>NC_066295.1:12500-5012500 GCF_905404315.1 Leptidea sinapis | reverse complement strand
GTCAAGTGCTTCCAGTGCTTCGTTGTTCAGAGTAACTGACGTTAATTCACAGGATGGCGGGAGTTCTTGATTAGTAATAACCTGCTGGACACAATTGGACTTTTCCTGTATCTGTAGGTTTGATTTCGATTCGCAGAGAAATAGTGAGTTTAACTTCGGACATTCTGTCTCTATGTACCGAGAATCTTTGCTAGAGATTGCTACGAATGGTAAAGGTGGGATCAAGGTCTTATGGTTTCTGTTAGGAACAAGGGAAAGCTTATAGAAGTTGTATAGTGAAGGATCCACAATCGGTACTTTAATAACTATTACTATTTGTTTATCTAGATAAAAATAACCTAATTTAATAACTTCATAAAAATTTCTAATTTCAAAGTCAAGGACTTCCTTATTAGAATATAAAATCCTAAGCTTACTTAACATATCCTTAACATCACTAACACTAAATATAGAGTATGGAGTGCTCGATGCACGAATAAATGTTAACGTATTTTCTGTAACTCTTCACACAGATCTTCTATATTATCTCCTAAGATCAGTAAGTGTTGTGCCATATGTGCGTACTTTATTAAGTCAGTGTCCTTTCTGGCGTCGCTTTGTAATATTAAATTTAATGCTTTATTCATTTTATCTTGATTTGATACAATACTACTTATTATTTGAGTGCTCTCGGAAACAAAATTCTTATTTAAGCTGACATGATTATTTAATTCTACTTCTAATTTCTGTTCATTATTGTACTTTAACGCGTCTGTGTAATCCAAATTACCAGAAATGCTTTTTATGACGGAACCGAGACCGTCGATGAGACCTCTTTTATTTCGTGATGATTGAAATATATTGAGTTTATTTGTAATTGATGCAATTTTACTATTGAGATGTTCTATGTGTGGGTCAAAAAGGAATACAGTTTTATTATTTATTAAGGGTCTTAATTCGGATATCTGGCTTTCCACTAATTCTATCTGTCTATGAATATTTTCTAAGTCTATATGGCTAAGGAAGGCGTGGTACTGTGAGACGATTCTTGCTACTCCTAGTTTAAAAGGAAGTAATCCTGGTCCATTCTCAAGTGAGTCAATCGTTACTTCTTGTCCTAGGGTCGTGCGGAGTACTGTCAGCCATAGAAATATCCTGCAACAAGGTGAGGTTTTTAGGGCTTCGCTTAAGGCGAGATTTGGCACTTGGACCGCGTTTTTTCTTTGTGTAAATGTGGATTGGAAGGTCTGCAAGTACAGTATCCTGCGTAAAGCGAGGGGCTAGTTTTTGTCGGGATGCCAAAGGATTTTTTATAAAGACTTGCTGGTCAGGAGTATAGTCTATCTCCGGTTCCCTATCCTTGTTACGATTTTCAGTCAGTTGGGTGCGTTCGTGTAAGGTAATCTCATTAATCATATGATATACTTGACGCATTCGTTTCCTATGTCAATGGGACACCGTGATGTGTGCAAAATATTAATAATGCTTGTACGACACTCAGAGTAGTACTAACCCTTAAGTGGTAGGCTTGCGCGTATTTAGACAACGCATCTACAATTGTTAAAAATTTTTCGTTTTGAGCAGTAAAAAGATCAAGATGAATTATTTGAAACGGTTTAGAAGGAGGGGGAACTATTAAAAATCTCTGATTAATTGGATTTCGGTCATATTTAGCCTGTCCACAAATGCTACATTCATTTATATATTTACTTATACATTCTTTCATCCTAGGCCAATAGTATTTAGATGATAAGGCCAAGTAACATTCAGTGATACCACGATGGTTTGTTTTGCCCTCATGATATTTTTTTAAGATGATGTCCTGTTGTCGCAAATATTCCTTAACGTTTTCTAATTCGATTTTTGTCAAGATGAGATTCATCGAAGAGCTTTTAAAGTTATCTTGTATAATTGGAATAATCTTATACATAGCGAGAGGTGGATGGATTATTATACCTGTTCTTACTTTTGGATTAATATATTCCTTAACTGCATTAACAACGTCATTCGTCAAGTTAGATTCGGAAAGTTGTATAGTAGTCCGGGTGTGAGTTTCAAAGGGTTTAGTCACTACTGGTCTTTTCGTAATATCGCCTACTAAAATGAAACAAATCTGTCTACTGAATTTATTTAGTGGTTCATCTGAAATTGGGACTCAAGGATTGGAATTTCGTTACTAGTGTGAACAGTCACTGTGTCTGAATTAATCGGTAATCTGGAGGGAGTTATAAACCTGATGCACCAAAATATGCAAGGATTGTTAGGTAAAGAACTGGAACTGGAGTTACTAATAAACCATGAAAATATTGATATCTTATGTCTCACTGAACACTGGCTTAGAAAATATGAGCTCATTTTTAACTCCAGTGGTCATCGGGTGGCAAGTGTGCTTAGCAGAGAAAAGGCAACACGTGGCGGCTCTCTTATACTTATAAGTAAATCATTTAAATTCAAAGACCGTAAAGATATTGTGGGCCTCTCTGTTGAACATACCATTGAAATAGCCTGTGCAGAGCTTGAGTGTGCCATTGTTGTAAGCATATACAGACCCCCCGATGCATTATATGAGTTATTTGAGAGTGTATTGGAGGAGGTTCTATCAAAATTATCAGAATCTAAGAAATATATTATGATTTGTGGTGAATTTAATATTAACTTATTACAAAAATCCACCACAAGTATTAGATTCAAATCTTTGTTTAAATCATATAATTTATCAAATATTTTCTTAGAACCTACTAGAGTAACTAGCACCTCTAAAAGCTGTATTGATAATATTTTTACTAATTATAAACCTAATTCTCAATCAATAATTAGTAAACTGAGCTCAGACCACTTTGGTCAATTAGCCTCTTTTAATATTGAAGGGAACAAATGTACTTCAACTAAAAAGTTTATGTTTGTTCCGCTAAACAATAAGCGAATGGAGAAATATAGAGGCAATGTTTCAGAAAAACTCTCAAACTTGTATTTGAATTATAACAGTAGTCCAAATGAGATGTATAGTAAGTTATTTAAAATAATTAAAACAGAGTTTGCTTCTATATTTACTTCAAAGACAGTCAACTCGGGTGGTCTCTTGTCATTTAACAACTGGGCAACAGCTGGTATTCATAGGAGCAGACAATGGTTATATGAACTATATAGTGAGAGATCATCATGTAATCATGATGCATCTTTCCTTGTATATGTGAAAAATTATTCAAAATTATTTAAGAAAGTATGTACTATTGCTAAGTCAATGCATATTAGAGAAATTATTAAAAATGCTTCAAATAAAATAAAAATTACTTGGAAAGTTATTAACTGGGAATCTGGAAGAGCGAAAGACTGCAAGTTTAAATATAATCTAATAATAAACAATACAAAAATCCACTCTGAGCAGGAAGTAGCTTCTGCTTTTGAGAAATTTTTTTCTGACATTCTAGTTTCCATCTCAAGCACCCTTGTCTCCTCCACCAGTGTTGCCGAGTCACTTCTTTTGGAAAATGTTAAGGAATGTTAACAAAATTTCAAATTCAGTGTTGTTAGCCCAGCAGAAATAATTAAAACTTTCAGATCCTTAGAAATGAAAAAAACTGCTGATATATGGGGCATATCTGTAAAAATAATAAGTTCTGTTATTGACGTCATAGCACCATATCTAGCACTAGTTTTTAATAGCTGTTTTGAACATGGCGTGTTTCCTGACCTTCTGAAGTATAGTAAAATTACACCATATTTAAATCGGGACTCACTTCTGACCCGAATAACTATCGCCCTGTTTCGGTGTTGCCGACCCTTAGTAAAATTTTTGAAAAAATTATTTTAAGCCAAATGCTTACTCACTTTAACACTTATAAGTTACTTCATATAAAACAATTTGGCTTTACCAGGGGACGCTCGACTACGGATGCAGGTTTTGAACTCATCAGGAATATTTTTGAGGCCTGGGAGGAATCACAGAATGCACTTGGTATCTTCTGTGATTTATCTAAGGCTTGATTGTGTTCAACATTCAACGCTGGTCAGGAAGCTATGCCACTATGGTATAAGAGGATCTGCACTCGATCTTCTGATCTCATATTTAAATAATAGGATTCAGAGGATCGAGGTGAATGGCAGGAGATCTCCTGGGACTCCTCTCGGTATGAGGGTACCACAAGGGTCTATTCTTGGACCCTTCCTCTTCCTAATTTATATAAATGATCTACCTAACCTGGTAGAAAAAAAAACACAAGGTGGTATTGTTTGCAGATGACACTTCACTTATATTCAAAGTGAAACGAAGCCAAGTTTTGTATGACGAAGTAAACAATGCTCTATCTGACATCGTGTACTGGTTTGGCTCCAACAACTTATTGTTAAATAATCATAAAACCAAATATATTAAATTCACGGCGCCAAATGTCAAAAATGTAGATGCGAATATTTTATTAAATGGAGAGGTGGTAAAACCAGTGGAATCTGCTATATTTCTTGGCATTACTCTTGATTCCAAATTGCAGTGGGGCCCCCATATTGAAGGATTGGCGAATAGGCTTAGTTCTGCAGCATATGCGGTTAAGAAAATTAGACGGTTAACTGACATAGATACGGCGAGATTAGTATACTTTAGTTATTTTCATAGCATTATGTCCTATGGTATATTGTTATGGGGTCGTGCGGCCTATATTAATACTATCTTTGTGCTGCAGAAAAGGGCTATTCGCGCGATTTATAACCTAGGTCCTAAAGAATCATTAAGAGAAAAATTTAAAGAAATAAACATTTTGACTGTTGCTTCTCAATACATTTTTGATAATGTTTTGTATGTTCATAAGCACATTGAGGAATTTTCTAGAAACTGTGACATTCATAATGTTAACACGAGGAACAAATATAAACTTGTTGTGCCTACTACTCGGTTGGGTCGAGTTAGTAAGTCTTTTGTTGGGCGATGTATATGCTTCTACAATATGATCCCAGAAAATGTACAAAACAAATGTGTTACGAAATTTAAAAGAATTGTTAAAAAACGTTTGTGTGGGAAAGGTTATTATAGCATAAACGATTTTCTTAATGACACCACGGTCTGGGAATAAAGCGAACACCCTCAGGCTCTTTAATTATAAATGTTTATTGTACGATATTACATTGTAATCCATATTTTATATTAAAAAAAAAAGCCCGCTGCGTTTCTTGCGCCATTCTTCTCAGGTCTGAGGTAGCCTCTTTTGAATGTGTGGTAGATTTTGACGTTCAATAAGTGATTTTAAATCCTATTTTGAATAAAAATATTTGAATTTGAATTTGAATTTGAATAAGGCCTTGAAAACTTGGTCTACTAAATCTACACTCATTTTTGAATTAATATTATTATGCAAATTAAATAAACTAGAAAATTCTATGCTATCGCTACTTTCTAATATATCCTCTAAATTCCTACTTGCATCAATTTGCGAGATTCTACTAATACTAATTGACCTGGCATTGGTCCTCAGTTTCCTTGGATGGAAATTTTTTAAAATTTAATAGGTACACAGAGGAAATTACACGGGAAAACAAAAGGAAAGAAAATAAAAACACAGGAAAATTACAATTAAAAAGGGTGAGTAACTCTAATAAGATCTAGGTACTTACCAAATCATCTGCATTTCTCTGCTGTATCGATTTTCGGATACTCTACCTCGCCACAACTCAAGTAGGTTCTAATAGCCCTTATCGGTGATCGATTCACTGACTCTATTATTTTAGAATATCCTACCGACTGCGCCAATTACGTTGGTTGCAGCCAGGAGATGCAAAAAAATGCAAATTTACTTCAACTTATCTATTAAAAGAAAGTTAAAACTAATTACAATTAATTATCCTAATGTCTACTGATCGATGCTAGATCAAGTAATGAATACAATTATATTTCCCTCGATCGGGTAAACGCCATCATGATGTCACCTAAGTCACGTTTCTGCTGCGCTTGCGCCTCGTGCCTCGAGTGCCGTGTGCAACGTTTATGGGACTATGCTTATGCGGCGCTTCGCTAGGGTTAGCTATGCGTAACACACCCAGTTAATATAACAATAATTTAAAATTTTATAAATTAAAATACAATTCTGTATTCAGGTCTATTTATTTCCTATAAGCCTCCTGGTGCACTGAACGCCAATGCTTGTTAATTGAGCAAGCCAGACACCCGGCCAGCGTGCTCAGGATCTCATTCTTGGATTCTCGCAATCGGCTCCAGAATGTTGCGATACGCGATCTCATGATCGCAAAGAAATCCGGTACTCGGGCCTCGGCGAACATGGCCGACGCGCTACAGTACCGAGGCAACTTCATCAGGATACGATACGCATCATTGTATTGCACCCTGATGTTGTTGATGGCACGCCTGGTGTACTTCGCCCAAAGTAAGCTTAAACAGCGTCACCTTCACTGGGTCAGTACACTTAGCAAAGCGACGCGACAGCATATTACACCTAACTGACAAAGCACGTCTCTCCCGTTCAATATCTTCGTCGTCCTTAAGGTACTCAGTCACAATGTGACCGAGATATCTGGAAAGCTCAACCCTCTCGAGTTTCTCTCCATCGAAGAAAACCTCGGGGATCGACTCCGGACCTCTGCCTCCACTCTCTCGGACGGAACACCATCGCAACTGTCTTTTTAACGTTATATTTTAAGCCGTGTTCTGCGGCATAGCGTTCGCAGATCGCTAACAGTTTACGGTGACCCTTGATTGAGGGACTCAGAAGCACCATGTCATCAGCGTAGCTAAAGTAATTCATACACGTGGAGCCTATGTGACAGCCGACCCTGGTGCCTCTCAGTTCCGCAATCATGTCATTCACGTACAGGCTAAAAAGGTCGGGAGAGGTCAAACCTCCTTGGCGCACGCCGCATTCTAGCCTATATTCGCTAGAGGTCGCGTCTCCCCATCTTACACTGTTTGTTTGGTTTCCGTACCAATATCCCAACAGATTCACCGTTTCCGTTGGTACATTCAAGGCGCGTAATTTCTCCCACAGTAAATTGTAATTTACGAGGTCGAAAGCACGACTCAAATCGAGAAAGCATGCGTAAACAGATGTTGCTCTGCTGACGTAATGGTTGATGGTTGCTTTAAGACAGAAAATTGCTGAATCCGTCGAGAGACCGGGTCGGAAACCAAACTGAGCATCATTTACCTCGATGCCTTCCTTCAGACTTGGATGAATCATACTTTTCAGTATTTTCCCTATCACAGTGCCTAGCGAAATCGGTCTGTAGTTTTTGACACTAGAAAGGTCACCCGTTTTGTCCTTTGGGATTGGAAAAACCACAGTATTCATAAGCTGTTTCGGTAAATAACAAAAATTTATACAACTATTATATAGGTTGGCTAAAACCCCATATATTGACTCACCAGCATACAGAATATGTTCCAGACTAAGTCCGTCGAGACCCGGAGATTTTCCCCTCTTCAACTTTCGAACCAACGTAGCCACGTCATTAGCAGTAAAACATACATTGTCAGTATCACCAGTAAGTCGCTCATTGGGCATACAAGCAGTCCGGGCCGATATCGCGTTGACCCTGAAGTGACGTGAAAATAAGTTGGCAATCTTACTTCTGTCATTTTCACCTTCGACTGTCACAGGTACATTCTTTTTGTAGTTTAAAGAGTTTGTCGATCGCCAGAACTTAACAAAATTTTTATCGGACCTGTACATTGCTAATACGTCTAGTTTTATTCTCTCCTCATTATTTTGACACCACTTCAGTTTGTTCTTAAAGGTCTTACGACTTTGCACCATGTTGTCATATAGCTCACCTGTACTGGGCTTACCACTACAGCTCCACCACTCATAATACATTTTAACCACTTGATGACTATCTTTGACGTGGTAGTTCCAACCAAAGATTTTCTTAGGCCTCTTCAGTGCACCAGTTAGGCTTCCCGCGCTAATTTTGGCGCCCGTCTGAAGTACTGAGACTATCCTATTATAATATTCGTAAATTTTATACAAATGCTGAGTACACTTAAAAACTAAGCAGTTATCACAATGACTAGATATATTTGGAATACTTAAATTATCACAGCAATACTTATTGTAAACATCAAATTGAGCATCCCGCCTATGCCCCCTTTTGATTCCTTGCAAGGAGTCAAAGGCCGTTAAATTAACTTTACTTATAATAGCACTCATCTCACAAGTTATCACGAGGGGCAAGTGGTCCGACCAGTAAACACCATACTGGACGTGCACGGTTTTGACAGTGTCGCGGGCTGCACTAGTCGCCACACAGTGATCGAGCCACCTCCTACTGCCATGCGCCTCACTGATGTAAGTGTGTGTATTCGTTGGTAACAATTCGATATCAACACATAGCAAGGAGTGGTCCGGACAAAAGGACTGTAATTCACCTCCAAACCTGGTACCCGGGTGCGCGTTAGAGTTTCCTAGGACATAAACAGCTTCTACACTTCTTTCTTCAATTAACGTCGCCATACCGGCCAGACAATCTGTGAAATCAATCAAATTCTCTTCCGAGTCCGGCAGTAGGTAAACGCTTAAGATCAGAAGTTGACGACAGCCCAAATTAATTTCAACAGCCGCCAGCCTTTCGTTCGCACAGGGTATCACAGTTACGTTTGAGAATACCGATTTTCTCCACAGAATTGCTAGGCCACCGTACGGACACCCCCTAACAACTGTCGAGTCATCAACAGAGGATCTAGCAAAACAACCGAAATCGTCGCTAACTTCATTCACAAAACTAAGGTCGTGGGGCCATAGCCATGTTTCCTGTAATGCTACAATATCCGCCGAACGACACAGGGCCCTCACGTGCTCAACGGATTTCTTTCAACCCCTACAGTTAAACGTAATCATTTTTACAATTTCTTTTTTACTGTCCATTAAGTGTTTTGTTAGAGGCGGCTGTATTTCTACGTTCACGGAAACGGCGGTAAACAAGCCCGGCGGGCCAGAAGTTAGTGTCAAGAAAGGTGTCTAATTTACTCGCTGGTATTGTGACCTTAAAGGAATTGAAAGAAGTTTCCATGTACTGGGGAGGCAACTCCACATTACTACACAATTCACCCCTTTCTTTTATATGATCTTTTATATCGTTCTCAGACACGGACTTCATTGCTCTTGCGACATAGATGGAGCACTCCGATTCTACCACTCGTATCTTGCCAGTACATTCTAAAGTTCCTCGCAAATTATTAATTTTGCGTTTATGTTTCATATTTCTAACGATGGTAAAATTGTCTTCACATTCAGGTAATTTTTGCTTAATTAGGATATTCGATTATAACTTCAAACTGCCGTAGTCCTGCACGCTATTCTCACCCGTTTGTGTCTTAAGCGTACGGGCGACTTTAGCACGCTGCGGTCGCGAGTCATTACGCACAATGTCTCTGTACGTCGGTGTAAATGTAATCTCAACCGGCTCGCTTACGTCACAGATTACGTAAGTTGACTTGTCTTGTGGTGCGGGCGCAAGCGGTAGCGATTTCATGTTGCCGGGCTTGGGAGTTACGGCCATTATGCTAACATCGGTACTTTTAGTCTTGTGTTGGTCCAGCACATTGCGCAACTCAATGAGTTCTATACTCAATCTCGTCTTGAAGTCGGAAAGCTCAGTCTTCATACTTGTCATGTCTTTAAGAAGTCGCGTTACATCGACATGGTCAAAAGATACCGGTGGTAATTTATTCAGGTCTCTTGCAACGAAGGTTGGTTGCACGTCAGGGTCCACTTCTTTCATTAACTTGATGATGTCTTTAATATTCTTTTTTTTCCTATCATCTCCTTTTCTATTTATGTTTCGCACCTTGTCACCACATGCGCTGTATAACGCTTGCTTTCCGTCCTCAATTTCCACATCCGAGAAGTTGAAAAAATCTTCGTCTTGTAAAATCTTTGGAGCAAGCAGTGGCGAAATTTCCCTTGGAAACAGTGCGTAAATACATAGATAAGTGGCCAAACAGATTAAAGGCTTAAGCAAAAGGTGGCCATTTTGAATAGAAATTTTTTTATTTTTTGCTGAGACCTTAATAAATTACTTCATTTAAAAAAAATGCATTTTCATTTGTAACAGAACTTATGGCTGGACTAGGTAGTTAGACACATGTTCATCTGCGCATACGATGAATAAATAAATATAACATAAACATAAATATATATAATTAGGCACTTTTGTTGCTTATAGCAGTATATCTGTAGCTATACAGCTGACATATGGTGCAACATTATTGCTGTGTAGTATATATATCTTATAAGTGAAATTTAAAGGATTTAGTGAAAAGTTCAATGAATATATATTTAATATTATACTGTGCATTGTTGAAATAGTGTTGTTTGATTAATATATAATTGAAATATAGTTTTAAAAATTAATTTACATTAATGATTAAATTGTTTGTTTTTTAACATAAATAAATTTCAAATTTTAAAACTCATAGTTGTAAGTTTTCACTTCTATCGGCAGTCTCTAAAACTGCCAATTTTTTTTATGAAAGAGAAGAACAAACGAGCGTCACCTGATGTTAAGTGATCACCTCCACCCACACTTGCGTTATCAAATACGGCCTCCATGTGTGTTGAGAAGGACAACTTGGTATTATTTTGTCAACTTATTGGCTGTGTATTTGTGAATATATAATGTTGATCATATAATAGTGTCATGTATGTTGTATCTAATATAAACTGGCCTTCAAAAGTAAGTATCACACTTTTAAAATTGGGATAACGTTTTAAGTTCACAAGATATACTTTCGAAATAAAAAGGACTCCAAAGAGAATTTAATTTTGTACATAAAAACTTTATAGTCGGTAACCTTCTTTTAAGAATTGGCTGAAAAAAAACTTCAAAAACAAAACCATTCCTTTTTCAAAGTGGACGTTTCTGAATTACAATTTTACCATTCACATTTTTATTTCTGTTTTAAATTTTTTTCAAGATCGATGGGTCTTGTTTTAAAAATTTATGCTAAAAAGCACATAACATTAATTATTTATCATGCCTCTTTCAGTTGAAGAATGTGCTAGGATCATGGCTTTTCTGGAACTAGGCATCAGTATGCGTCGCACTGCAAGAATGGTGGGTGTGACGGTACGAACGGTCCAGAAGGTAAAGCGAAGGTACGAAGAGACTGGACACCATCTGAGGAGACCTTGTATTGGCAGACCCAGGTGTACCAGTGCCCGAGAAGATCGTTAAATTATTTCCACTGTGTTAAGAAATCGCCACCAAAATGCAGTTGAAGTCCAGCAACAGCTACTTCAGACCCGGAGGGACTACATTAGTGATAGTACAGTGAGAAGAAGACTTGCTGAAGCAAATTTGAAACCCCGAAGACCAGCGAGTGGCCCAAAACTCGAGAGACAGCATCGAGTAGCGAGACTGCGATACGCCCGTGAACACATGCAGTGGGATGAAGAAGAATGGTCAAGAATTTTGTTTGCAGATGAGTCTCGATTCTCCCTTTACACTTCTGATGGAAGGCGAAGTGTTTACAGGCGACCTGGTGAGCGATACCTTCAAGCCTGCATCTCAAAAAGAGTCCAATACGGTGGAGGCAGTGTACATGTATGGGCTGGCATATCTTCAGAAGGTCGCACAGAGCTAGAGCCATAGAAAATGGCACCCTTACTGGGCAAAGATATGCTCAAGAGATTCTCAATGAGTATGCAGGGCCGTATTTAGCAAATATGGGTGATGGATCGATGCTGATGCATGATAATGCCCGGCCACACACGGCTCATATCGTACAAGAGTATATTCAGGAGGTCGGTATCAGCGTGATGGCTTGGCCATCAAGAAGTCCTGATCTCAACCCGATTGAACACGCCTGGGATGAGCTTGGGAGGCTAGTCAGAAATCGCAGACCACCACCTACTACCCTCAGGGCACTAAAGACCCTGGTAGAAGAAAGGGAGAATATTCCCCAACATCGACTCCGAAGCCTAGTGTTCAGTATGCCAAACCGGCTCGAAGCTGTAATCAGAGCTTGAGGAGGCAATACCAGTTATTAAAAATTAAATAACATGTAATACATTTTAGTTGAATTTTTTTACACTAAACTATAAATGTCAATTTTCATTGTTTTATCTTTTTTAAGTTAAAAATTTTACTAATAAATGTATAATTTTAGTTTCTAAGAATTAAAGCCTATAAAATTTGCAACAAAACGTTTTTAATCTTAAATCTCTACCTTCTATAGTTAAGAAAAAAATTTAATTTGAAAAGTGTGATATTTACTTTTGCAGGCCAGTGTAGATATATCTATTAATAGTATCATCGAATAAAATGGCTACTTACGTCGTTGATCCTTTATAGGTTTTGCTCGTTTAAATGAAATAATTATCAAACCCAAGTTTTCTTTAGAATTTCTGTAGGAGTTAATATATTAAGTTATGTATAAGCAATTAAGAAGTGATTTGATGCAACATACTGCGGGATTCTTAACTTCAATAGGTATTGTATTTTATCTTTTCTAACAGACAATGTGTCAAACACAACTGAGCAGTACTTGTTTTTAAATGTTTTTTTATTAAAACACCGAAATTATTTAAGGTTATTCAAGATGTAACGGTAACCTAACGGTCTCAGGTGGTCCGATCCGTCTAAATATAGATAGAGCATGTAGGAATGAACTTATCATAATTATCCCAATGTTGAATTATTCAACAAACGAGGGTAGCGTGACATTCTCGACAAAAAGTTTAAGGAAAGTTGTTGATGTATGTCCGTGTTGGCGGCTGATCCTTCCCCTGGGGCTGAAGATAACGCGATCACTTTGACATTAGTTAAATAAGCCTAGAACAGCGATATATATCGGATCACGCATGTACGTTTTATTTTGTGTACTTGATCAAAGCGACATATATATTTTTCATTTTCCATACCGACTATAGAATTATCGTAATTCAATTATCAAGTTTGATTACGTACATTATATAATATTAATGATGTTTAAATGTCATAATTGATAATGTCTAAAGTAGTTAAAAAGCCTCAACTAACAAAGTTATTCTTGTTTTTATAATTATTACTAATAATCACTTATTAATAAGATAAAATGTTATTAAGTATAAGTAATTAAACATCTAAATGTTAATGTACTTACAGGCAATGACCACATGCAAGCATTGATTTTAAAAACAGCCATTTAGATAAGTACTACTTTTTTTTAATTTAATTTAAATTATTCTTAAGGGTATTATAATATTAAACAAGCAATTAATATTATAGCAATGTCTGTTGAAGGTGTCCAAAATATCATTGACATGCAGAAGAAACAGCGTGGGAGATAGCACACATCCCTGGGGGACTCCAGCGTTCACAAGATTGGGATTCGAGCAATAACCGTCGACAACTACTTGTATGCTGTGCTCAGTGAGGAAGCTGGACGTCCACTTGCATAAGCTCTCGGGAAGCCCAAATGATGGAAGTTTTGAGAGGAGCGCCTTGTGCCATACACGAGGCCTTCGCTATATCCAGGCCAACTGCCAGGCCTTCCCCTTGCTTTCAATAGCCACCGCCCATCTATGTGTTAGGTATAGAAGAATATCCAGAAGATCGCCAGTCGACCGACCATGGCGAAAGCCGTACTGCCGGTCGTTGATCAACTGGTGACCCTCAAGGTATACCAAAAGCTGGCGGTTGATTATGCTCTTCATGATTTTGGAGAGTAGGGAGGTAATAGCAATAGGCCTGTAGTTTGCCGGATCCGAACTGTCTCCTTTTTTTTTTGGATCGGATGGACAAGGTCTGACTTCCATGAGTCAACGACTACGCCTTTTGAATACGAGTGCCGGAATAAACGCGTTAGCACTGGCGTCAACTCTGGGGCACACGTTATAAGCACGATTGGAGAAATGCCATCCGGCCCACTCGACTTCCTGACGTCCAACGAAAACAGAGCTCGCCGAACAGTTTTCTGTCTGAACTGTACTTCAGGCATGGAGCTATGACACCGCGGGATGGTCGGTGGAGTTTTTCCGTTGTCGTTAAGAGTCGAATTGGAGGCAAAAAGAGCGCACAAGAGATCGGCTTTCTCTTTTGCCGTATGGGCCAGAGTGTCATTCCTCATGTGCAACGGCGGCATGGACGGCTGGTTGAAGTTACCATGAGCAGCTTTCGACAACGACCAGAACTTGCGTGTTCCGGTCGGGTAACTGGAAAGCTACTCGCTGATTTTAACGACGTTCTTCGAATTCGAACGGGCGATTTGCCGCTTAAAAAATCTGGAGGCACGGTTATATTTCCTCTTCAGAACTTTGCAGTTTGGATCCATTGAGCCCAGCGCCGCAACCCAAGTTCGATACGCCTGTTTTTTGCAGTCAGATGCTGCTTTAATTGACGCATCGAACCAGGGCTGTGATCTGCCACCGATCGGTACTACAGAGCTCGGTATAAAAATATCCATGCCCTGCAGTATCACATCAGCTACTGCAACGGTGCAGGCACTAGGATCATCCGAAGGGGAACAAACCTGCCTCAAGGGTAGGATGCAAAAAAGGAACGCATCCTATCCCAATCTGCTGACTTGTAGTGGCAAACGCGGCGGGTCGCTGGTGGTCTGCGAAGTTGGCGTCGGATGGGCACTACACTCCAGACCAGGCAATGATCGGATATTCCGAGAGGTGTGTCGACAGATACCTGGTAACTATCGAGATGTGTAGTCAGCACAAGATCTAATAAGGACGGCATGTGGCTATCCACATCCCGGAGCCGCGTTGGCGACTTAACCAATTGGGTCAGACCATACGCCAATGCAAAATTATGCACAAATCGCCCTGCGTAGCTTGTGGTACGTGATTCAAGCCAAACAGTATTGTGCCCGTTGAAATCACCCAAGACTACGATTTCAGCGGAGGGGATCTGTGCAAGCACATCATCGCATTTGATGCAGCCCATGAGGTGATCCATTTCTGCGTTACCACTATGGGACCAGTAGACACACGCATAGATGCGGATGCGGTTTTCTATATCTACGCGGAGCCAGAGAGTAGACAGGCCCCTACCCTCAAAATTGCCGAGACGGCGACAACAGATATCCCTTCTAACGTACACACATACCCCGGCATGAGACAAAAAATTTTGCTCAATTTTGTACCCGGGTTACGTTAAATATGACGTATCGCTAGGTCGAGATATCTGCGTCTCCATAAGGAATAACAAGGCCGGCTGCGCCGTCTCAAGGTGGTTACAAAAAAAGCGTGGAGCGGTGCTTCGTGGTGTTGCTGCCCTGTTTAACCTGCGAAATGTGCGATACTGTGCCCTCCCCAGAATACGAGGGGCAGCGGGAGCGCGAATGCTCGGAAAGGATCCTCCGGCTCTGGTAGAGCTGGTACCCTCCTGGGTAAATATCTATTGTAGGACCACTCTCATATTTTGTTTAATGGTGGGGGGGGGGGGGGGGGGGGGTGGAAGGGATGGCCTCCGGTCTTCGACACTAACCTATGTACCAGCGTGACTCTCCCACTTTCAAAATAGCCCGTAGTCGCCTCTTACGACACCCATGGGCCTGGGACAACCCTATTCTCTTTACGCCCCGGGGAAGCACCGGACAATTATCCCCTATCTGTTGGTTTATGTATGTATCTTAAAATATCACATTATCACTAAGAAAATTTAAAATTTTTGAAAATTCGAGAAGATATTGCGTCTACCCTGTTTCTCGAAAATCGAGTTTTCATTTGTGGTGGTGTCATGGTGCGGGCTATTTACCCCTAAAACTAGTCGAGCGATGACTGGTCCATGTCAGGTGGCTGGATTATACAGTTACCGGAAACTCTGCTTCATCTTTTTAAATTAAAGTTATTTAATATGTTTTCAGTGTCAAATATATTTTTATAATCGCTAATATAACGCCTAATGTAATATAATCATAGTACCTTTATTAATTTACAATCTTTTAATTTATAATTTACATTTATTTTTTCTCCTTCTCGTGTGAGGAATTGAGTATTTGACGTTTGTGTGACGTTTTAGTATTTTTGTTGCATCACTTTACGTATAATGTACCTTATTAAAATGATTTTTTAAGCGCTATAAATGTTGATTTAAAAGAGTGGAAATGGGATTATTGATACTTTTTGTTGTTGGAAGAAGAAAAGATTCTTGTTCGTCACTCCTTGACTCTAACTTGTCATGAAAGTTATTAAAACCGTATTTCAAGGTCCACTAAGGCGTATTTTAAAGTAAACTCAACAGTCAAATACGTGTTGTTACTACAAACACTTAGGATCGGCTAAGTTGAGTACAGCTGGCTATAACTCGGGGTACAAGCAAACAATCATAGTCAATGATGTTAATCACGTCTTTTAAAAACAAAGCCGAAATCTGGAACATGTCACTTATAACTTCATAGTGAGCTTTGACAGCTATATGTATGCATTGCCGCTATACTCCAGCCAGTTGTTTAATATATTATTATTTTTACTTAACGTTAATCATAATGTGACTAAATCTGCACAAATGCTTGGTTTCATCAAAAGAAATTCAAAAGAGTTTAAGCTCTTATCCACCAAAATTAATATTTTCAATGCTTTAGTCCGAAGTTACTTAGAATATGCCTGTGTAATATGGAATCCCTTTTATAATATACATTCTCAACGCATTGAAAACATTCAAAGATCATTTACCAGACACTTGGCTTTTTTAGCAAGTGGAATTAGCCACAGATATCCTTACAAACAGCGTCTTTCTTTCTTTAAAATGAAATCCCTAAACACGCGCCGTAAAATGTTTGATATTTTATTTATTTCCAAAATCGTTAACAACCATGTCAATAATACGGAGCTACTCGATAAAATATCTTTCACCGTACCTTCGAGGTATCCGCGTAAAAGTACTTACGTACTCACTTAAGAATAAAATACTAACATACTTTTAAGTCATTCTTTAATCTAACCTAGTAATTTAAATTTAGTTTTCACATTAACTTTTATATGTAATTAATTTTAAAACACCTACTTTAAATTATTATTAGTCAATGCTGTGCATTTCTTTTATAGGTGTGCATATAACGTCAATTTAAAACATTTTAACAGTTTAGGTACAAGGTTGGGATAAATACTTACGTATTAATTACGTATGTTGAATTTAGAACCCGATTCGGACAGTGACAGTTGACACACGACTTTGGAAAAAAGTGTGCTTACATTGTTACAACAATCACACTTACAAACATTACAAGCACACTTTTGCCGTTCCGATATCAGACTGCGAATGATAGATATATTATGTCCTTATATTTGTATAGAACGTCACTAAAAAGGAGTCTTAGAATAGGTGAAACTTGCGCTTCTTATCTCAAATAAAATATATAAGAAGACTTGAAAACATAACCAAAGTTCACCAATTGTAAATGAATTAAGAGTAATGTTTTAAGCTTTTGAACTCGCAATTCTTGTCACTATAATGATGTACGTATACGAACAAAAATTAATTTGATAATTGAAACAATTGTAACATCTTTAGAGACTTATTGAACAATATTTTCTACTAATACAATAATAACAAGTATATAGTTATTTATGTCTTGCTTTTGCCGGACAAGCTTTGATATGTTGAAGTAACAAAGTGTACGTGAGGATCTCATTATGTACGTATTGGCAACTGAAAAGATCTGCGCTGTCATATCGTTCAATAACATCTACAAATTGCAGTTGGTATGTACTTCAGACTCTGTATACCTCAGGTCTGTAGGTCTCTTATACATTTTTCAAAGACATAACTGATATATTTTGCGAGATATTTTCTGTTCAATTATTTTTGCTTCATGTTTATCGAAATTCAAATAAAGAAATGTGTTGAATCTTTTTTTTTTTTTTGCGCCCAGACAAAGGCAAAGGGCTTACCTCCGGGATTACGAAGGGAGGGAGGTGGTGAATGCTCATGCATACCAACGCAGCCTAAGGCTGCGTTGGTTATGTGGGACTCACGTAAGAACCTAAGTGCCTACCCACTAAACACCACCTGAGGTTGGCTTTGGGCAGTGTGCCCTCTAAGCCTTCATCGTAGGCGACCATCTCTCGGGGAAGAGAGGCGCAAGCGGCACTCCCTAGGGAGTGTTCGCTGGGAATGCACAGAAGGTGCTGTCTAATAGAGACTTGGCGACATCAGAAGGATGATCACAAACGGGAGGTGAGGCTACATGTATCTGGTACCTGTCAATCCAGGTCAGACGAAAGATTGAAAGAGGAGAAAAAAAAAATAAAAGTAGTGATTTGGTTAGATCGAGTGATACGCCCCTAGGCTTCACTCGTACCGCACTATGTGGTAAGCGTCAAGCGCTTTAGGTATTACAAGGAGGCCACCAAATGGTGGTGCTCCGCCAGCGTAAAGAGGCGCTCCTTGGAGGACTTAGCCGTCCTGAGTTTCCGTGCCAGGACGGATATTTCGTGGATGTCGATTTCGCCTAGTGAGGCGTAGATCTCTTCCAGGTCTTTCAGGGTGCTTTGCATCTGTGATTGAGCCTGGGGAGGTACTGCCCGCCTGGGGCCACTGAAGGTGGCCGGGGCGGGGCGGGAGTAGACATTGAATGCCTGAGAGGGAGGGGCTGATTGTCTCCATGAGGTGGAGAGTTGGGGCCCGACAGTTTTATTTATCATATGAGGAAAATGGGATTGGGTGTTAGAGGCCAGAGGTGGCCTTTGTTTTGGCGGCCTGGAAGTCTGCTTATTAGCAGCCTTCGGGGCGGAACGAGGGGCACAAGGGCATCCACGATAATTCGCGGTATGGCCCTCCTGCCCGCAGAGCACGCATGCGGGAGGTGTTACCTCGTCGCGAGTGCGTTTGCACTCTTTGGTGCTGTGGGGTTCGAGGCATTTTACGCACCTGGGAGGAGCAGAGCAGTTTGCCGCTGCGTGACCATACATCTGGCAGCGTTGACATTGACCGGGGAACCCCCGCTTGTGTGGGGCTTCCACACGTATGTTGGAGAGCCCACATACGGTGAACTCTCCTTTGAAAAGTTCCCTGGCTTCAGGGACGTTAGTTAGAATGACTAACGCTAACGGGTAGTTCTTCCCGGTACGGCTGTACATTTTATGTACAGCCTCGACCGGAAAGCCTTTCTTGACAAGGTCCTCCTGTATGAGCTCATTAGAGAGCTCGTACGGGAGGCCTCGGAGGACAGCCTTGACCTTGCGCTCTTCCGGGAGCGCATAGGTGTGGTAAGGCACGTTGTTACGCGAGAGGAGGAGGGTGAGGTTGCGAAAGTCGTCCGTGGTTGGTACGACTATGCGTATTACCTCACCTGTGTTTGAGGCACGGGTGTATCGCACCTTGTGATTGATGCAAAGTTGGGCTACGTATGTCCACTTTGCCTTATCACGGAGAAAGATTGGCGGTGGAGGCTTATTGCTAGGGTGGACGGGCGAGCGTGTCGCCGGTTGGCAAGAGGAGGGGACAGAGTCCGGGGGTAAAATAATGTCGAGGGACATTAATGGTACTGGGTAGGAAGAGGAGGTTGAAACCTTATCAGACGCGATGCGCTTGGCCTGACGCTTCTTTCTGGACTGAACCAGTTGGAATGAATCGTCTGAGGGACGATAGGGACGCAGAGAGGTGTCGAGTACGGAACCAGTGAGTGTTCCGTTATCTGATTCCTCCGAGGAGGAATGGACTGGCCGCTTGCGGCCGCAGGAGGCGGAGTCTGAGAACTCCATGTCAGCTGGGACTAGGGCATGAGCGTTGGGCTCGTCGGGGGACGCGGGGGAGTCAGCGAGGGGCTGACTCTGGGTGGCGGCCATGGAACGGAGTATTTTGAAGATTTCTTGGGTATCCTCGGGTGAGACATTTTTAAGTAATGCCTTAATCTGGGGCACCACGGTCGCGAGGGCCTCCGCTGATGAAGGAGCCATGCTGTGGGAGCCTCCCTGCTGAGGGCAGGGAGCAACGGGGGTCGGAAGTGATGCGGCTATCCCTAATGGTTATAGCCGCGAACCGTCACCCTTGGGAAAGCCCAAGTGCAATGGGATCGGGTCGTCCGGTTTCTCTCAGGTCTGGAGGCCTGAGAAACGCACCGGGTCAACGTTAGCCGAGTTAGTTGTCACCGTTAGGTATCCTTCAGCTCAACCGCGATGACACGCAACTCACTTACTACAATAAAAATTGCTGTAAACAAGCTGCGGGCCGGAACGAATTCGACGTAACCAGTCGAACTTGGCGTAGTATACCTCGTACCACACGTAGCGGAGCTGCATAGCGTAACACTGGGCGTAGCGTGGCGGCGTAGCGGGGCGTGAGCACAGGCGCTTGTAGTAGTCTGCTCGTTGCGGGGGCCGATACAAGAATGATGTAATCACCGTGTTGAATCAAAAATGTTTCACCGGTTATAGCAAGTTGTGGTACAAGTTACAAGTGCCTAAAGCCAGTATAAAAATACTGCAACCAATTGCATAATAATCTTAGTATGTTAAATTATTATACCTACTGAGAAAAATCGGCCAATTGCTAGTCGGACGCGACACGAACGAATCCGTACATTTAAAGTGATTTTTTAATTAAAATCGTTAAGCTGTAATATTAATATTTTGACAAGAAACCAGAACAAAATGTACAACTTGTTGTTTTAATAATAATATCATATATAATAATATCGTCTATATAAAGTAAATGAAAAAAAATAATAATTAAGTAAAACATCCACCTTATAAAAAGCTATTATATTCCGTAGCTGAAGAGTAACCTACAGGAGTCCGAGAGAAATAGAAAATGTAAAAATTCAAAAATAGAAAATAAGTAGTATCATCTGTAATGTTATAATATTGTTACTCGTGTCATCTAGTTCCAGTAAGTTGGCTTATACAAACGAGTACATGAATATTAACCACAGACGAGTCAAGGACTTTCCACAGCCACGTGTTTGTAAATACCATTTTCGGCCCGAGTCATACAATGTTATCAGCACATTTGTGAGAAACAAAACAGTAGCATGTGATGAAACAAAGGATAGGGAACAATCTTTGATTGAAAATGGCTTCGTGGTGGATATAAGAACTACATCTTTTGTCTCATTTTCTCTTTAGTATTGAAATATGACAACCTACACCAGCTATGTTGACTGGGAGCAAGCACTTCCTAGGAGTCTTTATCATTCAGTATATTTATTATATTAATATGAAACAGCTTTTTAATTCCCATTCAAAATTCAATATATGAATATATTGAAACTAAGAATAAAACCGTAGAGGAGACGCACATTCTTCACCGTAGTTTGTAATTATTTTTCTTTTGAACAATGTATACATGCTTCGAAGAAGTGTTATTTGATCAAGTGTGACCAAATAGTTTTGCTTAGAATATTATCAACAAATTTGCAGATTTTTATTATGAATTAAATCTAGCTAAGTACATACTTGTTATAGCATTTGCTGACGATACACAAAACATGAACGAAATCGGTGAAAATTTCACTTTTTTAATTTAAAGCTTTTAATTTGTTATTTTTTTTAACTGAGATAACCCTCACTCACTTCTGGCATAAATTACACAAATTAAATTTGATAATTCGCACGGACCACGACAGGTTGCGGGTTCGCGTCCCGCATGATCATAAATTTTGTTTCCAAATTTAATTTGTGTTTTTAATGTAATATTTTAATTAAAGAATTATTTTTGCGATATTTCTGTGGACTAGAATACTTGTATATTTATTTATTTCATATTTATATGCAATCCACACTGCATAGTATAAGGTATACAGTATGGAACTATCTTCTATGAAATAAATGTAGGTACATACTTGTTAGCATATTTGCTGACGATATACCAAAAATTAACGGAATCCGTGCATTGGTTTTGTCAAAAAGTACACGTTTTCATTTTGCGCAAATTTATACGTACTGTGTAGCATTAGTTAACTGGGTCAAGGGTTCAATGAACTTGAATATTTCAATAATGTCATAAGATGGACTTGCCGGCAGTGGCGGTTTTCTTTGGCAGCGTACACGTCCCGGCGGTGACTCTTTGACGGTCGCGGGCGACGCGATTCAAAGCAAGCCTGAAATTCGTACGGGTGGGGTAGGGTAAGGAAATATTCTATCGATAATTAGCTTTCTTTAAAGAGAGTTGTAATCAATAAAGGACAAGTTGTTTAAGTTTATTTTAATATTATTCTGTAACGATTGTTGTAAAAATACACTACACCCTAGGTATTTAAAACTAAACAGCTTCGTGATTTTATTTTTATAAATTATAAAGGAGTTGAGAGATAATTATTGTGAATAAGGAAGAACGTAACAATAACGATTTATTACTTGTCTCACATGTTACGTAATTTGAAAACAATCTATAAAAAATCGCACCGACTTACCTATTTGCTGCTCAAGAAATCACTCAGAAAACAGTGGTTTAGTAAGTTGAACTTAAGAAAATAGTTAATTTTTTACAAAATTTGGGTAAATTTAATTAATTTATTAATAATTGTTATCTTGTTGGTGTATGTGTAGAAAAGTATCGATAAAATAGAATTGTGGGTGGTAGGTATGCCTTACATCTTACGTAATACAAAGCAATCTAATGAGCAAGTAATTTTTTGATATTTGTCCACGATACACCGCACAAGGACGTTTATTCCACAGCCTGCTTGGTTGTACGTGGAAAAGTTTTTTAAGCCGTACTGTAAAGTAATGCCAGACACGCCGATGTTGGGGATGACATCCTAATTTGTGGCGTACAATGCTGGAAACCAGCGGCTCCTTCCGAACTCTGCCCTTAATAAATGCGGTAGAACACAGAATCGAACGGCGTTTCATCTTTCTCACTTGCCCACATCGAAAAGGTCTTGTTTGATCGTACCAAAATATTTTTTTATGCTTATCTAATAAATAATTTGTTAAAATTATTAAGATATTCGAAAAACACAAAAATAGTAGCCATGTTTAGGTATTTGGTGATAGTTGTTAATAAGTATAAAAAGTGTCGAACAAGTACAACTGTGAAGAACTCCCTATTAAGGAATTATTTTTTCGTTATTTTAAGTGAGCACCACTTTAGTTTATCGCGAGTCTTCTGGGAAAATAGGCTAATTTGCTTTTCGTACTTTTTGCGAGATTGCCTCAAACGATTGACTATGAAAAACTAATTGTACTTATTAATTGAAGTACTAGCTAACTAGCGTAGTAAGTAAAAAGTAATTGTATTTGATAATTTAACTTTTAGCGAGTTTTGTTAGTAAAATTAATAAATGCAAATACTTTTTTTTCAAGGTGAAGTATAAAACTTATTAACTAGTTACTTGACTCTGTGTATGTGTAAATTGTGTTTTAAGTTAGTTGTTGGTGGACAATTTGAAAATTTGAAAATTTAGGTTTCCATTATTATTGGAATGCGCAATATTCAATTTGAAGTTCAGTTCAGATATTCCGAAATAAAAAAGTGTTCGTATTAATGAACATAGTGAATTTAAATTACGTCGCAAATTATCAAACGAATCAAAGGTAAAGCAGACAACTTGCCGCCTTTGCACATCGTTCCGGGGTCAAGGTAAGTTGTCTATATAGACTGTTAATTTTTACTACATTTATTTAAATATTTATTTTGTTTGAAAATTTCACTTTTTCAACTTAAACTTTTTAACGAACTTATTAATTTTGCGATAGTTCTGCGGACTAGTATTACTTAAATTTTTATTTATTTCATAGGTATGCAATCCATACTGTATATTGTCCGATGGTACAACACCCTTCGTGAGTGAGTCTGACATACACTTAACTCGATTTACAAATACATTTTATAGAAGAAAGTTTTTGCAAATTTGCTTGGCAGCTATTTTAAAATTCGCCATCTTGGTTTTATTGTTATAAGCCAATACCATACACTTAGAATATACTAACTACTATTAGCGACCTGACATCGGTTACAGGAAAAATAGATTCGCTTACCTTCTATCTATCTCGCTGTTTCTCCGATAGATTCTTTTCTCTTGCACTAATAATGACAGATGTCTAATTATTGCGGCTTATGAGCTAAATTGTGGGTTTCTGCCACAGGAGCCTGAAAAACAGAGATACAGCCCACTGACACCATACGGAAGAATGAACTGATTCTCAGTAAGATTTCTGCTGCATAACCTTTAGAGTAAAGATTCTGAAACAACCGTCGAGGGCTTCTTTGCACAGAATAACGTCTCGTTGGGGTTTTATGTGAAGTGAAGCAGTAGGGTGCAATCATAATAATTTTTCGGCTTTAAGGGTGCCGGAGCTCATGACAATGACATATATGACTGGTCCAGGCCAGTCACATGGTCGCGATATTTGTGATAGTCCATCCTTGTGGGCGTCGTCACAGTCCTACAAACACATGTTATAATATTCAACAAGAAATGTTTCACATCACAGCTATAATAGATTTTGTAATAAAACGTGGTGTTCCCAGCAGGCGCGTGCGTCACAACCGCCTTGCTCGATAGTTCTTCCCTGACTGCCTGCTCCACGCTCACCCGGCGGCCGCTCTCACCCGCACTCACACCGCACATCAATTTCGTCCGAGCCAAGACGAATTCCAAATCATCCTTGTACTCGCTTCTTGGATCGACGTTATTGACTACGACACATATATTATACGTAATTGACGATGCTGCCCTGATGGGCGCTGGGCACGGCACTGCAACGGAGTCAATCCATTTCATTTCCAGATTTATGAACCATGCGTCGTCGGCAATTGTACGACTGAGGCTGGGAACAGGGAACCAGAGTAGTGGCTTCATTTCACAGTTCTAACAATGATTTGTACTTCGTAGCTTCAGTATGCGATCGATATAAAAATAAGGTAAGGATTGCGATTTCATAAACCTTTCTATTTTTTATTGAAGAAGGTAACAAACTCGCTTAGTACATGCGATCAGAATATAATATGATCACCGCGGCCGAACTCTTTCGTTACACCACGAGAACGTTGCCGATCACGAGCGAACGTGACGGGCGAGGATCGAACCAAGGGCGGCGTGGTGAGAGCCAATGGTTCAACCAAGTTTGTCACATCGTATTAAGCTTATCTTAAAGTTAATCTATTTTTATTTATTTTGTATCAAGCTTTATTTTCTACCGCTCGCTCTTATAATTTGACGATTATAACAAGCTGCGCATTTAAGAGGACTCCATATCTAGTTCCAGTTTGAACTAGTTAAAACTAATAAACACCGCACCGGTTAGAGTTGGAAAACTCTGGTTACTAATATTATCTGTGTATCAGTGGAATATTATAATGTATTCTTCATAAAGCGTTGATATTGAATGTAATTATAAGAAAGAGAAAATACTGTATAGGTTTATAATATGTTTGTTATTATTTATATTTTGTTATATTCGTTAATAAATAAATTGCTTAGTTGATTTGAAAAATTCTTTCACCTGAACCTTGTGCCTCTATATATACTGACACCATCATGTTTATTATTTTAGTTTGCGTGACAATCTACGTCTTACACGCGCGATACCTATGTCACTTTATGTTCATTGCTCGAAATAGAGGCTAGCAGTGAACCTCAATTTTATCCAAGTTTTCACAGCTGTCTCAGTCTATCTAGACATAGAAATGATCTAAGTGGAATAGATAATGACTGTTTTCGTAATAAGTGAATAGAATAGGGGTTATTTATCAAAACAATTATGGTGCAGTTATGGTAAATTTTAATAACTCAGAAATGAAGGAATTCATAAAACAAATGATACTTTATTTGATTTCCCTAAAGGTACTAGAACCCAAGCCTGCGCATATTAGTTTACATCACATGATTCAATTATTTTAATAGAGTGAGTTAACATATTTTGATAAAACATTTTGAAGTTTTCACTGTTCTCGTCAATAGGTTTCACCCTCTTATAACTCGGTCTCTTGTTGTGAGTTGAGACACAATCAGAGTTGTGTTAGAAAAGGACATCGAAATATAATATTAAATTATTTTAATTATACTCATTTATAGCATTCTATATTTTTTTAAGATGCGATGAAGAAAATATATTGTATAAAAATGTTAAATTTAGATGGCTCACTTAATGATAACCGAAACCATTTTTTGATAAAGTGTGTTTGTTATCAAGTTTCGCAGCCTTTTGTTCGGAATGTCCCCTCTTGTGTTGTAACAGAGATAACGTTCCTTGTACACGGATTATTGTAAAAGCTATGAAAATTGAAAGCCACATTATATTTTTTTCTTTATCGTTTTTTTTAATAACAGATTAAAATTGTCATAAAATCACCATGCAATTCACACAGGTTGGCAGGACAAAAATGAAAAAGGATATATTTTATCTCGAAATTATTAATATTTCTAAGTGAGCAAGATTGCTAGCTAGCTAACTTAAATTGATTTCACAGTACCTATAATAAAATCTACAATATTTAGTTAATTTGTTATGTGCTAAATCTTTCATTTAAATTCGTAATTTTAATTTATGATGTCATTTTATTTCAGATATTTATGAAAATGATACGTTTTGTAATAAATTAATATATTTTATAATTATTATTGTTCCAATTTTGAATTCCACGCAGCCGAAGTATATAGTATAAGCTCATAGTAAAGTAAGTGTAGCTAAAACTTTACGGTTATTAAATGCTTTTAATAAAATCAAATTAATTATGCAATTGTTTGCGGTTTATTTTGTCAGTCATAAATAAAATAAATAAAAAATAAATAAAAGGTATTTATTTCAGGCATAATAAAACCCATAGTTACAAAAAATTTTGGACACTGTAAAGGGGTGCCAAGTTAAAAGTAAAATTAGCCTAACTAAAAGTATTTAAGTATTGCACAAATTTGTGCAGTCATTTTTTGTTCTTGTCCATGTGAACAGAGATCCAGCGCTTAAACACTGGATTCCTGATGTCGTCAGAGACAGCCACGAGTATTTTGTTGTCGGAACGTTGCAGTCTCCGCCAGAAAGAGGCAACGCAAGACCGAATTATGGCGAAAAAGTCGGGGACCCCAGCGTCTGCGAACATGTCCGACGCGCTGCAGCACCGCGGGAGCCGCATAAGAGCCCGGAACGCATCATTGTACTGGACTCTTATTCAGCTCATAGCTTTCTGAGAAAACGTTACCCACAGCAGCTGGCAGGTGTACATGCCTAAACAGTATGCCTTAAATAATGTGGTTTTTACATCCTTGCTGCATTTTGCAAATCGTCGAGCAAGCATGTTGCCTCTGACTGCAAGGGCCCTGCGCTCGCGCTCAATGTCATCATCGTCATACAACCGTTCCGTCAACAAATGTCCTAGGTACCTGAACTGCTTAACTACACCAACCACCGTGCCGTACAAAAACACACTCGGCACTCTCTCCGGAGGCTGTCTTGCCTTAAACACCATCATTTGAGTTTTAGAAACGTTGTACTTCAGTCCGTGCGCATTTCCATAATGCTCACAGACTGAAAGCAGCTTCCTCAACCCCTTGATCGAGGGGCTGAGGAGGACCATGTCATCCGCATAGCTTAGGTTATTCACGAAAACGTTCCCTATAGGGAACGTTTTCGTTCGATACGAACGTTTCGTTTCGATCGGCTGCCATATATGGCAGCCGATCTTGGTGCTCCTCAGCTCCTCAATCAGCCCATTGACATAGAGATTAAACAGATCCGGAGAGGTCACCCCCCCCCCCCCTGACGAACTCCACACTCTAGCCTATAATTGCTAGAAGTTGCGTCGCCCCATTTTACACAGTTCGTTTGGTTTCCGTACCAGAATCTCAGCAGCTCGACCACTTGTGTGGGTATTTGTGACGCTAATAGCTTGGCCCAAAGGATATTGTAGTTGACCAAGTCAAATGCGCGGCTTAGGTCTAAGAAGCACGCATGCACAGTAGTATTTCTGGACGTGTAGTAACTAACAGTTCCCTTTAAACTAAATAAAGCGGCATCTGTCGAGAGTCTGGGACGGAAACCAAACTGCACGTCATCAATTTTGATGATTTTAAGCAGCTCAGGATAAAGAAGCCGTTCTAGAATTTTGCCTAGTATCGTACCCAATGAAATAGGTCGATAATTAGAGGCAGAACTTAGATCAGCCGTTTTGTTCTTCACGATCGGAATTACAATTGTGTGCATCATGGCCTCAGGCAAATAACTATTTTTAATGCAATGGTTAAAGAGACAACATAGATGTTTATAAATTTTATCACTGGCCCAGATTACGTGCTCTATACTGAGCCCGTCATGTCCGGGTGATTTACCACGCTTTATACTCAGTATAACTTTCGAGATATCCTCATGTGTAAATTCAATGACGTTATTATTGTAACTAACTTCAGTATCGAGTTCGGAATCCGCGGCCAAAGGGCTTACTTTGAACCTATTTGCAAACAATTCAGCAATACCGGACGGCTCCTGCAACCCTCCATGGATACAGGTAAACTTTGTTTATGATTTAAGTTTTTTGTTGCATTCCAAAATTTAAAAAAGTTTTAGTTTCTTTTATGGGTAGCTAATATATTCATTTTAATACTATCTTCATTTTTCTGACACCATTTTAATTTGTTTTTGAATAATTTACGGCTATTATACATATTTTCATATTCAACACCGCTGGAGGGTTTGCCAGCAACCGTCCAGTTTTTGAAATAAAACCTAGCTTCTTCATGGCTATCTCTGACGTGGTAGTTTCAACCCGGTACCTTCTTACGACTACTCTGTTCACGTGAACGACAACTAACAATAGCAGCGTTCTGTAAAACATCCGTTATATGTCTGTAGTGTCTATCTATACAACCATGGTGGTCCCGTATATGAACACATTTTAAATAATTATCACAGTCACAATTATCAGATATATCATCATAAGTTAATTATAAATATGTTTCTATAGTTATTTGTGAGCTGTAAATAATAATTAATTAGGACTGTTTATATCACATGACTTCGTTTATAACTAACAATCAGTTTCACAATGTTCTATCATAATAACATTACTGTAAAGTGTAAATAATAACCCCAAATAATTGATGTTTGCAATAATCATTCAACTATCATATCATATTATAATTTGTTTTACTAAAATAAAATAATGTTAAGCTAAATAGATATCTCGACATAGTTCAAACTCAAATATTTATTTATTCAAAAAAGGATCTTCAACCATTTATAGTCACTCATTGAACGTCAAAAACTACCACCCATTCGAAATAGTACTTATGCCTCAGACCTGAGAAGAGCGGGCGCAAGAAACTCAGCGCAAGTATACCTATTTGATTTGTAAATTGATGTAATTATTAAAAGATATTTGGTTCGAAATTATTGTTATGCTGACTAGACGCCCTTTTGGTTCTTTAATGTCCATTTTGTTATTTGTTATTGGATTTCTGTGAACTTTTTGAACCAAATAAGCCTTTTTTATTATTATTATTATTATTTCAATCTAGTCTAACGATGTGATTTTCTAAAATTTGTTAGGTTTTGGTTTCATTGCTTCAAAGTGTCGTAAAACATGAGCACCATAAAGTTATGTAACGAATGAATACTTAGTTCCTTGAAATTAGTAAAGGTAATAGTAGTTATGTATTAATTAAATATATTTTTAAATGGTTTTATGTGTTATTATTTCATCGAGGGGATTTATCAAATCAATTGTTGGAATAAAATACATACTTAGGTTCAGATTTTTAGGTAGGTGCCTACTTATATACTAGGTGAGGTTATGTATTATTTCAGTGAAGTTGGCTTTGAGGTTTATTATTACGTGCATTTAATTAATTGGTTTTACCAATTTTCAGAAGTGGGATGAATCACACGACGCGTGGTCGTTCTAGGAGTCCACTGCGACGGCGGCGTGACATGGAGGATCGAACACGAGGTCACCGACTGCGGAAACCGAGCGGGTCATCGCCGGAGCGCGATGAGAGCAGAGCAAGAACACCTCGGAGCTACCTCGGAGGAGCCACTCCTACTGGCCAATCTGGTAGGATCTTTCCTAATTATTCAAATGTCATCGTAAAACCAGAAATAATTCCCGAGTTTGACCCGAAAAAATCGAAAATGTCATATATGCAATGGCTGAATAAAATCGAACAAATGTGTGGAACGATGATATTAAAAGCTATATATGCAGGCACGGCTAGGTGGACTAGCTAAATTATGGGATAATGCATTACGCAGTTATGAATTAACGTGGCAATAATGGACATCTAAAATTCTTGAAACTTTCGAATTTACCGAATGTCGAATTAGCCACTATAAACTTATGATATATGGTTCAACAGTTACTTTAGCATTAAATAATTTGTGTGAAACTCCTCAATGTGAGGCAAAATAAGATCTTTCTATAAGCGCCATAAATGAAATATCAAAGATAAAAATATACTGTGCTAAAGAAACTATTGTGCCACCAAGAAAATCTCTTTTTGTCGATACACTGATGAAGTTGTAGACCACGGTACTCAAATATTTATTGAGACGTAGATATGTTTATTAAAAAATAATGAATATAGAATACCTTCTTCAGTACAGTGTACTCCTGTTAAATATTTGGCTATTACTAATCATGGTTCTTGGCAATTAAAATTAAATCAAGTGTTAGCGCGAGGTTTTATACTCGTAACGTACGATATTGATAATGCACCGGTTTTAGATAAGTACCCTAATGTTGATAAAATTATGTTGATGCAAAAAAAATTATCTCATGTCAAGTGCGGGTCAACAAATACAAAATTTATACAGCAATTTCACAACATTTTGACTTCTTATTCGGATTGTTTTTCTCAGAATACTTGTGATTTTTTTTATTTTTTCATGGAATAGGAGGACAAACGAGCGTACGGGTCGCCTGGTGTTAAGTGACCGCCCATATTCTCTTGCAACACCAGAGGAATCACAAGAGCGTTGCCGGCCTTTAAGGAAGGCGTACGCGCTTTTTTTGAAGGTACCCATGTTATATCGTCCCAGAAACACCGCACAAGGAAGCTTATTCCACAGCTTTGTGATTTAGGTCTTACGGATAAAATTGACCTAAAAATAGATTTGACACAGTTTGTTACAGACCCAATAGGCTTTCTTTTGCTGAAAAAGAAATAGTGCAGGAAAAAGTTAACGGCATGCTTGGTAACGCCATTATTCGAGAATAAACTTCTAATTTTGCAAGTTCTTAAATATTAGTAAGGAAAAAGAATGGGTACTATCGCCTATGCGTTGATTTTCGAAAATTAAATAGCTTAACAGTCAACGATAAGTACCCTCTTCCTATAATTGAGGAACAAATAGAAAAAATTGGGGGAAAAATTTACTTTACTAGTTTAGATTTTTCGCAAGCCTGCTATCAACTTCTCCTGTCATCTGATTTAGTGGTTTTAACTGGATTTGTCACGCCAGAGGGACACTTTGAATTTTTACGTATGCTCTTTGGTTTGTGTAATTCACCTGTTGTATTTCAACGCATAATGGATAAAATATTTTCTAATCTTCGATATGATAAAGTATTACCTTTCATCGATGACGTGTTATTACCTACAGAAACTGAGTCTGAAGGTTTGGAGCTCCTCAAAGTAGTCTTAGATATAATACGAAATACGCTAAATTGATATTAAATTTGGTTAAATGTTTTTTTTAAATCTGTAATTGAGTATTCGGGTTATGAAATAAGCAAAGATGGAAGTAGACCGGCAAACAAAAAAATTGAATTGCCCCAGAACATTCTGAAAATTCATCAAAAATTACGCTGACATAAGTTATATTCTTTTTCAGTTATTAAAGAAGGATACATTATGGAACTAGGGACCAAATCAAAGTCATGCATTTATGGAGCTAAAAAGGACTTTACTAGTACTAGTTAGTACTAGACCACTTCTGGCTTTATTTTGTCGGGAAGGAGAAATTGAAGTTCACACGGACGCCAGCAGTAAAGGCGTATCTGGGATCTTACTTCAAAAGCAAGACGGAAGTTTTAATCGCATAGCCTATTTAAGCCGAAAAATGAGTAACGAAGAAGCCATGTATCATGCGTATTAATTAGAAATCCTAGCCGTGGTGGAGTCTATCAGAAGATTTAGGATCTACATAGCGGGAAACCACGTCAAAGTTGTTACAGACTGTGCAGCAGTTCGTTTCACTTTTTCAAAGAAGGATTTGTTACCGCGAATAGACATACTAGACGTTGCGTTACTTAAAAACATAACGCTCAATGTAAACTCAATCGAAGTTTTTCACGAATTAGAGTCAGACCACCGGCCCGTCGTCCTAAAGCTAGGCCCACCGGTTAACTTTCAACCACCAACAAAAACAGTGATCGACTGGCAATGGCTTGACCTTATACCGGACGTCATCGACTCGGTTGACACGGCTCACAGTGCTATCTCTGCCTAGCCTGCTCTAGGCAGGTCCAGACCATGCAACCGCATCGCCTTAATCTGCCACCAGAGATCAGGGACTTACTCACGCAGAAACACAGAGCCACTAGAGTTTACGATAGATATCCGTCGGTCGAGAATAGGCGCCACCTCCGCTACCTACAGCGGGTGGTACGGGAACGTATCGCGGAACTCCACGGCGAACGTTGAGACCGCTTGCTCGGCAACTTTAAGCCATCACATGTGGCTTTCTGGAAGCTGCCTCGCGCGTTCAAACAGGAGCCGCCCACTGTCATGCCTCCTTTGGATAGACCGGGACTGCAGCCGGCACTCGATGACGACGAGAAGGCTGAATGCCTCGCTGATAGTCTCGAGAGTCAGTGCTCTCCAAATGCAGCAGCCGACCCGCCACACGTTGACGAAGTTGATCGTGAAGTTGAACGTCGCTCCGCTCTGAGCCCTTCAGGCGATGTAATAAGACCCACCACTTACGAAGAGGTGAAGCTAATTATTAAGGAGCTTCACTCCAAGAAGGCCCCGGGGCCCGACACTATAAACAATAGGGTTCTTAAAATCCTACCCTCGACTCTTATTACTTTATTGGTTACCATTTTTAATATTATTTCGTCTAATAGCGCGTTCCCCGAACAATGGAAGGATTCCATTGTTATCGGCATCCCAAAACCCAATTAACCTAAAGCTAATCCAAGTAGCTATAGGCCTATTAGCTTAATTAACTCGATCGGGAAACTTTACGAAAGATTAATTCTCGCGCGTCTTAATCATTACATCGCGGAACTTAACCTGATACCCGACGTACAGTTCGGATTAAGAGCCGCTCACTCGTGTCCCCAGCAGGCTCACCGACTCACCGAGTACATTCTCGTAAGGCGTCAACTTTACGCTACCACGGCATCCGTGTTTTTCGATGTTGCGAAGGTATTCGACAAGGTATGGCACAACGGCTTAGTATTCAAGCTGTATCAACTGGGAGTGCCAGACAGGCTCGTGCGCATCATACGAGCCTACCTTACTGATCGCTCCTTCCGATATCGAGTAGAGGGCACCCTATCCTCACCCAGACCCATCAGGTCTGGCGTGCCACAGGGTTTAGTCCTCTCTCCCACTCTTTTCTCGTTCTTCGCGAGCGACATTCCCAAGTTTCCGAGTGTCCAGCTCGCTCAGTACGCTGACGATACGGCACTCTACTTTGGCTCCGCTCTTTTGAACCTCTCAACCTTGAGCAAGAACATTAAAGTGCTTCAAGCCGCCGTCGATGAATTAGGCAACTGGTTCAGAAAATGGCGGATTGAAGTGAACCCCACCAAGAGTGCAGCGGTACTCTTCGGTAACGCGACTAGCATCCGCGCTAAAAAACGACCGACCGACGTTATAAAATTCTATGAAACACCCATACCGTGGGTGAACGATTACAAATACTTAGGTGTGTGAGCGAAGCAAATTTCCGCTCAAACACAAAGTGACGCTGTACAAAACCATCGTACGGCCCATACTGTCATACGCAAGCGTCGTGTTCGCGCACACCCGACCGAGCTACTTACGTCGTTTGCAAGTTGTTCAAAATAAATTCACGCGCATGGCAACCGGAGCCCTGAGGTTCATCCGAAACGTAGATCTTCACCGCGATCTAGAGCTTTAAAGAGATCTCGCGACGCTTCTTTGACAAGGCGCCTAACCATGCCAACATCTTGGTTAGGAAGGCATGTGGGTACACCCCCTTTCACCATAGTCTCAACCCAATAAGACGTCCCAGACACGTAACGGTAGACCCTGATGACGACATCACCATCGCTAACGCGGCACCCACACAAACACCGACACAGACACGCACACACCGCCTTGGCAGGCGTAGGCGCGGTCAATCGCCGCAAACCACTGGCACTCGTCACTCTGACGATGGCCAGTGGCCCGCAACCTAGATACACCACACATTCTTTTGATACCCGACGAGACGTTAGTCCTCGTCCTGTAAGCGTTTCACTCCACTCACACTCACTCACGGACTGACTGACGGACTGACATACACCACTTACACAATCACAAACACACTCCAGAAACAGACACAAACACAAACATACATGCACACAAACATTTACACTACTTACTTACATACAAACATACATACATACACTCATAAGACATACATACACACTTACATACATTACACAATGCATCACCACACTCGCCGGCGATTGTGTTCTTCTCACCTTTTCATCCTTCATCTTCATTTTCATTCTCTCTCCTTCCCACAAGCACACAGCCGGTCCGAGGTTCGAGTCTCCTTAGGAGACGCCCCGCGACTGTTGTTGCGTAGTCTTTGCGGCCTCCACGGCCCATGTCCTATTTCGCTGTAAAAGCATTGCTAATAGCATAGAGGAGGTTTTAGTTGGTATGGGACACTCGAGTCCGTTCGGGGGCGTAGAAACGTAAATGTATTTCCTCCTCTCAAAAAAAAAAGTTACAGTTAGATGCAGAAATAATTATAAAATTAATGGTGACATTAATTTTATAATTAATTAGTGGCTCTACGTGACTAAAGACTAAAGATTAGTGGTGCCTAAATATGGAAGTTGGAATATAATGAGAAAATATCACGATAGCATTGGACATCCAGGTCTTAAGCGTTGTGAGAAAATAATAAAGGATACTCTCTGGTTTGCTGGCATGACTCGTTTTATTATAAAATACGTGAATGCATGTGTGGGTTTGTACAAGAGCGAGCAATACGGAAAAGCAGAGGGCACCCTGCATCCAATAGAGAAAGTTTCAGAGCCATTACACACAATACACGTTTCAAATCAAATCGAAATCAGTTTATTCACGTAGGTCACGGAAATGACACTTATGAATGTCAAAAAAAAATATATTTTTCTTATTATATCTGGGACCATTTTGTAGAAGCTGAGCAGTAAATAGTTACCTTTTGGTTGCTGTAGATTCATTCACTAAGTTCATGTGGGCCATCCCAGTAAATATTTTCTTAATTGGTTATCCAAAAAGAATTATCTCTGGTAGTGGAGCGTTTTTTAAAGTAAAAGTTTTAAGCAAATAAAGCATGTAATGATGATTTATGATTTACCGGGGGTAACCCCGTGCAAATGGACAGGTTGAGAGATATAGTAGGATATTATTGGATTCTCTTAATATTAGTGTTTAAAATGAACGAGAATACCAGATATCACATGGGGATTCGTACCCCAAAACCTAACCTAATAATAAACTACAAAATTCCTCTACAGGATTTACTCCATATAGAGTGATGTTCAGCGCCAGTAGAATCAGGCTTTCTCACGTATACCTTACCGAACTTGATCCATACATACTTAAAACTCAGAACTTTTGAGGCTTTTCTTGCACCTTCACCCGAAGCTAAACATCTGCATATGGGAATGATCTCGTGCTCGGATATAATTCACAATAATTATATATATATATAGTACTATTTAACTAGTATATATAGTACTTATAATTATTATAAGTACTTGTAGCTGTTGAAAACAGCTTCTATTACTGGAATAACATTTCGTGCCGCCAGGTTTCTTCGTGAATATACAGTGCATCGTTATTAAATTTGTTAAATTATATTTCAGTTTGAATAGCGTAATAAATCCATTTTCAGATCCAGTCACTGAAGGAGACCCATCCGTACACACACAAACAATTTTTTTAATTTCTATCTCAATCTTTTCTACAAAACTGCCAATAACATCGATATAATCTGTACCTCTGGCTTGGCCTTTCATTGGAAGGAATTTCAAAAAATCTTCGTAATTATATTATTTTGTTCAGTGTAATTGAATTATCGGTAGAGTCAAAAGCTAAGATATAATACTTGTAATTCTTCAAGTGGTGAATTATATTATTATAAATCGCTGCCTTGGAAGAATACTGTTTCAACTCCAAAATGCTATTTTTTTCAAGGGATTGAACTTTTCTGTTATTTCAAATTGTTATAACTTTTTACCTATTGTACTTTTATGAATGAAAATTAATTAAAACAATGAAAATTTATCATTCTATTTATTTAAGAAACACGTGTAAGGATTTGATCACTTCCGTGAAACAAAACTTATAAAAAAATAAAAGAACTTCGACATGTTTCAAAACGTCTTTAGTAATTTTATGACTCAATTTCGTAATGATTCAAGTATAAAACAATAAATCTTTTTTATCATTAACGATTTTTTTTCGAATATCTCCGCATGAATATTACAATAATTTTCTATAAAACAATGTCATATTTTGGATTGACACAATAACACGTATATAAAGTCAAAAGGCAATTTCGGCCACTTTTAAACAGAAAAATTTATGTTATTAAACCAAGAATTGGGAAATACAATGTCATATTAAGTCTTATGACTTGAAAATATAACTACAAAAGTTGAGAATTACCAATAAAATTAGTATTTTGCTGGTAGATTTCATACTATAGGTCTAGGATATCACTTTTATATAGAAACTTACATAGTATCAGTATTTAAAAAAAGTAATAAGAAAATTAACACCTCATTGATGTTCTCTTATCTTGTCTGATTGTTGAAGTACCTACTAATATTATGTTAATACTTTAGCTAAGTTGGTTGAGCATTATACAAAAACAGAACGTTAAACTTAAAACATTATAAGGTTTACATTGCATGGAGATCAACTTGGAATCACAAACATAATGCATCAAAAATAAAATTAATAAGGTCATATTACATTCTAAAGATTACATAGAATAGTCAGTGACATTCAGGAATAGTGTTTTTTTCAAGAGTCCAAGCAGTCCTTTTTCTTTTTCTTGTTTAAGCTTTTGTCAGTGTAATATTATTCTGCAAATTTTTGGCCTTCTTAAAGTAGTTTCTTCTTTGTAGATTCTTATCTACAATTTTTTTTGCAATTCTCGTGATCACAGGAAGTTTTGTATAAGAAGGTGTAATTTTTGGTGTCATCATCTAATTTTTATCTGTGTTAATTTCGCGACTTCTTTGTGAGAGTGCTTTGAAAAATTGTGTCCAATAGCTGTTGTTAACTTTTTAACATCATATAAAAGTCTAAGTAGTACTTTTCTTATACCTTGTAGGGATTACCAGTTTTCCTAGCACTTCTTACAATCTGGGTGTTTATTTTGATCCAGATCTAAGGCTTTTTTGGGTTTTCGTTTCTATTACCAAGTGAACGCTGTCACCCTCATTTTGTTAATGGCCCTTTATTTAATATTTATAAGATATGGAATTTATAAAACTAATCATCTATGTAATATCTAATCACTAAAACGAATTAATTTAATTTTTTTTATTTAATTATTAAAGTATGCACAGTTGGTACTTAAATTGGTGTTAACATTTATAAAGTCGATATCATGCCAAATTACATTAAAAATCTAACTGCAATAAGTACCGTTTTACCTTTACCTTTCTAAAATAGGATATTAAGTTGTAAAACCTATTTGTTATTTTAGGCTGAAGCGTCATAATGTCACAAGATAATCACTATCTAATCACTAAAACTAATAAAAAAAGTTTATCTAATAAATAATTTGTTAAAATTATTAAGATATTCGAAAAACACAAAAAAAGTAGCCATGTTTAGGTATATTTGGTTATGGTTGCTAAATAAGTATAAAAAAGTATCGATAAACTATAATTGTGAGGAATTCCCTATTAAGGAATTATTTTTTCGTTATTTTAAGTGAGCACTGAGCACCACTTTAGTTTATCGCGAGTCTTCTGGGCAAATAGGCTAATTTGTATTTCGAAGTGATTTCATACTTTTTGCGCGATTGCCTCAAACGATTGACTATGAAAAACTAATTGTACTTATTAATTTAAGTTCTTGCTAACTAGCGTAGTAAGTAAAAAGTAATTGTATTTGATAATTTAACTTTTAGCTAGTAAAATTAATAAATTCAATTAGTGATATAGACACTTATTAACTAGGTACTTTACTTTGTGTATGTGTAAATTGTGTTTTTAAGTTAGTTGTTATTATTATAATTACTGTGAATTTGACATTTATTTTTCGGGACAACATTGTACGGTGATGTAACTTGTGTATTCATCAAGAATGTGGTGGACATTTAGAAAATTTGAAAACTTACGTTTCCATTATTGTTCTAATGCACAATATTCAATTTACAGTTCAGTTCAGATAGGTATCCCGAAATAAAAAAGTGTTCGTATAAATGAACAAAGTGAATTTAAGTTACGTCGCAAATTATCAAACGAATCAAAGGTAAAGCCGACAACTTGCCGCCTTCGCACATCGTTCCGGGGTCAAGGTAAGTTGTCTATATAGACTGTTAAATTTTACTACATTTATTTGAATATTTATTTTGTTTGAAAATTTCACTTTTTCAATTTAAAGTTTTTAATTATATAATTAATTTTGCGATAGTTCTGTGGACTAGTATTACTTATATTTTTATTTATTTCATAGGTATGCAGACCATACTGTAACAAAAAAAAATATTATAAAAACAGGATGTCTGTGTGTGTATGTGTATGTGTGTGAGTATGTGTGTGTGTGAGCATGTGTGCGTGTGAGCATGTGTGCGTGTGTGTGGTGTGTGTCATTGTTACTTTTCGTAAAACACTACTTATTGTACTATCAAGAAGGTATACCTAAAATTTTCTCCGTGTAGTTAAATAGCTCTTCCATATCCACATATTTCATGGATTTCAACCAAGTGGTTAAATTTCGTCTACATTCCACTTAAGCATGTTCTGATTTGTGTTTCATAAACTGTCGCTTTGCAAAAGTGGTCTTTACACTAGTTGGCTTAATAATAACATGTTTTCTCCTTTTCAAAAGGTAAGAAGGATCAGGGATTAAAGTTTTGTGTCTTTTAAGAGTAACATGAAGGACATTAAGTTTTATAACGGATAGTACTTCGCAGTCTTTATATAATTGTTTATAGATTCTTGGCTTTAGAAATGTCACTTATAAAAGGGCTCTCTGTGATCTTTCCACAGTTAAGAATTTAGTTTTTGTGGCACCACCCCAGACAGGAATGCAGTAAATAAAAAATTTACTGTGCCAGAGAAGTATATATTAAACTAAGCAAAGGTTTAGAAGCAACATGCTTTAGTTTTTTAAATATCCAGGTTAGATTCCTAATTCTATTACTAATTGATTCTAAATAAAGGTGCCAAGATACATGTTTTACCCGCAAACACAATGGCGGTGTCATCAGTATACGCAAATAATTTAGCATTTCCGATTTTTATTTTAAGTAAGTCGTTAATATAAATATGGAAAAGTGCTGGTCCCAGAACACTCCCTTGGGGAACTCTAAAACTAATGTTAGAGTACTTACTTGTATACTGATCCACTTTAGTAAGCTGTTTTCTGTTTGATAGGTAGTCTTTAAAAAGTGCAAAAGGGGAACCCCTTATACCTATATGTTCCAGTTTATGTTCAAGGATAGCGACAGAGACAGTTTCAAAAGCCTTTTTTAGATCAAGGAATATGGTGAGGCATTTATTCCCTTTATCTAGCTGCTCAACTAATAATGTACTCAAAGCTGTTATTGCATCTTCGGTAGAATTATTTTGTGTAAAACTATTGTATTTATTATAAAGTCGTAAGTAAAGTCTATTATTAATTATCTTCTCTAAGATTTTTGTAAATGGTGTTAGAACTGATATTGTTCTATAATTAGCAATATCATCTCTATCCCCACTTTTGTGCACCGGAGTAACAATAGCTTCTATCAAAGCATTGGTACAAAGAAGATAGAAAAAGCAAGACTTTTTTATTTTAAGAGATATTTCAAAATAAGCCATTTTATCACCACAGTTGTAAATTGACACCTATAAGTTACTCGTATCAATCAAAAATTTTTGTAAAGGTAAAAGAAAAAAAATACCTAAACGATTTGTTATTATTTAAAGTGATAACATACCAAGATTTATCATAGACACGTCACTCGAACGGTTGGCTCGGTGGAAGAGTGCTCGGACGGAGAGATCGCGGGTTTGGGGTCCCGCATCGTTCATAAATTTTGTTTACAAATCATTATTACCTATCATTATGTAGGTGTGGGAACAAACATACAATTATTTTTACATTTTGATAAGATATGAGCGTAGTTGTATTGCAGCTCAGAATTTTTGGGCCTTTCAATAATCTTGAGCGGCCCTGCATTGTAATGGGCAGGGCGTATCAATTACCATCAGTTGAATGTCCTGCTCGTCTCGTCCTTTTCTTAAAAAAAAGATTCTTTAGTAAATCGTTTAATATGAAGTCTTTCTTTTCCTTATCTATTATCGTTATATATAAGACACAATTTCCCTTTTCTAAACTGTGTACATGTTTGAAAATATTAACTCCAAAAAAATATTGAAATAGGCATTAGTTTGCGGAAATCCATAACTACTCAAATGTTGTGAATTATCTTGAATGGAACTTCCGCTAAGATTCGCCTTCAATCAATTTGACACGCGTTTCGCTACTACACGAGGCATCCTCAAGAGATGTCGACTCGCCAAATTCTGGTACGAGACTAGCTCTGGATATTACCTCAAAACTTTTGACTTGCCATAACATCAAATTAAAAAAAAACATGTTCGGATTTGCAGAGTAAATAAAATAAATTGTAGATTGAATCTTGTAAGATAATTTTTCGCATACCAACGATTGAGCTCATAAAGCATTTACTCACATGGATGAATCCTTTATATTTGGACAAAATACCAATCAAGGTGATCCTTTTGATCGCAATAATGTATGTAGAGTGAGGCAATGGGATAAATTGGATCGTTCCTCGTTGACTCGCCCACGCAGTATACACATACGAAAGCCATAGTACATATTTAACAGTCAGTAAATAAATTTAAATTATGAAAATTTTCGTTAGAAATCACAAACTAATTTTTAATAATTATTTCATATATTTATGTTTGTGTCGTTAGATTGTAAGACCTTGAACTCATTAAACATAACCTCATTACCTCCCTAAAGCACCCCCAATGTAACGCGGGTATTTTAAATATTAAGTCAGAAGAAGTCCGTTTGAATATCAGCTGCCAGCTATATCGATATCAGTATTGACACTTGATGTGTAACCCAACTATTAAAAAATTAACAGTAATTAATTATAGTATTATTATACACTTTTCAACATAGCAACGCACTCAAATGCCTAATAAAATATTATCATGGCATCAACTCCATGATTACAGATAAGTTTAGAGTATTATACTAAGATAAATGTCCCAAAATAGCAATATGGAATTCAAACGGCCATCAATGGCATAAGCCAGCAGACATGACAGAAGATGAAGTTACAGACCTACCAGATACATCATTATAACTGAACCCAATAAATTCATAAAATATATAACTGTTATACATTTACTATGTAATGCAAATAGGACAACCAGATATCACAACGTCAAGAAGCGGGCTTGTAAGCAAATATAAATCACAAAGGTCAACATTCTACATAAATATTTTCTTTACGATCAACGTCCCTTTGGCTACGATTTTATTAAACTGGCAAAAACTTATCAAGTAAAAATTATATAAAACAAAATATGATTGAAATTTTGAATTTGAAAAATGGTACATATTTTGACTTCTCGATATAATATGCATTTTATTGAGTATTTGGTGCCTAATAGTAGAGGATACTAGTAACTAAAGGCAACCATTTAATGGATGAAAAGTATTGTATGATATACGAGTATTGTTATGTTGCGGCTCTTCTCTTATCAGCAGCATTTAGATTTCCGCTGGAAGTGCTGGCCAGGTTTCTTGAATAAGAACGAGGTCTGCTGAAACTTGTCCGCACTGCTCTGGTAGCTGCGACCTGCTAGAGCTGAGCTTCAATAATCCTCGCCGGTTGACCCTTGGGTGTCATGATTGTCCTTTTGTGTAATTGATCGACACGAGGACTTTTGCCCGTAGATGGATCTTTAGTATTGAGTCCAGCCCCGACAGATGAGGGGCATTACTCCAGATGCACTTGGAGAGATGAAAGCCTCTATTGGCACTGGAAATAAACTTGGTGGAGTACCAACTCCGGAGGTGTCTGGAGCATTATATACCTTGGGCCAGCATCGACCCTTGTGGCTTTATATAGTAAATATTATGAATATCACACTTCTGCATGGAATTCGACGAGATGCCAACAGAACCTTTAATGATCAAATTTTCAAGATGCACGCAGTTCTATGATATATAATTTATTTCGAAGTCTTTTCATTTCAAACCGTATATTTTGGATTTTAAACTATAGTTATTGCAGAACTGTTACTGACAAAACCGACTTACGCTGTGCTGCAACTTACTTTCAAAGTCACAGTCAACTAAACTTCAATCAATTAGGCTTAATTTAAGCGCTTTTGAATAGTCACTACAAATATTTCTTTTAAATTAATGAACCTACCTGTTCGGAAAAAGTTGAGCTTGTGAGAAGAGTATTTTATAATGGCTGTAATATGCAAAACAAATTAGTTTGTAAGGTGTTGCATCCAATATATGAATCGTTTTTAATAATTAAGAATAAACTGCTTTAATATATAAATTATCGTAAATATATGTTTTTATTGAAGAAGATCTTTCTTAATCATGTTTATGGAAACCAAATGCATCATTCAAATAACACCTTTATAAAGATAAACACTAACCTACTACTATGTACTAGCGTGGTAGCATGGCCATGGTCTTCGTAAGTAATGTGTTTATATGAGACACGACAGTGACATATGAATATAACTGTCGCTTGGACGGATGAGGTGCCGTGCCGTATGCCGTTATGCTCTACACTGCCAAAGCGAAATAAAGACTTTCGAAATAAAGAAATGTTTTTGAATTGAAACTTCTTTGTTCGCGCTGAGAACTTTATTATGTGGATATAGAAAGAGATTGAGCTGTCATGCTCGTTCAAGTAAAAACGACTGAGGTAGGGTCATTTATACTTAATTATATGTACGCATATCGTACCTTGAGAAGAACAAAAGCATAAGTGTAAAAAGTATGTTTTACAGGAGAGCGAAAAAACTACTTAAATCTTTTTATTTAGTGGTCTGTCGAATTTAATTTTTTATTAAAAAATTATATTAAGAAATCTTCTTTTCACTAATTATATACGCTGTCAGTAAAAGTTAATACTTAATTAGTAATTTTCTATTTTGTAAATTACGCGACTCTTCATTAGACAGTTTTTTTTAAAGAAAAGTGTATGGATAGATACGTCAATGTTCGTTAAAAAAATGTTTATTGAAAATAAAATCGTGAATACATCCCCATGCAATGGAATCAGACTGAAACGGAAGTAATATTACGCTTTTTTCACAGAATTTTTTGTTGAATTATAAAAATTATGCCTTTGTTCTCTTTGAAAAATATAATGTGTAATGTGTTCAAAAGCATTAACAACTTTTCGCTCTAGATATATTGTTTTTACGGCGGCCTTAAGTTGTTACGGGAAAATTACTTAATTAATTAATAAAATAATAATAAGCATATTATTTTTGAAATCAAATAGTTTTTATTCAAATGAAAACCAGATAATACTGTTTTTTTATTTGACAATATATACATATATCTACTATTTTATAAACACCAATGAGATATAATCACAGTACAAATAAAATTATAACATTAAAACAATTATAACGAAACATTTAGTATGAAATAAGCTCACAGAATATTTATTAAGAAACTGCTGACATGAAATAAAAATTAATAAGTTTACAAAAAAAGTCATCCTCTCCGGGTGTGTCTTGCAGTATGTAATTTTCTGCGGTTAAAGAATAAATCATTGGTAAGGAGTCGGTATGGCTTTAATTTACACAAACTATTTAATCTTTATCTTTATTTATTTAGATATTTTGTGATAGATAACGCACTGTAATGCAAGTTTTATCTCAACCTCAGAAGGTTCCATTCAACTCACGCTTACGTGGTGATTAAGAACGGTTATAAGTATCCAGTACGCTCTTTGGTTCAAAATTTCATTTATAGACAATAAAATACCAAATAAACTTGGGTTTGCTTTTATTTCTTTAAAAAGCAACAGCAAACTATATCTGCACTCTATTTCATATGCCCAATTTCTGTGTTCTGTTGAAATAAATTTAAAATCGTAAATGTTAGATTGATCATCTTCATTCATTATAAACTGATGTACTTCTTATGAACTCTAGAATTAGATAAAACTTCGTACACCTGAACAAGCGTATAAGTACTTTATGTTTCAATTATGAGGAATGCATAACATTGCAACGGCATATTTATAAAAATCTGTGCCCAATATGTATTTAAAATTTTGGTGAACCATTAAACATGTGCATTAAAAAATCATAAATCATAAAAAATAAAAAATCATAAAGAACAGTTATCGGAATAGAAAGGAAGCAGTTTTGCTGCTTGAAGAAATTTCTACGTTTAAGTTCTTCGCCTTTAGAGTGATGTAGTTAGAAGCAACTTTAAATTTCATCCGGGCCTCTCTTTGCCATAACCAATAATAAGATGATATCAAAAGCCGTGAAATTACACACAGGGTATTTTCTTTCTGTTAATTTTTTTTCTAAATCATAAACTGCAACTTTTTTAATGCTAGGATTGCTAGGATCTGATAAATACATTTCTTGATCTCTTATTTTTCTTACAATAGATTTATTTTGACTGTTATATGATATCCTGTGATTTAATCTTACCTTCGATTTTGACTCTATACATATTTGGCACATGACATTATTCTTTGGTCAATGAAGATAAAGATTAATTAATTTAATATTGAATACTTTGTGTGTATTGATATTAACCGGCTAATTGTATACCTTGTAAATGTTCAGCTTCAGACATCCAACCAGTATAGAGCCTTACACATTTGAAATATTTTAAAAGTAGTGTCTAATAGATTTTTCTTTTAAATAATATGAATACTACAACTATACAAGAAAATTATTTAATATGCTCTGCATGATATGACATGTTTCAATATAACAGTACGATTAGTGTTTAGACAATTTTGTAACATATTTTGCATGTCAATTGACGAAACATTTTGGATTATCCATTATATTGTTAACACCTTAAGTACAATGTTTCCTGCAAATAAATTTCATTTCATTTCATTTCAAAGTATTAACTTTAATTTTGCAAGGTCGAATCGTAATGTTTTAATAACATCTTGCTGTCAATCAACACTAACAACCTTTTTATTGAGTAATTTATTATAATTTAAAATAAAATACCACTACTTTTCATGGCACCATATATGTCAGAACAGGCTGAAAATTTTCTGTCGGACTTTATTAGGTTATTTCTCTAAACATTTTTTATTTTAAAGGAACACGAAGCTTTTATATTTTTTTCTGCATCTATCTTTTAGCATTTATCTTTATTTTTAACTTTGATACACTTTCATCATTACTTCAGCTGAAAGACGTCCACTGCTGGATAGGACAAAACCCGCTGCATTGCCCTATGAACAACTCTGATCTTTCTCATAAGGCCCATAATTAGCGACCATGTTTGCGTTCCGTATGTCATCATTGGCAACACACACTGGTTAAAACATTTGTCTTGATACACTGTGGTATTTGGGACGAGAAGAGTTAACGGAGCTCCTCGAAGCCCACCCGAGGTCATCTATGGATCAACTGTAAAGTAGATCCTGTAGATGAGGCCACAACCTGAGAGTTGAATAAGACAAACCAATATTTAAAATTGATGTTACATTCAAACAGTTGGCTCAGTTGGTAATTGCTGTTGGACGAAATTATACCTACTGAACTGGATCATTTTCCACTGTAGACGAGTACGTCTATAATATAATGTAAATAATGAATACATTGAACATTTCGAGAGTACGGTTCGCTACTGTTACGGGAGTGATCTTGACATAATCATCATACTCCCTTGAAAATATTATTATAATTAACTCGATACCTTAAATCACTACCATCAGCTGATAATACTTTTAAACCATCAATAATGTTCTTATTTGGGTAAATAGCTAAAGGCGATGCAATGAAATCTGTAACGACACCGTTCCCGCACTCCAATCGTATTCGAACATAACTCGGATTTCTTACAAGCAATTCTTAAGTATGCAAGCTTACTTAAATTAGATATTTTTATTTATTGGGGAACTAAGCCGTATTCTTATTACCCTAAAAATATAGTTAAGTTTACATTACATTGAGTGATAATCGCGAGAGTTTGTGGGGAACAATAATTTCGAACAAGGTAAAGTGTTGTTATAATGTTTACCTAAACTACAACATTTATAATTTTGTGACAAAAAAAGCTTTCAAAAGTTTATTACAATTAATAAAAACATTTCTTTAGCTATAGAAAGGTGTCGAACTATTTACGTGGATATTACGAATTTTTTTCTGTGTTATCCATAAAACTTTTTTTTTAGTCAATATTTTTTAGCCAAACGTAAAAATACACAAAAAACAAATTTTAACACTCTTCTCGTAAGAAAAATCTGAAAAAAATGAGCTAATGTAATTTGTGTTGCTCTTTACGATGACGTAAAAAGCAATATAAAACCACTTATGCTTTTGTTCTTCTCAAGGTATATATTATATGCCTTGAGTTTTTTCAATGACAAATGTAGCAACGATGATCTTCTCGTATTCTGATGTAGTTTAATATTATAAAATGTGATACCATTATTCAGATTGCCTATATAAATTTATCTTAACAAACTTATTGCCACAAACAATACCTTTGTTACAAACACAGTAGAGAAATTTTGAGCAAGAAAAAACAGCTGAAAATGGTGCGAAGCTCTGATTACACAGGCAAGGTTTATTATGAATTCATCAAACAAAAATTTTTGGGTATCTTAGTACTCGCCGGCCTCAATGGTTTAAAGGATATCTTAATTACTTTCTCGCAGATGTTTGTTAAGAGTAAACGAGCGTTTTTAAGCATGTGGGAGTTATAGTTAAGAGAATACAACATATTTTACACTACAATAATATTATAATAATCATATCATTAAAATATATTTATAAATAAATTTTCATTAAAAAGGCCGTTCACGAAATCTCCCACTTGGATTCAATTTGACACGAGCTGTTTTCTTGCGTAATTACTGCTTGTCTATATAAATGAACAAGCTCGAGTTAGACACGAAGGGAGAGCCATCTCTATCGCGTCATGACGAGCGAGTCATCGTCTCTGTGCAGTGGCGGAATGGCAGACTGACAGTCATTTTCTAGGACAACTTTGGTGAGTGACCAGAACCCGAGAGTTTCAGAGGGAGCTTTTCCAACTCTCACCAATTCTATATCTTTCTTTTACTATTTTAAAAGACCTGGACGTTGTCATGCCACCGTGTTACAAATGTCCAGAAATTAATATAAAATTTACACCAGTCCCTGAAATGTTTGTAAACTGTTATGTTGTTTCGAAATTCGTTCCTTCCGTAGTGAAATTACTGGGCAAATGAGACTTAACATCTTATGTCTCTTACGTATCAATTATCCCTTATTTTCATTAAAAAAAACATCGAGACACGCAAACAAAGGAACATTACTCGAATTAAACGACAATCAGACAGAGATCCGCCTAGGAAGAGCTTAGTTATATATCTATAGAAACAATAGAGATGCTAACAAGTTACAGCTCGCAACATCATATTATCATTTTATAATAATTTGGACTGAGAAAAATGTTTTTACTTTGAATTGTGTTATGTATTATTTAATAAACTGCTTTCTGCGGTTTGTTAAATTCAAATAATAGGTATATTTTTGTAACTCCTACGGTTTTTGCGGCGCATGCATGAATAGCTCGCAGATGGCAGATTTTTTCCTACTGTATAGAGAATGAGAGAAAGAAAGCCGGCTTCGTTCTCATCCCTACTCCGTGATGTTTACTGATTGAGAGATGATAACGGAAGACATCTGGAAGATAACTGAATGCGGTAGTTGATCAGGGATCGACAGGCTAGGTCGAAGATTAATTTAAATTGAGAAAAAATATAGATATACATGAAAATGTATCGTACTACAATCAATATTTTCGATTTTAATCTTGCAACCCTCTTAACGATCTGTAGTTGGAACACAATTATTAAAAATCGCTATTAGAAATCAGGGGCTAATCATAGAACAGTGAACATAAACAGTTATATATGTATTTTTAATGCTTAATCATAATAATATAGTACCTAAACATAAAAAAAATAGGTAATGTTAGGTTAGGATATGAAAAATAGATGTTGGCCGATTCTCAGACCTATCCGATATGCACACAAAATTTCATACAAATCGGTTTAGGTGTTTCGGAGGAGTTTGGTAACAAACACCGGACACGAGAATTTTATGTATAAGATCAAAATTGCAAAATGTATAACAGAGTTTTTAATAAAATATGAGCAGTGAATTTCAAATGCCCATTTGCTATAGTTGTGAATAACTTCATTATGGTTACGTGTGGCGAAACAGTAGATTTGGGTCGCATTTTTAGTTTTGTTTTTTTTTTTAAACTTCATTATCAAATAATCACAGTACTAAAATGACAATAAATAACTTCAAGACTGCTTCCCATTCTCTAACATTAATTTTAAATCGCACTTTAATGAATGTTCATCAATGAGTTATTATAATAGACAAGATAACGTTTTATTGACGCCCGTTTGTGTTGAACACCAACGAAACTCTTAAGTCCAATGAAAAATAACATAATTTTTAACTCGTTACTTCATAACTTGCCCAAGTTTTATTGAAATATAAAAAAATACAATGTGTTTTCCATTTATCCAAGAAATATAATTAAAGTAATTATTAAACGAAACTTCTCCCATTAAAATAATTTTTATAAGGGTAATATTTAAAAGTGTTTATGTTCCAATTATACTTCGAATAAAGATACCTACTGTTTGAGGCGTTCGCCGAATTGGTTGAAATGGTAATTAATTTATTACCATATTATTAGGAATAAAATTAGAAATGGCTGCGAAACTATTAACAAAGTCTTTCGTAATTAAATCAAAGAAAGTCAATTTTGAAAAAGTGATAATACACTGGCCTGCAAAAGTAAGTATCACACTTTTCAAATTAATTTTTTTTCTTAACTATAGAAGGTAGAGATTTAAGATTAAAAACGTTTTGTTGCAAATTTTATAGGCTTTAATTCTTAGAAACTAAAATTATACATTAGTAACATTTTTAACTTAAAAAAGATAAAACAATGAAAATAGACATTTTTAGTTTAGTGTAAAAAAATTCAACTAAAATGTTAAAAGTTCTTGTTCCACAACAAAAAGGGTTTCGAAAAAACTACACCATAAACATGGCCATTTATGATTTTATGAAACACGTGGTCACAAATATAGATAAACGAATGCCAGTTTGTGCACTATATATGGACATGACAAAGGCATTTGATTTTGTTGATCATGCAATACTGTTAAAAATGGACTACAATATGGACTACGTGGGAACGTCCACAGTCTAATACAAACATACCTTGCCAACAGGAAACAGATAACGTACATTACTAAGCTAAGCCCACGTAGTAAAATGGAAAAAACTAGTAGTTCTCGAGAACGTGAAATTACATACGGTGTACCCCAAGGAAGCGTGCTAGGCCCCTTATTGTTTTTGTTATAAATAAACGACTTGCCCTCAAATATACCATATCCTACGATTTTATTTGCAGATGACAGTACTATAGTTATTAAAGGTGATAGCCTGCAACAACTTGAAGTAAATATAAATGATGCTGTAGCAAGGACACTACACTGGCTTAACATTAATAATTTGCAAGCAAACCTACAGAAAACTAAAGTTATGATCTCTCGTGTGCGAGAACCAAAAATCACACCTCAAAAAATTAACGTCACATACAATGACTGTGTTGTAGAAAGTGTCGAAACAAAAAAAAATTTAGGACTTAACATTGACAGTAAATTAAATTGGAAGGCACTTGCAATAGAACTTAGTAAGAAAATAAGTAAATTCTCGTACGCACTTCATGAGCTTTCAAAAGTCGCTAATAGACAAACTGTTCTGACAGCGTATCATGGACTTGTTGTATCCAACTTACGTTACGGCATAATTATCTGGGAAAACTCATGCGAAAAAGATATAATTTTTAAAGCCCAAAAGAGTTGCATTAGGTCAATGTGTAGTCTTAAAATAAGGGATAGTTGTAAACCCTTCTTTAACCAACTTAAAATTCTTATTTGACCTCACTATATATCTATGAAATAGCATTATTTGTAAAAACTAACTCTGATACATTTGTCAGAACATCTCAAATCCACAATATTAATTTGAGAAGCAAGGATAGATTACGTTTACATGGCAGCAACACAGCTTCGATGTACAATAGTGTTCTTGAAATGGCGCCGAGAATATTTAACAAGATACCTACAACTATCACATAACTTAAGTTGACGTGTTTTAAAAAGAAACTATTTAATGTGCTAGTGACAAAATCGTACTATTCCATAAAAGACTTCTTTTCAGATACAACACTCAATTAACATTTTTTAAATATCATATTACTTAATTTAATTTCTTTTTACCAATTTCACTTGTTATATGTTATTTAAAAAAATTCAATTACTGATATGTACATCAATTAACTGTCATTGTGTATAAATATATTTGTTTGACTTGTTATTAATTACTATTTGTACGCCACAGCATGCGGGCAAGGAATGGAGAACTTTTATTGTGATACCCATGACTACAAATAAATGATCTTATCTTATCTTATCTTATGTATTACATGTTATTTAATTTTTAATAACTGGTATTGCCTCCTCGAGCTCTGATTACAGCTTCGAGCCGGTTTGGTATACTGAACACTAGGTTTGGGAGCCGATGTTGGGGAATATTTTCCATTCTTCTACCAGGGCCTGCTTTAGTGCCCTGAGGGTAGTAGGTGGTGGTTTGCGATTTCTGACTAGCTTGGATGAGCTTAGGAAGCTCATCCCAGGCGTGTTCAATCGGATTGAGATCAGGACTTCTTGATGGCCAAGCCATCACGCTGATACCGACCACCTGAATATACTCTTGTACGATATGAGCCGTGTGTGGCCGGGCATTATCATGCATCAGCATCGATCCATCACTCAAATTTGCTAAATACGGCCCTGCATACTCATTGAGAATCTCTTGAGCATATCTTATATACCCAGTGAGGGTGCCATTTTCTATAGCTACTAGCTCTGTGCGACCTTCTGAAGATATGACAGCCCATACATGTACACTGCCTCCACTGTATTGGACTCTTTCTGAGATGCAGGCTTGAAGGTATTGCTCATCAGGTCGCCTGTAAACACTTCGCCTTCCATCAGAAGTGTAAAGGGAGAATCGAGACTCATCTGCAAACAAAATTCTTGACCATTCTTCTTCATCCCACTGCATGTGTTCACGGGCGTATCGCAGTCTCGCTACTCGATGCTGTCTCTCGAGTTTTGGGCCACTCGCTGGTCTTCGGGGTTTCAAATTTGCTTCAGCAAGTCTTTTTCTCACTGTACTGTCACAAATGTAGTCCCTCCGGGTCTGAAATAGCTGTTGCTGGACTTCAGCTGCATTTTGGTGGCAATTTCTTAACACAGTGGAAATAATATAACGATCTTCTCGGGCACTGGTACACCTGGGTCTGCCATTACAAGGTCTCCGCAGATGGTGTCCAGTCTCTTCGTACCTTCGTTTTACCTTCTGGACCGTTTGTACCGTCACACCCACCATTGTTGCAGTGCGACGCATACTGATGCCTAGTTCCAGAAAAGCCATGATCCTAGCACATTCATCAACTGAAACAGGCATGAGAAATAAATGTTATGTGCTTTTTAGCATAAATTAAAAAAAAACCCATCGATCTTGAAAAAAATTTAAAACAGAAAGAAAAATGTGAATGGTAAAATTGTGTTCGGAAACGTCCACTTTGAAAAAGGAATGGTTTTGTTTTTGAAGTTTTTTTTCAGCCAATTCTTAAAAGAAGGTTACCGACTATAAAGTTTTTATGTACAAAATTAAATTCTCTTTGGAGTCCTTTTTATTTCGAAAGTATATCTTGTGAACTTAAAACGTTATCCCAATTTTAAAAGTGTGATACTTACTTTTGAAGGCCAGTGTATTATTAATTATCATTTTTTTCCAATATCTAAATAATTGCGTAAAAGTTTAAGTTCAACGGGGATTCCATATTTTATATTTAAAAAAAACCCGCTGAGTTTTTTGCGCCCATTCTTCTCAGGTCTGAGACAGTCTCTTTTGAATGGGTGGTAGTTTCTGACGTTCAATGAGTGATTTTAAATCCTATTTTGAATAAATATATTTGAATTTGAATTTGATTAATTCTCCTTCAAGGGTCTGGATGATACCATAATAATTCATTCCAATTTTTAAATTAATATTTGTTAGTGCACCCTTAACGCCCCGCGGAGATCTATTTTAGGCGTTTTTTTTTTATGGAATAAGAGGACAAACGAGCGTACGAGTCACCTGTTGTTAAGTGATCACCGCCGCCCACAATCTCTTGCAACAATTTGGCGTTGCGTTGAATTAAAATTATAAAATAATAATAGATGGATAGGATTGGCAACTTTTTGATTGGAAATTTTCTCCTTTTTAAGCCTCTTTTACCTTTTTCAAACTTCCTTAAATATTAATAGTTTTGAGTTATATATAGACATCCAAGGTGTAGCATAATTGAGAAAATTATTAATGTTAATTTCCGCCTTCGACCATTCCGTCCACACATTCCTTGTGAGCCATACCTACATATTATTATAATCCACTCATATAATAAATAACAACACTTATAAATACTCATAGCTAATTTCAAATCTATTTTATATGACGTATTTGATAAACTATGTCACATTTAGCTTTGTAATCTTGTTACTATATTTTATACTTTTTGGGATCATTAAGGAATAAATAAAAATAAATTAATTTGAATCAGAACATCATAAAAATACTTCACAATATTTTATTATTTACTTGGAGAAAAAAACATAACACTTATTTAATATAAACGGGTTAAAATATATTATGCTAAAACAAATGTTTCTTAGAAATTTGTCACTAAGATTTAGAGACCCCGCAAACTGCAGACTTTTGATCGGCCGATAGTTTGGTTTGTTTCTTAATCAGTATGAAGATGTATGAGAGTGCGCACATTATAACGATTCGGTATTGGCCGACAAAAAAGTTTGATGGGCTACACGATTGCCTTCAAACTGAACCGTCAGCAAACTATCGGCCGACTGTTAAATCAGTACAGCACTCTTCTAGGCGCGCACACCACCGATTGTTTAGTCGGCCAGACTCATCAATAGCCGATTTAAAACTAATAGCGAATCGTCCCTAAAACTGTCGGCCGATAGTTGTCTAGTGTGCGCACTCATCACAGACCAACTGTTTAGTCGGGCCAGTGTGCGCACTTAACAGCCGAACTCAACCAAACTATCGGCCGATCGAAAGTTTGCAGTTTGCGGGGTCTCTTAAAGCTTCTAATGTGACGTGATTAATATCTGAGGCAAAGTGACCAACGTATCGCGAGTGTAAGATGTGCTGTCACGAACACTAAAGAAATAAACCTGACCTGTTTCTAGATGTATAAACTATCTAAGGATATAATATCTAAAAACTATCTAATGACCATGGAAGAGAGTTCAATTTAAATCGGTTATTAACTATGATATAATACATAAACAATGTATCGCAACGTTTATCTCTGCTCGGATGGCCAGGTGCTACTCATAAAGCTATTTATAGTCTAATTGTGCTGGACTAATTCTTTGAAATTCGCTGATCTCGCGCGCTGTTGACGACATGCCTCGTATATAACTAAATCGAAATGGTTGCTTTAAATGCCTTTTACCTTAGATCATTACTTACACGTCTATGATCTGAGGTAAAAAGCATTTAAAGTTAGCATTTAAAGTTTTGGAAGTGTCGATGATACCCAATATTACTTTAACATATTATATTAATGTACGCTCATCTGAAATATTCAACACAAGCGACGATCAGAGAGGATAGTCTGGAAAAAACATCACCGGCACCTCCGGACGGCAAGAGGTCGCTCGCACGTATACTCTCGCGAGCACTATGTTGCCCCTCGCTAGTCGCTCGGTGACATTCACTACGCATTAGTTAGTTGCATTATTAGGGCCGCACTCGTCAAACATCAGTTAACCCTTAAGTAACATTGTAATCTCTCATTCACTATAAATACTGTCAATGTACCTGAACAGAAAATTAATAATAACAGAGTTTAATTCAACTAATGTACGGCACTCACTGCTGCACTCAAAGTTTTTCTTAAATTAAACCTATTATTTTTCTATGTTCCATTTTGTGTTCCCTTCTCAATACTTACAAAGTGGACTGGAAAATATTGACTTGTCGAAAGTGCCACGTAAGTTTGCCACACAAACACCAATTGCACAATTAACTTGGTAATCCTATATAAAATATATGATATTACAAAGTCATTTGTACAGTTGGTTTATCTATATAACTGGACCGAAATTGCATAACATAAGAATTTTTCTTGATTTATGTACTAAATAAACTCTTATTGTTTTCTAAATTTGAAGCCTATTTTGAATTAAATTATATGAACTTTCTCGAATTTTCGGGAAAACTGTGCTCTCTATGAACAGATATTACTAGTTGATTACTATGTAATAATTCTTGGAAAGTTTGTTGGGATAACATTTTGCTCCATTTATATACCGATAAAACAAATATTAAATCTACAAGAACATAAAAAAAAATCGAAGGCTATTTTTTCTTTCCTTTATGAAACATAATTATATTAAAGTTATTATAATGTTGCCCCACTTGCTACATTCTAGCCGTAACTTAGACTAATAAGTAATTCTACTTTAACTTAAACTGCTAGCTAGATTAAACTAAGAATGTGTCCATTAACACATTTCTTAATGTCTCTATTAAGGGGAAGTCACTTTGTTCATGTGTCTTTTATAATATCACTATTTTACACTAATTCAATAGTACTACACAAACTCAAAAGGTTTTGTTTGTTTTTGTCTTCTTACTATATCAGTGTTGTCAAGTAACCGGATTTTCTCGACATTCACGTGATGGTAAAGTCTATGTTGATGAGCTTCAGCGTATTTTTGGATAAATTTGTCAACAAACTCAATGTTAAGGTCCCGATGGAGTTCGCTGTTTCGAATGTACCAAGGTGCGTTCACAATTTCCCTAAATACTTTATTCTGGAAGCGTTGTATGATTTGAATATTTGATTGTTTGGTGCAGCCTCACAGCTGGATCCCATAAGTCCATACAGGCATAGGACTTGCTTGAAAACTTTATTTTGTACTGACATCTTAGAGTGTCTTCTTAGAACATATTTTTAAAACGAAGTTCTAATTGTTCTCTTATCTTCTTGACGTGAGCCTCTGCAGCGGAGCTTTGTGCCCAGATATTTAGCTATATTTTCGTATGGTATTATTTTCTTATTAAAGTAATCTGTCTCGTAATCTGGTTTCTTACTATAATCACTTGTATTGTCTGGTGTAAACGTCTCGATAGGATCACACTCATTTGGGCAGAAGATCTGTTCAAGGTGATTGGCAAATATTTGAGCTTGTGGAGGTACAAAATACAAATATTCAATGATATTTGTGAGTGGAAATATATTTCAATATTTGTATTTTGCATTTCACTTTCTTTGATAAATTATTTTAAATTGTTCTATCTTTAGGACAAATTGACTGATGTCAAATATTTCTTTGACTTCTTTAGTCTGTAATAAGTTCTCTAATCTCTAGAGGATAAGAATTGGTTTTTGTTTTTTTTAATTAAATTAGGAGTATTGTCCCAAGCTGTGCGTTGAATCAGTTTCACAAACTTTTAAAATTCTGCATTTAGCTGTGCAGGTATCTTAAGTGGAACATTAAAATTTATATACTTGTCTAAATCTATCTTAAGACTATCCTAGTTTGTATATTAAAGACCTAGTTTGTATATATCTCAACCTCAGAAGGTTCCATTCAACTCACGCTTACGTGGTGATTAAGAACGGTTATAAGTATCCAGTACGCTCTTTGGTTCAAAATTTCATTTATAGACACTAAAATACCAAATAAACTTGGGTCTGCTTTTATTTCTTTAAAAAGCAACAGCAAACTATATCTGCACTCTATTTCATATGCCCAATTTCTGTGTTCTGTTGAAATAAATTTAAAATCGTAAATGTTAGATTGATCATCTTCATTCATTATAAACTGATGTACTTCTTATGAACTCTAGAATTAGATAAAACTTCGTACACCTGAACAAGCGTATAAGTACTTTATGTTTCAATTATGAGGAATGCATAACATTGCAACGGCATATTTATAAAAATCTGTGCCCAATATGTATTTAAAATTTTGGTGAACCATTAAACATGTGCATTAAAAAATCATAAATCATAAAAAATAAAAAATCATAAAGAACAGTTATCGGAATAGAAAGGAAGCAGTTTTGCTGCTTGAAGAAATTTCTACGTTTAAGTTCTTCGCCTTTAGAGTGATGTAGTTAGAAGCAACTTTAAATTTCATCCGGGCCTCTCTTTGCCATAACCAATAATAAGATGATATCAAAAGCCGTGAAATTAAACACAGGGTATTTTCTTTCTGTTAAATTTTTTTCTAAATCATAAACTGCAACTTTTTTAATGCTAGGATTGCTAGGATCTGATAAATACATTTCTTGATCTCTTATTTTTCTTACAATAGATTTATTTTGACTGTTATATGATATCCTGTGATTTAATCTTACCTTCGATTTTGACTCTATACATATTTGGCACATGACATTATACTTTGGTCAATGAAGATAAAGATAAATTAATTTAATATTGAATACTTTGTGTGTATTGATATTAACCGGCTAATTGTATACCTTGTAAATGTTCAGCTTCAGACATCCAACCAGTATAGAGCCTTACACATTTGAAATATTTTAAAAGTAGTGTCTAATAGATTTTTCTTTTAAATAATATGAATACTACAACTATACAAGAAAATTATTTAATATGCTCTGCAAAGTATTAACTTTAATTTTGCAAGGTCGAATCGTAATGTTTAAATAACATCTCGCTGTCAATCAACACTAACAACCTTTTTATTGAGTAATTTATTATAATTTAAAATAAAATACCACTACTTTTCATGGCACCATATATGTCAGAACAGGCTGAAAATTTTCTGTCGGACTTTATTAGGTTATTTCTCAAAACATTTTTATTTTAAAGGAACACGAAGCTTTTATAATTTTTTCTGCATCTATCTTTTAGCATTTATCTTTATTTTTAACTTTGATACACTTTCATCATTACTTCAGCTGAAAGACGTCCACTGCTGGATAGGACAAAACCCGCTGCATTGCCCTATGAACAACTCTGATCATAAGGCCCATAATTAGCGACCATGTTTGCGTTCCGTATGTCATCATTGGCAACACACACTGGTTAAAACATTTGTCTTGATACACTGTGGTATTTGGGACGAGAAGAGTTAACGGAGCTCCTCGAAGCCCACCCGAGGTCATCTATGGATCAACTGTAAAGTAGATCCTGTAGATGAGGCCATAACCTGAGAGTTGAATAAGACAAACCAATATTTAAAATTGATGTTACATTCAAACAGTTGGCTCAGTTGGTAATTGCTGTTGGACGAAATTATACCTACTGAACTGGATCATTTTCCACTGTAGACGAGTACGGCTATAATGTAATGTAAATAATGAATACATTGAACATTTCGAGAGTACGGTTCGCTACTGTTACGGGAGTGATCTTGACATAATCATCATACTCCCTTGAAAATATTATTATAATTAACTCGATACCTTAAATCACTACCATCAGCTGATAATACTTTGAAACCATCAATAGTGTTCTTATTTGGGTAAATAGCTAAAGGCGATGCAATGAATCTGTAACGACACCGTTCCCGCACTCCAATCGTATTCGAACATAACTCGGATTTCTTACAAGCAATTCTTAAGTATGCAAGCTTACTTAAATTAGATATTTTTATTTATTGGGGAACTAAGCCGTATTCTTATTACCCTAAAAATATAGTTAAGTTTACATTACATTGAGTGATAATCACGAGAGTTTGTGGGGAACAATAATTTCGAACAAGGTAAAGTATTGTTATAATGTTTACCTAAACTACAACATTTAAAATTTTGTGACAAAAAAAGCTTTCAAAAGTTTATTACAATTAATAAAAACATTTCTTTAGCTATAGAAAGGTGTCGAACTATTTACGTGGATATTACGAATTTTTTTCTTTGTTATCCATAAAACTTTTTTTTTAGTCAATATTTTTTAGCCAAACGTAAAAATACACAAAAAACAAATTTTAACACTCTTCTCGTAAGAAAAATCTGAAAAAAATGAGCTAATGTAATTTGTGTTGCTCTTTACGATGACGTAAAAAGCAATATAAAACCACTTATGCTTTTGTTCTTCTCAAGGTACGATATATATTATATGCCTTGAGTTTTTTCAATGACAAATGTAGCAACGATGATCTTCTCGTATTCTGATGTAGTTTAATATTATAAAATGTGATACCATTATTCAGATTGCCTATATAAATTTATCTTAACAAACTTATTGCCACAAACAATACCTTTGTTACAAACACAGTAGAGAAATTTTGAGCAAGAAAAAACAGCTGAAAATGGTGCGAAGCTCTGATTACACAGGCAAGGTTTATTATGAATTCATCAAACAAAAATTTTTGGGTATCTTAGTACTCGCCGGCCTCAATGGTTTAAAGGATATCTTAATTACTTTCTCGCAGATGTTTGTTAAGAGTAAACGAGCGTTTTTAAGCATGTGGGAGTTATAGTTAAGAGAATACAACATATTTTACACTACAATAATATTATAATAATCATATCATTAAAATATATTTATAAATAAATTTTCATTAAAATGGCCGTTCACGAAATCTCCCACTTGGATTCAATTTGACACGAGCTGTTTTCTTGCGTAATTACTGCTTGTCTATATAAATGAACAAGCTCGAGTTAGACACGAAGGGAGAGCCATCTCTATCGCGTCATGACGAGCGAGTCATCGTCTCTGTGCAGTGGCGGAATGGCAGGCTGACAGTCATTTTCTAGGACAACTTTGGTGAGTGACCAGAACCCGAGAGTTTCAGAGGGAGCTTTTCCAACTCTCACCAATTCTATATCTTTCTTTTACTATTTTAAAAGACCTGGACGTTGTCATGCCACCGTATTACAAATGTCCAGAAATTAATATAAAATTTACACCAGTCCCTGAAATGTTTGTAAACTGTTATGTTGTTTCGAAATTCGTTCCTTCCGTAGTGAAATTACTGGGCAAATGAGACTTAACATCTTATGTCTCTTACGTATCAATTATCCCTTATTTTCATTAAAAAAAACATCGAGACACGCAAACAAAGGAACATTACTCGAATTAAACGACAATCAGACAGAGATCCGCCTAGGAAGAGCTTAGTTATATATCTATAGAAACAATAGAGATGCTAACAAGTTACAGCTCGCAACATCATATTATCATTTTATAATAATTTGGACTGAGAAAAATGTTTTTACTTTGAATTGTGTTATGTATTATTTAATAAACTGCTTTCTGCGGTTTGTTAAATTCAAATAATAGGTATATTTTTGTAACTCCTACGGTTTTTGCGGCGCATGCATGAATAGCTCGCAGATGGCAGATTTTTTCCTACTGTATAGAGAATGAGAGAAAGAAAGCCGGCTTCGTTCTCATCCCTACTCCGTGATGTTTACTGATTGAGAGATGATAACGGAAGACATCTGGAAGATAACTGAATGCGGTAGTTGATCAGGGATCGACAGGCTAGGTCGAAGATTAATTTAAATTGAGAAAAAATATAGATATACATGAAAATGTATCGTACTACAATCAATATTTTCGATTTTAATCTTGCAACCCTCTTAACGATCTGTAGTTGGAACACAATTATTAAAAATCGCTATTAGAAATCAGGGGCTAATCATAGAACAGTGAACATAAACAGTTATATATGTATTTTTAATGCTTAATCATAATAATATAGTACCTAAACATAAAAAAAATAGGTAATGTTAGGTTAGGATATGAAAAATAGATGTTGGCCGATTCTCAGACCTATCCGATATGCACACAAAATTTCATACAAATCGGTTTAGGTGTTTCGGAGGAGTTTGGTAACAAACACCGGACACGAGAATTTTATGTATAAGATCAAAATTGCAAAATGTATAACAGAGTTTTTAATAAAATATGAGCAGTGAATTTCAAATGCCCATTTGCTATAGTTGTGAATAACTTCATTATGGTTACGTGTGGCGAAACAGTAGATTTGGGTCGCATTTTTAGTTTTGTTTTTTTTTTTAAACTTCATTATCAAATAATCACAGTACTAAAATGACAATAAATAACTTCAAGACTGCTTCCCATTCTCTAACATTAATTTTAAATCGCACTTTAATGAATGTTCATCAATGAGTTATTATAATAGACAAGATAACGTTTTATTGACGCCCGTTTGTGTTGAACACCAACGAAACTCTTAAGTCCAATGAAAAATAACATAATTTTTAACTCGTTACTTCATAACTTGCCCAAGTTTTATTGAAATATAAAAAAATACAATGTGTTTTCCATTTATCCAAGAAATATAATTAAAGTAATTATTAAACGAAACTTCTCCCATTAAAATAATTTTTATAAGGGTAATATTTAAAAGTGTTTATGTTCCAATTATACTTCGAATAAAGATACCTACTGTTTGAGGCGTTCGCCGAATTGGTTGAAATGGTAATTAATTTATTACCATATTATTAGGAATAAAATTAGAAATGGCTGCGAAACTATTAACAAAGTCTTTCGTAATTAAATCAAAGAAAGTCAATTTTGAAAAAGTGATAATACACTGGCCTGCAAAAGTAAGTATCACACTTTTCAAATTAAATTTTTTTCTTAACTATAGAAGGTAGAGATTTAAGATTAAAAACGTTTTGTTGCAAATTTTATAGGCTTTAATTCTTAGAAACTAAAATTATACATTAGTAACATTTTTAACTTAAAAAAGATAAAACAATGAAAATAGACATTTTTAGTTTAGTGTAAAAAAATTCAACTAAAATGTTAAAAGTTCTTGTTCCACAACAAAAAGGGTTTCGAAAAAACTACACCATAAACATGGCCATTTATGATTTTATGAAACACGTGGTCACAAATATAGATAAACGAATGCCAGTTTGTGCACTATATATGGACATGACAAAGGCATTTGATTTTGTTGATCATGCAATACTGTTAAAAATGGACTACAATATGGACTACGTGGGAACGTCCACAGTCTAATACAAACATACCTTGCCAACAGGAAACAGATAACGTACATTACTAAGCTAAGCCCACGTAGTAAAATGGAAAAAACTAGTAGTTCTCGAGAACGTGAAATTACATACGGTGTACCCCAAGGAAGCGTGCTAGGCCCCTTATTGTTTTTGTTATAAATAAACGACTTGCCCTCAAATATACCATATCCTACGATTTTATTTGCAGATGACAGTACTATAGTTATTAAAGGTGATAGCCTGCAACAACTTGAAGTAAATATAAATGATGCTGTAGCAAGGACACTACACTGGCTTAACATTAATAATTTGCAAGCAAACCTACAGAAAACTAAAGTTATGATCTCTCGTGTGCGAGAACCAAAAATCACACCTCAAAAAATTAACGTCACATACAATGACTGTGTTGTAGAAAGTGTCGAAACAAAAAAAAATTTAGGACTTAACATTGACAGTAAATTAAATTGGAAGGCACTTGCAATAGAACTTAGTAAGAAAATAAGTAAATTCTCGTACGCACTTCATGAGCTTTCAAAAGTCGCTAATAGACAAACTGTTCTGACAGCGTATCATGGACTTGTTGTATCCAACTTACGTTACGGCATAATTATCTGGGAAAACTCATGCGAAAAAGATATAATTTTTAAAGCCCAAAAGAGTTGCATTAGGTCAATGTGTAGTCTTAAAATAAGGGATAGTTGTAAACCCTTCTTTAACCAACTTAAAATTCTTATTTGACCTCACTATATATCTATGAAATAGCATTATTTGTAAAAACTAACTCTGATACATTTGTCAGAACATCTCAAATCCACAATATTAATTTGAGAAGCAAGGATAGATTACGTTTACATGGCAGCAACACAGCTTCGATGTACAATAGTGTTCTTGAAATGGCGCCGAGAATATTTAACAAGATACCTACAACTATCACATAACTTAAGTTGACGTGTTTTAAAAAGAAACTATTTAATGTGCTAGTGACAAAATCGTACTATTCCATAAAAGACTTCTTTTCAGATACAACACTCAATTAACATTTTTTAAATATCATATTACTTAATTTAATTTCTTTTTACCAATTTCACTTGTTATATGTTATTTAAAAAAATTCAATTACTGATATGTACATCAATTAACTGTCATTGTGTATAAATATATTTGTTTGACTTGTTATTAATTACTATTTGTACGCCACAGCATGCGGGCAAGGAATGGAGAACTTTTATTGTGATACCCATGACTACAAATAAATGATCTTATCTTATCTTATCTTATGTATTACATGTTATTTAATTTTTAATAACTGGTATTGCCTCCTCGAGCTCTGATTACAGCTTCGAGCCGGTTTGGTATACTGAACACTAGGTTTGGGAGCCGATGTTGGGGAATATTTTCCATTCTTCTACCAGGGCCTGCTTTAGTGCCCTGAGGGTAGTAGGTGGTGGTTTGCGATTTCTGACTAGCTTGGATGAGCTTAGGAAGCTCATCCCAGGCGTGTTCAATCGGATTGAGATCAGGACTTCTTGATGGCCAAGCCATCACGCTGATACCGACCACCTGAATATACTCTTGTACGATATGAGCCGTGTGTGGCCGGGCATTATCATGCATCAGCATCGATCCATCACTCAAATTTGCTAAATACGGCCCTGCATACTCATTGAGAATCTCTTGAGCATATCTTATATACCCAGTGAGGGTGCCATTTTCTATAGCTACTAGCTCTGTGCGACCTTCTGAAGATATGACAGCCCATACATGTACACTGCCTCCACTGTATTGGACTCTTTCTGAGATGCAGGCTTGAAGGTATTGCTCATCAGGTCGCCTGTAAACACTTCGCCTTCCATCAGAAGTGTAAAGGGAGAATCGAGACTCATCTGCAAACAAAATTCTTGACCATTCTTCTTCATCCCACTGCATGTGTTCACGGGCGTATCGCAGTCTCGCTACTCGATGCTGTCTCTCGAGTTTTGGGCCACTCGCTGGTCTTCGGGGTTTCAAATTTGCTTCAGCAAGTCTTTTTCTCACTGTACTGTCACAAATGTAGTCCCTCCGGGTCTGAAATAGCTGTTGCTGGACTTCAGCTGCATTTTGGTGGCAATTTCTTAACACAGTGGAAATAATATAACGATCTTCTCGGGCACTGGTACACCTGGGTCTGCCATTACAAGGTCTCCGCAGATGGTGTCCAGTCTCTTCGTACCTTCGTTTTACCTTCTGGACCGTTTGTACCGTCACACCCACCATTGTTGCAGTGCGACGCATACTGATGCCTAGTTCCAGAAAAGCCATGATCCTAGCACATTCATCAACTGAAACAGGCATGAGAAATAAATGTTATGTGCTTTTTAGCATAAATTAAAAAAAAACCCATCGATCTTGAAAAAAATTTAAAACAGAAAGAAAAATGTGAATGGTAAAATTGTGTTCGGAAACGTCCACTTTGAAAAAGGAATGGTTTTGTTTTTGAAGTTTTTTTTCAGCCAATTCTTAAAAGAAGGTTACCGACTATAAAGTTTTTATGTACAAAATTAAATTCTCTTTGGAGTCCTTTTTATTTCGAAAGTATATCTTGTGAACTTAAAACGTTATCCCAATTTTAAAAGTGTGATACTTACTTTTGAAGGCCAGTGTATTATTAATTATCATTTTTTTCCAATATCTAAATAATTGCGTAAAAGTTTAAGTTCAACGGGGATTCCATATTTTATATTTAAAAAAAACCCGCTGAGTTTTTTGCGCCCATTCTTCTCAGGTCTGAGACAGTCTCTTTTGAATGGGTGGTAGTTTCTGACGTTCAATGAGTGATTTTAAATCCTATTTTGAATAAATATATTTGAATTTGAATTTGATTAATTCTCCTTCAAGGGTCTGGATGATACCATAATAATTCATTCCAATTTTTAAATTAATATTTGTTAGTGCACCCTTAACGCCCCGCGGAGATCTATTTTAGGCGTTTTTTTTTTATGGAATAAGAGGACAAACGAGCGTACGAGTCACCTGTTGTTAAGTGATCACCGCCGCCCACAATCTCTTGCAACAATTTGGCGTTGCGTTGAATTAAAATTATAAAATAATAATAGATGGATAGGATTGGCAACTTTTTGATTGGAAATTTTCTCCTTTTTAAGCCTCTTTTACCTTTTTCAAACTTCCTTAAATATTAATAGTTTTGAGTTATATATAGACATCCAAGGTGTAGCATAATTGAGAAAATTATTAATGTTAATTTCCGCCTTCGACCATTCCGTCCACACATTCCTTGTGAGCCATACCTACATATTATTATAATCCACTCATATAATAAATAACAACACTTATAAATACTCATAGCTAATTTCAAATCTATTTTATATGACGTATTTGATAAACTATGTCACATTTAGCTTTGTAATCTTGTTACTATATTTTATACTTTTTGGGATCATTAAGGAATAAATAAAAATAAATTAATTTGAATCAGAACATCATAAAAATACTTCACAATATTTTATTATTTACTTGGAGAAAAAAAACATAACACTTATTTAATATAAACGGGTTAAAATATATTATGCTAAAACAAATGTTTCTTAGAAATTTGTCACTAAGATTTAGAGACCCCGCAAACTGCAGACTTTTGATCGGCCGATAGTTTGGTTTGTTTCTTAATCAGTATGAAGATGTATGAGAGTGCGCACATTATAACGATTCGGTATTGGCCGACAAAAAAGTTTGATGGGCTACACGATTGCCTTCAAACTGAACCGTCAGCAAACTATCGGCCGACTGTTAAATCAGTACAGCACTCTTCTAGGCGCGCACACCACCGATTGTTTAGTCGGCCAGACTCATCAATAGCCGATTTAAAACTAATAGCGAATCGTCCCTAAAACTGTCGGCCGATAGTTGTCTAGTGTGCGCACTCATCACAGACCAACTGTTTAGTCGGGCCAGTGTGCGCACTTAACAGCCGAACTCAACCAAACTATCGGCCGATCGAAAGTTTGCAGTTTGCGGGGTCTCTTAAAGCTTCTAATGTGACGTGATTAATATCTGAGGCAAAGTGACCAACGTATCGCGAGTGTAAGATGTGCTGTCACGAACACTAAAGAAATAAACCTGACCTGTTTCTAGATGGAATTTCTGAACTATCTAAGGATATAATATCTAAAAACTATCTAATGACCATGGAAGAGAGTTCAATTTAAATCGGTTATTAACTATGATATAATACATAAACAATGTATCGCAACGTTTATCTCTGCTCGGATGGCCAGGTGCTACTCATAAAGCTATTTATAGTCTAATTGTGCTGGACTAATTCTTTGAAATTCGCTGATCTCGCGCGCTGTTGACGACTTGCCTCGTATATAACTAAATCGAAATGGTTGCTTTAAATGCCTTTTACCTTAGATCATTACTTACACGTCTATGATCTGAGGTAAAAAGCATTTAAAGTTAGCATTTAAAGTTTTGGAAGTGTCGATGATACCCAATATTACTTTAACATATTATATTAATGTACGCTCATCTGAAATATTCAACACAAGCGACGATCAGAGAGGATAGTCTGGAAAAAACATCACCGGCACCTCCGGACGGCAAGAGGTCGCTCGCACGTATACTCTCGCGAGCACTATGTTGCCCCTCGCTAGTCGCTCGGTGACATTCACTACGCATTAGTTAGTTGCATTATTAGGGCCGCACTCGTCAAACATCAGTTAACCCTTAAGTAACATTGTAATCTCTTATTCACTATAAATACTGTCAATGTACCTGAACAGAAAATTAATAATAACAGAGTTTAATTCAACTAATGTACGGCACTCACTGCTGCACTCAAAGTTTTTCTTAAATTAAACCTATTATTTTTCTATGTTCCATTTTGTGTTCCCTTCTCAATACTTACAAAGTGGACTGGAAAATATTGACTTGTCGAAAGTGCCACGTAAGTTTGCCACACAAACACCAATTGCACAATTAACTTGGTAATCCTATATAAAATATATGATATTACAAAGTCATTTGTACAGTTGGTTTATCTATATAACTGGACCGAAATTGCATAACATAAGAATTTTTCTTGATTTATGTACTAAATAAACTCTTATTGTTTTCTAAATTTGAAGCCTATTTTGAATTAAATTATATGAACTTTCTCGAATTTTCGGGAAAACTGTGCTCTCTATGAACAGATATTACTAGTTGATTACTATGTAATAATTCTTGGAAAGTTTGTTGGGATAACATTTTGCTCCATTTATATACCGATAAAACAAATATTAAATCTACAAGAACATAAAAAAAAATCGAAGGCTATTTTTTCTTTCCTTTATGAAACATAATTATATTAAAGTTATTATAATGTTGCCCCACTTGCTACATTCTAGCCGTAACTTAGACTAATAAGTAATTCTACTTTAACTTAAACTGCTAGCTAGATTAAACTAAGAATGTGTCCATTAACACATTTCTTAATGTCTCTATTAAGGGGAAGTCACTTTGTTCATGTGTCTTTTATAATATCACTATTTTACACTAATTCAATAGTACTACACAAACTCAAAAGGTTTTGTTTGTTTTAGTCTTCTTACTATATCAGTGTTGTCAAGTAACCGGATTTTCTCGACATTCACGTGATGGTAAAGTCTATGTTGATGAGCTTCAGCGTATTTTTGGATAAATTTGTCAACAAACTCAATGTTAAGGTCCCGATGGAGTTCGCTGTTTCGAATGTACCAAGGTGCGTTCACAATTTCCCTAAATACTTTATTCTGGAAGCGTTGTATGATTTGAATATTTGATTGTTTGGTGCAGCCTCACAGCTGGATCCCATAAGTCCATACAGGCATAGGACTTGCTTGAAAACTTTATTTTGTACTGACATCTTAGAGTGTCTTCTTAGAACATATTTTTAAAACGAAGTTCTAATTGTTCTCTTATCTTCTTGACGTGAGCCTCTGCAGCGGAGCTTTGTGCCCAGATATTTAGCTATATTTTCGTATGGTATTATTTTCTTATTAAAGTAATCTGTCTCGTAATCTGGTTTCTTACTATAATCATTTGTATTGTCTGGTGTAAACGTCTCGATAGGATCACACTCATTTGGGCAGAAGATCTGTTCAAGGTGATTGGCAAATATTTGAGCTTGTGGAGGTACAAAATACAAATATTCAATGATATTTGTGAGTGGAAATATATTTCAATATTTGTATTTTGCATTTCACTTTCTTTGATAAATTATTTTAAATTGTTCTATCTTTAGGACAAATTGACTGATGTCAAATATTTCTTTGACTTCTTTAGTCTGTAATAAGTTCTCTAATCTCTAGAGGATAAGAATTGGTTTTTGTTTTTTTTAATTAAATTAGGAGTATTGTCCCAAGCTGTGCGTTGAATCAGTTTCACAAACTTTTAAAATTCTGCATTTAGCTGTGCAGGTATCTTAAGTGGAACATTAAAATTTATATACTTGTCTAAATCTATCTTAAGACTATCCTAGTTTGTATATTAAAGACCTAGTTTGTATATATCTCAACCTCAGAAGGTTCCATTCAACTCACGCTTACGTGGTGATTAAGAACGGTTGTAAGTATCCAGTACGCTCTTTGGTTCAAAATTTCATTTATAGACACTAAAATACCAAATAAACTTGGGTCTGCTTTTATTTCTTTAAAAAGCAACAGCAAACTATATCTGCACTCTATTTCATATGCCCAATTTCTGTGTTCTGTTGAAATAAATTTAAAATCGTAAATGTTAGATTGATCATCTTCATTCATTATAAACTGATGTACTTCTTATGAACTCTAGAATTAGATAAAACTTCGTACACCTGAACAAGCGTATAAGTACTTTATGTTTCAATTATGAGGAATGCATAACATTGCAACGGCATATTTATAAAAATCTGTGCCCAATATGTATTTAAAATTTTGGTGAACCATTAAACATGTGCATTAAAAAATCATAAATCATAAAAAATAAAAAATCATAAAGAACAGTTATCGGAATAGAAAGGAAGCAGTTTTGCTGCTTGAAGAAATTTCTACGTTTAAGTTCTTCGCCTTTAGAGTGATGTAGTTAGAAGCAACTTTAAATTTCATCCGGGCCTCTCTTTGCCATAACCAATAATAAGATGATATCAAAAGCCGTGAAATTAAACACAGGGTATTTTCTTTCTGTTAAATTTTTTTCTAAATCATAAACTGCAACTTTTTTAATGCTAGGATTGCTAGGATCTGATAAATACATTTCTTGATCTCTTATTTTTCTTACAATAGATTTATTTTGACTGTTATATGATATCCTGTGATTTAATCTTACCTTCGATTTTGACTCTATACATATTTGGCACATGACATTATACTTTGGTCAATGAAGATAAAGATAAATTAATTTAATATTGAATACTTTGTGTGTATTGATATTAACCGGCTAATTGTATACCTTGTAAATGTTCAGCTTCAGACATCCAACCAGTATAGAGCCTTACACATTTGAAATATTTTAAAAGTAGTGTCTAATAGATTTTTCTTTTAAATAATATGAATACTACAACTATACAAGAAAATTATTTAATATGCTCTGCAAAGTATTAACTTTAATTTTGCAAGGTCGAATCGTAATGTTTTAATAACATCTCGCTGTCAATCAACACTAACAACCTATTTATTGAGTAATTTATTATAATTTAAAATAAAATACCACTACTTTTCATGGCACCATATATGTCAGAACAGGCTGAAAATTTTCTGTCGGACTTTATTAGGTTATTTCTCAAAACATTTTTATTTTAAAGGAACACGAAGCTTTTATAATTTTTTCTGCATCTATCTTTTAGCATTTATCTTTATTTTTAACTTTGATACACTTTCATCATTACTTCAGCTGAAAGACGTCCACTGCTGGATAGGACAAAACCCGCTGCATCTTTCTCATAAGGCCCATAATTAGCGACCATGTTTGCGTTCCGTATGTCATCATTGGCAACACACACTGGTTAAAACATTTGTCTTGATACACTGTGGTGTTTGGGACGAGAAGAGTTAACGGAGCTCCTCGAAGCCCACCCGAGGTCATCTATGGATCAACTGTAAAGTAGATCCTGTAGATGAGGCCACAACCTGAGAGTTGAATAAGACAAACCAATATTTAAAATTGATGTTACATTCAAACAGTTGGCTCAGTTGGTAATTGCTGTTGGACGAAATTATACCTACTGAACTGGATCATTTTCCACTGTAGACGAGTACGGCTATAATATAATGTAAATAATGAATACATTGAACATTTCGAGAGTACGGTTCGCTACTGTTACGGGAGTGATCTTGACATAATCATCATACTGCCTTGAAAATATTATTATAATTAACTCGATACCTTAAATCACTACCATCAGCTGATAATACTTTTAAACCATCAATAGTGTTCTTATTTGGGTAAATAACTAAAGGCGATGCAATGAAATCTGTAACGACACCGTTCCCGCACTCCAATCGTATTCGAACATAACTCGGATTTCTTACAAGCAATTCTTAAGTATGCAAGCTTACTTAAATTAGATATTTTTATTTATTGGGGAACTAAGCCGTATTCTTATTACCCTAAAAATATAGTTAAGTTTACATTACATTGAGTGATAATCGCGAGAGTTTGTGGGGAACAATAATTTCGAACAAGGTAAAGTGTTGTTATAATGTTTACCTAAACTACAACATTTATAATTTTGTGACAAAAAAAGCTTTCAAAAGTTTATTACAATTAATAAAAACATTTCTTTAGCTATAGAAAGGTGTCGAACTATTTACGTGGATATTACGAATTTTTTTCTGTGTTATCCATAAAACTTTTTTTTTAGTCAATATTTTTTAGCCAAACGTAAAAATACACAAAAAACAAATTTTAACACTCTTCTCGTAAGAAAAATCTGAAAAAAATGAGCTAATGTAATTTGTGTTGCTCTTTACGATGACGTAAAAAGCAATATAAAACCACTTATGCTTTTGTTCTTCTCAAGGTACGATATATATTATATGCCTTGAGTTTTTTCAATGACAAATGTAGCAACGATGATCTTCTCGTATTCTGATGTAGTTTAATATTATAAAATGTGATACCATTATTCAGATTACCTATATAAATTTATCTTAACAAACTTATTGCCACAAACAATACCTTTGTTACAAACACAGTAGAGAAATTTTGAGCAAGGAAAAACAGCTGAAAATGGTGCGAAGCTCTGATTACACAGGCAAGGTTTATTATGAATTCATCAAACAAAAATTTTTGGGTATCTTAGTACTCGCCGGCCTCAATGGTTTAAAGGATATCTTAATTACTTTCTCGCAGATGTTTGTTAAGAGTAAACGAGCGTTTTTAAGCATGTGGGAGTTATAGTTAAGAGAATACAACATATTTTATACTACAATAATATTATAATAATCATATCATTAAAATATATTTATAAATAAATTTTCATTAAAAAGGCCATTCACGAAATCTCCCAAGTGGGAGATTTCGTGAATCGTGAAGCTCGTGTCAAATTGAATCCACTTGGATTCAATTTGCTGTTTTCTTGCGTAATTACTGCTTGTCTATATAAATGAACAAGCTCGAGTTAGACACGAAGGGAGAGCCATCTCTATCGCGTCATGACGAGCGAGTCATCGTCTCTGTGCAGTGGCGGAATGGCAGGCTGACAGGCATTATCTAGGACAACTTTGGTGAGTGACCAGAACCCGAGAGTTTCAGAGGGAGCTTTCTTTTACTATTTTAAAAGACCTGGACGTTGTCATGCCACCGTATTACAAATGTCCAGAAATTAATATAAAATTTACACCAGTCCCTGAAATGTTTGTAAACTGTTATGTTGTTTCGAAATTCGTTCCTTCCGTAGTGAAATTACTGGGCAAATGAGACTTAACATCTTATGTCTCTTACGTCGAAAAAAAAAATCGTTAAAACATCGAGACACGCAAACAAAGGAACATTACTCGAATTAAACGACAATCAGACAGAGATCCACCTAGGAAGAGCTTAGTTATATATCTATAGAAACAATAGAGGTGCTAACCAGTTACAGCTCGCAACATCATATTACCATTTTATAATAATTTGGACTGAGAAAAATGTTTTTACTTTGAATTGTGTTATGTATTATTTAATAAACTGCTTTCTGCGGTTTGTTAAATTCAAATAATAGGTATATTTTTGTAACTCCTACGGTTTTTGCGGCGCATACATGAATAGCTCGCAGATGGCAGATTTTTTCCTACTGTATAGAGAATGAGAGAAAGAAAGCCGGCTTCGTTCTCATCCCTACTCCGTGATGTTTACTGATTGAGAGATGATAACGGAAGACATCTGGCGGGGATAACTGAATGCGGTAGTTGATCAGGGATCGACAGGCTAGGTCGAAGATTAATTTAAATTGAGAAAAAATATAGATATACATGAAAATGTATCGTACTACAATTAATATTTTCGATTTTAATCTTGCAACCCTCTTAACGATCTGTAGTTGGAACACAATTATTAAAAATCGCTATTAGAAATCAGGGGCTAATCATAGAACAGTGAACATAAACAGTTATATATGTATTTTTAATGCTTAATCATAATAATATAGTACCTAAACATAAAAAAAAATAGGTAATGTTAGGTTAGGATATGAAAAATAGATGTTGGCCGATTCTCAGACCTATCCGATATGCACACAAAATTTCATACAAATCGGTATAGGCGTTTTGGAGGAGTTTGGTAACAAACACCGGACACGAGAATTATATATATTAGATCAAAATTGCAAAATGTATAACAGAGTTTTTAATAAAATATGAGCAGTGAATTTCAAATGCCCATTTGCTATAGTTGTGAATAACTTCATTATGGTTACGTGTGGCGAAACAGTAGATTTGGGTCGCATTTTTAGTTTTGGTTTTTTTTTTTAACTTCATTATCAAATAATCACAGTACTAAAATGACAATAAATAAAGTCAAGACTGCTTCCCATTCTCTAATATTAATTTTAAATCGCACTTTAATGAATGTTCATCAATGAGTTATTATAATAGACAAGATAACGTTTTATTGACGCCCGTTTGTGTTGAACACCAACGAAACTCTTAAGTCCAATGAAAAATAACATAATTTTTAACTCGTTACTTCATAACTTGCCCAAGTTTTATTGAAATATAAAAAAATACAATGTGTTTTCCATTTATCCAAGAAATATAATTAAAGTAATTATTAAACGAAACTTCTCCCATTAAAATAATTTTTATAAGGGTAATATTTAAAAGTGTTTATGTTCCAATTATACTTCGAAAAAAGATACCTACTGTTTGAAGCGTTCGCCGAATTGGTTGAAATGGTAATTAATTTATTACCATATTATTAGCAATAAAATTAGAAATGGCTGCGAAACTATTAACAAAGTCTTTCGTAATTAAATCAAAGAAAGTCAATTTTGAAAAAGTGATAATACACTGGCCTGCAAAAGTAAGTATCACACTTTTCAAATTAAATTTTTTTCTTAACTATAGAAGGTAGAGATTTAAGATTAAAAACGTTTTGTTGCAAATTTTATAGGCTTTAATTCTTAGAAACTAAAATTATACATTAGTAACATTTTTAACTTAAAAAAGATAAAACAATGAAAATAGACATTTTTAGTTTAGTGTAAAAAAATTCAACTAAAATGTTAAAAGTTCTTGTTCCACAACAAAAAGGGTTTCGAAAAAACTACACCACAAACATGGCCATTTATGATTTTATGAAACACGTGGTCACAAATATAGATAAACGAATGCCAGTTTGTGCACTATATATGGACATGACAAAGGCATTTGATTTTGTTGATCATGCAATACTGTTAAAAATGGACTACAATATGGACTACGTGGGAACGTCCACAGTCTAATACAAACATACCTTGCCAACAGGAAACAGATAACGTACATTACTAAGCTAAGCCCACGTAGTAAAATGGAAAAAACTAGTAGTTCTCGAGAACGTGAAATTACATACGGTGTACCCCAAGGAAGCGTGCTAGGCCCCTTATTGTTTTTGTTATATATAAACGACTTGCCCTCAAATATACCATATCCTACGACTTTATTTGCAGATGACAGTACTATAGTTATTAAAGGTGATAGCCTGCAACAACTTGAAGTAAATATAAATGATGCTGTAGCAAGGACACTACACTGGCTTAACATTAATAATTTGCAAGCAAACCTCAAGAAAACTAAAGTTATGATCTCTCGTGTGCGAGAACCAAAAATCACACCTCAAAAAATTAACGTCACATACAATGACTGTGTTGTAGAAAGTGTCGAATCAAAAAAAAAATTAGGACTTAACATTGACAGTAAATTAAATTGGAAGGCACTTGCAATAGAACTTAGTAAGAAAATAAGTAAATTCTCGTACGCACTTCATGAGCTTTCAAAAGTCGCTAAAAGACAAACTGTTCTGACAGCGTATCATGGATTTGTTGTATCCAACTTACGTTACGGCATAATTTTCTGGGGAAACTCATGCGAAAAAGATATAATTTTTAAAGCCCAAAAGAGTTGCATTGTTGTCAATGTGTAGTCTTAAAATAAGGGATAGTTGTAAACCCTTCTTTAACCAACTTAAAATTCTTACTTTGACCTCACTATATATCTATGAAATAGCATTATTTGTAAAAACTAACCCTGATACATTTGTCAGAACATCTCAAATCCACAATATTAATTTGAGAAGCAAGGATAGATTACGTTTACATGGCAGCAACACAGCTTCGATGTACAATAGTGTTCTTGAAATGGCGCCGAGAATATTTAACAAGATACCTACAACTATCACAGAACTTAAGTTGACGTGTTTTAAAAAGAAACTATTTAATGTGCTAGTGACAAAATCGTACTATTCCATAAAAGACTTCTTTTCAGATACAACACTCAATTACCATTTTTTGAATATCATATTACTTAATTTAATTTCTTTTTACCAATTTCACTTGTTATATGTTATTTAAAAAAATTCAATTACTGATATGTACATCAATTAACTGTCATTGTGTATAAATATATTTGTTTGACTTGTTATTAATTACTATTTGTACGCCACAGCATGCGGGCAAGGAATGGAGAACTTTTATTGTGATACCCATGACTACAAATAAATGATCTTATCTTATCTTATGTATTACATGTTATTTAATTTTTAATAACTGGTATTGCCTCCTCGAGCACTGATTACAGCTTCGAGCCGGTTTGGCATACTGAACACTAGGTTTCGGAGCCGATGTTGGGGAATATTCTCCCATTCTTCTACCAGGGCCTGCTTTAGTGCCCTGAGGGTGGTGGTCTGCGATTTCTGACTAGCTTGGATGAGCTTAGGAAGCTCATCCCAGGCGTGTTCAATCGGGTTGAGATCAGGACTTCTTGATGGCCAAGCCATCACGCTGATACCGACCACCTGAATATACTCTTGTACGATATGAGCCGTGTGTGGCCGGGCATTATCATGCATCAGCATCGATCCATCACTCAAATTTGCTAAATACGGCCCTGCATACTCATTGAGAATCTCTTGAGCATATCTTTACCCAGTGAGGGTGCCATTTTCTATAGCTACTAGCTCTGTGCGACCTTCTGAAGATATGCCAGCCCATACATGTACACTGCCTCCACTGTATTCGACTCTTTCTGAGATGCAGGCTTGAAGGTATCGCTCATCAGGTCGCCTGTAAACACTTCGCCTTCCATCAGAAGTGTAAAGGGAGAATCGAGACTCATCTGCAAACAAAATTCTTGACCATTCTTCTTCATCCCACTGCATGTGTTCACGGGCGTATCGCAGTCTCGCTACTCGATGCTGTCTCTCGAGTTTTGGGCCACTCGCTGGTCTTCGGGGTTTCAAATTTGCTTCAGCAAGTCTTTTTCTCACTGTACTGTCACTAATGTAGTCCCTCCGGGTCTGAAATAGCTGTTGCTGGACTTCAACTGCATTTTGGTGGCGATTTCTTAACACAGTGGAAATAATATAACGATCTTCTCGGGCACTGGTACACCTGGGTCTGCCATTACAAGGTCTCCGCAGATGGTGTCCAGCCTCTTCGTACCTTCGTTTTACCTTCTGGACCGTTCGTACCGTCACACCCACCATTCTTGCAGTGCGACGCATACTGATGCCTAGTTCCAGAAAAGCCATGATCCTAGCACATTCATCAACTGAAACAGGCATGATAAATAAATGTTATGTGCTTTTTAGCATAAATTAAAAAAAAACCCATCGATCTTGAAAAAAATTTAAAACAGAAAGAAAAATGTGAATGGTAAAATTGTGATCGGAAACGTCCACTTTGAAAAAGGAATGGTTTTGTTTTTGAAGTTTTTTTTCAGCCAATTCTTAAAAGAAGGTTACCGACTATAAAGTTTTTATGTACAAAATTAAATTCTCTTTGGAGTCCGTTTTATTTCGAAAGTATATCTTGTGAACTTAAAACGTTATCCCAATTTTAAAAGTGTGATACTTACTTTTGAAAGCCAGTGTATTATTAATTATCATTTTTTTCCAATATCTAAATAATTGCGTAAAAGTTTAAGTTCAACGGGGATTCCATATTTTGTATTTAAAAAAACCCGCTGATTTTTGCGCCCATTCTTCGCAGGTCTGAGACAGTCTCTTTGAATGGGTGGTAGTTTCTGACGTTCAATGAGTGATTTTAAATCCTATTTTGAATAAATATATTTGAATTTGAATTTGATTAATTCTCCTTCAAGGGTCTGGATGATACCATAATAATTCATTCCAATTTTTAAATTAATATTTGTTAGTGCACCCTTAACGCCCCGCGGAGATCTATTTTAGGCGTTTTTTTTTTTATGGAATAAGAGGACAAACGAGCGTACGGGTCACCTGTTGTTAAGTGATCACCGCCGCCCACAATCTCTTGCAACAATTTGGCGTTGCGTTGAATTAAAATTATAAAATAATAATAGATGGATAGGATTGGCAACTTTTTGATTGGAAATTTTCTCCTTTTTAAGCCTCTTTTACCTTTTTCAAACTTCCTTAAATATTAATAGTTTTGAGTTATATATAGACATCCAAGGTGTAGCATAATTGAGAAAATTATTAATGTTAATTTCCGCCTTCGACCATTCCGTCCACACATTCCTTGTGAGCCATACCTACATATTATTATAATCCACTCATATAATAAATAACAACACTTATAAATACTCATAGCTAATTTCAAATCTATTTTATATGACGTATTTGATAAACTATGTCACATTTAGCTTTGTAATCTTGTTACTATATTTTATACTTTTTGGGATCATTAAGGAATAAATAAAAATAAATTAATTTGAATTAGAACATCATAAAAATACTTCACAATATTTTATTATTTACTTGGAGAAAAAAACAGAACATCTATTTAATATCTAAGTATATAAACGGGTTAAAATATATTATGCTAAAACAAATGTTTCTTAGAAATTTGTCACTAAGATTTAGAGACCCCGCAAACTGCAGACTTTTGATCGGCCGATAGTTTGGTTTGTTTCTTAATCAGTATGAAGATGTATGAGAGTGTGCACATTATAACGATTCGGTATTGGCCGACAAAAAAGTTTGATGGGCTACACGATTGCCTTCAAACTGAACCGTCAGCAAACTATCGGCCGTCTGTTAAATTAGTACAGCACTCTTCTAGGCGCGCACACCACCGATTGTTTAGTCGGCCAGACTCATCAATAGCCGATTTAAAACTAATAGCGAATCGTCCCTAAAACTGTCGGCCGATAGTTGTCTAGTGTGCGCACTCATCACAGACCAACTGTTTAGTCGGGCCAGTGTGCGCACTTAACAGCCGAACTCAACCAAACTATCGGCTGATCGAAAGTTTGCAGTTTGCGGGGTCTCTTAAAGCTTCTAATGTGACGTGATTTATATCTGAGGCAAAGTGACCAACGTATCGCGAGTGTAAGATGTGCTGTCATGCACACTAAAGAAATAAACCTGACCTGTTTCTAGATGTATAAACTATCTAAGGATATAATATCTGATGTCAAAATTTATACTTAAGCCTAAATGACCATGGAAGAGAGTTCAACTTAAATCGGTTATTAACTATGATATAATACATAAACAATGTATCGCAACGTTTATCTCTGCTCGGATGGCCAGGTGCTACTCATAAAGCTATTTATAGTCTAATTGTGCTGGACTAATTCTTTTAAATTCGCTGATCTCGCGCGCTGTTGACGACTTGCCTCGTATATTACTAAATCGAAATGGTTGCTTTAAATGCCTTTTACCTTAGATCATTACTTACACGTCTATGATCTGAGGTAAAAAGCATTTAAAGTTAGCATTTAAAGTTTTGGAAGTGTCGATGATATCCAATATTACTTTAACATATTATATTAATGTACGCTCATCTGAAATATTCAACAAAAAACATCTAACAATCTAAATTATTAACTAAAATCGTAAATTTATAGATAAGATTTCGAGGCACCTCCGGACGGCAAGAGGTCGCTCGCACGTATACTCTCGCGAGCACTATGTTGCCCCTCGCTGGTCGCTCGGTGACATTCACTACGCATTTGTTAGTTGCATTATTAGGGCCGCACTCGTCAAACATCAGTTAACCCTTAAGTAACATTGTAATCTCTCATTCACTATAAATACTGTCAATGTACCTGAACAGAAAATTAATAATAACAGAGTTTAATTCAACTAATGTACGGCACTCACTGCTGCACTCAAAGTTTTTCTTAAATTAAACCTATTATTTTTCTATGTTCCATTTTGTGTTCCCTTCTCAATACTTACAAAGTGGACTGGAAAATATTGACTTGTCGAAAGTGCCACGTAAGTTTGCCACACAAACACCAATTGCACAATTAACTTGGTAATCCTATATAAAATATATGATATTACAAAGTCATGTGTACAGTTGGTTTATCTATATAACTGGACCGAAATTGCATAACATAAGAATTTTTCTTGATTTATGTACTAAATAAACTCTTATTGTTTTCTAAATTTGAAGCCTATTTTGAATAAAATTATATGAACTTTCTCGAATTTTCGGGAAAACTGTGCTCTCTATGAACAGATATTACTAGTTGATTACTATGTAATAATTCTTGGAAAGTTTGTTGGGATAACATTTTGCTCCATTTATATACCGATAAAACAAATATTAAATCTACAAGAACATAAAAAAAAATCGAAGGCTATTTTTTCTTTCCTTTATGAAACATAATTATATTAAAGTTATTATAATGTTGCCCCACTTGCTATATTCTAGCCGTAACTTAGACTAATAAGTAATTCTACTTTAACTTAAACTGCTAGCTAGATTAAACTAAGAATGTGTCCATTAACACATTTCTTAATGTCTCTATTAAGGGGAAGTCACTTTGTTCATGTGTCTTTTATAATATCACTATTTTACACTAATTCAATAGTACTACACAAACTCAAAAGGTTTTGTTTGTTTTAGTCTTCTTACCATATCAGTGTTGTCAAGTAACCGGATTTTCTCGACATTCACGTGATGGTAAAGTCTATGTTGATGAGCTTCAGCGTATTTTTGGATAAATTTGTCAACAAACTCAATGTTAAGGTCCCGATGGAGTTCGCTGTTTCGAATGTACCAAGGTGCGTTCACAATTTCCCTAAATACTTTATTCTGGAAGCGTTGTATGATTTGAATATTTGATTGTTTGGTGCAGCCTCACAGCTGGATCCCATAAGTCCATACAGGCATAGGACTTGCTTGAAAACTTTATTTTGTACTGACATCTTAGAGTGTCTTCTTAGAACATATTTTTAAAACGAAGTTCTAATTGTTCTCTTATCTTCTTGACGTGAGCCTCTGCAGCGGAGCTTTGTGTCAAGAGTTATGCCCAGATATTTAGCTATATTTTCGTATGGTATTATTTTCTTATTAAAGTAATCTGTCTCGTAATCCGGTTTCTTACTATAATCATTTGTATTGTCTGGTGTAAACGTCTCGATAGGATCACACTCATTTGGGCAGAAGATCTGTTCAAGGTGATTGGCAAATATTTGAGCTTGTGGAGGTGCAAAATACAAATATTCAATGATATTTGTGAGTGGAAATATATTTGAATATTTGTATTTTGCATTTCACTTTCTTTGATAAATTATTTTAAATTGTTCTATCTTTAGGACAAATTGACTGATGTCAAATATTTCTTTGACTTCTTTAGTCTGTAATAAGTTCTCTAATCTCTAGAGGATAAGAATTGGTTTTTGTTTTTTTTAATTAAATTAGGAGTATTGTCCCAAGCTGTGCGTTGAATCAGTTTCACAAACTTTTAAAATTCTGCATTTAGCTGTGCAGGTATCTTAAGTGGAACATTAAAATTTATATGCTTGTCTAAATCTATCTTAAGACTATCCTAGTTTGTATATTAAAGTGAAATTTTTTATTACATCGTCTGTGTGTTGCATGTCGCGTGACGGTCGGGCTGCGCTTATAGTTTGCAGCAGCTGACCGTGTGGTGATAGACTATTACTCATTTGTGTTTTATATATTCTTAATGTAATCTTATTATTCCAAAATTTTTTAGTTAATGTCTATAATGTGAAAAAACGTTTCATTTTTACCGTGGTTTCATAAAACCACACAATCCTTTTTTATTTACAAGAGTTAAATTATTTTCTTTGAAACATTTTTTAATTAATGTTAAGACACCACATTAATATACGAGATCAGCAAGCAATATAATACGAAGTGGTCTTTCTGTAGCATCTGAACATCCTTTGGCATTGAGATTTCGTGGGCAGACCTCATTAATAATGTAGATGGAGCGGAAAGCATAAATTAGGTGATCCGAAACGAAAGAGCTCCTACTCCTTACATGTCGATATTCATGAACGTTTAAGTCTTATACACGACTCTCTCTTGCATTGATTAGCCAACAGTAAATTTAGTGACCCATCAGCTTCCATCTAACTATTAAGCCTTAGTGAAATCGATATTGTCTTGGCTGTTACTTGAGCATTAGTAATTATATTGAAACTTTGTAATGGGAAAGTGTTTGTGGTGAAATATTAAAAATAAGAGCTCTAAGTAAAAATTGGCGGCGCTTGATAATTTTCGCATATTAATTAAAAACGAAATAACAAGACTCGTTATTCATAGTTTATAGTCGTTATAGTTTCGCAACTTTACTTACAAGTGGAATACAATTTCTCATAATCTGATAAAGTTCAATTTGTTAAAGATCTCTGTATAGTTTTGGAGCACATACTAGCTCATGATATACATGTTAATTAAATTTGCAATATGTATAGTTTTGTGCTTGCACACAATATATTAAGTATAATAAGCATTCGCAACAATATCTTGAAATTAATTAATTAACGAAATATTTGTAGACGCTTGTCTTATTTAAAAAGAATATAATGTACTAACCCTACATTAATGACTTTATATGAAACTAGTTGTTACCCGCGATTTCGTCCGCATTTGCCAGTTTAACCAAATTAGTTGGTGTTCTAATGCTTACTTAATATATGTTGTGTATCACATCATATCATCGAATGTAAGTTGTGCTCGTCTACTCACTTTATTTTTTATGGAAAAGGATTAGAAGGCCTCCGGTCCTCGACACTTGCCTATGTGAAACATAGCGGCACTAGGCCGCTACTACACGCCGGTATTCTGTGCGAGTGAGGTAATTAACCTGGACGAGTCTGGCCCGATTGTGCTGACGTCATAAGACGGTAGCTGGGCTCTCCCACTTCGTAAAGCCGTTAGGCGCCTCTTACGACACCCTTGGGCCTGGACTCCCCTATCCTTTTTATACCCCGGGGAAGCACAGGGCAAATATCTTGAGTGTAAATTCATTTAGCGCGCTTAGCGGAATAACTCAATAAAAATGGCATATTTTGAATGTATCAGATGTTTAAACTATTCCCTTATATAGATAATATTATACACATAATCGATCAACAGTAGTTATATTAACTACATGTATCGGTCGACATAAACTACTCGACTATGAACTAGATATCCGCAGGGGCTACACGTTAAACGCTCGTTGATGATAACGGTAGTCAAACATCAATTATCGCTGGACGAATAATGTGTGACGACTTCCTTACAGATCTGGCCATCATTTGTGACAGATGACACACGACTAATGAGGAAAGTATGCTTACATTGTCTTTAAGGAAGTGTTAATATTGTAAGCTTCAAGCACACTATTCCGATCCGCTATCAGAGTGTGAATGATATCTCCTGATTTATAGAACGTGCCATCAGGTCTTAATTTTTGTCAATTTTTAATTTAAGTGCTGTGACGCAATAAAAATTGGTACAGTCGTCGCCTGCCACGTACTAATGTGAGTTTTCAAATTCATATTATGTTCGTTCATCCGTGTTGCAGGTGGTAACAAGTCAGTATTGTCCGGTGTTTATTTAATGGTATGTACCATCAGGGCACCTGTATTATGTTTTTTTTTTATGGAATAGGAGGACAAACGAGCGTACGGGTCACCTGGTGTTAAGTGATCACCGCCGCCCACATTCTCTTGCAACACCAGAGGAATCACAAGAGCGTTGCTGGACTTTAAGGAAGGTGTACGCGCTTTTTTTTAAGCGACCCATTTCCTATCGTCCCGGAAACACCGCCGCAGTTTTAAAATATATATTACATTAGTAACTTATAATTTAATTATTTCTGTTTTGTTATATTGCTATATAGAGGAAAGTGACCAAATATGGAATAGTATCCAAATATGGAATACCACCATTTTTCTCAAATGCAAACTCACACACGCAATAAACAATGATTTTCTGTCTCTTTCTACTCCCATTTACGCGTACAAGTTGTAGCATGTCAGTCGCTCCAGCCCTTTCGTCGTAGTGAGTGTTTTGTTTTATCGCTGCCGCATAACTTTCTAAGGTACGTAAAAAATAATTATTTTTCGTACAGAAAGTGCACACAGTATTGTTTTTATAACTTTTAGAGACCCTTTCGATGTTCTTTAGTATGTTATAGCGGTATTAGATAGTATTACTTTCTGAAATATAAATATGTGAATATCAGTTTGAAATAGTTGGGAAATCCAAATATGGACGGATCACAGTGTCCAATTATAGACTATTCCATAATTGGACCCTGTGACGTATCAGCTGGCTTAATGACTTTGTTAATTTTTTTTTCGGGTTTTATCAGAATGGCGGGCGTCAATTGGAAAACGAAGCGAAAAGAATGGAATTCAGAGCATATGACAGAAGCTATAAAATTAGTATGAGAAAAAAAATGGGTTATTTGAAAGCAGCAAAACACTTCGATGTGAAAAGATCTACCTTGCTTCGTTTATGTCAGAAAAACGAATTTTCTCCTGAAGAAGCTGCAGCTACTACACTCGGAAGGAAAACTGTCTTAGGGACAACCCTTGAAAATCTTTTGGTAGACTACATTTTGACGATGGAGAGCAAATTTCATGGCTTGATGAGAAATTATGTCGTACATGTAAGCTGAAAAAAAATGGCTTAAATTATTTCTGAAACGCCATAAGGACAAGCTATCAATAAGAAGACCAACTGGCGCGTCTTTTGCTAGAGCCTTTGGATTTAGCAAAGAAAAAGTAGACTCATTCTTTGATCTCCTCGAAGACGTCTATGCTCAAGGAAACTATGGTCCAAGTCGCATATAGAACGTGGATGAATCAGGGCTTACCGTAGTACAGAGCAAGATACCCCAAGTGATTGGACATAAAGGAAAACGGCAGGCTTACCTCAGCGGAAAGGGGTTCATTAATGACGATTGTTGTTGCCATGAACGCCACTGGTCATTTTATACCTCCCTTTATTATATTCCCGCGCAAGAATATGAGTGATCATTTAATGAGAGGTAGTCCCCCAGGTGCTGTTGTCATTGCGCATCCATCAGGATGGATACAAATAAACATATTCACTGGCTGGTTCAAACATTTCCTCAAACATACAAAACCTACTCCAAAATCGAAAGTATTATTGATCTTAGATGGCCATTTTTCTCACACTCGTAACATCGATGTGATAGAGCTTGCTAGGCAAAATAACGTAGAAATTTTCTCCTTACCTCCCCACACAACTCACAAGCTCCAGCCACTGTACAAAACGTTTATGGGACCACTAAAAACCTATTACAGTGAAGAAATACGCATGTGGATCAGAGACAATAATTGACCACTAAGCCCTTTTGATGTTGTCGAGCTGTTTGGCAGAGCTTATTTAAAAATGAAAACTGGTGAGATTTCAGCAAATGGCTTTCGTGTAACTGGCTTATGGCCATTGAATAAAAATATTTTCACTGCGGTCGACTATCTTGCTGCGCAACAAGATGCAGTTAAAGATGGTTGCACAGTCAACGTTACATCAATGGCATCAGGTCACCAACCTGAAATACCATCGATGGCCAGTTTAAGAACACCTGATAATTGTATGCCTTTAACTGAAGCTGTCACGCCCACACAAGATACAAATATTGAACCTCTACCCTCAACTTCCGGACTATCTCGCAGTGATATAGGATTAGTGTCTCCGTATGACATCAGTCCCGTACCAAACAAGAAAAGGAAACCTTCTAATAGAGGAAGAAAAGCATCTGTTGCAGCAGTCATCACGTCGTCAAAACAAGAATAAAAAACAGAATGAGAAGAAATCAAACGGAAAAAAACTAAAAGAAAAGACTAAGCCTATGTCTGATTCAGATGATGAGGAGGTGATGCTGTTTGATACAGACAGCGAACCCGATGCCTTGATAGGATGTACAGCTCCAGACTCTGTAGATTCGGAGTGTATTTTCTGTGGTATGCTGTTTTCGAATGACACTTATGGGGAAACATGGATCAAGTGCCTCATGTGTGGGTCCGGTCCTCGACACTAACCTATGCGAAACATAGCGGCACTAGGCCGCTACTTCACGCCGGTTCTGTGCGAGTGTGGTAATTAACCGGACGAGTCTGGCCCGATTGTGCTGACGTCATAAGACGGCAGCGTGACTCTCCCACTTTTAAAAAGCCCTTAGTCGCCTCTTACGACACCCATGGGCCTGGGACTCCCCTATTCTTTTTACGCCCCGGGGAAAGTACAGGGTAAATCTATTGTTTCGAAAAAGTGTTTTTGAAGTCGGTTGTTTTTTCAATGCAGAAATGTACGTAAGCGCTTTGCAATTTGATTACAGACAGTAAGAAATTCTGCCACAGATCGCACCCTTACTGTAAGTCGTTAAGGAGTCCCATTGATCATCATATTCGACTACGACAATTACTTGACGATAACTACGTTATGGTACATGACTTAAATATCCGGATAGCATAAAAAAGATTCGGCCGAGTATCGTTAATTTGCTCCTAAGAATTCCGTTACTTTGTGATTGATTCCGTAATCAGAGCCTTACCAAACTCTCACCAAACTGTCTTTGAAGTATATAATCCTTTCCAGTAAGAAAATATTTATCAAAATCGGTTCACCCAGTCGAAAGTTTTGGGGTAACAAGCATAAAAAAATACCGACGAATTCAGAACCTCCTCCTTTTTCGAAGTCGGTTAAAAAGTAAAATAGGTTATACTTACCTTAGTTGTCATTGGAATATTATTATTACAAGACAAGAAAAAAGTAATAACTTTTGAATGCACATGATAATTTAAAAGTATTATAACCATTATAATTTAACTAAAAGCACGCTTTAAATTTAACTTATATAGAATAACAAACATCCCGTGGTGTTCCAACAAATATATTTTTACGATTAAGTTGTATTTGTTTCCAACTTAGAACATTTATCATAAAACAAGACGTAGCACTTGAGTCAAGTTATGACAAATTACAAGCGAAATGCAACTTGAAAACTGTAAACATGTTTATGTGATTAAAAACAGATCTACCGCTCCTGTTTTAAGTTCAACCAATTTTAAACTGTAATGTTAATATTTTATACATTAATAAATTATCGTATTAAATTATAAAATAGGGTAGTATAATCAAAACAAAATCTTATAGAATTTCAATTTTACAGGAAATTACTTATGTTTGAGAGATTCCACCTTTGTTTTGGCATCAAAAACTATCTTGGTGTGGGTGTATTTTAAAAGAATATTTTGTATTAGCGCGTGCGTAGGAAAACAAATAATATTTAAAATGAAATTCAGTTATGGCTAAACAATAGACAGACATACCTGAGATTCCGAGAAGAGATAGTCTGCAGCTGGGGGCCCCCGCTTATCCTCTAGAAACTCTTGGTGCTAGAGTGGGTGTTACTGTCCTCTCAGAACTGATGAGATACTGTCCGAGAACTTAGATGCGATGCGACTGGGTCGTTGACCACTAATGAAGTTTTAATTAACATTATATGAGAATTGCGTGCGAACTGTTCGGTGCTCGGTGACAATTTTTTTTACGGCACAGGAGTCCATTTGCATTAGATTAGTCAATCAGATATTGTTATCTGATTCTGTTGTCTATGGGTATCTCTCTATTTTTAACAGGAAGTGCTGCACTATAGTTTGCCTTAACAAAAACTTACAACAAAGAGAATAAACAATTGCGGCGTATTCAGTATTACTAACCTCGTGTAATATCTTATAATAAAGATATTATTACGATATAACGTAAAAAAAAATTGTTAGTATTTAGTTAGTTAGCAGTAAAATGAATAATTGGGCAATTACCCGGGGGCAGTTAACGAATCGGAATTAGTTAGCAGGAAATCTCACTGTAGGCAGTTCTACCATGAGGTGGTAACATGTATTCTTCGTATATTGATTGTGAAACATGAAAATGAAAAAATATTGAAGTATGTAGCTGAGTACACTCGGGTCGTGCGTTGTATTTATCAATATATATTTATCTTTAGGACCTACTAGTGAACATGGGCCGATTCGGTTCTGGTTAATATATATTATACTCTTATTTTAAGGCCACATGGTACCTAATAAAGTCTGCGTAGTCCAACCTGTTTTTTATGATGGTCACCCCATAATTACAATTATCTATCTTATCGACAATATAGCAATTGAACGAGTTGCCAATTTGCCTGCGACATTAGTACTACTTCTTAAAAATATACTTATCTTAAATAAAATGCAGTGTGACATTAAAACTAAGATACCTTTGATGTTAAGATTAAATTTACTACTACATACTATAAGTATATACAATCTGATATAATATTTACTCAGGTGATACTAAATCATTATGTATTTTGCCACTCTCGTGAACATAAAATAATTATATTTGTTTAATTGTCAATAACTAACCGTGCTCTCAGCTTCGTTCATTGTTCTATGCATAATTTCGTTCCGTAATTACTGTGCTATTCAACGATATATTTTTAAAAATGGACATCCTAAGATTCTGTGAAACCTCTCCTGTGATTCCTCCAGTGTTGCAAGGGACTGTAGTCGTCGGTTATCACTTAACTTCTAGGTGCATCAAACGAGCATAAGGGTCATATGCACGTTTGTCCTCCTCTTAAACTAAAAAAGCTGCTCATCGTAACGCAACTTATAAAGTTAGTAATCTTGATATTTCAAATAACAACTTGTGAATATTGAGACGATTTATAAACCTCGTCGATCCACAAAATCTGTTTGTATGTATGTTGACCCCTACAAAAGCCATATTGAACCCAAGGTGTTGATATCAACACTTTGGGAATCCCTGCTATAAACTAAGTATGGCACATATTTAACATGTAACAGCCACGTATATCATTAAAGGTAGAACGTTACCCCAAATGATTTAGTGAGCTTACATTTGAACCGCAAGCCACTTCCTTACCTAAATGTAATAGTTAATGAACGACGCGGGACTCGAGCGCTCCTTCCAACTGAGCCAACCGTTTGAGTTTAGTTACAAATTTAATTTGAATTATTAATTCCATAATTCAGGTATGTCACTTTAAAATAACAAATTATTATGCTTTGCTTCAAGCCTTATCCATATTGGGAGAACTTCTAAAAACTAGGGCGAACGAAAGCTCGCAACAGGTTTCTTCTCTTTTTCTATTATTCCATACATTTTTAATAATCCCTTGTTGTTTATGAGGACCTGGTATCTTAAATATATCAACTTCCAATTTTAATTCAGGTTTAAGGACATTCCGTTAGAAATTGCATTTAAATATGGTCGTTTGACCAAATAATATCATCCAACATTTGAGAACGGATCACGGAATATGCTAATTTGATCTCACGACCAATATATTGGCAACAATAACTTGATGCTCCTAGTTAATTAAGCGAACATTTTGTAGCGATACCTAATTTTAAATGAAACATTGGTTCCTTTTGCATATTGGTCGAAATAATAATATTACATGAATTTCGTAGAAATATCAGGTTATTTTAGAAATGCTGAAATAGGGTCGACCTAACGAGATGTAGTCACTAGGCTATTTACAATGAGGTTATATAATATTATAATTAATAAATACATTATTACAGTTTAGATTATATGTGTACACATGATTTTTATTTGAAACTAAATTGGCTACACGACATATTCCACCTTCGCACGACACGCCACAAGTTAGGATATCATCCCCACCATCTGGATGTATGGCAGTCCACAGTGCGGTTTTCAAGGAGCTTTATTCCAAGTACTACAAAGCTGTGGAAAGAGCTTCCTTGTGAGGTGTTTCCGGGACGATACGACATGGGTACCTTCAAAAAACGGCCGTACACCTTCCTTAAAGGCCGGCAACGCTCTTGTGATTCTCTGGTGGTGCAAGAGAATGTGGGCGGCGGTGATCACTTAACGTTTGTCCTCCTATTCCATAAAAACGCATCGACACTAATTTCAACGAAATCTTGGTATGAATTAATAATGATTATATTATCAATTAATAACGAATAGGCTAAAATAACAGTCGCCAATAAATACATTGACTGTAAAGTGAACGAAATTTCGTGATAAACAATTAATCAAATAAAATTTGAAAAACAAAATTTTGTGAACGATGCGGGACTCGAACTCACGACCTCCTGCGATCCATGCCGGTGCTCTAACCTACTGAGCCAATCGTTCGAGTAACGGATCGCTATAAAATCTTGTTTGCTTTGTTCAACTCTCAGGTTGAGCAGGTTATCAACTGTAAAGTAGATCCTGTAGATAAAGCCACAAACAATAACATATTGTAATCAAATAATGTAAGAGTCGCCTGTAGATACATTGACTTAAAGACATCGGGATAAATAAGGTTTACTTTACCTAAACATTTGTAACAAAACGAGTAACTTAACAGTCGTCCGTCAACACGATGACTCTAACGTCAACGATATCTCGGGATGAATAAATAATGTCAACTTTATCTACAAAATTTATAACAAAAGTAATAAAGTGTTATGTTAACTTAACACTTATCCGTAAGCATGCTGATTTTTAACTCAATAAATATGAATAATATCAATGATGTTAATTTTATCTAAACGATTCCCATTCTTTATATATTCAGTTAATTACACACGCATGAAATATTTATTTGCTTGTATTATATTTAGTATACATAGTTTAGGTGTTATAATTAAAATCAATCTGTTTTATCAGAATAAGGATTTGAATTTGATCCCAATTAATTAAATAGCGAAAGTAAATTATACCTAACTTGTCAAATGAATATCGTCCTTAGCAATAATTATAAATTAGTAAAACAAAATACCAAACCTGCAAGCGTCTGCGTCGCTGACTGCTACAATTTCATTTGTATGTAAATTTTACTAATTAGCTGTTGTACAATTTGACAATAATGTACGAAGAAGCTGCTGTTATTTCAATTATACTTTATAATGTGGCACGTATAGCCATCGGACATTTTTGAAGTGAAAGTTCTTTTGGCGCATGTGGGTAAAATTTTTACGAATGAAACGCAATAGAGCGTCACGGTAAAATGGGACGTTTTTGTTCAAGAAGAGAGGAGGTTTTTGTTCAAGGGAGAGAGTTCCTTACTAGCCTTGTACCGTGCAGATTTTTTAAAATCCAAGATGGCCGCCGTGCATAATGTATGATTTCACCATTATGGATATCGTATCCGAGGTTCTCGAGGGTGCAGAGAACTTTTTTAATTAGAGAAAAATTAGTTTTCCAAAGAAGTGTCACTTCTGATATGTGTACTTTGTACGCACGCCTCTTTTTTAAATATAATATTGGATAATTGATGTTTGTATAATTTATATTAATTTAGTTTAAGTCATTATTCTATCTATGTTAGTTACTGATGCGCATCATTGCTAGCTTAGACGTTTGTTCAATTTTGAAGATTTGTCTTGATTGAGGCCTGTCTTTCAAGGGGTTCTGACGAGATGCTCGAATTGCACAGAGTGTGCAGTAGAACATAGGAGAACATTCAGCATCCATATCAAAAGCCTGAAAAATATGTACCTACTGCTTCTGACTCCTTGTTAACACTGTGGTCATGTTCAATTTAATGTGAGGGTGATGTCCGCCATAAATGAAAAATGAAATAGTAGCCACTGTATACAAAAGTTTATCACCTAGGTGAAGAGATAAACGGATACCCTTCTATAATGTCAGTAAATGAAAACACAACGATGGTTACACAATTCACACGATCAAAACAACGATGGCTTCTTTATACAGGGTGGCGCAATAGAACGTGCATATTGCATCATTTTTTTTCGCGGGGTAGAAAGTGCGCGGGCGGGGGGAGTCTGCATCGTTGGGTAGGCGGGCTCATGGAGTTTTAGTCACTATGAGTCACTTTGACGGGAAGCGTCGCGCTTTTTGCGTGCGCGCATTTTACGTGAACTCTCGTTCATACATCGTTACTAGGCGTTTATATTGTTCTGAATATGGGCTACGGCAAATTAGTGAAGCTCTGAGTGCTAATTTAATTAAAATATGGGTACAGCGTTTTGAAGAGACTGGTTCAACGGTTAAACCACAAGCAAAAGGTCGTCCAAGAACATCTAGGACCGACGACAATATTGAGAGAGTTATGCAGTCTGTACGAGGAGATCCACAAATGTCTACTCGCAAGAGATCGTCTGTCTTACACTTATCGAGACGAAGTTTGCAACGGATTTTAAACTTGGATCTTAAACTGCATCCTTACAAGCTGCAGTTATCACAAGAATTGAAAGAGTCTGACTACGGAGCAAGGCTCGCATTTGCTAATGAAATGCTTAATTGATTTTCCAATTTTGACAATATCCTTTTCTCAGATGAGGCCCACTTCCATATCAATGGGTTCGTAAACCGTCAAAATTGTCGTTACTGGAACAGTGAGAATCCCAAACTCAAGCACCAGAAACCACTGCATAGTCCTAAAGTGACAGTATGGGCAGCAATCTCTGGTAGAGGAATAATTGGACCGTTTTTCTTTGAAAATGCGCGGGGGCAAAACGTCACTGTTAATACCGAACGCTATGTTGCGATGTTGGAAGGTTTTTTGGCTCCAGAGCTTGAAAATTCAAGAATAGTGAATTCTAGGACTTGGTTTCAACAAGACGGAGCTACCTGTCACACATCAAATGACTCCATGGCGGTTGTGAAACAGATGTTCCCTGGCAGACTGATTTCGAAAAAAGGTGATATCCCATGGGCCCCACGTAGTCCAGACGTGACGCCTCCTGACTTTTTTTTGTGGGGATACCTCAAGAACAAAGTCTACAGCAATAATCTGAAAAACATTGATCAGCTCAAGGAGAATATCCGTGGTGAAATGGCAGCAATTACACCAGCATTACTGAAGAAAGTTTTCAATAACTTCCGTTTGCGATTAGAGGAGTGTCGTCGTAGAGAGGGTCATCATTTAGACGATGTTATTTTTAAAAAATAAACTTCAGTTATTTCTTAATAATACCTCAGTTTTATTTTAACTATACCTTTTGTATTTATTTTTTAATCAATATTTTAAATATGCACGTTCTGTTGCGCCACCCTGTATTATATTGATGGGTGATCCTCACTACATCCGATCACCCTGGTTTGCCACTTGTTAGCAGCCCCCTCCTATCTTTTAAGAATACTTTAGATTCAATCAAGAGTCCCGACCAGCACTCCATCGTAATTGGCACTACATATATCTTACCATCAGGTCAATTTCTTATCCGTTGCGCCACTTTTTCCCATAAATTATCATTCTGACATCACGCTTTCCTGGGTTGCCACGCACTATTGAATGTATCCATCCACATCATATTATATGAAGAATTAAGATGGCAGCTTTACCTAATAGAATTGGAGTGTATTTATATATTATGTATTACTGGTTTGATTGACATTCTCATTTGACTTCCTATCGGTATATTAGTATTGTAAGCCAGCCTTTGAGTACAACCTACGTATGTATAGTAAGACCACACTAACGATGAGTAAGGCATCATAGAGCTATGAATATAATAAACATTACTATTGAGGCCTTTTTTATGAAAAGAAGAGACGTCACGACGTGATTCACGTAATGGAGAGTATATATGTATATAAGTATATACGGTGAAACTTTTGGGTATACTATGCTTTGAACCCGACATTCCTAAGGTCATCTCTAATGACTATGTGAAGTCAGAAATGAATTAGCGTTATATTATAATACAATATTTCAAGTGCAAAGTTTTCGCAAAAACTATGCATCCCGCAACCCTTCTCTATTGCATCTTCATGAAATATAATTAATATGTCACGTTTCATTAGCTTAGTGATATCACTAGCGGCGGTGAACTTCGAACCGAACCACAAATAGTGCTTGATGACTTTTGTTTAGCGACAGAATATATAAACTAAAATGTCTAATACTGACTTTAACAGTCTCGAAGTTAGTTAAAACCTTATGATCTCAGGTAGCTAGCTCTTGTGCCAGGCAAGTGCATACATTTCATTCAACTTGATAAATTTTAATATTGGTATGGGGCACTTATATTTTTATTACTTTTTTAAGCTCAATTTTATATTTTTAAAACCGTTATTCAACCGCCAAATGGACAAATTAAGATTTCTTCGATATTTCATATGTGACATTTGGTATTTTTATGTTCATCAATAGGAAACGAATCGCCATGGACCTTGATACGTAGTAATAAAATAAGTGTCTTTATGCTGGTTTTGGTGAAAACCTAAACTACTTCTATAATGATATCATCAAACTCTTAATTGTTAACACAGCACGCTTCTTTTGGATATTAAAAGACACTTGATTCATTACTGTCAGTTGTTTTTCGATCATAATTTTCTTATTGTTCCTGCCTTTATTAACTTTCTCAAAGTTCAATATGAACTTAACTAAAATGAATGAAAACGAACGACTGTGAAAGAATTAACTGAATCCACTGATTATAATTCAGGAAGGATATAATATAAGGATTATATTAGAGAGCAGAGCAATGTTTGCATACATTTATAATTTTATTTCGTTTTTTTACGTCACATTAATCCCTCGGGCTCATGACTTCCATGATGGTAGCCTTATTTAAATTAACTTTATTGTTTCAATAAGGTTCACAACACAAGAACGTACAATACATGCCACATACGAAATACTTCAAATCAGCAATGCTCCGTCTATAGATTGATATATCAATGAAATATTGAGCCAGCTTACCGACAGATACTGTCTACATTGTGTATTGAATAATCCTTGATATGCTAAGTGCAGTCTGATGTAGTAATCTTTCCTATTTAACTGTCATAATATTCACAATTACTCATTGTGTATGTAGTCTTGACATTATTATGATTGCTATAATATAGTATGATAGAATGAACTATAACTTCCCTTACCGGGTTATCCCCTTCACTCTAATATTATGTGCGGTGCGAACAACACTATTAATTCAAGTGATGGATGAATCCAATATACGATATACTTTATATTTATATAATTTATTCTTAAAAGGCATTTATTTTTTTCTGAAAATTGATTCCTTTAGAATTCTTTTTGTTATTATTTCATATACCACTAGATACTACTACCGCTTCGGAAACAAATGGAGCTCTGAGAGAGAAGAAGCGGCGCAAGAAACTTTCCCAGCATTATTTTTTTTTGCGCTCTTTTCAATAAAAATATACAATATTGTACAGTCATTTCTATCGCTATAAAATAATCACAATCTAGTCCCAGGCTGTCCGATCATTTAGATATTCAGCAGTGGAGTAATAGGATTTACGACAGAGCCATTTTTTTATAAGACATTTAAATTTATTTATAGATAATGCCTGAACAGTGGCTGGGACTTTATTGTAGAAGTGTATACATTTACCTCCATAATTTTTATAAATGTATTAACAATGAACAGTCATAATATTTATTTATCTAAATTTTTCTTTGAGAGACTGTCTATAACCAAACTGATATATAGCACGAACAGCTCTCTTTTGTAGTGCAAACACTATATCAATGTCAGCAGCATGACCCCATAGTAATATACCGTACGTTATGATGCTGTGAAAATAACTAAAGTACACTAATCTAGCGGTCGCAACATTCGTGTACTCTCTAATCTTTCTAACTGCATATGCCGCAGAGCTGAGTCTATCTGCTAGATGGGTAATATGTGGACCCAACTGAAGCTTTTTATTTAACGTGATACCCAAGAAGACCGTAGTGTCCACAAATTCCAATGTCTGGTCATTTATAAGTACGTTGGTTTGTACCTCCGCTGTGTTTGGTATAATGAACCGTAAACACTTTGTTTTTTTACTGTTTAAGTGCAGATTATTCGTCTCAAACCAACGCAATATCTTTGAGAGTGCATTGCTTACCTCGTCATCAATATCCGCACGTCGCTTCACTTTAAAAATAAGTGAAGTATCATCAGCAAACAATACAATCTCATCGCTATCACCTACCACAAACGGTAGATCGTTAATATATATAAGAAACAAGAAAAGACCGAGAATAGAACCCTGTGGAACACCTATTTTCACAGGTTTACCCGAAGACCGTTTGCCATTTACATCGTCTATCTGAACTCTTTCGCTTAAATATGATTTTAACAGATTTAGGGCTCTATTTTTCACTCCATAATGTTTTAGTTTTAGGAGTAAAGTTTCATGGTGGACACAGTCAAATGCTTTAGACAAATCACAAAAAATGCCCAATGCATCCTGTGACTCTTCCCAGGCGTCAAAGATGTGCTTAATGAGTCTAGTACCCGCATTAATTGTTGATAAGCCCCTAGTGAAACCAAACTGATTTTTGTTCATTAATTTACAAAAATGCATTTGTAGCTGTTGAAGCAGGAGTTTTTCAAAAATTTTACTAAAAACAGGCAGCACTGAAATAGGTCTGAAATTAGCAGGGTCAAAAAAACTGCCCGATTTAAACAAAGGTATAACTTTGCTGTATTTCACGAGGTCAGGGAACACACCCTCATCTATGCATTAATTAAATATGCTTAACATTTATTACCAAAATGCTCAAGGGTTGAGAACTAAGACGACAAACTTTCTAAAGAACTTATCAACTTCTAATTATAAGGTCGTCGCTCTTACCGAAACTTGGTTGAGATCCAGTATTTCAAACAATGAATTATTTGACAACAGAGATACCGTCTATCGTATCCCTACGATTCGTTCGAGTTCTAGCAATACTAAATCAGATGGTGGAGGAGTTATGTTAGCAGTCTCTAAGGACATTTCTTCTTTCAGAGTTGAGTCATGGGAATCAGATGTCGAGGATTTATGGGTCACATCACATGTTAATATTAATCAAGCAATAAAAAAACTTTCTATATGTGTGGTATATCTACCTCCACTTGTAAAAATTGGACACAATTTTTGGACAAAATTGACTTAGCTTTCAACTTAAGCGATGACGTCATTATAGTTGGTGATTTCAACCTAGGGCTTATTTACTGGAAGTCACAAGAAAACGAAGTTTTTATGACTCCCTCTAACTATAACAATACTCTTGGCTTTGCCTTAGTTGATTTTATGTCTATGAATAACCTAAAGCAATTTAATTGTATTCGTAATAGCGATGACCGCTTTTTAGATTTAGTATTGAGTAACATGTCTAATATTAATATATCAGCCCCACCTGACGTGTTAAGTAGGACATATACGAATCATCCTAGCTTATTTTTAAATATTGAAAGTTCTGGAATATCATTTTTGCGAGCGAGAGGTAATGCAAAACTAAATTTTTATAAAGGTGACTATGTTTCTATTATCAATGATCTGAAAACTATTGATTGGAATCGAAGGTTATGCGTCCATGATAACGTAAATAGTATGGTATCTGAGTTCCATAAAATAATTAACAATATCATTAACAAATTTGTTCCTAAAACAACCAACACGAGATCTAAATATCCGGTATGGTTCAGCTCTTCCTTAATAAAATTGCTTGCTGAAAAAGAAAAATTACGTAAGAGGTTCCGAATATATAAGAATCCTAGAGATGAATTAGAGTATCACATGATTAGAAAGCGTTGTCATAAACTTTATTATGATTTCTATACTAAATACAAGCGAAATATTGAAGCAAACATTCCAAATAATCTAAAATGTTTTTGGAGTTTTGTTAAAAATGAAAAAGGCGGCCATTCAACACTTCCCTCTTGTATGAAAATAGATAATGTTACAGCACAAACAGCAGCGGATATTGCCAATCTATTTTCATATCAATTTTCTTCTATATACACTTGTGGTCAGCGTCGCGTTCGCAGTTCTAGTCTAGTCGATATTGGTAATGTTCATTCTCTGATGTCCCTGAGCTTCAGTGAAGCTGAAATATCTCAGAAAATAAAAGGACTCGACATTAATAAAGGAGCTGGGCCAGACTCGATTCCTCCTCTCTTTGTTAAACGATGTAGGTTTGCAATATCATTACCCTTAACTATTATCTTCAATAGATCACTTAAAGAAGGTGTATTTCCTGAAGAATGGAAAAAGTCTCGTGTTGTACCTGTATATAAAAAGGGGGATATTACCGATGTAAAAAATTACCGTCCTATATGCATTTTGTCTTGTTTTTCCAAGCTTTTTGAATCAGTCCTTCATCCTGTTACCTCCAAAAATATTGACAGTTTGATATCCGATGAGCAACATGGTTTCAGGAAGGGCCGTTCTATTCAAACGAACCTCATCTCTTTTGTCACCGAAGTATGTCAAGAATTGGACAATGGGTGCCAGATTGATGCGATATATACAGACTTTAGTAATGCCTTCGATAAAGTCAGTCATCCCTTATTGATTAAGAAGCTAAGTAATTATGGAATTGGAGGAAACTTACTGAAGTGGTTCGAGTCATATCTTCATAATAGACTTTAGTCAGTAGTTGTAGGAGGCACTGAATCTAATTCATATATTGCGCGATCTGGTATTCCCCAGGGTTCCTACCTCGGACCGTTGCTCGTTTTGATATTTGTGAATGACGTTAGGAATCATATCAAATATTGTAAAGCATCTCTCTTCGCCGATGATTTAAAAATTTATAAAGTTATCAACTCTGCCTCTGAGGCTGCTTTTGTTCAAAGTGATCTCAATGGTATAAAAGATTGGTGCCTATTAAATGGTATGATCCTAAATGCAAGCAAATGTTTTCATATTAAGTACACTAGAAAAAAAACCGCTTGTTACAGTGTATGAGCTCGATGGCGCACCATTAAAAGAAGTGCATTAAATTAGTGACTTGGGGGTAACTATTGATAGCAAACTAACGTTTATTGCACAAGTTAATAAAGTAGTTACCACATCCGCACGAATGTTAGGATTTTTAAAACGAAACTCGAATTGTTTCGGCTTCAAAACGAAAACAATTCTATATAACGCTCTAGTGCGCAGTCATATGGAATATGGTAGTATTATATGGAATCCCCTATATACGATCCATTTACAACGCATCGAGAGTATCCAAAGAGCATTCACACGACACCTTGCATACATTAGTACTGGATTCTCTCATAGACACCCGTACCATCAGCGCCTCAGGAAATTTAATATGATTTCATTGCTCGATCGGAGATCTCTTTCCGGAGTAATATTTTTGTACAAACTCTTAAACGGCCAAATACAATGTAGTAACCTCTTGCAGAATATTAACCTTGCTGTCCCATATTTATTCCCAAGGTTCAAAATCAGGAGAATCTTCCAAGTTCCTTCTGTAAAAACCAACCTGGGAGTTCAGGCGCCTCTCGCTCGAATTCTTCGCGAGTACAATAAGTTAAACGATACCAATTCAGAACTTGATATATTCGGTGGTGGGCTGGTCAGGTTTAAAGAAAGTGTTGTTAAACACTTAGCTCGTACTCAATCGCTTTTGTCAAATAAGTAGTTTTTCTTTTTTTTCGTCTTCATTATTTTTATTATTTTAATAAGTTAAAGTTATAATTTGTACTTTCATTTTTTATTTTTTTGTTTTTATTATAGTTTAGATAGTATAAGTTCTATTTTTCAGAAGTATTTAGGGAGTATTTTTTGTAATTTTTATGTTCACCATAATTATCGTATACTTTAGAACTACTAACTGTAACATTAGATTAAGGAAATTGTATTGTATATGATGTGGTGTGCTTTCATAAATAAATAAATAAATATTATTGCTAATTCAGGTGCTATAATGTCAAGTATGTATTTTACAATATTAGTCGAATGGCCCCATAGGTCTTTTGTATTTTTTAGGTTAATCAATTTGAAGATTTTTATTATATCGCTACCTGTAACATACTTAAATTTCAAATCAGTGGAAGATACTGGTACGTGTAATTTAAGCATATCATATGCTGCTTTTGGCGAAGAGTTAAGGTCTTTGGTCGTTACAATCGGGATTTCGGATAAGTATTTATCAAATTCATTTGCAATTTCTATTTCCGAATTTATAACGCGATTATTAATATTTAAACAGATAGAGGTGTTACGGCAATTCGATCTACCAGTTTCATAGTTAATTACACTCCGAGTCGCTTTTACTTTATTATTACCTACTGTTTTTAATTTTATCTGCAATTAAACGTGTTTTCGCTTCATGACAAACTACTTTAAAGAGCTTGGAGTATTTTTTTACATTTATTTTAAATTCTTCACTATTATCGTAATGTTTCTCATAATAAAGGTTATATAAGCGTTTACGACTTTTGTGGATACCCATTGTTACCCAATCATTAAAACAATGTTTGTTGTTTACTGTCACCGTTACTGGAGTAAATATCCTGTCAAATTCCTCACAGAAGGAATTGAAGACTAAGTTATAGTGAAAATTTGCAGTTTCACCATCAGTATCGTATTTACCAAATTATTTCTAAACCCCTCAAGACGGCTACCCGTAACTGGCATAATCGTCACCTTTTTTGGTCTGACATTGTCCAATCTTGTATTTACTATTATAAGTTGCCCACTAAGGTCGGACTGAAGATTATTAATTATAAGTTTACTAGTAATAGTAACTCATAATTAATAACTACTAGTAATATTAACATACAGAAATACTTAAAACTTTCGTGAGAAATTATAACTTTATTTATTAAGACGGCATACAGTATGAGACGTATCCACAACACTCACCCTAATGAAGGACCTCCGAATGGTCCGAAACTAGTCGGTACCAACTAGTAAAACCGTGTTAATAAATAAAATACATATAAATATTTGCACTTACCGGGACTTAAACCCGGGACCTCTTGCTCAGTCTCAGAGTCACTAACCACTGGGCTATATGGGTCGTCCATATTTGAATTTGACAAATAATTTCAACGAATAAGGGTATCCTTGTAAGAATATGTCTTGCAATATCGACAAATTATAACTAACTAGTAGAAAAATGCTCAATTAATGATAATTATTCAATTATATTGGAATCTAATATAATGAAAAATACATAATATGTACGAGCGAGACACAAGTTAATTAGCTACGGACATAATTCAATAAAATAACTTAAGTTATCTATTTTAAGTAAGTATTTTCCCATAAACGAAAACAATCCCAGCAGAAGACGAAGTGATTTCATTTAAGTAATTATAGAGCAATCTCATGGCAGAATTTTTAAAACCCTTATAAATTTTAATAATACACAATCTATGAGTTTAACCTATATTAGCATTTCATAAGAACACGATAAAGGATAATCCGGGAAAATAACAAAGATCTAATGAAATGTTATGTTCTCTATTACCCTTGTCTTTCACCAGTAAATGGATAACATTGTGTCACGTTACAGAATATATTTCGAGTTGGTTTTTTAAATAAAATACTGAGGGATTATGTGATAGCAATGATTAATATGTAATAAAATGTTTTACATTTTTAGTTACATTTATAATATACAAGCTGACAGACTTCGTACTGCCTCAATCGATAAGTAAAATACCTAAAGTTTTGTATAAAATAAACTTAAAACAAAACAAAAGGAATCCTTTTTTATAAAAACAAATTAAAAAAAATGCTCGGTACGAATGAAATTTTATTATTATTTTCGATTACACACATTACACACAATATTCCTTACTTACAAAACAGAGTTTTCCTGAAATACTGGCTATTTATAAGGTTTCAATTTGATATTGATAGGCACACACAGTTATGATTTGACACCGTTTGTTTTGTTTTGTTGTTGCGGTTAGGTTCAGAAATTTTATATTTGGACCAAACTTAAGATTTATCAATCTACATAAAAATAATCTGATATATAGTTAAACACTGTAGTTAATCTACCTACAACGGTTACCTAAAACTAAGTTTATTTTTTACCTCTTGAGAAAGTTAGAAAGATTTAATAATTCTAATTAGTTATTCATTTTAAACTATTATTTTAATTTGATTTCTGAACGACGGGGGACACGTCAAAGAAAAATCAAAATCGTTGTTTTTATTTAATGTCAAGCATTTTCATATGTATTCACTGGACTTCCACAAATAATTAAAGACCGAAATTAGCCAAATCGGTCCAGCCGTTCTCGAGTTTTAGCGAGACTAACGAACAGCAATTCATTTTTATATATATAGATTTGAAGTTGGACAGACCTGTCGAGTAACCATAGCTTTATTATTTTAAAATATTCAATATAGTATAAAGTTTGATAATATTTAAATTAAAATCTAAATATTTAAAATAAATTCTTCAACAGCTCATAACTAAAGAAAATGGAATTCAAAATTTTAAAAAAATATTTCAAAGTACATAAAATCTGATAGAAGAGAAGAAGGCTCTTTTCCTAAATCAGATGTCCAATACTAAGCAAAAATGCGGTCATCTAATAAATTATAAGATATTGTGTAAAATATTCCCCGCCACAACTGCTGCTGCTTTTATTCCCGCTCACTAAAAGACATGTCCACAAAGACAGATTCAGGTCCATAATCTGTCGAGATCTTATCCATTTGAGATTTATAACAGACATTGTATGGTGAAGTTGCTCCTCTTACATTATAAAATAAATAAAATAAAATAGGCTTTATTATTACTAGTAACTTAATTATTCTTATAAATAAAACTTAAATTAGCTTAACTAGTAATTTATTTCTCGACAAAGGCCTCCTCTAAGGACTTCCACTTTATTCGGTCTCTAGCTACTCTCATCCAGTCCGGTCCTGCTATCCTTTTAATATCATACTCCCACCTTCTAATCTGTCTACCTTTCCTTCGTTTCCCGTCTCTTGGATACCATTCTGTTATGGTTTTTGTTCATTTCTCTTTCTTTTCCCTCAGAATGTGTTCAGTCCATTTCCACTTTTGCCTTTGACACATCTTGTGTGTGTTTTTGAATTTTGTCTGACTCTTAATATTTTCTAACTTTACTTTGTCTCGTCTCCTAACTCCAATTACGCTCCTTTCTATGGAATTTTGGCACACTTTAAATTTTTCTGAGAGATGGTCTGTTAGAGCCCAAGTTTGACATCCATATGTTAGACATGGGAATACACACGAGTTGTATACTTTTCTTTTTACTCCTATAGATATTTCAGGGTTGTTTATGATTTCACTTAGAGACCAGTATCTTTTCCATGTATTACAAATGCGTCTGTCTAATTCTTCTCTTGTTATTTTCAGGGGTTATTAACTGTCCTAAATAGATGTATTCTGTGACATATTCTACTGTTTAATTATCAACTACTATCAAACCAGTTGTGCCGAATGAGTTGGTCATGATTTTCGTTTTGGACGCATTTATTTGCAAGCCGGCCTTAGCACTTTCGTTTGCAAGTTGTTGCAACATTTGCTCTAGGTGGTTTTCACCCTCCGAAAATAGAATGATGTCATCTGCAAAGCGTAAATAGTTAAATTTTTCACCGTTTATATTCAGACCAAAACGTTCTTACATTATAATCCGTACATAAATAAGTAAATATTACTTACTATAAAGGATAAATAATAAACTTATTTTAACTAACAAAACAATTACCACATCAAAATTAAACACAGTAGTTTTCCCGATGTCAGGATTGTCCAAGCACTACGATTGACCAGCTATTTAGCCACAGCTGGCAGTGCCTCGCACGTTTTGTATAGAATGTAATAGATAAGATATCTAGATAACAAACATTTTAGATCTCCAAAAGAAATAAAGATGAAGGAAGTAATAAACTGGTAGCCTAGACTTTGTCGAAAATGGAGGATGTCCTTCCTGTGGGATAGGGGAGTTGCGGCTGAGTGCCACCCAATAGCACTGAATGAGAAACGCATGTGTCCATTGGCCAGCTGTAAGGTGTCATAGACATAATGTAAGACTCTATTTTAACTAAGATTGAGGAGAGTGAATAAGTCACGCAGATTTGTGACTTTATGACGTGTAGAAGAAAGAGGGTTTATTACTATAGAAGGTACTTACAACATGAATCTAATTAATATGAACCCCTGTGACACTGAACTGTAACGTATTTTTAAGACAGTCATTGTTTATTGTATAAAATAATATGTACGTAACGTAAAATACGTACGTATACGTATATTGGAGGTAAATCATTTTTATATAATTTTCACATATGCGAAGACATGTAAGTAAAATATATAATTCATCAAACATTTTGTTTATATTAACCCATTACTTCCCAGGCATCGAAAAATTTGTATTTTTTTTATCAAATCTTGAAACTAAGTACATAATACGCTAAGAAAAAATAATACGGACAAAAAAATAAAACAAATAGTACCTTTAATGCTGAGTCGGCCTGTCGTATAAATATGACAGTGAAAACATGTAATGAGAAACAATAAAAGTTAGAAAATAGAAAATAAGCTGTATTTGGAAACTTGACCATAAACAATTTTAAAAATAAAGTTTTAGGAACTTATTTTGTATGGTAAGGCATAAAACAATCACTGCAGATGTTATTTCAGATTTAGCGCAAAAAGTAAGTAAGTTTTTTACAGCCTTTTCCCTGACAATGCCTTCTCTATTCGACATATAGTGACCATAATTTAAAACCTTACTGATTGTAAATTTGTTCTGATGTAGGTTCCTGGTGTAGGTTTGCTTGTCTTGCCTTTCGATTTTTTCATCCAAGAAAAACAAACCTTTCACCTGAATTCTAGCAGATGGTTGGCGTCATCTTTTTTTACCTCGTAAATAATCCATGCGTTCACTAGGGACATGCCTATAACACGAAAACTAGGCCAATAACATTTTTTGTCACTGAAGCGGATCGGATGTTTATCCAATACTATTCATCCACTCCTCCCATGTTTTTGTTATAATTATGACTTTATCATTTTCTGTTTTCAAGTACCTTTTACTTTTTACATTTAATTTTTTTTTTTAGTAATTTTTGTTAAATATTTCATTTAATTTTGTATTTTAAGATTGTAATTAGTTGTAAATTTAAAGTGTGTGTTTTGACGGTGCTGGTTGACGGGATATTTAATAGATAAAAAAAAACATATTCAATAATATCTATCAAACGTCTTGACGACCTTGATAACCGCAAATCTCTTCCTGAGGATAAATAAAATTAATAAGTTTTTAAACTGAAATAAATAAATAAACTACCTACCTCCTAGAGGGTATTTATAATTTATATATGTATATATTACTGTATTTATGAGAATGTAGTCAAAATAAATGAATTGGCTGATTGTATAACTTAATATAATATCTAGTTTTCAAATCATCACTATTGATTGAAGTTTCAATTAAGACATAATAACAACTTTATCTTACTAAGTAGAACCACTCCCACACACTGGCACGGTGTGAGCCATGCAATATATTATTATGAACTGATGTCGAACATTTCTCAGAAAAAATCTAACCGAGTAACAGAAGTTATATAGTACAGCAAGCTACAACAAGTTACGAGAAACCAGATTAAACGTTGATAGAACTAAAGTATTTCTGCCGCCGAATTCGACCTTCGTACGGCACGCCACAAGTTAGGATATCATCCCGACCATTTGGATGTGTGGCGTTCCTCCACAGTGCAGTTTTGAAGGAACTTTCTTCCACGTACTACAAAACTGTGGAATGAGTTTCCTAGTGCGGTGCTTACGAGACAATACGGCATCAAAAAAAACGCGTACAAGTTTCTTAAAGGCTGCCAAAGCTCCAGTAATTCCTCTGGTGTTGCAATTGAATATGGGCGGCAGTGATCACTTCTCCGTACGCTTGTTTGTTTGCCTATTCCATAAAAAAAAGCATATTTGAAAGGATATAACAATGAACGGGAACGAACATATAATTCAAGTGTCCACAGTAATAATGAGTGCCTTACTCGATAATTATCGAAATATTCTACTTTCAGTTCAAATTTCGCCAGTCACGTTCGGTTTGAACTAACAGGTTGTTAACACTTCAAGTTTAATTGTTGTTGGTTTCTTCGAGTGTAGGTAGAAATTTGTCTTAAACATCTGACATAAACTTTAAATTGGATCAGTCTATTTTGAGAGCAGATAATAGGCTGTGTATGATAATTGATAAAAAGGACACAAAGAGGCAATTTTTTATTGATAGTGCTTCAAAGAAAGGCTTATTCAGGTGTACTCTATATAATTAAATATAGTGACGAAATTTTTTTAAACATAGTTGTTATACTTGATTCATCATGATCTCACTACAGTGGTATTATATTAAACAGTATGGATGATGGATACCAAGTAGATGCAATTTATACAGATTTCCAAAAAGCATTTGACTGCGTAGATCATATAATACTACTTCACAAACTACATGCTCTAGGAATTCGGGGAGATCTGTATATATGAATAAAATCGTACATTACCAAACGAAGGCAAGCAGTAGTTACTGGTAGTTTCAAGAGTAGTTATACTGAAATTCTGTCTGATGTACCACAAGGATCTATTTTAGGGCCTACCTTGTGTTACGCTTACCTATTCGATAATAATTTGTGGATAAAAAATTCTAAATATTTACTATTTGCCGATGACATTTTTTTTTATAAAAGTTGTTTGCCTTAATGACTGCGTTCGATTACAGGCAGACTTATATAACTTGTCAAAGTATTATAAACTAAATAGAATATGGATAAATGCAGATAAATGCTTGCACGTATGTTTTACACGAAAAAAACAAATACATAAATATGAGTATAAAATAGATAATCACTTAATAAAATCAGCTACAACAGTAAGAGATTTGGGAATATACTTAGATTATTAAATGACTTTAACTAGTCGTGTAGACATAATTAAAGATAAGACCCTTAAGCAATTGGGCTTTGTTAAACGTACCTGCAAAACTTTTTATAATATCAAATGCATTAAATTTTTATATTTCGCACTTGTTAGAAGTCTACTAGAATATGCATCCAATATCTGGTCTTCACACTATACAACTTACACACAAAAAATTTAAACAGTACAAAAAAAAATCCTAAAATATTTATGTTACAAAGCATATCATCCCTACACGTCATACGATGAAGCATGTAGATTTTTTAATATAGACCCACTGGAACTCCGCCGAAACCAACAAGATGTAATGTTTCTACATTCTTTATTGTCAGGCAATACAAACTGTTCTGAATTATTAGGTGCCCTATCGTTTAATGTACCACAATACAGAACACGTCATACGAAACTCCTGGTTGCAACCACGTACCAAAACGAACTATTATAAAAATTCGATTATTTGCCGGATTCAAAATAATTACAATAATAACTATGATATTCTAGATATGTTCATGGAAGAAAAGGATAAATTTAAGCGTGAAATTATTAAATTACATCAGTCTAAGGCAGTGCCTTACTCATTTGTTTAAAAAATATACATATTATTTACAGAAATTTTTACTATGTTCTTTTGCGAAAACTAAAACATAAACATGAGTCATTTGAATTGGAAAAAAATAAACACGACCCTAAAAAGCTCTGGAAGAGTACAAGAACAATTTCCCACACCAACTAAATAAATCAAGTACCACTAGAACTAACCAATATTAAAGATAGTGTAACGGAATCTCTGGACTATTCCAATGAGTATTTTGCAGGCATAGGTAAAACTCTTGCAAACAAGATACAACATGCAATGAAACAGAAGATTCATTCGCTAGTAAGATAATACTCGAAAATACTCCAGCAATTTTTTTTAGGATCCACTGATGAACGAGAAATTGAATCCTTGATAAGTAACTCTTATCTTGACAGTGCTCCTGGACTGGATGGAATATCAAACCGCCTTTTGAATATTAGCAAAAAATATATTACTCCCCCCCTGACGAGCATACGACATATGTAATCTAAGTTTATTTCACGGCATTTTTTCTACTGCCTGGAAAATGGCTGCAATTGTTCCTATTCATATGTCAGGTAACAAATTGAATCCTACGAACTATAGACCGATTTCTTTATTAGGATCATTCTCAAAAATTTTGGAAAAACTAGTACACAAGTGATTGACAAGTTTTCTTGACGCACACACAATAATATCTGACAGACAATTCGGGTTTCGCACTAAAAAATCAACGGAAAACGCTGTAGACTTAGTAACTAAATTTATTTCTTCCACTAGATAAGCAGCAAGCATGTATTGGTGTATTTTTAGACCTCGCGAAGGCTTTTGATACAGTCTGTATTCCTATACTTTTACGAAAACTTGAGTTCCTAGGTATTCGAGGTAATTGCCTGAACTGGTTCAAAAGCTATTTAATGTGCCAAACTCAGTGTATTATAGTTGATCATAAGAAAAGCAATCCAAGTACAATAGATTTTGGCGTCCCCCAAAGAAGTATATTATGCCCTAACAAGGAATAACGTGATTCCTTTTGTATATAAATGACATCAAAACTAAAGTATCTAGCTCTGACGTCATCTGTTATGCCGATAATACAGCTCTTTTATTTTACGGGAAAAACTGGGATACTGCCCTACACACAGCGGAACAAGGAATGAGGAATATTGCAACTTGGCTACAAAATAATCTTCTCACCTAAAATCTCACAAAAACACAGTACATCTGTTTCCATAAAACGAAAACTTCATCCCCTTCTCACATTTTTGATATTAAAGTCCACACATGTCCTGTTGCTCTATCTGGCCCTTGCTCTTGCAATAGTATAAGTAGAACTACTCATATAAAATACTTAGGAGTCGTCATGGACGAAAACTTAAACTTTAAGCAACATCTTAATACGACAGGGAAAAGAGTCCGCAAGCTGATCTATATTTTTAAGAACTTACGCGCTTCGGCGTCTTTAAATCTGCTAAAAACCATTTATTTTGCAATCGGTCAATCTGTATTATCTTATTATATGACCGTATAGGGAGGGGCGGCTACTTCACACATGATACTCTTAGAAAGAGCACAGAGAGTTGTCCTTAAAGTGATTTTTATGAGTGAAAACCTATTAGATACCCAACACATAAACTATATAAAGACTTAGAACTTCTTTCTGTCCGAGGTATATTTATCTTGCGTGTTATGACAAGCATGCATAAGGAGGTCTTAAATTTGCATAATTATAAAAACGTACTAGATAGCCGTTCGTACAAGATTCCAACAACAATAGTAAATACAACACGGTTGTATTTCCTCTTAAGAACTATGCAGTTCGGATCCTTTGTGCACAGCGCCGCAACCCAAGTTCGAAAATATCCATGCCCTGTAGTATCACATCGGCTACTGCAACGGTGCAGGCCTTAGGATCATCCGAAGGGAAACAAACCCCGCCCCAAGGGTAGGATGCAAAAAAGGAACGCATCCTATACCAATCTGCTGACTTGTAGTGCCAAACGCGGCGAGTCGCTGGTGGTCTCCAACGTTGGCGTCGGATAGGCACTACACTACTGACCAGGCAATGGTCGGACGTTCCGAGAGGGGCGTCGACAAAGACTTGGTAACCATCGGGATGTGTAGTCAGCAGAACATTCAATAAGGACGGCATGTGGCTGTCCACATCCGGGAGCCGCGTTGGCGACTCAACCAATTGGGACAGACCATACGCCAATGCAAAATTATGCACAGATTGCCCTGCGTAGTCTGTGGTACGTGATCCAAGCCATTCGGCATTGTGCCAGTTGAAATCACCCAAGACTACGATTTCAGCGGAGGGGATCTGTGCAAGCACGTCGTCAATTGCCGCTTGAACGCAGCCCATTAGATGATCGGTTTCTGCGTTATCCCTGTGGGACCTGTAGACACACGCATAGATGCGGACGCGGTCCTCTAAATCTACGCGGAGCCAGAGAGTGGACAGGTCCCTACCCTCAAAATTGCCGAGACGGCGACAGCAGATATCCTCCCTAACGTACACACATACCCCGGCATGAGGCAAAAAATTGTGCTCAATTGTGTACCCGGGGTACATTAAATATGACATATCGCTAGGTCAAGATATCTTCTCCGTAAGGAAACACAAGGCCAGCTGCCCCGTCTCAAGGTGGTGGTGGACGGCGTTTAAATTGGAGTGAATTCCCCTGATATTGCAAAAGTCTACGTTGAGCGTGGAGCGGGGTGCCGTGGTGTTACTGCCTCGTTTGTCCTCGGTTATGCGTGGTTCTGTGCCCTCCCCTGAATACGACGGGCAGCCCGAGCAAGAATGCTCGGGGAGGGATTCTCCGACTCTGGTAGAGCCGGTACCCTCCTGGGGTAAAAAAATCTCTTTCAGTTCCGCTACTTCACGCCGGTATTCGGTGCGAGTGAGGTAATTAGCCCGGACGAGTCTAGCCCCATTGTGCTGACGTCAAAAGACGGCAGTGTGACTCACCCACTTCTAAAAAGCCCTTAGTCGCCTCTTACGACACCCATGGGCCTGGGACTCCCCTATTCTTTTTACGCCCCGGGGAAAGTACAGGGCAAAACAGGTTTTTTACTTTAATTGCTCAATGTTTTCATTTTGTGTTTACTGTTTGTACAATGAAATAAAATAAATGAAGTTGCTGTGTGTTAAAAATAGGTACCTATTAGGTTATTCAATTATAATAGAGAAATTAGAGTGTGCCAGTTATGTTACACAGTTTGCATTCGAACAAAAATAAAAATTGTTTCTGTCAATATGTAGTCCAATTCAAATTAATATTACTTGAGATATCTTTGATGGTGAAAATTTTGATCAATTGCTATTCCTTTACAATACCTACAAGTAACAACATGAAGAACACCGTAAAACAAATCGAATTTATATCGTTATTACCTACTAAATATTAGACCTACTTACAATTTGTAGGAAAATATATTAGTTTTGAATGTTAAGCACACCGGTTGTAGTATGTAATATCTAGTTTGAGTTCATAAGTTTGAAAATTATATGGATTGAGATTAATGTTGTTTTTGAAGCTACAAATGTTCCAAATACATATCGCACTATTCCTGGAAAAAGGAAGTAAATGATTTTCACCAACTTTTCAGGAACTTAAAAAAATTGGCCTATATTTTATTATGAGTTCAATAACTAAGTTTCAAAGAGAAAATCGTAGATCACAGTTGTTTTAAACTACACGTGTTATTTAATTTAGGAACAGCTTAATGTACTTCTAGTTATCTAAAAAAACACGGTTTCTTCTGTATTTCACGAAACACAAAGAATATTTGCAGGGGTAACTACAATTATTGCTTATTCGTATTGTTTTTTGAAATATATGAACTAATTTAAGTCTACTTACGGCTTTATACTCTCTTATATTTCATTATAATCTAAAGTTGTTAGTATAATCTCGTTGTTATTTAACGGAAAATCCTTTTTTGTACATAGAGTTACGTATTTCTAGGGAGCTATTTATTTTAGTCTAGTTAGTGTACCGTACCTATTTATAAAAATAGATTTTATAATGCGGAAAGTAACCGAATATTTAATTTGTATCATGCAATACCTACATCTTACAGTAAATAGTCTATTATGTGCGTGTATGTAAGTCAAAACTCTAAATATAGGGACAAATTAATTTAGAGAAAATGAAAACAAACATATGAAATTTTTATTATTTTCAGAAAGAAAGAAAAGTTTAAAAAAGAAGTTAAAAAGTAAAGAAATGTTTATCGCATCCAAAACTTTTCCAGCTTTATCAAGACATGTTCAAAATAGTGATATTTTCACTATTTTTATTAACCTTCATTATCCTCAACTTCGGAATCGGACTCGGTGTCAGCAGATTGAGTACTTAAGTTCTTATAAAACGTCTGATAGTGTGGTGGTATGTGATTATCTTTACATAGACTCATCAAGTTTTTGTATAATTTTTCAGATATCGGTAGCGGTGCATCCTATAATTGCACGAATGCCTGATGTGTTTCAGAAGGCTCGCTGTTTGCAGCTTTTTTTTCACATAACTCTTCCGCTTCTATTTGTGTCTACAATTATTGGTGTCTCATCATCGAATTCATATTTTATTTGCAATTTCCCCGGACATTGAGGAACTGCCGAAATCTCTTTAACTGTGCTCTAACTCGAGCGATTGCAAATTTCGCGGTCATCTGGAGAGGAATGCCAAATTGGCTTCGAAAAAACTGGGCGTCATAAATATAGCATGTCAATACTTCAAGCCGGCCCACATTCTAGCGCTCTACAAAGCGCAGGTCCAGCCACATACATTTCAAACTCGTACATAATAGCGATTCCATTTGTTTTTGCGGTGGTAATTTTTTTAAACTACTATTATGGAACCTTTAATAAAACTAAATTTATTTTTTAACAATAGTAGTTACTCAATGGGTCACCTGGGGGCTGCTGAAAATCAGCGCTGTGTTGGTATTATTCCAATTCCGAGTCAGTTCCTTTTGATAACAATAACTGCTACACAGTACTTTTAAATTAAGATAATCACTATAATATTATGCATACATTTGTTTCATTTTTTTTATCATTTGTATATTTTTATGCTATAAGTTTTTAATTATTATTTTTTTACCTCTAAGTCTTTTTTAGTTGTATTATTCTGTGTGGTTTGTGTTTGTTATTAATAAAGTTTTCATTCATTCATTCATTCATTCATTTAGATATTGATTTATTTCATACGTTATTAAGTTTTGCCACGCAAATGATTTAGTATCATAGTGCTATTTATTTATATCATAAATATTGTAAAACGTGATTATTTTTGTGAATTTCGAAATGATTGCAACTTCAACGATACCAAAAAATCGAGCGTAATTTCGACTTTAGGAATAACCGATAAAGTTATTTTTTTGCAAAAAGTACTATTTATAGTTTTGACACAACGGCGACGATGAACGATGAATAATTAATTAAATTTAATGTGCTATGCAATACCTCAATTTTTAACTACATAATTTCATATTAGAGTACCAAGAGTGATAAAAACTAAAATATTAGGTTGACCAATTAATGGTCCCGATACTATACGCAAAACACAAACAACTTCAATATTTTGACCTCAAAACATAGCGCTGTCGGACTAAGCCCAACTACAACTACTTTGATCTTCATCGTTCCTGTATGTTACCAAAATTCGTTACAAAGTACAACTGTAAACATCATAATTAAAGTTTCTCTCGTGCTCAGCATTATGGGACTTATTACTCGACACTTTCGGAAAACTCACAAGTTATGGCACTAAATATAAAATTATTTGTGGCCATGTATGATTATTTAAGGGAGAAAAAATTGTGTAACTGCTATCCCCCGTAACCGCACACACACTAGCATAAAGGTGTGAATATCACGGCGCGGAGTCCTTCTTTTTTTTACTCGTCCGTGGTTATGGCATGTCTTAAGGCCTATTGCCTTAACGCATTAGTAAATATGCTACTACGATTTACAGAAAATAAAATCACAAAACTGCAACTCCCTTTAATTACTACCGCAAAAGCTAAGTCTTAAATATTGACGGTAACGTGAACTTATTTTCCCATAAATGAATTTCATATAAATTCAAACACTTAATTCAATTTGTACGTATTGAGGTTGGCGAAAAATATTATAAATTTTTTCACTGTCACACGGCTTTGTAAACAGTTGCTATGAAACTCTTTAGTTGTTTTAAAAATTACCTTCAAAAATAACATCGAATAATCGGTAAAACCAAATTGAGTTAATTTGAATTTACCGCCTTTATTTCCCACCTTCAATGACGATGAAAGAGCCGCCTTATTGTTCTTTAAAGGTGACGTCTTAATTGTCAACTTGCTGGTGTTCACTCATAATTGAATCATTGAAAGAAAACTGCAAGAGTATTTGGCCACCTTTGTATATTCTACAAGTAAATTTATGACGACCCAGAGAGGCCCGTACCCTACGACAGCCCGAGCACGAATGCCTTGAGCATCGTCGTCGAGTTTTCTTCTCACCCCCTGTGTGAGGGCGGAAGGAGGGTGTCAGGGCGGGGCCCTATACCCTGGCACTTCTTCTCCCAAGACGTTGGGAGAGTCAGTTGGTTATAGTTGGAGTCGTCGCTACTTGCTTGGGGCACAACAATTTTTTTTTTATTTATTTTTTTTTTATTGTTTTTTTTTGTGCCTTAGCTCGTAGCTTAGTCGGTCAGTCTGTCAGTTTTCGCCTTTTCCGGGGTCTTGTGGAGTTTTCATCCTCCTCTTCATTTACGCAGTCCCTTGAGTACGCCTTCATTTTTCGTCTACCCTCCTCGTCTGGGGGTCTTGCATGTAGCGGGGCAATTCCCACCAGATGAGGGTGTGACGAGGCGTCTGTTAGCCGGGACATGTCTGTTGTAGTCCTTCTTACGAAGGCGTCTAAATTTTCAATTTTCAAGTCTTTGGAGATTGTTGCGTTTCGTACGTATCGCGGTGCCCCCACTATGGCACGCAACGCGAGGTATTCTTGTGCTTGCAGGCGATCCCGGTTCCACGCTGTGAGATACGGGTACCAAGCTGCTGCTGCATAGGTCAGTCTGGACCGTATGTATGTTTTGTATATCATCAATTTGGTTTCTAGTGGTAGCTTGGACCGCAGGATGGGCTGGAGCTTGGCGCGAGCACCCCTCGCCATCCCGATGGTGTTGTCAATGTGCTTCTTGAATCTGAGTCTCCGGTCAATGGTAACTCCCAGGTGTTTGACGTCCGGCCTCCATGGGAGTTCCTCCGACATCAGCTTCAAGGGTGAGGGTAGTTTTGTATTTCCGGTGATGACCGCCTGCGTTTTCGTTACGTTCACAACTAATCGCCATTTCTTCAACCATTCTGGTAGCGCTTCTAGTGTTGGTTGGAGTCTTTTCACTGTAAACTCAGGTCTGTAGGAGGATGCGTAGAAAGCTGCATCATCCGCGTATAGTGCTAGCTTAGCCTGCCCAACGACCGGGATATCGTCAGTATACCAGGCATAGCAGTGCGGAGAGAGACAGCTTACTTGAGGTACTCCGGCTCTCACTGGCCTAACACTCGATTGGCAATCCTCCACACAGACAAGGAATTTTCTGTTTGTGATAAATGCAGCTAATATTTTGATTATTTGCACTGGCATCTCAGTTTTGATCATCTTGTACAGCAACCCCTCGTGCCATACGCGATCGAAGGCCTTCTCCATATCTAGCAGTACGGCTGCGACATATTCCTTCTTGTTGTGGCTCACGGTCATCTCGTTTACCAGTGGCGCACGTGCATGTTTTTTGGATTAATTCTTTAAAAAAAAAATTTGTACATCACAATGTAATGAAATGATGATTTATTATTTAATTTTATAGTATAATTATTAATCTTATTATTTTCATTTTTATAATAGATGTGTTGTACTATTTGCGCCGATATACATTATAATATGTGTATTTTTGTAACTGCTATGGGCTTTACGCGGCAAATATGTTTGCGTGAAGAAGTAATAAACACACACACTCACAAACATTCCTATTTATTATACTAGTAGGATTTTAGAGTAAGCGATATTATTGTAAAGTTTCATTAAAATCCATTCAGTAAATTGTGCGTAAAGACGTAACAAACATACACACACACTCACAAACTTTCGCATTCATATGTTACAAAAAGAAAATCAAATACAAATCTATGTCATTTATTATATAAATATAAAATAACAACTACTAAACCATGTAATTAAAATAAAAACAAAGTGATCCCTTATAATTAACTATTCAGCACAAACATTAAAAATTATCATTATATATAGGTATATATTTTATTGCTCAGCAACTACAATCAGCAATCATGTACAGACGGAAAGCGTTAAAATTTCTAGGTAATGGAGACCAAAAGCTTTTCAGAATCACACATTTCCCGTAGAGTTGCATTGAAACTGAGGTTTTACGATCGTAATTGAGATTTTCCTTTCTTGCAAACTCTACTCGACGCTCGTTAGTCTTCGACGGCTGTCAACTCGACAAGATGAGGGTAGTGAGAAATTTAATTATATATAAAACGTTCTGTCATATATTATTCTAACAAAAATATATTAGTGTTGTCTGCAAATATCATGATTGTCAGTAATTGAAAATGATATATTGGAAGCCATTATAATTTTTTTTCATGTTAATTTGGATCTAATCGGCTGTCACTAGGTTTATAGGAAGATAAAGCTTCTATTATAACAACCAATGTCCTAATAACCATTTCACCATCCAAACGGATGATGTAATGTTGTACTGAATTTCATAATAACACTATTTTGTTTTTTTCTATCCCTTTCTGCGCAAAGTTTCAACAGACAGCCACATTCTTATTGCTCGATGCGTGGTATCGTATTGCGTGATATTAATTTCATTGAAAAAAAGAACATTTTCGTTTACACGCGTTCCACACTACCACAACGTCGCGCACCGCAAAAAAAACAGTAGGTTATTCGAATGCCCGCCATTTTGTTTCGATATTTTTATTGTTTTCTTTAAGAAATTTGACCGCTTTGACAGCACACCGCCAGATATTTGAAACGCTGCAAGATTATAATATTCAAGTGAATTATAACAATTTGCACTATACAAAATGTCAATAACTACTAAAATCAACAATTCTTTCAATAATACTTAGTTTATTTGTATATTATCAATCAGTAATGGATGATATTAGGTTACTACTAGGACTGGCTGTTATAATGTTAGAAGTATGCTAACTGTTTCAGATTCTTTTAGAGGATTCACATTATGGGTGTAAATAAAATCTTGTATGCAACTGTTGATAATTAGGTATTAAAACACTCATAAGATATAATTATCATTGTAAACCCACACTCGTGTTTTAATACCCCTTATTACACAATAGTTGCATAAATAACTATTCCTGAAATGTAAATTATAAACGGGTTTGATAAATAGGTATTTAGACAAAATCTTAAACTTTACATCTATGACTAAATGTACGGGAGGTAATTTAAGTTTATTTGTCGAGACCTTCGATAACTCCTGGAAGGCAATAGAAGCATTAAATATTGCAGATTTAGGCAAATATTTATTTTGTCCTACGTCACTACCAACCTTTTCGGAACTTATTGAATTCGTTAATAAACAAGTAAATGTTTTAGAACATACGTATTCAAACGCATCAGTTGTTATGTCAACGGAACGTAAAACTCTTCAAAAAAATCGAATATTTACAAAAACCGCGCGTTGGCACACACCTAACAAAAGATGTATTTACAGCATCGACGTCTCAATGCAGTATTAACGAGAACACAAAAATAAATAACTTAAAATCCAAACAAGGTTTATCTACAAAATTTTCTTGCTCACATTGCAATCAAAATCATTTAAAAGGCATGAAAAATCATGAAAGGCATAAAAGGCATTTATTTGCTCAAAATTTTATTTGATTCCTTTAGAATTCTTTTATTAATTAAATTAATTTATCGGTGTGATCAGTTTCGTGAACTATCACCCGAAGTAATGGTTGACCGAGTCGATTCTTTAAAATTATGTACCAACCTAATCATGATAATACCTGTTGTAAACCTGATCATGATAATACCTGTTGTAAAAGTACTATGTGTGTGCTGCCCCAAATTTGTAAAAAGTATTACACAGAGATGTGGCGTCTATTACGCACACGCAACAAGTTGTGCTCGTTCCGTGATCGAGATAGGAACCGACACACGTTGTGGTGGGAATGAGATTGAGCCAATCGAGTCATACGGCGTAGTATGTATTACTCATATTAGGTACAGCGCCGTTCCACGTTAATGACGCATGCGACGAATATCAACGCTGTCGCGCTGTTATTGATTCAGGGGCGCAAAGTTGAAATTAATAATTTAGGTAAGGGTCAAGAGTATATTCCTTCGTTAAGGAAACTGTCTTCCTTCCTAGATTATCGGAGGTTCCTCAGGGTGGGGGGTCGGCTCACTCATGCTGAATTACCATATAATGTGAGACATCCAAGCCTTTAACCTAGACATAGTAGATTTACATAATTATTAATATTGCATTTTCATGGAAAATATTTACACAAATTTTTGAATTTTACATGCTTGTCATCTTATACGGTCCATGTTGGCCAAATGCCACGTGTGCTATAAAAATAAGCCCAATATTATAGAAACTAAAATGGCGTCATTACCTGCAAATCGGCCGCCGCGAGTTGGAGTGGATTTAGGCGGTCCATTCTTCAGAATTAAGAATTTACGTCGAAACGCTAAGGAAGACCGTGCCTACCTCGCCTTATTTGTATGTTTTTCAACAAAAGCGGTACATTCAGAAGCCCTGTCTTCGCTATCAGCAGATTGTTTTTTGGCAGCGTTAGATAGGAATATGCTCATTTATTTATTCCGACTGTGCTAAGAACTTTGTAGCCAGCAGTAAAAATTTAAATGAGATTTATAATTTTTTTAATATCCAACGAAACAATAATATAATTCTAGACGGATATAGTAGCAGGGCAATAGTATGGCGATTTAATCCTCCTAGCGCACCAAACATGGGGGGACTATGGGAGGCAGGGATTAAATCAACCAAATATCATGCATGCAGTAATATCATGCAATATCATGGTCAGAGCAGTGGGGGAATAATCCTTGACATTCGAGGAACTCTCCATAGTCTTCTGCAAGATTAAAGCAATTTTAAATTCAAGGCCGCTGTGTCCGTTACCAGCAAGCGACAATCCGGACGAATGTAATGTTCTAACTGCCGGACATATTTTAATAGGCAAGAGTCTGCTATCCGTGCCCGAATATAATATCTAGAGAAGTACCAATCAATTGGTAGATTTGTTGAATGTAGCTTGGTAGATTTGACGTTCAATAAGTGATTTTAAATCCTATTTTGAATAAAAATATTTGAATTTGAATTTATTTATTTATTTATTTATAGGACAACCAGTAGTTGTTTCATTCTAATATGCTTAAAATATATCAAATATTAACAAATAATGAGTTGAATGTACAACAAATTAAGGTGTCACAACATGCACAGAAAACAATTATATAAAAATAAAGCAAAAATTATAAAATCAAGATATGAATTTGAAAAGAAGGAAATTTGAATCGATTAACACGTCCGCGTCGGCAATATATTCAAAAGTGCTCCCAAATATTTTGGAAGCGTTGGAGGATGGAATATATATATACTTTGCAGCAGCGCGGTATACTTCCGACGCAAATATTAACGTTGATGAATTAGTACTGATTAAGACAGACCACGTGGCAGCATTCAAGTTGCCTCTAGCTCAAGTTGTGGTTGTTCATTCCGGGGATGAAAGTATCGTGCGCTGCGTAACGATTCGAACAGAGAACAATAGCGTAAAGCGACCAGGTAATAAGCTGTGTCCATTACCTTATCTCAAGTAGAAATTTATTTTTAATATTTTTTTTATTTTTTTTAAGTTATTATTATTATTTTCTTGTGCAGATTGCAAATGACGGTTGGGGATAGAAGTGACCGCTAAAGTTATATATTTTCATCTTGTCGAAGTGGCAGTTGTCAACGCACACCGGCTTGTGCGAACGACGGACACGAGTCGAGAGTCCGCATCCGACCACTGCAAAGAAGAGGTGCTGCCACTTTGTACTTTGACAACCCTCTTGTTCTATTGGTGCGTCTTACATAACGGTTTCGATTCGTAAGTCTTCTTTTAACGTCCGTGACGAACTTCGAATGGGCTACGAGTGCCGTGCATCGAGCTGGAAGTTAAAGTGCTGGATCCGAGGCAGGAAGAGGCGAGGAAATTTAAGGTTAGTGGTCACTATTTTATCTTTGTTCCGATTTTGCACATTGAGTACAGTTCTTTTTAAATAAATATTTATATAGATTTACCAGCGCTAGTTGAAATGAAAAAAATTAAAAAAATCAAAATCAAAATCATTTATTTCGCACTTTTCATATACAAATTAACATTTTATACTGACCCCCACACTAGGCGTTGCCTGTCTCGTGGGGGAAATAGTAGAATTAACAGAAAATAAAGATATACAAGCGGCTAGTGACAACAAGCTGATTACTAAAATTTTACTAATTATATAAAGAAATAAACTAACAGTAATAACTATACAAGTATTAATTGTGTGTTTATGTGTATATGTGTTGTGTGTATGAAAGTGTGTGTATTGTGTATATGTGTTGTGTGTATTTTTTTGGATTGTACCTTAAGAAGATTTTCAGTTTCCATATAGGATAGTTGTATTAGCTGGACCAGTTTATTATAAATCCGGGGAAACAAAAACGTTGGAAAGCGACATGCAAATGCAGTTTTGACATTAGTAACAGGCAATTTGTAAACTCGGTTTTTAAGCAATGTGTTGTATTCTTTTGAGTTCAGAGCTGTTTTGTGGACATGCATCGCCACTCTTATCAGGTATAGCTTTCGAACACTGAGTACCTGAGCGTCGCTGTACAAACCATTCGTTGGGTATCTAATCGGTATCCTCAAAGACACAGCTCTTTGCGCTCTTTCCAATTTTATGAGGTTGGTGGAATTTGTACCTCCCCAGGCTAGAATGCAGTAATTTATGATTGATTTTTAATAATGAAAGCTCAGCGGACTCTCGAAGCAATTTAATGGTGTATACCAATTTCCGTAAACGAGTTGAGAGAGCAGAAACGTGATCTCTGAAACTTAATGTTTCCTCTACGACTATTCCAAAATATCACATTGCGTTAACTCTTTTAATGTGGTCACAAGTGCACTTTTGAGCTGGACGTCTTGTACAGTTTGTACTGTGAATTTTAAGATTTTGCTGTTGGCTTGGTGATGAAGCAGAAGTCTTATAAAAACATTGAAATCTAGTTTTAGAAGAATTTAAAGTTAGAATATTTTGTTTCAGCCAGTATGATACCAGTTACATACCTTGCTCGACATATTCGTAAACGGTATCCCAAGAGAGTCCGTGAAAAACAATAGCTGTGCCATCAGCGTAACACAGGATCTCAGCATTTTGTAAGGGGATAAACATTATGTCATTAATATATAATAAAAACAGGGTAGGACCTAAAATGCTGCCCTGTGGTACGCCGAAGGATATTGGTCTCAGGTCACTAAGTTTATCACCAACTTTAACACATTGGCTTCTATCCGTCAAATAGCTGGTAAACCAATCCAGTATAATTCCTCGGAACCCGTATGCTTCGAGTTTTCGCAGTAGGATGGGAATTGAAACTGTATCAAAGGCTTTCGATAAATCTAGGAAAACTCCTACACAGGCCCTTCCTTCGTCTAAATGGGCAGCAACTACTTCTGTGAGAAGAGTCACTGCATCTTCTGTTGACTTGCCCCTTCTAAATCCAAACTGCCGATTCGCTATAAGGGAGTTAGATTTAAGGTAAGCGACTATTCTTTTGTTCACAATGCGCTCCAATAGTTTTGAGACAGACCCTAATAGTGATATCGGCCTGTAATTACTGGGTTCCATCTTTGATTGACCTTTATGGATCGGTACGACTGCCGCAACTTTCCATGCCTTAGGGAATGTACCACTTTCAATGCTTTGATTAAAAATCGCCGCTAGCGGTTCAGCAATTGCAGGACCAATTGACTTTAGAACTTTATTATTCAAGTAATCAAGACCTGGGGAGCTATAAGGGTCTAAATTCTGAATGAGACCGAGAACTTCATGTTTATCTGTAGGCGCTATAAATATTGAGCTTAGTGCTGATGAGTTAATTTTGACCTTGGCTGCAAGCGATTCTTCGGTTTCATTTTCTTGACCAAGTATTGTATTTGCAAGGTTTTGACCAGCTGAAGTAAAATACTCATTACAAATGTTTAAGGCCTCTGTCTCATTGTTTCTTATGTATTTTAAATCTTGCGCCGGAGGAGCTGTTATTTTATTGATTGTTTGCCAGAGCTTTCTTGGATATTTTTTGTGAGCTAACTAGTTCCTTTTTTTCGTGTTCAGCTTTGATATTTCTTAAGAGTTTAATGTAGAAGTTACGATATCTTGAACAGATTAGTTTTTTAGTTTCATCATGAGGAAATTTTTTTGATATTTGGTGGAGTTTATCTCTTTGTTTGGAGCACCTAATAAGACCAGGAGTCATCCAGAGGTGGATGCAAAATTTTGAACGACATACCTTAAATACACAACAATGACTAAGTTACTGTTGTTAGCTTATACCCAGTTATAATACCCTCCTCCACACAGTGGGAGGCTCCTTTGCACAGGATGCGGGCTACATCATGGGTACCACAACGGCGCCTTTTTCTGCCGTGAAGCAGTAATATTTAAACATTATTGTGGTTCAGTCTGAAGGGCGCCGTAGCTAGTGAAATTACTGGGCAAATGAGACTTAACATCTTATGTCTTAAAGTGACGAGGGCAAATGTAGTGCCGCTCAGAAATTTTTGATTTTTCAAGAATATTGAGTGCAATTTAATGGGCATGGCGTATCAATTACTATCAGCTGTACGTCCTGCTCGTCATGTCCCTTATTTTCATTAAAAAAACAGTGGTGTTGTATGAGGCAGTCGGGCCTGGTAGCGATCACCCTTAAGATACGACTAGCACTTGGACTTGGAAGATAGTAGAGAGTTAGCTCTATTTAATAATTCCCTATCAAATTTGAATCACCTATGCTTTGGAACTTGATCCAAATTACTTGTTCAACTTAATTATTCCACTCAGGTATAATTACTCTGATCCTGTATAGATAAGCCAACATAACGGCTTCTACACAACCATGCCATATAGTTTGTTCACATTAGTATTCAAGGCGTGCTAACTTGTATTCAGATGCCAGTTTCACTATCACGCGACACAAGTGTGTCATTCAAACTGCATCAATTTAATGGAATATCTGTCCTTATAATAAAAAATATTATTCATGCAGATATTTATAAAACATCTACTATATATTTTTATATATATAAAATCTCATTAGGTAACTCTTTTGTTTAAATATAAAGTAAATTTTGTAAATAACTTAGTTTTAAGACATCTAATTTTATATTTCTTTCCTCTTTATGTTTGTACATATTTCTTTAATTAATGTTAAACTTTGTTATTCATCATGTAAGATACCAGTAACTATAAAATTAACCTGTGGATAACGGTGTGGGTTCTCACTAAAATTAATTTAATATCTACTTTAATATGAAATTGTAAAATGTATTGTGTGAACTGTTTGTTGTCCCTAAGAAATAAAATAAAAAATATACGCATTGCTCTATTGCTACCTAAATGGTTCTTAGATAGACGTTAGCGCGCTCAATTTAATAAAATATAGTATAGTCAGATTTATATATTATAAATACTATCTGACCCGACACACGTTGCTCTATTCATAATACAAAAAATCTCCTGCGAGTGGAACTTATCTGACCTCTATACTGTGAAAGGAACATTCGTACCAAATTCCAAGTCTATACGCCTCATGGTTCCAGCGATGTTGTGATGAGTCAATACATTAAAATGGTTATAGCTGCAAACCGTCACCCTTGGGAAAGCCCAAGTGCAATGGGATTGGGTAGGTCAGTTTCTCTAAGGCCTGGAGGTCTGAGGAACGCAGTATGGAGTGATACCTTGTAGCACACGTGGCGTAACACAGGGCGTAGCGTTGTGAGCCGGGTGCTTGTAGTTGTTTGTTCGACACGGGGTCGGGGGTCGAGACTCGAGACAGGAATAAACAACAGCGACATATGTGGACGTGTATTTATTTCATAGGGTTGTGATGTTCTCGGCGCACACCTGTGATATGAGTCATCCGTCATGTATTCGAAATGGCCGTACTCTATCGCTTTAAATATTGGGTAGTATTAATAAACCCGCGAATGAGCGTGTCTTTCGGGCCGGTCAATTCTCAGATGTAGAAGATATCGCGATGTGTGGTAGTGATCCACCGTGTCTTTATTACTAAGGATATGGAATGATATACAGCTCCCTAACCCAAGAGTGGTCGTGCGGATGACATATGTCATCCAGGCTGATTAAACTTGCAGATTTTTTTTTATACGGCAAAAACTAGCTGGCGGTGAGCTTAGTAATGCCTTTGATACGCTTCGTGATATCAGTAACGGCCATATGCTGGAGTCGCTTGGATGAGTCAGGAGTAGTTCGAAATTGTGGGTGGAGGACGCATGTCATCCGCGCGACTACTGACGTGAGTATTTTTACTACAGGTTTAAAATATTATTCTTGTTCTATAGTATATTTATAGGATCCTTAGAAATAAATGTTATTCAACTTAAACAAATAACCTATTGTTCATACTTCTATGCTATGTAATTGTTATTTTTTTCTATTTTAGACCCGATAATGGCACCAAAATCGGTGAATGGAATTATGGCTGTTGGAGTAAGATGAAAACGTGTTAGAGGGTTCTCCATGATCAGATGACGAATTTTGATCACGTTGAAGTTTAGTTCAAAAATTCGGACATAGAAGATGATGTCAATCATAATTTTGACGGATATGCAAGTCCCATACATGATGTTTCTGATGATGATTATATACCAATTTTGCCATCAAGTATTATCAAGGTGTTGATAATACTAAATGGCTAAAAGAACAACATCGCTTTCAGTTTTTCATGTGTCAACATTATATTCTCTACAAAAAGCAAAATAAAAAACTACACCAATGGATTGTATGTCTCTCTTTCTCAATATAGGTACTATGATTACTAATTCTACAAATAAGCGCATACCGATTGAACAACGTAAATATTACAGCAATGAGTTTTTTGAAAATGAACGTTAGAAGAACAACCACGAGAAGTAGTAAGTACCCGTCGTGAAGGCGCGCGTGGTCCCTGGATTTTGTGCGATTTTTATTAAGCTATTGCATAGCTTCTATCGCGGGCCTTGAGCGTGGAGGTAACACTTACTTACTAGATGTATATATAGATATTTCGCAACAGTCATTACAGTTGCCGTGGACCAGCGGTTAACACGTATGCTTTTTGTGCAGAAGGTCCCAGGTTCAGGCCTGGGGTACATCTTGATTTTTTTTAATATCTTTATTTTTTTTATCACGTTTTTTTTAATTTTTGTCCACCTGTCCCGTTGTCTGTCTGTAATCAAATCTTGCAAGTTAAATTTTACTCACTACCCGTTTTCTTCTTTTTAAACTAATTTTATAAAAAAAATACTGCATAAATAAAATAAATAAATAATTATAATTGCATAAATTGATAAAAAATTCTATGAAATAGCTTTACCGCGGCAGTCCCCGAGTGCCACACGTCTTTTATTATTACTTTTTTCTTCTGTCATGTAAGTTATTAAATTTTTGTTATATCCAATAAATAAATACAAACTGAATACTGATAATATTATTATTAATAGTTCTAAGTAAATGGATGACACCTGTCATCCACGCGACCTCTAATGGGCATGATTATAAGCGCGACCACTGTAGGGCTAATATAGAGTTATAGATAATTTAACTAATGCGAGGTGTCTTTGCTCATTATGCCGCGAGGTAAAATAATTTTCATGACGAGATTGAGTGGGCTGAGCTCTTGTGACGAGCGCAATTTTGATAGTGCTCAGAGTTGAATCCGGTGGCGCTGCTATTTGCTCTGCCCAATGGAGCATTGCAGTGCTTTATTGAGCAGGGCGAATACTACCACATGATCACTACCATCAAGTAACCGTTTTGATCGTCTCCCCTTGTTAAAAATACTTAAATAGGTTCTTTTAAAAAAATATAGTGTAGTTGTCATGAACCGTGTATTAAACTTGTATATGAAGTTTGTCGATCATTCGACGTTATATCTTACGTCATGATTACGGAGTGAATGATAAATATTCAGTTTAAGGGCGAATAGTAATTTATTCAGATGATACAAATGCTTTAAAATGTAATCCTACAAGGCAAACAAATATAATACATGAAATGAAAATGATATTGTGTGTCTTATTCCAAGGAGCTGAAGCCTGAATCATGACGGAAAAGACGACCATCGCAAACCTAAGAAATGTTTAGAAATATTGTTTAATAGTTTTTATTTGTTATGATCTTTCATTGTAATGAGAGGCGTAAAATAATAAAGAGTATAAAATAGTTATTTGTTGGAATTGAATAGCCAATAAGAATAGTATTATTTAGCTAAAGTGACTGAAATGAAACTAAGTAGCTAACTATTTCATTTTTACTTTAAACTTTAAAGTTTGAACTTTTATTGTTTACATTTAGCAGTTTTTTATGAGTTGTAAAGTGTAAGTAAATAAATTATTGATACACGCAAAATCAATAATTTGAGGCAAAATCGTTTCATTTTCCTATATTGTTATATTTTTAAAATGTATCCAGGCTGAATCATTCACAGATTATTTTTCATTGTATAATATAATTCACTCATAAACACAGCTGCAAATTTGATTAAAGTGTTGCTCATTCAATAAAAATATGGGTAAAGGATTGACTTATCAACAATCATAAATTCATTTATTCAACAAATTGCAGAGATTTCAAAGTCACATATTGAAAACATTTAAATTTAATTTAATTGATATGAAAAAACTCATTGCCACTTTTTATATCAGGATTTATAGCTTCATCATATTGCATAATATTTAGTTGATTCAGCAGACTTATCTATACTTTGTCTATTTAATATTCACAAGAAATAGTTTATATTTTGCTGTTAGGAAGAAGTCGTTTAGCTTCTCTTAAGCCTGTTTCACTTGCACCATGTACTGTAGAGAAATGCTTTGTATTAGTCGCTTCGCCAGCGAACAACACCCGAGGTCGGCCGGATGTGTCAAGTAATGGGGCTGCGAGAACTGACCGAAGATCTGGATACAGTGGTGTTAGCATGTTGTCGTATGAGTAACTGCCGCGTGTCAGTGGGTTTAAATACCAAGTAGATCTAAAAATTGATAATCAAGGTTAAAGTTACATGGGTACTGCTTTATTCTGCTGCCCAACGGTAGTGTGCTGACCGCAGACTTAGAATGTTAACATAAAATATTATTGTCGCATCCTATACTTATAAATTTATTTCTAACACAGATGATGTTGCAAGCAACAACTAATCTATAAATACATTTAAAAATTTTATGAAATAAATTGTTTTTTAAATGGTTTTTTAAGTTATTTCATGATCATGGACTTAAATAAAAATATTTACCAATATCACTACATGGTATAAAACAAAGTCGCTTCCCTCTATAGGTCCCTATGTATGATTAGATCTCTAAAACTACGTTTTTTTCTCTTGTTGGGATATAAATAACGGAAAAAATCGGAAATACATCACATATATTTATTTTTACATTAAAATTTTGACTGAACGAAGTCTGTCCGGGCAGCTAGTTACCTACATTGGAAGATAAGAGAATAAGAAATAAAAAAACAAATGTCTCACATATTATAATCCAGTCACATTGATTTTACTTTTTAATTGCGTTATTTTTATTTTTATATTTACTTAACTATGAGAATTGGAACTATGTGTAATTGATAAGATTTTCAAGTGCTTTTATCTCAGTTTCAGAAATGTGCTAGGGCCTACCGAACATCAACGTAGCCTAAGGCTCTTCATCTATACCATTAAATATACATAAAAATCGGTCTGTTTGGTGATTTATTTATATGTGTAAGTTGACCTTTAACCAATTTATTATACCATTAAATGTATTCCGGCAAGTTCTCCATAATATTTAGTTGTTTCAATTGAATCGGCTTACAAAAAACATAAGTTAAATGAATTAATAACTCCCTAACACGTGCTCGTTATTATATATATCTGCACTAATACTATTGCTATCTTACCTTATAATTGCAGTTGGTTCTGGAATGACATAATATGTTCCCATAAATTTCTGAAGCAACTCTACCAATTTACTTTTCACGACGTCTTCCGGCAAGATTTCAACCTGTAATGAAGTACAATCGATTTTATATAACTATCAAGAAACAGAACGAAGTATGGCAGAGGTACAGCACTAAGACAAAGTTAGATTGGAAAATTAAAAAATAAAAACAAGTTCAAAAGTATAGAGAAAACAAAATGAAAATAGAAATATAATACATAGCCAGTTTGTGCGAGATCAAACACCAAAATGGACAAGAGTAATAATGAATGCTACCCTAGAAGGAGAGGAATAGAGGAAGACAGTTCATACGATGGACGAATGAATTAAAATAAATAAAAGGATCACATGATCTAGAATAACGCGCACTTTTAGAGAACGGAACACCTTGGAGGAGGCCGTTGTCGAAGGACAAACAGGAAGAGGACGCAGAATGTATGAAAGTTACTGCATATTTGATTATGTCAGTGTACTCGAATGAGTGAAGAAAGAATAAATAAATCAAATATATAAAGAAAGTGTGTGTTGGTAAAGGTGGTCGCGGGAGACCGCGAGAGACCGCGTAACACATATTTCGTTGACCAAATTGCGGACATTTTGCAAAAAGGAAAGGTTCGTAGGATCTGGAGACCGGAACCCACAAGCATTCAGAAAAGAGTTATGAATGTAGAGGAATCCCGTGAGGTTTGTAAGGATAGAAGCACGTGGCGTTTTGTTGTCTGTGACTACCCCGAAGGGAATAAGCTGTGAAGGCTTTCTTTTATCATTGTTATTATTTAAACAAATCCTTACCAGCTTGGCTACATCGCCACTGGTCCACAATGTCAGAGCATTTGAAGATCCCAACGGGTTACTTGCAGCAAATACCTTAGTTATCCAAACATCATCTTCAGGGACCTTATCTTTATCTCCTTTATTCCAAAATAATGCTTTAAAGGATGGCGCATGAGGGCACCATGGTTTGTCAAACTTTAGTATAATTTTATCCATGACGCCCATTGAAATATTATTAATTGCTGATATCTTTTCCCCGGCTAGTGTTGGGTTAAATAATGTTGTATATCTATAACAAATTATTAGAAATACATTGAGAAACTACCATTCATTTTAAATAACAAGTATTCAGGATGCTGATCGTGCAATGCATCAGGTTTGTTTAGCGACCCGCATACAGATTGTTGCTATACAACTATGTGAAAACGATGCACATCCCTGGTGCTCAGGGTTGGGTTTAGTTCCAACGGCCTCCTGAGATCTTTTGTTGAAGGGTTTGAATGTCAGTAACTGTGCTGTTGTTGTATGGTTCATGTGTTGACAAGTTGGACCTGTCAGGAACTTTTAAATAGAAAACAAAAATCGTAACTCTGGTATAGGATAAGTAGTAAACTTATCCTTTAACATTACATAGCTATACAGCGACACATAAGGTCAATTTTATATTTTACTAACAAATTATGATCCATCGTCGGTCGAAATAAATGATAATTCTTAAGATCAATTTGAATAATTGTAATGTAATATAAGAAAAAAATAACGGGTTGCAGTCCCGGAGTGCCGGCAGAAGTGAAAACTTGAACATTAACGATGTGCATTTTTGAATATTTTGGAATGGTTAGGGAATAATTTCGCACGAATTGCTTTATTTATCAGTAAAAAAGTACTAGCATTTTGTGTGGTTAAATACAATATTCATATACTGCGCTATCTTACTCAAAAATTACAATTTATATCACATAAAAAATTCAATACTTCAGAAATATTACAATTATTTTACATTTAAAAGTTTTTTTCCCAGAAAAATAAACTTCCTCCATAATTTCAACGATCTTATACCCATCCTAAGAAAAGTGTTCAACGCCGCTACAGACTTTTTTACTTCAATAGTATAGGTACTTACACCAAATGGGCATAACTTTGAAAGCATTATGCAATTTACAAGAATGTCAAACTTATATACCCTATAAGTGAAATATACTATTTTTATTCACAGTACGAGTATGTATGAATTAATGTATCCAATGTACATAGCTTGAGGGTTTTATGAGTAACTTAACTTTTTTATTATTTTTTCCTGAAATAATAAGTTATCTATAGCTTGTGTGTATTGCTTTCATTTATCTAATAAAATATTTATAAAATGTTAACTTTAAATTGATCTATAGTATTAGAAGTAGATTTCTTGTCAATCATTAAATCTCAATTTTTCCCAAACGATCTTACATGTAAAAAATTAACATTAGTTAGTGTAATTTTTTGACCTGCATGAACAAATAAATTTTGAGTTTGAGCTTGAGCCAGGCACGTGTCTTGAAGATGCAGTGTTATTGAAGATGCAGTGATAAATATATTTTGCAGTGTGGTTTACTCTAGGCACTCAACTGTTGAATTTTCCGCTAGTTAATCTTATCTTTTAAGATATTTATTATTACCATATTTATGTCATTGACACAATACTTTTTCTCACCTTTCTTTTAGAACTCCCAATGAGACCGTCACTATTACATTGTCAGATCTAAAAATACTGCCATCATTAATGGTAATTTCGACATTAGCTCTGCTATCGTGAGGCCATTTTATTTCCTCTACCTCAGAGTTCAGTTTTATGTCAAGGTTTGGTAGACCGGGTCCGTTATTGTAAGTATTCTGAAAATATAATAGAGGGTGTTTTTTTAACCTAGATAGAACTTTAAATTCTAAAAAGTAACACAAAAAATTAAATTTTGATAAAAAATTTTTTTTTATTTGTTTCAGTATACTCTGACAAATCATCATGAATAGACTCACGCTTGAACAACGCTACGAAATTATCCAAATTTACTTTGAAAATCAGTCGTCGATTCGCGCAACTTATAGACGACTTCGTCATTTTTATGGCGTACATAATCGTCCATCTGAACAAGCCATTCGTCGAACTGTGGATAGATTTCGTACCACATACTCTCTAGAGGATGCAATAACACCAACACGTTGAAGGAATGTGCGTAGTGAAGAGAATATCGCCGCTGTAAACGAAAGTGTGGAAGAAGATCCAAATTTATCGATTCGTCGTCGGTCGCAGCAATTGGGGCTCTGTCCGTCCACTACATGGAAAATTTTGCGCAAAGATCTCGGCCTACACCCGTATAAGATCCAGCTGGTGCAGGAATTGAAGCCACGAGACCATTGTATGCGTCGTTCTTTCGCCGATTGGGCTCTAGAGCAGTTGGCAACTGACCCGTTGTTTTATCGCAAAATTGTGTTCAGCGATGAGGCGCATTTTTGGCTTAACGGGTTTGTTAATAAGCAAAATTGCCGCATATGGAGTGAGACCAATCCACAAGAGACCATACAGACTCCATTACATCCAGAAAAATGCACCGTTTGGTGCGGTTTTCACGCTGGTGGCATCATCGGACCTTATTTCTTCAAAAATGAGGCCGGAGCTCGCGTTACGGTCAATGGAGATCGTTACCGCACCATGATCAATGATTTTTTGTTTGAAAATATGGATGACATTGATCCGGAGAAGATGTGGTTTCAACAGGATGGCGCTACGTGCCATACGGCGAACGCAACCATCGACTTATTGAAATCAAAATTTGGCGATAACTTGATTTCGAGAAATGGACCTGTCAATTGACCTCCAAGGTCGTGCGATTTGACACCTCTCGATTATTTCCTGTGGGGCTACGTGAAGTCACTGGTTTATGCTGATAAACCAGCAACAATTGACGCCTTGGAGGCCAGCATTGTTCGTGTTATTCGTGACATACGGCCAGCAGTGCTCGAAAAAGTGGCCCAAAATTGGACGTCCAGAATGCGCTTCGTCAAGAACAGCCGCGGTGCCCATATGCCCGAAATCATTTTCAAATGTTAATGTCACGTATTGATCTTTCGAATAAAAAAAAATTTTGATTACAATTTAATTTTTTGTGTTATTTTTTACAATTTCAAGTTATATCGGGCTTAAAAAAACACCCTTTACTATTACTTATTTAAATCTATCGGTATTCGTGCGTTTGAATTTTCTCCTCCAATGGGCATTTTGGATGAAATTTATTTTATGAAACAATGAGGTCACTTAAAAGTAGGGCATTTCATTTTGGACATTTCACACATTAATAGGTTCTTGAAAATGTTTTTTTTTTGCATTTAGTATGTATTAAGCTTGTAATAAAATCTCTTTGTCTGTGCTATTTGTATCTGACTGACTTGGATATTATTAAAAAGGTAACATTATTCTTTTTAAAATTGGTCACCACATAGCTGAAGAACTGGAAATTGACCACAAAGAAACGAAATGAAGCATTTATTGACTTGCGAGTCTTTATTGAGACGTCATTAAACTGAACCGTATTTCAAAGTGGATGTAAATATACAACGATAAGAGGCCTAAGAAAAAATTGAAATTTAGTTTAGTAGGTATGAAACGTGCAGAGAGGTTTGACATAAGTTTGAAATAGTAATTACAATTGGACGACGAAGTATAATCCGGCCACGTTTGAACTTTTTTTACAAGATTAAAGCCGTCATCTGTCAATCTATCGATCACTGTACGATTCATACGATTCACTTGGAATCGCTTTTTTCTTAGAGTATTTCGCTAGGCTCCGTTTTTGAAGAGAAAAGGTGGATCGTGTCCGACAAGAACGTACAAAGTAGGTCGTGGTCTAAGATCGTCAAGCTTCATAGATTCATAAAGCCACGCCACTTTTCAAAGCGAAAGACATAATATAGAGCCTTGACGACAGAAAAAGGCACCACTGTAGGACACATGCGGCGAAGCAAAAGTCCTCAATACATCTAATAAGCGTAATATTATACCCACAAGGAAAAAAAACATGCTGTGTAATGTACCAAGAACAACATACTATTTAACATTATACTATACCTATATAAATACTATAAATTATTACCAGCAAAAGTTCAAAGTAAGTTTTGTAACCGTATTTGTGCCAACTCATATGTTGCTCTCCAGGACAGGCTTCGTAGGAACTTTGAATGCTGACCTCTTTCCAATCATTCGCTGCTTCATAGTTATTTATTACTAAGTTCATGAAATCCAGAAAATCATTTATAAAAGTTCTGTCAGTTGTTAAACGAGGGTATTTTCCTTCCAAATATTGTGTCAGTCTAAAACATATGCCCTTGTGCTACTGTTAACATAATATAAACATATTACTTGTAATAATAATCAATGACGTATGTATAGAAGGAACTCACACTAAAAGTTGTGCGTTACTTAAAAAAACAACATGTTATAACCAAAATATTATGTTTATTGCATTTCAAAATACTCTCCCTTACATTTTAAACATTTTTTCATGCGATCGAACCATTTTTTAAAACACGAGGACCACAGAAGGCATGTTTTCTACGTGCTGATTTAACGCTATCACTGCCTCTTCGGAATTGGTAAAAGTGAAACCTCTCATCAAATCTTTGATTTTGGGGAAAATACAGAAATCACAGTGTGCTAGGTCGGGTCTATGTGCAGGATGGGTGATGAGTTCTACTTTTTCAGAAGCTAAAAATGACTTAGTTTTGTTGGTCGTGTGTGAAGAAGCATTGTCATGATGTAAGAGAACGTGGCTTTCTGGTCTCCTTTCACGAACTTTTTTTAACATCCTGGGTAAACAAATGGTACAATACCACTCGGCATTAACACTTTTTTGATCTTCAAGTGGAATTGTGCAGATGGGACCCGTACTGAGAAAAAAAATGCGATAATTTTTTTTCGTTTCAACTTTTCTCGCCTGCCTCACTTTTGTTGGACTGTTCTCATTTTCAAACACCCATTCACAAGATTACTGTTTTTTTTTCGGGTTCAAAACAATAAATCCACGTTTCTTCTCCTGTAACAATGTCATCATCAACAGCATTAGAATATCCGTGACTTCATTAGCATCTGTGAGCATCATTCCACGTGATCCCGCTTCTGCTCCGCTGTCAGTTCATGAGGGATCCAACGACAAAGTTTCCGAACTTTCAATTATTCGTGTAAAATTTTCTGAATTTGGCTCATAACAATCCCCAATATTGTTGGAATTGTCTCATAGGTAACCCGCGGGTTTTCGGGTATGTAGAGCTTTGATGTGTGATAAAAAACAATTGACAAATGATTTCCCGCAAAATGTTTTTTTTTATTACTAAGAAGGTTGGAACGTTTCAAAAAAAAATAAATTTCGAAATTCAAATAGTTCCGATTAACTAGAAGTGCAAAACTTTTAGTGTGTCCCGTGTACTTATTTATACATTCAACTAAATAATATCGTCTCGCGTGGTGGAGTCGTTCTTGTTCATTCCAGACATAATGAAGTGTAATAATATAATATTACTAATGCGAGAGCGGGTGCCAGACGAGCTCCGAGTAGTAGTAGTAGTAGTCAGTCGCACGCGCATGTCGGGAACACCACGTTCTTATTAGGTAATCGTAATTGCTGTGTTAATTGTGAAGTGTTCCTACTTTTATGATTGTAATGTTTTTTGCTGGTTATTATAAGACTGTTTTTTCTTGCTGTCGTGTTAAAAGCCTACAATAATGGAGTACCTCGAAGATCCTGAGCGTGTGACGGCCTCCCTCCGTCACATCATCAGTAATATACAAATTATTATCATACATCAGTCTCACCTCATTATTATGAAGTCACCCAGACTTAGCTCTGTATCTCCTGGCGCACTATTCGTTCTACAATCCAAACAAAATGAAATTAAATCTTTGATTATCTCGCCATCAGCTTTGCTTCCATCTGATCTGAATATGTCCATGTCTATGTTATGAGCTAGCACAGTGATGTTATTCTTAACGGCCGTCTCGTAGATGCAGTTCTTAACAGTTCCGTGTATCCTAATAAATGAAATAAATATTATTTACTATTCAGTAGGTACCTATTTATATGGTCAATGCTGATGCGTGGCTTAGCTTGTACAACGAGCATTCTTTAGGGTTGCTACTTTTACTCAAAGAAGTAGTGTATTAGGGACGTCTGATTTCACAGAGGATTATATAGAGTACATTTAAATAAAGAAGAGTATAATTTATTAATTATGTATTTTTTACATTTAGAACTTGTAACAACGACAATATGCTATACAATGATTGTGACTGCGTTCAGTTACACCGATTTTTATGGCTTTGTGTAGCAACCAGTATGTTATTTAGAAAATAAAGTGTTTCTTTTTTGTATTTATTTTGAGATAGACATAACTGATGTGTGCTAAAAACGTATTTTTTGTGAAAAGAGTATTCTAGCCTACTCTGTTAATATACACATTTATATAGTAGGATATACCTTTATTAGGTAATAATTAAAATACCCTTCATAGATTCACTGAGTTTGTTTTTATTATAGGTATAACAGTGCCTATTAGAGATTCATAACTGACGGAACTCGACGTTCAAATTCACAAGTGATATTCCATAACATTAGAAGTCAAATGACAATTTATATAATTTGGTCTCACCATTCAGCGCCTTCCTCGACAACACCATCTCCGAGCTGGACGGTCTTCACTCGACCTCCAATCCTGTCAGATGCTTCTAGAGCCAACACTTTCTTTCCAGCTTTAGCTAATGTGACAGCAGCTGTGACTCCAGCAGCTCCCAGGCCCACTACTACGGTGTCGTAATTCATTTTTGTTAAACTGTCGAAGAATTATAAATTATTTATATCCAATTATCAGTGGCGTTCTACACAAATATAGACAAATCACGTCGTATTAAAACAAAGCCACTAATTATACCATAATGAGCGACGACTACTTTATCTATACATTGCCGCATTTACTCTAGTTGTTTAAATATTCAAGGTCAATAAGCAGCAATGAAATAATTTATTCAGGTTAGTTTACGTAATAATATGTTGAATTTAGTACGCGATTCGGACAGTGACACAGTTTTCTGTTCCGATATCAGACTGCGAATGATATTATGTCCTTATAATTATGTTTAAAATTAGATTTAAAAAAATATCTTTATTTAATGGGCTCTATTTATATTATACTCTAGTTTGCGACGGACACATTTTCATTTCACGTTCACTTTTAAATCCTATAGGATAATGATAAATTCAGTTTATTCAATGTTCAATTTTCAAATAAGAGTCATTAAATTACTAGTGAATACATATTTAATGAAAATGTAAATACTGATTATTAATTAAATAAACTATATAAGGCATTAACTGTCCTCAATTATCATTGATAGTAAAACTTAAAGAAATAAAAATTTCATGGCTGCTAATCCAAAAAATCGCCAAAATGGCGCATAATTGGAACCATTCCTTGACGGTTTATATAAAGCTTATACATTCACAAAAAATCAATTATGTATCTTCTAAAAATTAGAAGAAAATTATTTTTCTTGATATTTCTATTTTTTATAGACAGTAAGAAAAAAAAACACTAAAATACCCCAACTTTTACAGTTTGACACATCTTAATAATCAAGAAAAAAATTGTACCAAAATTTATAAATTGTACACAATACGTTATGCTGAGAAAATTGTATTATCTTTGTAATAAATTAAAAATGTCTCTTTACAAAAATACTAATTTCGTAAATATACAGGCAAGGTTAACAATTTTAGTTAATTAAACAGAGGTATTAACCCCAAAAGTCGCACGGATACATTTTTTTGTGCTATAAATTATTTTTGGATGTTTACGCCATTATATTTATAAGACCGTATCTCAAGATAGATGCAACATGAGCGTGGTAAGCTGACAATGTGGTACCTAAATCTGTAATTTTTCGTAGGCGCCTCAGGGCATAAACAAATCTATTTACTCTACCACAGACTACTTTTTTTGAAGTTTCCTGCGTAAATTTAAATTCATTGCCTTATTTACATTTTTGACAATTTATCTGTTTGACAGCTTTCTCACGTTATAATTTGTCTTTTTTCAGAGACAAAACCTCGATAAATAGAATATAAATATGTTTTGTTCTCCGAAATTTGTATATGATAGAGGCATATTTTCTATAGGAAGTAAAAAAGATTATGAATAAATGATTTTATCAAACGTTAGATAGGCTATAATAAGTTTTACCTAAAATAGGGTTATACCTTCGATAAGCGTTTTATTTTGAATAAATCGGTGCATTTATTGAATTATACGGGTTCTGCATATAATTTGTGTAAAACTTTATTATTATGACCAACCAAATATACAAATGAGCGAAGGGAGCATCAGTTGGGGTCAGTGAGCTCGCTGAGTCTGCTGCTCCGAGTTTCGTACAGCTCGGAGCAGATATATTATATAGGAACCAATATAGAAAATTAACTAAAAGTAAATGCAATGTCTCTAATATGTTGTATGGTAGCCACAGACAGGAAACTATGGACAGGATTATTATCAACAGCATGACATAAAGGTACTGTTGTAATCAATTTAATATTCATAAGTATATAATGTATTCCTTTAATTATCAGATAAGACACTAGAGATAATATTATGATAATATAATATACAATGTTATAATAACTAAATCGAAAATTTTATCAACGATCTTTTAATCATAATATGTAGTATTAAAATAAATTTACTGCAAATTTTACAAAACACAAAATTTTTCTTGTGTAACAAGAGAACAAACAAGGATCACTTAATTGTAAGTGATCACCATCAGTGAGCGTGTACTCGTTCCTTGACAGCCATACTCTAGAGGAACGCCAGGTATCCAGATGGCGGGGATGTATCATGATATTATGAGTAGTATTGTAGGGTAGCGTGAGATTGTGGAATGAATAATTAACAATAATAATCCTATTAATATTATAAATGTGAAAGTTTGTATGTCTGGATGAATGTTTGAACTTCTTTAACTCAAATACTACTAAATGGATTTTGATGAAACTTTGCAATAATATAGCTTTTTTTTATGGAATAGGAGGACAAACGAGCGTACGGGTAACCTGGTGTTAAGTGATCACCGCCGCCCACATTCTCTTGCAACACCAGAGGAATCACAAGAGCGTTGCCGGCCTTTAAGGAAGGTGTACGCGCTTTTTTGAAGGTACCCATGTCGTATCGTCCCGGAGTATATATCGTCGTAGCTTACACACCAGAATAACATATAGGCTATAATTTGTAAAAATATTGTGTGATTTATCTATACATTGAAATAAAATTGGAGTGTCTGTTTGTAATATTGAAATAACCGTTTTTTACTAAATGTATATTATGAATTCATATACACCAAAATAATATTTTTTATAATTTTTGTCTGTCTGTCTGTCTATTTGTTCCGTCTAATCCGGCGACTTTTATTGGCAGGTATTGTAATTGGCAGCTGATGTAATAAGGAGTAACTTAGGCTACGTTTATTTAAGAAAAATAAAGCAATGTCCAAGAAACGGCCTAACTCTCAAAATAATTTAAATGGCAAAACGACGTTTGCCGGGTCAGCTAGTATATTATACGTATGAAAAAATGGTTAAGAACTTGCAAGGAATGTAGCACATTTATTGACCGGTAAGGTACTTGACACCGAATGAGATCTCAAAAAGGAAATGATACCGACGCGACGGTAATAATATGATTCTACTCGCTTTGACTCATTAGAGCGAAATTTGTTAAGAAAGGTTGACTATGAGAAAAAAATGGCTGACAAAGTCATGAAGAAAAAATGAAGAGACCAAGTTAAATGCTCAAACTTTCAAATTAGTTGTGTAATTTATATATGCGTTTGTACTATTCACAAATTTATTGATTAATAGATAAACACACGCGTTTAAAGTTGATATCTTAAGCCGTTTATAAGTATATAATAAAACTTACAACTGCTTAAAAATCGATACGTACTAATAATGTTTGTTCATTTTATAGACACAAAACACGCATAGCGCACACGTGATACACAGCTCAAATAAATGACTACAGATAAGAACTGAACACTCAACAAGTCAACACACACTTACATTACAATACTAACTACGAAGTGAACTGAATAACTAATAAGTAAGGACGACACACCGACACAACACATTAAATACGTTCACAGCGCTTCTATTGAAATGTCAATTATGTTTATGTTTTGCTAACAGATAACGTATTTACTAATATTATAGCTGTGGCCACAAGTAGCTCATGTTTAGACAAATCTAACGTCAAAGTAAAACAATTATAATATTACATAGCTAGCAGTCAGAAGACCTAAACTTCTTAGTTATTAATAATATTAAGTATAAATTAATTTCAAGTCGAACGTCAAGTTTATTTTTAAATGTCTTGGTTGTATAGGTAGGAAGGTGTTAATGTGAAAATTTAAAAAACTAGTAATTTTGTAAGATAAAGGAGGATGTTTTAATTTACCTCGTAGCCCCTTTTAAAGTAACAAATAATCATAGTCATATAATATAATATGTCATACCATCATTATATTAACAAATGAAAAATGAAAAGGCTTTTTGGTGCTAGTCGGCTTTAAGAAATTGCAGAAAATAATTTATATGGCAAAACAATGTTTGCTGGGTCAGTAAGTATATATATTTCTATGCAAGAACATATAAGATACCTGGCTTTTGTACAAAACAATAATATATAATATATATTTAATAGTTAATATTGTATATTGGTTCCGTTTGAGGATGAACGAAACTTTGACGAACGCAGGCGAGCGCACTCGCGCAGCTGATGGCCATATTGGGCCATATTGTCATTTATATATATTATTCGGAATAAATAATAATGTTTTGAGGTGACTCGTATGTGTGCTAATTTCTCCTCCTCTTCTTTAAAAAAAACATATTTATAATCACATATAAATTAATTTTGTAATATCAAGAGATAATGATAGCATTTAATACTAGGTTATAAAATGTTACAATCAAATTTATAAGTTGCGATTAAATTCATCGCCACCTTTACCAAAGATGGTTGTTTATATATTATTATTATATTTAAGTGCTTTACTTCAAGTAACATTATCTGGGAAACATGATATTTACAATGGGTAAGGTTTTATTAAACAAATATTTTTGTGAGACTTATAAAAAAAATTAAAAAAATACAATGAAAGCATTTGCATTGAGCCTTATATTATGTAGGTCTTAGAATACCTACTTGTATAACACTAGGTATGTCTTGGGGATACAGTTTTTAAAATAATGTCTATTATGCGGTGAAATCGAAAATTTTAGAACCGATTCTAATGATATAAATATCTAGTTTTAAATAAATGAGCTTTTTTCAAGATTTTTATCGTGAAATCGTTAAGTTTGGGTTTTAAGGTGATCGGTTCATATTCAGTTCTATTCAAGTAGTAACATTTCTTATAGAGTTACATTGGAAATGTGGTGAACGTGCCAACAATGGCAGATGTATTAAGTATAAAAAGTTACTTCAGTTGTCTCAATGTTTACTCGTTTGCTTTTGTTGCTATAAATGTAATATGAATATAATATTAAGTGCAAAAGAAATACTATTTTATTCTTTGCTTGCAAACATACGTTGCCTATGTATTGTCAGGTCGTAACAGATTGATCACGGGGAGATTTACAAAGACATTTTTCAAACATATTTCTGCAGCCAAAATATTTCTAGATTACTATTAGGTCCCAAATAACCAAAGTCCTAAAAATTCGTAAAGGGACAAATAACCTCTAGCTGTAGCCTCTCAATATATCATTTATAGTTTAATATAATATATTATTAATGTATATACATACTCAAAGTAGCAAATTTTCTAAAAACTGTGATAATCGTAATGTTAACACCAGGAACAAATGTAAAGTTGTTATGCCTACTACTCGGTCATGTCGAGTTAGTAAGTCTTTTATTGGACGATGTTTATGCTTTTTCAACGTGATCAAAGAAAATGTACAAAAATGTGCTACGAAATTCAATACAAATGTTCAAAAGCATTTGTGTGTTAAAGGTGCCTAATATTTCTTAATTTAATTTCTTTTTTTCAAGGAATTTCTTAATTTTGGGAATCTTAGAAATCGTACAATAACACTTATAATTTAATAGCCCGAGAGCGGTCCCTCCATTCCCAATCTGCGGTATTATTAATAAATTAATTTCACCTTTATCGAACAAGCGTTTTTTAAATATTTTTTTTCTAATTTCGTAATAAATTTGTTTTGAACATTTTCTGGGAACTTGTTGTAAAGGTATATACATCGCCTCACAAAAGACTTACCAACTCGACTTAGCCGAGTAGCAGGCATTATATGCTTATGTCTGTTCCTGGTGTTAGCATTATAGTTATGACAATTTCTAGCAAATTCATTTATGTGCCTATTAACATACATTACATTATCAAGAATATATTGAGAAGCAACAGTCAAGATGTTTATTTCTTTGACTTTTGATCTCAATTATTATTTAGGACCTAAGGTATAAATATTGCAAAATTATTATAAAAAAAGACATGCAAAATTTATATTATTTTATCAAAGACGACCAGTGTAGGTACTGCAGATATCACTGTATATTGTGTTAAAAAGACTATCTTACTGATAATACAAAGATAACATACTTTTCCAGGGAATATTTTTGCTTATAATTACTAAATGCTGATTATTGCATTGCAAGCCAATGTAAACCAGTAGGAGGCTCCTTTACACAGGATGCCGGCTAGATTAAGGGTGCCACAACGGGCGCCGTAGCTAGTGAAATTACTGGGCAAATGAGACTTAACATCTTATGCCTCAAGGCGACGAGCGCAATTGTAGTGCGGCTCAGAATTTATGAATTTTTCAAGTATCCTCTATCACTGCATTGTAACGGGTGGGTATCATCAGCTGAATGTCCTGCTCATCTCGTCCCTTATTAAAATAAAATAAAATATAAGAAATGCCTCAAAATAATTTTATTATCTTTCATTAAATTAACACGAAGTATTTGTGTATCATTTCCTATAACATACTAAAAGTTGATCAATATAGTCATTTATAATTGATATAAAATACTTATACACATTACGAACATTGACATTGTCACGCTGGGTACGTAGCCAATTACAATTTAATTTAAAATAATGACGCGGAATTAGAACGAGTAACCTATACATTATATAGGTAACATTTCCAAAGTGTGATGTACCTACATCAACGTACGTTTTAAAAAGTAATAAAGAAATACCTTACATCATTTATACGTGTAGATAGAGCATCTTGCTGTTAGAAAAGTGATAAAAAAAGGGTTTGACACTTTAGTGTGCGTGACAAACTACGTCTTACACTCGCGACTTGTACGACAGTTTGTGTTAGTGTGCGTGCATTGCTCAAAATAGAGATTGGTTCTAAGCTCAATTTTTTCGACGTTTTTACAGCTGCTCTATTATATTCTATCTAAACGTATAAATGATCCAAGGAAAATACTTAAACTTGTGCGTGTTACTTCCAACTTAGGTTCAATTTGTACAGAAGGGATCGTTTCTCTAGCTATTTGGTTCCAAAATTAGGGGAGGAGGTGTTTTCATTGCAGTAAATAAAAATCTCTCCTCAAACAGGATAAGTCACTTTGAAAGTCCATCGGAGTATCTTTGGGTCTTGGTAAAAAATAATCCAAGTTGCAATAACCATACTTTGTTATTGTGCGCTGTTTATCTTCCACCCCCCATTTCTAGCAATAATTTAAAAACCTTTGTAGATAAGTGTAATAATGTATTAGAGACTTATCGTAATAACGTCATGATAATAGGCGATTTCAATTTACCGTTTTTAAACTGGCTTCATAGAGAGAATGAACGAAATCTGACGCCTGTAAACCATAATTCCAACTTAGGATATATGTTTGTCAATTTTATGCAACTTAATAATATGTCTCAGTATAACCATTTATAAAATGCTATTCATCACATCCTAGACTTAATACTTTGTAATTTTAAGGACGTTGTTGTAGAAGAATGGATAGACCCCTCATGTAAACTTGATAAACATCATCCAGCTATTGAAATAAGTATCAATAATAAAGTAAATAAATATTCTATCGCTAATAAGAACCCGAATGCCACTCATAATTTTTATAAGGCTGATTATTTCATAGTTAATGATGAGCTAAATAAAATCGACTGGCAAATAATAATAATAATTCTTTTATTTCAGGCCAATAACGTCCCATACATAACATTAATTCCTTATTCTAATTAAAAGTAAACTTAAAAACTAGAAAACCATCACTGTATAGGGGTGTGGTATCCAAAATATAAAAATTCATAATATTAATTACAAGTCCAATTTATTTTTTGCAAAGGGAACTTTCATCGTCGGAGGATATTAACAGGGCTATTGACAAATTTTATGAGCTGTTAAGAAGTATTATTGATCTCACTATACCTAAAGCTTAAGCCCGTAACGCAAAGTATCCCACTTGGTTTTCACGAAATCTCATAGGTATTATAAAAGAAAGGGATAAAATTCTAAGAAATTACAAAATATATAAAAACCATCAACCACCAAAAGTTATGGCAACTCCTATGATTGAAGCGGACGTGTAAAGATTTTGTTAAACTAAGTCAATAATCGTATAAAGCTTTCATTCGCAGTAAATTAGAATACACGACTGTTACATGAAACCCCCAATACAAGGTACATATAAATAGACTTGTACGTATTCAACGTAACCTTACTCGATTTTTGGCTTTTAAGGATCGGAGTTGTCCATACCGTGCTGCCTATGATTCAAGGCACAAACATTTAAAACAAACTCCAGTCACTCGAAAGTCGACGAAACATAATAGATGTCAATCATGATCAAATATTATTCTATATGTACCTCACATCATTCCTAGACAACCCATTCATAACTCCTTCTATCTATCACACCTAGGTTTAGATTCGCCCCTCAACAGAATGAACCGATCATAATATAACAAACTGCAAGCTAATTAATAGCACTATCCATATCTTCCGATATAATAAAGGGTCCAAGTTTATAAATGAACTACAAAAACTGATGTAATAAACTAGCGTTGTAATAATGTTTTATTTTTTTATTTAATTTTCAATATTTTTTGTTTTTACTAACGTGTTGTTGTTTTTGTTTTGTGAATGCTGTATACACTTTAATAGATGTTACACTTCGAACCATACTTATAAGTTATGAATAATTATTAGTTATAAATGCGTAGTGTAAGATCAATAGTGTATCATAATAATAATAAATAGAACTTAAATCAGAGTCCCTACCGGTTTCGTCCTTAAGCACTATCACGTGACAAAGCGACCATAGGATCGAGGCAAATGTATGTCAAAAAGATCAATTTCTTATTCGTTCGTTTTTGTTACGACGGTTATGAAATTATATTCCAAATTAGAGAAGTTGTATTTAGTAAGATTGTTGTCAATTGTTGGGCGATGTTTATTGTGACTGTATTGACAACATAACATAACATAGATATCACTTTTAATAGAAGTAGTAGTATTTTAGTTTTAATAGAACAATATTGGTACAAGGTTTTCGTTCCAATATCGTTTACGCGCGTCTCCAGTTCAGTTAACGTAATGAGTAGGGTAATGATAGGAGAACAAGAATCGAAGAAAGAAGAGATAGTATCGGAAGTGAACGTCAACAATTATGAAGTCACAAGACTAGCACCGCGTATGTCGCTAGAAGGTGGTAAATGTTCTGTTTTACATTCATAAAGTTATAACATTTGTAACACATATGATTATAATTGTGAACAAAACTAACAATAAACTGGCGTTTAGCAAATAAAGCGTGCAACAGAGAAGAACATCGGTAACGGAAATATAACATGATAGGAAAGGTAAGCAAAACATTGTTACTGTAAGTGATTTGGATTGGCAAGTCGTAAATATTATGCCACGCTGGTTTAAGCTACTTAATAATTTGAAAATTAGGCCACTAGCTGACGCTCATACTGACAAATCAAACATTATCTCGTATTATCAGGCTGTCTGGTCGTCTATACGGTAGTATATTATGTCCATAGTTCGGGGACCCAGTGCTCTGTGAACGGCTGGATCACTTGGCGTTGCGTAGAGACGTCGCTTCATTGTCTTCTACCGCATTTATCATTGGGAGTGTTACGAAGAGCTTTTTAACCTGATTCCTGCCGCCGAATTCCACCTTCGCATGATACGCCACACGTTAGGATATCATCCCCACCTTTTGGATGTGTGGCGGTCCTCCACAGTGTGGTTTTCAAGGAGCTTTCTTCCTCGTACTACAAAGCTTTGGAATGAGTTTCCTTGTGCGGTGTTTCCGGGACGATACGACATGGGTACCTTAAAAAAAAGCGCGTACACCTTCCTTAAAGGCTGGCAACGCTCTTGTGATTCCTCTGGTGTTGTAAGAGAATGTGGGCGGTGGTGATCACTTAACACCAAGTGACCCGTACACTTGTTTGTCCACCTATTCCATAAAAAAAAATTATACATATATTACTGCGGTAAATTTTGCTCGGAATCAAAATAATTTTAATACCTGCTTTCAATTTTCACTGAAGTCTTCCTCGAAATGATATAAAACATAACGTTAAACAGCATAATATTATGGTCCCCTTTTGTCACTAGAAATTTAGCCTAGAAAAAGTTTGAAAGAAACTAATTTGGCCGAAACGTACAATCTGCACTACATCGCCCTAACGATTTTGATACAACACGTAGCATTCGCATGATTTTTAAAGGAATGTTTTAAATTTTAATTTATTTTACAATTAATAATATAGGTACACAGTTGAAGCAGTAGTAATAGAAGAATACGATGACGTCACCAAACTGCAGCATCTAGAAGCTGAACTTGATCTAGATGTGTGGCACTATGGCTCTGTCGGACGAAGACACGCGCATGTTATGGTTTCAAAGGAGAATAAGCAAACTTTTTTATGGAAGTTAGATCTGTATGGCTTGCAGCATTATGTTTACATAGCTGATGTGGTAACGTGAGTAATTACTTTGCTAATTGTACAATTGCTTGAAATGAAATCTTATCAAAACGACTATTGTATTATAACTGACCATTTATTTCATATATTTTCAAACACACCACAAAAACATCATTTTATTAAATCTTGAATGATAATAATTTTTCAGTTAAGTGGAGTTGGTAAGTCTTTTATTAGCTGTATATGCTGTTACAACATGATCCCAGAAAATGTTCAAAACAAACGTGTTACGAAATTTAAAATAATTGTTAGGTATAAAACGTATGTGTGGTAAAGGTTACTTTTATATTATAAATGATTTTCTGGATGATCCATATTTTTATAAAAAGTTGGCTGAGTTTATTGCGCCCATTCTTCTCAGGTTGACGCATAGTATTTCGAATGTGTGGTAGTTTTTTGACGTTCAATACGTGATTTTAAATCTTATTTTGAATAAAATTATTTCAATTTGAACTTATCACACTTCAGCATGTCAACAATCAGTTATTCTGATCCAAGGATAGCTTCAAAAATTTTCTTTTAATTGTAATATCCTTGCTCCAGAGCTCTTGAACAACACGAAGAGGATATTATTGCGCGTAAAATATCCAGAAATGGTGAAGCCGTGCCTTATAACGACTACCCCAGATTTGCACAGGTAAGACTATTAGTTACTAGATAGCAAAATTTAAATAAAAAATAAAAAAATCTTTTGAGTACAGCCTAAAGTATTCAGTTCAAAGATTTGTAGAGTATTGTTATATTGGCTTTCACAATTTTATTCCAGATGTGCTAAACAAATGTTATAAAATTCAAGATAATTGTAACAAAAACACCATAAATTTTAATTAATTAAACATTTCTCTGTAGTTTTTTTTATAAATTTCATACACTGTAACTGAAATCCGACGACCCTGGGGCTAATGCTGATTATAATATTAATATATAGAACTGGGCAACTTTACCAGTCCATTAATTACTTGGTATATTTTCAAATATACAAATGAACAAAATAAATTTTCAGTATGTACCTAGATCTAAATAATTTGTTCTAAGTCACCCAAAACTTGAGTATTATGTATTATATAAACGAATATTTCAGGTGAACGAGTATTTGGAAAGAATTGCAACAGATTATCCGAATATTGCAACTTTAGTAGATGCAGGGAACAGTTTTGAAGGTCGGCCTATTAAATACTTGAAGGTAAGTATTTTGAAGTTTGCAGTGGGAGAAACATAAGAAAGGATAATGTTTTTTTTTCGTCACATATATTCGAAATGTCATGACACTCTGGGGTTCTACTCTCTTTCTTCGAAACGAAACATCGTAAACGAATGAAATCAAAACGAATTTTCGATAGACCCTACTCTATTTTGTTTTCGGACACATTGACGAAGTTCGGATGCATAGACAATATTCGTGAACGATTGGTGAACGATTTAAATGAATGTTATTTTGATCTGACTAGTTCGAAGAGTAGTATTTCATGCCAATAATGGTGGGAAGTAACCTTAGGAAGTAACTAACGACAACCATAAATATCTGTATTACACACGTAATGTAAACATGTCAACTTAATACTTCAGACTTTTTGTTTGAATTCCTTAAAAAGTTTTCTAAAAATAGTTCTCAATATTGGTGCTAATAAATAATCTTTTAAAGTGCCTTTTAACACGTCTCGAAATTCCGATACTAATTTTATCAGAAAATTTCAAGTAAATATCAGGTATATATTTAGTTGTTTTTTTTTTTTCACTAAAAATATAGCTGCTACTCAATACCTACCATCCACATTCTATACGATGTTGAAGCTATCTATACTTTTTAATTAAATTTCTGAGTGCCTACTCTTAGATAACTGTAAGTTTTCCTGTTATAATAACATGAAAATAAATTTAGTTCTTTAAATAATAACAAAGATGAAACTTAGAGTAGGTTGAGCAATTGGAAATGTCAAAAAGTTACGTTCGGGACGAACCTTTGAAACGAATGGAACCGTAGTAGGAAACACCCGAAACTTCAATCGAAACTTCGTTTTTCGTTGAATAACAGTATACCTACTGTCCATTGTCAGTACATTTATGAAAATGTAATATACGTTCACAAAAATCGTCACCTTTTTGCTCTAAATAGTGATTTTCACTATTATAACACTAGAAAAGCTTTATGGGTAAATATATACACTTTTATAATAAAGTCCCAGCCACTGTTCAGGCGTTATCTATGAATAAATTTAAATGTTTTATTAAAAAATGGCTCTATCGACTATCATTTATTTCGTGATTTAGACTTTTGGAATTTTCTACGTGATAAAAAGTTTTCTTCTCAGGAGGCAGTACAATATGCTTTCAAACAGCTTATCGAATCTAGATCACCACAGTTCTATCGCCCATACAAATGACCTTCTTATTATAATATAATGTATAGATAATAATGGTAATTACTTTGATTAAATAATAAGTTAAATTTAAAAAAAAACGAATTTCAATTATTCAGTATAAATCGGCAATTTCATGCTATAACTCCTAATATTGCTCATGTCAAGCTGTAAATAGCTGTGGTCCAGCAACACAATTAGTATACAAAAAGAGTCCAACAATGTGGGCACTGCTTGCGAATGGCAGCGAAGACTTGGGTATTGTAGGCAGTTGGCAGTACAACATAGGTAACGTAGATCTTGGCTCGATAGATATGCTGACCTCGTGAAGAGGCAGGGACAGAAGATCGTACATCATTTTGAGATGTGGTAGAAGACCCTGGTACTAATTCAGTACTGCACTTATCTGTATATTTGGCAATTATGATGAAATACATTAGATTCATTACACAAGTAAATAATCATTTTCATGGTTCATTTCCTCATGAGTCATGATCACGTTCCTCAAATTTATCCCTTAGTTTTTTTCTTGTAAGTTGAGTTCTGGACTTGACAAAAAAAATATTAAAGTTTAATAGTCACTCCGAATTTTATTTAAAAGACTGTATTAACAGCAAAAGTGTTGTCACCAAAATCTTATTTACATTTTTTTTTTTCAGATATCAACAACGAATTTTATGGACCCATCCAAGCCCATTTACTTCATGGATGCTGCTATTCACGCCAGAGAGTGGGTCACTCCACCTGTCGCTCTCTACACGATACACAGACTGGTAGAGGATCTGAGGGATTCTGAGAGAGATTTACTTGATATTGATTGGATCATCTTCCCTCTTGTCAATCCTGATGGATATGAATACTCTCATACTGATGCAAGTTATATAATTAAATCAATTTCAATTTTAATTATAATTCGGTGTGTGTTAGAAAGAATTTATGAAGTAAAACTTCATAATGGACGCTTTACTTGGGGAGTAAGCTGGTAAATACGTGACCAAAGCGTTACGAAAAGTGTGATTGGGTGAGGCGAACGGAAGTTTGTTTTTTTTTTGAAATAATATATCAATTTTAAAATATTTTTTTGAATATTTTTTATTAGGTACTTATATTTTTGAATTTATTTTGTGGATTTATTTTTAAATATTTTTTGGAATACTTTTTTAAAATTAATTCTTTGAAATATTTGTTTTTAAATATTAATGGGAATCTTTCAAATAATTGTATATAAAGTGTTTCCGTTGAAGTATCACTTCTACTAATAACACCCCAAGACACATGTCGATTATTACATAATTTCATTTCATTCTTGAAAAAACAATAAATTTATAAGTTTTTTTGCTTCACTATGGTTTAAAGCACATTCGTTTTTTTTAAGAATTTATAATAACTTCTTCCTTGAATTTTTTATCTTTATTTACAAAATTATTTTACTTATGATTACAAGTGACGAGACTACAGCTGCTGCTTCTCCTGACGGCAAGTGACATGACCTGCACCACTTAATGTAGCACTTGAAGTAAGAAAGGTGCCATAATATTTGCCAAAGATGATGGCACCTTATCTACATAAACATGTAATACCAAGCGGTATTCACAGACTTTGATTCCAGATCCGGAAAAACCGAATAATAAACCAGCATACTCCCAGTACATAAATTAATTATGACTGGAGCATGAAGATAAAAATATTTTGTTATATTTTAGGAACGGTTGTGGCGGCGAACTAGATCTTATCGTCCAGAAATAAACGAGACATGTTACGGTGTCGATGGAAATAGAAACTTTGACGTTAACTTTAACACCGTTGGTGTTTCACCCGATCACTGCTCTAATACATACCCTGGACCAGAGGCATTTTCAGAACCAGAAACAGGATATGTTAGAGACGTACTGTTGGAATATATAGATCGTATACAGATTTTCTTAGATATTCACAGCTACGGAAATTACGTTTTGTATGGTTTCGGTAATGCTTCTTTGCCAACTAATGCAGTTTCTCTTCATCATGTTGGTGCATCAATGGGAGCAGTTATTGATTCCAAGAAACTATCTAAAGCAACGTATTATTTAGTTGGAAACAGTAATTTGGTTTTATACCAGAGTTCTGGTAGCGCGCAAGATTATGGTCAGGTAATATTGAATTGAATATCTATATGTACTAATAGATAGCTGTTTTCCCTTCGGTTATACTGCGAAAACTACTGAACCGATTGGAATAATACTTATACCATAAAAAACAACATCTTTAAGTGAAGGTTCTAGTATATGTCAGTAATTACTTCTCCTAAATCTACATTTTTTACTTAATAAATACGTATATATTCGCAATACAAATAATTCAGTGCACGACATTTAATTACATGTGACTATTATTCATACAACTAGCTGACATGGCAAACGTTGTTTTACCGTATAAATTATATATGTAAACCTTCCTTGAGCATCACCGAATCTATTACAAAAGATTTCATTGAGATCGGTCGAATAGTTTAGGAGTTATTAGGGAACATTCAAACATACATTCTCTTTTATATATATAGATAGAAGAAGACTAGGTGAGCGGGCTCGGGGTACATCATTTATTGATGTACCCCGTGAGATGTAACTCTTATTATTCTCATTTCTCATTTCAAATTTTTCTTGAAGGAGAAAATTATAAATTAAACTTTTAAATACTTGAGATTTTGTATTCTGATGAACTCTGACATTGAATATTTCAAGATGAAAGGCTTTATTAATAAATCAGAACCTGCAAAGTAACTATTACACCATTGTATTGTTACATACCTGCCGACTCAATACTTACATACACTCAATTACTCAGGAAGTCCACCATCAGACTGTTTTTGTATCGTAGTACAAATCTAAAAGTAACTGAAAAACGTCTAAATCCATCCCCAAGCGGAGAATATCACACATGACTTAATAACCTCCTTTTTTAACTTAACTAAAATGATTTCAGGCTGTGGGTGTACCATTTTCCTACACTTTAGAACTTCCTGGCTATGAATATGGATTTTTGGTTCCACCGGACTATATTGAACAGATCAACATAGAGACTTGGCCAGGCATCGTAGACTCGGCAAGATTAGCAAAACTTTTCTACAATGCAAGAAATCAGAACTAAAAATGATTATAGAAAAATAACAGGTTCTAAAGGAATGTATTTTGTTTTATTTCTTTACTTATATAAAAATATGTATAAGGCAAGACTTATTACATGGTGCACACATAAAGTTTTGCACTTCTAGGTAATCGGAACTATTTGAATTTCGAGTGTTATATTTTTTGAAACGTTGCAACCTTCTTAGTAATTAAAAAAACAATTGGCGGGAAATCATTTGTCAATTGTTTTTATCAAATCAAATCAAAATCAGTTTATTCACGTATGTTACGGAAATGACACTTATGAATGTCAAAAAAAAATCTTATTGAATCTACCGCTACTTTGTAAAGTTAGTTCGTTAGTGTGACCCATGTAGTTCACGGTCTTGTCGTAAGAGGGCATTTATCAGTGGGACGCTGCTTTGCACAGGATGCCGGCTAGATCATGAGTACCACAATGGCACCTTTTCCTGCCGTGAAGCAGTAATATGTGAGCATTGTTGTGTTTCGGTCTGAAAGGTGCCGTAGCTAGTGACATTACTGGGCAAACGAGAATAAACATCTTATGTCTGAAGGAGATGAGGGCAACTGTAGTGCCGCTCAGAGTCAATATCAATGGTTAACTTTCATACCAGATGATAGGTAGCAATCATCCTTACCAACACGTACATTACCACAGTTACAACACCTGAGAAATAAAAATTTATTAAGAATTAACTGTAAAGTAGAATTTTTTCGTATGTAAATTCAATGAGATATAACCAATTTTAAGTTTTTCGGATGTGACGATTAATAAGTCTCATTGTTTGTGATGGGTAATTGAGCAGATGGGAAGTAACACCTATGAACTTACGTTAAGAAAATTTTATTAGGTTTGAATTTTGCTCCTATCTTGCATTATAACAACTTAGCTTGTGGGAAGCTTTATATCTCAGATGTACTGTGATAGTTGTGAAATTGTAGAAAAATAATTGAGGTTAACTGTTGACCCCTATTTTGGGCATGGCACGTGCACTGACACGGGGTGACATACGGGTCGTGGGTGTAAACCTGGCCTGTTTTCATCGGTTGTCTAGCAGCACGACTCTTGGTCAGTTTGGCCAAGCGGCCAAACTTTGGCCAAGCCACGTTAGTATATAGCGTTTCAAAGTCAAAGTCAAAAAAAAATATTTATTCACTGTAAAACTTTATAAGCTATTTAGTACAAGTCAGGATAGCAGTCTCACGCCGGTAACCACTGCGGACGCGCGTTCCTTCCGCCTCGCGTGGGTCGTGTTATATTATTGCGAGTATCGTATTATTGTGTTTGTGCGTGATTATACAATTACAATCTTGACTATTTGTATAAAGTATAAGGGGAACTCCTGTTAATCAGGAGCCCCTACTAAAATGTATCCAATAAACCCAACGTCTCAACAAATCCCTAACTTACAACAAACAACGTCAAAAACTACAAGTTATGCCAACATTACTTCGACAACATGTTTTCCAAAGAAAGAACAAGCCATTATTTTAGATTCAATCGATGGAGTTACGCTCAGGGAGTACATACTTGCGTTATCGTCTGTAATACCTACGACAGCAATTCGTTTTATATCTCGCATATGTGTCTATATGGACACAAAACTATTACTAGCCAAAGTAAAGCTCTAGAAATTTAACCATTAATTACAAGAAACAAAAGAATTGTTTTGTCCAATGTTTGCCCTGTCATCCCACATATGTAATTGAAAAGAAATTCGAAGAACTTAATGTTAAAATAATGTCTTTAATTACCTTTATGAAAATTGGAGTAACAGACCCGGGCTTTTCTCACATATTGAGTTTCAGAAAACAATTATATGTATCACCTGAAGACGAAAAGCGTCTGCCAGAATCATTCCAGGTAACCTTTGAGGATACAAATTAATGGATCTATATTTCCACTGACACACTTAAATGCTTTTCTTGCAATAATGTGGGCCATTTGGCGAAAAATTGCCCGCAAAATGTTACTGCTAACTCAAAAATTAACTCTCAATTTGAAGAATCTCAATTGGAAGAGATTAATAATACATTTCAAAGAAACGATGACTTAATCAAAATTATTACTCAAGAAACGTCAACAACTCTTGTACCAGAAACCGTATTACAATCACAGAAAGTTAATGCAAAAGGAATAAAACGTATCCACTCACCTACTACAACTGAATCTTCAGCAGTTAACTTCATAAAACCAAAAGAACAGTGCTCGAAGGAAGACGAATTTTATATAGATGATTTTGAAACTGACGCGTCAGCCAGCAACATTTCACTAGAAGATATAGAGAATAGAACAAGAGCTAAGAAAAAATTAAAAAAAAATGATTCTAGAGACGAAGAAGAGGTCTGGAAAGATATACAAAAGGAATTAACAGATTTAGATAATGAAAGTTTTCCCTTAGACTTGGACCAGTTCATAAGTTTAATGGATAACATAAAAGGAAAACAAAATGTGAAAAAAGTGGTTTCTTTATACACTAATAATATTAAAGATCTTATTGCTATGTGCAACAAGTTGTATGTTAAAATTAATAAAAGCCTGAAAAATAGATGCATTTTAGACAAAAATAAAAATAGACTGTCCAGAAAACTTCATGAAATATCAAATGACCCTGTAAGCTCTTAACTAAGTGACAAACTGTTTCTATATATATATTTGGTTTTTCTGTTCTCATACTTTTTTTGATTGAATTCTTATGAATTTTTTACAATGGAATGTAAACGGATTTTACAAAAGATTAGATAATATCAAATTATTGATTAACCAGGTAACTCCAGTCTGCATTTGTTTACAAGAAACTAATTTCACTTCTAGCCATTGTGCATCCTTAAAGGGTTATGATGTATTTTATAAAAATCGAACTTTAAGTAGTAAAGCTAGTGGTGGAGCAGCAATTTTTATAAAACCAAGTACAATCCCATGTCAAGTACAATTAAACACACAACTAGAGGCAGTAGCAACTCAATTAAAATTCCCAATAAATATTACAATATGCAATATTTACCTCCCTAATAGTAGTCCCTTACACATAAAAAATTTAAATGACTTGATCTCTCAATTCCAGACACCTTTCATTATTATGGGAGACTTTAATAGTCATCACTTCTATTGGGGTTCCGAAAAATGTGACACTAGAGGGAGATTAGTTGGATGACAACAACGACATGATTTCATTAAATTACGGATAACCAACACATTTCATTCATTCATTACGGGACGTACAAGTGGTATAGATCTAACTATTGCTTCAGAAAATATAGTTTCTTATTTTGATTGGAACGCACTAGAAGATTTGTATGACAGTGATCACTTTCCAATTTTGATTCAATCACAAATTCTGGAATCTCCTTCAGAAGATATTAGGTTCCCGCAGAAATGGAAGTTTCACAACGCTGACTGGGCAAGATTTCAAAGTGAGGTTGATATAAAAATATGTAGTTTAGCAGATTTAAAAACTAACGAAGATATTTCTATCATTAATATTGTAAACCAGTTTACTGAAATTATTACGCAAGCAGCCAATAGCTCAATACCTAAAACATCCAGTAATTATAAAAAGAAAAACCTACCATGGTGGAATGAAGAATGTAGCATAGCAGTTAAAGAAACAAAGAAAGCTTTTAGAACGTACAGAAAATATGCAGGAAATGATCAAAATTCAAATTTAAAAATCAACTATAAAAAAAGAGAGCTAATTGTAGGCGAATACTTAAAGAAAGTAAAGATTTATTATACAGATGGCTCAATCATAAAAGGTAGGTCAGGCTGTGTCATTGTATCTGGAGATGAATGTCACCGATACAGACTTTTAGACTGCCACACGATCTTTAGTTGTGAAGCCATTGCTATACTCAAAACCTTTGAATTAATCCAAAATGTACCAAATTGAAATAAAATAGTAATTTATACTGATTCTAAATCATGTTTAACAGCTTTACAAAATATTAATAACATAGAACCACTTATTATAGAAATTAAACAAAAACTGCTTAACCTAATTAAAAATAACTTTCAAATTGAATTGATTTGGATTCCTAGCCACCGAGGGATATTCGGAAATGAAAAGGCAGATAGTTAAGCTAAAATCGCAACTAGTATTAGTCAAATTGATCAATCAGATAAAGCAAGTCAATCTGAAATTAAAAGTTTCTTCAAATTAGAAGTTAGAAAACTTTGGGATATTTATTGGAAAAACTCAGAAAAGACAAGCAATCTCATGCAGATACGAAATTCTATTTTTGAAAAACCACCTACTGCCTTCCCATCTAGAAATGACCAAGTGGCCATTACTACACTCCGTATTGGACATACAAATTTAACTCACATTCATTTAATTACTTTTTTTTTTTTGAGAGGAGGAAATACGATTGCGTATTTACGCCCCGGAACGGGGCGTAATATGCGGGACTCGAGTGTCCGCGTAAGCGGACACCCCATACCGACTAAAACCTCCTCTGCGCTGTTAGCAGCCCTGGCTTTCACAGCGAAGTAGGACGTGGGCCGTGGAGGCCGCAAAGACTACGCAACAACAGTCGCGGGGCGTCTCCTAAGGAGACTCGAACCTCAGACCGGCTGTGTGCTTGTGGGAAGGAGAGAGAATGAAAATGAAGATGAAATATGAAAAGGTGATAAGAACACACTCGCCGGCGAGTGTGGTGATGTTTTGTGTAATGTATGTAAGTGTGTATGTATGTGTTTATGATTGTATGTATGTGTGTTTGTATGTATGTACGTAGTGTAAATGTTTGTGTGCATGTATGTTTGTGTCTGTTTGTGGAGTGTGTTTGTGATTGTGTAAGTGGTGTATGTCAGTCCGTCAGTCAGTCCGTTTGTGAGTGAGTGAAGTGAAGCGATTACAGGACGAGGACTAACGTCTCGTCGGGTATCAAAACAATGTGTGGTGTATCTAGGGTGCGGGCCGCTGGCCATCGTCAGAGCGACGAGTGCCAGTGGTTTGCGGTGGTTAACCGCGCCTACGCCTGCGAAGGCGGTGTGTGCGTGTCTGTGTCGGTGTTTGTGTTGGTGTCGCGTTCGCGATGGTGATGTCGTCATCCGGGTCTACCGTTACGTGTCTGGGACGTCTTATTGGGTTGAGACTATGGTGAAGGGGGGTGTACCCGCATGCCTTCCTAACCAAGATGTTGGGATGGTTAGGCGCCTTGTCAAAGAAGCGTCGCGAGATCTCTTTAAAGTGTTGAGCTATCGTCGGAAGCTCTAGGTCGCGGTGAAGGTCAACGTTTCGGATGAACCACGGGGCTCCGGTTGCCATGCGCGTGAATTTATTTTGAACTACTTGCAAACGACGGAAGTAGCTCGGTCGGGTGTGCGCGAAAACGACGCTTGCGTATGACAGTATGGGCCGTACGATGGTTTTGTACAGCGTCACTTTGTGTTTGAGCGGAAGTTTGCTTCGCCCACACACAAGTGGATAAGGGCGACTGAGGACAAATCGGCCTCTATTGCATACCGTATCAATATGTTTCTTGAAGTTCATATTGCTGTTGAACGTGACTCCTAAGTATTTGTAATCCTTCACCCACGGTATGGGTGTTTCATACAATTTAATGACTTTTTTTTTTTTTTTGAGAGGAGGAAATACTGTTACGTATTTACGCCCCGGAACGGGGCGTAATATGTCGGACTCGAGTGTCCGCGTAAGCGGACGCCCCATACCGACTAAAACCTCCTCTGTGCTGTTAGCAGCCCTGGCTTTCACAGCGAAGTAGGACGTGGGCCGTGGAGGCCGCAAAGACTACGCAACAACAGTCGCGGGGCGTCTCCTAAGGAGACTCGAACCTCAGACCGGCTGTGTGCTTGTGGGAAGGAGAGAGAATGAAAATGAAGATGAAATATGAAAAGGTGATAAGAACACACTCGCCGGCGAGTGTGGTGATGTTTAGTGTAATGTATGTAAGTGTGTATGTATGTGTTTATGATTGTATGTATGTATGTTTGTATGTTTGTATGTGTGTAAGTAGTGTAAATGTTAGTGTGCATGTATGTTTGTGTTTGTGTCTGTTTGTGGAGTATGTTTGTGGTTGTGTAAGTGGTGTATGTCAGTCCGTCAGTCAGTCCGTGTGTTAGAGAGTGTAGTGAAACGATTACAGGACGAGGACTAACGTCTCGTCGGGTATCAAAACAATGTGTGGTGTATCTAGGGTGCGGGCCGCTGGCCATCGTCAGAGTGACGAGTGCCAGTGGTTTGCGGTGGTTGACCGCGCCTACGCCTGCGAAGGCGGTGTGTGCGTGTCTGTGTCGGTGTTTGTGTGGGTGTCGCGTTCGCGATGGTGATGTCGTCATCCGGGTCTACCGTTACGTGTCTGGGACGTCTTATTGGGCTGAGACTATGGTGAAGGGGGGTGTACCCGCATGCCTTCCTAACCAAGATGTTGGGATGGTTAGGCGCCTTGTCAAAGAAGCGTCGCGAGATCTCTTTAAAGTGTTGAGCTATCGTCGGAAGCTCTAGGTCGCGGTGAAGGTCAACGTTTCGGATGAACCACGGGGCTCCGGTTGCCATGCGCGTGAATTTATTTTGAACTACTTGGAAACGACGTAAGTAGCTCGGTCGGGTGTGCGCGAAAACGACGCTTGCGTATGACAGTATGGGCCGTACGATGGTTTTGTACAGCGTCACTTTGTGTTTGAGCGGAAGTTTGCTTCGCCCACACACAAGTGGATAAAGGCGACTGAGGACAAATTGGGCTCTATTGCATACCGTATCAATATGTTTCTTGAACTTCATATTGCTGTTGAACGTGACTCCTAAGTATTTGTAATCCTTCACCCACGGTATGGGTGTTTCATACAATTTAATGACGTCGGTCGGTCGTTTTTTAGCGCGGATGCTATTCGCGTTACCGAAGAGTACCGCTGCACTCTTGGTGGGGTTCACTTCAATCCGCCGTTTTCTGAACCAGTTGCCTAGTTCATCGACGGCGGCTTGAAGTACTTTAATGTTCCTGCTCAAGGTTGAGCGGTTCAATAGAGCGGAGCCAAAGTAGAGTGCCGTATCGTCAGCGTACTGAGCGAGCTGGACACTCGGAAACTTGGGAATGTCGCTCGTGAAGGGCAAGAAAAGAGTGGGAGAGAGGACTGAACCCTGTGGCACGCCAGACCTGATGGGTCTGGGTGAGGATAGGGTGCCCTCTACTCGATATCGGAAGGAGCGATCACTAAGGTAGGCTCGTATGATGCGCACGAGCCTGTCTGGCACTCCCAGTTGATACAGCTTGAATACTAAGCCGTTGTGCCATACCTTGTTGAATGCCTTCGCGACATCGAAAAACACGGCTGCCGTGGTAGCGTGAAGTTGACGCCGTACGAGAATGTACTCGGTGAGTCGGTGAGCCTGCTGGGGACACGAGTGAGCGGTTCTGAATCCGAACTGTATGTCGGGTATCAGGTTGAGCTCCGCGATGTAATGATTAAGAGAATTAATCTTTCGTAAAGTTTCCCGATCGAGTTAATTAAGCTAATAGGCCTATAGCTACTCGGATTAGCTTTAGGTTTATTGGGTTTTGGGATACCGATAACAATGGAATCCTTCCATTGTTCGGGGAACGCGCCATTAGACAATATAATATTAAAAATGGTAACCAATAAAGTAATAAGAGTCGAGGGTAGGATTTTAAGAACCCTATTGTTTATAGTGTCGGGCCCCGGGGCCTTCTTGGAGTGAAGCTCCTTAATGATTAGCTTCACCTCTTCGTAAGAGGTGGGTTTTATTACATCGCCTGAAGGGCTCAGAGCGGAGCGACGTTCAACTTCACGATCAACTTCGTCAACGTGTGTCGGGTCGGCTGCTGCATTTGGAGAGCACTGACTCTCGAGACTATCGGCGAGGCATTCAGCCTTCTCATCGTCATCGAGCGCCGGCTGCAGTCCCGGTCTGTCCAAAGGAGGCATGACAGTGGGCGGCTCCTGTTTGAACGCGCGAGGCAGCTTCCAGAAAGCCACATGTGATGGCTTAAGGTTGCCGAGCAAGCGGTCCCAACGTTCGCCTCGGAGTTCCGCGATACGTTCCCGCACCACCCGCTGTAGGTAGCGGAGGTGGCGCCTATTCTCGACCGACGGATACCTATCGTAAAGTCTAGTGGCTCTGTGCTTCTGTGTGAGTAAGTTCCTGACCTCTGGAGGCAGGTTTAGGCGATGCGGTTGCAACGTCGGAACCTGCCTGGAGCAGGCCTTGATCCTATTCTGTATATGTGACGTCACATGAGAGATAGCACTGTGAGCCGTGTCGACCGAGTTGATGACGTCCGGTATAAGGTCAAGGTCGTCGGACTTGATAGACTCGAGATCCTTTTCCAGCCGTTGCCAGTCGATCACTGTTTTCGTCGGTGGTTGAAAGTTAACCGGTGGGCCTAGATTTAGGACGACGGGCCGGTGGTCTGACTCTAATTCGTGAAAAACCTCGATTGAATTTACATTGAGCGTTACGTTCTTAAGTAACGCAACGTCTAGTATGTCGGGTCGGTGCGCGACTTATCCGGATAATGTGTTGGTTCGTCGGGTGCTATTACTGAAAAGTTCAGCGTGTCTGTCAGCGAATCTTATAAGATTCCGTTTCTATTTGTGGCTCTACTGTTCCAGCTGGAGTGTTTAGTGTTAAGATCGCCACCCACTATGACTGCAGCCCCGTGGCCGAGTAATGCTTCTATATCTGTGTATAATACTTTTTTGTTGGGCGGAAGATAAGCTGAAATAACAGTGATCGGCTGGTGATTCGCCATACTGACCCGGATGGCAGAGGCCTCGATGTTAGTGAGGACCGGAGGATCTATAGGTATACAGTGTAGAGACCTTTTAAAATAAATGAGGGTGCCGCCCATACGGGTGGTGCGATCATTCCTGACTAAGTTATAATTAGCGATACGCGGATCGCGTATACGTGGTTTAAGAAATGTCTCTTGCACTAAGAATAGGTCTAATTGATGTTCGTGAGCGAACTCCTTCACCAAGTCTAGTTGAGGCTTAAGGCCTTGGGCGTTAAAATACGCTATACGGAGCGTATGTGGCTTAACCCGTCCGCTTACGTAATTAGGCATCGCGAATGTTTTTATACTTTCGCCCTATATCGGTGAGGGCACGGAATATTTTGCCGTTGTCTGCCATAACTTGCAGGAGCGACGGAGGGTCGTCCCAGAGAGCATCGAGCCTGCTGGCCAGGGCTGTGATTTCATCATTGTCGAACAGCTCTGACAGTTAGATCATGAAGGCAAAGGTGCTGCCGCCTTTGTTACCTGTTGCCGCGGACGCGGGCGCCGGTGGCCTCGGTCGCGGTAGCGACGCCGCCGGGCGGGACGCTAGCGGTGGCCGGAGGGGCGCGGGGGCCGTGGTAGGCGCTGGTGCTGTCTCCTTGATAGGAGACTTTTCCCAGGCGTTTGCCTTGGGCGGTGGGGCCGGAATGAAGGCCTCTGGCTTCTTGTTCGGCCCCTGGGCCTGACGCAGCCTAGACGGACCCTTGCGCTTCGGTTTGGGTGCCTTGGGACACCCGCGGTAGTTTGCAGGGTGTCCTTCGGCACCACAGAGCACGCATGCCGGAGGCTCCGCGCACACTGTAGGGCGGGTGCACTCAGGAGTTCCATGGTTGCCAAGACACTTGACGCAGCGAGGTTTTTCCTCGCAGTTGCGGGCAGAGTGGCCGTATAACTGGCAGCGATGGCACTGCCCTGGACCGCCGCTTTTGTGCGGAGCCTCCACTTTCATTCCGTGTAGAGAGCACACGGCCTTCAGATTGAATATCACCTTGCCCTCCTTAGTGAGGTTGAGAACGACCAGCACCAGGTTCAGCGGCGACCTATCAATTCGTTTGTGCATGCGATGGACTTCATTCACAGGGTAGCCCTGCTCTTTGAGGTCGGCGTGGATCTCTTTAATGTCGAGTTCCTTTGGGATGTTCCTAAGAATGACCCGCAGTTTTTTGTCCTCAGGGAGGGCGTACGTGTGGAAGCCACCACGTAGCTCCCTGAGTATAGATGTTAAAGAGCGGTGGTCCGCAATTGTCTTCAGCTCTATCTTAATAGAGCTGGTATAGGCCTTGGCCGTGTATTGAAGCGATGAGGGTATCGCTCTGCGTACTGCAAGCCACTGGGCCCTGTCGCTTATGAAAAGAGGCGGGGGCCGCACGGCTTGCGGATGGTCGGGCGGAGCGCGTTTTGCGGGCGGCGGGGAGGAAGGAGCGCTAGACGCTTCCTTTGTCCGCTTCTTTTTACGGCTCACGGTGGTGAAGCCATCCGTGTCCGACGCGACACTCTCTGCTCTCGACGGAAGAGCGGTATCCGGCTGGGCCGGTGAAGCACTGGAGGCCTGAGGGGCTTCCGTGCGGTCCAGAGTACCTACCGGGACCTTAGGGGTCGCCTGGGCGTTAAAATATGCCTGTAGAACAGGCGGACGAGCTGACCTTAAAATCATTTTCCTCGGTTTAACCGAGGCCGCGGAGCTCGCGTCAGAAATGCTTCCGACTTCCATTTTTGATTCGTCATCCGACGACTTATCGGATGCCGAGGCGTAATTTTTGGTTTTGGTGGCGGCTGCCACCTTATTTATCTGATCCGCTATGAGTGGTGCCAGTTGAGCCATGAGGGCCTTGAGGGAACCCTCGTCAAGAACCATTGGTGAAGCCATGGTTCATATAATATTGGTTTATGTTAATTTAAAGGTAACCCCCGCTGCCCGAGTCAGGCAGAGGGGGAATATAATGATTAAGTGGACAACTATAGTTGAGTTGGACACTTGTACATTAATAAAATAATATTAATAATAATATAATATAGCAAAATTTAAAGAAATTAATAATGGTAATTAAGCCTAAGACTTAGCTTTACTCGATGTAGACTGGCTGGGCCGGAACCCCGATGCACGCTGTGCAGGCCCCCGCGGAGAAGACACACGCGGCACGAACTGCAACTCACAAACATACACGATTAGCGTGCAGAATCGCGAAACACAGCACAGGTGCTAACTTACACGATCGCAAACCGGGTAATTAACACTGATAATAACTAAGCTTCGTTCTGCGAAGGAACGTAGCAGATGCGAGACTCAAAGAGTCCCGAACAATAGCGCGTGATAACAATAGCTGGCCCAGGTGGCCTGAGCAGATAGTGCGATAACGCAGGTAATAAGTATTCGAAGGAGGACAGGTAACGCGGCACGTGTGCTCGCGTTGCCTGCCTGAATCGACCTGTCATTTAATTACGAAATCTGAAAGGAACAAATGTAACAAATGTGGACTAGACTTAACTGTGTTACACCTGTTAGTTGAGTGTAATTCTTATTTTAATGTAAAAATTAAATGTAATCTTCCGAATAGTATAAAAGATAGTTTAAATCAAGATGGATGTATAAGAACAGTAGAATTTTTAAAAATTATAGATTTAATAAATATTTGTAAAATACCGTGGTCGCTAATGACCTTGTTGTTAAAAAGCGACCTTAAATAAACGAAATTAAAAAAAACGTCAGGATAGGGAATAGATTTAGGGAAGTACAAAAGTTACAATAGCATTCAAATGAGTATAACAATATTCATTAACAAAATTTAGAACATTAATTCCAACTATGTATCTTTATCATTCAAATAATCTTTCACATTATAATAGGACTTAGATGTTAATTTATTTTTTACGATACATTAAAAAATTTTAATAGGTAATATTTTAATATCATTTGGGAGTTTATTATAAAATATAACTCAATCCACTTTAAAATATTTAGCAATTTTACGGAGCCTAGTTGATGGAATTTAAAAGATGTAGTAATTGGTTATTTAAATTTCATTGAATTAATTTTTATAATTGATTGTTAATTATGAACATTAATTTAATGAATGGTGCTTAGGATGTGATTACATTTTATGAGTTTTAATGAATTTTTGTTATTTTCATGTGTAATGCATCTAACGGGTGTGTCACGAGCTCGTGGTGCTACAAAGCGGCGGCACCTGCATTAGCTGGTTCACCTGGCGTGAGGTGCACCATCTCTGGAGGAGACGTGGTGCCACGCTTGGCGCGATATGTGCTGATTTTTACATGGCGAGTGAATGTAGTTACAAATTATGTGGCACTCAAACAACTCTAGTAAAATGAGCTGAGGCATCTGCCAGTTTTATTTGAGAATTGGTTTGGAAAAGGAAGGAAGTTTGGTTCCACAAAAGGAAGATTGGTCTTGTGGCCAGGATAAGCTCGTACTCACATGATACGCATTGTTAACTGACATGGTTAACGGACACACTTCCAAGTGGGGTTAGTGTTGGATGCTGGCTTGGACTTCTCTTTTGATCCGGTTATATGGACATGCTTTGGGTGGAGTTATGATAATGCCACATGGGTTGGCTGTTTTCGTGGTACTTTCGGTTGGAATACGCTTTTATCTGGAACCGATTTTATTATAGATATGAGATTATTTTGTAACCTTGTGCTTAGGATGTTAAGTGAGCTTTTCTTACGGGACTGTCACATATTAATGAAAAAATATTTTTTTAAATTTTCCTTATCTGTTTGAATAAACAATCAGGATAAAGAGTCTACCACTCCGAGTGTCGTCCAACCTTCTACTGTGGAGCTGCCTGATGTGGTGGAGCCACAACCCAGCGTGTCTGGAACACGGAGATCGTCGTTGCCAACTCTGAAAATGGATCTCCAGAGTTAGAAGACTAAGGAGCCCGAGGATGGCCTTCTGTCAGGAAAGGGACAGGTAGACAGGGTGAAGACGTCTATAAAAGGCGCTGTCTCCCTAGTGTCGACTCCTCCCACAAGCACACAGCCGGTCCGAGGTTCGAGTCTCCTTAGGAGACGCCCCGCGACTCTTGTTGCGTAGTCTTTGCAGCCTCCACGGCCCACGTCCTATGCCGCTGCCTAAAAAGCTGCCTTCAGGACTAACAGCATAGAGGAGGTTTGTAGGTCACTTGAGTCCGACATATGGGCCCCGTTTCGGGGCTTAAATACGTAAATGTATTTTCCTCCTCTTTAAAAAAAAAGCTTCGACACACTTCCGCTGCAAACGTTGACGAGTTAGGACGTTACTCTGTCGAATTTGCGAATATTAGTTAACAAATTGATCTATTTAATTTAAAAGTTAATTGTTTAGATGTTAGCTTGTTTGTGAATTGTTACTTGGTGATATTAAAATTTATCAATTGTTATAAAAAAACCCTTTTTATCTTATTTCCTAGATTATATATTCCGGTGCCCTACCTTCGCGTGTAACCTGACGGAATGTGTATTACTATGTCGGCCTATTGTTTAGCCATAACCGATTTGCAATTTTATTTTCATATGTTTGCCTACGTACGCGCTAACACAATTTATATGTGCTGCCTATTGATAGATTTGAAGTCAGTGCCAAGCCAAATGTAGGTATGCAGGACTTTGAGCGGGAGCTTTTAGCTTGGTGTAGAACCAAACAACCCATACGGGCAGGCACCGACTTTAACCCTATCGATAGGTAGCATATACAAATAATAGTATTGTATTAATATTAAAGCTTACATATAAGAGGTGTATTAAATTAAATCTGTATTAAGTTACTTTATACTTTTAAGTATTTGAAGTCGGGTTTTTTTTCAACGTAGTTTTTTTTTGTGAATCGGAAGTACACAAATTAATAATTTGTCCTAATATGTGTAGATCTACTAAATTTTGCTATGCAGCAATGAACGTAAGCGCATTGCAATTTGATTACAGACAGTTAGAAATTCTGCCACAGATCGCACCCTTACTGTAAATCGTTAAGGAGTTCCATTGATCATCATATTCGACTATGACATAATATAGATTTTTCGTCGAGAATATGCATCTAAGATATTATTTAAAGAAACGTACATTATTTCGTTTTAAAAAGCTAACATAATACATATTTACATTTCCTCTGCTTGCATTATTTGAATAAAACTTAATAACCAGATCGTTTCAACTCAAACCAGTTTTATTAGTTTAAACCAGTTCTAAACGGGCTCATAATTACACAGCTTGTAACTTTGATCAAACAAAGAGAATGACCGGTATATATTCAGTTGAATTTAACTCAGATTATGAACTACACTTTCATTAGTAAAATATAGTTCCCATTTTAGTACTACCTGTAGTACTCACCTCACCTACGCGCCTCACCTCCCACAAGCACACAGCCGGTCTGAGGTTCGAGTCTCCTTAGGAGACGCCCCGCGACTGTTGTTGCGTAGTCTTTGCGGCTTCCACGGCCCACGTCCTACTTCGCTGTGAAAGCCAGGGCTGCTAACAGCACAGAGGAGGTTTTAGTCGGTATGGGGCGTCCGCTTACGCGGACACTCGAGTCCGACATATTACGCCCCGTTCCGGGGCGTAAATACGTATCAGTATTTCCTCCTCTCAAAAAAAAAAAAAAAAAAACCTACGCACCTCAATAAGACTACTGAGGACCAAAACGCGGGCAGCTATTTCGGCCAACGGATCATCCTAGAGCTATACAACATATACAATATCAAACAATATATTAATGTACAAGAAAAACTATTAAGTGAAATGTTGTAAAAGTATCATATTATTTATATATTGTGTATCTATGTATTTATATACACAATATATGTACATACTTATATACAGAGGTGTTGGTATCGGTAACACGGTGTCGTGAGTTCAATAGTTTTTTCCCATCTCAACAAAATATGCCCAACGCGCCAAATAAAAGGTTTCCCCCAAGAACCTCGCCTACTATAGCGTGTACTGTTAACATGGCCCATGCCATTTAAATACTAGGTCAATATTAGTAGATGTTAGGAGAATGCCCATTTATTTATTTATTTATTTATTTATAGGACAACCAGTAGTTGTTACATTCTAATATGCTTAAAATATATCAAATATTAACAAATAATGAGTTGAATGTACAACAAATTAAGGTGTCACAACATGCACAGCGTTTGCTTCCGTGACACCAAGAAAACAATTATATAAAAAAAAAGCAAAAATTATAAAATCAAGATACGAATTTGAAAAGAAGGGAAAAAAAGAAGAAGAAGAATATTAATCATATTTTGGCGCCTAACAATCTCGTAATATTTTTTTTAAAAGCAGGTAAAGAATCTTTAAAAATATCTACTTCACCACAGATGGAGTTATAAGTTCTTGATAGACGTGGTATGGGAGAAAATTGCTTAAGGTTAGTTTTGGCAAATGGCTGATGGAACAGGCCAGCTCCGACCTGCGCACGCCTTGGTACTCGGCGGGGAACTCGTAAGCTGATGCAGTGACTGTCGAACTGATTTCTAATTATTTTGTATAAAAATATGAGATCTAGCATTTGTCGTCGAACAGAAAGACTTTTCAAGTTAAAGTGTCTCAACTTATCGCAGTACGATGGCAATTGCTTATGTACCCCACAAGAAAAAGCAAGGTGCCATAAGAACCGTTTTTGAATGCGTTCAACTGGTGGTAATTGGTGAATGTTGTATTGAGGAGACCAAACGATGCTACAGTATTCTAGATTACTGCACACATAAGCATTATACAGGGTTATTTTAATTGTTGGATTGCGGAATTTTTTACAGCTACGGATGATGAAGCCTAGCATTTTTGAAGATTTATTAATAACATTATCAATATGAGGCAGAAACGTTAATTTGTTATCAAAAAAAACCCCTAAGTCTCTAATATCAGATTTATCCTCTAGAATTAAACCATTAATGCTATATTGAGTTCTGAGTATATCGCGGTTGCTAGTGAATGTGATAGAGTAACATTTACTTGTGTTCAATGTCATTTTATTACTAGTACACCATTTGTATATTGCATTGAGATCTTCTTGTAATAAATCGCAATCTAAAGGGCTTGTTATAGTTCTGCATAACTTCAGGTAACTTCATTTGCAGCCTTGGTTTTTCTCATTCGTCAAAATTAAATTAATATAGTAATTACTAACTTAATTTTTGCCATAAGCTGGCCAATGGCCATCGGGATCAATGATTTGAACAGGGGATTCAATTTCAAATAAAAATAAAACATCATATAGATTTTCATGTAACTGGCGGTGACGGAAATAAGGCCATCAATTTCTTTGAGTATTGCGGCTTGGGAAATGATTATAAATTCAAATTCCAATATTTTTATTCAAAATAGGATGTGACATCACTTATTGAAAGTCAAAAACTACCACCCATTCCAAATGCCTCACACCTGAGAGGAACGGGCAACAAACTCAGCGGGCTTTTTTTTCATCGAAAAAATATGTATGCAAAGTAATATTGTAGAATTAAACTTATTATTTAATTCATAAATATAGCCTGAGGGCGGTAGCTTCATTCCCAATCTGTGGTATCATTAAGAAAGTCATTTATGTTATAGTATTTGAATAACGTAAAACTTTTGTTTTGAACATTTTCTGGGATCTTGTTGTAAAAGCATATACATCGCCTCACAGAAGACTTACTAACTCGAAGTAGCCGAGTAGTAGGCATTATAACTTTTTGTCTGTTTCTGGTGTTAACATTATGTTTATGACAGTCTAGCAAATTCACTTATGTGCCTATAAACATACATTACATTATCAAGAATATTATATTGAGAAGCAACAGTCAAGATGTTAATTTCTTTTAATTTTGCTCTCAATGATTCTTTAGGACCTAGGTTATAAATAGCGCGAATAGCCCTCTTCTGCAGCACAAATATTGTATTAATATCGGCAGCGTTGCGCCATAGCAATATACCATAGGACATAACACTATGGCAATAACTAAAGTTTTAACTAGTCGCGCCGTCTCTAGGTCAGTTAATTGTCTAATCTTTTTAACCGCGTATGCTGCAGAGCTAAATCTGTTCGCCAATCCTTCCAATATGGGGGCCCCATTGAAATTTGGAATCCCAGATTACTCTGGGATTTTATTATTTGTTTATATTTCAGTTAATAATATTATACGGGGTACGAGGGGCACACTGAAATGATCGGGAATAAGAAAAACCACATGCACGGTATATTGTATTTTATTGTTTTTCGAAGCATTCTCCGTTCAACTTAATGCACTTTTCCATTCGTGCAAATCAATCGTTAAAACAGTAATTCCAGTCTGAAGTTGATATTGACAAAATGGCTGATTTGTACGCTTCCACAGCTTCTTCGGGGTCTTCAAACCGTTGACCGCGTAATAAATCTTTCATTCTAGCGAATGTAAAGAAATCGTTTGAGCTCAGGTCAGGACTATACGGAGGATGGCCCATCAGCTCAACATTTTCCTGCTTCAAAAAATCATTTGTCTCCGAGCCGTATGGCTCGCATTTTCGTGATGTAAGATGATGCGACGTTTCGGGTTATTTTTTCGGAGTTTATTCTATCATTTCTGGCAAAGAAACCGTGATAAACCACTCAGCGGTAGCCGTTCTGCTACCCTGTAAAGGAATTGTAGCAACATGCCCCTTTTTCGAGACAAACGTAGCGAACATTTTCTTTGACACGCTGCGGGAGCGAACCACTTTCGTTGGTTAGACCTCGTCTTCGAAGACCTAAACTTCTGACTGATGTTTTCTTTCAAGTTTGTATGAATAAATCGATGATTAGTCACATGAGACGATATTATAAACGGCATTTGACTTCCCTCCGTTGAAGCGTTGCAGAGTATTCCGGCACCAATCTACACGAGCCGCCTTTTGCTCTTCAGACAAATTGTGGGGTACCCAATTGGAAACTAACTTTCTTACACAAAGTTCGTTATGTAATATCGACTGAATTGCACTCATTCCGATACTAATAACAGCCTGAATGTGCTCGTATGTCACATGACGGTCAACTAATACAATAGTTCCCGTGTGCCCCTCGTAAAGCTTCGGGGGGTTTTGCTAAAAGTTAAATTGTATTCACCGAAAGAGCACAGAGAACAGTCTTAAAGGCCGACAAAAATTTCGACATCCAACGCATAGCTCATATAAAGAAAATAGGACCGCAGGTATATCCTTCGATCTGTAATAACACACTATAAATTCTTTATCAACTCAGATAGACGTACATCGTGTCAAAACTCACCCAGATTAAGAATTGTAATTTCACAAACAACTACAAATTTCGCTCGTCGCTTTAGTGATTTTGCTTTTCTATAAAAAATTTAAACTCAACTGAAGCCGAAAATAATGTAACATCCTTATTGCATACTCTCCATTATAATAGTAACGAATCCATATAATATAATCTCACAAACATACCATAACATACAATACACATAAATACATATCGCTTATAGTTTTATAAAAGTATTCAATAACTTATTAATATTATACAACTATTTTCAATTTAAATTATGTCTTTATTCTTCTATATTTTCTTTTAAAAACTTGTAATTAAAAATAACGCACACCTCTCAACAGTTCATCGGTGCAATCGTGTTTGTAAATTAAGTTTAGTAAACCCGCGTTACAGGTTGGCCTACCTTTATATGATTTATTTTCCTGTTTCTAAATAAAGATTTTTATATTCTATTTGTATAAAGTATAATTTACACTCATATAACATATTTATCATATGGATGTGAATCTCCGGGTTCGGCAACGCTACCACCAACGAAGACCATTGGCCCTGGCAACATATAATAATGTCAAGACACTACGGACCGACGAGAAGTTGAAGGAACTGGAGGTAGCAGATTACATTACATTAAGACAGTCTCTCAAAGAAAATTTTTAAAGATATAAATATTATGACTGTTCATTGTCAGTGTATTTATGAAAATTTAATATACGTTCACAAAAATCGTCACCTTTTTGCTCTTAATAGTGATTTTCATTATTATAACACTAGAAATATGGGATTTCTTGTAACTAATTCTAGTAGGTTTCATAAGATACATTACAAGCTTTAAGGCTAAATGTAAGTATATGTTACGGGAAATTTGATAAGTCCGGGCACAATATTATAATGGCCGGTCTGTATTCATAATGCCCGACTCAATTGGACAATGTGATTAAAACAGCATGATTATTCACGGCCAGTATGAATAATGCCCACCCTATCTTGGGCAAAGTAATAAAATAGGTGAACTGTAGTGTTTTTGTTTAATAAATGAAATTAAACTCATAAAATTATCATGAAAGTTAACAAAAAATAACCTATTGAACATAGTAGTTAAAAAATAAACATTTAAAAATGTAATAACATCATTAGTTACCTACTTTTATTTGGACAAAATATTACTTAAGAACAATAGTTTAAAAATTAGTAAACTGAGAAAAATCAACAAAAATATCTAATAATTAAGGACTGTGCAAGAAAGTTAATAAGTTTAGAATTATATTTTATTCTAGCAAGATGAGCTTTTGTGACATTTGGAATTGCAAAGTATGTTTGATTTCTTGCATTTACAACGTTTTGAATTACAGTCACCAATACAGTTACAATGCTGGAAGCCTTGTCCATCAAAATGAGTCTCTTCGAGCACAATCTCGAAGAGTAGTATCAACTTTTGGAACATCGTCGATCGAAATGAACTTTTCTTTACACACAATAAACTGATTTCTGGAGTAGGGGAAAGTAGGGGAATTGGGAACACTTAACTTCCAACGCTCAAAAATAATAGAATAAATTCAATGAGATTATCAACTTTTATTGTAACCTAAGCTTTGCTTATTTAAAAATTTAAAAATCAACGGGTAATTAGAAATTAGAATGAAAACAAAAAATATTGTCATTCCTTTTTACCCGATACCCTATGGGGTAATTGAGAACATCCCGAGGGGTAAATGGGAACGGTATGGGGTAATTTCCTAATTAAAATTAAACGCACATTAAAATCTTTATAAATACACTACGGTTGTTTTGGTTGACACATATTTATTTTTATTTATTTATTTATTTAATAGGAAGCCCACGTTGTATACAGTGTATTACCTTATGGTATATTTACACATTAATTACTTATATTATTTAACATCGTATACCCTATTTACGGGCTAACTCGACATGCAATTAATTACTTAATTAAATTACAAGTACTTAAAAACATTATTAACATATGAAAATTTCCTCGTTTACTTACTATCTAAATTACTTTATAAATTAGTTACCTACCCAAAAATATAAATAACTTAAAACTCTAATCAATAAAGAAAAATATAAATTTTATATAAACTAAATTTAAAATATAGCAACTATTATTAAATACGAAAAAAAATTATGATATTATTTAATAAAATGATTTTTAATTTTGCGCTTGAAAATCGATACAGAGTTCCAAAATATGTCCAATTCTGCTATTTTAAATATATTGTTGTAGGACATTACAATTCTGTTAATAGGAGCGGTCCTACCTAGGTTGCTCTTTGTTATTTCTTGGCATAAAAGTAATTTTATTTTTAATATGTGACCGTGCATTTTGTCTTGGAACTGCTAACCTTATTCCGTTTAATAAGTTCGGGCTATCAATAGCTCCATTTACAATTTTATGCAAAAAACAGAGATACATAAATATAAAACTACTAAAAAGATTCTCCTATTTGATTTAAGCAAGCTCTCTATTAATAACCTCATATTCAGCATTTCTAAAATTGTGTTTCACTATTACATTAGATATAAACAATGAATCTTTATAATAAATTTCAATGTTAATTTCAAGTGGTGGGTGATACTTATCTATAGAGCAAGCACTAAAGTCACTATTTTCTACTGTAATGTTGTTTAATGTACTAAAAACAAGATCTAGGATTTTTCCATAAGCATTACTTATCCCATTAAATTGAGATAAATTAATCAATGCCATGAAATCATTTATAAGAACAGCTGCTGGGTCAATATTAATCTGAATATTTCTTTTTTGACAACCTTCTACACTATTCCACTTAATTGATGGTATATTAAAGTCACCAATTACTACAGTTTGTAGTTGCTTGTTTACTAATATGGTTTCGACATTCTGTACAAAGCGTAGAAGAGTATCATACTTAAGTGGCGAGGGAATATATGCAGCACATATAGAAATTGTGTTTGAGTTTACTACTAAGTTTACCCAGAGATCTTCAAATTTAGTTTCCCAAGAATGAACTCTGTAACATTTATGTTTTTTCAATACCGCAATTAAAACCCCTCCACTATCCAATTTACTTGTAGTGGTGGTGTGACGATCGCGACGAAATACATTATACCTGTCGTCAATGAACTTATGATTTGAAACGCCATTGTAGTGCCAGGTTTCAGTAAATATTATGATGTCAAAGTCAGAGTTAAGAATTGCAAGATAAATATCATTCGTTTTTGTACGCACTCCTCTTACATTTTTATAGAATAGTTTTAAATGTTTTACCATGAAAAATAATAGAGTTATTATTATGGACACAGGGATATAGATTATAAATAATCTTGTGTATAATAATGTCTTTAGGTTAATGTGTTTTTTTTTATGGAAAAGGAGGACATACTAGCGTACGGGTCACCTGTTGTTAAGTGATCACCGCCGCCTACACTCTCTTGCAACACCAGAGGAATCACAGGAGCGTTGCCGGCCTTTAAGGAAGGTGTACGCGCTGAAGGTGTTGTATCTTCCCGGAAACACCGCACAAGAAAGTTCATTCCACAGCTTTGTAGTGCGTGGAAGAAAGCTCCTTGTAAACCGCACTGTGGAGGACCGCCACACATCCAGATAGTGAGGATGATATCCTAACTTGTGGCGTGTCGTGCGAAGGTGGAATTCGGCGGCAGGAGTTAGGTTAAACAGCTTTTCGGAACACTATAGGTAGAAGACACACAATGAAGCGACGTCTCTACGCAACGCCAAGTGATCCAGCCGTTCACAGAATACTGGGTCCCCGACACGTCGAGCTGCTCTGCATTGCACGCGGTCAAATGGATCGAGCTGATACTAAGTTGCGCCAGACCAGAGATGACAGCAATACTCCATGTGTGGCCGGCCCTGCGCTTTATAGAGCGCTAGAATGTGGGCTGGCTTGAAGAATTGCCGTGCTCTATTAATGACGCCCAGTTTCTTTGAAGCCAATTTGGCTTTGCCCTCCAGATGGCCACGGAATTGGCAATCGCTCGAGATTTCGAGACCCAGTATTCCGATACTAGGCGAGGCTTTTAGGGAAGTGTTGTCGAAGAGCGGTGATACGACAAATGGGGTTTTTTAGTGGTAAACGCGCAAACTTGAGTCTTCTGGGGGTAAAATTGGACAAGGTTCAATTTACCCCATTCCGCGACCTTCTCAAGAGAGGACTCGATAGACGACACAAGTTTCTCCTTGCACTGGTCGACGATTTCCAGAGACAGACCTGCATGGCCGACATGGACGACAGCACGGCATCACCAGTGCTGTCGTCCGCATAGCAATGAATGATGGAGGTATGTTGGACACATATCATTGATATGCAGAAGAAACAGCGTAGGAGATAGCACACAGCCTTCTGGCACTCCAGCATTCACGGGCTTCGGGTTCGAGCAATGTCCGTCGACAAAGACCTGTATGCTGCGCCCAGTGAGGAAGCTGGAGGTCCACTTGCACAAGCTCTCGGGAAGCCCAAATGATGGAAGTTTAGAGAGGAGCGCCTTGTGCCATACACGATTAAAGGACTTCGCTATATCCAGGCTAACTGCCAGGCCTTCCCCCTTGCTTTCAATAGCCCCAGCCCATCTATGTGTTAGGTATACCAGACCTGCCGACCGATCATGGCGAAAGCCGTATTGTCGGTCGTTGATCAACTGGTGACCCTCTAGGTATACCAAGAGCTGACGGCTAATTATGCTCTCCATGATTATGGAGACCAGGGAGGTAATAGCAATAGGCCTGTAGTTTGCCGGAGCCGAACTATCTCCTTTTTTTTGGATCGGATGGACAAGGGCTGACTTGCATGAGTCAGGGACTACGCCTTTGGAATAAGAGTGCCGGAATAAACGAGTTAGCACCGCTGTCAACTCAGGGGCACACGTAAGGGAAATGCCATCCGGCCCGCTCGACTTCCTGATGTCCAACGAAAACAGAGCTCCCCTTGCCGTATGGGCCAGGGTGTCATTCCTCATGTGCAACGGCGGCATGGACGGCTGGTTGAAGTTACCAAGAGCAGCTTTCGACAACGACCAGAACTTGAATATTCCGGTCGGGTAACTGGAAAGCTGCTCGCCGATTTTGACGACGTGTTTTGAATTTGCACGGGCGATTTGCCGCTTAAAAAATCTGAAAGCACGGTTGTATTTCCTCTTAACTGACTCATCGGACCAGGGATGTGATCTGCCACCGATCGGTACTACAGAGCTTGGTATAAAAATATCCATGCCCTGTAGTATCACATCGGCTACTGTAACGGCGCAGGCACTAGGATCATCTGAAGGGAAACAAACCCTGCTCCAAGGGTAGGCTGCAAAAATGGCCTCCGGTCCTCGACACTAACCTATACGAAACATAGCGGCACCAGGCCGCTACTTCACGCCGGTATTCTGTGCGAGTGTGGTAATTAACCCGGACGAGTCTGGCCCGATTGTGCTGACGTCAAAAGACGGCAGCGTGACTCTCCCACTTATAAAAAGCCCTTAGTCTCCTCTTACGACACCCATGGGCCTGGGACTCCCCTATTCTTTTTATGCCCCGTGGAAAATACAGGCTAGGAATTTCTTCGATTTCACCAATATAACATCACTAGAAATCTTTTTCCGTAAAAAAATACAACAGTTACGGGACCAAACAAAACGATATTGATTAGATTTTCTCTCACTTTGTCTTTTCTTTTTTCCCTCGATTTTATTTTTTATTGGTATGCTGATTAAAACCTAAGAATGTCTCTTACTACGTCGCATAGAAGTTGTTGAAACATTTACAAAAAACACAAAACACTAGGGGTAAGTAATTTAGATCGCTAGGGGTAAATAGGATCGTTCCCAATTACCCACCTTACGCCATTCCCAATTGTCCGAAGTAGGATGTATAAATGTAAATAAACGCAATCTTGAATTGTATTTTTTGTGAAGTTCAAATCGCGTAAGGTTTCAAAACAGATATTACTTGCATGGTAGCAACAGTATATGGTGCTTTTGTTTTAATAAATGGAAGAGTTAAATCGAATATAACTAATCGAATATATTATAAAAGAAACGCTTAAAATATTGTTCGACTCACAGAGAGAGCGCGCGTGCTGGCATTCAGTCTCACTATTGCATACGCACTGAAGGGCGCTGGATACGTCCGTTAAACAAATCTGGGATGATCTTGTACCTAGGGAACTATTTCTTATCTAATTACCCGCCGTTCTCAATTCCCCCACTCTCCCCTACAGTTGGTTTAATATACCGTGTTTAGTTCCAACTTTGTAAAGATTTTCTTTCTCGACAGATATAATAACAGCAAGTATATTACGACTATCCAACTTGGCCTGATCTACATCTCGTATACTTACTCGAACGCGCCAACATTTTATCACATTGCCCGGTCCAAGTAATAAATTCAAGCTATCTCAAACACTGACTTATTACATGGACCACGGGCTGTCGGGCATTTTTAATAATGGCCGGTCAAAGTGATAAATGAATCACTTCGCCCATCGCTCTTTGGCATTATTAATAATAACCGGTCCTTATTAATAATGCCCAGTTAACCACGTTGCCCGTATCATATACACTTTTATAATAAGGTCCCCGCCACTTCAGGCATTATCTATAAATAAATTTAAATGTTATATTAAAAAATGGCTCTGTCGTAAATCCTACTACTCCAAAGCTGAATATCTGACTGATCGGACAGCCTGGGACTACATTATGATTATTTCATAGCAATAGCAATGACAGTACAATAATGTATATTTCATATAAAGATCGCTGAATGAAAAAAGAATGCTGAGAGAGTTCCTTGCGCCGCTTCTCCTCTCTCACAGCGCCATTTGTTTCCGAAGCGGTAGCAGTATTTAATATATTAGAAATGACATCAAAAAGAATTCTAAAGGAATCAATTTTGAGAAAATAAATGCCTTTTATGCCTTTTTATACGATGGGATGTCGTGGGGTTTTCTGAGGTCCGAAGACCGGGTGAGGACTCGATAATCCTAAATTCCGGACACATGCTCTAAAAGGCATTTATTTTTACAATGCATTTTATACTCTACAATTATACGAGCAATCCCTTATTTCTAGTGTTATAATAATGAAAATCACTATTAAGAGCAAAAGGTGACGATTTTTGTGAATGTGTATTAAATTTCCATGAATGTGCTGACAATGAACCGTCATAATATTTATTTCTTTCGTTTTCTTTGAGAGACGGTTTATAACCAGGCTGATATATAGCACGAATAGGTCTCTTTTCAGAGCAAACAATGTCAGCAGCATGACCCCACAGTAAAATACCGTACGTCATGATGCTGTGAAAATAAATGAAGTACACTAATCTAGCGGTCGCAACATTCGTGTACTCTCTACTCTTTCTAACGGCATATACCGCAGCGCTGAGTCTATCTGCTAGTTGGGCAATATGTGGACCCCACTGAAGCTTTGCTCTACTTCCGGGAGGTCGACCAACTGTCCCAGGGTGGTGTCGGGTACCTCGTTCACAAGTCTCTCGTCAGCAACATGACTCAGGTCTGACATCCAATAATATATTTTCTTAAGCGTAAAAAATAAATATTTAATATTTGAGGAAATATGTCAAGCAGGAACTAATCTCTTTTTTAATTTAAAACTTCCCTTAATCCTCTTCACGCTCAACGCAGGTCATATTTCATTTGCGGTTTTCAGAAATCTATGCTTTAAGCTCTTCTAAAGTTAAATCTAAAATAACTATATAAATTACAAATTTGTATTTAAAATAAAACAATATGGAAAATATGTATAAATGTGTATCTCTGTAGTGATAAATAAAAATATCGTAATCAACTGGACAAAAATATAGCTTTGAGATTAATTGATGAACTAGCAATAATAAAATTAAAATCTACGTGAAATATTATGTTATATATATTTCTTGTTTGTGACGTTGGTAAGGTATGCGTCAATAACATCAGCTACGCGGATGACACGGTGCTGCTAGCTCCCCCGGTGAGTGCGCTCAGAAAACTTAAAGTCTGTGAGTCTTATAGGGTATACACGGTCTCGTATACAATTGAAAGAAAAGCGAGGTCATGGTATTTAAGGCTGGTAACAAGTCAATAAGAGATTTCCACCGATAATTGACTCATCACGAAATCTTAGAAACTACAAAGCCTATAAACTTGGAATTTGGAAGGTAAGTTCTTTCTATTACATAGGTATCAGCTAAGAAACGGCTTTGAGAAACTCCTCCCTTAAGGTGAGAAAGGGGGGGGGGTTGTATGAATGTCTTGTGTTTAGTTAAGACGTTAAGTTGGAGACGTGAAAATCGACATTAAGGTTATAAGCTTTATATATTAAAAATCTGTGTAAGTAATTTTGGGAAATCCCCTTTTAATGGTAAAATAATTTTTGTATACCTATACATAGGTACCGTAGGTAGGATATAGGTAGATATCCTATAATATATAGGTACCTACCTATATAATTAAAATACCTTTGACGCCTACGCCTTTCGATGATAAAATTATTAAATAAAAAAAATATACTTAGTAATTTAGAAGAGGTATTGCTTGATGGAGGCAAGGCAGCTCATTCTGCATTCAAATTACATTTGAACCTGAAAACGGCACAAATGCACCGAGAAGCCAAAATTATTGTATGGAATGAATGTACTATAATATATACATAATAAAGGCATTGAAGCTTTAAATAGGACTCTCTAAGATATAAGGAATTGTAACCGACTTATGGGCGGAGTCACGGTACTATTGGCTGGTGACTTCAGACAGACGTTGCCTGTTGTCTCACGAGGGACACGTGCAGATGAAGTGAAGGCTTGCCTTAAGTCATCAATTCTATGGCCTTAAGTTAATATGTTATCCTTTAAAGTAAATATGGGTGTCTATCTTCAACATGAGTCAAAGGCGGAGGTGTTCTCCAATTTGTTGCTAGACATTGGTGATGGAAAGATTTTAGAGGAAGGATGTAAAATACACATTCCCAGTAATCTTAGTCATGATAATTTTGTGAGAGATCTGACTAGTTTAACGGACAGAATGTACGCTAATATTGTTCAATCTGGAGTAAATTGCGCTATATGGCTGAGAGAAAGAACTATTCTTTCTCCAAGAAACGACTCAGGCAACAGTATTAATAATGTTTTAGTTATTTCAAATAAAATCGAGTCGATGATGCTGTGCATTATCTTGTAGAGTTTCTTCACACTCTTTAGCCACCAGGAATACCACCTCACATCCTCAAAGTTGGCGCTCCAATTAAATTAAAGCGCAATCTAAGGCCTCCAAAACTTTGCAATGAATCCAGACTTCCGGTCAAGACCTTGCATAAACACGTGATCGATGCCACGATTTCTACTGGCGTCAACCAAGGGGACACAATCTTTATCCCTAGGAATCCCTTGATACCATCAGATTTAGATAGTAACAATTTCTGGGTAAGAAATTATACTACTCGATGATCTTATTATAATATTACTAGCTGACCCGGCAAACGTTGTTTTGCCATATAAAGTATTGTCAGTGTTCAACCGAATTTTCTCCGACTTACTTTTTAAATCAGATTATAACGAAAAAGTCTTCATCTTCGGGTTAATACTTACACTCACAAAAATGTGGCTTTCTCTTGGTAACAGTCAAAGTCAAAGAAACTTTATTCAAATAGGCTTAAACTGAGCGGTTCTAAATCATCACTATAAATATTTCTGTAAAAATTGTGAGAAGAACATAATCAACTAGAGTATTTTACAATGGCTGTAATACTGAAAAGAAATAAATAATTAAATGTATAAATACAAATTATTGTATATTGGAGGATGGCTTCGTGAACATGGTGGTCGTGTTACTGTCATAATTAGTAATTGTATCCAACAAATACAATGATTCATTAACAGGTACAATTTAAAGGATTATTTAGATGATAAGAAAGCTTGGGTATGAATTGCTATAAAAGATTTGAGCTTTAATTAAATAAATAAAATAAAATAGCCTTTATTATTACTAGTGACTTAATTTTTTTTTCATATAAATAAAACTTAAATTATCTTAACTAGTAATTTGTCTCTCGACAAAGGCCTCCTCTAAAGACTTCCACCTTATTCGGTCTCTGGCTACTCTCATCCAGTCCGGTCCTGCTATTCTTTTAAAATCGTCCTCCCACTGAGCTTGAGCTTTAATTACCCTTAATTAAATATAATAGTATTTATAATTATGAATAATTATACTATAGGTAAAATGGTCAAATTGTAGGTAGAGGTGTTTAGTGAGTGTTGTTGAATATATTGTAGATGAACATTCTTGTTTTTTGTTATTTGGTTGAGTTCTTGGGACAGTTTTCATCTTACTCGCTGAAATGTCACTGCTTGTGGCGGCAACGTGGGACGGGTCGTCCCCTTCCCTAAAATATGGTCGAGGGAGGCGATGGCTGGTCCATGCGTCATGCTCGTGAACGGGCGCTACTTGCGGTGGCAGGATGATCTTGTAGCTTGTATGTTTTAAAATTTAAAATTATATTTTTTAGAATTGCTAATAAAATGGTCTCTAAATACCTTTATTTATTTACGGTGTGTATGGATTGATGCATCTACTGTACCATGGCCTACTATTATTGTTCATATGGTAATAGTCGGCCGTGACTGTAGTCTGTAGTGACTATTTTTACGTATTAATTTACATTTTTTTGAGTATTATTGTTGCATCACTTTACATATATTGTTACTGAAATGATTTGTGAGTGAGTGTTTGTCACAATGAGTTTCTTGCTACTTCTTCTTATTAAAGCTCAACCCTCAAAGGCGGTGGATATAAAAAGAAAAGTCATTTCCTTGACCTGCATGAATAAAGTGATTTTGATTTGATTACCCTAGAGAATTGAGCTTTTGATTACTGTTAGTAAAAATATAATATTAATTACAAGTTTAAGCAGAATTGTCAAATTGTAAGTAGAGGGATTTGGTGAGTATTGCATGATATGTAGATTAGGATTCTTTTATTGTTGTTTGTTTGAGTTCTCGTAACAGATTTCGTCATGCTCGCTTAATTGTCACTGCTTGTGGCGGCGACATGGGACGGGTCATCCCCTTCCCTAAAATATGGTTGAGGGAGGCGATGGCTGGCTCATGTGTCATGCTCGTGGACGGGCGCTGCTCGTGGTGGCAGGATGATCCTGTTGCCGGAGACTCGGTTTCAGATTCTTAAAAGTTATTTTATATATTTTTTTATTTATAATCGCTTATAAAATGCTCAGAGAACACCTTTATTTATTTATGGTGTGTGTGGATGATGCAACCACTGTACTCAATAACTTTTGTAATAATTTACATTTACTTTTTTTACTTTCTCGTGTAAGGCATTGACTATTTGACGTTTGAGTATGTTTGTTGAATCATTTTACACATTATATTGTAAATGAAATGATTCGTAAATCGATGTAATTATAAATCTTGTTTTAATCTTTTAAAACAAGATGTGGCAATGAGTTTCTTGTTACTTCTTCTTATTAGCTCAACCCTTTATGAAGTAGCGGTAGATTCAATAAGAAAAATATTTTTTTGACATTCATAGGTCTCATTTCCGTGACCTACATGATAAAGTGATTTTGATTTGGTCATTCATATCTGGTCGATCTGGCACCACAAGCTGCACTCGTTCACAAATTGACGCATGGACCAGCTATCATTCCCTTCGCACATATTTGGGGGACCCGGGACACGACTTTTCAGTGATTCTGTGAGCGACGATTCAGTGAGCATGACGAACCATGTTATAGCATACCTACGCATGATAACTAAAAATTACAAAATTAATGCTCACAAAGCACACAAATGAATCTAAATTAACCAAAAGAATATAATATAATATTCATGTTACATTCTGAACATTATACAATCTTAATATTGTGAAGAATTACTATTAAGTGATAATAACAGTACAGAAATTTTAAATTCGGTTTATTAGATCCATAGATTATCATTATTAGAAAGTATTATAATTTCGCCTATATTTCAATGTTTTTATTTTTTTGCTATTACGGGACGGAGACAAATCCGACAAATTAAAAATAATGAAAATCGGTCCAGCCGTTCTCCAGTTATATGATTAATTGGAGTGCTTAGCAGAAACCTCCACGTGTGGGCGGTGGTGTCGATCCACGATGAAACCTTTCCTAGGCGTTCTGAATAGAATGGCACCTACCTCCCCGGTGCACCCTAGAAACATTGCGCCTGTGACAGATTAGTTATTGCGCTCGATTTTCACTAATCGCTGAGTAATGGCAGTCCTTTGCTGGCCAGTGGCTAATATCTGCTCTACTCTTCCGGCGGTTAGTGGGTGCCAACCGGAAGATTTTACTGCATCCACCTGCGTCTTTGGCCTGCGCAGTTGATCGCCGTACGCGGGGATGACGGAGTCCTGGGAGGTTGAGCGGGACAGGGGTCGGGGTTTAGTTACCCCTGTAACGTAATACGCTTCCTTCGGTCCTGATTTCAAGCTAAACGGTAGCCCCGTGAGTAGCCGCCACGAGGGTAATGGTCAAGTGTCCCCGCCTTGGCGGGGCCACAGGCGAGGTTCGGCTGGTCCCCGCAAGGGGAGGTGCTCAGCCATGCTGACGGGATAAGAATCATCAGCCGCTCATCTCCCGATGTCGCGCAAGAGGCCAACCAGCTGGACCTATATTCCCCTTGCAGCCCTGATGGTTAAGTTAACCATCCCCAGTTGCGGGCTCGGTGGAGGGTGGGGAGCAAGGGGAACGAAGTTTTTACCCGGTTAAGTATGGACAACCCAAGATCCAAAAAAACCCAAAAACAAACCAATTCCCCGGCGGAGAAATCCACCGGGACTACACAGACCTCTGGAGCGTGTTCAGCACCTGCTGGCACCCCGAAATTACAGACCAAGGAGCCTAATAGGGAACCGTCTATGGGCACAGACGCCGCATCAGCAGTGTCTTCCCAATCAGTCAGCAGACTGGAGGCAGGTTGGACCCTCGTATCCTACAAGGGCCGAAACCAAAATAAACCCCGAATAGGGGAGAGTCACTCGGCACAAGACAATACAGATCGCCATCGACCCAACAGGAGGCAAAGGCGCATAGCAGCTCGCCTTTGCAAGGCCAACGCTCAGAAAGCTAGCACCTCAATGCCCTCCTCAGAACCCGAACCGTAACCCAGCACCTCACGAGGTTCGGATATGCCGGTCAAGCAAGCCCGGTATGATCCCAGGAAGGCCCCAGACAACCGAGGGCCTCCTTCCAACAAAGTAGGCAGAGAAGCCCAACCCTCGACATCCACCAAACGCACTCGCTTGGATGACACCAACTCTCCGAGGGGTGACCACAAGAGGGCCAAATTGCTTAATCGGCCCAAACCGACTTCATATGCCAACGCCGCGAAAACCGACCCTGTTGTGGCCATAACATCTACCACTACAGGGCAAATTGACGCGAATATGGCACAGCTTATACAAAGTAAGCTTGAATATAAGCTCATGACAGCCATGATGAACGCTATGAGTGAAGACAGAGAAGGGCCTGCGTTTCTGGGCAAATCCGTCTATGATGGGGGCGTCCTAAAACTGTGGTGCTCTAATCTCAAAACATTGGAGTGGCTGAAAACGGCTGTCCCGGAAATCCAACTCCCTAACGGTGACACCCTGGCAGTAAAGAACACCTGGGAAATTCCCAACCGCGTCAGGTGTGGCATTCTACTACCAGGTGAATGGAAGGACACCAAAGCAAGCGGCGGGATGCTACGGTTCCAAAACTCTTGGGCCAAAGTAGACAGCTGGTTGTTACACGCCCTTTATCACCACAACGACCACAGCTTCATCGTGGTAAGCATTCCGGAGGACCAAATCCCCAAAATTTTGGAGCATGAGTGCCGGCTTTCATTCATGCTGGGCTCAGTATATCTGAAGTTCCAGGGGCCAGGAGGTAAATACACCGAGACCCCCCCTCTAAGGATACAAACGGTGAGGCAATGACAACAGGGAATAGTATAGACGACAGTGATGCACTGCCGGAACCCATGGACGCTCAAACAATTGACCCAGCAGACGGCAACTGCGCCACTAGCTCTCCCTCGGAGGAAGCGCTCGACAACCTAAAGGAGCTCGAAGAGCTTCTGGCGGCGGGCACCAAAGGCGATGCCGACTGCACCAAGGGCATTGAAGAGCTCTGCATCGGGGATGGCGAGGAGGGTGTGCTATCCAAAGATGGCATCCCCTTCTAAGTGCAGCACCATCCAAATAAACCTCCACCATAGCGAAACCGCAACGGCCCAACTTCGGAAATGGTTGGAGGATAACCCTACAGCTCTCGCCCTAATCCAGGAGCCGTGGGTTAGGCGGGGCTGAATATGCCATCTCTCCAATATCGGAGGTAAGCTTATACATTACTCAGGACCAGAACATCCTAGAGCCTGTACCTGCATTTCTAACAATCTACATGTGCAACCCCTAACAGATTTTTGTTACAGAGACTTATGCGCAATAAAAATACTGGACAAACACATCCTTCCAACTCACCAGAGAGTGGTCGCCTCCGTCTATATGCCTGACGGGGAAGACCCACCGCCGGAAGAACTTGTCAAACTGGTGAACTACTGCGAGACAACCAAGAGCGAGCTTATTGTGGCTGCAGACTACAACGCACATCACCCGCTCTGGGGCATGCAAACAACCAACGAAAGGGGTAAGCAACTCACTGAATACCTTTTTTCTACTAACCTTAATATTTTAAATGTAGGTTCAGAACCCACCTTTATATACAGGAGGAGCAAAACAATTATAGACATCACTTTAGCAACAGAGGAAATGTCTGATTCTATATCCAATTGGCATGTGTCGAAAGAAGCATCCTGCTCAGACCACAGATGGATACTTTTTAACCTGAAGGTAAACATCACTACACCGCCTCCCAAGAGGAATCTTACTCAGTACAAGTTGCTGATGGAATCGCGTCTAAAGGACAAACCCAGCCAGGATAATCGGAGTAGATAACATCGAAAACCAAATAGCACAAACATACGAATTCATGACTGCCAGTTATCATGCTACATGTCCTCTCACCAGCCCGCAATCAGACAGACCAAGACCCCAGACCTGGTGGGGACCTAAATAAGAAAGGCTCAGGAAAAAAGTGAGGAGACATCTGAACCGCGCAATGAACACAGGCGATCAATACGACTGGGACATCTACAAAGAGTGTAAGTCTGAATACAAGAAACGCATCAGATACAGAAGATCAGAAAGCTGGCGTAAATTTTGCAGTAGCATCCAATGCCATAACCAGGCCAACAGGGCAAGGAAATTAATCTCTAACCAACCCATGCAAATCCTCGGGTCCCTGCTAAAACCTGATAGTACATTTACCAACTCACCAGAGGAAACAGAGCGTCCTGACGGAAACTCACTTTCCAGGATGCAAAATAATGCAGCATATAGAGTGGGTAAATGAAAACATAACCGCTGAGGAAGCTGACTGGCAACAAGCACACAAGTTGGTGACAACCGATAAAACAAAGTAACACCCCTTTAAGTCAGCAGGACCTGATGGGATCTTTCCCGCCTTGTTGCAATGGGGAGGAAAGAGTCACCACAACCGGCTGATCAACATATTCAGGGCGTGTCTAGCGCATAGATACATCCCTAGGAGATGGAGGGAAGTTAAAGTGATTTTCATACCTAAACCAGGTAAAAGTGACTGGTCTGTAAGATTTAGCGTACCCATAAGTCTTACCTCTTTTACCCTGAAGACCCTAGAAAGGCTGTGTGAAAGAGAACTGAGGGAGAATTACCTTAAGAACATACCCCTACACCCCAACCAACACGCATACAGTCAAGGTAAAAGCACCAAATCTGCACTTCACGCTGTAGTGAACGTTATAGAGGGCGCACTTTCGGAAAAAACCTTTTGTCTAGGAACCTTCGTGGACATTGAAGGAGCCTTCGATAAGACAAAATTTACAAAAATAAAAGAAGCATTACACCGCCATGGAGGATGTACAACTCTGTCATCATGGATTGAAAACATCCTCAAACACAGAGTGATATTACTAAATGAAAGTGAGACACAGAAAGCAATTGTAGCTAAAGGCTGCCCCCAAGGAGGAGTTATCTCACCTCTTTTATGGAACTTGATAGTAAATGATCTAATTACCACTCTAAACGAAAATCACTACTTTACGCTAGGCTACGCAGACGACCTAACTATATTAATAAGCGAAAAGTTTGCCAGTACTATATGTGAAGTAACAAATGCAGCATTGAAAATTGTGGAAAGATGGTGCATAGATAACGATCTATCAGTCAACCCACAAAAAACGGAATTGGTAATGTTCACAAACAAAAGAGTTCTGGGTAACTATAAACTGCCAAAAAAGTTTAACACCGAACTCCAACTAAACATCGAAGTGAAATACTTAGGAGTTACACTTGACAGCAAGTTAAACTGGGCCGCCCACTTGGAATCAAAAATAAATACAGCTACCTTAACCTTCTGGCAATGCCGTAGAATGTTAGGATAGACATGGGGACTTGCCCCGAACATCGTACTATGGCTCTACACAGCTGTGATACGACCTATGATATGTTACGGCGCAGTTGTATGGTGGCCACGCACCAAGCTGAACACTACTTGTAATAAACTGCAACGATTCCAAAGACTAGCGTGTATAGCTATCACAGGTTGTATGCGAACCACACCTACCGCGGCTGTAGAAGCTATGCTGAACCTTCCGGCTCTACACCTCTTTATAAAACAAGAGACGGCCTGCGCCGCAGTAAGGTTGAAAACATTAAATCTTTGGAAAACCACTCAATCCCCACACCCAGAGGTTCTAAATGAGGTGATTAAAAAGGAGCCTCTGCTGTTGGCAGTAAGTGATAGATCTCCAAAGGAATACATATTCGATAAGAGATACAAAATACAGCTGTATGAAGAACTGAAAGAGGACTTCAGTACAAAAGACCTCAGGATTTTCACAGATGCCTCAAAGACAAGGTCGGGCACGGGATACGGAGTGTTCTCGGATGACCTAAATATAAGAATAACTGTCTTCCAAGCAGAATGCATGGGTATCATAGAAGCAGTCACAGCTAATTTGACTCGAAAGGTAAAAGACTACTCCATCCGCATCCTTTCAGATAGCAAATCAGTACTACAAGCCCTACAAAGCCACACTATCACCTCTAAGCTAATATACAACTGTCACCAGTGTCTGAGGGAGTTATGCGAAAATAACAACCAAGTAACTTTTCAATGGATAAAGGGTCACAGTAACTCACGAGGGAATGATGCCGCTGATGAATTGGCCAGGAGAGGCTCAGTGATGATAGCAAAAGGACCAGAACCAACTATCCCTCTCCCGCCTAGCTGGCCTACGACGGTAATACGCCAACACACCAAGGAATTACATAATAAGTACTGGATGGAAGTAAGTGGGTGTAGACAAGCAAAAGAAGCTCTACCTCAAATAGACCCCAAGCTCTCTCGCAAGCTAGTAAAACTTCCACGACCACTTACGGAAAATAACTCATGTACTAACGGGTCACGGCCCTTTTAACAAGCATCTGTTCAATATAGGTGTCACCGACAGCCCACTGTGCAGAGCCTGCATGGAGGCGGATGAAACGGCCGCACACGTCATTTTGGAGTGTAGGAGTGTGGCCACATACCGGGCCAAACACCTGGGGTCACCGAGGACTCTCCCCGAGGTCATGGGTGACATCAGAGGTTTGATACATTACCTTGAGGAATTGGGGTGGCAGGATTAGCCGCCCTCCTCACCACGCAAAAAAGGCGCGCTGTAGTCGTCGAGTTGCGGATAATAGCCCGTGATAACCTAAAACCTATATGATTAATTGTAACTTAGTATTTTTTATGACGTTCTCACTACTAGGAATTATATAAGCTATAGTTTGTAAGATGGTATATGATGCAAAAGTTATTGGTAGCTACTACAATATACTCCTATAAAGTGATCAACGATTTATTTCGGTCAGAATTAACATACATATTTTATGACTTAGAAACGTGTGAGCAAGCCACGCATGCCTGTTACTTCCTTGCGATTTCTTGAAAGTCATTAAAAATGCTACTTTTAATGGGAACTGCAGGCTTTTGAAATTAATAACTCCCCTGCCCGTAGTCATACGACAGCCTGCGTGCCCGTCACTAGACCGCACCATAATTTACAATAATAAAACAACACGTTGCAAGGACACACCCTTTAAGTTTTTTTCCTTTAATTTCATATGAGCACTAAGCTCTTGTATACAAAATTAAAAATTCACACCGTACACGTTGCCGTGATAAACCACGTAAATAAGCATATTATACAGGTGCCACCCTGCAGCACTTCACTGCAGCGTCAAGAGAAGATGCCGCGATGGAAAAACCAGCACACGTCGCTCCTCACGATGGTCCACGCCTCTTCCGTAGATGCTACCCATCACGCCCAAATGTAGTTTCCACTTTGTAGCACTCAGATCCAGTGTGTTACTGGCTTTATTAAACACCGCTGGATTCATTAAAACTTATTTCATAAATTGCAATAAAAACGTAAACACTGTGTAGTATAACATCGTGTCATGTACCGATATCTTCTTGCTCGGTGGAACCTGGCCAAACATATCATCCTGGTCTAGTAAATGTAAAGATCTCACAACTATGTCACCGTCACACGGGCAATAGCCATAAATAATCATTCGCCAGTGGTATTCTATCGCTTGAGCCTCGCTGTATCATGCGAATACTGCGCAAGCCATCACGTGATATCACCCGCTGTTCTGTGCTACGCATTGCAGCGTACTTGTTCCAGTATGTAAACAAAATTAATTGCTAAGTAAATTCAGTTGTAAACATCAAAATTAAAGCTCGCACATGCTCTCTGCATTAATGAGACTTATTACTGGTCACATTCGGGAAACTCACAAGTGATGACACATCTTAAGGCAATAATTATATCCCAGACGTAATAACTTACTACTCATCAGTAAATTTACAACTGTTTATTTACAGAAAATACAATCATAAAAATATAGCAACTCGCTCACTAACTGAATTCTCATAGGTGTTGTTATAAATAAGTGCTCAACACTCATGATAGGGTATCTATTTTTTACTAACACAAAAGTTAAGTATCAGATATTGACTGTAGCGTTAACTTAATTCACAAAAATGAATTTCTTATTAATTCGTACACTTAATTCATGTGTACGTAATGAGGGTGGCGAAAAATAGTTTTTCGCTTTCACGAGGGTTTGTTCACAATAGCTATTAAATTTATTTTTAGGTTTTAAAAGTATCTTCAAAAATAACTATAACCAATAATCGGTAAATTTAAGACTTACGAAATTAAGTGAACATGAATCTTTTATCCCAATTCCGATCACGAAGAAAGAGCATTCATATTCTTTTTAAAAGGTGTGACGACACACGTTTTGGACTAGCTGGTGATCACTCATAATTGGATCATCGAAAGAAAACAACACGAATATTTTATCACCTTCGCATATTCCACAGGCAGTGTAACAACGTCTCGGAGAGGTCCATACCTGACAACAGCCTGAGATCGAATGCCTCGAGTGTCGCATTTTTTTTTTTTTTTTTTTTTGCGCCCAAGCAAGGGAATGGGCTACCCTCCGGGATAACGACGGGAGGGAGGTGGTGAATGCTCATGCATACCAACGCAGCCTAAGTCTGCGTTGGTTATGTGGGACTCACGTGAAACCTAGGTGCCTACCCACTAAACACCACCTGCAGTTGGCTTTGGGCAGGTGCCCTCTAAGCTTACATCGAAGGCGACCTTCTCATGGGGAGAGAGAGGCGCAAGCGGCACTCCCTATGGAGTTTCCGCTGGGATATTGCACAGAGGGTGCTATCTAATTGGCACTAGTCACATCAGAAGGATGATCACAAAATAGAGGTGAATCTAAATGCGTCTGATTGTCCCCGGATGCCAAGAGGCGTTCCAGGTCAGACGAGAGTTTGTTAGGGGGATCGAGTGTCGCAATGTGTGTCGCCATATTTATAGGGCTCGGCGCACGTGTTTTCGAATAATGCTTTTAAACAATATTTTTATATCACTATGTAATAAAATGACGACTTATGATTTAATTCTAGAATAAAATTATTAATCCTTTTGTTCTCGTTCTTATAATAGGTGTGTTGTAGTATTTGAGCCGATATACATTTTATGTATTTTGTAACACCTGCGGGCTTTGCGGAGCAAACATGAATATCTTACAAATTGCACCTTATTCTTCCTACTTATTGCCACTTATCGTTATATTTTGGAGAATACACACTATATCTTTATAAATTGTAGCCTATGTGTTATTCTGATGTGAAATTAATATTATTGAAAAGTTTCATTAAAATACATTCTGTAGTGTTTGCGTGAAGACGTAACAAACATACACACGCACTCACAAACTTTCGCATTTATTATATTAGTAAGAAGTAGGTAAAAGCCAGAACCAAACTTTGAAAACAGCCGGTGTACCTACGTGTACGCTTACAACAATATTATGTAAATTGAAATTTTGTTTACGGGGAGTTTAGAAAAAATAGAACTGTTAGATCTTTATTCCAAAAAAAATGTAAATTGCGACCACTTTAGGTATGAACTATGAAGTGCGGTTTTTACTAGCGGAAGGACTTTTGTCGATAAGTCTGATTGGCCTTCCAGCAGGAAAATAATCTCATAGGAAATCAGAAATTATTCGCGGACGAAGTCGCCTGCGACTGCTAGTATTAAATAAAAGAAGTCCCTTAAAAATAGATAAATAAACTTTTGTTTCCGGTGAAAAAAGGATCAGATAAGTTTGTTTTATTATCCAAATATTGTAAAAGTGTATCGTGCCTCCTTTTCATTTAGGATCTACTGGCCTTGTAGTAACCTACTACTTTTCATCACAAATATAAATTATTTATAAAAATATTATATATTTTATCCAATATCTTTTGTCTATTTTGACACAACTCTTTTTAAAAGGACTAACGCAAGTGTAATTAAGAAAATTATGATATATCTTTTTATTTATTCTGAAGGTAAGACAAACCAAGTGCTCGCACTTGGTTTGTTTGATCTGGTTTTGTTACGTAATGATGCAAAGAATATCGAGCATACAGGACGATCTGCAGATCTGATAGTAGATAAGTGATCACTGACACCCATGGTTATATGAGAGGTGTATGGAGATCTGATAGCAGATAAGTGATCACTGACACCCATGGTTACATGAGAGGTGTATGAAGATCTGATAGTAGATAAGTGATCACTGACACCCATGGTTATATGAGAGGTGTATGGAGATCTGATAGTAGATAAGTGATTACTGACACCCATGGTTACATGAGAGGTGTATGAAGACCTGATAGTAGATAAGTGATCACTGACACCCATGGTTATATGAGAGGTGTATGGAGATCTGATAGCAGATAAGTGATCACTGACACCCATGGTTACATGAGAGGTGTATAAAGATCTGATAGTAGATAAGTGATCACTGACACCCATGGTTATATGAGAGGTGTATGGAGATCTGATAGTAGATAAGTGATCACTGACACCCATGGTTACATGAGAGGTGTATGAAGACCTGATAGTAGATAAGTGATCACTGACACCCATGGTTACATGAGAGGTGTATGAAGACCTGATAGAAGATAAGTGATCACTGACACCCTTGGTTACATGAGAGGTGTATGAAGACCTGATAGTAGATAAGTGATCACTGACACCCATGGTTACATGAGAGGTGTATGAAGATCTTATGGTAGATAAGTGATCACTGACACCCATGGTTACATGAGAGGTGTATGAAGATCTGATGGTAGATAAGTGATCACTGACAGCCATGGTTACATGAGAGTTATATACTCGCATTTTGAAACACCTTGCAAGGAAGTTAATTTCACAGATATTTACATTTATATACATTTTCATATTTAGACACACACAGATAAATTTCACATCGATGCAAATTACGTGTAAGTCTTTTTGCATACTTTATATTTTTCTATACATAAACCGTTAAAAGTCTTTTGATCTTATCTCCTGACCCTCTGACCCTCCGACAATTTTAATAAAGTTTTCTTTATATTTACCAAAAATAGGTTAAATCTTCATGATAAAGTTTTTCAATATTTTTTTTTAAATAATATATTTTCGAACCACGTTTCCAACTTATTATATTTGGTCTTACGTGCAATGCTGCGATTGCAAAGTTTAGGGCAGAATGTAATCAAAGTTAATAAATTTTACCAATAGCCTATGATTAAACTATCACAAAACTATCAAATTCTTAAAATCATTAATGTTACTACTCGTATACAATTTATTACTCCAAAATATCTGTCTACTACTTCACTAAAACACATTTAGACTTGAAAAGAAAAAAATAATGTATTTTCTGTGATTAACGCGAGTGTTACATGTTTAAATAAAACACTTTTTAAAGAATTAAAACGTGTGTGATTGTAACTATGTTTTTACATTACATTTTGCGTAAAAGTTACATCTTTATTATAATTCTGTTAACATTTCCAGGGTACGTTATCAATCCCCCTGAAAACGTGCTCTGGAAAGGTCATAATCATCAATCATCAATATAACTTTTACGCAAACTCTTATGTAAATAACAGAAAAAGTTTATTGTTTATTGTCACTGTTCGATTGAGTCGAGTAGTGTAAACATACATTTCCCCTTTAAGTTTTCCAATACTCCTCACAAGTCACGTTTGGACTTCGCTATTACTAACTTTCGAAATTTTATTGAATAATGTTTAGTTTGATATCGTACTACTTTATGTCGAGAAGAATAGTAGAGTTGGTATGCCATAGCCCACGGCCCTTTGCCGTCCTGAATGCTTAAATCGTATGCTTTCCGTTTAATACGAGAATATAATTTTTGTATCGTGTTTGTTTTGATGATGACTATTTTATTATATCCATTAGTTAGACCTTAATAAATAACAGTTTTATATTTACAATTAGGTATTTGTATTTAAATCTTATATATTTCAGATATATCAATAATAATATATTCATTTTAACGATAAACTAAAACATAAATATCAATAGTTGCAAACAATTGACGGTAGGTGGCGATTTGCGCCCATATATGCGATGTACGATAAACTGTATCGTTCGAACTGTACAGTCTGATTGTAACGATTTCTCGTAGCGTGTTTTGCCACCATTAAGAGTTACAGTTTCATTAACTATATTTTTCGAATATTTATTCACACATTTCAAATGTTATAATTATAAAATTTATTATCTGTTGTTATTAAACTCGGATATTGTATGAGTTAACCTTTAGGCTTCTTAATTTATTATTAGAGCTATTAAATATTTTATCCCGTCTAAAATGACATGATGGCATTAATAATAATCTTTTTTAAATTTCATTAGGTTTTAATATATTATGTAAAATTATATTACGTAATAATGGGAGGTCTCTAACAAGGGTAGCCCTTACACTTTCTATGCAGTCTAATGTAACTGGCACAAAAGTTATTTTATGTAATGTTATATTGGGTTTTAAAAATACAAATAGAATTAACTGACCACAGTGGTCCGAATCTAATTTACTATGTAATTCATCTATTTAATTTAAAACTTAATTACTTACATGTTAGCCTGTTTGTGAATTTTTAGTGGTCGTATTAAAATTTGTTAATTGTTATAAAAAATAACCTTTTGATCTTATTTCCTAGCATATCTATTGTTTAGGAATAGTGTTTTTGACGTCGCGTCGGTTGTTTTTTTTTTTAATTTATTTTTTATTTTTAGTGAATGAAGTACACTAACTGACAATTTGTCTAAATATGTGTAGATCTACTAAATTTAACTATGCAGCAACGCACGTAAGCACTTTATAATTTGATTACAGACAGATATTCTGCCACAGATCCCTGCCGCACCCTTTCTGTAAGTCGTTAAAGAGTTCCATTGATAATCATATTCGACTACGACAATTACTTGACCATAACTACGTTACGGTAGGTGATTTAAATATCCTAATAGCATAAAAAGATTCAGCCGAGTATCGTTAATTTGCTCCTAAGAATTGAAGAGTTCCGTTACTACTCAAAACTATTTTTGAAGTTTATCTTTTTCAATAAAAATAGAATCATCGAAATCGGGTGGCGCGATATTCAGTTATTCGTAAATATGCTGTCGACGTACTTATAGTAAATTTAAGACTTTCATGGTTTTCAAATAAAACAAGTTTAATCAAAATCGCTTCACCCAGTCGCAAGTTTTGAGGTAATTCAGAACCTCCTCCTTTTTTGAAGTCGGTTAAAAATAACTCATATATTATAAAAGTAATCCGTGCTAACATCTAGATATTAAGTAACACTATATAACAACATCTGAAATGTATGTAAACATATGAGGGAAATGAAATAAAAGTACTTTATTATTATTATTATTACATGTTATATCGCATCATGCTTCAAGCTCGAATATTATTCAAAAATCGCTATAAAGGTTTCGAATATAATACGACGTGATACATTCAAATTTCAGGTGACCCTTACCCGAATGAGATATCGGTTATCACCTAATAAAATATGTTAAAGCTATATCTCTGTAGGGTGCTCATCATTTTCAATTTTGAAAGATATTTATATATATATACATATTCATTTTTATTAAATATTGTCATATGTCCTACACAGTTTCTTCCGCATATCTATGATAATATGTTAGATGTCTTCAACATATTTCCTATAAGAGATACCGTACACACCGGCATTGTAGGAATTTCAGAAAAAAACCTTGGTTACCTTATCTGTTTTTTTTAAAACACATAACCCTATTTATTAGACAACACGTAGTAGCATGTGATTCCACTTGTGTTGATTTACAAGGTATAGATACTTGTAATATGTGGGTTATTTAATATTAGAGCTTAGTCGCAATGTAAGCCTAGACCAAATTAATAAAATAAAATTGTGAATTTCATGGTCAATCTAGTCCGGCACATGACGATCATAAATTTCTTTATGAATACTGCCGTTGTAGAGACGAAATGTAAATTTGTTCCGTAACAATTTTGAAGTACCATTCAAATTATGTCATTGTTTAATTTCACTGTGGTTTATATGGCTGTTACTTAAATTAAGGATTGGTTTCCGCTGCGCTCCAACTAGATACCTCACTACCTAAGAACAATAGCTTATCTTATTACGGCAATTAGTGGGTGGCATCTTAACACTCAATTTTGTAACAAACGCTTCGTGTTATTTTACATTGAAATTATTAAAATACAATAATACTTATTGATGAGTGATCCCGGTGTCTTTCTTGTATTTTATTATAGTATTATTTTTACAAATTTTTACTACGCAGCCCGGAATTTTAGATTCAATTACTTAACGTTTATTAGAACATGTGGCACGCCAACGTCACACATTGTTTGAGGCTGGCTCGAGTACGCCCACTTGGGTGTAGTATTAGTTCCCACATTTTGCGTCTACGCCTGCGGTATCTAGTTAGAGCGAAGCGGAGACCGATCCTTAATCTAAGGGCTATTATTACTAAAGTCTTTTATATTTGTAAAAAATATTTTAACAAGACAGTGCAAATGTGTACAATAATTAGATATAACAATCCAATAGATTTGTTCTACAACAATATTATGAGTTTAATGTTTTATATTTTGATGAAAAATGACGTTACTTAGGTTAATTGTGAAAGTTGTAAACCAATTTACTTCAATTGGAGGAAATCTTTAATAGCTGTTATGTTTTCTAACAAATTAATCAATTTCAACCACAAATATCTAAAAATATTCTAAGTGTAATAGTAAAGGCATACATATACACATTTATACACACAAACACTCTAAAGGTATTCTTATTTTGTTTTTCTTTTTTTTTAATTAGATTTTAATAAGCGGTAATGTTTTGAAATGTAAAATTCCCATCACAAGTGTCCTTAAGCCCCAGTAGATAAATAATCTGTTAGATTTATCAAAATAAAAGCTTTTTTATTATTATAATTTTATCCGTCACCCTCCTAGATACCGTCCGTCCTTTCTTAAGAAAATTTCTATCACATAAAATCATAGGCAATCATGGACAATACGACCTATAAAAAAAGCAAGAGTACACAGTTCTATATGGTCTTTCTAGCGGGAGATTACGGGCAGCAGAGATCACATAACATCAGGTAGTCAGGTCAACATAATATACGCTCGCTCATCCTCCATAAAAAAAAGGTTTCCGCGAATTATAGTTAAATCAGGAGAATATATATAGTAATAAACTAGAGCATTCGCGCAAATGTGTTCTAAAATGTTACCACAACGTTGAAACAACACACAAGAATAAATCAATAAATTTTGGTCTCAATTTGTACAACTCAAGTGTGTTCATATGTTCATGTTCTGCTTCATGTCACTGTCCACGACAACAGCTCACTGATTCATAACATTGTTTTATAAAAGATAAGTGAATATTCCATGTTACTTTGTTGATTATACGCAAGTATAATAAATAAAGATATAATCATAATATAAACATTTATGTAATATGTTCCAAAAACCAGAAAGGCTTATTTCTATTATTCTACAAATACGACATTTTAAAAGCCTTCTGATTTACTATTACATTATTACGGAAGGTTAATAATTTATTATGTATTAAAGGAAACCAAATCATATTCAAGTTTCTTCAATAATAAACTAGTCGCATCGTGCCGGCGAATAATGTTTGCATGAAAGCTTGCAAAAATACTATTTTATTATGATGAGTAAGGAATATTACAGTAATGAAATATCTGTTCAAAATAGTGTCAGACTGATCGAAGTATAAGACAATACAACAAAAGAAGATACTTAAGTAAGTATTGCTTTCATCTCCGCTCTAATACACACCAGTATCAGGCCATAATATTTGACCGCGTGTCGCTCGACTTGTATAATATTTACTTACAAACTCTGTGTATGAGACTGGCTCCATCATATTTTGTAGTTGTCCAGAGATGTAGCTCTGCATGTTATCTGCCGACTTTATTTCGTGTACCGAAATACCGACTATCTGTTTTCACCATCTGGATGTGTGTCGTTCATCAAATATTGCGTTTTTAATCTTATACTCCTATACCCAATAATGAAAAAATTCCGGTTCCTACGCCTTTTAAATAGGGAAAGAGCAGTATTAACGAGGTAAGACGTATCATTGTCATTGACGAGTTTTATAATATTTTGAATAATAGCGACTCTTTTATGCTAACGCTACTTATCTATTTATTTTTTATAGGATTCTCATTTTAAATTCATAGCTTTTTCATCATATTCTTATTGTGAGCGAATTATTTAGGTTAGCGACTTAAATTGACTTTGATTATATATAAGAAAAATAAATCATTTAATTATATTTGCTAAACGTAACAAGAATTCCAATTAACCTACTTATGAAAGGTGGAATGTAATTTTATAAGTTCATTCCATAATTTGGTTGTAGGTGGAAGAAAATTTCTTGAAAACCGCACCGAAGAGGAATATTAATTAGGTAGAACATTTGACATTTATGAGTGTAACTATTTGACTTAATTGAATAAATCTGATTAGATTGATCAAATTTGAAAGTTTAATTTTTTTTAATGCAAAGTTCGTTAAAACTGCGTTTCGAAAGCCAATCATGAACTCTTTTTGCTAATCTAAGTTAGTTAAAACCGAGCTCTATCTTACGACGTGAGCGTCCGAGATACTTTGCTAGAAACTTAGTGAAACACCCGGACAACAGATAACAAATGGAAATATATAACACTGTCAAATATCAAAGAATATAATATTATTATATTATTACACAATACAGTAATATTGACTCTTACGGCCATACATTAAGGCGCAAATCAGATTGCACAGCGCTATTAACCTACAATTCTATTCACCTAGAAGTTGTCTTCCTTTCTATCGCGTGACTCTTACCTCTTCTGACGACGTTAGGGTTGTCTTATTTAACTTAAACTGTACCTACCTAGTATAAGGTCATCTTATAAAAATAGCTCAGTTTATTCTATAATATAAATAGGTATGTAATCGCTATCAAACCTACATTCGTTGAAGATCACTCACTACATATATTATCACGTGCGTTGGAACACCACGATATAGTCAACATAGTTCATTTTTCCTTAAAAAAATAGAAACTATTTAAACAGGTGGGTAGGTGCATATATATTATGCTTAGCTAGACTTGTGTCTAGCTAAGCATAATATATATGCAAACGATTTTGGTATCATTTTTGAAATCCAAGATGGCTGCCGCACAAAATAATGATTTCAGCAATATGGATATCGTACCCGAGGTTCTCAAGGGTGCAGAGAACAATTCTGTGATCATTTGTGAAATCCAAGAGGGCTGCCGCAAACAATTATGTTTTCAGCAATATGGATATCGTGTCCGAGAACGTGTACAAACACGTTCTCTTAGGTATTATATTTACAATAACAAACAATTTTTTGTGGTCTGAGTATAAAAACGCAAAATAACCGTTGGAACTACTTGTAATAATAGGTAGCTATAATGAATCACAGATTTGTAAGTCATGTTTCGAAATTACATAATAATAATCACTCTATATTAGAATGTTTCAGCCCTACTGTATAAATGGAGAGATGATCATGTGGCCGCTGCATGTACTTAGTATTTCGTTACCTACACGGGGAGTGAGACAGGCCTGCAAATAGTCGAAGTCCATATCAAAGTCAAATTACCTTTCACATCATTATAAAGTATATCGTTAGTAATATTTTGATATCGAAAAGAGAGTCGTTTAAGAATAAAGTTAATCAATTACGCTTCGGTGTAATTGTGGTTTACATTAATAAGTTCCAGTTCATAAAATATGTGTTCTGTAATAAACACTTCTATGCCTCACACAGTCTCGTATTTGATCCGTAACTTTCCCGCTTATCCACAACTTCACCGACGATATTTCTTACGCCTTAACATCCCTCATATTTAATTAAATCAATGTTACTTATTCATTCCATTTAAGAATTATTATTAAGTGAAGTGAGTGAATTATGAAAATAAGTAATGAATTTGAACTTTTAAAGTGAAACTTTTCTTAAATCGCCTCAAATTTAGTTAATTCAGTAATAGAACTGTACTTTAACTTCATACTGGGGCGCCGGACTCACGCACACAAACACACGATGTACACGGCCGCTAAGCGATCTCGGAAAGACACAACTACTGAGAGCCACGCCGTACGCCGCCGAGACTAGTCACATTTGGTTCCGAGTTACATTAGTTGCGCCGCGCCATCCGTCCGCGTGTCAGTCTTTTTGTACCCGAGCGGCTCCACCAGGCGTAGGTATCAATTTCAAGAAGCAAGTACCAATATGGCAGCACCCGTGGCTCACATCAGCTAACCGTGTAGTATTTATATTATTATCATTCATTCGTGCAAATGCTGCGCAGTATTTGTGTGCTTTGATTAGTGAAATGCTATAGTCCGACAACTTCGTGCGCGACCGTCCCACGGGGTGACAGATGTCGGCGGAGACGGGGTACTAAGATGTCAGCGGGTAACGGGGGGTGGTGCGGGGAAGATGAAGTTATTGATAAAATAATTGAAGTTTAACATAATTCAAAGAGTATGCCTTATGATTCTTGATACAATATATTTTTAAGTTATTATTATAGAGTTATATTTATATATGTTATACTATATTTATTCAGTTAAATTGAAATTGACGTTACACCAGTAGTGATTTTATGTTGGGGCTACTAAATCTCCATTCGGTGACATTTGTAACCGCACAGTACCTATGTTTTTTTTATAAATTTGTTATATTATTGATTTGTTTACATTGTTAAGTATTTATTATCTATTGTGCAATCATTTCTCATCACTTGAGTCGAACAATCCTATGTCAAAACAATAATAAAGTTAAATGATACCGACTCTAACACTAATGATCAACTCAAGCCAAGCCAAGCCAAGCCACTTCGTTTCTGCCTCATAAACCTTCTAAAGCTTCACTTATTGGAGTTTACTCCTTATGAATCGATTTTCATAAAAGGCGCCCGGTATGAGAAAAATATGGAGAGTACATAGTTAGACCCTGCCGGTTGAATAGCTGCCACGAACCTGTTATTATACTCCTCGATGTCAACGCAGTCATCGAGGCATTCGAAGCGGTTTGCGCATCTCTTTCCTTATTTTCATAAAAAAAAAGTTTTCACTGAGTTGATCACGGAGACATCATTGAATATATGTCTTTTGGTCGACATAATGAAGTCAATCTTATTTTTGGGGGCACCATTGGGGCTGATCCAAGTTGTTTGGTAAAAAATACTAATTTATTTTGAATATAATCGTATTTTTCATATTATAAACTGCTCCTATATTTTTTGGATTCTAATAAATTGTCAATGTCGATGAACAAAGACTTAAGAAAGTCTACAAATGGGATGACTAACTAAAGGAAGCTCTTTTCTCAACACGATTGCTACGTTTTGTCTTTCGGATAGCTAGAAACACTTCAATGAATCTAAACATTTTGTCGACTGATAATCTACACAGGGGTCTAAGTATGAAGTTGCCGTATTATTGTAATAGGTACTTCGAATTCGATTCGAATTGACATAAAACCTTCATGGTTTGAAATTTTTGAGTTAAACTGTATTCACATGGTACCTACTTAGTTTTTCTTTTAAATAATGTGCAACTTTCGATTATCGACAAACAGTTTTTTTTTAGGTAAGACAAGAAAGGTGAATACTTCGAAAATTCGAGTATATTTTAATACGATTCCGACGCGGGACTAGCGCGGCAGAAAAAGCTCGCAATATCAATGATGCGTTTGGAGAGGGAACTGCTAATATACACACATTATGATTTTGGATTAGACACTTTAGTGAAGGAAACTTTGATTTGAAGAACGAACCACGTGGAAGACCGCCAGGTGAATAACAATCAACTAAAAGAGATGGTCGAAGCTGATCCGAGTCAAAATACCTAGGAATTAGCGGCATGGCTTAAGGTTACCTTACCAATAATAATATTGACTCATTTGCGTTAAATCAATAAAATAAAAAAATATGAAAAATGGGTGCCTCATGATATGACTGATCTGTAGAAATAAATGCGTGTTGAAACTTAAATGAAGGAATATTAGATCGAATTGTGACATGCGATTGAAAATGCATTCTTTACGATAACTGTAAGCGAAAAATGCAATGGCTGACTAGGTCGAACTCCGTAACAGTGTCCTAAAGTAAAGCTTACCAATAAAATGGTAATGGTAACTGTTTGGTAGTCTCAGCATGGTGTTATTTACTATAGGTTTCTCCGATATGGTCAATAATAACAAGCAGTGAAACAATGACCGACTCATGAATTGATCATCACTTTAATTGTACCATCATAACACGGGACCTCATACAGAACGAGAAACCGTTTTAACTCAACAGGAACTGCAATGAGAAACCATTCGTCACCCTCCGTATTCGCCAGACCTTGCTCCAAGGGACTGCCATTTTCTACGTGATAAAGAGTTTTCATCTCAGGAGGTAGCATAAAATACTTTCATACAGTTTGTCGAATATAGATCACCACAGTTCTATCGCAAAGGCATAAATGACCTTCTTATTAGATGACAGCAATTATTTTGATTAAATAAAAAAAAAACAATTTCAATTTTAAACCCTAATCTAATATATAATTAATCATATACCTATGTGGTGTCAGTTTGCATACTATCTCGATATGATCAAGAAAATAACTTGACTCGTTTTTTCTCGACTCAAATTTGAGCCTCTTAGGCTTTAATAAATATTTTTTTTGTTATACTTATTCACCATTCTTGTAGCAAAGTCAAAGAATATGTAATAGTACAAGTCAAATAATAATAATCTCTTATTCAATTTGGTTTCTTTCGACGAGGTTGCTCTCGACGAGGCGCTGCGGCCGACTGATGGAAGGCATAGTCGTGTAATGGCCGGCCCGCGCGCAAATTCACTGGACGTTTTGAAATGAAATGAATTGATTTATTTGTATGAATCGTGGTGACATAGTTGTTAACAATTAATTGGTGTACAGCACAATTCGCCAATATATCGGCATACAAATATTTGATTGTCAATATTGGAATATTATATTTAATTTATACTTATACGTTCTTAATACACATTACATAGCTTTAATTCAATAATGTAATATAAAATAAACATTAATTTGTAGGTACCTCTCAAAAAATTACATTTGAATACTATTATTATTGGCTAAAGAATTCTTTTAAACTATAAAAGCATTTATCTATTAACCATAATTTTAATTTTTTATGCATTAATGTTTTAGGCATCTCTCTAATATTCTTTGGAAGGTGGTTAAATACCCTAATACACATAACATTTGCGTTATTTTGATGAAGCGCTGTTCTACAGCATGGCATCAGAAGGCGAGTTGGATCTCTTAATCCTAATATGGAATAGTCTTTTGCTGGTTTCAAAAGTTCACCATGTTTTTTAATAACAAATTAACATACAAATTTCTAATATATATAGACCAGTAAGCGTTAACAGACGGTGCTTTTTGAAGAATGGTCTACACGATTCTAGAGGACTGACATTGCATAAAGCTCTAATACATTTTTTTTGTGCCAGAAAAACATTTGAAATATTAGTGAAGTTTCCCCATAGTATTAACCCGTACCGTAAAACTGACGCAATATAACCGTGGTATGCAGTAAGTGCAGCATTAAAGGATACAGTTTGTCTGAGCCTTCTTAAAGCGACAACGAACTTATTTATTTTGCCTGCCACTGTATCACATTGAGCTTTCCAGTTACAATTGCAATCTAATATAAGGCCTAAAAATTTTATTGTGTTTGTTTCTTTAATCGTTTGGTCACTGTGTGTTATATTTAGAAATTTATGTATTGTTTTATAATTAGAAAATTGTATATATTTTTTTATAGTTTTTCATAAATGTATTATTTGGAACAAAATATTACTGTTTTGCAATAAAATAAAACCCTAATAAAGTGAAGTATTTATTAAGGAACATGAAGAAGAAATTTAATTGAAAATTGTGAAATAACTAGGAAATACCTAAAACTGTTTTTTCCGTAGAAGTATAAGAATGAAGATTAAGGGAAAACTATGCCATTTTATTGTATCGAGTCAAGTTTAGTCAACCGAGTTTCATCTCCCTTACCTTACTAACTAGAACCCTAAACTTATCAAAATATATTTAAAATTCGATGTTTTTTTTGCTTTAAAATTGATTTTCTCTTCAGTCAATCGTGGTGTTTGGGACTCACTTCACCTACTTTTAAGGTGAAACCATCACAAAGCCACACGTATCCTAACTCATTTTTGCCTGAAGATTTTATTCATTCAGAATTAATTGCTTTAATAGTGGGACGTAAGTGTTCGGACAAATAAATTGACTTTTTGTGACACCGCTATGACGTGGTTAGAGTTACTTTCATTGTCTGCATTTGACTAATACAAGAACATAAGTTCATATTCACGATTCCTGATGCTTGCCAACATCTCCCCAATTTAATAACCATTCCCTTTATTTTCACAAAAGCTTGCTAGGAATCTACTCAAGGCTAATTACTTTAATATAAAGTTCCTGACCAGTATAAATGTAATTTGAAATTGTTTTGTTGTGTTTTCAATACATACATTTATTAAGCTCACTATTGTATTGCCAACCGTTTTAAAAATAAAAATAAAATAATCTTTTGTTTTCTGTTTCAAATCGCTTGTTTTTTTTTATTCGTAAGCATTTTAATTACGTTTGTTAAAATCAAATAAAATAATAATAAGTCACTAATCATCGTAATTTCACCTATTTTTTTTTTTTTATGGAATAGGAGGACAAACGAGCGTACGGGTCACCTGGTGTTAGGTGATCACCGCCGCCCACACTCTCCTGCAACACCAGAGGAATCACAAGAGCGTTGCCGGCCTTTAAGGAAGGTGTACGCGCTTTTCTTGAAGGTACCCATGTCGTATCGTCCCGGAAACACCGCACAAGGAAGCTCATTCCACAGCTTCGTGGTACGAGGAAGAAAGCTCCTTGAAAACCGCACTGTGGAGGACCGCCACACATCCAGATGGTGGGGATGATATCGTAACTTGTGGCGTGTCGTGCGAAGAAGAAGAAGAAGAAGAAATATATATAATATCTATAAAGAGTAGTATTATTGGAAAACGCCTCTGATTCAATAAATATATAGAGTGTATACATGTTTCGGTGGAATATAATTACTTTTACAAAAACTTATTAAAATTCTGATCATCGTTTTTTTTTTTTTTAAAGCTTATATTAAAACAAAATTGTATCAATATTCATTCCATTACAAAAACAACATATGATAACAATAGGTAAGTAGTTATTAATGAATATCAAACATATTGATCGGAAAATGTAGACCTGAACAATATCGTATTAACTTGTTAGTTAACTAGAGTGACACACATCGAGTGGAACAGACACTGTTTATAATTTAAATCTTGATTCATGTAAACATGCATCTAAAAGCATCTGATCTATTCTTCATTAAGTCCATCGGTTTAATTTTTGGCTACACCTCAAGATTCCAAGTTTCCTCAAAGAATAATTTTATTATAAAAATTCAGTGTTTCTGTACTGTGGCATTTATGTTTTACGAATGTATGAGATTTTTGATTTATGATAGAATAACAAATATGTTGATTTGGCTAACTCTTACTGAGTACCTCATATTAACTTTTATATCATTTTATACGGAAAACAATTATGTAACGAATTTTTATGAATACGATTGTCATATCGACTCAAAAAATCACGAAAAACTCTGTTCCAGAATACAATTGTTCATTTTATTCCATGTAATGATATCAGTCACTAATCAAGCAATATTTGCATTTATAAAGATCAGTTATTCATGGGAGGGAGCATTATTGATTGTTTTACGTTATTTGGCCTGCGACATTGGTTCTCTTCCTCTTTTTCTTATCATTGCCTTGCATTACCATAGAGTTAAGATGTACTGTAGCAGGGTATCGAAAAACATAAGTCTAACTACAGCTGGTTGTATGAAAAGTGCAATAATTGAATTTGAAATATTACAAAAAAAGCAACAAGCTACAGATACACCAACAAAAATAATAGTATGTATACGTTTATATATTAATATTCGGTTGTGGAAGTGTTCGTTTTGCTTTGCTTAAATAGCTTATACTGAAATCCGTTAAAATATATTTTGAGCACGCTAAGAACATGTCATCCCCGAATGTTGTTTTAGTAAGTCATCTCCACTGAGTCATATACAGCAGGACTGGTGAAACACTAGCAATATTCAAGCATGTAATACCTATTGGTCGATCATAGATCATCTGCTCGCAGTGAGTTTTGGACGGAAGAAAATTGAATCCACATATTTACACAGTATTATAAAATCAATTGTATCAGTGTTGGTAATGAATGTATCGACACGTTATTTATTTCTTGCGATATTTGTTCAGAAATTAACATAACTTTATGATATAAATAGAACGACAATCGATTGCCGATACAGATACTCTGCATTTGACATGGGAAGTGTCACAAGTCATGCTGTTTATATTGACATTACAACATTGTATTGAAAAACACATTCTATATCAGTAGACTTCTAGACTTATTTGGGGGGTAGCCTATAATAAAAAGTAGACTACAATAAGAACACGATTTTAGTGAGAAGTTGTTTGATTTTCAAAAAATTTAATTTTTTTAATTCCAGTCTATTTCTCTTTTCAGTTTTAATGTCCACCATTAAAAATGTCAGTTGACACAGTTATAAAGTGGCAACTAGTACTAATGATTGTAGAGCTTCCCTCGCTCGCTAAATTCTTGATTTATCTTGATCAAAAACACGTTGACACTTTGTGCATTAAATCATTATAATAGTCTTTTAAAATTAAATTATAAATTATTTATATAACTGAAAAGAGAGTCAACAGAATTCTTCAAGCTGTAGTAGGGTAAGGAATAAATCAAATTGAAAAACAGACTGCTCTATATTGTATAGAGTCATATAGTCACCACTTCTGTGCTTCAGGAGCTGACCCGACGCCGCTGATATTTTTGCAAGCCTGAATACTTCTTACAATTGATTGTTGACTGCATGATTTTATTTAAAGGCCTTGTACACGATCGGCATCAACTGCCCAGCAACGTATCCTTGGTCGGATTTACGTAAAATGGACAGTGTAGAAATCGGTTGATAGACCAATATTTTAGATCTTGGTCGCCAGCTTATCTCACGCACCTGTCGTCAGCCCCGACCGTCTAGGACGCTGTCGGCCGACGCGAGCACTTCAACAGTTCAGTAATCAGTATCAGCGTAGCGAAACTCTCAAAGAAAAAAGCGATTGTATGAAACGTGTAGTGAATGACAGATTGATAGATGATGGCTATAATATTTTATAAAACGGAGATAGCCAAAATTTTACGACGTTTTAGGCAACTGTTCGCTTTCAAACTTATGTCTAATCACTCCACATTTCATACTAAACTAAATTTAAAATATTACCCAGGCAGTCTCGCCTCTTATTTATTATCCTCTTCAGCACGTACTTGTCAGTATTCGTGGGCGCACGTCAAAGTTGCGTTGTAACGGTATATTTAACTCTTTGAGCCAATTGAATCTACAAAAATTGATCTCTTGTTGCTTAAAGACAAGGAGCCATACTAAGCTACGTCTTTATGATTTGAATGCCGGAGAGAGCCGACAAGTTGAATCAACCACCCGACCGTGTAGAACGAATACAGAGATCGGTTGATTCAACCAAGGACGCGATGGTCGGCGGTTGGTGCCGATTGTGAAGGCCATTAATTTGATTTTCTTTTTAAATAGAAGAAGTGGGTGGTGAATGGTGAGTTTATGATGATCAGGAAGGCAGCAGTAATAATAGATTTATGATATTTTCAGGCGGTTATATTAACAGTTATGAGTTTTGTTAAAATTATGAGAATTCAGTTTTATACTCTGCTCCCAGCATTTTGCCACAAGGGTAAGTCCAGAAAATGTGAGTTATTTTTCACATTTGTATTACGCGGTAGGGAATAACTGAATCTTGTTGATTTGATTTTAATTAAATAATTTAAGTTTACCGGTTCAAATTAAAATTTTGTAAATGTACATTATATTTACAACAAAACTTAAAATAGAAACATCTTAGAAAAGCTAACGACTAATTCTACGACGCAGCCTCGAGCATGCCAAATAAACCATACAGCTGTTTGATATATTTGATCACTAACTTTAATAAAATTGAAAATATTTTAAATTAAAATTAAATTACAGTATATTTTTTATCCAAAATAAAATAATGTAGTAGTACATAATAACAAACTTAGTATAAATAATAATGAGTAATGTATTTCACTGCCAGGCAGCCTTATCATTACTGAAAGTTAAATTAAAATGATAATTAGATGACTCCATTATAAGCCAATTGGTCGCACTAGACATGGGCACTTCTTATTTATGTTGTTAAAGATTGTAATTTTTATATTACAATAGGTACAAGTCGGGCTAATTAACATGATAACTTTTATTAAGTTAGTACACAATAAATATGTCCCTACAAATTATATGAGAGTAAACAGAGTATTTTCAATTTAACCGGGTTCTACAGTTTTTTTTTTTTGTACCAACGAAGGTGCTATGCCTTTGAAAATCCATTTACATATTTGAAATAAAAAAATGAGTCCCAAATTAAGACGTTTAAATTATTTTGTTAATTTATTAATAATTCACAATATTTTATTAAAGACTATAATATGCATTTTATCACTAAAATTATAATATTGAATTAGGCTGAATGACCAAATGTTATCAATCAGCTAACATTTGGCGCGTGCTGAATGAAACCTGCACGTTATTTCTCATAATTTTCACATTTTGTTTGAAAGATTTATTCAATACATGATTATATACTAGTATTGATTTAATTTGTTTAATGTTTTATTTATTCCAAAACATATAAATAATACTAACTGATACTTTATGCATGCCTGATTAAGCTTTTGTCATTAAGACTTTTCCAACGATATATCACAGGGGAGTCATCGTGCTTTCTGAGAAATAAAATTTCCAATGCCTTCTATGTGCTTTATATAATATAAAGTTTTTTTTACAGCTACCGGCGAGTACTACCATATATTCTTACTTTATAGTATTATTGATTATCTAATGAAAATGTTACTCTGCGCGTACTTGTTTGAGAAGACATCGGCAGTGATGGAAGATTTTAAATTGTCAGTGAGAGATAGAATAATGTGCATAGCCGGTAAGTATTTAGGATTAAATAATTGATACGTATAGATAGAGCCAATGAAAACAGGCCAGGTTTATAATTTTAGTGTGCATTGATCTCGTAAAAGAAGTAATAATAAAATAATGGGCTATCGCAGAATATATTTAAGAGTTCAAGACTCACGTATTCATGCATTTATTTATTATCAGATATATTCATTGGTTCATCTTTCTCTTAAGTTTTTCTTATTTTAAATATCCGTCCTTGCCCGGGTTGTACTTGAATCTACAAAAAAACTATCAAAAATAAACTTTTCTGTTCAACGCTGTCCTTATCAGTCGCCGTGACCGTGTCGGTCAGGAAGACATCATTATCAATACCTCAGCCATACATAGATAATTCTCGTACCTTAGCAGTTCCTTGACATATACAGAAAGTTAAAATTGTGGTTTTATGTTTGCGAAAATATTTAATAATTTTGAAGATCTCACCTGAAAGTATCTCCTTTTCTGACGCTGGTTTATTGATGTTTTTCGTTAAAAATTTTTTAACAAAAAAACAACCGACTTCAAAAACACTATTCCAAAACAGTAGATATAATATGCACTAAAAAGCGTGATGCACTAAAATAATTGCGTATTTTATACAATCTAATTAACACATTTAATTATAGTTACGATTATTGTAAGTTTTGGAATCGGTGACCTTCCGCCGTGACCCGCTCTCGCCTCTCACCTCCTCACGACTCAAGCACATGTCACCTATAACTATGTGTGTAATTACAAACCTATCTTGGATGACACCGACTCCAAAAATTACAATAATCGTAACTATAATTAAATTTATTAATTAGATTCTATAAAATTACGCAATTTTTTATTTTTTGAATTTTAGTCAAAATCAAGTACACTAAGAATTTGTCTAAATATGTGTAGATATACTAAATTTTTCAATGCAGCATTGAACGTAAGCGCTTAATTGAAGAGTTCCGTTACTTTGCCATGGATTCCGTAATCAGAACCTAACCAAACTATCACAAAACTATCTTTGAAGTATATCCTTTCCAATAAAAAAGGAATCATCGAAATCGGTTGGCGCGTTATTTAGTTATTCGTAAATTTATCATCCACTTTGCTATACGTATGTATAGCAAATTTAAGACTTTTATGGTTTTCTCATGGATGCCATTATCTAAATCTGGACCACACGGGAAGCACCAGCTTTCAAATAAACACCCAGTCGAAAGTTTTGAGTTAACAAGAAGTTTTTTCCTGCTATTTTTTATTAAATTATTTTACTGGTGTTAAATAGTAATCGACAGGATGACGAAGCATTATTCATTAATGGTCGTTTACTGAAGAATTGACGTTCGCCGCTAATGAATATCGCTATTTAAAAATTAAATTTAATATAACTGGCGGCGGACAATTGCTGTAAATGTTTGTCAAGTCCGTGTCATTCATTGATATATAAAGTGTGTGTGTGTGTGTTTTTGTATATATAAACAGTATTTGTGTTTGGAAGCTTCTATGATATTTTTTTATAAAATTTGATGAACTTGTCCAAATCTGTCGTGACAACATGGCCGCATCATAAAAAGTTAAATCAATTCGAATACATTATATACTAGCCGGTTATATTGTGAGCCTGAATCGATGACGTCACAACATCCCTTTGTTACGGATATCAATATTTATTATAATATCAATATGTTATTAATAAATAAACAATAATTTATTTTTTCAGTATGTGTGATTTTTTTTTAAAACAAATTTTACATTGCGGATTCAAAGCAATAAAAACCACTGAGGTTTGTACAATTGCTAAATTAAGTCTACACCAACAGAGTTAAATTAATAAAAGAAAAAATAGTTCACAATCACTTAGCTATACATTATAATTATACAAATAAAAGTAAAAGTACTTGATACAATTAATAGTTAAGCACGATAAGTTTAGAGATACTTGCAAGGAATTGTCTAAGTTTGTTGCATACATAGCCCACATGATTACTCCATTTAAATTTATCGTCTATTATTAACCCAAGATATGTGTGAGATCTAACTATTTCCAAGGGTGTGCATTTACATGAGTGATAGTTTTTATGTAGACAGACATGTTCGTGAGCTGTTATGTTTTTGATTGGTAATTTCTTAATAAACAGTGATTTTATCAATAAGAGCTTAGTTTTATTTGGATTAAGAACAAGGCCTACATCATGACACCACCGGGTTAGGTTATTGAGGTCCTGTTGCATAAAATCACAAGCCTTTATTGGATCTTTGTCCGCGATTACGAGACAAGTGTCGTCCGCAAACTGGAAACAAGTGCAGTTTTTTATACAGTCTTTGATGTTATTGACGTATGAAAGAAAGTGAAGCGGCCCTAATACTGAACCTTGAGCGGTGCCCTTTCTCACCATGACTGGCTTACTCAACGTGTTGTCTATTTTCACTTTGTATGTCCGATTTTTTAGATAGTCACTGCACCATTCCAGTAATGGACCATGGACTCCACAAAAGTCTAACTCCTGAATAAGTTGATTATGCAACAAAGTATCAAAGGCGCAAGAGAAGTCTATAAATAATACTAAAACGTGTTTTTTAAGATTTAAGTGACTATTCACTTCGTCAGTAAATTTTGATAAAAGGTTTGAAGTACTCTTACCAGTCTGGAATCCAAATTGATTTTGTTGTAGTACTTCATGTTTCCTGTAAAAACCATGTATTTGTTCGCATATAAAATTTTTAACAATTTTATCAATCGATGATAGTATTGTTATGGGTCGATAGTTATCATAAACACTATGTTTACCTTTTTTAAATATAGGCCTCACACAGCCATGTTTTAATTCATTTGGGTAATGAATTTTGCTTATACTGCAATTTATTAAGTTTGCAATAGCCGTGGAGACATCTCTTTCAATTAATTTAATATCTGATACCTTGATACCATCCAGACCAGGTGCCTTACGTGAGTTTAAGTTTTTTATAATTTTATAGACCGAATCGCTTGAAGCTTTTTTTAAAAAGATACTGGAATCATTTGGTTGGCGGCAATTATTTTGTTTATAAAGTTTTATGTTGCATGTTGGACTAATATCATTCACTGCATTATCAAAGCTTTTCGCAAAGTTATCTGCAATGATTTCAGTATGCAACCCTAGCGCATTGAATGCATTAAGAATTGCTGAATCAATAGATGATGACACACGACCTAACATTTGGTTTATTATTTGGTACATTTTTTTCGTATTTCCTAAGTTATTACTAATTTCTTTTAGGTAATATGAATTTTTTTTAGCTTCTAAAACCTTGTGTATCTTGTTACAAACTTTATTATATTCTAATCTTAATTTAGGATCGTAATCATAATTTTTCCATTTGCGAAAGAGTTTCTCACGCTTTTTACAAAGTTCATTGATATTATTATCGATCCAAGGCTGCTTACATTTATTTTTACCATTATCTAAACCATTCCTTTTTTTATAGTACTTGTAGCCGCATTGTTAGCATTATGAAAGGATCGACAAATAAAATTATAAATTTCATACGGGGATTTCATGTCGTTTGTCACAGACCATTTAACGTTTTTTAGTTCCCGAAAAAGAATGTCATAGTAAATTTTTTGTTTGATATCACCCCGTGTACGCTGTGCCGTCGGGCTGTTCATCGCCAATGCAAACGAAGACAAGGCCTCGATGGTCCGCCAGTACAATATCTAACTCCGTCGAGTACGGATTTAATGTGGGGAAGCGTGCAAAAATGTGGTCGATACAAGATTTGGTTACATAGTTTTGTTTCATTTCAATTCTCGTATAATCGGATATACCACACATTAATCCATGCTCGCTGAGTGTTGCTAGATATGAATCTTAATATGTCGTTGAAGATTTTAGGTCAATGTTTATGTCACCAATCATTAGTAAGTTTAGTTTTGACTCAAATATAGAAAGATAGTTATCTAGTTCTTTTACAAAATTATTCTTGTTTGTTGATGATGGGCGATAAACTGCACAAACAACTACATCTTGGCAATCATTTATTTTAAACGATTCTGTTAGACTTTCAAAAGTGCTTGTTTTATGATTGAATTTTGTAAATTTTATGTGATTTCGGATGTATATCATAATGCCGCCTCCCTTTTTATTTTTTCGTAGTTGTGAGTACATGTTAAAGCCAGGAAGGTTAAACAAATGGCAAATTTTATTCGAGATACCACATTCGGTCAACACTATTAAATCAATTGGAAAAGTACATTTATGAATAGTTTGTTCTAATTTACTGAAATTTTTAATTAAAGACCTGATATTAAAATGTAGACATGATAGTTTTAAAGTATTTCTCGTATGTTGTAAAAAATTATTAAGTGCAATCTCGTATTTCTTTTATATGTGTATTCATATTATATATTAACATAAATTCAAACTTATACAGGCGAGAATTTAATGAACTTTTTTATTAAATGTAAGGAAAAAAGAAACAAAAACTGTACCTAATAGCTTATTGAGGGGTAGATCCTTTTAGTTTCTTTTCAAAATTAGATGAGCTCGAACACTGCTTTTCAAGGAGGTTTATGTCTTGCACTGAACGAATATAATATATTTTACTATCACTACACTTTCTAACACACACTTTACCATCTTTGCACCATATATACTGAAAGGATTCTTTAAGTTGGGTTTTCGCTTTGAATAACAGTGACTTAAGGTGCTTAGTTAGCGCATCCCGTACATAGACACGATTTTCAACGCTTTCTTTCGGGACGCCCTGTACTATGTGTCCAAAAGTGAGTAATTTCTCCCTTCCAGCATCAATTCATTTTTTTCGGCATAAATTCGACTTTAATTCCAGTAGGATAACTCCTGGTCTAGTCTTTGAACCCGGTAGACGTTGTGAAGACTGGACATCAGCTGGGTCAACGTTCAATTTGGAAACCACAGTTTCCACCACTTTACTTATGATGCTCGGAGGAATTTCGGGAAGCCCAGCTATTTCCAAAGATGATGAAAGAGATTTTTGTTCAAAATCCTTAATCTCTTGCTCCAGTACCGATATTCTTAATTGCATATTTATGTTGGAATTTTGAAGGTCAAAGTTTTTGTTTTGTAGGTCTTTGATAAGGGTATCTTGCTTTTTCATAGATTGCTGCACTATGCTCATTTGTTCACTTAGGTACTCCAGTGACGACTCAAGATTAACAAGTTCTTCTCGAAATGCTTTTTTCACCTCGCGACCAATGTCCTCTATTAATTTTTTCGTATTAATAGTTTGAACATTCGCGATGGATTCCGAATCAGATTCATCGTCATCACTGCTGTTATCTGGAATAATGAAAGACGACCGGCGAGAAATTTGTTTTAAACAATCTTCACAGCACCATTCAATTCCAGGGGAATGAAGAAAGGGTTTTCAGTTGCTTGTTGGAAAGCTTGGAACACTCGGGATCAGCATGTACAATCTTGTCACATCTACTGCATTCCAGGCCTGGCACTTTTTTGGTGATATTCTTTTGCATTTTAAGCACTTCTTAACAACCTTATGTTAAAAATTATTTATTTTTCTTGCAGTACTATTACTACTAGTATAGCGACACAGAACTACAGAAAGTACAGAAATTAACAACAAAGGGGAACGGGAGGAGTCTTCACGATCCAGCGGGTTCCAGACATATTGTTGTCGCGTAGTATCATAACTCATAATGGTGTCTGTGCGCATCGTAAATAAACCACTTTTATAATGTTTTCTAAACGCGCCGTACGAAGAATTTAATTTCAGTTAATATATTATTATATAATATTTAATTCGATACACCACAGTTCCTCTATTTTGAGCAATGCACGAACACTGACACAAAGTGACATCCAAATAATGTAAGCCGTAGTTTGTCACGCACACTAAAGTAATAAACCTGGCCTGTTTTCATCGGTTGTTTAGCAGCAAGAGAGAGCTATCTAGACGTATAAAATATTATGCAACGTATTTATTTATTCATTTGTAACTTCCAGTTCTCCCCGTAGTTGCCACTGGCACGTATTCACGAGGACTTAATATGTCGTATTCGCCCCAGATCCTACTTTTGTTACTGCGCTGTAACTGTTCTCAGCAACGTCGGAGTGAACTACAAGTTTGGCGAGGGGTATATAATATGTTACCGGCCAAACCTGATTTTAGGACAAACTAGGTTTTCCTAAGGTAAATCAGTTCATCCCTAAGGTGAGCCAGAAATAAGAACTAATATAGACAAGGCTAAACCAGTTTATCCTGAGGTGTACTTATTCATGTAAGGCTCAACTAATTCAGACTTGGCTTAACGGGTTTGTCCAAAGGCCGATAGGAGAATCTATTAACCTAGTCTGTACCGGTTTATCCTGTATCGGTTATATATTTAGTAAAGGAAAAATAGATTGGCCTAAACTCTGGTTTCGCCGGTAACATTTATACTGGGTCTACTTTTGAAACAAATATTTTTGCTACTTAGAATATTTAAAGCTTTCTGTTTTTTAGCAACTTATTTGATACGTTAAAAATATGACTAATACTTTCAAATATTTTTCAGATGAAAGACGCCAGCAGGACATAAGACTTTACCTGGAATACTTAAACTGCTATTCAACATCATTCAGTGTCTTCAACATATTCTCTTTAAACTTGGCATGGTTTTTTCGCTTCATTTTAGTTGGCTTAAATAATTTTTTATCTCTTTCACAATTATTTCATGTTTATAAATTGCAATTAACAGATTAATTATTCTATATGTACTAGCCGTACCATGTACCTGGCATGCGTTGCAATTCCACCTAAAGAATAAATATTATTCCAGAAATAAGAAGTCAAAAAAAAATCAAATATAAATAATAATATATACATTTTGTACGTGCGAAAGAGTCTCTGCAAAGAATCTTTTAAAATTTAGATATAATGATGGAGTATATCGGTGCCTTTAAGAAATCCTAAAGTTTAATTGGTGTACACGCAGCTTGCATGCATTTTTCTTATTAACGTAACAAGAGTCTGTATACAGTAAGTATCACCCGGTGACGTGTAGTTTATCAAGTTGACCACCATATATATAAAAACACCGAAACTTGTATACGTGTGAAATGTGTATTAGGGTATTTAACCACCTTCCAAAGAATATTAGAGAGATGCCTAAAACATTAATGCATAAAAAATTAAAATTATGGCTAATAGATAAATGCTTCTATAGTTTAAAAGAATTCTTTAGCCAAAAATAATAGTATTCAAATGTAATTTTTGAGAGGTACCTACAAATTAATGTTTATTTTATATTACATTATTGAATTAAAGCTATGTAATGTGTATTAAGAACGTATAAGTATAAATTAAATATGATAATCCAATATTGACAATCAAATATTTGTATGCCGATATATTGGCGAATTGTGCTGTACACCAATTAATTGTTAACAACTATGTTACCACGATTCAAACAAATAAATCATTTCATTTCATTTCATTTCCTCTCTCTACGTCTATCAATCACTTGATATTAGTAGTTAGTCTAGCTTGGCGAACTTCTTTTGTTTATTGAGGAAGTTTTGTGCCGTGAGAAACATTCTGAAGCTTCTTCTTCTCCTCGTTTCTTTCTACGTCCGACCCTTCACTTCTCAACTTCGCTTATCATCAGAATTTGTAAAAGGTCCCCTCAGAATATAAGGCATGCTACAAGACTAGCCAAGTGACAAAAACCAACTAAATTTAACGGGTTCTATTGATATACAGATCTACTATCTATTATGCCTTTACGCAGTTAACGCAATTTAAAATATATATTACATGACAGTTCTTTATATTGTACTTATTAATTTTTATATTTTATATAACTTCATAGAAAGAGTTTTTTTTTGCTGCTTAATAAAATAGTATATTAATTTTTCTTATAACTAAGGCATTACTTACTTATAATATTTTTCATATCAGCTTTACATTATATTGTTTGAAGTAAGTATTTTTTATCATTAAAGTGTTGGTAAGTAATACGATCGCTGACGTGGCCACTGTGTATATATATATATATATATATATATATATATATTTATATATATACAGTATGGATTTTACATCTATGAATTAAATGTAGCCACATACTTGTTATAACATTTGCTGACGATATCCAAAAATGAAAAAAATCGGTGCACTAGTTAGGTAAGAAAATAGACTTTTAATTTTGAGCGAATATTAACATGCTGTACATTGTACAATCGGGTCACGAGGTTACTGGGTCAACACTCAATGATTCAATGAACTTGAATCTTTGCCTATCAAAATGCGATGTTGCCGTCCCGCGTGCTTCAAGTTCAAAGACGCTGGTCTTTTTTTTTTTTTTGAGAGGAGGAAATACTGTTACGTATTTACGCCCCGGACGGGGCGTAATATGTCGGACTCGAGTGTCCGCGCAAGCGGACACCCCATACCGACTAAAACCTCCTCTGTGCTGTTAGCAGCACTGGCTTTCACAGCGAAGTAGGACGTGGGCCGTGGAGGCCGCAAAGACTACGCAACAACAGTCGCGGGGCGTCTCCTAAGGAGACTCGAACCTCAGACCGGCTGTGTGCTTGTGGGAAGGAGAGAGAATGAAAATGAAGATGAAATTGAATGAAATGAAACGTTGGTCGGATAGAACACAAGCGATGTTGCGTGTTCGCTTCTCGCGGTGAATTCAAACGTGTCGGACTAAAGTAAAGTGAAAGAACGCGGACGGGCGCAACCTATCGATAAATAGCTTCTTTTAAAGGAAATAATACCCAATTCAAAAAGCTATTTAACTTTAAATACTTAGCACACAGTGTAGTATACTTAGCGTACTAGAAATATCGTAAAAAACCTTAAAACACTACGCTTACTAAATTAACTTAAACTTAAATACTTAGTGTATTTAATGAAATGAAATGAAAATGAATAAATGAATGAAAATGAATGAATTTATTTTTTTTATTTTTTTTTTGTTGAAGTAGTAAACAGGTAATAATTATAAACAAAGGAGATATAAACAGTAACGTTTTATAATGTCTTACATGTTATGTAATACAAGGCAATCTAATTTTTAAAAACTCTATCAACTTACCCGTTGCTACTCAGGTTTTAAACGGACAAATGAGCGTACAGGACACCTAATGTTAATTGATCACCGCCGCCCACATTCTCTTACAACACCAAAGGAATCACAGGAGCATCGCCGAGCTTTTAGAAAGGTGTACAGGCTGATTTTAAAGATATCTATGTCAAGGAAGAAAGTTCGTTGAAAAAGGCACTGTAAGGGAACGCCTGACATCCTGATGGTGGAGATGATATCGTTATTTTGTGGCGAGTCGTGCGAAAGTGGAATTCGGCGGCTGGAATCAGGTCAAGCAGTTGTTCGGAAACTCCCAGCAACGCGAAATGATCTAGCCGTTCACAGAGCACTGGATCCCCGACAATTCGAGCAGCTAATCGTTGCACGTGGGCATTAGGTTCTAGCTGATACTGGGGTGTGTCCGACCAGAGGTGACAACAATACAGGCAGTATCTGGTGTTACTGCGCTTTAGGAGTGCGCTAGAATCTAGATCAGCTTGAAGTATAATAATAATAATAATGAAGCTTTATTTGATTCCATGCAAAAAATAACAATTGTTTAATATTACTCTAAGTTACTATCTCTATCTCTGGTTTTATATGGACCCCTTTTGGGTAAAAGCCTCCTCCAAAGAACTCCATTTAGTTTTGGTTTTTGCAGTCTCTATCCAACTTTGCCCCGCCACCGCCACTATTTCATCTGTCCACCTACCACAAGGCCTGCCTCTCTTAAAGTTTTTAATTAAATAATTAATTTTGCGATAGTTCTGTGGAGTAGTATTACTTATATTGTTATTTATTTCATAGATATGCAGACTATACTGTATATATATAGGAAATAATGTTGTTAATAGTACATGTATATACTGTTTGGTGGTAGGTATATATAAAAAAGAACACCTATGATTCCAGTGGCTTTTCAAAGAAGTGACGGAGGCGGTGATTATATATAGGTATATATATATGGTATGTCGATGGCATATAATATATTATATATAGGTAACATCATTTGAGATTTGGCAAACACAATAATATAATTAATATAATGATCGGTCAGATATCTCAACTTTAGCGAGACTACGCTACAATAAATTTATATAATATTTCAAAAGCTTCTAGTAAATCTCCTTAGAAAACATAATTTTAATACTTTTCATAATTTTGATCACAATGGACGTTTCTGTGTTTGTACACCAACATAATAACTCGTACTATAATTGTATTCTTCGTATGTATAGACTTTATAACGAGTTATCACAGAAAAGTAAGAATCTAGATTTATATAAAGACGTATAGCAAAACACAAGTTATACAATATTATGTTAGAACTTTCGTTACAAAATAGCTCAATTTACGATGTTGTCATTTATTTTAATTTTTTCGGAATATTTTTAGGTTTAGGTATTATTGAGAAGTTCAAAAATTTGTTTTATAACAAGCATTTTGGGCACGCTCTTCGTGAACCAGAATATAAATGTGTGTAAGCATTGTAAAATGCCTAACTTAATTTTACATGATTGTAGTTTGTGTGCCTAAGTAAATAAATAATAAAACAAATCAGCAGTCATTTTACCCAAAATAGCCTGGTTTAAGATATAATAATAGCTGTATTGTTCTGAACTAAGGCTGATTCATTACTCAAAGAGAGCAGTTTGAGTCTCATGAACCTATAATTTCACTTTGAACCCGATAACAATGCTTGCAGATTACTTACACTTTATTTACAGCAGTACAAGTAGCCGCTGTCAGGTACAAGGAACCTATCAATATTTCACCATTCAACGGAGTCTTGTCTAAAGAAACATTCGTTTAGTAAAACGTACTAATTTTAAAGACAAATGTATTTTTCAATCACAAGTACCATTTCAGAATCATGATTAAACATTTTTTTTTCGGTAGGCTCTCTGTCAAAGTCGAGATATTTTGAAAATATTGAATTCATAGTTCGGCAAAATGGGTTTTTTGTTAAAAAATTTAGGGCAATTGTATTTTCTTTTAATGTCACTAAAGATAACATGTTATAATTAGAGTAATGATGACACGTTTGAAATGGACAATAATAACCAAAAAATGGTTAAGAAATGGAAAAAAAGGCTTTTTTATTTAATGCCCATAACTTCTAAAGAACATGGGATGGAATAGTATTTTACTGATTTTTGGGAATTTTGGAACATCCTGTATATTATTTATTATCTCGGTCATTTAAATTAGGTGTTAGTAAAATGTATAAAACTATGTAAGTATTAATGTTAATTATTTTGTTCATATTTTCATAAGGCCTACACTGTAGAAATAAACACCTAGTCCAGCCATAAGTTCTGTTACAAATTAAAATGCAGAAGAAGGCGTTTTGATCGATCCACTCTCTTTAATTGTAAAGATTGATTTAGGGCATGTCCTGTATATCGATGATAAGCACCGAGTTTCAGGTCTTGTTTTATAATACGCGACAGAGTCCGAGCGGGAATCCTAATTTCTCGCGATAAGATTTTTTGCTTCCTATTGGGGTTTCGACGAATTCTGGCTTTAAAAGCATTAACAGCCTTTGTAGTTCTAACAACACGCGGCCGCTCCGATCTCTTCTAGTCTTCGACAGACGAAGTTTTGCTGTATCTGTTGATAGTACGATATACGAACATACGGCTGTTACCAAGCTTTTGAAGTGTCTGGAATATGATCGACGGCTCCATACCCACTTTGTGCAAGGCGATCACTGCAATCCTATTTTCTTTAAGACCCCATTCCATATTGTAATTTGATAATGAACACGAAAAAATATGTATAATGGCGCAAAATCGAAATAAGTTTTTAAATAATATACGTGTTCCAATTTCAAAATAATTAATGAGTTGAAAAAAAGAAATTTTTTTATGTAATAGTATTTATGGTTAGACTAGTTAGGATGGGCATCTCAATCTAAAATTCGGATACTATAAATTTGCCTGTGTGGAAAATGATGAAATATGCATTGCTGGTTCTCGAATCAACTTATCCGCGGCAATGGATGGCCAAGTAGATTACAGATTCCAGTACATAAGCTGTCTAACTTTTTTAGCATTTGAAATTACAAAGTTACTACAGAACTGTCATAACACAATAACTATCACTGATGTGGGCTGAGGTTATCAACCAACAACAGTATCTTCGTTTCTGTAATAATAATATTATAGAACAAGTATACAACATCATAAAATAATTAAATTATATTTAAATCATTTAATACATGGGGCACACTAAAAGTTTTGCACTTCTAGCTAATCGGAACTATTTGAATTTCGAATATTTTTTGAAACGTAGCAACCTTCTTAGTAATAAAAAAAACAATTGGCGGAAGATCATTTGTCAATTGTTTTTTATCACACATCAATTCAAATTCAAATTCAAATATTTTTATTCAAAATAGGATTTAAAATCAATTATTGAACGTCAAAATCTACCACCCATTCAAAAGAGACTGCCTCAGACCTGAGAAGAACGGGCGCAAGAAACTCAGCGGGCTGTTTTTTTTATATAAAATATGGATTACAATGTAATATCGTACATTAAACATTAATAATTAAAGAGCCTGAGGGTGTTCGCTTTTATCCCAGTCCGTGGTGTCATTAAGAAAATCGTTTATGCTATAATAACCTTTCCCACACAAACGTTTTTTAACAATTCTTTTAAATTTCGTAACACATTTGTTTTGTACATTTTCTGGGATCATATTGTAGAAGCATATACATCGCCCAACAAAAGACTTACTAACTCGACCCAACCGAGTAGTAGGCATAACAAGTTTATGTTTGTTCCTCGTGTTAACATTATGAATGTCACAGTTTCTAGAAAATTCCTCAATGTGCTTATGAACATACAAAACATTATCAAAAATGTATTGAGAAGCAACAGTCAAAATGTTTATTTCTTTAAATTTTTCTCTCAATGATTCTTTAGGACCTAGGTTATAAATCGCGCGAATAGCCCTCTTCTGCAGCACAAAGATAGTATTAATATCGGCCGCACGGCCCCATAACAATATACCATAGGAAATAATACTATGAAAATAACTAAAGTATACTAATCTCGCCGTATCTATGTCAGTTAACCGTCTGATTTTCTTAACCGCAAATGCTGCAGAACTAAGCCTATTCGCCAATCCTTCAGTATAGGGGCCCCACTGCAATTTGGAATCAAGAGTAATGCCAAGAAATATAGCAGATTCCACTGGTTTTACCACCTCTCCATTTAATAAAATATTCGCATCTACATTTTTGACATTTGGCGCGGTGAATTTAATATATTTGGTTTTATGATTATTTAACAATAAGTTATTGGCGCTAAGCCAGTACACGATGTCAGATAGAGCATTGTTTACTTCGTCATATAAAACTTGGCTTCGTTTCACTTTGAATATAAGTGAAGTGTTATCCGCAAACAATACCACCTTGTGTTTTTTTTCTACAAGGTTAGGTAGATCATTTATATAAATTAGGAAGAAGAAGGGTCCAAGAATAGACCCTTGTGGTACCCCTACGTGTTCTACGTATGCAAGGAAAATAGAATCAATCAGTCGAAAAGATTTTAGAGCGATGATTTTTAAAGTATTCTATCTCCGCAAGACTGTGCCGCTCGTATTTAAAATGCTTTTGGGAGAGAAGCTCCTTGCTTGAGCACCGTGAGGCGATGGTTTGCTGAATTTGAGAGAGGTCGGGTTTCTTTAGATGACGAATTTCGTGAAGCCGTTAACGAACATAATGTGGCTACTGTTAAGAGGCTAATTGAATAAAATCCGCGGATTACCTATAAGACAATTCGAGGACTGTTGGGGATTGGTATGAGCCAAATTCAGAGAATTTTACACGAAGAATTGAAAGTTTGGAAACTTTGTTGTCGTTGGATTCCTCATGAACTGACAGCAGAGCAGAAGTCGGCTCACGTGGAATGGTGTTTCCAGATGCTAATGAAGTACGACCACGGACATTCTAATGCTGCTTAAGACATTGTTGCAGGAGACGAAACGTAGATTTATTATTTCGAGCCCGAAAAAAAACAGCAATCTTGTGAATGGGTGTTTGAAAATGTGAGCGAGAAACGTTGATAAAAAAATGATCACATTTTTTTCTCAGCTACGAGTCCCATCTTCACAATTCCACATGAAGATCAAAAGAGTATTTATGGCGTGTGGTATTCTACCATTTGTTTACCTAGGTTGTTAAAAAAAGTTCGTGCGAAAGACGATCAATAAGCCGCGTTCTCCTACATCATGACAACGCTTCTTCACACACGGCCAACAAAACTAAGTCATTTTTAGCTTCCGAAATAGTACAATTCCTCACCCATCCTGCACATATCCCCAAACTTTTACAAATTCCGAAGAGGCACTGATAGCGTTAAATCAGCACGTAGAAAACATGCCTTTAGATCTGTGTTCCTCCTGTTTTAAAAAATGGTTCGATTGCATGAAATAATGTTTAAAATGTAAAGGAGGATGCATTTTGAAAAGCAATAAACATAATATTTTGATTCTAACATGTTGTTTTTTTAAGTTTCACAAAACTTTTGAGTGTAGCACTCGTTGAATGTAAGAAAAATAAAAATAGAATACGAGTAATATAAACTTTATAAAATGAAGAAGGTTCATTGTTTATGCTAAAGTATTATATAAATTGGATTTCCCACGGAGAAAAAAAAATACAAATTACTGCTTTAATTATACTTCCTGCTTAATGCTTCATATGAATTTTAAATTAAACCGACACCTTTATAATAAATTTCGAAGCCGGGTTCGTATTCACGACCTGTGACAATGATTCTATTTATCCTTATGGCTAAAATATATTTATTAAAAAAATTTGATAAACTTACAACTATACTTTAATTTACAATAGAAGAAATTATCCTCAACTCTTAGTCTATAACGTATCGCATCACGTAATGTATCTAGACTGCTGTTTCATTTTAAAATGTACATTTAACTTCATAAACGTCAACAGTAAAATAGAAGCAAGCTTTACTAAGTAAATCTGTCTAGCTTATGATACACGATCGAGCAGTCTACACATTACTAATTATTATTCTTAAGGTTTAATATAACAACAATGTTGTACGAAATTATTCATAGCGCGTGACTCCATGTAAGAAGTCCGCACTGCTTTTTTCCACTTTTAACGTCTATAATATAACTCGAGGATACTCGACTTTATAGATTTTTTACTTTGCTTCTACGTTCTGGAATGAACGGACAAGCTGGGACCTTACTTATTAATAGAATATTTTGGTAAGAAGGCCGCCGATACTTTAGTGATGAGGTCGGCTTTTTGCACATCATTTTATTATCTGAAGGTCGTGTGTGTAAGTCTCGTACATTGATTGTTATTTCTTTTCAACGTAGTTAGTTGCCTCTCTCTCTCGGTTGTTATTATTAATAGATTGGTAACAAAAGCGTCGCGCAAGGTCATGTACAATTTACTGATACTATCTGGTTGTATGTCATCAATATATGACCAAATATTTGATAAAGTAGCAGTAATCTACAATATCGAACAAAGCTTAATGTCTTTTGATTGACTAATGCCACCTTTTAAATTATTATAGATTGGAAAAAATATTCTTCGCATTATATATAAAAAACAAGACATTTTTAAGTATATTTACATTTCAATAAGGTTTATATGTGCTATATAATTTGCTGACATCTTGTTTCTCTCAACGTATTGCTTCAATCTCATCAGTTGTTGGCAGTTTAGACCAGAATCGATGGTTTTACCCAGCGGTTAAATCTCATAATAAACAATGCCCTTCCAAGCCAATATGTCACTAGGTTGGTATCTTGACGACTAACCTCAGGTAGTTTAATTATTGTTACCTATATATTATTTAGGTAAGGCCATAATGAAATAAACCATTAAAAAATTCATAAAATTTCAAAATATCCTTATTGGAGCATATTTACTTCTGCGTACTACATGTTTATTTTTTTCTTGAATATAATCAAATTAAAATAAGAAGAAGTCGGGAAGAGACAATGCTGTGGTCTCTGAATGTCACTTTTCCTGGAAAAATTGGCCAATTTTCATACTGGTTTTACATAAGTACCAGGAATAGCACCATCCTGCTTTAGCTATGTCATGAAATTGTATTGTGGTCATAAACCCTAAAATCTTTCGGCAATTGAACATTAAGTTTTGAACTTATAATGACAGCTTGATCACGATTCGGTCAAACATTCGCTACATATTGCCGCCTTAGCTGCAGATAGCTTTTAGATAATGAAGTGGTTGTTGATGCTTCCCTTACGGCGACGGTTCCACATTTCAATACTGACAAAAGTGTATACCGACAAAACCATTCAAGTGAAAGTGGCCTTTGTCGAAAAGCAGTATATTTTTATAATTTATTCACCTTCGATAAAATTCGCCTTAAACATATATATACTCAGGGCTTCTGAACGCCGAGGGCTGAGAGCTGGGGACTCCCTCGTACAGAATCACTAACTTTTGTTCTTAGGCTGTTACTTGACGTTCGCAAACGACATGATATTATTATTTTGAAAAAAAAAATAACTTTATAATGTTTGTATTATACTTGTTTGATAAAAAAGTTTTTTTATTTAAGTGACTGTCCTTACAAAACATTGTTTGAGAACATGTCAACCCTTGTAAAAAGATTGGTGAACTAATTTGTTTAATTTATAGAAATTGTGCCGTATTTGTATAGAGATAACGTTGAAAATGAAAAAGTGTTTCAAATTTTGAGCAAACGACTCGAACATTTCTCTGGGGTATTGTGCAATTTATTACATTTCTTTTGGTTGTTTCGCATCAGTCAGATAATTCTTGTGAGAGTTAGTTTATACAATGTTTGCTCTTTTATAAGGGGGGGGGGGGGGGGGTACAAACAAAAAAGATCGAATTGCTATTCTTAATTTAACTTAACTCCGAAACATGAAATCCGAGCTTTACATTTACGAACGATGGTTGCGTCTGTCCGTTTCATACTTTATAAGTCAATTATTCTTATCACCCTTAACTATTAACTGTATACTTACTATTATAAAATAATAATCTATCATTACGTTAATCCTACTGAGCCGCATAAGGTGTACCAGTGTACACATATAATAGTATATTTTTATTTAGATGACAGTGATCCTATAACTGATAGTAAGTGTGTGAAGGCGATTCTAATTATTTCATCATTCTTATTATTATTAGTCCACTGCTAAACAGAGACCTCCCCCAAAAGACGCCACGACGACGGATCCTGCGCTGCCTTTAACCAACCTATTCTGGCGATTTTGACCAGATCGTCGGTTCATCTTCTTAGGGACCTACCAACCCTACGTGTCTTCCGATACGTGGTGGCCATTCGAGGATTTCACTGTCGCAACACCCATCTGCCCTTTATGCCCTTCCCACTGCCAGTTAGTTAGTTTCGCTACCATCTATATCTAAATGTTGGTAAGTATAGTTCTCCTACGGATCTCCTCATTTCAGATTCGATCTCGAAGGAAAACTCCTAGCATAACCCTCTCAATTGCCTTCTGAGCGACCATGAGCTTTCTCATAACGCCCATAGTCAGCAAACATGCCTGCGTTCAGAATGTGTTCATCACTGACAACACACGCTGGTTAAAAACCTTCATCTTCAGAAGTGTCTGAAGTACTAGTACTAGTGAGTAGTGACCTCTTTCCTGAAATTAGACCTACCCAACTTGATTATTTGTCCAAGGTTGGCGTACTTGTCAACAATTTTGAGAGTAAGTTCCCAACTGTTACTGGACTAGGTGCTATATGGACATTATACCTAGACATACTCCTTGGGAAGCTGTATGAAGGCCATCGAGCATATGCCTTAAGTCTTACATGGCCTCAGCCATTATGACGATATTGTCCGCAAATCGAAGGTGAGTGATGTATTTGCATTTGATATTGATGCCCAGCCCGTTCTAGTCTGGAAGCTTAAACAGATCTTCAGAGAAGGACTGACATGGTGGCGTTTCCATACAAACACTTTAACACTTTGATACATCGATAATCAAAGTAGCACCTATGAAGAGACTAAAGCACCAAACAGATTTCGATCAAATCAAAGTCTTTCTCATAGTCCACGAACGCCAAGTACAGTGGCTTTTTATACTTCTCCGTCTTCTGTTTAACCTGCCGCAGCGTACGTATCTTGTCTAAAGCCTTTTCGGAATCCAGGTTCTTCGGTAGGCTGGAAGTCGTCGAACGCAGGTTCGAACGAATTGATTCGTAATAACCCTAGAAAACAGCTTATTTGTATGGCTCAGAAGTGATATGGGTCTAAAGTGTTTTAAAAGCGTTTTTATCGCCCTTTTAGAGGAACAGCACCACTTTATTGCGGTGCCATGCTTGCGGCGTTTCGCCCTCGAGGATGAGGGAATTGAATAGCTTCTGGAGGATCTTAGGTACAGGGATACCACCAGCTCTTAGAAGCGAGGCTGTAATTCCATCATCACCCGCCGCCTTATTGTTTTGAAGCTGCTTTAGGGCCATACTAATCGCGTACAGGCTGACGTGTGGGACATCTCCGATATAGGGTCGGGTTAATTTGGCTCTTGGGTCTTCAGCCTTGTTGGTAACTGATGGCCGTGTAGTCTTGTAGAACTGTCCGTTGTACTTCTCGACTTCCCACAAAAGTTCGGGCTTAGACGATACGATGACAAATTTCGTGAGAATACTTTGGAGCCTTTGTATTATATAATAATCCAAAAACACAAAATTTTCACACTTTAATGACACTCACAATCAACTCGAAATGAAACTCTCAAACACTAAATTCAGTGCAAATTTCTTTAATGTAGAAAGTTGCCAATACTTTTATTGTTTTTCGAAGTAATCTCCGATCCTCTCTACACATCGTTGCATACTATGGAACTACTGAGAAAAGCATCGGGTCCATTCTTCCTGAGTCTCTTCTATGGCATTTTCATACGCTTTCACCGCATCTTCAGGGCTCGTAAAGCGAATACCTCGAATTTTGTCTTTAGTTCTTGGGAAGTTCAGATCAGGACTGTATGGAGGATGACTCATTATCTCGACACCTGCCATAGTCAAATATTCAACCGTCCGTTTTGCGGAGTGCGCTGGATCATTGTCGTGGTGAAGGAGGATCCTGCTTTGAGGGCGCTGCTGTCGAATTTTTTCCAAGACACACAGGCAAACAGCGATTGACATACCAGTCTGCATTAACTGTCCTTCCATCTTCTAACACAGCTGTCGCGAAATGATCTTTCCGACCAAATAATGCAACAAAGCAAGAATGAATTCACAAAAACAAATGACAAATGAATGCAATATACTACATTAGGTTAGCAAAGAGTTTTAAAATTGAAATTAAAAAAAAGTTTTCATTACCAATGTTTCTGGCCAGTTCTAAACATTTTCAGTGTTACCCACGTATTGAGCCCCGCCTTCTGCTATCTATTACTATTAATGCTTGCTTGCTATCATATTGCTCTCCGAACTCATTGCAATAAGTGAAAAAGAGATAGTTATAATAATATTGCTAAGTTTATCATGAAAAGAAAGGTATAGGACAGACTCGACGCTGGTCGCTTGTCAGTTAAGCATTAATTGATGAAACCAAATGCTGGTTCATGGGCCAGGAAGCGGATAGTAACAAGACGGCCAACGCCTATTATTGATATACCTGTCTCATAAACCGTGTATACAGGTTGTCCCAAAGTTATGGGACATGAAGGGAAAGTACCTTAAATATCGAAGATAGGCTATTTTCTTGAAAGAAGACTTTATGTTATTTTTAAAAGTTAGTAATTCTCCATTCAAAGATTTTCTAAAAATTACTTGCCTCGTCTGGGAATCGAACCGGCTTAAATGTAAAAAAAATCACCCCTACTCTTATGATGCCAATCGAAAGAATGGCCAAAAACTAATAACTCTTCTTAAGTAACATAGTAATTTAAAAGAAAGTAGTCAATTAAGTGGGTATTTTTTTGTTAATTAATTAACCAAATGCTCAAAATGTGATCTCTCTTGTCTTACGCAAATCGCCAATTTTTTAATGAGTCTTTTCATTTTATGGTGAATACTCGATATGATATGGCACAACTCTGTTTGTAACTTGCCCACGTTCTTGTATCGCTTTTTGTATAGCATATCTTTCACATATCCCCAAAAGAAGAAATCTAATGGTGTAAGGTCCGGGGATCTGGCCGGCCATCTAATCGGTCCATTCGTACCAATTCAAGAAGGAAAACATTCATTTTACGTTGTTCCTTTCTTTTAAAATACTATGTTACTTTAGAAGAGTTATTAGTTTTTGGCCATTCTTTCGATTATCATCATAAAAGAAGAGGTGTTTTTTTTTTACATTTAAGTCGGTTCGATTCCCAGACGAGGCAAGTTATTTTTAGAAAATCTTTGAATGCAGAATTACTAACTTTTAAAAATAACATAAAGTCTTCTTTCAGTAAAATAGCCTATCTTCGATATTTAAGGTACTTTCCCTTCATGTCCCATAACTTTGGGACACCCTGTATAAATAATATATCAGCTAGATTTTGAACAGAATGTGTTGAATGCTATTACCACTATAACACTATAACAACATTATTTGTGAAGAAAACTGACACCAGCAGCAAGACGTTTACCTGATGGCGACTACGCCCTTCCCATTACAATGTAGTGCCGCTCTGGATCCTTGATTGAACCCAAATTAAATATCCACCTCGTGCGTAGAAGCCTTCCTACTATTCGAACAGAGTGAGTGTATAGTGGCTATGGCGGCTAGTAATAATAATATGCGTTACGGAACCCTGCGTGTTCCGACCCACACTTGACCAGTTTTAGTTAATAAACGCAAAAATTTTTGGTTCTGTGAAGTATAGAACATAAATTCAGTCTTATCCCACGATAGAAATGGCAAGATTTATTTACGTTTCTTAAGATTGCAATAGAGTAAATTATTAAATAGAAACTTGAATCTTCAATTTAAGTTTCAAAAAATATTACATCTTAAAGAAGTTATCATTTATGTAAATATTTTCAGAAATCTTACTTGATATAACTGCGTTCCACTTAATTACGGCGCTTGGGTGAAATGGTAAATTCATTAAATATAATTGATCATTTTAATTACTAAGGTTTCCTTTTCAAATGAAAACCTCGCTGAGAATTTTTCTTCAAGCTAAATATACAATTACGTATAAAGTAAAGATTTACAAAACTTACAACCATCGATGAGACATATTGAACCTAATCTTGTAAATTTATAAATTATAAGAAGCTGAACAATTATCAGTTTGATGAATACATTTCTTAACAATAGTTAGGTAATAGTAACTTGTAAAGCCATCTTCTCGTTTGATGAGTGTAATTGCAAAACCCACTAAATCTGTCTAAACCAATAAAGTATACTACAGTTTAATAGACGAACCCTGTGTGAAAGTGAGATAACTATCCTTATATAAAAACCTGTGTGTGAGAATGAGACGGTATAGATAAAACCGTTGTGGAACAATTTAGTGTCCATTAGTCTCCCGTAAAATTGGACCGCGTTTTAAATTCAGCGTTTTTATCGTAATTGTTCTGTGTTTTAACGGGCATTAATTAAAAAATATATAATATGTTCTGTATTAGATTGTGTTTAGGCTAAATATGCCTAAAGGGTTTTTATAAATAGTGAAACAGTCACCGCATTAATTAATTAATTTATTAATAAATTAAATATTATGGGCGCACAAAGAGTTGCACTAATTCCTTATCTTTCCTACCTGCACCATATCCCTGCCACTTACGGAGTAGCGCGAGCGCAGCTGATCGTTGCGTTCCGCGAGGAGTAATTATTTAATTAGTATTGAACGAGTATTGAACTAGTATTGATCAAGTATTGAACTTGTCAACGCCGTAATAACTCATTAATTCGTCCCATTACGTGTAATCTCGTGATCAAGTGCCTTGTGATCCCTAGTTTTACTATTATTGAATTCGGGAAGAAAGAGTGGCCACACAAAGATAACGCCTACAAAATAAAGAGGCAAATTCGCGACCCGGCACGTGGTGGAAGAATTGCTGCTGCTCTGGTAAGTCCTCCTGTCTTATTTCCTTACACCGGCTTCCTAATTAAAATTTTCATCTAGATCCAGCGCATACATATTTTTTGGTCACTTCGGCCAGGGATATCTAACTTAATTAAATTTGTTAATTCTGTTAGCCGGCTGCCATATTAAATTGTTAATAATACTTAATACGTTGGCTGTTTCACTGTTACTTACTTAACATCAGTAGATATCTAATTAACGATGGGCACTTCTTAATCACAAGAACAAATTTTTGAACGTAATTTACGTAGGTTAGAAATTAAAGTAAAGGCCTACTTTACACGTATGCAGGATATGTACGATAGTATTGCGAAGTTGGATACTGCCGATAAAATAGACACATTTTTGTCTAAGGCTAGTACGATCGACATTATTCGATCGGACTTTGTACGTACATTAGACGAACGTAATGAGTTGTTAGCTTCAGCAGTAAACGCTGGTGAGCCAAATTATGCAGCCATGCTCGCTTTTGAAGACCTATATGCGTCTGTTAGATTCAAATACTCGCAGTTGTCATCGCGTCCCAATACGCACAATACCTGTGAAACCCAAATGGCGTTTCACAAGTTAAGCCCAAAATTACCGAGGCTTGAATTAATGTCTTTTAATGACGAATTAGAAAATTGGCCTATATTTTATGAAACATTCAAATTAAGTAGGTATTCACAAAAATATAGAAATAAATGACAATGAGAAAATTCAATATTTTGTGGGAAAATTAACGGGAAAGGCATTAACTATTTGTCAGGGTTTTATGCCAACGGCTGAAAACTATTCTGTTCTCTGGCAGACATTAATTAATAAATATAATGACAAACGCGTGCTGGCTGCATCGTACTTCGATAAGCTGTTAAACTTACCTTCCGTTAACGAAGATTGTTCGAATAGTCTAGATAACTTCATAGATAAATATTCATCTCTGATTAGTTCGTTAAAACAATTAAATTTAGATAGTTTGGAAGATTTTATTTTTATTCATTTAGGTTCAAAAAAGGTTGGCTTAAATATTTTGAAATCGTTTAAAATGCATCACGGTAGTTCAGTTAAACTTCCGTCATGTTCGCATTTTATAGACTTTATTCCTAATCAGTCACATATTTTATAACGAGCTAATAATATTGTAGGTACGAGGCAGTCTAGTAACAAGTCGGTAAAGAATAGTATGTCCATTTCAACTTCTCATCCCAATAGTAATAATTATAATAAAATGAGTAAGACTTTTGTTATTAAGTCAAAGTCAAAGTCAAAAAATCTTTATTCACTGTAAAACTTTATAAGTTATTTAGTGCAAGTCAGGATGAAGTACAAAAGTTACAATAGCATTCGAATGAGTATAACAATATTCATTAACAAAATTTAGAACATTAATTCCAACTATCTTTATCATTTAAATAATCTTTCACAATATAATAGGCCTTAGATGTTACTTTATTTTTTACGATAAATTAAAATTTTTTAATAGGTAACATTTTAATTTCATTTGGGAGTTTATTATAAAATATAACACAATCCACTTTAAAAGATTTAGCAATTTTACGGAGCCTAGTAGATGGAATTGCGAGTTTATGTTTGTTTCGAGTATTGACACTTTGTATATCACTATTCTTTTTAAATTGGCTAATATTTTTATGGGCGTATAGGAGGTTCTCGTATATGTACTGGCAGTGTACTGTCATAATATTTATTCCACTAAACTTTTCTCTCAATGAATCCCTTGAACGCTTTTATAGACTGCTCGAATTGCTCTTTTCTGCAGCACAAATATGTTTTCAATATCTGCAGCCCTACCCCACAATATAATTCCGTAAGACATGACACTATGAAAGTAGCTGAAATATACAAGTCTATCCGTTTCAACATCTGTCAACTGCCTAATTTTTTTTATCGCAAATACTGCAGAGCTAAGTCGATTACATAAGTTTTTTATGTGAGCACCCCATTGTAGCTTAAAGTCAAATGTAATGCCTAGGAATGTTGTCGTTTCTACTACATCAAGTTTGTCATTATTAATTTTTATAGGTGTTGGTTGGTGCTTTATATTTGGAAGTGTACACCTTACACATTTTGTTTTCCTTTCGTTTAAAGTAAGTTATTAACATTAAACCAATTTACTACTTCAGCAATGTCGTCGTCGACAGAAAGTTTTTTGCTGGCGTTTTATTTTAAATAACAAAGATGTATCGTCAGCAAACAGTATAATATCATGTTTATTTTGAATAAGGTATGGTAAATCATTGACGTATACGAGGAACAAAAAACGGCCCAAGATTGAGCCCTGCGGTACGTACACCCATCGATATGATAGAGCCAGTTGATCTTTTTCCATTAATGTCTACTCTTTGAATCCTATTACACAAGTATGATTTTATTAAATCTAGTGAAACATCCCTAACCCCATAGTGGTGAAATTTTTGAAGTAAGGTTTCATGATGGACGCAGTTGAATGCCTTGGATAAATCACAAAACACTCCTAACGCATCACATGAATCCTCCCAAGCATCCAAAATATTTCTTATTAACTCGATACTAACATCTGTGGTTGAAAGACCTTGAGTAAAACCATATTGTTTATTATGCATGACGTTATTATTGTAAAAATGGTTAATTAATTGCGTTAACATATTTTTTTCGAAAATCTTGCTAAAGGTTGGTAGTACTGATATGGGTCTAAAATTGGTGGGGCAGCTTTATCTCCCGACTTAAATAGAGGAGTGATCTTGCTCTGTTTCATTTGGTTTGGAAATACATATACCGCAATCTACACACTTATTGAAAATAAAAGCTAAGTCTTTGGCTACAATTTTTATTACAGATTTCACTACGTTAACAGAGATTCCCCAGCGATCTTTAGTTTTCTTAACGCTAATTAGTCTAAACGTTTTAATAATCTCTATGCAATCAACATGCTTAAATTTAAATTTTGTATTACATAAAGATACGTTTTTCTGTAGCAGTTTCATTGCAGATATAGGTGAGGAATTTAGATATTTTGTCGTAGAGACCGGTATATCAGTAAAAAACTTTTCAAATGTATCTGTAATTTCAGAATCTGTTTTTATGTTTCTGTTACCAATCTTTAATTTGAATTCATTATTTCTCTTATTAGTTTTACCGATCTCCTCATTTATAATTTTCCAAGTTGTTTTTAATTTGTCATTGCTATTTTTAATCTTTAAACTTTTGTTGTGAGACTTAACTAATTTACAATCGTTCTTGAATTCTTTAGAATATAACCTTACATAATTTTTAAATTTTGCACTTAATTAAAGATCAAAACAAATGCTATTGCTGTGGTAATACAGAACATTTTCAGTTGCGGTTTTGTAAGAAATTTAATACATTATCGCCAAGGGAGCGTTTTGATTTTATTAAATTAAATAAAGGCTGTGTCAATTGTCTAAATAAAGACCACACAGTTCGTCACTGTACTTCTAAATCGACGTGTACGCAATGTTCACGGAGTCATCATTCACTTCTTCATTTTACATCTGAATTAAATCGCGAACCTCACTCGAAAATACTGAGTGAACGGGTAACAAATGCCAGCTTTGCCACTAATGTTAGTTCATCGCAAGCTGCGCATGCGACGGCCGCATCGCCACAATCTACTTCTTTGTGTGCCATTAATCCGAGCGCCGACGTACCGCGCGCACTATCGCCTGGTCATACTATTCTACTCGGTACCGCGCAATGTAACGTTATTGATTGCGCGGGAAATAAAAACACCGTTCGGATTTTAGTGGACAGCGCGTCGCAAAGGGATTTAATTACGCTTAATTGTTGTAAGTAATTAAATTTACAACTATTGCCCTCACAAAATATGTGTATGGAGTAGGTGACTAACGAATCCTATTGAAGGATATACTAATATTACTTTACGTTCACGTTTGGACGATTCCATTTCTTTTACCGGCAAGTTACCGTCCGCTACAATTGATTGCGAACGTCAGGAATATTTAAAAGGCATTCAATTAGCCGATTGTTCTTATTCAGAACCTAGTGATATCGACTTATTAGTTGGGTCCGATTTCTTCGCTCGTATAATACGACCAAATATTATTGCCCGTGGTACGAACGAACCCGTGGCTATCGAAACCTTATTTGGGTATATTATTTACGGTCAGGCTCCGGTCTTATACCCCGAGACTGATATTCATACTTATTGCACATTAGATTACAATAATTCTATTGAAAAATCCGTTGGTTGTTTTTTCGAATTGGAAGACGTACCTAAAGCGAATATACTTTCGTCGGAAGAACAAGAATGTGAGAATTTTTAGAGCGCTTGTAGACGTCCGTTTTTTTCACCGGATAATGGACCGTCAATAAACGGCTATCCTTGTATACATACAATTCCATGTCAATATCACCTATTTTTAAAAGAACGCAGGTAGACGGCACTCAATTAACAGAAAACAGGCAATACGTCCGGCAGCGTCAACACGCACCAATACACTGGCGTGGATGACCGCCATTTCTTACACCGGACCGGTGTCCGTCGCGCCGAGGGGAAGGGGTGGTGCATCCGGCGTAAATTGTTCGCCGGACCGATGTCCTGTGCATGTACACACATTCATTATAATTCATACACCACCATGAATCCGGCAAAAAACACGGTCCGTTATCCGGTGAAAAAAACGGACGTCTACAAGCGCTCTTATTCCGAGACCACCGCGCGTGATCATTGCGGTCGCTACATTGTTGCATTGCCATTCAAGGATGACCCGAGTAAATTAGGGAACTCGTTACAGGCAGCTACGCGTCGGTATTTATCTTTAGAGATAAAATTATTATCGAACGTAGATATTCATTCAGAATATCATAGAGTGTTTAGTGAATATTTAGAAAAGAGCTATTTAGCACCCATCACAAATAATAATTCGTTTAATTCTCATTATGTCATACCACATCACGTTGTCTTGCGACCTGATAAAAGTACCACAAAATTACGTGTGGTACTCGATGAAAGCTTATCTTGTAGCCCGTACCTTGCAATACGAACGGTTCGTCAGTTGATAACCGACGAAGGCTCGCTTATTCCGGCCGCGGCTCCCGTTGCTGAGCGTGACTTCTTTACGGATGACCTTGCCACCTCTTGCGTAACCCCTCGCGAAGGCATCGAGGTTTCTCAACAATTAATTGAGATATAACAACTCAATGGCTGGCGGGTTCGATTTATTTAAATTTTCTAGTAATTCGGTTGAAGTTATGATTCGCTAAAAATATTAGGCCTACGGTGGCTACCGTCTGAAGATGTTTTTGCGTTCACAGTAAATATTCGTGAATGTGAATGCACGAAACGCAATATTTTATCAACTATTGCCCGAATATGGGACTTAATGGGATTGGTGGCCCCTGTCACTCTACTGGGAAAATTAATTATTCAATCATTGCGGAGTGAACACATTGATTGGGATGAAAAGCCACCACAAAAAATAGTTTCGTTGTGGCGCCAAATTGAGTCGGAATTACTTGTTCTGGAAACCGTTAAAAAGACTTTGTTGTTCATCCAATCGTCCCTGGAAGGTAGTTCCACGGTATAGTATTTAACAGAGATTAATTGTGGAATCATCTGATCAGGTAACATACCTAATATGTGGTCTCGCAGAACTGAGTCATCTAAGGTCCTAAGCGTTTGCGACATCCAGTTACATGAACCCCCCTGGGCGATTGCCCTCAGCATGCTTGCCTTCGCCTCTTGCTGTATGAACAGTGGAAGAGGCGGTAGGTTTAGCATTGCTTCAATGGCCGCACCAGGAGTAGACGTTATGGCCCCGGTTACCAACATACAGGCAAGCCTCTGCAGGCTATTTAGTCTGTCTGCAGTTGTTTTCTGGTTGGCTTTGTTCCACCACACAATGGAGGCGTATGTGATTGTTGGTCTCACAATTGCTTTGAATAGCCATAGGAGGATCTTGGGGCGCATTCCCCAATGTCTCCCTACCAGACGTCGACATACACCCAAGGTTGTTTTAGCCTTTTTCACGGCTTTGTCGATGTGAGAATTCCATGTGAGTTTCTGGTCGAATGTGACTCCCAGATACTGAACCTCAGCTGAGAATTCCAAAGTAGAGCCGTTCAAGGTGGGAGACTTCAGTTTGCTAAGTGTCCGTTTCCTCGTGAATGGCACAATAACAGTCTTTCCTGCGTTGACTGACAGTTTGTTGGCTGTACACCACTGTGAGATGGTGTTTAGCGCCTTTTGCAATATAGAGCTTAGTAGGCTTTGGCAGAAACCTCTGACGATAATAACTAGGTCGTCTGCGTACCCTAGTGCATCAATCCTGAGTTCTGCCAGCTTACTAAGTAGTTCGTCTACTGCTAGTGTCCATAGAAGTTGCGAAAGAACGCCACCTTGTGGGCAACCTCGCGTAGTGTATAGCTCCAGTGATGTCCCATGGAGGGAGATTAGAGCTTTGCGATTTGAGAGCATTGACCTTACCCATTTGACAGTGGTGGAGTCTACATTTTTGTTAATTAGTCCCTTCACTAGCGTGTCTGTCGAGGTATTGTCAAAGGCGCCCTCAATGTCTAGAAACGCACAGTGTGCAATCTGTTTGTCTTGTAACGCCTTCTCGACTCTATCCACAAGTTGTAGAAGGGCCGTTTCTGTAGACCTGCCTCTACAGAAGGCGTGTTGAGAACTATGAATGGGCTTTAGGCTTAGAGCATCCTCTCTTATGTGTCTGTCCAAGACTTTCTCAATAACCTTCAGGAGAAAGGAGGTACGGCTTATGGATCTGAAGAAGCTTGGCAGAGAGTAGTCCTTTCTGCCTGCCTTAGATATAAATAGTACTTTAGCCCTAGTCCATTGTTCTGGAAGATAGTCCCAGGCAAAGCTTACCCGGTATATCTTGACTAGTAGCGGTACTAGGATATCCAAGCCTTTTTGAAGAAGCGCTGGAAAAATGTTGTCTAGACCGCTTGACTTGTACTGTTTCAGAGTCTTGATGGCGCACCTCATATCCCGGGGTCTGATTATCTTTGCCGCTCTACTCCAGTCCTCGTCAAGAGGCCGTTGTGTAGGCGTTGCTACAGATGGTTGATGGGTAGCCCCCGGAAAGTGGTGGGCCATCAGTACTCTTACGTTTTCTACCTCGTCGGCTGTAAAAGATCCATCTGGTCTCTTAAGCAGGCCGATTTGGCTAGGTTTGTCCTTGGCGAGCAGTTTGTGTACTCGGGATCCTTGGGGAGTTTTAGATAAATCCTCGCAGTACCTCTTCCAAGATGCTCGTTTGGCCTTCCTAACTTCTCTGTTGTAATCTGTTAGGGCTTCTTTGTAGGGTTCCCATTCTTGGGTCTTTTAGCCCTGTTAAACAGCCTTCTGGATTTCTTCCTTAGTTTGTTCAAGTTTGAATTCCACCAAGGCACTTTCCTGTTTGAGTGTTGTAAGGAGAGAGGGCAGCTAGCCACGTAGGCGTCAGTGATGCCATCCGTGGTTACTTTCACTGACAACTCTAGCTCATCCAGGGTTCTGATGCGCTTAGGGATATTCTCCAAATTACTCCTGAGTTTCTCTTTGTAGACAGTCCAGTTTGTTTTCTTTGGATCCCTAAACGTATATGTTTGTTTTTCGAGGCAAGCCAAGATGTCAAATGCTATGTGTCGGTGATCCGATAGCGAAATTTCATCACTGACTCGCCAGTTTGATATTCGCCTGGCAATGTTGTCGGTAGCGAAAGTAATATCTAGAACTTCCTACCTGTTTGAGGTAACGAAGGTTGGCTTATTACCTCTGTTTAGTACCTGTAGGCCATAGTGTCTAAGAAATTAAGAAGTTGCTCACCTCTGTGGTTGACGTCGCTGCTTCCTCAAGTTGTGTGGTGCGCATTGACGTCGGCCCCGACAATCAGTTCGGCGTTGTTGCGTCGTGCATACTCGACCACTCTCGCCAATTCTGTTGTCGGGTCTCTTTCTTCATATGGAAGGTACGCCGAGCAAACGATCACCTTGGTGCCTTTCCAACCTTTGAAACAGATATACGCCGCAACAAGGTCGTCGGTGCAGACCTCTGTAACAGGTAAGAAATTAGTGTTCTTGTTGAAGACTATGCAAGCTCTGGGTTTTGATCCGCTGGTATTGTAGATAAACTTACCAGCGGTGTTCAGTCCCAGTATTTTGCCGGTGTTAACCCACGGCTCTTGTAGTAGGGCAAAGAGGATTTCACTACTCGCAAGGCATTTCTCCATTACTGCAGTAGCAGCTTTGGCGTGGTGGAGGTTTGCCTGGAGTATCCTCGCCCTATTTCTGCGGTGCGTCATTTGATACCACCGGAGGTGGAAGGCTTAGGTCGGTCTGTCTTCTGGTATGGGTGTTTCCGCCCGCGGCCAGAATTAGCCCGACTCTGATCCTTCCCTCCCCTGAGGGGACCTGAGACGTTCCTCGACATCGGCCCTTTGCCCCGGAACGTAGTTGTGGGGGCAGCCGACCGTTGCGGGGTCCTTGAGATCCCGGATGTTCCCGGTCGCACAGGCCCGCTGGTCTGGGTGGGTTGCTGTCCACTCGCTGCTGCGGAACCCTCAGAGACGCCCTTGATCTTAAAATTGATCTTTCTAAAACCAAGGGCAGCTCTGCACTCGGACTCTTTCAGAGTCTCCGCGGAGGGATCGTCCAAGGAAAAAGTGACCACTTGGCCTCCCTTGCAGCACCTTCCAGTGTCCGGTGTTCAGTCCCGCATTTTGCGCTCGGATCAGTTTCAGTGCCTTTTCGACTGTGTCAGCCTCAGTGTTCGGCAGAAAAGTCGTGGCTATGGAGGGTTTGGGCAGTTGTTCCTCCGACATGCATGAGAGCTCTGCCTCCGGCCACGGCTTCAGATCCTTGACTTTGTCCACAAGCCACTCTCGGCTGAAATCATTTTCGCAAGTCACCAGAATCCAGCCAGGCTTGTGGGCAAAGCCCAAAAATGTCGGCCCGGTACCTTGTTCAGCCCCGGTGATCAAAGCAAGAAGTGCGCGGCGCACTTTCCGCATTTCGTCCTCGCTCATAGTATGGGTATCTCGAATGCCCACACGTGAGGACCCGGTTACCTCCTTGAAGCTAGGTCTTCCCGAGGTTGACTGAGTGTCATCTAGCCTGGGTACCTTCTTCGGCTGGGTTTTCGGAGAAATCTCCTCTGACCTGCCACGTTTTTCAGCTTTCGCTTCAGGTGGTGGAGGGTTGTGACCTGCTTTCTGTAGGTCATTCCAAGGCATTTTGGCTAACGCCTTGGCTTCCTCTACAAGCATATCCGTTTGGAAAAGCTTTCTGAATCTTTTTCGGGCTGCACCGGACAGCTTCTTTGGCTTCGTCTTTATATTTCTCAGTTTCGAGTCTGTTTCCGTAGGCGTTGTGGTTTCCTTAACGGTTGCCAGCTCGCCTGGGATTAGCCTCTCGACCTGAGGTAAATTTTTGGTTCCCTTGGGGGCGTCTAGCCGCTCACCCTCGGGTTCCGAGATAGATAGGTTTGCACCTATGTTAGACAAAATAGAATTTAATATATTATTTTCCTCCACTTTGTTCTCACGAGAAGCTAGGGAAATAAAAGTCACGAACCAGCAGAGCCCCGCTTACTGGCCGAAGGGCATAAAATAACACTCCGAGGTGCCCAGGTATCGGAGGTACACCGTTAAAGTCTGAGCTCTCCCCCAGACACGCAGCCCTCGTCACGGTACGTCTCACAACTTGGCTTGGATTCCCTCCTCCTTTATCCGGGCTTGGGACCGGCACCATACCAACCCTTTGATATAGGGAAGGATATGGAGGCGGAGTTATCTATATTATATTATCTATATTATATATCCTAATTAATAATTACATTCATTTAACTACTGTTAATATTTAAATAATATTTAATATAATTATCATTCTAATAAAAAATAACTATAAAAGCATATTTATATTCAGATCTTTAGTTAACTTGATTCGTGTAAGTAAGTTGGCACTACAGTAGTGCCTCCATTTCTGAGAGAAACTGGACGACCTGATCCCACTGCACTTGGGTTTTCCCAAGGGTGACGAATTGCGTCTATATCCAGTAAGGATAGCCGCTTCACCTCCGACCCCTGTTGCTCCCTGCCCTCAGCGGGGAGGCTCCCTTAACAATGAATCGTTCAACAGATGTATTGAACTCTATGATATACGACTTTATTAACCGACTACAAAAAAGGAGGAGGTTCGCAATACGTCGGTATGTTTTTTTTTTATGTTTGTTACCTCAAAACTTTCGATTGGGTGAACCGATTTTGATAATTCTTTATTTGAAAGCTGGTCCCTCCTCTGTGGTCCCATTGTAATTTGGTCAGGATCTGACAGTTTTTATGACGGCATGTTTGAGAAAACCATATAAGTCTTAAATTTTCTATACATACGTATAGCAAAGTGGATGACAAATTTACGAATAATTCAATATCGCGCCAACCGATTTCGAATATTCTTTTTTTATTGGACAGGATATACTTCAAAGATACGTTAAGGTTTGGTTAGGTTCTGATTACGGAAACCATGATTGAATTGTTAGTTACTGTACTTCAAATTCACTAAAAATTTTTTAACAAAAAAACAACCGACTTCAAAACCACTAATTCAAAAACATTAGATATAATATGCACTAAAAAGTATTAAAATAATTGCGCAGTTTTTTACAATCTAAATAATTGACCTAACTCTAGTTACGATTATTGTAATTTTCGGAGAAGCATCCGAAGCGTCCCAGGAGGATTCAACCTACTCTTCCCCCCAAAACCATTAATGTCCATCAACATTAGTTTGCCCCCAGACTCTGTTCCCTCCTCTTGCCAACCAGCGACACGCTCGCCCGTCCTCCCTAACAACAAGCCTCCACCGCCTATCTATCTTCGAGATAAGACAAAGTTTTTGCCTTGTGCTGCCCCGGGGCGTAAAAAGAATAGGGTAGCCCCAGGTCCAAGGGTGTCGTAAGAGGCGACTACGGGCTTTTTGAAAGTGGGAGAGTCACGCTGCCGTCTTATGACGTCAGCACAATCGGGCCAGACTCGTCTGGGTTACGAGTAGCGCCCTTGTGCCGCTATGTTTTATTTATTTATTTAATAAGGTTTACCGACAGATAGTACACATAAGCTTATTTACAATACATATACACAACTTAAAATCTATAGTGAACATCCAATTATGGGTAAACACAGCAAATTAGCTATCTAGTTGTAAACAGAGGTAGAGAAGAACATGTTATGGATATTATCCATATATTATAATATACATATTATATAATATTTCCTTCGCTATTGCTTAAGGATATTGCAAGAAAAAGGAATATCTATAAATATATTCTATTAAAATTTACAGACACAACAAATATTTAAATATTAGTGTTCCATCTCGTATTCCAAACACGCTCTTCTAAACTTGTTTAAAGATATATTATGTAGATCAACATCTATGTCGTTGAACCATGCGTTATGTTGACGGCATATCCGAGGTAAAGGACTGTGGAACCCTACATTTGTTCGGTAAGTATCTATTGCAAAAGGCTGAAAGTTATTCACTCTAGCATTAGCACGAGGAACCTTGAAGTTAATTTTTTCCAGTAATTGAGGACATTCAATCAATTTATTAACTATTTAAAAAGAATTTATAAAAAGAAAAACCTGATTTGAATTCCAACGTCTACGCGAGAGAGTTGTCAATTCAAAAAAGAAACAGCGCTGATTGTATGATTGTAATTGATGTAGCTTGTTTTGATGGACACACATAAAAAACATGAACCTTTTTTGAATCTTCTCAAGTCTTTGCATATCACACTTGTAGTGAGGACTCCATACAGTTGAACAATATTCTAAATGGCTACGTACCAGAGACACATATAGTGTTTTTAAAGCAAGAGTATTTTTGAATTTCTTAGCATTTCTCCAAATGAAGCCAAGCATTCTAAACGATTTATTTACTATTAGTTCAAGATGAGCTTTAAAATTTAGTTGTCTATCTAATATCACGCCCAGATCTCTAATAAGCCATACTTCTTCGAGGTCAACTCCGTTTATACTATATTTAGTATCTAATGGTGACTTTTTCCTCGTAAATTTTATATGCTTACATTTATCGATGTTTAATGGTAACTTATTTGCAGATGACCAATGAGAAATTCTTGTTAAGTCCTCTTGCAAAAGGTGGGAATCATTTGCGTCCTTAATTACTCTCGAAATTTTTAAATCATCGGCGATAAAATAAAACTTGGAATTTTTGATTATCTTACCTAAATCGTTTATAAAAATTAAAAAAAAGTATAGGACCTAGGTGTGAGCCTTGAGGAACTCCTGATGTTACATGAAAAGCATCCGACGGGTGCCCACACGCTACCACTGTTTGGGATCTGACAGACAAGTAACAGGAAAACCAAGACAAAAGTTTGCCATATAGGCCACATTTTACGAGTTTTGATATAATTAATCCGTGGTCGACTCTATCAAAAGCTTTACTTATATCTGTATATACTGTGTCAACTTGTAGCACCATGTCTATTGCCTCAGATACATCTGTTATATGACAAACAAGATTGGTAACGGTAGATATTTTAGATCTAAACCCGTGCTGATGATTAATCAAAATTGGTTTTACGTGAGCTGTTAGAACGGAACAAACAACAGATTCAAATAACTTTCCAAACAATGAGAGAATAGAAATTGGTCTATATGAACATATATCACTACTATTACTAGTATTTTTTAGAATTGGTACAACATTGGCTGATTTCCAAGCTGTAGGGAATACCCCAAGATTAAGTGATGCGTTTAATATAATACTAAGAGGATAAGATAGATTATTTGCACAGTTAATAATAAAAATTCCAGGTATCAGATCAGGGCCTGCGCCCTGGTTTTTGTTTAATTTTTTAATTGCAACTGAAATATGTTTTTCTGTTACTACTATATGATTTAACGTATCATTAGTTTCTCCCTTCTAGGTAGCCAGATCCGACACAGACACCTGAGTGCTATCCGAATACACAGAAGAGAAATGAGTAGCGAATGCGTTACAAATACCCTGTGGTGTAGAGAATTTTGCCGTATGTAAATGCATTTCCTGGGGTAAATTTGTTTTATTTTTTCGTTTTGATGCGATAAAAGACCAAAATGACTTTAAATTGTTATTAAGAACTGATTCTTCTATTGCTCGAAGATATTTATTGTAACATGCATTAATCTGAATGTGACATCTCGCTCTGGCGATATGAAACTCGTATTCATCCAGCGGATTCTTATATTTTTTAAATCTTAAACGATATTTCTCTTTTTCTTTAAGTAACAGTACAAGTGGCCTCGTATACCAAATTGGATAATTCTGATTGTGTGATTTGCTTTTTGGTGTATGTTTATTAATAATCTCTCTAATAATTAAGTAAAACTTATTTATCATAGCATTTATATCAAGCTCTTTTTGAAAAATAGCGTTCCAATCAATTTTACTCAGATCGTGATTGATGTCATCATGCTTTGCTAGATAAAAGTTGGTTCTGCTAACTGTAGATTTTTTTAAGAAATTTTATCGGCAAATATGTTTCACATAAGTTAGTGTTGAGGACCGGACGCCATCTCGGCAATTTTGAGGGTAGGGACCTGTCTACTCTCTGGCTCCGCGTAAATTAAGAGGACCGCGTCCGCATCTATGCGTGTGTCTACAGGTCCCATAATGGTAAAACAGAAACGGATCACCTCATGGGCTGCGTTCAAGCGTCATTTGATGACGTGCTTGCTCAGATCCCCTCCGCTAAAATCGTAGTCTTGGGTGATTTAAACGGGCACAATGCCGAATGGCTTGGATCACGTACTACAGACTACGCAGGGCGATCTGTGCATAATTTTGCATTGGCGTATGGTCTGTCCCAATTGGTTGAGTCGCCAACGCGGCCTCCGGATGTGGATAGCCACATGCCGTCCTTATTAGATCTTCTGCTGACTACACATCCCGATGGTTACCAGGTCTCTGTCGACGCCCCTCTCGGAACGTCCGACCATTGCCTGGTCAGGAGTGTAGTGCCTATCCGACGCCAACGTCGCAGACCACCAGCGACCTGCCGCGTTTGGCACTACAAGTCAGCAGATGGGGATAGGATGCGTTCCGTCTATGCATCCTACCCTTGGGGTAGGGTTTGTTTCCTTTCGGATGATCCTAGTGCCTGCGCCGTTGCAGTAGCCGATATGATACTGCAGGGCATGGATATTTTTATACCAAGCTATGTAGTACCGATCGGTGGCAGATCACAGCCCTGGTTCGATGCGTCAGTTAAAGCAGCATCTGACTGCAAAAAACAGGCGTATCGAACTTGGGTTGCGGCGCTGGGCTCAAAGGATCTGAACTGCAAAGTTCTGAAGAGGAAATATAACCGTGCCTCGAGATTTTTTAAGCGGCAAATCGCCCGTGCGAAATCTAAGCACGTCGTCAAAATTGGAGAGCAGCTTTCCAGCTACCCGACCGGAACACGCAAGTTCTGGTCGTTGTCGAAGCTGCTCTTGGTAACTTCAACCAGCGGTCCATGCCGCCGTTGCACATGAGGAATGACACCCTGGCCCATACGGCAAAAGAGAAAGCCGATCTCCTGTGCACTCTTTTGCCTCCAACTCGACTCTTGATGACAACGGAAAAACACTGCCGACCATCCCGTGATGTCAGAGCTCCATGCCTGAAGTACAGTTCCGACAGAAAACTGGTAGGCGAGCTCTGTTTTCGTTGGACGTCAGGAAGTCAAGCGGGCCGGATGGCATTTCTCCAATCGTGCTTAGAACGTGTGCCCCTGAGTTGACGCTGATGCTAACTCGTTTATTCCGGCACTCTTATTTAAAAGGCGTAGTCCCTGATTCATAGAAGTCAGCCCTTGTCCATCCGATCCCAAAAAAAGGAGACAGTTCGGATCCGGCAAACTACAGGCCTATTGCTATTACCTCCCTACTCTCCAAAATCATGGACAGCATAATTAACCACCAGCTCTTGGTATACCTTGAGGGTCACCAGTTGATCAACGACCGGCAGTACGGCTTTCGCCATGGTCGGTCGACTGGCGATCTTCTGGTATACCTAACACATAGATGGGCGGCGGCTATTGAAAGCAAGGGGAAGGCCTGGCAGTTGGCCTGGATATAGCGAAGGCCTTTGATCGTGTATGGCACAAGGCGCTCCTCGCAAACTTCCATCATTTGGGCTTCCCGAGAGCTTATACAAGAATACCTCCAGCTTACTCACTGGGCGCAGCATACAGGTCGTTGTCGACGGTTATTGCTCGAATCCCAAGCCCGAGAACGCTGGAGTGCCCCAAGGCTGTGTGCTATCTCCCACGCTGTTTCTTCTGTATATCAATGATATGTTTGACACCGCCAACATACATTGCTATGCAGACGACAGCACTGGTGATGCCGTATATACGGGCCATGCAGGTCTCGCTCGGCAAAATGTCGACCAGTGCCGGGAGAAACTTGTGTCTTCTATCGAGTCCTCTCTCGAGAAGGTCGCGGAATGGGGTAAGTTGAACCTTGTCCAATTTAACCCCCAGAAGACTCAAGTTTGCGCGTTTACCACTAAAAAAACCCCATTTGCCGTATCACCGCTCTTTAAGAACACTTCCCTTAAAGCCTGGCCTAGTATTGGAACACTGGGTCTCGAAATCTCGAACGATTGCCAATTCGGTGGCCATCTGGAGGGCAAAGCCAAATTGGCTTCGAAGAAACTGGGCATTATAAATAGAGCACGGCAATACTTCAAGCCGGCCCACATTCTAGCGCTCTACAAAGCGCAGGTCCGGCCTCACATGGAGTATTGCTGTCATCTCTGGTTTGGCGCACCCCAGTATCAGCTCGATCCATTTGACCGCGTGCAACGCAGAGCAGCTCGAATTGTCGGGGACCTAGCGCTCTGTGAACAGCTGGATCACTTGGCGTTGCGTAGAGACGTCGGTTCATTGTGTGTCTTCTACCGCATTTATCACGGGGAGTGTTCCGAAGAGCTGTTCAACCTGATTCCTGCCGCCGAATTTCACCTTCGTACGACACGCCACAAGTTACGATTTCATCCCCACCATCTAGATGTGTGGCGGTCCTCCACAGTGCGGTTTTCAAGGAGCTTTCTTCCTCGTACTACGAAGCTGTGGAATGAGCTTCCTTGTGCGGTGTTTCCGGGACGATACGACATGGGTACCTTCAAGAAAAGCGCGTAAACCTTCCTTAAAGGCCGGCAACGCTCAAACCCGTACGCTCGTTTGTCCTCCTATTCCATAAAAAAAAAAGTGAACATTCGTTGCCCAGCTTTGCACCGATCACAAGGTGTGATATACCCGTGCCTTAAACACAGGTGAGGCAATACGCATAGTCGTACCGACCACGGACGACTTTCGTTACCTCACAATCCTCCTCTCACGTAAAAACGTGTTTTATCACACTTATGCGCTCCCGGATGAGTGCAAGGTCAAGGCTGTCCTCCGTGGCCTCCCGTACGAGCTCTCAAATGAGCTCATACAGGAGGACCTTGTCAAGCAAGGCTTCCCGGTACGGCTGTACATTTTATGTACAGCCTCGACTTTCGAAGAAATACACGTTAGCGTTAGTCATATTAACTTACATCCCTGAAGCCAGGGAACTTTTTAAAGGTGAGCGCACTATGTGTAGGTTCTCTAATATACGTGTGGAAGCCCCACACAAACGGGGTTTTCCCGGTCAATTCCACCGCTGCCAGGTGTATGGTCATGCAGCGGCTAACTGCCCCGCCCCTCCCAGGTGCATAAAGTGCCTTGATCCCCACAGCGCCAAAGAGTGCAAATGCACTCGCGACGAGGTAACACCTCCTGCATGCGTGCTCTGCGGGCAGGAGGGCCATACTGCGAATTATCGCAGATTCCCTGGTGCCCTTCGCTCCGCCCCGAAGGCTGCTAATAAGCAGACTTCCAGGCCACCCAAACGAGGGCCACCTCCGGCCTCTAACTCCCAATCCTATTTTCCTCACATGAGGAATAAAACTTCCGGGCCCCAACTCCCCAACGCCCCAGCTCATGGAGGCAGTCAGCCCCGCCCTCTCAGGCATTCAATGCCTACTCAAAATAAAATCAAAGTCAAAACGTTTATTGAACTCATAACATTGATTTACAATGGCTTAAGTTCAGTCATACACTAAATTTCATAATAATAAATAAATAATATCAAACAGATAAAATTAAAATCAAACATATCAAATAAGTAATATAAATAACATCAAACAATTAAAATCACATAAAACAAATCACACTTTAAGTAGATCAATTCAATTCCAAGCTGCTTTATCATTTAAATAATCTTGGATATTGTAATAGCCTTTGCTGCTTAATTTACTTTTTGTGTAGGCTTTGAATTTATTTATAGACATATTTGCTGTATGTTCGGGGAGTTTATTATAGAAGCGAACACACTGACGCCTAAAGGAATTACTGACTTTATGGAGTCTTGTGGCAGGCATGACAAGTCTACCCCTATTTCTAGTATTAATACTATGTAAGTCACTTAGTTTTGTGAACTTATTTTTATTCTTTTGTACAAACATCAAATTTTCGTAAATGTATTGTGAGGCCACTGTCATAATACCTATTTCTTTATACTTATTCTTTAACGGAATTCTAGATCCCATGTTATAAATGGCTCTAACGGCTCTCTTCTGCAGCACAAATATCGTATCAATCTCAGCAGCATTACCCCATAAAAGGATACCATAGCTCATAATGCTGTGGAAGTAACTAAAATATACAATTCTGGCCGTATCTATGTCAGTCAGTTCTCTTATCTTCTTAACCGCATATGCTGCAGAGCTTAATCTGTTTGCTAAGGCAGATATATGGTCACCCCACTGAAGCTTCTCATCTAGAGTTATACCCAACAACAACACTGTCTTATTACAAGATCCAACATTTCTCCATTTAATTTAATATGTGTGTTAATCTTTTTTACATTTGGTAATATGAATTTTAAGCATTTCGTTTTCTTACCATTCAAAAGAAGATTGTTTACTTTGAACCATTGTTCTATCTTAGAAATAGCATTATTTACATATTCAATAGTAGTTGCATGTCGATTAACTTTAAATAATAGTGATGTATCATCCGCAAACAATACTATATCATGTGTGTTCTTTATAAGATAGGGTAGGTCATTGATATAAACTAAAAACAGAAATGGTCCGAGAATTGAACCCTGCGGGACACCCATTCCTAACACGGAGCCTGAAGACCTTACACTATTAACTTCAACATACTGTATCCTGTTATTCAAATATGAGATTAATAAATTTAATGCACTTCCTCTTATGCCATAGTGTTGCAATTTCCTGATTAGAATTTCATGTTGGACGCAATCAAACGCTTTGGAAAGGTCGCAAAAGATTCCTAAAGAATCTTGTGAATCCTCCCAAGCACTAAAAATATGTTCCATTTATGCAACACCTGCGTCAACAGTTGAACGTCCCCGAGTGAATCCAAATTGTTTATCATGTATAATTTTATTTATGTTAAAATGAGCGCGTAGTTGACACAGTATTAGTTTTTCAAATATTTTACTCAGGGTAGGCAAAATTGAAATAGGCCTATAATTAGAGAGATCTGATGAGCAACCCGACTTGAATAAAGGTATTATTTTGCTATGCTTCATGAGGTCTGGAAATGTGCCACAGTCTATAGATCTAGCCCTAATATTTGTTAAATATTAGAGCTAGATCAGGCGCTATTATATCAATCAGAGAGCCTATTACTATAACAGATATACCCCAGAGGTCAGCTGTCTTTTTAACATTAATCTCTTTAAATGACTTTATGATATCCGAGATATTAACATACTTAAATTGGAAATTATTTGAACATTTATTAACATTTGCAGAAAGTAATGATATTGCCTTGGTTGGACATAAGTTTAAATGTTTAGTGGTAGATATGGGAACATTGGTAAAGAAATTTTCAAAAGCTCTAGCAACATCTAAGTTTGATTTTACAATTACATTATTAATATTTAGATTAAACTCAGAGTTTTGATCTTTTGTTTTACCAGTTTCATTATTAATAATTTTCCAAGTAGTTTTGATTTTATCGTTAGAATGTCTTATTTTATTTCTTAAGTATAAAGATTTTGCTGCTTGACAAACATGTTTAAATGTTTTTGAATATTTTTTTACATATTCCAGAAAGAGTGGATTATGGTTGAAAGTTTTTTCATCATAGAGGCTGTAGAGCCTCATTCTCCTCTTATGAATTCCAGTTGTAGCCCATTCACTAAATTTGGTATTAGTATTAATTGTAATGGTCTTCGATGTAAATATTTTTTTAAATTCAGTATTAAATAAATTAAAAAAATTATTATATAAAACATTGGGGTTATTTTCCTCTAAAGGCATTACTTGCAATTTATTAAATAGGTAAGATTTAAATAAATTCAGACGGCCCTGTGTAATTGGTACAACAGTGATGTCTTTAGTTATAGTTTTCTTTGTCGGCCAATCAAAACTAATAAGTTGTCCACAATGATCTGATTCTAGTTGATTTATTATACTTTTGCTGTTAGGCTTAATATTTCTAAAAATGTTATCTAGACAAGTAGCTGTGGTCAGTGTTATTCTAGTTGGCTCTATAAACTGTATTTGTTGGCTCTATAAATAGTTATTAATTTATTGCAAGTGAGTGTTACAATAAAACAACGTATTATCAATATTATTGTTGCAATATATTATATTATATTGCCAAATGTTATTTTTACTTTAATTACCTAACATATTTCTGCGATGAAATTGTTAACGTTAAAAGGCATAAAAGGCATAAAAGGCATTTATTTTCTCAAAATTGATTCCTTTAGAATTCTTTTTGATGTCATTTCTTATACTACTAGATACTACTACCGCTTCGGAAACAAATGGCGCTCTGAGAGAGAAGAAGCGGCGCAAGAAACTCTCCCAGCATTCTTTTTTCTGCGCTCTTTTCAATAAAAATATACAATATTGTACAGTCGCTATAAAATAATCACAATCTAGTCCCAGGCTGTCCGATCATTTAGATATTCAGCAGTGGAGTAATAGGATTTACGACAGAGCCATTTCTTTATAAAACATTTAAATTTATTTATAGATAATGCCTGAACAGTGGCTGGGACTTTATTGTAGAAGTGTATACATTTACCCTTAAAGCTATTATGTATCTTATGAAGCCTACTAGAATTAGTTACAAGCAATCCCTTATTTCTAGTGTAATAATAATGAAAATCACTATTAAGAGCAAAAAGGTGACGATTTTTGTGAACATATATTAAATTTTCATAAATGTACTGACAAAAAACAGTCATAATATTTATTTCTTTAAATTTTTCTTTGAGAGACTGTCTATAACCAAGCTGATATAAAGCACGAACAGCTCTCTTTTGCAGTGCAAACACTATATCAATGTCAGCAGCATGACCCCATAGTAATATACCGTACGTCATGATGCTGTGAAAATAACTAAAGTACACTAATCTAGCGGTCGCAACATTCGTGTACTCTCTAATCTTTCTAACTGCATATGCCGCAGAGCTGAGTCTATCTGCTAGATGGGTAATATGTGGACCCCACTGAAGCTTTTTATCTAACGTGATACCCAAGAAGACCGTAGTGTCCACAAGTTCCAATCTCTGGTCATTTATAAGTACGTTGGTTTGTACCTCCGCTGTGTTTGGTGTAATGAACCGTAAACACTTTGTTTTTTTACTGTTTAAGTGCAGATTATTCGTCTCAAACATATTTCGTATAAAACATATATCGTTACCAACATATTTATTTAAATTATAATATTTGGTTGATTTTATTAAATTATCGTGATTTATTTGATTGTCAATTGTAATAATCTATTGAAAAGTAAAATATAGACAGTCAACTGACAACTTATTATGACGCTGTCAGTTGACCTCCAATATACGCATTCAAGTTGTAACACCGGCACGGGGTGGTCGATTAAAATGTTTTAAATTCTATTATTAAAGTAATTTGTTGCTATATACGATCTTTAATAATTATTAGGTTTGATTCCAAACCGGTGAGTAGTGTTAATAAAATATACAGATTATGTTTTTTTCCACGCAAATTAGGCGCACAGTAGACGTTGAGTTGCGCAGTATACCCCAGAATATCTACCCTATGCATATAGCCATACAAATTAAATTTATAATAATATACAATATCACGGCTCGCGAGTTGAACAAACATACTAATGGATGATGATGAATCATACGTCATTCGGCGGTAAGCTAAAATAAAAGTACCATGTCAAAGAATGTATGAAATTTAAAAATACCCTCATCTTTCTGTTTAACCTTCAGTTACGGTCCTACTTGGAAAGGAAATCTTAATCCCACTGTCAAACGCAATTAGTAAACAGGTCACGTTTCCTGATCTTTTAACAAATAGGATTTGTTACCCTTAATAACGTTGGAGGATTTCAATATTTAAACATAATTTTGAAGATTAATTCCGATTCCAGCAATATAACAGTGGGAAATTTACCAATGGGAGGCTCCTTTGCACCGGATGCCGACTATATTATAGGTGCCACAACGGCGCCTATGTCTGCCATGAACATTATTAATAGTGAAATTACTGGGCAAATGAGACTTGACAACTAATGTCTCAAGATAACGAGCGCAGTTATAAATACATGAACTAGCATACATTCATCATTACGCAATTAATTTAAAAATTAAATATATACGACGACTTGACATACAATTTTGTATTTAGTGTTCTTTTAAACAGTACTGTGGTTTATTAGGTCCGGTATTGGAATTCAGCCGCTGGAATCAACCTGAACAGCTCCTCTGAGCACTCCACGTGATAAATGCGGTAGAAGATGCAGAGAGAACCCAAATCTCTACGTAACGCCAAAGAATCAAGCCGCTCGGTGATGACTTGATCGTCGATGATTCGGACCGCTCTTCGTTGTATGCGGTCAAATGGAAGAAGCTGGTACTGGGGAGCACCCGCCCAGAGTAGAGAACAGTACCCCATGTAAGGCCGAATTTGCGCCTTATATAGTTGCAGGCAGTGGCTTATAGTGAAGTACTGTCTCGCCTTACTGAGTACACCAAGCTTTTTAGAGGCCTAATTGGCCTTTTCTTCCAAGTGACCACGGAATTGAACGTCGCTCGATATATCGACGCCCAGTATGCCAATACAGGATGTGGCAGTTAGAGGAGTGATCTCGAATCGAGAAGGGAGTCTTTTGAACGCAAGAGCTTGTGTCTTCTTGGAGTTGAATTGGACTAAATTTTTGTTGGCCCCATTCCGAGACTTTACAAAGCATAGTTTTGATTTCAGACACATTAAGTTTGTTCCGGTTCTCGTCGACGCTTTCCCGGGACATGTTGGCACGGCCGGTGTAGGAAGCATACCCTGTGCTGTCGTCTGCATAGCAATGAATACTGCTGATTTGCAGCATATCATTGATTTGCAGAAGAAACAGTGTAGGGGACGCAGCCTTGCGAGATACCAGCATTAATGGGTTTTAAGTCGGAGCATGTATCGTTGATAACAAACTTGATGATTTGATTTTGATTGATGAAGTACTTTGTGCCACACCCGACTAAGGCTTTCGCTATGTTCAAACTCACCGCCAACTACAAAATCCCCGTATGTTATTTTTAATGCATATAACAATATCTATTGTTTTGGAATAGTTTTTTTGAAGTCGGTTGATTTTTTTTTAATTAATCTGATGTATACTTTGTATGAGTAATAATTTGAGCATAAAAAAGATTCGGCCGATTATCGTTAATTTGTTCCTAAGAATTTAAGAGTTCCGTTACTTTGTCATGGATCCCTTAATTAGACGCTTTTTAACGTTTTGAATCCTTTATAAATAATAATAATAATATGTGCCACTGCTCCAGAACTGCACAACTAATATACATTCATTAGGAAATTATCAAGATTTAAGTGTGTTCCCATTAAAAACTAGTCAAAGTATGCATACAAGTGCATCAAGTAGGTTTATATTATATTTAGACAAAATTGGCCAAGGGTTTGGACCTTTATTAATTAATGCAGTTGCAAAGAATTGTGAGGTGATAAATATATGTAAACCCAATATAACTTTCAATAACCTCATAAATTCCATACCAAAAATAAATGTAAAAGATAAAACAATCATAGGTATAATGTTTGGTAATAACACTCATAATATTAGAAATAAGGACCTAATTAAAAATATAGAAAAATTAATTAATATTTGCAATAACACCAAATCTAAAGTGATGATGTGTACATTACCATACTCCTCGGACACAGGAGCAAAATAGAAAAATATTTAAATTAAATACAACTTTGTAAAATGCGATATTCCACAATAATGAAAATTTAATTTTATTTGACACAAATAAATTCATTAATTATATTCTGAAAATAACCAATGGTGACCTATACCTACCATTAAGAGTGAAGCGACAGCTGGCTACTTTAGTAGCTTATAGTCTTAGTCAATAAACTACTTCCTCTGTAGTGTTATTAAATAAACATGCCTCTATTGGGCAAAGTTGTAAAATAATCGACATACAAGCCTCTATTGGGGAATGTATTAGTACTAATGTACAAAAATATAACAATGAAGATTTTTCTTCAATTAATTTAAATTAAGTTTTTTGACAAGGGAGAACAACTCTTGCAATATCATACAAAATAGGCAACATTTACCAAATATAAATGTTAGTGCTAGGGATAATCATAATATAAAGCTCATAAATATTGTTCACCAGAATATACAAGGTAACTCAAGTAAGGAATTAGAAATTGAACTGGTTTTGAGCTGCTGTAATATAGATATATTATGTATTACAGAACATTGGCGTAAGAGTCATCAGCTCCAGTTTAGTTTTAGAGAACATAAAGTATTCAGTTCGTTTTGTAGAAGTAGGGCGATACATGGTTTCCTTATTATTATTAATAATTAAAATGTAAAAATAAAAGAGTTATTGTTAATCTAGAGAACAACTAATTGAGATAGCTTGTATAGAGCAATTTATTATTGTAAGTGTATACCGCCCCCCCCCCCCCCCCACTGCATCATATGAACAATTCCAACATAGAATGGAGGAGGTACTATCAAAATTTAGCAAAACCAGCAAGTCAATTATAGTGTGGGGAGATTTTAATATAAACTTGCTTGAACCTTCGGCCAATTGTACGAGCCTTTTTTTTAATTTGTTCAATAAATTTTGGGAACCTATTAGAATCACTTCACCTCTATCTGTTTAAATATTAATAATCGCGTTATAAATTCGGAAATAGAAATTGCAAATGAATTTGATAAATACTTCTCTGGAATCCCGATTATCACGACCAAAGACCTTAACTCTTCAGCAAAAGCAGGACATGATATGCTTAAATTACACGTACCAGTATCTTCCACTGTTTTGAAATTTAAGTATGTTACAGGTAGCGATATAATAAAAATCTTCAAGTTAATTAACTTAAAAAATACAAAACACCTATGGGGCCATTCGACTAATATTGTAAAATACATACTTGACATTATAGCACCTGAATTAGCGATAATATTTAAGGAATGCATAGATGAGGGTGTGTTCCCTGACCTCATGAAATACAGCAAAGTTATACCTTTGTTTAAATCGGGCAGTTCTTTTGACCCTGCTAATTTCAGACCTATTTCAGTGCTGCCTGTTTTTAGTAAAATTTTTGAAAAACTTTTGCTTCAACAGCTACAAATGCATTTTTCTAAATTAAAGAACAAAAATCAATTTGGTTGCACTAGGGGCTTATCAACAATTAATGCGGGTACTAGATTCATTGAGCACATCTTTGACGCCTGGGAAGAGCCACAGGATGCATTGGGCATTTTTGTGATTTGTTCAAACCATTTGACTGCGTCCACTATGAAACTTTACTCCTAAAACTAAAGCATTATGTAGTGAAAAATAGAGCTCTAAATCTGTTAAAATCATATTTAAGCGAAAGAGTTCAGATAGTCGATGTAAATGGCCAACGGTCTTCGGCTAAACCTGTGGGAATAGGTGTTCCACAGAGTTCTATTCTCGATCCTTTCTTGTTTCTTATATATATGAACGATCTACCGTTCTGATCTGATGATCTGATGACGAGGTAAACAATACACTCTCAAAGATAGTGCATTGGTTTGAGACAAATAATCTACACTTAAACAGTAAAAAAACAAAGTGTTTACGGTTCGTTACACCAAACACAGCGGAGGTACAAACCAACGTACTTATAAATGACCAGAGATTGGAACTTGTGGACACTACAGTCTTCTTGGGTATCACGTTAGATAAAAAGCTTCAGTGGGGTCCACATATTGCCCATCTAGCAGATAGACTCAGCTCGGCGGCATATGCAGTTAGAAAGATTAGAGAGTACACAAATGTTGCGACCGCTAGATTAGTGTACTTCAGTTATTTTCACAGCATCATGACGTACGGTATTTTACTATGGGGACATGCTGCTGACATTGATATAGTGTTTGCTCTGCAGAAGAGAGCTGTTCGTGCTATATATCAGCTGAGACAGTCTCTCAAAGAAAAATTTAAAGAAATAAATATTATGACTGTTCATTGTCAGTACATTTATGAAAATTTAATATTCGTTCACAAAAATCGTCACCTTTTTGCTCTTTATAGTGATTTTTATTATAATAATAACACTAGAAATAAGGGATTGCTTGTAATTAATTCAAGTAGGCTTCATAAGATACATAATAGCTTAAAGGGTAAATGTACACTTCTAATAATATACACTTCTATAATAATGTCCCAGCCAGTTTTCAGGCATTATCTATAAATAAATTTAAATGTTTTACAAAAAATGGCTCTGTCGTAAATCCTATTACTCCACTGCTGAATATCTAAATGATCGGACAGCCTGGGACTAGATTGTGATTATTTTATAGCGATAGAAATGACTGTACAATATTGTATATTTTTATTGAAAAGAGCGCAAAAAAAGAATGCTGGGAGAGTTTCTTGCGCCGCTTCTTCTCTCTCAGAGCGCCATTTGTTTCCGAAGCGGTAGTAGTAGTATCTAATAGTTATTAGAAATGACATCAAAAATAATTCTAAAGGAATCCATTTTGAGAAAATAAATGCCTTTTATGCCTTTAGAACCTAACCAAACTCTCACAGAACTATTTTTGAAGAATAACCATTCCAATTAGAAAAGAATTATCGAAATCGGTTGGCGCGATATTGAGTTATTCGTCAATTTGTCACGCACATACTTATAGCAAATTTAAGACTTTTATGGTTTTCTCATGGATGCCATTGTCAGATCTGGACCAAATTGGAATGGGACAACACGGAAGTACCAGCTTTCAAATAATGGAAGAATTATCAAAATTGGTTCAACCAGTCGAAAGTTCTGAGGTAACAAATATACCTACTGACGGATTGAGAACCTCCTTCTTTTTTGAAGTCGGTAAAAATAAAAAAATAGACATTTTTATTTATATTGTCTGAAAAAAACAATCTGAAATCGATATCAAAATATCTTGTATAATATGCTTTGTTATTGTTTCTATGTGGATGAATTAATTGAAGAGATAAACAAGTCCACCCACACCGAGCACAATACTCTAATTTCCGTTACACGGTCTCATTATTATTGTTGCTTGCAAGAAAAAGGCAAATAATAATATTATTAGTAGATCAAAACTTGTCAGCCAATTAAGATTGTTTGTGTCAATTTGCTTTGAGATTCGTTAAGATACTCTTAGATGTATTTAATTTTTTTTAAAGATATACTTTTTGTAAGGAGATAGAAATTAGTTAACTGTCTCAAATAAAGAAGAGTACATTAGAACATATTGCCGATCTAATATAAGTATCGAGCTATTATATTATTCAGAATTAGTTTTTTTAACTTTCAAGCAAGTATGCAAGTTCAAATAATTTATTCAAAAGTAGCTAACCCGACAGACGTCGGTTTGTATATATTAAATAAAATAATGTATATTATGAATTTGTCAATAATATATCATAACATCAAGAATTATTTCGTAAAAGATGCATCCTGTTGTTATAATGAAATCGTTTCAAAGCAGAACTGTCAAGCCGTACGTCAATAAATTCTCTCATAGAAATATGTCCATACAAAACAAATATCGGAAATTATAATAATTGTTTGAACGAAATCTAGCCGTTTAAAGCGGGTCAAAATCGCGCCCAAATGAGTCGGTTACGTAAACATACATAATAATAATAATTCTTTATTTGAATAATGTGTGTATACAAGTTAACAAAAAAATCCTATACGAATCAACATATTAGCCAAAAAGAACATGCAAATCACATCAGCTCCAGATCATTATATTATAATAAAATTCTAACGTTACAGCACATAATAGGTCATTGTTACATTATATTAGCATCTACACAAAATATATATATCATATACATATAAACAAAGATAAACACAACATAATAAATAAGAAAATCACAAATTTAAAAAGTCAGATACAGCATAGAAATTGTAATTAATTAGCCGTTCATATAATTGAGCTTTAAAAGGACCGATATTCAACATTTTGATAGCATCGGGAAGTTTATTAAATATTTAAATACATGATGTGACAATTTTGAGTATAATAAGTAGTCCCGGGTGCTTTTATGTATACAAGTCTATTTGGATGTCATTGGTCGCGGTCATACATTTCCTTGGCAGTGGTGAAAATATATTTATGTCTCTTTACAATAATACTAATTTCGTTAATATATAGGTACGGCAAGGTTACACATGTACAGGTGAAGTTAGTAAAAATCGTGTAAAAAAGAGCACATAACTTGAAATGTCACTACAAAATTCAAATTAAAATATTTTTATTCAAAATAGGATGTGAAATCACTTATTGAAAGTCAAAAAAACTAGCACCAATTCCAAAATTAATGCCTCAGACCTGAGAAGAATAGGCGCAACAAACTCAGCGGGCTTTTTTTTTCATCAAAAATATGTTTTACAATTAAAGTAACATTTACAAAGTAACATTGTACAATTAAACTTATTATTTAATAGCCTGAGGGCGGTTGCTCCATTCCCAATATGTGGTATCATTAAGGAAGTCATTTATATTATAGTAACCTTTACCACACAAACGTTTTTTAATAATTCTTTTGAATAACGTAATACTTTTGTTTTGAAAATTTTCTGGGATCCTGTTGTAAAAGCATATACATCGCCCCACAAAATAATATTAACTCGACTTAGCCGAGTAGTAGGCATTATAAGCTTATGTGTTAACTTAGGTGTTAACATTATGGTTATGACAGTTTCTCGCAATTTCACTTGTGTTCCTATGTACATACATTACATTATCTATACTAATATTATAAAGCTGCAGTGTTTGTTTGTTTGTTTGTTTGTTTGAACGCGCTAATCTCTGGTACTACTGGGCCGATTTGAATGATTCTTTCAGTGTTGGGTAGTCCATTTATCGAGGAAGGCTATGTTTTTTTTTTCAAAATTAGGGATCCGTAATAAAAATGCTATTTTGTAACACAAGGTGTAAATTCGAAAACCTATTTTTGCGTGCGCTGCAATAACTATTGACAATAGAACAAAAAGATGTACAATATATATATATAGGCAATATTTTATTACTTATAAAACTATCGCGTGAATTATACTTTATATGGCAAAACAACGTTTGCCGGGTCAGCTAGTCAAGAATATATTGAGAAGCAACAGTCAAGATGTTAATTTCTTTGAATTTTGCTCTCAATGATTCGTGACACCTTGTATTAATATCGGCAGCACTGCCCCACAGCAATATACCATAGGACATAATACTATGGAAGTAACTAAAGTATACAAGTCGCGCCGTATCTATGTCAGTTAATTGTCTAATCTTTTTAACCGCGTATGCTGCAGAACTAAGTCTGTTCGCCAATCCTTCAATATAGGGGCCCCAATGTAAGTGAAGTATCGTCCGCAAACAATACTACCTTATTTTTTTTTCTCTAAAGTATTAGGAAAATCATTTATATAGACGAGGAAGAGAAACGGTCCGAGAATAGACCCTTGTGGGACGCCCATACTGAGAGGAGTCCCAGGAGATCTCCTGCCATTCACGTCGACCTTCTAAATTCTATTGCTTAGACATGAAATCAGAAGATCGAGCGCAGTTCCCTTTCCCAGCGTTGAATGTTGAATACAATCAAAAGCCTTAGATAAATCACAGAAGATGCCAAGTGCTTTCTGCGATTCCTCCCAGGCATCAATTATCCCAAGGGATAACTGAAGTAAGGAAAGTTCTCGCGCACCTAGCGGTAATCGTCACTCACAAAGATAAAAGTATCGATCGGCATAGAGGATGGATCGACATATTGGTTGTCATATTTCAAATATTATGGTTAGGTTCAGAAAAATTTGTTACCAAACTTGAGAATTATCAATCCACACAAAAATAATCTGATAGACAGTTAACAACTTTAGTTAATCTACCAACTATAGTTGGCTAAAATTAAGTTTAAGTTTATTTTATATTGTGTATGTAAATATTCTAATTAGTTATTCACTTGAAAATATTCTTTCAATATTTGATCTGAACGACGGGTCACATCAAAGGAAAAACAATGTTGTTGTTTTTATTTAATTCCTTGCATTTTCAAATTTATTCACCTTTTAAACCTTCTCTGGACTTCCACATTTGTGGCAATGTGGTGTAATTTGGCTAATTTTGGTCTTGAATTATTTAATTCAAGACCAAAATTAGCCAAATCGGTCCAACCGTTCTTGAATTTTAGGGAGACTTACGAAATATAGCAATTCATTTTTATAGATATAGATAGGATATGAAATCAGTTATTAAACATTAAAAAATACCAGCCATTCGGAAATGTATGCGTCAGACCTGAGAATTACGGGCGCACCAAACTCAGCGGAACTTTTCTTTTTTTAAAGTGACACATTTATTACATCGTCTAAACTTTTGCGTCTGTGTGTTGCATGTCGCGTGACGGTGGGACGGCGCCTATAGTTCGTAGCATCTGACCGTGTAGTGTATAGACAATTACTCATTTATGCCAGTGCTCCACGCTATTTTGGTTGTTTTTGTCAGTATTTAATGGAATCCTTTTCAATCAATATTTTTAACCAGGGCTAAGACACAAAGATGAATATAAATATTAGTTGGAGACTTAGTCTACTTTTATTATTTCCCATTATCATTCCAATTTTCCAAGTATAAAATAAAGATTGATAAAGTGATTTTTATACCCTTAATGGAATATTATTCCAAAAATATTTATTTAATTAATGTCTATAATGTGAATAAGACTTTCACTTTTATCGCAGTTTCATATAACCACACAATCCTTTTTTTATAAGATTTATAATTTAAATAGGCTGACAGCGGTCATCACCAGTAATTCATTTAAGTTATAGTAAACTTTATTCATAAAACTAAAAACAATAATCTTAAAAACTTATTTGTCGGTGACACGTTACATATGCTTTGTGTAAAATGATATAAAATATACTTTAAACCACGTTGCCATAATTTTTGAAGTGAAAACTTCTTTAGTGGCGTTGAGCATTTTTCTTGGGATGGGTATAAAATGTTAAACTCGGGACAGGACACGTGGCCTGATCAAAAATTCATAGGACAGACGTTGAAGTTATGGATGACAGTTGGTTTTTCTGAGAGATAAACTTTTAATGTAAAATAATTGTAATAGTTTTGAAGTGTTAAATTTATGTGCAATATATTTTTATTGTCATTTTAATGTACGATAGCGCAATAAATGAATATATTGTATTTAACCACATAAATGCTAGTACTTTTATACTGATAAATAAAGCGATTCATGCGTACCATCCAAACCCTTACCATCCGAAAGGCTTCTGCCGGCACTTCCGGATTGCAGCATGTTTTTTTTTAATAATCGACCTTTTTGTATCATAATATGTGTTTGTTTAATGACAATTTAGGAAGATACAATTAATTTACTACCAAACACTTATTTACTGATCCATATTTATTATTTTAATGATTTTAATGATGATGATGATGATAATGATAATGATATGAAATTTGGCTAAATTTAAAATGGTTTTATAACATAACTAACAATATTCTCAACACTATCGCTATTTTGTCGTGTAACAAATCAAACAACTAACACATTACGACACCAACAGGCTCCGGCTCTCTCTCGAACCTAATCAATGAAAACTGATCACTGCGAAAGTTAAGCGAACTCATTAACGACCTCACTCGTTCTGCGGTCGAGCGAGGACTTAAACATGGAAAATGATAAGACATGCCGGTCATCTAATAGTGAATAATGACCGGAGCCCATGTTTCACTTATAACACCAGAGGGTTCACAGGAGCGTTATTGGTATTTGAGGAGTTATTGTGGCCTAAAAACACGCAACAATACCACACAATACACATTTTTGTTGTATGTTGTTAAATTTTATTTGAAAATAAGGTTGTGATACAAGTTAGGTTTACCTATTCCATGCCCCCTTGTTATGACTAAGTAAACCCGTACACGGATTGGCAAAAATTACGAAGGAACTTTCATCCGACAAAAATAACGCAATACACACAAACACAGGGACGATATTACTTTCAAACTCTTCACCAAAGGTAAATTTTATTCAAGCGTTACGGTTGCCAAAGCTTACAACTCCATAATAATTATTAAATTTTAGGCATAAAAGGCATTTATTTTCTCAAAATTGATTCCTATAGAATTATTTTTGATGTCATTTCTAATATACTATATATTATAACACTAGAAATAAGGGATTGCTTGTAACTAATTCTAGTAGACTTCATAAGATACATAATAGCTTTAAGGGTAAATGTATACACTTCTACAATAAAGTCCCAGCCACTGTTCAGGCATTATCTATAAATAAATATAAATGTTTTATAAAAAAATTGCTCTGTCGTAAATCCTATTACTCCACTGCTGAATATCTAAATGATCGGACAGCCTGGGACTAGATTGTGATTATTTTATAGCGATAGAAATGACTGTACAATATTGTATATTTTTATTGAAAAGAACGCAAAAAAAAGAATGCTGGAAGAGTTTCTTGCGCCGCTTCTTCTCTCTCAGAGCGCCATTTATTTCCGAAGCGGTAGTAGTATCTAGTAGTATAAGAAATGACATCAAAAAGAATTCTAAAGGAATCAATTTTGAGAAAATAAATGCCTTTTATGCCTTTTACTACCGCTTCGGAAACAAATGGCGATCTGAGAGAGAAGAAGCGGCGCAAGAAACTCTCCCAGCATTCTTTTGTTACGCTCTTTTAAATAAAAATAAACAATATTGTACTGTGATTGCTATTGCTATAAAATAATCATAATCTAGTCCCAGGCTGTCCGATCACTTAGATAGCAGCTGGAGTAGGTGATAGTATTAACGACAGAGCCATTTTTTAATAAAATAATAAATAATAAATTAAAAATAAATAAAAATAAAAAGCTAAAGCTTTAGTTTTAGGAGTAAAGTTTTTTTATAACATTATGGGACAAGAGGAGCAGGGCATTCAGCTGGTGGTAGTTATAACGCCCTGCCCATTACAATGCAGTGGTGCTCAGGATTCTTGAAAACCCAAAAATTCTGAGGGGCACTTCAACTTGACTCGTCACCTGGAGACATAAGATGTTAAGTCTCATTTGCTCAGTAATTTTACTAGCTACGGCACCTTCAAACCGAAATACAGTAATACAGAAATAAAGTTTTATGGTGGACGCAGTCAAATGCCTCAGACCAATCACAAAAATGCCCAACGCATCCTATGACTTTTCCTAGGCGTGAAAGATGTGTTTAATGTGTCTAGTACCCGCATTAATTGTTGATAAGCCCCTAGTGAATCCGAATTGATTATTTTTAAATAATTTACAAAAATGCATTTGAAGCTGCTGACGCAAAAGTTTTTTTTTTCTAAAAGCAGGCAGCACTGAAATAGGCCTTCAATTAGCAGGGTCAAAAGAACTGCCTGATTTAAACAAAGGTATAACTTTGCTGTATTTTATGAGGTCAGGGAACACACCCTCATCTATTATATTGTAAAGTAACGGTAAATTCAGTCTCATACAATATAAATTTAGTTGAAAAAAGATCACATTGTCATCAATATTTATAACAATACTAAGATTTATAACAAATAAATAAATAAAAAGCCTTTTATTACCGAAACTAGGACTAATTTGTCAAAAACTTAATGATAAGCAAGATATAATAAAAAGAACTGATCGAAAGTAATTTCTCTTATTATAGAATGTCCCTCAGCTCGGTGAGCCGCTTGGCCCAGGCCTCCTCCAACAGTTTCCATTGAGCTCTGTCCTTTCTTGTCCTTCGCAATTCTTGTCCAGTATGGCCCTCAAGTCAGACGTGTTTCGTCTTTCCATCTCATCTTTGGTCTTGACTGCCTTCTAGTTCCATCTCTGGGATACCAAGTCGTCAATCATATCATTTATTATTAATGAAAGATGCATGTTTAAATATAAAAGCAATAAGGCTAATGCATAGTATTATCACAAATGTAACATATTTCAGCACTATTTCCCGTTTCAACATAAAAGCAGTGTAACATAATATTGTTGAATAAACTGTGATTGATGAACATAATATTATATTACATAAAGCAATCCATGCTCTTTTACAGCATAAATAAGAAATTATTTTTCATCAAGACAGAGTACGCCTTATAGAGCAAGATGACTGATATCTTTATCAAATTGTTAAAACAATTACAATGTTTGTGTTTTCAATAAACTTGCCCTACTTTCTCGTGTTGTAAGAACGTTTTCGGTTACTTAAGTAATAACTTACCAAGCGACAAACGTGGACCCTTTATTTTGGTGATTAAGTGAAAGGTCTAACAATTCAGTGATAGAATTTGAAAATTTCTAACAATGACGTCGTGGTTGTATTTCTTTTGTGAGATATTAATGAGTGGTTATAATTGAAAATGTCGACCATTCAGCTACTGTTATGGAGGCTCTTTATATGCAGAACAATTCATAAACTGCTGAATGAAATTTAAAAAAACAGCAACTCTCGACTCAGTCAAGACACAGTCCGCCATCAGATTCAAATTCAAATATTTTTATTCAAAATAGGATTTATAATCACTTATTGAACGTCAAAATCTACCACCCATTCAAAAGAGACTGCCTCAGACCTGAGAAGAATGGGCGCAAGAAACTCAGCGGGCTTTTTTTTATATAAAACTAGCTGACCCGGCAAACGTTGTTTTGCCATATAAAGTATAATTCACGCGATAGTTTTATAAGTAATAAAATATTGCCTATATTATAGCCTGTACATCTTTTTGTTCTATTGTCAATAGTTTTTGCAGCGCACGCAAAAATAGGTTTTCGATTTTACACCTTGTGTTAGAAAATAGCAATTTTATTACGGATCCCTAATTTTGAAAAAAAAAAACAAAGCCTATAGCCTTCCTCGATAAATGGACTACCCAACACTGAAAGAATCATTCAAATCGGACCAGTATTACCAGAGATTAGCGCGTTCAAACAAACAAACAAACACTGCAGCTTTATAATATTAGTATAGATATGGATTACAATGTAATATCGTACAATAAACATTAATAATTAAAGAGCCTGAGGGTGTTCGCTTTAATCCCAGTCCGTGGTGTCATTAAGAAAATCGTTTATGCTATAATAACCTTTCCCACACAAACGATTTTTAACAATTCTTTTAAATTTCGTAACACATTTGTTTTGTACATTTTCTGGGATCATATTGGAGAAGCATATACATCGCCCAACAAAAGACTTACTAACTCGACCCAACCGAGTAGTAGGCATAACAAGTTTATGTTTGTTCCTCGTGTTAACATTATGAATGTCACAGTTTCTAGAAAATTCCTCAATGTGCTTATGAACATACAAAACATTATCAAAAATGTATTGAGAGGCAACAGTCAAAATGTTTATTTCTTTAAATTTTTCTCTTAATGATTCTTTAGGACCTAGGTTATAAATCGCGCGAATAGCCCTCTTCTGCAGCACAAAGATAGTATTAATATCGGCCGCACGGCCCCATAACAATATACCATAGGAAATAATACTATGAAAATAACTAAAGTATACTAATCTCGCCGTATCTATGTCAGTTAACCGTCTGATTTTCTTAACCGCAAATGCTGCAGAACTAAGCCTATTCGCCAATCCTTCAGTATAGGGGCCCCACTGCAATTTGGAATCAAGAGTAATGCCAAGAAATATAGCAGATTCCACTGGTTCTACCACCTCTCCATTTAATAAAATATTCGCATCTACATATTTGACATTTGGCGTGGTGAATTTAATATATTTGGTTTTATGATTATTTAACAATAAGTTATTGGCGCCAAACCAGTACACGATGTCAGATAGAGCATTGTTTACTTCGTCATATAAAACTTGGCTTCGTTTCACTTTGAATATAAGTGAAGTGTCATCCGCAAACAATACCACCTTGTGTTTTTTTTCTACAAGGTTAGGTAGATCATTTATATAAATTAGGAAGAGGAAGGGTCCAAGAATAGACCCTTGTGGTACCCTCATACCGAGAGGAGTCCCAGGAGATCTCCTGCCATTCACCTCGACCGTCTGAATCCTATTATTTAAATATGAGATCAGAAGATCGAGTGCAGATCCTCTTATACCATAGTGGCATAGCTTCCTGACCAGCGTTGAATGTTGAACACAATCAAAAGCCTTAGATAAATCACAGAAGATACCAAGTGCATTCTGTGATTCCTCCCAGGCCTCAAAAATATTCCTGATGAGTTCAACACATGCATGCGTAGTCGAGCGTCCTAGGGGACGCTCGACTAGGTTAGACTAGTATTCGTTACTAGGGTAAAGCCAAATTGTTTTATATGAAGTAACTTATAAGTGTTAAATTGAGTAAGCATTTGGCTTAAAATATTTTTTTCAAAAATTTTACTAAGGGTCGGCAACACCGAAACAGGGCGATAGTTATTCAGGTCAGTGAGTCCCGATTTAAATATTGGTGTAATTTTACTATACTTCAGAAGGTCAGGAAACACGCCATGTTCAATACAGCTATTAAAAACTATTGCTAGATATGGTGCTATGACGTCAATAACAGAACTTATTATTTTTACAGATATGCCCCATATATCAGTAGATTTTTTCATTTCTAAGGATCTGAAAGTTTTAATTATTTCTGCTGGGCTAACAACACTGAATTTGAAATTTTGTTTACATTCCTTAACATTTTCCAAAAGAAGTGACTCGGCAACACTGGTGGAGGAGACAAGGGTGCTTGAGATGGAAACTGGAATGTCAGAAAAAAAATTCTCAAAAGCAGAAGCTACTTCCTGCTAAGAGTGGATTTTTGTATTGTTTATTATTAGATTATATTCAAACTTGCAGTCTTTCGCTCTTCCAGATTCCCAGTTAATAACTTTCCAAATCATTTTTATTTTATTTGAAGCATTTTTAATTATTTCTCTAATATGCATTGACCTAGCAATAGTACATACTTTCTTAAATAATTTTGTATAATTTTTCACATATACAAGGAAAGATGCATCATGATTACATGATGATCTCTCACTATATAGTTCATATAGCCGTTGTCTGCTCCTATGAATACCAGCTGTTGCCCAGTTGTTAAATGACAAGAGACCACCCGAGTTGACTGTCTTTGAAGTAAATATAAAAGCAAACTCTGTTTTAATTATTTTAAATAACTTACCATACATCTCATTTGGAGTACTGTTATAATTCAAATACAAGTTTGAGAGTTTTTCTGAAACATTGCCTCTATATTTCTCCATTCGCCTATTTTTTACAGGAACAAACATAAACTTTTTAGTTGATGTACATTTGTTCCCTTCAATATTAAAAGAGGCTAATTGACCAAAGTGGTCTGAGCTCAGTTTACTAATTATTGATAAAGAGAAATAGGTTTATAATTAGTAAAAATATTATCAATACAGCTTTTAGAGGTGCTGGTTACTTTAGTAGGTTCTAAGAAAATATTTGATAAATTATATGATTTAAACAAAGATTTGAATCTAATACTTGTGGTGGATTTTTCTAATAAGTTAATATTAAAGTCACCACAAATCATAATATATTTCTTAGATTCTGATAATTTTGATAGAACCTCCTCCAATACACTCTCAAATAACTCATATAATGCATCGGGGGGTCTGTATATACTTACAACAATGTCACACTCAAGCTCTGCACAGGCTATTTCAATGGTACGTTCAACAGAGAGGCCCACAATATCTTTACGGTCTTTGAATTTAAATGATTTACTTATAAGTATAAGAGAGCCGCCACGTGTTGCCTTTTCTCTGCTAAACAAACTAGCCACCCGATGACCCCTGGAGTTAAAAATCAGCTCATATTTTCTAAGCCAGTGTTCAGTAAGACATAAGATATCAATATTTTCATGGTTCATTAGTAACTCCAGTTCCAGTTCTTTACCTAACAATCCTTGCATATTTTGGTGGATCAGGTTTATAACTTTACAATTATTATGTTTACTATTACTTGTACATTGTGTATTTATATTGCCACACTCGCACAGAATAGCGGCGTGAAGTAGCGGCCTAGTGCCGCTATGTTTCGCATAGGTTAGTGTCGAGGACCGGAGGCCATCCATTCCCCCCCCCCCCCCCCCCCCCCAACAAAATATGAGAGCGGTCCGTACAAAGATATTACCCCAGGATGGTACCGGCTCCTCTAGAGCCGGAGAATCCCTCCCCGAGTACTCTCGCTAGGGCTGCCCTTCGTATTCTGGGATGGGCACAGAACCGCGCATGACCGAGGACAAACGAGGCAATAACACCACGGCACCCCGCTCCACGCTCAACGTGGACTTTTGCAATATCAGGGAATTTCCTCCAATTTAAACGCCGTCCACCACCACCTTGAGACGGCACAGCTGGCCTTGTGTTTCCTTACGGAGACGCAGATATCTCAACCTAGCGATACATCATATTTAACGTACCCCGGGTACAAAATTGAGCACAATTTTTTGCCTCATGCCGGGGTATGTGTGTACGTTAGGGAGGATATCTGCTGTCGCCGTCTCGGCAATTTTGAGGGTAGGGACCTGTCTACTCTCTGGCTCCGCGTAGATTAAGAGGACTGCGTCCGCATCTATGCGTGTGTCTACAGGTCCCATGGTGGTAACGCAGAAACCGATCATCTCATGGGCTGCGTTCAAGCGGCAATTGACGACGTGCTTGCACAGATCCCCTCCGCTGAAATCGTAGTCTTGGGTGATTTCAACGGGCACAATGCCGAATGGCTTGGATTACGTACCACAGACTACGCAGGGCGATCTGTGCATAATTTTGCATTGGCGTATGGTCTGTCCCAATTGGTTGAGTCGCCAACGCGGCTTCCGGATGTGGATAGTCACATGCCGTCCTTATTAGATCTTCTGCTGACTTCACATCCCGATGGTTACCAGGTCTTTGTCGACGACCCTCTCGGAACGACCGACCATTGCCTGATCAGGAGTGTAGTGCCTATCGCCAACGTCGCAGACCACCAGCGACCCGCCGCGTTTGGCACTGCAAGTCAGCAGATTGGGATAGGTTGCGTTCCTTTTTTGCATCCTACCCTTGGGGCAAGGTCTTTTTCCCTTCGGATGATCCTAGTGCCTGCGCCGTTGTAGTAGCCGATGTGATACTGCAGGGCATGGATATTTTCATACCAAGCTCTGTAGTACCAATCGGTGGCAGATCACAGCCCTGGTTCGATGCGTCAGTTAAAGCAGCATCTGACTGCAAAAAACAGGCGTATCAAACTTGGCTTGCTGCGCTGGGCACAAGGGATCCGAACTGCGAAGTTCTTAAGAGGAAATATAACCATGCCTCCAGATTTTTTAAGCGGAAAATCGCCCGTGCGAAATCGAAGTACATCGTCAAAATCGGCGAGCAGCTTTCCAGTTACCCGACCGGAATACGCAAGTTCTGGTCATTGTCGAAAGCTGCTCTTGGTTACTTCAACCTGCCATCCCTGCCGCCGTTGCACATGAGGAATGACACCCTGGCCCATACGGCAAAAGAGAAAGCCGATCTCCTGTGCGCTTTTTTTGCCTCCAACTCGACTCTTGACGACAACGGAAAAACACCGCCACGGTGTCAGAGCTCTATGCCTGAAGTACAGTTCAGACAGAAAACTGTTAGGCGAGCTCTGTTTTCGTTGGACGTCAGGAAGGCGAGCGGGCCGGATGGTATTTCTCCAATCGTGCTTAGAACGTGTGCCCCTGAATTGACGCCGGTGCTAACGCGTTTATTCCGGCACTCTTATTCAAAAGGCGTAGTCCCTGACTCATGGAAGTCAGACCTTATCCATCCGATCCAAAAAAAAGGAGACAGTTCGGATCCAGCAAACTACAGGCCTATTGCTATTACCTCCATACTCTCCAAAATTATGGAGAGCATAATCAACTGCCAGCTCTTGGTATACCTAGAGGGTCATCAGTTGATCAACGACCGACAGTACGGCTTTCGCCATGGTCGGTCAGCAGATGATCTTCTGGTATACCTAGCACATATCTATGTGCCGACGGGCGGCGGCTATTGAAAGCAAGGGGGAAGGCATTGTAAGGTTGAATTGTGCCTCTAAAGTTATCGTTGAAACTAATTTTTCTGTGAAGGTGACACAATATGATCATGCAATTAACCGATCCCTATTTCTTATAAGTTGGTCTTTCAATAAATTTTCTTTACTAATTTATGTGTAGACGTGTCCTAACATGTCTTATTCCTCGAAATTATTTATTTAATTTCAAATGTCGTGTCAGTCGTTATACCCGTTGTAGTTTTTAGAATAAAAGTCATATCATTTTCTTTTATGAGCAATATTTCCAGTATCAAGTAATTATTTTAACCTTACTTGATTGATAACAAAGTTGGCGTTTCATAACACACGTATTTTTAAAAAGGTTATTAACTCCATTATTTTGTGTTAAAGAGATAGAAATATAAAAAGCTATAATTATTCTTCATCTAATATAATGACGTAAAAATGAGCCATAAAATAAGTTAAAATAGACAGGCAATAACAATGATCAAAGTGTTACACTATACTTGCGGGTACACAAACAAAACGTTCAAGAGAGGAGGACACCTCTAACGGAGATACAGCGAGATAGAAAAGGAAAGAGAATGTATTGTGGCTGTAACTGATTTCGATTGATAAGTCTCAAAAAATCAGCTACGATTGCTCTTCTTAGTATTTTGAATATGAAACCACTAGCTAAAGAACACATTGACAAAATTTTCAGGTTGTTTAGCATATTTCTAGTGTAATGAGGGAGGTTAATACTGTGTGAATGTAATAAGAATAAATTAATTAAGTACCAGCAATCATTCGCATATTCATTACGTACAGTGACACAATAATATCTTTATGATAAAATATTTAAAATTCATACAGAGATCAATTAAACCCCTGTCTTATTAATATAATAAACCCGTCCTATAACTTCATAACCGCATAAATGGCCAATAAAACATTAATAAATTGAAAAAAAAAATACGAAATAAATGAAGCATAATAAGCGTGAATTAAAATAAGTTATAATATTTATAACAAAGTGCCAAACAGTCCCAGTTTCTGTTTCTTTACTATCATCGATATATTCAAAAGCTGCCAAAAAATATTAGTTTTGAGAAAAGTTTGTCAGATGTTTAAAATAATAAAATATAACGTTTTATGATAATGTAAGTGGGTTAAACAGTGACGCAGCATTTGCGGATTGCTTGTCCAAAAAACTCAGATGTAACCCTTGCAAACTCCAATACAACTTTTTTCGCCCTTTTAATTGTACAAACAAAAAAGTGGTTTATTTTAACTTTGAAGCTCTCATAAACCCTCATTAACTGCTACTGTTATAATAATACCACTTATTATATTGTTTGCATTTGTAAACAAGACTTACCCTAAGCGTTTGCAGAAAATAAAAAAACGGAATAAAAAATATTTTAATTGCTTTCGAAGTATAGTTTGTTCCATTTTAAGATTTATCGTTTCGTTGACACAAATACTTGAAGCACTGAGGTCAATCTTCTTCAGGGAACTTTTCGAAGATTTATTAACTTTACTCGAGAAGGGTAGAAATTAAGAAAACAATTATTGCATTATGAGTTATTACGTAGAAATAGGATATTTTATTATGTATGAGAAACATTTTAAAATAAATAACATACAATGTGCAATAGGCTACGGAAACTGATCAGTTTTAATTTTGCTTATGAGGGAAGCGAAATTTATATAACGTTATCATGTTATATTATAATGTTAACAAAGATGTACTTCTTTATCAACCAATCTACTATTTCCGAATATATTATTGTAGATTCAGTAGATTAATTTAAATATTTATAATGATGATTCAAAGGCACTTATTTGCCTATTTGAATAAAGTGTATTTGACTTTACTAACTATTATGGAAGTGAGTTAGTAATAGAAAGCATTCAAAATATTCCTTATCACTAATGCAAAAGCAATCTTTGCCGGAGGAACGAGGTCGACGGTAACATGAAATTGGATTAAACAGTCCAAGAGCATTGGTAATTTATGAACAAAGATCGATAAATAATATTTCCATTACCGGAAAAGACTTGAGTAATGTTTTCTCGTGCGTCCTTCTATTCCGCGATGGGATACATATAGGCCTATTATAGATACGCAAGCAATCTATTATTAATTGTGATTATATTTTTTCAAATATTATTTTCAATCTAGAATATTACTGTATTTCGTTTTCTGGTAGAAATTTTAGAATGGTGAGAAATTAATAATATTTAAGAAGAGATACTCGATTCTTATTCTAATTATGTAATAATTATATACTTACCTAACCAATTTTTGGACTAAAAATCCCTATGAATAAATGAATAAGTAATAGATACACCACTACAACACGTGACTACTTCCTTAGCACTTAGCACTTACACCACAAGAGCAAATAAAACACAGAGAGAATGTTTCATACATCAACGAGAAATGGTTGAATGAAAACGTCTACTACAATGATCCAGGGCATGTGTTATTATAGAAATTAATATTTTTTTTTAGTAATTTCTCTAAGTTTTTTGTGACAGCCCTACCAAAATAGGTAACAATTTTGTCCGCTCTTAAGCTTGACCTCTGTACTGTAACAAGCAGTTCTTATCCGCAAATAATCGAATAAGACGGGGGGGCCTACTCCTAAAATCGATATTCGATATATCGTGACATTAGTCGTGTCGAATCCTACTCTTAGTTACATCGTATTCAATGTCGAAACGATCATTGAACGAATGAAACATTTTTCGATATTATCGGTCCTAACCCTACTCTTAGTTGAAAATGTCAGAGACGAATATTCGAATTCGACAAATAATAATCAAACGTCACTTTTACGATAATCTCAACGACACGGCTGTCGTTGCTATTATCGTTTCAAGTTGTATAGATATATTTGCCTTACAATATACATACCTAATAAATATTATTAAAATAATTATATGTGATATACTATTCAACAGGATTTGTTTACTACCAAGTAATTTAAGTCATTTTGTTGATCGTGTATGCGTAGAAAGTAATGCAAATGGCCGCCTGAGAAATAAGAAGTCAACGAGAAGGGTTGCGTTACTTTTTTTACCTTTTTATGATCCGCCAAATTTGTATTATTTATTCAATTTTAAATGGTCATATTATATTTATTATATATTTTTTGAATTTTTACATTTTATGTAAATGATACCAAAATGTAACTATATATGTATATTTAAGGTACTTTCCCTTCATGTCCCATAACTTTGGGACATCCTGTATAGTCACTCATCACGATATCTCTGGAACCACTAGAGCTGAAGACTTGAAATTTGGTACGAATATTCTTTTCACCGAGTAGAGGTTAGATTAGAACGGATTTTCCAAAATTCCATCCGCAAGAGTTTTTTTCATTATGAACAGAACAACGTCTGTCGGGTCAGCTAGTATTTAATATTTATTAATAATAGGTTTAATAGAAAGTGAAAGTGAATATAGCAGTATAAAATAAGTAACATTGTTTTATTAAACAACGTTCCCGCGTGTGAGTGAGGACCCACGCGCTACAGTACTTAGTTAGTAATGTGTGCGTGTTCCCCGTCCCGCATCCTGTTTCCGCGCGCCACGATTCGTGCATCCGCTTGGTGTCCATGAGTTGCGTAATAAATTACTTAACTATCGGTGAAGTTCACTAAGTACTCAATTTATTTTTATTTTTACTGTTATTGAAGTGAAAATATCTTTAGCGGGGTTGAGCACTTTTCTTGAGGTGGGTATAAAATGCTAAAATCGCGTCAAGACACGTGACCTGATCGAAAATTCGTAAATTGATATTATGGTTGAAAGTTGATTTTTCTGAGAGATAAACTTTTAAATGTAAAATAATTGCAATAGTTTTGAATGTTAAATTTATGTAATATAATTTGTCATATTTGTGTAATGTGGTACAATAAATGAATATTCTATTTAACCACATAAATGCCAGTACTTTTATACTGATAAATAAAAAACTCGTGCGAAATTATTCCCTAACCATTCAAATATAATCTTAAATGCACAACGTTACTGTTCCAATTTCTGCCGGCACTCCCGAAGTGCAACCCGTTATTTTTTTTTCTCCAAATATCACATCCACTAGTGCCGCCAGTGTCTGACAGTCATCCTGTGTATTAGCGATTAGGCGTCCGTCTATCAGCAAAGGTAATTTAGGAGCACAAAGATGACGGTCGTTAGGGTAAATGGGGTGATTTATGTAAATTTCAATAGTCGTTCGTTGGGCCGTAGTCTTAGAATCAATTAGTATTTTATTGAGTTGGTTCAGATCATTACATTCGCATCAACCATAGATTGTATTTTTCGTGGGGTTTTCTAGTTATAAGCTTGGTTGTTTTTAATTTAGTTTTAATATTATCTTGTTAGTCATCGTTACCATACTTATTTATTAAATTTAGCATTCGAGTGATATTCTGTTTAAATTTATGGTTTTTATCTTTAGTGAAAGAGTATTTAGGATATGCAAGCTTGTTGCGGATTGATTAATAGTGCATGAAACATTACTTAATTTTTGTATGCATTACAATGAACTTTGATTATTTATGAAAATAAGGGACGAGACAAGTAGGACGTTCAGTTGAAGGTAACTGATACGCTTTGCCCATTATAATGTAGTGCCGCTCAGGATTCTTGAAAACCCAGATATTCTGAGCGGTACTACAAATGCGCTCGTCACCATAAGACAATATGTTAAGTCTCATTTGCCCAATTGCTCTTCAGACCGAAACACAATAATGTTTATACATTACTGCTTCACGGCAGAATTGGAAACCGTTGTGGTACCCATAATCTAGCCGGCATCCTGTGCAAAGGAGCCTCCCACTGGTAAATGTTTGTCAGTTCATAATAATATTTGTTTGTGATTTTGTTCCGATTTAACATCAAAAGTACACAACCAATCTTGATGAAAATTTGCAAAAGCGTTATCAGTAGTACAGAATAGGACAACGGATAGCGATTTTTCTTCAATATATAGAATTTAAGTTTTACAAGAGACTGCGATACGAATTTTAAATCGGTTCCGAAAAATGAAATGCGTACAAACGTGTGTATTCTATCGCAGGGAGTGTTCCGAAAAGCTATTTGATCTGATTTCTTCCACTATTGAATGCCACCTTGCCAAACATGCACGATACATCACTCATTACGATATCATCCCCACCGTGTGGATGTGTTGCGTTCCTACATAATGCGGTTTCCCAGGAATATTGTTCTTCCACGTACAACCAAGCTTTGGAAAAAGAACTTCCTTGGTGTTCAAAAAAAGTGTGTAGTTTAAAAGGCAGGAAATTCACTTCAGATCCGGTGACCCAGACGTTCGTTGTTCTATTTCTTCTTTCATTAAAAAACGAGTGCCAGCGAAAGAGAGTTATGAAAAGAAAGATAATCATTTCCAAGCTTCTCTCAATGATGTTTTACGAATTTGTTATTATTTGAAAAATACAAGATGGCCGCCGCGTATAATTATGAGTACAACAAAAGACGTTCTATACATATTTAAGTACATATCATTCGTAGTCTGATAGCGGAACGGAAGAAGTGTGCTTAACGTCACGTGTGTCAACTGTCACTGTCCGAATCAAATGTTAACTGAATAAATTGTTTATTGACAAATAATATTTTAAACGATTGTAGTATAGCGGCAATGTACAGATATAGCAGTCGAAGCTTATGGTATAATTTGTGGCATGTTCCATTTTACGGGTTGGTTTTTATACGAGGAGTTGTGTCTATTTGTATATATCTATCATTGATTACAACAATTAATAAATTAGATTATTTTTATTTTGACTTGTTATTTTTTTTTGTTCATAGCTGTTACCTAGAAATATGAATATGCATTGAGATGTTTCACGGCTTTCGCACGTATCAATATTTTAAGAGTAATCGAGGGAGTGCAATACAAATTTAATACGAACGAAGTCGCGAATAAAAGAGATACTCTTTGGATCGCACAGCCGTTTTGTAGAATTATTTGCCGGTAACGGTATATTCCTCGAAATTACATTAAGCTAAGAGTATAATGTTAACCGAGATCCTGTGCAAAGGAGCATCCCACTGGTAGATACTTTTCAGAGCAATTTAGGTATTATTTTGGAATTGATTTTTTGAAGTCGGTTGTTTCTTTTTTTGTTAATTTTTTGGAATTTCTTCAATCTTACAATGAAGGATTTCCCCAATGAATAAAAATGATTGAAAATGTTGACTTCTACACATTCTCAGAACTGAATTTAAGATTCAAAACAGTTATAAGCCGTCAACCTTGTTAACATTTCTGAGCTTGGTAATCTCAACTGCCTGCTGATAAACATTGGCATGAAGTGTCGCTCAATTTAAATTTCATCAAATCAAATGATTTGTAAACGACTTCCAAAGTAGTTATTGCTGACTTATGAGTGTCTTTATCGTCAGCTACAAACAAATATTACAGTTTAACTAACTCAACTACTACTCTATACAACCAGAGTACCTTCCTACTTAAATACCTTTCATATCTTATAAAATATATTTTTAATTTTTTCGAAGTACGAGTATCCTAAATTATTAAGACACATTCAACAGAACAAAGATTGGAAGGTAATTTACATAATATCATTGGAATTTTCCTCAATTTGCTATGAAATTCAACTAGAATATCCTCAAGTTTTAGAGAAGTGCCCTTAAAACTGTAAGGTACAAGTATGATATGAAAGCTTTTTGCCTTGATTTTATTAATACAAATTGTCTTAACGTCAGCAGAGTTATAATTGGCTAAAAATAGCATAAGTGGTTCCCTTCGTCCAGGTTTAATTCGAAAGGGAAAAATATGAGGACTCAAAAAATATAGCAAAAATCTGGTTTTATATGTAAGTATATATTACTAGCTGACCGGGCAAACGTTGTTTTGTCATATAAATTATTTTAGTATTCGACCGTTTTTTCTCAGACTTACCTTTTAAAGCCGACATTCACAACCACGAGAAAGTCTTTTAATTTCGGATTAATATAATAATAGCATAAAACACTCACAAAATATGTGGTGGTTAGAAAAATTTTAAAATCGTTTTAGTAGATGAAGAGATAATCATTATTAGAAAGTATTTTTTTTTATGGAGGACAAACGAGCGTACGGGTCACCTGGTGTTAAGTGATAACCGCCGCCCATATTCTCTTGCAACACCAGAGGAATCACAAGAGCATTGCCGGCCTTTAAGGAAGGTGTACGCGCTTTTTTGAAGGTACCCATGTCGTATCGTCCCGGAAACACCGCACAAGGAAGCTCATTCCACAGATTTGTAGTACGAGGGAGAAAGCTTCTTGAAAACCGGACTGTGGAGGACCGCCACACATCCAGATGGTGGGGATGATACCCTTACTTGTGGCATGTCGTGCGAAGGTGGAATTCGGCGGCAGGAATCAGGTTAAACAGCTCTTCGGAATACTCCCCGTGATAAATGCGGTAGAAGACACACAATGAAGCGACGTCTCTACGCAACGCCAAGTGATCCAGCCGTTCACAGAGCACTGAGTCCCCGACAATTCGAGCTGCTCTACGTTGCACGCGGTCAAATGGATTGAGCAGATACTGGGGTGCGCCAGACCAGAGATGACAGCAATACTCCATGTGTGGCCGGACCTGCGCTTTGTAGAGCGCTATAATGTGGGCCGGCTTGAAGTATTGCCGTGCTCTATTGATGACGCCCAGCTTCTTCAAAGCCAATTTGGATTTGCCCTCCAGATGGCCGCGGAATTGGCAATCGCTCGAGATTTCGAGACCCAGTATTCTGATACTAGGCGCGGCTTTAAGAGAAGTGTTCTCGAAGAGCGGTGATACGACAAATGGGGTTTTTTTTAGTGGTAAACGCGCAAACTTGAGTCTTCTGGGGGTTAAATTGGACAAGGTTCAATTTACCCCATTCCGCGACCTTCTCGAGAGAGGACTCGATAGAAGACACAAGTTTCTCCCGGCACTGGTCGACGATTTCCCGAGAGAGACCTGCATGGCTCGTGTATACGGCATCACTAGTGCTGTCATCTACATAGCAATGCATGTTGGAAGTGTCCAACATATCATTGATATACAGAAGAAACAGCGTAGGAGATAGCACACAGCCTTGGGGCACTCCAGCATTCACGGGCTTCGGGTTCGAGCAATATCCGTCGACAACGACCTGTATGCTACGCCCAGTGAGGGTAGGTTCAAGCTGGGGAGGTCAACTTGCACAAGCTTTTTACACATGCTCACAAATTTATCTTCAACATTTCAATGTTTTTATATTATTTTGCTTTTCGGAACGGAGACAAATACAACAAATTAAAATCATGAAAGTCAGTGCAGCCGTTATCCAGCTATAAGTGTTCATAGAACTGTGTAATGTATGTAAATTGGAACTCCACGCCTCTTCCGTAGATACTACATCACGTCAGGCTAAGCAGCAAATGAAGTTTCCACTTTGTAGCGCTCCGAGCCGGTGGCACACAGTTGGATCCTTTAAACATGAAAAAAAAATCATTAAACATTATTTCATAAAATGCAATTCAAACGTAAACACTATGTAGTTTAACATCGTGTCATGTTCCGCTATGCCAAGCCAGCCAAGGGATATTCGTCAGTTGTCTTCCATCGCTTGAGCCTGGCGCTATCATGCGAATACTATGCAATGCATCAATTGACATCACACGCACGCATTGCAGCACACTCGTACCTGTATATTATCAAAATTCATTACAAAATACTACTGTAAACATCATAATTAAAGTTTATCTCATGCTCAGCATCATGGGACTTATTACTCGGAAAACTCACAAGTTACATGTCTTAAGACAATAGCATTAGCTTAACGCATTAGTAAATTTACTACTATGATTTACAGAAAATATAATCACAAAACAGCAACTCCGTTTACTTACTAACGCAAAAGCTAAGTCTTAAATTTTGACAGTAACGTGAACTTATGTTCGCAAAAATGAATTTCATATAAATCCAAACACTTAATTAATTAATTCAATTTGTACGTATTGAGGGTGGCGAAAAATATTTTTTCGCTGTAACACGGCTTTGTAAACAGTAGCTATGAAACCCTTTCTTTGTTTTAAAATTACATTCAAAAGTAACATCGAATAATCGGTAAATTCAAGTCTTACCAAATTAAGTTAACTTGAATCCTTTACCTTCGATGACAAAGAAAGAGCCTCCGTATTGTTTTCTGAAGGTGTGAGGTCACAATTGTCAACTTCCTGGTGCTCACTCATAATTGGATCCGATGATCCAAGAAAACTGCAAGAGTATTTGACCACCTTCGTATATTCTACAGGAGAAGTTATGACGACCCAAAGAGGCCCGCACCGTACGACAGCCCGAGCACGAATGCCTCGAGTATCGACAATGTGTCCGTATCTATAGGGCTCGGCGCACGTGCACGTGTTTTCGATTAATTAATTTTATAAATAATTTTACGTCACAATGCAATCAAATGATGACTTATGATTTAATTTCATAGTAAAATTATTAGTATTCTTATTCTCTATTTTATAATAGAGTTGTAGTATTTGCGCCGATATACATACTAATATGTATTTTTATAACTCCTACGGTCTTTACACGGGAAATATGAATTGCTCGCAGATTGCAGTAGTTTTTGCGTGAAGAAGTAATAAACACACACACACACAGACAAACATTCCTATTTATCATATTAGTAGGATTTTAGAGTAAAATTATTAAGCTATATTATTGTAAAGTTTCATTAAAATCCATTCAGTACTTTGTGCGTGAAGACGTTATAAACATACACACACACTCACAAACTTTCGCATTCTTATTTAACTATTCACCACAAAGAAATTTATGGTATACATATCAAAAAGTAAACCAAATACTAATCTATGTAATTTATTATATAAATATAAAAAAAACAACTCCTAAACCATGTAATTAAAATAAAAACGAAGTAATCCTTTATAATAACTATTCAGCACATCCACAAAAATTAGCTTTCGTGTTCTTTTTATAAGTTACTAACGTAAATACGTTCTAACCACAAATAAAACCTTTAAAACTATTAAAATACATAGATTCTCATTAAGGACACAACCTTCATCGCTGTCTGCCCGGCGCCCGCGTTCGACAATATTTAAATGCAAATAAATTAATAATTTTTATTGTATTTATGGTTCATTTTTTTGTAGGATTATTTAAGATAAACACGTATATTTGTAACTCCTGTGATTTTTGGGGAGCAAGCATAAATAGCATACAGATTGCAGATTTCTTTTCTACTTACTTCACATTTCTTTTATATTCTGGATAATTCACACTATAGTTTTTTAAATTATAGTCTATTTGTTATTTTGATGTGTAAGCTATATTATTGTAAAGTTTCATCAAAATCCATTCAGTAGTTTTTGCGTTAAAGAAGTACAAACATACATCCAGATATCCAGACATCCCGACATCCCGACATCCAGACACACAAACTTTCACATTTATAATATTAGTTTAAGTTTATAATATTAGTAGGATTACAAAAGACATATTCCTGTCAATTAAAAATAAATTACACCATTTGAAATGATCTGTAACATCAGTGTTTGTGAATTAATTATTAATTTAGAAGTGGCACAATAATTATTAAATACAATTTGTATCGAATTTTTTTAATGAAAATAAGGTACGAGACGAGCAGGAAGTTAAGCTGATGGTAATTTTTACGCCCTGCCCATTACAATGCAGTGTCGCTCAGGATTTTTGAAAAACACCAAAAATTCTGAGCGGTTCTACAACTCCGCTCGTCACCTTGAGACATAAGATGTTAAGTCTCATTTGCCCAATTTTTCTAATTTAACTAGCTACGGCGCCCTTCAGACCAAAACACAGTAATGCTAACGGCAGAAATAGTCGACGTTGTGGTACTCATAATCTAGTCGGCATCCTGTGCAATGGAGCCTCCCACTGGTCATCTTGTAAGTGTGCTCTAGTACTAAAATGGGGACTTAAGACTCATAGTTATCATTAGGTGAGTCTGAAAAATCTGTGGCACTTTTTTGGTATTTGTCACCAAAGATGTGCCTCAGATTTTGCGCGAGCCATTGTTCAGACCTTATTTGAAAAAAAAGAAATGTTTTATTGATAAATTTTACTGACTTAAGCGTTATTTTCCTTCTATGCATTTTTTCTCTCTCTCACTCTCCCTCTGTAATCTGTTTATTTTGTTATTAAACTAAATCATTGTTTTCTATATAAATTTAATATATTTATTATCTCATGAAAAATATTCATATTATATTAACATTTTAATTAGAAATTGTAAATTATGAACTTGATAAACGGTCAAAAATCAGTTATTATCTCTCTCCGTCATGCAGAGGAGAGAGATAATAACTGACAGACAGACTTTGACCACAACGTGATGAAAGTATCTTCGTTCCATAAGCTAATCCAGTTGATCATAGTAAGCGATATGTCTTAGGCAACTATTAAACAAACTATAGTACAAAAGCATCACTTCATGAATAGAAATATAAGCGATAGTAATAAGCGATTTCCTTTTCAAGTTAAAGTAAATTTCAACATTGTTGACATTTGGCATCTTCAGTTACAAGCGTTCCTTTAACTGATCACACGCTACATTACCGTACTGAAATATAACCAATATGTAAGATGGAATAGATTCGAAAGTTGTATGTCATATACTGTGTGTAAGCTACTCGTACGACACAATCTTTCCCGGCTGTTCTGCACTCGAAGACTCGAATGCAAAGTCGAAAAAAAGAATAGTCGAATGCTATAAAGTCAGTTTTCTACAAATAGATAAGATATCACTTGCTAATATTAATCTGTTATAGAGTTTGAAACAAATGTAGATAAATAAAATTGCAGGAATTAAATCGTAAAAGTTCAACGGTTTTACTCACATAAGTACCGATCTCGTGGTAGTGGAAATTTCTTAAAAGTCGGACTATAGATTTATTTTTGTTAACATTAAAGTTTTATGTCACTTATTATTATTGCATTAATTTCTTTAAATCGACATTTTTAAATACGTTTTATTATCTTTTAAGTGGAATATCCAATTTTAATAATTTAAGAAGTATTTTATATGTATTGAAACGGTCTTAAATAAATATCGTTTACTGGGATAAGGATGAATACATGGATATGAATAATATGGTTTGAATTGAATTTGAATTTGAATTTAAGACTAATTATTCACACCTTGGGTTATATTATTGCATTTTTATTAGGGATCACTATTTTTTTTTTAAGTAGTATAGCCTATGTCACTCAGATGTAGCTTTCTAATAATGAAGGAAATTTTTAAATCGGTCTGGTATTTTTTATGTGAAAACATTACAAACATATATACAAAAACACAAATGTCTCCTCTTTATAATATTTTTATTGTAGATTAGAGAAAAGTCTTCATATCAATGGGACGGAATGATCCCTTTCCTAAAATATGATCGAGGGTGCCGATGGCTGGTCTATGTGTTACACTCGTGAACGTGAAGTGGGTGCTAAATGTCCTGTCTTCCAAAAATATGCTTCATGTTGCGAAAATTATTATCATCTTATATATATATATATATATATTTCATATCTTTAAAATTTGTAATATAAAGCTCGCATAATGAATACCTTTAGTATTTTACGATTGACTATTTGTGTTGTATTACTTAACAGAGATTCAAATAAAAAAAACGTACAATAATAAAGCTGTAAATGTTTATTTAAAAGAATAGCAATGCTATTCTTGCCACTTTTCCAAATTAAAGCTCATCCTTTTCAGAAGTGGTGGTGAATGTTAAAAAATATAACTTTTTACGTTTATTAGTCTTCATTTTCTTTGAACTAAATGAATAAAGTGATGTTGGTTGGAGGTTTTTAGTCAGTAGGGGTGTTTACACCCGAATCCGATATATGGCCCCGTTACGGGGTCTTTAATATGTCAATGTATTTTCCTCCTCTCCAAAAAAAGGATATTGTTTTCCGGTATGACGTGTTTCTATATATTTGATAATAACTTCATTAACGGTCATTTCTGCAAAAAAATTATAGATCTGCTATTCTTAGAAAGGACTTCTACGGTCCTACAATACATGACATGAACATCCTCAAAATATATAACATAAAGCTCTTGTGAGTCCTGTGATAATAAGACAGCATTTGCGGTTAACTTTATTTTATTGAGTTTTATATTACTGCATCTTTTTGTAAAGTATAGCTTTTATTGAGGTACTCATATATCGTATTATATTTATTTATGCAACGGATATCAGTATCTTTATATTAAATGTAAATAATAATGTTACGAGTCATATTTTTCATATTTCGTATTCAATTCATTGACTGATGCGCTTTTATGAGAAAAGGATTTGATATTTGTTAAAGACTTTTTGATTTTTAAGGATTTATTTAACTGTTCATCATTTATTTGTATTAGGTTTAGTTTTATTTATTGTTTTATTAAATGAAACCAGACGTTATTTTTTATTTTTCATATAATATATTATCACGCTGTACATTTTCGTCCAGCGCTCATTTATTAAAAGTGGAAATGATTTTTTAATTAAACATTAAAAAATATATTTCACACATAATTTGTGCTAAAAATTGTTAAAACAATAACAATTGTAGAACTACACTTTGTTGTTTCCTTTTAATGTTTGATCGGAGGTCCGTGTTGTTCTGAGTTGGAACTAGTTCCTAACTAAACTATCCGCATTATAATAGACATTTTATCTGATCATGTTTCTAACTTCAATAACAACATCCACAAAGCGCGGTAGTAGTGGACTACCGACAAATGATGCTGCACATGAACTTACAAAAAATGGGATTCAAAATGAAGAAGACAGTATAAATCCACATTTTTTCTCCTACCATTCATTTGTTGTTTCGTTAATGGATTCTTCAATCTAAGTCCATGAAACTACTTAAAAATTATAAAAACACTAAACTACTGCTAAAACAATAAAACCCTGACCACAGACTAAGTAATAAAAATTGTATGTAGTTTCTAAGTTACAACAAAAACAAAAAACGACTACTGAAAAACTAATCTAAAATACCCTTTGGAATGATAAAGAAGCCACTCCTAAAAACATTATGAGCTACTCTCTTTATAAATAAGAGGTGCAAAAAAATATAAAATCAAGCAAATCCCATAAGATTTAAGTAATTTACTTTAGCATTGTTTTTAAATAGTGAGTTTGCTCCGTAAAATAGGTGAAATCCCTAGCATAAAAAAATTATTATCATAGTAATGAAACTAATCTTTTAATACTTCTAGGACATTAGAACTAGTGCTTTAAATAAAACAAACTCTTGCAGCACAACAAATTCTTTTTAATATTTCCACCAGACTATTTCCGAATTTCTTTGATAACATGGCCGGATAAGTGGAAATTTAGTTCAGTACTGATTAAAAGTTTTCTGAACTAACACACTTTTCATGCCATATTCTATTCTATTACTCCTTGAAATGTATCTCGTATACCTCGTATATCCTGAGTTGATTGAATTCTGTATGGATAAGGCGTCGGACTTCGGATCCGAGGATTGCAGGTTCGAGTCCTGTCTCGGTCGCCTAATGCCACTATATATTTTGCCCTATGCGTGTAACTAGGTAAACAAATTAAGGAAATAGTGAAAATCGGAAAGATAAATATTTATATTAACAAACATTTAATTGTTACCTCTTACGTATTACACCTAGTCTTGCAATACATACAGAAACATAGGATTTTTTTTATTGCAAATAACATATTTTATTACTTTTACATTGTATTAGTTTAATACATGAATATAAAACAATTTGAAATTTAAAAAGCTTTTTCGAAGTGGTCTCCATTGGCTGCAATAGAGTCCTATAAACGTTGAGGCCAGTTATCAATAGAAGCACGCACTCTTTCCATGGGAAAATTCTTCACTGCCAGTCAATCGCACAGATTTTTGTAGGGACTCCAAATTATCATGACGTTTATAGCAACTCTATACCTTACTCTCGAAAACTCTGACCATAAATCATAATCTAGCGAAATAAGATCGGGACTAGACTACGGCCAGTCATCAGCTTTGATGAAGCTTTATGACCCGGCGCCGAGTCTTGCTGGAAGGAGCACTCGTGGTTATTGACCATAATGTTATTAAGCGGCATCACTACCTCTCAATAATGGTATCTTGATACACTTGTGCCGATGTTTTGATACCTTTTTCACGAAAGTATGACTCAGTCACTCCTTCACAGGTAATAACCCCACCAAACCATCACTGAAGTCGGATAGTGCTATCGTTGCATTCTGTCGAATATGTAATTGGGAAACTTCCTTAGAGCTTTGAGCATAAAATCGGTTATTTTGTTTGTTAAATTGTTGCTCAGTTGTAAAAAAAAATCTCATCCGTAAATAAAATTTTTCAGTGACCTCCCTTTGCGTTTTGATCGAAATGGGAATATATAATATATATATACCCATTTCAATTATACCACCCTATTCTTTTTTAAATTATCAGTAAAGAAATTACCAGTATGTCTCTTATAGGCTGCAAGTCCTATCTTTTAAAATACGCAACATGGTTCTAGCTATGTTTGTGCGCTTCGTGCTATCTTTATCTCCCAAGATAAAATATTTTGCTTTCTGACAGGATTTCTTTGAATTCATTCATTTACTGCTTTGACCACGACGATTTACTGCTTTGTACGAACACTACGTCGACGGCTAGATCTTTTTCTGTCATAAACAGAGAAGGTATCATTGTACCTATTAATAGCCCGATACACAAACATTTTACTAATACCAAGCGTATGGAGAGTTTTAAAAATTACTTTAATTCAAATGTAATATTTTGTTTATTTTGAATTGCAACAGTATTTATGGTCAGACGAAGTATATCTAATCTAATATATTATTATAAAATTCTCGTGTCACGGTGTGCGGGACCGAACTCCTCCGAAACGGCTTGACCGATTCTCATGAAATTTTGAGTGCATATTGGGTAGTTCTGAGAATCGGACAACATCTATTTTTCATCCCCCTAAATGTTTCCATCCATCCACACGAAATTTTTATTTAGTTTTTTTGACATTTTTTTTTAAATTTGTTTGATTATGAGACAGCATTAAAAAATACATACAATTTCAAATTTTCACCCATCTACGATCAACACTTACTTTTGTATCGCGATTTTAATATTATTCTAATCTAATCTAATCAGAACTACCCAATATGCACTCAAAATTTCATGAGAATCGGTCAAGCCGTTTCGGAGGAGTTCGAGAGAGACGAATACTCAAAATTTTTCAAAATTTCACCCATCTACGATCAACACTTACTTTTGTATCGCGATTTTAATATTATTCTAATCCATCCACAGACACGCTATAGAGTTGCAATATGGCAATCGAATATAATGATGATTGTAGTACCATAAATTTTATGTACGATATATTTGGTAGGTCTGAGAATCGGTCGTCATCTATTTTGTATACCCTAAAAATATTAATTATTGAATTTTTATATTACTTTATATGGCAATACAACGTTTGCTGGGCCAGCTATAATATATTATATAAATTACGTGACACTTTGTTTGTCCGCGATGGACTCCTAAACTAATTAACGGATTTTAATGGGGATTACTTCATCGAGTGCAGTTTTGTCCAACTTGAGAGATAGGATAGTTTTTATTTCGATTTGAGACCCATAATTATTTTTAATACCAATTTTGTTTTGTGAGGACATATTTTCTATGAGAGAATTTTTTGACCCACGGTTTGACAGTTCTGCTGTGAAACAATTTCATTACAGTAACACCTAGAAGCTATGATTTTCTATACATAATATAGAACGTATGACAGGAAGCATATTTTACAAAATAATTCTCGGTGTTATGAAATATTATTGACAAATTCATAAAAAAACAGTAATAATTTTTATTATGCACAGAACAACGTCTGTCGGGTCAGCTAGTAACTATGGTAGTAGTAGCTAGTAAGTAGTGAATGAGATTCCTTGTGCGGTGTTTCCAGTACGACACTACATGGAATTATTTAAAAAAAAGTGCGTACACCTTTCTAAAAGGCTGGCAACGCTCCTGTAATTCTTCTGGTATTGCGAGAGAATGTGAGCGGCGGTGATCAGTCTTCCATTAAAAAATGGTGGGCAAATGTTTTTTAAGGGTACACATATCGTATCGTCCTGGAAACACCACACAAGGAAGTTCATTCCATAACTAGTTTGAGTTAGCTGTGTTCGTTGGACGTGTGCCCCTGAGTTGACGCCGGTGCTAACGCGTTTATTCCGGCACTCATATACAAAAGGCGTAGTTCCTGACTCATGAAAGTCAGCCCTTGTCTATCCGATCCAAAACAAAGGATACATTTAGACCGGAAAACTACAGGCCTATAGTGATAATCTCTCTTCTGTCCAAAATCATAGTGAGCATAATTAACGGCCAGGTCTTATATATCGGGTCATGCAGGTCTCTCTGGGAAAATCGTCGACCAGTGCCGGAAGAAACTTGTGTCTTCTATCACACCGTACACCTTCCTTGAAGACCGGCAACGCTCCTGTGATTCCTCTGGTGTTGCAAGAGAATGTGGGCGGCGGTGATCACTTAACACCAGTTGACCTGTACGCTCGCTAGTCCTCCTCTTCAAAAATAGTTATTATGTAACTTAAATATGTTAATATTTGTTTTGTATAGTTAGAGATAATAACATATCAATTTGAAATATTTGTAAACTAGCTGACCCGGCAAACGTTGTTTTGCCATATAAATTGTATTAATCTTTTCCTTGCTAGTTGATAAGAGATGGCGCTAGTTGTATTCATTATTAATCACACTTCTTTTATATTTTGTTTAATTCACACTATAGTTTTATAAATTATAGCCTATTTGTTCTTCTGGTATGTAAGCTATATTATTATAAAGTTTCATCAAAATCTATTCAGTAGATTTTGCGTTAAAGAAGTTCAAACATACATCCAGACATACAAACTTTCACATTTATAATATTAGTAGGATTAAATTCTGTAGTTTATTAAGTGATTTGCTAAATTTATTTCGAAGTGTTAAAGTAGTTAAAAATTCGTTTGATTATTTCAAGATTGCCATTCAGCTTCCTGTATAATAATTAATTATTACTACTCAAGGTAAGCAAGTAATAATATAAACACCTAAGGAAATAAGATATCACAAATACAATGTATTTCAAAAAACTGTAGTAATATGAAACACTTTGAAAAAATTTGAAAATAAAATTTATGGACGATGCGGGACTCCGAAGCGGCAATCCTGCCAGTATTCTTGGTACACTTCTCAATTATAAGATGTGTTTTGTTTGAATAAATAAACAATTTAACTAAATAAAAACAAATTTTTACAATAACGTTATATTGTCGCATTTGCATGAAGGATCTAAGTATTTATCGTTAAATTGGTGCCGATATTTCGCTCAAAGGAAATGTGAATCTATTTGTGTTATTCAATTACGCTTCTTTAGGAATTTCAAATGTCTTTAAGACTTTTAAATATAATTCTATGGAAATCACTCTGTCGTAAAAGTAATATGTAAATGTGCGAAATCGTTGACGAAAAAGGAATTCCTTCATGTTTCATTTCATTTTATTACATTTGAATAACAAAAGACATGCTTTGTCGTAGCATTTAGGTGCTTCGTTTATAGGTAATGTTACCCTGAAATATTTGAATATAGATATCTTATAATAAGTAGTACTTACATGTCACTTTTCAGGTGACTAATTGACCACCAGCGCGTAAGAAGCGATTTAATATTAATAAATTTGAAACTGGCCTTGAATCAATATGTAGATAATATGGTGTATTTAATTATAACAAGGTATAATAAATAATCTTATGTATAATAAGCCGCGGAAACTTCAACGGTAGCCTCTTAAAATAACTGCTGTATGTTTTAATAAAATATTTGGCGATCTTGTTTCCTCATTCTGCCGTCACTTTGTACACATCGCTGCAAAAGTCACTCAATATCCGGAACGTTGCAAGCATACGAAGAAATCTATTGTTCTATATACTTCTATTATATTATCATAATATTCCTTTCACTAAATGTTTGAATCATAACTATTTAAATGTACATCTTTGTGATAGCTCTTCAAGTTTAGCAAATTGGGGTTTTCAATAATTCTGAGCGGCACTGCATTGTAATGGATAGGGCGTATCAATTACCATCAGCTGAACGTCCTACTCGTTTTGTCCCTTATTAACATAAAAAAAAAACTATTTTTATTTCATTTTACGGAATTTGCTAAGAATGCTAAAAGAGAATTATTATAAATAACCTAATGTAACTTAAATGCAAATTAAAAAAATATAACAAAAAAAGCTACTCAATTTTTTCAACTGTGATTGTTTCGTTTCCAGCGCACCGTATTTTACTGACAAATAAGTTAGGCGGTTACAAAAAACATTTAAATATTTTTTATGAAGAGCTATTAAGTAGTAGCACTTTTAAGCCTCTAGTTTCATGTCCGAATCCTTTAGTAGTTTAAAATTAAAAATGTATGAAAAAAAATGTTACTACAGATGGACCATAAGTATTTTTTAAAACAAGCCCTGTTCGCGTACAAATAAACTATTATTAAATCTCAGAGTATTTTGTTTTTATGGAAAAGGAGAACCGAAACTACAATGGTACCTGGCGGACTTTTAAAGAAATAAGTTCTTTAAATGACCGTTAATAAGATTAATTTAACTCGATGCCACTGTACTTCTGGCCTCTATTTGATTAGTAAATTCAAATTTATTCAAACATTGTTCATTCATCTATCTTAAAATGTACGGTACATTTATTTTTATTAATGTCTAAGTTATTCATTATACCATTTACTACAAGCTACATCGCAAGTGAACCGCAACCTTCCTTTAAAGTGTTTCTTATGGAAAAACTTCTTCGTGAGATATTTTAAAAGAAGAAGAAAAAGCTCTTTCGTTTTTTAATTAAAAAAATAATGTAAGAACATAAATTAATGTTGTTATTAATAAATCATCGTAAACTGTTTGCAATATTAATGAACACAATTGAAATGTATTAAGTTAAATATTAATAACGTTTGCATGAATAATTACATTTTATGTAAGTTTTTACATTTTTAAATAGTATAAGATTATATTAACAAGATAAAGCTACATTATCACTAAGTATATACTTACTGAAACCGTTCAAGTGTTGTGTTTACAATAAATTAATTAATACGTCATGATATAAAATGTTTGCTTGTGCGTGTGTCATTAAGGCGACACTAAATGCCAGCGACCTTGAGCGATATGAGTTCACGGCTGCCGGCCCGCCATCTATGTAACAAAGCCAATAATTTCAAAATTCTTGGAAGGAAAACAGTTTATATGCTTACAATCCTCGTTATTCACTAGTAATCTGAATAAATGATCATACACAAAACAGTACAAGCTATGAGAATAACTTTTCTGAGAGAAGTACCAAAAAAATGCGTCACGCCATGCCAAAAAACTTGTTTAACTTCAAAGAAATGCGGTAGTTCAAAAAAGCTCGGCAGTGTTAACTATAACCAACAGCAAGCATTAGCAACCTACAAATAAGACTTAAGGATATGTGTAACAGGATTAAGTAGTGTTCATAACTCGAAATATATATATATATACTATACTTTTACCACAAAACTTGTCTAAAAACACCATGTTTGCGTGTTTTCTACTTACTCTTCGGCTTAATGTGCATGTGCCGATTCAAAGATTCAAAATATTTATTCCAAAATTTAGGCCATGATAGGTATCTTTGAATATCACACATTAAAAAATTAATCATCAAATAAAATAAATAATAAGCAACTAATATAATAATAAGTTTGTCCATATTTTCCTGTGGAGCATTCTGCTAAGAATATTAATAATTAATAAAATAGCTTCAGTTCATTTTCATAACTGAAGCAATGTGAGGGCGGATAGTTTCAAATAGCAATGCTGTGAACTAACTTTACGTAACTTTCAACCCTTCGGATATGACCGTGTGGCCTAATGGATAAGGCGTCGGACTTCGGATCCGAAGATTGCAGGTTCGAGTCCTGTCACGGTCGACAGAAAGATTTTATTTTTTTAAATTTTCTATCTCCTTTAAATAACGAAAAAATAACGATTTTTTTATAAATAACACTAAAGCTATTGCGGAAAACGAAAATTATTAATATTAAACCGACGTTTAGTGTCCATGTAAATTGTTACTGACAATCTTAAATTACCCTTATCAGACATTAGTTATTAAATATTCCATTTTTATTATTAATAATATTTACTAAACTTCAATTAAATCGGGAACTCCTTGTTGTCCTCGTTCGTTTCGTCCTTGTTTTCTTTTTCCGAAAAAAAAACAATAATACAGTGAAGGCTACGCTTGAATCATAATTTTTGACATCCATTATTAAAAGAGATAATATAATAAGGGTAGAAAATGGATTATTTAACAAATAAGCGAACGGTCATTAAGATTTGTGATATAGGTTTTTGAAAATTTTCTTACGTAAGTATAATGGAATTTTACTAATTCAACACACGTTTAAGAGTTAATTTGACAATGTCTCATTGTCACATGCAAGTTATCCAAATCGATGAGAAGTAATCATGAGAAACGAGTGCTCTAACTTAAAAAGTGATCAAATGTGCATACAAAGGGTACCATCGTACAAAATGTAACACTGTAATTTTTAAAGTACTTTTCAAAAATAAACAAGAGAAGGCGCTTAAACAATATGTATAATATTTTTAAAATTTGGAACTCATCCTATAGGTTTTTATTATTTGGTGCGCTGTCAAAACTTCAGAGTGTGTATAAAGTCAAGTTTTATGAGATCTAATCAGTTGACAGACAGACAGATGGAGTATACCACAGTACTAGTGTTTCACCACTAAATAAGTATCTTTTCCGAATTGGCAGTTATTATTTCAATAGAAAGTGTTAAAATAGTTCATAAATGAAACCTTACAAGATGAAATCTAAATATATAAGTCACTCGAGTGAGGCACAATTTGTTTCAACAACGCACAATAATCAATGAAATATAATTATTCTAGTAACTGTAACTGAAGCGCAGTAAAAGATATGCTTTTAAAATATGATTTGTTGATTACTATTTGAATTTCCGAATTACCAATATTGATAGAAAAACTGATCAAACATTGTAGATGTTTTTTTTAAACATCACAATATTTTTGTATTTATAAGTAAGTGATATTTTAATTATGTTGACTACAGAGTACACATTACGTCACAGCTGTGTGAACCATAACAGTCATGTCACTCAAAACTATTTTGGTTAATGTCATGTCAACGCTTCCTCCGTGATTAATACTGACAGTTATTTGGTTGTGGTCACGCGTGTGTTCTAGATGCGACATTTTGAGTAATTACACTGAATTTATTATGAAGTTTTCATGTTTAGTTTTTTATTAATCCACCAGTGATCATTACTTTAATACGATATTGTTTAGAATTAATTCTAAATATATAGATACAGCATGCAATTATAATTAAGTTTATAGATTAAATTAATATTGTAGTCAAGTGAATAATACATAAATTAAAATACGTATTTACTTATCACCGAAAATTATCGAAATGGAATTGTTTTAGGTCACAAGTAGTTCGATACATTAAAATATTAAGTATACTTTGTTAACATTAAAATTATTTAATTTATCACAGAAAAAGAATTTATTTGGCATTCCCAAAACTTTATTTTATTTTTAAGTGAGACCCGAAAAGGGTCTTAATTTTTGACCTTATCTTTTAGTATTTTAGACATTCTGAAAATTGGTGAATAGATTTCCTAAAGGTTTTATAAGAGCCGTTATTCTTTTGCGAGGATATCGAGAGATCATATATAACTTAATATTAGATACTAAATCTGCATTATCACAGATATTATTATGACTTCTCATATTTCAGAAATTTCAAATCCAACAAACCTCTTCTTTGGCTCAAGCTGTGTTTATTCTAGCCTTTAATTGTTCGATTTAGATTTTGATATACTTTTTTGAAAGTTTTCTGGCTAAAGTTTGAGAGAATCTTACGATTTCAACATGCCTTTAAGAATTAATAATACAATTTTGCATTTTTACATACCAGTTGTCCTTTTATCTCTCTCTCTATCTCATTTCTTTTTTGACCTATGCCATATATATTAAAATATCCTTATTTAGCCTTTAGAGATCGAGATCGCCTAAGGGGCCTGAAGGGCGCAATATTTTGTTTTCATGTAAACTAGTTTGTTTTAAATTGAAGATAATAATACAAGTTATTAATAGGACTGTGCTGCTTGTAACTACTGATAATGGAATATATTTTATAGCCTTCTAATTACAATACACTTACCTATCTTATTGCGTAAAATTATCATTAATAAGTTCCCTTAATTCCACTTCATCAAATAACACTTTTATTGTTCAAAACAGCTCATATTATATAGATATAACAATTATTGATATTTAATTATAAATTTTATAATTTTACATAGCAGCTCAATAGGCAGGGTCACTAACCAATGGGCTATACAGGCTACAATTACAAGCCTATCAAATGAAAGATGTGTGCTGAAGAATTCACATGAAACACAGCGAATTTATCAATACCAGTTACAACTGTTTATTGTTCTCTAATGATATAGTTATAACAATTGCGATGGACTAAAGTATGATTGTGAATGTGATCACACTCTGTTAGTACACTCGAGCATACTTTAAATACAAATCAGTTAAATGTACCCACCGTAGACAAATATTACTTCATACTCGTCGAACCATTAATATTGCAAAAGTATAATTTTTTATTTTAACTTTTATGGGCTGAACTAATAGTAAAAAATTATGTGTCAGGAAGGAATTAGTAATTAAAATACAGTTAATAATTATATAATTTTAATTAATATTTATAAGCATTGGTTATGTAAGTTTAATTAATCTAGATTTAAACATTAATTTCGTTTTTACCACTATGTTAATTACCTATGTCAAGCATTCGTCTATGTTCACAGCTGTATGTTTCTAAATCTTAAACTTCACTGGAACTAGCGTCGCATAACAAGGTTGTGGATCAGAATTAGAAAAGCCTTCCTTAACAAGTTTCCATCAATGGCAGAGTTCTGAGGTAGTATAAACAATCTAGCAAAAAAGCGATATGCATGAAAATGATCTTTTTTTTGAAGTGATCGACCGTGGCCCTAAGCGAGATGGAATAGAATATATTCTAGAGACTTGACAACATGTCAGATCAAAATAAATTTAACAGAAGAAAATTTTATTTATCTCTACGAAATAATATTATTATCGCAAAGGATTACGAACTCATACAACAGGCTTTATTGGAATACAATAATAAAAACAATTGTCAACCTTCATTGAGATATATCTCATGGATATTTGAGAATGAAATTCTATTTCCATAACAAAAGGTGCATATTTGAATAGCACGCAGCCCCGTGATTTTCATAAATCATTTGTTGATCCTCTTATCTGACGCTCAGCATCTGCTTTCGAACTGTATTTGGATTTACTTTATTGATTTTCATACTTTACTTTGACGCGACTTGAGGAAAATCTTTAAGTAGAAATTACAAATCTGAGTACGTTTATAATACTTAGCTTACTTAAGATCCTTTATTTGTATTTTAATATTTAGATTTTAGTAGAGAGTAATTTGAAAATTATTTATCAATAAACCGCTTTTTCATAAGACACCATTAGCTAAGTAAACATGTGACTCATTAATTAAATATTCATATAAATATAAAATTTTGTAAACAAAAATTGGCATTAGTTATAAAACCTTAATTAAATTAAACTACAGTCAAAGTAAACTCCCACATAATAATAATACTTATTAATTATTGAGCATTGTAAAAATTTTACTTAAAATATATGAATTGTGCTTTGTAAATAAATGAACAAAAAGTGTACAATATACATAGTACAACTTTACTGCTGCATTTTTCAAATTAGAATGCAATGAACCACAAAGAAGCTATCAGATCGTAGACGTGCTACGTCGAAATACTACGTTGGAACGTCGTAGCGCTACGTGCTCTCGAACACTACATTTTTCTCAAAGAATCTCTCTCAGGAATCGCAATCTAGGTGCATAGTTTCGAAATTCGCTTCGCGGTTCAAACAGTACTTTATATTGAAATTTTCTCTCAACAGGCTGGCAAAGCGGGATATAACATTTTTGATGTAGTTACAATATTCTATAACTCACCTTTAAAAAATGTAAAATAACAATATTATATTTAAATATTATTATAACAGCTTAATTATATTACATAACCAACTACTTCAAGTATTTGCTAGATTTTGTAATACATACTCATGTTTGTAGTGCATATGAATCGTTGGTGGTGAACTGAACTGTTCAACAGATAATATGATTAATAACAAATGAACAGACATGAAACTCGTCCGCAAGGATAGATATAATGCAATTCGAGTATTATACAGGAGAGTGGAATCCATAAAGTCAAAATGAAAGTCAAGTATCTTCAAACACTTAAGTTTAGCTTTTGATCGTCCGATATGGCGATTAAGATATTGTTGGAAAGATCGTGAACTTACAACCGAGCTTAACTGTGAAGGTTTATTATTATATTGGTAACTTTATCAATATTATTTTAATATTATAATCAGTTGATTAGTCGAGGTACCGTGCAAGTTTTAAATATTTTTTTGGAATCTACGTTTGAGTGTCTTCGCAATAATAATTCATTTGTCAAATTGAATAAAATAATGACAATATTATCAGTGACACACTTTTTATTGCCAATTTAAATTGTAAACAAATATTTTAATACTCAATTTGTTTCACTTAATGCTATGTAATTATTAATTTACAAATTGGGTCAATTATCTCCAATGCATTTTGTTTAATAATAATAATAAAGTGCCTTTATTAATTAACGGTATGCATTAAAACGTCAATTTAGAGTATGAAACGTGGACTTAGAACTACCAACGGGAATGCCAAATGAGTGACTCGGAGAGATATTTTAGGTTTAAGTATCGTAGTCCCTGTGTCTTGTCAGATCAGGGTTTTAAAAGTCTCATTGACTTAATCTGGAATAAGCATCGTCTCAAGTAATATCAGATGCGTGATAATACTTTCACATTCCCCGTTTTTTTATAACAGTAAGGGACGCGATGAGTAGGATGATTGGCTTGATGGTAATTGATAATGGCCTTGCCTATTACATTGTAGTGCCGATTAGGATTCCAATTAGGAATCCAATAATACGGTTCGGCACTACAATTGCGGTCGTCACCTTCAGACATAAGACGTTAAGTCTCATTTTCCCAGTAATTTGCCCACTAGTTACGGCGCCCTACAGACCGAAACATAATAATGTTTACACATTACTGCTTCAAGATAGAAATAGGCACCGTTATAGTACCCATAATCTACCCGGTACCCTGTGCAAAGAGTCTCCCGCTGCTAAACTATCATAAATCTATACTTAAGTCCTCAACAGATGACTGAGAATAGTTTTAGATATCGGAACATTGAGATACATTGCTGCTGTTGAAGTCTAGGTCCCAGATCTTTATAGACAGAAGATACAGCTTAAATTAAATTAAAAGATTTGGGTTTCGTCTAGAACTCGTTTCCTCACTTATTAAAATAAATAAAGAAGTGATACGATAGCAAGTTAGGCTCATAAATGAATTAGTATTATGCTGATAATTGTTTGTGCAATGCGGCGTGCTGCAGCAAGTTGAGTGTGGAATCATTTTATTTGCATATTTAATACAGTAAACGCTATAATTAGAATTAAATTATTCATGATGATTACTTTCTGGTTCACATCGGACAGCGTCATTGTTTACAAATTTTATTTCTAACAAATTCCAGCTTCCCTATGTTGTATTTGATATTGATAAACATTGCTGAGTCATACATTTGATAATAATAATCTTAGAGGAAACACTTCCTGATCAGATTTCAGATAAGATCTCATGTCTCGGCTTCTGACTAAAATCTCGTACGCAAAAAAAAAATCATCCCCACGGAACACCCCGTAAGGAGATTGGCTCCCCCAAAGAACTCCACAACGGTCGGTCCTGCGCTGCCCTCATCCATTGAATTCCGGCGATCTTGACCAGATCGTCGGTGTATCTGGTGGGTATATATTGTTATTGTATGTATGTATGTTTTATATTGAATGAATATTTTTCAAAATGAGACTGCAAAATCCGCTCATCTGTCAAAATGGCTGGTAAATTTGTGGCATCGTACATATTATTGTTTCCATTCAGCTGTTTCCATCTAGCAAACTTATATTCACTTACAACATTTCTAATACATTGAATTGCACAATAATTGGTCCAGAAAAACTTTTAATTTAAAATACGCTCAATATTTATTGTATATAAATTTAATTAAAATAGTTTAGATCTTATTCCACTGTAATAAGTTATATATAGCTTAAGCTACTTATTACCTTAGTTGACTTCTACAATTATTGCAATCATTATTGATCCATTTACATCCATACTTGTAAATGAAGAAACATAAAAGAGGTTAAAGAGTGATAGGTCCCTTTCAGTATTCACATAAGGAAACGAAGAAGTAGCGTGCTCTATTGAAGCTGAGAGTAGTTTACAAAGGAAAATAGGCCGTGTCAGCTTACGAGCTTATAAAAGAAGTGTGTCAGTTTTGGCTGCAGCTTGCGTTGAATATTTCACAATTCCTTTATTCCCGACGCTCCTGCATTTTGCCCTTTTACGTCACAATTTTAATGAAAATAGTCCATATCAGCGCTTGGCAGTTTGATGAAGTTCATTTTTAGATCGGTTAAGTGTGAGTAGGGCTCCGGAATCAACTGTCAATAATTAATTTAAAGCTTTAGTAAATTGTGATAATTTATAAGAAATAAATTAAATAAAAATGGAATAATAGTATTGGTGGTAGCCGTTCAAATAAAATTAACTTATAATTTTTTTTTGGTTTCTTTTACTACAGCAATTACGAGGTATGTGATACAACTCGTTTTATATAATTTATTATTGATCAATCAATCCAAGTAGTTTAATCACAGGTTTAATATATAAAATACTTAGGAGCTAATTACAGGCCTGAGTGGTAACAACTTGTCAATGAAAATCGGTTACAGCCACAATAGATTCACTTATCTTATCTTTCTTACTGTATCCCTTTGTGGTGTTCTTCTCTCTGCGAACCTTAATTTGTCAAAAATGTACATTGTATATAGTCAGAATTCTGTAAGTCTATTCTTCAAATTTCAATCCACCCTAGTGAACAGGCGGTCCGAGGTTCGAGTCTCCTTTCGAGACGCCCCGCGCCTGCGCGGCTTCGCTGTAAAAGCCTTTAGGACTATGAGCACAGAGAAGATTTTAGTCAGTAGGGGGTGTTTACACCCGAGCCCGACATATGGGCCCCGTTTCGGGGTCTTCAATAAGTAAATGTATTTCCTCCTCTCGAAAAAAAAATATTCTTCAAATAATAATTTAATATTGACACACTTTTACACGAATTATCTTTCGCCAAACTAGGTATAGCCTGTACTATGCGTACAAGACAATGATATATTTAATACAGTATACTTACTTAAACGCACATAAATACATATAAATATCCATATTAAAGAAATCAGCATTATATTGCTATCGAAATTGAGAACATGATGATGCCTTTTTCAATACCACTTGTAGTATATAATATATATATTAAAATAAGCGTCCCATAAATCTACTTCTAATCCTAAAAATCAATATTAAGTTATGTTTGACCATAAGAGTTTAATGTATCCTAATTATAATCTGTACTAATATTATAAATATTTGTTTGTTTGTTTGAACGCGCTAATCTCTGGGACTACTGGTCCGATTTGAATGATTCTTTCAGTGTTGGGTAGTCCATTTATCGAGGAAGGCTAGGCTATGTTTTTTTTTTTCAAAATTAGGGATCCGTAATAAAATTGCTATTTTGTAACACAAGGTGTAAAATCGAAAACCTATTTTTGCGTGCGCTGCAAAAACTATTAACAATAGAACAAAATGATGTACAGGCTATAATATAGGCAATATTTTATTACTTATAAAACTATCGCGTGAATTATACTTTATATGGCAAAACAACGCTTGCCGGGTCAGCTAGTATGACATAAAAAAGGTAGAAATGGTAATATAACATAAGGGTAGCAAATTTTATGAGTAAGCTATATTATATATAGCCGAATGAAAATATAAACAAAAACTACTCCATGAGGAACGACTCCAAAAATACGCTTTTAGATTTCATTTGTCACTCAATATTTACACGTATTCAGTTCAGTGTGTAGTGCGTCGCAATAACGATGACGAGACATCCTGTGCTAGCTTGAAACTGAGCTGGATATATAGAGGTGATGGACTAAGTGATGTTATTGTATTAACCGGTGATGAAAACAGATTGTTGATACAACATACACGTACACAAGATGTAATTTAAATAACTAATATAGCTCTTAACAATTATATCGCAAAACAAATATAATTATGCCTAAATATATATATATATATAGGTATGCCTTAAAAAATTGAGTATAATTTGCTGTAGATGTTAATAATATAATGAACTTTTTTATATTATTGTTCCTAGATACAGCAAAAAATTGTTTGTGGTAATTAACCAGAAAAATTAATTTCGCTTTTTTCAAAACACACACGAATTCATATAAATCTGTTGCAAAAATATTTAAAGTAATAAAAATGTGTGACCTCTCAAAAACGCTCATATAGAATTTAAACATAACGTAAAGTCTCTATTAAGTATCGCTACAGCAGCATTAAACTTACAGAAATATTTATTGTTAAATCAGAAGTTTAACACTTGACTCAATAACAACAAATATATTAATAAAGCCTTTATTGAATTCCATAACATTTACCAGTGGGAGGCTCCTTTGCACAGGATGCCGGCTAGAATATGGGTACCACAACGGCGCCTATTTCTACCTTGAAGCAGTAATGTGTAAGTATTACTGTATTTCGGTTTGAAGGGCGCCGTAGCTAGTTAAATTACTGGGCAAATGAGACTTAACATCTTATGTGTCAAGGTGTCGAGCGCAATTGTGGTGCCGCTCAGAATTTTTGGGATTTTCAAGAATCCTGAGCGGCACTGCATTGTAATGGGCAGGGCGTATCAGTTACCATCAGCTGAACGTCCTGCTCGTCTCTTTCCATATTTTCATAAAAAAAAAAACATTTCAGCTACTTAAACTAAACCAATTTTTCTGTTACTACGGTTAGTAGTACAATAAATATACTTTCATTTAATACAGCGTAATATATTATAAATAACAACTGTCTCAGCTCAATAACCTTGGTAACATATCAAAGCAAAAAGTATCTAATTTCAATTAAATGAACTTCATAAGATTGGTATTAAATAATTTAAGTTTCAGATCTCTAGTATTAGGTGTTCATACCTAGAGGAACTTCTTGTTAATGAAAGGTGCAGTAAAAGTGTTGCAATTCGGTTTAATGATCATGTATGGTATACTTACCTAACAATACGTAGTAAATAATGTATGTTTGTTGAAATATTTAAGCATTTTAAGTATTTTTTTTAATTTGAGTTCAAAACGGGTCATTTTAATTTAAATTTAAACGTAAATTATTATCATAAGTTTACGTTTTTAAATGAAGGCTCTCATTGTTCTTACCAACATTACCACGCCCACGGATATTAACGTGGAAGGTCCTGACATTGTCATTTAGGGATGAAAGAAACAGGGTGCAATTTATGGATAAGCGGGTCTTAGCGTTTTCGTATTGTTTTACGTTAAGTGTTTCTGAGGGGACCGGCTATTTATAAATTATTAGTTTTATAACGTACACGTAAAATTACTATCAGGAAGTTGTGTCTGACTCAGTCTGTCAGGCAAAAATTAAAACAATAAACTATCAGTGTAAATCAGCTTTGACATATAATCTACTTATTATTTTAATTTAATGGAAATGTTATGATCAATTTAACGATAACCGTGCTAATTGATTTAATTATTCTGAAGAAAAGACTACATATAAAACTATCAATCAAATTAATGGGAAAACAATTGGTTTTCTGCCTAGATTTGACTGTTTTACAATTGAGTGTAAAAATATTATTTTGCATTCTAACATAACATAATATAATGTATGTGTTTGCATTAAAATTAAAACACGTGAAAAAATAATCATTTGTTGCGGAGCACTGCAGCTCTTTTAGTTTTTGAATCAATTATGCATTCTATCATTTACGAAGTGCTTGCAATTTAAATAAATTGGCTGCATAGTTAGAGTCATCATATATAGCAGATATTATGTAGTATTTTATTAACCGACTTCAAAAAGGAGGAGGTTATCAATTCGATTGGTATTTTTTTATGTATGTACACCGATTACTCTGAGATGTATGATCCGATTTACGTAATTCTTGATGCAAAATAAATGCCATGTGGTCCCATAAAATTTTTACATGTTTGGCCCAGTAGTTTTCACTTTATGAACATTTATATGAAAATTTTCGTCTACCTGGATGACATAATTGCTCTCTGTGTACGGCTTTTTTTTGGCGTTTTCATTCAAGTTGATTATATATTATTATTAACTGACACTAAAACGTAAATAATAAAAATAAACCGACTTCAAAAACTGAAAAGTATCAAATAACTAAAAATTTAATTTAATACAACTCTTATGCAAACCTTTACTTTTAGATTAATAAAATACTATTTGCATAAGAGGTGTATTTGCATAATACAATTTGCATAAGAGGTGCATTAAATTAAATTTATAGTTATTTGATACTTTTCAGTTTTTGAAGTCAGTTTTTTTTACCTAGTACTCAAATAAATCCCAGTACTTTTCAATATTTTGAATATTATAATTAAACCAGTTTTGTTCTCGTATTTTCCTTTAATTAATTGTGTGGGTTTATTTTTGATCATAAAATGTCAGCAGCGCCTCATCCTGCCGTAAGACAGTAATATGTAGAAGTATAATTGAATATCAGTTGAAAGGGCGGCGCACCTAGTGACATTACTTGGCTGAGAAGACTTAAAATGTTATGTTTTAAAATAGCGAGCGCACTTAGATTTTCTGTTTTTATAATAAGCGGCACTGCAAGATTCACTTATTATAAAGTAAACATTTTGATCGTCTCGTCACTTTATCATTGAATACTCTTGGTATGGTGTAGAGGCTCTTGTTTCTCCAATTAAACCTCTTTCTTGTCCAACTACCATCACTGTGGCCACAAAGTGGGCCAATCACTACAACCAGCCCAGTCCGTTTCAAAAGTACGGCTACTTCTAACGGCGACGTCAACTTTAATTAGTTTTTTGTCGTTGGTTCGCCACTCCTATACATTCTAGTGACCGTTGCGTCCTCAGCCAGACATTCTCTGCACTTCTGTCCATTACGCCGATTGTGAAAAGGTTATTGATGTGTGATCCGTTAAGGTCCCACCATGATTCGATTTTGCCCTGTGCCACACTCGCACAGAATACCGGCGTGAAGTAGCGGCCTAGTGCCGCTATGTTTCGCATAGGTTAGTGTCGAGGACCGGAGGCCATTCCCCCCCCCCCCCCCCCCCCCCCCCCCAACAAAATATGAGAGAGCGGTATTGAAAGATAAACTACCCCAGGAGGGTACCGGATCTTGTAGAGCCGGAGAATCCCTCCCCGAGCATTGGCGCTCGGGCTGCCCCTCGTATTCTGGGGAGGGCACAGTACCGCGTATGTCACAGGATAAACAGGGCAGCAACACCACAGCACCCCGCTCCACGCTTAACGTGGACTTTTGTAACATCCGGGGAATTCACTCCAACTTAAACGCCGTCCACCACCACCTTGAGACGGCGCCGCCGGCCTTGTGTTTCCTTACGGAGACGCAGATATCACGACCTAGCGATACGTCATATTTAACGTACCCCGGGAACAAAATTGAGCATAATTTCATGCCTCATGCCGGGGTTTGTGTGTACGTTAAGGAGGATATTTTCTGTCGCCGTCTCGGCAAGTTTGACGGTAGGGACCTGTCTACTCTCTGGCTCCGCGTAGATTTAGAGGACCGCGTCCGCATCTATGCATGTGTCTACAGGTCCCATAGTGGTAACGCAAAAACGGATCACCTCATGGGCTGCGATCAAGCGGCATTTGATGACGTGCTTGCTCAGATCCCCTCCGCTGAAATCGTAGTCTTGGGTGATTTCAACGGGCACAATGCCGAATGGCTTGGATCACGTACCACAGACTACGCAGGGCGATCTGTGCATAATTTTGTATTGGCGTATGGTCTGTCCCAATTGGTTGAGTCACCAACGCGGCTCCCGGATGTGGATAGCCACATGCCGTCCTTATTGGATCTTCTGCTGACTACACATCCCGATGGTGACCAGGTCTCTGTCGACGCCCCTCTCGGAACGTCCGACCATTGCCTGGTCAGGAGTGTAGTGCCTATCCGACGCCAACGTCGCAGACCATCAGCGACCCGCCGCGTTTGGCATTACAAGTCAGCAGATTGGGATAGGATGCGTTCCTTTTTTGCATCCTACCCTTGGGGTAGGGTTTGTTTCCCTTCGGATGATCCTAGTGCCTGCGCCGTTGCAATAGCCGATGTGATACTGCAGGGCATGTATATTTTTATACCAAGCTCTGTAGTACCGATCGGTGGCAGATCATAGCCCTGGTTCGATGCGTCAGTTAAAGCAGCATCTGACTGCAAAAAACAGGCGTATCGAACTTGGGTTGCGGCGCTGGGCTCAAAGGAAATATAACCGTGCCACCAGATTTTTTAAGCGGCAAATCGCCCGTGCGAAATCGAAGCATGTCGTCAAAATTGGCGAGCAGCTTTCAGCTACCCGACCGGGACACGCAAGTTCTGGTCGTTGTCGAAAGCTGCTCTTAGTAACTTCAACCAGCCGTCCATGCCGCCGTTGCACATGAGGAATTACACCCTGTCCCATACGGCAAAAGAGAAAGCCGATCTCCTGTGCACTCTTTTTGCCTCCAACTCGACTCTTGACGACAACGGAAAAACACCGCTGACCATCCCGCGGTGTCAGAGCTCCATGCCTGAAGTACAGTTCCGACAGAAGACTGTTAGGCGAGCTCTGTTTTCGTTGGACGTCAGGAAGTCGAGCGGGCTGGATGGCATTTCTCCAATCGTGCTTAGAACGTTTGCCCCTGACTTGACGCCGTTTCTAACGCGTTTATTCCGGCACTCTTATTCATAAGGTGTAGTCCCTGATTCATGGAAGTCAGCCCTTGTCCATCCGATCCCAAAAAATGGAGACAGTTCGGATCCGGCAAACTACAGGCCTATTGCTATTACCTCCCTACTCTCCAAAATCATGGAGAGCATAATTAACCGCCAGCTCTTGGTATATCTTGAGGGTCACCAGTTGATCAACGACCGGCAGTACGGCTTTGGCCATGGTCGGTCGACTGGCGATCTTCTGGTATACCTAACACATAGATGGGCGGCGGCTATTGAAAGCAAGGGGGAAGGCCTGGCAGTTGGTCTGGATATAGCGAAGGCCTTTGATCTTCGAACTTCCATCATTTGGGCTTCCCGAGAGCTTATGCAAGTGGACCTCCAGCTTCCTCACTAGGCGCAGCATACAGGTCTTTGCCGACGGTTATTGCTCGAATCCCAAGTCCGTGAACGCTGGAGTGCCCCAAGGCTGTGTGCTATCCCACGCTGTTTCTTCTGCATATCAATGATATCTTGGACACCGCCAATATGCATTGCTATGCAGACGACAGCACTGGTGATGCCGTATACACGGGCCATGCAGGTCTCTCTCGGGAAAACGTCGAGCAGTGCCGGGAGAAACTTGTGTCTTCTATCGAGTCCTCTCTTGAGAAGGTCGCGGAGTGGGGAAAATTGAACCTTGTCCAATTTAACCCCCAGAAGACTCAAGTTTGCGCGTTTACCACTAAAAAACCCCCATTTGCCGTATCACTGCTCTTCGAGAACACTTCCCTTAAAGCCTCGCCTAGTATCGGAATACTGGGTCTCGAAATCTCGAGCGATTGCCAATTCCGTGGCCATCTGGAGGGCAAAGCCAAATTGGCTTCGAAGAAACTGGGCGTCATAAATAGAGAACGGCAATACTTCAAGCCGGCCCACATTCTAGCGCTCTACAAAGCGCAGGTCCGGCCTCACAAGGAGTATTGCTGTCATCTCTGGTCTGGCGCACCCCAGTATAAGCTCGATCCATTTGACCGCGTGCAACGCAGAGCAGCTCGAATTGTCGGGGACCTAGCGCTCTGTGAACGGCTGGCTCACTTGGCGTTGCGTAGAGACGTCGCTTCATTGTGTGTCTTCTACCGCGTTTATCACGGGGAGTGTTCCGAAGAGCTGTTCAACCTGATTCCTGCCGCCGAATTTCACCTTCGCACGACACGCCACAAGTTACGATATCATCCCCACCATCTGGATGTGTGGTGGTCCTCCATAGTGCGGTTTTCAAGGAGCTTTCTTCCTCGCACTACGAAGCTGTGGAATGAGCTTCCTTGTGCGGTGTTTCCGGGACGATACGACATGGGTACCTTCAAGAATTGCTCGTACACCTTCCTTAAAGGCCGGCAACGCCAGTGGCGGCGGTGATCACTTAACACCAGATGACCCGTACGCTCGTTGGCCTCCTATTCCATAAAAAAAAATCATGTCTGTTGAAGCTGAAACTTTGACGTGTTTGTTGACGGTGACAGTTTGAGTGACTATCGTCCGCAGGTATCGTTTGTTTTGACTGCCTTTGTTTATCTATCGAGTGTAGTGTAGATTGTTGGTGAGAGGGCGTATCCAAGAACAAATGCGTTCTTGGATACGCCCTCTCACCTGAACGGCTGAAGCCCTGAGCCAGCTACTTGGGTCACTGACCCCCGCCGTGCAAATTCATCCAGAGCAACATTCCTCAGTGAATTGCTGAGTTCCTCGATCCATTGTAGAGTTACCCAGTTGTTGACAGACTCGCTGAGTTGTTGATATTGGTCTTCAGTATAGTTAATACCACCGTACTATGTTATAGAATTCTGATATTGTGGCCATGTACTTTCCTTCTTAGTATCGCTTTTGCAGCTTCGAATAACTACTCACTCACATTAGAAGATGGAGTCCTGTGAGTATTGGTGTGTATATGTTCACTTCCTATGAAATATGCTAGCACCAGTTCCGACTGCCATTTTGGAACTATCTTAAACACATACACAGATATATAGAGAAATATTTTGTCCACGTAGACAAAGTAACGACATAAATACGTATTTTATAAAACAAAGTCGAATTAAGAATCACTTAAGCATTCAAACATCGTTTGACCTTTCGATTGTAGTGATTTAAAGACATCATCAGTAGCGTAAATGGAGAGAAAAACATAAATTTTGTTAATCGAAATGAAAGATATCGACTCGTTACTGAAAATCTGTATATTTAAATGAACCGTTCCATTAAACTTACAAAATACGCAAGTCCAAGTATAAAAATTTATAGAAGACTATAATAGGTAGATGTTTTAAATACATATAGACGTATCTTTATCGAGTGTACTTATTCTCGTTTTATAACGTCATCAGATAAGAAGACGCTTCTCAATGAAAATGTATATAGTATGGCTAACGAAAGTTGAACCCAGCAAAAGACGACAAATTAAAAAAGTTCATGTGGCATCACCATATTTTCTCCCATTTTTTTTATAATTCCTTACCGGTTATTGTGTAAGGGATCTGGTTTTTTTTTTATTTTATACAGTCATTTACTAAATAATTCTTGTACACACATTATTGAGATTTTCAATAAGTAATGTATTTTGATCGCAACTGTCGTCAAGATAATCTGAAATACAATATTATTTAAAACTTTCTAGTGAACTTTTTAATGAATGCAAATAAACATTACACAGAAAATATACTTTGCAGATTATTTGTATGCCCAAAATATTTTTAATATGAATTAAAAGGCTTTAAGGGTGTTGTCGAAGAGCGGTGACACGACAAATGGGTTTTTTTTATGGTAACCGCGCAAACTTGAGACTTCTGGGGGTTAAATTGCACAAGGTTCAATTTATCCCATTCCGCGACCTTTACAAGTTAAGTAAATACAAGTTTCTCTACTGTACTGGTCGATGATTTCCCTAGAGAGACCTGCATAGCCCGTGTATATGTCATCGCCCGTGCCGTCGTCTGAATAGCAATGTATGTTAGAGGTGTCCACCATATCACTGATATGCAGAAGAAACAGTGTGGGGGATACCACACAGCCTTGGGGCGTTCCAGCGTTCACAGGCTTCGGGTTCGAGCAATTACCATCGACAACGACCTGCAAGCTGTGCTCTCTCGGGAAGCCTAAATGACGGAAGTTTTGAGAGGAGAGCCTTGTGCCATCAGGATTAAAGACCTTCGCTATATCTAGGCTAACTGCCAGGCCTTCCCCCTTGCTTTCGATAGCCGTCGCCCATATATGTGTTAGGTATACCAAAAGATCGCCTGCCGACCGAGAATGGCGAAAGCCGTACTGTCGGTCGTTGATCAAGTGGTGATATACCAAATAGTTTATATCTGTGGTATACCAAGAACTGGCGGTTAATTTTGCTGTCCATTATTTTTGAGAGCAGGGAGGTAATAGCAATAGGCCTGTAGGTTGCCGGATCCGAACTCTCTCCTTTTTTGGGTCGGATGGAGAAGGGCTGACTTCCATGAGTCAGGGACTACGCCTTTTGAATATCTGAACTATGACACCGCGGGATGGTCGGTAGTGTTTTCCGTTGTCGTCAAGTCGAGTTGGAGGCAAAAAGAGGGCAAAGAAGATCGGCTTTATCTTTTGCCGTATGAGCCAGGTTGTATAATAATTGTAGATTGTAATTTTACAAATATAAATTTTGTTATACTTTCTTAAAACATAGTTTTAAGTTAATACTTGCATAATACCTGTGTATACGTGGTACCTTTTAATTAATCTAACTGTGGTTTGTTAGTTTTTAGCATAATTTAGTGTGCATATCACATCGTACAATTTACCAAGAAAACTTTACGGAGTTTCATGAGCCCTAAGTACAGTATTTTAATATTATTCCCAACAAATATAAACTTCTAGCTTGATTTTTTGTGTTTCAAACTTCTTCGATATAAACTTTGAAGTTTTTGTACACGCAGATTGCATTTCCATGTAAGAAAATAATTCCGTGTGTATTGTGAAGTGATTTTCTGTGTTGAATAATTTTGTGTTGATACAGTTATATAAATTTAATCACAAGATGAATAAAGTTAAAGAAATAAATATTTTCTTCCTTTATTACGAGAACAATTTACAGTAATCTTTCAGAATAATAATAATTGCCATTATTCAGACATAAAATCGATATTTGCAAATTGCAACATTTAAGTTTACGAATCTGCTCAGTAGATGACATCGACAACTTCGTCTTGAACGTAACATTGGCAAAGGTCTCCTCCAGTTCTTTCCACTCTTTTCGGTTTAGAGCTTCCCTTGTCCTTTCCCCAGCAGTATCTTTAACTAGATGACTTTTATCTGCTGTTCAGCTATAGTATGCAATCATAATTGTGTTTTGCTTTTTATCATCTTAGATATCAGCAACACATCACAAGCGCAATTGTGATGCCACTCAGATATTAGTGTTTTTCAAGATAGAGGCAGAGCGTCACCGAACATCTAAATCTTGTTGCTATTCCTCATTAAAAATATATACAGAATTAATTGAGCCCTATTGTATGTTGATGCTTGTATTTCTGCAATGGCCTGTAATGTCAATGGCCTTATCTCTGCTCAGGGAGAGCAGAGTCATCTTGGCCGTTGGCACTCTTTATATTCCAGTGTTGTATGCTCTGTATCCTGACTTTGTTATCGTAAATATTTAATGACACTATATATTTTACACTATACATTTTTTTATGATAATAAGGGACGAAACGAGTAGGACGTTCAGCTGATGGTCATTAATACGCTCTGGCCATTACAATACAGTGCCGCACAGAATTCTTGGAAAACCCAAAAATTCTGAGTAAAATTCTCGTGTCGCGGTGTTTGTTACCAAACTCCTCCGAAACGGCTGAACCGATTTGTATGGAATTTTGTGAGCATATCGAGAATCGGCCAACGTCTATTTTTAAAGCCCAATTTTATTATCATTTATTTTTAACCAACTTTATAAAGGTGGAGGTTATTAATTCGGTCGGTATTTTTTTAATGTATGTACACCGATTACTCTGAGATTTATGATCCGATTTACGTAATTTTTCTTTATTTCGATGCAAAAAAGATGTTATTTGGTCCCATAAAAATTTAACATAGTTTGTCTTAGTAGTTTTCATTGTATGAACATTTTTTGTGAATATTTTGTTTACTTCGATGATATAATTGGTTTTGTGTACGGTTTTTTAAGGAGTTTTAATTCAGGTTGATCATATATTATAATTATTAACCGACATTAAAAAGTAGAAAATAAAAAAAAACTACGTTTAAAAAACCGACTTCTAAAACGGAAAAGTATCAAATAACTAAAAATTTAATCTAATACACCTTTAACTTTCATATTAATAAAATACTGTTATTTGTATGTGCTACATATTGATATCTTTGAAGTCCACAACCAATCCAAAACCACGTTAATAGCATTCAATTTCAATTTATTGCACTTCCATAAATATAGTCCTTAAATATAACATTTGGAGTTAATACTATAATTATTATACAAGGCAGTATATTATGGATACCCAGTTTGGGTGTCGCAATTTGGTCTGAACAGCAGACCGTAGTAGGGAGACCCATATTTTAATTTATTTTAGTTTGGCTCGTTTAAAAAATCATTTACGGCATAGTAACATTTTTCTAATAAAAAGTTTTTCAGTGTTTTAATAAATTCATTTTCATCATTTATGCTTCGAATTTTGTTTGGCAGATTATTATATATTTTTATAGACATTACATAAGGACTCGATGTATGTAGTACTAAATTTGATTTTGGGAGGTTTAATTTATCTATATATCTTTCGGGATATCGACGGGGCTTATTTTCTTTCTTTGTGTAATTGTGTAGATTATTTTTAACAAATTTGCATATTTCGACGTATATATGGAGGGTAGGGTTAGAATATTTAATTTTTTGAAATGGGGTAGACATGAGTCTGTTATTTTTATGTTGGCCAGTATTCGTATGCACTTTTTTTGTAATATAAATAGATCCTGGGCATTTGAACTGTTTCCCCAGAGAATAACTCCGTACCTCAAAAATGCGTAGCCATAAGCATAATACGCGGCTAGTGCGGTTTTAAAGTTGGTAGTTCTTTTTAGTTCTCTGAGTCCATATATAAATGACGATAATTTTGTTCTTGTTTTATCGATATGGCCTTTCCAATTTAAATTACTGTCGATTTCAATGCCTAAAAATGTTAATTTCTCGGCGCATTCGATGTTCGTGTTTTTAAAGTATATTTAATATTTAATGGTTCCCTTTGGATCCGTCGAAATTGGATTATTTTTGTTTTATTATAGTTTATTTCTAATTTATGGTCATTCATCCAGTCAGTAATGTCATTTAATAGTCGAGTGATTTTATCATTAAAATTATAATTTTTTGTTAAAGGAAGTAATAAAGAAATGTCATCAGCAAATAATATAAAATGTTCGTCAAAAAATTTCGGCACACCCAAGGACATTTCCTTGGGGTATTGAGTTAGTCATGGTTGTCATGTCCGATCTGATGTAGCTTACGAGCCCTGTTTTATGGTCACAATTTTCTACGTCGACGTATTGTTCGCGGTGTTCTAAATACGATTTAAACCATTCGTGTGGTGTGCCTCGTATGCCTATGCCGTATAGTTTATTTAATAATATGTCATATTGGACTTTGTCATATGCCTTTGACATGTCCAACATTATCCCTATTGTATATTTTTTGTCAATTAGGATGTTATGTACCTCTTGAATGTATTTATGAACTGCTAATGTCGTACTGCGATTTTTTCGTCAAAATATTTTAAACTTTTCACAGAACGAATTTAGTTGTCGATACATAGCGGTTTCAAAAATTTTCGATGCTGCAGGGAGTAAAGCTATGGGACGATAATTTCTTGGGTCCGTTTTTCCCCCTTTTTCTTATAAACTGGCCTTATAATGCATTTTTTAAGGAGGTCTGGGAACACGCCATCAGTGAAAGATTGGTTAATAAGAACATCAGTGTGAACATCAGCGGAACAGACGTTCGGTTCTGATGATGATTCGGTTATGATTGCCCATTTCGCGATAAGGACTAACATTGTTTATAATACAGTTAAAAGTATACCTACCTACACACGGATACACTTACGCGTACATAATTAATCGCATTGTGCATTATTTTCAAGCAAATAAGCATAGTTTCCAGGTTTGGTTTGTAGCCCTGTGTAAGTTCCGTCGTTGGTGATAATTTGTTAAAGTAAAATTTTAATATTATCCAAAAATAATCATTTCAAATATCTTTTTTGAGTAAAATAATATTTGGATTACCCTCTTTTACTGATTACAAAATCATTGCAGTGACAGACTAGTGTGTGAGCGGCTTTGACATGTGACGTTTGAGGTTAAGGACATTGTCAATCAAGAGCACAATGTAATGCAAACAGCATTACATTGTGCTTTCGTGCAGTGTTTAGTTTGATGTACATCGACGCTATCAAACTCCGTGAACAAACTGGCCGTGGTTTGAATTCTGGAATTTTTTTATTTATTTTTTGTTTTTTCTTTTTGTGTAAGAGATTTTTTTTTTTTTCAAAATTTATGAAAAATCGAACAGCGCTTGTTGCTCTCTTAACCTACTACCTGGCGATTCAACTATTCTTAACTATTATTGTTCAAAATGCTGCCTGTAATATCATGACAATTGTGTTTCCACAATAATGATGCTCCCTTTAAGCAAAATTAATGTTTCAAAATGGGCATGCCCTTCATATAAACCCAGAACTGGAAATGCAGATGGAACTCCAGCATGGGCTACTAAAGCAATGTTACAAGTTGAAACTTCGAACATCACAACGAGGAAGAAACCTTCACCAGTGCACGACACTAACTTGTCGGTATGGGGCCATTCAATGGACAAAAAATTGAAACTACAAAGCTGACCGCCAACCTTCGCTAGTCGGAGAGGCACGCGAAAAAGAAGAAGTTCAAAAAATTTTTTTCTAGAATGTACGAAGAGTTAAATCAAAATTAAATGAAATATTGTGTAACTTAATGAACTGTGACTATGAAATTGTTGTGTTATCCGAGACTTGGCTAAATGAGAGCGTCTATGATAGGGAAATATTTTGTGATCGTTATGTTCCTTATAGAAGGGTTCGATCTCCAACTTCTTTTGACCGCAAAACTGAAGGTGGGGGAGTATTAATTGCACTTTCAAATAAATTGAAGTCGGTTAGTATTGTTGACTATGAGAGCAGATGTGAAGGTGATTTGATAAATTAAATATTTCGGTTAACTAATAAAATTATTAATATTTGTCTGTGTGCCGTATATTTGCCATCACCAGTGAAACCTCTGGAGCACGTCACATACAACTGGCCATAAGATTCATTCAATAAGTTTGGCTTCTCGAAGCACTTCTGCCATGTGTTTATGTGTGTGCGTATGTTTATATAAATTACACAGTGTAGTTTCAGGAAAATTCAGGTTCAAAGTTACTTTGAAAGCAGCATGAGCCGTCTTGCCTCCATCAAGCAAGGTAGCTCCAATGCCAGTAAGCAACAGCAATGGCAATATTTCTCCCTCTTCGAAATTGCAAAGTATAATATTTTTTTTAATTCATAAGTTAATTCAATTTAATCGAAAGTCGTAGGTGTCAAAGGTATTTTAACAATATATTTATTGTTAATATTTAATGTAAGCATTAGTGACTCAGCAGGATGTAATCCACTTTCGTAAAAGTAATTTGGGAAATATGTTATTTGTATGCGAATATTTATTTTTTTATTTGTCTACTGTTACTTATAAGAGTCTATATTGGCCCAGGTCGTCAAAAGAAAATGACACAAGATCATGTAGGTGTACTCAATAAAATTCCATGACTTACCCAGTCTCAAACCCTACCGGAAGAATTTATCAGCACCCAGTACTCCAAACGTAAACAATATACAGGAACTATTAACTTGACTGAGTGAGATGAAAAATGTACAAAACACTGTCAGCGATAGTCAAAATAGGACACTTAGTCTCGAATATAGCTATACAAACGGACAGAGAAACGATGCAACATCAACAAGTCAAAATAGTTCCCAAGTGAATGTAAACTAAGGGCATTCAAGTCGCGCAACTACTCCAACGAATGTTCTAAAGGCTATGCCCTCAATATACAGTGTTCCACCCCCGAATATTAGTAGTTATTTGCCGCAATCGACCGTCCCTCCTACACAAAGACAGCAATCATGTCTGGATACAAGCAGCCGCATAATTATAGCGCACCAGCGACATATAAAATTACAAATTCTGTGCCCAGTGTGCCTCAACCACCCGTGAACAATCGAGAGTTCAGGTACACGTCCATGCCTGGGTACAATCAGCAACAAAATTATACTGTACCAACAGTGTACAATAACACGAGTAGCATACCAAACCAACCTCTACCTCCCACAAATCCACCTATATCTGCGTACAGTCAGCAGTACAATTATAGTGTAACAACGCCATTCAATAATATAAACAATGTACCAAGTGTCCTTCCAACACACAATCAGCATATTATTAATCATACACCCGAGGCTGGATACAGTCAACAGTATGATTATAGCATTCCAACTTCATTCAATAATACAAACACTTTGCCTAGTGTGTCTCACCCACACACGAACAATCAGGACTTTACTTATACTCCCATGGCCGGGTACAGTCACCAGCATAACCAGCTAATGCTGTTTATGCAATTGTCATAAAAAATAAAGCGTTGCTAAAAAAGATCGCATTTTTTTTCTCAGCTACGCGTCCCATCTGCACAATTCCATTTGAAGACCAAAAGAGTGTTAAGGCCAAGTGGTATTCTACCATTTCTTTACCCAGTGTGTTAAAAAAAGACGCGTTCTGCTACATCATGACAACCCGTCTTCACACACGGCGAACAACACTCAGTCATTTTAAGCTTCCGAAAAACTACAACTCGTCACCCATCCTGCACATAGAACCGACCTAGCACCCTGTGATTTTTGTATTTTCCCCAAAATAAAATATTTCATGAAAGGTTTCACTTTTACCAAATCCGAAGAGTTGGTGATAGCGTTCAAGCAGCACGTAGATAAAATACCTATAGATGTGTGGTCCTCCTGATTTAAAAATTGGTTCCATAGCATGAAAAAATGTTTTAAATGTAAAGGAGAGTACTTTGAAAAGCAAAAAACAGTATATTTTATTTATAACATGTTGTTTTATTTAAGTTACGCAAACCTTTTAGTGTGACCTACGTAGTGGTCAGTATCTGAAATCCGTCTCGAATGAAACGGGAACAGGCGCAGAATCTATCTTTGACACCTTCACTGCTTGTCATTCCGTCCATGATGACGCGTCCTCACTATGCGTCCAACACTAAATATTATCACACCAGATGCAAGCAAAGTATTTTTGCTCCCTTATAGTGTCCACTTGGACGATGTCGCGGGCAGCAGCTAGTCAATAATATTTATTGTACTAAAGGGTGTCCGATATGCCAAGCGTTTCCTGAACATAAATTTTCAGACTCCAGTGAAAAAATGCTTTTCTTTTGTTAAGGCCGTTCAACTATATCGGTTCTTGACTGGTTAGATAACAAAATATGGTGAGGATTAACGTGAAGCTAGTGAAATTCATAAATCTATTTACAGCTTCGTTTTCTCGCGAATTTATTTCGAGATAATGATTTAACAACATAAATACATTTTTAGAAGGATAATGCTCCTCCGGTTGAATTAAATTAGTGTTCTTTATTGCAACAAGTGTTATTTCGAAGTTCATAAATTATTTCGATACTATTATTTCATTCCAATTTCAAACATCTCTGAAAACAAAGAAATTAGATTTTGACCTCTATTCTAATGTCAGAGGTAGCGTTTATTTACTTCGAAATTAAATTTCAATTTGCAGACAAATTTGAGAAATGTTGCACGTAAAAGATATCGAACGATATGATAGTTGGGATCAAATTTAGTTGGTCTCTGAATTAAAAAAACAATGACAGCTGACAGAAAACTTTTGTTTACCGTCATTACCGGTTAAAATTTATAATGGTCATAATATGCGGCTTAATTGGTTACAAATACGCACTGTCACCCTTTACTGGATAAAAGGACACAGAAATTTAATGAGTAATGCTGCTGCGGACGATCTATCCAAATGTGATCTGAGGCTGTAGTATATGGACTGGAACCTCACCTACCTGTAGCTCATGATTCAATCAAAACATAAAATAACGAAAGAAACCCACTTAAAGAATGGAGATACGGTGAAGAATGCAGGAAAAAGGAAGGTTGCAGTTCCGGTGGTATCAAAGACAAAGATATAAATATGACCCGCCGCTGTCCCTAAAAAAAGATCCATTTATCATAAATGTGACGGACAGTTCTACGCAATGGACGCACGCATAGAACTGTCCGCATGAATAGAATCTCTCCCGGATGCTCGTAGTAGTCTGAAAACTCTACTATCTTTCTGGGACAACCTGGGTAAAAAGATTATCTTACACGCGCAATGACCCAATCAAGAGGCTAAGACGTGCATAAATAATTGCATAGAAGTTTGAAGTATTGTTCTTAATATTTTCTTAAACAGTTTGTCAGCGCGATTGACTCACCACTAATATAAGGGTTAAATTTAAACTTTAAATTGTAAGCATTTTTTTTGTTTTCAGGTGCTATCCCTCATTTCTGGGAATAATTATACTAATTAAATTTGTAACCAAAATTTATGAACTGGTAAGGGCGCTCGGATGGAAACCAAGAACCGCGGGATTGAGTCCCGCATCGTTCAAAAATTTTGGTTACAAATGTAATTTGTGAAACATAAAATGGAAATACGAATCGAATTCAACTAATGCTTCTTCTGACATAATATGAAGCTTAACATTAACAAGGTTAAGTCTATACAGTGTATCTCAAGCTTGAGCGAGGGCTCGTGCCTATATAACTCAGTAAAAGTCTATCATCCAGATAGAAAATTTTGTCTTAACCACGTGATTCCGACAACGAAGAGAACGACCTGAAAGGGTCGCCTCAGTACCGTAATCCTGTGAAAATATTTCCAGAGACGGGGGTCTAAAACTTCTTCATTTGTACTGTGCGGAAGGTAAACCTCTATAAAAAAATCCGTGCAGTGCGGGTCGCGCTAAAAGGATGAATGAATGACAGGAGAGTCAGCTCCTAACGACCAAACCAACGTACTAGGCAACCCGTCGTAGTAATAGCCTTATCCTGAAAATGTGCGTCACCTTTGGATTGACCTCTTAGATCGACTGTACTCGTGGGAACAATATGAATGATCTTAATAAAAAACTAAACCTAACTTATTAAATACAAACTCAACAGAGATGTTAGCTCTTATCGATATTCCATAAAGGAATGTTCAAAAGTAGATCTCGCTCAAATCAAAACAATGCATAAAAAAACATCACAGGACACAGAAAACAGAAGCAATACGAACTGAAAAGGAGTAATGGGGAAGAAAAGGTAACGATCTAGCCCCGATGGTACCAAAGCATCATCGAAATAAATAAAACTCACAGATCAAACAGTTTTGCACAACTGAAAGATGACGAAACAGAAGAATCAAGCCTCTAAATGAACACATCCCTGACAACTAAGAACTCAAGGTCCTTAACAACGAACAAGTCAAAATACAAACAAAAACATCAGAAGCATAGAGAAATAGTCAAACAACTAGACATAAAAGATACTGAATTTTAATACTTACAAGCCTTAACAAGAATAAAACTTTAACGTGATTATTAAAAACTTACATGCATTTACCGATTTAACCAAAATAAAACAAGTATTATCATTATCAGAATTAGGAAAACGTAAACATCTGGAATATTAATGTCATTGAAACCATAAGTGTATAAAATGGGCAGGAGATCATCTGTTGATAGAATGCCCGCGAAAGACTAGATCTGATCAAGTTAAATGTGTCTTATGCGACGGGAATATACTATACTACAAAAATGAAGTACAAGGCCTATATGGTGTAGGATTCTTAGTCAAAAAATATTTGAAAAATAGTATAATAGAATTGAATGGAGTTTCAGACAGAATAGCCGTGCTTCACATCGCTCTTCCAGGTCACAAACACCCGACTTCTATAGTTCAAGTATATGCTCCAACTGAGATAGCAAAGAAAGAAGTTAAAAATAACTTTTATGCACAACTAAGTAGAACAATTGAGACTTTATACAGAACCGTTATTGTGATGGAAGATTTTAACAGCCGAATTGAACAGAGATATAAGAACGAAGATATAATACTTGGACCCCAAACAACCGGAAAATGGTATGATAATGGACAGAGACTTATAAATTTCGCAATGGAAAATAATTAATATATTATGAATAGCTTCTACAAAAGGAAACCTAAACGAAAATGGACATGGGAATCTCCCAATGGCCTGGTAAGAAATGAGATAGATTTCATATGAACGAACAAACCAAGGCTGTTCTTAAATGTAGAAGTTCTCAACAACTTTAATTATAATAGCGATTACAGATTACTACGAGATCACTTACATATGTTTGAACCAAAGAAATCAAAGAAATACATAAAAAATACAAAACTTCCAACTGACCCACCCCTTCCAAGTCATGTCTTAGAATCTTTAAGAACTACGTTAATATCACTAAATGAACTTAAAATGGATCAGGAGAAATACGATATTATAGAAGACGAACTAAAAGAAATAAATAAAAAACTAGAAAGGAACAAAACAACAAGAGATAGAGTAGTACCAAAAGCAAGAGACCTACTCAAACAAAGGGCACTTTTATATAAAAACAAGAAAGACAACAAGAGATAACGAAACTAAGTAAAGAAATAAAGGCCGAAATAAGAAAATATCAATATGACATGAGAACAAAACCACTAGAAGTCACGCAGCCGTCTTTTGACGTCAGCACAATCGGGCCAGACTCGTCCGGGTTAATTACCACACTCGCACAGAATACCGGCGTGAAGTAGCGGCCTAGTGCCGCTATGTTTCCCATAGGTTAGTGTCGAGGACCGGAGGCCATTCCCCCCCCCCCCAACCCCAACAAAGATTGTGAAAGCGGTCCCTACAGAGATAGTACCCCAGGAGGGTACCGGCTCTATCAGAGTCGGAGAATCCCTCCCTGAGCACTCGGGCTGCCCTTCGTATTCTGGGGAGGTTACAGTACCGCGCATGACCAAGGACAAACGAGGCAGTAACACCACGGCACCTCGCTCCACACTCAACGTGGACTTTTGCAATATCAGGGGAATTCACTCCAACTTAAACGCCGTCCACCACCACCTTGAGACGGCGAAGCCGGCCTTGTGTTTCCTTACGGAGACGCAGATATCTCGACCTAGCGATACGTCATATTTAACGTACCCAGGGTACAAAATTGAGCACAATTTTTTGCCTCATGCCGGGGTATGTGTGTACGTTAGGGAGGATATCTGCTGTCGCCGTCTCTGCAATTTTGAGGGTAGGGACCTGTCCACTCTCTGGCTCCACGTAGATTTAGAGGACCGCGTCCGCATCTATGCGTGTGTCTACAGGTCCCATAGTGGTAACGCAGAAACCGATCATCTCATGGGCTGTGTTCAAGCGGCAATTGACGACGTGCTTGCACAGATCCCCTCCGCTGAAATCGTAGTCTTGGGTGATTTCAACGGGCACAATGCCGAAAGGCTTGGATCACGTACCACAGACTACGCAGGGCGATCTGTGCATAATTTTGCATTGGCGTACGATCTGTCCCAATTGGTTGAGTCGCCAACGCGGCTCCCGGGTGTGGATAGCCACATGCCGTCCTTATTAGATCTTCTGCTGACTACACATCCCGATGGTTACCAGGTCATTGTCGACGCCCCTCTCGGAACGTCCGACCATTGCCTAGTCAGGAGTGTAGTGCCTATACGACGCCCACGTCGCAGACCACCAGCGACCCGCCGCGTTTGGCACTACAAGTCAGCAGATCGGGATAGGATGCGTTCCTTTTTTGCATCCTACCCTTGGAGCAGGGTTTGTTTCCCTTCGGAAGATCCTAGTGCCTGCGCCGTTGCAGTAGCCGATGTGATACTACAGGGCATGGATATTTTTATACCAAGCTCTGTAGTACCGATCGGTGGCAGATCTCAGCCCTGGTTCGATGCGTCAGTTAAAGCAGCATCTGACTGCAAAAGACAGGCGTATCGAACTTGGGTTGCGGCGCTGGGCACATAGGATCCGAACTGCATAGTTCTAAAGAGGAAATACAACCGTGCTTCCAGATTTTTTAAGCGGCAAATAGCCCGTGCCAAGTAAAACACGTCGTCAAAATCGACGAGCAGCTTTCCAGTTACCCGACCGGAACACGCAAGTTCTGGTCGTTGTCGAAAGCTGCTCTTGGTAACTTCAGCCAGCCGTCCATGCCGCCGTTGCACATGAGGAATGACACCCTGGCCCATACGGCAAAAGAGAAAGCCGATCTCCTGTGCGCTCTTTTCGCCTCCAACTCGACTCTTGACGACAACGGAAAAACACCGCCGACCATCCCGCGGTGTCAGAGCTCTATGCTTGAAGTACAGTTCAGACAGAAAACTGTTAGGCGAGCTCTGTTTTCGTTGGACGTCAGAAGTCGAGCGGGCCGGATGGCATTTCTCCAATCGTGCTTAGAACGTGTGCCCCTGAGTTGACGCCGGTGCTATCGCGTTTATTCCGGCACTCTTATTCCAAAGACGTAGTCCCTGACTCATGGAAGTCAGCCCTTGTCCATTCGATCCAAAAAAAAAGGAGACAGTTCAGATCCGGCAAACAACAGGCCTATTGCTATTACCTCCCTGCTCTCCAAAATCATGGAGAGCATAATTAGCCGTCAGCTCTTGGTATACCTAGAGGGTCACCAGTTGATCAACGACCGACAATACGGGTTTCGCCATGGTCGGTCGGCAGGTGATCTTCTGGTATACCTAACACATAGATGGGCTGCGGCTATTGAAAGCAAGGGGGAAGGCCTGGCAGTTAGCCTGGATATAGCGAAGGCCTTTGATCGTGTATGGCATAAGGCGCTCCTCTCTAAACTTCCATCATTTGGGCTTCCCGAGAGCTTGTGCAAGTGGACCTCCAGCTTCCTGACTGGGCGCAGCATACAGGTCGTTGTCGACGGACATTGCTCGAACCCGAAGCCCGAGAATGCTGGAGTGCCCCAAGGCTGTGTGCTATCTCCTACGCTGTTTCTTCTGCATATCAATGATAAGTTGGACACCTCCAACATTCATTGCTATGCAGATGACAGCACTGGTGATGCCGTATACACGGGCCATGCACGTCTCTCTCGGAGTCCTCTCTTGAGAAGGTCGCGGAATGGGGTAAATTGAACCTTGTCCAATTTAACCCCTAGAAGACTCAAGTTTTGCGCGTTTAACACTAAAAAACCCCATTTGTCGCATCACCGCTCTTCGACAACACTTCCCTAAAAGCCTTGCCTAGTATCGGAATACTGGGTCTCGAAATCTTGAGCGATTGCCAATTCCGTGGCCATCTGGAGGGCAAAGCCAAATTGGCTTCAAAAAAACTGGGCGTCATTAATAGAGCACGGCAATACATTAACCCGGCCCACATTCTAGCGCTGTACAGGTCCGGCCACACATGGAGTATTGCTGTCATCTCTGGTCTGGCGCACCCCAGTATCACCTCGATCCATTTGACCGCGTGCAACGCAGAGCAGCGGGAATTGTCGGGGACCCAGTACTCTGTGAACGGCTGGATCACTTGGCGTTGCGTAGAGACGTCGCTTCATTGTGTGTCTTCTACCGCATTTATCACGGGGAGTGTTCCGAAAGCTGTTTTACCTAATTCCTGCCGCCGAATTCTACCTTCGCACGACACTCCACAAGTTAGAATATCATCCTCACCATCTGGATGTGTGGCGGTCCTCCACAGTGCGGTTTACAAGGAGCTTTCTTCCACGTACTACAAAGCTGTGGAATGAACTTCCTTGTGCGGTGTTTCCGGGACGATACGACATGGGTACCTTCAAAAAAAAACCGCGTACAGCTTCCTTAAAGGCCGGCAACTTTCCTGTGATTCCTCTGGTGTTGCAAGAGAGTATGGGCGGCGGTGATCACTTAACAACAGGTGACCCGTACGCTCGTTTGTCCTCCTATTCCATAAAAAAAAAAACTACGGCAACATATAGAAAAAACAGGCGGAACTAAATACGCATGGAAAGATCTCCAAGAATACACAAATTGGATTAGTAACGTAACACACAACAAATCTAAAATACAAAAAACTAAAAGAAATGACATACCAGAATCAGCAACTGATTTCTATCGTGAACTTTACAATGACAAACAAGTAATATTAGGAGTAACCTGTAACCAGAAAGATATTGAAGAACCAATTCCAGACATATTAAGAGACGAAACTAGGAAAGCAATAACATCCCAAAAGAGAGGAAAAGCACCAGGTGAGGATAACATTTCTAATGAAGTTTTAATCGGTACATCTGAAACTATTTTAGAAACACTTACAGAATTATTCAATGAAATTTTAAGTACTGAATATATCCCCCACCAATGGACTACGTCAACAATATTCTTACTCCATAAAAAAGGTAAAACGGATAATATTTCGAACTATAGACTTATCTCACTAATGTCCAACATATATAAAATATTCTACAAAATAATAGTAGAACGATTAACGAAAATTTTAGACGAAAACCAACCAAAAGAACAGGCAGGGTTTAGAAGCGGTTTCTCAACTATCGATCACATTCATACCATAAAACAAATAATTCAGAAATGCAAAGAATACGCAAAAAATTACTACCTAGCATATATAGATTACAACAACGCATTCGACTCGCTTAAACACGTGAAAATATGGGAAGCACTTACCGCACAAGGGGTCCACAATAAATACAATCGTATAGTAAGGAATGTTCCTGTATATATGTATATGGGAATATGAAAGCTAAAGTACGGACAGAGAAGGTAAGGAGATTACTTCCCTATTAGAAGAGGAGTCCGACAGAGTGACTGACCCTCTATCACCCAAACTCTTCTCGGCAACCCTAGAACACGTATTTCGGCAGCTCGATTGGTATAAACACGGGATAAATATTAATGGGAAATTACTAAACCACCTTAGATTTGCCGACTATCTAATACTAATAAGCGAAGACCCAAAAACCCTACAAAACATGATATAACAACTAGTAAATGAAAGTGAGCAGGTTGGACTATCAATGAATACAGAGAAAACAAAGGTAAACTAATTACACTAAAGTTCCTATTAAACCTAATAATGCCAATGAATTGGAATATGTAGAGGAATATACATACCTTGGCCAAATAATATCTCCTACAGACCTCACTACAAAAGAAATAAACAATAGAATAACTATAGGATGGAAGAGATATTGGGCCCTAAAAGATGTCATGAAAAACCCGCATATACCAATAGAAGGCAAAAAGAAAATATTTAATACTTGTGTTCTACCCAGTATGACCTACAGGTGCCAGACTTGGAGTTGCACAAACAAAAATATCAAAGCGCTGGAAACCTGCCAACACAGAATGGAACGAAGTTTACTTAACATAAAACTTAAAGATAAAATTAGGCTAGCAACAATAAGAAAACGAACCAATGTGATAGATATAAAATATCATATCTGGTAGTACTGGCGTACTGCACATGGCGGAAGCGACATACTGATAAAAAGCAATTTAAGTCACCAGGAGACCATTACCTAATGCACAAGCGAAATTCACGCAACAAAATAGTCGTTGACGACTAGGTAGGACTATTGACAATACCAGCAGTATACAGCCCGCCTAAACATAACGTAAAGCACGACGACTACGAGAAATTTCTAACCTCTTTGGGAGCTCGATTCTTGGCTGGTGGTGACTATAAAGCTAAGCATACTTACTGGGGCTCACGTACAGTAACACCGAAGGGAAGACAGTTACTCAGAGCTATTGAAAACTTAAACCTTCGTTGTATCTCATCCGGTGATCCAACCTATTGGCCCACAGATGTAAGAAAAACACCAGACCTGATTGATTTCCTTATCGTGAAGGGTATAGGGCCAGCAAAAACTTTACATGCAAATCTATCACTGAACTTTCATCTGATTACTCACCCGTTCAAATGTAACTAAAGAGAAAAATAGCGTTATCTGTAAACCCATGCCGGCTGCGTAATATAAAAACAGATTGGAGTTGCTTCCGAGGGACAGCACAAATTTCTTTAAACATTAAATTAGCTAGTTGAGCACTTTAACAATTTTATCCAACAATCTGCTTGCTACACCTGAAACCACAAATTCACTGCACAGAGATACCCTATCAATATCAGGGAACTGATTGCTGATAAACGAAAAGCACGTAAACTGTGCAAGAAAAGACAATATCCCACATACAAAACTAGGCTAAATTCACAGGTATCTCAGCTGACAAAAAACTCAAGCGTCCAATAGTATCCCGACCCCCACACGCAAAGCAGATAAAAGTTGGGCAACTAAAGCCTCCGGAATGTATAAATATATATAAAGCACAGGTATTCGCTGATTATCTAAAGAATATGTTTCAACCCAACTCTGATCACAGATCTACTCAGACTGTTTCAGTATCTAAACTTCTCAAAGAAACACATCCCCAATAAATAGCTTTTCGAAACAGGAAGTAAAACAAGCGATCAGAAGCTAGATCAAAATAAGGCACCAAGGATATAAATCAAATCATCAAATCAAATCAAAATCACTTTTCTCATGTAGGTCACGGGAATGACACTTATGAATGTCAAAAAAAATTTTTTTCTAATTGAATCTACCGCTACTTCGTAAAGGGTTGAGCTTATAAGAAGAAGTAGCAAGAAATTCATTGCTATTCTTTTATATCAGGATTTGCAGTTTCATCGATTTACAAATAATTTCAATTACAATCAATGATATTTAAAAGTAAAGATAGGTTACCTAGACAACATTCGGTGTTTATAAATGATCCAGTAACGCACACATGGATAATTTAACATTGCAATAGCACACTACATTACGATTACACGTCAAAGTTAACTTTACAATTATTATTTTTTGTATCTTATATATTTGATGAATGTCTTTTTGTTGAGGGTTTTTTACAATAAGATTCTTCTGCAGTTAGCAAGGGATATACCGAAAGGGACAGTGTTACTGAAAAATCTCCTACGTAAGCAAATAGCACTCACTGTCTACGTCCGCTACCTACCTTAAAACTTGTTTTTGTAGTTTGATAGTTCAGCTACCTATATACGAACTTTTTTATCATTACATTTCGTATTACATTCACTGGAACAACGTTTTTATTACATAATTATGTCCTAAAATATACTACCTCGATCATCCCGAAACAGACAGCATCAATATTTCTCCATTTCTATACGTTAATCTATGTCCGCACTCGAGACTCACGTTGCGGCATTCGGCTTGACTCGGCTTGGCGGCGATCGGTGATGTCATGGCATCATATTTATTTTGTTAGAGAATTAATGAAATCAAATAAAATGTTATAATTCATGATTTCTTAATCGTGGTATGTAAATCTATGATTTCTTTTTACTTTCGTAATTACTGCATCTTCCCATAACACAAGACGGTATTTTAATGGTGTACCTATATCAAATTGTAAGCAATTCTGTCAACAACAAACGCGTGCGTACCGTTTTCGTATCGAGAAAGCGACTACGACCAAAGGAACCAATTGACTCCATTTAGGGGATTGGCTTTCGGCGCGCTAGTGACATATCTACCTCTTTTAATACTATAATATCATTGATTACAATATAATATGCAAAGTAATGCAACAAACATACTCAAACGTCAAATAGCCAATGCCTTACAAGAGTAAGTCAAAAAGTAAATGTAAATTACTTGGGACCTCGTACAAATGTTATATTAGCTTACAAGAGAAGGTCAACCTTAAATAAATTGCACTATAAAGCGTAATATTTTGCTTTTAATGTTTGTTTGCTTAAAGCAGCAGGATCCAACAAAGACATAACAACTTTTACATCAACTTGTTCGGCAATTTCATTATAACCATAAATAACAGAAAACCCTCAATGATATTAAACGGTGTGTTTCTTATTAATTAGTGTGAGTAGCTAATTAAACCCTTGGTAAGTTGGTTCTATTAGGTGAACCCGTAAAGCTGATTTAGCAAGGGAGTCACACCGCTGTTTTGTTATTTATTACAGCAGAAAGGATTTGGTTAAAGTAACATTGATACCCTTACATTTAAGGTGAATAGGGTGTAGCAAAGGTAAAAATAACATTCATAGTGTTTTGAATTACTTACAGGGAAAATTATATTTTCTTATAAAATATTATAATAAACACATACACTTTTGTTGGGCGAGAAAGGATAGAGCTTTTACAAGATGATCCCAGAAAATGTACAAAGCAATAATGTACGAATAATATTACACTGTACCGATATTATCATGAAAAAAAAAGAAGAAGGATATTAATATACTTGTATGTCTGACCTTACATCTACAGTCAGATTATCAGCCTCTTTTTCATTACTACCAGTATTCGAGACAGAATCCGAGAAAATGTCTTTATCACTTTTTAGCCGACAGAACTCTCTTGTTCAAACATAATATCTAATTATAATATTGCTAAAAACAAAGTTTGTAATATAGTTCGCGCTTAAGTGACATTGTAACTAAACAGCGTCCGTAACATTAAGTACTAATTTGTTGGAATAAAATAACATTTTGAACAAGCGTTACTGACTGGAACTACAGTTTCATTTGTATGCAAATTTCTGTAATTAACCGATGTGAACTTTAGCGAGAATGGGCAAAGAAGCCTCTGCTAGAAATAGTAAAATTAGAAAATAACTAAAATATAATATTTTGTATATTTTAGCGTAAATGACACAAATAGTGACTATGACCAGTTATTAGTTGACTAAATTAGACTACTATATAAAATTGGACTTTTTTTAGGAGAAAAAGTAACGAGACTTCAGGTTCGCCTGTTAATAAGAAATACGCCCTGCCCATTACAATGCAGTGCCACTCAGAATTCTTGATTAAATGTGAAATTCCGAGCCGCATCACAATTGTACTCGTCACATTGAGACATGAGAAATAAAGCTTAGATAATTTATAAGTTTATAACGATTATTAGTTTAGTGTGCCAAGCTACGTATGACACTCGCGATACGTCATTCACTTTGTGCGTGCGTTGCTCTCGAGTAATGTCGTTATAGCGATGTTTGTTTTGATTTTGATTTGATTTGTCACTAGTTACTAAATCTGCTTGACGACGCTCCATGAGAAGTGTAGAAGATCAGTTACAATTAGAAATTTGTGTGATTGAATTGTTTTTCTTTAAAATTATGTTATTTTTTAATGACGTCATCGAAATATTATGTTTTTTACAACTAACAACTACTAACACTAATAAATAAGTTAGTTCAATGAGTTTTTACTCATACCGCCTGATGGTTTGTAAAAATAAAGACAATCATAATTATATTGAAATGTCAGCAATTATTTCGTCAATATGCTGTTTACATGTATGTCAAAATTCAATCAGAGAGATTAACATTCATCAGATTGAACCAGACTAAACTACGTTCTGAAGGGTATATTCACCTTCGAGATACAAAAACATCCGATGGAAAACCAAACAACGTCGGCCGGATGAGAATTCTTCCAGCAACATAATATTATATTGAAAGTCCTTGGCACATACGTAAATATGCTCAAGATGCCATGTTCGTCATTATGGCAGCGCAGATTTATTTATCACATTCACATGCAATCCTAAGTGGATAGAAATCAAACAGGAGTTATTACTGGGCCAATGAACGATTGATCGCCGTGAAATTACTACTTCTTCCGACAAAAGTTCCAATTTTTTTAATGTTTTTTTTTGTGAAACATAGTGTATTTGGTGAGACGTGCTGCTGAATGTATTCTGTTGAGTGTGAGAAACGTGGGTTGTCTCTCATATCTTGATTTAGTTGATTAAGAAAATAAGACCAAATGAAGTTGATCACATCATATCTGGTGAAATTCCTGATGTATAAGTCGATTCGGGCTTACATGAAGTTGTGATTATAAACATGATTCATGGCCTCTTTCCATGTTGGCCATATGGAAAGTGGCCACTAATGCAATTGGTCGAATATATTTAGCCTATCCAAGCATAATGAGTGTTTCTATTTGCGATTACTGATAGTTCGGGGCCCAACATTATTGTAACATTTACGAACTGTAACAGGTTTCTCCTGTCAGAGGTTGAAACTGTTACAAAATGATTCCCATTGGGATCAAATCTTAAACAATACTATAACTTCTTTAAATCTCTTCCAAACCAATTGATTTTTGGATCAAATACAAAGACATGTGTGACGATTTCTTGCATCAAATGCGTTCTAGAACAGAGAATATTTATATATTATTACATTTACAACACACAGAACAAATTTACGAGGTGTGGATAATAATTGAAGACATGGGCTTCATAATGTCAAACAAAGTATTATGTCAATTAAGCTTAGCAATGCCTACTGCGCAATACACGAAGCTTTTAATCAAGATTTGGCACTTGTAAAACCGTACGATTTTATTAAAATAAATACCTCGATGCTTTAAGGGAATCAGTTAGAATAAATGTTCAGCGCTTAAACCAACAACAAAAATATGTCTTATATAATAGATATATGTCTATATTCACTTATGAAAGTTGTAACTGGATTATGATACTGGAGAATTTACTTTTTGGATGCTCCAGGTGGTACAGGACGGACTTTTTTGATTTCATTTTAGCAACAATTCGCTCACAAAATGAAATTGCAATCGTACTTTCTTCATCTGGAATTGCAGCTATGTAATTGGAAAGCGGTCAAGCAGCATACAAATCGCAATAATCAAGTCGAATAGTTGACATCCACCAGAATTTTTAAACTTATTGGATTTCCCAGTATTGCCAGCCCATAATCTTCAATTGAAAGTAGGATCGGTAGTCATATTATTGTTACGAAATATTAACCCACCGCGTCTTTGTAACGGCACGCGACTATCAATTAAAAATTTACTTAACAATATTGTCGAAGTAACAATTCTAAAAGAATATAGGATATAAATAGAAGGGCGAAGAAGTGTTGATATCAACTGACATACGATTTGAATGGCTGCAATTTCAACTGAGGCTAGCTTTCGCAATGACCACAGGGTCAGTCTTTAAAAATTTGCGGCGTAAATCTGGAAATCCCATGCTTCTCTCATGGACAGTTGTATGAAGCCTGCTCCCGCGTTGGGAAACCGTCAGCTTTATTTGCTGACGCGCTAAGTAACCAGACAAAAATATTGTATACCAGAAAGCATTAGAATGAGTACTATCAAGTTTATAAAGTGTTGTAGTTTACAAAATGGTAAACTTATTTTTGTAAGTAATCTTCGTTTATTGTTGAGACGTAAATAACATGATCACTCGAAAAACGTTACTTTTATTTAATTTTTACAATTAACTTTTGACAGAACGAAGTCTGTCCGGGCAGCTAGTAAATAAATAAGTAAATAGTTTTTAATTCAGTGACGGAATCTCGATTTCATAAAATATCATGTTAAAAAATAAAACGTTAGCTGATGAACGGGCAAAGTTTTAATTGAAAGTGAAGTTAAACCTAGTTCCTATATAGCAGGTTCGAACTGTTTGAACTAATTGAAAAATGTTGAAACCTGAATGCTTTGCTTATTATGAGAATAATTACGTATGAAGCTGATATAATTTCTTAAAGTTAATTAATGTCTTGCTACTTAATGTTTTTGGATGGTTATGTTGTGTATGTAGAGAATGCACGTTGCCAATAAATGAACATTGATCATTTTAATTATATTTAATATTTTTATTGTGAAAAAGGAGAACAAACGAGCCTTAAGGTCTGAAAACCGAAACCACGAGCAAACAGATTGTTTACTTATTTGAATATTTTGAATTAATAATAATTGTTTGAAAAAAAATATACTATTTATTTACTGGGCCAGTACAGGGAAATGGTGTTCCAGACGTCATAAAAAAAACTATCTTATGAACCAATTTTGGCATTGGTAGTTAACTCATAAGAACATGAAATTACAAAACACTTCTAATTTAAAATCTAAAGTGCAAATACAATTTCTTTTTTAAATATGGGATAGTTATATTATATGTAAGTAATATCGACTGTGATTGTTTTTTATTTGCTCGAACTATAATTGCCTACACATTGATGTGATATTTGTTCACGCCGTGTTTCCCTGAAACTAAAACGTTTGATGAATTGGTTGGTACAATTAAAATTTGGAATGGAAAATTTATAACGCTCGGCGTTCGGAGATTGTGGAGCGCCTCGTGTTCAGCTTACAGTAACAACACATTGGCTTATCACTGACGTAATACATTCAAAGCCACGTGACCAATATGTATCAACCGCTAGTCTAGTCGCTTACAGCGTTGAACGGCACATCAAGTCACTTATGATTTTACAATAGAATTTGTTCTATCCGTGCACAATGGTCTTGCTGATGCTTTATCCAGATTGCCTTTACCCGAGCAATGTAGCGAAGTGGAGTCCATTGATTACTTAAATATAGTACGAGATTCTTAACCATTTCATTTCAAAGACATCGCTGGATGTGACAATTTATGTATAGAATAAAAGGGTTTATTTCATTTCTGTGGTAGATTTTTATTCTTGTTAATTAATGCGGAATACCTATAAATTATTTCATATACAGATTGAAAAACAATGAATAAAATAATAACGTTTTATAAAATAGTTATGTTTCCACTAGCTAATGAATCTAATGCACTAATTAATGCTCAGAAATTAAAGTAATTTTCAGACGATACCTGACATTAAAGTTGCACCAGGATCTGTATCACAGAAAATAGGAATAAGTTAGATTAACTTCTAAAGTAAGTTGGAAAAGATTGGCACCTCGTCTGACATTTGAAATTTATTTTATTTGCCATAGATTTGTTTATTACGTGGATCTTACACAAAATACTGCAATACATTATATAATTAACTAATCATAGGAACGTTGTAACACTCGATATTTTTGGGTTTCATCGTATTGTAAAGGAAATGGAAACTCTTAAAAGATCTTTTTCATGTCCGTCTACACGATTCTATTAGAGGACTTAAAGTTAAAGGATCATTAAAATATACGTGATCGTTGTATCTATGCAGCGCCATGATGCGATAGGTTTATTATACGGTACGATAATTTCATCGTAATTTTTGACTCTAGCGATAAATCAAACCTGTAAAGGTTCTTTTCATTTACTTTTATAAGTAAATAAAAAAAACTTTTGCTGTGAAACCTTGTCGATCGCCAAATTTTATTATTATTAATAAAATTTGGCGATCGACAAGGTTTCGCAGCACAAGTTAATAAGAAATCTGAATATTTAGGAGTTACAATAATATCTTACAAGTAAGATGGATTATTAAGTTTAATTACTTTTGAATTGGAAACTTGTTTATGAACAATCAGAAACCAGATAGGAATCAACCCGGAACGCGTGGTACCTTAAGTTGAGTTGATCAAATACTGACAGTACGGCTTTCACAATGGTCGATCATTGCATTACATTTTTATTTTACTGTATTTGTAAAAATATTCTGTTATTAAAACATCGTATCAGAACAGATCAGGGGGGCCACTCTCTTTGTCCGAATCGAAACTTCGTAAACGAACGAAATTTAAACGAATCTTCGGTAATTCGGTTCTATTTTATTTTCGGACACATCGACGAAGTTCGGAACAATAGACAATATTCGTGAACGAATGGTGAACGATTGAAATGAATGATGTGATGTCACAGTGGGAGAGTCACGCTGCCGTCTTTTGACGTCAGCACAATCGGGCCAGACTCGTCCGGGTTAATTACCACACTCGCACAGTATACCGGCGTGAAATGTTTCGCATAGGTTAGTGTCGAGGACCGGTGGCCATTCCACCCCCAAGAATATGACAGCGGAACTTAAAAAGATTTTACCCCAGGAGGGTACCGGCTCTACCAGAGTCGGAGAATCCCTCCCCGAGTACTCTAGCTCGCGCTTCCCTTCGTATTCTGGGGAGTGCACAGAACCGCGCATGACCAAGGACAAACGAGGCAGTAACACCACGGCACACCGCTCCACTTTCAACGTGGACTTTTGCAATATCAGGGAAATTCACTCCAATTTAAACGCCGTCCACCACCACCTTGAGACGGCGCAGGCTGGCTGTTTCCTTACGGAGACGCAGATATCTCGACCTAGCGATACGTCATATTTAACGTACCCCGGGTACAAAATTGAGCACAATTTTTTGCCTCATGCCGGGGTATGTGTGTACGTTAGGGAGGATATCTGCTGTCGCCGTCTCGGCAATTTTGAGGGTAGGGACCTGTCCACTCTCTGGCTCCGCGAAGATTTAGAGCACCACGTCCGCATCTATGCGTGTGTCTACAGGACCCATAGTGGTAACGCAGAAACCGATCATCTCATGGGCTGAGTTCAAGCGGCATTTGACGACGTGCTTACACAGATCCCCTCCGCTGAAATCGTAGTCTTGGGTGATTTCAGCGGGCACAATACTGTTTGGCTTGAATCACGTACCTTAAGCTACGCAGGGCGATCTGTGCATAATTTTGCGTTGGCGTATGGTCTGTCCCAATTGGTTGAGTTGCCAACGCGGCTCCCGGATGTGGATAGCCACATGCCGTCCTTATTGGATCTTCTGCTGACTACTCATCCCGATGGTTACTAGGTCTTTGTCAACGCCCCTCTCGTAACATCCGACCATTGTCTGGTCAGGAGTGTAGTGCCTATCCGACGCCAACGTCGCAGACCACCAGCGACCCGCCGCGTTTAGAACTACAAGTCAGCAGATTGGGATAGGATGCGTTCCTTTTTTGCATCCTACCCTTGGGGCAGGGTTTGTTTCCCTTCGGATGATCGTAGTGCAGTAGCCGATGTGATACTACAGGGTATGGATATTTTTATACCAAACTCTGTAGTACCCATCGGTGGCAGATCACAGCCCTGGTTCAATGCGTCAGTTAAAGCAGCATCTGACTGCAAAAAACAGGCGTATCGAGCTTGGGTTGCGGCGCTGGGCACAAAGTATCCGAACTGCACAGTTCTTAAGAGGAAATACAACCGTGCCTCCAGATTTTTTAAGCGGCAAATCGCCCGTGCAAAGTCAAAACACGTCGTCAAAATCGGCGAGCAGCTTTCCAGCTACCCGATCGGAACACGCAAGTTCTGGTCGTTGTCGAAAGCTGCTCTTGGTAACTTCAGCCAGCCGTCCATGCCGCCGTTGCACATGAGGAATGACACCCTGGCCCATACGGCAAAAGAGAAAGCCGATCTCTTGTGCACTCTTTTCGCCTCCAACTCGACTCTTGACGACATCGGAAAAACACCGCCGACCATCCCGCGGTGTCAGAGCTCTATGCCTACAGTACAGTTCAGACAGAAAACTGTTAGGCGAGCTCTGTTTTCGTTGGACGTCAGGAAGTCGAGCGGGCCGGATGGCATTTCTCCATCGTGCTTAGAACGTGTGCCCCTGAGTTGACGCCGGTGCTAACGCGTTTATTCCGGCACTCTTAATCTAAAGGCGTATTCCCTGACTCATGGAAGTCAGCCCTTGTACATCCGATCCAAAAAAAAGGAGACAGTTCGGATCCGGTAAACTACAGGCCTATTGCTATTACCTCCCTGCTCTCCAAAATCATGGAGAGCATAATTAGCCGTCAGCTCTTGGTATACCTAGAGGGTCACCAGTTGAACAACGACCGACAATACGGGTTTCGCCATGGTCGGTTGGCAGGTGATCTTCTGGTACCTAACACATAGATGGGCTGCGGCTATTAAAAGCAAGGGGAAGGCCTGGCAGTTAGCCTGGATATAGCGTATGGCTAGTGTATGGCACAAGGCGCTCCTCTCCAAACTTCCATCATTTGGGCTTCCCGAGAGCTTGTGCAAGTGGACCTCCAGCTTCCTCACTGGGCGCAGCATACAGGTCGTTGTCGACGGATATTGCTCGAACGCGAAGCCCGTGAATGCTGGAGTGTCCCAAGGCTGTGTGCTGTCTCCCACGCTGTTTCTTCTGCATGTCAATGATATGTTGGACACCTCCAACATTCATTGCTATGCAGACGACAGCACCGGTGATGCCGTATACACGGGCCATGCAGGTCTCTCTCGGGAAATCGTCGACCAGTGCCGGGAGAAACTTGTGTCTTCAATCTAGTCCTCTCTTGAGAAGGTCGCGGAATGGGGAAAATTGAACCTTGTCCAATTTAAGCCCCAGAAGACTCAAGTTTGCGCGTTTACCACTTAAAAAACCCCATTTGTCGTATCACCGCTCTTCGACAACACTTCCCTCAAAGCCTCGCCTAGTATCGGAATACTGGGTCTCGAATACTCGAGCGATTGCCAATTTCGTGGTCATCTGGAAGGCAAAGCCAAATTGGCTTCAAAGAAACTGTGCGTCATTAATAGAGCACGGCAATACTTCAAGCCGGCCCACATCTAGTATGTGGGTGCTCTACAAAGCGCAGGTCCGGCCACACATGGAGTATTGCTGTCATCTCTAGTCTGGCGCACCCCAGTATCAGCTCGATCCATTTGACCGCGTGCAACGCAGAGCAGCTCGAATTGTCGGGGACCCAGTGCTCTGTGAACGGCTGTATCACTTGGCGTTGCGTAGAGTCGTCGCTTCATTGTGTGTCTTCTACCGCATTTATCACGGGGAGTGTTCCGAAGAGCTGTTTAACCTGATTCCTGCCGCCGAATTCCACCTTCGCACGACACGCCACAAGTTAGGATATTATCCTCACCATCTGGATGTGTGGCGGTCCTCCACAGTGCGGTTTTCAAGGAGCTTTCTTCCACGTACTACAAAGCTGTGGAATGAGCTTCCTTGTGCGGTGTTTCTGGGACGATACGACGTGGGTACCTTCAAAAAAGGTGCGTACACCCCTTAAAGGCCGGCAACGCTCCTGTGATTCCTCTGGTGTTGCTAGAGATTGTGGGCGGCGGTGATCACTTAACAACAGGTGACCTGTACGCTCGTTTGTCCTCCTATTCCATAAAAAAAATGAACTTTATTTTAATCCAACTAATTTGAAGAATTCTATTTCATTACAACAACACATTGGAATTCATCCTCTGTGAACTCGGGAATATTAATGCAACCCTTGAGACATAACTTATGTAAAGCAAGCAAAATGTACACAGCATGCTATAATTTATTTTATTCTGTAATTTCCTATAGACTCTAAGTCGGGAATTTCACTAATGTTAAATTGATAGCATAAGCGGCGTCAGTTTCTTCTACGTTCTTAATGTTCTTCACGTAGAGCAGCCTCGATTTATAAGCATTCTTGAAACCATTTCAAGCCATTTTGCAACAAAATACACACAAATCAAAAGGTAGCAAGTAACATCTTTGGTTTCGTAAAATTGATGTTAGAATTCCGAACAAACACCTGTCATCGTCATATTTTCGTTCGGAACGTAAATGAATTAGAGTAGGTTTAGAAATTCGAAAAGTCAAGCAATGACGTTCGGGACGATACTTCGAAACGAATGGAATCATAGTAGAAATAATCCGAAACTTCAATCGAAACTGTGTATTTCGTTGAATTAGAGTAGACCTACAGAACAGTCAACCCTTGTACACAGAATACAAAATACATTAGTTAATTCATATTTTGCCTTATGTGCAACGAGATAAAGTTGAAACAGAATGTCTACAGAAAGTCTTGCTGTGAGAATCACTTCCTCTAGGGTTTCAAACAATAACATATCGCATAACTTTTGGTTGGTTCACTTCATTCAAAGATCCCCGAGAGAGTTAGATGATATCATATTTTCATGTTTTTTAATTTTTAACGTCTACATAACAATTAGGTTTACGTTACGTTCACTCACTAGTACATACAATGTTCTCGATATATAACATAATGTTCTTCGTGTGGATTCTAGATTTGGACTAATTTATCATGAGATGATGATCCTGTATATCAACTTTTATTTCCTAAAACATTAAATGAAAATCAAACATTAAAAATACCTATTTCAAACATCCACGTTACAATAATATATCATATGGAGACATAGAGTAAATATTATTTAATTTATTCAACATTCATTGTATCGAGGAGACTGTAAATAAAGTATATATAAACAAAAAGCAAACCATAAATCAATGTGGACGTGTATTGTAACGATAATATTTTTATACGAAGTCACAAAACACCACGCAATTTCTATTTGATCACAATCGTACTTGATATTGTGATACGAGTCATCCTATTTATATTTTTCTTTCACATAAACAATTTAGTAGAATTCTCTTTAGCATTATAGAACATGGCTGGTGAGACAAAAACAAAACTCGAGGACATTATATTTGGCGACCACAAGCTATAAACTAAATAACATTAGAAATAAATATGTATTATTAGTACCGAAGATCCAGCAATTAATTAAGCAATACTCAAGTCAATCACGGGGCGCGGACCTGTCGGAGCTTGCGCGTCAATATCGAAAACGTTGCTCATGTCGTGCGGTCATGTATTAATTATTTATTTATAGAAAAAATCTACAAAAATTTGTATCGAGTACACCGCTTAAGTATCATTAGTGCTTCACCAGTTATTCTGTAGAATATGAATTTAAACTAAGTAAGATATTACATATAAAAGCCTTAATTTATTGATGTGCCACCGTCTTAGGTTCATGTTCAAGTTGTTTTTTGTCCGTTCTTGCACTCTAAGGTTTTTTCAGTGTTTCTACCTCGATATTTACGTGTTTATTTTCTTATAATATTGGATAATTCTTATCAGATTCATTTGCATATGATACAAGCTGATACAATATCCTATTATTACTGCGGGTTGCTTATCTTTTTTTATGACATTAAGGGACGAGACGAGCAGTACGTTCAGCTGATGGTAACTAACACTCTACCCATTACAATCCAGTGCTGCTCAGGATTCTTGAAAATCCCAAAAATTTTGAGTGGCACTACAATTGCGCTCGTCACCTTGAGACATAAGATGTTAAGTCTCATTTGTCGAGTAATTTCACTAGCTACGGCGCCCTTTAGAGTGAAACAAAAGTCTTACACGAAAGCAATAATGTTTACACATAATTGCTTCACTGCAGAATTAGGCGCCGTTCTGGTACCTATAATTTAGCCGGCATCCTGTTCAAAGGAGCCTCCTCCTTGGTAATCTTGTTTGGATTTCATCATCGGAAATAATTTAGACATAATTATCGTCTGATATTCCTTCGATACTCTTGTTTTCTTAACACTTCGCTTTTCCATAACAATATGTACGAATCAAAAAGTTATCTGAACGTAATATTTCAATTATATCTTGATGTTTATGTGATAGTTGATACTGATACTGATCATTTTCTATAGAAATTTTAAAATATTATAACTGCAACTGAGAACACAAGCCTTAAGTCGTATGCTAATAACTATTGGACGTATCTATACTGGCAACGTTACTCAATCAATAATAGCTCCACAACGTCACACTAAACATAAGCTATTGTACAGTAACATTGTTGGCATCACCACAGTGTTAACCTGGCATCAACCTTTATAGTAGACACTTCAAACTGAAGTATGCAGTGCTCGTAGATCTGTTTGTAAGGACGTATTACATTCTTAGGCTTCCAAGGGTCAAGACAAAATTATCAAATTCAAATGCTGACCGGACCCTCATTCGAAACGTTCCATACCATCGTACAAAATATACCTATATGAGATAAGAAATATGAGACTTATTACAATTAAATTAATTAAATTAAAACGAAAGAGACCTTTTAACCGACTTCAAAAAAGGAGGAGGTTCTCAATTCGTCGGTATTTTTTTTATGATTGTTACCTCAGAACTTTCGACTGGATGAACCAATTTTGATAATTGTTTTTTTATTATTAGATCTGACAATGGCATCCATGAGAAAATGATAAAAGTCATAAATTTAATATACGTATGTGTATGATAAATTTACGAATAACTCAATATCGCGCCAACCGATTTCTATGATTCTTTTTTTATTGGAAAGGATATACTTCAACAAACGTTTAGTGAGAGTTTGGTTAGGTTCTGATTATGGGATCCATAACATAGTAACGGAACTCTTCAATTCTTAGGAGGAAATTAACGATACTCGGCCGAATCTTTTTTATGCTATTAGGATATTTAAGTCATCTACCATAACGTAGTCATGGTCAAGTAATTGTCGTAGATGAATATTATCATCAATGATCCTTAACGATTTACAGTAAGGGTGCGATCTGTGGCAGACTTTCTTACTGTCTGTTATTAAATTGCAAAGCGTTCATTGCTGCATTGAAAATTTTTGTATATCTACACATATTAAGACAAATTGTTAGTTAGTGTACTTCAAATTCACTAAAAATAAAAAATAAATTAAATAAACAAACAACTTCAAAAACACTATTCCAAAAACAATAAATATAATATGCACTAAAAAGTATAAAAATAATTGCGTATTTTTGTAGATATCTAGGTGCTAGTACTTTTATACTGATAAATAAAGCAATTCGTGCGAAATTATTCCCTAACCATTCCAAAATATTCAAAAATACACAAGGTTAATGTTCAAGTTTTCACTTTTGCCGGCACTCCCGGAGTGCAACCCGTTTTTTCGTTTTTTTCACATGTTTTCAGTTTGTTGGTGCGTTTTGTAATTCGAAATTGAATAAGAATGAATTGCGTGCGTTATTTAGCATTTGAAAATTTGCAATACGGAACCAGTTGTTCAAGACTTATAATATAATTTAGATGGAAATGCTTCTTCGTATTCCATAGTAGCAGGTCGGTGTTGCCAAATTTAAACGTATAGAACATGCTCTAAAGACGACCCTCGCTCCTCTCACCGAATATTGGTAGTGACCAAAGAAATGGTGAAAAAGTTATAAATATGGTTTATAATAATAATAATAATTTATTTCTCTTAAAAACATAGTTTATAGCAGCTAGTGGCCGGAGTCACCTTTTAGGCAAATAATGCCTGTACCAGGTGTCCCCGCTCTTCCAATTCAGCAATGTGTTATTTTTAACAAAAGTTTTATTGACATGGTTTGGCAGATCATCGTGTCACAACACGTTGCATAGCCAAACAAACAAATATTTCAAGTGGTGTCCATGGCATTATACATAAAAAATAGGTTATTAAAGACCGATGCGTAACAATAGTTGAGACTGAACATTAAGTCTTGAGCTTGTTTCGAACTCTTGCAACAAGATTATGAATTTTCCTCAGCGTTGTTTATAACCATGCATGAAACATGGCCATTTTGATTCAAAAACAAAATTACAGTCAATGACCGAAAGAAAATTTCAACTCATAATAAATTTAATGCAAATTGTGTAAATTTAAGTGACAAAGTAGGAAATTAAATTTAAAAAAAAAGTTTTGCAAGTCTTGCTGTCTCATATATCAATTGGAAGGGCATGTTATGAGGATCTCAATTATATTTTTATTCTAACTGTAACATAAATAGTTTTGAAATAAAAAAAGACGAAATTTAACCCTGCCCCTTGATCTCCGAAGCTACTGAGCCTTTAATTTTCAAAAATTTATAAAATAAATATTATTGTATGTAGATTACAGGAAAACCTAAGAGGATTTTATCAATTAATTATTCACGGAGAAATAGCAGAATCAAAATAAACATTCCAAACAACCTACCATAATCGAATGAAACTTTTGACTTTAGCATTGAACGGAACCACGGAACCCTCTCCGCACGAGCTCCTCTCGCACTTAGCCAGTTTTCTTTATATACCTATCAAAGGTTTTTTTGATGTAATGTTACTATTATACTGTAAGAATGAACCACAGTGAACCGTGGCTGGGATTATATATTTATATAGAATTACATTTCTTGTTTCTCATCAATCAATAATTAGTAAAATTAAGAACAGAACATATTGTATTACCACTGAATTAAGACTATTTTTATGCACGTGATTCACTATATTATATTATTATAAAATAGCATTTGTTTATCGTCATATATTTTAATATTTGTTATAGAAAATAACACAACAGTACGAGCAAGCTGCCATTAAGCTTTGTTCAAATACTTTGATAGTCTTTTTCCAATTTCTTTAATGGCCGCAAGTTAATTACTGGCAGCCAGTCGGTGTATTTATTTTAGTGTTCATGCATGTCATTTTAAGCATGCCTTGTAAAAAACGCGATCTAATCTACATTCAGTACATAGGCTTGCTATTCGGGTTTGCCTCAAAATTTTCAAGTTCTAAAAGAATGAATATTCCTATAGTATTTTAATGCGTGTTTGTTGCAGTTTCTTCTATTTACAATTACATCAGTACAAGCGTAGGTGTTGATAAAGTAACGATGCATATGGGGCACATAAAAATAATCGAATACCTCCTCCTATTTTTTTTATCACTTTATCTCTCTGGGTACAACTATTTACATCAGTTTTACAAATTAGATGGACGAGTAGATTCACACAATTACAGTAAATTATGTTCGATGACTCAAGGCTTTGTATTGTTCTATTTGTTTTTAAATGTTATACTTAAATCAATAATGACATATAACATATATCTAACGCAATCAAACATCGGTACAGCTATCATGAAAAATTGTGTATATTTGGCCTGCGACGTCGGTTCTATTCCGTCTCTTCTTGTTTTTTTCCTATATTATAATCGGGTTAAAACGTACAGTGAAAGGGTTTTGAAAAACACACGTTCACCTGCAACAGGTTACTTAAAACGTGCTATGATTGATTATGAAATATTACTACAAAAACGGAGAGCTACAGATGTACCAATTACAATAACAGTACGTATTTATTTTTTACTAGCTGACCCAGCAAACGTTGTATTGCCGATATTAAAATCGCGATACTAAAGTAACTGTTGATCGTAGATGGGTGAAATGGGGTGGGTGATTGAAGTTGTATGTATTTTTTAATGCTGACTCATAATCAAACAAACTTAAAAAAAATGTAAAAAAAAATAAAAAAAAAAATCGTCTGGACCAAAAAGGGGGATGAAATAGATTAGGGGGATGAAAAATAAATGTTGTCCGATTCTCAGGCCTACCCAATGTGCACTCAAAATTTCATGAGAATCGGTCAAGCCGTTTCGGTGGAGTTCAATATTTAACACCATGACATGAGAATTTTATATATTAGATTTATCTGATTTCATTTAACGTTTTACACAAAATGCTCAATCAAATAAAACATGAGACTTCCTCTGTTCGTGACAGTAAAAGATCTGGCCGTCCACGTAGTGTTTGTACGAAAAAGGTGGTCAAAAGCAGTAAGAATTCGAAGAAATCCTGTACGAACTCCGAAAGCAAAACATTTTATTTCGGGAGATGAAGATAGCACCTAGAACCATGTCGCATATTTTAAAAGATGACGTAGGACTGGCAGTCTATAAGAGAATTAGTACTGGTCATTTCTTAACTGATAATTAAAAAAATGAATAGGGTGATAAAATGGAAACAACTACTGCAGCTGTACGCAAAGGGCGGTCACAGAATTTTTTTGTTTACGGATGAGAAAATTTTACTATTACAAAATGACCGTATTTATGCTCAAAGCTCTAAGGAAGCTTCCCCATTAGTCGACAGAATGCATCGTGAGCATCATCCGTCTTCAATGAGGGCTTGGTGGGCTTTTTTTTTTCAATGAAGGAGTGACTGAGCCATATTTTTGTCAAAAAGGTATCAAAACATCGGCACAAGTATATCAAGATACCATTATTGAGTAGGTAGTGAAACCCCTTACAACACCATGGTTATTGAACATGTTCCCGCAAGGCTACGTGCTATCCCCAACATTGCTTCTTATGCACATCAATGATATGCTGCAAATCAGCAATATTCCTTGCTATGCTTTCTACACCGGCCGTGCCAACATGTCCGGGGATACCGTCGACGAGAATCGGAACAAACTTGCGTCTGAAATCGACAATATGCATTGTAAAGTCTTGGAGTGAGGCCGAAAAAATTTAGTCTAATTCAACCCCAAGAAGATACAAGTAGCGATAACGATGGTTAGAGCACCGGCAGGGAACACCGGAGGTCGTGGGTTCGAGACCCGCATCGTTCATAAGTTTTGTTTTTCAAATTTCTTTATTTTTATTATTGATTGATGATAGAGTTAAATGTTCCTGAGACTCTGCCATTTCATTTAACTGATTATTATTTCATTTTATATTCTTTATAAAATTCATTATTACCTGTTTGACATTTAAAAATTTTCACTCAAAATAATTGAAAATAAGAAATTGAAGGTTAGGTTAGCACATCTTGTAATATATAAAATTCTCGTGTCGCGGTGTTTGTAGTTAAACTCCTCCGAAATGGCTTTACCGATTCTCATGAAATTTTGTGTGCATATTGGGTAGGTCTGAGAATCGGAAAACATCTATTTTTCTATCTATGCTAAGGGTAGTCCACTTTATGATACAACTTTAAAAAATACATACAACTTAAAATTTTCACCCGTCTACGATAGACACCTAATTTTCTATCGCGATGTTTATATTATTCTGTTACATCCACAGATCCGCAATAGGGTTGGGAGATGACAATGGAATTTTTTATTTAGTACTTTATATGGCAATACAACGTTTGCTGGGTCAGCTAGTGTCAATATAATAATGTTTTTATTGAATATAAAAGATAGTTGCGAATGTTGGAAAATTTCTGAAAACTTTATAATTAATAATTTATTTATTACTTTAATAAACAAAAAAACTTGGAGATTTTCATAGAATATTATGGAACAATTTGAAACAATTCATTTAAATTCTTAAATATCAACGGTTTAAAATTTGTTTCAATTGATTTTTCGGATGGAAGTACCTGAGCGTTTCTCCCTTTAGAAAAAAATCTTAGTTACCCTCAACTCCCGCCTAAAAGAGTTTTACTTTAAATTTATGTAATATACAAGAATGTGTCGTTCATTGGTGTAAATGGATTGGTATAATATGAATCTTCCTGGAGACCTGTAAAAGTAGTAGAATAGGAGTGGAATAAATAATGTATTTTTTTGTTTCAGATGTGCAGTTTTATTTTCATAACATTTGTATTATCTCTTCGGCTTCAATTTAACGTTTTGATTCCTATGTTATGTCATAGTAAGTTTTACGTACATTAGTAAATTTTTCACGACATATTGTAATAGTTATTTATGCAACTGTTGTGTAATAAGGCGTATTAAAACACGAATGTGGATTTATCACACGAGGCGAAGCAGAGTATCACATACGATAGTATCACATGAGTGTTTTAATACCTAATTATCAACAGTTGCATACAAGACTTTATCTACACCCATAATATGAATCCACTATAAAAGATTCTGAAACAGTTAGCTTAATGCTAAAAAAATCAGTCCTAGTAACGCATTTCTTGATCTCTGGTATTGAGAATATATAAAGGTGACGGGTTTTTTTAACTGTCCATTAAGTGAACTGATATACATTTTCCCCAATTTGCAACTTTTTCCCGTCCTATTTCAAATAAGGAACAAATTTATGAAATTATGAAATTTTACAGATTCTAACTCTTTTTATGCGATACTGTCACTGACAAATCTGCTTACTATACAATGAAAATATGGTTCTGCGCTTGGATGTCAGAGAATTCATCAACAGTTATGGAAGATGTTAAAGTGGCTATTATAAACAGAATATTATGTCTTGCAGGTATTGGAATTGAGAACTGTTTAAACCTAAAAATTTTTCTTTTGATCATCATAAAAAAAATGAAATGATCAATTATATTTTCTCGCCAAAACTGTGGAAAAAATAAGTTTTTGTTTTTCAGTTAATAGTGTCCTCAGTCTAAACACTATAAGCATTTTTGTTTATTTTTTTTTAATTTTTGATTTTGTATTAATTATTTTCCTGCATACTTATGCATTGCTGTACAGACTATTGAGATCGTTAGAGTCGTCAATTCTATGAAAAAAAAATATTATTTCAAAATAATGATGGCCTTTTTTTCGAGAGGAGGAAAATATATTTACGTATTGAAGACCCCGAAACGGGGCCCATATGTCGGGCTCGGGTGTGAACACCCCCTACCGACAAAAACCTCCTCTGTGCTGAAAGGCTTTTACAGCGAAGCCGGGCGGGGGCCTTTGAGGTCGAAAATGTACCTCACAGGCGCGGGGCGTCTCTGAAGCAGACTAAAACCTCGGACCGCATGCTCACTAGGCTGGAGAGAAGATCACTAACGATCTAATATATCTGTTAGTCCAGTTGACTCTTATGATGGCCGGCCAAGCAACGTCACTCTTGTCTTATTGTGGATGTCTATGAGCGTCTGCTTGTGGGTGCCTGTTAAAATATATAAAAAAATCCAAAGTATTTTATAATTTTTTCTTTATTGTTTTCAGATGAGAGACAACAAGAGGATTTAAGGCTATACCTGGAATATTTAAAGGAACATTCAATATCTTATCAAATGTTGAACATGTTTTCTTTGAATTTAAATTGGTTCTATCATTTCATTTTGGTTTGTGTGTATTATTTAGTATCTTTTTTTCAGTTAAGTAACGTCTTTCGTTTACATTTCAGTGATTACGACCATTGAAACTCAAACGATTATGCCAATGCATAGAAACCTTTTTTATTCTCCATTATGTATTTTAAATTTCGAATTTTGGTATTATAATTTCAATATTTGAAATAAAACAGTTAAAATTGACGGTAGACATGCCAGCGGTGGGTTAAAGTAAAGGTTAAAGTAGTTATCAATTATGTTAATTTTTAGTTTTTCTTTTGGATCTATGTGAATAAATGACTTTTCTTTGACCTCGATATTTTACTTATTTTATTATTATATATTTCGAAATTGGCAATCGCTCGAGATTACGAAATTTTTCTTTTTTTATATTGATATGTGTGATATTAATAATTCTATTACTTTTATTAAATCTATACTAATATTATAAAGCTGCAGTATTTGTTTGTTTGTTTGAACGCGCTTATCTCTGGTACTACTGGTCCGATTTGAATGATTCTTTCAGTGTTGGGTAGTCCATTTATCGAGGAAGGCTATAGGCTATATTTTTTTTTTCAAAATTAGGGTTCCGTAATAAAATTGCTATTTTGTAACACAAGGTGTAAATTCGAAAACCTATTTTTGCGTGCGCTGCAAAAACTTTTGACAATAGAACAAAATGATGTACAGGCTATAATGCAGGCAATATTTTATTGCTTATAAAACTATCGCGTGAATTATACTTTATATGGCAAAACAACGTTATCTGTTATCTGCACAATAACTTCTTTAGGTAGTTTTGATAGGACGAGATCGAATTTATTCTCATCGCTTAATTTTTGTGGAGCCAAAATTGCTTCCACTCTGTAAAACCAAACTCACTGTGATCGCGAATACTTCCGCGGGTGGCATTCCTCCAAGGTTAGGTGTTGTCATATTCAATTTTTCTTCAATTCACTTTTATTAAATACTGTGTTCACTTTTATTCTAAGATATGTTCTTTTGTCGGGGTCACCAATGTAGAGTAGGGTCCTATTAACAGGTGGAAGTGTTGTCTTCAATAAAATTTAAAATAGCTTCTTCAATATGTATATTCCTTAATTGCAATAATTATTATAAGTGAACCGAACTACATGAGTTAGAGACCGATGTAATTGATGGGAACACAGTGTGGACACGCATACATAAACAAAATGCTGCCTTAAGCATATTTGCATACGGCGTTAACATATTGGATTCGTGCTAAGCCTGGCCCTATGTTATTCCATTCCTCGTTGCTATGTCCAACTTCAACATCATTTTCCTCTGGCAGGTCTTGCTCATCTGTGCTTTTCCAAAACCCAGCTTTCTTTAAGCAGTTTTTGACAGTAACGTCACTGACTAAGTACCATGCTTTACTAGCAAATTTCATAAGCAAATTTCTAGCAAATGTCAGGAACAGTAACGTACTTCTAGCTACTACTACTTCTGTTGTTTTCTTCCAGACTCCTAAGGATATGTTTAACGACCTCTCTGCGATAAAAGCGTTTAAAAGTGTGAATGATGCCTTGATCTAATGGTTGAAGTTTACGAGTGGTATTAGCAGGTAAAAACATTACTTTTACGTTTGCAAGTGTTGATAAGTCCGTAGGGGCAGCACAGTTGTTAATGAATAGCAGAATTTTTTTTCGGTTTCTCTTCATTTCTTTGTCAACTTTTTTCAACCAATCTTTATATTATATTTTGTCATCCAAGCCTTTGTATTATTGGCATAATAAACGGGTAGAGTCTTGACACCTTTTAAACATCTAGGTCGCTTTGAATTCTCGATGATGAGACGTAGGAGTTTATTCGTACCACTCATGTTTACACACTGGAGAAGTGTCAGGCGTTCCTTGCCTTGTTTTTCTCCATTGAATTTTTCGCCTTTGAACGTAAATGTTTTATCCGGAAGGCACTTGAAAAATAAAGCAGTTTCATCTGCGTTGTAAATATCGTCTGGTTCATATCCTTCTCAAAGATGTGGCAGATCTTCAGTCCAGTGGTTGCACACACCTTGGTCCACAGATTTACTTCCTCCAGCTCCTTTTTTGAAAGCTATATCATGACGCCTTTTAAAACCCTCTAACCAGTCGTTGCTAGCAGAAAAGTTCTGGATTCCCAGTTTGTAGCAAACTCTTTTGATTTTTCTTTCCACAAAAGTCCATCTATGGAAATGTTCTCATCGAGAGTTTCTTTTATCCATTCTAAAAGGCACTTTTCGATATTGGGAAATTCAGAAACTCTAATCCTCTTCATACTTCCATGTCCATCAGAGCACTCAGACTTTATAGTCTTTTGATTTTGTAATTGCATAAAAGGTGGATTCTGGTAAATTAAACTCCCTCTGCATTTCAGTTCGCGATTGTCCGGATTCAAACGCATTCACTATTTTAAGTTTATCACTTAATGACAGTACTCTAATTTTCCGTTTTGACATGATGCAGAACAAAACTTTCCTTCGCAACTGATTAACGATAAAACTGAGTAAGTCCCACAAACAGGACGGTGCACAGGCACACATATCCTTTCGAAAAGAATGCAATAAAATAATAATGTTATTTTGTTGCAGGAAATAGAATAGGTACAATATTGACGAGAAAACAATACAAAATCAATGGTAGGAAGTTCCACGAAAGTTAAGAATGAGTCCTAAAATAGCAGATGTTAAGTTTGTAACTTGTTTTGTCATTTGTTCCTCCTAAATAATATAAATAAATAAAGCTTGACTGTCGCTTATAGATGTATACATAAGAAGCAGTCTCACTTACAGGTCCATGAGGGAAAAAAAAACTCTCTTACAAAGGTCTCTTTCTCTCGCTAATAGAGGTTTTGGGAGCTTACTCAACGCTTAAAACTGATAAAGAAAATCATATTATTGAAGTTATTAAAATAACACTAATTCGCTGAAAAAAAATATGGGAGGAGTAAAATATAATATCAATAATTTGTAAATTTTAAGACGCTTTTTAAGTAAGTAGTCATTTGTTATGAGACGAACACCTAGTTTATACATCAAATAACTTTTGTATAGATTGTAATGATAGTGTGCCTCATAAATTTTTTACTTGTTCGCGCTAATGGCAGCAAGTGATCTCGTATGTCTCGTATAAATTGATGGTTGTCCTACTAGAAATGTACGTACTCTATAAAATATTTTAATAAAATTTAATTTAAACAAGCAAGTAAAAGAAAACCGCCGGACACCGAAAAAATCATTTAACTCAAAAATAAATTATTAACATTATTCGAAGATTTAAAATATAGACAAATAGAAAAACTAATAGGAGAGATGGAATTGGGTGACCAGAAACCCTCCCAGCTACTCCATAGAATGCGTGATTTGGCAAGAGATAAAATACCGGACGACACTCTGCGAGTTTTGTGGCAAGGTCATCTGCCACCTACGATTAAGGCCGTACTGGTGGTGGCAGAAACAAAGGTCTTAAATAACCTGGCGATGATTGCGGATAATGTTGCGGAAGCCACACGTTCCAGTCAAGTGTCGGAAGTGATACAGAAGAAGACCAGTCATGAGGACCTCGAGGTAGCCACACTAACTGCAGAATTGGCAAAAATAAACGCACGTCTTTCGAATATCGAACGATCCCGATCGAGACATCGGCGACCCAGGTCATCGTCATGCAGTTTTCGGGACTCTTCAAGGTCGTTGTCAAAGCGACGTCGTCCCGGTGCACCCGACTGGTTGTGCAGCTACCACTTCAGGTACCGACAGCGTGCTCATAAGTGCATCCCACCGTGCGCGTGGAAGAGAAGCCCCAGTCCCAGTGCAGCAGCTAACCGGAAAACTAGCTCGGGAGGTGCAGCTAAAGGCGAAAGTCTGTACCATTACACCCTGCAGCCGTCTTATGGTAACAGATTTAAATTCTAATTTAAGATTTTTAGTTGATACCGGTGCCAATGTATCTGTCTTACCAGTGTCCAAAAACCCTTTTACTAAATTACTGCAATCAGATTTTAAGTTATATGCTGCTAACGGTACAGAAATTGCAACTTATGGCGTTAAATCTCTAGTATTAAATCTTAAATTAAGAAGACCGTACCGTTGGGAATTTATTTTAGCAGATGTTAAACAGCCAATTTTAGGCGCGGATTTTTTAACGCATCATAAGCTCTTAGTCGATTTGTACAGAAAAAAATTAATAGATGAAACTACTGATTTGTATGTGTTAGCCTCCATAGTTAAGCGTACACAACATTCGCTGAATTCTGTTTGTGAAAATCATCCATATTACAATTTATTATGTATGTATACTAACATTATGAAACCGATGTCCATTAAGGAAATTACACCGCTTAATGTTTTACATTATATCGAGACGAGCGGTCCACCTGTTCATGCTCGAGCTAGACCGTTGCCACCGGATAGATATAAAAAGGTGAAGGAAGAGTTTAGAATAATGCAAGAAATAGGTATCTGTAGGCCGTCGAAAAGCGCTTGGGCCAGTCTCCTTCATGTCGTTGTAAAGAAGAACGGCGAACTTAGGCCATGTAGCGACTATCGACAGCTTAACGCGATTACGAAGCCCGATAGATATCCAGTTCCTCGATTACACGATTTTACTTTTATATTGGCCAATAAGAAAATATTTTCAAAATTAGACGTTAATAGAGCCTACCATTGTATTTCTGTTGCCCCTTGCGATATAGAAGAAACTGCAATTATTACCCCGTTTGGACTTTTCGAATTTCCCCGAATGACTTTTGGATTAAGAAACGCAGCACAAACGTTTCAACGCTTCATGAACAACACGGTTTTACAAGTTTTAGATTTTTTATTTTATTATTTGGATGACGTAATAATTTCCAGCGAAAATTAGACCTTACATCAAGCACAATTAAAGTTAGTATTCGAACGTTTTAATACCTATGGCATATCTGTAAACTTAAGCAAATTTAGCTTCGGACAGTCGCGTATAGAATTCTTAGGCCACGACGTAAGTGCAGATGGTATTAAACCGCTTAAAGATAAGGTAGAGGTCATTTTAAATTATCCTAAGCCCGTAACAGTATCAGACTGAAGACGTTTTTTGGGGATGATAATTTTTTATAGACCTCATTTACCTCATTTGGCTTCACATCAATGCGAACTCAATAAATTTTTAGTAAACGCTAAGAAAAATGATAAATCGAAAATCATTTGGAATGCCGACAGTAATAATGCTTTTGTGCAATGTAAGATAGGTCTTCAAAATGCCGTCACATTGTCTCATCCACTCTTAGATGTACCCCTTGCCTTGATGACGGACGCTTCTAATACCTGCATGGGTGCTGTTCTGCAACAGCGAGTTAAAGGTAAGTGGATACCCTTAGGATATTTTTCCAAAAAGTTTTCTCCTACTGAACAAAAATACTCTACATACGATAGGGAGTTGTTAGCGATTTTTCAGGCCATAAAATATTTTAGAAAATTGTTTGAAGGCCTTCCTTTAACAGTATTTACAGATAAGCCCTTGTGTCATGCATTTTCTAAAATAGGTAACGATAGTAAAGAAACGCCTAGACGGACGCGACAATTACTTTTTATAAGTGAATTCACGGTCGACATACAGCATATTAGCGGTAAAGATAATATTGTAGCCGATACCTTAACACGTGTAGAAACAATTGTGTGCCCGACTGTACTCGACTTCGACAAACATGCTGACGCGCAAGTGAAAGACGAGTACTTGATTAATATGATGCAACGTGGGAATAGCGACGATAATGTTAAGTTTAAGAAAATGTATTTACCCACTTGTAAAAAAGGAGTTTACTGCGAAGTTTCGAGCAATGTTATTAGGCCTTATATAACCGATCATTTTAGAAAAATTGCATTTAATAGTGTTCATAGTTTAAGTCATCCAGGTATACGTACGACCCGAAAGATGGTCTCAAAACAATTTTTTTGGCCTGGTATGAATATAGATGTAGGGAAATGGACTAAAGCGTGTATTCAATGTCAGAGATCGAAGATTTCTCGTCACGTTGTTTCGGGTATTGGAAAATATGGGAAGAGAACGGTCAATTACGTAATACCAGATTACATTAACGAACTGCCCAAAGAGCTGCAAGAAATGTACATAAATACTACGAAAATCAAAACTCGCTTTTAAAGATACTTCCTGAAAAAAGAATAAAATTTGGAAAAAAAGAATTGAATGGCTAGGTACCCAGATAAACCGGTGAGGTTTTCGTGGTACTTATTTTATAAAAATATATGTATTTGTTCTGTATTGGCCAATAAAAAAAAAGTATATTTATGAAGGTTGGATAGTTAGATATGGTTGTCCCATTCGTACAACTAGTAATCAAGGACGTCAGTTCGAATCAAATTTATTTTTAAAGCTAATGTCCTTTTTAGGTATTCATAAGAGCCGTACTACGCCTTACCACCCGCAAAGTAATGGTGCGGTGGAAAGGTGGCATAGATCATTGAAGGCAGCCCTAATGGCACGAATACTTTATATTAATAGGTCGTGGATTGAAGAGTTGCCCACGGTTATGTTAGGGTTAAGAGCAGCGATTCGGACTGACAGTGGTGTTAGTGCCGCAGAATTGGCCTTCGGTAAAACTTTACGTTTGCCTGGCCAATTCTACGATGGTTCTACGATAGACTGTGACGTAAGTGATCCTTATAGTTTAGTAAGTAAAGTCCGTGAGACTATCTCTCAATATCGGCCGACGAGAGATAAAACTAATACAAAAAAAGTATTCGTATATTCGGATTTACAAAATGTAGTCACGTTTTTATTAGAGATGACGTAGTACATAGATCACTTAAGCCACCGTACGATGGTCCATATCTAGTTTTAGAACGTAGTCCGAAAGTCTTTAAAATTCAACTTCCAGGTCGAGTCACACGCATTTCAATAGATAGGTTAAAACCAGCGTTTATGATAAATGATGATCCGCAGGTTGACAATCCTATTATTACACATGACAATACTTCAACGAAGTTGATTCAGCTTGCGCCACCCATAAGCGTAACAAGGAGTGGGCGTGTAATTCGACGACCCGTGCGATTCGCGCTGTAGAACGTTCACAAGAATCAGCTATATTCACTGTTGTTTTATTTCTAAGTATTATCATATATTGCATGTCAATTAATTATAATGTGTTAGATTTAAGTTTTTGGGAATAATTTTAAATGTTAATTATTTCACTTTATTTAACTTTCACATAGAAAAATGATTAATTTTATTATGTGTGAATTTTACATATTTTGTTGTTGTGCAAGAGTAGAAACATGATGATATTGTTTTTCTACATTAATATCGCATGCATTGTAATTTAATGTAGGTTAAGTAAATAATTGTAATGTATTGCATCGTGTTATAATTATTGCAAAATAGGTATTACGATCACTGAATAAGCATTTTTATACAGTACTTATTAGGACAATTTTTATTATCATTTATTACATTTTAACATGAGGTAGAAGCAGTACAGTTATAGTATTTTTTTAATATATTAATATGGGCAATTATCAAACTAAAAAAAAAACTGGTGGAGTTACTAATGTACAAATTGATTCATGGAAGATAGACAACCATGTCTATGTTATGGTTATTGTTGTAATAGTGTTATCAGTGATCGTGATCACCATGGTTTCGTTGGGTTTGCGCGGTTTTTGCCACCGCTGTATCAGGGCTTGGCTCCGCCGTGAAGTAAACAAAGCCAGCCAGGCTCGTGCACAGTCTAACGGACAAATTGGCCAGCCTGCGCCGAGTGCTGCAGGATATGTGTAGAATTAGATTTATATATTGTGATGTTTTTTGTAAAAAATATAATATTTTAAAACTAACCAGTGAATATATCACCTAGTAATAATTGTGTGTAAATGTTACAGCTGAAAATGTATTTTTATCTTTTGGTTTTTTATTTTCATTATTGTATTTGTACCATGAATTATAGTTACTTTATGTTTTTTGTAAAAGGGGGGGAATAGTGTAGGGACACACGTATGCAAATATGCTTAAGGCAGCATTTTGTTTATGTATGCGTGTCCACACTGTGTTCCCATCAATTATATTTTATTTTATATTCAGTAGCGGTCTGTAACTCATGTAGTTCGGTTCACTTATAATAATTATTGCAATTAAGTAATATACATATTGAAGAAGCTATATTGAATTTTATTGAAGACAACACTTCCGCCTGTTAATAGGACCCTACTCTACACCAAGCTTCGAAGATTTCGTTCAAATTGACGACGACGTAACTACCGCTGGAGAACTAACCGCCGACGATATCGTTAAGAATTGTGTGAACACCTGTATTGCTGGAAATGACAGTGAAGACGAGGCACAGATTCCGGAAATAGAAATAGAGATCATTCCAATGAAGCTAGCTTTAGATGCGTTGGAGACGGTACATCAGTACTTTGAATACGCGGCGGTTGTTGATCAAGCAATATTCGACGAAATTTATGAGTTAAAGAAAAACATTCAAAATACAAAAACATTGGCATTCCCTTTGAATGTAGTTGGCTATTATTTTTTGTTGAAAAAACAATAGCCTATGTTTGTGTGTATTAATTTTAACGAGTTCCTTCAAGTACTCAAAGATGCCATCAAAATACCTACAGGAGCGTACTTTCTTTTTATTAATATTTTTACACTTGTTTTCTTGTCTTGTTGTTATTTTATTCAAGTAACTGAATTCAAGTCACTTACGTGTTCTAGAATTTTTAATATAGTTAAATATAGAAAATTTAATTCATAACGGCCTTATTGTAAATCAGAATTATATTAATTTATGGTTAACTCAATAAAAAGGATACATATTATAATATTATTTTGGAAAGTGTGGCGGAGAAAATAATATATAAATATTTTGACAAGTTATTTGGTTGTATGTTACTAATCTGAGCAAAAATATAAACAAATACCTGAACCAAAAACCATAAAATGTATTCATTAATTCTGGCCGTTACGAGAAACACCCTAATAACGGTATTGGTTGAACCCAATTTATCAGCTCATTGAGATTGCGTCGACATGTTGGCAACTCCAAATACCGACGTCTTGTGAGAAATACATCAAGCAGTAAGCAGAATAAGGCAAAATGTGTTCAATTGCATGGGAATACAGTTTTGTTTTGATTTTTTCTTTTGAAAGTGCGTTGCAGAACGCTGGGATTATCAGGAATATTGATCTCTGTGTATCACGCTCAGAAACCACGGCTCTCCACCAACTTCGAGGATATAATGTAATATATTATATAGTATAATGTACAGAATTGCAGCTTTGTTTAAAAAATGAAATTTCTTGTAAGTTCAAATATATTTACAGTATACAGTAAACGTCTGGGGTTCTGGACTCAAAAATACTGTGTAGGTATTTTGTATTGAATATTGAGAATTAAATTTCAACCCATGTATAAACATTGTTATGACCAGTTCATTTGACGAGTCAGGGGGTCTACTCTCATACATCGTACTCTAAGTTTAATGAATTAGAGTAGGTTAAGAAATTCGAAATGACGTTCTGGATGAAACTTTGAAACGAATGGAACCGTAGTAGGAAACTCACGAAACTTCGATTGAAACATCGTTTCTCGTTGAAGAGTTGACATTCAGGGCTCTCGATGTGAGTTTCAATATAGTTCGAGGTTCATAATGTACATCTGCTGTTATTTCTTTACCGAATCTGCGGAAGGTGAAGTGAACACCAAGTTGTTACCATTACTTTTCTATGTGTACGCTTCGCTTAAGTTTAGTTATGACGTTTGACCTGGATTCAGCAATTGATGATTGATGTTCATTTGCGATTTTCGTATAACATAGCCTTTTTAACATACGTCACAATCCGCTCCAGTATAACTTCATTTTTGCGCTTGTTCAACATATCTGTAGGTCAGTTACCCATTTTCGGTCTTTTTTATTTAACTAGTTTATTTCAATTGTGGGTATGCTAACATAAAACCATGCCAATTAATCTTTGGTTGTTGATTCAAATCGGCTTCTACCATAGCATTTCAGTCATCATTTATGACCACCAGTCTTCCTTAATCGAAGTTTTTAGCGGAAGCGATTATACCAAAAAGGGAGCGTTCTGTTGCCGTGCATAGCATTAATATTGAACTGTTCCTGCTGTTAGTTCGACGCTCGAACTTAAATTTAAGATTTTTCTAGTCTTTATTTTCCAATAGAAGAGAATAAACCAGATTAAGTTACCTGAATGGTGAGTAATTATATCAGCTCCTTCACACTCGTAGCTCTTTTATCCCAGAGGGTAGGCAGAGGCTATAGTATGTATTTGCCATGGTCCTGACCATAGGCAACCTTACAATACCTTTCTTAAAGCCTTGCCTAGTATCGGAATACTGGGTCTCGCAATCACGAGTGATTGCCGATTGGTCACCTGGATGGCAAAGCCGAATTGGCTTCAAAGAAGCTGGGCGTCATAAATAGAGCATGGCAATACTTCAAGCCGGCCCACATTTAAGCGGTCTATATAGCGTAGGTCTGACCACATATTAAATATTGCTGTCATCTCTAGTATGGTGCACCCCCATATCAGCTCGAACCCTTTGACCGCGTGCAACGCAGCGCTGCTCGATTTGTTGGGGAACCAGGGCTCTGTGAACGGCTAAATCACTTGGCGTTGCGTAGAGACGTCGATTCTATGCGTATTTTCTACCGCATTTATCTCGGGCATTTTTCTGAGAAAGAAGAGCTGTTTCACCCGATTCCTACCGCCGAACCACCTTCGCACGACACGCTGCCAATAAGGATATCATCGCTACTATCTGGATGTGGTGGTCCTCCAAAGTGCTTTTTTAAAGGAACTTTCTTCCACGTACTACAAAGCTGTGGAATGAGCTTACCTGTGCGTTGTTTCCGGGATGATACGACACAAAGGCCAGCAACGCTTCTGTGATTCTTCTGGAGTTGCAAGAGAATGGGCGGCGGTGATCACTTAACATCAGGTGATCCGTAAGCTCCTGCTTTTCCAGAAAAAAATGCTTTAAATAAACTACCGCATAAACGACCTGACAGTCCATATTCAAAATACTAAGGATCTAAATCCAAGCGTCGCTGACTGTGTACGATTAAATAATTAAACCAGTTATAGTAATAATAAATTCGATTCCTTTTCTATCTTGCTGTATATTCGTCACACATGTTCTCCTCTCTCGCACTCTGGTCCTCAGACAATAGCCTTGCTTCTTCAATTTGCATTAAACCTTCTATTAAATATGTTTTCTTATTGAGAACTGGTCGTATTTCACATTATTTAAAACAGTAGTAGTGGCCCACGATATCGATTCTGGAAAAAAAATTGTTAGCGGTTATAGTTTTCTGAATAATATTATATTTCAAGAACAAAAAATAAAATATAAAGACTACAATTTGTTTCTACTCTCTTTATTATTATTTCACGAATAAGTATTCGATATATTAATTTTAAATGTTTTTATTTTAACGGAAGAACTTAGTTTCCAGTTATTCACATAAGTATTAAATATATTAAGTATATTAATATATATATTGAATATATTCTTACAATTTACATTCATTCACTTTATTTGGGCTTCTTCTATTGATTGTAGGGATCTTCTATTCGATTCGAACTAGTGTTACTTATTGTCGGTAAGGTTATTTTATTTATATAAGAATGATATGCAAAAAGCGTATGTAATTTAATAAAATGAATATTTTTTCATTAAATATGGTACAATTATTGTGTACTATGTATGCGTGTATTATGTACGCGACAAAGGAGACGGGGATTTCTGGGCCAAAATGTAATAAGTTGAGATATGGTTTAAAAAATGTTGTCATTTTTTTCTATTTCAAAATATAGAAAATTCCTAATTCCTAAAAAACCCTAATTCACAACCTAGAAAACGAGAAATCTCAAAATTAAGTTTTCATGATCTTAAAATTCACGATTAAAATGGGATATCGATTACTATAATTGATTAATGTGAATGAGTTAGTACAATTCCAACCAAAACTACTTGCACCACATGATTGATTTAATGAAAGTACCTAAAAAAATACATTATAATTAACATAACGTAATGTATTTAGTAAAAAAATTAATATCAACTTAATATTACAAAGAAATCGATGGAAGAAAAAGTCGATTCTGAATCTCGTTCTGTATTTTTAATCTGTGCTGATAGTGGTAGCCACAGAATTGTCTAGAATGTCAATTATCATTTGTCAATAACTCGTTTCGTAGTATTGTTTGGGCGTACCTAGGCGATTATTCATTTGTGTGATTCCCGTTGTTTTATTGATATGTTCCTTCTTTCTATTTGACTTCTGATAATGCTAAACTTGTACGATCATTATCGTACAACAAAAAAACAATCGCATTTCAAAAATCAGCTGTTTTAATACAGATTGTTGCCCATACATTGCATAAACACAATTTTACCAAACCTCCTACAACTCTGCTTTCAGATTGCCAAAAATCCTCAAATTCTCAGTGATGCTTTTTCAATTTATAAGCTATTTATTAACACCAATTTCATCCTTTTACATCTTGGCCCAATAATGTATGAAAGGGAAGAATAACTCCTTTACGAATTACTCAATATTGCGCCAACCGATTTCGATGAGGTGAGAGTTTGGTTAGGTTCTGTTTATGGGATCCCTGACAAAGTAACGTAACTCTTCAATTCTTAGGAGCAAATTAACGATACTAGGCCGAACCTTTTATATGCTATCCGGATATTTGAGTCACCTACCGTCACGTCGTTATGGTCAAATAATTGCCGTAGTCAAATATCCATGGAATTAATGGAACTCCTACGTACAGTAAGGGTGCTATCTGTGACAGAATTTCTAACTGTATGTAATATAATTGCAATACAATCATTGTTGCACTGCATAATTTAGTAGATCTACACAAATTTATACAAATTATTAGTTAGTGTAGTTAAGATTCACTACAAAAATAAAAATAAAATCTAGTGAGCAATGATTTGCAATATTGTATTTTGTGTAATGTGAACGGCTTACAAGAACGTGAACAATTACATACATACATAGTGCTTTTTACACGTTCTCATGGAAGTATAGTGACCTAGTGATATTTGAAACTTATTTACAATTACTATTATTCACAAATTATGATTACATTAAATCATAACTATAGTTACAAGGAAGCGTACTAACAATACTGGCAGCATTTCCTCGTTAGATAGCTAGGATGATCCGTTGACCGAAATAGCTGCCAGTATATTATTTCTGTTATTTTATTTATTATGATTTTAATAAAATACTTTATTCAAATGTTATGAGCTTTTTTGAGTGTCAATTCCGATAAGAATCGTCTTCAATCAATTCGACACGTGTTTCAAATCTACACGAGGCATCCTTAGGAGACGTCGACATCTGCACGTTGCTTCATTTTAAAATAGGAGATGTATGATGATGATCGTCTTTCACCTATTCACAACTTTCTTTTACATGTTTGTAGGGAATTATAAATGAACAAGTCGACCTCATTATTTGCCCATTTCTATATTTACAATATTTTGGTAAGAAACTTCGGAGAGTTAACATGTCATGCACAAAATTTTACTCGAATAAAACATCTCAATTTCAGAAACATGACAAGAGATTGAAGCACTTACACCGAAGCTTACAATTATTACTTGGATCCGAGTTATACGGCTTTAAAATTAATTTTCAACTTTTTGTTTTAGCTTAATGAATCCATTTAAGTGACATTTTCTTGTGATCTCTGTTTTGTTTTGTTCAAGCTTATAATAATTTAATTAAAACTTTTCCTCTTTCTTCCAACACTGATTCGTTTAAGATTTTATTTAGCCACTCTATGGCTTATATTTTTCAATGCTTAGTTTTTTATTGTATTTTTTTCTAATAAAAATTTATTAACCTAATCTAGTCATATAAAAAAACGAAAAAAAAAAACAATTATGTGGTTTCATGTAACCACGATCCAAGTGAATCTTTTTTTGATACTAATTTAAAGTATGGAGTTGCATATATTAAACATTACATAAATATAGAAAACAACAAAGGAGATTACCCATGATGTATGGACATTCGCCTAGAATGGGGTCAAATTCAATGTTGTTTTGGAAGATTTGTAAATATCCACTCATTATCCCCCAGTTATCAGTTTTGAAACCAACACCCGGGCTTCGAATAATAAATTCGTATGAAGTCCAGATAATTAACCAATTTCTATTTTATGTACAATGATATGTTGACATAAGTGATCCTTTAAACGACGAAAAGGTTTTCATTAAATTAAAATATATAGATTTCGATAAGCACTTACTGGACCTGCCAAACCAAAGATTGGCCGTCTCTGGCTTCAAACTTACATGTGTTTTGGATCTCTAGATTCTTGTTAATATACGAAAACGGTTTGTTCTGACTTATTCTAAACTAATTTAAATTATGGAGTTGCAAGTTTGAAACATTTATTGTATAATATAAAAATACATGATCAGTAGCCGCAAGCATCATTTTTTACTGTGGTCTTTTTTTTTAAATCTTTGAAAACATGAAAATTTCACAAATTACTTTTCTATTAGGCGCACATCCACTTCCGAGTTAGTTCTTAAACATTCAACTATTATAACTATGTAAGTATTTATATTATCCTTTATTTATCTGAGTACACTTGGTTTGACATTGAGAAATCTTTTCTTTATGCTTCCCATGCTTCCAACAATATATAAGCCATCAATGACAGCTCGAAACTGTTTCTATTATAAGCTGTCAAATACAATAGGCATTGCACCGAAACAAAAGCTGCTCATGTGGACATTATTGACAACTGGGTTGATCTTGATTTTAGAAATGTTGATAATACTGAAATTCTGTTCGAATGTGGACTCGCCTAGGAGCCTAGATTAAAATTGAAAAATGTTTAAAACTGCATTGCTCGATAGCCATTAGAAATATATTTTTTTAATTTTTGTGTTGTATTAATGAAAACAATTAAGGTATTGTTATTTGAATTATTGATAATGACAGAGTTATTTGATATAAATATTTATAATAAGATTTAAGTATGTCTACATGTTATGGTACTATCAAGAATATATTGAGAGGCAATAATATGATTACGACTCTTCTGTGAGTTGTTCAATAACTAAGTAATAATAAAGTCTTCTATTAAAAGTAGGTTCCTTGATTTTAGCAAGTATAGTGCTTTTGAAATAAGTATCACTAACTCAATTAACTAAATTTAATTCTTTTATTTCTTCTACATGGCTAATTTAAGCATGAATATGATATTATACAAATAGAGAAAGAAAGAGAAAGTAAAAGAACCATATTAAATCATGATCTAGAGAAAATACAATAGTTCTCCGGAAGTGTTCTCAGGTTGTTCCATTTTGTTGATATCAAATTTTTACGTGGCGTCTAACTGTATTTCAGTTAAATCAAATCATATCGAATTAAGAAATATCTCTCCAACATCCCTTTAGCTTACATTAAAGCCAAGGTCTGTTCGGATAAAGATTTCGAATGAAACACTTTTAGATAGAGATTTATAAATATTTTTTGATCTTAACAGATTTGGTAAGTGGGTGGATCGGATTGATTTTCTTTTTAAGGATTTATCCTTCCTATACCTTAAATGTCGGAAACGCAAAAAATTTTCAGAAGCACAAACTGAATAAATATGGGTACTTATATATGGTACGTATACTTAATATATAGTTGAGATTTTTCTTGAGAAATGCACGCGATTTTAAAACAGCATGTGTCTTCACCTTCAATATAATGCGCTAGTTCGCAGTAAGTTAGAGGCAAGATCATGTGTTTGAAACCCCCATTATTCCACCTATGACAGGGTACTTGAAAAGGTCCAAAAAACTTTTCTCAGGTTTCTGTACAAACAAACACTTTGCACAGCATACAGGTCGTTGTGGACGGATATTGCTCGAACCCGAAGCCCGTGAATGCTTGAGTCCCAATCAAGGCACACCACAAACATACATTGCTATGCAGACGACAGCACTGGTGATGCCGTACACACGGGCCATGCAGGTCTCTTTCGGGAAATCGTCGAACAGTGCCGGGAGAAACTTGTGTCTTCTATCGAGTCATCTCTTGAGAAGGTCGCGGAATGAGGTTAATTGAATCTTGTCCAATTTAACCCCCAAAAGACTCAAGTTTGCGCGTTTACCACTAAAAAGACCCCATTTGTCGTATCACCGCTCTTCGACAACACTTCCCTTAAAGCCTCGCCTAGTATTGGAATACTGGGTCTCGAGCGATTCCCAATTTCGTGGCCATCTGGAGAGCAAAGCCAAATTGGCTTCGAATAAACTGGGCGTCATTAATAAAGCGCAGGTCCGGCTACACATGGAGTATTGCTGTCATCTCTGGTCTGGCGCACCTCAGTATCAGCTCAATCCATTTGACCGCGTCCAACGTAGAGAAGCTCGAATTGTCGGGGACCCAGTGCTGTGTGAACGGCTGGATCACTTAGCGTTGCGTATAGATGTCGCTTCATTGTGTGTCTTCTACCGCATTTATCACGGGGAGTGTTCCGAAGAGCTGTTTAACCCGATTGCTGCCGCCAAATTCCACCTTCGCACGACACGCCACAAGTTAGGATATCATCCCCACCATCTGGATGTGTGGCGGTCCTACACAGTGCTGTTTTTAATTAGCTTTCTTCCACGTACGGACGGTTGCACGGGCCAGCGCCTCCATTCCGCGCACCCACACTGCCCTCAATGCCCTACTGGAAGCCTTTCATGACTTCGACTTATTTGCGGATGGATGGAAGGAAGTCTTCAATATTTGCCTGAGGTTCAGTGACACTTTGACTACATTTACAATGATACAAATAGGAATTATTATTATCATTTTATTATTATTATCCTGATAATATTATGATTAAGAATTGTTTTATTTAAGTAATCAATTATGTAAGACGACCATTGACAACGGTCGAGTCGACTTTGATTCGTGTATGATTGGTGTACTTGTATAGTCTAAACATCTTTGTATATTTAAATTTTTTAATTAGTTTTGAAAATGTTTAAATGTTATTGTTAGTTGGATTTAATTTTATTTGTAAACAATATTATTTTCTGTGTTAATTAGTGTAATTGGTTACAGGTCGTTCTTATATGTCGTTCATAAACCTGTAGGAATAGGCATTTTGCAGGGTTCTATTTTTATTATTTTAGAGCATTTTTGGCACCTATGATGAATGTAATACATGTACATAATAATCGTTGTATTTCAACATAAAATGAACACAAAACAGAGTTCCTATTATATAAGGTTAGCCATGTTTCCGCTGCTGATTTCCTGCCATAGATTCGGTTCCCTGTCGGAAGCTACGTCACAATCCGATTTGGATAAACAAAGAATATTTTTTCGTCGATGGATCTAACATCATAACTTAATTAAAAATGTTATTTGCGCCTTTAATTGAAGAAGCACTCATCTTGTATTTTTGCAATATTATTTTGTATGTATTAGTGTATACTTTGTTCGTGCAATAAAAAAATAAATGTGCGACAACTTTACATGTTGTAACGGTGACGTGAGGTAAAAGAAACAAACTTTGTCTAAGTTTGAAAGTATACTTCTTTATTATTTGCATTACGATAGTTCATATTTAAAAATATATAAAGAGTGTTAGCCTCCAAGTATATTTACAGATATTAACAAAGTGGAGCACAGCAAATTAATTATTTAGATTTACACTAAAGTATGTGTAAGGATAAAATGTAGAAATGATGAATGAAATGTTGATTCACTGCTGAAATTTAGAGAGCTTGTGTTTTTTTATGTAAGAAGAGGAGAAACGAGCGTCTGAGCGAATTGATTTATCGATAGTTCATCGACTATATATGGCGCGTTTTCGACTGGAGGCACCGGTTGACCTGAAGTGATGCTGTGACCGCGCGCTCTCCGCCCTCTATCTCGAAAACGGTTCACCGTATAAAAAAAATATAACAAAATTTGTAGAGAATTTTGTATTCTACCATATTGATAAATACAAATAGCAAAAAACCCATAGGAAATGAGATATTTCCAAAAAAAGCGCAAAAAAACGATTTTTCTGACCTTTGACCTTGAAATTTAATAGTTGCTTACACCCTACCATATGTAGGTTTTGAGACAACTTTTAGAGTGTCCGTCAATATACAAGTATTTACAGACTTACAGCTGGGTATCTCGAATTCCGAGGTGAACTTACTATAATGACTAGACTATAAACACTTCGTACACGACCCGCTGAGCAATCGTGGGAAGAGAAAAAAAATCTGCGTCGCCTAAACTACGAATGTTCCTGATCTAGGGATAAATACATACATACTTTTGTTTTCAGAATTATTCCCGTTACATAAGTATTTTAAAATGTTAAGAACCAGGCAATTGTAAACCATCGTATTTTCAGCTCATATTGCGAGTAGATCACACTTCTCCAGTAGTTATATATTCATAATTTGAGTAAAAGACCTCGGTAAGCAAAACTTTTCCAAAACTTTTGATAAGGTTCAAAAATCTCGAACTGAAGATATAATTTGAAGATTTAACAAGCAAGTCCATAGAACCTTTTACCAATTACTACTTGAGCCCAAGTTATACGAATTTCAAATTAATTATCAACTTTACATTTTAATTTAATGAATCCTTTAAAAGGCATTTTACTGTAATTTCTGTTTTATTTTGTTTGAAAATAATTAATTAAAACCTTTTATTTTGTCTCAAATTCTATTCTTAAGAACTAGATTATTTTGCATTTTTTTAAATAATTGACATGTCTTAATCGAATCCTGTTAAAAGGACTTTAATATACAATTATTTATAAATTTATTTACACATTTATTTACATAAAAATTGAATTATAAATAAATAAAATTTCATTAACAACACTATGCCTTGAGGTTGTCTGTCCAAAATCTGTTTTGAATTCTGGATTTCAAGCCTTCAAAATCAAATCATTCAATTTAACATACAAATATTTTATTCAAAATAGGATTTAAAATCACTTATTGAACGTCAAAAACTACCATCCATTGGAAATAGTATGCCTCAGACGCGAGAAGAACGTCAGCGACAAACTCAGCGGGTTTTTTTTTTTTAAATATAAATATAGATTACAATGTAATATCGAACAATAAAATATATTATCCAGTTTCTATTCCCAGTCTCTGGTATCATTCGGAAACTCATGTATTGTATGAAGTTGGTCACACATTTGTTTTGTGCATTTTCTAGGATCATGTTCTACAGGCATATACATCGCTCACTTAAAGACTTACTAACTCGACTTAACCGATTAGTAGGCATAAGAAGTTTATCGCAATAGATATGAGTACCTTCCTTAAAGGCCGGCAACGCTCTTGTGATTCCTCTGGTGTTGCAAGAGAATGTGGGCGGCGGTGATCACTTAACACCAGATGACCGCTCGTTTGTCCTCCTATTCCTAAAAAAAACAACTCATATCATTCATTTGATATGTCCATGTTACCTAGAAGTGAGACGGAATATTCTGGAAGTTTCTGTATGTTAAGGCCTAAAATAGCCCTAAATAATAAATAGGCCTAAATAAAGCATTTGAAATTTTGTTGAAAAGTCCTTATGACTTTCACGTGTAAATATTCAAGGTCAAAATTTTGTTAAAAACAGTTTTTTTGAAATAATCTATTGTATTGCCACAAGTGGCCATTTCATTGAAATAAAATATGAAGAGTATTACATAAATTTTTTGAAATTATATCTTAATTAATTGATTTAAGTATAAGATTATATAAAAATTATATCATCATAAAATATCAAAAATCATTCACCTTGTAGAAAGTATAATTTAGACGACTTGTTCATTTTAACTGTTTTTATTCAACAGTTATTGTAAAAATAGTATATTATCGTTCCATATCTTTCATTCACTATTATTAACATTTAGGTCATGAATGCTAGCTAACAAGATATATTTATCTCGGAAAAAATGTTCTACGAAGACGTTAAAAGTGTTTTGAACAGTGATGTGTCCCTTGAGGGCAGTTATATTTGTACATTTTGTATCTTGTCTCTGAAATTATGTTATAAATTTTGTGTTACTTCACGTAATATTAAAAAGATATATTTTTATGACGTAGAGAAAAGAACGTAATGTACAAGATCATTCTTCATGAAATATGTTCACGAGTGTAATTATTTATAATTATGAAAATAAATCATTTTTAAATTGCACCGAATTGCTTGCCAAACGAGATATACACACATCAGTTTTATGATAGGATACTTCAATAATAACTTCATATCTCAAACACTATTTGTAATACAGAAAAGATTACATGAAGACGGTCTTCATTCTCGCCGGCTACTAAGAGTTGCAGCTTGGTGGCGTGGCAATCGCGGACGAAGACTTTTGTGGGCTGAAGAACATTCAGAATGGACTGACGTTGAATGGTCAATCGTACTCTTTTCTGATGTGTGTAGGTTTGGATTTCGTCCAGAGTCACTGAGAGAAAGACTTAGGCAAGCGTGGTACAATATTTCTTCAAATTAATTAACCTAAAAAATACAAAAGACCTATGGGGCCATTCGACTAATATTGTTAAATACATACTTGACATTATAGCACCTGAATTAGCAATAATATTTAATGAATGCATAGATGAGGGTGTGTTCCCTGACCTCATGAAATACAGCAAAGTTATACCTTTGTTTAAATCGGGCAGTTCTTTTGACCCTGCTAATTTCAGACCTATTTCAGTGCTGCCTGTTTTTAGTAAAATTTTTGAAAAACTTTTGCTTCAACAGCTACAAATGCATTTTTGTAAATTAATGAACAAAAATCAGTTTGGTTTCACTAGGGGTTTATCAACAATTAATGCGGGTACTAGACTCATTGAGCACATATTTGACGCCTGGGAAGAGTCACAGGATGCATTGGGCATTTTTTGTGATTTGTCAAAAGCATTTGACTGTGTCCACCATGAAACTTTACTCCTAAAACTAAAGCATTATGGAGTGAAGAATAGAGCCCTAAATCTGTTAAAATCATATTTAAGCGAAAGAGTTCAGATAGTCGATGTAAATGGCAAACGGTCTTCGGGTAAACCTGTGCGAATAGGTGTTACACAGGGTTCTATTCTCGGTCCTTTCTTGTTTCTTATATATATTAACGATCTACCGTCTGTGGTAGATGATAGCCATGAGATTGTATTGTTTGCTGATGATACTTCACTTATTTTTAAAGTGAAGCGACGTGCGGATATTGATGACGAGGTAAGCAATGCACTCTCAAAGATAGTGCGTTGGTTTGAGACGAATAATCTGCACCTAAACAGTAAAAAAACAAAGTGTTTACGGTTCATTACACCAAACACAGCGGAGGTACAAACCAACGTACTTATAAATGACCAGAGATTGGAACTTGTGGACACTACGGTCTTCTTGGGTATCACGTTAGATAAAAAGCTTCAGTGGGGTCCACATATTGCCCATCTAGCAGATAGACTCAGCTCTGCGGCATATGCAGTTAGAAAGATTAGAGAGTACACGAATGTTGCGACCGCTAGATTAGTGTACTTTAGTTATTTTCACAGCATCATGACGTACGGTATATTACTATGGGGTCATGCTGCTGACATTGATATAGTGTTTGCTCTGCAAAAGAGAGCTGTTCGTGCTATATATCAGCTTGGTTATAGACAGTCTCTCAAAGAAAAATTTAAAGAAATAAATATTATGACTGTTTATTGTCAGTACATTTATGAAAATTTAATATATGTTCACAAAAATCGTCACCTTTTTGCTCTTAATAGTGATTTTCATTATTATAACACTAGAAATAAGGGATTGCTTGTAACTAATTCTAGTAGGCTTCATAAGATACATAATAGCTTTAAGGGTAAATGTATACACTTCTACAATAAAGTCCCAGCCACTGTTCAGGCATTATCTATAAATAAATTTAAATGTTTTATAAAAAAATGGCTCTGTCGTAAATCCTATTACTCCACTGCTGAATATCTAAATGATCGGACAGCCTGGGACTAGATTGTGATTATTTTATAGCAACTGTACAATATTGTATATTTTTATTGAAAAGAGCGCAAAAAAAAGAATGCTGGGAGAGTTTCTTGCGGCGCTTCTTCTCTCTCAGAGCGCCATTTGTTTCCGAAGCGGTAGTAGTATCTAGTAGTATAAGAAATGACATCAAAAAGAATTCTAAAGGAATCAATTTTGAGAAAATAAATGCCTTTTTATGCCTTTATTGGTACAATAATGGCTAGAATTCGTATCGAACGTGTCGTCGCGGACCGTAGAGAAAACTTGACTGTATTTAAATACCGCCCTGAGGTAGTAGAGTTATCCCGCACAGACTGCAACTGGGTCTTGGCGCGATATTGAGTTATTCCTAAATTTGTTGCGCATATACTAAAATTTTATTAAATATAATATCAGCAAATTTAAGACTTTTATGGTTTACTCATGGTTGCCATTGTCAAATACGGACGAGTTTGCAATGTATGAGCACCAGCTTTCAAACAAAAAAAAGGATAACAAAATCTGTTCATCCAATCATAAGTTCTGAAGTAACGAACATAAAAAAATAAAAAAAAACATACTGACGAATTGAGAACCTCCTCCTATTTGAAGTCGGTTAAAAATGAAGGCAATTTATTGCGAATGCAGTATAATGCAATTTCGGACACAAACCTACCTGTTTGTAAACGTTAACCTCGCAATAGAAATACGAAACATATATTTTAATTGAAATAAACATATGATGTATTAAAATAACAGGAATTCGTTAGAAATGTTTGAACTTCTATAAAAGTTATGGAAAATATTTTTCGAGAGCCGAAGTTTTGGTTGTAACACTTTTTCATATATTCTACTTGGAACTTAAAATTTGTAAAATATATTCTCTAGTAAAAATTCTGAAGTCAAGAAAGTTTAAGGAACTTCGTTCAGTAATTATGCTGGAAGTTATGACTGGTTCGGGAACTTTGTAACATTTAACTTGAAGTAAAAATATCTCATCGCCACTAATGACTCTTGGGATTCCTTTGGTGGTACAAGATGTCTGATGTGTCTCGGTGATCACGTACCATCCGGTGACTCCTATGCTCGTTTGTCAAACTTTTCGGAAAAAAAAACAAAACCAGGGTCCATTTGCAATTAAGTAAACTTTTAACCTAAGCTATTTTCAAATAATTGCAAGGATTAGTACTTCAATACAGAAATAACTTAAAGATAGGTAAGAGCTTATCAGAATCTTGAGTATAACCAAAGAATATAATTTAAAAGTACAAGTATGTTATCGCTTTGTGATACTAGAATACCCAACACACATATACATCATCAACTCTTCTCTCGCCTAGAACTCCACCGTTATCATCACTCAAGTGGCAAACTGAAACTCTAAAAACGATAATTACGAAAAATAAAACAAAAAATATTTAAATATGTTTCTGATAGCCCGTCCCTCTGCAACATAGATATATCTGAGATATTTTAAATAATAATAAACTAGTTGGGTTACTTTGGGACTTACGAAGAATATCATGGTCGCTCAGAGGGCAATGGAAAGGGCTGTGCTCGGGTTTTCCCTACAAAATCAAATCAGAAATGAGGAGATCGGTAGGACCAAGTCAACATTGTCCAAATAATTGCAAAAGTAAGTGGCAGTGGGCAGGAACATGGGTGGAGGGACTAAAATCCTCGAATGGCGACCACGTAGTGACGCAGACGCAGTGTTGGTATAAAGTACTGCCCTGTACTTTCCCCGGGGCGAAAAAAGAATAGGGGAGTCCCAGGCCCATGGGTGTCGTAAGAGGCGACTAAGGGTTTGCGGGTTTACCACTAAAAAACCCCATTTCTCGTATCATCGCTCTTCGACAACACATCCCTTACAGCCTCGCCTAGTATCGGAATTCTGGGTCTAGATATCTCGAGCGATTGCCAATTTCGCAGCCATCTGGAGAGCAAAGCCAAATTGGCTTCTAAGAAACTGGGCGTCATAAATAGAGCACATCAATACTTCAAGCCGGCCCACATTCTAGCACTGTACAAAGTGCAGGTCTGCCCACATATGGAGTCATCTCTGGTCTTGCACACCCCAGTATGAGTTCGATCCATTTGACCGCGTGCAACGCAGAGCAGCTCGAATTGTCGGGGACCCGGTGCTCTGTAGATGGCTGGATCACTTGGCGTTGCGTTGATACATCGCTTCATTGTGTACCGCATTTATCATGTTCCGAAGAGCTGTTTCACCTGATTCCTGCCGCCGTATTCCATCTTCGCACGACACGCCACAAGTTAGGTTATCATCCCGACCATCTGGATGTGTGACGGTCCTTCACAGTGCGGTTTTCAAGCAGCTTTCTTCCACGTACTACTACGCTGTGGAATGAACTTCGTTGTGCGGTGCTTCCGGGACTATACGACATGGGTACCTTCAAAAAAAGCGCGTACACCTTCCTTCAAGGCCGGCAACGCTCCTGTGATTCCTCTGGTGTTGCAAGATAATGTGGGCAGTGGTGATAACTTAACACCAGTTGATCCGTAAGCTCGTTTGTCCTCCATTTCCATAAAAAAAAGCAAAAAGAATAACAAAGTTGTGGTTTCTAAAAATATTTTACAGAAATAGTATGTGGAGTTTATAATTTAATTCATACTTTAATATTAACAAGAAAATTTGATATTTTTCAACTCTGGAGATGAAGCATTTTAATAATGCATTTTTAGGAGATGGCTAATTTCCATCCGTTGTATTTTCTTTAAAATGAAATAAAATATATTTAATTTATGAAAGACAAACGTCACGTGATCACCGCCGCTCATATTCTCTTGCAACACCAGAGGAATCACAGGAGCCTTGCCGCCGTTTAAGAAAGTGTGTGTTAAGCCAGGAAGCAAGAGAGCTGATTTGTTTTTTGATATACGAGGGGGGAACAGGTGTAAACTGCTTCGTGAATATATATATATATATATATATTGTAACACAATATTGATCACATAACATAGTTACGGCCTACCTGCACCTAGATGGCGCTACGAGTCCTGCTGCCACCTCACCGTGCCTACAACTATCAGCATGAGCGACATTTACTACCGACGCCGCTAGATGACTCTGCCGTCAAGTTAGTCGACGCCAACGTTTGTTTGTCGAGAATAGGGACCTCTGGACCGCCTCAAATGTTACAGGTATCCAGAATAGAAACTAATATGATCACGCTACCCGCTTTCACCACTGTTGGGATGGCCTAGTGTCTTTTGTTAGTTTTGTAATACATTGATACTGAGCCAGGGTACTCAGAGCCAGCAGTGTACATTGTATTGAATAATTTAAACGTATTCTAACGGAAATATAGGTATTGCTAACACGATTGTCTTATCACTATCTCGCCCCCCACCTCTCAGTTATAATATATAATAAAGAGAGAATATATTATATATATATACGGACGCGCTATCATTCCTCGCTTCTGTTTCCAAACTTTATTTCGTTGGAGTCAATACTCACCTCTTGCGACGCAAACTTTAAATCCTCGCCCCCGACGACGGAGCGTTAAAACAGCGAACCACAGATGACTCTACTGGCCTCAAGCCAACAAGGAAACACACAAGATAATATTCTGGTTCGCCAACACAGGCTCTTGCCACGTGAGCCTCTTGGCTCACGTGATTTAACAGCCAGTCAGGAAACCGCCCATGGACATCTGGTCAAGAGATGTGTTGCCCATGGCTAAGTTGGGAGTATATTCTAAGCTTGAAGGTAATAAATCATATTCACCATCGTTCATGTTCTTCAAGTTTCAATATTTATAATAACTGGGTCATTTTTAAAATTTCCTCGTAACATATTTTATTCTTAATAATTATATTATAAATAAAAGCGGAATTGTGGAGCAAAAGCTGAATCAAGAATAATATATGTATAGAAATGAACTTCGAGCATATCTAATCCCTCTCAGCCAAAGAACTTCATAAGTGTGATAGCATGTATAGCAAAACTTGTGAATGCCCCACTATAAAGAAGGTTGCGAGCACCAAATATTTAGGAATCGTTATAGATCAGCGATTATCTTGGTACCCACATATTGAACAACTTATTGAGAGAATTCGGAAGCTTACCTGGTTTTTCAGAAGTTTTTGTTAGGTTTTTCAGGAAGCGCAGTAAAATCCAAATTTCAGATGTGGAAAGAGCGTAACCTGCCTTAATATAAATTATGTATTTTAAGAAATGGAGATATCCCACGCACTACATTTTTCATCATTTCTGTAAGGGAGTTGGACTTCGCTTTTTACGACGATCGTGTATATAATGGTTTTGTTACCACAAATCAGTGCATCCGAAGCTCATTTACAAAATCACAGGAAACATAAGAGCTTAGCCGAACATATCTTATATTTGGCTTTGACCAATTAAACAAAAAAACATTATTTATACCTGGACGTGTACCGGGTCTACTACTACTCGTAGTCTTAAAATAATGTTTTATTTAATATAGCAATATACTTAATTACCTTCATTCCATAGTATTACTGTGTTATTACAAAAAAGATAAGCTTGTGTTGAACACTTGTTTAAAAATAGTAGATTTTACAACGAGTGCACAAAACGAACCATTTAACTGAGACTTTTAGCAGCGCGAGCCGAAGGCAAGGGCTGATAGTAATGTCGAGGATAAAATGGTTTTGTGGACGAGTTATAAACTCTGCTTTTCATTTCGATTTCGAGGAAATAAAACAGTAGTATAACATGGACATTTTTAACAATTTTAGCAAATTTGAAGAAGTTTCCTGCCGCTTTTTTTTAATCTTACGACATTGATTGGCTAGGCCTACTATTAAATTAATTTTGTAATATATATTTTTTTAATTAATTAAATAACCTACCGTATTTTAATTTAAATTTAATATCTTTTACGACTTAAAGAACACATGAGGCAAATAATTTAAAGTAACAACTTCTAATTAGCCTTAACATAGATACATTTATGAGTAGATACGTTAATGCACTTGTACACAAAAATCGATTTTGTGCAGCCTATTTCGTGTACAAATAAGCGATTTCAGAGCATGAGAAATGAAAGAGTTCTTTTACAAATCTGTCTTTCTGTTGTTTAACGTTTAACAGTCTTTAGACATTGCTCACATTTAAAAACGATAAGTTGGTTTAAGGTATGTCTAAGCTCTAAGAGAATATATTCTTATGGAAGTCATAGATTATACGACGACATATAGATGATTCCTGAATGCTTCAGTTTATTTTGTGCTTAAAGACGTTATAGTTAAACACTGTTTTGTAATAGAAAAAGAATAACTCAATTTCAAGTGATTTTATTGTAAGGTCACTGATTTGTTACATTTAGATCACTATCTAAAAAAACACGTGTCTAAGCCATATTTAAATTATTGTTATGTAATAACACCGTTAATGATTAACAATATTATATACAAAGTAACTAAACATTCAATAACATACTCATTAACGTTACAGATAATTAATTATACATTAATTACTCTGAAAACATTGCTAATTAATACACTATTACAAAATCATCATTTTCTGCAAATATTCGGTTATAATACCTACATTGTATTTGACTTAAAAATTAATGATATTCCATAATCTTTTAGGGCAAATATTAATTAATATAATATATTTGATATCCTTCGGACAGGACAGGAAAAATGTAAGCCCAATAGCGTATATGCATTTTAAATGCAATAAGTTAATCTTATTTAAATGATAAACTTTGTTCAAGCAAGTATGGTTTATGACTACATAAGATTCTATATAATTTGTATAGACTTTTACCACACTAGAAATATGTATTTTATTTATTATTTTTGGCATGTCATGACAATAATTATTTTAAATGTCAATTCCGCTAATAACTATGTCTACATGCAGAATGCACCTCTCCCAACACTCCGCTGAACCTCCGACCAAACGACGGTCGTTAATCGGTAACGGAAATTAAAGAAAATTTTGGTAAATTTTGGTGAATTCATTGAACACTCTTGTGACGTATGCTTTATTTAGGATGGTTTCCGCACATTTTATTATGGCGTATACCTCTGACTGGAAAACGGAGGCAAGATTTTCCAAGTTCACAGATTTGCCAAAGTTGGGAAACTCTCTGATGATTCCACAGCCAACGTCAGATCTAAGGCGTCCTAATTTGGCAATAATGGTCCATCTTTACGCCCAAATTTTTGACCGACAAAACGACTACAAATACTTAAGGCAAATTTTGCCTTTTGCACAATACCGTCCACTTGACTATTCCAGGTAAGTTTCTAGCCTAAAGTAAGTCAAAGATATTTTACCTTGTTAGAAAACGTTATGGATTTATTATTCAGTCGCGGAGATATGAGTCCTTCCAACTTCCGCTTCCTAGTAACACAGACACCAGGATGGTTTTGTCAGCAATAATATTAGGATATTATATTTAGAACTTTACGTATAAGGTACGAGATGATACTTTGGCTGTCTCGTTTTTTATCGCCTCAAGACATTATCACTAAGTCATCAGCTTGTGTGTCGATACGAAGTTCATCCATCTTGTAGAGAAGCCTGACAAGGGCCCATAGTAGAGGCGAAATAACGCCTCTTGTGGACATCCTTTAGTGGTCATTACATCAAGAGAGACTCCATGTAGCCTCAATCTAACAATCCTACACGAGAGCATCGATACATCCCATTTGACCGTGTACCGTTACCGTAGAGTCGGCCATTTTATCAGCTAAAGCTAAGGCTTTTTTAGTTAAGACTTAAGCCCTTATGGGTGTTTTATCAAATGCTCCTTCAATGTCAAAGGCGCAAAGCGCAATTTGTTTGTCCTCAAGTGCCCTTTCTTGCACCTTTAGTCGTACTCATGACGTCCTCACATAACTCAGGATAATATATGTGGCAAGATTTTCCGTTATGTCCAAAACTTTCAGCTTTGCTCCGGCTACAACGGTAGGAGTATAACCTATGTTAAGAAGGTCAAGGAAATCATTGACCCTTGAGTGCCATTTAAGGCTTTTTTCGTTTTGCAGACCTAATCGTCTTTTGGTGTGGTTTTTCACCGCAAGGAGTCCGCCCTGCAATTTTTACTTAGTCGGAACTTTAGTTATGGGTCCAGCTCTGACAGAGGGGGCCGAGGCCCCTTATTCCAGATACACTTGGAGCATTTGGAGCCTCTGTCACTGCTGGAACAGATTTGGTTGAGGTACCAACTCCGGAGGTCCCCGGAGCGTTCTGTACCCGGGCTAGAAATTTTGGTGAATTCATTGAACACTCTTTACGCAAAAATCACAATCTTGTCAAAATGTAATAGTTTGTTGTTTATTTATACTATAATAAGCTTTTCTCAAAATTTTATTATGCTTTTATGTTACGTCTTTAGATACAGTGAAATAGACTAGAATAGCACGCTAGAATATCCTTTAACAAACGCCAACTCCATGTTCAACAAAATTTCCACGTTGAGAACTTCGGCTTTCTATCAGAAACTTTACTACTGCCGATACTATCTCAGTTCTCGTGTAATTTAAAAACAAAATAAAATTTTAAATTGCAACTTTCTAGAACTTTAGAAATTTGTAAAGTTAACGTGCCCCAAGCACGCTCTCTTTTCTAGGTCTGTTGAGGTGACGTTTGTTACATAGAAGTTAAATTACACACCTAAAACATAATATTATGTACCGCATTGATTTAAGATTTACATTTAGGTATCATAATATTATGTGCGTGTAAACGACTATAGAGAATTTCAATTAAGCCGCTTAGAGTCGTTGGAGGCACTGTTGTATTTACTATTTACTTCTTGAGAACTTTAACTCTGGTCTTTTGAGTCTAGCATCACAATCAAGGTCGATAGGTTCGCCAAATGGTTGCAGTCAACTGATACTTTTACCAACACATTGAACTAGGGTTTTGACTTTTGTCACCGATTCCGATTGTGGTAGGGAACCACAGAGCTTGGTATAAAAATATACGTACAACTTATTTTTAGTTACCAAAAGATAAGTCAGCCAGTATATAAAAAAATAAAAAATAATCATAAGTAGGAATGCAGTCAGATTTTTTGTAGTGGACACTAACAGAATTATTATACATTAAACTGTTTAAAAATCCAATCCATAATTATGGAAATTGTACTCACATTCAACATAAACTACACTAAAAAACTACACCAATAAAGGAATCTAGTGGGTGCAAGTTAGTCTAGCGATTTATTAATAAATTTGTGAATTGTGCGATAACAAAGTAATTATTGTTTGGCAATGATTCGTTATTTATTATATATTATTTATGTATTACGTTAACCTTTTGACTGTATGTGTTACATACCTTGTTTTAAATTTAATTTAAAGATATTTATTTATGTATCAATTTTTTTAATCCTGAAAGACCGCGCTTAGGTATACCAATATACTTACAATATTAAGCTAAAGCTTCTAGCGCGATTCTTCAAAGGTATTTAATTCATTGCTGAGATGGTTTGGACATGTCGAGAGAATGAATGAAGAACGATTGACGAAGAAAGTGTATAAGGCCAGTGTGAATGAAAGTGTTGGAAGGGGTAGACCTAGGTGGACGTTTCGAGATCAAATCAGGGACGTCTTGAAAAAAGGCCAGGTCAAGAGTATCCTAAACCGAAGAGCATGTATAATAGGAATAATGAAAGTGGACGAATCGATACAAGTATGTAACGATCGTAGCAAGTGGAAAAAAGTGGTCTTTGCCTACCCCTACGAGAAAGAGACGTGATTATATGTACGTATGTATTGTGGTATACTAATAAGTGAAGCAGCTCGTATGAGCGCTTATTTAAGTGCGGGATTGTTCACAAACAGCCGATACCAGTGGGAGGCTCCGTTGCACCGGATGCCGGCTAGATTATGGGTACCAAAACGGCGCCTATTTCTGTCGTGAAGCAGTAATGTGGAAGCATTACTGTGTTTCGGTCTGAAGGGCGCCGTAGCTAGTGAAATTACTGGGCAAATGAGACTTAACATCTTATGTCTCAAGGTGACGAGCGCAATTGTGGTGCCGCTCAGAATTTTTGAGTTTTTCAAGAATCCTGAGCGGCACTGCATTAATAATAATTGAAATGACGGTTGGCTTGATATTTTTACGCTAACTGGATGAACGGTGAACGCTTTTTAGTGTCAGAGGTAGATAATTATTTAAATTAATGCTATCCAGGAACGTCCCAATGGGATAAATAGCTAATAAAATTAGTTATTTCCGTATCGTAAATGCAATGATTTCTCTGTTGTGATATGCATTGTTCGATATTAAGAATGGACTGTAGATTATTTAGTAGGCGCAATAAAGCAACCGTGAAAAAAGGAACAATGCATGCACCACCTACCTCTACTGCTCCTCGCCACACAGCATCCACCGGTACACGGCACTACAGGCACCAACGTGGTTCGAGCCTCGAGGCTCGAAGGGCGGCCCAGAACGTCTCGGACGGAACCTTCTCGTACGGCGGTCGAAGCGGAAGAGAGCTTGTGTAGGCTTATGAGTTGCGCCCACACACGCATTCGTCACGCGATTGTCGCGACTAGCGCCACCGTTTGCTACCGGTTTCAACTTAGGGTTGAAGTACAGTAGCGATAGATGGCACCTTAGCAAGTTCGATCTCCACAGTTGAAATTAACTGCCACTTTACCAAATAATATACAATGCAAAGACCGAACATGCATAATATATGTTTTTCATTTACCGTACCGTACATACTTCTTCAGTAAATGATTCATCTCACATTATTTCATAGTCACTTAATGACTGAGTTTACCTACTAAGATAATTTATAGTTCTAGATAGAGTCTCTTGCTGTAAGACAAGTGATGAAAACAGGCCAGGAATATTAAAGTCAAAGTCAAAGTTTTTATTTGCACAAACATGTTAGATTGATGTTGCATAAATATTATTAAGTACATGTTTGCCACATTTATGACGTGCAAATTTTATAAATTAATTAGTTTAGTGTACGTGACAATCTACGTCTTAAACTCGCTATTTCTATGACACTTTGTGTTAGTGGGTGTGAATTGCTCAAAATAAAGTTAGTTCTAAACTCAATTTTTTTTTGACGTTTTTACAGCTTTCAAAGCCTTTTCAATTATTTGAGTATAGTGGTTAGTTATCAGATGATATTATGAATTTCATTTCTTTACGATACATTAATTTATTAGCTGTGAAGTTTGAGAGAAACATCTATCAGTGTCCCAAGTAACCTTGATGGAACACTGATTTATGAAATATTTGATGCGGTAATGTTAATACAATTTATCTGAATATATTTCTTTCATAATAATTTAGGGGCGAAATTATTCTCAGAAACGAAAGAAAGAAATGTGTATGAGAAATATATGTATGAAATGAGTGAAAGGGAAGGGAGATGGCTTTCGTTCGCTGTAAGTGGATAAGGACAATAAGCATTAAATGTCAGAATTTAAATGTAAAACATTGTTTCAATAGAAAATGTGTTTCTTAGTATTATGTAAAATCTTAAAGTATGTTTTATACTAATAACTATCATCTAGTGACCGGTGCGTTTCACTTCACATAAACAAATGCATTCAAGTTGATAATATAAACAATTTTTTTGTTACTTACGAAATTTGTAAAAATTCGATCATAATAATAATTATTTCGTGCTTACCTGTTCTTGTAATGAAAAAATGTCATAGAGGAACTGTCAAACTGTGCGTCAAAAATTTATCTCATAGAATTACTATATTTATATTCTTGCTTTATTTTCATGTATAACTTATACGAAGTTTCTTTGTAAGCCCGAATGTCTTTAATTTTATATTACTTTTGCAGAAAATGTAATTGAAGTAGTCACATGTCACATCCACTTACTACATTCACAGCTCTCACTTCAAGTTCAACAAAAGGAATGATAAAACAGAGAGAACGAGATTTCAAGATTTGTTTCACTCTAAACTGTAAAAAAATACGTATACATGACGTTATATCTTATTTTTTTTTATGAACCGTCCTTAAATTACGACCGATTGGCGATCTAAGTTAATTAATCTAGTTCTCCTTAAAATATCAGCCAATATTAGGGAATAAGTTAATGAAGTTTGTTATAGAATATTTTCTTCTGCCAACGCATTTTCATACTTGATTTTTGTTGCTTAGATTTCAGAGAAGACCCTTAAAAAATAATATGTTGTTTTTTCCTCCCACAATTTTACATTGTTATTATAATTATACTCTAATCCAAAAACGTCCGGGTTTGAGTTAAACCCGTATAATTAAGAAACAGTATTAAGCTTTTTCATGTGATTATAAAGTGTATCTATGCAATAGAATACAGTGTTCTATTTTTCTCACAATATATTTAAGCTCATTTTGATTATTCTTTACGTAGGGAAAAATGGTATTATACAAATGTAAATAACATCTTTACTGGAAAGGCAAAAACAACTGAAACACATTTTGACCAAAATGAGTTACATATTGAAGTATTTTCTGCGTCGATTGTTCAAAGTTTCATTACACTCTGCACATTTATAATGTGGTACTTACTTTAGTAATTTGTCTTTGCTCACATTCATCACTAAATCATAGTTTAGCTTAGTTACGGTCGTTGATGTCTCTTTAGTACACTGACCTGTATAAATACCACTGGACAGTCTGTTCCATATGTTTGACAGCAAATTTTTTGTGCCTATTTGAAGCGCCAGTCGCGAGCGTCCAGAGAACTAACTTTGACGTATAATACAAATCGCTGCGAAGGAACGTACAATACTCAGTATTTTTGCATTGTGAATTAATTTCGTTAGTTTTCCGTGTTATTTAAACTTCAAGAATCAAAGTACACATTTTTTTTTTGTACCGCAGACTTTCGTTACATGGCCAACAGCGCCAAAATGGCGAATATCAAACAGGCACAAAAGCACTTTGACAGCCGCCAGTCCAGTTGTATATAGTAGAGGTCAATGCTTTAGTATCTTTCAACAACTGCAAATCAAAGTTTCTTTTCTTAGAAATTAATATAACGATTGTTTGAGAAGATAAAATGTATATGTGTTATGTAACATGTAAGCTGTTGATTGCATAGATAATTTTGGTAAGTCAGTTTCATGCAGCAACAAGTGAGAAACGTGTTTAGATAGTAGGTAATTCGTTTATTGCTTATCTCGCCAAGTATAACGTTAAGAAGTAACATTTTGTAAGTTCAAGAAAAGCAGAACTATACAGATCAATTACTAGGCAATGAGTCATAACATTTAATGCATTTTTCCTCTTCCTACTGCAAATTTCTGATTTACTTGGGGTCAGCCTTGTTTATCGTTTTTCCATAAGATAATAATTTCTAAGATTCAATAAAAAGAATAAACGTATATGGACTACCATATCTACTGCAGCCCGGAAAAATTAACAATGGAAATATTACGTCAATATTATAAATTATTATTATAAAAATACAGTGTATTAAGTAATGACATGACGTTAAATAACTTAAATTTTTCATTAATATAATATTGCACATTTTGTTGATGATTATGTATTAGGACACGTTACCGAAATGAGTTTCTAAGCATTTATATTGACATAATTAAAAATTTAATTCATTGATAGATTAAATTTTGTGTGATGTTCACAGAAAACAGGGAAGTGTATTTTTATAAATTTTAATTTTTTAATTTACCTACGACAAATTGATATCAAAGCCGTTACTGCACTTTGAAAAAAAATTTCAAGTGCTCTAAAACATCATAATATACTCATATCATCATTATGCTCTATCAGCAGCTATGGCGTATACATATTAACACTTCTTTCTTCTCTCTTTAGGTTCATTCCGTATCTCAGTATTTTCGTTCAATGTACCCCAGAGATAATGTAGCTTTTGCTCACAAAATACTTGCGAAGCATATCTACAGCCATCTCTACAATTAGGCACTACAAAAAAATTTGCAGAAAGTAATTAGCTATATTTTTTAATTCAAATGCTTTATTTGCACTTTAAGTAAAAAATATATTCCTGGTTTTGTATAACGGAACTCTAAATCGCAGTCCTGTAAAATGGCATTTTGCCTTTTTATTTTTATTGCCTTTCCGGTGACGACAAAATGTGTCACTGCATTTAATTACTGAAATTAAATAAAAAAACTAAGTAACACAGCTTTGAACTGTTGAGACGCTATCTTTCTTATTATTATAAAAATAAGTCCAGTGACACTTCCACTTCAAGTGCCATCACAAACATATTTAGATTATCGTTACAAAATATTTGTTCTAATTATTAATGAGCATAATAAGTTTACGTTGTTTTTGGCTAACCAAGGCAAAATCAAATTTCTGTAATAGCCTGCAGAAGTCGTTCACTCTGTCCCCGAAATAAAGCTATTTATCAAACTTTCAATTCGATGCCCGTCGGTCTCGGTAGACTCAAATCAACCTCGTGCTACAAATTGCTGTTAATTTATAAATAATATATTTAACAATTTCACCTTGTTTCATCTTGGGAAATTCTTGAAAACATTATTTTATTTTATACTAAGTATTTTCTTTAGGAATTTAAATTTATTGTATATTAAATTTGTTTAAAAAAAAAAAACAAAAAAAATATCTTTAATATTTATTATTATAATTACATGATATTCATTTCTTGTAATATAATTTGAACTAATCACAGATTACGAAAAAAAATATATTTTATGTACTTCACAAGGACTATTGAAGTGTGATTATATATTATCTTTGGAGTACAATAAATTATTAATTTGTTGTGTACAAAGAAATAATGACCAAATCGCCGTCATTATCGTTCATCTTGCACGTTGCTCGCACGCCAAATGGCATAGAAGTGACTCAAACTGCCACTATCTGCAGTTGTAATGCGATAGGTACCGTCCAGCGACGTAATGCGACGAACTAGTGCGGCGCGACCTTAAAGATTCCTTATGTTAGTGAGCACTAAAACAGGATTGAAATTTTGACCGATAAGTAGTACGAACGACTGTTTGCCGTATGGAAAGGACAATGTCCAAATCCGCCCTAGAACCGATGAACATGGGACTTACACCATAATTATTTAAATATTTTATTGTACAAGTATAAGTAGCAAAAATATTTGTTTCAAACGGAGACTTATGATTAATGAATTACTCTCTCTGGGTTTGGTAATAGTAGTATTGGATATTTAAGTTAGTTTACTTTCACTTACATAGTGTAAACGTAATCTATCTAAAAAATCATGTATCATTTATTAGTATCATAAATGACTGCTCAATTATAACCTTAAATTCAGATACATTTTATAAAATAATGGGATATCCTGAAGTGTCCGTTTTACAAATAATATATGAAGATAATCTGTAGGTAATTTAACATATTTTAAGCATTTTTTCATTGCTGACGGTACTGGGGCGAATGATAAGTGGACACAGAACAATGTCCTTTATAATTTTCTAAGCAAGAAACATGAAATTTTATTACTATTCAGTACTATGGGTGTTACATATTCCTTTCGTTCAATCGTCGACCAGTGCAGGAAAGAACTAATATCTTTATATGAGACCTGAGTTATATAAACCCTGTTCAATTCAACGCCTAAGATTCAAATTAGCCACCAAGACCAAGTAAGGTAGGGTTAACCACTAACAAAGCGCTCTTTGACTTGCCCCCTGATGCCTTGCCTAGTTTCGGAGCTCTGGGTTTCAAAATCTTGAGCGATTGCGATTCAGCGGTCATCTGGAAGAGCCAAATTGGTTTAGAAGAATTTTGGGGGTCATTAATAGAGCGAAACACTTCTTCGAGCCAGTAAATAAAACGCTTGCTCCGAACATATCAGATATGTTCTTAAATTAGTTGCTCCAATCAATAAATGGCTCGTTCACTTGGCGCTGAACATCTTCTGCCGCATTTGTCATAAACAGTGTCCTGAACAACTGTTAACCTGATCCCTGTCGCTAAACAGTTCGGTTTTCAAGGAACTTTCTATCAGGTGTCACCAAACTTATGAATAAACTTTACCTATGGAATAATCGTTATTCTATATTCGATGAAAAAAATAATAATTTACTTTTAAATAATATATTATTTTTATGGGAAAGAAGGACAAACGAGCGTGTGGGCACCTGGTGTTAAGTGATCACTGCCGCCCACATTCTCTTGTAACACCAGAGGAATTACCTTGAGGAGTGTACACTTTTTCTTGTAAACTCTTTCCTTACAACTTTTTATTGCTACAGTTAACTACCATGGTAAATAATGTAAGCGGGTTTTTCATTTAAAATAATAATTAAGGCACGGACGAGTAATAAAATATGGACTCCATGACACCTAAGATAACAGTGAAGCATCAAAATAAGCCAGTTAACGTGTAAATACATAGCCCAACGCATACACTTAAACTAATATAAGCCGATCAGCTGCCATTATGACATCTGCCATCATCTGTGACGGATCAGTTTAGGTCGCAATAAATTATTTTAAAATGCTGCCGTGTATTGAGAAATTGTGTAACAACAATGCTAGGATACAATAAAATTGTCAAGGAATTACCTTTCACAGAATTCTTAGATTCTTAGAACTTTCATAGAATAGTTTTTAACACACTATTTTATGGTCTTTTCATAATACAAATTAATTCCATTTTTGAGACACAAACCCTCAGCTACGCGTGATAGCAACATCCGGTGTGACGGAAAAATAAGGTAATCCATTTAATGGTGTTCTAAATACATAAATCATTATCTGTTTCAAGATGCAATGATTTATGATAACAGGTCTGTGTTTACCAACATTTTGTAAAGTAGACTCCGTATTTCAGTGGAACACTACTGAAATACGAGTATCATTCACATCTTTGATCTGGTACATCCCAGTATCAGATCTAAACATTAAATCGCGTGCAACACAGAGCTACTCGTATTGTCGGGTATCCAGTACTCTGTCAAAATTTCCATCACCTGTGTATTTACTTAACAACCAAATCACTATAAAGCACATAGTTATTTGTTCTCTTAAAATTTACTTATTTGATACCAAGTCAGTGACAAACAAACGAATTTAAGTATTAATTTTATGTAGATTTTCTTAAAAGTTGAAACAAAGACACTGCAAACAAGGCATGGGCACAGGAATCAAACCCCCAATCCTTACTTTAATTTGTTATTGTTTTTTATGTAATTTATTTATTTACCCACACTATGCCTGCAATATTTATTTTTATTTTAGGAAACAATCTATCAGAAATTAAAAAATTGGAGTTAAAAGTAATGTGACTATATTTATAATATAAAATAAAAATAAAGGCGATATTAATAATACTATGACTAATAACGGGACATAATTTGTGTTATCTGGTATCCCCCGTAACTGCACACACACTAGCTTAAAGGTGCTTCACTTGTTAATATCACGGCCCGGGCGCGGAGTCCTTCTTTTTTTACTCGTCCGTGAATTAATGGAGCATATCATATGTTAGACGTCATCCGATATTACAGGGCATATCGATAAAATGAAACAAAGCTGACTGTAATACTCTTATATTTAAATAAACATTTTAAGATTAACATCGATAAACTTTATATATTAATAATAAAGAGATGTTTGACGTAATTGTAAAGATTGTAAGTTGTATGTTGCTAAATGTCAATATCCGTATTATGTATTCTAACAATATTTCGCTTTAAATCTAAATTGATATAATAAGGGAGTAATGTGAAACACCTCTTAGTATGTCATAATAATATAAGTTTAATTTTGTCGAAAGTAGTTCGTAAGTATTCTATGAAATTGGAAAACTCATTATGTGTCTACTGACGTGAGGATTAATTTATTTTATTTTTCAAGATTTTTTAGCCATTTTGTTTTTTTTTAATAACAGTTTTTCACTGTCAAATTTTTGAACAAACAAAATATGCAGATACCCATTCAAAGTACCACGACTTGGAAATATTCGGCTTGTTCTTAACAGAACGTTTTAAATCAAGTTTAAATTATAGCCGAGAGGTAACGAATGGATACATTATAACTGAACCTAAAGCTGAGATGTATAGAGCGTACTTAGACGTTACTCATACTTTACTTACGTACAACTTAGCTGAGTTTATGTTTAGCATAATCTTTGGTTTCGTTTTTATTGCCAATTTACAGCTGAAATTATGCTGAGTATGCTCAGTGAGGGTTATCACTTTAAATCATTATTTAATAACTTCATATGCCCAACATTTCTGGACCTTAATATTACTAACAACTTGGACTTACCATGCGCATACGGCCGAAAGAAATAAACAATACTATTACTCGGATAAAATAAAACGCACTAGAACATGGCGGACAATCTTAGCCTTTGTGCCGAGGAAGATAATTTGATATTACTAATGATTTGGTTGATAGTTACGTTGCTTAGGATACAGAAGTTCTTTATAACATTTAACAGCCTTGTTCGCAAGCATAATTTTTAAAAGAAATAACAAACTGATATTTTTCCTAATGACTCTCGTGTGTTGTGATCACGAACATGCACGTTCATATTATTTGCTCGTCACATCTAGGTATCTTCATCCTATTACTTAACAGGACTTGATAGAACTTTTGTATTATTATTTATAATCACATATTTAATATAAAAATAATAACAAACATATTATTGTAATATAAGTTTATAATAATGTAATCCAATTTTTTTGAGTTATCTCGAGCATAGGTAAATTACGCTGATATTTGTCTTCAATCAATTCGAAACGTACTGCGCCTCTACACAGTCCTGACACACGTCCTGAGGATGCCTCGTTAAGAGGAGTCGAATTGATTTTACGCTCAAGATTACTCCAAAAATTTGGATAATTATGGATTTCCGCAAAGTAACTGTAATAAAATGTAAGCCAAAGTATGAGCTGTCCTCTCCATCATAGAAACATTATATTTGTTTGTAGTTATATTTGATACTCTGTGTACTCCCATTTCCATGTCTTGATTGTACTGTTGTCATAAATTGGACTTATTCCTTCCAGTCTGGTGGCCTGCAAATATACATCCAATTTTAGTCTTAATCATAAAAAATAACTCTACTTCAAATGATTTACTGATCATAAGTAATGCTACTGGCATAGTTAGTAAGACTAGGAGCGCTAGGGCCTATCCAATAAGGCGCGGGTTCGAAGTCCGCAACCTTTATAAATTTTCGTAAAAATTAAATACCTATAGTATACTTAATCACATAAAATGAACAAATTGTCAACAATAACTCTACTCCTGAAAACAAGGCTAAATAATGATGTGGATAAAATATTTTTTGCATTTAATACAAGGTATTATTTAACTATGAAAGTGGTCTTGATAGGGCTAACAACGCTTATATTGAACATAAAGCTAAAATTTAAAACACGTAGGAGGTTTAAATAACCATGAAACCATACCATAATCATAAAAACTTAAACGTTCTTGTGATAAAGCAATATTGTAAAGTTAAATGACATTCCTTATTGGTCGAGAGACAGCTCGTATTTCCACACAAAAGCTCGCAACATGTTCCTGATCAAACAAGTGAAAAGTTCTCGAACGAAAGTTGCTCGGATAAAGAAGAAAAACTGTTTGCTCCACAGATGTATCGTTATAGCGGTTCAGATTCAGGTATTTGTTATATTGGGATCGGGATCGCTCCACTGATAAAATTGCTGTTTTATACAGTGCAATACTTTGAACATTCAGCAGAATTGTATCAAAAGTTATTTTCAGTGAATGTATTTCACAACGATTCTCGCAAAAATTGGTAAGTGGCTTAGGTATTCATATTTCTTTTTGATAAATTCTCACGGATTTCTGAAAACAACTTTCACTTTGTGATTGGCAGGCATATTCATGATTTTATTTGACGGACACAATTTCAGTAAGAAAATTTATTGAAGTAAATCCACAAATATCCAAAGATATTGAGTGTTAATTCCGCAATATTTGTCTTCAAACAACACGTATTTGGCCTCTACATGAGGCATCCTCAAGAGATGTTGACTCGCCAACTCTGGCACGGCACTAAGAAAATGCACGAGAAATATTGGCGGAATTAACACTCATGAAAACTCAAATTATTTGGACTATTTCAGTACTTATATTACGTGTACTGGAATACTATTATAGCGCGTGAGTACTTTTAATATACTACATTACTTTATTTAATACAAAATATAAGGCCGAAGGACGACCGTTCTTACTTTACTTCATTCTTTAATCTATTCTTATTCGATTATTTTCTTGTTCGTGTCAGTATTCTAATTTAAAATAAAATATTCTTCAACTTTACGGCCAACCTTTTAACCATGAGTTCTTATATACGGATAAGAACTGGTTGCTACTATTGTAACACTAGAACACTAGAAACTAGAAAATAACTGGGGTAATAAAGTAAATAACATAATAACATGATTGATGTTTCGAATTTTACAATTGCAATCAATTTTTTACAATATTTGTTCACAAAAACTGATAAAAACATACTTAACTCAGAAACATGATACTTACTTTCGTCTTAATCGACACACTTCAAAATTTATCATATTTTTTTAATATTTTGCATATCATTTTAATAACGTCGCCGATATCAGTAAGATAAGTTCTGTGAATTCCATGTAAATAGCGCACAGCACTCATGTTAAAAATTAATAAAAGTTAAAAATCAAATATTTTGTTTAAATTTTTCAGTTTGTATTCAGGAATCATCTGCTACTCTAAAAGTTCGGGTGTTAAACTTAGATTGCTTAGATAGCTTGAAGTATGATCTAAGTTTGATAGAATGTAAAAAGCCTAATCTGCATGTGTCATTAAATTTAATAATTAATTTGATAAATGGTTCTTATTCTTCTTATTGTCATCCTCTTTGGCGCTATAACGCATTATGCGTCTTGCTCTTCTCAATTATTCTTTTCCATAGGTTTCGCTCTGTCATTGTTCTAGTCATTGAATTTCTTCTCCTCATCTTGGACGTCATCTTCACTTTTTAAACCAGTTCAAATGTTCGTCGGTCACAATTTTTGCGTGGGATTTTCAGATCGATATGACATGGGTTATTTCACAATAGGTCGTATACGCATCCAAGAGGCGGCAAAGATCACTAACAAAGCTGGTACACTAGTTTGTTCTTGCACCGAATAACAAAAGCATTTTTTTGGAATTCTTCTTACAATTCCTTTCATTTGGTACCATTATCTTGGACTAATTAAAATATCTGCGTTCACCTAAAGATGAGTTTGGTAATGACGAAAATTATTAACTAATGAATACCAATACTATAATATATACCTGCAGTGACGGATGGTTTCCAGGCAAAGGCGGCAAGTTAACAGGTTCGTATTCATCAGACACACCGCTATCAGGTGAATCAATGGTGTCTAACTTGTTTATATATCCCTGGGGAAGTTTACTCTTGTTGATGCAGTAATCTCCAGTAAATGGATTCTGATAGGCAACAACCGTTCTGTAATCAAGTTATGAATCAAATATAATATATTGTTGCCTTGGAAGAATACTGTTTCAACTCAAAAATACTATTATTTTCAAGGGAGATTGAAGTTTTCTGTTATTTCAAACTGTTATAACTTTTTACCTATTTTACTTTTATGGATAAAAATTAATTAAAAACAAAGAAAATTTATCATTCTATTTACTTAAGAAACTCGCGTTCCGTGCGAGTGCTCTGCCAAATGAGCTAGCCGTTCGAATATTATGTTCATTTGGCAGAGCACTTCCTCGGAACGCGAGAAGTCGTGGGTTCGAGTCCCGCATCGTTCATAAAATATTGTTTACAATTTTTTTTTGTATATTAATCCTAGAAGTGAAGGTTATCACTTTCAAAACATAACAAATTGTTAAGAAGGTGTCATCCATTTCTACTTTTTGTATGTTTTTTTATTTGTGTTAGTTTTTTGAAAAATTGTGTCTAATAGCTGTTGCTAACTTTTCAACATCATTTAAAAGTCTAAAAAGTACAATTCTTATACCTTGTAGGGATTACCAGTTTTCTTAGCATTCCTTACTATATGGGTGTATTGATCTGGTGTATATATTGATCCAGATCTATGGCTTTTTTGGATATTCCTTTCTATTACCAAGTGAACGCTATCACCCTCATTTTGTGTATGGCCCTTTATCAAATATTTATAATATATAAATGTATGCTGTCATTACATAGCGAATAGTTTTGGCATCCACAGCAACCGTCTCAATAAAATACCAAACCGAATATTGAACATTCTAGTATTTTAGACGTTTCTTTTTAACTTTTAATATTGAAGCACACAACGAAGGTTCCAAAAATAATAATAATTGTAACTCCATTATAATATTCTCGTAACAGTTTGATTAACTTTTAGGTAATTTTAATATTTATCGTTTCATTTTAGTTAGGAGAATTCTAAAAATAAGTTGATTATTAAGTTGTAGAAGAATACACAATTATTTGTTTACTTTTTAGTGTATATTATAGTGTTTTGGAATCGTTTTATTGAAGTCGGATGTTTTTTCGTTAATTTTTTTTGAGTCACAGGATTTACTATGATTTCTGGAAACCTTTACTTACATAGATATTCAGTTCATTTTTTATTTTAGTTTATATTTCATTTTGTATTTTCATTGATTTTGTATTTTCTGAGACTGTTGGTGACGAACGCACCTTTACTATTAGAATGTGTTTGGTTAGATACTCGTGTATAAATTTCAATTATAGGCAACTACCTACATGACAATTTCATCACAATATTCATTTTTTTATACATTTACAGCGTTCATCAATTAGCCACAGAAATATAAAAACATTTATAAAGTCGTTATTGTGCCAAATTACATTAAAAAATCTAACTGCAATAAGTACCGTACAGTAAAGCGTCTTATTCCAAAACAAAACATAATCAACATTGGATAGTATTATCTTTTAAACAGTCTTATTAAGAATAGTGACAAAATTATTCCTCTTATTAATTGTATGTAATACGGTATTATTTTTTCGTACTACATTACACTCATACTTACTTTTTCTAAAATAAGGAACTAAAACAAAACGAATTAAACAAAATAGCACTGTTTTATATCGATTATTTCGTGTTACGACTATTTAACGGAGAAATAACCTGTCGTCATCTTAAAATTTTCGTCGCAACTTGTGAAGCAGCACTGTCAAATATAAATTGGGACCTAAATACACCAATGACATAAAGTTTTACTGTCGTGCCACAGTTACAAGGGCTGTGATACAAATATGATTTTTATGGAGCATATAATTTGGATAATCCGTCGCGTGGTCTAATAATAACCTCAAAATTGTGGTATTTTATTATAATACACTATTCTTCCAATGCAGCGATATTAATTGTAGATTTCTTTTACTTGTTATATATAAAAATAAACTTTCTAAGAAAAGTGTGTGTGTACTTTTGTATGCACGCAATAAGTTATACTTCTTTAGCCTAACGAAGCAAAAGAAAAGAAGTTATTGCTATAAATTAATCATAATCTATTTCCAGGTTGTACGATCGCTTAGATATTCAGGTATGGAGTAGTAGGATTTACGACACAGACATTTTTTATAAAACATTTAAATTTATTTATAGATAATGCCTGAACAATGGCTGGGACTTTATTATAAAAGTGCATTCATTTACTGTTTCAGCTATTACGTCTCTTATGAAACATAGGTACTAGAATTAGTTACAAGCTCATTTCTTATGTTCTAATAAAATAGAGCTCCATGGAAAATTAAACTTTTATTATTATATAAAAAAACACGATTTAATGGTCAAATTGCTATGTGGAAAATATTAACAAGGGCGAAGCTACGAGCGGCCTCTCGTAGCCATAATCCCCGTGCGTTATAAACGAGGACAGGCGGCCATCTTGAGTGACGTCATGTCAAGGTATACACTACAAAAATCACTATGACAACATTATTCTTATTAGGTAATAATAGACTAGCTGAGCCGAAAGACGTTGTTCTGTACATAATAAATAAAATACTGTTTTTAATATAGAAGACAATAATATTTCATAACATCAATTCTTTCATACAAAATATGTCGATAAAAAACAGATATGGGAAATAACAATAATAATGGGTCCTAAATCTAAACAAAAAGTATCCTACCTCTCAAGTTGGACTAAACTGCACTCCATGAAGTTAATTCCCATTAAAATCCGTTCATTAGTTTAGGAGCGCACTGGAAACAATATTATGGACACTGGATTTATATATATTATTAAGATTCTGAAATAATGTACTCCAAGGCCATCGGAAATGTGTTATTAAGTATTATTATTATATATTTCTTGTGTGCGTGTGTGTGTCACTGAACTCCTCCTAGACGGCTGGACCGATTTTGATGAAATTTTTTGTGTGAGTTCAAGGGGATTCGAGGATGGTTTAGATTCACAATTGAACTACCTCCTAAACGGCTGGGCTGATTTTGATGATATTTTTATGTGTTCCAGTGATTTTCAGATTGGTGTGTGCCTTCAGGTGGATTCGAGAATGGTTTAGATTCACAATTAAACTACCTGCTAAACGGCTGGACCGATTATGATGATTTTTCTGTTTGTTTCAGTGAATTTGAGATTAGTTTAGATTCTCAATTCCGTCCATATAATATAATTCTCCTGCTCATGTGTATGTTAGTGAACTCCTACTAACGGCTGGACCAATATTTAAAATTTAAGACATGTGTACAGGACAACGTCTGTTGGGTCCACTAGTTAAATATAATATTGTATTATGTAAGGATTAGACGGCAGACAGACGGATTATTTTTTTCCGACACCTCCAACAAATATCGTTAATGTATACACGTCATAAACTTAACACTATAATTATACCTTACATCATATTTTATAAGTCTACATAGACTATGACAGATATGAAAAGGTCGAAAAAAATAGACTTTAGAACTTACCTCTATTTTGAGCAATTCACGCACACTACCACAAAGTGTTATACAAATCGCAAGTGTAAGACGTAACTTGACACGCACACTAAAGTATTATCCCTGGTCTGTTTTTATCGGCTTTCTAGACGAATAAGTTATCTAATATATACTTAAACCTTCCTCGAGAACCATGCTAACCATTTGTGAAAACAGCATGAAAATCGGTGCAGTAGTTTTTGATATTATCACGAACAGACAGACAGACGAAGCAGAGGACTTTATAATAATATGTAGTGTATAATATAAACAGGGTGTGAGGGTTTAAATTTAATCATTTTCCTAAACTTGCCTGAGTTGTTCAGCCTCGCCTTCCTCCTTATGGGAAAATATAACTTTAGTTGGACGCAATAGTATTGTCATCTGAAAGAAATTAAAATAAATAATAAATTACAAAAAAACAAGCGACTTCAAGTACACTATTCCAAAACAATAGATATAATATGCGCTAAAAAGTATAAAATAATTGCATATTTTTATACAATCTAATTAATTAATCAAATTCTATTAACAATTATTGTTATTTTTGGAATCGGTGTCCTTCCGCCGCGACCCGCTCTCGCCTCTCGCCTCCTCACGACTCAAGCACATCTCACCTATAACTATGTATGTAGTTACAAACCTATCTTGGATGACACCGACTCCAAAAATTACAATAATCGTAACTAGTAAACTAATAATCGTATTAGAATCGTAATTAGATAAATTAATTAAATTGCATAGAAATACGCAATTATTTTTATACGATTTAATGCATATTATATTATGTATTGTTTTGGAATAGTGTATTTGAAGTAGGTTGTTTTTTATATATTTTTTTTTTTCAATTTTTGATTTTTAGTGATTTTAAAGTACAATAACTTACAATTTGTCAAAATATGTTTTGATATACAAAATTTTTCAATGCAGCAATGAACGTTAGCGCTTTGCAATTTGATTACAGACAGTTAATTCTGCCACAGATCGTACGTACTGTAAGTCGTTAAGGAGTCCCATTGATCATCATATTCGACTACGACAATTACTTGACCATCACTATGTTATGATAAATGACTTGAATATCCTAATAGCATAAAAAAGATTCGGCCGAGTATCATTAATTTGCTCCTAAGAATTGAAGAGTTCGTTACTTTGTCGTGGATTCCGTAATCAGAACATAACCAAACTCTCACCAAACTACCTTTGAAGTGTATCCTATCCAATAAATATAGATAATATAGAATCATCGAAATCGGTTGGCGCGATATTGAGTTTTTCGTAAATTTATCATCCAATCCATCCATCCAGCAAATTTACGTCTTTTATGGTTTTTTCATGGATGCCATTGTCAGATCTGGACCAAATTACAATAGGACCACACAGGAAGCACCAGCTTTCAAACTAAAGTAGAATCATCAAAATCGGTTCACCCAGTCGAAAGCTTTGAGGCAACAAACATAAAAAAAAATACCGACGAAATGAGAACCTCCTCCTTTTTTGAAGTCGGTTAAAAACTGCGATTTATTTTAGTTTCCTAAGTGAAAACTGCTAGCGCACTTAGCACTTCGTGCATAGTTCTCATTTAAAACAATATAATTTACGTTTTTATTCAACAACGTCAAAATATTTATTTATAAAAAAATAAATATTAATTAATAAAATTAATAATTAAAATATTGTCTCCACAACATGGCCTTTATCTTTATCTGCATGCTGCCTAGATATAGCTCAATTAGGATCAAGATCGTCGTAGAAAATGATCCTGTGATTCCTCTGGTGTTACAACAGAAGACGGTGATCACTTAACATCAGACAACTCGTTTGTCCTCTCTTCCATAAAAAATGTTGAGTATAATTAGTATTATAAGATGACACTAGTTGATCACAACAGTGGGACACTCAACCAACCACTCTCAAGAATCTTGCATTTATAAATTACCACGTGCTCTTATTTTGAGGATTAATATTCAATATTCAATTCAATTCAATATGGACACACTTTTAACACAAATTATCTTGCCCCAAACTAGGCATAGCCTGTACTATGGGTGCAAGACAACGATATATTTAATACAATATAGTTACTGAATGAACCACATCAATGTAGATGTGGCGTTCAGGTAGATGCTCTTGGACGCCACGGGTTATCCTGCCTAAAATCGGCAGGCCGTATCAGTCGTCACGCCAGGATTAATGAAGTCATCCGCAGGGCATTTGCCGCTCTTAATATACCAGCTGTTTTAGAGCCAAATGGTATTACCCGCCGCGATGGCAAGCGTCCTGATGGAATGACGCTGGTGGCTTGGGCACGGGGAAGGGCGCTGGTGTGGGACGCTACTTGCGTCGACACTCTGGCTCCTTCTCATGTCCAAGTTACGTCAGTTGGTGCTGGGGCTGCTGCTTCGACTGCCGAAGACAGCAAGCGTCGCAAATATGTTGGTCTCAGTGAGTCATACATCTTTGTGCCGTTTGGTGTCGAGACACTTGGCCCGTGGGGCCCAGAGGCGCGGAGAATGTTCAAAATACTATCTTCGCGCCTCAATAAGGCTACTGGAAACCCAAGTGCTGGTAGCTATTTCGGTCAACGGATCAGCCTTGCTATTCAACGCGGTAATGCTGCCAGTATTCTTGGTACGCTTCCACGTAATGATAGTTTTAATTTTATGTAGTCGTAGTATTGTAAATATAGTTAAAAGATTTGTTTTGATTAAATAAGCAACATTTATACAGTTACTTAAACAAACATAAATACATATAAATATCCATCACTCGGAAACAAACATCCATATTCATCATATAAATGATTGCACCTACCGGGATTTGGACCTCTAGCTTAGTAGTCAGGGTCACTAACCATTAGGACAGTCTAAAAAACCATTACATTTCCTCCAAGAACTATTTAAATGTATTAAGACTTTTAAACAATTAACATTCCAGGAATTAAAAAATATAACGTTTCATTTTTAACCGACATCAAAAACAGAGGAGGGTCTCAATTCGTCAGTATTTTTTATATTTGTTACCTCAGAAGTTTCGACGGACTGAACCGAATTTGATAATTGTTTTTTTGTTTGAAAGCTGGTGAATCCCGTGTGGTCCCATTGTAATGGCCTAGATCTGACAATGGCATCCACGAGAAAACCATAAAAGTCTTAAATTTGCCATAAGTATGTGCGCGACAAATAGACGAGTAACTCAATATCATATCAAAAAAACTATTTCACAATAATAGATATAATATAGGTACACTAAAATTAAAAAAGTAATTAAGGATTTTTTACAATCTAAATAAACTAATTCTAATTTAAATTTTTTTTATTTTTGGAATCGGTGTCAGTCAAAGTAGATTTGTAACTATATAATTATTTATAGTTGTAGGTGAGATGTGCTTGTGTCACGCGCGACGTGAGGAGGTGAGAGGAGGGGGTGGGGTCGCGGCGGGAGTCTATCTAATGTTTTGGAATAGTTTTATTTGAAGTTGATTGTTTTTTGTTTAATTTTTTTATTTATATTTTTACAGGTTTTCTTCATTTTACTTGTGTTTTAATAAATAGACTATTTGTCGCATTGTTTATGAAATAATGACGCATCTTATCATTAATTTTATATTTCTCAAACATAAATTATTGCAATATCATACTTCTCTCCTCCTTCTTCACACATAAACATGGCAAATTAAAATTAATTTACAATAACAACTTTTAGGAAATAATAAAATTTAAGCTTATTAACCACTAATAAACTACTAACACTACTTTGAAACTCCTTTTATATGTAAGAGGAGGACAAACAGGTACACATAGGGGTCACCTGGTGGTAAGTCATCACCGCGGCCCTTACTCTATTGTAACAAGAGAGGAAACATAAGAACGTTTTCGACTAAAACATCTACTAAATGTACGAGTACAAATGAAATTGAAACCCGAGAACACACTGTTATGTATGTGGTGAATAGGTAGGTTGAGGATAATTAATTGTAATAATTATAGACTCTCATGTTTCTACCAATTACACTAATATATATAATAAGCAATTACTGTCTTTAATTAGTATTTGTGGTAAGAATATTATATTAAAAAGATTTATTTAAGGGATGATGTATATTATATACTTACATGGCCACTCTTTCGCAGTCGATACAGTCTATAGAAACAATATCCACACGAAGAACAAATTAAAACTGACTGAAAGAAAACATGTCAAATATTATAAATACATTATATAAACTTTTACCAAATTATAAGATCTGTTGAATTTGAAAATTTGAAGAGAGAGGTTTGAAGATCTAGTCAAAATTTATAATAACGAGATATAAAATAAATCAGTTTGTAAATATATCAATCCTTGATTAATACAGCATCCCATTTTTTTTAAAAATTACCAGACTGGTGAGCGATAACTATGTAACATAATCTTAATTAGAATTTAACTTTTAACTGAACGATTCGTAAGGGGAAGGGGAGATCCGAACCGAACCGTAGGTATTTCTGTAGAGACTTGATTCCTAATAAAAATGACAAGTTTAAAAAGCAAAAAATTTAAAAAATCCTATTCTTCTGATTCTATCAAATATGATATTATATTTAAATACCCCTTTTCGTAGCTATTGCCTGTTAACATAGAGTAAAGTAGAAATAAATTTCCTTACCAGAATAATAAGGAGAACAATATCAACGTAAATGACATACATTTCTACAGCACAAAATTTGGCACACTGATATCACAACCATTATACAATTATTCACATTTCTGACGGAAGTTTATTTACTTTAATTATTACACTTAGAAAACAAAGTAACGCGCACGTAAATACAAAATATGAGAAGGGAATGAAGATACTGCATCCACTGCGGTAGCTGGAAATAGTTCATTGGTGGGAGATATTGACATTTCAGTGTGGTTGGTTGATTCAATGGGGTGTATTTGAAGCAACCAATGAAATTCGTTCTGTATTCGCAGAGGATAGTAGTCGTTATTAGCAAAGAACAACTCATGAAGATACGACATTTCAATGAGTAGTTAATAAAATACAGAACCTATGAAAACATAATAAAAGATCCAACACACCATTTTGTATGATGATACGAATGTGAATGTGATGAAATGACAAATTATAATCTTTAAAAAATTCTGCACAGGATACCGGCTAGGCAGTTATCACCACGGGGATCCACAGCGGCGCCATTTTCTGTCGTGAAGTATTATTGTGCAAGCATAATTGCGTTTTTAAAGTAACAACATCAGCTTTTGACTGATTAACATGACAGACATCCAAAGATTATTTGTCTATCGGTGATGCCTCTCTTTAGACGAGCGAAATTACAATGCTACTCAGAACTTTGGGTTTAATCAAGAATCTTATCCACTGCACTTTGTCATTTTAATTTATTCATATTTTTTTTTTACTATTTATAATTAACAACGAGAACATAAATAAACCGTTATATTTTGCACTTCTGGGCACTTTCATAAAATAGTTATTTAATTATGAAAAAACGCTACTCTATAACATAATTTATACCTGAACATGTTTATCGTCGGATTACTGCAAGAACTCACTAATGGCGAAAAATCATTAAGTGCAGTAAATAACTGCACGAACATTGTCTTAACGAGCTCTATAAAATGCAAAAACTTACGTATTTCTAGCTGTTTTAATTTGGAAGTCATTACTTTTAACAATTTTGGCACTATTGGTTTTATTAAAATCATAAAACACTTTGTAAACTTTAAAAAATATCAAAGTTGTGTATTAATGAAAAATTACTTTTATGCAAAAGTCGTTTATGTTATTTAGTGATTTTTATATATATTTTTATGACATACGAAAATCACTTTAGAACAAAACTTGGTTAAAAGTCATTAACTGCGCTTAATTACTTATTATAAAATATTAATGTTATAATAGGACATATTAAACAATTTTAATTGATTCTATCAAATCAAGTTATGGCAATCAAATTAAACATAGTTAAATTAAATAGGCTACTTTTTTATTTAATTTTTAAAATAAGAGCCCTTTAAAATTGCCAAGTTTAATCCAAATTATAAAAAATTGTCTAAATATGTCATTCACTTCGGGCATGCACGCTGGTTGCACACTATTAATGATACATGTAACAGTCATTTTAACATTTGTTTGGTACACAAACAAAAACCCAAACTATTAGTGTAATATCTACACTTTTATTCTTTGACATCATTTGGCGCCAACACTGTCGCGACGTCTGGCCTCAACTTAAAACATGAATCTATTTTCTGTTAGCTTCAAAATCATTTGCGATAAATATTTTGATCTGAAATAATATTTAAAAAATGACAACAATAGGACGGTTTTCAGAAGGAGTATTTTGTTTCTTTGCCTTTGTGACATAAGTGCCAGATATTTTATTTACCTAATAAGACCGCTTTATAAACATACCATTGTGAATCGTAAGAATAGGTATGCTATAACGATTATTGTTTTATTTTTTAAAACTCATTTTCTCAACATTTTTGATATTATGTAACTTTAACTTGTTTTTCGAATGTCTTGTTTATGTGTGGTCTAATCAAACACAATTTTTTTCTTGGTTTGAAAGAATGCTGCAGGATTGGTGGTACTATTGCATAGAAAAAAAATAAAAATTAAATGGTGAATTCAAACATCCATTTTTAATGCGTAAGACAAAGTGTTGAAATGTCGTTATTTGTCATTAATAATTTAGCACCAAACTGTGGTATTTGTTTTAATGTACTTCTTTCTGTGTTTGAATTATTTTTTTGTAAAAAAGCAATAATCTGTAACGAACAAATCTTAATAATGTAACTTTTTCAAACATTACATTACATTATGTGGATACTTATTTTATGTCGGAGGAGGACATACGACATACAACGTACGACTCACACTATTGTTTTATCTCAGCTTTAACGAGGCGGGCGTAGTGTTTCACTTTATTATTATAATTCTCTTTATTATATATATAACATATTTATATAAAAAAAAAAAAACAATATTACAAATATAAATATAAAAAATAGAGTCTCGCCGGCGTTGGTTCACGACAATTCCGCCGGTGGTTAGGACGACGGACTGAGGAACTTCCGCACGATGCGTGCCGTTCCCAAAACAGCTGCTTTCTGTAACTGACCCTTAATCCAGTTATTAAGCGAGAGCCTCTTGTTATGATGGTTGAGGCTCTTTGCTGTAAGACCGTTTACGGAAACGACTATTGGGACAATTATTGTTGAATCAACATCCCACATGTCAGTAACCTCGTGTGCCAGGTCCAGGTACTTCGACAATTTGTCTATTACAGCAAGGTCTTTGCTAGATTGTAAATAAGTATCAAGTATTATTATTATTATTACTCGTCACAACGTACTACCTAAACATTAGGTTTAAGTGTGTAACAGATGGACTGTTGGGCGTTATCGCATATTATATTTTATAGCAAGGTATAATTATTACTATATAACTTTTTGAGCAGTTGGTTATCTTTAAAGAGCCACAGATAGCAATAATGTCTATAAAAATCTTCACAGACACATATACTATAACAACTTTGCACTTAACATACACTTGAGGTATATATTGAGGACACATAATATTATTTTTGCCTCAAAGACGATTTCCCGAATCATGAGCAAGTCATGTTCTAGCTTTGTCATAGTTGTTACTGTCACTGACCACCAGAAATAAAATTGGGAAATAACTTATACGTCTAGATATAGTCTATTACTGTTAGACAACCGACAAAAACGGGCCAGGTTTAATACGTTAGTATGGGTGACATACTTACTTTTATTACACTCGCAAGTTGTTTTACACTTTGTGTTAGTGTGCATGTATTGCTCAAAATAGAGGTTAGCGCTAAGTTAAATCTTTTTCGACGCTTTCACAGCTGTCATAGTCTATCTAGATGTATGAATTACCTAAGGTATGTGACTTACTGCGACGTTAAAACAATTAAATAACGTTTAAGAAGAGTTCAGTAACTAATTACTACTTACAATTTAACTAGTTCAACATAGCTTGGCATTTCTCCAGGAAGACACAAAGAGGAAGCTCTAAACAAACCCAAAAAACATGTTTGAACTCAGCTTCAATGGAACTGAAGTCACCTTTGAATTTTTTGTCGAAAGAAAAAGTTACTTTCCTCATGTTAATTAACAAGCGTGTAAATGTAATTAAATTATACATATTAATGTCATCATAATATCGTTGTCTTTTTTTTCATTATTTCGAAGTTCGTAGTTCCTTTAGTGGGTACATTTATTATATATGGGTATATAGTCCGCACTCGAGGAGGCCTCTACGTATCATTTAGGTATTTATCTATTTGTTGTTTAAATTTTCTAAAGTTGGCTGTAAGTTTCCCAAATAAAAAAAAAATTTGGAAAGCGAATAATAATAAATATTGTAAATATAATTGTGTTTAAACGTTTTTTATTTTGTCATAAATAAATGTTCTACAAATCAACGATACCAATTGAACGAATTATGGAAATCTTATCTGTATGTCTGTCTATAACCAAAGAATCGCTTGATTATATTCTTGATACAAATCTATGGTATTGAGATCAAATTAATTATGTATTTATGTATGTGTTCGCTAACAATTTTAGTATTATAATCAATAGTTTTATCAAACAAAAATAAGTCATAGGTACAGGTTCATTTAAAATAATTGTAAATTACGAGACTGCATGCAATAGAAGTAGGTATTTTGATCCAATTTAACTAGCTAAGACTAACTGAACTAATTATTGTAGATTAAATACAGAAATTTATCTTACTAACCCAAGACATCTATACTTATAAATGGACAGCCGTTTTTTTCCTTAGGTTATACAGCGGTAATTATACAGCTTATTAAACACCAGAGCAGTCAAAAAAAAACATAAATAATGTTGTAATCATCCTAAAGACGCAACTCTTACGGAAACTATCTTTTAATGTCCACACTGTGGCATGTAACTTTATTTAAAATATATTATTAATTACGAAGTAAAGTGTCGCTTAGTAGAATTTTCCCAAAAATAAAAACGGGCAAATTTAACTAACCGACTAGGCAGTAGAAGTGTATTAAATGAAAAATGTGTCGAATTTAGACTAAAGCAAAATTATCTAATCAAAATCATAACTGTTAATAAATTGAGACAAAACTGCAGAAGCTTTATTAATATTAATTATATTTCTTAACACATTTAACTTAGTACCTCAAGTTTCTAAAAAAGGACAATTAATTGGTGTCGGAAGTAACAAGAAAATTACAATAATTAATGTATTGAAGGAAGTTTCATAGCTATAGATATAGCGTAGAAGTTAAATTTAACTATTTATTTATAACAATCAATAATATATTATTGTGTACTTACAACATCACATCTAGTAATTCTAACGACTTACGACATCAACAAACCGCACAAGTCTGAGAAAAAACAAACTTGAAATAATTCATATAAAAAGTACCTAACCTACCTTCCTAACCAATATCTGGCTACGCCTTCTCAGACTCGCAATCGTCTATGTCTGATTCGAGTAAACAATTTTCAACATTATTAGCATTTTTAATAGTGGAGTACTCCTGATGGAATGCAGGTATTACTTTTTCTTTGCACGGTTTCGTAAGGAGCCAATTCGAACAAATATGCTAAAGCCTTTGATATCGGCAGTGCTGATCTGTAGCAAGACATAACCTCTTATTATTATATAACCTTTTATGTATAACCTTTGATGTTCATATTGCTGAAGCGTTCATTGAATATATGATGTTAATAGTCATTTTATTATATTTAAGACCATTTTTCAAAAAAAAATAACCACACGAACTTTGCTAAATTTAACAGTTAAATTCCTTTAATAAGTTTTTTTCACCAATAACGTCCCATCTAAAAAAGTTTTCGAAAGAAAATGGTGCATTTTTAAATTTAGTGAATAAACTATTGCGTTTCTGCTGAAATTATGTTCTTTTTTATCTTAATCTCCATAGCTACGTACAACAGGCATATATGTATCAACAAAAAGTTAATTTACATAGTCTGAATATTTTTGCAATCCTGCAAAGGGAAATGTATTATTGCTACGACAAGGGCTACGGCTACATTCATGGAATAGAAGTAGGTGTTTACTATCTGTCCTTTCATAGACAGAATTAATGTTACTATGAAAGATATTTGCTATTTCATTTGAACCTCTTTTCGCGTTACTCTCGTCCCAATAATAGCAGAAAACATACATAGGTTGTCCATGAGAAGTATTCAATGCCTTTTCTAAATCAAAGCTAGTATATCAGGATCCCTTTGGTGCATAAATTTATGAGTAAAAAATCTATTCTAGCTTTCTTCTTTTTCAATTTAATCATGTTTATTTATTTATTTATTTAACACCAACAAGACAAACACTAACAAAAGTATAGTCATATTATTACAATAAATAATAAATTCTAAGTGTTGGCTTAAGTATAGGTGTTACAAACATTTCAAAAATATAGATACAAACATATTGATTTAAAATGAATGCAAACACTATCGGAATATTTACATATTGATCGTAAATGAATAAGAAATGAATAATATTTTATAATAATTCAAACATGCATCATTGTTCTTCTTCTTTAATTAATTTGGATCGTTAGCATCTGCCTGTTGTGCTGTGTGTAGGTACTTTAACATTTGTGTTTTTTCGGTATATCTAATGCAATTTTTAATTCTTCAGTTAATATTTAACGCCAAATCCTTTCGCTTACCTACTACTACATCAATAAAGCATTTTTTATAATATATAAATTGGAAACATTTTACGGGTCTGATGGTAGGTTTTATATGAAATAAAGAATAGTGTCTTTAATAGAAAATTTGGTTTTGTTTGGTGCTTCACACATTCCACGTAAGTCATCTCTAGCATTCCCTAAGTTAGCATTACTGTGTTATATAATATTCACCTTTGCAAAATACTAGTGCTCCTGCCAAAAATTGTAGGTATACATAAAAATCTTTTACTGTTCCCTTCAGTAACGCTTATCTCAATTTACAAGAGCGTTTTTATGAATTGATACGCTGACTTTTAACGGGATCTTTTGCAGTCATGCCAATCAACCAATCTCTAAATCGTTCAGAGGAAATAGACCAGGGTAGATAACCTCAAAATTTAGATGAAAAATTCAAAAAAACAAGTTTTTGGATTTTTATTTATATCTTTTTCCAAATTTTTTTTCTATGAAATTTGGTGAGAACTTTCCATATTATGTCCCAAATACACTGTTATTTATTTGATTTAAAATATATAATGTTTCGCCTTATTTTAACTTAATATCAAAAAAGCACCCCAATTTTCAATCGAAAATTCTGACGTCAAAATAACTACTTTTTTCAAAAAGTTTGGAGGCTTTTTGTTTGTTGAAATATCTACTTTCTGATGGTTTAAAAAAATATAAATTACAATTGTAAATGTTCGGAAAATTTAAGTCCAACAAAAGGCTTTTCATAGAGAATTCATACCTGTTGTTTCGTAGCAGCAAAAATATGGATTACAATTAATCAATCTATTTGTAAATGTAAAAAGGATAATGATTCAGTGTTAAATTAACCTTTTTTTTTTAAATTTTATTGATTTTATAATCGATATTTTTGCTGCTACTTCATAACAGGTGTGAATTCTTTATGAAATGCCTTTTGATGGCCATAAGTTTAAGCCATCCGAACATTTACAATTGTAATTTATATATTTTTTACACCATTGGAAAGTAAAGATTTCAACGAATGGAAAGCACATAAATTTCTGAAAAAAGCTGATATTTTGACGGGTGAATTTTTGATTGAAAATATTGGCTTCGAAGAAACTGGGCGTCATTAATAGAGCACGGCAATACTTCAAGCCGGCCCATATTCTAGCGCTCTACAAAGCGCAGGTCCGGCCACACATGGAGTATTGCTGTCATCTCTGGTCTGGCGCACCCAAGTATCAGCTCGATCCATTTGACCGCGTGCAACGCAGAGCAGCTCGAATTTTCGGGGACCAAGTGCTCTGTGAACGGCTGGATCACTTGGCGTTGCGTAAAGACGTCGCTTCATTGTGTGTCTTCTACCGCATTTATCACGGGGAGTGTTCCGAAGAGCTGTTCAACCTGATTCTTGCCGCCGAATTTCACCTTCACACGACACGCCACAAATTAGGATATCATCCCCACCATCTGGATGTGTGGCGGTCCTCCACAGTGCGGTTTTCAAGGAGCTTTCTTCCACGTACTACAAAGCTGTGGAATGAGCTTCCTTGTGCGGTGTTTCCGGGACGATACGACATGGGCACCTTCAAGAAAAGCGCATACACTAAACAAACGTTGTATTGCCGATATTAAAATCGCGAAACAAAAGTAACTGTTAAATGTAATAGATGGGTGAAAAATTGAAGTTGTTTGTATTTTTTAATGCTGACTCATAATCAAACAAATTTAAAAAAAAAATGTCAAAAAAAATAAATTCGTGTGGACCACTTTTAACATTTAGGGGGATGAAAATGTTGTCCGATTCTCAGACCTACCCAATATGCACTCAAAATTTCATGAGACTCGGTCAAGCGGAGGAGTTTAATGTTTAACACCATGACACAAGAATTGGTATATTAGAAGATGTCAGATGGGCTATCTCTGTGATTACATATCTTTTTCATTCGATTCTTTTGTATAAAAAAGACTCCGATTCTTTCTCATATTCTTTAATAACAAACGCCCTGCACGATCAAAGGATACAATTCACTTGGTTGGCTGCAAATTTGCTGGACAACTGAGGCTGTAGAATATGGAATGGAACGAATGCTACCCGTAGTTCATACCGCAATCAAAACATTGCTGTGCACAATGGAAAAAACACACTTAGCACAAAGAAGAAACAGTGAAGGACGCAGGAAACAAAGAATGCAATTCAAGTAGTTACGAATGCTGTAGATAAATCAATTAGAGCGTTTTATCAGCTTAAGAAATAAATTGAAAAGCACTCAAGTCTTAGATTAAGGTTTCGTCTCCAGTGCGCTCCAACTAGATACCGCAGTTCTTAACAACAATAGCTTTTTTATTACGACAACTATTAGATGCTTGTGGGCGAGGCATCTTGACGTACAATGGCAACTTGCAATTTTTGTAACGTTATTTTACATTGTAATTTTACAAAATACAAAATACTTACTGATGATATGTAATCCCAGTGTCTTTCTTATTCGTTTGAGAATTATTTTTATAAAGTTTTGCTACGGAACCCGGCATTGTAGTTTCAATTATTAGAAAAGTTTAAGAGAACATGTGACACGTCAACGTCACACACTGTTCGAGACTGGCTCGAGTACGCCTACTTGGGCGTACTATTATTTGCCGCATTTTAAACTGCAGTATCTAGTTGGACCACAGCGGACACGAATCCCTATTACCAAAATAAAAATGAAAGTCCGCGATGACAGAACTGACCAGGCACTACAAGGGGAGCTCCTTCGTGAACATGATGCATGGACCAGGCATCGCTATCCTTGCATATCTTAGGAAGATAACGACCAATCCCACGAAATCTTACAATGTTTGAAGAATTAAATTTCAACAGATTTTGATTTAACCATACGTTGATAAGCTTAAAGCTGATAGAGCAACGGCATCATAAAATAAGCTCTTTGGTCAGTTCGTAAATCCAGACATGATCCTGCATGTGTTCGTTAACTAATCTGGATTTTATTCATAACAGTAACGAATGCTTGCAAAACATTTTATAATATTTATTCTGTATTTCCTCATAATATGGTTTTGAAAAAACAGAAGCCTGAATTTTTCTTGGTAAATGCACTTTGGTGTACTAATTTCGGTAATGTGTGAGATATATTTGCAAATAATTTTAATGATTGCGTTTTTTTAATATTTCTACACCCCTTTTTGTTTTCTTTCTAATTTACGTGGAAAATTTTATTCTTATCGAAGAATACTTGTGAAAGCTATTGTAGCTTTGTGATTAGCAAAAAACTTTCCCTAAGGCGATAGTTATACTTGTACACTTTTCTTGGGATGGGTATGAAATGTTAAACTCGCGTCAGGACACGTGGCCTCATCTAAAATTCGTAAGACAGCCGTTGAAATTATTCATTAAGTTATGATTAAAGTAGATTTTTCTGAGAGATAAACTTTTTAATTAAAATAAATTGTCATTTTGTGTACGATTGCGCAATAAATGAATATTGTATTTAACCACATAAATGCTAGTACTCTTAATCTGATAAATAAAGCAATTCGTGCGAACTTATTCCCAGACCATTCCAAAATATTAAAAAATGCACAACGTTTATGTTCAAGTTTTCACTTCTGGTGGCAACTGAGTGCAACCCGCTATTTTTTAATTCTTACAGTAGTTTTACTATAAAAATGGAAACAGTTTTCAACAACAATATATTAATGAATAAATTTTTGAACATATTGATTTTATTTAATAACATTCACAAGTTTGCATCAAGATCTGTCCAGCAGTTTAGGATAAGATTTGTGACATACGCACACGGACAGATGATATATCTCCTGACGTATATATAAAATAAAATATATTTATAATATACGTAATAATAACTGAATAGATATAATTAATATTAATGCAGCTTACAGAATATATTCCACACATCTGCTGTATTCATATAGCTATACTTTGACTTGAATATGAATAAAATACATCAGAAACTCGAGTCGGTTGACGTCTCGGTGTCAAACATAAGGCTCCGAGAAATTATAGCTGCGTAGAATATAAATGGAGAGAGTGATTCGAATCCATTTGTAAGGCTCTTACTCGTAATAATTTGTACTGCTGTTATTTTGTGGCTTTGACAAAAAGATAATAAGTTACAGGTTGTATAATGTATATTATATTAAATGTGAGAGAATAACGAATATTAATGCTTGATATTGGCAATGACGAAAGAGATTTATTTCTCATGTAATATAAAACTTTGGAATTGCTTGAGTTTCTAAAGTGACAAGTAAAATAGCGCAGTACTTTTAACCTCTAAACTAGCTTAACAATTAGCTGGTTTAACTTAACAGCAGCCTGCGAATAATGAAGCCATGTCACGGTGAACATAAAGCAAAATATATAATTATTTAATGCGAATTATATTACTGAGTATCTTGTGAAGACTGATAGCCGTTGAAGCGAAGTTCCCTAGCCTAAAGCTAAACTTAGATTCAGAATCAGGTCATACACTGTACTGAAACTAAATTAATCTACATATAATATATAATCTACATCTATCTATGACATATACTCTCCACTGACAGACCAGCAACGCATCCCGTAACATCTGTTGTTGCGAATATCCATCGGCGGATTCCTCACTAGTGCCTATCACATGAGCTCGTTATACACTGACCTTCAAAAGTAAGTATCACACTTTTAAAATTGGCATAACGTTTTAAGTTCACAAGATATATACTTTCGAAATAAAAAGGACTCCAAAGAGAATTTAATTTTGTACATAAAAACTTTATAGTCGGTAATCTTCTTTTAAGAATTGGCTGAAAAAAAACTACAAAAACAAAACCATTCCATTTTCAAATTGGCCGTTTCCGAATTACAATTTTACCATTCACATTTTTCTTTCTGTTTTAATTTTTTTTCAAGATTGATGGGTCTTGTTTTAAAAATTTATGCTAAAAAGCACATAACATTTATTTATAATGCCTCTTTCAGTTGAAGAATGTGCTAGGATCATGGCTTTTCTGGAACTAGGCATCAGTATGCGTCGCACTGCAAGAATGGTGGGTGTGATGGTACGAACGGTCCAAAAGGTAAAGCGAAGGTACGAAGAGACTGGACACCATCTGAGGAGACCTTGTAATGGCAGACCCAGGTGTACCAGTGCCCGAGAAGATAGTTATATAAATTCCACTGTGTTAAGAAATCGCCACCAAAATGCAGTTGAAGTCCAGCAACAGCTACTTCAGACCCGGAGGGACTACATTAGTGACAGTACAGTGAGAAGAAGACTTGCTGAAGCAAATTTGAAACCCCGAAGACCAGCGAGTGGCCCAAAACTCGAGAGACAGCATCAAGTTGTGAGACTGCGATACGCCCGTGAACACATGCAGTGGGATGAAGAAGAATGGTCAAGAATTTTGTTTGCAGATGAGTCTCGATTCTCCCTTTACACTTCTGATGGAAGGCGAAGTGTTTACAGGCGACCTGGTGAGCGATACCTTCAAGCCTGCATCTCAGAAAGAGTCCAATACGGTGGAGGCAGTGTACATGTATGGGCTGGCATATCTTCAGAAGGTCGCACAGAGCTAGTAGCCATAGAAAATGGCACCCTCACTGGGCAAAGATATGCTCAAGAGATTCTCAATGAGTATGCAGGGCCGTATTTAGCAAATATGGGTGATGGATCGATGCTGATGCATGATAATGCCCGGCCACACACGGCTCATATCGTACAAGAGTATATTCAGGAGGTCGGTATCAGCGTGATGGCTTGGCCATCAAGAAGTCCTGATCTCAACACGATTGAACACGCCTGGGATGAGCTTGGGAGGCTAGTCAGAAATCGCAGACCACCACCTACTACCCTCAGGGCACTAAAGCAGGCCCTGGTAGAAGAATGGGAGAATATTCCCCAACATCGGCTCCGAAACCTAGTGTCCAGTATGCCAAACCGGCTCGAAGCTGTAATCAGAGCTCGAGGAGGCAATACCAGTTATTAAAAATTAAATAACATGTAATACATTTTAGTTGAATTTTTTTACACTAAACTAAAAATGTCTATTTTCATTGTTTTATCTTTTTTAAGTTAAAAATTTTACTAATGTATAATTTTAGTTTCTAAGAATTAAAGCTTATAAAATTTGCAACAAAACGTTTTTAATCTTAAATCTCTACCTTCTATAGTTAAGAAAAAAATTTAATTTGAAAAGTGTGATACTTACTTTTGCAGGCCAGTGTATTAATAAATATATAATTCAACTCCGTAGGGTAAGAAAAAATATTATCGAAAATGTTATCGAAAATTATCTAAATTTGATGGTATTCACACTATAATAATATTATAAGCTTAAAATTAATTTATAATAAGCTTAAAATTGCCTTATACGTATTTTTCTCTCAATTATTGCTTACATTTAGCATAGATATTTATGATTTCGATTTAATATTGCTCAAATTAATTGCTGTTTAATTCAACAAGCATTTTGTAAGTAAAAAAGTGTGTTAATTAATATCACATAGCACAACCGCGTCAAAATAACATATACTATAGTGAAATTTAAGCGTTAATTTAATCAGTAAACAATTGTAATTTCCCAATATATTGTTTTATGTTACTAAATAGTTACCACGTTCTAACATACTATTATGTATTACTACTTCATTAATCTCATTAGTAACGAGAGACTTCTCAGCGAAGATTAAAGCCTTCTATCTGTGCGATGTTGGGAGTACTATCGATTCTCAACACTTGGCGCCAAATTTATCCTTGACCTTTCTATAGAGAGCTGTGTTCTCAATTGGATCAATTTCACAAGGCAAATTGAAAGGATTAAAACACTAGATTTACCGCTTTTGTGTAGGAAATTAATTAATGAATGGATATTGACATCTATATATTCTAGACATTGATATACTGATTGTGCCTGTATATTCATGAAATCGTTAATTACAAATGTAAAATGAAACAATAGTTTGCTTAGTGTAAAGATAAAATATCTACCAAAATGGCTTATAGAGACTCACTGGTATATTATCGGTGTCAGCCAAGGTAGGTTTGTAACAACATACATAGGTGAGATGTGCTTGAGTCGCAGTGAGGAGAAGAGAGGCAAGAGCAGGGCCGCGGCGGGAGGACACCGATTCCAAAAATAACAATCATCGTTACTAGAATTAGATTAATTAATTAGATTGTATAAAAATACGCACTTATTTTCGTACTTTTTAGACACATACACACATACAACACACTTTTGAAATAGTGTTTTTGAAGTCGGTTATTTTTTTGTTAAAATTTTTTTGAATATTACGTTGCGCGCGCACAACGACATCTAAAAATAAAAGTTTTCAGAAATTTTCTGACGTTTGCGACATTAACCAATTTCTTTGGTTTCTTCGTCCATTATTAGGACAGGCAAAGGGTTCAAGCCAATACAGCCCTATTCGTTAATATTCGATATTTCACGATTTTTACAATATAGTTCTTTCTACAAACGTAGAAATAGCACGACGAATAAATAATTTTAAGAATTTGTATTCTTACACCAAAGAAGTATAATTAAATTAGTGCATACACATCTAAATATACACACACTTTTTTATTTTAGACAGTGGAATTCAGTGAAAAGTGACAATTTTTATGTTTAGTTAATCAGTTAAATTAATATTAATTTTATAATAAGGAACTTCGTTCCTATCCGGTGTCCCACAACACCACACGGATTTTTATTATTATTTTAGGGGACTTAGTATGTTTTTAGGGGACTGCGGTTGAACGGAATCGAGACAGTATATTTAACATTGTTGTCATTATTAAATGCATGGCCATTATGTGCTTCGAAAGTGGTATTTGCGTTTTTAGAAAAGAAATACTCACAGTGTCCTCTTCTTTTTTGTATGTGTAGTTCTGGGTTTCGATTTAGAGATTATTGGACTAGTGGGAGGCTCTTTTGAACAGGATGCCGGCTAGATTATGAATACCACAACGGCGCCTATTTCTGCCGTAAAGCAGTCATGTGTCCACATTATTGTGTCTCGGTCTGAAGAGCGCCGTAGCTAGTGAAATTACTGGGCGAATGAGAATTAACATTTTATATATCAAGGTGACGAGCGTAAGAGTAGTGCCGCTCGGAATTTTTGGAGTTTTTCAAGAATCCTGATCGGCACTGCGTAGGTATTGGTATAGGTATTGTAATAGGTAGGGCGTATCAATTACTATCAACTGAACGTCCTGCTCGGCTCGTCCCTTATTTTCATTAAAAAAGGTGTTGGATAATTTTAGTCCGTCTTCATTATTCAAATTTGGGTGTTTTTAAACAATGGCTTCACGTAACTAGTATTGGGAGATATCTATATTCTTTTAAGAAGATTTATTTATATAATATGTAACAGTCGGGTTAATCAAAGAAAATTCTATATTAAAACCTATTGACGGCAAAGTATCACAGACGTCATTTGTACAATACATAAAGTAAATCCATAGCATACACAAGTTGATCTGGCGACTTCGCGGGACTGTTAACTGGGGAAATTACCTCGTAATTCATTTGTGGGGAAAAAACAGAGGCGAATAAAGTAAATAATGGATGAGGCAATTAAAATTCACGGGCGGTCGTTAAGCAGATAAATAATTACTTCATGGATTTTTGATACTTATATAATCACGTTTACATATATTAGGTGATGAAGGTTTTAAAATTGTGTTTGACACAGTAGTTATCATGCGTAGGTATGCTACAACATGGTTCGACATGCTCAATGAAAAGGCATTGGTTGCGGCGGAGTCGTGTGCCGGGTCGTCTCCTTCCCTCAAATATGTGCGAAGGGAACGATGGCTAGTCCATGCGTCCACTCGTGTACGGGTGCTGCTTGTGGTGCCAGGTTGACATGTAATAAATAGTTAATAAATCATTGTAATTGTTAGATGCTATATATTTGTACTATTTGTTATTATTGGATGCAGCACCTTACAAACTTACTTGTCATGTGTATCACAACCATTGTAATATACTCTATATAGTGACGATTCAAAAGCGCTTAATTTAAGCCTAATTGAATAAATTTTACTTCACATTGATATTGACAAGCTGTGTGTCGCACAACCTAATGTGCTAACGCCCTTTAACCTAGCGTCCGTTCTTCTCAGGTCTGAGGCATAGTTTTACGAATAAATATTTGAATGTGAAAACGGAAACGGGCTAGTAAATTAGAAGTATCCGAGGTTCAGTTCGATGTAGAAACAAACTGTCTCCAACCAAAGTGAAGCGACCGGAGAGCACCGGGAACATTTTGATAGCGAGTTTCCTCGTATTGACAGGCTATTAGGTATCGGTTCCATTATCAAATGAAAGCAGCATCAATGTTGATTTTGCAATGAGAAATAATCGTAAGCACACAGGGCTCCACAGGCTTCTGCTTCACCATGACTTCCTAGATAACAAACCACTCAAGGTCACTCTTACACTCATTGGCAGTCTTAATTCTTAAAAATAAATCAATCTCTAAAAATGGACTCAGATTTTATCGCCCGAAGATGGGTTTTAGATGTTACAGATTCCGAGAATGCCAGAGATGCCTTTGCGGGACGATTAAAGGTGCCTTAATAATTGGTTCAAACAAATGAATTTTGAGAAACGAATGAGATGAATGAAACGAATGAGAGATGAAAGAAATAAAACAAATGAGAAGTGACGAGTTCTTCATAAATATTTTATTTGCACCCGTTAGTTTTTTCAGATTCTCTAAACTTTCTAAGTGTACCACGTAATGTAATATTGCTAGACGCTCAATTAATAATTGCATCACTAATTACTTCGACATTTTGGTTACATTTTTTTAACAAAAATCTATTAATACGCCCTTTATCTCCTTCACGTGAATTACAAAACCTTTCTCCTTTAACACTCGACTTCAATTTAAACTTGCATATATATGAACAATCTCTTATTTTTTAACGTACAAAAGTGTTATCCCAGTTAATTTGCCAAATATACGGAGCTGTTAACTGAGCAAATTACTCCACATTCCAATTGTGGGAGAAACAATGGGAAATAAAGTAAATAATCACACAGGCAATTAAAATTCACAGGCGGTCGTTATGCTGATAAATAATTACTGCACAGTAAACGGTACTTATGCAATTAATATATAAATTAACGTTGGTAACAATAAAATTTGATTGTAACCCAAATTCGTAACATTGTAATAATTGAGGAAGAAATATAGTTTATTGACTAATATTGAAATTCAAGTACATAGAATGTTTAGATAACTTAAAGGTTGTAATACCTATAGAGAATTTATTTATTTAAGTGTAAAACTTCATTAGGCGTGTTGAACATTTTTTGAGATAGGAAAAAAAATACAAAATTAATAAATTATAAATATCAATATTGTGTACGTACGCACATAAGCGCAGCATTTCCGTCTAGAGTAGACGCTGTTGTGGTATGGGTACTGCCGTGAATGTGTCAGCATTACTGTGTTTTGGTTTGAAGAGCGCCGTAGCTAGTGAAATTACTGGGTAAACTAGACTTAAGGCTTGTGTAAATGTCAATAAGTGGTTTTCTCCGTGTAACTATTCTTTATTGAGTGAATATAAATGAACAAAAAAAAATATATGTTATTTATTGGACTTTAAATTTTAGTTTGAACGTGTGAAATTATTCTTATAATGTTATAAATAGATGAAAAAAAATCTTAAAGTGAAGCCTTTTTTGGTTGAATATTTGTAACTACTTCTAAACGGCATTGAATTATAGTATTTTTCTTTCGTATAAATTTTTGGCTAGATATTTTTCATAAAGTGGACGATTGGCGACTCAATATTATTAGGTTAAAAATAACAATTCCTTGTTTCCTATATAAATTCCCGCGCGGAATTTTCGATTTGTGCGGAAGATTTGGGCGGGTCCGAGCGCAGGCGACGGGCGGTAGTGTACATAGATAATACACTGTATACTAGAGATAGACGTGCAACTCATGTTTTTATTTTGTAAAATCAGTGTACCCACGCCAAGAGATGGCGCTGCGTTATATTCACGCTCTTAGCGTACCGTCGCTAGATGGCGCTAATTATGTTAATAGTTTTTACTTTTTACTATTTTTGTAGACCGTATTGAATGCATATTGATGTTTGTTTTGTTTGGATGGAAATTATTATACGTTTATTAAGTTCAGCAGTCACCTTTAAATATGGAGAGCAATTCAATGATTAGAACAACATAGTCAAGTCTTTAATAATTAAGTTAAGTGAGTTTCTTGCTATCACTAGCTCCATCTATCCATATAGGTGGTCAGAGTGACGAGTGCAAGTGGCTTGCGGTGGTTGACCGCGCCTACGCCTGCGAAGGCGGTGTGTGCGTGTCTGTGTCGGTGTTTGTGTGGGTCTCGCGTTCGCGATGGTGATGTCGTCATCCGGGTCTACCGTTACGTGTCTGGGACGTCTTATTGGGTTAAGACTATGGTGAAGAGGGGTGTACCCGCATGCCTTCCTAACCAAGATGTTGGGATGGTTAGGCGCCTTGTCAAAGAAGCGTCGCGAGATCACTTTAAAGTGTTGAGCTATCGTCGGAAGCTCTAGGTCACGGTGAAGGTCAACGTTTCGGATGAACTACGGGGCTCCGGTTGCCATGCGCGTGAATTTATTTTGAACTACTTGCAAACGACGTAAGTAGCTCGGTCGGGTGTGCGTGAAAACGACGCTTGCGTATGACAGTATGGGCCGTACGATGGTTTTGTACAGCGTCACTTTGTGTTTGAGCGGAAGTTTGCTTCGCCCACATACATGATAGCATGTATGTTAAATTATCGCCATCGTGGTGAAGTTGCAGCGTACCTAACAGATTAGGTGGCAGCACTTTCAATGCAAATTTTTTTCATGTGCCAATGTATTTTTTTTTTGAGAGGAGGAAATACTGTTACGTATTTACGCCCTGGAACGGGGCGTAATATGTCGGACTCGAGTGTCCGCGTAAGCGGACGCCCCATACCGACTAAAACCTCCTCTGTGCTGTTAGCAGCCCTGGCTTTCACAGCGAAGTAGGACGTGGGCCGTGGAGGCCGCAAAGACTACGCAACAACAGTCGCGGGGCGTCTCCTAAGGAGACTCGAACCTCAGACCGGCTGTGTGCTTGTGGGAAGGAGAGAGAATGAAAATGAAAATGAAGATGAAAAGATGAGAAGAACATACTCGCCGGCGAGTGTGGTGATGTTTTGTGTAATGTATGTGTTTATGATTGTATGTATGTGTGTTTGTATGTATGTACGTAGTGTAAATGTTTGTGTGCATGTATGTTTGTGTTTGTGTCTGTTTGTGGAGTGTGTTTGTGATTGTGTAAGTGATGTATGTCAGTCCGTCAGTCAGTCCGTGTGTGAGTGAGTGTAGTGAAACGATTACAGGACGTGGACTAACGTCTCGTCGGGTATCAAAACAATGTGTGGTGTATCTAGGGTGCGGGCTGCTGGCCATCGTCAGAGTGACGAGTGCAAGTGGTTTGCGGTGGTTGACCGCGCCTACGCCTGCGAAGGCGGTGTGTGCGTGTGTATGTCGGTGTTTGTGTGGGTCTCGCGTTCGCGATGGTGATGTCGTCATCCGGGTCTACCGTTACGTGTCTGGGACGTCTTATTGGGTTGAGACTATGGTGAAGGGGGTTGTACCCGCATGCCTTCCTAACCAAGATGTTGGGATGGTTAGGCGCCTTGTCAAAGAAGCGTCGCGAGATCTCTTTAAAGTGTTGAGCTATCGTCGGAAGCTCTAGGTCGCGGTGAAGGTCAACGTTTCGGATGAACCACGGGGCTCCGGTTGCCATGCGCGTGAATTTATTTTGAACTACTTGCAAACGACGTAAGTAGCTCGGCCGGGTGTACGCGAAAACGACGCTTGCGTATGACAGTATGGGCCGTACGATGGTTTTGTACAGCGTCACTTTGTGTTTGAGCGGAAGTTTGCTTCGCCCACACACAAGTGGATAAAGGCGACTGAGGACAAATCGGGCTCTATTGCATACCGTATCAATATGTTTCTTGAAGTTCATATTGCTGTTGAACGTGACTCCTAAGTATTTGTAATCCTTCACCCATGGTATGGGTGTTTCATACAATTTAATGACGTCGGTCGGTCGTTTTTTAGTGCGGATGCTATTCGCGTTACCGAAGAGTACCGCTGCACTCTTGGTGGGGTTCACTTCAATCCGCCATTTTCTGAACCAGTTGCCTAGTTCATTGACGGCGGCTTGAAGTACTTTAATGTTCCTGCTCAAGGTTGAGCGGTTTAATAGAGCGGAGCCAAAGTAGAGTGCCGTATCGTCAGCGTACTGAGCGAGCTGGACACTCGGAAACTTGGGAATGTCGCTCGTGAAGAGTGAGAAAAGAGTGGGAGAGAGGACTGAACCCTGTGGCACGCCAGACCTGATGGGTCTGGGTGAGGATAGGGTGCCCTCTACTCGATATCGGAAGGAGCGATCAGTAAGGTAGGCTCGTATGATGCGCACGAGCCTGTCTGGCACTCCCAGTTGATACAGCTTGAATACTAAGCCGTTGTGCCATACTTTGTCGAATGCCTTCGCGACATCGAAAAACACGGCTGCCGTGGTAGCGTGAAGTTGACACCGTAATGTGCCAATGTAGGGAAGTTGCACCCCCCTGTTAGTGTAAGTCGGACTGTCGGACGGAGAGGTCACGCTACTTGTTGTAATTTTATGCTGCACTAATTCGCGCATCCCGCTTTAGTGACACTTGTTTTATTTTAGTACAAGGTACTTCGTCGGTCGTGCGTGCGGGCTGCTGTTGTCGAACTATAGATACTTTGGTTATCGATATATATGATTTATTATAAGCCGGAAATCATCTATAATATCTATAGAGCTGTCGATATAACATTGAGTATTTAGGTTCAATTATACTATAGTATTACTGTGTATCGAAAATATCGATACCATCGATAGTTTATCGATATTATTTGGCTTCAATTATCTGCTGTTATAATATCCTATTGATAGAGGATTATTAAACTGAAACACTTTTGCGCGTCCTCTCATTTATATTAGGTAGATACATTTAATTTCTATGGTACAACTCGAGCGAAATAATATGACGCTTGGCTCATATGTCGTTTGTGCAATGTACAGTGTGCAAAAGTGTTTTCGAAGTGAAACTTCTTTAGGCGCATGAGGGTAAATTTTTTACAAATGAAGCGGAAACGGAAGCGTCACGGAAATTTGAGACGTTTTTATTCAAGAGGTGGAGGTTTTTGATGAAGGAAGAGAGCGATTGACACCAATTGAGGAAGAGTATTACTTACTCTCGGCCTTCCCTAATAGCCTTGTATCGTACAGGTTTTTTTTTAAATCCAAGATGGCTGCCGCGCAATATTATGATTTCAATATTATGGATATCGTATCCGAAGTTATCGAGGGTGCAGAGAATGAATTTGGGATCATTTTCGAAATCCAATATGGCCGCCGCGCAAATTTATGATTTCAACAATACGACTATCGAATCCGAGGTTTTCGAGGATACAGAGACCGAATTCGAAATCATTTTTAAAATCCAAGTTGGCCGCTGCGCAAAATTATGATTTCAACAATATGAATATCGTATCCGAGGTTCTCGAAGGTACAGAGAACGAATTTGGGATATTTTTTCAAATCCAAGATTTCAACAATATAGATATCGAATCCGAAGTTCTAGATGGTGCAGAGAACAAATTTGGGATCATTTTTGAAATCCAAGATGGTCGCCGCGCGAATTTATTATTTCAACAATATGGATATCGAATCCGAGTTTCTCGAGGGTACAGAGAACGAATTTGGGATCATTTTTAAAATCCAAGATGGCCGCCGCGCAAAATTATTATTTCAACAATATGGATATGGTATCTGAGGTTCTTGAAGGTGCAGAAAACGAATTTGGGGATATTTTTCTAAGCCAAGATGGCCGCCGCTTAAATTCATGATATATGCAATATGGATATCGAATCCGAGGTTCTAAAGGGTGGAGAGAACGAATTTGGAATCATTTATTAAATCCAGTGTCTATATGTGCCAATAAAATGTCACGGAAATATGGGACGTTTTTATCATTTTATGGGAGATTGAGACCGATTGAGATAGAGTGAGAATGGTGAACGAAGCATGAAGCGTACTCGTCACCTGGTGTTAAGTGATCACTGCCGCCCACATTCTCTTGCAACACCATTGGAATAACAGGAGCGTTGCTGGCCTTTAAGGAAGGTGTACTCACTTTTTTTGAAGGTACCCATGTCGTATCGTCCCGGAAACACCTCACAAGGAAGCTCATTCCACAGCTTTGCTGTACGTGAAAAAAAGCTCCCTGAAATCCGCACTGTGGAGGACTGCCAAACATCCAGATGGTGGGGATGATATCCTAACTTGTAGCGTGTAGTGCGAAGGTGGAATTCGGCGGCAGGAATCAGGTTAAACAGCTCTTCGGAACACTCCCCGTGATAAATAAGGTAGAAGATACACAATGAAGCGACGTTTCTAAGCAACGCCAAGTGATCCAGCCGCTCACAGAGCACTGGGTCCTCGACAATTCAAGCCGCTCTGTGTTGCACGCGGTCAAATAGATCGAGCTGATACCGATTGCGGTGCTCTATTAATAACGCCCAGCTTCTCCGAAGCTAATTTGGCTTTGCCCTCAAGATGGCCACGAAATTAGTAATTGCTCGAGATTTCGAGAACCAGTTTTCCGATACTAGGCGAGGCTTTAAGGTAAGTGTTGTCGAAGAGCGGTGATACGACAAATGGGGTTTTTTTGGTGGACAAGGTTCAAGGTTCTGGTCGACGACTACCCGAGACCTGCATGGCTCGTGTATACGGCATCACCAGTGCTGTCATCTGCGTAGCAATGAATCTTGGAGGTGTCCATCATATCATTGCTATGCTGATACAATTTAAAAAAAACCCTTTGTTTTTTCCTGTTAATGGATCGATTAAGTGGGATATTTAGCCAAGTTCTACTTGTGTTAAATACATAATTATCATATTATACGTGTATACTATGTGTATGTGTATTGGTGCGTGCATTAATTAGAATGCTCTTGTTTGACGTTAAAATGCTATTTTTTAAGCGAAGCTGAGCGAAGCCTTCACCGGGTGCCTCCAATTGTTGATTGGATTTCTGTGTTAAATTGTTTCTCGGCCATTTCTGGACCGATTTGAATTCATAGAAAGCTTTCGAAATTTTCTAGGTTATTGACGGGACTGAATTTCGAATTTCGACTTGATTCGATTATTGTAATTAAAAACAAACATGATTTACAAAATATTCTAATTTAACACGTGCTATTTATATTTAAAAAAAAATGTGTTTTTAAAGTTATAACCCTCACTTCTAGGAGTAATACACAAATAAAATTTGAAATCAAAATTTTATGTACGCTGCGGGACTCGAACCCACGACCTCTGGCGTTCCGTGCTTTACAGTTGATAACCTCAATCAAGTCAATTTCCTAATATGCAAACATTGGGGTTGAGCAGGTTATCAACTGTAAAGTAGTTCCTGCAGATGAAACCACAACCTAAGAGTTGAACAAAGCATACAAGATTTTATGACGATACGTCACTCGATCGGTTAGCTCAGTTGGGAGAGCACTGGCACGGAACGCCAGAGGTCGTAGGTTCGAGTCTCGCATCATTCATAAAATTTTGTTATCAAATATTTTTTGTTTATTTATATTTATTTAAAAATTGAGCCGAATTGATATATGGCGCCAGATTACAAAAGATTCTTTTTATTATTTTTGTTTGGATTAATTTTGTTTTGTTTTTGTACACAGACTTAGTTTACCTCGCTTCGCTCAAATATACGCCGGAGCGAAGCCGTACGACGAGCGACTGCGGCATCATAGTTTACTGTATTGTGTGTAATGTCACTTTAACAAAATATTTAGTATTTTCAAATCGAACACTCATTTAATCAAGTGTATTATAAGAAGATTTTTGGATTACAGATCACAATTAACTTAAAAAATTATAACTGAATTAATTCCTTTACAGCATTTAATATTAACATGGTTAGTGTTTTTTTCAGTGTAACAGTTTATATTAACTGTTATAACTTGTAACAAACTAAGCGATATCATCGCAGTTACCGTCGCACGCTCTATAGTTATTGTTATTAGGTGTTTGATAAGTTATTGTCTAAATAAAATATTTTTTTAAAGGATAATAACGAGTGAAATTGTACTCTATAATACTTTTGTTGTATTTGTTACATTTGGACTTTTCTTCTTGAAATAGATATTTCTAATAGATTACAATGATAGCGATAGAGTACAAATAAAAAAAAACAATATACCTTTTTACTATGGAAAATAAATAAATCTCAAACAATAACACGAATAATTATTTTATATTATTTTTTTATGTATTTATATATATTTTTTTTTAATTTCCATATAAATCGAATAACAACAAGTTACTACCTAAAGCCTATGTTATGCTATAATATACATACATTAGACGTTAAAACATATAAATATTTTCGTACGAGAAAGTAAAATGGAAACAAAACCTTTTTTGCACACTGTACATTGCCCAAATGACATTTGAGCTAGGTGTCCTGTTGATTTGCCCGAGTTGTACCAGAGAAATAAAATGTACCTACCTAATAAAAATGACAGTCATGACACGCAAAAGTGTTTCAGTTCAATAGTCCTTTATCAATAGGATATTATAATTGATAATAGAAGCCAAATAATATCGAAAAACTATCGATAGTATCGATATATTCGATACACAGCAATACTATAGTATAATTAAACCTAAATATTCAATGTTATATCGATAGCTCTATAGATATTATAGATGATTTCCGGCTTATACTAAATAATATATCGATAACCAAACTATCGATAGTTTGACAACAGCAGCCCGCACGCACGACGCAATGATGGCCCAGTAGCAGATTGCAGCGCGGCCGCGCGGCCAGCGAATTATACCGGGGGCCTGGTAAGTGCGGGGAAAATATCTCGCTCCGCCCAGATACTCAAGGCCGTTGGCAGATACAGCACCCTTAACTTCTTAAGTCTCAAGTTGACGAGCACAGTAATTGTAGTGCCGCTCAGAATTTTTGTGTTTTTCAAGAATTCTTAGTAGCACTGGCAATGGGCAGGGCGTATCAATTACCATTAGCTAAACGTCCTGCTCGGCTCTTCCCTTAGTGTCTAAAATAAAAATATATACAGATAGATATACGTTTTGGATTTTTTTTTGATGTAGGAGAAAAACATTAAACTCGCGACATTGACCTGAACTGAAACTAAGCTGCTTCCGCAATCAAGACCTATACATAAATATCAATAAAATATTTCCTGATGATTCAATCAATACACATGTAATTGTTCCAGCTTTCACTTCTGTCGGTACTTGCGGAGTGCCATTGCTTTCTTAAGGTCGATTATGTATTTTGTTGTTATAATTAATTGTTATATGATAATGGTCAATAACTCTACTCGTACGTTCATTACCTGTGGTCATTGTCGCTCCACGCTGTGTAAGTTGATAATACATAATATGTTATTTGGATTATGAAATGAAATGAAATTATTTATTTTACCTTGGAATAGGGTATGTCCAGATCTTAAATATTATAATTTTTCCTCTACCCAGCTTAAATTAAAAGCATGCAAAAACTTATTTAAATATTCATTAACACTATAAAAATAATTTTCAAGCAGCCATTTAAAGCATCTTGGGATAAACATTTTTTTAAAACAGTATTTTCAAATCCTCAGGCAATTTGTTATATGATTTTATAAACATGTTATGGCTTCTTTAAAGAAAAAGGGTTGTTTTAGGACAATGTTTCAAAACCAGTCTATGCGGCTGTCTTGTTTCTATAGCATTCATCTCAACAGCTGACGTGAAAAGATATCTATGGATACGCACAAATTTCAAAGTCTCGAAAATGTACATACACGGTAGATTTAGTAGATTATGTTTTTTAAATAGCATTTTGCAAGAGTGTCACGACCCTACACCTACTATTGCACGTAAGTATTTTTTTTGAATCAGTTATATCTTGTTTTATTAGAACTTATTTTGCACGCTGATACATATAATACTTTATTTGAATACTCTTTTGATAATACTAGAAAGTTTCAAACATGTACCGAGGTAATTTTTTGTACGTATACTAAAAGTGGGTACTTTTTTCCCACTATATCTACCCTTTTTTTTATATGAGAGGGGGCAAACGGGCAAGAGGCTCACGGGATGGGGAGAGGTGAGGCAACCGCCCATGGACATCCCCAACAACAGGTGTGTCAAGAAATGCGTTGCCGGCCTTTAAGGTGGGAGTATGCTTTTTTCTTGAAGGTCCCTAAGTCGTATCTGTTCGGGAAGACCGCTGCCGGTAGTTGATTCCACAAAGTGGCTGTGCGAGGCAAGAAATTTCGAAGAAAACGCGCGGTTGTGGAATGCCAGACGTCTACGTGATGCGGATGGTACTTTGCACGTAATGTCCGATGGTGGAATTCGGCCGCTGGAATCAACCCGAACAGCTCCTCTGAGCACTCCCCGTGATAAATGCGGTAGAAGATGCAGAGAGAACCCACATCTCTACGCAATGCTAGAGAATCAAGCCGATCGGAGATGACTTGATCGTCGATGATTCGAGCCACTCTTCGTTGTATGCGGTCAAATGGAAGAAGCTGGTACTGGGGAGCACCCGCCCAGAGGTGAGAACAGTACTCCATGTGAGGCCGAATTTGCGCCTTATAAAGTTGCAGGCGGTGGATTTTAGTGAAGTACTGTCTCGCCTTACTGAGTACACCAAGCTTTATAGAGGCCAGTTTGGCGTTCTCTTCCAAGTGACCACGGAACTGAACGTCGCTCGATATATCGACGCCAAGTATGCCAATACAGGCTGTGGCAGTTAGAGGAGTGATCTCGAATTGAGGGGATACGACAAAGGGAGACTTTTTAGTGGTGAACGCACAAACTTGTGTCTTCTTGGGGTTGAATTGAACTAAATTTTGTCGGCCCCATTCCGAGACTTTGCAAAGCATAGTCTCGATTTCAGACACAAGTTTGATCCGGTTCTCGTCGACGCTATCCCGGGACATGTTGGCACGGCCGGTGTAGGAAGCATACCCCGTGCTGTCGTCTGCATAGCAATGAATATTGCTGATTTGCAGCATATCATTGATATGCAGAAGAAACAGCGTAGGGGATAGCACACAGCCTTGCGGGACACCACATAACAACCTTGATGCTCCGATCAGCCAAAAAGCTAGTGAACCATTTGCACAACTTCTCGGGAAGCCCATAGGATGGCAGTTTCGCTATAAGCGCTTTATGCCACACCCGATCAGAGGCCTTCGCTATGTCCAAACTCACCGCCAACGCCTCTCCCTTCGACTCAACCGCTTGCGCCCATTCATCACCAGCTGAGCGACCCTGACGGAAACCGTACTGGCAGTCGCTGATCAGCTGGTGCCCCTCTAGGTATCCCAAGAGCTGGCGGTTGATGATCGACTCCATTACTTTGGAGAAAATGGAGGTAATGGCAATGGGGCGGTAGTTGGACGGATCTGAGCGTACACCTTTCTTAGGGATCGGGTGCACTAAAGCCGCCTTCCATAATTTCGGGAATACGCCTTATGAGTAGGAGAGCCGGAAAAGACGGGTAAGGACCGGCGCCAGTTCCGGAGCACATGTCTGCAGCACTATCGGGGGAATGCCATCGGGCCCGCTCGATTTGTGAATGTCCAAGGTGAGAAGCACCTTAAGCATGGCACCATGCCGGATTTTTACCTCCGGCATATATGAATCGCACCGCGGAATATGCGGTGGGGGTGCACCTTGGTCATCCAGAGTCGAGTTGGACGCGAAGAGGGAGACCAGGAGATCAGCTTTCTCTTTCGCGTCATGGGCCAGCGAGTCATCATCCCTGTGCAGTGGCGGAATGGCTGGCTGGCAGAAGTTTCCTTGGACAGCCTTGGCGAGCGACCAGAACGCACGAGTTCCTGAGGGAAGGCGTGCAAGTCTCTCGCCAATTCTGCCAATGTGCTTCGACTTCGCGTCAGCAATAACTCTTTTGAAGGACCTGGAGGCATGATTGAAGTGTTTTTTAAGTTCGCTGGAATTCACATCCTTAGATACCACCGCATTGACCCAAGCCTGATAGCACTCCTGCTTTCGGCGAGAGGCCATTTTGCAGGAGCGGTCAAACCATGGTTGGGACCTGCCACCGATAGGCACAGAGGAGGATGGAATGAAGAGTCCCATACCTTGCAGTACCACATCAGCAACAGCGTCAGCAGCGGCATCTGGATCTCCCAGCGAAAAACAGATCTGCCTCCACGGGTAGGATGCAAAAAAGCACCGCATCTCGTCCCACTCTACTGACCTATAGTGCCACACGCGGCGACAGCCTAAGAAGCGGGGCCGTGTTGGGCGCGTGATCGGCACGGTGCTCCGGATCAGGCAGTGGTCCGACGATCCCAGAGGAGGGTCAACGGAAACTAGGTAGCCGTCCGGATGTGAGGTCAACAGAAGGTCCAACAGTGAAGGTATATGATCTTGCACATCTGGGATTCGCGTTGGCGCAATAACCAGTTGCGTCAGACCATATGCTAAGGCGAAGTCGTGAACAGATCTCCCTGCATGATCGGTGGTACGTGAGCCTAGCCATTCAGCGTGGTGGGCGTTAAAATCGCCAAGAAACACGATCTCTGTAGTGGGGATCTGCTCCAACACGGAATCTGTAGCCATTTGGATGTGTTCGAGGAGCCGGTCAGTCTCTGCGTTACCGCTATGGGACCTATACAGGCATGCGTAGATTCGCGGATGGTCATCGCAGTCTACACGCAGCCAGATGATGGATAGGTCCTGTCCTTCAAGAAAACTCAGGCGTCGAGAACATCAACATCCTCCCTGACGTAAACGCACACGCCAGCCCGTGGTATAAAGGAGTGTTCCAAATTATACCCCGGGTAGGAAAGGTAAGATGAATCAGCCAGGGAGGATATCTGTGTCTCGGTTAAAAAGAGCAGGGCCGGCTTAGCCGTCTCCAGGTGAAAGTGGACGGCATTTAAATTTGAGCGAAGCCCCTTGATGTTGCAAAAGTCCACAGCGAGTGTGGAGGAGGGTGGTTTGAGCCTCCTGCTCTGTTTGCCCCGAGTCAGCGCAGATTTGCCCACTCCAGAATACGCGGGGCAGCCTGGGCAACCACTGTTAGCTACAGGCCCTAATTGTGGACGCCCAGGGACGGATTACGGACGGATACCGTCCTGGATTAGTCTCGTTTTAGTTTATGCTGCCATTTGTATTTGGGAGGGGGGGGGTAGGCCTCCGGATACCCCACTCACCGGACGAAACACAGCGGCATAGCCGCTATTTCACGCCGGTTTCGAGTGGGGGAGTGGTATTTCTCCGGGCGTGCCGGCCTAATTCGGTTGTGTCCGTGAGGACCCAACATGGCACTACCACCCCTAAAGCACATCCTTTAATAAACGTGTAAATACAAAGCCACACGAACACACTTACACTAATATAAGCCGATCAGCCAACATATCTCGACCTAGCGATACGTCATATTTAACGTACCCCGGGTACAAAATTGAGCATAATTTCATGCCTCATGCCGGGGTATGTGTGTACGTTAGGGAGGATATCTGCTGTCGCCGTCTCGGCAATTTTGAGGGTAGGGGCCAGTCTACTCTCTGGCTCCGCGTAGATTTAGAGGACCGCGTCCGCATCTATGCGTGTGTCTACAGGTCCCATAGTGGTAACGCAGAAACGGATCACCTGATGGGCTGCGTTCAAGCGGCATTTGATGACGTGCTTGCTCAGATCCCCTCCGCTGAAATCGTAGTCTTGGGTGATTTCAACGGGCACAATACCGAATGGCTTGGATCACGTACCACAGACTACGCAGGGCGATCTGTGCATAATTTTGCATTGGCGTATGGTCTGTCCCAATTGGTTGAGTCGCCAACGCGGCTCCCGGATGTGGATAGCCACATGCCGTCCTTATTAGATCTTCTGCTGACTACACATCCCGATGGTTACCAGGTCTCTGTCGACGCCCCTCTCGGAACGTCCGACCATTGCCTGGTCAGGAGTGTAGTGCCTATCCGACGCCAACGTCGCAGACCACCAGCGAACCGCCGCGTTTGGCACTACAAGTCAGCAGATTGGGATAGGATGCGTTCCTTTTTTGCATCCTATCCTTGGGGCAGGGTTTGTTTCCCTTCGGATGATCCTAGTGCCTGCGCCGTTGCAGTAGCCGATGTGATACTGCAGGGCATGGATATTTTTATACCAAGCTCTGTAGTACCGATCGGTGGCAGATCACAGCCCTGGTTCGATGCGTCAGTTAAAGCAGCATCTGACTGCAAAAAACAGGCGTATCGAACTTGGGTTGCGGCGCTGGGCTCAAAGTATCCGAACTGCAAAGTTCTGAAGAGGAAATATAACCGTGCCTCCAGATTTTTAAGCGGCAAATCGCCCGTGCGAAATCGAAGCACGTCGTCAAAATTGGCGAGCAGCTTTCCAGTTACCCGACCGGAACACGCAAGTTCTGGTCGTTGTCGAAAGCTGCTCTTGGTAACTTCAACCAGCCGTCCATGCCGCCGTTGCACATGAGGAATGACACCCTGTCCCATACGGCAAAAGAGAAAGCCGATCTCCTGTGCACTCTTTTTGCCTCCAACTCGACTCTTGACGACAACGGAAAAACACCGCCGACCATCTCGCGGTGTCAGAGCTCCATGCCTGAAGTACAGTTCCGACAGAAAACTGTTAGGCGAGCTCTGTTTTCGTTGGACGTCAGGAAGTCGAGCGGGCTGGATGGCATTTCTCCAATCGTGCTTAAAACGTGTGTCCCTGAGTTGACGCCGGTGCTAACGCGTTTATTCCGGCACTCTTATTCAAAAGGCGTAGTCCCTGACTCATGGAAGTCAGCCCTTGTCCATCCGATCCCAAAGAAAGGAGACAGTTCGGATCCGGCAAACTACAGGCCGATTGCTATAACCTCCCTACTCTCCAAAATCATGGAGAGCATAATTAACCGCCAGCTCTTTAAGCAAAGCCAAACTGGCTTCAAAGAACACAACTCAAATTGTCGGGGACCCAGTACTCTGTGAACGGCTGGATCACTTGGCGTTGCGTAGAGACGTCGCTTCATTGTGTGTCTTCTACCGCATTTATCACGGGGAGTGTTCCGAAGAGCTGTTCAACCTGATTCCTGCCGCCGAATTTCACCTTCGCACGACACGCCACAAGTTACGATATCATCCCCACCATCTGGATGTGTGGCGGTCCTCCACAGTGCGGTTTTCAAGGAGCTTTCTTCCTCGTACTACGAAGCTGTGGAATGAGCTTCCTTGTGCGGTGTTTCCGGGACGATACGACATGGTACCTTCAAGAAAAGCGCGTACACCTTCATTAAATGCCGGCAACGCTCTTGTGATTCCTCTGGTGTTGCAGGAGAGTGTGGGCGGCGGTGATCACTTAACACCAGGTGACCCGTACGCTCATTTATCCTCCTATTCCATAAAAAAAATATGACATCTGCCATCGTCTCTGACGGATCAGGGGGTCTACTCTCTTTGTCCGAATCGAAACTTCGTAAACGAACGAAATTTAAACGAAGCTTCGATAGTGACTCTACTGTATTATGTGTTCGGATACATCGACGAAGTTCGGAACCATAGACAATATTCGTGAACGCATGGTGACCGATTGAAATGAACATTATATTAATCCAACTAATTTGAAAAGTTTTATTTCATTCCAACGTTGGGTAGTAACGTATGACAACCAAAAATGTCTGTATTACAGACGCAATGTAAACATGTCAAATTAGTACTTCAGTAGGTCTAATCTAATTCATTCGTTTCGAAGTTTCGTCCCGAACGTCATGCTTGACATTTCGAATTTCTAAACCTACTCTAAATCATTTACGTTCCGAACGAAAATATGAAGATGACGGCTATTTGTTCGGAATTTTAACGTCAATTTGACGAAACCAAAGATGTTACCTTTTGATCTTCGTTTGTGTGTATTTTGTTGCAAAAACTTTGAAGAAACCAACGCCGCTTATGCAATCAATTTAATATTATTGAAATTCCCGACTTAGAGTACAAATTTTGTAATTTCCTACAAAGGAAATTACAGAATAAAATAAATTATAACATGCTATGTTTTACATAACTTATGTATCAAGGGTGGTATTAATATTCCCGAGTTCACCGAGGATGAATTCCAATGTGAATGAAGTAGGTGGGTTCCCTCTTAATCAGCTGCGTCTTCACGTCAAGCTCTACGGGTAGGTCGTGGGCATGAACCGCATTAGTAAAACTGTTAGACTGTTAGAAAGGATAAAGATAGATCTTTATCTTATTTATTCCTTCCTAACAATAGGTAGTGGTATTCCTATCTTTCAAATAAATTTCATTTTTGTTATTAATGAAAGAACAAAATGTATTTTTTATTTTATTTTATTATAACAGGAAAACTTAGTTACAGCTAACAAAGAGTACCTACTCAGACATATAAAATAAAAAGCTTATAGCTTCATCATCATATGTGTAGCAGTAAAAAATGTACCTATAAAAGGATGGTAATATGTAGAGGGAATTCTTTTAGTGAAAAAAAAAAAGCAAATAAATATATAACTGAAATTTACTTGAAACTTTCTCAAAGAATAAGTAGGTATCGCGATTGCGAGGTGTGTTACCTCGCAATGGCGATACCTACTACTAATCAAAGTACTATAAAAGATCATTTATTAGCACCATAATTGAGAACTCTTTTTAGAAAACTTTTTAAAGAATTCTAATAAAAAACCTTAAGTATTAAATTGACATGTTTACATTGCGTCTGTAATACAGACATTTTTGGTTGTTATGACAACTTATGAGTTACTATCCAACGTTGGAATGAAATAGAACTCTTCAAATTAGTTGGATTAATATAATGTTCATTTCAATCGTTCACCATTCGTTCACGAATATTGTCTATTGTCCCGAACTTCGTCGATGTGTCCGAAAGCAAAATAGAGTAGGGTCACTCCCGAATCTTCGTTTAAATTTCGTTCGTTTACGAAGTTTCGATTGGAACAAAAAGAGTAGACCCCTAGATTTTTTGTTTAAATTCTTTAAAAAGGTTTCTAAAAAGAGTTTTTAATTGTAGTGCTAATAAATGATCTTTTAAAGTGCTTTTTAACAAACCTCGCAGACGCGTTACCTACTCATTATATCAGAAAGTTTCAAGTAAATATCAGTTATATACTTATTTTTTTCACAAACAATATTGCTTCTACATATAGCCATCCTTTTAAAGATAACACTTTTCAAATTGGTGGACATACGATGATGAAGCTATCCTTATCTCTATATCCTATACCTTTTAATTTATATGCCTGAGTACCTATTCTGAATTAGCAGTAAATTAGTTTTCCTTTTATAATAAAATACAAAATAAATTTAGTTCTTTTATTAATAACAAAAATTAAACTTTTTTTAAAATATCACTAAAGATAGGAATACCACTCTGTTAGAAAGGAATAAGTAAGATAAAGTTCTACCTTTATCCTTTCTAACAGTTGTACTAATGCAGTTCATGGCCTTCGACCTGCCTGTAGAGCTCGACGTGAAGATGGAGCTGATTAAAAGGGAAACTGCCTGCTTCTTTCACATTGGAGTTCATCCTCTGTGAACTCGGGAAAATTAATACCACCCCTGATACATAACTTATGTAACATTAATTTTTAACCAACTTCAAAAAATGAGGAGGTTCTCAATTCGTCGGTATATTTTTTTATTGTTTGTTACCTCCAAACTTTCGACTGGGTGAACCGAATTTGATAATTCTTTTTTTATCTGAAAGCTGGTGCTTCCCGTGTGGTCCCATTGTTATTTGGTCCAGATCTGACAATGGCATCCATGAGAAAACCATAAAAGTCTTAAATTTGGTATACATACGTATAGCAAAGTGGATGAATAACTCAATATCGCGCCAACCGATTTCGATGATTCTTTTTTTATTGGAAAGGATATACTTCAAACTGATGAGAGTTAGGCTAGGTTCTGATTACGGAATCCATGAGAAAGTAACGGAACTCTTCAATTCTTAGGAGCTTATTAACGATACTCGGCCGAATCTTTTTTATGGTATCCGGTTATTTAAGTTATGTACCATAACATAGTTATGGCCAAGTAATTGTCGTAGTCGAATATGATGATCAACAGGAGGGCATCAACAGGAGTCCCACTCCTTGACGACTTACAGTAAGGGTGCAATCTGTGGCAGAATTTCTGACTGTCTGTAATCAAATTTCGAAGCGCTTACGTTCATTGCTGCATTGAAAAATTTAGTATATTTACACATATTTAGACAAATTGTTAGTTAGTGTACTTCAAATCACAAAAAATCATAAAATAAAAACAATGACACCGACTCCAAAAATGACAATAATCATAACTAGAATTAAATTAATTAATTAGATTGTAAAAAAATATGCAATTATTTGATACTTATTTTAATGCATATTATATATATTGTGTTTTTGTTAAAATTTTTATAATTGCTGTAAGTATTACTTCCACTTATATTCTGTAAAATCCTACAAACTCTTAAGTAGGGAATTTCACTAATATTAAATTGATTGCTTCATGATGTTCTTCACGTAGAGCAGCCTCGATTAATAGCATTCTTGAAACCATTTCAAGCCAATTTGCAACCAAATACACACAAACGAAAATCATTCTTGAAAAACATCTTTGGTTTCGTTAAATTGACGTTAAAATTCGGAACAAACAGCTGTCATCTTCATATTCGTTCAGAATGTAAATGAATTAGAGTAGGTTTATAAATTCGAAATGTCAAACAATGACGTTCGGGACGAAACTTCGAAACGAATGGAACCGTAGTTGGAAACATCCGAAACTTCAATCGAAACTTCGTTTTTCGTTGAATTAGAGTAGACCTCCTGTTTACGTCGCAATAAATGATTTACAAATGCTGCCGTGTATTGAGAAATTGTGTAAAAACAATGCTAGGATACAATAAAAGTGTCAAGGAATTACATTTCACAGATAGAATAATAGCTATCACACTATTTTTTTTTTCTTTTTATGATACAAATTAATTCGATGTTTGGAACACAAAACCTCTGCAACGCGCAATAGTAACATCCAGTGTCACCGGAAAATACACAGGGACCTTACCCGAAAAATTGGGTAATTAATCCATTTAATGGTGTTCTAAGTAGATAATTAATTTTTTTATGAAAATAATTGTTGAGACGAGCAGGACGTTCAGCTGATGGTAATTGATACGCAGTTCCACTCAGGATTCTTGAAATACCCAATAATTCTGGGCGGCACTATAACTGCGCTCGTCACCTTGAGACATAAGATATCAAGTCTCATTTGCCCAGTAATTTATTTTAGTCTTTATCAACATTTTTTTAAAGTAGTCTGGAACACTACTTCAATATTTGAATGCTTTATAGGGCGCGGTTCCGGCCACATAACGAGTATTGTTCCCATCTTTGAGCAGAGCTGCTCGAATTGTCAGGGATCTAGTACTCTGTGAAAATTTCCATAACTTGGCGTTGTGCAGAGACATGGCGTCTTAGAAGACACAAAATGACTGGCAGATGGCAAGCCGCATTTGTCACGGACATAAAATTATGAATTGTAATTTTGTCTTTCTAGGAAGATGACGCTGTACCGAGAACAGAACTTAAGACCCTTTACCCTTTATATAAGTGTTACTATATGATGTGTATTTACTTAGCAACCAAATCACTATAAAGAACATAGTTGTTTCTTTTTTAAAAATCTACTTATTTGATACCACGTCAGTGGCAAAAAAATACGAATTTTAGAATGTATTTTGTGTAGGTGGTCTTAAAAATAAGAAATGTCAGTTTACGTAATTTTTATATCAGTTAAAACAAAAATACTGACAAACAAGACACGGGCACAGGAATCAAACCCGCAATCCTTACTTTCAAGGTGTAGCTGGTTTTGTATGTAATTTATTTATTTACTCATACTATGCCTGTGATATTTATTTTTAATTAAGAAAACAATCCCTCTATCAGATATTAAAAAATGGGAGTTATAAGTAACATGGATATATAATACTATGACTAATAACGGGAAAAAAATTGTGTTATCTGGTATCCCCCGTAACTGCGCACACACTAGCATAATGATGCTTCACTTGTTAATATTATGGCGCGGAGTCCTTCTTTTTTTATTCGTCCGTGGATGTGTCATGATCACGTTGATGTATCAATTCTGGAACTTCCGATTATATCTGATTTGTTTTCTTTTTTGAAATGTTAAATTTTTTATGTTGCCAAAAACAGCCAGACAGATGTAACACAGCCAAACAATTTGTATAAGATATTGAAGCTATAACATTTATAATAACTCAAACATTTACAATATTTAACATTTACTCAATAGATCACAGTGTAACCTAGTATAATATTGATGCAGTTTACACAATATATTCCACTCGTCTGAAATTGGCTGCTGAATTCAACCTATAACTTGACTGGAATACTAATGTAAAGGAGACTCAAGGCGGGTGACGTTTTGGTGTTAGCAAACATCTGAGGTTAAGAGAAATTATAGCTGCGTAGAATATTAATGGAAAGAGTTATTTGAAGCAATTTGTTAGGCTGGAAAAGTAAGTGTTTCGGTGTTATTTTGTAGCCATTACAAACGGTCTTATAATACGTAACTTTATTAATTAAAGCTTTTAGAAATATGTAGCATGATACGATGTTTACATCTAATTGATAATCTAAGTAGGAATACTACTACCCATCCGTTTGATTGATGAAAAGTATTTTTAAAGTTTAAATGTCATATTATGATAAAAATATCGCAAGTTATCTAAAAAATTCTGAGAAGACTTTATAAAATATAAATAAAAACAACAAAATTTTATTTTTTAAAAATTGCACTGATTTGTAGAGGCAAAGAAACCAATCGAAAATACCGGGTCTATGGAATATACAAACGCTAGGTTGACACCATTATTTTTTCTTTTGGTAGCTGTTGGGTTAGCAGGTATCTACCGGTATGTCAATATCTACTAGTAATTTGCACTCATCATTTTAATAAATAAAGCTTTAAAATAGATACAATTTCACTACGTACACGCTGACCTAGATTTGTGTCTGCACAATAACTATCCTGATTTCCACCTGGATCTATAATTATTTATAATCTTTACATAAATTTTTCTGATATACCACTCGCGATACATTTTTAATATTATTATGATATAAAATACATTTGATCTACTAAACACACATCCACACACATCCTCACACATCCAGAGAATTATCCAGTGATTTACTAATTTTAACAGTAGTAAGAGTTTTATTAATCTCTGAAACAAGATAAGACGACAGATTTTCCACCACGTTATCTATAGTTACGTTTGTAGGTTGATCGATTTCCTTTGGAAGCTAATTTGTCCTTGTCGTTTTGTAGGATATTAATAGTACTCCCAATCTAGTTACTTTGAAAGGTTTCTCACTTCACTTGTTAACAATAGCTAGTTTAATTTTAGTATTCACAAGAATTTGATGATAAATATTGAACTCCATACTGGATATGATATTAATTTAGTTCATAAATACTTTAATGAGCTCTAGCTTTAACGCACTAACCTGCTTATGAAGGTATGACAAAATAATTAAATAACATTTTACTATGTAACATAATGACATGTCCAATATTTACAAAATTTTCTCAAAACTATTATTATACCGTATCTCACCCATTTAAGAATAAAATCAACCTAAAGAACAAGCAGGCTTCCGGTTTTACAAAAATACAATGAGTATAATAAAATAAATTTTCTTAGAATTTATCGATTTCAATAAAGCGTTTGATTCTCTAGAACATGATTACATTTGGGATGCACTGCGAAAACAGGGAGTAAATAACAAGTACATTCGTCTTCTCCAAAGTATACATTTTAACAGTACTGCACCGGTCAAACTGAAGACAGCTGGAGAAGAGGTTTCGCATCGAAAGAGGTGTTCATCGAGGTGACCCTATTTCTCCTAAACTCTTTACGCCAGTCCTAGTGATGATTTTCAGGAACCTAGAATGGGAACGTTTTGGCCTAAATAGAAACGGCGAAAAAATTTAGCATTTACGCTTTGCAGATGACATTATTCTATTTTCGGAGAGTGAAAATCATATTAGAATATGATTTTCGCCGAGAGAGATTTATGAGAGCCGGTTTGCAAATAAATACGTCCAAAACAAAAAAAAAATACCAACCCATCCGGCACAATTAGTTCAATAGTACTTAATAATGAAACAGTAGAATGTGTCACAGAATACAAACAGTTAATAACCCCTGAACATAGCATGAAGAAAGAAACAGACAGACGCATTTATAATACTTGGAAAAGATACTGGTCCTTGAGTGAAATCATGTAAAACCCTGTAATAATATCTATATTATGAATAAAAAGAAAAGTCTATAAAACGTGTACACACCGTGTCCAACATATGGATGTCAAACTTGGGCTCTAACAGACCATCTCTCAGAAAAAGTTAAAGTGTGCCAAAACTCCATAGAAAGGAGCGTAATTGAAGTAAGGAGACAAAACAAACTAAAGATATAGAATATTAAGAGTCAGACAAAATTAAAAAACGCACACAAGTGTCAAAAGCAACAGTGGAAATGACTGGATACATTCTGAGGGAAAAGAAAGAGAAATGAACAAAAACCGTCACAGACTGGTATCCAAGAGACAATTTTAAAAGAATAGCAGGACTGGACTGGACGAGAGTAGCTAGAAACAAAATAAAGTGGAAGTGCTTAGAGGAGGCCTTCGTCGAGGGACAAATTAATTAAAATTAAAATTAGTTAAGTTAATTTAAGTCTTATTTTTTAATAAAAATTAAGGTAATAGTAATAATAAGGGCTATATTATTTATTTATCTATTTATTATGCAGGACATGACGTGTAAGACGATTAAAAAGAGCGTGCGTTGCGTCATTTGTTAGTCCCACTGGAAGACAAGCGCTGGTTGCGATAGCTATCAGCATTATGCTGAAGTGTGGCCAATTTTTTTTCTATATATTTGTTCCATTTTTTCTTTATTTTTTTATTTATTTATTGAAAAGACTAACAGCATAAATATTACAAATGAGTCTTAAAAATAAGTGTACATAAAATAGCCAAGTACAGGTGTCTCTATATAAACAAAAAATCAACTTATGAATTTCAACTTAAAATACTTTAACCTATAAACAAAAAAATCAACTTATGAATTTCAACTTAATTTACTTTAACATAATAATATGTATAGTTTAAACATTATAGGAACAATATCATGCGTATGAGTGCGAATTTAATATATATATATCTAGTGTGTGTTAGTGTATATATGCGTGTGTTTATGTACCTATTTGTTCGTTTTATTTTGCTCCAGTAACATTTTTCATATCTAGAGTCTTATAATAATCTTATTATGTAAATATTGTGTTTGTTGCAAATAAATATATTTCTTTCTTTCTATTTATATGACTCTTTATAAGATCGGCAACGCTTTTGTGATTCTTCTGCTGTTACGGGTTACGTGTGACCCATATGCATGTTTGTTCTCCTCTTCCATAAAAAGGTAGTGATGTTTCAGATACAAGACATTTATTTCAGAAACCGGAGAATTTGCATAGGAAAATCCTCTTGAATGGAAAGACGAGAAAAACCGGAAATAATATTTCTGATGAACTTACCAGGACATAATTATGACGAATGTCTATCGTGTAATTCTTCAAAGAAAAACCTTTACTTTCCCCAGAGAGGTCACTAAATCGTAGCCACAGACACAAGTAGCTACAGTAGGCCCATAGAGAGCCCCGTGAAATCGTCCATGAAGATATTTTCCTTTTCACTCAGTCAAGCGATCTTGGGTATTAAGTATCACCCGTTTTTGCCAGTTCTATTTGGACAAATAGAACAGAGTAACTCCATTGTCTGCTGCTACAATTTCTTGATACATCGCCCAATGTTCGTAGGAAATATTCCCTGAGATCGTACAACTCACGGTTATTTTCTCAGCAGGTTTTTGGCACTTAGAAAGGCGTGAACTTAAAATTTCTTTTATTTTATATATATTACTATATATATAGATTATAAATCAAAAGTATTTTATGCATCATTCTATCCTTGGCATCAATCTCGGTCTTTAATATCTATGTGTGTATTAGTAAGGAAGTGAAAGCAAAAATCCATATGATGTGGACGGACATACGCTTTATCAAGATTAATCTGTTATCCTAAAGCACTAGGCGTGTATAATTAAAGTGCATATCTATATCCTATTCATGAAACCCAGTTTTTCCCAAGCGAAATTAGCTTGACCATCTAGTAATCGTAAAACTGGTAATCACTTACTACGTTCTAATAACGCCCCATTACCCCAAGAATTTATTGTTACAAAAACTCTTAATGAATCTATCTCTTAATCTTAATCTCATAGAATTCTAACTCCATAATTTAGGATTAATGACCTTGTTGAACTATAAGAACCATTGAGTTACATCAACTAAAATTGAAATTGAAATGAATTTATTTCTGAATGAATGAAATCACACCAGAAATTAAACAAAATAAGTTAATGTAAGCAAGAATTAGCTTAATTTTAAATACAAAAAGAAAAAAGAAAAAAAACATTACTAAATGATCTGTGTGGCATCCACATGTGGTCTTCCAAAACATTCGTTAATGAGCACAACACCTATGTTCAATGTAGACATTGAACATCGGCTACGCAAATAACTTGCAAAATAATTTTGCTAAATAGCTTTGGAGTCAAAACAATAATAGTTTAATTTAGATATAAGTAGATTGATCTTTAAACAATCAAACGCCCAGGAAAAATCTAAATTTACCATAATGTGCACATTTCTTAGTCTTGGGCTTTGAGTACATTATCAGTGACGTCAAGTAGGGCGTTGTAGTACTACGCCCCTTTCTTAAACTGACTTCAGGCAATAATAGGGATTAAAGTATGAAATTTCCGTTTTATTGAAATAAGTATTTCGAATTGACATAGAACCTTCATGGTTTGATATTTATGATTGAAACATGGTTTGATATTTTTCACATGGTACCTACGTAGTTCTTCTTTTAAAAAATGAGCAATATTCGATTATAGAATTTCAGTTGTTTTTTTATTCAGCTTACAGATACAGAAGATAGATACTTCGAAAATTTTAGTGATTTTTGAATACAAGTTAATCGCCGCACCGTGCGATTTTGGTTTAAACGCTTTCGTGATGGAAACTTTGATTTGAAGAACGAACCACGTGGAAGACCGCCCGTCACACAGGTGAATAATAATGAATTGAAAGAGATGGTGGAAGCCGATACGAGCCAAACTACCCAGGAATTAGCGGCATGGTTAAACGTTACCTTGCCAATAATATTGAGTCATTTGCGTCAATTCGATACAGAAATGAAAGACTATAGGATAGAATTGTGACATGCGATGAAAAGTGAATTCTTTACGATAACCGTAAGCGAAAACTACAATGGCTGACCCCAGGTCAAACACGGCAACAGTGCCCTAAAGCAAAGCTTATCAATAAAAAGGTAATGGTAACTGTTTAGTGGTCTCAGCGTGGTTTTATTCACTACAGCTTTCTCCGATCTGGTGAAGCAATAAAACCAGATGTCTACTGTGCTGAACTTCGAACAATGATAGCAAAACTAACATTGAAATAGGCCCGACTCATAAATCGATCTTCACCATTATTGCTCCAGGCTCGACTCATGAATCGATCTTCACGATTATTGCTCAAGGCCCGACTCAAGAATCGATCTTCACCATTATTGCTCCATGATAACGAGAGACCTCATACACCACATACTCTAGATCATCGCAGTACTATCGCAAATGACCTTCCTATTAGATGGCAGCAATGTATAGATAATAATGGTAATTACTTTGACTATATAAATATATTATATTACTAACAAATTAATTTCAATTTTTCAGTACAAATCGGCAATTTCATATTTTACCCCTATTATTTAATTCAAATTTATAACTGAAGCCTCAGGTTACGGTGAATCAAAGAGAGTTATTTTATAATGAGGATATTTCTACAATTCCTGTTTACTTTCAAGTAGGTTTTCTTTCGAGACGATGTCACATTTGAGAAAGAAGCTAAAATAAAGAGTAAGTAGGTATAAGAACCAATTACGCACTGTGAAATTATCATTTGCATATTTATACAATTTTTTGTTTATTTGAGAGTTTTGCTCCCGGGGTAATATGATATCTTTTCAACTTAATTTTAAAGAGTATTCTAGAAAATATACAACGTGAGAATATTATTTTATTCGCCATTATTTAAGATGTAAAATAATTATCATCACAAAGAGTAAACAAGCTTTTCAGTGTTGATAAAATATTATAATTTGACCAGTGGTGATCAGTGAACCTTCTTACTAAGCGAGAGGCCCTGGGTTCAAGTCCCAATAGGTGTAAACATTAAAAATGATGAACCTGTATATTTGTTTCCGAGTCATGGATGTTCAAATGTATTTATGTATGTTTAAGTTTGTATTTGGTCTATACGAGTAATATTATAAAGAAAAAAGATTTGATTGTTTATTTGATAATAGAGTAAAATAATGTACTACGACATTGCAGAACACGTCATTAATTACAAAAAGTTTCGCGACAGTATATTATGTGATAAGTGTTCTTTTATTTTAAGAATTTAATTGAAATGTAGCTACTTCGTACTTTGTCCTGTGTGTACTCGGACGAAGTCGCGGGGTATTATCTAGTATTAAATATGTCGTTGTTTCTCTCACTCATAGTTATAGGCTATGCCTAGTGTGGGTCAAGATAATTTGTTAAAAAAAATTATCTTTAAATACTATACAAAAAAAATATTACCTATGCTGGAATATATTGGAAACACAAGGAACCGAAATCACTCCTAATTCTCAGGACTTTATGTTCATGTTAAATTTGCAGTTGGTCTAATAAAGCTATATTTACCGAAAACAGAAAGTATTTATCTTGTCAATTTATATGAGTCGCCCGCAAAACCCAGTGTTTGGGTATATTCTTAAATCTTCCTTAATTTGTGACAAATAACAATATGTAATAAGACTAGTAAAATTTTAAAAGGATTATATTCGGGCTTTTATAATAATCATAACAACTTAGTTGCACTATATCAGCACAGTACTTATTCTTTAACTTCCCATTATCGAATTTATTAATAGGTAATTAATATAAAGTAATTACTTAAAGTTAACAAGATATACGTAATCTAAGTCGTTAAAATTAGGGTACATACATTGTAGGTTATTTGTAGTGAGTGGTGGCTCTGCACTTAGCAAAGTGCTTGTTACACAGAAGCAGAGAAACACAGTTACAAAATATACAAATGATTTGAGTTTTCTTTAGTGTTAATTCCGCTAATATTTGTCTTTAAACAATTCGACACGTGTTTCTCATCTACACGAGGCATCCCCAGGACTTGCTGTTTCGCCAAAATCTGGCAAGAGTCCATAATTATACAAATCATCAATCATTTTTAAAATTATGGATTTCCGCAAAGTAACGCCTACATCAGTAAAAAGTTACAAAATAGTTATTTCTATTCGACTCATGCCTCAATTGTTTAGTATAATAAGTAAACAACAGCTAAAATTAAAATAACACAGTAACAGCGAACGTGAAGTACCATAATATTATTAGGTATATTATTACGATTCAAGGTAGGTATGTAATACAGGTAGGTACTCAATATTTTATTACCTGTCTGGTGACTGATGCCTCCGTCTCGTATCTGACGTGTGTCTGCTCAATGCGCGACGTTGCCACACCGCTGTTGTTTTAATGTTTGTTTAATGCTTACGCATACTGCAGACTGTTTAGTTATCGTTGCGATTTCAATGAAACAGCATGTTTTGATAAATTCCATGAGAATAATATAATATGAAAATCTGGATTTTATATTATTTAGTGTTTAAGTGAAAATGTTGGCATCTTATCAAATATTTATGACTTTTGGTGTATCAGCGGTGAGAAAGAGAATAATTTCATAAGATATTTTTAACTTTCCATATATTGATAGTAAAACGTAGTTTTTGAAATTATGATTAAAATTATTTTGAATATAGTCGATCTAGTAACAGGCACTTATATTAGGTACGTTTTTGTTCTAAGTTCGAACTAAACATTTCTGTAATCTGTCCACTATCATTAGGTGTGGTTGTCACTGTCAAATGTCAATGTCAGTTATATTAGGGCGGTTATACAAGTCAGTGACCTTGCCATGACTAAAAAACAACCACCCGATTTAATTTTCTTTTCTAGATTTTAGGAAACACAAATTATGTTATTTAGAGTAATATTATTACCTGCGCGTTGGGCTTAAACTAGATATTCCAAGGTCAATTTATAATTAACAACCATCCGACGTGTTATATCACTATATTTTCTTTATACTGCTAGTGATATTAAATTAAAGAAAAACAGTTAAAACTAGAGTGAATTGTCGGATTTTAAAGTCAAGTCAGGCCATAAATAACTTTTATTTGAGTATTAGTTATTAGGTAGTTATTATATACATATAGCTTCGAGATAGTCAAGTATAAGTTCGCGTGTGGCATATAACGGAGTAAAGAACTGAAATACTATGACTCGAGAGCTATCTATTGTACGTAAATTTTTAAAGATATTAAATCCTTATATATTTTTATTCAAAGCAGATTAGAAAAAAAGTTTGAAACAAGCTCAAAATCGAAAAGCGCCAATTTAAACAAGACGCAGTGTATTTAGTTAATTTATATTTTGTAAAGTGAAATCCTTTTCCGCTCAGGATTCTTGAATTACCCAGAAATTCTGAGCGGCACAAAAATTGCGCTCGTCACCTTGGAAATAAGATGTTAAGTCTCATTTGCCCAGTAATTTCACTAGCTACGGCGCCCTTCAGACCGAAACACATTAATGTTTACATATTATTGCTTCACGGTAAAATAGGCGCTGTTGTGGTACCCATAACCTAGCCGGCATCCTGTGCAAAGGAGCCTCCCACTGGTATATATGACCATTAGACAACCACATTATAAGACACATACATTTACAACAAGATTGTTTAAATCAATATTAAGTTATAAATGGACTTAAGGACAGCATTTCAGAAATCGTAGAATTGGTGTCATTGAGTCTGAAAACGTTTATTCACCGTAAAAAATGTAATTGTAGAATTAACTTAAATATTAATATTGAAGATTATGGTTTTTATTTATTAATCTATTAACAATTATCTATAAAAAGTCATATTATAATATAATTAGATAACGGTGTAATTAGATAAAATATAACGTTCTGCTCTAGTAGTTTTATTTGTATTTATAATCCCGTACATTTTTTTCAGGTCCTGTCATTCTTTGTATCCATATCATTGCTGCTGATGTTTGCGTCAAGTAGAGGACTGCTGCAGCAGTCTCAGAAGCTGTTCCAGCCACCCTTGCTAGAAGTACAGAAGAAGCCATTATCATCAGCTCCAGAACTAACTCCATTAAATAATTAGTCATTACTATATTATTTTATTTTATTGATCTGTCTTTGACATGTCTTGCACGTAATTGCAATTTTCGTATGGAACAAATTTTTGAATTAAACACAAAACCTACCTTACTCGTTGATACCTAAACATAATATTTGCTCCCTTTTAACATCTTATATATAAAATTCTCGTGTCACTCTTGTGACTTCGTTCTCGTGTCACTTCGTTCCCGTACTCCTCCGAAACGGCTTGACCGATTCTCATGAAATTTTGTGAGCATATTAGGTAGGTCTGAGAATCGGACAACATTTTCATCACCCTAAATGTTAAAAGTGGTCCACACGAAAATTTATTTTTTATTTTTTTTGACATTTTTTTTAAATTTGTTTGATTATGAGTCAGTTTTAAAAAATACATACAACTTCAAATTTTCACCCATCTACGATCAACAGTTACTTTTGTATCGCGATTTTAATATCGGCAATACAACGTTTGCTGGGTCAGCTAGTCTTATATATAAAATTCTCGTGTCCCGGTGTTTGTTACCAAACTCATCCGAAACGGCTAAACCAATTTGTTTGTAAATTTGTGTGTATATCGGGTAGGTCTGAGAATAGGTCAAAATCTATTTTTTATACCCCTAAATGATGAGGGTCACTCACCCCAAAATAGTTTTTTTGTATTTTTTTGTATTTTTATATTATTATGATTCAGCATTAAAAAATACACACAACTTCAAATTTTCTTTTCATCCATCTAAGATCAACACCTATTTTTGTATCGCGATTATTATATTACTAGCTGACCTGGCAAACGCTGTTTTGCGATATAAATTATACATGTAAACCTTTCTTGAGCTTCAACGAATCTATTACATATTAGATATATATATAGATTTCATTGAGTTCGGTCGAATAGAATACAAACATACATTCTCTTTTATATATATATAAAGGTTCTGTTCCGTCCACAGATCCGCAATACGGTTGCAAGATGGCAATCGAATATATTATAATAATTATTGTAGTACGATATATTTGGTAGGTCTGAAAATCGGTCGTCTTCTATGTTTTAAACCCTAAAAATTTTAATAATACATTTTTTTTTATTATTTCATATGGCAATACGTTAGCAGGATCAGCTAGATAAGTTACATAATTCAAATCAATATCACTTTATTCATGTAGGTCACGGAAATGATACTTATGAATGTCAAAAAAATTTTTTCTTTTTGAATGTTACTACTTCGTAAAGGGTTGAAAGTAAAGAAAAGAAGTACCAAGACACTCATTACCACTCTTTTAAATCAAGATTCACATTTTAATCTTAATTACATTTGTAATCAAATCAAATCAAAATCACTTCATTCATGTACTCGTAGATCAAGGAAATGACACGTATGAATGTTAAGTTTTCTTTTTATATCCACCGCCATAATAAACTGTTTGCAACTCTTTTAAATCAACATTTACAGCATTATCTTTTTACAAATCATTTTAGTTGCAATATATTATGTAAAGTGATGTAACAAAAATAGTCAAAAGTTAATTAGGTCAATTACTCAACGCCTTACACGAGTAAGTCAAAAAAATAAAAACTTCGTTTAAAACAACCGACTTCAAAAACTGAGAAGTATAAAATAACTTAATAAAGATTTAATTTAATACGCTTCTTATTCAAACCTTATTATTTTAATATTAATAAAATACTACCTATGGATAGGGTTTAAGTCAAAACAATACAAGGAATCGACTCCGAAAAAATGCTGTTCGAAACTCTATTTCATGTTTTTATGAGACACTGAGATATCGTGAAGAACGTTTGTTAGCTATGAATGACAAGTAGCCTAAAACCGTGCTGTGACCTATCTAAGGCATTTGATGTAGCGGATCATTGCGTACTAACTACTTAGTTTCAGCACTACGGTATCGATCACCATTAAAACTTATGTCAGATATACACCCCCGTATTCATAATAGTCTGCTAACTTAAAGCATTGCTAATTCTCACTCTGTCTTCTTCTATTGACCTAAGTCAGAATGAGAAAAACACTCCTAAGCGGCTGTTTAAAGTTAGCGGACCATTACGAATAAGGGGATAGAGTTCAATACGTCACGGGTAGCGGGAGTGAATTAAGGTCAGACGGTCTCCATACGACTGTAGGAGTACCTCAGGGCTCCTCTTTGTTTGATCTCGCCTTCTCTATTCTGCTGAACGACTTACCGAGAATTGTAGAGCACGCCGAGGAGTACATATATGCTGATGATGTGGCTGCTGTGATAACTTTTTTTTTTCAATTTATTTTATCATAAACAGTTGGTACTTATATTTTACATCTCGCCAAACTGTTGCAACAGTTTATTGGCGAGTTTACGCTCTTAGACTACACTATACTTTTGTGTATCTATAATAAATTATAACCTAATTTGTTCGTTATATACACTAATACACATAATATAACATTAAACTCATATCAATTCTTAGTTATCAATTCATAATATTCCTAAAATCATTTTAAAATCTTACCTGTATACCTATAACTAAACTATACTACTTTCAATATTAAGACTTACGTGGAGACGTTAAGGAAGTGCTCTTTTAATGTTTGATCTGCCCTGGGCTGAACTGCGCCTGCACTAGACGCTCTCGAACAAAATGTCAGCTCGGTAATAAACCAATTGTCTGAATGGTTCCGCGGAAACGCGGAAATACCAGACGTATTAAATCTAACAAAGACCCAATTGCTATGTTGCGATCTCTCTGATCGGTCTCGGTGGCAGCTGGTTGTAAATATCAATGGTGTTAGTTTAAAACAGGTAAAAGCAGCGTCCTTCCTTGGTTTTCAATTAGATCAACTGTCTTGGAATCACCACATCGAAAATCTATCTGGTAGATTAGCCCGTAGCTGTTTCGCTCTAAGTAGATTATCCTCGACATTGTCAAAGAAAGCGCTACGTACCTGTTACTTTTCAACCTTTCAGTCACAGTTACAATATGGAATCGAATTCTGGGGACGCGCCGCGGACTTGAACGAGTTTGTCGCCTACAAAGGCGAGCCGTTCGCATACTAGCTGGTATACCGTCGGACCAATGCGTAAGACCTTTCTTCGTGTCATTAAATATACTAACAATACCTACTAAGCCTCCTATTACTACAGATAAGTTTATACGCCCGAGCTCACTTACACCAGTATGAAAAAAGAGGCGACACGAGCCAGTTCCCGATGCGGCACGAATCGTCTAAATGCAGTCCCACATAGCCTGGAAAAAGGTTCCCGCACAATACACGCTATGAGCCCTCGGGTTTATAATAAACTCCCGGACTATATCACAAGCGTGTCAAATTTTAACACTTTTAAATATAAACTTAAAAGGTGGCTCACTTAACACTAGTTCTACTTATATTATAATGAATTTATAAATTAATTGTGTTGTTATGTTAAGTATGTATGCCGTGTATATTATTTACGTTAATTTTTTTATTTATATAGTATTTACGAATAAAAACTTGAACTTGACCCACTTAACGGGTTTATACTTTATAATAGAAAATAATCAACCTAAATGAAAATGCCTAAAACGCCGTACACAAATTATAGTAGTAAACAAAAATATTCATAAAATGAAAACTACTTGTCCACACTATGTAAACCGCATCGAACTAAAGAAGAATTATGTAAATCGGTTCATAAATCTCAGACTAATCGGTGTACATACATAAAATACCGATCGAATTGAGAACCTCCTCTTTTTCGAAGTCGGTTAATGAATGTAAATTAATACATAAAAAGAAGTGCTATTGAATACAGGTAGATACACCGATCCACACATACCGTAAATAAATAAAAGTATTTTGCGACCATTTTACTACCAATTATAAAAAAAATCATTGAATCATCAAACATGATTCTAGCGATAGAATATTGCACTCTTATGCCGTAGTAGGCGACTCTCCTCAATGTTCAAAATAAAAATAAACTCTATCGATGGCACACTACTCTAAATGATATTGTAATTTACAAAGTATCACCCATCATCTCGTGGGCTCTACTGTCGTATATATTTCTTAGACACAATGAAAACTGCATGTTGATCGTTCATAAACACGTAACACGATGGTCTCGATATTATCAAATAATATTTTAGGAGAGCCAGAACAACCATGTAGCTATTTTTAACTCAAGATCTGCATCTTCCGATATCATCTCCACCATGTGGATGTGTTCCTCCACAGTATTTCAAGGAACTTTATTCCACATACAAGTAAGCTGTTCATTAAGCTTCCTTGTTGTGAGTTTCCAGGTCAACAGTCCCAGCCACTGTTCAGACATTATCTATAAATAAATTTAAATGTTTTATAAAAAAATGGCTCTGTCGTAAATCCTATTACTCCACTGCTGAATGATCGGACAGCCTGGGACTAGATTGTGATTATTTTGTAGCGATAGAAATGATTGTACAATATTGTATATTTTTATTGAAAAGAGCGCAAAAAAAGAATGCTGGGAGAGTTTCTTGCGCCGCTTCTTCTCTCTCAGAGTGCCATTTGTTTCCGAAGCGGTAGTAGTATCTAGTAGTTATTAGAAATGACATCAAAAAGAATTTTAAAGGAATCGATTTTGAGAAAAAAATAAATGCCTTTTATGCCTTTTCAATACCACACAGGTACCTTCAAACAAAGTGCGCACACCTATACAGAAGGCCGGTAACGCTCCTGTGATTCCTCTGGTATTGTAAGATAATGTGGCGGCGGTACGTTCCTTCTACGTTTGTCCTCCTCTTCGATAAAAAATAGTATATACAGTATGTATTTAAATACATCTAAAAGGGATGTAAGATAAACAACAGTACAATTCCTTTATAAAGCCGTGCTGTATTAGCTTGAAGAACCAATTTTTAACCATAATAGACTTGTTCCGTTTGTCATTTGGGTGACTTCCTTCAAACGCAGGCGTCCACAATTCGATTCCCGTTTCTCGTGCCAACTCTACTTACCTTTTATTGATTGAGTTGTCGCACCAGGCACCATCCGTCACGTACATTTTTTATTCCTACTTCTATTACGTCATAATATGATAGTAGTTTGAATTTTGATTTCTTAGAATTTCCTTACAATAACACGAGTATAACACTGTAATAAATCTTTTTGGAAGTATGAAAATGCGTTTATTTAATTATAAATGATTGTTCACGTACAATTTTCGATGAGCACTTTATTTGTTGATATTTAATGATACTGATGTTTTACGATTGTCTTTAATATAATATAACACTTGTTAGTAAAGTAGTATCGAACCGACAAAGGGATTGCCATAAGTTGGAGTAAAAATTACAGATGCTATTTATTCACAATTACACACAAGTTTTCAGTTCTTTCGTATGATCTCTACACACCGTTTTTTTTTTATTTAACCTGTTTTGTTGTCTTCATATTAAGGGACATAGTCACTATCTTAGTACAACTCATTAATTTGGCCAAGTTAAATTAAGATACACTTGTAATACACGCACAGATTTATATCCTAGGTTATCCTCCAATGACGTGCGTACAAACTAACCTATCCGGATAACATACAACTCTGATTTTAACGTACTCATTATAATGACGAACGAAAGCCTCATGAACGTCTTAATTCTCCTTCATTCACATCCCACATACCTCTTTCTCTTCTCTCTATTCTCTTTCATTACCTTCTATCAAATAGGGTAGGGCCGTAGATATTGACAACTCATTTCTGCTGCAAAAAAAAGCAATTCAAGAAGCCTATAAAATTTGTTCAGGGGATTCATTAAAAGAAAAGTTTGTGAAATTAATGTTATGATAGTGCACTACCGCCACATATAGAAGAACCTCTTATACGCTCATAAATATATTAGACAACCAAAGAATAATAGTGATGTACATGCACAACTCTCTACTAGGCTCCGTAATATAAATATATCTTTTGTATAATAATGTAATAATTCTTTATTATAGAAAAAAAAAAACATAAGGTAGCATTATTTGCGGACGACACTTCACTGATATTCAAAATGAAAAGAAACCAAGTTATTTATGACGAAGTAAATAATATTCTATCTGACATTGTGTACTGGCTTAGCGCTTATAACCTAATGTTAAATAGCAAGAAAACGAAATATTATATAAAACTAGCTGACCCAGAAAACGTTGTACCTATTGCCATATAAAGTAAAAAATTCAATACTTAATGAAAAAATTTGGGTCATAAAAAATAGATGACGACCGATTCTCAGACCTACCTAATATTATCGTATTGCAATAATTATTATATTCGATTGCCATCTTGCAAACCTATTGCTGGAACGGAACAGAATAATATAAAAATCGCTATACAAAAATAGGTGTTGATCATAGACGGGTGAAAATTTGAAGTTGTATGCATTTTTTGATGTGGTATTATAAAAAAATAAATAATTTATCTAAAAATAAACAATAAATTTGGGGTGGACTAACATTTATATATGCACCCAATATGCACACAAAAATTCATAAGAATCGGTCGAGCCGTTTCGGAGGAGTGTAACTACAAACACCGCGATACGAGAATTTTATATATTAGATTTACCGTACCAAATGTGAAATATGTAAATGCGAGTGTATTGTTAAACGACGAGAGGTTATAAAACCGGTGGAATGTGCTATATTTCTTGGCATTACTTTGGATTTCAAATAACAATTGGGCCCCCACATTAACTGACATAGCTACGGCGCGACTAGTTCACTTTAGTTATTTTCATAGTATTATGTTATATATCCTATGGCATACCTATTGCTATGGAGCAACGTTGACAATACCTTCCAAATTCGGTAAGTGCCATATATCACTAGTATTTTCAGATACACCAGCATCGGAAGTGCCGTACGGTACACTACGCCCTGACCAAGTTCTGCCCCTCATTTTGTTTATAAGATGATTTATTTTGCATGTTCTTATAGGTTATTTCAATAGCTTTTCACTCAAATCATCATAATTATAAGCAATCTATTAAAACACGTAAAATTGACAGGCCACCGTGCGCGCGCCAAAATAGCGCCGATCTAAGTCATACCGCTGCGCGGGGGCACTTGCCAATTTCGGAAGAGAGAAATTACAATCCTTGTGCTGCATAAGAAGGCTATTCACGCTATTTATAACCTAGGTACTAAAGAAACATTGAGATAAAAATTTTAAGAAATTTACATCTTGATTTGCTTCTCAATATATTTTTGATAATGTTATGTATGTACGTAGGTACATAAGTGAATTTGCTAGAAACTGTCATAACTATAATGTTAACACCAGACATAAACGTTTAATGCCTAACGCCTTTTTTGGGGCGATGTTTATGCTTTTACAACATGATCCTAGAAAAAATTCAAAAACACTTCGCATTACGAAATTTAAAAAAAAAATTAAAAACGTTTGTGTAGTAAAGGTTATTATAAAAATATAAATTACTTTCTTTATTAAGACTACAAATTGGGAATGGAGCAACTGCGCTCAGCCTATTAAAGAATAAGATTAATTGTATAATATTACTTTGTAACCATTTTTTGATAAATTAAAAGAAGCCGGCTGAGTTTGTTGCGCCCGTTCTTCTCAGGTCTGAGGCATACTTTTTGGAATGTGTGGTAATTTTTGACTTTCAATCAGTGATGTCAGATCCTATTTTGAATAAAAATATTTGAATAACTCCCAAATTGTATATACCTACCTACTATGAAATATGCAATTTAGGTACACCTTAATCAATCCGGGTATTCCTATGTAAGTAGTTTCTAACACATTCGGTGACCATACATAACAAAGAGGTTGGTGTGGGGGTGAAATTAACTTCCATATTTATATTCAATGGAAATTCAAATCAAATCAAAATCACTTTATTCATTTAGGTCAAGGAAATGACACTTATGAATGTCACATTTTTTTATTCTTTTTATATCTACCGCCACTTTGGAAAGGGTTGAGCTTTAATGAGAAGAAGTCGCAAGAAACTCATTGCCTTTCTTTTAAATCAAGATTCACCGCTTCATCTTTTTAAAAATGACTTAAGTTACAATATATTATGTAAAGTGAGTGAGTGCAACAAAAATACTCAAACGTCAATTAATTCTCAACGCCTTACACGACATAGACAAAAAATATTATTGAGTACAGTAGATGCATAAATCCACACACACCGTAAATAGATAAACGTATTTTGCGAGAATTTTAATAGCTATTTAAAAAAATATAATAACTGTAATTCTAATAACATGAAGCAAAGTTTCTATTTACAGGATCATCCTATCACCACAAGTAGCGCCCGTTCACGAGCATGATGCATGAGGGGAACAACCCGTCCTACGTCACCGCCACAAGCAGTGATAATTAAACGTGCATGATGAAACCTGTCACGAGAACTCAACCAAATAACAAAAAAAAAATCATCTACATATTAAGCAATACTCACTTAATACTGCTTACAAGTTACAGTTTGACCATTTTGCTTTAGTTTGTATAAAAAAATCATAATGATTAACATATTATTATATTTTATTAAGAGTAATTAAGCTCAAATAAGTTTATGTTTAATATACTTAAGCTTATTTGTTGAGGGACATTTTCCATTGTGTTTTCAGGAAACTCTTTATAAAATGTACCGCAATTACCTATAAATGACATGTCAAGTTTACTTAGCCTAAAAGAGATTAAGGTCAACTGAGGGAAATGCGTCACATTTTTCGTTTGTTGAATAATAAATCATTTATTTACAGGCATTACCCATAGATATACAAACAATCTTATCAATTTGATGGCCCATAAAAATTAAAATCTTAGGTCATTTTTAAAAATCTCATCAAACCTCTGTTTTCTAACGAAAAATGTTCAAGATTTATTAGGTAGACACCTTCAAGGGTATGGCATAAAAAAGTTATTAAGGGTTTTTTAAAAATGTAGATTTTGACGCATTTACTCCATTTTGGGTAAATGCGTCTACTATGAATAACTTTCAAACCAGATAGTTTTTGAGGAAGAAATGATCTTTAGTAGCTCTTTTTTAAATTCGGACACTCACATATCCATACGTCCCTATGTTAAAAAAGAGCAAAAAAGTTGTCTACTTGAAGCATTTCAATTCACATGGGGAAAATGCGTTACATTTCTCTATGACGCATTTACCCAACGATCAATCCAGATGCTCTCAATATTTTCGAAGGTATGTAAAATAAAAATATAAATAATATATACTCATATAAAAATTGAGCTAAAGCAAGCAGTATATAATTGAATAAGAATGTTTATCAAAAATATAGCACTTAACAATTATACAATTTAATTTTAATATTTCATTAAAACAAGCATACAAGCTAACCCTATAAAGCATTTTTACATAATGACTTAAATGAACACATTAATTGAGATAAAGTGTCAAGTCTTTCGATAAAAAGTACCTATCACAATATTGATACCGTAAAATTAAGCTTCTTAATACAACCCTCGGAACCCATGTTCACAGTTAAAATAAAATGACGAGGAGTAAGTGTTTCCTCGTTTTTGGTTTCACTATATCCAAAACATTTGCTGGATTGAACGAAGTGGGTCTTATGCACTGGCCACGTCGCTGATTTATATAATCTTGAAATCATACTTTGTCAAAAATTTATCTGTATCCATATAGGTTAATATACCCATTGTAATCGTTTATTTTAAAATTAACTACTCGTATAACATGTATCTGAAATAAAAATAAAAGTATGGTGAAGAAATTGAAAAAACGATGACTATTACATCTGCACTTCAAAACTTTTCTTACAGAAACGTATAAAACAAATAAAAACTATACAAGTATTGACTTTTAAAAAAGGTTGAGCACCCATGATATTGGGGTAAATGCTTTACACAGACGTATTTAGCCAAAAAACAGGTGCATAAAAATAAGTAATTTTTAAAATGGTAGAATTGACAAATTTTCGACGTTTAACGTGATCTGTTTCTGTTTTAAGTGACGAATATAGTTCAAACGGCTACCTCTAAATATATGAAGTTGTTGCATTTCGATTACTTTTTGAGAAATAGCAAAAATCAGCATTTACCCCATTGACGCATTTCCCTCAGTTGACCTTATAAAAGAATACCTAACTAACTTAACCCTGTGAACATTACCAAAATATTTCTGCTATTCTCATTCATCCTATTCTCGATCTGTAACATCAAGTTCCATTCAGCTGGAGCCTTCAACAATAGTTGATTAATAACTAATAAGCGAAATCTGCGGTCTGTGAAGATAGAAAGTAAGCCACATGTCATTTTATTTGTGTCACATAAAATGTGTCACAAGGTAACATGGCCGCTGGCGCACGCGTCATTTTAGTATAAGCGGCAACGTCGCATTAGCGAGTTAGCAATGCATTTGTTCTAAACTTAAGTCAAGGAAGGTAATAATATTTCTATGATTATACTGTAGTATCGCGTTAAATATAAATCTGTCAATCTCTCTGTCTAATTATGATTTAACTGAGATCAACGAAATCCTTATTTTAGTCCAAAGTATTTGGACATTATAACATAGGTATAGACACGACAAAGGCTCTCAAATGAACCGCCTGGTTCGTCCACGCAAGAGGCGTGGGGCGTGGGCTCAATGCGAACCATTTTAAACACCGCAAACCGTCTTCGTTGTAATCGGGCGAAAGATCGTAGCAAAATAATGCAAGCGCAAACTTCTTCGCCATCTTGAGCATTGCTTCGCTAATTTGCCAGTGGTTCAAGTCCTCTTACAACGAAAGTATGATACATACAAGGCGAAATCGCCCCCAAACATACTATACCTACTGATAATTTGTAAATTCAACCTGATATTCACCTGCCTACAGAATGGATTAATGTCTAGGTATGTGTAATTCAAGTATAGGAAATGTTACCGGATTTATCTACACAAAGAAAGTTTTTAAAATCATATCTATTTAAATACGTATATTGTAGGTATCGACCGTTTGTACATTGATAATACAAAAGACAATAAGTTCGGTAGTAATTTGGCCACGTTTACCCTCTCTGCACGACTAAAGTTTACTTAAAAATGTGTCAGTATTGCGCCATGATTGAGTGACCCTATAATTTTTTGCCTTATTGTATCAAGCATTTGTGAAAATTCTTAATACAATAACACTCTAGGTATATTACCACTCAGCAACATTATTTTTTTTTTCTACTTATTGTTTTCTTAGTATGTGGAAAATAAGATCACCATATACAGGCATAATATATGTTGTGCAGATTCAAAAAATCATTCATCTATTTTCAAAATTGTGACGAAATTGTTACAGCAACACGGTTTCGCTTATCTTATTTTAAATCTTATTTTATTTATATCTACTGATTATTTATATGAAAGGTCTTGACAACAAAATAAATTGAAACAATTTAAGCAGCTGACTTCAAAAAGGTATTCGACAAGTTGGACCGGCCAACTACTGTTATTAAATTGTCAATAAACGGTAGGTTATCCTCTTGCACTTGGCTTAATAAAACCTAAGATGTATAAGTCTTTATCGAGCACTTGTACGGTCGCAGCTGGAATATGACGTTACGATAATAATGAAATCCGTTGTAAAAGGTGATGAACATCGGATGGAGATGACACAAAGGAAATTCCTGCGCATCAAATTTTAGCTTTGTCGGATGTCGAGTGTACTTACTACAAATCGTTTAAAACAATGCAATATCCTTTTATTAAGCCAGGCAATTTAATTGAATATGTCTCTTTTAGAAAAATATGTAGAAGTGAAGTTGGATTTTCAAAACTCCTTAATTTAATAGACTTTCACATACGAGCTCGACATACACACTCTTAAAATGTATTTCATATTTCAAATACTTGTATACATGCGCCACTGGACGGAATGTACTCCTCAAATCTCAAAATATAATGAAGTAGATATTTCCTCTGAAACTTTAAAATAAGAAATCAAACAAATCTTACAACTTATAATATGTTTAACGGCCAATTATTATCCATGTTCTCGGGGCCCGCCAAGTCGAGCAAAAACAAGCGGCACGGCTGTACCATAGTTTTCTAGAAGCAGTTCAGGCTATTTTCGACTCAATGTCAATTTTGTCACTCAGTAACTGACTGACTGACCGATCATCAAAAGTTTAAGGCACTTCTAGAAGAAGGTTTTGGCATTTGACATTGTGTGACTAATATTTATTTATTATTATTATTATTGGGTTCCTAGTAGGCTATAATATAATAATAAAAAACTTGTGTCTTCTATCGAGATGTCGCTTCATTGTGTTACATCTACCGCATTTATCATGGGGAATGTTCCGAAGAGCTGTTCAACCTGATTTCTGCCGCCGAATTCCACCTTCGCACGACACGCTACAAGTTAGGATATCATCCCCACCATCTGGATGTGTGGCGGTCCACAGTGCGGTTTTCTAGGAGCTTTCTTCCACGTACTACAAAGCTTCCTTGTGCGGTGTTTCCGGGACGATAAGACATGGGTACCTTCAAAAAAAGCGCATACTCCTTCCTTAAAGGCCGGCAACGCTCCTGTGATTCCTCTGGTTTTGCAAGAGATTGTGGGCGGCGGTGATCACTTAACACCAGGTGACCTATAATCTATATGACTAAGCATTTAAATTGTACCTATTAATTTAACTAATATATAATTATTCTATGAACAACTACACTACGGTTGAGATTCACCCTGTAATGTTAGTGTAAAATTGAAATTATAATAAATAAATAGAAGCGGCAATTGTGATACATTTGGAATACAATTAGTATTAAGTTTGTAAAACAAGGAAATATCAAAATATTATGGAATTTCGGTGCAGTTATTTATATACATGAACTGCAAAAATAACGTTATTTATACAGTTGGTGTTGTTAGTTGCAAGTTTACATGGTACTTTCGAAAGTTACAAGTCTTGAAAGAAAAAAAGTTGGATTATCTACAAAAAGAAATGAGATGCCATCAAAAATATTATTTGTAAAATAATGTTTTTGTTGGCTGTTTTTGTTGTTGTTTAATAGTAAATCGAGTTAGGTCATATTTATTTGCGCACTTTGTGTACGGGCGATTGCTATTAGTTTAAAATTAAGCACTTATTTAAATATCATGTGAACACACTGAAATTGCTTAAGGTATCTTGATGATTTTTAATGGAAGAGGAGGACAATTGAGCGTACGGGTTACTTGATGGTAATATGACCTCCGCAGGGCGCACACCATACTCATATCATCACAACAGCGTTACCGACCTTATAAAACGTCCAATTAACGAACATCAAATGAATTTGAAAACCGAAAACATATTATCCTTATATCCTTACTTGTTTCTCACGTTGTCTTTTGCGTGTTCATTGATGTATATATTTATTAATTTATTTATTTGCGTGTTATCTTCAGCGTCACAATTTATATACTATATAATTATAATATAAAGTAGAAAACTAAGGCCAAAACTGTTTACAGTATATAGGTATTAAACAAAAGAAGTAACATTTTATGATTTAAACAAGCCAGAATAGGGTAATAAAATATTTACAATTACTACTATAAGAAAATAAACTTTACAAAATAAGGTTACAGGAGTGTGTGTGTGTGTGTTTGGATAATCATTGCAGTCGATGTATATTTCTAATTTCTTTTTTTAGCTGTATTTTGGACAAGCAAAACATATCTAAATTAAAATAAGCTTTATTGTAGGTAAGAGCCAGATGTTGCAGAACAGAGTTTTGTGTGTTGTTGGTGTTAGCTTTTGGTACAGCCAGAAGGTGCGTGTGACGAGTTCTAAATAATTAATAGACTTTCATATACCACTAAAAAACGTTCGTGAAACGACGGACGTTCAATGAAAAACTCGCTAATAAGGAGAGACAATCAATTTTACCATTTAGGATTGCTTGCAATAGCAGCATATCGCTTAGCTTTCTTCGATTCTCTAAAGTGTCAATTTCGTAGTGCTTACAAGCTTCTTCATAGCATGAAAAGTTAATAAACTGCTTCAACGCTAGATACTTAAGGAATTGCTTTGTATGGATTCAATCCTTTGTGTGTGTGTGATATAGAAAGGTGACAAGATGTTACTTGCATACTCAATTGCACTGCGAACATAACTGAAATGCAGACTTTTTATGCACTCTATGTTTATATATTTAATTAATATTATTATTTTAAATAAATAAATACCGACATATCATATTTTATTTAAAAAAATAATATTAAATACAATATTACATTTTACTTAGTCAATGTTGAGGGGCAATACTTTGCTTTTAATAAATAGTGAGGCATTATTTTTTATATTTTACATAATAATTATTATCAAAGGTGACAATGGTCAGATCAAGTGACTCGTAATGGAATTAGTATTATGTATTAGTAATTAAACCCTTCTGATATGAGTCATGATATATTTATGATGATTTATTATGATATATCATGATTTATTAATCATCAGGAAAGAAATGTAAATTACGAAGTTTTATATTATACCACTACGAGAATGGATCTAAAAGAGATAATAATAAATGGATCTCTACATTAATTTGGTATTTTATTTGATTATAGTGAATATTTAAATAAATATTTAAATGCCTAACAGTTAGTCTGGATATATCGACGACCTTCGATTGTGTATGGCATAAGGTGCTCCTCTCGAAACTATCATTATTTGGGTTTACCGAGTGATTATAAAAGTGGACCACCAGCTTCCGTATACTCAGGCCATGTAGGTCCCTATGGAAATCGGAAGCTCACTAGGGAAATCGTTGACCTATTCCGCTTTCATCTGGAAGACTATTACGAATCGGCTTCGACCAACAAAGATCTTGTTTGGCGTATAATTCTCATCTCTGCTCTGGTACACTCCAGTATTAGATCAAACCATTTGACAGAGTGCTACGCAAATGGATCTAAGTCACCAGTGCTCTGTGAACGACTTGTCTAATCTAGTCAAAGTAGTAGTAGTAAGTTCCTTGGTGTTGCATAGAGTCGAGTAGAGTAGGTATGTTTATGTCTTTTACCGCTATTATCACGAGTATTCCGAAGACAGTATGAACTGAATTCCACCTTCAGGCGACACGTCACAAGCTTGGATATCATCCCCACCCTCTGTGTGGCTTTCTTCCGCGTATAACCAAACTATGGGATAAGTTTCTTTACGAACTCTTCTTTAAGACCATACAAAATAACTTCAATAAAGCGCGTAAACTTTTCTAAAAGGTCGACACCATTCCTGTTCCGATTTCTCTGGTTGCAGGAGAATGTGGACGGCGGTAATCACTGAACATAAGGTGACCCGTAGAAAGCCACTTTAAATGGCTGGTTTAAGTATTACGGAAAATGACAATTTAATTAATATAAATTCTAAAGCGTCGCGTCAATTGGTTAACAAACTACAATATTAGTATTTTAGTTATCTTTGCCGCAAATAATTTGTTATATTAATGTATAGATATAATATATATTATATAAGTTATACTGCCGACACAACTGTTGGTTCAATTACTATTAAAACCGTTTAAATAATTTCAAAAATTGTTTTATCTAAGTTTGTTTACCTACTGTGGTGTGGTATGATGATTTTCAGACAATTTTCTTTGTACTTGAGATACATTCGTTGACATTACCATGTAACATAATCTCGACCACCTGTAATTTGTATTCGCCCGTCGGTGCAATTCATTCTATTGCTTACGACACTTAAATTCATATAAAATCAGAGTGTTGGTGATACCTTTTCTTATTTACACAGTTTGTGTATATTCGTGCATGAGTGCGTGGTTGTGTGTGTGTTTGTGTGTTGATGCATAAACTGTACTATTAACTCGTTTATGGTTAATGATAAAGCTAAATTTTATACTGATTTAAAAGAGTATTAGTGAGTTTCATACCGCTGCTTGTCATAAAAGCTCAGCACGTCTCATGATACTTTTGAGTAGGGATAAAAACTTACGTATAATATAATATAAAGTGTTACTCTTGTTTTATGAACTAAATTAATTAAACATCTTAGTATTTTTATTTTTATTTGAAATTATATAACTAAATTAACTAGAATAACAAATTAGATAGACATTTTAAAATGTACAATTTCACTAGGATCGATCTCTGTAAAAGAGTCGTGCCAGTCGCGCTGTCTCCGCCAGCCCGGCCCATGTCTCAGTGTTAATTTGTTCGATATATTCTGGCGGCACCAAAAAGTCATATCTGCCGAAGTCAGGCAGCTCCAGTGTGTACACAAACGGAATGCCTTTGTCCTGAAAACAAACTCCGTGTCAACTTACTGACCTACTTGTACTGTGTAGACCAACAAACAGTGTGAGCAAGAAGAACATCTATAACGGAGATACAACAAGATATAAATGGAAAGTGAATGTATTGTTACTGTAACCGAGTTTGATTGACAAGTTGTAAGCTACAAACCACGCTTAAATTAGAATTTTGCTCCTTAAAATTTTGAATATTAAAATAACTAACCACTAGCTTACGCACGCATTGACAAATCAAAAAAGAATCATAAATAATCGAGTGGTCAGGTCGTCTATACACTAGTATTAGTTTACTTTGCTTAAATTAACTTTTCCCGAACTTGTAATTCCTACCGTGAAGCCATATTTAGTAATCTTATTTTGTGACGATCGGGTTCTGTTTACGCTGTGCTACGATGTATATGAACATTATATTATAATTATTGTTCTATTGGTTTGTGGCTACTCACTTATCTTTCTCATATTATTAATGTGTTATCATATTCTGTTACTTTGTAAAAGTAGTTGTTATTAGAAGATTATATATACTTTATACTCTAATGAACTTGTTTGTTACTTTTCCTACTCGTTTGCTTTGTGCCTAAAATTAATAACTATAATTTAAGCTTCTACAATAAGTGAACTATTAATTATTATGAGAAATTATGATTCTTAAACCAATATAATATTATGTTAATAAACTCAGATTTAAACTTACCCATTATCACCCTCAAAAATAGATGATACAACGTACTTATATCTTTACTGTCTTATTAATAAACGCAATTAAAAGTTTAATATAACTTCTCCCTGTCATGTAATTCTATAGTGACAAACGTAAGATAAGGGTAGAAAGTTTAATATTTGGAATAACTTTGATTCGCGTTTATGAATAACATAGCCTGGGTTGCATTATATTAGCTGTTATAGTAAAGGCCGTAAAGCTGACTTTAACAAAGACTGCGGAATGTATTGCACCATCGTATTTCTTGGCATAATTAAAGCTAAACTTAAAAACTGAAATATCGATTATATATTTTAGAATTTTGACAGGTTGCTGTATAGCTAGTTATCTAACATTAACATTAGCTTTAACAGGCGAAGATATCCAATCTTCGCCTGTAAATAATAATACAATTAACAGTTAAACTTATGACGTTATCTAAATATGGTGCAACACATTTGTTTAACCGGTACTTTAACATGTTTGTTATTGCTATAGTTAGTTGATGCAACCCTACCTCAGTGTCTTCAGTATTACCTGTGCATAGTCTTGGGCAGTTCCGGAAGCAGGATACAATACAAAATTACTATTACCAACGGCATAGTATACGGCATCTGACATCTTCAAAGCATCTATTTTCGCTCCCATTGCAGCGCCTACCAAATGTATTTGAGCAACGTTAGCAGGAAGTGTCTCGTTATCAAATCCATAGAGTATATAGCTGCCATAGCTGTGTATGTTTTGGTAGATCTCCATCCGGTCAAGATATTCATTCATAATATTGCTTAAGTATCTTGATTCGATTTCAGAAAAAGGGTACGGCCCTGGGTAGATTTGAGAGCAGGGATCGCTTGACACGCTAACTGTACCGAATTCGAAATCAAAGTTTCTGTTGATGTCAGCACCGTAACAAACTGTACTGACTGTCGCGTTGAACGATCGGGAGCGCCGCCACATTCGATCCTGAAGGAAACACAAATTTAAATCTGATAAGTATACATCATTGAATTCCCGTAAAATATAAATTTTATTAGCAGAAAATAAAGTACACGCAAAAATTAAACATACCATATGTACCTCACATATAAATATGCTATAAATGTAGATGCATACTTGTTAACGCATTTGCTGATGATATAAAAAAACTTCATTTAAAAAAACCGACTTCAGAAACTCAAAAGTGTAAAATAACTTAACAGATATTTAATTTAATACACCTCTTATGCAAATCTCCTCCTCTAATTTTAATAAAATACTATTATTTGTATGTGCTACCTATTGACAGGGCTTAAGTCGGTTCTTGTTCGCTCGGGATTTTTGGTTCTAGAGTCTAGGACGAAGCTATTCCACTCAAAGTCACGCGTGGCGAGTGTAGGTACCTGCCATTACATTTGTCTTGACACTTATAATGATAATTCTGTGGACTTGTATTACTTGTTTTTTCATAAATTACATATACTTACCTGAAATACATACAGTATGAAACGTTTCTGTAAGTGTTGTAAGAAAATGATAAAATTGTATCATTCAAATTAATTTTTTTTACTCAAATAGTATTTAAAATCACTTATTGAACGTCAAAAACTACCACCCATTCGAAATAGTGTGCCTTACTCCTAAGAAGAACGGACGCATGAAACTCAGCGGGTGATTCACAGCGTGAATTTAGTTACATTATATAATAAAATTTACTAATGAAATAACCCGAGGGTGTTCGCTTCATTCCCAGTTTGTGGCATAATTAAGAAAAAAAAATATAACAAAAAAAAACAACCGACTTCAAAAACACTATTCCAATATTTAAAAATAATATGCACTAAAAAGTATAAAAATAATTGAGTGTTTTTATACCTAGGTAACACTGAAAATATTCAGAAAATGAAAAACGGGTTAATGTAGAAAGTTGCCAATACTTTTATTGTTTTTCGAAGTAATCTCCGTTCCTCTCTACACATCGTCGCATTCGATGGAACCACTGAGAAAAGCAGTGGGCCCATTCTTCCTTAGGGGTCTCTTCTATGGTATTTTCGTACGCTTTGTATCTTTAGTTCTTGGGAATAAATAAAATTCGCAGGGCGCCAGGTCAGGACTGTATGGCGTATGACTCATTATCTCGACACATGCCATAGTTAAATATTCAACAGTCCGTTTTGCGGAGAGCGCTGAAGCATTGTCGTGGTGAAGGAGGATCCTGCTTCGAAGGCGCTGCTGTCGATTTTTTTCCAAGACAACAGGCAAACAGAGATTGACATACCAGTCTGCAGTATCTTCTAGCACAACTGTCGCGGAATGATCTTTCCGATCAAAGAACGAGGCAATTATCTTTTTTCCTTGACTTCTTCCTTTCTATACTTTAGTGGGCCGATCCTCGAAAGGAAACATCCACTGAGCTGATTAGCTGATGAGTCTTTTGGTTTCAGGTTCGAAGCAATATATCTAGCTTTCATCACCAGCTGTGACGATGTCAAAAACAGCATTTGAGTCACCGCCGTTGAACTTATCTAACATTTGGCAATACCAGTCCATGCGAAGGTGTTTCTGGTCGTCGGTTAAAGTATGGGGAATCCATCTGGTACAAAGCTTCCTGACCCCTAAATCTTCGTGTAATATTTTTTGAACTTGACTCACACCAATGCCTAGGCTTGCCCGTATCTGTTGATAGGTCACTCTCTTATCTTCCTCTATCATGCGTCGCACAGCACTGATGTTATCTTCAGTAGTCGCTGTTAAAGGACGTCCCTCACGCGGATCATCATTGAGATTGCTACGTCCACGCTTAAACTCGTTAAACCAATTATAAATAGTGGCACGAGATGGAGCTTCATTAAGAAATGCTAATCACAGCCTATCATAGCTTTGTTGTTAGGTAAGCCCACGTGTAATTTGATTACAGAAAGTCAGAAATTCTGCCACAGATCGCACCAATTCGTAAAGGAGTTCGATTGATCATCATATTCGACTACGACAATTACTTGACCATAACTACGTTACGGTAGGTGACTTAAATATCCTCATAGCATAAAAAAGATTCGGCCGAGTATCTTTAACTTGCTCCTCAGAATTGAAGAGTTCCGTTACTTGTCCCATGGATTCCATAATCAGAACCCAACCATCTTTGAAGTATATCATTTCCAAAAATGAAAAGAATCATCGAAATCGGTTGGCGGTCGCGATATCGAGTTCTTCGTAAATTTGTCGTCCATATACGTATAGAAAATTTAAGACTTTTATGGTTTTCTCACAGATGCCGTTGTCAGATCTAGACAAAATGACACGGGAAACACCAGCTTTCAAATAAAAAAAAGAAAATATCAAAATCAGTTCACCTAGTCGAAAGTTTTGAGGTAACAAACATAAAAAAAAACATACCGACGAATCCAAAACCTCCTCCTTTTTTGAAGTCGGTTAAAAATCATTTATGTGTGTAAATCCTTACCAAAACCGTGTGTAAATCCTTACCGTAAACCTTTACCACAGAATCGTTTTTTAACAATTCTAAAAATACCTAATTATGTGCTTATACAATAAATCAATTATGTTTTTAACTTACATCAGTATGAGAATATTCATAACCATCAGGGTTTGCGACCGGCATGATAATCCAGTCTATATTCTCCAGGAGATCGCGATCTTCCTCACGAAGATCTTCAACTAATCGGTGCATGGAGTACAGAGCCACTGGAGGTGTCACCCATTCTCTGGAGTGCATGGCTGCGTCCATAAAATAAATCGGCTTTGAGGTGTCCATGAAGTTTGTTGTTGATATCTATCCAACAAAAAAAATAAGAAATGCATTTAATTATAGCTTTGTAATGTTTTTCCTATAAGTATTTTTTTCTACTAAATCGAAAAAAGAGATATAATATGTAATATCATAGTTATAGATTTTACCATGTTATACCACCACTTTGGAAAAGTAAAGGTTAATGAGAAGTTGCCACTTATTTAAGTCAATATTAACAGATTCAGTATTTCACAAAATATGTATTCAGTCTATATCAATATGAAACAAAACTTCTGAAAGGCTTCGGGATAAGAAAGTCAAAACAGTAAAAAATATTCTACTGCGTTAGAGCACCGTATGTCAATAAATTATTTTGATATTAAGCGAATATTTTATTAACATGTGATATCAACAATTTATTTTACTCAACACTAGAAGTGAGGGAAACAACTATAAAAATAATAAGTTGTTTATATTTGAAAGAGCGACATCTCAAGTCAATATCCTAAATTGCAATTATTCGGGTTGAGCAGGTTATCAACAGTAAAGTAGATCCTGTAGATGAAACCACAACCTGAGAGTTGAACAAGACATAAGAATATTTACGGCGATACCTACGTCACTCGCAAGGTTGGCTCAAGTGGAAGAGCGCTCGGACGGAACCCGAGAGGTTCGAGACCCGCATTATTCATAAGTTTTTGTTACAAATTTAATGTGAAATAAGCTTTAAGAATGAATCACCTATGGTACACGATTATCATACGCTTAATGCGATAACGTATTATAAACTTGTAACTACACACACACACACACACACACACACACACACACACACACACACACACACACACACACACACACACACACATGTAACGCAAGTATAAACTTGTAACTACACACACACATTACCATGTCGGTAATGCGAGCTTAGATGTTATTCAACTCACGAAATTGCTCGACGCGTTTAAATTTTTCACATCGAATATTAAAATTGCCTCGTTTCGGTCTGAATTAACTTTGAATAACGAAAATTTGTTGAAAGTAATAACCGTTTGTCTCTAAATAAATATATCTTGCAGTTCTAAAAAAATTAAAAAAAAGTGAATATAATAATATGTCGGATGTTAAATTAAAGAGATGTTAAAATGAAAATTTAATTTTTTCAACTCTATCTTAGCTGTTCAGCTGCTTTTGTGACTTAAGTGTACCTTAGTATGTACCTATAATATCTTACTAAGCATATTAATAAAAAATATTTAACTAAATAGGAAAATTCTAATTTCTTAAAACATTTACTAAGTATTTGGGAAGTTTTCTGTGTGCTTGACGTCATAGTTCATATTATCAAACAAATTAGTGGAAAACATTACATTCTTAATTTTCATTTTGCTGTCATTGTGCTATTTGACTGTCCAAAATCAATTTGCACTATCTTGTTCAGAAAGCAATTAATGAAAGCGTTAGGGCGCTTTCGCACTACGTCCGATCCGAATCCGATCCATGAAAACACGGTCCGAAGTAGTCGAAGAACTATTTCTATGGTAGTTTACGCACTAGATCCGGGTTCCGTTATCCGATTTCTTTCCGTCAACCGTTAGATATAGTTCTACGACTACACCGGACCGTGTTTTCATGTATACGGATCGGATTCGGATCGGACGTAGTTTGAAAGAGCTCTTAGGAATATTAATGTAGGTATGCGACATACCTTGCAAATGAAATAGACTTACCTTTACATATTTTACAGGACGTCCGTCGAAGCTTGGTCCAGCGTTGACGACTGTTACTAAATCAGGATACTCGCTTCCCAATCTCTCCATGTAGGCGTCAATCTAGAATCACAGATTAGGGATACTTACGTATCTAGAATATATTAAATATGCAATCCTCACAACAGGCTATTAAATACTCTGAAAATGGGGATGAATTTATTTTGCTTATTTTTGTACAATCAATATTAAAACTCAGTATTTTTTTGTGGTTTTCTAGAGATAGACTCCTCAGTAGCTAAAGCTGATATGTATAGCGTCTACTGAGACTATACTCAGACTATTTCGTAAAACTTAACTGAGTATGATAAAACGCGAACTAGACTTTTGTATTGACTTGGGCTGTCTTAGCTTAAGCTCACCATAATTGTAACTGTCAAATGACTATAAAGACGGAATCAAAGATTATGAAGCTAAGACTCACAATCCTGCACTGCCGTAGGAATTACACGATTGGCCTCACAAATGTATGTTATACTTAAGGTTAAGTACGTTCAGAAATGCTAAAAATATTTGCCAGGTATTTATATATCTATTCGTACCTCATCGTATCGTGCGTAGGTATTGTATATCGCTGTACTTTCCCTTCTGCGTTTCCAATTAGTGAAATCCCGTTCAAATTTATCCAAGGATCTAGAATCATTATATTCTTCTGTAGCTTTTCATGATTTTAATGCGCTATTGATAATTTTTTGCTTTATGGGTCTTTGTGCTTATATGAGTAGATGATTAAGTCCTGTTATAATTGGAATTAATCAGATATCGTAGAATATCTGACATTTTATTGTAACGGGAGAATACATGAATTTACCATTTTGTTACTATTTCCCGCTCTATGCTGAAGGATCGATCTATTACTAACTAACCTTTGAACATTGTCGACATGTAGATAATGTTTCATTCCTCGTTCGTCTAGTCTTTGCTTAAAATGATCCCCATACTCTGGTTTCACCATTAAGTAAGCATCGCGTATGCCTACCATTCCAGTCTGCCAGAGATCCAGGCTTAGTTCTGCTTCTAGGTTTCGAATAAATTCAATGTCATTTTGGTCTCGAAGTGTCACTCCGTAGACTGTATACCTGGATGTGAAAGAAGTTGAAAAATAACTTGAATCAGGAGTCAGAGTTAACGTATTAAATTAAAATTATCCATCATTTCTGATTACTTTTGTTAAATGTCTACTTTATACTTCATACATTATATCTGCCCGCTGAGCCAGACGCCCCTTATTTGACTCTCGGTAGTAATATTCGTTTCTGAGTCATGATTTTTATATAAATAGGTACTATGGTGAAGACTATGCCTAGTTTGCGGCAGGATAATTTGTGTAAAAGTGAATAAATTTGATTTTAAAAAATACCCATAATAAAAAAACCTTTATGAATATTTAAAAAAATACCTAAAAAATAAAAATAAAAATAAGATTTACTTTAAATATATAGATATTAACAAAAAATATATAATTTGAATATAATGTAGCTATGTGAAAACACTTTATAAAGAAAAAATATACTTTCACACGTGGGATATTTTTTTTCGTTTTTCAAGATCTGCAGTTCAAGTAAAGGGAAACATAATAATATACACTTTGATAATTAATTAATAAATATATATAAAACACTTCTCTCGAGTAAAGAAGGCATTTATTAACTTCATAGTTGAATCAACAATAGGAAAGTATTATATTATAATATAATAATAAAGATTGTTAATGACCACTGAGTTTTATTGATAAGTATTTCATAAATGGAGATAAGTTATCTTGATCGATAGATTTATGAGACTATTACCCACCAAATTAAAACAAATGGTTCTAATAAAATTGGTATCCTTGAAATCTTAGATTCAGGACTGGTCTCCGCTGCGCTCCAACTAGATACCGCACTACCTAAGAACAATAGGTTTACACGCTTGTACGTATGTTTGTCTGTTTAGAACCGACTCATTTGTGCAAAATCAAAAAATCAAAATCAAAACGTTTATTGAACTCATAACATTGATTTACAATGGCTTAAGTTCAGTCATACACTAAATTTCATATTAATAAATAAATAATATCAAACAGATAAAATTAAAATCAAACAAATCAAATAAGTAATATAAATAACATCAAACAATTAAAATCACATAAAACAAATCACACTTAAGTAGATCAATTCAATTCCAGGCTGCTTTATCATTTAAATAATCTTGAATATTGTAATAGCCTTTGCTGCTTAATTTACTTTTTGTGTAGGCTTTGAATTTATTTATAGACATATTTGCTATATGTTCGGGGAGTTTATTATAGAAGCGAACACACTGATACCAAAAAGAATTACTGACTTTTTGGAGTCTTGTGGCAGGCATGACAAGTCTACCCCTATTTCTAGTATTAATACTATGTAAGTCACTTAGTTTTGTGAACTTATTTTTATTCTTTTGTACAAACATCAAATTCTCGTAAATGTATTGTGAGGCCACTGTCATAATACCCATTTCTTTAAACTTATTGTATGTCTTATATCATGTGTGTTCTTTATAAGATAGGGTAGGTCATTGATATAAACTAAAAACAGAAATGGTCCGAGAATTGAACCCTGTGGGACACCCATTCCTAACACGGAGCCTGAAGACCTTACACTATTAACTTCAACATACTGTATCCTGTTATTCAAATATGAGATTGATAAATTTAATGCACTTCCTCTTATGCCATAGTGTTGCAATTTCCTGATTAGAATTTCATGTTGGACGCAATCAAACGCTTTGGAAAGGTCGCAAGAGATTCCTAAAGAATCTTGTGAATCCTCCCAAGCACTAAAAATATGTTCCATTAATGCAACACCTGCGTCAACAGTTGAACGTCCCCGAGTGAATCCAAATTGTTTATCATGTATAATTTTATTTATGTTAAAATGAGCGCGTAGTTGACACAGTATTGGTTTTTCAAATATTTTACTCAGGGTAGGCAAAATTTAAATAGGCCTATAATTAGAGGGATCTGATGAGCAAGCATAAAGGTATTATTTTGCTATGCTTCATGAAGTCTGGAAATGTGCCACAGTCTATACATTTGTTAAGTATTAGGGCTAGATTAGGCACTATTATATCAATCAGAGAGCCTATTACTTTAACAGATATACCCCAGAGGTCAGCTGTCTTTTTAACATTAATCTCTTTAAATGACTCTATAATATCCGAGATATTAACATACATAAATTGGAAATTATTTGAACATTTAGTAACATTTGCAGAAAGTAATGATATTGCCCTGGTTGGACATAAGTTTAAATGTTTAGTGGTAGATATGGGAACATTGGTAAAGAAATTTTCAAAAGCTCTAGCAACATCTAAGTTTGATTTTACAATTACATTATTAATATTTAGATTAAACTCAGAGTTTTGATCTTTTGTTTTACCAGTTTCATTATTAATAATTTTCCAAGTAGTTTTGATTTTATCGTTAGAATGTCTTATTTTATTTCTTAAGTATAAAGATTTTGTTGCTTGACAAACATGTTTAAATGTTTTTGAATATTTTTTACATATTCCAGAAAGAGTGGATTATGGTTGAAAGTTTTTCATCGTAGAGGCTATAGAGCCTCATTCTCCTCTTATGAATTCCAGTTGTAGCCCATTCACTAAATTTGGTATTAGTATTAATTGTAATGGTCTTCGATGTAAATATTTTTTTAAATTCAGTATTAAATAAATTAAAAAGATTATTATATAAAATATTGGGGTTATTTTCCTCTAAAGGCATTACTTGCAATTTATTAAATAGGTAAGATTTAAAGTAATTCAGACGGCCCTGTGTAATTGGTACAACAGTGATGTCTTTAGTTATAGTTTTCTTTGTCGGCCAATCAAAACTAATAAGTTGTCCACAGTGATCTGATTCTTGATGTGCGCCATATTAACCCACTTTAAACGGACAGATTTCGTTCATACTTCGTAGATCTATCGAGGATAACGACAACACATTAATTTGATAAAATTATTCCATTTTTCAACTTAAAAAATAAGTTTTTTGTTTTTTTCATCTATCCGCTATGAAACAGGAATTTATGTTAATGTTAAATTTCAACCATTATGTTTAACCGATTTATCTAATATCAGGAAATTTTCGAATACCAAAGAGAATTTTTAATTCAACAATGCAAATAATAGTTTAAAAAAACTAAGAAAAACACACTTTTGTAAGGAAACTAGGTTATCTATAAGAAGCGTGTTTTTTAGTATTTTCAAATACTTTAATTCAATATTACAGCAAATATTAAATTTCGTAATATTGCTTCGTGTTATTTTACATCGAAATTAATAAAATACAAAATACTTACTGATGATATGATCCCAGTGATAGATATGTGATCCCAGTGTCTTTCTTATTTTTTTGTAGTGTTATTATAACAAAGTTTTACTATTGCATAGTTTAGTTTAGGCACTTTAGTTTCAACTTTTGGCAAATTTTAACAGAGCATGTGTCTCGTCAACGTTACACATTGTTTGAGACTGGCTCGAGTATGCTCACTTGGTCATAGTATTGGTTGCCGTACTTTGCGACTACGCCTACGGTATCTAGTTGGAGCGCAGCCGATACCAATCCTTAATCTTAGCTTGAAATTAAAAACGAATTGAAGGATTTCCTTTACTTTTAGTATAACAGTCGTCTACATATTGTAGTAATTTCAACAACAAATCGAGTATATTCAAATGGAACTGTTACTGAAGCCCACAAATGGTCAAATAAATTATACCAACTGTGACTACAACCAAAAAAAATGTAAGTACTATAATATTGGTGTCATTTTGCCATGTATCTTCTGATATGGTATAGCCTTCTGCTCAGGAAATACGCAATGTGTACCATAACTTACATATAGGCTATATGACCTATATCAACATATTAATAATAATCAAAGTATGTACATAGCAATAAATAAAATATTTATTCCCCTGATTTGCAAAACGAACTTAAAAACTTAATTCTTAAAAATTTAATCATGAATGGCTTGTTAAAAATGAAGTATCCATTGGCACGAACCCTCGTCCTGTAGATTTGGCAAAAGATTTGATTCGTTTAATATTATTATCTTATAATCATTATTATAGATAATCAGACAGGAATTATTTAATCTCTTTAAACTGTTCTGTGATTTCAACTACCTGTCTGTTTATATCCAACTATTCGAGGTAATTTGCTCTTTAAATATGCTGTATACCCAATAAATATACTTTCGAAGTCTTATATACATATATCTTCCCATTATGATTTAAATATTACAATTAAGTCGCCACGGTCTGTTCAATAAATCTTCAGGGTTTCTAATATTTCTTCAGTGGAAAGTATCTTTTATTTCCTTGATACCTTCAATTCCTTGTTAGCTTGGTGAAACCTCACTTAACTACTTCGAGTTGGTCTATGTCTTTTATAGAGTACTCAATACTTGGAATACGTACTCAAGTAGCGGTCTATGTAGTCAAAGTCAGATAAACTTTATTTAGTTGGGCTTAAACTAAGCGCTTTTGAATCGTCATAACAAATGTTTCTTTTAAATTACTGCATCTACCTTAAGTTAGCAGAATATAGAGCTCAAATAGAGAATTTTACATTGGCTGTAATATATAATGACAAATTAGTTTGTAAGCATCCAATATATGAATCGTATTAAATAATATCAAACATTTCATAAAAAGTAATAAAGAATAAACCGTATATAAATTTTCGTATATTGACGTAGGTAGATAGGTCTTGTATATTTTTAACAATTGGTATGGGGATTCTGAAAGCTTTCAGAATGAGGTTATATTAAGGTATCTGTATTTTTCTCGACGATAGTGTTCTAATTCAACCAACCTACCATGACATTTTGGTAAAAAATTCAATTTGCTTATAAGTTTTAGATATTATTTACTTTAATTCAGTATTTATTCTTTAATATTGGTTCAGTTATTTTAATTATAACTGTTAATATAATAAGTAACTAAGATATTATAGTTTTAGAGCCAACCGTTATTATGAGGTACACTCACACTACTTAAGCATGTATCAAAAAAAAACGGTTAAATTAACATGGAGTCTCGCTTTTTATTTTATTATTTAACATTGGTGACATAACACATGAAATTAAATTGTTGACAGGAACTTCCATTTGCCTTGGCCAATGATTGTAATGCCGAGTAGGTACATATTATATCAACAAGGCACCAAAAATTGTTACTTTATTACCTTAAGTATATTGTAGAGAATTTTACACATACCCGTTATATTGTTGCTTACATATCGATTGCTGAACAAAAATTAAAATTAAAATCGTACAAAATAACTTAACTTCCATCATACTCAAACTGGTACTGTGTAACATGAGAATCGATAAAATGATAAGCTATTACGATATATATTGTTATCTTATCAATGGCGCAATAATTATTGTATAAAATAATATTTTTGTAATAATATGTCATAGTATAACGGTGTATTAGGCCTGCCTGTTATCTGTTCTACGTTTGAAATAAATATAGGCTGGATATACAGGATGTTTATTTGTGAAGGGCAGTGAAGTTCAAGAAATTTTAAAGTTAAATATGCAGTTATTGGTTTCTTATAAATCGATGGAATGACTCCTTTTACGACTATTCTACTACGACTATAAGTGTCGTAGATTCCGACTTGTCCATCACCGCCCTTCTCAAAAAATCTACCCTGTATGTACAAATGACGAAAAATGATCCGTAATAGTAAATGGACTAGACGGATTCACAAATGGCAACTTTAATATTTCACTACCACTATGGTAAAGTTGAGGTTTAATGCGAAACACTTTTGCAAGATACTTCTTATCAAATCTTCTTATCAATATTCACACCAAAAACAAAGCGTTTGGTCTCAATAAGTAAATAAAAAAGTTACATAAAACATAAAAATCCTGAAAAGCGTTATTAATTGCAGCAGCTGTATAAATTTCCACAGTCTGTAAATAAAAAGGATTAGATATGCGAGGCGAGTATCATTATGAAAATAAAGAAACAAAAAATAAAGTTAAATAAGAAGCCTTTATTGCAGTGCTCATTTTACATGATTATTTATAAGTATTAAAAGTGCCTGTAAAATTTTGAGTCAAGTCTGGAAGAAGAAGAACTCTTACTACCTACAATAAATGCAAAAATAGGCTAGAACATATTCAGCGTAAATTTACCAAATAACATTACTATAAGTTTAACATACTTTATACATGTTATGAAAACCGATATAACCGTTTACATCTATCCACTACATATTATCAATACGTAGAAGCATAGCTGACGTCATTATTGATAAAAATATCTCAATCTAAAATTAATTGTCCATATAGCTCCTTTTCATACCAGCACTCTTGGAAAAGAAGCCTTCTCAGTGTCCCGCGTAGCCGTTCCAATTACACAGCTAATATATTTGTCTACCGTATTTCAAATATTTTCAAAAATTACAACACTTGGATAATATTGACCGTTTCTGCTTTGACGTGCAATTAGCTAAAATAATTTTTGCTTATTGTATTAGGGTTAGAGGTTTAATAGGATTATTATATCGTATATAATTTTTCAATAGTTTATAAGTTTTTCAATCTTCTAAGACTTAAATGTGAAGCGTTGTAATTTGATTTTCTACTTGTGGAGGCTCACGAGTGACCCTTACATGTTAACATTTACATTTAACCCTGTATTATGGCTGTAATCCCCACTAATATAAATAAATAAATAAACAAATAAAAAATATTGCTAAACGGTCATTAGTTTCGATTTCCATTCTGTCTTGTACTTAGCTGTACGCGTCTGCGAGCTGTACATAATGAACCCGTTATTCTCTCAAGTCGTCTTCCCATCGTATAGTTTTTACTGTTGGTCACCAAGATAGGATATGCTGAGCCCTGAGAACAGTTCGCGATTTCATGAGAAACAATCATACCAAAAGAACTCACGATAAAAGCAAACAAGTACTGTGACAAAACCAACGTGAACTAATAAAGGGTAAAAGCGGGTACAATTACCATTTCCTAGTACGAACGTGTAACTGACGTAATAAGACGGTGGTCTATCCACATTTCATCGAGCGCGATTTATAATCTAGCTGTTCTTTTATTTCATCAGTACGCAATCCATGCACAAAATAAAAGACTTAGTACTTAATCGCGTTAAAAAAATAATGAAACTCAAATTTTACAGTACGGACATACACGTATCCGCAACATTTAATATAATTTTACGAGTGATAACAATTTCACAGAGCGAGTTGATTTCAAATTGAATTTAGACGTGACGAAGTTTCCACCATGGACGCTCGCTATTCACAATTTCAAATTTAGTTGGAAATATGAAACAGTAGTCCCGGTCAATGCTTTATTATGAATGATAAATATTATATAAGAATACCAATATGACAATATGATTATATATGTTTGATGCTTTATCTTAGTCAAATAATTATTATGTATGCTAGCATTAAATTTAACGCATAAACGCATAGTTTCTGAGGGTTTCGTGTAATTTATGAACAAAAATTTATAAGGATCGCTGAATCACTAAATTTCTTACCATTCTTCACTCACCTCTCACTCACACATACTCTTTCTCTGTCATATCGTAGTTCTCTTTTGCTGTCGTTATCTGTATCTGAACGAGGCCTACTACTGCTTCAAAATTCAGATATTTTTACCCAAAAAGGGATTTGAAACCTGATTGAACGACAAGAACTATCCCCCATTCGAAAATTGATCCCTCACACGACGAAGAGCGGGCACAATAAACTCAGTGGGATTCTTTTTTTTATAAAATTTCGTCACAATTTAATTGAATACAGTAAAATTTATTATTATATAGCCCCGAATATTATTTATTATAAAAAATATATTTTCATAATCGAAATTATACACTTCTAAATTATCTTCAATCTCACTGACAGAGTCTTAATCCACCAATAATTTCTCTCTTTGACTATCGGATGGGTTCATCTGTAAACAAAATAATATATTTTATAAATTTCAAATTACCTTTAATACAAAGGATCGCTTCCCAGGCGACCCAACGCTCTTTAACTCGGTAACCACAAGAGCCTGCGATGCGTCGCGAGTGATACTTTGTTAAGGTGACACTAAATGCCAGCGACCTTGAGCGATAAAAGTTCACGGCTGCCGGCCCGCCATCTATGTAACAAAGCCAATATTTTCAAAATTCTTGGGTGGAAAACAGTTTATATGCTTACAATCCTCGTTATGCACTACTAATCTGAATAAATTAACCTACACAAAAAAGTACAAGCTATAAGAATAATTTTTCTGAGAGAAGTACCAAAAAAATGCGTCACGCCATGCCAAAAAACTTGTTTAACTTCAAAGAAAATTGGAAGTTCAAAAAGGCTCGGCAGTGTTAGCTATAACCAACAGCAAGCATCAGCAACCTAAAAATAAGACTTAAGGATATGTGTAACAGGATTAAGTAGTGTTCATAGCTCGAAATGTTATACTTTCACCACAAAACTTGTCTAAAACACCATGTTCGCGTGTTTTCTGCTTACTCTTCGCCTTAAGTTGAGCGAACAAGTTGCAACGATAGGGTGATTTGAAATAATAGCGAAGAAACTGTAAGAGTGCGGCCTCGCAGGCGATGATTAGAAGTTACTCTAGGGCTAACAATACTTTTGAATTTTGTAACACATTATGTTTTGCAAATTTTCTGGGATCATATTGTAAAAGAATATACATCGTCCAACAAAAGACTCACTAACTCGACATAACCGAGTAGTAGGCAATTTGCTTTAGTAATAATGCACCACTTATTATTATTAGTAACTATACATACATTACTAACTATATATATATATATACTATATTACTAACCGAGGAATGTAAATACTCCCTAATAGTACTGTTGCAGCTGTTAGTTATCGTAGTACACTTACATAAAATCACATAAAAAGTCAATCTAGGGACTACCCTAAAAAAGTTGTAATAAAAAAGCTATTGTTCTTAGGTAGTGTGGTATCAAGTTGGAGCGCAACCGCAGCAGACCAATCCTTAATCTAAGTTTGAGGTGTACATATAGTTATTTTTGATAATTAATGTAGCTACATACTAATGAGGCTACATTAATTACACGCCATTCAAAACTACTAACAGAGTGATGTAAATTGAATGCGTATTGTGCTATCTTGTTGGATAGCGCAGTAAAAGAAACTTGTTCAATACAGAGAGAGCATCGTTAGCTATTGAGAGTAGTTGCGAGTTGCTTTATAGTATCATAGAAGTTTACATAATATAAGACGTAATATATTCGATATAATTGTTAACAGTTGTACTTTAATTTGACTTTAACCATAATATTATAATAGTTGGTAAGCTTGTTATGGTTCTGAAATAATAAATTGGAAAATTAATGAGTCTGTATATTATCTGCTAAATTGTTTACAATATGTTAGCAATTTATTAGATAATATTATTATGAGCTGTCTTTTCATTTCTTTCAAACATACCTATTAGTTAGAAAGCTTTTTGTGAAAGCTTTTTGTGTTTTCAAGTCTATCGTACGATAAAAATATTGGTGGTTCTTTCCTACCTACGTTGTATAAGTATGTATAAATAAATGACATCAAAAAGAATTCTAAAGGAATGAATTTTGAGGAAATAAATGCCTTTTATGCCTAAAAAAATGATTTTTTTTACTTTCCTTATCATAATTACATACCTACTCTGTAGATGAATATTTTTGTTACGAAAGACTCTTTATTATAATCGTTCGAAGATTGTTATTCTACATATTTTTATATAATATTTTGATAGCAAAAAACAAAATATAGAGCTTAGGGTCTTTTAGAAGGGCTCTCCCCTTCTAAAAGACCCTAACGCCTTCACGCTGCCGTCTTATGACGTCAGCACGAACGGGCCAGACTCGTCCGGGTTAATTACCACACTCGCACAGAATACCGGCGTGAAGTATCGGCACTAGTTTCATATAGATTAGTGTCGAGGACCGAAATGTCAAGTATTTATTACTTAATTCGGGACATACACTAAAACTATTTATTTTTTAATATTATGCAATCCTTAAATGAGTCACATTTATGTTTTTAGAGTGTTAATAATATAATAATATTTGATTATTACCACTTTTCATAAATTTCCCAAGTTCTTTAGAAAAAATGAACCCACGCACAAGTAAAAGCTATGACGGTAACGGTTAGAAAGAAGTTTAACGGTAAACATACGAGCTTGTGATATTATAGTCATCATATCAAAGTATTGTTTATCACCGTGCAGGCAACCATTTTGGGTATTCTATACTGGACACGTAGTTAATCTATTGTCACAATATTCTAGGTCGGTTGATAACTTTATGTTGTAATTGCTTTGTGTTAACATAGATAAAGAAATCTGTCTTATGTACAAATTTATCTGCAATACAGCATACTTATATAACATATTTTATCAAGCTTTTTTAATACAATAAAGACACAATTATGAATACAATACAGAACAGTATTATAATATAATAATTCAAGACGTTGATAAGTACTAAAGTACGGACACGCGTCGAAGCTGACAGGCGCCATATTAATTAATACCTTCTTTGATTTTGGTATAATGATAACAGCGATTAAATTAATCTTACGTCTTTAATAAATGGCAACAATAGTTTTAAATCACAAACATATTATTTTGTCGTCCATTATCGCTCAGTAATTACGTTTGTCCGCTTATCCTTGCCTTAGTGTTTTTTTTTTATTTATGGAAAAGGACAAGCGAGCATACGGGTTACCTAATGTTAGGTGATCACTGCCGCCCACATTCTCTAGCAACACCAAAGGAATTACCGGAGCATTGCCGGTCTTTAAGGATGGTGTACGCGCTTGTTTTGAAGGTACCCGAAGGTGTCGCATCGTCCTGGACCATGTTCCCATGTTGTATTGTTTAGTTTCACTTACAGCCGAGTGAACCACCGTCTCAACTTGTTACTGCTACTACTCTAATCAAATCGAAAAAAATGCTATATTTATTTGAAGTAGTTTTGAAGCTGCGATAATTTTCATTTCTTCATTGTTTTAATATATTTCATATGAGGCGAGATATCAAATCAAAGTTTGTGAAGCTCAGAGGTTTTCACTTATGACATTCAGTCTCACTACTCATAGGTTTATTCATTAAATGTAAATAATGAAATATTGCTTATTCAAATAAATAAACTGAATAGTCCTTCAAAAAACGAGCCACATAAATTCCTTTCATATTATCCACTTACATCTAATAAGAAATGTTTTGATAATATTAATTTCCTTGGTATTTCATAAATGATTCCATAAGACAAGAACGTGGATAGGATAACGAAGTTTATTAAAATTAATTTTATTGAAGCATTTAAAATGAAAAAACAGAACCTTTGAAAGCAATCTCTAAAACTGTGACTTACAATCTCTATAATATTACAAAATTCAGAGATTGTGTAGAGTGCTGTCGCCGCGGTATTGCTGAGGGTAGCCAATACTACAAAAGAGGAATCTCCTGGGCACTTTAATTGCCTCTATCTGGACTCTTAACGAATATGTTAAGAAATCACTGACATTCCCTTCATGATAGAGCACAATACCGGAAGTACAGTTCAGACGGAGCACTGCTCGGCGGGCTCTGTTTTGTACGTAAAGAAGTTCGATTGATATCTTACCGTGCTCAGAACGTGTGCTAAAAAAGGTGATATCCTATTATGATATCCTGATATAGTGACCATGTATAGAAAATATTCAGACCACATTATTGATTATAATATACGTAAGAATCTTAGATTAAGGATTACAAGTGGGAGGCACCTTTGCACAGGATGCCGGCTAGACTATGGGTACCACAAAGGCGCCTATTTCTGCCGTGAAGCAGTGATGTATAAGCATTACTGTGTTTCGGTCTGAAGGGCGCCGTAGCTAGTGAAATCACTGGGCAAATGAGACTTGACATCTTTTGTATCAAGGTGACGAGCGCAGTTGTAGTGCCGCTCAGAATTTTTAGGTTTTTCAAGAATCCTGAGCGGCACTGTAATAGGCAGGGCGTATCAATTACCACCAGTTGAACGCCTTGCTCGTCTCGTCGCTTATTTACATAAAAATAAATAGAAAAATAGTCTCCGATGCGCTCCAACTAGATACCGCACTACGTGTGTGTGACAACTTGACACTCAATGGCATCTTTCAAATTTTATAACATACGCTTCGTGTTATTTTACATTGAAATTAATAAAATACAAAATACTTACAGATGATATGTGATCCCAGTGTCTTTACAAAGTTTTACTACGGATCTAGCATTGTAGTTTCATTTATTAGCAAGGTTTAACATGTGGCACATCAACGTCGCACATTGTTCGAGACTGGCCCGAGTACGCCCATTTGGACGTAGTATTACGTAAGAATATTATTTAGATGTAATTTAGGAATGTCATGTGTAATGTAATACTTTACGAAGCAACTAATGGCACTCCCTTTATATTATAAAAATACAAAAACGATCATTCAATACACCAAGTTATTATGTTAATAGCACTCACTCTGAAATTGAAGCGAGTTTCATATTCAGAGCAGCGAAATGAAAATCAGGTACATATTGAGTTCATCTTTATTTTATTGAGGTACCCGATACTGTTATTAATTTAAGTTATGTAACTTTTACTTTTTATAGCATTTATCCCTTTATTCTTAGATAATTTAAATGTCTAGATAGACTGTTACAGCTGTGAACACGTCGAAAAAAAGTAGCGGCAAACTGTTAACCTCTATTTTCAGCAACGCACGCACACTAAAACAAAGTGAAATATGTGTCACAAGTGTACGAAATAGCTTGTCGTGCCTAATAAAGTAGTAAAACCTGACCTATTTTTATTCTTATTTGAATTGACCCTTAGCATCTGTTTAAGGACTGACGAGGTCACTAAGGATCACGACGTTAAGCGACAGAATTGCCATCTAAAGCTCTTAAATTTAACTATTACACGATTACATCAACCAATAGCATGTATTTTCTCGATATCCCTTTCTCTCTCGCTTTCTCTTACTGGCTCTTTCCCTCTTCTTGGACAAAACCGTTGCACATTTTCGTGTCACTAATATTATTATTATTGCGTTTTATCCGTTAATATATTACCTTCACGCGCACAAAGAAATTTTACTTTAAAAACTTTGTGTGATGTCCTCAAAACATTCTCCGTGTTTGTAAAATATTTAACAGAAGCGTGCACGTTATTTTACCTTAGAAATTCTCGCAGTGGCGTTGCAATTGTTAATGCTTTAAGCTTGAGAAATATTTATATTAATTTACACTCTTAATTAATTAATGTGACACTGAATACTTTAAGAAAGGATAGCTTAACAAATATGACAACTCCTAAGGATGCCTGGTGTAGAGGCGAAATAAACTTAGAATTCGTGAAAGAAACGTGCGTGTGGTAACGCACTAGAATAGCACCACCCAATCTCCTCCCGCGGGTGTCGTAAGAGGCGACTAAGGGATACAAACAACGGAGGATTGGCAGCATCTTTCGTGAAGAACACACTACTTACTAGGATCGCCAACCCGCCTGCCAAGCGTGGCGATTATGGAAAAAAAACCTCCAAAATATGACAGACACTATAAGGCCCCGGCCCCCAGTCCCCGGCGGCGCCGCTCGTGGTGGCCACGGTAGCAGCCACATAAACGACGGGGCAGGGGGTGCTAAGAATCCCCGAGTGCGGCAGCGCTACCACAAATGAAGACCATTGGCCCTGTCACATATATAACATACAATGTCGAGACACTGAGGACCGACAAGAAGTTGGAGGAACTGGAGGAAGCTGTGAGCAGATTACGATGGGAAGTCGTGGTGTTATCTGAGGAATCCTTGCCCTCCTTGGCGCTAATATCCTACATTTCCTATTTCCCACTTCAACTTTCCAATCTTCCTTTTCACACCACTTCCTTCCCTTTCCCTATTCCTACCCTCCCCGCCAATACAACGTCTGCCGCGCGGATGGATGCATGGCTAGGGGCAAGCCTAGTCGTCTAGAGCCACACTGCCCTGGGACCGGGCGACCCAGAATCAGACTAGCCTAGCTCTGCTGGGGTTAATGGTTAAAGAACTTTATTCTCATTAAGAACAGAACATATTCACTTACATGAAAACAATATAAACAGTAGGTATCTTATTCGTAGTACTGCGAGTCTATACAAAACAAAGTGGGTAGAAATGAAAAAAACCGCGTAAACATTATGATCAACACATGCATTAAGAGCTACTAGATACGGCATGGCACGTCGGGGTAAGTATAGTTTGATATATTTTTTTTTATATTTTTTTTTTGAATGACACAAATTACGTGTATGTATTTTATGTCATGTAGCAGAGTAGGGATAGCATTTAAAGTAGATATGTATAGTAAATATATATGTATATTTCGGTAAGTTTTGAATTTATTTTTATAGTTGCGTATGTTATTAGTATTAAATTATAATGTTGTTATAGGTATTATAGTGTGGTACACATATTAATTAATAATATATGAAGGTTTACATCTAATATAGTGGAATATAGGACTATTATTTATTATTTTGATAATTGTTCAATATGTAATGTTTCAGGAGTTTTTTATAGGTTTGTAAAGATTGTGTATTTTTTATGTTACTGGGGAGCTTATTATATAATTGTACGCCTTCGTACATAATATTTTTCTTACCGTAATAAGTTCTTTGTGCTCGACATATTAAGTTATTTGCATTTCTTAAAATAATTTTTTGAACTTGAACTTTTTTAATGAAACTTATTTGTGTATGTATATTTTTCGTTAAAATAAACAAGTATTATAAATATATGTTTGAGTAACATTTAGTAATTTTATTTTTTTGTAAAGTTTTTCAGTTGGCGTTAAATAATTATAATTAAATAGTACCTTTATCAATTTATTTGGGGCTCCTTGCACTATATTTATATTGGTTTTAGCTGCCGAGCCCCAGAGTTCTACCATATAATCAATGTGGGGCTTAACAAGTGTGTTATAGATTAGGTAACGCACTTTTTGTGGAAGACATCGTCTTATACTCCGTAATAGTCCAGTGAGAGAGGCAAGCTTGTTTCTGACTTTGTCAATATGTGGTTTCCAAGTAAGGTTACAATCAATAATGAGGTGGGGTGGACAAACATTTCCCTTGGTAGTCGTGGGAATGCAATAGAGAATAAAAGAAATAAGTTAATTCACCAAACTGGCGGCGATGTGGTTCGCCACCCATCATGTCTCGTTTCTCGCGGGGGCGAAAAGCGGTCCATGGAGAGCCGCTTTGCTACGTTGAATGTAAGAGGAGGAGTGGATGATAAGGTAGATGAAGTATGTCAGATGATGGATCAACGATCCATAGATATACTGTGCGTGAACGAAACGAAGAGGAAAGAATGTGATACCACGGTTCATGGTCCCTACACGGCATACTGGTCCGGAGTCCCCCAAACCAGTCGAGGCTGTCAGGGAGTTGGTGTGATTCTTTCCGCTTGAACAGTAGAATGTGTGATAGAGCATGAATGTGTTAGCCCAAGACTTCTCTGGATTAGGTTAAAAGTTGGACTCACTCGCTTATTATCCTTGCGGTGTATGCACCGACGGATCTGCGCGGAGGTGGGTCATTAAAAGCCAAAAAAGAGAAAGAGGAATTTTGGGCAGCATGAGAGAGGTCTTGAATAAATGCGGAGAAAATGAACGGATCGTGATGTTAGAGGATTTTAATGGGTGGGTTGGAGGAAAGCGTGATGGGTATGAAGGAGATCTGGGTACGTTTGGGGACGAAAGAGTGAATGAAAATAGGAAAAGCCTGCTTGAAGTATGCTTGGAATGGAATCTTTGCGCCAACACAATGTTTAACCACAATAAGATCCATTTGTATACAAGAGATGAAGGTGAGTCTAGAAGTATGATTGATTTTGTAATTGTGGATGAAAGACTGAGGAATAAAGTGCTAGATGCTCGGGCATACCGTGGTGTAGGCCTTGATACAGACCACTTCCTGGTCATATCCCGAATGCGTGGCCTTATTAAACGGCGGCGACACTAACACGCTGATCCTACGAGTGTTTTGGACAGAGTAAAAGTGGAAAATCTACAAGAAAAAGGAAGGAAAGACGAGTATGCAGAGAAACTGAAAGAAAGTTTTAAAGGCATAGTAGAGATAGGTGTGATTGAAGATTTGTGGGAGACATTTAAGAAAGGGGTCGTGAATGTTGCTGTTGAGGTATGCGGGGTAGCTAAAAGGAAGGAAAGGAAGAAAGAACTATAATGTGTGGATGGATAAAGAGGTACAAATGGCAGTGCATAAAAAGAAGAAAGCGTGGTTTGATTGGTTAACAACAAAAGCTAACCAAAAAGTTCAAAAGGCAACGGATGACGAGATAAAGGAAGCAAGAACGAAGTATAAAAGATTGAATTCAGCAGCGAAAAAAGTTGTGTCTAGAAACAAAGAAGATTGAAAGGATGATTTTGATAGTAGGCTCTTTGAAGATTTCCAGTCAAACATCAAGTTCTTCTGGAAATCCATGAAAACAGCCAGAGGAACACTTCTACCTCGAAGCTCAGTATAATCAGGAGTCAAGATGGGAGCATTATAAGAGGAGAAGCATGTGTGCTAAAGAGATGGAAAGAGTATTTTAAAAGTTTGTTTGAAAGAGTGAAAGTGCATGAACAACATCCGGCAGCTTCTATTGAAACTAATATAAATGTTGATGAAAGTGAGATAAGCATGGATGAAATAGTGAAAGCATTGAAAAGTTTGACATTAGGTAAGGCTGCAGGGTATGACAGGATTACCGTCGAGATGCTGAGGGCTGGACAGGGCATAGTGGCTAGCCAGCTGTACCGCCTTTTTGTGCTGGCCAAATGGGCAAGTACCAAGAGACTGGTGCAAAGCTGAAATCGTGCCATTGTATAAGGGAAAAGGGTCACGGCAGGACTGCAAAAATTACCGCGGTATGAGCCTTCTCAGCGTAGTCAGTAAAAATTATGCGAAAGTGTTGATTGAAAGAGTTGTGAATGAAACAGACGAAAAAGTATGGGATGCACAAGCGGGATTTAGAAAGGTAATGGGATTTACGGATCAGGTCATTTCCTTGCGGTGCATATAGATAAAGACAAGAAGGTCTATTGCGCATTCGTGGATCTAGAAAAGCCCTATAATAGAGTGGTGAAGAATGAATTGTGGACAGCATTGTCCGCGAACGGTGTGAGCAATGTCCTGATACGAGCATTGCAATCTCTTTATGGATATTCCAGTGCATGTGTAAGGATAAACGGGGCATACACTGAATGGTTTAATATCTAAAAATGTGTTATACAGGGATGTGTAGCGTCACGATTGCTGTTTAATCTGTTCATGAACAATTGCTTGACAGATTTACAAGAGAATGAAAATGGGTTGAGAATGAATGAGTTACTCGTCAAATGTTTTTTCTATGCTAATGACCAAATATTACTTGCATCTTCGACCGAGGAGTTGCAGGAGATGGTAACTGCTATGAATGGAGCTTTTGGTAGAAAGGGAATGAAGATGAATGTAAAGAAGACGAAAGTGATGGTGTTTGAAAGAGATGAGGTAGCGACAGACTGCAATATCGTGATTGGAGATGAAAAAATTGAACAGGTGAATGATTTTGGGTATCTGGGTTCGAAATTTACAAGAGATGGAAAGTATGAGAGTGATATTGAAAGAAGAGTGAATGCAGGAAACATGGTGAATGGAGTTTTGCACTCGTTTATGAACAGGCAGAAGGTTTCTCGGCTCGCAGCAAGGCTCGTTTGGCTGTGCATGAGGGGGTGTTGGTTCCAACACTCATGTACGGAAGTGAAAGTTGGGTATGGCAGAAGAAACATGAAAGCAGAATAAATGCAGTTGAGATGAGAGCGTTGAGAAGTATGATAGGAGTTAAACTGAGTGACAGGATAAGAAATAGTGCGATAAGGAAACGTTGTGGTCTGAAAGAAGATGTTGTGACAAAAATTGAGAAAGGTATGCTGAGATGGTTTGGACATGTCGAGAGAACGAATGAAGAACGATTGAAGAAGAAAGTGTATAAGGCCAGTGTGAATGAAAGTGTTGGAATTTTCAAGATCAAATCAGGGACGTCTTGACAAAAGGCCAGGTCAAGAGTACCCTAAACCGAAGAGCATGTATGAAAGGAATAATGAAAGTGGACGAAGCTAAACAAGTATATAAGGATCGTAGCAAGTGGAAAGAAGTGGTCTCTGCCTACCCCTACGGGAAAGTTTAAAATTTAGTATATATATTGTCAATGCAAGTAGAGGATGAAGAAGTTATTCGTGTTGGCTCATTAAAAGCTCATAATATTAAAACTAACTAAAATGATTTACAATTTTTAGTTAATTTCTTGATCTTACAATCTCTATATTGAAATCACCATACACTACAATTAATTTATTACTGTTGTATAGTTTTTTCAATACCTGTTCCATAACAATCTCAAATTCATCATAATCTCTATGAGGTGGTCTATATATACCATATATCTTATTGCTCCCATTCAACACATGACAATTCCATTAGGCGTTATTTATAGTTTTTTGAAGTCAATTTATTTATAAACTCTCTCTAATAATATGTTCTTGCCAAAATGAATGCATCTAAATTCCCCACTTGATTCTCTTTACCTTAAATGAAATCTTTAAAACGTAAACTCAAAGTTTGCGCAGCTATCAGCTATAACGGGTGAAATTGCTTCTTGATTATGGTGAAATAATGGTGAAATTTTAATGATGTGTAATTGCTTATGCAATAAGACTTGAATACATTAGATGTCCATTGGGAAAGTAAAAAACTATCTATAGATAATATTGTCAATGTAAGCATATCTCTTTTACGAGAAATAAAAACAAAATTGTAACGAAATTTCCACTAGCAATCATGTACTTGAATCGGTCACGTGTGTACGTGATCTTGGGGTATATAACCTTGGTGCCAAGTTGACACTCAATGAGCGCATCGATCATATAGCGAATAATGTATATCGTATGTTAGGTTATTACACTAAGGTGTTTAAAAATAATGATGCATATAATATGTGTCTGAATACTGGGTTTCGAAATCTCGAGCGATTGCCAATTCCGTGATCATCTAGATGGCAAAGCCAAATTGGCTCCGAAGAAGCTGGCCGTCATTAATAGAGCACGGTAATACTTCAAGCTGGCCCACATTCGAGCCTTCTACAAAGTCGAGCTCCCAAGTATGAGGCTACATTATTTGTCACAGTGCGTCAAGTAATATTATTATTTTTATTTTATCAACAAAATTATCAGAACAGATTTTTTTTTTATGGAAACACTTGAAAGTATGTAACTTACAAATCATATATACCCATTTATACATTATCAGACCATAATCGTTTTTAGATTAGAATCTACTCAAATAAACAATAAGAATAATGTTCATATTTCCTTAGAATCCGCATCACGTTCTAGTAATTTTGGCCAAATTCCATTATATTTCCCTCCGGCCGGTCTCTTTCATAATAATATTATATCTACACGTGATTGTTGTATTTATGACAAATTACCAAAACGAATTCCAGAGTTTATTGGGTTGATTTGTTCAGGTTATCCAGATAAATTGAAATCGCTTTCAGAAATTCGTGTCGATTTATATAGACGATGTTATACTATTTTTGGAAACTATTATCGGTCACCAATAACAGATAATATAATATATTATTACTCTAATAGGTACCAGCCCGAATGTTCGTTTTATCGCTCAGTTACGGATAGAATCAACGAACCAAAGGTGCTTCTATTTATAATTGTAGGTAGACTAGCAAACCCGATAGACGATGTTCTGTACACATATTTTAAATTTGAAAATCTTAAACGTTTTTGAATAAGCTGTAATAATTAAAACGTTATTACTATATGAAATGTCACTAGATGTACAGTTATTACACATGTACAATTCGACGACTCGATAGTGTGTGAAACTTACTAAGATTCAACTGAATGTAGAATATTTTATATGGACTGAATTGTAAATCTATACCACTTATAGACACACAGATAATATACAATATTTTGCAATATTAAAATGGAATAGAGCGACAAAGAATCGTGTGATTGCATTACACAAAGTAGTTATGGAGCCAAATGAAATTTTTAAAACTCTCATTATGCTTGGTATTACAATGTTTATTACTGGCTATTAATAGGTACAATGAGACCTCCTCTGTTTGTGACAGAAAAAGATCTGGGCGTCCACGTAGTGTTCGTACGAAAAAGGTGGTCTAAGCTTACTGCTTTTGGGAAAGAATTCGAAGAAATCCTGTCCGAAAGCAAAATTAAAAAAGCGTTATCTAGACTGCTGATAGAATTTATATGTTATATATTACTTAAGAATGTATCTACAATATTCATTAGAAAAATTGATACAAAAACAATATGCTACGCATAGATATACGCCCAAACATGATATGCTCGTGAAAATTTCATTTTTTTCTAGAACGAGGAACAAACATAAACTTGCTATGCCTACTATTCGGTTGGGTCGAGTTAGTAAGTCTTTTGTTGGGCGATGTATATGCTTCTACAATATGATCCCAGAAAATGTAGAAAACAAATGTGTTACGAAATTTAAAAGAATTGTTAAAAACGTTTGTGTGTGAAAGATTACTATAGCATAAACGATTTTCTTAATGACAGCACGGACTCGGAATAAAGCGAACTCAAAATCAGGCTCTTTAATTATAAATGTTTATTATACGATATCACATTGTGATCTATATTTTATATTTAAAAAAAAAGCCTGCTGAGTTTCTTGCGCCCATTCTTCTCAGGTCTAATTCTTTTAAATGGGTGGTAGTTTTTGACGTTCAATAAGTGATTTTAAATCCCATTTTGAATAAAAATATTTTAATTTGAATTTGAATGAATATAATTGATCAAGCACCTGTAAGCAATTAACAAAATATTCATTAAAGAATACTAACCCATTATTAAGCCTGGATTTTCAACAAAAATATTTCATAATTCCAAGTATCAAAATGGTATGTTTAGGTCTCGTAATATTTCACAATCCGATACTAGTTTTATCTGATACGAATATTTTATTATAATTCTCTCAATAAATCCGCCATATTCAATTATGAGCACTCTAATTGAATCGAGTTTCATATTCATTTGACTATGAGAAATGGAATTATTATTTTAATATTTATTACAAGGAAACATTTCTTATATTCAATGATTATACTATAGTTAGAGCCTTGAAATATGTTTGAGCACGTTTATTTATAAAATAAAATAATGTATTTATTAAATTCAACAATTGATACATTGTTAATCTTGTTACTGACACTGTCAAAGTGAAGGAACACGCTTACGATTGTGGTCCATCAAAAAAAATGAGTTAAATGTAAAAGATAAATTTAATTTGAACAGCACGAAGTAAAGTTTCCGATAGCTTCATCAGCCACAACAAGAAGCGCCTGTCGTATCATTTGGTGAAGTAATACTGATGAAGATTATAACAATGTACCGGGACTTTTGAAAGGTAAGAATTTCATGTGTAGCGACAAAATAGTTTAATATTTACTGGCGTTACAAATAAACTTGGTATAAAGTTATACTTGAGAATAAAACTTTGCTAATGATTCGTTTATTCGGACATATAACGATTCCCACGTTTAATAAACACAAGGCTGCTTGACATTCGGAAAACTCAGAATTATTATTGTATTGACAGTGTTGTCAGCGATATAGTCATTATTTTGCATATTCTTGGTTTATTCTCAGGTATAACTTTTTACCAACTTTATCTGTGAGGCAGTGTTATCTTTAAAACAAATGAAAAAATTTTGTCGAACCGGACAATGATAATATTATTTTGTTTTTTTTTAAGATAAGCTGAATGTATATTACAACTATTACATAAATATATATACACTATTTCATCTTATTATTTTGGTATTACATAATCCTTTTTCTCTTGTTTCATCTTTTGTGCGTAGGTCTATATATCTTACAATATAAATGTAAGTTGTGTATTTATAATATGTCTAGGATGTAATTAAACTTTAGTATCCATAAGATAACAAGACATCTTACAAATTATAATAATTCAACTGAATTGATATCTCACAGATAAACACAGCGAAATTATTCATAAACATCATTAATTTATGTAATTATTATAAGCAATGCCAATGAATAATTTATTAGATTTGTTGATAACATTCTACTTCAAACTTGATTACATTAAGCAACGGATCTATATATTAGATATTATATATATGATACACATACTCGCTTTTACACGCGACTTCGCTCGCGTTGAAATCATTAAATTCAATTTAGTTATAGCAATGAAAGAAGCGCTTTACTAAATATTTTTGCTGCTCGAGCCTAGATAAATTCATAGTTACTGTAGGTTTATTTTAACGAGGCATTTCGAAAAAATGGAATAAACAGACACGTAAACCAAAAAATACAACGCATTCCTAAGAGGCTCTCAATATTACTAAGAGGTGAAAAAGAATGAAAATATGTACAAAAGTAAAAAATAAAATAAAGAACGAGGTAAGCCACCGTTAATATCAGAAACTTTTTAAATGGTGTGATCTGTTGATTATTATTAGATTGAAGAATACAGACAGACTGGATAACATGGAAATTGGTACCTGACAAAACTCAATAAAATTTTAAAATAAGAAGAAGATACCTCACCTTTTCTTAATTTACTTATTGAGATTAAAACTATGGAATAATGGAATAATTAAACATAAAACAACTAAACCTAAAAACCATAAAATTTTTATTGTTTATTGTTGATCTAGAGCTTATATATCAAGCTTGTTTTAAAATATAGAGCTTACGAAAACCTGATACCATTCTTAATTGAATATTGAAAATAAATAGATGAAGATCTATACATACTAATGTCTTTTCACAATTATTGGAATGCTAAACGGAACACTAGATTAAAATAAGGTAGAGTTTGTTGTTTAAAACATATAATTAAACTTAAAATATCAGAAATACTCCAGCTCCAGACATTGACGTGTCAATATGTCCTGAAGATGCCTCGTGTACAGGGGAATTACGTGTCGAATCGGTTGAAGCAGAGTCCTAGGTTGCCAAGTAACTTGGGAGTTTGGTTGGGAATCAGTGAGGGCCGAGTTTTCGGTGGAGGACGCGTGTAGCCCCTAATTCTAAGTCGTGTGGTTAGGATATGGGGGCCATTTTGTATGTAGACTAACAATAAATATTTACAGAATTAACACTTACTATAACTTATTTATATACTTAAGATATAAGTCACTTATACTCTAGAGAAAGATAGAATCAATTACTGTCAGTACTTGGTCCCAGATAGCATTAATCATGTGAAAGATCAATTTGCTATCCTTAAGGTCATATTACTTTTAAATATCATATACTTAGTCACAGCCATAACTTCATTTCCACCATTCCCTTAATGTTAAGATTCCAAAACAATAAACGCGTTCTAACTTTGAATAAATTTTTTTTGAAGTGAACAATTACATTAATATGTACACCGTAATACTTTTTGGATAAATTTGAAAAATAACACCCTTTGAAATTTGCATGATAGCCATTTTAAAATTCGCGATATTGCTTTTTTATCGTTATAGAAGTTATTAATAATAATTGTAGGCTTTTTGTTAAAATTTCAAACCGCTGAGAGTCAAACAGACAAACGAAAGGACGAGCGAGTTCGGAACTCTAAATCAGGACTTAAAAATTACTTTTAAAGGATTAAATTGCGTGTTATTGTAATTGTGTTTTTACATATTGAGGTGTTTACGTAAAAGTGACATTATTTATTTAACCCGACGCTTCGCTGCCTTTGCAGAGCACGTTTTCGGTGGGCATGCGGTTGACAGTAGTCGAGATAGTATATTTCGTCATCATAGTTGTCATTGTGAGCGCCATTTGTTGCCTCGGAGGTGGTACTTGATATAGACAGATGGTTTTTGGTAAAACTTACTGACAGTGTCCTCTTCTTTTTGATGTACGTGTAGTTTTGAGTTTTATTTCTGACACAAAATTACTGGCCAAATATGATATTTAAATTTCAGTTATCAAAGTTACAATTCCATATTTCAAACAATATTTGAATTAATTAAAAGCGTACGTGCGCAAAGTGCAGACTTTCTCACGACTAAACTCAATTTGAAATCCACTCGCACGGTGAAGTTGTTTTCACTATTTTAATTGAATTTAAATGTTGCAGATTCCTTTTTATTTAAGTCTTACATACGTGTGAAATGTGAACGTTAAATTTATCTGCATTAATAATAAACATGTAGCAGTGTATAGAAATTACAACGGTTGTTATGAATGATAATTACTACATTCCAAATAAGATTTTTCTTCTAATATTTCACAATAACTGTTATCATTTCTATTTAACTAAACAACTTGAATTCAGTAAATAATATTTATAAAACAATAATCTTTACTTCAACATAGAGTACTGTTCTCAGCTTTGAGCGGGCGCTTCCCACTACAAGCTGTTTCGATTTGATGCCATCTTGAGACGGCGCAGCCGGCCTTGTGTTTCCTTACGGACACGCATATATCTCGACCTAGCGATACGGCATATTTAACGTACCTAGGGTACAATATTGAGCATATTTTTTTGCCTCATGCCGGGGTATGTGTGTACGTTAGCGAGGATATCTGCTGTCGCCGTCTCGGCAATTCTGAGTGTAGGGACCTGTCTAATCTCTTGGCTTTGCGTAGATTTTGAGGACCGAGTCCGCATCTATGCGTGTATCTACAGGTCTCATAGTGCTTGGACAGATCCCGTCCGCTGAAATCGTAGTCTTGGGTGATTTCAACGGGCACAATGCCGTATGGCTTGGATGACGTACCACAGACTGCGCAGGGCGATCTGTGCATAATTTTGCATTGGCATATGGTCTGTCCCAATTTGGTAAGTCGCCAACGCGGCTCCCAGATGTGAATAGCCACATGCCAACCTTCCTAGATCGACTACACATTCCGATAGTTACCAGGTCTCTGTCGACGCACCTATCGGAACTTCCGATCATTGCCTGGTCAGAGATCTGGCATGGAGATTTTTATACCAAGATCTGTAGTACCGATCGGTGGCAGATCACAGCCACACAGCCCACAGCGAACTGCAAAGTTCTAAAGAGGAAATATAACCGGGCCTCCAGATTTTTAAGCGGCATATCGAAATTGGCGGGTCATTGTCGAAAGCTGCTTTTGGTAACGTCACCCAGCTGTGTCTGCCGCCGTTGCACATGAGGAATTACACCCTGGCCCATACAGCAAAAGAGAAAGCCGATCTACTGTGCGTTCTTTTTGCCTCCAACTCGACTGACGACAACGAAAAAACACCGCCGACAATTCCGCGGTGTCAGAACCTTATGCCTAAAGTACAGTTCTGACATAAAACTCTTCGGCGAGCTGCGTTTTCGTTGGCCGTCAGGAAGTCGAGCGGGCCGGATGGCATTTCTCCAATAGTGCTTAGAACGTGTGCTCCTGAGTTTACACCGGTGCTAACGCGTTTATTCCGGCACTCATATTCAAAAGGCATAGTCCCTGACTCATGGAAGTCAGCCCTTGTCTCTTTTCCACGTAGTGTCCGGGATGGTACGACATGGGTACCTTCAACAAAGAGCGTAAACCTTCCTTAAAGGCCGGCAACGCTCCTGTGATTCCTCTGGTGTTGCAAAAGAATGTGGACGGCGATGATCACTTAACGACAGGTGACCCGTGTGCTCGTTCGTCCTCCTTTACCATAAAAAAAGACAAAGACCAGGTCGAATCATCGCCTATCGACATCTCAGATAGGCTTGATTCTTTGGTGTTGCGTGGAAGATAGAGATGTAGGTTTCTATCTACATCTTCTACTGCATATATATAGCGGGGAGTGCTCAGAGGATGACTCCTCTGAGCACTCCCCTGGCTATCATGCAAATTTAAAAGAGTGTTATTTTTCAAATTTATCCAATTTTTTATTTTAAATTAGAACGCGTTTATTGTTTTGTTCGGTGGTGACCCACCGAACAGCACGACAAAATGCGAAATTCCACCCGCACCATGTACCTCGCACTGCCACTTTGTGGAATCAATAATCGGCGACAATTTTCCCGAACTGATATGAGTTTGGGATCTTAAAGCATAGAGCGTACTTCCAATTAATACCGGCAACGTATCCCTGGTGTTGCGGATGTACATGAGCGATCGCCTCACCACTTCCCATAACATGAGGCCCTTGCCCCTCTTATATAAAACCAAAGTGTATGTAGTATACAATATTCGAGCGCTTAGTCCCAGGATATAGTTCTATTGTCGGTCACTGGTGGCAGAAAGGTCTCGATGTATCGAAGTCAAAGGCAAAGTCAAAAAAATCATTATTCACTGTAAAACTTTATAAGTTACTAGCTGACCCGGCAAACGTTGTTTTGCCATATAAAGTATAATTCACGCGATAGTTTTATAAGTAATAAAATATTGCCTATATTATAGCCTGTACATCATTTTGTTCTATTGTCAATAGTTTTTGCAGCACACGCAAAAATAGGTTTTCGATTTTACACCTTGTGTTACAAAATAGCAATTGTATTACGGATCTCTAATTTTGAAAAAAAAAAACATAGCCTATAGCCTTTGATACATGGACTACCCAACACTGAAAGAATCATTCAAATCGGACCAGTAGTACCAGAGATTAGCGCGTCAACAAACAAACAAACAAACAAACATTGCAGCTTTATAATATTAATATAGATTTAGTGCAAGTACAAAAGCTAAAAAAGTACAAAAGTTACCATAGCATTCAAATGAGTATAACAATATTCATTAACAAAATTAAGAACATTAATTCCAACTATCTTTATCATTCAAATAATCTTTCACATTACAATAGGCCTAAGATGTTAATTTGTTTTTTCGATACTCAAAACTTTCGACTTGGTGAACCGATTTTGATAATTCTTTTTTTATTTGAAAGGTAGTGCTTTCCGTGTGGTTCCATTGTAATTTGGACCAGATCTGGCAATGGCATCCATGATAAAACCATAAAAGTCTTAAATTTGCTAAACAAACGTATAGCAAAGTGTATGATAAATTTAAGAATAACTCAATATCGCACCAACCGATTTCGATGAATCTTTTTTTATTGGAAAGGATATACTTTAAAGATAGTTTGGTGAGAGTTTGGTTAGGTTTTAATTACGGAGTCCATGACAAAGTAACGGAACTCTTCAATTCTTAGGAGCAAATTAACGATACTCGGCCGAATCTTTTTTATGCTATCCGGATATTTATGTCATCTACCATAACATAGTTATGGTCAAGTAATTGTCGTAGTTGAATATGATGATCAACTCAATATGGGACTCCTTAACGACTTACAGTAAGGGTGCGATCTGTGGCAGAATTTCTAACTGTCTGTAATCATGTTGCAAAGCGTCTAATTCTTATAATCTCTTATAATCTAATCGCGTAATCTAATTCTAGTTACGATTACTGTAATTTTTGGAGTCGGTGTCATCCAAGATAGGTTTGTAACTGGATACATAGTTATAGGTGAGATGTGCTTGAGTCGTGAGGAGGCGAGAGGCGAGAGCAGGTCGCGACGGTAGGACACCGATTCCAAAAATTACAATTATCGTAACAAGAATTAGAATCATTAATTAAATTAAAAAATACGCAATTATATTTTTACTTCTTATTTTCGTTTCATTTTGATCCACCTAAAATATTGGTATCGCGTTCGATAACTCAAAAAATTTTCGTCCTTTTTAGTACCCATGACAACGATTGTGCAAAATTGCTTCGTGATCTGTTGAGTAATTAAAACGTGAAAGCATAACAAACAAACAAACTTACATTCGCATTTGTAAGTAATAATCGTACTGGCCTAGATGTTATTGAAAATGCTAAATGCTATACAGACATAATATCTTGAAATTCACAAATACACTTCCAAATATAAAACAGCAAGTATGTGTTGGACGTATAAAAAAAAAATTTAACAAAAAATCAACCGACTTCAAAAACACTATTCCAAAACAATAGATATAATATGCACATATTTTTTATAAAGAATTAAAACACGTGTAATTGTAACTGTGTTTTACATTACACTTATTACAGAAGATGACTACTTTGACAAATACTATCTTTGACTTATTTCATCTGCAGTCCAGCAGAAAACGAGATCTGGAAAGGTCTTCAAACGTCGGGTTAGCAAAACTAATAATAAAATGTATTTTTGACGCAAATTCTGATGTAAAAACACAGTTGCATACGTTTTAATTCTTTAAAAAATGTTTTAACTAAATGTTTATTTTTATATAAATTAAGTTTGTAACCTAAATTTATGAACGAACGGGACTCGACCTCGTGCCTCTCGGGTTCCGTCCGAGCGCTCTTACCAACTGAGACAACCGCTCGAGTGACGCATGAACCGTGAATCTTGGTACTATGACTTGTTGAACTCTTACGTTGTGGCTCCATCTATAGGATCTATTTTACATTTGATAACCTTCTCAACCCCACTAACTGTCATAAATTGTTAATCTTCTTCTTTTATGAAGTCAGGTAAAAAAAGTCGCAAGTAATACGATTTCAAGTATTTAGTTTGATCGTATCTTTTCTGTGTAGAAATAACGTAAACATGTCTTTATTAAAATTACTATCAAGTTATCAAATAAATCAATTAGGCTGGGTATAGAACTTCTTCTTAGTCGGATATTCTTGTCAGAGTGGTCGTGGTTGCACTGACGAGGTACACGGTGGAGTGTTCGGTGGGACGATATCCTTTCTGAGGGTAGATCTCCTGGTGATGTGCTTCCATTCCGACGGTTAGCGGCGTTGCGAGTACAATGGACCATGGTGGACTCAGTAGCCTTTGTGATGGCGTCTATCCAGCGGGTTGGCGATCAACCGCGTGCTCTCTTGCCTTCCACCTGGCCCTGAACTACCAGTCTCTCCATAGAGTTCTCATTTCTAGAGACGTGACCAAAGAACTTTAGTATTCTTAGTTGCACAATTGACGATAGTCTATCTTTAATACGAAGCTCTTTGAGGATGGATACATTGGTGCGAAATGCCGTCCACGGGATCTTTAAGAAGCGTCTCCAGCACCACATCTAATGCATCGATTTTACGGCGGTCTTGCAGTCTCAGAGACCAAGTTTCGGCTCCATAGAGAAAGATTGTAAACACAAGGCATTTCAATCAATCTGACTTTAGTCTTCTTGGTAATCCTCCTGTCCCTCCAAATCTGGAGAATCAAATTAATATGGCTGTAGAACAAGCCATAGTTAATATGAGCGAATAGATATAATCTAACAAATAAATAAATAATAATATTAACTACATACAATAAAGTAAAAAAAATAATAAAGTACTTTCACTAGATTAAAGTCATTAAGTTAAAAGCACTTTCAAATTGAAATGAGTTTCATATTCAGAGCAGGAAAAAGAATCGGTAATGTATATGTCGGTTGCGTGTAAATAATATTTTATTAATATTCGGATTGATCTTTCGATGAAAAATTTTATACTTTACTACCCTTACCACTGTTCATCGCATGATAACGTAATTAAATTATTTCATACATATGAATACTTTCCGTTCATATTTCTGTATGATATTCCGTTGATTGGATTGAAAATTAAAGTGATTTAAATTTTAATGAGTATTACAATCAAAATTACGATTAAGTACTACAGTTTTATTTATCACTAGCTGATACCCTGCGACTTCGTCCGCGTACACACAGGACTGAGCACGAAGTAACAACATTACAATAAAAATTTTTAAATAAAAGAACACTTACAGCATAATATACAGTCGCAACACGTTTTGTAAATAAGTAAGTAAAGTCGTTGTACATTATTTTATTATATCATGTTATTTTTCGCAAAACATGCGATCTAAAGAATATATTTTTAGGTAATTTTTGTACACCCTATTTTTTAACGGTCTTCAAAAAAGGAGGAGGTTCTCAATTCGTCGGTATGTTTTTTTTATGTTTGCTCAGAACTTATTCATCAGACTTAAAATCTCTCAATAGGTAGCACATATAAATAATAGCATTTTATTAATATTAAAGGTATAAAGTGTATTAAATTAAATTTTTAGTTAATTGATACTTTTCAGTTTTTGAAGTCGGTTTTTTAAACGTAGTTTTTTTTATTCTGGCTTAGAAAAGTTTCACTTCAAAAAATTCTTCCAGTTGATTTCAAATAATGTTACAATTAAAGGTACTCATTTTATTTATTTACATTTTGTGTATATTTTATTTAGGATGATGATTTTTTTGTATACACAAGAACTTAACAATTAACCGACAGCAGATTCATAATCTTTTGGACACCATGGCTGCTAATCTTGAGCTCGTGAGAACCATCTCATATTGGGCAACAAGATATTATCTAATGGCTAAAGAGAGACCGTGGATTAACTTTAACCTGGGCTAAAAGATATCAGGTTGTTGTCAAAATTGCCATCGGATCAAAGTCGGATCAAAAAAAGTTGTATATTACTATTAGTACTAAATTACTCATATACTAAATTTCTACTGGCAAACCGGGAACACTGTACTCAATACAACTGCTTGATATTACCTATTAATATAATTTATCAAACAATCAAAAATATTTTATTTCATTTGAAAATCACATTACACTTGAAATATTTTAATTTTTTTATACAGCTCTTTCGGAAGGCAGATCTTATTGTATATATTATGTCGTCATTTCTATACATAGTAATGTTTCAGACCTTTTCTTAAACTTAAAGATGTGTAAAAAAAATATTTCATATTCATTTATTATTGGAATAATCGTAGTCTTCTGTCTAAAACCACTTTATTCTGTAGAAATATTTCACTAAGCTCGCATGAGTTACTATATGTCACAGAGCCCTGGCTAAGTGGTATCTTTCATAATAGTGAATTATTTCGGTTGTTTTATAGTCTGGAGGCTTAAAAGGAGTTATAACAAGGTGACGGGAGAGGCCAACGACTGGCCTGAATAATCTTTGAGCGTCAGGGATTAAGGGTCACCCTAAACTTGAAGTATTATGACAATACCAGATTTAACTTAAAAAATAATGTTACGCATTATTACTTGGCATGAGCAAAATAACATCAGATAAGACCCGAGACAAAATAATTATTTTCTTGTAATTTTGAGGATGCCCTTAGTGTCATGGAGTTTAGAAAATATTAATAAGATGGCTCAGCTCTAACCGCCGCCGCCACTTACAAGCCGCCTGTTATAATTAATCAATTATTTTAATACGAATTCTCTTTCACTATATAATTTCTGGAGAATGACAGTAATAGTAGTCTTTTAGGTTGTTATTTAAGTAATGTCGTTCTTGTTAATGCATGTGATTGCATTATTCATATTAAGATACCATTACCGTTATGTATTTACAACTGCAGACAAAGAGGATGTAAGTCCTTCCTAATAAGAGGCGGGACCACCTAAGTAAAAATTGAAATTTACTTTACTATGAAATGTGCAGTGATTTTACATAAGTTTTGAAATTATAATCATTTCAGTATGGCGATTCGCGACGAAGTATAATCCGGCTAAGTGTCAAAAATAAGGAGGCGAATTAGAATGGCCAAAACAGCAATGACACAGCTAAGCAAGGTGTGGAAGGACAGAAATATCACCAATCGGACGAAAATTCACCTGGTCCGCTCTCTTGTCTTTCCCATCGCGCTCTATGGAGCTGAAACTTGAACCCTGCAATCCACTGACAGACAACGGATTGACGCGTTTGAGAGTGGTGCTGGCGCCGCATGCTAAGGATACCATGGACGGCTTACCGCACTAACGCCTCGATCCTTAAACAGCTTAAAATAGGGAGCAGTCCACGTCTATCCACTACATGTCTGCAGCGGATCATGAAATACTTTGGCCACATTGCACGACGTGGTGCTGATAACCTTGAACGTTTGATGGTCACCGGGAAAATTGAGGGGAAGAGACCAAGAGGCCGGAGCCCACGACGGTGGTCTGACCAAATATCCGAGCAGACTAAACAACCCATCAGCATCGCACTCCACCATGCGACAGACCGAAACAGATGAAGGAAAGCTGTAGACGAACTTAAGCGGAGTCACGATCCTCAGCAATGAGGGAACGACTGTGAAGAAGAAAGAAGTGTCAAAAGCTTTCAAAAACCTGGGAAATTGATTATTAAGGAAGCTCACTTGGTTTGGTTGAACTATGAAGAAGGATGATATTATGAATTATTATAATCCATCATATATTATGTCCTATTTACTTAAACTAAAAATTCCGGCATTAAAAGACAGGGGCGTCAGAAATAGGCGCAATTAGTGTACAGTGCACATAGCTCCTGCAAGACTCTAGTCTCGGACTGGCTATATGCAAGAAAGAAGGGAAATATATTTTTTCATCTGATGTAACTACTTGAACGCCTATAGGTACTTCGCATTGGCATCGAGTGGGGTATGAGATAGTTTGATGTGTGTAGTCATGCAAGTGGTGACGTTCGAAGATGATAATATTGTCAGGTATGTAACAACATATTGTTAGTTTTATAATTTACGGAGTGATGTAGTGTGACATAATTTCAACATGCTTACAATTAGTGGTATGTAGACAGCGCTTTTCTTTAATGGGCTTCCAAGCGAAGGGTTCCATCTGCATGAATTCGCAAACAACGATTACCTTATCTTACCAACGGGTTCCGCAGGTTTGAGTCCCGTATAGTTCATAAATTTTTCTAACAAATTTAATTTGTATATATAATCCCAGAAGTGAGGGATATGACTTTAAGGTAACAATTGTTCAGAATAGCCAAGTTAACAGTGGCTGAGATGGTGCTGGGAGCGTAGATACGGGAGACCTCTATGGTTGCAGAAAGAAAGAAAAACATAAGGAGAGACATTGTCGACGTGTTGATATTGAGCAGCAGGGCACGGTGCAGCTGGTTCTTCAACTATCCCTCGGGAGCCTGATGGTGACTGCGTTTTGATTTGAATGTTTTTAATGGAAGAGGAATACAAACGAGCGTACGGGTGACCTGATGTTAAGTGATCACCGCCGCCTACATTCTCTTGAAACACCAGAGGAATTACAAGAGCGATGTCCGGCTTTTAGAATGGTATACGCGCTTTTTGAACACACCTGTCCGGGAAACAAAGCACAAGGAAGCTCATTCCACAGCTTGGTGGTACTAGGGAGAAAGTTCCTTGAACACCACATTGACGAGGAACGCCCCACATCGGATGTTGGGGATGATGTCCTAATATGTGGGGTGCGTTGGCCATCAAACCAGAGCCGTAGGTGGGTGTGTCCCTAACTCTTTTATACTCTGTGAGCAGTTAAACCGAAAATAATATCAAAATCCAAATAATTATAATAATAAATCATTTATTTTCAGGCATTTCACCCATAGATCTACAAACAATCTTATCTTAAATTACATTACATAGTTGATTTTAATTAAATTACAGATAAAAATTTAATATATTATGTCATAATTACAATTGAAAAGAAAATAATTAAATTATAGATATAAAATTAATATTATAGTCCGATACAATTTATTGATGTTAATTTTAATTTCGTTATTTACATTATTAAAAAAATATTATGTCAAATCTATATATATAAAACAAAGTCGTATTAGTTACACCATTTATAACTCAAGAACGGCTAGACCAATTTTTCTGTTGTTTGTTTTTTTGGATTTCTCTTAGTCCGGAATAGGATAATAAGTAATAAAATATCGAATAAATTACCAAAAATTATTAATATAAAAAAGAATTATTTTCTGATACATTTTGTATGGATTGACATTTTGATGACATCTTGAGAATAGAAAGAATTCAATGAAGTTCTTTGTTAGTTTCACGCTACATGAGTAATAAAATACAACTGACAGTGCACGTCATGTTATTCAAGTTGACTGGTTGGTGTATTTGTTTCGAGTGTGCGAGTGAATATTAGCTTATTATGCCGATATTATCATTAACAATGTCACGACTAAAACGATCAAATTATTCCTGACAAAGACGTAATGCAACTAGGATTCGAAACATTGCGAATGAAAGGACTGAAGAAAAGAACCGCGTTAGTGTGGATCGACGTAGTGCTATGAATCACAAGAGCAAAGCGTAGCAGCCCGTAAAATGGATCGGCTGGCAATACGAAATCGTCCAGTAAAACCTCAGAGATCAACAACTTATAGATAATTTTCGACGCACAAGAAGAAATTTATGAAGTACTGATTTGAATCGAGCAGCGTTTCGATACGATTCCAGTACTTATACTGTACTGTAGTACTGCTTGCATACTAGCTTTCGCATTGGGCCGATGGACGTTGTTTGCGAGTATTCTGCGGAGAAACGCTAGAATTGTGCTGCCATTTTCTAGAAAACACTCAAAAATACAATGTTTGTTTCCAAATGACCTCATTTGGGGCAGACATAGAACGAGGATTTAATCCGACATTCAAGGTATTTATTTATTTACATACTTACACACAATACAGTAGAAGAATAACATACCTACTATACTTATTCCTATGTATTGTGTATGCTAATTCTAAAAAAGTGTTTATAAATCTGTAATACGGGTTTTGCTTTTGATATTGTAGATATAAGGAAAGATTCCACATCGTATTGGATCACTGCAACCTCTCGAAGATGCACAGTTTTAAATTTTTACAATTATACTTCATGGGCAACATGGACAAATAACTTGATCGATGTCAAGAGATCAATGCAGCAATGATAATAGCAATTCTTCAGATCTGCAGCAACTACTTAATGAACATTTTGCGTGTCGAGTTAACCCGCAAATTTTTAATTTCCGATCCGTCTCGCATTCGCCCTGACCATTCAAATCTTAAGGCCAATCCTTGAAAGTTTGTGGTCTGAATCAAGACAATCCATTTCCCATGTTCAATCTATATACATATAAGAGATTTCCACGTATATAGTCACTCATCACGATAACTCTGGAACCACTAGAGCTAAAGACTTGAAATTTGGATTTGGAAAGAACGGATTTTCCAAAATTCCCTCCGCAAGAGTTTTTTTTTTATTATGAACAAAACAACGTCTGTCGGGTCAGCTAGTATATAATCTATATAAGTTGTCACAGGTCACAAATATCATATCTACAACAGTCATACACAGCATTAATTATTAAATTACAGCTTTTTATAATGAGGTCCATAAAGGTAGCGGCCCTTTTTCTTAATACAGCATAGAAATCGTCAACCCTATTCTCTGCAAACATGCCCGAGGCGTTACAGCACCACAATAAATAAATAACACTTTAATTTTTATCAAAATTAATTTGCAAATTGAAAATAAAATATTCTGCAGGTCTAAGCACTTTACTGATTAAAATTGCGGCAACTGTCAAGTGACAAAGACAAGTAGAAGTAATGTGATTAGTTGGTTATAATAGATAACAAATTAATGTTATCATAAAAATATCGTTTTAACTCAATAACGGTGGCTCTCAGGAAAAAAGTATTTCAACATTTTAAATAGATAATTATCTGATCTACAATTTTTGTTCGGGCTAATTTTATGATAAAACTTACCGTTTGGCTGAAAATCCCGGTTTTGTGACTTTTGACCCCGAGTAATTTTCTTCCAAGTACCGGATTGATGAGAACTTTTGAAATTTTATTATTAATGGTGTTTTGATATATTATATTTATATTAGATATTTAGCTTTGTATATAAACTTCAATTTAACAGTAAGGAAACCGAGAGATTTTCTCGTGACGCTACCCTTTAGCACCGTAGATATATGTACGTGTACTGTACCTTTAGCGCTGTCGTAGAAATGAAATTATCCTCTATATGACTTGTTATTTGAAATATAAATTATTTAAAAATTGCACATAATATTGAATATAAAACTGATTTTTAAATTTTTTAAAAGTTCTATACAATTCAATAATTTAATATGGAAATAATGTTTTATTCGATTCAATTGTTTCGTTCTATTTCTATGCCTGAGATGAGAAAATATTTATAAACTATTTGATGCGTTACTTATAAAATAAATTATTCTATTGTCTCTGCCTACCCCGATGGGAAAAAGGCGTGAGTGTATGAAGGCCACTCATATGATCAGGATCACCATAGTTGTGGGCATTTAACACGACAGGAAGTAAAACACAGTCTAACAAACACGGTATCATTATTAGTGGCGCGACCTCGCTTGATAGTTATTCCCTGACTGCCTGCTCGGTGCTCGTCCGGCGTCCGCTCTCGACTGAACTCGCATCGCACGCCGATTACACCCGAGCTAATACGAATCTTCAATCTTCAAATCAATCCTCTTGGCTCGACGTTCTTGACTACGACCTATATAAGAAGCGTTGGTGGTGCATTAGGTAGATGATAGAACCGTTGAGTCAGCACGTTGCGACCCGGTGTGATCCTCGTCCGCCACCTACCAATGTGGTTATTGTTTTCTAATTCATATAAACATTAGATGCTGATGGGTGATGGGCCGCGGCATGCCCTCTAGTGACCTTTATGTATGCTCGTTCATTCTCCAACTTTACAAAAACAATAACAAACTTAGTGTATAGAGAGTGTTCCCAATGATTACATCGTTGTGAGGTCAACTTTGGTAAAATAACTATTGTTGAACTTAAAACAAAACCAAACAAAATACAATATTAATCCTGCAGTGGCAATAAGTACAATAATAAGTCTATCGCTTATTACCTGCATATTTAATGGAAAGGCGATATTATATTATCACCAATGTGATATACCAATTGAGTTAGTTTCAGTCCAAACAGGCCGCAATGTTAATATTGTTAATCTTTTCCTTTGGATCCGGATCACGTTCTAGTAATTTTGGCCGGATTCCATTATATTTCGTCCGGTCTCTATCATGGTAATGTTATATCTATACGTGGTTGGCGAATGAATGAGGAATAATCTAAACAAATTCTAACAAATATGAAACTCTTTGTATTAATAAGAGTCAATTTTTAAATTAGTATTTGATGATGAGAAAGACGAAATAAGGCGTTCTCCGGATATTAAATGATACATCCTGTGATACAATGGGACAGTAGACAGGATTATGAATGAGATGATGACAATGAGATGGTATCACCAATTCGTTCATCATCTTGAGACAAAAGATGTTTCTCATTAGCCCAGTAAAGTCACTATCCACAGGACTCTAAGCCATTATTATTGTCTGGCAAGAACAGACAAATGACCAATGAACAGAAAAACATTTAAGTAGATTTTTATAAAAGAAAAATATAAGCAACACAGGACCGTCCCACTCAATTATATATTATGTTTTTAATAATACCTGCGATAGCGAGAACACACTCGGCCTACAATCGTAATTACTTAGAGTATTTTAACAAGAGGAACTCATAGTAATATAACTTAATACGTAAGTAAACATCCCTACTCCGTGGTATAACGTCTAAAGTGAAATATTACAATGATTTCTGCAAGACAAGTCTTCTGACTTTACTTGGTACACACGTACGGAAAATAAAAAACAATGTGTGCATAAGATCACAGCAGAATTATAAACTTCGAGCGAGGCTTGTTAAACGAAATACAACATTTTTTTTTTATAAAATAATAATATTTATAATTATATATTACTCTGTATAAATTATATTTTGCATTTTACTAATCTCGGTCCATTCACCAACTGTAGCATCTTTATCCGAACGACTGAAAAATAGCCAAACGAGATAGATCAATCTCTGTTCGCACTTTTGTATCAGAAAACATTTACTTTGTTTTAGATTCAATACATCGACACGAGATATTACACCAAATACACAAAATTACAAATATAAAGGACAAATTAAACAGGCGGCAATTATTAACTGTTGCGTTTTTCATTGTTATACAGCGTCTTTAAGAAAGTAATTGTAGAAAGAAAATTTTTGTGCTTGATTCAAATTTGTAATGTTTGTTGAAGAGGCATCTCTTATTTTTAAAAATAATTTATCACTTTCAGATATCTCCCTGTGACAGTGACATAAATATGAAAACGTGCTAAGGAATACATGTAAAAGTTTTAATAAGACCAAACAATATTTCACACGCAAGCAGATGCCTCTCTGAAACGTATAATATTTATGTTCCACGATATTCTTTCATGGATAACTTTTGAATAAATTTAAAATATTGAAATTCAAAATTAAAATTCTTCTTTTTCCCGGTTTATGCACTTTTGACAAAGCGGTTGTGGCTGTCATGGTCAAAAGTCACGATCAGGTGTGTGGTTATACCGCAACGACAAGCTGGAAGTTATAGTCCGACAACTAAGTGCGCGACCGTCCCACGGTGTGACAGACGGTGGCGGGGACGGGGGACTAAGATGTCAGCGGGTAGGGGGGGGGGGTGTTGCGGGGAAGGGGAACGCGTGAGACTGACGTAACCTGACTGGTGAGGTGGTGACGCGTGAGACTGACGTCACCTGACTGATGAGGTGGTGACGCGTGAGACTGACGTAACCTGACAGGTGAGGTGGTGACGCGTGAGTCTGACGTTACCTGACTGGTGAGGTGGTGATGCGTGAGACTGACGTAACCTGACTGGTGAGGTGGTGACGCGTGAGACTGATGTAACCTGACTGATGAGGTGGTGACGCGTGGGACTGACGTAACCTGACAGGTGAGGTGGTGACGCGTGAGACCACTACCCGACAGACGGGGACGGCCCCGCCCCCATCTGTCAGCCCGTGCACGGTCGCGCACGTAGTTGTCGGACTATAGTTTTCTAACAGGAGCCCGTGGAAGCACTGCAGCTACCACCTTAGCTAGACTTGCATGAAACTGCTGCACGTGCAGGTGAGTTGACGATTAGAAGTGGAATTCCCCCCATACATAATTGAGAAGAAAACTCAATTCTGTTCTTTTTAACCGACTTCTTCAAAGGAGGAGGAGGTTCTCAATTCGTTGGTATGCTTTTTTATGTTTATTACCTCTAATCTTTCGACTGGTTGCACCGATTATGATAGTTCTTGTTTTATTTGAAAGCATGTGCTTCCCGTGTGGTCCCATTGTAGTTTGGTCCAGATCTGACAGCGGCATCCATGAGAAAACAATAAAAGTCCTAAATTTGCTATTCATACGTGTAGCAAAATGGATGATAAATTTACGAATAACTCAATATCGCGGCAACCGATTTCGATGATTCTTTATTAATTGGAAAGGATATACTTCAAAGATAGTTTGGTGAGAGTTTGGTTAGGTTCTGATTACGGAATCCATGACAATGTAACGGAATCTTCAATTCTTAGGAGCAAATTAACGATACTCGACCGAATCTTTTTTATGCTATCTGGATATTTAAGTCATCTACCATAACATAGTTATGGTCAAAAACTTATCGTAGTCAAATATGATGATCAATGGGAACTCTTTAACGACTTACAGTAAGGGTGCGATCTGTGGCAGAATTTCTAACTGTCTGTAATTAAATTGCAAAGTGCTTACGTTCACTGCTGCATTGACAATTTTTGTGTAACTATACATATTTAGATAAATTGTTAGTCAGTGTACTTCAAATTCACTTAACTTCTAAAACACTATTCCAAAACAATAGATATAATATGCTCTAAAAAGTATAAAAATAATTGCGTATTATTATACGATCTAATTAATTTATCTAATTCTAGTTACGATTATTGTAACTTTTTGAGTCGGTAACCATGATAGGTTTGTAATTACATACATAGTTATAGGTGAGATGTGCTTGAGTCGTGAGGAGGCGAGAGCCGAGAGCGGGTCGTGGCGGAAGGACACCGATTCCAAATATGACAATAATCGTAGAATTAGATTAATTTATTAGACTGTATAGAATACGCAATTACTTTTATACTTTTTAGTGCATATTATATCTATTGTTTTTGAATAGTGTTTTTGAAGTCGGTTGTTTTTTTGTTAAAATATTTTTTATGACTTATATTGTTGAAATAAGAATATTTATAAGCACTTTTCATTATTTTTTCATTTTGAATAAATTTACGTTTATATAAGTTCTATTTGTTTTCTATTAAGAGTACTCTATCTATACTTATAAATAGAGAGCCGTTTATTTCCGTCGGTTTTACTTCAGAAACTACTGATCGGAATAATACTAATGAACCATAAGATGCGGCGTGTTTCAGATAAGGAGGATCGTATTATGTTTTTCTATCATGTTATATTAAATTTATTTTGTCTTCGAAATATCTTTATATTTGCAGTACAAATAATTCAGTCAATAATATTTTCATTACATGAGTTTCAGTTCAAAGTATGGGGAAAACCCCAAAACTTATATTTTTTTTCTATATTTTAAGTGAAAATCTTAATGCGCTTCACAGAATACATCTTCTTACCAAGTTTCAACAGTATAGTTCTTAATGATTCGGAAAAAAGTAGCTGTGACATACGGACGGACAGACCGGCAGAAGAATCTATAAGGGTTACGTTATTTCCCAGTTGTCTATGGATCCCTAAAAAGTAGCCTCAAAGTATGTGCATTTATAATTATTGATAGTATAATAAAATATAAGATCATAAGTAAGAACTACCTATCTCTTAAGTCAGTGCTTTTATATCTGAATATTATGGTTTGCCAAACTCTGGCAAAGATCCAGTACCAAAGCAATTTTAGGTCAATCAACTGATAACAAGATTTCCACAAATTGCCAAAACAGATCAGCCTCTCTATGCTTATTCAAGACTGTTTTGGTATGGGATTGTTAACTAAATATTCTCTCGGAGCAATTATTGTATAATCAACAGCCATTGATAATCGATCTCGCTGGGAGGTTCCCTGTATGGCCTTCTCGATTGCTATCTTTGCGACCATGAGCTTTCTCATAAGTCGCATAGTTAGGGACCACATCTGCGTTCCGTATGACATCACGGGCTCACTCGCATGACAATTCAAATATATAAAGTTAATAATGCACTTTAAGTATGCTGGTGTTCATCTTCCGCATGTTCTCTCTTTGTTTTACACTTTGTGCGTAGGTCACTCATATTTACCGGAAGCATTAATGCGAACTATTGTCATCCTTCTTATGAAGAATAAAACAGGTGGCACTTCTGACATGAGCAACTACAGTCCCATATCGCTTGCTAAAACGGCTAAGATACTTTACAACTTGCTCAATAAGCAACTTGGTAATTATATTAAAATCCATGATGCGGAATTTGGTTTTAGAACCGGTACGTCAACGGAAAGTGCTATATTAACGATAAAGCATACTGTTGGGTACTATATCAATAGGAAAACCTCAGTGTTTGCCTGCTTTCTTGACTTGTCCAGGGCGTTTGACCTGGTGTCATATCCACTCTGGAACAAGATGAGAAGTGTAGGAGTATCAGAAAAGTTCACTGCCCTAATCAAGTATTGGAATACAAATAAAAAAATTCAACTTAGGTGGATGGATGCTCCGTCAGAAGAATATCGATTAGAATGTGGTGTTACACAGGGAGGCTTAACGTCTCCGTTACTCTTCAATCTTAATCTGAATCACTTGAGTGAGGAACTGAGTAGCACACCCGTTGGATGCCACAGAGATGAAACCTGTTGTAATAATCTTACTTTCTCAGATGATATGGTGCTGCTTAGTCCCTCAATCGGAGGACTTAGGAAACTTATTTCCATTAACGAGACATATGCAGCGGCTCACGGCTTAAAATATAACCATTAAAGAGTGAAGTTATGATGTTTCGACTCCAAAACACAAGTCACGACATTATCCATGCTTTTTTCTCGCAAATAAAAAGCTAAAGATTGTTGATAAGTTCTAATAGTTAGGTCACATCATGTCGAATAACTTAAGAGATGACTATGCCATAGAGTGGGAGCGTAGAGCGCTGTCAGTCAGGAGTAATGTGGTTGCCCACAGGTTTACTCGAAGCACAAATAATGTTAAAGTGTTAGCGTTCTACATGTCACATATAATAATGCGTGTAGGAGGCTGTTGGGGCTACCCTGGCGTTGTAATGCTTCTGGAATGTTTGCTGATACATCTGTGTATGGTTTTCATGCCATAGTGCGCAAAAAAGCGGTTTCCATGTTGCAGCGTCTACGTGTAAGCAGTAACAGCATCCTAAAGATGATTGCTACCAGAGCTGACTGTTACTTTCAGAAATACTAGATACAGTTAGCTCTACTAACATAGTTCATAAGAAATATTGTTACTAATACATTAACTAATATATACGGAGATCTCTCTGAATTAAATAAATAAATAATAATGTTACACGGTGTTCCTAGGTCCACTGTAGTTACGTGCGATTGTCCTGCAGATGTATGGTCTATCTCTGTACTTGAATCTCAATGGCCTTACAGACTAGATACTATCTCATAATTTATACTCATGACAACAGAGAACTTGTTCCAGAAGACCACTGAACACACGCGTTTAATAATCATTCAATACAATATTTTTAATTGATTTGTGCTCGGCATATTCAGTAATTCCATACTAACCATTGTCCCACATGCTTAATATCATCGAGCTCTGTCCACGTTTCATCATACATCAATAACTCAACGGTGCGGTCATAATATGTTGCTTGTCAGTGAACACATTATAGAATATCCACTCTTAAATATGTTTAATTTCTGACGCTCGCTAAACTAAAATGAAACTATCGAGCAAATAGCCTATAGGACCAACATGCGGCTTATTTCTCCGTAAGGTAATGTGTCGGATTTCCAGCCGTAGTCAAATGATATTTACTATGCCGACATTGATATGCCCAAAAAAATTACATTTAAAGTTGATATTAAAAGGTAGCCTTAAAAACGGCTAGAGATAGCGCAAGAAAGACCTTAGATCAAATCACAGTCGACGCTATCATTCCTTCAAATCATACTTAAAATATCGTAAAATTCATACTTCTAAGACACAAACTCGGTCGAATTATGTTATTTTCGGTAAATTATAATTATTTGTATCACTTTTTACTATAAAAATTAATTTGTGAAGGAATTTGGAAAAGTAAAGTATTACTATTCCAAATTCCTTCAAATAGATAGGAAGTTTCAAATTCAAACATTCTTATTCAAAACTAGCTGACGCGGCAAACGTATGTATATATGTATCGATGTACCTTTTTATTATGTCTGACCTAAATGACTTGTCGTTCCCACTCTTTACCTGGAGGTGGAAATGACATCCGTCACACAATTAATTGATTTAATATGACTGACGCTGTGCTGGGCTAAGTTTTTGTAGTGTTTTACTTTCATGCGGAAGCCCGTCACTTTTATGAGATTTTTAAATTTTATAATACTTACACTTTGTTCTACACCCGGCAATATAAGGTATCAACTTTACAAAACTTACTAATTTAGGTGCATAAGTTATTATGTGCTAAGCCTTATGAGAAACTATAGTATTTTATTTTTCCCACGGGATGAAGTTAATTTTCCAGAATGAAAGGTATCCAAGATGTGGACCGGCAGTATAATTATCAAAATGCCAAATTTTATTAAATTATGTGCATAAGTTATTGTTTACTAAGCAATATAAGTTACTTTAGTTTTTTAACTATCCCACGGGAACTCTATAATTTTCTGGGATGAAAAGTATTTAAAGTGTTGACCAGCAATTTAAGGTATCAACATGGTAAATTTTACTAAATTAGGCGCATAAGTTGTTGTGTACTATACTATATAAGTAAGTAGAGGTTCTTAACTGTCCCACAGGAGCTCTTTAATATTCCGGGATGTAGGATTAAAAATATTTAAGAGGTTGGCCGGCAATATAAGGTATCAACACGACAAATTTTATGAAATAATGTGCATAAGATGTTGTGTGTGACGCTATATAAGTAACTACAGGTTTTTAACTGTCCCACGAGAACTCTTTAATTTTCCGGGATGAAAAGTGTCTAAGATGTTGACCGGTGATGTAAGGTATCACGCAAAATTTCAATTAAATCAGTCCAACAGTATCAGAGATTAGCTCGTTCCAACAGTCAAACAGACAGAGAAAATTATTCCATAAAATCGGGACTTGTTCTATTTCTCTTCTTATTCATCATCATCCCCCTGACTCGGTTTGAATCATTTTTTTTCTTTGTACAGAAATTTGATCTCTATAGATTTATTATAAGTATAGATAGGATAATTCCAAATATGATAGCTCCAACAAATGTTGCAAATTCATCAGATGCTTTAGATGGAATCATTTCTACGTGATCATAGATGGCTTAGCCTTATTCAATTCTGAACATTCAATTATATAAACATTATCTTTGGGGGTGGCCTTTGTCCAGCAGAAAGTGGTTTTCTTCCGGCTGATATAAATGATTGCTCCGCAGTTAATATTATCTGCAAAACATAAATAAGATATTAAATACAACTTAAATTAGACCCAACAGTATCAAGGAGGATTAGAATACGCACAAGGCGCCACAGAATTGAATATTTCATTATGATAGAACAAATTTCTTCCATCATTCACTCGCCTGATAAGCTTATAGTAGAATTACGACACCTTAATAAGGAGCAGGAAAAATGACGCAGCATAAAAATGTTTCTCACAAATTTATCGCATGAAATGAAAAAATTCTTTCCTGACTAGAATTATTATATATGTGAAGCAAACACTCTGGCTTAGGGTTAAAATTAGTTAGTTATAAAGTATGTATTAGAGAAGAAAAGTTATAACACATTATTATACTATAATAATTTATTACTTTTAATGAATCTGATTTAATAGTTTATTTATTAATTACATTCTTAATGAATATAAAGAACGAGATTGGTTATTTGAATTTGAATTTATTCAAACATTTTTATTCGAAATATTAAATGATATCACTTACTGAAAGTAAAAACAACCCATTTCAAAAAGTATGCCTCAGACCTGAGAAATACGGGCGCAATAAACACAGCCGGCTTTTTTATAAAAAATATAGTTACAACGTCATATGATATAATTAAACTTATTATTTAATAGCCTGAGGGCAGTCGCTCCATTCCCAATCTGTAGTATCATTAAGAAAGTCATTTATGTTATAGTAACCTTAACCAAACAAACATTTTCAATTATTTTAAATGTCGTAATACATTTGTTTTGAACATTTTCTGGGATCTTATGTTTTTTTTTCTATAAGATCAGGAAGATCATTTATACAGATATGGAAGAGGAATGGCCCAATAATAGACCCTTCCCGGGGTACCCACACTGAGATGAGTCTCTGGAGTTTCTCCCATCACCATTTTAGACAGGACAAAAGTACCTAAATATGGTTTTGTGGTAATTTTCCCTCTTAAAACAACCTACATCAAAACACCTAGTAAAAACCTAGTCTTATAGTCAGTAATTATTGAGATCAGTACATGACGACGATAAGAGAAAACAACAAATTTTATAAGTACCCATAATTACAATAACTGAGTCTAAGATTAAATACTAACATAATATCAATTATTAATACATTGAATGTATTATTACGCTATAATGTGATCTTAATTTCTAAAAATTCTCGAATTTTTTTCATGCAACGAACGTAAATTAACCGTAATCCTAAGCGGTAAGTTTTCATATAGAGAGCAATCTACTTGAAGCTCTTGGGTTCTTATTTCATTTGAAGCTCTTTGCGGTTTATTGAGTTGGAACACGTTACGAACTCTGCTCGTAAAAAATGTATTAAATTGTTGAAGAGGGTTTATGTCATTCAGGGCTTTTTTATCAAAGGCTAAATTTCCCCGAGTTCACAAAAAATTGCTTTTCAATCTAGCTTTAGAGTATTCTAAGCAATATAATATATATTATTTGGTCCTTTATTTGTAACTTTTCATAAGTCATTAAATATTACTATTAAAACTGGAATTTATTTAATTTTTATATACTCATTTAGGAAATGTTAAATGAAATTTCAGCAATCACTAGACCCATAACAATGACTTGCATGAATTAAGTTCCTAAATGTGGATATTGAATTTAATATATTATACTCTTTTACATAAAATTTATATCCAATATTAAAAATTTAATCCAGCAATCACTGGACTCAAGTGATTATAACAATGACTACCATTAATTTTGTTCCTAAACGTGTCATCCTCGGTACAAGTTTACTCCACGCCATTTTTTTTGCAATTTCTTTATGCAATTTCATTTCATGTTTTATGTGACTGAATATTTTTTTTATATAAATTGAAGAACCTAATAAAATGGATATTATCGTAAATTATCCAAGCCAGGAATATATAATTAATACGGACTTACTTTCATGGTACAGCCGCAATAACTATTCATAATGGTCCGCTAACTTTGAACAGCCTCTAAGGAGTGTTTTTTCTCATTCTGACTTAGGTAAAAAGAAGAAGACAGAGTGTGAATTAGCAATGCTTTAAGTTAGCAGACTACCATCAACGAATAGAGCAACGAACCATCAATCTCGAATATAAGGGTGGTGAAGCTCGAAATTTCCGTTTTGGCTGTTGATATTTATCCACTGAAAAACTATTAAGGAATTCCTTAGTACACGAAATTTTTAACTTTATTCGACGGCGCAGAAAAATGACTTTTAATGATGTTATAGCCGGAGGTAATCACCAACCATCAAATATTTCCCATACTCGTTCGTTGATGACTGAAAAATATAAAGTAAAGTAACCTATCAAAGTTATGGTAACAAACACCACACAGATCAACCAAAAATTGACATCAGATTATTGGTTTATCCATCAATGTTATTATGCGCATCATTTTTTTAAAAAAAAGCTCAACTAGTTTTCTACGGCATTGTGCAAGCCGGGAGAAATCACGTAAATAATGCGGCCTACTTGAAGTTCCGCATTTGAAGCTGGAAAATAAATGTGAAATGCATTTATTTGGCGTACTTAAACGAAGTTCTTAAACCTGTATCTGCATTTACTGCAATTAACCTAAAAATGCTTAAATCTATGCTTGGAAATATTTATATATTCATATTTATTACTTTCAGTAGGAATAACGTTATATTCGAACCTCATAGTAGGTTTCATAGTATGATTGTATCATTTTATGATTGTCTTATATTTGGCCATATTTTCTTCGTTAGGTTACAAATAATAATTAAAATGTTTGCTAAATCCAAATGTGCATACCTTAAGCGCTGATATCAAACGTATTTTTTTAAATAATTTAAATACAGAGAAGTTTTCACTAGTACATAACCTTATTATATTTATTATTACGTCATTAACGCAAAATAAAATTAAAGAAATAATTGAAAATATGATTAAACCAATGAGTTTGTTAAAACAAATTATGAATGACAAGTTGTTTTACAATTTAATTTCAAACTATTTTCAAATTTTTCCGCGAATATTATTTATTTTTTTACGAAATACAATACACAAGAGTATAGTATCAGCTGTCTTCCAGCTCGATTTAGAAATAAATTACAACAAATGGCTGTTTAAAGACCCAAAATTACGGCATGAAACAGCCGAATAAAAATAATTATGACTAAACAAAACAAAAATTGTTCTCGCCAGACAAAAAACTGCACAATAAATCGTCGCATGGTTGGATTAGTTGCAATTAAAATGTCTCCAAAAGTCAGACACGATTATAATAACACTTTTTCATTTCGATTCCACTCATTATATTTGAAGTACGGAGTTCCTATTCAAAAATCGTGTGTGAAACGTAACAAATTTTAGTGTTGTGTCGTTCAGTCTAGGTAGAATATCTTGTTGTTAGACAACCGATTAAAACAGGCCAGACGTGTTAGTTTAGTGTGCGTGACAAGCTACGTCTTACACTCGCGATTTGTACGACACTTTGTGTTAGCGTGCATGAATTGCTCTAAATAAAGGTTAGTTCTACAGTTCTCTAGTTTTTTGACGTTTTCACAAGTGTTATTGTCTATGTCTATCTAGTCGTATAAATGATCTAAGCCTACCAACTCAAAACTGATACAGAACTGTGCGGACTAATAGAGCAAGAGCCCGTGGACTCCAGACCTACGTCATTTTATAAAAGCTGAAAGTTTGTCAGCGCATGCTCCCAACACAGGTAAGAACGATGGACCATTATGGAGTTTGGGTTACAGTGGCTTTGGCAGGTAAACAGTACTAAAGGTGTGTAAAATGCCCTAAAAATCAATGAATAAACTGCAATTTTTTGGCATTACCTTCAGAATATTATTAAAAATAAATGATCGTGCATGAAGATCTGACCCGCGACAGTGTGATAATATAAACTTAAATGTTAATTTGTTATCCATCACCTCAACACTGTTCGGCATAAGTTTTACTTGATATCTTAGAATAAATACTAGTAACTTTAAGAAGATGCTATTGGAATTATTAAAGTTATTTATGCAACTGTTGTGTAATAAGGGGCATTAAAACACGAATGCTATACCAGAGCATTGTTAATTGTTTGACAGAGGTGGCCTCTTACAGTCATGAACTTTTTTTTTTATGGAATAATGGAACAAACAAGCGTACGGGTCACCTGGTGTTAAGTGATCACCGCCGTTCACGTGCAACACCAGAGAAGTCACAGGAGCGTTGCCGGCCTTTAAGGAAGGTGTACGTGCTATTTTTGAAGTTACCCATGTCGTATCCTCCCGGAAACACGATACAAGGAAGTTCAATCCACAGCTTTGTAGTGCGTGGATGAAAGCTCCTTGAAAACCGCACTGTGGAGGATCGCCACACATCCAGATGGTGCGGACGATATCCTAACTTGTGGCGTGTCGTGCGAAGGTGGAATTCGGCGGCAGGAATCAGGTTAAACAGCTCTTCGGAACACAACTACGCAACGCCAAATGATACAGCCGTTCACAGAGCACTGGGTCCCCGACAATTCGAACTGCTCTATGTTGCACGCGGTCAAATGGGTTGAGCTGATACTGTGGTGCGCCACACCAGAGATGACAGCAATATTCCATGTGTGGCCGGACCTGCGCTTTGTAGAGTGCTAGAATATGGGCCGGCTTGAAGTATTGCTGTGCTCTATTAATGACGCCCAGCTTCTTCGAAACCAATTTGGATTTGCCCTCCAGATGGTCACGGAATTGGCAATCGTTCGAGATTTCGAGACCCAGTATTCCGATACTAGGCGAGGCTTTAAGGGAAGTTTTGTCGAAGAGCGGTGATACGACTAGATAGAAGACACAAGTTTCTCCTGGCACTGCTTAGCGATTTCCCGAGAGAGACCTGCATGGCCCGTGTATACGTAATCACCAGTGCTGTCGTCTGCATAGCAATGTATATTGGACGTGTCCAACATATCATTGATATGCAGAAGAAACAGCGTAGAAGATAGCACACAGCCTTGGGGCACTCCAGCGTTCACGGGCTTCAGGTTCGACTAATAATTGTCGACAACGACCTGTATGCTGCGCCCAGTAAGTAAGCTGGAGGTCCACTTGATAAGCTCTCGGATAGTCCAAATGATGGAAGTTTTGAGAGGAGCGCATTGTGCCATACACGGTCAAAGGCCTTCGCTATATCCAGGTTAACTGCCAGGCCTTCCCCCTTGCTTTCAATAGCCGCCGCCCATGTTTGTGTTAGGTATACCAGAAGATCACCTGCCGACCGACCATGGCGAAAGCCGTACTGTCAGTCGTTGATCAACTGGTGACCCTCTAGGTACACCAAGAGCTGGCGGCTAATTATGCTCTCCATGATTTTGGAGAGCAAGGAGGTAAAAGCAATAGGCCTGTACTTTGTCGGATCCGAACTGACTCTGTCTTTTTTTTGGATCGGATGGACGCCTTTGGAATAAGAGTGCCGGGATAAACGTGCTAGCACCGGCGTGAAATCAGGGGCACACGTTCCAAGCACGATTGGGGAAATGCCATCCGGCTCACTTGACTTCCTGACGTCCAACGAATACAGAGCTCGCCTAACAGTTTTCTGTCTGAACTGTACTTCAGGCATGGAGCTCTGACACCGCGGGATGGTCGGTGGTGTTCTTCGGTTGTCGTCAAGAGTTGAGTTGGAGGCGAAAAGAGCGCACAGGAGATAGGCCTTATCTTTTGCCGTATGGGCCAGGGTGTCATTCCTCATGTGCAACGGCGGCATGGACGGCTGGTTGAAGTTACCAAGAGCAGCTTTCGACAACGACCAGAACTTGCATGTTCCAGTCGTGTAACTGGAAAGCTGCTCGCCGATTTTGACGACGTGCTTAGATTTCGCACGAGCGATTTACCGCTTAAAAAATCTGGAGGCACGGTTATATTTCCTCTTTAGAACTCTGCAGTTTGGATCCTTTAAACCCAGCGCCGCAACCCAAGTTCGATACGCCTGTTTTTTGCAGTCAGATGCTGCTTTAACTGATGCATCGAAGCAGGGCTGTGACCTGCCACCGATCGGTACTACAGAGCTTGGTATAAAAATATCCATGCCCTGCAGTATCACATCGGCTACTGCAACGGTGCAGGCACTAGCATCATCCGTAGGGTATCAATCCTTGCCCCAAGGGTAGAATGCAAAAAAGGAACGCATCCTATCCCAATCTGTTGACTTGTAGTGCTTAACGCGGCGGGTCCCTGGTGGTCTGCGACGTTGGCGTCGGATAGGCACTACACTCCGGACTGATTGCACGTCCCAAGAGGGGTGTCGACAGATACCTGGTAACTATCGGGATGTGTAGTCAGCAAAAGATCCCATTCGGACGGCATGTGGCTATTTACATCCGGGAGCCGCGTTGGTGACTCAAACAATTGGGACAGACCATACGCCAATGCGAAACTATGCACAGATCGCCCTGCGTAGTTTGTGGTACATGATCCAAGCCATTCGGCATTGTGCCAGTTGAAATCACCTAAGACTACGATTTCAGCGGAGGGGATCTGTGCATGAATGGCTACCGGTCCTCGACACTAACCCTTGAGAAACATAGCGGCACTAGGCCGCTACTTCACGCCGGTATTCTGTGCGAGTGTGGTAATAACCTGGACGAGTCTGGCCCGATTGTGCCGACGTCATAAGACGGCAGCGTGACTCTCCCACACTTAAAAAGCCCGTAGTCACTTCTCACGACACCCTTGGGCCTTTGACTCCCCTATTCTTTTTACGCCCCGGGGAAGCACAGGGAATCCTGTGGTCTTTATTAGGTGAGGCTGGCGTAGCACAGGCAGTAATTAATATTTTTAAATATTGGTATGAACATCAGACTAACCAGGTCAAATGGAAAAATGCACTTTCTGATGAGTATGGATTGAAGTACGGTGTGCGTCAAGGTGGTTTCACCTCTCCATAGCTCTTCAATCTTTACATCAATCAGCTCATCGTGGAGCTTGGCGCTACCATGGTCAGCTGCTCGATTGACGGTCATTGTATAAACATCATTAGTTATGCAGATGACATGGTGCTGTTGAGTCCATCAATTATAGCACTTCGAAGGCTGCTGGCAGTTTGTGAGTCTTATGCAAAGAGGCACGGTTGTTATACAATGTGAAGAATAGTGAACTCGTAGTGTTTCGTTGTTGTTCCCCTATAGACACTGGAAGGAGTGGAACTAAAAAGAGTGTCGCAATTCAAATACCTTGGTCATTTTGTTACCGAGGATTTGAAGAATGACCTAGACATAGAGAGGGAAAGGAGAGCCATTGCGGTCCGATGTAATATGTTGGCTCGCAGGTTTGCACGATATTGATTTAACGTTAAAGTCACACTTTTTAAAGCGTCTCTCCGAATCCAATACAATAACACATTCAGGGTGATGTTGGGGCTCTCCCGTCATTGTAGCGCATCAGCGATGTTTGCGAACGCACATACAGACGACTTACATGCGGAAACGAGTCGCATCGCTCATGCGCAGGGTGCGGGGGAGCATTAACACCGTGTTGAGTGTTGTTGTTAATATTCCTGACTGTCCAATACTGAGGCATTGGATACACACACATGTACATATAGCTAGTGCCTCAGTAAGTCGTCGCAAGTATTTAAATTAAACTAAATTAAAGAAATGTAATTAAATTAAATGAAAATAAAATTGAATTAACTTTTATTATATTAATTAAATTGAATTATTTTTTATTATATTAATGAAATTGAATAAAATTTTATTAATTTAAGTCGAATTTAATTTTATTATGTTAATTAAATTGAATTAAATTAAATTAAAAATTTAATTATGCAATGTGAAATATTATGTACTAACATAGTTTCTTAGAAATGCTTACACTTATTGGCCAACAGTCTGAAATAAACAGATTTTTTTTTTATTTATAAAATTGTACTAGTAACCTATAGGTAGGCTTTTTTAAGAAATTATTTTACAAAAATACAAATTATATGTAGGTACAGGACTTACATGTTATTAATTAATAATATGTATGAATAAAATAAAATAATGAATTATAATGTATAAAACTATTACCTATTATAAAAAGTAAATATAATTATGATAGAAGTCGACACGTAAGGTGCCCATAAAGAGGGCAACGTTTCCTCTCTGTACGGCCAAAATTTATCTTATGACAGAGTTACGTGTGAAACCTTGGATTACCTGTCAATTATTAAATCTATACTCATAAATGGCGATGTTTTGTTTTCCTTCGATTATACTGCAAAAACCACTAAACCAATTGGAATAATACTTATACCATAAGAAGCAGCGTTTTTCGGTAAAGATTTAAGTATATGTTTGATTGTGATTACTTTTCTGGGACTATATTTCTTTACTTAGAAATACGTATAATGTATTTGCATTACAAATAAATCATCCAATTTCTTAAAACAATTCATATATTAGGAAGCAAAATATTTTTTTTTATTATACCACATTACTAAAAACATTTAATACTTCTCCATTTGTAGGTTTTGCCCTGAATTGACAAAATAATTCCCAACAAAGTAACCGTAATATTATGTAAATAGTGAACGCTTAACATACTGTGCGCTGGGATGAGGGATAAAGGGCAATAAGTCAGAGCAAATCGTCCATTCTTACACGGGTCGCTTTGTATTTATAGAACCAATGGTTTGGCGCTATACATCTCGTCCCCACATAATGTACCCTTTTGTATGCGGATAAGTGAATAGGATTACGGATTTATTAAACATATTGACCGCAGAATTTGCTTGCGAGAAACAATTATCATTATATTAAAACTGGCATAATATGGTTTTAATGGGCAATTTTGATTAAATTAACGAGATTTTTCCATAGCTTATAGTAACTTAACATAAAGCGTTTATAATTAATTTCTTAGTTGATAAGTCTTAAATTTTATTGCAAAACGTACCCCTATATGATAACAATGATGTCACATGCCACATTTTCTTCTTTTTCGGTGTCTATATTCGTAGTGTGCTGTTTTGTATGTTTGAGAATTATTCTTTTATTTATGTTCATTTAACCTTTCACATTTGTTATTATAATTGAATAATTCTGGTAACAATGACAAAACACATTATTTTCCATCGTCTGAATAAAGTATTTTATTATTTATGAGGAAACCTCTAAAAACTGTCCTTGATTCCTATTTTATCAAAAATTATGAATATTATATTTGTCAGAATTTGACTCTTCCTAAATTGCAGTGCAATAGTTAAATGTTAAAAAATTTATGCATTGAATTATGCAAGATATTATTTTGTTAAATGTTACTTACAGTTAAAGACTGATTGTTTTTCGAATTAAGCTTGTTTTACATTAATATTAAAGAAATAACATTCATCTCTGTATCCTGAGACAGCCGTTGTTAGCTGCGCTCCAGTTTAAACTTTTGCAACCATCGTCGTAAAATTTTACTTGTTGTTAAATTGAATTGTCAAATTGTTTCAAATTAAAATTTTATCTATAAAAAAATCTACAATAAAATACTAGGACTAACTGAGCACAAATTCAAGAAATATTTTAAAGCTTCTTTGCAAAGAAGGCGTGACAAGGCTTACTATAGGATAGTAGATTATATTGAGGATAATGTTGTATGGTTTTTGTCTAGTTCTGCGCAGGCCAGCCAAAATTGTATTATATTATAATAGATAGTTGTAAAAGAGTACATTAAATTATGATATAATTTAAAAGATGGGCTGGGAGTTTCTTCTCAGTTCTTCTCCCCATGTCAAAGCCTTTTTAACCGACGTCGAAAAGGAGGAGGTTCTCAGTTCGATTGGTATTTTTTTTATGTATGCACACCGATTACGCTGAGATTTATGATCTGATTTCCGTGATTCTCCTTTAGTTTGATGCAGAATTATTGCCAATTTGTTCCCATAAAAATTTCACATAGTAGGGTCTTTTAGTTTGGCCTAGTGGTTTTCATTTTATGATCATTTTTTATAAATATTTTTGTTTACGTGGATGATGTTATTATAGTTTGTGTACACCTTTTTTAAGAGTTTTCATTTAGATTGATTATATATTATTATTATTAACCCGTTTACCGATAAGTGGGTCTTAGGCTACCTGTCATTCATAGCTAACAAACGCTTTTCAGGATATTTCAGTTTCTCACAAGAACGTGAAATAGGAGATCTATATTGTTTAAGGCACGCGGAACCATTCGTAGGTCTACCCATATAGCTACTTAAAAAATACTATTTAATAAATTATGACAATAACCGTAAGCACCGAGTTAAACCCAAACAATAGGTAGCACATACAACTAATAATATTTTATTATTATTAAAGTTAGCTCTGAGCTGTATAAAATTAAATCCCTAGTTATTTTATAATTTTGAGTTTTTGAAGTCTGTTTTTTTAACGTAGTTTTTTTATTCTAATTGATGTAGGGTCATGACGTTGACCATTATATGGTCACGATATGTTATGATATTGTCACTTCTTATTGTAAATAAATATATTCCTCTTCAATTCTATTCATCACAATCGCTATTTTCTAAGTTTTCAGCCGGACCTGCGCCAGTTCAGTTTATTATTTGGTTATTTCATTCCATATTTTATGAAACATTCCATATTTTATCAAGAAAACAAGAGAAGCCAGATTCATACACCTTCAGAAGGCGTTCATTGTTTAATGAAACATCAAACGGTCTACGTCTACTTAACTATTCGGAGCCTTAATTAGTATTCCAGCGGGTTTTGGAACATTGTGTATCAGAATAGTCAACCAGCCTTGGTTATTAATAGAAAGGGTGGCTTAGTAAATTAGGTATAAATTACTTACCATTCTGTCCTTCACTTTTCTATGGTATTTTAAGTGTATCTTGTATAGTAAGCTAAGGCAGATTAAGTAGTTTGAATGAGGGCAGCCCGCGACTTATGGTCATAGCGATCTTCAGGGGAGGCCTTCGTCCAGCAGTAGACGTCTTCCGGCTCAAATGGAAGCTAAAGCAAATAAAACAAACAAAAATATTTTTATTTCGGAGGTAAATTGTATTACACTTGAAATACATATTTTTTTTCTTACAGCCCGTTGTAAGGCAGATTTCCTCAGAGAAGATCGAGCAAGAAACTCTAAGGTTGCGCTTTTCAAAACTGAATTGTATTACCGATTCTTATTTTCAATTTAATTTAACGAATCATTTCAATTACAATATATGCAAAGTGATGCAACAAAATACACAAACGTCAATTACTAAATGCCTTACCTCGTGTAAGTCAAAAAAATGTAAATTAATAAGTAAAAACATATTTATAGTTATTGAGTACAAAACAGTAGATGCATCAATCCACATATACGTAAATAAAATAAAGGTATTATGCGAGCATTTTATTCGCTATTATATAAAAAATAGGACCCGTAAAAATCAGCAAAACTGTGCTTTAGCTTTAGTTGGGAAGAGATATAACATTTAATTTTATCACGTAGAGGGTTGAAAACACTTTTTCTAATGAATTTCAGATGCTGATTCTTAAACGGCTTCACACGGCTAATTTAGCTATTATGAAACGGTTCGTTCCATGTATTCCGCGTTCGTGGATCTAGAAATGGCCTATGATAGAGTGGTGAGGAATGAATGGTGGTCAGCATTGTCCGCGAACGGTGTGTGCAATGACCTCATACGAGAATTGCAATCTCTTTATAGGGATTATAGTGCTTGTGTAAGGATAAACGGGGCATACATACGGGGGGTTTAATATTGAAAAAGGTGTTAGATAGGGATGTTTAGCGTCACCGTGGCAATTTAATCTGTTCATGAACAATTGCTTGACAGATTTATAAGAGAATGAGAGTGGGTTAAGAATGAATGAGTTACTCGTCAAATGTTTTCTCTATGCTGATGACCAAGTATTACTTGCAACTTCGGCCGAGGAGTTGCAGGAGATGGTAACTGCTATGAGTGGAGCTTTTGGTAGAAAGGGAATGAACATAAATGTAAAGAAGACGAAAGTGATGGTGTTTGAAAGAGAATAGGTAGTGACAGACTGCAATATCGTGATTGGAGATGAAAAAATTGAATAGGTGAATGAGTTTGTGTATCTGGGATAAAAATTTACAAGAGATGGAAAATATGAGAGTGATATTGAATGCAGGAAACATGGTTTGCACTCCTTTATGAACAGGCAGAAGGTGTCTCGGCTCGTAACAAGGCTCGTTTGGCTGTGCATGAGGGGGTGTAGATTCCAACACTCAAATTTGGGTATGGCAGAAGAAACATGAAAGCAGAATAAATGCAGTTGAGATGAGAGCGTTCAGACGTATTATAGTTAAACTGAGTGACACGATAAAAATAGTAAGATAAGGAAAAGTTGTGGTCTGAAAGACGATGTTGTGATAAAAATTGAGAAAGGTCTGCTGAGATGGTTTGGCCATGTCGAGAGAATGAATGAAGAACGATTGATGAAATAAGTGTATAAAAAAGGCCAGGTCAAGAGTACCCTAAGGAAAAGAGGCGTGATTATATGTATGTATGTTGTTCCATGTTGATAGTAATCTGTTCTATTTTGAATCGATTCGACATTGCTAACGCCATCTAGTTTGACTCAACCAATAATATTTGACTTTGTCAATAATAAGGTATCTGGTGTTATTAACGAAATAGTATTATCACAGAGTAGGGATGGTACTTACGTATAAAGTTTTATCAAAGAAATAAACGGAACTGTCAAAAACTTAACTAGATTGATTGGAAAGAAAATATTAATTGCTAAATACTACAATTAGCAACAGAAATTTTTAATAATTCATTTACGTAAGATGGTGCTTTGTATTTAGTATATGGCAATTTAAGAGCTGCGTTTTAAGTGAATCATATAACACTTTAAGTTATTCTATGTTGTTCTATAGTATTCTATAAAACACATTCTACAATTTGTTCCTAAGGTACCTAATTCATGTAAGGCAGGTAGTTTACTCATATTGTTATTATTATCTTTCTTGCTTGTAGTAAAAGCAAGTAGCGCCATAACTTTCCTGCCTTTGTAATTTCTGAGCACCACAGACCCAAGGAGCTGGCTTATGATCAAGAGGGCAAGACCATTGACCAAAATTTACAAAATACTCAACGTTAGAATTTAACAAGTTCAAAATTGTTAATACTTCATGATAAAGGTCCAAAAAAGAAATTCATTTGATTCAAAATGGCGTCTAAAAATAGTATCTTGACGATGAATTAGCACATATAAAGGAGATTGACCGATCCGGACTAAAGGCTGCCCAGGCTTGGAAATAATTTTTTTTTCCTTACACGAAGAGATATTCAAAAACGTATAAATAAAAAATAGTACGTACCTTATTTTCTTAAGCCCTAGTCCAGAACCGAACTCGCTAGTCTAGCTCGGAGCATTTTTTTTTAAGAATGGCAGCTTTTTTTAACGCTGTCTCGATTTTCAATTCTAAGATAAAGGTTCTTGTTGAGGTGATAAATGAGAATTTAAGATTTTTTGTCATGAAAACTGTAATCTGGCCAGGAGCCATTTTTATACAGATCTTCGGATCGCTGCTGCGATACTTAATACTTTCCATGTTGTAATATCAATCATGTCTATAATGACAATGCCAATTCACATGAATTTATCAATTTGCCAAAGAGCGGCTTAATGTTTTCCATCACTTAACAAGCTGATGGTTACGATTTTACATCAATGTAAAAACTATGCAATACATTTTCTTTCTCAATTCTCCTTGGCTAGATTCTAAATCGCTTTGGGTTATAAACTAGTATTAGTCTAAGGAACATTATGTACTATGATACAACATTGGGCAGCACTTGGTTCAATGTCCATACCAATTTGTTCAATCTCTTTTAGTTAATATTAAAAAGTTATGATGAAGAAGAAAGATGGTATTTCATTTTTCTTAATAGCTCTAAACCTATTTAGAAGCCTTTTTGAGAAAAGACCCTTAAAGAGTGGTATATAACTATATACCCACTGCCGCATAAAGACAGTAATACAAAAATATTGTTTTTTAGTCAGTCTATTTCAGGTAAAGAATATGTTTTGAATTTAAGAGTTTTTATCGGAAATTTCCTTCTAGTTAAGAATCATCTTGTAAATTAAGTAAATCTTAACTTTATAATAATAACCGTAATTTTCAAACGTCTATCGATATATTTTAGCAGAAATCATTCTGAATCATAAATGTTATCGCTTTAATTAAAGGACGTTTTTGATCTTGTTGACAGGCATAATTATATTTACAATGCCTTAAGGTAAAATATACACCGCAGTTATTTAAATTGTTATCACATTACTATTAAATGTAAAGTCAAGAAAAAATACATAAATTGATATGATCGTCCACATAGTATTATTTATTCTAAAAATGTCTCCGAAGAGATATTGTGCGAATGTGTGCTGTATTCGTAAGTACAATTACATATTTCATAAGGGCATCTATTTGCCAGTAACATATTGCTTGACTTTATTTGAAATTTTACTGTTATTTACTACAGACACATTTATACTTATTTATTAATTAATTTATCAACTACATTCATAATATTTATTATTTACTGTATTTAACTCTTTTTGCATTTAATTTTGTTTGAATCGCCATCTAACAATAATAATTGAAGACTGTCTAGATTTTATTTTTAAAAATATAATATATAAACTTTATAATATAAGAATTCGAATGTGTAAAAAAAATTTGATTGCCATAAAATATCAATGATGCTTAAGCTGCATATTTTACATCTTAGAATACCTACCCTTGTTACGAACAAAGCAAACTTCTACTTTTAACAAAATACAGTACTTGTGAAGAAAAACGTTTCGAATTAATTTAAATTACCACATAATAAACAACTAATAGTTGATTAAGAAAGTAGCGAAAACATTATTATTATTGAAGCAAGAACATTTACACAAAAATGTATACAGATACTGATCTTTTATTTCATTTCATAATTTATTTGTAGTCATGGGATGGATGGAACCTAAGATGTTACAAATCACAATAAAAGTTCTCCATTCCTTGCCCGCATGCTGTGGCGTACAAATAATAATTAATAACAAGTCAAAAAATATATATACACACAATGACACTAAGTTAGTAAGTAAATAAATTAAGTAAAATGATATTTTAAAATGTGAATTTAGTGAAGCATCTGAAAAGAAGTATTTTATAGAATAGTACGATTTGTCAGTAGGAGATTAAATAGTTTCTTTTTAAAACACGTTAACTTATGTTCTGTGATTTGTGTTGGTATCTTGTTAAATATTCTTGGCGCCATTGCAATAACACTATTGTACATAGAAGCTGTGTTGCTACCATGTAGTAATCTATTCTTGCTTCTCAAATTTATATTGTGGATTTCAGATGTTCTGACAAATGTATCAAGGTTAGTTTTACAACGGTCAAAGTGAGAAGTTTAAGTTGATTAAAGAATGATTTACAACTATCCGTTATTTTAAGACTACACATTGACCTAATGCAGCTCTTTTGGGCTTTAAATCATCTCTTTTTTGCATGAGTTTCCCCAGAAAATTATACCGTATCGTAAGTTGATTACAATAGATATGCTGTCAGGACAGTTTGTGACATCTTTTTACTAAGTTCTATTGTATAAGCTTTCCAATTTTTTTAACTGTCAATGTTAAATCCTAAAAATTTTGTTGTCAAATTCTACAACACAGTCATTGTATGTGACGTAATTTTTTTGAGGTTTGATTTTTGGCTCTCGCAAACGAAAGATCATAACTTTAGTTTTCTGTAGGTTTGCTTGCAAATTATTACAGTTAAGGCAGTGTAGTTTCCTTGCTAGAACATCATTTATATTTAGTGGGAGTTGTTGCAGGCTGTCTGGCACCTTTAATTACTATAGTACTGTCATCTGCAAATAACATCGTAGGATATGATATATTTGAGGACAAGTCATTTATATAATATAACAAAAACAATAAGGGTCCTAGCACGCTACCTTGGGGTACACCGTCATCACGTTCTCGAGAACTACTGGTTTTTTCCATTTAACTACGTGGGCTTAGCTTAGTAATGAGCATTTCCTATTTTCTGTTGGCAAGATATGTTTGTATCAGGCTGTGGACGTTCCCGCGTAGTCCATATTGTTCCAGTTTTCCAGTCTTCTGTCAATTGTCATAGAATAATTGTTCTAAAATAATTTTGATTCGATAGTAATGCTTTTCATCAAAATACTTTCTGTCTTACCACTAATCCCAGCACTATCATGCAATATATTGTAGTGTTAAAACATTAAATATAAAACACACTCAGCAGCATTATAATAATAATACGTATATATGTAATTGTATTATCCAATTAATATTTAAAAATATGATGAATAATCACAGTATTCATTATATTTGATTCATATTAATCAATTATTATAACAGAGATGACTTCTTTGCACAGGATCCATTCCGAGTACCACAGAGGATCCTTTTTCTGTCGCTAAGCATTTACGAAATTCCTAGGCCAATAACACTTACTATCGGGTGAACTTCACAATTTTTTCTTTAAAAATAAATGTACTTTGCATTTTATTCGCTAACCAACGCTCGTTAGTCACAAACAAATTAATGTGAAAATTTTATATTGTTAATATTAAAGCACATATTTGATAAATATTAAATCCTTGACTTAATATTGGCAGGAAATTCAGGAATTGAGTTTGAGACAAGTTTGCAGCATGTAACAGGAATGTCTTATTCAGAGGTGGTATTGCATCCAAACTATCCGTATAACATAATTGATCCGAATTCACTAACTAAATAATATATCAGTTGTAACTTTCGAATTGATCTGCTTCCTTCTTGTTAAAGCTTTACTTAAAGTTTGAGTAATTGACGTCATAGCTCCAGATTATCACCATCTAGCAAAAAAGCATAGTTTATAATTATTATATTGAACATGGCGAGATTCCTGAACTTTTGGCATATAGGTATTTATTTTTGTTTTTATGGAAAAGGAGGACAAACAAGCGTTCAGGTCACCTGGTGTTAAGTGATCACCGCCGCCCACATTCTCTTGCAACACCAGAGGAATCACAGGAGCGTTGCAGGCCTTTACTCTGAGGAAAATTTTTGAAAAAATTATTTTGGTCAATTTGGTTAAATGTTTACTCACTTTAACACATAACTTACTTTATATAAAACAATTTTGCTTTACTAGGGGACGCTCGACTACGGATGCAGGTATTGAACTCATGAGGAATATTTTTGAGGCCTGGGAGGAATCACAGAATGCACTTGGTATCTTCTGTGATTTATCTAAGGCTTTAGATTGTGTTCAACATTCAACGCTGGTCAGGAAGCTATGTCACTATAACGGTATAAGAGGATCTGCACCCGATCTTCTGATCTCATTTTTAAATAATAGGATTCAGAGGGTCGAGGTGAATAGCAAAAGATCTCCTGGGACTCCTCTCGGTATGGGGGTACCATAAGGGTCTATTCATGGACCCTTCCTCTTCCTAATTTATATAAATGATCTACCTAACCTGGTAGAAAAAAAACATAAGGTGGTATTGTTTGCGGATGACACTTCACTTATATTCAAAGTGAAACGAAGCCAAGTTTTATATGAAGAAGTAAACAATGCTCTATCTGACATCGTGTACTGTTTTAGCGCCAATAACTTATTGTTAAATAGTCATAAAACCAAATATATTAAATTTACCGCGCCAAATGTCAAAAATGAAGATGCTAATATTTTATTAAATGGAGAGGTGGTAAAACCAGAGGAATCTGCTGTATTTCTTGGCATTACTCTTGATTCCAAATTGCAGTGGACCTCCATATTGAAGGATTGGCGAATAGGCTTAGTTCTGCAGCATATGCGGTTAAGAAAATTAGACGGTTAACTGACATAGATACGGCGCGATTAGTATACTTTAGTCATTTCATAGTATTATGTCCTATGGCATATTGTTATGGGGCAGTGCGGCCGATATTAATACCATCTTTGTTCTGCAGAAGAGGGCTATTCGCGCGATTTATAACCAAGGTCCTAAAGAATCATTAAGATAAAAATTTAAAGAAATAAACATTTTGACTGTTGCGTCTCAATACATTTTTGATAATGTTCCGTATGTTCATAAGCACATTGAAGAATTTTCTAGAAACTGTGACATTCATAATATTAACACGAGGAACAAACATAAACTTATTGTGCCTACTACTCGGTTGGGTCGAGTTAGTAAGTCTTTTGTTGGGCGATGTATATGCTTCTACAATATGATCCCAGAAAATGTACAAAAATAATGTGTAACGAAATTTAAAGAATTGTTAAAAAACGTTTGTGGGGAATGGTTACTATAGCATAAACGATTTTCTTAATGACACCACGGACTGGGAATATAGCGAACACCCTCAGCCTCTTTAATTATAAATGTTTATTTTACGATATTACATTGTTATCCATATTTTATATTAAAAAAAAAGCCCGCTGAGTTTCTTGCGCCCATTCTTCTCAGGCCTGAGGCAGTCTCTTTTGAATAGGTGGTAGTTTTTTGACGTTCAATAAGTGATTTTAAATCCTATTTTGAATAAAAATATTTGAATTTGAATTTAAGGAAGGTGTACGCGCTTTTTTTGACGGTACCCATGTCGTATCGTCCCTTTACACAGCTTTACAGTACGTGGAAGAAAGCTCTTTGAAAACCGCATTACGGAGGACACATCCTGACTTGTAGTGTCGAACGCAGCGGGTCCCTGGTGGTCTGTAACGTGGGCGTTGGTTAGGCAATACACTCCTAACTAGGCAACGGTCAGACATTCCGAGAGAGGCGTCGACAGAGACCTGGTAACTATCGGGATATGTAGTCAGCAGACGATATAGTAAGAATGGCATGTGGCTATCCACATCTGGGAACCGTGGGACTCAACCGATAGGGACAGATCATACGCCAATCCAAATTTCTGCACAGATCACCCCGCACAGGTGGTACGTGACCCAAGCCATTCGGCATTGTGCCCGTTGAAATCACCCAAGACTACAAATTCAGCGACGGGGAACTATGCAAGCACGTCGTCAATTGCCGCTTGACCTGTAGACACACTCATAGTAGCGGACGCGGTCCTCAAAATCTACACGGAGCCAGAGAGTAGACAGGACAGGCATTTCAATTTGAATGGATTCCCTAATGTTGCAAAAGTCTACATTAAACGTGGAGCAAGGTGCCGTTTTGTTTTTGGCTCTTTGAGGTCTGCTGTCATATTTTGTGGAGGGGGGGGGATGTTTTTTTTGCAAGAGAGTGTATGTATAAGAGCACAACAATTTAAATTAAATAAATCGAATTGAATTTAATCGAATCGAAATAAAGACAGACAGAACTGGAGAGGCGTTGCCTTAGTCTTGGCAAATTGGCACTAAAGTAAATTACTCGGTCGTTCCATTGTCTAATTTGCTTCAGTCCTTGTAGTTCGATTTACGGCACTCAACATTAATAGCCTGACACACATTAGAATCTTTGAATTGTATTCTTACTACAAAATGTGACCAAAGGATTCCATGCTTTTGGGAATTTAAGCCCACCCGCTTTATTAATACTTCAGGCTGTTTTAATATAGGATATATCCCAAGAATTTCTGTCCCTTTAGTAAAATTATTAGAATATCCGATACATATAATATTCCTTTCAAATTCGATGTGGGAAATTTAAGGAAAATTGCCTAAATCTTTCATAGTCATATTCAAACGGAGCAACAAACTTTGGTTCTAAGTCCTAATCCGGCCTAAGTTTCGTGGTTCTTTGCAGCTATTCCTTTGTCCCGATTGGCGGGGCCTTTGTGTAGTAAGTCATCATCATTTCAGCCGGAAGACGTCCACTGCTGGACAAAGGCCTCCGAAAGATCGCCATGGCGATCAGTCCTGCGCAGCCCTCATTCAACCTATTCCGGCGATCTTGAGCAGTTCGTCGATCGATCTTGTGTAGTAAGTAGTTTCAGATGGTAATAGTCAGTAGATTGGGTGGGGGTGATCACATATCTATCATCAGTATTTATATTTCTTAGCTGACTAGAGTTTGAATTAAGTTTGTCATCAGTCTAAAAATTTTAGATTGGGAATGAGGAGATATTTCTGATTTAAATTTTGATTTATGTGACAAATTAGAGGAAAGTTTATTTTTATATTTATATTATTGGAACGACGAAACGACAACGACATCTAAATATCAAATAATGTGTATTTCTAATACTGTGGTTCTAGAGTATAGAAAGAATGCTGTGTGCAAAGAATGCTGAATTGTATCTTGACTTGCCTTTGCCTGTTTATCCTGGAGAGTTAAAAAATAGTATGACGTATCCAATTGTATTCTTAGATATACAATACCTATTTTATATCCAGATCAAGAGTGATCTAAAAATTAATAAGAAAATCAGATCGATTTTTCAATCATTAACAGTTATCGATATACTTGTAGATGTTCAATCATTACATCAACACATATTATTTCGCAATTGTGCCTAATTCTGAATAGTTTATCAAAAGAACTAAATATGAAACTATGAAACAATCTATGAAAAACTAACCAAGAAACATAACATCCTATCGAGATTCTTAGAAAACAAATTGCAACTGAAAATATTGAAATTCACCACTCGCTGAGAACTTGATACTGCCTTGCAATAGTTCATTCATGCATCCTTCTTGTTATTTATCAGTTCAAGTATATCACTTCTTACTTTAATTTTTATTACCTTACAACTTAGGTGTACATATCTGTCTTCTCAAACTATTATTCTCAGGAACACAACAAAATGTTCATACACCCGGTGTTTAAAAGCTGATAAAAATCGAACTTCTCAATCTAACAAACCAGTCTTAGAATACGGCCTTACGATACGGCAGATAAAATCTTAGAATTGCAATACAAAATAAAACAGAGCAGCGTCTTAAATCAAGACATTTGGGGACTATTATGGCATTCTACCTGTACATTTCTTCTTCATGAGGTGTGTTCATATAATTTTAAATCTTGGATCTTTTTATGTATGTAACTCCAGTCTAGTTTTATAATCATGAATTAACAAATTTGATATCACTTTCATCTCGCCGAGGCAAATATGATAAAGTTCTTTTCCAAATTCCTACGTGTGAGGGATTTAACGTTGAATATTTTTATCCTTAATATTTCAACAAATATTTGTTTCAGGGAAAGCCATAACAAATTACCTTTATAACAAGACTTAAAATGTCTCGAGAATAGTATGATTGCATCTGGAATGCTGATTCTGACAAATGCCAACATTTTATATAGATATTTGTAGAGCGAATTCAAACTGAGCGACGGACACAGGTTTTGACCCAGATATCTTTTATGTTTCAGAAGTATAATATTTCGCGAGCATTATTTTGCAAAAATTGCTTATCCAATGTAGTAATTCCTATTAGTTCAATGGTGGGGGTTTTTAAAGTCCGTTATTAAATTAATTTTGTATTCATTTACTAATCTTACCTTATCTAGAAGAAGGTTAGTTTTTATGAAGATAGCTTTGTCTCATCCATTCCTCTACTACTCTAGTGCACTCGTTCTCTAAGCAAAGTTTGTTGTGAAATGGGTCTTTAATTACATTTTGCTGAATGTTAAACAATGGTCCGTAAACAGTTATTATTGGTTATTTAAGGTTGAAAATTTATTGTGAAACTTTAAAACCCAACAAGCAATTTCGGTTATAATAATACGTTTTCTGGTAAGAATCTTCGAATTTCTCATGGAACCAAACTGATTGCAGCATGAGTTTTATTTAAAATAATAGGTCACTATTCAATAAAACTCTTAACTTAGAGAGTCATCCGATATTTTCTGATTGAAATAATATTAAGACTTTATTTATATTGCGTATTTTATAATAATATCAAGCGTTACAATGGTGTACTAAAAGCCATTAAGTCCAAGCTCCTTTGAGTGCTCATTTCATTTCAAGCTCTTAGCAGATTGTTGAGTTAGAACACGTTATAAGTCTCCTTGTAAAATCTATTTAATAATATTGACAATCGATCGCACAAGTCTGGTGGTAGAAAGTGTAACTTTTACTCTTTTGTAATACGAGAGGAATATTAAGACAGAGAAGGGGCGTCTCCTGAGAGATTCGGACTTCGGCCTAGCTGTACGCCAAAGGGAAGTGAAAAAATGACATTTAAGTCTAATTAATTAGTCTTTATCCCCATAAAAGTATATAAATTGCATTTGTAGGCAAATTTCGAATACCCATTTCGGGCAAACAATAACTTTTTGATGTGGATCACTAATTTTATTACGTGGAGGAGGAAGACAAACGAGTATACATACGGGTCACCTGATGGTAAGTGATCACCGCATCCCAAACTCTATTGTAACAACAGAGGAATCACAAGAGCGTTGCCAACCTTATAAAGCGTCGAAACAACGAACATATGAATTGTAACCCGGTACGTGGTGGATGACGATCGATCCGGGGGCTCCGTGGCCAACCGTTCCACTTAGTAGTACGCCACTGACGCTTAAATAAAACAAACCTTGCTTATATTGGTGGCAGGTTCGTGAATATCTAATTCAAATAATATAATTACCTCACATCATGGAGCTAATTGAGTTTTGATCATTTTGGTAGCAACACTAATAAATAACGGTATAATCGTGGCCGTCAAGTGTGAATTAGGGGAACAGCGCCAGTGAGCCCGAAATACAATTTTGTGGTAACATCAACAACTTTTACATAAATTATCTTGCCCCAATCTAGGCATTGCTTATGCTATGTAACAATACGATATATTTAATACGATAGACTTTAAACATACATAAATACAGACAAACATACATGTTAACCAAATAAATATTTACACGTACCGGGATTCGCAACTGGGACCTCTAGCTTTGTAGGCAAGGTCACTAACCACTGGGCTATATGGATCGTCTATAAATACAATAGAGTTTACCTATGAGTGTATTAAAAGTATTCAAGAACAAAACGCACAGGTGAGGGCTGATCGCAGGTAGTTTTGAATAATTGTTCTAAGTCTTCCGTTTTTAGAATAACTATTATTCCAATAACTAACTTACACTTTGTGCAAAGAAAATACTGCAGTAGTTACCATGTCGGAATAATAACCATTTTATTAAAAAAATCTGCGCTCACCAACACTAGATACGTTCAACTTGTTTAATGTCTGTGACTCGGGTAGGTAGTGAAAGATATTTTCCTTTTATCCTGTTTATTATATTTGAATACCACCGGGCAAAAACTGGCAATAACAAGAAACCTGTGTGTTTCCATCGTTTAACAAGAAAAAAGTCCAAATTACAAAAAGCGCTAGCACGCCATCTTCTTACGCTAAATCTAAGTAATGTGAGAACATGTTGGCTCTTGCATTGTATATTCACAGAATCATAGTCAGACAATATTCGTGACCATTATACAGAATTCGTGTGGATTTACTGGAACTTTAAGATTTTTTTTTGAAATAAACTTGCACTAAGGAGTTTTGAATTTGTATTTAAATAAGTCTCAAATTGACGAGTGCAATCACAGTGTCATTCATATTTTGGATTTTAGAATCCACATCGGCTCTCCATTTAATAAATAATTTCCTCTTTTCTTTTCAGGACTCTCCTTTCAATTCATCATTCAATTTACCAGTGGGAGGCCCCTTTGCAGAGGATGCTTTTCATACATTGGGCATACTACAACTTGCTCTAAACCTAAAGTATCTGAATGGTAACAATGGAGCCAGTTATATAAGCACCGAAAAACATTCGAATGGCATTACTAAGCCTATGGATTCAGTAATAACCTCGGTTAGAATTAATTCAATATTCCTAAGATATTCGTGTCATTCGAGCAACGGGGTCCCCGTTTATCGGAATGTGATCCTAATGTACTTTGACCGCCCACATCACGTTAACACCAATTGACTTTTCCCGCGTGTTGGAGTACTTCATTACTTACTTTTTCTATAATCAGTGATTTCATTTGAATTCTTCATTCTAGTTATTTTATAAATACTGCACCATATTATTATATTTATATGCATATTATTATAAATATGGTTTAGGGCAAGTTATTTGTAGAGTGCTCATTATATGAAAAGTAAACAAAATGAGACATAACAATGTAAGTTTGTTTGTTACGCTTTCACACCGAAACCACCGAACTGATTACCACCGAACCCTTATAGATTCGTCATGTCTGTCTATCCGTCCGTATGTCACAGCCTCTTGTTTTTCGAAACTTTATATAACAACTATACTGCTGAAACTTTGTAAGTAGTTGTATTCTGTGAACCGCATTAAGATTTTCACACAAAAATAGAAAAAAAAAAAACAATTCTATCAAAATCTGTATAAATTCTATATGATCTTGTATGTAGTTTTTTTTTAATACATCAAAACTCGTATTATCAATAACTTAATTGAAAAACATATACACTTTTATTAAAACATCGATCAAAGTTACAACGAACAACAAAAACTCTTATATTCTGTTACTTGCTGTTACGGAACCCTTCATGGGTGACTTGCACTTGGCTGTTTTTTAAAATTTCGACCCGATGTAATAGGGGATGAAAATTCGTAATGATCCAAATAAAATCAATTCCCACTTCCATCAAATTCCAGGCACTGGCCATGTGACATTATCAACTCTGACTTACTATGAATTTCACAGACACAGTAATACAACATTTGAATTTAAAACGATTGATGATAATATAGTACGTAAAGCTCTTTATGAACTTAAATCCCAAGCGATTGGTATTGACGATATATCACTGGACATGTTGCTACGAGGGCGGCACTGAAAATTTCGGGAATCAAAGAAGTGACACAACATTACTATTTAAAAATGTATTTATTGCTTTTCGAAGTATTCTCCGCGAAATTTGACACATTTTTGCATACGATGGAATCAATCATTGAAGCAACCATTCCATTCGGAAGTTGGGGTCTCCAAAATTGCCGTTTTGTAGGCGTCCACAGCTTCTTTAGGTGATGAAAATCTCTGACCATGCAATTTATTCTTTATTTTAGGGAAAATATAGAAATCATTAGGGTTTAGGTCGGGGCTGTACGGCGGATGGTATTATTAGACCATCCGCCGTACAGAAAACATAGAATTATTATTCTATGTTTTCTTGCTCTAAAAACTCTTTTGTTCTGTGCGCGGTGTGAGAACTCGCATTGTCGTGATGGAGGATGATGCGGCGGTTGCAGTTCTCTTTACGGAGTTCACGACCTGTGTGTTGTTTGCACAAATGCTAGCATACCATTCTGCATTAACCGTTTTTTGTCCCTAAAGAGGAATAGTCGCAACATGGCCTGTTTTGGAGATAAACGTGGCCACCATTTTTTTTGCAACACTCCGTGAACGAACAATTTTTGTTGGCTTTAATTCATTTTCGAACACCCAATCTCGTCACTGGTTTTTTGTTTCGAGTTCGTACGCGTATATCCAGGATTCGTCACCTGATACGATGTTGTATACAGCATTTGAGGATCCTGCCTGGAATCTTTCGAGAGTTCTGAGGCACCAAGTAACGGGAGCCGCTTTTTGCTCTTCACAGAGCAAATGCGGTATCCATCGGGAATACAACTTTTTTACACCTAATTGTTCATGCAAGATTATTTGTTTTTGACTCATGCCAAATCATGTCTAAAGTCGCCTTAATTTCGCGGTATGTCACATGTCGATCTTCCTCAATCAGCTTACGCACAGCATCAACGTTTTCTTTGGTGACTGCAATTTTTGGACGACTTTGACGGGGATCATCACTGAGCTTGACACGTCCACGTTGAAATTCAGCAAACCAGTGATAAATTGTGGTTTTGGATGGGGCTTCATCACCAAATGCAAATTAGAGGCTATTAATGTAAATATTAAAGTTTTTGCTATATTACATGAAATAGAAAATGTAATATTCATAGAGATGTTTCCATCCATTACGTCCTTCACATACAGTGTAAAATATTTTAAAGGGTAAGCAAAAATAACTCATTTTGTACAGCGTGAAGCTAAAACCGAGAATGTAAGAAGAACGTGTCCACGTCATTTTTAATATATTTAATTTGTATGTTTGAAAATTTCAATGATTTACTTTAACTTTTAATCTTATTTTTTTATCATTATGGTGAGGTAGTTCTAGCCGTGTGCAAGGAATAATCTACCGTGAAGTTACCAGATGGTGAGAATGGAATATTCTTTGTGGTGTGTGGTACCATAACAGAATTCAGCTGCAGAATTCGAGTTCAAACAGCTCTTTGTAAGACTTTCCTTGATAAATGCAGTAGAAAACACACACCGAAACATTGATTACACGCGGCGTTAAGCGATGGAGCCGATCACAGGGTATATTGAACGCGGTCAAAAGATTTCAGCTAATACTGGGGTCAGCTCGTAAAGAATACCCCAGGGTATATGTAAGCAGTAACGTCGTCCGCACTGGTTCCGCTTTCGTTTCATAATTAAATATAAATAGACGCAGTAAACTGGCACATATTTGTCAAGACAACAAGAGAAGCCAGATTCATATTATACCTTCACAAGGCATTCGTTGTTTAATGAAACTTCAAACGGTCCATGCGGACTAAATTATGCGTAGCCTTAATTAGTATTCCAGTGGCTTTTGGAACATTGTGTACCAGAACAGTCAACCACGGCTGTTTATTAATAGACGAAGCGATTGAGTAAGAAATTATTTAACACATTTGATCTTTTCTCATATTTATTTTCCTTATTTTATTTATTTCTTCGTGGTTTAACTTGACGTCAATAACAAAATGTTTTTAAATATATATAATATATATATATTATATATATAAATATTATATAATTTTGAAATGTCTAGTAATATTTAATTTTAAACTATTGGTATTATTGAACATTCCCGTTGCTAACCTTGCATGCTTTTAATCGAACTCTTCAGATTTGGTTGGTTATATTCGCTTGTCTGCAGAACTTATTATTGAAATGTTTCTGTGGCTGTTTGTCCTCAGCTGTTCCACTTCACCAAATGATACTCTTTGTTTGCAAATGTAAACTTGATTTGTCTTGTAAGATATTGAAATAGTTATAAGACTTTTCATTTTTTTATTTTTACAGTTCTTTCAATTGATCGTGGATTTCATCATAAGAGCTAATTTTGTTACATTAAATTAATCATGAATCTTCTTCTTCACGTGCCTCTCCATTACTGTGAGCATTATAATCTTCTCCATGCCCATGGCTAGGTTAGCTAAGTATAGTGGACTTCCTTGATACCAGTTCACTCCCTTATGTTTCTGAGCCAAAACTTCTTTCTTCTTCCAACACCTCTTTTACCAGCAATTTTCCTGACGCTGTTTGATGGTTGTCACCAACTCGATGTTGAAGTTAAGTTAGACACTTTAGTGGTCCAACTTATGCGGAGCATCCTACGATACGTCAACATCTCGAAAGCTTCAATGTTTTTACGCAAGTCCATGCCTCACAACCGTATAAAACAACGGGGCAAATGTAGCATTGCAGGAGTCTCGTAAGGAGTTTCAGAGAAAGTTGACGGCTGCAAAGAACTTTTCTCATCTTCATAAAAGATACGCGAGCAATTTCTATGCGAATGTCCGTTTCGCTTTTCCATGAGTTTGTTAGCACAAGACCCAATGACCCAAGATATTATTGCTTGTCAACTCTCTCCAAGATGTTAAGTCCGTTATGTATATTTCACGTCAACTGTGGCTTCTCCGAAATGACCATATATTCTGTTTTTGACACATTCATGCTAAACCCTGCTTTTTCGCTGCACTCGTTTACTTTATTTACAATTTCTTGAAGATCTTGCTGTGTGTACGCTATTAAGACAGTATCGTCAGCATACTCTTGATTATTTATAACTTGTCCATTGACGACGACTCCTAACCTAATACCATCTAGAGCATCTTATTACATGTTAAGAGTACAAATTAAATGATAGCGGTGACAGAATGCATCCTTGTCGATCTTAATATCGTTTGTTTCTTCGCCATTTACCCTGATCGTTGCTGTTTGATCCCAATATAAGTTCCTTATGATCCGAATGCATTTAGTATCTAAGCCTGGATTAATAAGGAGTTTCATAAGATTCTCGTGTTGAACACAATAATAAGCTATTTCATAATCAATGAAACATTAGAACACATCTTGCTGCCTATCTCTGCATTACTTGACCTTAAGACATTAAGTGCAAACTGTGCCTTCCTCGTACCCATACCTACTTGAAATCGAAATTGATTGTTACTAGTTGGTCTTCACATTTTGTCATTATGGGCTTGTGGATGATCTTCAAAAAATTTTTTGCATGTGGCTTATGCGATAGATAATTTATAATATTGATTGGTTTACTTAAAATTAAATTAATAACATTATTAACTTTTTAACCGACTTCAATAAAAGAGGAGGTTCTCAATTCGTCCGTATGTTCTTTTTTATGTTTGTTAACTCAGAACTTTCGACTGGGTGAACCGATTTTAAAAATTCTAATTAAATTATTTGAAAGCTGGTCCTTCCCGTGTGGTCCTATTGCAATTTGGTCCAGATCTGACAATGGCATCCATAAGAAAACCATAAAAGTCTTAAATTTGCTATAATTATATGGGCGACAAATTTACGGATAAGTCGGTGTCAGCCAAGGTAGGTTTGTAACTACATAAATAGCTATAGGAGAGATGTGCTTCAGTCGCACGTGCGGCGTGAGGGCACCAACCCTAGAATAACAATAATCGTAACTACAATTAGATGAATTAATTAGATTGTATAAAATACGCAATTATTTTTATACTTTTTAGTGCATATATATGTATTGTTTTGGAAGTGTTTTTGAAATCGGTTACTTTTTGTTAATTTTTTTTTATTTAAGTCGGCTCTACTTGCGATTCACCGGTGTTGGTACCGCCTAGCTATGGATAATTCGGAGGCCCTCCATCAGGGTGAGTGTAGTGAGTTCGCAGTTAAGACCCGTCTAGCACAGTGGTAGGAGGGTCGAGACCGAAAGTTTACGACAGTGATCCGAAAGTACTCGGGTACCAACAAATGTGAGTTGTGAGTAGAGCCCATTAATAAATAAAGTAAGTTATAGTTATTTTAGCATGAACGAATGTTTAATATTAATAATAGAACTGTATTAATTATCTTTGTTAATTGGCTTTCGTCGAGATATCTTCATTTGTATTAATTTATCTTATAGACATCGTAGTTAATTGAATTGTTGTCATTTTAACAGTCTAGGACAGATTAGGATGATTACAAAAAATACTTCGTAGTAATAGATGGAATTTTAATACAAAATTGTATTGCAATAGGTACCGGGATAAATAATATATGTGATTGTTTTTTATATTGTACTTACGTTATTTCATATTGTATTACGCTGTGATTTTAAAAGACACATTCTTTATCAATGTCATCAAAGAAAACTAAGACTAAGGCGCCTGCCATACGCACCTCACCACAGTTGCTTGTGCAGGCCCGTTTGTACACGGAACACGGGGCGAGTAGTTGGTAAACGGTACCACGTGCCAATATTAGTATAGCATAGTAGTAACATAGTAATTATGTGTCGTTTTGTGTTTTCTTCCGACATTTTCTGTTTCATTTGTTTAAATCGGCTTTACTCACGGTTTATCGGTGTAGATACTGACTAGTTTTGATCCATTCGGAGATTCCTCATCAGGGTGAGTGCAGTGGGTCTGCGATAACATCCCGTCTCATACTGTGGATTTGCGCTCGTATTGCGCGGCTTGACATGGCGAGGGCGCGGGGTGCACTGATCCCTGGTGAAGTACCTCCGAATGGTCTGGAACTAGTCTGTCCCGACACCGTTAAACCGTAAGTAAAGCCTTTTTAAATAAAAAAAATATTGTGTCTCACGAAAGTCTTAATAATTTAATTTTCTGTTCTAACCAGCTTTGTGGTCTCTGATAATATCTTCCTCTTATTTTTGGCCCTAGACGGTATTTGTGTACTGCTTCTACTCTCTATTAAATTAAAGTCCTCAGGCTTCTGGATCTTCATCCTAAAACAGTACTTTTCGAAAACAAATATAAATATGGTATGATTCACCTCCAATTTGATATACATTGAATGGCGGACAAACAGGGACTCAGACGAGCGGAACCGTAAAACATAGGTATGATTACCTATATGATGCCGTGTTTAAAAATGTTTCAATGTTATAATTATGTAATTCATCTGAGCCCGACAAAGAATCTTGGAAAACTATCCATTGCACCAATGATATTTTTATGATTCAAATTTATTTATTTTCTTAATGATAGTTTTATTTTACGTAATCATAGTAATATAGATAAAAGATTTATCTTGTTTGAATAAAGAATATAATTTATTTCCTGGTTTAAGTAAATTAATAATGTATAATGAATGTCAGAAAAAAATTTAACTGAATTCAAGAAAATTTTTAATTTGGATTCATTCAATTCAAGATAAAAGAATGAACTGTAGGTACCGTGTAATAAGTTAGCTGAAGTTGAGAGCTCTCTCATAGGTCGTGGTATTCTTATTTACGAAAAATACAAGACAGTAAAATACTAGGACTCACTGTGAAATATATTAAAGCTTGTTTGGAAGATGGCTTACTATTATAGTAAAGTAGATTATAAAGAGGATAATAATGATGCATGGTTCTTGTCTGGTTCTGTGTAGGCCACCTAAAATTTTATAATATTACATTAAATGGGCTAAGTTGTTATAAAAAAAATTGTCGCACTGTCCACGAATATGTATAATAAAATTAACGATCCCTTAATATTTATTCACTTACATTTAGGGAATGTAAAATTAATGTTATTAAATAGCTAAAAACACTCAACTAAAAATACTTAAAAATTAATTAGATTAAAAATTTGTAAACGGTTTCTAACTAGAAGATATTATTTAAAAAAAAACATTGTATTATTATAAAACATTAAAATAAAAGATATACAGCCCGTTCACAAAATTTGCTCCTATGTATGAATTTATTTATCTACTTAAAGTACCGTATATATATTTTTATATAGATTTAATATATATATATATATTGTTAAGATGTTATATTTATGTAAGTTCCTATGTTTACGTGCATATATATGTGTGTGTGTGTGTATCATAATATGTTTCAAAATCAGAAATAATAAGTAACTATAATGTTTGATATATTGTACATTTTTAGTATAATCTTTATTTATATAAAAAAGAAAATGTTTGTGCATGATCCTAACTCCCATGTTTATGTGGTCGCCCGGCTGCGTACCTGCGGCTAGCATGATGCTAATATAACCTGATCCACATTGAAATTAATGACTTATTTCGCGTGCGATCGCCCGGGCCGACAGGCTGAGTCAATAGCTTCCTTACTTTTAGTTTTTAATATTGTTTTGTATAACTTGCAATCAGCGATTCTCTCCTAACACAGATTATCTAAATCTACCAGGAGAGTTTCATATGTGATTGTAAATGTCTGTGTACAAATAAAGAAAATTTGAATTTTTTTTGTTATATGATTTAGAATATGGTCTTGCAGTTTTTTATTTGTTCTTCTCCCCATTCCAAACCACTTCGTCGATATTACAGATGCTTGTATCTTAACCTCTTTATACTACTGTCTTGATTCCTTCTTCTATGTTCTCCCAGTTGATGTCTTATATATTAACACATATAAGTAGCAAATATCTTCATTTTTATATTTAACTTTACACTAACTGCAAAATGCAGAACATTTCAGAAGAATTCATTAACGACATCTTATAATATAGTCCTCTAAGCGCCTACTAGTATATATTATATAAATTGTTCTAAAACTGTCCTTCAACTCAAACTCTATACAAATTGACATATCACACAGATTAAGCTTCCTTGTGTCAAGATCGTAATTAACCTTGTTTGGGCACAGTTTGTAGACTCAACGCTATAATATATTAACTATTAAGACGGAAGGGTTTACTTGATTAGACGGAGAATAGAACAGCTCATATAAATGACTGTCAATTTATAAATTGATTCTTATTAACAGGTAGGAAGTAGTAAAGTACAAAGCTCATATCAAGCATGTAATGTAAAGTATAGTGGAGACCTTACTGACTGGCTCATGAAAGTGAATACTTACAAAGGGTTTTTGGAAATTTTACGCCTAAAAAAACAGGGGCAGAATTGTAGATTGGAAGTTTATTTCAAAAACAAGAAGTATTTAATTGTATAATGCTACCAAAACTGCTTCTGCTAACTAAAACAAACATGTACCAAATGAATCACTTTTTCATAAACTTACTCCAAAGTGGGTGCGGCAGTTCGTCGATTTTGAAGAAAACAGTCACAGTAAAGTGTAGTTTGGATGGAATAGTTTTATGATAATTCCAAACATTTGTGTTACTAATAAAGCAATTTTTATTTGAAGCCAGCGGCCACCAAGATGAAGGGCCGTATTACAGAGTATGTCTCAATACGTCATCAGTAATTGATCACCGATTAAGTAATGAAGACAAAACACCCTTGTTTGTTTCAGTATGTAATCCACGACGGATTACACATTGATACATCCGCAATACAAAACTTTCAATGAATCGGTTTTGTTCACAGTAATCAAGAACATTCATCATACATAAATCACGTCGTATAAAAAGAAAAACGAAACATGGAACATGCCACAAACTACTAGAAGATTGCTATATCAGCTATACATTGCCGCATTTACTCCTGACCTCAAACCTGTTTAATTATATGTTACTTAATATAAAGAAGTCCTGGTCATATTATCTTTAGCGTTCTACTCAGTTCCACTAAAGACAAATGTTATTTTTTTTTTCAATATAAGCGATTGTATTATTATAGTCTTCTGCTTGCACACCTTCAGGCCAAAATTTTATTTCATTTATGTGGTAGCTTAATACCAGTGTGAAGCTAATTGCGGTGAATGCAACCATTGCTACAATAGCTCCATTTAGGTTAAAATAAATGTACCTCTTAATTATCTCCTACCTCGAAATACGGAAGTTCAAGTAGAGCGCATTATTTACGTGATAGCTTCAGTATTTTACAACGTAGACGAAAAATAGCGTACATTTTAAATAAAATGATGCATTTTTACTCAAGTATACTTAATAGTCACTAATAATATTATTATACACTTAACAATATTAGTTACAAAAGTCTCAGAGAATACAAACAATAAAAAGTCTCTATAAATATCAATAAAAATAAAATCTCAATATGTCTATTACTTAATTATAAATTATTTTGACATAATTCAAATCAATATGGATTCACTTTATTCATGTAGGTCACGGAAATGACACTTATGAATGTCAAAAAATTACTTTTCTTATTGAATTTACGTTCACTTAGTAACGGGTTGAGTGAAGTGAAAAGAAACTCATTGCCACTCTTTTAGATCAACATTAATATTTTCATCGTTTTAAAAATAATTTTAATTACAATATATTATGTAAAGTGATGCAACAAAAATACTCAAACGTCAAATACTCAATTACACGAGTAAGTCAAAAGTTTAAATACAAAACAAGAGTTAATGAGTACAGTATTTGCATCTTCCACACACACCGTAAATAAATAAAGGTATTTTGCGAGCATTTTATAACCGATTATAAAAAAAAAAAAAAAAAACTTGAATCAGAGTTTCTAGGTACAGCATCATCCTGCCACCACAAGTAGCGCCCGTTCACGAGCATGACGCATGGACCCAGCTATCGCCTCCCTGGACCATAATTTAGGGAAGGAAACGACCCATTACACGTCGCCGCCACAAGCAGTGACATAAGCGAACATGATGAAGCCTGTCACGAGAACTCCACTAAATAACACAAAAGAATGTTCATCTACAATAAATACTAATACCAAATACGTCTTACAATTTGACCATGTTGCTTATAGTATAATTCATAATTATAAATATTATATTTTATGAAGTGTAATAAAAGCTCAAATCCTTTAGGGCAATTCACACCCAAGCTTTCTTATCATCCAAATAATCCTTTAAATTGTAATACGATTTTACTATAAGTTATAAGACTCTGAATTGTTGAGGGACATTTCATTACGATTTCAGGAAGCTTGTTATAAAATTTAAAGCAATTTCCGATAAATGACGACGAGTTTAATTGGCGTAGAAGTGGGCATTAACAGTTTAATTTTGTTATATTATTATCATTATTATATATTGTGGTCTCTTAAAATTTACTGCCATTTTTATAAACATTTACTAAATTTTCATATCATATCATCTGCGGGTGTCACACTTCTAGACAAAATTCGGATTGAGTATATTAGAGGAAGTTTTAAAGTAGCCCCAATGGTCGAAAAGGTCAAAGAGAAACTCTTAAGGTGGTCCGGTCACATTCAAAGGCGCCCAGACGATCATATGGCAAAGCTTGGATGACCACCCGCCACCTGGTTGACGACGGTCCAAAAAGACTTGAAAGAATCTCATTCAATAGCTAACATGGCGCGAAACATGGAAAAAAAGGACAAGGAAGGCTGACCCCAAGTAAATGGGAACAGGTTTATATCATTATTGGTTGGAAACAGTTATATTTTTTGGCCGATAATTTGCCTTGATGATTGGTATATGTAGAAGGAAATAAAAAATTAATAATGATAATGGCAATCCTCGTGTTTTTTTCTGAGGGGTGGTTCTTTAATTAGCTATTTTATACAGAAGTAGTTTTTTTGAATTAATGGACTGTATATTAAATAAGGTGTTTCTTAATAAACGGCGAGCGGCGTACTGGCGTGCTGATTGTCCAAAGGAGGGATAATGACACTAGGAAATGAAAAGCGATACACAGACAGCTTAATTAGCTTAATCTGTTGTCTAGCGCCAAACCACAAATTGGCGCGAATTTTGAATGAATTCCAACAATTTTAAGATCTTTAAATTTAGATTTAAGCGGCTCTCTTGGTCACAGCACAAAATAGAACATACAACAATAAAATCAATATCAGCAGCATTACCCCATAATATTATATGACATAATGCTGTGAATGTAACATGTATGTAAAGTAAACCGATCTTGCAGTTGCAATGTCTGTTAAGGAACGAATCCTATTTATTTTTTGAGTTTGGCATTAAGATCCGTTATTCCAAGAAAACCAGCGGTATCAACTATACCTAATTTCTCGTTTTAATGCTGTATATCGATTGACACTTGTTTAACATTAGGTAAAGTAAATTTAATGCACTTCCTTTTATTTTTCATTAAGTAATAAGTTATTAGCTTCGACCCAATCTACAACTTTAGTTAAAGCATTGTTTGTGTATTTTAAACATGAGTGATATATTATAAGCAAACAATACAATTCAATATTTATCCGTTGCGATATAAGGGAGATCATTTAAATAAATAAGGAATAGAAAAGGTCCAAAATCTAACCCTGTAGAACCTCCATTTTAACGATTGATCCAGAGGACCGCTTTTCATTGACATCCACCTTTTGTACTCCACAATTTAAATAGGATGGCATTAAGTCCGATGCTATTTTTCTGATACCATGATGGTGAAGTTCCCTGACTAATGTTTCATGTTCAACACACTCGAAACCCTTGGATTAATCATAAAAGACACCAATCGCATCACGAGACTTTTCACAGGCTTCAAATATATTTTGTATCAAATCAACACCAGCATAGGTAAGGCATTTGTCACATTAATCACAAAAACTAAATATAATTAAGAGTTGTTACGTTAAGCGTTGCTTTTGGCAACATTTCGTTCAACAATACCAACTAATTTATTTTGGATGTTACATGCCAAAGAGCTACGTGCATTGAAAAAGCTCTTAGCTCTCAGGTTTCTAAGTCTGCATCGTTGAATATCTGTGTTGGTTTGACCTTTCATATCTTAATTATAAAGTAAGTATACAATTAAAATTTAAAGACTGAAAAACTACATGCTCAAAAATACTACTATATTTATTAGATAAAGAATTAAGTGAATGACTCAATTTTCAAATAAGGTCTTATGAAACAATTGGTAGTTTTAGACAAACTAAAGGACTCATATTTTGGTGCATTGTTTTATGCATACTCGCATTATGTGCAAAGAGGCCAACCCTGGTATATTTAAGCTATTTAGCTATTTATGTTTGCCTATTTATTATTTATTTATAACTAGTCTGGCCATAGATATTGTTACAACTTCAAGACTTCTATTTTTTGTAATTCAGTTTAGAACGCGTTCATTATGTTTGGACTTTTGCAAAATAGTAGTGAACACTCCAGCCAAGCTGTATTTGGAGACTGTTCTATGTCGTAATGTCAAACCTCTTAGCAATACGCTATTATAATGAATTAAAACAATACCCAAACCGTTCTGGATACATGTAGCATAGAATATAATAGAAGAGACGGACCGCTTTGAAGTTATTTTCCATCTTATATGTTTCTTAAACAAATTCGAAAAATCCATGACTGTTCTTTTGTAATTCTCTACATACTTGCACAAATCTTTCTAAACAGCCACCACATTTGAACTAATTAAACAAAAATAACTATTTCTGTGCTAAAAGCCAACGAAATCAAATAGATCCCAATAAAGATAATTAACCATCATCACAAAAAGAGCGCCAAACAATCACTGACTTAGCATCTTTATGCGCCATTCATCAAAACTATCTCCGGGTTATTTAAACCAGAGACAATAGACTACTTATCCCTTATTCATGGAACTTTACTAGAACTTAAATTGCAATATTCAAATGAGTGAAAATGAATATCACTTAATGCTTCTGTGAATATTGAAACTGGAATAAGTTTCGAACACCGAAAATGTAGTATTTTACATTTGGGCATACACTTTATATTTATTTATTTACAAGGAAGTGGAATATTGTGAATATAAAAGCGGTATAGAGTGTCACTGAGACAATAACGATTTATTATAAGAGGGTACATGGTGCTCGCTTCTCGTGCTAATTATGCAATAAAATGCGGAACTTATTTTTTGTAAATGAAGTGTGGACAAATCACCGCCGTGTGAGCGATTATTTCGTTAATTTAGCGCAAGCGTCTACAGGTCCGGTTATCCGCCTTCCCCCTTCTTACCTCTGCCCCCGCGATCACCCTATAATCCTTGCTTCCACGCGGAGACTATATGTTGCGTATTTCCTTAACATTCCGGTAAGCTAAAAAATAATTTACCACTTCGTAAGTGGTAAATTATTTTTTTTTTATGTTTTTTTTATCATATACAATAATTACGCCTACGATGTTTGTATATCACCAGTCTTCTTAGATGCATGGCGTAACTAATGTGCAAAATCGTCAAGACTTATACAGTTAAATAAATTATGTTGACAATATTTACTTACAAAAAAATTAATTTTGAAGTTAATTGTTACGTCGTTTAAATTTAAACGCTGACAAACTCGGGCAGAGTGTTACTTGGTGTTCCTTTAATTGGTTTTTTTTTGGCTTTTTTAATATCCTGATTTTTTATTATAATAAAAAAAATCAAAAGTAAAAATATACAATTATGTTAAACTGCTTTAATTATCATCTTTCGCTTTTAAATTGCAACATAAGCCATTTTATCAATAATATTAATTTATTGTTGGTTGGAGGGCCGAGGACCCTGGGTCAGTAGAGGAAAAAAGGGATATGTGAGTAATCCATATTGATCGTAGTGTTTATAATTACCTCTTATTGTAATGCAGAGATATTAAGATTGTTTACATCACCAAATAATAGTGCTGTCATCAGACGACATAATCAGAAATAAATGGAAACAAAAAACTAAAATACCTTATTGTGGAATAAGTTTAATTTTTTTCCGACTTCGACACACTTAGACGAGGAGGTGGAGGCTATGTATGAGGACATCTCAAAAGCAAATCATACTCCTAAGACCCACTTCAACGTTGTCATGGGAGACTTTAACGCAAAGCTGGGCAAACGTAGCGGCGATGAGTTCAGAGCAGGGAAATTTGGTTATGGAAATCGGAACGCCCGAGGCCAGATGCTGGCTGACTTCATGGAGAAGAAGGATCTCTATATGATAAACTCCTTCTTCATGAAGCCATAATAACGCAAATGGACTTGGATCAGCCCCGATGGTGCCACCAAAAATGAGATTGACTTCATCATGTCGACCAAAAGACATAATATATTCAATGGTGTATCTGTGATTAACTCAGTGAAAACTGGGAGTGGTCACCGCATAGTACCTAAGAGGCACATTGAATATCAATCCAAAACTGGAGCGGTCTCGACGGGTGAAGTCTACGCTCCGGCCTGCACCCATCCAGATCCAAGACCCGGAAAACTTTCAGCACGAATTGCAAAACCGCTTCGAATGCGTCGGTGAATGCGTTGACGTGGGTGAGCTTAATAACAGGTTCGTGGCAGCTGTTCAAACGGCAGAGTCTAAGTTATTCAAGGCCAGCCGTTTAAAAAGAACCGGAAAAATCTCATACTCTACCCTCAAATTGATGGATGTCACACGCCAAATGGCCCTTAAGCCACCGGTCGATGCATCCCAGTAAAGGCAGCTAAATAGACAAATCTCCAAGTCATTGGACTCGTGATATACGCCACCATAACACTGATTTTGTGAAGGCGGCCATAGAGCGTAACAAAGGCTCCAAAGTATTCGCACGAGATTTGTCTATTGGGCAGAGCCAACTGACGAGGCCAAAGACCGGCGACGGCAGGCTCGTTTCGTCTAAGCCCGAAGTTTTGAGGGAGGTCGAGAAGTTCTACGGACAGTTATACACGACTGCATGGGCACCTGTTACAAACAAGGTTGAAAACCCAAGAGCCAAACTAACCCGACACTATACCGAAGATATCCCAGACGTCAGCCTGTACGAGATAGTATGGCCCTAAAAAGACAGCTTAAAAACAACAAGGCGCCAGGTGATGATGCAATTACAGCTTAACTTCATAGCTGGTGGTACTCCTGTGCTGAAGATTCACCAGAAGCTATTCAATTCCGTCATCATCGAGGGCAAAATGCCGCAAGCGTGGCACAGAGGTATAGTGGCGCTATTCTTCAAAAAGGGCGATAAAACGCTTTTGAAGAACTATAGGCCCATATCACTTCTGAGCCATGCATTTTCTAGGGTTATCACGAATTGTCTCGTGCGCAGGTTCGACGACTTCCAGCCACCCGAACAAGCCGGATTCCGTAAAGGCTTTAGTACCGTTGACCACATACATACGCTGTGGCAGGTTATACAGAAGACGGAGGAGTATAACTAGCCACTATGTTTGGCATTCGTGAACTATGAGAAAGCATTTGATTCAATCAAGATTTGGGCGGTGCTTAAGTCTCTTCAGCGGTGCCACATTGGTTATCGATATATCGAAGCGTGGAAGTGTTTATATGATAATGCCACCATGTCAGTCCATCTCCAAGAACAGTTCTCGAAGCCTATCCCACTGCAGCGGGGTCTGACTAGACAAGGCGATGTTACATCGCTGAAGCTGTTCATCGCTGCATTCGAAGATGTCTTTAAGCTTCTGGACTGGAACGGGCTGGGCATCAATATCAACGGCAAATACATCACTCACCTTCGATTCGCAGATGATATCGTAATCATGGCAGAGACCATGGAAGACTTAACCCATAAGCTCGATGACCTCAATACTGCTTCCCAAGGAGTAGGTCTCGAAATGAACATGGACAAGACGGAGATCATGTCAAATGTCCATGTCGCACCTACTCCCGTAACAGTTGGGAACTGTACTCTCGAAATTGTTGACGAGTACGTCTACCTTGGAAAAATAATCCAGTTGGGCAGGTCCAATTTCGGGAAAGAAGTCACTCGACGAATCCAACTCGGATGGGCAGCGTTCAGGAAGCTCCATAAAATCTTCTCGTCCAAAATACCACAGTGTCTGAAGAGGAAGGTTTTTAACCAATGTGTGTTACCAGTGATGACATACGGAATACAGACGTGGTCGCTAACTATGGGCCTTATGAGGAAGCTCACTGTTTCTCAGCGGGCATTCGAGAGGGCTATGAGTTTCCCTGCGAGATCGTATCAGAAATGAGGCGATCCGTAGGAGAACCAATGTTACCGACATAGCTCAAATGATTGCGAAATTGAAGTGGCAGTGAGCAGGCACATAGCTCGGCAAACAGATGGACGTTGGGGCAGTAAGGTCCTTGAATGGCGACCACGTACCGAAAGGCGTAGTGTTGGTAGGCCCCCCATAAGATGGAACAACGATCTGGTCAAGATCGCCGGAGTAGGATGGATGAGGACAGCGCTGGATCGATCGTCATGGCGATATTTGGGGGAGGCCTTTGTCCAGAGTGGACGTCTTCCCGCTGAAATGCTGATTTAATCTCTAATCCCATCAAGAAAATAAAAGAAATAATATATTTATTTGCCTCACTAATTTCCTCATTTTTACTGATAAAATCCATAATATATAAAAATATTTAATTGTTTTATTATATTATATAATTTACGATATTGTACGTTCATGGAAATATATTATCCACGAACCGGCCATACACATACTATGATGCCAATTTGTCTCTGCTGAACAATAACATGCAACGTATATTCAGTATTCCTGATCTATGTGTTGTTAACAATACTGGGACTAGTTGAAATATTGAAGGCTTACAAATGTATTGTGTTTACTTTGATGCTTTGTTATAATATAATATAATAATATGTTACAACTTTGTATGCGTACGCAGTAAAGTATTTATAATATGCGCACCTCATACTATTATATCATTAAATTATCGTAATATTTTTGCCCGTATATAGTATGGATGTTTCAAATTCAAATATTTTTATTCAAAATAGGATATGACATTACTTATTAAAAGTCAAAAACTAGCACCCATTCCAAAAAAGAATGCCTCAGACTATATAAGAATGGGCGCAACAAACTCAGTGGGCTTTTTTTCATCAAAACTATGTTTACAATGTAATATTGTACAATTAAACTTATTATTTAATAGCCTGAGGGCGGTTGTTCCATTCCCAATCTGTGGAATCATTTGAAAAGTCCTTTATGTTATAGTTACCTTTACCACACAAAAGTTTTTTAACAATTCTTTTGAATATCGTAATACTTTTGTTCTGAACATTTTCTGGGATCTTGTTGTGAAAGCATATACATCGCCCCACAAAAGACTTACTAACTCGACTTAGCCGAGTTGTAGGCATAATAAGTTTATGTTTGTTTCTCGTGTTAACATTATGATTGTCACTGTTTCTAGCATATTCCTCAATGTGCTTATGAACATATAGAACATTATTAAGAATATATTAGAGAAGCAACGGTCAAAAATTTTATTTCTTTAAATTTGTCTCACAATGATTCTTTAGGACCTAGGTTATAAAAAGCGCGAATAGCCCTCTTTTGCAGCACAAAGATGGTATTAATATCGGTTGCACTGCCCCATAACAATATACTATAGGACATAATACTATATTCAAATTCAATTCAAATTCAATAACATACATAAGTATACTAGTCGCGCCGTATCTATGTCAGTTAACTGTCTGCAGACCTAAGTCTATTCGCCAATCCTTCAATATGGGGGCCCCATTGCAATTTGTAATCAAGAGTAATGCCAAGAAATATAGCAGATTCCACTGGTTTATTTTAAGAGAGGTCTCTTTGTTTGTTGATATTCTTTAACATTTTCCATAAGAAGTGACTCAGTAACACTGGTGGAGGAGACAAGGGTGCTTGTGATGAGGTGTGATAGAAACTGTAATGTCACAAAAAAAATTCTCAAAAGCAGAAGCTACTTCCTGTCTAAGATGTCTAAGCATGGACTTCTGTAAAAGGCATTTATTTTCTCAAAATTGATTACTTTAGAATTCTTTATTATGTCATTTCCAAGATACTAGATACTACTACCGCTTCGGAAATAAATGGCGCTCTGAGAGAGAAGAAGCGGCGCAAGAAACTCTCCCAGCATTCCTTTTTTGGGCTCTTTTCAATAAAAATATACAATATTGTGCAGTCATTTCTATCTCTATAAAATAATCACAATCTAGTCCCAGGCTGTCCGATCATTTAGATATTCAGCAGTGGAGTAAAAGGATTTACGACAGAGCCATTTTTTATAAAACATTCAAATTTATTTATAGATAATGCCTGAACAGTGTCTGGGACTTTATTATAGAAGTGTATACATACATATATATACCCTTAAAGCTATTATGTATCTTATGATGCCTACTAGAATTAGTTACAAGCAATCCCTTATTTCTAGTGTTATAATAATGAAAATCACTATTATGAGCAAAAAGGTGACGATTTTTGTGAACGTATATTAAATTTTGATAAATGTACTGACAATGGACAGTCACAATATTTAATTCTTTAATTTTTTCGTTGAGAGACTCTCTATAACCAAGCTAATATATAGCACGAACAGCTATCTTTTGCAGAGCAAACACTATATCAATGTCAACAGCATGACCCCATAGTAAAATACCGTATGTCATGATGCTGTGAAAATAACTGAAGTACACTAATCTAGCGGTCGCAACAATCGTGTACTCTCAGCTGAGTCTATCTGTTAGATGGGCAAAATGTGGACCCCACTCAAGCTTTTTATCTAACGTGATATTCAAGAAGACCGTAGTGTCCACAAGTTCCAATCTCTGGTCATTCATAAGTACGTTGGTTTGTACCTCCACTGTGTTTGGTGTAATGAACCGTAAACACTTTGTTTTTTTACTGTTTAAGTGCAGATTATTTATCTCAAACCAACGCACTATCTTTGAGAGTGCACTGTTTACCTCGTCATCAATATCTGCACGATGCTTCACTTTATAAATAAGTGAAGTATATTCAGCAAACAATACAATCTCATAGCTATCATCTACCACAAACGGAAGATTGTTAATATATATAAGAAACAAGTAAGGACCGAGAATAGAACCCTGTGGAACACCTATTCCCACAGGTTTACCCGAACACCGTTTTCCATTTACATCGACAATCTGAACTCTTTCGCTTAAATATGATTTTAACAGATTGAGGGCTCTATTTTTCACTCCATAATGCTTTAGTTTTAGGAGTAAAGTTTCATGGTGGACGCAGTCAAATGCCTTGGACAAATCACAAAAAATGCCCAATGCATCCTGTGACTCTTCCCAGGCGTTACAGATGTGCTCAATGAGTCTAGTACCCGCATTAATTGTTGATAAGCCCCTAGTGAAACTGAATTGATTTTTGTTCATTTAATTTACAAAAATGCATTTGTAGCTGTTGAAGTAAAAGCTTTTCAAAAATTTTACTAAAAATAGGCAGGACTGAAATAGGTCTGAAATTAGCAGGGTCAAAAGAACTGCCTGATTTAAACAAAGGTATAACTTTGCTGTATTTCATGAGGTCAGGGAACACACCATCATCATTCATTGAATATTATTGCTAATTCAGGTGCTATAATGTCAAGTATGTATTTTACAATATTAGTCGAATGGCCCCATAGGTCTTTTGTATTTTGTAGGTTAAATAATTTGAAGATTTTTATTATATCGCTACTTCTAACATACTTAAATTTCAAATCAGTGGAAGATACTGGTAAGTGTAGTGTTTAAGCATATCATGTGCTGGTTTTGGTGAAGAGTTGAGGTCTTTGGTCGTGATAGTCGGGATTTCGGAGAACTATTTATCTAATTCATTTGCAATTTCTATTTCCGAATTTATAACGCGATTATTAATATTTAAACAGATAGAGGTGTTACGGCAGTTCGATTTACCAGTTTCAGTGTTAATAACACTCCAAGTTGCTTTTACTTTATTAGTTATTTTTTTAATTTTATCTGCAATGAAACGTGTTTTCGCTTCATGACAAACTACTTTAAAGGTCTTGGAGTATTTTTTTACATATATTTTAAATTCTTCACTATTATTGTAATGTTTCTCATAAAAAAGGTCATATAAGCGTATACGACTTTTGTGGATACCCCTTGTTGCCCAGTCATTAAATCAATGTTTGTTGTTTACTGTTACCGTTACTGGAGTAAAAATCCTGTCAAATTCCTCACAGAAGGAATTGAAGACATATATAGATTATAGTGAAAATTAGCAGTTTCACCACAGTGTAAAAAAAAGTAAAAATGGTATCGTATTAACCAAATTATTTCTAAACCTCTCAAGACGGCCGGTAACCGTCACCTTTTTTGGTCTGACATTGTCCAATCTTGTATTTACTTTTATAAGTTGCCCACTATGGTCGGATGGATGATTATTAATTATGAGTTTACTAGTAATAGTAACATTTGTAAAAATATTATCTAAACAGGTTGCTGTTGTAGAAGTGATTCTAGTAGGTTCCCAAAATACATTGAACAAATTAAATCTTTAAAATAAATTTTTAAGACTAGTACAATTGGCCGAAGGTTCAAGTTTATATTAAAATCTCCACAGACTATAATTGACTTGCTGGTTTTGATAGTACCTCCTCCTTTTTATGTTGGAATGGTTCATATGATGCAGTGGGGGGTGGGGGGCGGTATATACTTACAATAATAAATTGGTCTAGTTCTATACAAGCTATCTCAATTAGTTGTTCTATTGAGATTAACAATATCTCTTCTATTTTTACATTTTATTCTGTTATTAATAATAATTAGGGAACCTCCATGTATTGCCCTACTTCTACAAAACGAACTGACTACATTATGTTCTCTAAATCTAAACTGGAGCTGATGACTTTTACGCCAATGTTCTGTAATACATAATATATTTATATGTCGTAACACGGAACGCCAGCGCCATCTGTCGGCGTTCGATGGAGTCAACGTTCCCCCGGCCGAGAGGAGCGCACTTCGGCCAGAGCGGTTAACTTGAATCATCGCGCGTTCCATATATCCTATAGTTGTGTTTATGTAAAGTGATTCTACATTATAATTTGACTGTGTGAATAAGTTAGTTTCGTTGCATTGACATTACCCATCGACGCCCACTGCTAGAAGTCTAGGACTATGGACGCTGCTAAGGACGGTGATCCTCTTCCACCGTTATCAGAGGTGGGATCAATGTTGGTGCAAAATGAGAAAAATAACGAAGCGAGTATTTGGCATGCCATGTTCGAACAACAAATCCAAAACATGCGAGCGCTGATTGAAGCCCTGCAAGCGCCGAAACCTGTCTTCCGTGATAATCTACCCACATTCGACCGTGACAAGCAAGAAACGGATGCAAGATCGTGGTGCGCAACAGCTGAATTTTTTTTTCTCCGAAAATCCACCAAGTGGCGGTGAACTCGTGCTAGCCGTCAGCAAGGCGCTCAAAGGTGAAGCATCCACGTGGCTGTCTCAAATTTCATACGAAGGAATGACGTGGACCGAATTCAAGGTACTTTTCACCGCCAGATTTATTTCGACGGAAACATTGGCAGGTACCCTCATTAAATTAAATGAACAAAAACCAAGTGAAAAAGAATCGCTACCAGCATATGCAAGTCGATTAATAGCCTCTTTGACGAATCGTTGGAAGGATGTTAACAAAGAAGAAATCGCGGTAGCTACTGTACTGGCTCATATATCTCAATTTGACCCGAGACTCCAACGATTGGCGTTTACTGCTAACATTGTTTCGCGAGAAAAATTACAACAAGAATTAAACGCATTCTCGCAATTAAAACGCAATTTAAATACCAGCGGCGACTCATCGTATGCACTCGATTTTAAACGAGCGAAGCTGATCACTCTGAAGTGCTTCAACTGTGGGAAAACCGGCCATAAGCGAGCAGAATGTAGAAGCGAGACGATCGACATAAAAGAACGAACTATAACATCAAAAACGTCAAGCCCAGTGATGCAGCAGCCTACACTTAAGGCCTTTGGTGTTTTTTTTTTATAAATTTATTTAATCATAAATATATGCACAGTTGGTACTTAAATTTTACATCTCGCCAAACTGTTGCAACAGTTTGTTGGCGAGTTTACGCTCTTAGACAATATTATACTATTGTGCATCTATAATAAATTATACCTAATTTGTTCGTTATATTATACACTATTACTAATACACATATAACATTACACACATATCATTACTTAGTTATCAATTCATAATATTCCTAAAAACATATGTGTGCTTCAAATGTGGCAAACCGGGCCACATCGCCCTTCGGTGTACCGGCGGCGGCGGCGCGGGCGGGCCGAGCGACGCATAGATGTCTGCGTCGTGCAACCACTATCGGGCACGTTACAACATAAAGGTGCACTGATTTGCTTTACTTATGATTCAGGTGCTGAATGCTCGTTAGTCAAAGAAAGTTTTGCAGCCAAATTTAGTGGCAAGCGTTTTACTTATGTTTTTGCTATGACTGGTATTAGTCAAGCGCGAGTATTCAGTACAGAACAGATTTTGTCTTGTGTAGAAATTAACGATCACCATCTCGAAGTTTTGTTGCACGTTTTGCCCGATAATTACCTGCAGAGTGACTTAATGATAGGGCGCGAGATTTTAAATCAGGGTTGTGCTATGAACATGACTGCTACGAATCTTGTTTGTCTAAAATTGTTTCTGTCAAACCGCTATTGAGACGAATGTAGTAGGTAGTGACAAGTCGAGACTTTTGCAAACGCTAGATCGGTTCTCTGATTTTTTTATCACAGGTCTGCCTACGACTCGTGGAAATACAGGCGAGCTTAAAATTAGGTTGATAGATAGCACTCGCACGGTACAGCGTCGACCTTATAGGATGTCGGCTGACGAACGTTATGTTATTCGTGACCGCGTAAAAGACCTTTTAGATGCGAATATGACCTAGCTGCAAGCCCAGCTTTACTTGTCAAAAAGCACGATGATTCAGACCGTATGTGTACTGATTACCGCGAACTTAACAGTAACACTGTTCCTGATCGTTATCCACTTCCTTTGATCTCAGATCAAATCTCACGGCTTCACGGTGCTAATTACTTCTCCAAATTCGACTGCGCAAGTGGCTTTCATTTAATTCTGGTCAATGCAGAGTCCATAGAGAGTCCTGCTTTCATAACTAATGAAGGTCAATATGAGTTTCTGACCATGCCTTTTGGCCTTAGGAATGCGATATCAGTTTTTCAACGGGCAAACTTAGCGGGAAAAACGATAAGAAAGAATACGTTTTTGTTTTGAATTGACGTGTTTACAAAATACGTTCTTCTGTTTCATACGATGAACATTGACTCCAAAAGTAGTATTCACGCGGTGACTAAAAGCGTGGCTCTTTTTGGGGCCCCTACTCGGATAAAAGCTGATCAAGGTCGTTGTTTTGCCAGTAAAGAATTTCAAGATTTTTGTGTGAGTAAGAACATACACTTGCATCTCATAGCGACGGGTCCGTGTCGCGCTAACGGGCAGGAAGAGCGCGTTATGTCCGTCTTAAAATCGATGTTAACCGCAGTTGAGACTAGTGATAGTAAATCGTGGCAAGACTCTTTAGACAACGTTCAATTAGCGATAAATTGTACTATGAACCGAGTAACAAAAGCTTCTCCTCTCGAGCTTTTGATAGGTAAAGTGGCAAGGCCTTTGTCGATGATGTACAGTGACGTAGAAACCAAAATCGATGACATTGAAGAGTTTCGTGAAAGCGCGTCTGAAAATGTCAAAGCGTGTGCGGCTTATGATAAGTCTCGTTTTGACAAAACAAAGGCTAAAATGATCAATTTTTCAGTTGGTGACTTTGTGTTGTTAGCGAATGAAGAGCGTAATCAAACGAAAATAGATTCGAAGTTTAAAGGGCCGTTTAAAGTAGTTGAAGTAGTGAATGGGGAACCGTTACACGTTGAAATCTTTAAATTCAAAGCGTACTTATAAATACGCATACGGTAGACTAAGAAAAATGCCAGCAGGTCACATACCAGTCGAGGTTGATGTTAATGATGTTGATCATGTTGATGATAATGAAGAACAAGCTTAAATTGTGGCGGAAACTCGAGTAAGGGGACTCTAACGCCGTATTGTGTTCGACCGTACCAGAGGCCATTTCGCAGTCGTAGCCCGGTAGAAATCGGTATCTCTTGAGGCAACTCAGGTAGTCCGTGGGTGCGCGGTGCGCGTTTGGTTCTGGCGGAGGTCGTGGTCTGCAGAGACCGTATCGTGTGGTCACTGGGTGACACACGGGCGATCCACTTGATGGATATGCGAACTGATTTGGAACCACGCGCTGGTTGTGTATGAGCAATATGATTGCTGCTCGGCTGGAGAGCCGTGGCGTTAGATGTCTTACTCGGGAGTTTTGTTTTGTTTTGTTGTATGTGATCTGATCGTAATTCCAGTTAGCCGTGCATGGTTAAACTGAGTAAATATGAGGTTTGACGAACGACTGTGGTATGTGGCTCTGTCTGATGTATAGTGAATTTTGTATCTCCTGAGGGGTTTGGTCAATATGTTAAAATAATTGACTTTTTTAGCTTGCTGTAAATTGTAGTCAGGAAAGACCGAGTCAAACAGATGTTCTCGTGGGTGTTTTATTTGGTTGCAGGTTAACCAACACACTGGGACGTGTGCCAGCAGGATGGCCGTGTCGTATCACGGAACGCCAGTGCCATGTGTTGGCGTTCGATGGAGTCAACGTTCCCCCGGCCGAGAGGAGTGCACCACACTTCTAGTGCGGCGGTCGGCCAGAGCGGTTGAACTTGAACCATCGCGCGTTCCATATATCCTATAGTTGTGTTTATGTAAAGTGATTCTACATTATAATTTGATTGTGTGAATAAGTTTGTTTCGTTGCATTGACATTACCCATCGACGCCCACTGCTAGAAGTCTAGGATTATGGACGCTGCTAAGGACGGTGATCCTCTTCCGCCGTTATATATTACATCAGCTCAAAAACAATTCAATTTCTAATTCCTTACTTGAGATACCTTGTATGTTCTGGTGAACAATATTTATGAGCTTTATATTATGATTATCTCTAGCAGTAACAGTTACATTTGGTGAATGTTGCCTGTTTTGTATGATATTGCAATAGTTGTCCTCCCTTGTCGAATAACTTAATTTAAATTATTTGAAGAAAAATCTTAATTGTTATATTTTTGTACATTAGTACTAATACATTCCCCAATAGAGGCTTATTTGTCAGCCCAAGATTTTGAGCAACTGGCAACTGGAAAAGTTGACTGTTCTGTGAAAGTAGATGTATAAATTGATTTTAACAGTTTTTACAAGAAATTCAATAGCTTCTTACACAGCACTGGTAAAAAAACACAAAAATTTTAAATTTATTCATAGCTTTGGACAAAAGTCCTAGTTATATAATGTGATGTCTAATATAATATAATTATGTTATAACAATAAAAACTTACAGAATATTAGGAAAAACTCTGCTCACTCACTCAAAACTAACCTAAAATTTTGCCTTCATTCTATTATGATTTAAATTATTTTAAGTCTATATAATTCCATTACTTATGTAAGGGAAACAGCTCATTCCTAATATCCACATAAGAGCCGAAATCGAATGAGGTCATGCGTATTTCTAAATTAAGTTTGTTTTACTTGGTTACTCAGAGCCCGAAGCACAATTATCTACGTGTGCGTGAATAGTCGGTGTTTGTGTGCATAATGCGTATGAAGGAGTGAGCGAATGCTGCAAGTTCCGTTTCAATAATCAACTTCCTCCGTACTCGATCATAATTGGTTTTTGACTCCTGACTATTGATACACGGATTTGTAATTTAATTTTTTGGGCTTTACTTATGATTCGAAGTTTGAATAATTATTATTGTCATTACAATTCAAATTTCAAATATTGAGATTAAACTGATTTGAAGTAGAGTAGTTAGAGTTTTATATTACTTTTTTTACATTTTACATTTAAACACGGGTATACATTGCAATAGTGTATCATGAAAACCCAAATTTGAAACTAACCATAAACCAATGTGTGATGTAAATAAACCAATACCAATAAACCAAAGTGAAGCAGTAATGTTTAAGCATTATTGTATTTCGGTCTAAAGGGTGCCGTAGCTAGTGAAATTACTGGGCAAATCATCTTATGTCTCAAGGTGACGAGCGCAATTGTAGAGCGGCTCAGAATTTTTGGATTTTTCAAAAAGCCTGAGTTGCATTTAGGAGCGTGCTTTGGTTTTCTAGCAAGGTAGACTGTAGATCTAACTAGTCGTAGTTGAGCTATAGTCCGACAGTACGACATAAGTTGTAGGAAACGCTGCTTGCTTCGTATATGCAATATGTAGACTTTCTACCGTAGGTAGTAAATTAACTTAAACACTAATGCTATATTTATTTAGGTTCATAATGAGGTAGGCACTGCCTAATTGCCTATATAATATGAACGCCCCTGGTTTCACTGTACTGTAATCGTCAGGGCGTCTCAATAACCATTAGCTGAACGTCCTGCTTGTCTCGTCCCTTACTGTAATAAAAATAATAGTTTGAAAAAATACTAAAGAACACGCTTTATATAAAATTCAACTAAAAAATAGAAAATAAATTTAAATTGAAAATAGTGTAAAAAAATATTATATATTTCCTTATAAAAAAAGCGTGGGGTGCTTTTTAAGATATTATTAAAATAATAATTCTTCTACATCCCACGCTTTTTTTATAATGAAATATATAATATTTTTTTACACTATTTTCAATTTAAATTTATTTTCTATTTTTTAGTTGAATTTTATATAAAGCGTGTTCTTTAGTTTTTTTTAAACTATTATTTATTTTTCATTTTTTAGCTAACTTTTTTAGATTGAATGAAGGGAATTTTAATATTTGCGAATAAAAATATTTTAGTTATATTGAATGATCACTTAATTCAGCTAGCCCGAGATCCCCGAACTAGCTCTTATAATAATTAGCTCAGTTAAATCACCGCCATCTATTCGCTTCTAAACGAATTAGATACTTTAATTTTGTGGAACTGTCTTGACATGTCGCGCGTTTCCTTTGTAGTTTACAATAAATTACTAGATGGCGCTTATTAGTGATTTATTTATTTAAAAATTATAAAAATTAACAAAAATCATAATTAGCAATTGAAAAATTGAATAATTTTATCAAATTAGTGTAATGTCATCGGTCCTCGATAAATCTACAAAGTTTGAACGAAATCTAGCCGTTTAAAGTGGGTCAAAATCACGCCCAAAGAAGTCGGTTACAAACATACAAATATACAAACATACAAGTGAAGCTAATATAAAGCGTGTAAAATGTATAAATAAAGTGTTTGATAAAGGAATCTGGGGAAGGTCTCTGTTCAGAAATGGATATGCAGTGTTAAATAAAATTTGTATGCTTAATATTCCTAATAAGCGACTAATAAGAATTATACCGCATACAATAACAATAAACAATGTTTGACACCAAAATTCAATGGGGTGCGACTGAGATGATCGCAACAGGTGAAGAAGAAATAGGGCTTGCAATAATTTTAAACAGAGAAGTGGATAAAGATTGCTTTACTGTGATAGCACTAGTTCCAGGTAGTTATTGGGCAATACTTTGTTTGCGTCTCTCTTCGTAAAAATGACTTAGTTACTGGTCATGATGATGGTTATAATGTTATTAGGTAGGATAACCTCAGGTGAACGCCGTCAGGCTATTAAATTATAAATTTTATTGTACCATATTATATATATATTATTATATTGTAACGATATTAAAAAAAATCCGCTGAGTTTCTTGCGCCCGTTCTTCTCAGATCTGAGGCAAGCTATTTTAAATGCATGTAGTTTCAAACGATCATTAAGTGATTTTAAATCCTATTTTGAATATTTGAATTTGAATATTTACGCATTTAGCAGTTGCTGTTTATACAGTGTGTTCTTCGAAGAACATGAAACGGACAGCACATAAACTACATAAATGGTGTTATGTTGTAGTAATTTATTTGTCTTATCTTGTACCTATCAAATTTATTTATTTTTGACTATAGCTAACTGGTACAAATGCATTCAACTGAAAACTAATACAATTCGCACTAAAACATTAATGTTGAAAACTATAAAAGAAAACAAAACATTTTAAAGTTAATAACTCTTCAAATATATTTACACAAATTATAATATAATTTAAAAACAAAATTTATGAATGATGCGAGACTCGAACCCGTAACCTCTCGCGTTCCGTGCGAGTGTTCTTCCACTGAGCCAACCGCTCGAGTGACGTAAAGTTCATCAATATTGATACGTCTTTGTTCAACTCTCAGGTTGTGGCTTCATCTACAGGATCTACTTAACAGTTGATAACATACTCAACCCCAATATTTGCATATTAAGAAATTGACATGACTTGACATTGACTCTCAAATCCAAACAATTTGTTATTTTTTTAAGGTGTTTCTGGGATTAATTACACAAATTCATTAATTTAAGGTGGTAACAAATTTGTTATCACCTTTAAATAAATTAAATAAACGGGTAAGCAATTGCTCACAGATATATCTACTAAGTACTAATAAATAAATAGTTAATAGTTGCTAACTTAATAAAAAAAATAGATTTAAAATATAATAACAGACGGAGCGACTGGCTATTGTTATAATGATATGGCGGGAATATATAAGTGTAATTTATAATATCTTCATAATATATATAAATACATATAATCACCGTTTAATACACTGTCGTCACCAACAGTTCGAAGTTAAGTCGTCTGAAATAGATTTCAGACGCACTCACACTCTCTCACACGTACAGAAAATTACACCTGCAATCAAACACCAAGGACCGAATAGTATGCACTATTCGGAAGCGAAGAAAAGTTAGTGCGATTGTCGCGAACGTAACGTTATGACCGAGGATTCTCAGCTTGGGCGAGAAACACATGACAATTTGTTTTGTATATTGTTTGGATATATAGATTCTCTGTGCTCAATAAAATTAGACTACAGCCAACTTATAAAAAAATGTTGACTCAATATTACACAATTATTTAGAGATAGTTATTTGAAAATATTGTTATAAACAAAATTGTTATTATAATATTATAAACTAGTTAAAATATGAAATTACTTAATTTACATTTTTTCGAGAACATAAGGGTTTTTCCTATTAGTCAGTTTTATTTAGATTTAATTATCATCGTATATGAAGGCAGGGAAATATGTTGGGAACGTGAATACATTCGTATAATATAATGTGTAATTAGCCTTAGATTACATACAAACTGCCTTCTGATTGCGACTAATTCACATTCAATTATATTTCAGTTCTTCAAACTTTTAATGTTTTTGGGAAAAATATATTTCAATGTCTATTCCTTTACTAAAAACTATTGTTTTAATTATAAGAGGAGGAAAATCGAGCTTGATCATCTGATGGGAAGTGATCATTGCAACAATCACTTTTCTGCACCATCTATAGAATAACAGGTAGGTTGCTGAATTTTATTTGTACGTGCTTTTTAGGTTGCCGTATCCAAAGGGTAAAACGGTATTACTAAGACTCCGCTGTCCGTCTGTCTGTCACTAGGCTGTACCTCACGAACCGTTAAAGTTAGATGGAATATCACAAAATATTTATTTCTATTGCCACTATATAGCAATTACTAAAAAACAGAATTAAAATAAATATTTAAGGTTCCACCACCAACACAAGTGATTTTTATAGATGATGTCTGTATATAGATTATGTTTGTATAGAATATGGTGCCCTCCTTCCGGCACGACATCCATGCGGTTGTCGGGCGCTGCCTCAGGAACGGTTGAGGTTGGTATTCTCGTCTGCGCTGCCATGTCCGAGTTTAGTTTTAGTGGCTCGTTGCCTTTACCCTCCTCATCGGGGAAATTCACGTTAACTGAGCCACATTTAAACGAGACCCTACGATCTCGCTTCTTGAGCTCATCTACATCTGCCTCCGGTATCCCAAGGACTATGCGCACCCTGCCACTTTTATCCGGTTCTGGAATGTGATACAAACTCCAGGTGCGGACATTGTACCACGGATTCTGCCCGGCGAATCTAGTTTGCAGCATGTTGAAATTTCAGTCCTTGGAAAACCTTGGAATGATCATCGTTGCCTTGACTTTTCTGGGGATGTCAGCTTGACGTCTGACCACTAGTCTGGTGTGTGGAAGTGGCGAAGTGATCTTGGAGACAGTCCTTTTAAGCCATTCCACGGTGTAGGTGTCCTCACACCAAAGCTTGAGGGTACCCTCACCATGGTTGGTGAGGGTACTAAATCTAAAGCTGGGCAGCCTGAAAGGATCAGTAGAAGAGGTGGAGGCGCAGGCTTCTGCGTCTATCGCACCCTCTATTGCCGACTGTATCGCCTGGGCTTGTTCAGCTTTTATGTCCCTTAAGAGCTCGTTCATTATCGCGACTACCAAATCGTTGGATTTGCACATGTCTGCGTAATTAATGTAGCCCTTTTTGGGAGTAGGCCGCGGGTTCGTTCGCGTACGTCCTCGTGGGGTGACAAAGTGTCATCAGGGTGAGCTCTTTTGTTGCCCTTGGGTAGGTGTGGATCTTGCCCAGAAACAGCACGAGCTTCAGCCCTCTCCTGAACGCTTTTACCAGCGCATTTACCACGTGTACTTTTTTGGGGCTTACTACCGCCTTCTACTGGTACTATCCTGGCTACTGGCTGTCCTGCAGACTTGCCTTTATCGACAGTAGCGCTGCCTCCCTGTACCTCTTTAGGTTTAGGGGGGTTACTTTTGGCGGCTTTTATCCTCGCTTTCCTAGCCTCGGCTCGCGCGCGATTTCGTGCGGTCCTGCTAGGTGCCTTGTAAGTAGGCTTGGCATCTCCCTTCCTGATGGGTAGCGTCCAGGCATCGTCCGTAAAGGTTGTTGCCGGTATGGCTTCCTTCAAGATGGAAAGATTTCGGCGCTGTAGAAGCAGGCATAGTCTGAATGAATTGGCTTAGCGCTCCCGAGGGAGCAGCTGAATTTTTTTGGTCAGTTATTCTCTTTTTATCCATGGGTGTATTATTGATGGAATTCATCCTGGTCAGCGGGCCGTCCGCCTTGGAGCCTCAGTAGGGGACGTCATGCACCTTGATGTACATGTCCGCCAGGACTACTGCGAGGATATAGTAACCCTTACCGTGAATACCTGATGACTGACGGCCGAGTAATTTAGAAGCCACATACGGGAGGGAGAGGGCCTCCCGCGCTCAGCTCAACATCCGCGACCGAGCCATAGGCACCCACATGGATTTGGGTCACTCGCCGCAGCCCTCTGACGGGAAGCCACAGCTGATTGATCGAGGCTGGCTAGTCCCCGACCGCCCGTTTGAGAGGAAGATCAGGGCCAAAGAGGTGTGTTGCATCAAGCAGGTAACTGACCGACCGCTATCCGCTCAACCACCAGGATTCCTTACTCCCTACTTACGGGTACGCACGACACAAACACGTGGGTGATCGTATGTTCCTTACCCATTGATATAAGTGAGCCCTCGACCTCTCGACCACATGAGGTGAGGTGAATGAGGAAAGAATTATGTGGGTAGGTTGGGGGAAAGCGGCCAGAGGTGTCTGTTCAGCCAATTACCTTAATACTACTTATTTAATGACTCTACGAAGGCGCTTGGGCAAAATAAGGGCCGGCACCCTCTAGAAGGATAGTCCACTGGCCTTGTTTAGGGGGTCACTGTACTGATATTCCTCTAAACCATTCGCCAAACCCAGCATCGGACAGATGCTGGGAGTAGGGGTTGCGTCAATCAATGTCCGTGAGGGAAAATTCATTGACGATATGTAAACATTACTGTGTTTTAGTCTGAAGGCCGCCGTAGCTAGCGAAATTACTGGGCAAATGAGACTTAACATCTTATATCTCAAGGTGATGAGCGCAATTGTAGTGCTGCTCAAAAATTTTGGGTTTTTCAAGAATCCTGAGCGGCACTGCATTGTAATTGGCAGGGCGTATCAATTACCGTCAGCTGAACGTTCTGCTCATATCGTCCCTTATTTTCATAAAAAATTATTAGAAATATTCGGGTCTTAAGTCAACTGCTTGTGTAAATTTGAATGTTGTATTAGTGTGATTTTCTCTGTGGTTTTAATGGTAAAAGTGAAATTAGGTTCTTAATAATATTAGTCCAGACAGAGTGGTGATCATGTAATGATAATTTTTTGCATCTGTTTCATCGTGTCTCATATTTTGTTTAACCTTGGACAATAGTAGGCCTACACTACGAATATTGCTTACATGAAAATAATTATAATGGCAAAGTTTGTAAGTATTTTGGGAGCGAACGTTTCGGCATCTTTCAGCAAACTTAGCGGTTACACAATAGCACATTGTTTTGAAATTTGAGACGTCATGTTACCCTCATTATAAAGGATGCTTCATTTGAACGACGATTTTTTTGCGTATTTGATCTATATATGTAAATATTAAGAAGAAAAACACTTACACGTAATATTTTATAGTATTTAAATCATATGATACGGTATAATAGCAACTTAAACATAACCTTTAAAATCGAACAGGCTAGTAACCTAATGAGGCAGAAACATTTACTAGAATTTAGTGATTCAAAGCAACATTAATAATCACCTTAATTTAACAGAGACAAACACATAATATTATATAGAGAGCATAGTCCAGTAAAATATAAAAAAAAAAATTGTTCAGAAACACTTCAATAGTAATCGGCAAAACATTTTCAAATTAATGTGTAAACATAGTAATATTTAAATTCACTAAAATTTTCATTTCTTACTATGGGCATATAATTTACGTAAAAATTTTAAGAATTCTTCTCTAGAACATTATACAATAAGTTAGCTTAATTTAATGTAATCAATCCTTTGGCTTTATCCTTATTTAGCGTCGTGTGATTTAAATTACCAAATATAAATATAATTAATAGGTTCTAAGCATACAAAACATATTTTAAAACGTTGTCTGTGAAACCTTTATTAAAACTCTTCAACGTAACTCATCGCAAATTGAATGCTGTAACGTTTTTCTGACGTAAATTAATTTTCATTTTTTAAAGCTTTTGGATGACGTCATCCAATTGCCCCTTAAACAAAGATAGTACAAGGGCCGAAGTTTCATTGTTATGGATGACAAAGCTGTACATCTAGATATAAAATTGTTAATTGCTCTCCATTTTTTTTTAACCCACGCAACCGTTTTTGTCTTAAGTGTCCTTTTAGATTTCCGTTTTCCTAAAAGAAAAAGGGAAGTAGGATCTTTACAAAGATATTACTTTGTTCGAGTGTCCAACTGTTTGTCAAAATCAGTTTTCTTAAAAACTTGTAGGGAAGGAAGGTCTGCAGAGTATCGTATCGTATGGTATATCGACATTTTATTTATTTTTATTTTACTTTATTCGACAAACCAACAATGTTTATGCACAAATGTAAAAATATCCACAAGGAGACTTAAATCGAAAAGACACATAGCAAAAATATCAATAACTGGCATGTACAAAAGATTTAGAGATATACAGATTATTTAAAGTAGTGTAACAAAAATAATAGTAATTTCTACAAATTAGCTCCCTTACGCAGGGAGTCAATGACATTATGACGACAGCAGGTTGATGTCGAATTAAATAAATTGAGTTGCTGATTATTTTCAGAAACTGTATTAAATTGGTATGTTAATACGGCTACGATTATCTTTAAATATGTTGTTGGTACAAACTATACGTTTAGGTATTTTACAATTGAAATTTATTTTTGGTAAAAATGAAGTATCCGTTTGATTATTAACTATTTTATGAATTATTATTATTACTTATTTATAGATATTATAACATTATAATACATTATAATCTTTGTCTCCTTTTTTGTATAGTTTTTTAATCCACCATCAATCTTCAAAGACTCATATTTTTATATATATTATCATAATTTTGTGCGGCGGCCACCTTGGATTTCAAAAATGATCACAAAATCGTTATCTGCACCCTCGAGAACCTCGGATACGATACCAATATTGTTGAAATCATAATTTTGTGCGGCGGCCATCTTGGATTTCAAAAATGATCACACAATCGTTCTCTGCACCCTCGAGAACCTCGGACACGATATCCATATTGCTGAAATCATAATTTTGTGCGGCGGCCATCTTGGATTTCAAAAATGATTCCAAATTCGTTCTCTGCACCCTCGAGAACCTCGGATACGATACCAATATTGTTGAAATCGTAATTTTGCGCGGCGGCCATCTTGGATTTCAAAAATGATCCCAAATTAGTTCTCTGCACCTTCGAGAATCTCGGATACGATATCCATAATGTTGAAATCATAATTTTGCGCGTAATATAACATTTCTCTCATACGTCGATAAAAAAGATTTACTTCAAAAATGCATAAAAAATATTATCACAGTAATTCCGTACTCTAGCACAACTGTAAGTTTTAAAAAATATTACGCGCCCCTTCTGGGTCGGCGGTCGTTGACCCGCATCGCTCGGTTCGTTCTCAGCCAAGCCCGACGCCCGTGTCCATGCGTTCCTATCGAATCTAACGTTCGCACAATTTTTACCTAAACTGTTGGGAAAACCTTGCCTTAATGAATATTGTTGTTAACGTGGATGATGTTATTACAGTTTGTGTACTGCTTTTTTAGGAGTTTTCATTTAGATTGATTATATATTATTATTATTATTAACCCGTTTGCCGATAAGTGGGTCTTCGGCTAGCTGTCATTCATAGCTAACAAACGTTAGCTAACACGAACATGAAATAGGGGATCTATATTGTTTAAGGCACGCGGAAGCTTTCATAAGCCTACACATAGCTACTTAAAAATATACTATTTAATAGATGATAATAAATAGCAACGAAACTACGTTTAAAAAACCGACTTCGAAAACTGAAAAGTAGAAAATAACTTAATAAAGATTTAATTTAATACACCTCAAATTAAAATCTAATACCTTTAATATTAATAAAAAGCTGTTATTTATATATTGAAAGGTTTGAAGTCGGTGCCAAGCCAGGCCAATATTCGCCACGCGTGACTTTGAGCATCTAGAGCCAAATAACCCAAGCGGGCAGGCACCGACTTAAGCCCCATCAATAGGTAGCACATACCAAAAATTGTATTTTAGTAATATTAAAGGTATAAGATTTCTACTTGAAGGGTATTAAATTAAATCTTTATTGAGTTATTTTATACTTTTCAGTTTTCGAAGGCGGTTTTTTCATATTTAGTTTTTTTGGTAAGTACATCATTTCAACTGTTGATTTGAGTGACATAACAGCCGCTGTTTGTATTTCTCCGCAGTCAATTTAACTTCTTCTTTATCTGTGGTCATTTTTAACTATTGTAGTATTTAAATGTTAGTAACGAACCAATTCCTTCTTAGTATGATGTTGTGGAGACGCTGGCAGGTCGAGATATTTGCTATAATATATGTTTATGCCGAATGTTGTGTTCTTCTCAATAATCATTGATGACCAATCTTTATTTCCTTAGGATTTTTATGAGCGTAACCTCAAAAATTGGATTAAAATAATCTTACAATATAAATTAGATATTGAAGTCAGCTGAAAGAGAAGATCTGTCAAGAAGAACCTGCAAGTATAGGGTTAAAGTTGAGAAGAAGTTATGAAGGCCTCGAATTGTATTTATAGAGCTTATGTTGAAATTTTACGTTACGCTCGGGGTTAAGAAAAATAAATTCGTTTTGTTTTTGGATATAACCAATGGAGTAACGGACAACATGGAAAATGTGAAATTAAATTCTACGAACTTCACTTTTGTATTGAGAGACTTACTCCACTCAACATAATACCTTATAGGACAAAACTGTTTTCTTAGGATTGTTAAGGCTGAAAGGGTTAAATAAGATTAAGTTACTTATTGTTCGATCCAAAGAACGTCATTGGTTCGATCAATTCATCTCAGCTTATTGGACAAGCTTTGTTTTCTTTTAAAAGTCTCTTTGACTTATTCTTCTTTATGGTAGTTCTCAGAGAGCAAATTTCTGCTTACAATTTTTCAAACAATTTTTGAGCAGCATATAATAGATATACTTACCTATATGTATATAATATATATGAAAGCAAAACAAATAAAACAATAATGTAATGTTAACTATATTGACTTCCGTTTTGCACTGTGTTCGTTTGTATGTTTATTACAATGAGTCTAGACTTAACAACAAAACAATACTTGTGCCCACTGATTACGGAAATTATAATAAATGAATTGCAAGATATTAGAAAATTATATAAAGAGAATTTGGTAAATAGCAAAAAACTGTAATTTATGCAAAGATGGCCTTTATTAAATAAGGTCTGGTACACCTCATGTATTTATTTTGCATTGGAAGAAAAAAAATCGCTACAAGACCATAATTTTACACATTATAGCGATTATGATACCCAAAATGATATGTAACGAAATGCGATTGAAAATCGAAAAGTAATAAATATCCTAATCATTTTTTTGTAAAAAAATAATATGTGTATAGTTTCTCGTATTACGCAATACCCATAAAATAGCACATTGAAAAATTCTTTCCATTACCATTGCAGAATGTGCGTGTTTACGTGCTCTTATACGTTCACAAATAACTTCTATGCACAGATTCCTTTAAACTAGATATGTATTTTGATATACAAAGAAGTGTTCTCGGAGATTATTTCGGTCCATTAATATACGTTGCGGCTTCTAGTATTACCGTCATCATTGCATCTTTGTTGCATCCAAAAAAATCAAGATGCGTTTCGTTTTATCATATATGACAAGGTCGAGATAGATTTAAGTAAAATGCACAATTAGTTACATCATTTTATAATGTGTATAATGAAACCAATATTTATAGAGTAATTATACGAGTATATATATTATACCACAGCTTCAAAAATCAACAAACACAATCATCTGAAATATCTCATTTTTCCAGTTTGAAATTAATAATAAAATATACATATCGTTGGATTTTTCAGCGTCATATAAAGAACTTGCCCCTATTTATAACAAGAACAACAAAATACCGAAAATTTTCCACTTGGCACTGATTTATTTACGATATTTGTTCTCCGAGATAACACAAATTGGCTTGTAGATTACGAGAGAACAGATTTATCGAGGAGATTTCATTTGTCTAAATTATTAAGCGTACTTCTTAAGGATTTTAGGGCCTACTGAGGTCTAGTAAATTATTTATTAACATACTGCGGTAAATCCTGATTATTATTATCAGACAGCTTTGAGGCTTGTGGTGTCGTTTTAGCAATTTATACTGAACATCTATAACAAATGAGTTATCGTAACTTATGTTTTTCATATTTTTCGTACATCCAAAAATTTCAATACATTTTTGATTTGTTATCCGATCAATTTGTTATGTTTTTAAAGTGATAACTCTCACTTCTAAGATTAATACACAAATATAATTTTATGAATGATGCGGGACTCGAACCAACGACCTCTGGCGTTTCTTGCCAGTGCTCTACCAACTGAGCTAACCGTTCAAGTGACGTATCATCATAAATCTTGTATGTTTTGTGCAACTATTAGGTTGTGGCTTCATCTACAGGATCTACTACAGTTCATAACCTGCTCAACCCCGGTATTTGTATATTAGGGAAGTGACTTGAGATGTCACTCTTGTAAATCTTAACAATTTGTTATGTTTTTAAAGTGATAACCCTCACTTCTAGGTTTAATACACAAATAAAATTTGAAAAACGAAATTTTACGAACGTTGCGGGACTCGATCCCATGACCAGTGCTCTGCAGATGAAGCCACAACCTGTGAGTTGAACATAGCTGGCAATGTCAGAATATCTCGCAATATAAGAAAGTATTGACCCCATATGCTTACACATTACTGCTTCACGGCAGAAAAAGGGCACCGTTGTGGGACCCATAATCTATCCGGCATTCTGTGCAAAGGAGCCTCCCACTGGTGAATTTCTGCTTATTTGTTTATAAGAGAGGCTTATTTACGATATTTTATAGGACAACATAATATTGTAAAATCCTATTTAAGGCAAATAAATATGTGTGTAAAAGGTAGTGCGGACAGTAATGATGAGAGATAAAGTTTTCATTTCTTCTACCGATGAGTTTCCCGCACAGTTTGACTGAGAAATGCAATATATTTTACACAAGGCCCACTTCTACGTATGATAGCCTTTCTGCGCGGTCAATAGAATATGAAACTCACTTCAGTTTGTAGTTGCTCTTGAGGGTCCATACGTATTCAATCGTGATTGAACCCTTTTTTTCTACAACAATTTACCTACCTAACCTTAGATCTACGCCTAGATAGACTGACAGCTTTGAAAACGTCGAAAATAATTGAGGTTGACTAACCTTTATTTTGAGCAATGCACGCACACTTATACAAAGTGTCATACAAATCGCGAGTGTTAATACGTCACGTTAGGCACACTAATGTAATAAATCTGGCCTGTTTTCATCGGCTCTCTAGCAAAAGGCTCTACGAGTATATAGATGTTTAAATTATCTAAACCTCTTATTAAGCATAGCCTGTGATTATTAAAGCTGATAGACAAAGATATATATGAATAAAATATTAGACAAGCTGTTTTCCGTTTATGAAATATTAAAATAAACCATTTTCGATCATAATTTGCTTGGTGCCGAGGCAAATTCTATCTGTTTGTCGGTTTGTCTGTGCATATATGTGGTCTTTACTGTACATTAGAAAAGCCAAATCGCTTTCAGTTCGGTTTTATATTGGGAAATTTATAATGGTTTGAATTTTGAGAAACTTCCCGTTTCATTTATTTTGAGTACCCTTGCATTCAGGTCACAACCATAAAAGTTAAATTGATTGAAATTATATGCAATAATAATAATATAAATATCAGCGGAGGCTTCTTAGTTTATTTGAGTCAGCGGTACCTTTTTTGATCCGTTATTGTTTTTGTTTTGTTTGTAGGACGCTATAGTTAGAGAACGATCAAAGAGAGATGAGTGTGTTAAACAGTCAGTATTATAGTTATAACTAGACAAAAAAACTACTCAAATACTAAGGTACTCGCAGGTATTCCAAAATTAAGTTTTATTTTTAAGAAGTTTCAGGACCATTGCATCTTCAGTACTTTCTATGTGTATATTCTATTGTTAACTAAAAATTTACGGTTTTAAACTTATACTAAAGACATTGCTCTATGCAAAGGATAGTATCTTGCCTACCAGGGACACTTTTTCTGAAGTACGCTCTTGCTTTTTTATTATAATATCGGTAATAAGTTATTATATCCAGGAAAAGTAGTAAAAAATCTTACATCTGGAAAAACGGTTTTTCACCGTGTCCAGTATGAAGGATTTTTCCTATTATGTGTCCAATTTCGTGGCCATCTGGAGGGCAAAGCCAAATTGGCTTTGAAGTAGCTGGACGTCATTAATAGAGCACGGCAATACTTCAAGCCAGCCCACATTCTAGCGCTCTACAAAGCGCAGGTCCAGCCATACATGGAGTATTGCTGTCATTTCTGGTCTGGCACACACCAGTATGAACTCGATCCATTTGACCGCGTACAACGCAGAGTAGCTCGAATTGTCGGGGACCAAGTTCTCTGTGAATGGCTGGATCACTTGGCGTTGCGTAGAGACGTCGCTTTATCGTGTGTCTTCTATCGCATCACGGGGAGTGTTCCGAAGAGCCGTCTCACCTGATATCTGCCGCCGAATTCCAACTTCGCACGACACGCCTAAGTTAGGATATCATCCCCACCATCTGGATGTGTAGCGATCTTCCACAGTGCATTTTTAAAGGAGCTTTCTTCCATGAACTACAAAGCTGTGGAATGAACTTCTGTTCTGTGTCACAGAATCTGTGCCTAGATTGTCTTCTATACATTCGTCGTAGTCGAAGAATAGGTATCAGGCAGTAGTAATAAATTGATACACATCTTCCACGATGTATATCCCCTCTGGAGTGCCTCAGGGAACACTGCTCGGGCCACTACTTTTCATTATTTTCGTGAAGGACATAACCTCCTGCTCATAACCACTCTAAAGTTATTTAATATGCAGACTACATGAAAATTCTCGGTCCCATACTAATGGGACAGAGAATTATCGATCTATCATATGTACTAACATATGATAGATCGATAGATTTCAAAATTATCGTAATTTAAATAAGCTAGACATAAATGTATCCAAATGCTACATGTGTTCCTTCACTCGTAAATCTCATCCCCAAAAAATTACCTATAGCTTAAAGCAATCATCAATTGCTGGAGTCTATAAAAATAGCGATTTAGGAGTCTTTTTTGATTCAAAACTACTTTTCGACGAACACATAAATTATATAGTTAATAAAGCTTCTAATGCTTTAGCATTAGGTTTCATTATTAGAATGTCATCTGAATTCAATTTAATTAAAACTCTAAAAATTCGGTACTGTGCATATGTTCGAAGACTTTTAGAATATGGCTCGCACGTTTGGAATCCTAGTTACAATGTTTATGTAAATAAATGAAGGCATTCAAAACCTTTTCTTAAACGTGACCAATAACATCCAACGAAATAGATGTCTACTTTTTTAATACGCCAGTACATAGCCTTAAGAAACTTTTATATGATACATTTTTTAAGCGTGCGTGAATAACCAAGCTTATAAGCAATACCTTTTTTCAGTATCACAAATTATTTAGTAACATACGTGTGATAAAATACCTATTTACTACTATTATAATTTGTAATCAACTAAGTAATTTATTTTAAGTGTTACTTTCCTGGCGACCTTAATTGAATTTTTTTGTTTTAAGTTTTATTTAGTACAACTTTAAGTGAATATTTGTAATTAGCCTTCACTATTTAATTATATACCTATTTGTTAATATCCTAGCGTAAGTTTTCTGAATAGAATAAAAATAAAATATATATTGTTCACAGAATTAATTCCATCCCTAATACTTAGTTTCTTTGTATATATATGCAAGTCCAGGTGTCTTGAAAGCCATCATTTTGTTGAAGATAGCTAATCGCAATCTGGTGGGTTGACAAAGGTGATGAATGCAGCCGTGGAGTATGCTTGCTCACACTAAGACCACAACCACGACTACGGCCATATCCATGTACACCTGAAAAACTTCTGCCACGTCTCTAGAGCGCGGCTGTGGTGACATCGATGCGATATCAGAACTACTAGACAACGCCGAAGAAGCAGCAGAAGGAACAAATGTGATTTCTTCATCATCTGAACTGCTTGGCTCAATGGTTTGATGATCGTTAGCTCTTTGGTTAAGTTCTGGCAAAAACTCCAGATCTTCATTTGATATATCTCTCGAAAAGTCAAACTCAGACTCCTTTAAAGCCTCTCATTGTCCGTCAAAACTAGAACAAGCATAAATATGATAAAATATCTATTCTATATCTAACTACTAAAACTTTTTCTGCCTACATTTGTTTATGCATAGGACATAAAAAAAAACATGTGTTGTCTTGTATGTTTTACACAATAAAGCGAGAATAAAACTGGATATCATCTTTTTATTCTTCTAATTACTTTACCATCGCAAGAAATCATATAATAACTAAGATTAAAAAATATTTAAATCGATTAACATACCTCGGGCGCACGCATCGACACACGTCTCTGTTCCATCGGCATTACTATAAAAAAGGACCGCATGGGGTTTGACATTTACCTCTATTTTGACACCCAGATAGTCGATTTTAAAGACCAGTAGCATATCTTTTTTAATTCCCATGTCCTGCCTGTAGTACTTCGTAGGCAGGTGGGTTTACCAGCTTCTTACATTAGATCGCATACAAAGAGTGGCTCGATTCATCAACAATCTACTCCGATCACCTTCTTTGATGTTGTGAAAATATCCTCATTTAAAAATGAAAATAATATTATTATAACGACTAGTTTTCAATACACGAAGTTAGTTTTTTATACGCGAATAAATGCCACGGCTCGACAGAAAGAAGAAAGATAAAGAAAAATGAATCGTATCGTATACGACAGACAGATGAAATGATAACATACACAAAACTTTAGGTCATAATATTAACAAACAATTACGAAAATAGACTTAGAATATAATATATCTACAGACTTGTCCCCGCATCAAATATCGTCTGCGAAGCCAATTCACAAATTGAAATTGGAGACTCAAATAATCAAATATACTATATTTGCAGTATTATATTATATCCTATCGATTAAATATTATTAAAAGAACGCTTACGGATCGATTTAACATTAAATGAACAACTTTCGTCATAAAGAGTCTAAGTAGGTACTGCTATTCGATGTTGTTCTATAAATATAATTATTAATTTCATTCGCACACTCGTCCACTTGATTAGGTACATATTTAATTTTTAGGAAAGTCTGTCATTGCCTCGAGAAATGCGTATGTGGAAATTGGAATTTATTGAATTTATTTTATTTATTAAATAAATTTTACGAATTCATTTTATTCATTAAAGAACTTCATATATTTCTCTCTGGAGTCAGTCCCTCATGGCTGCTGGATCCGATGGTCTTCTTCCATCTGTTTCTGTCGGCTGGGCAGTAATAACGTCATAAGATTGTAAGAAAAAGCCAAATTTTAGATTTAACTATCAGTCGTAGCATTAGCTTTACACTTTTTCCTCACATTTTGGGAATTAAGTTTACAGTTATTTTAAATTTTAAAGCTATAATCATAGGAAACCAATAACTTATCCTTTCAAGTTTATACGTCTGTTAAAAAATTCTACTTGGTGGTGTTTAATAGCTTCTTATAGAAGGGACTTGCAATAGCTGTCACGAAGATGATGATGTGTTGACATACAGAACGCAGGCGTGGTCCTCAACTATGGGTCTTATGAGAACACTTGAGGTACATCAGAAGATGGAGAGGATAAATATCTAAAAAAAAATCTAATATCATGTTAACTGTTTTATTTACTCTTTCGCTGTACCTTATTATTTTAATTACCTTACTTATATTACAGTATTGTTAACACAAGCTATGTAGTAACAAAGATTGTATAGAGTTCGACGAATCTCGCTGTAAAAATATTTATGTTTCACTAAAAAAGACCGACGCTACAAAATGACAGTTAACATCAAACAATACGCACGGCGAGCGGATTGGTCATTGTCTATATTTCAATTTGGCAGTTCGTATAAATACAGTTCACTACACAAATAAAGGTCGCTGCATACGTAACGCGCTTTTTCTCGTGTCGTTTTCGAGCCGGATGAAATGGAATATTTTTTTTAAAATGGTCGCATATAAAAATATACTAACAAAATATACACGTGGCGAGAAAACGAACAGTATTACTGTACGTGAAAAACATCGTTGATGGCGATGTTTGCCGGACCCTATACCGTCGAGATCCCGTCGCGTGCGGAGTATTCATAGTACAACTAAAAGTGGCAGGGAGATGTGGCGTATTGTGCTGTTTTGTCTTTCTTCATGTACTTATATTTGTTTTTGTGTTTCATAATAATAAAGCTGACTTTCACTAACAAACAGTTCCTTATACAGAGTTAAGTATTCTCCTTCTTTCTCTCTCTGACGCCACAAACAATTAATATGCAATTATTGCTAATTTTTCAGTATACAAATCACAGAGTTAAAAGGAGCAGTAGAAAAGTTTGACAAAGTTACTTTTTATCTTTTAAAGAAATAACTACTATAAATTCCCGCTGATAATATTCATTTTGAATCCTTCTCATATACGCATCATACGCACACTACGATCGACGAGTACTTTTATACTGGATATGAATGGCTAACGCGAGCAAATACAAACGGAATGCGCCATTTTCTCGCTACATAGCTTTACTTGTGGCTCTAATATTGAGGATTCATCGGACTATTTTCTCATTCTTCTATATATATATATAAAGAAAGTGGTCTTTGTTTGAGGCTCTTTCACGCCTAAACCACTGATAGTATCGAAATGAAAAACCACCATTCGATGCGAAATTTATCGTAGATGGTTTAAAGCTAATAATTTTGTTATTGTATTTGTAATAAAAATATGAATAAAATTTAATTTATTTCCTTTTAAAATTCGCCAGCGAAGCGGGCGGGAAAGGCTAGTATATACATAATATATATAAAGAAAATGTTCTTTGTTTGAGGCTCTTTCACACCTAGACCATTGATCGTATCGACATGGAACTACCAATATTCGATGCTAAATTTATCCTAAATGGTTTATGGCCACTAATTATTTGAATTCCAACGTTCGTTCATTAATTTATTTCCTTTTAATATTCGCCCAGCGAAGCGGGCGGGAACGGCTAGTATATTATAATATTAAGAAATAATTACCTGCTTATTTTACTTTATAGCTATCTATCTAGCTGTACTATTTACGTTTCTTTTGTGTTCCCAAAAGATTTTCATACTTCATGTTTGAGAAGTCTCTTACTTCAATCAATTAAACAAAGAAAGGAAATGATGAACCTGTAGGAAAAAGAAGCAGTACGCGCATTGCGGTGAGTGATTGACAACCAACTGCATGTCTACCTCGATGTTCCCATCAGACAGTAGGTATGTTTTCGTGCCTAAAGCACAGAGTGAGACATGAATCGATGTCCTTTAATTAGATTGTATAAAAATACGCAATTATTTTTATACTTTTTAGTGCAAATTATATCTATTGTTTTGGAAAAGTGTTTTTGAAGGCGGTTGTATTTTTGTTAAAAAAAATTATTTTATTATTTTTAGTGAATTTGAAGTACACTTACAGTTTGCCTTAATATGTGCAGAAGAATTTTTCAATGCAGCAATGAACGTAAGTGGTTTGCAATTTTATTACAGACAGTGCTCCGTTACTTTGTCATGGATTCCGTAATCAGAACCTAACCAAACTCTCACCAAACTATCTTTGAAGTATATCCTTTCGAATAAAAAAAAATCATCGAAATCGGTTGGCGCGATTTTGAGTTATTCGTAAATTTATCATCCACTTTGCTATAAGTATGTATTATACAAATTTAACATTTTTATGGTTTTCTCATGGAAGCCATTGCCAGATCTGCACCAAATTACAATGGGACCACACGAGAAGCACCAGCTTCCAAATAAAAAGAATTATGAAAATAGGTTCACCCAGTTGAAATTTTTGAGGTAACAAACATAAGAAAAAAAAGAACATACCGACGAATTGAGAACCTCCTCCTTTTTTGAAGTCGGTTAAAAAATAATATTACAAGCCGCATGATCCAATACTAGCACGTTTATTGTTCATCATTATTGTATAGTATACAAAATTAAGACCACGTGCGCGGCACGTCTCCGTCCCGTCTCCGAGGTATTATCTCGTTACGTATGCGGCGACCTTAGAAATATTTTTAGCTTTGCACCATTAGTTAACAACGCTTTTCATCCGACATATTTTTCCGTTTTAATAAAAATGTTGAACTGTTGATTCATAAATTCAATAAGTCCATTTTTATTATGCTTTCAAAAAGTGACATAAATATTCGATGCGAATGTTTTATTTATGACATAAGTCAGTACAAACGAAGCTAGGTGTCACTTATTGGAATCACTTTTTGTCAGAATAATGAGAGGAATTACTTTAATGAAATTTGAAGATGAATTTCGTGAAACTTTTACAGAACCTTTTTTGTAAATAACTATCATATTATGCACATTGATTGTATTTATATAAGTTTCATAGTTTATTACTTAAATAGAACGATATTTTTGCATAATTTTAATATCCGGGTAATTATATTATTATAAATTATTCTATTACCTAAATATTTGTAGTAACTGCATGTTTCAAGGATTTTTTTAGTCTCAGTCATTACTAACACGTTAGTTGAAATAATTTAACAATGAAATAAATAAAATAAAAAATAAATTATACATAGAAATTTAAATAAGAAGATAATAATAATAATAATATTGACACACTTTTACACAAATTATCTTGCCCCAAATTAAGCCATATAGCCTGTGTTGCAAGACAACGATATATTTAAAACATTATACTTACATAAACATACATAAATACATATTATAAACCTACATAAATACATTTAAATATACATAAATACATATAAACACCCATGACTCGGAAACAAACATCAATATTCATCATATAAATGCTTGCACCTACCGGGATTCGAACCCGGGACCTCTGATATATATATGTATGTTATGTTAGATATGTGACATCAAGAATTTCATTGTTCATAAACTTATCGAGGGTTTTTTCTTGTAATCGAGTATACTGAAAAATGTCCATTTTTTTTTTTATTATATTTTTGTGCTAATGGTCTTGTTACCAATGCTCTAAGTATTTAAATCAACTCCTCTCAACTGCAGTCCCTTGAAAACGTGCTCTGTAAAGGTCACCAAACGTCGGGCTAAATAATTATTAAATCATAAAAAAATTACTTTATGTTAAAAGTGTAGGTACTTACAACTACACGCGTTATTATAAGTATTTTATTTAAATGTTAAGTATACTTTGTAAGCACGAACATTTATAATAATATGTCATTGTTCAACACAAAGACAAATACTTCAAGTAATTGTTAACTTACTTAGATTTAGGTCAATAGAAGAAGACAGTTACTTATTTAGAGCTTTTTGTTTCGAAGCACTTTGTCTGACCTTTGAAACTGTGTTATATAGCCTTTATATTTAAATAATGATGAAGAGCTTTAGGTTACAGTTATAAATGTGAATGAGTTTGTTTCTTACGCTTTTACGCCGGAACCACTGAACCGATTTTCATGAAATTTGGTTTGGTAAACTAGAGCTTGGGAAAGATCATAGGCATTTTATTCCGGAATAATCCATGGTTTCGCGGGATTTCTGAATACCTGAAATTCATGTCGATGAATTATAACTATACTAATAGTAGGTTTAGTTTGCCATAGCAATCTTCCTCGAAATAAGATTCATATGATGTTGTGAACGGGAGCGAAAACGGGAACCGGAACTGGAATAGGACATGAGATAATCTTCAATTCCAAACTTGCTTGTTAATCCTTAACACCTTTGACCTACGTGGATTAAGTCGCAGGCATCTAGTAAAGCTACTAAATAATAAGAAAACAGTTAATCATCGTAAAGCCAATGTTGATTTGCAACGTATTCCGGTTAAAATCCTCTTCGATATTACCTTCATCAAAGTTGGAAAATGAACTTTGAGACGTCAATTTAAACAGAACTGATAAGCTACATAAAACCACTACTTCGTAGAAGAAGGTTTCTTCCTGAGATACTAGTAATGGCATAAGAAATTCTATCCGAATTGTTTTTTTAATGTGAAAATTATCAAAAAGAGGAATTTATTAACGTTGTAAAAATATACATATATTACAAATAATTTAATTAATTTTATAATTAAATCTTAGATAATTTATACGCAAGTATAAGATAGAGCCTCTTGCTATTAGGCAACGTATGACATCAGGCCAGGTTGCGATACGTTGGTAACTTTGCTTAAGTGTGCGTGAGTTGCTTAAATAGAGGATTGCACAGATTGCCGCTATTTTCGACGTGTTCACATCTGTCACAGTCTGTCTACACATATGGATTATCTAAGAATTAATGAGGCAAACTATTTAAAAAAAATAGCGATACAGAAGAATATCTCTATCGATGACACAGCAAGATATAAAAGGAAAGCGATGCTATTGTTGCTGTAACCGATTTGGATTGGCAAGTAGTAATCAGTCAGCCACGCATGACATTAGCTCCTCAGTGTTTTCAACTAGCTAACACAAGCATTGGCTCTTCAAGTCATTATCGGACTGACAGGCCGTGTCTATACGATAGTATATTGTAAGTTGATGACTATACAGTCAGCAATACTTAGATAGGGAATGTCAAAAGACCCATATAAATAATATTTATAATAATTAATTTTTTGACAATTAAAACTATTTGTTCCTTATACAAAAGTAATATTAAGGTAGACAGTGTTACAATATTGTGCGGTGGTTCAATTACAAATAAAACATTTGGTGAACAAATCAGACTCACAATTACTATGTAATCTTTATATACATAAATATATGTATGTGTATACAGCGAACTCCTCCAAAACGGCTGAACCGATTTGAATGAAAGTTTCTGTGTGTTTTAAAGTGGATTCGTGGATGGTGTAGATTTACAATTAAACTACCACCTATGGATGGACCGATTTTGATGATTTTTTTAATGATCCAGTGAATTTGAGATCGGTCTATATTCTCAATACATTCGACATATAATTCTCCAAAGTATATTAGTGATCTCCTCCTAACGTTCAAATTTACAAATCTAACTCGTGTGTACAGGACAACGTGTGTCGGGTCCGCTAGTATAATACTTTTAAAATTAATTATTATTATTTGTGTATTAATCCTAGAAGTGCGGGTTATCACTTTAAAAACATAACATATTGTTTAGATTTACAAGAGCGACATCTCAAGTCAATTTCCTAATATGCAAATATTGGGGTTGAGCAGGTTATCAACTGTTAAGTAGATCCTGTAGATGAAGCCACAACCTGAGAGTTGAACAAAGCAAACAGAATTTTGTAACGAGGTGGTACTCGAACGGTTAGCTCAGGTGGTTAGAGCACCGGCACGGATCGCCGGAGGTCGTGGGTTCAAATCCCGCATCGTTCATATAATTTTATTTGTAAAATTAATTATGTAGATACTCATGTTGTTCGCTACTGTACCTGTCAAAGATAAATATTTTTGTTTAATATCACTTCGATATCAATATTCTAGCTAACCAGCAGGCAATCAGGATATTTCTTTTCAGAAACGTGTGCAGAAGTTCACTTCAAATTGACATCAAAGACGGCCTGCAATTGACAGAAACCGCCTCATCTAATTTTAAAATTATGATTAAAGTCATCTTAAACCTCACAGTGTAGTGCATAGTCATACATATAGTAAATTTTAGTGGGTTTACTCCTAACTTCTGTCAATATTACCCGGCTACATTATGTCTGGACCTCGCTGGAACGTGAAGCCTCCTCTCTTTCCAGTTTCACCCCCTCGCACTCGTCCTGTTGCGTCAGTACGGTTTGCATTTTCATTACCATTACATGTCGTGATGCTTTTCGTGCTTTGTTTTTGAAGTTTCTATTGATAGGTACGTTTTGACATTTGTTGCTTAATAGTTCTGTAGTTTCTGTAGTTCGGTGTCGTTATTTATTTTTTATTAATAATATGATAGTGAGGCTTCTTTTGTACACCGTAACAAAGCGACGCTGTGATATGTTATGACGTCATCTAAAAAATGTCAAATGGTGCAAAACATGTTTTTTGTTTAACCGGTATTTCAACATGTTTGTTATTGGAAAAGTATGTTGGTGCAACCCAGCCTAAATGACAAATGCATTTCAAACTCTGCGCTAAAATGAAAAAATGCAATGCCAACCAAATAACGAAAAAAAAATTTGGAATCTTTACTAAATCAGCAAGTGCCAATACTTTTTTGACAGAATCTAATAAGAACATGTCTGATGTTGTAAGAAATTTTATCTGTCCGTTTTTACATTGAGACAAATGAACCCTTTGAGCTTCCACAATAATGTAGGTTGATGACAAGCCTTTGTCATTGTAGATGAGTTGACGTATTACGAAAGATTAAAGCTTTTATACAAGTGTTCTGATCCGACTTCGCCTAGATTTAATTTTATAGTGAAAAATGTAATGAGTTTTATGAAAACTTATTTTTGAGTTCAAATTAGGAACGTTTGTATTATTTTTGAGAATTTGACTATTTCCCGCCATTTTTCGAGTTTGATATTAAATCACAATAATGAAATGGAGTGTTCAAAATAATTGCAGCGATTGCCTTTCACAAAGTTCGAACCGTAAGTGATTTTCAAGACATTGAAAGCTAGATATCAGTCGTACCGTCGTACTTTTGATAGATACAGCAACATATTTTCTGTCGAAGACTTGAAGTATCGGTACGGCCGCGTGCTGCTAAAACCAAAAATATTGTAAATGTTGATAAAGCCACAATTTGGTCAATTTCAGTTATAAGGGTAGGTTAGACTTAAATATATATTTATTGTTTTGTTTCGAAATTTTTGAAATGAAATGGATTAACATAAATATATATTAAAATACAGCAGATCAAACACAAATCAAACTGAACGTTATTTAAACACCATGCATCGCGACTTTACAGATGATTTATTTATCACCTTGACGTGTGATTGAAATATCAAGTGACGACTCAATAAAAAATGTAATGTCCTTTTTCATAGTCCAATTAAACTATTACATACTTATTTTGCAAATAATTATAAAGAGTTAGCTTTAAATATTAATTATTTTAATTTTAACTGTTCAAAAATGACGTAGCCTACAAACATTATTTTCACAATTTCCGTATCGCTTCCTCGGCGTGACCTTGGCCATAATAGAGAATTTATAAACTTAAAACATAATTACCAGTCTGAAATAAAAAAATCAGAATCGTCCAGAAGATAAAGTTATTATTCACAGTAGGGATCATCATAAAGGCCTGACCGCACTAGAACGGTGGAGCTGCCCTGCGCGTCGCTTCACGTCGCTGGACGGTACCTATCACATTTTAAGTGCAGTAAGCGGCAGCTCATGTCATTTCTATACCATAGCATCATTTCAAGATGAGCGATACTAATGAGGATTTGGTCATTATTTCCTTATTGTGTGCACGAAAAAAACACTTACTTCAGAATATCGAAGACAAAATTCTATAAACTTAAGGCCGCGACGCGCCGCTTGCCCCGTCGCGGCCTTGCGCGTTTGTTCTCTCGGAGTCAACTCAACCGCAACGCGCAGCGACGCACAGTGCAGCACCGCTCTAATGGCGACATATGGCACCATACAAAATGATTCAAATAGTATTTTGAAGCTTTGTTCCGCGGAGTGCAGAGTAGCGCAGCGCGGCGGTACTGCGTTCCGTCCTTAAGATTAAAATAACCTATTTATTTATTACACTTTTTTGTCACCACCTTAACAAAATATCACTTAAATACTAACATATATATTAAAACCTTTTGACTATATGATCTCTTCCAGACAACCATTTCTTATACAATAAAAGAGAAAACCAGTCTAGCGAAACTCTCTAAGAAATAAGCGATTCACTCGACTGTATGAAACGTGCACGCATTGACAGATGATGACGGCTATAATCTTTAACAAAAAAAAATTAAGACGTAGCTTGTCACGCACACTAAACTAATATTCCTGGCCTGATTCTTTTAATAATAATTAACAGCAAAACATCTATATAGACAAATTAACTACGACATTAAACCATTCCGTTCCGGGAAAATCTGATCGCGCGGTATGCCTCTAATATATACCATAGTAAAATATAGATATATATAAGAGAACAAAAGAATACAAAAAAAAGTTATTAATACTGCTATTATAGTATGTATAACTATTATTATATTCTTATTTACTAAAGTTTAAATGAAAAAATAAATAATTACAGAAATAGATCAGCCAGTGAAGATGCGCAGCTTACAATTTTATTATTATTTTATATCTCAGACTAGAGCTTTCATCCTCAACAAAGAAGCCTCGGCCGCTGAAGTAACTTCGTTATGAGGGGCAATCTGATGACGTCACCCAAAGGCTTTTAAAAGCAAAATTAATTTACGTGAGAAGAACGTTTTAATATTGAGTTTGCGATGAGTTGGGGAGAGACTTAAAACAAAGGTTATGCGTATAAACATAGGATCTTTACTAGGTAACTAAGGAAACACATTTGTTGTAATTAAAATTATTCACCGATGAACGAATTTTCTTTTTCTGTGAAACACTCCGTATAATGGATTACATGACGTCGCAAATTACCTTTTTGTAATAGGTTTCTTACAAAATTATACAAGTTGCCGAGCATATGTATTTTCAATGTGCTTCTAAATTTGCAAATTAAAAATTTCCATATACGTAAAACCGTTAATACGTAAAAACGTGTTAGTATGTATAATAAAGTCAATTAAAAACAATAGAAACTGAAAGCTTTTGCCAATGCAGAAACAGTGTAGTATAAATATCACAAAAACTTTTATCATTATATTCAAAACACAAATATTTTTATTCAATATAAGATATAAAATCAGATATTGAATAAAAAACCACCCTTCGGAAAATAATGCTTTAGACCTGAGAAGAAAGGGCGGATGAACCTCAGCAGGAAGGACAAAGCCTCTGCAACTCAGGGTATCCTGCCCCGGATTCTGCAACCATATATTGTTTAGACTTGAATAAATGATTATTATTCTTTCTTGACCGACTTCAAAACAGGAGGAGGTTCTCAATTCGTCAGTATGTTTTTTTTATGGTTGTTACCTCAAAACTTTTGACTGGGTGAACCGATTTTGATAATTATTTTTTTATTTGAAAGCTGGTGCTTCCCGTCTGGTCCCATTGTATTTGGTCTAGATCTGACAATAGCATGCATGAGAATACCATAAAAGTCTTAAATTTGGTATACATACGTATAGCAAAGTGGATGATAAATTTACGAATAACTCAATATCGCGCCAACCGATTTCTATGATTCTTTTTTTTATTGGAAAGGATATACTTCAAAGATAGTTTGGTGAGAGTTTGGTTAGGTTATGATTACGGAATCCATGACAAAGTAACGGAACTCTTTAATTCTTAGGAGTAAATTAACGATACTCGGCCGATTCTTTTTTATGCTATCCGGATATTTAAGTCATCTACCATAATATAGTTATGGTCAAGTAATTGTCGTCGTCGAATATGATGATCAATGGGACTCCTTAACGACTTACAGTAAGGGTGCGAGCTGTGATAGAATTTCTGTCTGTAATCAAATTGCAATGCGCTTACGTTCATTGATGCATTGAAAATTGTTGTATATGTAGATATATATGTGTAGACATATTGTTAGTTAGTGTACTTCAAATTCACTAAAAATCAAAAAGTAAAAAATAATTTTAACAAAAAAACAACCGACTTCAAAAACACTATTTCAAAACAATAGATAATTTAGTGCATATTATATTATAATATGCACTAAAAAGTATAAAAATAATTGCGAATTTTTATACAATCTAATTAATAAATCTAATTCTAGTTACGATTATTGTAATTTTTAGAATCGGTGTCTTTGCGTCGCGACCCGCTCTCGCCTCTCGTCTCCTCACGACTCAAGCACATCTCTAATGTACTTACAAGCCTATCTTGGATGACACCGACTCCAAAAAAAAAATTTTTTTTGAAATAGTGTTTTTGAAGTCGGTTGTTTTTTTGGTAAAATATTTTTTTTTGTAAAATATCGATACCTTTACCGCACAAACGTTTTTAACAATTTTTCTAAAATTCCTGATACATTTGTTTTCAAAATTTTGTGATCCTCATGAACATCGCCACACGAAAGTCTTACTTGACTTAGGAAAGTAATTATTAAACTTATCATGCCTACATAATAAGTCTATGTTTGTTCCTGTGTTACGTCATGATTATGAAGATTTTTAGAAAATTCTCTTATGTGCCTATGTTTATCAAGAATAATATATTGAGAGGCAACAGTTAAAATGTTTATTTCTTTAAACTTTTCTCTCAATGATTTTATTAACTTTAATTTTTCTATTTTAGAATAACATGTAACACAAAACAATTTTAAATACTCGCAATTCATTCACGTTACAAATGTTAGCAAATTGCACATTTAAGCTCAGTTTCTGACTATTCACTGAGCAAACTGAAATTAAAATCAACTTTTATCAATGCAGCATTATTGACAGTGTAGCATTATTGAAAGAAAAAACCAGAAGAATAACCTAAAATTATTTTTGATTAACGGACGTAACAAACGTCGTGGTTGTTTTATTTAAGTATCTAGTTTGTTCTCTATTACTTGAGGTAATATCAAATCAAATCAAATCAAAATCAGTTTGTTCAAGTAGGTCACGAAAATGACACTTATGAATGTCAAAAAAAATAAAATATTTTTCTTATAGAATCTACCGCTACTTCGTAAAGGGTTGAGCTAATGAGAAGAAGCAGCAAGAAACTCATTGCCACTCTTTTATATCAAGATTTATAGATCATTTCAATTACAATATAATATGTGAAATGTAAAATGATGCAACAAACACACTCAAACGTCAAATAGTTAATGTCTTACACGAGTAAGTCAAAAAAATAATTGTAAATTAATACAAAAGTTATTGAGTACAGTAGCTGCATCATCCACATACACCATAAATCAATAAAGGTATTCTGTGAGCATTTTATAAGTGATTATAAATTGGTTCTGTTGTCTAAGCTTGTCACTGATTGGCTAAATAATACATACAAATAGCATTATTGGCGCATGAAATGAAAACGTAACGGGCTGCAAGTATTGTCAAAGTGAACGAGTCATGAAAAAAGTAGTAATGAATGATTTACATAATTGTTTTAAAATTGTAAGTTTATTAAATATTGATAATGATCTATTGCCCCTGTATTTTACATGCCTGGTGAACAAACCTCACTTTCAATTTAATTCAATATACAAATTAAAATTAGTTTAATATTTGATTTTTAAACAGTTTTAGGACAAAATGCTGCCATAAATACATAAGTGATTTTTGTAGGCGATAATAAGGTCATACTCAAGTTTCTGGATTCATATTGTAGTAAAACTTCTTTAGGCGCGACTTAAGGGGCACAGACAGATTATTTTAACCGTTACAATAATTGAAAGGTGTATAAAGAGTGTTTCAAATTGTTCAGTAATATTTTGACAAAATCTCTAAGTTTTATTAAGTGATAAATTAATTATGTTTTTAAAAAATCTTTCAGAAAAAATCTTGTGACTGTCGTGACTTTCTTTAATATTCACTTACAACGTTATATTGACATGGGCTTAATCTTATAGTAGTTAGTGCATAATTTAACCTATAATATATTCTCTATTATTTTAATTAATGAATTAAAATTATGCAAATGTGAAAGTGGTATTAATGAGTTTTATATAGAATATAAAACAAAATAATAATCAGTTAAATAAAATTGCAGAGTCCCAGGAATATCTTACTCTTTCATGAATAAACACAAATAAAAGAGAAAATCAAGAACCTGATTAAAACTTGACCTGTAAAAACAGGGTTATAATATATGTGTATTTTTTAATGAATAACATCAATAAAAAATATAAAATAGTAATTAAAAAGTATGTTTTTATTCAAGTTAGAGAAAACACCAACGCTGCTCAAAAGATGCGGTTATATTGCACTCCAGCAATACGTGAGTGCTAAGATGGTAACACCTTGTCACGACCGTTATACATGCATTATATACTTGCTACTTTTTCCTTAAACCCTGGTTGTCAGACTGAGTTGTTTGCATCAATGTGATTGAGGAAGAAGGATTTTTTAAGGAAATTGGAATATCAGTGACTTATATTTAGAAAGTTGAACATATTCTAAAATAATTATTCTAAAACTCAATATGTCCTTAGAAATCAAAAATCAATTAAAAAAGAAAAAAAGGCTATTGACATTCAATCAAATCAAAGTCACTTCATTGATTGATTTAAAAATTAATAAAGTGATTTTGATTGGATTTGAATTTTCAAGTGTTAAAGAAAACGCTTGCAAATTATAAATGAATGTCGACCTGGAGTCGTGTCGAACGTTGAGTGGAAAACACGTTGGAATAAAGAAAATTATGACAGTATGATATACGTGACGTGGACGTATAACCATATCACCGAATAGCCACACCTCCGAATATTTTCTTTGATTAACGAGAGTGTTATATTTTTATTATTATTCAAGTTAACCCGACGACGTATCGTGATCTTTTCAGAGCACGTTATCAGGGGTTGGCAGGAGTCGAGACAGTATTTGTCAAAGTTGTAATTATGAAGTTTAGGCGCCATTTGTTGCCCCGGAGGTGGTATTTGCTGTAGACAGATGGTTTTTGGTAAAATTTACTGACAGTATCCGCTTCTTTTTTGAAATATGTAGTTTTGGATTTGTTTTAGATATTATTATGTCACATCTCCTATTCCTAGTTTGCATATTATTAACCAAATATCATTTAGTAGCTATAAATTACTGTTCATGCCAACGAATGAACAAACAGAGACATTGCGAAAGTTAACATAAAGCTATCCTTATCTTGTTATTATTCTAGAATATTATATTAATCATTCTATAGATAAGCAAAAATAAAGTTTGTTTGACAAAATGTTACACCGTTCGTTAGTTGTTAGTTTGTTAGTTAGTTAAGTTGTTCATTTTGCGTTTCAAACTGGTTTCGTCTTTTATCTCACCAACAAACTTTACCTATTAATAATATTGTTACATGACTAAGCTTTAGTTTATTTATATTAAATGGATATATTTTAAGTGTTTTGTCAAAGGATATTATAATATCTTCAAAATCTTAAAGTAAATTGGGTTTTCTTCTGCAGTTGAATTGGGCAAACATCATTAACTTTATAAAAAAACGACTACAAAAGTAGATTCAAGATTCTATAGCATTTGTGATTATTCCCGTGAAAGCCTTGTGTAGGCATCTCAAGACTTATCTTCATCATATAAACTCTTATGTTTAGCACATACACAAATCAACAACACATATATGATATAAAAAACGAATTATGTTGAAGAACGCAGAAGAAGTACTACAAACTTAAATAAAAAGCAACTTCAATGAAAGATTTAGCTTCGCAAGTAATATCAATAAAGTTCTATCAATTGTATATAACTGAATGACCACTTAATACTCAGAGCGTCATTTATTTTCTATACTACCATAAAGCACTACCACTGTACGAGATGTTAACTGTACATAATGTTGTTGTAAGCCTTTTTATTGTCATTTGCCGCGATTCATAAACGCGTGCATTTAATTTTCCTAATGAAATAAAGTTAGTTGTCATTTATCACACAATTGGAACGGTTTTATTTATCATAACTCAGCGTTCCACTTTATAATTTATCATGTTATACCAAATGTATGCAAGGTTAAAGCATTAGCCCGTACAACCACGCTTTAATATTAAAAAATAAATTCCAAAGTAATCGATTTTAAGAAAAAAAATGCATTTAAGCGCCTTTTTATAATTCTATTTTATATATATTTTAAAAACATTTGCAGATCATTAGTTTAAGAGACATTGTGTTCCGACAGTTTTCATCTATTTTGTCCCAACTGTTGCTTGTCATTAAATAAATTGTTCGTATATTTCCTAGCTAGATATAAGTCAGGCAATAGTGTATATTCTGTGTATTTAGATGCTACTTTATTTACTTATAAATTTATCAAATGATCTTTGTGTTTCGCTTTAAGATTTCATCTTTTCAAGCCGAACGCCGAATGATTACCTGAACGACAAAAGACTTTCAGGTAATCATTTACATGAACGACTTCATTTACAGTGTAAGAAGCGTTTTTAATTAAAATGATTGCCCTTTGATAGATTTAAATCAGTAAGCGATACTGATTTAAATCTATCAAAGGGAAATCCTTGCAGGCAAACACGTATTTAATGATATATGCGGACACCCTTTCACTAGTTACTGCGTCCTTCAAACAAAAACGTAAAAACGTTTGCACATTAATGTTTCAGGTAATAAAAAGGCGCAACCTAATAAGCCATCATCTTGTAACTCGTTCCACCTGCACCGGTAAAAAACATTATCCACATCACGTGATTTTTAAAATTTATCATTATATTATATATAAAAATTTCGTGTCACGTTGTTGGTCCCCGATGAACTCCAACACTAATAAATAAATTTTAATCAAATTTTACACACTGTATGCAGTTGTATGAAAACAACTTGAGAGATAGGATAGTTTTTATTTCGATTCATGATTTTTCGACTTAAATTTTTTTTTGTTTGAATAATTATTAAGAGATAATTTATTGGCGCACAGATTGACAGTTCTACTGTGACATTAGTTCATTATAACAACAGAGAAAGACGAAAATGACTTTTTTAATTATCGAACTTTTACAAAGGAGATTGAAACGCTTCCATTCATTCCTGGGCCCAAGTGATAACACGATGAAAGTAGCACCATTTAAAAGATAACATTTAAATAATCCATAATTGAAAATTTAGCAACATTTGTCAATCTAGGAGCTGAGTAATCGAAGATTAAACTATATGTTGACAGAACATCTAGGTTTATTAAATGCCTAGCTGCTATGGATTTATCACATACTTATATTAGTTGAGTACCAACCTTGTTTTTTGTTTTAGATAAAAAATACCTACCTATCTACGTATACCTATCTACTACTGTAACGACATTTTTTTGCATTATAACACAACTGGTTATTAGATAATATAATATAGTATGCCTAAATTAAAAGATTTTATTTGCTCAGACAAGAATAATATATACTCATTAGCTCATACATGAACTGTAAAACAGACTTCTAGAGACAATTACTTTCCTTGGAATTCAATTGGGTAGGTAGGTAGTTAACAAGTCGGTAACTCAACGAATACAAGAAACAAAGAGACAATGACAAAGAAACGAAATGATCTGTCAGACTGTCATTGTCAAAGTGAAGTTAGCGTTGAGGAACAAGGATTTCACTAGTATCGATTTTTTATGTAAATCGATTTATTGATCGATTTTTTATTAGTTAAATAATTGCTCAGTTCTGTTTATTTCCTGAGATAATAATATATATTATTTATAATAATAATTCGAACATAAAGTATGCACCTTAATATTAATGAAATAAAACAACTGGATCTTAATGTAATTTTAATCGATGAAATATTCATTCGGTTACGTCATTTTGATCGATTTTCTTTGTTTAAATGTTATTTCAGTTTGTAGATTTCGGAAATGACAATAAGGATTTTAAAGGAAAATGGGACTTTTGGGCCTGATGGTTAACAAGTTGAAATATACTTTAAAAAAAGGGTATATTTTTCTGATGTAAAATACAAAAAAACTAGCTCATTTTGCAATCTACAAACCGAGAAAATATGAAAATAAAGAAAATCGATTAAAATGACGTAATCGAATGAATGTTTATTCGATTAAAAAACATTAAGATCCAGTTGTTTTATTTCAATAATATTAGTAAGGTGCATACTTTATGTTCGATTTATTATTATGAATAAAATATATTATTTTCACAGGAAAAACAAACAGAACTGAGCAATTATTTTATTATCAATCAATCGATCAATAAATCGATTTTCATAAAAAATCGATACTAGTGAAATCCTTGTTCCTCAACGCTAACTTCACTTTGACAATGACAGTCAGACAGATCATTTCGTTTCTTCGTCATTGTCACTTCGTTTCTTGTGACTTGTTGTATTCGTTGAGTTATCGACTTGTTAAATACCTACCTACCCAATTGAATTCCAAGGCAAGTAATAATTGTCTCTAGCAGTCTGTTTTACAGTTCATATATGAGCTAATGAGTATATATTATTCTTACCTGAGCAAATAAAACTAAATCTTTTAATTTAGGTATAAGTACTATGTTATATTATTATCTAATTACCAAATGTCTTATATTATAATGCAAAAAAATGTTACAGTAGTAGATAAGTATACGTAGATAGGTAGGTATTTTTTATCTAAAACAGAAAACATGGTTGGTACCCATCTAATATAAGTATGTGATAAATCCTTAGCAGCTAGGCATTTAATAAACCTAGAATAGATGAGCTGTCAACATATAGTTTAAGACATAACCTTATTTTTATATCTTCGATTACTCAGCTCCTAGATTGACAAATGTTGCTAAATTTTCAATTATGGATTATTTAAATGTTATCTTTTAAATGGTGCTACTTTCATTTTGTTATCACTTGGGCCCAGGAATGTATGAAAGCGTTTCAATCTCCTTTTGTATTTTTGCATTTGTTTAGATGAAGCGAAGCGCACCGGTCACCTAATAGTTTATTATAAAAGCGCTCCTCGAAATATGTGATACACTACAAAGGACAAATTAAATAATTTGCATTAAAACAAATAGGCCGCTACGAAACAGAAATTCTGAAACACATATTGGTTCTCAATCCCTTGTACAGTTACTTAATACCCAGGATTGTTACGCTCTAACGAACAACAATCCAGTAAAACTGTTAAAGCGAAATAGTATTCATGTTTGCTTTCTATTGTACGGCGAATAAATGCTCAATGAATTCGAACAAAGATTTGCAAAACTAACCTTAATGACTCGGACCAAATTTGTAAAACTTTTACCTTTTTGTACATAATTAAATGTTTAAGGAGAATAGATTTTTAACTTAATATTAAAGTACTCTGAAACACTAATTAACCCGATTTCAAAAATTCATTCTGTATCTGTGTTTTACATTTTGATGACTTTAAAATAATATGAAATATTTGTCTTTTATGACAAAAAGTGACGAAACAAACATAATATTCACCTGATTTCAGTGATACACTAAACCCATTACAATGATGTGTTGCTCATGCTTGATTTAAATCAAAGTTTGGAGCGGCATTGCAATAGCGCTAGAAGCTTTGAGACTTATCATTGATTTGATTTAAGCATCATGCTCCTCATTGTGGCCATCACTCCCTATTGAGTCGGTTTTTTGAGCGCGAGTCAAAGGGACAATAATTGCGAAACGTCGCGATAGCGAGAATAGAGTAGTGTGTGGGCAGAGACGGCAGTATTGTGGCAGCATTACGAGAATGACAATAAACAGCGCGGGTAGTGTGGTGGGCGCTTATCACTCTTGTAAGTAAACAATGGACAGTACAATAAGAAATGTCTCTTATTAATTATAAATAAGCATAACAGAATTGAACAATAAATTAAAACACAATAAATTAAAAAATAAAGATCTGTCCAAAAATTACGATACAGTTGACTTAATTACATTTCTATTAAATAAGAAAGAAGTATAAATTTAATATTTTCTGCACGGTATAATATAGGTTAAAGCTATTGTTATTATTAAATAGCTATATGCTAGTGACCTGTCAAAACTTTCAAATAAATATTCGCTATTGACTTCATTTTAAACATTAACTTTAACTATGCTTAGGAATACGATCGTGCAACACATGTCGCAGTCTCTGTTAACGTTAAATTTGACTTAAATCTTAAGAATAACATTTAATATGATACAATCTAGCCTAAGATACTCATATCATTAAAATCAAAAAATATTTTAAATAAATTAAAAACGGTGTACAGAGATGACACGACAAAAAAAAACTTCGTTTAAAAAAACCGATTTCAAAAACTGAAAAGTATCAAATAACTAAAAATTTAATTTAATACACCTCTTTTATGCAAACCTTTACCTTCAATATTATTAAAATGCTATTATTTGAATGTGCTTCATATTAATAGACATCTTTGAAGTCGGTGCCAAGCCAAATGTAATAAAGTGGTAAGGAAAGGTGTACTAAATTAAATTTTTAGTTATTCGATACTTTTCAGTTTTTGAAGTCATATATAATCAACCTGGATGAAAACTCAAAAAAAAGCCGTTTACAAGAAAATTATGTCATCCAGGTAGACGAAAATTTTCATAAAATTAAAACTACTGGGCCAAACTATGTAAATTTTTTATGGGACCAAATGGCATATATTTCACATCAAAGAAAAGAAGAACTACGTAAACTATCGTAATCGTAAAAAAAAAAATACTGATCGAATTGATAACCTCCTCTTTTTTGAAGTCGGTTAAAAAGTAAGAACTCTTTTAGGCGCAAAGCGCTTTATTGTGCCGGTATTGAATGAGACTGAGTTGCCACGCTCTGCTATGTTACACTTTAGTCAGCACGAGTCTTTAACTGCACGGATAAAACTTTCGTGAATATCTATAAAAATAAGGTGATAGATGATTTCATTTGTTCGTGCATCACGGACAAAGTACTGGATATACATCAATAAAGTCTTCTAAGTTTTATTTCTTAAGCACTTGGGCATATTTAAAAAAAATATTGCGATATCTTCATTTGTGTACGCGGACGACTTCGTCCGCGAGTATCAGCTAGTCCTCAACAAAAAGTAGTAATTTAATAAATCAAAATTATTATTAACAGTGCAAAAATAATTACAGACTGAAATAATTTATCAAAAGTTTGCATTTCATAGGCTCGCCACAAAGAACAACTGCTGGTTTTTCCAGGTCTGAGGCATATAGTTTCGAATGGGTGGGAGATTGCGACAAAAAGGGACACAAAAGTCCAACATTTATTAAAATATTAGAATGTTAGCGCACAAAAATAATTATTCACAAAATAATAAGAATGAGTGTTTTGTAAAAATTTTAGTTGAAAGAGAATAAACAATAAGTTTAAGGTACAAAGATATTTCAGACGAAGAGCCCTTTGAAAGTTCCATTACAGGAAAATTTACGGGAAAGGTAAGAAAAGGAATTGCTTAGCAAAGGTTCACAGGATAATCACCGCCCTGGGAATACTTTGCTAGGCTGTTAATATTAATATATTCAACATCATTATTCATTTGTCAATATTATTGACATTAGTATATACATATATATACTAATGTCGAATCGATGATTGAAATATCTAATACGATTATTCTTAAAAATGTTTATTGAATAATTTTTTTCTAAGACAGTAAGGGACGAGACGAGCAGGACGTTCAGCTGGTGGTAATTGATACGCCCTACCCATTACGATTATTATTCATTGAAAAATCCAAAAATTCAGAGTTGCATCACAATTGCGCTCGTCACATAAGTTGTTAAGTGTTGTTTGCCCAGTAATTTCACTAGCTACGGCGCCTTTCAGACCAAAACACAATACTGCTTACACTTTACTGTTTCATGGTAGAAATAGGTTGTAGTACCCATAATCTAGCCGATATCCTGTGCAAAGGCCTCCCACTGGTAAAAATAATATTAAGTAGAATTAGATTAATTACATTACATATTTTAATACTATTTAGTACACATAATATCTATTGTTTTGGAATAGTGTTTTAGAAGTCGGTTGTTATTTTGTTATAATTTTTTTTATAATAATATCGTATACCAGTAATAATATTGTACATTATGTGTTAATAGATACTACACAGACCGAGATTCAGAAATGTTCACATCAATATACGATAATCCTCGAAAATACTAGAGCATCCAAATATAATAAGATATCATTATCATAGTTAATTAGTTGTAATCCTATATTGTAAAATATATTTAGTCAGCCAAATGTGCTAAATGAAATTCGACCAACCTGAGTTTTCAATATAAATTATTCTTTCATGAAAAATTATTTTTCCAAGCGACGTGTCGCAAATCTACACATTTAAATACAAAATTTTGTTAATTTTTCTTTTTTTAATTTGTATCACAGATTATTTACATATAATGTTCACTTAAATACCTCCATTTATTAACAGAAAGAAAACAATTTACCGACCGCGTTAGAAACAGTTTTAGGCTATATTTTATTATTATTATTATATACCTACTCATAATCATCTTGCTACCCACTCGTTTTGTGCATTCTCACGCGAATCGGTCAATAAAACATTAGAAAGGTTCTGGAGATTGGAAGAGGACCTTCCAAGTTAAAATACTTATCGCCTGACGAACAAGCTTGTGGGATATTTATGTGGCTACCACTACTCGTAAGGTTGACGGTACATATTCCGTTAGTTTACCTTTTAAAAATAATTTAAACCAACTCTTTTATTAACATGCATAGACGTTTTTATCGATGGAAAATAGGATTTTACGATCACCTGATTTATGGGAAAAATATAATGAGGTTCTTATCGACTATTTAAATAAAAATATATCATTAGTTAATGACGATACTTCGTCGCAGGGCATCTACTTGCCTCATCATCCTGTCATTCGTGATGACAAGGATACCACCAAACTTCGCATTGTTTTGATGCCAGTGCTAGAACCGACTCGGGTCTTTCACTAAATGACGTTTTGCACACCGAGTGCAATTTTCAGAATGGCATTAATATATTAATTAATGTGCGTATTTTTAAAGTAGCTTTCTTGACCGACGTGCGGCAGATGTATTTATGTATTAAAGTAAATCCATCACACCGTAGCTATCAACGGTTTTTATATAGATTCTCGACTGGTGATCCTATCGATACTTATCTTTTTTATCGTGTTACCTTTGGTTTCCGCAGTTCACCGTTCCTCGCCATTCGTACGTTACGGCAGTTAGCGAATGGTGAGCGGGAATATTTTCCTTTGGCTGCTGAGGTTCTAGAGGGAGACGTGTTTATAGACGATTTGGCTTCCTCTGCTAAATCGCTAGATAGAGCAGTAGAGATAGCGTCACAGTTGCTCCAGAATTTCAAATCAGGGCGATTTTAACTGGTAAAATGGACCAGCAACTCTGCGGAGTTGTGTGCCATTCCTGCATCCCATCGCAAGCAGAAATCTGTCTCTTTCGAAGACGACACCACGTTGAAACTCCTCGGCCTACAGTGGATGCCTACTTCTGATTGCTTTAAATTTGCAGACTTACCACCGGACACCAAAGGTACAAAACGCGCGATCTTATCTGCGACTGCTCGCGCGTCATATAAATGACGTGTTAGGCCTCGAAGGCCCTGTTGTCCTTTATTCTAAATTATTAATTAAAGAACTCTGGCTCCTTAAACTCGATTGGGATGATCAGCCGCCGCAATTTTCAAAATGGCATAAATACCTAAATTCTGTTGTATATTTTTTAAGATTTATTAAAATGCTTCCTCGTAACAATTTAATTACCGCGTCAGATTTAAATATAGCAGAGTTTGAAGTGATAAAAGCTGATAAACAATTATATTTTCGTGAAAATTTAGAAAAACTTAAACATAATAAAATTTGTTCTCTTGTGTTACGAAAGCTATCACCACATAACGGCGTTTTACGTGTCGGAGGATGTCTCTAATTCGTCCTTCAATTTACAGAAAAGCATCCTGCTTTGTTACCGCCTATTGGACATATTGTAGAACTAATTATAGATAGTTATCACAAACAGACCTGTCATGTTGGTCCACAGCATTTATTATCAATTTTAAGACAGAAGTTTTGGATTCTATCTGCTAGGCGTATTGTCTGTATGCGTACCCATCGCTGCAACCGTTGTTTCAGGCTTAATCCAAAACCTACGTTTCCAAATATGGCAGACCTTCCTGAGTGTTGTGTAGAGTAAAAGTAAAATTAATACACACACCGGTGTAGACTACGCGGGGCAATTTTTTATAACTATGACATGTAAACGCGGAGTACAAAGTCAAAAGGCATATCTTTGCTTATTTTTCTACTAAGTAACGAAAGCAGTTCATCGTGAGCTCGCTTCTGATCTGTCTTCCGCTTCCTTTCTGGATGCTTTTAAGGAATTCATATCTCGGCGTGGCCCTTGTTGCTGTCTATATAGCGACAACGGCACTAATTTTATAGTATCCAGAGCTTATTTCAGTGAACTTCACGAATTTTTTAAATCGGACGAATATTTTTCCATTTTTTCACACAAACTCTCGAAGCTCCGCATCGAGTGGAAGCTCAATCCACCTCACTTTGGGGGCATTTGGGAGGCTAATATTAAATGTGTAAAGTCACACTTAGATAGAGTGATAGGTCCTCAATTATTAACTTAAGAAGAATTAATAACCGTATTAACATAAATAGAGGCTATTCTAAATAGTCATCCCCTCTACTTATTAAGTTTTGATTCTTCAGAACCTAGCGCGTTAACCCCTTCACATTTTTATCTAATGCTACGCTAACGTTTCTACCTGCGACTTATTTTAGTAACTTCTTCTTTCACGTTATTCATTGTGGTACATGGTGTTGGAATATTTCCAAAATCTACAGTTGCCAGAGAAATGGAATACGACGTCCAATCTGATTACTATCGGTACTATAGTTAGTTATAATCATTTGTGAAAATGCGCCCCCTTTACAATGGCCTCTTGTCGTTGTGACAGGGTTGCACCCTGGTCGTGACGGAGTAGCGCGGTATGTCGATGTTCGTTCTAAGAGCGGTATGTTCATCCGTCCTATAACAAAAGTGTGTCGTAGTTGATTTGGTATTTTATTGTTAGTTTTTTTATTTCCTCTTTCATGTAATAGTTTATTAATTGTTTTTTGTTTACTTGTTTATAACAACTATGCTCTATTTCTTTTTGAAGGGGTTCCTTCAAAGCAGGAGGATGTTGAGTTTCGTTCAAATGTCGCTGGAGACTACAGAAAGTGAATTAAGCTATCTATATATCGCTTTTTTGCATTTACTTGTACAATTCCCCCTCCTTTGGACAATTAGTACGCGAGTACGTCGCTAGCCGTTAATTAAGACACGCCTGTGTTTGGTGTCTGTCAAAACCTTAATGGCCGTCCTCGTGTGACGCGATACGTATAATCTATCCTAATTAATCCCGCTGATCCTTGTGTAAAAGCTTAAAATATAGTGTGATTCTAACTTAAAACATTATAAATTGTGTGAGATACGTTTTTATGTTTTTGTGAACCTTGAGAAGATCAGTGCGCTGGCGTGAACTACTCTGGACAATTGGGCTTCATCGTGTACGTGAGTCCCTCAATTTTCCTGATATAATCCCATTCTCCTGGCAGTGCCCGGACAGCTATATTCCAGTGTGTATAATTTTTGTATGAAATAAAAAGGGTTTTTGAGAGTAGAAACAAATACCGAAATGTGGATCTGAGCTGAATTAGCTCCTACTTAACAAACAGTCCATTCCAAAAATATTACAATATATAGCTCATTAAAGATCCACCTCTCAGACAAAAAGATTTTTGATGGTTGCTACTATCATTATTTTTTTTTCTGCCCCCCTCAATATACCAACCATCAAGGCAACAATTAACCAATGCAGATTGATACATTTTCTACACTTGTTACTTAAGTTATGATTTTTTTAAATATTAAATCACTTAATTTACTCTTTTTTTAACCGACTTCCAAAAGGAGGAGGACCTCAATTCGATTTGTACTTTTTATGTATGTACACCGATTACGCTGAGATGTAAGGTAAGTTGAATACTTTGTCTAATTTTGGTGCATCACTATACAAACATTTTATAAATTTTTGAAGCTGTAAATATATGGGTTAGTGTCTTATAAGGTGCCGCCGAAACTGCGCGCCGATTTCATTCATTTGCATACAATGATTTACTGCGAAAATCCAACAATGCTAGAACTTTCATGCCAATCTATCTCCTCTGAGCGATTTATGCATAGCGTTTGTAAAAATAGTTAAAAGTTCTTATTCGTGACAAATCTATTGTTGATAATGTTCTGGAAACTTCATAACGAATGGTTGAATTCACGTGGAATACACCAAGTTGTTGATTCTGTTTAGTGTGGTTTAATTTATCAGTGTCTGTTCGTAGTTTTAAAACATAATACATAATATAATAGCAACACAATGCATTTGCAGATATTTACGCGAAAAACACGGAAATTTTCATGGATTACCTAAATAGTCAGTTTTTTGTAACATTGTCAAATAAAGTTACCTCTTACGTATTATTTGTTTGATATGATATGTATTTTATGTACATGATGTGAATCCCGTATTACTATACGTAAATTTTTTTATATTTTATTATTTTATCTTTTCAGCAACTGAGAGAAGCAAATTGAATTTTCAAGTTTTGTCAAAGCAAGCTCTTGCTCGAGTTGGCTTCGAGTTTCCCTCAGTTTTGCGATCCAACGTTGTAGGTTAAAGTACTTCTGTCCGAGACATGATTATGTCGTTATAAATAATAATGCACCATATAATTTTTTTGAATTTTTGCAAGAAAATAATAATTTACGGAACATACCTGAAATCTGAGACGTGGCAATATTAATCCTTTGTTACATTCATGAGACATAGGTACTTGACCGTGACATATCAATATAAAAAGTTTTTTTAAAGTGAAACTTTTATTACATCGTCTCAAACTTTTCCGTCTGTGTGTTGCATGTCGCGTGACGGGCGGGCTGTTCCAAAAAAAATTAGATAAATGTCTATAATATGAAAAAAAAAGTTTCATTATTACCGTGGTTTCATAAAACCACACAATCCTTTTTTTTATCGAATTGTATTCAGATCCTTAGGCATAACGACCAATTCAAATATTTTTTTTTATTCAAAATAGGATTTTAAATCAGTTATTGCACGTCAACCTAAAACCCAGTCCACAATTATTTATGTCTCAGACCTGAGAAGAATGAGCGAAAGAAACTCAGCAGGCTTCTTCTGTCCTAAATAAAATTACATCAAAATAATAGAATTTTGTTTTTGCAATAAAATTTAATATTAAATACCCGGAGGGTGTTTCCATTCCCATTCTGCGGTATCATTATGAAAGTTATATATGTTTTAAATCACCTTTATCGAATAATCTTTTTTGAATTTTTTGCATATTAATTGTTTTGTACATTTTCTAGGATCACATTGTTAATGCATATTATACAACGCCCAACATACGGTTTACTAACTCGACTTAACCGAGTAATAGGCATAACAAGTTTATGATTGTTCCTGGTGTTAACATTATGATTATCAGAGTTTTTAGCAAATTCAAATCAATAAAACCCATGCTCAGGGTCAATGGTTTTATTGAATGGAGTTTGAAATAAATAAGACAGATGCTAGGAATAAAGAAAAAAGATATTTCATGCTGAAAAGAATTACTGCGCCGAAAAAAAAAACATTTAATATAAGTCACCGGCATGTGGCGATGTACCCACACTTTGATTGGTCGCCTCTCGCAATTACAAACTTTCACACGAATATAGAGAGCGCTATCACTCTAATAGTAAACGATAGTTTGTATTGAACTAGTTTCTTTTACTGCGCTATCCAGAAGTTGGAAATAGCTGAATCCGGGACGCTCTAAATCGTTTGTCCGATTGAGTTGTTTATATTGCACGTTATTAGTTTGGAATTATACGCAGTTTCATTTTGTATACCATTTTAAAATCTGTTCGCTAGTTTGTTGCGTGAAACGTAACGTATTTAATTATAACTTAATAGATAGTTTCCAGAATAGGTGAGAACTTAAATTAGAAACATAAGCTTTGTTTGAATACATAACTACAATTAAATCCCTAAACAAAAACCACAAAAATGGTTCTGTTTTAGTTTTAAAGCTATGTATTAATTGGAATTAAATTTTTTGAACATCAAAACTTACTCATTAATTTACTTATTTGATTCTTTCATATGAATGTCACAAGTAAGAAACAATCATAAGTAAGAAGCAATTAAGAACATAATTATTGTTGTTGGCATCTATAATTGTAGAACTCAACTTGTTTTATTCGGTCTATATTATATTGTATGTATTAGTATGTATACTATGTTGGTGCAATAAATAAATAAATAAAATCAGAACGCTCATTTGAAAGGCAGTGTCAACACCAAAGCTTTCAATATGTCATCATTAGAAGTTTTATCTAATTCATTATCGACTATCGCATCTGTAAGAAGAAATTGATTAAATAAAAATACATGACTGTAAAATGGGAAAAAGGTTTATTTGAGATTTTAAATCAGAATTTTCGTAAAGAATGACACTCAGCCTCATTTAAGGAAGGATTTTTTAATAATTTACCGGAAAAATCGGTTCTACAGACTGTTTTGATTTAGTCCTACCCGGTGTAAATCTAGAAAGAAAACAAGTGCGCTATTTAGCGCCAAAAATATTTTTAAATCTGTTTATGACTTTTAGAAGTATGGATTTTCTGATCACCTTGATCTCCTTGAAGTATGAATGACTCGTAAACCTAAAACTTCAGCTGCTCTACGGAGTTAAAATCAAACGAATCTTCGTCTAAAACAGGATTAGCACAAGAAACGAAATTATTTTCAGAGGACTGTGTCGTTGAACTTCACGATTCTATACCTCCCTCTTCATATCAGTATGGATGACCAGACATGGAAACTTTCACTTTACTGTTGTGGATTTATTTTATCCATTGTCCGTTACGAACGAAGCGTGAATGTCACATAGTTAAGCTTTTACATTATCTTTTCAGATGTTACAGGACAATTTATTTAAGTTTAGTCAAGGACACAGTAAATAGGTTTGTTAAGATTAGGCTTTTAGGCAGTATCAGTTAATTATAAAGCATTTTTATCAAAGTAAATATTATACATATATATAGTAATAAATCATACTTTAACATGAAAATACAATTTTCAACTATCTAAATAATTTCAACTGTCTGATATAAAGAAATTCATTAAAACAAACAAATTATATTAAATAAATTTTATCAATTGGATTTTCAACATTTTTATCATATTTTTGTTTAAATTCATATTTTCTAGAATTATCTTATTAATACACAAATAAAATTTGAAAAAAGCTAACAAGATTATATAACGAGGCGTTACTCGAACGGTTAGCTCGGTTAGGTTAGAGCAACGGCACGGAACGCCGGAGGTCGTGGGTTCGAGTCCCGCATCATTCATAAAATTTTGTCTTTTCAAATTTTATTTGTGTATTAATCCTAGAAGTGAGGGTTATCACTTTAAAAACATAACATATTGTTTAGATTTACAAGAGCGACATCTCAAGTCAATTCCCTATTATGCAAATATTGGGGTTGAGCAGGTAATCAACTGTAAAGTAGATCCTGTAAATGAAGCCACAACCTGAGAGTTGAACAAAGTAAACAAGATTTTATAACGAGGCGTTACTCGAACGGTTAGCTCAGTTGATTAGAGCACCGGCACGGAACGTCGGAGGTCGTGGGTTCGAGTCCCGCTTCGTTCATAAAATTATGTTTTTTCAAATTTTATTTGTGTATTAATCCTAGAAGTGAGGGTTATCACTTTAAAAACATAACATATTGTTTATCTTATTATTATTATAATAACTTAAAAAGAAACGAATAGTTTTGATTCAATTTACAGTTAATTTAAGTGCTTTTACTTGACTCCAAAAGTAGTCATCATAGTAATCATATTTACATAAACAGTCATTTCAAGTTGTTTAAGCTATTTGGCGTCACTTAACGATATTTTGTTAGCATATTGTCAACACCTGTTGGCGTCATGATATAATAACAGTTGTGTATGTTATTTATAATAAGTTACCGAATAGCATTAAAATTTTAATTCTTATTTAAGAATAAGCTATATATTTGACTAAATGCTTATAATTTTTAAAGTGTTAAGGAATTCATGGATATGAAATTCTGTTTTTAATTGTTATAAGTTAAATATAAGCTCATTATTATAATATTTTAATAGTTTTTTGCAAATAAATATATTATTATTATTAAGTTTTCACTTCTATTGGAAGTCTCTACAACCCCCATTTTTTTAGGTATCTTTATATTTTTAAAATTTCAAGTCATAAATAATTACGACTTGAATAAACGACGAAGTATGACTAAACGGTTTTTGTATTTTGATATCATTCCAAATAATATGCGAAAGCTGAGTACACTTGAAAAAGTATTTTGCATTTTGTAGTAACGTCTTCGTTGTTATTTACTGTTGAATAAAATGCTTTCTGTAAATCGTACCTTAGTTGAATATTTTATTTGGATTCTCAGTGTTTGTTCAATTTCCCAAAAGGATACTACGTTAGTATTTTGTTTTCTGTAGTCTGTCTATAGTGTTACGACACGAAATTTCAAATAAACTTGTTTTACTGAAATTCCTCTGAAAATTTATAAATATCAAAATGGTTAGAAGATTACGTTACTCAGACTAGTCACCGGCCCTCAGATTGCCTCAGATATCAGAATAAAATATAGAGGTACAATATTATCTATTCGCAACATAAATATAACTATATGACTATACAATACTCAATATTATTTTATTAATGGAAAAAGGAAGACAAACGAGCGTACGGGTCATCTGATGTTAAGTGATCACCGTCGCCCAAATTATCTTGCAACACATGAATCACAGGATCGTTGCCGGCCTTTAAGGAAGGTGAACGCTCTTCTTTTGAAGGAACCCATATCGTAACGCCCTGGAAACACCGCACAAGGAGGACCCAGATAGTGGGGATGATATCCTAACTTTTGGCGTACCAAGCGAAGGTGGAATTCGGCGGCATGAATCAGGTGAAATTGCACTTCAATTGAAATTAAATTACATGAAGAAAAAACTGAGAAAGTGTACAATAAACAATGCCCGCGTTAGATAGCTAGGCTGATCTATTGAAGAGGTAGCTACCAGTGCTTGGGTTTTCATAACTCTATTGAAACCTGTAGATAGTACCTAATTTATACATTATCCACGCTTCTGGGACCCCCAGGCCAAGTGTCTCGACAACAAAGGACACAAAGATGTAAGAGTCATTCAGCCTGAAATATTTTTACTTAAAGTTTACTTACTGTCTTCTGTAGTCAGAGAAGGACTCCCATATTGTAGATGTACGAACGTTACCGACGAGAACGGACATAGAGTAATAACAACTCTCTGGCGAGGCAATTATGAGCAATTTGGTTTGACAGTGGCAGTAATTTTGTATACTTGCTGTTATAATAACGGATTTATTCAAAATCAAAAATTTCAGCGGCTTAGGATATAGAACAAAAACAGATGAAAAAAACTGCATTGTAATTGTACATGTTATGATATTACATTGAAATTTGTAACAGCTCCTAATTATTATAATAATAATAATATTGGCACACTACTTACAGAAATTATCTTGCCCCAAACCTGGCATAACATGTTCTATGGGTTGCAACGATATAATAAATGCGATATAAATACTTACTTAAACATAGATATATTCAAATAAAAATATGTGTGTGTTTGCAAGTCACAAACAGTAGAAGTGAATCTTATGATAAGTTCTTGATTAAAAATACTCATTGAAAAGTATTGAAAAAATAAACAGTTCCTCTATGTGAACTGTATACTTATAAAAATATAAAAAAATAACAATCGAATTGAGAACCTCCTCCTTTTTCAAGTCGGTTAAACCTCATAAATTTTCCCGAAACAATAATGTTTGACTCTATTTTTCACGGCTACGCGATGCAACATTAATTATGACTTATTGAGATTTGAGTAACCCTGAACAGAAAAAAAAAAACATTCATTTTAATTTCAGAATGTACCTATTGTTTTAACTAGATGCTATAATTCGTGAAGACTTGGAACATTAAATGCTATTTTTATCGTGCAAATGAAAATGATAATAACATAATTATAACAAATTTGAACAATACTCCTCAGGTTTAATATCATTAATGCTATTTTTTAGTTTAGCTAAAGAAGTGTTGTGGGTAATGGTACGTTAGTGTACTAACTTTTTTTTTTTTTTGAAACCATTTATTTCTGATACAACATTACAAAGCAATGTAAACATATTATATTATGGAGTTGAACCATAAACTATGTATAATATAAAAATAAATAATAATAGATTACACATCATCTAGTGTCACATTCATAAAGTATTTTATCTATCATCTATCGAGTATTACTCGTATACGACAACATAACGGTTTTTAGCATTTACTTTATTATTTGACCTAACTAAAATCACAATTAACTATGAAGTTCAATATAGTCATTTAATAATTTTCATACAATGCTTAGTAGACGCTAGTGGCTCATTCTCTCGCCGGCTGAATCCTTCACATTTACTTGTTCTTGTCTCTTTCGTCTCGCTTTTCGTTTCATCGCGTTTCAAATCACAATAGTTCTGAAGAAGTGTCGCTTCAAAAATCTATGACTGGTAAACAAACACCCATATTCATTATATGAATGTTTGCTCCTACCGGGATTCGAACCAGGGACAAGCTTAGTAGGTAGAGTCACCAACCACTCGGCTATATGGGGCGTCATGAATAGAGGGTTTAATATTTATTCATTAACCTAAACCAATTATAATCAAGTGACTACCTTAAATACTTCGGATTTTATTTAAGTTGTCATAGGGATCGAAATCATCACGTATAGATGCTAATTCCCCCTGTCCCCATCCCCAAAACATACGTGTTATCTGGTTAACCATCCGAAATTATTGTATGAATACGTGATTACTGATCACGTTTTGAAAATTGGAACGTTATTATAATTAAGACTTCATTCAATCTGTAGCGCAAATTGTCGTAAAGTTTTAACAAAGATTTTTGGACTATATTATCTCTCAGTAAGTAAATAAAACCTTGTACATCAATCTGTGGCGCAGTGTTCGTATTTTATTAGTGACTAGCTGTTATCTACGAGCTCGACCGCATTTAACATAATTGGTAACAGTTATTTGACAGCTCTTCAGCAGATCCAGCGATTAGCTCGTACAACTTCACGAACTTAACTTCTTTATAAAATTAGTATTGATAATTATTCGCAACTAGTTTTAATTGACAAATAAACTAGGAAAAATATAATAATATATGAAGTGTTACATCGTACGATAATTCAGGTAATGGAACCCACACGTCGCGTCACCAAACATCTAGATCTCACCGATGTTGCTGCAATAGTTGCGCAGTCAAAAACTACAGAGTTGTAAAAGCTTGAGAATCACACAAACTAACTTCTGTATTTATAGTAAAAGGATTTCAATTCAAGACTATGCTCGATATTATTGACTCTGTGCGAAGGAATCATCGACAAAATTGATTTTAATTAAAACCATAAAATTGTTACTTGTTTTAAGTTTATTTAAAATAAAAATAAAAAGTAAAAGTTTACATATGTAGAGAGTGGCCCCCTCATGCTAAAATGAGAGCTTATATATGTCGGCGTTACGCCAGGGTTTCCTTGATCAGGGTCCACCATGAAGAAATACAACACTAATAATTTCTCAGTTTTACGTAAAACAACCGCTTTTATAACTTCCGTACAATAGATGAAACATAGCTTCCGCACAATAGATAAAACAGAGTAACACAAATACAATTAATGGTATTATAAAATAATTCCTAAATACAGCTCAATAAATGTTTTAGTGAATTTATATAACTTCAAATGATTTATATAATAGTTTGTTCATTTAATTTGAACAAACATTACGAAGTAAGAAGATGGCGCTGCAAGCAAGTTTCGAAATACAATTAAGAGACTTAATGCATAAAATAATAAAGTTTGATACAGAATAACGGTATTAATTTTAATACAAATTAATTTGAACATTTTCACATTCAATTAAGTATTTTAATAATAAATAAAACATGAAACATCTTCAAACAATTCAAACAGTCAAAACAGTGTCTATTAAATTAGTTACACCTTAATAAATAACAGTTTTATGTTTACAAATAGCTATTTGTATTCAATCTTATATATTTCAGATAACAATAAACTAAAATATAAATATCAATAGTTGCAAACAATTGACGGTAGGTGGCGATTTGCGCCCATACGGCCATACTGACTCTAGCGCGTCACTTGCGCTGTTTTTATAACAATATCAGACGAGACTTCACCCTTATTGGGATTTTAGCCAAAAAGGCAACACATAGCCAACGCAAGACCAGGTAAGGCATCACCCATTGGATCTAGCGAAAACAAAAGGCAACACACATCGCCAACGCAAGACCTGGTAAGGCATCACCCATCGGATCTAGCCAAAACAAAAGGCAACACATCGCCAACGCAAGACCAGGTAAGGCATCACCCATCGAATCTAGCCAAAACAAAAGGCAACACATCGCCAACGTAAGACCAGGTTTAAGGATACGCATAGTGGCCATCCAGCGTTTTAGGAAGGTTCTTTGGATAGAAAAAATAAATTTCACGCACACACATTAATAATTACAAAAGCTTATCACAAATCAATGGAATCTACATAATCCGCTAAGGAAGTGGAAGCACCCTCGGTCTCCACTGAAGTGCTTTTAAATAAAACAGCACATCGCGCCCATGGCAATGCTCCATCCTTCTCCGTATCTGTTGCACATAACACCAGGCAAAGCGGCAAATTCAGGTGCCACTTTGTAACACCAGGAGTCAGTGTCACGCAGTTGGATCCATTGAACATGAAAAAAAGAAAAAAAACGTTAAGTTATTTCGTAAAATGCAACGACATTCTTAACGCCATGCGATTCAACATAATTTATAAAAATTGTTTGAGTCTTGATTATTCCATTAATTCACTATCTTTTAACAAATTTTACGGGTTTATCATCAACAGACTAAACTGATCGCTCGTTCGGTCAATCCTGACCGAAATAAGGAACCCCACTGGACAATGATCACATCTGAATAAAATTTTCAATAGGTTGATATGAAAGATATCAACTACATCACTAACACACAGTAACAACTCAGGGGCAGTCTACCATCGCTTAAGCCTCATCGTGTGTCTTAAGAATGATACTTCACGGGTCATCACACGGCGTCATAGACTAATAAAATTATTTAAAAGTATTAACAATTAGAACTGTAACATCAACTTAAAGCTTTCCACATGCTCAGTAGGCATAACGCATTCCTTAACGTAACAATAGTCTTGTCGTAATATCTTATAGAATCTATCAAGCCAAAATCATAAAATAAAAATAACAAAAGATAATATTAGGCTGTTAAGATCTTAATTCGTAATATTGTTTCGTTAATAATTCGTAAAAACTGAAATATTTACAACAACTTAATTCCCATGTGTTGTACTGTGATAATGTAGGTGTTGCTATAAGTATCTGTTCAACACTTATCGTCTTGCAGCAAAGTAAACTGTTGACTTACAAAGGCTAACTCTTTTTAATATTAACAGTACTGTTAAATTATTTTCACACATGAAAATTTTAATTCAAACCACAAACAATTATTTTAATTACACGCAAACTAATTTGTACGCAATTGAGGGTGGCGAGAAATAATGCAACTCACTGTAGAAACATAAAAATTAATATTTTAAAATTCCTCAAATTACTACAAGATACGTAAACACGATTTTTATGAGCGTTACACCTCTTATGAGCAGTATATTTTCACTAAACCTTTAAGCACGGTAACACTACGTGAAATTCAACACAAAATTGATAAAAGTTAACTATCATTACGGTATTGTTAGCGAATTACTTTATTCCAATATTATAATTTTGATTTCTTCTTTACGTTTTTTAAAAAGCAACTCACCCACCCACAGAAAACCAGTGAAAGAGAACAAATTCCATGCTACACGGTATCGTTCAAATCTATATTGGTAATTACATTGAAAAATATTTTTGCATTATTTAGCTAATCTCTTATTCGTCATCGTCAAAAGCTATACACAGCGTACTATGATTTTATTTCACGAAACTGACCTTCAAAATCATTAAAGGAATTAAATCATGGAAATATGAGGGTGTGGATTGCTGCGCATGTTTTTAAATCTGGTCCGGATTAAATCAAATGAGGTATTTTCATTGTCAAGAAGGTCGTGAGACGATATCACACGGCTTGGTTAGCAGTAGCAATGAAACTATTTTATTTTAAAATTTGAATTCGTTGTAATTTTAATGTAAATGGTAATTATAAGTCAATCAAATTATGGTAGTTCGAATCCTTTATCGCATGTCTATACAACTATAATTTTGAGTTTTGCTTAATCTATCAATTTGGTTTGCTATAAAAGGGGTAAAGGATTGAATTATCTCTAACGGCATTTGAATTAAACTTTCAGAAATCAAAGCAAAGTCGGTCCATGCCATTCTTTTTCTGTACTAGTAATATAGGGCTGCTTAAGGGGAAAGAGCTCTCTTATTATGCCATTTTCCTTTAAGTCTTTAATAATATCCCGGATTTTGTTGCAAGATTTCGTCGGGATATTTTAATCTAATTTATAGCTCACCTATAGACCCGATTTCCAGATGTAAAATTATCTGTTATTATTATTCATATTGATAAGGTCGGTATCTTATTCAAAAGCGGATGTCAAATTTATATATTCATTGATTAAAAAATAAACTCGATTAATTGTACTCGCTAAGTCTAAAAATCTATTAGGTTGCCAAACTGATTTTCATTATCACTAACACATCAACTCGAGCTCTAAGCGAACATTATCAATTTCAACTATAGCTGTAATGCCTCGTTTTGAAATCTGGGGGCACGGAAGTGCCCCTGCCAAGCCGAGCAACAACAAGTGGCGCGGCCGTACTATCCTTTTCTCGAAGAAAAACAAGAAGCCTGAATTATCAGTTACCAACCAGGCATTGTATCAACACTTACAAATTTCATTCAATTTGAACCAGTAGCTTAAGAATTATAACTAGTCAAATTTTCTTAATGTCACTGACTGACTGACACATAATTAAAACGTGAACCAGTAGATAACTAGTAAAAGTTTCTTAATTTTGTCACTTACTGACTGAACGATCACTAAAACTCTTAGGCACGTTTTAAATTGATATGGTCACTATTAGATGATGCTAGGATAGCTAATTACGTACTAACTAAAGACAGTTTGGACTGAATAAATAGACCGCCTTGGTACTACATGGATCTCACAAGCTTTTACGTTAGAATAACTCGAGTTGTTTTTGAAGGCATAACTGTTTGTTTTCGGGCAACGAAGCTAGTTATTTTCGCTCGAATAGTCAGTATTTAAAAGACGGTTATAATTCACCAATAATTACATTAAAAGTGCCCCGTTTTATAGATGAACAATAGGTATTTTATTTGGGGCGTTACGTTAGTCATTTTGACGGCGGTAACAATTTTTATCTTAGTGGCCCTTCCGATGTCAGTATTCACACTCAATAAACTTTACTAAAACTGTCACGGGAATCGGAATTATTATTTGTTTTGTTACAATCAAATAAACATAAATTATCAAACAGATATTTTTAAAGGGATTTTTGCAGTCTTTCATATTGCAATTAAAATATATGACTTATTCTTTCGTGAAGTGAATTAGGGGTATTTCCCAACATTTCTTAACAACTAAGAACAGAATAAATACCTGTTACCAGTGCAGTCAAACCCTCCTGAAGGGCGCCCAAGCCTCTGACCGGAATTAGTTGCCAAACGTGTCAGCTCATTCTTCAATCGTTCCCACGTAACCAGGTATCGGCCCACGTTTTTGCTCGTCCTCTCAATTGCCTCAACGTCGTCACAAGATCCCTTTATTCGAACTTCATGGAGCCAAATATAATTAGCACACCAGTCCCTGATACATGAGATTTTTCATCAGGGTTGACTTTTCGTTATGGAGACCCATCACTTGATCCATGGCAAAGACCATCCCCTCTGGAGGCCCTAAGTCATGGGGCTGTGATCCCACCGCTGCTGTAGGCGTTACGCCAGGGTTTCCTTGACCAGGGTTCACCATGAAGAGACACAACACTAATAATTTCTCAGTTTATTGAAGCACAACTCCTAGTATAGATATGAACCGTCTTTACGTACAATAGATGAAACATAACTTCCGTACAATAGATGAAACAGAGTAGATACAACTTCTTTTAAAACACAAATACAATTAGGTATTGTAAAAATAATTCCTAAATACAGCTCAATAAATGTTTTAGTGAATTTATATAACTTCAAATGATTTATATAATAGTTTGTTCATTTAATTTGAACAGACATTACGAAGTAAGAAGATGGCGCTGCAAGCAAGTTTCGAAATACAATTAAGAAAGACTTAATGCATAAAATAATAAAGTTTGATACAGAATAACGGTATTAATTCTAATACAAATTAATTTGAACATTTTCACATTCAATTAAGTATTTTAATAATAAATAAAACATCTTCAAACAATTCAAACAGTCAAAACAGTGTCTATTAAATTAGTTAGACCTTAATAAATAACAGTTTTATATTTACAAATAGCTATTTGTATTAAATCTTATATATTTCAGATATATCAATAATAATATATTCATTTTAACGATAAACTAAAACATATATATCAATAGTTGCAAACAATTGACGGTAGGTGGCGATTTGCGCCCATATATACGTCCGGGCATGTCATGGATGCTATTGTGCGTGGAATACGCACTGCGCAGCAAATAGCTTCTTCTTATCTTAGCTCCCTGATATTTTGCTGAGCGGGCTGCACCAATCTTACTCTTAGTTACAGAACATCCCAAATTTGCTCTATGGGATTGAGGTCGGGACTTCGAGCTGGCCAATCCAACCAACGAATCCCTACCTCTTGAATATTCGCTTCCACATCGCCAGAACGGTGAGTTCGAACGTTATCGTCCATAAAAATCAAATTTTCTCATATAAGAAGAAGCACCTCTATGCTCGTGAAGTAATTTAGGGCCACGGGCTGGACCGTAATGGCATATATTGACAGCGAGAAGCCTCCTACCGACAGTCCATAAGCTGGTTTGCACACCTCTGACGTAATAAATGGATGAAATCTCTGTATAATAATTATGCTATCACTAATCGTATTCATACAAGGACAGGTGGCGAGGTAGATAGGGTGCAGATTTGTGGGGGGGCAGTGATTAGCGTGACAAATTATGTTCGGTGTCGAACACACTCCGTATTAATATTAATGTTAATCATAGGAATCGAAATGATTATGATCCCTATTGCTATTGCAATAAGGTCCTCAATATCATGATTTTGAATTAATACCCTATAACTCCCCGATCAATGCGTAAATATGAAATTTTAAATTCTGACGAGAGCTACATTCCTATCAATCAAAATTCGAATTGAATAAACATTATTTCATTTTTAAATTTTTTGCATCGTCTGTACTATCGACAAAATTGAATCGTGACCCACCTTAATGTAATTTCCCTACTGTTATAATAGACAAGTAAGTCGAAATTCAATTGAACATACATTTACTAAGTAACTGTTATCATTTTATTCCAAACTGACAGACCATCAATTGTCATACAATATTTTTCGTGCACATAAACGCATTTGCAAAAAAAAGCGGTTTATTTTTTTTCCGTCCCTTTATAAAATACAATACCAACAGAATTTTTATCATTTGAGAATATTACTAGCTTATTGAAGAAGTGTGTGGTGCATAAAAAAAATTACAACGTAAATTTAAGACATAGTCGGACTTTACCAAAAATTTAAGTTTATTTCGTATCGTGGCGGAATTCATTGATAGGTCGTATTAACTCTAAATCATTTTTGATAATTATTGTCGGAATCTACTGTTTCCTTGATATTTTTAAGTCTTGATACCATTATTTAGTGGTCTCTAATATGGTTGATAGAACGAAAACAAGAACGATGAAGGGTGTCAATGGTATTTGTCCCAGAGGCTATAAATGTGAGTCGTTCGACAGTTCAGAGAACTTGACAACGATTTCAAACGTACGAGATGCGCATCAAGTCAGAATCACTATGATTTTGGTTAGATTTTATATGCGAATGGAGTGACTTTGATTTGATTTGTACCTCGTGCGTTTCTTTGTACTACAATTTGTAGTGCGTTCAAACGCAATAATTATTGCATTTAATATTTTGACCTAATATGTCGTTTATAATAATCTAAACATTATTTAAAACAAACAAACAAAAATAAAAATAGTTTTAAAAGCTTTATTTATATCACGTATAAATGTACAAACAATGAAAAATATAATATACGCAGTGGCATACTGACATAAAGTCATTAATGGCTCTCTCTGTGAGGTTTTACAATGACCTTCCAAAGTACATTACGGAGTTCGGCTTTAACGGATTTAAAAATCATATCAAGCGAATTTTACTCGGAAAAGCATAATTTATTATACAGTCAAAGAGTACACAAGCGACATAATAATTGTTTGGTCAGGTGAATAAAGATACCAAACTCTTTACTCGTTTTCCATGATATAATAATAAGTCATTGTTTAATGATGTAGCTTTTATAATTATTTCGAACTTTACTTTAAGTATCTCTTATTATTATTTAAATGATAATTGTAGCTAATGGTTCTAAATAATTCAAATTCAAATATTATTATTGAAAATCACTTATTGAACGTCAAAAACCACCTCGCATTCAAAATAAACTTATAATTAGTATAACAAGAATTTAAAGTTTCTTCTTGTTGCTTCTCAACGAAAGCGTCTTTATCAATCGGTGATAGTGTTACAACTTTTACTGTCGATTCAAAACATTTAAGCACAGAAGTGAAGTAAATAAAATAACAAAATATTCAATCAGTGTGTAATTTATAATGATTAGTCACAACGTTATACTAATAATTGGACCGGTTTTTCCATATTATATTATGCTATGGTATTACTGCGAAAAGTACTGACCCGATCGGAAAAATATTTAAAACATTAGATGAAGTGTGTTTCGGAGAAGGATTTATTTAGTAACCTAAATTTTTTTGACTTCGAAATACTTATATATTCGCAATACAAATAATTCAATCAATAACATTTCATTACTTATGACAATACATACAACAAGCTGGCGCAGAGTACTCAATTTATGTGGCAAAAAAACGTTTGCCAGGTTAAAACTTGTATCAGATATACGGTAGATGACTAAAATCAATACCAAACGCAATCTCTGCTATTGCTGAATAAAAAAAACATTATTACTGTTAAATCTTAATTTATTATTAATAACGGTCAAATTATGACTTTTGGGCTATTAGCTAATAAAAGTTATAGTCTTTCATAATGTTTATTGTGCTATGAAAGAATTTATTACAAATAATATTGGACCATTCATGGCACGCGTTAATAGTTACCCTCAAAATTTTTTTTATTGGCTAATAATAATAGAATAACTTTAAGTACTTTAATTACCTTTACTTTTAATCTTCTCGTCCAAAATACCAGTGTCTGAAGATGATGGTTTTTAACCAGTTCACACTGGTTGCCAGTGCTGACATAGGTAACCCAGACGTGGTCACTAACTATGGGTGTTATAAAGAAGCTCATTGTCGCTCAAAGGGCAATGAAATCGAATCAGAAAAGAGGAGATCCATGAAAGAACCGAAGTTACAGACATTGCTCAGATGGTTGCGAAAATGGAGAGGCAGTGTGCAGGGCAAATAGTTTGATAGACAGTTGGCCGTTGGGGCAGTAAAGTCCTCGAATGGCGACCACGTACCGGAAGATATAGTGTTGGTAGCACCCTAACTAGATGGACCGACGATCTGGTCAAGATCGCCGGAATAGGTTGGATGAGGGCAGCGCAGGACCGATCGTCATGGCGATCTTTGGGGGAGGCCTTTGTAAAGCAGTGGACGTCTTTCGGCTGAAATGATGATGACTGTTAAATTCAGTGCTTTTGAATCGTCACCATAAATATTTCTCTTAAATTACTGAATGTACAATATATTCAGGAAGTAGAGCTCGTGAGATGAACATACAACAAACTCAACGGCCACTCTGTGCCCCCATAGTGCCCACGTTGCACTCTGTCGACTAATTGGGAAGCTTCCTAAGAGCTTCGAGCATAAATACGGTCATTTTGTTTGTTAAAATGTTGTTCAATTCTAATAATTTTCTCATCCGTACAACAAAAATTTTCTGTGACCTCACTTTGCGTACCGCTTCAGTAGTTGTTCCGATTTTACCACCCTATTCTTTTTAAATCATCAGTTAAGAAATGACCAGAACGTCTCTTATAGGTTGCAAATCCTAAGTCATCTTTGAAACTCCATTGCAAAATGGTTGGTCTTCATCTCCCGAGACTAATCTTTTGTTTTGGACGGGATTATTTTTCTTATCTTACCTTTTTTTCGTATGAACACTACATAGACGGCCTGATCTATTTCTGTCACAAACAGAGGAGGTCTCATTGTACCTATTAATGACCCGGTATACAAACATGTTACTAATACCAAGTGTATGGAGAGTTTTAAATATTGCATTTGGCTCCATACCTACTTTGTATAATGCAATCACAGCGATTCCGTTCTCCTTATCAACCCACTCCATTTTAATATCGCAAAATATTGTACAATGTATATATAAAAATGACAGATTCCAAATTCTAATTTAATATTTTGTTTATTTTTAATTGTAACAGTAGTTAAGGCCAGACTAAGTATATTAGATACAGCACGTTACAAACTAATTCGTTTTGTACATTAAAGCAATTGTAAAATACTCTATTGATTGAAAAGAGTGGCTATTGAGTTTGATGTATGTTCTTCTCACGAGCTCTATTTTTTCTGAACATATCGACGCCGAAAAGCGATCTTGTCGTATCTCGAAAAATGCGAAAATACGTTTTTTACAAAGTTCGAATCAGAAAAATAAAATTAACAAAAAGACAACCGACTTCGAAAACACTATTCCAAAACAATAGAATCGGTGTCCTTCCGCCGCCACCCGCTCTCGCCTCTCGCCTCCTCACGACTCAAGCACATCTCACCTATAACTATGTATGTCGTAACAAACCTATCTTTGATGACACCGACTCCAAAAATTACAATAATCGTAACTAGAATTAGATTTATTAATTAGATTGTATAAAAATACGTAATTATTTTAATACTTTTTAGTACATATTATATCTATCGTTTTGGAATAGTGTTTTTGAAGTCGGTTGTTTTTTTGTTAAATTTAATTTTAATTTTACGATTTTCAGTGAATTTGAAGTACACTAACTAAGAATTCGTCTAAATATGTGTAGATATACAAAATTTTTCAATGCAGCAATGAACGTAAGCGCTTAATTGAAGCGTTCCGTTACTTTGCCATGGATTCCGTAATCAAACCTAACCGAACTCTCACCAAACTATCTTTGAAGTATATTATTTCCAATAAAAAAAGAATCATCGAAATCGGTTGGCGCGATATTGAGTGATTCGTAAATTTATCATCCACTTTGCTATACGTATGTGTAGCAAATTTAAGACTTCTATGGTTTTGTCATGGATGCCATGGTCAGATCTGGACCAAATTACAATGGGACCACACAGGAAGCACCAGCTTTTAAATAAAAAAAGAATTATCAAAATCGGTTCACCCAGTCGAATGTTTTGAGGTAACAAACATATAAAAAAAACATACCGACGAATTGAGAACCTCCTCCTTTTTTGAAGTCGGTTACAAAATACTGCGATCGAATGAGCTGGGTCTCATTATTCTACGAGTATTTCTTGTTTATATACGACATTGAATTTTTTGTAAATATTTCGAAATTGACACGAAAAAATGTTGTAAGTCAGCCAAAATCCGCTATTTTTAACCGACTTCAAAAAAGGAGGAGGTTCTCAATTACTTCTCAATTCCACTTATTATTAGAGTTTAAGAAAGCCTTCAGCGAAAGGATTGGGTGGCAAGAGTTGTATTGGAAGCAAGAAGTCATATTACACATAAAGGTGAATCATCAAGACAGATTTACGGATATAATGGACGTATGAATATTATATAAACTAAGGAGAAGGAATAAGAAGGAAAACTTAGGGACCTTCAAGACATACTCCCAAATTAAAGGCTGGCAACGCATCTCTTGATCTCTCGATCCCTGGTGTTGTGGATATCCATGGGCTTTACCACTTTTCTTTAATAAAAAATAGAAGAAGACGGCAAGACACGGTTTTGTGAAAATTTTGATAAGCGCGTTATATATCATTCAAATTTAATTACTGTACAATAATTCATGCGAAGGATTTTCAAATTAGATGGCTGAAATATAACGAAAGTCGCAAACAATACGCATAGAAATTTGATAATTTTTTTAAAATAATTAGTAGTTTATTTTTGGCAAAGTCGCATTATTGCAGAAAAGATTCAAATCGTCTTTATTTACCACGTGAGTTTAAACATAATTCAAATCTTTACCGTATTCACACAATATAAACTTTTTAGTTCAATTCATTTAAAAACAATATTGGATTTGAAATTTCATCAAAATCTTAATGTTCCTGATCCAACAGTAATTTGTAAGTATCGTAATGAAAAATGAAAGAACTTCGAAAGAACAAAGAGATCATGTTCAGTATTGTAATTTCAGTTTTTGTAATTACCTACATAGTTTTTAGCATTGACATTTTTATATAATTTTAATGATTAAAGGGTTGGAATTTGTTTTTTACTTTTTTGTTTTTATTGAATAAATACATTTTCATATAAACACGATTTTATTTTTATGACCATAGTGGTCGTATTACTAGTTACAACAAATCGCAAAAACACTTTAAAAATAAATATTGACTTAAAACAAAGTAAAATGAAAAAAATGAAATGAAATTTTATTTGCAGGAAACATTGTACTTAAGGTGTTAACAATATAATGGATAATCCAATATGTTTCGTCAATTGACATGCAAAATATGTTACAAAATTGTCTAAACACTAATCGTACTGTTATATTGAAACATGTCGGATTTCTCAATGATATCAATAATATTTATAAAATATAATTTTAAGATATTATAATATGACATGTAAATAACTTAATAATTCATTTAGTACCTATGTATAATATTAACAAATTCAATGTCATAAAAGTATATTAATTTACATATATTATTATCAAATAGACTAATTCATTTTGTATTGAAAAATTCATTTAAGCTATAGAAGCACTTATTTGTTAACCACTGATGCAGTCTTCTTTTAAAAACTTTGAACGGTAAATCTTTCAATTCATTTAATGCTCATCATTTAATAATTATACTCAGATACAGCAAGTTTGCTGCCCGCCAATTTCAACAAATTAGTGTTATTCCATACATTTATATTTTGAGATACACCATAATCGTCTATTATTATACATATTCGTAGTTTGTATTTTAAAAACGGATTGCTGTAGATTACAATAATCTTAGAATGATTCCTTAATTGCATATAGAAGATTTCAGGTTAAAATTTAATCAATAGAAAAATGGTATTTGTAAGTCCTGTACTTTACAAGTTATGAACGAAAGTTATAACGCTTTCCGGCGTCGATATGGTAAATACAGTAAATTAAAAAAATATATATTGACGATTCAAAAGCGCTTAGTTTAAGACTTTAAGAAATTTATTTACTTTAACAACAGTATCAATGTGGAAACAGATAACTCTAACCGGATTCATTTTCTTTTGCAGAACGATGTTATGATATTGAGATTCTTTAAGCCGACTTGTTGCTGATTGCTTTCCCTGCAGCTATTTTATTTCAGTGAAACACTATTAGAAATGAATTTATTTCTTCTTTGTAAATTAATGATTCTCAATTCTGAGATATGTTTTTGAAGATAAACTTCTTTTGGAATGGCGTTTATTGAATGTTATGACGAATACGTTACGTTAAGTATACGAAGAAGAGAAAAAATATTGAGTTTTAGGAAATAAATGTAGCTCATTCGAAGTTCGAAGTGAAGAAAGGGAAAACTTCCTTAGGTACGTTGAGCACTTTATTTTGAAGGTATTGAATGAAACTGAGCGTGCGGCTCCCTCGGGAGAAGTCTGCTCAAGTAAACTAAAGGAAGCTAGAGGGCTGGTGACTTATATCACAGGTCCTTGACCTTTCAAAGGCATCAGTTTCCCACATAAAAGAGATTGTAAGGCTTAACAGATAGAGGTTACAAACTTGAGATACATTTTGTGTGGAGAAAATTAATGACATATTATTATTATAATAATATTTATTTATTTGGAAACAAATACAGATACATCCTTAAACAAAAAGTAGATATAGTAAAAATAGAAATGTGGACTCAAGGATGTCTCCTCAAACAGTCTGTTTCACTAAGCACACATAATATTTAAATTTAGACGTAAATTACACTTAGTAGCAAACACAAACAATAACATACAAAAGTGAGGCATAGAGTTTGTTGAGCTCAGATTTCTACAACACAAGCAAAAATTAATTTCCCGTAATATGACAGAAATGATGATGGTAGCTAACGATAGTAAATAATTCGACTCAATGAAAATATTTATAGACTTCATCAGAGCTGAAGACTTGCCGTGGTCTAGTCCCGATCTTAATCCGCTGGATTATGATTTATGTCAGTTTTTATTTATTTATTTAATTCAGAGAGATCTCCATATATATTAGTAAATGTATTAGTAACAATATTTCTTATGTACTACGTTAGTATTATTAGTGGAATATATTTATAAACCTAGAGCTAACTGTATCCAGTGTTTCTGGAAGGAACAGTCAGCTCTTGCAGCAATCATCTTTACGATGCTGTTACTGCTAACACGAAGACGCTGCAACATGGAAACCGCTTTTTTGCGCATTATGGCATGAATACCATGTGCCTCAGCAAACATTCCAGAGGCGCTACAACGCCATGGTAGCCCCAACAGCCTCCTAAACGCATTATTATATGTGACACGTAGAACGCTATAAGCCCCGCGCGAATATGACACCCACAAGCCGCTCGAGTAAAAAGACTGGCAGAATGCTTTGAATAATAACGCTTTAACATTATTTGTGCTTCGAGCAAACCTGCGGGCGAGCATATTACTTCTCACTGACAGCGCTCTACGCTCCTGTTTTAGAGAGTACGGCTTGCTCTAAACGCCATGTTAATTTGGAGCCCCTAAAACAATCCGATTGGCAGTGAAGAATTTTCCCATAGAAAGAGTGCGTGCTTCTATTGATAACTGGCCTCAACGTTGAAAGGACTATATTGCAGCCCATGGAGATATTCTCTTTTCAACTACCACACTGTAAAAGTGATAAATGTTATTTGCAAAAGATTATTTTTAAATATTTATGGTAAGACTTAGTAAGTATTCTAGACCGGGAACATTTATGAGGTTATCCTCCCTACGGCTCATTGGTCACCCATTATTTTTGTTTGCCATCCCTGCAATACCACTCTGATATTATTTTAGTCCTGTTCTCATTTATCTCTCTCAGAATGTATCGTGCCCATGCTCATTGAAGTGATTTGCAAACTTTATTTACATCTTTATTATAAGTTACATTTCTTATTTTGTTAAACCTTGTTATATATTTTCTTTCTACTCCAATTACTTTTTTCTCTATTTACATTTTGACATACAATTATTTTGTTACTAGTTAATTACTCTTCTAGTGGTCATGTTTGACAACTATGAGCTAAATATAGCAAAATGCACATCTTTATATATATAATTCTTGTGTGCGTGTGTATGTCACTGAACTCCTCCTAGACGGCTGGACCGATTCTAATGAAACTTTCTGTGTGTATTCAGGTGGATTCGAGAATGGTTTAGATTCACAATTGAACTACCTCCTAAACGGATGGACCGATTTTCATGATATTTTTATGTGTTCCAGTGAATTTGAGATTGGTGTGTGTCTTCAGGTGGATTCGAAAATGGTTTAGATTCACAATTAAACTACCTCCTAAACGGCTGGACTGATTTTGATGACTTTTTTGTTTGTTTCAGTGAATTTGAGATTGGTTTAGATTCTCAATTCCGCCCATATAATATAATTCTCCTGCTCATGTGTATGTTAGTGAACTGCTCCTAACGGCTGGACCGATTTTTCAAATTTAAAACATGTGTACAGGACGTCTGTTGGGTCCACTAGTGTTATGATATAAATTTTTCTTTTATCTTTATTTGGCATGTCTTAATATTTCATGACTTCACTAAGACACTTAAATCTTTTCTGTGTGTTGGCTATTCTTGTGTCATAACAAATCATACGATAATTCTATTGGCCGATGAGAGTACGACATACAGATTAGTAGGTAGGTAGTTAGATTACCCAGATCAGATGCAACATCATCGCCTTTCCGGATAAAAACTTATTTAATCAAGTTAACTATTTCAATTTTCAATTAAAAAATATATACGAAGTTTTAACATACATTATGAAAGAGTATATCTAGTCTTCCGTCTCGAAGTTCTATTAAGTTATGCTCACACGTTATATTTTGGCTTAAATTAAATCAAGCTGAGGAATTCCAAAGTTCCTAGCACTCACTACTTAGTTAAGAGTTATTACATCGTTTCTGAGATGGAATCGATCAAGTAATGCATAGGTCATAGTCTAGATAGATTATTAACTCAGCAATCAAACATATTTGTTAAATGGATATAAATTCACGTTGTTATTCGAGTACATTATGAATTCAGAGTCCATTTAAGTTTGTGGTTTCACCCAAATATTTTTATACTTCGATTTCTGGGACTAAAACTCTAGAATTAATATAACGTCATTTTAAATAATTTTGATTCTTCTATAAAGTGTGTTTGTGCGGATTTTCTGAAAATATTTATATTATATATATATATATATCGGAGAATTAGAATATAAAAGTAATATGGCCTGTATGATTATATTCTACTCTGTGTATTGGGCTGAACTGATGGCGAACGTAATCTTTCAAAGTCTTGTGTTTGTCACTGTCTACACAGTGACAACTTCTACACACTTCTATACAACGTCACTGTCGGTGACGTGTTTGAAGTTAGTTATTATTGTCCATCAGTAGAGCGCTCATTGAGAAGTCGCAGTCATCTTCAAGCTAGCGCCCGCGCCGGTTGTGCGCACTGATCGACTTAAAACAACATGGTGGATACCAACACCGTGACGCCCGATTTTAAATCCAAATAAATCTCCGAGAGCAACGGTGGGATCGCCTTCGCAAACATCCGACTTGTTTTCTGGGACGTCTGCTACACGATACCAGGGATATTTGACGCCCGGGAACGCATTTACAACCATGCTGAAGTTGCGTGATTTTGAAGACGGGAAGGTTTTCACGTGAGGCCTTGAGCAGTATTCTCATGACACAGCGATGCTTATGTCATGATGGACAGTGGACAGTGTCTGTGCAGTGGAAATGTGTGTTGGAGACGTATTATTTTCATGTGTAATGGATCCTGGTTAACTGTGTGTCACTGGCTAGTGGTGCCACTAACTGGCACCTGCATTTTTAGCTTTTATTGAGGTTCAACTTGCCTTATATTGCAAAATGTCTAGAAGTACTGCTAAGAGACTGATCCAGTCGCTAATTGGCTGTAATAGGAGTCCACCTAGATAAAACTCTTCGCGATAATCAGTATATCAAACACGAGCTTACAGTGATCCTACTCACTAGCAACTTCGTAAAGATTTGTATCTAAAATTATATGTCGCCTCTATCGGTCACCTGGACAATTCATTTTGGTAGTATGAGTCATAAAGTAAAAGACCTATCGAAATATTATTGCAAGCGAATAACGTTGTGCAGCGGTTTTTATAGAAAATTGGTACCATGAGTAACTTATTTGTAAGATGCTCTCGAGAAATTACTGTTTCAAAATAGTATCGGGCAGAAGTTATTTAGCTTGGAATATGTTAACGGTGGAATCAATTGAAGACGAAAAGCGTGAGCAAGGAAGGTTTCAAGATTAGAAGTCGTGAAGGTCGTGAAGGTCGTGAAGTTATTAATTAATACCAACATGACGACAAGAAAACTACACCTGTTAACGAGTTCACGCTAACAAGTGTTTGTACCTAAAAAGGTTAAATTTCACCTAAAACTATTCGATTCAGGTTTACTTGTTATCGACTGCAGTAAGTGAACGCACGATTCGGTTGCTAACTCATGGTAGAGCTAGAGGATTTAATAGAAATGAGACGAGAAGCAAAAAATAGGATGGACGAGCTAGTAAAAAGAGATAAAGCACGATACGCTGCCGATAAGGCCTCAATTCATCCGTTGCGGTAGGCAACTTAATTTTAGTACAAAGTTATCCTCGCACCAATAATAAATATGGTTTTCTTTATTGATAATTTTGTAGCATTGGAGATTGAAAGCTTCTACGCTTTGTCATATTAGGATTGAAAGCTTCTACGCTTTGTCATATTAGGATTGAAAGCTTCTACGCTTTGTCATATTAGGATTGAAAGCTTCTACGCTTTGTCATATTAGGATTGAAAGCTTCTACGCTTCGTCATATTAGGATTGAAAGCTTCTACGCTTCGTCATATTAGGATTGAAAGCTTCTACGCTTTGTCATATTAGGATTGAAAGCTTCTACGCTTCGTCATATTAGGATTGAAAGCTTCTACGCTTCGTCATATTAGGATTGAAAGCTTCTACGCTTTGTCATATTAGGATTGAAAGCTTCTACGCTTCGTCATATTAGTATTGAAAGCTTCTACGCTTCGTCATATTAGGATTGAAAGCTTCTACGCTTCGTCATATTAGGATTGAAAGCTTCTACGCTTTGTCAAATTAGGATTGAAAGCTTCTACGCTTCGTCATATTAGGATTGAAAGCTTCTACGCTTTGTCATATTAGGATTGAAAGCTTCTACGCTTTGTCATATTAGGATTGAAAGCTTCTACGCTTCGTCATATTAGGATTGAAAGCTTCTACGCTTCGTCATATTAGGATTGAAAGCTTCTACGCTTTGTCATATTAGGATTGAAAGCTTCTACGCTTTGTCATATTAGGATTGAAAGCTTCTACGCTTCGTCATATTAGGATTGAAAGCTTCTACGCTTCGTCATATTAGGATTGAAAGCTTCTACGCTTCGTCATATTAGGATTGAAAGCTTCTACGCTTTGTCATATTAGGATTGAAAGCTTCTACGCTTCGTCATATTAATATTGAAAGCTTCTACGCTTCGTCATATTAGGATTGAAAGCTTCTACGCTTCGTCATATTAGGATTGAAAGCTTCTACGCTTTGTCAAATTAGGATTGAAAGCCTGTCGCTTTGTCCAAGTTTACTTCTAAGAGCGCTACATCTATGGTGGGGTGTAGGATTGAAAGCCTGTCGCTTTGTCCAAGTTTACTTCTAAGAGCACTACACCTATGGTGGGGTGTAGGATTGAAAGCCTGTCGCTTTGTCCACGTTTACTTCTAAGAGCGCCACGCTTGTGGTGGTGTGGATTAGAATTTTTAGTATAATCCCAGTGATGGGTTATGCTGAAAGCTTTGACGCTTTACTAGATTCCGTTAAACAGATGATGCTGAAAGCTTCTACGCTTTGTCATATTAAAGTGGAATGAAAACATTATCGCTTTGTCCTGATGTCCTGCTGCAAGCCATCACGCTTTGCAGTAAGGTTGGGCTCATCTGTCTTGACCCAAGGTTGATGCTGAAAGCTGCAACGCTTTGCAGCGTGTTTTAAGTGCTGCCTCTGAGCAATGCTGAAAGCCCCGACACTTTGCTATACGCCAGAGCTGTGACGTGCTGAAAGCTTTTACGCTTTGCTTCGTGGGTGGTTGAAAGCTGTTTGTAAACGCTTTTCTTGTGTGCTATGCGCTGGACTTGACGTCGATAAATCAACGCGAGAGCGCGTTGAATTGCCGAATAGCCGTGTCGGAGAATTAGAATATAAAAGTAATATGGCCTGTATGATTATATTCTACTCTGTGTATTGGGCTGAACTGATGGCAAACGTCATCTTTCAAAGTGTGTTTGAGGTTGTCACTGTGTACGTCACTGTCGGTGACGTGATTGAAGTTAGTTATTATTGTCCATCAGTAGAGCGCTCATTGAGAAGTCGCAGTCGTCTTCAAGCTAGCGCCCGCGCCGATTGTGCGCACTGATCGACTTAAACAACATGGTGGACACCAACACCGTGACGCCCGATTTTAAATCCAAATAAATCTCCGAGATATTTGGATTTAAAATCGGGCTATATATATAGTATTAAAAATGCTATAATTTTGACTAATTATATTTTCATAAAATTGTGGTAATTTTCTACTGGACTAACTTGAAATATCACCACAATAAATAAAAGCATGAATGAGTGTAAAAAATGGAGGCGCAAATTTGTTTAAAGCACACAGCGGCTTTTTAATTAGCAAACAGTTGGTTACCTCGTCAGAACTCACTAATTAAACTTTCCCAACATTTGAGCAACATAATAGGCGAAAAATCGTTAAACGTAATGCCTGTTTGAAGTTTATTTATGATATTACATATCATCATGACAAAAATCTTGAACCATTCTATGTGACAGACTCTCACCGCACTATGAAATATTAAGATCATCACGACTTTTGATTAAAAGATGGGCTTTTCGTTTATCTGTCGAGGATCTTCCCTTACTACTTCTAATAATTGACTTAACTATTTCTGGGACTTTCCCCTAAGCCTTAAATTTGTATTGATATTATATAAATATTTGTAAAATTACGAGGCTGTAAATATTGATATAAAAGAGTAGCAAAAGGCAACATTTTCGAAGTGGTTATAAATGGAAGAACACTGGCATTTGTAAGACTTATTTACTTGAGCAAAATGCTCAAAATCAACACACTTGCTCGTAAAGTGAACCTTAATTCATCGTTATTAGGGCCATAAACCGAACTATAACACACAATATATGCATAATATAATTATCCCTACAAATTTAAGTCAGTAAGTACCTAACTGCAAATTATATGAGACTAAACAGAGCATTTTGCATTTAATCGGGTTATACAGTTTTATTTTTTAACAATAAAGTGGTTGTATGCCGCTGAAAATCAATTTACATTTGGAATAAATAAATTTGTCCTCAATGAAACGAAAAAACATTTATTATTATCAAATTATCTAAAATTCACAATTTTTTTGTTATAACATATATGTATTTTTAACACTAAAATTATAATTTGGAAGTAGGCTCTATGTAATCAATCACCTTACATGCAAAAACAAAACTGGCGGGTAATTTCCCATAATTTTTTATTTTAGTTTTGTTTATACATGTTTGTTTTTTCCTAGTGCGTTGAAAAAGTTCGTATGAAACTCTTGAGCAACTCACTCACTAGACACTCTACTGATTTACACCCTCGCCTACGCCTCGGGCTGCAACCCACAACCTCGTGTATAATGATTACTTGTATCATAATATACTTTTAAATTGAAAATAAACATGATTTATGCACTATATTGTAAGCTTCAAGGAAGAAAAATTTAAAAAAAAAAGAAATTGTAATAGGTCAGTTGCCATGTTTGACCAGTTGACTACATTTTTTTTTTCGTGATTTAGACAATTTTTCTATGAGATAAAAAGTTTTCTTCTCGGAGGCAGTACAAAATGCTTTCACACAGTTTGTCGAATTTAGATCACCACAATTCTATCGAAAAGGCATAAATGACCTTCCTATGAGATGACAGGAATGTATAGATAATAATTAATTATTTGATAAAATAAATAAGTTAAATTACAACAAAATGAATTTCAATTTTTCAGTGCAAATCGGCAATTTCATACTTTACCCCCTAATATAAACCAACAGCATAATGCCACACTAAAACTACCTCACCCTCAACAGAGAACAGTAATACACAAACGCAATTAATGAAAGGAAAGGTACATGTAAATAAGTATGCGGTGAGAAGTAGGTTTGTTTGTTTGTAATCTTTATATATATAATTCTTGTGTGCGTGTGTATGTCACTGAATTCCTCCTAGACGGCTGGACCGATTTTATTGAATCTTTCTGTGTGTCTTCAGGTGGATTCGAGAATGGTTTAGATTCACAATTGAACTACCTCCTGAACGGCTGGACCGATTTTGATGAGATTTTTGTGTGTTCCAGTGAATTTGAGATTGGTTTAGATTCTCAATTACGTCCATATAATATAATTCTCCTGCTCATGTGTATGTTAGTGAACTCCTCCTAACGGCTGGACAGATTTTTCAAATTTAAGACGTGTGTACAGGACAACGTCTGTTGGGTCCACTAGTCTATATATATAAAAATGAATTGCTGTTCGTTAGTCTCGCTAAAACTTGAGAACGGCTGGACCGATTTGGCTAATTTTGGCCTTGAATTATTTGTGGAAGTCCAGGGAAGGTTTACACGGTGAATAAAAATCAAAGTGTTCGGAATTAAATAAAAAGAAAAAATTTTTTTTCCTTTGATGTGTCCCCCGTCGTCCGATATTTGTTTTGTATGGACATATTTTCTATGAGAGAATTTATTGACGCACGGTATGACAGTTCTGCTGTAAATAATTTCATTACAACAACAAGGAGTATATTTTACGAAATAATTCTTGATGTTATGAAATATTATTAACAAATTCATAAAAAAAAATATTTTATTTATTACTAGCTGATACCCCGCGACGTCGTTTGCGTACGTATTTTTACACCTTGGGTTACATTACTGGACTTTTAGTAGGGATCCCTAATTTTTTTGGAAATGTTATATAGCCTATACTTAACACTCGGGGATAATGTAGTTTCCCAACAAAAACAATATTGAAAGAATTATTTGAATCGGTCCAGTAGTTGCGGAGCCTATTCAATGCAAACAAACAAACAAACAATCAAATATTTCCTCTTTATAATATTAGTATAGATATACAGAACAACGTCTGTCTGGTCAACTAGTATAGTATAAAAAATTTGTAAAATTATATAATAAGAAATATAATATATACTTCTTGAAGTTATATTATAATTTCAAAACAAAAGTATTTCGGTATTCAAAAGAATTGTTAAAAAACGTTTGTGTGGTAAAGGTTACTATAACATACATGACTTTCTTAATGATACCACAAATTGGGAATGGAGCGACCAGGCTATTAAATAATAAGTTTAATTGTGCAATGTTACTTTATCAACATATTTTTTGATGAAAAAAAGTCCGCTAAGTTTGTTGCGCCCGTTCTTCTCAGGCCTGAGGCATTCATTATGGAATGGGTGGTAGTTTTTGACTTTCAAAAAATTATTTCACATCCTATTTTGAATAAAAATATTTGAATTTGAAAATTAGTTTTAAGTACTGGTATTATGTAGTTTAGAATAATTTTAATTTTCTCTTAATTAATTATTTCTAACATTCGACGATTGCAGTACACGATAAAACCCAAATGGGTTCATGCTTGTACTAAGTGTAAAATTGTAAGATATTTTTTTGTGTGTAAATAAAAATACAAATAAAAAAAAACACAGAACTGCTCACGCATTGCGGCACTTTTGTATATAAATAGTTAGTTATCGAATTTTATTAAAACAACGTTCGTAATACCAAAATGTATATAATGTTGGGTGATCAAAAGTGCACAAATTAAATTGCTCGTGAGGCTGGGAAATAGCGCTTGAATCGTTAATTTCGTTTTAATTTATAAGTAAAAAGGTTTTATTGAAACAATATGATAAACTTTATAAAGCTGGTGTATTATTCCTCAGTAATAATCTGTTCTATTATGAAGCTCTACCATATTGTAAGCTCGGTAACTATTGTGTATCTAATGCACGGTATAACTTGTTAACTTTCAAACACAAGCATTACTTTACGAGCTTTGAAGTGTAAAGCTATACTCGTATCTAGATTAATAAACATTTTTAATTATGAGTATGTACCAGATAGAGTGATGTTGCGATGGTAAATAGATATTTTTAATCATAATAATAGGCTATTCGCATCGCAAATATTCATCTGCGCCGGGAAAACATTATCTGAGGTTACACAAATTAAATTTGAAAACAATATTTACGCGCGAATAGGGAATGGAACCCGCAGCTCGCGTTCCGTTCGTGAGCTCTTCCACTGAGCCAACGCGGGTTCGAGTCCAGCATAGTTCATACATTTTGTTTTCAAATTTAATTCGTCTAATTAATACCAGAAGTGAGGGTTATCACTTTAGAAAATAATAAATTGACTATCTAAAGTGTTTTTCAGATTTAAGAATTGTAAACAATACCATCCCGGGATTGGGAGAGGTAATGATCAGTGGGCGAAGGATAAAAGCGGCTCGAACTAAATATCGTGAATTAAAATCACAAAAATAAGGGATTATTCAGAACAACTCCCTTCTCCAAAAACAAACCAATTGTTACGAAATATTGGAAACTAAATGGAAATATTCTGTTAATCTGTTTATTGTTAACAGATTTGTATTCTAGGCCTTCTAGGCCTTTACAGCCTATGTTATTAAGCTGTTTAAAACATATATTGAAGTACTGGAGCACTTACACACACAGATAATTATAGTATTGATCTTATTTGAATATAGGTTTCATTCAGGGATAAGGTTCACCAAGGTGAAGAGAATCGAGTACTTTTATATGGAAAAATCACCAATGTTTTTCTTACCACTACTAAGATTTATTGTGCAAGTGTAAGTTAGCAACGTGATCAGTTTTAGTTCAACAATTATCACTCAATAAAAAAATCAAATTGGAAATGAATTCTAATAACATAGTTCAGACGGTTAAAATAAAATTGATTCAAAACTTTGACATAACTATCCATGAAATTCATTTAAATAATCTTTAATATAATTATTTTTTATAGTATATTTGAAATTAAATGTTATTTGTGATGTTATATTATGACAAAAAATAAGAGAAACATTAGAATAAGTTTAGTACTTATTTACCTTTTTTCATTTTATTAAACGCATTATAATAATCAAACACAGAAGATAACAGGTTATATCTATGTTGTGAGTGCACTGAGTCAAATGTAAGTTTGCGCTTCGATGGAGGTGCTTCTAGACCATTCGTGAGTCTATCAATTAAGATACAGATTAAAAAGTAACTGCAATTATATCTATAATCAAGTTTCCTTTAATGATGGTCCTAAAGTAGCCAAAAAATTAGGGAAAAAATTATGTATTCAGGGGTTAAGTTTTGCTTTTAATTCTGTTTCAACAACTAAAATAGAGATGATTTATCATTTTTAAGTAATTAAAAAGAACTTATTTGGCCATAAGTCTGACTTTAATATGTATACTTAGACACAATTGCATATCTTATTCACACCACAACGGCGCCTTTTTCTATCGCGAAGCAGGAATGTGTAAGCATTATTGTGTTTCGGTCTGAAGGATTCCTAAGCTAGTGAATTGACTGGGCAAATGAGACTTAACATGTTTCATTTGTCTCGAGATGACGAGCGCAATTGTAGTGCCGCTCAGATTTCTTGGGTTTTTCAAGAATCCTGAGCGGCACTGCATTGTAATGGGCAGGGTGTATCAATTACCATCATCTGAATGACTTACTCGTCCCGTCCCTTATTGTTAGAATAATATTAAGTCTTAAACAAATATAGTAAGTACATCGTACAAGCTTTGAAGTTGTTATAGTTCCACGCGTGTAAGAGTTTAATCAAACAAAAACAAAGCAAAGCCAAACTTAGTGAACTAGAAATTGATTTTGAAATAATAATTTCTACTGTGTAATAGGTTTATGAAGTTGCAATAAATTATAGAAAATGTTTGAAAAGCGCCGTGACTATAGTGACAGTATCGACTAATAAATAGTACAATATTCCAATGCTCGATTCTGCAAAATATTGTTTCATAATTTCCTTTTAAAAACCTACAATTTATTGAATAAACATATAATTGCAATTTACATTAGATCACTAATTATAATAAAATAAATTACTGGTCATTGCGGCGAATTTTTTATAGACAACCTTTCGCTAATACAATGCACACTCCCTACACGTTCAATTAAAATATGTTTTATCAAAAAAAACACGTACCTGCAGAATGGAGTGGTGGGATCTTAGGCTATAATGAGGGTCAACGTCGCGTCTCAAAGTGACGAGCGGATTGTGAATTCCCTTAGAATGTAGTGTACTTCAAGAATCTTTACTGGCACTGGATTGTAATGGACGAGAATTATTCTTGCCCACTTATCCTCAAACAGGTCTTTCAAATTTCTCGTAAAAAATATATTTTTTATTTAATTTTTCCGGCAGCTGAAGGACAATTATAGTGTGAATATTGATAGTTCAAGTCAAAACAATAATTAAGAATTACGAAAACATTAATTTCTCTGCAATTTCTATGTCTTGATAGTAATGATTATCTCATACATAAAACTATTTTATTAAAAACTGAATTTAAATTTTTATGACTAGCTGATGCCCGCGACGGCGTCCGCGTGGACGCTATGAAGCAGCAAAAATATTATGCCCGCATGTCTATATTATACTTTCTCGAACTTTTGCATAATTTGAATTAAATATTGTTAGTAATAGCATTTTAATTATGTATTATCCATCTGTACGTACCTTAATAAAATAACCTTACTTAAAGAAATTAAGGAAGAACATGTCTTTAGTTGCACCCCGTTTTTGTAAGGTTATACTTTCCCGCGTGAACCGATCACTTTTATGGGATTTGTAAATTTTATAATATACATTGTTTGATCGGCTATATACGGTCTCAACATGACAAATTTTACTAAATTACGTGAATAACTTGTTGTATATGTACTAAGCTATATACGTTTCTAAAGATTTTAACTATCCCACGGAATCTCTTTAATTTTCCGGGTTGAAAAGTATCCAAGATGTTGACCGGCAATATAGGATATCAACATGATTTTTTTTTTATTAAAAGTATCTGCATAAGTTAATATTCGCTAAGCTGTATTAGTTACCTTAATTTTTTAACTATCCCACGGGATAAGTTAGTGTGTAATAAGCCATATAATTTACTTTTGTTTATTTACTTTCCCACGGGAACTCTTTAATTTTTCGAGGTGAAAAGTATCTAAGATGTTGACTTTCCATATAAAGTATGGACATGCCAAATAATATTAAATTATCTGCGTAAGTTAGTGTGTACTAAGCTATATAAGTTACTTTCGTTTTTTTAACTATCCCACGGGAATTCCTTAATTTTACAGGTTAGCTGGTAATATAAGGTATCTACCTTCCAAATTTTAATAAAATTTCTGTATAAGTTAGTATAAACTATCCTTTATAAGATATTTCAGTTTTTTCACTATCCCGCGGGAACTTATGAATTTTCCGGGATGAAAAGTATCCAAGATGATGACCGGCAATATAAGATATCAACATGCCAAATTTTATTAAATTATGTGCATAATTTGTTGTGTAACTATAGGTTTTTAACTGTCCCACGGGAACTCTTTTATATTCCGGGATGAAAAGTACTTAAGATGTTGACCGGGGATGTCAGTTATAATCATGCAAGTTTCAATTAAATCAGTCGAATAGTTTCAGAGATTAGCCCGTACAAACAGACAAAAAGACAGAGACACAACAAATAAAAAAAAAACATTATGAAAAAAACAACTGACTTCTAAAACACTATTCCAAAACAATAGATATAATCTGCAGTAAAAATTATAAAAATAATTGCATATTTTTAAACTATCTAATTAATTAATCTAATTCTAGTTACGATTATGTTATTTTTTGGAATCGGTGTCCTTCCGCCGCAACCCGCTCTCGCCTCTCGCCTCCTCACGACTCAAGCACATCTCACCTATAACTATGTATGTAGTTACAAACCTATCTTGGATGACACCGACTCCAAAAATTACAATAATCGTGACTAGAATTAGATTAATTAATTGTCTATATATATGTATATATATATATATATATATATATATAAATGAATTGCTGTTCGTTAGTCTCGCTAAAACTCGGGAACGGCTGGACCGATTTGGCTAATTTTGGTCTTGAATTATTTGTGGAAGACCAGAGAAGGTTTAAAAGGTGAATAAATAGGAGATGCTGCTAAATTAAATAAAAACAGCAAATTCGTTTTTCCTTTGATGTGTCCATACATAATTTCTATGAGAGAATTCATAGACGCACGGTTTGACAGTTCTGCTGTGAAACAATTTCATTACGACAGCAGGGTGCATATTTTACGAAGTAATTTTTGATGTAATGATATATTATTGACAATTTCATATAAATCATTATTTTATTTATTATATACAGAACAACGTCTGTCGGGTCAGCTAGTATTGTATAAAAATACGTAATTATTTTTATACTTTTTAGTGCATATTATATCTGTTGTTTTGAATAGTGTTTTTGAAGTATGTTGTTTATTTGTTATTTTCATTTTTTTTTATTGAATTTGAAGTACACTCACTAACAATTTGTCTAAATATGTCTTGATATACAAAATTTTTAAATGTAGCAATGAACGTAAGCGCTTTGCAATTTGATTACAGACAGAAATTCTGCCACAGATCGCATCCTTGACCATAACTACGTTATGGTTGGTAACTTAATAGCATAAAAAAGATTCGGCCGAGTATCATTAATTTGCTTCTAAGAATTGAAGAGTTCCGTTACTTTGTCATGGATTCCATAATCAGAACCTAACCAAACTCTCACCAAACTACCTTTGTAAGTATATCCTTTCCAATAAAAAGAATCATCGAAATCGGCTGGTGCGATATTAAGTAATTCGTAAATTTGTCGTCCACATACGTTTAGCAAGTTTAAGACTTTTATGGTTTTCTCATGGATTCCATTGTCAGATCTGGACCAAATTATAATGGGACCACACATTTCAAATAAAAAAATCACTTCACCCAGTCGAAAACAAACCGACAAATTGAGAACCTCCTCCTTTTTTGAAGTCGGCTAAAAATCGGGACTTGTTCTATTTGTCTTCATACATCCCTCTGCCTCGGTTTTTAGCATTTTTTCTTTGTACAAAAATATTTTGATCTTTACAGATTTTTTATAAGCATAGATACGGTTACTAAATAATGCGACGACATATTTCAGTTGAAAGGGATCATCATTAAAATTAACACATCCTTCGGTATGGAAATTATACCTGAGATTATTGATAGGTCACGCTGGAATAAATTATAAATCGACGTACGTGTACGTATCAATTTTGATAATCTATTGGGCATGTCGAGTCTGTTAATAAATTTTGGTCATAATCTAAATTAAAATACCAGTTTAAGAAATACTTCAAGGAATAAGAAAAACATATTGTATTTAACTCACGATTTACACATTACAAAACTAAGTTGTTGTGATTGTTATTAGGTAAGCACGGAGACCTTACATTAATCTAAGAATTACACATTAAAAAATGTTTATTACCTTTGTGCTTACTATGTTTAAAGATTCTAAATTTAATTTATTTTGAAGGTTTACTAATAATTTGTTATTTCTGTAAGCTAAAAAGTAAGTTACAAAATATCTGTTTTTTATAAATATCAGCTAACGCAAAATATATTGTTTTGAAAAAGTAAATATACATTTCAAATTCGATCATTATGAAAGGGAATAAATACTCCATCAAAACAACATTCATCTATACTCTCTAGAGTCTCCTTCTATTTAAAGGTTGAAAACAGGAAAATACGAACCAACTGTTAGAGACATAATAGTAAAACTTACAGAAAATATATATGTATATCAGAAAAAGCACAAATAAAATTTGAAAAACAAAATTTTATGCACGACGCGGGATTCGAAGCCACGACCTCCGGCGTTCCGTGCCGGTGCTCTAAACCACTGAGCCAACCGTTCGATTACCGCCTCGTTATAAAATTCTGTTTGCTTTGTTCAACTCTCAGGTTGTGGCTTCATCTACAGGATCAACTTTACAGCTGATAACCTGCTCAACCCCAATATTTGCATATTAGGAAATTGAATTGAGATGTCGCTCTTGTAAATCTAAACAAGTTGTTGTTTTTAAAGTGATAACCCTCACTTCTAGAATTAATACACAAATAAAATTTGAAAAACAAAATTTTATGAACGATGTGATGATCAGTGGTTTAGAGCACCGGTACGGAACGCCGGAGGTCGTGGTTTCGAATCCCGCGTCGTTCATAAAATTTTGTTTTTTAAATTTTATTTGTGTATTAATCCTAGAAGTGAGGGTTATCACTTTAAAAACATAACAAATTGATCAGAAAAAGCTTCAATTTTAACTAGCGTCCAGTTTCATTAATTTAATTGCGTTTAATTCCAATATAATATTATTATTCCATTGTTGCATTTCTACTTATTTCAAATTGTATTTATTACCACTTACTTTATTGAACACTCAAGTCTCCAATCTCGAATTTCTATTAAATTATACTCACACGCTACCTTTTGGCTTAAAATTCAATCAAGCTGGGGAATTTCAAAGTTCCTTGCACTTAATAAGTTAATACTGAGTTGAGAGTTGCAGAGTTGGATTCAATTAGGTTATACTCATTGAACTTATGTAAATTGTAACTCTTGTATAGTTATATCAACATTGATTTAAAAACAATTAAAGTGACTGTCTGCAATACCAAAATAACAGCTATGCAAATTATTAATGTATGTTTGTAAGGGACTCATTAAGGAGTGGTTTTTCAAAAAAAAATTTGCAAGTTAAGATGGCTAGAATTGATTTAGAGAAATGGACACTATCACGGACTGTGACAGGTAACTCATGCAATAGACTTGAATTTGGATTTAAGGTTTAAGTAAATGAAAACTCATGATTTACGAACAAAATTCTAATTAGTCACATTATTACGTTAACCAAAACATAGCAATCAGTCAGAATAGGCAATTTTAATGGGCCAATTATAGTGACCATGCCATACATTTAGTATAAACTTCAAACTTTTTAAGCTTCAAGTGAGCCAACAGTTCATTTAATCATTTTAATACTTAAATTTTACATTTAAAAAAGGAAATTAAGCGTCAAGTGCTTGTGAGTACGTTAAAGATTCGTGTATCATAATAATATAGTCTCGTTTAAGAATTAATGAGGACAGCGATCGTGTGAAACTCATTAACTTAATTAACACTTACGAGAGAACGATATTTAATGTAACTAAGATAAGATAAATATTAAAGGTGTTTTAAAATATAATTAAAATATCCAACGTTTTAAATGAGAGCAGAAATTTAAAATTTCTTTTGGCGTCCTGAGTATTAACTTTATTTTATGGGTATCTAATGAAACTCTTTAGTAACACTCGGTTAAGTAACGCTAGTTCCGGTAATGTATGCTCGATTCAATTGAGTGTGATTAGTTAACAAAATTGACCAAAGTAACTTATACGAATAAAGATAAAAAAATTGTAGGCAATCCTCTTATAGCGCATGAAGTAGGGCTTCGATTTAATAACCAATTGCAGAGTGGCGATTAAAAGATTTAAAAGGCACATTAAGTAAATTTAACTTGGAAAAGCATATTATTGACACAGTAGTGGGTCAGGGATTGGAAATAATACTCCGCTTATAGGAACGAGTCTTTATTTGCGTTCACTTTTTTTTCGAACTTGCACTACGCCGGTCTGCCGCCGTTCCTCTTGTGGGCGGCGGTACCTTCAACGCGTCACACCGCACCAAACACTAAGTCTCTTCTATCTTCTTCTTCTTGGAACACTTCCACTTTTCACTATTTCTTCTTTTCTTCTTCTTCTTGTTCTTTACACTTTCGAGACAGAACTAGAACTGCCGTAGGCCACGCTTAGTACGGCTTATATACCCCCAGATCTGTTCTATTTTTAAAATGATTCTCCCATTCCATCTTTAAATTTAAATTGTACTAGAAAATTCTTTTAACTATTTTTATCCTGCTTACACATTTTCCATCCCTTGTTTTCTGTTCGATTTGATCTTGAATTTACTAGAAATTTCCATTAACTTTACAAAACCCAAAAAATTCCATACACTGGTAGGTGTATCGAACTCGGGTCTACAGTACGCCAAAGCTACGAGTATTGCTGACGGAGCTGTTGAAATTATCAATGTCTTGAAGTTTGACACTCTCGCCATTTACGTTGCAGCATTGCTACGCAACACTGCGCCCCCCCCCCCCCAAGACATGATCGTCCCGATCATCGTTGGTTCCGTAGTACTTAGCCATCCGATCGACATGTACGATTTTTGGGGGACTTCGAGGGGTACACTGGATCCTGAGAGTCACATCATTTATCCTTGTGATTACTTTGTATGGTCCCTCCCAACTTGGTTGGAGTTTCGGAGACTTCCCCTTTCGCCTTACGGGATTGTGTAACCAAATCAGGGTTCCCTCTTGTAAACTAGGACTATTAGCTCTTCGATCGTAGCGGGCCTTCATCCGTTCACTTGCCTTAAGCCCAGTTGTTCTAATTTCCTCGTATATGTCAACCATCTTGTTCCGTAACTCATCCACATATTCTGTTATACTTTTCGGAGTATCTGGTGGACAGCCTCAGAGTAAACCAGCTGGCAATTTCAATTCCCTTCCAAAATTGGCGTACGCAGGAGTCACCGTAGTCGTCTCGTGTATTGCGGATCTATACGACATTAGAAATAGTGGAATGTACTCATCCCAGTTATCCTGATGACTGTCCACTACTTTTGCCAGATGCCGCTCCAATGTTTGGAAAAACCTCTCCACCATCCCGTCCGACTGTGGATGATATGGCGTAGTTCTGGTCTTATGGATTCCCAAGATCTTGCAAACTTCTTGAAATAATTGTGACTCGAAGTTCCGCCCTTGATCACTGTGCATCTCCAAAGGCACACCGAATCTGCAGAAAACTTCATTCACCAGCTTCGTCGCAACGGTGACTGCTTCTTGATTAGGTAGAGCAAATGCTTCCGGCCACTTCGTGAAATAATCTTTGGTGACTGGAAACGGTCCGGCTATATCCAGAGCTACTCTCTCCCACGGAGCCCCAACATTATACAACTTCATAGCTCCTCTGTTCCGGGTCTGAGGTCCTTTAACAGATGCACAACTTGTGCATTTACGACACCAGTCTTCCACATCATCACGGCAATGCAACCAGTAAAATCGTTCTTTAATTTTTGTGAGAGTTCTTTTTATTCCCAAATGTCCACCTGAAGAACTATCGTGATAAGCTCTCAGGATCTCGTTTACCTTCTCCCTGGGAACGACCAGTTGCAGATGGCAATCCTTTCCCTTCGGGGTTTCCCATTTCCGGCAGAGCAACCCGTCATGCATCACCAAACTGTCCCACTGTGCCCAGAGACTCTTGGTAGCCATGCTGTGTCTAGCTACATCAGACCATTTTGGTTTAAATGATCCACTTGCTAGCCAATGTAAAAGTGGTTGAAGATCCTTATCATTTTCCTGAGCTCTCCTCATTGCATCGTTGCTCCAGTTCTCATCGATCGAATCTGTTCTGATCAGCCGGATTATTGGATTTTCTTTCTCCTCCTGACGAATGCAATGTTTGCATTCTGTCGGACAAGGTCTTCTAAAGCATCTGCGTTTCCATGAGTTTTTTCTCCTCGATGTTCGATTTCAAAGTCATACTCTTGAAGTTGCTCAATCCATCTAGCCACTTGTCCTTCCGGATTCTTGAATTCTAGTAACCACTTCAAGGCGGCATGATCAGTCCTTACGAGGAACTTGCGACCCAACAAGTACTTTTTAAAATGTTGTAATGTCTTCACCACGGCAAATAACTCCCTACGAGTTACACAGTAGTTTCTCTCCGGCTTCGATAAAGATTTGATAAAGTATGCAATTACAACTTCTTGATCTCCCCTCTTCGGAGATGACAACACTCCACCAATCCCAGAATTGCTAGCATCAGTATCTACTATGAATCTTCCCTCCTTGTCAGGGTATCCGAGGATAGGTGATTCACATAGTCTTTTCTTCAACTCTAAGAAAGAGTGTTCGCATTCTTCATCCCAGGAAAAGGCTCTTTTCTCCTCCGTTAGTCGATGTAAGGGCTTAGCAACATCGGAAAACCCTTTCACAAAGCGTCGACAATAAGAGCATAGTCCTAGAAATGCTCTCACATGTGTCTTTTCTGTCGGCGTCGGCCAGTGCTTGACAGCACTTATCTTGGCAGGATCCGTCGCAACGCCTTGCTCCAAGATAACGTGCCCCAAGTAATTCACCTGACGTTGAAAGAAGGAACATTTCTTTGGACTCAACTTCAAGTTGGCACCCTGTAGTTTTGCGAAGACTTTTTCGAGCTTCTTAAGATGATCTTCAAAACTTCGTCCCATAATGATTATATCATCCAAGTAGACAAGGTAGGTTTTTCCCAACATACCTGCCAGCATATGCTCCATCAACCTTTCGAAAGTAGCTGGGGCGTTGCATAATCGAAGGGCATTGTTTTGAACTGCCATAACCCTTTTCCGGTTGAAAAAGCCGTCTTCTCCTAGTCTTTAGGATCCAGATCGACTTGCCAGTAGCCACTTTTCAAATACAGAGTAGAGAACCACGTCATGCCACAAAGTGAATCTAAGGTGTCATCGATTCTTGGCAATGGTCTTCTGTCCTTCTTAGTAACATTCAGACGCCGATAGTCCACACAAAATCTAGTTGATCCATCCTTCTTCTTCACCAGAACCACTGGAGAACACCATGGATTCGACGACGGTTCTATCACACCATTGTTTTTCATATCCCGAATCATGTCTTCCACTTCTTGTTCGCGTGCAAACGGAATACCTCTTGGTCTCTGCCGTATCGGAATGGTGTCTCCTGTGTCGATCTTGTGTTTCACCAAACCAGTTCTTCCGATGTCTCCGTCGTTCTTCGAGAACATCCCGGCGTAGCGTAACAGGAAATTTCTCGCTTTTATTAATTGAAGCTTGGTAAGATTGTCCTTACAGCCATCCAGAAGTTTCCGTATGTTCACATCCTGGCTTGCAGCTACGGTCTTCCTCCCTTCTTCACACTTTCTTAACCAAGCTATTTCCTCACAAGCTCCGATCACTGTCCCCTTCTTAACGATTTGCTTCTCTTCATGAGGATTAAACACGGGAACCATCGCAATTTGGGAGTTTCCCACAACAGTCCTGGTTGGGATCCATGTCGTGTCCGATGTCTCTCTTTCAATTATAGCGCAATTACAGGATCTTCCTCTGTCATCCCTTGGCAGGACTACCGGGACTGAGGTCTGCGACCTCGGATTTAAGGTAGTGTCCCTCAAGTACAGCACTTTTCCAAAAATTCCGCCTTTTATTGGAATTTCTTCATCTCCATGCTTCAATACACCATGTTACATTTTAATGGTACACTGATGATTTCGAAGAAAATCCAACTCAATGATGCAGTCATCTGTGATATCCGCGATTACCACTTTTTGCCAGTACAACGTATCCCCGATTTTCATGGCCACGATCTTCTCTCCCTGGACTGGTATGCGCTGGCCGGTAGCTGTTGTTAGTGTTAGGCTTACATTTTCTCGCATATATCGTATTGCGATGCTCTCTAGTCTTCTTTGGCTAACGACTGTACGTGAGGCTCCCGTATCCAAAGTGAAACGGCAAGATTTTCCATTTATCATTCCTTCTATAACTAAAGTGTTTCCGTCACATGTCTGCTTAACGAAGATCCTTGGGGCTTGCTTTTACCGGCCAGCGCCCACCCCACTGCTCTGGCCTTTTCCTGTTGCTCCAGCGGTGACGTTGAGATTGTCGCATCCCCCCTATCTCGAGTTATGCGCTCACGTCTGGGGCAAGTGCTCCTGAGGTGTCCTCGCTCCTAACAGCCGTAGCATACCGGGTTGTAATCTCGCATTCGGCTGGAATCTGCTGGTACAATTTCACGGAGTCTCAACGCCCGTTTCTACTTCCAACGCATGTGCCACCGCTTTCTTCAAGCAAGTATGATGACTCAATCGTACGGCTGCTCTTACTTCGGCGTCCCGTATTCCATCGATGAACACTTGGAGCAACATTTCTTCTATTGCAGCTGGTGATGACTGATATGCTTTACGCACTAGCTTCTCAGCTTCCACGGACCATTGCTGCAGAGTTTCGTTGGCCCTTTGACTGCGGTCCTTAAGTTGCGCCCGATACACATGCTCAAGGTGTTTATCGCCATAACGTGCCTCCAACGCGTCAATAAGGTCTATGTAGGTCATTTAGATGTGTAGAGTGAATCGTCACGGAGAGCTAGTGTGAGGGCAGAGTGCGCTTCTTGGTCACTCCAACCGCAGGCTCTTCTGACCGTTTCCAGTTGAAGCTTGAAGGCAGGCCAGAAAGACTTGCCGTCGTAGGGAGGTACTTTTAAATTTCTGGTCGATGTGGTTCCGCAGGTGACTCCTGTGTTGGTTGAAGGACACACGACCCTCCCACTGAGCTGATGAATGGTTAACTCCATCTTTCCCATCTTACGTTGAAAGTTTCTTCAACTTTGTCCATCTTCTTTTCCACACTTTCAATCCGGGCGGAGTTTTTCAGCACAACGGATAAAATGTCTTTGGAGAGGCCTTCATGCAGGCCTCGCAGCTGCTCCTCCTGTCGGCGTGCTTGTTCCTACTGTTGGCGAGCTTGCTCCTCTTTCAAGCCCTGTAGCTGTTCTTCCTGTTGGCGCGCTTGCTCTTCCTGCCCGTGCGCTTGTTCCTCCTGTCGGCGCGCTTGTTCTTCCTGTCGGCGCGCTTGCTCCTCCTGTCGGCGCGCTTGCTCTTGCATCATGGCGGCCATCTGCTGCATGAGCGCGCTGATGTCTACGGCAGCAGCCTGCGGTGCTGACACGGTCGCACTGAGTCCAGAGCCGGATGTTTCTTGTGACTCGTCCTCGGCCGCGGCAGCTGCTCCCGCTGGCGTGGTCACTCCCTTCTCGTTCCTGGGCACTAATGGCATCTTTCCTATCCCACTTCTGATACCAATTGACACGGTAGTGGGTCAGGGATTGGAAATAATACTCTGCTTATAGGAACGAGTCTTTATTTGCGTTCACTTTTTTTCGAACTTGCACTACGCCGGTCTGCCGCCGTTCCTCTTGTGGGCGGCGGTACCTTCAACGCGTCACACCGCACCAAACACTAAGTCTCTTCTATCTTCTTCTTCTTGGAACACTTCCACTTTTCACTATTTCTACTTATCTTCTTCTTCTTCTTTTTTACACTTTCGAGTCAGAACTAGAATTGCCGTAGGCCACGCTTAGTACGGCTTATATACCCCCGATCTGTTCTATTTTTAAAATGATTCTCCCATTCCATCTTTAAAAGTATAAAATTATTCGCGATGCCTAATTACGTAAGCGGACGGGTTAAACCACATACGCTCCGTATAGCGTATTTTAACGCCCAAGGCCTTAAGCCTCAACTAGACTTGGTGAAGGAGTTCGCTCACGAACATCAATTAGACCTATTCTTAGTGCAAGAAACATTTCTAAAACCACGTATACTCGATCCGCGTATCGCTAATTATAACTTAGTCAGGAATGATCGCACCACCCGTATGGGCGGCACCCTCATTTATTTTAAAAGGTCTCTACACTGTATACCTATAGATCCTCCGGTCCTCACTAACATCGAGGCCTCTGCCATCCGGGTCAGTATGGCGAATCACCAGCCGATCACTGTTATTTCAGCTTATCTTCCGCCCAACAAAAAAGTATTATACACAGATATAGAAGCATTACTCGGCCACGTAGCTGCAGTTATAGTGGGTGGCGATCTTAATGCCAAACACTCCAGCTGGAACAGTAGAGCCACAAACAGAAACGGAATCTAATTAGATTCGCTGACAGACACGCTGAACTTTTCAGTAATAGCACCCGACGAACCAACACATTATCCGGATAACGTCGCGCACCGACCCGACATTCTAGACGTTGCGTTACTTAAGAACGTAACGCTCAATGTAAATTCAATCGAGGTTTTTCACGATTTAGAGTCAGACCACCGGCCCGTCGTCCTGGATCTAGGCCCACCGGTTAACTTTCAACCACCGACGAAAACAGTGATCAACTGGCAACGGCTGGAAAAGGATCTCGAGTCTATCACGTCCGACGAACTTGACCTTATACCGGACGTCATCGACTCGGTCGACACGGCTCACAGTGCTATCTCTCATGTGACGTCACATATACAGAATAGGATCAAGGCCTGCTCCAGGCAGGTTCCGACGATGCAACCGCATCGCCTAAACCTGCCCCCAGAGGTCAGGAACTTACTCACACAGAAGCACAGAGCCACTAGACTTTACGACAGGTATCCGTCGGTCGAGAATAGGCGCCACCTCCGCTACCTACAGCGGGTGGTACGGGAACGTATCGCGGAACTCCGCGGCGAACGTTGGGACCGCTTGCTCGGCAACCTTAAGCCATCACATGTGGCTTTCTGGAAGCTGCCTCGCGCGTTCATACAGGAGCCGCCCACTGTAATGCCTCCTTTGGACAGACCGGGACTGCAGCCGGCGCTCGATGACGATGAGAAGACTGAATGCCTCGCTGATAGTCTCGAGAGTCAGTGCTCTCCAAATGCAGCAGCCGACCCGACACACGTTGACGAAGTTGATCGTGAAGTTGAACGTCGCTCCGCTCTGAGCCCTTCAGGCGATGTAATAAAACCCACCTCTTACGAAGAGGTGAAGCTAATATTTAAGGAGCGTCACTCCAAGAAGGCCCCGGGGCCCGACACTATAAACAATAGGGATCTTAAAATCCTACCCTCGACTCTTATTACTTTATTGGTTACCATTTTTAATATTCTATTGTCTAATAGCGCGTTCCCCGAACAATCGAAAGATTCCGTTGTTATCGGTATCCCAAAACCCAATAAACCTAAAGCTAATCCGAGTAGCTATAGGCCTATTAGCTTAATTAACTCGATCGGGAAACTCTACGAAAGATTAATTCTCGCGCGTCTTAATCATTACATCGCGGAGCTCAACCTGATACCCGACATACAGTTCAGATTCAGAACCGCTCACTCGTGTCCCCAACAGGCTCACCGACTCACTGAGTACATTCTCGTACGGCGTCAACTTCACGCTACCACGGCAGCCGTCTTTTTCGATGTCGCGAAGGCATTTGACAAGGTATGGCACAACGGCTTAGTATTCAAGCTGTATCAATTGGGAGTGCCAGACAGGCTCGTGCGCATCATACGAGCCTACCTTACTGATCGCTCCTTCCGATATCGAGTAGAGGGCACCCTATCCTCACCCAGACCCATCAGGTCTGGCGTGCCACAGGGTTCAGTCCTCTCTCCCACTCTTTTCTCGCTCTTCACGAGCGACATTCCCAAGTTTCCGAGTGTCCAGTTCGCTCAGTACGCTGACGATACGGCACTCTACTTTGGCTCCGCTCTATTGAACCGCTCAACCTTGAGCAGGAACATTAAAGTGCTTCAAGCCGCCGTCGATGAACTAGGCAACTAGTTCAGAAAATGGCGGATTGAAGTGAACCCCACCAAGAGTGCAGCGGTACTCTTCGGTAACGCGAATAGCATCCGCGCTAAAAAACGACCGACCGACGTCATTAAATTGTATGAAACACCCATACCGTGGGTGAAGGATTACAAATACTTAGGAGTCACGTTCAACAGCAATATGAACTTCAAGAAACATATTGATACGGTATGCAATAGAGCCCGATTTGTCCTCAGTCGCCTTTATCCACTTGTGTGTGGGCGAAGCAAACTTCCGCTCAAACACAAAGTGACGCTGTACAAAACCATCGTACGGCCCATACTGTCATACGCAAGCGTCGTTTTCGCGCACACCCGACCGAGCTACTTACGTCGTTTGCAAGTAGTTCAAAATAAATTCACGCGCATGGCAACCGGAGCCCCGTGGTTCATCCGAAACGTTGACCTTCACCGCGACCTAGAGCTTCCGACGATAGCTCAACACTTTAAAGAGATCTCGCGACGCTTCTTTGACAAGGCGCCTAACCATCCCAACATCTTGGTTAGGAAGGCATGCGGGTACACCCCCCTTCACCATAGTCTCAACCCAATAAGACGTCCCAGACACGTAACGGTAGACCCGGATGACGACATCACCATCGCGAACGCGACACCCACACAAACACCGACACAGACACGCACACACCGCCTTCGTAGGCGCGGTCAACCACCGCAAACCACTGGCACTCGTCACTCTGACGATGGCCAGCGGCCCGCACCCTAGATACACCACACATTGTTTTGATACCCGACGAGACGTTAGTCCTCGTCCTGTAATTGTTTCACTACACTCACTAACACACGGACTGACTGACGGACTGACATAGACCACTTACACAACCACAAACACACTCCACAAACAGACACAAAACTCAAACATACATGCACACTAACATTTACACTACTTACACACATACAAACATACATACATACAATCATAAACACATACACACACACTCACATACATTACACTAAACATCACCACACTCGCCGGCGAGTGTGTTCTTCTCATCTTTTCATCTTCATTTTCATTTTCATTCTCTCTCCTTCCCACAAGCACACAGCCGGTCTGAGGTTCGAGTCTCCTTAGGAGACGCCCCGCGACTGTTGTTGCGTAGTCTTTGCGGCCTCCACGGCCCACGTCCTACTTCGCTGTGAAAGCCAGGGCTGCTAACAGCACAGAGGAGGTTTTAGTCGGTATGGGGCGTCCGCTTACGCGGACACTCGAGTCCGACATATTACGCCCCGGAACGGATACGTAACAGTATTTCCTCCTCTCAAAAAAAAACAAAAAAACATCCATCTTTAAATTTAAATTGTACTAGAAAATTCTTTAAATATTTTTATCCTGCTTACACATTTTCCATCCCTTTTTTTCTGTTCGATTTGATCCTGAACTTACTAGAAATATCCATTAACTTTACAAAACCCAAAAAATTCCATACACTGGTAGGTGTATCGAACCCGGGTCTACAGCTTCTAAAGTAAACACTTTTACGCCAAAGCTACGAGTATTGCTGACGGAGCTGTTGAAATTATCAATGTATTGAAGTTTGACACTCTCGTCATTTACGGTGCAGCGTTGCTACGCAACATTATTATAAGTCAATAAGTACACAAGAGACAGAACTCTTTGGTCAGGCGAATAATGATACCACTGATACCACAGATAACCATTTTTCCATGTTATATTTTAAATTAAATTTAAAAAAACTCATAAAAAGTTAATTTTAATTATTATTTAGTTTTTAGTTATTTCGAAATTTATTTAATGTAAAATTTATTATTAATAATTAATATACATTACAAGATTTTAATGAAACAATAGTCCTTTTCCTGTCAAGAATTCCTTCTCAATTCTCAACATCAGCAGCATTTTGAATCTGAGGTACTGTACAAAATTTGATCCATCAAAAGAGTTTATAAAACTACTTTCATAAAAAAATGTTTTATTTTAACTTTTGTCTTGATATCCAAAACGCGACACTCAGTATTCTAACATTTATCGACTGATACGGGCAGTAAGTAGCTCTAGCGCTTGCGTAAAACTGTTTGGGCCGTACGATGGTTTTGTACAGCGTCACATTGTGTTTGAGCGGAAGTTTGCTTCGCCCACACACAAGTGGATAAAGGCGACTGAGGACAAATCAGGCTCTATTGCATACCGTATCGATATGTTTCTTGAATTTCATATTGCTGTTGAAACGGCCGTTAGAGATATACAAATTGAAAGATGTAAAAATTTTTAAAATTAAGTTGCATTAAAAGCTATTTAGGTTGTCTTACATTATTTCGTAAAAAAAAACTGTTTTTCTTATATTTTTATTTCGTCAAGCGGAACTAGAGAATATAATAATATAATAGAATAATTTATAGAGTGTGAGGTTGCTAAACCGACCTGTCTATACGAGTATGTCATCTAATAAGTAAACATAGCGGGGAGTGATTGTGAAACGCAATATGTTTTGTGCGGAACCTTTATGTAGCCATTAATTTGTCTAGCCTATGACAATCTACTACTTTTCTTGTATATTGTAAAACAGCTAACTAACTCTGGTAGGTAATTACTAATTTTCATTTTCATTTAAAAGCTGGAGAGATGAATCGTGGATCATAGATCATGGCAATGGTTTCGTCGGTCGTTTAAATTTGATACAAACACCGATCCGACAATAGCAAAGTGGATCGGGTTGTGCTTAGAGATAATTATAGATAAATAATAACCAATCGTAATCTGTCACACTAATCACTATTTCTCCCTCTCCTCCCCACCATCCACCATCCACCATCCAACACCCACCACCCTAAACATCCAGTCAGCCACCTGTCACTGTTATAATTACTTAACACATTAGCTGGAGACAATTTGTATCCTAATTATAATAATGACTTAAGAATTACATCACTCATTTCAAAGTAAATCTATTCTAAGCCTAATAGCTTGGTTTGTGTGTTTATATATACATATATTTGTATTTTTGTTTGTTTGTCTTTAATAAGTGGTCTCTAATCAGGCTAAGATCCAACTGCTCAATTTTACAGGTAGGTTTTTATTCTATATATTATCTAGAAACCAGACTCTATGTGTCAAAAAAAATTAGAGATAAAATTTTACCTATAAGATAATTTGTACTAGTGATAGGTTGCCAATAAAAAATTGGCCGCAATTACCTGTAATTAATTTTAGTATTATGGCGTAGCCACTTTATGTAAAACAATAATTATGACATACTACTTACATAAAAGATGTCGCCACGACAGAATGTCGTTGTCGTCTCGCGACGTAGCAATATACCTCAGCCGCAATATCCGGGTTGCCATTATATCGACAGTAGCTACAATCAAATTCGGAACTACAAAAACGTTACTATTTAGTACAGCCTCATAAAGTTTTGAACTTGCATCAAATTGACAAATCATCATAATATATTGAAACCAAATTTCGCGTGATCGTATTAAACGTTTCTTCAGAAACGTCACAATGTAAAAAGCTAAAAAAAATTAACATGAAATGCGAGAAAAAGTAGATGTCACACTATCTTACAAAACGAATTTGAACCGCTATTGTGTGGGAACTGTCTTATCCTTTAAATTTACTTGGTACATAGTTACGATGTAGTAGTTAGAACATTGTTATGTCGGATGTGGAGTTTTCAACACTTTGTCTACCTTACGTTCTAAAAAAGGACTTGAAGAAACTTATAATTTGTTGTATTAATAAACAATAAAATGTTGCTTTTAAAGGCAGCTTTGAATTTAATGATTTCTTACTTCTCATGGTATTGTGAGGTTTATTACATTAAGAATTAACAAACACTTCTTTAGAAGTGTTTGTTAGTTTATTTGAAGTATTAAACTAAATGAACAAAAGCTGTCACTTTTTTTTACAATATATCAATAATTTTTAAATAGTAAAAAGTTATATTTGATATATTTTTTTACCTTTGGTCTCAGTTGCTGTGGCAGTCTTTGACTTCTAACTTACTTAATTTTTTGTATTTGTCTTTGCTGATAGGCTAAGATCCAAAAAAATACCTTCTTTATTTTCAAATTCGTTTTCCAGACGTTGCTGGATTTCGCCTACCAGCTCTAATCACAATTATGGTATAGGGATCCTCATGGAAATTGTATTTATATTGTATACGATCGCATTTTTAGCACTCACTTTAACCTCCTCCTTTTGTCCATATATTACTTTTACCAGTTTTGGTGCAGTTTTAATTAGTCAGTTATTTTTTGAAATTAAAAACTTCCTCCTGTTTTAAATACTTTTCTATGCACGGATCGTTTTTAATCTTAGTTTTGTGTGTGACATTTTTACAAAAAGCGATGAGTGACAGTTAATCCATACTTTTGGCTAGAAACAGCCCACATAGTTATCGGACTGAAACCGAAATTCCTTGACGCCTCTTTTAACGTGATGTTGGAAAAATATTAATTAAAAAGCAACTGGACACCTCGACTAAAACCCGTTTAGCTATACTTTCGTTCCATGACATAGCAAATGCCTTATTTTGAAGCTAAATCGTAAACAGTAAAGTTTAGAGTAGAAAACCTCCGTTTGTAGAAAAGAACGCTAAATTCACCATTGTGCGGTACACTTGTTGAAAGTCAAGCGTTGCAGCTATGGCATTTATGTTTACTTTAGCTTCTCGTTTGTCTGCTTTCTTCAAATTTCTATTCTTTATGGCTTTGGTGCTTCGTGAAGGTATTGCCATATTGGGTGCTTACGGATACAACCATAATTAGGCCGGCACACCCGGAGATATACCACCCTCCCGCTTGAAACCTGCGTGAAATAGCGGCTATCCCGCTATGTTTTGTCCGGGGGTATCCGGAGGCCTAACCCTCCCCCTCAGATACAAATGGCAGCACGGACTAAAAATTTATTACTGAAGGACGGTACCAGGGTTTGTAGTCCTGGAGAATCCGTCCCTGGGCGGCCACAATTAGGACCTGTACCTAGAAGTAGATGCCAAGGTTGCAAACCTGTGCTGACTCGGGGCAAACAGAGCAGAAGGCTCAAACCACCCTCCTCCACATTCGCTGTGGACTTTTGTAACATCAGGGGGTTTCGCTCAAATTTGAATGTCATCCACCTCCACCTGGAGACGACGAAGCTGGCTCTGCTCTTTTTAACGGAGACACAGATAACCTTTCTGGCTGATACATCTTACCGCTCCCACCTGGGGTATAATCTGCAACTTTCCTTTATACCGCAGGCTGGCGTGTGCGTTTACGTGAGGGAGGATGTCTGTTCTCCACGCCTGAGTTTTCTTGAAGGACAGGACCTATTCATCATCTGGCTGCGTGTAGACTGCGACGACCATCTGCGAATCAACGCATGCCTGTATAGGTCCCATAGCGGTGACGCAGATTCTATGTTGGAGTATGTGCCCACTGCAGAGGATTTTAACGCCCACCACGCCGAATGGCTAGGCTCACGTACCAACGAGACCTGTTCACGACTTCACCTTAGCATATGGTTTGATGCAACTGGTAATTGCGCCAACGCGAATCCCAGATGTGGAAGATCATACACCTTCAGTGTTATACCTTCTGTTAACGTTACATCCGGACGGCTACCTAGTTTCCGTTGACCCTCCTCTGGGGTCATCGGACCACTGCCTGATCCGGAGCTCCGTGTCGATCACGCGCCTAGCATGGCCCCGCTTCTTAGGCTGTCGACCTATAGGTCAGCAGAGTGGGACCGTGGAGGCAGCTCTGTTTTTCGCTGGGTGATCCAGGTGCCGCTACTGACGCTGTTGCTGATGAACTACTGCAAGGTATGGAACTTTTCATTCCATCCTCCTCGGTGCCTATCGGTGGCAGGTCCCGACCATGGTTTGACCACTCCTGCCTCCAGGTGGCATGACACGCTGGCCCATGATGCGAAAGAGAAAGCTGATCTTCTGGGCTCCTTCTTCGCGTCTAACTTTACTCTGGATGACCAAGGTGCACCACCACTGCATATTCCGCGGTGACATGACTGAAGTAAAAATCCAGTATGGCGCCTTGCTTAAGGCGCTTCTCACCTTGGACATTCACAAATTGCGCGGGCCCGATTGCATTCCCCCGATAGTGTTGCGGACATGTAGTCCGGAACTGGCGACGGTCCTTACCCGTCTTTTCCGGCTCTCCTACTCATTAGGTGTGGTCTCGAAATTATGGAAGGCCGCTTTAGTGCACCCGATCCCTAAGATAGGTGAACGCTCGGATCCGTCCAACCACCGCCCCATTACCATTACCTCCATTTTCTCCAAAGTAATGGAGTCGATCATCAACACGAGCACCAGCTGATCAGCGACTTCTAGTACGGTTTCCGTCAGGGTTGCTCAGCTGGAGATCTTCGTGCATACGTCACCCATAAATGGACGCCAGCGGCTTAGTCGAAGGGAGAGGCATTGGCGGTGAGTTAGGACATAGCGAAGGCCTTCGATCGGATGTGGCATAAAGCGCTTAAAGCGAAAATGCCATCCTATGGGCTTCCCGAGAAGTTGTGCAAATGGATCACTATCTTTTTGACCGATCGGAGCAACAAGGTTGTTATCAACGGTGCATGGTCCGACTTAAAACCCATAAATACGGGTGTCCAGCAAGCCTGCGTGCTAACCCCTACACTGTTTCTTCTGCATATCAATGATATGCAGCAGTATTCTTTGCTATGCAGTTGCCATGATTGCAATAAAAGATTCTCGCTCGAGGTAAGTGTGAAAAGCGTAAAAACGGTCCATTTGTTACATGATTGTCGTACGTTTGCATAACAAGTATAGTTTATTTTGGAATGTGTTGATAATCTACTTATACCAATGGCAGGCTACTTTGCACAGGAAGCCGGCTAGATTATGGGTACCACAACGGCGCCTTTTTCTGCCGTGGAGCAGTAACGTGTAAAAATTACTGTGTTTCGGTCTGAAGGGCGCCGTAGCTAGTGAAATTACTGGGCAAATGAGACTTAACATCTTGTCTCAAGGTGACTAGCGCAATTGTAGTGCCGCTCAGAACATTTTGGGTTTTTCAAGAATCCTGAGCGGCGCTGCATTGTCATGGGAAGGGCGTATCAATTATCATAAGCTGAACGTCCTGCTCGCCTCATTTTTCGCTCATACAGGAAGTATACAACGTTCATTTTAATTAAGGTTTTATCAAAAAAACAGACATCTTTAGAATCAAGCATTTGAGAGCGAAAAATCAACTCGATGGGCTGACTGTTAAGAAAATAATTAAATTCCATTTTACACATATAACAGCTATTGAATGACTACCGACACCTAGACTTGTTCACTCTACTCAAAGGAGTTGTTCACGTTATTAAATCAGGTATTGAGCTACGTTTCACTACCAGACTTACGTCAAAATGTAAAGTTAATTCTCATCACAATGATGCTGGCGTTCCAAAAAACTATACATCACCGCACACACTGCCAAGTGTGTTGTTTCTTATTGCCGTAAGATTTATCAGTGATCTTCTTTCCTTGGTGGTCCAAACACACAGCCGGTCCGAGGTTCAAGTCTCCATAGGGGAAACCCCACGACTGTTGTTGATTTGCAGCTGCGACGTCTGTGGTCCCTATGTCGTTGGAAAATCTTTTTAGATACCAGAATATAGGAGGTTTTTCATTCGGTAGGGGGTGTCCGTGTATAAACCCGAGCTCGACAGATGGGCCTTACCATCACAGCCTAAATACGTAAAGTCTATTTTGCTCTCCACAAAAAGTATTCCAAAAACGTTTCATGAGAAACTTTTGTCTCACACTGGAATAGTCTGCCAACTACTGTATTAATGAACATTTACTACTGAGAGACCTTCGAGTGTGAAGCAAGGAAGACGAGAATCTCAAAGGCCGGCAATGCATCTCTGTAGGTCTCTAGTATTTCGAAAAATCATAAGCGACTGGTTTTCTTTTATTTTTTCTAGTGTCTCCACTTCTTCATAGGCTCTCTCTAATTAAAAAAAATATATTTACCCTTTAATTAAGTTGAAGGCACTTTATTTCGGGATACACGTGTCAGTTCTAACAATTCAATTTCAATTTCAAAAAATCCTTTATTACAGATAAGGTTAATTACAGCCTTATTAGCTAGTATGTGAAGCCTAGTTGATAATATAATAATATTTTTAAAATACATATTTTTTAAAAGTGCCAAGACTCATTTAAAATGAATAAGAGGAAGTTATTATAATAAAGGACAAATAAAGTAACAAACAAAGTCAAGTAGATTTACATTATGAAAGCTTTAGTGGCAGCAATTCATTTATAAACAAAATTGTAATTATAAGGATTATTAGTAACATACGCACAGGTGATGTTACGTTGTGACAAGAAACAGCGAGAACGCTTCGATTGTCAGTTCTACCAGCATGGTTGAAAGTTTACCTATATTTAGATTCTCTTCGGGATTGCCCACTGAAAGATCTCATGCGTCAAAGATGTAATAAAGATGCGTATGATTTGAGATTGTTTTCATTACTTTATTTTCATTTTTATTTATTCATTCATTCATACGATGTGCTTATCATAAATCATTATAAACGAAGTGTTTACTTTGTATCAGTTGGTGTTGCTTTGATTCGATACAGAACTATGGTATCTATGGATTATAGCAAGTAATAATCAGGGCGTTTATAGTCGTCGTGAATCAAACAAATACATTTTTTTTAAGAAAGGCAATGCTGCTAGGTATTGCATGCGTTTTGGTTTGATTTATAAATCAATAAATATTCATGTAAACTTGATTTTAAATAAACGTAAAGGCTAGAATAAGAATAATTGTGATATTAAACAATACATCTGTGTAAAACATTTATTCTCTTAAGTATTTTACATTTTTATCAAATAATTACAATAGATCATTTATAAATTAGTTACATAAATACATCGTCAGAGATTGTTTGTCCAGTCACCTCATCGTTAAACCGATCATCTTCAAACGTAACCATTTTATCACGCCTGTCCCTGCGTGGCCTTTCACCGAATTCAGTATCCGCATAGAATACAGTATTAGTTTGGCTCAAGTTAAACTCACTCAAACTTCTTGGAACAAAATATTCAACACACCTATCCGTAGGTCCGGCAGATCGGCGAGCTGGCGTGTTTCTTTGAAAACTTTCTTCTCCATGCATCGACGACTTCCTTCGAGGTAAACTATTGAACTTGGGTGGATTATAATTTTCTAGCTTGAAACTAACTTGTGATCTTTTTTCGTGAAAGCTCACTGATGGCTCGGGTGTCTCTCTGGGTCAGGAAGCAACAGACATAGTTATCTTTGCATCAGCAGGATCAATGCTATGTATAGCGCGGGACTTTGAACTTCCACCGCATAACGCTGTCAAATTTCTTAAGGCTATCGCTAAGTCTTCCTGAATTAAATTAAAACACATGGCAATAAAAACTATACCCACAAGTATATAAATACAACACACGCCTATGGCAATGTCTTCAGTCTTAGCTGATACTGTGCTGGCATATAAACCAGGTTTTAAATTTCCGAATCCTATTGTGGCTAAACTAGAGAATGAAAAATAGCATCCGTCCAGTAAATTCCAATTCTCAGTAGCGTGGAACACAAAAGTACCTAAGACTATATACAATATCATTAATGATAAACTTAGTATAATTGGCACCCGAGTGTGGTCCTGACATGTCCAGTGGTATCCTCCATTCAAATTTTCAAGATTTAAAGCAGCCTGGAATGGGGTACGTGTCTGACGATTAATCGATATTTCTTTATTCGATGAAAAATTTCCTATACATTCGGCTTTTGTATGAAAATCTTGTCGCCGAAAGCGTTTTGGACATATTTTGGAGTAAAATGATCTAAAACTCCTTGCAAAGGCTTCGCCTAATGTGGACAGATAAAGCATTATGAGTGGGATGCCGACGCAGGAGTATAGGACAGCTGTCATTTTGCCAATTGTGGACTTCGGGGCGACATTCCCGTGACCTGTAAAAGAACAAAAGTTTGTCTTTATTTCAAAAAGAGCTAAACATTTTATGGTCAAAATTTACATAACTTGTAATCAGTGTGATCAACACACATACCTTTCAATAATTTAAGTTTGTGTTCCCATGGGCGTGTGCATTTACCATCAGAGGATCAGCCTTGCAAGGTTGTTAGTTCTATTCAATAAAACATAAGACCGTTTTTGAAAGAGATTCCAAGATTCTGATATTATTAAAATTATTTGTACCTCACTTTGGCTACTTGAGTGCTTTTCAAAAAGTGTCTCAAGATTTACTTTTATTTATTTGATACATATTTTTTTCAGTTGATAAGTGTTATTTCAGTAAATAATATAATGTTTTTCATAATACATTGAAAGTGTTGGGCAATAACAGTCCGTCCGTGACATTTATAATGTGACGTGACAAACATGAAAATATTGTTATCTAAAATTATTTCAGTATACGTTTACAGATAAAAACTCGAAAATTATTTTTACAAATTTGAAATACTTGCAATTTACAGATTTGCGAAAGAGATATTTTCAAATTACTGTTTAATAATAAGGTATCATATTAAATTTATTTCATATTATTTTATTGTAACAACTGTCAACTTTGTCAAATACCCAATTGCGGTGCACTAACAATTTCCAGTCCACACTTAAATTTTATATTTTGTATAAAATAAAATTGAGGACAAAAAATGACTTAAAATGTGTGGTCTTAAAATATAAATATAACTGTAAGATTTAAAATATTATTGCTTTGTTTGGCGGGAAGTAAAAATATGTCAATTTAGATTTTATCAATTCTTTAAGAACGTTGGTATCATACACATCTCAAACTACGGTTCATTACTGCAACGGCTTATGAGAGAATCTCTACAGAGCATGTTTATGATCAAATCATAATCCATCAAAATCATCAATCTCTTTTTTCTTTAATTTTTTCAAATTGTTGAAAATATTAACTATTATTCAAATATAATTTGTAACCAAAATTTAAGGGACTCGAATCTCGAAGTGTAAAAAGAACGCTCGGGCGGAACCCAAGAGGCCGCGAATTCAAGTTCCGCATCGTTCATAAATTTTGGTTACTTTAATTTGTATAATGAATCCCAGTAGTGAGGGATATCATTTTAAAAATAACAAATTGTTTAAATTACCAATCGTCGTTATTAACGTCAGCGCGTATAAGAAGCTCCCAGCAAAACTCCATCTGTACTCCATTTCCTCGTAAGACATGTTGTGGCCTTCCTCCTCATTATTCCGCAAAGACTTCAAAAGTACTTTTTGGAAATCCATTAACTCCTTCGCAGCTAGTTGGGTCCAATTTTCTTTGTATAAAATGTTCAGATCTTCAGTTATTGACCACAGTTTTTCCACTGTTTTGAGCCGAAGTTCACCACTCGATCGACTTAAGTTCGGCTTCGATTCTGCAACAGCTGTTTCTGATGCTGTGTTCCCTTCTAGCGAAAAAAACAAGAATCCGCCAAAAAGGTTGTATGTTAGTACAAGGAAACAAATTGAGAGGCAAGTAAGGGGTGAAGCCCTTCGTTTCTGGCTGCACCTACAGCAATAAAGTTTCGTGTCCTCCAATCCTAAATTTGACAAATTTAATGCGTTCTGATAGGCGCGCTTAGTGTCCCGGCTCCCGTCTTTTACCATCATGCCGACTTACTCATCCTTTACCGTATTTTATATTTCTTATGGTGTAATTTTCTTTTCGTTCTTAACATTATATTCTTCTTTTGTTTGTTGTGTTCATATCTGAAACAAAAACATTCATTATTGGTTTTTTATTTACGTATACCTTAATTACGTGTACATGTAAGCGTACGCGTTAGGAGAATGTGGGCAGCGGTGATCACTTAACTCGTATGTTCCCTTGTCATTCATTTTCATGAAAATAAATACTAGAATTCCTTTTTTAACAACCAACTACAGAGCTTAACAAAAGAGTAAATAATAGTTTACTACTGCATATCAGGGTCACCTGATAATACGGGTTAAAGTATGAAATTACCTTTTAATTATACTAGGTAAGTACTTCGAATTGACATAGATTCTACATGGTTTGAGATTTTTGAGTGAATTTTTTTACATGGTACCTATTCTCCTTTTTTTTTATTTAGCTTAGACTAGAAAAAAAAAGACCAAACCACCCAGGAATTAGCGGCATGATTTAACGTTACCTTACTAACAATATTAACTCATTTGCGTCAAATCTATAAAATGGTGCCTCATGATTTGACTGATCTGCAGAAAGAAACGCGTGTTGAAACTTGTGTTACCTTGTTTAATCGATACAGAAATGAAGGAATATAGGATCGAATTGTGACATGCAATGAAAAGTAGACTCTTTACCATAACCGTAAGCGAAATGTACAATGGCTGACCCCAGGTCGAACGCCGCAACAGTGTCCTAAAGTAAAGCTTACCAATCAAATGGTAATGGTAACTGTTTGGTGGTCTTAGCATGGTGTTATTCATTATGGTCAAGCAATAACGGCAGATATCTACTGGACACCGAAAAATGATACTTAAAGCAAGTGAAACAGCCCCGACTCATCATCGATCTACACCATTATTGCTCCATGATAACGCGAGACGTCATCTAGCTCGAGAGACCGTTTCAACTCTACAGGATCTGCAATTAGAAACCATTCGTCACCCTCCGTTTTGCCAGACCTTGCTCCGACGGACTAACATTTGTTTCGTGATTTGAACAATTTTCTAGGTGATAAATAAAAAGTTTTCTTCTCAGGCGGCAGTACAAAATGCTTTCACACAGTTTGTCAAATTTAGATCACCGCAGTTCTATCGTAAAGGCATAAATAACCTTCCTATGAGATGGCAGCAATGTATAGATAGTAATGGTAATTATTTTGATTAAATAAATATGTTAAATTAAAAACAAAACTAATTTAAATCTTTCCGTACAAATCGGCAATTTCATACTTTAACCCCTAATATTACGTTATTATCTATAATCTCTTCTACCTATTATGAACATTAAAGGAAAACCGGAAAGTTACCGGCATTGTAGGAAGGTGTATGTGCATTGCTGAAAGTTACCGATATCGTACCGTATTCGAAACACCGCACAAGAAAGCTCGTTTTATACTTTTTGTTCTAGTTTCAACAAATCTGTACTGTGGAGGAACGCCACACATCCCGATGGTGGAGATGATATATTGATATCCATTTTTTCGCTGGATATTTTCGGCAGGAGGAGAAACAACAATTTGAAACATTCCCTGTGATAAATGAGTTGAAAACACAATAAAGCGACGTTCTTATGCAACAACAAGTGATCGAGCCGTTCAAAAGTACTGTATGCCCGACAATTCGAGCATTTCAGCGTTGCACCTGATCAAAAGGTTCGCTGCTGTTAGTTTCAAAGCTGATAATAGGCAGATTAGAGTTGATAACAATAATAACAACTCCACGTGTAGCCGAACCATACTTAAGTTACACACGTGACTTAAAAACCTTGTTTTCATATTTCATTTTTATTTAAAATTATATATAACAATATTTATAGATTTAAGTTTTTAAATTGTTAAAATTACTGTCTTATAAACGTAGTAAAAATTATGAATGCTGTGGTAGCTTATAAGTGAATTGACTCTTATCCATAATATTATTATATTTTAAGTTAATGCATGTAAAGAGTGTAATTTTTAGTTGCCCATATAAATAAATAAACCACTTAGTCAAACGCTACCAGTGCCTTATTTAATATTAGGGATTACGAAGTGTTCGATCTACGAACCTTCTGTAAGGAGTATGATTATCATACTCCTTACGTTATGTTTATTTTTAAGAATGTAAAATTCAATAATGCAATTTTATAGCACGAATGGATAGGGAGAGTCGGTCCAATATTGACCACTTAGTTGCCATGTCAGTCACCTATGATAATAATTATCTTATTCCTTTATTTATAATAACATTAAGAAACCGCATAATAGTGTTTTTTTTATAGTAGTAGAGATTATTGTGCTGTGTCATGATGTGAAACTTAACGTCTTTTCCTATGCTTTTCATCGTTGTATGTAGGCTGACAAGTGGACCCGGAATAAAAACAAAAATAATTAGTATTTCTATAAAGAACATATTAATTAAACGAAAACAAAACTTAAATTGAATCAATGAAACAAATAGGCTAGAAACCAGTTCGCAAACTTTTAAAATAATGGCCCAAAATAACAGCGGAATTGAAAAGCGTCGAATCAAAAACTTTTATCCCAAGGGCACTTGTTGGCAAGTATCTCAATAAATCGTAATAGAAACTTTATTAAATAAAAGTTTTTGATGGTAAAAACAATAACGTAATTTGATAATAAAATAACTTGAATGCACAGATTTGTTAATATAATGGAACTTATTGTGGGTAATTGAAGCAAAGTACACCATTCATATTTTAATATTTTGCGTTATTTATTTAATGAGTTTATATTTTTTTTTATGGATTAGGAGGACAAACGAGCGTACGGGTCACCTGGTGTTAAGTGATCACCGCCGCCCACATTCTCTTGCAACACCAGAGGAATCACAAGATCGTTGCAGGCCTTTATGGAAGGTGTACGCGCTTTTTTTGAAGGTACCCATGTCGTATCGTCCCGGAAACACCGCACAAGGATGCTCATTCCACAGCTTCGTGGTACGAGGAAGAAAGCTCCTTGAAAACCGCACTGTGGAGGACCGTCACACATCCAGATGGTGGGGATGATATCGTAACTTGTGGCGTGTCGTGCGAAGGTGGAATTCGGCGGCATGTATCTGGTTAAACAGCTCTTCGGAACACTCCCCGTGATAAATGAGGTAGAAAACACACAATGAAGCGACGTCTCTTCGCAACGCCAAGTGATCCAGCCGTTCACAGAGCACTGGGTCCCCGACAATTCGAGCTGCTCTGCGTTGCACATGGTCAAATGGATCGAGCAGATACTGGGCTGCGCCAGACCAGAGATGACAGCAATACTCCATGTGTGGCCGGACCTGCGCTTTGTAGAGTGCTAGAATGTGAGCCAGCTTGAAGTATTGCCGTGCTCTATTAATGACCCCCAGCTTCTTCGAAGCCAATTTGGCTTTGCCCTCCAGATGGCCACGGAATTGGCAATCGCTCGAAATTTCGAGACCCAGTATTCCGATACTAGTCGAGGCTTTAAGGGAAGTGTTGTCGAAGAGCGGTGATACGGCAAATGGGGTTTTTTTAGTGGTAAACGCGCAAACTTGAGTCTTCTGGGGGTTAAATTGGACAAGGTTCAATTAATCCCATTCCGCGACCATCTCTAGAGAGGACTCGATAGAAGACACAAGTTTCTCCCGGCACTGGTCGATGATTTCCCGAGAGGGACCTGCATGGCCCGTGTATACGGCATCACCAGTGCTGTCGTCTGCATAGCAATGTATGTTGGAGGTGTCCAACATATCATTGATATGCAGAGGAAACAGCGTGGGAGATAGTACACAGCCTTGGGGCACTCCAGCGTTCACGGGCTTTGGAATCGAGCATAAACCGTCGACAACGACCTGTATGCTGCGCCCAGTGAGGAAGCTGGAGGTCCACTTGCATAAGCTCTCGGGAAGCCCAAATGATGGAATTTTGGAGAGGAGCGCCTTGTGCCATACACGATCAAAGGCCTTCGCTATATCCAGGCTAACTGCCAGGCCTTCCCCCTTGCTTTCAATAGCCGCCGCCCATCTATGTGTTAGGTATACCAGAAGATCGCCAGTCAACCGACCATGGCGAAAGCCATACTGCCGGTCAACCCTGATCAAATGGTGACCCTCAAGGTATTCCGAGAGCTGGCGGTTAATTATGCTCTCCATGATTTTGGAAAGCAGAGAGGTAATCGCTATAGGTCTGTAGTTTGCCGGAACCAAACTGTCTCCTTTTTTTTGGATCGGATGGACAAGGGTTGATCCATGAGTCAGGGACTACGCCTTTTGAATAAGAGTGCCAGAATAAACGCGTTAGCACCGGCGTCAACTCAGGGGCACACGTTCTAAGCACGATTGGAGAAATGCCATCCGGCCCGCTCGACTTCCTGACGTCCAACGAAAACAGAGCTCGGCTAATAGTTTTCTGTCTGAACTGTACTTCAGGCATAGAGCTCTGACACCGCGGGATGGTCGGTGGTGTTTTTCCGTTGTCGTCAAGAGTCGAGTTGGAGGCAAAAAGAGTGCAGATGAGGTTGGCTTTCTCTTTAGCCGTATGGGCCAGGGTGTCATTTCTCATGTGCAACGGTGGCAGGGACGGCTGGTTGAAGTTACCAAGAGCAGCTTTCGACAACGACCAGAACTTGCGTGTTCCGGTCGGGTAACTAGAAAGCTGCTCGCCAATTTTGACGACGTGCTTCGATTTCGCACGGGCGATTTGCCGCTTAAAAAATCTGGAGGCACGGTTATAATTCCTCTTCAGAACTTTGCAGTTCGGATTTTTTGAGCCCAGCGCCGCAACCCAAGTTCGATACGCCTGTTTTTTGCAGTCAGATGCTGCTTTAACTGATGCATCGAACCAGGGCTGTGATCTGCCACCGATCGGTATTACAGAGCTTGGTATAAAAATATCCATGCCCTGCAGTATCACATCGGCTACTGCAACGGCGCAGGCACTAGGGTCATCCGATGGGAAACAAACCTTGCCCCTAGGGTAGGTAGGGATGGCTTCCGGTCCTCGACACTAACCTATGCGAGACATAGCGGCACTAGGCCGTCACTTCACGCCGGTATTCTGTGCGAGTGTGGTAAGTAACCCGGACGAGTCTGGCCCGATTGTGCTGACGTCATAAGACGGCAGCGCGACTCTCCCACTTTCAATAAGCCCGTAGTCGCCTCTAACGATACCCTTGGGCCTGGGACTAAACTATTCTTTTTACGCCCCGGGGAAGCACAGGGCAAAATTATTCGTATTCAGCCGTGGTGAGCTTCGTTTTCCTCTTCATCCATTAAATATGCGTATCTAAAGTTATTTTCAACTTTATGTCTGTACTAATTTGATGTTGTGTTTATGGGACTATACATGGGTAGCTTCATAATGGTGTGTACACCTTCTTCAAAGGCCGGCAACTCGCCTAGCAAATCTGGTATTGCATGATAATGTGGGTGGCTGTGATCACCTAACACCAGGTGTCCTGTACGCTCGCTTCTCAATATAACAAGGATGCATGCCAGTGGTTGGTTGAAGCTATATATATATAAATTAAAAGTTTCCAGTTAAGTACTTAAGTGTACCTGAGTTTCGCGTTTCTGACGAGCTCTCAATTCAAGAATTATTAATTATGGTCGTTGCGTGAACTTCATCAACTTAAATTACGTTAATACGTTACACCGTCACACGTTACAATTTAGATAATTAATATTTAATTGAGCTTACTTTCCTCAAGTGACTCGATAATGATGTTACTGAAAATTGCTGTTGGGATACATAGAAAATTTATCTTTACGTCTAGATAGAGCCTCTTGCTGTCTAGTGAAAACAGGCCAGGTTTTTGTATGTCACTTTGTGTTTAATTAATTTAATTAATTCTTTATTTTGATTAAAACTGTTACAACACCAATTACATTAATCAAGTACTATTGCTAGACGCGATGTGAGGACACACAAAGTTGGAGCAGCAACTGCACCAACACCTAAAGTCTATTAGTAAATAGATCACAATCAGGGCGGGCTTCTACCAGGTGATTACACAATTTCAAGACTCGCGGCACGGTCGCCGCAGTGCGTGTTACGCCCGTGATTTCTACTATGACTATAATTATCAGGTGTATACAAAGTGTTACTGAAAAAAATTATATTTTCATAGAAAAATAGAAACTTCCAAATTGTTATTATTAAATATCAATAGAATCCATTACAGTTCAGTTTTTATTTTATTTATAATAAAACCTTTCTTATGGCAATTAGTTGTTTATCATTTAATCTAAAGGTATGCTCATAGGGTACTGTCCTAGTTTTATGATAAAAAATAAAGGGTATTTATTTATTTATTTAGATAGTTACACCAACAACACATCATTATACAATTTAAATTTTAGCAACTACACAAGGGATAGTACAATATGACATGTCTTTACAGGTGTAAACAACATTTACAATAGTGCGAAAGGAATAACAAAGTTGAACAATTAAACATAATAAAATTAAAGAAATGAAGAGTTTAAAAAAAAATATGATATTTAATGACTAAAATACATTTATACTTTAAAAAAAGAGATTTATAAAATTTATGACTATACAACAATACAATAATTTACTTCTTATATTTAACTTACATAACTAAGATCTTAATATTTTAAAGCAGTCGGTTTTAAATTTATTGATATTAGCCTAAGTATATGAAAAATATTTATATTACCATTTTTTGCAGTGATATCGTTATAAGAGCTCATAATTCTGTTTAAGGGGGCGTTTTTACCCATATTAGTTCTGCTGATTGTTGGGCTGAAAATATGTTTAATAGGGAATCTTGGTATATTTCTAGGGACTGTAAGATTTACATTTGTACGACATTCTGGGGATATGATTATACCATGTATAATTTTATGTAAAGTAGACACATCAGTTATTTTTCGTCATATCCCCAACGAATTCATATTGAAATGGTCCAGTCTTGTTTTATAGTCTGCACGATAAGGGCAGGTTTTGTCTTTAAAAGCTAGAAAGCGAGTGAAATTACGTTGAATACGCTATATTCTATCAATATGGACATTATATTGGGGATTCCAAACCGGTGAAACGTATTCAAGTGCACTTCGTACCAATGCATTTTAAAGGCCCACAATTGCAAATGGATTTCTGAAATCTTTGCAAGTACGCCTAATAAAACCCAGCATTTTCCAAAACTTCAGTATGATGTTATCAATATGATTACTAAAATTTAGTTTTTGTCTATAACTATACCAAGATCACGAACTAATGACGACTGTTCCAAAGGAACATTATTAAAGACGTAAGATGATGCAGTCTCAGTTCTATTTCTAGTGATCTTGATATTTACACATTTTTCCGGATTAAGTATCATTTTATTTACATTACACCAGTTGAAAATATTATCCAGGTCAGTTTGAAGAAGTGTTATGTCATTCTGAGACTTAATTTCTTTATAATTTTTTAAGTCGTCTGAGAACATAGAACATTTACTAGATGTTATTTGATCCAAAATATCATTAATAGCGTTAAAAAGAACAGGACCAAGATGTGAGCCCTGAGGAACTCCTGATTTAGGAAAAAAGGTATGTGAAGTGTAACCATTTGCAGTGACCCTCTACCTTCTGTCTTTTAAATAAGATTGTAACAAATTTAATAGTTTACCATAAATCCCATAGAATTTTAAATTTGGAAGAAGTATTTCATGGTTCACTTTATCAAAAGCTCTGGAAAAATCCGCGTATATGCAATCAATCTCAGCTTTGTTGTCTGCGCCCGAAGAAAGATCCGTTACATAACCAAGAAGGTTACTTAGAGTTGACCTGCGTCTACGGAAACCATGCTGTGCATTCGACATAACGTTCTCCAGATGTCTGATTAAAATTGGACAAATATTTTTTTCGAATATCTTAGGAAATATGCTTAAGATTGATACGGGCCTATAATTTTTGATATTACATTTATCACCTTTTTTGTGTTTGGGTACAACATTCGCAATCTTCCAATCAGTAGGAAATATACCAGCATTAATAGATTTTTCAAAAATAACTTTGAGAGGAAGTGTTAACTGTATGGGTACATAACGGGTATGGTAAAGTTAATATAGAATATAAGAGAGAGCGTAGTTTTTTCGTATAGGACACTAACAAAATTATTACATATTAACATTTCACAAATTCAACATTAATAATTTATTGATATTCCTCACTTCTGGGATTAATTATTATACAAATTAAATTAGTAACCGAAATTTATGTTTATTGCTAAAGTAGATCCTGTAGAATCTACAGTAGATGGAGCCAAGAACCTGGGAGTTAAACAAGAAATACCAACATTTACGAACCATTCGTCACTGGAACGGTTGGCTCAGTTGGTAAGAGCGCTCGGATGGAACATGGAGGTCTCGTGTTCGAGTTCCGCCTCGTTCATAAATGTTGGCTACAAATTATTGCAATTGAAAAAAATAATAATTTGTATAGTTCAGCGTTTTTATTACACGCATTTTTTTAGCTTCACCTGTATGTATGTTTATTTGTAACCGATTCATTTGGGCGCGATTTTGACCTATTTGAAACGGCCAGATTCCGTTCAAACTTCGTAGATTTATCGAGGACCGATGACAATACATTAAATTGATTAAATTATTGCATTTTTCAATTTGCAAAATTAATAGGATTCTAGTTAATTTATATAATTTAAAGCTATCGTCTTTAAGGCAGGCATTGATGTTAATTTCAAATTTCAAAATAAACTTTCAATATCTTAGTTCAGCTTTCTATAAAAAGGGTGTTTTTTAGTTTTTTAACTACTATTTATTTATTATTAACTTTATAATTACTAAAGTTATTAAACAAATATTAAAAAATTAATAAAAATTAAAGGAATCTAAACAGAATAGGTTTTCAGCAAATCTATACGAGTAAAACCATTTTTATGTCTATATTTTTCTCACTGACTTTCTATTTCCTGCCCTTATATGAATTGGTACAGATTATGACGGTAAGCTAAAATATGTTGAAATATTTTTTTTATATTTCAACACAATATAATTAAAACTAATGCAAATCTGAACTGTTGATTGAATGGTTAGATTTCATAGTACATTAAAGCGACCGAAGTCGAGTGTGGTTTATTGTATTTCAATTTATCTAAAAGTATTTCGTCTCAATTGCTATTCAAGTAAGTAGAAACATTTTCATTCTCTGTTATAACGTAGTTTATTCGATCTCGTGTTATTCGGTTTGTATGACGGTGGTTATTTTTATTGGTACTTCAACGACAACTTTATTACAATTGCGTCGAATTTTCTCCAATACTACGTCTCTATTTACTTTATTTATTTTATTATTAGATAAACGGAATTATATTGTGGTAAATAAATTTACTTCACTTAAATAAAATACTTTTGAAATGATTAAAATGGCCGATATTATTTTTAAATTATAAATTAAAAGATTTGGGTCTTACGAGTAAGTTTCACAAAATCATTTGGTCACGTGTTTTGTCTGCGCTGGAGGCATTTTCAGAGGTTGACTCGCCATTCACTAGATCGCTAATGACAAAATTGACGAACCTGTAAACTTCGTCTACTTGACGAGCCAGCGATCGGAAATAAAAAATCTCACCTTCGCCATCGACGGCGGTGTAATGACCTAATGCTAGTGCCACAATACGGTAATAGAATAGTACTTTAACTTCATACTAGAGCGCACGAGTCGACTCACGCACACATACACACGATTTACACGGCTGCTAAGCAATCTTGGGAAGACAAAACTATTGAGTTCTACGCCGTACGCCACCAAGACTGGTCGCTGTCAGAGTTAAATTAGCTGCACCACGCCGTCCACGTCGTCAATATTTTTTTACTTCTTTTTGTAACCCTAGCGCTCCACCCAGACGAAGGTATAAATTACAAGAAGACCGCTGAGTTACGCTACTGTACTATAACTAGTATTGTGCTAGTGCTTTGTTTGTGTGTATGTAGGTGTCGGTGAGGTGCGTGTGTGTTTCACAACCGGATGCGATTCTAATACTTAGCCTGACCAAGTGAGCGTAGATGTTGTGATTGGCACGTTCACAGTGTGCTTGTGAGAAAAGAAACTCCAAATTTAAACTGATAAGATCACCTGAGAAGTTATCACCGTTGAGTACTCCACGCAAAGAGGATTGCTATAAGTAACTCAAATAAAGGGTTACTCTTCTTTTATAATTACTAAAGCTTAATAAGTTATCTCCATTCTGTAAATATTTAATAATTTTAACTTTACGTACTGCGACTGTATCATGGACTGTGTTAGTATTTTATAATGTTACAATTTTATTATTCATATATTTAACAACAAAGGTTCACAATATAATAATATACACAGCTACGAGTATAATTAATAAAGTCAAAAACTTTTATAATTAAAACTATAAAATAATATTTTTACATTTTTATTGATTTCATTATAATCCAATGTAATACATTCAGTTGGAAAATCATCAAAAGTCTTATTAAAAAATATGTGACTTCTAGTTAATGCATACACAAACATAACATATCTTTTAAAGGGATGATCTTAAAAGAATAATTGTTTGAGTTTCATGCCGATTCCTTTCATCGGTGTTTAGAAGTGAACGTAGTGCAAAAATTTTGATAATTCAAAAGTTTATATGAAACCAATGGAATAAAAATATTTGATTTTTCTTTGTTTTTATTTCAATCTTGGTAGGGTGTTTCCGTGTTTGGATTTAACCTTGTTCGTCCGCGTGTCAATACAGTTACTCTCAGAAACAAAAGGAGGAGTCAAAGTTGTAAAATTAACACGCCAAATAATTACGTTTTCATTTCCTTATGAATCCAAGATCCTAAATCAACACACTGAAGCCATACAATCATTTTAAAACCTCAAATTACAAACTTTTATTTTCTTTACAGCTTAATACATTTCGTAAACTCTTCACTTCCGCCTTTATTTTCAGAAGTGTTTTAATGTCTGATTCCAATTTAATTTAACAAAGTATATTTTTAATCTCATCTCAGGTGCAGATGAAACCGTTACATCTTAGTTCTTCAACCACTTGAGCTACGTCAGCCCATTGTAAAAGAAATAAAAAGATTCATGAAAAGAATAAATCTTAGCAGTGAGATATATATTTAACAGTGGATATTACAATAGTGTAACAGGGCTACCCTAAACTGTACTAAGGTCGCTTTAACAACCAATACCATTAGCATGTTCGTTATGTAGTCTGATCTATGATATAAGGTTTTTTATGAGAAAAATCCATGAGACAGGTAAGAGGTCTTGAGTTAAGAGGTTGCGTAGAGACGTCGCTTTATTGTGTGTCTTCTATCTTATTTAAAACGGGTAGTGTTGCAAAGAGCTGTTTGACCTGATTCCCGCCACTGAACTCCATATTTGCACGACACGCCATAAATCAGGATATCATCCCCACCATCTGGATATGTGGCATTCCTTTCAGTGCGGTTTTCAAGTAACTTTCTTCCACGTGCAGCCAAACTGTGTGGTCTTGTGCAGTTTTTTCAGGACGATACGACATGTTAACCTTCGAAAAAAGTGCGTACATTGTTATAAAAGGCCGACGACGCTCCTGTAATTCCTCTGGTGTTGCAGGAGAATGTGGGCGGCAGTGGTCACTTAACACTAGTTGACCAGTACGCTCGTTTATCCGCTTCCATAAAGAAGATAAATACCCGATGGTAAGTAATACACCCCGCCCATTACAATGCTGAATCGCTGAGGATTCTTGAAATACCTGAGCGGCATTTACAACTTATTGACATTACAAAAAAGCGCCGAATTTAAAATGGGCCTTCACGAGAAAACTCACACCAGTTGGATACTTATGTATTCCCGCAAAATAATTCTTATTCAATAAAAATACTTAGTTTTGTTGTAAACAGAGCTGTTTACAATAACTTGATTTATTACGGTAACTAACTGAACTGTTTGAGAATATTCGAGACCTACCTACTCTTACCTAATTGTACTAAACACCCTGGCTTCGTTAATTCATTCAGTGCCTAAGTGAGTGATACAATGAATATTCGATACGATACCTACAGTAAGCAAAAATTAGTAGGTATGGAGACTAGTACTGACTGCTGAGAGGTCTAATTAATAGTTTGCGGAATAAACTAGTGTCTTCGGAACCCTGACACGTAACAATAGGTTTAATAAATTAATTTACTTCAAATTAAAATATCATTTAAGAAAATTATTTAAAAGATGATTAATTCCTAAGTTCAATAAAAATATAAAATAAAACTGGATATGTGCATAGATGAATCGTAGTGCATTAGTAGGTACTATATTGTATTTCCGCAATAGAACAAGTATTGGATATTGATATCAACAAAGTGCTTGATTACGTCAATTAATTAATAAGTTTGTTATATCCACTTTCCCTTTGTTCAAGTGAGAGCTGCGTCGCCTTGCACTTATTAAGTATTCTCTTACAACTTCTTCTCTACAAGCTCGTATCAAAGATCGCCCTCGCAATATTTGTTTTATTAATAATAATGATCTTATTGCGACTTTTGTCACAAACTGGGCTTTATATATTTAATTTGTTACGAAAGGGTGACGGTAATAGTTTATATACCAGACCTACCCGACTAGTTTATATAATAGACCATTTTTGAAACATCAGTTTCTATTCACAAGAGCTTTAGCGGCAATTTAGGTGGCGATTGTCTACCATTACCAGTTTTCCTGACCTCTAGGTTATTAAAACATATGAAGTAAAATACCTTTCTTATTTTTCTTTTGCCTTGGTTTTGAAATTTACAAAAAAGCAGGAAATTACTTTATTCACTAAAATATACTTCCTCAAAATTCGATGAAAACAGCATCAAAATGTGATCAATCATTTAACATCCTTTCATTGGACCAATTTAGAGTATCCGTTTATGAACGATAGCAAAAAAATTACGAAGCAATTTCGCTAATTCGATTAGCTTTCAATGGGTGAGGAAAAGTTGTGAACAATTTGTCCATATTTCGGGGGTTCGGACTAATCGCCACCCACACCATACCGGAGACCTCACACCATTACCTCGCCTCGACTAAAAGGGGACTAATGTTCCAAATAGGTCAAACTATTGTTGATGTTCATAATATGTTCTCCTTTAAATTCATGAATAGGTAACCGTGCTAGCTACATGCATTACTAAATAAATCACATTCCAAACTTTATACATTGCTGATACAAGACACAGCATAGACTTAATAATAGGTTTTTTTGGACAATACAAGCTCCTGCTGGTATTGTCAAACTGTAGCTGCTGGTAATTGATACGCCCTGCTCATTACAATGCAATATCGCTGAGGTTTCTTCAAAAACCCAAAAACCTGAGCAACAGTACAATTGCGCTCGTCACCTTGAGACACAAAAGATAAAATATGCCCAGTAATTTTACTAGCTACGGCACCCTACAGACCGAAACACAATAATGCCTACACATAATCACACCCATAATCTAGCCGGCATCCTATACAAAGAAATCTGCCACTGGTAAATGCCTTAAGTCGCCTCTTACGACACTCTTGGGCCTGGGACTTCCCTATTCTTTTTTGCTCCTGGGAAGTACAAAACAATGTAGACAAAATATCTATCCGTACTCATTGTCAATAAATATTAAAGAAATCACGTTAAATTATTTTTTGCATTGATAAGTAACGACGAGCATGACAATTATTCTCAGCGTGTAAGTACTTTGTGAACCCCTTTTTACATCGACCTGACTGCTCGAGAGTGCGTCACTTTGATTTGTCTAATTCATATATATTAATATATATTAAATCAAAAAAAGCTAAAATTACCTCAAATTCAAAATACTAATGTGCTAAAATGCCAAGCGTAGCTGATTGTTTACGACCTGCCTATCAAAATTATTTAGTAAATGCATGGAAGTATTTATTATCAAAATTGATTCCTTCTCGTTTGATTTTTAAAAAGTAATTCATATCATTTTACTGACGCACGTAACATACTTTCCATGATGATGCCAATTTTTTTTTAACTATCTGTAATAGTTATGTAATAACCATCTGGTGACACTCAACGAGTACATCCTGGATATTCGCCTTGTGCAAGCCCTCGCTCTTCCTCAAGCCTTATTTAACAAAGTCCTATTATTACAGGATTATTCAGCATCTTAGCTAATGACATAACAGTTTACAGTTTGAAGGCTAAGGATTAAAACACATTAGGAGCCAGGGATCAAAACTTAGGTATCATGAAAGTTCAGTGGGGAAAGGGGAGTTGCGTTAGAAACAGGGCAATGATTCGGCATGATATGCGAACAATTCTCTTCATTGGAAACTTCACAGAAGTAAAGCAAGGAAGGACAAGGATTAATAACATTTTTAAAATCCGCTCAAGTGTGAGTTGGACTCTCATTTATGTCCTTGTAAAAGATTTATTAATATATAAAAAAAGTTCATTTCCCTAAAATATGGTCGAGAAGATGGCTTGTCCATGCGTCATGCTTGTGAACGGACGCTACTTTTGGTGGCTGTATGATTCTGTTAGCAGAAACAGTGCTTCATGTTTTAAAAGTAAGTTATTATATCTTTTATAATCGCTTATAAAATGCTCGCATAATACCTTTATTTTTTTACGTTGTGTGTTGATGGATACATCTAGTGTTCTCAATACCTCTCCTCCTACGCTATTCTTTATAAAGGAAGCTATATAAACTGCTAAACGGCCATACTTTGGACACATCATACAAATAAGTAACGCATCTGCAGTTCTTTTAAATGCTTTCTAAATTACATTTAGTGGACTGTAAACTATGACGGCAATATACAAACAATTGATGTCAAAACGGCAAATATTCCTAATTTCTAGTTTCACACGAAAGCTTAGTCCTTGCAATTAATATTAAAAACTTTACACTAAAATACCAGACGATCCCTTTCAGCTGTTGAGTAAGCGGCTTCGAACGTACAACTATACTTGCTTCCTATACACTAGTTCTTTTCAATATTTTGAGGCTCTTTTGAGAAAAAAAATACCAAAAAACATACAAATTTCAAAAGGCGATCTGAACAATAAATAAATATTATAAAGATTAAACATTAAAAAAAGATAATTTAATGAACATTTTCAAAATCCATCTAAGTATAACAAATGGCACTTCCAAGGCGACAGATGGCGATTTAGACAATTACTCTCTTGAATACTGTTAACCTAGGTCGACCTTAAATTAAGAATTAAGAACTTTGCAAAAAATATTGGTTATTTTCATTTTAATCGTTTCGACTTTATTTTAATGTGATAGTTAAAACTTATAAATCTATTAATCTTGTTATTATTATAGTATTTATTTCAGTAGTTATCTTTTTTTGATTGGTTTTGCCCCTGGGGATAAAACAGCTCTTGAGAAACTGGATAGTGGATAAAATGGGTGAACAAAAGAAACTCCTCGAAAGTCCTCCAAAACGAATTAATATGGAATATAACTCTAAAATTAGAAAGCTCAATTTGAATAAATAAATTAAATAAGGTAAATTTAGTACGAGATATTTTATATTGGAGCTCTATTTGCAACTAGAAATTGGACACTTTATTTTTTATTGGAAAACATTTCTTATATAATTACTAAGAAAAAACTATTTCATCATAAATTTTTATCTAAAACCTTCTTCCAATCTTGGAATTATTTTACTAACGATATATTTATGAAGAAAGTCCTCGATTCTCTAATTAAGTAATAAAATTAGGTACTTAATTTTTAAGAAAATTTCCCTATAAATAAGAGAATTGTGGTTACAACACCGCACTGCGCAACTATATTTCGATAGTTTAGCGCAAGCCTCAACAGGTCCGTGTATCTGCCTACCTACTTCCGCGCTCCGCGATTAGCGTTTAATTCGTGCAGTGACCATGCGTTGAGTAATTAACTAAACTTTCGGTTAAGTGAGTTAATTAGTCAATTAATATTTATTTTTTTTATCTTGTAGGTTCGCCAAATATCACTTACCCACTCGATTATGGTTAATTTCGACTCACCAGTCACGCTGTTATTGAATTACTTTAAAAATGTTTTCTATCAATCCATAATTTAGCATTTGTATTCAAATTCAACATCAAAAGTGTACAACATCAACTACGTTTTTAAGTCCAGCAATTTTCGTTACATTAGTAGCAGTACTTAAAGCTTTTTGCTCGCTTTCATCTAATGATCTGTCTGCAGCTTGCTTCAGTAACAATGGCGAGCGTTTTGTTATTTTACAGCAATTCGTCCTGTAAATGTATTATGCATTAAGGATGAAATGCAATGTGAATATTATGGACCTTCTTGGATGCCTTTTATTTCCAAATTTTAATTTATTACTGATTTTGCTTTCACCATTTTTATTTACAAATAATGATTTTCTTTTGCTTTATTAAATGACCAAATCTTCGTTACAGCCTATAATAACAGTGAGCAATCATATTTGTGGTTACAAAATATTCAAAAACCACTTAAAAATATGTGTTAGAACGTCAGTTAAAGAAAGTTAGTTTATTAAAAAGAGCACAAAAAATGCTGGGAGAGTTTCTTGCTTTCTTCTCACTCAGAGTGCCATTTGTTTCCGAAACGGTAGTATCTAGTATATTAGAAATGACGTCAAAGGGAATTCTAAAGGAATAAATTTTGAGAAAATAAAGGCCTTGCCTTTTGATATCTATGAAACTCCTGTTGGAATTATTGAACCAAAAGATTAACTTCCTCACAACATAAGTTATCAGTAACTTACAACATACAACCATTAGTCTGTATTTCAAAAGTAATCTGAACTGATTCTTTATAGGTAAAAAACAAAACTAAAATCTATTGTCAGATAATTTAAATAAATATAAACGTTTCTCATTATGTTAAGATTTTATAGAAAAGTAATTTTCGAGTATGTATTAAGTAAATGTATTGTATAATATTAACTTCCTGCCCAGGTCTTCGTCCAATCCGTCGGGAAAACGGCGGTCTATTGACGGTATAACCTGCACTGGAACATACCTTTCCAATCTCCTGGAGCGGATTGACGGTCTATTCTTGTTTCCAGATCACTCCTTCGAATGCCGCTAGAATATTGTGAACCTGCACTGGAACATACCTTTCCAATCTCCTGGAGCGGATTGTCGATCTATTTTTGTTTCCAGATCACTCCTTCGAATGCCGCTAGAAGAGTGTGACTTAATGACACGTTGAACAGTGAACACACGTTTTGTTTTTTTTTGTGGAATTCTAATGGTGAAAGGTGAAAACCAAACTCAGAGAACATGACGTGTGTTTGTTTAATATTACTTCGGAATTTGATAGTAATAATTGAACAGTTTTAAAAAAATTTCTAATAGTTTAGATAGTAGTCTATCAAAAAAATATTACTGAGCAACTTTTAACGCTATGAAATTTTAACGGTCAAAAAATATTTTAAATGATTTTTCCTGACGAAAGTATCGGGTTACGTAACGAAGCGGTGTACCAGATGAAACAATTAACAGAAGACTCATTTTTTTTATGGAATAGGAGGACAAACGAGTGTACGGGTCACCTGTTGTTAAGTGATCACCGCCGCCCACAATCTCTTGCAACACTCATTAACTTTTTTTATGGAAGAGTAGAACAAAGCTGCGTCCATACGGATCAGCTGATGGTATATCATCTCTTGTTACACCAGAGGAATCACAAGAGCGTTGCCGACCTCATAATGTACATATTATGAACTCTAAAACTGAAAACATATTGGTACGTGACGGGTGAGGGTCACACAGAGGGTGACACCGATGTGAGAGCTAAGGGCACTACCTATTGCGCCAACAATGCTTTATTAACAACTCTAAAATATTATTATAGAATAATGTTTTATTTGGACCATTCATACCACAACATAGAAGGGACCTGTAAGAAGAGAAACGTGGGTAGATCGCATAAAAGGTGGATCGATGACATTAATATAGATAGGTGGAACTAACTGGCACAAATAAGGAAAAATTTAAAAGGAATGGAAAGGAATAGGAGGCCTTTACACAACTGGGATCCATTTGAAAATTAGAAAAATATGAACTTAGACAAGACAAGCAAAACTCACCTAATGGGAAGTGATACGCCCTGCCCATTACATTGCAGTACCATTCAGGATTCTTAATTGAATCCAAAATTCAAAACGGCATAGTAGTTGCGCTCGGTGCTTTAAGACAAAAAAATTTAAGTCTCATTAGCCCAATAATGTCACTAGATACAGAACACTTCGACCGAACACGCCCCAGAACTATAGTAATACTTTATGTAAAAGACACAATTTTTGCACAAATTTTCGTGCGCGAAATCTAGGCATAGCCTGTACTATGGGTGCAACAACATATAATTATTTAATACAATACACTAACTTAAACATACATTTATACAAATAAACATCCATGACTTGGAAACAATCATATAAATGTTTGCTACTACCGGGATCCGAACCCGGGAAACTCTAGCTCATTTACTTACTTACTTACCAATTTACTTACCACTGGGCATTAAGGGTTGTTGTTTTTACTTCGTCGAAAAAGTGAGTGCTGTAATAGGTTACTAGCGGACTAGGTAGGCCTAGTCTGCTTAATAATATTTAAGATTTATCTTTGTGACTTTTTTGCCAAACGATTAGAGCTTTGAAGATGAATCAGAAGATCGTCAACAAAAGCGAGCAAAAGCACAAAATGCAGTAAATATTAAAATGCATTTCCTTTGCATTTCACGTTGTTTGTATCTCGCTTTGTCAGAGCGGCCATTGCTCGACAAACGAGCACAGATAAAATATAACTCATATCGGAACTATTTCTCAACTCGGCCATATTTTTATTTTCCAACTAAAGCTCTGTAGGTAAACGAGTAGGTTTTGTTTGAATTGCATATAAGACAACGAAACAGATCGATATTTACGTATTATTTATTATTTCGATTTGTTATGCGATCAACCAGAAATAATTCACCACTTTACACATTCTAAATATGTGCCTAAGAAAAAAGAACGGAACAAAGTACCATTCCTAAAAAAACTTCCATAAAATATAATATAAATTCTTTAGGAAAAAACCAATTTCTTATTTCATATTTATTAAATGAAAATATCCTTGAAGCATACAAATCCCTGTAAAAGTAAATATTCGTATTCAGTTTATTATTGAGTCTGGAAATCTAATATTATCTCATATTCTTAGTGAGATCATATTTCCTATATTCTTAATACCCTTTTGAGGATTCTCCAAAAGAGATTTATGTGCTTATAATATTTCTTAACTAGATTTTCTACGCTTTGCATACTTATTCAATTGGAGTGTACGTGAAATATAATTTATTTAAATCTTTTTATAACAGAATACAATACAATAAATATGTACATCGTAATTGTCACACATATCAGATACGTAACCCTGTATGTATAAAACTACTTTGTAATGGATAATAATAATGTGTAATGTGGTTGTACTTAATAAATAAATACAACGGCTACTCATTATATCTTACGAGTGTGGATAGTACTTACAAAAATGTATTTCACCGTTTTAGTTAATTTATTTTAATCTAAATTTAAATTCTCATAGTTTTAATTAATTTAAAATTTAAAAATACTATTTTTTCTAAATATATATTGCTTATTAATTTTGCTAAAACTCTGTTTGTGTTCGTTTGTTAATTGTTCTCGATTTGCACCTATAATTGAGGTGTCACTTAAATAGTTATATCTGTGTTAGCGCAATAAATAAATAAATAAATAGCGTCGATTTTATTAATCCTTAATAAAGTTAAAACAATAATTTTACCACAAGCTTACTTAATGCTTTTTTGCAATCTTGTATTATCTTGATCTAAGTGTATGCATGTAGCGCTATCATTAGGCCTGTAGTTAGCCGTTTTTGGGATCGGATGGACAAAGGCTGATTGATTGATAAGTCCGAGACTACGCTTTTTGAATATGAGTGCAGTAATAAGCGCGTCACCGCGTTACTATATCGGTTGAATCTTAAATCAATTATTAAACTTCACTTGTCTCCCTTCACTGGAATTTCCAATTTAATGGAATTTTTAGGGCCTCCAAATTATCGCGGCACTTACAGCATACCATACCATACTATCTAAAACTGATCATTATTCATAACCCAGTGATGAAGGCTCTGATAAAGGCTCAAAGGACCATTCTTGGTTAATGTGACCGACGCTGTAAAGGACTTCCTTGTCGCTTCAGAGAAGTGTCACAGATGTTGACTTTATTATATTTTGTCTTTCTAATCATAGTGACATTGTGAAGTGGAACACACTGGCCAACAGCATTAATTTCAAGAATAATAATAAAATTGATGTTATTGCTACTGTTTCAGATAGAATTTAATTTTCCAATAATTCTTCATTCCATTTAATTTTATATAGTTTATATTAAAACAGATAGTAAACCTATAACTTTCACTATAATGGTTCAAAAACATTAAATTCTTACAGCATCATGTTAAGGAATCTTTTGAAGCTAATATTGCTTGGCAGAACGCTAAAAGCGCCCTGTCTTTTGGACCTCGTAAATGACATGGTTCTGAATAAAGACATCAAATTTAAGCGGCATTTAATGTAATCAAAATAATATTTGGTACTCGCCGTTAAAACTGAAAATAGGAAAATTGTGCAACATTTTATAGCAAAATAATTTTAAATTGTTTCACACACTCTTTTTCGTCTTATCATAAAGTCTATATCGAGTTGGTAAGCCATAATAAGTAAATAGTGTAATAGATCAGAGAAACTCAATTGATGTTAGTTCAAATAGGATCACTGAAAATACTTTTAAATCGCTAGATTCATTTTTTCCAATCTCAGACCTTTTCGGAGCATCATAAGCAAACTGTCGTAGTTAACAAACGTTCTTGAAATCCTGCACAAAATAGATATCTGCCTCAGCAAAATTGATTGGATCACGAAGCCTTACATTCTGTAGTATAAGGTTTATGATAAAAAAGCAACATTGACGGGAACCGTCCATCCCGAGCTAAACAAAGTACGGTCCGTAATTTGTGAAGTGACTGGGAAACTAAACTGCCTTTAGTGGCTTGCAAAGCTAAAATGCGAAAAGCTTAGCCACGAAATAAACTAAAGCATGGTTCCGTAGCATATTACCAAATCTTCGGGTTTCTTATTTTATAAGTTCACTATTGTATTTGGCACATTATATTTATTACTTAATAGCTTTTACACACGACTTAATACGCCAGGAATTCCCAAAACTTTAAGGTTTTAAATTTAAAAGTTTATATTTTTGGTAGGCCATAAGAATGCACTTAATTAATAATTAAATCCTTAAATAATTATTTACAACTTATTTAAAGCTAACTTAAGTTGAGCAGTTTTGATCCCAATGTTGTTTGTCATCCAAATATTAGATAATCAGTTTCAAGGTGAAATGAAAAACCTTTAATCTTAAATGTACCTGATCTCATCAAAAAATTTTTGGAGCTTAACCATGAAAAAACAAGGAACAACGAACCCCGGTAACTTACACTGGCGACAGTTGGTTTTCTTTCGGGAATACACAAGGCTCTTTATATTTTCCAGTAATCTAGGTATCATGATTTATATAGGATTGCTTGATAAAATATATCCTATGTGTTTTTCATGCCACAACAAATTTCATGGTTTAGACGTAAAAGTGAAAAAACAATCAAAAAAACTCCCTTTCACATTTATTATTGAGAACTTATAACTATTAACATAAACTAATCAGTTTTGGACAAGAATTAAATTGTAGAAGATTTAGTAACTAAACAGGAATAATTTACATAGGGAAAATAAAAATGTAGCCTTCTATAGAGGTCCTTCAATAACTCCTAAGACAGATATATATTATCCGCTGTTAACAATACCTTGTCGAAATGCAGTCATAAATCGTGGAAACAATTGCCATATATTGCCCTCACTCTCACGATAGTGTTATATTGGGCTTTGCTACTTGGTAAATTATACAAGTACTGTTTCGTCAGTTAGCAAATTAACAAATAAATAACACAATGAACAAGCAAACTATGAAAAAGTCTTTCCATTTTTCGGGCTGATATGTAAACAATTTGGCTTTCTATCGGTAACAGAATTTAGAAAATCGGTTCAGTAGATCCAGAGATTACCCCCTACAACCTCACAAACATTACCTCTTTATAAAATTAGCACAGATTACTCCAATTTTTTTTTTTTTTTTTAATATTTGCATTAATTGGCCTGATTATTTTTTCTAATATAGTATTTTCTTTGATTAAAGCGAGTGTTACATATTTAAATAAAATTATTTTAAAAGGATTAAAACCCGTGTAACTGTAACTGTATTGTTTACATAATATGTTATTTGCGGAAAAGCTACATTTTTTTAAATTTATTTATTTAACACGACGTTTCTTCGTCTTGTAGAGCACGTTTTCAGGGGGACTGCTGTTGACAGGAGTCGAGATATGACAACTACTATATTTTTTATGACAATAAGGGACGAGAGCAGGACGTTCAGCTTATAGTAATTATACGCCCTGCCCATTACAATACAGTGCCGCATAGGATTCTTGAGAAACCCAAAAAGTTTGAGCGGCACTATAATAACCTGTGCAAAGCAGCCTCACTGGTAAAAATATTAAATTTAATTTAAAAAAGTATTTTATTTTTTTCTCATAACCGATGCGGGAAAGAGATTAATATGAACGGAATCCTATTTTCAGAATGATGAAATACAAAACCGGCCAGCGTTATGATGTGCGAAGATATCTTTATAAATATTTTGATAGGCTCGCTTCGGTACACGTCACAGAAAATATCTTATCTACAACATTTACTTAGTGGAGTGTAGACGCAGTTTGATTAAGGCCGTCATTCTGAATGATGCGAGGCCGACATGGATGGCTTATTTTTCATTACGCTATGTTTGATTTTAATATTTATTTTCACAGAACAGACGAACAAATACAAGTGGCTTATGGCAAAGTGGCATACTTCATACCGAGTCGGACAAGGGTTGTATCCTTTGTTAGACTCCCACCAATGAATGTATCACGTATTTGTCACGCTGTGCTTTGTAACGCTCATTCAAGTAAAGTCAGCTCAAGTTGTGAAGTCAACGGGAGTGCGATCTAACAGAGAAACTTATACCAGAGTTATCATTTATGCAAAATTGTAATTATATATTATGTTACAAATTGTGTTGCATTATGAATACAGAATAATAAATATTTCATATTATTACTACCCTCACCTTGAAGTTAAAGAATTTGTCCTTTAAGTCGTGTCCTATTGCACCGTTTTATTAGATGACTTAAAATTAGCTTTTATGACAAAAGCTTCTACATTTCACAATATGCTTGACTTTGTTCAGCATAATATTATGGTAATTTGACAATATCGTAACTGTATATTTTACGTTGTATTATCATTATTATACAAACTAATTTTATGTATAAGAGGAGGCAAACGGGCTAGATGCTCATGTGACTGGAATGAGGCAGTGCCCATGGACACACAGGGGGTGACACCAGGGGTCAAGAAATATCATAACATAACAGTTCGAGATAATGCAGCTGATAATTGATATCGTAAAGTGCGAGGCAAGAAATTTCTTGCAAAACACGTGGTTGTTGAATGCCAGACGTATTTTCTTTTAAATATATTTATTTAAAACATTACAGATTTACATTTATATAATAGCAAACCAAAAATCACGAAGATTTGTCCAATTTGTTAACATGATGCGGGCGGGATTTGGCACTTTGACGTAATGTGGTAGAATCTGGCTGCTGGTATCAACGTGAGCAGTTGCTCTGAGCTCTCCGGATGATATATTATGCGGTAGAAGGTGCAGATACAACTATATAACATTGACAAGCAAATTCCTTTACTTGTTCATAGATTACCGTAGAAGTTAGTCAAGTATAGCATTATACTCAGGTATGAGTAGCGTCGATCTGTTTAAATAAACTGTTGTTTAAAACAGTTGTTATCGGGTATTACCTACTAGCTTCACCCGCGACTTCGTCCACGTTGAATAGTTACTTTGGGCAATTTTTTTCATTTCATTAGGATACTTTTCAAAAATACACATACAATCTGCTCTTTCCGCTGCTGGGAGAGCTTTTCTATACACCTTGTCATTGTGGACAGTCTCTTTAATACTATTTCACCGTGAATTTAATCTCCTATTTAATCCCCATGCAGATCAAACTTTCAAAATGCTTGAACAAAATATGTTTATAAAGTATTTCCCATCAAGTGCCTAAATACAAGTTTATTTATTTATTTATTAGGTTTATTTACAATCACTTATAATAATACACACAAATATAAAAAGAAGAACTAAAAACTAGGAACTAAATGTAGTGATTACTTACAAATAAACACAGCATGCACAGAAGTAATTAATTTTAGGTATAATATACAATAAGTTTCAAATTAAACATTTTTTTAAATTAATTAATGAGTTATACACAGTTACATCAATTTTCCAATTATAACATTATTAAAAATTACCAATGAAGCTGCAAATGGTCTTGCGGAATTTGGCTAAGGAATCAGCAAATATATCAATATCAGCTACGCTATAAGAATTTAAAATTTTACATAATCGAGGGACTGGGGAATTGGTACCTAGGATCGAGGACAAAGTGGAGTAATAGGCTTACGTGGAATTCTTACTGGTACTCTTAGCTCTTAGACCAAATTTATTTAGCAATTCGGGACAATTGTTTATGAGTAAACAGAAGATCCAGAAGTTTTCTACGTTCATCCAAAGTGGTCATTTTAAAGATGGCCAGCCTTTCTTCGTAAGAAGAAATTTTCTTGGCTTTACCGGCCCTAAATGCCACATGCCACAGAAATCGCTTCTGAATACGCTCCAAAGTTTCACGGGTTTATCTTTCGTAATGGCAATACAAACTGCCATCACCTATTTCAACCCCTCCATTTATTTATTTTTGCAATAAAACGTAGCCTATGTCCTAAGCGCTATTCTATCTTTGTAATAAATTTTATCAAAATCGGTTCAGTAGTTTAGGCGTGAAATCGTAACAAACAAACTTACATTCAAATTTATAAAATTAGTAGGGATTTCTATACCGGATGCACATATCGAGACGCATACGGGATAGTGCCAAGTAGGTACTCAATTTATTCTAAGAATTAGATCAATTGTTCCCATAAAAGAAACAACATTCTTTAATTGTCACAATTATGATTTCTTCCTCAATTTGTTGCACATAACATAATGCTTCCTTGAATGATATGACATGTCATAGATGTAGTATGTTTTAATTTTTTGTTTCATTTTTACACTTGAATCACTATCGTAGAACTAAATAAGGTTGATGTTAGAATTATTAATATTATTTGAAACCATATTATACTATGCAAATTGTGTACAAAAACACATTAATTTTTAAGAATTTTTACTATTATTGTTATGCTACATATAACGTGGGCCAGAATGTTCAGTGGATTAAAAAAAAATCAATTAAATAACGCAAAAATGGAACACATACAAATTTATACTTAAATGATAGTGAAAATTCAGGAAATTTATTACAAAATATAACATATTCCGGATGTACCATTGAACTGCAAACACTCCTCAAATGTGGACAACAGATTTTTGGTCGCTTCACGACGCGCGTGGATTAATAATAATCTCCGAGAACCGAGATACTTATCTCCCCGCCTCATACTGTTCCAATATTCAATAGGGATTTAATATCGTACGTCTTTTTAGGTCTTCCTGTATTACATAGTATAGCATATTTACAAATGTGTGGTGCATCAAGTGTCATGAGGTAAGAGGTTAAGGTCTACATATATATATTTATAAGTATACGCTGTAAGCGACACGTAGTAATGTACTCCCATTTGTTTTCGTTTTATGTAATGAAAATGTTTAACTAAAAGGTGCAACACATAATAAATGGCATATTTTTTATACAGTGGGGTCCACATATTACCCATCTAGCAGATAGACTCAGCTCTGCGGCATATGCAGTTAGAAAGATTAGAGAGTACACGAATGTTGCGACCGCTAGATTAGTGTACTTTAGTTATTTTCACAGCATCATGACGTACGGTATATTACTATGGGGTCATGCTGCTGACATTGATATAGTGTTTGCACTGCAAAAGAGAGCTATTCGTGCTATATATCAGCTTGGTTATAGACGGTCTCTCAAAGAAAAATTTAAAGAAATAAATATTATGACTGTTCATTGTCAGTACATTTATGAAAATTTAATATATGTTCACAAAAATCGTCACCTTTTTGCTCTTAATAGTGATATTCATTATTATAACACTAGAAATAAGGGATTGCTTGTAACTATTTCTAGTAGGCTTCATAAGATACATAATAGCTTTAAGGGTAAATGTCTTCTACAATAAAGTCCCAGCCACTGTTCAGGCATTATCTATAAATAAATTTAAATGTTTTATAAAAAAATGGCTGTGTCGTAAATCCTATTACTCCACTGCTGAATATCTAAATGATCGGACAGCCTGGGACTAGATTGTGATTATTTTATAGCGATAGAAATGACTGTACAATATTGTATATTTTTATTGAAAAGAGCGCAAAAAAAAGAATGCTGGGAGAGTTTCTTGCGCCGCTTCTTTTCTCTCAGAGCGCCATTTGTTTCCGAAGCGGTAGTAGTATCTAGTAGTATAAGAAATGACATCAAAAAGAATTCTAAAGGAATCAATTTTGAGAAAATAAATGCCTTTTTATGCCTTTACAAGAGGAGAATAAAGTATCATACATGATAGTATGTAATCACCGCCGCCACATACTCTCTTGTAACACCGTTCAATAAATAAAGCGTGGGAACAACCGTACAGATGAACTCGAAACCCAAAAACACATTGGATCGTGTCGAAAAAAAAAAGCGAATCTTTTGTTACTGTCATCGATTTTAATTGACAACTATTAGCATTACGTAAGTATCCATCCCTACACAGTGGCATTAGCTCCTTACGGCCGTTCCCAATATACTATCTACAGATAGAGATAAATTACTACCTTCTACTGTCAGTGATTAGCTGTCAATAATCTGAAGCTGTCCCAATGTACCCGAAAAGTCATTCTTATCGCCAGTTCACTGTTCCAATTTCTACACAAACTACTATCCCTGGTAAGCTATACGTCGATAAGTTTATTGGGACAGAACTAACGTGCACATTGACAAATCAAAATTGATCACGTATTATCGGCCTGTTAGGTTAATTATCATACAGTGAGTTTCTTGATTTTTTTTAAATAGTGGTTGCCCAGAGGTTGAAATTTTAATGAATTTAAAGTTGGAACTTAATTAGGGTTTGTTTGTCAAAGATTATACCTCTGTAATGTATGTGTGGTTATGTTGTGTGTCATTCAAGCAGTAGTGTGTGTTATATTTATTTAAATTAATATAAGGCATTTTATATCATAAACATTTGCACTCTTCTCCATATAGACTTTAAGTGTATTAAATTTCATGTTCTTTCGAGCGAGCGATTCGAGCAATTAAAAAAAAGGGATACAAAGTTTTCGCCCCTCGAATAAATGTATAGATAATGTCACGTATTCTATTTTTGACATATTTATTGTTTTTCAATGTATACTAGTGTATAATAGTGGAGGCACTATTTATAAACCTTAGCATTATTTGATACCATTGTATAAAGTAGTTGCTCCAGGCTTCGTGAAGGACGTTTCGGGGCTTTAAAATCGCATAACCCTTAGCTTAGATTAAGGATAGGTCTCCGTTGCTCTCCAACTAGATCCCGCACTACATAAGAACAACACTAAATAGCATACCTACATCTTAACACTCAACTCTGTGTTATTTTACATTGAAATTAATGAAATACAAAATACTTACTGATGGTAGATACTCGTATGTGATCCCAGTGCCTTTTATTTCTTGTAGTATTATTTTTATATAGTTTTACTACGCAACCCGACACTGTAGTTTCAATTATTAGTAAAGTTTAACAGAACATGTGGAACGTCAATGTCACCCATTATTCGACACTGGCTCGAGTACGCCCACTTGGGCGTAGTATTAGTTGCCGCACTTTGCGACTACGTCTGCGGTATCTAGTTGGAGCGCAGCGGAGACCAATCGTTAATCTAAGCCCCTTAGCTTATCTTTAAATTTCGGAAGTAATAAAATCAGAAGGTGCAATATCCTTGTGGCTGCGTTATCACTTCTATATTTTAGGCTTTGAAAAACTAATTCGTTACATTAGCAGAATGTGAGGACGCGGCCGTAATAGAGGTTTATGTGGAGGACGTTTTTCGCAAACTTATTAAAAATGCTGAGCAAGCAGAAGCATACCACTAATAACCATACACCAATCTAAAGTAACTCTCCTTTAAGTTTCAAGGGTCACTGCAGTGTGATGTCTCGTTTTGCCGAATAAATAAACAATTATTTTCTTATCAATGCTGCGTTATGACTTTGATAACCGTCGTAGGTAATTCTTCAAATTTCCATCGAGTGCAAAACTTTCTATCCTCCAGTTGTACTATCAATAAATTAAATCGTGACCCATCTAATTGTCATTTTCCTACAGTCATAATTAACAAGTAGGTCGAAATTTGCTTAAACATACTTTTCTTAAGTTACTGACAATTCACCAATTGTCATACAATCTTTTTTGTGCAAATATAAACCTAACTGTTTATGATTTTTAAATAATTATCTGCAAAGTGGGTCATGAATCACTTTAGATTATGGTACATGAAAAATCTTGCGTACTTAACTCAATATAACACCTAATACCATATGGATTTACTGATATGTAATTGTTTAAATCAAAAGTTTCAATTGCTTATCGTATAGTATCAATAGTAGCTTTGGTAACAGCAGTCAACCTTCACGAAAATCGTCACAGAGATGGCAATACACTAAACCAGGAATACACAATGATAAGAGATGAAGGAGAGATGAATTACCAAATGCCAATTGATTTATCTGGCAACTTTCTCTCTATACTCTGAATGCTCCATTTTCAAATACCTTAGTTGTGTTTAAATAATTGTATTTCAAATGCAAGTTCATACTTCTTCAGTTTGGTCCACGTTGGCCCAAGTACAAGAATTATTCATCAACTTAATAATGTAACAATAGTTACTAGTAACAATAATGATCGGAACTGACCAGAATGAATTTTAATCTACATTAAAATTTTAACCCGTTATTTATGATATGCAATCATAAGCATAAAAACATAGCAACACACTTAATTATTAAGTCTGTACGGAATGCAACTAAGAAACGGGAAGTTATTAAATTTGTAGCTTTCTCAGAGTCCATTCAAGTCTGTACCTGAATAGCATTGCAGAGAGGGTAAGCGCTTCGACAATTCTGAATAGCTGTGCGACCAATAAGCGAACTTGACGACAAAATAACAGTTAAATGTTTTGTGATTGAGAGTGCTGCTGTTGGTTGCATTGAAATTAATTTACAAAATGTAGCCATATTTTTATTTTACTTCTTATTGAGAAATTTCCTTTTTGAAAGGAATTGAATTGTATTTACTTCAAGTTATTTAAGGTTTTGTTAGTAGCGGTGTGGCTTTTAATAATACTATTTATTATTTGTTTTTGTTACTAATAAGATTTTTTAAAAACATTTCATTTTCAACCTGATAACCTGTCGTTAAATACTTCAATAAAAATTTGATGCACTTCTTCTAAATATTGTACTTTGAGATTTAACATACTTTCTAAGATTTGATAACGTTTCACTATATATGTGTATATAATTTACTGAAAGATTTTTGGTATTCGATATTTTTTTCAGTTTCAAGAATAATGCTATATCTAAGTCTATAATCCACTGTTTGATTTGGTTTGAATAGTTAGTAATTGATTCAGTTATATTTACAGCTTCAAATTACTCTAGAAGTGATTATTGCTAATTTCAACATAATACATCCTCTTCCTGAAAAAAAGTGTATTTTGGTACAAACAGACGAATAAAGACATGCAGACAAACGAAGAACTATATAATCCTTCGCGTTCCGTTTCATTTAAGAAGTTAGAAATCATAAAAATGAACTCCACTTTAATTTTCTTAAAATTATTTCTCCTAACGGGTTTACGGACAATTTTAGTAAATCTCTTTCATTGGGATCGCGTTAATATTTTTGTACCTAGCTCATCCAATCTAAGAATGATACTATAAAAATAAAACACTTTACTTTATATAAAACACTTTTAAAGGATTAAAACGCGTGTAATTGTAACTGTTTTTACATTAGATTTTTACGTAAAAGTAATAGTAGTAGTTTTTTCATCTGCAGTTCCCCTGTAAACGAAATCTGGAAAGGTCTTGAAACTTCGGGTTAACTAAAATCGCAAAAAATCTGATGAAAAAACACTTACAATTACACGCGTTTTAATCCTTTAAAAGTGTTTTATTTAAATGTAACACTCGCGTAAATCAAAGAAAATACTATGAGTTAAAAAAGTTTGGTTGAGTTTGGCTCTATAGAAGGAATATTTCAATAATGAATAACATCTTTAGCTTTAATAACAAGGAATCGAATTTGATCATTCATAGGTAGAATAATTTTGTTATATCCACCTAAAAAGGATATGTTATAAAAGTCATTTTCATTATAATATAATTAATTATTCTTACTTCTGCTCTTGTATTTCGTATATACAGTGTGAGAACTGTAACATAAATTATTAAAATGTGAAATATTATCTCCACAATAATACTGAACTCATGCCATTATCACTAACGAAGCTACTTACGATTATGTTGCGTGCACATTGTGCAATGAACATTTCAATTGTTATTTTACATTATGTAGTTGTAATAGGTGCTATTGTAAGTAATAAAATCACAGAAGTTTCCGGATAGTCGAATGATATAAATTCATGTATTAAGATAAGGTACAAACTAGATAATATATTATTGATAAAGTGATTACTTGCTTTACAAAACGCATGCCCGGTCACATATTATGTAATATTACTGTCACGAGAGTCAGTCAGCCATTGTAAAGTAATTCACAGCTTAATGGAACGAGTCTTTTACTGCGTTCACTTCCACGAACTTGCACTTCTCCAGTCTGCGGCTGCAGCTCTTCAGATCTCACCGCACCGAAAAATTCGTTCCCTTCTATTTTCTCCTTACTGAATCACTTTCCACTTTTCATACTTTTCACTACTTCTTCCTCTCTTCCTTCTTTTCTTTTTCACTTTCGAGTCTGAACTCGAACTGCCAGTGGCAACGCTTAGTACGGCTAGAAACTTGAAATTTTTCGAAATGCCTTTCGAAATCAATGCCTTGAAGTTTAATAACTCTCGTCTTGTACGTCGAAGCGTTGTTACGCGATGTGAAGTTTGACAACCCTCGTCATGTAGGTTGAAGCGTTGCTACGCGATATGAAGTCTGACAACTCTCGTCATGTACGTTGAAGCGTTGTTACGCGATATGAAGTCTGACAACTCTCGTCATGTACGTTGAAGCGTTGCTACGCGATATGAAGTCTGACAACTCTCGTCATGTACGTTGAAGCGTTGCTATGCGATATGAAGTCTGACAACTCTCGTCATGTACGTTGAAGCGTTGCTACGCGATATGAAGTCTGACAACTCTCGTCATGTACGTTGAAGCGTTGCTACGCGATATGAAGTCTGACAACTCTCGTCACGTACGTTGAAGCGTTGCTACGCGATATGAAGTCTGACAACTCTCGTCATGTACGTTGAAGCGTTGCTACGCGATATGAAGTCTGACAACTCTCGTCATGTACGTTGAAGCGTTGCTACGCGATATGAAGTCTGACAACTCTCGTCATGTACGTCGAAACGTTGCTACGCGACAAAACTTATATGCTACAATCTAATACCATTATATTTTAAAAATAATATCCGTTAAAACACAGAGCAATACCGATAATGGAGAGGTTTTTGTGTAAGGATAGTTCTCACTTTCACACAGGGTTCGTCTATTACGCTAGTATACTAAATTTATGGTTTGACTTAAATCCTGCCGCCGCGGCCGTATGACACCTTCGTACGACACGCCACAAATTACCATATCATCCATAATCATGTCTATAGTATTTTATTTAATTAACGCGAACGTTTACAACGCTTGTAATTGTAACTGTGTTTTATTTTAGTTAACCCGACGTTTCGTGACCTATCCAGAGCACGCATCATCCACCTGAAAACTTGCTCTGCTAATAAGCTAATGTTAATATTTGTAACTATAACCATAAACACGACTCCTAAAATTATATACTAAGCATCAAAAAAATAAAAATAACAAATAGATACCTGATTTAGTAATGGATAAAAGGTTACTATAATATAAGTGATTTTATTAATGATAAAATTGATAGAAAATGGAGCGACACTCCTTTAAAAAAATTTTTTCAACAAAATTTTATAAAAATATAGTAAAACACGTTTTAGTATTAGATCGCTGAGTTTTGTGCGCTAGTTCTTCTCAGGTCTGAGTCAAAAATTTTCTAATGGGTTGGTTTGGGTGGTAATGGTTTTTGACGTTGATTAAGTAATTTCAAATCCTATTTTGTAATAAAAATATTTCATATGATCACGTAATTTCAACGAGCAGATTTTGCGTTATTAATACATATATTTTAGTTACAAAATATTTATTAAAAATACATTTAAGTTAGATTTTGAGATTTGAGTTGAGTTGTTGAGTTTTATTTTTATAACAAATAACACAAACAAAGATGAATCTCCTCATTCGGCCTACACTTGATACCTTGACAAAAACATTCCGTGCTTACAACGTTGGAAAGTAAGGCGAAATTCACAACATTTAAAATGCCCGAAAAATAATTAGCGCTGTACAGAAAAAGTTTAAAAGGTCTTTGCTGAAATTAAGGCTCCGCGCATTATGCCGTTCTAAAGTTAACTTACTCCAGAACTCGACAAAATATTTTTAATTAAACTTTTAAGAAAAAAGGTGGAACTGATTTAACTAGGAGGAAAAGCTGGATTACTTTATTTTTGTTTTATGCTGTAGTGAAGTTGATTAATACGTTACTGAACTAGTTCAAAAATGTGTTGATTCTTGATTATGTAATAATAATAATAAATTTTTATTTCAGACACACATCCATATTACGTAATTTTACAAAGTCACAATCACAATTAGTCAAAATTACTTAAGAATTACAACTTATGACTTTTGAATATTAAGATATTAATTTGAATTTGAAATTTCTTTACTGAAACTTTATAGATATTATATTCTTGTAAATATAGTCGAATTACTAATTAATAATAGTAGTAATAAATATATAAAATAGTCTTAGTGCAAAAGTATAACGAATCCATAATATTTTTATAAAAACTTATAATTATATAATGTGATTATCCAAATATTGTCGTTTTTTTATTGAGTGTAAATTTCTTTCTAATTTTTGTCTTTAAGCAATTCGACACGTGTTCCGCCTCTACACGCGGCATCCCCAGGAGATGTTGAGTCGCCAAGAGTCTCTCGTGCCAGAATTTGGCGAGTCAACATCTCCCACCTTCACTCCCAATAGAATTGTTAGTTAAGTCTTTATAACTTAATGTTGACTAAATAAAAAACAATTACAATACGTATATTATGCAAGCTGTTATAAAGTGACATCAAACGTTTGACAAACTAAACCATGAACTTGTAATATACTAACGTATATACAAACAAAGCATGTGAGAGCATGCGGCAAGATAGAGACGGTAAGTGAATCTATTGTTTCTGTAATCGGTTTTGATCGACATGTCGTAAACATTCAGCTACACGTGGCTTCAGCTCCTCACTATCTTGAATATCGAGCCAACGCTAAATCACACATTGACAAATTGATTGATCACACATTATTGTGCTGTCAGCTCATCTATGTAATCTAAAGCTGGTTTTTCACGGCGAAAGGGAAATGAGCGGGAAAGGTGTAGGCAGGACGGACTACGTGCATATAGGTTTGCATCTCCACCAACAAACAGTTTTGTCTGTAGTTTTCCACTGCAAAAGGATAATCAGAGAGAGAAATGAGCGGACGAGCTGAACAGAAAATGAGAAATGAAAAATGGACAGTAAATTTCCACAGAGAGCAAAATGTTGGTTGGTGTTTTAAACTGGTTGCGTGGGATCCTGTTTTGTTGTGCATTCAAGATGTTGTCGAGTGACACGGAATCAAGTGAAATCAAGACAGTGATCATGTAGGTCAAGTATACAGAAAAATAAGTACATATTGTTGTATCTAAAGCTCAGAAAAAAAACGGGTAAATTATTTTTATACATTCATAATAATATGCTAAATGCGCCTTTATCTATAAATAACTAAAAATTTAATAATTAATAAACTTCATTCTATTATCACCTATTGAATCCAAACTAGTTCCCGAGACCTTGCCGTAGCGGACTCGTTTCAACTACGTTTTACTAGTTCGGTCCGCCCCTCTCACCTCTTTCTCTGTGGAAACGCAGCTTTATAATTATTTGTCACTACGAGTCAAACGGACTCCTTAATGAATACGCTCCGCTGCCTAGAGCTGAGCGGCTCAACTCTTTCGGCTCGCTGAGTCCTTTCCGCTCGACTGTTTGTTGGTGGAAACACAAGTATCAGTTTTACACTTGAGAGTTGAACGGAGTTCTAAATAGGTCCGCTCCACTCGTGTTGGAAAAGCGGCTTAAGTGTATGGACGTAGAGAGATAGATGTTAGATTTTAAAATTTGATTTGAAATGTCGACCACATCAGTCTATATTATCCATATATTTGTATTAATCCCTATCCAGTTAAAAAAAAAATCATATTCAATACCTGTAAATTACTTTGTGAATATTCCATTCAAAATATATAAAAAATATTAAACCATACAAAATACTTTTAATAAAAAATAATCAAAATGTTTAAAAATAAAAGTCCACCCGTGCGAAGCCGGGACGGGCGGCTAGTATTGTACAATTTTATTGAATAATTTGTACTATTTTCTGTTAATTGCCATTGTGTTATTTGTGTTGAATAAATGTTTTCTATTGTATTTTACTTAATAAACGCTTGTACACAAAACATGTTATTACATTTCTAAAGACTTGAGACATAGTCAATAAATACTGTTTATGACTTCTTTTCTATTTAATTTAGCTTATTAAATTCCACCTTCGCACGACACGCCACAAATTAGGATATCATCCCCACCATCTGGATGTGTGGCGGTCCTCCACAGTGCGGTTTTCAAGGAGCTTTCTTCCACGTACTACAAAGCTGTGGAATGAGTTCCCTTGTGCGGTGTTTCCGGGACGATACGACATAGGTACCTTCAAAAAAAGCTCGTACACCTTCCTTAAAGGCCGGCAACGCTCTTGTGATTCCTCTGGTGTTGCAAGAGAATGTGGACGGCGGTGATCACTTAACACCAGGTGACCCGTACGCTCGTTTGTCCTCCTATTCCATAAAAAAAAATAACTTACCATTTTGAATATAGACAAACTTACCAAAATATATACCTTAATGTTATATTTTTAAATTACAAAAATCAAAACGCATTTTACGACACTAAAATAATATATCAAAATTGTTCACGCGATCTATAAGCAGTGCGCCATACGCGCGAACATGCACACTTCTTTACTAGTAAACAAAACATTTCCATTTGCCATCATATATTTTTCAAATTTCAAATTCAAATTCAAAAACACTTTATTCATGTAGGTCACAAAAATGACACTTATGAATGTCAAAAAAAATATATAAATATTGTTTCTTATTGAATTTACCGCTACTTCGTAAAGGGTTGAGCTAATGAGAAGAAGTAGCAAGAAATTCATTGCCACTCTTTTAAGCCAAGATTTACATTTTAGTTGTTTTACAAAACATTTCAATTACAATATATGCAAAGTGACGCAACAAAAATACTCAAAAGTCAAAAACTGAAAGGCTTACATGAGTAAGTCAAAAAAAAGAAAAAAAAAGTAAATTAATACCTATAAACACAAGACTTATTGAGTATAGTATATGCATCAATCCACACATACCGTAAATAAATAGAGGCATTATGTGAGCATTTCATAAAATAAAATATATAATAACTTTAACTTTAAAGGAAGTAATAATAATAAAAAAAACACATCAAGCAGACCTCCCGATAACAAGATCATCCAGCCCCCACGAGTAGCACCCGTGACCCCATCATATATTTTACTTTAATATACAAACGTAACATCAATGTTATAGTGATTCTGACATCAGAAACTATTAGCTACGTTGAAATATTATGAGAAAAATACGACAAAAGAAAAAAGACAACACACATAATAATTGAGCACGTCTGAACACATCCGGCGTCGCATAATGAAGCTGTTACAAGATGGCGTCGCGTCTCGCATTGTCTTATTTTAAGCAAAAATATTACGTATTCCGAGCGAGACCCACTGCTAACAAGGTGCTAATTAACTTATTTTCATCATACAGAACTCTTACATAAAGGCCTATTAATAAGTAAGCTTACTTCTGAGCGATATTATTTAATAAGAAAGTATTCAATTGTTTATAAGTAAGTATTCAATATATTTAGGGAGTCCTCTGTCAAGCGACAATTTACTGCTACTATCTTGTATTATAAATCTTATTCTGCTTATATTTTTGATTTGAAAACTTCTTTAGCCACGTCGGGCACTTTTTGGTGGGCAATCTTATGGGTTCGCGTCACCGACATGCTCATGACAGGCGCCCACGATAATAAATGAAGGGCACAGGGGAAGAATTTGCAATGTCACATTTTTACTTTTTTTAAACTGGTAATGCCATTTTGTAGTGTAAAAGGGGTAGAACGGAACGCAAAAACGTTCTAGAGAAGAACATGCACAGTCACAGAGTAATCTTCGTTCAAAAATATTAATACAGTGCAATAACAAGCAATGTCCAAGTCGTACAGGAAAAAAATAAGCATTGTCCATTGTTGTCAGTTTGACATATGTTATTTTTATTTCATTCGTCTGTTTTTTTATGCAGCGTGTGTTTATATTGAGAATATAAGAATGTCGTCTCAAGAAGAAGACGACGTTAATCTGAAGCTACCAAAAAACGTAAAGTTTACGGTCGTATGTCGGAAGTTACTAAGAAAATTAGACTTCAAAGTCATGAAACTGGATGTGATGTGATGGCAAGAGATACAATTGTTTTGAAGTTGTCAATGAGGAACAGAGGACCAGAATTTTGAAATATTTCAATCTACTGCCATCTAGGGATGAACAAAACCTTTATTTAAGTGGCCTAATAAGTGTTTTAGAAATTCAAAGAAGACGACCTAGAAAATATGAGGATGAAGCTAAGTTTCATACAGCAAATTACGCCTACAGAGTGAGACTTGTGGACGATATCCAACCTATTGATGTACCAGTATGTGCTTCTGCATTTATTGCAATACATGGAATAACAAGGCAAAGAGTATGTATAATAAAAAAATCGTTACTTACAGCAGGTAAAGCCCCAACCGACATGCGAGGTAAACATAATAACCGCCCAAAAAAACTTAGCTCAGCTCTTAAATCTAAGGTCATGGAGCATATAAGGTCATTTCGTGGAAGAAAAAGTCATTATAGTTTACACGATAGCTCAAAAATTTTTTTGCCCGAAGAGTTAAATGTCAAAAAAATGTATGATATGTTCGAAGACAAACAACAATTGTCCCATGAAACATATCGATATATATTCGTAAATAACTTCAACATAGGATTCGGATATCCGAGAAGTGATACATGCAGTACATGTGATGAATTTTTGGCTAAAACAAAAGCTCTTAAAGCAAATCTGAAGAATTCCAATGAGCTACAAAAAAGTGATATTGAAAAAGAAATAAAGAAGCTATAAATTGAGAATAAGTTACATAAACTGAAGGCAGGTGTTTTCTATCAACGAAAAAGGCAAATTAGGATGCAGTGTCAGTCATCCTCTGTGAAGGAAGCTATTGCAATGGATTTTCAAAAAAATTTGATTATGCCGAACATTACCACAAATGATGTCTATTATTACATTAAAAGACAATTAACCTTAAATACTTTTAACATCCATGAATTATCTACATCTAAATCATATTTCTTCTGTTACCCGGAAACAGTAGCCAAAAAAGGTTCCGATGAAGTATGTTCATTTCTTCATTACTATATATTCAATAAGCTTGATATAAATGTTCGGGAGCTGGTGATCTTCTGTGATTATTGCGGTGGTCAAAATAAGAATTATACCGTGTTTCGTTTTATACACTATGTTGTACACATTGTAAAACGTTTGGATGTCATCAAAATCATATTTCCCATTCGTGGACACTCATATTTAGAGTGTGACAGAAATATGGGTTGCATAAACCAGAAAGCACCATGTGATATACCTAATGATTGGGTTAAAGTGATTCGTGATGCTAGACAGAAGCCATCCCCATTTCATGTGATTAAAGTTGACCAACCACTTGTCAGAAAATGGACATCATTTCTGTCACCTATGTATAAGAAGTCATGTCCTTTTTTATCTCGACCCATAAGAGAAATCAAGGTTGGAAAGGATCATCTAAGATTAATTTTTCATAGAGAACATTAGAATTCTGCCTGGACATCGTCTGCTCTCATGGGACCAAAACAAAAGTTGAAGTCGCATGATTATACTATTGGTGTCTTAGAGTTTTTACTACCAGAAAGGTCGTACATTGAGAGCCTTCCAGTTTCAAAAGCAAAATTTATGGATATCCATGTCTTTGTTTTATTTAAGTTTCTTTAATAACATTTTTCAAGTATCAAAATGTTAATTTAACAATTTCTCAGTTCATTGTTTCAGTGAAAGTGCATGTTTTTCCCCTGTGCCCTTCAAATGTTAAAAAATATATATTTTTTTTATAGTTAGACACTTTTTAGATGAGTAAAATCTTGTGAGTCGTCAACGAAAAGCTTTTAGAACAGTAGTTCTGTAGCTATACAGCTGAAGTATTGTGTCTTTTAAAATACTATGTTACTTAAGAAGAGTTATTAGTTTTTGGCCATTCTTTCGATTGGCATCATAAAAGTAGGGGTGTTTTTTTTTACATTTTAGTCGGTTCGATTCCCAGACGAGGCAAGTAATTTTTAGAAAATCTTTGAATGCAGAAGTACTAACTTTTAAAAATAACATAAAGTATTCTATCAGTAAAATAGCCTAACTTCGATATTTAAGGTACTTTCCCTTCATGTCCCATAACTTTGGGACATCCTGTATAATAATTACAATGTAGCAATAGTAAAAGGACGTGTTATATTTGAAATCTTTGAAATAATTAAATTGTGTCAAACAGAAAATTTACTGACAAGATAAGTTAGTGTCATTGTCACGTGCTAAGCAGTGGCTGCATAGCAACTAGCTAATAAGCCTCTGCGGTTAATTCCATAATGGTCAGGTTGTAGTTAGTGGGAGTGCTAATGATAAGCGTGAAGAGATAAACTTTGCTGAAAAAAGGATGCATATAATGAAACTACAATGACGTTAAATATAAACATTAATACAAAAATAAATTAATAAAAAAGGCATAGAACTATCTCCTCACATCAGCTTTCAAACATACTAAACCACGACATACTCAGTATGTACGATTGGGAGTTATTATGCCACAGGCAAATACACAGACATTAATACTCGTAGATTCATTAAACTGTAAAAACTAGTCTATTCGCCTTGTGGAAGGCAATAAAATGTTTTTTTAATGTTAAAGTGACAAGGTGACGCTCACCTGATATTAAGTGAATACAATCGTACGTCCTGAATACAATTATACAGCTCTTCAGAATTATTTTTTATTTATTCATTAATTTATTTGGTACTGCCACATTTGAAATACTTTGACATTAGTATTTTTTCAGATTTTTATATTGTTCTGGTACGTGTAACAATGTACGTACACGGCGCTAATATAACGTACAAAACAATAATAATAAACTTATACTAACAAATGGAGAGCCAGTTTTTTTCGGTTATACTGAACCAATCGGATTACTTATATTAATGCAATGTGTTTCGGAGAAGGTTTTAGTATATGATATGTTAGTGATTACTTATCAGGAACTTATTTTTTTGACTTACTTTACTAAGAAATACCTGTATGTTCGCAATACAAATAATTCCGTGAGTTACATAATGTGACAATTCATACACTGAGCTGGGTACTTAATTTATATGTCAACACGATTGCCGGGTCAGCACTTTTACCTTGTATATAAGGAACCAGGAAACATATAACCTGTTATTAATATAAATATACATGTAGGTGTCCACACAGTAACCTTTGTTCACTATAGTGCTATCTACTAAAGTTATGGGACATGAAGGGAAAGTACCTTAAATATCGAAGATAGGCTATTTTACTGAACGAAGACTTTATGTTATTTTTAAAAGTTAGTAATTCTGGATTCAAAGATTTTCTAAAAATTACTTGCCTCGTCTGGGAATCGAACCGACTTAAATGTAAAAGAAAAACCAACCCTACTTTTATGATGCCAATCGAAAGAATGACCAAAAACTAATAACTCTTCTTAAGTAACATAGTATTTTAAAAGAAAGGAACAACGTAAAATGAATGTTTTCCTACTTGGATTGGTACGAATGGACCGATTTGATGGCCGGCCAGATCCCCGGACCTTACACCATTAGATTTCTTCTTTTGGGGATACGTGAAAGAAATGCTATACAAAAAACGTGTTACAAACAGAATTGTGCCATATCATATCGAGTATGCACCATAAAATTATAAGAAAATCAACAGGCAGCGGACTTATTAAAAGATTGGCGATTTGCGTAAGACAAGAGGGATCACATTTTGAGCATTTAGTTAATTAATTAACAAAAAAATACCCACTTAATTGACTACTTTCTTTTAAAATACTATGTTACTTAAGAAGAGTTTTTAGTTTTTGGCCATTCTTTCGATTGGCATCATAAGAGTAGGGGTGTTTATTTTTACATTTAAGTCGGTTCGATTCCCAGACGAGGCAAGTAATTTTAAGAAAATCTTTGAACAGAATTACTGACTTTTTACAGAATTACTGACTTTTAAAAATAACATAAAGTCTTCTTTCAGTAAAATAGCCTATCTTCGATATTTAAGGTACTTTCCCTTCATGTCCCATAACTTTGGGACATCCTATATATATATATATATATTTATATATATAAACTCAAAGATAAGACAAAACATAAAGTCTTCTTTCTGTAAAATAGCCAATCTTCGATATTTAAGGTACTTTCCCTTCATGTCCCATAACTTTGGGACATCCTATATATATATATAACTCAAAGATAAGACAAAATAAATATTTTCAGAAAGTAATAAAACCATTTGAAAACAAAAAAAAACAAATTTTAAACTAGAAAAATCTAGAACTTTAAAAGTTAGCCTCGGTCTTGAGTTATACAACTGAAGCTTGGAGGTCGACACGATAACTTAGAAAATGTCGAAACTACACAATATAGGTCACTGCTGCTTTTACGATATTGTAGAATCTAATAATAAATAGCTTTCGCCGTGCACTCATACCTAATGTGGGCTTAGAGTTTAGATTCTAAAAGCGGTACTAGTAGCAAAGTATTTGACGATAATAAGTTAAACATTTTCTGAATTTTGTTTGAATGCAGGTATTTATTCATTATACATTTTCTAGAAATAAATCAGTTCAGTACATACTTGACTTCAAGTATTGTTAAAAGGCCTTTATTTTATAATAATTTATTCCTTTCGAATACTTTTTGAAATCAATTCAACCACTACCAGACTTTCGGATACAAATGGCAGGCTACGAGAGACCAAGCGGCGCCGGAAACTCAAACGGTTTTCTTTTTGTGCTCATTTGAAAAATACAATTAATACAATAAACATGGTCCAGTCCAAAGCTGTCCGTAGCAAATATATTCTATTGATGTTACAGCAAGATGTGAATCTTATATCAGAGCCATTTTTTTATAAAAAGAGTATAATCCTGCGAAATTGAGTGTATTTTATTCTAATATGGCTTACATTTTAATAGAGTAAATAAACCAAGTGATAAATCATGTTTTCAATCAAATATCAACAATAAAATCTGTTACAAAGTGCAAATCGAATTGAGTTTTTCACGACGACCTCCCTAGCATAATGACTAACCGAGAATAGTCCAATAAACCCCAAAAACTCATTTTCCCAAATATTACATCATTAAATTGAATCACTTGAGTAGCGATTAAAGTAATGTACCGAAATCCTGTCCGTAAGTCGTGTCGGGAAGCGGGATCGCTATTCGGGAATGTGTGAGCCGGATTCTCCGACTCATTCCGTTTTATTGGAATTTCCAACTCATCCTGAGATTTATTGCAGCCTAGACAATACGTTTATACGAGTGGGATTGTGTGCGTTAATTCGTTTATTATTTAAATTAGGTTGCGTTGATTAGGGTTTCATGTCTGCCAGAAAACTGGAGAATAAATTGAATTAATTATCTGTATCTTTGCGAATTGCAATAATATCTTTAATTATGTGATTCTACTTTACGTGTGAAGGTTACTTAACTAACTCCATTATTATGCCTGAATTTATTTATATTGAAATTTTGTGCATATTTAAGTGGGTTCTTCGATGGATTTAATTTATAATTTCAACTGGCTACTGATTGGCACCGACTTCAAACCTATCAATAGGTAGCACATATAAATAAAAGTATTTTATTAATATTAAAGGTAAAGGTTTGCTTAAGAGGTGTATTAAATTAAATTATTTATTATTTGATACTTTTCATTTTTTGAAGTAGGTTTTTTTAAACGTAGTATTTTTTATTTTTTACATTTTAGTTTCATTTAATAATAATATAAAAATGAACCTGAATGAAAACTTCAAAAAAAGGCGTACACAAAAAACAATTATGTCATCCAGGTAGACGAAAATTTTCATATGTTGTTAATGTTCATAAAATGGAAACTACTGGGCCAAACGATGTAAATTAAAAAATATTTTTATGGGACCAAATGGCATCAAATCGCATCAACAAGAACCACGTCGATCGGATAATAAATATCAGAGTAATCGGTGTACATACATAAAAAAAACCGATCGAATTGATAACCTCCTCCTTTTTGAAGTCGGTAAAAATGGTTTGATAATAAGAATAACAATAGATCCTATTTCCATTTCTATCTTACTGTATTTCCTTTACAGATGTCCTTCTCTTTCGTACGCTTTGTTTGTCTTTCCGCTAGTATAATGTAAGTATATAGGACAGAACGACTATAATTGTTGTACAAAACCACTAATAAAAACAAGAAAATTCAAAATATGAACACACGTTTACATGGCAACATACAAAGAAGATCTATTATAGTAATTGATAGATGGATAAATACTGACACCAAAATTTAATATAAAATACAGGGTGGACCAAAAGACCGTTTACATTTGAATCGGTTGCCGCGTCTAGCAGCGGCGGCGGAGGGGGGTGGAGGGGTCACGCATTGCAAGAACGGACAATGGGAATTTAGTACCATGGCGTCGTTTAGCGGTAGTCAACGTGCATTTTGTGTAAGCGAGTACTATTGAAACAACGATTCTGCGACCTTAGCTCAATGAAAGTTTTGCAATAATTACAAGATACGACACAAAAATCAAGCTCCATGAGGTGTGTTAATTAAAAAATGGGTGCTCAAGTTTGAGAGGACGGGTTCAACAATGGATTTACCGCGATCTGGCCGGCCTAGAACGTCGAGGGACCCCGAAAACGTGGAGCGAGTAAAATCGTCTGTTCGTGACCAACCTGGACTATCAACTCGAAAGCGGTCTGCTGTCCTTAACGTGCCAAGATAATAATGTATTAAACCGCATTCTCAAGAAAGATTTAAGTCTACATTCCTATAAAATCCAAATGGTGCAGGAATTAAGGCCTCAGGACCATGCCACTAGGTTGCAGTTTGAGAACGAAATGGTAGAGCGATTCACCAGTTTTACAAACATTTTTTTCTCAACAAGGCACACTCCCACCTAAATGGGCATGTTAATAGACAAAATTGTCGTTATTGGAGTGACACTATGTCATGGTGATCAAAAACCCCTGCATTCCAACCAACCAACCCAGTAACTCTTGACGAATTAAAGGATCGTATTCGCACAGAAATCCAAAACATCTCAACAGAAACATGTAAAGCTGTCATCGAAAATTTCCGCTCTAGATTGCAGCAATGCCAGAATAATGAAGGATTGCATATGGATGATGTGATTTTTAAGAAATAAATTCCCCTTTTGTTTACTATTGAAAACAATAAACAATTTTGATCTACTGTAATTAGTTTTTTTTAATCATCATTCCAATTATAAACGGACTTTTGGTCCACCCTGTATTTATTCATTGCATTCTATTCATATTTAAAGTCAATTGAAAACTGAAGTAGTGATAAACTTCACAATCAGTTGACGTTAATAATAATTTATCATCGTAGGATCAAGCGTCGTCTCTCTTTATCATTGTCTTCCATCCACAGTACACGCTATGTCTAGCTTGTAAAGAGAGTCAGTATTATTATTATTATTATTACTCTAATATTCAAAATCTGGCCATACTGACATATACTTCCCGTTTATCACACAATAAAAGTCGTACAACAAATATGTTTATGTCGAGAGCCATCACCAAAGTTCAAAAGTTTTACGCAAGCCAGAATATCTGAGTCAACAAATCCTCTAAGTTACAGTTTACGACCAACATAAACTCTTTATGACCGAATTGTAAAAATGAACTCATTTCCTCGCTATGAGAGCAACGGAAGCGATACTCTGTTCCCGCGATATTGAACGGATTATTATTATTAAACTTGTTTATTAATAATATCTTATTAAACCTCCAGATTACCTCGCTTATTTCGCCAGTTATATTTGAACATCAAAAGAATAATAGATAGTCATATTTTTTGTTACATGTTAGTTAGAGTTAAAGTTAGTGTCTGGACGTATTTATTATTCACTTTCGTACAGGATTTCTTCGAATTCTTTCCCTTACTGCTTTGAGCATCTTTTTCGTAAGGACATTACGTGGACGGCCAGATCTTTTTCTGTCACAAACAGAGGAGTTCTCATTGTACCTATTAATAGCCCGATACACAAACATTTTACTAATACCAAGCGTATGGAGAGTTTTAAAAATTGCATTTTCTCCATACCTATTATGTGTATTGCAATCACAGCGATTCGGTTTTCTTAATCACCCCACTCCATTTTAATATCGCAAAATATTGTACAATGTACTATGTAATGTAAAACTCAATGAACAATCATATTACATGAATGACAGATTCCAAATTGAATTGTAATATTTTTTTTTTAATTATAACAGTTTTTATGGTCAGACAAAATATATATATTACTCTGATAAATTTGGCTCTGATTGGTGGCCGTGTCATACTGTTCTAACAAAATAATTTATTTATCATTCAGTGCGCCTAAAGAAGCTTTCACTATAAAAAGAAAATACGAAAATGTAAATACTTTTATTCAAATTCAAATTCAAATATTTTTATTCAAAATAGGATGGGACATCACTAATTGAAAGTCAAAAAAACTACCACCCATTCCAAAATGAATGCCTCAGGCCTGAGAAGAACGGGCGCAACAAACTCAGCGGGCTTTTTTTTCATCAAAAAATATGTTGTACAATTAAAGTAACATTTACAAAATAACAAAGTAACCTTGTACAATTAAACTTATTATTTAATAGCCTGAGGGCGGTCGCTCCATTCCCAATCTGTGGTATAATTAAGAAAGTAATTTATGTTATAGTAACCTTTACTACACAAACGTTTTTTAACAATTCTTTTGAATAACGTAATACTTTTGGTTTGAATATTTTCTGGGATCTTGTTGTAAAAGCATATACATCGCCCCACAAAAGACTTGCTAACTCGACTTGGCCGAGTAGCAGGCATTATAAGCTTATGTCTGTTCCTGGTGTTAACATTATGGTTATGATAGTTTCTAGCAAATTCACTTACGTACCTATGAACATACATTACATTATCAAGAATATATTGAGAAGCAACAGTCAAGATGTTAATTTCTTTGAATTTTGCTCTCAATGATTCCTTAGGTTATAAATAGCGCGCATTGCCCTCTTCTGCAGCACAAATATTGTATTAAAATCGGCAGCGTTGCCCCACAGCAATATACCATAGGACATAATACTATGGAAATAACTAAAGTATACAAGTCGCGCCGTATCTATGTCAGTTAATTTTCAAATCTTTTTAACCACGTATGCTGCAGAACTAAGTCTGTTCGCCAATCCTTCAATATGGGGGCCCCATTGTAATTTGGAATCCAGAGTAATGCTAAGAAATTTAGTAGATTCCACCGGTTTTATCACCTCTCCGTTTAAGAAAACACTTACATCAACATTTTTGACATTTGGTACGGTAAATTTTATATATTTCGTTTTCTTGCTACTTAACAAATTCAAACATATAATTTTCAAATCTTAATATATATAAATTACGTGACACGTTGTTTGTCCGCGATGGACTCCTAAACTAATGAACGGATTTTAATGGGGATTACTTCATGGAGTGCAGTTTAGTCCAACTTGAGAGATAGGATAGTTTTAATTTCGATTTGGGACCCATAATTATTTTTATTTTCAATATTTGTTTTGTATGGACATATTTTCTATGAGAAAATTTATTGACGAACGGTTTGACAGTTCTGCCGTGAAACAATTTCATTATAACAACAAGGAGCATATTTTACGAAATAATTCTTGATGTTATGAAATATTATTGACAATTCATAAAAACAGTATTTTATTTATAATGTACAGAACAACGTCTGTCGAGTCAGCTAGTTTAAACATATAGTTTACGTAATAAATAGCAACATTCGCGAAACTTATAAGCTTAGTATGCTACATGTATATTTCAGAATAAACTTTTCAACATTGCTGGAAAATGTGGTTACTGGCAGAGTGCCCGTTCCTTATTACATAAATAATCACATTAAAGATTAGATGTTTACTTTAGGATACTTCATGCACACATTCTAGCTTATAATACATTGTGCTACACAACACGTACACAGCAAGTGTCTTATAGCGACCAACATGTACGGATAAATTCAAATATTCAATATAGGATGTGAAATCATATTGATAGTCAAAAACTACCACCCATTCGAAAAAGTATGTCTCAGACCTAATAAGAACGAACGCAAGAAACTCTTTTTTTTTTCATAGAGATGTGTTTATAATATGGTTACAACTTACAATATCGTACATAAAATGTATTATTTAATAGCCTGAGGGTGGTCGCTCCATTCCAAAACTGTGGTATCATTAATAAAGCCATTTATATTATAGAAATCTTAACCACAGAAATGTTTTTGAAATTTCGTAACACATTTGTTTTCAAAATGAACATTTCAGTTGCTTACATTGGGGAGTTAGTCATTGTTCGTGTTGTGACACTGTCAAGTGTGCTCGATATAGTCACATAAAGTGTTGTTGGTGTGTGTTACGTTACTGGAGTTTTGACATGGCGTGGAGTGATTGATTATGTTATTCAAGTGTTTGAAGATTGATTTACAACGCTGGGAACTATAAGTGAACGCTTTGATTTATCGAGTGGCTCGTGAGAAGGTAAACACGCATGGATTGCTGGTAAGTAATTTTGAGATACCTTACAAAACCTTTGAAATTTAGGCTTTAAATAAAGTAGAACCTTATTCACCAGTAGATACGGTATTATACTTAATTTTAATTTATATTTGACATAGGTGACACATCGTAACATCGCGGACATGTGCTCTCTGAACGCCTAGATCAGTTGGTAACGTCTCTTCGTTGTGTGTCTTCTACCGCATTTATCATAAGGAGGCTATTTTCATTTAAACAATTATTGACAATTTTTTATAATATAATAATTAATAATACTACTACTAATAATGAAAGTAAAATAATATAATAGTTTTAAATTTGAATAAAATTAATATTTTTATACTTCACGAATTATTTTGTAATAAATAATGTATTTTGTATAATTCCACGTACAACCAAGCTGGAACACCGCAAAAGGGAGCTCATTTAGTACTCATTTTCCTTTTACGGTGTTTCCAGGATAGACAGAAAAGCGCGTACACTTTTCTAAAAGGCCGGCAATGCTCCTGTGATTCCTCTGGAAAATGTGGACGGTGTGGCGGTGATCACTAAACATCAAGTGATCCGTAGGCTCGTTTGTCCAACTCTTCCATAAAATAAACAATTTCAGTTGAATAATTATTTTTAAGATGTTCTAATGGTAAGAGATATGCCCTGTCCATTACAATGCAGTCCCGTTCGAGATTATTGAAATACGCACCCAAACTGATGAGTGTGTAAGAACGCATTATTACTTTGAATCATAAGAAATGAAGTCTCTTAGCCTGCTTCACGGTAGAAAAAGGCACTGGTACCCCTCAATCATGGTTTTTATGGCTGTACACTGTGGTTGAAGTCGACAAGATTCAAGACAGTACAGTTCAATAAGATGCTAAACGGGCTAGTGATGGAAAGTGATGAGGCAGCCGCCCTTGAACATCCGCAACACTAGGAGTGCGTTGCCGGCCTTTAAGGTGTTCAGCAGTCGGTAATTGATTCCCAAAAAGTGGCTGTGAGAGGTAAGAAAATTCTTGCAGCGCGCGGTTTTAGAATGTCAGACGTCAACATGATGTGGATGGTGTTTAGCATTATGATGTAATTAATTATTCTGGTGGTGGAATTCAGCCGCTGATATCAAGCCTAACAACTCCAGAAATTGTTAAAGCTGTTGCTATTTTTTAAACCAAACTAGCATATTTATACTAGATATTCGTTATTGTTGACCCCGAAGACCATGAAAATGACACCCATGAAGAGAAGTTGGTAAAATTCATAGGCGCCATCTTGGATTTCGATTTTGACTCGATATTCGTTATTGTTGACCCCGAATACCATGAAAATGACACCCATGAAGAGAAGTTGGTAAAATTCATAAGCGCCATCTTGGATTTCGATTTTAACCCGATGTCGATTTAATATAGACCTTATATTTAGAGATGAAATTTAAAAATCACTAATTCTTAAAAAAAATACAGAAACATAATTTTTTGAAAATCTGACTGCTTACAAAATATGTAAAGTATCAAAGACAGTATTGTAGAGCTTATAAAGAATATTCATGTGCGTACAGCGATCTTTCCGAGTACGAGCTGCTGCTTACAACCGACACAGTGCCTATACACGACGGCGGTCGAGCGCGGACTAATGTTGTTTCGATAGATCTTTATGTGCAATGCGTACGGAGTGACAAAATAAAATAACCCTTAATACCACACTTTAAAGCTCATGCTTATCAGAAAAATATATGAATTTTAGACGATTCATTTATATTTTTTCTGAGATTATTTATAACATATTCATTAATTTATTTCCCGAGTTTTTGAAAATATTATATCTGCATTCCTTACGTAATTTTTAAGAGACAAAATTATGTAAGTAGTAGCAGAAAACTGATCCTGAATGAAGCCTCATTTCGTCAATTTTGTGTGAAGAGGTAACGGAAAATCGTTTTTACGAAATAAAATATCAAAATTTCAAAGCAAAAATTTCCTGCTAATTGGAGATAAAGAAGTGATCTATTTGTGGCAATATTTAGTTTTGTTAGATTTAGTTTCATTTCATCACAAACTCTACCGAAAAATATCTTATTTTTGTCGGATTCGTAAACGCGTCCTTAATAGATAATATTTTGTTACATTCATGTAATGTCCTTCGCTTCTGTGATTAAAAATACAAATTGACCATGAGAGACAAGGATCCCACAGTAGAAGTTCATATAGCCAAGTGTCGCAATGACGTATTAGCTATAGCTCCAAATATGTGTGTTCAACTCCCGAGCTGTGGCGCCATCTACAGGATCTAAATTGCAGTTGATAACCTGCCCAACCCCAATAATTGCATGTGACTTGTTATGTTGATCATTCAAATCCAAGCAAATTGTTATATTAACGTTAAATTTGACTCGTAAAATACAACATAAAGAAATATATCCTACAAAAATTCAGGTAATCGGATATTATATTTGTACATTTTATGTTTGTGTAATAAAATATAACTTATTTTTCTACGATGTGGTATATAAAGCAACTGCAGTACACCGGAGCGATGCAAGCTTTGATTACTGCGACTAATAGCTCTGTCAACCACAGCGCCTTATTATACTGTTGGCTAGTCCGAGAGGCGTTAGAGAAAAATAATATATTATTTAATAATAATTTTGATACAAAATCTCGATAGCGAAAGAAAATAATATAATTTAACACTATTTCCTCAATACCGGATTTATTTTTAACCGACTTCAAAAAAGGTGGAGGTTCTCAATAATTCCTCGGTATGTTTTTTTATGTTTGTTGCCTTAGAACTTTCAACTGGGTTTTCATAATTCTTTTTTTATTTGAAAGCTGATGCTTCCCGTGTGGTCCCATTGCATTTTGGTCCAAATCAGTTTTCGCAGTAAAGAGTCCTAAGTTGTAGGCAAGCACCGCTCCTGTGATTCTGTTAAAGCGTGTACACTTAAAACCAACACTGACGAGCACAATATGATAGAAAGTTATGTCAAAACTTAATTTCGAAATAAATATTCTATACAAACAAATGAAGAGGAACAGGGTGAATCAATCAATTTTTTAAAGTGATAACCCTCACTTCTAGGATTAATACAGAAATAAAGAGGTCGTCGGTACAGGTCCCGCATCGTTCATAAAATTTTGTTTTCAAATTTTATTTGTGTATAAAGTACTTGTCCTACTAATCCCATAAAAACGAACATGCGAGTTTCTTCTTCAAAATACAATGTCACAAAATTAGGGTAAGACCTCGTACGTTGTTTAAAAATTTATGTAAAAGACTCCATTGAAGCCCCGAATATAATATATAATAATACAATAATGGATGAATATAATATACAGAGTTCAGTTGCAGTTGCCAATCGCGTCCAATAAACAAGAAGACCTTTGATACCCAATTCTCTGCATAGAAAAACTAATGAAATTTTCTTCTGTATCTTCATTTAAAACACCCTACTATTACTCTCACAGGACAGATAATATTGTTAAAATATTCGTCAGGTGGGAAGACTAAAGAGTTATAAATTTATATAAAAATTGTAACTTTAAGAAGCCCATTTTAATTTGTAGAAGTTAAGGGGACCAAATGAAAATAAAAAACAAATAACTAATTCCGTATAATGGAAACTGAAAAGCACAATCTTAAATGTTTTTGTTATCAATTTGTTTTCCTGCTAACAATATTTTGCACTTTCATGGATGCCAATAAAACACAGAAACTACTAAATTATTAATTGTCAAGCCTTTTTTCATTAATTTCATTTCCAAGCTTTTGAAAACCTTAAAAACTTTTAAAATCAAGTGATTTATAACACAAGAACTTACGTGTAAAACAGATACAAAATGTAAATGTCAGAAATATTTTATTTAGGGCAAACACAGTCTCATATAAAAAAGTTGAGTTTTAAATTTACAAAATCAAATCAAAATCACTTTAGTCATGTAGGTCAAGGAAATGATACTTATGAATGTCAAAAAAAAATATTTTTTCTCATTGAATCTACCCCTACTTCGTAAAGGGTTGAGCTAAGGAGAAGAATTAGCATGAAACTCATTGCCACTCTTTTAAATCTAGATTTACCAGTGGGAGGCTTCTTTATAAAGGCTGTTGCCTCTAATTTGGGAGACGACGTTTCGAACTCCGTCACGTGCCAATGTGTCTATAATTTTCAAATTCATATGAACCATTCGAGAGGAAACCTAAGCAAAGGTTAGGTTAATTCAACAGTACCCGTCAAAATGCAAATAAAACTCAAGAATACCTATACCTAGTCTACAGTACAAGCACAAACACCCAATCGAGGGTGAGGGATTAAGGGCTTACCACAAAATCATGGTTTACCTTTTCATTACTTCTCATTGAGTGGTCTAGTGATAGATTTGTGTTTTACATATATCATTTTTAACATTATTTGTAATGAAAACTTCTTTAGAATTATTATTAGCATTATTTTCACTAAATTGATGTTATAAGAAATAAAAAAAATGTACGGTACTTAAGTAATGTTATTATTTACTAAGAGTTTTGCGCAATTACTAAGCTGCGTTATCTGCCAATAACGGTGATAATACAATTCGATGTTCAACATATATAATAAGCTGTCTCTCTGACTAATGCAGTTGACGTCTATAGGGAAATAATATATTTTCCTTGCTATTTTATTTACGGCCGGCTAGTTTGTCGTTTATATTAAAATAAATATACATATAAATGTGAAAATGACACAATTTTACAATTAAAATGGTGCATATGATATATTGAAAAAAAAAATACTCTGACTTCTATATAGTATAATATTATCAAAGTACTTCGAAATGTTTAATCGTAGTATTAAAAATAGAAAACAATTTAAAAAGAGTAGTTCATTCTATTAATATAAAAAAAAATCGCACAAATTTATCAGCATAAAAGTACTTGCATTTATGTGTAATCGTAGACAAAAATGACAATGTATGTTACATACAAATTTAAGACTTCAGAACTATTACAATTATTTTACATTAATTAGTTTATATCTCAGAAATAATAACTTTCATCCATAATTTCAACGACTGTCTTACGAATTTTCCATCAGAAGGCCTACCACCAACGTTTAATAAGCGATTGAATTCCGATGCAGTTCCGATGAAAGAATGAACGAAAGAAATCTGTTTATTGATCGCAGTGTAGGAAAGACATGACGCTGTACAGTCGTTACATAAGTCTAAAATTGCACTTTATAGCATCATATTATAATTAAGCCTTTTTAGTACTTATTGAATAATAATAATATATATTTTAAATGGGCGGCGGCTATCGAAAGCAAGGGAAAAAGCCTGGCAGGTAGCCTGGATATAGCAAAGGCCCTTGTTGTATGGCGCATGGCGCTTCTCGCAAAACTTCCATCATTTGGGCTTCCCGAGAGCTTAGAGTGCAAGTGGACCTCCAGCCTCCTCGCTGGGCGCAGCATACGGTTATAACTCGAAACCCAAGCCCGTGAACGCTGGAGTGCTCCAAAGCTGTGTGCTATCTCCCACACTGTTTCTTCTGCATATCAATGATATATTGGACACCTCCAACATACATTGCTATGCAGTCGACAACACGGGCGATGCCGTATACACGGGCCATGTAGGTCTCTCTAGGGAAATCGTCGACCAGTGCCGGGAGAAACTTGTGTATTCTATTGAGTCCTCTCTCCTCTGTTGTTGCAAGAGAATGTGGGCGGCGGTGATCACTTAACACCAGGTGACCCGTGCGCTCATTTCTCCTCATTTTCTTTTTCTCCTTTCATAAAAAAAGTTTTTTGAATTACAAATTAAAGGTTTGCTTAGGTGTTTTCGTAAAAATAAACTGATTAAAACGAATTATGAACGCGCATCCATTGATGTTTTATTTGACATGAGCACAGAGTACATTTTTTTTAATTCGTTCTTGCGAACAGGCTATAGCCAGGGACCTTACTGCCTCGGCTACAGTATTTCCATTTTTGGTATTTATTTTCAGTATTTTGTTTTACAAAAAAGTCCAATAAAGAATTCTCATCTCATCTTTCGTGTAATTTTCCATTTCTTTTTGTTTTCAATATTTTTTTAAAAGTTATTAACAAAACGATTCATATTCCGTTAAGAAAGTAATAACTTTTTTGAAACGCCCACTTTGACACATAAGCTATCCAGTTTAGGTTGAAATATTACCTCATGGTACTATTCAATTTCTGACTTGATTTGACGTGAACCTAAATTGGATAGCTCTTATAACGTCGTAGTATGAACGAGCAAAGCAGTACAGCTTAGGTCGTCAATTGAATCGCAATAAGAGTTCATGATAGGCCCACAGGTCACGTACCCTGACGCGAGTTTAACAGTTTATACCCATCCCAAAAAAAGTGCACGCCGCTAAAGAAGATTCCACTTCAAAAAACTGAGTGCACTTTATATCACTATAGATAGAACTCCTTAAATAGTAGATTGTACAGCGAGTGCACAAAATGAACCGGCTGATAGTAATGTCGAGGATAAAAAGGTTTTGTGGACGAATTATAAACTCTACTTTTCATTTCGATTGCGAGGAAATAAAATAGTAGTATAACATGGACATTTAACAATTTTAGCAAATTTGAAGAAATTAATTAACGCCCGAAAAAACACGACCTGTTTCCCGCCGCTTTTTTTTAAATCTTACCATATTGATATTAGGCTTGGGCTCCAGACCTAAACAGCCAACTATTGAATTAATTTGGTAATATATATTTTTTTTAAGCGAATCTTCTTTAGAATCGTTGTGATTTCAAACCGGATGCAACAGAAAAAACGACAGGTAAGAGACACAAATACAAAAATGTGTAGGATGAAGCCGGCAAAGAATGAGACAGAAATATGCATAGGTACTATTTTATTTTTATGTATGACGTGAATAAGTATACCTTAATATATTCTTATGTCATACGCACGACTTATAACTGCATAGACACCAGGACAACATAAATATGGTAGCGGTGTTAGTAATGTCTTTCATAGCGGTTGAAATCATGTGTCATCCTAGCAACATGTACCAGGACTTCATATGCAGCTTAGAGGTTCATGCACAATGCAGGTTTCACTTCTGACATGTGTACTTTGTACACACGCAATTTTTTTAATTCATTAAATAACCTATCGTATTTTAATTTTAATATTTTTTATGTCTTAAAAAACACATGAGGCAAATAAATTAAAGTAAATATTAAAAAATAACAAATTCTATCTCTGAACTTTTTATTGTGTTTGGCTGTATAGCTCATTTTCTTTGCCTTAATATAGATACATTTATGAGTTGATACTTTTGTGCACTTGTGCACAAAAATCGATTTTGTGCATCCTATATCGTGCACAAATAAGGAATTTCAGAGCATGAGAAGTGAAAAATATATTTTTATACAGATTTTTTTTCATATAATAATATATACAGATATTTTTATTAAAAAAAAAACAAGTAAAGTATAGGATTCACAGCTGTTTTTGTATAAGAGGAAGCAAACACTAAGTTTGGAAAATGTTCTAACCTTGAAGGTCCCTGACCAGTAAGCTGCCCAAAATATTTTCGAAAGGGATTAATTCGCTGAGTTTCCTGCTCCCATTGTTCTCAGGTCTAAGGCAGCCACTTTAGAATGGGTGGTAGTTTTGACGTTCAATAAGTGATTTTGAATCCTATTTTAAATAAAAGTATTTGAATTTGAATAATGTTTTATATTGTAAACAAATTAATTGACTTAGCGCTTCAGTGGCTAATAGTTTTATAAATCACTTTACACTTCTAACACCGTAATTTAAATATTTATATTCTGATTTTAATTGTCATTTCATAATATTTTTATGAGCTAGGGGTTCTTGGATAGAACACTCGTAAAACTCTATGGATTAAAAAAAATAAAGTTGAGATTTAAATAAACGCAAAATAAAATAGAAGATAACGCACAAAACACCAACACGAAAAACTCTAACTGCCTCATTCAGAAAGCTTCATTAAATCAACCCTAATGAGTATTTAACAAATAATCATTAACTTTGGTGGTTTTAGGAGTTTGTTTAATACATACTTATTAATATGAATTAAGAAAATACCAAATTATGACATTCTCTAACTCTAGACATAAATTCAAATTTCAAATTCAAATATTTTTATTCAAAATAGGATTTAAAATCACTTATTGAACGTCAAAATCTACCACCCATTCAAAAGAGACTGCCTCAGACCTGAGAAGAATGGGCGCAAGAAACTCAGCGGGCTTTTTTTTAATATAAAATATGGATTACAATGTAATATTGTACAATAAACATTTATAATTAAAGAGCCTGAGGGTGTTCGCTTTATTCCCAGTCCGTGGTGTCATTAAGAAAATCGTTTATGCTATAATAACCTTTCCCACACAAACGTTTTTTTAACAATTCTTTTAAATTTCGTCACACATTTGTTTTGTACATTTTCTGGGATCATATTGTAGAAGCATATACATCGCCCAACAAAAGACTTACTAACTCGACCCAACCGAGTAGTATTCACAACAAGTTTATGTTTGTTCCTCGTGTTAACATAAAAAAGCATAATATATCCTACATAGGACCACTAGCTTAATTGAAATTGCGTCATTTTTTTTTACTTTGTAAAGTGATGGCAAATGTCCCTGAATGAAGCTTGTCAGTGTATCGAACAATCCATTATTATGTTTGTGTTTGTATGAAATTAAAAAATTAGACTAATATGTATTAGAAGCTATGTAGAAATCACCTGAAATCATGAAATCACCGTTCCAAAAATGTAGAAAAATTGTTTTTTAACCGTCCTCGTAACAATATATACTTGTAAAAAGTACACACTTTCATGATACCAGGACAAAGTTGGAGGAGAAAGAGAATTCGCTAATTCCAATTATAAAATCCTTAAAAACACAATGAATATAAAGTTCAAAGAAAAACTCATTAAAATAACAATTCCATCAGTGAAATTATAAATTGAATGGAAATCTCGCGCTAGCCTTTACAATTATAGCTAAATATATTTCGCCTCCAGATTTGTATAAATAATGTTTTCTTTTTATTTCAAACTTTTCGGAATAAATTGACACGAAACGGCCAAAAAGATGTAAGGGATCATTAGAGAAGTAACAAGCAACAATTTCTGTGTGACACAGTTGTTTCTTAGTTTCTTTTTTTATGTAAAACACTGATGATTTAACAGTGGGAGGCTCCTTTACAAAGACTGCCGGCTAGATTACGGGTACCACAACGGCGCCTATTTCTGCCGCTAAGCAGTAATGTTTGAGCATTATTGTGTTTCGGTCTGAAGGGCGCCGTACCCAGTAAAATTACTGGGCAACTGAGAATTAACATCTTATGTCTCAAGGTGACTAGCGTAATTGTAGTGCCGCTCAGAATTTTTAGGGTTCTCAAGAATCCTGAGCGGCACAGCATTGTAATGGGCAGGGCGCATCAGTTACCATCAACTGAACGTCCTGCTCGTCTTGTCTCTTATTTTCATAAAATAAAACTGTAGGTTACATTGGTATCAGTTATTTACTATACATAATATATGAGGGTACCTCGGAAACTCTATGTTGCAATGTAAAATCATGGCTCACCCGAAAAATGTAACATCTCATTAAACATTCTAAATAATATAAACCGAAACACAATTACGAAAACGTTGCGAACATTGTCTGCGGTTAGAATTATTTTACGCGGTGGCAATCTAGGGTTTCAAAAACTATCCCAAATTGTGCCCTGAAAACTTAGAAAATTATATCGAAATTTTTGATTGTAACAGTGGCTATCGTATATTTCAAATGTGATCACATAATCGTTCTGTTGTACCCCGAGAAACTTAGAAACAAAACTAAACTGCAATCCAATTGCGACAAAGTGAGCTTTGCGTGAAGGTCAGCTTGGATACGAAATAAGATCAAGAATTCATTCCCTGTGTTGGAAATAGTTCTCTCTTCTACCGCAGCTCACTTTCATCGTTGTTAAATGTGTAATCAACCTGAAATTCGGATAACGCTTTCTCGGGAACTCTATGTCCTTTTGTATTCTCGTCTGTGCAAAAGTTCATAACGATTAATGCTATGCATATGGTTTAAACATGTCTGGATCATAGAAACACGGCTGAATGACACAAAGCTTAATCCTATTGCAGTCTTACTTTTTTTTTAATGATAATAAGGGACGAGACGAGCAAGACGTTCAGCTGATGGGAATTGATACGCCCTGCCCATTAAAATGCAGTGCCGCTCAGGATTCTTAAAAAATTCAAAAATTTTGAGCGGCACTACAATTGCGCTCGTCACGTCGTCGTTAAGTCTCATTTGCCCAGTAATTTCACAAGCTACGACGCCCTTCAGACCGAAACGCAGTAATGCTTACACATTACTGCTTCACGGCAGAAATAGGCGCCGTTGTGGTACCCAAATAAAAAAATTACTTAGAGGAGTAATAGTACATCGTAAAAACTTTTACCTATAAAGATACATTATCAGCGTCTAATAAAGGCTATTTCGTATTTATATTTTTTTTTAAATAGATTTCACTACGATATTAATATGTTAAAAGCAATAGGCAAACTATATCCCGGTGCGTGCATTCATTTATATTATGAATATAAATGTTTGTTTCCGAGTCATGAATGTTTATATGTAGTATTTATGTATATTTAAGTATTATAGTATTAAATATAACGTCGTCTTGTACCCGTAGTACAGGCTATGCCAAGTTTGGGGCAAGATAATTTGTGTAAAAGTGTGTCAATATTATTATTAAAAAATTGTGACAGATGTCATTTTTGGGCGTACGTTGCGAATATTGTGGATCTGAGCAATGATATTATACTATTAAAAGAGGTAGATATGTCACTAGCGCGCCGAAAATCCATCGCCTAAATTGAGTCAATTGGTTCCTTTGGTCATAGTCGCTCTCTCGATACGAAAACGGTACACACGCGTTTGTTGTTGACAGAATTGCTTACAATTTGATATAGGTACAACTATAAATGCCTTCTTGTGTTATGGGAAGATGCACTAATTACCAAAGTAAAAAAAATCATAGAGCTACATACCACAGTTAAGAAATCATTAATTATAAAATTTTATATGATTTCATTATTTATCTAACAAAATAAATATGTCGCCATGACAACGCCGATCGTTACCAAGCCGATCATAGATTAAAGTACAGAAATGACAAAATATTGATGCTGTCTGTTGCGGGATGATCGAGGTAGAATATTTTAGGAAATGATGTAAAAAAGTCGTTGTTACAGTGAATGTAATAATACGAAATGTAATAATTTTTAATTAACAAGTGCGTATTTAGGTAGCTGAACTATCAAACTACTAAAACAAGGGTAGGTAGCGGATGTAGACAGTGAGTGCTATTTGTTTACTAAGAGTTTTTTCAGTAACACTGTCCCTTTCAGTATATCCCTTGCTAACTGCAGAAGAATCAATGGATCATTTTCTTCTTCACCCATTACCTTATTATAATAAACCCTCAACAAACAGACTTTCATAAATAATATAAGATACAAAAAATAATAATTGTAATCTTTATTTTGCCCTGTACTTTTCCCGGGACGTAAAAAGAATAGGGGAGTCCCAGGCCCATGTGTGTCGTAAGAGGCGAATAAGGGCTTTTTAGAAGTGGGAGAGTCACGCTGCCGTCTTTTGACGTCAGCACAATCGGGCCAGACTCGTCCGGGTTAATTACCACACTCGCACAGAATACCGGCGTGAAGTAGCGGCCTAGTGCCGCTATGTTTCGCATAGGTTAGTGTCGACGACCGGTGGCCATTCCCCCCCCCCTCCACCCGAATATGACAGCGGTACTAAAAAAGATTTTACCCCAGGAGGGTACCGGCTCTACCAGAGTTGGAGAATCCCTCCCCGGGCACTCTAGCTTGGGCTGCCCTTCGTATTCTGGGGAGGGCACAGAACCGCGCATGACCAAGGACAAACGAGGCAGTATCACCACGGCACCCCGCTCCACACTCAACGTGGACTTTTGCAATATCAGGGGAATTCACTCCAATTTAAACGCCGTCCACCACCACCTTGAGACGGCGCAGCCGGCCTTGTGTTTCCTTACTGAGACGCAGATATCTCGACCTAGCGAAACGTCATATTTAACGTACCCCGGGTACAAAATTGAGCACAATTTTTTGCCTCATGTCGGGGTATGTGTGTACGTTAGGGAGGATATCTGCTGTCGCCGTCTCGGCAATTTTGAGGGTAGGGACCTGTCCACTCTCTGGCTCCGCGTTTTATGCGTGTTTCTACAGGTCCCATAGTGGTAACGCAGAAACCGATTATCTCATGGGCTGCGTTCAAGCGGCAATTGACGACGTACTTGCACAGATCCCCTCCGCTGAAATCGTAGTCTTGGGTGATTTCAACGGGCACAATGCCGAATGGCTTGGATCACGTACCACAGACTACGAAGGGCGATCTGTGCATAATTTTGCATTGGCGTATGGTCTGTCCCAATTGGTTGAGTCGCCAATGCGGTTCCCGGATAGCCAGATGCCGTCCTTATTGGATCTTCTGCTGACTACACATCCCGATGGTTACCAGGTCTTTGTCGACGCCCCTCTCGGAACGTCCGACCATTGCCTGGTCAGGAGTGTAGTGCCTATCCGACGCCAACGTCGCAGAACACCAGCGACCCGCCGCGTTTGGCACTACAAGTCAGCAGATTGGGATAGGATGCGTTCCTTTTTTGCATCCTACCCTTGGGGCAGGGTTTGTTTCCCTTCGGATGATCCTAGTGCCCGTTGCAGTAGCCGATGTGATACTACAGGGTATGGATATTTTTATAGCAAACTCTGTAGTACCCATCGGTGGCAGATCACAGCCCTGGTTCGATGCGTCTGTTAAAGCAGCATCTGACTGCAAAAAACAGGCGTACCGAACTTGGGTTGCGGCGCTGGGCACAAAGGATCCGAACTGCACAGTTCTTAAGAGGAAATACAACCGTGCCTCCAGATTTTTTAAGCGGCAAATCGCCCGTGCATAGTCAAAACACGTCGTCAAAATCGGCGAGCAGCTTTCCAGCTACCCGTCCGGAACACGCAAGTTCTGGTCGTTGTCGAAAGCTGCTCTTGGTAACTTCAGCCAGCCGTCCATGCCGCCGTTGCACATGAGGAATGACACCCTGGCCCATACGGCAAAAGAGAAAGCCGATCTCTTGTGCACTCTTTTCGCCTCCAACTCGACTCTTGACGACAACGGAAAAACACCGCCGACCATCCCGCGGTGTCAGATCTCTATGCCTGAAGTACAGTTCAGACAGAAAACTGTTAGGCGAGCTCTGTTTTCGTTGGACGTCAGGAAGTCGAGCGGGCCGGATGGCATTTCTCCAATCGTGCTTAGAACGTGTGCCCCTGAGTTGACGCCGGTGCTAACGCGTTTATTCCGGCACTCTTATTCTAAAGGCGTAGTCCCTGACTCATGGAAGTCAGCCCTTGTCCATCCGATCCAAAAAACAGGAGACAGTTCGGATCCGGCAAACTACAGGCCTATTGCTATTACCTCCCTGCTCTCCAAAATCATGGAGAGCATAATTAGCCGTCAGCTCTTGGTATATCTAGAGGGTCACCAGTTGATCAACGACCGACAATACGGGTTTCGCCATGGTCGGTCGGCAGGTGATCTTCTGGTATACCTAACACATAGATGGGCAGCGGCTATTGCAAGCAAGGGGGAAGGCCTGGCAGTTAGCCTGGATATAGCGAAGGCCTTTGATCGTGTATGGCACAAGGCGCTCCTCTCCGAACTTCCATCATTTGGGCTTCCCGAGAGCTTGTGCAAGTGGACCTCCAGCTTCCTCACTGGGCGCAGCATACAGGTCGTTGTCGACGGATATTGCTCTAACCCGAAGCCCGTGAATGCTGGAGTGCCCCAAGGCTGTGTGCTGTCTCCCACGCTCTTTCTTCTGCATATCAATGATATGTTGGACACCTCCAACATTCATTGCTATGCAGACGATAGCACTGGTAATGCCGTATACACTGGCCAAGCAGGTCTCTCTCGGGAAATCGTCGACCAGTGCCGGGAGAAACTTGTGTCTTCTATCGAGTCCTCTCTTGAGAAGATCGCGGAATGGGGAAAATTTAACCTTGTCCAATTTAACCCCCAGAAGACTCAAGTTTGCGCGTTTACCACTAAAAAAACCCCATTTGTCGTATCACCGCTCTTCGAGAACACTTCTCTTAAAGCCGCGCCTAGTATCGGAATACTGGGTCTCGAAATCTCGAGCGATTGCCAATTTCGTGGTCATCTGGAAGGCAAAGCCAAATTGGCTTCAAAGAAACTGGGCGTCATTAATAGAGCACGGCAATACTTCAAGCCGGCCCACATACTAGCGCTCTACAAAGCGCAGGTCCGGCCACACATGGAGTATTGCTGTCATCTCTGGTCTGGCGCACCCCAGTATCAGCTCGATCCATTTGACCGCGTGCAACGCAGAGCAGCTCGAATTGTCGGGGACCCAGTGCTCTGTGAACGGCTGGATCACTTGGCGTTGCGTAGAGACGTCGCTTCATTGTGTGTCTTCTACCGCATTTATCACGGGGAGTGTTCCGAAGAGCTGTTTAACCTGATTCCTGCCGCCGAATTCCACCTTCGCACGACACGCCACAAGTTAGGATATCATCCTCACCATCTGGATGTGTGGCGGTCCTCCACAGTGCGGTTTTCAAGGAGCTTCCTTCCACGTACTACAAAGCTGTGGAATGAGCTTCCTTGTGCGGTGTTTCAGGGACGATACGACATGGGTACCTTCAAAAAAAGCGCGTACACCTTCCTTAAAGGCCGGCAACGCTCCTGTGATTCCTCTGGTGTTGCAAGAAATTGTGGGCGGCGGTGATCACTTAACAACAGGTGACCCGTACGCTCGTTTGTCCTCCTATTCCATAAAAAAAAAAAATATTATTTAAAACTTTTTGAGAGCCGTCGTTAGTAAAATTGTAAAAATGGGATCCGTACTGTAGATACCTTTCGGTTTTGTTTTGGTGTCTGTATGTTTTTTATTATTTTATGTATAAATAATTGATATCATCAATGTGGCTATATATTATAATCAATATTAAATTATTTTTTTTATAAAATAAATAACACATTATCTACCTTATTTCAATGCAGTTTTACTACTTTATAGCTTTTACTACATGAACTCATGAATGAATCGTAATTTAGGTATAAATCACGGTGTACGGTAAAAAATCATATCTGATGAATTAACTGTATTTTTTCTATACAAATACGAAGCAATTAGTAAATTAGAGTTATCCCTTTTTCGCTTGCGATAATTGCATTTACTATCATTCATTGACGTGTAATCGTAATGTAATGTGCTATTGCAATGTTAAATTATTCATGTGTGCGTTAGTCTATCATTTTCAAACATCGAATGTTGTCTACGTAACCCATCTATACTTTTAAATATCATTGGATCTCAGACGTACTATAAACACTAGCCTATTAATTCCGTGCGTGCGTTGAGTTTTTGATTGTTTTTGTATTTATACCCAATATTCGGTAAGTTGCTTTAGTTATAACAATTTTATTATATAAGACATCAAATTATAAATTATAGTACATATGTTTACTTTACCTGGAAAATTATCGTACAAGCAATCTCGCACTTTCGCACTTCTTCACTCGCACGGTTTCTGTCGGCGCAAGTAGATTTCAAAAAATTTTTTTATAACTTATTGTTCTATGTTGTACATGTATTATACATTACTGAGAAGCTTATTTCAGTTCTGTTTTACTGTAGGTTTTTATGAACAGAAAACCTAGATAATCTTGACACAATTTAAAAAATAAAAATCTTCTAATTTATGTTGTGAAATTCCTACCTTAATCAATATTTTGCTTCATATGGTATTTGGTTTGATAAATTAAAGTTAGAGTTTAAGGAGAATGCCGGAAAATGGGCTATATTGCTCACTATCTAACTAACTAACAGGGGTTTAAAAGCTATATGAATAGAAAGTAATTTATCGTTTCGAAACAAGCGGAACTGCCATTTTAGGCCGGAAACGTCACCGTCACTAAAACACTCACCGAATGATACCAGTATATTATGAACTCCCTTTTTAAAGGGAAAAACAAAGATAACTACATATAGGAAATAAATCGAATAAAAACCGAAACAAACCTAACTTTTTCCACACCGCTGGTTAAATATTAATTGATAAAATCATATTAATATGTTCCGTTTGCCGAATATTAAAAAACTGCATAGAAACTCATAGAAACATATAATATGGATAAGTATCGATATCTTTTTAACTGGTAGCTTTGGTATGCTAATTAGATCTGCACTACGTGTTACGTCATCTAATTTTCGTAGCTGATTATTGAAAAGCAAAGTATGCTTCACCAAACATTTTCACTGCGACTAACAGCAACAAGCGACAACACCGAGTATTTACACTAACACAACACACACAACATACTACTATACATACCATCTAGATCGTTAAAAAAATCCTACGGACTTAAAATATTTTCATTTAACATTATTATTATACTATAATTTCCATTAAACCGTGGAATGATAACACTTATAATTACTGTCACGATTCTACTAGGTTACCCGTCGCCACCGTTGAAACTAGGGTAAACCAAAATCGTAAGTACAAAGACTGGTTAAAATTATGACAGGTTTTGTCTATATCTGTATGTTTTGTCATAATGACATTATCATCAATCAACAAGAAAAGTATTAAATAATTAAAGTTGAATTTTACAACTGGAAAAATCGGAAAACCCAGTGATTTCCTGGATTTACTTATTTTTCTGGTCGGTGATTAGTGTTTTCGTGCTTAGTTTAACGTCGAGTCCAGTAATCCTACACTAAAACTGACAACAATCTTGTTGTAAATTGAAATTGAAAAAAAAATAACTACAAATTCCCTGCTTAAATCTTATTGATTTTTGTTTTACATAATCTTGAGAATATTTCTAATGTTTTAACGATGATTTGGTTAAGATACAAGAATAGTCAAATTTTCATACAAGGATCGGCATTGTCCTTTACTATGATTCAGTATGTAAATATAAAGTCTAGATACTGAACATGTATTCACAAAAGAGTTATGAATGTACGGTCACTAACGCGTGCAATCTCTGTTCATTGTCAATTTCGTGAATGTCGTTCTGCAGGAATATCTCAAATTATTACTATGAAGCATGTAAAATTCAGTTCAGTGAAAAGAAAGAACAAATAAAGTTGATTATAAAACTATAAACACATAAAGACAAAACCAATTGTTTTCCTTGAAAATTTATTCCAAAATATAAATGCTTTTTAACTTTTGTAGAAAGAAAGGTCTGTGTAAAATAAAATAAGGCTATACTATCAAATAATTTGCACTTATTATAATACATTGTTTCACTAGTTCTGATAAATTCATTGAAATCACCGTATCTATAAGCATTGTTTTGCTACATGTAAAATAATACGCATAGGTAACGTGCCAGGCGCGCGTTTAAGTCGCGCGGCAGTTGGGCGATTTTCAACAATTAGAGAGCGCGTAACACAATAGGTTAAAAGGTCGTCAAATATGTCCGAGTGGCGTTGTATAACCATGCGTATCTGTATACATTAACTTACACAGATAACATTAAAACATTCTTTATTTCGTGGCAGTAATGTTCAAATTGTAATTGTATACGCTCTTAAAAGCTCATTGATTATGGGGCGAAATATGCGAAAGAGACACCCGACGCACATTTCGCATTTCGTCAGCGATGTATTTTATTTTAGCAAGTAAAATGTAATTTTTATGTATTTATTAATAATTAATTATATTATTTATTAAGTTAATTTCAAAATTTTGTTGATTCAAAGGAGGCTGATATGCTGTTATTTGGACAGTTTTTTACTTAACACTTTGTCATTGCGTGGCGTTGTATTCAAAGCGCGGTCAAATCTCAACTGAAAGAATACTCTGACTGATAGACTCATAGGCAGAGTTTTGCTTAAGATAATTATTGAGTGTGATTATGAGTAGCTGTTTATTGAAGGTCAATGATCTGAGACAACTTATACGTCTGTGGATCATCAAACACTTCAAATATATTATCTTTTGTAACCTAAATAACACGAATACATATCACTAGTGTATTATAATAGTATAAAACAACCAAAGATAATCTCCATTTTGACAATATACCCTCGTAAACTCCCGCAGCATGAGTCGGGAATATACTTAGACGAATTTGATTTAATCCGCCATGTCACGTCTTTGTTTTTATGAAAAAGGATTGTTCAGAAAACCTTTTATCCCTAAACTCATTCACATTATTATACATGCATCAGAGAAGTGTCATATTTGCGAGCTATTCTCATTAACTTCGCTAGGTTTAATGTATTTTTTAAATTTTTAAAGCCTTAATATTACATTGGATAATAATGTCATTTTGATTTCTTGATGAATGTGTTTGTGTGTGTTTACCAGTGGGAGGCTCCTTTGCACAGGATGCCGGCTAGATTATGAGTACCACACCGGCGCCTATTTCTGCCGTGAAGCAGTAACGTTTAAGCATTATTCTCGTTGAATTACATGTCATATATTGTATTTAAATTAATTTATAAAACGATGAAGTTTTACGGTCTTACGGTCCTAAGCAATCATTGAGAGCAAAATTTAAAAAAAATAACATCTTGACTGTTGCTTCTCAATATATTCTTGATAATGTAATGTATGTTCATAGGTACATAAGTGAATTTGCGAGAAACTGTCATAACCATAATGTTAACACCAGGAACAGACATAAGCTTATAATGCCTACTAGTAGGCTAAGTCAAGTTAGCAAGTCTTTTGTGGGGCGATGTATATGCTTTTACAACAGGATCCTAGAAAATGTTCAAAATAAGAGTATTACGTTATTCAAAATAATTGTTAAAAAAAAGTTTGTGTGGTAAAGGTTACTATAGCATGAATGACTTTTTCTCAGGCTATTAAGTAAAAAGTTTAATTGTACAATGTTACATTATTACTTTGTAAATGTTATTTTAATTGTAAAACATATTTTTGATGAAAAAAAAAACCCGCTGAGTTTGTTGCGCCCGTTCTTCTCAGGCCTGAGGCATTCATTATGGAATGGGTGGTAGTTTTTTGACTTTCAATAAGTTACGTCACATCCTATTTTGAATAAAAATATTTGAATTTGTTTATTTATGTGAAGATGCGATAAGACGAGCAAGACATACTCTTGGTGGTATATGATACGCCCTGTCCATGACAATGCAGTGCTGCTCAGGAATATTGAGAAACCGAAACTTCGCAAAATATCGCAAAAACGCTCGTCACCATAAATTAACCCAAAATACTCACTAGTTACGGCACCACCAAAAATGATACATGAATAGTGATTTAACAATACTGCTTGGTGGAAGAAAAGGCAGTATTGCATAATTAACAAGCCTTTGTTAAGAAGCCTCCCACAGGTAACTCAGAGATAATATACCATTTAACTTGCAAAAATTGTTTAATATACTTCTATTTAAAGCGCTGGCAGCTATTTCCTTGAAAGGATCGGCCTAATTATTCAACGCGGAATGCTGCCACTATTCTTGGTACAGTTTTGTAATGTAATTATAATATTTATTTAAGCAATCTTTACAGCATTTCTATTCTACAAATCAATATTATTAACTATATATGTGTATATGTAATATACATGTATTGCCTATAACAAAGTTTCACAGGTTTTATTATAATGAAATAATAACGCTGGTAAATAAATGGTAATTATATAAAAAAAAGAAGAAGTAATGAATAATGTGTGCTTGTGATACATGATAATTAAATATATAACAATAGATATGCGTATAGTGTGTATGAATATGTATTCCATATTAAGTATTGTAAATATACTCGTATTTATAAGCAATGTTTTGTTTAAATATATGTAACGTGCATTAAATTTATATAATATACTGTACATTTTATTAGTTTACAAATTTTTGAGTAAATAATTAAAAACACAAACATATGACAATGCGGTGCCGCTCAGGACTCCTGAAAAATTTTTGGATTTTTCATGAGTCCTGATCGGCACCGCATTGTCAGGGGCAGCGCGTGTCAATTACCATCAGCTATACGATCATAAAAAATTGCGCTATTTGTTTTAGAACGTTTTAGAACAATACTTTCTCAAATTAACAGCGCTAAGTAAGCAACCTTATTTTGTTGAATGATAAAACGACCCCAACCCCGTGAACAGTGTAAACTTTTAACTCCGACATTAGTCCACGAGCGCGACTTACTTAGCTAATTATATTAGTAACTCGGCAAATGTTGTTTTGCCATATAAAGTATAATTCACGCGATAGTTTTATAAGTAATAAAATATTGCCTATATTATAGCCTGTACATCATTTTGTTCTATTGTCAATAGTTTTTGCAGCGCACGCAAAAATAGGTTTTCGATTTTACACCTTGTGTTACAAAATAGCAATTTTACTACGGATCCCTAATTTTGAAAAAAAAAACATAGCCTATATCCTTCCTCGATAAATGGACTACCCAACACTGAAAGAATCATTCAAATCAGACCAGTAGTACCAGAGATTAGCGCGTTCAAACAAACAAACACTGCAGCTTTATATATTAGTATAGATTTCTTGTTTTGTTAATTTCATTCCGTATGTATTGTGAAAAACAAGCGACTGTGTTTTTGTAAATAACATATGTATAAGTTTATAATTTTATATTAAAATTAATATATAAAGGAGCAAATGCATAGTATTTCGTACATTAGTATTTCTATCTCGAATGAAAAAAGCATAATCATTTCAGATCAGACAAGACGATGGCGCTACCTGGTGCTTCGAAACATTGTAGACTAGCACGACGTAGTTCTACAAAGATATATTTTCATACTGTGACTGTTAAAACATTAATTCTGAGGTGAAATGTGATGGTTGGGATTTTTTATAATAATCGTGTAATCAATTATTATATATAATTACAATCTACGTTTCAATTATATTTTAACGAATATTTTAGCAATGTGGACATTGATGCTCTGATGTTTCAAGATGAATTCAAAATTAAAGCTTTTTGAAAATGTGGCATGATTGCTGCTTTCACCAAATTATTACTCTTACCACTTTGTATAACACAGCGTAAGTAATAAGAATACTTCAAACATCTTTTGATTGATTTAAATTGAATTTTTCTTGTTTTTGTGATGTAAACGGAATTCTATTAGCAATTATAATTGTGTATAAAGTATGAACAACGAAATATCGGACAAACGTTGTTTGATCTCTTGGACAAGAATGAGGTTAGTAAGGACAGTGCCGGGTCGCGTATACCGTAGAAGTTAAGTTTTTTAGCGATAAGGTGGTGATCAGCTGTGTGGTCCGCGCGAGAAGTCACAGCACAGGAGAGTGACGTGCTGGGCCGCCTCCATACCACCGCGCGCACCAGGTCTCTAGTGGCGCGACCGGCTCTGTAGGCGTATTGCCTGTCATCAAGTGGACCAAAAGGGACCATTAGGTGTTCCTTCACCAGTTCAGAAAATTTCTGTAAACGGGTTTTTTAAGAATTTAATCAGGTACCTAGGTTTGCCGTAAAACTGGCTGAAAAACAGTCTTAATCCCCTGAAAATGATAAAATCCAGTTTTCTAGTATATATTAGAAGCTACGTTGAAATCACGTGAAATTATGTTTCAGCTCACTGAAAACGTTCCAAAAAAGTTAACTTTTAAGAAGTATACAATTTCATGATGCCAGGACAACGTCGGAGGAGAAGGAGAGTTCACTAATTCCAATTATAAAATCCTTAAAAACAACACAAAGAATAAAAAGTTCAAAGAAAAACTCATTAAAATAACAATTCCACAAGTAAAATTATAAATTGAATGGAAAACTCACGCTAGCCTTTACAATTATAGCAAAATATATTTCGTCTCTAGATTTGTATAAATAATAACTTTCCGGATGATGTAAAGGAGCATCGGGAGTGACAAGCAAACAATTTATGTGTGCCACAGTTGTTACTTTTTTATGTTAAACACTGATTTAATCATTCTCGGATATCTGACAGCACGGCAGTGCCTTTGCCAAGTCGAGCAAAAACAAGCGGCATGGCCTTACCATCCTTTTCTTGAAGCAGTTCAGGCCATTTCGACTTAATGACTGAACTAACCAGACGCCTGCCTGTATGAGCAAGGTATAAATAATTTCATTCAATTTGAACCAGTAGTGTAATATGCGTAACATTTCAAAGTTTCTCAAGTTTGTGACTGACTGACTGATCATCAAAAGTTTAAGACAGTTAGTATAAATCGAGACAAAACGAAAATGTAATGCAATTTCGCTCCAGATTTATCCTAATTCTGTTTTCGACTCCCTCTAGAAACTTTGAGGTGATATCCATTTTGTAAAAAGTATATCCAAATTTTTGTTTGTAAGAGAGGCTATATCACATAATCGTTCTCTTCCACCCCGAGAATATTAGAAACGAAACCCAAACTGCAATCCAATTGCTGTGAAGTGAGAATTCATTCCATGCAATTGGAAATGTTTCTTCTTCCGCAGCTTTTACCTTTGTTAAATTTGGAATCAACTTAAAATTCGGATAACGCTTTTTATAATGGGAATTAGTGAAATCTCCTTCTCCTCAGACGTTGTCCTGGCATCAAGGAAGTGTATACTTCTTAAAAGTAAACTTTTTTGGAACGTTTTCAGTATATACTAGAAAACTGAATTTTATAATTTTCAGGGGATTGAGATTGTTTTACAGCCAGCACCTTATTACGTGGCAGTAATGTTCAAAGTATAATTGTATACGCTCATACGAATCTCATTGATTATTGTGCGATGTATTTAGTAATTGAAAACGTCAAGTTAATTTCATAATTTTGTTAATATAAAGGGTCATTCCTTCCGTTTTAAGTTTGGATATGGTTATTTGGAATGTTTTTCACTGAACAATTTGTCATCGCGGGGCGTTTTATTCAAAGTGCATTATACAACTGAACAAAAACTCTGCCTAATAGAAGTGTAGGCAGAGTTTTACTTCAGATAATTATTGAGCCTGATTATGAGTAGCTGTTTATAGTACGTCAATGATTTGAGACAACTTATACGTCTGTGGATCATCAAACATTTCAAATAGGCTATATGTTATCTCTTGTAACCTAAATAACGCGAACACAGATCACTAGTGTATTATAATAGTATAAAACAACCAAAGATAAGCTCCATTTTGACAATATACCCACGCAAACTCACGAAGCGTGAGTCGGGAATATACTTAGACAAATTTGATTTAATCCGCCATGTCACGTCTTTGTTTTTATGAAAAAGGATTGTTCAGAAAACCTTTTATCCCTAAACTCATTCATATTATTATGTATACCATCAGAGTAGTGTCACATTAATTTCGCAAGGTCTAATGTATTTTGAAATTTTTGAAGCCTGAGTATGATATTGGATAATAATATCAATTTTATATCTTGATGAAAGTGTTTGTGTGTGTGTTTTTACCAGTGGCTTCTTTGCACTAGATTCCGGCTAGATTTTGGGTAACACAACTGCGCCTATTTGTACCGTGAAGCATAATTGTGTTTTAGCCTAAAGGGCGCCGTAGCTAGTGAAATTACTATCCAAATGAGACTTAACATCTTATGTTTCAAGGTGACGAGCGCAACTATTGTTATGACGCTCAGAATTTTTGGGTTATTCAAGAATCCTGAGTCGCACTGTATTGTAATGGGCAAGGCGTATCATTATCATCAGCTGAACGTCCTGTTCGTCTCATTCCCTATTATCATAAAAAAATTGTCTTCTTTAGCATTTTTAAGATGTTTTCATAGAAGATAAAGGTAAACAGTTCACTTGATGGTAATTGACCATCACTTACGACTGTACTCAATAACTCTTGTGAATTTATTTATTAATTTTCAATTACTTTCTTTTGTACTAACTCGTGTAAGGCGTTGAATATTTGATTATTTTTCGTGCATCACTTTACTTATATGTATTATATTTGAAATGATTATTTGTAGAGGAGCTGTAAATTTTGTTTTAAAAGAGTGGCAATAAGTTTTTTGACACTTCTTCTCATTAAAGCTCAACCAAATTTTCGAAAATGGTGGCAAAAGTTCAAAGAAAAGAAAACTTTTGACACTAATAAGGATCATTTTTCATGAATAAATTAATTTTGATTTGAATTAATTTGATTATCCTTGCTGTTTTGCGACACCACTAGAATCATAGTTGTTTTGGATATTTAGAAACAATAAGATATTTATCAAATAAACTTATTATAAACATATAAACTCAGATATTATATATTTATGAAACACATTAAAACGCCAAGATTGCTTGTTCTTTTCATTGATACAATCATCTTACATCGAACTTAACTGATACGAATAATATGTCGGTACAAATTATTCAGAGATCAAATCACTATTGTAAATGCTTTGAATTATACATGCAGGTAATTACAGTCTAGAAGTACAGTCCAACTTAAATGTACTTTGTTCTGATCGCCTGTACTTTGTTCGTGCTGAATTTGACAGCATAAATTTTAACTGTAAAGTGTTTTCAAACATTTCAATATTGTTACATTCTTACAATAGTTTATGTAAATATAGAAGTGATATGACGACCAAGAGCTGATGGTAAATGATACGCCCTGTCCATGATAATGCAGTCCTGCTCAGGAATATTGAAAAAAGGAATATTGGAAAGATATCGCAAACACGCTCGTCACCATAAATTAACCCAGTATTCTAAATAGTTACCGTACCACCAAAACTGGAACATGAATAGTTCTTGAACAATACTGCTTGGTGGAAGAAAAGGCAATATTGTATAATCAACTAGCCTTTGTTAAGAAGCCACAGGTAACTCAGAGATAGTATAATATATAATAATATACCATTGAACTGGCAAAATATTTTTTAATATATTTCTATTTAAAGCGCCGGCAGCCATTTCCTCGAAAGTATCAACTTATTATCCAACGCGGAATGCTGCCTGTAATCTTGGTACACTTTCCCGTACTATTAGTTTTAACTTATTGTAATCATAGAATTGTGAATATAGTTATGAGAATTGTTTCGTTTCAATATATTATGGGCTAAATTATGAAATTGCCGATTTGTACTAAAATTAAATGATTGTTCGGAGTTCGGCACAGTAGACATCTGCCGTTATTGCTTGACCAAATCGGAGAAAGCTGAAGAATAACACCATGCTGAGACCAACCAACCTTACCTATTTATTGGTAAGCCTGTTGTGGCGTTTGAGAGGGGCCAGCCATTGTATTTTTTGCTTAAGGTTATCGTAAAGAATCCACTTTTCATCGCATGTCACAATTCGATCCATTATTCCTTCATTTCTGTATCGATTCAACAAGACAACACAAGTTTCAATTGGCGTTTTTTTCTGCAGATCAGTCAAATCATGAGGGACCCATTTACATATTTTTTTATTTTATTAATTTGACGCAAATGAGTCAATATTCTTGGTAAGGTAACGTTACACCAAGCCGCTTATTTCTGGGTAGCTCTAGAGCTAGAGAAAGAGAGCTAGAGGAAGAGATGGTCGAAGCCGTTCCGAGTCTAGACTCGGAACTTCAATTTACTGTCATTCACCTGTCACGGTCTTCCATGACTTCAAATCAAAATTTCCGTCACTTAGCGTTTAAATCAAAATCGCACGGTGCATTCATTAGCAACCCTCTCCAACCGCAACATTGATATTGCGAGCGGTAACTGCATTCAAAAATCATTACAATTTTCGAAATATCCATCTTTCTTGTTAAACAAGTTGAATAAAAAAATTGAAATTCAGAAGAAGACCTTCATAGGTGCAAGAAAAGTTTCACTCAAATCTCAAACCATTAAAGTTCTATGTTACATTCGAAGTACAATAAAACGGCAATTTCATACCGTTGCTTATAATTTAACATCGATTATACCTATATAAAATATAGTATATTTTATTACTTTATAAATATTGGAGTCAAAAAATTAAAAATTCATACATATATATAAATTTACCTATAATCTATAATATCCTACTTCATAAATAAATATGTATGAGGTAAATACGTAGCGCTACGAAAACTCGTGACGTAGCGTAGGTGTACGAAATTTATAAGATAATTTTGTAGCTAACTCTTGGCTATAAATAGCCATTTATTCCTAGACAAAATATAAAGATTGTGACATTTTAAAACTGTGTACTTTTCTTTGATTTCATTTCTACAAATTACTTGCTGGTCTTATACAGAAATATAAATTATTTTTATAATAATTAATAAAGACGAACGCCACGTAAGCTGATTTGAATAAGTCCACTTTGACTTCAAAATTAATAAAATGACATCTGCTTCAAATTAAAGTACCTGCTTCATAATAGGTTCTATGAATGTTGGACTTAAGATGTGATTAGTCACGTTCGAAGGCTTCAAATAAATCATAAATTTTTTACCTTACATTTATTACGTCAATTTGGTTAAATTGTTGAGCTGTATTATAGATTTATACGAGAGTTTATTTATGAAATATAAGGTCAACCAGAAGTGCGTACAATATTGGGAATTAGGTAATGCCTACTTTATTAAGAACCTAAATGAATATACCTTTTGTGTTAACTTTAATTTGGTTCCGTAAACCAAACTTCTATTCGATGGTAGGTAGTATCCAGATTGCTTATTCAGGACAACCAGCGGAAGGCTCCTTTTCACAGAATGCCGGCTAGATTATGGGTACTACAACGGCACCTATTTCAGCCGTGAAGCAATAATGTGTAAATATTACTGTGATTCGGTCTGATGGGCGCCGTAGCTAGTGAAATTACTGGGAAATGAGATTTAACATCTAGTGTCGCAAGGTGACGAGCAATTGTAATGCCGCTCAGAGTTTTGGGGTTTTTCAAGAATCCAAAGCGGCACCGTATTCTAATGGGCAGGGCGTATCAATTACCATCAGCTGAACGTCCTGCTCGTCTTGTCCAAGGCTTTTAAAAAAAAGCAGCATTTCATACAATTTAAATAGAACAATTAATGGTCATAGCTATACGATCATAGAAAAAATGCGCCATATGTACGTGTTTATTTTAAAACATTGAAATCATGAAACCTTTATCAATTCAACAGCGACACGCAAGCAAGCTTACCTTGCTTAAAAATTTTGTTGCACGAAAAAATACCCCACCCCAACCCCAAGCACTGTTTTAACTATTAGTTCCGAGATTAGCGCGCAACTTACTTAGCTAATTATATTAGTATTTTCTTGTTTTGTTAATTTTGTCCCGTTTGTACTGTGAAAAGAGAAGCCGCTGTGTATACAAAATAGAAATCTTTAATATATATCAAATACGTGTCAGGTTGTTTGTCCCCGATGGACTTCTAGACTAATGAACGGATTTTAATGGGGATAACTTTATAGAGTGCAGTTTGGTCCAACTTGAGAGATAGGATAGTTTTTATTTCGATTTGGGACCCATAATTATTTTTATTTTCAATATTTGTTTTGTATGAACATATTTGACGACCTGTATAGCCGAGTGGTTAGCGATCCTAGCTACTAAGTTAGAGGTCCCGGGTTCGAATCCCGGTAGGTGCAAGCATTTATATGATGAATATGGATGTTTGTTTCCGAGTCATGGATGTTTAAATGTATTTATGTATGTTTATATAAATTTATGTATGTTTATGTAAGTATATTGTCTTAAATATATCAATTTCTTGTAACCCATAACACAGGCTATATATGCTTAACTTGAGGCAAGATAATTTGTGTAAAAAGTGTGTCAATATATTTTCTTTGAGAGAATTTAGTGATGCACGGTTTGACAGTTCCACTGTAAAACAATTTCATTATAACAACAGGGACCATTTTTTACTAAATAATTCTTGATATTTTGGCAATATTATTGGCAAATTCCTATAAAACAGTATTTTTGAAGTAAAACTTCTTTATGTGCGACTTGGGGGGGACTGGTTCAATATCACCAACAGAATTATTGCAGAAGGTGCAGTAGCTACTCTCCACTATGCCCAACCGAGCCAGGTGGGCCGGGACGGTGGAGTAACCAATACGCAGTCTGTTTATAGTCGTAATAAAGTCCCGACTGGCCATTTTCAATTTGTTATACCATGGTGCTACAGGTAGGTACCATACCATACCATTTACCCTTTTGTTCTTAGTCTTGTTTCCAAAATTCGACCGATAAACTATTGACCTGGTTGTCAATAGATTGAGTTTGTTATCAATGACAACACCTAGGAATTTATGATTAGTTACAACTGAAATTGAATGATTATTGTAGAGTATGCCATTAGAGGGAAAGTCTTTACTAAAATCATGGCCTTGCTTTTGTTGGGGTTAATCTGTAGAGCCAACCTGTCATTATGTATGTAATATGTATTAATATATGTACAATTGATCTAAAGCATTATTTATACTATTTACAGCTCTATCTACATTATGCTCTGTACAATATAGTACAAGATCATCTGCAAATTGTAAAATATTTACACCTTCTATATTTACAAAATTAAGAATTTGACTGGTATATACATTGTACAGCAATGGATATAATGTAGCCCCCTGCATTATACCTTTGGAGACCCTTCTTGGACCATGGAGAATATTATTATGCCTTACAAACAAAGTTCTATCTGTTAAAAAATTAAATAACCAATGTCAGAAAGAACTTGAACCAAAATGCCACGGTCTACATTATCAAACGCACCTTGAACGCATCCACAAAAACACAAACACTGGACTTATTATTATTTTTTGGCGTATTTTAGATCTGACAAGAGAGAGATGAAGCTGTCAGCACAACTTCGGCCTCTCCGGAAGTCATATTGAACATGTAGAATGATGTGTTTCACCTCTACATAATACTCAAGACGCATCTTTATCATGTTTTCACTAAGCTTCCCAACACAAGATGACAATGATATGGTACGATATGAGTTAGGATCTTCAGGTGGCTTGTCAAGCATAAGTAGAGAGATTACACACTGTGTTTTCCAAGATTCAGGAATTATCTTTAAGTGCCAAAGAGCATTAAGATTAGCTAATAGTTTCTTTTGAACAGACTCATTAAGGTTTTTGGTCAAAATGTATGGACAATCATCTAAACCAGGGGTTGTGTTTCTTCTGGATTGTAAACTTGTACAAAACTCACTCCAAGTAAAGGGTTCTTTGAGAAAACTAAACTTTTGAAGGCCATTATTAATTTGAAAATAACTTTCTAGATTATCAATAACCCTACATCCATTTTGAGATAATTTTTCTAAGAGAGGGACAACAAATTCGTCTTTATATGTTCTGTAATTGCATTTTATTCGTTTAAATAACTTGATGTATTTCCAAATAATACTAACAGGTGTAGTTCTGTTAAAAGTATTACAGATATTAGCCCAACAATTGCGCTTATGTTCTGAAATAGTCTTTTTCTTAACAGCATCAAGTCTTTTGTAATTAATGTAATTATCAATGGTTGGGTCCCTTCTGTACAGTTTTAAAGCTTCATAAGTTTTAATAACACTCTGCTGTATGTTCTGTACTGTACTGTCCATTAATGTGACAATTTTTTTTAAAGTAAGTCTTTAATGAACAGTGTAGTAACAGGTTTATTATCTGTTTTATTACCCAATTAAACTAAAGTTTGGACCATTGCCATCAGAATATTCTTATTGTTTGCAATTTGCGCCTTAAGTTGAGTTTGGTTCAAGTTAGTTTCAGGTAGTGTTTTATTTACATTATTTACATATTTATTTAATTTATGTACATTTTGGCTTAAGACGGAAAATCAGATGACTTAATTGTATTAGCCAGAGGCTCCGGTTCATTCATTTTAAATATTAACAAAATGTACAATTATTTACACTGACTAAAATAAGTTTTGGTAATCTTTACACAAGATATTTTAACGAAAAACAGTAAAACTAATTAAATCGACCGCCACTTTTGGAGTCCCCGCCAAAAGTCCCAAAGTCAGACTCACAAGTGTCCTTTTGGTTTCTTCACCCATTATTGGGACAGGCAAAGGGTTCGAGCCCATACAGCCATATTTGTTAATAAGTGAAAATTAAAAATGTGCGAATGGTATTAATTAATTATAAATCGAATATAAAATGAAAATAATTAAAATAGCGGAATCGAAGGAACATTTTACTCTTTCATCAATAAATAAGAATAAAAGAGAAAATCAAGAACCTGATAATGACTTGACCTATAAAAAGTGTAAGTGTTTATTTTCTAATGAATAATAATATCAAAATATAACATTATATCATTCTTTGTAAAATATATAAAATCTCACTTGATAAAATAATATTTACTGTTAATAAAGGCATTTATTTTATTTTAGGTAGAGAAAAACATTGCTCAAAAGATGAAGTTATATCGTCAGCGTGTCCGAGACAAAAAATAGCAAAATATCGAACTATGCTCCTAGCTCTTCATTATTACGTCCGTGCTTAGTTTGTAATACGGCTTTATTTAATGTTAATTTAATGCAATATATTATGTATCTGTTAATTATTATTAAGTTTTACTTCAATCGCGCGTAAAGATTACACACACATACTTTTTTTATACATATATATATATGTATAAAAAAACTATAGGCTACATTATATCCATTGCTGTACAATGTATATACCAGTCAAATTCTTAATTTTGTAAATATAGAAGGTGTAAATATTTTACAATTTGCAGATGATCTTGTACTATATTGTACAGAGCATAATGTAGATAGAGCTGTAAATAGTATAAATAATGCTTTAGATCAATTGTACATATATTAATACATATTACATACATAATGACAGGTTGGCTCTACAGATTAACCCCAACAAAAGCAAGGCCATGATTTTAGTAAAGACTTTCCCTCTAATGGCATACTCTACAATAATCATTCAATTTCAGTTGTAACTAATCATAAATTCCTAGGTGTTGTCATTGATAACAAACTCAATCTATTGACTATATATATAACATTATATTTGTAATAATGCATTTGTAATAACGATAGTGAAGTCCTGAGCAGCTGATTGTAATGTATTAAAATTATGAGGTGAAATGTGACGGCTGAGATATTTTATAATAATGGTGTAATCTTTAGGTTTTAATTATAATTTCAAGAATTCGTTTTGATATTTTAGTAATGCGGAGATTGACGCTCTGATGTTTCAAATTGTGTTTAAGATTAAAGCTTTTTGAAAGGGTGGCATCATTGTTTTCTACCAACTTATTACGAATACCACTTAGTGTATAACATGGTAAGTAAAAAGAATACTCCGAATGTATTTTGATTGATTTTAGTTGATTTTTTCTTGTTTTTTTGATTTAAACGGAATCCAATTATATTAACATTTATTATTGTGTATAAAGTAAGAACAACGAAATTTTCGGACAAGCGTGAATTTGTTTTGAGTTATATAGACGAACAACAACGAACAAGGTGTTACATAGCAAGTGCAAAAAATATAGCAAGGTCTATTCAACGCGCACAAAATAAAGAGTTGAATACACTTGAAGAAGTTTTCATTTCAAAGGTATCCCCTTGATACCTTAAAGTGTGTATACAATAAATTATTAAGTACAACTATCGCTAAATTTATGACCTAAAGGTCCTCCCAACGCGGTCCATAATAATAATAATATGTAATAAATAACTTGACTAAGCTATACCATTATAGACACTAATAACTATACAAATGATTTAAGTTTTCTCTAGTGCTAATTCCGCCAATATTTGTTTTTAAACAATTCGACACGTGTTTCGCCTCTACACGAGGCATCCTCAGGACGTGTTGTCTCGCCAAAATCAACGAGACTACAAATTCTCTCGTGCCAGATTTTGGCGGAATTAACACTAAAGAAAACTTAAATCATTGGTATAATTATGGATTTTCGCAAAGTAACGCCAACTTCAATAAAACCACTTTTAACTTTTAAATATACACATATTACTCACATACAGGCTTAGTAATTGAGTGCAAACATTTCGTATTATTGTAGAAAGTCTAGGTTTAATTCGGGGCACAAATACTTCTGTTTAATAAAAACGTATTATGGGTACAATACTATTAACATCGCCATTAATACTGTCCGTCTATGCCAAACTAATGCTAATACATCCCAATATAACATCAATATTGTCTTACTATTAAATTACTAGCCATTGTCTGGGATAATACACAATAATTATACTTGTGGCCAAATTAAGGGAACGTGTATATTAATTTTTCTACAAGCGGCGTCTGTCAGGCTTTCAATTGTTACTGAATTTTATGTGTGAGTGAAATGAAAAATCAGTTGCGAAATTTAAAAATGAAATTCTCTAGCAACAAACTGGTTATTAACAATTGTGTTTTCTTTGCAGCATCATTCTGAGATTGAAAAAAATATATTAACGATTCTCGCTGCAAATCATTTGAATAATTACTAGATATTTCTAGTGACATTTGGTAGAGAAGCCTATTCTTATAATTTTGTATACACATGGTCCAGTAGGATTATATAATTAGTTAAATGAGAACGCACGTAAATGTTGATAAGGGGCTATGGTAACCGAATATAATATTGATACTTCCAAGAATGTTAGCTAGGTTATTCTTGTGTATCGGACATTATTATCCATCTACGCAAATGTTGAATACTATCGTGGTTCCAATAATGAAGAATAAAATTGACAATATCAACCGACGTGTCAAGTCGGTCAAGTGACAAGACCAACTATAGATCTATTGCAGTTGTCACTGTTATAGCGAAACTTTCAACAGCCTACTGAACTCACTGCTTGATACTTTTAAGTTTCACGAGAATCAATTTCATTTGCAATCGGAACTCTCCACGAAAACGGTTTTTCTACCTGGAAGAAACTGTAATAAATCTTACTAAAAATACTCATGTGTTTGCCTGTTTTTGGATAATATTCATATTTGGTTCTGTACGATATGCTATGACAAATATTGCCCTATACAATCTTAAAATATTTGTTCCAGAACGAAATCAATGCTTTCAATCCTCTCGGTTCTATTCTGTTCCATATTGGTCGGAATGTGGGGTGAGAAAGAGGGTCTTGACCTCTCCTAAGCAATTCAACCGTTATATAAACGTACTTATACAGAAGCTTAACAGCACGCGTGCCAGTTGCCATATTCGTGATGAGTGCTTAAATATCAGCCATGTTTATGATTTGGTGCTGCCGAATGCATCTGCATTCAGATTGTTAAAGACACTTGAAATATATAAAAGCACATAAATGATCATACTTTATAACAGAACACCAATAAAAGTGAATGATTAGTCTTTCGGGAAGAAATGACTGTGTTAAGAAAATACTCTCAATAAAGTTGAACGAATTTCCACTTCAAAGGGTTTTAAATATCTTGCAATCATGGTAGCCTCTGAGTTTAGGACAACGCGGAAATTTATGGAGACTGACGAGCCCATAGATTCGGACGCTGCTCGAGAAATATTAAAATTGTGCATCGTTTTAAGCCCGCAATCTGTGGGTTGATTGTTCGTTATAATTATTTAGAACTCTGCGGGCCCAGTATAATATTTAGGGTACTCTTACACCCGCCACGATTCAATAGCGCATTGGGGATGATTGCCGAGGAATTGATCTACTTAACTTACCATAAAATATTTTTTATTGTAACAAATATTCATTTAATTTTTGAAAGACGCTTGAAAGAATAAATATCCACAAAACTAGCTAATATACCTGTAAACTCATGATTTTCTGAAGCCTTTTTATTATATATACTTAAAAACATCACACAGGTTTATTATTTTCAGTTGAAAATCCGTCGATTCATAGCTTGCTTTAAGCTCCTAATCACATTGCACCGCATATTTAGGAATCAACAATGTAAGGACTTGTCAAGAGGTTGTAGTATTATCGCCAGCCACAGTCTTATTACGAAAAAAAAGTGTGTGCGTTTACTCAATAAATATGTACTTATTATTAGTTATTGTTTTACAACTTATACATTTTTAATTTTTTGTAACGCACATCCATAAGGTGTGATACAAATGGTCTAATTGGCTAACTAACGTCAGGGTGTCGGTGTGCGCACACATCATAATAATTCACTCTGATGATTTTCCCCTGACGCGCCAAAAGAAGTATAACTCCAATTAAGTATGATGAATTATTTTATAAAAGCAACAACAATAATTATGTCCTGCAGTGTACACAATATCACATTAAGCAACATAATTATCGTGTCATGAAACGACAACGTCATGCAGTTACGACGCAGTTCGTTTTTATTGTGGCATGACATAACAATATCGACGCTGTTTTAACTAGTATAATGTAATATTGCCATGAAAATACCATATATTTATGATAATTTATATAATGCCTTACTGTATTGACGTCCAATTCTGAAAGGCTGCCAAGCCACGAATGTTGAATTAATTAGTAAATACTTAATATCTAAATAATACTTAATATATAAAAATCTTTGAAATACAGAATCATTAAATTACATAAATTAAAAAAATATTGTTTATATATTGTTGGTAAAAAATGATAAAAATATTCTATTATAAAATTTATCATTATGTTTCATGACGTGTCTAAGCTCATGTCTAATAGCGATCAACTGAAAAGGTTTTTGAAGTGAAAACTTCTTTCTGCGTCACCAACATGTGACGCGGATATGATGGGTGACGACATGACTGGTGCACGAGATTAATAAATAATTATTAAATATGTATTTAGACTCTTTGGATGAAATCTCATGGGCTCGCGTCACCGAATCGCTTATAGCAGTATATCTGTAGCTATACAGCTGACGTATTGTGCAACATTAGTTCTGTGTATATCTTATAAGTAAATTTGAATGGATTTAGGGAAAAGTTCAATTTGTATATACTGTGCATTGTTGAAATAGTGTTTCTCTTTAATTAATATATTTGTTTTGTTTGTTTGTTAGCATTATACAAATTTTAATTAAAAGTTCTAAGTTTTCACTTCTATTGGCAGTCTCTACGTCTACCAATTTTTTTATTTGACATAATCGATTCACGACCAGTATTTTCTCATGTTCAGACGAAGTATTTGTAAAATTTTTGAAGTGAAAACTTCTCTAGGTACGTGGGGCTCTTTTCGTAAGCCGAATTATTTTAAATTTAAAAATAAATTGAAAAAAACAGAAATCAACATGTTAGACTTGTTTAAATCCCGACTGAAGTTGAAAGCAATGTTAAAATACAATTGATAAAATATAGGTGTGGTTTTATATATTATTTTGTAAAGTAGAATGAATGAATGCGGCTTCTCTTATATCGCGCACGGCGGAGTGTTCATACTGATGTTTTGTGTTGTAACGTAATACCTAGGTAGCACTGTTGCAGTGCTGGAAACGAAAATGAACAACGGCTTACTGTAGAAAGTTGCCACTACTTTTATTGGTTTTCGAAGTAATATATGATCAGACAGAACATATATCGACCTTCCTGGACGTGAAGCTGTGCCCGAAGAGGATCGTGTTCCGCAAGTATCGCGGACGTCACCGACCGCCGGAAGTTAGTTTTCTATCGCCTCTAAGAAATACAACATCTAATTCCTACTCTGTGGCAATAGTAAATATATAGGTTATATCTTTTGATGCTACATTTAAATCCAATCTGCCTTTTTACGATGTTAATAAAGCAATTATTTTTGTTTTTTTAACTAAATTGATGTTTAGCATTCTGAAATGTTATTGAGATAGCAGGAAAATATCAAAATATTTATTGTTATTTCAATGATATTTAACACTTCTTAATCTACATCAAAACAAGTTATACCGCGGGTAAACGTTAGTGTTTATACGTATGATACTCGCAATATTAAAATAAAATGCCATGTTCAAAACCTTATATTGAAGTGAAACTTCTTTAGAATCGTTGTGATTTCAAACCGGATGCATCGGAAAAAACGACAGGTAAGAGACACAAATACAAAAATGTGTAGGATGAAGCCGGCAAAGAATGAGACAGAAATATGCATACTTTTGAAGTGAAAACTTCTTTATCATCGTTGTGATTTGAAAGTCGATGAAACGAAAAAGCGACAGTAAAAAGAGCAGTCACGTCAATTCATAATATTTAAGATGGGAGATAAAGAGATAGGAAGCATAATACAATGTTTTGGTACAAGCCGATCATAGTTAAAGAAGAGATTGTCTTAAGTATAGCGCGAGTATACCTTAATATGTTCTGACTCCAAGAGCACGACGTATTACTAGATAGGCACCAGGAGAACAAATTATAATAAATATTAATGGTGGTAGGAATGTCATTCATAGCGGTTGAAATCATGTGTCATCCTAGCAACACGTACCAGGAATTCATATGCAGTTTAGAGGTTCATGCACCATGCAGGTTTCGCTTCTGACATATTGTGTACTTTGTACGCACGCAATGTTTTTTATTTCAATAACACTAGACGCACAGACAAGCCACGAAATGTTATTTAAAAAGTATTACATCATTGACAATATAATATGATTCCAAGTTATTATTAACTTGTCAAAGTATATCGGGAATCGTATTAAGAGTTATCATTCTCAGTGAGATGTGAAATCCCATTTTTTCATTTAAACTTTGCTGATATCTGAACAGAGGATAAAGTTATACATTTTGCTATTCCTCTGAGCAAACTTAAAGCACAAATGAATTTGTGTTGTGTCGTTCGATTCTCAGGACGGGCTTCAACATGCAACATGTCACCATGTTTTTGTGTGGTTGTATTGCTGAATATAGAAGCTAACAGTTCACCGCATTTTTTTTTCGACGTGATAACAGCTGTCACAGTATATCTAGATGTATTAATTATCTAAGAATTAAATATATAACAAAACCCATTACTATCTACAGAAAAATTAAACGTATTTTCCAATTTACGTCCCTATAACATACACCTCGAGTATATAATAGAATTACGAAAGTAATTTCGTATGAAATATTTTAAATACAAACAATTAAATTCACGCAGATTACTCTTGCCAAAAGTATTGGAATTCATAAACCATTTATCCTATTAATTCATCCTTTAAACTTTCAACCACATTAACAATTGATGTATTCATAATTTTTTAAAAGCCAGCTCACTCCATAATAAAATAGTGCCAAGTGAATAAAATTACGTACAAAATGTAATTGCATGACCCATTTTATCTTTTATCATATAAAACGGATTCACGTCACAATTATATTCAAGTTCGTAATAATTCAACTCATAATGATATATTTAGCGAGCTCTGTGTTTGTTATACTTTAAGTTTCTACGTTATATGTTGTGCCTTTTTACGCTGCTAGATTCATTACAAGTTTTTTGAAGAGTTCTTCTTTATTCTTTATTTTTAGAACAAAAATATTTACTCCATGAATAAATATTATTTGTAAATTTAATGATACGACAACATATAAAGCTTACTTTTGTACTTAGGTATTAATGATAAGTCGACTGTTTTCATTTTATAAGTGTTGCAAAATTACCAGTTATCTGTATAACAACTATTTGTACTGTGTGGTTATAAATTAGTTTTTTTTACCTAAGGATAGACGCATAGACTTAGATTTTAGGGCCATCTGTTATCATTTGGTTAGGTTCTTTTAAACCTGACTGATTATCGAGTCTGAAATATTTACACCGGTATCTATTAAAATAATAATTGTTTGTAAATTATCCTGATAAATTTTCATCTGACTAGTCCCGCCCCTTAGGCCATTCGAGCTGAGCTTTGTTGCAGATTTGAAACATAGCTTGCTATGTTTGATGTTTCGTTATTATGTGTAGTAGGATAGAGTCTTGCAACTGAAAATTGATATGTGCCGGCAACTGATGAAGCTGAAGTAAGATTTGCGGATGTGTTTGATTTGGATCTGAATGTATTTTAATGATAAGCATTACTGGATTGGTGTCCAGGCTTCCTGGTCATCAATGAATATGACAGATATAGCTCTGTGGTTAATGACACTGCCTGCTGAGCTAATGCTAATTTCATTTATGTTGTTCTACCAAAGTATGTTACAGTTTATATCTTAGCTAGCCTAGCACTGTATCTCTATAATGTATATATTAAATCTTCACCAAGCCTCTTGGCATTGTATCCCACAGTATACATTAGTTATTTTCCTGTGTATCTTTGGGTCACCACCAATACGTCGTTAGTATAAAAAAAATCTGTGTCAAGTCACACTGTACGCCACGAAAATATTTTATACAAATCAGCTTAGAGAAATACACAGTTATAAAGCATTGAATTACATTTTATAAATTGAAAAATGAAAACTACATTCTTTCCGTACTCGAATAAAGCTCTTTGAAAGCTTACAGATGCGATCTATCTTTTGCCACAAGCGCTAGCTGTCTATTATCAACAATAGATTAGATTGATACTACAACACGTAGGATAAAGTCCGTTTCATTTTAAAATATTCTTCTTGTCGTTTTCTGTTTCCCGCCTTGAGATGTAATAGAGAGACTTTATCTTTATATTGACTAATAGATTATAGACCCACCTTTAGGAGCAACTATTTTAAAATATTACAATTATAGAATGTGCAATTTAATAATTAGCTGGCTTCAACGTGTGGGAGTTCCAAGTCTGAGAAATTGAATTTGAAGGTAGCTTGACAGTAGTTAACATAATATATGAAAATTTATATAAAAGCTTCTTACTGTTGTAGTAGTAGGCAATGCATGTAAACAGGTCATGCTTACTTTACTTACTTTAGTGTGTATAACAAGCAACGTGTTACACTTGCGATATATATATATATATATACAGTTTTAATACAATTTGGAGAAGATTGTAGAATTTTAGAAGGGTTTCTGTATTTATAACATCTATGTTAATTACATTAACTGCGGAATTTCATTAAGTGACACTTACGGCCCTTTTCAATAACCTATCTATCCTTAGTTTAACTTACTAGAGGTAGACAAATCTATCATTTTACGCTAACTTACATTTTAATAACCAATCGACAAAAAACATTAAACTATAACTATATTGGACATGACTATGAATAGATATATATATACTATTATACACTATTACACATCTATACATAGATATATTAGATATATATATATATATATATATATATATATTAGATATATATATATATATATATATATCTAATATATCTATGTATAGATGTGTAATAGTGTTCGTACGCCGCAATTTTTTTCAACGTGTTAATAGCTGTCACAGTCTATCTAGATGTAAATATTAACTAACGGCCGTTTTCAATAACGTATCTCTAGTTACGGATACATTGCTGTCACCGTTTAATGACAAGATCTTATCTATTCATAGTCATGTCCAATATAGTTATAGTTTAATGTTTTTTGTCGATTGGTTATTAAAATGTAAGTTAGCGTAAAATGATAGATTTGTCTACCTCTAGTAAGTTAAACTAAGGATAGATAGGTTATTGAAAAGGACCGTAAGTGTCACTTAATGAAATTCCGCAGTTAATGTAATTAACATAGATGTTATAAATACAGAAACCCTTCTAAAATTCTACAATCTTCTCCAAATTGTATTAAAACTCGTTAAATGCGAATTTTCTTCCTAAATTCCACTCGACCGCTAAACCCAGGCACGATTCATCTTGCTTTGACTTTGACTGACAATTTTCAACAATGGATTACTATTTTCCGTGAGACGTATTAAATTCCTGTGTATATTGACTGCGATGCTATCAATCACGGAATGGTGGTTGACAGGGTAAGAATCTATGTGAAGTATAATGCCAGTAAATTTTGGTGAAATACAACAGCTATTTGTCATAGAAGGACAGGGACGTTGTTACAACCAGATTAAGGAGTAATTTATAGCTTCTATAGATAATAAATGACTATGTTTATACCGTGCATTCGCCTGCGTAAAATTGGTTTACCTTCTCATCTCGAGTAATCCTTACTCTAGTAAGGAGTAACTCTTTCAAAAGAGAATTTTGAAACTTGATGAATTTTTCTCAAACGCTTTATATTTAATATTTGGTCACGTATATATCACGGACGTTGTTACAATAACAACATGATTTTATCATTTCTCGAAACAAATCTAGTGATTTGATCATATGCCAGAATTGGTATCGCGAAATGATAAAAAGTCTTGTCTTTAGCAATTGAAAGGTTTATTTTTAAGAGTTAGACATAATTTGCTAAAAATTTAGTATTTTGTCGCAGGCGGAGGGGCGTGAGAAGGGATGGGGGAGGGAGAGAGATGTCCTCTCTCCCCTGGCACCACTCCCATGAAAAAAGGTAACGCAGCATTCCCTTGATAATCAAATTAATGTAACCTAACTTAAAAATAGATAAAAGTTTCTTCAAAGGCCACGTAGAAGCCCATATTATTAAAAAAAACACGAAGGAGATGACACTCCGCTACCAGCTGACCTGTCGGGTCGGGGTATGATTCAAGTCTGTCTCACTTGTCTCGCTTTTACATCCTAACTTCTTCTAGTGGCATCACTTATTGTCATTTCGCATAACCAACTCTGTTATTAATGATCAGATAACTAGATGAATAAAAAATGAGTTGTTATTTTAACAGACTTCATGATTTGATCAAACCACTTAGTGAACTGACTCAATCTCTGTTTTTATCATATCCCTACGACATACACATATATCACTACATATTATAAAACAAAGTCCTCCACCGCGTCTGTCTGACTGTTCGGAACAAACTCCAAAACTACTGCACCGATTTTCATACCGTTTTCACCAATGGATAGCGTGTTTATCGAGGAAGATTTAAAATAGAATTTGTAAAGTTTAAGTACATATATTTGTATTACAATATCTGTTGAAGTTGTTGGAAAAAAAATAAGCCGTCTGGAAACTTTCAACGAAAGCGTTGTCTTAATAAACCCTTTGAGATAAGAAATAATGTATGGTGGAAATGTGTATTTTTAGGTGTACAGAAAAGTCTGTGATGGCCTATATCTATTTCTTAAGAATAACATAGCATATCTATTTAAATGTAAAAGCTGTTTACACAAATGTGATATTAAACCTTATCATTTTATTATTCCATATCAACTACATTATTTTTTGAGCTGTACAGAACAGCGTCTTTCGGCTCCACTCGTCATTTATTTAACGTTACTGTGTTTCTTCTAGAGTTACAAGATAGTATGGATAGATATCAGAGATCACATACCATTAGGTGACTCAAATGTATGCTCATTTGTCCTCCTCTGCCAAAACAAATTCTGCAACCTGAGTTGAACATGCAAGACGTTTATTTTGAAATGAAGTTTTTAGGAAATATAACATACTTTTAAATAAGAAATTATAAATACTGTCATATAAAAGATATCTAAATTAATTCATAAAGTCTCAATAGAGGCGCTTCTGTGATTCCTTAAAAATAAATAAACATAAGGTAGAGCTTAAATAGAGCGATCTTCTTGCAAACTATAATTAGACTAATATGGACCGTAGTTTACTTAATATTTTTATATGGAAACGTGAACCGTGGACCCTCAACTAAGCTGAACGTGCATGCATTTGTAATATGGTGCTAGAAGTGCTTCGCATACCCTGGACTAGGTACCGCATAAATGTTTCTTTCCTGCATAAAGTGGTGGTCTACGCAAGACTATCGACTATCTGGCTCCGTTTGTTCAAATTAAATGAACAAACCATATTATGTAAGTCATTTGAAGTTATTTAAATTCACTAAAACATTTTTTATAAATATTAAGCTGTATTTAGGAATTATTTAACAGAACCTACTTTTATTTTGTTTGTTTTAATAAAAGTTATATACTGTACTGTGTTTTTTTATTATGGAATAGGAGGACAAACGAGCGTACGGGTCACCTGGTGTTAAGTGATCACCGCCGCCCACACTCTCCTGCAACACCAGAGGAATCACAAGAGCGTTGCCGGCCTTTAAGGAAGGTGTACGCGCTTTTCTTGAAGGTACCCATGTCGTATCGTCCCGGAAATACCGCACAAGGAAGCTCATTCCACAGCTTCGTGGTACGAGGAAGAAAGCTCCTTGAAAACCGCACTGTGGAGGACCGCCACACATCCAGATGGTGGGGATGATATCGTAACTTGTGGCGTGTCGTGCGAAGGTGAAATTCGGCGGCAGGAATCAGGTTGAACAGCTCTTCGGAACACTCCCCGTGATAAATGCGGTAGAAGACACACAATGAAGCGACGTCTCTACGCAACGCCAAGTGATCCAGCCGTTCACAGAGTACTGGGTGCCCGACAATTCGAGCTGCACTGCGTTGCACGCGGTCAAATGGATCGAGCTGATACTGGGGTGCGCCAGACCAGAGATGAAAGCAATGCTGCATGTGAGGCCGGACCTGCGCTTTGTAGAGCGCTAGAATGTGGGCCGGCTTGAAGTATTGCCGTGCTCTATTTATGACGCCCAGTTTCTTTGAAGCCAGTTTGGCTTTGCCCTCCAGATGGCCACGGAATTGGCAATTGCTCGAGATTTCGAGACCCAGTATTCCGATACTAGGCGAGGCTTTAAGGGAAGTGTTCTCGAAGAGCGGTGATACGGCAAATGGGGTTTTTTTAGTGGTAAACGCGCAAACTTGAGTCTTCTGGGGGTTAAATTGGACAAGGTTCAACTTACCCCATTCCGCGACCTTCTCGAGAGAGGACTCGATAGAAGACACAAGTTTCTCCCGGCACTGGTCGACGTTTTCCCGAGAGAGACCTGCATGGCCCGTGTATACGGCATCATCAGTGCTGTCGTCTGCATAGCAATGCATGTTGGCGGTGTCCAACATATCATTGATATATATATATATTGATATATATAACTGTACTGGTGTATTATAAAACTGTTCTTCTTGATAACAATTATATTATTTTTATCACTCTTGCTTATTAATTATAGTTGTTACACAATTATTAACAATTACAGAGCTTAATATTCAACGTCTGTCTCCGACTAGACGCTTGATCAGAATGCCCACCACTTTTTCAAAAGAATCGAATATATACCTTTCGTTTTTCATAGACTACGCACAAAACGCCATTTTGAATCGAACAACTTACTAATATCGATTAAAACATGAATCAATTACAATCATCGGATAGAGTATTTTAAATGATATATAAATAATAAAAATTATCTTGATTTAACTAACTAATTTGTAGAACAATAATAAATAATCATAAATTCATTACAAATGTATGTATTTTTATGAACATACATTAAACGGAGAAGCAGGCTTGACACCTGATACTATGGAAAAAAAATTTAGCCGTATGAAAGCTCTAAAGCACAGATCCATTTATGATATTTTGAATCCACCAGATGTGTCATGATGACATTTTTTTTTTTTATGGAATAGGAGGACAAGCGAGCGTACGGGTCACCTGGTGTTAAGTGATCACCGCCGCCCACACTCTCCTGCAACACCAGAGGAATCACAAGAGCGTTCCCGAACTTTAAGGAAGGTGTACGCGCTTTTCTTGAAGGTACCCATGTCGTATCGTCCCGGAAACACCGCACAAGGAAGCTCATTCCACAGCTTCGTGGTACGAGGAAGAAAGCTCCTTGAAAACCGCACTGTGGAGGACCGCCACACATCCAGATGGTGGGGATGATATCGTAACTTGTGGCGTGTCGTGCGAAGGTGAAATTCGGCGGCAGGAATCAGGTTGAACAGCTCTTCGGAACACTCCCCGTAATAAATGCGGTAGAAGACACACAATGAAGCGACGTCTCTACGCAACGCCAAGTGATCCAGCCGTTCACAGAGTACTGGGTCCCCGACAATTCGAGCTGCTCTGCGTTGCACGCGGTCAAATGACATTAAATAAAACCCAATAAACTTTCGTATTTCAAACGAAACTACTACTCGTAAAATACACATCTTATTTTGCAAATTAGAACTCCGAAAAACAAAGCGCTTGCACAAAGCTTCGTTTTCATGAAGTGAAACACAAAATTTTAGGTATCTTTATAATATATTTAACAATACCTATTCAGGCGTGGGTCACGTGAATAAACTCAGGTCTGTGAAAATTACAATCGTAACGTAAAACAAACTAGGACGCGAGTTCTGAGCGCACGAACCTGTTGTTTACTTAAGTTAAAAAAGCTGTATTATGTACATGAATAACTGAATTGAAGTTCCAAGCTGCGGTTTGAAGACTTGTTTGATATCTTCCAAAAATGTCAACAAGGGAAAACCTTCCAAGAGTATGAGATTAACAATTATCATAAATGCCTCAATTTGATCTATCAAAATTAAAATATTAAAGTATGTTATTTATAGTGTTTTTAAGAAGAATACATTGACAAATAAGAATTCAAAACTACTTTGTTATTAAAACATAAGGATTATTTATATTTTCAAAATTAAAAACAACAAATTTAAAAACATAAAATATTGTGATTTGACTACAGCGGAAACAATGTGTTTTTATCAACGCACCACCGATACGGACTATGACAGGTCATTTTATAAAAAAAAAGCGGATTGCACATTTAACGTTTCTTTGCTTATGTTATTAAGACGTCACGATCATGGCGGCTCCCTTTTTGGTACAACTATTTATCGTTCAAAATTAAAAACAATATTTCTTAGCATAGAGTGGAATTACTTGAGGTAATAAAAATACCAGTTGGCTATAGAATCTTTACAAACATTTACGAATAAATTTAAAAAAAGACCTATTTGATAATCTAAATGTGATTTAAGTATTATACAAATTTTTTTTTTAAGCGTGTGTGAACTACTGATGACGTATAAGGAGGATACTAATTGATGGTTGATTCGTGGTTTCATTTGCGCCTTTGTCATTTTAAAGTTTTTTGATATAAAAAAATCAAACGTATGGTTTATGCAAGCACCATGGAAGTGAAACTATTTTTCCAAAATCACATAAAAAGCGAAAGAGAAAAATAAACAAATTTATTTTTATTATACATAATTTATTCATAAAATAAAATATAATGCATTAAAAAACGTTGTGGGATGTGGGTTTCGAACCCACGCTCACTCTCCGGAACCAGAGCTTACATCTGGAGTCACGACCAACCTTACATGATAGTTGAAATTAATGATTCAATTTGACCTCTACTCCGCGATCTGTTGTAATGCTACTTGTGATAGATGGACTAAAATTATAAATGACTCAGGATTATTTAAAATGTTACATATAAAATTATAGTTACTACTGATCGCCCATAGTTTGTATTTCTACAATAAATTAAAATAAATATATTTTGCATTCGACTTTGAAACGCTCGTTCAGTTAAAAGTCAGCTCGAGTCGGCTGAGGTAAGGGTAAAGGTCGCTCAGTACTTGTATTTTATACTCAGCTTACATTGATCAAATTTTCACTTCTGTTTTAGCGGGGTCAGTAACTGACTTCGATTTCGATACAAGTCAGCGCTGACCCAAAAAATACCCAATGTAAAATGATTTGAAGTCAGTACAGCGGCGGGAAGTCCGCGCTGACTTCAATATTCGCAGACGTATATTTTGAGGTCAGTCGGCGCCCCCGCTTCCCGCGCCTGTGTCAGTAACTTTCGCTGTGTTGAGGGTTGACGTCGCGTTGCGTAGACGCTACAATGTCTCGTAAACTAAGGGACTGACTTCACAAACGTGTGCTCACCGTATTCAGCTTACCAAGACCACTGACTCGGGACCCCATGTAAACGAATGAAGTCATGGATGGCGGCAGTGTCGGCGTCGATACTGGCGTGTGATTGACCCTAAACCCGGCTTTACACTAGCTATACGTATGTTACTTTGTTTTAGTGAGCGTGCGTTGGTGAAAATTGAGATTAACTGTTCGCCGCAATTTTTTTGACGTATGGCCTTCTATCTAGACACATAAATTATCTAAGGATTTTGTTTTAAATGAAAATAGCAGAGATAAATAATCACTTTAGTTTTAAGATTTAAATGATTAAATTATCCAGAAGCGCCCTATGCAATAAAAGCATCTAAATTGACTATTTTATTAAATTTGTGGCAAATACTTAGAGAATAATGCTCAAGTGAACAAAGCCTACATATTTCTTCATTATCTTCACCATCATCATTATCATATAAGACAGTTTAATAGAGCATGTGGATCTTTTTGAACAAATACTAATCGTATTTTGTACTAAAACACAAACGTTGCGTTTATACCATTGCCATTGGAGAGTTTTTACACACGCGTAGTGTTTAATAAAATTCGACGTTACTAGAGCTGCTTTAACGTCGTTTTGTTGAAAACGTGATGGTGATATAACGTAACGCATAGCAGTTTATTAGGCAGCTGCTCCATTTGAATAAACTCTTGGAAGAGCCAAATGATGGTAGTATTGTGAGTACCCTGTGCCATAGACGATCAAAGTCCTTCGCTATATCCATGGTAACTGCCAGGCCATCTCTCTTACTTTCGAATGTAGCTGGCCATGTATGAGTAAGGTGTACAAATTGAACACAAGCAGTCCGTGATAATGCAATAATTGGCGTTGACCGGCAAGAATCGATGCTAAAAAATCTTTACTAAGATAATTATATTCTTGCTTGGATAATAATCCTGGCATGTACCTAGTCTGGCCATAAAAACAGTTACAATAAAAAATTAACAGAATTACATTTGAATTTGGAATCTGTTATTTTTATATGATTATTCATTGAGTTTTCTCAATTTGGCGCCAATACGATAATATTTAGCGATATTAAAAAGGAGTGGGGTAATGAGAATAACCAAATTGCTGTGATTGCATTACAAAAAGTAGTAATGGAGCGAAATGCAATTTTAAAAACTCTCCATACGCTTGGTATTAGTACAATGTTTGTGTATCGAGCTATTAATAGGCACTATGAACCTACTCTGTTTGTGACAGAAAAAGATCTGGCCGTCCACGTAGTGTTCGTACGAAAATGGTGGTCAAAGCAGTAAGGGAATAAATTCAAAGAAATCCTGTCCGAATGCAAATATTTCATCTCGGAAGAACACCTAGAACCATTTCGCATATTTTAAAAGACGACTTAGATAATTTTAAAAAAATGGGGTGGTAACAATTACTGAAGCGGTACGCAAAGAGAAATCATAGAAAAATTTTGTTTACGGATGAGAAAATTTATACAATTGAGCAACATTTTAACAAATAAAATGAACGTATTAATGCTTAAAGTACTAAGGTAGCTTCCCAATTAGTCGACAGAGTGCAACGTAGGCACTATCCGACTTCAGTGATGGTTTGGTGGGATATTAGTTATGAAGGAGTCAGAGCCATACTGTTATGAAAAGGTTGTCGAAACATCGGCACAAGTGTATCAAGATACCATTCTTGAGAAGGTAGTGAAGGCCATTAACAACACCATGTTCAATAACCAAAGATGGTCCTTCAAACAAAAGTCGGCGCTCGGTCTACGCAGTTTTAGTTCGAAACGAAAGTTTCCGACTTCATCAGAGCTGAAGTCTGGCCATGGTCTGTTCCCGATCTTAAATCGCTGGCTTATGATTTATGGTCAGTTTTAGAGAGTACGGCTTGCTCTTAATGATAATTTGGAGTCCCTAAAACAATACGTACGTTTGGCAGTGAATAATTATCCCATAGAAAGAGTGCGTGCTGCTATTGATAACTGGCCTCAACGTTTAAAGGACTGTATTGCAGCCAATGGAAACCACTTCGAATAAACTTTTTATATTTGAAATTGTTTTATATTTATGTTTTAAACTTACACATTATTTGAAATAGATATTTTTTTCTTTATTTCGGTATTTATGGCAAGACTAGGTATAGACAACAAAAGCCGTTTCATCTTGTACATAGTAATGTATTTATTTGATACTCTTAATTATTTTCATTACGGCTGAAAATAGACTAATACACTGAAAAGAACTATTTAAAGAAATCAATTACTTAGGAAGACCTTTTCATTTGACTGCCAAAATTTTTGCAATTTAACGTGGTTCATTTTGTATAGCTTCACTTTATTGCGTACACAAATATAAAATGCTAATTTAGCTGAAGAATCCCAAGTATTGCTAATGTGAAATATCGTCTCTGACGCGTAATAAACAAAAATAGAATATAAAGCAATTTTTATGTTTCACCTCAGACAAATTTCTAAATATAAAACATGTGTGCAATTCACATGTAGTAGAAGTGAAACCTTCAAAAATTTTTCTGCTTCAAGATAATGAGACGAATGTAAAATTTCGGGAAGATGATAATTGTAGCTTTTTGTTATGATCATAGTGATACAAAGTTTGATAAATATTTTTCATTTTAACCGTATATTATATAACATAAATTTATTCAGACTGAGCTTCAAATTCGATAAATGATACAGGAGACTTATGGTAACTACGAGTAAAGTATGAAATAAATACTTTGGTCTTAATAAAGTCAATATATCTTTGGAATTCTGCGTCAATTACTGTTTTTGATCTTGTTGTTACTACAGTGCGACTGCTCCACATTTTCAAATTAAATCTGGTATCCAAAAATTCTATCAACCGAATTGCTGTATCCGACGCTGAATTTACATTAAACCTCTAAGCTGGTCCTGGTATATGTTGCTAAGATGACACATGATTTCAACCGCTTTGCAAGACATTACTATCACCGCTATCATATTTATGCTTTCCTGGTATCTATGTATAAATACGTTGTGCACATCACGTCAGTATAAATAAGGTATACTCGCGTCATACTTCTTCAAATATGATCGCCTGGTACCACGTTGTGCCTCTATTATCTCGCTTTTTTCGTTATAACAAGTTACAAATCGCAACGATTCCAAGGAAGGTTTCACTTCAACAATTATATCCAGAATATATTATATATTCTAACTCTATTCTAATTCTACCTGCTACAGTAGCCTATAAATGTATAATTAAAATCAAAGAATCAAGTAAAGTTTTGTATATTTTCTCGCTGTAAACCCATACACCGAGTAAAACGACTAAAGTTTAAAGAGTTAACTTTAGATTACTGTCGTAACACTTAGACTACGGTCAATAGCTTTTAACTGTAGCTACATTCAAAGCCGATTGGCTGAGTGTCTTTTAACCGATTCCATTTGTGTTCTATAAACAAGTAAATCAGTGCTGAAAATATATTACATATATTCAGGTGATGTTCAAGATAAACTTGTTTTTGTTTTGTGGTTGAGGAGGACAAACAAACATGCATACGAGTCACCTTATGGTAATATGATGATGATGATGTTGAGTAAACGTAGTTTTGAGTTCGAAAAACGAAAACCACCTACCGGCGTACGTCACCGTGGTGTTAAGTGTGCGAAAGTTAATGGTTCTATCTTAGATAATTATACGTCTTGATAGACTGTGACAGCTGTGAAATAAGTGGAGATTGACAGTTAGCCTCTTTTTTTTATGAAAATAAGGTACGAGACGAGCAAGTCGTTAAGCTGATAGTAATTGATATGCCCTACTCATTACAATGCAGTGCCGCTGAGGATTCTTGGAAAAACACCAAAAATTCTGAGTGGCACTACAACTGCATTCATCACCTTGAGACATAAGATGTTAAGTCTCATTTGTCCAGTAATTTCACTAGCTACGGTGCCCTTCAGACCGAAACACAGTAATACTCACACATTACTGCTTCACGGCAGAAATAGGCGCCGTTGTGGTACCCATAATCTAGCTAGCACCCTGAGCAAAGAAGCCTCCCACTGGTAAAAAGAAGTAAAGTAAAGAGTAAGACGTAGCTTTTCACGCAAACTTAAGTAATAAACCTGACCTGTTTTCATCGGTTGTCTAGCAGCAAAAGCCACTATCTAGACGTATAAATTATATAAGGGGTCTACTTCAAGTTTATACAGGGAGAAACCTCCCCCCGCGGTTCTTCTAGAATAAGAATAATTTATTTAAATCGATCTTTTTACAAATGCATTGTCATTAAATTATCTTACAAGCTTATAATATATATGACTAAATTGTTATTGTCACTGAATCGCCACACTAGTCGGAGACTGTATCGTGGGATCAAATAGAGGTATTATTAACAGTAAACCATTATCTTGGTAGTCATCATTGGCATTACTATCACAAATTTTTAAGATACTATATTATACTCTTATATTCATCTAGATTAAATCTCGATGTATATAACAATTACACCTAGGATACCTTTGTGATCACTTAAACAGTCAGTTGCTAAAAAGCATGGGCGGTGATAATCATTGACCAACTCTCGATGTCGAATTCCATAAAATGAAGTGGAAACTATTTGAGGCGCATTCAAGGCGTACAAAATAAAGTACAACAGACATACAAAATGAAATGTGCAGTGATAGAATTGTCCGTCCACATTGTCGCAATGTATGCTGTGATAAAATATGTAGAATTGCCATAGCACGGTCAAATACATAATTGTAACTCGGCCCTGTTCATTGATATTAATACCTTATGTTGTGTACCCGCCAGGCCGACTGTTACGATGGGGCTGTCTATCTAGCTAGCGTATTTTAATTTCATCTACTAGAATTTCTTTCTAGTTTTGTGATTGTTTAAATTATATTTTTAATATTAACAAAATAGTTAGTTGTGAATGAAGTAAGAAGTATTCATTAATAGTAGATTATACACCAAGGAAGTAAAGTACTGAGATAGTGAGAAGAAAAGGCAACAAAAATAAGTTGATAACATGCTCAGTTGGAAAGAGCGCTCGAACGGAACCCAGAGGTCGCTGGTGCGAGTCCCGCATCGCTCATAAATTTTGATTGCAAAATTACTTCGTATACGAAGTGTATACTAAAATCGAGATTTTATTATTCTTATTCAGTTCCAGCGTTCCGGCCTGTATATAATCCGGTATGAAGATAGAATACATTACCGTGGCCATAGTGTGGACTGGGCGCACCAAAGCACTATGTGACTCATGCGCGCCGGGATCCGCTATTTGACGGTTGTTGCGCTGAACAAAGTGGCGCGCAGTGTCAATGAGAGCCATCGTAGACGGGTTGAGGGTGTCTGTACTGCGGAACGTGCGCGAACAATGGAGGAAGAAGACATCGCGACAGATACAGGGGCTACATTTGAATCATGGAGTGCAGCATCTCCTTTCATGGTACATTACATGTTACGATATATTACAGCAGTCTGTATGTGCCTTTTGCACTTTATTTTTTAATTACTAAACGAGATTGAGGTGCCCTTTGCTCTGTGCTTCCCTGGAGCGTGAAAAGAATAGGCAAGCCCCAGGCTGACGGGTGTCGTGACAGTTGACTAAGGTTTTCTGGATGTGGGCGAGTCCACTGCCGTCCTATGACGACAGAATGGACGGGCCAGACTCGTCCGGTTTAAGTACCACAGTCGCACAGAAAACTGGCGTGAAGTAGCGGCCTAGCGCCTTTATGTGTCGCATGGGATTGTTTTTTTTTTTTTATATGAGAGGGGGCAAACGGGCAAGAGGCTCACGGGATGGGGAGAGGTGAGGCAACCGACCATGGACATCCGCAACAACAGGTGTGTCAAGAAATGCGTTGCTGGCCTTTAAGGTGGGAGTATGCTTTTTTCTTGAAGGTTCCTAAGTCGTATCTGTTCGGGAAGACCGCTGCCGGTGGTTGATTCCACAAAGTGGCTGTGCAAGGCAAGAAATTTCGAAGAAAACGCGCGGTTGTGGAATGCCAGACGTCTACGTGATGCGGATGGTACTTTGCACGTAATGTCTGATGGTGGAATTCGGCCGCTGGAATCAACCCGAACAGCTCCTTTGAGCACTCCCCGTGATAAATGCGGTAGAAGATGCAGAGAGAACCCACATCTCTACGCAATGCTAGAGAATCAAGCCGATCGGAGATGACTTGATCGTCGATGATTCGAGCCGCTCTTCGTTGTATGCAGTCAAATGGAAGAAGCTGGTACTGGGGAGCACCCGCCCAGAGGTGAGAACAGTACTCCATGTGAGGCCGAATTTGCGCCTTATAAAGTTGCAGGCGGTGGCATTTAGTGAAGTACTGTCTCGCCTTACTGAGTACACCAAGCTTTTTAGAGGCCAGTTTGGCCTTCTCTTCCAAGTGACCACGGAACTGAACGTCGCTCGATATATCGACGCCAAGTATGCCAATACAGGCTGTGGCAGTTAGAGGAGTGATCTCGAATCGAGGGGATACGACAAAGGGAGACTTTTTAGTGGTGAACGCACAAACTTGTGTCTTCTTGGGGTTGAATTGGACTAAATTTTGTCGGCCCCATTCCGAGACTTTGCAAAGCTTAGTCTCGATTCAGACACCAGTTTGATCCGGTTCTCGTCGACGCTATTCTGGGACATGTTGGCACGGCCGGTGTAGGAAGCATACCCCGTGCTGTCGTCTGCATAGCAATGAATATTGGTGATTTGCAGCATATCATTGATATGCAGAAGAAACAGCGTAGGGGATAGCACACAGCCTTGCGGGACACCAGAGTTTATGGGTTTTAAGTTGGAGCATGCACCGTTGATAACAACCTTGATGCTCCGATCAGCCAAAAAGCTAGTGACCCATTTGCACAACTTCTCGGGAAGCCCATAGGATGGCAGTTTCGCTATAAGCGCTTTATGCCACACCCGATCAAAGGCCTTCGCTATGTCCAAACTCACCGCCAACGCCTCTCCCTTCGACTCAACCGCTTGCGCCCATTTATGGGTGAGGTACGCAAGAAGATCACCAGCTAAGCGACCCTGAAGGAAACCGTACTTGCAGTCGCTGATCAGCTGGTGCCCCTCTAGGTATCCCAAGAGCTGGCGGTTGATGATCGACTCCATTACTTTGGAGAAAATGGAGGTAATGGCAATGGGGCGGTAGTTGGACGGATCTGAGCGTACATCTTTCTTAGGGATCGGGTGCACTAAAGCCGCCTTCCATAATTTCGGGACTACGCCTGATGAGTAGGAGAGCCGGAAAAGACGGGTAAGGACCGGCGCCAGTTCCGGAGCACATGTCCGCAGCACTATCGGGGGAATGCCATCGGGCCCGCTCGATTTGTGAATGTCCAAGGTGAGAAGCTTAAGCACGGCACCATACCGGATTTTTACCTCCGGCATATATGAATCGCACCGCGGAATATGCGGTGGTGGTGCACCTTGGTCATCCAGAGTCGAGTTGGACGCGAAGAGGGAGCCCAGGAGATCAGCTTTCTCTTTCGCGTCATGGGCCAGCGAGTCATCATCCCTGTGCAGTGGCGGAATGGCTGGCTGGCAGAAGTTTCCTTGGACAGCCTTGGCGAGCGACCAGAACGCACGAGTTCCCGAGGGAAGGCGTGCAAGTCTCTCGCCAATTCTGCCCATGTGCTTCGACTTCGCGTCAGCAATAATTCTTTTGAAGGACCTGGAGGCATGATTGAAGTGTTTTTTAAGTTCGCTGGAAATCACATCCTTAGATACCACCGCATTGACCCAAGCCTGATAGCACTCCTGCTTTCGGCGAGAGGCCATTTTGTAGGAGTGGTCAAACCATGGTTGGGACCTGCCACCGATAGGCACAGAGGAGGATGGAATGAAGAGTTCCATACCTTGCAGTACCACATCAGCAACAGCGTCAGCAGCGGCATCTGGATCTCCCAGCGAAAAACAGATCTGCCTCCACGGGTTGGATGCAAAAAAGCACCGCATCTCGTCCCACTCTGCTGACCTATAGTGCCACACGCGGCGACTGCCTAAGAAGCGGGGCCGTGTTGGGCGCGTGATCGGCACGGTGCTCCGGATCAGGCAGTGCTCCGACGATTCCAGAGGAGGGTCAATGGAAACTAGGTAGCCGTGCGGATGAGAGGTCAACAGAAGGTCCAACAGTGAAGGTATATGATCTTGCACATCTGGGATTCGCGTTGGCGCAATAACCAGTTGCGTCAGACCATATGCTAAGGCGAAGTCGTGAACAGATCTCCCTGCATGATCGGTGGTACGTGAGCCTAGCCATTCGGCGTGGTGGGTAAGGAAGGCAAGGTAAGGAAGTTTTGAAATAAAATGAAACATTTTAAGGAATGCTCAATTTTACTCTGTACAATCATACGATAGTCATTCACATAAGGATAAAAGATGTTGCAAAGAAAAATCTCTCTTGCTCTGTGTGGTTATTAAATAATATATGAAATATTATATTTTACTTTATGAGAAGTGACTAGACGAATAAGGTGTTCACGTGACAGTTATTTAGACGCTCAGCCCGTTACAATGTAATGGTGAGGATTCTTGACCTGGAATGCTGAGTGGCATCGCAATTGTAGTATTTTACGTATATATTATGTTAATAACATTATTTTTATATTAAAGAGATGGCTTGTAATTGTTATAATTTATTTCTTTTTTAAATTCTGTTTTAGTGTTTACAGACGTTTCATCAGTTATCCAGGTAGATACTGTAATCAACACTGAAGTGAGTGCTGGTTTACAACACATGATCATCGGCCTTTTCTTTTCCCACACAGCATATTTAGTTTAATTTGGGATTAGGAATATTTGACCAATTCAGATGTAATATTATGTGTGGCATGGAATAAATTGTTGTTATTCTTATTCAGTGGTGCTCATCACTTATGTCCATCACCGTCACCAGCTACGGTACCTTTCAATGCGTAACACGATAATGCTTGCATCCATACGTATTATCGGTATAAAAAAGTGCTTCCAGGATACCCACCTAACAGGATTCCTGTGTAAAGAAGCCTTCCAATAGTTATATATATGCCTGAGTTTGTTGAGGATTTTTTTAAACTTCCGAAAAAACTAATGAAAGCACAATTACATTAAAAACAACAAATTACAAATTTCAACCAAAATAATGCTTAACATACAGAAAAATAACATAAAATATAAACTATCATTACGAGAAAGTGTTATCAAGAATACTGGCAACATTTCCACGGTGGATAGCTAGAGTTATCCATTGACCGAAATAGCTGCCAGCGCTTGGGTATCCAGTTGTCTTGTTGAGGTGCGAAGATAGTACTTTGTACTTTCTCCGCGACTCTGGGCCCCAGAGTGTTTCAAAATCAAACCGCACAAAGATGTGAGTCTTACTTTACCCGAGGCTCCTTTGCACAGGAAACCAGCTAGATTATGGGTACCACAACGGTGCGTATTTCTGCCGTGAAGCAGTAGTGTAAACATTACTATGTTCGGGTCTGAAGGGCACCCTAGCTAGTGACATTACCGGGCAAATGCGACTTGACATCTTATTGTATCGACGCAAGTCACGTCCCACACCAGCGCCCAAGCCGCAGGGTCATTACATCAGGGCGATTGCCATTGCAGCGGATGTATAATTAAATAAATTTATTTTCAAAGCCATTATGTAACCACGAGCTTAATACACCGTAATTGAGTGTCTTAATGAAACAAAAATATGAGCAGCTGCAAAATTCTACATTCATTCTTTATTATTTTCTGAAACGGTTTTTATATCACTACGTTTTGTTAATTATAACATTATATTATTGTTGTTAATTTTAATGTGTACATATTTAATAGACAAAAAAGTCGATTCTTCTCCACTTTCATAAATAGCAATTTTTCACTTTAATATGAGATGTTTAATTAGTTATAAAAAAATAACAAATTTAATTTGATATATGTATAAAAACTATGGACGATGGGATTTGAATACACGAATCTCGTGATACGTCCCAGCGCTAACACCACTTAGCTAAAGAAAAACTGCAATTATTTACTCAAAAAGTAAAAACTAATAGTGATGTAAGATTTTCTACCACAAAATTGTAATAATAGAAGTACAAACATTTTAGACGGATCAATATTATGAACACTCTGTTTGATGTAGTCTTGATAAAGCCTCATCCGTCATCTAGTGTCAACTGTCCACGGTCATCGGTGAGGGCGCGGGCGTGAGCGCGGGCTTAGTAAACATTTCGCCGAGTAAAGTGGCGAAGGTGAACACATTCAGCGTTCATTGCTGAATACATCATTAAGCATTTTTATACCGTTATTTTAAAATTACAAATTAAAAATTTGGTGGTCTGTAAAGTCGGTTTACGGACTCACAAAACAACTCGCAACAGTTTGTTACTTGTGCGGATAATTAGGACACTTTCGAATCACGTTTCCAGATGTGAAATTAAATCACTTTTTCCCCTGTTATGAACAAAACCTTACTCGCTACTCAACAGGAAACCGTTTGTGAATAAAGTGCCTACGTGTTAATAAAGGACTCATAATGCATCTTAGAAATTTACCAAATAAATTGGAAACCAGCAATTTATAATACGAATTATAAAGTTATGCTGCTTTAGGAAGCTCTTAAAATACTTTGTAAGTGGGGTATTTCTATATTCAGATGTATATTTTTGAACTAGTTCCTATAGGGAACAGCTCCAGCCGTTCAATTTAACCTGATATTTACTCATATCATTATCATTTTTAAAATTGTACCCAAAGGGTAACGTACGTGAGATAAATAAGACTTCCGTCCTAGTCCGTCCGTTTGTTTGTCAGCTGGCTTTATAACATATACCGTTAGATAGCCGACATTTTGCGACATATGAAAAACCAATGAAAGAGTCACAGTAAAGCGTTGCCGGGGTTCGGTAAGTAGTATTAATAGAATGAACTTGTACTGTACATGGTGGCGAGGTCGCAACTATTACAACTTAACTACAAAAAAGAAATGTAACAAAAAAACAACCGACTTTAAAAAAACTATTCCAGAACAATAGATATTATATGCACTAAAATGTTAATAAATAATTGCGTAATTTTATCCAATCTAATTAACCTAATTCTAGTTACAATTATTGTTATTTTTGGAATCGGTATCCTCCACCCTCACCTGTTGACTTGTCACGTTGCCCGTGCGACACAAGCAAATCTCTCGAGTCGCGCCCCAGACCAGCGCCCTTCCTCGTGCCCAAGCCACTGGGATCATTCCATCAGGACGCTTTGCATCGCGGCGGGTAATACCATTTGGCTCTTAAACAAGCTGGTATATTAAGAGCGGCAAATTCCCTGCGAATTACTTCATTAATGCTGGCATGACGGCTGCTACCGATTAATGTCAGGATAGCCCGTGACGTCCAAGAACATCTGAACGCCACATCTACATTGATGTGGTTCATTCAGTTTTATATGTATATTCAGACAATGTCATATTATCAAGTAGCGTTCCAATCGGCACAGAAGGCAAAGCTTGTGACCAAAAGCCCGACTCGTTTTGTGTCACGGCCAAAAGACGAGCCCGCCATGTTCTGTCAGTAGAAGTGTTCAAAGATCATTATTAACTAGAATAAGATTAATTAATTAGATTTTATAAAAAAAAAGCAATAATTTTTTACTTTTTACTACAACATCTATTGTTTTGGAGTTGTGTTTTTTGAAGTTAGTTGATTTTTGTTAATTGTTATTTTTTAATTTTTGTGAATCTGAAGTACACTAACTAATAATTTGTCTAAATATGTGTAGACCTAATAAATTTGCAATGCTTGATGCAGAAATCAATTTTATTACAGACAGATAGAAATATTGCCACAAATCGCACCGTTACTGCAAGTATAAGGAGTTCCATTGATTGATATTCGACTACGACAATTCCTTCACCATAACGACGTTACGGTAGGTGACTCAAATATCTGGAATAGCATAAATTAGATTCAACCGAGTATTGTAAATTTGCTCCTAAGAATTGAAGAGTTCCGTTACTTTGTCATAGATCCCATAATCAGAACCTAACCAAACACTCACCCTTGAAGTATATAATCCTTTCCAATAAAAAAGAATCATCTAAATCGGTTGGTCCAATATTGAGATATTCGTCCATTTGTTTTGCACCATACCGACGAATTGAGAACCTCCTTCCTTTTTTAAAGTCGGTTAAAAAGAATGAACCACAGTGACGCATGGCCATTTTTTGGCAAGTTCACTCCTATACAATAAGAATACACTACAGTGAAGAATGACCCATAAAAAATATTACCTATTCTAAAAATAGCATTTATTTATTTAATGTTTTTTTTTTATGGAATAGGAGGACAAACGAGCGTACGGGTCACCTGGTGTTAAGTGATCACCGCCGCCCACATTCTCTTGCAACACCAGAGGAATCACAAGAGCGTTGCCGGCCTTTAAGGAAGGTGTACGCGCTTTTTTTGAAGGTACCCATGTCGTATCGTCCCGGAAACACCGCACAAGGAAGCTCATTCCACAGCTTTGTAGTACGAGGGAGAAAGCTTCTTGAAAACCGCACTGTGGACCGCCACACAACCAGATGGTGGGGATGATATCCTAACTTGTGGCGTGTCGTGCGATGGTGAAATTCGGCGGCAGGAATCAGGTTAAACAGCTCTTCGGAACACTCCCCGTGATAAATGCGGTAGAAGACACACAATGAAGCGACGTATCTACGCAACGCCAAGTGATCCAGCCGTTCACAGAGCACTGAGTCCCCGACAATTCGAGCTGCTCTACGTTGCACGCGGTCAAATGGATCGAGCAGATACTGGGGTGCACCAGACCAGAGATGACAGCAATACTCCATGTGTGGCCGGACCTGCGTGGGCCGGCTTGAAGTATTGCCGTGCTCTATTGATGACGCCCAGCTTCTTCGAAGCCAATTTGGCTTTGCCCTCCAGATGGCCACGGAATTGGCAATCGCTCGAGATTTCGAGACCCAGTATTCCGATACTAGGCGCGGCTTTAAGAGAAGTGTTCTCGAAGAGCGGTGATACGACAAATGGGGTTTTTTTAGTGGTAAACGCGCAAACTTGAGTCTTCTGGGGGTTAAATTGGACAAGGTTCAATTTACCCCATTCCGCGACTTTCTCGAGAGAGGACTCGATAGACGACACAAGTTTCTCCCGGCACTGATCGACGATTTCCCGAGAGAGACCTGCATGGCCCGTGTATACGGCATCACCAGTGCTGTCATCTGCATAGCAATGCATGTTGGAGGTATCCAACATATCATTGATATGCAGAAGAAACAGCGTAGGAGATAGCACACAGCCTTGGGGCAATATCCGTCGACAACGACCTGTATGCTACGCCCAGTGAGGAAGCTGGAGGTCCACTTGCACAAGCTCTCGGGAAGCCCAAATGATGGAAGTTTTGAGAGGAGCGCCTTGTGCCATACACGATCAAAGGCCTTCGCTATATCCAGGCTAACTGCCAGGCCTTCCCCCTTGCTTTCAATAGCCGCCGCCCATCTATGTGTTAGGTATACCAGAAGATCACCTGCCGACCGACCATGGCGAAACCCGTATTGTCGGTCGTTGATCAACTGGTGACCCTCTAGATATACCAAGAGCTGACGGCTAATTATGCTCTCCATGATTTTGGAGAGCAGGGAGGTAATAGCAATAGGCCTGTAGTTTACCGGATCCGAACTGTCTCCTTTTTTTTGGATCGGATGGACAAGGGCTGACTTCCATGAGTCAGGGACTACGCCTTTGGAATATGAGTGCCGGAATAAACACGTTAGCACCGGCATCAACTCAGGGGCACACGTTCTAAGCACGATTGGAGAAATGCCATCCGGCCCGCTCGACTTCCTGACGTCCAGCGAAAACAGAGCTCGCCTAACAGTTTTCTGTCTGAACTGTACATCAGGCATAGAGCTCTGACACCGCGGGATGGTCAGCTGTGTTTTTCCGTTGTCGTCAAGAGTCGAGTTGGAGGCAAAAAGAGTGCACAGGAGATCGGCTTTCTCTTTTGCCGTATGGGCGAGGGTGTCATTCCTCATTTGCAACGGCGGCATGGACGGCTGGTTGAAGTTACCAAGAGCAGCTTTCGACAACGACCAGAACTTGCGTGTTCCGGTCGGGTAACTGGAAATCTGGTCGCCGATTTTGACGACGTGCTTAGACTTCGCACGGGCGATTTGCCGCTTAAAAAAATCTGGAGGCACGGTTATATTTCCTCTTAAGAACTTTGCAGTTCGGATCCTTTGTGCCCAGCGCCGCAACCCAAGTTCGATACGCCTGTTTTTTGCAGTCAGATGCTGCTTTAACTGACGCATCGAACCAGGGCTGTGATCTGGCACCGATCGGTACTACAGAGCTTGGTATAAAAATATCCATGTCCTGCAGTATCACATCGCCTACTGCAATGGCGCAGGTACTAGGATCATCCGAAGGGAAACAAACCTTACCCCAAGGGTAGGATGCAAAAAAGGAACGCATCCTATCCCAGTCTGCTGACTTGTAGTGCCAAACGCGGCGGGTCGCTGGTGGTCTGCGACGTTGGCGTCGGATAGGCACTACACTCCTGACCAGGCAATGGTCGACGTTCCGAGAGGGGCGTCGACAAAGACCTGGTAACCATCGGGATGTGTAGTCAGCAGAAGATCTAATAAGGACGGCATGTGGCTATCCACATCCGGGAGCCGCGTTGGCGACTCAACCAATTGGGACAGACCATACGCCAATGCAAAATTATGCACAGATTGCCCTGCGTAGTCTGTGGTACGTGATCCAAGCCATTCGGCATTGTGCCCGTTGAAATCACCCGAGACTACGATTTCAGCGGAGGGGATCTGTGCAAGCACGACGTCAATTGCCGCTTGAACGCAGCCCATGAGATGAACGGTTTCTGCGTTACCACTATGGGACCTGCAGACACACGCATAGATACGGACGCGGTCGTCTAAATCTACGCGGACCCAGAGAGTAGACAGGTCCCTACCCTCAAAATTGCCGAGACGGCGACAGCAGATATCCTCCCTAACGTACACACATACCCCAGCATGAGGCAAAAAGTTGTGCTCAATTTTGTACCCGGGGTACGTTAAATATGACGTATCGCTAGGTCGAGATACCTGCGTCTCCGTAAGGAAACACAAGGCCGGCTGCGCCGTCTCAAGGTGGTGGTGGACGGCGATTAAATTGGAGTGAATTCCCCTGATATTGCAAAAGTCCACGTTTAGCGTGGAGCGGGGTGCCGTGGTGTTACTGCCTCGTTTGTCCTCGGTCATGCGCGGTTCTGTGCCCACCCCAGAATACGAAGGGCGGCCCGAGCGAGAGTGCTCGGGGCGGGATTCTCCGGCTCTGGTAGAGCCGGTACCCTCCTGGGGTAATATCTTTTTACGGACCGCTCTCATAATTTTGGGGGGGGGGGAAGGGATGGCCTCCGGTCCTCGACACTAACCCATGCGAAACATAGCGGCACTAGGCCGCTACTTCACGCCGGTATTCTGTGCGAGTGTGGTAATTAACCCGGACGAGTCTGGCCCGATTGTGCTGACGTCATAAGACGGCAGCGTGACTCTACCACTTCTAAAAAGCCCTTAGTCGCCTCTTACGACACCCATGGGCCTGGGACTCCCCTATTCTTTTGATGCCCCGGGGAAAGTACAGGGCAATGTTAATAAGATGGCCCTATAATCAATTAAACTTATCAACACAAAAAATAATATTGATTACAAATAAATTAAAAATAAAATTAAATCCGAATAACAATAAAATTTAAACAATTTAAAAACTAATAAGAAAAATATATATGTACACAAAGATGTTGAGACACTACACATAATATTATACACGAATTAAGGTCGTCTCAACCGTTGTCAATCGCTGTCTTAAAAACTTACATAATGGATTAGTTAAATAAAACAATTCTTAAAAATAATAATAAAAGGATAATAATAATAATAAATCCTATTTGTAACATTGTAATTGTAGTCAAAATGTCTCACTGAACCTCAGGCAACCATTCAAGACTTCCTTTCATCCATCCGCAAATAATTCGGAGTCAGGAAAGGCTTCCAGTAGCCCGTTGAGGGCAGAGAGGGTGCGCGGAATGGGGAAGCTGGCACGTGCAACCGTCCAACAGAAAGGGACAGCAAGGAGACTCTGCCTCCGGGAACGGCAATAGTCTGGGGTATAGAGCCTGACCAGCTGATCATGTAGATGCGGAACATCAATCAAGCCTCGGATTATTTTGCATACCATAACCAATTGATCATTTGCTCTTCTGCTTTTAAGCGAGTTGTAACTAACGTAGCCCAGGAGAAATGCTGTAGGATACACGAATGGTTAGTATATAATGTTACCTTTGTACAGGAACGTGATAAAAGTTTTTGGACCTTTTCAAGAACTCTATCATAGGTGGAATTATGGGGGTTCCAAACACACGAGCTTGCCTCTAATTTACTGCCAACTAGCGCATTATATGGAAGGCGAGAGACACATTCTGTTTTAAAACTGCGTGATTTCTCAAGACAAATCCAAACTGCTTCAAAGATTCGTTTACAACAGTTGTTATATGATATTAAAGGTGAGCTGTAGGTCAAATGTGACACACAGATCTTATAGTTCTGGTTAGTTTAGTGTTCTCAATTGTGTAGTCGAATAAATTGGATATCTCAGACGTCCAAAGCTTATTATATAACATTTGGATAGGTTTACTTCCATGTCATTTGCTGTACTCCGTTCATGTATCACACGAACATCCTCCTGGATCACCATGCAGTCTGCTCGAACCTCAGTGTATAACTTAAGATCGTTTGCGTAAAGTAGACATGCATACCCAAGAACTGTCGGTACGTCGTTCACCATACGAAGAAACAGCAAAGGACCGAGTATTGAACCCTGACTTACTCCCAAGTGCGTGTGGTAAGATGCAGATTCATAAATGCTCAACCTAACGAACTACTGCCGATCGTTCATGTAGTTTTCTAGGAGTTTTAAAAGCCCTGGCGCAAAACTAATGTTACTAAGCTTCTTCAGTAATATGTCATTATTGACACAGTCATAAGCTTTTTTGAAATCAAAATAAAGTACATCATCCTGAAAGCTGTGGCCCAACCCTGCGGAGATATAATTAACGATAATCAATAGATTTGTGTTAACCCATCATTTTGCTCTGAATCCGTGCTAGACATTTGTAAGATATTTTTCTATTTGTGAGTAAATTAACCTATGCAAAAATTTTCAACTGCAGACTTGCCAGATGATTTAGGAATTGGAGTGACTCTTGATATTTTCCATTGAGGAGGATTAATGCCTGTTCTTAGAGCGAAATTCAATATGTCACAGTGGCTCACATAGATATTTTTAAGTCTGTTTTAAAATCACAGATGGGATTTTATCTGGTTTTATAGAACTAGTAAACTTAATTTTGTTGATACCTTGAAAGATATCCGAAGGAGTGAATTTAAGGGTGTTGATATAATAACTATTGCAGCTAGTAACATCACTTACCACAAGATCTGAGTATAAATTTGTCTGTTTAAATGCTAAAAAAAAGCTTGCAAAGGCTTTCGCTGCTGCTACTCCATAGAAGAGTTCACCCTGATATGTGACTATAGGCTCAAAACCTCTTTTGGATCGCAGTGCGGTGATAAAGTGCCAGAATTACCGTGGACTAACCTTTATTTTATTTTCAATCTGTTCAAGGTGGCTTTTGTAGCCCAACTCTACTCTACACTTTAATGAAGCCCTAATGTCTGCAAATTGCTTATAGGTTTCATCTATTTCGTATCCACTTACTGTGCAGTCTAAGCTTCTGCTTTACATTTGGAATAATGTCATGCGTGAACCAGGCCGGGTAGCGTAACTTTTCTTTGGCTGCTCATATAGGATGTTATAGAAATACTGTACTGCATCAGGCAATTTGACATAGTCGCACTTCTCAAAGTTCCAGTCATGTCTTGGGCTTATTTACTGGGTGGAAGTACTTCCGAATCATAGATTGCTTAACCGTCTAACTTGATATCGAGAGCAGGGTGATAGGTATCAATGGGAACTATTACTGGTACAGAAGTTCTGTACCAGTAACGACCCCATCTCTTATGTTAGCTCTTTCCTGAACTAGGACAACTTCAAGTTTACCTCCATGAAGGTTTGGTACTAAGTTTCTCTCGAGTAATTTACCGAAAGATAAAAAACAGACAGTGAGGCACTGTTGTAATTTTTGTCACCTAATATTATTAGCTCACCTTTCAACTTGGTCGTTATATTCTGAACGGAACAGAAGCACTGCATGTAATCTTAATCTTTTGCACTGGGTTTGATGTATACAACACAGACATGGTAAATACGGTCGCATCATGTAAAGTTATCCCGGAGATCTTCACCAACTTCTGTTTCGAGGTCACGGCGCCGATGCAGTACAATATTCTTACGTGCAGAGAGTAGGACGCCGCCACACGGCGTAGCTCTATCACGACGCAAGACCGACCATTTTCCAGGTGCTAATTCCGAATCATAAACAGAACCGTCAAGAAGCGTTTAGGTAGCAGCCACCAAGTTATACTCCAAGATGGCTAAGTAATTAAGTGATTGCACCCCACTGCAAGTTAGGTTTTGAGACCATGCTCATTCTGGTACAATATGCTTAAGTCCGCTTTTGTAACCCTACTGGGTGTCTGATAGGTTTTGCGCAAAACGTGCGGTTTTTTAAAAGCGCATGCAGCATTTTAAAGTATCCCTTAAAGAAAAACACATCACAAACACACACACTTAGGGTTTTGTTTTTGTTTGATTTTTCACTATTATCCATCTTTCATAAATCATCAATCAATCACTATTATCATCATTCATAAATACATAGCTGCATATAAAAGGGCAACAATATTATTAATGGTTTATAAATGAGATGCATTTTTGAATACGGACGTTACGGAAGGAAGTTTTTGACAAACCATGAAGAGCAATGAGATACGATACTCGATAAAATCCGCTTGACTTTGAACTTCACAGTGTCACAAATGTAGATCCCAAATTAGACTCTGACTTTTTAAGAATTGACGGCAAAACGGTTTCCACCGGTAAGACCCTCGTCCGCCACGTACAAATGTGCTTTCAGATTTCAAAAACCTTTATCATATCCCATTGATTTGAGTAGACTAACTGTGACTGACAAATTCGGCGTAGTTACCTGGAAGGGAAGGAAAATTGGGTTGTAAAAGTTCTGTATGCTCAGAAAGACGCATATTTAGCTGCACATGATATGATATTCTGTTCTCACATCGGAGCAAGCGCTTCCAAGTACCATACAAATACAAAAAAAAACTTTTTTCAATTATGCTAAAGCTAAGCGCTCTCAAATCGTCGCTATAAATATTTCTTTTCAATTACCTATATTATTGCGTACAAAAGTAGAGTTCGTGAGAAGAACATACAAAAAACTCAACAGCCACTCTTTTCAATCAAATAGAGTATTTGACTATATATTTTCTTTGCATTCAGTTTCCTTAATTTTTTACGATTGGTTTTGGAGGAGGAAATTAATGACAATGAAAACCTGATTTTGGAGTATTTAACTCTTGATTTTAGTCGTAGCTGAAGTTGTCCTTATCACACTGACGATCGACTCAACCCCGCTAGCACGACGGTGTGTTGTTTTAGAATACTTTAATCTACACAGAATTCAGTTAATGTTTCTTCGCGAACCACAGTTAATGTAAAGGGCTTTCGCGAAACAACTTTCAACTTTAAATTCGAATTAACGGCGCGCGCCTTGTCCGGGGCACGTGGAGGGGTATTCATTCGACGTCAGCGTCACGCGGATTTTAGTAGCCATAGAAGGTTGATCGACGAAGCATCGCACGTTTGCCATAGAGACATATATTCTCCCGTGGCCAAGCGCTGGCTGTTTGCCAGACATTTCAATATTCGGTGACTTAGAGATTGTGCGAGTACGCAACGGCTCGTCATGACAGCGTGCAGCATCATTAAATTTAAAAAAGACAACTTCGTAGAAAAATTCAAAAGATTTGGATTTTCATTCTTACAAACATGAGATTATTTAAAAAATTAAACCACGTGACTATTGATTGAGATTGACATAAGCTAGAGCCATGCATGAAATATTTCATCATCCTCGGGATTACGAAAACATATTTTTTTCCGATGAGGCACTTTTTTATTAGATGGAACAGCAAATAAGAAGAATTATCGTTATTGAGCCAGTGAAAATCCAAACGAGTTGCATGAGACACCGTTGTATTTAGAAAAAGTTACTGTTTTGTGTAGAATAAGTGCCAAAGAAATTAACGGGCTATATTTTTTGCGGACATGAGTCACCAAACAGTAACAGCGAATTCCTAAGATTATTCGCTTATGCTGGAAAACTTTTTGGAACCATAATAGGACAGGACTGACCATGTGGATAAACAAATACACTTAGTTTCAGCAAGATGGTGCTATATTACACACTTCGAGTAGCGACGAAAATAAAGAGGTGCATTTTCCCCGAAAAAATCAAAGTCGATTCGGTGACATTCCCAGACCACCAGACCTGACACCGGCGTACTTCTTCTTATATAGGTTCCTCAAGTCAGCAGTTTACTTCATAAATACCGAGAAATTTAGAGATCCTAAAAAGAAATATTCGCAATGAAGTTTCAAGAATTCCGGCAGAATGTGTTCAGAAATATGGAGTTTCATTGGAATTAATGTTTATTTTATCGTGGTTTTTCACCAACTTATTTTAGACACCTCACGAAGTATCGTATACATTATTTAACATATAGATAGAAGTTGTTTCACTGTAATTCTATCTGTATTCTATTATCATTGAGAATTCCCAAGGCAATGATAAATAGTTGCCAGTCGTAAGCCATTTCTGATGCCATGCATACCTGCGCTCGGTGGCACTGGATAAGCTTGAGTTATGTCGCGCCGTTAATGTCGTTATTCACATTCATTTAAATATTATCACGAACATAAAAATAAATCTATTCTTCGCCTTTGTCTGCGTACTTTAAGCTCAACTAGTTAAGTATATATCTTTGACGTGACGCATGGTTCGTAAATGTTGGTATGTCTTGTTCAACTCTCAAGAGAAGTGTAAATTATACATAACATGATAATAATAAATGTTCCTCGACTTAATTAAGGATACATTTATTTATTCCTTATTATAAAACCTCTTTGTTATTAAAAAAACTGTATTACCCGGTTAAATGTAAAATGCTCTGTTCACCCTCATATAATTTGCAGTTAAGTTAATTTATTTTCTAGTCACAGGGTCAAACATTCTCTCTGGTGGGCATTAACTTGAGAAAGCAGTATTGCCCATGGACCTTCGCTAGTCGGACAGCCACGCGAAGAAGAAGAAGATAAATGCCTAATCGCGTAACATTTTTCTGTGAGAACACTGTTTAACAATTTTCAAATATTAAACTCTATGATTTTTATCATACGTATACTTCAAATATATTTCATTTAATTATTTTGCTACTACATTAATAACTTTGGTATTACTTTGTTACTACGATCCAACTATAAAACATTTGATCGTTTTAACCTTGGTAAATTTCATTGCATCAATTTTTCCTTAACTTCTCTCTCAACCCGAACCCGAAGAGCACTGCCAAGTAATAGGTATATATAATATCACTACAAATATTTCTTTTAAATTACAAAATTAACCATAATATGTTCGTAAGAAGTTGACCTCGTGAGAAAAAACATACAAGAAACTCAACGGCCACTCTTTTGTGGTGGGTGTCCCAAAGTTATGGGACATGAAGGGGAAGTACCTTAAATATCGAAGATAGGCAATTTTACTGAAAGAAGACTTTATGTTATTTTTAAAAGTTAGTAATTCTGCATTCAAAGATTTTCTAAAAATTACTTGCCTCGTCTGGGAATCGAACCGACTTAAATGTAAAAAAAAAACCACTCCTACTTTTATGATGCCAATCGAAAGAATGACCAAAAACTAATAACTCTTCTTAAGTAACATAGTATTTTAAAAGAAAGGAACAACGTACAATGAATGTTTTCCTACTTGGATTGGTACGAATGGACCGATTAGATGGCCGGCCAAGTATTCTACATTAAGCCGTTTTTCATTTTCTAAACAATGTTAAATGTTTCATTTGCAATGTTACCTAGGTAACAGACCTGGCACCACAAGCAGCACCCGTTCACGAGTTGACGCATGGGCCAGCCATATCTTGAACGACACTGTTTTGTAATTGGCAGGGCGTTATAATTACCATCAGCGTCCGGTCATCTTGTCCTTAATTGTCATAAATAAAAAAATATAGAAATCTCTTCACTCTATACTAGAAAGAAGCGTCACAACGTCAAGAATAATGTCACTTTACGTGCGCATCGTAAAAAATCACTCTCATACTTTTTCCCAAACGCCATAAGTAGTATTAGTACTACAAGACCACAAGAGTGAAATAGATAAAAAGTCTACATGAGAAGATAAAGAGAGAGGTGCCTGGAAAACAACGGATATGAAATCTCGGTAAAACTTGTTTAAGGAAAGGTAAGAATACTGATGACTGCGATAATATAGGTACCTAGATCTATAATTCCGACTTTATTTTTATAACTGCTAAATACGGAGCCATAGTTTTGTATATCATAAAATGACTTAAGATAATTACAATATATCAACAAATACAAAAAATCTTTCAGCATTCTCTCATAATTCTTGCGAGAAGCATTTTCTAAGTTCTGAATTTTACAGCATTCAAAGTTCCGGCTGAAAATGCCTGATATATCGAGCATTTCCATCACAAAATACTTCAAACGAAAAATGCATACATTTTAACAAATGTAACTTTACAAATTGTTTTCACAAGCATCTTGGAATATTTCCAATTGAAGAAACCACTGGATTTCGGTGCATATTGAGTTCAATTTCCACTGCACATGCATTCGCGAACAAAATATTTGTGGCACTGAACTACTAATACGAGGGCGGCACTGAAAATTTCGGGAATCAAGGAAGTGACACAACATTACTACTTAAAAATGTATTTATTGCTTTTCGAAGTATTCTCCGCGAAATTTGACACATTTTTCCATACGATGGAACCAATCATTGAAGCAACCATTCCATTCGGAAGTTGGGGTCTCCAAAATGGCCGTTTTGTTGGCGTCCACCTCACGTCCAATCTCTGACCACGCAATTTATTGTTTATTTTAGGGATAGTATAGAAATCATTAGGGCTAAGGTCGGGGCTGTACGGCAGATGGTCTAATAGTTCTATGTTTTCTTGCTCTAAAAACTCTTTTGTTCTGTGCGCGGTGTGAGAACTCGCATTGTCGTGATGGAGGATGATGCGGCGGTTGCAGTTCTCTTTATGGAGTTCAGAAACGACCTGTGGCAAACAAATGCTAGCATACCATTCTCCATTATCCTTTCTTTGTCCCTCAAAAGGAATAGTCGCAACATGGCCGGTTTTGGAGACAAACGTGGCCACCATTTTTTTTTTGCAACACTCCGTGAACGAACAATTTTTGTTGGCTTTAACTCATTTTCGAACACCCAAACTCGTGACTGGTTTTTTGTTTCAGATTCGTACGCGTATATCCAGGATTCGTCACCTGATACGATGTTGTATACAGCATTTGAGGATCCTGCGTGGAATCTTTCGAAAGTTCTGACGCACCAAGTAACGCGAGCCGCTTTTTGCTCTTCACAGAGCAAATGCGGTATCCATCGGGAACACAACTTTTTTACACATAATTATTCATGCAAGATTATTTGTATTTGACTCATGCCAATGTCTAAAGTTGCCTGAATTTCGCGGTATATCACATGTCGATCTTCCTCAATCATCTTACGCACAGCATCAACGTTTTCTTTGGTGACTGCAGTTTTTGGACGACCTTGACGGGGATCATCACTGAGCTTGACACGTCCACGTTGAAATTCAGCAAACCAGCGATAAATTGTGGTTTTGGATGGGGCTTCATCACCAAATGCAGAAATCATCCGGTGAACACACTGTTTTTGTGTTAAGGTAACGCCATTCTCAAAAGTAATTTATGTTATAGTCACCTTTACTTACATTAAAACAGTAGGCATTTTATGGGGAATATAACTTATCAAAGTTCTTTCATGTTGACGTTGCCCACTGTCAATTTTCTTCAAATGGAGCTGGCGATCTAGATCGATTGCGATAAAAAATGCGTTGTCTTCAGCGTTGAAACAAACAAAGAAAAAAATACGATAGTGGGACGTGTTTCTAAGTCAGCTTGCAAGATTTTACAACAGACAGTGACCACATTTAAATATTCAATAAATTTTATTTTATTGTATAATTTACAAAAAGAAGAAGACTAAAATATGAGGGTTCATTCGATTCGAATAACGAAAGTATATATTATCTATATAGTATGTATATAAGTGTTCAAACAACTATATTGTGTAATGTATGTTAATAAGTACTAAGAATTTTTATGATGATTTCACCAATAGGTATTATCAACGCTATAGTTTGTAGGAATAGATAGGAACGGATGTATGCATATGATGGTTGATAGTAACGCAAAAGTTATAGGTAGTTACTGTAATATATTCCTATGTCCTCCTAAATTATGTTAAACGATTTATTTACGTCAGCATACACATGCAGATTTTGCGATTTAAAAACGCGTGAGCATGCCACGTAGAGTTGGCCATAGGAAAAACTTAGCATGTGTAAATGTATGCCTGCTTCTTTTAAGGTGCGATTTGTTGATAGTCATTGAAAATGAAAATTAATAGGAATTGCAGGCATTTTAACTGAATAGCCCCTCCACCCGAAGCAATCCGATCGCCCGCAAACCCGTTCCACCGCATTCCACCGGACCGCAATACAATATCGCGCACTCGGTTGTGTATCGTCATCGTCATTACAATACAAATATTTGTTCAAATAATGTAGTATAGACAGCGATTTATTATATACAATTAAGTATCTCTTATGTAAGTATGATTCTGATATGTAAGCTATATTATTGTAAAGTTTTAATAAAATCCATTTAGTAGATTTCGCGTGAAAGAGCAACAAACATACATCCATACATTCAGACGTCCATACATTCTAACAAACTTTCGTATTATAATATTAGAAGATACATCTTTGGAAAGCCAGAAGGAAAGGCTGAGATTTTCACAGGTTTATATATACAGACATCCTCACATTCTTACAAACTTTCATATTTATTATATTAGCAGGTACTTTTTTGGAAAGCCAGAAGGTAAGTCTGAAATTTTCACAGGTCCGTATATCTAGACATCCTCACATTCTTACAAACTTTCGTATTTATAATGTGAGTAGATACTTCTTTGGAAAGCCGGAAGGTAGGGCTGAAATTTTCAAAGGGTTGTAAGATTAAGTTAAGTATGTACTATGTACTATGTTGTATGGGATTTTGAAATTTTATAATATATGGGGCGGCACACTTAAAGTTTGGCACTTCTAACTAATCGGAACTATGTAAATTTAGAATGTTATATTTTTTGAAACATTGCAACCTTCTCAGTTATAAAAAATACAATTGGCGGGAAATCATTTGTCGATTGTTTTTTATCACACATCAAACTTCTACGTTCTTCTAGAGCGATGATTGTTATGATTTTAAAAGTTCTCTCTCTCCGCAAGACTGTGCCGCTAGTCTTCAAAAAGCTTTTGTGAGAGAAGAAGAGAAGAGAAGCACCTCGCTTGAGCACCGTGAGGCGATGGTTTTCTGAATTTGAGAGAGGTCGGGTTTCTTTACATGACGAATTTCGTGAAGGGCAGCCTTTAACTACCATCAACGAAAATAATTTGGCTACTGTTAAGCGGCTTATTGAAGAAAACCCGCGGATTACCTATGAGACAATTAGACGACTATTGGGAATTGGTATGAGCCAAATTTAGAAAATTTTACAGGACGAATTGAAAGTTCGGAAACTTTGTTATTGTTGAATCCTTCATGAATTGACAGCGGTGCATAAGCGGGCTCGCGTGGAATGGTGCTCAAAGATGCTAATGCCTTACGACATACATCATTTCTATGAGAGAATTTATTGACGCACGGTTTGACAGTTCTGCTGTGAAACAATTTCATTACGACAGCAAGGTGCATATTTTACGAAGTAATTGTTGATGTTATGATATATTATTGACAAATTCATATAAAAACATTATTTTATTTATTATATACAGAACAACGTCTGTCGGGTCAGCTAGTATTTGAATATAATTTTTTTTTGGATAAATCTATATTTTTGGCTTATTTGAGCCTTTCTCATACATACACTTAAAAGATACCGTTATAAATTTCAATTAAAATTTATTATTATGTAAGTTGAAATTTAATTTAAGAAAATAATAATAATTTAAAAATACTAAAAATTATTGTGGATATATGGCATATGTGCGTAATATTGAAACTGTAAAAAAGTAATTTACTAACACCACCAGTAAAAAATGACTGTTACTAACACCACGCCGAAAAAATGTGCATAATATTATTGTTCAATGTAAGTTGTGTCAACTTGATCATTCAATTGAGCCAACTTAAGCATGCCCGGCTGCTGACAATCACATCACAGCCATTGACCATTTTTACATTAGACGATAACTGTAACGACACTACACCGATAAATCGTCAGCTTGAACGATATTTTTATTCAAAGTTTATTTTTTATCACATTTGAGTTATATACAACTTGAATATAATTCCTGATAAATTTTCAGATCCCTTGTTAGGGAAAACTGACAAAAATGCGGTCATATTATGATAACACTAGCTGACCCGGCAAACGTTGTTTTGCCACATAAATTATTTTTAGTGTTTGACCGTTTTTTCTCAGACTTACTTTTAAAAGCCGACAACCACGACCACGGAAACGTCTTTTCATTTTTCGGTTTAATATAATATAGCATAACACACTCACATAAAATTTGGCGTTCAATTATTGGTAAGAATTTTTTTAAAATCGTTTCAGTAGATCCAGACATTATCTTTATTAGAAAGTATTTTATTTATTCGTCAACATTTCAATGTTTTTAAACAAATTTAAACAATTTAACAAATGAAAATCCGTCCAGCTGTTCTCCAGATACAAGTGTTTGAACCACTGTGTAATGTATGTAAATTGGAACTCCACGCCTGTTCTGAAGACACTACGCATCACGTCAGGATAAGCAGCAACCTTGCTAGTGACCACTCATAATCGGATCATCGAAAGAAAACTGCAAGAATATTTGACCACCTTCGTATATTCTACCGGGGGTTTTGCACAGTCTAGTTCGCCGAATCATCCATTGGACTTGTCCAGGGGAGAACACGACGGGGTCTTCTGTCGGTACTATCGACTCGTCGGTATTTATAGGGCTGGCCGCACGTGCGATTAATTCTTTTTAAAAATAATTTTAAATCACAATGTAATCAAATGATGATTTATGATTTAATTATATAGTAAAATTATTCATGTTATTATTTTTTAAGTTTTTATAATTTTACTTAATAATTTAGTTATTATGTTCGTTTTTATAATAGATGTGTTGTAGTATTTACACTGATATACATTATAATATGTATTTTTGTAACTCCTACAGGCTTTACACGGCGTGCAGAAGTAACAAACACACATACACACACTCACAAACATTTATTATATAAAGTAGGATTTTAGAGTAAAATGATTAAGATATATTATTGTAAAGTTTCATTAAAATCCATTCAGTGGTTTGTGCGTGAAGACGTAACAAACATACACACACACTCACAAACTATCGCATTCTTGTTTAACAAAAAGAAAACCAGATAATAATCTATGTAATTCACAAGGGTGTTGCCGATGTTATGAAACGTCGACAAAAGATAATACTTAATGTCACAAGCATACAGTCACAATTAACAAGTAGATCGAAATTCGCTTGAACATTTTCCTAAGTAGGGTAAACTCACATAATTCTGTGATAAAACGGAATACCACAAGAAAACCCTACTTAATCGCAATCAACACGTTTTATTTCAAGTACGCCCATTAATCAAATACAATCTTGGATACCTTATGAGAAGTATAAATTTTTTGTCACAGAATTAGCCATAAGGAAATTTAAATAAATTTTGTTTACTATATAATATTAATTATAATGATTACGAAATTATATCAATAATACACCAGTGCTGAAGCCTTTGAAAATGATAAAAAGTGAAAAAAATAATAGTAGGATGAAACCTCTCAGAGGAAAAGCAAGAGAATATAACAAAATGAAAGGAAACATAAATTACGAGGTCGGGAAGTGGAAAAAGGGGGGGGGGGGGGTGTTTTAAGGTAAAAAACGGTTTATCTCGATTTCCGGAAGAACTGTCCTATGGTAAAAAGTTAAATGGCAAAGTTGTAGGCAATAAAAAGATCTACAACAATTCAAAAAACAAAGTTATTGCTTTTTTAATTTTTATCTTTTACAAAAAACTTTTTTTCACGAAATTTGGTGAAAAGTTACCTTCTAATGTCCCAAATACACTGTATTTTTTTTAATATATTTAAAAGTTATAGATCTTTTCGAATTTAAATTTGAATATATAAATGTATTGTATTGTATTTTTTTTTTATGGAATTTTATTTTATTTTATTCGGGAAACAAACAGTACAACTTAATACACCTAAAAAAATAAAACATAAAATATAAATCACTGACCAATAAAAGTTTCCACAATTAAATAGTACATAGAAAAATGCGAGCAAATGAATTACAATTTAAAAGTACCTATTTGTAATGAAAATAATAAAAATTATAATAGGAGGACAAACGAGCGTACGGGTCATCTGTTGTTAAGTGATCACCGCCGCCCACACTCTCTTGCAACACCAATTGTATGTTAGTATTACCTATTTCTTATGTTGCACAATAGTTAAAATTCAAAAATTATTTATAGGCCTGTATGTTATACTTGCATGTGGTCGTTGCCTGTAGGTGCAGGAAGACTTAGACTTATTAAGAATAATATTTAATGTAAATACTGATTATTGTGTTGGGGATGCTGATAAATAACTAAATAAAAAACTGAATGGTAATTTTAAGCATACTTATATTTCAACTGCCGATGTTTTATTATATCAATAAATGATTTTTTTATTGATATTACTAAATTACCCACAACAATAACAATGTTTACTTTCAGAATCAGACGAATGTCTTACCTTGCTTAACTAGATCATAATGTTTCGAGCTCAAATCTTCAAAAACGTCAATTTTCAAGCAAAGTAAAAAAAATCAAACACTAATCGTAAATAACTACCTAAAAGAAATAGTGAAAGTTAGTATAATTATGTTTTTTACAACCTATTGACCAAATTTCAAGAAAGTACATCAATGTTTACAATTTAAAAGGAATCAATTATCATAACTGCGGGCCTACCATGAACTCTTATTGCGATTCAATTGACAGCCTAAAATGAACTGCTTATATATAAGAGCTATCTAATTTAGGTTGACGTCAAATCAACTGATTGATCGCAATGATGTCAATTGAATGTCAAAAATGAAATCAACTGAATCACAAACTGATTTAGTTCGTTCATTCATTCGTACCATGAATTGTTATTTCAACCTAAACTGGATAGCTTTTTTGTCAGTGTCCGATTCGAAAAAAGTTGCTACTTCCTTAGAGGAAAGTGAATCGTGATGTTAATAACTTTTAAAAAATAGTGAAAACATAGAAAAGAAAAATTTTATTGATTAAAAATGAGATGAGAATACTTTATTGGACTTTTTTGTAAAACACAATACTGAAAATAAATACCAAAAAAATGATAATTCTAAAGACGAGGCAGTAAGGGCCCGGGCTATAGCCTGTTCGCAAGAACGAATTAAAAAAAAGTACTCTGTGGTCCTGTCAAATCAAACATCAATGGAGGTGCGTTCATAACTCGTTATTTTTACGAAAACACAGAAGCAAACATTTAATTTGTAATTCAAAGAACTACATTTATTTATATTACTATTATTTAATTAGTATAATAAAGGGCTTAATGGTTTATAATTTGACGCAATTGCGCAATTTTAAAATGTATTTTTAGTATTTTCTACGCAAAAAAACCGCTATAATCATATCATTTCGTTCATTCTTCATAAGCGATCCAAAAACCATTCAGTAAAAGGCAAATCATGGTACGAATTTTAGTGATTCAATTTGGGTACCCAAACTGAACTGCATCGGATTCGCATCGCTTATTAAAAATTGATGGTAGGCCCTCTGATCTTGAGTCTTGTCAAAACATGGCCGCGCCAAATGACAATTCACTTGAATATTACTACCTTACACGTTACACGTACGATTGTAACAAAATTGGACACACAAAAAGAAGCTTAATTACGTTAATGCAACGTCCAATTTAACAAAGTCAATTTTGTTCTTATCAAACGTTGGGATCCTCCAAATATCATATCACAGAATTATCTTAGACACAAATTATGTAAGTTTACTCTAATTGTCTTATCTATTATATATAATTTAAATATTTTTATTCAAAATAAGATTCAAATTCACTTACTGAACGTCAAAAACTACCACCCATTCAAAAGAGACTGCCTCATAACAATAATATATTTATGCATAACAGGTTTATGTTTGTTCCTCGTGTTAACATTATGAATGTCACAGATTCTAGAAAAATCCTCAATGTGCTTATGAACACACAGAACATTATCAAAAATGTTCTGAGAAGCAACAGTCAAAATATTGATTTCTTTAAATTTTTCTCTTAATGATTCTTTAGGACCTAAGTTATAATTAGGCGGCAAAGATGGTATTAATATCGGCCGCACTGCCTCATAACAATATACCATAGGACATAATACTATGAAAATAACTAATACTAATAAATACATAATACTATGCTGCAGAACTAAGCCTATGCGCCAATCCTTCAATATGGGGGCCCCATTGCAATTTGGAATCAAGAGTAATGCCAGATTCCACTGGTTCTACCACCTCTCTGTTTAATAAATTTTTTAACAAAAAAAACAACCGACTTCAAAAACACTATTCCAAAACAAAAGATATAATGTGCGTTAAAAAGTTTAAAACTAATTGCGTATTTTTATACAATCTAATTAATTTTATACTTTTTAGTGCAGATTATATCTATTGTTTTGGAATAGTGTTTTTAAAGTCAGTTGTTTTTTTGTTAATTTTTTTTACTTTATGATTTTTAGTGAATTTGAAGTACATTAACTTACAATTTGTCTAAATATGTGTAGATATACTAAATTTTTCAATGTAGCAATGAACGTAAGTGCTTTGCAATTTGATTACAGACAGAAATTTTACCACAGATCGCACCCTTACTGTAAGTCGTTAAGGTTGATTGATCACCATATTCGACTACAACAATTGATCATAACTATGTTATTGTAATAATAAAAAAGAATCGGCCGAGTATCGTTAGTTTGCTCCTAAGAATTGAAGAGTTCCGTTACTTTGTCATGGATTCCGTAATCAGAACCTAACCAAACTCTCATCAAACTATCTTTGAATTATATCCTTTCCATTAAAAAAAGAATCATTGAATTCGGTTGGCGCAACATTGAGTTATTCGTAAATTTATCATCCACTTTGCTATACGTATGTATAGCAAATATATAATTTAAGAATTTTATGGTTTTCTCATGGATGACATTGTCAGATCTGGAGCAAATTACGATGATTTTTATTTATTTATTTACTTTATTGGAGACAAAAACAGAAACAAAAGATTAAATACATATACAAATTATAACTAACTAAAATAATTACAATTATTCCCTTGGAACGTCTCACTGAGAACATAGATGTTAAAGATAAAAGCGACATCTGCTTAGGTGCAAGCGTGCACGTACAATTTACAATACAAGTTAATCGTAGCAAAGGTAAGTAAAACTTGGTAAAAGTAAGCTATATAATTGTAAAACTAGAATGTAGAAAACAGAAATAATAAGATTTAAGTTTGATTAGAACTGAATATTTTTTTAAGATTAGTTTTATAGGTAAAAAGGGAGCACGAAAACATATCAATGTTATTCAACGTGAGATTATGTAGTGTACATATTCTGTGAAGTGGCGCACGTTTACCAATATTAGTCCTAGTTTTAGAGAGGTGAAATAAGTTTTGTGATCTAGTGGCTATAGATGGTACACGGAAATTAATCTCAGATAACAATTGGGATGACTTTATCTCGCCATTACAAATTTTATACAGGGTCACTGCGTCAATTAACCGTCTACGGTTACTCAAGGATAGGGTATTATGTTTAACTAACAGTTCATTGTACGAGCAGCGGGATATACGCATACGGTAATTAAGGGTTCTTAAAAATTTTTTTTGAATAATTTCTAATTTTTGAATGTAGATTGCATAAAACGGATTCCAGATTGGTGACACATATTCTAGATGAGATCTAACTAGACTATTAAAGAGGCAGGTAAATGTGTTTTTCCGCTTAAAGTGTTTAGTATTTCTTGTTATGAAACCTAGCATTCGGTAAGCTTTATTAAGTACATTTTCTACATGCACATCAAGAGTAAGTTTTGTATCTAGATACACACCAAGGTCTCTAACGGTTTTTTCTGAGTTAAGAATGTAGCCACCTAGTTGAAAACTCGTAGTTAATATATTTAAATTTCTTGTGAATGTCATATGAATACATTTGCTAAAGGCCAAAAACAGTTTATTAATTTTACAATATTCTTCAAATCTCATTAAATCTGACTGTATTAATTTTAAATCATTTTGATCACGAACACAGGAGTATATCTTTAAGTCATCCGCATATAAAAGGAAATTGCAATGTTTGAAACAAGATGAGATATCATTTATGAAGAGTAGAAATAGTAATGGTCCTAGGATAGATCCTTGAGGGACGCCCGAAGAGGCTATGACAGGGGCAGAGACATGCCCATTAATAACAACAGACTGAACACGATTTTGTAAATACGAACTGAACCAACGCAATAGATTGCCTTTGATTCCGTTGTAGGAAAGTTTTTTCAAGAGTATCAGATGGTCCACCTTGTCGAACGCCTTCTTGAAGTCTGTGTAGATAGTTTCAATCTGTCTTTTTTGATCCAAGGCATTAAAAGTATAGTTTGTAAAAGTGAGTAAATTCGACAAAGTAGATCTTCCTTTTACAAAACCATGCTTTTCGTCAATGATGAAATGCTTACAGGTTGAATAAACATGATTGTGCACCAGTTTTTCAAAGACCCTTGGAATTACTGAGAAAATGGATATGGGTCGATAGTTCTCAACATTACTCTTAGAACCCGATTTAAATATAGGTGTTATGTAAGCATGCTTCCATTGCATCGGGAATACACCAGCTTCCAGACATTTGTTAAAGATGATTTCCAATGGGACTGAAATAGTTAAAAATGTTTGCTTTAAGAATAGTGGACTTATTTGATCTAGACCGGGGCCTTTATTGGGATCCAGATTTTTTAAAGTTTTACATATCTCAGATTTGGTAAGGTAAATACTGTTTAGATACACTGGGCTATCAGATGTAACATCGTTTACAAGTTGATTAATGTTATAAGCCTCGGGTGATACTGGTTCAAAAACCGATTGAAAGTATTTTGAAAACATCTCTGATATAGTGGTAGGATTATCCGAAGAGTCATTTTCTAGTATCATTGTGTGGGGATATCCGGAATTCGTTTCTTTAAGGTTAGATGTATATTTCCAAAAGAATTTAATGTTATTTTTTAAGGATGATTCGACATTTTCAATATACTTATTATAGCAATCGGAGAGTAGCAATTTAACGCGTTTGCGCAAAAGGGCGTACTCTTGGTAATCGCGTAGTGATTGGTAAACTTTCCATCTCAACCAAAGCTTTGATTAACGTCTCAATGTGCTTATCAAACTTCTTGAGAACCAAACTGGAAACCTAGGCGATACATGTCTTTTAAGAGGCACGTGACATTCAATTATGCTATTGATATTTTTATAGAAATTATCAACTGCATCTTCAGGAGCTAAAGGATTAAGTTCAGAGAGCCAGTCAACATTAGATATTGCTTCGTTAATGATATCATAGTTAGCTTTAAAGAAATTTCTTTTTAATTTAGGTTTGACGGGCATAGAAGCTGTTTTCTTTATAGAAAAAAATATATGTAGTGGTGGATGGTGAGTGTACCTATACTAATACTGTAGTTACTTAATACTGTAGTATTAAGTAACGGATCGTCTGAAATATTCACCGTGCAATTTAAAATATTACATAATACTAAATCTAGTATTCTATCGTTTTGGTTTACAATAGTATTTATTTGTTTTAAGTTCAGAAAAGATATGGTATAAGTTAATAATTTTGAGGGTTCCGTATCAGATTGAGAAGGGTGAAGAAAAGGAGCATCATTTGACCATTTTAAGTAGGGAAGATTAAAGTCGCCCAGTAGTAAGTAGTTATTAAAATTCATGTTAGTATGAACATTATGGAGCTTGGAGAAAAACCTATCATATACTATGGTTTTGGATGCAGGTGGTATATAGCATGCACATAGAAGTAGTCCGTCATGTGCAGGGAAATGTAAATAAATTTCTTCTAAGTCAATGGCCTCCAAATCCGACCTCCTAATTGTATTAATGTTTTTTTTTGACAAATACTAATACACCCCCACCTCCCTTCTTATTAGTCAAAGCCAAGTTCCGATCCCGACGATAAGTCACATATTCATTTGATTGTAATTCTGAATTTAGTATGGCTTGGGAAAGCCAGGTTTCAACTAGAACTATCACGTCATAATTGCAAACAAGCAAATTAAGTTTTAGGTCTGTAAGTTTTGACTTTAAGCCACCACAGTTTTGGTAAAAAACCGTTCTATTATCAGAAATCATTATGGAAAGAAAAGTAAAATGAAATGTACAATATAAATATTAATATTAATTTAACGATTGTTTTCGTGCTTCCGAGTACAAACATATTATTTAAATAAAGGTATGAATATGAAGTTCTATTATGTCTTAAAATTATACAATCTAATGTAAAGAAGTAACTTAGTCATATTTTGCTCAAGTCATTTTCACATCGGATCTGAATTACTCGTGAATCGTCATTCTTACGCAGAAGAATACAGCCGTTTTTAATCCATGCGAACTTGTAATTTTTAATTTTGGCTTGTTGTCTTGCCTTACTAAATAATATTTTATTTTTTAGTGTTAAATGTTCGTTTATATAGAAGCGCGTGTTTTGAGTCGCGGCGGCCGCGGTGGTTGGGGCTCCGCCAAGCAGCTGGCCAGTCGTCAAGGAGTGACGGGCGCGCGCGCATGCTATCACTTCGTCTCTTTGACGCCGGGTGGATAGTTGTAGCACAATGTTTTTAGGGCGATCACTGCGAACTCCTGGGCCGGGGGTCACCGATCTAATGTCGCATTCTTTGATGTCCACATCAATTAATTTGCCAATCTGCATACATACATGGATCAGATTTTCAGATTTATTTTCAGGTACGTTCTGTATTTCAACATTACAGCTGCGCGAAGCCTGGTCGAGATCGTCAAACTTAGACTGCAAATTATTTAGAACGGCGCGTAATTTGGTGCTTTCCTCAGTACATTCTGGCCGTGATGTGAAGGAAGCCAAGGCATTTTCCAGCTCCTTAATACGTCCCTCCGAGGCATCCAGGCGTTTTTCGAGCTTATCTATATCCTGCTTTACACTCATAGATACCTCTTGAATCGCGATGTGCAAATCTTCCCGCCATTGTTGACGCAGACTATCAAACTTTGCATCAAAATATTCAGTGAATGCTTGTGTATCGACGTTCAACATAGATGAAGGAGAGCCCTGCATTCTGGTTGAGATAATCCCCGATATGCCGGTCTTTTTAGATTTACATAAAGAGCATTTCCATTTTATTTTGTTCATTGGTAATATCTTTTTAAATTCGGTTTCAGTCATATCTGCGCAGAAGTAGTGTTGATATAAATTACAAGCCACGCATTTTATAACATCCTTCTCGCTTACAACTTTTTTACACTTCTCGCAATCCATGCTTGTTAACTTATTTTATTGTATAATTTATAATCAGGTAAAAGTCAATCAGCTGTTATCGGTATCAGTAATTATATATTATGTAATTATGAGATGTTTTGTTTACTAATAATGCGTCGCTCGTTTCGATACAGGTATGGGTGCGTGTGAAAGTATAATATTACTTAACTTGTTTACTTTCTCAACTCGACACGATTTTACTCAAAAATTTATAACAATGACTCAATTGTTAATATAATATTTGCATCACTTACGGATAATATTATATACGATAGTTGCCAGCGACAAGCCGCAATCGCCTCAATCATCTAAATATAAAGGGCTATAACTGCACGCAATTGTTCGAACTTTTTTACGTATCACCGTCAATTTTAAATACTCTTTTGCTCACTGTTGCTTAAAATTCACTTAATATAATTATTTAACTTTTTACATTTAATGAAAACACATTGACTATCAAAAATATATGCTTATAAAAACTTGCAATAATTTAATTTAACTAAATTCAATGATAAACCGCGTTTTAATAATTATATTCGAGAGAACTTGTGTGTACGTGTCACGATCGCCTTACGGTAATGAATGATTACGGGAATAACTAGCTTTCAAATAAAAAAAGAATTATTAAAATCGGTTCACCCAGTCGAAAGTTTTGAGGTAACAAACATAAAAAAGAACATATCGACGAATTGAGAACCTCCTCGTTTTTTGAAGTCGGTTAAAAATATTCGCATCTACATTTTTGACATATGGCGCGGCAAATTTAATAACTTTGGTTTTAGGACTATTTAACAAAAAGTTATTGGCGCTAAACCAGTACACAATGTCAGATAGAGCATCGTTTACTTCGTCATATAAAAGTTGGCTTCGTTTCACTTTGAATATAAGTAAAGTGTCATCCACAAACAAAACCACCTTGAGTTTTTTTTCTACAAGGTTAGGTAGATCATTTATATAAATTAGAAAGAAGGTCTAAGAATAGACCCTTGTGGCCATACCAAGAGGAGTCCCAGGAGATCTCCTGCCATTCACATCGACCCTCTAAATCCTATTATTTAAATATGAGATCAGAAGATCGAGCGCAGATCCTCTTATAACATAGTGACATGGCTTCCTAACCTATCATTTTATAAGACACTGGGGGCGTTACACATTAACTTGGAATAAACTTACTTATACCTATTAATAAACCAAGAATATGTTTATGTTAATGTTTACAAATAGACATTATATTTGGACGTATAACAACGTTGGACAACTTCATACAAAGTTAATTTTTAAGGTCATGGCAGACCACCAATCGTCATACAATCATTTTCGTGCTAATAATATAAAATAATAATGTTATATGATTTTAAAAGAATTATCTGCAAAGTGGGTCATTAATCAATTTGCTGGTTGGCTGCTTGGTTCATATAAACTCTCAAAGTGTTAGTAGCGGGCGAGGATCGAACCGGAGGCACCGTAGTAAGAGTCAATGTTTCTACCTATTGCGCCATCGACGCTTCACATAATATAGGTAAATATAATTTCTCCCGCACAACTTAAATATAATATAAAATATATCGAATATTATCTGTAAGTAGATCTCCCAAGAACCAAATTAGTTCATGACTATTTTGTATACGGACTCTATCCCTAATAAAACCCTTTAATCCAATTATAATGTAATATGTCCTTGGAGATAATATTTAACTGGCGAAACTTCTATAATAACGCTGCTATTATCAATATTTCAGAATTTGAATCAATTTGAATTGTACAAAATGATCACAGACAACTAATACGGGACAAAATACATTGACAATAAGTTATTTAATATATTTATAATATATCATATATATTATAATAGTCGTTAATAAAATAATATCTATATTTATTTACAGTGTCTGTGGACTGTACTCAACAACTCTTGTGTTTTTATATTTATATTCATTTTCATTTATTTGACTTACTCGTGAAAGGTGTTAATTTTTAATTAAAATAATTTGTAAAATGTTGATCTAAACGAGTGTCTTAATCAATGAGTATCTTAATCACTTATTCTCATTACTCTTTTCCGTTGTGGTAGTAAATGGTTGAAGGAAAAAACTTGAAAATTATAAGTGTCATTTCCTAGATAAAATAAGTCTTATTTGTTGAAGACTGTATAACTTGCTTTTCCTTTTATTATTATTTTTTTAGTTTTTGTTTTGTTTTTCCTTTGTTTTAGTGTTAATGTACTTAGATTATAACGGAGCTGACATGTATATACATCTCGGAGATTTATTTGGATTTAAAATCGGGCGTCACCGTGTTGGTATCCAACATGTTATTTAAGTCGATCAGTGCACGGGCGCGGGCGCTAGCTTGAAGACGAATGCGACTTCTAAATGAGCGCTTCAATCACGTCACCGACAGTGACGTACCCAGTGACAACTTCAAACACACTTTGAAAGATGACGTGCGCCTCAAATCAGCCCAATACACAGAGTAGAATATAATCATACAGGCCATATTACTTTTATATTCTAATTCTCCGACATACATATAAAAGCCCCTCAATAAATAAAGAAAAATAAAAACCGATCAAATGAATGGAATCCTATTAACAAGCCGTTAATAAGGTAAGGTAATGGCCTTAGCGACTCACAAATAACTTCTACCTACACACTACCTCACCTACTCAATAGTCATGCTTGGTTTGTGGCACTAATGAAGTAATTTCCGTTGCTTTGGTGAACTTCTTTAATTAAAAAAGAAACCGTCTCACCTCATCCTACAATATCAAATAACTTTGTGTTGTAGTTTACTTTTTAAAAGCATAGGAGGGCAAATCATGGTCACCCGATGGTAAGTGATATTATAAAGAGTCCAATAAACGTACATATCTTATACATATATAATCTAAATATCAGAAACAGCTGCAACGATTTTCATAAAATTTAGTATACAGGAGATTTCGGGGGCGAGAAGTCGATCTAGCTAGATTTCAATTAAAAAAAATTGGCTTTATCCATGTTTTAATGAGAAACAGCTAACATTAGAATACAAAGGTAAATTTCGCCACTCTATGCAAGAATGTAATGGCTCTGATGGGACATTGGGTGATCCGGAAATCAGAACTCTCCGGTTCGAATCCAGATGTTCTATTAGTTTATTTTTTGCTTACAGTTTTGTACATTCTTAAAAATTCTATTATCATTAGCAAGGCTCCGTCGTCCGGATATTTAATCAAAAACCCGAAACCATAGGATCGAACCGGGAGCTTCTTGATGGAAGGAAACGGTTCTACCTCACGCATCATTATTTGTGGATTTCTGAAATAAAGAATAAATTACATTAATTTTCATGAACGTTCACTTTTGACAACAAGCTTGTAAAATACTTTCATGTTTTTTTAATAACAAACAACAAGGTATTACACAAATATTAATTCATATTAAGTACAAACTTAAACCCATTGTCAAAACTTTGGCCGTGTATCGAAACTATTATCACCTGGTTAGTTAAAAAAATATATTTATACATAAATATATATAATGGAATGGGGTGATAAATAGAACCGAATCGCTGTAATTGCATTATACAAAGTAGGAGCCAAATACAAAAAACCTCATAAACTCTCCAAACACATGGTATTACTGAAATGTTTATGTACCGGGCTATTAATAGGTACAATGAACCTCCTCTGTTTGTGACAGAAAAAGATCTGACCGTCCACCTAGTATTATTACGAAAAAAACGGTGGTCCAAGCAGTAAGGAAGAGAATTCGATGAAATCCTGTCCGAAAGCAAAAGATTTCATCTCGGGGATGAAGAAAGCACCTAGAACCATGTCGCGTATTTTTAAAGATGACTTAGGACTTGCATCCTATAAGAGACGTACCTACTGGTCATTTCTCAACTGATAATTTATGAAAGAATAGGGTGGTAAAATCGAATTAACTACTGAAGCGGTACGCAAAAAGAGGTCACAGAAACACATAAAATGAAAGAAATACATTAAACACATTCTCACAAAACATTATCTCTCACTGTGATTTAATATAAGTTTATTTAACAAACAATTTAGTCAGTTCATAAGAAATTTATATCCAAATTGAGTTATGTCACTAATAATTACACTATTATAAGTTACAAAGACAAATTAAAATTTTTCAATATAAAAACCTTGGAATTGCGAAGAAATGCGTCACAAATTATTTTCTTATATAAATTATTAAATAATCAATTAGACTGTCCATTACTTCTATCTAAGATTGGATTATGTGTACCACCTTATCCTTGTCGTATTAGTACATATCTGCCAGTACATGTACGATTCTTCAGAAACAATTATGGCTCAAATTCACCTATCCAACTTATCTCAAAATTATATAACAGTAAATTCCATAGTAATAGTAGTATAGATATAAATTTTAATACATTTGGAATTTTAAAAAATACGCTTTTGAACCCTTATAATTTGGATATATAAAATTATAGTTTTTAGTAAAAGTAAACACATATTGTAGAAGTATTACTTAACTTACAATAATAAATGAAGGCAACGCTGTGCATACCTATAAGTAAGATATACAAATATAAATATAAGAAATTTTATATTATAAGTAGTCATAATATTAATTGTGTGTCTAGTTGGTAAGCCTTTTCTAATAAATAAATAAATAAATAAATTTATCTAAATCCAAATTTTAGCTTTACTATGCCGTGTTAATTTACAAAAACGAAATAAGTTTAATACTGTTCATTAGGTTTAAAAGTACTTTTAGATTTATACTGTAGATTTAGTTATATTGTAAGTAGTATTATCTTTCCACGAGAGCTGCTGCCGACAAACTACTTAGGTAGTTTGGCAGACTGTCCTTATGAAATTTGTAAAGGCAACTGGAATAAATGAATTTAAAAAAATTTTGTTTACGAATGAGAATTTTTTACAATTGAGCAACATTATTACAAACAAAATCAGCGTATTTTTGCTCAAAGCTCTAAGGAAGCTTCCCAATTAGTCGACAGAGTGCAACGTGGGCACTATCCGATTTCAGTGATAGTTAGTTGTGAAAAAGGATACCTTTTTCACAACAACTTTTGATACAAAACATCGGCACTAGTGTATCATGATACCATTCTTGAAAAGGTAGTGAAGCCCCTTAACAACACCATGTTCGATAACCAAGAATAGTCCTTCCAAAAAACTCGGCGCCGGGTCATAATGCTCGGTCTACGCAGTGTTGGTTGGAAACGAACGTTTCGGATTTCATCAGAGCTGAAGACTGTCCGTCGACTAGTCCAGATCTTAATCCACTGGAATACGTTTTTTTGTCAGACTGTATTGCAACCAATGGAGACCACTTCGAATAAGTTTTTATATTTTAAATTGTTTTATATTTATGTATTAAACTAACACACTGTTAAAGTAAAAAATGTTATTTGCAATAGAAATTATTTTTCTTTGTTTCAGTAGACTAGGAAAAGACTAGGAAAATTTAAATTCTGACGGACATTCATTATGTTAACCTAAATATATGTTGAGGGGCAACTGTCAAAATATCTATGTACTCCAAAAAATTCCTCAGATTTACGTATAAGTAACCACAATCTTATTGGTTCGCTATTTAATATATTGATGAAAGTTTCGAAGAAATTCATGTTTAAGAAGATACCAATAATGATGTAAATTAATCTTTCTAACTACGTATATATATATTACTAGATGTTCTATATATATTACTAAAAAAATGATTTATGTTTTCAGGAATAATGTAGTCTAAAGCCACCGGAAATGTATACCTAATGAAAGTTCATGAGTTAAAAAGCGTATTTCTGAATGATTTTAATAATATTATGTAGTAATATTATAATATAATGATTGATATCGTGTTTGTGTAAACATCTTTTGTTATATTTAAAAGGGTTCTCGACTATGTTTTCGTTGAAAACTTCCAGAAGACTTATTTTTTTTCGACACCTAAAACAAATATCGTTAATGTATACAAAAAAGTAAACATAAACATAATAAATTATATACTTAAACAGCATGAAAATCGGCGTAGTAGTTTTTGAGTTTATCAGAAATAGACAGACAGACGCCGCGGAGAACTTTGTTTTATAGTATGTAGTGATGAACATTATTCAGAAATAGTATTAAAATATAAATATGTTTATGTTGTATTTTTTATTCAAAATATATAATTTATTGAAAGTCTAACAATGCTGCCTGATCACAAAGCATGCGATGAAACTAAAACTGTAAGTTAACTTAAACTTTCATAAGACCCAAAAGTAAGTGAAAACTCCATCGCGTTAATTTGATTATATAGTCATTTGTTGCAACGTCAAAATTTAATAAAATTATAGATTTCTACATACTCCAAAGGTCTACAAAAATTATAAAAAGCCATAATTCCAAACATAGCGGGAAAATAGAAACATTATTTAAGTTAGACTTTTAACAATATAAAAACACGGTTTACTTACACGGGCAAATAATACTCAAAGCTTAAACTTCACACTTATAAGTACTTGCACATTCGTAAATGTTATTGTTAATTACAATATAAATACTAATAAGATTATTCACTGCATTTATTTACGTCACAAATAGTCTCGATTCAACTAACACTGACACACGTCCATCCATTTTGATGGACGAACGCCGACTGATTTGAACGAGTTTCACAACTCGGAGAGAAGATGCGTGCGCATTTCAATTTACTTCATAAATTCTGATGAAAATATGGATAATTAGCTTTACGTTATTATTCAACGCTCAATATGATAACCGAATATTTAATTCGCAAATCGCTCTTTGATTTGGTAAGATTTTTCAATATATTAATTCGAAAATGACGTGTGTACGATGTTATGTTACTTTGGCCTAACCAATATAAACAACATTTATATTAACATTATTGTAATAGTAATGCAAGAATGTGATAGTCTTACCACTTAATCGCAATAGTTATAGCAATTATCGTTTGTGTAATAAAAGTTTATCATAAATAAAAATGACAATATTATTAAGTATTGCAATTTTTTTTTCCAACATTTATTATTATATGCTAGTAACGACAACAGCTTCACTAATCTGACTCATCATTCTCCCTATTTCAATCTTTTATATTAATTACTAGAGGACTCTGCGAATACTTTACACTAACTGCATTATCAATTTTAAAATTAATACTACGTCAATACTGTGAGCATGAAACTTTTATTAATATTTATTTTTAGCATTAATTTTCATATTTGCAATTTTCAAAGGTCATTTTGTGTTAAATCATTTTGAATCAGTTTTGAGGGAGATGTAACATACCGACAAATAAAATCGCGTTTGATAAATAAACATATTTTTAAATGCTATTGTTAAATATGGCATTATGATTAGAAAATTTAATGTTACGCAGAGACAGCAATTCTTTTACGCGGTCGTGACTTTCTTTTACGCGCTTGATCATGAGTATTGCAGTTTAGTTTATTAGCGTTTCATGTGTACGTATACAGCTGTTGGTATCCCATTACTATTTTACGTTAACCAGCTTAAAGCTTAAAGTGGACTATACATTCCATTTATCTATATAGGTCTGTATATATTAGCAATGCAATCAATTCAGTCTACGAACCGAGGTGAGTGGTTGCAGTGTATTGAAGTTTAAGTTGAATTAAAACATGACTTAATATTTTTTAAGTGAATAAGTTAAGAGATGAGCAAGCCGTTCATTAGGATTGAACCTAAAAAACTCTGAGCGTCATCGAATTTGTGCGTGACCCAAAATGTTAAGTCTCATCATTTCAAAGGTAGATTTGTTGAGTACAAATCGAATAAACGAACATATGAATTAGAAAATTGATTACACGTTGGTTCGTGGCGGGCGAGGATCGAACCGGGGGCTCCGTGGTAAGAGTCAACGTTACAACCTATTGTGCCACCAACACCCCATTAGCCCAGTAATTACTATCACTTGGTACGGCGCCCTTCTGAAACATAACAGTTGTACAGAAAGGCGCTCCGGTGTTACCTACCACTGCCTGCATATTCTGTGCGGACAAGCCTTGTGCAAATTTTAATCCAGTTTACAACCACAAACCGTCGCTACTGCCAACTGTACAGTTATATAACATACCTATCCCCGCCCGCTTCGCTGGGCGAACTTTTTAAAGTAAATAAATCATACAATTAAAAAAATAACCATAAATTCCGCATCGAATGGTGGTAGTTTCATGTTGATACGATCAGTGGTTTAGACGTGATTGAGCCTCAAACAAAGACCATTTGATTATATATTAATATATATATATATATACATATATATATATATATAGATTACGATGAGATATGTGTTTCTAATGTGGTATGTGAAGCCGTTATTTATTAAGCGTCTATTCGTTATGAGGTCAATGAATCTGATACAATCTGAAAACAATCATTTCGCCCCAGGAATCATCTCGTCCACGATCTCATTCTCCATATATTATCATCGCTACAAGAACGATCGGCTTATTTAAATCATTTATATCGGATGATCTGTGAACGGCTTCATCGATTGGAGTTACAACTGTCACCATCTGGATGTGTGGCGTTCCTAAACAGTGTGTTTTTCAAGTAACTTACTTTCACGTACAACCAAACTATAGAATGAACTTCCTTCTGCGGTGTTTCCGGGACGTTAAGATATGGGTGCCTTCAAAAAGCTCGTACACCTTCCTTAACGGCCGGACACGCTCCTGTTATTTCTCTGGTGTTGCGTGAGAATGTGGGCGGTGGTGATCACCTAACACCAGGTGACCCATACGCTCGTTTGTCCTCCTCTTCCATTAAAATGGTTATAATAACAGCTTTTACGTTGACGTACAATATTGAGTTACTAAGCAACTAAAATTAATATAATAAAATTATAAAACAATACATAAGAATAGTTTTAATTTTTTTACAACTAGGATTATGGAACTTCGACTAACAATGTTCTATTAACAACAAATCGTCAAGTTCTAATGGCATTCTGATGGGAATTCGATTTTGAATTTTGATTACTTTCTTAAACCCTTCTAGGGTTTGATTTCCATAAGGCATGGAAACTTGACTATCAATCGAGAGACGTCAAAAGGTTTTATTAATGGCCAAAGTTACTTAGGCGTTCCGAATAAAAGTGCTCAGTATAAGTCTAAATATGGCCTGCTCTTCCTATAAAATAGGTCACGAGTTTTGTTAATATTTTGTGATCTAAATTATTTAAGAATAAATCTTTGTTTGTTTGTATTCAAAGCACTGCCACATCATTCAACTGATTATAGTAAAACTTCGACTGTTATTTGTTTGCAATTAATATCAAAATTTACCTAATTATATTTAATGTGAAAGACAAAACAGTTTAATTTTTGAGGCATTAATATAGCACTTCAACATACAACAAAGCCTTAATACTCTTTAGAACATAATATTAAAGCATGACTTTCATGAAAATATTGTATTCTTATGGATTCTTTTAAAATTTTCTAGCGAATCAGTCGGACGGTAAATAGTAAAAATCAAGTGAAATATTTCATTACAACATATATAAAAATGGTAAGGGATGCCTAACTATCATGTACCAAGCTGGCCTCTTGAAAAGTATTCTTAAATGTGTTTTATATTTATAGTAAATTTATTGAATTAGGCGTTACTTTGCGGAAATCCATAATTATACAAATTATTTAAGTTTTCTTTAGTGTTAATTCCGCCAATATTTGTCTTTAAAACAATTCGACACGTGTTTCGCCTCTACACGAGGCATCCTCAGGACGTGTTGTCTCGCCAAAATCTGGCACGAGACTGAATCAAATGAGCCGGAAGCCGCTCTTTTATACCCTCGTCCCATGAAATGACGCGCTGTGATTGGTCGGCTGTTGTGACGTATTACCCCCGGAAGAGACACGTAACAAAGGTGATGGGACTAAATTTGTTTGTTCATTCAACAATGTAAACATATTGTTATTTTTGTGTTTTATTATTTCTAATTGCTCTAACACATTTAAGCGAAATCCCTTTTCACATGTATGCAAAATATTAAAATTATTATTGTTTCCGAGTGAGTGACCTGTATCAATTAAATGTTTCGCGAAGTTTGATTTTTCGGGATGATTATTTATAGTTACAACAAAACTCCATCATAACATTGCATGCTACAATACACGTATTATCATATTAATTGACAAGCTCACAAATACAATGTAAACGGGAGGTCACTCAGAAAATCGTTTAGTGTTAACATATTCAGGTATAGATTATGATAGTATGTTCAGCTACCTCTAATCGAAATCGCTAATTCAACCGATGTATAAACTAGTCCTTAATTTCTACTCGATCTAACGAGTGGTCTGTTGCATTGTTAAAATAACTATTTCAATGGCTGGCTATGCTCTAAATTCTGGTATTGTAGATTTAAAAGGTGGTGGTTTTTCAGTTAGAAAAATCCGCAGAAACAATAGAAGCGAAAACTAAATTAAGGCGAAGTAAACAATACAAAATGCAACTCTTTTGCACGTGGTACGTCTCAGTGCTCCAATGATAGATTATGCATCACTTTGGACAGTAAAATAGCTAGAAATCAAATTGGTCATATTATATAGATTTTTTACAACTATACATTTGGAATTATTCTGTAGGCCTATTTTATTTTTATTTATTTTTTATATAAGAGTCAAGCCCATCGGGGTCGACTTGATCGTCGATGATTCGAGCTGCTCTTCGTTGTATGCCATCAAATGGAAGAATCTGGTACTGGGTAGCTCCTACATAGAGGTGTACTCCAAAAATTACAGATTGTATAAAAATACGCAATTATTTTTATACTTTTTAGTGCACACTATATCTATTGTTTAGGAATAGTGTTTTTGAAGACGGTTGTTGTTTTTTTTTGTTAATTTTTTTTTCCCTAAAAAATTGGTAACAATGTTATATCGTACAATAACAATTATAATAATATAGGCTGAGGGTGTTTGCTCCATTTTCCAGTGGCATCATTAAGAAAATTATGTTATAATTACCTTTACCGCACAAACGTTTTTTTACAATTCTTTTAAAATTCGTAACACTTTTGTTATGTAAATTTTCTGAGATCATGTTGTAATACATCGCCCAATATTTACTAACTCAACTTAACCGAGTAGTAGGCATAACACCACGTCACCTTTTTGCTCTTAAGGCGCGGACTGACTTAGATTGTAAACTCTACAATATTTGTGTTGATCATGTGGCTAAGCTGCAAATGGGCATTTATTTTACTGGTTTTCTTTTGTTTATTCAAAATATACATATTAAATTGAATAATTGTTCGGTTTTAGTTTTAGAAAAATACTATTAAATTCTTCAAAAAAAAAAGTTGTTATTGCTGAAAATTCATAGATTTTAAACTCCAAAGTTTATTTTAGGGAAGCAACTTCCAAATTTTTATTGGATATTTCAAATTATATATATTCTATTCGGTTCAAATTTTTCTTTAAGACCTTCTTTTTGTAATGTATTTTTGTATATGAATATTTTCATTGCGTTATGTTGTAATCGACTCTCTAAGAATCCAATTTTTTTTTTGAATATTGAGGTATGACCGCGCCTTAATAGTGATTTTCATTATTATAACACTAGACATAAGGGATTGCTTGTAACTAATTCTAGGAGGCTTCATAAGATACCTAATAGCTTTAAGGGTAAATGTATACACTTTTATAATGTAGTCCCTTTTATAATTTTATCTTTCTTAAAAAATGGCTCTGTCGTAAATCCTACTACTCCGCAGCTGAATATCTTAGTGATCGGACAGCCTGGGACTAGATAACGATTATCTTATTGCAATAGCAATGATAGTACAATACTGTATAATTCATTAAAAAGAGCGCTAAAACGAATGCTGGGAGAGTTTCTTGCGCAGCTTCTTCTCTTTCAGAGCGCCAATTGTTTCCGAAGCGGTAGTAGTATCTAGTATATTAGAATTCATTTTAAGAAAAAAAACGCCTTTAAATGCCTTTTAACTAGTTTATGATTGTGGAAGTCTCTAGCAAATTCCTTAATTTACTTAAGAACATGCAGAACATTATCAAGTATATATTGAGAAGCAACTGCCAAAATATTTATTGCTTTAAATTTTTCTCTTAATAGCCCACTTTTCATCAGCCCAAAGATGTTTACGTTAGTTCGTTCAGTCCCTCTGAAAAGGAGATCTGAAAAGGTCTTGAAACGTCGGGTAAACTAAAATAAAAATGTAACTTTTACGCTAAAATCTAATGTTACAAAAGTTACAATTACACTCCTTTAAACATGTTTTATTTAAATGTGTAACACTCGCGATAATCAAAGAAAATACTAAGCACAATGATGGTATACATAGATCATGTTGTATAATGCAAATCTGTCTAGTTATTTTAGATTCTAATTTGAGTTCCACGCAAAATAATACATTAAATCTGTCAATTAAAATCCGATTTAAAGGAAACTTGTGCCATAATATTTTTATTAGAGTCTCAATAACATTTTATCTCTCCCTCAATAATACACATCCAGCTAACAATGCAGAACTCAATTAAAAAGAAGCATTAGGTAGCATAAAGCACTTCGTAGTATTCAAATATAATTCAAGCTACATTCAACAAGGAACGAATAAATCTTTCAGTCACTCAATCACTTAGTAACCGCACCGTAACCTTGAGCCAATGGTCTGCAAACCATTTCCACCCCAGATAGAGGATGCTAGGGTGAATCGAATAAAAGACTCACAAATTTTGACAGACAAAATTATACACCGCGGCCTATATATTATCAGAACTTATTACAACCTCTGATTTTAAAACTTACGTCATCCTTTTTTTATTTTCTTACATTTAAGACGACACTAAATGCCAGCGACCTTGAGCGATATGAGTTCACGCCTGCTGGCCCGCCATCTATGTAACAAAGCCAATATTTTCAAAATCTTGCGTGGAAAACAGTTTATATGCTTACAATCCTCGTTGTTCACTACAAATCCGAATAAATTAACCTACACAAAAAAGTACAAGCTATAAGAATAACTTTTCTGAGAGGAGTACCAAAAAAATTCGTACCACCATGCCAAAAAACTTGTTTAACTTCAAAGAAAAGTGGTAGTTAAAAAAGGTTCGGCAGTGTTAACTAAAACCAACAGCAACCTACAAATAAGACTTAAGGATATGTGTAACAGGATTAAGTAGTGTTCATAGCTCGAAATGCTATACGTTCACCACAAAACTTGTCTAAAAACACCATGTTTGCGTGTTTTCTGCTTACTCTACGCCTTAAGCAGCTTGAATTTGCCAGTTTTGCTATAATTCCATCTATAAAAATGTAAGATTTATCCTCAATCAATATGATCCGATTAACCTCGCTCGACCTAATCTTAAACCTTATATAAAGTTTCTTCGGGTTTTAGCGAGAACTGACAGCTCATAATTACTATTGATTTAAGGGGTTCCTAGACGGTCAAGCGGTTTTACCGAAAGAAAGTACGTAATTGTATTTTGCTTGCTCAAGTAGTTTTTCGTCTGTCGAGCAGCTAGTTAATACAAGAAGCATTTCTCATTTTGTGGTGAAAGTGTTTTAAAGTCCAAGTCATGTATGCTAACTATGCTGCTAGCTAGCGAATTGACCTTGATCCAGCACCCTGCCAAAAATATGTATTTCCTTTATGCAGGCTTAACTCAATCGTCAAGCAAATATAAACGGTCAACATGCTTGACTCATCAAGCATAGGTTCTTGCCAAGCCGCTTGATCGTCTGCAAATCCCTTTAGAGTTTAGTGAAACGGTATTTTCCTTTAGTTATACTGCTAAAACTGCTGAACCAATCGGAATAATACTTGTACTTGTAGATGCAGCGTGTTACGGAGTAGTTTTTAGTACATGATATGTTGGTGAATATCTATCCGGAACCGATATCTTTTTGACTTAGACATATCTTTATTTTCGCCATACAAATAATTCAGTGAAATATGTATTTATTCAAATAAATATTTGTTTAAAAAACTGTTAGGAAAAAATATACAACGACAAAATTTAACATTGGAACCTAATATGCCCGAAGCGATATAAAATGTATTAATTGTTAAATATCAGCGGACTTTGTATCACTATAGAACGAACACTTGTTTTAAAAAAAAATATTTCTACTTGTTATATTAGTTCGCTATTTATTTAATTATGTTTTTTAAATTCTTATTATGTTATGCTCGAAAACAGTATCAAAAGTACCATCGATCAAACAAACAAACAAAATTATAAATATCCTGCGCTCAGAATCCTGATCTTTATGCCGTATCTTCTACTATCAGTTGAACATCTTGCTCTTCTTGTCACCATATTTTCTGCTTATATAATTTATACGTCTAGATAGAGCCTTTTGCTGCTAGACAACCGATGAAAACAGGCCAGGATTATGAGTTTAGTGTATGTGCTTTGCTCAAAATATAGGTCCTTTCTCGATGTTTTCTTAACTGTCACAGTCTATGTTGACGTATAAATGATCTAAGCATTTCTCACACAAAAAACAAAACAATTACTTATTCCCCTGTTTCGTTAACAAAACAGCCAGAAACAAATTCCAGCGAATTCGCCGGATCCAACCTTATTTCAGTAATGCCAGGAATTCTTATTGTAATATGGAACTTCTTATAAAATAAATGAGGGATAGGGCGGAAAGATAAGCGACTGAACACAGGAAAGGCAACAATGAATCACTTTTATGATAGTAACAAACATAGCCACCAATATTTTATTATTCTTTCCAAACTCAAATAATCATTATTGAAACACATACATATTATGTTCAGAAACAGATCTGTGTGAACAACCCACCAGAAACTCACTGGAGGCTATATACAGCCAAATATAAGAATACATTAATATAATCCACCATAACTAGGGGTCCCGGGCGAAAACTTTGGACTCAGTAAACAATCACACTAAAAGAGTGTAACAAAACGATAATATATTGTTGATTAACGTAATTCTGAAATAACTTATAATATACTAGATTTATAAATAGGAGAAAGAAGGTCTAAAATCATCTCAGTCAGTATGTACATCGTATGAAAAAACTCAAAAAAAGCAAAACATGAAAAGCTTTTCAATCCATATAGTTTCATGTATATTCATTCTGTACGGCCTTTCACGGAGAATGAACGATGAAAATATTATTGATTTTTATGAATAAAATAAATTCAATATACGAGCGGTTTTTATAGAGTAAGTAAGTACTTGGTAATGAAAACAGTATTGTAAGATGTCGTGCACATTATTTCAGATCAAATTACAAAGTAATTTACGTTTTTCCACGATCGTGGTTGTGATGTTTATATCGAAATAGGAGCACAAATGAGCAAACGGGTAACTATTTGTTTAGTTATCCCCACCATCGATTCTCGTGCAACACCAGAGGAATCTCAGGAGCATATCCATCTTTTTAGAAAGATTTGCGTACGTGCTTTTTGTGGAGGCACTCGTGTCGTATGGCTCCGGAACCACCGCGCGTGATAGCTTATTCCTTAGTGTATTATGTTTATTGTAGAAAGTTCCTCGATAAGTGCACTATTGAGCAACGCCACATATTCAGTTGGTCAGAATGACATCCAAGTTTGTGGCGATCTTGCAAAGAGCTCCTCAGAACACTCCCCATGATAAATGCGGTAGAAAACACTCGTAAATCAATTTCCGGCTGCGGCTTTCCCGAACCAATACGACGTAGGGACCTCAAACAAAAGAAGATATCACTTGAAGGCCGGTAACGCATCTCTAGATACCTGTTGTTGTGGATGTCCATGGGCGGTTCGCTCGGCTCTCCCAATCCTGAGACCCTCTTGCATAAAAAAAAACACACACAATGCAGTCTCCACGCAACGCCTGGTGATCAAGCTGTTCAGTGGATCACTGATAATTTTACTCTTAATCTACAATGCACGTATTTAATTGGATCAAACTGCTACAACCATCCAGAGATATCACTTACTAACTCTGTAACCGAAAGCATGAACCGTGTGCGGTTCTGCAGAAGCATTCTGACCGCGCTCCACGTTCTTCTGAACGCAAACCCTGAGTGTGACTTGTTCGCGGATAAATGGACGGGAATAATGTCAGAATGACTGAAGTACTGTGAGCGAGATGAATGAATCTGTTGTCTTTAATTAATGTAATTGGAGTAAACCGTCTTAATTAAATATATAAATGAATGAACAATTTGTTATGTTTTTAAGGTGATAACCCTCACTTCTAGGATTAATACACAAATAAAATTTGAAAACTAGATTTTATGAATGATGCGGAACTCGAAAGAGCGACATCTCAAGTCAATTTCCTAATATGCAACTATTGGGGTTGAGCAGGTTATCAACTGTAAAGTAGATCCTGAACATGAAGCCACAACCTGAGAGTGAGTTGTTCAACAAAGCATACAAGATTTTATGATGATACATCACTCGAACGGTTAGCTTGGTTGGCCGAGCACTCGCACAATACGCGAGATGTCTTGGATTTGAGTCCCGCATCAATTTTATTTGTGTAAATTAATGAAATACTAATACTCCAAAATATGTGGCTGGACCTGCGCATTTTGTACAGTGATAGAATTGCGTTTCTTTATTTATGACCTCCAGGGTTATTGATGGCAATTTAGCTTTAGACCCAGTATTCTAATACTTGGATAAGCATTCAGAGGAGTGTTATTGAAAAGCGGATATATGACAAATGGTATTTTATTTTTCTTTGTAATTTATGAGTTAACTTGAATTTCTCTCGTTTCTAAGACGAGCGCGCACAAACGCACAGACGAACCGATAAATAGACAAAACAACATTTTTTCCACAGCCACATAAGTAGAACGTGTTTAAATTGTTTATTTAAGAAAATACACGCAATACCCAGAGTAACAGTAGTGAAACATAACGGCTATAGGCCGCTACTTCACGCCGGTATTCTGTGCGAGTCTGGTAATTAACCCGAACGAGTCTGGCCCGATTGTGCTGACATGTCACAATACTGTGTTTTATGTTTATAACAGCGCGTTGCTCGTGAAATTATTGAGCTATGCGTCTCTCGGGTTCCGTCCGAGTGACGCTACGAATCTTGGTAATTTGGTATATCTTGTGCAACTCTCAACAGTTGATAACCTGCTCATTCCCAATATTTGAATATTAGGAAATTGACTAAAGTCATCTCGCCCTATCAAATTTAAACAGTGTGTTTTGGTACTAATTCAATTGGTATGTTTAATCCCAGAAATAAGGGATATATCACTTGAAAATAACAAACTGTTTAGAATATATTTGCCTTTTAAAGTTTCACACCTCCTCAGTCCAAACAATGCTACTTAGAAAAGTTTCTTTAAAATTTTCACACCAATTTCCTATTATCATCAACAGTTGATATGGTTGTAAAGTATTTGCATGAAAATAATATTTTCATTTTGATTTGTGAGTGACCTTATCAAGGAGACTCCAATTACAGAAGTTCAACATCTGAAAAGCCATTTCAGCCGTTGTCCCATTTAAGTTCTCGCCAAATTATACCGGCTAAACTTTTCTAATCACAGAAAACATTTTCTAAAATTATGTTTATACTTACATTCACGAAGAACACTTAAAACTATTTCCCAACAACAACACCACTACACAAATACATCCACAATTAACTGTAATATCACACAATTACTTTACGACACCACTCGGTGCCACTTGTCACCGCACCCGTCTTCTCACATCAGCGGTCAAATATCCACTGAACACTGAAAACCGACTGAATTATGGTTTGTACTTTGTTCACAGAATGCGCGCGCATTTTGAGGCTTTTTTATAACTATCTTAAGTGTCCTTTTTATAAAAGTTTTGTTATCTGTCAAGTAAACGAGCGGATAGCTCCGGTCGTGAGGAACTTAATATAATTATTTTTATTTTTTATTTTATGGAAAAGGAGAACAAACGAGCGTACGGGTCAAAGTACTAAATAAATATTTTTTATATTAATAAGTGTCTACAATTTAGTAACGTAAGCATTTCGTCTATTGAAATGACAAGGTCTTTGAGATTTTTATTTATAGCAATATAATGAGTCAGAAATCACGAATATAAAACGCCAAAAATCATTTGTGTACAATAAATTCGATAACTTTTCCGACGTCTACACTACACACTACACTACTACACAGAGAAATTTGCCATGTCGTTAAAGACAGTAGGTATAATTATTTTTTCTATAGAGTTGTGAATGTCTGTCTTTTGGTTGTAACATAACCATGTATCCAATTTTCTTATAACTTGTTCGTAACCCACCCATAGATCCATATAAACTGTTATCGGCGTTACCATTGTTATGTATTACGCAGCCAACAAAAGCGATTGATGGGTCTATATTTAAAAAAAAAAAGTCTACTTTACTAAAGAATTATTTTTGCTCTGTTTATAAAAGATCCACCTGACTCTTCATCCTGGTAATACATTCACAATTACGGCAAAGTATATATTTTTTTTTAGTAGAATAGGAAGGTACAAACGAGCTTGGTCACCTGGTGTTAAGTGATCACCGCTCACATTGTCTTGCAATACCAGATGAATCACAAGAGCGTTGCCGGCCTTTGAGGAAGGTGTATGCGCTTTTTTTGAAGGTACCCATACGTCGTATCGTTCCGGAAACACCGCACAAGGAAGCTCATCATATCATAGCTTTGTAGTATGACTAAGAAAACTCCTTGAAAACCGCACTGTGGAGGACGGCCACACATCCTGAGGGGATGATATCCTATCTTGAGGCGTGTCGTGCGAAGGTGGAATTCGGCGGCAGGAATCAGGTTAAACACCTCTTCTGAACACTCCTCCTAAATGCGGTAGAAGACACACAAAGAAGCGACGTCTCTACGCAACGCCAAGTGATCCAGCCGTTCACAGAGCACTAGGTCCCCGACAATTCAAGTTGCTCTGCGTTGCACGCAGTCAAATGGATCGAGCTGATACTGGGGTACGTCAGACCAGATATGACAGTAATACTCCATGTGTGGCCGGGCCTGCGCTTTGTAGAGCGCTAGAATGTGGGCTGGCTTGAAGTATTGCCGTGCTCTATTGACGAAATTGGCAATCGCTCGTGATTTCAAGACCCAGTATTCCGACACTAGGTGAACCTAAAAGCCTTTAAGGGAAGTGTTGGTGTCGAAGAGCGGTGATACGACAAATAGTTTTTTTTAGTTGTAAACGCGCAAACTTGAGGCTTCTGGGGGTTAAATTGGACAAGGTTCAACGACAGCACTACGACAATTTCTCGAGAGAGACCTGCATGGCCCGTATATACGGCATCACCAGTGTTGTAGTCTGCATAGCAAACAGCGTGGGAGATAGCACACAGCCTTGGGGCACTCCAGCGTTCACGGGCTTGGTATTCAAGCAATAACCGTCAACAACGACCTGTATACTGCGCTCAGTGAGGAAGCTGGAGGTCCACTTGCATCAGCTCTCGGGAAGCTCAAATGATGGAATTTTGGAGAGGAGCGACTTGTGCCATACACGATCAAAGGCCTTCGCTATATCCCGGCGAACTGCCAGGCGTTCCCCCTTGCTTTCAATAGCCGCCGCCCATCTCATCCATATTTAACCAAGTTTAAAGGTTATTTTTCCAGTGGGAGGCTCCTATGCACAGGATGCCGGCTAGATCATGGGTGTGGTAACCTTGATCAACGGCGCCTATTTCTGCAGTTAAGCAATAATGTGTAAACTTTAATGTGTTTCGGTCTGAAGGGCGCCCTAGCTTGTGAAATTACTGGGCAAATGAGACTTAACATCTTATGTTTCAAAGTGATGAGTTGTACGCCATTGTAGTGCCGCTCAGAGTTGTTGAGGTTTTGAAGTATCCTGAGCGGCACCGCATTGTAATAGGCAGGGCGTATGATTTACCATCAGTTGAACGCTCATCTCGTCCCTTACTTTCATTTAAAAAAAGTGTTAAATGACTTGTGTTGTCATGTTGTGTAGTTTGCTTGAAGTAAGTATAAAGTGTGGGCGTATTGGAATAGGATGTAAAAATACCTTTTTTTATGGAAGTAACTAAAGTACCGGCATTGAGCTGACTTTATGTTAGCTAGTCACCCTCGCCAATGAAACAAATATTACTACCCCACCGTTCGAGACAAGTTTTTTTTCCGTTTTACACACTTTTTCAGTCACTATTTTGTTCATTTATCCCCTCGAAAGCTCTGTTGCAAAATAAACAAGTTTAAAAGCGAATACTTATTTATCATTCAACCGCATTCAAGTGATAGTTAAATACTTTGCAGGTCGGTTAGCTTACATAGTATTCCGCTGTTGTGTTTAATGGAACGATATTATTTAACAGATAGTAAATACGTTTATAAACTTTGCATTAACCCCTTACACTTTTATCCTAACAACTTAGCCAGTACAAGTTAAGAATAAACCGCGAGCCGCGACATCTATGGTCGTATGGCGTAACACACATTCCGTCAAGTAACCACACGCGAAGGTTGAGCTCCCGCAACATTTAAATATAAATCCAGGAAATCCTCGTATTCCTGTCGATTTGCCGCCGCGAGATCGGCGAGACACTTAACGAAGAAATAACTTTCTTCGTTAAGTGTCCCGCGATATATATATTGTGGTTCGCCAGCACACTCAGGCGACTATAGAAGAACCCAGGATCTTGCAGAAGAGGTGAGTACCGGCTAATTCCTTTACTCCAATGATTCCTATTCTGTTTACCTGAGTACCCCCTTTTATTAATACAGTCCACTTTAAATTCCCTGGCGCAACCAGCATAATTTATATAATTATATATGTCGCAGGTATATTGTCAAAGCCGTGATATTACAATTTCCCTAGTGATATTATAATTAAAAGGTAGATTGTCAATCGACTTCACTACATCGAGCAGTATCGATTCAGTCGTATCTCCTCCGTATCAATGATGTGTGGTGGCACATTATACTTCGCTCGCTTGTATAGATGGTGCCTAACATATTATGTGTACTTAAGATGAATCAACCAAGTCAAATGTCAGGAAAGCCTCTGGGAGTACTTGCCAGTTAAACGACCCCTATTAGTTGTGTGTAACTAAGTATGTCCTTCGGGATGTCAATATACGTAATAGTTTGTGTTAACATTTCGCTTTGAAGGTAAACTAATTAATGTTTCTTCATCAAACACTGAATGGATCGAGTTGAGAACTAAGTTAAAGTTTCAAATGATATTGTATCATTTACAAAGAGCAACGCGGTGGCTAAAGACATCGTACTTAGATGTTAGATCTTACTTTACTTATAAATTAAGATCTTGAACTGATCGTATCGTAATAAGTTGTATTATTGATATTATAAATTCAAATTTATCTATCTTTACATATAAATAAAATTTAAGTGACTGTTTGTAATATTGAAATAACCGCTTTTTACTAAATGTATATATATGAATATATATACGGTACATACACCAAAAATTCTGTTTGTTTGCTCCGCCTAATCTCTGAAATGGATGTACCGATTTTGACGGGACTTTTATTGGCAGGTAGCTGATGTAAAAAAGAGTAGCTTAGGCTATGTTTATTTTAGAAAAATAAACTAATGTTGCAATGTCCAAGAAACGCTCTAACTCTAAAATTAATTTATACGACAAAACATCGTTTGCCGGGTCAGCTAGTAATTAATATAAACCAAAAACTAATACTTTATTTTAAAAAATATCAATATAATATTATGATTGGCTTAGAAATAGATGATCCATGACAGGTGGACACGAGTTATTTGATTTATTCACTCAGCTGTACGTAGCTCTCAAATATATTATATTGTATATTGTAAACACATTTTATACATATTAAATTTAAATCTCGTAAGCTTGTCAATATAATATTTTTCAGAAAGATCTTAAACAGGGTTAGAACATTAAGCACAGAAACTATGTTAATATTAATTAACTGTATTAATGATATTTAACGCGGAACCTATTTAAGATTTCAGTAACACTTTATTACTCTATAACCTCGGAGAACCTTGGAAACGAGGTTCATATCGTGAAAATCATTGTTTAGCACAGCAGTCATTTTGAGATCAAAAATGATCCCAAATTACTTCTCTGCTCTGCTTTCTTCGGAACCTTGAAATTGATATCCATATTGTTGAAATTCAATATGCGGCCACCTTGGATTTCAAAAATAATCTGAAATTCGTTCATTGAAACCCAGAAAAATTTAATCAATATTTCCATTCAGAGAGACTTGGTAATGATTCTCTTACCTTCTACATCTTTCTTTCATGACTTCGCCATTATTCTGGACATACTTTAAACAAATATAGGTAACAGCAGTAATTTTCAAGCTCAAAGGCATAAAATGCATTTATTTTCTCAGAATTTTGATGTCATTTCTAATATATTAGTTACTAGTAGCCGCTTCGGATCTCAATTCCAATTATACTTCAATCATGCATATCTTAAGACAATAAGTAAAAAATAAAAATCTCTTCAGCATTTTGAAGTTGGTGGTAATTGTATTTATAGGTCAGCATGTCCATACCATATATTTTTGTCAGCTGTTGACTGAGTCCAGAATTCTCCTTCAAAAGCTCCTCCTTCCTTTTTGAGAATTGAAGAGACATCATTCACCTTTTTAGTAACTGTTAAACCCGGCCTGTTACAATGCAGTGCCACTCAGGATTCTTGTTTAAATCCAAAATGCTGAGTGGAATTGTTCCCTTTTTTTGGAAAAGAAGGACAATCGAGCGTATGGGTCACCTGGTGGGTAAGTGATCACCGTTGCCCACATTCTCTTGCAACACGAAAGGAATCACAGAAGCGTTGCCGGCCTTTATGGAAGGTGTATGCACTTTTCGTGAATAACACATGTCATATCGTCCCGGAAACACCGCAAAAGGAAACTCATTCCACAGCTTTGTACGTGGTAGAAAGTTTTTTTGAAAAACCCCACTGTGTAGTACCGCCACACATCCAGGTGGTGAGGATTTTTTCAGTTGTTTAATTTGTGGCGTGTCGTGCGAAGGTGGAATTATTCACTTTCAAAGATGATATATTAGCTCAGTAACGTCTGAAGTAAGGTCTGACCTAGTGGTAAAACCTTAATGTTAATATGCTACTCCAGCTATACATAGTCCTTCTTGTTCTAATATATCCAGCCCAGTTCAAATTTCATTATTCTACTGTTTTTGTTTTGCGTCATATTGTAATATACTTTTCGTATATCTTGCTTAGCGGTCTCATCTATCAAATTATGTTTTAAACTCGTTTCTTTTAGAATCCATTAATAATGTAAAATATGAACGCTGATCTTGGTCACAAATTGTTGTTGAATTTTGTAGCGAACTCAGGTCCGAACTTGAAAGTTTCATAATTTTATACACATTGTTACAACCGAGGCTGACGAGGTTCGAAACTTTGACACAGATGTACACACAAGTTTCCACAGAGGTTTTGTGCTTCGTGAGTTTACAAACTTTTCGATTTACACGCAGCTGTTTTACAATATTGATGAGCAGGATATAAGAAGCTGAAATATTTATTTTTTATTGCACTCGACTATATTAAGAAAGTATGTACTATTGCTAAGTCAATGCATATTAGAGAAATAATTAAAAATGCTTCAAATAAAATAAAAATTACTTGGAAAGTTATTAACTGGGAATCTGGAAGAGCGAAAGACTGCAAGTTTGAATATAATCTAATAATAAACAATACAAAAATCCACTCTGAGCAGGAAGTAGCTTCTGCTTTTTAGAATTTTTTTTCTGACATTCCAGTTTCCATTTCAAGCACCCTTGTCTCCTCCACCAGTGTTGCCGAGTCTCTTCTCTTGGAAAATGTTAAGGAATGTTAACAAAATTTCAAATTCAGTGTTGTTAGCCCAGCAGAAATAATTAAAACTTTCAGATACTTAGAAATGAAAAAAACTGCTGATATATGGGGCATATCTGTCAAAATAATAAGTTCTGTTATTGACGTTATAGCACCATATCAAGCACTAGTTTTTAATAGCTGTATTGAACATGGCGTGTTTCCTGACCTTCTGAAGTATAGTAAAATTACACCAATATTTAAATCGGGACTCACTTCTGACCCGAATAACTATCGCCCTGTTTTGGTATTGCCGACCCTTAGTAAAATTTTTGAAAAAATTATTTTAAGCCAAATGCTTACTCACTTTAACACTTATAAGTTACTTCATATAAAGCAATTTGGCTTTACTAGGGGACGCTCGACTACGGATGCAGGTGTTGAACTTATCAGGAATATTTTTGAGGCCTGGGAGGAATCACAGAATGCACTTGGTATCTTCTGTGATTTATCTAAGGCTTTTGATTGTGTTCAGCATTCAACGCTGGTCAAGAAGCTATGCCACTATGGTATAATAGGATCTGCACTTCTTCTGATCTCATATTTAAATAATAGGATTCAGAGGGTCGAGGTGAATGGCAGGAGATCTCCTGGGCCTCCTCTCGGTATGGGGGTACCACAAGGGTCTATTCTTGGACCCTTCCTCTTCCTAATTTATATAAATGATCTACCTAACCTTGTTGAAAAATCACAAGGTGGTATTGTTTGCGGATGACACTTCACTTATATTCAAAGTGAAACGAAGCCAAGTTTTGTATGACGAAGTAAACAATGCTCTATCTGACGTGTACTGGTTTAGCGCCAATAACTTATTGTTAAATAATCATAAAACCAAATATATTAAATTCACCGCGACAAATGTCAAAAATGTAGATGCGAATATTTTATTAAATGGAGAGGTGGTAAAACCAGTGGAATCTGCTATATTTCTTGGCATTACTCTTGATTCCAAATTGCAGTGGGGCCCCCATATTGAAGGATTGGCGAATAGGCTTAGTTCTGCAGCATATGCGGTTAAGAAAATTAGACGGTTAACTGACATAGATACGGCGAGATTAGTATACTTTAGTTATTTTCATAGTATTATGTCCTATGGTATATTGTTATGGGGCAGTGCGGCCGATATTAATACTATTGACACGGGAGTGGGTCAGGGATTGGAAATAATACTCCGCTTATAGAAACGAGTCTTTATTTGCGTTCACTTTTTCTGAACTTGCACGTCGCCGGTCTGCCGCTGTTCCTCTTGTGGGCGGCGGTACCTTCAACGCGTCACACTGCACCGAACACTACTTCTCTTCTGTCTTCTTCTTCTTAGAACACTTCCACTTTTCACTACTTCTTCTTTTCTTCTTCTTCTTCTTTATACTTTCGAGTCAGAACTAGAACTGCCGTTTATATACCCCCGGATCCGTTCTTTTTTCAAAATGATTCTCCCATTCCATCTTTAAATTTAAATTGTACTAGAAAATTCTTTTAACTATTTTTATCCTGCTTACACCTTTTCCATCCCTTTTTTTGTGTTCGATTTGATCCTGAACTTACTAGAAATTTCCTTTAACTTTACAAAACCCAAAAAAATCCATACACTGGTAGGCGTATCGAACCCGGGTCTACAGCATCTAAAGTAAACACTTTTCCGCTGAGCTACGAATATTGCTGACGGAGCTGTTGAAATTAACAATGTCTTGAAGTTAGACAACTCTCGTCATATACTTCGAAGCGTTGCTACGCAACACCGCCCCCTCCCAAGACATGATCGTCCCGATCATCGTTGCTTCCGTAGTACTTAGCCACCCGATCGACATGTACGATTTTCGGGGGACTTCGAGGGGTACGCTGGATCCTGAGAGTCACATCATTTATCCTTGTGATTACTTTGTATGGTCCCTCCCAACTTGGTTGGAGCTTCGGAGACTTCCCCTTTCGCCTTACAGGATTGTGTAACCAAATCAGGGTTCCCTCTTCAAAACTAGGAATATTAGCTCTTCGATCGTAGCGGGTCTTCATCCGTTCACTTGCCTTAAGCCCAGTTGTTCTAATTTCCTCGTAGATGTCAACCATCTTTTTCCGTAACTCATCCACATATTCTGTTATACTTTTCGGAGTATCCGGTGGACAGCCTGAGAGTAAATCAGCTGGCAATTTCAATTCCCTTCCAAAATTGGCGTACGCAGGAGTCACCGTTGTCGTCTCGTGTATCGCGCTTCTATACGACATAAGAAACAGTGGAATGTACTCATCCCAGTTATCCTGATGACTGTCCACTACTTTTGCCAGATGTCGCTCCAATGTTTGATTGAACCTCTCCACCATCCCGTCCGACTATGGATGATATGGCGTAGTTCTGGTCTTATGGATTCCCAAGATCTTGCAAACTTCTAGAAATACTTGTGACTCGAAGTTCCGCCCTTGGTTACTGTGCAACTCCAAAGGCACACCGAATCTGCAGAAAACTTCATTCACCAGCTTCGTCGCAACGGTAACTGCTTCTTGATTCGGTAGAGCAAATGCTTCCGGCCACTTCGTGAAATAATCCATCACCACCATTATGTAACGGCTTCCAGCTTTGGTGACTGGAAACGGTCCGGCTATATCCAGAGCTCCTCTCTCCCATGGAGCCCCAACATTATACAACTTCATAGCTCCTCTGCTCCGGGTTTGAGGTCCTTTGACAGCTGCACAACTCTTGCATTTACGGCACCAGTCTTCCACATCATCAAGGCAATGCAACCAGTAAAATCGTTCTTTAATTTTTATGAGAGTTCTTCTTATTTCCAAATGTCCACCTGAAGAACCATCGTGATAAGTTCTCAGGATCTCGTTCACCTTCTCCCTGGGAACGACCAGTTGCAGATGGCAATCCTTTCCTTGCGGGATTTCCCATTTCCGGCAGAGCAACCCGTCATACATCACCAAACTATTCCATTGTGCCCAGAGACTCTTGGTAGCCGTACTCCATTTTGGTTTAAGTGATCCACTTGCTAGCCAATGTAAAAGTGGTTGAAGATCCTTATCATTTTCCTGAGCTCTCCTCATTGCATCGTTGCTCCAGTTCCCATCGATCGAATCTGTTCTGATCAGTCGGATTATTGGATTTTCTTTCTCCTCCTGACGAATGCAATGTTTGCATTCCGTCGGACAAGGTCTTCTAGATAAAGCATCTGCGTTTCCATGAGTTTTTCCTCCTCGATGTTCGATTTCAAAGTCATACTCTTGAAGTTGCTCAATCCATCTGGCCACTTGTCCTTCCGGATTCTTGAATTCTAGTAACCACTTCAAGGCGGCATGATCAGTCCTTACGAGGAATTTGCGACCCAACAAGTACTTTTTAAAATGTTGTAATGTCTTCACCACGGCAAGTAACTCCCTACGAGTTACACAGTAGTTTCTCTCCGGCTTCGATAAAGATTTGCTAAAGTATGCAATTACAACTTCTTGATCTCCCCTCTTCTGAGATAACACTCCACCAATTCCAGAATTGCTAGCATCAGTATCTACTATGAATCTTCCCTCCGTGTCAGGATATCCGAGGATAGGTGATTCACATAGTCGTTTCTTTAACTCTAAGAAAGCTTGTTCGCAGTCTTCATCCCAGAAAAAGGTTCTTTTCTCCTCCGTCAGTCGATGTAAGGGCTTAGCAACATCGGAAAACCCTTTCACAGACCGTCGATAATAAGAGCATAGTCCTAGAAATGCTCTCACATGTGTCTTTTCTGTCGGCGTCGGCCAGTCTTTGACAGCACTTATCTTGGCAGGATCCGTCGCAACGCCTTGCTCCGAGATAACGTGCCCCAAGTAATTCACCTGACGTTGAAAGAAGGAACATTTCTTTGGACTCAACTTCAAGTTGGCACCCTGCAGTTTTGCGAAGACTTTTTCGAGCTTCTTAAGATGATCTTCAAAACTTCGTCCCATAATGATTATGTCATCCAAGTAGACAAGGCAGGTTTCTCCCAACATACCTGCCAGCACATACTCCATCAACCTTTCGAAAGTAGCTGCGGCGTTGCATAGTCCGAAGGGCATTATTTTGAACTGCCATAATCCTTTTCCGATTGAAAAAGCCGTCTTCTCCTTGTCTTTGGGGTCCAGATCAACTTGCCAGTAGCCACTTTTCAAATCCAAGTAGAGAACCACGTCATGCCACAAAGTGAATCTAAGGTGTCATCGATTCTTGGCAATGGATAACTGTCCTTCTTAGTAACATCATTCAGACGCCGATAGTCCACACAAAATCTAGTTGATCCATCCTTCTTCTTCACCAGAACCACTGGAGAACACCATGGACTCGACGACGGTTCTATCACACCATTTTCTTTAATATCCCGAATCATGTCTTCCACTTCTTGTTCGCGTGCAAGCGGAATACGTCTTGGTCTTTGCCGTATCGGAACAGTGTCTCCTGTGTCGATCTTGTGTTTCACCAAACCAGTTCTTCCTATGTCCCCGTCGTTCTTTGAGAAAATCCCGGAGTAGCGTAGCAAGAAATTTCTCGCTTTTATTAACTGTAGCTTGGTAAGATTGTCCTTACAGCCATCCAGAAGTTTCTGTATGTTCACATCCTCGTTTGCAGCTACGGTCTTCCTCCCTTCTTCACACTTTCTTAACCAAGCTCACAAGCTCCGATCACTGTTCCCTTCCTAATGATTTGCTTGTTCTCATGAGGATTAAACACGGGAACCATCGCAATCTGGGAGTTACCCACAACAGTCCTGGCTGGGATCCATGTCGTGTCCGATGTCTCTCTTTGTATTATAGCGCATTTACAAGGTCTTCCTCTGTCATCCCTTGGCAGGACTACCGGGACTAGGGTTTGCGATCTCGGATTTAAAGTAGTGTCTCTTAAGCACAACACTTTCCCAACAGTTCCACCTTTTATTGGAATTTCTTCACCTCCATGCTTCAATACACCATGTTTCATGTCAATGGTACACTGATGATTTCGAAGAAAATCCAACCCAATGATGCAGTCATCTGTGATATCCGCTATTACCACTTTTTGCCAGTACAACGTATCCCCGAGTTTCATGGCCACGACCTTCTCTCCCTGGACTGGTATGCGCTGGCCTGTAGCTGTTGTCAGTGTTAAGCTTACATTTTCTCGCATATGTCGTCTTCCGATGCTCTCTAGTCTCTTTTGGCTAACGATTGTACGTGAGGCTCCCGTATCCAAAGTGAAACGGCAAGATTTTCCATTTATTATTCCTTCTATAACCAAAGTGTTTCCGTCACATGCTTGCTTCACGAAGATCCTTGGGGCTTTCCTTTTACCGGCCAGTGCCCACCCCGCTGCTCTGGCCTTTTCCTGTTGCTCCAGCGGTGACGTTGAGATTGTCGCATCCTCCCTACCTTGCGTTGTGCGCTCACGTCTGGGACAAGTGCTCCTGAGGTGTCCTCGCTTCCAACAGCCGTAGCATACCGGGTTGTATTCTCGCATTCGGCTGGAATCTGCTGGTACAATTTCACGGAGTCTCAACGCCCGAGAATCGTGGCGAACCGCTTCCACTTACAACACATGTGCCACCGCTTCCTTTAAACTAGCATGATGACTCAATCGTACGGCTGCTCCTACTTCGGCGTCCCGTATTCCATCGATGAACACTTGGAGCAACATTTCTTCTATTGCAGCTGGCGACGACTGATATGCTTTACGCACTAGCTTCTCAGCTTCCACGGACCACTGCTGCAGAGTTTCTTGGCCCTTTGACTGCGGTCCTTAAGTTGCGCCCAATACACATGCTCAAGGTGTTTATCGCCATAACGTGCCTCCAACGCGTCAAGAAGTTCTGTGTATGTCACTTCCTGCTTCCCAGCGCCGAGTGCTTCCAATACGGAGAGTGCTTCGTCACGGAGCGCTAGTGTGAGGGCAGAGTGCGCTTCTTGGTCACTCCAACCGCAGGCTCTTCTGACCGTCTCCAATTGTAGCTTAAAGGCAGCCCAGGAAGACTTGCCATCGTAGGGAGGTACTTTTAAATTTCTGCTCGATGTGGTTCCGCAGAAAACTCCTGTGTTGGCTGAAGGACACACGACCCTCCCACTGAGCTGATTAATGGTAACTTCTATCTCTCCCATCTTCCGTTGAAAGTTCTCTTCAACTTTGTCCATCTTCTTTTCCACACTTTCAATCCGGGCGATCTCTTTTTCCACAGCGTCAATACGGGTGGAGTTTTTCTGCACAACGGATAAAATGTCTTTGGAGAGACCTTCATGCAGGCCTCGCAGCTGCTCCTTCTGTCGGCGTGCTTGTTCCTTCTGTTGGCGCGCTTGCTCCTCTTTCAAGCCCCGCAACTGCTCCTCTTGTCGGAGCGCTTGCTCCTCCTATCGGCGCGCTTGCTCCTCCTGTCGGCGCGCTTGTTCCTTTCGCAAGGCCCGCAGCTGCTCCTCCTGTCGGCGCGCTTGCTCTTGCATCATGGCGGCCATCTGCTGCATGAGCGCGCTGATGTCTACGGCAGGGGCCTGCGGTGCTGACACGGTCGCACTGAGTCCAGAGCCGGATGTTTCTGACTCGTCCTCTGCCGCTGCAGCTGCTCCCGCTCGCGTGGTCACTCCCTTCTCGTTCCTGGGTACTAATGGCATCTTTCCAATCCCACTTCTGACACCAATTGACACGGGAGTGGGTCAGGGATTGGAAATAATACTCCGCTTATAGGAACGAGTCTTTATTTGCGTTCACTTTTTCTGAACTTGCACTTCGCCGGTCTGCCGCTGTTCCTCTTGTGGGCGGCGGTACCTTCAACGCGTCACACTGCACCGAACACTACTTCTCTTCTGTTTTCTTCTTCTTAGAACACTTCCACTTTTCACTACTTCTTCTTTTCTTCTTCTTCATCTTTACACTTTCGAGTCAGAACTAGAACTGCCGTAGGCCACGCTTAGTACGGTTTATATACCCCCGGATCCGTTCTATTTTCAAAATGATTCTCCCATTCCATCTTTAAATTTAAATTGTACTAGAAAATTCTTTTAACTATTTTTATCCTGCTTACACATTTTCCATCCCTTTTTTTGTGTTCGATTTGATCCTGAACTTACTAGAAATTTCCTTTAACTTTACAAAACCCAAAAAAACCATACACTGGTAGGTGTATCGAACCCGGGTCTACAGCATCTAAAGTAAACACTTTTCCGCTGAGCTACGAATATTGCTGACGGAGCTGTTGAAATTAACAATGTCTTGAAGTTAGACAACTCTCGTCATATACTTCGAAGCGTTGCTACGCAACACTATCTTTGTGCTGCAGAAGAGGGCTATTCGCGCGATTTATAACCTAGGTCCTAAAGAATCATTAAGAGAAAAATTTTAAGAAATAAACATTTTGACTGTTGCTTCTCAATACATTTTCGATAATGTTTTATATATTCATAAGCACATTGAGGAATTTTCTAGAAACTGTGACATTCATAATGTTAACACGAGAAACAAACATAAACTTGTTATGCCTACTACTCGGTTGGGTCGAGTTAGTAAGTCTTTTGTTGGGCGATGTATATTCTTCTACAATATGATCCCAAAAAATGTACAAAACAAAAGTGTTCCGAAATTTAAAAGAATTGTTAAAAAACGTTCGTGTGGGAAAGGTTATTATAGCATAAACGATTTTCTTACTGACACCACGGACTGGGAATAAAGCGAACACCCTCAGGCTCTTTAATTATAAATGTTTATTGTACGATATTACATTGTAATCCATATTATATATTTAAAAAAAAGCCCGCTGAGTTTCTTGCGCCCATTCTTCTCAGGTCTGAGTAGTGGAGTGGGTGGTAGATTTTGACGTTCAATAAGTGATTTTAAATCCTATTTTGAATAAAAATATTTGAATTTGAATTTGAATTTGAATTTGAATTTGAATTTGAATTTGAATTTGAATTTGGATTTGATTTTGATTTGAATTTGAATTTGAATTTGAATTTGAATTTGAATTTGAATTTGAATTTGAATTTGAATTTGAATTTGAATTTGAATTTGAATTTGAATTTGGATTTGGATTTGGATTTGGATTTAGGTTTGAGTTTGAGTTTGAGTTTGAGTTTGAGTTTGAGTTTGAGTTTGAGTTTGAGTTTGAGTTTGAGTTTGAGTTTGAGTTTGAGTTTGAGTTTGAGTTTGAGTTTGAGTTTGAGTTTGAGTTTGAGTTTGAGTTTGAGTTTGAGTTTGAGTTTGAGTTTGAGTTTGAGTTTGAGTTTGAGTTTGAGTTTGAGTTTGAGTTTGAGTTTGAGTTTGAGTTTGAGTTTGAGTTTGAGTTTGAGTTTGAGTTTGAGTTTGAGTTTGAGTTTGAGTTTGAGTTTGAGTTTGAGTTTGAGTTTGAGTTTGAATTTGAATTTGAATTTGAATTTGAATTTGAATTTGAATTTGAATTTGAATTTGAATTTGAATTTGAATTTGAATTTGAATTTGAATTTGAATTTGAATTTGAATTTGAATTTGAATTTGAATTTGAATTTGAATTTGAATTTGAATTTGAATTTGAATTTGAATTTGAATTTGAATTTGAATTTGAATTACCTAATTAATCAATTTGAATTAATTATTACATTTCTTATGAAACTGTTATCTCTTTTAGAAGACACTCCACCTATTATCCAAAATTAATCTCAGAAGTGAGGTATATCAATTGATAATAACAAATTGTTTTGATTTGAAACAACGACATCTCAAGTCAATTTTCTAATATATAATTATTTGGGTTGAGCAGGTTATCAAATGTAAAGGAGATCCTGTAGATGGATCCACAACCTGAGAGTTGAATAAGATGTACCAATATTTATGAACGATGCGGGACTCGAAGTCGGGTTCAGTCCCAGAGCTCTTTCCATCTGAGCCAACCGTTCGAGTACATATATTTGGGATCGTAAATTTTGTTATATTACTCTTGAACTCTCAGATTGTGGCTCCATCTACAGGATCTCCCTTACAGTTGATAACCTGCTCAACCCCAATATTGCATAATTGTCTTGATGTCGCTCTTTTAACTTTTTCGACTTTCAAATTGAACAAAATGCTGTTTTTTTTACTAACGCAATCTAAAATCTTCAATCTTCAATCAAATCCTTATCAAAATTTGCCTTTGATAGTTCAAAGGCAAGGAAATTTTGATAAGGAGCTTTGGAATAATATAAGGAGATTTGTAGCTTTAGTGTAGTCACTAAAGCTACAATCTATTTGACTGGTTCGCTGACCACACTTCATAAGGGATATAAAAACAGACTTTAAAGCGGTTATTTAATTCTTACAAAGCGAATGCGGTCATGAAGTAGCTGTGACAATGACATTGAGACTTAACAGAAAATGTTAATAAGATTCATAATATACACACACAGTGACCTCCGGCGGCGGCCTCATTACTTTGTCAAAGAACTCTAATGTCGTCACACATCGCGGTCAAGACACAGCTTACATTTTTCAGTTAATATTTACTTAAGATGAGGCGTAAAATTTAGGAGAGGGTAGGGAATAAACTAACTAAGAACTAATTCTAGTAGGCTTCATAAGATACATAATAGCTTTAAGGGTAAATGTATACACTGCTATAATAAAGTTCTGAACCAATGTTCAGGCATTATCTATAAATAAATTTAAATCTTAATATATATAAATCTCGTGTCACAATGTTTGTTCTCAATAGACTCCTAAACTAATGAACGGATTTTAATGGTGATTACTTCATGGAGTGCAGTTTGGTCCAACTTTAGAGATAGGGTAGTTTTTATTTCGATTTGGGACCCCTAAATAATTTATTTTCAATATTTGTTTTGTATGGACATAATATTTTCTATGAGAGAATTAAGTGACGCACGGTTTGGCTGTGAAACAATTTCATTCTAACAACAGGGAGCATATTTACGAAATAATTTTTGATGTTTTGAAATATAAAACAGTTGTTTTTTTACTATCTACAGAACAACGTCTGTCGGGGCAGCTAGTGTTTTATAAAAAAATTGCTCTGTCGTAAATCCTATTACTGCTGAATATCTAAATGATCGGACAGCCTGGGACTAGATTTTGATTATTTTATAGCGATAGAAATGACTGTACAGTATTGTATATTTTTATTGAAAAGAGCGCAAAAAAAGAATGCTGGGAGAGTTTCTTGCGCCGCTCCTTCTCTCTCAGAGCGCCATTTGTTTCCGACGCGGTAGTAGTATCTAGTAGTTATTAGAAATGACATCAAAAAGAATTCCAAAGGAATCAATTTTGAGAAAATAAATGCCTTTTATGCCTTTTAATAAAAGGGAGGAAAACGCATAAAAAACCTTCTCCTCAATTAGGAAGATCACGCAATAGGGTAAAATAAACTAACCCTCTAGAATTATGACTTTGTTTATTGATTCGTATTGCTGTCATTTTATAAGCCTGTGCCCTGTGTGTGCCCCCGGGGTATAAAAGGAAAGAAAAGTCCCAGGACCAAGGGTGTCTTGGTGTAACAGGCGAAAGAAAAATAGAGAGAAAGCTCTTCCTTTACTGTCGTATTTTCATGTCTGAAAATAGTAAGCAATGCAAAGCAATTAAGGTAGGTACCTAAAGCGGTGCGGCACAAAGTGAGGCAGAAAAAAAATATTTTCGGATTTAAGAACTAGGAGGTAACATTTGCCCGGTAGCGCCATCTGCCGAGTTAAACTGTGTTAGTGTTAGCGACCAAGTCTTATGACCAGCCCGACCTGAATAAAACATAGATTGTTATTCATATTTTCAGATGCAGCGAGCAATCATCGTTGTCTAAACTATTACAGGTGATTGGATTTGGTTTGTGGTGCCGAAATCGAATGTATCAATTTTAAAATGGAAATTGTTTCATATAACTGTTATTTTTTGAACTGCATTGTCATCGTAGGCTATGTCTCTAAATTATATTCGTACTTCTTGCTTTATATAGCAGGACCCTATCACATATCCCTACTTATGTTATGAATGTGAATGTAAGTTTGTTTGTTACGCTTTTACGCCTGAACTACTGAACCAATTTTGGTAAAATTTGGTACAGCGATAGACGAGAGCTTGGGAAAGGACATATGCTATATTTTATCCCGGAAAAATCATTGTTTCCCGCGGGATTTGTGAAAAACTGAAATTTCTTGAGCTATAATTATATATAGTTTAGTTAGCCATAGCAATCTTTCTTCGAAATAAGATTCAAATAATATTGTTACTTGATAATTGAGTAGGGGGTTTCATGTTGTCTTTGTTCTTTGAGTTGTTTTACTGGTTGACGCCAGATGGCACTAGTTTCTTTGTGCTTCGTGTGTTCGTAACACTCTTAGAGATGCTCGTCCCGAGCCAAGCTTGTTACTGCCATGGTAACGCGCTAGACGGTCTATGTGTAGCACTTTGAATGTCCCTCTTGGTTGCTTTTGAATTCTATACGTCACATCATTCAGTCGGGTAACCACTTTGTATGGACTGTCCCACTTGGTCTGCAACTTTGGAGATTTCCCTTTCCGGCGAGTTGGGTTATACAGCCACACCAGTGACCCTTCCTCGAAGTCACAGCCGACAATATTGACGTCATCTAAGTAGACTAAGCAAGCCTCTCCAACTAAGCCTGCCAGTACACACTCCATGAGTCGCTCAACCTATGGATTCAGTAAGTTAGTTACTCGGACTGCGAACACTCATGGATTCGTGGCCGGAAACATTAAAGGCTTGTACTAAAGCCAAGAGTCGAATAGACTTTTTCCTTTTTTTTACTGATATATCATGAATAATAATAATATAAATACGGGCATATTTTATTAAGATTGCATGATGACATTTAAGAATAAATGCATTTTTATTTTGTTACAGAACTATGTCCAGAAAAAAGAAACAGGGTGCCACATAGCTATGCCACAAGGAGCACTTTAAATACATTTTCTTATGACAATCAGAGAGAGGAGACGAGCAGGACGTTTAACTGGTGGTAATTGATACGCCCTGCCCATTACTATGCAGTGTCGCTCAGGATTCTTGAAAAACTCAATAATTCTGAGCGGCACAACAATTGCGTTCTCTCATTTGCCCAGAAATTGCACTAGCTATGGCGCCCTTCAAACTGAAACATAGTAATTTATTTATTTATTTATTCAGGAACTATAAGGTAATACTTAAAAAGTAATCTTATAGAACGAGAGGAGATTCGCGGTGTTATAAATTTAAAATGCTTATACATTACTGCTTCACGACAGAAATAGGCGCCGTTGTGGTACCCATAATCCAGCCGGCATCCTGTGCAAAGGACAAAGCCTCCCACTAGTAAAACATATTCAAGTCATCCTCAATCGGCAGTCGAACCCGACTGAAACGAAATGTAAAAATAATATATATTTTATAATAAAGGTGAAAACGTTTAATTAATTTCTAAATAATATAACACCTTATAAATAATTTAGGAGTACATGACGTATACTCACATGTATTTCTTTATTTAGTGCTATACCCAAGTTTTATACTAAACCAAATCTAACACGAGGCTGGCCATTAATAATATTTTATTTGAACTGCAGCCAGAAATACATTGTCTCTACAAATTTTGCTTTCACTTCACAAAACGTAACAAAGTACAAACGGTAATAAATCCAGGTCTAATAAATAAATACCTGCCATATTTGCCGCCTGAGTCCAGCTTCGTATTCCGGAATATTCCGTGCACATTGCTGTTAGGTGATGTGTAAACGTGGGATGGCGTGCGTTATTGTGGGCTCCGGTCGGCCGTGCGTTATTTGTATTTAGAAACTACTGCATATGGTTTTATATCATAAATAAATTTATTGATATAATAATTTATGAAGTTCTCATTCATTATTTAAATGTAGGTTATTGTTATTATTATTATTTGAAGAGGGTGGCTATTTCCTAGTCCTAAAGATTCCTAGTAACACCGCGTCCAAAGTTGAACTATTGTGTTCGCCACTCATACTATAGCTCGTCGTCAAGCCCTGCTGCCTTTACGAACCGCAGTATCTTCTTGACGCGAGTGTTGCAAACACCATCTGGTGGGAAGATGTAGTCGCCAAAGATTGTGTTACGTTTATGCATTAGTGGGCCGCCGTCGCAGAGTAGATGAATAGGCGTTTCATCATCCTCAAGGCAAAATCTGCAAGTTTTGTCATTTTTGATGCCGACCACACTGAGGTGCTTATTTAGGCGACAGTGCCCGGTTAGCATCCTAGTGAGTATGCATAGATTTTTCCTGTTCAAAGATAGGGCTTCATTCGCATAACTACTGTTGAATGCCCTCATCAGTGCTTTAGAGTGGTTCAAACCTGAAGAGTTGTTTCAGCGTTTAAGTGCTTCTTGTTTACATTGGTTATCAGGGTGTGTCGGATGGGGCTCGTAGGCAGTCCACAAATAGGTTCCGGACCATATTGGACTGCTTTAGTCCCAGGTTTTGCGAGCTCATCAGCCATTTCATTCTAGCATGCCCTGGGACCCATCTGAGAATCACTCTGTTCTTCATGCCAAGTGAATTCAGGCATTCAATGCTTTTTTTTTGAGAGGAGGAAATACAGTTACGTATTTACGCCCCGGAACGGGGCGTAATATGTCGGACTCGAGTGTCACCCCATACCGACTAAAACCTCCTCTATGCTGTTAGCCATGCTTTTACAGCGACATAGGACATGGGCCGTGGAGGCCGCAAAGAATACGCAACAACAGTCGCGGGGCGTCTCCTAAGGAGACTCGAACCTCGGACCGGCTGTGTGCTTGTGGGAAGGAAAGAGAATGAAAATGAAGATGAAGGACGAAAAGATGAGAAGAACACACTCGCCGGCGACTGTGGTGATGTTTTGTGTAATGTATGGAAGTGTGTATGTATGTACTTATGAGTGTATGTATGTATGTTTGTATATATGTAAGTAGTGTAAATGTTTGTGGGCATGTATGTTTGTGTTTGTGTCTGTTTCTAGAGTGTGTTTGTGATTGTGTAAGTGGTGTATGTCAGTCCGTGAGTGAGTGTGAGTGGAGTGAAACGCTTACAGGACAAGGACTAACGTCTAACGTGTGCGCGAACACGACGCTTGCATAATAGCATTCAATGCAATTATTGACTAACTTTGACGCCGTCAAGTCAGCGTCTAAAGCCAACAATGCTTCCTGACTATCAGAGTGAATGTATATGTTATGATTGAAGTAGCCTTTTTGGATATTGGTTTCCGCGCATTCCAAGATGGCGTACACCTCTGCTTGAAATATGGAGGTAAAGCTCCCCAGGTTTGTGCTGGATTTAAACCTGGGGCGTTCTCCTTTGTTGTTCATCTAGTCGTCCCTGGAAGATAGTTACGATAAAGTGTTTAACAGTGATTACTTGTGGAGTCATTTGATCAGGTAACATGCCTAATATGTGGTCTCGCAGAACTAAGTCTTCTAAAGTCCTAAGCGTTTACGACATCCAGTTACATGAACCCCTCTGGGCGATTGCCCTCAGCATGCTCGCCTTCGCCTCTTGCTGTATGAACAGTGGAAGAGGCGGTAGGTTTTCCATCGCTTCAATGGCCGCACCAGGAGTAGGCGTAATGGCCCCCGTTACCAACATACAGGCAAGTCTCTGCAGGCTATTTAGTCTGTGTGCAGTTGTTTTCTGGCTGGCTTTGTTCCACCACACAATGGAGGCGTATGTGATTGTCGGTCTCACAGTTGCTGTGAATAACCCCTAATGTCTTCATACCAGACGTCGAGTTACACCCAAGGTTGTATTGGCCTTTTTTACGGCTTTGTCGATGTGTGAATTCCATGTGATTTTCAGGTCGAATGTAACTCCCAGATACTTAACCTCAGCTGAGAATTCAAAAGTGGAGCTGTTCAAACCAACACTTAACAAAATGAAGTCTCTCTCATTTTGTTAAGTGTTCGTTTCCTCGTGAACGGCACAATAACAGTCTTTCCTGCGTTGACTGACAGTTTGTTGGCTGTACACCACTGTGAGATAGTGTTTAGCGCCTTTTGCAATATAGAGCTTAGACCTTGGTGGGGAGTAGACTTTTCTGCCTGCCTTAGGTATAAATAGTACTTTAGCCTTAGTCCATTGTACTGGAAGATAGCCCCAGGCAAAGCTTACCCGGTATATCTTGACTAGTAGCGGTAATAGGATATCCAAGCCCTTTTGAAGAAGCGCTGGAAAAATGTTGTCTAGACCGCTTGACTTATAGGGTTCCAGAGTTTTGATGGCGCATCTTATGTCCCGAGGTCTGATTATCTTTGCCGCTGTACGCCAGTCCTCGACAAGAGGCCGTTGTGTAGGCGTTACAACAGATAGTTGATGGATAGCCCCCGGAAAGTGGTGGGCCATCAGTACTCTTACGTTTTCTACCTCGTCGGCTGTAAAAGATACATCTGGTCTCTTAAGCAGGCCGATTTGGCTAGGTTTGTCCTTGGCGAGCAGTTTGTGTGCTCGGGCTCCTTGAGTTTTTGATAAATCCTCGCAGAACCTCTTCCAAGATGCTCGTTTGGCCTTTCTAACTTCTTTGTTGTATTCTGTCAGGGTTTCTTTATAGGGTTACCATTCTTGGGTCTTTTTAGCCCTGTTAAAGAGCCTTCTAGATTTCTTCCTGAGTTTGTTCAAGTTTGAATTCCACCAAGGCACTTTCCTGTATGAGTATTGTATGGACCCCTGTTTAGTACCACTAGGCAGTTAGCGTCTAAGAATTTAATTAATTAATTAAGAAGTTATTCACCTCTATCGTTGACGTCGCTGCTTCCCCAAGTTGTGTGGTGCGCATTGACGTCGGCCGCGACAATCAGTTCGGCGTTGTTGCGTCGTGCATACTCGACCACTCTCGCCAATTCTGTTGTCGGGTCTCTTTCTTCATATGGAAGCAACGCCGAGCAAACGATCACCTTGGTAACTTCCCAACCTTTGAAATTAATGTACGCCGCAACAAGGTCGTCGGTGCAGACCTCTGTAACAAGTAAGAAATTAGTGTTCTTGTTGAAGACTATGCAAGCTCTGGGTTTTAATCCGCTGGTATTATAGATTAACTTACCAGCTGCGTTCAGTGCCAATATCTTGCCGGTGTTGACCCACGGCTCTTGTAGTAGGGCAAAGAGGATCTCTCCATTCGCGAGGCATTTCTCCATTACTGCAGTAGCAGCCTTGGTGGGGTGGAGGTTTGCCTGTAGTATCCTCGTCCCACTACTGCGGTGTGTCATTGGATTCCACCGGAGGTGGAAGGCTTAGGTCGGTCTGTCTTCTGGTAGGGGTGTTTCCGCTGGCGGCCAAAATTAGCCCTGCTTTGATCCTTCCCTTCCCTGAGCGGACCTGAGACGCTCCTAGACCATCGGCCCTTTGCCCCGGGTCATAGTTTTGGGGGCAACCGGCCGTTGCGGGGTCCTTGGGATCCCGGATGTCCCCGGCCCCACAAGCCCGCTGGTCTGGATGGGTTGCTGTCCACTCGCGGATGCGGAACCGTCAGAGACGCCCTTGATTTTAAAATTAATCTTTCTAAAACCAAGGGCAGCTCCGCACTCGGACTCTTTTAGGGTCTCCGCGGAGGGATCTTCCAAAAAGTGACCACTTGGCCTCCCTTGTCCTCCCTCGCGTGGAGCACCTTCCAGTGTTAAAATATGTAGGTTACAGAAGTCACTATGTAATTTACGGCAAAGAAATTTAATAAAACTTTAGCTAAATAAACTAATGATTAGAAACTGTTCTGGGTTGCGCGTGCTGACGTCATGGACTTACAATAAAATACTAGCGGATAGAAGAACAAAGTGTGCTAAATCAAAGAATGTCTTTTAGTGGATCTATTGTTACTGTAACCGATTTTCATTGACAAGTCGTAAAAAGTCAGGCACGCTTGGTATTCGCTATTTAGTACTGATTTTAAATATCAAACCACCAGCTAACATAAATCAAAATTGGTCACACATTATCGGGCAGTCGTCTACAGCCTAGTATATTGTAAGTGTATGATATTAAGTATTGTTTATATGAGGGTCACACTGGCGTGACTTCTAAAAGCGATACCTCGAAGTTTTTATTTTTAATAATTTAAAGTAGCAATGTCAGAAAGTACCTAAATGTTAGAAGACATGATATGTATAAGTTGTCGTGGAAAAAAAGGAACCTGTCTCTAGGGCGCTGCTGTCGAATTTTTATATTTTTATTATACAAACAATTCTTAATATACCGGTCGCGAAGATCTCTTGTAACTCTTGAATATTTCTTTAGTCTTTCAGTACAATAATTGTCGCAACATTACTCTTCCGTCTAAATAATGAAGCTATCATCTTTTTCACTTCATTTCATCCTTTCTTTACTTTTGTTGACAAACTCTCAAAAGTAATTAACTACTGCGCAGATTCTCTTTTATTTAAGTTTCATAAATTACTTCATATTGATGTTTCCACAAATTGTACACTCCATACGTGGCATAAAAACGGGAGCTTATGTATTACAAAGCGAATGCGTTGGACTTTGAATCAAAAATTATTCAGAGCCGTACTATGCACCTACTGTGGCCTGGTTACCTCGTTAGGGAACTCTTCATTTTATAGCTACCCGCAGCGATCTAGTCACAGATCACATTTATCAGTGGGTAACTTCAATTTTCCTATTTTTCAAATATCGTGGCTCGATGACATAAAAGCGATACCGGGAAAGGAATGGATGAAAACAGGACAGGAAAGAGAACGATGGAGAAATATGGAAGAGGCTTTTACCCGAAAGGGGTCCGAATGAAACCAATAAGTAATATTAGCTGTACTTAGCTTACTTTAGAATTAACTGTTTTAAGTTTAAAATCTTATTTAAAGAAAAATGTAAAAACGTAAAAAGTGATTGGGAATAAATAAAGCTTTGTTAATATTGGAAACTTGAACTTATTCGTTATCTTAACAAACTGGGCTTGCTATTCTGTTGTTTTGAACACTCCTTAAAGAAAGGTAGCTAGAAGTTCTGGGGAACATGGTCTACGTAAAAAAATAAAGATTATTGAATCTGATTCTGGAAAGAGAATTGAAGGAAGGTATAACAGAGGAGAAGAAGTGAATGCTGGATCGATTGATAGTAATAACTGAGAGTTGATGAAGGTTGCAAGACAGGTCACCGAGAAAACCATTATGATTGTCAAGATCCACTTACAGGGGAACTTCGAAATAAGTTTATATTACAAAGTCTTCTGAAGGACCAATATAAAACATTGCAGTTAGTTTTGTTGTTACCTGCTCACAATTTTAGTATACTACATATGAAGGGTACAGGGAAATAATGATGGATGTCATTTTTTAATTTTTTTTTTTTTGATATTGGCAACATTTGAAAGTCCTTCAAAACAGTTTCGTTTTCATAAAAATACAGGCAAATAATGCTAGTTGTCATCAAAAAATCAACCGTTAAAAATTTAGGTGCAGGCTAAAAACGATGAAAGTTTTCGATTACTGGCGAAAAATGCTGGATGTCACTAAAAATCGATTTTATTTTCTAGCATGGACCTGTGTTTTTTTTTCTATATTCTATATTTTTTTTCTATATTTATATATTCTATATAAATTTTATCTATACGATGAAACAATTGCAAAAAAAAGGTTCAGATAATGTGGCATCAATGCTATATGACTACATAATGTTTCATTTACCAGACACTGTAAAACAATTAACAATTTTTTGTGATTCATGTGGGGGCCAAAATAAAAACTATCTGATAATCAGATTTATTTATTACATTGTGCACATTCGGCAAAAATTAGATGAAATTAAAATTGTGTTCCCTGTCAGAGGGCATTCTTACATGGAATGCGATAGAAACATGGCTTTAATAAATCAAAAGGCTCATATTGAGCTACCCTCCGAATGGGCAGAACAGATAGCAGTGGCTAGGTCTAAGCCATCTCCGTTCATTGTTGAACAATGTGAACAGGACCTCTTCAGGAATTGGGCTGAATTGGCAGATTATTTTAAGCTCATGTTTAAACCAAAATGTCCCATCCCAACACGCACTATCAAAGAGATTTGAGTATGCATAGAAAAACCAAAATTGATTTTTCACCGAGACTCATATAATGGTGCATGGGTATCCAACGTTATCACCAATAATAAATTCAAGGGTCCCCGACTGCAAGTCAATGAATTCACACACCCTGAAAAATTGTATGATTCATTGCTACCAATATCCGCAGCCAAATACAATGACTGCGTGCACTTGTCAAAATTCTGCTCACAGAAGGCAAAAAAATTTTTTCTTGCCCTACCTAATACTAATATAATTGAAGATGATGATTAATCAAGCATAGTTAGAGCCTTGCCACTTCAGTTTCTTTGAAGACATTCATCACTCTTTGATTGACATTCATCATTTTTCCCATTTAATAATTGGTAATAGTTTTTCAATTTTTTTTTAATAAATTTTATATCGATATAATTTGCCTTCAGTTTCAACCATTCCAATAAATGTAAACCTATAAACATGAATTTTATTTCGTGCGAGATTTGTGTTAAAGAGATACAGCGAGTCTATGAACCTAAGAATTTAATTTTCTCTAATTAATGTAGAATTGACGTTCATCACTTTTCCCCTGTACCCTTCATATTTTATTTTGACGAATGGTCTAATATTATATCTATATATTATAATAATGAGTAGTCGTTCTTTTTTTGTTTTCTTAAAAATAAATATATTATTTGATGGATAGTCACACATTTTCCAAATACACACAGTTTTTTATTCATTTTAAAATCAGAAGATAAACTAAGACTTTTCAGTCTTTTTCATGAGATACTTTGCATCATACCTTTAAATTAGTAAAGGTAAACTAGTAAATAAATATTATATATTTATTATATAAAAATTCCAGAGATTTTTATAAAATAATAAATCTTATATTCTATACGATTTGCTTGAACGTTGATATATAACTATTTTTGTATTTATGCAGTTATTATAAAATTTCACAATAAATTAATTTATGGATTCTAGTGATGGGACAGACAAGTTTTTAAAAGAATGTAATATACCCTAACTTAGTGTATCATGAGAGTATTATGTAAACGAGAGCTGCCCATTGCAGAATAACAGATTGAAAAGAAATTAAATAACTAAGGAAATACTTAAAATTCTGTCGATTGAGGTGTTCCTGTCGGAGAACAACTGAATAGAAATATGTAAAACGCTTTTAATATTGCAATTATTTATTAATATTATTATCATTATCATAACTCCAGTTTACACTTGAACTATTTCACTTCGTGAATGTAGAGTTTCTCAAATTGTCGAGTATCCAACAGTCTAAATTGTTCGATCGTATATGTGATATACGTCTAGTACCATAGTAGAGACGTCGCTTCACCGAGTGTCTTCTACCACATTTATCAATCAGGAACTATTTCACTTTATCACTGCTACATTATGATGTATATATTATAATCGCTTATTTATTCTCCACTTTCATAAATATTCTTATATTTTTAACGATTTACGAATATTTAAAAAGATTAACACAGGTATTATTGTAAATGTATTTTTTATTTATATATTATTATATTATATTTAAATTAACATTTTTTATAATTTATTTATTTAACCACCGGACGAGCTTTACGAAAATAACTTATGTAAAAAAGCGACTTAACGCAAATAACAATACAGTTACAACAACACGCGTTTTAACCCTTTGAAAAGTATTTTATATGTATAAATGTGTACTACTCGCGATGATCAAAGGAACTACTATGATTTTCAAATATTTCGTGTAGGTGCACCAGATTTTTATTTTCAATCTTTTATTATTGCACTGTGGCCATTGCGGTGTCTATATTAAAATTGCTACCGACCGCTGTGACTGTGAGTTGCTATTAGACATTATTATATTTATGATAGCAATCAAGGATTATTGTCCACGCTGTATTTTATCATAGTTGATTGGATTTGGTTTGTAGTACGAACGAACATCGCTCGATTTGAAAAGTTGAAACACACAACCGAATGTAATGAATAATTTGACCGACGGCGCGGCGCTTGCAATCTGCATATAAACCGGAAAATATTTGAAACGGAAAAGAATAACACAACAAAGTGGTTTGATGTTGTTAACTGGGGTGATTGTTTAAATAGATAATATGCTGTATGTCCTATGTATAATTAATGGTTACAGTTAAAGAAAAAATTCTTATTTATTAAATAAAATGAATATCACTTTGTTAATTTAGATCAAAGAAATGACAGTTTTAAATATCAATTTTATACTTTTACGGCCTTAGAGATAAAGTTATAACTAATCATAAACCAAGAAAATGCAAAATGTTTACAAATAGACATTTTGCTTACGATTGGTGTATTCGGACATATAACGTTGCCCGTGTTTATTTGCAAGGCAGCTTGTCATTCGGAAAACTTCAGAATTATCATTGTATTGACAATGTTGTCAACGATATTGTAAACATTTTGCATATTCTTTGTTTAGCATCAGTTATAACTTTATACCAAGTTTATTTGTAAGGCCGTTTATCATTAATCACAACTTCGGAAAGAGTATGAGAAGAAGAGGCATGTAACTCACTGTCGCTATTTTTAATCATCTTTTTTTATGGAAGAGGAGGACACACGAGCATAAGGGTCATGTGATGGTAAGTGATTAAGTGATAACCGTTGCCCATCTTATAAAGCGTCTAATGAACCTACACATGAAGTCGAAAACCGAAAACAATCTACATCTACAGCTTTATAATTATACAAATTAATTTAAATACAATCTAAGTAAAGCGATGTAACAAATATACTGACACGAGTAGGTTAAAAAAAAACCAATCAATAGTTATTGAGTATTGTATACGCATTAGTCCACAGACTCTGTATATAAATAAAGGTATTATGGAACATTACATCAATATTTTAAGTTCCTGATAACAAGATCACCTTCCTCGAACATATTGAAGTGAGGTACATGGCCCACCCCACGACAACGCCATAAGCAATAACATTTAAACAAACATAACCAGTATATTATATCCAAGTTATAAGTATACCTCGCTCCGTTCAAATAAAGTTCGTGTGTACTTATTGTCGCGTAGCAACGCTTCGACGTACATGACGAGTTTTGTCAAAGTTCATGTCGTACAGCAATGTGCATGACGAGAGATGTCAAAATTCAAGGCATTGATAATTTCGACAGATCCGTCAGCGATATTCGTAGCTCAGCGGTAAAGTGTTTACTTCAGACGCTGTAGATCCGCGTTCGATACACCTACCAGTGCAAGGAATTTTTTGGGTTTTGTAAAGTTAATGAAAATTTAATAGTAAGTTCAGGATCAAATCGAACAGAGAGAGAAATAATTTAACAAAAATCAACCGACTTCAAAAGCACTATTCCAAAACAATAGATTAAGGGCCTTACAAATAAACTTGGTATAAAGTTATAACTGATGATAAACAAAGAAAATGTAAAATGATTACAATATCGTTGACAACACTGTCAATACCATGATAACTCTGAAGTTGTCCTAATGACAAGCTCTGCCTTGCAAATAAACGCGGGAAACGTTATACGTCCGAACAAACCGTTCCTAAGCAAAATGTCTATTTGTAAATATTTTACATATTCTTGGTTTAGGCTTAGTTATAACTTTATGCCAATTTTATTTGTAAGGCCGATAATGTGCACTAAAAAGTATAAAAATTATTGCGTATTTTTATACAATCTAATTAATTAATCTTATTCTAGTTACGATTATTGTTATTTTTGTAGTCGGTGTCCTTCCGCCGCGAACCGCTCTCGCCTCTCGCCTCCTCATATCTCACCTATAACTATGTATGTAGTTAAACCTATCTTGGATGACACTGACTCGAAAAATTACAATATTCGTAACTCGAATTAGATTAATTAAATTATTTATAATTAAAAGAGCGACATCTCAAGACAATATCCTAATATGCAAAACATTGGGGTTGAGCAGGTTATCAACTGTTAAGTAGATCCTGTAGATGAAGCCACAACCTGACAGTTGAACAAAGCAAACAAGATTTTATAGCGAGGCGTTACTCGAACGGTTAGCTCACATGGTTAGAGTTAGAGTAGCTTTGTTTTTGAAATTTTATTTGTGTATTCATCCTAGAAGTGAGGGTTATCACGTTAAAAACATAACATACTGTTTAAATATGTGTAGATATATACTAAATTTTAAACCGACGAATTAAGAACCTCCTCCTTTTTTGAAGTTGGTTAAAAAGGTTGGAAAATGTGTAAGCAGGATAAAAAGAATAAATGTTAAAAGAAATTTCTCGTACAATTTAAATTTAAAGATGGAATGGGAGAATCATTCTGAAAATAGAACATATCCGGGGTTATAAAAGCCGTGCCAACCGTGGCCTACGGCAGTTATAGTTCAGATTCAAAAGTAAAAAAGGAAAATAAAGAAGAGTAAAAAAAGTAGTAAAAAGTGGAAATTAGGAAGAAAGAAGAAGAAGAAGATAGAAGGCTACTCTAGTGTTCGGTGCGGTGTGTTCAACCGAAGGCACCGCCATCGACAAGACGAACAGCGCGCTGTTCCTCTTGCAGCGGCAGACCGGCGAAATGCAAGCTTTAATACGATATCCATAATGTTAAAATCATAATTTTGCGCGGCGGCCATCTTGGATTAAAAAAAAACATGCACGATACAAGGCAAGCATCTAGAATAATTAATATACTTCCCCTCCAAGTGGCATAGCCCCGGGACGGCCTGTATACAACCCTATCGTGACCGAAAGTCGAAACACAATGATGCTTGCTCGGGACTGATTCACGACAGGAAAAGGTATCGATGTAGTACCCTGTCCGGCATCCAGTGTCATCTTAGTAAGTACTTTACAATTTGTTAAATTACATAATATACATTTGGTGATCAATGCCATCTATTGGTTAAGTTAAACATCACTTACATTTTTGTAAGTTTAAACCTGAGTTTACCATCCAACAAGGTAAAGATACACGAGATGGCGTCACAAACAAATATTGTGTGTGTGTAATCTTTACTTTTAATTTAATAACCGCAACCGTATGTATAGAAAGTCATTGTCGGCAACTATTAGATGCTCGTGTGCGTTCGTTCTCTGCACCCTCGAGAATCTCAGATACGATGTCTATATTGATGAAATCATAATTTTGCGCGCGGCCATCATGGATTAAAAAAAATAAGTCGTGACGATTTGCTATAAAATTTCTCTCATACGCCGATTAAGAAGTTTCACTTAAAAAACATACCGACGTATTGAGAACCTTCTCCTTTTTTGATGTCGGTTAAAAAGAGTGGCCGTTAATGTTCTTACGAGCTCAACTTTTTCCGAACATAAGGTAAATTCAGTAATTTAAAAGAAATATTTATAGTGACTATTCAAAGCGCTTAGTTTAAGCCTAATAGAATTAAGATTAGTTGACTTTGAATTTGAATACTTATAAAATCATGTGGCGTCGTACATTTTAGCCTCCTATCAATATCTACCAATACACAAAAAACTATACCAGCGGAGGAACTCGGGGTATAAAGTACATTCATAGCTACCAACATATTTTTTTAATGGCGTCTGTTTTGTTTACAAAATATTTTGCTGTTTTGACGAATGTATTAACTTAAATTAAAAGTTGTAAAATAGTAAAGGTTCTTGATATTCTCTTGTATTCTTATTAATTGATGAAAGACGAAATGATATTCCTGGGACTCCTTCTTCCGACTTCCTCTATTTCAATTTAATTTAAATAAAAAAAAAAAAATCCTGACTTACATAGATGGTTCCTCATAGAGACATCAATTATTGAAATATGTGCTTGAATGTTTCTTCATTCGGCGAATAGCTTTCCTTGCATTCACAAAAATACGATAAAGTCTTGATAAAAAGTTGAATCCAGTTGGATTCAATACCTTCCTACATAAATGCTCCGAGAATGATTAAAAATACACTAAAACTTTGCTCGGAACTATTATTGGCATCTTTACGATATTATCAAATTCTATTTACCTTTTAAATATTGATTTGTCATGCTTTGGAATTTACTCGAATCGTCAGAAAACTAAAGATAATAAGCAATCATTTCGCTCATAGTGTGATGGGATTCGTATATTCAATCGTAATCCTAAATATGCAATCCAGTATTAGTATTTTAATCCATATCCTGCCCTTGGCATTATTAACTAAGTCTTTGATCTTTTTTTTTAATCTACCTTTGGGATGATTTATTGGTATTTTCAGATTCAGGATGGATTGTAAGAAGATACAATATGGCTAAAAAAAATAGAGATCGAAAATTGTTACCAATTTTCATGATTAGACCGTTTCAACGTTACCTTTTCAATACTACACTAAGCTACATATTAGGCTCAAGTATTTACGCAGATATTATATTAAAATACAATTTACAAAACAGATGCAGTAACGACAAAGATTGTTAGTAATTATTGTTGGCCCTAAACAGTATGAATATTTGTATAATGTCCTATTTACAAAGGAAAATTAGACATTTTCGCAATACAATTTTCGTTCAAATTCCATGTTGTTAAACTAATGAGTTTAATAACATGACGCTAGAAAATCGTCGCTCAGTATGTAGGTAGGATTTACATAAATAATTATTATAGTGTGGATAGTGGCCTTAATTTATAATGATTTGCTTATTTTGAAATAGTCTTACTACTAATACATAGTGTGTACTTGACTTTCTGATTAAATTCTTACAATTCGTCTCTCTCCAATAAAATAAGTAAACATATTAAGGTATTAAGGCCATATCAATAAAAATTGACTTTTAACGTTTCTCAAATTTGACAGTTAAAAACTAATGATAGTTCCAATAGCATGATCACGGTAGGTATAAAAAAAATAGATTTTACAATCAAGAGTTAACAATATTCCGTTCAATCTCCTCATTGCTATTATAATGTAAAATATTTCGTGTCAAACGTAATAAGAATGTTATAGGAAATAAATACAACATTGTCATGGTATATAGTGTATAATAGGGCGTGTTTCTTAGATTAACCAAATACGTAGGAGATTCGGGAAAAAATATCAATATGTAGATAGTTATCTATCATATCTGATGAGTATTATTCCACAATTACTCAGAGTTATTGGAAACAAATAGAGCATTGTCATGCTGTATATTATACAGGCTGTATTTTTGTAGCTGCGGCAAATACGTGGGAAGCGATTCGGATCAAATATTGTTGGAAAGATAGGTGTTCTTTGAATTCTTCAAAGTATTTAAGAATGTACTATTTTAAAACAATTCTTTGTAATAATTTCATTTAATTTTCAATCCTTTCCTCCATCTATGGAAATAACTTACTTTACACGGCCTCCCGGATTCGCTGGATCAACTTTTGAGCTACAACCTTAACTACCGACTGGTAGTGATTACTTCATGATCAAAGGAGTGCAATTTCTGTACATTAGCGCTTTTATTTATGCTGTGCCAAAGCGAGCTTTAAGACACTTTTTTTTATAATATAGTCAATTCACGTTTTATAAAGTCTTCTTCAAATAATATTATGTGTCCTTGTTTGGCTATGGTGTTAAAGATCTAAATACAAAAAAATCAGCTAAAGCCCTTTACAGATTTATACAGAATTTAATAGCACTATGACATCCTGTATAATAGTAATGTTATTACATGTGACTAGCATAGATGCAGTGAGATAGCCATAAACAGTAACCGTGTTCATGTATAGCACATCATAATATACTGTAATAAATAATAAATAAAAGTTCAGGATACAAATAAGTACCTAGTAAACAGTACAAACAAACATACAAACTTTTCACATTATTTCTGATGTAATATGATTTCCATGGCAGATGTAAGTACTCATTTAAAAAGTAATATTTTATTAAATTCTGTAAATACGCGAATGAGTTTCCTTGTGCGGTGTTGCCAGGATGATACCATACGGGTACTTTAAAAAATACGCGCACACTTTTCAAAAGACCCTTTATTAGTTCTCCTCTTTAAAAAATCTACAGATGGAAGAGTTTATATTATGTGTGTCAGTTGCAACGCTTGTTTTATAAAGGTTCAGTAACTAAAAAAAGGCATTATAGTATCACTTACAATTTTTCCCTTTGTCGTTGGAACGATTCTGCACAGGAACGTGTTTAAGATTGAAATTGAAAAAAACATCAAATGCTAACGTCTGCAGTTTTTAATCTGTGAAAAATGTGATCTTATACAATAACCCTAATCAAAATCAGCTAAATCGAAACCTATAGGAAATTCCCCGTATTCTGGAATCATGAAATTCTATGAAATCAAAACTCACAGCACATTTAATCAAGTATATCACAAACTATTCATTAGCCCCGACTTCGTAAATTCAAAAGTAAAAAAGAAGAAAACCGGACAATTGTGAGTCAGAATCTCACACAAAGGGTTCTGTAGCATCGTATATATGAATTTTCCTGTGTCATTTTCATGTTATGGTAATTTACTTTTCTTTAAATTAAATAAATACAACACCTCGTTACCTATATCATTAAATACCGTTCAAACGGTGAAAGATTTTTTAAACCGTTGGAGAAGTTTTAGAATTTATTCATAATTATTAAAAATATAAACCTTACCTTTTTGGATATATTTAAAGGTTATACTTAATACGTAAGCATCCATCCCTTTTGTTATTATATGTATGTATATTGTTATAGTTTTGTTATGTGTATAACATAATTATGTTATAATAGTTATATAAAACAGGACGAAATCGGGACGGGACGGCGGGTGACGGCTCCAGTTAGGATAGACGTAACACACGCGCGATCTAACGTATTTTCTACAAATAATTTAAAACATATACATATTATGAAAATAGTAGGTGTATTATTATATGCATGTATAAAACAACTTAGTGAGTGAAGCATATAGTTAAATATTAAGACATTATGACAGAAGAAATAAAACCTAATCTTTATACTCAAATAAAATTTGAAAACACGCATGATCTTGTATGCTTGGTTCAACTCTCAGGTTGTGGCTTCATCTATAGGATCTACTTTATAGTTGATAAAAGGCATAAAGGCATAAAAGGCATTTATTTTCTCAAAATTGATTCCTTTAGAATTCTTTTTGATGTCATTTCTTATACTATTAGATACTACTACCGCTTCGGAAACAAATGGCGCTCTGAGAGAGAAGAAGCGGCGCAAGAAACTCTCCCAGCATTCTTTTTTTTTGCGCTCTTTTCAATAAAAATATACAATATTGTACAGTCATTTCTATCGCTATAAAATAATCACAATCTAGTCCCAGGCTGTCCGATCATTTAGATATTCAGCAGTGGAGTAATAGGATTTACGACAGAGCCATTTTTTTATAAAACATTTAAATTTATTTATAGATAATGCCTGAACAGTGGCTGGGACTTTATTGTACATTTAGCCTTAAAGCTATTATGTATCCTATGAAGCCTACTAGAATTAGTTACAAGCAATCCCTTATTGCTGGTGTTATAATAATGAAAATCACTATTAAGAGCAAAAAGGTGACGATTTTTGTGAACATATATTAAATTTTCATAAATGTACTGACAATAAACAGTCATAATATTTATTTCTTTAAATTTTTCTTTGAGAGACTGTCAATAACCAAGCTGATATATAGCACGAACAGCTCTCTTTTGCAGTGCAAACACTATATCAATGTCAGCAGCATGACCCCATAGTAATATACCGTACGTCATGATGCTGTGAAAATAACTAAAGTACACTAATCTAGCGGTCGCAACATTCGTGTACTCTCTAATCTTTCTAACTGCATATGCCGCAGAGCTGAGTCTATCTGCTAGATGGGTAATATGTGGACCCCACTGAAGCTTTTTATCTAACGTGATACCCAAGAAGACCGTAGTGTCCACAAGTTCCAATCTCTGGTCATTTATAAGTACGTTGGTTTGTACCTCCGCTATGTTTGGTGTAATGAACCGTAAACACTTTGTTTTTTTACGGTTTAATTGCAGATTATTCGTCTCAAACCAACCGATACCAGATACCAGATAACCTGCTCAACCCCAATATTTGCATATTAGGAAATTGACTTGACATGTCGCTCTTCTAATCTTTATAATCATAAGTGTTACTTAAATATTTTTTTAATTAATTCACAACAGTTAAGTTAGATTATCTTTCGTTGCCGCATACCCCTCCTGGGGGACTTGCCACCTTTTGCAGTTGTGTCATTTTTCCACGTCTAACGTCCACGTCCACCATGTGTGAATTGTCCATCGCCTAACTAGAGTCGTAATCATAACTGTGCAGAATCCAACAAACGGATATATTTCACAATAACGTTGAAAAGCCTCGGAGTGGCCTTAAATCACCTGAATTATATTTATATGCAAGTCAACAAGTTCAAACCTTACTTTTTACGTTGAATATAGATAAAGTTCCGGGAATAATAATGTTTTAAATGGAAACTTCGTTCTCTTGCAGAATCTTTTTTCAATAGTCCTTAAATAGTCAAACCTTTTTGAGTTATTACCGTAAAACTAAATGCTAGCTTTTTCCGCCTTAATTATAAGCACATAATTAACTCACTATCAGTGTGTTAATTATGATGATTAATTATTATTACATACTTCAATACATTTGTCTAGACGTCCGAATCGAATAAGTCATCGGTCATATTTTTGGAGTAACCTCCAACGAAGAGAATGACCACGTTTTTGAACTTGTTGACTAGAGTCTGACAACTTTGTGCGCGACCGTCTCTCAGGGTGACAGTAGCGGGTAGCGGGTTACGGCAGTCTCACGCGGTACCCTTCCCACGACACCACCCGCTACCCGCTGACATCATTAGTACCGTGTCCCCGCCACCATGTCACCCCGTGGGACGGTCGCGCACGAAGTTGTCGGACTATAGCATATCAGTTCAAGATTGACATTCTCGCGTTGTTTTCATTTAGAGCTGTCCATGTGCAATGCGGAATGCTGGTCCATCAATGGCTACAATGTGCGGCAACCAGTTATTTCTCTTCATGAGTATTCTGGAGCGATACGTTAATGGACGCTGTGACCTGGTGGACCCCTGCAACCGCATCACCGACACCAAACACCTGGACTACAGCTATGACTTTATTGTGGTGGGCGGAGGAACCAGCGGCTCTGCAGTAGCTGCTAGGCTATCAGAAGAAACTAAGTGGAAGGTAAACCATCAATGTTGGCAGCAGTTCTGAAACACGATAAAATAAATAACAAACAAACCCCCTTAGATAATTTATACGTCTAGATAGACCGTCTGGCTGTTAGACAACGCATGATAACAGGCCAGGATTATCGCTTTAGTTGCACACTAGTTCACAGCTACAGCTTGTTTTAGTGTGCATGTGCTTCCTGAAAATAGACTCTAACTGACCACCGCTTTTTATTTTGGATGTATCACAGCTGTCGCAGTCTATCTAGTCGTTTAATTTATCTAAGGAAAACTAATAAGCTTAATCTTTAACATATAACAAAACATTTTAAGTTATCATTTAAGATTTTTTGTCTGTTTGTCTCAGAATCGGCTTACAGCAACTGAATGCGGTTATCATTGGTGTTCGCAGTAACACATAGAGTTCGTTTGTGGTTAACATAAAATTAAATTTATTGATATAATACGCCAAAACATAGACTTCTTCAGTAGGCGCCTTGAGCTCTTTATTTTGTGGGTATTGAATGAAACTGCCCTATCATGCTTAGCTAGGTAACGCTAACTAAAGCGCGAGAGAAAACTCACCAGAGCAATTTAAACACCATTATAATTATTTATATTGTAAATGTTATTACAATATATAATATAATAAATAATATAATATATATATCAAGGTCAATTCTTGGATTATGTCTTTATGAAGTTTTCAGCCATGAATGTAGATTTCGTTCACAGTGGAACAATGGCAATCTACAAGTAAATTAAAACAAACGAAATAGAAACGGCTACTAGCCATTCAGAAATCAGTGTTTGATCTCGGCAATATCGTCATTCTAAAATTAACAAATTGTATTTAAATTATAATCTGGTTTGTATCGAAATTTTAATATAAAAAAAAGAAGAAGCCCGCTGAGTTTCTGGCGACCGTTCTTCTCAGGTCTGAGACATTAATTTTCGAATGGGTAGCAGTATTTCAATTTTAACAACATTCCATATTCTATTTCGAATCAAAGTATTTAAAAATGAATTCGATTCCCATCAGATAAACATGTTGCTTGTCTCGTCACTTCTTACCATCAGGAATCATCACTGCCCTTTTCAGGTTCTCGTGGTGGAAGCAGGAGGCATCGAGCCAACTCCAGCATCAGTTCCAGCCTGGTTCGCTGCTTACTGGAGCCGTAACGATACTGACTGGAACTATTTTACCGAACCACAAACTAAGGCATGCCTTTCTAAAGGCGGAAAATGTTCGTGGCTTAGAGGAAAAATGATCGGTGAGTCTATAATATTTTCCCTGAGGTGTACATAATCCTTCGTATACTATTGAAAATGCTATTTATGTGCGTTTGTTTGTTTATTTGTATGTTACGCCTTTATGTATATATATTTTATGTTACGCCTTTGATATATATATTTTCGAAACTGTATTCGATTTTACCATTTTTATGTAAAATGTGTTAATAGGCCAATCGTGAACGTCAAGAAGGAGCCTTTCCGGGCCATGAAGCCAGCGAGTTGATTTATCCACAACCCCTGTGCGCGTCGTATTTGATGGGTCGGCCGTTACTTCGAACGGTCATTCATTAAATGATATTTTACTAACGAGTCAAAAATTACAGCATAATGTTTTATCAGTAATATAAAATTTTCGTAAAAATAACATATATATAATAACATACATATATATATAGCCGATATTTCTAAAATGTATCGACAAACCCTTATTTTACCCCAGGACCGCTGTTACCAACATATCCTCTGGAGAGAGTCTCCTTTGGAGCCAACACACACCTATGAACTTAACACAAATACATACGGTTTAATAAGTGCACCTTTTATTGCTATACGTACGTTACGTCAACTTGCGCATCATTGAAGGTGAACGATACCCACGAGCTGCACATGTTTTTTAAACGGCTTCTTTATAGAAGATCTGGTCTGGTCTTTTGAAACGTTTTCAGAAGCTTGCACGTTGCAGGACGAGCTTATAGCTCTTTTAAAACTTGGTGGGTTTGATTTACGTATATGGGCTAGTAACTCTCCTGAGTTATTAAGCCGGGTCGATTCTAGTCAAGTAGTTGAAATAAATTTTGATGATGACTATAACCCATCTCTTAAAGTTTGAGGTTTAAGGTGGTCATCCCATAACCCATCGATGATAGGTTTTCTTTTACATACAATATGAAGGATAACACTTTAACAAAAAGATCGCTTTTTGTGATCCTACGGCCCGTGGCTACGCATCCTGTATTTACGTACGCAGTTTGAATAGCAACGGCGATGTTAAGTCGAGATTAATGCAAGTAAAACAAATGTCGCCCCACTCAAACAACTTACAATACCAAGACTCGAACTCATGGGTGCTTATTTACTATCTAAACTTATTTTTTACGTCCAATGTAATCTTGAAGTTAGTAATATTAGAATCACAGTCATAACTGATTCGAGTGTAACAATTGCTTGGCTCCAAAATCGCGTCGCTAAAATAATTGAGGTAGTGCACAGCTGGTAACATGTTAGAAGTGACGCCGCCGACATCTGTTCGCATGGTGCTATGCCAACTCAGGATGGACGTTCCACACAGTGATGTGGAATCAAATACTTACTGTCAGTGCTTGTAAATAGTTGCATATGCCCTAATTCCTCATACTCTTTCATGAATTGGACATAAGCAGCATGCAATTTAGATGATTTTAAAAGACGTCTTTCGAGTGTTAAAAATCTACGTAACGTTTTATCATATGATTGCCCTAAAGGTTCATGAAAGGGATTTAATATTATCGGTGAAACGTATCCACCGTCTTCATTACGGTAGTGTTTACTAGAAAAAATATCTTCAGCTAATTTATCTAAAGGATTTATAGGGCTGTCGCACGGTGACTCCTCCACCTCCCAGAATAATTTTAACGTTGTATTAATTTGTTCATAACTATCTGTGGTGTACGACACCAAGTTGCAATACGTTGCACTAGTACATGGTAATTCTACCTTGCCACATAATATATATCCAAATACACTGCTTAATGCAGTGGGCAAAGAAGGATCGAAATTAATTTTATTTCCATCAAAAATGTCAGGAAAGATATCACCTGCTAAAATAATGCCTATCGGTGATTTTTATAAAAATAGGGGTTGGCTAAAATTAATTATTTAAATTTATCTGCAATATTTTTGGTATCTCTACAGAAGGCAAATTCAAATTCAAATTCAAATATTTTTATTCAAAATAGGATGTGAAATCACTTATTGAAAGTCAAAAAAACTACCACCCATTCCAAAAGGAATGCCTCAGGCCTGAGAAGAATGGGCGCAACAAACTCAGCTTTTTTTTTCATCAAAAATATGTTTTACAATTAAAGTAACATTTACAAAGTAACATTGTACAATTAAACTTATTATTTAATAGCCTGAGGGCGGTCGCTCCATTCCCAATCTGTGGTATCATTAAGAAAGTCATTTATGTTATAGTAACCTTTACCACACAAACGTTTTTTAACAATTCTTTTGAATAACGTAATTCTTTTGTTTTGAACATTTTCTGGGATCTTGTTGTAATCTGAAGTAATTATTTGCAAAATAGCGTCGATATTAAAAGTAGGTTATTATTTTATCTTGATTTTATTAAACATAAAGTCATACCTAACGGCTTAACATTATTTCCAGCTAGGCCGAAAATATTAAATAGACATTTATTGGCAACCCTAACCGTTGTAAACAGTTTAACGTTGTAAAATTCGACTGAGCACCTGAGTCAATGAGAACACGACACGAATGTTCTATCCATAGCTATCTGTAATAGTTACAACAGCTGTACCTAAAAGTACGCAAAAATTCTTGCTAACGTTACTCGAGGAGTTTGACGCTAATTGAACACCTGTGTCATTTTCCTGAACACTACAACTTGACTGTAAAACCAGTTTGTTGTATGCGTCTATTTGCAATAGCGCATGATGTCTCTCTCCACACGTAAAACATTTAAATTCACTTTTGCAATTAACTATAGAATGACCTAATCTTACGGAACTGGTTACACCGAAATATCATGTGGTTTTTGTTATTACAATGCATACAACCGATTTTATTATAACTCTGTAAGGTGTTTAAATTAGTTCGCGATGAGGATTGAAAATTATTATTACGTGAATATGTTTTGTTGGTCGCGTATTGTGAGGGTACTGTATTTTTAATGAAGGTTTTGTTACGGGCCGCGGATTAATAAATTGTAGAACTGGAATGTTCTAATACTTTAATTTGTTTACCTACAAATTCAATAACCTCATTAAAGGTTGGCAATAATTTTGGATTACGACTTTCTTCAAATAGTTTTCTTCGTCTTGTCCATGTTCATTTTGAGCCATACTTGGGAAGCTGTATTGAGGCCATCGAGCATATGGCTTAAGTCTTACTTCTACTACTATACTTCTGTGCCATGCGTGCGGCGTTTTGCCCTCGAGGATGACGGAATTGAATAGTTTCTGGAGGGTCTTAAGTACAGGGGTACCACCAGCTCTCTGCTGTAATTCCATCATCACCCGGCGCCTTGTTGTTTTTAAGCTGTTTTAGGGCCATACTAATCTCGTCTAGGCTGACGTCTGGGATATCTTCGGTAAAGTGTCCGGTTAATTTGGCTCTTGGGTCTTCAGCCTTGTTGGTAACAATTGCCCGTGCGGTGGTGTATAACTGTCCGTAGAACTTCTCGACTTCCCTCAATAGTTCGGGCTTAGACGAAACGACCCTCCCGTCACCGGTCTTAAGCTTTGTCAGTTGGCTCTGCCCAATAGACAAATCTCGTGCGAATACTTTTGAGCCTTTGTTACGCACTATGGCCTCCTTTACACAATCTGTATTGTGGCGGCGTGTATCGCGATTCAATGACTTGGAGATCTGTCTATTAAGCTGCCTAGACTGGGAAGCATCGTCCGGAGACTGAAGAGTCATTTGGCGTCTTACATCCATCAATTTGAGGGTATAGTCTGAGATTACCATAACCAAATTTCCCCACTCTCAACTCATCGCCGCTACGTTTGCCCAGGTTTGCATTGAAGTCTCCCATGACAACGTTGAAGTGGGAATTCGGAGTGTGAACGGCTGTTGAGATGTCCTCATAGATGTCCTCCACCTCGTCGTCTGAGTGTGTCGAAGTCGGAGCGTAAACCTGAATGATCTTCAACGAATACCGTTCAGTAATTCTCAGTACTAGGCACGCTACCCTAGTCGACACGCTCCACACCTCAGTTACGTTTTTGAGAAGAGACTTGTGAACGAGGAACCCGACACCACACTGAGGCAGTTGGTCACCCTCCTGGAAGGAGAGCATGTGTCCGGAATTTAGAATTATCAAGTCCTCACCCTGTCTTCGGACCTCTGATAATCCCACGACATATTGAATAAAAATATTTGCAAATTTGAAAGACAAGATATTATGAACGAAGCGGGACTCGAACCCACCTTCTCCGGCGTTTCGTGCTGGTGCTCTACCCAACTGAGCCAACCGTTCGAGTGACGTATCATTGTAACCTGATAGTTGAACAAAGCATACAAGATTTTATAACAATACGTCACTTGAACGGTTGGCTCAGTTGGTTAGAGCACCGGCACGGAATGCCGGAGGTCGTGGGTTCGAGTCCCGTATCGTTCATAAATTTTTGTTTTTCAAATTTTATTTGTCTATTAATTCTAGAAGTGGCACTTTAAAACCATAGAAATATTTGCATTTTTAATTCGAATTTAAGTACTGTGGATTTTGAATTTATAGTCTATCATATAGCTTCTCTAACTCTTTCTCAATTTCAAATTTTAATATTTATATTCCAGGTGGGTGTTCAGTGATCAATGGAATGATGTACATGCGTGGTCATCCTGCAGACTATGACGGATGGGCGGCTCAGGGTTCAACGGGCTGGTCATGGGCTGAAGTACTGCCGTATTTTCTGAAAGGCGAGGACAATAAAGAGATCGACAGCGTCGTTTCCAATAAGTATCATGCAGTTGGAGGACCAATGCCGGTTCAGAGAGTAAGTATACGAGTAGTTATGCTGTACTTGTACCACCGCCTCTTGGATACACCCCACCGCTATCACCACCAAGTCAACTATCCGAATGACTCGTGATCGTTATATCTGGGTATGTCTGTTCAACTCTCGAGTTGAGTTCTGACCCAAACTACAATATGGGTATTTATAACCTGCTCAGCCCCAATTATTACCTTTTTGAAAATTAACTTGAGATGTAGCTCTTTCTAATGCAAACAACTTGATTTTTTTTAAATTAATTTGATTAAAAAAACTAGTGGACGATGCGGGATTCGATCCCGTGCCTCTGTAAAATACGCCCCAGCTTTACCACCAAGCCAAAGTTTGTTCTTTTTAATCCAATCACTTTAATATTAATTTTATCATATAATATATACCTATTAATAAAAAATCACTTTTTTATCATTTACAATCTTAACGAATTAATAGATAAAACCCCTTACCTTGATTGTAACCTTGTCAAAATTAAAGGCTACGTGATGTCAGTATGTAAATAGTTCTTGTGATTGGTGAAATTGTATAATGACGTCACTAAGATGGCGACTTATCCCTTTATCACTACGCAGGGATTATACATATTTTATACTCAAAGAAAAATTTATAGAATTAAATATCATTACTGTTAATTAACAGTTCATATGAAAATTTAATATACGTTCACAAAGATCGTCACCTTTTTGCTTTCAATAGTGATTTTCATCTTTATATCACTAGAAATAATTGCTTGTAACTAATTCTAGTAGGCTTCATAACATACATAATAGATTAAAGGGTTAAATGTCTTTTTATAATAAAGTGTCAGTCACTGTTCATGCATTACCTTTAAATAAATTACATGTTTTGTTAAAAAATGGCTCTCTCGTAAATCCTACCACTCCACAGCGCAAACAAGAATGCTGGGAGAGTTTCTTGCGCCGCTTCTTCTCTCTCAGTGCGCCAGTTTGCAGTGACATCAAAAATAATTCTTAAGGAATTAATTTTGAGAAAATAAATGCCTTTTATACTGTTTTCTTGTAACGATTACTTCGACAGTTCCGGTATCAACCACAATTCATAAGAGACGTCGTTGAGTCCGCTTCGGAATTGGGCTATAACACCACCACTGACTTGAATGGCGAAGTGCGAACCGGCTTTACTATCGCACAAGCCTATAACAAGTAAGTCGTATCTCATCATCATCAAATTCAAATATATTTAATCGTAACTGAACCGTACTGTTAAGTTACCTTACAGAGGTTTCAATGTAAGCGACACCATGCAATATGGTTCGTTGATCTTATATTTTTCATTATATTTCAATATATTAACTTGAGACTTTAAAAGACTAGCCGTTCCCACCCGCTTCGCTGGGCAAATTTTAAAAGGAAATAAATTAATGAAGGAACGTTGGAATTCGAAAAACAAGCCATAAACCATCTAGGATAAATTTCGCATCGAATGGTGGTAGTTTCATGTCGATACGATCAGTGGTTTAGGCGTGATTGAGCCTCATACAAAGACCGTTTCCACTATATATATACTATCCCTTCCCGCCCGCTTCGCTGGGTGAATTTTAAAAGGAAATAAATTAATGAAAGAACTTTGGAATTCAATAATAATTCTGTTTTTAGCGAGGGGTCTCGGTACAGCGCGGCCCGTGGCTACCTTCACCCGGCCTCAAAGCGTGCCAACCTTCACTTCCTGCTAAATGCTTTAGTCTCAAAAATAGTGATTGATCCAGAAACCAAGCGAGTCACTGGAATAGAATATATGAAAAATGATCAAGTATTTAATATTGGTGTCAAAAAAGAGGCAAGTAAATATATATGATTAGGTTAAGAAGCTGCGAGAAGATAAACGAGGCCTGAGGCATCCTTTGCTAGAAGTGTAGTTATCATGAGTGTTTAAATGGGAGGTTAAATTCAAGTAAACTTTATTCAAATGGACTTAAATCATAGAGTAGGGATGGATACTTACATATTCTTATACTAAATCTTCTTCTCTTGAGTAGACCATACAATAAACTCAAGGGACACTCCTATAAATCCTAGATGCCTAGCAATATTTTTTCATATTGGCTGTCTGTGCATCAAACAAAAATAGTAGATAAATGACGGTGCCTGGACCAAGACGCCTGGGAAGAGCTTTATTAACCTTTCCAGATAGATTTTTGTGTACATTTTACTTTTTATCTTTATTTTATTTATTAGAATATCATTTTACTATTATATTCTATTTGTTTCATAATATGTATTTTATTTATATTTACTGAGTAATTTTGCCTTTAATAAAAACTTATTATTAATTTATTATTATAAATCAATGATTGCATGCCAATCATTTTCAATAGCTGGCATATATAACAAATTTGTTTGTAAGGTAACTGCTACATGAATCGTGTCAAAGTTAAAAAGCGTTTTAAATATCAAATATTTCATAAAAAGTATACTTATATAGAAGTTGCACCAACCTTTAGAGCTTGCATTAATTGTTTGTGTAACGATGTATCGTGAGCATGATGGTCGTGATTACTGTTATTTGAGGTAAGGAGACGACCCGGCTCGCGATGTTTCTAAGCTTTGCTCTTTTATAGGCTCCACATACTTAGGTTCAGCTATAGGCTGTGTATTTCCCTGTTTGCATAAAGCAAACATAGCAGATAAACTTAAAAAAAGGATTTGTTAGCAAAACTTACTAAAATAAATTATCCTTTGTTACTGAAACATCTATTAATAATATAATTATACAATCTATAATCTAACTAATTTACGATAATAAGCTGAGTACAGTAAGTACCACTCAAGATTCACGAAAACACAAAATTCATTCCCTTCAAACCGAAAAACAAAAAGTTCTTGTAAATTATTGCTCGATGGCTGTAAAAGGCGCTTAAGATCTTGTGACAAAATTATAATCAAAATATGGTAAGATTTCCATAATGTTACTAACTATGTTTTAGGTAATTCTAGCTGGAGGTACCATCAATTCACCTCAAATTCTACTCCTCTCGGGCATAGGGCCTAAGGAAACCTTATCAAAGTTCAATATCCCATTAATAAAGGATTTGCCCGGAGTTGGAAAAAACTTGATGAACCATGTTGGTTTGTCTTTGAAGTTTACATTGAGCAAGGAACCCGAAGTGCCTGAACTTAATTGGTCTTCAGCGATGGAGTATATAACGGAGAGGAGAGGTCCGTTATCGTCCACAGGATTATCTCAGGTAGGCTTACTTTGACTATAAGATTTGCTCAGCCATTTTATATACTAGAATAGAAGTAAAAATAGGCATATTCAAAAGGCATACTTTAGAAATATCATTTACTAATCAATACCTTTGCTTGCTAATACAAGCTACATATTATATCCTAGTTTTAAGTTGCCTGAAAGGATAAAATACACCCGAGGGCAAAAAAAGAATATGTTAAGAGCCTACAAAAGAAAACCTATCTATTGCACGTCTCTCAATGCGGGAACGTGCGTGAGTTCTATTAACGATAGATAACCACTCCATCAATTCTTTATATCCACTCATCTAATTCTTTTCTTTTTCTCATTATTTTTTCTACTGATAGGTCTACTTTTTTTCTAACATAGCTCTTACTAAACTTAGATTAATTTTTTTACTGGTAGAAATTGTCACCGAAGTAGTCACTGTTCTCACGTTATGGAATCATCTGACGACTGTATTTCTGATCCGATATGGCTTCAAGATTGTATCATAACCCTTCAAATGACAGGAACTCGTCTCTTGAACTCTATTGCAGATGGCTATGGGCGAAGGTTTTTCATTTTAAAACACATGAGCCACTAGCATTACAAAAATTTGGGTAACTATATCTTAGATATAAAATTCTCGTGTCCCGGCATTTGTTACCAAACTCCTCCGAAACGGCTGAACCGATTTGTATAAAAAATTGTATCGGGTAGGTCTGAGAATCAGGCAACATCTATTTTTCATAAATCCCTAAAAAATTTTTTTTTTTTATGACATTTTTTTATTTTAATTTAATATGATTCAGCATTATGAAACACACAATTTTCACCCGTCTACGATCAACACCTATTTTGTATCGTGATTTTTATATTACTCTGTTCAATCCACAGATCCGGATGGAAATCGAATATAATAATTATTGTAGTACGATAAATTTTATGTACGATATATTTGTGAGGTCTGAGAATCGGTCGTCATCTATTTTTTATGCCCCAAACATTTTAATTATTGAATTACTGTACAACGTTTGCTGGATCAGCTAGTTAATATATACCTGTACCGGAAGACGTAGTGTTGGTAGGCCCCCACAAGGTGGACCGACGATCTAATCAAGGTCGCCGGAATAGATTGGATGAGGGCAGCGCAGGCCCTATCGTCATGGCGATCTTTGTGCACCAGTGGACGTTTTCCGACTAAAATGATGATGATATAAAACCTAGTGCGGGTTTTCAAGGAACTTTCTTTCACGTACTACGCTGTGGAAAGAGTTTCTTTGTGAGGTGCTTCCAGGACGATACGAGTTGGGTACCTTCAAAGAAGCGCGTACGTCTATAAGGCCAGCAAGGCTCCTGTGATTCCTCTGGTGTTGCAAGAAAATGTGGGTGGAGATCAATTAAGGCGCTATAGTCCTAAAACGTAACATTTTTGAAAATATACTTAAAATACTTCTACAAATACTACGGTTCCAATTTTATGACATTTTTCTCTTCATTTCTATCTAATGGCAGCAAAAATTATGGCAGTTTCGAAAACACGATTACGAAAAAAAATCTCGATAGATTTATTTTCTTAAAAATAGGCTTTTTTATTTGAATTGTTTTATAATAAATGATTGATTAATGAATGATAAAAAACCTGAATGTTTGAAGTCAACACAAAAAGCGACAAATGACATATTCTGAATAGTTTGACAGTTGCCATCGTGATTTCGACATCGGAATGTTTGACGTCAATGACAAATGACATATTCTGAATAGTTTGACAGCTGCCATCTTGACTTGGACATCGGAAGTGTTGCCATATTAAATAACAAAATTTACACAATTTATTTTAACAAGATTTACTTAATATTATTTTTTTGGAGATTCTAATAAATTACTAAAGCGAAATAAATACACCATGGGTTTACAGTGTGAGGCGTGCAGCAATAGTATAAATGTTACTCAAAAACGTATAAAATGCACTTCATGCGCACTTTTATACCATTCTGAATGTGTTAACTTTGATGACACTTCCTCGTTGTCACGTAACCAGTGGAAATGCCCATCATGCCTGATAAAACAGCGGAAAGTGGGAGATAAGAGCAAGACGCCAGTCCGCAGCTCCAAACCTCAGGGGTCCATTACTCAGCCATCTATCAACGTGTGTTATCCATCTGAAATATCTGATTTATTGCCTCATTTGGAACAGTTGTTAGACAAAAAATTAAAAACTATTAAGGAAAAGATAGTGGCGGAAATAAAGAGTTCTCTTTTGAAACAGATAAAGGATGAAGTAAAAGCTATCTCATCACAGTTTAATTTAATTCAAGAATCATATCAGGTCCTTCAAAATGAACACCATGACCTTAAGCAAGATATTGTGAAATTGCAAGCTGATATTGTTGAAAAGGACGATCAGATATCGGAACTACGTCAATCAATTAATAAGCAGCAGCAATGGTGCCGGCAATCAAATATTGAAATTGTTGGTTTACTGGAAGCACCAAATGAAAACCCCAAGACACTTGTGACGGCCACTATATTTTCGCCTGGCCACACTAGATTTAAGTTTTTATTATTATGCCCGTCAGGTTGGCAATAGAGATTTTAGCTTGGTGAAGCTATGTAATGTAACGAGTTAATATTGTGTGAATATAAGTTAAGTTCCTTGATGTGAGGCGTTTTCATTAACCAAACACCTAAGTGATAGTCTGTTCAGTTATTATTGCAGTTAATAGTGAACCTCGACAATTGGTGACCCCGACGTGATCGAACGGTGTTTATAACTTTACATCATCGACGCCAGATTGAAGCGTCGCACTACAATATGTAAATAGATTAGTGAATTACTACGCCTTACACTTCAAGACTGTACTACATTACCATCCTTCCCTTCGTATGCTACGGGGACATATTGCTGGACGACGCGCGCGCACAATAAACACTATTAAGTGTTCCTGCGTTTGAGCGGTAATGGCGGCCAGGCATATCGTCAATAATTAATAATTATCCCTTTTGGTAAATATTACTATCTACTTAATAAGTGTTGTGCAGTGAATTGTGAAAAGCAAAAATCAGTGCTACCAAGTGTCATATAAATTGAGACTTGCAAATTCTCAACACAATAACCTAATTTCATCATGCCATATTGTTTTCACGTTTTGTAAGCAAACTAGGTAGGTACAAACTACAACTCATGTGAGATCTTTCGTTAGTTCGCGTCAAGTGTCAACGAACGTCAAGTGTCAACAACCGTCAAATGTCAGTTGGAAATAGATCATAAATGACATAGACATAGAACATGTAATTATTAGAGAGTTGGATTTGCTACTCAACCATTTTCTATCTCCGGTTCTAAGTGATACAGGTACTAACTTTACCCAAATTTCCATAGATTAAGCGAAGTTATTTGTTGTATTTTTAATGTATCAATGAGAATTTTTAACTGTGACCTACATTAATTCTGTTTATTATATTTTATATTATAAAATGAATAGTTTTGTAATTAGTATATAACATTGACACAATTTAATTATTACTTTTTTTTTACTTTTGCATTTACTGTACAACATATTTGTTATGTAATATGTACTATCTTGAGCACCTAATTTTCAGTATTTTACATTTATATAATAATAAGGTGTGTTGTTAGTATCAAGATTAGTACATAAGGATAGTTGTTTTTTTCTTTTTTTTCAATTGTATTTATTTTATTATGTTCATTTTACCTTTTTGATTTACAATTCTATTAATGCATATTTGTCTGTATGTGTACTTACGGTGAAGGATAACCAGTTTAAATATTTCTACTATACTCCCCTTATTAAAATCTTAGCTCATTAGCTTGAACAACACGCTTAACTTTTGTCGCATCATGTCTGAAGAAAAATATAGGAAGGAAATAGAGGCATTAATTCATAAGAATGAGGAGCTCCAAAATCAAATGGAGGAGACCCCAAAACAGATATGCAAAGTGTCCGCAAAATTACCACCTTTTTGGGTGGAACACCCTGCCATGTGGTTTGCTCAAGCCGATGCACAATTTCATTTGGCTGGTATTGTTGCTGATACTACTAAGTTCAGCCACATATTAGCCGCCTTGGATCAGCGTATTATAGGTGAAATTGAAGACATAGTTATGAATGCTCCAGATAATAACAAATACGAAAAGATAAAGGATGAACTCATCCGTCGTATGTCGACATCGGAGGAGCAGAGAGTGCATCGCCTCCTCGGTGATGAAGAGCTAGGCGATCGAAAGCCCTCTACATTCCTTAGGCACCTTCGCTCCTTCGCTGGAACTACTCTGAGGGATGATAATATATTGCGACAACTGTGGCAAGGTTTTCAGCACATTAGATCTGTTTAAGACTTATCACCAGATCCCTGTTTTGAAAGAGGATATACCGAAGACAGCCATCGTAACCCCGTTTGGCCTCTTTGAATTTCCCTTCATGACTTTCGGGCTACGCAACGCTGGACAAACTTTTCAGCGATTTATCGATGAAGTCGCATGGGGTCTAGATTTCTGTTTTCCGTATTTAGATGATGTTTTAGTTTTTTCTCCCGATGAATCTACACACCAAGAACACCTCCGTATCCTCTTCAAACGCTTTGAAGAATACGGAGTTATCGTAAATTCATCCAAATGTGTCCTTGGTTCCAAAGAAGTTGTTTTTCTAGGTCATTTAATAAATGCTGATGGTACGTTTCCTCCACAGGAGCGAGTACAAGCACTGCGTGATTTTTCTCCTCCAAAAACCGTTCAAGGCATGAGACGTTTCCTGGGCATGCTAAACTACTATAGACGTTTCATTCCGCATGCTGCCAAATTCCAAGCTCCTTTAATTGATGCGGTCGTGTCCACCAAAAGTAAAGGAGCAAAACCCTTTCCCTGGACACCCGCTCTTCATAAAGCTTTTGAAGATTGTAAAGATCATTTGTCCAATGCGACACTCCTGCAACACCCGGTGAATGACGCTCGTTTGGCCCTCTTTACAGATGCTTCAGACCACAAACCGCTGCTGTACGCCTTCATACAGCGGCGAGAAAAACTGCCACCTTCGCAATTGAACCAACTTTCATTTATAGGGCAATTCACAACTGACATTCGGTATATTAGAGGAGAAGACAACATTGTCGCTGATGCAATGTCGCGAATTGAGACCATCTCGTTAGAACAAGATTATGAAACACTTGCAAAATCACAGGAGAACGATCAAGAACTCGCTGACTTACGAAATGGAAATTCAAGCCTTCGGATTTCGAAAGTCGTCATCCCCGGTACGAACGTGAATGTTGCCTGTGATGTATCCACTGGAAAGTCACGGCCATATTTGACCCCTCCATTTCGACGTGCGGTATTTGACAAGTTGCACAACCTGAGTCACCCAGGCGTTCGCGCTACTGTTCGCCTTGTGACTGATCGCTTTTTGTGGCCTTTCATAAGAAAGGACTGCCGCCTATGGGCTCAATCTTGTATTGCTTGTCAACGGTCTAAGGTTACTAGGCATATCACTTCGCCTCTCGGCAAGTTTAACCAGCCTTCTGGTCATTTTATGCATGTCCATATTGACATTGTTGGGCCCCTGCCCAATGTCAATACAGCAACAACAAATTCGTTACAGACAGGAAGGGCCTGTCTGTAACGAATTTCGTTATTGTTTAACTGCCATTGACAGGGTTTCAAGATGGCCTGAGGTCTGGCCTATGCGGTCAATTACCGCGGAAGAAGTGGTGGACACCTTCACCCGAGAATGGATTTCACGATTTGGTGTCCCGACAACTGTTACCACCGATCAAGGAACACAATTCGAATCTGATCTGTTCAATCGGTTAATTCTAACTTTTGCAGCAAAACGGATTCGGACCACCTCTTACCACCCGAGTGCTAACGGCATGATTGAACGAGTTCACCGACAACTAAAGGCAGCTCTGATGTGCCATGGTGATTCTTGGGTCAGATCCCTTCCGTTCGTTCTTCTCGGAATGCGAACAGCTTTTAAGGAAGACTTGAAAGCTACCGTCGCTGAAATGGTCTATGGAGAAACGTTGCGCTTACCCGGAGAATTAATAACTCCAATCCCGAGCCCAGATCTATTGGATCCTGCTGATCTGGTCGTACAGTTTAAACAGAAAATGTCCACTATTCGACCTCTCACAGTTTCTCACCACTCCAAACCTGCAACATTTATTTTCAAGAGTTTGTCTTCAGCAACGCACGTATTCCTGCGAGATGATACTGTCAGAAGATCATTACAACCACCATACCACGGTCCGTACGCGATTTTAGAACGCTCTCGTGACGGCAAGACATTGACCTTAGATATTAAGGGCAGGAAGGTGGTGGTTAGCATCGACCGGGTTAAAACAGCATTTATAGATAACAATAATGAGGACACTTATCATCTAGGCTTAAATACTAACACTTCTTCGGATAACACCCATCAAGAAGCTTTTCCCGAAGAAAAGCAAACCCCTACCACGCGATCTGGTCGTCGCGTTAGATTTAAAAATTCAGATGACTTTTATTATTTCTAGATATGGGGTTATCCTTCTCCGTGGGGGGGTGGTTGTGGCGGCCACTATATTTTCGCCTGGCCACACTAGATTTAAGTTTTTATTATTATGCCCGTCAGGTTGGCAATAGAGATTTTAGCTTGGTGAAGCTATGCAATGTAACGAGTTAATATTGTGTGAATATAAGTTAAGTTCCTTGATGTGAGGCGTTTTCATTAACCAAACACCTAAGTGATAGTCTGTTCAGTTATTATTGCAGTTAATAGTGAACCTCGACACACTTATGGTGGAAATCGCCAAACATGCTGGTTTAGAACTGTCTTTTGATGAAATAGAATTTGCACACCGAGTTCAGCCTTTTAAAAGTACGCCCAAACGCCCAAAACCACTTGTGATAAAGTTAAAAGACCGTATCACTAAGGATAGAATACTATCTGGCTTGCGGAAAACTAAAGGTATCACAACAAAGGATATTGGATTGAGCGGTTCACCTACCAGATTCTTTGTCTTTGAGCATTTGACCCCAGATAATAAATCTCTTTTGAAAGAATCGAAGGATTTGGCAGGAAAAAAGTCCTACAAATTTGTTTGGGTGAGAAATTGTCAGATTTTTTTAAGGAAAAACGAGGAATCACCTGCCATAACTATAAATACAAAAAAAGATTTATTAAAAATTGTATAACTTCAACAACTCTGACCTTTTATGTCTCACATATGAAAATATCTAACTTATTGTTTTGTAAATTTAATACATCAACTACTGGTTTCTATTTCGTGGAATTTGTTAATCATAATTTTTATAATGTTTTTCTCACTAAATACATCTTACATAACACATCACTCACACCACACACACCACACATATTAATAGATAAAGCGTCGTATTGCTTAGTTATAAAAGTTATCTGCTGTCATAAATTTACTAAAATATTTTTAACTATAATTTGGAAACTATTTGTACCGGTAACAAATGATTAAAGCGCTAAAAGTATTTTACCAGAATGTTCGTGGGCTACGTACGAAAACAAGCGATCTTAAACTTAACATTTTGTGTAATGACTATGACATTATCATTGCTACGGAAACCTGGCTTACAGATGGTTTTCATAATGGAGAATTATGTGATGGCCGTTATGACGTTTTTAGGTGCGATCGTGATTTTTGTGCAACTGCAAAGAAAACTGGCGGTGGTGTCATGATTTGTTGTAAAAGAAATCTACTTGCTCAAGAGAAATCGGAATGGTCATGTATTGTCCTAGAATCACTTTGGATTACCATACCGAGTAGTACACTGGGATCCCGTAATCACCGTCAGCTTCATGTCGGTGTTGTTTATATGCCACCTGATAAAAATCAGGCGACAAATCTTGTGACATTTACAGCAGCACTCTCTAATTATTTAGTTAACAATCAAAACGATAATGTACTTTTATGTGGGGACTTCAATCTATCTCACGTGAAATGGTCTCAACAGGGGGTAAGTCACTTAAAAAAAGGTTCAATAGGTCTTCAAAATGCTGCCATAGAATTTTTGGATATGTGCAGCATAACTGGGCTGGAGCAATACAACTTTCTTACTGATACAGCACATAATACTCTTGACTTAATATTTTGCAATTTCCAAATTGATATACTGAGAGCTAAGCAGTCACTCGTTCCAGAAGATAATTATCACCCGTCCTTAGAAATAGACACAACTGATCTTAATATTAAATTTTTGAAAATCTATCTCTCGCTTTAATTTTTATAGATCAAACTTTATTGAAATAAATGAAGGCCTTTCCAAAATAAACTGGCATAACACTCTACTAGGAGACAACATCAACGACATACTTGATATATTCTATAAGCAGATTAATAATTTGATAGCTCTGTTCACACCTAGAATTACAAATAAATCATTAAAAAAAAATCCATGCTGGTATAGTAGAGCACTTATACACGTGGTAAAAGATAAATTAAAACATCACAAAAAATGGAAAGAATATAAAAATGCGCTAGATTTCGGTGAATTTTGCTTACTTCGATCAAGACAAAAACTTTTACAAAAAAAATGTTATAAATTTTATATCGATCGTATGCAAGAATATATCAATAAAGATCCTACTCGTTTATGGTCATACGTTAAATCCCTAAGAACGGGTAATATAGGTCATCCTAACACTATGTCATACAACGGAAAAGATTTCAATAATGAGACCGAGATATTAGTCAACACTTCAAAAGTGTTTTTGAAAATCCCACAGATTCCTATGATGATTATGAACTTCCATCGGGTTGCCTAAACAACGAATTTATATCGAAAATATCAGTAGATGCACATGAAATAAAACGCATTCTGAAATCACTCAAAATAAATAAGGGCGCGGGCAGTGATGGAATACCTCCAGTGTTTCTTAAAAATTGTGCCGATACTTCAGCTTTACCTTTATCAATTATATTTACCTTGTCTGTTAATCGTTACGGAGAGTTCCCTGCAAAATGGAAAGAGGCCCTCATTGTGCCAATATACAAAACTGGACAACGAAACCAGATCGTTACCTACAGACCTATATCAATCGTCAACTCGATGGCAAAAATTTTCGAGATTGTAATACAGAAGCGTATTACACCTCTCGTACATAAATTTATACCACCAGAACAACATGGTTTCATGAAGAGGCGCTCTACTGTTACAAACTTGTCTGTGCTTGTTAATTACACTGTCGATAAAATGAGTAAAGGAAAACAGGTGGATGTTATCTATACGGATTTTGAAAAGGCTTTTGACCGCGTGGATCACATTATTCTGCAAAAAAAATTATATGCGCTTGGTATAAGAGGTGATTTACATAGATGGCTTTACTCCTACATAATAAACAGAAGACAGGCTGTAGTTCTGGGTGGTGCCAAAAGTGATTTTATATATGCGTTATCTGGAGTTCCACAGGGATCTATTTTAGGACCATTGCTGTATAACGCATACTTATTTGACATATTTACCTGTTTTAAACACGCACGTTTCTTGATGTATGCAGATGATAAGAAAATTTACTATGCCATTGATTCAACTACAGACTGTCATCTCATACAAAAGGATTTGAATAATCTGGCAGTATATTACACGAAGAATCGCATATGTATAAATGGCAGCAAATGCCAAAAAATAACATTCACGAGGCAAAAATGTCCGATTAAATTTACGTACAAGATAGGTGACTCCTTAATAAAAGAAGTAAAGTCAGTTCGGGATCTTGGTGTTACACTGGACTCTAAATTAACTATGTCTGAACACATTGAAATTATAACTAATGGAGCTCTTAAACGACTCGGATTTATCAAACGTACATGTAGTTCTTTTACAAATATAACATGCATAAAAACTCTGTACTCAACATACGTAAGTATCCTTGATTATGCATCATGTATTTGGTCACCTCACTATGCAGTACATATAAACAAAATTGAGTCTATACAGAAGAAGTTTGTCAGATTCTTGTGCTTCAAGGATTACTCTCATTTCGACACCTATGACGATGTCTGTGTACGCTTTGGAATGGAACCTCTGTTTATACGACGGAAAAAAAGTGATATACTGTTACTTCATATATTATGGAATAACCTTATAGACTGTTCGGAATTATTAGAATCTATATATCTAAGCGTACCGGACTACAGAACCCGTCACATTTCCTTGTTTCACGTCCCCCAAGTAACTACAAATTATGCCCAGAACAATATTTTAAAACGTATAACATACTTATATAATACCGAGTACGCAGGTACTGACATTTTTGCGACGTCTAAGCAACGCTTTTTACACGAAATCTCAATACTTAAAACACACGAAAATAAAATTGTATAACATAAACACGAAAACACTCAATCAGCTACACCCTCACTCACCTACACTATACACACACACACACACACACACACACCTCTTAAATAATATTATTATTAACGTATGTAATAATATAAGCATTAAATAACAGATGTATACCTATTAAAGTTTTGTAACTATTATTCTTAATCCTAAATTGGCATATTTGTAAAATTATTTGTAAGTCTATTGTAATGGTATATAAAGCTGTTGGATTATTAGTAAATAAATAAATAAATAAATAAATAATAACATAGAACTATTGGATTATTAGTAAATAAATAAATAAATAAATAAATAATAACTAGCTATCTACACAAAACTTATTTTATTCGATAGTTTATTAGTATTTATAAATTTTTTTCGTTTGTTTTACCTATACGCTTTGTGAATTATTTTATATCATTTTTTTTTCTTAATAAACCAAACGCAACGCCTTGGTTGCATGCTCGCTTATACCAGCAGTACGCCCATGAGCACTGTCAATATCGAATTAAAATGGCGGGGTTTCGAATAACCTACCCTTTTTTACGGCGCAACGGCGGAACGTCGCGACGTTCTGGTAGTGTGGAACGCGCGTAAACGAAAATGTTCTTTTTGTAATATACAAATACCACGCATCGATCAATAAATATTCGATATTCTGTTAAACTGGTTTAGGTCATACTTAGTGGATCGAAAATCTAAAGTGGTTATAGCCGGGCATTCCTCTAAATGTTTTACAGCCGTGTCTGGGGTACCACAGGGCTCTCATCTTGGGCCCTTGCTCTTCAATATATTTATAAATGATATTGGAACTTGCTTTCAAAATTCAAAATTTTATATGTTTGCGGATGACCTAAAATTTTTCAGACCAGTCAACTCGTCTGATGACTGTGTTTTGTTGCAGAGAGATTTGGATAGATTGAGCAGATGGTGTAGTATAAATGGCATGTCCCTAAACAAACAGAAATGTTATGTAATAAGCTTCACGAGAAAGAGAACAAAAATACCCAGGTCATACTACATCAACTGCGCACCGTTGACTGAGGTCGATTATATTTGCGATTTGAGAGTCACTCTTGACTGTAAGCTGAGATTCAATGTACATATTGACAACATTGTAAAGAGAAGCTTCAAGACTCTTGGATTTGTCATAAGAAGCATCAGGGAGTTTAAGTTACCCAGCACTAAAATATTATTATACAACTGTTTAGTGCGTAGCTCTCTGGAGTATTGCAGTGTCGTATGGAACCCTCACTACGATGTTTTCAATAAGCGCTTGGAGAGTGTACAAAAGAGATTTTTATGGCACCTATCTTATTCGTGTAATTTGGCCAAGAAACTCCCAAACTATAAAGATCGTATGCGATGCTTCGGTTTAGTTTCGTTAAATAACCGCAGAAAAATGCATGATGCTGTATTTTTGTATAAACTGGTCACCAGCACAATCGACAGTCCTTACCTAATTTCAAAATTAAACATTTTTGTTACAAGAAGACTGCCCAGGTCCAAGAAATACACCCCATTTATAATGAGTCCAGCACGGTCTAATCTGGGCCTCAATTCTCCTTTGAACAGAATTACTAGAACTTACAACGCTGTTCATAACTGCACTGTTAATGGAGATGATAATTATATTAAGGGTGGCCAAGCTATTGATATCTTCTATGATCACCTTCATAGCTACAAAAGCAAAATACAGCACTCTGTTATGTCCTCACACTCTGTTACGTACTAGCTTTCGCTAATATGTGTAAGTAATATGTCTAATTTTGCAATTGTAATCGTTTTAGTTCTATTGTATTAACAATTATTCATTTGATGAGCTCTTTTTCCATAGGACTTTAATTTATTTTAATTTAAATTTAATTTCTCATAGTTTTAATTAATTTAAAATTTTGAAGTACTTTTTTTTTTTTAATATTTCTTGCTTATTAATTTTGCTAAAACTCTGTTTGTGTTCGTATGTTAATTGTTCTCGATTTGCACCTATAATTGGGGTGTCACTTAAATTGTTATATATGTGTTAGTTCTTAAGGAATTGTATTGGTGTTCACCCTGTTGGAGCAATAAATAAATAAATAAATAAGAATGTGGCTGTCTGTTGAAACTCTTTGCGCATGAAGGGATCGAAAAAAAACATAGGAGTGTTGTTATGAAATTCAGTACAACATTACAACACTCGTTTGGATGTTGTAATGGTTATTAGGCCATTTGGTGTTTTAATGTTGGCAATAAGGGATCATATTTGACATTGATAATAAGAATCTTTAATAGAGGATTTTAAGCATGGGTGTAGATAAAAAATATTACGCGGTCCTTCCAGATCGGGGGTCCCGCATCGCTCGGTTCATTCTCAGCCATGCCCGTGTCTATGCGTACCTATCGAATCTTATAGATATACATTCGAGCGATTTTTGCCTAAAGTGTTGGGAATACCTCGCTTTAACATCAGATGACCCATACGCTCGCTTGTTCTACTCTTCCATGAAAAAACCTAATTAATGGTCTTTTTACATTTCACAGGGTGTGGGAATAATAAATTCAAAAATCACACCTAATTCAAGTTATCCAGATGTTCAGTTTTTTTTTTATGGATATAACGCAGCTTGTCCCGGCACTACCAGGTCTAATGGAAATATATATAGAAGGAGAAGAGATATTATGTAAGTTATTTTAATTTCTATGGAATCCTAAGCGTTATTCGCTTGAAGAGCTAATACCTAACTCCTGCCGCCGACTTCCAACTTCGTACGACGTTCCACAAACTTTGATCATCCTCAACATCTTGACCTGAATTTGTGGCATCCCTCTACAGTTATGATTTCATGGACCTCTCTGCCACGTACAATCAAATTCCGGAATAAGTTTCCTTGTATGGTCCTTCCAGAACAAAATGACATGGGTAGTTCAAAAAAAGGGGATACACTTTCCTAAAATGCCAGCAACTTTGTTATAATATACTTAAATATTAATAATATACTTTATAAGATACATAATAATTTAAAGGGTAAATCAACACTCTTTTATTATAAAGTCTCATTCACTGTTCAGGCATTATCTATAAATTTCAGATATTTTATTAAGAATGGTTCCGTCATTCATCCTACTCCTCCACAGCTGTATATCTAAGCAATCGGACAGCCTGGGCCTTGATTATTATAAAACAATTATAGTGACAGTACAATTATTTTATTTAAAAATGCGTAAAAAGAATGCTGGGAGAGTTTAAAGGTGGTAGTGTTTGAACACATTTCAAAATGAATTGTAAAGAAATCAATTTTGAGAAAATAAATGCCTTTTATGCCTTTATTATTAAGCGCTGGAAACTATTTCGGTCAACGAATCAGCCTAGCTATCCAACGCGGAAACACTGCCAGTATTCTTGGTACACTTTTCACTTCATGTAATTTGGAAGTATTGTAAGTATAGTCATACAAATAAGTATTGTTTTGTTGTGAATATAATACAGATTGCATGATAAAAGATTATCGTTTGTTAACAGAATATCACCTATTGCTCTCCAACCACGGAGTCAAGGCTATCTCACCTTGAAGTCTACGAACCCTTTGGATCCTCCGCTGATGCAGCCGAATTATTTTAAAGACGAACATGAACTGAACGTTCTCATAAGAGCATCAAAGATCGCATATCAGCTTGCTAACACAACGGTGAGAATCAAAATAAATAATCAAAAAACACTGATTTTTTCATTGTAATAACAAATATATATCCGTATAGCATCCATATATATTACTTTCCTATACAGTACTATAGCATGTCTACTTCCAGCACAGTAGAGTCTTTTTTTTCACTTGCGGGCACTTATTCGACAATTGAAGCACCTTTGCGCTATAGCCTAATTAATGATATTACTAACGGTGCACTTAAAACGCATAAATTGATTTTATCATACCTAACTATACCATATAAATTTACAGCTACTGCGAGAAAAATACGGCATCAAGCCTTCCAAGGATTGGGCATCAGAATGTGGCAACAGCATGAGACCGACCAATGAGTTCTTCAGATGTGTCGCACAGCGGTACACGGAGCCGGAGAATCACCAAGTCGGAACTTGCAAGATGGGAACTGACTCTATGTCTGTAGTAGATCCAGAACTTAGAGTCTACGGGATTACTGGTGCGTGAAAAGTTTACTGTATGGTAATTGGTGACGCAGCGAGCTTAGTTGACCCACCTGGTAGTCTACTTGTTACTGTGATCGTGTGACCTGCTTGTAACGCAGCTCAGAACCGAACCGGTATTTTAAAAAGTTTATTAAAAGTGTCAGTACATGAATGTATTCAAAATCTCATAACGATTATAATAGCCAGTTCCCTTAACCCTTAGCCCTTCCGATGGTTCTAGTGCTTACGCCCGCACACTCGTCGAATATGTTAGAAGAGTAGCAGGGAATAATTTATTTCGGCTCGGAAAAAATTGAGCTTTGAAAAGAAGTGGCAGGAAACTCATTGGAAATCTTTTAAACCAAGGCAAAATAATAATAATATAGAGGCGAATAATAAAATATTCCTTTTTTAGGTCAGCTATTAAAAGCATTGAAATATGATTACAGGTTTACGTGTTGTGGACGCATCAGTGATACCAACATTGCCGAGGAGTAACTTGCAGGCACCAGTACTTATGATTGCTGAACGAGGGATGGAATTTATACGCGCTGCTTATGCTACATAGACAAATGAAGAAGTCAACTTGACATTTGGGATACTGTGCTAAAATTATATTTTACCCCTCCTGACCACAAATCCCACCATGTACGTTTCCGTATCGGTACTTATGTTTAGCAATGTCGTGAATAATATTCACCAAATTAGCTGCACGTGGTTATGTTCTCGTATCATATTACGATTTTGCTTCCTACCTCCTTAACGATTTTATTTTTATTAGTAGACTAGTTGTGGGTTAAATTACACGTTAGAAGTTGTGGAGGTTCGTTCTTCACGCCACCAACCCCTTTTACCATCAAGCATAGCCTTGTCAATTTGGAGTTCCTACCTCTTAAAGAAAAAAGAAAACCTTTTAGGCCCGCTTCGATATTTCGAAGCCTTTAACTCAAAACCAACGAAAGATATGGCGCTTTAAGGCTGTTTTATCATTTCGAAGGTAAATGAACCTATATGTTTTAAGAAATGAATTTCAAGTCAACGGGAATATATGTAATCTTCTAATTAACTTATAATCATGAAATAATGGAAAAAAATCCGAAAGTGCAACTTGTAGTGTCAACGCAAATTTAGCGCCTGTTATAAAATGGATGGTAAATTGTACATTTAACATTTTTGCATACTTTTCTTTAAGTTATACAATAGTTTTACATGTCTCCCTTTTTTATCAATAATAACGGTGTCTCTAGTTAACTTTGACTTGTAATGAGAGTGTAACCGAGGCCCGAAATCTTGGCTTGCTCATTGACGAAAACTTACGTTTCGAAAAATATATACTTCAGATTGTTCATAGTTGCTTTTATAGACTATACCGAATCAGAAACTCAACAAAGAAAGACCTATGTGTACTCCTCTGTGAATCATTGATTCTTTCCAAATTTAATTATATGGATGAAGCAATAGGTCTGCGCTTATTGGAGCGTACCAAACGTCTCATACAACGTGTTCAAATCGCTTGTGCACGATATAGTTTGTCCATCCCGCGGCGAGACCACGTTACTCCTTATTTGAATAGAGAGTCATTATTAAAAATAGGGAATCGAATGAAATTGCACTTTGCTACTTTACTTATCGGTGTCATAAAGAACGAAATCCCTATTTATCTATTTAAAAAGTTAAAATGGAGAAGTGATGCTAACATACCACATAAGACCCGCGCTTCGCACGACTCTTTAAATATGCCCATCTTCCACATATCCGCATTTCGTGGTAGCTTTCGCTACGCAGCCACTAAGTGTTGGAATAACCTGCCACCACCTCTTCGATATTTGCACTCAAGGGAATCTTTTAAGAATAACTACAAAAAGCTATTATTGCACGAGCAAAAACTAAATTAAATACATTGTAGTGAGGATGGCTATCATACTAAAAATATTTTATCTATATAATATTATATTACTCGTGCATTTTTTATATATATTTTTATTATATACTTGTGTAGCTAGTGCGGATGTACGTTAATGCGTGTATCCGCATCACTACGTGATATATATTTTATTTTCAGATTTATAAATTCATTAAGTTCTGAGCTTTGTTTGTTGGATATAGGATACGATAAATATTTAAATATTATAATTATATTTTCACACATTACTGCCAAAATAGCTTGCACGGAAAAAAAATATAGGAAGTTCATAATATCAGTGTTAGGAAAATACGTCCTAACGTTTGCTGAGAACTTTCCTTTTTGCGAATCGCGCTGCTGCCTCGTTTGCTATCATTCTAGTTATTAAATAATCCTTCCATGTTTTAAAGCATTAATATCTCTTTCTTTATTGTTTTTTAACATTTGTATTGTTATTTTTTCTATTCTTTATATAATGTTAATTGTTCATATCTATTGTACTTGTAAAAAATTTGGTGGCAGTTTTCGCAAATAAAAATTATTATTATTATTATCATATTAAATATAAACAATAAACCTTAATATGTAAAGCTGTTTTATTTTATTTACATACATCATGTATTTTTTATGGCAAATAAATGCCGAGGCGTTCACATTGGTGAAAAAATACGCCAAGCACTAATGTGCTAATATTCTGACTAAACCGTTCACGACTGGTAACATACATAATAATCATATTAAAAACATTAACATACATATTAATCATATTAAAAACGTTCGTACCTACCGGTATATAAACTCGAGGCCCATTGTAAACGTTTACTAACAATTTACTATGTTGGTCGTAAGATATCATGATTGTTCTATTGGCACAATACAGATAAATGAGGGTGAAGTTGTGCGACATTCACACTAGGAAGTTGGTCGATAAAACTCTACACCACATAATATGTTATGTATATATTTTGTATTAAATATATTATTTTGATAAATATAAAAAATATTTACCTACGTGTTGATAAATATTACATATTATGTGATAATCTTTGTAAACGCCATAACACTGAGAATTAATTTCTATAAATGACTATATAACCAAGCTGAAACACGAGTAATAGCAATATCTGCTCTTTTCTGCAGCACTCATTTGTGTTTTCTAATGAGACCTCTCTTAAGAAACTCGATTAATGGGGTAAAATAAACCTTGTCAAATTTCACCCCCAGAAGACTGAAGTTTGCGCGATTACCACTAAACAAACCCAATTATCGTATCACCACTCTTCGATAACAATTCCCTTAATGCCTAGCCTAGTATCAGAATACTCAAAATCTAGAGCAATTGCCATATTTCATCTTTCATGAGCTTCCTTATGCTATGTTTCCAGGACGATACAACAGGTACCTTCAAAAAAAGCGCGTACACCTTTCTAAAAGGCTGGCAACGCTCCTGTGATTCCTGTGATCTTGAACAGAATTTGGGCGGCGGTGAGCACTTAACATCAGGTACGCTCGATTGTCCTCCTATTCCATATAAAAAAGCACAAAAGCTATTTGAACAGACCCTTTTTCATTTTACAAATTAAGTAGTAGGGTAATAGTCTGGTAGCTGATATCTCATTTAAATAAATACTTAGTTATCAGCTACCAGGTCAAGCCGTCTTGAGACAAAATTCCTCTTTGATCCAGTGCCACATTTCTCCAACCTCTGGGCAAAACAAGCTTCCCATCTCAACGCCCCATGTATATAATAATATAATCTTTTCTAAATATAAATATATCTTTTGAATTATTTCTGAATCTATTATATGTTCTAACAAAGAATAGAGGATCTCCAACAAGATAGAAAATGTAAGCAAATCTATTGTGCCTTTGATTGACAAGTTATTTATAACCGTAACTGTTTACAGTCAGCTACGCTTGGCATTAGCTCTTTTGTATCTTGAACCAGAAACGCACGCACTAACGCACACATTGACAATAAATATTGGTCACGCATCGGGCTGTCAGGTCGTCTATAAGAAATTATCTTCTTTATACATATATTAGAGATTTCCACCGGTAATATTGTATATAAGAGATTTAAACCTATGTATTGACAATCATGATATCATTGGAACCATAAGGCGCAGAAACTTGAAATTTTGTAGAAATATTCCTTTCGCCGATTAGGGCGTAGGCCGCTGCTAAGAACGGATTCTACGAAATTGCATCCTCAACATTTTTTTTTAAATCACAGTACAATGTCTATCGGGTCAGCTATAATATATTATATTATATTCAAAGTCTATGATTGTATCCGACAAAATTGGCTAATTGTCAAAGTGGCGGGGCGTATCCCAAGACGTATAAATGTAAATATGTAAATTTTATTTGTATATTTGATCATAGAAGTAAGGATAACTGTTACACTTCAAACTAATCAATGGAAATAAGTTAATCTGGCTTTAACAACTGTATCCTCGAATCTTCAACGGTTAATGCAGCAGAACTATCTAAATGTATCAGCATGATGTGTGAATAAACAATCAACCAATAAATTGATCTTGTTATAATTTCGTGCTGCAATCGAGCACTTACAGCGACCAAATCTTGCAATGTGTGAGATTCTGTGAGAAGAGTTGAATAATTCACACTTACAGCAGCCAAATCTTGCAATGTGTGAGATTCTGTGAGAAGAGTTGAATAATTCACACTTACAGCGGCCAAATCTTGCAATGTGTGAGATTCTGTGAGAAGAGTTGAATAATTCACACTTACAGCGGCCAAATCTTGCAATGTGTGAGATTCTGTGAGAAGAGTTGAATAATTCACACTTACAGCGGCCAAATCTTGCAATGTGTGAGATTCTGTGAGAAGAGTTGAATAATTCACACTTACAGCGGCCAAATCTTGCAATGTGTGAGATTCTGTGAGAAGAGTTGAATAATTCACACTTACAGCGGCCAAATCTTGCAATGTGTGAGATTCTGTGAGAAGAGTTGAATAATTCACACTTACAGCGGCCAAATCTTGCAATGTGTGAGATTCTGTGAGAAGAGTTGAATAATTCACACTTACAGCGGCCAAATCTTGCAATGTGTGAGATTCTGTGAGAAGAGTTGAATAATTCAATGATCATTATTTAGCAGTGAGTTCATTAAATTAATATAAATAAATAAATGTTTTCAAACACATACGGACCAACATAAAAAAAATGTGGTAACATGGGACACCAAATAGGATCGAAATGCCTTCGGATGATATAGACGTAACACAATTTGCAAAACAATATTGTTTTATTTTATATAGTATTATATTTTCTTGATTATTTTTTAATTTGGCTGATTACTTTTTATTTCAGTACATAAAAGTATTTAGGAAATTTAGTAAATAATAATTCAAATTATTAACTAGTATATACTCATGAATTCATGAGCCGGCATCTGTGCAAAGCAGCCTTCAACTAGTAAAGCTAATGGGAATAATACTTAGCTAATGGGTCCTAACATGGGTACGTCTCAATGTTACGAGCGTAATTGGGATGCCACTCAGATATTTTTAGGTTTATTCAAGTATCCCGAGTAAGAAGGATCGTTCATTGAAATTGCTGAAAAATAACCCAGCAGAGCAAAAGCAAAGCATACTTAGGTACTATAAGTATAATTTATACAAAACACGCAAATTTCTAATCCTCTACATAATATTATGCTTTACACGAGGACAAATATAATATAATGTTTACTAAATTGTTATGTATTAGGTTATCAGTGAAAGTTAAATGTTTAAGTTTCCTCTTGGAAAAAACCACATTACCAATTTGAATCCACGCGTTAAAGTGAAAAGTAGGTTACTAGTCCCGCATTATGATAAGTAATATGGATGAAATTGCACTGGTTTGCCCTTGAGAATGTAAATGTGGCTGAACGATAATATCCTGAGTTCTATAATTATCACCACACATGACATTCCTCAACAAGGTGTTTTAAATAATCTATGAAATATGTCACTATTGGAAACCTCTATACCTACAAGTTTATCTATACTATTATTATAGAGGTAAAGTTTCTGAGGATATAGGGGATAATATCTGGATCTATTGAAGCTATTTTGAAAATACTTTTACCACTAGAGCATTTGTTTTGTATCTAAAAATGCATCACTGACCTCGGAATTTTAAAAGTTAAGTTTTGGAAGTTTAAAATAAACGTTCGGTTAATATTACTCCAAACAACATAATTTTGTTTCTAAAATTCAGAAAAGTAAATAACATCGGCTGGTTGTTTTAATTGATTTTAATAATCAATTAATATTAAATTTTTTAACGTGGGCGCCCTGACCCTATGACCAAGGTCACGGGTATGTATATGGTTCAGGACACAAAAGACTTACTAACTCGTCTTTTTGCTGAGTAGTAGGCAATAAAAGTTGTATGTTCCTGGTGTTACATTGTTATTATGACTGTTAATAGGAAATTTACTAACGTGTCTATGGACATAACATTATTGATAATGAATGGTGGTGGTGGAACTGTTATTCCTATTATCTGTAAACATAACCTTTTTTCCGATCGTTAGAATTGAAAACCGGCGTTCTTACGTAGTAGTTGGGAGTTATGACTACTAACAAACTTCCATTGAGTGTCCGGTGTTGTTCGTGTAATCTTTACTTCCGTCGGGTGCGGGAGTATCATAGCATAATGTTTATCGTCCAATTTTCCCAGGGATTCTCTTTGAAGGATGATTGCAGTTGCTTTTTATTTATGAGTTCTTGCATGCAGTCCGGCGCATCTCTGAATATACGGTTTGGTTTTTGTTCACAAAGATGCATTGAATTAACCTTCGCACATACTATCAGGTGAGTAAGGGTCTTCCCTTGGGCCATTTGGTACAATAATATTAATAATAAATCTTTATTTGTTGCAAAAAGATATACTATTTTGCTTAAAATTACCCTCGACGCCCAAACTAGGATAGCTCGTGACATGGGGTCAGACAATTCCCAGTTGTGAAATGTAAAATGTCAAAGAAAATAAACATCAACATATTTTAAGGTGACTAACAATGGTGGTTATGAAACTAATGATGACAACCAACTATACCTAAGATTCTCAATAGCTTCGTAATTTAGGTTCCTTAACATGTTCTTGAAGTTTATAACTAAGTTCATATATATTAGAATGCATAGTTTTACGTTTCATATTAAGGTTTTTTATAAAGATATCGTCCCAAATAATCTATATCTATATATATAAGAGATTTCCACGTATATAGTCACTCATCACGATATCTCTGGAACCATAAGGCGTAGACTTGAAATTTGTTAGAAATATTCCTTTCGCCGAGTAGAGATCAGCTAAGACTTAAAGAATTTCCATCCGCAAGAGTTTTTTTTATAACAGAACAACGTCTGTCGGGTCCGCTAGTATCTTATAAATCGATCGGCAAACAACTTTAGCGGTTTTCGGATTTACGTATAGGGATATAGATAAACTATTTTTAGGAAGCAGTCGTTAACACCCCTGGGAATCCCTGACAGTCGACTTTCTCTAAATTCTTAGCTCATCTGTAACTACTATGTTGAGTTATTAAGTTTCCGTATGATTTCATTCATTGCTTCCATTTGTAAATGCCTAATCATGGCGGTATTTCCACCCATGTATGAGTCATGGTTCAACATAACTATTCTTGCGGTTTAAAGATCCTCACACAGCTTACGCTAATAATAATACCTTATTTATTTTTTACTAAATATCTTACGTTTTTACCACGTACCACTTGAATTGAAATCTAAACTATAATCATAAATTTATAATGACTATTGTGAATTTGGGTTTGTTAACAATTGAAAAATTCCCAAGTTTTTGTTTTTCTTTAATTTTTCTTCACCAAACTTATTTAAATATTCATATTATTGAAAGTATAGATTTTTTCAGACCAATATTTTTCCAGGTCATGTTAATTCTTCTGGCTGGTTTTTCTGTTTAAATTGTGTTCTTTATTTTCTTGATTTGTATTCCAAGTTATATAGAGTTCTGTATGGACAGAACTCTATATAATGAATATGGATTCAGAGAGTGTGTTGTTTTTTGACACGTGGCTATATATGTGGCTGTATTTTTGGCTTCTTAGAACAAGATATCGAATAGATGGGTACAACCAGGTGACTATTTCTGCGATCAAGCGAAAATTACGCATTTGGTTTGGCATTTGAAGTTCGCATCCCAAAGGGGTGTGTAAGGGTTTTATTTTATGGAGGTGGTTTATCCCTTTCAATTGAATTCCTTCTCAATAGTAACCTAACTTCAAATAAAAAAAAGTGAAATAAAATAAGACTACTCCTATTCGCGATTTAGGGGTTGAAGTAGGGGGGGGGTTATATACCTCTCCCTCCCCTCCACCCCCGCTCAACTCTTAATTAAGAATGGAAATTTCTAATGCTTGCATTATTGTTTTAGTTATTATTACGATCGCACTTATTAAGTGTGTGTAAAGTCCTTTGGTCACATCTCCAGAAATTAAGGATCAATTGAGTTGTTGGTAGTGCAGGTCCAGGTGGAGGAGGATAAAAGCGACGGACGGATCTCATCAAAGCAGTGAGCCAGACATCTGTGGTGAAGTGATCCCGCGGAATCACATCGCGCGGGAGACAGTGCGACCAAAAACTAAAGGGACCAACGGAGACTAACGTTGCATCATCTTAGCGACCACAACCACACACAGGTGACCATTTGAGAAGAGTTTATGGGCGCTCTAACTAGCGAAATAACTTGGCTAATGCTGCTCACGTCTCTAAGTGACGGATACAGCTACGATGCCACCCAGAATATTGAGTTCAATAGATAATCATGAGTGAGACACTGCATTGTAATGGACAGGGTGTGTATCACTTACCACCAGGTCTCAACCCATTCCCTTCTTTTTCTTCTAAAAAAAAAAAAAACTTTCATCTTAAAATTATTTAAAAAATTATGAAAAAAAATCATTTTCCTGTATCCATTACAATAACAAAGACAGTTGATGTTATAAATAAATTGTTTTTGTTATACCCTCAGATGATGTATCATTTTTTATTATAAAAACTGTTTGGCCAAGGTCATTCTATTCAGCCATATGTAAGTATGGTTTGGATCTACAAAGTACGTGGTCTTATGTATTTTAATGGAACATTAACTAAATGTGCTTCAATGACGATGTGGTTTTTGTGTGCAACAAACAATTATGTCTGCCTTTATAAATAAATTTTAGTTTGATTTAGTTACATTTCCGCATTGAGCTCCACTTTCAGATACAATTATGACAAGAGCTTTCTCTTATCAACAACTTTTACAACTTTTAGGCACAGATAATGTAAATACTGAAAAAATTTGGTAATCGGTTCTCCCTAAAGGACGTCCTTGCAACTTCCCGCTCATTCCATACCTAAACGCTTCAAATTGTACTTACGACGATTTTGATCTCTTTGAGCTCAAAAATATAATTTGAGTTATTTTCAAAAGCTTTAAGCTCAAAGAGTTAGCTGTTCTATGTTTTTGAGCTCAAAAGTCTGATAAAAGTTATATAAAACTCTATTTTATAAATTATTATACCGCAATTACTTTTAAATGAATAAACAGATTTTCACGCAGTTTTGAGTCGATAGATAAAGCCGTTTAAAAACTTTTTTTCGTAGTTGTTTTGAGATTTCTCAAAACCTACCAATTCAAATTGGTTCGAATTGTATTCAATCTAAATTTGGTCAAGCCCTTTCGAATGGCGCCATCCGCGATGAAATCGGTCAAGCCGTTCAAAATTTATAAGAGATTTACATAAATCCAAAAACTACCCTTACCAACCAATAAATTCTCGCTTTTTGAAAATACTCAAGCGGGAATTTACAAAGTGAACTGAGAGTAATGTAGTATCTGTTATTGCAATACTCTAGATAGAACAGGTAGTGAGACTTGTCAGTCCCCATTTGACAAGACTAGGAGGCGTAAACACGCAGTGAACGCATATATGACATGGAAGCATTTCTGACGATTTATAATAGCAAAAAGCAAAAACATTACAAAAAGAAACTGCTTGATATACTCACCTCGCCAAAACTAAACTTACTTACCGTTTTACACGGAATATAAATTATATGCTTGTAATAAAGTGAGTCATTTAAATATTTCAAATATCAAATTATATATAAGTACTAAGTTACTCGACCTAGGCGAGAAGTAGGCATAATAAGTTAATGTTTGTTCTTGCCTTCTTCCATCAGAGGATTTATAATATATTCGAATTAGGTTGACTATTGTAGTGAAACTGTAGGCAATTGAAAACAAGCTGATTTTTGATGTGTGAAGCGTGAACGAGTCGCCAACAGTCGTTCACCACCAATTATCAATGGTGTGCCAATTCACGTTCTGTTATAAGGCATACTCTCAGTCACTTAAAACAGAAGTTATAGAAATTACTAAACTGAGACTCATTCTGTTATCAGCCGTATTACACCAAAACAGTCCCCATACCGGTATGTTATTTTCTTGGTATTGTTACGAAATAGGAATGAAAAAAGGCAGTCAATGGCATCTCAGACTTACTAAGGGATCCGCTAAAACAATGCTTATAACAATGTTTACAATACGATCATCACATTCAACTAAGTATCATTAGGGGAAAGGTTACTAAGAATACTGGCAGCATTTCCGCGTTGGATAGCTATGCTGATCTATTTAGCGAAATATTTATCTGATCTAGGCTGATCCATTTAGATCAGAGGCGCGTATTTTCCGCACCTCTGATCCCCACGGGCAAGTGTCTCCAGCGCTGAAATAGTGCCAGTATTCTTGGTACACTTATAACGAAATAGTTTTTATTTAATGTGATCATATTAAGTATTGTAAATACCTCATCTTGTCATAAATACTGAAATAAATAATATAAAAACGCAATAAGCAAATAACATTTAAAACTTTTACATTGTGTTAGTTTAATACATAAATATAATCCAATTTAAAATATAAAAAGCTTACTCGAAGTGGTCTCCATTGGCTGCAATACAGTCCTTTAAACGTTGATGCCAGTTATGAATACAAGCACGCACTCTTTCCGTGGGAAATATTCTTCACTGCCAATCGTACGAATTGTTTAAAGGGACACCAAATTATCATGGCATTTAGAGAAAGCTGTCCTGTCTAAAACTGACCATAAATCATGGTCCAGCGGATTAAGATTGTGACTACGGCCAGTCTTCAGCTCTGATGAAGTCCGAACCGTTTGTTTCCAACCAAGAATGGGTAGACCGAGCTTTATGAACCGGCGCCGAGTCTTGCTGGAAGGACCATTCTTGGTTATTGAACATAATGTTGTCTTCACTACCTTACTAACAAGGCCTTCAATACCTTTTCAAGAATGGTATCATGATATACTTGTGCCGATGTTTTGATACCTTTTTCATAAAAGTATGGCTCAGTCACTGCTTCATAGCTACTACCCCACCCAACCATCACTGAAGTCGGTTAGTGCACACGTTGCACTCTGTCGACTAATTGGGAAGCTTCAAAGTCAAAGTCAAAAAAACCTTTATTCACTGTATAACTTTATAAGTTATTTAGTGCAAGTCAGGATGAAGTACAAAAGTTCCTTAGAGCTTTGAGCATAAATACGGTCATCTTGTTTGTTAAAATGTTGCTCAATTGTAAAAAAAATCTCATCCGGAAACAAAATTATTCTGTGACCTCCCTTTTCGTACCGCTTCAGTAGTTGTTTCGGTTTTACCACCCTATTTTTTTAAATAATCAGTTAAGAAATGACCAGTACGTCTCTTATAGGCTGTAAGTCCTAAGTCATCTTTAAAAATACGCGACATGGTTCTAGGGTCTATCCTCATCTCCCGAGAAAATGTTTTGCTTTCGGACGGGATTTCTTCGAATTCTTTCCCTTATTGCTTTGACCGCCTTTTTCGTACGAACACTACGTGGACGGCCAGATCTTTTTCAGTCACAAACAGAGGAGATCTCATTGTACCTATCAATAGCCCGATACATAAACATTTTACTAATACCAAGTGTATGGAGAGTTTTAAAAATTGCATTTGGCTCAATACCTACTTTGTGTAATGCAATCACAGCGATTCGGTTCTCTTTAGAATATTGTACAATGTATTGGATCCAAAATAGGAAAACGCAATGAACAATCATATAAAAATTACAGATTCCAAATTCAATTGTAATATTTTGATTATTTTTAACTGTAACAGTATTTATGGCCAGACTAAGTATAGTTGTAAGAATTGTTTTGTTTTGTATTTATAATAAAATTGCAAATGTAACATAAAACAAACAAATTGGCTAATGAGCGAAGCCATCCTTGGCAAGGAATAAAAGCAGAAAGATGTGACTGTTGAAACTTGTTGTTGTTAGCGCGTCTTCAAACACACGCGCCTCCGATAGCTCCGTGTGTTAGTTTTATTTATTTATTTATTTTATTTAAGTTTTATCTGTGATATATAATTTATGTGAATAAAAGGTAAGTGAAATTGTAATCAAACTCCTGTTTAATTTTACCTATTATATTTAGCATTAAATTAAAATATAAAGCATAAAATATCTAAAGATACATTTCCAGAAAAATTTAATGTAAGTTATGTTTGTTCTTCTAAATTGCGATAAAATGATCACAATAATTTGCCAGTGTTATTAAACAGCTTAAGAAAATATTTGATGCTTGTATAAATTATTATTATTCGCATTATAAACAAATAACTTGACTTATCGAATGTTATACTTTATTTTTATAAAACCAAAATAATCTTTTTATATTTTCATTAGAACTACCATAAATGTTATATTGAAAATGTTTAATATACCGAAAAAACTATCAATATTTTTATACAAATTAGAGAATTAACCTCTATTAATCTCCTAAACATATATTAAATTTATGAAATAACTTATTAGGAAATCAAAATAAAACTCCCGTTGTTTATGAACGGATACTTCTTATCATTATGCTCCGTTAGGTGTTGTGAGGTGACTCTACAATTCCGTACATTTCAAAGGAACATTCAACCTGTTTTAACAAAAATAAGCTCGTGCTAAGACGTTCGCGACCAGCGTTTACAATTACGAAGTTTGCTTTAGGTTTTCCCGAATACAACCTTTTTTTGGTCCGCTCTTCACGCTCGTATTGAGATAACGTAATGATTAATTTATAAACTGTACTTTGATTACTTATATAAGGTACAATAATATTTTGTATTCGATGTGTTAATTCACTTTTCAAATGGAATTAAAAAATTTGCGTCTAGACTGACTTTTTTAAAAGTCTGGCAACACTCCTTTGGTGTTGAAAGAGAATTTGAGCGGCGGTGATCACTTTAGATCAGGTAACCCGTACGGTTGTTGGTCCTCCTTTTCCTATAAAAAAGCAGTATTTCAAATTGTACAGCAATATCATAGCAGAACACTTTACATCAAGGAGGGTATAATTTGCTGCAGAATGGGGCTATTTGCGCTACCTAGGTCCTAAAGAATCTGGAAGAGAAAAATTTAAAGAAATGTTGCCTCTAAATATTTTCTTGTTATTGTTATGTATGTTCATAAGCACATTAACAAATTTGCTAGAAACTGTGATAATAATAATGTTAACACGAGGAACAAACAGAAACTTGTTATGCCTACTACTCGGTTAAGACGAGTTAGCAAGTTTTTTGTTGGACGATGTATGAAAATGATCAAAACAAATGTGTTACGAAATTCAAAAGATTTGTTTTTCGTTAGTGTGGTAAAGGTACTATAACATAAATGACTTAATAATACCACAGATTGGGAATGGAGCGACCATGGTATTATGTAATAAATTTTATTGTACGATATTACATTGTAACCTTGCGCCCGTTCTTCTCAGGTTTGAGGAATACCTTTTCTAATGGGTTTTTTAGTTTAGCTTTTAACTTTCAATAAGTGATATCGTATCCTAATTTTAATAAAAATATAACATTTGAATTATTAATATTAATTATGTACTTTACCTGTGTTAAGTTTTCTTGCACAGTATGCCGGGTAGGTTTTACCATTGGAGTAAAAAGTGAGAATACCTGCACAGATAGTAAAATATTGACACTTGCTTTCTTCAAGTGATCACTTAGCTTCAACTGAGAGAGTATCGCGCAATTTATTTATTTTGTACTAATTATTTAAACTTGATATACTTGTATATAACATTCAGGGGATCAGACCTAACTACCCTTAAGTGAAAAGCTACGTCTTACACTCGCGATTTTTATGTCACAAAAGTGTTGGTGCATTGCTCAAAATAGAGGTTAACTGTCAAACTCAGTTTACTTCGACGTTGTCACAGCTGGCACAGTCTACCTGTATGATTAAATTATCTAAGGGCAAAATTATCGGGTCAACACTTGTATTTAAATAAAACTGATATAAAATTTATGACTTGAAACCCATTTCGATTAAAATTCATAATACATTCAAGCAACCAGTTCGCGAGACAATATAAGCCATTTAGAGAAAGTAAAGATTGTATTTTATGAGAGGATGATGTCCCTTTTCAATAACATAATTAAACTTATATTATAAAATAAAATAGCGGTTAGACTAAATATTCAAAAAAAACGATATAATATTTAACTTACTTATACTTTTCCTTATCGCCTTTTCTTAATTCATTTCATTCATTTTTCTTATCGTTGGTAACGCCAGTTGTCCAAATAACACACATCCTTTTCCTTAACCCCTTACACCTTTATCCTAGTAATTTAGCCGGTACAAGTTAAGAATAAACCGCGAGCCGCGACGTATGGTCGTATGGCGTAACACACATTCCGTTAAGTAACCGCGAAGGTTGAGCTCCCACAACATTTAATTATATATCCAGGAAATCCTCGTATTCCTGTTGATTTACCGCCGTGAGATCGTAGTGGTTTCTTCGTTAAGTGTCCCGCGATATATATATTGTAGCTCTCCAGCACACTCAGGCGAATATAGAAGAACCCAGGATCTTGCAGAAGAGGTGAGTACCGGCTATTCCCTTTATTCCAATGATTCCTATTCTGTTCACCTAAGTAAACCTTTTATTAATACAGTCCACTCTAAATTCCCTGGCGCAACCAATCGTCTTTTCTTCATTAGTTGCATTCATATTTCTTATCGTCTCTTTTTCATTCATTCATGTCTTACGCAACTCCGTAATTTCAATATGTCATCTTTCGGTTCCATATTAAATATTTTTACTTTTTATATAAGATTATATGTTCTCAGTATGGAAAACTGTGGAATGAGCTTCCTTGTGCGGTGTTTCCGGGTCGATACGACATGGGTACCTTCAAAAAAGCGCGTCCTTAAAGGCCGGCAACGCTCTTTTGATTTCTCTGGTGTTCCAAGAGAATGTGGGCGGCGGTGATCACTTAACACCAGGTGACCCGTACGCTCGTTTGTCCTCCTATTCCATAAAATAAAATAAAAGTATGATATGTTCATATATTTTTGATTTACTTTATATATTTGTAATGCTATAACAAGTAGCCGACCCCATCGCTATTCAACGATCTCTTCCAGGTAACCTTAAGTGTAGGAAATTTTATTTAAAACTTGGCATAAGGCAATAAATTAACATATTCTAGAATATATGTACACAGATAAACACATATATATATATACCTATATACATACTTACTTTTATATATGTACAATGGAAATGAAAAATAGTAAACTACAAAATAATAAGATAAAATATATTATACTCGTATTGATAAAAAGTTATGTATATATATATTTTTTTTACTTAACAACTAGCTGTACGAAATAGTTCTTAGATTTCCTCCGTTAATCGTTTATAGAACGAATATTACAAACAAAAAAAGCTTTGTTGAAGTGAAATGAAATGAAATTTATTTGTTTCTATGAGTTGTGGTATCATAGTTGTTATGCACAGCACAATTCGAAAATATCTAGGCATTCAAATATTTGATTGTCAATACTAGAATTATTATATTTATACACATCACATAGCTATAATTCAACAATATAATATAAAATTTATTTTATATTAACTATGTGTTTTATACTAATGTTTACATTAGTTTGTAGGTGCCACTCTCAAATAATAACATTAAATACCATTCTATTAACTAAACAATTATTCTAAACTATAGAAGCATTTATTTACTAGCGATAATTTTTATAATAATAATTATAAGGTAGGCTGCAACTGTCTAAAGACGATACATTAAATTTGTTATAAGAGAAATTATCAATAAAATTAAATTATTAAAATTAAATAAAATTAACAATAATTATATTACTATGGGGTCATGCTGCTGACATTGATATAGTGTTTGCTCTGCAAAAGAGAGCTGTTCGTGCTATGGTTGGCTTGGTTATAGACAGTCTCTCAAAGAAAAATTTAAAGAAATAAATATTATGACTGTTTAACGTCAGTACATTTATGAAAATTTAATATATGTGCACAAAAATCGTCACCTTTTTGATCTTAATAGTTTTCATTATTATAACACTAGAAATAAGGGACATAATAGCTTTAAGGGTAAATGTATACACTTCTACAATAAAGTCCCAGCCACTGTTCAGGCATTGTCTATAAATAAATTTAAATGTTTTATAAAAAAATGGCTCTGTCGTAAATCCTATTACTCCACTGCTGAATATCTAAATGATCGGACAGCCTGGGACTAGATTGTGATTATTTTATAGCGACTGTACAATATTGTATATTTTTATTGAAAAGAGCGCATAAAAAAAGAATGCTGGGAGAGTTTCTTGCGCCGCTTCTTCTCTCTCAGAGCGCCATTTGTTTCCGAAGCGGTAGTAGTATCTAGTAGTATAAGAAATGACATCAAAAAGAATTCTAAAGGAATCAATTTTGAGAAAATAAATGCCTTTTATGCCTTTTTATCAAGTAACAGTTAATTATCACAGTTTATAATTCTTTACATTAAGAGCATACTTATAAAATATGTTGAAACATGCCTAGGTGCATAGAGTGAGTTATACTTTTTTATGGAAAAGGACAATCAAGCTTACGGGTCACCTGATGTTAAGTGATCACCGCAACCCATTGTCTGTTGTAACACCAGAGGAATCACAAGAACGTTGCTGATATTATAAAGAGTCGAATAAAGGATTATACATGGTAATAGACATAATACATGGGGCACACTAAAAGTTTTGTACTTCTAGCTAATCGGCACTTTTTGAATTTCGAATGTTATATTTTTTAAAACGTTGCAACCTTCTTAGTAATAAAAAAAATCAATTGGCGGGAAATCATACACATACATACGTATCACACTTCAAATGTCTACGTACGCAACGAAAATGGAATTAAGTCGAAAAGATTTTAGAGCGATGATTTTTGGGACGTGGATTATTGTTTTGAACCCGAAAAAAAACAACAATCTTGTGAATGGGTGTGTGAAAATGAGAACAGGCCAACAAAAGTGAGGCAGGCGAGAAACGTTGATAAAAAAATTATCGCAGTTTTTTCTCCGCTACGAGGGGTCCCATTTGCACAATTTCACTTGAAGATCAAAAGAGTGTTAATGTCGAGTGGTATTCTACCATTTGTTTACCCAGGGTGTTAAAAAAAGACGACCAAAAAGCCGAGATCTCCTACATCATGACAACGCTTCTTCACACACGGCCAACAAAACTAAGTCATTTTTAGCTTCCGAAAAAGTACAACTCGTCACCCATCCGGTACATAGCCCCAACCTAGCACCCTATGATTTGTGTATTTTCTCCAAAATCAAAGATTTGATTTACTTTTACCAATTCCGAAGAGGCAGTGATAGCGTTGAATCAGCACAAGAAGCACAAGACAAACATGCCTTCAGATCTCTGGTACTGCTGTTTTAAAAAACATTTGTTTAAAATGTAAGAGAACTTTGAAAAGCAATTAACATAATATTTTGGTTATAGCATGTTGTTTTTTTAAGTTACGCAAAACTTTTAGTGTGACCTACGTACAAGCATCTAAAAGTAATTTACGTAAAATATGACTTGGCATAACATTTTCTTTAACTTTGCTAATATTAATCGAATGAAAGTATTTTGTGTAAACTTTTAGTGAAATTACAAATTTACTCAACTTAATCTTAAATTCAAATATTGTATAGTTGTGAAACAGTTAAAAACACCCGCAAGGGTCATTTGCTTCAAAGGCTTTTCTATCAAGAAAATTTAATGAACATTCGGTTCTAGAAATATTTGATATAAGAAAATTAAAAATAATATATCTAAAAAACCAGACCCGTCATCTTCCCATATGATGCTAAATAGAGAAAAATAAACAGTATTTTTTCAAAGATCGACTTTTCTTCTTATAGTCGGAGGCGGCGCGGGCGGTACATCATTGTAAGTTGGTTCTTTTCCACAATAGTTATAAATAGAGCTTTGGCTGTTATAATATAATATAATATTTACACACTTATACACAAATTATGTTGCCCCAAACTAGGCATATAGCCGGTAATTATGGGTTTGTGACAACGATATAACCATACATTTTGTAAGCATGATAAGTTGTGATATCCTCGGTACAAAATAATCCAAAGTTATCTATATTTATAAAAAAAAATACGACGAAAATACTTCACGATCGGTCATTACATTGTATATACTCATAATATGTGTACCTTACATTTACAAAACATCTAAACTTTTAAAAAAAGGGAAGTATCTAATGTGAATGGAATGTATCTAATGGAAGTGCCAAGGCCGCCAGCCACGTTTCTTCCTGCATTATTTTGTCCTGCTTTTGCTCGATGCCCCCCTAAAAAATAGTTTTATATTTTTTTTTTTTGAAAAAATATTTATTTCTTTAATAAAAATGGTACAAACATAGTAATGGATGTGACCTTCTGTGTGAAACACTTGTGCCAGAATGCCGCGCTCTTAGGTTCACAATTGATATCTATAAAATATTAATATCTAAAATATTATGACGCGTGCACTCCGTACAATTAATGGAATAGCCTCACAGACAGAACTGTTTTATTACACGCAGGGTGAATTCACGAGAGTGAGTAGCGTTATTTATAATATTTAATAAACTTATAATATAAAAATGATAAATGTAATAATGTATGCACCTCTATCGAATTGGAATATTCTGTAATTACAGAATGTATTTTGATAAAATAAATAAATAATGGATTTACCAATTGGAGACTCCTTTGCACAGGATGCCGGCTAGATTATGGGCACCACAACGGCGTCTTTTTCTGCAGTGAAGCAGTAATGTGTAGGCATTACTGTGTTTTGGTCTGAAGGGCGCTGTAGCTAGTGAAATTACTGGGCAAATGAGACTTAAGATCTTATGTCTCGAGGTAACAAACGCAGTTGTAGTGCCGCTCAGAATTTTTAGGTTTTTCAAGAATCCTGAGCGGCACTGCATTGTAATGGACAGGGCGTATGAATTTCTTTCAGCTGAACGTTGTGCTCGTCTCGTCCCTTATTTTCATAAAAATGGATATTCTTGTGTGTATCACTAGAAAATACATGGGTCAGTATGTATGCTTGTGTGTGTATATAATATCTACTAACCACACACATACCCTTTCACACCCACACACATACGCTTTCACACCCACACACAAACATACATACAGTAAATAAGAAACACAAGACGCAGTTGTTCTGTATTATATCTTGTTGTAAAACTATTGTAAAATAATATTGTCAATTTGAGTAATCTATAATGGCCTTAAGAATTATGTTATATATTATTGTTTATTAACGTTTACTGTAACGCTGTTGATTATCAATAAATAAATAAATAAATATATAGCAAATATTATATATTATATCCATAGTGAGTAACATTCATCCAGAATATGCATTTTATCTTTACCACAACATTCATTAATTAATTATATAAGAATTATAATTAAATATACAATATTTGATATTATACTTTACATTTTAAATATTATAACATTTTCATAACGGTCGTCTTTAGCGGATTGTAATAAAATTACGCGTTATCGCAAAATTAAAAATAACTTGGTCAAGGTTTATGTCAATAGTTAAATATATTACAATAGAAATTATTTTAATTATCAAAATACACAAAATCAGCTCGAAATTTTCAAGTATATTATAAGTACTTACCTATAGTAGTATATGTAGTGTTGGTAGGCCCACCATAAGATGGACGCACGGAGTAGGTTGGATGAGGGCAGCGCAGGACCGATTGTCATGGCGATTCTTGGGGAAGCCTTTGTCCAATAGAGGACGTCTTCCGGCTGAAAAGATGATATTGAAGGATTGACGAATAGGCTTAGTTCTGCAGCATATGCGGTTTAAAAAATTAGACAGGTAACTGACAGATACGGCACGACTAGTTTACTTTAGTTATTTCCATAGTATCATGTCCTATGGTAAGTATATTGTTTTGGGGCAGTATAGCCGATATTAATACCATCTTTGTGTTGCAGTGTTCTGCTATTCGCGCTAATTATAACCTCGGTCGTAAAGAATCATTAAGAGAAAAAATTAAAGACTGTTGACTGATGCTTCTCAATATATTCTTGATAATGTTCTATATGTTCATAAGTACATTAAGGCATTTGATAGAAACTGTGACAATCACGAGAAAATATGAATATAGAAAATGTGTTATGCCTACTACTCAGATAATTCGAGTTCGTCAGGCTTTCATTGGGCGATTTATAATTATGCTTTTACAATATGATCCCAGATAATGTATAAAACAAAAACGTTTGTGTGGGAAATGTTATTACAACTTAAATCCCTCAGGCTCTTTAACTATAAATGTTTATTGCACGATATCACATTATAATCCATATATTTCTTGAGCCCGTTCTTTTTCAGGCATTCAGGTTTCTGAGGCAGTGAAGTTTTGTAATAGTTTTTGACATTCAATAAGGAATTTTTGAATCCTTTTTTGAATGAAAATATTTGAATTTGATGATGAAGCTATAGCTTAATTAGGATGACAATATTATCCAAAATTTAGCAATGTTGAGAAATTACGCTATTTTTTTAGCACGAAAATGACTTATAGGCCGACAAGCTTATTGTGGTGATAGACGGGCTAAAAGTGACCACTTAAGTCAGCGTAACTCTCTTTAATTTTTAAAACCATATTGTCTACCAATAAAATTAAATACAGGAATTGTACTACAAAATCCACTACAGTAATATTTACCGTCATTTGGATGTGGATCTTTAGGGCAGTGATAGAATAGATTAAAACATCAACCACCACAGGGTCAACCACAAAATCAATGCTTTAGCCATTTTAAATATGACTACTTCCAGCGATAAACTTGTGTAGAAGAAAATAAAGAACAACAAACGAGCACGCGTACACCTGATTGTAATCACCGCCTCTTGTAATACCAGAGGAATCATAGGAGCGTTGCTGACCTTATATTATAGCATCGTAGTCGTCAACGATTCTACCTACAGTGCCACCGTCGCTTCGCAAAATAAAATATTTCTTTAAATATTTGCAGTAATACCAATCATATTCGTTTCAACATACGTCTATTGACCACCATACTCTCAGAGAGTAGACATAGAACTAAAACAATGGAATTAAGATATCCCCAGGCTCAGGTTTTATAAATTTCATTTAATTTTCTTCCTCAAGGCACTATTGCCGAAGCGTACAGTCCTCAGAGGTTCAAGTGTGTTGTATCCTCATTAATAAGTATTACTTATGACTTTAATGAGCCGTGCAGATTAGCTATGAGGATGTACTTGCACAAACTGGTTTTAAGCATTTAGCACGGAGAGTTCTGAGCACTCTGAGCACCAGAGGTGTTCTAGTTCATACCAGCAGCCTAATTCCACCGGACATTACGTCAAAATGCCAAATTTCACCCCCACCATGTTGACGTCTGTCAATCTACAACCCCGCGTTTTCAGAGAAATTTCTTGCCTCAATATGACTTAAGGACCTTCAAAATAAGAGCCTGCTCCCATCGGCCAGCAACTCATCTCTTAATTCCACCTCTTATATATTATGTTTGAAAAAAATTAAAATTAAATAATCATAACTTTGCCTTCGTGCCCAATCTGCTTGCAATGAGCAGAGAGTATGAAGAAAACCTGGGAACCTATGATGTTTCGTAGTTGCGTCCTGCCCTTGTTAGCTGAACAGATGTTCCGCTGGTAGCTGCCCAAGGCCAGTTTAGCTTGATTATAGCCCGGTTAGTAAGTAACGCGTTAACTGCTGCACGGATTTCTCGATTTCTTAATAATCTACAATTAAGAGATTGCCCATCGCTGCAGAAATATTTAGGAACTATGAAAGGAATTATACCTCTAATGGATAATTTACCCAGACTTTTTTTTCAATAGCAGGTTACTTTAATTATTCTAAATTAATATATATTCCCCTTGATATGGATTTTTGATGCGATTCCGATATTTCGACACTGAGTAGACTCCAGTTTTGAAAGGCCAGTGCCAGTTGCCACACAGATTATTAAGCCTTTTATTTTCTTTTTCTGATTTTTTAAAGATTAAGCTAATATTTGTTTTGTTTGTCAAAGATAAAATTTAGACCCATAACTTACATTATTATTGTTTAATCATTAATCTGTTTTACAATTGATTGATTTTATTATATTGACAGCAGTCTTTTGCTTGTTTCAGATTTCAATTTGGCGAAAATGATAAGAGCTGCAGAAGTAAGTTCTTTTTTGCAACATTTGTTTTATAAAATATCTTTAGATGATAATACGGGTATACGACTAGTTTTTTATTTAAAAAAAATAGTCGAATAGTTAAGATATATATAGTAATTACATAGTCAGTTTTTTTATTAGGCAGTAACTGAATGAAAAAAGTAATGAATAGTGGTAAATGTTAAAAGAAAAGAAAACGTTTGACATTCATAAGTTTCACATCCTTGACCTACATGAATAAAGTGCTTTTAATTTGATTTGATTTGAATGTAGAGGAAGCGCGTGAGGTTTGTAAGGATTAAAGTAAGTGGCGTTCTGTTGTGTCTGCCTACCCCGACGGGAACAAGGCGTGAGTGTATATATGTATTATATATACATTAAAATTCCAGCTGTCCAGCTAATTGTGCTTTGTAATGGATCGATGGATGCTAGTTGGTCCTGTCTTCAGTGATTATTATTATATTTATAATATACCATTTTAAAGTTATTAGTTTAATATACATGTATTTCTCGTATAATTAGTATATATAGCATTAGTGTTTCTCGGACAAACAGGACAGCAACACCACGGCACCCCGCTCCACGCTTTATGTGGACTTCTGTAATATCAGGGGAATTCACTCCAATTTAAACGCCATCCATCACCACTTTGAGACGGCGCAGCCGGCCTTGTGTTTCCTTACGGAGACGCAGATATCAAGACCTAGCGATACGTCATATTTAACGTACCCCGGGTACAAAATAAAGCATAATTTTATGCCTCATGCCGGGTATGTGTACGTTAGGGAGGATATCTGCAGCTGTCGCCGTCTCAGCAATTTTTAGGGTAGGGACCTGTCTACTCTCTGGCTTCGCGTAGATTTAGAGGACCGCGTCCGCATCTGTGTGTCTACAGGTCCCATAGTGGTAACGCAGAAACGGATCACCTCATGGGCTGCGTTCAAGCGGCATTTGATGACGTGCTTGCTCAGATCCCCTCCGCTGAAATCGTAGTCTTGGGTGACTTCAACGGGCACAATGCCGAATGGCTTGGATCACGTACTATAGACTACGCAGGGCGATCTGTGCATAATTTTGCATTGACGTTTGGTCTGTCCCAATTGGTTGAGTCGCCAACGCGGCTCCCGGAAGTTGATAGCCACATGCCATCCTTATTAGATCTGCTGCAGACTACACATCCCGATGGTTACCAGGTCTCTGTCGACGTCCCTCTCGTCTCGGACCGTCCGACAATTGCCTGGTCAGGAGTGTAGTGCCTATCCGACGCCAACGTCGCAGACCACCAGCGACCCGCCGCGTTTGGCACTACAAGTCAGCAGATTGGGATAGGATGCGTTCCTTTTTTGCATCCTACCCTTGGGGCAGGGTTTGTTTCCCTTCGGATGATCCTAGTGCCTGCGTTGTTGCAGTAGCCGATGTGATACTGCAGGGTATGGATATTTTTATACCATGCTCTGTAGTACCGATCGGTGGCAGATCACAGCCCTGGTTCGATGCGTCAGTTAAAGCTGGTTCGGCGCTGGGTTCAAAGGATCCGAACTGCAAAGTTCTGAAGAGGAAATATAACCGTGCCTCGAGATTTTTTAAGCGTCAAATCGCCCGTGCGAAATCGAATCACGTCGTCAAAATTGGCGAGCAGCTTTCTAGTTACCCGACCGGAACACGCAAGTTCTGGTCGTTGTCGAAAGCTGCTCTTGGTAACTTCAACCAGCCGTCCATGCCGCCGTTGCACATGAGGAATGACACCCTGGCCCATACGGCAAAAGAGAAAGCCGATCTCCTGTGCAGTCTTTTTGCCTCCAACTCGACTCTTGACGACAACGGAAAAACACCGCGAGAGCGTACAGTTCAGATAGAAAACGGCGAGCTCTGCTTTCGTTGGACGTCAGGAAGTCGAGTGAGCCGGATGGCATTACTCCAATCGTGCTTAGAACGTGTGCCCCTGAGTTGACGCCGGTGCTAACGCGTTTATTCCGGCACTCTTCTGGTTCTTCTTCTTCCGGTCTTCAGTTGATCAACGACCAATTTTTTCGCCAAGGTCGGTCGGCAGGTGATCTTCTGGTATATCTAACGCCGCCCATCTATGTGATGGGCGGCGGCTATTGAAAGCAAGGGGGAACGCCTGGCAGTTAGCCTGGATATAGCGAAGGCCTTTGATTGTGTATGGCACAAGGTGCTCCTCGCAAAACTTCCATTATTTGGGCTTCCCGAGAGCTTATTCAAGTGGACCTCCAGCTTCCTCACTGGGCGGAGCATACAGGTCGTTGTCGACGGTTATTGCTCGAATCCCAAGCCCGTGAACGCTGGAGTGCCCCAAGGCTGTGTGCTATCTCCCACGCTGTTTCTTCTGCATATCAATGATATGTTGGACACCGCCAAAATACATTGCTATGCAGACGACAGCACTAGTGATGCCGTATACACGGGCCATGCAGGTCTCTCTTGGGAAAACGTCGACCAGTGCCGGGAGAATCTTGTGTCTTCTATCGAGTCCTCTCTCGAGAAGGTCGCGGAATGGGGTAAGTTGAACCTTGTCCAATTTAACCCCCACAAGTCTCAAGTTTGCGCGTTTACCACTAAAAAACCCCATTTGCCGTATCACCGCTCTTCGACAACACTTCCCTTAAAGCCTCGGCCAGTATCGGAATACTGGGTCTCGAAATTTCGAGCGATTGCCAATTCCGTGGCCATCTGGAGGGCAAAGCCAAATTGGCTTCGAAGAAACTGGGCGTCATAAATAGAGCACGGCAATACTTCAAGCCGGCCCACATTCTAGTGCTCTACAAAGCGCAGGTCCGGCCACACATGGAGTATTACTGTCATCTCTGGCCTGGCGCATCCCAGTATCAGCTCGATCCATTTGACCGCGTGCAACGCAGAGCAGCTCAAATTGTCGGGGACCTAGCGCTCTGTGAACGGCTGGATCACTTGGCGTTGCGTAGAGACGTCGCTTAATTGTGTGTATTCTACCGCATTAATCACGGGGAGTGTTCCGAAGAGCTGTCTAACCTGATTCCTGTCGCCAAATTCCACCTTCGCACGACACGCCACAAGTTAGGATATCATCCCGACCATCTGGATGTGTGGCGGTCCTCCACAGTGCGGTTTTCAAGGAGCTTTCTTCCTCGTACTACGAAGCTGTGGAATCAGGGACAATACGACATGGGTAGGTACTTTCAAAAAAAGCGCGTACACCTTCCTTAAAGGCCGGCAAAGCTCTTGTCATTCCTCTGGTGTTGCAAGAGAATGTGGGCGGCGGTGATCACTTAACACCAGGTGACCCGTACGCTCGTTTGTCCTCTTTTTCCATAAAATATATATATATATATATATATATATATATATATATATATATATATATATATATATATATATATATATAATACCTTCACTTATGTACAGTGTAAGTATGGGGACTGATACATCTACTGCACTCGATACCATTTTGATTTTTTTTTTTTTTAATTTAATACGTTTTATAATTTTTTTGACCTACTTCACAAGAAAGTCAAAACGTTTGAATAATTTTTGTGCATCACATTGCAAGTGTTGTAAGTATAAAATATAATGTTAGAAATGTTAAAACTGTAAAATATATGAATTTAAAAGTATGCCAATGTGTTTCTTCCCACTTCTTCTCAATAAAGCTCAAACTTTTCGGAAGTGATGACAAAATCTTTGACATTCATATTTAGTGTAATTTTACCCTAAATGAATAAATGATTTCTCTTTTTTTCTTGCAACCCACTGACAAATAGACGGACAGATCGACAGCGGAGAAAGAAGATAAGAATCATAACAGTAGTGTTTTTATCTATCTAACAGAGAGTCGTATTAAACGATCGTTGATTATCATACGTATACAAATGATTTAAGTTTTCTTTAGTGTTAACCCAGATATGCCTACTGTCCTATATTTAGGACAGTAGAAATAAAAAAAAATATCAGAATACCCTCTTTATCTAAGATTATTTAGTCTTATGATTTGCAGTAAGAAACGTGTCAGCTTTATTAGAAAAAATAAAAAGACAGTTATTTTAACAGTTTTTACCTTATATTTTACCTTATAAGTGTGTAATAAAAGTGCGTTGCAGACATGGCAAATGACAGGTATGTATAAAAAGTTATATTTTACTCGTGAGTTGTTTTTTTCTGTGTTAATATCTAGTTGATAACCTTAACTTTTGTACTAAATAAATATTCTAGCAAAATAATATAAATAAATTACGTATAACTTGTTACAAATACTAGCGTACTATATATAGGACAGTAGGATAATATACATGATTTTAGTACAATAATACAACTTTTTCTTTACAGACCGTTAGCTGCGCATGAAATTTTAGATGCTTTAGAAAATGTTTCTGATAATGAAGAAGATTATAGTGAACGACTGATATGTATTCTACCTCCTCCTGTTGATCCTGACTGTCTCACTGACGAAGATTCGGGTGAAGAAGATAATGTAACTTTGAATAATTTGCCACGAAACATTCTGCTTCAACCGGCTGAAGTAATGATTCAAGGGCAGATTATGGTGAGTGATACAGAAGAAGAACCTTCTGATTCTACAGGTCGAACTAAACGTAGGCGTACCTACGCATGGAGAAAACGGGACTTGGCAAAAAATCCCGTGAATTGGCCAGATGTTCAAGGCGCTTGCCAAGATAAGCGCCCAATTGAGTGGTTTGAAAACTTCTTAGATGAAGATGTTATTTCGTTGTTGGTGTCAGAGAGCAATAAATATGCTGTCAAAAAGAATTTGCCTGGAGACATAACCACTGAAGATATGAAATGTTTCATCGGCATATTGTTGGTTAGTGGTTATTCATGGCTCCCCCGTAGAAGAATGTATTGGGAAAACTCCCCTGATACAAAGAATGAATTGATCAGCTCGGCTATGACTAGGGATAGATTTGACTTTATTTTTCGCCACCTTCATGTCAATGATAATCTGGATTTGCAAGACAAATACACAAAAGTACGCCCCCTAGTTATACTTCTAAATAAAAAGTTCTTAGAGTTTTCTCCTCTTGAAGAGCAGTGTAGATGAGGCCATGATCCCCTACTATGGTAGACATGGCTGCAAACAGCACATAAAAGGTAAACCTATTAGGTACGGGTTCAAAGCTTGGGTTGGTGCTACACGGTTAGGGTATGTTTTATGGATGGAACCATACCAAGGTGCTACAACTATGTGCAATCCAATATATAAAGAATTGGGGCTGGGTGCAAGTGTTGTTCTCACTTTTTGCGATGTGCTGATTTCACGTGGCTTCGACCTTCCTTACCACGTAGTTTTTGATAATTTTTTTACTGGGACGCCCTTGCTGGAAGAGATAACAAAGAAAGGCCTTCGTTGCACTGGGACAGTTCGAGAAAACAGGACATCTAGTTGTCCTCTGATTACATCGAAGTTACTGAAAAAAAAGGAACGTGGTGCTGTCGATTACAGAACGACACATGACAACACGTTCATTATTGCTAAATGGCATGACAATAATATATTCAGTATTGCTTCTAATGCTGTAGGAATAAATCCTAAATAATCTGCCAAACGCTTCTCACAAAGTGAAAAGAGAAACATTGTCATAGAAGAACCACATATGGTGTCCATCTATAACAAATATATGGGAGGAGTGGATCGGTCTGATGAAAATATTTCACATTACCGAATTGGTATACGAGGTAAGAAATGGTACATGCCGTTGCTCACACACATGATTGATCTTGCCGAACATAATGCATGGCAGTTATATAAAATAAATCATGGAAAACTGGATCATCTTGGCTTTCGCAGAAGGGTAGCAATTGCTTTGATTGAATCAAACAGAAAAAATTCCAAAAGAGGGCCTAGCCGACCCTCCCATCATGAACATGCTGATAGTCGTAAAGACCAAATGAATCATCTGGTTATTCCTCAATCGAAGCAAACACACTGTCGTCAATGTCACAAAAAATGTTTGACACGTTGCAAGAAATGTGATGTTGGAGTGTGTGTCAAGTGTTTTGAAACATATCATTCATAAATAGTGTTAATTTAGTAAATTACATATAACAATGGGTAATATAATCAATAGTTATCTAATAAACTACACTTTTTGATTACATTCTGTTTTGTCATAAATGGTCTTTTATTTCCTCTTATTATCCTACTGTCCTACATATAGGACGGCTGTTTCCCTGAAAGCCTTACACTTAATTTTTTTTTCATAATTTTTTTTATGTTGCATAAGATCAAATAAACAAAATAATGTAACTTTTTTCAAAATTTTCAGAAAATTTTAGTTTCAGGCTTATCTGGGTTAATTCCGCCAATATTTGTTTTTAAAAAAAATCTTTTGGCGAGACAGCACGTCCTGAGCATGCCTCGTGTAGAGGCGAAACACGTGTCGAATTGTTTTAAAAACAAACAAAAATTGGCGGAATTAACACTAAAGAAAACTTAAATCATTTGTATAATTATGGATTTCCGCAAAGTAACGCCTAATTCAATAAATTTTCTATCATACGTATTATCATGAAAGATAAATTTGAATAATAATTAGTTATATTGTGTTTAGTTAATTGTATAGATTAAGAAGCTGCATAATGGTTGTTTTATTAATTTAATAAAGATTAGTATATTAGGTATTATATTATTAGTCACAATCTGTTAAGTGTACCTACCTACATATACCTACATGACACTAACCAACTGATTGATAAAATCGGCCCTAAAAAAAATTCTTGGTACTTTACTTTGAAAGTTCTAACAATACTTTTGGCTAGACTATAGACATGTTAGATTCACAAGTAACTAACATCGAAATAACAATAAAATGTGTTTTCAAACATAAACTTAACCTTCATATATCTTGATAGATATTAAAACATAATGATATGGATGGTAACAATTAGTTGTAAGGTATATTCACCGTAACAATTATTTAATCATGGCATACCTTGGAATAATGTCATTGTCTTCAAAGAATTATGATGTATGTGTAGGTAACTATACCAATTAATCCTAGAATTACTCGAGACATTTATCACTTGATTAAGTTAATTACGATGTTGGAATGTTGGTGAAACTGTCGTAGGTATTTCAACACAATTGTCAATCAAATCATTTGTCATGAAAAAAATGAACAATAGTTGTCTCAATAATAATTACGGCATCTATTTACTTACTAATGTTCAACTAGCGGTTGGATTTCTAAATTGAATTCTTCTCGAGGCTCATTGAGCACTTTTGGGAAAATCATTGAACTAACGTGATTATCACACTCCTCTGAACTCTACCATACATCTCTAGGTAAAATAAATTAAGTACAGAATACAGACCTGTTTGTTACTAGTAAAGGTCAAAATATTCGATGCCCACCCGTATTTGTTTATTTTAAATAAATGATATTTATTCATTTACGTGTTAAACAACGCAATAAATGATTATTATTAGTGTTAAAATTATAACAAATAAAGAAGTAAGTACCTAAAAATATATCTCCTGCAACCCAAAATAATTATTATGTTATTTTTTGACGCTTAGAAGTTTACTGTTAAGACTAACAGTTTTTAAGAGTAGTTAGTGATGAAACCACCAAAATTAAATATAATATCTACAAGAGTTGGTTCCTTGGAAAGTCGACTATGAGGAGATGACAAAACACACTACGTTTAAAAAAACCAACTTCAAAAACTAAAAAGTATAAATTAACTTAATCAAATATATTTTAATCACTTTTAGTTTTAGTGATACCTATATGATTATACCTATCTACAATGACGTTCTATGTAGAATTTCATAGCCTATCTATATCCGAACAGTATTCAAAAACTACTGAATAAATTAAAAAAAGAGAGACATAATATGATTCCGAGTGGTAGGGCTTGACGTGCAACATATTATTTAAAAATATAATTTTGAATAAAAGCATTTGCATTTAAGATGAGGGTAGAATATCTTTTTTACTTAGTTCATATTATATACGTCTCGATAGACTGTGACAGCTTACATGAAACCTCTACTATTTTGAGCAATGCAGTGCACACTAATACAAATCGGGAGTTATAGACCTGGCTTGTAAAGCACACACACACTAAAGTAATAATCCTGGCCTGTCTTTATCGGTTGTCTAGCAGCTAGAGATTTTTAATTTCTGAAATAGAAGTACACAAACAACATGATAAACCAAACAACTAAAATTCTAAAACATTTTTTAGGCCTCAGATTCATAATTGGATACAAGTTACATAAATAGTTTTATTAAGTTATACTTCTTTTAGCGCATTTGGGAAAAAATATCAGAGAGAATTGATACAATGCGCGCACACCGTCACAGAAATTCGACACCCCGACGTTAGCTGGTGAACTAGACCATTTGTATCATACTTTAGCTATCAAGCCACTTGTAACTCATATGTCTACTGAAACCACAACCAATGAGCGAGAGTGAAATAAATTTAAATATTTAATTTCCATGTATACGTTTTAAAATAAAATAATTTCTCTCTTATTGTATAAAAATAAATTAATAATATTTAATTACGTATTTATTTATTAAATTATGCGGTATAGTAATATTTTCATTGGTTGTATTTAATACAATATTGTTTTTTCTACAAAAGTAAAATAGCACAAGGAATATTATTTTTAAAGAATTTTGTTTTATTACGCCAAAGAAGAATAACTGCTTGCGTGCGTAGATAAGTGCACACACATTTTTTTTTATCTATAAATAAAATAAAATTGGAGTGTCTGTTTGTAATATTGAAATAACCGTTTTTACCACATGTATTTGAATAATAATATGTACACATACACCAAAATATATTTTTTTACAATTTTTGTCTGTCTGTCTGTCTGTTTGTTCCGGCTATTCTCTGAAATGGCTGGACCGATTTTGACGGGACTTTTATTGGCAGGTAGCTGATGTAATAAGGAGTAACTAAGTTTTAGAAAAATAAAGTAATGTTGCAATGTCTAAGAAACGGTCTAACTCTAAAAATAATACATATGGCATAACAACGTTTGCCCGGTCAGCTAGTATCTAATACATAAAGTACAGACATGGCACAGTATGTAATGTATGTATGGATTATCTAAATTATAATTCATCTAATTTATATCGCAAAAATTATTTCCTAGTCTCATAAGTTCCTCGTTCTTGATGTAATATATTGTTATATGCGCTATTTAGTCGAAATTTACATAATTCTTGATATTATGATAATTTTATGCAAATTATAATTCTATAACATTTTATGTGTAATATGAATAATTTACTATATCATACGCACAGCTCGACCGATGTTGATGAAATTTTTGTATCTTATTGGAACTTTATGCTCAAAAACACAAATAATATAGTAAACATATAAACGGACTAGAAGCTCACGGGATGCGAGTGGTGAGGCAACCGCCCATGGACATCCACAATAACAGGTGTGTCAAGAGATGTGTTGCCTCTTTTATTTTAAGGTCCCTAAATCGTATCAGTTCGGGAAAACAGCAGCCCGTAATTGCTTCGAAAAACGCGCGGTTGTGGAATACCAGACGTCAACGTCATGCGGGTGGTATTTTGCATTTTAACGTAAAGTCCGGTGGTGGAATCAACGCGAACAGCTCCTCTGAGCACTCCCTGTGATAAACGCGGTCGAAGAAGCAGAGAGAACCCACATCTCTACGCAACGCCAGAGAGTCAAGCCGATCGTAGATGGCTTGCTCATCGATGATTCGAACCGCTCTTCGTTGTATGCAGTGAAATGGACGTATCTGGTACTGGGGATACCCGCCCAGAGGTGAGAACAGTACTCCATGTGAAGCCGAATTTGCGCCTTATGTAGTTGCAGGCGGTGGCTAATATTTAAGTACTATCTCGCCTTACTGAGTACAAGCTTTTTAGAGGACAGTTGAGCCCTCTCTTCCAAGTGACCACGGAACTGAACGTCGCTCGATATATCGACGCCAAGTATGCCGGCAATACAAGCTATGCGGCAGTTAGGGGAGTGATTTTGAATCGAGGGGATACGACGAAGGGAGACTTTTAAGGGTTAAATTTACAAACTTGTGTCTTCTTGGGGTTGAATTGAACTAAATTTTGTCAGCCCCATTCCAAGACTTTGAAAAGCATAGTCTCGATTTCAGACACAAGTTTGTTCGGTTCTCGTTGACGCTATCCCGGGACATGTTGGCACGGACGGTGCATCTGCATAGCAATGAATACTGCTAATTTTCAGCATATCATTGATATGCAGAAGAAGCCTTACGAGACACCAGTGTTTATGGCTTTTAAGTGAGCATGCACCGTTGATAACAACCTTGATGCTCTTAAGCTAGCGACCCATTTGCACAACCTCTCGGGAAGCCCAAAGGATGGCAGTTTCGCTATAAGCGCTTTATACCACACCGCGAAGTCCTTCGCTATGTCCAAACTCACCGCCAACGCCTCTCCCTTCGAATCAATCGACATACAACCGAGTTGTTATACTCATGATAAATATTTTGGATACAATAACTCACCGCAATGCCTCATCCCGCTTGTGAACATGTACTACTTATACAATTATTACTTAACTTGACATGGACATCTATCTTTTATATAAAGCAAACAGTTGGAAATTTTATTCCTCATCAACCAAAGTAGTTACGAACCCCCATAATTTAAATAATATATCGTTGGAAAGACTATTTAGGTTCATACATTTCCCGTTAAGTTACATTGAAAATGAGGTTTGTTTACTAGAACATGCCAACAATGGCTGTAGAAACGAGAGGGTTGAGCGATCGGTATTAATACAATAAATCCATAGATACGTTGCCTTTGAGATGGGAGTATGACATAAAAACTAAATGATCAAATAAAATATTACTTAATTCAAAATAAAATCAAACCATGATTTTCATTATTCATGTAGGTAGGTCAAGGAAGTGAACACTTATGAATGTCAAAAGTTACGTCGATAGCTGAGACAGAGAAAACCGTAAAGGAGTCAAAATCCCCCAAAGGAGGAACAATTAAGGATAAAGTAATGTACCAAAGACTATATAATCTATATGTCTATCTTACAGTTGAAAAACTGTAACTACTAATCATAAAGAGCTCTATGAGTCGTTTAACCTGTAATTTTAATTATATTAAGACATCGGCCGAGACTGAGTTCATAATATTATCTGCAACGTTGGGCCGAGGTTCCGTAGCATATAAAGATATGCTACGGAACCTCGTAATAAAAGTATTACAATGATTGTGCTGCAATATATTTTGATTTATATAAGACGAGGTCTTCGACTAAACGGGTCATAGACTACAAGACTACTATCTGTCAGGTCGTCTAACGGCCGTTCCCAATATTCAGTCTATCTCTTAATTGATATAAAAATGGTAACTATCGTTGACTTTTCTGTCCACAATAAACTTATCGACGGTAACTCAAGGTGAGTTACCGTACACGCTGTCTGTCAATGGGACGACGTATACGCTTACCAGCCATAGAAGTTTGTATCGAAATTGCAATTCACCCGTCCCAATATAAGGCGATAAGAATGACTTATCGGGTATAATGTGACAGCTTCATATTATTGGCAGCTAATTACTGACAGTAGAAGTTAGTAATATATCACTATCTGTAGATAGTATATTGGGAACGGCCTTAAATGTTAGCGTAATTGACAGCCCGATAACGCGGGACTATTTTGGTTTGGTTCAATGTGTGCGTTAGTTAGTTGTATAATATTCAAAATACTACAGAGATATTGCAAATTGTGGCTGTCTATAGTATTTATATATTATCTTTGATTAACGCAAGTGTTACACATTTAAATAAAACACTTTTAAAGGATTAAAACGCGTGTAATTGTAACGGTTTTACATTAGATGTTTGCGTAAAAGTTACATTTTTATTTTAGTTAACCCGACGTTTCATGACCTTTCCAGATCTCGCTTTCAGGGGGAATTGTGGCAGTCCACCTAAAATAAATAAAAAATGTAACTTTAATGTAAAACTGTGGCAGTCTGTTTACGAATTGTCAATCAAAAACGCTTTTCTGTGTTGCCATATCTCCGTTACAGATGTTTTTTTTCTGCTTTGTTTATCTATACGTTGGTATATTGTTAATCAATTTATGTAACGCATTACTTTTCTTTTAATAACACGAAATCCTTGCGCAGAATATCTATTGTCAGTGTTTTTATAATTGTTTATGACTTAATTGTTTTATATTCGTAAGGTCATGGTTTTGGTGATTCTTATAATTACACATTTGGACAAAAAGCTAATTACTCAGGCTTTCCGGCTTGACCGCAAACATTGAAATGTGTTTTGCATTACATAAATAATAGCTTCAATTATTACCACAACGGGCTGTATTTAATGGCTTATAACTTTTCTTTTTTCTTTTAAACACAATCTTCTCTTTTTGTGGGGTTTTGGTGTCGTACGTGATCCACTTTTCATCACCAGTGCTCAATCTCTTCAAAAAGTGTTCGGTTTCATAACGTCTCAATAAAGAAAATGAATACATAGTCCATATTCTCTGTAACACTTGAAATACGACACTCCATCCTTTTTAAGTTTGGATATGCTGTTACTTGGACAGTTTTTCACTGAAAACTTGTCATTGCATGGCGGTGTATTCAAAGCGCGGTCGAAACACAACTAAACGAAAACTCTGCCAAATTGACTTTTGCTTCAGACTATTTCGTGTCTTAATTTTTTTATGCAACTAGATGATATAAATATTTTCTAACCTTAAGTATCTTGTTTAAGGTATGTGGCTGCCCACTCCGAGAAGTAGGACCCTCCATGGCCGGTTCCTGTGGGAATCAGTTCATCTTGTTTATGAGCATCCTCGAGTCGTTCGTGAACGGCAGGTGTGACCTGGTGGACCCCTGTAACCGGGTGACTGACAGAGACCCCCTAGACGACAGTTATGACTTTGTAGTGGCTGGTGGTGGAACAGCAGGTGCTATTGTTGCTGCGAGGTTATCAGAAAATCCTCAATGGAAGGTAATAAGAGCTATGTTAAGAATTTTACTGTATTACAATGTGTTGTATTGGTATAAATAGCACCACTGTTAAGGCTAGCATAGACAATTTCAACCCTAATAATATTTTAAAACATAAACTTACACTAACTTTTAACACGTGATTTTGTTAAGTAGATGTACATCCCTTTTTATTGAAGGGTTTGACGAAGTAAAAAATTTATAGATATAAATATTATTTAAAATTTTATGTAGTCATTTACAATAGGAGATTGGAAAAATAGTTAATTAACAATAGTATAACTTCTATCTGGATGATACCATAACTTAATCAAATTTTTAAATTAATATTTATTATTAAAAATATATTTAATATGGTGCCACTGTTTCTAGGGGAACTGTGCCCATGTCGTTACGGCTGCGTTATAAATAATAGGGATAGAATCTCTTTGAGGTTTATTTTATCAAAAGTCATTAAATATAAACAGGTTTTAGTTAAGTTATAAACATAAAGATGCTATATTGTTTTTCTCTTAATTTGTTAGTAACAACTGGAATTTTTTATGAGTTTATACATATTATGCTTTCGATACATACTAGACTTCATTCTGAATCCAATAAACCATCGCTCGTATTTTTAGGAGGTTTGTCTTATTATTATTAGGAGGTTAAGTCTGATCACGTTTTTGAACTTGTTAAAGATATAATTATATTTCTGTAGTACAATATTAGTCTAAAAGATTTTATTTCAATTTTAATAGTATACAACAGTGAAAAAATAAACCCGTCTAAATGATTACGCCATACGACGCTTAGAAACAATACTCAAGGAAGTTCGTAAAACAAACTGTATTTTCTTTCATATTCTTTGACTTAAATCTCGTTGTAATATTAATTACCCGCGCAAACAAATAGAAGGGTGTGACGCGGTTCCTTTCAATACCTTGCATTGACTGACTTGAATATTACATAGGCCTTGTCCACAACTGAAAGACTATGTGTACATACATACACACGGTTCACCAAACGCGAGTGAAAAAGCGGCCTAAACACATGTACGGTCCGGTGGGTGCCTCGCGCCAATTGGAGCAGGCGTCTTACTGGCTACCGTCCGGACGGTAGTAATAATAATATTGTACGATGGACAATGCGACATACCATTGAATATGGTCTGAATCAAAATAATGCTAAAACTTTTTGATTTTTTTATAAAGGTTGTGGAGGTTGCGGATTTCCCTCAAAAGCCCTCTAAAAATGTAAATATATTTAATTATAGTACTTCATTCCTTGTTATATACGTTTATTTTAATTATTATTATTCACTAGCTAAAACTGAAGATGAAGAACTAATAAATTTTATGCACATTGGCAGCGTTATTAATTTAGTTTTCCTTATAATTTAAATAAGTAATAAATAACTTTGACGATTGATGATTTACAACTAAGTACTCTTATTATTCTTGTAATGAGATAATATATTGATCGTGGAAGTTAATAATAACAATGTAATTATGGTGTATATTAAACCGTGTTATATTAGATATATACGTCTTTAATATTAACAGTAAACGAAACCAGTCAAGTGTGAGTCGAACACACTAATGCCCGGTTCCAAACAAGAAACTGATAGTGTTTGGTAGCCAGTAATATTTACTACGTCACTTATTTGAAAACAATTTCTATAAATAGCAACCGTAATGACATTATACTGATAGGTGAGAGCGCTACCAATAACTGTCAGTAAGACATTTGTCTCGATAGAACAGGGATAGAACGATTATAGCGTCTCTATGACATTTTTCAGTCGGGATCAAAAGCAATTCAGGCTATTCTTATGTTATTATACTAATTCCCATAGAGTTTCATTGAAAATGAGGTTTGTTTACTATACTTACATGACAGAAGACACTAGTTACTACTAATGCGAACTATTAAGATACAGAACCCGTATGACTGTTGCTGGACCACTCACAGTCTGGAACAGGTACGGTCATACCATACGTTGGATACGTTGTGAACGATTGTGATCGAAGTGTAGAGGTGAAGTGTCACATAGAGCAAGTGCATCATGCTTTCATAAAAACGAGGCAGCACTGACTATCTGACACCTATCTTGGATACAGAAATTGATGTTATGAGAGATCTCAAAAAATCAGCTCATCATACTGGGAAAGATCCAAGAACCATTTAGGCGAACGTCATGGCTCCATGTTGGTGCATGTTAAGGGTGACTTCAAGTTGACTGTTGCTATGATGCTCGCGACCCTTCGCTAAGGAGAAGGCACCCAAAAAGAAGAAGTGCTGAAAAAAATTTAACAAAAATACAACCGATTTCAGAAACACTACTTATTCCAAAACAATAGATATAATATTATGCACTAAAAAGTATAAAAATAATTGCGTAATTTTATACAATCTAATTAATTAATCTAATCCTAGTAACGATTATTGTTATTTGTGGAATCAATCAATCAATTTTTTATTTTTGTTTTTTTTTTGTGAATCTGAATTACACTAACTAATAATTTGTCTAAATATGTGTAGATCTACTACAATGCAGCAATGAACGTAAGCGCATTGCATTTGATTACAGACAGTTATAAATTCTGGTACAGATCGCACCGTAAGTTGTTAAGGAGTTCCATTGATATTGGAATACGACAATTACTTGACTATAACGACGTGACGATAAGCGATACAAATATGCAGATAGCATAAAAAAGATTCGGCCGAGTATCGTTAATTTGCACCTAAGAATTGAAGAGTTCCGTGACAATTTGACATGCATCCCATAACGATCACATAATCAAACTCTCACCTTTGAAATGTATCTTTTTTAATAAAAAAAAAGAATTATCCAAATCGGTTGGCGCGATATTGAGTTATTGGTCCATTTGTCGGGCATATACTTATATCAAATATAATACTTTTATGGTTTTCTCATGGATGCTATTGTCAGATCTGGACCAAATTACAATGCGACCACACAGGAAGCACCAGTTTTCAAATAAAAAAAGAATTATCAAAACGGTTCTCCCAGTCGAAAGTTCTGAAGTAACAAACATAAAAAAACATACGGACGAATTGAGAATATCCTCCTTTTTTGAAGTCGGTTAAAAATTATCTGAAAATTGAATTTTTACGTTCTGTTTGGAACGCCCGGTAACAATATTATTAAGCCGATGACTGCCTATATGGTTTTAAATCCTTTAAATGGTGTAACCAACCATTACATGGTAGGCGTATATCCGCTTATTGTTAGAATAAAGAAGTTATTGAATGGTACGAGGCAGCCAGCGGTCATGGGAGTTAAATCAATGGCGATATAGAAGGTTGCTGGTACACGTGACTTGGCACTTTGGTTATCATTGAACAGCACTTTTACAAACTGCAGTATTATTGATGAAAAAAGTTGGCAGTTTGTAGAGACTGCCAATAGAAATGAAAACTTACAACATGTAGTATTAACATTGCAATAAAATTTAATTTTTGTTATAATAATAATAATTCCTTTATTTCAGGCTACATGGCCCATAAAATAAATACCTTATAGTCTAATATATATACATATGATATATAACTTAAATGTACGTCAGATTTTCGCGGCTATGTGAGGCTCGGGTTCGGTAGCTTCCGGCGGTCGGCAGGGTGTCCCAAAGTTATGGGACATGAAGGGAAAGTACCTTAAATATCGAAGATAGGCTATTTTACTGAAAGAATACTTTATGTTATTTATAAAAGTTAGTACTTCTGCATTCAAAGTTTTTCTAAAAATTACTTGCCTCGTCTGGGATTCGAACCGACTGAAATGTAAAAAAAAACACCCCCACTATTATGATGCCAATCGAAAGAATGGCCAAAATCTAATAACTCTTCTTAAGTAACACAGTATTTTTGCATTGTCATTACATTGCTTTTTGTATAGCATATCTTTCACCTATCTCCAAAAGAAAAAATCTAATGGTGTAAGGTGTGGGGGGATCTGGCCGGCCATCTAATCGGTCCATTCGTACCAATCCAAGTAGGAAAACATTCATTTTACGATGTTCCTTTCTTTTAAAATACTATGTTACTTAAGAAGATTTATTAGTTTTTGGCCATTCTTTCGATTGGCATCATAAGAGTAGGGGTGTTTTTTTTTACATTTAAGTCGGTTCGATTAGTATCGAAGTATTTTTTAGAAAATCTTTGAATGCAGAATTACTAACTTTTAAAAATAACATTAAGTCTTCTTTCAGTAAAATAGCCTATCTTCGATATTTAAGGTACTTTCCCTTCATGTCCCATAACTTTGGGACAGCCTGTATAACCTATTTTCAATAATATTTTAATCAAACAAAAATACTATATCAACAATGCACAGTAAACAGGGTGGTTTGTTGAGAAGGGCGGTGATGGCTAAGTCGGAAACTACGAAACGTAGAGGAAAGTCGTGAAAGAGTCATGCCCTCGATTCATAAGAAACCAATAACTGCATTTTTTTTTATATTCTTCAACTTTTGACAGAAATCCACCCGTGATATTTCAAAATAATTTAATCCTGTTATTGAACCAATGGATTCTGTTATTAATAAGGATCAAACTTTGCAAAGATATGTGTTACTAAAAATGAAGGCAAGTAGACAAATTTTACAAATTTCATATCTCACTTGAACCTAACTAATAAATTGCTCAAAATGGTTTCCTTTGACTCCAATGCATAAGTTTATACGTCTCTCTAATGACCTTACTGCATTTGATACCATGACAGGACTTATCCTCGATAGAATATTAACAAAAAAGTAAGATTCCTAACAAACAGTTTTAATAGGAGGTGAGTTTTCTTTGGTATAAAAATAAATAAACATACAGTTTGGTATTTTCTATCATTTTTAGTAATACATATCTTTGCAAAGATTGATCCTTATCAGCAACAGAGTCAATTGGTCCAATTATATGGCCTGCATTTTTTTTTAAATCCATTCGGCAATATTTCGAGAAATATTAAAAAACTAAATGTGCAGTTATTGGTTTCTTATAAATCGAGGGCATGACTCCTTTCACGACTTTCCTCTAAGTCTCGTAGTTTCCGATTTGGCCATCACCGCCCTTCTCAAAAAACGATCCTGTATACACATTGAACTTTTCACTAAATCCATTCAATTTCACTTATAAGATATATACACAGCACAAATGTTGCACAAAACGTCAGCTGTATAGCTACAGATATACTGCTATAAGAATTACGGTGACGCTAACTCACGAGATTTCACCCATCCAAAAAGTGTGTAACTACATATTTTAATATATTTTTTTGAATTATTTATTTATCGCGTGCGCCAGCCATAATCATGTCGGTAACGCGAACAAAAAGTGCCCAAAGCGGTTAAGAAATTTTTCACATCAAAAAATCCTATAGCGCTTGATGAAAGAAATTTGCTTAGATAATTTATACGTCTAGATAGACTGTGACAACTGCGAACACGTGGAAAAACATAGCGGCGGACTGGTAACCTCTAATATCAGCAACATCACATACTAAAACAAAGTAACAAACATCATATCGCGAGTGTAAGACGTAGCTTGTCACGCACACTAAAGTAATAAACCTGGCCTATTGCCATGCGTTGCCTCACAACAAGACGCGCTATCCAAACGTATAAAATTATGAGGTGGTTAAATCCTGCAGGTTCTCCTGATAGAAGCCGGTGGTGATGAGCCAGCTCAGTCGTCGGTCCCGGCCTGGGTGACAGCGTATTGGGGGCGGAACGATACGGACTGGAACTACCACACAGAGCGTCAGGAGAAGGCCTGCTTAAACAACGGTGGAATATGCTCGTGGCCAAGAGGAAAACTGCTGGGTACGTCACAGACCTGAGCTGACCATGATGAACGATAAATAAAAAAAAAAGTTAACGTTGATTTTGAATAAAAATCTATTATCCTCAACCAAATGAGCTGAAATTTTACATCCTGGTTAAACTATTTTTTGTGATACCCATTCCTTGGAACGCTATCCAGGATTAGGTCCAAACAAAGATACTATTTTCAGTAGAAAGTATCATAACGTTTTATACACGAATTATATTTTAGTTCAATTTATTATCATGACATGTCTACTGCTCCCAAAGATGACTTCTAACGATGGAACATCTCAATGATCTGTGTTATTACAAAGACATTTCTAACTAGCCCTCATAACATGGATATGAAATAAAAAGTTCTAATAGAAGAAAGACTGTCTTATAAAATTAAACTAAATAATGAATTTACTACAAATGTCTCAAATATCGAATAAAAGCTTGGAAACAATTTTTTTTTTGGAGAAAAAGAATTTTGTCCTTACGTTATTCTATTGTTCAGGTGGCTGTTCAGTGATTAACGGAATGATGTACATGCGAGGGCATCCCGCAGACTATGATGGTTGGGCCATCAATGGCGCCACGGGCTGGTCCTGGTTCGAGGTTTTGCCCTACTTCCTGAAGAGCGAGGACAACAAGGAAATCGGCAATGGAATCTCCGGCCAGTATCATACCACTGGAGGTCCGTTGCCGATACAGAAGGTAGGTTTCTACAATCAATCTTATTTCTTACTCACTAACTGCTAGCTAAAACTGCCCATTCTGGTGCGTCCCAAATGGCTCCTATTGATCTGATGATGCTAGGAGTAATTGAAGGTACTTTGAAATTTTATATTATACGTTTTTGTTTTATTCGTAAACAAATCATACATTTGAAAAAGAAAGTATATTATTTTTATGATAGATGCTGGACAAATGAGTGTAAATACGGGTCACCTGATGGTATGACGGCCGATCTTATAAAGCTTCAAATAAGCGTACATAATTATAAATTCTAAAATCTAAACAAATCGGGTCTACACCACTGTCTACTGAGCCTACACGGTGAGAGTCAGCTTATTAAGCCGCAAATGTTTCAAATAATTCTAGATTACAGTATAATATATTATATATGACATAGAGTGGAGAACACGAACAAAATCGAAATCCAAAATCTGCTACAGAATTTAATTGCACGTGTGTTACGTATAATATTAAAATGTAATTGAATTTTGTTAGTTACAGGTTGCATTTACCACCAACTATACGTACGTACCTATATGTTAATAAAAATAAATGAAACGAGCCTATAATATATCTAACCTATGAAGTTGGAAGACTAACAAAAAGTTGAGCAGATTCGGGATCTTGGAGTGATTTTGGATAGCAACCTAACATTGACCAACACATTCATAACATTACTTCCAAGGCTTTTAAGATGCTCGGGTTTGTTCTGCCGAATACCAAGGAATTTAAAAATTCTGAAACAATTTTTGAACTATATAATACGCTGGTTAGAAGTTGCCTTGAGTATTGTTCTGTTGTTTAGAACCCTTATTATAACAAATATATACAACGCGTTGAGAGTATCCAAAAAAAAAATCAAAAAATTATTAGCTTTCGCCTAAAAGCGAGACATCTCATAGCAGGCTTGGAGGATCGTAGGCAAATCCATGAACAGATATTTTTCTATAAAATCATTAATGGGATGTTGGATTGCCCACAGCTATTCAGCAAGATAAATATTTACATCCCAACTAGAGCACCTCAACTGGCAAAATATAAACCGTTTGTACCTGATCGAGCAAACTCTAATCTCGGATATAACTCTCTACTGAATAGGCTGTTGCGTCTAATACAACACTATAATTTCAAACAAGCGACCTATAGATGTTTTTGGAGATACAGTAGCACAATTTAAGAGAAACCTGACACTGATTAGTAAAATGTAATGCCTTATTTATAATAATAAACGCATTGACAAAATATATTGTATATTGTATTTTAGTGATTATATTGAAGTGACTGTATTGTAGCTTGAATAAACAAAAAAAACACAGACTTAAATTTTAAAAATATCCACTTCAGTGTATCTTGTAAACATTCTTAATATTATATATCTATATATTAAAATACTATTACTTCGACAAAGTAAACAGGCTTTAATTTTATTTATAGAACTCTCGTTTTGAACCCCAATCAAAATAAATCAGTCCCATGGATACGGGGACAATAATAAAAATCAATAATCAATATCATAAGTATTCACAATCGTTAAATGTAGTGAAAGTTCCGTAAAACTTCACTCAACCGGTCGTCCCAAACAACTTTTTTCCAAGGACTTGTTATAAAAAGAAACCGGCAATTTTGGGCCGTTTTATAAAGATATTTCATTGACCTGGCTGTCCAGTTATATTTTATTTCCTTATTTAAATATTGTATTGAGGTATTGGCTTATTTTTTAATCGAGTTTCCTAGTAATTATTGCAATTGGTGAACTATCAGGCAGGTATGAAAATCTATTGATACTATCTAAGATATTGAGGACAAAATTTAAAAAATAAGTACATTTATATATGCATGTAGGTAATTTTATATTATGAAAATGTGTTAATGGATTTCTGTCAATGTTTTTTACACGTGATATTACCTAATCGCTGCTTTTAATAATGCGATGACTCTCAAGATTCTTAAAAAGCTAATAAGCTAAGATAATTCTGAGCAAAACTATTTGCGCTCGTTTATTTGTAAATCGGCATTATTTTACTACGATATTGTTGCGCAAGTCAGGTACTACAAAAAAACGTGCTGTGTCAGAACTCTAAACAAAAGAGAAAGAGTGTGTGTGGTTAGGCGAGGAAAAGAGAAGCGTGACCTTTAGTTGGATTTTATTCTTCGTAGTACTTTGTATGTGGGCAAAGAAGAATAATTGGGCTACCAGTTAAATAGCTAAACAAAAGAGAAAGAGTGTGTGTGGTTAGGCGAGGAAAAGAGAAGCGTGACCTTTAGTTGGATTTTATTCTTCGTAGTACTTTGTATGTGGGCAAAGAAGAATAATTGGGCTACCAGTTAAATAGCCACACTGCGGGCACCCTTCAAACCAAAACTTCTTGGCGGAATTCTGTGCAAATATATTATCGGCTACAGAGAATTACTACTAATCAATATTATAAAGTTAAAAAATGTCTTTCAATTCATTTAAATGATTTATTGGAAATAAGATCATTTGAAACTATGTCAAAGTTTGATTTCATGTTTCAGTGCCGCTATTTTTTTCCTTGTAAGTCGGCAAATTCCGAGGTCACCATCGTCAAATAAAGCACATACCCGAACACGCAAGGCTAACGCGCTACCACCACGAAAAACCTCTTCAACAAAACAATTGTCCAACCAGTCGCCCCAGTCAAGCGAAGATTTCGTAGTGAGACATGACTGACACGTGGCGTTTCCGTAACGAGGATAATCGTCCGCCTCGTCTCGCGGAGATTAATCGGCGATAAAAGCATGGATTTGTCGCCTGTGTGAAGTGTCAGCAGAATATGGACTTAATATTTTTGACATTAATTAAGTGTTCGTATTACTTGGTTACAGTTTCGTTACGCGCCTCGTTTTGCTCACGATGTTGTGTCCGCGGCCATCGAACTCGGCTTCCCGCCCACTACAGACCTCAACGGAGAAACCACCACGGGATTCACATTAGCACAAGCTATGAACGAGTAAGTTGACGATTGTCCTAACAAACATTACTTTGATATTTGCCTATTATAAGCAAATTGCCTTCTACTATCTTCTACATTATTATCTATTGCGTGCTACATTTCTCTGTTATCTTCACTGTAATTTTCCATCAAGCGAAGTTGGGGACTAATGCGCAATCAGTCATACATAAAAACAATAGAAGGTTGTGAGTTCGAGCCTCTGGAGAAAGAGCCTATTTTGTGTCTAGATTTTCTCCCGTCGAGATGATTGCTGGTATATAAATGTAAATGTTTTTTATTTTTATTTAAAGTTGTTGTCTTAATAAAAACTTTATTCATTGCAGCAAGGGAACTAGATTCAGTACGGCGCGAGCATTTCTTCGTCCAGCTTCTAAACGAGAGAATCTTCACATCTTGATGAATGCTCTTGTATCGAGGGTCATCATAGATCCTGCATCTAAAAGAGCCACCGGCGTTGAATACATTAAGAATGGCGAGACGAAAATAGTTGGTGTTAGAAAAGAGGTAGGACTATATAGAAAACAATTAAAACATTTAAAAAAACACGACATACACCGCATCAAGTATAAGATGGCTCTCAATGGGGGCGCTCCTGTTGTAATGACGAATTATATTATTATATTATCTTCGTAATATCTTATTAGAATAAAACTATATGGATTTAATATCTTTGAAGAGTTATAGTAGAACGTTCACCGCAGGTGCGTTACATTATTAAAATGGTCTCTATACGAAAATATTTTGTGAAATGTAAACTGCACCTACTCTTTTTTGCCTGGACTTGTCTTGTTCAAATAATTAGTGGCATAAATGTTGATGTATTTCTGGTTTTCTATCGCAGGCAATTTTATCAGCGGGCACAATGAATTCTCCACAAATACTTCTACTATCTGGTGTTGGCCCACAAGAAACCCTCAACAAGTTCAATATTCCGGTGATCAAAGACCTGCCAGGAGTTGGCCAAAACCTTCACAACCACATCGGTGTCAGACTCGACTTCACTCTGACAAAAGAACCTGACGTACCCGAGCTGACATGGGAAAGTGCTATGGAGTATATGCTACAACGGACAGGACCATTATCGGGAACTGGATTGTCACAGGTTAGTGAAAATTTTTATGTCCTCCTCCGACGTCCACTAACCGTCGATAAAGCACAGAAGAGAACTGAGGGCTGCAGAATATATTTAAAAGCATAAAGGTTATGCTTTAAGTGATTTTCACCAACGAAATGCTAAAAGTGCCCACTAAATTCCTAAAGTTAGAATCATAACTGGAGAAATGAATAAGCCTAGATTTATGAACGATACGTTATAGGACGGTTAGACTAACGGCAACAATAATTTACTGTTGGACTATAAGCACCGAAGGCATTATCTGCGCAGGTTCAAATACTTCGTAGTCCATAAATTTCAATTAATATTCAAACACTAATGAAATAAAAAACTTAAGAAATATTCTATTATTTGATCTTATCTTATATCTTTAAACGAGAAATTTTTGAATATACATAATATATATAATCTAAATCTCGGAAACGGCTCCAACGATTTTCTTATAATTTAATACAAGGGATTTCGGGCGCGATAAATCGATTCAATTTTAAGAAATGTAGTTTTATCCGAGTTTTAATGAGAAACAGTTACAATAACATTAGAATAGAAAGGTAAATTTCGCAACTATGTATAAGACTATAATAGCTCGGATGGAACATTGGGATCATCATCATCCGGAAAGCGGAAGACCCCGGTTTGAATCCAGATGTCCTTATATTATATAAATGACTTATATAAATTATTGTGACATACTATTTCTGCTAAATCTACAAATATAATATTTCAGTTGACAGGTATCATAAACTCCCGCTACGCGGCGGCTGGCGGTCGTCATCCGGATGTGCAGTACTTCTTCAGCGGCTATCACTCCGGCTGCGGGGATGGTTCTGTTGAAGGGCCCGGTGGTTTAGATGAGAAGAAGAAAAGAAGGCTTACGTATGTTACCTATTTTAAAGATACTGACTGATTCCGATGCCAATTTGTTCATTTCAACGCTTATATTATAACATTGATAAAGCATGAGAATGTAAGGAATGGATTGAGAAAATAAGGCCTAACACCTTCTTGTTAATTTTTTTTCAGTATAGCTGCGATATCTCTTCAGCCCCGCAGCCGCGGATACTTGACTCTGCAGTCCCTGGACCCGGCTCAGCCTCCGCTCATGCAGCCCAACTATTTCTATGACGAACACGAACTGAACGTGCTAGTTGATGCAGCGAAGACTGCTTATCGTCTTGCTAACACCACAGTAAGTTCTCCAGGCAGTATTTAGTTTAATTAGTTCACCAATCCAAATATATCTAAAATCCTATATAGCTATCCTATAGCTAAATCCAAATATAGCTATTATGCGAGATTACAATTATCCTGTGCTCAGACCTCGTCTTGACTATAATGTACCTAGGATTTATGTAGGAGTCCCTACGAGAATCTATAAGTTTAAGAGTTTTGTGACCAGAACAAATCTATAGCAGTAGAACTTTATTTAATGTTTGGGTCATGGCGTATTGAACACGTTCGTTACCACGGGCTGCTTCAGTAAACAAAGTATAATTACAACAACTATTAGGGGTCACCCGATGGTATGTGATTACCTCGACCCATAGGAACTGTCTTGTAACACTAGAGGACTAAAAAGAGCGTGGCAAAGACACAAATAATGTTGCCATTATTACAGCGACACAAGCGCAACGGGGAATAATTCTTTCATCTCCATAGATTCTTCGCGAAAAATACGGAATGCAGCCTACAGAAGACTTCGGTTCAGAATGTCCTGGTGGTGGGTTAAACCCGACTGACGAGTTCTTCAGATGCGTAGCCCAAACGCGGACCGCACCAGAGAACCACCAGGTCGGTTCCTGCAAGATGGGAGCTAGCGATGACCCCATGGCTGTTGTTGATCCTACCCTAAAAGTGTACGGCATTGAAGGTAATATATACATTACATAACATTTGTGTATATAAGTCATCTTATTAAGTAAAAAATGGTTAACTGTACATATGGATAAGTTAAAATCTGTTACTGTGTTAAAGATTGATTTAATGAGCAGAATTAACTGACGCTAAGCCATAAAAATAAAAACTAAAACCCACACTATTTAATCAAATCTTATAATAATATATTAAAGCCCTATAAGTTGCAAAGTAAAACAATTTTTACTTCGTACAACCGTTCACTAAGATAAATACGTTTTTATATCATTGCCACCGATTGGCTAATCTGTACATGTCGATAATTGCCCTTTTCATAACATACACGTAAGAGCAGACTTTTTCTGCAACCAAAGCACCCACTTCGACGACCATTTAAACCAACTAGAGGTCACGTTTTGCGAATCCCGCAGATGCAAATATTTATATGATATAGATGTTTGTTTCCAATTTATGTATTGGTGTATTCTTATGTAAATCGTATTATTTAATCATACCTAAATATATATTATCATTAAAGTTGTCTTTGCATCCATAGTACATGTTATGCCTAGTTTGGAGTCATTTAATTTGAGTAAATGTGTGTCAATATTATTATTATTAGTCATTCACGGCGTACTGAATCCCCGAAAATTTTACCAACTGACAATTAATGGTTAGAGCTGATGCTAGTAGCTACCACACTAGAAATGAAAGCAACACTCCATAATTATTTATGATCTGCCTAATAGACTAGTAGTAGTCTGAGTGCCAGCTCTAAAGCAGCTACACACAGCGTCGCTCTAAGGCTATTTCTGTGACGAACACGAACAGAACTTGCTAGTGTCAATGCTGCAAAGACTACTGGAGAATCTATAGAGCGTACTTAGACTTTGCTCAGATTTTACTAAAGAAATACTTAACTAAGTATGATAAAATGCGAACTTGTTTTTTTGCATTGGGCTGTCTTAACTTAAGCTCACAATAATTTCAGCTGTCAACCGACTATAAAACTTAATAAAGATTACCTATAGCTTACACTCAGCTTAGTTTTACCTAAGTAAAGTCTAGACTAATCTACGCTCTACAATTCTCAGCGTAAGCGTCAGGAGAAGGTTTAATTTGTAAGTTGTATATTCAGGTCTCCGCGTGATCGACGCGTCAGTAATACCGACGGTGCCCTCCGCTAACACAGCGGCTCCCGTCATCATGGTGGCGGAGAAAGGCGCCCAGCTGGTGATGGCCCGCCACCAGTTGTTCAAGAACAAGTTCAGTGACGACAGCGACACCACACCTCACTTGCCAAATAACAACGCAAACAGGTAAAAAGACACTGACATTCCATCAAAAGATTTCGTGCATCTTTATAAAATGTTCGCTTAATACTTTTATTTATTTACAGTACGGGAATTGATACATCCACTGTACTTAATAACTCTTAAATATTTTAGTAACTTTTTTAAATAATTTTGTTGTATCACTTTGCATAGATTGGCAAAGCAAATCACTTTTTCATGTAGGTCAAGAAAATGACACTGTTGAATGTAAAAGTTAAACTTTAATGAGAAGAAGTAGCAAGAAACTCATTGCCTTGCCAGCTTCATCGTTTTACAAATGATTTCAATGTAGGTATGCAAAATGATGCAACAAAAAATACTCAAATGTCAAATACTAAAAAATGCAATAACACGAGTATAAGTAAAAAAAACATAAATTAATATTATTTATAGAAGTAAAAATACAAGAATTATGTTAATGCACCAATCCACACAAACCATAAATAAATAAAGGTATTTGGCGACCATTTTGTAAGCGATTATAAAAATTTAAAAAAAATGAAACAGAGTTCCCGGTAAGAGGATCATCCAGCCACCAGAAGTAGCACCCGTTCACGAGCATAACGCATAGATTGTAAAATTATGAAACTGTAATTAGTGGTTTAAATTTTAAGAGATTGCAATTTCAAAACATTTTGACTCAACTCAAAAACACTCCATATTTAAAAATGTTTTCTAAATGTTGATCATCGCCAATCTTAATGAAGCAGTTTTCTTTTTAGAAGCGATCTAGAATTAATCGATAGATAAACATAAGTACCCAATGTTTTACGGATGTGTGTATACGGGTATGTTTAGATACCAAGATCTGATCATTATGTTAAATGGATAGACCAGTTCCTATTTTTTATTTCAGCAATAGGATGTAGTTCTAAGCTTTTACAGCCTATAAACGAGTTTGATAAAACGGTATTTATGTAGTGATAACATTTAATGATAGGTTAATAGACGCTTATATGTCAACTTCAGAATGTAGTTCAGTAATTATCTAGTCTATAGGTAACACACCGGTTGCGTCATCAAAGTAATAAAGATATAAGTTTTGGTGCTTTGGATTGAATATTATTCTTAGTAAAATTATAAGTAACATTTAGAGAGAACCAAGAGAACCATGTATGAATGGTACATAATGATGTCATTTCATATACTACACTGCTCAAAGCGAGAAGATCTTGATCCTTTCTATTGTTTAAACTAGGTACAATTATTACTTTTGAAATAAAGTTTATGGTATTCTATCCTTGAATTTTTTTTAATTACTACAATTAATAAAATCCTCATTTTGTATTTGTCCTAATTAAAAAAATATGCACATTGTTGGCAAAAAACTAGGCTTTAAAAACATCAATAAAATGTAAGTCTTTAGGGACCGTTTGAAATGTGCTTGGGCCATGAGCCCTAATCAATACTTGACTACGACGCGGCTGGCTACATAATAAAATAATATTATGATCCTTTCAATATGTTCTTGTGGAAATCGCTCCCATTTTGCAACCAAAGCTGCTGTGTTAGGTGTAACAGGACGCTTCCGGATGCTCCTGTCAATACATCACATTTTCATGATGCCATAGGTGACATATATCTGATGTGATCACGTTGCAACCACGTGGGTCCGGCATATGCTGCTCATAAAATTTGAGCACACAAACGACCGGAAAATACGACGAGATCATTGCGCTCGTCCAAACTACAAACAAACTTCGCCTCAAGCCATCAGAACACCATACTTCGCTCACCCTGGGCGAATGTACCATGGAGACAACCATCGCAATGTATTTATTTCATGGAATCGTGATTTGTTGTGAGTTGGGAGTTTTCGTTATTGAATAGTCAGACAGACAAAATAGTAAGACAAACAAAATTCGGCGTGATCTCAAATTGGCAACCACTAACCTATTTCTTGCCGTCTGCTAGTATTTTTTTAAACCAGTAGCCACCCTTAAATTTTGTATATTTCTTTTAGTTTTAAACAATTTGTTATTTTTATAAATTAATACTCCTCACTTCTGGAATTAATTTAAATTAAATTTGTAACCAACATTTATGAGCGAAGCGGGACTTGAACCCGCGACCTCTCGGACTGAACCCGAAAGGTGTTCGATTCCTGCATTTTGCAGTTTTGTTGCAGTAACGAAGAGCAGAGTAAAATATATTTCCAAGAGCATACATTTAGATTTTCTCTTTCGAGCTTGACCACGCCTCAGTAACAGTAGGGTTACTCCTAGATCGTCACCATCATCTGCATTTAGGCCAAAGCAGCCCATATAAGCCCCAAAAAGATGTGTAGATTAATAACGGTTTAGACGTCTGGACGCAAAATGGCGATTATTTTATACTTCCAAATAAGAAAAAGATAAACGTGATGAAAATACACACAGCTTAAATCTCGTTGCAAAAAATATAATAATAAGTTCAGGACATTAAAAATGTTCTTGTCTATCGACATACAGCACTTTACTTAATGTATCTTACAATTAATTTTAATAACTTCACTAATTGATTTCAGATGGGACGTGAACGATTCTAACAAAGAAAACAATTTGAATAACGACAGATGGTGGAACTCACATAAAAATTGGCAGAATTCGCACGACAAACCTCACTATTGGTACCCAGGCCATAAACACCAGACGCAACAATAACAAAGAGAAAACTAATGGATCAATCCGGGGCTTTTAAGTCTCTTCTATAATTTGTAATAAGATAAATAATAAAAGTCCAACTTTAAAATGAATTTTATTTAGACATTTTGTTATTTTTCTGACTAGTGGGATTAAATACTTTAGTTAGTTTTATTTATTTAGAGCATTGGTAATCAACTCAAAATAAATATAATACAAGAAGAATATAAATAACGGAAAAGTGTCCCAAGTGTTGGAAAGTAAAAAAAACCTAGGGCTCAAGCACATAAGTAATGCCAGACCATATAATATATTAATGCTCGTAAAATACCTTTATTTATTCATTAACGGTGTATGTAGAAAGAGTTATTGAGAACAGTAGAATCATCAAATCTACTGTTCTCAATAAATCTTGTTTTTGCGTGTTAATTTTATTTCATTTACTTATTTTTGACTGGTGTTAGGAGTACAGTATTTAACGTTTAAGTATTTTTATGTAGCATCGCTTTATATATATTGTAAGTTTAATTATTTGTAAAAAGATGAAGCTGTAAATGTTGATTTAAAAGAGTGTTTCTTCGCACTTCATCTCATTGAAGCTCAACCCTTTCCGAAGTGGCGGTAGATGTAACAAGAAAACTTTGGTAACAGGGAAGGTGGAGGGAAGAAGACCAAGAGGAAGGAGCCCCATGCGATGGACCGATCAGATCCGCACTGCCCTTGAAACCTCTGTCCACGACGCTTTACACTCTGATTCCAACAGGGGCAGATGGCGACAAATAATACGCAAAAAAGTACTCTGTCGAGATGATCACGACCCTCAGCACTGAGGAAACCGACGCGAGGAGGAGAAACACAAATAAAGTTTGAAAACAAAATTTTATGAACGATGCGGGACTCGAATCCGCAACCTCTCGCGTTCCGTGCGAGCGCTCTTCCCAACTGAGCCAACCGTTCGAGTGACAAATCGTTAATAAAATGTAGTATGCTTTGTTCAACTGTGAAACCACAACCTGAGAGTCCCGCATCGTACAAAAATTTTGTTTTAAAATTTTATTTGTGTAATTAATCCCAGAAATGAGGGTTATCCCTTTAAAACATAACAAATTGTTGAGTAAACAGTTAAGTAACACCGCCATATTGAATTTCTTTTTGATGAACAATATCGTTTAATTTACCTGACAAGTAATAGGTAATAAAATAAAACTAGCATTAATAAAATAAACTTTATTGTAAATCTTCTTATAATAAATATCGTCGGTGTTCTAATGAGCTACGAATCAGACCTGCAATACAAAATAAGTCAGATATTATCATTCCTTCTTAACGTTCTAATAAAGTCGAACAGCACATTTCTGTTTATAATTTGAATATTTTCCTAGCTAAGTAAGAATTGTTGTTTAATATGTAATGGAGTCTGTCTCAGTGGGCACGGTGTAGTCACCGTTTCATACCATGACGGTGCTTTGAGCGTACCAGGTATTCTAGAATGTATCAATACCGTATCATTTCCCTACATAATTATTTATTGACGGTGGCATCGGCGCATTAACCGCATGGGACATTTGGGTGGTTTTCGTTTTCTGTTTTAGTATTTCACATGTTTTTCTGTTGAGGCAGACGCGTCAGGAAGCGTTATGCACTTTTTGGTAGGGTAAATCTTATGGGATCGCGTCACCGACATGCTCACGACTGGCGCACGCGATATATAAATACTTAAAAATAATTGAATTTAGTGAGAATTATTGAAAAATAGTTTTAAAAAAAGGTTTGATAATAATTTAATTTTTTTTTAAATCCAAGATGGCGGATGTGACATTTTCATAAAATCAATATGGGTATCATTTTTGAGATGTCGTTTCTTTTAAGTCCAGTATTATCGGCTTCAACACCCTCGAGAATCATGAAAACAACGCCTATGATAAAAAAGTTGATAATTTCATGCAGATCCAATTTGGATTTACATTTTGACAGCACTATCAGTTTCAACATCCTCAAAAACCATGAAAACGACATCGCCACTTGAACTTCATTTTGGCAGCACTAGCTGGTATTGGTTTCAACACTCACGAAAACCATGACAAAACACATGTAGGAAAGTATTTTTGTCCAAAATAAATAAATATAAAAACCACCCTAGATCTACTGTGCCGCGGCTTCCTAATCAAACCACATCTGCGAAGCGCATAAAGTGCCGAAATTATTTGATGACTAGATAGACTATAACAGCTATGAAAACGTCGAAAAAAAATTGAGGTTGACAATTAGGCTCTATTTTGAGCAATGCACGGACACTAATACAAAGTGATATACAAATCGCGCGTGTGAGACGTAGCTTGTCACGCACACTAAAGTAATAAACCTGGCCTGTTTTCATCGGTTGTGTAGCAGCAAGAGGCTCTATCTAGACGTATAAATTATATACGGGCAAAACATACGATCCGCGTGCTGCAGTGCTGTGCGTTAAGTTGACGAGACCAACGCTTTAAACGCGGTTACAAACCGCGTATAAAATGTTTACGTATATAAACCCTATTGGTGACATGGCGCACCAAAAAATATTTAGATCTTTATTAGCATTAGTCGTTCTTGTAGACATAGTCTCATATTGGTTTGGCGGTGTATTAGGCATAGTCCCATATTTTTTAACACAATATTTTTGTCTGATACGTTCATGAAAAGATGCAGTAAACAAAATTCATCTCCGTATTTATCAACGACAGTGGTTCGAGTTATTTAGCTTTTATAGATATAAAACATTCAATTTCACATTATTTCGGAACCGGGGCACATAAGGTAATTTATTACCCATAACAATTATATGGCCTAGTAGACTTGCATGCTAAAGTAAGTATTAACACTAGTCATAAGCCCTACAGATAAATTATAACAGGCAACGACCACATTGATTTACGATAGCTAAAATAGCTTTCAATACAGATGTTGATATAAAAACTAGATCAGGCATATTTTTAAATGGAACGTGGGTGTTCCCCTAACAAAAAGGCGTCCCCTAGGATTTTTGTTGATGAATGACAAAAAATACTGAATCTACATCAATTTAAAATTCTAATCTTATATCGACTACGAACAGAGCCATTACAGTACTTGATATATTATGTATTACTGTTCATAATTTCCACTAAAGAAGACACAGACCTTCCGTGGCTCCTTGGGGCAATATAAAAAGCGAAAGCTCCTGTGATTCCTCTGGCGACACAACACTATCAAATACCAGCAGGTGACCCATACGCTAGTTTACAACACTCCCACTGAACACGTAATCAATATTAATCCACAATCCAGCAACTCACTCCTCGCTCCCGTCCGGTGTCTCCGGCACGGTGACGTTGGTGCGAGACACGCGTCTGCTGCTCTCGTCTTCAGAATCCACGAGGAGAGACTGTCTCTGAAATAGACAATTATAGCCTTTAACAGCAGCACTGCAACCACAATTTGTGTCGTTAAACTGCAGAGTACTTGTACTGTTTTGTTTAGTTTTGTGCTATTGTTTTTTATTTAGAGGGGGCAAACGGGCAAGAGGCTGACGTGATGGGGAGTGTTGAGGCAGGCGCCCATTGACACAGAGACAGACACTAGACACAAGGTTCTTTTTTATCATTATCTACAGAAAATAAGGGACGACACGAGCAGCACGTTCAGCTGATGGTAATTGTTACACCCTACCCATTACAATGCAGTGCCACTCAGGATTCTTGAAAAACTCGAAAATTCTGAATGGCACCACAATTGCACTCGTCACTTTGAGACATAAGATGTTAAGTCTCATTTGCCCAGTAATTTCACTAGCTACGGCGCCCTTCAGACCGAAACACAGTAATGTTTATACATTACTACTTCACGGTAGAAATAGGCGCATTTGTGGTACCAATAAGATTATTGGTACCACAAATGCCGGCTAGATAGCCGGCTTCCTGTGCAAAGGAGCATCCCACTGGTGGCTCATGAGATGGGTTGCCGGCCTTTGAGATGGAAGTATGCTCCCAATTCTGACGCAGTGGGATGAAATCCGGGACGTATCGCGGAACACGGCTTACAGGTCTTGAGTTGTTTGGTGATAAATTACGACTCATAATCATTAAAAAAAGCTTTCAAAGAATAAAAAAGACCAGTAAAATTGTAATAATATTATGTACTTACAATATCGCTGTCGTATACAATGGTGTGTAGTTCTGTCTCGTCAGCAGACTTGTCCATGTTATCGCTGGTAGAAGTGTTTGCCGAACTCCTCGACGACCGATTTGAAGCCTTCTCTGTTTCCAAACATTCACCGGAACTGATTCCTAAAAAGAGTATATTAGGTTTCAAGGATCTATGGACCTTACATATATAAGTGGCCTCACAAAGAGGCGCGATTAAAATAGCAAATGTGGGTTGTATGAGGATATCAAAAATTTCTAAAAGTTCAAAAAGTCCAAAATAAAATGGTATCAGGGTAGGCAGGATCAGATAAAAATTGACCAAAATTTCTAATTAGGCTACCAAAGACTTCAAAAAGATTTGGAATAATACAAAGAGCCTCAATGTTAAACCGACCTTCCCTGTATATATAGGTGATGCATATGAACATAATGAAATTGCTAATAATTGCAAAAACCATTTTTGTATACGGTCTACATGCCGATCTGTACAAGGTGAGCGATGCTGAGGTATTGAATAAGCATGAAAACATAAAAACATCGGCCAATTGAATTATTATTTAAAAAATGCAACGTGGAAAATCTCCTGCGTATGACTGTCTCAGTACTATGGGACGACGTACGGATGAGAAGTGCAGGACTGCCAGAACAGTTCACTGTCCTAATAAACTATTGGTAAACAAATCAAAAAAATCAGCGTAGGTGGATGGATGCTCTTTCAGAAGAATATCGATTAGAATATGTGTTAGATGCCTGTCTAACGTCTCCGTTACTCTTCAATCTCGGTGTGAAAAACTTGATTGAAGAACTGAGTAGCACACACGTTGGATGCCACATAGATGAAACTTGTTGTAATACCTAATCTTAGTTTTGCAGATGATATGGTGCTGCTTAGTCCCTCAATCGGAGGACTTACGAAGCTTATATGCATTTGAGAGACACATGCAGCGGCGTACGGCTTAAAATATAACTCATCAAAGAGTGAAGTTATGATATTTCGAACTCCAAAACACAATTCAATAATTGTCCTTGGTTATATCTCGCAAATAAAAAGTAATATGCTCGCCCGCAGTTTACAAATATATTTGAATAATGATACTAACATAGTAACATAAGAAATATTATTACTAATACATTTACTAATATATATGGAGATCTCTCTGAATTAAATAAATAAATAAAATAAATTAACTCTCAAGTCTCCATATAATAACAGACAGAAGTTTCATATATATATAGTAGTATACCTGTATTAGATTCATCCAGAGATTGATCGGCCCGTGTTCGCTTGTTCCTCTTTTCTGAGTTTGCATCATTTGATTTCTCGTTTTTCTTCCGTCCTCTTGTTTTCTTCGTTCCGTTTTTCACTGCCGTCTTACTTTTGGCCAGCGAAAGTTTCTTTTTAGCTGAAAGTTTAAAACAGTGCTGAATAAATTTTAAAAAATTTCATTCATATAATATAGGTAGTCAAACTTATAACGCTAAAAACGCCGAAGCTATCCAGCTCATGAACTACTAAACCTAAGAATTAAACATTTTAACAGAACAGTCAAAGTGACATATACTTTGTGTAAAAAAACATATGAACAAATATTTGAGACACTGAGAAGAGTGATCATGAGACACTTTTTCAGTTTGCTCTACATATTTAATTAATTTAAAATTTAATTGCTTATTAGCCTTAGCCAAGATTGTAATAAAAAGATAAAATCCAAGTTTGAACATAAAAAGGACAGTGAATGATTAACTAAACTTCAAAGCACATACCTACTTGCAAAAGATGTAGAAAATTGGGACAAACCGAGGACACTTTTACCCAAAAGAAAACCACACAATAATACTAACGCGAACGTTACAATCCATAACCTGACACATGACTTCTGTGCAACAGAGGTCTAAAAGATTACGATAATTGTATCAACACATTTAAACGATTCAAGAAAATTAATTCTACTTGACTGCAAGTATCACTTATCCATGAAGTAACTTAATCACAAACATAAAACTCTTATCGATTTCAAATAGTTTCTCTCATTGACGTACCTTTGCCGACTTTAGGCTTCTTAACCGGGGACTGCCCGCTACTATCTTCAGAGTCGCTCTTTGATATATCTTTGTTAATTTCAGCTTCTGGTGATTGTCTTGTCGCATCCGAGGTCTGCTCTCGAGTACCTATAGATTAAAATTATTTATTATGATCAGATGTTAAATATTCCGAAAATTACAGCACATAAAAAAAATTAACATAATTAAAACCGAAAAAAAAGCTATTCCAAAACAATAGATATAATAATGCACTAAATTTTTTATTTTTTTTAGTCGGTGTTAGCCATGGGAGGTTTGTAACTACTTATTCTGGCCATAAATACTGTTACAATTAAAAATAAACAAAATATTACATTTGAATTTGAAATCTGTTATTTTTATATGATTGTTCATTGAGTTTTCTGATTTTGGCCCAAATTCATTGTACAATATTTTGCGATATTAAAATGGAGTGGGGTGATAAAGAGAACCGAATCCCTGTGATTGCATTACACAAAGTAGGAGCCAAATGCAATTTTTAAAACTCTCCAAACGTTTCGGACTTCATCATAGCTGAAGACTGGCCGTCATCTAGACCCGATCTTAATCCGCTGGATTATGATTTATGGTAAGTTTTAGAGAGTACGGCTTGATCTAAACGCCATGATAATTTGGAGTCCCTAAAACAATCTGTACGATTGGCAGTGAGGAATTTTACGATGAAAAGATTGCGTGCTTTTATTGATCTCAACCTCAACGTTTAAAGGACCGTATTGCAGATCATGGAGATCACTTCGAATAACCTTTTAATATTTTAAATTGTTTTATATTTATGTATTAAACTAACACACTGTAAAAGTAATAAATGTTATTTGCAATACAAAATTTATTTTTGTATGTTTCTGTATTTATGGCAAGACTAGGAAGGCATATACATAGTCGTAGGTGAGATGTATTTATATTGCACGGGCAACGTGACAAGACTAGAGGCGAGAGCAGGGCCGCGGCGGGAGGACACAGATTCCAAAAATAGCAGTATTTGTAACTAGAATTAGATAAATTAATTCGATCAATTAGATTGTATAAAAATATGCAATTATGTTTTTTGTAATAGGTTTTTTCTTGAAGTCGTTTGTTTTTATTTTTAGTGAATCTGAAGTATCTACACTAACTAATAATATGTCTAAATATTTGTATATACTAAGCTTAGGAATGCAGCAATAAACGTAAGCGTATTGCAATTTGATTACGGACAGTTAGAAATTCTGCCACGGATAAGGAGTTCCATTGATCATCATACTCGACAACAACAATTACTTGACCATAACGACGTTACGATAGGTGACACAAATATCCAGTTAGCATTAAAAAGAATCGGCGGAGTATCGTCAATTTGCTACTAAGGATTGAAGAGTTCCGTTATTTTGTCATGAATCCCATAATTAGAAACTAAACAAACTCTCACCAAAGTACCTTTGAAGTATATTCTTTCCAATAAAAAAAGAATCATCGAAATCGGTTAGGTTAGGTTAGGTTAGTATTGAGTTATTCGTCCTTTTGTACTTATACGAGTAGCAAACATAAGACCATAGGCGTGCATATTATATAGGCAATTAGGCCTACCTCGTAATAAACCTATATTAATATAGCTAAATTATATTTATATAATTAGTAAAGTTTTCTTTAAAGTTAAAACTTCTATTGAATACCCATTCATAAATTTTTTCCTAGAGTACTAGATCTATTCATATTCCAACGCTCAGTTACAATTAGCTAGATCCACAGCCTGCATAAGACTTTAACGGTTTTCTCATGGATGCCATTGTCAGATCTGGACTAAATTATAATGGGACAAAACGGGAAGTACCAGCTCTCAATTAAAAAAAATTATCAAAATCGATTCACCCAGTCGAAAGATCTGTGGTAACAAACATAAAAAAATATAAAATACAGACGAATTGAGAATCTCCTTTTTGAAGTCGGTTAAACCGGGTATCCTCGAGATAGCGGAGTTTAAGTCCATCAAGTCGTAATGCTTTGGAAATGATACCGCAAACGACACTTTGTGGTATCATAGATACTATTATAGACTACTGAGGTAGTGAGTGATTTAAAGGCACGAGACAAAAAAAATTTGCTCTCATGTGAAACATACAACTTTTCACCTCGACTAGCGAGAAAAGTGTTATAGGTTTATAGTAAGAGAAACAATTAAGATAATAAATTTTTGTGACAATGAGATAATACGCTAGGCTGAAATGAGATTCGGAACGCACCGGATCGCATTGTTTATTTTTTTAACGCGGAGTAATTCCCGGATGTATGGTCACGTAGGGTTCCAAATTTATATCACTTTGCGTCATTCAAAAACGCTTTTTGCTGCGAGTATTCAGGTAGCAATAGCGCCCTTTTCGTGCTGGAGAGGTGAAATAAATATATTTCTATTTCATCGAGAGAAAAGTGTGATTCTACAACTTTACATTATATATTGAGAAAAATAGCACACCCTAGTACGAATCTCTAGCATTTGCCTCTTTTTGACTAACTATTACGCCCATTGTCTCTTTTTTTTATGATAATAAGGGACGAGCAATATATAGATAGAAAGATAGATATAATCTCTAGATAATGAATGGGTCATACCTATTGGTGCAGGAACTTGTTCATTGGTAGCTTCAGTGGGTGAAGTTTCATCAATTTCCACCTCCTCTTCAACGGTTTCATTGATCACTACCTGCGTGCTCCGGGCAATCGGTTGAGCTAAAATGAAACTTATTATAAGTGAACACAATAAACAATAATTAATGATTAAATGTTTTATTATTAAAATAGATAATTTAGTTTGAATGAATGATTCGTTTTTAATAGTATTCAGCGACATTCATTCTGTCAATGTATCCAGACAGCTCTAACAGTTTTTTAATAAGTGAAAGTAGAACTAGCTGTATGGGCAGTGTTCGTCTGGGGCAGTACTGCCTTGCCACCTACTTCTGTCGCAAAATATCAATGCAGACTGAGTTAGACCTTACAGATAACATATTGGTAACTCAGACATTTAGAAGAGTAGCCAGGGGTCCTAGACAAGTGGCATACGTCTCGTGAAAACGATTATTGGAACGATTTATAAATGTATGGGACTGACATATGTCACGAGACATGTTTTTTTTATGTAAATACGGGACGAGACGAGCAGAACGTTCAGTTGATATTAATTAATGCACCCTGCCCATTACAATGCAGTGCCGCTCCGGATTCTTGAAAAGCCCAAAAATTCTGAGCGGCACTACAATTGGGCTCGTCACCCTGAGACATAAGATGTTCAGTCTCATTTGCCTAGTAATTTCACTAGCTACATTCAGGCCAAAACACAGTAATGTTTACACATTACTGCTTCACAGCAGAAATAGGCGCCGTTCTAGTAGCAATTATCTAGCCGGCTTCCTGTGAAAAGGAGCCTCCCACTGGTACATGGGTCACTATGTGTGTATGACCTGTTACAACTTATTGATATATTTAACATAATATTTTTAATGATGTATTGAAATTAAATTTAATATTAATGAATTGTATCGGACAATATTAAGAAATAATAATATTTAAAATTAATTTCTTTTTTATTGTAATTATGACATATATTTCATTTTATCTGTAATTTAATTAAAATCAATGTGAACTCCATTATGTATTGTAATTTACTTAGACAATTAATACGTCTACATAGAATCTCTTGCTGTTAGACAACCGATGAAAACAGGCCACGAATATAAGTTTAGTGTGCGTGACAAGCTACGTCTTACACTCGCGATTTGTATGACTTTGTGATAGTGTGCATGAATTGCACAAAATAAAAGTAGGGTAGTTCTAAATTCAATTTTTTTTTCGACGTTTTTACAGCTGCCACAGCCTATCTAGACGTATAAATGTTTGATTATTTCTATGGATGAAATGCCTCAAATAAATGTTTTTTTATTATTATTATTATTTTTTGACTTATGATCATTCAGTACAAACTAGTGCCCCTCAACTGCTCACCTCGGTTGACTATGTTGTTGTCTAAATTGTTTAGCATTGCGAATATAATAGAGTCAGTAGCAGTCTACAAAGTAAAATCGACAAATACATTCTATCATTTGTTGGACTAACAGACGTAGAATAGTGTAAGCTCATGTCACTAGCCCTTACATGACGCTTTACATCAAGTGCATCATATTCTAGTTTTGTCACGTCATAATGAAAAGAATTGATTTTCCCTTAGATCATTTATACTTGATAGACAGCTGTGAAAACGTCGAGAAAAATGGAGGTTTACAGTTATCCTTTATTTTGGGCAATGCACGCACACTAACACAAACTGACATACGTATCGCGAGTGTAAGACTTTGCTTGTCATGCACACTTAAGTAATAAACCTGGCCTGCTTTCATCGGTTGTCTAGTAGCAAGAGGCTCTATCTATAAGCTATCTAAGGATGTTTGATAGCGCTAATATATCATTAAGTAGTTATATTTCTGACACCATTGGGGCAAAAATATCTACTGAAAGTACACGAATTCTAATCAAATATAAAGTACAATGGTCTCAAACTACCACTACTTCTCCGACAACTAATTCCTAATGCCTTATTATACCGAATTTACAATTTATTTATAAAGACTACAAATACATTAAAAAATTAAAACAAAAAACATATCAAACTCAAAAACAACTTCTTGAAGGTAATTGTCTTCGTACGGGTATTGCTGGTGCTGACACCTATGAAACACATTGCAGATTTGAGTAAGAAGTACAGGAATGAGCATAAGCAAATATCGTGGGACTTGAAAGAGAAATATCTCCGTTCGTAAACTCAGAGTTATATTAGAATACTCTTTGTTACATTGAAGGTATTATTACATTTTTTTGTAAGAAGAATTGTATTTGCTTCTGTAGAAAAGTGATCCCTAGTTAAATACCGTTATTTTAAATAGCGGTGATATAAGCCGTTTTTGTAATAGTTGTAAACATTCATTATACATTAATATATAAAGCGTTCAGAATTTTTTAACTTCAAAACCTACCATAGCTACAAAAAGATATGCCTCGGAATTGAAAATTAGTTTTTTAATGAGAATATGACGAGATGAGCAATCCGTTGATGATGATGCCCTGGAGGTTAATGATACACACTGCCCTTCAAAATGGAGGCCAGGATTCTTGATAAATCTACAATTTTGAACTTCGAAAAATTCACTCGTTAAGGCGCCTTTCAAATCGCAACACAATAATGGTTCGACATCACTGCTAGACGTTAGAAAAAGGCACCGCTGTGCAAAAGGTGTACATTATTATTCTCTACATTCATTATTTCAAAAATGTTAATGCATATTCAGCGCCATATGACCTCTTTGTTATTAAAAAAAACTGTATACCCCGATTAAATGTAAAATGCTCTGTTTACTCTCATATAATTTGCAGTTAGGTACTAACTTAACTTTGTAGGGATAATTATACTATGCATTTGTGTGTTATAGTTCGGTTTATGGTCCTAAGAACGATGAATTAAGGTTCACATTACGAGCAAGTGTGTTGAAAAAGTTATTTATTGTTTTATAATATATAGAAAATATAAAACCCAACTCACGCAAAGATCCCATAGATCTCCCTATAGAGCCGATCGTGTCTTCTGTGGGAACTGTCCTTTCACCTTCCATTCCTAAAGAAAAGTAATTAATATAAATATTTTTTTAAGCTATTTATGTTATCTAATACTGTTTTGTTTTCCTATAAAATAAAATAAAAAGATCATCACCGTCATTATATTCTATAATATTAATAAAAGCATTTATTCAGATACATTTTGTAAAAGTGGTAAGTTACATGTTAAATTAGGTGTCTGTTTGCTATTCGCAATAAGGACTTCAACATTTCTTTTTTGTGAACCGCATTAACATTTTCACACAAAAAAGAAGAAAAAATACAACAAATTTTGGGGGTTCCGCATACCTAGTACTGAAACTCAATTTTTTTTGTTTGCATCAAACGCATACGTGAAAGGGTCTATGGATATTGATAAATGATATTGAGGTTTCTAATATATTTTTTTCTTAACTGTATAGTTAGCGCGAGAGACACTTCTAAATCGGTCTTGCTGCTGCTACGGAACCCTTCATGGGCGAGTCCGACTCACACTTAGCCGCTTTTTAAATAAATATGGTTACAAATGTAAGATCATACAATAATTATTATTTAAGCGATCGCTCCATTCTTAAACTGTGGTATCAGTCATTTATGGTATAGTTATCTATACGACTTAAACGTTTTTAACTGTTCTTTTAAATTTCTAAATACATTTGTTTAGAACATTTTATCTACACTCATGCTTTAAATCCTCTATTAAAGATTCTGAAACAGTTAGCTTATTGTCAACATTAAAACACCCATGTTCTAATAACCATTACATCATCCAAAAGAGTGTTGTAATGTTGTACTGAATTTCATAACAACACTCTTATGTTTTTTTTTATCCCTTCATGTGCAAAGAGTTTCAACATACAGCCACATTCTTATTGTTCGATGCGTGGTATCTGTATGCATTTCAAAAAAAGAACATTTTTGTTTTCGCGCGTTCCACACCACCAGAACGTCGCGCGCCGTAAAAAAAAGTAGTTTATTCGAATCCCCGCCATTTTTCTTCTATATTTTTATTGTTTTGTTTACAAAAAGTGAGCGATTCATTTTAAACGCTGCAAAAGAACATTATATTCGAGTGAATTTTAATTATTACACTATACAAAATGTAAATTACTACTAAAATAAATAATTGTTTTATTAATACTTTCTTTATTTGTATATAATCAGTAATGAATGATATTAGGTTACTACTAGGACTGGTGTTTTAATGTTAGCAGTAAGCTTACTGTTCCAGAATCTTTTAGAGCATTCATATTCTGGGTGTAGATAAAGTCTTGTATGCAACTGTTAATAATTAGGTATTAAAACACTCATGTGATACTATTATCCACATTCGTGTTTTAATACCCCTTATTACACAACAGTTGCATAAATAACTATTCTTGGATCTTGTTGTAAGGGCAACGCTCCACAAGACTTACTAATTATGGTTATGACAGTTACTAGCAAATTCACGTATGTGCCACAGGCACGTACTTACATTACATTATATTAAGAATATATTGAAAAGCAAAAGTCAACATGTTTATTTCTTTAAGTTTTGCTCTCAATGATTCTATAAAAAAACTTTAGTACCTGAGTCAGACATCTTGTTGAGACTTGCTCGTTCCATTGCGTCGAGAGCGCCGAGGTAGCGCGTCACGTTGCGGATCGATTGTTTGTCCGACAGTTTCTGAAATAAACAAACACTTATAAAACAAGGGACAGGTGGTGGCGCAGAACGGCTCCCGTACTGTTGATACATTGGACAAAAACATACAATAAAACTAGGTATACGTAGGTCACACTTAAATTGTTTAATGCTTTTCAAAATACTCTCTTTAACATTTTAAACATTTTTTCATGGGATCGAACCATTTTTTAAAACAGGAGGACCACAGATCTGAAGGTTTCATGTTTTCTACGTGCTGATTAAACGCTATCACTGCCTCTTCGGAATTAGTAAAAGTGAAACCTCTCATCAAATCTTTGATTTTGGGGAAAATACAGAAATCACAGGGTGCTAGGTCGGGGTTATGTGCAGGATGAGTGACGAGTTGTACTCTTTCGGAAGCTAAAAATTACTTAGTTTTGTAGACCGTATGAGGAAGTGTTGTCATGATGTCGGAGAACGCGGCTTATTGGTCGTCTTTCACGAACTTTTTTTTTAACAGCCTGGGTAAACAAATGGTAGAATACCACTCGGGATTAACACTCTTTTGATCTTCAATTGGAATTGTGCAGATGGGACATGAGCTGAGAAAAAATGCGATCATTTTTTTACCAACGTTTCTCGCTTGCCTCACTTTTGTTGGCCTGTTCTCATTTTCAAACACCCATTCACAAGATTGCTGTTTTTTTTCGGGTTCAAAAAAATAAATCCACGTTTCGTCTCCTGTGACAATGTCATAAACAGCATTAGAATGTCCGTGGTCGTACTTCATTAGCATCTGTGAGCATCATTCCACGCGAGCCCGCTCCTGCTGACAGTTCATGAGCATCAGTCCAACAGCAACAAAGTTTCCGAAATTTTAATTCTTCGTGAAAAATTCTCCTAATTTGGCTCATACCAATCCCCAATAGTCCTCGAACTGTCTCACAGGTAATCCACGGGTTTTCTTCAATTAGCCGCTTCACAGTAGCCACATTATTTTCGTTGACGGCGGTTGAAAGCCGCCCTTCACTAAATTCGTCATGTAAGGAAACCCGACCTCTCTCAAATTCAGCAAAACATCGCCTCACGGTGCGCAAGTCTTGCGGAGAGAGAGAACTTTTAAAATCATGAAAAATCATCGCTATAAAATCTTTTCGACTTAATTCCATTTTCGTTGCATACGTAGAACTTTGATATGTGATAAAAAACAAGTGACAAATGATTTCCCGCCAATTATTTTTTTTATTTCTAAGAAGGTTGCAAGTTTTCAAAAAATATAACATTCGAAATTCAAATTGTTCCGATTAGCTAGAACTGCAAAACTATTAGTGCGCCCCATGCATATATTGCAAAAAAAAAGTAACAAAACAATACAGTGTTGATGCACGTTGTTATCAATCATTTGTTAAGTAGTCATGTGGTGCCCCACAGTGTACGCACTTAAGCATTAAAACTAATGTCAAAATTAAACGATAAGAATAAAAGAAAAATACAAATATGTCTCAGATAGAGGATTTAGTTAGGTCTTAAAGTCTTAAAACCTTAACACTTCGGAAAAAAAACGGATCAATGTTTTTTTTTGCATAATCTAATATTCCACCAACAACCTTTAATATACCTACACATTTCACAAACTTCTCTCTCTCCGTTCATAAGTACAGGCGTTGCACACACCGTATAGCGGCCATAGAGCGTAACAAAGGCTCAAAAGTATTCGCACGAGATTTGCCTATTGGGCAGAGCCAACTGACGAAGCTGAAGACCGGTGACGGCAGGGTCGTTTCGTCTAAACCAAAACTTTTGAGGGAAATCGGAGAAGTTCTACAGTTATACACGACCGCACGGGCACCTTTTACCAACAAGGCTGAACATCCAAGAGCCAAATTAACCCGACACTATACCGAACAAATCCCAGACGTCAGCCTGCACGAGATTATTATGGCACTAAAACATCTTAAAAACAACAAGGCGCCGGGTAATGATGGAATTACAGCTGAGCTTCTGAGAGGTGGTGGTACCCCTGTACTTAAGACCCTCTAGAACCTATTCAATTTCGTCATCCTCGAGCATGGCACAAAAGTATAGTTGTGCTGTTCTACAAAAAGGGTAATACAAGGGCGGCACTGAAAATTTCGGGAATCAAGGAAATGACACAACATTACTATTTAAAAATTTATTTATTGCTTTTCGAAGTATTCTCCGCGAAATTTGATACATTTTGCCATACGATGGAACCAATCATTGAAGCAACCATTCCATTCGGAAGTTGGGGTCTCCAAAATGGCCGTTATGTAGGCGTCCACAGCTTCTTCAAGTGATGAAAATCTCTGACCACGCAATTTATTCTTTATTTTAGGGAAAGTATAGAAATCATTAGGGCTTAGGTCGGGGCGGTACGGCGGATGGTCTAATAATTCTATGTTTTCTTGCTCTAAAAACTGTTTTGTTCTGTGCGCGGTGTGAGAACTCGCATTGTGATAGAGGATGATGCAGCGGTTGCAGTTCTCTTTACGGAGTTCCGAAACGACCTGTGGCAAACAAATGCTAGCATACCATTCTGCATTAACCGTTCTTTGTCTCTCAAGAGGATAGTCGCAACATGGCCGGTTTTGGAGACAAACGTGACCATTTTTTTTGCAACACTCCGTGAACGAACAATTTTTGTTGGCTTTAACTCATTTTCGAACACCGAAACTCGTGACTGGTTTTTTGTTTCGGGTTCGTACGCGTATATCCAGGATTCGTCACCTGATACGATGTTGTATACAGCATTTGAGGATCCTGCGTGGAATCTTTCGAGAGTTCTGACGCACCAAGTAACGCGAGCCACTTTTTGCTCTTCACAGAGCAAATGCGATATCCATCGGGAAAATAACTTTTTTACACCTAATTGTTCACGCAAGATTATTTGTGTTTGACTCATGCCAATGTCTAAAGTTGCCTGAATTTCGGGGTATGTCACATGTCGATGATCCTCCATCCATTCCTCAATCAGCTTACGCACAGCATCAACGGTTGGAACGGAATTGGTGACTGCAGTTTTTGGACGACCTTGACGGGGATCATCACTGAGCTTGACACGTCCACTTTGAAATTCAGCAAACCAGCGATAAATTGTGGTTTTGGATGGGGCTTCATCACCAAATGCAGAAATCATCCGGTCAACACACTGTTTTTGTGTTAAACCACTTCGAAAGTCATAATAAATCATCGCTCTAGAATTTTCTCGAGTCAATTCCATTTTCTCAACGACTAAACAATTTGAAACCTTGTCACAAGACCGAAAATCATTTTTTAAATAAATAAATGTGATTCGATTTGTAAAACCAAGGAGTTTTCAATTAAAAAGATTTTAATATGACAGGAACAATGGAAATATTCCATTCCCGATACTTTTAGTGCAGCCCTCGTAAAATGCTTTAGAAGAACTATAGGCCCATATAGTGATATGTGCAGAAGGGTCAGATGTGTCTGAGCCATGTAGCTCCAGGATCAGATCCCAAAGCCTATCTGACTGCAGCTGGGAGTCAGACAGGGCGATGGCATATCGGCCAAGCTGTTCACCGCTGCGTTGCAAGACGTCTTTAAGCTTCTGGACTGGATCGGACTGGGTATCAACATCAACGGCGAATACATCACTCACCTTCGATTCGCAGACGATATCACGTAATCATGACACAGACCATGGAAGACTTAAGCCATATACTCGATGGCCTCAATACAGCTTGCCAACGAGTAGGTCTCAAAATGTCAAATGTCCATGTGGCACCTACCCAATCCCATAACAATTGGGAGCTGTACTCTCGAAATTGTCGAAGAGTACGTCTACCTTGGACAAACAATCCAGTTAGGCAGGTCCAATTTCGCGAAAGAGGTCACTCGTCGAATCCAACTCGGATGGGCAGCTTTCGGGAAGCTCCTAAAATCTTCTCGTCCCAAATGCCAGTGTCTGAAGACGAAGGTTTTCAACCGGTACGGTATGCAGATATGGTCGCTAACTATGGGCCTCATGGTCGCTCAGAGGGCAATGGAGAGGGCTATTCTCGTAGTTTCACTGCGAGATCGAATCAGAAATAGGGAGATCCGTAGGAGAATCAAATATGCCGACATAGTCCAAATGATTGCGAAACTGAAGTGGCAGTGGGCAGGGCACAGCGTTCGACGGACAGATGGCCGTTGGGGCAGTAAAATCCTCGAACGGCGACCACGTACCGGAAGACGCAGTGTTTGTAAGCCCTCCACAAGATGGACCGACCCGACGATCTGCATACGATGGATGAGGACAACGCAGGACCAATCATCGTGGAAATCTTTGGGGGGAGGCCTTTCTCCAGTAATAGACGTCTTCCGGCTGATGATGATGATGACACACTTACCCGGTGCGCACAGTTACCTCACGTGACTATTTTTTAAAGTTAATAAAAATATAAATGATGATTTGTTCTGTTTATTCCGCTAAGTTTCACAAAATCAGTTCGACTGATTGAGGTGACCTCAATCAAGAATTACTCTGTTGTCTAGTGTTGCACTTTCAAAACAATCTGGAAGACAAGATGAACATATTTTGATGTCATTCATAGAACTAATATAATCGTTATTTTTTATTAATTAAGCATCCAAATTTGTTAGAAAAAAAATATTAAATGCATACGGAGAAATTTAATGGTTTATATCTCTTATTGTAGGATTTAGATATTTACCTTAACTAATATTATAAATTATCAAAATTAGAATTATGTTATTACAGTTTTGATGCTGACATTATTGTGATCCAGTTTTATCGTTTTTTTTTTTATTTAAATAAGGGACGATACGAGCAGGACGTTAAGCTGATGGTAATTGAAACGCCCTGCTCATTACAATGCAGTGCCGCTCAGAATTATTGAAAATACCCAAAAATTCTGAGCGGCACAACAACTGCGCTCGTCACCTTGAGACATAAGATTTTAAGTCTCATTTGCCCAGTAATTTCACTAGCTAAGACGTCTTTCAGACCTAAACACTAATGCTTACATATTACTGCTTCACGGCAAAAATAGGCGCCGGATCGTAAGTTGACCAGGCTATTATAGGTTTTGTATAAAGTATATTATCTACGGGATCCTGCTAGTCCAAAAATACAATAAAAACTATTTAAATTATACGTCTAGATAGTCTCTTGCTGTTAGACAACGCGCCAGGCCGGCGGCACGTGTGTGTACTGTACTCACCGTACACAGTCACGTGTGTGTACTGTACTCACCGTACACAGTCACGTGTGTGTACTGTACTCACCGTGCACAGTCGCCGCAGCATGACGGCCAGCGAGCGCGCCAGGCCGGCGTCGCGCAGCGGCGACAGCAGCGCCAGCAAGCAGCACGTGTGTGTACTGTACTCACCGTACACAGTCACGTGTGTGTACTGTACTCACCGTACACAGTCGCCGCAGCACGTCGGCCAGCGAGCGCGCCAGGCAGGCGTCGCGCGGCGGCGACAGCAGCGCCAGCAGGCGGCACGTGTGTGTACTGTACTCACCGTACACAGTCACGTGTGTGTACTGTACTCACCGTACACAGTCACGTGTGTGTACTGTTCTCACCGTACACAGTCACGTGTGTGTACTGTACTCACCGTACACAGTCACGTGTGTGTACTGTACTCACCGTACACAGTCGCCGCAGCATGTCGGCCAGAGAGCGCGCCAGGCCGGCGTCGCGCGGCGGCGACAGCAGCGCCAGCAGGCGGCACGTGTGTGTACTGTACTCACCGTACACAGTCACGTGTGTGTACTGTACTCACCGTACACAGTCACGTGTGTGTACTGTACTCACCGTACACAGTCACGTGTGTGTACTGTACTCACCGTACACAGTCGCCGCAGCACGTCGGCCAGCGAGCGCGCCAGGCCGGCGTCGCGCGGCGGCGACAGCAGCGCCAGCAGGCGGCACGTGTGTGTACTGTACTCACCGTACACAGTCACGTGTGTGTACTGTACTCACCGTACACAGTCACGTGTGTGTACTGTTCTCACCGTACACAGTCACGTGTGTGTACTGTACTCACCGTACACAGTCACGTGTGTGTACTGTAATCACCGTACACAGTCGCCGCAGCATGTCGGCCAGAGAGCGCGCCAGGCCGGCGTCGCGCGGCGGCGACAGCAGCGCCAGCAGGCGGCACGTGTGTGTACTGTACTCACCGTACACAGTCACGTGTGTGTACTGTTCTCACCGTACACAGTCACGTGTGTGTACTGTACTCACCGTACACAGTCACGTGTGTGTACTGTACTCACCGTACACAGTCACGTGTGTGTACTGTACTCACCGTACACAGTCGCCGCAGCATGTCGGCCAGAGAGCGCGCCAGGCCGGCGTCGCGCGGCGGCAACAGCAGCGCCAGCAGGCGGCACGTGTGTGTACCGTACTCACCGTACACAGTCACGTGTGTGTACTGTACTCACCGTACACAGTCACGTGTGTGTACTGTACTCACCGTACACAGTCACGTGTGTGTACTGTACTCACCGTACACAGTCATGTGTGTGTACTGTACTCACCGTACACAGTCACGTGTGTGTACTGTACTCACCGTACACAGTCGCCGCAGCACGTCGGCCAGCGAGCGCGCCAGGCAGGCGTCGCGCGGCGGCGACAGCAGCGCCAGCAGGCGGCACGTGTGTGTACTGTACTCACCGTACACAGTCACGTGTGTGTACTGTACTCACCGTACACAGTCACGTGTGTGTACTGTACTCCACGTACACAGTCAAGTGTGTGTACGGTACTCACCGTACACAGTCGCCGCAGCATGTCGGCCAGCGAGCGCGCCAGGCCGGCGTCGCGCGGCGGCGACAGCAGCGCCAGCAGGCGGCACGTGTGTGTACTGTACTCACCGTACATAGTCACGTGTGTGTACTGTACTCACCGTACACAGTCACGTGTGTGTACTGTACTCACCGTACACAGTCGCCGCAGCATGTCGGCCAGAGAGCGCGCCAGGCCGGCGTCGCGCGGCGGCGACAGCAGCGCCAGCAGGCGGCACGTGTGTGTACTGTACTCACCGTACACAGTCACGTGTGTGTACTGTACTCACCGTACACAGTCACGTGTGTGTACTGTACTCACCGTACACAGTCACGTGTGTGTACTGTACTCACCGTACACAGTCACGTGTGTGTACTGTACTCACCGTACACAGTCACGTGTGTGTACTGTACTCACCGTACACAGTCACGTGTGTGTACTGTACTCACCGTACACAGTCACGTGTGTGTACTGTACTCACCGTACACAGTCACGTGTGTGTACTGTACTCACCGTACACAGTCACGTGTGTGTACTGTACTCACCGTACACAGTCACGTGTGTGTACTGTACTCACCGTACACAGTCGCCGCAGCACGTCGGCCAGCGAGCGCGCCAGGCAGGCGTCGCGCGGCGGCGACAGCAGCGCCAGCAGGCGGCACGTGTGTGTACTGTACTCACCGTACACAGTCACGTGTGTGTACTGTACTCACCGTACACAGTCACGTGTGTGTACTGTTCTCACCGTACACAGTCACGTGTGTGTACTGTACTCACCGTACACAGTCACGTGTGTGTACTGTAATCACCGTACACAGTCGCCGCAGCATGTCGGCCAGAGAGCGCGCCAGGCCGGCGTCGCGCGGCGGCGACAGCAGCGCCAGCAGGCGGCACGTGTGTGTACTGTACTCACCGTACACAGTCACGTGTGTGTACTTTTCTCACCGTACACAGTCACGTGTGTGTACTGTACTCACCGTACACAGTCACGTGTGTGTACTGTACTCACCGTACACAGTCGCCGCAGCATGTCGGCCAGAGAGCGCGCCAGGCCGGCGTCGCGCGGCGGCAACAGCAGCGCCAGCAGGCGGCACGTGTGTGTACCGTACTCACCGTACACAGTCACGTGTGTGTACTGTACTCACCGTACACAGTCACGTGTGTGTACTGTACTCACCGTACACAGTCACGTGTGTGTACTGTACTCACCGTACACAGTCATGTGTGTGTACTGTACTCACCGTACACAGTCACGTGTGTGTACTGTACTCACCGTACACAGTCGCCGCAGCACGTCGGCCAGCGAGCGCGCCAGGCAGGCGTCGCGCGGCGGCGACAGCAGCCGGCACGTGTGTGTACTGTACTGACCGTACACAGTCACGTGTGTGTACTGTACTCACCGTACACAGTCACGTGTGTGTACTGTACTCACCGTACACAGTCAAGTGTGTGTACGGTACTCACCGTACACAGTCGCCGCAGCATGTCGGCCAGCGAGCGCGCCAGGCCGGCGTCGCGCGGCGGCGACAGCAGCGCCAGCAGGCGGCACGTGTGTGTACTGTACTCACCGTACATAGTCACGTGTGTGTACTGTACTCACCGTACACAGTCAAGTGTGTGTACTGTACTCACCGTACACAGTCGCCGCAGCATGTCGGCCAGCGAGCGCGCCAGGCCGGCGTCGCGCGGCGGCGACAGCAGCGCCAGCAAGCGGCACGTGTGTGTACTGTACTCACCGTACACAGTCACGTGTGTGTACTGTACTCACCGTACACAGTCACGTGTGTGTACTGTAATCACCGTACACAGTCGCCGCAGCATGTCGGCCAGAGAGCGCGCCAGGCCGGCGTCGCGCGGCGGCGACAGCAGCGCCAGCAGGCGGCACGTGTGTGTACTGTGCTCACCGTACACAGTCACGTGTGTGTACTGTTCTCACCGTACACAGTCACGTGTGTGTACTGTACTCACCGTACACAGTCACGTGTGTGTACTGTACTCACCGTACACAGTCGCCGAAGCATGTCGGCCAGAGAGCGCGCCAGGCCGGCGTCGCGCGGCGGCGACAGCAGCGCCAGCAGGCGGCACGTGTGTGTACTGTACTCACCGTACACAGTCACGTGTGTGTACTGTTCTCACCGTACACAGTCACGTGTGTTTACTGTACTCACCGTACACAGTCACGTGTGTGTACTGTACTCACCGTACACAGTCGCCGCAGCATGTCGGCCAGAGAGCGCGCCAGGCCGGCGTCGCGCGGCGGCAACAGCAGCGCCAGCAGGCGGCACGTGTGTGTACTGTACTCACCGTACACAGTCACGTGTGTGTACTGTACTCACCGTACACAGTCACGTGTGTGTACTGTACTCACCGTACACAGTCACGTGTGTGTACTGTACTCACCGTACACAGTCACGAGTGTGTACTGTACTCACCGTACACAGTCACGTGTGTGTACTGTACTCACCGTACACAGTCAAGTGTGTGTACGGTACTCACCGTACACAGTCGCCGCAGCATGTCGGCCAGCGAGCGCGCCAGGCCGGCGTCGCGCGGCGGCGACAGCAGCGCCAGCAGGCGGCACGTGTGTGTACTGTACTCACCGTACATAGTCACGTGTGTGTACTGTACTCACCGTACACAGTCAAGTGTGTGTACGGTACTCACCGTACACAGTCGCCGCAGCATGTCGGCCAGCGAGCGCGCCAGGCCGGCGTCGCGCGGCGGCGACAGCAGCGCCAGCAAGCGGCACGTGTGTGTACTGTACTCACCGTACACAGTCACGTGTGTGTACTGTACTCACAGTACACAGTCAAGTGTGTGTACTGTACTCACCGTACACAGTCGCCGCAGCATGTCGGCCAAGGAGCGCGACAGGCCGGCGTCGCGCGGCGGCGACAGCAGCGTCAGCAGGCGGCACGTGTGTGTACTGTACTCACCGTACACAGTCACGTGTGTGTACTGTACTCACCGTACACAGTCACGTGTGTGTACTGTACTCACCGTACACAGTCACGTGTGTGTACTGTACTCACCGTACACAGTCACGTGTGTGTACTGTACTCACCGTACACAGTCACGTGTGTGTACTGTACTCACCGTACACAGTCAAGTGTGTGTACGGTACTCACCGTACACAGTCGCCGCAGCATGTCGGCCAGCGAGCGCGCCAGGCCGGCGTCGCGCGGCGGCGACAGCAGCGCCAGCAGGCGGCACGTGTGTGTACTGTACTCACCGTACATAGTCACGTGTGTGTACTGTACTCACCGTACACAGTCAAGTGTGTGTACTGTACTCACCGTACACAGTCGCCGCAGCATGTCGGCCAGCGAGCGCGCCAGGCCGGCGTCGCGCGGCGGCGACAGCAGCGCCAGCAAGCGGCACGTGTGTGTACTGTACTCACCGTACACAGTCACGTGTGTGTACTGTACTCACCGTACACAGTCAAGTGTGTGTACTGTACTCACCGTACACAGTCGCCGCAGCATGTCGGCCAAGGAGCGCGACAGGCCGGCGTCGCGCGGGGGCGACAGCAGCGTCAGCAGGCGGCACGTGTGTATACTGTACTCACCGTACACAGTCACGTGTGTGTACTGTACTCACCGTACACAGTCACGTGTGTGTACTGTACTCACCGTACACAGTCACGTGTGTGTACTGTACTCACCGTACATAGTCACGTGTGTGTACTGTACTCACCGTACACAGTCAAGTGTGTGTACTGTACTCACCGTACACAGTCGCCGCAGCATGTCGGCCAGCGAGCGCGCCAGGCCGGCGTCGCGCGGCGGCGACAGCAGCGCCAGCAGGCGGCACGTGTGTGTACTGTACTCACCGTACATAGTCACGTGTGTGTACTGTACTCACCGTACACAGTCACGTGTGTGTACTGTACTCACCGTACACAGTCGCCGCAGCATGTCGGCCAGCGAGCGCGCCAGGCTGCGTCGCGCGGCGGCGACAGCAGCGCCAGCAGGCGGCACGTGTGTGTACTGTACTCACCGTACATAGTCACGTGTGTGTACTGTACTCACCGTACACAGTCACGTGTGTGTACTGTACTCACCGTACACAGTCGCCGCAGCATGTCGGCCAGCGAGCGCGCCAGGCCGGCGTCGCGCGGCGGCGACAGCAGCGCCAGCAGGCGGCACGTGTGTGTACTGTACTCACCGTACATAGTCACGTGTGTGTACTGTACTCACCGTACACAGTCACGTGTGTGTACTGTACTCACCGTACACAGTCGCCGCAGCATGTCGGCCAGCGAGCGCGCCAGGCCGGCGTCGCGCGGCGGCGACAGCAGCGCCAGCAGGCGGCACGTGTGTGTACTGTACTCACCGTACATAGTCACGTGTGTGTACTGTACTCACCGTACACAGTCACGTGTGTGTACTGTACTCACCGTACACAGTCGCCGCAGCATGTCGGCCAGCGAGCGCGCCAGGCCGGCGTCGCGCGGCGGCGACAGCAGCGCCAGCAGGCGGCACGTGTGTGTACTGTACTCACCGTACACAGTCACGTGTGTGTACTGTACTCACCGTACACAGTCGCCGCAGCATGTCGGCCAGCGAGCGCGCCAGGCCGGCGTCGCGCGGCGGCGACAGCAGCGCCAGCAGGCGGCACGTGTGTGTACTGTACTCACCGTACACAGTCACGTGTGTGTACTGTACTCACCGTACACAGTCGCCGCAGCATGTCGGCCAGCGAGCGCGCCAGGCCGGCGTCGCGCGGCGGCGACAGCAGCGCCAGCAGGCGGCACGTGTGTGTACTGTACTCACCGTACACAGTCACGTGTGTGTACTGTACTCACCGTACACAGTCGCCGCAGCATGTCGGCCAGCGAGCGCGCCAGGCCGGCGTCGCGCGGCGGCGACAGCAGCGCCAGCAGGCGGCACGTGTGTGTACTGTACTCACCGTACACAGTCACGTGTGTGTACTGTACTCACCGTACACAGTCGCCGCAGCATGTCGGCCAGCGAGCGCGCCAGGCCGGCGTCGCGCGGCGGCGACAGCAGCGCCAGCAGGCGGCACGTGTGTGTACTGTACTCACCGTACACAGTCACGTGTGTGTACTGTACTCACCGTACACAGTCGCCGCAGCATGTCGGCCAGCGAGCGCGCCAGGCCGGCGTCGCGCGGCGGCGACAGCAGCGCCAGCAGGCGGCACGTGTGTGTACTGTACTCACCGTACACAGTCACGTGTGTGTACTGTACTCACCGTACACAGTCGCCGCAGCATGTCGGCCAGCGAGCGCGCCAGGCCGGCGTCGCGCGGCGGCGACAGCAGCGCCAGCAGGCGGCACGTGTGTGTACTGTACTCACCGTACATAGTCACGTGTGTGTACTGTACTCACCGTACACAGTCACGTGTGTGTACTGTACTCACCGTACACAGTCGCCGCAGCATGTCGGCCAGCGAGCGCGCCAGGCCGGCGTCGCGCGGCGGCGACAGCAGCGCCAGCAGGCGGCACGTGTGTGTACTGTACTCACCGTACACAGTCACGTGTGTGTACTGTACTCACCGTACACAGTCGCCGCAGCATGTCGGCCAGCGAGCGCGCCAGGCCGGCGTCGCGCGGCGGCGACAGCAGCGCCAGCAGGCGGCACGTGTGTGTACTGTACTCACCGTACACAGTCACGTGTGTGTACTGTACTCACCGTACACAGTCGCCGCAGCATGTCGGCCAGCGAGCGCGCCAGGCCGGCGTCGCGCGGCGGCGACAGCAGCGCCAGCAGGCGGCACGTGTGTGTACTGTACTCACCGTACATAGTCACGTGTGTGTACTGTACTCACCGTACACAGTCACGTGTGTGTACTGTACTCACCGTACACAGTCGCCGCAGCATGTCGGCCAGCGAGCGCGCCAGGCCGGCGTCGCGCGGCGGCGACAGCAGCGCCAGCAGGCGGCACGTGTGTGTACTGTACTCACCGTACACAGTCACGTGTGTGTACTGTACTCACCGTACACAGTCACGTGTGTGTACTGTACTCACCGTACACAGTCGCCGCAGCATGTCGGCCAGCGAGCGCGCCAGGCCGGCGTCGCGCGGCGGCGACAGCAGCGCCAGCAGGCGGCACGCTAGCGCCGCCTCGCCCGTGGGCAGCCCGCGAACTAACCGGCTGCACAACGCCGCCGCCATGCCGCCCTGACTGTCCACCAGCTGCACAATACATAAAAGTATGCAATTTGAGAGCTATTCATGTTTGCTTCATAAAGCCGGCAGGAGTTCCAAAAATACATATAATGTATATCGACTCTACTACTACCAACACACCTATCATTAACACGAGATTAAAAAGATTAATAATTTTATTCTAGTATTAAATCATGTCATCGTTTGATTACATTGTGATATAAACATATTGTTAAAAAGCATTATTCGAAAACAGCCCCATAAATATGGCCACACTAACTAACTAACGACACTCGAGGCATTTGAGCTCAGACGAACCTTATCCGGACCTCTCTGGGACGTTTTTCCACTGCCTGTGGAATATCCGAAGGTGATCAAATATTCGTGCAGTTTTCTACCGATGATTCAATTATGAGTGATCGCTAGCAAGACAACAATTGTGACGTCATACCTTTTAAAAAGAATATAAATGCTGCTTCTTCGTCATCAAAAATGGAAAAAAGGATTCAAATTCACCCAATTTGGTAAGACTTAAATTTTCCAATTATTGGATATTATTTTTGAAGGTACTTTTAAAACCTAAAAACAATTTTATAGTTTCTGTGTACAAAGCCAAGATAGCGAAAACCTATTTTTCGCCACCCCCATTACGTCCAAATTGAATTAAGTTTATTTAGATAAAATTCATTTTTATAAAAATTTGTTCATGCTACCGTCAATATTTGATACTTAATTTTTATGTTAGAAAAAATAAGATACCGTATTATGAGTGTTGAGCACTTATTTGTAGCAATACCTATGAGAATTAAGTTGTTAAGTGAGTTACTATTTTGTGATTCTATTTTCTGTAAATCATATTAGTAAATTTACTGTTGAGTAATAAGTAATTACGTCTGGGATATCATTATTGCCTTAAGACGTGTCATAACTTGTGAGTTTACCGAATTCTGACCAGTAAATAAGTCTCACTATACTGAGCATGTGTGCACTTTAATTTTGATGTTTACAACTGTTGTACTTTGCAATGAGTTTTGTTTACATACGGGACGAGTGCGCTACAATGCGTAGTGCAGAGCAGCGTGTGATGTCACGTGATGCCTTGCGCAGTATTCGCATCATACAGCGCGGCTCAAGCGATGGAATACCACTGGTGAATGTCCCTTGACTATTTTTTTTTTTTGGGTGCTGCTTGTGGTGCCATATCGACCTGTTATAGTTAATGAATCATTGTATTTGTTCGATACAATTAGTAATTGTAACAGTAATCACGACCATCATGTTCACGAAGCAATCTTCCAATATTAGATAATTTTTATTTATACATTTAATTATTTATTACTTTTCATGAAATAATTTATATTATTTAAACACGACTCATATATTGGATGCAGCACCTTACAAACTAATTTGTTTTGTAATATACAGCCATTGTAAAATACTCTATTTGTTTTAAAATATTGGCCGTTGAGTTTCTTATATGTTCTTCTCACGAGCTCAACTTGACGAACATATGGTAAATTCAGTAATTTAAAAGAAATATTTATAGTGACGATTAAGAACCGCTTAGTTAAGTTTTCGTGGTAATCGGATTTAAAAGTATATCGGCGAAAAAAACGGTCGAACACTAAATACTTTATATTATGGCAAACAACGTTTACGGGGTCAGCTAGAAGGTTAATATTTTGTAACGAGTGAAGAGAAGTGAAGAGCGGGTGTCGGAACGGTGGCGCTAGTGTTGCGGTGTGAAGTGTGATGCGAGTAGTGGAGGGGTGACGAGAGGAGAGGAGAGGGGGGTTAGGATAGAAGAGAGGGGTAGCGAAGGGCGATCTTGCTCGGGATAAAATTGTTTAGTCCACAGTGTTCATTTTATGTTGTACAATTACCAGTGACTAGATATTATAAAAGTTAATAGATATAATTGTAAAATCCGTGTCATAAAGTGATTGTGTTAAACAATACTGCTTTTATTTTCCCTGCCGTTTTACAATATTTTTGTGGAAGCGGGTTCATTGTAACTGTATATTTATAACTGATGGTAAAGATGATATAATAATATGATACGTAATCACAGGTTATTCTCCGCAACTCAACGTTCACTGTGCACCTATTTTGCGTGAAGGTAACAAACATACAATAACAAATTTTTTAATCTAATATATAAAATTCTCGTGTCGCGGTGTTTGTAGTTAAACTCTTCCGAAAAGACTTGACCGATTCTCATGAAATTTTGTGTGCATTATAGGTAGGTCTGAGAATCGAACAATATCTATTTTTCATCCCCTTAAATGTTAAGGGCAGTCCAGTCCTGCACATTTTTTTTTTAATTTTTAGACAATTTTCTTTATGATACTACATTAAAAAATACATACAACCCTAAATTCTCAACCATCTATGACCAACACCTATTTTTCTATCGCGATTTTAATATAATTGTATTACATCCACAGATACGCACTAGATTTGCAAGATGGCAATCGAACTTAATGATTATTGAAGTATGATAAATTTTATGTATATGTATCTATGTATATAAGACCATTACTTATTTTCTTGTCAAAGCACAACACAATTTGATTCATCTAAAACAGACTTTTATTTTATTAAATACAGCTAAGTTTTACATAACAAATATGACTATGATCTAATTAGGTAGGTACTAACCTAAAACAGAGAATCGACAATTAAATGTTCATGCTTTACTATTCCTATTTTAAAAACTTAAATCGTCTTTTGCACTTTTAAATTGAAGCAAATTAACAAACACAACTGAGTTTGAAAGAAGTTTAAAAAAACTTTTGTAATTTAATTATTCGTAACTATTCAATTTGAACAAAGAAAAAAAATGACGTTTTTACATTCTCCTCACTGGTGGCTCAAATGTCTATGTCTGTGTCAAAGCCAGCACAAAGCTTACATGTATGATAAATTATAATATAACATTTTGGTAGGTCTGCGAATCGGTCATCATCTGTTTTTTATACCCCAAAAATTTTGATTTATTACGGCAATACAACGTTTCCTGGGTAGGCTCGTATTCATAAATTACATAAAAATTAGAAATTGCATTTTTTATTTAAAAATATCAAATAAATGGATCGATCATAAAAATATTTATTCCAAAATACAGTTACTTCATATCACGCCAAATATTATTGATTCTTCTGTGTTATTTTGTGTTTTATCTTTGTTATTAATAAAAAAATTATTAATTCTTTATTTGAGATTTTTTATTAATATTAAGTGTGTATTACAATCTTCAGATAAAGTTCTCAATGATAGGCTCAACCAGTCACCAAAAGCAGTGCTCGTTCACGAGCATAACAAAGCACAGTAGAGTACAACATATTATCTAAACTAAACAACACGCAAATTCTGTCAGAAAGCAGATAAAACAGATATTCACATCCTGTGCTACTCATAATAATATGAAATTTCCACTTAGGACACCACATATTATTATAATAATCTGTAGTTCCTGTGCGCAGCCTTTTGTTACCTCATGATTGATCCTCGTCAGTGATACGATGAACTTGACAACAGCTTCCTGATCTATTTCCGCTATGGGCGAGTTAGCCGGAGCATTGGCCAGTGCTCGGAGTGTTGGCAATGTGGCTTTCTGTACAAAACAATATTTTATCTAAAACAAATGTCGAGCTAATAATGTACTACTAGAGATCTAAAGTATGGAGTCGGTTTCTTTTCGGTAGTTCGGAGACAACAGATTTATTACATTATTACACAACTTTTCAAAAATCCTGTCCAAAATTATGAACATAATGCTTAATGCAAGGAAAAAGTATCAATGTAGAACATAGATAGGAGAACATAAATACTATAGATTTACGAATGAATTGTAAATAAATCGAAAATTTTCAATAATCTGCTATAATTTCATAATGATGATAATTGTAAATAATACGGCGTTTTATTCTTTTTTGGTAATTTTAATAATAGTGTATAATCGCGTCGGAATCGTCAACCAGAGTTACTCAGACGAACTTCTAATTGCAAAGGTTCTGAAATCATTTCTTATAATAAAGCTAATAGTCAAAGGTAACCTGTATTTGCTCCTGCGCGCCGTCCACGCTCATAGGGAACACTTGGAAGAACACTCCGATTGTCTGACGCAACATATCTTCCTCCACTGAAACACCCACAGTTTGCTATTGTACATTTATCACTAGGAAGAGCGTATTATCAATTTCTACCAGAGTGAATTTCATAGGCATGAGGCGAGGCTGTGGGCCTCATACATCAACATCAGCCGGAAGACATCCATTGATGGGCAAAGGCCTCCCCCAAAGTTCTCCACGCCTATCGGTCCTGCGCTGCCCTCACACAATGTATTCCGCCGATCCTGACCAGATCGTCAGTCCATCTTGTGGGAGGCCTACCAACTTATTGAATTGTTAAAAAACGTTTGCGTGGTAAATGATACCACAGACTGGTAATGGATCGAACACCCTCAGGCTATATTATCATATTTTTTATTGCACGATATAACATTGTAATCCATAATTTTATTAAACCACCCGCTGAGTTTCATGCGTTCGTTCTTCTCAGGTCTGCGGCACTCTATTTCGAATGAGTGATTTTAAATCCTATTTTGAATATTAATATTTAACCAGATCGATAAGCATCAATGAACTTTTTTTTTAAATCATTTATTACAGTAACAAAATTACATAGCGATATATGCATAGTATTTAGAATTACAGTAATTCTGTTTTTGAAAATATGTTTTTTGTGTATGACAAATTGTTAACAAACTTCGTAGACAGCTTCTACAATTAGGCCAACCAATCTACTAGTAGATTACATACAGAGTCTAGACTCTGTAAAATAAACAATTCTTTTGCAGGCAATGGTATTAAATTCTACAATAAATTACCAAAAAGTGTATTTGAATTATCAATAAATAAATTTAAATCTTTTATTAAATGCAGATTTATGTCGAAGTCATATAACAATAATAATGATTACGTAAACGAGATAACAATATGGAATTAATTACTATTATAGTTGTTACTTTTTATAAATTTTATAGTTCAACCTTGTGTTATTTTACTAGATTGCATTATTTTTAAAATATATAAGCTTATGTGAAATAAGCATGTATTTAAATTGTATTTTTAGTGATTGACGTTGACAAGCAATCTGTTGATTTATGTCAATATAGTATTTTTGACTTTGACTTCGGTATACAGGACGGATAGAGATCTTCGGGCTGATGAGATGCTCGACTACAGAATACTCGTAATAAACAGACAAGATACCGCATGCGCATTCTGTACCAAGTCTTTAAAAGGTGACGAGACGATGAGCACAAATTTTATTCCACTTACTAATGTGCACGGCAAACGGACTTTTTCTGTTGCAAATAAATTACCAGTAGAAGTCTCCCTTGCACTCGATGGCGGCTAGATTATGGGTACCACAACGGCGCCTATTTTTGCCTTGAAGCAGTTACATGCAAGCATTTGTATTCTAGTGAAACTACCGGGCAAATGAGATTTAACATCTTATGTCTCATGATGACGAGCGCAATTGTAGTGCCGCTCAGAATTTTTGGGTTTTCCAAGAATCCTGAACCATCAGCTGAACGTCGTGCTCGTCCCGTCTCTTGTTGTCATTAAAAGGCTAAGGACATGAAATCCAGCAGGCGATACTTTGATTCTTTACATTTCCTTCGAAAAACTTTTCGCATCTAAATTTGCAGTATCCCGTAAATTCAGAGTTCATAACCAATTCACCATAATAGTACTTTAGAACAACAAATTAACATGAACATAAGAATGACAAACCATTTCGCCCGTGGTTAGTGACCCTGCCTACTGAGCTAGAGGTCGTGGGTTCGATTTTTTTAAATGAAAATAAGGGACGAGCAGCATTTGATGGTAATTGATGCACCCTGCCCATTACAATGCAGTGCCGCTCAGGATTCTTGAAAAACCCCAAAAATTCTTTGCGGCACTACAACTGCGCTTGTCACCTTGAGACATAAGATGTTAAGTCTCATTTGCCCAGTAATTTCACTAGCTACGGCGCCCTTCAGACCGAAACCCAGTAATGCTTACAGATTACTGCTTCACGGCAGAAATAGGCACCGTTGTGGTACCCATGATCTAGCAGGCATCCTGTGCAAAGAAGCCACTGGTGAATCGAATCCCGGTAAGTACAAACATTTATAATATGATGAATATGGATGTTTGTTTCCGAGTCATGGACGTTTATATGTATTTATGTATGTTTAAGTAAGTATATTGTATTTAATATATCGTTGTCTTGTACCCATAGTACAGACTGTGCCTAGTTTGGGCCAAGATAATTTGTGTAAGTGTCAATATTTTATTTATATATTTATATTTATTTAGAAAAATATATTGTATATGTTTTGGTGTATATAAATAATTAACCTGCGAGTCTGGATGCTACAACTTACCGGTAGCCGGGTTGAACCACAAGAGCAGCAAGCGGCTCAGTACAGACGGTGACTCCACGTGCCCCAGGTACAAGAGGCGACACAGCCCTTCCACGATGATGAGGCGATACGTTGGACACTGCAACAAACAATTTATAGGTCTGGCTTTAATATCATTACTACTAAGGAATTATTGACTGTTTCTACCACACTGTTTCCATCCAATGATGTGTTCATCTTTACTTGTTAAAGTTTATATAAATGTGTAATATATGTAATGTTGATGATCCAAATAAATAAATGCCAGCAAAATATTTTATAGAGTAAGAGCCCGTGGACCCCAGATCTACGTTATTTTATAAAAGCTGAAAGTTTGTCAGCGCATGCTCACAACACAGGTAAGAACGATGGAACATTATGGAGTTTGGGTTACAGTGGCTTTGGCAGGCAAACGGTACTAAAAGTGTGTAAAATACTGACTGAGACAAATTTAAAACAGAATTTAAATAAATACTATTTAAGATGACTGACCACTGATCAACTTATCGTGCTTAATTGTATCAAGTACTTTTACTTTTATTTTTAAAATTATAATGTATAGCTAAGTTTCTAACGATTGTGAACTATTTTTTCTTTTATTTATTTAACTCTGTTGGTGTAGACTTAATTTAGCAATTGTACAAACCTCAGCGGTTTTTATTGCTTTGAAAGCGTCTTACGCTTACAATGGAAACAAAAATAGCATCATTGCAGTGTGATTTGCAGAAATTGAAAATATCACCAAATGAGGTGCATATGAATGCTGAAGAATCATATGGAGATATATATCCATGGATATTGGTGCCATATATAAACCTGGTCGAACAAACGTCAAAAACTTTCTAGACACCCTCTCAATACAAATAAATAACAAGAAAAGAGCAGTAGTTTTTGGTGTCTTTTTTTTGATTTATTGGCCCCCGACAACTTAGTAGAAGATTATAAGTATACACTCAAAGAAAATGGTTTCAAAATTATCAACAAGATCAATTTTGAAGACTCTACTCGTGAAACACCACAAAAGAAAACCCTGCTAGACCATGTATCAACTAATTTCAAGGGTCACCAGTTTCATATGGCTGTCATTGAATCTTCGATGTCAGACCATAAACATATATTCTTCGAAATTCATAAATTTGAAACAGAACCAAAACAAAAAATAGAATATACCATTGATTATACTAAACTCCATAAAATTGTAGAAATTCATAACAACGAGAATGGCAACGATAATTATGCACAATTTGAAAACAGATTGATACAAACTATTCAGCACTGCAAAGTAAAAAAAACTAAAATACTGAACCCTCCAAAACAGCACTGGGTAAATAAATTTATTTAATTTATTTCAGAAACAAACGGTTATACAAAACTTTTATCAATTTATACATAACAATACTTAAAAACCTATAGCTTCCTTTATTTTTAAACACAATGAACTAGATTTGCGCTACATAGAGGTAATATTAAACAAAATTCAATATTTGACATAAAAATGAAATATACTTCGACAATTTATCAAAGAAAACATCTGTGTCAACTAGTATTTCATTATCATTAAAGTGTTTACAAGCACGCTTAATAAAAGAACTTGCACCATAAAGTGTTCTACTACGTGGTATATAATACAAATTTTTAATACGATAACGACGCTCACGCCTGCGAGGCACTCTAAAATATATCCAATTTAGTAGTGAGGGGACGTCAACATATCTATTAACAATTTTGTATAAAAGGACGGAATCAACACAATTAGTAACTAAAATAAAAAATAATATAGACGGCAGAAAAATTGCTCTGGGCATATTCATAGATCTAAAAAAAAGTCTTCGACACGGTTAGCCACAAAATTCTTCTGAACAAATTAAAAGATATAGGGTTCACCGATTACGCTCACAAAATCTTTAAATTATATCTAACTGATCGTTTTCAAGTAGTGAAGATCGGTGAATACCAAAGCAAACAAAAATTAATAACTTATGGAGTTCCTCAAGGCTCGATTCTTGGATCCATATTATTTCTGCTTTATATAAACAATATAAGTAAACTAGCCCTTAAAGGAGAACTATATGCCGATGATACTACCTTGTTCTATTATGGAAATAAAATTGAAGACATAATTCCAGACGCCCAAAATGATCTTAACGTATTTAATATCTGGTTTCAATGTAAATTGCTTACCCTTAATGTAAACAAAAACCCACTATGCAATATTTGCAGCTAAAAATAAATAATATTACTATAAGTAGGTCAGATTCCGAAAAATATTTAGGTTTAACTTTAGATAATAAGCATACATGGAAACCACATATTAAAAATATTAAAATAAAATAAGTATCTCTAACTGAAGCTCTTCGCAGTATTGTACGTTGCCTGCCCCATAAAGTTCGTTATTTATTCTATTAAGCTCTCCCTTATAAAGCCACACTTAGATTACCTAATCCAAGTCTGGGTATCAGCAGCTAATACTAATCTTAAAGTACTACAAACGGCACAAAACAAATTGATTAACTTTATTAAATTGATGAACATAACCTTAACAATTAAAAATAAATATCCCCAATTACAACGATTAAGAAGTGCCAACAATATAATCTTACGCCAACCCAGAACTAATTATGGTAAACGTAATATAACTTTTGAGTGTTGAACTGTATAATAAGCTTCCTAAAACTATTAAAGAGTGCAACAGTATGCACATTTTTAAAAAACTCCTAAAGGCCCATTTTAGCAATAAAACTTAAACATAAATAGAAATATCTTGAAATTAATTGTTAACCCGTTAAACAGAAATAATATTTTGTGTTGTCACATCTAGTAACTCGTTATCGATGAATCTACGTAATCTTGTGTAGTGACTAGTGAGTTGTGAGTAACTGAGTAGCGAGTAGTGACTCAACCGTGGCTCGCGTCGACTGTTGACGTCGACCGTCCCGGGTCGGTATGATTTTAATGCGATAGTGTTTTAAAACTACCCACTAGAATTATAATTTTTATAAAATATTTGCATTAGAAATTAGAAATGTCTATATGTTATACTTACCTACTTAGCCTATTTTAATTACTTTATATATACTGTACGCTTTAAGATGCAATTTTTTAACCCACTTTTTATAAAATAGCCTGTAAGTTCCATTTAAGTGGAAATTCCTTTATGGAAGAATAAATATCTTAAACCACATGTTAGTGTTAAGAGTGTTACTTGAAACTTAGTCTTATTTTTCCTAATATATTTACATAAAATATTTACAAATGGACAAAAACCAGGGAAATAAGCCTTATTGAATAAAGTTTATTTGACTTTGACAGATACAATCTTTGGCGTTGCGTAGAGACGTCGCTTCATTGTGTGTCTTCTACCGCATTTATCACGGGGAGTGTTCCGAAGAGCTGTTTAACCTGATTCCTGCCGCCGAATTCCATCTTCGCACGACACGCCACAAGTTAGGATATCATCCCCACCATCTGGATGTGTGGCGGTCCTCCACAGTGCGGTTCAAGGAGCTTTCTTCCACGTACTACAAAGCTGTGGAATGAGCTTCCTTGTGCGGTGTTTCCGGGACGATACGACATGGGTACCTTCAAAAAAAGCGCGTACACCTTCCTTAAAGGCCGGCAACGCTCCTGTGATTCCTCTGGTGTTGCAAGAGAATGTGGGCGGCGGTGATCACTTAACACCAGGTGACCCGTACGCTCGTTTGTCCTCCTATTCCATAAAAAAAAATAAACAATGATTATAAAAATTGTGTGTGTGTTTAAATTATCAACCTATTCGACATAAATAAACAAATATCTAGTTATAATATGGAGTTAAAAAAATTACACGAAATTCGCTCCAAGTGTCCATGTTAAATACACAATAAAGTACAAAGGTATGATAATAAATATAATATTATAAAAAGTTAACGACATTCAGTACGTGGCTGGGCCATTACGACTCATATTGAACCATTGTGCGACGATTGGGCCACACTCAGTACCTATTGCAAAATACATTGGTCTCACACAATAGTAACTTTAACAAACAACAAACATATTTATCATCAAAACTTACAGGGTCGTCCATAATCTTTAACAGCAGTTCGACAACGGTACTATGGGTACTCGTTAATGAAACAGCAGTATCCGAAAGACCTGCGAACGAAACATAACGTCAGTATAGATCTTGACATTTTTATTGGTGTCACAATTACTTTTTTTGTTATTGGTTTATCTGCAATCAGTGTCATGTGTTAAGGATTTTTGTTAGCAGGTAAATTGTTTTCTCTATTGAGAATATCTACTTTTTTATTTCACTATAATATAATATGTAAGTTGGAGAAACTTTAAAAAATATATATATTTTATTTTACAAACATTTGTTAGAAATTATCACGAGTGTCTAGTGTGGATGCTCGTAGCGAAATGATTGAAAGAGTAAATGTGAAAGGGAGGAATTCGTGTGTAGGATTTAGAGTAAGATGGTGGAGGTTCGCCTTGTAAGTAATGTTTCTTACATAAGAAAGGTAAAACCTTACATAATGTTTACGTCTAGATAGACTCTTGCTAAAACAGGCCACGTTTAATACTTTCGTGTGCGTGTTTTGCTCAAAATAGATCTCAAATTTCGATGTTTTCACAACTGCAATAGTCTCATTATACGTATAATAATCTAAGTGTAAAACAGTGCGCAGCTCCTAGTGAACATCGTATGGTGGCACATAATACGTAACCAAACGTAGGAGTAGCTTATCTATAGAAAACCTGGCATGTGTGGCAATCTACAACAGCAAAAGTCTGGGAGCATGCTCTTAACTTGAAGATGTCTGAGTCGTATCGGTTCAGTAACACAACAGCGGGGAGACAGTTACAAGCACAGTTTATGTTCCACACAGCACGGTTGCGATGCAATGTTGTGTTATCCTGAACATATAAACACAAACATATTAATTGGTAATAAAAATTAAATCCTGTTAATGGTTGCTTCATATTCCTCCTGAATATTTATTAAGTCCGTATATATTATTTATTATGTTAACAATATATTAAACATCTGTTTTTTTTTTTTGTTATTTAACAAGCTCGATCGATTGTATTTTTAGTTATCCTTTTTCTGATAATATAAAAGTCGGTTCTGGTACTAAGTATATGTTTCACCTAAGAGCTTAGAGTCGCAAATTATTTTGTCGGTCATTATGTCTATAATTATTGTTGGAATAACCCTGACAACCAGACTCGGATCATAAGCACATAAGTCTCTTGGGGACCAAACACATTCATATATTAGAACAATATACGATAATTTATATTTATACAGTTTATTCTTTATAAGTTTTTATGAAATAATTTATATTATTTAAACAAGAGTCATATATTGTATTATAATGCAGCACCTTACAAACTAATTTATCATGTATATTACAGTTATTGTGAAATACTCCATTTTTTTCTTGTATGTTATTCTCACGAGCTTAACTTTTTCCGAACATATGGTAGATTCAGTAATTTAAAAGATATATTTAAAGTCACATTTCAAAAGCGCTTAGTTTAAGCCTTATTGAAATAAAGTTTATTTGACTTTGAACCCGACTCGGAACAAAAGCAAAGAAGACCAGAAGAATAGCTATTTGAATACACCTACTTTGATCGGTGTCAGGGTCCAGAGTGGAGCCGGTAGCCCGACTCGTGTGAGCAGTACTGAGCCTGGTGTCAACGTGTTCCTCGAACAGTCGCGCGCCGTGCACACACAGGAGGTCTATGATAGCTCGCAGGGCCGTGGCGACCGTGTCTTCACGCGACGTGTCTAGGAACTGGATAAAGACAAAATGAGATTAAAGCTACATCAGATCATCAAACCACAACATTCATTTTTTTTATGACAGTAAGGGACAAGACGGGCAGGACGTTCAGCTGATGGTAATTGATACGCCATGCCCATTACAATGCAGTGCCGCTCAGGATTATTGAAAAACCCAATTAATGCGGCACTACAATTGCACTCATCACCTTGAGACATAAGATGTTTTGTTTCATTTGCCCGGTAGTTTCACTAGCTACGGCGACCATCAGACCGAAACACAATAATGTTTACACATGACTGCTTCACGGCAGAAAAAGGCGCCGTTGTGGTGCCCATAATCTAGCCGGCATCCTGTGCAAAAGAGAAAAATTAAGCGGTAGTAAACGATAAAATGTATAACTTTGACATTTAAAAGTATGTATCTTTCTTTCTTTTATGTTAGTAGTTAGATATCGTACGTTTTTGAAGAAGAACGCCTTGTGTTTCTTCGCGAACTCCTTGTCCAGCATGCCATACAACGCCATCGTCACCAGGGCGTTGTCCAATACCTCCGGGTTGCCTTTCATTTCCAGCTGTGAATAAGTTTTTATTTAGTTAACCACCCTTGCTTTTGAGCACTTTTATCTATACTTTCCCTAGTATTTGTATTTGCATAATGAAATAATAATAATCATTTATTCAAGACTAATAATAAACGGTACAAAATATCTTGTCCCCTACCGTCTGCGGTAGGATACCCTGCACATTGAAATGAAATTTATTTATTGCGTTGAATACAGTATTATTTATAGATCTTAAATTGATTGTATTGTCTTCTATTCGACTAATTTAAATTGTAAAAAGTTCACTGAATATGTAAAAAATCCTTAACAGTATAATAAATTTTTGTCAATTAACAGTAGTTTACTATTTTTTATTCTTTTACTTTGTCATGTCGCAACATTTAATATTTTAAGGACCAAGTCCTTAACTGTTGTTGTTGTTAAAATATTTGTGAGATGTGAGCGCCTATTCTTTATTTCTTAGTATACTGAATTCAAAGACTAAGTTACCCGCGGTGTCACCGGAAATCAGTGATGAACACAAAGTGTGTTACCCATCCCTAAAAGTGTATGTAAAGTAGAAGGTAAAGTCATATTATGTAGTAGAATGTATCATGGTAAATACGAAGACAGCGCATTTTTCTAATCCCAATATATAATCGATATACTATAATAACATTGATATACTGATTCAGATTTCTTATAATTTAAGTTTAAGTTATTTCGAAGCAACCTTTCTAGTCAGAGAGAAGAAGCGACATGAAACATGTTATCACCTCCAGTTCGTTGAACATCATTTCCAACATAGGTGTGAGGGTCTTCAACTGTGGCGTAGATAGGGCACAGTTGAGTATAGTTAAGCATTTGTTTAACGTCTCCGGGTCTGAATTAACTTCCTTCATCGTCTGAAATAATAATAGGCATTGTTAAGCATTATATACTTTATTCATTTCATATTAATGAATTATTCAAAATCAATAATATTCAAGTCTTATTAATAGACGCAATGTTAAGATACTCCAAGTTTAAAATTACTCCCCCTGTCATGTAAATCTGTAGTGACAAAGGTAAGACCGAGACAAAATGTAGGTAATTCAGGTAAGGCCGCCGACCAAACCATACATAGTCGACTCGAGCCGACGTTACCCGAGATACAAGCGTTACACTGCCGAGCGTGACAGACTTATTAGAAAATACACACAAGATAAGAAAGTGTTAGAAGGTTTTCATTTCAAAAATCGTGTTGATGCAACAATCTTGCTTCTTAAAATTCAGAACATTTTTAGCACCACTAAATATTAAATTAAAAAATCAAATGATAATATCACCACTCATACCGGATTATTATAAATGAATAACTTATCATAAATCTCGCTATAAGTAATTAATATTATTAATTTGAATGTCTTTATATAATAAACATACCTCTATTGGGCAAAATTGTAAAATAATTGACATACAAGCCTCTATTGGGGAATGTATTAGTACTAATGTACAAAAATATAACAATGAAGATTTTTCTTCAAATAATTTAAATTAAGTTATTCGACAAGGGAGGACAGCTCTTGCAATATCATACAAAACAGGCAACATTCACCAAATGTAAATGTTAGTGCTAGGGATGATCATAATATAAAGCTCATAAATATTGTTCACCAGAAAATACAAGGTATCTCAAGTAAGTAATTAGAAATTGAACTGTTTTTGAACTGCTGTAATATATATTTTTTCTAGCTTCAATACACAAACAACCACATAATGTTGCAGAACATTGGCGTAAAATTCATCAGCTCCAGTTTAGTTTTAGAGAACATAAAGTAGTCAGTTCGTTTTGTAGAAGTAGGGCAATACATGGAGGTTCCTTAATTATTATTAATAATAGATTAAAATGTAAAAATATAAGAGATATTGTTAATCTCTTTATAGAACAACTAATTGAGATAGCTTGTATAGAACTAGAGCAATTTATTATTGTAAGTGTATACCACCATCCCACTGCATCATATGAACAATTCCAACATAGAATTGAGGAGGTACTATCAAAATTTAGCAAAACCAGCAAATCAATTATAGTGTGTGGAGATTTTAATATAAACTTGCTTGAACCTTCCGTCAATTGTACTAGCCTTAAAAATTTATTTCAAAGTTTTAATTTGTTCAATGTATTTTGGAAATCTACTAGAATAACTTCTACAACAGCAACCTGTTTAGATAATATTTTTACAAATGTTACTATTACTAGTAAACTCATAATGAATAATCTTCAGTCCGACCATAGTGGGCAACTTATAAAAGTAAATACAGGATTGGTCAATGTCAGACCAAAAAATTTGACGATTATACCAGTTACGGGTAGCCGTCTTGGGAGGTTTAGAAATAATTTGGTAAATACGATACCATTATTACACTGTGGTGAAACTGCTAATTTTCACTGTAACTTAGTCTTCAATTCCTTCTGTGAGGAATTTGACAGGATTTTTAATCCAGTAACAAAAAAAAATATTTAATTACGCGTAACTTTGCGGAAATCCATAATTATACAAATGGTTTAAGTTTTCTTTAGTGTTAATTCCGCCAATATTTGTTTTGGGTATCCACAAAAGTCGTAAACGCTTATATGACCTTTATTATGAGAAACATTACAATAATAGTGAAGAATTTAAAAAATATGTAAAAAAATACTCCAAGCTCTTTCAAGTAGTTTGTCATGAAGCGAAAACAAGTTTCATTGCGGATAAAATTAAAAACAGTAATAATAAAGTAAAAGCGACTTGGAGTGTAATTAACAATGAAACTGGTAGATCAAATTGCCGTAACACCTTATCTGTTTAAATATTAATAATCGCGTTATAAATTCGGAAATAGATATTGCAAGTGAATTTGATAAATACTTCTCCGAAATCCCGATTATCACGACCAAAGACCTTAACTCTTCACCAAAAGCAGCACATGATATGCTTAAATTACACGTACCAGTATCTTCCACTGATTTGAAATTTAAGTATGTTAAAGGTAGCGATATAATAAAAATCTTCAAATTAATTAACCTAAAAAAATCAAAAGACCTATGGGGCCGTTCGACTGATATTTTAAATACATACTTGACATTATAGCACCTAAATTAGCAATAATATTTAATGAATGCATAGATGAGGGTGTGTTCCCTGACCTTATGAAATACAGCAAAGTTATACCTTTGTTTAAATCGGGCAATTCTTTTGACCCTGCTAATTTCAGACCTATTTCAGTGCTGCCTGTTTTTAGTAAAATTTTTGAAAAACTTTTGCTTCAACAGCTACAAATGCATTTTTGTAAATTAATGAACAAAAATCAATTTGGATTCACAAGGGGCTTATCAACAATTAATGCGGGTACTAGACTCATTGAGCACATCTTTGACGCCTGGGAAGAGTCACAGGATGCATTGGGCATTTTTTGTGATTTGTCAAAAGCATTTGACTGCGTCGACCATGAAACTTTACTCCTAAAACTAAAACATTATGGAGTGAAAAATAGAGCCCTAAATCTGTTAAAATCATATTTAAGCGAAAGAGTTCAGATAGTCGATGTAAATGGTAAACGGTCTTCGGGTAAACCTGTGGGAATAGGTGTTCCACAGGGTTCTATTCTCGGTCCTTTCTTGTTTCTTATATACATTAACGATCTACCGTTTGTGGTAGATGATAACCATGAGATTATATTGTTTTCTGATGATACTTCACTTATTTTTAAAGTGAAGCGACGTGCAGATATTGATGACGTGGTAAACAATGCACTCTTAAAGAAAGTGCGTTGGTTTGAGACGAATAATCTGCACTTAAACATTAAAAAAACAAAGTGTTTACGGTTCATTACACCAAACACAGCGGAGGTACAAACCAACGTACTTATAAATTACCAGAGATTGGAACTTGTGGACACTACGGTCTTCTTGGGTATCACGTTAGATAAAAAGCTTCAGTGGGGTCCACATATTGCCCATCTAGCAGATAGACTCAGCTCTGCAGCATATGCCGATAGAAAGATTAGAGAGTACACGAATGTTGCGACCGCTAGATTAGTGTCTTCAGTTATTTTCACAGCATCATGACGTACGGTATTTTACTATGGGGTCATGCTGCTGACATTGATATAGTGTTTGCTCTGCTAAAGAGAGCTGTTCGTGCTATATATCAACTTGATTATAGACAGTCTCTCAAAAAAAAATTCAAAGAAATAAATATTGACTGTTCATTGTTAGTAAATTTATGAAAATTATATATACGTTCACAAAAATCGTCACCTTTTTGCTCTTAATAGTGATTTTCATTATTATAACACTAGAAATAAGGGATTGCTTGTAACTAATTCTATTAGGCTTCATGAGATACATAATAGCTTTAAGGTTAAATGTATACACTTATATAATAAAGTCCCAGCCACTGTTCAGGCATTATCTATCAATAAATTTAAATGTTTTATAAAAAAAATGGTAAAATAACTAAATACCTATGTATTTCAATATTTCATATAATATTTTCATATATCTATAATATGTTATGACAAACCCGGTCAGATACTACATACTTACTAACACGCGCACACGTATGTACACGCACTCAGACAAACACACACGCGCACGCACTTTTTTTGCACCAGTCTAAACATTTTTCTACACGGTCAGTACCTTATCTAGCCACGAGTGTTGCCGGTCTATAAAGTAGCAATTCTTAAGTACTCATATCGACCAGACACCTCGCAAGGGAGCTCATCTAACAGTTTGGTAATATGTAAAAATTCTTACCGGTATGGGTATTGGAGCAACTGGAGCCGTTTGCAAATTCAATTCCTCTAGTTTCTTCTGTATGTCTGCTACCTGTGAAGTAAATAATACTAATTAGCTAACTATTTTGTTGATGCAGTCTTAAATTGGTTTTATTGCTAATATCAAAGGAATATGTCCAGTCAGGATTATGAAACACCAACTTATTTTGGGAATATTTTATTGTATTTTTCATATAAGTCCATTCGTATCATTTCTTTATGAGAAAAAATATCGAGACGAGCAAGACGTTCGGTAAACGTGAAGTGACACGCCCCACCATTACACTGCAGTACCACTGAGGTTTCTAAAAAAAAATTCTAAGCCACATCGCAATTACTGCGTTCGTCACTTGGGAGATAAGATGTTAAAGCTCACAAGCTAAGTTATTTAACCTACAAGGTAACCTAAAACACATATAGTGGATTCACATTAATGCTTGGCGGCAGACAAGGTCCCACTCTACTCATTTCGCCGGTATTCTGTACAAAAAGGCACCCCACTTGTACCCTTCAGTCTAGTTTCTGTTTAGAAAACTTAGGTCTAATTTTTAAACCTTCACAGTTATATTTTGATTATAGGATAATCTTAAAATTCCCTCTCTCACTAACAACACCTGATGGATAAATGTCTCAGGCTGTAGTAGACAGTCGAAAGAAGTGAACGGTCTAATTTCGGAAACAGGAGCCCCTTCACCATATCATAGAATAATCTTAATGGCTTTCGAGTTCCAATATTTCGGTACACACGTTACACGTGTCGTCGTAATCACAGATTGTGGTCATCATAAAATCGTAAAGTCTTACCCCCTTATTCATAATGGTCCGCTAACTTAAAACAGCCGCTAAGGAGTGTTATTTCTCATTCTAACTTAGGTCAATAGAAGAATACAGAGTAAGAATTAGCAATGCTTTAAGTTAGCAGACTATTATGAATAAGGGGGTTAAGCTTCAAACATGATATTTAAAGTTACCTTAGCTTTGCACTCGGCCGCTAGAGCATAGTTCTCGTCCCTTACAGCCTCCTCTTGGGCCTCCATGGCTACGTTTAACGAGACACGAAGTTGCGCCCTCTGAAATATTTTATTTATTTTGACAAAGTTTATCATTAAGTAACAACAGGCCTTAAAATGTGCTATGTGCTATCAAATACTATCTAGTATAAATATTTTAATATATACATTCGAAGATATTACGAGATAAATTTAAAAATATGAAACATTTTAATTTGCCTCTCGATATATTCTTGGAAATGGTATACTTATATGTACATACGCACAAAAGCGATTTTTTTTAAAACTATGATAATCATAATATCGACATCAGAAAGAAATATAACTTATTATGCCTACTACTCTGCTAAGTCAAGTTAGTAAGTTAGTATGCTTACTGTAGGTATATGCTTTTACAACGTGATCCCAAGAAAATTTTCAAAACAATTATTAAAGACGTTTATATGGTAAAGATTACTAAGTACTAACATAACATATTAAATTAATTTCCTAATGATAACACAGATTGGGATGGAGCGACCACCAATCAGTGTATTTATATTATAACTTTGATGGTATCGAAATTTTATTAAAAAAAAAAGAAGAAGCCCCCTGTGTATCTTACTCCCGGAGTAGAGGCACTGAGGCATCAATTTTCAAATGTGTGGTAGTTTGACGTTCAATAAGTAATTTCAGATCAATTTTGACGTGACAACGTCTTATAATTCGATAGAGCCGGCTGCACGCACGAAAAAACATGACTCATGCGGCGTTACCTCGCTCTGAGGCGTTCCATGTAAGGCTTGAAGTGCAAGCGAGAGCGCGGAACGAGCGACAAAGAAGCACAATCGGGCTTTGCGTTCGGCAGCGTTCGACATCAGAATAACACAGATTGTAAGAAATTAAATATTACACAAGTTTAAAAGCTGTAAAACAATTGCGCAACGCACATTTATACTTGTAAAAACTATTAAATTGTAAAAAAAAATTGACATAATTGTATTTAAGCGTACAAATAAATCTAACTTGATCAATTTCATTGTGATTTCCAATTACCTCCTTCTCTATATACATACAAATCTATTAAACAAATGAAATTAAAATTTTCTTTTGAAAAATGCTACCATTCCATCAGTATTTTCTTAAGACGTTGTCACGTTCAACTATCGTCAGTAAACCGACTTTACAGACAACAAATTTTTTGTTAAACATAATATTTGAATTTGATACAATAGTTACAAAAGGATACAATTACGGTATTTATGTCAATTATCAACGGATAAGCGAAGGGTGTCACCAGAGAGACATAGTAATACACACTCAATATGAAATATGTGTAACTATTGTTTTATGAGATACGTCCACTGACAAACTGATAATCAGACAGAGAGCGGATGCTAGTTGGTAACCCTTCGGGTACATAAAAATATTGATTGTTCTTACTATTCTTTTTAACAGTTGTTTACGCCTTCAATTATTTATGCTGTTAAATTAAATCTTCGTTTTTAGGGTTCCGTAGCCAAATGGCAAAAAACAGAACCCTTATAGATTCGTCATGTCTGTCTGTCTGTTCGTCCGTAGGTTACAGCCACACAGAAACTATAAGAACTATACTGATGAAACTTGGTGTAGGTTGGTAGATGCATTCTAATTTAAATTTTTTCTTACTGAATAGTTTGCGCGAGAGATACTTCCAATGTGGTAAAATATGTGTAACCTAACCCGGTAACTTCTAAAGTAAGAGAATGATAAAACTAAAAAAATATATGATGTACATTACCATGCAAACTTCCACCGATAAACTATAGTTTAAACGAGATCTAGTAAGTAGTGTATTTTTTTATTATGTCATAAATCGAATTATCAATAACTTCATTGCAAAAATACTCTATTATTAAATCATCGATCAAAGTTACAAGGAACTACAAGAACTTTTATATTCTGTTACTTGCTGCTACGGAACCCTTTATGGGCGAGTTCGACTCGCACTTGGCTGCTTTTAATCAAAGCTCTTCACTAATATTCGAACTGACTTAAATAAAACAACTGGTGTTGCAAAATAATGTGGGCGGCGGTGATCACTTAACAACAAGTGACCCGTACGGTCGTTTGTCCATACCACCAGACCATAATTGGATGGATTAATTGAATTAAGTAACTATAATGCAGAACGTTTTGACTCAATTTCTAAAATGTATAGTAATTGTAATTGTCACTTTTCCACAGGCCCTTCAGGCAAAGAAAGTAACAGTAAAGCAATTGCTCAATCTGTCAGGGCTCCCACTACTCCTGGTATTAAAAATCAACTCTCACAAACAATTTCTTCACATACGAAACATATTAAGATTTAAAGCGATGACCTGGGAACAAATATGATTTTGCATAAAATTAGTAACGGGCAGTTAGTATCAAATATTTGCATGCCAGGGGCAAGTTACTATCGAATTATAAAAAGAATTATTAATGATACTCACTGCTCTAATACTTCTATTATTGTTATGATTGGGAGAAGAGGGAATTTAAATAAAAATTTTCTACAAAAATTATACAATGAGTTAAATAGTTTAAAAATAGAAAATCTTATAATATTCACACTGCCATTCATACAGGATTTGCCACAGGAAAACAAAGCAAGAGACAATTTGAATAATATGTTAACCCTATTGTCTCATTCAAATTATGTGACATATAATGGTAATTTATTATGTAGTAACATACACATAATTGAGGCGTATAGTTGCAAAATACTCTAAAACGATTCTAGGAAAAAGATGAGAAAGTACTTTTTTTATTTTATTATTTACTATTCCAGAATACAATTTGTATCTGTTAATATTTTTACTGAAGAAAGCACGGCAACACTAAAGAAAAAAATAAAATCGTCAATATAGTCATAAAAAATAAATAAAAAAGTTTGATTATAGCGGATTTTGAAACTCATCGTTCATTATAGTGGGATTTGAAATAGTCAATTTCAAATCCCACTATAATGAATTACGTTTTAGGGGACTTTGCAAGCAACATAAAATTAAACTTGGATGGGTTTATACATCGTTCATTGTGTATAATCAGGTTTATAGGATAGGTAACAGTGGTTTGTATAAGCATTATATTTAATAAAAACAAGTGTGTACATAAGAAATTAACACTTTTTATTAAAATTAATTTGACAAGACAAACAGGTAGTTACTGCAAAGTATAAAAAAATATTTTTTTAACAAAATGCTTAAAATAGAGTAATAAACTTTGTAATAATACCCTGCATAGTTGTTATAAAAGATTACACATAACTATTATTTTCTGTAAATCCAGATTAACACAAGTCAGACATAGTAGGACTTTCAATCATATTTTCCGGTTGTTCTTGTGCTCTTTCTTTAACTATTTTATAAAAAGTTAATGTCTCCAAGGTTTCCCAATTATCACCGAAATGCGTTTTTAATAATTTCAAAACATCGTGTAATTTGGCAGCATTCGGGATTATTATATTAGGTTGAATGATATCAGGTTGAATCATAGTTATTTTTTTCCCTTTTTTGGTAATTGTCATTTTTGTGTTGTTTTCTGCCCGATAGTTAACTTCTCCTTGCACTAATACATTTTCAGTCTTAGTCCGGGTAATAAATATTCGTTTACACTTCATAAAAGCAAAATGCCAACTAGTAGTAGGCTTTATAATATTCTGATAACTAGTCTTCCAGTCATATACAGGAATTAATGCCAGATCTGTACATTGTGTATGTTCTTGCAATACGGACACATATTCAGTTGGTGATGTTATAACTTCCTTAGTTTTTATGACCTTTTCAATTTTAGCAAAAACCCTGTCTGGGGGAATAAACGAGTGGCCAACAATAGGGTAAATTATTTCTATTCTTTTAAGTTGCCTTGGTGCTTCTAAGTAAAGCCAGTTACCGAGCATTGAGATCATGCCGGTATTCTTGTTCTGTCCAGAACACCCATCAGATATTATTCTTAATACCTTAATAATGTCCATCAAATTGTTATTTTGCAGAAAGTTGTAAAAAGCACTAATTATTTCATTACTGCTTTTTGCATGGGTTGTATCGTCCCAGTAATAAGAAAAAACGATACTTGGTGTCAATTTTGCCTTCGAGTTCCCTGCTACAAAATGGTAGAACTTGCCGATTTAAGAAAATTTATTGAATTAGGCGTAACTTTGCGGAAATCCATAATTATACAAATTATTTAAGTTTTCTTTAGTGTTAATTCCGCCAATATTTGTTTTTAAAATAATTCGACACGTGTTTCGCCTCTACACGAGGCATCCTCAGGACGTGTTGTCTCGCCAAAATCTGGCACGAGACTGAAAATGGTAGAAACTAAACTGTCTACTGTAATAAGCAGACTGATCTGGTAATTTAGGAAGTGCTTAGTTCTTTTGACAATCGAAAGATATTGTCAAAAGCCCATCAGCTTCTTCTTGAAGTATGCTGTAGAATGCTTTATATTTCAATCTGTGAATACGTTTCTCAATAATTAATTGGTTTTTATTCGCTACATCTTTTTCTGCTTTCAATCTTTCGCCAATCTCAGTACATGTTGAGCATACATCGGTTCTGGGTGTTCCGAAGCCGATGTTGTAGTATTTGTTAAAGACATTTCTAAAGAAATGTTGTTTTACTTGCAAGTCTGGTTCACGAGATTCATTGTATATGCGCCACATTTTACGTATGTTGAGTTCTGCCGAAAGATACACTCTATGCATATTTTTGGATCTACAATAGTGACTCTCTTGGCCTTTAAATGATTCTATGAACCACTGAACAGACAATTTTTTAGCAGTAAACTTATCCGTATTTATGTCCCCACCCCGATTTTCTACGGGCATTTGACCCCCACTTTCATAAAATCTTTTTAAAACACCCTGGATCCGATCTTTCTTAACTAACAGAGCCCCCATAAATGTTTTCTGACATACTGGAACTTTAGCACCTTTATCTCCTAAAATGTTGTATTTCATTACCTTTGTTCGTTTATCATTTTTCTTCCTTTTTGCTTCCTGTATTGAACTAAATTTCAAAATAAAATTATCTTGAGTAACTTTGTTGGAACATAGGTAAAATTTTTCGTAAAATTTTCTAATCGTCTGCATAGTTAGTTGTTTGCATTGAAATGCCTTTTGGTTGTGATTACAGGTTGTGAGTACAGCAGCTTTGTATCTGAAAGAAACAAATCATAACCTCAAATTTTTGAATACTATAATCCGACTACGTATTTTTTATACTCGTAGCCTATGTCACTCGGGCCATCATTACGAATCCCAATGGATCAATATACCTCAATTATTAAGTCCACTCAACGATAAGGCGCTAGGGTGGAAAATTACTACATACATACATAGACTTCTGTAGTGCGGTTAAAATTTAAACTCGATTTACTTAAAAAATAATAAAAATCCATCTTTATAGATATCGTTATCTTTTCTCTAAGTCATTCAATATTTTTTAAATTGCGCACGCTTGTATTACACCATCCCAAGCCAAAAAAAGGTGCATTTCTAGTAACCATTTAACATACCTTTTTTCACGTGCTACTTCTCGTTTCCACTTAGATTTTATAACAGGACGTTTCCTAGACTTGCCAAGTTCAGATTTTTTAACAAATTGTACTAATTCATCCATTATTTAACACTAAAAACACAATGTTAACGTACGTTTGTCCTCCTATTCCATAAAAAAAACGTTATTCTCCACAATCACAACAGAAATAGCCATATTGCGAATGAATGAATGAAGTGCTCTGATTGGTCACTTTGATTTTAGGGCCTTTTGAAAGTGAAACATATCGTTATAGCGGTTTTTGCAACTAAACACGAATAAGCTTTTGTAAATTGGTACGGTTATAGTGGGATTTGCTAGGAAGTTTTCTTTTTATTTCAAAGAAAATTTAAAATACTAGCCGTTGATTTAAAAAAGCCAATCTATTAAAATTGTTGTTTTAGGGGGTTTTACAACTATACGCCTCAATTGACATTAATAATATAATTAATCATAAATGTAAAATGTTGACATTTGATAGGTTACACCTATCTAATTTTTATAAAAGACAGATAGCTAAATCGCAATCTTTTTATTTATTTTATAACTCAGCCAATTATTTGGCAACCCGGTCCCCTGCTTCTATTGAGCAGGTTAGTAAGTTGACTAGCACTGCTTCTATTGAGCAGTGTAATAGCTTGTTGGACTCTACTCCTATTGAGCAAAGTAATTATTTGATAAACACTGCTTCTATTGAGCAGTCTTATAGTTTACTTTCTGGTTTGGAATATGTTCCAAATTATTTAAATTAGTCAATAAGACAATAGGGGACTCCTCTAGCAATATAAATACACAATGTACAAGTAATAGTAAACATAATAATTGTAAAGTTATAAACCTGATGCACCAAAATATGCAAGGATTGTTAAGAACTGGAACTGGAGTGACTAATGAACCATGAAAATATTGATATCTTATGTCTTACTGAACACTGGCTTAGAAAAAATGAGCTCATTTTTAACTCCAGTGGTCATCGGGTGGCAAGTGTGTTTAGCAGAGAAAAGGCAACACGTGGCGGCTCTCTTATACTTATAAGTAAACGTACCATTGAAATAGCCTGTGCAGAGCTTGAGTGTGCCATTGTTGTAAGCATATACAGACCCCCCGATGCATTATATGAGTTATTTGAGAGTGTATTGGAGGAGGTTCTATCAAAATTATCAGAATCTAAGAAATATATTATGATTTGTGGTGACTTTAATATTAATTTATTAGAAAAATCCACCACAAGTATTAGATTCAAATCTTTGTTTAAATCATATAATTTATCAAATATTTTCTTAGAACCTACTAGAGTAACCAGCACCTCTAAAAGCTGTATTGATAATATTTTTACTAATTATAAACCTATTTCTCAATCAATAATTAGTAAACTGAGCTCAGACCACTTTGGTCAATTAGCCTCTTTTAATATTGAAGAAAACAAATGTACTTCAACTAAAAAGTTTTTGTTTGTTTCGGGAAAAATTGGCGAATGGAGAAATATAGGGGCAATGTTTCAGAAAAAATCTCAAACTTGTATTTGAATTATAACAGTACTCCAAATGAGATGTATGGTTAGTTATTTAAAATAATTAAAACAGAGTTTGCTTCTATATTTACTTCAAAGACAGTCAACTCGGGTGCTCTCTTGTCATTTAACAACTGGGCAACAGCTGGTATTCATAGTAGCAGACAACGGTTATATGAACTATATAGTGAGAGATCATCATGTAATCATGATGTATCTTTCCTTGTATATGTGAAAAAATATTCAAAATTATTTAAGAAAGTATGTACTATTGCTAAGTCAATGCATATTAGAGAAATAATTAAAAATGCTTCAAAAAAAATAAATATTACTTGGAAAGTCATTAACTTGGAATCTGGAAGAGCGAAAGACTGCAAGTTTGAATATAATCTAATAATAAACAATACAAAAATCCACTCTGAGCAGGAAGTAGCTTCTGCTTTTGAGAAATTTTTTTCTGACATTCCAGTTTCCATCTCAAGCACCCTTGTCTCCTCCACCAGTGCTGCCGAGTCACTTCTTTTGGAAAATGTTAAGGAATGTAAACAAAATTTCAAATTCAGTGTTGTTAGCCCAGCAGAAATAATTAAAACTTTCAGATCCTTAGAAATGAAAAAAACTGCTGATATATGGGGCATATCTGTAAAAATAATAAGTTCTGTTATTGACGTCATAGCACTATATCTAGCACTAGTTTTTAATAGCTGTATTGAACATGGCGTGTTTCCTGACCTTCTGAAGTATAGTAAAATTACACCAATATTTAAATCGGGACTCACTTCTGAACCGAATAACTATCGCCCTGTTTCGGTGTTGCCGACCCTTAGAAAAATTTTTGAAAAAAATATTTTGGTCAACTTGGTTAAATGCTTACTCACTTTAACACTTATAAGTTACTTCATATAAAACAATTTGGCTTTACTAGGGGACGCTCGACTACGGATGCAGGTGTTGAACTCATCAGGAATATTTTTGAGGCCTGGGAGGAATCACAGAATGCACTTGGTATCTTCTGTGATTTATCTAAGGCTTTTGATTGTGTTCAACATTCAACGCTGGTCAGGAAGCTATGCCACTATGGTATAAGAGGATCTGCACTCGATCTTCTGATCTCATATTTAAATAATAGGATTCAGAGGGTCGAGGTGAATGGCAGGAGATCTCTTGGGACTCCTCTCGGTATGGGGGTACCACAAGGGTCTATTCTTGGAACCTTCCTCTTCCTAATTTATATAAATGATCTACCTAAACTTGTAGAAAAAAAACACTAGGTGGTATTGTTTGCGGATGACACTTCACTTATATTCAAAGTGAAACGAAGCCAAGTTATGTATGACGAAGTAAACAATGCTCTATCTGACATCGTGTACTGGTTTAGCGCCAATAACTTATTGTTAAATAATCATAAAACCAAATATATTAAATTCACCGCGCCAAATGTCAAAAATGTATATGCGAATATTTTACTAAATGGAGAGGTGGTAAAACCAGTGGAATCTGCTATATTTCTTGGCATTACTCTTGATTCCAAATTGCAGTGGGGCCCCCATATTGAAGGATTGGCGAAAAGGCTTAGTTCTGCAGCATATGGTTAAGAAAATTAGACGGTTAACTGACATAGATACGGCGAGATTAGTATATTTTAGTTATTTTCATAGTATTATGTCCTATGGTATATTGTTATGGAGCAGTGCGGCCTATATTAATACTATCTTTGTGCTGCAGAAGAGGGCTATTCGCGCGATTTATAACCTAGGTCCTAAAGAATCATTAAGAGAAAAATTTAAAGAAATAAGCATTTTGACTGTTGCTTCTCAATACATTTTTGATATTGTTTTGTATGTTCATAAGCACATTGAGGAATTTTCTAGAAACTGTGACATTCATAATGTTAACAGGAGGAACAAACATAAACTTGTTATGCCTACTACTCGGTTGGGTCGAGTTAGTAAGTCTTTTGTTGGGCGATGTATATGCTTCTACAATATGATCCCAGAAAAGGTACAAAACAAATGTATTACCTGTTTAGATAATATTTTTACAGATGTTACTATTACTAGTAAACTCATAATTAATAATCTTCAGTCCGACCATAGTGGGCAACTTATAAAAGTAAATACAAGATTGGACAATGTCAGACCAAAAAAGGTGACGATTATACCAGTTACGGGTAGCCGTCTTGAGAGGTTTAGAAATAATTTGGTAAATACGATACCATTCTTACACTGTGGTGAAACTGCTAATTTTCACTATAACTTAGTCTTCAATTCCTTCTGTGAGGAATTTGACAGGATTTTTACTCCAGTAACGGTGACAGTAAACAACAAACATAGTTTTAATGATTGGGCAACAATGGGTATCCACAAAAGTCGTAAACGCTTATATGACCTTTATTATGAGAAACATTACAATAATAGTGAAGAATTTAAAATATATGTAAAAAAATACTCCAAGCTTTTTAAAATAGTTTGTCATGAAGCGAAAACACGTTTCATTGCAGATAAAATTAAAAACAGTAATAATAAAGTAAAAGCGACTTGGAGTGTAATTAACAATGAAACTGGTAGATCGAATTGCCGTAACACCTCTATCTGTTTAAATATTAATAATCGCGTTATAAATTCGGAAATAGAAATTGCAAATGAATTTGATAAATACTTCTCCGAAATCCCGATTGTCACGACCAAATACCTTAACTCTTCGCCAAAAGCAGCATATGATATGCTTAAATTACACGTACCAGTATCTTCTACTGACTTGAAATTTAAGTATGTTACAGGTAGCGATATAATAAAAATCTTCAAATTAATTAACCTAAAAAATACAAAAGACCTATGGGGCCATTCGACTAATATTGTTAAATACATACTTGACATTATAGCACCTGAATTAGCAATAATATTTAATGAATGCATAGATGAGGGTGTGTTCCCTGACCTCATGAAATACAGCAAAGTTATACCTTTGTTTAAATCGGGCAGTTCTTTTGACCCTGCTAATTTCAGACCTATTTCAGTGCTGCCTGTTTTTAGTAAATTTTTTGAAAAACTTTTGTTTCAACAGCTACAAATGCATTTTTGTAAATTAATGAACAAAAATCAGTCTGGTTTCACTAGGGGCTTATCAACAATTAATGCGGGTACTAGACTCATTGAGCACATCTTTGACGCCTGGGAAGAGTCACAGGATGCATTGGGCATTTTTTGTGATTTGTCAAAAGCATTTGACTGCGTCCACCATGAAACCTTACTCCTAAAACTAAAGCATTATGGAGTGAAAAATAGAGCCCTAAATCTGTTAAAATCATATTTAAGCGAAAGAGTTCAGATAGTCGATGTAAATGGCAAACGGTCTTCGGGTAAACCTGTGCGAATAGGTGTTCCACAGGGTTCTATTCTCGGTCCTTTCTTGTTTCTTATATATATTAACGATCTACCGTTTGTGGTAGATGATAGCCATGAGATTGTATTGTTTGCTGATGATACTTCACTTATTTTTAAAGTGAAGCGACGTGCGGATATTGATGACGAGGTAAGCAATGCACTCTCAAAGATAGTGCGTTGGTTTGAGACGAATAATCTGCACTTAAACAATAAAAAAACAAAGTGTTTACGGTTCATTACACCAAACACAGCGGAGGTACAATCCAACGTACTTATAAATGACCAGAGATTGGAACTTGTGGACACTACGGTCTTCCTGGGTATCACGTTAGATAAAAAGCTTCAGTGGGGTCCACATATTACCCATCTAGCAGATAGACTCAGCTCTGCGGCATATGCAGTTAGAAAAATAAGAGAGTACACGAATGTTGCGACCGCTAGATTAGTGTACTTTAGTTATTTTCACAGCATCATGACGTACGGTATATTACTATGGGGTCATGCTGTTGACATTGATATAGTGTTTGCACTGCAAAAGAGAGCTGTTTTTGCTATATATCAGCTTGGTTATAGACAGTCTCTCAAAGAAAAATTTAAAGAAATAAATATTATGACTGTTCATTGTCAGTACATTTATGAAAATTTAATATATGTTCACAAAAATAGTCACCTTTTTGCTCTTAATAGTGATTTTCATTATTATAACACTAGAAATAAGGGATTGCTTGTAACTAATTCTAGTAGGCTTCAGAAGATACATAATAGCTTTAAGGGTAAATGTATACACTTCTACAATAAAGTCCCAGCCACTGTTCAGGCATTGTCTATAAATAAATTTAAATGTTTTATAAAAAAATGGCTCTGTCGTAAATCCTATTACTCCACTGCTGAATATCTAAATGATCGGACAGCCTGGGACTAGATTGTGATTATTTTATAGCAACTGTACAATATTGTATATTTTTATTGAAAAGAGCGCAAAAAAAAAAAGAATGCTGGGAGAGTTTCTTGCGCCGCTTCTTCTCTCTCAGAGCGCCATTTGTTTCCGAAGCGGTAGTAGTATCTAGTAGTATAAGAAATGACATCAAAAAGAATTCTAAAGGAATCAATTTTGAGAAAATAAATGCCTTTTATGCCTTTATGCCTTTTATTACGAAATTTAAAAGAATTGTTAAAAAACGTTTGTGTGGGAAAGGTTATTATAGCATAAACGATTTTTTTAATGACACCACGGACTGGGAATAAAGCGAACACCCTCAGGCTCTTTAATTATAAATGTTTATTGTATGATATTACATTGTAATCCATATTTTATATTAAAAAAAAGCCCGCTGAGTTTCTTGCGCCCATTCTTCTCAGGTCTGAGGCAGTCTCTTTTGAATGGGTGGTAGATTTTGGCGTTCAATAAGTGATTTTAAATCCTATTTTGAATAAAACTATTTGAATTTGAATAAAAAAATGATCCCAAATTCGTTCTCTGCACCCTCGATAATCTCGGATTCGATATCCATGTTGAAATGAAAAATTTGGGCGGCGGCCATCTTGGATTTCAAAAATGATCCCAAATTCGTTCTCTGCACCCTCGAGAACCTCGGATACGATACGCATATTGTTGAAGTCATAATTTTACGCGACGACCATCTTGGATTTAAAAAGCGATCTCAAATTCGTTCTCTGCACCCTCTAGAACCTCGGATTCGATATCCATATTGTTGAAATCATATATTTGCGCGGCGGCCATCTTGGATTTCAAAAATGATCCCAAATTCGTTCTCTGCACTCTCGAGAACCTCGGATACGATATCTATAATGTTGAAATCATAATTTTGAGCGGCGGCCATCTTGGATTTAAAAAAATCAAATAAATCCTTAACGCTCAAAATATATCAGGAAATGCCCAAACACAGCTCCTGTTAAAAAAGGAACACAAAATTCCAATTTTAAAAGGTCCATCAAGTAAGTTACGTTTTGGCACACTCTAATAAATATATTATACTACATGCGTAAGCTATCACGCAGTATACTGTGTATGCTGGCTACACACAAGTATATAATATATATATACACACACACACACACACAACTGAAAAGTGAAAGGTGCGAAATGATGCGCACCAGAAACGATACTATCCCATTTGATGAGTAGGTTTTACTCTCCAAATTTTTCTCATACCGGGCGCCTTATATGAAAATCGGTTCTTAAGGAGTAAACTCCAAAAACAGTGTTTTGAAAACGGTGAAATTGTAGGTGTAAAACACACGCACCTTCAGTTTTATCTCGGCTGTGTCGACGGGTGTGACGGGCGCGGGCGGCGCCGCCTCCCCGTCGGGCGCGTCTCTCAGCGCCGACAGCACGCGGCACACGATGTCGAGGCGGCGCGACACGTCGGGTACCGCCAGCTGCAGGGCGTACACGAACGATCGGATCACGTCCGCGCTCAACACGCCGTAGTCACCTGCGAATAAACTTACAGTTTGCGTACTGTACTCCCATTCGTAAATTTTTTTATAAACTCCACCTTGAAATAGGTCCGCCCAAAATCGACGTGTATATCTACATATTAAAGAGAAATTTTATTCAAATAAAAATATAAATATATGTAGTTAAAATTAAAAACTTATCGTATATTTAAGGACGCGTTTTCAAAACAGAGAGGTATCGAATCGCACCACTGACACCGCTCAAACATATACACGTACTTAAAGTTAATTGCGGCAATCAAATGAATTTGATACTTTAGCAAGTTTGAATTTTGTTTTTTAATACCTATGTATTTTTGATAATTGGTTGATCTATTCGTTTAGTAGTTAAATATTAGAACTTTAGATGGCAATTCTGTAGCAAAAGGACGTGTGCAGTAAACGCAGTTATATTTTAAATCCAATATGGCCGCCGCGAAAAATTTCAGTAATATGGGTATCGTATCCGAGGTTATCGAGGGTGCAGAGAACGATTTTGGGATCATTTTTGAAATCCAAGATGGCCGCCGCACAAAATTATGATTTCAACAATATGGGTATCGTATCAGAGGTTCTCGAGGGTGCAGAGAACGATTTTGGGATCATTTATGAAATCCAAGATGGCCGCCGCGTATAATTATTATTTCAACAATATGGGTATCGTATCCGAGGTTCTCGAGGGTACAGAGAACGAATTTGGGATCATTTTTTAAATCCAAATTGGCTGCCGCGCAAAATTATGATTTCAACAATATGGATATCGTATTCGAGGTTCTCGAGGGTGCAGAGAACAAATTTGGGATCATTTTTGAAGTGAAACTTCTTTGCCTGCATGAGGGTAAACTTTTTATGGATGAAACGGAATAAAGTGTCACGAATATGAAGGACGTTTTTATCCAAGAAGAGGGGAGAGAGATTGAGTCTGATTGAGATAGAGTGAGAAAATTCGAATGTAGCATGAAGCAGACGGTACCGCTATGAAGTAAAACAACTTCACTACTAGCGTTGTATCATGCAGGCTTAGCGCACGGCCGCGAGTATGTAGAACATCTTCCCTACTAGCTTTGTATCGTGCAGGTTTAATGAGTAATAGTAATTAGTAAAACATCAAATAATTTCTAATATTGACATAAATCAATTAAAATTGTGGGGTATCGTTGGATAGATCATCGAAAGTTAGATTCAGTTTTGATACATGACATTTCCTTTGGTCTTTTGAAAATAATGCGGGATTAAGGAAGATATACGTTACATTTATGTAATAGCTTATACCTTATGATTACAATATCTATTGAAATAACTCTTCCTGACATAATATGGTGGTAATAATTGATAAGAAGGGTAGAGCTTCTTGTGGTTATAAAGGGGATGAAATTTTTTTTTGCATGTAGGGTATCATTAGATAGGTCTTTCAAAATCAAATTTTCAGATTTTTTAATTAGATTGGTAACGGAATGTGTTTTGTAAATATTGTGGGTGAAAAGTCGAAACGTATGAATGAAGAATTACTTTAGCATGTGGGATATTGTTAGACAGACCTTTTATAATATAATTAAGGTTTATGAATGAATTCTAATTTTAACGATGTAAATGACACGCGTGAAGAAAATTTTGTAGATTTCATAGGCGCCATCATGGATTTCGATTTTGACCCGATATTCGTTATTTTTGACCCCAAAAACAAAAATGACAACCATGAAGTGATGTTGGTAATTTTCATAGGCGCCATCTTGGATTTGATTTTGACCCAATATTCGTTATTGTTGACCCCGAAAACCACGAAAATGACACCCATTAAGAGAAGTTGGTAAATTTCATAGGCGCTACCTTGGATTTCGATTTAATATAGACCTTATATTTAGAGATGAACTTATAAATCACTAATTCTTCAAAAAAATACAGAAACATAATTTTTGAATATCTGACTGCGTACAAAATATGTAAAGTATCAAAGACAGTATTGTAGAGCTTATAAAAAATATTCATATTCGTACAGCGATCTTTCCGAGTACGAGCTGCTACTTACAACCGATGCAGTGTCTACCCACGACGGCGGCCGAGCGCGGACTGACGTTGTTTCGATAGATCTCTCTGTGCAATGCGTACGGAGTGACAAAATAAAATAACCCTTAATACCACACTTTAAAGCTCATGCTTATCAGAAAAAAATATGAATTTTAGACGATTCATTTTTATTTTTTTCTGAGGTTATTTATAACATATTCATTAATTTATTTCCAGTGTTTTTGAAAATATTATATCTGCTTTCCTTACGCAATTTTTAATAGACAAAATTATGTAAGTAGTAGCAGAAAACTGATCCTGAATGAAGCCCCATTTGGTCAATTTTGTGTGAAGAGGTAACGGATAGTCGTTTTTACGACATAGAATATCAAATTTTCAAAGAAAAATTTCCCGCTAATTGGAGATAAAGAAGTAATCTATTTGTGGCAATTTTTAGTTTTGTTAGATTTAGTTTCATTTCATCAGAAATTCTACCGAAAAATATCTTATTTTTGTCGGATTCGTAAACGGGTCCTTAACCTCAACCCTACTTGACTCGTGAAAAACTGTTAGAAATAGACACAGTCGCCCGCCACACTATTCTCGCCCGTATTACCGGCTGTTACGGGTCGTGGTTGCGCCACACCATGAACAACTAACGAGTTTTACGGTCTTTTTACTATCTGAAGTATGCCTCGGCATTACTTGTTACATATAATGAAGTTAAAACGTGATATTAACTCAGCATCACGATTATGTGTACATAAAAGTTCTCTTATTTTTTTCTATGTTTATATTATATTCTAATTTACCTGTATGTTGAAAGTTTTGTGACGGACTTGTTTATAAAGCATATTATTGATATTATGATGCGACTCACGAAGACTTACACTGGATTTTTCACATTTTATTTATTTTGATATGACAATAAAAAGACATCTTAAAGTTGAATCCCATGCAATAAATACAATTTTTTTCATATTCTCATGTAAGCTACAATGGGGCACTCATACGAAAAACTTATGTAATACACTAAGCTCTGTAGTATTTGTGATAAAAAAAAATTACGCAGCTGACAGATGTTTCAACGGCTAGACTTGTATATTACAGCTACTTTCATAGTATCATGTCCTATGAAAAATTATATTGTGGGGTAGCAGCGGAAATATTAACAACATAATTATTGTACTTCAGAAAAGGGCAATTCGAGCAGTCTATAAAACTCGTTCAAGAGATTCATTGAGAAAAAAGATTAGTGAAATTAATATTATGACAGTACACTGCCAGTACGTATACGAGAATCTCCTTTGCACTCATAGCTAATTTAAAAAGAACAGCTATGTACATACCTACTGTTAATACTCGAAACAAACATAAACTAGCAATTCCATCTACTAGGCTTCTTAAAATTGTTAAATATTTTGAAGTGGATTGTGTTATATTTTATAATAAACTCCCAAGTAATATTAAAGTATTACCAAAAAAAACAAAAATTTATGTATCCTAGAAATAAATTATTAGCCTTAGCCCTTAGGCTATTATAATATGAAAGATTAATTGATTGATAAAGATAGTTGGGACTAATATTTCTTTTAATGTTATTGAAAATTGTTAAACTCATTTGAATACTATATTTAAGTAACTTTTGTGCTTCATTCTGACTTGCACTAAATAACTTTTTTAATTTGAATTTATTTAGTGTACTAGGCTGCAATTTGTCCAAACAAAATGGTTTCCCCTATCTGGATAATGCTTATAGGATATTTTGTATAAATACAATTTCTTCTGGAGCCTGCCCCGGTCATTTAGTTTCATTAATTTACTGTTTACAGTACAATAGCTTACAAACATGTACATGTGTTCTACAACTGTACACACTTTAGACCAGTCCACCAGTGGAAGGCTCCTTTGCACAGGAAGCCGGCTAGATTATGGGTACCACAACAGCACCTATTTCTGCCTTGAAGCAGTAATGTGTAAGCATAACTGTGTTTCGGTCTGAAGGGCGCCGTAGCTATTGAAATTACCAGGCAAATGAGACTTAACAACTTATGCCTCAAAGTGACGAGCGCAATTATTGTAGTGCCGCTGCATTGTAATAGGCAGGGTGTATCAGTTACTATCACATGAACGTCCTACTGGGTCATAAACAATGTGATTACCAGTGAGGGTGTCCGTAATGAGGACTTGCAGAGCGTCCCGTCCGATGGGGTCTGTGGCGTCGTAGACTCGCAACAACATGCCCAGCTCGTGCAGGATGTGTTGGCGGGTTCCGAACACCACGGGGTCTTCATCCTCGCTCGGACACGGGGACTCAACAATGCTGCGATCAAATCATTTATTGAGTCAAATTGTTTTTATATATTTTACTACTCCTCTACTTATTCATTCTGTCATTTATATAGCCAGAACCACTAATATAAGTTAATACAATAGTCAGTAATAAACTTTTGCAGAAATAAGTGTGGTGGCGGTACTGCCAGGACGAACACTGCACATTGATGATAAAAAGAGATAATGCCAACTGTAACTTGTACATACGCTCTTATATAGCCGATTAACACAACTAAATCGGGCAAGATCGTCTCCAGAGTTTCGTCGTCGTCAATAGACTGCAAGTGCTCCGCCAGATGGCGCCAGTACCACGCGGTCTCTTTGTTCAGTTTCTCAGCTGGGATCAGTCTGAGGTTCTTGTCTGTTGGCAACCATTCTAACAGCTCTGATGTTTGAAGACGTCTGAAAATATTTCACTCTTTTTAACCGATGAAATAAACGGAGGAGATTTCTCAATTCTAACGTATATATATATATATATATATATATATATATATATATATATTTTATGTGTGTTCGCGGATAACGTCGCTGTTTATAAGCCGATTTTTTTTGGAAAGACGATATCGTACCATGATAAGGATATGGCATCCTAGCGATGTTTTTTTATCGTTAAGTATTTTAGAGCACTATTATTAATTGAAGGTCTGGAGTCGATTTGATCATAGATACAAAAGACAGTTGAAGGAACTCCTCAACGACTTGCAATAATTACTCCGTCTTAACTCTTCGACTTAATTCATTCGTGAAGTTGGTGTTATATCTTATTTGGCTCTAGATCATACCCTCAAGTGTTTTTACTATACTCAGTGCAAATGTTTTATTTTTATTGAGTGTAAATTCCGTTAAGTTGCTCAGTGCTGCTAAGGTAGGTAACAATTTTAAAAGTAATAAAAAATAAGCGTTAAGCATGTAATAAGTAGATTATAGCCACAAATAATAAAAAAATTACCGCCGATAAAACTAGAAAGCAAAAAATAATAAATAAATTTCATATGAAATATTTATTAATATTCTTTACTTTCTATGATAATTAATACTGAGTATAACTTACTTAAACAACGGTTCAAGCAGTTTTCCTGCAACATACTGCGAGTCCTTAGCATCATTAGCGTTGTCCAATCGAATAGCTTTGAGCAAGTCAATAATATTTCCCTGGAAGGAGCTCAACCAGCTCGGTATGAGGATCTCCTCGACCACTCGACGCACTCGTGGACTGCGCTCTGTGAGGCCCACCTGAAGATCAAGATGAATATGATGATGACGGACCAACCTGCGGCAGATTGCCTGAGACTAATGTATCGGTGCAGGTCGCGATGGTACCATCATGTTAGCCTTAAAGTCTTGCTTGCCCTACTCAAATAATTATCCATTAACATTAACTGCTTTCAGTTCTCTTTATTTCTCCGCCGTTCAAAATTGGAACACGACACTGCGGCGCTTGTGGTACTTCTGAAGTCCAATACCAATGTGGCACTTGCTCAGTCATCTCACTCGCATACCGTTGCTTATAATATACCTATTTCTCTGTGAGTTTTGCGAAACTGGTTCCCGTAGTAAGCACATTTATGGGACCGCTATCTATAATATTATTTATGTATGTTAGTGACAACTAGGTCTTTATGGGTGGTAAAAATGCAGACACCAACATCAGTCAAGCTGTTAAGTAAGAGTTATAAAACAAATAAAAAAAAATAACAAGAAAATAGAATTACAGGCTGAACCTACAGATTATTGAAGTTATACTTATTTAGGCGCGTTATGAACAAATGATGAGAGTGAAATTTTAAGATGCGCGCGCATCTCTGTAACACAAAAGTAACAGGTTGTAGTTGGTTCCTAAAATTTTCTGACGTTTGCGTCATTCGTTATTTTATTTGGTTTCTTCGTCCATTATTACTTATTAGGGCAGGCAAAGGGTTCAAGCCTTCATCTTTGCAAGATTTTTACAAAATTGTTCTTTCTAAAAACGTAGAATAGCACGAGGAATAAATGATTTTTGCTTCGTTAGGCTAAAGAAGTATAACTTCTTGCGTGCATATAAGTACACACACACTTTTTTATATAATTATAGATATAATTGTTAACTTACTTTTAAAATAAGAATTCTTTGTTTGACCCTTAGCTGTGTGACAGGCATTGCGGCAATGTGAATAAAGGCAGCTCGGCGTACTGCCTCGTCGACGTCACACAGACGTTGCAGAACAAACGGTACGTTACGAGCGCACTTCGCAATGGACATCACTATAGCTCTGAAACAAAGATCACTCCGTTATATTGTATCTTACCTGTGAACAATACCTACTATATGTATGACGTACGATAGCAAGCAACTATAAATATTTTTTATATTTCCGGTAGATTTGTATTTTTAAGAGGAGGACATACGAACATACATAGGGGTAAGTGATCGTCGCGACATAATATCAGCCGGAAGACGTTGCTGGACATAGATCTCCACAATGATCGGTTCTGCGCTTCCCTTATCCATCGTAATCCGGCAATCTTGACCAGATCGTCGGTCCATCTTGTGGGAGCCTGCTAACAATCCGGTACGTGGTCGCCCTTCGAGGACTTTACTGCCCCACAGACCATCTGTCCGTCGAGCTATGTGCTCTGCCCACTGCCACTACAGTTACGCAGCCATCTGGTCTATGTAGGTGACTTTGGTTCTCTTACGAGATCGAATGTTCTCATTTCTGATTTCGATCACATGAGCGTTGCCGACCTTATAAAGTATAAAACTAAAAACACATTGATACGTGGCGGACGAGGATCGAACCGGTGACTGTTACGCCTTTTCTTTATATTCCAGGTGGTAGAAATAATAATTATTAGATTAATAATAAATAAATTCAAACGGTAAAACTTAAGAAAACATTTTAATTGTGAACTTGGCTGACGTGATATACACCAACAAGTTTATATTTTTAATAACATAATTGGGTAGGTACACTAATATTAAATGTTATACTTTATAATAAGGAGCCCTTTATGTCAGGATTGATATAGATATAGTGATATAAAGTCGACTGGTAACTGTAATAAAGCGTTCTATAAAAACAATGAGGTGCAAACCCATCGGAATTAAAAAAAACAAATAATAATAAGAATAACTTATGTTTTCATTTTGTGTGTCACTTGCAATTTTACACTTGCGATGTCACTTTTTGTTAGAATGCGTTCATTGCTCGAAATAGAGGAAAACAGTCCACCTTAATTTTTTTCGATGTTTTCACAGCTGCCACAGTGTATCTAGACGTATAAATGATCTAAGACTAGGTTCAAATGCTACACAGTATTGTACAGTTGCCGATTTAAATCGTGGGAGAACATCAACTAGAGAGGACCGTCGCTCGGGTTGCCAACAATGATAGTGACTGAACTAATGTTACCTTCTCACTGACGAACTTGGGTCACAGCTCATGTGAAAGCGATACGCTCTGGTCACCTCGTCGTCTGGCTCCATAGGGTTCTGCAGCCTCTGTAGAGCTAATGCAGCTCGACATCTCACCGCACCTCGGGTGTCTTGCAATCTTTGCATCTTCAAATTTAACACTCAATTTTAATACTAGAAAAACCAAGGTTTTTACTAACAAGGCTCAAAAGGCTTTTATCTAGAGCCGAAAACCACCACCTAACAAAAAAAACTCACAAAAACTATTGTAAACATGATTGAAAGAAAATTGAGAAAATCAGGCATTCGAAATACTTTTGAGAGACTGGAGAGAAAAAAAATGTAGAAGGTGACACGAGGAGAGGGTGAAGATAGAAGGCGCTGTCTCCCTGGCGTTTACACACTTCCGCCACAACCGTTGACGAGTTAGGGTGTTATTCTGTCCAATTTGTGTTCAAATATTAATAAGTCGTTGTATCATTAATCTTAGACGCTTAGCACTTTAAATTACTTTTGTAACACTTTTCCATTTAACTTTACTGTAAATTATATAGATGTTAGCTTGCAAGTGAATTTTTGGTTTGATCTTATGTCCTACAATTGTATACGAACTATGAGCTACACTAACTGAAGATAAATAACGTTTTATATTCAATAATACTTTCTTTAGTTATTAATATGAAGTAGTGCCTCAGACATTCGAAATACTATTCAAAGGCTTCGTGTAAAACTACTCTAAGTAGATAGCCAGAGGGAAAAGATTTCTGACTAGATGTATTTCTGCGTCTGTGTGTAACACGCCATAGCTATTGAAATTACCGAGCTAGTGAGACTTAAAATTTTTTTTGTGAATTATGAAATAATAAGTTGCTGTGTGATATGTGCTAAAAATAGAAATTAGGTAATTAAAATATAATTCAATATTTTATTGAAGGACACTTTTTTCATTCGCACGCAAAATAAAAATTGTTTCGTTCAGTATGTCAAAGTCAAAGTGTTTTATTTGCCAGAAACATTCACAAGTAAAATTGTTACAAATTCAAGAGCAGGCACATGTTTCGTCTCGACACACATGCAAATATTTTTGTGGTTTTGCTTCACAATATTATAAACCTAACAATCAATAATTACGGCTTCATTTAATTTGACCAACGCGACGTAGGTAGTAGACGAATACCAAATATTACCTTTACGATTCATGCACTTTTGAGATAGGTACATAATTCCAGTTACAGCCCGAAGAAAACTGGAACATTTTGTAAGCTAATTTAAGTGTCAATATTATCTACTAAATATTACTTATAGCTCTACGTAAAAAATATATAATAATTTTGAGATGAGTAGAAAACCGTTAGCGCTGTACTATTTTGTGGTCATAAGTTTAAATAATACTTAAGTTTTAGTGTAAAGTAGTTTTTCCAAGTTTCATACTTATAAAGTAACATTAAAATATTAATCCAAATGAACATCTTATTTCGTGACAGTAATTCGCACGTGATTTAAATAGTTACAGTACCTATATCACGCGCGAGTTGGACGCGAACACGACACAAGAACAGTTTGTTTTTAGCAATTATTGAAATGTAATTATTTCGCAAAACGAGACGAACGAAAGTTAGTAACACAATTACGTTAATTTAAAGTTGAACCTAATTAAAACACGACACTCCGTCCTTTTTACGTTTGGATTTGCTGTTATTTGGACAGTTTTTCACAGAACATCTATTGCGTGGTGTTGTATTCAAAGTGAGGTCGAAACACAACACAACTGAACAAAAACTCTACCTAATAGACGCGTAGGCAGAGTTTTACTTCTCACAATTTGATCATGTTTGTGAGTCTAGTTAGTTTTTGTATGTCAATGACTATAGTTAAAAAATAAATTTAAATTAATAAAAAAAAATACAAGAGTTACTTCACACACACTGTAAATAAATAAAATTATTGTTCATTATTGAGCAAAATCATATTTAGATGTTAGTCTACAACAGCCAGTACTGATCTGCTTAGTACTCTTATATGGTGTCTCTTACAGGAAGCCTTTCATATTATTTTATAAAACCTTAAAGTCTTTTCACATTACACCAACTCAACACCAATCCAATAGAGGTTCCAACTAGAGGTATCAACGAGTTGTCAACTAGGTGATCGATGTGATGGTCACCAGTGGACAACTTGGCTGTGAATTGAGTTGGAGTGGAGTGGATGTTGAGTCAATGTAATCTGTGAAGACCTTTATATAAGTTTTGTAAACCAAATGCAAAAGAATTTAGAGATAAACCTGTGATTCCAAAAGTTTGTCACAAAGATCATCATCTAATGAAGCATCTTCACCGAGAGCAGATAATACAGCAGCCAGCAGTTGACTTGCCCTGTATCTCACAGACGGACCAGATACACACTGGCACTAAAATTAAATAAACAGAATAAGTGCTCCATTATTTAATATTTCACATATTTAAATGTACAAAATGATTTATATGAAATATATTATAACATCTATAAATAAACATTAGGAACAAAAATAAATTTATATTTCTTTATTCAAGATTTTTTTATAGAATAGGTCATTTGATTTTATGGGATAGCTGATGTTCATCTGAGAAATCACAGGAACATTGCTGGCTTTTTAGAAAAATGTATAAGGCCAGTTTGGCAAAGCCACGAAGAAGAAATACCACAAATTCTGAATAGCTACAAAGATGGCACAGTATAATATAATGCAGCATAATATATGTAAACATAAAAATATTTTAGCTACAATAAATTGACATATCGCCTTATATAATGTACTATATTTGAAATTTAGTCTAGTTGTCAACTTCCATTGAGAGGATACCAAGCTATCAAAAAATAGTGATTGCTTTTTCTGTAGTTTTATTCAGATTTCTGCAGATGTATATATATCAATCAGTTATTTTTTAAAAGAGAACAGAACATATTTTTCATATAGTTATAACTGGTGATAAAAATCTAACCTCAAAATGTAACAGTGGGGAAGTCCATCTAGTTTTTGGAGGTGAAGATCGGCATACTACACTGGCGACTTCATCATTTTCAGATGTTGTAAGCCTAAGAGTATTTTAAAATTAACTGCTAATTTGTATAACATATAAGTGCAATTTTCCACCAGATATCCTTGAATTTAATTGATTATAAGGTATTTTATAACTACAAAAACTATAAAAAACAGTGCTTTTATTTTGAACTAAACTCCACTAAAGGAGGAGGCTCTCAATTCCTCCAGGACTTCTGGACTGATATGCATGATATTTTCTTTGATTTAATTTTAAAATGCAGGTTCGAGCACTTTTGGCTAACAGCCTCAATTATCTATATAAAAAATATTGCATTTTAATTAAAAACTGATTAACTTACCAAAGAAAGCATTTGGATTTTTGAGTAGAAAGTGTTTTTCATCCCTGAGTGACTAAGTATTAGACTTACCCGACAAACTCTACTTCTTGTGATGTTAGCTGCTTGGGGCCTTTCATTTAAAATTTGATGGCACATATAAAACTGCTGTCAAAATAGACGACACACATTCAAAATGTCTTCAATTGCATAAACCGTATATCAATAGAATTTTTTCCCATTAGACTGCTTCATCCGACTTGATAGTGAAATCTGTCTATTTTGCCGTTTTTTTTAAAAGTAGTGTTTTTATTAAAAACCTTTTATGTTCAGGTTAATTTGTTAGATTTGTTTAATAGTAAACTAAATATTTGATCTCCTAATATAAAAAAAACAGGTCTGTTATAAAAGTGGACAAATGGTCAATGAATGAAAATTTTAATGAAGTTTGCTGGTGTTTGCCGAACTGACCTTACACATTTTTGAGTTTGCCAAGTAATCAAGCCTTGATTATTTTGTTTTGTTTTTCTGATCTGATAGCTTGTTTTAATAATGTATTGATATAATAAGAAAAAGATAAATATACATTTCAGAGTAATTCTATTTATGTAAGAAATGGTAGAAGCATTCCACAATTTCTGAAAAGTATCATTAAACAATATTTTTTTCTATTTCATGTATGTAATTATTCTGCCTTAAAAACTTTCATGCAATAAATAAATAATAAACAAACCTCAAACACAATATTGAATATAAACATTAGGAATTCTTCTTCGTCATCAAGGGATGTACAAAACGTTGCAACAAATTGTATAACACGGTCAACATTTGCACTAGTGTCTCCAAATGTAAAGAGATAAAGCAGTGCATTCTTAAAACTCTCTCTAAATTGATTGGCTTCAATCTACAACACAAGAATTTGAAATTATTATTAAAAACACATACTTATACATTTACAAATAAATCCAATAATAATCTGCTGCAAGAATAGAGTCAAATTCTATAAGATTCTCTTTTCAACACTCTTATATATAATTATGTTTATCTTAAATGATGATGACAGAACTCAGAAGCCACTGTTATGGCAAAATCATGCAGTCCTAGAATCGTCTCTATTAGGTTCATGTGTCCCAAGCCATCAAGGTTCATTCATTGAGAAAGCGAATGATCTATCGGAGGAAAATATAGTAAACCCAACCATAAATCAGCCTGACTTACTTGAAGCCAACCAAATTGAGCTGATTGAACTAACTGAAAAGGCGCTAAAACCGGCAAAATAAAGTTCTCCGTTTTATTTATGTAGAATTCTAAAGAATTTTGTATAATTGTTTAAAGGTAACAGATAAATAAAAAACATTGAACTTCTGTGATAGCATACCTTTTTGTATAGTTTTATCATTTCTTTCACATATTTCTTGTGTTGAACAATATTGAATTGAACATTGTGAAATATTTTAAATATAACAGGATTATTTCTCGGATTTGGTTTAATAACTGCTTGTGGTGCTTCTCCTTCCAAAGAAGTCATCGTAAAGATAAATAATCAAATAGGAAATATTCTACGTAAAAAATAATTATTTGTTTAGCATTGAATTTAAAATACTTAAAATCGTTGAACGGCTTGAACTTGACTTTGATTTTTTTTTATTATGCGCTCGAGAGAGCAGGCGAGGGAACCAAGCCATACAGCCTTGTCTTTTTTATTTTGAATGAATACTTGAGTTTGAGTTTTGACTTGACTATTCAAGAAAATAGTTTTATTTTTGCATTGTATGACGTGGTAACAGAGAGCTAGTTCAAATCTAGTAATTGGTTTTGCTCTTCTATTTTCACTATTTTATTTCACTTTGTTTTATTTTGTATGTCTAGAATTATTGTATTTTTAATAATATATTATTATTAGAAAAAAAATATTATTTATTATAATCAGAAATTATGCTACCTGGCTTATTCAGGCTTTAATCCTGTGGTGGCCACAGGATGAAGGGAATAGACCGAAAGGCTGACGCCTGGAACAAGTCAGTCTGTCAAAAAATTAGCCGTTGTACAACTAATATCCAATGTGTGCGCTACGTTTGTATTTTATTTGTATAAATATATTAATATAAAATTTATTTAATGGCGCAGAATGCAAAGGCCATAATTTTATGACTAAGTTATCTTATTCTATCTTATTCATCCCTACACAGTGCTAGAGTCAGGCCAGCGATTTGTGACCGTATAATGTTTATAAATTCTGAATTTCACAACACCATATTTTTATAGTTTAAATTTAAAAACACGCATCTGCGTGTTTTTTGTTATTTCTTATATTTAATATGGCAAAAACCTATTAAAAGCAATAGTCGTAGCTTGTTAAATAATCATAAAGAGTAACGACGATTGTGTTAAAAGTAATGCAAATAAAACACAAGAAGAAAAATGTCGTAATTTCGATGAAATCATTTAAATTCCAGGAACGTAACTCAAAACAACTTAGATTAAGGATTAGTCTCCACTGTGCTCCAACTAGATACCGCAGGCGTAGTCACAAATTGAGGCAACTAATAGTACGCCCAAGTGGCCATACTCGAGCCAGTCTCGAACAATGTGAGTCGCTGACGTGCTACTATATATTGTTCTGTTAAATTTTGCTAATAATTGAAACTATAAGGCCGGGTTGCGTAGTAAAACTTTGTAAAAATAATACTACAAGACTACAAGCAAAACAATTTGATACTTGGAATTTATTTTCTTTAGCACAATATAACGCATTTTGGTTTCAGATATTATTGACGATTAAGAAAAAGCAATCAATTAAGAATTTGTGGAAACTCTAAGAATAATAATTGAGGATGATAGTGCAGTTACCACCAAAAAAGCCTATATGTTGAAAATATCAAATATGACAGTTTTGAGACTGAGCGTTTGGCGATTAAATAAAACAACTGCTTGACTGTGAGGAATATGCGGAAGATATAATTTATTAGAAAGTTACATGATATATATACAAAATCCTTAAAACTAGTTACCCAATTACAATTTTTACTTAAAAAATATTTACAAGTTCAGAAAATACACACCAATACTAAAGCTTACATTTTAACCAATAGTAAAACGTTTCATTCAATAAGAATTGAGAATAATATTATGTATTCTATCTCGCTCTAAACTAATGCTACCGCAGTAAGCCGGCCAACGAACGCGGGCTTGTGTAAACTCGCGTCGAACCTCGATCATACGATGTCAATGAGCATTCAGCATCTACTCTGTCACTCATTGATTAAAATTGCATGAATAGTGATCGACCCCCGACGCGTCAGTCGAGTACGCTCGGCCTTGCTGTGCGGTTGTGTAACGCGGAGCATATGACTGATCACGTTAGTATATCTGCGGTCGTCGAGAGAACGTACGATGCTTGTACTTCGATGAGATGACTACTGGTGATCTGTATGATTCTATGAGTTGATGTACAGCATTATGAAATGGTTCTTATCAGAGCTAATATTACGTTATATAAAATAAAATGTTCTTTTCAGAACGAATCTTTCGGCATACGCTTATTACAGTTATTATGCACGATTAATATTTCTACGATCTATAATGCTACGTTACAAGTTAGATATTAGACATTTGTATTAATTGATATTATTGGTTGTAGGTACGGCTACAACAGGTATTACTTACTGCTAACTTTGCTGACAACATTGTGATTAACACACTGACCTCTACTTTATACCACTGGACTGGCGGCTGTCAATGTGCTTTTGTGCCTGTTTTATATTCGCCATTTTGGCGCTGTTCGCCATGTAGCGAGAGTCCGCGGTACTAAAACTAGAAATGACAACCGCAGCAAACATCGACAGATTTTTTATTTTATTTATTTATTTATAAAGGCTTACCAACAAAATACAATTTATTAACTTTTGCACTAAGAATTAAACAAATATAATAAAATAGTTTAAATGTACTTAAATTACAGGTAGGCACAACATTACTATACGAAATACATGTGATATTTTAAAATCTATAAATTTTGGAGAGCAATATAAATTTGTTTTTTAAAATTAAGAAAGTTCGAATAGAAGATATCAATGTTTTCATCTATATTAAAAATACAATTATATAATTGTAACATTAGCTGTAGAGGAGAGTTTAAGCCATAATTACTGTGGTGGAATTTAATGTGCATTGGGGATTTGTGATAAAAGCGAAGGATTGTCCATATCATAGCTTAAAAGTTTATGTAACGCAGAGATCTCATTTGAAATGTATTTAATCTATTCTCATAGCTATCATTACGGCTATATTTATTTGCAAAAAACCTTAACTTTGAAAGAAACTTTTTTTGTACAGATTCTATTCGTGATATATATTTTTTGTGATATGGGCACCAAACGGCTGAGTTATATTCTAGATTAGATCTGACAACAGAGTTGAAAAGTATCTTGAGTGGTAAAATACTTCTAAAATCTTTCGTATTACGGAAAATAAAACCTAGCATTTTAAAAGTCTTACGAACAATGTGATATGTTTGTTGAATCTTAGTTCACTATCTAATGTAATGCCTAAATCTTTAAAATCATTTTTTTCAGCAATAAACACGTCATTTACCTCGTTACTAATATTAAGATTAATATGTTTTCTAGAAAATTTTACAAAGTTGCATTTGCCATCGTTCAGTTCCATACTATTATTTTGACACCATAAGTAAATATAGTCGATATCATCTTGAAGCATTTTTTGGTCCTCAAAACATTTTACCGTCCTGTATAATTTTAGGTCATCTGCGTATAGTTCATATTCTGATTTTATTAATTTAGTGATATCATTTATGTATAAGGTAAATAATAAGGGGCCTAAGTGTGAGCCTTGTGGTACCCCGGATAGCTGATAGAAATCCCGAGAATAGATGGTGGGAAACTATTTACAAAAAAAATGTGTACTTTATTACGTTGAATCTTGAAGTATAAATAACATAGCATTTGTATACGTCAAAATTAGTTGTCTGGACGCATAGGCAGGACAAATTGGCACAAAAAATTTGCTGTCAAACATATGGAACAGCCTGTTCAGTGGTATTTATACAGGTCAGTGGATTAACGATAATTAATGTACAAAATGTTTCTCAAAATGATCACTATTCTTGTAAAGTAACCTATAGTTAATGATTAACTATATTTGTATGTACTTTATATTTGCGTGTTACCAGTGGCGTGATTTGAAAAAATTCTTCAGGTTAACGGCACCTTACAGTTCTGCTGGATCACATATAGAGTTTGTTCCTAATGTACTGTTAGTATTTAACAAAAAATAAGAAATAGCAGATTATCATGATGACATAAATAGAAGCATTTTCATTAAATGGTTACTTGAAAAATTAAACCAAGTGTCATAGTAATAGATAATCCATGTATGATGCATGTTATCATATGACACAAATGAAAAAACTTCCTATGCTAAAAAATTTAAAATCTGATATTCAGAAATGGCTCGCTGAAAATAATATACCGTTTAGATGAATGCTTTAGTACACCTTGTTAAAGAGATCTGCCTTGTTAAAGAGAATAAACCAGCACCTTTATACGAAGCAGAAGAACTGTTAAAACATTATGGTCATTTAGTAACAAAATTACCGCCTTATCACTGTGACCTGACTGCTATTGAATTTGAAAGAAAAATAGCTTGCAGATATTTAGGATAGGACAACGGAAAAATGGAGCAGTTAATATAATATAAAAAATAAATGTTATAAATATAGAAAATAAATATAAAGAGATAGAATATCAAATACATCTGCATTGAAACTGTTTTTAAATGCAGCAAGGGTCATAATTATTATGATTCATTTTCTGGAATCGAATATTTGGAATCTGATTTTGATTATGAAAACGAATAAATGAATATTCATTAAATTTGATTTACTATTTATTTTTTTATTAAGATACATTATATCTACCTTTTGTTTACCTTACTTAAAAAAATCAAAGTATAAAAAAACTAATTTCGACATTTTTTTTAAATTTATTTAATGGAACGGGATGCAAGTCCAGAGGCCAAATATTTTCCACATAATTTTCAGTGATGTAACACAGCTTATTTCTTTTTTAAATATCCCGCTTATTTCGACTGCCACGACTCGCTCGTCAGACTCTAATAACAAATTTAAATTATTGTTTCTAACGAGTTGCAATTTGTCGAGTTGATATTCCATGAGTATGATCTTCAGTCCAGAGAATAGATTTTTTACAATAACGATTAAATGGTTTATTTTAAACCACTGGGATGGGTTAGTTACTAACATACAGAGATACAGCTCCCAAACTATAATAATACTATAATAGCAATATACCATAGGACATAATAATAGAAGTAACTTAAGTATACTAGTCGCGCCGTATCTATGTCAGTTAATTGTCTAATCTTTTTAACCGCGTATGCTGCAGAACTAAGTCTGTTCGCCAATCCTTCAATATGGGGAAATCCCCATTGTAATTTGGAATCTAGAATTATGCCAAGAAATCACTATCACCTCTCCGTTTAACAAAACACTTGCATATACATTTTTGACATTTGGTACGGTAAATTTATTAAGTAAGTTTTTTTGCTATTTAGCAATAGGTTATTAAACTAGTACACGATGTCAGATAGAATATCGTTAACTTCGTCATACATAGCTTGGTTTCTTTTCACTTTGAAAATCATTGAAGTGTCGTCCGCAAATAATTCTACGTTATGTTTTTTCTCTATAAGATTAGGAAGATCATTTATATAGATAAGGAAGAGGAACGGTCCAAGAATAGACCCTTGTGGTACCCCCATACTGAGAGGAGTCCCAGGAGATCTCCTGCCATTCACGTCGACCGTCTGAATTCTATTGTTTAGACAGAAGAAGAAGAAGTCAGAAGATCGAGCGAAGTTCCTTTTATGCCATAGTGGTATAGCTTCCTGACCAGCGTGGGAATGTTGAACACAATCAAAAGCCTTAGATAAATCACAGAAGATGCCAAGTGCATTCTGCGATTCCTCCCAGGCATCAAAAATATTCTTGATTAGCTCAACACCTGCATCCGTTGTTGAACGTCCCCTAGTAAAGCCAAATTGTTTCAAATGAAGTATTCAGAAGGTCAGGAATCACGCCTTTTTTCATGTCTAGAGACTTAAAAGTTTTAATTATTTCTCCAGGACTAACAAAACTAAAATTGAAAATTTGTTGACATTCTCTAACATTTTCCAGAAGAAGTGACTCAGGAACACTGATGGAGGAGACGAGAGTTCTTGTGATAGAAACTTGAATGTCAGAAAAAAAATTCTCAAAAGCAGAAGCAACTTCCTGCTGAAATTGAATTATAGTATTGTTTTTTCATAGATTGTATTCAATGTTGCGGTCTTTCACTCTTCCAGATTCCTAGTTAATCACATTCCAAGTCATCTTTATTTTATTCGGTGCATTTTTAATTAATTGACTGATATGCATAGACTTTGCAATAGAACAAACACTTTTAAATAATTTAGAATATTTTTTAACATACTCGAGAAAAGATGCATCACTATATAGTTCATACAGCCTTTGTCTGCTCCTATGAATGCCAGCTGTTGCGCAATCATTAAATGACAACATACCACCTGATTTGACTGTCTTGATTTGAAGTAAATATAGAAGCAAACTCTGTTTTAATGAAATGAAATGAAATTTTATTTGCAGGAAACATTGTACTTAAGGTGTTAACAATATAATGGATAATCCAATATGTTTCGTCAATTGACATGCAAAATATTGACACGGGAGTGGGTCAGGGATTGGAAATAATACTCCGCTTATAGGAACGAGTCTTTATTTGCGTTCACTTTTTCTGAACTTGCACTTCGCCGGTCTGCCGCTGTTCCTCTTGTGGGCGGCGGTACCTTCAACGCGTCACACTGCACCGAACACTACTTCTCTTCTGTCTTCTTCTTCTTAGAACACTTCCACTTTTCACTACTTCTTCTTTTCTTCTTCTTCTTTACACTTTCGAGTCAGAACTAGAACTGCCGTAGGCCACGCTTAGTACGGCTTATATACCCCCGGATCCGTTCTATTTTCAAAATGATTCTCCCATTCCATCTTTAAATTTAAATTGTACTAGAAAATTCTTTTAACTATTTTTATCCTGCTTACACATTTTTCATCCCTTTTTTTCTGTTCGATTTGATCCTGAACTTACTAGAAATTTCCTTTGACTTTACAAAACCCAAAAAAATCCATACACTGGTAGGTGTATCGAACCCGGGTCTACAGCGTCTAAAGTAAACAATTTTCCGCTGAGCTACGAGTATTGCTGACGGAGCTGTTGAAATTAACAATGTCTTAAAGATTGACAACTCTCGTCATATACTTCGAAGGGTTGCTACGCAACACTGCCCCCTCCCAAGACATGATCGTCCCGATCATCGTTGCTTCCGTAGTACTTAGCCACCCGATCGACATGTACGATTTTCGGGGGACTTCGAGGGGTACGCTGGATCCTGAGAGTCACATCATTTATCCTTGTGATTACTTTATATGGTCCCTCCCAACTTGGTTGGAGCTTCGGAGACTTCCCCTTTCGCCTTACAGGACTGTGTAACCAAATCAGGGTTCCCTCTTCAAAACTAGGAATATTAGCTTTTCGATCGTAGCGGGTCTTCATCCGTGCACTTGCCTTAAGCCGAGTTGTTCTAATTTCCTCGTAGATGTCAACCATCTTTTTTCGTAACTCATCCACATATTCTGTTATACTTTTCGGAGTATCCGGTGGACAGCCTGAGAGTAAATCAGCTGGCAATTTCAATTCCCTTCCAAAATTGGCGTACGCAGGAGTCACCGTTGTTGTCTCGTGTATTGCGCTTCTATACGACATAAGAAACAGTGGAATGTACTAATCCCAGTTATCCTGATGACTGTCCACTACTTTTGCCAGATGTCGCTCCAATGTTTGGTTAAACCTCTCCACCATCCCGTCCGACTGTGGATGATATGGCGTAGTTCTGGTCTTATGGATTCCCAAGATCTTGCAAACTTCTTGAAATACTTGTGACTCGAAGTTCCGCCCTTGGTCACTGTGCAACTCCAAAGGCACACCGAATCTGCAGAAAACTTCATTCACCAGCTTCGTCGCAACGGTAACTGCTTCTTGATTCGGATAGAGCAAATGCTTCCGGCCACTTCGTGAAATAATCCATCACCACCATTATGTAACGGCTTCCAGCTTTGGTGGCTGGAAACGGCTATATCCAGAGCTACTCTCTCCCATGGAGCCCCAACATTATACAACTTCATAGCTCCTCTGCTCCAGGTTTGAGGTCCTTTGACAGCTGCACAACTCCTGCATTTACGGCACCAGTCATCCACATCATCACGGCAATGCAACCAGTAAAATCGTTCTTTAATTTTTATGAGAGTTCTTCTTATTCCCAAATGACCACCTGAAGAACCATCGTGATAAGCTCTCAGGATCTCGTTCACCTTCTCCCTGGGAACGACCAGTCGCAGATGGCAATCCTTTCGTTGCGGGGTTTCCCATTTCCGACAGAGCAACCCGTCATGCATCACCAAACTATTCCATTGTGCCCAGAGACTCTTGGTAGCCGTACTGTGTCTAGCCACTTCAGACCATTTTGGTTTAAGTGATCCACTTGCTAGCCAATGTAAAAGTGGTTGAAGAACCTTATCATTTTCCTGAGCTCTCCTCATTGCATCGTTGCTCCAGTTCCCATCGATCGAATCTGTTCTGATCAGTCGGATTATTGGATTTTCTTCCTCCTCCTGACGAATGCAATGTTTGCATTCCGTCGGACAAGGTCTTCTAGATAAAGCATCTGCGTTTCCATGAGTTTTTCCTCCTCGATGTTCGATTTCAAAGTCATACTCTTGAAGTTGCTCAATCCATCTGGCCACTTGTCCTTCCGGATTATTGAATTCTAGTAACCACTTCAAGGCGGTATGATCAGTACTTACGAGGAATTTGCGACCCAACAAGTACTTTTTAAAATGTTGTAATGTCTTCACCACGGCAAGTAACTCCCTACGAGTTACACAGTAGTTTCTCTCCGGCTTTAAATAAAGATTTGCTTAAGTATGCAATTACAACTTCTTGATCTCCCCTCTTCTGAGATAACACTCCACCAATTCCAGAATTGCTAGCATCAGTATCTACTATGAATCTTCCCTCCGTGTCAGGATATCCGAGGATAGGTGATTCACATAGTCGTTTCTTCAACTCTAAGAAAGCTTGTTCGCAGTCTTCATCCCAGGAAAAGGCTCTTTTCTCCTCTGTCAGTCGATGTAAGGGCTTAGCAACATCGGAAAACCCTTGCACAAAGCGTCGATAATAAGAGCATATTCCAAGGAATGCTCCCACATGTGTCTTTTCTGTCGGCGTCGGCCAGTCCTTGATAGCACTTATCTTGGCGGGATCCGTCGCAACGCCTTGCTCCGAGATAACGTGCCCCAAGTTATTCACCTGACGTTGAAAGAAGGAACATTTCTTTGGACTCAACTTCAAGTTGGCACCCTGCAGTTTTGCGAAGACTTTTTCGAGCTTCTTAAGATGATCTTCAAAACTTCGTCCCATAATGATTATGTCATCCAAGTAGACAAGGCAGGTTTCTCCCAACATACCTGCCAGCACATACTCCATCAACCTTTCGAAAGTAGCTGGGGCGTTGCATAATCTGAAGGGCATTGTTTTGAACTGCCATAATCCTGTTCCGGTTGAAAAAGCCGTCTTCTCCTTGTCTTTAGGGTCCAGATCAACTTGCCAGTAGCCACTTTTCAAATCCAGAGTAGAGAACCACGTCATGCCACAAAGTGAATCTAAGGTGTCATCGATTCTTGGCAATGGATAACTGTCCTTCTTAGTAACATCATTCAGACGCCGATAGTCCACACAAAATCTAGTTGATCCATCCTTCTGCTTCACCAGAACCACTGGAGAACACCATGGACTCGACGACGGTTCTATCACACCATTTTCTTTCATATCCCGAATCATGTCTTCCACTTCTTGTTCGCGTGCAAACGGAATACGTCTTGGTCTTTGCCGTATCGGAACAGTGTCTCCTGTGTCGATCTTGTGTTTCACCAAGCCAGTTCTTCCGATGTCCCCGTCGTTCTTTGAGAAAATCCCGGAGTAGCGTAGCAGGAAATTTCTCGCTTTTATTAACTGTAGCTTGGTAAGATTGTCCTTACAGCCATCCAGAAGTTTCTGTATGTTCACATCCTCGTTTGCAGCTACGGTCTTCCTCCCTTCTTCACACTTTCTTAACCAAGCTATCTCCTCACAAGCTCCGATCACTGTTCCCTTCCTAATGATTTGCTTGTTCTCATGAGGATTAAACACGGGAACCATGGCAATCTGGGAGTTACCCACAACAGTCCTGGCTGGGATCCATGTCGTGTCCGATGTCTCTCTTTGTATTATAGCGCATTTACAAGGTCTTCCTCTGTCATCCCTTGGCAGGACTACCGGGACTAGGGTCTGCGATCTCGGATTTAAAGTAGTGTCTCTTAAGCACAACACTTTCCCAACAGTTCCACCTTTTATTGGAATTTCTTCACCTCCATGCTTCAATACACCATGTTTCATGTCAATGGTACACTGATGATTTCGAAGAAAATCTAACCCAATGATGCAGTCATCTGTGATATCCGCTATTACCACTTTTTGCCAGTACAACGTATCCCCGAGTTTCATGGCCACGACCTTCTCTCCCTGGACTGGTATGCGCTGGCCTGTAGCTGTTGTCAGTGTTAAGTTTACATTTTCTCGCATATGTCGTCTTCCGATGCTCTCTAGTCTCCTTTGGCTAACGACTGTACGTGAGGCTCCCGTATCCAAAGTGAAACGGCAAGATTTTCCATTTATCATTCCTTCTATAACCAAAGTGTTTCCGTTACATGCTTGCTTCAGGAAGATCCTTGGGGCTTTGCTTCTACCGGCCAGCGCCCATCCCACTGCCCTGACCTTTTCCTGCTGCTCCAGCGGTGATGTTGAGACCGCCGCATCCTTCCTACCTTGCGTTATGCTCTCACGCCTGGGGCAAGTGCTTCTAATGTGTCCTCGCTCCCCACAACCATAGCATGCTGGGTTATATGCTTGCCTTCTGCTGGTACAATTTTGCGGAGTCTCAACGCCCGAGAATCGTGGCGAACCGCTTCCACTTCCAACGCATGTGCCACCGTTTTCTTCAAGCTGGTATGATGACTCAATCGTACGGCTGCTCTAACTTCGGCGTCCCGTATTCCATCGATGAAAACTTGGAGCAACATTTCTTTTATTGCAGCTGGCGACGACTGATATGCTTTACGCACTAGTTTCTCGGCTTCCACGGACCACTGCTGAAGAGTTTCGCTGGCCCTTTGACTGCGGTCCTTAAGTTGCGCCCGGTACACATGTTCAAGGTGTTTATCACCATAGCGTGCCTCCAACGCGTCAATAAGGTCTGTGTAGGTCACTTCCTCCTTCCCAGCGCCGATTGCTTCCAATACGGAGAGTGCTTCGTCACGGAGCGCTAGTGTGAGGGCAGAGTGCGCTTCTTGGTCACACCAACCGCAGGCTCTTCTGACCGTCTCCAATTGTAGCTTAAAGGCAGCCCAGGAAGACTTGCCGTCGTAGGGAGGTACTTTTAAATTTCTGCTCGATGTGGTTCCGCAGGAAACTCCTGTGTTGGCTGAAGGACACACGACCCTCCCACTGAGCTGATTAATGGTAACTTCCATCTCTCCCATCTTCCGTTGAAAGTTCTCTTCAACTTTGTCCATCTTCTTTTCCACACTATCAATCCGGGCGATCTCTTTTTCCACAAAGTCAATACGGGTGGAGTTTTTCTGCACAACGGATAAAATGTCTTTGGAGAGGCCTTCATGCAGGCCTCGCAGCTGCTCCTCCTGTCGGCGTGCTTGTTCCTCCTGTTGGCGCGCTTGCTCCTCTTTCAAGCCCCGCAACTGCTCCTCTTGTCGGCGCGCTTGCTCCTCCTGTCGGCGCGCTTTTTCCTCTTGCAAGCCCCGCGGCGGCCATCTGCTGCATGAGCGCGCTGATATCTACGGCAGGAGCTTGCGGTGCTGACACGGTCGCACTGAGTCCAGAGCCGGATGTTTCTGACTCGTCCTCTGCCGCTGCAGCTGCTCCCGCTCGCATGGTCTCTCCCTTCTCGTTCCTGGGCACTAATGGCATCTTTCCAATCCCACTTCTGACACCAATTGACACGGGAGTGGGTCAGGGATTGGAAATAATACTCCGCTTATAGGAACGAGTCTTTATTTGCGTTCACTTTTTCTGAACTTGCGCTTCGCCGGTCTGCCGCTGTTCCTCTTGTGGGCGGCGGTACCTTCAACGCGTCACACTGCACCGAACACTACTTCTCTTCTGTCTTCTTCTTCTTAGAACACTTCCACTTTTCACTACTTCTTCTTTTCTTCTTCTTCTTCTTTACACTTTCGAGTCAGAACTAGAACTGCCGTAGGCCACGCTTAGTACGGCTTATATACCCCCGGATCCGTTCTATTTTCAAAATGATTCTCCCATTCCATCTATAAATTTAAATTGTACTAGAAAATTCTTTTAACTATTTTTATCCTGCTTACACATTTTCCATCCCTTTTTTTCTGTTCGATTTGATCCTGAACTTACTAGAAATTTCCTTTAACTTTACAAAACCCAAAAAAAACCATACACTGGTAGGTGTATCGAACCCGGGTCTACAGCGTCTAAAGTTAAACAAACTAAACTAGTCTAAACAATTTTCCGCTGAGCTACGAGTATTGCTGAGAGAGCTGTTGAAATTAACAATGTCTTGAAGTTTGACAACTCTCGTCATATACTTCGAAGGGTTGCTACGCAAAAATATGTTACAAAATTGTCTAAACACTAATCGTACTGTTATATTGAAACATGTCGGATTTCACAATGATATCAATAATATTTATAAAATGAAATTTTAAGATATTATAATATGAGACGTAAATAACTTAATAATTCATTTAGTACCTATGTATAATATTAACAAATTCAATGTCATAAAAGTATATTAATTTACATATATTATTATCAAATAGACTAATTCATTTTGTATTGAAAAATTCATTTAAGCTATAGAAGCACTTATTTGTTAACCACTGATGCAGTCTTCTTTTAAAAACTTTGAACGGTAAATCTTTCAATTTATTGGGCAATTTATTATATATTTTCACAGACATGCTGAAACAATTTCTACTAAAAGATGCAGTTCTACAGAAGGGCATTATGAGTTTATTTGGATACCTTGTGTTTAAAACCTTCTGGCTTTTTTTTGTATAGAAATCACACATATGTTTTTGAACAAATAGGCTTATTTCATAAATGTATAGGCATGGCAGCGATAGAATTTTCAATTTTTTAAATAGCGCTCGACAAGAATCTAGGGGGCCGGCTCCACAAACCGCCCTGATACACTTCTTCTGTCCAATAAATAAATGCCCTATGCTCACTGAGTTGCCCCATATGACCAATCCATATCTTAAAGCTGAAACCACGAATGCATGATATGCCATTAGCGCTGTTTTTTCACCTATTGTTTTTGATACGCGTTTGAGGACAAATACATGTTGGTTAATTTTTTTGCTAATTTTGTCAACATGTGACTTGAAGGACAAGTTGCTGTCTAAAGAAATACCAAGAAAATTGACAAGTTGTGCTTCTTTAATATTCTCATTATGATAATTAACATTAATATCTTTTCCTTTCCCATTCTTATTATAATACTGCATATACATTGTTTTTTTATATTTACAGTCAGGTTATTTTCAGTAAGCCATTCAATTGTGTCCTTTATTGTTTTATTAATTTCTATATCATATGTCAATTCATTGTTACATTTAATTACAATAGAGATGTCATCAGCAAAAAGAGTACAGTTATCAGTAGTAATGCTAGGTAAGTCGTTTATGTAGATTATGAATAGAAGTGGACCCAATATACTTCCTTGTGGTACACCTTTTGTTTTAAGTCTAAGTTCTGATCGATAGGGTATTACTTCTTGTTTATTATTTAATTTAGCAATTTCAACGTATTGAGTACGGTTTGAAAGATAACTTTTAAGCCAGTCATTTGCTAGACCTCGAATACCATATTGAGCGCATTTATCTAATAGTTTTTCATGACAAACATTGTCAAAAGCTTTGCTCATATCAAAACATACTGATGTTACTGGAATTTTTGTGTCCATGCATTCCGACATTTCTTTTATTAGCGAAAAACACGCTAAAGTTGTTGATTTTCCTTAATTATTTAATTAATTATTTTAAATAGCATATCATCCATTTCATCGGGATTAATGCTATATTTGAATAAATCCAAATTTGAGAGTTTAACTGACATATTACCTCTATATTTCTCCATTCGCCTATTATTCACAACAACATTGACGAGATGTATTGTTCCCATAGGAATTTTTTCTTTGTTATATCCAAAATTGGGATATTGTGTTCGTCTATGAGTTGGTGTGTAGTCTTTTTATAGACAATAAAAGATTTTATTTCCTTATGTAGATTAAATGCATCATGCTTAGCATAAAGATCCTCCACAATCTCGCACTTCCTTCGATACCAAGCATCGCGCGCATAGCGGACTTCGCGACGAATTCTCTTATCGATCTCCATGTACTTGGTTTCATTTGGTTGGTTGGTTTTTGTAGAGTCTCCTTTCCTCCATAAGGTTATTTATTTTCTCGGTCATCCAACTCTGCTTAGGAGCCCAGTCTCTTTTTAATAAGAATTTGTTTATGTCCAATAAATTATTTTTTAGTGTGCTCCATGTCTCTTCTATTGTGTGTGTACCAGATTTCGTATCCATTGCCCACCCATTTATTTTATTCGACACATTATTTTTGGTGTTAAGGTCTGTAAGTTTCCTGACATCTATTTTTGTGTTTTGTGCAGGTTTCTTTACTCTTTTTAGGGTACATGATATTGTGGCGATAACCGGATTGTGGTCTAATGTCAGCTCCAGGATATGTTTTAGTGCTTTTAATACAATTACGAAAGCGATTATTGATCATTATATAGTCTATTTGATTCCGCACTATATTTTGTGGGGTGTGCTGTGGTGATGTCCATGTATAAAGTCTTCGTGGTGGTAGCTGGAAGCAAGTATTCATTATGACAAAGTCATTTTCTTGACAAAATTGAATAAGAGTGTCACCTCTTTCGTTTCTTGCCCCTAGTCCAAATTTTCCGGCAACGCCTGGAACTTCACCTTGGCCTACTTTGGCATTAAAATCGCCCATCATTAGGTTTAATTCATGATTTTTTGTCAACTGGAGTAACTCTTCGATATCACTGTAAAAATGTTTAATATCTTGATCTGACCCATCGGTGGTGGGAGCGTACGCTTGTATAATGTTGATATTTCTTGGTTTGGCCTCAATTTGAAGCAGCATGGTTCTGTTTGATTTGGGAACTAAGCTTACGGTCGTATTAAGATGTTTTGTGTTTAAGATCACTCCTACTCCATGCTTGTTGGAGGAGTCTTCATCACCAGAGTAATAAATAGTGTAATCTTCATCTATTCTCTGCTTACCATAGCCTGTCCTTCGTCCCAAGATATCAATTTCCAGGCGTTTCTTTGCATACGTTGTAGATTTTTTCTGGACTCTTCAAACTTCTCACATTCCACGTTCGTAATCTAATTTTTGATGTTTTCCGCCTGGGGATTCTTAGCACCCCTGTCCCATTTAAGGGACGCCAGGAACTCGGGGCCATCACTTTCTTAGACCTTTCCATATTACTAAGCCGACGACTAGGGAATATATAGTGTAGTGGTCTCCCGTTGCCTTCTACACCAGACATTTTGGAGATTATTTAAATCTCAAGGCCGCTGCCTACCTCCTCCGACCAGAAGTTCGGTCGGGTGTATGGTTATACCGCCATTGCTCGGTCGCCAGAGCCTCGTCAGTTCTCCAGCAGGGGGCACCACGATACTGGGCATCGTCGTCAGAATTTCGTACAAACCGCTGACGCGTGCAGGTGAGGTTGACATTTGGGTCGGTTTAGATGTTAGTCACCTTTCTCCCCTTACCCCCTTTCAAACGTAAACTTTTTAATTTATGTATATTTATTGACCTCAATATTAAAAGAGGCTAAGTGAGTAAAGTGGTCTGAACTCAGTTTGTTTATTATTGCCTCAGAAATGGGTTTATAATTGGAAAATATGCTATCAATCTTTTGGAGGTGCTTGTGTTACTCTAGTAGGCTCTAAGAAAATATTGGTTAAATCATATGGTTTGAATAAAAATGTGAATCTAATACTGGTGGTGGATTTTTCTAATAAATTAATATTAAATTCACCACATATCATGATATACTTCTTCGACTATAATTTTAATAAAACCTCCTCCAATACACTTTCAAATTATTCATATACTGCATCTGGGGGTCTGTATATACTAACAACAATGGAGCGCTCGACCTCTGCACAGGCTATTTCAATGGTACGTTCAAAAGGGAGGCCTACAATATCTTCATGTTCTTTGAATTTAAATAATTTACATACAAGTATAAGACAACTGCCACGTGTAGCCTTTTCTCTGCAAAACACACTTGCCACCTGATGACCACTGAAGTTAAGGATGAGCTCATTTTTCTGAGCCAGTGCTCTGTTAAACATAAAATATGTATATCTTTATGATTCATAAATAACTCCAGTTCAGAATTGTCTTATTGTTTAATTTTTTGTAAAAATTTCCAAATCTTTAATTAGTGATAGGTAGTAGCTAAGGAAGTCAATTTTAACTTAGTTCCTACACGCGTTTTGAGGTGCTGTCTTGGTATCATGTTATTGACACAAGATAGCTCTTCTTATATTATGCTACGAATTCGATAATGGTTTAGACTCTCAATTCAGTCCTTAAACGAGGAATTGTAACTATAAACTATTTCTTCGATGAAAATGTCCCATATAGGGTGATGGTGCGAGGGAGTCAAAATCGGGTGCGGTGTAATGCAAGATGTCCAGGTTAAGTGAGGTTGCGGGTAATCTGGTTTGGCCTGTTCACAATCAATAAACATAAAACGCCAAGTGGCTGAAGTACTCACCTGATACTGGTCAGCCCTTTCCTCAGACAAGCACTTCACTTGGCACTACGATGATGCGAAAGAAGTAGTATAAAAAACCACGTGCGACAATGATGCTCGAATGCGTAACGCGGCGCGTGCGTGGTCAGCGGTGTCCACTCGAACAAGACCAATCGGTAAGTGTCGCGTTGTAAGCGGCCAGAGAGTCGTTCAGCACCCGATGCGAAGACCAGGGTGATGCCAATGCTCGGATTGTACATCAGCCCCCCAGGTGGCGCTATATGCTATTGAATGCGAACAATAACGGCGCAAACATAGGGGATCAATTCAAAATCCTACCAGTTGCAGACTTGCAAAATTCACCTTAATTTATAAATAGATAGAATAGAATTGCTGACTGGTGTAATTTAAATGGCATGGATCTAAATCCTGCAAAATGTTCCATTATTAGCTTCACTCGTACACGCTCTCCAATCGAACACAAATATACAATTAGCAACTGCCCACTGCAGAAACTTGAAACTGTACGTGATCTAGGAATTACACTAGACGCAAAACTACGATTTAATGTTCATATCGAAAACACTTGCAGATCAGCGCGCAAGATGCTAGGATTATTGTTGAGAAACGCGAAGCCTTTCAAAAAGCTTAAAACGAAAAAAATTTTGTTTTCTTCACTAGTTAGAAGCAAACTTGAATATGCAACGGTAATTTGGAACCCTGGCTACCAAGTTCATAAGGATCGGATCGAAAGCATTCAAAGGAAATTCACAAAATTTTATTCCATTGGAAAAGACAAGCAACTACCATATATCATGCGGCTAAAAACTTTCAAATTAAACTCACTGATAGATAGACGAAAAATACATGATATGATATTTTTATTTAAGCTCCTCAACGGCATCACAAATTACATTGATCTTTTGAGTCAAATATGCATCAAGGTTCCCCCCCGTACTCCACGGCATCCTATTTCACTTTTTACGTACCCAACCCACAGGACCAATCTCGGTCATCATTCCCTAATACCCCGATTAAGTAGACTATATAATGAATTTATTAGTAGGGACAAGTCCATTGATCTGTTCAGCGATAATCAAAAAATAATCAAAATTTAAAGATAAATTAATTAAGACACTCGATTCATAGATATTAAAATTGTGAATATTTTTTCACTATTATTGTATTCTTATTTTTTATATACCTTTCATAATTTTAACTTTTTGTACGACTTGTATTTGTATTTGTGTACATGCTGTAACTGCCTATAAATATAATTATGTGTATCCCTAGCACCTAAGACTTGTTTAATGTTAATGTATCACATGTAATTCTGTTGGTAGTTTTACTACATTGGTACTGGTACATTACTAAATAAATAAAATAACGGAGGTTTAAGTTCTCGCGTCGTGTAGGGGCTTAATGTTGGTCTTATCATAAAGGAAAAGGTGTAGAGTTACTAATACTGTAAAAAACCTGGCAAATAAATGTTTCCTTTGTGATTGCCTAAGGGAGAAAGTTTATCTTTTACAGTATTTGAGCACATCTGTGCACTTTATTTTAAAATTATGTGAAAATTATATTATTAACTTTTAATAATCTTTTTTTTAAATTTCGTAATAATATTTAAGTTGCTTAAAAATTGATATATGAATCACTGCTCTCGGTCTAATAATTTAAGAGTTATTGTTGACCAAATAGACCCCTTTCCTTGTGGGCGCAAGTGTAGGTAAGCGGCCCAGCTGCTTTGATGCGTTGTGTGTGTGCGGATACGGAAACATTTTTTATATGGGGAAGAATGAACCACCGATTGGGTGTAATAGTTATGCGAAACATACTGCAGTGGTCATATTAAGCATTTCGCAGCTATATTCGGTATGTAGACAAGTGGTAAGGTCTCCCATTCAGCAGTAACAATTGTATTTAGAAATTTCAGAAATTTGGTGCCATTCAAATTTGGTAGCTATGCTATTGGACAAATCAGTTTATCATATATCATCGCCATTTATTGAAAACTTGTACTGAAATAATGCAGGTCTTGTTGCATGAGGATTCTCCCCAGCGAGTGTTACAATTATTGTTATCCCCGCTCTTGAAAATTTTGCATCGTCTGTCCTTATTTGTATCTGTTGCCATGTATAAAAATCCGCTCGGGCTGGTAAACTATAAACAAAATATTGTGCACTTTTTTAAATGAATAATGATAAAGTCCTTCTCTCTTCAATATGCCTGCAAACACTTAGTCTAGGATCTCTCACTATTTCTGCTAACACATCTATTTCCGATTCATCTCTGCTATTGGAAACAGGAGCAACGGGTAGTCGGCGAATCCCTTGTTCAGCTACTCTATTGTGAACCTTGATAAACGAACGGGTGTTAGGTGTTGGCGCTCCTGCAAAGCGCCGACGTGGGAATAACCCACACCGCAACACTTGCGTTGCCATCACACACAAAATGAAGAACAGAGACGTAACGAAACACATGTTGAGCGTTAGACACAAAGCGACTTACTGACGTTGCCGATTACATGATTAACATTAAACAGTGATCCCTGTTGACATTGACATCTGATCCAATTGTTCTCTTTCTTACTACTTATAAAAATGTTTCCGTATCTACTCACACACAACAAGATGAGTATTAAATTGTTATGCATATAGTGTGTATGAATATGTGTTCCCAGTATGTGAGAGAGTTATGAGTCGTGAGTAGTGGTCGCGCGGGTAATCTAAAAGATTATTTTGAGTGGACTGTATGGAAAAAAAGGTAGCGGGGTTCGTCTCCTAGTTATTACTATTATAATTAGCTCAAAGCAGTAAAATTCCAGGGACTAACCTTGATATCTTTTGCAGGCCTCGCCAGGACGTCCTTCACTTTATTACACCACAGACACAGCTTATTTTCAAATTAATGTAAATTATGAAGAGGTCAAAATATTAAATAAAAGTTTATAATACGAGGTAGCGGTGCGGGCGCGTATCGAACGCACGTTTTGAGATGCGGGGGTCGACGTATACTCTTCACGGTTTCTTCGCGAATAATGTCGCGATCCAAGTTATCCCTTTCATTCTACGCAATGAAGCTAAGTGGCGCAACCATCCCCCCAGCCTTAGGGTGTACCCTAAAGGAAAGGATGTAAAAGGAAAGGAAACGTGAAACGCGAAAGAGAAAAAAAAAAAAATTAACGATACAAAAATTGAACAAAACAAAAAAAAAAAATAAAAAGATGCATCACGCGCGCTTATATTAAAGAAATGAATAAAATTAAAAATAAAACAAGATATAACTTAACCTACAATGCGGATTCGTCCAAGTGACGAATGTAAAAAGAACAGTAAGTTTATTGAGTGGGCAAAGGACAAAGCTTTGCTACTGGTCGTTGGTAAGAACCATTTTTTGTACGCACACTCGCAACTCTAATGACTCCATACGAACCTGGGTGGACGTCTTCAACTATGGCGAGCGGCCAACTAAGTGGTGGACAATTATCCACTTTAATTATAACAATTCTACCCTTATTCACCGGGTTCGTAACAGTGTTCCATTTTGATCGCATTTGTAGCTCATGGAGATACTCATTCCGCCACCGATTCCAATAACTTTGGAGCAAGTTGTCTAATAACTGTTTACGCTGTGACAAATTAATATTAGTTTTTATGTCTGGTGCAGAATGAAATGTACCTAATGGATCGGAACTTAAAACAGTAAAAGGACGTGAATTAAGCACGCACTCGATTTGCGTGAGTAAAGTATACATTTCTTCATAGGTAAATAAAGTTTCACCTATGACAGCGTTTAAGGTGGAGTTTGACACTACGTACGTGTGTTTCCCAGACGCCACCGAAGTGTGCGCAGCTGGGTGGGTTCATTTTCCAATTAATGCCTCGGTTTACAACTCCCTCGTTAAAGGATGCACAAACACACTTCGACTTTAAAAATTTATGTAACTCATCAAAATGCGTTTTTGCACCTACAAAATTCGTTCCGTTATCGGAAAATAAATTAAGACACTCACCGCGTCGTGAAATAAAACGCTTGAACGCACGTAAAAACGACTCCGTAATAAGATCGACTGCTAGCTCTAAGTGAACTGCTCTAGTAACAAAACATGTAAAAAGACAAATGTATGCCTTTTCTTTACGAGCACCTCTGTACCTACTTATCAAAATAAAGAAGGGACCGCAATAGTCAACACCAGTATTTAAAAATGGCTTCGCTTCGTTCACGCGGGGTGCCGGTAACACTGACATGTACGGATTCTGTGCACATGGATTAGCTCTGAAGCACTTGTTACAAGCTCGAAAGCGTTTTCGTACAATATCACGCCCAGCCATAATCCAAAACTTTTGTCGTAATAAGGATAAAAGTAGGTCCGGCATGCATATATTTGCGGTGATAAAAATCTATGATCATTACCGTAATATGATGATTTTTAGGCAACAAAATGGGATGCTTAGCGTCAAACGATAAGGAAGATGTATTTAGTCGCCCTCCAACGCGGAGTAAACCATCCTTATCAATGAACAGCGAATAAGGTAATAAATATTTTGGGACCTTGCACTGCTTTTGGATCGCTGAAATGACATTTTCAAAAAACAAAAATTGCAAGGCGCGTTGCACAGCGATCTCCGCATGCTTCAAATGATCAACCATAATAAATTCAGCGCGTGGAAGTTTATGAACAAAACGAAAAACATACACGATAATGCGTAATAATTTTCCCCACGACGAGATGCGCGAAGAAAGTTGAAGAAGAAAGTTTTCGTATGAAGCTGTTTTAACTACCAGAGCTTTGATTGGTCTATACTCTAAAAGTTTAAAATCATCTTCTTCATTGAATGTAAAATTATCCAACGGCCATGACGATGGATCGTTTCGTGCCCACGGTGGGCCATGCATCCAAAGTGAAGAAAATCCCTAGAAATACAATCGCTAGGGTTTTGCTTACCCTCGACGTGAAAAAAATGTTTAGGCGCGAGATACTATTGTATCTTTGAAATGCGGTTAGCGATAAAAGTATCAAACCGATGCGGGGACGAATGCGTCCAATATAATGCGACCGACGAATCTGTAAGAGCGAACACGATTTTACAATGCGACTTTACAGAATCACGGATAAAATTAAGAAGTTGTGCCATAAGTAGCACAGAGCAAAGCTCTAGTCTAGCTAACGAGACCGTACGTGTAGGTGCAACGCGGCTTTTAGCTATCGCCAACGCAATGCGGTTAGGTTCATCTGGAATAACAACACAAAAATATACAACGGCACCGTAGCCTCGTTCGCTAGCGTCCGAAAAACCTAAAAGTATAACGCGATGTGTGGCGCTATCGATACCAAAGAAACGCGGAATTTCAAACTTATGTAAAAGTGGCAACTCCTTCCTACAGGTTGCCCAAGCTGTACGAATATTTTCTGGTGGTGGATCATCCCACCCGACGTTCGAAATCCACAATGCCTGAATTAATAACTTTGCATATAAAATAACAGGTGCACAGAAGCCATTAATATCCCACAGCTTAGCTACTGTTGATAACATAAGACGCTTAGTACATTCAGGCCGCGGAGTAAAATTAATAGCAATGCGGAAAATATCTTCTCGTGGACACAAACTTAGCCCCAAAATTTTTAATGAATCATCATTGTCAAAATTCACGCTACTTGACAATCGATTCTCTTGCGGTATGACATTTAGAACCTCTGCTGAATTACTGACAAATTTAACTAAATTAAATCCGCCCAATTTAAACATTTTAATTAAGTCCTGCGCTAAGCTGGCACCACTAGAGGGTGTACGTGTAGATACGCACAAATCGTCCATATATATGTTATTAGATGCAACGTCCGCGGCGCGGGGGTACTGACTCTGTTTGTCAGTTGCGAGCTGCCTCACGGCGCGCATGGCAAGATAAGGGCTGCAACGCAGCCCGAAGCAAACGCGAGTAAAATTATACATTTTTGTATCAAGTTCGTTTTCAAAACGATGTAAGATATTTAAAAAACGCCTATCCGAATTTCTTAAAATAAGATTTAAAAACATTTGTTTGATATCTGCCGTGAATGCTATTTTATAAAGACGAAAATTTAAAATAATTGTTGTAAGATCGGGTTGCAAATTAGGACCTGAATGCAAGCAGTCATTTAATGAAATGCCTGTCGTAGTCTTGTGACTTGCGTCCAACACTACACGGAGCTTGGTGGTAAGTTTGTCTGAGCGACAAACAATGCGGAATGACATAAAATAAATCCCCCTCTTTCACTGGAGGCGCGGGTTCAATAATACCACTAGCTAAATATTCGCGAAGAACACTGTCGTACTCTTTACGTAAAAGAGGACTCAAATTTAAATTTCGATTTAAATGCTCGTAACGACGTTGTGCAGAAATTAAAGAATCCCCTAAGCACGAGGGGTCGCGGTTGAAAGGCAATGCCGTAATAAATCGGCCGGTGCTGTCACGTGTCGTATTATTTTCAAAAAAGTTTTCACATTGAAGTTCGTTAGGTGACAAGTACTTAGCAGAAGGCACCTCTTGTAAAGACCAAAATCGATTAACTAAATGTTCGAGAGAATCATCAGTCGATGTGAAAAAACTACAAATAGAATTTTGTTTTTGTATAGAATTATTAATTTGAATATAATCTACGGAACCAATTATAATAAAACCAAACGCAGTCTCTAATGCGTCCGGATATCCGGGCGGGCCAACTACCTTACCCGGTCGCAAGATTTCCGTAAAAACTTCGGATCCAAGTAATAAATCGATATGACCGGGTACATTGTACTCCGGGTCTGCAAGCGTAACATTTTGTAAATAACCAAGGCATGATGTATTTATTTTTGCCGAAGGCAAATTGTTTGATATTTAATCAATACAAATGGATTAATATGTAGCGAGTAGCCCGATTCATAACTTGAAATTAAATTAGTATAACTCCCTATTGGGTATGATTTGTCGCCAATACCTTTAACAGAAAGTGAGTAATCTATATGTTTCGTACGAAGTCCTAATCGCTTGCAACATTGTTTCGTAATAAAATGATTTTGTGAACCCATATCAATTAAAATGCGAATTTGTTTTTGCGAACCATCTTTACAAAGTACTTTCACGCAGGCGGAGGTCTGTACAGCGTTGGACATAGCGCACACAACATCACTCGTAGTGTTATCAATAATATCAGCTGAAGCGGACGGGCCAACTTCAGAGCGTCGATGCATAACGTTCTTCGCGCCGCGCGTAAACAGGTTCGCCCGAGCTGAAGTACTCGCGGGTGGGGAAGATACAGCCTCACCGCCCGGAGCCGCCTGCTCATGTGTAGCAGTGACTGTCGTTCGATTTACTGGGTTTTTATTATCGATCCAGTGCAACATAGTATGATGCCTATATCGACAATGCTTACATACGTTTGTCGATTTACACACCGAAACAGTGTGTCGTAAACTTAAACAATTAATGCACGATTTATTATTTTTAATAATATTAAACCGTTCGCGAGGCGTCATATTCTGAAACCTCGCACAATCGTAATAATGATTGTGGGTTTTCGAAAAACAAACAATACAGGAATAACTGTTATTATTATTAGTTACAAATGATTTCAAAATAGTTTTAGATGAAGTTGACGGGTTTGATTGTGATCTGGACTTCGTATTTAATGAACTGTGACACTGCAATATTTTTATTTGATCGCGAATAAAAAAAATAAAATCTTCGAGTTTGGGAATATCGCAATTTCGCTTATCATCAAAAGCGCGAGTAGTTTCGCTATCGACCTTTTTAAGAGCAATATACAATAAAATAAAGTCGCTTATGTCATCTTATTTTAAATTTCTTAAGGCCGACACAGACGATGCAAATTTATCGACGAAATGTTCCAGCTGGTTTGCGTTAGCAGTGGCGTGCGGTTTGTAATCAAAAATAGTGTCTAAATACGCGGTCGCCAAAAGCCTCTTATCCTCATACCTATCGACGAGAGCTTGAAAAATAATGTCATAATTATCAGGTGACGGAGTTATGTCTGAATACACTGACAACGCTTTGCCAGTTAACTTACCAATTAAATAGTATAATTTATCCGACTTGGAAAGTGAGGGGTTATTGTGTATTGTATCCTTGAAACTAGAAAAAAAGATTGGCCAGTTGCGTACGTCTCCGTCAAATCCCTTTAATTCGATAGGGGGGAGTTTAGCTTTCCGAGGTAATAATGAATTATCAGCGCCTTGAATGTTCACTGCCGTTTTCGGTTTATTTAATGAAACTTGACGTATTATATTACAAAGAATCTCTTCAAATGCGTTAAGTTTTTTATACCATATATAAATCGTCTAAAACCTTTTCGAAGTTTAATCGATCGAATCAACCTTTGACGCTTGGGTCAAAATTTTTTCGATAAGGGTGTCATCGGTTAAATTTCGTGATAAATCATAAATGCCTTGGATCCTTTGAAAATAAGCCGCAATTTTGGCTTCCAATATAGCTACTTGCATCAATTGTGACTTCGACATTCTTATACAATGTATTAAAATAAATGTACAAATTATTTAAGTTTTATTTAGTGTTAATTCCGCCAATATTTGTCTTTAAAACAATTCGACACGTGTTTCGCCTCTACACGAGGCATCCTCAGGACGTGTTGTCTCGCCAAAATCTGGCACGAGATTGAGTCTCGTTTGTTGTTGTAAAGACAAATATTGGCAGAATTAACACTAAAGAAAACTTAAATAATTTGTACAATTATGGATTTCCGCAAAGTAACGCCAATAAATTTTCTAAAATAAATGTAAACAAACAAAATTTACAAGTACCCACTATAAATTTGTTGAACGAATATGAACGTACGGTTAGAAAGACTATGAAGGTAGATTCAAATTATCGTAATAGGGCGCGGTTCGTATGATAATAAGACTGATGAATAGTAAAGGTAGTATATTAGGTATGTCTATTCTAAATAAAAACGGTTGCGGAATGAATATTAAATAAAAATGCGGTGACCAAGTAAAGAGCATAAGTTATTTAGTTAATTTAAATAAATGCGACGTGGTAAAAACATAACATTTGATTATGTTCTATGCAATACCATCAATAAAAATGTTACGAGTAAACGTACATAAAATGATGCTATTTATTAAAATAAATAGGTAAAATGCGATACGGTATGTACTATGTACAATTAAGAAATGCGTATATTAATATTAACTAATTAGTTTCGAATGCTTGGTCAATATGAAACATAAATTAAATGAAAATGGTATCTAGTGATGCAATATTTTATACGAATGGCACGTGGCGTTAAGGATATTAAAAGGATTTAGGATATGGGTCTGAAGGGCCAAAAAATGGTCGCGCGGGTAATCTAAAAGATTATTTTGAGTGGAGTGTATGGAAAAAAAGGTAGCGGGGTTCGTCTCCTAGTAATACCAATTAGCTCAAAGCAGTAAAATTCCAGGGACTAACCTTGATATCTTCTGCAGGCATCGCCAGGACGTCCTTCACGTTATTACACCACAGACACAGCTTATTTTCAAATTAATGTAAATTATGAAGAGCTCAAAATATTAAATAAAAGTTTATAATATGAGGTAGCGGCGCGGGCGCGTATCGAACGCACGTTTTGAGATGCGGGGGTCGACGTATACTCTTCACGGTCGCTTCGCGAATAATGTCGCGATCCAAGTTATCCCTTTCATTCTACGCAATGAAGCTAAGTGGCGCAACCAAGTAGTGTGTAGTGTTCAGTCTAATGGGCATCGTTCTCATCTTGGGGCATGGTCGATCACTGAGTGAATAAATTTATTACGGCTGATGAAAAAAAATGTCAATATCTTTAATTTTTTTCACAATTCTGCGCAGAACAGAATGTCTGCATTCGTTAGTATGCGGCTGGCCAACGTCGAAACGGCCTATCTACTCCGTGTATGTGCAGTACTCGCCCATACTCCGATCCGTCCGGTCAGAAGCGAACAATCTAATGTAGAGTTAGCCACATCGAATAATAATTTCATGTCTGCTATATATATAAATATTATTATTAAAGTAGAACAAAAGGTGAAGAATTCCATGATCACCATTTGCTGCCGGTAGTGCAGCGGCACGTGCGCCGGGCCCTATAAATACGGCCGCATGGTCGACACAAGGGTCGGACTGTCACGCATGCTTGCATAGTGTACGAATCTTCTGTAAAGTCGCGAATCGCTATTCTGCAGAAAATTTTATACAGAAGCACCCCTTGTTGAAGAAATGGAGGGGAAGGTCTGCACAAGCCGAAGCAGGGCCTTCGCGTATGGTAAGACCCCCAAGGTCACACGCAATCGTCTCAAGAAGAAGCCACAATGAAGCCACCGCCCGGCTGTCACAAGGCCAAATATCAAGACAAGGCGAGGCCAAGAAGACATCAAGCGATGATGAGAGTACTTCACAAAAAGTGCCCCGTCGCGAGCGTGATGCAAGCTGAGGTGCTGTCAGACGGTATATTGAAGTGGATGGCCATGTATCTGCGCATCCAGAAAGCCAAGCACAAAGGCACGGAGCTCTCAGTAGACGACCAGGTCGCACTTGAGTTTACCCAGAAGTCGATGATCACGTTGCCATCAACGTGTCGGCGCTCAATATCGCCAGCGGAACAAAAACCGTGAGAAGTAGACGAAAACTGACATGTCTCCGGTTTCGTCCCGACATCATATGGAAGCACCAAAGCCACAGAAGGTGACTTTCGCCAAGGCCGCTACCCGCCTCACGCTACCCTATGTCGCCCGTCATACAAGCGCGACACCCAAGGGCGCTAGGCAAGCACCCTAACCGCAATCCACCCAGCGCATCCCAACGCCGCCCACTGTAGACGCACAACCAAAGAAGCCTCGCTACCCTACTCACCTACTTGGCCTTAGGTGCCAGTGGTGATAAGAAGGTTGGAAAATTTGGTCCAACCACTTTAAGATACTGGGGGAGAAACTAAACCCCTCGCCAAATGGCCGCCCGTACAAGAGCGGTTTCAGATTCTTTTGGGAGGACGAGGTTGGGTATAGAATGCTGCAGGCCTATTTCTCTGATCTCCAGAAAGAGACAGGAGTCGAATAGCATTCTTACTCCCGGCCAGAAGAAAGAAACGTGAAGGTTAAACGGTGACCGAGGGCTGCCATCTGAAACCTGCACGGAGGAAATTACGGAAGTCTTAACAAAAAAAGGGTATGACGTAGAACACGCCAAAACCATAAAGTCAGACAATGTCGCCCGGGCATATATTTAATGTTTCACTAAAGAAGACTCCATATATACAATCAATATATTAGGTGACAGTTCCAAAAGATCCACCATAGTTCTCACAATTGGTACTGACCGCTCAAACCTCCGTGGAAGAGACGGCCCCGGTGTCTGTAATGGCCCTGCCCCCCACACGGAGATGCAGTCGGGAAGAAGAAGCGGGGCAAAGAAAAATCGAAGGCAAAAAGCGGCGTCACAGAATCATCTGAACGACCGGAGGAGATGGGCAGAATGTCAATATACTCAAAGACATGACATGAAAAAAATTAGGAAGTTGCTCCACTCACTTACAGACGCTGACAGAACCTCGAATTGAAGAGCCTAGCGAAACTCTTAGAGAATGGAGGGGAGTCTGAATATTGTATTATGGAACCCTCGTACCCTCACAGGGAAGGCGCGTTGATTGCGAGCGTTCCTACAAGAGTACAAAATCGACATTATGCTAGTAAGCGAGACACACCTGCATCCCAACGACAAATTCAAGATTCCAAATTACCACATCTACAGGAAAGTCGAGATATCGCCGGCGGGACAGGTGTATCTGAAGTTTGGTTCTGCAGACAGGGCGGAAATCCTGGTCGACAGTACGCACCAGTCCAGACTTGGATCCCCAGCAGACCAGACGGGTGGACGAACTTGTGAAGGCATATCTATCAGAAAGAGAGACCACAAGCCACCACAACCAGATATTCGTGACTCCAGGCCAGGTGTTGAGGTAAATCAGACGCCTACCTACTAGAAAAGCACCTGGTCTGGACAGAATCACAAATGAAACACTGAGGAGCATGCCAATGAAATGTGTGGTCGCGCTCACTCGTACTTTCAACGGCATATTCCACTCCGGCGATTTTCCAGATGCCTAGAAAGTAGGTAAGATGGTGATGCTTCTAAAACCGAGAAAGGAAGCCCACAATCTCGAGAGCTATAGACCAATCACTTAGGGGCGGCTGTACAAAATAATGCAAACAGAGATGCCATGCCAAATATTTTTTATCAAACAGAAGATTACTTGTCCTCCACACAGAGGATTGCTAGTCGAGTGTTAGGCCAGCGAGAGCCGGAGTACCTCAAGGAAGCTGCCTCTCTCCGCACTGCTATGCCTGGTATACCAACGATATCCCTGTCGTTCGGCAGCCTAAGCTCGCTTTATACGCAGATGACACGGCTTTCTACGCATCCTCCTACAGACCGGCGAGCAGATACCTCGTCACACCTTTATCTGGTGGGAATTACCCCGCTATACGCAAGACCCCCGGATGAAGAGGGTAGGAGAAAAATGAAGGCATATACGAGAGACATCATTGACGAAGAGGAGGACAGAAAACCAAGCAAGAGGCCAACAACTACAAAGGACTGACTGACTGACTGACTAGCTATCTAGTAGCAAGGACATAACACAAAAAAAATCTTTGTGACCCGAGCTACTAGCGCCGACCCCAAAATACCCATATGACTCTCCCAATGTCTTGGGAGAAGAAGATGGCTCTTCTTTTGCCAGGGTATAGGGCTCAGCCCTGACACACTCCTTCCGCCCTATCACAGGGGTGAGAAGATAACTCGTCACAAGGGTCATTCATGCTCGTGCTTTCGTATAGTTCAGAACTCTCTGGGGACGTCGTTACGCTGTCCATTGAACAATCCAAACGAAAGTGATAAAATACTCGTGCAGTTTTCTTTAGAAGAACCAATGAATGATATCCAGCAAGATAACAACACCTCTTTTTACTTAAAATACAAAGACGGAGTTTTGCCAATTACTTTTGTGCCTCAAAGTTAAAAATAGTAAAATTGTATCTCGAACACATCATAACGGACGCTTAAAAGATGACCAGTTTTAACACCAGTTGACTTTGGTACAAGTATCTACATGAAGAGTGCATCGAACTCTCTTCGAGCACAATATAATAATGAAATGAAATATCAATATAATAACGCATTTAAGAGTATGCTCAACCTGGCCCTGGCTGCTAAGTGCGACTTCTCACTTAGTGTCTTGTTTGAAAAGAATAGAGTTCCCGACTTCTTTTCCGTTGGCTTCAGGACGTTGCCCTTTTTCCATGTGGTGGCAAGTTTTTGTTTTGAGGATAAGTGTTAAATATTAATGTGTATGTGCTCATGGCTTAAATAAAAAAAAATATTATACAACTTTATAAAATGTAATTATTTGAGTTAATTGTATTTATTTTCAGTTCTTTACATAAGTATGTGCGGCCAATACCTATTAATTTTTATCCGACTTCAAAAACGAGGAGGTTATCAATTCGATCGGTATTTTTTTTTATGTATGTACACCGATTACTCTGAGATTTATGATCCGAATTACGTTATTTCTTTGTTCGATGCAGAATAGATGCCATTTGGTCCCATAAAAATTTTACAGAGTTAGGCCCAGTAGTTTTCATTTTATGAATATTTTTGTTTACCTCGATGATATAATTGTTTTGTGTACGGCTTTTTTAGGAGTTTTCATTCAGGTTGATTAGGTATATATTATAATTATTAACTGGCACTAAAAAGTAAAAAATAAAACAACGTTTAAAAAAACTGAAAAGTATCAAATAACTAAATTTAATTTAATAGTATTATTTGTATGTGCTACATATTGATAACTTTGAAGTCGGTGCCAAGCCAAATGTAAGTACCTACACTCGCCACGCGTGACTTTGAGCGGGATTGCTTAGTCTAGAACAAAAGAAGCCAAGCGGACAGACACGCTTGGCCAGACAACCTTAATAATTACAGCAAGTAAGCTGTTTATAATATTAAGTTTTATTTTGTTTAGGGCTTGGCACTGACTTAAAACCTTTCAATAGGTAGCACATAGTAATTTTCATTTACTTATTTTTGACTTACTCGAGTAAGGTGTAGAGTATTTGACGTTATTTAGATTATTATTAGAGTATTTTTGTTACATTACTTTAAATATTAAATATATTTAAGTGAACGTAGTTTTATTTTTTTTTAATGTTTAGATACCTCTCAACAGTTCGACAGTGGTTTCGTGTTTGTAAGCTAACTTTAGAAACGGTACAGTTAACCTAGGGTGGTATATAAATTAATAATCTTTTTGTAATGTTTAATTTATCAATTAAGGTTTTTAATACTTATGACATTAACATTTCCAGCTTCATAGCATGATAAATATTACTTAAGTGGAGACATCATTAAAGAACAACAACTTCGCCTCAAGACTACCATCTGTTTCCTCTGCCCCTACCCCTACCGCCCCTACCCCTGCCACCCCTGCCCATATTCCCACCCTCTCTTTCACTCCTTATTTTCATTTCTTTGAATCTATGTGCCATCCTTTCCAATTCATCAGGAATGTCCTGTTCGGCTTCTTCCAATATTTTTATCAGCTCAGCAGCATGTGCCCAATCATTTCTTGTAATTAATGTTAGAGCAGTGCCAGTTTTTCCTGCTCTGCCCGTTCTGCCAATCCTGTGGACATACTCCTCAATATGCCTTGGAAAATCTAAGTTAATAACATGTGTTAAATCTTTAATGTCTATTCCTCTAGATGCAACATCTGTAGCTACCAAAATGTTTACTGTACCATCTAACATATCTGCAAGAGCAGCTTCACGATCACTCTGATCAAGATTTCCATGTATTGATTGACAGGGAATACCTTTCACAGCTAGTTCTGATGAAATATGTGAAGCTGTTGCTTTTTTGCCACAAAATATAATTATCTTATCATTTTCATCCATATCATAAATGAATTCAAACAAAGTAGAATCTTTATCCTCTTCTTCAACAAACTTGAATTTTTGTGTCACAGTGTGTACAGCAGCTAAGTCTAAGGATCCCACATTCACTTGAATAGGATTTGACATGTATTTCTCTGCTAAACTACATACACCTTCAGGCCAAGTAGCGGATGTCATTACGCATTGACGATTAGGTCTCACGTCAAATAAAGATGACCTAATCTGTGGCTCGAAACCCATATCCAGCATTCTATCTGCTTCGTCTAACACAATATAAGAAAAATTTATTGCATGTAAGTGCCGTGCCAGCACCAAATCATTGAACCGACCAGGTGTAGCTATCACAATATCTACACCTTTACTAACTTGATTGATTTGGTCTTTTCTATTTGCACCTCCATATAAACATACAGACTTTATCCCCCTGTATTCATATTTACAAACTTCCTGCCAAATTTGTAAAGCCAGTTCCCTAGTTGGGGCTAATATGAGAACAGTAGGACCTGCTCGTTCTTCTCTTGGTGTTGGTTGTCCATCTATGTGAATGAGAGCTGGTAATAGAAATGCTAATGTTTTACCGGTACCAGTTTGGGCAATTCCTATCATGTCTTCTCCTCTTAACAATATAGGCCAAGCTTGACTTTGAATTGGCGATGGTTGTTTGAAACCCTGTTTGTATATTTGCTCCAGAATTTCAGGGTAATTACGGAAAGCATGTTCAAACTTTAGAACTGGGTTTGGAATTGGCCTTAAGTCAGGTTTGTCGTCAAATGTTCTTTTAACTTGTATGTCATTATTAACTTTTCTCCACTGAGCCACTTGAGACGGAGTCATAGCCGTAATTTCAGGGTCTTCCTGATAGAAATCTTTAACAATTGGAGGGAGATTTGCCCAAATGTCTTTCTGCACCTTATCACAATATGCATTAAATCTTTCCCAGTCCATTACTTCCTCCCCATGTTCGTTTATTATCATATATTCCTTAGGGTCAAAATTTGGATCAGGATTATTAGTAGAATTTTTAGCAGAATTAGTAGCAGTATCAAATGATTTTTTTACTGGAGGCTTCCATTCTTCTGTTAATTTTCCTATCATTTCCTGTACTTTACTGATGTTATCATCAGATCCCAACAGAGTTATGACAGTGTCTGAACCTGAAGCTTGGCCAATTTGGATCTTTGTATCAGTTTCATACTCTAGATCACGAATTTTAGAACCACCTTTACCTATAATCCTCCCCACCTTATCAGATGGAACTGTGATGTTTTTTTTATTATTTGTATCAAATCTCTGGTTGTTTGTATTAGAAATGTTATTAGCTCTCCAATTAGACCTATTTGTATTAGAGATGTTATTAGCTCTCCAATCAGATCTATTGGAATTAGTATAAACAGTTGTAGCTACAGGTTTACTAGAATTGGAGGAGCTTTGGTTAGGTGGAGGTTCAGAAGCAGCCACGCTAGCTTCATACGCATCCCATTCATCATTTGGATCCATTGTGTACTGCAACAAATAACATTGAAATAAATTACTTTGTTTTTGTCATATCTACACATGAAATTAACTTTTTACGTGTCAATGTGCTGCTTCTTCGGTTACGGTAATAATTGTAATCTAAGTAACATTATGTTACTTAAAACCAGTGAATCTACTATTCAAAATTTATGTAATCAAGTTTAAATCGGTTCCCAAATCAAACCTTAAAGGAATGAGTTTAAAAGTTTCATTTTTAGATATTATGAAATAGACGAGTAATTTTACAACAGTTTGAAAATCTATTTCCTGATATGCAATTAATTCATTTGAGTAGGTTATCAACTGTGTAGATCCTGTACATGGAGCCACAACCAGAGAGTTTAACAAGACATACCAAGATTTACAAACGATACGTCACTCGAACGGTTGGCTCAATGGAAGAGAAATCAAAGTCGTAAAATAGCAGCATAAAATTTCACTTACAAATGCTAATGCGCCTCCCATATAATCTTTGAAAAATAAAACAAACAAACATTCCTCTTTCTCAACTTTTAGTTAAGTCTGCTAACTTGATAGCAATAGCCAACTAAATCCAAAAAGGGAATATTCTACTTTTATTTTCCTTACAGATTCAAGCCATAATTTGGCGTAGCGTGTGGAGAGTTTTAAAAATTGCATTTGGCTCCATACGCACACTGTTTTTATTTGTAACAGTATTTATGGCCCGACTAAGGATATAAGCAAACAATATGTAACAGACAATTTGTTATGTTTTTAAAGAGATAATAATCATTTCTGGGATTAATTACACAAATACCTAAAACTGAATACAAAATTTTATGAATGATGCGGGACTAATATGCAAATATTGGGGTTGAGCAGGTTATCAACTGTAAAGTAGATCCTGTAGATGAAGCCACAACCTGAGAGTTGAACATAGCATACAAAATTTTATCAACGATACGTCACTCGAACGTTTGGCTCAGTTGGAAAGAGCGCTCGCACGTAACGCCAGAGGTCGCGTGTTCGAGTCCCGCATAACTCATAAAATTTTGATTTCAGTTTTATATGTGTAATCAATCCCAGAAGTGAGGATTGTCCCTTTAAATTTCTATAATATGTAATAGTACAAGTACAGAAGGCTCCGCAAAATCAATTTAAAAAATAGGGACTCTTGCGGCCATACAATAAGGTGCAATTCAGATCGCACAGAGATAATAACCTACATTATATTCACCTAGAAGTTTCGCGTAACTTTTACCTTTTCCGACGACATAAGGGTTGTATTCATTACCTAAAACTGTACCTAGTATAAGGTCATCTATAAAAATAGCAGTGTTTTTTATGTGTGCAATTTTAAATTAATATTCATTCGTTTTTATACATGTTTAAAACATCGGTCAAAATTAAGCATTTCTCTAAACGTTGCCCAACTATCTCATAACAACGAGCATAGTCACCACTAGGGCGTCCGACCGAGCAAATATTATGCAGGGGACACAATAGATCTACAAATTCAAGTGCAACTTTCCCCAATAATAATAACAGGTCAGTTTTTGTGGTGTAGCCATTAGACAAGCATTCTTATTTAACCGATTTGACGCACGCGAAAAACGCCCAGTGCGTTCTTTTGCTGTATCCTCTCCAAAATCCTTAAAATTACTCTGATATTCAGAAAAGATTGTAAAATTTTTCTCAGCTCAAAAGTCGATTTACAATAAAAAATCAAACAATCCAAAGATGTACATTATTCATACTCCATGTTATATTAATCCTAAGTAGCCAGTAATCCTAAAACAGCAATTTTATATTAAACCCCTATTATTAAACTTTCTATTACCAACAAAACCTTAGTCAACATTAAACCATCTTAAATGGGGTTCAAAATGTATAAGATGTTTGAAAATTTGACAATACCATCAAGAATCCTATAAAACAATTCCTATTTGTATTGTTTTGTCGAATAATAATAAAAAACTATGTTTAAAAAACCAACTTCAAAAACTCAAAAGTATAAAATAACCTAATTTAAGACACCTCGTATGCAAATCTTATAAGGCTTAAGCTGTTTTAGGGCCATCCTAATCTCGTACAGGCTGACGTCTCGGATATCTTCGGTATAATGCCGGGTTAGTTTGGCTCTTGGGTCTTCAGCCTTGTTTGTAACAGGTGCAGGCGTGTCCGTAGAAATTCTCAACCTCCCCCTCAAAAGTTCGGGTTTAGACGAAACGACCCTGCCGTCACCGGTCTTCAGCTTCGTCAGTTGGCTATGCCCAATCGACAACTCTGCGAATCTTTTGGAGTCGTTTTTACGCTCTGTGGCCTCGCGATCAATGACTCGGAGATTTGTCTATTTATCTGCCTATACTGGGATGCATCGTCCGTTGACTGAAGGGCATTTTATTGTCATACATTAAACAGTAATTTTTTTAAGTAGCTATGGGTAGCTATCACGCTACGAAAGGTTCCGCGTGCCATAAACAATATAGATTTTTCATGTTCTCGTGAGACACTGAAATATCCTGAAGAACGTTTGTTAGCTTTGAATGACAAGTAGCCTAAGACCCACTTTTCGGAAAACGGTTTAATAATAATAATATATAACCAAACTAAATGAAAACTCCTAATAAAACAGTACACAAACTATAATAACATCATCCATGTAATCAAAATTATTCCTAAAAAATGTTCATAAAATGACTACTTTACCAAACTGTGTCAAATTTTATGGGACCAAATGGCAAACATTCAGCATTTGATGCTAAATAATAATCACGAAAATCAGATTATAACTCTCAGCATTATCGGTGTACATAAATAAAAAATACGAATTGGATTGAGAACCTCCTCCTTTTCAGTCAGTTACAAAGCTACAATTTAGACAAGACTTTTCATAAAAGACAAAGTAAAATCGTATTCATCCATTCCAATCAAATCAAATAGATGATAAGATAAAGTTTTTGGTGTCACAAAAAAATTACAGCTCTTTATTAATACAAGCATGTCAAATTTAAATATTGTCTAAAATTGGCAAGAACATTTAGAGAAGGTCAAATTGAGCAGCAGACGGCAAAAATGATGTAAATAATAAAAGTTAACCATAAAACAAGTTTAACATAAAACAAGCTTTTATTAGTTTTTAATTATTTATTATTAAAAGAACTAAAGTTAAAATAATTTAAGCCTGATAAAAAAACAATATATACCTACATGCAACATTTAACAATAATAACCCTTTTCCTATACAAAATTCCTTACCTATGTATACTAGTCAAAACAAAATAAGGGCCACTTGATTATTTTGGCCTCGCTAGCGATAATTTATTTTTTATGCATTCTCAAGTAGCTGATAATTTATTGAGGTGTTACCTTATTTGTTTAGACACATTTTTTGAGCATTCCACCTGCATAATTGTTTAAAGTGGGTAGTTTTAGATAATTTATTGTAACCACTTGATTCTACCCGATTTTAAGACGGATTTCAACTCAGTCAAATTGACGATTCTCTCAGGAACACTGTAAGTATGGTATGCCGAGAAATCGAAGTCATATGGACTTGCCAACCGTAACTAGGGCCGTAACATTGCTTCAAGAAGGCCATTCGCAGCGTTCTGTCGCGTTGCAGCTGGGTTTTTCCCGACGAGCGATCCAGAATGTTTGGAATCGTTTTCAAGAGACTGGGAGACTAACCAGGAGACGGGGATCTGGCAGAGTTCGAGCAACTTAGCACAGGAGGACCGCTACGTGCGCTTGACTGCGCGTAGAGAACGCTGTATAACAGCCCGTTCTTTACAAAACCGTTTGCGGCAGGCGACCGGTACACGTGTTAGTGATCAAACTATTAGAAATCGTTTACACGAGGACCAGCAGTTCTCCAGGAGACGCGTAGTGCGGATACCATTGACAAGTGCTCACCGTGCAAACCGATTATCATTCGCAAGGCAGCATCTGGCGTGGGATATGAATGATTGGAGGACAGTATTGTTTTCGGATGATTGCAAAGTTAAATTTTTTAGTGATAACCATCGCATTAGGGTCTGGAGGCGTAAGGTGAGCTATTTTCGGATGCTTGCATCCATGAAAGTGACAAATTTGGGGGCGCCATTGTTATGGTATGGGGAGGAATCTCTATGTCAAGCAGAACCGAGCTGGTAATTCTAAACGAAGGCACAATAACAGCTCAACGTTACATCGAGGAGGTCATAAGACCCCATGTGGTCTCATATGCACAGAGAATCGGCGCAAGATTCCATCTGATGCACGATTTTGCAAAAATGTTAATTGTTTAGAAAAAGTGGAGAAAATTTCTTATTTTAATGGAATGCATCATTATTTTATTCTGTCTACAATAAAAATCAATCAATTTATCCAATTGAATCATTGATCAACCTTTAAACCTCAAGAATTCATGTGAATACTGTAAAAACGTGGTGGCCCTTATTTTGTTTTGACTAGTATATATATTTTTATTATCTAACTCTAAAACTACACCTTGTATTTAATATTTTTGTTTTTATCACAGACATAATTTTTTATATAAAAAAAAGTTATAATCACAATGATGGCAAATAAAAAAATTATAAAGGTGTAATATGTGAAATGTTCCATTTTTTTTAATCAATATCATGTAGTGTTAGACCATGTCCCAATAGCTAATAATATCGCCAATAAATAAAAAAATGGCTAAACCAATTTATATGAAATTTTGTGTGAGTATCAGATAGGTTCAGACCTAATCGAATCAGCCAATATCTATCATTTTTCATACCCCTAATGATAAGGGTGACCCCGCCACTATCATTTTTTGATACAGCATTGAAAAATACATATAATGCGGAGGTGTAAGTTTCAAGGGTTTAGTTTCTGGAAAAGGATTTGATTTTCAGATAAGTTTTAGCTTGGTATACCTATAATCTTTAATCTCATCTAGATTCTGTTATCTGAAGTATTACAATAAATACTGGTTGGTGCCTGGCCTGCGGCCACACTCATATGTATTTATGTTCTAACTTCACCTAATCTAACTTTAGTTTCTGGAAAAGGTTTTCAAATAAGTTTTAGCTTGGTATACCTATAATCCTTGATCTCATCTAGTTTATGTTATCTGAAACATTACAATAAATACTGGTTGTTGCCCATATGTATTAACATTCTAACTTAACCTATCATACCTTTACTTTCTGGCAAAAGATTTTATGTGCTCAAATTTATTTATACAGGGATCATGTTAATTATTTTTATTTTGTATGAACAGAATCATAAATTAATATTAATAATATTAATAATAATAATCATAAATTAATAATATAATATTAATACTAAATCATAATATTTCTCATCGCAATCACTAACTGTAAAAGTCAAACTTCATAAAGAGGTTATCATCAATGAAATATTTAAAAGTTTAAAAATTCATATCTCGTAAAGTAGATGTTTCCTCGCAGAATGAATACCACCATAGGATTCCTGACTTTTTTTTCTGATATAGTAATAATCTTGTATTATCAAAAATCGTGCCAATGGATTCTAAATCGCAGCCGTTATCACTTTAAAAACATAACAAATTTTTTAGAAATATAAGAGACGAGCAGATTATCAACTGTAAAGTAGATCCTGTAGATGAAGCAACCTGAGAGTTGAACAAAGCAAACAAGATTTAATGATGATACATCACTCAAACGGTTAGCTCAGTTGGTTAGAGCACTGGCACGGAACGCCAAAGGTTGTGGGTTCGAGTCCCACATAAAATTTTGTTTTTGAAATTTTATATGTGCATAACTTTCATACTGTTCCATCCACAGATCCACAACAGGGTTGCAAGATGGCAATCAAATAGAATAATTGTAGTACAATAAATTTTATGTATAATATATTTTGTAAATCTGAAAATCAGTCATCACCTTTTTTTTGGGTATAGGGTGGATGAGGGCAGAGCACATGGCAATTTTTGGGGGAAGCCTTTGTCCAGTAGTGGATATCTTTCGGCTAAAATGATGAGATGCTTCTTTAATTATTGACTATTTAATAATAATAGTGAACATTGGTTAGAAGACAGAGGGTATTTATGTTAAGAGGACAAAAATTGCTTCTCTTTAAACATTCAATAATCCGAATGGGGTCTAACAATAATAACAAGTCCCTCTACTGTTTTATAATTCTTGTTTTATAAATTTTATTTGACTAATGTGAACTGAATATATACCTACAAAACATTGAATTATAAAATAGATTGTCAAATTTTGGTTTATCCAATTGTGGAAATATTAAAGAGATCTACTTGTAATTTGTGTTTCTAAAGAATTTTATAACCTTAATTCACTAAACGTGAAGGTTTTTTATTAGATTTTCTTTACTCAGTCATGCTACAATTTTTTTCTGTCATGTTTTTGCACCATGTCTAAATCAATTACTGCTATTCTTCTTGGAATCCGCTTCATCAGAAGTAGTACAAAATTAAGAATTAAATATTTCCTCTCATAGACCGCTTACAAACAAAAAGAAGACTAAGCCACTATGCTCATTATGTAGCTGTTCGTCGTTCAGTATATAACTTATTGACGGTCATTGTAGCATAAAGTTAGGTTCTTGTTAAGATATCATAAAAACAGTATTCAACTCACATTCTAAGTACAATAATTGATTTGAAATCAAAATGTACGTATCTGCCTGCCTTCAACTAAAACCTTCGAACTTCTGGGTTAAAACTTTAAGTTAGAAAACTTTAAGAGAACTTAGAAACGTCTAGAATGATAGAAATAAGGATGTAAGCAGTTAGGAAAGTAGTAGCTATGTACGCTTTTCTGCAAAGATGAAAGATTAATAAAATATTTTTTGTAATTTTTGTCTAACGATCTTTCAGGCTAAAGTCACTATTGACAGTGACATTTGAGTTTGACAACAAATAATATTTAATTTAATGATAAAAAGGCGTCGTGGTGTGAATTCCGTTCAATGTTAAGTATAATAAAATGAACACGTGATTTTAATAATAATATTATGATGGTCCTAGATCGTAGCACACATAGCTAATACACTATATACACATAGATAATAATAGACTAGACTATATGGAATTGTTACCTCTATAATATGACAAAGCGCACTATGATCGAACGTGATAGACAAGTCTTGTTCGTCGTCAGCAAAAGCCTGGCAGTAATCTCCCCTATACTCTAAGAGAGTCCTTTAAGAGAGGATCCAGCAGAAGATTCCACAGTATGGGACCTGGTCGCGATGGGTAATCTAAAAGCCTATTTTGAGTGGACTGTATGGAAAAAAAGGTAGCGGGGTTCCTCTCCTTGTAATACCAATTAGCTCAATGCAGTAAAATTCCAGGGACTAACCTTGATATCTTCTGCAGGCCTCGCCAGGACGTCCTCTACTTTATTACACCACAGACACAGCTTATTTTCAAATTAATATAAATTATGAAGAGCTCAAAATATTAAATTAAAAGTTTATAATATGAGGTAGAGGCGCGCGCACGCATCAAACGCACGTTTTTGAGATGCGGGGGTCGACGTATACTCTTCACGGTCGCTTCGGGAATAATGTCGCGATCCAAGTTATCCCTTTCATTCTACGCAATGAAGCTAATTGGCGCAACCATCCCCCAGCCTTAGGGTGTACCCTAAAGGAAAGGATGTAAAAGGGAAGGAAATGTGAAACGCGAAAAAGAAAAACAAAAAATGTTAACGATACAAAAAATTAACAAAAAAAATAAAATAAAAAGATGCATCACGCGCGCTTATATTGAAGTAATGAATAAAATTAAAAATAAAACAAGACATAACTTAACCTATAATGCGGATTCGTCCAAGTGATGAACGTATAAAGAACAGTAATTTTATTGAGTGGGCAAAGGACAAAGCTTTGCTGCTCGTCGTTGGTAAAAAACATTTTTTGTACGTACACTCGCAACTCTAATGACTCCATCCGAACCTGGCTGGACGTCTTCAACTATGGCGAGCGGCCAACTAAGTGGTGGACAATTATCCACTTTAATTATAACAATTCTACCCTTATTCACCGGGTTCGTAACAGTGTTCCATTTTGATCGCATTTGTAGCTCATGGAGATACTCATTCCGCCACCGATTCCTATAACTTTGGAGCAAGTTGTCTAATAACTGTTTACGCTGTGACAAATTAATATTAGTTTTTATGTCTGGTGCAGAATGAAATGTACCTAATGGATCGGAACTTAAAACAGTAAAAGGACGTGAATTAAGCACGCACTCGATTTGCGTGAGTAAAGTATACATTTCTTCATAGGTAAATAAAGTTTCACCTATGACAGCGTTTAAGGTGGAGTTTGACACTACGTACGTGTGTTTCCCAGACGCCACCGCAGTGTCCGCAGCTGGGTTCATTTTCCAATTAATGCCTCGGTTTATAGGGCAGTTCTTTTGACCCTGCTAATTTCAGACCTATTTCAGTGCTGCCTGTTTTTAGTAAAATTTTTGAAAAGCTTTTGTTTCAACAGCTACAAATGCATTTTTGTAAATTAATGAACAAAAATCAGTCTGGTTTCACTAGGGGCTTATCAACAATTAATGCGGGTACTAGACTCATTGAGCACATCTTTGACGCCTGGGAAGAGTCACAGGAGGCATTGGGCATTTTTTGTGATTTGTCAAAAGCATTTGACTGCGTCCACCATGAAACTTTACTCCTAAAACTAAAACATTATGGAGTGAAAAATAGAGCCCTAAATCTGTTAAAATCATATTTAAGCGAAAGAGTTCAGATAGTCGATGTAAATGGCAAACGGTCTTCGGGTAAACCTGTGGTATAGTTAATAGGTGTTCCACAGGGTTCTATTCTCGGTCCTTTCTTGTTTCTTATATATATTAACGATCTATCGTTTGTGAGATGATAGCCATGAGATTGTATTGTTGGCTGATGATATTTCACTTATTTTTAAAGTGAAGCGACGTGCGGATATTGATGACGAGGTAAGCAATGCACTCTCAAAGATAGTGCGTTGGTTTGAGACGGATAATCTGCACTTAAACAGTAAAAAAACAAAGTGTTTACGGTTCATTACACCAAACACAGCGGAGGTACAAACCAACGTACTTATAAATTACCAGAGATTGGAACTTGTGGACACTACGGTCTTCTTGGGTATCACGTTAGATAAAAAGCTTCAGTGGGGTCCACATATTACCCAACTAGCAGATAGACTCATCTCTGCGGCATATGCAGTTAGAAAGATTAGAGAGTACACGAATGTTGCGACCGCTAGATTAATGTACTTTAGTTATTTTCACAGCATCATGACGTACGGTATATTACTATGGGGTCATGCTGCTGACATTGATATAGTGTTTGCACTGCAAAAAAGAGCTGTTCGTGCTATATATCAGCTTGGTTATAGACATTCTCTCAAAGAAAAATTTAAAGAAATAAATATTATGACTGTTCATTGTCAGTACATTTATGAAAATTTAATATATGTTCACAAAAATTGTCACCTTTTTGCTCTTAATAGTGATTTTCATTATTATAACACTAGAAATACGGGATTGCTTGTAACTAATTCTAGTAGGCTTCATAAGATACATAATAGCTTTAAGGGTAAATGTATACACTTCTACAATAAAGTCCCAGCCACTGTTCAGGCATTATCTATAAATAAATTTAAATTTTTTATAAAAAAAAAAGGCTCTGTCGTAAATCCTATTACTCCACTGCTGAATATCTAAATGATCGGACAGCCTGGGACTAGATTGTGATTATTTTATAGCGATAGAAATGACTGTACAATATTGTATATTTTTATTGAAAAGAGCGCAAAAAAAAGAGTGCTGGGAGAGTTTCTTGCGCCGCTTCTTCTCTCTCGGAGCGCGATTTGTTTCCGAAGCGGTAGTAGTATCTAGAAGTATAAGAAATAACATCAAAAAGAATTCTAAAGGAATCAGTTTTGAGAAAATAAATGCCTTTTATGCCTTTTACAACTTCATCGGATGCACAAAATGACTTCGACTTTAAGAATTTATGTAACTCATCAAAATCCGTTTTTACACCTACAAAATTCGTTCCGTTATCGAAAAATAAATTAAGACACTCACCGCGTCGAGAAATAAAACGCTTAAGCGCACGTACAAACGACTCCGTATTAAGATCGACTGCTAGCTCTAAATGAACTGCTCTAGTAACAAAACATGTAAAAAGACAAATGTATGCCTTTTCTTTACGAGCACATCTGTACCTACTTATCAGAATAAAGAAGGGACCGCAGTAATATAAAAAATTTATATAAATATTGTACGACAGCCCGAGCACGACTGACTGCTGTGTCGATTTTTTTTTTTTTGTGCCCAGACAAAGGGAAAGGGCTACCCTCCGGGATTACGAAGGGAGGGAGGTGGTGAATGCTTATGCATACCAACGCAGCCTAAGGCTGCGTTGGTTATGTGGGACTCACGTAAGAACCTAAGTGCCTACCCACTAAACACCACCTGAGGTTGGCTTTGGGCAGTGTGCCCTCTAAGCCTTCATCGTAGGCGACCATCTCTCGAGGAAGAGAGGCGCAAGCGGCACTCCCTAGGGAGTGTTCGCTGGGAATGCACAGAAGGTGCTGTCTAATAGAGACTTAGCGACATCAGAAGGATGATCACAAACGGGAGGTGAGGCTACATGTATCTGGTACCTGTCAATCCAGGTCAGACGAAAGATTGAAAGAGGAGAAATTTAAAAATAGTGATTTGGTTAGATCGAGTGATACGCCCCTAGGCTTTACTCGTACCGCACTATGTGGTAAGCGTTAAGCGCTTTAGGTATTACAAGGAGGCCACCAAATGGTGGTGCTCCGCCAGCGCAAAGAGGCGCTCCTTGGAGGACTTAGCCGTCCTGAGTTTCCGTGCCAGGACGGATATTTCTTGAATGTCGACTTCGCCTAGTGAGGCGTAGATCTCTTCCAGGTCTTTCAGGGTGCTTTGCACCTGTGATTGAGCCTGGGGAGGTACTGCCCGCCTGGGGCCACTGAAGGTGGCCGGGGCGGGGCGGGAGTAGACATTGAATGCCTGAGAGGGAGGGGCTGATTGTCTCCATGAGGTGGAGAGTTGGGGCCCGACTGTTTTATTCCTCATATGAGGAAAATGGGATTGGGTGTTAGAGGCCAGAGGTGGCCTTTGTTTTGGCGGCCTGGAAGTCTGCTTATTAGCAGCCTTCGGGGCGGAACGAGGGGCACAAGGGCATCCGCGATAATTCGCGGTATGGCCCTCCTGCCCGCAGAGCACGCATGCGGGAGGTGCTGTGTCGATCGCGCGGGCTGTATTTATAGGACCCGGCGCACGTGCTACTGCACGTGTTTTGAAATGCGGCCGTATTTATGGGGCTCGGTGCACGTACACGTGTTTTCAATTTGTGTTGTAGTATTTGCGCCGATAAATATTTTTTACAAAAAAAATAAGCGGTGTCGTTTTTTGGTTCCTTTCGTCCATCTGGACAGGTATAAGCGGCGTCGATTATTAAGTCTTTCATCACATCAATAAATCTTGTCAGTTGTCAGTCGTCGAGCTGTCAAAAAACCATTATGGAGTATGGACATGTAAAATAAAATGGACAAAGAAGTTGTTTATTTTAGTAATATAATTATTATTACAAAAATTGATTGCACGGGAAAAGGGCTGTAAAACTTAAAATTTTAAATAAAAAAAGAAACACATAAATTGATTGTGAGATTAATTATTATATCACAACTACTTATAAACGTACCGTAACTCGTAAGATAAAAAGGAAATACAAAAATGATACAGCCAGATTTTCCCTCGGCAATGGGTCTTTTAGCCCATCTCAACTCGGATGAACTAAAAGAAATGCTGAACGACGACGCTAAGTTTGATTTAGTTCTTAAAGACGTTAAACAAGTAAGTTACTGATAATTATCAAGTATGATATTTCTCAATTTCCCTTTTCGACTATCAAACTTTAGTTTCTTGCGTTGCAATGCCTAGAGCGTTTTTTAATAATGATAAACAGCTATCAATATTTTATCCACAGGTGAAAGATTGGGAAACTGAAAAAGAAATGATCATTGCTAGCAATAGATCACTAGCTGAATACAATTTGAGTAAAGAACCTGAACTGGAAAAGATAAAAAGTGAAATTCAACAAGAATCAGAAGTAGGTGAAAGTCTATGCAGCCACATTCAAGAACTGCTCAATGAATATAGTGAGTCTACATACCAATTTTTTTATTCAAGAAATAGAAATGACAGGGATACAGCTTTTAAAACCCTTAATGGACATGCAATTATTTCAGTGTAGTAAGAGATGATGTTGTGATCTCTAACCAAGAGACACCTATACAGTTTTGTGCACATCTCATCCTCAAACATAAATTCTGTGTGAAAATGTCTTCCAATAACATTATCTTACTATAATATATGTGAATGTTTCAAGTGGGTGTGGATGGTCAAATCCAGAACTATGAGCAATAGAGCTAAGTACTGGAAGGAGTCTCAGTTTTTGATAGAATCTAAAACTGCATTATTAATTTTGTTGATAAATCAATATTGAACCCATTTATATGAATAAAGCAACCATTTGATAGAGTCGCGAGAGAATAGGGGTCAAAGCTAGATAGTAATGACTCACAACAAACATAAGTAAAATGTTGCTTTCTTATAAACTGTTCAAAAACTAAAATATTTTGTTAAGTTATTGTTACTTACACACACCTATAACTTCACAACATTAAAATTTTTACTATCCCTTCAGGGCATTAGAACTTTGGATGCATAAAGTGACACACTTTCACAAGTTAAAGAATAAAGTTATGTGTCATGTTAGTTATGATGTCAATAATTTAGACTGTTCCGCCTGAAGCATCTTTGAGTATTTTTGCTATTCCTCATAATTCATATTTGGTCATTTGAAAAAAAAAACCAAAAAACTAGCAATCAAAGATACAATTAATAACTCAGACAGTAAAATTAAGACAGTACGGAACATTGTTAATCTTGAATCAGATAGTGTTATTACTGAATAGAATCATACCATTATTTAAGACAGGAAGCCACTGATGATACCAAATTATAGCAATTTTCCCAGTGTTTAGTACAATCTATGAAAAATGAATACTATGTCAACTGCTTTCACACTTTACAATACATTAGTAGATTTCTAGTAAGTAATGTTGTTAAGATAAAAATGGATGATGAAATCACACTTGTTAAATATGTGTTCGACTCTTAGGGGAACTCACTTGATGGAACCACTATTTTCTATAATTATCAAGAGTAAGTTTTGTGGTCTTTGTCATAAAGAGAGAATGTTGCTCATTTAGGTTTATTTGTTGATGGAACAACAATTTTGTATAAAATGAAATGGTAAGACAATATGGTGGATAGAGAAATGGTTAATAATACTATGTTAATAGTATTAAATTGGTAACAAATAAGTAACCTTTTATAGTAGATATGAACTACCAAATGTGCAACAAAGAGGTTAACATAATGCCTGTTTTCAAAACTGGATTTTGTAGATTCAACTGTTTTCTTGGCATTACATTGAGTTCTGCAGCTCTTGCTGTTATAAAGATAAGACAGTAGATGATGATGATAATGCAGCTTGTTTGTTCATAGTATTATTTTTGTGCTCCCAAAAGAGGGCTATTAGAACAATTTACAATATGCACCCAAGATATTTGTTTTAGGGAGCATTCTGCATCAGATTTCCGAATATTACTTGTTCTAAATTTACTTTATCATGCAGCTTACTTTGAATCATTCCTCAGCTCTTTACATCATTTAATATTTTTTGTACAGAAACAAAGTCTGCTGGGATATCTCCTGATACTACACTGGCATTACTACAAACAGCTTCAGCAGAAACTGAAGAGCAATCAGAGAATATAGCACAGGACTTTCTCTCAGGCAAAATTGATGTAGATAAATTCCTGGAAGAGTTTGAACCAATACGAAAGATAATGCACTTACGAAAATTCAAAGCAGAGAAGATGAGTGATTTATTAAGAAGTGGAGGACAGAATATGTATGGGAATGGATTCTCAAAACCATATCTACCCTATCCCAGTTACAATGCTCCACAAAATGTACCTTATCCAGTAGGCCCATTAAATATGCCTATGCCTGGCATGTATGGAAACCACTTCTAAATGTTATACTTATAGATTATTTATTGGTGTCACAATGAGGATGTCAGTTCCATTAGGCCATTATCATAATTTAATGTGATATCATGATATGATGCCATATTTTATTCCTTTTACTAAGAAATAGTTCAGTTTGGGAGTGTTGTCAATGGTTGGACATTGTTTCATTAAGAATTTTCATTAGTAGATCATAAAAATAAAAATCCACTTACCAATGGTGCTTCAAAAATATAGAAAAACAATCACAGTGTTTAATTTTTAAAAAAATTGATTGAATAGTAGACATTAGTTACATCTTACATTATTTGACTTATTTTGGAGTTGTTATACAATTAATATAGTATAAGGTACTTTTACATCTTAATTTTCAAAATGCACTATTGTATTTATCTTATAGTTTTTAACTTTTATTTTATTCAGTTACAAATTAAACCATAATATGTTAACATTTTATTAAAATAAATATAATTTTTCTACATTTATAACAATTTATTTACAACTACTTTAAACTTGATTACTTTACAATTGGCAGATGTCAAGATCTCAACTATCTTTGCTCCCAGAGTGTCTATGAGATATTTTATTTCTATCATACTCGGGTTTCCCAAACACGGTTAGTGTTAGGAAAAGAAAGGTGATAGTACAAATAACAAACATTGTTGCCTCCTGACGAATTGAATCATGTTTTATTTTTCTGTTCTCTTCCTTTGTTTTTACTGCTCTTTTAGCTTGTTCATTCTTCTTTAAGATATTGCCATAGTGTTCTTTTGACCTGTCATAATATAAATAAAATATAATATAATTATTCTACACAACAATGAAAGTGTATGCATACATTAGCACCAAATATTTAATTTATTTATATGGTTGTCTAAAGTTTTTAGGAAGATGTGAGTTTCCCCAACAGTCAATCCTATTAAAGGCTGGAAAATATATTCTTTCAACTGAGCCAAAGGACAACATTATACCCATCTTTTACATTAAGGTTATCCTTACCATTTACACATTTTACATTATAAAAGTTCTACTGGTCAATTTAAGTTTAAAGTTTATAAAAAGTGATTAAAAAAGAGCACTTGACAAATTAGGCATTCATTTTATTTTTCTAGTTCTACTCGACATGTGAAAGCCCCTTTAGGAACTGATGTAGCTTCATGACATTTACCGCATGTTGTTGCAATATAATATTATGTTATTGTCACTGTCTATGGCAAATTAACATATTTGTTTACTATACTACTAATATAATTTCGTGTATAACATCAATCGCAACCCTATACACACCTGTGAAGGTTGTTTGAATTCAATCATTTCACATTAAGCCAGAGTGAGATGGTCTTCTGACCTGATTAATGTAATACAATATGCCTAAAGCCTTTCTGTGGACATTATGAGCTGACAACCGCCAATTAAAATTTAAATAAAATGCTTCACAGTACAGACCATGTGTCAAAATCATAAATGGGTGTCCTCCCATCTATAGTAGGGACATGTCTTGAAACACGTGATTTGTAGAACTTTAACGTTGGATCAGTAGGCTCTGGATCTGGCTTGTAGTCCATCCTTGTTGTATTTTCTTTACCAACCAGTAGCCCTTTAAAATAAAAATAATACAAGGTAATTTTTATTTGTATTCAATTCTTTTATATGATTTTACTCCTTTACCTTTGTCATATAATCTTTTTAGGCCTATATTTCCTAGGACTTTGTATGCTTCTGTGATGGCTCTAAACTTTTTATCAGTTTCCTCATCCTAAAGTTAAAATAAAATACAGATTACTATTATATATTATACATTACATTATATACGATATTGATACATTTAGATTAGAAGCTTAGATTATTAAGTGTTATTAATCACCTTGGATATGTCTGGGTGATATAACTTTGACAATTTATAATAGGCTGATTTGATTTCGTTTTGATTCGCTTTGGGCGTAATTCCAAGAACATCATAGTGGTTTGCACAGGCTCGTGCCGTCGTACCAAGGGCACGAAAGGCTGTGCTTACAGCTAACCTTGGATTATTTTGGATTAATATGTAACTCATCATTGTAACATTCTACCTTTTTTTTTTACATTGTAGCCTATTTATAAATTCCGAGAATCTTGTGTTTTATTGTCAAGCAGTCGCCAATGCAATGGTTGTAAAATTATTAATGTTTAACATACTATTACTAAAATACTAAACAATAGTGATTTACATTTTATATAAAATTCTTTGACTCTTGTATTTCTTGATTGTGTCAAATGTCAATAAGTCACTAATCACTTCACACTCAATTGTCAAAAGAATAAATAAAAACGTATTTTTTTTTAAATAATCTTCAAGAAAGACAAAGTCACGTCATATCTACAAATACTAGAATAGAACTGGTAATAGAAGGTTTTATGCATAATCTAAGAAAATATTAGACTATAGGACAGCCTAAAGCTTGTCAATTGTCATAAGCACACGCGGCCTCCGGTGGCGGCCGGGGTACCATATTGGGCTTGTTTTGTTTTTGTAGTACCGAAGTTTATAGAACTATTCAAATCTACGCGGCCTGAGACATTATGAGAGCCGTTTTGATTAATGCTGCTAATTCGTTAATCACAAGTAGCTATCGTTTCTCGGTTGAAAAAATTCGTTGGTCTGATCTTATATACCCGGAAAATTATTTTTAAATAGGTTTCAGATAGTATTGATAATGATCAAGGAAAGAGTAAGAAAATTTGTGGAAACACTTAAGACTAATAATTATTGAGGATGATAGTGCAGTCACTACTGAAAAAGCCTATAATATATTTAAAAAAAAAGATGTGGTGTTCAATTTATTGTAGGTTTTCTTGATTTTTCTCTTAAATTTTGCAGATTACTTTTTATTTAAGTACAGGAAAGTATTTAGGAAATTCGGTATTTTAGGAAATAATAAATTACGTAAAATAAAAAAAAAATGTAATCCAAATTATCAATAAAAATAACAAAATATGTCTTTATTTTTGTTTGACAACATAAAATTACATAGAAATAGGTATTATACACTACTCGCTTGTGTATACGAATGTCGCCCTGCGCACGTCTTATTTAACGGTTTTATTCCACGGACTTTTTCTTACGGTTTTACTATCACATGTTTTTCAGTTCGGTCCCGCAGCAAAATCCCTATCTCCTCCAAGCCTGCCAAAACTTCGTTCCAATATCAAACATGACAGATATTACTTACTAGTTACTGATAACCTTGCTGACAACATAGGATTAATAATAATTAATTTACAAAATGTTTCTCAAAATGATAATTATTTTTATAAAGTAACCAATGATAAACTATATTTTTATTAATTTAATTAACAAATTTGTATTTGTTTACTAAATTATATTTGTATGTAAAAGTCCATCAACCAACGTCGTGATCAGAAAAATCTCTGATGATCTGAAGTAAATGGCATATTATAGTTCTGCTGGATCAGGATTTTTCCTAATGCACTGTTGGTATTTAGCACAAAATCAAAAATGGCAGATTATCATGATGACATAAATAGAAGTAATATCATGAAATAGTTACATGAAAAATTATAATTACGCAATTTTAAAAATCCCGGTGTCATAGTAAGTAGTAGTATAACTTGCTGAAAATAATATATGCTTTACTAAGGCTGAACTACTATTCCTTGTTAAAGACAATTACCCTGCACCTTTGTATGAAGCAGATGAACTGTTAAAACAGTATGGTCATAAAGTGGCAAAGTTATTTAGCAGTGGACAGCGCAAAAATAGAGCAGTTAATAAATGACTGTTTATCAGATGTTACTCCAGAATACTGTAAAAAGTATACAGTCCACGTAATAAATGAAGAAAATAAATATAAAGAGAGAGATATGATATCAGATATTGCATTGAAACCATTTATATGCAGCTTGGAAGACAATTTTTATAAAGTTTAATTTTTATAATTTCCTTCTTTATTTAAAAACATATTATCAATTATTTAAAATCATATATAGCAAAATGGCATACAACCTCGCACTGCGTTTGGCATTTTGCTTAATTTTATTGCAGTATTATCATGGATTTCTGGCGAGCAACATGTGTTGCGGCTTTGGTTTTCCATAAGAAAACGTAAATCAGCATCGATCAAAGACATTTGAAAGAATATTTTTACAAAATGTACAACGGTAGCATCCCGATGAGTTTATTTACTACAGAATGACCATTGGTACTTTTATAAATTATTACAATCTGTGGGCCAGTTTCTACAATATAGCACTGGATGTCGTAAGGCAATATCACCTAAAAGTTCTATCCTCTGCGCTCGCCCAGTCGAGCCTGAATAGAAACCGAATGCGGTTAACCGCTGTGCGTGCGCCACCATACTAATACTATGGGGCACAAAAAAACGCTTTTACAAACCGCGATCAAAATGTAGCAAGTTGCGTTTTTAAAATCAGTGATCAGTCACTGAAAAAAGTAGCTAATGCGTGCGCTTGTATAGAAAGCTATGTGTTAAATTTTTTTGCGTTTTCAGACTTACGTTTAAAAGCATGCGGTAAATCGTGGTGCGTGCTAAGCCTAGATCAATTAATTCGTTTTTTTTTACGACTGAATGTTGACGATGCAGCCACGTCAAGGCGGAGAGATTTTTATTTTTTTAGCTGATTGAAGTACTGAAAGAAAATTTGAAATTTCGTGAAATCCTTGGTGCTATTTTATTTAATAATATTATGCGTAATTGTCAATGTGGCATATGTCGTTGTCAGATGAAATTCTAGCCACTTGTTGGTAGACCGTAGTAGGTAGGTAGGTAGAGTGCGTTCACAGTTATTTTACCTCTAGCCGTTAGGTTACCTAACCTGAGCGTTATATTGCCATATTTAGTTTCTATTACTCCCTCAAACAACAAGTTAAATTTTACGGTATTGATGATATTTTTTTCTTACAATATAATTTAACGTAAAGTTTGTAATAAGATCTTTTGTTATTGGGATGGTTGAACGCATTTAAATTTATATTTGGATTCATTACAGAAATTTGCTAACCAAATTTTAATTTTTGTTATTCAAAGGTTAATTTTCAATACTAATTACATCAGTGTGATATATTTATTATTATAGTCTGTTTTTCCTAACTTCCTAATAAATGTGGCCTACAGAGAACCAGCTCGTACCGAGAGATAATTCTTACAGATGGGAATCATCGTACGCATGAACGATTGAACTTAATAGTTTTTATGCAGGGGATGAATAGTATCTGGTAGAAGAGTAGAAATAATACGACAAGTTATTTTAATAGTTTTATTATTCGGATTCCGATGATAAAAAATATATCTATCTTATAATATTATTTATACCTATCTTATTATATTAATTTCCGTTTGCTTTGTTACTTAATGTAAGACTATACCTTTATATAAAAAAACAATTAAGTGATCGGGAGATTTCCGTCAGGAGCAAAGTTCGTTATTCCAATTTAGAAACTGTTCAGTAAGATACGAAATAATAATAATTACAATATGAAAATAACTCAAAAAATATGTGTAAGCTTATCAAAAGTATTTAACTAGTAACAAAGAATTACCAACCCATTTATGAGTACTTTGTATCTTAAAAAAGCATGTTTAGTGTATTAATTGTAAGCTGTCATTTGTTATTGTATTAGTTAGTTACACAGTAATAACCACAATATATTTATCTGGGTAATTATCTTAATCGGAAATAAAGTAATCTATTTGCGTTTTAGGCTACCTGTCATTCATAGCTATCAAATGTTTTTCACGTTATTTCACTTTCTCACAAGAAATAGTGAAATAGAGTTTAGCACAACATTTTTTCGTAGGTAGGTATAATTTTCCATAATGTAGTCCGACCTACACGAAAATTTATATAAATTTTTAACTCTGCGTTTAGAGTTTCCCCAAAGTCGGTACCTCCTTTCTGACGGTATACATTTCAAGTATTTTATTTCGAACTGCACACAGATCAAAATCATCCAAAATAAATTTATTTATTGGATGCGTTTTTTTCTGGGCGTAGAAATGTTAAGAAAAGCAACTTCGCCTTCATTGTTATGGTGCTTACGGTTTTTTCAGATATTCCTGAAACAGGAAAAAAGTCTTATTTAATAAAGCCTATTTTATTTTAAATTAAAAATTGCTGTGTATATAATATGTAGACATGTATTTCTTACCAATAATGTTCAAACTCAAATATTTTTATTCAAAATAGGATTTATAATCACTTATTGAACGTCAAAATCTACCACCCATTCAAAAGAGACTGCCTCAGACCTGAAAAGAATGGGCGCAAGAAACTCAGCGGGCTTTTTTTTTTAATATAAAATATGGATTACAATGTAATATCGTACAATAAACATTTATAATTAAAGAGCCTGAGGGTGTTCGCTTTATTCCCAGTCCGTGGTGTCATTAAGAAAATCGTTTATGCTATAATAACCTTTCCCACACAAACGTTTTTTAACAATTCTTTTAAATTTCGTAACACATTTGTTTTGTACATTTTCTGGGATCATATTGTAGAAGCATATACATCGCCCAACAAAAGACTTACTAACTCGACCCAACCGAGTAGTAGGCACAACAAGTTTATGTTTGTTCCTCGTGTTAACATTACGAATGTCATCCTCTTAATAAAATGTTTGTCTCCATTTAATAAAATTTTTCTAATTTTCGCATCTACATTTTTGACATTTGGCGCGGTGAATTTAATATATTTGGTTTTATGATTATTTAACAATACGTTATTGGCGCTAAACCAGTACACGATGTCAGATAGAGCATTGTTTACTTCGTCATATAAAACTTGGCTTCGTTTCACTTTGAATATAAGTGAAGTGTCATCCGCAAACAATGCCACCTTGTGTTTTTTTTCTACAAGGTTAGGTAGATCATTTATATAAATTAGGAGGAGGAAGGGTCCAAGAATAGACCCTTGTGGTACCCCCATACCGAGAGGAGTCCCAGGAGATCTCCTGCCATTCACCTCAACCCTCTGAATCCTATTATTTAAATATGAGATCAGAAGATCGAGTGCAGATCCTCTTATACCATAGTGGCATAGCTTCCTGACCAGCGTTGAATGTTGAACACAATCAAAAGCCTTAGATAAATCACAGAAGATACCAAGTGCATTTTGTGATTCCTCCCAGGCCTCAAAAATATTCCTGATGAGTTCAACACCTGCATCCGTAGTCGAGCGTCCCCTAGTAAAGCCAAATTGTTTTATATGAAGTAACATAAGTGTTTAAGTGAGTAAGCATTTGGCTTAAAATATTTTTTTCAAAAATTTTACTAAGGGTCGGCGACACCGAAACAGGGCGATAGTTATTCGGGTCAGAAGTGAGTCCCGATTTAAATATTGGTGTAATTTTACTATACTTCAGAAGGTCAGGAAACACGCCATGTTCAATACAGCTATTAAAAACTATTGCTAGATATGGTGCTATGACGTCAATAACAGAACTTATTATTTTTACAGATATGCCCCATATATCAGCAGTTTTTTTCATTTCTAAGGATCTGAAAGTTTCTATTTACATTTTTACCTAATCGTATCAAATGCTACCAAACAAAAATTGTAGTTCTAACTAAAAAAAATAGGGGTCAGCTTGGCATTTATATTAATTATTTATTCAAATTAAAACCACTCAAGGCGACTTATACTAATTGACAATGATTACTCTATTAAATTATGAAACCATATAATATATTAAAAAGACAAATATAAAGGACTTGTATTTCTAATTGAAGCAAATGATTGATTATATTACTATAAAAATAAAACATACAAAAAACATCACAAGATAGTTACTGTACTCGCAAGAACAACAACAAGCAGTCTAACATTTATGGTGAGAGAAAATCAAAGTTGACGCGACGCAAATTATGTACCGATGGCGGTAACGCTAGGATATCAAGTTTCCACTAAAATTGGGAAAAATACTAAAGATGGGTAACCCTAATTTACATACCCGTCATGGCGGCAACTCGTTGACGAACATTTCCAAATGGAATTAAAGGAGCATTATTTTCTTTTTCTCTTTCACAGAAATCACGCACCCGTAGTATAATATTTCTTCCGCTACTTTGAATTCCTTTCGGCATGCTAACAGATGAAATATCTCTTCTTCTTCTTCATACGGGCGCTTTCCGCAACTCGACGTCATATGCGCCTATTTTGCGTGCGAGGGTGGTAGAGGCTACTGCAACCAGCCAAGCTCCTCCAAGAAGTCACCCAACCTCTTAACGTCGCGGAAGACTTCCCGAAGAGCGCCTGGTGACCCCAGGTGCTTCGCCCTGTAGTTTGCCACCTCACTGCAATCCAGCAGAATGTGAGCGGCTGTTTCCTCTGCCCCCAGGTAACCTCTGCTTAGCGCAGCCATTGCCGCTTCTTGATATATGAATAAGTGTAGCGGAGGGATGCTCAGGGCTATTTCCAAGGAGGCGGTAGGAGTTGTTCTCATGCATCCCGTCACCGCACAGTATGCTGGCCTTCGAAATTTTTGTAATTTGGCGATGCAAGTTGTAAGTCTGGTCCTGGTCCACCACACTACACAGCCATAAGTGAGCATTGGTCTCATCACTGCTGTGTAAAGCCATAAGGTGAGCTTTGGTTGGAGACCCCATCTCTTGCCAATCATCTTGCGGCATTGCAAGGTGATATTCGCGGAGTTGATTTTGTATTCTAGGTGGCTGCTGCAGTTCAGTTTGCTGTCTAGAATCACACCTAGGTATTTGACCTCTTTTGATAACTGAAGTCTTGTATTGAAGATAGTGGGCGGTCTGTGGTTCCCTACCAATCTTTTGTTAGAGAAGAGTACTACCTGTGTTTTCTGTGGGTTTACAGAGAGCTCATGGTCTTTACACCATTCTTCGACGAGTCGAAGAGCTGCTTGTAACCTATCACATACCATGCTGGCATTATTGCCTTTGTTTAAAATGGTGATGTCATCGGCATACCCTATTGTGTAAAAGTATTGGTTGTTCAGTTTGGAGATCAGGTCGTTCACTACTAAGTTCCACAGAAGCGGAGAGAGAACACCTCCCTGCGGACAGCCGCGGGATACAAGGACGCCTTCCCCTGTTACCCTTATAATTCTATTGCTTAACATATTAATTATCCAGTCAATAAGCAGGGTCTGTACTCCGTGTCTGCGAAGTGCTATGTTGATACTGGTGAAGTTGGTCTTGTCAAAGGCTCCCTCTATATGTATGAAGCAACCTAGACAGACTAATTTATTTTGTTCAATCATCATGTCAATCAAGGCATGTTCAATTTTTCCTACTACCTGGTGATGAGCGGATTCCATTGATCTGCCTTGGCAGTAGGCATGCTGATGCCTGTGTATGGGTGTGTTACGTAACGTATTATCTCTCAGGTGTCTGTCACATATTCTCTCTAAAGTCTTGAGGAGAAAAGACGACAGACTGATAGATCTAAACGATTTATGATTACTCTTACCTTGCTTGGGTATGAAGATGACCCTAACTTCCCGCCAGGCAAGGGGAGTGTATTTAAAGGCCAGACAGGCCTGATAGATATATGTCAGTATGTACATCAACTTATCTCCTCCCCACTGTAGCAGTGCAGGAAAGACGCCATCTGTGCCCGCTGACTTGAAAGGCTGGAAGCTGTCCACCGCCCATTTCACCTTGTTGTAGGTGACGATCTCATAGGCGGTTTGCCTGCAGTTTTCCAACCAAGCTGTTAGGTATCGTCCAAATTGGTTCTTGTATTATTTTTATTTTTTATTTCTTGTTAGTCTCCTCCTGGCTCAGGGTCATTGTGCCATCGGCTTTCCTCAGATTTCCGACAACGCAAGGACCCTGTTTGGCCAGTACCTTTCTAATGCGGTTTGCTTGTGGAGTGGAATTAATGTCTTCACAGAATTTTCTCCATGAGTGAGACTTCATCTAATGCGTTTTTTATATAGACTTTTGTTCTCCTTGTAGGCATCCCAGTCTACATCATCGCCTGTATTCATCGCTCTATTGAATGTTTTCTTTACTTTTGTTCGTAGCTTTTTAAGTTCTATGCCCCACCAGCTCTTGGATATGACCCCAGTAACCGGTGTTGCTAGAGGACAGGCTTTATGGAAGCAGTTTATTAAGGTGCTGTTTAAGTTACTTACCTGTTGATCAATTGTTTCTATGCTGTCTAACCTAGTGTTAGGCGGCTGTTTTCCCAGCTCTAGTTCTACTAGACATCTATAGAGCCTCTGGTCAGTCTTCCTCGGGTACCTCTTAGGTTGTTCGGGGTTACTGGTAATTTTTAAATCGTATCGAATCCACCTGTGATCAGAGCATGATGCCTCTGATGAGACATGCCAATCCGCTATTAGATCAGCAGCTCTGGGAGTTGCCAGTGTCAAGTCAATTATTGTTTTGCACCGCCTACCCATAAATGTGGGCTCCGTTGCCTTTGTTTAATATATCTAAATTAGTAGTAAATAGGAATTCAACTAGATCATTACCTCTATTATTGCTTGCTTCCATTCCCCATAGCGGATGATGGGCATTGGAGTCCGTTGACACAATCAGTTCCCATCCATTATGTTCGCAAAATCTGACGAGTGTGTTAAGTCCTTCAGGTGGTACCGCATCCGCCTCATGCATGTAGGCTGATGCAATAACAATGTTGAGGTTGTTTATGTCTTGGTTGGAATTCAGCCTTATGGCACACAGATCTCTGGAACAGAAATCCACAAGAGGCTCTATATTTATATTCCCTTTAACGTAAATGCAGGCTCTCACCTCTTCGAAATTGTTTTGGAAGAGCTTACCACCAATATTGGAGAGTCCGCATACGTTGCCGCCCCTAATCCACGGCTCTTGGATCAGTGCAATGGCTGGTGTAGTAGATGCAACCCCCAACCATCTTCGAAGTTGAGCCGTCGCAGTAATGCTATGATGGAGGTTGCATTGTAAAATCAGTATTTGCTTATTGGGGGAAAGGGGCTCCATTGGGATCCTCTTCCTCCCCCAGCCCAAGTTTGGTCAGGTCAAGGAGCTCATCGTCGCATGATGCTTCGACGGCTCGACTCGACCCAGCCTGTGAGGTCTCCTTGTTTGGGGACGGTGGGGCTACAGCTTTTGCGGCAGCTGCCGCGACCCGCATCCCCCCTGACTCGTTCGGAGAATGCATAGGGGTATCCACGAACCTCCCCTTGGCATCCTGGAATTTTAGGTACACCGCACCCAGCCGATAGCCGAGGCGGCGCTTCCTCTCCAGTACAGTTTGCACGATATCGTTGGGGATACTCACCACCACAAATGTCGCCTTACCCTGCGGTATAATGGTGTGGACACGCCATCGCTCCACTTGTGCCCATGGGTTCCCCAGTCTAAGGCACATACCAATGAGCACTTGGTCCCCATCGTGTTCGTGTGGTAGACGGATGCCGCAGCGTACCATCTTCGGTATATCTTTTGCATCTATGACCGTGTGTTTGCCCACCCCTGGCAGATCCAGCTCCGAACATACCCCGACGGTCCACTCCACCGCCTCCTGATTTTCACAGTAGAGGCGAAGCGAGCCGTCATAGGAGGTCGGCCTCCACATGAAGATGGGGCCCTCAACGGTCATTATTTGTCTTCTGGCTGTCGCGATGAATCTGAAGAGATGAATGCATCGTCCAGGTGTTTTTCAACTATGGCAGCCGTCTCTTTAGTGATATAGCCCGTTGCCGATGTGATGACGAGCTCAGCCTTGAGTTTGTCTGCAGATGCTGCCTCGGCATAAGTCGTCGATCTCGTGTCTTGCGCTGGAGTCAGTCTAGGCTTCTTGGGCTCGCCTCGAGGAAACAGGGTCTCGTCCTCTTGCCTCTTTGTTTTGCCTTTGTCCTGTCCACTTTCCTTCTCGGACTGGCCAGTCGCCTTGGTTTCCAGCACAGTCTTACGGAAAATTGCTTTTGTTGTGGACGGTCCTGGTGTTTCAGTCCGTCTGTCGGTTTGTGTTTTTGTGGGAGAGGTGAGTGATTGAGTTTGGGACTCACTTTTTGCTCGCCTTTTCTTCTTCTTTTTGAGTAACTTTTTGTGTTTTCGCGAGAGCCCGGGTTCACTCGCCAAGCCACTAGGCCGCTGAGCCACTTTGGGAGTGGTTTTAGCAGCCCTGTTTTTTGGCGCGTTCACCTGGGCCCATTTGAGCTCGAAGTTACTTATGTTGTGTGTTTGGGAGGATTCCAGGGACCCTGTTTGCGCCACCTCCATAGCGGAAGTAGCAGCTGTTGCTTTAGATGTTGAAGGGATGGCCAGTGCGGCTTTTCCTTTAGGTTTTCCCTCGGGTTGCCCCTCGGGTGTGTTTTTTGTTTTGAGACCTTTAAATTATCCATGTTAAGGTTTGAAAATACATCCTTCGTGGTTTCCCACCCTCCCCGGAGCCCGCAATAGGGAGTGCCCATTCGGTACACTAAGACTACCACAAAGGATGTCGGTACAGCGAGTTGGTGGTTTAGGTGTGACATCAGGAGCTTGAAGTCCAGACCAAAGAGGGCGTGTTGCTCATCTACAGCTCAATCCTCCAGGATTCCTTCGTCCCAGCTTACGGCGATCGACTGCGTAGGCCAAAAACGCAGGTAGGTCGTTGATAGTCTCCCAGCCCCAACCTACAAAAACTGGGGGAGCCGCTGGCCTTGAGATCGGCTGAGAGGAGGGATGGGAAAAATGATTGGAAACGGAAGAGATTGTTGTGGAGAGAAGGGTCAAGTGCGTCCACTCAGTTTTTGTTATATCTGTTTCATAGAGAACCAGATCAATAACAGGCGGCAACCACGGGAAGGGAACTAAGTAGACTTGCCATGAGTATCTTTGCAACTTGTACTCCACCCATGACCATTTGCCAGATTACTCCTTGGGATAGAGGAGCAAAATAGATGAGAGACATTGTTACACGTCTTGGTGTGCGTGATGTCAAAACAATGCCTCTCCTCCGCCCCTGATAAGATGAAATATCACAAATATGAAAGAAAAACGCTAGGAACTTCACAGAACGACTCGACAGGAACACCAACATAAAGAAAACAAATAATGACTTCTGTCAGAGGTAAAATAACTGTAAACGGACTGTAGTTCTATTTGACAATTATTGACTTTTTAATTGGCTATTGGCTGGCCACCTCTTGATTGAACGTAGTGGTTAAATTCTCTTTGCTCTGCAGTCGTTAGAGTAAATATTATATTCTTTGCCTATTACACGAACGGCGAACGAACTCCAATATACAAAAGGTATTGAACTCTAGAGGTGATTCAAATTAATGTTCGTTAGTGATAATATTATATTCTTTGTTAGTGATATTTAGCTGTGGTTTGCACGCTCGTCGCTCAGTGAATTAGTAAAATTGTAAGTAAAACTATGTTCATTCTACTATGAATCGACTAACTACTATATAATATATATATACATATTTCAGAGTTTTGAAGCGCGTATAAACAATAATAATATAACAGCAGATCTCTTGCATTAGGTACAACCTTCTTTAGGTATAAGGCTGAATAAAAATTCATTACCCTTTATGGAAACAGTACTTGAATTATTGTGACACATGCCCCACATACGATACCAGTAACAAGCATGACTCATTACCGTCGAACAACTCGACATATTGTAGCGACGTATTTCGATAATTTCTAGCTATATTTGTATATTTACACAAGAGCTGTGAAGTTTTTTTACACATGTGCTTATTTTAGTTTAATTATTGCCAGAAATATATAGTTGATTTATAAATTGCAGAATAGTTCTATCAACATGTCTTCACGTAAAACAGCTGGTCGTCGTGGTACAAACAAGAAGCGCGCCCAAAGAGCCACTTCTAATGTATTTGCTATGTTTGATCAGGCCCAAATTGCAGAGTTCAAAGAGGCATTTAATATGATAGACCAGAATCGTGATGGATTTGTTGACAAAGATGACCTCCATGATATGCTTGCATCTCTAGGTATGTATGTTGTATATATATATTTATTTAACATCACTGTTTATCCAGAAAGTTATGATGTATGCATATTTTGGTATCTTAACATACTTTTGTATTAAATGAAGTACAGATGTTTTTAAAAAAGAGTATTATACTCTGTACTGATTCATTTAGTTGTACTTTATAATCAAACACTAAAATAGTGTGTTAAAGTACTCTTTTTAAGTAAACTAACATTTCGGCATATGACAGTATGTATAAAAAATGGCTGCTGAACCAAATATACTGGTTGCTGGCACACACATTTAATAATTTTGATTAAACTTGTGTATTTTTCTGACCATAGCCTAAATCAGCCAAGTCAAATGTTATTAAGACAAGTTGTTGGAAGAAAATATGTTTAATTAATATTAACTCTTCATTTACTCTCTCTAAAATCAGATGTACTCTGCTAAAAAATAAAGAGTACAGAAGTTTTACTAAGTAGCACCTTTTAAAGAAATAGCTACTATAGTTGCCTGCTAATAAGATTCAATTTAAGTTGATGTCAGTGTGCAGCTATGGTGATATCACAATATGAAATTAGTTTACAAACACAATCCAATCACTTATAATAACATACTGTTAACTACTTAAGGCTATGGCATGTGATAATGGCAGCAGGTGCCATATTATTGATGTTTAGCTGTTGAACACCATTTAGTCTTAGGAATACAATACCAAAATGTAATAGTCATGTGATGGTGAAATAGTATCAGTTAAAATTATTTTAAAAGTTTAACTTAGGCATAGCTTAACAAAAATGACTCCTAAACTTTTTATTCTATTCTTCCTACTGTGGTTTCTGTGGAAACTATACCACAAGTTAGCCAATCTTACGTTAAAGTAAACCAACCTTAGAGTATATTTGTTTTCTAATTTTAATGGTAGCGATCAGTGCTAAAGATTGAAACAAGTTTTATTTTCTTATATATTAAAACAAAATATTCATGCTGTTAAACTATAAAGGATATACACAAATATAATTACATTACATGATAAATTGCTTGTCTAGAAGTATCAACACAAATCTGCACCTTATTGCTACAGTGTGGCTGCAGCATAAGTGTCTGTTCACACAAACAGGCTGGAGCAGATTTTTATCACATAGAAAACACGCGATTTTAATCATTCTAATAATGTTTAAGATGTAGACTTAGTATCCTGTAGCACAAATTAGAAGGCAGCAATATATTGTAGTTGATAGAGCTTTAGTCCAGAATTATAATGCTACCACTCTTATTACAAGGTAACACACTCTTTTCAAGAAAAAAACGGGTAAAACACTTAAATAAAATGTTACTTGTGGTATACCTTCCACACAGTAGGAGTTTTTTTCGAGCCGAGCGTAGCGTGCCGCGGCAGGCTCCGGCGAGTGAATCGAATTGTAGGCAATAAAAAGATAACTCTGAAGTTTTCTGAATGTCAGGCAGCCTTTCAAATAAACGCCGGAAAACATTGTAAAACCGAACAAACCAATAATCATAAGCAAAATGTCTAGCATATTCTTGGTTTAATTTTTTTTAAATAACAGGAAAGAACCCAACTGAAGATTATTTGGAAGGAATGATGAATGAAGCCCCAGGCCCAATCAATTTCACAATGTTCCTCACACTTTTTGGTGAACGACTCCAGGGAACTGATCCCGAGGATGTTATCAAAAATGCATTCGGGTATGTATAATAATTAGTGTTGGTTAATAAAGTGTTTTACTCAAATATGAATTTTGATCAAGATGACTGTTAGTGCTATAGTTTTCATGTTTAATGTAATTGATTTATTTATAGAGCTGACAGCTATATACAGAGTTAAAATGTAAATGTAAACAAGAATGGGAGCTATGAGTCTCCACAAGTAGATAATGAAATAAAATTAAAACACTTCACACCTAAGTCTAGTTGTAACATTTGCAAGATAATATAGCATAACATATAAAACAACTACCTAATTAAAAAAAAAGTTAGTGCATCATTGATATTAAAAAATATATAGCTGAAAATAGAAATAATCTGTTACTGAGGCACACACTTTATGCAACTGGTTTTGGAAAAGTAAAACATTAATTAAGACACTAGTCAATTAGTCAATAGTCAGTCAGCGGTTGCCAGTGGCCACAGTGAGTCAGACTATGTTCACCCGCTCGCACAATATCTTAACAAATTACAGTCATATTATATTACTTACTATATTTAAACTTAGCTTACCAGCGTTTACTTTTATAATTAAGTTATCAAATTGTTTTCTCTAAAAGTGAATTTGTAAAGTCTTATGAGAAATAAATTTTTTAACCATTAACCGTTAAAAATTAAAGATACATTTTAACTGTTGCATTTCAATATATTGGTAATGTTATGTATGTTCATAGGCACATTTGCATATTTGCTAGAATCATAATGCTAACATCAGAAACAAACAAACTTGTTATGCCAACTACTCAGTTGAGTCTAGTTTATCTTTTGTTGGGCGATGTTAATGCTTTTACAACATGATCCCAGAAAATGTACAAAACAAATGTGTTATGAACTTCAAAATGTTTCATTGCGGAATTATATTGTGAATAAATTTTATAAAAATAAAAGTGGCGTTCTGAGTTTCTTGCGGCCATTCTTCTCTGGAAGGCTTTTAATTAATTGGTTATTAATTTTTAATGGTAAATGATTTGGAATCTTTTTGTTTTAGCCGCAACGATTATATAATGGGTTTTTGATATATTTATTATATTATTTGAGCTGCTTAGTTTACTAATTTAATAAATATAAATAAAAATTACAATGGTCCTATTATTGAACCTTGAGGAACACCATATAGTATAGGTTCCTGACTGCTTTCTTACTCTTCGAATTCGACTACTTGGCGATCCGTCAAGTATGATTCATAGATTTTGAGAGCTACATGTCTGATACCAGTGTCATTTAGTATATCAAGAATAATAATTTTGTGGCTAACTCTATCGAATACTTTTGTTAAGTCTATAAATATTCCAATACCATCTAATAATCTACTAATTTCTTATTGTCAATGTTATTTTCTAATTTAGAAATTTGCAGTTACCCAAAGTACGATTAGACATTACAAAACCCGGACATTAACGGCCGTTTTCAATAACCTATCTATCCTTAGTTTAACGTGCTAAAGGTAGACAAATCTATCCTTTTACACTTACATTTCAATAACCTATCGACATAAAGCATTGGACTATAACTATATTAGACATAACTATGGATAGATAAGATCTGGTCATTAAATGGTGACAGCAATGTATCCATAACTAGGGAAACGTGATTGAAAACGGCCGTAAATTAATTATGCAAGGCATAATCGTTAATAGATACAATGATCATTTAGAAATTAGTTATTGTTTTATTTTTTAACTCGATTTTCCGATGGCTTCAGTTTTAGACTAATTCAAGAAAACACATATTTTTCTATAGACAGAACAGTCGGGTCAGCTAGTTTTGTACATTTATTTTACATCTTATGCAGAAATTTGATGCTTTTGAACATTATCGATCGAGTTGACATTATCAAATGATATTGAAAGAGAGATTATATTGATATTTGTGCAAAGAAGTGTCTTTTCATTATAGCTCTACCACTTCCGAAATGGCGGTAAATATAAAAATGAAAGATAATTGGACTGAACACTCTCAAGTGCCATTTCCTTGATCTACATTAATAAAATAATAGCAACCATACTGCTGACCACGATCCTCGTACATGAGGGACCTACTTCAGAGAGACAGATTTATAAATAGGCAAATTAATTGAATGTTATTAATACGAACATATTTTTAGTGTAAATTCTACTAATTTTATTTGTCTACGTGCAAATGTCCCAGAGTTATTAGTTTAACGTGACCTCCACCGAAGAAACGGATTTCGTCATGAGCTGTTGACTCGCCGTTCTCGTTCCAGACTCCCTGCTAAACCCTGATATGAGGACGTGCGGGAGGGGCATTGCCACTCTTTTAAATCAAAATTGACAGCTTCATATTTTTACATAATAATATTGTAACTGAAATGATTTGCATTTCAGTTACAATATATGTAAAGTGGCGCAACAAAAATACTCCACCGATTTCTGTCCAGCGCTTCTCTTACAACCCTATTTTTAAATAGAAAACTGTTTTTACAGATGTTTCGATGAAGAAAATACTGGTATGATCCAAGAGGACCGCTTGCGTGAGTTACTCACCACAATGGGCGATCGGTTCACAGATGATGATGTTGATGAAATGCTGCGCGAAGCTCCGATCCGTGATGGATTATTTGACTATGTAGAGTTTACACGTATTCTGAAGCACGGCGCTAAGGATAAGGATGAACAGTAATCGAGATATGGATTATTGACAGACGGGGTTTATTGTGGTTCAAATATGCATACAAACACCCCGCCTTTCTATGTATTTTAAAACATATTCAAACATTTAATATGATAAGTATAAGTTATTATTATGGACTGTATAAGTATTCTATACCTGCTTGTATTAAATATCCATTAATATTGTATATGGTAGTCTCATAAAGATTAAAGCATTTTATTAATATGCATTTCTTGAAACAATCTATTATTTTTATTTGCATTTGTGTTAAACAAACACATATTTTTCAAAAATAATTTCTATTATTTTGAAAAGGAAATGAAAATGTTTTTTAAAATTACAATCAGACCATTCCGTTGTGTTCTATTTTGTGTGTAGTTATGGTTTAAAAATGAATTAATGGCGTCACATTCTTATTACCTTACTTTTAGGTCTAAAAACTAATATAGTTAAATAATTAAAATAGAGGATATAACCTGCCGTAAATTCAAATATTTTTCGTAACACCTAAAAGTTTTTTTTATAATCGCTTGTTTGATAATGTGTTTTGACTTCATTGCGAATGCTCATATAAAAAATGAAGAATAATCAATTCCAAATTCCAAAATTTTGAAATTATAATGTGTCCACGGTTGAATTTTGAGTGAGTGCTTAATATATGCAATGAAACAACATGTAGGTATAAATTATTATGAATTGTTTAGTTGTATCTTCTTAACAATTGTTGTATTCTTATAATGATATCATGTAAAAGATCTAATATTATATTGTAACAAAAAACTATTAAACATTTTATATTATTCAAAGGTTTTTTTATTAAAATCTCTAATTAAATGAATTCATTATAATATATTTATTTTTCCGGTGGGTTCATAGCCTCCCAATGATCGTACAATGATGTATACATAATATTATATAAAAATGATAGCATATTTAAACAAAATATTGAGCGCCTTCAACGTTAAGGTCGCAAATTCTATCCCTGCTGCGAAAACTTTTCAGCGAAGCCCCTGATGTTGCAAAAGTCTACAGCGAATGCGGTGGAGGGTGGTGCGGTTGAGCCTCTTGCTATGTTAGCCCCCTCCAGAATACGCGGGGCAGCCCAGGCATCCACTATTAGGTACAGGTCCCAATTGTGGACGCCTAGGGACGGATTCTCCAGGACTACATAGTCTGGTACCATCATGGAGTAGTCTATTTTTTCTATTTTGCCATTGTATCTAGAGCCACCTCTCTCTTTAGTAATGGTAAGGCCCCCGGATAGCCGGAAACAACGGCAAAGCCGCTATTCCATGTCGGTTTCAAGTGGGAGAGTGGTATTTCTCCCGGTGTTCCGACCTAATTCGGTTGTGTCACATAGGACAGTGACACAAAAAAATATTTATTCAAGAGTATATATTACATGGTTTAATATCTTACTAATTTAAAAAACCTTAAACTAATATTGTTACTTAAATTATATACTTGATTCCATCCGGGTATATGCCTCCTCCATCTTCTTCCACAAGTCTCTATTTTTTTGCTTTCTCCAGCCAGTTTTTACATGCCAATCTAAGAAGGTCATCACTCCACCTCATTTTGGGTCTACCTCGGTATCTGTTACCTGAGGGACCACTCCATGTTTGGTTACCCTAGCCACATGTCCTGTCCTGACATTTCATTTTTAATGCATGTTCAAGGACACCTGTAGGGTTTTTTTCCTGATGGTTTTGTTTCGAATTTTATGTATCCAGTTATACATTAATAAGTGTTACATTAAATTTGTGAGGAGCTGGTGCCTGAAGTAGGTAAGTTGACACTGTATTACAGATCATCAGGATATCGCCCCCACATTTCAGGATCAGTTACACAATTGTACAACTGTACTTATAGCTAGGAAAACATTAAAATAACAACAAATTGTTTATAACCAAAAATTTGTGCGTTTCCGTGTTTTTGTGTTTGTATAATAGTCTCGGTTACTATCAGTGTAGGAAGTTTTTAGTGGAGGTACCTATAGTTTATTTTGAACCATAACAAAAACTTAATATTTCAAGGCACGCTTTCATTTAATTATAAGCTATAAAGTTCTTGAGTTGTAGACATATTATAGGTATGTATTATAATGGGTTGAACCAATTATAGAGGTGCGATAAGAGTGAAGCTCATTAATTACGGACATGCGTCATCGTTATAATTAACTTCTTCTGTAAGACGTAAGGGTATAAACTGCGTTAAGCGTGCCTCTCGCGTGTCCATACAAAAACGACCCGCGCGTGCCCATGCGCGTGCACACGCTCGTGAGCCCGTCGCGTGATACTTCCGTGCAATGGGGCACGCATGCACGCGACGTGATCACGCATCACGTTGGACGGGTCCACGCGCGAAGCCCGCTAGCGGGTGCACGCGCGTGCTTGTTCAGTTGACAGCGCTATCTCGAACCGACCGCACGCGCGTGCCCGGCCCATAACAAAAAATGACAAATTTTGATACAGAAAGGGTAATTGTTGAAGTTCAGTGTCGTCCTGCCATATGGGACCAATCAAGCGAAATATTTAAAGACCGGGACGCTAAATCAAAAGCATGGCTAGACATTTGTAAAGTACTGTTTGAAAATTTTGATGACTGGAGTGAAGCAGAAAAAAACATACAAGGTAAGTACCTACACTCTTTTTTTATTTTATAATAACGTAGGTTAGGTAAACTATTCTTTGCGCCTAATTTTTATTTTTAATAATCTATGCAATTAGTTATATATAATTAGTTATTTCAATTGTATTTGTGTCAATTAAATGTTTTCAACAATTAATCCAACTATAAAATTAAAACTCGGAATATTTACAATAATTTACCTATGTAAATATAAAATCATGCTTATATTCAAAACTAGTGCAGAGATACTGCGTATTTCTGAACATTGTGAAATTCGTGTGAACAATGTCCCATAATATTGGTACGGTTTTATATAATTATTGCTCGATAAATTCCAAAGTTCTTTCTTTCGGCCACGCGGTCGCCGCCATTTTGCGCGTCACGAGACAACCAGTATGTTCACGACTGCGAGCTTCACACTACTTCACACTATCGGTGTATTTAGGGTTCAAAATCATTTTAGGGCAGAAACAGTGGATCGGTAGGTAAATAAATAAAACAATTATCAACTAAAATATTTATTATATTGGTTTTAGAATTGGGCTAGTAACTTTGTAAAATAAGCGTGCGTTTTGTAGTTTTGTAGGTTTTTCTTTGACATCTCTCAACTTTAGTTTACAACAATCTAAGTTATTTGGTTACATCCTATGATTTTATATAACTAGATTAGTTATACGCCCGCTTTCAAAGGCAAGAGCAATGGAAGGTAATTGCCTACCATGCAGTTAGTCACGCTCCAATCGGTGTCGCGTCTACATGTGTTTGAGTACCAATAATATTTTAGTAAAAAAGATGCCTACTTGTGTTTTTAGACACTGTACAAACTACACATCACTGGATGTGTAATGAAAGAAAAAAAGTTTCATTTTATGCGTAATTACATAACATTTTACCTATTTAATGTAAGAATACTGAATTTCTTATAATTTTCGACTGTCATGGCGGCGCAACTGGTTACATCCGATGAATTTAACAAATAAAATCATTAGGTATAAAATGTCTGCTATGCTGCTGTCAAAATATGCCTGCTATGTTAATAAAAAATGTGTGGTAAAAAACCGTGAAAATTCAATTATTGAATGTACATAAATTATAAAAAAGCCTTCAATAAATACTGCGATCTTGCCATGACAGCTGTCCGTCTGCAACGAAATAATCTGCGAAGCTATCGCGTAATGTATACGAATCTCTGTGGGTATTTCCAATTAACCCCCGAACTGAACGTATATGGTCTGGTATAATGACAATATCATGAAAGTCATTAATTTGACTTCTTGATCTTATAAAATTATGCAAAATACAAATTGTTTTAAGAAAACAAATTGCTTTGTCTTTTCCAACGTTCAATGGACGATGGAGTATGCGAAATTTATTAGCCATGATACCAAATGTACACTCAATATAACGTCGCGCTCTCGTTAACCTATAATTGAATATTTTTTTTTTGTAGTTTAAATCGAGAGCTCGAGCATATGGCCGCATGACATGGCTAGATAACCCAAATGCTTCATCTCCTACAATAATATAGGGCAAAGCTGCGGTTGCAGCAATGTTGGTTGGTTTATCATTGTGTATTACGGGCAATGCTTTGGCAGGAGGAATATCTATTAAGTCATTGTTGATTTGTTCGTACAATCGGCTTTGTGTGAAAATTGCGGAGTCAGATTCTTTACCCTGCACTCCCACGTTTATATAGGTAAACTCATAGTTGGCGTTACACATTGCAAGCAGTACAATAGAATAGTAATGCTTATAGTTGTAATAGAGGGAACCACTATGTGGAGGTCTTATAATGCGTATATGTTTTCCGTCTATTGCACCTATGCAGTTAGGAAACTGGGCTTGCGTTAAAAAACCTTTTTCAGTCTCTACCCATAGCGCACGGGAAAATTTTGGTATACATTCTTCCTTTAACCTTTCAATTATAATTTGACAAACTTCTGTTACTATTTTTCTGACCGTGGTTAGTCCTGTCTGATACGCCAGATGAATATCGACGAAGGTATGTCCACTAACTAAATATCTGTAATAAAATAAAATACCTGTGTTATTGTTTCAGTGAAAAAGCTGCAGCAAAGATGGAAAACTGCAAGAGACACTTATATAAGAGTGAGGTCTACTAAAAAAAAACTTAAATCAGGCTCCGGTTCCAGGGCAAATAAAACATACGTTTACTATAACATGCTGTCATTTTTAGATTCAAACTCGAATACTCAAGGAGAAGAATCGGCAGACAATTTTAATCAGTCAGTAGAGCAAAACGCGTCACCGAGAACTTCACAAAATAATACGATTATTGAAGAAGATTTGATTAATGTACCTAGCACCAGCTCCAGCGTTACCAAAGAAACACGATCTTCCAAGAAACGTAAGTGCGAATCGCCAACTGATTTCGAATTAGAGTTGTTAAATTACGTGAAGAATAACACTGCAGATAATATGGACGAAGACTTGAATTTTTTTAAGTCATTATTACCAACTGTAAAAAAATTGAGTTGCTTTAAAAAATTATTATTTCGTACGAAAGTATTACAAGCTTTAATTGATATTGAAAAAGAAATGATTATTACCATTGATGACCTTTCATTAACGCAAAATACGGTAACGAATGATTTAGAATCCTTAAATGTAAGATCAGATACGAACAATGAATAAATAGGTAACAAGAAAGACTTTGAAGATTTGATTAAGACTGTTTAATTATTAAGAACAAAAGAAAGAGAAGAACATGAAGAACTATTTAAGTTAGTAAAAAGCGCAATTTTATATTTATATTTTTCTGGTCTCATGTGCAATTATTATGATATACAAGGGCATTCGCCAAAAGTTTACAAGCCTTGAGGTGTCATGTTCATAAGGAAAGAAACGGGGTCGATTCGGACACTTTTATCTTAAACCCTATTTTGGGGTCAAATAAAAAAGTGTATCAATAGACCCCTTTTTTACTTAATGGACCTTTTTTTTGAACCTACTCATAACATTGCTCCTTCATATGTCCTCTTCTTAAATTTAATCTTTTATGTAGTAAACTGTGATTATGATTGTGATGATAAATAAGAATTTAAAATAATATTAGTACCCGATCTAGTAATAGAAGGGAATAATTAATAAGGGAAATATTCATATGTAAAAACTTGCAATCAATATGCGTCATTATAATTAATACTTTGTAAGGTAGGTATATTATTATAATTAAGACATTTAGACTTATTGTACTGTTTTAACTGTTATTGTGTTTTTTTATTTTAAACTTGAACCTGTGATTTTATTAGTGTATTTCAAATGAATAATCAATGACTAATTGTAACGTAGCGTTTATGCAAGACACTGTGATGACTGTTGTGATTAAGTATATAAAAAAATAAGTGAATAAGTAGGTATAGATAAAAAAAAACGAAAAAGATAAAACTGTGTAATTTAGAAATAACAAAATATAATTAATAAATATAAGAAACTGTGATTAATATGATGATTAATAAGTGTGCGGTTATGTGTTTCGGTCCGTGAACCACATCAAGAAAAACATTTTAAGCCATATTCAGGTGTCACTGCCGAAACAATAAGAACTTCTTCTTCTTTCTTGCTTGATGTGGCTAAACAGTAATGTGACTTACATAAATTGGCAAAAAATATGAGTGTTCTAAACTTTTGTTAAATAATGACTGTTTTTTTACATGAATAAAGATGATTATTAATATCGAAATGTCTTTACTTACCGCAATGTCATTGCAAATCGTTCCATTGGTGATACGATTGACGTAGATTTCAATCGTAGATTGTTAGTCTTCAAATAGGGCTCCAGTTTTGAATATAATTCATCATAGACTTGTAATGAAACTTTAAAATATTTGAAAAAAAACCTTTCATTTTTTCTTAATATACCAAACTTCACCACGAATTCCCCGCACAGTAACCTAGATTCAACGAACGGGCTTACTGGCTGGCGTCTTTTTTTGGCAATTCGTCGTCGCCGTCGTCTTGATAAATAATACAACATTAATTTATCCATTATTACTTATTCGACTGTACACCTCCAACGTCAAAATTGTACTGAGAAAACTGCGTACGCGGATGCACGCGCCGATGCCCGCGCATAAGCACGCGAACGTGCTCACGTGCGTGCACCAGAAGCGTGGCCCGCGACGTGCTCACGTGCGTGCACACGCTTAACGCAGTTTATGCCCTTATTATTGTTATTAACCTATATTTAGTTTGATAACAAACTGAAGGATTCCATATCTCTTGCGAGCGTAGACGAACTGTCCATAGTTCACATGAATATGACACAAAAAAGTTCGTTCAATCTGAAAGGCCTGTAATGTACCAACCTGTTATTTATGTGGTTAGAAGAGATTACTATTTGACCACTTATTTATGTAAGAGGAGGACAAAGGAGCATACGGGTCACTTGATGTTGAGTGATCACCGCCGCCCACATTCTCTTGCAACACCAGAGGAATTACAGGAGCGTTGCCAGCCTTTTCCTTCAAAAATCTTCGAATGGCTTATGGGTGGGTCGTGGGGCGGGTCGTTCTGGTCTATGTACATTAAAGGTTGCTGCTTGGTATGACTGGTCCATCTGTCATAGCGAACTTTGCTTTTATTGGTATTAAAAATCGTGATGTTTACTATTTTTTTTTATTAATTAAACAGTTGATACAATGTAGTACCACAGAGCAGGGATGGATACTTACGTATTAAGTAGTACTTGTACTATTAACTTAATCAATTAATTCAAAACTTGAGTTGAATTTGAAGCTGTGAAAAAATCAAACTTATACGTTAACGTTAGAAATACCGCCGTTTATGTTGCAGAAACGTATATTTACACTCTGAGGGGAATCAAAATTTATAGGCTAGGGGGAGTCCGGGAGAGTTTAGCAGGTGGGAGACAATAGCCACTGCTCATAGAATCTTTGTGGAACTGTATATTGCGACATTACCACACTTCTTAGACTCCTTGGACGCCTCACATCTCACTCCCGCGGCGCCTTTGGTATCGGCAGTTTCATTTAGGAGTGAAAAGTGACGAGACAATTTCATGCTCGGTTTGTAATATCTTTAAATTTTCGATATTTGATTTCTGCTGCTTACTGTGAATAGACTTCAGTATGTCATTTATATACACCGTTAGTGTAGTTATCCTAGTAACATTCACAGCAGACAGCTTTTACTTGAATGTCATAGTTTTTTATAAAAATGTACTTATGGACAGCTTGGCATGGGGTGGGAGACATTACCCTGCCGTCGGGAGGAGACTTTATCCAGGGTAATCTCTCCCGTTCTCTCGCAATAATATTTTTTTCTTCCTAAAACTGCACATGGAATGATTGATTGGTTCAGAGGATTTAAGACAAGAAACTCAGAACTATGTTTAAGAACCTCAGAAGCAACCAGAGTATCTAGATCAACCTGGTTTAATAGAAAAAAAATGTTTCTTATTTCTTCGAAAACCTCAAAGAAGTTCAAGTTCTCAAATTCACAAAATTAAATATAATAAATAAAATACTAGATATAATTTAGCCATTAATGGATGGATGGTAAAAAACCCACGACCGAGCCGACATCTTTACAGATGAAGGTTTTTATGCTCCGCGGTAACAGACAGAGAAATGAGTAGTGAACTTCAAGAGCTAGATGTTTCTTCAATTGCTTTGCCCTTAGGAGCTGCAGAACTACCTCCAGATGTGACCTAGATCGAATTAAATTCATCTTCTACCGTACAACATCATTCAGAGTCTTCAACATCAGCATCAGCATTCATATAAATGAAACAGCGGCGCCTAGAGCCATTCACCATCAATTTTGACGGAGGAGGATTCGGAGCAAGCAATTGCAATATTAAGACATTCAACAGAGGTAGCTTCTACGTATCCAGAATAGTCAAATGACAACTGTAGATTCTGAGTCATGACAAAATTGTTTTACCTACATTAAATGATTCGTCCATATCCATAAGACGATGTATATACATCGCACAACAAAGGAGCATAATATGCTTTTACATGATCCCAGAAAATTGACAAAACAAATGTGTAACGAAGTTAAAAATAAGAAAGAAGTAACTGCCCTCAGGCTATTTAAAAAATATTATTTTTTGTAACGGAAATTTATTGTAAATGAAAGAAAGAAGCCCGCTAAGTTTCTTACGCATTCTTCTCAGGTCTGAGGCATACATTTTCGAATGGGTGGTAGTTTTGGACGTTCGTAAGTGAACTAAAATCCTACTCTGAATAATAATATTTGAAATTGAAAACCATGCCAACACTTATTACCATGTATGTATGTAGGTATACTACATGGAAAGTCAGAAGGTTGTTGGTTGAAGGGTTGACATTTTCACAAGGTTATGTTTTTGGTTATGTGTTATCAAACATTAAGTTTAGTATGTACCGATGTATGTATGTACCTATTTATTTCTGACCTAAATGACGTGGAAATGACGTCCGTCACATACAATTATTGATTTAATAATTAGGTGCATCAGGGGTTGTGTACTAAGCTATATAAGTTATTATAGTTTTTGACTAACTCACGAATCGTTATTTTTTTTCGAGATGTAAAGTATCTAAGCTGTTGACCGGCAATATAATTAGTCTGGCTTTAAATACTTTTACAATTAAAAAAATAAACAAATAATTACATTTTTGAATGATTGTTCATTGAGTTTTCTCATTTTGGCGCCAATACATTGTACAATATTTTGCGATATTAATTGCTGTGATTGCATTACACAAACTAGGTATGGAGCCAAATGCAATTTTTTAAACTCTCCATACGCTTGGTATTAGTAAAATCTTTGTGTACCGGGCTATTAATAGGTACAATGAGACATACTCTGTTTGTAACCGAAAAAGATCTGGCCGTCCACGTAGTGTTCGTACGAAAAAAGAGATCAAAGGTCTAAGGGTCTAATTCTAAGAAATCCTGTCCAAAAGCCAAATATTTTATCCCAGGAGATGAAGACAGCACCTAGAACCATGTCGCGTATTTTAAGAGATGACAGAACTTGCAGCCTATAAGAGACGTACTGGTCATTTCTTAACTAATAGTTTAAAAAAGAGTTACCAACCTATTGGTGGTAAAATCGGAACAATTTTTACTGAAGTGGTACGCAAAGGGAGATCACAGAAATTTTTGTTTACAGATGAAAAAAAATACAATTGAGTAACGTTTTAACAAAAAAATGACGCTCTGATGAATGAAAAGCTCTTAGGAAGCTTCCCAATTAGTCGACAGAGGCAAATCCTGTGCAAAGAAGCCTCCCACTGGTAAAGCGATACGGTACTACTGAAGCGGTAAAGGGAGGTCACAGAAAAATTTTGTTTACGGATGAGAAAATCTAGGTAAGCTTCCCATTTAGTCGACAGAGTGCAACGTGGGCACTATCCGACTTCAGTGATAGTTTGGTGGGGTATAAGCTATGAAGAAGTGACTGATACCATTCTTGACAAGGTAGTGAAGCTTCTTAACAATACCATGTTCAATAAACAAGAATGGTCCTTCCAGCAAGACTCGGCGCCGGGTCATAAAGCTCGGTCTACGCATTTTTGGTTGGAAACGAACGTTTTGGACTTCATCAAGGCTGAAGACTGGCCGTCGTCTAGTCCCGATCCTAATCCACTGGATTATGATATATGACCAGTTTTAAAGAGTATGGCTTTTTGCTCTAAGCACCATAAACTCTTTAGAGTTTACTCCAAATTATCACTGGTGTTGTAAACAAACACACCAAGGCTGAAGACTGGCCGTCGTCTAGTCCCGATCCTAATCCACTGGATTATGATATATGACCAGTTTTAAAGAGTATGGCTTTTTGCTCTAAGCACCATAAACTCTTTAGAGTTTACTCCAAATTATCACTGGTGTTGTTTACAACACCAGTGATAATTTCGAGTCCCTAAAACAATCCGTACGATTGGCAATGAAGAATTCTCCCATGGAAAGAATGCGTGCTTCTATTGATAACTGGACTCAAAGTTTAAAGGACTGTATTGCACATGTATGTGCATAAGTTGTTGTGTACTAAACTATATAAGTTTACAATAGGGTTTTTAACTGTCCCACGAAAACTTTTTAATTTACCAGGATGAAAAGTGTCCAAGATGTTGACCGGGCATATAAGGTACCATCATGCAAAATTTCAATGAAATCGATCTATCAGTTTCAGAGATGAGCCCGTACAAACAGACAGAGAAACAAATAATTCGAAAAAAAACGTTCTTCCACGTACAACAAGCCATGTAACGAGTTTCCTTGTAAAGTGTTTCCAGGAAGATACGACTTGGGTACGTACCTTCAATAAAAAGCACGTATACCTAATATAATATATCAATATAAATAAAATGACAGAGGTTATTATTTGTACGCGCGTTTTAGAAAAACTATTGAATAGTTAGTTAAATTAAGTCTTCTAAGTTTTATTTCTAAGACACTTCGCCCTTATCAAGAAAAAAATATTGCATAAAATATTATCTTCATATATTATAAAGTAAATAAAGTGTCAAGAAACTAAGATATTCATAAGTACTAGGTAGGTACGTGCTTAGTCATACAAGTCGCGGGAATCAGCTAGTCTGATACAATTTTGATTTTGCGCTCACCTAGTTTAGTCAGAGTGCATATATGTGCGTTCTTTTTTCTAGGATTGTAAATTTTTGATTGGCATTGAACGAAAATTTCTTTAGCCTTCTCTAACGAGTTGCAAGTTCAAAACCTCTGTGTTTCACGACAAATAAATACGATTCCTTATAACGTGGAGATAGAGATTGGACGCAGTCTTTTTTACGTCAGGACCGGGCGTATTTCCAAATTACCCATACATATAGGTACTAAGTTAGTACCTATCGTTTGCGACTGCCAGAATTGGTAACGCAACTATAATATGACAATAATCAATGTCCGTTGCTGTTATAACGCACGCGGGTAAAAGTGTTATAGTAAAGTATTTATTCATGACCAAGCGGTCACCCATCTAAGTACTGACCGCGACTTTGCTTCACTTCGGTGATCGGACGAGAACCGGTTTATGTCATGTCTTAAAGTGACCTAACTTAAAGTGATACTTGATAGCTATTAAAAATATTAGAAAAAAAAAGCATTGTACTGTATAAATTGTACTGCATAAATAATATTTTTTATGTATATTTCCACAACTACCAAAACAGTTGGCATCTACTCTCAAAAAGATGAATAAATAATAAAAAACAAAAAATAAATTGTATTAATCACATATATTTGGTTTTCCTTCGGTGATAAGTGTTGCCCATTCGAGCACACTGTATATACGCATATGAGGATTGTCGTTTCCACCTGCAAAAAAAAACTTTACTAAAATGGTCCTTTGATTCACTTATTTCAGTACCGCTGCATAATTGAAATCAACGGGCAAAACTGATCAAAATTCAAAGAGGCACCACGCAACCGAGTTCAAAAAGGACAAGCCACGGGAGTTTTGTAACTACCTTCATAGTTATAAATTTTAATAATATGTGTGATGTGCTTGTGTCGCACGTGTGACGTGACGAGGGGCGAAGCGAACGCAGGGCCGCGGCGGCAAGACACCGATTCCAAAATTTACAATAATTGTAAGTACATTATATTGTCGTAATAATTTTATGGAATTTTTTGGTTGCCTAATATTTTTTATTTAAAGGCATAAAAGGCATATATTTTATCAAAATTGATTCCTTTAGAATTCTTTTTGATGTTATTTCTAATATACTAGATACTACCACCGCTTCGAAAACAAATGGCGCTCTGAGAGAGAAGAAGAGGCTCAAGAAACTCTCCCAGAATTCTTTTTTTGCGCTTTTTTAAATGAAATATAAGATACTGTACTGTCATTGCTATTGCTATAAAATAATCATAATCTTGTCCCAGGTTGTCGGATTACTTAGATATTCAGCTGTGGAGTATTAGAATTTACGACAGAGACTAATGCCTGAACAGTGGCTGGGACTTTTATAGCTATTATAAAAGTGTATGTATACATTTACCCTTAATGCTATTATTATGCTTAATGTATCTTATGAATAAGTTACAAGCAATCCGTTTTTTCGGTAAACACAATAATAAATTGCTCTAGTTCTATACAAGCTATCTCAATTAGTTGTACAATAGAGAGATTAACAATATCTCTTCTATTTTTACATTTTAATCTATTTTTAATAAAAATTAGGGAACCTCCATGTATTGCCCTACTTCTACAAAACGAACTGACTACTTTATGTTGCCTAAAACTAAACTGGAGTCAAACATGGATCCCATGTGTTTTATTTTACTTATGAGAACTCTAAAAATTAGTTGATTATTAAGTTGTAGAAGAATACGCAATATTTTTTTGTACATATTGTTTTGTATTTATTGGAATAGTTTTTTTTGAAGTCGGTTGTTTAATGTTCATTTTTTAAGGGCAACACAAGACTTACCGACTACCCTAACAAATTGTTTTGTTGGTTTATCAATAATCTGGATTGTAGGCCGTCCTAACTGGAAGTGTGTTGTTGATGGGATTACTTTGTTCGCTTCCTGAAATCAGAGTAGGAACGTGGATAATATATGTTGTGAATGGTATAATAATAATTTAATGAAAGATAAGCAATTTAGAGCGACCGCAGCCACAGTCACAGAAGACTAATATTATTTTCCTGTTGTGATCATAGAATCAATTTGTTTTTTTAACTCTTAAATTAACATAATATGCATGCTTGTTTATTATTAAACCTGTATTAATATTGCAACCTTTCTTATATTACAATTTATACTGACAATAATACTTCAGTCATCATACAGTCTAAATCTCGATATTATTTATTTATTTATTTTTATTTATTTATGATTCCTTACAGCTAACAAAATGAAAAGAGTATATTAAAAATTATACAGAATAGATACGCCAATTAAAAGGAATACTATTAACAGTACAATAAGTATGTGACAAAGTAGTTTAAGACAAAAACGAAAAATATTAGAAAAACTTGCAAGAAAAAATTAAATAGAAAGAAAAGAAGAAATCGTATCCATATTGAGTAACTGAAACGGTGAGTAGGTTGTGTGGTGTGAGTAGTGTGAGTGAATGTGAGTAGTGTGAGTGGTGTGAGTTAATGTGAGTGTTTGAATATAATGTTTAAATTACGATGTGAGACTAATAATTTATCTTGAATATACTGATGATTAACTCCTGCAATTTAAACAGTTTAATATCAGTTTTTTGAACCTCAGACGTGATAAGTTGAAAATGTCGACGGAAGAAAATTTCTTATTATATATGTCAGGAATTCGAAATAGAGGTGAATATTTGAGATACTTAGTAGAAGCAAAGGGAATGTTAAATAAATTAGTATGCCTAGTACGTAATGTTGGTACCTGGAATGATATTTTATTTAAGATATCTGGACAGTCAAATTTATTATGTAATATATCATAAAGGAGTAACATATCAATTACATCTCTTCTATCTTCCAATGTATCGATTTTATGATAATTACAGGCTTCTTTGTAGTCTATAGGAATGAATTGAGATTTAAAATTCAATTTTTTTATAAATATCTTTTGTATTTTTTCAAGGCGGTCAATATAACATTGATATGTAGGCCTCCAGATAGGACTTGCGAATTCAAGGATGCTTCGCACGTAAGCATAATATAGCACTTTTAGGCACAAGATGTCATTGAAAAGTTCGCAAGTGCGAAGAATAAACCCTAGATTTTTATAAGCCTTCTGTGTTATTATCTATGTGGTTATTATGGGTTAGTTTGCTATTATGGATCACACCTAAATCCCTTATTTGAGTAATTTTTGGAATAATTTCGTTACTTAAAGTATAATCAAATTTTATGTTATTATGCTTTCGTGAAAATGTAATAATTTGACATTTAGCAATATTAACTGTTATTTTATTTATTTTATAATTTTATAGGTACCTTACCTTGAAGGAATAAAGAAATTTCAGGTATTTTTAAAATTAACAATATACTTTGAATATACAACTATATTTTTATGTATATAATACCACACACTTATACCTTAAGAAGCTTATCTGTGTGTGAAGCCGCTTAAGTACCGTATAACTACATAGTTGCCAAAGTTGTCGGTAGTAACTAATAGTTATTAGGGCACCATATTCAATTTCTTATAATGGTAACTGTAATTCAGAAAAATAGAGCAAATAAAAAACGCCGCAATTGGTCGCCAACTAAGGTCGCCAGATACGAACATAAAACGTCAGAATCCAGGCAAAGTTGCAGCATTTTACGGTAATCGTTTCATTAAATATAAAACTATTTTATTATGCAACTAGCTGACCCGACAGACGCTGTTCTGTCAACGGAAAGAAAAATGATGTACCTACCTACCTAAGCATTCGGGAACTAAACTCATCGGAAATACATTATTTAATAATAATGTTGTAATACACTGTTAAGGAATATTATTGTATTTGTCTAAACAGCTTTTACATTACCGTTTTATGATTGCCAATTTTTAAGGCATTAAAATGGATAGGTATAGTATATTTATCCTTTTTATCTGAGATAGACATAATTTGCCATCGCAGACTTTTCTTTAGAAACTTAACAAATAATATACTTAAAATATCTTCGTGTAGGCCTACTCGTACCACGCTATCCATTGGTGAAAACAAAATGAAAATCGGTGTTAGTAGTTATTGAGTTTATCGCGAACAGGCAGACAGACGCGGCGGAAGTGTTTGTTTTATAATATGTAGTGATATGAGGAATATGCAAGCGTGAGTGTGTTGAAATATCTTATGTACCTGTTGCCAAATATTCCTTTTTATTATTTTAGGTTCCTGTCGATCTGATCGGGCGGCTTTTGGATTGTAATCTGGCGGGTGGTAAAGCATATCGTAGGCACACAGCTGTTTTGATTTGGATTTCCATTTCGTGTTGAAGTATGATTCTTTCGATACAGGAATTTCCATTTGAGTTATTAGTCGATCTTCCAGCATCTTATGCGCCATGTTATATAATATTTACTCAGAATTTTTGAACAAAAAAAACTAATCAAGTATTAAATAAACGCGTACTTCATTTCTATAAAAACATTGACTAAAATCTATAGAAGTTGAATAAAGAATTATGATAGATTGTCATCTTAGAATATTAGCGTTAATATTATAAGATTGTCATACATAAAGTAGAAACTGTAACCTACTTTATCACAAAATTGGCAACACAAGGCAGGCTACAGTAATTTTTCTTTGACATCAAAAATATTTGGAAATTATTATAATATTATAAAAATATTGAATTTTAAGTAGTAATTCGTTAGGCACTAAGTGAGAATACATAGCTGTTTCCAAGTCTGTCCGGCATAGTTGCAGTTGTTCTGTAATATAACTTGTTGTAAAACCATTGTAAAATAATATTGTCAATATGAGTAATCTATAATGGCCTTAAGAATTATGTTTTATATTATTGTTTACTAACGTTTACTGTAACACTGTTGATTATCAATAATTAAAAAGCATTACAGAGTAGAGAAGGACACTAACGTATTAGTCGGACAAAATTTTTGAAGTCGAAACCCAAACCCGGGCTTCTTTGATCGTTTTTGGAAGTTATTTTCTGCTGTAAGAAGGTAAACTTACTCTTTTTGAAGTGAAAATTGTTCTTCTTCTTTTTTCGAATGAAACTAAGCCGTCACGCTCGGATATGTACTTGAGAGGAAACGGAAGCCCACCTATATTTTATTTTTATATTTACATTTCATATGCCGCCGATACATTAGTAGATTTATTTATTTTCTCAAAATTGATTCCTTTAGATCTTTTTTGATGTCATTTCTAACACTACCACCGCTTCGGAAACAAATGGCGCTCTGAGAGAAAAGAAGTGGCACAAGAAACTCTCCCCGCATTCTTTTTTTGCGCTCTTTTTAATAAAATATACAATATTGTACTGTCATCGTTATTGCTATAAAATAATCATAATCTAGTCCCAGGCTATCCGATCACTTAGATATACAACTGTCGAGTAGTAGGATGTACGACAGAGCCATTTTTTTAATACATTTAAATTTATTTAAAGATAATACCTGAACAGTGGCTGGGACTTTATTATAAAAGTGTGTACATTTACTCTTAAAGCAAAACACATAATATGTGTCTTTTGAAGCCTACTAGAATTAGTTACAAGCAATCCCTTATTTCTAGTGATATAAAAATGAAAATCACTATTTAGAGCAAAATGGTAACAATTTTTGTGAACGTATATTAAATTTTCAAACTACTACAAATGAACTACAATGAACAGTCATAATATTTTTTTTTAATTTTTCTTTGAGAGACTGTCTGTAACCAAGCTGATATATATCTCGAACAGCTCTCTTTTGCAGAGCAAACACTATATCAATGTCAGCTGCATGACCCCATAGTAAACGGCTGATAACGTTACCGACAATGGCCTACATCATAGACTAGCTACATATATACATACATATACATGCTAACGTTTATAATATTTTAACAATTGTATAGCTATGTGCATATAGCTTTCCCTTTGACCAGCAATGAATGTTTATACGTTTTATTCTAATTTAACATTAAAATGATAAAGTTTTTTTTGGTTACAAAAATTGGTGCTTCCCATTAGGGCGTTCCCCTAAAATTTAATTTTGAATTAAATAAGAAAGAAGTTTACTCCTTAAAATCATTATGAAGTATATAATAAATTTGAGCATTGGCCTTCTTTTAATGATCCCGAATCCATTCGCCTGGAGAAAATTTTAAATCATATCCATTTTGTTACATTGACACCTAATTTTTCGCATGGATTTCAACTATGATCTCGAATTCGTTCTCTGCCATCTCGGAAACCTTGGAAACTATGCTTAACTGCACTGAAAACCTAGTTTTAGCCGATTATAAATAGAATCGAACTATAACCACTGGTCCGCGGCTGCACCTAGTTCTAGCCGCTATGATGCAGGTTAAACCTGGTTCTAATAGAGTATAGTAATATACATCTAAGTTAACATAATATAGCCGACTGTAACTACTTTTAGCCGGCTAGAACTAGGTGTAGCCGTACTTTCGCTCTTAGCCGTAACAAATTATGTAGCAATGGATATAGATTATGCGTAAAAACAGTCGATAGTTTTTTCTAATAGCACTTCTTTTACTTAAGTTGGACTTTTAACTTTTTCCGTTTCGGCATATAATTTTACTACCAAGATTCTAGATTTACCTAAGACCAATTCGTTTGTGGCTAGCTTAAATGATAAAATTTTTGTTTGTGATACGATACATTTATTTTTTATTGCTTCTGATTGACATTGTCATGCAGTTTTTAGTCACACATTTAAAGTGTCCTAGTTTTATATTTTTTTTCTATTTTATTAATAATTTTACTTCAGCCTTATAAAATGTTAACAATTGTTTGTTGTTAAAAGTGTTCATTCTTTGCTTATTATGTTTTCATACAAATTTTTGTAATGAAACGCCACGGCGGGAGATCTGGTCAGCAATCCTATTTTATTTCTTAATTTTTGTATTTCATTTTTATTTTTTTAACTTATTACGTTTTAGATTTCGTTAATGCTCGATTATCACACAAGAAAATCCATAATAGGAATCAGCCAATAAATAATTTTGGTTCTAGTTATTCAAGTTTTGATCTAACCGAAGAGGTTGTTGATAGTTTCTACAAAAGTGATGAGTTTAAAGCTTTATCAAATACATCAGACTCATTTATTAGAAAACGAGTCACTGAAAAGGTACAAAATTACACGAAAAATACCTTTTAGCTTTCAGTTGCAAATTTTTACTAAAAATAATATCTTACAGGACCTCGTTCCATCTTGCTGCACGTTAACTAAAGATATAAGATATGAAGGACTGCTGAAACCGTTAATAAAAATTACTGTAATACCAAATTTAAAATTATTTAAACATATAAACACCAGAAAATACTTTCGCAGCTCTGCGTCTAACGAAAACAACTCCATTGACCGTGAAGTTTGTTATATTTCTCAAAAAGGAAGAAAAAACAGGAAAGAGAATATTTACGCGATAAAACTCTCAGAGAGTGTTAATGATTATAGAAAAAATCATCATGAACAAATGCACATAGAGCAAAATTATAAACAGTTACTTGACTCAATGAATATGGATAAAAATTTCAAACGGAACAGAAAGAAAGAACGCCACGATGAGCACGAAACGCGTAGTCGTGATATTCAAAGGAACAGGAGCACGAGCAAAGATCGAACACCACATGCTGATCCATCCAAAAGTCGGGTCACCATCTTTGGACAGTTGGGTTTGAACGAAAATGACCAATTTGTGCTCAACTGTGCTGCAACTGTCAATGACGAATCAGGTAAGAAATAAGTAAACAGACATACGAACTGGCCGTCAATATATTAAATTATTATGTTTGTATCTACACCCACTCCACTCGAATAACTCACTACTTCAGTCTTCACTATAACAATAGCTAATTTATTTTTAACTTAGAGTCTGTAAAGTTTCGTATTTCTTCCTTTCATAGAATTTTATAAAATAATGTAGAATGCAATAAGATTTCAATAAAGAGCTTTACATAACTACTTAAGCTTTATAAAAATGAGACTAGACCCATACACCGATAATGTACTGTGAGCGAGATGAATGTCTGAGTTAATAATTTTTTTTCTTTAATTAATGTAATTCGTGTAAACCGTATTAATTAAATAAAATAAATAAATAATATTTGGTAGTTGAGAAAAGAAACATTATTATTTTTTTATATAAGAGGGGGCACACGGGCAAGAGACTCGCGTGAAGAGAAGTGGCGAGGAAACCGCCTATGGACTATCCGCAACACCAGTGTTCAAGAGATGCGTTGCAGGCTTTTAATGTGCTCTATGTTTGAAGGTATCCTGAGTTGTATTTTTTCGGGAAAACTGCAGGCGGTAATTGATTCCACAAAATAGCGGTGCGAGGCAAGACGTTGGTTGGGTTGGAAGCGTGGTTGTGGAATGCCAAACGTCAACATAATGCGGGCGGAATTTCGTATTCGGCGAGATGTGTTGTGATTGCTTTTATTCGGCTGGTGGTATCAATCCGAACAACTCTTCTGAGCACTCTCCGTGATATATGCGGTAGAATATGCAGATAGAACCCACATCCCGACGCAACTCCAAAGATTCAAGCTGACCGGGGATGACAATTAATTGTTGTTGATTCCAGCCGCTCTTCTTTGTATGCGAAGAGGTAATTTTCCGGCCTATTTCGGTTGTGTCACTCAGGACGCAACATGGCACTAGCACTGATTAAAGATTAATAAGGCCGACTTGGCATTACAGTAAGGGTTCCTAGTTTACTACGGTCCTAAGGCCTTTAATTATTCATAGCATGTTATATTACAGTTCCAACAAATGTCACACAAATCAATCCAATGCGAAGTTCCAAAAATATGGAAAACACAAATAAACAGAAGAATAGTACACAGTCGTAAGTTGTCTAAATCTTTATGAAATAATATAGAATAAAGTGATTTTGAATCATTTTCTATTTACTGTAATAATAATAATTATTATAGATACGAAAGATATAAAGAGCAGCCTTTTGAATCGGAATATTCGAGAAATTATGGGAGCGATAAATGTGTACGGTAAGGTTTTGTACTAAGAACGCAAATTAAAATATTATAAAATAATTGTTCTTCACGTAGAAACTACTTAAGTTGCAATCTTACAGAATGGAATCTCAAGGAGTCCAAGTAAATTTTTGCATTTCTAAAAATAATACAAAAGATAAAATAATGTGTGATAAAATAATACAATGTGTATGCAATAATGGTGAAGAGACAGCTCTAACAAAAAACATAAGTGAAGGAAATATTTTAAAAGAATGTAGAAGTCCTATAGTAATCATATCAGTATATCAAAATCAGGAAAATAATGATAATAATATAGCTGTTACGGTTGAAAAGGGAATGCAACCTCAAAAAAATATAAATACCAAGTACAGACATAAAGATGAAAATAAACGAAAATTTGAAACTAAAATAATAAACGTGTCTAATTATACCCAAAAATCGCGATCTCCTTCACCAGTGAAAGCACAAAAAGAAAGCGATCAAAAATCATTTAGGCCTAAAGTACAGAGTGAAGCTGAATATAGAACAATAAAAAATAAACCCATAGTAAACCGCTTAGAATCATTGAATCACACACCAAATTTTAAAAGGAAAGATAGATTGGTAAAACAAAACGTCAATGAATTACAACGAATGCGTTATAACCAAAAAGGACAACCATCGTTACGCACAATGATAGTTGAACGTTCTGAAACTAAAGAAACAGAAGTTCCGAATACGTTCAATACACGTAACAACCTGAAAAGAAACCTTATTGACGGACACATAAAAGAAAAATACAGTAATGAAATAATAAAACATAAAAGCAAAGAAAGACGTAAACTACCAGATAAAGATAATTCCAAATTAACTGTTAATATAGATGGCGATAATGAACATTACGATGTGTATTTCCAACAGACTAAATTCAACACTGATTTAGCAGTCCGAAAAACCTTGAAAAATTATATGTCCAATAAACTTATTCCTAGCAAAGATGAAAATCATTTATGGCAGAGAAATGATTCAAAACAAAGAACAAAATCTTATTTGCAGGAAAGCCCTCCTTCGGTACATTAAAATATTTTTATAAAGTAAAACTAGTTTGAATAGATGACATATATAGCCAGTGAACGCATAAAAAATGGAAGCAGTCTTGTCATACTACCGTTCATTATCAGCTTAAAAAGTCACACAATAAAGTAATAATACATTTAACTATTTATGCAAAAAAAAGTCATATTGGTCGGAATGCTTTGACAGTTACGCGGTATTGAAAATAAAATAATTCGGACAATAGTTCAGTGATTCGACCATCGTACGGTAATGCGCGCTCGTCCAACGTAATTTACGTGATCGGTTCTCGGCATAACATGATTACGGTTATTGGTTTGCGCGTATTGTAAATATTTGTCAGATACCTAGATGATGTTATGCGTTATGTTAAGGGGGTCAGTCAAAATAAAAAAAAAGCTTTTGAACTAAACATATCAGCTAGATTGGTGTATTCCTTGGGTATCTTTAAAAAAAGTGCGTATACTTTTCCAAAAGGCCAGCAACGCTTCTGTAATTTCTTCCTACAAGAAGTTGTCATCGAGGCAAATAAGGTAATTTGCCCTGTGCTGCCTCGGGGCGTAAAAAGAATAGGGTAGTCCCAGGTCCAAGGGTGTCGTAAGAGGCGACTACGGGCTTTTTGAAAGTGGGAGAGTCACGCTGCTGTCTTATGACGTCAGCACAATCGGGCCAGACTCGTCCGGGTTACTTACCACACTCGCACAGAATACCGGCGTGAAGTAGCGGCCTAGTGCCGCTATGTTTCGCATAGGTTAGTGTCGAGGACCGGAGGCCATTCCCCCCCGTCCTTTCCCCCCCCCCCCAACAAAATATGAGAGCGGTCCTAAAAAATAAATTACCCCAGGAGGGTACCGGCTCTTGTAGAGCCGGAGAATCCCTCCCCGAGCATTCGCGCTCGGGCTGCCCCTCGTATTCTGGGGAGGGCACAGTACCGCGTATGTCACAGGACAAACAGGGCAGCAACACCACGGCACCCCGCTCCACGCTTAATGTGGACTTTTGTAACATCCGGGGAATTCACTCCAACTTAAACGCCGTCCACCACCACCTTGAGACGGCGCAGCCGGCCTTGTGTTTCCTTACGGAGACGCAGATATCTCGACCTAGCAATACGTCATATTTAACGTACCCCGGGTACAAAATTGAGCATAATTTCATGCCTCATGCCGGGGTATGTGTGTACGTTAGGGAGGATATCTGCTGTCGCCGTCTCGGCAATTTTGAGGGTAGGGGCCTGTCTACTCTCTGGCTCCGCGTAGATTTAGAGGACCGCGTCCGCATCTATGCGTGTGTCCGCACTATGCGTGTGTACAGGTCCCATAGTGGTAACGCAGAAACGGATCACCTCATGGGCTGCGTTCAAGCGGCATTTGATGACGTGCTTGCTTAGATCCCCTCCGCTGAAATCGTAGTCTTGGGTGATTTCAACGGGCACAATGCCGAATGGCTTGGATCACGTACCACAGACTACGCAGGGTGATCTTTGCATAATTTTGCATTGGCGTATGGTCTGTCCCAATTGGTTGAGTCGCCGACGCGGCTCCCGGATGTGAATAGCCACATGCCGTCCTTATTAGATCTTCTGCTGACTACACATCCCGATGGTTACCAGGTCTCTGTCGACGCCCCTCTCGGAACGTCCGACCATTGCCTGGTCAGGAGTGTAGTGCCTATCCGACGCCAACGTCGCAGACCACCAGCGACCCGCCGCGTTTGGCACTACAAGTCAGCAGATTGGGATAGGATGCGTTCCTTTTTTGCATCCTACCCTTGGGGCAGGGTTTGTTTCCTTTCGGATGATCCTAGTGCCTGCGCCGTTGCAGTAGCCGATGTGATACTGCAGGGCATGGATATTTTTATACCAAGCTCTGTAGTACCGATCGGTGGCAGATCACAGCCCTGGTTCGATGCGTCAGTTAAAGCAGCATCTGACTGCAAAAAACAGGCGTATCGAACTTGGGTTGCGGCGCTGGGCTCAAAGGATCCGAACTGCAAAGTTCTGAAGAGGAAATATAACCGTGCCTCCAGATTTTTTAAGCGGCAAATCGCCCGTGCGAAATCGAAGCACGTCGTCAAAATTGGCGAGCAGCTTTCCAGTTACCCGACCGGAACACGCAAGTTCTGGTCGTTGTCGAAAGCTGCTCTTGGTAACTTCAACCAGCCGTCCATGCCGCCGTTGCACATGAGGAATGACACCCTGGCCCATACGGCAAAAGAGAAAGCCGATCTCCTGTGCACTCTTTTTTCCTCCAACTCGACTCTTGACGACAACGGAAAAACCGCCGACCATCCCGCGGTGTCAGAGCTCCATGCCCGAAGTACAGTTCCGACAGAAAACTGTTAGGCGAGCTCTGTTTTCGTTGGACGTCAGGAAGTCGATCGGGCCGGATGGCATTTCTCCAATCGTGCTTAGAACGTGTGCCCCTGAGTTGACGCCGGTGCTAACGCATTTTTTCCGGCACTCTTATTCAAAAGGCGTAGTCCCTGATTCATGGAAGTCAGCCCTTGTCCATCCGATCCCAAAAAAAGGAGACAGTTCGGATCCGGCAAACTACAGGCCTATTGCTATTACCTCCCTACTCTCCAAAATTATGGAGAGCATAATTAACCGCCAGCTCTTGGTATACCTTGAGGGTCACCAGTTGATCAACGACCGGCAGTACGGCTTTCGCCATGGTGGGTCAACTGGCGATCTTCTGGTATACCTAACACATAGATGGGCGGCGGCTATTGAAAGCAAGGGGGAAGGCCTGGCAGTTGGTCTGGATATAGCGAAGGCCTTTGATCGTGTATGGCACAAGGCGCTCCTCGCAAAACTTCCATCATTTGGGCTTCCCGAGAGCTTATGCAAGTGGACCTCCAGCTTCCTCACTGGGCGCAGCATACAGGTCGTTATCGACGGTTATTGCTCGAATCCCAAGCCCGTGAACGCTGGAGTGCCCCAAGGCTGTGTGCTATCTCCCACGCTGTTTCTTCTGCATATCAATGATATGTTGGACACCGCCAACATGCATTGCTATGCAGACGACAGCACTGGTGATGCCGTATACACGGGCCATGCAGGTCTCTCTCGGGAAAACGTCGACCAGTGCCGGGTGAAACTTGTGTCTTCTATCGAGTCCTCTCTCGAGAAGGTCGCGGAATGGGGTAAGTTGAACCTTGTCCAATTTAACCCCCAGAAGACTCAAGTTTGCGCGTTTACCACTAAAAAAACCCCATTTGCCGTATCACCGCTCTTCGAGAACACTTCCCTTAAAGCCTCGCCTAGTATCGGAATACTGGGTCTCGAAATCTCGAGCAATTGCCAATTCCGTGGCCATCTGGAGGGCAAAGCCAAACTGGCTTCAAAGAAACTAGGCGTCATAAATAGAGCACGGCAATACTTCAAGCCGGCCCACATTCTAGCGCTCTACAAAGCGCAGGTCCGGCCTCACATGGAGTATTGCTGTCATCTCTGGTCTGGCGCACCCCAGTATCAGCTCGATCCATTTGACCGCGTGCAACGCAGAGCAGCTCGAATTCGGGGACCCAGTACTCTGTGAACGGCTGGATCACTTGGCGTTGCGTAGAGACGTCGCTTCATTGTGTGTCTTCTACCGCATTTATCACGGGGAGTGTTCCGAAGAGCTGTTCAACCTGATTCCTGCCGCCGAATTTCACCTTCGCACGACACGCCACAAGTTACGATATCATCCCCACCATATGGATGTGTGGCGGTCCTCCACAGTGCGGTTTTCAAGGAGCTTTCTTCCTCGTACCACGAAGCTGTGGAATGAGCTTCCTTGTGCGGTGTTTCCGGGACGATACGACATGGGTACCTTCAAGAAAAGCGCGTACACCTTCCTTAAGGCCGGCAACGCTCTTGTGATTCCTCTGGTGTTGCAGGAGAGTGTGGGCGGCGGTGATCACTTAACACCAGGTGACCCGTACGCTCGTTTGTCCTTAATTTGAATTAATATAATAAAATTTAAAATAAAATGGACATATTTTAGTGTCTTGTTACGTATCCGACCACCCGCATCACGTTGACGTCTGGCATTCCACAACCAAAAATCAAAAATTTCTTTCCTCATACAGCCACTTTGTGAAATCAATCACCGGCTGCTGTTTTCCCGAACCGATAAGAGTTAGGGACCTTCAAGAAAAGATAATTCTCATTATAATTATCATTTTCATTATATTTTAAAACGTCTAATTTAGCAACGTGAAATTATTTAAAATGTTTAAGTGTTAAATAAACTATTCTTATGAAACTACTCTATAATAGTAAAAACCATACTTTAAAAATATCCTCAAATCACACGGTCACAAAACGTCACGTCGCATTCGATGTCTCGAGTACCGAGTGTCTACCGAACACGAGCCATGTAGGTAAAATTTGCACTCCGGCGGTTTGTAGGCAAATATTATACAGTAATGCTTCCATATTTTATATGCGTTCACTGCATAGTGCATATATCAAACGGGAAATAATAGGTTGGACAGCAGGGGACAAAGGCGTCCCCCTGCTTTACTCCATTTATTGCAGTTTAATTCGTAGACTTTAGTTCTTTTTTTGCCATCTGTAGTGAATGCATCCCATTGCTGTAGAAGTTTTGGGACTTTTCATCAACCGCGACAAGTAATTTTGACAGTCCTCTCTTGATGACCTAACACTGCTAATAGAATTCTGAGGAGACCGGAACAAGTGGAATTCTGATCGTGTAAGATCAGAACTGTATTATGGCAGATGCGTTATTTTCTGCCTCTCCTTAATTTTTTGCTGAGTGGCTAAGGTTGTGTGTTGCTAGACTACAGCTTTATCGTGATGTAAGACCACCTACTGATCAGTTCCGTTCGTTTTGTCGCGAAAACGATACACGGGGGCGAATTTAAGGCGCTATAGTCCTAAAAAGTAACACTTTTGAAATTCTTCTTAAAATACTTCTACAAATACTACGGTTCCTATTTTTTGACATGTTTATCTTCATTTCTTTATCTAAATTATTGCAGTTTCGAAAACACGATTACGAAAAAAAATCTCAGAGAACGATGTTGGGATCATATTTGGAATCCAAGGTGGCCACCGCTCAAAATTCGTCCTCGACACCCTCGAGAACCTCGCATACGATATCCTTATTGTTGCTATCATAATTTTTCGCGGCGGCCATCTTGGATTTCAAAAATGATCCCACAATCGTTCTCTGCACCTTTGAGAACCTCGGATACGATACCCATAATGTTGATATCATAATTTTGCGCAGCGGCCATCTTGGATTTCAAAAATGATCCCAAAATCGTTCTCTCCACCCTCGAGAACCTCGGACACGATATCCATATTGCTGAAATCACAATTTTGAGCGGCGGCCATCTTGGATTTCAAAAATGATCACAAAATCGTTCTCTGCACCCTCCACAACCTCGTATATGAAACCCATAATTGTGCACGGCGGCGATCTTGGAATTAAAAAAAAACCTGCACAAGGCTATAAGGGAAGATGTTCTACTTACTACCGGCCGCGCGCTAAACCTTCACGATACAAGGCTAGTAGGGAAGCCCGAGAGTAAGAAATACTCTTCCTCAATCGGTGTCAATCGCTCTCTCCCTTGAACAAAAACGTCTCAAATTTTCCGTTTCATTTGTAAAAAAAATACCCTCATGCGCCTACAGAAGTTTCACTTCAAAATGCATAAACATATCACAGCATTTCGTACTCTTGCGCAATCATTTTTATAAAATACTAGTTGACCCGACAGACGTTGTTCTGTATATAATAAATAAAATAATGTTTTTTATGAATTTGTCAGTAATATATCATAACATCAAGAATTATTTCGTAAAATATGCTCCCTGTTGTTGTAATGAAATAGTTTTACAGTAGAACTGTCAAACCGTGCGTCAATAAATTCTCTCATAGAAAATATGTCCATACAAAACAAATATCGGACGACGGGGGACACATCAAAGGAAAAACAAAATTGTTGTTTTTATTTCATTCTGAACACTTTCATATTTTTTCACCTTTTAAACCTTCCCTGGACTTCCACAAATAATTCAAGACCAATACTAGCCACATCGGTCCAGCCGTTCTCGAGTTTTAGTGAGACTAACGAACAGCAACTCATTTTTATATATATAGATAGATAGATTAAGCGGTCCTTCCGGGGTGGGGTCGTTGACCCGCATCGCTCGGCTAGTGTCTCAGCCATGCCGACGTCGAACGTATATATACCGCTATAGATAAATACGTTTGAGTGATTTTTGCCTAAAGTGTTGGGAAAACCTCGTGTTGGCAAATAAGTGGAGTACGTAACAGTCTCGTGATAGTTTGCAATGTGTGGTTACGTCACTTTGCAATGTTCGGGGATGTTTATTGAATTATTGACTTCCGTATAGTCATCCAATTCTACAAAGCGTCAAAATTTTCTTAAATTTAAAAGTCTACTTAGAACTAATTGGATTAAATATGAATTGATACACATTCATTAACTAGGTTTTAGCACCGATTTTTTTCCTTTTTTAAGTTGACAGTAATATAGTATAGTGTAGGTATATGTCATTGCATAGCAGTGAATTCCATACTGTACAATTTTTTTTTAAGGTATCCAGAGATAATCAAAATAATGGAAGGAGAATATCAAAATTAAGTGCAAGGGATAGTCTTGAGATTTCACAAAGGTACATTGTTTTTAATTTAAATTTAGCTTCTTATGTATTGTGATTCTAACACATTGTGGAATTTTTCAGACGAGGTATGCATAGCATTACATCGCCAGGGAAATTAAAGACATCAAAGAGAGACCAACAAATAGGTGAAGCTAATCATTCTGGCCTTTCAAATGGTACGGTTTTCTAGGAATCATAAACTTTTTACACCCCCATTTAGCAATTTGAATCTTCTTGAGGAAAAATGTCACATCTTTTTCTAACTTTCAAGTAAATATTGACATAGTGAACTTGTAATATAAATGCTTAGTTACATATTTTCTGAATCTTACGAATAATAATAGAATCAATGTTGGTATTACTAATATTTAATATTATGTTAAACATTAATTTTTATTAAATATAGTATCCATTCTATTAAGTCGTAACTATCGCCTTACTTAATGTATCAAATATTTTGAAGTAATTCCGTTTAATTTCATGATCTGTTATATACCTATTTGTAATCATCGGCATATTTGCAGACCCTAAAAAACATTATACAGGAGACAATTGCTCATTAGAAGATCCCATAGAAAGAGATAAGGAAATCAGAGAATTACTAGGGTTGCTAACAAGGAGCAAAGATGACACAAAAATATGTCAATCTAAGGATTGCAATGTATGTTTCCTTATAATTTAATGCGAAATTGTTATTTATTACACACTTTTTGTATGATTTATCATATGTTTATCAAGTTATTTAATTATCATCGGTACAACTTTAGAAGTTGGTTACGATTATTCATGAGTTGTTACAAAACGAAGTAAGTAGGTGAAATGGTATTTGAAAGATGAAATGTAGGACTTAATAAACTGATTGATGGTGCGACAGTAGAAAAATGAAAGAGTTTGTATATTTACAAAATTCAGTGGTTAACCAGATGAACGCGCACTTATATTCATTTATTCGCAGCCAGAATGTTTCTAAGAAGACACATAGCTTTTGGTGGTAGGCTCAGGCGTGTTGGTTTCTACACTTAGGTAGTGAATGACAGAAGAAAGAGAAAACTGCGATGGAAATTAGAGCTTTGCGTGGTATAGGCGGATGTAATTTCAGTCACAGATTTAGAAGAGTGTAGTACAGAGCGATGTGGAGAAAAAAGAGGCAGTGACAGTTGTAGAAATGTAATGTTGGGGTGGTTTGGTGATGATGAAAATAAGAAGATTGATTGCCCAAACTTATAGGGCAAATGTTGGGAAAGGTCGACTTTGGCAAACTTTCCACGGTCAGGTCAATGTATTGAAACAGTGCGAATGTAAGAGCACCAGAAGATTTATACGAATACATGAATCCAGAGAAGTATATTGTCAGAACCGTGGCAAATTCAGTGCCGTAATCTCTGCTCTATGCTCTGGGAAATTAGTCGTGTTTCTACGTTTGTACTTGCTCATATTGAAAACACACTTATATTAAATTTGATCTTAACTTTGTTGCACGTACATATATCCAAACTATAGAATAAACTTTTAAATACCAAGTGGGTGGCTTAGAAGATCAGGGTCGCTCCTGTGGTGCAGGGGAGAATGGGCGGCGGTGATCACTTCATCACCGAGCGCTCCATTATGCTTCCCGGACCGTTTTCTTTCCGTTCCCTTTTTTTTATAATAAAAAATGTTTCTATATTTTTTTGTGATTTTTTACAATGTTTTTTTTTGCATTAAAGGACCATTATATTGGGCCGCGTTTAAAGAAGACCAAAAAATGGTAAAATGTTTTCTTTTTCTTTTTATTTAATTAAGTAGTTAATTATTTAAGGTAAAACAACATCAGTTTCTATTGTTGGTTATAACCGAAACGCCCTAGTCCTTCGCCAAACTCCTCCCGATTTTTCCTTTTGTAAACGGTTGTTCATATAATTCATGTCGTTCACTGATAAATTATTGATGTAAATTTTAGATACGGAGATTATACAATACTAAGTGCAATTGTGAATAAGGTATTGTAACATACGCCTTATGTAATCTTGAGGTAGTAATATATAAATAATTTCAATTTATATATTTTAGTCATAGGTTAATATAAAAATTTACAAACTTTGATATTCTGCAGGAGTTCAAAGGCAGTGATGACAAGTGCGAGTGTGTCAAAATTTTTCGCACGTAAATACATAAACACGATGCTACTTAAGAAAAAAGAAGATTGTATTTTCAAGAACACTAAACATGTTTCCGGTGATAACAATGTGGCAAATAAAAAATCACAGATTCCAACTGACAAAGTAAAACCAGTTAATCACGCTAAAATCATGTTAAATCATAGACAATACGAGAAAATTCGAAGAACTATTAATTACAGCATTTTAAAGAAATACAGCAAAGATAGAAGAAGAATCACATTTAAACATTACTGTATTATTTCAATAGCGGATATCAAATTAAAATCTAGGATCAAGAAAGCGAAAAAAATGGATAAAATAATACAAACAGGGGACACAAAAGAACAGTATACTGGTACCGGTGAAGAAAAAAACGTGGAAGTATTATTTCATATGGACTCTAAAAAAGCTTCAGCTAAATCTGAGAAAATTGAAAGTGAAATTATGAATGATGTACAAACCATCTACAATAAAGAAGACGTCGTTCTTAATAAAAATACTGACTTCCCCGATCACGCGTTACAAGTAAGATATGCAAGTGTATCCTTTATGGAGCATATTTCCTATGCATCTCTACAAAGCAAACATCGCGAATCTAGTTGCAGGATGTCGGTTGCCAGAATTAATTCAATGCAAGCTATTTTTAAAGGTAAACTAACTCTTCTAATAGTGGAAGCAAATAATGTACTTGTATTCTGCCTTTAATATTCAAGAAAGGTTTATATAATATGCTAGTTTTTATTTTAGCTGCTAGAAATTGTGCTACACCAAATCTGGGAACGTCGACCGTATCATTGAAATCAGTGAAAACCAAACATTCTCAAAGTTGTGCTAATTTTAACGGACCTGAATGTAAAAGTAAAAGGCATTTTCTGAGACGTCTAGTATCATGCGTAATTATGAAAACTTCAAAGTCCGATGTAAACCGGATCGATGATAGGCATATTTCAAGATTTCCACCCCACCCACCATCGGTGAACGATGCTTCTTATGACTCTTACTATATTAACACATCGCTTGCAGTAAGTATGCTGTTATTTTCTATAAAAATCAATTTGAACCAATTGGTTTAATTTTGTTTTGATGGTGCTACTGTTATTCTCATCAAATCAAACTAAAACTGATAAAAAAGATTTCTCAACAGACAGAAAGAGGCATAGGGCCAGAATTAAACTAGTTGATTCTTAAGAGATAGGTAAATTTATAACGGAAAATTCAACAAAGGATATAATTGCTAGAATTGAAGAAAGCTGGGGCCTGGGACATTTACTTTTACTGTTTGAAAAAGTTGATAGACAATTTATTACTGCTATAATACACAAGCAAAAGTTGCCAGCAACTAATATTACGTCACACACATAGCACGTTCGGAACTACAGCAAAAAATTCTTTTGATTTCGATTTTTAGTTTTTAGTATGGATTACCTAAGATGTTTATTTTAAAATAATGCAATATTTATTTTTATTACCAATATCAAGTTTAACTGAGATAGCGTTTACTGCAGTACAAAAATTACTTTAAAAAAAATTTATGTCTACTACTCGGTTGGGTCGAGTTATTAAGTCTTTTCTTGGGCGATGTATATGCTTCTACAATATGATCCCAGAAAATGTACCAAAACAAATGTGTTATGAAATTTAAAAGAATTGTTAAAAAACGTAAGTGTGGAAGAGGTTACTATAGCATAAACGATGTTCTTAATGACACCACGGACTGGGAATAAAGCGAACACCCTCAGGCTCTTTAATTATAAATGTTTAATGTACGATATCACATTGTAATCCATATTTTTATATTTAAAAAAAAAACCCGCTGAGTTTCTTGCGCCCATTCTTCTCAGATCTGAGGCAGTCTCTTTTGAATGAATTTGACGTTCAATAAGTGATTTTGAATCCTATTTTGAATAAAAATATTTGGATTTGAAATAAGTTTATTTGTGTATTAATCCTAGAAGTGATGGTTATCACTTTAAAAAACATAAAAAATTGTTTATGTTTAAGTCCAATGTGATTGTATATATAATTTACCAACGACAAAAAAATTAAAATCTTATAAGTTTCGTTTCAGTTATACTAAAAGATAAATTTATTCTATTTGAATTGGACCTGTGACAATAAACATATCAAGTTATTATATAAATAACAAACTGATACCATGTTATAATCTCTTTTTCCTACATTACTTCCTTTTACAAGTAGACTGTACTGTTTTGTACGTGTACAAGTAGACTGCTGTTTTTCAGCAGAAACAAGTGTAAGAAGTAAGGTGTAGGTACAGACCTTACTAACTGTATTACGCAAATTTAATTTTAAAACAAATTTTATGAACGATGCGGGACTCGAACCCGCGACCTCTCGCGTTCCGTGGGTGCGCTCTTCACTGAGCCATACGTTCGAGTGATGAGCCACGTTCAACGTGAGGCCACAGCCTGATAGTTGAACAAGACATATAAAGATTTATGAACTCTGCTCTTTAAGCTCCGGCCGATGGCTGCCCGCGCAGTTGGCACTACGTACGTACTACAGTACGTTTGAGAAGATAATGAGAGAATTTGTAAAATAATAGTAAAAACCATATTTATGTTATCGTCCTAGCCTAACTTCTGGATCCATTTAAAAAGCAATCTTATTTGAAATAACCTCATTTAAACAATATACAATACAATAATTACGTGGGTGGACTTTGATAATTCTCTTCAACTTTCTTTTCAGCCATTTGATATGACGTCATCTTTATACGATACGTCTGCCTCGTTTTATAGCAACCACACAATTTGGCCAGCAAATAAAATCAAAAGAAGTTTCTTTAGTTCTGTTCGAGGCCTTTTGACGAATCGCCGAAATGATCATATTTGAATCATTAAAATAATAGATATAGTTTTTATATTTTTTGCATATAGTTTTTGAGAATTTTAAATTAAATATTGTGGTAACGTATGTATTTTTATTTTCTAAATATGAGTTATTCAGAGAACCCGCGATAACAGAATAGAATACAGACATACAACACTGGAAGTTAACGAAATTAAATGTTTTATGCAGTTTTAATACAAATACTACCTATTTATTGGTAAAACTAAATTGAGGAACGAACTTCCTTGTGCTGTGATTCCAGGTTTATACGGCTTATGATACTTAAACACGCTTTAAACGCAAGCAACGATTCATACGATCTGGATGTAACTCATCCAAGAAATAAAATCTTTAGAATTACAAATTTCACTCGTAAGTACGACTTCAAATATTTAGCTGTTAAATGCAATATCTTAGAATTATTCTTAAAGTCTTATACACTAATAGATAAGAAAAATACCTATTTACCTAAAAGTCTGGATTTTTTTTATGGTATAGGAGGACAAACGAGCGTACGGGTCACCTGGTGTTAAGTGATCAGCGCCGCCCACACTCTCTTGCAACACCAGAGGAATCACAAGAGCGTTGCCGGCCTTTAAATACTCTGGATGCATAGAAATTCGAATTAAAATATAAACAAATACGAAAAAATTTGCTATTTTTAACCTAGTTTTTGTTGCTAAGGATTGACACTATTGGTAAAATTTTATCGATACTTGCTTAGATATACAAACTCGCCCAAATCTGGCACGAGACTCTTGCCAGATTTTGGCGAGACAACACGTCCTGAGGATGCCTCGTGTAGAGGCGAAACACGTGTCGAATTGTTTTAAAGACAAATATTGGCGGAATTAACACTAAAGAAAACTTAAATAGTTTGTATAGTTATGGATTTCCGCAAAGTAACGCCTTATTCAATAAATTTACTTGCTTAGATGTAAAGGAAAAAAATATCATCTAATTCAATATTATATATAAGGGTAGCATTAAAGAATTAATGTTTCTTTCGTCCACATACTTTCGTAACAGTATGGGAACTAGGCCTTGCTGATAAAATACTTACACATGTTGGTACCTACACTCCATTGATGCAATAGGGTTGTCAGGTTATTTTTCTAACTGACTTTAAAGAAATGAGGAGGTTCTCAATTTGACTGTATTTTTGGAACGATGTTCCTTATGGGGCGTTGCGGAGCGTAAAAAAGTAAAAAGGATAAGATTTTTTGTAATGTATATGTATGATGGCTATACAGTGTCTAATTTATTTATTTATTTATTAATTAGGATTTCAACAACAAGTACACTTATACAAAAATAAATACAATGTAATTAAATTAATGCTAATTGTCTTATCACTTACAGGAAATCACAGCATGCACAGAATTTTACTTAAATAAGATAACAACACACTCAACAAAATTAGTAGGCACAGATTTAAAAACCTGTCTGTTAAAGTTCGAGGAAACAAAAATATCTAAGGTATCCTTGTTATACGGATCATACAGGGTATACATTCGTGACAATGGGCAGATATTTCTTAGGTTTGTGCGACAATTTGGTAATGAAAAGAAGATTTGTCGTTGACATGATCTTGGAATTCCATTTGTTACACGAAATCTAACATTACTGAGCAAGTCGGGACAGTTAATTTCGCCGGTGTATTTTTTTTAGGAATACTAAGTCCAAATTATTTCTTCGTTCTTCTAGGAAGTTCATGTGGAAATATGATAGTCGTTCTTCATATGATGTTTTAATCTTTTTAAGAACTCCACGACCAAACGCAAAATGCCGCACCATTTTTTTTGAGACGCTCAAATCTAGCAACATTTAGGTACTCTAAATGACTTCTCATCAAACAGTTGTACATTATTTTTAAGTGATTGAGTCTTTAAAATTATTTGCCTCTCTCAAAACAAAACCTAATAATTTTGAAGCATTATGTACTATTTTATCTATATGAGTGTTAAAATTCAATTTGGTATCAAAATGAATTCCAAGATCACGTATACACGTGACTTCTTTCAACTTGACTCCATTTAAGTGCTACGAAGTAGGCAACACGTTCTTATTTTTTTTTTAATTTAATATGTTTGCATTTTCTTAATTTAAGTGACATATCGTTAAGCTTGCACCAATTTTCCAAATTATTCAGTTCGTCTTGCAAATGATAGGAATCGTTTAGTGACTTTATAACTTTACAGACCTTGAGATCGTCAGCTAAAAGATAAACTTTGGAATACTTAAAACACTCAGAGATATCATTAATAAACACATTAAAGAGGTGCGGTCCCTGTGGGATTCCTAAGGTTCGCTATGTATGATGCCGAAGCATACCCATTAATAACCAACTCAACAAGGGATCCGATACTCCATACTTCTGCAATTTGTATATTAAAATTTCTTGATTGACGGTGTCCAAAGCCCTGCTGAAGTCGGCATACGGCATGTATCTGTGCTTTACCATCGACTGCTTCCACAATTTCACCAACCACCAACCACGGAACTTTCACAGGGCTACAAATCAAACTTGAAACTATGCTTATTGGCTTAAAAATAATGCACAACATGATTAATTATGTACCTACGCGTAAGTGTATTCTTGTATAGTTATCCGTTTATAATTAATAAAATCAATATGGGTATCATTGTCGAGATGTTCGGGTGTGTTAATTACAAAGATGTCACCCATTTTGAGATCCAAGATATGACATGACATTTTCAATAAAATCAATATGGGTTTTATTTTCGAGATTTTCGGCAGTGTCAATTACAAATATGGCACCCATATCGAGATTCAAGATGGCGGACTTTAAAATGAAGCCATTGCGAACGTCTGAAAAAGATAACAAAATATCCTCCAAGTCATTTTCATCAGCAAAGGTGTTGGTTTGCATAAACAAAAAGTTCAATCTCGTGTTCATTTCTTATAAATCGGACGAAGGTGAACACACAATTTTCACAACCCTCGATAATCATGGAAACAACACCCATGATGAAAAAGTTGATAATTTCATGTAGCTCCTTGGATTTACATTTTGACAGCACTATCAGTTTCAATATCCTCAAATACCATGAAAGCGACACCCATGACGCAAAAATTGTCAATTTCATGCGGATTTGCATTTAGACAGCACTACTATTTCAGCACCTTCGAAAACCATGAAAATGACACCCGTGACGAATAAGTTGATAATGTTTTGCAGCTGGTATTTGTTTCAACTCCTATGAAAACCATGACAAAACACATGTAAGTAACTATTTTTGTCTAAAATAAATAAATATAATAAAAAATCCTCGGAAACCATTAACCACACTCATAAAAAATCTTGAATTTTGTTCACGAATTTATTAAGATCGATCTCACGGAATTATTATTCGAATACCTACCTAGTAATTCTAATAATAATAAATAATTCATAATCCGGTTTTGATGGAGTTAAGTTGTGACAGCCGTATACCACGCAATACGCTGGGATTTAAAAACATAGAGGGGCTTCGTAAATACGCTGTTTTGTGAGTGTATCATTTCGAACGTTTGTAGGTAGTTTTCATACTGTTACATATGTCTACTGTGACAATGCGTTGTGATTAACACTCTAAATATTTTGTTTGTTGCTTCCAATGACGTTCCATATATGGACATATCATTCGCAATCTGACAGTGGAACGGCATGAATGAAAAGACATGTGCTTAAAGACAATGCAAGCACATTTTTCTCCTTGGTCGTTTGTCAACTATGTGTCAATCACCAAGTCTAAGTGAGCCTTAAATAATACGTTAACGACGCAAAAAAAGATGGTGTGACTTATCACCGGTAAGTTAATTTTATTTATATCAGATGGGTTGGCAAAAAGCGTAAATATTTTAGTAAAACCAATATTTTTTCATTAAATATGGTACAATTATTGACAAGTATTCACGACCCTTTCTTTGAGTTTGATTGAGTGTTATTTACGCGAATCATTACCTCGAGGCTGATTTATATTATATCACTACTAAAGGATTTAAGTGCTTAAAAATTAATGCCCATAAAGTATGATAAAACTTTTTTAACATTAATAGTAAGTATTGAAATCTCTTTCGAAAGTCAATATATTTTGTAAATTTAGTCAAATGTGTTGACTACACACAAAAGTCCAATTAGCCACATTTATAATTTGACAAAAGCTGTCATACAAAGATATGTAGGTGTCCGGTTACCCTACAAATGCCAAAAGAGATGCCATGGAAAAGATGTCAAAGTCTCAAAGATAAAATTTAAGAAATTAAATTTATTTCAGAGAACTTAACAATTTAATAACGAATTATTTTATGTAAATAAAAATATTATATTTGGGTGTTTGTTTCTTTCATTATAGGTTACCTTAACTTATCAGATCCAAATACATTTAGAGGGTTAAGGAGTAGCAAATATACGCACAAACCAATAAATAAAGCTACAAACTTTTGCATCTATAATAAGAGTGTGATTTTTTATTAAAAACGTAAAAAACCTCCGACTGAACAGATCTTGATCAGAAAATAGGGTCAGACTGACAAACGTAATACTTATAGCAACAATCGTTTTCGTCAGGGCCAAAAAAACTTAACTGCTACTCCACTGATGTCACTGTCCAAATCGGGTTCTCAATTCAAAATACGCTGCTTAAACTTAAAAAATGTTTAGATTGCTGCCTATTGACCAATAATATTTTAAAAAACTTGATATACATCAGTATTTTTTTATATAAGCGGGCTGGGCGGCTTGTCTAATGGAAAGTAGTTCACCAGTGGGAGGCTCCTTTGCACAGGATGCCGGCTAGATTATGGGTACCACAACGGCGGTTATTTCTGCGCAATTGTAGTGAGGCTCAGAATTTTTGGGTTTCAATCAGCATCCCTTATTTTCATAAAAAAAAAGTAATAAATCCAACCACCCATGAACAACAGCAGAGGTCAATAAATGCGTTTTTGGCCTTTGAGATGGGAGTATGCTCGAGAGTCATCGTATTGTGCCGGACTAAAAGCAGCCGGCAGATGGGTCCACAATATAGGGACTGTGCTTGGTGGGAAGTTTATAATGAAAGGCGTGGTGGTAATGGTGGAATACCTAACATCAACGTGATGCGGGTGAAATTTAACAATTTGACGTGATATCCGTTGGTGAAGTTTGATATTAAACTGAAAAACTCCCCTGAACACACCCCATGCTGTAGAAAATGCAGAGAAACTCCACATTCCACGCAAAGGCAAATAATCAAGGCAATCGATCGGCGATGACGTCGATTATTCAGTAATTTACAATCTTTACGCAATTGATTTCTTAGACTTGCGTTCTGCCCTTGCACATAAAATGCGCATTGGCGTGTTTAATTTTTGGACTCACCAGTTCGCATCAGTAGTACCTATATGAAATCAACAGTGATCAAAATATCTTCATGTCAACAACAAATATATCATGAAGATATTTATAATATGTGTAGTTATTTTGAACGGTATAGATACATTTCCAGCATTTACGTGTGTCTATACCCTAGCGATGCCCCCGTCGCTGGGCAAAATTGAATGCTCATGACTCATATTTTCATTAGCTCTAGACTTGTTTCATTAATATTGACATCAACCATAATTTGTTGCATCGTTTTTTTCGAAAATTAAGTTTTTTAAGTCAACCTTCGCCTAGCGGAGTGCTTTTTAATTATTGAAAACAGGTACTTCTAACTTAGATAATTAGGGCTACATTAGATCTATCTAAATATCTTGTTACTTGATCAAAAATCTCTCTTTTTTAATGAATTATACCTATCTCCTTAAAGAAACCTTCGTCCAGCGGGGTACTTTTTAATTTCTGTTTTTTTTTTCAATCAGAATACTAGGTAGAATAGTAAAAACCTATTACAGTATAATTCAAATACCAGTATAATTGATGTATATTGTTTATGTTAAATGTACTCATGCTTTCTTAACGGCTTTTTTTTTGCTTTGGCATATCGATGGTACTTAATATCTAATGCTAATACATAATTATTCATTACATTCATTTCTGCCCAGCTACGGGGCTACCGCTAGGTGTAGACACACAACAATTACATAATTACAAATACAATGCATGCATCTAGATATTTCACACTGACACAAGCAATCAGATTTTGGTCTTACTCGATGATTTGCATTGACAATCTAATAAAGTCAGTGGAATAATTTTAACTATGCTGGGAACTGTGAAATAACATAATTAAAATTAGTACCTACCTCAGTATTAGAGTAGTAATGAATGTAGTGCGTAGAGAGCCATCAGCCAATGTGATAATTGATTTTTGGATGTGTCAAACTCAAAAGTTATTCTTGTCAATTGTCATTACGTTGTACGTCATACGTGGCCTTATCAAGGTATATTTTTGTAGATAAATAGAAATCAAAATAAATTAATTTATAACATAAAAACATATTTTTTTATTTTAGTAGGTATAGAGTAGTTCAAACAATATTAAAAATGTCATTATCATACAAATTACGTGTGATTTTACTGACCGTCTTTTCTATACTTCCAATATTCGCAAATAGTTACACTATCACGGTAGATGCACACGCCGAAGAGTGTTTTTTTGAAAATGTGGAAGCTGATACTAAAATGGGTACGTCCTGTGGTAATAATAAAGCAAACAGTATATATCACTGAATCCGTCAAAAGCCATTGTTCGTATAATTTATTTTTGCAGGTTTAACGTTTGAAATAGCAGAAGGAGGCTTTTTAGATATAGACGTGAAGATAACAGGACCTGATGGCGCGGTTATTTATAAAGGAGAACGAGAATCGTCCGGGATGTATACATTCTCAGCACCAACATCTGGTCGATACACTTACTGCTTCAGTAATCAAATGTCGACTATGACTCCTAAGGTTAAGTTTTATTTTTTTTATAGAATAGTCACTGGGTAAGATGACAGTATGTGATGTTCATTACCAGGGTGGGCTCTTTTGACATGAAGAATTACTACAATGCCATTAAAATAAATAGTGGACATGTTTGGGCTCTTCTTTAGAATTGGACATGATTTTTTAATAAATGTTTATAATTTCATTAAATAAACCAGTCTGTATGTGTAGTGTATTAATTCATTATTTATTTTATTATATCTATTATTATACTTTCAGGTCGTTATGTTTAATTTTGAAGTGGGAGATGCGCCATCAAAAAAATCTAGTGAAGCAGGTGATGAAGCTAATCACAATAAGCTTGAGGACATGATTAAGGAACTTGGAACAACACTAAAAACAGTCAAACATGAGCAAGAATATATGCAGGTATGTTTCATAAAATTATTGAATATAGTATGTATTATAATGGAAATTGCTTTCCAATACTCTGTGTTCATCTGTGTCAATAAAAAATTCTAGTAAGTCCAATATAGATATTATGTTTAAACAGTGTTGTCACAAATAATTTACAGTTGAGCAACTTAATTTTATTATCACTTGTGTTAGTAAAATTATCTTAGGAGAAACTTATAGAAGAACAATAAGTAAAACCTTATACAAAGCATGGTTTGTGTTTATGGATACATTTGAATTCTCATGTGACAATTAAATATTTCTTGATAAAAGTTGTAACAATCATCTTTGAGAACTTACTTCTTTAACCCTATACTTGGCAGAGAAAAAAATCTTTGAATATAAAAATAATTTTTATATGGGGTAAACTTTGTGTCCCAAACATGCCTAGAAAAATACAGAAAAAATCTGATGTGAGTAGTTTTAAAAAAAAACACATGTATCCTGTGGGATACAATGCCAAGAGTCCTTCATAATATGTTATGATTTCAATGTATCTCTGAAGATACATAGCCAGATTACCTATGACTTCATTGTTAAATAACTTGGTTAGAAAAATAAGTAAAATGATAGCATTTTTAATCAAAAATTAGTTGGGGTTGTTAGTATATAAAGAAAATAACAGAAAATGTCATTCCTCTTGAAAAACCAATAAAAATAAACAAAAATACAAAAGCTTCTCTGAGAAACAATATGACAAAATGAGATTTCCTCAGGTATGCTTGCTATGGAAATTAAAAAAACAATTTCTGACAGACAGAAGGCATAGTCTCATACCGCACTTCTTGCACATGACCTTGGTCTGCCTTTTTATGCAAAGTTTGCATTGACCCTTGGGCCCAAATGTCGGAAAATTATTATATCGATCAAATCTGTCGTAGTAGTTGGCCTTGCAGTACGAGGTTTGTCAGATTTGTTTGATAGTTATTGTCTCCCAGAATTCAATAGCCCTTGTATTACATGATCATTTATTAAATTCAGCCATTATTTACTAACATAGCAAACAAGATCTGTGAAAATATTGGCAAGTGCCACTTACAAATTTTTATTGAAGTTCTGTAGAGGGCAAGCAAAATGTTCATAAGATCTACACCTCTCATGTGCGATTTGTAGAGCCCGATGATTTCAGGACACTAGACCAGCAGGCCAACACATATTTTCCAGCAATGGTGACAACTTTATTTTCATGCCATTTTACAAAGCATACTTAATTTTTATTGAACACGACTTGAGAGTATGAGCCTCTTCCTTTTTTTTTCTTTAGAGCTTTGTCGGTTAAAAGCTTCTTCTCCGCACCACGCAATCGCAATTCCCACATGCAAATTAATTGCAATAATTTTTTTACCAACTTGCTTTATAAATTAAGAGAGTGACCCATCATTTGAGTTGAATATAAATTACTTTGTTCTGTTATCATATTCAGGTTGTCATCGAGGAGATAATGGAAATATTCTAATAATAATAATAATAAATACTGTTCGTAGGTGGTAACTATTTATTATGTATTTCAGTCTCGTGTTCAAATTTCTTGTTTACTCCATAGAAATTTAATTGCTTTGTTTGTATAGGCGCTTGTCTCTTTACAGCAAATCTTGACTGCTTAGAACGCATATTCTTTATGTTGGATGATGATGGTGAAGCTACTACTGTTGGTGGATATGGCTCAGGTATTTCAGGTACTATTCGGTTAATCCTAGATCTTTTGGTTTGAAAAAAATTCAAGTAGGCAGTTGGTGACGAAGGAATGGCGAAAGAAGAGAATCTTGAGCTGAAGAGTCCATGGAAATGGTTCCAATAATCGAATATTGTTTGCACTTTTCCAAGGTCACATTCATCATCAGAAGGTAAGTGAAGATTTTGAAGCGCAGAAGGAAGCAAAGGAACCGGTGAAGATTCATAACTGATGAGCTTTGAAATGTAATATTGTCAAATACACAATCAGACTCCGAATTTTCCACATCATTTGATGATTGATTGGGTTCTGGAACCAAAACAAGTATTTTTCTGCCCATTCAAATTCAAATATTTTTATTCAAAATAGGATGTGAAATCTCTTATTGAAAGTCAAAAAAAAAACTACCACCCATTCCAAAGTGAATGCCTCAGGCCTGAGAAGAATAGGCGCAACAAACTCAGCGGGCTTTTTTTTCATCAAAAAATATGTTTTACAATTAAAGTTACATTTACAAAGTAACATTGTACAATTAAACTTATTATTTAATAGCCTGAGGGCGGTCGCTCCATTCCCAATCTGTGGTATCATTAAGAAAGTCATTTATGTTATAGTAACCTTTACCACACAAACGTTTTTTAAAAATTCTTTTGAATAACGTAACACCTTTGTTTTGAACATTTTCTGGGATCTTGTTGTAAAAGCATATACATCGCCCCACAAAAGACTTACTAACTCGACTAAGCCGAGTAGTAGGCATCATCAGTTTATGTCTGTTCCTGGTGTTAACATTATGGTTATGACAGTTTCTGGCAAATTCACTTATGTGCCTATGAACATACATTACATTATCAAGAATATATTGAGAAGCAACAGTCAAGATGTTAATTTCTTTGAATTTTGCTCTCAATGATTCTCTAGGACCTAGGTTATAAATAGCGCGAATAGCCCTCTTCTGCAGCACAAATATTGTATTAATATCAGCAGCGTTGCCCCATAGCAATATACCATAAAACATAATACTATGGAAATAACTAAAGTATACTAGTCGCGCCGTATCTATGTCATTTAATTGTCTAATTTTTTTAACCGCGTATGCTGCAGAACTAAGTCTGTTCGCCAATCCTTCAATATGGGGCCCCATTGTAATTTGGAATCTAGAGTTATGCCAAGAAATATAGCAGATTCCACCGGTTCTATCACCTCTCCGTTTAACAAAACATTTGCATTTACATTTTTGACATTTGGTACGGTAAATTTAATGAATTTAGTTTTCTTGCTATTTAACAATAGGTTTTTATCGCTAAACCAGTACACGATGTCAGATAAAATATCGTTCACTTCGTCATACATAGTTTGGTTTCTTTTCACTTTGAAAATCAGTGAAGTGTCGTCCGCAAACAATACTACCTAATGTTTTTTCTCTATAAGATTAGGAAGATCATTTATATAGATAAGGAAGAGGAACGGTCTAAGAATAGACCCTTGTGGTACCCCCATACTGAGAGGAGTCCCAGGAGATCTCCTGCCATTCACGTCGACCCTCTGAATTCTATTGTTTAGATATGAAGTCAGAAGATCGAGCGAAGTTCCTTTTATGCCATAGTGGTATAGCTTCCTGACCAGCGTTGAATGTTGAACACAATCAAAAGCCCTAGATAAATCACAGAAGATGCCAAGTGCATTCTGCGATTCCTCCCAGGCATCAAAAATATTCTTGATCAGCTCAACACCTGCATCCGTTGTTGAACGTCCCCTAGTAAAGCCAAATTGTTTCAAATGAAGTAACTTATGAGAGTTAAAGTAAGTAAGCATTTGGCTTAAAATTATTTTTTCAAAAATTTTACTAATGGTCGACAAAACCGACACAGGACGATAGTTGTTCGGGTCAGAAGAGCATCCCGACTTAAATATTGGTGTAATTTTACTATGTTTCAGAAGGTCAGGAAACACCCCACGATTAATACAATTATTAAATACTATTGCAAGATATGGTGCTATGACATCAATTATTGAACTTATTATTTTAACAGAAATGCCCCATATATCAGCAGTTTTTTTTATGTCTAGAGATTTAAAAGTTTTAATTATTTCTCCAGGGCTAACAAAACTAAAATTTAAACTTTGTTGACATCCTATAACATTTTCCAGAAGAAGTGACTCAGCAACACTGGTGGAGGAGACGAGTGTTTGTGATAGAAACTGGAATCTCAGAAAAAAATTTCTCAAAAGCAGTAGCAACTTCTTGCTGAGATTGAATTATTGTATTGTTTATTGATAGATTATATTCAATGTTGCGGTCTTTCAATCTTCCAGATTCCCAGTTAATAACATTCCAAGTCATCTTTATTTTATTTGGTGCATTTTTAATTATTTGTCTGATATGCATAGACTTTGCAATAGAACAAACACTTTTAAATAATTTAGAGTATTTTTTAACATACTCGAGAAAAGACGTATCATGATTATACAATGATCTCTCACTATACAGTTCATATAGCCTTTGTCTGCTCCTATGAATGCCAGCTGTTGCCCAATCATTAAATGACAGGAGACCACCTGATTTGACTGTCTTAGAAGTAAATATAGAAGCAAACTCTGTTTTAATTATTTTAAATAACATATCATACATTTCATTTGGATTAATATTATATTTGAATAAATCCAAATTTGAGAGTTTAACTGACACATTGCCTCTATATTTCTCCATTCGCCTATTATTCACAGGAACAAACGTAAACTTTTTAATTTTAGTACATTTATTGACTTCAATATTAAAAGAGGCTAACTGACCAAAGTGGTCTGAACTCAGTTTGTTAATTATTGCCTGAGAAATGGGTTTATAATTGGTAAATATGTTATCAATACACCTTTTGGAGGTGCCAGTTACTCTAGTAGGCTCTAAGAAAATATTGGTTAAATCATATGATTTGAATAAAGATCTGAATCTAATACTGGTTGAGGATTTTTCTAATAAATTAATATTAAAATCACCACATATCATGATATACTTCTTAGACTCAGATAATTTTAATAAAACCTCCTCCAATACACTTTCAAATAATTCATATACTGCATCTGGGGGTCTGTATATACTAACAACAATGGCGCACTTGAGCTCTGCACAGGCTGTTTCAATTATACGTTCAACAGAGAGGCCCACAATATCTTCTCGTTCTTTGAATTTAAATAATTTACTTACAAGAATAAGAGAGCCGCCACGTGTAGCTTTTTCTCTGCTAAACGCACTTGCCACCTGATGACCACTGAAGTTAAAGATGAGCTCATATTTTCTGAGCCAGTGCTCTGTTAAACATAAAATATGTATATCTTTATGATTTATAAATAACTCCAGTTCAAGTTCTTTACCTAATAATCCTTGCATGTTTTGGTGCATCAGGTTTGCAATTTTACAATTATTACTTATTCTAGTAGTTGTTATATTACATTGTGTTTTTACACTGCTAGAGGAGTCCCCTATTGTCTTATTGTTTAATTTTTTGGAAAATATTCCAAATCTTTGCTTAAATTAGTACACTGCTCAATAGAAGCAGTGGTTATTATTACTCTGCTCAATAAAAGCGGAGTCCACAAAGTTATCACACTGCTCAATAGAAGCAGTGCTTATCGACTTACAACTAAACTGCTCAAAAGAAGCAGGGGTTGCCAAATAGTTGGCTGTGTTATAGTATAAATAATATGATAGCGATTTTGCTATCTGTCTTTTATAGAAATTAGATAGGTGTAACCTATCAGATGTCAAAACCTTACATTTTTTATAATTAATTATGTTATTAATGTCTATTATCTGTATTTTATTAGATAATATATTATTATTACATGTCAAATAATGAGAATTAGACAATAGGGTTAACAAATTGTTTAAATTGTATCGTATTTTGTTTTCCTGTGGCAAATCAGGCATATATGGCAATGTGTACATTATAAGATTAGCTATTTTTAAGCTATTTAATTCACTGTATAGTTTTTGTAGATTCTTTTTATTTAAATTATCTCTTCTCCCAATCATTACAATAATAGAAGTATTAGAGCAGTGAGTATCACTTAAAATTCGTTTAATAATTTGCCCCTGGCATGCAAGTATTGGTTACTGACTGCCCGTTACTTATTTTATGAAAAATCAACCCCATATTTCTTCCCAGATCATCACTGTAGATCTTTATATGTTTCTTCTGGGAAGAATGTATTTGTGGAGGTTGGTTTACAATACCCGGAGAAGTGTGGGTCCCCACAGACTGAGAAATTGATTTTCTGTTACTCTTTTTGCCAGAAGGGCCTGGAGAAAAAAATTGAAAGCATATACAACTTATTTACCTAAAAAAACAGAAAATAAGCTAACCTTTTTTAAGCATAATGAATCGCTTATGAGTTTGGCAGTGTGCACGTGTTTACGCGGGAGCACGTCATCAGTTGAAAATTAAAGGAGTTTGACAGTTTAACCGTGTTCCCTACCTTAAGAAAATTAATTTACGTTCGAAGAGCATAAAAACATCTAAATATCTTCATAGATATTTTTCGTTTTAGCAAAAAATTATAGACTTACAATTTTTCAAACTTTGATGTATCTGCAGGGATACATTGCCAAGAAAAGGGTGAAATAACTGTCTTCAACCATATTATTACAAACTACTATGGTGTTGCATAAGAACAAGCTTGTCCTCTTATTTCAAATTAAATTCATAAAAGATAAAAAAGACTGACTAGAAGTGGCAATGTTGTTGTACATCTATAAATGAATTCAGCTGTATTTTTCTCCTATTAGGTGTTTTAAGACTGTCTGTGTTATGATTTTCATGTTAAGGAAAACTGGGAACTATATCACTGTTACACTACTATACAGCTCAATGTGAAAATTTGAGATCCCATCTGTACAATATCCTCATAAGACTGACTGACAATCAAATATGGGTAAAATCAAAAAGATGGGCTGGAAGTTTCATATCAGATTTTCTCCTTATATCAAAAGCCCCTTTACAAACTGATGTAGATTCATAAATATTTACCAAGTGTTGTTGCAATATGTTATTGTTACTTCCTTACCTATGGTAAATAAATAAATTTTCATTCAATAGAATAAAGAATATCAGAATAGTGCCACAATATGCTAGATTCATGGATTTGGTAAAGGGCTCCTGTTTCCGCAATTAGACCGCTTAATTGGGTCCATTTTGCGTGCAGTGTTGGCCAGTCATTCCAACCAGCCCAGCTCCTTCCAGAAGTTCAGAACACTCCTGGGGTGTTCGCAGACTTCCTGGAGCGACCTTGTATTTACTAAGGTTTGTGCCCGTTGGTTGGCCACCCCAGCACATTCCAGGATTACGTGAGTGACCGTTTCATCTTCGGTTAGACAGCTCCTGCACTTAGGACTGTCCGTAACGCCGATTGTAAATAGGTGTTTGTTCAGTGATGTGTGACCTGTTAGGGTGCCGACCATAATTCGGATGTCATGTCTGTTTAGGCTAATAAGTCGACGTGTCAGTTTGGGCGATAATGCAGGAATCGCCTCTTTCGACTGTCTGCAGCCTGAGACATTTGTCCATCGGGTTCCATGTAGGTTGTTGGTGAGAGAGCGTATCCATGACGGCATTTGGCTGAAGGGTAGCGGCAGGACTGGCCCTGGGCCAGCCACTTGCGTTTCCGACCCCCGCCTTGCAAGTTCATCCGCTGCATCGTTCCCCAACGAACCGCTATGTCCTTTGATCCATTGCAGAGTTACCCAGTTGTTAGAGGCAGCTCGTTCTAAGGATCGGTGACACTCGTATATCAGCGCTGAGTTATAGGTGTTGCTCCTCAGCGCAGTCAGTACTGCCATACTATCGGATAGAATACGGATATAATATCCGTGTATCTTCCTTCTTAGTATCGCGTCTGCAGCTTCCTTGATGGCTATGCATTCGCATTGGAATATGGAGCTGTGTATGCCTAAGGGTATAGAGGTGTGTATATTCAGTTCCTGTGAGAAGATGCCAGCTCCAGTTCCGGCTGCCATTTTGGAGGCGTCTGTGTAAATTCTGAGTTCATTTACACCTGACTGGTTTGCTCCCATTTCGAACGTTGTGTGTTTTGGGTATTCTATCACGGGGTGCCTCACAGAGTGGGAAATCCTTCCTTACTCTGTTCCAGAGGTTTCCTGTGAGGCAGTCATCATTCTTGCATACACCCATCAGCTTCAGGCGGAGAACCGACATTGTCGCCTCATGTTGGATATGTATGTCAAGCGGTGTGAGCCCTAGAATGGTTTCTAGGGCAGATGTTGGCGTAGTGCGTATGCAACCAGTTATGGCTGTGCAGGCCAGCCGTTGGAATCGCTGCAGCTTGGTTTGTACTGTTGTTAGCTCTGTCCTGGGCCACCAAGCTATTGCTCCGTAGGTGATAATTGGTCTAATAACTGCTGTATGTAGCCATTTACATATCTTTGGAGCAAGACCCCAGGTTTTCCCTACGAGTCTTCTACACTGCCAAAATATTATACATGCTTTTTCCAGCTTGTGGTCTATGTGTTTATTCCAAAGCAGCTTACTGTCCAGTATGACCCCCAGGTATTTAACTTCTTTAGTAAGGCTTATCTCGGTATTGAACAACTTAGGTAATGTAAGATTGCCAAAATTGCGTTTGTTAGTGAAAAGTATTAGCTCAGTCTTTGATGGATTAGCGGTTAGCCGATGTTGTGTGCACCGATAGATTCATGGATTTATTATTATAAGAAACATTGTTGTTTATCTAATGTTTGTACTTATATTTCAATTTAATTAGGTTATCTGTAAACCCGGAGATGAGTTGGGTACTAAAATTAAGCATTTTCAAAGATTGAATATGACAAACAATAGGCCCTCATGTTTTTGTATATGTACACTTTCACTGCTCCCCCTAGAAAGGCACAATATAGGTGTATGTTTTGTTTGTGTAAATTAATTGATAAACCATAAAAGTTATTGAGTACTGTAACCCACACAGAAACTAAAAAATAAATATATCATATAATACATTATATATTTATGTTAAAATTATTCAAGAAGAGTATTGCTAGACTTAATATCACTAAAATGGTGGGCAGTCTTCCACTTTATAACAATATATAGAGCTGACTAGCCTAACCTCATGTCATTGTTTCAGGTTCGAGATCGTATCCATAGAGCAATAAATGAAAGCACTAACTCAAATGTGGTGATGTGGTCAATATTTGAGGCCTGTGTACTCCTCATCATGACAGTGGGACAGGTGTATTACCTCAAGAGGTTCTTTGAAGTACAGCGTGTTGTGTAATGTCTCATACATCCATGTGTTTATAAACTGTTAGTGATACCACAATAGTAACAAATTCTTTTAATATATTTTAAATTTGAAGTTAACTTTAACATTTTGTATAAATCATGAATTTACTTAATATGATGTATGAAGAAGTGTTAGTATAAACATTACTTAATTTATTTCAAGAACTATATTTTTCTTTGTAAATACATCACATAAAAATGAAGGCTTATAAATGGTTGAAAAGTTTTATAAAAGTGAAATAAAAGGTCTGTTATAAAAGTAAATATTTTATTATTTTAATTAAATATTTCCACAACAATTTTATTATTTTAACATTTCCAGGATATTAAAATCAAACTATATAAAATTAAAATATTAGAACAAATTATACTTGAAGTACAGCCTTTTTCCAGTGTTGGTTGCCTTTGGTAATTTCTCCTATCCTTTTGCCCACCAGTACTAAAATGATAGGTTTAATTGATTGCACTTTTTTTATTGATCACTTTTAAATATTGGAAGTGTTAAGGATTATGGGGATAATTAAAGATACGAAGACTTGGAACATAAAACATGCTTTTTATTTTATATCTCAAACAACAATAACAATGTAATGTATAACCTCATACAGAAAAGGTTCTGAAGGCCTTCACAACCGATGCCAGTGTTGTCATTACAATACAATATTATATTCAATAAATCATTGTTAACTAACAGAACTAACATAACAATGATTTGTATTAAAAGAATAAATGAAAGAAACAATAAATGTTCAATAAATATATGAATCATCAAGGAAGGTCAGGAAAGTTCATGTGAGTGCAGACTTTGGAATAAGGGTTAGTTAAGTTAGGTTATTTCTTTAATGTATGCTGTAGTAGGTTCAAGACCTGATTTGTGTGCTGCTGTTTCACATTTAGCAAGATATAAATCTAGACCATCAGAAAGGTTAGTGCAATGCTTGAAAAGGATATTAAGATACCATTAATTATAATTTAAAATATAATAAGAATTGTATATCCGAACCACTAGTTTGATATGCTGATGCTAGTTTTGCTGTAGATAAAGATAGGAAATCTATAACTGGTTATATATTTAAAGTATTTGATAACAGTGTTATTTGGCGTTGCAAAAAGCAGAGCACTGTAGCTTTAAGCACAACTGAGGCAGTGTTATACTCCCTCAATGAAGCCACTCTAGGGGCTTGTTGGATTAGGAAATTATTAAATGAGTTAGACGTTAGTTGTAACACCACTACCATATATGAAGACAATAAAAGTACAATATTTTCTGTATGTAATCCTGATCAAAAAATAATGAAGCATGTGGATGTAAAATACAACTTTATTAAACATAAAATAGAATGTAAGGAAATTTGTGTTATGTATATACCTACCAAGCAACAAATAGCCGATATTTTTACGAAACCTTTGAACAAAACCTTTAATGAAATTATTTTGTACATAAATTAGGATTGGAATAGAGTTTAGCGATGCACAATGCGGAATTGTGTATTTTTAGTTTATTAGTTGTAATCATTGTAATGTTAGTTCTTACTTATTCATTGTAAAGTTAAGTAGTTCTGTCAATATAAATCATTGGGGGAAGGTCTTAATTAACAGGAAGATATAGTCTTTTGTGTAAATTTCAGCCTTAAAACTTTTATTATCTATGAGGTATAATAATATAGTTTTTAAGTCAACAACTATCATGGTAACTGCAACATAGTAATATACAAGAAATTAAGAAATAACATAGTATTTATATAAATTATATTAATATATTTATATTAATTAATAAAAGACTGTAACAAAACATAGAAATTACTTACGTGATTTATATGTTTCGTTGTTGTCACAATGGTTGTTTAAAAATGTTGCCAGAGGCACGGACGAGTAAAAAAATAAGCACTCCGTGCCGTGATATTAGCAATGGGGCCTTTATGCTAGTGTGTGTGCGGTTCCGGAGATATCAGTTACACAATTTTTTCTCCCTTAAATAATTATATATGGTCACAAATACTTTTATAGTATCGTTTTTACACTTTCACAACGCACGACGGCACTTTGAAAATATTTTCTTGCGACGCAAACTGATCTGTCACAGACGATGCCATATCTCATAATGGCGGCGATCGGCTTGTATTAGTGTAAGTGTGTGCGTGAGGCTGTATATCTACTCGTTTACCGGCTTGTTTTGGTGCTTCACTATAATGTAAGGTGAAACGGAGTCCCTCTTTTTTTACTCGTCTGTGGCCAGAGGTAAGAAAACTACAAAATATATTGGATCCATATAAAGCTATTACATTTGTTTCATATTTATGTTTAGAATTACCTCTTTTCATAGATCTTGTTTTAGTGTGGAACATAAACTGTATGCTTATATTAATCTTATATATAAAATTCTCGTGTCACAATGTTCGTTCCCGTACTCCTCCGAAACGGCTTGACCGATTCTCATGAAATTTTGTGAGCGTATTGAGTAGGTCTGAGAATCGGCCAACATCTATTTTTCATACCCCTAAGTAATAAGGGTTGTTCACCCTTAATTTTTTTTTTTAATTTTTGGACGAAATTTTGTTTTTATTTTTTTATAATGTGGCATTAAAAAATACATACAACTTCAAATTTTCACCCATCTACGATCAACAGTTACTTTTGTATCGCGATTTTAATATCGGCAATACAACGTTTGCTGGGTCAGCTAGTACAGTATAAAAACATAGGTAACTGTTAAGTAATATTGAGATTTTATGTATTTATAAGCGTTTCACATGTGATATCCCGAAACATTTATTAAATATCAAGACCGAGTGAGATCGATTCGTCCCACTATGAGTGCAGACACTGTGGAGTCTGCAGCTAGAACCTTGACAGTGTCGGTGGCTGCAGGCAGCTCTAACAGCACACTGGCTCCACATACACTCAGCAAGCGACTGCTGCACTGTATCAAAGACAAAACATATTCCAATACAATATATTTAGTAAATTATTACAGAATAACTAACCTATTACGGGTAAATCACGAAAATAAAATGCTACATGAGCGCTGTTATGGCAGCTGGAGGCTTAAAACTGTCAATCATAAATGAAAAACAGTGAAATGAAATGTATATAATAATAATCTGGGAGAGACTAGACGGCTTCATCAATAATAATTTTTAGACTAAAAAGGCTAGATAGAACTCAGCGTTATGAAGCCATTAAAAAAAAAACAATAATTATTTTTCGTTTATTTCCTTATTGTATGACACTAAAAGGCTCGTGTTAACATAAGACCACAGAATATCGTTCAACATAAACTTATAAAGATTGTTTACGTATAATAGATTCGGAAGAATAGATGGACGAGTACATTCTTGAGACGGTCAGTTCAGTTGAGGATGTTAAATCCTAGTCCAGAAGAGATACCTAAAAATTGTCTTAGGAACCAATTGTGTTATCTAGTTATTTTTTTTTGGTCAAGCGCGAGGTGTCCATAAAAAGTGTCATTTTGATGGATTTTTATATTTGGTTCAGTGTAGAGTTTTACATATAACAATTCAAGTTAATTCAGTATCTTTGTATTGAAAATTATCCAATCGCATAGTGCTAGATATGTAATTGCATGCAACATGACGTTGCATCAGTACCTGATTGCCAAGCACAGTTGCTACCGGGAGCTGGTCAGTGGTGGGGAAGGTTAGTACCGCCCGCGCGTATTCCGGGCGCGGGTCGAGCGTGACGTCACCGGCCAGTCGCACCCGCATACGAGCGTACTCGCTGGTGTCGCGCGTACATCGGCGAAGCGCGCGGACCACGAATAGGACGCAGCACACGTACGCAGAGACTGGGTTGCCTAAACACAATATACCTTTGGTAATTTGTCAACTCCACTAATGCGCACTCGTTCGAAGGAAAGCTTTTAAACAAGATCCAAGACAGAAAAAATCAACACTGAGTGGACTGCACTTAAATAATAACAACTAACGCATTGACGGTGATGGAACACACAAAACGCTGCACGCACCAACGTATCATCTAGTCTAGTGTAAGGCATTAGTAAGTAAAAAGTAAAAAAGGCATTTATATCAACTCTCAAATTGATGTAAAGAGTAAATGTTCCATTACTGTGAAAGAAGATCGGGCGTCATTGCTCATCGTCGCGGCAGATCCATATTATAACCTCATAATATCTCATTTATCTAATCTGAACAGGTGCCATAATACACACTTGGTGTATGAAATTACCGCTTGTATTAATTTCATCTTGAAATATTAATACATAATCTAGCATAGTCATTTATGCCTTTGCGGTAGAACTCTGTGGAAAAGCCACCAGTGGGAAGCCCCTTTGCACAGGATGCCGGCTAGATTATGGGTACCGTAACGGTTTTTTTGCCTTGAATCAGTAATATATAAGCTTTATTGTGTTTAGAAGGGCGCCGTAGCTAATAATAATGAGACTTAACATCTTCTCTCAAGGTGACGTGCGCAATTGTAGTGCCGCTTAGAATTATTGTGTTTTTTAAGAATCCTGTGCGGCACTGCATTTTAATTAGCAGAGAACTGAACATCCTCAGCTCATCTCGTCCCTTATTGTCATATAAAGAAACCTCTGCGGACATATGGGACTCACAAACTCTGTAAATGCATTTTGTATTGGTTCCTGAGAATAGTCCAACTCGTAGTACAGAATTATCGAAAGGTTGTAAGTCCCGTACAGTTAAATGGGTTTCTGGAGCCGTATGAGGCATGCGTAATCACAGAACAAATAATGGTGAAGATCGATTCTTAACAAGTCAGAGCTGTCCCACTGCGAATTTCATCATCATGGTTCATATAAAAGATATCTATTGTTATTGCTTAATCAAATCTGAGGAAGCTGGTACCATCACTTTGTATGGGTATGTCAAGTTAAAAATATTATATTGACGTAAAATCAAAATATTGCTCGTCAACGACAATCACTATATAATACAATTCAGATACATGTTAATTACACAAAAGTTTAAACATATATATATTTTTAAAATAATGAAATCCAGTAAAACCATACACGGCTGAACTATAAAATCCATAAAAAAAAACAACTATAATTCTATTCAATTCCATAATATTATAATATCGCTTACGTAATCTTCAATACTGTAATAAGCCTTCGACATTAGTCTGCGTTTAAAAGATTTAAATTTATTTATTGATAAATCAGACACATTTTTTGGTAATTTATTATAGAATTTAATACAATTGCATGCATTTTTTTCAACAAGAAAGAAAAGAATTGTTTATTTTACAGAGCCTAGTAGGGGGCACTATTAGCTTATAGTTATTTCTAGTGTTTAAATTATGTTTCGCTTAATTGATGCGGACTTTGAACTGGAGCCAGCCATTGCGATGTCTTGCGATTATTGTATAGAATCCACTTTACAACACACGTCATAAGTCTCAACTCTGAAAGGTGCAGTCGCTCTAGTAGCTCTAAGAAATTTATTTATTACAATATATTTTAGAAAGGAAAGTCATAGTAAAAATGGTTTTAGGCTGGGCGCAAACGTACGAATACCGGATTAGGTTTCCTGATCAGGAATTCAGATTCGAAATTTCATGAGACTAGCGCAAACGTCCGGTTTTTTCGTGCGGATTTTTTACGACCAGTAGGCACCTACGAATAAAGCTAGTGAAAGCAAATGTTATCATGGACGACGAAGACGAATTGATTACTATTGCACTTTTACTGTCGCTAAACAAGAAGAAGAGGAATCGTCGTAACACCCGTTGAATACTCGAAAATTAACAGATAGTCAATTCTATCTCAAAAGAGCAAGATTACGAGAACACCCAGAAGAATTCTTCAAATATTACAGGATATCAATCAAATCATTTAATTTTCATAATGGCATACAAGAGAAAATTAAGAAGCAAAATACATGCATGAGATGCAGATCCCAAGCCAAGTCCGTTACATCTCTATTGTGCATTATTGATATTCCATATGCATGGAAGCTCCACACATTTTGTTACCTACGACGAGTCTATAGACGTCCACTCGCTACAAAGCTCGCGCGGATCTGAATTTTTGAATTTAAATTTCAGTGCGTGTGCGGCGATTGAGCCGAAATGTTTGCGAGAGCTGCGTTCGACGTCATTCAGTTTTTCCGTTCTTACGAACCGAACGTTAGGTTTTTTCCGTTAGGAAATAATAAGAATAATGTGCGCCTTGTTGAATATTTTTTATGTAATCAGAGCATTCAGGTTTCCGACTCTGAATTCCTAATCAGGAAACCTACTAAGTTTTCCGAACGTTTGCGCCCAGCCTTAAGATAGGCTTATTTATATTGTACATATCCTACCGGGTAAAGCAAAAATGTACTTGGTCCTCCCTTTGTATGTGCAGGTTGCAAATGTACTGGGTTTGCCGGGCTTCATCCGAACTCGGCCAAAATGTATGCTTGCGCCGAAATCCTAAAAAATATTAACTTCTTAGTCCTTAAAATCCACATTCCTAAAGCATAGAGAATAGGTTTATAGAATTTTTATTTTAGATATATATATATGACAATAAGGGGCGAGACGAGCAGGATGGTGATTAATACGCCCTGCCCAATACAATACAGTGCCACTCAGGATTCTTGAAAAACCCAAAGACTATGAATGGCAATACAATTACGGTCGTCACCTTGAAACATAAGATGTTAAGTCTCATTTGATATTAATTATTCTTAATTGACACTCACGAAAACGATAATAGACATGTTCGTGGGATGACTGCAGAGAAGAGTTACGTAAGACTGTGGTAGCAGTGAAACTTCAACAAACAAATTCAAATATTTTAATTCAAAAGAGGATGTGACATCATTTATTAAAAGGCATTTATTTTCTCAAAATTGATTCCTTTAGAATTCTTTTTGATGTCATTTCTTATACTACTAGATACTACTACCGCTTCGGAAACAAATGGCGCTCTGAGAGAGAAGAAGCGGCGCAAGAAACTCTCCCAGCATTATTTTTTTTTGCGCTCTTTTCAATAAAAATATACAATATTGTACAGTTGCTATAAAATAATCACAATCTAGTCCCAGGCTGTCCGATCATTTAGATATTCAGCAGTGGAGTAATAGGATTTACGACAGAGCCATTTTTTTATAAAACATTTAAATTTATTTATAGACAATGCCTGAACAGTGGCTGGGACTTAATTGTAGAAGTGTATACATTTACCCTTAAAGCTATTATGTATCTTATTGAAAGTCAAAGACTACCATTTCCATACCCATTTCGAAAAGAATGTCTCAGACCTGAGAAGGATGGGTGCAAGAAGTTTCTTGAAAAAAAAGCACGTTGAGTTCAACGTGCTTTTTTTTTCATCAAAAATATGTTTACAAAGTAATATTGTACAATTAAACTTATTATTTAATAGCCTGAGGGCTGTCGCTCCATTCCCAATGTGTGGTATCGTTAAGAAAGTCATTTATGTTATTGTAACCTTTACCACACCAATGTTTTTTAACAATTCTTTTGAGTATCGTAATAACAAAGTTTAAAAACACATATTTCAAAGATTCCCGTCAATATTTCAACGAAAATTTAAAACAAAAATATATTTCCTAAAAAGATATTTCCAAGAAAAACATTAAATAAAATGTTGTTTAAAAAAAGGTACATAATAGTCATCGTGTAGACTATAATATTGAATTATACACTGTATCGTACCAAATATACAGTCGAATTATCGGTTAGAAAAATAACATGACAACCCTATTGCTTCAAAGGAGTGTACGCACGTGTAGGTAAGTATTTTATCAACAAGGCTTAGTTTCCGTACTGATACATATGTCTACTGTGCCAAAGGTTACCTTTTGATTTTCGATGATTTTTTTGATGTGTAGATTTTGATACAATTTTGCTTGAAATGGTTTCAAGATTGATTTCAATAGAGGAACGTCTACGTGAAGAACATTTAGAATGTAGTAGGAACTGGCGTTGCTTCAATTTATATTAGGTACTGTAATTTCTGAGTTGAGTTAAGTAGGAAAGTGAAATAAATTATAGCCTGCTGTTTTTTCCATAAGTTATGTATATTAATACCACCCGGTATTGATATTCTCGAGTTGACTGAGGATGAACTACAATTTGAAAGAAGCGGGCAAGTTCACTCTTAATCAACTATTTCTTCACCACAAGCTCTACAGGCAGGTCGAAGGGCATGAACTGCTTTAGTACAACTGTTAGAAAGCATAAAGGTAGAACTTTATCTTACTTATTCCTTTCTAACAGTAGTTGTATCTTTAGTGAGTTTAATTTTTGTAATGAATAAAAATTAAAACAAAATTTATTTTTTAATTTTTTACAATAGAAAAATTTACTTACAACTAACAAAGCTGACATGAAATAGAATTCTTCTAATTAATCGGACAAAAATAATGTTCATTTCAATCGTTCACCATTCGTTCACGAATATTGTCTATGGTTCCGAACTTCGTCCGAAAACAAAATGTAGTGGGGTCACTACCGAAACTTCGCTTAAATTTCGTTCGTTTACGAATTTTCGTTACGGAGAAAGAGAGTTACTAAGACTACGCTGTCCGTCCGTTAGTGCGTTCGTCAAAGGAATTTTTATCAAACAACGATAGTTAGCAGACAGACGGAGTGTGGCAAAAAAGTTAAATGTTGGATTAAGGATGTTACGGAACCCATCGCATGCAAGTGCTATTTTTTTATTTGAGTAGTTAGCAACCTATAGTAAGTCAATATTACAATATCTCACATGTTGCAGCACTGGTTTGAGCAGGTCTCGTTCGCCCATGGACACGCCGCCCGTACACACGAGCACGTCGGCCGAGCTCAGCGCGGTCGCTATGGCCGCCGCCAGAGCGCCCGGCTCGTCCCGCGCGATGCCGCTGTCCACGCTCGCGTACCCGTGCTCTCTGACACATACATACTCTGTAGTACCCTCTGACAGAGACGTCTGTCATTACACTATGGAGCGGAACAGAGTACCTCCAGACTGGCGCTAGAGTAGCAAGAAGTTGTACAATTAATTTAACGGTTGTTTTTGGTGACTGGAGGATTTTGTATTATTCTAATTTAATTAACAACCAGATACATGGATATTCTTCTCCCTACCTCTACCCTCCAAAATTGATACACCACGTTATAGAAGAAGTTTGAATGGGGCGTTATTGGATAAAAGCACTTTAGCTCAAAATAAAGTTTCCAATTAACACGTATACCGTATTCAATGTAATATGCTCTATTTCTGTACACTGTTTTATTCACGACTTATTATAAATGTTCAATATCAGTGCACAGAGGCACACTGGAATCGATCGCCGATCACCCGACACTCGACCACGCCATGGCATGGCAGCGTCGCCATGAGTTGCGGGGAGCTGCTTCAAATAAATAATACCCGACTGTCTCGGATAACGCTATAGTTTATTCTGAGTAACATCCAACCTATTACGTTAATTATAAAAAGCAACTTACATTCCAAACATATACTACACATGCCTTTATGCACGGTGTACCCCACTTCAATGTGTAACGTATGTTCTTCATAATATCTTCTTAAAATAAAAATATATGAAATATCATATTTTTGGAAAAATTACCAAGTCCTTTGTGTACACGACAAAAGGGCAATTCGATATCGAATCGACGCGGGAACAGGTGATTACCTCACCAGCTCAAAATGTATTTCGTAGGAATAAACCTTTAAGCATTAAATTGTAAACTGTACGTACAAATAATATTTTAGGAGATAATAAGGAATCAGGGGTGAGATATCGCTGTTATAAAATATTCGATCGGAATTGAAATAAATATAAGGCCAATGGGCAAGGCTAAGCATACGCATTCAAGGCTCACTAGAAGAAAAGGAAATCTTCGAGAAAGAAGAGACCTCCTGCAAAAAAATGCTGGCAAGAAATTTGTGAGCACCCAAATTGAGTGAGCGCATAGTTCCCCCCGCCAGTACCTCGCCGTCGTAGTTCAGTACAAGTCCCGTGAATCTTAGGAAAACACCCCCCGATCTATACAGTCACGCCCCGAACCTTTTCAAATTGTTCCTTGTGTATGATATAACACCTTATAGTTTCACGGTCCAAAAATATTATAATACTAAAGCCAATCCTTTAGATTTAAGCCTTAAATACTAACGCCCGATTTCTAAATTGAGTATTCCAGCTGAGAACGACTTAAGTATCGTTTTGTCTCATTCAGTTGTTAAGATTTCAATGCGACAGAACGATACTTAAGTTGTTCTCAACTGGAATACTCAATGCAGAAATCGGGCGTTAGTCTAAAATACTCTTGAATGTTTCGGAGAACACTATTCTCTCAAATGTTATATTCATTTTTCCTAGAGAACGCCACGTAATCTAAATTATAGCGGACAAAGTTAGTCTATATAAAAGACAATAGCGGGCACTCCGGACACACCGGCCATACCTGAGTAAACTCCTTAACATAAGTCTATTTGAATCCCTGATATGTGACGGGTGCAGTGTCACCTCTGATGGTTCTTGCAGCTCATTGCCTGTAGATAATATCGCTACCTGAAATTTAACAAAGTTTTAAAAAGGAAATAAAATTTTCAGCGATTCCCACGTTTTCGCATTATGAATAAAACTAAGTCAACACCACAAAATAACTGTGCGGCATTATGCAAATAAATACAGAGACTGGTCGCCTTCTCATGAAATCTGAATAACTGTTCACCGCTTCAATCTATTTTGAAAGTATTTAAATCTCGAGTTCCGTCCGAGCGCTCTTACCAGCTGAGTCAACCGTTCGAGTGACGCATGTATCGTAAATCTTGATATGTCTTGTTCGACTCTCACGTTGTGGCTCCATCTAAGTGCACTCGGACAGAACACGAGAGGTCGCGGGTTCGCATTCCGCATCGTTCATAAATTTTGCTTACAAATTTAATTTGTATAATTAATCCAAGAAGTGAGGGTTCCACGTGCCAAGGACAAAAGTGCCGTTTTATAAGCTCACCTTTGGACACAGTCGTACCGGAATCTCGAGACAGCCGGCTCCAGCCAAAATGCCGATCTGCGCGGCATCTATTACGTCACCTGTAATCATAAATATCTACATGGTACATGAGACTATCTGTTTAATCTCAATAGAGGGAGCCTGGTGTGTCAAACTAGGACTCACTGAGCACTAATTCAAGAAATAATATATTAAAGCTTGTTTGGAAGAAGGCGTAAAGTTAATTGTTAATTAATGACGCATGGTTCTTGTCTGGTTCTGTTTAGCCCACCTATCATCATCATACTATTATATTCATCATCTGACATTTAACAGAGTAGACGTATATCGATAGCTCCTGTATTTAAAATTTTAAATCAACGAACTTACTGCTATAATTACATTAAAAGTGTTAAGTGCTCAAAGTTAACCATTTAAATAGTGTGGTGATCAGTGTTTTTTTGATCAAAGTATCTTGAAAAAGTACTAAAATCAGTGTAAAAACTTCACGGTCCAGTGACGAATTTGGTAGCATTAATAAATAAATGTGGGTACCTATAAAATAATCTGCTAATGCTGTCACGCAACATCGCTCAAAACTTAATACGCCTCTATTAATTCGTCGCTATAGTAATACGTTCCGCGGCCGGTTGGTATACTACAACGACTAGCTCAACGCGGAACCTGGTTCGAATCTCGCCGCGCGTTGCACCTTTTTTTTTTTTCAATTTATATTTCTTTGGAAATAATTGTGAACGAAATTTGCAATGGTTGCAACTTGTGAAGCGTGCCAAGCACACATTAGTGTGACGATGAAACGCATAAAATGTATCAATTGTAACCACATATACCACTCTGAATGTGTACGATTTACTGGCGACTCAACATCCGCACGAACGCAGTGGAAGTGCCCTAAATGCGTGGCAAATGAGCGAAAAGGTGGAGATAACAGTAACACACCAGTACGAGTAGAAAAAATAAACAAAACTGCGCGAACTGTAGCCGCCAATTCCGACATCTCAGTGTCTGTATGCGATGTCCCTGCAGCCTCGATAGATAAGGATGCAAACCTAATAATTAATCGTTTGGAAATCATTCTAGACGCCAAGCTGCAGTCGATTAAATATGAAATTGTTGAAGAATTAAAAGCTACTATCTTCACCGAATTAAAAAATGAAATAGCTTCGTTATCTTCCCAAATGTCTCAGTTGCAGACTTCCTATAGTCAACTTCAGGACGAAAATGACCATCTTAAGAGTGACGTACGTACACTGCAGGAACGTATCAGCGTGTCGGAGGATCAACTATTGGAACTGCGTTCACAGTTTTGTAGACAGCAACAACAGGCGAGAATGAATAACCTGGAAATTGTAGGGTTGCCACAAACCAGTAGTGAATCGCTTGTCGACTTAGTACTGAAAATTGCTGAATACGCTGGCGTGGTGCTTAACCGTGGGGATATTGACTTTGCACATCGCGTCCAGCCTCAGAAAGCCATAGCTGGTAGACCTAAACCCATTGTAGCCAAGTTAGCGGACCGTCTTTACAAAGATAAAATACTCTCTGGCCTGAGAAACAAAAAGGGCATTTGCACCAGAGATATAGGCATCGGTGGAACTGAGAAAAAATTTTTCGTAAACGAGCACCTAACCCCTGAAAACAAACAGTTATTAAAAACAACTAAAAATTTAGCAAAGGATAAAGCGTACAAGTTTGTTTGGGTTAGGAATTGCCACATTTTTTTAAGAAAAAACGAAGAATCGCCGGCCCTTTACATTCGTCTCGAAAAGGATTTAGCCAAGATAAAGTGACTCTGTGCGTTAAACTATTTTTGAGTTATCTTTTTACAGTTAATTTGGTTATTTGTATTTTCTTGTTGCTCAAGATTACTAGCGTTTTTTGTAAAATTCCACAACATAATAAACTCCTACTTAATCACACTCAATACACTAACACTTACATTCATAAATTAACACATACACACTTTATTATCTCTTACACAAAATATATTTCTTTTTTAACTCGCACCCAACTTCACAAATCAGACATTAAACAATATTGTTACCACATCCATTCTACTTTTAAAAGAAACATCAAAATTATTCCGTTTCGAACATCAAGCAAATGTTACCTTAAGTATCCGTACAATTTAGCTTATCTTAACTTACTTACATTACTGTCCATATTATACATATATAATTTTTCTATATTTTGGTACTTATTGCACACGCAAGGGCGCTAATACAATAGAAATACTATACCAAAATGTGCGTGGCTTACGCACTAAAACAAATGAATTTAGACAAAACATACTTAACCACGATTATGACATAATTTTAATAACAGAATCATGGCTGACTAACGGTATCTATGATACTGAGATCTGTGACAATAGATATGACATTTTACGTTGTGACCGAAACCAGGGAACATCTACTAAAAAAATGGGAGGGGGAGTCCTACTATGTGCTTCTAAGAAGATGCATGTCCAACATCAACGCGAGTGGGCCTGTCCTGGCGTCGAATCCTTGTGGGCAACTATACCAGCTGAAACTCTCAAAATTTCGGGGAACCGCAACATCCATATCGGATTAGTATATGCACCACCTGACTCACAGTTACCTATAAGACTCGAATCAATCTATTCTCGACTCGCAGAAGTTTTGGCAACCCATCCCAATGACTATTTCATTTTATGTGGCGATTTTAACTTACCAAATGTCACGTGGACTGACTCCGGACCTACACTGCAAAAACGTGGCCCAGTGGAATTGCAAAATGCTTTTGTAAATATTTTAGATATTTGTAATCTCTCTGGCTTAAAACAACAAAACACTATCTCGAACAGTAAGCGAAACACCTTAGATCTATTATTTAGCAACATTGACTTTGAAGTTCACCACTGCCTTACTCCCCTCGTTACAGAAGATGTATATCATCCATGTCTAGAATTTAATCTCTCGAACTCACTAATTCGTAATATTCGTCAGAAACCCGTCAATAGGCCCAATTTCTATAATGGGGACTATACCAAAATTAATGAATACTTATCACAAATCAATTGGCACGAATTACTAGTAGCTGATTCAATTAATGAAACAATTAGACTTTTTTATTCCATTCTAAACGAAACAATAAATAAATTTATACCAGTTAAAGTTAAACATAAAACTAATTTCCCTGTGTGGTATTCTAAGTCTCTAATTCATATAGTGCAAGAGAAGCTTCAAAAGCATAGACAATGGAAAAAAGATAAAAATCCTCGTGATTACGACGAGTTTGTTATGCTCAGGGCTCGCCAAAAACTCGTACAGAGCAGGTGTTACAAAAACTACACTGAGCGTATGCAATGCTTCATTCGTAAAGATCCTAAACTTCTCTTCTCTTATACTAAATCCCTTAGAAACAGCGAACAAGGATACCCCACTAAGCTTACACTTGGTAATAGTACTTACACAGGTGAAACTTCAGTTTGTAATGGATTCAGTCAATACTTTGAGAGCATCTTTGTAAAACCAGCAAACTCGTACGATGAACCAAGTTCTCTAAACTTGAATCATAATGAAACCATTTGCAAAATTACTATAAGTGTATATGAGGTTCGTAAATTGCTTAAAGCTTTAAAAACTAATAAGGGAGCTGGTAGTGATGGAATCCCACCGATTTTTTTAAATAAGTGTGCTAACAATTTAGCCTTACCGCTATCCATAATATTTAATCTCTCCATTAACGTCTTCAGTAGTTTCCCTGATGTGTGGAAAGAAGCACTTATAGTACCGTTACATAAAAGCGGATCAAGAGCCCAAATAGAGAATTACCGGCCCATATCGATTCTGAACGCAATGAGTAAGTTATTCGAAACAGTTGTCTATAGATACATATGCCCCATTATAACTAGATCTATTCCCTACGAGCAGCACGGATTTTTGAAGAACCGTTCTACCGTTACAAATTTAGCTGTTTTTACGGATTACGTAGTACAGAGCATGGACGAGAAATATCAAGTGGATGTGATCTACACGGATTTCGAAAAAGCATTTGACCGAGTAGATCACGTAATTCTACTGCAAAAACTAAGCGTGCTAGGCGTAAATGGGAGCTTACTTCGGTGGTTTACTTCATACATTAAGAACCGTATGCAAGCAGTTGTGACGGGTAGTGCTAGAAGTAACTTTGTAATAATACCCTCAGGAGTACCACAGGGGTCCATCCTAGGTCCGCTCTTATATAACGCTTACCTATTTGATATTGGAAGTTGCTTCCACCTTGCACAGTATTTAATGTTCGCTGACGACACAAAAATATTTGTCAAATTACGTTCACTTGACGATTGTCATAAACTACAACATGACCTAAATGCATTGACAGAATACTACGCAAGGAACAGAATTATAGTTAATGTTAAAAAGTGCCATCATATTACTCTGACTCGTAAAAAAAATATAATTGAATTTAACTTCAAAATTAATGGCACATGTATACCCAGAGTGACTGCGGTTAGAGACCTGGGCATCCAAATCGATGCTAAGTTTTCAATGAATGAGCACGTTGATAATGTAGCAAATAGAGCTTTCAAACAACTAGGTTTCATAAAACGAGTGACCCGTTCCTTCAGTAATCTGGAATGTATAAAGGCACTTTACTTTGCGTACGTCCGGAGTATTCTTGAATACGCATGTAATGTCTGGACACCCCAATATATTATACATATCGAAAGGCTTGAAACCATACAGAAACAGTTTATTAAATACTTAACTTTTAAAGATTTTAAAGAATTCAGCAGTTATGAGGAAGCGTGTTCTCACTATGGTATCGACACACTGGAACAAAGAAGGAATCAAAGTGACATGTTACTTCTGCAAGCAATTTTGAGTGGCTCCATCGACTGTCCTAGTCTACTGTCAGCCTTTTCATTAAACGCTCAATCTTTAAGATCGCGTCACACGCGCCTTTTACATGTTCCCAAACCTAATACAAATTATACCCAAAATTCCATAATTCCGCGTCTGTCACGAATTTATAATAAACAGTACGCTGAGTTTGACGTATTTCACTTATCAAAAATTAAGTTAAAAACAGAAATAATAAAACATCATCGTAAAAAATAATAATAATAGGTAACGCAACACACACAAACACACACGCACACACACACACCACACACGCATACACACACCACACACGCACACACACACCACACACGCACACACACACACAGACACGCGCGCGCTATTGTAATCTTTTATTTTATTTGTTAGTATATATAGTACATTTTTAAGTCTATTCTGTTAATATATGATTTCTTTTTATAATTTAAAATTTATGTAATCCTTAGTGGCTTTATGTAAAACCTAGGTTAATTTTGTAAAAATAATTGTTGTGTACGCTGTTGATTACTTTAATAAATAAATAAATAAAATTTTATAATATTACATTAAATGGGCTAAGCTAATGGGCTAATAATATAACATGATTTAATAGATGGGCTGAAAGTTTCTTATCAGTTCTTCTCCCCCATGTCATAGCCCATTTATGAACTGAATAGCTGACCCGGCAAACGTTGTTTTGCCATATAAAGTATAATTCACGCGATAGTTTTATAAATAATAGCCTATGTGTTATTCTGGTGTGTAAGCTATATTATTGTAAAGTTTCATCAAAATCCATTCAGTAGTTTTTGCGTTAAAGAAATTCAAACATACATCCAGACATACAAACTTTCACATTTATAATATTAGTAGGATGCAGCTTCATGACGTTTACCAAGTGTTGTTTCAATATGTTTGTCACTTCTTATAGTAAATAAATATATTTCTATTTCGTTCCCAACACCAGAATCAGAATATCTTTATTCAATAAAATCTCAAGGATCACATTGAATCGTCACAAAATAAATTATTCTAATATACAAAAATACAAAGTTGTATCCATAATTATACTATTCCACTATATTATACAAAAACTAGTCATAGCTCTACACAGGTTTACAAGAACCTAAGGTATTGTCAAGCTGTCATTGCGAGATACAGCGACATCTGTCAATTAACCTAGGAACCACTTTTCGGCAAACGGGTTAATAATAATAATATATAATCAAACTAAATGAAAACTCCTAAAAAAGCAGTACACAAAATATAATAACATGATCCACGTAAACAAAAATATTCATAAGATGAAAACAACTGGGCCAAACTATGCCAAATTTTTATGGGACCAAATGGCAAACATTCCGCATCAAACTAGAGAAAAATCAAGAAAAATATACCAATCGATTTGATAACCTTCTCCTTTTCGAAGTCGGTTAAAAATAATGAAAAACGTCAAGTTAGATAAATAATTAAATTTAAAGGGACCTGAAATACGACACTTGTACACAGCGCGGTCATAACACAACTGAACGAAAACTCTGCCTAATAGACGCGTAGGCAGAGTTTTCCTTCACACAATTTTTGATCGTGATTATAAGTCTAGTTGTTTATCAAAGGCATTTATTTTCTCAAAATTGATTCCTTTAGAGATCTTTTTGATGTCATTTCTAATACACTGGCCTTCAAAAGTAAGTATCACACTTTTAAAATAGGGATAACGTTTTAAGTTCACAAGATATACTTTCGAAATAAAAAGGACCCCAAAGAGAATTTAATTTTGTACATAAAAACTTTATAGTCGGTAACCTTCTTTCAAGAATTGGCTGAAAAAAAAACTTCAAAAACAAAACCATTCCTTTTTCAAAGTGGACGTTTCCGAATTACAATTTTAGCATTCACATTTTTCTTTCTGTTTTAATTTTTTTTCAAGACCGATGGGTCTTGTTTTAAAAACTTATGCTAAAAAGCACATAACATTTATTTATCATGCCTCTTTCAGTTGAAGAATGTGCTAGGATCATGGCTTTTCTGGAACTAGGCATCAGTATGCGTCGCACTGCAAGAATGGTGGGTGTGACGGTACGAACGGTCCAGAAGGTAAAGCGAAGGTACGAAGAGACTGGACACCATCTGAGGAGACCTTGTAATGGCAGACCCAGGTGAACCAGTGCCTGAGAAGATCGTTATATTATTTCCACTGTGTTAAGAAATTGCCACCAAAATGCAGTTGAATTCCAGCAACAGCTACTTCAGACCCGGAGGGACTACATTAGTGACAGTACAGTGAGAAGAAGACTTGCTGAAGCAAATTTGAAACCCCGAAGACCAGCAAGTGGCCCAAAACTCGAGAGACAGCATCGAGTAGCGAGACTGCGATACGCCCGTGAACACATGCAGTGGGATGAAGAAGAATGGTCAAGAATTTTGTTTGCAGATGAGTCTCGATTCTCCCTTTACACTTCTGATGGAAGGCAAAGTGTTTACAGGCGACCTGGTGAGCGATACCTTCAAGCCTGCATCTCAGAAAGAGTCCAATACGGTGGAGGCAGTGTACATGTATGGGCTGGCATATCTTCAGAAGGTCGCACAGAGCTAGTAGCCATAGAAAATGGCACCCTCACTGGGCAAAGATATGCTCAAGAGATTTTCAATGAGTATGCAGGGCCGTATTTAGCAAATATGGGTGATGGATCGATGCTGATGCATGATAATGCCCGGCCACACACGGCTCATATCGTACAAGAGTATATTCAGGAGGTCGGTATCAGCGTGATGGCTTGGCCATCAAGAAGTCCTGATCTCAACCCGATTGAACACGCCTGGGATGAGCTTAGGAGGCTAGTCAGAAATCGCAGACCACCCTCAGGGCACTAAAGCAGGCCCTGGTAGAAGAATGGGAGAATATTCCCCAACATCGGCTCCGAAACCTAATGTTCAGTATGCCAAACCGGCTCGAAGCTGTAATCAGAGCTCGAGGAGGCAATACCAGTTATTAAAAATTAAATAACGTGTAATACATTTAAGTTGAATTTTTTTACGCTAAACTAAAAATGTCTATTTTCATTGTTTTATCTTTTTTAAGTTAAAAATGTTACTAATGTATAATTTTAGTTTCTAAGAATTAAAGCCTATAAAATTTGTAACATAACGTTTTTAATCTTAAATCTCTACCTTCTATAGTTAAGAAAAAAATTTAATTTGAAAAGTGTGATACTTACTTTTGCAGGCCAGTGTATATTGATACTACTACCGCTTGGGAAACAAATGGTGCTATATATTGTAAGTGATAGTGATTTATGGCCACTTTAGAGTACGGCGTCCTCTTATACCAAAATCAAATCAAAACATTTCGTTGATGACTTCTTACCACACACGCTGTATTTACTTCTTGGTAAAATACACCTAGGTACGATAAAATGAGACTGAGTCTTGTCTATTTCCGATGGATGGTATAAAAAAGGGGACAATAGTATATTGCCCGTTTTGTCTACCACTCGTAAAAACCTACCTTTTTCCAATAATATCGTGCCGAGCGGGATATCGAAACCGACTGGTCGTACGTCCTGGTGAGCTGCTGGTGCCACTAACACTTCAACCTCCAACTCTGTTTGGTAGTCTTCTGTTGCTTTGATCAGTCTCGTGTCTTCTACCTATAAGAATAAATATAGTTATAGACTCCAGGAGTAAACAGTCGCACAAAGTAATTACAAGATGGCCGATATATCGCAACTCCACAGCATGTAAGTTTCCATTTCACCAATGACACCTCAAACAGAGTTTAATAAACTCAAGTTTTACGTAAACGAGTTAAAATGTCAGTCTTGATCTCGATGAATCACAAAACGATTTCACCAATACCATTTGAGCTTGTTGACGTAAACTGAGTTTAGATGTTATAAACAATAGAATGTATCAAATACCTGTCAAAAAGGTCATAAGATACAAGTCGGTTAAAAATGAAAATTGTTATATTACATTAAAGTTTCTATTACTATAACGACTGTAACAGCCCTTAAACGCACTCAAATAATATGTATATACAAATACGCGTTTAGGCTATAACTGCGTTTAGTTTGTGTTGGTGAAATCGAGGCTAAGATCTAACCGAAAAATATGTGACTTATGCGAATTTACAAGGAACTTGTCATGAACATGTTATATATATATATATATATATATATATATATATATATATATAAGAACATCTGAATGGTTATTTTTTTTTTATGAAAATAAGGGACGAGACGAGCAGGACGTTCAGCTCAGATGGTAATTGATACGCCCTACCCATAACAATGCAGTGCCGCTCAGGATTCTTGAAAAACCCAAAAATTCTGAGCGGCACTACAATTGCGTTCGTCACCTTGAGACATAAGATGTTAAGTCTCATTTGCCCAGTAATTTCACTAGCTACGGCGCCCTTCAGACCGAAACAGTAATTTTTACACATTACTGCTTCACGGCAGAAATAGCCGCCGTTGTGGTACCCATAATCTAGCCGGCATCCTGTGCAAAAGAGCCTCCCACTGGTAATAATGACAATTAGGCAAACATTTAGTAAGGGGCAAGATCCAGAAATGACATATTATATATATTAGAGCAATAATTACACCTGTACAAACTAGCTGTAGATTACGTTGTACTTGGTTTAGCGTGACGACAAGAGATAGGGTTATTGTACGACTTAATTACGCTTCGGCGGAATTTGATAAAATGTAAAAGATGTAAGTGAAAATGGGCTGGTTGCAAACAGATTGTTTGAATATACTTTAAATTATTAAAAAAATAATTAGGTACTGATCCAGGTTTATAATCGGAAAGATACGCTCGTGTAAAGAACGACTATAACTTTGCATCTAGAACAAAACATTTTAATTAATTTGTTGTAATTTTCAGTGCTAATTTATTTATAATTATGTACTGATTGTTCTCTGTCAGTTTATTTCTATATAACACTATTTAAAATACGAAAACATTGTAATTTAAGTTTTATCACATTGCTATAAGCATTATTTTCCATGGTTTTACTAGGTACTAGTTATTAGTAAAAATCTCATTGGATATTTAAATATCTTTTTTACTAGTAGTAAAAGAATACTACACTGCACAATGGAAACAACTATAATATTGAAGTTTATTGCAATTGAATTTAAAATTGTCGTGCGAGTAACCTTGCTTGTCTGGTAATTTTCTGGTTAGTTTCATTTCACATAATGAGAAGCTATTTTAGGTAATTTCCTTTCCTTAGTTCCAATGATTTGACATTATGTCGAGTAACACTCGCAATATAAATAATTAAAACCATAATTATTATGCATTAAGTAACAAGTTTATTCCACGGAGAGGATATTATACTTATTTTAAATATCTAATGTGGAATATTCTACATTTCAGATTCGTTTCACGCGGCCAACTTTTATATTCTAAAAATAAATAATTTATACGTCTAGATTAGACTATAGAGCCTCTTTTATCCGCTCGACCGGTGGCGCCCCCCGCGCATTCAGCGGACATCTGTCTAACCTTGGAAGGAGAGGCCGCGCCGGGTGGAAACAGCTGCATTGTTTTTCAAATATCTCTTTATTTTGAACGAAAGCCCAAGAAAATTTAATGATATATGGATTCTAGATTAAATTATCCTGAAATTGGTATACTAAAAGTAGTATTGACAGTAAAAATGATTAACTGTCATCTAGGTACGTAAAATAGGAGAAAAGACAAATTATGGGTGAATTCGTACTATATTAAGTATATTTTTTAAATAACACAATTCCAATTGATAAATTATGTTATTATTTACAGCTGAATATGACATACCTACAATTATCAAAAAGCATCTTGTAATACAAAAATTGTCCACAATGTCTACTTATAAAAAAGCACTTTTTATGCCATGCCCGAGCAGGTACAAAAAATATGGGCTCTTTAAGTGGCTCAGATTACGATAGTCGGGCTCAAGTGACTTGATTTATGTATTCGTCTGTAGTTTAACTTATTGAGTACTTGAGATATAAACATCAGACCCGTAGGCCGTAGCATTGTTAATTGCAGAGAAAAGATTAATAAATCAACACGCATGAGATCCGCACTAAAATACCTAACCTTTATAACTTTATCATTAGCACATAAACAATTATAGGCATAATAGGCAACGCAATCTCATGCTAGGCGACGCATGACAACAGGCCAGGTTTTCAACTTTATTGTGCATGACTAGCCACACTCGCGATACGTACTAATCACTTTGTTTTAGTGTGCGTGCGTTGGTGAAAATAGTCGCTATTATTTTCGACGTTTTCACAGTCTAATACATAATATAAAAGTATTAATTATCTAAGATTCAATCGTAATCCTAAATTGGCTGAATTTGTTAAAGAAGATTTACATATAGAAATTCAGATTCAGAAATGACTGACGGATCATATACGAAAGTGTATCAAGCGAAGTGACGGAGGCAGAGAAGCGCGGGGCCATCAAAGGTGGGGGGGCGCGAGGTTATGTTTGCCTATTTATTTATAAATAAGATTGTGAATTGTATGAATATTTGTCAATTTTTGATATTTACGTGAGATAATTTTTGATAATGTTTTAGTTCATTTATAACGCTCAGTAAGTTTGACCTTGCAATATTTTTCATGAACATCGTCAAATTTTAAAATGTATACTTACAGTATATTCTGTTTTAATAATTTAATAAAAAATAACATAACCTGAACAACACAATCTGCTCCGGGCGGTACCGGTGCGCCAGTATTGACGCGCGCGCACTCTCCTGCCACGAGAGGACTCTCCTGAGGATACTCATCTCCCGCTGTCAGTGCGCTGCGAACCTTGCGTACTCCCGCTCCATCACAACTTAAACACGCATAGCCTACAATCACATTTTACCTTAGCTTTACTTCGTCTACCGCATTTATGACGAGGAGTGTCCCGAAAATCTGTTTGAACTGATTTCGGCCGAATTCCCCCTTCGCACGACACACCACAATTTAGGATATCATCCCCACCATCTGGACGTGTGGCGTTCCTCTACAGTGTAATTTTCTCTAGGAAAATATCAGATGGGTACTTTGAAAATAAAAATTTACACACACTTACTACACTTTTTAGCGACACCGGCAACAATGTTGTTCGATCGGTGATTCCTCTGGTGTTGCAAGAGAATTAGGGTGGAAGTGATCACTTTAACATTAAAAGGTGACACTCATTTGTCCTCTCTTCCATAAAAAAACTATTCTCTCATATATTATGAAATGGGGATAAAAGTAACAACAAAACATCATTCATTGCCATTACATTTAGTAATTAATTGTAATAATAAGTTGCTTGTTTACTACATATTTAACTCACCATCTTTAATAGAAGCTGGAAATGGTGGCATTGGCTCCTTGGCTCGAATATCCTGTGCAGCAACCTTGCCTATACACTGCTCCAGTGGTAAGACTTCAACACATTCTTTCCATTGCGACATTACAGCATCTACTATCTGAAAAGCTTCTGACATTTCCAACATGGGATATGGGGATTCCCGGTGTCTCAGTGCAACTTTACTGACATCAACCTTACTCATCTTGTGACTACATCTATGTTCAGCTTTCATTGTATCATGTACTCTGCTTACTTCATTCAAATTGTTTGCCAAAAGGGACAGTGCATGTGACAGCACTGGCATCACAACCTCAGCACATTCAATAACGGCTTTCTTACTCCCGGGAAAGTTTACAATTAGTGTACTATCTCTAATCCCAGCAATTGCACGAGATAACATAGCCATGGGGGTCTTTTTTAAGCTTTCAATAGTCATTGCAGTTGAAATTGCTGGTATTTCCCTTTGGATAACTGCTTTAGTGGCTTCGGGAGTGACATCCCTACTGCTTAAACCAGTACCACCGGTAGTAAGAATCAAATCTATTTTTGTATCACAAAAATATTTTAACTTCTTTTCAATAAGGTCTTTCTCATCTGGTAATATAATTGTATGAATATCTGCGTCTGGAAATTTTTCTTTAACAAGTTGAAATAATGCTGGGCCAGATTGATCTTTGGCATGATCTTTACAGCATGTGTCACTCACGGTTATTATAACAACAGCTTTAACCATATTTTTTTCCTAAAATGAATTCACTATCTTAGAATAATTGCCACACTTGTATCTCATGTGAGTAAATAAAATAAAAATTAACCTTGAGATTTAATAGATCAAACAGTAAGGGTTATGTTTTATCACTCTTATCAGTTCTCCCAAAATTATTATAAACTTACCTACATACTATTAACTTAATAAATGATGTCATACTTTTTTTAATACCACAATTATCACAGATTTTGATAAAGGATTAAATCACTACTGGAATTCATACATGATTTTTTTTTAGAAAAAATAACATTTTAAAACGAATAACAATTTTAAATTGAGTTATCTATACTATACTATAAACTACGAGGTATATAATTTTTTTTTTTTCATTAAATAAAGAATAATAAAGTATGATGTTGAGAAAGTAGTTGTATAGAAATCGTGACCGTATATTTATTACATAAGTAGGACAATAATTATTATAACAATTAGCCGAGGGCCGAAGAGAGAAGTTAATGGAGCTAATAAAATTTATAAGGACGTCTTCTACTAGGCTACACATTACGCAATACAATTATTATAATGTTTTTTAATTAATAAATAATTAATAAATTACGTCGTCACGAGTGTAAGCTAAACTATCTTCTGAAAACTTAAAACTTTTTTTGTTTATAAACTTACTCTACATTAAAATATTATTCATAAATGCCCGTAAAATTAAGATTTTATTTACCGTTTAAAACCTTTTGATACTCTTTCCCTTTTTATTGATGTAATTTATTCTTTTGTACTTGGCAAAGATTATATCGGATGATATACGGTTGTATATTTTGATTATTTATGTAACACACGTCTTCTACGTTTTAATAGAAGTCACATATTAACTTTAACTGCACAGAACACTTTTACTCTACTGGTTTGTAATTTGAAAAATGAAAACTCTCGTGAACACTAGTCACTTATTGGTTAGAATTTGGAAATATAAATTATAAATATGACAGACGTCAGATAAAACATAATTTTAGGATCTGGCAATGGTAGTGGATCTGGTGACTAGGACCTCATAATAATGTTATTTTTCTTTCACTGAAAAGTTCATTTCACTTTATTTATTATTGCTAGAATATTAGAATCGTATTTTTAAAATAATATATTTGTCATATTATTAGTTAATAACTGTGGTAATAATATATAGTATTACATAAATTTTTTCCACATGCTAGGAGTATTATTTTTCTATGCTTGTTACTGAGGCTTGCTTTAAGGCATAGTTTCTCAACCTTATTTTGCTCACCGCTCACTTTGAGAATATGTTTTTTTCTAGAGTATTTTCGTGTATTTTTTGCCTTTTTAGACTATATTTTTTAATCTACCCACGCCCCAACTGCGCCATCTCAATGCCCCCTAATTTTCTCTGGGTCTTCTACTGCCCCCCCGAAAGTGTCAAACGCCCACAAGGGGGGGCTATCGCCCACGTTAAGAACCTATGCTTTAAGGGCTTGCAAGATTTCTAATCTGTCAATCAAATGTCATTGCCTACATAAGGGTACCTATACAATAATATTATACATAACACTGATTACTGCACCATAGCCTACTGTTACTGATGATACAACAATAGTCGGCACTCGGCTATGACTACACCATCCGTTGCAATCACAAAGGTATGATGACAGTGCAATTTTGTGACCGAAAACGCAATCTATTTATCATGGTTATAAAATCTCTATTGTTATCTTTCAATTGATTGTAGGAAGGTTGAGATTTTTCGTTTTTTTAATTCAGTCAGTTTCGTTTAATTTTTTTATGGAAAAGGAGGACAAACGGTCGTACGGGTCACCAGGATGTAAGTGATCACCGCCGCCCACATTCTCTTGCAAAACAAGATGAATAACAAGAGCGTTGTCTGCTTTTTAGAAACAATATATCTTAATCCGTTCAAATTAATAAAATCTCTTTGAATTTCTTAGTCAATACAGCGGAGGAAATTAGTCAGAGGGTCTTATATTATATTATTTTCATATTAGTCTTATCAGTCATTTCGTTCTATATGGTGGCACCTTAAGTAAGGACTTTTTGGTGTTCTCATGATGGTATTTATAAATTATTTCTTTAATATAAAGAATATATAGTTAAATTTATAGTTTAATGTACGGTACAAACCTTGCCTTAATGCATGATAAGCTGCATTTTATAATAAGTAGGTAAGATGAACAATACTTTACAATATTAAGTTTGCAGATCATACAGAGCAGAGTGTACATAATTACTCCCTTTACTTTTATCACCCTATTAAAGCTGGTGTGCCCCAAAGCTCGTGCTTGGACCAGTGATGTGCAATATCTAATTATCAGATCTGCCAACGTCATGTGATGTTACCGTTGCTACGTATGCAGATGATATTGCGTTTTTGGCAGTGGACATGACTCTAGGTTAGCAATGGTTTGAATATCTTGATAAAAATTAGTGTTTAAGATATTAAAATTTGTAATGACTTCGAACCAAATTTTCATTATGGAACCAAATATCACAGACTGTTCTTTTAAAAATTTAACAAGGGTTGTTTAATATTTGCACTTTATTTATTTATTTTATTTATTTAATAGGTACACACAACAGAATTACAACAAATACATAATAAAAAAAAAATAAACTATCAGCTAAATACAAGATAGGCTGCAACTCCACGAGGGTGTGTACTCAGCATGTTTAGCATAAATTAATAACTATGCAAATACAACTTTGTATATATTATACTGAGTAAAAGATAACTTAGATTTAAATGGATCCATTATTTTAAATTTTTCAGTAAAGCATCTTGATACAATGTTTGCGGTTGTATTGTTACCTTTATTACTGACTTTTTTGACTGTAGATACTGAGCCATAGGAACATCATTGTTTCCAACAAATAATTTGGATTTTAATGTCGTCTTTACAAAAATTGGTCTGAATCAATAATCATTAGTCTTGGATCAGATACCCACGGCAAAGATCGTGTTTCTTGTTGATTTTAACGCATGGCTAAGCTCACGTACCACCAATCAAGCAGAGAGATCTGTTCACGACTTCGCCTACGCTAATATGATGTGACGCAACTGGCTTGCACTTGCATCTACATTTTTAACATTTGGTACGGTAAAATTTATATATTTCGTTTTCTTGCTATTTAACAATAGGTTATTAGCTCTAAGCCAGTACACGATGTCAGATAGAATACGTACACTTCGTCATACATAGCTTGGTTTCTTCACTTTGAAAATCAGTGAAGTGTCGTCCGCAAGCAATACTACCTTATGTTCTTTCTCTGTAAGATTAGGAAGATCATTTATATAGATAAAGAAGAGGAACGGTCCAAGAAAAGACCCCATACTGAGAGGATTCCCAGGAGATCTCCTGCCATTCACGTCGACCTTCTGAATTCTATTGTTTAGATATGAAGTTAGAAGATCGAGCGCAGTTCCTTTTATGCCATAGGTCAACAGAGTGGGATGAAATGTGGTATTTTTTGCATCCTACCCGTGGAAGCAGATCCGTTTTACGCTAGATGGCTTGGGTCAATGCGGTGCTATCTAAGTATGTGAATGCCAGCGAACTTAAACTAGAACACTAAAATCATGTCTCCAGGTCAAAAGAGTTATTTCTGACGTGAAGTCGAAGCACATTGGCAGAATTAGTGAGGGACTTGCACGCCTTCCCTCGGGAACTTGTGCGTTATGGTCGCTCGCCAAGGCTGTCCAAGGATAAATGCTTTCAAAGTCTCGGAATGGGTCCGACAAAATTTAGTCCAATTCAACCCCAAGAAAACACAAGTTTGTGTCTCCCTTTGCCGTATCCCTTCGATTCGAGATCACTCCTCTTAACTGTGGCAGTTAGAGGAGTGATAACTTTGAAGAGAAGGCCAAACTATCCTATCTAAAGCTTGGTGTACTCAGTAAGGCGAGACAGTACTTCACTATTAGCCACCGCCTGCAACTATATAAGGCGCAAATTCGGCCTTACATGGAGTACTGTTCTCACCTCAGGGCGGGTGCTCCCTAGACCCCTAGTACCAGCTTCTTCCATTTGACCGCATACAACGAAGAGTTACTCGTTATTTTAACAAAAACACCTAAGCAAACAATTAATTTGTAATTCAAAGAACTGCATTTATTTATATTACTATTATTTAATAAGTACAAAAAAGGGCTTAATGGTTTATAATTCGACGCTATAATGCGCAATTTTAATATGTATTTCGAGTATATTCTATGCAAAAAAACCGCTAAAATCATCATTTCAAATCATATCATTTTAGGTTTCGAAACGCAACGTAGAGCGTCATCTCTTTCTCACACCGCGGACCACAGACAAATTTAATTTTCGCTAATTCTTCATAAGCGATCCAAACGCCATACAGTAAAAGGCACTTCATGGTACGAATTTTATCGATTCAGTTTAGGTAACTAAACTGAACTGCATCGCTTATTAAAAGTTGTTGGTAAGCCCTCTGTACGTCTTTTATAAGATGCAAGTCCTAAGTCATCCTTCAAAATACGCGACATGGCTCTAGGTGCTATATTCGTCACCCGAGATCTTTTGCTTTCGAACAGCATTTCTTCGAATTCTTTGACTTACTGCTTTGATCACCTTTTACGTACGAACACTACTTGAACGGCCAGATCTTTTTCTGTCATAAACAGAGGAGGTCTCATTGTACCTATTAATAGCCTAGTACACAAACATTTTACTAATACCAAGCGTATGGAGATTTTAAAAAAATGCATTTGGCGCCATACCTACTTTGTGTAAGGCAATCATAGCGATTTAATTTTCTTTATCACCACACTCCATTTTAATATTGTACGTACAATTTATTGGCGCCAAAATGAGAAAACTCGATAAACAATCATATAAAAATGACAGATACCATATTCAAATGTAATATTTTGTTTATTTTTAATTGTAACAGTATTTATGGCCAGTTTAAGTATATGTCTAGGTAGACTGTGGCAGCTGTGAAAAAGTCGAAAACAATTGAGGTTTACAATTAATCTCCATTTTGAGCAAGGCACACAGTGACATACAAATCGCGAGTGTAAGACATAGCTTGTGAGACACACTAAAGTAATAAAGCTGGCCTATTTTTATCAGTTGTATAGCAGCAATAGGCTCTATCTAGAAGTATAAATTACCTAAGGTTGTGTAATATGGCCGCAGACATGACATTGGGTCAATAGTTCTTTTACACCATTTCCATAATACATACTCTCTTCGTGTTTTGTGTAACTTAACATGATACTTAAGGGTTTCTTAATTCAAAACTGTAAGGTATCAAATGAAAGAAGTATTATTAGAAACGATATAATAATTCACAATTTTCAAATATTACTTCGAGATAAATAAATCGAACACAACTAAAGCTGAGATCTATAGAGCATACTTAGAGTTTGCTCAGCCTTGACTCACGTTCAACTTAGCTTAATGTAAGCTAAGCATAATCTTTGATTTCTTTTATATAGTCATTTGAAAGCTGAAATTATGCTGAGCAGCTAAGACTTCCCAACCTAAAAAGTCAAATTCGCATTTTATCACACTCGGCTAAGTTTTACGTGAGCAAAGTTAGCAAAGTCTAAGTATGCTTTGTAGATCTCATCCCAAGAGTCTTATAGAAAAGGCACCTGGTTATGGCAGTTATTTTACAAATAAAAATAAAGCCTTTGAGATATTTCACCGTGCTTATAATTACCTAATCAATATAAACTATCATGATATTATTTCTACATAAATATTGTCACTATTACAGTACAAATTCAGACAAGATTCAGTAGACATTTTACCTTATATTTTAACTAGCTCGCTTCGCTGGGCGAATTATAAAAGGAAATAAATTAAATTTTATTCGTCTTATTACAAATACAATTGAAAAAATAAGTAGCCATAAACCGTCTATGATAAATTTCGCATCGAATGGTGGTAGTTTCATGTCGATACGAACAGTGGTTTAGGCGTGATTGAGCCTCAAACAAAGACCATTTTCATTATATTATATATATATATAGATAGATTGAAGAGGTATTCACACTACAAATATTTATCTGCCTAACAATACAACAGGATTGGTGATAGATATTGCGCATGCGTTGTACTCTCTCTGAAATAAATTCATATTTGATACGTTTAAACGTGATATACCTAATTAGAATATGTGAGTATGCTAAGAATTCTGCCACTTAATTAGTTACGTCCCTCTAGATTTTCTGTTCGTAATTCGTATCAAGTTGTTGCGCAGTTACAATTTATTATTTAGATTTTCCGCACACAAATAAAATCACTATAAAATATACTTCAAATAGAATTGTGCGTTACACAATAATTAGTGGTCATGCAGAATAATTATAAATTGTGGTCGAAATGATAATACTTTTTGAATGAACTGAGGGCACAAATGAGGGTATGTGTATAATTTTTTGATATGTAACCACCGTAGCCTATGTAAATACTCTTTCAGTACCAGAAACATTACCTTAGGTCATTTTTACGTCTAGATAGACTGTGGAAGCTGTGAAAACATTGCAAAAAATTGAGGTGGACAGTTAACCTCTATTTTGAGCAACGCACTTACACTAACACAAAATGACATACAAATCGCGAGTGTAAGACATACCTTGACACGCACACTAAAGTTATAAACCTGGCCTGTGTGTTTAAATTGGTTATCCAACAGCAAGAGGCTCTATCTAGACGTAAAAATTATTATCTAAGATGACAACACTTATGACTATATGACTTAATTTCATCAGTCTAAGAATCAGTGCACGCAATATTTATATTTCTGTACAACAACTTTGAGGTCATTTTGGTTTAAAGCTACGTGTTTACAAGCGTCGATTAGTCGCACGAGCGGCGCGTATCTACGGAGAGCCCGCGGGTCCCCGATCGCTATAAACTTGTGCTTCGCTCGCGTTACGCTTACCGCCATTCGTCGCTGGTCGTTGAGCACCTCGCCTTCCTGAAAATACCAAATTACAATTGGACATAATTCCAGAAAAACGTTCCAAACCATAATCGTGTCGAAATTCAGTTAAAAACGTTGTGTAATAAGACGTATTAAAACAAAAATGTGGGTTTATATGTGATAATAGTATCACATGAATGTTTTAATACCTAATTATCAACAGTTGCATACAAGACTTTATCTACTCCCATAATATGAATCCTCTATAAAAGATTCTGAAACAGTTAGCTTACTGCTAACATTAAAAAAGCCTAGTAACCATAATACCATCCAAAGGAGTGTTATTATGATAACGGATGATATAATGTTGTATTCAATTTCATTACAACACTCGTTTGGATGATGTAATGGTTATTAAGACATTGGGTGTTTTAAAGTTGGCAATAAGCTAACTGTTTTAGAATCTTTAATATAGGATCTAAAGCATGGGTAGATAAAAGCTGTTTCCGCAAATACAATATTAATACTTATAATTTTATAACTTCATATTATAAAATTATGCAGAAATACGTTATTGTTTTAATTTTAACTCATTAACTTTGATTTCATATTTCCGATGGCTCTAGACTACATTATTCCCAAATACTTCCATCATTTATTTTCCTATTGACAGAACAGCGTCTGTCAGCTAGTTCACCTTAAAATACCTTGGGCTTCTCGTTGAGGTCCCGCTTGGTACATGAGTACACTATCAAGGATTTGTCCCGGCCTTGAAACTGGTCCACCGTGCTGACCTCCACGAGGAACGGAGCCAGAGCTCTGCTCAGCATCGCCACTTGCTCTCTGTACGGCGCTATTACACCTATCTCCGATGCGTGAAAACCACCCTGTTAAGGATAAAAATTTTCTTACCAGCTCTTTTTCTTTTCTACCTTACTCTAGTTTTACTTCATAAGGTTTTGTCATTTACGAGAATATTAAATAAGAGGGGGCCCAGAATGGATCCGTGTGGGACTCCTGAAGGAATAGACATAGTAGCAGATTTAAAACCATTTAGAACAACAACTTGACATCTATTGGCAATATAAGCTGAAAACCATCGATAAAAGTTGCCTCGAATCCCTATTTGTAGTAATTTGTCTAGAAGAATAGAATGGTCAATTCTATCAAATGCTTTCTTAAAGTCAGTGTATATGACATCTACTTGGGAAGGCAAAGTACATATACTTTGACAGTGCTTCAGGGCAAAGAAATTCGATGTGGTTGATCTTCCTTGAAGAGCTTATCGGCGCACCTGATGATTAGTAAGGGTGGAATGTTATCGGGACTTCACAGCAGAATCTACACAGGTTTGAATCACTGAGACCTCATCTGGCTAGTTTGGCTAGGCAATCAGCTTGCAATGGCCGGAGAGGAACCCCGTGACGGTTCTCGGTTGTCTCCTGTCCAAGTTTATGCATTGTATTGTATTTTACTCAGTGTTCTATAAGTCGCCTTTGAGGCAACAAGTTAAACGCGGGTGTATCACCTCCAGTACCTTCATATCTTCCTATTTAGATTTATAAGAATATAGCCTTTACCTCAAGGAACATAGAGATCAGGGCGTAAACAACGCAAGCTTCATCAACATTTGTGAGTGATTTGTTGTCACCATCAGTGGTGGGTCGTACGTCGATGAACAAGGCGGCGTCCTCAGGTGATGAACTTGATGCAGTAAGTATCCACGTTTCTTTGTACAACGACGAAATTTTCTATAATCAAATAAAAATGATACATATAGTAAAGTAGTTAATCAGAGTTTATATTTCGGCAGTAGTAATTTATTCGGTTTTTTCGACTGCTTATGATATTTTATTTGAGTATCTTCTGGGTGGATTTATCAGCAAGAAGGTGAATCATATAAATTTAGTAAAAACCATATTATAAAAGGATTCTAAACTATAAACGACCCAGCATTAATATTTGGATTAAACAGACATTCAATTAACGAAAATATAAAATACAGCGATGTTACGGCTCAATATCACCGCGTCGCTTTAAGTTTGGGTCGTTATAAAGCGCATTATCTTTGATTTCTGCGGCATGACGTCATCATAGGCGACTATGACACTATCATTTTCGTCCAAGGTAAATGTACAAAAGAAGCAATACAAAATGCCTTCGCAGAGTTTATTGACCTATGACGTCACACGTAGAGACCACCGTGCGCATTTGTAATTCCATATCTCGGAAACTAATTGAAGTATCGAACTTTTGCACACAATTTTTATATTTTCTATAAAGAATTTGAAAAGCTAAAAATCAAAATGGCTGAACAGTATTTATTGAGCCTATATGCGTGATCACCGCCGGCCAAAGATTTACAAGTGTTGCTGGCCTTTAAGCCTAATCGTAGTTACCTGTTGATCAATTTTGATACTAGCATCAGCGACTTCCTTGTTGGCGCACTTGAGCCTGTCGTTGTAGGCGACCGTATTGGCGACGTCCACGAGCGCCTGGTTCATCCTGTATTGTAGCCGCAGTGTGCACGTGGCGCTCACGGCCATCAGTCGGTGGAACAGGCTCTCCTCCATTCCTAGCCGCCTGGTACATTATTTTTAGAGAACTATAAGTAGCGCCTATTTCATAGATACGAGTTATACAAATTACATAATTGTGCCATTTCGGTCTTTATATTCGAGCCCGTTTATACGGAGGCGATAATGGAATGTGTAATAATTAATACAAATATACAGTCTTATATTGCTGTGTGAAACTTTTTTATCTGGAGAGAAACAATCATAATAATACCGTACAGATTGTGAAGACCGGTGTCGGCTGAACAATACAGCAATAAGCACCTCTAACGACACTTAATCCGGTCCTTTTTTGTAGTCCCACTGGTTCAAGAGTTTTCTTCCTCTGCCTAATTTGTTTTTCGGCACGTTAATTTCCGAGTTGAGGAGCGAGTTCCGTGAAGGCATCGGCGAAGGACTGATTCCATCCTTGCAAATGGAGCGGTGAAGTAGGGAAGAAAGAGAGCGTGATAGAAGAAGGAAAAGGATAGATAGATAGTGGCGTTAGATGTGTGTGTGTTACGGTATTGGTGGTACTGTGGTATGGTTGGTGTGGCCGAGCGGGATTAATAAGACTCATTACTGAACGAATATATTCTTGGTACAACTTGAGTATCGGCATGATTTGTATCTGTGTGGTACTGACTTACTGACTGTTAGATACCGGTAGAGCTCTGGGTGAAGACATCTCTCAGAGACAGATTCAAAATGGCATGGCCTTTGCAAGCTTTTAGACTTCCTTGAATTGAGTTTTGTGTGGGAAGTGCAGAATGTTATAGAGGTCACGAATTAAATTGCCACTACAATTTTATGGTCAACCTGGCACTGTTATCAGTATCTGTTATTGACGTGTCCCATTCATACCACGCTCACTGTCATGTATATTTAAATATCAGCCTACAGTTTATTATTTCTATTTCAGTGTTTACTTACAGCCGATATCTTCATTCAGGTTATCGCAGATTATTATTTAATTCATTACCTGGTATTGGCGTTTCAATATACGATATATGGACTGACATATTAGTATTTTTACCGTCGTGTATAACTCTGACAGATAAGCGAAAGTGAATTTATTAATTGGGATTGCAGTGCAGATTTAGGAATGCCGTAAAATACATTGTAAATTGGTAAAGAGAGCATACCGCGCATCCCTGTTCCTCACAACAGGAGGCAACTGGTCCGGGTCTCCGACTAGCAGAAATCGCCTAGCAGCGAACAGCGGCCGCAGCACGGTGCATTGTAGCACCTACACAAATTAAGGAAAGATAATATTTATTTGCAGCATGCTAGCACAGTTTCGGTGTCGACATTAAATTGATGTTTGTCAAATCGGCCATTGTAGCGATTGAAGTACAAAGCAAGTATTCCTCAAAGAACGTTTTTTATGTTTTAATCATGATCATGAAATCGATACGTGATATTAAATTTTTTCATATGACTTAAAATAAGTTGATGACAATCTGATAACAATAAGTAGCTTTTGTCACTAAAACCAGATTATATGATCTTGAGATATTAACAAACCTGTAGAAGTGGAAGGGTTATTTTTAGGAGCTTATATTAATACGATGGTTATTACTCGTGCCAACAAGATGCTAGCCCCATATATTTTTTTCTATGAGACCATCATGAATGAACATAATATGACTCGATTATCAGATCAGAATCGATATAGATTGTATATAGTTTGTATATCTTCGCACCGGACATTTATTGTTCGCGAGTCCGGCGCACGTATTGTGTGTCCGGGTCTCTCTCTGCTCTCAACGCTCCTCTCGAAGCCAACCCTGCTTAGGATATATTTGCGGATTGATGGCAGACGATTTGTAACACAGTGCTTGCGTTTTTGTGAGAGGGATGGATTTACGTAATATGCAGTTGTACACATGTAATGTTGTTTGTTTGTAATTAATTACTTACTTTCATATAATACGTCAAGAGACGGAAGATATGAAGGTGATAAAAAAGGAGAGTGACTGCGGGAAATTGTGTGAATGGAGCGCTGCATGCCTTTATAAACGGTCAGACTGTGCCAATAGAAGCGCGATTGGCTGTATATAATGGAGTGCTTGTCGCCACGTTAATATATGAAAGTGAGAGTTTGGTATGGCAGAAGCATAAAAGCAGAATTAACGCAGTTGAGATGCAATCACTGCGTAGTATGTGTGGGGTAAGACTGACTGATAGAATTCCGAATGCGGTAATACGAGCGCGCTGTGGTTTGAAAGAGGATGTTGTGACAAGGACTGAAAAAGGAATGCTGAAATGGTTTGGACACGTGGAGCGAATGAGTGAAGAAAAAATGACGCATCAAATATATAAGGCAAGTGTGTGTGGGCAAGTCGGTCGCGGGAGACCTCGTAGAACATTCGTCGACCAGATTGGGGTCGTTTTGAGAAAAGGAGAGGTCCGAAGCACCCGCAACCGGCGAGCATGTATGAAAAGAGTAATGAATGTAGAGGAAGCGCGTGAGCTTTGTAAGGATAGAAGCAAGTGACGTTCTGTTGTCTCTGCCTACCCCGACGGGAACAAGGCGTGAGTGTGTGTGTGTGTGTGTGTATAATACGGCTGTATACCATACCACACGTATGTCACTGTACTAAGTACTCACTTGGGTCGCTTCATCAACAATGCACATATCGAATACGGTCCGTGCGAGCATTGCGTGCGTGGCACCCAGGCAGGTAACGCCCACTACTTCCTGAAAAATATTCAAGCGTGACTTGTACTCCGTTTTTTTTTCAAATTCTCTTAATTATAATAAATAAATTTATATTGCCCTCCAAAAACTGTAGATTTTAGATAAAAAAATATCACATATATTTAGTATGGTAATGTTGTGCTTACCTATAATTTATGTAGATTAAGACTATTTTATTATATTTGTTTAATTCTTGTACCGCATTTATTACGGGGAGTGTTCCGAAGAGCTGATGTCACGTACGACCAAGCTGTGGCATACGTGACATCAGCTGACTGTGGCGACTATTTACCACACCATTCAACTGATGCAAATCATTACAAGAAATGAAGTCTATTAACTTATAGCCTAAAGCACAATGACAATAAGAAGGATTCAAGAAACTATTTTTCGAATCTGGAGTCCACGTGATAAAGTTCAAATTATAATCTCCTACTATTATAAGTACTAACTAACATGTTAGGATATCATCCCCACCATCTGGATGTGTGGCGGTTCTCTACAGTGCGGTTTTCAAGGAGCTTTCTTCCTCGTACTACAAAGCTGTGGAATGAGCTTCCTTGTGCGGTGTTTCTAAGACAATGTGATATAGGTACCTTAAAAAAAATACGTACACTTTTCTAAAAGGCCGGCAACGCTCTTGTGATTCCTCTGCTATTGCAGGAAAATGTGAGCAACAGTGATAACTTAACGTCAGATGACCCGTACACTCGCTTGTCCATAAAAAAATGATGATTGTTTATTTCATCAGAATTTACAAAAACACTCTGAACGTTATTTACTGGTTGCTCAGAACCGAAGAATCGGCAACGAAGTGGATTTTTGTTATAGGCGTAAGCGCCTACACTTTTAAAGCCATTTTTTTTATAGAAAAGGAGGACAAACGAGCGTACGGGTGACCTGGTGTTAAGTGATCAAAGCCGTTGCTTCTACCGTCGACAAGGGGCGGGTAACAAGGCCACCTACCATGGAGTCATAGAGAGCTGCCAGCTGTTCACTGGTGGTGCAGCCATCTACGAGGGTCGCCTCGCTCCGACATTGCACACCTTTTGAGATGCGCGCAGAAGATCCCAGCCGCATCACTCGCAATGAACCTGGTAACCTGTGATACACTGAACATTATAAGACCTTGAAGATGCGTCTACATACAAAGGACGGAAGTCAAATAAACTTTATTCAATTAGGCTTAAACTAAGCGTATGATGTATGTATGCGTTCTTCTTATGATCTCTACTTTAAAAAAAGTAGAACATACAAGAATACATACAAAATTAGTTTACAAGGTGCTGCATCGAATATATGAGTTGTGTTTAAATAATATAAATTATTTCATGAAAAGTAATAAAGTATTAACTGTTTAAATATAAATTATCGTATATTGGATGCATTAACCTTTAGATTTTAAATTCTATGCTTCGTGAGCATGATGGTCGTGATTACTGTCTCAATTAGTAATCGCATCCAACAAATAAGAACATTAGCCAGATGAAGGCCTCACTTCTCTTTCACTCGCCAGGCAACACACACATCATTCTCTTTTTCTCTTTCTCTTCTCTTACGTTCCAAAGCTTTGTATCGGCGATGTTCTTTACATGTAGATCCGGCGAAAGAAAGATCACAGTAATGATTTAAGAAATTTAATTTCACTTACTGATAGTCTCTTTTGTTATCTGAGGTTAATTTAACATTAATAAGCACCCTCAGCTGTTCATGTTTTTTATCACACAATACAATACTTTTAATATTTATCTATATATAATAATAAATAACTTATTAATTAATTTACTCCCTAATTAGAACTTACGAAATCATAATTCTCATTCGAACCACAGACAACACATAACCTATATTCGATACATAGACAGATAACCAATCTATATTTTAATAGATAATAACAAATAATCCTATTTCTGCCGTGAAGCAGTAATGTGTAAGCATTACTGTGTTTCGGTCTGAAGGGCGCCGTAGCTAGTGAAATTACTGGGCAAATGAGACTGAACATCTTATGTCTCAAGGTGACGAGCGCAATTGTAGTGCCGCTCAGAATTTTTGAGTTTTTCAAGAATCCTGAGCGGCACTGCATTGTTCAGCTGAAGCTAATTGCACGGCGTGTCAATTAGCATCAGCTGAACGTCCTGCTTGTCTCGTCCCTTATTATCATAAAAAAAAAAAAAAATTACAACAATTTAATTATCCGCTCAATTAATCGCTTTTGCGACTGGTTGGAACCCAAGCCAAGTCCGAGCCACGCAAACGGGTATCACTGTCATTACCATGGCCGAATATGTATGTCTTGTACTTTCGCAAGCAATAATTACAACTGTATTTAAACAAATAACATTGGAGGAGTTTGAGAAAGACAAGGATTAAATATTACCTTTGATTAACGCGAGTGTTACACATGTAAATAAAACATTTTTAAAAGATTAAAACGCGTGTAATTGTAACTGTGTTTTTACAGTGTAACAGTAATTGTAATGTAATGTAAGACACCCCCCTGAAAACGAGATCTGGAAAGCTCTTGAAACATCGGTTTAACTAAAATAAAAATGTAACAATTACACGCGTTTTAATCCTTTAAAAGTGTTTCATTTAAACGGATTAAATATGTTAAACATTAGCATCAAAGTGTAGAGTCACCTGCTCAATACATTGTCGACCGCAGAGTGCGTGTGTGCGGTCACTAGAACACGTTGTTTGAGAGCGACCAACATTTGTATCAGCACGCTTATCGTTTGTGTTTTACCTAGAACAAACATTATTTATTTATGTTTAGGTCATACTGTAAATTAAAATTAAAGATAAATTGAAATTAATATTATGACAGTACACTGCCAGTATATATACGAGAACCTCCTATATGCTCATAAACATATTAGCCAATTTAAAAAGAATAGTGATGTACATAATGTTGTAACTCGAAACAAATATAAACTCGCAATTCCATCTACTAGGCACCGTAAAATTGCTAAATCTTTTAAAGTGGATTGTGTTATATTTTGTAATAAGCTCCCCAATGATATTAAAATATTACCTATTAAAAATTTAAATGTATCGTAAAAAAAAAAATTAACATCTAAGGCCTATTATAGTATGAAAGATTATTTGAATGATAAAGATAGTTGGAATTAATGTTCTAAATTTGTTAATGAATATTGTTATACTCATTTGAATATTATTGTAACTTTTGTATATCATTATGACTTGCACTAAATAACTTATAAAGTTTAACAGTGAATAAGATTTTTTTGAATTTAAATTGTAAGATTCTGAAATCTTATTAAGGATGATACCTCGCAACTTCACATATACAGCCAATGACTGTCATCCGCTATTTTTTATCATTTCACGGCCCTCTACACGCTATCGTTACTGGTCATCCGTTAAACCATGCTATATTCATCGACTTCAAAGCTTTCAACATTCAGGTGTATATTGCAAATCGTTTGCACTTGTCTCGTACATATAATACTAATTGTTAACATGCAATTTTTGTGTTTCAGTCACTTGTTGTATGGTATGGAACCTAACGAAAACAGTCACCGAGATGATAACTTCCACGTCTGAAATCGCTGAAACAGGAATACATAGATCTAGGCGATGGAGCTTCATCACCAAAATATTCCAACTGAAGTCATAAAAAGTATTCATTGACCTGCCGCTACACAATTAGCAAAACGATGTTACAATGTAGAAACAAATGAAAATCACACAAACTAAAATTTTGTATACAAAGGTAGGGCACCACTCTCAAATACTGATATTGTTTATTAAATAATTGTATAACAAATGGCCGCTCCAGAAACTTTCAGTTCCTATGGCTACGTGATATTTACTTGATTGGTCAAAATTTGTTAATATAATTTATTTCTCATTAAAATTATATTTAATCTATTGATTTTTCTATCCCTTACTTGCGAAATGTTTACTTTTTTGAAACATTTCATGAAGACCAAGAATGCCGATAGTTACATGGTGGACATTATGAATACATTTGTGCACCCGTGAACACCAATAGTGACACAGTGTCAGTGATACCGTGCTCGTCATCACCGGCCCCCGCCCTGTCCAGCCGCGCACTACGAGCACAAATCCACAGTATGAGACGGGGCGTAATCGCGAATACACAATACTCACCCTGATGAGGGACATCCGAATGGTTCGAATTTAGCCGTTTTAAATAAATAAAGTTAATTAGGTCTCACGAAAGGTTTGTAGTTAATTATTGTTATAGTTATCTTGTCCATATACAAGTAAATCAGACGTGTTAATAATAAAGGACATCACACACCAGTTCCCGGCAGCCCCTGCAGCAATGCATAGTCGTTAGCGGCCAAGGCTCGCAACACGGCCCGCTGCTGCTCTATGTTCAGGCTCCTCATCAGTTTGGAACCCAACCTTCCAACCTCGCGGGGCAACTTCTCCGTAAAAGATGGCGCTTCCTTGTCTATGATTAATCTGTAACAAGATAAAGACATAATTAAAATCTGAATGGAATGTACAGTGATGCCATGAATTAATATTTTATTATTATTATTATTGTTTTTCGCTCTGAAGGGCGCCGTAGCTAGTGAAATAACTGGGCAAATGAGAATTAACATCTTATGTCTCAAGGTGACGAGCGCAGTTGTAGTGCCGGTCATAATTATTGCGTTTTTCAAGAATTCTGATCGGCACTGCATTCTAATGGGCAAGGCGATCAATTATCATCAGCTGAACGTCCTGCTCGTCAAACCCTTCTTAAATAAGAACATCTGCATGAAAGAAAGAGGATTATACAAGATGGTCTGACAAAATTGATGAAATTCAATTAGTAGTGGAGTGGAGTATGAGAGAGCTTGTATGAAATTGGAGATTTCTTTACACAAAATGTCGGCTAGGTGATTACAACAACGCCGTCGGTAATGAAGTTACTCGGCTACGGATACTAAACGTCTTTGTATGTCTCAAAGTGACAAGCACAATCCTAGTGCCGTTCACAATGGCCTTCTAAATATACAGACAGAACACGTCGTATAAAAACAAAGCCGAAATATGGAACATGCCACAAATTACACGATAATACGCTCCGACAACTATATCTATGCATTGTCGCATTTACTCCAGTTGTTTAAATATTCTTGGTCGATAAGTAGCAATTGTAAAACATGTACTCAGTTCAGGCTACGTATGTTGAATTTAACCCGATTCTGACAATGACAGTTGACACACGAGTAAGAAGAAAAGTGTGCGTACATTGTCTTTAAGCACACATTTGCTGGACTGTGAATGATATGTCCATATATAGATATGTATAGAACGTCATTGGCCATTCAGAATTTTGTTTTTATTTTCAAAAATTCAGAGCGGCACTGCATTGTTACGATTATTCCCTCTCTCGACGTTACAAATCATTTGTAAAGTATTAATATTATATATTTAAAATAGAATTCAGAGTTTGACTGACACTACAGAAAAAACTGACTATTTCTTTCTCTTCACCTCAGAGCATGACGGATCAGCCTAACCTACTACCAACCTACGAAAAAATGTGTGTGTGGTGTTCCAAAAGAAGTTGTACTTCAGTAATATCGAATGTAGTATACTTTCTCAAGCGTGCGGCGCGGTCGCTGTCCTCCATCAGTACGCCCAGGTTGGTCAGGTTCTGTACGCTAGTGGCGTACGACTCGTACGTGTCGATGTGGTACCGAGTGCTCTTGTCATGCCGTTGGCTGACGTCCCTGAAGAATATACAATCTTCTTACTATTGTAAATTTATACAAATTTTTAACTCAGAATTTATGAATGATAAATACATATGCCGGACTCAAACGCGCGCCTCTCAAGTTCCGTCCGAGCGCTCTTATCAACTAAGCCGACCGTTCGAGAGATCGATAGTAAATCTTGGTATTTTCAACTCTCATGTTGTGGCTCATCAGGATCTACTACTGTGGATAGCCTGCTCAACCCCTATAATTGCATATTAAGAAATTGACTTGAGATCTTTGATCTTGAGTTTCTTGCGCCGCTTCTTCTCTCTCAGAGCGCCATTTGTTTATGAAGCGGTAGCAGTATCTAGTATATTAGAAATGACATTCTAAAGGAATCAATTTTGAGAAAATAAATGCCTTTTATGCCTGATGTCGCTCTTTAAAATCTAAACAATTTGTTATTTTACAGTGATGTCAAGTCTCGCATCGTTTATAACTTTAGCTTATAAATTTATTTTGTTACATAATTTATATCACTTTAAAATAGCAAGTCAATGTAAATTTATTGTTGTTGTAAAAAATAAAAAACGGCGTATGTTTAAAACTGTACACCAGAAATGAAAACATCAAGGCGAGGTTAGTGATACGAAATACAACAAAATATTGTCATCCTCATCCATTGCAGTGCAGTTTTTGAGGAACTTTCTTGTACATATAATCAACTTAATTAAGGATTTTTCTTGTGCAGTGTGTCAAAGAAGATACGCCACGGGTAGGTTACAGGGCGAGTCAGGAGTTAGTTTGAAAACAAAAACAATTTTATTCAAACTGTGAAATATATATTATGAGGAATTACGGTGTGAATGTCAGTCTAAGCCGACGAATGTCTTATTCGAACTAATGTAAAAAGACAATCGTTTTGTAAAGGGAATGAATTGGTTTCTTTTTGCATGGACGTTAATGCAATGGGAAACTCAGTGATTTTCTTTTATATACTGAACAATGTAAAAGCCAATACAACAGTAAATAGCGGGCAACGCTTCTGTGGTTCCTTTGGTGTTGCGGGAGAATGTAGACGGCGGTAATCACTAAAAGAAGTTTAAAATCTCCTAAATCTATTTATGGGCACATAAATAAAAATATTTAATAAGTAATGAAGATTATATTATAAATACCTTTCGAGAAGAATATGAATCTCCTTATGATCGGCTAAGGTAATTACACCGGCCGCTATCCAAGGTCTTTCATCCAAACTTACAATGGAGAACTCGCCTGCTTGAGGGCTTTTAAGAGAATATTCGCACAAATCTAAAATAAATATTGTTCTACAATAATATTGCTGCCTTATTAACTATTACTGGTAATAAACTGTTGTTATTAACACTATTATCATGATAATTTTGTATGAAATTGCCGTACTGGCAACTTTGTATTATATGTATAACCACTTTGGTGTGAGATTTCAGAGTGAAACTTTTTCATATGACAGCTAGAACATTCTAGAAAATGGAACAATATTGGATTATTTCACTTTTGGGGATTGTCCCTTCTTACTTAAGGGATTCTATAGCCACATTCGAGAACAAGGATGATGAAAGTATAAATATGACTTTAATATCCTATTTTCCAAATTTCATCAAAAATCTGGTTTTGGTAATTATTAGGGGTTTTGTATGAAATTGCAGTTTTCATATTACCTCTTTGGTGGAAGGTTTCAGTGTGAAACTTTTTAATATGACAGCTAGAACATTCTAGATATAAAAATTGGTACATCATTGGATTATTTGCCTTGGGGATTGTCCTTTCTTACTAAAGGTATTGTGTAGCCACAATCCGGAACCATGATAATGAAAATATATCCTACAACTTAATATCCTTTTTTCCACATTGCATCAGAAATTATAATTATATACACATTACTTACCACCGGACGGTCGTTCAAAGATATGTGAATATCTGTCTCCCAGTGGTACAACTGATTTTATCTTCAAATTTGCAGCGCATGTTCCACGTTTAGATCTTAAAAAAATGTGTACGCAATGCATTAAAAAACAAGTATACCTATAACTTTAATATATATATATTTTTTTGTATTCATTTTATTATAATCTGTCTCCTTCGCTGGGACATTCAATAATATGTGTATCCTACTGGTATATATATTGGCTTGCTTGGAGAATGGCCTATGCCAAACCCAATTTCCATAATTAAGCATCTGGTTGGCTAGTTAGTAGATCTTGAGGTATTTTGCGTTTCAGTCTTCTTGATACTTTCGTTCTTTTATTCATTAGGGCTTTTGCTAGTATGTTAGGGTGATTGTCTGTTCTAGTTTTATGTGCCTTAGCGATTATGATGATATGACATGATTTAAATATGACTGATTGTGAGATTTGTCATCTCGCAGTTTCACCCTATCCCGACAATGTGGCCGCAGCATAAGAACTATAAAACTATTTTGAATACAAACCTCTGTAGGATACGGGCCATTTACAATATTTATATACAAACTATGTGAGTCTTTTTTTAAATGCAACATATTAAACTGATATTTGCAGCTTATTCCCCGAAAATAAAATAATTTATTTTAATTTTCCTCACAAAGGACAATGTATCACTCGATAGAAAGTGAGTTTTCCCTACTCGAATGTGTTGAGGCTCTCCGCTAAACCTCCACCTACTCCAATACTTTCGAATCAGGGTCAAAAATATATGCACCCGATTCTCAGACCTACCAAATATATCGTATTACAATTATTGTATTCGATTGACATCTTACAACCCTATTGCGGATTTCTGGATGGAACAGATTAATATAAAAATCGCGATACCAAAATGGTTGTAGAAGGGCGAAAATTTGTATGTATTTATATATAAAATAAAAAAAATGTCAAAAAAATATATTTAGTAATGGGTCGCCCTTATCATTTAAGGGTATGAAAAATAGATGTTGGCCGATTCTCAGACTTACCCGATATGCATACAAAATTTCATACAAATCGGTTCAGCCGTTTCGGAGGAGTATGGTAACAAACACTCGGGCACGATAATTTTATATATAAGAAGATGTTTTGCTTATTTATTAAAGTATTAGGGCACAAATCACCGGAATCATGTCAATTGGAATGCCACTATAGTCATTTTCGGTAACAAATTTTAAGGAATAGAACAAATGAGCTTGTACCTACTAATAATGATTGCCTGTTATGTTGTCTAGAAACACAGCAGACAGAAGAGTATTACCAGCTACCGAGACACCATTATAGGAAATTCATTCCAAAGTTTGAACTAATAAAGGGTTCATTTGTGACTATTGATTAATTTTTAGCATCAGGTATGTATTTTAACATTGTAATTTTCGGTACTATAAGTCTTCTCTATAGTAATAATATAATATTATTATAATTTTAAGACTATTTGATGCCAAAATAAAAATAAATAAAAAAGCCTCAAGGTAAGACTTGATAATACACCTTGTTTCAACGCTGTCTGTCCATAGCGCATGTAAAGGAGACGCAGACATATTCCTCCTCTCCTCTAACTTGATAAGACTAGTCCAGTGCAGGAAGTAGTCAATGTGTTGTGACGTCACCTGGCCAAGAGCCAACTCGCGTAGTTTAGCGAGCGGGTGGGACTGTGATACTGTGACGTCATTTGTGTGCCTGGAATGGGTGTGAATGATAACTACCATATAAAATAATACCTACACAATATAAAAAATACGAGCCAGTATGTATGTATATCTGCTGTAGTATCATCATCTTAAAAATAATAAAATATATATACTCGGGGACCCAGTGCTCTGTTAACGGCTGGATATCTTGCCGTTACGTAAAGACATCGCTTCATTGTGTGTCTTCTACCGCATTTATCACGGGGAGTGTTCCGAAGAGCTGTTTCACCTGATTCCTGCCACCGAATTCCATCTTCGCACGACACAAATTAGGATATTATCCCCAGCATTTGGATATGTTGCGGTCCTCCACAGAGCGGTTTTCAAGGAGCTTTCTTTCACGTACTACATAGCTGTGGACGCACTTCTTTCTGTGGTTTCCGGGACGATACGACATGGGTACCTTCAAAAAAAGCGCGTACACCTTAAACGCCGGCAACGCTCCTGTGATTTCTCTGGTGTTGCAAGATAATGTTGGAGGCGGTGATTACTTAAAATCAGGTGACCCGTACGCTCGCTTGTCCTCCTTTTCTATAAAAAAAAAACCCTTACGATGTGTAACTAAATGGTCGCGCGTCAGTTCTGATCAGATCAAGGTGTTTGACTGATTGGAACAGCCACACCTTGAAAGTCACAGTCAGATCAAATCGAGTCTCGTAAATCTTATTCTATTTCTTCAGCTTTCTTTAATTCTCGCACTCACGTTTACAAATGGTTCTTGCTTAGACTCTCTTAAATTTTCAAGTTGCACACGTTTTGGTTATGACTAGCATATTATTACCTATTATTATATTTTAGAATAGAAAAAGAGGGCAACTTTATCGAGGCTAAGTCTATGCTAATGAAAAGGATATAATTCATAACGCAATAGTCTCATATGATAGCAACATACAATATCGGTAAATATTTTGTATTACTTAAACGGGAAAAATAGTATCTTGGCGCTCGCTGGTGCGGTTTATAATGAGCCCTTTGCCCATTTTAAAATTACGTGCGTGCATTGAGGGCGGAAAGTTTACTTGTCGCACGCAAATTATACTTGGCACACGCAAATTTCGAAATATCAAAACTGAATTGAGGTTGACGCGTCTAACAGTTTAATTTAGACAATAAATAAAATTATAGTTTAAGTTACAAAACTTTAAAAACGAATATGGAGTCGGAAATAATACATAAATCGTCGCGTCGCATTTGTAATAGAAAATAGTGTGTGCAAGTCGTGCGACGATGTCCATTACCCACGACACTAGTCTCACTTGTTGCACTATATAATATTTCGTACGCGTACGCGATTTTACTTTGGTAACTTACAGCTCCTTGACACAGGATGCTATATGAGTACCAGGTACCACAACGGCAACTTTTTCTACGGTCAAGAAGTAGTTTGCAAGCATTTTTGTGTTTCTGGGCTACTTTGACTTAATTGTTGTTCTAAAAGTGACAAGCTATTTCATTCAGTTTTACAAAATGTATTGCTAAGCCCTAAACTTTTTGTTGATCACCTAAATAATAAAATTTCATTGAAATATGTGGTATTTTGCGGAAATCCATAATTATATATAAATAAACACGAGACGCGTGCCAGAATTTGGCGTGTTAACATCTCCTGAGGATGCCTCGTGTCGTGGCGAAACACGTGTCGAAGAATTGATTAATGACAAAAATTAGCGGATTTTAAACTCAATAAAAATCACAACATTTGGACAACTAAATAAGCAATGTATATGCATATATAACTCGATGCCACTTTTTAAAACATTGCGTCTTGTTTAAATACTTTGTTTGAACCATTTTGGAGTAGGTCTTGGATTTTTTAAATGTTATAACAGCATTACTAATACACAATCTCACAATTACAGCGATCACAAAGGCTATGGGTATATTAGACACAGACCGCTGACAGAGAACAAGATGGATGGATAGGTGAAAAGTGGAGTCTCTTAGTAATACAGTACCCGTTGATAATACCCTTGCTGTGTTAGTTATAGTTATTCCAAATTTAAACCTTTTTTGGCCTTTCACTAATCATAAACCAAGAAAATGCAAAATGTTTACAAATAGACATTTCGCTTATGATTGGTTGATTCGGACATATAACGTTTCCCGCGTTAATTTGCAAGGCAGCTTGTCATTTAGAAAACTTCAGAATTATCATTGTATTGACAGTGTTGTCAATGATATTGTAAACATTTTGCATATTCTTTGTTTATGCTTAGTTATAACTTAATACCAAGTTTATTTGTAAGGCCGTTCATGTTTATCTTATTTTCGTAACTACGTTACAGGGAGAAGTAATTCGTTATTAACAGTTTGGGTGCAGAAGCCTAACTTAATAACATATTTTCAAAGGTTTAAAAAATATATCTCACCACAAGTGTATGGAGCATATAGTCAAATATGGACATTTGGAGCAAGCACCTTCGTGATGTACTGGTTCTGGCAACGTTTGTTGGATAAGCTTCGAACTGTCCTCTATATCTACTAGTTCCTCTGTAACGAAAGGCACAGATTTAAAAGCACTCTTTCATTTTCGGTATTGATGTTGATTTAAATAAATTATTGTCTTTATTTGTTCCAAAACTAACGGATGATGTGGGATTTGAACCAGCGAGCGCCTCTTGAAGTAACGCTTCCAAAGCTCTTAAGCCAACGGTTGTAACCGTTTTAAGGTGCCAATCCACAATTTAATTGATTACTTTTCGTATTTCATAATGGATTGGACCAATTCTAAAACTATAAAATTCATAAATGCGATTGAAACAATTTCAGCATTATGGTACACGTGTCATATCGATTTTAAGAATATAAATAAAAAACATGATGCATATCATCTCAGCAGTTGGCTACAGTTTTTGTGACTCAACTGCCAGTCTATCTTAACGATTGAAGGAAGCGCTCTCGAAATGAACATGTTCGTTTACAAATGTTTGTGCTAAAAACAATTCTGGTGCAGGAATCCCGCCTTTAAGCCAATTTATAAATCTTGATAGGTTTGTCTCAACCTCCAGATTTAAAAAAAAAATGATGCGTCATCTCCAAAGTCAAATTATAAAAAGACAAGCGCGTACGACAGACAACCAGTCTGTTCAGTGTATTACTAAAAATATACACTACCTTCAACTTTATATTACTACCAGAGAAGTTTGTATGGTGCTGCATACAATATATGAATCGTGTTTAACGTTAAGTCTTTTAAATATCAAATATTTCATACACAGTAAAAAAAAAAAATTATCGTATATAAGCTTTAGAGCTCGAATTAATTGTTTTCTGCAATTTTAGTATTTTTTATTTATTTTAAATTTAATTAATTTTAACATAATGATATATATCTTGCACACTTACTTTAATACTATAAAAGAGGACGATTTACCTAAGCTATCCTTAATTTCTAAGTATCATTGTTGAGTAGCATTGAACAATAGTTAGTTGGTTATTCAACACTCCTCAGCCACGCTACATCACTGTATATGACCGGCACTACATATTCATTTAATCTTACAGAAGTCATTTTTATTATTGGAACCATAAACTCCCCCCCCCCCCCCCCCCCCCATAACATTTTGGAGGTATATTTATTTCTCATAAGAATTTTCTGATCATCAATAAAATGAAATTCTATTGATATTCGGTTTTTAGTAGCTGCGGCGCCATGTGTGATGGCAAAAAGAACGCCAAGGGTACACGGAGATCGCACCCAGTGTTCAATAGAACAATAGCTTTACCTGAGTTAGTATCGCGAGGCCCGGCAGCCAGATGTTGGACCAGCTCGTTGCGTAGCATTACCAAGTCCCGTCGCTCAGGGTACCCGCATTTCACTTCTCTGAGATCAATTTGGTCTCTAGCACAGATAACAAAGTTTATCTAAATTAAATTAGTGTCATTTTTTAAGTTATTTAAGCAACTGTTGTGGGTTTATCCTCTTAAAGATTCTGAAACAGTTACCTTACTATTAACATTAAAACAGCCAGTCCTAGTAGTAACCTTATATCATCCATTATTGATTATATATAAATAAACTAAGTATTAATAAAATAATTATTTATTTTAGTATTAATTTACGAGGGCTGCACTAAAAGTATCGGGAATGGAATATTTCAGTTCCTGTCATATTAAAATCTTTTTAATTGAAAACTCCTTGGTTTTAAAAATCGAATACCATTTATTTATTTAAAAAAAGATTCTCGGTCTTGTCACAAGGTCTTTTCGAACTTGTTTAGTCGTTGAGAAAATGGAATTGACTCGAGAAAATTCTAGAGCGATGATTTATTATGACTTTCGAAGTGGTTTAACACAAAAACAGTGTGTTCATCGGATGATTTCTGCATTTGGTGATGAAGCCCCATCCAAAACCAAAAAAGTTGTTTTCCCGATAGCAAAAAGCGGCTCGCGTTACTTGGTGCGTCAGAACTCTCGAAAGATTCCACGCAGGATCCTCAAATGCTGTACAACATCGTATCAGGTGACGAATCCTGGATATACGCGTACGAACCCGAAACAAAAAACCAGTCACGAGTTTGGGTGTTCGAAAATGAGTTAAAGCCAACAAAAATTGTTCGTTCACGAAGTGTTGCAAGAAAAATTGTGGCCACGTTTGTCTCCAAAACCGGCCATGTTGCGACTATTCCTCTTGAGGGACAAAGAACGGTTAATGCAGAATGGTGTGCTAGCATTTGTTTGCCACAGGTCGTTTCTGAACTCCGTAAAAAGAACTGCCACCGCCGCATCATCCTCCATCACGACAATGCGAGTTCTCACACCGCGCACAGAACAAAAGAGTTTTTAGAGCAAGAAAACATAGAATTATTAGACCATCCGCCGTACAGCCCCGACCTAAGCCCTAATGATTTCTATACTTTACCTAAAATAAAGAATAAATTGCGTGATCAGAGATTTTCATCACCTGAAGAAGCTGCGGACGCCTACAAAACGGCCATTTTGGAGACCCCAACTTCCGAATGGAATGTTTGCTTCAATTATTGGTTCTATCGTATGGAAAAGCGTGTCAAATTTCGCGGAGAATACTTCGAAAAGCAATAAATACATTTTTAAATAGTAATGTTGTGTCACTTCCTTGATTCCCGAAATTTTCATTGCCGCCCTCGTACATTGTATAGTGCAATAATTAAAGTCACTTGAATAGTCTTTTGCACCGTTTAAAATATCCGGCAGTGTGCTGTCAAAACTTGAATCGCTAATTTTTTTCAAGAAAAATAGCGGGGTTTCGAATAACCTACTTTTTTTTAAGGCGCGCCACGTTCTGGTAGTGTGGAACGCACGTAAACGAAAATGTTCTTTTTTTGAAGTTCATACAGATACCACGCATCGAGCAATAAGAATGTGGCTGTTTGTTGAAACTTTTTACGCATGAAGGGATCGAAAAAAAAAACTAAAGAGTGTTGTTATGAAATTCAGTACAACATTACAACACTCGTTAGGATGATGTAATGGTTATTAGAACATTGGGCGTTTTAATGTTGGTAATAAGCTAACTGTTTCAGAATCTTTAATAGAGGGTTTAAAACATGGGTGTAGATAAATAATATTAATAAAAGGAACAAACATAAAGTTATAATGCCAACTATTAAAAAAAAATCGTTGTATTTTACAACGAGAATATGTCAAAACAAATGTCCTACGAAATCCAAAAGAATTGTAATAAAATGTTTAGAGAAAACAATAACATAAATGACTTTCTAATGGTTATATTTAGAACCACCAGTGGGAGGCTCCTTTGCACCGGATGCCGGCTAGATTATGCGTACCACTACGCACGTGCCGTGAAGCAGTAATTTGTAAGCATTACTGTGTTTTCGGTCTAAAGGGAAATTACTGGGCAAATGAGACTTGACATCTTATGTCTCAAGGTGACGAGCGCAGTTGTAGTACCGCTCAGAATTTTTGGATATTTCAATACTTTTGAGCGGCATTGCAATGTAACGGGCAGGGCGTATCAATTACCATCGGCTGAAAGTCCTGCTCGTCTCGTCGTATTTTCATAAAAAAAAGATAATCTTTTTTTTTATGAAAATATCTTTTCTAATTATCAATGTTCACATAATGCCTATAGTTACTTACAGTTTGTATTGAATAATGTACCCTACCTACCTACTGTACTCCATAACTCTTTTGAGGTTTTATATAATTTGTTAACTTCTACATTTCGTAAAATGCTTAAGTTGTAAATATTTATTTAAAAGAGTGGCCATATGTTGACTGCCACTTCTTCTCGTTAAAGCTCAACCTTTTCAAAGTGGTAATAAATGGTAAAATGTATTAATAAATTTGACATTTATTAGCGTTAATTTTTGACCTATAAATGAATAAAATATTTTATTTTAGATATAAATAAAAATGAAAGTTTTTTATTAACATACTTCAAATAAAGCAGTAATCCTCTTTGTGAGGCCATCGATGGATCCTCGTTCCTCTGCAGACTCATCATCATTCCATACAGTATGAGCTGCCCGCGATGCTCAGCCGACCCTGAAGCTCTGCCACTCTTCAACTCAAGTGCTACTACTTCACTACTTTTGCCTGAATTTGATATAAAATCATAAATTATTCAAAATCAAAATGGAAAGAATCGGAAAGGTGGAAGATAAACCAAAACAGAACCTAACAGTGAAAGATAAAGAAAATAAGAAATGTTTAGTGGAGGTCAACACACAAGCAAATTGAACCAACAAACTGAACGCCAAAAAAATTTATCTTTACAATATGTTATGTTTTTTAAAGTGATAACCCTCACTTCTAGGATTAATACACAAATAAAATTTGAAAAACAAAATTTTATGAAATGTAAAGTAGATCCTGTAGATGAAGCCACAACCTGAGAGTTGTACAAAGCAAACAGAATTTTATAACGAGGCAGTACTCGAACGGTTGGCTCAGTTGGTTAGAGCACCGGCACGGAACGCCGTAGATTGTGGGTTCTAGTCCCGCATCGTTCATAAAATTTTGTTTTTCAAATTTTATTTGTCTAAATTTATCTTTAATTTTAAAAAAGCAAACCATGATTTATTTCATTTGTGATTGGAATTAAAGGCTTTTAATTTTATTGTTTTACCTCCTTTCTCGTGTATAGTAACTTGTAATGTGGCATCAATTTTTCCTTTTAGACCTAATTTTGGACAGCAAATGTTTTCTTCTATATCCAGTACTTTGTCAATATGCCCATTCCACTTTGCTTTCTGACTGGGCTAAATAGAAATAATAATATTAAATATTTTTTTAGTTTCATTCTTTCACATGACTTATCCAATACCAAATTAATTGAATAACTAAATTATTAACACAATTTTTTCAACCAAATTAATACCAATTTAAATATGTATGAGGCACGTAAGAAGTAAAATAAATATTTATCAGTCCAAAAAGTCTGTTTGATATTTGATCTATGGTATGGTACCTCTATATTGGTGATATGCTTGTATCTTGTGCTTACTTCCCAGAATCCTGTTTTATTTCTGTGATAATGCTACCCTGTTAACCTAGTCCTGTCCGAATTTTATATTTCTTTTTATACTCCAATCCTTTTCCTACAATCTACGTTCTACTGTGTCTATAGACAGCTAATATAATATTCAGAGGCTTGTATTCGTTTGACTTTTGCCACTGACCAACCGGTTTAACAGTCGCACGCTATGTACCAATGTTTTGGGTATTCACTTTTATATGTGTGTTTATTCTAGGCTTTATAAGGTCGGCAACGCTATTCTGATTCCTCTTGTGTTACAATAGAGTTTATGCTGTGGTGATCACATACATCAAGTGATCCATATTTTGATCTGTGCTTGTATGTCCCTCTTTTGTATAAAAGAAAGTTAAATTATATAACTAATATTTTTAAAAATCTCACCTTTAAACTAGGTTTTTTATAGGTCTGCATAAAATCTGCCAGCGGTGGAACATATACATCCATATTCGCTCTTGCCTCAGATTCAGTAATGCCACAATCATACAACATTTGTATCGAGTCTTTTATAATGTCATCACATTGTGTGCGTAACTCTTTTACGTCAAGTATGTCTGATGTCAGAGCTTTTTGGACTAGCTCATGTATGAGGATACCAACCGTCATCTGTAAAATACGATATTCATTAATGATAATCAATCATTTATAAATTATTAAAGCTTGTAATTACTTAGTTTTTGCACAAAGTAACATTTTTTGTTATCCAAATGCTTTACAGATTACCTGGTTAAGAAATGAAGCTTATTATGGACAAATATGTCGAACTGTAAATAAAACTCATTACAAAACTCTGTCAACACAGAAATAGTAAAATGAAGTGTAGATATGGTAGAGGAAGTTGAAACTTCCTCTAATGTACAACTTTATGCCACATACAACCAAAATACGGAATACGTTTCCTCGCGCGGTGTCTGCAGGACAATACTACAATAAAAAGCGCGTACACCATCCTCAAAGGCCGGTAGCGTCGGTGTTGTATTAATATAAGGGGCATCCATTAATTACGTAAGCTGTTCTAGGGGGGAGGGAAGCAATATTTCACAATCTTGGGGGGATCTAGCAGAAAACGGTGTAAAATTGCGCGAAGAATTATTTATAAAATATGGCCAAATCTGACACAATAGTGTTTGTGGTATTCGTCCGAACCCTGTAGAGCAGCCAAGTAGCACTCGATTGTTTAAGCACTATCAACCAGCTGTGTCGACAGACAGACATTTATTGGAAATCACTTGGATATGTAGATTACAGTAGTAACTCTTGCGGCCGTGCACGAGTCTCCATGGATTGGATTAAAATAAATATTTTCTTAATTTTTGTATAATATTTATTATTTACTTTTATAATTGTGATTTTAAATGACGGTAAAATAATATTCACAAACTAGTTTCTCCTAATCTTCAATAAAAGTAATAGAACAAGTTGGGTGTGTGTTTTATTTTCTCTATAATTCAATATGTTTTGGCTGTAAACATACCTACAAAACCAAGGGGAGAGGGGGTCGAGAAATTCTCATAAGTGGCTTACATAATTAATGGACATCCCCTAACATTAACATTAGTTAACACTTACGTCCGTTTGTCCTCCTCTACCATATTATATTAAATCTTTTTTATTGGAGTACTCACTGCAGTGTTAGCAGAATCTATCCCTCGCCATCGCTCCTGTAACACAGCTTTTCTCTTGCAGAATACTCCAGCCACTACACTGGTTGTTGATATCAAATGGTCAGGCCTCAGAGATAAAAGCCCACTTGTATTGTTAATCACAAAACTACCAGATGCATTTCTACTGGCCAATATACTGACAATCTCACCCTCCTGAAGTGGTGTATTCATCCTTTAAATACATGTTAAACTATTAAAAATTTGATGGATTTTAACACAATCAACATAGTAGCTATGATAATAAAATTTTAATCCATATAAGACTGAGGCATCAAATTTGTTATGCCAATAGCTACTATTCAGCAGGTTGATGGATGGGGTAAAACAAGTTATGCCCAGTTTAACTCCTAGAAGATGCAAGTTTTGTTTTGTGTCTATATTTCTTTAAATATCCTGGTGATCTTAGTAAGGATACAACACCAAAGTGTGTATTGTCATAGTCTTTTGCAACATGCAAATTTGCAAGTAGATCATTTTATGTCTTGAAGTGGGTGACCATCACTTTTTAAGATTCCGTAACATACTGGCAAAGCTTGTATAAAGTGAATATAAAAACAAGAGATCAAAATTACAGTTATGCCTGTTTTCAAGTAAGTCAGGGTATTAATCACGGATCTGGAAACTAAAGAAATAACAATAATTAGAATTTGACAAAAAATTAGATAATACAAAATACATAATTGCATAGCAAAGTTATTCTGATGTAGAAGGCTTCATACATAACTAGTTATGAAGCCTTATACAGCAAGTACAATACAACTAAGTTTAGTTAGGCTAGGACCTTGCTGTATCACTCAAACAGAAGACAAATTGACGAGATCCGAAAATCATGTAATAGTGTGTTCAGGTAATTCGGAGTTAAGCAACTGAATTATCATAGGTCATCGATATATGTGTGCAGATATTGAAGCAAATAAGATGTCTTAAAAAACGTGGAAATGATGTTGAAAGATTCTGTGACATTAATAGTTACATACAGGTAACACTTATATACCTAAAGTGCTATAAAAACCGATAAAATGGCACTTGTTGTCTGCTGATCTTTGGCAACACTCCTCTTAATGTCTTGGCTAGTAGGGGTCTTATACTGAGTCTTCAAATATTGAAACTATTGGCAATGACAGTCATCAGGAAGGCAAATAAGCAAATAGAAAATGGAGACATTAATAACTATAATATAACCATTTTAACACTCTACAAAGTGCATTACAAGATCACACCACACACAACAACTGAAAATTTGTGAACACCATTAATTGGATGTGTGGAGAGGAATTCCTCTGAAAAACAATTTATAAAGAACTTTCTTCCACAGCCAATCAAGCTATGAAATAATCTTCCATGCATTGTGTTTCTTGCATGGGTATCTTTAAAAATGATGACCTATAATCTGACATGACTCTGCATTGTAATTTTAAAAGACAGTGGAAAAGTAACTTTGACATTAGGTTATAAGTTAAATTCCATTAACTATTGTGTCAAATAGTTATGTTATATTTCAATAAAAGAATATAGGTAACATTAACAATGGATAGTGAACAAATAAAAATAATGTCTCACCAAACACCTTCAATTAAGCAAGTGCCTTTCTCCTTCTTATTATTTTTCAACTTAATTTCCATTCTTGAGGGTTGATGTGTCACTTGTAATACTTCACAGCGCTGTATTATGGTGAGATCCAAGTCCTCCTTAATATCCTACAAAAACAAAAAACTGCAAAATCAATATAAACAGTTAAATCTCAATAATATCAGGTCTAGGACAATGTAATGGGCCTCAGCAGCAGCTTCATATGCCTGATCAACATACTTCACCGAATGAATTAGGAGACTGGTGACTTAAATAAGATAACACCACTATCAGGCAGAGTAAGTCTTTAGAAATTAGTTTAGAAGATATCACACTAACATTTCAAATGAATAAATTAGCACCCACCTCTTCAACTCCTTCAAAGTCCCATTCATCTGTAAACAATTCATCATCTTGGAAACTATTTAATATTTTAGATGGAGATTCAGTTGCTGTACCTGAAATAATTTTTGATTATAGAGTAGATGAATAGGTAGTTTTTGACATTCAATAAACAATTTAAAATCCTATTTTGAATAATAATAGGCCAATATCAAACCAATAAAAATGTGTTTTATCTAAACAATTTGACTGACAAAAATTATCCTGGAAAACTTCCATCAAGTTGTTTTATATTTTCTTTAAAATACTTCTTACCATAATTTATACATTTTTCAGGTGTCTTAATTTTTTCTCTTTGTGCTTCAGATTCTTGAATACATGATTTACTCATTTTAAACGAAGAAAAGTCAGGACCATTGTTTTTTATTAATTCATGATTTATAGAAGTTAATGGTGATCTTCTTTGAGTGCCATTAACTTTAATATTGGATGGGTCAAGTGCCTCACTCTCATTTTTGTCTTCCAGTTTATTTGCTTCAAAATTATTATCTTCAGCAGACAGATAATCATTTTTCTTTATTTTTTTAAGACTTACTTCTGAATTTTCCTTTCGAATATTGGAAATAGAGTCTACTTTGACGGGAGATATTTCTTTACGTTTTCCAATATTAATTTTTGTGTTATGTGATCCTTCACATGTTGCAGCTTTAAAAAACTGAGTTATGGGCTTCTGCGTGCTTGCAATTTTTGGCTGAGCCTAAAGATAAACAAACGTTGAGCTAGTATTAGAAAATTAATCGAAAATAAATAGTTTAGACTTACCTTTTTTAAGCTTAGCCCTTTCGGCATTTCATATAAATTAGGTTGAAGCCCTATAAAGATTACTCTATAATTAAATGTACACTTTACAAAAAATAAATATGGTAAATAAACAGTGCCAGTATATTCATGCATTGATAGTTTATTTAAAAAATAAGTAAATATTCCTATTTTATTTTTGATTAAAGCATAAAATTAATTTATCCTATCCATTGCAATACGTTCATGTATTCGCTTTGTTAAAAAAACTAAAAAGTAATTTAAAATTTTAATTTTTGAACATTTTCACTGAATTTGTAAGACGTGAATTTCTTAACATATTTCCCGCGTTATCAATGATTGTAAGTGTCAACTGTCATCACAGAACACTATACTGTCATTGTGATTGGCTCCATTCACAAGTTTTCCACTTCTTTGTCGTCACTGATCATACATACATATGGACAAGGGAAACTAGCGTAGAAATAAAACTAGCATGTCTTTGTACGTCGTACAGCCATTCAAGTTAACTATAAGTACTCTGTGGTATTTAGAATGTGAGAGTAAAAAATATATTCTTTGGTACAGACTACAGAGTTTTCACTGTCACAAACATGTGTTTACGTTTTTATATTTTGGAGGTTGTCCGTTGTTTTGTTGCTACAAAAATTAATACTCAACAACAAGTTATAAAATTTATTTGAAAGATTTTACTTAAATACATTTTTAAAATGTCTAAAAGACCTGAACACCAAGCACCTCCCGAACTGGTAATATATTGTATGAAAATCTGTTCAAAATATATTTAAACCTGAAGTAATTTATAATATTTTTCAGTTTTACAATGAAGAAGAAGCAAGAAAGTATACACAAAAGTAAGTCCTGCTTGAGCCTTTCGTGGGGATGATAAGAAATTAAATTCATTTAACTTAAATTCATTTCAACTTATATTTTTAGCTCCCGCATAATAGATATTCAGGCACAAATGACTGAAAGATGCATTGAATTGCTCCTCCTTCCTGAAGAAACATCCTGCCTCCTGCTAGATATTGGATGTGGTTCTGGATTGTCTGGAGCTGTTTTAGAAGAAAATGGTCATATGTGGATGGGAATAGATATTTCTGAAGCTATGTTAGGTTTGCTTTATAAAATGTATAAGGTTATAACTGCAATTAATTGTGTATTACCTATACTTAATTAGGAACTTTTGAATGCTTATATGATTGTTATATACACACCATACAATTTCTAGGGCAGCAACACTCATATGCTTTCTTTGTTGTTGCACTTATCATTAGATCACCTACGCACTCCTTTATTTTCCTCTTCCTTATAAAAACATTGTTGCTAAAATCTATTGAAATAAAAATCTAATGTTCTGTAACAATTATTTTCATATTTTTTATACTCACCATGATTTTTATCAACATTTTCATCTCAAGAATGGTATTGATATTATGTATATTGTATCTGACTCATTATTTTATAAATAAAATATAGAAATATTTATTGTAATACATACTTTTTAAAATAATGTATTAAAACCTAAAATTGCTAATGAAGGTAATTATTTTTAGAATAAAATTTCAACAAACTTTCACAGATGTGGCACTTGAAAGGGAAATAGAAGGAGACTTAGTATTAGCTGATATGGGACAGGGAGTACCATTTAGAGCTGGAAGTTTTGATGGTGCTGTGTCAGTCTCAGCAGTACAGTGGCTATTTAATGCAGATAAGAAATCTCATAAGCCTGTAAAGAGATTATACCAGTTCTTCAGCTCATTATATGCTTCTTTGGTGAGAACAAGTAATTACTTATTTTATGAGTAGGAGGCTCCTTTGCATAGAATGCTGGTTAGGTTAGTACTACTTCTGTATCTTTGTTCTTATGTTTGAAAGGCACCATAGCTTGTAAATATACTAGGCAACTGTGAACTAATATCTAAAATTTGTTATTTTTAAGTGATTTTCACTTCTGGAGGGCTGGTATTTGGAACCTATACCTAAAGATATAAGTTCAAAACCCTGAATAATCCTTAAATATATACATAGATTCAATTTGTATAATATCTTATATTATCTATCTACTTAATGAGTGAAGTATGTCACAATTTTGAGTTTCAAAAATCAACATTGCCATGTGAAACTGTTTAAGTAATATTTTCCGATTATTTTATTGATCAACTCTTTCCAAACCTATTAACTGCTCTCATCATTCTGTGCAGTGTTCCCATAATGATGAAAAAAAGCATTTTGCATATTGTAATACTACAGTACAAGTAGATACTTGATGTCACTTCTTTTTATGCTAAGGTTTAGTTAAACTTACCTAACAAATTATCTCATTAAATTTTAGATATTCTCACTTTCATATTTTTTTATTCTAGTCTAGATCTGCCAGAGCCGTTTTTCAATTCTATCCGGAAAATGAAAGCCAGATGGAACTTTTAACATCCCAAGCTATGAAAGCTGGCTTCTATGGAGGTGTAGTTATAGATTATCCTAATTCAGCTAAAGCAAAAAAGTTCTTTTTAGTTTTGATGACTGGTGGATCAGCACCTCTACCAAAAGCCTTAGGTAAAAAAATATTATTATTATGTTATCGTATAATTATTCTGTATGTTACACATGCTAATTTGAGTTTGTGACTTAATCATTGATTGGTGATTTAATCGATTTAATAGATGTTTCAAAAAATATGGTCTTAACAAAAACTTAACTTCACATGTAAATGCTGTTTTATCAACATCATTATCAATAAGATTAATATCACAAATACACAGTATAAAGTATTTGTTAATTTTACCTTAAATAACCCATAATTTTATAAAGAAGTTTTATACCTCATGAAGACACAATAATAAAGTTGTCTTTTTTAAATTGCTGTACTGGATTAAAAATGTCATCTATAGCACCTAGAAATGAAGGAGAATAAGGGGATGGCCTCATTGATGATTATATTTAAGTTGGTGACCCATAATAGTTAGATAATATCCAGAGCTGACATGTAATACTTTTAGTACATACATACATGACTGGTTCTGTGCAGCCCACATAAATTGTAGGTTTTAAATGATGGGCTAGGAGTTTCTTATGAGGCCTTCTCCCTGTGTCAAAGCCCTTTTACGAATGGATGTAGGTCCATGTCATACAATCATGTAAGGAGTAGGCAGAGATATCATACTTCCATTTGCCACACTCCCAACATACTTGCCCAGCTTGTTCTTTTTAGTGTATAGTTTATTCATCAGCAAATAAAGGCTGTTTCTATTTTATATCCTTGCCGGTTTTATTTTTTAATTTTTTCCTACAGGAACAGAAAGTGGGGAAGAGAGTAATTTACAAGTCATGTATGCTAGAAGGGAGGCATCTAAAAGAGCAAGAGGAAAACCTTTAAAAAATACAAAAGCATGGCTGTTAGAAAAGAAAGAAAGAAGGAGGAAACAGGGAAAAGAAACAAGGCCAGATACCAAATATACTGGAAGGAAAAGAAGTGGTCGTTTTTAGAATTATTTGTATTTAGCTACTTTATATTATTGAATATTAATTACATAAATCTTTATCGATTGACTACATACTTCCAAACAGTATCAACACCTTGTCCAATTATTTCTTTTGGCACCATATTTGGTAATGGAAATCTACATGCAACCACTACAGTTCCATTATCTACTTCTTGAATCACTTTTTTTTCAAAGTCAGGCATCATCTGGTCCACACCAAATATTACAATGTTATTGTAAGGTTTTAAATCAAAAGTCCATAAGTTGCACTTGTAAAATCTTGTATTTTTATACTGATTATTAATTAGAGCTACTATACGGGAATAATAGACAAGCACTCTATTTAATTCAACCCCGTCTGCTTTAAATCCAAGTCTGGAGGCTGAAAAGACTATTCTACCATCTCCTGAACCAATGTCTATTAATTTTCCAGTATGACCCTTCAATGCCTTAGAGACATTTATTAACTGTTCAGTTGTAGCTGGAACATAGGGTAGGCAAATTTTCCGAAAAGCAGGCGAAATAAAGGGCAAACATACTACGCTAACACCAAGAGCTAGGCCACCTGTAGTATATATTAAACTCTTTCCTACGTAAGACAATGTCGTGCTTGATTTTGAAGTAGAATTCTCAAGTAGCTTTAAATCCATTGTAGAATCTGTGCTAATCTTCAACCATTATGAACATAATGGTAAATTGTGATTAAAAACTGAGTTTAGATTATTATTCGTTAAAAGTCAATAACATTTTTGTTGGTTATCTAATTTACACAGAACACTTCTACTAACGAATTTAGTAAATATTTTATATAATAAAATAGACACTATACAGTGCTACCAACTCTCAAAAATTTATCTCCTTATGGCTGATTTACACGTATTAAGTTGCCAAGTCTTAACTAAATTTCAAGCGACTTAATTTTAAGTAACCGTTTACACGTAAAAATACTAAATAACTAGTTGAACTCATTTATTCGCTCAAGATATGTATTATGTTGATCTAATACTCTTTATTTCTGCTTCAACTTCTTTAACACCAAAATTTGCAATCGCCATGGCTGACGCTATAGCGGCAAGACGATGTTGTTTTGCTTGCTTATTTCTGTAATTTAAGCTTTTAATATTCCATAAACAATCGTCCTTTATGTATTCTTCAATGAACTTTATTGTCGTGTCTTCCGTCCACTTCGACATTTTCGAAAGATTTTTATTTATAAATTAAGTAGGAACTACGTTGCAATCACTCCGCCAGCTTATGCTTTTCACTTAAATTTAACAAAATTTTGCCTGTCCAAACGTGTCAAGTGATTAACCACGCCCACCAACTTAACCGAAAAATAGACAAAATTCTATTCTACCTTGTTTACTTGCAACTTCTTACTAAATTCACTGTTTAAACGGATTAAGTCACATAAAATTAAGTTAAAATTTAGTAAATTTTTAGTCAACTTGATACGTGTAAATCAGCCTTTAGAGTCCCAATCAAAAACCCCTAAAATCACCACAACTTCTACAGATTCCCTCTAGAAAATTGTTATTATTTATAAAATAAATAATTAAATATTTTTAAATAAATAATACATAAAAAATAATAAAATATAATTAAACGAACATTAAATTTTATACAATCAATAAATAATTTCCTTCAGCAACATTTTTTTTTTTAAATTCTTTATTTAAAACTTCAAATAACAAATTATCTTCAGATTCTGATATTTTAAAAATCATAAACGCTTTTTATTCAACTCTGCACTCTTAGGATCAAGCAATCGCACTAGATGTCGTTAAAGCGGTATGTATAAAAATGAATATGATAAGCTAGATTATATTATCCCTGGGCCTATCCTATTACACCTTTATTTTGCTTAATTTGAAATAAAAAGAATTTCTTTGAAGTTATAAAAATCCCATTCCACATTTTTTCCCCCTAAATTTGATGGGTGTATCCCCTAAGTTGGGAACCGTGAGAGTATAGATATACTTTGATGACAGATGAAGATGGTAAACAATAAGAATGTAAATACTACATACGAAACGGGTTGGGATTACCTTACCAACCCATCGTTTACACCAAGAAACAAATTGAATAATTGTTTTATAATAAACTTGTAGAACACTTTTCAAAACATAATTATTTGATCTAAACATGTATTGCAATTGTCTGAAACAATCTTTCGTTCACACTGTGCTGCCAACAAGTATAAAACACACTGCGTTTACATTTAGGTCTGCGACATGTTTGATTCAGTCTGAGACATTGACAGATCTGGCAAAGGCATTCAATCGTATTTGGCAATAGGGTCTTCTTTAGAAACTCCCATTATTATGTGTAAGTGGACTACCAGCTTCACTGGGCGAAGCATGCAGGTCGTTGTCAATCGATATTAATCAAGTCCGAAATACGTGAACGCTGAGTACCCCAAGGTTATATATGTGCTATCTCCTATAATGATTCTTCTATCAATCAATGATATCATTGATTTACAGTGCTCTGTGAACTACGCGGTCATTTGGCGTTGCGTAGAGACACAGAGACGTAGAGACATACAGTAGATACATCAATCCACACATACCGTAAATAAAATAAAGGCATAATGCGAGCATTTTATTAGTTATTATAAAAAATATATCTATATATATAGTCACTTTAAATTAAAAAAATAAATAAACATTAATCAGATTTCCCGGTGAGAGGATCATCCAGACACCACAAGCAGCGCCCGTTCACGAGCATGGCGCATGGACCAGCCATCGCGTCCCTCGACCATATTTAAGATAATGTTCATCTATATAGTACTATAGCGATACTCACTAAAATGCCTTTTATCATAGAGGTCTTACACATAGAAGAAGAAATTAGTGACTTTTGGTTACTATGACTACAAAGCAGTTATTACGTTGTCATGCTTATAAAAAGTTGTAATTGATTTATAAAATTGTTTTCTTATATTAAATAATGGTGAATGCACTGATTTGCTCATAGTCTACTGCTGATACTCTGCTCTATCTCATATAACAGGTTATGGGCCCAGAAACGGGAATAAAAGAGAAAAATGAGTAATCACGTGCACATAGAACAATTGAAAAGAGAAAACTACGATACATGGAGGATCCATGCAAAAGCCGTACTATTAAAACTTGGCGTTTGGAGCTATGTTTCGAATAAAATTAAGAGACCAACGCGAGAAGGTGATGCATTGAATGACTATATGGAAAAAGATGAGTTAGCATTAGCCGAGCTATTTCTCATAATATCACCGGGCGAATTAAGACAAGTTAAAAATTGTCAAACCAGTAAAGATGTCTTGGATACACTAGAAAGCATATATTATAGCAAAGGTCCTGCAAGAAAAGCAAGCCTATTAAAAGAGTTGATATTGAAGAAGATGAAAGATGGTGATAATATTGTCAATCACTTGAATAAATTTATGGATATCGTCGATAAACTAGCAGATATGGACATACCAATTAATAAAGATCTTCTTAGTATTATGATGCTTTACAGCTTACCTGAATCTTTTGAAAATTTTAGAATTGCAATAGAATCCAGGGATGATCTACCAGATCCAGGCAACTTGAAAATAAAGATAATTGAAGAAGCTGAGGCAAGAAAAAATATAGCTAGTACAAGTGAACAAAACTCTGAACAAGACGCGCTGTATAGTAGACAACGTGGCAAAAATATAAACTTTATTGTTAAATGTTTTAAATGCAAAAAGAAAGGACACAAAGCTCATGAATGCTGGTCAAAAGTGGACCGAGTTAATAAAAATAATGCAAGTCTATGTTGCTTAGAAGAAACATGCCTAAATACGTCTGATAATAAAGAAAAAATTAAGAAATGGTGTCTTGACAGCGGATGTACGTCACATATGAGTCATGAATTGAAAAGATTCATTAATATGGACAAAGCTGATAACAAAACGTTAAGGTTAGCATCAGAAAACTGTCTTGCACAAATCGAAGGACGAGGTCCAGCAAAACTTTACACCTATAAAATACCAAATCTGAAACTAACTGAAGCCTTGTACGTACCATCGCTGACTACAAATCTAATGTCAGTTGGAAAAATAACAGACAAAGGTGGAACAGTTTTATTTAAACAAAAAAATGCTATCGTGATGCGAAACAATAAAATTCTGTTAAAAGCAGAGAGACATTCAGACGGTTTGTACTACGTTAAAGAAAACATAGAAGAGAAAGCTAATTACTGCGAAGCAAGCAAAATGCAGCAATGGCATAGAAAGTTAGCACATCTAAATGAAGGACAAATGAGAATAGCACTTGATAAGAAAATTATGGAAGGCTTAGAATTCAATAAAAGTGACACAGTTAAAGACTGTGAAGTCTGTGCTAAAGGCAAAGCAACAAAACTACCGTTTAATGCACCTAAAAATGAGCAACGTACAAATGAAAGATTAGAAATTGTGCATACTGATGTATGTGGTCCCATGAGGCAGCCATCGAAAGGGGGTTCCAAATACTTCATCACATTTACAGATGATTATTCAAGATATACAAGAGTATATACAATGAAAACTAAGGATGAAACTCTATCAAAATTTAAGGAATTCAAAAATGAGGCTGAAAGATTTACCAAAAAGAAGATAGTATGCTTACAAAGTGACAATGGGACAGAATATATTAACAATAATTTTGACAAATATTTGAAGGAGAATGGCATCAAAAGGAGACTTTCCGCACCATACACGCCAGAACAGAATGGCTTAGCAGAAAGAAAAAATAGGACATTGCTTGATAAAGCTAGATGTATGTTGATAGACGCCAATATGAAAGAAGTTTTTTGGGCTGAAGCTATTAATACAGCTAACTACATGGCAAACCGTAGTCCTTGCACAAGTATTGATAACGCGACTCCATTTGGAAAATGGGTAAAGAGAGTTCCGTCTGTAAGACATTTTCACATATTCGGAACTAAGGCGTTTGTACATAAAAATGGAAAGAAAAATGGAAATTTGAAGCCAGGGCGACACCTGGAATTTTTGTAGGATATTCGGGAAATCACAACGCATACCGGATTTTCAACCCAAAAACAGACCAGGTAATGATTAGCAGAGATGTCAAAATACTGGACAAAATGATCAAAGAGATGAATGAAAACGAGATCAAAGGAGAACAAAAACAAGATGTAGTTAATAAAAAGGAAATAGAAATTATATTTTCTCTTGAAAAAGAAAATGTAGAAGATAATAAAGATTTGAAAGAACATGAAATTGATGAAACTGACCAGGAATTGGACAATGATGAAATATTTCTTGACGCAAATACAGAAACAGATGAAATAGATCCGACTAGTTCTACTGATAAAAGACAGAGAAAACCACCAGCATGGCATCAAGATTATGAGATGGATGCTGAACAATCATTCCTCTGTGAAATAGACGAGAACATGGATGAATGGGAAGATGCAATAATAAGCGAGATTGAATCTCATCTTAAAAATAATACTATGAAAATTGTACACAGGAACGAAAGCAAAAATTTGATTGATAGTAAAATGATTTTAAAATATAAATATAATGCAATGGGAGAAATAGATAGACGAAAAGCACGACTTGTGGCGCGTGGGTTTAATCAGAAAGAAGGAAATGATTACACTGAAACATTTGCACCTGTTGCAAAAATGAGTACTCTTAGAGTACTTATTGCACATGCAATTGAAAATAAATTTAAGTTATCCCAACTAGACGTGTGTACTGCATTTTTAAACGGCGATTTAGATGAACAAATTTATATGAAGTAGCTGAAAAATCTGGATAAATATTTAAAATACATAATTACACATGGAAAAGACATAGAGTTGATTAAAAAAAGCAAAAGAAATGCTTTTAGATATAAATAGATATAAAAATAATGGGATATGTCAACTAAACAATGCCATATATGGTTTGAAACAAGCAGGAAGACAATGGTTCTTAAAGTTACATGAGAAATTGTTGGAAATCGGATTTAAGAATTCTTCAGCGGATCCTTGCTTGTATATATTAGAAAAAGGAGGAGAAAAGCTGTTTGCAAACATTTATGTGGATGACTTAATACTAGCATATAAATCAGAAATGTTGTTACGAGAAGTCAAAACAAAACTGCAAAAAGTTTTTGAGTTACGAGATATGGGTTCACTCCATCATTGCCTGGGCATACAATTCACCCATGTAGGGGGAGAAATAACATTGTCACAGGAGAATTATATTGAAAATTTAATAAATAAGTTCAACATGGCTGAATGTAAGCCAGTGTCAACGCCCATGGAGTCTGGTCTAAAACTGGAGAAGGGTAATGGACTCACAGAGATGGAGAATATACCATACCAAATGTTAATTAGATCTCTAATGTACTTCGCTGTAGCCACAAGACCAGATATAATGTTTGCTGTTAGTTATTTGAGCCAATATAATACATGTTTTGATAATACACATTGGCAAGCTGCAAAAAGGGTGATTCGTTATTTAAAAGGAACGAAGAATGTAACCATCAGATATAAACAATCAGGAATGGCACTAACATGCATGGCTGACGCTGACTGGGCGGCATGTACCGTTGACCGTTGTTCATATACCGGTTATATTTTTAAGTATGGTGGTGACCTTATCAGTTATGCATCAAAGAAACAAAGAACAGTGGCTTTGTCAACAGCAGAAGCCGAATATATGGCGATGACAGAAGCAACGAAGGAAGCTTTACACTTGAAATATTTGTTGGAAGATATTGGAGTTTTCCAACAAACTGTTACGATCTATAATGATAATTTGGCTGCACAGATGTTAGCAAACAATCAAATGACTGGTAAGAGATCGAAACAATCAGCATAAAGGAACATTTTATACGGGATTGTGTCCAGAAGAAATTAGTGACCATCCGTTACAAGAACACAGAGCATATGGAGGCAGACCTTTTTACAAAGGCATTACCACGATTGTTAAAGCTTCTAAAGATGATAGGCGTCACTCAGACCTGAAGGTCATCGTGAGGGGGAGTATCATAGAGGTCTTACTCATAGATGAAGAAATTAGTGACTTTTGGTTACTATGACTACAAAGCAGTTATTACGTTGTCATGCTTATAAAAAGTTGTAATTAATTTATAAAATTGTTTTCTTATATTAAATAATGGTGAATGCACTGATTTGCTCATAGTCTACTGCTGATACTCTGCTCTATCTCATATAACACATTTTCTTACAATTTGACATTTTTTAAATTTTAAATAAAAAGCTCAAACTCTTTAGGCTTTCTTATCCATTTGAAATATTTAACTATAATTACACTTATTAATCTGAGGCAAACATGTAACACCCTAGGAGCTCAGTCTCAAGGTTATTTATATCCAGATATTCTGATATTTTATAATACGCTTTTGTTTACAACTTTTCCTTCAGAACTGATTTATATTCGTTGAAAAGTAAGTTCTGTATGTCAACAGGGACCTTATTGTAAAAAAATATACAGATAAAGTAACGTTCAAAGACCCTTGAATAAATTTGTGTCTTTATGAAGTCCACATAACCAGCAAGCTTATCCCTATTTCTAGTATTAACATTATGAGTGTCCCTATTTTTCGTAAACAAATATATATTTTTTCTACATAAACAAGGTTTTCATATATGTATTGCGATGTTACAGTTAAAATATTTATTTCCTTAAATTTATTTCTTAATGACACTCTTGGTCCTAACTTATAGTTGGCATGGCACGAATGCCTCGTTTTTGCAGTGTGAAAATAGTCTTAATATCAGCAGCATGTCCCCAAAGTAAGATGTCACATGCCATCAGACTATGAAAATAGCTGAAGTTGACTAGCCTCGCGTTTTTTCATCCGTAAGTTGCCGAATTTTTTTAATTCGTTTTCTCATTTAATTTAGTTCGCCAATTAAAAATATGAGGACCCCACACACTTGAATTGTTGAACACATTCAAATGCCTTGGATAAGTCACAGAAGATTCCAACGGCATCCTGAGAATATGTCCAGGCTTCAAAAATTTGCTGAATAAGCTCAATACCAGCGTCTGTCTATTCTAAAATAACCTCTTCAAATATTTTACGTAGCGTCCTTAGAATAGATATAAGTCTAAAATTTGTGGGGTCAGAAGAACTACCAGTTACTAAATAATGGATTGATTTTACTCTGCTTCATCAAATCAGGAAACACATTACTGTCAGCAATATAATCAGCTAAGGTGTGAATTATTTTAACTGAAAAGCCATCAAGATCAGCAACCTTTTTCAATTCTATTGATTGAAAAGCTTCCATTACATCATTTTTATAAACATGAGTGAATTTGAACTCTTTATACATTAATTTATACACTAAAAGTTTTGCACTTCTAGGTAATCGGAACTATTTGAATTTCGAATGTTATATTTTTTTAAAACGTTGCAACCTTCTTAGTAATAAAAAAAACAATTGGCGGGAAATCATTTTTTTTTATGGAATAGGAGGACAAACGAGCGTACGGGTCACCTGGTGTAAAGTTATCACCTCCGCCCACATTCTCTTGCAACACCAGAGGAATCACAGGAGCGATGCCGGCCTTTATATTCTACCGCATTTATCACGGTGAGTGCTCAGAGGAGCTGTTCGGGTTGATTCCAGTGGCCGAATTTCACCACCGGACATTATGTGCAAAGTACCATCCTCATCACGTAGACGTCTGGCATTCCACAACACTTTGTGAAATCAACTACCGGCAGCAGTCTTCCCAAACAGATACGACTTAGGGACCTTCAAGAAAAAAGCATACTCCCACCTTAAAGGCTGGCAACGCATTTCTTGACACACCTGTTGTTGCGGGTGTCTATGGGCGGTTGCCTCACCTCTCCCCATCCTGTGAGCCTCTTACCCGTTTGCCCCCTCTCATAAAAAAAAGGTGTGCGCGCTTTTTTTGAAGGTACCCATGCCGTATCGTCTCGGAAACACTGCACAGGGAAGTTCATTCCACAGCTTTGTAGTACGTGAAAGAAAGAGAATCCTTGAAAACTACTGTGGAGCACCGCCACACATTCAGATGGTGGGGATGATATCCTAACTTGTGACATGTCGTGCGAAAGTGGAATTCAGCCGCAAGAATCATTTAAACAGCTCTTCGGAACACTCCCTGTGATGAATGCGGTAGAAGACGCACAATGAAGCGAAGTCTCTACGCAACGCCAAGTGATCCAGCCGTTCACAGACCACTAGGTCCCCGACAATTCGAGCTGCTCTGCGTTGTACGCAGTCAAATGACTCGAGCTGATACTGGGGTGCGCCAGACCAGAGATGACAGCAATACTGCATGTGTGGCTGGACCTGCGCTTTGTAGAGCGCTAGAATGTGGGCGCGGCTTGAAGTATTGCCGTGCTCTATCAGACTCCTAGCTTCTTCGAAGCCAATTTAGCTTTGCCATCCAGATGGCCACGGAATTGGCAATCGCTCGAGATTTCGAGACCCAGTATTCCGATACAAGGCGAGGCTTTAAGGGAAGTGTTGTCGAAGTGCGGTGATACGGCAAATGGGGGTTTTTTTTAGTGGTAAACGCGCATACTTGAGTCTTCTGGGGGTAAAATTAGACAAGGTTCAATTTACCCCATTCCGCGACCTTCTCAAGAGAGGACTCGATAGAAGACACAAAATTCTTCCGGCACTGGTCGACGATTTCTCGAGAGACACCTGCATGTTCCGTGTATACAGTGCTGTCGTCTACATAGCAATATATGTTGGAGGTGTCCAACATATCATTGATAAGCAGAAGAAACAGCATGGGAGATAGCAAATAGTCTTGGGGCACTCCAGCGTTCACGGGCTTCGGGTTCGAGCAATAACCGTCGACAACGACCCGTATACTGCACCTAGTGAGGAAGCTGGAGGTCCACTTTTATAAGCTCTCGGGAAGCCCAAATGATGGAAATTTTGATAGGAGCGCCTTGTGCCATACACGATCAAACGCCTTCGCTATATCCAGACCAACTGCCAGGATATCAGGGCTTCCCCCTTGCTTTCAATAGCGATCGCCCATCTATGTGTTTGGTATACCAGAAGATCGCCTGTCGACCGACTATAGCGAAAGCCGTACTGCCGGTCGTTGATCAACTGGTGACCCTCTAAGTACATCAAGAGCTGGTGGTTAATTATGCTCTCCATGATTTTGGAGAGTAGGGAGGTAATACCAATAGGCCTGTAGGTGTCCGGATCCGAACTGTCTCCTTTTTTTTTGGATCGGATGGGCAAGGGCTTCCATGAGTAAGGGACTACGCCTAAGAGTGTCGGAATAAACGCGTTAGCACCGGCGTCAACTGCGTTTTTTTTTATCACACATCAAATGTTTAAAGTTCTACGTGCGCAACGAAAATGGAATTAAGTAAGATGATATTTAATGATTTCAAAAGTTCTCTCTCTCCACAAGACTGTGCCACTCGTCTTCAAAATGTTTTTATGAGAGAAGTACCTTGCTTGAGCACCGTGAGGCGATGGTTTGCTGAATTTGAGAGAGATCAGGTTTCTTTACATGACGAGTTTCTTGAAGAGCGGCCTTCAACTATCGTCAACGAAAATAACATTATTTTACTACTGTTAAGCGGTTAAATAAGAAAACCCGCGCATTACCTGTGAGACAATTCGAGGACTATTGGTTGTTCAAATTCACTCATGCTAATGAAAATGATGAAATGGAAGCCTTTCAATCAGTAGAATTGAAAAAGATTGACGATCTTAATGGTTTCAGTTCAAATAATTCACTCACACAATTTAACATATGTGTTGACAGTAATGTGTTTCCTGATTCTAGCGACGCTAAGTAAAATATTTGAAAAGGTTTTTTCATTCTTATTTGGTTTCTCGGGGGATCACTCAACAACAGATGCTGGTGTTGAGCTTATTCAGCAAATTTTTGAAGCCTGGGAAATTTCTCAGGATGCTGTTGGAATCTTCTATGACTTATCCAAGGAATTTGAATGTGTTCAACATGAAATTTTAATCAGTATATAATTAAAATGACATCAAAAAGAATTGTAAAGGAATCAATTTTGAGAAAATAACTGCCTTTTATGCCTTTAATAGAGGCAATAGCAGTCAACCTGTAGCTAACAGTAACGAGATGTAACTTCTTGTAGGGTTGGAAAAAGACTGACATCAATGGGTTCGGTACTATGAATATGAGTGGACGATGACTGATGGCTGAGAGATGTTTATGTCAAAGACTAAGTATATTATAATGTGATGATCCCAGCAACACTAAGGAAAGCTTATGGTTTTCCCTTTCGTTCTAACAAACCTATAAGTTGGATGTTAGACGTATACTGAGTAGGCATTCGTCTAAATGCTAATATATAAATGTTTTAAAATATTTATTTTGAAACAAAACAAGTCACTTTATATTCTTAATATATTGAATAATTTTGATAATTGTATTTCTTAGATTAAAAAGACATACAAAAAGGGCATTGACAGAAACAAGAAAATTGAACGCATCTTAACTGTTGACGTAATATCCGCTTTAAATTGAAGCTTATTTGAAGCATGCGCATTGTCATTTTCAGTCATTAGTTGGCCAAAGATTTATGAATTTCTGAAATCTCACATATTATATCATTTATTAGGCCATCGCTCAATATTATTACTGTGATAAGTTTAGTATATTTTCGGACTTTTATTCTAATGTGCTTATAAGTGAAAAAATATCAAGATGCTTATCAAGGAATAGTAAGTACTAAGGTTAAGCAGTGTACAGAAAATAAATCGATTTTTATACATTGTACATATTTTATTTGTTGCAAGGCGATATTTTAAACGATGATGAGGCTTTCAATGAAATATTTGTTTATATAATAAAATTAGTTCTGAAACATAAATATAGAAGATAAGTAAATATAAACATTCAGAACGCAAATAAATTCATTATTTCAATACTAATAATATATTTCATAAGCTAATGTCTTGATTATTTTTCAGCCGTGTTACTCTTCCATTAACTGTAGAAGAGGTAAGTGAATTATTATACACTTTTTGCATAAAAAAAATTGAATGTGTTATTGTGTACCTACATTTGTTTATGAATTGGATTACTAAATTTCATTTCCATTGTCTAATTTCTTGAGTTGAAAGCTTTGTGTTCTTTAATTATATGTTTTCTGAAAATATATTGAGGTAAAGTTATTCAAAGCTTAAAACTTTTTGTTTTTATCTTACCTTTGTCAATACAGAATTATATGACAGGGAGAAAAAAAATTAAAGTAGGAGTAACTTTACACTATTTTTTAATTAAAGACAGTGTAACTTTTTTATATATATATTATATTAGTTACCATAATATTTAAAAACGATAATTCAAATATGATGTGTAAATATATATGTATGTAAAATAATAATAATATGTAAAACAGCAAATCATAAACAAATTTTGTGCAATTTAAAATAGCTATTCTAACATTGATTAATATACCTATCATTATGAATAATATAATATTATACCTATTATAATACACACATGATGTCCATAAATTTAGTCTTACTTTTTAAATAACTTATTTATTACAAATCTGTTATTTTTCTGTATATAATAAAATAAATAATAGTTAAAAAAAAAATTAAAAGCAGGCTTATATAAAATTCGACTAAAAAATAGAAAATAAATTTAAATTGAAAATAGTGTGAAAAAATATATTTTATTGTAAAAAAAGCGTGGGGTGCTTTTTAAGATATTATTACTTCTACATCCCAAGGTGAAGCTAATATAAAGCGTATAAAAAAACTGACAGCATACTCAAAATCTCTTAAGTATTCTATTCAGCCCAACTTTTTTTGTTAATTTAATAAGAGCTGTAGGAGTTGGAGTCGTATTACATTCTTCTCATCACTTCTACTGTGCATTGCTCAAACTTTAAATTTTGCATACAATTTACATAAATCAAATTTTAATTCAAAGCTTCTAAAATAAAAAAGTAATGTATTGTAACACAAGTAGAAACGATTCAACTAATGATTCCATATTACCACAAAAATACCTTGTAAATCAGATACCAATTCATACAGGTGTATGTTAGAATAATATTATATTAATTACTAAGTTATTAACAGCTGTGATGGAAGACATCTTTAAGACTTAAACTTGCATGATGGGCAAAAAAAACAATGGTTATTACTTAAACTACATCAAGTAATGACTTTAAATCATGAAATTCAGATATTTTACATTTAAGAAATTCAGATCTTATGATGTATTAGACCAGTGCCGGAAGAAACTTGTCTTTTCAATCAAGTCCTCTCTCAAGATCGCAGAATGGGGTAAAATGAACCTTGTCTAATTTAATCCTCAGAATACTCAAGTTTGCATCCCATTAAAAAACCCCATTTGTCATATCACCACTCTTCCACAACACTTCCCTAAAAGCTTCGTCTCGTATTGGAATACTGGGTCTCGGAATCTCGATGTTGCATAGATGTTGTCACTTCATTGTGTGTCTTTGACCTTATCTATCAAGGAGAGTGTTCCGATGAGTGATTGACCTGATTGCCGCCAAATTCCATCTTCGCATGACACATTACAAATTAAGTTATCATCCCCACCATCTGGTTGTGTGGCGTTCCTCCACACTGCAGTGTTCAAGAACTTTCTTCACATACAACCAACCTGTGGAATGAGCTTCCTTGTGCAGTGTTTCAATAATAATACAATAAGTGTAGTTAAAAAAAAGTCGCACATTATTCTAAAGGGCCGGCAACACTCTTGTTATTCCTCTGGTTTTGCAAGAAAATGTGTGCCTCACGATGATCACCTTACATCAGGTGACCCTTACACACATTTGTGCTCTCTTGCATAAAAAATGGAACCCATGAGTAATTGTGAAACCCCTCAAACTTTTATAGGTATACCAAAAGTAATCTTTTAGTATTTTTAAGAACAAGGAATGGCGAAATAATATATGAACCACACTGAAAGCTCTTAGAAAATTAACATTGCATGAAGTAATAACTTGCTAAAACCTTAACTGCTCTTTTCACAATCATTGTAACAACAGTTGAATGTAGTCGGTTGAACAGAACAGTCACTCAGTTATGTATCCAGGAGAGGCCAACCAACTGGAAAAAATAGGAGCTAGCTCTGAACTTCTAGAAGTAGCTGGTCTGGTTGTACTAACCAAACAGACTTGCAAGCAAAATGGATCCGATTGAGGAGTTCAATGGTGGAAAACAGAAGCCGTCACATTGTGCACGAATCACCAAGAAAAACAGTGGGCCCACCTCCATCATGTGTGACAATGACACATACAGTATTCAAAGCACCTCTGTTTCACTTCTCTATCATTTAGGCAATATACGCCACTGCTTTTTTGTCTTTGTGGAAATTATTGTTGTCCTCCTAGTAGGTACTTTGATTAAATGCACATTTAGGATTTTTGCACTTGACATGATGATCAATGTCAAATGCTTCAACAAATCTGTTGGTAGGTCACTCTCTTATCAGCCTCTATTATGATGCTATCGTCACCTATTTCCATTGCGACACATCCCTAACATAAGCCAGTAAGATTTTGGCCACTATGCTTAAACTCCCTGAACCAGTTGTAAACAGTAACACTTGATAAGGGTTCTTCACGAAATTATAATGGAAGTTCGTCGTAACATAAGATCGTCATAATATATGACAGAGCGCATATAAGTTAATATTAACGCGCGCATTTTTAAAATTGCCGCCAATTTATAGAAATAAATGGCAGATGGGTTCACAGAGTTCTAAATTCGAAAATTCAATTAATTTTTCATTGGATTTGTGTCTTATCACCCAGTTCTAAACCATGAATCCTAGACATTAGGCTTTTTGAAAAAAAAATATAATATAATATTTTTATTAAAAATACCAGCTTCTAGAATAAATAATGCTCGATCTAGAAATTTAATAAATATTTATTTTGAATTTTTGAAGTATTTTTTAACTTAAAAATGCAATGCAGTCATATACTTATTGTTCGTAGGTATTGTTACACAATGGTCAATAAGCAGTTAGGCTGATACCAAAATTGTAATAATTATCTCTAACGAACGTGGCCGTACTAGACGGACGGTTGCCAAGTGGCTGGTCCTCTGTTCAAACTTCAAAGTCGAGTTGAGTGCGAGGTCTTGGTTGATGCAGCGCGGCCGCTACTGAGCACTGGGTCAAGGATACCTCGAGAACCAGTATGGCGACGTTCAACTGGGTGTATTATAATTTTTGCACGTGTTCAAAGTCAACTGACCAAAAAGCTTATTTTTATTGTAATTTTTTATTGTATTTGATCGGAATGGGGACCTCATTAAGATTGGCCATTTTTGATATTATTTTCGGACAAAAATTTCTAATACTACGTTTTTGGTCTCAGTTACAAAAGGACACGTTCGTTACCTAATATTAGTTTTTTTTTTATAACTTTTAGTGTACAGAGACGACACGTCTACGATTATAATATGTATGTGTATGCTGTGCCCGCTCCTTCGTCAGCGTGGACTTTAACATTTAATTTGAAAGACTTTACTTGCGTGATTAATGTAGTGTGTGTATCGCACATAGCAACACATCAATGTTAATTTAATAATAAAATAGTTGTGTATGTGTGTGTTTTATAGAAATTTTTTTATGAAAGGGACGGGACAAGCAAGACGGTTAGCTGATAGTGATTGATAAGCCCTGCCTATTACAATGCAGTGCTGCTCAGGATTCTTGAAAAACCTAACAATTCTGAGCGGCAATAATTGCGCTCGTCTCCTTGAGACATACGATGTTAAGTCTCATTTGCCCAGTTATTTCACTAACATTGGCGCCCTTCAGACCGCAACACAATAATGCTTACACATTACTGCTTCACGGCAGAATATGTATAAAGAGATCCGCTAAACCGTTTTGGAAAAAAATCTACAACATTTTTCCTTTGATTGGTATTAAATATGCAGTCAGTTTTTTTTACTGAAAAATAACATAATTTCTACATAAGTAAGGAAAAATTATATAATAATCGGGAATAGGTCGTTATGGAGATCTTTGGGCCTTAGTCCAGCACCATATTATAATAACCAATTGAAATTTCGCCCGGGGTCTGTTTTAAGAAATGAAATGACCATTGCGGTCCGCACAACATTTTATACAAAGAAATATTTATTAAATAAATGTAATTACGTAAACAACATCTGTCTGAAGTTTGGAGTGAAATTTGTGCAAGCTATTTACATTAAATCCTCTCAATGAGGTTCATCTTAGAAAACGCTTCTTCACAAATATAATATTATGTTGACCCAAATAAAGTAAGAAGTTTCAAAGGTAATTTTAGTATTTCTGAATATTTATTACCACTCACAAATATTATCCAGAACTCTTCACTGGAAACTTCCGCATGTTTGTGTTTTCTTGGAAATTGATCATCTTCATGCGCAGAGTAGCTTTACTACTTTCAAAAACAATTGTAGCTTCGTTGCATGCACCATAGTCATATCACATAATGGGTCGGCGGCTAATATATGGCGTTTTTTTGGCAACCCCTGCGCCAGAAGCTAACTCTATCATTTGTTTTGGGTCAATTTTGGGTGTGCCCAATCCTATAAGGCCTTGTCGCCACATTAGGGGCTATAATTATATTTAAATTGCCGTTTTATACTAAAAAAAATCACAAACAACAAACAACTCAACAAAAAAAACTCTTTTTCTGGTTTCTAAATGTAGCCTAAATGTAGAGTTTGAACTATCGACGGTATTAACGGTTTTTCGAGTAATACAGTAATAGAACAGTATTTTATACTAAAGCGGCCGATTCGACGCACACACACATACACACGATTTACACAGCCGCTGAGCAATCTTGGGAAGACAATACTATTAAGTAGGTACCACGCCGTGCGGCGTCGAGACTAGTTGCTGTCCGAGTTAAATTACCTTTTCCATACTGACCCTATCGCAGGTTAATTATAAGTTCTATTACCGTATTGTGGTCCTGCATTATCATGAACCAATAACGATGAAGATATATCCTTTCATTTGTGTGCCGGTTCAATAAGCTTCAACGCGTACTTCGTAGGTCAGTTAAATTATAACTTTGTATCTGCAGGTCCGTTAAAGTATGGAACACCCACTTTTCAAGCTGTTTTAATTTACAAATTTAAGGCAAATGGGTCAATATTGTTAATTAGGTGTTAACATCAAACCCTGCCGCTAAGTCCAAAACTACCAAAGTTTTATGCGAATCGGCTTCTGCTATCGTGTTCAATTCACCATTCTTATTTACCTAATTGGCTGGTCTTCCTCGGGGTTCATTCTTCGAGTAGAAAAAGTTTCCTCTACTGAAACAATTAAAACAAAGCATTTGCGAGCAGATACGATTGGTGAAAATATCTTTCCTGACTTACAAGACAGCGTCAGTCTTGCTGCCAACTTTTATCTTCAGAGGAATGGTTGCCAACTATCACTAAGCTTCCTGACTCATACGTCTGGATAAAGCCTAGACAACCGATGAAAACAGGCTAGGCTTATATAATATACTTTAGTGTGCGTGACAGACTACGTCTTACTCTCGCGATTTGTGTGTCAGTTTGTGTTAGTGTGAGTACATTGCTCAAAATCTGTCAACGTCAATTTTTTTTCGTAGTTTTCACAGCTGTCACAATCTATCTAGACGTATAAATAATCTAAGCTTCCTGATATTCAACTATAATTTCCATTTATTCTGCTTCCATGATGTATCAAAAACTTTTATATGTCTTTCATATATTTTTCTGTATTCACAAAATCGCAAGTATATGTATGTATGTGTGGGTAGTATGGGGAAGTAATTTTGTATATTCATAGGCAGAGCTAATTTTTGAACATGGCTAGATTTCAAACAGAAGTTTTGAAGGGTTAAGCTGGTGCCCTTTTATAACCTACTACAAATCTCATTCTTCATGCACAGGTTTTGCAAAAATACTGCTTATGTCTTTACCTTTGTACACAGTTGTACAATATTTTAAAATTACCAATAAATAAAAATGTTTAATATCATTTACAATAATTGAAAACATTTATGAAAAAAAATCATGACAAATTTCAATTTAAATTCTTTTTCTCGGGATTGCAATCTCCTCCGTTATCGGCGATCTGAATCTCTTAAATTAGAGATAGTTAACGCACTTGAACAGACATTTGTTATTGTTTTCATCTAATTGTTTTGTGGGCATTATAGACAATATCACTATTTTCCAACAGTATCAAGTGGCCCAGTTGTACTGCGTCGCTGAGGTGTCCAAAAACGAGACCGGTGGCGGCGAGGGTATAGAAGTAGTCAAGAATGAACCCTTCAAAGATTATCCTTTACTAGGTGAGTAATATAGATTTATATAACAACTGCAAAAATCGGTATTATGCTTTTTATTTATGTGATAATAAATAATTTCTAATAAATAAATTCTGGCTGAGAGGCATAAGTTCCTGAGACGTTCCTCATTCAGGAGACGTAGCCATGTGTTTTTCGCCGGAATTCAAATATTATATTTGTGTGAAGTTGATCAACTTGTATTTGCCAGCGCATTCGACTTACTAATTCGAAAATTACTGGCTCAATAAGACTTGAACACTTAACACTTACCTACGTCAATGATATGTCGAGTTTTAACTTTGACAACAGGACACATTTATGTGCGGTGATTGGATGCCCTGCCATAATTATTAATTTAAAGATTCATAGCATATTACATATACAAATTTTTCGAATTCACAATTTATCTTGTTGCAAGGGACGTGGGAGCTGGTGAGTGAGGTGAACAAAACCTTTGGTTAGGAAAAAAATTATCAACCTTGCGTGATTTTTACGAGCCTACCTTCCGTCCGTTAATGCTCCTGTCTCCTCTGGTGTTATCAGAGAGCGTGGGCGGCGGTGATTATGTAACATAAGGTGACCCATACGTAGGGTTGCCAATTTAATCGAAAGATTTAGAGTAGGTATGTCTGATTTCAGAGAGGGTAAATAGAGAGGACAGATTAACAAAAAAGCAGTATAATTCATTGAAATTGTACAAAATATTTACTTGAACTAATTAATTGATTGTGTCTACGTTCATAAACGTACGAATTTTAATTGCCTTTCACTACTAATCAGTATATTTTGTTTAGTACATAGAAAGTCTTTTTGTGTTATGGGCATGGCTAGCATTTGCAATAAGTCAATTTTTGTAATATTATAACGTACTCTATTTGTGTTATAAATTATACATATACTTATATGAAATTGAGTACGATACTCTATTTTAGAGTACGGTAGGCAACCCTACCTGCTCGCCACCTTCATAAAGTACGACGTAACTATTATTAATTTTCTAGTTGGCAAAAAGAGTGATTTCGCGGCCACTTCTAAAGCATTTGACACGGCGGATTCCGATAACTGCACAACTTGCAGTGCCTGTATTGAGAATGGTAATCTCTGACAACTTAGATCGTAAATGTAGGATTAGTTATCGTGGCGGATATATTTTTTTTACTCACTTCAATTACGTTCTATACACATATATGGACATATCATTCGCAGTCTGATAGCGGAACGGCAAAAGTGTGCTTTCAAACAATGTAAGCACACTTTTCTCCTTAGTCGTGTGTCAACTGTCACTGTCCGAATCAAACCTGAACTGAAGAAATGTTTTACATTGCTGCTTATTGACCAAGAATACTTTATGCAACTGCTGTAAATGCGGCAATGTATAGATATAGCAGTCGAAGTTATTATGGTGTTATTTGTGGCATGTTCCTAATTTCGGCTTTGTTTTTATATGCGACGTGATTTGTCTATATGTATAGAATGTAATTGAGTCACATACAAAATATGACAGTTGGATTGAGACAAGTTGATATCTCCGATAGTTTTATATCTAATTAATATGTTTCATTTATGCGATAGTTAGTAGAATAGTTTCGTGTTAATAGTAATTCGTAATTAAATTAAAAATAATGTAACGTTAATTTATTGTAATTTAACTTTTGCTATTATATGTGATTAATATTAGTTTGGTGATACACGATTTCATTTTTTTTTTAATTATTGCCCGTCTTTATATATTATGTGCTTCTTAAGAATAGTTTGACCGATCTTGATGAAAATTATCGTATTGTTATTTCGATCACAAATCCAAACATACAAAATACACGCTTAGTAAAATAAAAATAACATACAGACAATAAATTTCTATCTAAATGGTATTTGAGCTCTAAACAATATCCACGAACTAATGCGAAGTACCAATGCAACTGCTGCCTTGTGTGTGCTCGATTTGGTATGGCATCAATAGTTAACCTAAGAGGTAATTCCATACAAAAATGGTTCAAACTGTTTTCAATTATTCACACATATCATTTGCCCACAGAAGTGACAATATCGTTTCACCGCACCACCACTTAGAGATGAATATTATTGCTCTGTAACCCACATTCAAAACAAAACGTGTTCTTCTTGGCCACTGCAGACTGTACCTACTGTTTCGATCGAACGATTTCCGTATTTAAGTACACTTCAGTTATTTCAGCTGCTAATATGCTTAGCAATAAGTTATTATTCATTTTTTATTTGATTAGTACTAAGGTTATATCGTTAAATTGAGTTAACAGTAGGTAAGTACGGCCGTTGTTTACGCTGCAAGAATTTAGTGGCATTAGCAACATCGCGCGATATGGCGATGACGTCATGTACCAGTAACAAGTTTACACAAGTATTGGTATCGTGTTTGGGTAGGTGCGGGCAGCGCACTCTTGTTATCTGTTCCCTGCAGATATTACCGTAAGAAGGATAAACTAAGCCACACACACGTGATAAACTAAAACCAACAAATACCATAAGCGTATACACCTTACTAATACGAAAAAGAGACCGGAATGAGCAAACCTTTTGAAATTAATGTAAATTATAAAATATTACTTATGTACCTAATTCATTTCTGATTACCGCCATTCCTTTGCTTGTTATCTATCTCTAATAATTTTTTTCATGTCTTTTAAAATATTTATCTAGAACATGTCGTAGTATGTTATATGTAGTAGGTTAATTTCCCACGCAACGAATGCACTAAAGAAGGAAGAGTCGACAAACACAAACTGGACTTTTCCTATTTTTGTTATACCGGCTCCACATTCACGGCTCCTTCGCGTTCCCTGATAAAAGTCCGCTTAGTGTCGATCGAAGAGCCGACACTGCAGTGTTATTATAGTTGATAATTACTTAAGACACACACACACACACACACACACACAACATAAAATCTTTATAGGTATTATAGTGTAATTAGAGCAATAAATTTTGTACATTAAATAGTGTGAATAAATTTTGTATTTACGTTAAATACAGTGAACCTGTAATTGGCAGTCGGCCATTGCGTAATAGTTTTGTAAATAGTTTACTTTTCTTGTGCTGTTGGTTGAATAATAATATATAATAATATATTAAAAAATTATTAGCACGAATCCCTTGTGCTCTTGCAGGCCGTCAAATATTATAGCTACCCTAGAATTGTACCGGATTATCATTTTAATGTGACTTGCCATCAATTATTTAAATTTGAATTTCGTCTATACTAAGTCGATTGACCCACATGTATGGGATGGGGGCGGGGGCATGTCTACAGCGACCACGACCTCAGAACCGCGCTTGGTAATGGTATATAATGAGTAGATCTCCGAAGGAAATAGTCGTGGTTCTTAGTTTTAAAAGACAAATGATTCTCAAATTCATATGCAAATATTTGAAATGAAATTTACCTTAGTAACGACTATTCAAGGCTTGTTGTGTTGGCCGATATTAAGATGACGTAGCTATCAACGTCGATATGAGTAATGCATATCGAACAATCGGCAGGTCATATAGTGAAACGGTTATTCTTACGCGCTCGATAAAAACACCCACGAGGACGATGTAGAACAGTTAAATTCGTAATATTAGATTCGAGGTTAGCATATTATTATGCTTTTTCTAACGCTTTTGATAAGGTGAACCATCTAGCCCAAAAAAACTTGCGAAGAGTATGGTTAACATAGATTTCTTTTATGTTGGCTTGAATCATATTATCTCAAACAGAGACCTCAAATAGTTTCATTGCATGTGTATGACTCGTTTGCCCTTTTTTACGTCTTGTGTCCCTCAAGGTTCACCTGCGGTCCCCACTTATACAGTTTATTTATTAACTAGATGTGCCCGCTACTGCATCAGCGTGGACTTCGATCTACCTCAGCCTATTTTTGAAAAACGCAACATTGCTTTGTTTGATCTTTTCTAGACTGACTTTTACAGCAGTTTTGATCTTTAATGTCATGATATAAATTTACAGGAATGTGCGCATGCAAATTATTAGAATTACATAAAATACACCTGCGGTGGAAAGAGGCTGTTCTTGTGCTTTTTATGGGCGTTGCGTAACATCGCTCACTGGACACATTTGAATTGGGATACTATTAGGAATTAGATTAAATTCTCGTAGATGTGTGTGATTACTATATATGCAGGGACGAAAATGCGGGCAGAAAATAGTCATCATATATTTATAAGGAGGTGACGTGATACAAATTTTCATCAAGATTATTCTAGCTGTTTTTGAGTTACAAAAGGACATGCTGACATAAAGGCAGCCAGACAAACAATAATTTCAAAAATTACTAGAATTTGTGTCAGTGAGTTGTATAACGTTTATTTATCTGAAAATTACACTAAAAATAATAATTTAGGACAGACTACAAACTTATATCGTAGTAAAGATGCTGATTACGAATGACATGATTTTTTTTATATATTTTTTACTGTATCAAAATGTTGTAAGTCGTTTGTTTGAACGCAGGTGGTAAATATTCATCCGGACAGTACACATACAAGATCTACCACTTGGCATCCAAAGTGCCTGCTTTCATACGGCTCCTGGCGCCGAAGGGATCACTTGAAGTACACGAAGAGGCATGGAACGCGTACCCTTACTGCCGGACTGTGCTAACGGTGTGTAATAATAATTTCATTCTTTTTTTATGACTAATGCAGTGCCGCTCAGGATTCTTGAAAGCCTTTTGAAACCATTCTGAAACCCAAAAATTCTGAGTGGCACAATTGCTTGTCACCTTGACACATAAGATGCTTCTAAGTCTCATTTTCCCAGTAATTTCCCTAGCTACGGTGCCCTTCCGACCGAAACACAATGATTACTGCTTCGCGGCAGAAATAGGCCGTTGTGGAACCCATAATCTAGCCGGCATCCTGTGCAAAAGAGTCCGTCACTGATACAATTCTTGCAACATACATACAATCATACTTGTCTTTGAGAGGCCGACATTATGGACGTATGGGGTATACGTCAGGAAACGTTCACCCAAATTTTATTTTCTTAGTAATCTAAACTTGTCCCGGTCTTCTTTCAGTACTTCTCCGATATGAAGTACCGGAGCGTAGTTGAACCTTTCCAACCAAAGTTTTGTTGAATTAACAGAACGGTTTTTTACGCCTTTGTTAGGTGTTTACCTGTTCTCTGGTAAGGTGCATCGGCGGGTCATAATTTGACAGTTTAATGTTTTTAAGAAAATAAATTTACCCGATCTATGTTTAACAACAACGCGGAGTTAGCATTGCCCCTCACTTCTACGAGCGTACGGCCTTGTGCACCTTTTGGTAGTTACGTATTAACTGGTTAGTAAGGGCTATTAAAACTACTTTTACGTTTACACTCCGAACGAAATAACAAATACAGACCAATTATAACCGTTATTATTCGTTTTATTGTAGACAGGTTCCAAGACTGTGTATTACTACTTTAGCTCCTTCCACTTTCATTTACGCTCACTCTATAAATTAGCACAGACAATCTTATTTCATTCATCCTCATAAGTCATAACCAAACTACTGCATACAAAAAACTTGCATCAGCAAACAAACAAACAAGATCCTGTACATTTTTACTTTACGTGTCCATATGATCTAGATGCACCGCGGACGGACATACACATTAATGGATTTAATTTCAAAATCTCTCCGGGTAAAGTCTTTATGGGCACAATAAGCCTTCCAAGCATCCGTGACTGCTAAGAAACCCGATCCTTTCCTAATGTCGGTCGCGGAGACCGAGGCACCGAGTTAGTCATATTACTAGTTTGTACAATTGTTTCATCGCTGTTAATGTCCGTTTTTATCAGTTACGTAACTCATAGTAGAAAGACTTGGACAAAGCTCAACTAACGTTTAAAGAAATATTATTAAGATTATGCTGGGAAAGTTAAAGTTAAAGCGTCCTGTGATGTTTCATTTGTATAAATTCGTTCGTTAACACAATAATTATTATAGTATCCATCTCTAGGTATTTGACTTGATTGGTGTTTGACAGTGTTTTTATTGTTTTGATAAGAAGTTATATTATGATCCACTAGGGCCTCGATGCTTAGTGATAGAACGTACCTACTGCAATGCAGTGGGGATCAGCATTGTTTAAAATTATAATTGTGACCAGCTACGGTCCCTTATAAAAGATGCTTGCACACTGCCTGCCGTTTTTTGTATCGAGATATAATATTTTGCAAACGACCCCATCGCTGGTGAAATAGTCGCCGCAGTTTGAGTAACACAAATGATATGATTTGATCTGATCTGATCTTAGTCGTAACTCAAGATTTGGAAACCGAAAAAATATTTACCGGTTAATTATTCAAACTGGACAACAACAGTATAAGTGCATCTCTGTTTTTCGGCAGCTACTGCCTACAGTCTATACTAAGTCCAACGAGACGACATGAAGAATGTAAACAAACACACCGTTACCGAGTTATATTGTCATAAATACGGCTGATTCGGACTCTTCCAGTGAATCATTTTTGTATAATACAGACGACAGCGATTAGAATCGGGAATCAATTATTTGTATATATGTAATTTATTCAAATAAAAATGTTTTGAAGCCTTAAAACTTTGTTTACATTCTTTATCTTGTCTCGTTGGCATTACTATAGAAGAAAACTTATGTCCGTATTCGATAAGGCGGCGGGGTCTCCATACGTTCTCACGAGTGAAACAACTAATCTTTACTATGTAACACTATACCCGGGGACGTCCGCACGCAACCTATAGCCGATTAGAACTGTACCTTCCGCTGTACTGTACATTCCTTATATAGCACTCAACGTCACACGGTTAATGTCACTGTCGATGTCATGACAATGATTGTTAAGACATACTCAGTTCAGACTAGATGTCAATACACTACAGTCAGTTTAGTTACTTTCTTCTTAAGAGACACTTGATCACATTATTGAGGCGCCTGGAATTGGAATACAGAACTTATGTTACGATGTATCATCTCGTAATACTTTTCTTTTATTATTTTATCACACAAATGTTATGTGGATCGATTTTAATCAACTGCTAGACCATTTGCGGTTAGAACCATATGAAGTGACTTTCAACATAATCGAAGCGACAAAAATCGATTTGATTAAAGTTTGAAACCTTTCAACTTAAACTTCTGAACTTTTCTTTCTTATTCCCTGTGAAATATTCCAACCATTAGTTTTTACTGCTACAACAGCTGATAAATCTCATGTCCTCGAATGTTGTGGCTCTGAGGAGCTGTCCTTAGATAGTTTATACGTCTAAATGGAGCCTCTTGCTGTTAGGCAACGCATGACAACAGGCCTGGTTTATTACTTTAGTGTGCATGACAGCTAGCTCCTTACGTACTAGGTATCTCGAACGTACTATCGCGAGTGTCTTACACACGTGGTACGTCAATCACTGTGGTTTATAGTGCGCGTATTGCTGAAAATAGAAGCTTACTGTTCACCGCTATTTTGTCGATTTTTTGACGTATAAATTATCTAAGGAGCTGTCATCTTCCAAGCTGTATGTACATGGATCATTTATGATTCTTTAGGTACACCTGGTTATTGCTATTATAATAATAAAACTCTCTCTTCTTCTAAAATCTCTCTTTCGCTCTTAATATAAAAATAAGTTTTGGCGCAGTAATTATTGACTATTCAGTGAGCCCCACGATTGGTATGTTCTTTTATTTAAAAATGTTCAATGTGTAAAACACTGTAAAAGATAAAACATATATTGTTATTATATTCCACTATGTCTTACATAAGTATCATTTGCTTAGTGGTTCTCCTTGAACTTAAACCGCGTTTTAAAGATGAAGTATGTAATTATAAAAAGTAAATTAATAGAATTATAAATTCATATTAATACAACTGTATAACGTTGTTCATATTTTTTTTTATCACAATTTGTTATAAGAAGTATTCGTTTATTACACAGCCCCGACATACAGACACAAATAGTGATGAAAATTAGTAAATAGTCACAACATGTCATTCCATAAGGGGTAAGCTTAAAGCAGGTAGGCGAAAATGCAAAAGGCAAAAGGCAGGAAGTAGGTAGGCAAAAATATAATAGAAATAGAAAATCTTTATTAGCAATAATTATTGTAGTCTTCCCATTGTAATAAATTTGTATGTAATATTTGAATTTATATAGGTTGCTATAGTGTTCTAATATATATTTATACTTAATCTTTTTAAGAATGTATACTTAAATGAATATAAATGGGAATGGGTACTGTATATATTATGTTACTATATTTAATTTATACATATATAATATGTAACTACAATACTATATACTACAAATAAAATGACATATTAGCATATAGATAGAGATTGATAGCGCAACAATAGCGCGCACCATACATAATTATTATGGACCCGTTCACATTTCACTGTACGATATATTATTGGCTTACTATACGCAATAATATTGCGCGTGAGCTAAGTACATGCTGTGCCGCCATCTTCCTCCTTCTCCCATCTTCAAAAAAATTCAAATCACCACGGTCTCCTCTGAACTTTATATCATTTGATATCCATGCACTGGCATTTATCTTCTTTCGTAGCATTATTCTCAACTATCCAGTATTAAATGCATTGTGTCGATCGTGTGAACACTCTTCAAAGATCGCGGTCAACTGAGCTTGCCATATACTATAAATACTTGCGATAGCAAACTCGCCAATAAATATATGAAACATGATGAAAATATTCAAATGATTTCTTCTACTCAAAGCTTTCCGTATTCGTTGCGAGCCGGACCCGCGCACGAAGGGTTCCATACCATCGTACACGATAACACTCCTAAGGCGGCTATTGAAAGCAAGGGGGAAGGCCTGGCAGTTAGCCTGGATATAGCGAAGGCCTTTGATCGTGTATGGCACAAGGCGCTCCTCTCAAAACTTCCATCATTTGGGCTTCCCGAGAGCTTGTGCAAGTGGACCTCCAGCTTCCTCACTGGGCGTAGCATACAGGTCGTTGTCGACGGATATTGCTCGAACCCGAAGCCCGTGAATGCTGGAGTGCCCCAAGGCTGTGTGCTATCTCCTACGGTTTTTTTATCTGCATATCAATGATATGTTGGACAACTCCAACATACATTGCTATGCGGACGACAGCACTGGTGATGCCGTATACACGGGCCATGCAGGTCTCTCTTGGGAAATCGTCGACCAGTGCCGGGAGAAACTTGTGTCTTCTATCGAGTCCTCTCTCGAGAAGGTCGCGGAATGGGGTAAATTGAACCTTATCCAATTTAACCCCCAGAAGACTCAAGTTTGCGCGTTTACCACTAAAAAAACCCCATTTGTCGTATCACCGCTCTTCGAGAACACTTCTCTTAAAGCCGCGCCTAGTATCGGAATACTGGGTCTCGAAATCTCGAGCGATTGCCAATTCCGTGGCCATCTGGAGGGCAAAGCCAAATTGGCTTCGAAGAAGCTGGGCGGCATCAATAGAGCACGGCAATACTTCAAGCCGGCCCTAGCGCTCTACAAAGCGCAGGTCCGGCCACACATGGAGTATTGCTGTCATCTCTGGTCTGGCGCACCCCAGTATCTGCTCGATCCATTTGACCGCGTGCAACGTAGAGCAGCTCGAATTGTCGGGGACTCAGTGCTCTGTGAACGGCTGGAACGGCTCTTGGCGTTGCGTAGAGACGTCGCATCATTGTGTGTCTTCTACCGCATTTATCACGGGGAGTGTTCCGAAGAGCTGTTTAACCTGATTCCTGCCGCCGAATTCCACCTTCGCACGACACGCCACAAGTTAGGATTTCATCCCCACCATCTGGATGTGTGGCGGTCCTCCACAGTGCGGTTTTCAAGGAGCTTTCTGCCTCGTACTACAAAGCTATGGAATGTGCTTCCTTGTGCGGTGTTTCCGGGACAATACGACATGGGTACCTTTAAAAAAAGCGCGTACACCTTCCTTAAAGGCCGGCAACGCTCTTGTGATTCCTCTGGTGTTGCAAGAGAATGTGGGCGGCGGTGATCACTTAACACCTGGTGACCCGTACGCTCGTTTGTCCTCCTATTCCATAAAAAAAAAACACTTCGAACCATATTGTTATTAACATTTTGGTTTTAGTATTTGTTGCTATAGCGCTGTCTTACATCTAAGAGGATATGCCGTTAATGTCACTAATCCAACTCAAAATAATCACTGACAAACGAACTTCTGTATCTCTCATAAAAATATTTATACTCGTTATAATAAGATTTCAATCTTTTTTTAAATATGATGGGCAAACGGGCACGAGGCTCACGATCAGGTGTGATGGGAAGTGGTGAAGAGATGGGGACAAGAGATGCGAAGAGGTCTGTTGTTTTGTCAATAACGCATGTTTTATTATTGCTCCCAGAACCCCGGTTACATGAAGGACAATTTCGTGATCTGCATAGAGTCGTTGCACGTGCCAGACGCCGGCGACCAGTATAATGTGAGTATACCTTTATTTATCTATAGGTGCTATTTACCAAGAATACGTTTTATTATGTGTCTTTTGTTCCACTAAGGTTCTTTTACATATTTTTTATTATTATTTAAACGGCTGCTATTATGTATTTAGAAAATAAATTAGCGCAAAAAAACATTCCGATTGGTAAAGAAATGCAAGTGAATCCGCAGGCGGCCGCTATGTATCATTTAATTTTTTAATTTGTCTTCCTCAAGGATTACTGTAATTACTTATGCACGAGGAAATACAGGGCCTGTAAGTTAATTAACTATTAATAAACTCAAGCCGCGTTTCACTGTGGGCTGTGGCTAAGTATTAGGAATATACAGTATTAAAGCAACCTTGCGTACCCATTGGTGTTCTGTGCTAATACATAATCATTTAAACATAAGAACAAAACTACGTTTAAAAAAACCAATTTCAGAAACTGAAAAGTAAAAATAAATAAATAAAGATTTAATTTAATACACCTCTTATACAAACCTTTAATATTAATAAAATACTAGATATTTTATATGTGATACCTATTGGTAGGTATTAAGTTGTGTCATGTTAATGGGATCATAATTCTCAGTGTTATCGATGTACCTACCTACATAAAAAAGTACCAATCGAATTGAGATCCTCCTCCTTTTTGAAGTCAGTTAAAAATGTTTGCCTTTTTTATTTATTTGTGAAATGCCTATACATTATTGTTGAAATATAACATGACTTTCATAAGATATAATCCTTACCTAGGTTATACATAATAATATGAAGAAGAACATAATATTATGAACAAGAACTGTATAATAATAAGATTTACGTCTTTTTTACGTTAACTATCAACCTTGTTATTAACGATGCGTTACTTACATACTATGCTTTATAATATTTATTATAAGTTTTAATAGGTTTTTTTCATTCAACATATTTTATAATATGTACACGTCGAAAATTTTTTTAGTAATAATATTATGTATTTAAAATAAAGTATAGTTTTATATGTTTGACATCATAAGTTGCCGTTCAGCGTTATTTAAGGCGAAGAGTAAGCAGAAAACACGCAAACATGGTGTTTCTAGACAAGTTTTGTGGTGAAAGTATAGCATTTCAAGCTATGAACACTACTTAATCCTGTTACACATATCCTTAAGTCTTATTTGTAGGTTGCTAATGCTTGCTTAGCTAACACTGCCGAGCCTTTTTGAACAACCACTTTTCTTTGAAATTAAACAAGTTTTTTGGCATGGCGTGACGCATTTTTTTGGTACTTCTCTCAGAAAAGTTATTCTTATAGCTTGTACTTTCTTGTGTAGGTTCATTTATTCAGATTAGTAGTTAATTGCGAGGATTGTAAGCATATAAACTGATTTCCACCCAAGAATTTTGAAAATATTGGCATTTTTACATAGATGGCGGGCCGGCAGCCGTGAACTGATATCGCTCAAGGTCGCTGGCATTTAGTGTCGCCTTAATACTGTTGCATTAAAATTAATTGAATTATATTATATATTTTCATATTATAATATTATAGCCAAGTTTATAAAATATTGTAAATTTTTTTCACACATTTTTTACATTTAGGGTTTCATATAAAATATAAGAATTTCTATTAAACACGAGTGTATAAAGTTTAAACAATTATATTTTTCTCTTTGCATTATTTATCCACACACACCTGAAAAGAGAAAGAAAATATATATCAGACATAAGTCAAACGAATTCAATTAGGGTCAAACGAGACTAAGACTAAGTCAACAGTCTTACGCAGGGTGCACTCAATAACATTTATAAGTTCAAGGCCGGAACACTCTTGCATAATATTCTTATCGATACCTCCACTTTGTTTAAATAAAAATATCCTTAGAATGTACTTTGTTTAAAATTCTCCTGGTGGTGTGGAAATCGAGGCGAATTTTTAGAGATTAGGTTTTCCACTGTTCTGCTATAGTTATTCTGTGTTTAAATCAGTTAATCCTCTAGGCAAGAGATGTTGAATCCTTAGAGTATTCAATGGTGTTAAGTCTTCTTCCTCAATCAAAAATAATTTTAAAGGAATAATTTTAAGAAAATAAATGGTATTTATGCCTTTTAAGTATAAAGACTTATAATATGCATTCCGCTCCCACGCTATCTATGGCCTCTCACTCCAGCAGGATTTTGATTTAATTTGATTGTTTAGTGGCCTCGCTACGAATCTGAACACATTGACCCAGCGAGACCTTAACTTGTAATATTCAGGGAGGAAACCTGAGAGGACGAGTATTCGTCCGGGGCAGAACATGCTACCACATCTACTTCTGCAGCAGAACAGCTTGTACTTCTAGAGGGTTACGGATACAGGTTCCGTCTTCCGTTTAAATTTGAAGTACAATTTAAGGGATTCCTCTTTAAGCTTCAGGCAGCGGCGACCCTACGTTTATAGCAGGATAGGCAGTCCCTCTTGGCGAAATGTAATTCAAAGGTCAATATTTATTTATTTGGCATATTTAGTTAAATAAAAGTTGAAGGACGTTTTACTTTTAAGTTTGCAGAATCTGTGCAAGGGAATAAATAGTAAAACTCTTTGAAACTGACCAAACTAAGTTCTTCATTGTCTCCAATTCCTTTGTGTGTTTCGTTTCTATCGTTGTCTTCTTTATTTTACTCACACACTCAAAAGATATATAGCCCAAAAGCAGTAATCACTTCAATGTCCTCTATAATGAATAAGGTTTTGGATCGATCTTTAGTTGGGCAGACTGAAGGCACGTTGGATTGTTGTATGATGGTGTGGAGCCGACGATAGTGCGAATATGGGTTGAAATATGGTGTTTTAGAATGGTGGACGTACACGTTGACTCCACGATCAGAATTGGACACTGAAAGAGGACAGGCCAAAAGTGTAAGAATAAGAGCTTGAATGAATAAGATCAAGCAAAATAATATTTCACATATTAGGGTTATTCGCTAATTTTTAAGCGATTTTTCGACCCCCTTCATCATCGCGAGATACTTGGATTCATTAAGAAAAATGTAGTAGTGTATACCTTACCTTAGATAATAAATACGTATAGATAGAGTCTCGTGCGTGAATTGCTCAAAATAGAGGTTAACTCTAAACTTAATTCAACTCAATTTTTTTCGACGTTTTCACAGCTGTCATAGTCTATCTAGCTAGATGTATAAATGATCTAAAGTGTGGACATGTTTTTCTTCTTAATTTAATCCAGTTTACCCGCAACATGACACTGTTTCTTGAGGGAAAAAAATTACGTTTTATTAGAGTAGTAAGAGTATGACAGAACCGTGGCAAGTGGTGGTCCGTCATTACAGCTTTCGTCTCAGATTATGTAGTAAATCTGTGATATGTAAGATAATAAAAAAATGAACAGCTATGTTTTGTGTGTCATCTTTTTGATAAACGATTCTACTATAGTTTCTTCGTTTCTCGGCGGTCAGTTAAAACTCTGAGTTAAAAACACAAAAATCAGCGAAGCATGGCGTTCGGGCAGCTTCAAAATAAAAGTGTTTTCCGTGAACGTTACGATGTCGTAAGGCACTGACATAAACGCAAACGCTATTATCACGTCTAAATACAAACCTCGACGACCTTGTCTACGATTTACTGATAAAAAATCATATCGCCTTTAATTTGTGATTAGTTTGGAATTATTTATGAGATTATGCTAAAAATGAATGCATTATATAATAATTATGTTCTTTTCGAGACCATTTTAAGCAGACGTCAAATATTATGAACATTTTGGGAGATTTTCATACTTTTTTTTTATGGAGTAGGAGGTCAAACAAGCGTACCTAATCTTAAGGTGACCATCGCCGCCCACATTCTCCTGTAGCAGGTACCACAGGAATCACAGACGTTATTGCAGCCAAGTATAGAGATTCCTTAGTTAGAGATAGAGAGTCTCTTGCCAGAGTTTGGCGAGTTAACATCTCCTGAGGATGCCTCGTGTAGAGGCGAAACACCTGTCGAATTGTTTGTAGACGAATGTTGACGGAATTAACACTCAAGAAAACTCAAAACATTTGGATTTATAGAGATGGTAAATACTTCGATTAAACAAAATAGATATTTTGCCTTACAAAAAATATGTTTGAATTTTACTGTAGGTACGAAGATTTTATACTCAGACCCCTAATAAGTACGTATATATTGAGGCAAATGAAAGCTCTTTATGCAGTGCTGGCAGCGTCGCGTCGGGGGTGATATATTTGTATCCATGTAACGTTCTCCAGTGTTCTACGGTGCATCGTATGGGAGATTATTGTATTGCACTTAACACAAAGATAACCATGTCTTTAAGAAATTTAATATTTAAATGAAACACTTTTTCAATGATTAAAACGCGTGTAATTGTTAGTGTGTTTTTACATTAGATTTTGCATAAAAGTTACATTTTTATTATAATTTTAATTAACCTGACGTTTCGGGACCTTCCCAAATCACGTTTTCAGGGGGTATTCTAGACCCCCTAAAAACGTCGTAAAATATGCAACACTCGCGTTAATCAAGGAAAATGCTACGAATATAATACTCGGACTCTTATAAAAATATTGATGTTTGAACTCTCGAGGAAGTCCAAACAATATAGAGGTCATTATAAAATTAATACCGTGCGCAGGCTTGAATAAGTTTGTAAATATTTTTAAAATGCACAGCACAATCGTTTGTTTAAACATTCTCATAATTATAAGCGAATTTCGGCCTTGCTACGCATATATAAATTTTTATATATAAATTCTTAATGTGTTGTTGTATAAAGAAAAATGTAAGTATACAAAATTAAAAAAAAAATGACAAAGGAGCAATGGAAAGCATAAATAATAATTATGTTCATTGACGGACTATAAAAAACTAGACTCTCAATTGCCTGTTAAAAGTTCGTCAAAAAATGTCCGAGCGGCTTTGTATAGACGTATACAGTAACTTTACATATACTTCTTATACATTCATTCAAATGAACACCTTATTACGTTGCAGTACTGTTCAAAGTCTATTGTATACGCTTATTAGAAGTAGTAACACTACGTCACGCGCTAGAAACACGCGTGGACGCGAATACGAGGCAAGAACATTTTGATTTAGCTATTGAAATGTAATTCTTAATATTATATAATTCGTCACGTTAGTTACTTACACAAATTTGTTAATGTCCCCTTTACATTCGCGCTTACTTGAAATACCGTACTCCATCCTTTTTAAGCTTGGATATGTTATTTGGACAGTTTTTCACTGAAAACTTTGTGATTGCGTGGCGTTGTATTCAAAGCGTGCTCGAAACACAACTGAAAGAAAACTCTGCCTTATAGTTTTGCTTCATACAATTTTTGAGCGTGATTGTTTTTCTTTATTTTACCTAAAGTTTTTAAAGAAGTTGCAATTGGAGCGACCGCCAGGCTATATAAATTTAATTAGGATATTACATTGTAAAAATATATTTTTATGAAAAAAGAAGCCAGCTGAGTTTCATGCGCTCGTTCTTCTCAGGTCTGAGGCATACATCACTCGAATGGGTGTGGTAGTTTTTTACTTTCATTAAGTGAAATCATTTTCATAATAATGAATAAAAATATTTGAATTCGAAATGAAAGTACAAGTATAATTGAAATTGGGTAGTCCTAATAACATACAAGTAGATACTAAATTGACAATATAATGAAGCACTTAACCCAGAAGTTCAATAGGTCAAACAATCGGCTGACAAACCAATTATGTTCCGATTTGCCAAAATTCATAATTGGACTATATTGACACTCATTTGCCGAAAGTGTTCACAAGTATCTTAGATAACTATAAAATCTACTCTGTATTACTAAATGAGTGCTTCGTTGCAGTTTGTGTGTGATGAAATCACGTTTTAATTTATTATTTTCAAAATATATAGACCAGGGTCGATAATTTTACGGGCGATCTGAGGTCGGGAAGTGGAAAAAGGAGGGTGTTTAAGGGTAAAAAACGGTTTATCTCGATTTCCGGCAAAACTACAAGTCTTATGGATAAAAAGTCAAACAGCAAAGATATAATTAAACGATGTACAATTTTTTACACTATTTTCACATAACCCCAAAATTTATGTGAAAAATTCAAATAAACAAATTGTTGGTATTTTATTTTTATCTTTTACAAAAAAAAAATCCACGTAATTTGGTGGAAAGTTACCTTTTTATATCCCAAATAAACTGTATTTTTTTTTATTTCAAATATTAATATTTTCACCTTATTTTGACTTAATATCGAAAAAGAACCCTTATTCTCTGCCGAAAATTCTTATGTCAAAATATCAGCTTTTTCAAAAAAGTCGGTGGGCTTTTTGTTTGTTGAAATCTCTACTTTTTGATGGTGTAAAAATTCACCCTACTCCTTTTTTTTTCACTTTTTATTATTTTAAAAGGCTTCAGCACTGGTCTTATAAATATTTTATTTTATTTTCACACCTTCTGCGTAATAATAAGCATTTATTTTCTAAAGTTCAACATTATTTATATTTAAATATTTATAATATCACTTGATAAATTGAGAGCCTTGACATTTTTTGTGAAAATTTTAATTTAAATCAACGAAATTTAGTGCAATGCATAATTGCTTAATCCTTTTTTTGTGTTCTCCTATTGACCAAACAATTGAATTAAATCTCTTTACAAGCTAATTACAACAACCCTAGCTTTCATAAGAATTTCGATGTTTCAAATTGAAATCATTTAAATTCGAAATCATTATTCAAACAAACAAATCAAAATTGTTAAAACATTATCGTGCTGAGGGTCGTCTATGCGCTAATATGTTCTATATCTATGGTTAGGTTTGTTGTAAATGGAAGTCCGAAGTATTTGTCAAACCCTCTGAGAGACAAGCGTGATTGAATGTATGTATGTATGTATTCGAATTGTGAAACAAACACGTCTTGAAAGGCTTCCATACGTTTGTCTGTATGACAGCGGCTTGTAAACTGCTGTACTTAAACAGCTGAAATTTGGACAGTGTGTATCATCTAGTAAGCATTGAAGAAGGGTGAGTTCCATAATAGCTGCAAATAAAAAAAAGAAATTAAAGAAAAGAATTTTAGGAGTACCTACATAGCTTCATATCTTGTACTTTGATTCGGAAAATTGTTTGTTTATGTACGTATTTGTTACTCGTAATGAAATACAATCATATTTTTTATGAATCCAATGTTGTGTTTCAAAAAATAATACTTACTCGCTATTGTTATCGTACGTATTAAGGAAGTGAGAATCCGCGCAGCAGTGGAGAGGTGAGACAATGACAAATGGAATAATTAAAAATAATTCCATGTTATTATCAAGAACATTGCCAGAGCCTAAACTTGAACCTACATTTACAAAGAATGAACTATAAACCTTATTCTGTAATAAACAACTTGATGTATAACTATATATTACTATTATAATACTCTTTATTACAACTTGATTGTATAGTTTACATTTATACATATCGCATATTTATAAAAACAATAATATTATGAATACAAATTCGGCCGGTGGTTAGGGCGACAGACAATACAGCTACCCTCTGTATCTCGCCCTTAAACTAATTCTCTTGAGATAATGGTCCACGCTCTTTGCTTTATAGACGTTTACACAAACGACTATTCTGAACAATTAGGCTGAGAGCTATAGATACTTAGTCTTTGCATTGACTTTACTTACGTAAAACTTGGCTGAGTGGGATGAAACGCGAACTTGACTTTTACATTGGGCTGTCTTAGCTTAAACTCAGTATGATTTCAGCTGTCAAATGACAATAGTAACGAAATCAGAGCTTATGCTAAGCTTACTCTCAACTGAGTTTTACGTAAGTAAAGTCTGAGCAAAGACTAAGTATATATAGCTATCAGCCTTATTCTTGAATCAACATCCCCATTAGTAACCTCGTCTGTTAGGTCTAGACACTTCGGCAATTTGTGTATCTCAGCTTATACGAGGTTATATCTCGTAAAAGCTGAGGTTACCTCAAAATCATACAGTGCAAATGAGCTCTCAATATTTATACGTATTAAAAAAAACTACTTGCTAGATCTCGTTCAAACCAATAAGTCCATTTCTGAACATATATTGTTATTTAGTTTTTGTGAATGCATGATATGCATTTGAATATTTACTAATTGAACACCAAGCCAATACCTATATTGTTATTGCATATTATTGTCGACCTATTCAGAAGTAGTAAGTGACCTGGCTACTAAGCTACAGGTTCCAGGTTGAATGCCGTTGGGTTCCAACATATTATATTATGATTATGGATATCTATATGTACGTTTAAGTATATTGTGTCAAATATATCGATTGCTATCATCCTTGCACCCGTGGTGACAATTATTGCAACCTAAACTGGGGCAAGATAATTTGTGTAAAACAGTGTCAAATTATTATTATTATCATTTAGTGCCGGTTAAAATAAATGTTAATATAGATTGAAGGTGTGTAATTGCAAAGGCAAAACCTGCCTCAATAGGTGTCTACTAAAATGGCGCCAGTTTCAAATTGTGACCAGTGACATTATTCTGTGGTTGTGGGGTAGTCGTGTTCGACCCGATTGACAAATATCCCAAGTTTTCGCCTAAACGGGTTCTTGGAAAGGTCTTCCCAGAAAAAAACGGTGTGTGACAATTTTTTTTGTTCTATATTTGTAAATGTATGTCATAATATTAACTGTATGCTATGCATGATTAAGTAAGTTAGTAAATTTTGCTGTGACTATTCGCGCTCCATTATTCTAGTCGAACCGACTTTACCCGGATTTTACAGCGTTATATGGCCCAGCGTGACAGCTCAGTTACTTTCTATACTTACAAAATGAAGTGCACCGAAGGCGTGAAGAAGTCCTATTCAAAAATAAGCCCGTGTCTAAACAAAACTATGGTAGGAATATTACAGCTCAATTCAGATTCTTTTTCAATATACTATATATTGTGATAGACTAGATAATTATACTCAGTAAAGATTTTTCATTCAAATTCAAATTTCAAATTCAAATATTTTTATTCAAAATAGGATTTATAATCACTTATTGAACATCAAAATCTACCACCCATTCAAAAGAGACTGCCTCAGACCTGAGAAGAATGGGCGCAAGAAACTCAGCGGGCTTTTTTTTATATAAAATATGGATTACAATGTAATATCGTACAATAAACATTAATAATTAAAGAGCCTGAGGGTGTTCGCTTTAATCCCAGTCCGTCGTGTCATTAAGAAAATCGTTTATGCTATAATAACCTTTCCCACACAAACGTTTTTTAACAATTCTTTTAAATTTCGTAACACATTAGTTTTGTACATTTTCTGGGATCATATTGTAGAAGCATATACATCGCCCAACAAAAGACTTACTAACTCGACCCAACCGAGTAGTAGGCATAACAAGTTTATGTTTGTTCCTCGTGTTAACATTATGAATGTCACAGTTTCTAGAAAATTCCTCAATGTGCTTATGAACATACAAAACATTATCAAAAATGTATTGAGAAGCTTTCTCGATTAACCAAGAATTCTTTATTATTTCAGTTCTTCCGGGTTAATATCTTTCGATGACATTGATTCACGATGTTCTTTTGTCAACTTACGCATCTTTCCGTCCTTGTTCTACATTTTGAACGCGTTTTAAATTGTTGATACTACAAATACAAAAGTGTACAATAATTTTACATCGAATATTATCTGATTCAAGTTGTGTCACGTTTCTCTTATAATCAAATATTTTACTGCATATTTAATTATAAAATTATAATTAAATTTACTTCAAAGTTTTCCCTATTTGTTTACTCAGCAAAACGGTAGCCAGGTCACGACAGATCAAGAAAGTATCATGAAAGATGGTTTCGTAAAAGAAAAAAAAATCTAATCAGTATCTACAGTAAACTCTTTGATGGTCGATTAAAATAATGATTTACAAAAACTGGATTTTTTTCTGCCGAGTGTGATTTCAACTGTCAAATGACAATAGTAACGAAATCAGAGATTATGCTAAGCTTACTCTCAACTGAGTTTTACGTAAGTAAAGTCTGAGCAAAGACTAAGTATATATAGCTCTCAGCCTTATTGTTGAATCAACATCCCACCTGTTAGTAACCTCGTCTGTTAGGTCTAGACACTTCGGCAATTTGTGTATCTCAGCTTATACGAGGTTATACGAGGGGAGGTCAAAAAGTTCGCGGAATGACTGGGAAAAAAGATGAAATGATACATTATGTTATTTTTCCTTTTCAATATATTCCCCCTTAACACGAATACATTTTTGGGATCTGGCATATAACTTATTAATACCGTCGAAAAAATAGGTTTTGTCTTGGGCGTCAAAATACGCCGAAATCGCCGACTTGACTTCATCATCGTCTCTAAATTTTTTTCCACGCAGCTCTTTCTTCATCTTTGGGAATAAATAAAAATCGCTAGGGGCCAGGTCTGGACTGTAGGGTGGATGGCGTAGTTGTTCAAAACCGCATCGATGAATGGCAGCCGTCGCAACATGACTCGTGTGAACGGGCGCGTTGTCGTGCAAAAGGAGTACACCTTTTGTCAGTTTTCCTCTTCTTTTTTCTTTAATAGCTTCTTTTAATCGGTCCAATAGGGAAGCGTAGTACTCTCCCGTTATAGAAACACCACGTTCTTTATAATCGATCAAAAGAATACCTTCAGTATCCCAAAAAATAGTCGCCATGATCTTTCCGGCCGATTGCGACACTTTAAATTTTTTTGGGGGTGGTGTGCCTTTTTTGTGCCACTGCATCGACTCCTGCTTTGACTCAGGCTCATAGTGGTGAACCCAAGTTTCATCACCGGTTACAATTCGGGCCATAATTTCTTCCCTAACTTCTCCACAGCGGTCCAAATACTCGCGGGAACAGTTGACGCGCTCACGTTTTTGCAGCGGCGTGAGCATTCTCGGGACCCACCTTGAACACACTTTACTCATGCCAAGATGTTGATGAAGAATATTTAAAATTGTGGTTTCTGATACTCCAACTGATGCTGCAAGTTGTTTCTTCTTCAACCTTCCGTCTTCCAATACAAGTTTTTCAACTTTTTCAATGATTTCCGGCGTAGTGGCCTCAATGGGCCGTCCAGGTCGAGGATCATCTTCAATTGACTCCCTTCCTTGCTTGAAAAGGCCGTGCCATTTGTAAATCATGGTTTTACCAGGAGCAGAGTCTCCGTAAACAGCTAACATCTCTTGCAAAATAGTTTGAGGCGTTTTTCCTTGTTTGGTGAGGAACTTTACGACGGCGCGATGTTCAATTTTCTCCATAGTGGCTAGTTTGTTCCCGATTTACTTGTTCACTCGTTTGTAACTCGAAAGCTAATGACCCAATTAGGCTAGAAATTGGCATATATAGTAATTATGAGTTACTCAAGTAGCGGCTACCTGGAGGAGCGACCTCACCCCCGCCAACCCCGCCATTCCGCGAACTTTTTGACCGCCCCTCGTATCTCGTAAAAGCTGAGGTTAGCTCAAAATCATACAGTGCAAATGAGCTCTCAATATTTATACGTATTAAAAAAAACTACTTGCTAGTTATAACTAGAGATGGACCGTGTACTCGTTTAATGCCTCGCCTCCACTATCGGCGATGATCGTCCATCATCGGCAAGTTAATCGTTGATCATCGTGTAAGCATCCACACGATCGTCCGTAATCATTTATTGGATTTCATTATTTAATAATATTGGTGAGGGATTATACACTTATATCTCATAGTAACGCTAAATATCTGAGCACCTATATATAATATACTTACCCTATTTTTATCTTGTTATTTATGTTTAGGATTCCATATTTCTGGGTAGTTGTGATAAAGTTCTATGAATGTAAATGTTTCTTCGATTGACAACCCAGTTATCATTGTATCGTATTCGCTCTATGCAAAAACAATCGCCGCAACGACGACGCGAAGTACGTTCGGCTTAGCTCACTGTCAGTGTCCTCCAGTGAATGAATGGCATGCGATCAGTTTGCATTCCTCTTGATTTAAATATCTCATTCTGAATCTGGGGTCCAGTAAATTAGACAAACAGTAATATTTGTTACCTCCTAAATATTGAAAGCGGTCCTGAAGTTCATCTTTAAGCTTTTGTAAGCATATCTGCGCGTCTCGCGTTATCAAGGAGCAATAAAAGTGGAGATCGATTCATGAGTCGGGCCTGCATCACTGCTAATTTTGTTTTTATTGTTCGGAGTTCGGCACAGTAGACATCTGCCGTTATTGCTTGACCAGATCGGAGAAAGCTAAAGTGAATAACACCATGATGAGACCACCAAACAGTTACCATTACCTTTTTATTGGTAAACTTTGTCTTAGGACACTGTTGCGGTTTTTGGCCTGAGGTCAGCCATTGCATTTTTCGCTTACGGTTATCGTAAAGAATCCACTTTACATCACATGTAACAATTGGGTCCAATATTTCTTCATTTCTGTATCGATTCAACAAAGGCAACACGAGTTTCAACATTCGTTTCTTTCTGCAGATCAGTCATATTACGAGGCACCCATTTTATTTCATATTTTTTATTTTATTGATTTGATGCAAATACAATAACAATATTGACTATATTGTTGATAAGGTACCGTTTAACCATGCCGCTAATTCCTGGGTAGTTTAACTCGGATTAGCTTATTGATATTGCGAGTCGTTTCTGCGCCTTAGTTGTCGGAACTCGTATTAAAATCACTCGAATTTTCGAAGTATCCATCTTTCTTGTTTAAGCTGAATAAAAAAAGCAACTGAAAGTCGATAATCGAATGTTGCACATTTTACAAAGAAGAACTACATAGGTACCATGTGAAAAAAGTTTCACTCATCAATCTCAAACCATGAAAGTTCTATGTCAATTATTCCAAGTACCTATTACAATAAAACAGCAATCTTTTTTTTTCACAGCAGCATTTTTTTCTCAAAATTGATTCCTGTAGAATTCTTTTTGATGTCAGTTACAGTACTTCCACCGCTTAGGAAACAAATGGTGATTACAATAAATATTTTGAACCGGTTATAATCATGTAACATTAACAATAAACAATTGTGTTCATTGCAGGTACACGAGTTACCCGCGGAGAAGCTGAAGACCCGCGAGGTGGTGCACATCGACATCGCGAACGACCCGATGTCGTCGGCCGACTACAAGCCCGAGACGGACCCGACCAAGTTCAAGTCCGCCAAGACGGGCCGCGGACCGCTCGTCGGCCCCGCCTGGAAGAAGGACGTCACGCCCGTCATGACGTGCTACAAGCTGGTCACGGCCGAGTTCAAGTGGTTCGGGCTGCAGGTGAGAGATTAGCGGGACAAACACAGGAGCGTTGCCGGCCTTTAAGGACGGTGTACGCTCTTTTTTTGAAGGTACCCATGGCGATATACATCCAGATGGTGGGAATGATAAGGCAATTTGTGGCATTTCGTGCGAAGATGTAATTCGGCGTCAGGAATCAGGGGACACAGCTCTTCGAAACACTCCCCGTGATAAGTACGGTAGAAGACACGCAATGAAGCAAGCGACGTCTCTAGGCAATGCCAAGTGATCCAGCCCTGGGCACAACGCACAGAGCACTGGGCCCTCGACAGTTGGAACTGCTCTGCGTCGTACGCGGTCTAATAAATCGAGCTGATACTAATTAGAAATATATGTATATATTAGAATAAACAATTTGTTATTATTTATAGTTATATCTGTCTATATTTAATATGTCCTAGAATAGGTGGGACAAACAAGGGCAAACGAAAATAACATATTTTGTCTATGAGCTTTCAGATAAGCAAAAAAAGTATATATATGTATCTGTTAATTAAGGGCATAAAAGACATTTATTTTATCAAAATTGATTACTTTAGAATGCTTTTTAATGTCATTTCTAATATACTAGATACTACTACCGCTTCGGAAATAAATTCCGCTCTGAGAGTGAAGAAGCGACGCAAGAAACTCTCCCAGCATTCTTTTTTTTGTGCTCTTTTCAATAAAAATATACAATATTGTACAGTCATTTCTATCGCTATAAAATAATCACAATCTAGTCCCAGGCTGTCCGATCATTTAGATATTCAGCTGTGGAGTAAAAGGATTTACGACAGAGCCATTTTTTTATAAAACATTTAAATTTATTTATAGATAATGCCCGAACGGTGGCTGGGACTTAATTATAGAAGTGTATACATTTACCCTTAAAGCTATTATGTATCTTATGAAGCCTACCTACTAGAATTAGTTACAAGCAATCCCTTATTAAATTCACTATTAAGAGCAAAAAGGTGACAATATTTGTGAACGTATATTAAATTTTCATAAATGTACTGACAATGAACAGTCATAATATTTATTTCATTGAGTCTGTCTGTCTATAACCAAGCTGATATATAGCACGAACAGCTCTCTTTTGCAGAGCAAACACTATATCAATGTCAGCAGCATGACCCCATAGTAAAATACCGTACGTCATTATTCCTAAAGTTAATTATAATTAAGTTTTACTTCAATCGCGCGTTAAGATTACACGCACACGCTTTTCTTTTTTTCAAATTAACAATTTATTGACTTATAGAAAGACCAAAGCTTGTGTTTAGAATTTTTGTCTATTTGGGAGTTTGTTTATGCACGCATATTATAGTGACATTATGGCAAGCCCAACTGGTGTTGTAAGAGAATGTGGGCGGCGGTGATCACTTAACATTAAGTGTAACTCATTTGTTCTTCTTTTCCATAAAAAAAATGAAATTTCTTGTAGGTACATTATTTTATTTATGGTAAAATGCGGTAGTTAAACACGCGTTATGTTTTATTGATTCAGTGAGCGATAAGGAATGTATGAAAAATCTAAATTATCCTGAAAATGATAACCAACTGGATTAAATGTGCTGTAATCAGATAATATTCGTATTTATTTAACGATTAACAAAAACTTGAATGATATTGTCATCATTTCGTGTGTCGTAACAATTTATTACATCAATTATGTTACCTTTATCAGTTTTAATGTATGAAAATAATATTATTGTTTCGTTTTCAGAGTAAAGTCGAGAATGTTATTCACAAGTCAGAACGACGGCTCTTTACCATATTCCATAGGTAAGCTTGTTTTGGAAATATTACTAAGGTAAAGTAAGCACGGCAGCATATCAATCAACTTGGCAGAATTTATATTGCCGCGAAACTTAATAGAAGCTATTTTCATCCCGCGACTTCCAGGGAATCCTTGCAGATTCTCGAGAACGCATGTAGCTACTGTCGGTGCCTGTGGGTCAAACATCAACTGTCCCTCAAAGCGAACGCGAGAATTTTTATAAATTCGCGCGCCTTCTCGCGTAATGAGACATTTCTGTGGCCCTACAGTCTAGGCTAGGTCTTGTAAACCACACAAAAATATGATGACATAAATATAGAACCATACTTACTGTATTTGCTATTTCAATTAACTTTACTATGTTTATTGGCAAGAAACCTGATCATTTCAAAATAAATAGCAATACTCATTAATTACGCAAAATGGCGGCTACTTTTGACATTGACATTTTATGATGCTAAACAACTATTTATCTTTTTGATTTAATTTTGTGGATTCCACCGATCCATCTAGGATATTCCTCTTTTTCTTGGATCTCTGGAATGGGTTCTTATTTGTCATTGGTTACCATGACACCAGCTGCCTGTATAATCATGGGGCCTCCATTTGAAAATTCCTGTATGTCTCATACAGATAACCACATAACTATTCGTGATTTTTTTTTTCATTGTGTTTTGCGGTATTCCTTGTATTTTTTTTGAAGTTGTGTACAAGACCTAGCCAACTCTGTAATTCCTTCTTTACGCTTCCGTTACACGGCAAATATGTATTATATGAGCAGTATTTGAACAAGACGAGTTACAATGTTATCTTTATAACTACAATGTTAGAGTTTTTCACTTTATCATCACGACAAAACTACCTACTGGATAGATTTAAATTTAGGCTTCTAACTTTTATTCCACTTGACCCCTATAAAAAAAATGCGATTCCCTCATTTATTATTCCGACAAATGTCCTATAGACAAATTTGAGTCGTGATTCACCTTACGTTCATCTTCCTACAGTCATAATAAACAAGTAGATCGAATACGTTTGAACATACATTTCCTGAGTAACTGTTATCATTTTATTATAAACACTGACATTGTCATACATTCATTTTCGTGTAAATATAAACCTGTTTTTATGATTTTATAAGAATTATCAGCAAAGTGGGCCATGAATTAATTAGTTGATGGTACATTGTGTTATATCTTGTAAGAAACCTTTCGTTCGTCGTTACAAAGAACACATGCTCGTCTCGCCATATTGGATATTATGGTCATATCGCTGTATATTTTCAGACAAGTGTTCTGTTCGATGGACGACTGGTACGGTATGACGATGGCAGACATCCGCGCCATCGAGGATCGCACCAAGGAAGAACTGGAGAAGTTGCGCCGCGAGGGAGAGGTGCGGGGCATGAGGGCCGACAACGAGTAGACGGAGAGACAGCACCGACATATACATATATATATACCGCCATTCGCATATACACCCGAGAGACGCAACATACAGCGATATTGTCCAAGAATAATTGGCAATAACATCTTTTTTAGTATTTAAAGTGCTTTGGGAGTTGTGTCAAAGATGTATCTAGTTTCGTAGTATTGAAAAGTTTGTAGACTAAGTCAATGTTAAACTTATCTCAGTCGTAACTCTTGACAGTTGTTGATCTACTGCAAGTTATAAAACTCGCTCAGGCTGTTGTAAGCGTCCAAATAAATCATGACTCGGGTTATGTAATAATTTTATTCTGTGACGCGACCTTCATAGCATTAACGCTGCGTCAGAAACACCATCATGTAAATACGCTGATGTCCATACATTTCGATAGTTGTCAACACGATGTGAGCTCGAAGTGTATCTGCAGACATTTACGAGTCTTTTCTGTAAATTGCAATGAGAATTAACACACTGTCATCTCATAATTGACATAGAGCATGCTGTCATACTTACTAAACATTCTGAATTAATAAAACTTGTTCAATCTTGGACCTTCAACGCTGGTAAATATGTTAACACCGATCAAATGCATAATCTAAGATTAGTAACTAAGCTAAATTTTAAACATGACATTGGCTGACTTGTGGTGCCCCTTCCACAGAAGCCACAGTAAAGAGAATAAAATAGAAATTTATCGAGTATATAACTTGGAGAGAATAAAACTTGGCTCAATCTTAATCTAAATTTAACCGATCAATAATAAAATTAAATTAGAAAACAATTTGTTATGTTTTTAAAGTTATACTCTCACTTCTAGGAGTGGGGTTTAACTGTAAAGTGGATCCTGTAGATGAAGCCACAACATGAGAGTTGAACAAAGCATGCAAGATTTAATGACGATATGTCACTCGAACGGTTAGCTCAGTTTGTTAAAGCACCGGCACGAAACGCCGGAGGTCATGTGTTCGAGTCCGGCATCGTTCATAAAATTTTGTTATTCAATTTTATTTCAAAATTACAAAACGCATAAGCTTGGTGGTTTACTTTTATGCGATATTGACTAAATTGTCGTGTATCCTCCACAGAAGTCACTGTAGGAAGAATAGAGTTTTATCGTTTAACAAAATAATAAGTTTGATCTATAAAAACTGCAATGCAAATAATATACGGTGACAGCCTTGTTTAATACAGGAGAGTAAATTTATTAATACATAGAATGAGACTCACTCGAATTATCCCTCAAAGACACAATTTCATCATCTGGTTGCATGATGAGACACTTTCAAAAAATTGAAATACCGTGTATCTCGGCTGTGTATAAATGAATGAAAATTACTGTGAAGTCTAAGATCCATGATATAATATTATGTTGACTATTCACGGTCCTTTAATTTTTCAAATCAAAAACTAAACTAAAATGGAATGACTTAAATAAGTGTTTATTAACATTCAACATAATTAATACTGATGTGGATGTTCTATAAATTAAATGGCTAATGTTTTGGAATACAAAGATGTTGTTTGAGTTGGGTCGTAGAACTTGATGTCAAACATCATGATATGCATTCAATTGAACCGTGAATGGTCTCATTAAATAAAGTATTGAATGCAAAAGACTCAGTGAAGCGGTCATTAAATTGAGTAATATGTGTGGTGGACTTTGAGCTAATGATTTATTAGTTATATAACATACATTATGTTGCTATATAACAAAAGTAAAACATATTTATTTATCAACTAGAATTGACAAAATACTAAAACTCAGCAGTTTACAAATGATTTTTTTTATTTATCTTATAATTAGCAGACCCAACTAACTTCTAAATGTTGCTTAAATATAAAACTATTGATGATGGTACATGAAATGTTATAAATATGGTATGTTGTGCAATTCAAATTGGTTAGGATGAGTGATTCACAAAATTAAAGGAAAAGCGACTTGCCTGGTTCAATTTCAATTCTGAACCAGTCCAGGACCTAATTAAACCCACACAAAAATTAGCAGAGGAGTATAGTGACAAATACACATGCAAGAAAAATTACATTTTTATATATTTTGAGTTAAAATCTAAAAAGATTAACATTCTGCTCAGGTCTCCCACACACAAACTGCCCAAGCATCATCCTAGGTACTATAATTGTTATAGTGACTGCTGGCAGTCACTTTATTATGGCAAATACTACAAAACTACTGACTCCAAATAAATTAAGAAGAACTTGTTTTGTGTAACAATGTGATTTGACCAGTACCTCTGTTGATTCATGGGCAAGTAACAATAATATAAATAGCTAATTAATTTGATTGTGTTATAGATAATATTATGTACTATTTGAATAAGTAATGTTGTAGTCAGTGGTTGAATGGTAGTGCGTTACCTAACTTAATATTTGACTAACGTTTTAGAAAATTAATAGATATTAAAGTGTGGTTTCAGAGCAGACAATAAGTCAGACATCTAACTGAAGAGCTAACTGTCATTATGGATGTTTTGACATTGGCAAAGTGACATATGTCAGTTTACAGTTTAATTAAAATAATCCCATTGGTAATCAGCATTTTGTTCTTTCTAAGATAGCCGAGAATTACCCACAATCTAGAGTATATATACTTGTATCTGAGAGGTAAGCGTGCAAGCAATAGGGAGGTAGGGTTAGTTATCTGAAATTATTTCTGCTCAGGGATCATACTATACCATAAATATTTTGTGAGATTCCGCATTTAGATTTAATGTTACGCTGTTTAAAATAATATAGTAAATTAGCAGAAATTGATGAAAATTATTTTGTTGTTGCATAATTTGGGGTAAATGGAGAGCTCCCGGAAAATATATGAAAATAAAATACTGAATACAAATATGTAGATTTGTGGCTCTTTGTTTTTCTACAATGTTACCGAAATATAAAATCTAGCAAAACACAAAATAATTATTTAAAAAGTCCATATTACTGTTGATGGTCTGGAGACAATGCATCTTTCACTAATTGGTCTGAACATTTCATTGTTTCCAGAAGTTCAATGATAGATTGATGTTTCATTACAGAGTTATCACTATCTACCCCATTTATAGAGATATTATTCTTCGCACATCACACATTTTTTTTAACTTGTTACAATAATATCTGGCAGAATTGTCATATGTCAGGCAACAATTAGTGTTATCCGACTTAAAATGTAGATATAGTAATTGGTTGAAGGTGGTTAAGGTATGGGGTCTACGGTTCGGTATTAAACAGCCACACCGATGTCGGATGAATGTATTTATAATTGTTTAAGATTGATGTTCTAACAAATCAGTATTTTGATATAATATGTCTGACATTCCAGATTCCGGTTGTATTGTGGAAATAGTATTTATTAATATTTTGCAATTTTGTGTCCTGATGGCTCTCTTTTAATGTTATTCAGTTTTGGCATTCCTGTGTCATGTAAAATTAGAATCATTGCTATAAATAATATTCCCTGTATTGTATATCATTGCTTTTATTTTATTTTTTACTTTATTTCTGTGACTATTTATTTTATTTAATAGTTTTTCAGAGCTCTTTGGGCTGTGATAGTTGTACTTGTTTACATTGATAACATAATGGTTCTATTCAATATAAGTTATTTAAGACTCACACAAGTTCGCGCGAGAGCTCTGACTTTATTCATTTGCTTGATTACTGCAGCTTTTGTTATGTGTTTTATAAGTTGTACTAATTTTTACAATAAATAGCGTGATATATATATTTAAAAGTAGTCTTTTATTGATAATAGATTCAATCCTCTATTAATATTCACTATTCAAGGATTTAAATATAAACAATGCAAATATAATATAAAGTACCTAGGTAGATAATTGTTGTTTGAAAAGTACAACTTGCTTTAGCAAAATTCTTTGTGGGGATAGTAAATAACAAGTAGATATTTTGTTGTAAATTATTATAATTGTTGCAGTTACCAATAAATTTTTACTCTTTTTTCCTTTGAGTTTTCTTTAGTTTGCTTTATACTGTTCATTAAAATAAAAATATATTCGCCATTAATGGTGAAACTTTGTAGGTTCCTTATGTATTATTATAGAGTAGTTATAATCAATGACATCGAGCACCTTCATAATTTTTTGAGAGAAATTAAATCAAATTTCTGTATTATTTAGGCTATAGTGAAAATATGCGAAGTACGTTTGTCAATTTGTGGAAAATATCTAAATGTACTTAAAAATAGTAAGTACTTAAATGACATTTGTTGTAAAATGTATTAATATATTAGTATTCTGAAGGCCAATCAAATAAATAATTTAAAGTGACGTGTTTCTTATTCATAATACTATTTCTTTTTTAAAAAGAGTGAGATGAAATTAAAACAATATTAGTTTATACTGTAAATAACTGTTATTGAGTATATTGTAAACTTAAGATCCTGTGAGTAAGGCTTTGTCTACGTAAAAAGACCAACAGCGAACTGATGGCATCTCATCATTTCTCTTTCACTCGCCTCGGTAGTAATATTAGTTTTTATAGCCAAATTCGTCATTAGAGGACCCGAAATAACTCGAGTGAGATAACAACGCGACCATAATGTAACTTTACCTTTTCACTTGTAAGTAAAGTTGTATAATCCCTGCGTTGAGATAGGGAGAGGGCGCCGGCGTCATCCAAGTGACATGGTAGCCATACGTGCCAAAATTATGAATCAGAAGTACTGAGTGCATACCTACTGATGTCTGCTTGCCGACTCCACGTAGATGTCAATATAACGTCCGCCGCGCGTCGTTTAATAATAGTGTTTTGTCTAGGGTATGAGAATATTTGGTATAATTTTAGAAGGAAAATTAATAAAATAAGTTGATAGTATTGGTGAGTTGGATTTGCATAAAAATTATTGATTTTTTTTCTATGTGGACTTATGCATAGCTTTATTTTCCTTCAATTTTACAGCCGATTTGCTGACAATGCGAATATACTGTTACAAAAGCTAATTGTACTTGCAACAACTAACATTCAGCCAGGGAATAAAAAAAGTTTGTGTGTGTACTTAGATATGTATGCACGCAAACAGTTACACTTCTTTGGCATAACAAAATAAATAAAAAAAAAATATATATTTCTCAAGTTTTTTTACGTTTGTAGAGAGAACAATATTGTAATAAGGAAGATATCAGTAAATACAATTAATGAAAATATTATTATACTGCATAGTTTAATTTTATTTTAATACAATTAGAAAAAAAAATATATTTAATTTAACATATTGAAATATATTTAATACTCGTCCATTTGTTGTGCCAACTATGGTCAGGGTGTGGGTTTACGCGCATCATAATAATTCACTCTGATATTTTTTCCTTAACGCGCCAAAAGAAGTATACATTCAAAAGGTATATTATTTCCATAAAGTAAATATAGAACAATATTATACGTTTTGTCATATTATATAAAAGATTTCTATGAAATTTTGTTTATATAATTTATTACAATAAATAAATAACATTTACATCTTAATAATAACCAATTTTCGGAAACATTGAGTGATTTTTATTTTATCACTGCCGCACTAGTAGAAAAACATTCAAAATAATATACAAGTAGGAATATCTACAGTAAAATATAATTTGTTTCTTTACAAATACTCTTGGTTTGTACTATATTTATGACAGCTGTCAAACTAAAATAACAGCGTAACTTAATTGTAGGACGGAGCACCTACAGGTAACAGGAATAAGGATTGATATTCTATATTAGGAGGAATGCCTGAATCAATCATGGAATAAAGAAATAAATAATTTTAATTTAACTCTCCAAAAAGAACAAGATTTTTTTTCGAAATTCTTACATTATTAAGTAAATAAATAAATAGTATTATTGAATTGTTTAATAGCTTGGCTGAGACACCTTTTCCCAGGTTGCATACTTACAGTGGGATATTTGACTAGTTAATTTAATTGTAATTTCGTTTGTAATTCTCGTGCTTCGTGTCACAAACTAGTCTTAGTGACGTAAGTGTGACGTGACGTAAGCACTTTTAAGAAAAACGTCTAAAACAAAATCCGTCCGAAACATCTATCAGACAAATTAAATTTTAACACAGAATTAGTCTTCCTACAGTCATAATAAACAAGTAGGTCGAAATTCGATTGAACATACATTTCTCAGTAGCTGTTATCATTTTATTTTAAACACTGACAGTACAACAATAATTATACAATCTTATTCGTGCAAACATAAACCTAACTTTTTATGATTTTAAAAGAATTGGTGGGTCATTAATCAATTTTGTCTATGGAACTAGAAATATACAAACAATAATTTTAAATATAATTCAGGATAGCAACGGGTTAATCCCTATTTTTTTAGTGTCCAAGTATGTCCCTGGTTTCTACTTCTAATCATCAACTTCCAATTCAAGTTCAATATCAGCAAGACTAACTTTTCTCAATGTGTTGATCACGATATATCTGGAGAACATCACATATAAATGCCTGAACCAGACCATCTGACTTTTGTGTCGTTTCATTGCTCGCACAATGCGCCGGCTTTCTGTCCATCTTAGGAAATACCTGCATTAAAAATAATGTCATGAATTACAATTCAGTTGTGCAAAGGCCATAATATCGTTCCGCTTGCGTATAAAATATCATACGTTCATCCTAAGGGACCGTAAAATAGTTTTGTTCTATTGAACGGTATGTAACTCTAAAGTACAAGAATTATTCAACATCCAAAAATGTATCTTCAGAAGTGGGGAAGCTATAGAAATGTATTGCCTGATTAATTGCATTTGTATGAAGCAATGATACTGAATTAAAAAAAATACAATGCTTAAGTTTTACTAAGTTAACAAATTAATACTAACGAAACTTTCTTCCAAGTACAACTTCTTTGGCCATCCTTTGAAAGTTTTCTCCTTTTATATTCCAATTGGAACAAAGAACCTTTCACAAATATAATTTTTATGGAACTTACGTATTAAGCGATATTTTTGCAATACCAACACACACACAATACCACCCTTCGAGGTACCATAATATATATATATATATATTTAAAGGTACTGATGTCATATTTTTCACACAGAAAATGCTTATAACTACAGGGGGGAGGGTCCTTTGCACAGGAAGCCGGCTAGATTATGGGTAACACAACAGCGCCTATTTCTGCCGTGAAGCAATAATGTGTAAACATTACTATGGTTCGGTCTGAAGGGCGCCGTAGCTAGTCAAATTACTGGGCAAATGAGACTAAACATCTTATGTTTCATGGTGACGAGCGCAATTGTAGTGCCCCTCACCACTTTTGGATAGGGCGTATCAATTACCATCAGCTGTCCTGCTCGTCTCGTCCCATATTTTCATAAAAAAAATACACTTAACAAAAATTTTATCTAAAATTATGGTCACATTAACAATATAATTGAACATATTACGTGTTATTTATTCATTCAAATGCTTCGCACACGCAAACAATAACGTGGGATATTATAAACATTGTTTACTTTGTTCAAAAATGTAACTGATAATTCAGCTTTTTTAATAATTTAAATATAAATAAAAATGTGGATTCCTTATAACACATTCGATTTTTTAATCTTCACTATTCTAATTGCGCGATGGAGTGGAGATGCCACCGGTGTAGTAGGCGAAGCCTAACAATAAATGTACCCAATGCTGAGGTAGATACAAAATACTTGCCTTTTAGAAGATAATAAAAAGCTGAGGGGTAAATCCAAAAATCCAAAGTATTTTCTTAATATGTTCACCGAATCCAGAGTATATAATTTGCACTCTGTAAAAAATAATAACTGTTTATTTCATTAAGATTTCCACAAGTCACATAAACACATAATTAGGTTACCTACACTAATTTCTAAAGGGACACATCATTTAGGTGCACTAGTTTCTTAAGAGATACATAATGTAAGTACACTCACTAGCAAAGAATCAGCAACAGACTAATGAACTTTATTTAAGTGTATTAAGATTTTGGGAGGCTTAGAGTAGTAGGGAAAATTAGAGTAGTTTTTGGACACGAGTTCCGACGTGGATTTGGAGCAGCAGAAACAACTTGATATATCAATGCTGTTTTTGGAGAGGATACGGCTAATGAAGGCATGGTGCGGTTTTCGTTTAATCGCCTCCGTAGATGAAACTTCGACTTAAAGAATGAACCCGAGGAAGACCAGCCACTAGGTAAGTACTTAAATAATTATGAATTGAACGAAGAAGCCGATCCGCATCAAACTACCAAGGATTTAGCGAGACATTTGATGATCGCATACCAACTACAACATTGACTAATTTGAATGAAATCGGTAAAATATAAAACCTTGAGCAATGATGATCTACGAGAATCACGCGTTGAAGCTTGCCTTAGCATGTTGAAACGGCACAGAAATGATTTGATTGATTTTGGTGTAAGCTGTGGAATGAAAAACAATAATCGCAAACGAACATCGCCGAAAGCGAATCTTCAAAGAACAATGATGGTACCTAGCTGTTTGGTGGTCACTTCAGAGTTTAATTCGCTACAGCTTTATTTAAGCAGTAACAGGAGATATCTATTGTACAGAACTTCAAACAATGATGTCGAAACTAGCAGTGATACATCAATAACTTGCTCAACAGATTTTCCCTACAGGACCGGGACAGGGTCTATTATTCCGCGATTTGGACAATTTCTACATAATAAATTTTCATCTCAAAAAGGAATACAAAATGCCATCGTAGAGTTGATTAATTCCCGGTCCCCAGAGTTCTGCCGCAAAGGTAACATCACCATCCCGTGAGACTGCAGAAATGTATAGTTATTTATACATAAAAGGGGTAAATACTTCGATTAAATAAATATATTTTACCTTACAAAAAATGTTTAGTATTTCAGTAAAAAAAGGTCATTCATACTTAAATATCTAATATTTTTATGCCCGTTAATGACACGGACTAACTTTTATCCTTACTGAAAAGATGGTGTGCAGAAAATAATACTTAACAAGAGTGGGCTATTATATCTGGCAATATTACTACAAAATGCGCATTTCAATGTACATTTAAATCATTTTTTATATAATAGGTGGAAAGAGATGAGTACAACCGTGATGAGAAGTGAAAGAGCAATAGCCCATGCGCATCCGCAATACCAGAGGTCAGGAGATGCGTTGGCAGTCTTTAAGGTGAGTGTGCTCCAAGCTACGAGGTATCTTCAGGTTCAGGTTCTAATAGGTTCTTGCAAAAAGCTATTAGTTGTAAATTCGGCTGGTGGTATCAACCAATTCCTCTGAGAAATCCCTGTGATATATTCGGTAGTAGATGCAGAGAGATCCGCATCTCTAACGCCAAAGAATCAAGCCGATTGGAGATTAATGCACGCAAGATCGTGCTGTTGTATACATGATCGAATATTGTAGCAATATCATTAATATACAGAAGAAACAGTGTAAGCATGCTATCCACGCAGCCTTGCGGGGCACCAGGGATAATTGGTTTTAAATGCATGTATCGTCGATAGCTACTTTGATGCAGAACAGCCAAAAACCTAGTGACCCATTTACATGCTTATAGAAAGGCAGCTTCGCTATAAGTACTTTGTGCCACACTCGATTGAAGGCTTTCGCTATGTCTAAACTAACCGCTGATGCCTCTTTCTTCACCTCAACCGCTTCCGCCCATGTATGAGTTGAATACACAAGATCAGCAACTTTGACGGAAACCCTACTTTCAATCGCTGTTTAGCTGGTATTCCTGTAGGCATCCCAAAGCTGGCAGTTGACAATGGGGCGGTTATATGAAAGCTGCGAGCTCACACTTTTCTTATGGATAGCGTGGACTAGACTCAATTTTCATAATTATGGGACGACACCTGTGGTTAGGAGAGTCGGTGAAGACCAGTAAGGACCGGTGCCAATTCATGAGCACATGTCCGCTCGCAGCACGATTGGGAGAATGCAATCAGGCCCATCTGATTTATGAACGTTCAGGTGAAAATTGCTTTAAGCCGGGCGCTATACCGGAATATTAAATTCTAAATGTACGAGTCGCACCTAAAAATAAGCGATGTACCAAATAGATGCGTTGATTTGCTTTCTTTTTCGAGTCATAAGCCAGCGAGAGTGCAAGACAGCCTTGGATTAGTGACCAGGACACACGAATGCTCGAAGCATAGCGCGCAATTCTCTCGTCTGTTCTTCCAAAGTGCTACGACCTAACAATAGTAATAACTCTTTTGGGGGACCTGGAGTTAATTTTAATAACTTAGCTGGTCATTACATACATAAATACTGGATGATAACAAAACCTATTTTCCGCGAGAGGCCATTTATCAGAAGCGGTAAAACTATTGTTGACACCTGCCACCAATAGGCACTGAAGAGAACGGAATGAAGACGGTTCCAAAGCCAGCAGTAACACATCAGCAACAGACTTAGCAGCAGCATCAGGATCATCCAGCAAAAGGAAAATTTGCTTTCATGTATATGATGCAAAAAGGACTGCATCTCACTCTGCTGATGAACAATGCCAAACACGGCGGCAACGCATAAACGAAGCCGTGTTAAACACATGATTAGCACAACTCCAAAGGAGAGTCAATAAAAATTGCTAAAACCGAAAAACATGCTAAAGCAAAGTTGAGTACCAGATCAGATATGTCTATCTGTCATATGGCTATGGTTCGCTATCCGGAGGCCCAACTGCTAAGTCGCTATTTCGCGTCAGTTACAAGTGAAGAGAGTGATACTCTCTGAGTGTACCGGGCCCAATATGGATATGTCCCATGTAACACAACATGGCATTATTAATAAAATGATTTCTAATCTAAGCAACAACATTAAATTTACTCACTTTTCTTACTTACTTGTAGGCATCATGTTTTCAACAAACATGTATGCAACTGCGTAGAACACAGCTGAATGATTAGGGTGAGATGAAACACCACCTCGGTCAAATGTCACCAAAGTATCTACATCCAGAGACTCTATGTGGTGTTGAATGAGTTGCGCAATGACAGGTATGGGCCATTGCACTTTAGGGCTATCCTGAAATATGGAAACAAAATTATTAATATAATATTTATTTTCAAGTGTGCTATCAATTAATAATAATTCAAACTTGAACTGTTTTTATCTAAATATAGAGTGGAAAGCTTATTTTATTTTGATTTGAGAAAACAATAAATAACTTTGGCCCATTACAACAAATAAACACCACCAATTTAATTGACCAGTATGGTTTGGCTCTTGAGTTAACAAAGAATAGAAATATATTTATTTAACAAAGGAAGTGACACTAACATAACACAAAAAAACTTGGTAATATCACAAAGCAATATCAGTTTTTATTATAATCAGTTTTAATTAAAGGGGCTTTGACATGGGGAGAAGAGCTGAAGATGTACTGAAACTCTCAGTCCATATTTTAAATCATAATAACACAATTGTTTAACCTACTTGATATAATACTATACTTTAGCTGGTCTGCGCAGCCCCAAATAAGAAGAATCCATCTTCTATATGTATGGTAACCATTTAATGTTGGACACTGCAGTAGAAGTCTGTGTTTCAAACTCAAGCTCTGCAAAATAACATATCTACACCTCTGTCCTAGTCCTGTACTAGAATGTCACAATACATTCCAATCCATTGCTGACACAGAGTATCCCTGTAATGCACCCTCACCCAGTGATATAGCTATTCACTGGGTAATGATGCTACAGACAAACCAGCCAGATCTGAGACTGTAGTATATGGTCTGGAATCACTGCTACCCTGCACTACACTGCACTGCCATGTATTGATTTGGGCATTGTATGGTTAGCCTTCTGGGACAGCCTGGGCTGGTTGGAATGGAAAACAAACTACATAGTGGGAGGCTCCTTTGCACAGGATGCCGGCTAGATTACAGGTGCCACAATAGCACCTAATTCCACCGTGAAGCAATTATGTGTAAGGATTATTGTGTTTCGGTCTGTAGGGCTGAATTTACTGGACAAAGGAGACTTAAGGTCTTATGTCACAAGGGCAATTGTAGTGCCAATTAGAATTTCTGTATTTTTCAAGAATCCTAAGCAACACTGCATTGTATTGGGCAGTGTGTATCAATTACAATCAGCTGTACATCCTGCTAGTCTCATTCCGTATCATCATAAAAAAAACTTCAGTGAACTAATCCGGAGGCTAAGTGTATAAAGGGCCCAGTCAAACTAAAAAACAAACAAAGGCAATCTGGCATTAAGTATTGGGAAAAGTCAAACTATGCATAAATTTCACAATCAGGTTGAGGATGCATTAAAAAAAAGCCATGTCAAGCATACCAAATCCAAGAGAGCATGTATGAAATGTTTGATGATAGTGGAAGAAGATATGCAAGTATGTCAGTAGTCTGGTCCAATGGAGGAGTCCAAAGAGACAGCTGTGATTTATTATATTATGATGTATGTATATAAATTCATTTCAACAAAAAGTTCAATGATTTTAAATAGTAAATATATGTATAGATCACCTGTAGTCTAGTATCATTGATAAGATATATGTTACTGTCTGGCACTCTAAGCTCTCTGCATGCATCCCAAAGCTCTTGGCTTCGCTCACGGCCTTTACCATCATAATTACCTAGAAATTATTTGTATTATTCACCACAATAAGAGGATCCAATCTTTTCATAAAACTTTACTTCATATATCAATATACTTGTTGTCTAGCAGAATACAAGTGGTTAAAGTTAATATTCTGGGATTTTTATAGCAAGTATTGTGCAATACCTTGCATTAGATATTTTTAAATCAACTTTTGAGTATTTTGTAACATCCAAGGACATTAACCTGGACTATACTTATTGGATATTCCACATTTTTAGAACCATGGTTATTTACTTATGTGAATGCTAAACATGTACTTGGAGAGTCAAGTGACTCATGGTATATATTACCAAGGGCCAATAGCCTTGGTAGTCTTGATTTTATGTCGTGTATAGCAGAAGCTGTATTAAATTTTCGATTCTTTAGGTAGATTAGAAGTGTTGCCACCTAATTTAGTAAACACACCGTTTGATAAGCACAATAAGTACACTTCCGTGCCCTGCTCACATAACCTGAAGATTGTAGGTCCAAAAAACATACACTCGTCATCTGGATGAGCTATAACGACAAGCACTCTTTTAGCACCTAGAGAACCGCGTATTCTTGTCGGTAATCGTCTTGCATATTTGCGGTAAACTAAGCAACACAGACACAAGTAACCTAATATCCATAAACATGTATATGACAGGATTTTTTTAATATATAAAAGAGTTTCTGATAGGAAAACCGAATAAAAACTTGATACAAATTCAAATGGACCTTTATTTAGCATAATTGTTTAGGATAAAAAGATCATATTTACAAATTTGTCTAATAAATATTTTTACAATTTTAATACAATTTGACGTAGAAAGTTCGAAACGTAGAAGAAATATTTATTATTTACAAAAATATAAAATACAAAATGCAACTCGAGTCTAAACTAGTTTATAGTTTTTTTTTTTAGATACGGCTTTGGAGTTTGGACAGTGAACACAAGTCCTGCCAACCTTAAAGTTTCTTGTGCTCAAAGGAGCACAGATAATATCCTTACACCTGAGGAAATTCCAGATGCATAGAGAAAAAGCATACTTGTTCCCTTCTACAAAAATAAGGGAGACATTAGAGAGTGCGGAAGCTTTCGTGGAATAAAACTTACATCACACACCTTGAAAATTTGGGAACGATCTATCATCTCGCTAACGGGAAACCAGTTTGGTTTCACAACCGGAAAAGGAACCATGGACGCAATTCATGCTGTTAGACTGATTATGGAAAATGCTAAAGGAAAGGGACAAAATTTGTGGATGGTATTTATAGACCTAGAAAAAGCCTTTGACCGAGTCCCAAGGACATTGATATGGCAGGCGCTCAGAGCGCACAGTTTGCCTGAATGCTACATACGTATCATTAAAGATATGTACAACAACGTCCAAACCTGCGTCAGAAGCTCAGCCGGTCTATCCAACAGCTTCGATATAGAAGTTGGCGTCCATCACTACATGCGATGTAGTGATGGACGCCAACTTCCATGCACTACTGCGTAGTGCACTAAGCCCTCTGCTATTTAATGTTGTCATGAACTATCTGACAGCAAAAATCCAAAAACCAACTCCATGGAATCTTTCGTATGCTGACGACGTAGTACTAATATCTGACAGTGTGCGAGAGCTACAAGAAGACTTAGGAAGATGGAGAGAGGCGTTGGAACAAAATGGCTTGCGCATTAGTAGAACAAAAACAGAATATTTGTTTTGTAATTTCAATCCCAACCACTCACTTGACCCCGGCATCAAGCTAAGTGGCACGGCCCTCCCTAGAGCTAAAACTTTTAATTATCTAGGATCCGTTCTCTCCGAGGATGGCTCTATACAAGCGGACGTTACACAGAGAACGACATCTAGATGGATGAAGTGGCATACTCTCACAGGGGTGCTATGTGACGCTAAAATGCCAGTAAAAACTAAAGGCAAGGTCTATAAAACGCAGTACGACCAGCCTTACTGTACCAGTAAGTTGCACCCATAACCGACAAAATATCAGAAACTAGGCTCAGATGGTACGGACACGTAATGCGTAGGCCCGACGATTATGCGGTGAGAAAGTGCCTTGCAGCCATGGAAATGGCTGCAAGAAAGAGGGGTAGGGCAAGACCCCAAACTACCTGGATGACGAATGTCCAAAGGGACATAAAACGCCTTGGCCTCAGTGACGAAAACAAGATCTACATGGCGCCGCATGATAACAAAAGCCGATCCCGCGTAACGGGATAAGATAAGGCGAGGACAAAGAACCTTTGAGCACAGAATACTGATTATGAATTACCTTATAAAAAAATATAACTTCGACAATGGCTGCATGGCTTTGCCTTGGCCATTTGAGCGAATAAGAATAAAGTAATATTTACGTAGTATTTACATCCTCTTCTCTTTGACATGCCTGTCCAGATGGACGAACAGAAAAAAAATCTCTTTGACATAGGTACCTAATCGATTATTTTTATTGAAACCACAACAAAAGAAAAACATTTTGTATTAATTACGCCGTGACAATTTTTAATTCTTACATAGCAAATACATAGTACATAACTGGATACATAGTACGAATGCTAAACGTGTAATATATAATATTTGATATAAAGTCCGAAATTAAAAGCTCGATTTTATCTATAATTGTAAAATGAGTTTGGTAGGAAAGAAATGCGAATCAATATCGCTTCATGAAACAAACAGATCCGGGGCTATGTGTGATATTACACCAGAAGAAGTTCTAAAGTTAGAAAATATTACAGAATCATATTTATGTAGTCCAGAGGCAAACGTATACGATATTGATTTCACGAGATTCAAAATTCGGGACTTGGAAACAGGAACCATATTATTTGAAATTGCGAAACCTCCTACGGATTTTGGAGTAGAGAATGATGGCGCTGACGACGGTTCTGAGGAACCACTTGATCCAAATGCTGGTAGATTTGTGCGGTACCAATTTACTCCTCAGTTCTTAAAACTACATACTGTCGGTGCTACGTAAGTTTATAAGATAATTTTAATTGTCAACTCTTTTAATAAAATCAGGTGAAGTAAAACAGTGAGGAAACCTATACTCGCCTGCAGAGAAATTCAAAGGTTATATGTGAAGTAATGACCAGATTGCAAAGGGTTTGAACCTAGGGTGTTTTCACAATACATGCACAATAGAAGTTGAGTTGCAGAAAATACCTTTATCTGTTTTACTTATATACCTAAAATCAGGCTTGTCACTAAAATAAGTAGTCAAATATTATAGAGTTTCATTGGTCATCATACTTCCCTGGCTTAATACAATATGTTCCCTTATTATATTATTATTATAGTAAAATGATCATTGATATATTTACAGTGTGGAATTTACTGTTGGCTCAAGGCCAGTCAATCATTTTAGGATGATTGAAAAGCATTTCTTCAGGGACACATTATTGAAGACCTTTGACTTTGAGTTTGGATTTTGTATACCATTTTCTCGTAATACGTGTGAACATATTTATGAATTTCCAACACTGCCACCTGATCTAGGTAATGTATATCAATTTTTAGTAAATATTGTAGAATATTGAATTCACAATAACAATGCTAAGAGTGGTTCTATGCTAAATCTTTCTATGTAAAAGACTGAAGTAAGTAAGTAGTAAATCTTTTTAATTTTCAAACTAATAATACCACCTAAAGCATTTTTTTGAAGTGAAACTTCTTTAGGAACATAAGGGTAAAATTTTAAAGGATGAAACACAATATTAATAATATTTGCATTACAAAGATGTGCAGCTTTTATGCCAAAGAAGAGGGAGAGAGTGATTGAGACCGATCAACAGTGATTGAGAAAGGGTGAACATAGCCATGGAGCGAGAATAGGGAACAAAAGAGATAGAGCGAACTGCTCCATCTTCATGGAATGATGATGCAAATGAGAATAAAAGTGTTGGTTATATTATAGATAACTCAGAAGAAAATGGAGGCATTACGTCTCGTTTACTAGATCATAACCAAGCTTGTGAATTGATATAGCTAATAGTTGGATATATAGCTGGTTTAGTGGCGAGATCTCTATGTCACCATTTAAAATGCATGGGTTGTATTGACTTGTTAACTGTGAATAGAAAGTTTGAGTACCACAAGTTAGATATCCATCTCAATCACTTGTAGCCTACCCTTGATTAAAAATATTCATTGAAAACTATAAAATTGTTATTATTTTCAATAATCCTAATTCTTCTTTTATGTATTTATAAATATACTGTTTATATGAGGCAATTCTTTATTTTTTCAATACTTTTCATTGAGTATTTTTAATCAGGAACTTTTCAGAAGTTTCACTTCTACAGTGTGTGACTTGCATATATACACACATATTTTTTTTTGGTCAATTATTTTAGTTAGTTTAATTATTTATAATGGTACTAAGTTAAAGTTGCCTTTCAGTTCAAATCTAGCTATTGCTCAATTTGCTTAGCTATTGCTGGGAGGGTAAAAGTGGTAGGGGTATTATCCCTGCACCTCTTTTTAATCCCTTATTGTCCATAAAATTTAACAGTAATAAAATCTCAGAAATAATCAAGTGAAATCCCTTTAAAGAATGCTTTGATGTTGAAAGAGTAAAATAGTAGCAGGTAGAAATAAATATCAAGTCAATTTCCTAAACCACTTTATCACCTTGCAACTTTTATTTCTTCTCAAATGTTTAATATAAGGCATTAGAAATTTAATGCATCCTTCAGGTTTTTTTTTAAGAACTTTTAGTGTAACCCATTTATTAATGGAGTTATTGGTGTTGAGCCAGTGGTAACAGCTCAACTGTAATGTACATTCTATAGAGAATCCACAATTAGAGAAAAATTCTTACAAGGATGCTAAAAAGCACAAATAATGTATCAAGTTTTGTATCATTACTTCTGGATGTGTAGATTTGAATCCTGTATCATCCATAAATATTAACAGTGATGAAAAGTAAAAATTTTATTCTTTTAGATGCTAATAAGCTCAAGTAAATTGTACAGCTACAGATGTATAATATGTATTGGAATGTCACACAAGCAATCTTTAATAATCTTGCCCAACACCAACACAGAGAAAAACTTACAGTATGTCAGTGGGCAATGGAAAGGAGGTCATTAAATTAAGGAAGAATCCATAACTATGTTTCTATCTATCATCAAAAATGGTGATTGACATGTCATATGCTACTCTACAATGTGAAGCACAGTTAATAACATCTCTGTTACCCAAGAGAAGATAAATGGCTCAGACCATAGCTCTCAAAAAGATGTGACGATGAAATACATCATACACTGGGCTCACATTGGACCTAGGTTGCTCTGGACCATTACTGCTGGAGAGAGATATACACTGTGTTAAAAAAAACCTGTATGATAATTGACACGGATTTTTTTCTTTTTATGGAATAGGAGGACAAACGAGCGTACGGGTCACCTGTTGATAAGTGATCACCGCCGCCCACAATCTCTTGCAACACCAGAGGAATCACAGGAGCGTTGCCGGCCTTTAAGGAAGGTGTACGCGCTTTTTTTGAAGGTACCCATGTCGTATCGTCCCGGAAACACCGCACAAGGAAGCTCATTCCACAGCTTTGTAGTACGTGGAAGAAAGCTCCTTGAAAACCGCACTGTGGAGGACCACCACACATCCAGATGGTGAGGATGATATCCTAACTTGTGGCGTGTCGTGCGAAGGTGGAATTCGGCGGCAGGAATCAGGTTAAACAGCTCTTCGGAACACTCGCCGTGATAAATGCGGTAGAAGACACACAATGAAGCGACGTCTCTACGCAACGCCAAGTGATCCAGCCGTTCACAGAGCACTGGGACCCCGACAATTCGAGCTGCTCTGCGTTGCACGCGGTCAAATGGATCGAGCTCATAATGGGGTGCGCCAGACCAGAGATGACAGCAATACTCCATGTGTGGCCGGACCTGCGCTTTGTAGAGCGCTAGTATTTGGGCCGGCTTGAAGTATTGCCGTGCTCTATTAATGACGCCCAGTTTCTTTGAAGCCAATTTGGCTTTGCCTTCCAGATGACCACGAAATTGGCAATCGCTCGAGATTTCGAGACCCAGTATTCCGATACTAGGCGAGGCTTTGAGGGAAGTGTTGTCGACAAATGGGGTTTTTTTAGTGGTAAACGCGCAAGCTTGAGTCTTCTGGGGGAATTTAATAATTTATTTAAGAAATTGGACAAGGTTCAATTTTCCCCATTCCGTGACCTTCTCAAGAGAGGACTCGATAGAAGACACAAGTTTCTCCCGGCACTGGTCGACGATTTCCCGAGAGAGACCTGCATGGCCCGTGTATACGGCATCACCAGTGCTGTCATCCGCATAGCAATGAATGTTGGAGGTGTCCAACATATCATTGATATGCAGAAGAAACAGCGTGGAAGACAGCACACAGCCTTGGGGAACTCCAGCATTCACGGGCTTCGGGTTCGAGCAATATCCGTCGACAACGACCTGTATGCTGCGCCCAGTGAGGAAGCTGGAGGTCCACTTGCACAAGCTCTCGGGAAGCCCAAATGATGGAAGTTTGGAGAGATGGAGATTTGGAGAGAGCGCCTTGTGCCATACACGATCAAAGGCCTTTGCTATATCCAGGCTAACTGCCAGGTCTTCCCCCTTGCTTTCAATAGCCGCAGCCCATCTATGTGTTAGGTATACCAGAAGATCACCTGCCGACCGACCATGGCGAAACCCGTATTGTCGGTCGTTGATCAACTGGTGACCCTCTAGGTACCAAGAGCTGACGGCTAATTATGCTCTCCATGATTTTGGAGAGCAGGGAGGTAATAGCAATAGGCCTGTAGTTTGACGGATCCGAACTGTCTCCTTTTTTTTGGATCGGATGGACAAGGACAGACTTCCATGAGTCAGGGACTACGCCTTTAGAATAAGAGTGCCGGTATAAACGCGTTAGCACCGGCGTCAACTCAGGGGCACACGTTCTAAGCACGATTGGAGAAATGCCATCCGGCCCGCTCGACTTCCTGACGTCCAATGAAAACAGAGCTCGCCTAACAGTTTTCTGTCTGAACTGTACTTCAGGCATAGAGCTCTGACACTGCGGGATGGTCGTCGGTGTTTTTACGTTGTCGTCAAGAGTCGAGTTGGAGGCGAAAAGAGTGCACAAGAGATCGGCTTTCTCTTTTGCCGTATGGGCCAGGGTGTCATTCCTCATGTGCAACGGCGGCATGGACGGCTGGCTGAAGTTACCAAGAGCAGCTTTCGACAACGACCAGAACTTGCGTGTTCCGATCGGGTAACTGGAAAGCTGCTCGCCGATTTTGACGACGTGTTTTGATTTTGCACGGGCGATTCGCCGCTTAAAAAATCTGGAGGCACGGTTTTATTTCCTCTTAAGAACTATGCAGTTCGGATCCTTTTAGCCCAGCGCCGCAACCCAAGCTCGATACGCCTGTTTTTTGCAGTCAGATGCTGCTTTAACTGACGCATCGAACCAGAGCTGTGATCTGCCACCGATGGGTACTACAGAGTTTGGTATAAAAATATCCATACCCTGTAGTACCTATCACATCGGCTACTGCAACGGCGCAGGCACTAGGATCATCCGAAGGGAAACAAACCCTGCCCCAAGGGTAGGATGCAAAAAAGGAACGCATCCTATCCCAATCTGCTGACTTGTAGTGCCATACGCGGCGGGTCGCTGGTGGTCTGCGACGTTGGCGTCGGATAGGCACTACACTCCTGACCAGGCAATGGTTGGACGTTCCGAGAGGGGCGTCGACAAAGACCTGGTAACCATCGGGATGTGTAGTCAGCAGAAGATCTAATAAGGACGGCATGTGGTTATCCACATCCGGGAGCCGCGTTGGCGACTCAACCAATTGGGACAGACCATAAGCCAATGCAAAATTATGCACAGATCGCCCTGCGTAGTGGTACGTGATCCAAGCCATTCGGCATTGTGCCCGTTGAAATCACCCAAGACTACGATTTCAGCGGAGGGGATCTGTGCAAGCACGTCGTCAATTGCCGCTTGAACGCAGCCCATGAGATGATCGGTTTCTGTGTTACCACTATGGGACCTGTAGACCATGCGGACGTGGTCCTCTAAATCTACGCGGAGCCAGAGAGTGGACAGGTCCCTACCCTCAAAATGTCCGAGACGGCGACAGCAGATATCCTCCCTAACGTACACACATACCCCGGCATGAGGCAAAAAATTGTGCTCAATTTTGTACCCGGGGTACGTTAAATATGACGTATCGCTAGGTCGAGATATCTGCGTCTCCGTAAGAAAACACAAAGCCGGCTGCGCCGTCTCAAGGTGGTGGTGGACAGCGTTTAAGTTGGAGTGAATTCCCCTGTTGTTACAAAAGTCTACGTTAAGCGTGGAGCGGGGTGCCGTGGTGCTACTGCCTCGTTTGTCCTCGGTCATGCGCGGTACTGTGCCCTCCCCAGAATACGAGGGGCAGCCCGAGCGCGAATGCTCGGGGAGGGATTCTCCCCGCCCCGGGAAAAGTACAGGGCAACGCAGTAAGTAGAATATGGAGATACCACTAAAAATAAAATCACTACCCCTTAAATTCAATGCTATAGTAAAAAGAACATTTCATAGTAAATGTATTCAAAACTCTTGAGAACCCCTGACTTATTTATTCTACCAGTAAACTAAGGTCATCGCCCGCATCTCGGTCCAATGGCGTAAAGCTAGCATCAGCTGAGCGGCGGCTCAAATGAATAAGGCGGGGGTTATCGCACCGCTGTCTTGGCCGATGCTGCCAATCGCGGTAATTAGCATTATTGCTTTAGAAAATTACAAATTACCTGCTTCAGGATCGGTTGTGCAGATTTTGCGCTCGCGACAATTGCGTGATTTTTGGTGTAATTTATAGTGCTAGGTGTAATTCATAGTGCTACTAGCTGACCCGGCAAACGTTGTTTTGCCATATAAATGAAATTGTATTGATCTTTTGCTTGCTAGTTGATAAGAGATGGCGCTCTGTATTCATTAGTAACAATCACACTTCTTTTATATTTTGTATAATTCACACTATAGTTTTATAAATTATAGCCTATATGTTATTCTGGTGTGTAAGCTATATTATTATAAAGTTTCATCAAAATCTATTCAGTAGATTTTGCGTTAAAGAAGTTCAAACATACATCCAGACATATAAAGTTTCACATTTATAATATTAACTGGAACCCCAATAATTGCATTTTAGGAAATTGACTTGAGATGTCGGTTTTTCAAATTTAAGCAGTTTGTTATTTTTTTTTTATATAATAACATAAAAGATGTTTCATAATTTATCCTTTAATATTTATATGCGAAAGTACTAAAGGCAATCAAATAATTTTAAAAAATCCTAGATTTTTTATTTTAAATAAAATAAATATTGTTTTATTTCAGTTGAGGAAATGATTGCAGCCCCATTTGAAACCTGTTCAGACAGTTTTTATTTCGTGGACAATAGGCTTGTTATGCACAACAAAGCTGATTATGCTTATAATGGTGGAATAAACAACTAAATTAAGAAGGTAATGTTCCCTCAGAAGGTTGAAAATCAAATATTAAAAAAATCTTTCTAAAGGGGGTAAATAGCTAAATTACTTCTGTTATTTTTTTTTGTGTCTGCGAGAATTTTTTCTTTTTATTCACGATTATTGTGTACTAGCTTAAAATGAAATGATATTGCACCAAGTTTATATGAGAAACAAATTAAGCAGAATGCATGTATTTTTTATATGTGCAACTCATGAATAGTTTGCAACAAGGTAAAGGGTTGCAAGGCAAGGTAAAGTGGGTATACTCAGAAATTTAGGTACACTCAAGAATCTCGAGTGACACTGCATTGTAATGGGCAGAGTGTTTCACATATTGTGAGGTGGACACTTTGCTTGTCTTGTCACTTTTTCTGAAATAAAAATAATAGTCATGTGTACCCTGTATATAGGGTTGCCAGCCGTACTCTAAAATAGAGTTTAGTACTCAATATCAGGTAGATGTAATTTTTTACACAATGTTTACTATACTACTCTACTGTTCATGTTTACTTCTACTGCCAGTCATATAATATTATACAAACCTCATTCAACATCAACCAAAAAAGTGGACTATTTACTGTTAATATGTTTGTTTCCCCAATTCCAAGCTATGTGTCCCTAATGTCAATGTCATGTCACAAGTTGTGTTGAGAAGTATGGCATCCTTTTAAAAAGTAAATATAAATATGACACTCTTTTTTGGGAGTCTCTTTATTTACCTGTTTTCAAATCAGATATACTCTATTTCATCTGATAACTGTTGGCAACCCTACCTGTATACCCGGAAAGATACATTCCACTACTATTGCGATACTATAATAATTATTTGTAAGTGTTAATATTGTGTTTATGTGTAATTTAAACTTAGTAAAGTGTGTTCAACCATAATTATATCCACAATTTGTAGGTACTATTGTATTTTGATACACTTTGGTTTGATATTCACTCTGTATACACTTTTTATTAATATTCTAATTTATATTTGTGTAATAATTGTAATGCTTATGTACTGTAAAGTAAGTTAAGATAATTTCTGCTATTAGCCTTGAGACTATCCACTACAAAGTCTTGATCTATGGGGTTATATCTTGCCTCTAGTTTATTTGAATTTTTCTCTTAAGTTTGCCGAAGTGAAAAGATATTTGTCACAGGTGGGATTCAAATCCACTTTTGTAAATATCACGTCGTCAGTGACGGGAATATCTGTCAATACAGTCTTATGACCGGATATTATTCCCAATGTAGTCTCATGTCACAAAAAGGATGTCAAGTATGTGTTGGATTCGAACATGAAGCATTCTTTACCATCGTACAAGATGTATTTAACATTGTGGACTTATTAACTACGTTTATAAAAGATTTAATAGAGGGCGCCACAACAATGTTCCTGTTATAATTTTAAATTTGTCATCTTATAGTGGTTGTTTATTATTGTTATTATTATTAGTTATACACGCTCAGTCAAAATTTCATTAGTTCTATTACTGTTTGTCGAAATAAGATACTGGCAACTCATATTCAGATCGTTAGTCTGAAGTTATGGGAATAGATAGGGTGCCGCCCTGGCCGCCCCGCCAAACTCGTAACAGCTTTCAGCTTAGTCTGGGTGTGTTTGTTGTACAATTTGTGAAACGTTATGAGACTACAAAAACTATTAACAAATGGAAAATGCAGTAAAAGACAATCGTAATTTTTTTAATAAGGTCATTGACGTACAATAAACAACTATACTGACAATGACGCTCAAAAATTGTCTGAAGCAAAACTCTGCATTAGGCAGAGCTTTCATTCAGTACTGTTTCGACCGCGCTTTGAATACAACGCCATGCAATGTCTGTCCAAATAAGAGCATATCCAAACATAAAAAGAATGGAGTGTCGTATTTCAGGTAAGTGCCCCGTTATATTAACAAAATTGTGTAACTAACATGACGTTTTTAGTAATAAATAAATACATTTCAATTGCTAAATCGAAACGTTCTTGCGTCGTGTGTGTTCTTTGTACCTTACTGGCACGACATAAAGTGCTAATTTCAATGAATGTTTTAATGTTGTCTGCATAAATTAATGTATACGTATATATTGATTGGGAGTTGGTAAAGTTGATTATTGTAAGTCAATGATTAATGTCAATTAATGTCACTTATGAATGTCAAAATTTCAATAAAAATTGTAAATTTTACCTTTGACCACAACTTACATCAAATAAATCAATGTTGTGAGTGAGAATTAAACAATTGCATATTACAATAAAACATAAATGTCCGGAGCGTATCCGGCCTTAGTTTTAAAAAATATTCAGTACTCATGTCGTATCGACCTATGATATCACCGCACGTGGAAAGTCATTCAATTTGCTGGAACAAGTGAATTTCTTGAAGATCCGAACTAGGGATGGCAATTATGTAGTTGTTAAATGATGCTTGTACGGTGTTAAAGTTAGTGTCATGCGGAGTTCCTCATCAGGAATAATTTATATAGCCGTTTTTACACCGGTTGATAATTCGTGGTTAGGTATTTAATATCCCACTTTGCAAATATTTGTGTTGGCTATTGGTAACATAGAAATATAACTAAGTACAGGTAACAAGTGACATAAAATATAATACGCCTGGACGTGTCGCCTCTAATGTTATCATGTAGTCACATACCATAGACATATAGACAAAGGTCTAAAGGCGAGTACGCAGTGAACAGCTGACGTTACAACGCTTAAATATGGTGTAATGCAGTAACTGCAATAACTCTTCCACATAACACATTTTTTCATTACTTTTTTAATAAAATATGTGTGACAATCTTAATTAATCTTGCCGTGATTTTGCACATCATTTCGTGTGTTTTAAAAAAATAATTTACAGACATTTTAACTTAAACTTACTTGAACAAATATTCGACCCGTGCACCCCGCGCGTTATTGTTGTTCTTCTCTCAACCTAAGCCGGCAATTATAGCTCTTCCGTAATTTAGGTGGTATGGCGACCATTAAGAGAGAAGCGCCAGACTAAGGATAATACCATTGTGTAGCCACATACTGCTGACTCCAGAATATTAGTTGGAGGGTTTTTTTACCCAAATGAGCAATATTGGACAGTGTAACACTATTACTTATGCTAATATAAATCGAATCTAAAATTGCGGCAAAACAGGTCTAAGTGACAGCGAAAGAGGAATGGCAGATAGGTGATATTTTATGTGCGAGTGGGAGCGAGTCATTAGGGCTATATTTCACCGAGACACCAGGTTGCGCAACCAGTCGCCGCTACTAACAAAATGTATACAGCTCTATCGAGAGTTACTCAAACGGCGTCCGTTTGGTTGCGCAACCAATTTGCATAGAATGTTACTGGTCGCGCCACCACTTATTACTAAAGAGCTTCATGGTGTCCCACTCACTCGTCCGTCAGTGACGCTCCCACCCCATTGCGTGCAACACGAGTGCACTGCTGTGTTTTTCTTTTTAATTGCCTTCGTAAATTGCATACGATAGATAATTTTGATACAAAAAGGTTTACTATCGAAAATCAAAGTCGACCAGTATAGGTTAACTCCGATAGAGATTTAAAAACGAAATGCTAAGATTAAATAAGGATCAACCCACCACTCTTTCTTTTTTTTTTAACTTTCTTTTCCTACTTACATACGACATATCTCGAAGTCCAGTTTGATACCGTATCAGTGTGGTACTGACTCTTGCGTTTGTGTGGTGTCTAGTTAGGTAGCTTACGGACACCACGGTGGCGCGAATGGTTGCGCCGCTATGGTGTCCCCGTGAAATATAGCCCTTAGTGGTCGCCATTTTAGATTCGTTTTTTTTTATTAGCACCAGTTATACATATAACGTAGCACATATATATTATGATACACAGATGACAGTCGTCCCGTAAGGATACAGCATTTATGACGTTTCTATTACCTACTTATTTATATTTCTATGGCTGATATAATAATCTAGTCATTAGTTATTAGGTGCTGTTAATAGGTATTAAGTTTGGAATTTTGTTTTTTGTAGTCTAGATGTGATATTTTACAGGGAGTTAATCTCATTATTTGCAACAAATTTTAAATACTACTAATACTTAATAAGAAATTTAATTTTGTCATACTCAATATTTTTCGTAAAGAACTTGTAATATAGGTAATCGAATGTACGAAATAAAAACTATTACTAATACAGGAATTATGAAAATATAATACAAATTATTAGCTTGTCTTGACATTGAATAATACATAGTTACCTACTTAATCAAATTTAGATGAGTAGGAAATGTGAATAAGAAATACAATATATTTACCGGAACTTGCATTTCTTACGTATTTAAATAAATTAAAACTGAAATGTTTTAGGTATCGCTAGGTATGTGTTACTCAGTTACATTGTCTCTGGTTCGAACGTCGATGACGTCACATGGTCGCTTTGTTACGGTGTGCAAGACAAGAATCACTGAGATGTTATTATCAATAATTACTACGATTTATTTTATCTGTATTATAGATTGATGTAAAGGTGTTGTGTTGTGATGTTGATTATTATTATTATAATAAAATTTAGTAGTTGTAAGTTTTCTTAAGTGTGAATTCCGCTATTTGTCTTTAAACAGACTGAAATGTCTCCTGCCAGATTTTGGCGAGTCAACATGTCCTGAGGATGAATCGTGCAGAGGCGAAACACGTGTCGAATTGTTTATAGACAAATATTGGCGGAATTAACACTTAAGAAAACTTAAAACATTTGGATATTATTATAATGATGAAAAATCAATGAAAGAATCTGGGTTAAGTACAACAACTATTTATATTTCTATTATATATATTATTAGAATTGTCGTTTAGAGAACTAAAAAAGTTAAAACGTAACAATGAAAACTTTAAAAACAAAGCACGTGAGCATGAAAATATCACGACATGAAACTGCAAACTGTACTGACGCAACAGGACGAGCGCGAGGGGGTGAAAGGGGCGGCAGAGGTCATCACGATCCAGCGAAGTCCAGAGATAATGTGCCTGTGTAGTATAATAAATTGTGTTTTGGTTAGGCACGGCTGTTTATAAATTAAAAACACATAGGGCAACAACTTATACAAAAACAACAAGCAACAAACAGTGGCGTAAGTGACATATAATGCACTTGTTCCAAATAAAATTGGTAGTTGCAACATAAAATAAATTTGCAAATTAATCATATTCAATGAAACAATAGTATTGTTTACTTTCTGTCAATGTCAAACTACTTAATCTATGTTGGTATCTTCTAGTTTAAGTATGTCATTTAAAAATATTAGCAATATTTGTCTCGCTAACGAATATTAAAATATCAGATGAAAAATAATTATTGAACATAACCGTCGATATATATATTTTGTTTCTAAAAAAATACGTCAAATCATAAAAATATTAACCTTGATATAAATGTGAAAAAAAAATAACTTATGTCACCCTAATCTTTCCATAAATTGTATTTCTTTACTCCTAATATTATAAACACCAAAAAAATCTAGTAAATCCTAGATCTAGCCATTAATACTGTTTTTTAAAAGCAATGATAGCACTTGGAAACTGTAATTTTGAAACAAACATTCATTGTGTTTTCTGATTTATTGGGGCGATAAAGAGAAGTTAATTGTTGTACGGCTAGTTCAAATCAAATTTACAAAAAATAATATTTTGGTGAAACCTTGAAATTTTTTTAAATTATCGCAATATTTATAACGGGCTTCACGTTTTTGTGGTACGAGGTACGCACCTGTAGCCAAGCGCAATGTAGTTTGGGCAGCTAGCCTGTCCCAATGAGTGTATAAAATTTCATTTTATTTAAATCGACTCACGGCAAAAAAAAATACTATAGAATCAACTTAGTATAAAGTATGTCTCGTACCAAGGATAAACATTGTGTTTTTATGTAGTAATTGGTAGGTTTGTATATATCTCTAAACATGTTTACTTTATTTTAATATTTACCTACCACCTTTTGATTTGGCCGCAGGTGTTAGCAAAATAGATTGGAACTATAAGCATACAGTATAGTATACTCAACTACAAAATGGCTGATATTATAAAAGTATTGTATTGGTATAATTTTAATATTAAAATTTAATGAATGCAGTGACGGCACTTTAAAATAATATGTAAGAAAGAAAATTCGAATTGGCTTTAAACTTGAGTAGAGAGATATAACTACTCATTTGGATGCCGTCCAATGGCTTGTTGCACAAGCAATGCTTTAAAAAAAATAAAACCTATGTGTTCAAGTTGGTTGTTTAATTTTCTCCCTTTGTCTATCTGGGAATTATGAAACGCGCTTGATTTCAAATGTCAATGCGATCGGTGATCAATGCAACACCAGAGATATAACAGGAGCGTTCCCGGTTCTATAGGAAGTTATGATGAATAAGTTCCTTGATAAACGCTCTAAGGACAAACGAGCGAACATCAGGTATGTTAAGTGATCTCCGCCGTCTACATTCTCCTACAACACCAGAGGAATCACAGGAGCGTTGCCAGTTTTAGAATAGTGTTTTTTTGATGTAGACATTTCACAGCGCCGTGGCAACACCGCGCAAGGAAACTCGGTGGTTGTACGTGGCAGAAATTCCTTGAAAACAGCTGCAATGAAACAATCGTAGAAGCGATAGTATGAAACGTGCAGTGATTGACAGGTGACAGCTTTACTGAAGTAGTTTATTCCGAGTATACACACGACGATAATAATTATAAACTGATGCTTCAGACTCAAAGACACCAACCTCATACATTTCATTATCACTTTCATCACTGAATAAATATTTATTGAGATGGAATATGAAAACATTGTATTCTAAAATAATTTACAAGTAGGTATCAAGATGTCATAGTCGTACTATTGTGTTGTCAACATTACAAATGTGGTAATAAATGGAAGCTGCGACCTCAAATCTTATGTCGGTTCTTTTTTTGCATAGACTATAACTTGGTTTATTGAAATGAAATATTGCCCCGTGACTAACTATTTGTATAACTTCTAGTTTTGGATAGTTTGATTTGGATAGTTGAACCTGACCGATAATCTTATAAAAAACGGAGATAGCCGAAATCCACTACATTTTAAGCATGTTCGATTTCAAACTTAATTGACCTATGGCGACGAAGTATTACAATACTAATTACTTTTTCAAACTTAAGTCAAATCTCAATTTTTACTCAGGCAGACCCGCCTCCTAATACGTCGTATTTACATCCTCTTTGATCAGCATTTTGAACTAAATAACACACACATTGAGAAATCAAACATTGTCATATGCATTATCGAGCTCTCAGGTCGTGCATACGCTAGTTCTATTCCCTATATATTATTACTAGCTGACCCGGCAAACGTTGTTTTGCCATATAAAGTATAATTCACGCGATAGTTTTATAAGTAATAAAATATTGCCTATATATATATTGTACATCATTTTGTTCTATTGTCAATAGTTTTTGCAGCGCACGCAAAAATAGGTTTTCGATTTTACACCTTGTGTTACAAAATAGGAATTTTATTACGGATCCCTAATTTTGAAAAAAAAAACATAGCCTATAAGCCTTCCTCGATAAATGGACTACCCAACACTGAAACAATCATTCAAATCGGACCAGTAGTACCAGAGATTAGCGCGTTCAAACAAACAAACAAACAAACAAACACTGCAGCTTTATAATATTGTATAGTATATAGATATACTCTTTGATTCTATGTTTAGATTAACGCTGACGACTGAGCGGGCACAGCTATTTCAGCGTTTTTTTTATGGAATAGGAGGACAAACGAGTGTACGAGTCTTGAGAGAATGCAACACCAGATGAATCACAGGAGCGTTGCCGGCCTTTAAGGAAGGTGTACGCGCTTGGTGAAGGGTTGCGCGTATCGTCCTGGAAACACCGCACAAGGAAGTTCATTCCACAGCTTTGTAGTAGATACGTGAAAGAAAGCTGCTTGAAAACAGCACTGTGGAGGACCGCCACACATCCAGATGGTGGGGATGATATTCTTACTTGTGGCGTGTTGTGCGAAGGTGGAATTCGGCGGCAGGAATCAGGTTAAACAGCTCTTGGGAACACTCCCTACCATAAAAGCGGTAGAAGACACACAATGAAGCGATATCTCTACGCAACGCAAGTGATCCAGCCGTTCACAGAGCACTGGGGTCCCTGACAATTCGAGCTGCTCTACGTTGCACGCGATCAAATGAATCGAGCTGATACTGGGGTGCGCCAGACCAGAGATGACAGCAATACTCCATGTGTGGCCGGACCTGCGGTTTGTAGAGCGCTAGAATGTGGGCCGGCTTGAAATATTGCCATGCTCTATTAATGGCGCCCAGTCTCTTCGAAGCCAATTTGGCTTTGCCCTCCAGATAGCCACGAAATTTGCAATCGCTCGAGATTTCGAGACCTAGTATTCCGATACTAGGCGAGGCTTTAAGGGAAGTGTTGTCGAAGAGCGGTGAATAAAATGAGGTTTTTTTTTGTGGTAAACGCGCAAACTTGAGTCTTCTGGGGGTTAAATTGGATAAGGTTCAATTTACCCCATTCCGCGACCTTCTCAAGAGACGACTCGATAGAAGACACAAGTTTCTCCCGGCACTGGTCGACGATTTTCCGAGAGAGACCTGCATGGCCCGTGTATACGGCATCACCAGTGCTGTCGTCTACATAGCAATTTATGTTGGAGGTGTCCAATATATCATTGATATGCAGAAGAAACAGCGTGGGAGATATACACATAGCCTTGGGGCACTCCAGCATTCACGGGCTTCAGGTTCGAGCAATATCCGTCGACAACGACCTGTGTACTGCGCCCAGTAAAGAAGCTGGAGATCCACTTGCACAAGCTCTCGGGAAGCCAAAATGATGGAAGTTTTGAGAGGAGCGCCTTGTGCCCTACACGATCAAAGGCCTTCGTTATATCCAGGCTAACTGCCAGGCCTTCACCCTTGCTTTCAATAGCCGCCGCCCATCTATGTGTTAGGTATACCAGAAGATCACCTGCCGACCGACCATGGCGAAAGCCGTACTGTCGGTCGTTGATCATCTGGTGACCCTCTAGGTATACCAAGAGCTGGCGGTTGATTATGCTCTCCATGATTTTGGAGAGCAGGGAGGTAATAGCAATAGGTCTGTAGTTTGACCGATCCGAACTGTCTCCTTTTTTTTGGATCGGATGGACAAGGGCTGACTTGAATGAGTAGCCAGGGACTACGCCTTTTGAATAAGAGTGCCAGAATAAACGCGATTGCACCGGCGCCAACTCAGGGGTACACGTTATAAGCACGATTGGAGAAATGCCATCCAGCCCGCTCGACTTGCTGGTGTCCAACGAAAACAGAGCTCGCCTAATAGTTTACTGTCTGAACTGTAGTTTAGGCATAGAGCTCTGACACCGCGGGATGGTCGGCGGTGTTATTCTGTTGTAGTTGTGGCGCACACGAGATCGCCTTTCTCTTTTGCCGTATGGGCCAGGGTGTCATTTTTCATGTGCAACGGCGGCAGGGACGGCTGGTTGAAGTTACTAAGAGCAGCTTTCGACAACGACCAGAACTTGCGTGTTTCGGTCGGGTAACTGGGAAGCTGCTCGCCGATTTTGACGAGGTGCTTCAATTTTGTACGGGCGATTTGCCGCTTACAAAATCTGGAGGCACGGTTATATTTCCTCTTAAGAACTTTGCAGTTCGGATCTTTTGAGCCCAGTGCCGCATGTATAAAAATATTCATGCCCTGTAGCATCACATCAGCTACTGCAACGGCGCAGGTACTAGGATCATCCGGATCGGATACTTTCTCCCTTTCTTCGGATCTTTTACCCTTGGGTAGGACGCGAAAAACGGAACGCATCCTATACCAATCTGCTGACTTGTAGTGCCAAACGCGGCGGGTCACTGGTGGTCTGCGACGTTAGCGTCGGATAGGCACTACACTCCTGACCAGGCAACGGTCGGACGTTCCGAGAGGGGCGTCGACAAATACCTGGTAACCGTGGGAAGGTGTAGTCAGTAGAAGATCTAATAAGGACGGCATGTGGCTATCCACATCTGGGAGCCTCGTTGGCGACTCATCCAATTGGGACAGACCATACGCCATTGCAAAATTATGCAAAGATCGCCCTGCGTAGTCTGTGGTACGGGATTCAAGCCATTCGGCATTGTGCCCGTTGAAATCACCCAAGACTACGATTTCAGCGGAGGGGATCTGTGCAGCACGTCGTCAATTGCCGCTTGAACGCAGCCCATGAGATCATCGGTTTCTGCGTTACCACTATGGAACCTGTAGACACACGCCTAATAACGCCGCAAATTGCCGAGACGGTGACAGCAGATATCCTCCCTTACGTACACACATACCCCGGCATGAGGTAAAAAATTGTGCTCAATTTTGTACCCGGGGTACGTTAAATATGACGTATCGCTAGGTCGAGATATTTGCGTCTCCGTAAGGAAACACAAGGCCGGCTGCGCCGTCTCAAGGTGGTGGTGGACGGCGTTTAAATAGGAGTGAATTCCCTCGGTCATGTGCGGTTCTGTGCCCTCCCCAGAATACGACAGACAGCCCTAGCGAGAGTGCTCGGGGAGAGATTCTTCGACTCTGGTAGAGCCGATACCCGCCTGGGGTAATATATTTTTTGGATCCGCTGTCATATTCGGGTTGGGGGGGGGGGGGGGGGGGGCTCCGGTCCTCGACACTAACTATGCGAAACATACTTTACGCCGGTATTCTGCGTGAGTGTGGTAAGTAACCCGGACGAGTCTGGCCCGATTGTGCTGACGTCATAAGACGGCAGCAGACCCTCCCACTTCAAAAAAGCCCTTAGTCGCATCTTACGACACCCATGGGCCTGGGACTCCCCTATTCTTTTACGCCCCGGGGAAGTTGCATCACAGTGGCAGAGAGAACTGAAAAAGTTGGTAGTTAGGTAACGTTAGTGGGATAATATATCTATGGTAGTTACGGACTATCTTGTGGATTTTTTAATGTACTCTTTGAAGTAAAACGACAATGCAACGGAAGTTCGTTTCGGCAAGATGACGTTACATTTCTGTACCATCCGGTTTTTGCTTTCTTCCGTCTATTATTAGGGACAGGCAAATCAAGCGTCATATTGATTTGTGGTAATTAATAATCTAACGATCAATATCTTACTTTCAATTATTTTATTAAATGAGTGAAAATTTTTAAATCTGGATGAAGTGTTATTGAATTATAAATAGAATATAAAATGAAAATAATAATCAGTTATTTGAAATGGCGGAATCCCAGGAACATTTTATTCTTTCATCAATACATAAGAATAAACGAGAAAATCAAGAACCTGATAATGACCTGTAAAAAGTGTAATTGTTTCTTTTCTAATGAATAATATCAATTTACTTAACTCTATATCATTCTTTGTAAAACATATAATAAAATCTCACTTGTTAAAATAATATAATTATGAAGATTTTTTTTTAAATCTAGGTAGAGAATGAAATGTTAACTTTAATGAGATGAGGTTATATCGTCAGCGTTACCGAGAAAAAAAAATAATGAGAAAGTTTATTTTGACGTCCGACGTTCGTTTATCCACTTTACATGGATTGTAATTAAAATAATTTGTAAAACGATGATGCTGTAATTAATGTTGACTTAAGGTTTGTATGTATACTTACATGACTTTTGATCTAAAATACAATAACGCGTTCCGGGTGCTGATGGGACTGCCGCGCCACTGCAGCGCCTCCGCTATGTTCGCGGCAGCTCACACAGATGGCTTTGCGGCCATTATGCGCAATGCCGCATGCGTGACAGTCCCAACAGCATACTGCGCACGCTGTCGGACCGGTGGGACTCCCCGATTCGAGCTCGTTGGATACGGCTGCACGCAGTCGTATAGATAGTAATTTACCGTCATCATCGAGAAGTCCAGCCGGACCAACCTGTTATTTTATTTTATTTATTTTTCTAAATATGTGAATTCATAAGTTATTACTTATTACTAACACTATTTTGTTAGTTTGCAAATTGTACTTATAAATATAGATGTAATCTCATGTATGGATGAATCCGAAATAAATGATTATATTTAAATAAGTGATGTTTATTTATGCAACGCATATTGCAAAGGAAAACATGAAACTGTCAATTAAGATTCCGAAACTAAACAGTGGAAAGATTTACAAAAAAATTGTTCTATAAATTAAAACTGTACGGTTTGCTACTCTGGCATAGAGGAAAATAAACTGGCCTGTGGACATCCCGTGACTAAATAAATAAATAAAAAAAACATTGCGTGCGTTCAAAGTACACATGTCAGAAGTGAAACCTGCATGGTGCATGAACCTCTAAACTGCATATGAATTCCTGGTACGTGTTGCTAGGATGACACATGATTTCAACCGCTATGAAGGACATTCCTACCACCACTAATATATATAATAATATGTTCTCCTGGTGTCTATGTAGTAATACGTCGTGCGCTTGGAGTCAGAATATATTGAGGTATACTCGCGCCATACTTAAGACAATCTCTTCTTTAACTATGATCGCCTGGTACCAAAATATTGTATTATGCTTCCTATCTCATTATCTCCCATGTTAAATATTATGAATTGATATGACTGCTCTTTTTACTGTCGCTTTTTCGTTTCATCGACTTTCAAATCACAACGATGATAAAGAAGTTTTCACTTCAATAGTATGCGTATTTCTGTTTCATTCTTTGCCGGCTTCATCTTACACATTTTTGTATTTGTGTCTCTTACTTGTCGTTTTTTCCGTTGCATCCGGTTTGAAATCACAACGATTCTGAAGAAGTTTCACTTCAAAAAGTGTGTGTGTACTTATGTATGCATGCAAGAAGTTATACTTCTTTGGCCTAACAAGGCAAAAATCATTAAAATTATTTATTCCTCGTGGTATTCTACATTTGTAGAAAGAACAATATTGTAAAAATCTTGCAACAATGGCTTTGACGATAAATTATTAAATAACGAATACGGCTGTACGGGCTTGAACCCTTTGCCTATCCTAATAATGGACGAAGAAACCACAAAAAAATAACGAATGTCGCAAACATCAGAAAATTTTAGGAACCAACTCAGAGTATAATAATATATAGGGAAAAGAGAGCCCTCTCTAGGCATTATGAGCTGTCTTCTTGAAAACTAGCGCCTTCTGGACATTGGCCCCGAAAATAACTATATTTAAGCTCGAAATTATAAAACTCATTTTTGTTGTGACGCAATTAAATAACTAACTCTACTAATGTAGGTATTGCAATTTTGAATGATGACTGATAGATTTAGTAGTGTAAATATGCAAAATGGAACACGAGAGCTACATACATGCGCAAACCTAGCGTAAATAATAATAAAATAATAGTATAATATAAATAATAAATAATGATAATATAATATATAATATAATAATCGGCTACAAGCCGCCATTTTGTGATCAGTGGGCAGTGACACAAATATAGAAAAGTTTTTTTTTTCTTCTTTTGGTAATAGCGTTTACTTTTTGCCAATAACGTAAATTAAAAGATTGGGAAACTAAGTTAAAAAAGGATACGGAACACGGGAAAGGATCAGATAAGTAGAAAGAGGATTGAAACGGATATTAAAAATTTCATAAATATACATATATACTTGCTACTTACACAACATTACAAATATTTAAACTTTGATATGATTCTGAAGAATGAAAGATGACAATATTTTATAAAATTTACATGGATACATAATTAGAGAGGATATACAGGTAGGAAAAGGAACATTAAGAGATATTAGATCATTCAGGAATGAGGAGCGGTCGTATAGAGAACATGAAAAGAAAATGTGATCTAGATCACATTTATCGGATTCACATTCACACATGTCAGTAGATTCAATGCCTAATCTGTTAAGATGAACAGGAGTGCAAACATGACCCAAACGCATTCTTATGATAGAAGAACATACTAACTTATTGCATTTGGCACGGAAAAACCATGGTTTAAATGAAATAAGTGGCTGAAGGTTAAAATATTTCCTGCCTTTTGATTGACCAGTTTCAGTCCAAAGTCTATTCCAACAATCATGAAGGTGAACTATAGGAAGAGCACCTAGATCCTGGCAAAAAACTTTATAAGGGAAAATGTCGCCATCGACCACGGCTTCATTAGCTAGTTGGTCTGCTTTTATATTACCAGGAATGTCGCTATGGCTGGGGATCCATACAAACAACACAGAAAGACCAAAGTGATTGCATTTATTTAATAGATTTCTTAATTCTATGACAACAGAAGAAATGTTTTTTGATTTAAATGGGAACCTATTGAGAGACTGTAAGGCACTTTTTGAATCAGAGAAAATTATTGTTTTTGGAAGTTTAAATAGAATAATATATTCAATAGCCTTAAAAATACCATAACATTCCCCAGTAAACACCGATGTTTCCGGAGGTAGTTTAATTTTCTGTGATATTTTAAATTGAGCGTGATAGACACCTACACCAACGGGATCCGAGGAGGAATGTTTAGACGCGTCTGTGTAAATATGATGGTAATCAACCCAAACAGTATTTTTAAGAAGATTAAACGAAAAATTTGTACTAATATCGTGCTTATTTAAATCTGAGTTAAAATTAATTTCTGGAAGCAACATTAATGCTTCAAAGCTAGTACTGAAAAGAGGATAATTAATGGATCGATGAATAGGAGCTTTTATGTTGATAATTTTCTTAAAACTATTGATTAGACAAGGTGGTTTTTTATTTGACCAATATGCAGATGAATCTATATAATGAGAAAGTTTCTGAAGTTTGTTATAAAGAGAGTGGTTAAGAAACTGAAAAGATCGGAATATAAATTTGTCTGCTAAATATTGACGACGTAGATGTAGTGGAGGATCACCACATTCTACTTGAAGAGCATTGATAGGACTTGACCGCATAGCACCAGAAACTACTCGTAAAGCTTTGGACTGTATGAGATCTAGTTTTTTAAATGCCTTAACACTACCAGGCTCCAGCAAGAATGTACCATAATCTAATATACTTCTTATAAGAGCATTATATAACAATTTCATGCAAAAAGGGTGCGCACCCCACCAAACACCTGACAGACATCTTAAAATATTAAGAGTACGCTCACATTTAGCATTTAGGTAATCACAATGTGGGATGCCAGTTAGTTTCGAATCTAAGACAATTCCCAAAAACTTAACATTATCTTTAACTGGAATCTGATAACCCTCATAAAATATAGAAATAGGAGGAGGAGTTCTTGATCTCGTGAATAAAACTATTGTACTTTTTTCAGGTGATAGATCAAGGCCATTTAAGTCCAACCAAGTTTTTAAATTTATCAGCGGTTGTGTTATAGAAGAACTAGCTTTTTCAATAGAAATATCACGACAGTAAATTAATAGATCATCAGCATACTGAAGAACATTTACACTATTAAGTGATGATTTTAAATCGTGTGTATAAATATTATACAATATTGGGCTAAGTACTGATCCCTGGGGGAGGCCCTTTGAAACAAGTCGAGTAATTGACTTCCTGTCATCTAGTTTCAGGATTATGTATCTTTCGGAAAGCATGTTTATGATAAAATTTGTTAATAGCAGAGGTATATTAAGTTGTAAAAGCTTACTCTTTAAAATACTTATTACGACATTATCATAGGCACAATTTATATCTAAGAACGCAGCTATTACTGATTTATTATTTGAAAATGATAATTGAATATCAGAAATGAATATACTTAAGCTATCAATAGTACTTTTCCCACGTCTGAAACCGAATTGGGATTCACATAATAGACCGTTATGCTCAACAAACCATTCTAAACGATTTTTTATAAGATGTTCTGTAATTTTCATCAAAACAGAAGAAAGTGCGATTGGGCGATAGGCAGAATGGTCTGAAGAACACCTATTAGGTTTCAGTACGGGAATTATTTCTTGACGTTTCCACGTGGAGGGTATGTTACCAGATGTCACTATGGAATTTATAAGAGATAAATAATAAAATAAAGCATCATCATCTAAATGAGAGATAAAGGAATACGGAATACCGTCCAGTCCAGGAGCAGAATCCTTAACATGAGACAATACACCTTTTAGTTCAGTGAGAGAAAATATACTGTTTAAACCAAAACAGTTATCATTATTTATATTTATTACAGGGTAACCAATTATTAAGTCTTCAGGAACGAAAGGTGGAGCCAATTTATCTAAAAAGCTATTAACTAAATGAAAAGGGATTGATTTTGGAGATGAATCTTTGTATGCAGATCTAAACCTTCTTATATTTTGCCATACAAGAGATGGTTTGACATCAGGTGATATTGAATAGCAGAAATTTTTCCAGCCATCAAATTTCTTTTTCTTTAGAAATTTTGAAGTTTCTGACATACTCTTTGTAAGAATTTCAAAATTCTCATCAGTGGAACATTGACAGTATGTAATTTCAGCATATTTTCTTCTCTTTACTGCCTCAGTACATTCGTTATCCCACCAAGGAGGAGAAGGAATAAAACCCAAAGAGCTATTTTTACTTGGAAATATCTCATTGGCAACCTCAATAAAGATTCTTGCTAAAGAATCTGCACACTGAGATTCTGTACCTGGATGAATTTTTGGAAGTGTAATAATTTTGTTTTTTATTAGATCTTTATATAAATCCCAATCAACATCATTAAGCTTATATTTTAAACGAGGAGAATAAGTATTATGTAATACTTTATTGTTATTATTGCAGGTTGGAAATGATAATAATAGTGGGAAGTGATCACTACCAAAAGTAGATCGTAATGGATCCCAGGACAAAGAAGAAGCAAGATTAGGTGTAGTGACTGTTAAATCTGGAGCACTTGGGCCCTCGTCAGGATGAGAACGTCGTGTAGGACGACCATCATTTAATATACACAAATTCACTGAATCAAATATATCTATTAATGTGTTACCATAACTATTAGAAGATAAGTAACCCCAGGATTCATGGCGACAGTTAAAATCACCAAGGATCATAAAAGGCTTCGGAAGAATGGAAATAATATCTTTAATTTCATTTAAGATTGCAGAAGAAGGATGAGGTATATAAATAGATACATAACAGATATTTTCAACTAAAGCAGCAATAATAGAAAAATCATTACTGTGAGAAGGAATAGAGAAGAGAGAAAAGGAAAGAGGGTGTTTCACAAGCATGGCTACTCCGCCATGCCCATCCACACGATCTTCTCTGAGACATGAATAACCACGAATCTTAAATAAAGATCCTGGTTTCAACCATGTCTCTTGAAGAGCACAGATATAAGGTTTATATTTATTTAATAAATAAATAAGATCACTTTTTTTAGGAGTGATGCTTTGACAATTCCATTGAAGAACTTTGTCCATTATTTGGTTTATAAATTTGAGTAATTGCAGAAACTAATAAGGCAGCGTTGGACGGTGAAAATTCATTCGATTGACTAAGAGATTTTATAAGAGAAATAATTAAATCAATTACTGAGGATTCCAAAGGATTTTCATTTTCTTTGTTAATTAATGCACATCCATAAGAGGGTTGGGGAATATTAAGATCCCTTAAAATTTCTTGGTGAGCAGATTTGTCATATCCTTTGCTAAGTGTAGGTGGAGGCTTTGGTTTAACAAAAACAGTTTTTTTATATGAAGTATTGTTTATAGCTTTAGGTGTTGAATGTTGATGCTGGGTTGGAAAAGTATTAGGAGTGATGTTAGGTGATGAGAGTAATGTATCTGCATATGAAATTCGAGAGACAGCTGGATGTATCTTTGAAGCTTCTGAATAGGAAATACAGTTTTTAGCCATTGATTCCTTTATAGCTCTTTGTCTTTCATATTCTAAACATTTTTTATCAGTTGCAATATGGGAACCTTTACATAAACAACAAGATATAAAATCATCTTGAACAGAGCAGTTATCACCACTATGTCCTTGACCACATCTAAAATATCTTGGTTTAGATCTGCATTGAGATTTCACATGACCAAACCGACAACAATTGTAGCATTGAATAGTAGGATATATATATACAAGTCTACAGTAAGAGAAGTGTAGCACATATATACTCGTTTAGGCAAAAACTGTCCATCAAAAGTAAATACCACAGACTCAGTACATTTAAGATGGTTTTGTCCATCAATCATCATCTTTCGTTTTATTCTCCTAATTTTTATGATTGGACCACAGCCAATAGGAACAGAAACATTATCTTTTATTTCCTCTTCAGACCACTCAGCTGGTACTCCTCTGACTATTCCTATTCTACTCACAGAAAATGATGGAATAAAAGCCTTATATTTTTCATTTTCTAAATTTTTGTTTTCAACAAAGTCATTTGCATCTTGGTACTTAGAAAAAGAAATAGATAACCTATTCCGGCCTATCCTTTTTAAACTTCCATTCACAATATTTTTAATAGAATTTCTTTTGAGAAAACGACCAAATGTAACTGGATGTAAAGTAACATTATCATCGGGAGATGAATACTGTTTCTGAATGTGTACAACAAAAGGAGCAGCATCTAATGAGTTATATAACAGCCTTGCAACAGGGGGCTGTGGCTGTTGTGGAGTGTCTGTGTTATTTTTTTGTATTGTCTCTACTACTATAGAAGAGTTATTGCAGGAATCGACTTTGGAAAGAATTTGTTTGTCAGTAATGTCTACACATTTGCAATCACTTTCCTTAATATCTTTCTTATCACCACGGTGTTTTCGTCGTCTTTTATTACAGTGTCTGCATATTCTGGGTCGAGCTGACACTTTTACGGCCACTAGATGTCTGAGACACAGAACCATCTGTATCCATAGTGCTACCTTCGTCATTATTAGAAATTGTCACTACATGACCTATATCAGGGGCTGTCCCCCCAGGATCATCCGGGGGGTCCATCATATTATAGAAAAGTGAAGAAAAGAAGACTTACCAATAGGATGAAATTTACACAAATTAACACTTTAATAAAAACTAACTACTAAAATATATACAAACTACAACTTATCTGATCAAAATATCTAAATATTTACATGAAATTTAAAAATAAAATGAAAAATTATTAAAATTACGTGCGACCGATCTTAAGTTTCCCGCCCTTTTTTCAAGGTCTATAGAAAAGTTGAAAGGTTTCAAAGCGAGTGACAGCTGACAAAGCTTTCATTTTCGAGCCAACTAACAGATGGCACTATAGTCTTCTGAAAACTTCACTTTAGGGCGTCTGTCCCACCCCTGAAACAACTTCACCCTGTTACTTTTGTGTTACAGTGATGCGCGCGCATCTCAAAATTTCACTCACCATTTTTTATAATGCGCCTAAAGAAGTATAACTTCAAAAATAAAAAAGGTACTTTTTAAACTATTTTATAGCCTAAGTATATACTTGGTCTATGCTAAGTATAGAGCACACAAAATACCTAATTATTGGTCTATTAGCTATCTATGGTCGTCTATTATGTCTATGGTATGGGAAAAACCATAAACATTAAGGCAAAACAACTTAGAGTATAAAATCTAAGCAAAACAATTAGTTACATGAAAGAATTTAATAGGTAATCGTAAAAACACTTTGTAAAAGTACGTAATCGGCAATATCCATTCGAATTCCATTTAAGTTGTGTTTTAACTTCTTGTTGAATGTAGTATGTACATCAAATTTAAGTGTATTTATTCAGTATTGTTGTATAGATGAGAAGAGCGGACGCAGTGGTAATTTATTTCATCTAACGAACTAACCGAAAGTTTGTCATCAAAGTTATTAGGTAGGTACGTTGCACATACGTATGTTTTTAATTATATTTACAGTTTATTTATTTTTTTATGGAGGGGTTCTAACACAATAATCATACCTCAAATATTTGGATGTTTAGAATAAAAATAACAACGTGTCCAGACGAGCAAACTTTAATCTTAAAACTTTTTGGTATCCGTCGTTAGTAAAATGTTAAAATGGAACCCTTATTGTAAATACATTTCGGTTTGTTTTGTTATGTCTGTATGTTTTTTATTATTAAGTTTAAGTCTAAATAATTGATATCATCAACGTGGCTATAGGTAATATATAATCAATTTTTTTTTTTATAAATTCAATGACACTTTATTTACCTAATTTCCATGCAATTTTACTACTTTATAACTTTTACTACATGAACTCATAAGTGAATCGTATTTTAGGCATAAATCACGGTGTAAAAACTCATATCTGATGAATTATTCTGTATTGTTTCTATTCAAACAGCAAAGCAATTAGCAAATTAGATTCACCGGCTAGTAAAAAAAATAAACTACGTTTATAAAAACCGACTTCAAAAACTGAAAAGTATCAAATAACTAAAAATTTAATTTAATACACGTCTTATGCAAACCTTTACTTTTAATTTTAATAAAATACTATTATATATATATATGCTACCTATTGATAGGTTTTAAGCCAGTGCCAAGCCCCAAACAAAATAAATCTTAATATTATAAACAGCTGACTTACTGTATTTATTTAGGTTGTCTGGCCTTGCGTGTCTGTCCGCTTCGGTTGTTTTTTTCTAGACGAAGCTATCCCGCTCAAAGTCACGCGTGGCGAGTGTTAAGATACCTTTATTACATTTGGTTTGGCATCGACTTCAAAGCTATCAATATGCAGCACATACAAATATTATATATAATATAGTATTTTATTAAAATTAAAGGTAAAGGTTTGCATAAGACGTGTATTAAATTAAATTTTTAGTTATTTGATACTTTTCAGTTTTTTGAAGTCGGTTTTTTAAACGTAGTTAGTTTAATTTTTAATTTTTTACGTTTTAGTGTCAGTTAATAATAATATATTATAATCAACTTGAATGAAAACTCCAAAAAAAAGCCGTACACAGAAAACAATTATGTCATCCAGGTAGAGAAAAATTTTCATATAAATGTTCATAAAATGAAAACTACTGGGCCAAACTACGTAAAATTTTTATGGGACCAAATGGCATCTATTTCGCATCAAACAAAACAAGAATTACGTAAATCGGACCATAAATCTCAGAGTAATCGGTGTACATACATAAAAAAAAACCGATCGAATTGATAACCTCCTCCTTTTGGAAGCCGGTGAAGCACCTTTATGCTAGTGTGTGTGTGGTTACGGGGTATACCAGATACACATATTTTTCCCTTAAATAATCATATATCCACAAATACTTGCACGACGGCATTTTTAAAATATTTTATTGCGACCTAAACTGATCTGTCACAGACGATGGCAAATCTCATAATGGCCGCCGATCGGCTTGTATTAGTGTAAGTGTATGCGTGGGACTATGTATTTACACGTTTACCGGCTTGTTTTGGTGCCTCACTGTTATGTAAGGTGACACGGAGCACTTCTTATTTTACTCGTCCGTGGTTAGATTCATCTCTTTTTTATTCCGCGGCCCATTGTAGTCCGTCTAGCGCGGCGCAATCTCAGAAACGAAATGCTACACGCAGCCCGAGTTCGTCGCGGGGCTGACACCTCGGGAACGACAATAGGCGATCAACCACGACGGTTTTACGTAAACGTTAATAAATAAATGGTTTGAGTATGTTAAATGTTTTAACATACTCAAATCGTAGATTGTTTCATTTAGTGAGAGAGAAATTGGTCCGTGAGAAAAATTGGCGCTTTGTCTGGACACGGGACGGGCGCATCCATGCCAGAAGGGACAGCACATCAAAAACTTATACCATTGGTTCTGAGGAGGACCTAACAAAGGTTTTTGCTCTCTAATTTCGTTGGAGCTATATGTTTCAACTTCTATCTTGAATAACTGTTCTGTTTTGTTCTTAAATACTAGTAACTACAACTTTCTAACATATTTATACGTACTATATTATTTTGGTAAAAAATATATCCTTACTCATTACTTCAATAACCTTGTAAGTTTAATAAGACATTTTTTAAGATATTTCTATATATTGTGTTATAAAATTTTAGATAGTTTTGCTAAATACTGCTCATTGCAAAAGATAAATAGAGATATTGTATTATTTTTTGATTTTATCGCTGTTTTTAGTTATTGTTTTATTTGTTTATTATTTCGTATATACTGTCGGCCTCATTTTAATTTCTTTTTTTATTTCTGCGTGTCAACAATTATTTGCATATATCACGTAGGCGACAGCATAGTTGTACATCTGCTTAGATCACATTTGGTGTTATTTTTAAAAGTACTGTGTGGTGGATTTAATGTATCTCTAATATTTGCAGCAAATAATATTTTATATTATTATTATTTTATAAATAGCAATAGAACATATTGTTATGTTGCAAAAAGAAAATGTGCATATTATTATTATTGCATTATTTTATATATTTTTATTTCTTTATACTGCAACATCACCATATTTAAATATGACTTCATATTCCAATCCTACTTGCAAAATAACCTTTCGAAAAATGTTATTTAGTAATAAAATAAAAATTGGACTTCTTAACCCTGGCTCGTTAGGATCGAAACATGACGAGTTTCTTGTAGCAGTGCAGCGACACGGTGTGGATTTATTGGCCATAAACGAGACGTGGCTGCGCGCGGGGGTGGAGGGTCGCGCGCCAGCACCAGCTGGCTACAGACTGCTTCATGTTCCGCGCCCGCCTGCCGTTCGCTCGCGCAGGGGAGGAGTTGGATTTTTTATAAGAAAAATATAGGAGTACAGGTTTTGTTACCGCCTCAAACATGTATAGTAGAACAAATGTGGGTCAAACATAAATTGCTGGGAAAAATATGTGTCGTAGGTACAGCATATCGGCCACCATGGTTGGATGTCGATTTATTTCTAAATACACTCACAGAAGCTGTTGGCTCATTTGTATGGTGTGAGCATTTAATTATATTAGGCGATTTTAATATCGATGGCTTAAACAAAACCAGTTTAAGTTATAAAAAGTTTGAAACTCTATAACAGCGTTTGGTTTAGTGCAACATGTAACGCAACCAACACATTTTACGTCACATTCAGAATCCCTTCTAGATTTAGTTTGTACAAATAAAACGCTTAGTTTAGAGAGTATAGTGGTAGACTACAAAGAGTAACTTAGTAGTCACGCATTTATAACGTGTACATTAAATATACCAAAAAATAAAACACAACCTAAACATATTGTATGCAGACCTATTAAAGATATTGATTCAATTAATTTCATTTATTCGCTGAACAATATTATCTGGAAAAATTTATTATTATTAACTAATGTAAATGAAATTGTATCTTTGCTGACATATTATATTATAAATTTGTTCGATTTTTACGCGCCAAAAAAATTATACATATTAAAGAAACCCAATATCCATGGATTACTTATAACATTAAATTAATAATGAAACGTCGTGATGATGCACAAAAATTAGCAAAACAAACAAAACTTGAGTCACATATACAATTCTATAAAGAATTAAAACGGTATGTTCCTCAGGCTTTGCATAGGGAAAAGCAAGTGTATTTCAATACCTACATTAACTCTAATATTAATAATCCTCAAAAAATGTGGAAACACATAAAACATAATATTCGCATAAAATCAAAAGAACATAACCCATTACCGCCCCACTTAAATGATCCAAATAAAATTAATTCTCACTTTTTGAATATCCCTGGAACTAATCTAGTAACATTATCAACCCTTACGTATTTTGAGTTTCACCGTTTCGGTAACTCTACTTTTGAATTTATGACTGTTGACGAAAATTCTACTCTTATGGCTATAAAAGAGCTCAAGTCGAACGCTATTGGTATTGATGACATTTCCCTAGTCATGCTGCTCCTCACGCTATCACAGACTTTAACCATACTAACACACATTATTAACACTTCTTTCAAAACTAATACTTTTCCCGACCTTTGGCGGCATGCATTGATTCGTCCTCTGCCAAAAAATGACCTACCACGCAATTTTTCCGACCTAAGACCAATTAGTATACTTCCCTGTCCTTCAAAAATTACAGAAAAAATTGTGCATAAGCAATTGATGAGCTACTTAGAAACTCAAAATATACTACCGGATCACCAATCCGGTTTCAGAAAACAGCGAAGCACAACTACGGCCCTCATTGACGTAGTAGATAATATTTTGGCAGCGCAAGAGGAAAAAAAGTAACAATTTTAATACTTCTTGATTTTTCACGTGCTTTTGAAACTTTAAATATAAATCTCCTACTTTCCAAGCTAGCGTACTATGGTTTTAGTGAAAATAGTATTAAGTGGTTTGAAAGCTATCTCACTAATAGAACACAGACGGTCTCAGTGATAGATGAGCAGGGTAACACAAAATTTTCAGAACGTGACACTATAACGAGGGGAGTTCCTCAGGGCTCTATTTTAGGGCCCCTTATTTTTATTATATATATTGCAGATATAATTAAAAAAATAAAACACTGCAATTATCAAATCTACGCTGATGATATACAGCTATATTTTTCTTTTTCGCCACACGAAGCCCAACAGGCAATAGATATTATAAATGCTGATCTTCATGAAATATTCATGTGGTCTGAAAAAAACTCACTGATTTTAAACCCGAATAAAACAAAATTTATGATCTTCGGCAATTGTAACGGCTTAGAGTTAATTAATAAATTCAATGTAAGACTACTCATTAATGATAAGGATATCGAACGCGTACAAGAAGTTCGCAATCTTGGGTTGATAATGGATGAATCCTTAAGATTTGAGAAGCATATAAATAAAGTCATTTCCAACAGTTTCTATAGATTAAAAGTTTTTTACCAAATTAGACCATTTATAACCACAGAATTGCGCATACGTCTTTGTGAGGCTCTTGTTCTGTCCAAGTTTAACTATACCGATACAGTGTATCGTCCGAGGCTGCTTGGCAGAACAAGAAAGTCAATACAAAGAGTACAAAATGCATGTGCTCGTTTTTGCTGGGACATACCGGCCCGACAACACATTTCTCCATACCTCAAAGAAGCAAATATTTTGAATATGGATGCTCGTAGACGACTTCATTTAGCCACGCTTCTTTTTGGTATTATTAAGACAAAAACGCCAAAATATTTGTATAGTAAATTGGAATGGCTAGGTCAGCGCAGCCAGTTAAATTTTGAAACAAGGTTCGCATTCAATGTCCTATCAGTCCCACTCCATCATTCCGCCTCTTTTAGAGGAAGTTTTAGGTACAGTGCTACCAAGTGCTGGAATGATATACCACCACCGTTTCGCAATCTGAAGACTGTTGGAACTTTCCAGAAAAAAGTGAAAAATCTCATCCTTACGTCTATTTGAATTATTAAGTATCTGCTTACAAATTATGTGCATAAGTCCTACATTATAAGATTTATCTTATTAATAATACATAATGGCATCGAAGTTTTAGTTTGTTTCTGCAAATATTTCTAAAATTGCTATTATTTTAATATTTATGTATGTATGTATATTTATGTAATATTCTGAACAAGTAGAAGCTAATTTCAAATTATCATCTTTAAAAATAATATTATGGAACCTTCAATAAAACTAAATTTATTTTTTAACAATAGTAGTTACTCAATGGGTCACCTGGGGGCTGCTGAAAATCAGCGCTGTGTTGGTATTATTCCAATGCAGCATGACGATGAGTCAGTTCCTTTTGATAACAATAACTGCTACACAGTACTTTTAAATTAAGATATTCACTATAATATTATGCATACATTTGTTTCATTTTTTTATCATTTGTATATTTTTATGCTAAGTATAAGTTTTTAATTATTATTTTTTTACCTCTTAAGTCTTTTTTAGTTGTATTATTCTGTGTGGTTTGTGTTTGTTATTAATAAAGTTTTCATTCATTCATTCTTTTTCGCTAGCGATAATTGTATTTAGGTACCATCCTTCTTTGACGTGTACTCGTAATGTACTGTGCTATTGCATTGTTAATTATTCATGTGTTTGTTAGTCCTTATTCATTTATAAACATCGACTGTTGTCTAGGTAACCTATCTATACTTTTAAATATCATTGTTACAAATTATTTTTTTTAACTTCAAATTTATTTTCTTGTAATTTGAATATTCATTCATTTCGTATTTGTTACTATAAACAATATAATATTCAATATTGTTTAAGTATTCGTTGCTCACAAAACAAAATAAAATGGACTGCAGTGGTAATTTAATTAAGTTGACCATAAATTATTAAAACATACGGACGCTCTATTTTTATATCTATAATTAAGATTAATCTTATTTTTCCATTAAGGTACCTATATTGACAAGTGGAGTAAAAGCCAGAGAAAACAGACATTTAAACGCACTTGGACCTGGAATTTCAGGAGGTATAAGACTGCAGTTGTTACTTTCGATTTTGACGATTACCAATGCGACTGCCGCGACTTTTTCTCATTGACTTGTCATTTTTCTTATGCTGACAAATGCTGGCTCTACTGATATTTGCCTTGAAAATTAAACGTACCAAAAGCAGCACTGTTGATTTATCGCCAGCGTGACGAAGGTTTATACTTATTCGGTAGATTTTGAGGAAATTGTAACAATTGTTAGTAGGAAGAAAAATATCAGTATATTAAAAACTTTTGTATTCAAACAATGCAAATCTTATTTTTAATAAGCAATCAAAATTATTTACAATACTATGACTACATAAAATTAAAACTATCATTACGTGATAGCGTACCAAGAATACTGGCAGCTAATCCGCGTTGGCTAGCTGGGCTAATCCGTTGACCGAAATAGCTGAATATCTTTATCAGTATATTTGTGTTGAATTTAAATTAGAATTTTTTGGTATATTGGTGGTATCGTTTCGAAAGGAGATGTCAAACCTCTCCCTAATTCTATTTTTTACAGTGTTGTGGGTGCAAGATCGCTTATTCAAAAATGGTTAAATAACTCTAAAAGTAATAAAGCGTATGCTAAAGCCTGTAATTATTGCAACAAAACGTAGATAAAATAATAATAAATAATTTTATTAATTACCCATTTGATTTTTTATTTAAACATTATTCTTTTGTTTTAACTTTTTATGCTAGTTGATATAATATAATGTTAGTTGAGTTCATTTTTCGTTAAAATTTCCAAAGATCCCAGTTGAGAAAAGGCCACCTCCATTCCTTTCCCTTTTTCGAGCCAGTTAGTTCCGCCAACCTCTATAGTGTCATCGGTTCACCTTTTATGCGGTCTGCCCACGTTTCGTTTTCCTACAGGTTCCTTCCACGTTTTGCTCTGAATGGTTCACCTAGCGTCTCTTGGTCGGGAAGTGGGTCCAGCCCATTGCCACTTTAGTTTTAATGCTTGATTTAAGGCATCTGTTAGTTTTGTTTTCTTTCTTATCTTCTGGCTGTGTACCTTATTAATTCTCCTTAATTTTAGCATACTTCTTTCCATTCCGCGATGACATGTTCTAAATAAGTGTTGTACTTTTTTGGTAAACTTGATTCATATAACTGACTAAGCATCGCTTCTAGTTGTGTTGGGTTCTCATTAAAGATTACTATAATATAGTAATATTATCGTTTATCGTCGGCAAATCTAAGATAACTTAAGAAATCTTTGTTGATCTTAATACCATTATTCGCCCAGTTTGTGTTGTTAGTAAGGGTGAATAATGGTAGTTATGGTAATTCTAATTCGGCTATGAATAATTTAGGAGAAAGGAAGTCTCCTTGTCTTACTCCTCTTTCAATCCTGATGTCTTTTCCTTTATTTTCTAATTTAACTTTGAAAACGCTGTTCATATATATATTTTTATTCTTTTTATGTATTTTGAGTAAATAAAGATGTAGCCTTGAGTTTATTTAAAGTATTCCAGATGGCTGCGTGGCTAATGCTGTCGTAAGCTTTGCTAAAGTCCACAAAGGCTATGTAAAGGGTTTTATTATATTCTTTGTAATTTTCAATTATTTGTTCGACCAAATGTATATGATCCATTATTGAGAAACCGGATAGGAAGAACAGACTGCTGTTCTTTGGTTCGTGTGGCATCGATGCGTTCTGTGATACGGCTTAATATTATTGATGCAAACAGTTTATAAATACTGGGCATTAGACGGATGGATCTATAGTTTTTTTATATTAAGATGGTCTCCTTTTTTGTATAACAATAGTATTTCTGAAGTGGTCTACTGCAAGGGTATATTTCTGTGGTTAATATTAAGTTGAAAAGTCGAGTTAGATGAGTTATTATAGTGTTCCTATTCTAATAGCTTCGTTTGTGACTCCATCCGGACAAGGACTTTTATTCAATTTTATTACTTTTATAACTCACAGGTGTGCAGCACCTAAAAATGTCTTACAACTTATTTCGATTCGACTTTAAAATAGATTTTGCATCGGATACTTAGGCTTTCTTCTGTATTTGAGGTGATTGACAATAACACCGACAATACCTAAGTGATTGTGGCAAAATTCTTGTTGTTAAATTGATTGATAACCTAATTAATTTTATAGTACACTTTTAGTAGAATCCAGGTTAGTAGACTTTGATAAGTTTTCACCATATGTTACAGTAAATATTTTGTTAATTCAAATCTGGTCACACTGTTTGTTCGATTTGATGGTGTCCGTCGGGACTAGTGATGCTAATGCCGTAGTGCTAAATTGCCATTATCAGTGGACATTGACGAATAATTATCGGGTAATCCCGCAGAATTAAAGCTACTAATTTTTTCGTTGTTATCAAAACCTGTTTCTGTCAATTTCTGGTTCGTCTCCAGTAATTGAGTCACATGTAGATTCGTAGTCTACAGCCTCTCAACACACTTATTAATTTTGTAAATCTAAAATCATCATATTATATCTCATACCAATACATAATATATCCCATATAAGTGATAATAAATGGAAGGCAAACATTAATTTGGCTCTGGATTTAGCGTCATCCGTGGGCCATAGTTGACTGGCGGTTGATGCCCCTTCGAACACTAGACGGAAGAGGCTCTCGGCCGCAAGCACCACCGTACTCACTATAATTTCCACGTCTTCACGCAATAGTGGCTTTATAATCAGCACAAATACATAATCGATTGCACAAAACATTCCTCTAACTGCGACTATTATCAATGTCTGAATAACAATGTCGCGAGAACTAATTGAAAAAGAAGCGGGAGTAACCTGGACCCAGTACCTGATAGTAGCGTAGAGTCTTATCGTATTCAAATATTACTTTTTATTCCAAAGTTTCCGGAGATATTTACTTAAAAAGCCAAATTAAAAATATTTTAAAGTGAATCAATTGGATTGATTTCAGTCTCAGTTTTTTCAATCATAAAATAATAATATGAGCTTGATCTAAATTTATGTATTTATCAAATCTATCTATGTAACGAAATTTTTCTACGTAATTTGCATAATAACTTCAGATTTATGTACTTGAAAATTTACACATGTATCAATCAATTATCGACAATGCAGTTTCTGGTCAATACAATATTTTAAATTGAAACTCAAAATAGTACTAATACACCGCCCATAATTAAATATTAATATATTATAAGCCTTAATATTAATAAGCCTTTGTCCAGCAGTGGACGTCTTCCGGCTGATGATGATAACACTGAACATAATATCCTAACTGGGATAATAAAAACAATCGATACAAAATATAAGAGTAAATGAAGCCTTTTAGTAATAAAAAGTATTTCGGATGCTGTTTCTAGACTAAAACGGAAGACAATGTTGTAGTGTAATAACTATTTGATAGCAAGCTGAATAATATATTTTTTTCTTTAGTTTTCTAAACTATAATTTGTTTATTATGAAATAACTTATTATTTATTGCATTCCATAATTTTAGTTCATATTATCATCAATTGTTTTTCAGATAACTTACGACAAAAAGATGGGTGCCGAAAATTCAAAACCACAATCGTCGGCGTATCTGTAAGTACCTACTGATCTTGTTTTGCACACAAAATTTCGTACACATTCAGTTCGGTTCAGCCCTTTCAGAGGAATTTGGTAACAAACATCGCGACACGAGAATTTTATATATAAGATATAAGTGATTTCCACCTATTTCCACGTATTAGTACGAGAGCTAGCAACGCCAGGAAAACAAGCATTTCAGGCAGGCCAGTTTTTAGATATCCTATCTCTGTCACTCTTCCGGACGTCATATGGACTATCTGGCTGGCGGTAGTGGTTGCGTTCATCAGTGCGCATCCTACCTGCACAGGTAAAATATGGATTTTTTAAATCATTTTAAGAAGTTTTTCTTTTTTTTATTGCCAGACATTTTTATTGCTTTTTAAACTGTTCCAGACAGCTAATTTCGAATTTAAAAAAAAATATTTCAAAATAATTCAGTATGGCTGAATTTTTATTTAATATTATTTAAGTATCTAAAAACTTAAAATTAATTTGCCAAACAATAATTCGGCTGTTAAACCTTCAGCCAGACCGATTTATAAGTGGAAAGTGATGTGGTATCATTTTGCTTGGTCTAAAAATAGTTGTCGAATAAATTACAGAGAAAGAATTAAAAATTATTGAATAAATGTGTGGATTAATGTAGTATCAAAATAATTATTTATTTTTGAACAAAATTAAGATAAAAATTATATTTTTTAATTGATAATTGTATCACAAAAAACGGAGGCATCTTGATAATCATAGTCATTTCATCACTGCTGTCATTTTCATTGTCATAAAAGAATGAAAAATTTAATAATCTTTCGGCAAAGAAATTTATTAGTATTTTATTTCTAATTTTTACCTTTAATAATAATGTCGGCAACTAATGATGGCAATTGCTCTCCAACAAACCAGACGAAATCATATTTATCGTCATTTATGGTCCAGCCGGAAGCTTGAGGTGATAGAGATGTCGGGTGTTTTAAATGAGCATTTCCCCAAAACTTTGTAACGTAACGAACTCGCAGTAAATGCTGATACAATTCACTTTTGCATGGTGGTAGGCTTGATGGATCAAAGTTATGAATTTTTTTTTCAAAATTATCATCTGATTTTTTAGACCGATAAGTGTTTGAAAACAGATTGAACCGAACTTCGTTGACGTTCCAAGAATCACGAGCTCCGTAAATATGACAAATTAACTTTTCTAAGATCTTAAATGTCTCATTCAGCAATTCTTCATCATCTGTTATAATATTTTGACAGGCTAATTGATACTCTTCTGATTGCTCTAACAGTTTAAAAGGTCGAAGTTTACCTTTCCGGAAAAGAGCTGGTGTGTGGTCGCATCCAGTGAGTGCATGAAAGCACGGTAAAGCTTTCGATAAAGAATTCCCTAGAATTTCGTGTACATGATTGACGCCTCTTCGTGTTCTTCGCAAGACAGTGAGTCTTCAACAGTTTTAATAACTTTATTATTTTCAACCCGGTATGAATAACATTTGTTGAATACTGAATTATTTTGAAAAAAAAAAAAATTTTATATCGAAATTAGCGTCTGGAACAGTTTAAACAGCAATAAAAATGTCTGGCAATATTAGATTTACGTTGTAGAAAGTTCAATAAAAATATTAAAAAAAAGAAAAACTTCTTAAAATGATTTAAAAAATCGAAATTTTACCTGTGCAGGTAGGATGCGCACTGATGAACGCAACCACTACCGCCAGCCAGATAGTCTATGTGACGTCCGGAAGAGTGACAGATATAGGATATCTAAAAACTGGCCTACCTGAAATTCTCTCTCAAAAACGTTGCTAGCTCTTAGACGATATTGACTCATGACGATATATCTCGGGAACTATAAGACGTAAACTTGAAATTATGTAGGAATAAACTCCACCCGCAAGAGTTTATTTTTATTTTGAACAGAACGACTTCTGTCGGGTCAGCTTGTTTTATATGTTTGTCTTGTACGAATTGTCGGGGACTCAGTGCTCTGTGAACGGCTGGATCTCTTGGCGTTGCGTAGAGACGTCGCTTCATTGTGTGTCTTCTACCGCATTTATCACGGGGAGTGTTACGAAGAGCTGTTTAACCTGATTCCTGCCGCCGAATTCCACCTTCGCACGACACGCCACAAGTTAGGATTTCATCCCCACCATCTGGATGTGTGGCGGTGTGACCTCCACAGTGCGGTTTTCAAGGAGCATTCTCCCTCGTACTACAAAGCTATGGAATGAGCTTCCTTATGCGGTGGTGGGACAATACGACATGGGTACCTTCAAAAAAAGCGCGTACACCTTCCTTAAAGGCCGGCAACGCTCTTGTGATTCCTCTGGTGTTGCAAGAGAATGTGGGCGGCGGTGATCACTTAACACCAGGTGACCCGTACGCTCGTTTGTCCTCCTATTCCATAAAAAAAAAAGTTATGGCATACTCCCCGCTACTTCACTAAGTACATACTTTATTTTAATAAAACGCTTTATTATAAGCACACGCATGTAACGGAACGATATCGAGTGAGCGCTAGTTTCATACATTATCTTACGCGGCTTCATACTGCATCGTCACCGACACCCATGTCGTGACGATATCGGTGAGTTTTTCCCTGTTTTAATTGACACCAATCTCACTGCGGTGATACGGGTTTTTTAATTTGCATTTGAAATTAAGTACAAGGGAACTATTTTCAAACAATTTTTTTTATTTTTAAAGATACTGACACTTCTGAGATTTATTATACAAATAAAATATATGTCATATATTGGTATTTTTGTATTTGGCTGGCAACTCTCTCTCTTGGCTGTCACCGTGAATCGTGTACTATCGCTGTACAAATAAACTAAAATTATTTAAATTTGTTTTTAATTAATTATATTTAAATTTATAATTACATAATATAAATTTAAAATTAATTAATTTTCGTGGTTTAATTCCAAAATATAACATTTTAAATAAAAAATTAATGAACGATGGGACGGGTCTCGAACCCGTGACCTCTCGCATTACGTGCGAGCACTTTTCCACTGAGCCAACGACGTGACCAAGTGACCTAAAGTTCATAAATCTTGTCTGTCTTTGTTCAATTCTCAGGTTCTGGCTTCATGAGCCCCGCATCGTTTTTAAGAAGTGGGAGAGTCACGCTGCCGTCTTACGACGGCAGCACAATCGGGCCAGACTCGTGCGGGTTAATTACCACACTCGCACAGAATACCGGCGTGAAGTAGTGGCCTAGTGCGGCTATATTTCGCATAGGTTAGTGTCGCGGACTGGAGGCCAAAAAAGGAGGTCCGAAAAAAGAAATTACACCAGGAGGGTATCGGCTCTACCAGATCCGGAGAATCTCTCCCCGAGCACTCTCGCTCGGGCTGCCCTTCGTATTCTGGGGTGGGTACCGAACCGCGCATGACCGAGGACCAACGAGGCAATAACTCCACGGCACCCCGCCCCACGCTCAATGTGGTCTTTTGCAATATCAGGGGAATTCACTCCAATTTAAACGCCGTCCACCACACCACCTTGAGACGGCGCAGCCGGCCTTGTGTTTCCTTACAGAGACGCAGATATCTCGACCTAGCGATACGTCATATTTAACGTACCCCGGGTACAAAATTGAGCACAATTTTTGCCTCATGCCGGGGTATGTGTGTACGTTAGGGAGGATATCTGCTGTCGCCGTCTCGGCAATTTTGAGGGTAGGGACCTGTCTACTCTCTGGCTCCGCGTAGATTTAGAGGACCGCGTCCGCATCTATGCGTGTGTCTACAGATCCTATAGTGGTAACGCAGAAACCGATCCTCTCATGGGCTGCGTTCAAGCGGCAATTGACGACGTGCTTGCACAATCCCCTCCGCTCAAATCGTAGTCGTGGGTGATTTCAACGGGCACAATGCCGAATGGCTTCGGTCACGTACCACAGACTACGCAGGGCGATCTGTGCATAATTTTGCATTGACGTATGGTCTGTCCCAATTGGTTGAGTCGCCAACGCGGCTCCCGGATGTGGATAGCCACATGCCGTCCTTATTAGATCTTCTGCTGACTACACATACCGATGGTTACCAGGTCTTTGTCGACGCCCCTCTCGGAACGTCCGACCCTTGCCTGGTCAGGAGTGTAGTGCCTATCCGACGCGAACGTCACAGACCACCAGCGACCCGCCGCGTTTGGCACTACAAGTCAGCAGATTTAAAGAGAGTTTGCGTTCCTTTTTTGCATCCTACCCTTGGGGCAATTTTGTTTCCCTTCGGATGAACCTAGTGCCTGCGCCGTTGCAGTAGCCGATGTGATACTACAGGGCATGTACACAAAGGATCCGAACTGCAAAGTTCTTAAGAGGAAATATAACCGTGCCTCCAGATTTTTTAAGCGGCAAATCGCCCGTGTGAAATCTAAGCACGTCGTCAGGTGATCGTCAAGTTCTGGTCGTTGTCGAAAGCTGCTCTTGGTAACTTCAACCAGCCGTCCTTGCCGCCGTTGCACATGAGGAATGACACCCTGGCCCATACGGCAAAAGAGAAAGCCGATCTCCTGTGTGCTCTTTTTGCCTCCAACTCGACTCTTGACGACAACGGAAAAACACCGCCGACCATCGCACGGTGTCAGAGCTCTATACCTGAAGTACAGTTCAGACTGAAAACTGTTAGGCGAGCTCTGTTTTCATTGGACGTCAGGAATTCGAGTGGGCCGGATGGCACTTCTCCAATCGTGCTTAGAACGTGTGCCCCTGAGTTGACGCCGGTGCTAACGCGTTTATTCCGGCACTCCTATTCAAAAGGCGTTGTCCCTGACTCATGGAAGGCAGCCCTTGTCCATCCGATCCCAAAAAAATGAGATAGTTCGGATCCGGCAAACTACAGGCCTATTGCTTTTACCTCCCTGCTCTCCAAAATCATGGAGTGCATAATCAACCGCCAGCTCTTGGTATACCTAGAGGGTCATCAGTTGATCAAAGACCGACAGTACGGCTTTCGCCATGGTCGGTCAGCAGGTGATCTTCTGGTATACCTAACACATAGATGGGTGGCGGCTATTGAAAGCAAGGGGAAGGCCTGGCAGTTAGCCTGGATATAGCGAAAGCCTTTGATCGTGTATGGCACAAGGCGCTCTTCTCAAAACTTCCATCATTTGGGCTTCCCGAGAGCTTGTGCAAGTGGACCTCCAGCTTCCTCACTGGGCGCAGCATACAGGTCGTTGTCGACGGATATTGCTCGAACCCGAAGCCCGTGAATGCTGGAGTGCCCCAAGGCTGTGTGCTATCTACTACGCTGTTTCTTCTGCATATCAATGATATGTTGGACACCTCCAACATACATTGCTATGCGGACGACAGCACTGGTGATGCCGTATACACGGGCCATGCAGGTCTCTCTCGGGAAATTGTCGACCAGTGCCGGGATAAACTTGTGTCTTCTAAGTTACGATATCATCCCCACCATCTGGATGTGTGGTGGTCCTCCACAGTGCGGTTTTCAAGGAGCTTTCTTCCTCGCACTACGAAGCTGTGGAATGAGCTTCCTTGTGCGGTGTTTCCGGGACGATACGACATGGGTACCTTTAAGAAAAGCGCGTACACCTTCCTTAAAGGCCGGCAACGCTCCTGTGATTCCTCTGGTGTTGCAGGAGATTGTGGGCGGCGGTGATCACTTAACACCAGGTGACCCGTACGCTCGTTTGTCCTCCTATTCCATAAAAAAAAACAAATATCTCATATCTCGTACTTATATTTTTCCAATCGGTATTTTTTCTTATGCACATTAAAAAACTTAAATCTTGAAACGTACAATACTACGCGCGTGTCTTAATACCGATTTAGCGATACTTACCAATAAAATATAATATAATTCACAACCTCTAATGTAACTTTATAATGCCACATAATAGTTCAAAAGAGTATATTTTCTGAATTAGTTTATATCATAGACTTAATGTACAGTGTTATTGGTAATTCGACGCATTCCCGTTAAATTCAAATATTTTTAATCATTGAACGTCAAAAACTACCACCCATTGAAAATAGACTGCCTCAGACCTGAGAAGAACGGGTGCAAGAAACTCAGCGGGCTTTTTTTTATATAAAAATATGGATAATAATGTGATATCGTATAATAAACATTTATAATTAAAGAGCCTGAGGGTGTTCGCTTCGTTCCCAATCTGTGGTGTCCTTAAGTAAATCGTTTATGCTATAGTAACCTTTCCCACACAAACGTTTTTTAACAATTCTATTAAATTTCGCAACACATTTGTACTGTACATTTTCTGGGATCATATTGTAGAAGCATATACATCGCCCAATAAAAAACTTACTAACTCGACTTAACCGAGTAGTAGGCATAACAAGTTTATGATAATTCCTCGTGTTAACATTATGAATGTCACAGTTTCTAGGAAATTCCTCAATGTGCTTATGAACATATAGAACATTATCAAGAAAATATTGAGAAGCAACAGTTCAAATGTTTATTTCTTTAAATTTTTCTCTTAATGATTCCTTACGACCTAGGTTATCAATTGTGCGAAAAGCCCTCTTCTGAAGCACAACGATGGTATCAATATCGGCCGCAGTGCCCCATAACAATATACCATAGGACATAAGAGGTACTATGAAAATAACTAAAGTATACTAGTCGCGCCGTACTATGTCAGTTAACTGTAAAATTTTTTTAACCGCATATGCTGCAGAACTAAGCCTATCCGCCAATCCTTCAATTTGGAATCAAGAGTAATGCCAAGTAATATAGTAGATTCCACTGGTTTTACCACCTCTTCGTTTAATAAAATATTCGCATCTACATTTTTGACATTTCATGAGTAACTATAAGTTATTGGCACTAAAACCCGTACACTATGTCAGATAGAGCATTGTTTACTTCGTCATATAAGACTTGGATTCTTTTTACTTTGAATATGAGCGAAGTGTCATCCGCAAACAATACCACGTTGTGTTTTTTTCTACAAGGTTAGGTAGATCATTTATATAAATTAGGAAGAGTAAGGGTCCAAGAATAGAGCCTTGTTATTATTTAAATATAAGATCAGAAGTTCGAGCGCAGATCCTCTTATACCATAGTGACATAGCTGGTCAGGCCAGCGTTGAATGTTGAACATTAAAAGCCTTAGATAAATCACAGAAGATACCAAGTGCATTCAAAGCCAAATTGGTTTATTACTATATTTTTATTATTATACTAACTTATAAGTGTTAAAGTGAGTAAGCATTTGCCTTAAAATATTTTTTTCAAAAATATTACTAAGGGTCGGCAACACCAAATCAGGCCGATAGTTATTCGGGTCAGAAGTGAGACCCGAAGTAAATGTTAGTGTAATTTTACTATATTTCAGAGGGCCAGGAAACTCGCCATGCTCAATACAGCTACTCGTATTAAAAACTAGTGTTAGATATGGTGTTATGACGTCAATTACTGAACTTATTATTTTTACAGATGTGCCCCATAAATCAGCAGTTTTTTTTCATTTCTAAAGATCTGATAGTTTTAATTATTTCTGCTGGACTAACAACACTGAATTTGAAATTTTGTTTACATTCTTTAACATTTTCCAAAAGAAGTGACTCGGCAACACTGGTGGAAAAGACAAGAGTGCTTGTGATAGAAACTGGAATGTCAGAAAAATATTTCATAAAAGCAGAAGCTAGAGAAGGAGCTCTGAATAGATTTTAGGATTGTTTATTATTAGATTATATTCAAATTTGAAGTCTTTCGCTCTTCCACATTCCCAGTTAATAACTTTCCAAGTCATTTTTATTTTATTTGATGCATTTTTAATCATTTCTTAATTTAATCTTAATTATAATCTACTTTCTTAATTGAGGTACATTTGTTTACTTCAATATTAAAACTGACTAATTGACCAATTAAAATTATCGTAAAAAGTCACCCCTATGGTAGTAGAATTTCGTTAACTGCACAAGACGTAAAGCGACAAAATTGCCATCTAAAGTTCTAATATATAACTACTAAGCGCATACATCAATCAATAGCGTGTGTTTTTTCTCGATCCCCCTTACTCTCTCTCAATCTTTCTCATTAGCTCTCTCACTCCACTGTGCGTGATGCGACGTTCGCTCTATCTAACTCTGTCTCTCGATCTTTCTTACGTTTCATCCTTAAAAAATTTACCCTTATGCGCGTGAAGAAGTGAAGTGAAACCTTCAAAATACAGAAAATACAAAAAAGCAACTTCAGTAGAACCCTCTAAATATCAGCTTTTTTGCACAATTTTTTCCTAAAATTTGTGCAAAAATGAACTCATAAATTGTAAAAGTAAAGAAAACATTGCGATACAAAAACTTCGCGCATGTCATGGAGATTCTATAATATTTTGGAGGTTAGGCCTTTATGGAATTGTGAAATAAAACAAGCTATTATGGCGAGCGCTCAAACCCGGCGCGCAATGTTAATTGTTGACTAACTTTATTAATCATAAAAATTAACCGGGCATCCTTGCAATACGCACACATATAAGAAGTGCAGCGTATCCGCATGCACACACGTATATAATGCAAACATAGTAAATTATCAATGAGAATGTGTACCTACATCAGCCCTCCCCTTATACTGAAAGAAAAATACATAATTTATTATATTACTATAGACGAGTTACATTTACTTTCAAAAACGAACTATACTTAATAATAAAATTACATTTCAAGAATCACGAGCATTGATTACAATGTGTAACATGAGTAGGTAATGCTGATGCATGACATTCATTAAGATTGTTATTCGAATTACACAGAATTGCACAATTGAAACGTTATGCGCTCCCTGCGGACTAGAAATTGGTGATTGCCCCGGCACTGTATGCACCTTGACTACAGAAGGCGCGGAACAAATAGCTGCTGTCGCTTCCTTCCTGAACGAACTTCGTATTTTTTTCTTACTCTGACTTTTTAACAAAAATATTATGAGCAGTCCAAATATTACTGCAATAATTACCAGTATAATTCCCATAAGGTTCAACTTTTCTCCAATATTTTCATTGATAACACTTTGCGAAAGTGCAAGCTATTTCGTTGTTCTCGGTTACTATGATAAGAACCCATAATTAGTTATAATACTTCAACACAACCGTAACCGTTTAATGAACAAATGTAAAATAAACTTAATTATTAAAATGTCATCTTCAATAATATTTTATAACCTACAAATTTTAGTGCACTCTGCAATTTCGAAATACCTAATACATTAAATGAACTACTCACTAATACGATTGCTTAATTTTTATACTACTTAATCATTAACAAATTAAAGGTAAACGTACACATACAAAGCTATTCACGAAAAAATACATACCAAATTATAAACATTATTCTATTCTAAATTCTATTCTAAGCATGAACCAAATCTAACTGGTTTTTTTACCTCTCTGCCACTACGAGTAAAGGCTTTACATTAATACTGTCGTCAGTTGCAATCGTCGGTATACAATCATTTTGGTGTTGTTTCAGTGGAATGTGTTCGTCATTAATCATATATTCTGGTTTTAACTTTGGAGTTTAGGCCTTTATGGGATGTGAAATAAAACAAGCTGTTATGGCGAGCGCTCAAACCTGACGCGCAATGTTAACTAACTTTATTTTTTTTATATTATAACGCACACACATAAGAAGTGCAGCGTATCCGCATGCACACACGTGCCTAATGCAAATGAAAAACCCTCTTAAGGGCCAATATGACAGTACCGCTTATGAACTTTTCATTGATAGCAAATAAGTTAGACATTTTACTCATTTACTTGTATGTGTTGTTGCAGCGAGAGCGAAATTGTCAACGAGTTGAAATTAGAAATAAAGTCGCAAAGGATTATGTTTGAAAAAAAATGCGAAGAACTTTTGGAACAAAAAAGGAAAGATGAAAAAACTACATCTACGCTCAGTTCTGATCAAAATGCGATGTCTAGCGTACATCAGCAGAGGTGGGTATGTCGTCGCGTCAAATTTTAAGCAGAAAAATGTTTTGTTTTTCATTTGAGCCTATTAATTGGAGCAAATAAATCATGAAAAACCTCTTAAGAATGATGAGTACAGTATAAATTATTAAGGTATTAAGCGAATATTTTATCAACATGTAAAATAATTTTATTTATTTCCCTACGTGTAACGAAACATTAATAGTTAATAAGAACTCCAAACCAAAATATTAGGCCCATCTGACTTGTTGCCGGATCGTTAGGTCCATTTAAAAATATATGACTCAGAGGATGACAAGCATTACTAAGCGTTTTATATTTATGTGAGCTTTTGAATCAATGTGAAAACGGCCTAAGGCGAGATAGGAAGTGGTAAGGAAAGAGTATGTACTCACATGTGGTTTTTAGTTTTGGACACATTATTTATAGAGGTACAATATTTTGAAGCATTTTCAATATATTTTTGTATGTTTAAAAAAAATCAGGTTAACGATTCAATTGAAAACATTTAAAATTATTCTATCAAATATATTCTGCTTCATTTGTGATTTCGCTATCGGAACGTGAAAAAGTGTCATTTTGCAAATCAATTATATCGATAATGTATAACGTACTGCAATTGGGTTGGGTTTTAGTATCGCGCTTACTGTTTGGATAGGTTGGTTACTGGGGTGGGGATTCTTAGTGTGCCGGGAGGTTTACAAGTAATATTGCCAAGTGATTTAAGCTCACTAAGCTTGAAAGTCCATACGTCATATCGGTTCGGGAATCTGGAAGTGCGACTTTGCTCTAAGTAGTTTACGTAAGTTAACACAAACCTGTGTCTTATTAGGGTTGAACTGGAGTATATTTTGCCGGTACCTCTTCCGAAACTTTGCATAGCATAGCACGGCTGGTGTACGATGCATACCCCGTCTAAATTTAGAGATAAAGGGAGTCAATGGTAATCGGCCGCACTATCGTTGGTTGGAGCCGAGCGTACACTTAAGGTACGTTACTTAGGTACTGACTTCCATATTTTTCGGACTGATAAACTAACTGGTCTGATAACTAAGAGAGCCGGAAAAGACAATTAAGAACCGGCGCTTATTCAGGAGCAGGCAGGCGCTAATTAATATCTGCAGCACGATTTGGGCAAATTTGGCTACCTTTAAACCGTCTTAACCGTGTGATGGTGGTGCACCAGAGCAGGCAGGTGTTTAATGACTGTTTGAACTCCAGAAATGAGGTCCATGGAAGGCCCAAAACTCTTAGGGCCACATGCGGCGACTACCTTACAGGGTACAGGGGCCGTATCAGTGGTCCGAAAACACCAAAAGAGGTTCAACGAAAACCAGTCTGAACTCCGGATGTTTGGTCAACAACGAAAGGCTGTCAGGCATTTCGTTGTTGACCAAACATCCGGTCAAGTTGTGTTATCTTCCACGTCTGGGATTGGAGTAGTAACAGATCATATACTAAAGCGAAGTCGTGATATATAATCGCTTATAGATATATATCACGACTTCACATCTAGATAAATAGATCTCCCCGCATGATCTGTAGTACGTGAGCCGAGTCTTTCTTCGGCGTGGTGGGCGTTCGCCAAATTGCCAAGAATCAAGATCTCTGCGCTGGGGATCTGCTCAAGGAGCCAGTCAGTATCTGCCTTCCTATAGTGCGACATTTACCTTCATAGTCAATTACTGTCCTGGACCAGTTTATTTGAAAGCGGTGCTGTAATTTATCGCTTTTAGGCCTCTGGATAGCTTACAGATCGAACGAAACACAGGCCAACATTAGCGCGGGCCCAATTCTGCTTGTCCCGTAATAAACGAGTGGAACTATGACTATAAATAATTAATATCTAATGTTACAAATAATTCTATTGTTTACGTTTGGAGATGCAAAATAACATAATTATCCAGGTATATAGCATAAATCTAGACCGGCAGGTGTTGATATAAGATATGAAATTACGTATTAGTTTATTAGCTTGATATTTCTATGAATGTGACAGATAAGCATTTTCTATAATATTGCAATGTTGGAGGTTCGGGTATTAAATGATAAGTTTAATATGATCTGTAAGGGCTCTTAAATACTAGTTGGAGAGATGAGTGTGTGCATATGTGCATAAAGGTAATACTTACACACACTAAAATGTAGGTATATGGATTTGTCAATTAAGATTTACATACTGAATTGCAAGATCGACTCACACTAGAAATTGGATAGTGGAATTAATGTGTGAGTGAGTGTAATAAAAAAAATAACTATTAATTTATTTAATTAAATTTTAATTACTTTCTTCTGTTTTAGATTGGAGATGACCAACAACCCATCTACCCAAGCAACACATACCGAATACCCACACCTCCCACCTCAACAATACCATTCGCATATGCAACAGAGCACTTCAATGCCAATGTCTTCTATGCCAAAGTGAGTATTATCTATTTTTGCAAGAAACCTAGAACTTGTGACAGGTGACGATTGAAACATAAACACACATAGTAGGTTCTTCACGTCATAAGAAATCCTTAGCGGAAAACCAAACACAAGCGAAAATACCTCAAAATGGGGGTCCCTCAACCGGGTGCAATTATTGATGTATTCCCTTCACATCACGATCGTGAAAGACCGGGTTTCCATGCAAATAAAGAAGGAGGAGGGGTACTCATTACAGTTTCAAACAAATTAAATTCAGCTCGATTGACTGCCATTAAGTCTCTGTGAAGATAATCAAAGTTGAAATAATTTTTGCAACTTTTTGTGCCGTATATCTTCCCCCTCCTTGTCAATATCCTGGAGCACTTTCTAGATAATTTAACAGGGTTTCTGATAGTATTGACAATATTTGCCTAATAGGTGATTTAAATATGATTTGTATTGAATGGTCAAATATTAATATAGATTACTACTCACCTACAGTTTACAAATAATTCTCCTATTTAGAAAGTTGCTCATTGATTTTATTTTATCGCCCTTAACAATCTTAATCAATATTATAATGTATCCAACATCAGAAATAAAGTTTAGGATTTAGTTTTAACTAATATAACAAATACTAATGTATTAGAAGCCACAAATGAATTCGTCAGTATTGATCGTTTACATAAACCTATAGATATATCATTAAGTTTGGTTGGAAATAAGTCACTCAAAATTAATAACGAAACAGTAAGACATAACTATTACAATGCAGATTATAAAGTGATCATTGCGGAGTTAGACAAAATAAATTGGCTTAGAGAATTTAATGAATGTGATACCAATGAAAGTCTCTGTGAAGATTGTTGCAGAAATTTCTAGCAAAATTTCTGCAACTTTTTTGCTCTCTCTTTTCATCTTTTTATCTAACGTTAGATAAAACTATTAGAATCCTTACAGACAGAACATTACTTCAAGATGATTTAAATGCTGTTGCAAATTGGTGTTATATTAATAACATGACTTTCGATTTTGATGTATTCATCCATAACCGAAACCTTATTCAATCTCATTATCAAATTAAGCTCCAAACGAATTATCTGAATTCAGAGATCTTGGCGTATATTTTTGATAGCAAACTAACCTTTATTACGTAAATTGAAAATGAGGTCATAAACTATAAAAACCAAAGCGTCAAAAATTTTGGGTTTTCTTAAATCGAAACTGCATGTGTTCAAAGCAGGTACAAAAATAAAAAAAATTAAACGTACGTCAGAAGTTTCCTAGAATATTGTAATGTAGTGTGGTCACCTAATTATAATACTCACCTGTTAAGGATAAAACGCATTCAAAAAAGACATCTGATGCACCTTGCATATGCATGCAAACTACACAAACTATGTGAAAAATACTAATGATAAAACGAAATATTTTAATATGACAAGCTTAGAAACCCGCAGGAAGCTCCTCGATATGCCATCTATATCTTATAAAAATCTGTAAGATCAAATTTCTGTACAAAGAAAAAAAATTATCAAAACCGAGTCACGGGGATGTAAGAACAAGTCCCGATTTTTTTGGAATTCCTTATTTCTCTGTCTGTTTGTACGGGCTAATCTCTGAAACTATTGGACCGATTGAATTGAAATTTTGCATGATGATACTTTACACCCCCGGTCAACATCTTAGATTTCATCCCGGAAAATTAAAGAGTTCCTGTGGGACAGTTAAAAACCTCTAGTTACTTAAATAGCGTACTACACAACAACGTATGCAAATAATTTAACCGCCCGTCACCTTCTACCATGTCGACGTCACCAGGTTGCTGAAGGACATCACAAACCTCAAGGCAGGCCTGGCAGAAGTAGTGTTGAAATTAGAGGCATCTCAGAAAACCATCAGGGACCTGCAAGCTGAAGTTGCAACTTTGCGCAACAATACTGTTGTAAGACACGACGTGGGGCTTGCATCGCCAGCGAGTTTTGAATCAGCGAAATTCGACTCGACACCGGCCGCTGTGCCTGCACGTGTAAGCGGTAATGTACTTGCCGCCCGTCCCTCACCTCCTCCCCTCTCGGAGGTGTCGCCTGCTGTCGTAACGTCAACACCTCAACGTGACTATGCTGCTGCCATCCGCCAGCAACCCAGAAAGCGGACAGTGCAGAGGACAGAAAGTGGAAGTGGGCACGCCCGCAACGAACCCGCTTGTAGAACTGTGTCGAAGGGTCTGACCGACAAGGATGGCTTCATTAAGGTGGAGCGGAAGAAGAGGAGATCTCCTAGTTACAACCAATGTGGCACAGCACCGATAGGTCAGAACCAGCTCCTGCGTCCCGTAATCCCAGCGACGTATATCTACGTCTCTCGCTTTCACCACACCACCAAGGCCTCCGACATTGTTCAGTACTTGGTGGAGAAGACAAGGTTCCGGTTGGGGGTCGAAAAGTTGGTGACGCGTCACGCAGTCTTCAACTATTTGTTGTTCGCGTCCCGACGGAACATATATCGACCTTCCTGGACGTGCAGCTGTGGCCGACGAGGGTCGTGTTCCGCAAGTAACGCGGACGTCGCCGACCGCCGGAAGCTACCGAACCCGCGCCTCACATCGCTGCGAAAATGTGACGTAGATTTAAGTTATATATCATATGTATGTTAGACTATAAGGTATTTATTTTATGGGCCTTGTAGCCTGAAATAAAGGAATTATTAATATTAATTAACTAATAATTTAATAAAATTAGGCATGTTGATACCTTATATTGCCGTTCAACACCTTAGATACTTTTCATCCCGGAAAATTAAAGAGTTCCCGTGGGATAGTTGAAAACCTCTACTTACTTATATAGTGTAGTTAGTACACATCAACTTATGCACATTATTTAAGAAAAATTTGGTATGTTGATATCTTATGTTGCCAGTCAACACTTCAAATACTTTTCATCCCAGAACATTAAGGAGTTCCCGTGGAATAATTAATTAGTAAAGTAACTTATATTGCTTAGTAAACAATAACTTTGCATTATTGAATAAAATTTGGCTTTTTATAATTATATTTCCGGTCAGCATCTTGGATACCTTTCATCCTGGAAAAATAAAGTACTATAGTTTCTTATATAGCAACTTATGCACAGCAACTTATGCACCTAATTTAGTAAAATTTGTCAAGTTGATACCTTATATTGCCGGTAAAGCAATGTGTATCATAAAATTTAAAAATCTCATACAAGTGACCGGGTTCCCGCGCCGACGAGAAAGTAAAAGATTACAAAAATATAGCCCAGCATAGCATCATTCATATTATTATTAAATCAATTGTGTGTGACGGACATCATTTCCACCTGAGGCAAAAAGTCAGACAGGTCATTTAGGTCATCGCGAACCTGTATTGTTATGTAAAATGACTGCACATTTCATACTAAACTAAATTTAAATTTTTACTTAGGCATTCCTGCCTCTTAAAAGATTGTTAAGGTCTTAAATTATAAATTGTAATAACTATGCATTATTAATAGCGATGTGTATTATTTTAATACCTATATTCATAGCTTTTGTTAAATATTAAGTATTTTTTTATTATTTGAATATTGCAATTTTTTAATTTATCCTTAATTTTTTTGGAAAATGATGTGACTCCTATAATAAGTTATACATCTAATAATTTGTATAGATTTAAGCATCTTTTTTGATTTAACAATTTTTAGCAGTCCTAACAAAATATAAATATAAATGTTGCTACAACACCAAACTACATCCCCCGATTTGGTTACTGTTACTTCCAGATTAGCCTCCTACTATTAAAGCAAATTTATAGACGTATTCACGACAAAAACCAAGAGCCCTATATTATGGAAATGTGACCTTATTTATGTTTTGAACACACCCCGTAAGTGTACTTAACACTTACGAGGTGTGTTAATTCGTCGTTCCAGTGGTTTTGTATATACTCGTATAATGATTGCATACTACAGCTTGGCTTGAGTGGAACTTTCGGAGTTGAGACTTTAATATCTCGTGTGCCTGTAATTATAATACATCGTGTGTTACCAGTTCCCAGAATGTGCAAGCGGCTCATATGCCTCCTGTGTACCACGGCCAATATCCATCAGTGTTGCATCAACAAAACACTCAATTCCAACCACCACTAGTTAACACGAGGCCGTTGTATACCCCGGACAATACAACTGCTCATTGGTAAGCATTTCATGGCTTATTTATTTATTTAGAAACAAACAGATTAAGAAGATATAAGAGAAACTACTTTATTAAATACCTATTTTAAATAAAACAAATAAAAAGCTCAAGTTTAAAAAAATAGTATACCTTATATAATTTACACATCTAGATGTTAGATAGATAAATCTCTTGCTGTTAGACAACCGATAAAAACAGGCCAGAAATATTATTTTAGTGTACGTTTTGGAATATTATTTTAGAGTGTTACTCGCTAGTTGTATGACACTTTGTGTTAGTGTGCGTGTCTTTCTCAAAATAGACTTTGGTTCTAAACTCAATTTTTTTCGACTTTTTCACAGCAGCACTGCTTTTTCTATCTAGACGTAGAAATGATCTAAGCTGTTAATCTTTAAATTTAACTCACATTAAAATAATGTTTAAATTACGAATAAGTACAAAAATACAATACTGATATTACAATAAAATACTAATCCACTATTGTCTATACTCACCACACCGTGTCACTTATCTGTCCGCTCTAATAGGGGGCGCTTTTATTGTTGTAACGTTAATATGTAAATATAAATCCCTACTCTGTGATAATAATTTATCTTACTAGAATGGTTAAAACGAAATATGATAATAATTATATGAATCGGTAATCTATATAATGTATGGAGTGCGCTCTAGGCAAGCATTGCTTCGGCGACATTTCTAGGGTACCGTTAAGTGTAATAAATTTTAAATGGTACTTACATAAATGAATACCGGAATAATGTGTAAATCTGGTTCTCTAGAGAATATCTGATATTGTATATGTAGGTGCATATTTTTCTCACAATTTATTACATGTTTAATGTTATTCGGCGCGCGCGAATCATTTTTGTAAGCTCGCGCCAGGTAAGTGGCCTATTTTACCTTAGGGATCCCCCTTCTGACACAATTTAACACTTAAAAATTACTCTATATTATAAAACAGTTTGGCTTTACTAGAGGACGAAAAGAAGCCAAGTTTTATATGTCGAAGTAAACAATGCTCTACCTGACATCGTGTACTGGTTTAGTGCCAATAACTTATTGTTAAATAGTCATAAAACTAAATATATTAAATTTACCGCGCCAAATGTCAAAAATGAATTAGTTAACTGACAGATACGGCGTTATTAGTTTACTTAAGTTATTTTCGAACCCGATTTGAGCAGTGACATCAGTGAAGTAGCGGTAAGGTATTTTTTAGTCTTAAGTTTTACATTCTTCAGTCTGTCAGTACCTGTTAAGGTAAACTATAGTGAGAGAAACATAATATACTGAAATATAATATTTTTATTTGCATAAAATAATTGAGTAAATTTACTATTGGGCACATAAAAAATTTAAATGTTGAGTTCCCTGAATTAAATTAAATTTGTTAATGTTTTGTCTTTAACACTTAGACATCTTTTCCATATGTTTTTGGTATAAGCGGATATCAACATATTATCTTTGTATGACAGCTTATGTCAAATTCGTCACACTTGTAATAAAATATTTGGCCAGAAATTCCGCACTTCGGTAGACCTAAACATTTTGTGTCATTAATTAAGTACTGATTTTTTTGCCCTCAGTACTGCGGCAATAGAATTTGGGTGAGAGGTAAGAAAGGGCGATTATTGGCGCCATAAAATAATACTTACGTGAATTTTTTCTCTGTTGAATCGGTTTTAAATAAGTTTCCATACTCTCCCTGCGAACAGCAAGAAAATACTGATTTATTAACACATCCGATGATGTGTTGTAGATCATTAAAAAGCTTCTTATTTTGTTTGTTTTTTTCTTTAGGATGTCGCAACCAACAGCGCCACCTATGGTATTGGAAGGAAACAGTTTACCAGAAACTAGAAAACCGTAAGTTTTTCCTTTTTAAGGTATCGGTAAAGAGCGAATAAACTAGTATTTGGTACCGTTCTAAATACTTATTATTAAGCTTTCGGCCTAAAAAACTTAATAAAATTAAGTATTCAGCTGTTGAATTTGTACCAACTTCACATATTTATCTTAAATTTTTGTCGTACAAAAATATTTTAATATACTTAGTCTGGCCATAAATATTGTTGCAATTAAAAATAAAAAATAAAATATTGCATATGAATTTGGAATCTGTCTTTTTTATAATATGATTGTTCATTGAATTATATCTCATTTTGGCGCCAATACATTGAAAAATATTTTGCGGTATTACAATGGAGTAGGGTGATAAAGAGAACCGAATCGCTGTGATTGCATTACATAAAGGTGTGATGAAGCCAATTGCAATTTTTAAAACTCTCTATACTCTTTGTATTAGTAAAATGTAGGTATGTGGACCGGGCTATTGATAGGTACAATGAGACCTGCTCTGTTTTTGACAGAAAAAGATTTGACCGCCAACGTAGTGTTCATACGAAAAAGGTGGTCAAAGCAGTAAAGGAAATAATTCGAAGAAATCCTTCCTGAAGATAGCACCGAAAACCATGTCGCGTATTTTAAAAGATGACTTGGGACTTGCAGCCTATAAGAGGCGTCTACTGGTTATTTCTTAACTGATTATTAAAAACAGAATAGGGTGGTAAAATCGAAACAACTATGCTCAAAGCTCTTAGGAGCTTCCCTTTTAGTCGACACAGTGCAACGTGGGCACTATCCGATTTCAGTGTTGATTTGGTGGGGTATTAGCTATGAAGGAGTGACTGAGCCATACTTTTGTGAAAAAGGTATCAAAACATCGGCACAAGTTTATCAAGATAACATTCTTGACAAGGTAGTGAAGCTTCGAACACTTCGGACTTCATCAGAGCTGAAGACTGGCCGTCGTCTAGTCCCGATCTTAATCCGCTGGATTATGATCTATGGTCAGTTTTAGATAGTACGGCTTGCTCTAAACGCCATGATAATTTGGAGTAAAACTAAAACAATCCGTCCGATTGGCAGTGAAGAATTTTCCCATGGAAAGTGCGTGCTTCTATTGATAACTGGCCTCAACGTTTAGAGGACTGTATTCTGAGACCACTTCGAATAAGCTTTTTATATTTTAAATTGTTTTATATTTATGTTTTAAACTAACACACTGTTAAAGTAATAAATGTTATTTGCAATAGTTTTTTTTTTATTCTTTGTTTCAGTATTTATGGTAAGACTAGGTATACAGTGATTTCTTTTTAATTATGCTAGGCGAACGAGGACCGAGGATGAAATCTTCTAAAGATATTAAAAAGAAAACTTAAATATATTTAAATTTAAATATATTTTATAATTTTTGAATAACCTTTTTTCAGATACGGTTCTGACGTTAGTAAACGTGATGTACAAATAAATGGAAAGAATTGTTACAATAAAAATAATAGAACAGCAAGGGCTTTTTCAAAGGACAGAAACAAAGGAGAATTGGTAGGTTTTTTGTTAAAACTCTCAGCTAGTTAACCATTGCAATAAACCGTTTCACATTTCTACCTTTTTAAGTTGTTCAATAATCACGGTGTCAAAAGCTTTACTGCAGCTGTAGTACAGTTTTGTTTAAGTAGACGTATTGTTTCAAAAAAAAAGGGCTGATGGGGCCTAAATATTGTTTTAAGACAAGGTACAGCTGTGTGGAAATTATTAACCGCAATTTTTGGACACATTCATCAGAAATAGCACGGCAACTTACAATTTTGTTTTTGTATCCTTTTTGTGTATATGTGAAGTAAAGGCTCGTTTCAAGACAATGCCTTTAGTTGAGGATCGTTGACGTCCACAAAACCATGGGAGAGATCGCCAAGCCAAGCCGAGTATCAGGCGACAGTAAATAACGTGGCATACAACTCAGAAAGATGTATTACTCGCCAAATACTGGCACGAGAATGCCAGTCCCGTACTAGAGTATCGTGCCATTATTTGGCGAGTCAACATATCCTGAGGATGCCTCGCGTAAAGGTGAAACACGTCTCGAATTGATTGAAAACAAATCTTAGCGGAATTTACAAAACCCACAACATTTGGATAAACAGGAGATACTTAATATACTCAAGTCTTAATCAAAATGTACTAAAGCCCACCCAAATGCACTCGCCTGCAATCTGATGAATAAAAGTTCTTTCAACAGTCTACGGAAAAGCCCCTCAAGACCTCAATATTATATAACATATTGTCGTTAAAAATAAAATGGATTGGTCACTGGACTGGATACCATTACAAAACTAATTAGAACTGTATAACCTCTAGCTAAATTCCAAGTGACCAGGCAGATTGCAAGATATTAAAAATAATAATAAAAAAAAAATTAAAAGATGGCTGGCAGCTTACCTGGACTTGCAGATTCTAAATCTAAATTAATTATTTTTTGTATGTGGGTGGATTTAATACTAAGAGTAGCATTATAATTTGCTGGAAAAGTTTTCGTATGCCATCAAATCTTGTAACTTGATTTTTGCAGGGCTTACATAGATGTCCTAACCAGGAAGAGGGCTGCAAATTAAGATTTCACGATAAAAATGAAGGTTACAACAACCATTTAAAGCAGTGTTGCTTTAGAGAACAATGTTGTCCATCTCTAGCTGTTGGTGGTAGTTGTATTTGAAAAGGTAAGTTTAATATTAGGACAGAAAATTGGGTAACATTTTTTTATGATAAGAAGTGACCAGCACAGCAATGCGTTGACCTAATGATAAGCGATACGGTTTCCCCACTACCATGCAGTGCACCTTAGGATTCTTGAAAAGCTAAAATACTGAATTGCCCTATGATAGGGCTCGCCAAAATTGAGATATAATCTCATTTTCCCATCCTAGTTCTTTCCATTGTACGTAGACATTTGGCTAATTTATATCAATGGTTATCTGCAGGTATTTACTTCTTTCGGATTCAAGCTAAGGGGAATTTGTTGAAACAAAGGCCTTTTTATTTTCATCCAACAATGTGTCTATTTCTTTCAAATTAATAGTCATTTACGTTTAGTTAGCATTCGTGTTTTGCCCTGCCTGGGGCGTAAAAAGGGGTAATTGTAAATTCGATCTAAATAAAGGAGACAGTTCGGATCCGCCAAACTACAGGCCTAAAGCTATTTCCTCCCTGCTCTACAAAATCATGGAGAGCATAATTAACCGCCAGCTCTTCGTATAACTAACTACACAGTCACAAGTTGATCAACGACCGACAGTACGGCTTTCGCCATGATCGGTCGGCAGGCGATGTTCTGGTATACCTAACACATAGATGGGCGGCCGCTATCGAAAGCAAGGGAGAAGGCCTGGCAGTTAGTCTGGATATACCGAAGGCCTTTGATCATGCATGTCACAAGGCGCTTCTCTCAAAACTTCCATCATTTGGGCTTCCCGAGAGTTTATTCAAGTGGACCTCCAGCTACCTCACTGGGCACAGCATTCAGGTCGTTGTCGACCGTTATTGCTAGAGCCCGAAGCCCGTGAACGCTGGAGTCCCCCAAGGCTGGGTGCTATCTCCTACACTGTTTCTTCTGTATAACAATGATATGCTGGCCACCTTCAACATATATTGCTATGCAGACGGCAGTACTGGTGATGCCGTATACACGGGCCATGCAGGGCTCTCCCGGGAAATCGTCGACCAGTGCTTGTGTCTTGTCTATCGAGACCCCTCTTGAGAAGGTCGCGGAATGGGTTAAATTGAGCTTTTTCCAATATAACCTTCAAAAGACTCAAGTTTGCACGTTTACCACAAAAAAAAACAATTGTCGTATCACTGCTCATCGTAAACAATGCCCTTAAAGCCTTGCCTAGTATAGGAATACTGGGTCTCAAAAGTGAGCGTTGGCAATTGCGAGGTCATCTGGTGGGCAAAGCCAAATTGGCTTCGAATTAGCTAGGCGTCATAAATAGAGCACGGCAATACTTCTAATCGACCCACATTCTAGCACTCTACAAAGAGCAGGTCCGGCCATATATGGAGTAATTATCTCACCCTTGCGTTGCGTAGGAACGTATACGTTCTATCGCATTTATCATGTGGAGTGTTCTGAGGAGCTGTTTCACCTGATTACTGCCACTGAATTCCACCTTCACACGATACGCCACCAATTCGGATATCATCCCCACCATCTGGATATGTGGCGTTCCTCCACAGTGCTATTTCCAAAGAACTTTGTTCACGGACAACAAAGCTGTGGCGCGTACACCTTAAAGGCCAATGCTACTATTGCAACACTATAGGAATTATAGTGTTGCAACAGAATGTGGGCAGCGGTGATCACTTAACACCAGGTGACCCGTACGCTCGTTCATTCCTCCTTTTCCATTAAAAAAATAGCTTAGAGTCCAACTTCTTTTATCAGCTAGGACTTGTACGATTTTATTTTGATGTAATGTAGTCTTCTATCAAAATTATATCATCTGCACATCGCAATTAGGCGACTAAAAATTTAAGTCTAAAATCTTCTGTGTCTACTTTCCTGAAGGTTCCTTCGAAGCGTTGAAAGGCTTCGGGAACAATGGGTCTCTCTAGCTTACCTCTTTATAGGGAAAAAAATTGTAATTGCTAGTTAGTCCCGTTAGCCGTTTTTATATATATGGGTTATGTATTCTGTGCATATAATAATTTTAAATAGTTTTTTCACTTCTCATGCTCTGAAATTGCTTTTTTGTGCACGATATAGGCTGCACAAAATCGATTTTTATGCACAAGTTCATTAACCATTAGCATTAATTTATCTACTCATAAACGTATCTATATTAAGGCAAAGAAAATGAGCCATACTGCCAAACACAATAAAAAGTTCAGAGATAGTATTTGTTATTATATTATATTTACTTTAATTTATTTGCCTCATGTGTAAAAGATATCAAAATTTAAATTAAAATCCGGTAGGTTATTTAATTAATTATATATATATATATATATATATATATATATATATATAAATTTAATAGTGTGTTGTATAGGTCTGGAGCCCAAGCCTTAATATCAATGTCGTAAGATTAAAAAAAAAACGGCGGGAAACATTTCTTGTTTTTTCGTGCGTTTATTAATTTCTTCAAATTTGCTAAAATTGTGAAGAATTTCCATGTTATACTACTGTTTTATTTCCTCGCAATCGAAATGAAAAGCAGAGTTTATAACTCGTCCACAAAACATTTTATCCTCGACATTACTATCAGCCCGAGCCGAAAGTCTCGGATGGAAATGGTTCATTTTGTGCACTCGTTGTAAAATCTACTATTATAAAAAAACGAATCAATATTTACAGAAAAGCAACATTTCAATGTTATGCTGTCATGTCCAGAGGCTTTATCTCTATTTTGATTCGTCCATCATTTTATTTTAACTATAGTATTGAAGTTTTTCGTCTGTCTGAAATGCTTTTTTAATGCATATATGTATTCGATTTATCATTATTCGATCATTTAAACAATGCTAGATTCGTTTTGCTGTTTCAGGAACTGTAAAAACAATCGTACAACATTTCGACCTAGTTCACCCAGAATATCGGAAGACTGGAGTTAACAGAGAGGAGACCTTACACGTTGGAGTAAATTGTATGATTATGTCCCTAGTTGTGGTCGGACCTTTTAATTTTCTTTTAAATATTAAGATTGACATTCCAAAAAATAAAATTGATATTGTACCTCAGATGATTGGTACAGAAGTAAGCGCTTCTAAATGGACTTACGAAGTAGATATTTATAATAAAGAGGAACCTAACAGAAGATATAACTTCAAAGGTGTTTGCCCATCTGACAAAGAATCTTTTTCCAAGTTGTGTGTTGAAAACAAAACTGTTTCAATATGTTTAGATTACGCGAAAACCTTTACAACGAATGATATTATTAATTACAAAGTTTCATTATATCGCGCCTTTAACAACAAGACATTTGCATAACGACCTACATTTATTGTAATTTTGAAGCACAGACTTTGAAATTCTTCAGTATCCAATTATTCTAATAATTTAAGTAATTCTTTTTAACGTTAAACTAAATATTTGCTGTTTGAAGCTCCTAACATGAATAAATTATGTTTAATTTTAATAATTAATATCTTACCAGTAGTGAGAGACTACGATTTGCTTGAGCGAATTTCTGAAGATCACGTTTTAGAAAATGGCGTTATAAAATCAGATCAAAATGTCTTGGGGTTAATGGGGCCTACATTTTACATTAATGTACCTACATTAATTATGTAATATTACTAAAATAATATTTGTTTTTCCCTTATACTTATATTTTTCCACTATATAAAACTCTTTTAACTACCTACCTTTAAATATCTTAACTAAAAATACTTAAACAGTAGGTAACTATAAATAACCAATAGAAGAAAAATAAATTGAACTAGACAAAATTCCAACATTGACATTTTTTATATTGCAATTATGTTATTAAATATATATTGTGGATATACGAGTAGTCTGGCTAACGAAAGCTGAACCTAACAAAAGGCGGCAAATTAAAAAAAACTTCATATATATTAACCAACTAAAGTACGAATAAATAATCTTGATAATTTTCCTTTTTCTTTTTACAATTCCTTGCCAGTTTTTATGTAATAGTCAATCAATTTTATACTGTCATTTATAACATAATTCTTGTATTTAAAATATTGTCTTCGTATTTTTTTACGTAAAAAGCAATCTTCAGCAAGTAATTTCTAAGTTTTCTTATTACTACAACACAAAATGTTTAGTATTTTAGTTTCTTTGTTTAATGTTTTTATCAAATTGCGAAGGTAATGTAATTATTTTTGTTCTAAGTTCTTTAATATACAGCTATTTAGATAGCTAGATATAATTCAAATTTTCCATGAATGTTCACAAAATGTCGAGAAACATATAGGCTAGATGCGGGCATAGAATATTTCTTTATAGCGTCCACGCAGACGACGTCGAGGTCATCAGCTAGTATGGTATAACACATGTACCTATTACTTTACTGTTTTAGTTATTTTAATAATAATGATTTATTGTTGTAACTACTTATGTATATCTCTTAAAAATTAATCTATTAATTATTTGGGATTCAGTTCAATTATATTGTTTATTATTTAGATAGTACCTCTATATTACACCAAATAAAGATTTAGCGTAAACCGTTGTCTTTTTTATTATGCCCTATATTTCATGCAAATAAAACATACTCGCATGTTTATTGTCTACTATCTATAATATTTGGCGTAGTTATTAAGTACTTAAAAGATTTTCTTATGACATTTTTATAATTTCGGGCTGAGTTTAAATTGAAACTGGGGTGCCAGAGATGATGATGACGTGTGGCCGGACCTGCGTACGCTCACTTAAAGTAGGTATTATCTCGCTTTAATCTATATTGAAGATTCCCTAGTTTATTCAGAGGCATCGTCTTCACGATAACGAATGTACGGGTCTCCAGTTGATGTTAGGTGATCACCTCCGTCCACATTCTTTTGCAACAGCGGAGCAATCACAGGTGCGTAGCCGGCCTTTTAGAAAAATGTGCGCGTTTTTCTTAAGGTATCCAAGTCGTATCATTTCGCCTTATATTTTACAAAGGTTAAAGGACTGTGGAATTAAGAAGGAGTTGGGAATATGACTTAGAATTAAAATGCTATAAAGACGCATGCAGGTATTTTTTCAGAGCAGGTTTTTTATATTTTTAGAGTAATTGGAGTACTATGAAATTTACAACCCTCAAGTATAGTTATGTAGATGACCACCGATGGGGTAATTTAATAAATTAATTATTTACATTGCTGTATGGTGTTTTTGTTCAAATATAAATAATATAATATTCTAGTCTATGGAGGTTCCTTTTATTACCGGTAAAACAAAAAATTACAAAGATTACAATAACATAAATGTATTTCTTAATGATATCACTCCTTGGGACTTATGTGACTACCCTCAGGCTATTTAATTTATAAATAATAAGTATCTACTCAAACGATTTTTTTTTGAAATATGAATCCCGCAGTGTATCTTGTGCCTGTACTTCTCGGGTCTGAGGCATATATTTTCCAATGCATGGTATACTAATCGCACTTGACGGTTCGTGGTACGGACCGGCGTTGCGTCATGTGAGGTGCTCACCAGACCGACGAGATTGTTCTGCCTTACCAAATGCGATAATGTGTTTGAGCTATAACATAAAACGACTAACTTCAGGTAGTTTATTTTAACCCTTAACACCATACGTTATTTCTAGTCACACATCTACACACGTCGGGGAGCAACGTCCCCCATAACGTTAAGTCGTATAATCTGTACTTGTTTTATTACAAGTCAGGATTTCTTTTTTGAAAGTGAATTGATGGCCTTTGAAAGTGAATGATGAACACAATCAACTTATTTATTTTGAATACCTAAAAAATGACATTTGTAGCGTCAAACAAAATACTAAACAAAAAAACCATTTTTGTACCATATTTAGAGATCAATTTTATAATAAAATTATTTCAAATTGAAAAATAAATCAATCACTTTTTCTACCTACTCTTGCCTAAGTTACAACATAACAGGTAATAATAGTAGCCAAGGGCTGTAAGGCGTCAATTGCAGCCCGAGATATCTCGCTGCGCTCGTGCGCCTATTGATCAAGCCTGGGTGCAATTGATGCTTACACCCGAGCTAACTACTCCGCTTTACATCTCGATTGTAGTTAAGTAGAAAAAAACTGGCATTACAATAATAAAATATTGTTAATTGCTGCTTCAGCTTCCATTTTCATTGAATCGGGAGTGCAGCATATATCTTCATCACTTGCAGAACACATGTTTTTTTCACGTCTGTAAAGCTAGAAAGGTAAAGTCGGCAGAATCACTCGTTTTGTATCTCAAAATTTAGTGCTGATAACAGATATTTGGTGCTGTGATAGGGGGACTAAAAATGAGAACACTGCTAACTTTTCATTAAGCTAGCAGTGTACCATTCGTGACTAGAAAGGTCAAGTCGGCAGAATCACTCGTTTTATATCTCAAAATTAAGTGCTCATTTAGTGCTGATAACAGATATTTGGTGCTGTGATAGGGGGACTAAAAATGAGAACACTGCTAATTTTTCATTGTGCTAGCAGTGTACCATTCGTGACCGTGTTATGATACAGTTGGAGCGAGAGGCACATCAGCTAATAATTTGGTGCTCAGTTAGTGCTGCCTGTACAAGCAAACAGATATTTCCAAAAAAAAAAAAAATCAGTTTTTAAGTATAGATAACTGCTGATATAACGATACGAGCAATCATAGAGCTGAAAGATGACTTTAAAATCGGTATTGGTGAAAATGAAAAGAGTTACTAATTAGTGCTCAATTAATGCTACCGGTAAACCCAGATTTTTCTTTAGAAAAGTCATTATTCAATTGCCCGCTAAAAAAATCGAAGTTCAATAATCTAAAAGTTATGGGTATTATTCTGTATTGCAAATATCGAGTTTTGGTCAGATCTCAACGTTATAATGTCACAGAAAACCCTCGATGCAACCGCTGTGTGTGTGTGTGTGTTAAATTTTTTTATTTTTTTTCAAAGCAACTACTGCTAATATAGCGACGCCAGCAGTCTTAAGAGTGAGAAGAAAACTATAGAACGGAAACTAATGGAATTGAAAGACGTCACTATTTAATGCTGAAGTAGTGCTGTCTACAACGACAGGAAAGGAGTTTTGAAAAAAATATTTATTATTTTTTTTTTTCAAAGCAATTACTGCTAGTATAACGACTCCAGCAGTCTCAAGAGCAAGAAAAAGTGTCGAAAACGGAAACTTATGGAATTAAATGACGTCACCATTTAGTGCTCAATTAGTGCTGCCAGTACAGCAAAATATTTAAAAAAAATTTTTTTTTTTTCAAATCAACTACTGCTAGTATAATGGCTCCAGCAGTCTCAAGAGCGAGGAGAAGACTCTAATCGGAAACTAATAGATTTAAAAGACGTCAGCATCTAGTGCTCAATTAGTGTTGCCAGTAGAGCAAAGGATTTTTGAAAAATAAATTCCTTTTACTTTTTTTTTCAAAGCAAATACTGCTAATATAACGACGCCACCAGTCGTGAGAGCTAGAAGAAGACTTTAAAACGGAAACTTATGGAATTAAAAGACATCACTATTTATTGTTGACTTAGTGCTGCCTGTACAGCAAAGTATTTTTGAAAAATAATATATAAAAAATATCTGTTATCAGCACTAAATGAGCACTACATTTTGAGATATAAAACGAGTGATTCTGCCGGCTTGACCTTTCTAGCTTTACAGACGTGTTTTTTTCCTAGTTAGTACGTAATTATAAAAAAATCCCAAAAACAAACAATATTTAAAGTAAAAGTTTTCTATTCCCACCTATTTTCAAATTATAAATATAATATAATTATATATATAAATAATATAATTATTAATATAAATTTTGTAATTATTTTTTTCAAGAACGAAATTGAGCTTCGCCGTTCGATATTTAAAATTGATGACTATTATACTCATACGAAGACAAGGCTGAATAGCGAAGCATGATGTCTATTGCCAGTATGATGGTTAGGTGTACGCGAACTTTTTGGAAGAGTGAAGAGTTTTTTTTTATTACTTACCCCCCCCTAGGGCCTAATTGGTCACCTACAAGCCCCATTTGGGGGTAATAAGGACCTACTTACCGAATATGAGAGATGTAAAATACAATAACATTTAAAATCACAATGGGCATTACATAGGATTTAGCAAACATCAAAATTTCTGTCAAATGTAACTAAGCCTAACTTCAGTCTCAATTTTTAGATATGAAATAATAATTAAAGCTACTTAGTAATTAATCTCCCTGACATTTTACACATGTCTTAACGTCTATAAAATGAATACGATATACGTTTTACGTGCATTTGGAGCACACATCAAACCAAGAAATACAGATATTGCATCCCTACTGACATGGTACACTTCAAAATTGTGTCTAGATTCAAAAGACTGACGTAGGGTTAAATATAGTATATATTATATAGTAAAATATGAATCAAGATGGACAGTGCCGGATTAAGCTGGCGTGGGGCCCGTAGCAAATTCTTTCAACGAGCCCTGGCCCAATATTGGCAATAGTGAGTTACCGAGTGTCTGATGTGGATTGTCTTAGTAGAAAAAGTTGTAATGTTTCACCGTTTTTGTCACATGAATTAAATTCAATATAGCAGTAGTTTTACTCAAAAAAAATTCGCTCAGATATAGATGAGTAGGTTTAAATATGCGGGGGCCCGTACCAGTGCTACTCTTGCTACGTGGTTAATCCGACACTGATGATGGAATGAAACTAAAGCCGTTGCGGTTATACAAAAATTAAAATAAATTTTATTAGTTAAAATAAACAATTAATTTAAATAAATTAAATTTAGGATTATTAAGTGAAATTTTAACTTGATTAAAATTTATTTTTGTGAATTTTAAAATTTTATAAAAAACTAGGATTAGATACCCTGGGTACCTCAGCGCAGTGTACTTGGACCATTATTATTTCTACTTTACACTGTGTTAAAACAAACCTGTACAATAATTGACTCGGATGTGAAGTAGAATGCGGAGACACCACTAAAAATAATATAAAACATCAAAACCCCTTAGATTTAATGCTACAGTCGAAAAAACATTTCATATTAAATGGTTAAAATAAGATGCTGAGGTTTTGAGATGTATATCTGGCAGTCCTAATCTCCACTAACTCATTTTCAACAGAACATGAGTCCATGTTAAACTGAATTGCTATTTCAGTAGCTAATTCCTCAATGTTTTTATACGAAAAATAATTTTAACAAAAATGTTTTTATACAATCTAATTAATTTATCTAATTCTAGTAACGATTATTTTTTATTTTTGAGATCGGTGTCCTTCCGCCGCGGCCCCGCTCTCGCCTACTCACGTTGCGCGTGCGTCTCAAGCACATCTCACCTATGACTATCGCGGTGTCCTACGTGGGCGAATCAACGCGAACGCGATTGCGAAACGATCCGATGCGAATTTAATGCGGTGCGGAGCGATGCGGCTACTCTGTCCTACGTGCGCGCGAACCGTCCCCTCCGCGCCCTCCGCCGCCGTTCAGTTCAGTTAGCATTAAGCATTTGCCATGGACGGACGGAAGCTAATGTTGTTGGAAAATTCATATCTTAAATATGAGATATTGAAGAAGTGTATAAAGCAGAGAAGTGGAACTAATACTGTGTACTTAGAAAGGCATACTCATGGGGAATTTCATAATTTGTACCAGGATTTACGAACTCAACCCCTGTTGTTCAAGGAATATTGTCGAATGTTACCTACAACGTTTGACTATATTGTACAAGCCATTAAACCTGTTCTGCAATTTACTACAACAAATTTTCAGGAACCTATTTCTGTATAAGAACGACTTATGGTGACTTTGAGGTAAGAAAACTATGAAATAAATGTTAGAGATTATATATAATATTAATTAAGTTTAATTAGTAAGTATGTACATAATTGCAATACTTTCACAAAGATGTGTAATAGCCATGTTGTTGAGCACTGGATTTATCTTTGACAGCTCCATTAGAAGAAGCTCCTGCATCTGCGTTCTAAAATGTAATTTGTTGAGTGATGGCAACTGTTTCATGTAAGGTAATATTGATTTGAACCAAAGAAGGTCGTCGTCAGTATTATCTGGTTGATCTTCGCGAAGTATTTTCATTTTTTCTCTCTCAATATCGAGAAATGCTTCGAGACTTATATCTTTTCTTTTGCGTGTTTGCCTTGTGATAGCTGGCAACGAGGATGAAGGCGAAGGACCTGGCAACGAGGGCGAAGGTGGATGATCTTGTCGAAGGCTGTAATCTATTGACATGTTCTGTGGTATTTCTTCTAAAATAGACGCAGATTCAGGGAGCTGGGTGTTGTCATTGTCAGATGCGTTCACGTTGAATATCTCTTCTGGACTAGCCGCGTCTGAATACACTGACAGATCGACTGAATTGCTTTCGGCGTCTTGTGATATAATATTCCCTTCTGTTTGTCGGGGAACAGAACTACTTTTAAAAAAGACATGGCCTCAAAATGTGGCCATGTGCCTGTATACTTCGGCTCATTATCGGCGTCAGTCCCAGAACGTGGCTTAGGAATTTTTTTTAATTCTTTACTAAACGTGTCTCTCAAATTTTTCCATTTTTTCTTAGTCATTTCACCTGAAAAAAGAATAGGAATTATAACTTAATATTTTGCATTATTTCAGGTATTTGGCCACAGGTATACAATTTCGGCAACTCGCTTTCTCGTTCAGAATTTCAAAATCTGCTATTTCTACAATCGTACCACAAGTTTACAAAGCTATATGGATTCAATTAGTTAGGAAACACCTGCCCGAACCTTCAGAAGATAGCTTTAAAAACATAGCGCAATGTTTTTGGGACAGATGGCAGTTTCCTAATTGCATTGGATGTATTGACGGAAAGCACATTCGCATAATAAAACCAAAAAAGAGTGGTTCCATGTATTATAATTACAAATCCTTTTTTTCGATTGGGTTGTTAGCAGTCACTGACGCAAATTATAAGTTTGTAATGATAAATGTGGGTTCCTATGGAAAAGACAACGATGCCGGTGTTTTTGAGGAATGCCCCTTTCGAATAGCAATAGAACAAGGAAGACTAAAAATACCTAAAGAACAAGTATTACCGGGCTCTAATATCATAGCTCCGTATGTGCTCCTTGGAGATGCGGCGTTTCCTCTAAAGAAATACCTATTGCGACCTTTTCCAGAAAAATCAACGGTTAAAGGGGACGCCAAAGATAATTATAATTATCGCTTATCTCGAGCCAGAATGGTGGTGGAATGTTCTTTTGGTTCAATAACTTCTAAATTCAGAATTCTACATAAATCTATCGAAACGAATGTTACAAATGCAGTTCATATCGTCAAAGCCATATGTTTACTACACAATATTATAAGGGATCTTGAATCAATAAATGAGAATGAGTTAATGTCTTTCCGAAAAACATATCAAAATATGTCACAAACACAAAGACATAATTCTCAAAGAAGATACAATGCTACATCACGAGCAGCCGCACAGGCAAGAGAAAACTTTAAGCTGTATTTTGAGCAACATCCTTTGCTAAGAATGTAATAATAATAAAGAAATATGTTGTACTTACTTGTAGTCCCAATTATTTTAGCCACAGCCTCCCATTCGCGGTGCGATAATAAACGGTTGTGGTAACTTTTATTCCTTTTGTCCCATAATGTAGGACGTTCTTGGATAGCAATAATAAGATGTTCTACTTCCGACATTACTACTTAATTTTTGCTTAAACAAAATATGGCCGACGCGTCCACTTCGCGCGAAAATATCAAGCCAACTGATCGCGTTCGCTTCATTTCGCGCCGCTCCGCACCGCACCCCACGTGCGTTTGGTCACGTAGGCCACTTCAATAGGTTTCGAATGTTTGTTGTTTTCGCGCCGCGCCGCGCCGCTTCGCGTTCGCGTTGATTCGCCCACGTAGGACACACATAGTGTCAAGCCTACCTTTGCTGACACCGAATTTAGATTATATAAAAATACGCAATTATTTTCATACTTTTTAGTGCATATTATATATTTTGTTTTGGAATAGTGTTTTTGAAGTCGGTTGTTTTATTGTTATTTTATTTTTATTTTTAGATTTTAAGTGAATCTGAACTATACTAACTAATAATTTGTCTAAATTTGTCTAGGTATACTAAATTTTTCAATGCAGTCGTTGTCATCGTCAAGTCGTTAAGGAGTTCCATTGATCATCATATTTGACTACAACATACTTGACCATAACGACGCTACGGCAGGTGACCCAAATATCCGGATAGTACAAAAGATTTGGCCTAGTATCGTTATTTTGCTCCCAAGACTTGAAGAGTTCCGTTACTTACCGTACTTTGTCATGGATCCCATAATCAGAACCGAACCAAATTCTCACCAAACTTCCTTTGAAGTATATCCTTTCCAATAAAAAATAATTATCGAAATCGGTTGGCGCGATATTGAGTTATTCGTAAATTTGACGATCACATACCCCCGTATAGCAAATTAAAGACTTTTATGCACCAGCTTTCATATAAAAAATCATATCAAAATTCAACTGAGAAATCCTTGCTTTATACTGGTTTAGCGCTAATAACCTATTGTTATATAGAAAGAAAACGAAATATATAAAATTTACCGTACCAGTTGTCAAAAATGTTGATGCAAGTGTTTTGTTAAACGGAGATAACGTGATAAAACCGGTGGATTCTGCTAAATTTCTTGGCATTACTCTGGATTCCAAATTACAATGGGCCCCCATATTCAAGGATTGGCGAACAGACTTATTCATTCATTCATATTTATTTATTTGCTTTTACTCAAGATTAGACAATTAACTGGCATAGATACGGCGCGACTTACGGCCGCTCCCAATATTCGGTCTATCTTGAGATAACAATCGTAACTATCGAGACTTTTTCGTCCCAATAAACATATCGACGGTAACTCACCTTATCCGTATACGTTGTCTGTCAATGGGAGGACGTATAGCTATGGTATAAGTATGGCATTTTCAATTCACGCGTCCCTATATAAGGCGATAAGAATGACTTATCGGGTATATCGGGACAGCTTCAGATTATTGACAGCTAATTACTGACAGTAGAAGGTTGTAATTTATCTCTATCTGTAGATAGTATATTGGGAATGGCCGTTATAGTAGCTATTATATCCTATGGTATAATGCTATGGGGCAACGTTTCCGATATTAATACAATATTTGTGCTGCAGAAGACTGCTATTTGCGCTATTTATAACCTAGGTTCTAAAGAATCATACAGAGCAAATTTCAAAGAGATTAATATCTTGACTGTTGCTTCTCAATATATTCTTGATAATGTAATGTATGTTCATAGGCACATAAGTGAATTTTCTAGAAACTGTCATAACCACAAGGGGAGAACGGAACTAACACCTTATGCGACCCAATTGTCAACCTCACCTGCACATGCCGTATGGCGGCGGAGTGGCGTGCCGTATGGCGTGTTACCGCTCCGTGGTGCTCCCTGCTAGTCAACAGACGAGGATATGGCGACCGAGTCAATGGCGGTATAACCATACACCTGACTAGTGTTGTGTGTGTAACACCTTTATACACCTATACACACACTCATCTCTCCAACTAGTATAAAAGATCTGCATAGCATAATAAAGGGGCTTATTATTGCAGTCAGACTATAATCATTTCAATACCCAAACCTCCAACATCGCACTGGGAAACCGGTTGGAACAGGCTACAGCGGCCTTGAAGACTAAATAACTTCTGAAATGACTGGTGCAGAAGGCAAGGGGAATCCACTGCACTATTTTCCCATGATAGTAACTTATGAATATGAATAGACAACCAAGAGACTAATCAGGAAGCCATGCGATCTGAATAGCACCCGGCGCTGCACTGCGTCCGGAAAACTACTGGAAAACCAGCCATTAAAATTAGAAGAGGCATTAAGATCGGGAACTGGAATGTACGTGGGATACTGAAGTTGAAGGTTGAAACCGGGCAAGCTGGACATTACAGAACAGGAACTCACACGGTATAGCATCGATATCTGTGGCCTAAGTGAAACACATCTGAAGGGAAATGGGCATTTTGAAACTACACAAAACATCGTATATTATTCTGGTCATGACACAAAAAGTATAAATGGAGTAGCAATCGTACTACCGAAAAACATCAGCAACTGCGTAATGGGATATAAGTCTTATAGCGACAGAATCATATCGATTAAAATAAGATCTAATCCGGTGAATCTAAACATCATACAAGTATATGCACCTACTTGTGCCGCAGAGGATGACGAGGTCGAAAATTTCTACCGCACCTTAGGAATCGCGATCAATAAGACTTCTAATAGGGAATTACTGATAGTGTCAGGTGACTTTAACGCAAAAATAGGAGCAACGACAACGGTGATAGGAAGATATGCCCTTGGTCAACGAAATGAGCGTGGCGCAAGGTTTATACAATTCGCGGCAGATAATGGTCTTACCATTACAAACAGTATGTTTAAACACCATCACAGAAGACTTTACACGTGGATTTCACCAGATAAATTCAATAATAAAATTAAATCGACTATATACTGATCAGGTGAAGATGGAAATCATCCGTTAAAAACACCGTAACTAGGCCGGGCGCAGATTGTGGTACAGATCACCAGTTGCTGGAGGCAGAAGTAAAGGCCGCGAGATGCACTGAGAAATGCGCTCGCATAAGTGTCGTGGACCGCGAAAAATTCTCCAAAAGTGTAGAGGAACAGAAACACAACTGGGTAAACCAGAACCCTGATCAGTGTACAGTAGATGAGGTCTGGTCTCAAGCCAAATCGATTATAATAGATTCCAAAAATCTACTGACCGACCGAAGGACGTGACGACAAAACGCCAACGTTGGATGACGGATGAGACTCTCGCGCTTGTCGAAAAAAGACTTGTTTTAAAAGTTACTGGGGCTGACATTACGCAGCAGAACCGCCTAAGTTGCCGAATTCAAGCGGCTTGTCGTCGTGATAAAAATAGGTTTCTTCAAAATATATGTACCGAAATACAAATCCACGGCGAAAAGCATGAAACCAAAGACCTTCACAAGAAGATTCGTGAAATTACAAAAAAGTTTAGTTCTAAAACACGGACCATCGAAAACTCGGAGGGAAAGGTTGTGACTGAACTGGAAAATACTCTGGAAGTCTGGAAGAATTACTGCCAGTCGCTCTTCTTTGACCCTGATTCGCGCAGCTATATCTCCACTGAACCGGAAGATCAGGACTTGGAACCTCTTATTCTTAGAGAAGAAGTTAAAGCTGCAATCAACCATCTAAAAGGAGGGAAGGCAGTTGGAAATGACTGTATTCCAATAGAGACAATCAGATGTTGTGGAGATTTCGGAGTAGATATGTTTCACACTATATGTATCAAAATTTGGATGAGCGGGATGTGGCCGAAGGAATGGACGCACTCTGTTTTCATACCATTACACAAAAAGGGGTCTACAACGAATTGCAATAACTATCGTCTTATAGCGCTCATACCACATGCCAGCAAAATTTTACTCCATATAGTAAACGAAAGACTGAAGGCTTATATTCTGAAGGAAATAGCACCAGAACAGGCCGGTTTCGTAAAGGGCAAAGGTACACGAGAACAGATCCTAATTTATTTATTTATTTATTAAAGTAATCAACAGCGTACACAACAATTATTTTTACAAAATTAACCTAGGTTTTACATAAAGCCACTAAGGATTACATAATTTTTAAATTATAAAAAGAAATCATATATTAACAGAATAGACTTAAAAATGTACTATATATACTAACAAATAAAAGAATACAATAGCGCGCGCGTGTCTGTGTGTGTGTGTGTGCGTGTGTGGTGTGTGTTTGTGTGTGTTGCGTTACCTATTATTATTATTTTTTACGATGATGTTTTATTATTTCTGTTTTTAACTTAATTTTTGATAAGTGAAATACGTCAAACTCAGCGTACTGTTTATTATAAATTCGTGACAGACGCGGAATTATGGAATTTTGGGCATAATTTGTATTAGGTTTGGGAACATGTAAAAGGCGCGTGTGACGCGATCTTAAAGATTGAGCGTTTAATGAAAAGGCTGACAGTAGGCTAGGACAGTCGATGGAGCCACTCAAAATTGCTTGCAGAAGTAACATGTCACTTTGATTCCTTCTTTGTTCCAGTGTGTCGATACCATAGTGAGAACACGCTTCCTCATAACTGTTGAATTCTTTAAAATCTTTAAAAGTGAAGTATTTAATAAACTGTTTCTGTATGGTTTCAAGCCTTTCGATATGTATAATATATTGGGGTGTCCAGACATTACATGCGTATTCAAGAATACTCCGGACGTACGCAAAGTAAAGTGCCTTTATACATTCCAGATTACTGAAGGAACGGGTCACTCGTTTTATGAAACCTAGTTGTTTGAAAGCTCTATTTGCTACATTATCAACGTGCTCATTCATTGAAAACTTAGCATCGATTTGGATACCTAGGTCTCTAACCGCAGTCACTCTGGGTATACATGTGCCATTAATTTTGAAGTTCAATTCAATTATATTTTTTTTACGAGTCAGAATAATATGATGGCACTTTTTAACATTAACTATAATTCTGTTCCTTGCGTAGTATTCTGTCAATGCATTTAGGTCATGTTGTAGTTTATGACAATCGTCAAGTGAACGTATTTTGACAAATATTTTTGTGTCGTCAGCGAACATTAAATACTGTGCAAGGTGGAAGCAACTTCCAATATCAAATAGGTAAGCGTTATATAAAAGCGGACCTAGGATGGACCCCTGTGGTACTCCTGAGGGTATTATTACAAAGTTACTTCTAGCACTACCCGTCACAACTGCTTGCATACGGTTCTTAATGTAAACCACCGAAGTAAGCTCCCATTTACGCCTAGCACGCTTAGTTTTTGCAGTAGAATTACGTGATCTACTCGGTCAAATGCTTTTTCGAAATCCGTGTAGATCACATCTACTTGATATTTCTCGTCCATGCTCTGTACTACGTAATCCGTAAAAACAGCTAAATTTGTAACGGTAGAACGGTTCTTCATAAATCCGTGCTGCTCGTAGGGAATCGTCGTAATCACGAGGATTTTTATCTTTTTTCCATTGTCTATGCTTTTCAAGCTTCTCTTGCACTATATGAATTAGAGACTTAGAATACCACCCAGGGAAATTAGTTTTATGTTTAACTTTAACTGGTATAAATTTATTTATTGTTTCGTTTAGAATGGAATAAAAAAGTTTAATTGTTTCATTAATTGAATCAGCTACTAGTAATTCGTGCCAATTGATTTGTGATAAGTATTCATTAATTTTGATGTAGTCCCCATTATAGAAATTGGGCCTATTGACGGGTTTCTGACGAATATTACGAATTAGTGAGTTCGAGAGATTAAATTCTAGACATGGATGATATACATCTTCTGTAACGAGGGGAGTAAGGCAGTGGTGAACTTCAAAGTCAATGTTGCTAAATAATAGATCTAAGGTGTTTCGCTTACTGTTCGAGATAGTGTTTTGTTGTTTCAAACCAGAGAGGTTACAAATATCTAAAATATTTACAAAAGCATTTTGCAATTCCACTGGGCCACGTTTTTACAGTGTAGGTCCGGAGTCAGTCCACGTGACATTTGGTAAGTTAAAATCGCCACATAAAATGAAATAGTCATTGGGATGGGTTGCCAAAACTTCTGCGAGTCGAGAATAGATTGATTCGAGTCTTATAGGTAACTGTGAGTCAGGTGGTGCATATACTAATCCGATATGGATGTTGCGGTTCCCCGAAATTTTGAGAGTTTCAGCTGGTATAGTTGCCCACAAGGATTCGACGCCAGGACAGGCCCACTCGCGTTGATGTTGGACATGCAGTCCTACTATGTGCTTCTAAGGAAGCACATAGTAGGACTCCCCCTCTCATTTTTTTAGTAGATGTTCCCTGGTTTCGGTCACAACGTAAAATGTCATATCTATTGTCACAGATCTCACTATCATAGATACCGTTAGTCAGCCATGATTCTGTTATTAAAATTATGTCATAATCGTGGTTAAGTATGTTTTGTCTAAATTCATTTGTTTTAGTGCGTAAGCCACGCACATTTTGGTATAGTAATTCTATTGTATTAGCGCCCTTGCGTGTGCAATAAGTACCGAAATATAGAAAAATTATATATGTATAATATGGACAGTAATGTAAGTAAGTTAAGATAAGCTAAATTGTACGGATACTTAAGGTAACATTTGCTTGATGTTCGAAACGGAATAATTTTGATGTTTCTTTTAAAAGTAGAATGGGTGTGGTAACAATATTGTTTAATGTCTGATTTGTGAAGTTGGGTGCGAGTTAAAAATGAAATATATTTTGTGTAAGAGATAATAAAGTGTGTATGTGTTAATTTATGAATGTAAGTGTTAGTGTATTGAGTGTGATTAAGTAGGAGTTTATTATGTTGTGGAATTTTACAAAAAACGCTAGTAATCTTGAGCAACAAGAAAATACAAATAACCAAATTAACTGTAAAAAGATAACTCAAAAATATTTTAACGCACAGAGTCACTTTATCTTGGCTAAATCCTTTTCGAGACGAATGTAAAGGGCCGGCGATTCTTCGTTTTTTCTTAAAAAAATGTGACAATTCCTAACCCAAACAAACTTGTACGCTTTCTCCTTTGCTAAATTTTTAGTTGTTTTTAATAACTGTTTGTTTTCAGGGGTTAGGTGCTCGTTTACGAAAAATTTTTTCTCAGTTCCACCGATGCCTATATCTCTGGTGCAGATGCCCTTTTTGTTTTTCAGGCCAGAGAGTATTTTATCTTTGTAAAGACGGTCCGCTAGCTTGGCTACAATGGGTTTAGGTCTACCAGCTATGGCTTTCTGAGGCTGGACGCGATGTGCAAAGTCAATATCCCCACGGTTAAGCACCACGCCAGCGTATTCAGCAATTTTCAGTACTAAGTCGACAGGCGATTCACTACTGGTTTGTGGCAACCCTACAATTTCCAGGTTATTCATTCTCGCCTGTTGCTGCTGTCTACAAAACTGTGAACGCAGTTCCAATAGTTGATCCTCCGACACGCTGATACGTTCCTGCAGTGTACGTACGTCACTCTTAAGATGGTCGTTTTCGTCCTGAAGTTGACTATAGGAAGTCTGCAACTGAGACATTTGGGAAGATAACGAAGCTATTTCATTTTTTAATTCGGTGAAGATAGTAGCTTTTAATTCTTCAACAATTTCATATTTAATCGACTGCAGCTTGGCGTCTAGAATGTTTTCCAAACGATTAATTATTAGGTTTGCATCCTTATCTATCGAGGCTGCAGGGACATCGCATACAGACACTGAGATGTCGGAATTGGCGGCTACAGTTCGCGCAGTTATGTTTATTTTTTCTACTCGTACTGGTGTGTTACTGTTATCTCCACCTTTTCGCTCATTTGCCACGCATTTAGGGCACTTCCACTGCGTTCGTGCGGATGTTGAGTCGCCAGTAAATTGTACACATTCAGAGTGGTATATGTGGTTACAATTGATACATTTTATGCGTTTCATCGTCACACTAATGTGTGCTTGGCACGCTTCACAAGTTGCAACCATTGCAAATTTCGTTCACAATTATTTCCAAAGAAATATAAATTGAAAAAAAAGAAAAAAAATGTGCAACGCGCGGAGAGATTCGAACCAGGTTCCGCGTTGAGCTAGTCGTTGTAGTTACCAACCGGCCGCGGAACGTATTAGTATAGCGACGAATTAATAGAGGCGTATAAAGTTTTGAGCGATATTGCGTGACAGCATTAGCAGATTATTTTATAGGTACCCACATTTATTTATTAATGCTACCAAATTCGTCACTGGACCGTGAAGTTTTTACACTGATTTTAGTACTTTTTCAAGATACTTTGATCAAAAAACACTGATCACCACACTATTTAAATGGTTAACTTTGAGCACTTAACACTTTTAATGTAATTATAGCAGTAAGTTCGTTGATTTAAAGTTTTAAATACAGGAGCTATCGATATACGTCTACTCTGTTAAATGTCAGATGACAACTCCAATTTGACTTTGAGTCCTAATTGTGAGTCAAATAATAGAGAAAGCAAAGGAATTCAACAGACCAACTTTCATATGCTTCGTTGATTTACAAAAGGCATTTTATTCTGTTAAATGGGCCACAACTATTGAAGACCCGCATAGAGATGGGAGTGCCGAAGCACTTGGTGCAAATCCTCAGAGCCCTTTATGAACATGGTTCCGCTTCAGTCAAGGTGGATAATGTCACGTCCGACCCACGCATACCAGCCCCCAGTATGGTCTTGAAATAAACCGGTAGAAAACAAAAATGATGGTTGTTGAAATTAGAAGGCGAATTGCTATTACCAGATCTGCAATGCAGAAGTTGACGAGGATATGGCGGGACCAAAGCTACTAAAGTTCAATTAGTAAGATCTCTAGTGTTTCCCATACTACTATATGGTGCCGAAACATGGACAGTCAAAGAACGAGAGAGACAAAGGATTGACACACTAGAAATGTGGTGTTGGAGACGAATGCTACAAGTATCTTGGACATAACGCTGCACAAATGTCTCGATACTTGAAGAGCTCAAGGTGAAAGAAAGGCTGTCAACTATAGTCAGAGCCCGTATCCTCAGATACTTCGGACATATCACGCGACGTGGAGAGCATGCCATAGAGAGACTTGTTGTTCAGGGAAGGGTCAACGGCAGTAGGTCAAGAGGACGCTCCCCTACGCGCTGGACAGACCAGAGCAAAGCCCTAACCAATACTCCCCTCAACACATGTGCCAGAGAAGCAACAGCCAGGGATAACTGGTGTAGAATGTATGAATGAATGAATGAAAACTTTAATAATAACAAACGCAAACCACACAGAATAATACAATTAAAAAAGACTTAGACGTAAAAAAATAATAGTTAAAAACTTATACTTAGCATAAAAATATACAAATGATAAAAAAAAATTAAACAAATGTATGCAGAATCGTTCGTCGTTCGTCGTGACCACGACTGCTCTGTCAAGAGCAATCCGACGAAGAAGAAGTCATAACCACAAAGCTAGCACCAGGAACAGAAATAAACTTATAATGTTAAGTACTAAAGTTAAGGACTACTAATTTTTGATCGTGTGGCATAAGGGTGAAGAGATAAATAAATAATATCATTGCTCTTTTGAGCGTTTCTTCGATCTTGTTAGGTTTGAGGGTGTAATGTAATGAGTTCTTGTAATAATTATGTTGCAAGCTGTTTTACGTAAGTATCGACTTGAAAACTTTCCATCGAGAAAACCTACTACTTGGGTACCTGCGTATAGGTAATCAAGAACTTCCGACGAGGATTCATGTGAGTCAATGATGTTAAATATTATAAGGCCCTGTGCTTCCCCGGGGCGTAAAAAGAATAGGGTAGTCCCAGGCCCAAGGGTGTCGTAAGAGGCGACTACGGGCTTATTGAAAGTGGGAGAGTCACGTTACCGTCTTTTGACGTCAGCACAATCGGGCCAGACTCGTCCCGGTTACTTACCACACTCACACAGAATACCGGCGTGAAGTAGCGGCCTTGTGCCCGCTATGTTTCGCATAGGTTAGTGTCAAGGACCGGAGGCCATTCCCCCCAAATATGAGAGTGGTATTAAAAGAGATTTACCTCAAGAGGGTACCGGCTCTAGTAGAGCCGGAAAATCCCTTCCCGAGCATTCGCGCTCGGGCTGCCCCTCGTATTCTGGGGAGGGCACAGTACCGCGTATGTCACAGGACAAACAGGGCAGCAACAACACGGCACCCCTTTCCATGCTTAATGTGGACTTTTGTAACATCAGGGGAATTTACTCCAACTTAAACGCCGTCCACCACCACCTTGAGACGGCGCAGCCGGCCTTTTGTTTCCTTACGGAGACGAAGATATCTTGACCTAGCGATACGTCATATTTAACGTACCCCGGGTACAAAATTGAGCACAATTTTTTGCCTCATGCCGGGGTATGTGTATACGTTAGGGAGGACATCTGTTGTCACCGTCACATTTTGAGGGTAGGGAAATGTCTACTCTCTGGCTCCGCGTAGATTTAGAGGACAGCGGCAATTGACGACGTGCTTGCACAGATCCCCGCCGCTGAAATCGTAGTCTTGGGTGATTTTAACCGGCACAATGCCGAATGGGTGGTAGTTTTTTTGACTTTCAATAAGTGATTTCACATCCTATTTTGAATAAAAATATTTGAATTTGAATGGCTTGGATCACGTACCACAGACTACGCAGGGCGATCTGTGAATAATTTTGCATTGGCGTATGGTCTGCCCCAATTAGTTGAGTCGCCAACGCGGCTCCCGGATGTGGATAGCCACATGCCGTCCTTATTAGATTTTTTACTGACTACACGTCCCGGTCTCTGTCGACGCTCCTCTCGGAACGTCCGACCATTGCCTGGTCAGGAGTGTAGCGCCCATCCGACGCCAACGTCGCAGACCACCAGCGACCCGCTGCGTTTGGCACTACAAGTCAACAGATTGGGATAGGATGCGTTCCTTTTTTGCATCCTACCCTTGGGGCAAGGTTTGTTTCCCTTCGGATGATCCTAGTGCCTGCGCCGTTGCAGTAGCCGATGTGACACTGCAGGGCATGGATATTTTTATATCAAGCTCTGTAGTACCGATCGGTGGCAGATCACAGCCCTGGTTCGATGCGTCAGTTAAAGCAGCATCTGAGTGCAAAAAACAGGCGTAAAGAAACTTGGGTTGCGGCGCTGGGCACAAATGATCCGAACTACAAAGTTCTTAAGAGGAAATATAACCGTGCCTCCAGATTTTTTAAGCGGCAAATCGCCCGTGCGAAGTCAAAGCATGTCGTCAAAATCGGCGAGCAGCTTTCCAGTTACCCAACCGGAACACGCAAGTTTTGGTCGTTATCGAAAGTTGCTCTTGGTGACTTCAACCAAAGGTGTAGTCCCTGACTCATGGAAGTCAGCCCTTGTCCATCCGATCCAAAAAAAGAAGACAGTTCGGATCCGGCAAACTACAGGCCTATTGCTATTACCTCCCTGCTCTCCAAAATCATGGAGAGCATAATTAGCCGCCAGCTTTTGGTATACCTAGAGGGTCACCAGTTGATCAACGACCGACAATATGGCTTTCACCATGGTTCATGGTCGGCAGGTGATCTTCAGGTTTACCTAATACATAGATGGGCGGGGGCTATTGAAAGAAAGGGGGAAGGCCTGGCAGTTAGCCTGGATATAGCGAAGGCCTTTGATCGTGTATGGCACAAGGCGCTCCTCTCAAAACTTCCAACATTTGGGCATCCCGAGAGCTTATGCAAGTGGACTTCCAGCTTCCTCACTGGGCGCAGCATACAAGTCGTTGTCGACGGTTTTTGCTCGAATCCCAAGCTCGTGAACGCTAGAGTGCCCCAAGGCTGTGTGCTATCTTACACGCTGTTTCTTCTGCATATCAATGATATGTTGGACACCTCCCACATACATTGCAATGCAGACGACAGCACTGGTGATGCCGTATACACGCCGGGAGAAAATTGTGTCTTCTATCGCGTCCTCTCTCGAGAAGGTCGCGGAATGGATATTCAGATTTCAGACTCAAGTTTGCGCGTTTACCACTAAGAAACCTCATTTTTAGTGGTTCGACAACACTTCCCTTAAAGGCTCGCCTAGTATCGGAATACTGGGTCTCGAAATCTCGAGCGATTGCCAATTCCGTGGCCATCTGGAGGGCAAAGCCAAATTTGCTTCGAAGAAGCTGGGCGTCATCAATAGAGCACGGCAATACTTTAAGCCAGCCCACATTCTAGCGATCTACAAAGCTCAGGTCCGGCCACACATAGAGTATTGCTGTCATCTCAGGTCTGGCACACCCCAGTATCAGCTCGATCCATTTGACCACGTGCAAGGCAGAGCAGCTCGAATTGTCGGGGACCCAGTGCTCTGTGAACGGCTAGATCACTTGGCGTTGCGTAGAGACATCGCTTCATTGTGTGTCTTCTACCGCATTTATCACGTGAATGTTCCGAAGAGCTGTTTAGCCTGATTCCTGCCGCCGAATTCCACCTTCGCACGACACGCCACAAGTTATCCCCACTTTCTGGATGTGTGGCGGTCCTCCACAGTGCGGTTTTCAAGGAGCTTTCTTCCACGTACTAGAAAGCTGTGGAATGAGCTTCCTTGTGCGGTGTTTCCGGTACGATACGACATGGGTACCTTCAAAACGCGCGTACACCTTCCTTAAAGGCCGGCAACGCTCTTGTGATTCCTCTGGTGTTGCAAGGTAATGTGGGCGGCGGTGATCACTTAACACCAGGTGACCCATACGCTCGTTTGTCCACCTATTCCATAAAAAAAGGCGTCCTTTATGGATACGGTTCCGGGCTTTAAGTTGGGAGTATGCAAGTAGTTGAAGGTGCATTGCCAGATACCTAAGTCGCCATTCGCGAGTGCTGTTTATACGTCAATGCGGTCAAACAGTGCCATCACGGATGGTCTTGTTGTGTGGTATTTACTACGACTGAACATGATCCAACAGTGGGAGGCTCCTTTGCACAAGATGCCGGCTATATTATGGGCATCACAACGGCACCTTTTTCTGCCGTGAAGCAGAAATGTGTAAGCATTATTTTTCGGTCTGAAGGGCGCCGTAGCTAGTGAAATTACAGACCAGATGACGAGCGCAATAATTGTAGTGCCGCTCAGATTTTCAAGAATCCTGAGCGGCACTGCATAACGTTGGTGTCATAATATAATATTAAGATTCACCGGGATATGGCATCGTATTGGATATTTCTACGATATTATGCGACGTCGTAGATGTTTGCGATCTGCCTCAGCACTGTTGTTGTGGTCTAGTAAAATTATCGGCACAAAGAAAATATTTAAGAATACATCGAGTTTTTAATTTTATGTGCCTTTGGTGCTATGCTATTTTGGGACGACAAACAAAACTTTAAAGAACTAAAACGAGTGTTTTTTTTAATAACTGTAATTTATTTTATAAGTGAATTATAACTTGTTGCAAATATTGGATATTTGGATCCACTTTTTCATAATTTTTTTTTCAGCTAAATACAAACAATATCGATGGATACTCGAAATTCAAAATCATCATCGACAGCTGATTGGTAAGTCTGCGCAGGGTACAGGGCCGCGCAGCCTCAATTAAGTAGAACACTACCATACTACATACATACCACACCGGCGCCATTTTCTGTCGTGAAACAGTAATTGTGAAATTACTGGACAAATGAGATTTAACATGTTATGTCTGAGGTGAGGAGCGCAATTGAAGTGCCGCTCAGAATTTTTTGGTTCTTCATGAATCCTGAACGGCACTGCATTGTAATAGGCAAGGCGTATCAATTACCATCAGCTGAACGTCCTGTTCGTCCCGTCCCTTAATTTCATAAAACAAATACTAGCATTGCATCTACGAACAAATCTTCGATCGGTATTTTTTGTTCGTAGCTTCGCTAACATCAAATCTATAATGCACACAAACTTCTGTGACTTTTATTTATATATTTTAATTAAAAAGCCACCAATCTATTAAATAACCTATTAACATAAACACCTAGCTATATAATCTTTTATGTGAAAACTGTGGTGTGCTGCCAATAGTAAATAGATGTTGTAATTTTTATTACCTATTTATGTGAAGTAATATTGTTTATTTTCCTAATAAAATAAATAATATAAAATAATAGAATTTACAATAAATTCAATATTTGGCTTACATACTTATTTGAAAATAATTGATAATTAATTAATAGGCATGTTGAAACAAAATTATCATTAGGTAAACTGCAGCCCGCGACGTCGTTCGCCTGGACCTTATGTTACAGCAAAATATTATGTCTGCATCTAGAGAGATGAAATGAAATCTATCAACTTCACCCTGTTACCCAGACCTCTTGTTAGTATATGTACAAAAATTTAATTAAATCTATTCTGTAATTTTTGCGTTTAGTCCGGATATATACAGGCAAACACACAAACATTCTTTATAAAACTGTTTTGGCGTTACTGGCCTTTAAGTTAGAAGTATGCTCTATGCTTGAAGATCCCTGAGTCGTGTCGGTGATAATAAGTGCCTAAGTAGTAAGTTGTTAAACTACATCTTATTTAGCTATCGTCCTTTTGTAAAACCTTTTCCTTGATACCAAATGTTATCGACTTTTTACTTACTTATTTACATGTTTTATTGTAGCCAGAGCAAAATTTTTAAAGAGTTCAAGGAAGAAGTATAGTCGCAAAGGATTGTCTTTGAAAAAAAAATATGAAGAACATTTGGATCAAAAATTTAAAAGTAAAAAACTTCACCTGAGGTCAGTTTGAGGTAAAATGCGATGAAACAGAGGTAGGCATTATTATTAGTGTCAATTTATGACACCATTACCATTAACGATAATGATAAGACAACCATTACCAAACACTAAACAAAAGAAAAGTTTAACTAGTTTAATCCAATTTCTAAAATGGATAGAATTTCGAACAAGGAATTTCGAATTAAGCATGTGGTCACATTTTACATTCGGAATCTGCTGAATGAACAGACTTGTTCTAGAACTTTAAAAATTGAATTTTTACTGTAACACGAACAGAAAATCTTATTTCTGTTATATTGTGATATTACAATTTCACTAGTGATAGATAGTCAACCGTTTTCATTTCATACAATTTCTGGTTTCAGTGACATTATAGTTTCACGGGTACACTATAGTGATATTAGAATAAATCTATGTATATTACAAAAGTTAGCAGTGTGAAACGTCGAGCATTCCCATATTAAACCATAGATTTTATTATCGTGATTAGGATAAATTACTCACAAGTGGGACTGCTATTGAATTTTCAATGAAACGTGATTAAACATTAAATAATAATTCTTCAATAATAACCATCTCTAAGGTGTCCTTAGTTTTGCTCAATACTTCACGTATCCTTATTTGGACATCTAGTGGATCATTAGATACATATTGTGTTCACCATTTTTTTTTAAATCGTCAAACCCTATTGCTCTAATGTTACATTAGGTTCTTGATATATAAACGGAGTCATACTGTAAGCAATGGAAGAAGTTTGTTCATTACAGTAAGCTTTTGTTCTAGTCAGCACTTTAATTTCAATGTACAATTATTAGGACCCGAAACCCGGATCAGATTACATTACCTAAAATAGCTTGTATTGATGACGCCATAATGTGAATGTTCTCGGTGTACCGTGTGAAAAACAAACAGTTGACTAATCGGCGATCCACTACTGTATGAGCGTCCTGATCACTCAACGTGGGGACCGTTCCGGACAACTATTTGATCCGAATCCCTGCAATAAACGCACGCCGACCATAGATTTTTCTTCTCTTTCAGACTCTTATTCAGGGTTGGACTTAGTATACCGTAGCACGAATTAGGAGATAAAAAATATTGTAGTTGATAGAGCTTTAGTTCACGATTAAAATGATACCACTCTTATTACAAGTTGACGCACCGTTTTCAAGAAAATAACGAAAAAAAAATCTAACCTATAACGGGTAAAAAACGTAAATAAAAAAGTACATTTGCGCTGGCATGGCGGTCGGTGGCTAAAAACTTGCTAATAACTGTCAATTATAAATGAAAAACTGTAAAATGAAACGTAAAAAATAGTCTGGGGCAGGCTTAACGGCTTCATCAATAACGATTTTTGACTAAAATGGCTATACCCAGAATTGTTGTTTCTTGAAAACTGTGTACTACCATATAATAAGATTAGTAGCACTATAATCGTGGACCAAAGCTCTATCAACTTTAGGTTACACTAAAGGTTAGGTTATGTTATGTTAAAACGGTTAAAACAACGCACGTACCGAGCGTAACGTGCAGCGGCCGGAGAGTTCCAGAAACGAATTGTAGGCATTTCCCTTTCTTTTCACTCCATAAAAATGTCCCTATTCTAATAAATAATTTTATAATTTAAGTTTAGCTTATAATGCCTATACTTCTATAGAAACCTCGATTCAATGCACAATATACCTTTTTAATAAAATGCCATAATTACGTACCAACGTTTCTATGAAAAATATGACGGGTTGGCCGCTCTTAATATGGATTTAGCAATAAAGATTGACATATTGAAATCCAGTATCAATATCGATTGACGGTTGATATTGTGATTCTATTCTATGGAGTGTTAAATTTAATAAAAATATTTTCACAATGACTTAATAACGCTATTAATATAAAAAATAATTAAATAAAACTTTAATAATCTACCAAAATTAATTAATTACGAATAGAAAATATCATTAGGAACGCTATCGGCAGGTAAGGTGCCCATGAAGTTGGCAACGTTACCTACGTTTATAGCCAAACTTATCCTTTGACAGAGGTACGTACCAGATCTTGGGTCACCTGTTAAATCGGTTGGATGCATGGATAGCTCTTGTATGAGTTTTGGTGCCGATTTTCACAATTAATTCTTCTTCTGCTTAAGATTGGAGATGACCAATAACCCAACTGCCCAAGCAACACATACCCACACCTCCCACCTCAACAACATCATTCGCATATGCAACAGAGACCTTCAATGCATTATGTCTTCCATGCCACCGGCAGCAATCATCACTCCAAGTATTTGTTATAATCCCAAGTGAGTACCAATTACTTATAATTATTATTATTTAATGGGAATAATAAATAAAAAACATTTAAAAAGATTTTTCAAAATACCTAATAACGTTTCATCAGGATTGCAAAACATTTTCAGTAAAAATAAACCACTTCAACCAATTAAATAACCTATATTTTTAAACATTGTGTTTAAATTTTAATAAATTACTCAAAACTTTCTTCACAATTTTGAAGTTGGCGCCAATTGAAACGCTAAAATTACGAGAACACTTATTTTAGTGTAGTGTTCTTTAGAACTAAGTAAGTATAGATCTCAATTAAGCACTTGACAGCGTGAACAAACGCTTATTTATTTTTCGAAGAACTGCACTGGAGTTTCGTTGTACCTACATTCTGGTAGAGGCGCTGGAGATAGATGAGTGACCTATGAAAATGTGATGACATGGAACTACACCTAATGCTTATTGGATATACTCTGACACTTATACCTGAAACCCTAAACAATGAAAACCACCTAGTACCTTCCCATTCTCCCATATCCCGATCGTTGTACTTGTCACCAGCTTGAAGATTTATTTGGTATAAGATATATATATATATATCTTAATATATGTAAATTATGTGACACGTTGTTTGTCCGCGATGGACTCTTAAATTAATGAACGGATTTTAATGGGGATTACTTCATCGAATGTAGTTTAGTCCAACTTGAGAAATAGGAAAAATTTTTATTTCGATTTGAGACCCATCATTATTTGTAATTACAATATTTGTTTTGTATGGACATATTTTCTGTGAGAGAATTTATTGACGCACGGTTTGACAGTTCTGCTGTGATACAATTTCATTATAACAACAGGAAGCATGTTATACGATATAATTCTTGTTGTTATGAAATAATTTTGACAAATTCATAAAAAATCAGTATTTTATTTATTATGTACAGAACAACGTCTGTCGAGTCAGCTAGTATATATACAACGTGAATCAAAAAGGGTATACTATGCTTTGAACCCGACATTCCTTAGGTCATCTCTAATGACTATGTGAAGTCAGAAATGAATTAGCGTTATATTTGAATACAATATTTAAAGTCCACAGTTTTCACAAAAACTATGCATCCCGCAACCCTTATCAGCTGTTTTTCTGAACTCTATTTGACCTAAAACAGATGAATAACGTAGATGTGACATAATATCAGATAATAGTAAAATGAATAAAAATAATCCTGCTCATAGCACCTGTGAGGAAAATTATAATCTCATTTTGCCATGAAGACGAAGTTATTTTGTTTGTGCATTTTCTTTAGCTGACATTGAAAATCATTCTAAATTTGTATTTACTTTAATTACCAATAAAGATACGTAATTCTAATCCAATTATGAAACTCTGTATGCATATTTTTAGGTTAAAAGGTTCGGCCTATCGGCATTTTTACTCTTTGAATTGTGTGAATGTGAATATCATGATTCAAATATTTACTGCTCTGTGATTGGAGAATGTTTATGTGTTTGTAAAATCAAAGGGATTGCCGATTGTAAAGGAACCTACACACCGGACCATTTTTAATTCAAGATTCTTTTGATGTGTTGGAAATTAAAAGAGTTCTCATATTTGATAAGTTATTACCTAAGCACTTGAATGTAGGATTATTTGAATTATTGATGTCTCAAGGTGACGAGCGCAATTGTAGTTCCACACGCGTTTTTGGGTTTTTCTTATTCCTTGATCGGCACTGCATTGTAATGGGCAGGGCGTATCAATTCCCATTCGCTGAATGTCCAGCTCGTCTTGTCCCTTCTTAACACAAAAAATGTATTATCCAATAAAGATAATTCTAATAGGCTCCTATTAAGAAATTGTTCTTCACGGATAACTTAAGTCAAAAATGTTTTAATAATAGATAGGTAGGTATTTCATTCCCGGGCCGGGCATTTGCAAAGCGTTGGGTTTTTAGTAAGAAATTTCTGAGTAGCAGCCCAGAGTTTAGAAATGTGGAGGCTTGCCCCTATTATGTGGGTAAATATGAACCTTGTCCAATTTAACTCCCAGAAGACTCAAGTTTGCGCGTATACCACTAATAAAACCCCATTTGTCGTATCACCGCTCTTTGACAACACTTCCTTTACATCCTCGCCTAGTATCGGAATACTGGGTCTCGAAATCTTGAGTGATTGCCAATTTCGAGGCCATCTGGAGACCAAAGCTAAATTGGCTATCATCTCTGGTCTGGCGCACCCCAGTATAAGCTCGATCAATTTGACCGCGCGCAACGCAGAGCAGCTCGAATTGTCGGGGACCCAGTGCTCTGTGAACGACTGGATCACTTGGCGTTGCGTAGAGACATCGCCTAATTGTGTGTCTTCTACCGCATTTATCATGGGGAGTGTTCCGAAGAGCTGTTTCACCTGATTTCTGCCGCCGAATTCGGTCCTCCACAGTGCAGTTTTCAAAGAGCTTTCTTATGAATGAACTTCCTTAATTAAATAAACCTTAATTAAAGGCCGGCAACGCTCCTGTGATTCCTCTGGTGTTGCAAGAGAATGTGAGCGGCGGTGATCACTTAACAACAGGTGACCCGTACGTTCGTTTGTCTTCCCTTTCCATAAAAAATAAAAGGTACGTGTTATTTCGGTGAGTGTGCATACCCCTTAATCATAATTCATAATACCATATTCAATGGACATTTTATTTAAAAATTATTATACTTTAGTTATGTTCCGACATTCATGTTTGTTAGTTATGATAATCATGGCAGATTATGGGAACAATGAATATTACGACATGATATTGTGTGTTGGTGCGGTGACAAATAACAATCTGGTCGCAGCTCGCGAATTGTACCACCATCGGTACCAGATTAGTAGTTCGCCGGGCCGAATTATGTATTGAAAGGGAAGGAAGGAACATTGAACCTTACCTCTAGTGGTGTTGCTGCAAAACCTACGTACCTCCTTATAACTGTATCATGTGTGATGTACCTGGGCTGTTTTGAATGTACTAGTGATGAAATAACTAGGTATCTACTTAGGTACCTAACTACCTAAAACATAATCAACATGACGTGATGTGGTGTTTTCTGTGTATTTATTGTGAAACTCAAGGAGTGTTAAAAAGCTGCGCAGCAAGATTGGTATGTACTATTATTATCGAATACTCAATGTTTAAGTCGATAGGTAGGTTACCTAATTTTGTTTACAAACAACGGCTCCGCCCATATTAAACGGCGGTCTTTTTAAAAGTTAGGGTTGTCTGAGAAAAGAAATTGAAAAATAATATTTTTATTTTGTAGGGGCTTTTTTTATTCTTATTTATTTTATTTATTCAAATTGAAACATCACAATACTATTGCATATGACTTATATAACTTAGCATTGAAGCGATGTTATACCCTTTTTGATTCACGTTGTATATACAGAATGTCCCAAAGTTATGGGACATGAAGGGAAAGTACCTTAAATATTGAAGATAGGCTATTTTACTGAAAGAAGACTTTATGTTATTTTTAAAAGGTAGTAATTCTGCATTCAAAGATTTTCTAAAAATTACTTGCCTCGTCTGGGAATCGAACCGACTTAAATGTAAAAAAAAAACGCCTACTTTTATGATGCCAATCGAAAGAATGGCCAATAACTAATAACTCTTCTTAAGTATCATAGTATTTTAAAAGAAAGGAACAACGTAAAATGAATGTTTTCCTACTTGGATTGGTACGAATGGACCGATTAGATGGCCGGCCAGATCCCCGGACCTTACACCATTAGATATCTTCTTTTGGGGATATGTGAAAGAAATACTATACAAAAAGCGATACGAGAACGTGGGCGAGTTACAAACAGAATTGTGCCATATCATATCGAGTATTCACCATAAAATGATAAGAAAATCAACAGGCAGCGGACTCATTAAAACATTGGCGATTTGCGTAAGACAAGAGAGATACATGTTGAGCATTTAATTAATTAATTTACAAAAAAATATCCACTTAATTGACTACTTTCTTTTAAAATACTATTTTACTCAAGAAGAGTTATTAGTTTTTGGCCATTCTTTCGATTGGCATCATAGTAAAGTAGGGGTGTTTTCTTTTTTTACATTTAAGTCGGTTCGATTCCCAGACGAGGCAAGTAATTTTTAGAAAATCTTTGAATGCAGAATTACTAACTTTTAAAAATAACATAAAGTCTTCTTTCAGTAAAGTAGCCTATCTTCGATATTTAAGGTACTTTTCCTTCATGTCCCATAACTTTGGGACACCCTGTATATTATATATATTTATAATCGACGCAGCGTCAAACTAAGCATAGCCTAAATATATATTTAGGCTATGCTTAGTTTGATATTATATGATATTTTATGCTTAGTTTAGTATATACTAAGGGCCTGACAATTGTTTAATAAATAATGGTTTAAGGAACTGTGAGCTTGACTCAGTTTTTTGTGCCGCCAGTGACGTAACGAAAATACCCTTGCTGTCATAATAACAAACGCAGTGTAAAGTTACTCAAAGTTTAGAATTACTTCTCCCTGTCTTGTGTAAATTGTAAATGTAATTCTGTAGTGACAAAGGTTTAAATTTGGAACAACTTTACTCCGCGTTTATAAATAGCACAGTTGGAGTCTTACTTTCGGACTTAAAACTTAATTATATACGTATGTGGTATATTATTACAGTTTGCAGAATGTACATCCGGCTCTGAATACCGACTCACGTTCATCATTGCTGAATCTCCATAACAATCAATACCAAGTGCTCATATATCAATCTATTGTTTATATCAAGAAACACCATAAGGTCTATCACAGACGACAGACTATCCGAGACACACTTTTTAGTTTGTGATAATAAGACCTATAGAATTATAAGCAGTAACGCATACGACGCGTAAAATCCGGACACTCAAAATATGCTACTAGATCTGACAGACCGCGCCACACCGCGCTCTATAAAAAGTGCGCCAAAAACGTTCGCGTCTACACTAGACCAGGGTCGATAATTTTTGAAACCAAAAAACATTACAGTAGGATGAAACCCATTAGAAAAGGAGCGGAATATGATAAAAATTAATGGAAAAATAAATTACGGTTGTTCCGAGTTCGGGAAGTGGGAGGGGGTGAGTTTCAAATGGGAAAAAAAATTGTTTATCTTGATTTCCGAAAAACTACAAGTCCTATGGAAAAAAGTTAAATGGAAAAGTTGTGGGTAATAAAAAGATCTATAACTTTTGTATTTACAATTTTTTCACATAACCTCAAAATTTAGGTAACTTTGAGGTTTGTGTAACTGGTATACCCCGTAACCGCACACACACTAGCATAAAGGTGCTTCACTTGCTAAATATCACGGCGCGGAGTCCTTCTTTTTTTAATAGTCCGTGTATGTATATAGTTTTTTTTTTATAATGATTGGGTGTGGTCGGGTGGATGTGTTCTCATACATAATATACCTATTCATTGGATGTAGTAGCAAATACATTGTTGCACAGTGCAATTGTTAGGTATAAAGGCACATGTTACATGGACGTGAGCAGACTGACTGCACTGCCTTTAGAAAAATTACCAGTAGCCTTATAATTTAATTCATCACAATTTTTTGATTAAAAAAAAAATTTCAAATATGAGATTATTTAAATTTTTTGCATTTTCTGAGAACATTTAATAGTAATGTAAATTTTATGTACACCATCAGAACGTAGAGATTTCAACGAACAAAAAGCCTTCAGACATTTGAAAAAAGATGATATTTTGCCGCGACAATTTTCGATTGAAAATTAGGGTGCTTTTTTGATATTAAGTGAAAATAAGGCGAAAAAATAAATATTTTAAATCAAATAAATTACAGTGTATTTGGGACATAATGAGGTTAGTTTTCACCAAATTTCGTAGATTTTTTTTAAAAGATAACTAAATTCAAGTAAGTAACCAAAAACTTGGTTACTTACTTGAATTTTTCACCTAAATTTTGAGGTTATGTGGAAAAATTGTAAGTACAAAAGTTGTAGATCTTTTTATTACCTACAACTTTGCCATGTAACTTTTTTCCATGGGGCTTGTAGTTTTGCCGGAATTCAAGAAAAAACATTTTTTACCCCCTCCCACTTCCCAAACTCGGAACGACCGTAACTTATTATTCCTTTCATTTTTAACATATTCCTCTCCTTTTCTAATGGGTTTCATCCTACTGTAATTTTGTTTCATATTTTACCAATTTTGAAGGCGTCGGCCTTGGTCTAAACGCGCAAACGCAGACGACGCTCACTCTATTAGGGATGGCGATTCTTTCCGAAAAAGATCGATTTTTTTTAATCAATTCAAATCGTTAGCTGACGTATCGATTCACAAAAAATCTAAGGTCTAAAAGATCAATTTATAAGTAATCGAATTTTTGTTTGCATTTATAATGTAAGTACAAAATTAATTTTACAAGAAATATGGAACATACTATAATAAATGTACTCTTAATGGTAAAATTTATTTTTATTCCATATTTATTATATATTTCATGATAAAGTGAAATTTCCCAATGCTCTATACTTAAGCATTTTAAACTAGATTTAAAAATAATTAGCAGCTCGTTAAATGTAGCAACCAGACATTTTATAATATTTTAAAAACTTATTTGGATATACCTAGTTTTATAATTGAATGTTTAATATGAAACAGTCCCTTTAATAATCTTTCTGAAAGAATACGATAACCCAAAATTCGCTATTTCTTCTTCTTTTTTTGTATCTCAAGTACGAAATAATACACCGCAATCAGCAATCCCTACAGTTCTGCCGACAAAACGGAAAATGTACGTCGTATGCGCTGAGTCTGTGAAATTTCTGCCAAAGACATTTTGCGCGCAATGCAAACATTTTGTGTGCCGCAGACTCGATAGCACAAAAAGTGTGTCGTGAGTCCTCTGTGATAGGCCTTAGTCGGTAATCACTACACAGTACATCGCGTCATGTATAAGTTGCCCTTGCCACTGGCCACTCAAACGGGGGCGCTACCGTCGTTCTGACGCGATAAATTATCTTCCGGTCCGACGCTGCCAACTGCCAAGTTCAATCCAGCATTCTGTTTCATGATTTTTGGCTTGACCGTAGTCTTAGACTGTAGCCTATTATTGTTGTTGACGATAATCCAGTGAGTGAGTTTAAAGTGTGAAAATTTTGTGTTTTTTGGTAGGATAATCTGTAATAACAATAGCTGGGTACGTAATACACATTATTACGATTGTATAAATAGATTTTTCTCGAGACGTGTGAATTTAAGTTACAAATTACTCCCCGTGATAAAATTTTGCGGTAGAGGATGCAGGAGCACACCCCGTGATATAATTATACGTTAAAGGATGCATAAGCACTCCCCATGATATAATTATGGGGTCAGGGGCGTGCATTCCATATATGCCTTAGGCACTGCCTACCTCGTTATGAAAGTATTAAATAAAATAAATAAATACAGTTACTCAATATACAATAAAAATAACACATTTAATAATAAAGTTGATTAAGTTTAACTTGCTTCCGTTATTCTATATCCAAACTTCTAGTGAACACCGACTCATTCAATATTTCCTTACGCTAGATACCTACATACTACATTCGTGCGGTAGGCAGTCCCAACAATGCCTATACGACGCAACGATTATTTCATAATATTTTTTAGATCTTATTTAGAAAAGTATTGGTCATAGTTGAACGATATTCAGCAATATATGGGCGGCTAGATTTGTAGCGAGATAAACCGATTACCCGACATCTGTTTCACTCCCTCGATATTAGGAGTTTATGGCTATTTCGGTTTTTTGTCTTCATGAGTATCATTAGAGTAAATAGGTATATTCATTGATTAATAAATAGTATTTTATTTTTATTATAGTTCATTCCGTCATTCGTGACCCGTGTTAAGTTTTAACTGTGATAAAAAGTTGTTGTGTGATTTCTGTTTAAAATAGGTATTGAGTTTTAAAGATATACCTAAGTAATAGAGAAATTAAATTAGTGTGCCGGCTATGTTATAGGTACAGCTGGTTTCAATAATAAATAAAATAAAAATTGTTTCTTTTAATAGATCATCTACTTATACTTTTACAAGTAATGTTCATGCATTTTTGAGATATTTGTGTTGGTGAAAAATTACTGTTCGACCGGCCCATAACTAATGTTATTGTGGCATAAGAAGTGGTAAGAGTGAATATATATTATATATAAAACAAGTAGGTATAATTTTTTTTTGGATTTTATGGCCTGGTAACGAGACCTTTAAGCCATAAGTAGGTATAATAATATTATCTAGAAAAGCTAAAGGATAGATTAAAATTATAATATGTATGAAGCCGACAGCGCTGTGCTATTTTGAGGTCATAAGTACAAAAAAAAATATAATTTGAGTCTTTATACAAAGGTCCTCTGTGATTTGGGTTTAAAGTTCTTTTTCGAAGCCACAAACGTTTCGAAAAAAATATTACTTTACTTAGAGTTGTCAATAATAATTAAAGGTATAAATATTATCATAAACGCGTGAAATTTATGACAGTAAATTATTGCAGTATGGGTGTTTACTGCTAGATGGCGGTAAAAATGAAATTTTTGTTAAATAAACACGCATGCTTAGGCTATTGAAATAAAATAAGAAAACAGTTTAAGGTATACTTGTTCCTCGAATGACACAAACTAAAATATTAGGTTGACCATATTATGGTACGGAAACTACATGCGAAACACAAACAACTATGTTGATGTACCTATGTAGATTGTAGTATGTAGATTTCAAAACCTAGTGCTGTCGGTCTAGAGCGTGGTTCTACGACGAGACAGCGTTCGGAACCGTACGATAATTATCGTACACATACGATAATTTTGTGCCTACGTACGATGTACGATAGCATATTATTATCGTACGCAGATTGTACGATAATTTCTATCATGATGCAAAATTTGAGAATTTATATTATTTCACTCATGCGTTGATAGTCTAAATCGCAGTAGCATGATTTTATTTTGTCCAATAAAATCTTGGGAAAATACCGGGAAATACAAGTTCTCTATTCCTATTGGTCCTTACGATCCGCTCTACTAAGTTTCACCACTGCCGATACTGTAACTTTATCCAGCGCCTGCTGTACACGCTTTCTTATTGGTTAGTATAGCATCTACCAATGCGAACAAGAGAATATAAGTTCGATATTTCGATTATGTTCACACTTCATATGTATCGTATATTTTCGTGTAGAAAAGTTGGCAGTTATTTCGTTATATTATTACGATTATATGTCTGTATTCGCTCTGACAAACGGAATTATTCAAATTAAGTGAAGAAAGAAGTACTTGCATGCATATCAATATTACAATTTACATGATTTATTTATCTATAATAGACATTATCCAAAAAAATACGATAATTTCGATCCATGTACGATAATTTTTACTCCCCTGGTACGATAGTCAGTCCATTTCAAGTTGCTAACGCTGCGACGAGTTAGATCTACAGTGCTAGAAAACCAATGCACGCCACTGTATGGGGTAGACGATGCATAAGCACTCCCCGTGATATAATTATGCGATAGATGATGCAAGGAGAACCCACATTTCACTTAATGGTGTAATTGTTTTCCTGTTTTTTGCACTCAGTACTGCCACGTGTATAAGTTTGTAGATAGCATTAGTGAGAAATAGTGATAAGCGGCGTCGTTTTGAAATCTTTTTCTGTATTTTATTTAAAAGTAGGACGAACGAGCGACAACGCGGTGTTAAGTGGTTACCGCCGCCCACATGCTCTTGCAAAAAACCAGAGGAATAACAGGAGCGTTGCCGGCCCTTAAGGAAGTTCTTTCTGCTCCTTTTACGTTTCCATAGTTTGTTTATTTAAGGATACATTAATTCCACTAATCTTCGTTTATATTATTTTTCGTAGAATGTCGCAACCAACAGCGCAGTCTATGGAGTCCGAAAGAAAAAGACCAGAAGCGAGCACACGGTAAGATTTTCCTCTTTAAAGTATAATAAAATATAGCTCCTCTATCTAGTAGCGTCGCAAATAGGTCACAGTGTGTCTTACATGTTTGTGCCATTTGTTGCCGAGACACTTGGCCCGTGGGGTTCAGTGGTGTGGAAAATGTACTAAGTACTATCTTCGCGCCTTAATAGGGCTACTGGAAAACCAATCGCTGGCAGCTTTTCGGTGAACGCTGTTATATTATTTTTTTTCTTTATTATGTATTAGGGTCAACAAACAGCGTTCCCAATAGATACTTATAATATAATAGTATTAATAATAAGTTAAAAGTAATTGTGCCCGTACTGCTAACCACGTGTTACATTACACTGTCATGTATAAATGTATATAGTTAAAGAAAGTTACTTAAAATTCTAAAATAAAATTATTAAGTAGCTTAAAACAGTAATATTAATAGTGCCTTCAAGGAGATACTGACTTTAGAAACCATTACGAAAAATCTGATTGAATTGTATGGTCTTGTGCCATGGTCAGCGAAGTCACCGGATATAATATTGTGATCCTGAATGCAGTTCAATCCTTGACCTGGTATCCAGCTACGTATTCATAACAATGTTCATCAATTTGTACAGCAAATCAGTTAAGGTAAACTTTAAAAAATTGGTAAGATAAAAACATACAAAATATGATTTGAGTTTTCTTTAGTGTTAATTTCGCCAATATTTGTCTTTAAACAATTCGACACGTGTTTCGCCTCTACACGAGGCATCCTCAGGACGTGTTGTCTCGCCAAAATCTCATGCAAACAACTAATTAAAAAAAAATGCTGCGGTATGTGACTTTCTACACAGCCAGTGTGAACTTAGCGCAAACTTCTTTGAGAGGAATAAGCCGCATCAATTATGCGGTGAGTTCCATATTTAAAATTTAAAAAGTCGACATAAATTGTCCTAATTTGACAATTTATTTTAAATAGGTACTTCTAGTTTTATGTTCCTCATAATCGTAATGAAAAGTAAAGTGTTTAACACGGGTAAAAGATTCAATTCCTACTCGGACTATAGCCGGGAATAAATCTAAATACCTCGGGAATTAATTCTTTCGACCCTCGGTTAACAATCTACTATTTCATTTGTCATTCTGTATATTCTTTTCTTTTGTATAACTTTTTCAGATACGGTTCTAATGCAAGGAGACGTGATGTGCAAGTGCTTGGAAAGAAATGTTACAATGAAAAAAATAGAACGACAACGGCTTTTTCAAATGACGAGAAGAAATTGAGATTGGTTAGTTTTTTTTGCAATGCAACCGATATTAATACAATTCATGTGCTGCAGAATTTATTACGCTACCTATTTATTACTTTCTAGATCTAATAATTAAGAGAAATAATACAAAAAATTGGCTCACAAAATATGCTTCTAATAGTAATAATAATATTAATACAAACTTATTATGCCTACTACTCGCCTGGGCGAGTTAGTAATTATTCTTTTGTTGAGCGAAGTATAGGTATGCGTTTACAGTAGGATACCGGAAAACGTATAAAATACAGTTGTATTTTATAAGTAAGTTGTCTAACTAGACAAAACTTCGAATAGGTGGTAGTTTCTGTTTCTTTTTTTACTTTCAATAAGTGATACAAATATCCTACATTGAATTTGAATTGAATATTAAATGTTAATAAATAAAACATTCCGTAGGTCCCGTGCAACGGTGCAATCGAATCAGCTCTTACACATAATACACTTTTTATTCGTGTGATTTAAATAAAAGACAAATAGTTTATAATTAACTTTCTTCCAATAGAATAACGCCCACGTCGATAATTTTTATTTGTAATTATTCTTTTTTTATGGAAAAGGAGGACAATCGAGCGTACGGGTCACCTGGTGTTAAGTGATCACCGCCGCCCACATTCTCTTGCAACACCAGAGGAATCACAGGAGCGTTGCCGGCCTTGAAGGAAGCTATTCTGAGAAAGCTAATAATAGTTTTTAATAAATGCAAAATTTTCGGGTACGTAATTGAATTATTTGAAAAGCAACGACATTGGTTAGAGATAAGCGTAATCCTTTCGTAAATATGAATGACACGTATTTATAATATTCGTCATAGTACAGTCGTATATTCTAAGCATACATTATTTATTATAATCCACTACCGCCAAAATGGCGTTTGAAGTGCGTGTGATGGTTGGCTGTTATAACATTTTGATCTACCTACCTAAATACAATAATAAGTTATTTAATTTAAAAAAAAATGAAAACATATGTTTATCTTTTATTTTTATATTACGAGATCTGAATCAATTAACTTCTGCTTATAATTGATAACTTAGGTATAATATCAATAAAGGCGAATGGCAGGTTTTAGTGGAAGTCTCGTACACCAAAAAAAGGTCGTGGTGAAACAAATATTTACATTTAATAGATCATTTTATAAGAATATGTGGTATTAATTTTCTTTTTTTTTTATAAAGTTGGGAGTCATAAGTTAAGTTTGTTTTTTTAAGAAGTTTTGGGGTTATACGACCCCGTTTGCTTGACTTTTAGAGATCAATACCTACACAAATAATTGAAACAAAACCATTCTAATATACACACGTACATACATATGTATATGTATAAATAAACGGTCAGATAAAAAAGCAAGAAACATAACTGAACCAAAATATATATATACGCGTCGAATTGAGAAGCTTCCTTGTGCGATGTTTCCGGGACGATACGACATGGGTACCTTCAAAAAACGCGCGTACACCTTCTTTAAAAGCCAGCAACGCTCTTGTGATTCTTCTGGTGTTGCAAGAGAATGTGGGCGGCGGTGATCACTTAACACCAGGTGACCCGTACGCTCGTTTGTCCTCCTATTCCATAAAAAAAAACCTTTTTTGAAGTCCGTTAAATGCTACCCACTGCTCAACTAGCAACAGCGGTTTTCTTCGTGTAAAACCACAAATTTCTCATGTTCTAGGATACTTTAGAACTCCCACCAGGCAGTCTACTACTACTACATAATATACTACTTGCATATTTTGAATAACAAAAACAATTTTTCATTAAATGGTCTTTATTGAGACATATCGTATCTACATGTAGTATAGAAACGTATGGATAGCGGCGCGTTTTCAATCAACTACACTCTTAAAATAACTTCATCCAAGAAGTTAGCTGGTCGCGTCACTCCCTCATGGCGAGCCATAGCCCAGGTACCAGATGATACTCATCACATAAGAGCAACACCCCACAGTTCTCAGCCCTACAATGCAGTTGCAATAATAACTTATTATTGCATCTCTGCCACGATTTTTTTTTAAATATATTTTTTTAAAACGTTACAAATTTATATAAATAAAACAGCAAACCAAAAATCACAAAGATTTGTCCGGATTGCTAACATGAGTTGAGTTCGTAATGATAATTAAAATAAGAACAGAAAAAAAAACTTAAGTAAGTACATACACAAGGTTTACAAACAAAGCATCATTAGATCAGGTTCGCATTCAACCGGTCATCGCTGATTCATATCTCTATGCGAAAACAGGACACCGCTATCTTTCGATCGCGCTATTCCGTCGCACACGCACAGCGATATGTCTATTCGCTCGGCCTGTGGGCGGTGACAAAGAACCCGATGTTTGTCCCACTTAGAATGTAAGCTACAGGATGTTCAAAAATTTTAATTTTAACTTATCTCTAAAATTTTTTCTGGTGATGCTAATTTTTACAGATGGATCAATATCATTTAATAGCCGAGGAACCAAATATTGTGTTGTGCGCGAACCATAAATGTTATTGGACTTTAATGTTTTTAAGTGATTATTTGTGGTTTTCCTAGTGGTTATTTTATGGCAAATTTTACTTTGAATTTCATGATTGAATAATTAAATTTTGTGTGTATTGGTAAGATTTTACAGTGCCTGAAGAGATCGTTATATTCATTCGCTTTATGTTGCTCTTTTACTACTGGGGAGACTATTTCTTTAAGTATCCTAATTTGCATGTTTTGTATTTTATCTAGGTAGGTCTTAAATGTTCTGCCATAGCTGGTAATACCATAACTTATAATGGAATCGGCTAGTGAGTTATATAATAATAATAATATTTTATATGGTATTTTACCCTTTATTAAAATTAAATTGATATGGGGGAGCCAGTTAAAACAACAATCGATAACTAAACCCAAGTACATATGATTTTCAACAGTTTCAATAGTGGAACAGCTACATATTTGCAGCTTTTGATGAAAACACATATGGCAATGCGCCTTAAGCTTCTTGATTGTGTCATAATTACTTTTAAGATATGGTGATCGAATATGCATCAATTTCGTTTTATCGGCATTGAGGACAAGCCTATTGTCGTGGCACCATTTGTTAAGGCGGTCGAAGTCAAACTGAAGGTTCTCAAGTGCTTGTTCAATGTTTCTATCAGCGATTACAAGACAAATGTCATCAGCGTATTGATATGATGTACAATGCTTCAGTATATTATTTATATCATTGACATACGCGATAAAGTGTATTGGGCCGAGCACTGATCCCTGTGCTGTTCCTTCAGTAACTGATAGAACATCACTCTTGGCATCTTCTATTTTAACATAAAATGACCTATTTTTGAGATAATCCTCACACCAATTTAGGGTCGGGCCCCTGATTCCAGAGTTTCCAAGTTTCAAAATCAAGCATTCATGATTTAGAGTGTCAAATGCGCGCGAGAAGTCAATAAAAAGGACAAAGATGTGTTTGCGATTACCTACTTCAGTGACAATAAAAACAAAGTATGTTTTTCCTGAAGAGTGGCGAGACTTTATATTTTCCCGAAGCAGCATTGGATTTATTCCCTGCAATCCAGGTATTTGGTCACGGCTCACTTCTAATGTGTAAATACCGTGAAACCTGAAATGTTCACCGACATATGAACGCGCCTGCTTTATTTGATACCACAAGCAAAAAGAATCAAGTCGGCCATAGTTTGAAGCAAATAATTGGAACTCTTCTGAGTGTATAAGTATGTTGCGTCTGCGATTGTAATGGCTGGTTTTTGCTCTGACGGAAGATCAGGGTCCCCAAGAGTACCATCTGCAACAATTGAATTTTTTTGTGGCCACTTGCTATCTGCCACACGCGCGATCGGCATTTTTGCTGCAATAGTTCAGATTAGACTCCACAATCACAACACAAAATAAGACGTATTAACACAACACAGCGTCCTTTTCGCAAAATCAAAACAACGTTATAAGCGGCCTTTCGCAAACTGTACAGTTTTTTGGATGAAGGAGCACAAATTCAACTCAACGTCGTTGGGAAAAGATGTAGTAATAAATAAGCCAATGTTTAAAAAAACACACAGTACACGACATAAAACAGCTAGTAAATAGAGTTTCACGTTTTTGTAAATGTGAAATTCAAATACCCTGATTTTCACTTTGACATGACAGTTGTTCTTTTTTTGGCATTCAAGATTTAAAACAATCGATGGGCATCCCCGAAAAAGGTTGTAAAATAATTTAAATAATGGCGTTCCGTTTCTCTTTGTAAATTGAGTTTTATTTAATTACTTTCTTACCCCTACTTTAAAAAAATATTTGAAAAACTGAAGAAAGAGCCAGTTGCGAAATACTAAAGTTGGGAAAATATAAACCCAAAACATTCTTTTAATAGGGCGGTACACCAGCTGCCGTTCTCATTTACCATCTCGTCTGAGATCACTGGGAACTGAAAAAAATAATGTCACCGAGCAAAGACACGACACATACTTTTCCGAATTCTCATTTATTTTACAAATTATATCCCTTCATTATTGACATTTCAGCATTCATTGCAACATACCTAGTGTTGCCATAAATACTAAGACAAAAAAAATCTATTGCAAATAACATTTATTACCTTTACATTGTGTTAGTTTTATACATAAATATGAAACAATTTAAAATATAAAAACTTATTCGAAGTGGTGTCCATTGGCTGCAATATAGTCCTTTAAACGAAGAGGCCAGCTCAATAGATCAATAGGCTTCTATTGATAACTGGCCTAAGGAAGCTTTCCAATTAGCAACAATCAACAGAATGCAACGTGGGCACTATCCGACGTCAGTGATGGTTTGGGGTATTAGGCAAAGAGAATTTAAACACTACGTTCAGTATTAGCTATGAAGGAGTGACAGCCATTTTTTTTTATTCTTTGTTTCAGTATTTATGGCAAGACTAGGTATACATTGTGTCTATCCTTTATCTTTTGTTTTGGCATTTGGCAAACTTATATATATTTTGTGAACTAGAACATAAATTACACCTAAATAAAATCGAAAAAATTTAAATATACCTAGTTATCTATAGAACTGTTAAATCTTGCAACTTGGTATTTACAATCTATGTGCCATGTAGATGGTTAATGGTTTATTATAATGATTGCAGGGCTTACATAGATGCCCTAACCAGAAAGAGGGCTGCACATTCAGATCTAACAAAATAAATGAAGGTTACAACAACCATTTAAAGGAGTGTTGCTTTAGAGAACAATGTTGTCCATCTCTAGCTGTTGGTGGTAGTTGTATTTGGAAAGGTAAGTTTAATATTTTTATATAGGACAGAAAATAGAGTAACGTTTATTTTATCATAAGAATGTTCTCCAGCTACTTCAACCAGCCTATCTCCTCCCAGAAGTTGAGAACACTCTTGGGGTGTTCACAGACTTCTAGGAGCGACCTCGTATTTACTAAGGTTTTTGCCCCTTGATTGGCCACTCGTTCACATTCCAGGACGACTTATTTTCCTGATTATTAGTCCTCAACCAGAATTCCCCGCACTTAGGGCTGATTGTGAAAAGATCCTTATGTAGTGATGTGGTTCCGTTTGGTGCCCACCTTGATTCGGATATCGTGTCTGTTTAGGCTGTTAAGTCGAATTGTCAGTTTGGGCGATTGTGCAGGAATCGCTGCTTTTAACTGTCTACAGCTTGAGACATTTATCCACCGGTTGTTGGTTAAAGAGCGTATCCATGAACGCATTTGGCATAACAACAACTTGGATCACTGATCCCCGCTTTGTAAGTTCATCCGCTCTATCAGTCCCCAAAAAACTGCTGTTTCTCTTGATATATTGCAGAGTTACCAAGGCAACTCGTTCCTGGTTTTAATGACACTCGTATAGTATACCTATAATCGCTGAGTTATACAAATGATTTGAGTTTTCTTTAGTGTTAATTCCGCCAATATATGTCTTTAAACAATTCGACACGTGTTTCGCCTCTACACGAGGCATCCTCAGGACATGTTGTCTTGCCAAAAACTGGCACGAGACTGAATCAAATGAGCCGGAAACTGCTGTTTTATACCCTCGTCCCATGAAATGACGCGCTGTGATTGGTCGGCTGTTGTGACGTATTACCCCCGGAAGAGGTACGTAACAAAGGTGAAGGGACTAAATTTGTTTGTTCATTCAACAATGTAAACATGTTGTTTTTGTGTTTTATTATTTCTAATTGCTCTAACACATTCAAACGAAATCCTTTTTCACATGTATGTTAAATATTAAAATTATTATTGTTTCCGAGTGAGTGACCGGTATCAATGAAATGTTTCGCGAAGGGTAATTTTTTGGGATGATTATTCCTAAATGTGGTAATATGTTCCTTTAATCTAATTTCGAAATTAAGATCTTTTTGACCTATATATACCCCGTTACAAGTGTCACAACTTAGTTTATAAACGCCGGATTTTTCGGAATAATTTAATCGATCCTTGCCATTACATAATATTCGATTGACATTGTGATTGGTTCGGAAGCACATATTAATATTATTTTTCCTAAATATTTTAGCTATTTTATCTGATATTGGACCAATATATTATGTCAAACTACCCACATATTTGGTATTTGATTGTGGTGGGACGGGATAAAGTTCTGAATTAATTAAATGTATTTGTCTATTTTTAATTAATTTGGTCACTGACTATTTTGTATAGCCGTTGGAAACCGCAATTTGGTATATTGTATTAAGTTCTTTCGCGAAATTGTCACGGGACAGTGGGACTGACATTAATCTGTGAACATAGCAGCGGAAGGCTGCTAGTTTATGTTATACGGGGTGGCAACATGAGGCGGGAATAGCACTTATTTAAAGAAATATATTGGCGGAATTAACACTAAAGAAAACTCAAATCATTAATTATATAATTATGGATTTCCGCAAAGTTACGCCTACTTTAATAAATTATCGCTCAGTTGTTTGTATTGCTCTTCAGCGCAGTTAGTACCGCCATACTATGGGATATAATTCGGATATTATATCCATGTACTTTCCATCTTAGTATCGCGTTTGTTCCTTTATGGCTACTCACTCACATGAAAAGACTGTGTGTGCCCAAAGAGATTAGTGTGTTATATAAGATTCAGTTACTGCTGTGAGAAGATGCCATGGAACTGGTGGTTCCAGCTGTCACTTTGGAATTTTGGCTTCCTGTTCGGTCCGTTGTATGTGGTTATTCTTTTGAAAGATATAATATGTTTTATACCGTAGAAAACCGCACCGAGTGGATTTTCCTTTTTGACTTTCTCTACCCAACAGCTTCAGACGAAGAACCGACATTATTGCTTTAAGTTGAATGTGTCATGTTTCTTTTACCTATTACCATAAGATAAGCTATAACTTGGGTGTTTAATCTAAAACGGAAACAAATACAAAAATCAAAAGTGGCAATATACGGATATTTTTTTTAAAACTGTTTTTTTTAAATAACTACCTTAATTACTCGCATATTTTCCATAATTAACTAAAAGTCAGATAGTTAAATGTTAGGTAAAACTAAGTACCGTGTTTTATTCCAGTTATTTGCATTCAATAGTGATCACAGTATTAGATTAAAACTTTTAAATGGCCATACTGAAAAACTCCTGTTTTTATATAACGCCAGTTTTGTTTTCAGAGTGCGATATCTTTAAATAAGCTTCTGTTTGCCCATCAGTTTAACACCCTATCCAACTACTTACGTGTTCTTTTGAAATTAAATTTCTAATTTGCTAGTAATAATGTTAAATATAAAGATGAATCATTTCGAAAACATATTCGATACACGTTGATAGCGATGGATGTTACTTATGTTTTGTTATTTCAGGAAATGTTAATTCTATGGTTAAGCATTTCGACCTCGTCCACCCAGAATATCGGAAGACTGGAGTTAACAGAGAGGAGACCTTACACGTTGGAGTAAATTGTATGATTATGTCCCTAGTTGTGGTCGGACCTTTTAAGTTTCTTTTAAATATTAAGATTGACATTCCAAAAAATAAAATTGATATTGTACCTCAGATGATTGGTACAGAAGTAAGCGCTTCTAAATGGACTTACGAAGTAGATATTTATAATAAAGAGGAACCTAACAGAAGATATAACTTCAAAGGTGTTTGCCCATCTGACAAAGAATCTTTTTCCAAGTTGTGTGTTGAAAACAAAACTGTTTCAATATGTTTAGATTACGCGAAAACATTTACAACGAATGATATTTTGAATTACAGAGTTTCATTATATCGCGCCTTCGTTAATGTTAAGACATAACGTCTTATAACGAAGACATTGAAAGTTCTTAAATATCCAATTATTTTCTTCTTTGCTTCTTATAAGCCTTGCAGTTAGGTATAGCTCCTACTATTAATAAAATATGATCTGATAATCACTTCCATTATAATTTTTAATTGGAATATTATTTTCATGCAAAGCCAAATCCGAAAAGACGGCTACTTATAACTTCGTTGTACTGATCGGAATATACCTATTTACAGGTAAATATATGTTTTACTATGAAATAGTAAAACGCTAGTTAAGTGACATAGACAATAGTAGTAATGTATTGTACTACCTCAAATTACCTAAACTCAAAACTTTCTTGTGGATTTTTATTTTTCATTATTTTTTATATGTTCCTTTCTCATGTTTAAATATTATTTTTCTATTTTAAAATATTTATAGTTAAGTGCTAAAATGGTTATTTTCTTCACAAACTAGAATTTTAAATAGTTAAGTTTAACTTATCTTGTTCAATAAAAATCATATTTATGTTGTTAAGATTTAATAATATTATTAATCGAAGCTTATTGTAGCTAAACATTCGACATCCATCCGGGCACAGAATCTAACGCATTCAATAATTGTTAATTTATATCAATCACACATTATCTTCAATAATGGCGTTACATTAACCCTAAATGTAAAAAAGGGCTTTTGAGGGCCCAAAATATTTTAGTTTGGCAAGGTCAATCTGAGAAATGATTAATTTTATTAAAAATAAATATTCGTTTTTCCTAATTATTTACGATTTTAAATGTCTAATACTTTAATTATATTTTTTAGTATTTACTTAATTAAATTACAATGAACAATAAAGATTTTGCCTAATACTTTTGTCTTTATTTTTATTATTATATTCATTGTTTATATAATACTGGCATTTTATTCAGAGTTCGCGCCACAATTACCCTTTTTCCTTGTAATCTATCTATTCGTCTTATTTACCTATGCCTGTCGCTATACGATCATATCTGTCGCTCTAGTGGAAGGCTTGAAACTTGAAAGGGTCGTCACTCGTCGTCGAATATAGCAGTATTAGCAGTTCGACCGCGATTACCAGTCGTTCGCACGCAAGAACGGAGAAATACACAAGCATGCGCACACACTCAGTATCAAAATACTAACTACAATATTACAATACTTAGGATACTGTCATGACATTTTTATAATATTGACGCCAGGATGACTAAACTCACAAATATATCCCAAATTTTTTTTTTCTCATAGTCCATTTTCAAAATTACGCAAGTTCCGGTGTAGCGTTACTGCAGCTACATTTCTACCATATTCACAAAACTCGATTAAAAATGTGAAGAATAGAGCTAACTAGCGAAATTTTCTTTGCGACGGAGTTCAAACCACGAATTAATAGTTTTCGAAAATAAATTAAAAATTGGTTGGTTTTTATTACCTACTTGATTGTGCTGTGGCCTGTCAGTGGATGTAAAAAAAAAGAAAACTGGCAAATCAAAAAAGTGATAGTTAAAATTCTGAGCTTCTTAAAATATTATCTGCCTACATAGGTGAAGTCAAACAAACACTTAGTTCTTCACTATCGAAAGCAGATAAATTTTCGTAGACCCCAATACAATAGTGAACCTCCATTTTTTGTCACACCGACGTAGATACCCGTCGATTCTCCCCTGGACCCCCTACCTGGATCTTGATCTGAAAACAGGCTGACAAACGTGAAACTTATACCAACCCTCTTCTTGTTAGGGTTTAAAAAAATACCTTACTGCTACTCCACTGATGTGACTGTCCAAAGGGTTCTAAATTCAACATAATATTTTAAGCAACTGGAGTAAATGCAGCAATATATAGATTTATTATGGTGTTATTTGTTGCATATGCCATATTTCTTTGCTTTTGTATAACGTGAATTGTCTAATGATGAACGTCATTGATGGCAACATAGCGCTTAGGTTAGCTAAGAAGTAGAATAACTATGAACGCACTGTACTATTTATGGCTTTCGCATCGAAACGCCATCTCTGGTCTAGTGCACCGTCATATTAGCTACTCTAATTTCGTAATCTCGTAGACGAAAGGTTAGATCCTAAGATGTTGCGCTCAGGCGTTGCGTAATTTTGCGTTTACATATCTAGGGAAAGTTCTGTAGAGTAAGCTGTTTAATCTGATTGCAACGACGCGGCCGGAAGCATTGTAAGGTAAATTTAATGCTTGTCACCTACCATTCGCACCATCTGAACCACTTTGGGAACTAATTGTCTACTTACACCATCATCATCATCAGCATAAGGTATGGGATGGTATTAGGGCATGAATCACAATATCGGAATTTCAGTGAGTTCCGATATTACAATTCCGATACTATTAATATGAATTGAACATTACTCTCAAATAATATTAAATAGCTCAAATATGAAGAAAATTCATCTTGATGAATATAAGGAGCTAGACAGCCACCAATAATTTGAGAAATAAATGAAGGTCAATAATGCAGGCAAATCAGACAGAATTTATCTTAAAGGAAAATAAGCCATGGCCCGCGCAAATTTCATTGATTGATTTCATTTCATGACTTAATAAAACGTTGTAATATATAAGATAGCGTGATTTATATTCATGGAAATTTTGAAAATAAATATCACTTATGGTACCTACCTAGTAAGTTGTTAATCAAATATTTATTACTTGGGTACTTACTTTGGGCATAACAGGTAAGACTAGGGCAAAGTGCAAACCACTTTTTTAACCACTAATTTTGGTATAAATACAGACGATAGTAGATAATTATAACTATAATAAGTATGGTATTTTTTTATGAAAGACAAGGACAAAATTTCGTACGGGTAACGTAACGTAAAATATAATAATAATATGAATAAGAGTTAATTCACTTATAAGATACCACAGCATTCATAATTTTTACTTCGTTTATATGTTAAGTGATCATCGCCCCCGACATTCTGTTGTAGGTATCACCAGAGGATTCACAGGATTTTTTGTTTGGAGAGGAGAAAAACACATTTACGTATTTAGACCCCGAAACGGGGCCCATATGTCGGGCTCGGTGACTTTTATTACCGACTAAAAACCTCCTCAGTGCTGATAGCCCTAAAGGCTTTTTCAGCGAAGCCGGGCCTTGGAGGCCAAAAATGTAGCTCACTGGTGCGGGGCGTCTCGGAAGGAGACTCGAAGCTTGGACCGGCTGCTCACTAGGCTGGATAGAAAGATCAACAACGACCTAATATATCTGTTAGTACAAATGGACGTTGGAAAAATTGGAAGAGACTTCGAACTCGCCGGCGAGTGCGGTGATATATATCTATGTGTTTGAGATTATGTGTGTATAGGTGTGTGAGTATTTGTGTGTAGTGTATTGGAGGTTTGTAATTTGTTTCAAATTCAAATATTTTTATTCAAAATAGGATGTGATATCACTTATTCAAAGTCAAAAAATTACCACCCATTCCAAAATGAATGCCTCAGGGCTGAGAAGAATGGGCGCAATAAACTCAGCGGGCTTTTTTTTCATCAAAAATATGTTTTACAATTAAAGTAACATTTACAATGTAACATTGTACATTTAAACTAATCATTTAATAGCCTGAGGGCGGTCGCTCCATTTCCAATCTCTGGTATAATTAAGAAAGTAATTTATGTGATAGTAACCTTTACCACACAAACCTTTTTTAACAATTCTTTTGAATAAGGTAATAGGTACTTTTGTTTTGAACATGTTCTGGGATCCTGTTGTAAAAGCATATAGATCGCCCCACAAAAGACTTGCTAACTCGACTTAGCCGAGTAGTAGGCATTATAAGCTTATGTTCGCGTTCCTGTGATGGGTGTGTGTCGTTAAATGATTACAGGACGAAGACTATCGTTGAGCTAATTACGATACGGAAAGTACATCATTCGGCGGATATCTTCCAAGCTTCTTCTCCGAAGACCCTTTTTTATATATCGCTGTAAGGTAAACGCTATACAGCATAAGGCCATACTTTTTTGCGGTTGCAGAAACCGAAGTAGTCTTAGCTTCTTTCATTACCAGTTGCATAGTAGCTTCATTCCAGGACGCTCGTTCAGATTTCCGTTTATAGTTGTTTACCTATCATACCTACCGTAAAAAAAGATCCAGGTAGGTACTTACCACCCGTTTTGCCCAATTACAAATGTTTTTGCTAAATTATAATAACCTCAAAATGGAAGCTTTGCCTATCAAGCAAGCAAATATTTTTCTCTTAATTTATAGGTAAAATAAAACAGTAATACAAACAACATGTCAATTACTTAGAAACATTTTCCACTAATAATGGTACACTTACGTTGATATAATATATACTGTATATACATAGAATGATAGGGGGAGTTCGGGAGAGTTTACCCGCCTTGGACTGAAATACTCAAAAATCTTTCTTTACCTACAAATCGCTATTTTCTATAAGTTTTATCATAAGCTGCATTATTTAGCTACATTTTATCTTAATAAAGTTTGATAAATCATTAATAGTTTATGAGTAGTTAACGATTTATAACAAAGTGACATTTGGCTAATATCTCCCGCCCAGGCGGGGCGGGAGAATTTACCCCCTCAGTGAAAATTCGAGTGATTTTTGAATACGAGTTCCGACGCAGAACTAAGGCGGTAGAAACAGCTCGCAAATCGCAATATCAATGTTGCGTATGGAGAGGGGATTGCCAATGAACGCACCGATTAAGATTTTGATTTAAACACTTTCCTGATGGTAACTTTTATTTGAAGAACGAACCACGTGGAAGACCCACACAGGTGAATAACAATGAATTGAAAGAGGTGGAAGCCGGTCCGATCCAAACTTCCCAGAAATTAGCGGCATGGTTAACGATTCCTTACCAACAATATTGACTTATTTGCGTCAAATCATAATATCATCATAAAAAAATAAATAAAATGGGTGCCTCATGATTTGACTGATCTGCAGAAAGAAACGCGTGTTGAAACTTGTGTTGCTATGTTAAATCGATACAGAAATTAAGGAAAATTGGATCAAATTGTGACATGCGATGAAAAGGATTATGTAGGATAACCGTAAGCGAAAAATGCAATGGCTGACCCCAGGTCAAACGCCGCAATAGTGTCTTAAAGCAAAGTGATAAAAAGGTCATCTTAACTGTTTGGTAGTATCAGCATGGTGTTATTTACAGCTCCGATCTAGTCAAGCAATAACGGCAAATGTCTACTGTGCCGAACTCCGAACAATGATAGTAAAACTACCAGAGAAACAGCCCCAACTCATGAATCGATCTTCACCATTATTGCTCCATCATAACCGGAGACCTCATACACCACAATAAACCGTACGTCACCGGAGGTATTCGCCAGACCTTGCTCCAACAGACTACCATTTTTTCCGTTATTTGGACAATTTTCTACGTGATAAAAAGTTTTCTTCTCAGGAGGCAGTACAAAATGCTTTCAGAAAGTTTGTCGAATCTAGATCACCACAGTTCTATCGCAAATGCATAAATGACCTTTCTATTAGATGGCAGCAATGTATAGATAATAATGGTTAGGTTAGGTTATTTTGATTAGTTAAATATGTGCAATTAAAAAAAAACGAATTTCAATTTTTCAGTACAAATCGGCAATTTCATACTTTAATCCCTGACATTATTTCTATCGATTCATTAGTTTTCGCAGAAAAAACGACTCTCCATTTATAAGTATAGATGGAAGATAAAGTCGAGATGTTTGTCGCAGATATATACACGGTATCTCACATAAATTTTGCTTTTTTTTAATTGGCCGAGTATTCTTTTAATAAGATGCTCAGTGACCTATCCAACAATATGCTTGATGGTTTGTTGTTTTTAAGAACATGTATCCAAGACATACCTTCATTTAAACATATGACATAAAAAGGCATAAAAGGCATTTATTTTCTCAAAATTGATTCCTTTAGAATTCTTTTTGATGTCATTTCTTATACTACTAGATACTACAACCGCTTCGGAAACAAATGGCGCTCTGAGAGAGAAGAAGCGGCGCAAGAAACTCTCCCAGCATTCTTTTTTTTGCGCTCTTTTCAATAAAAATATACAATATTGTACAGTCGCTATAAAATAATCACAATCTAGTCCCAGGCTGTCCGATCATTTAGATATTCAGCAGTGGAGTAATAGGATTTACGACAGAGCCATTTTTTTTATAAAACATTTAAATTTATTTATAGATAATGCCTGAACAGTGGCTGGGACTTTATTGTAGAAGTGTATACATTTACCCTTAAAGCTATTATGTATCTTATGAAGCCTACTAGAATTAGTTACAAGCAATCCCTTATTTCTAGTGTTATAATAATGAAAATCACTAAAAAGGTGACGATTTTTGTGAACATATATTAAATTTTCATAAATATACTGACAATAAACAGTCATAATATTTATTTCTTTAAATTTTTCTTTGAGAGACTGTCTATAACCAAGCTTATATATAGCACGAACAGCTCTCTTTTGCAGTGCAAACACTATATCAATGTCAGCAGCATGACCCCACAGTAATATACCGTACGTCATGATGCTGTGAAAATAACTAAAATACACTAATCTAGCGGTCGCAACATTCGTGTACTCTCTAATCTTTCTAACTGCATATGCCGCAGAGCTGAGTCTATCTGCTAGATGGGTAATATGTGGACCCCACTGAAGCTTTTTATCTAACGTGATACCCAAGAAGACCGTAGTGTCCACAAGTTCCAATCTCTGGTCATTTATAAGCACGTTGGTTTGTACCTCCGCTGTGTTTGGTGTAATGAACCGTAAACACTTTGTTTTTTTACTGTTTAAGTGCAGATTATTCGTCTCAAACCAACGCACTATCTTTGAGAGTGATTTGCTTACCTCGTCATCAATATCCGTACGTCGCTTCACTTTAAAAATAAGTGAAGTATCATCAGCAAACAATACAATCTCATGGCTATCATCTACCACAAACGGTAGATCGTTAATATATATAAGAAACAAGAAAGGACCGAGAATAGAACCCTGTGGAACACCTATTCCCACAGGTTTACCCGAAGACCGTTTGCCATTTACATCGACTATCTGAACTCTTTCGCTTAAATATGATTTTAACAGATTTAGGGCTCTATTTTTCACTCTATAATGCTTTAGTTTTAGGAGTAAAGTTTCATGGTGGACGCAGTCAAATGCTTTTGACAAATCACAAAAAATGCCCAATGCATCCTGTGACTCTTCCCAGGCGTCAAATATGTGCTCAATGAGTCTAGTACCCGCATTAATTGTTGATAAACCACTAGTGAAACCAAACTGATTTTTGTTCATTAATTTACAAAAATGCATTTGTAGCTGTTGAAGCAAAAGTTTTTCAAAAATTTTACTAAAAACAGGCAGCACTGAAATAGGTCTGAAATTAGCAGGGTCAAAAGAACTGCCCGATTTAAACAAAGGTATAACTTTGCTGTATTTCATGAGGTCAGGGAACACACCCTCATCTATGCATTCATTAAATATTATTGCTAATTCAGGTGCTATAATGTCAAGTATGTATTTAACAATATTAGTCGAATGTATTTTTTAGGTTTTTTGTATTTTTTAGGTTAATTAATTTGAAGATTTTTATTATATCGCTACCACTTTACATACTTAAATTTCAAGTCAGTAGAAGATACTGGTACGTGTAATTTAAGCATATCATATGCTGCTTTTGGCGAAGAGTTAAGGTAATTTGGTCGTGACAATCGGGATTTCGGAGAAGTATTTATCAAATTCATTTGCAATTTCTATTTCCGAATTTATAACGCGATTATTAATATTTAAACAGATAGAGGTGTTACGGCAATTCGATCTACCAGTTTCATTGTTAATTACACTCCAAGTAGCTTTTACTTTATTATTACTGTTTTTAATTTTATCTGCAATGAAACGTGTTTTCGCTTCATGACAAACTATTTTAAAGAGCTTGGAGTATTTTTTTACATATATTTTAAAGTCTTCACTATTATTGTAATGTTTCTCATAATAAAGGTCATATAAGCGTTTACGACTTTTGTGGATACCCATTGTTGCCCAATCATTAAAACTATGTTTGTTGTTTACTGTCACCGTTACTGGAGTAAAAATCCTGTCAAATTCCTCACAGAAGGAATTGAAGACTAAGTTGTAGTGAAAATTAGCAGTTTCGCCACAGTGTAAAAATGGTATTGTATTTACCAAATTATTTCTAAAACTCTCAAGACGGCTACCCGTAACTGGCATAATCGTCACCTTTTTTGGTCTGACATTGTCCAATCTTGTATTTACTTTTTTAAGTTGCCCACTATGGTCGGACTGAAGATTATTAATTATGAGTTTACTAGTAATAGTAACATCTGTAAAAATATTATCTAAACAGGTTGCTGTTGTAGAAGTGATTCTAGTAGGTTCCCAAAATACATTGAACAAATTAAAACTTTGAAATAAATTTTTAAGGCTAGTACAATTGGCCGAAGGTTCAAGCAAGTTTATATTAAAATCTCCACACACTATAATTGACTTGCTAGTTTTGCTAAATTTTGATAGTACCTCCTCCATTCTATGTTGGAATTGTTCATATGATGCAGTGGGGGGGCGGTATACACTTACAATAATAAATTGCTCTAGTTCTATACAAGCTATCTCAATTAGTTGTTCTATAGAGAGATTAACAATATCTCTTCTATTTTTACATTTTAATCTATTATTAATAATAATTAGGGAACCTCCATGTATTGCCCTACTTCTACAAAACGAACTGACTACTTTATGTTCTCTAAAACTAAACTGGAGCTGATGACTCTTACGCCAATGTTCTGTAATACATATTATATCTATATTACAGCAGCTCAAAAACAGTTCAATTTCTAATTCCTTACTTGAGATACCTTGTATATTCTGGTGAACAATATTTATGAGCTTTATATTATGATTATCTATAGCAGTTACATTTATATTTGGTGAATGTTGCCTATTTTGTATGATATTGCAAGAGTTGTCCTCCCTTGTCATAGATCATTATTAATATGACTGCTTAGTTATTAAATCCACATTTCCTTTAAAATACATATTGATTCCATTTTAAATTGGTCCAATGGTAGATATGAGGTAACAAACATATTACAGTCCAATTGAGAATTCTTCTTTGGATCCAAAGCAAAACCCATATAATTTTAGAAGCAACAAATGTCTCGTAGTATGGTGCCACTTACTGTCACACTCGCTTATTTATAGTGTCTTGCTCATAACACCCCTATTTAACCGCCATTTTGTTCATGAAATCTCTTGAATGCAGATAGTAACTACACCAATGGAATTTTTTAGTAGTAGCCTTTTTATGTGACAGGAACTATACCTACATACACCAGTGCAACAACATTAATGATAGGTCATATAAGTAAGTAAAAAATGCTTGGACTATAATATTTATATTTCATTTTATCCAAATTTACAATAGATATATGACTTAGGCTTACAATAACATTTCCAGATATTCAGACTGAGATTATGGTGAGCTAATGTTAAAAGAAATCATACTTCTTTAACCAAAGATAGAATGGAAGGTAGTTCCCTTGAATCCCACATTTCCTGTTGGTTCATCTTGAAAAGTTATATACATTCTGAAAAGTGATGGGCACTGATGAGCTTCCAAATTATAATAAAATCAGCAACAGATTATGTTTTGTTTTTAAGAATGTGTATACAATATGTGTATGTGGATAATGGTATGACTGTGTCAACACATACACACCAAATTTACAAATAGCTTAAAAAATCTTGATTTCAGCAAGCAAATGTTATAGGGAGGTTTTTACAAGTGTGATGAAAATATTGTGTGATCATGACATTCTTGGTTCAACTACTTGGTTCTTGATTGGACCACCTCCACCATAATTTCAAATATAGCATAATATTTTCACAATGTATGAATAATCTATTTATTTTTTTACCACATCCTAAGTATTACTTAACAGGCTTTTTTTTATATGAGAAGGGGCAAACGGGCAAGAGGCTCACGGGATGGGGAGAGGTGAGGCAACCGCCCATGGACATTCGCAACAACAGGTGTGTCAAGAAAAACGTTGCCGGGCTTTAAGGTATGCTTTTTTCTTGAAGGTCCCTAAGTCGTATATGTTCGATTAAGACCGCTGCCGGTAGTTGATTCCACAAAGTGGCTGTGCGAGGCAAGAAAACGCGCGGTTGTGGAATGCCAGACGTCTACGTAATGCGGATGTTACTTTCCACATAATGTCCGGTGGTGGAATTCGGCCGCTGGAATCAACCCGAACAGCTCCTCTGAGCACTCCCCGTGATAAATGCGGTAGAAGATGCAGAGAGGTAGCTTATAACAAAGGTGGGTATGTTAGTGGTAACTATAATAATACATACTTATCCTGAGCTACACCTAGTTCCTTCTCAACCAATTCAAAAAGAACTTTGGCATGTTTCTTATTTTGTTCCACTCCAAGAGCTCCTATTGACATAATATTTGCAATTGCACAAGGATCAGTAGTTCCACCAAAGGTCATTGGTAAATCTGGGATAACAGAAACCACACAGTACTGAAAACAAAATAAAAATTTATTGCATTTGATGGGTGCCGTAGCTAGTGGCTAGTGAAACTACTGGGCTTAAGAGACTTAATGTCTTATGTCTTATGTGACAAGCGAAATTCAAATATTTTTATTAAAAATAAGATGTGACACCACTTATTGAAAGTAAAAAAAAATCCACCCATTCCAAATTGAATGCCTCAGGTCTGAGAGGAATGTGCGCAAGAAACTCAGTGGGCTTTTTTTTATCAAAAAAAAAAAAAAATTACAAAGTAATATTGTACAATTAAACTTATTATTTAATAGCCTGAGGGTGGTCTCCATTCCCTATCTGTGGTATCATTAAGAAAGTTATTTATATTATAGTAATCTTTACCACACAAACGAACATTTTCTGGGATCTTGTTGTAAAAGCATATACAACGCCACACAAAAGACTTACTAACTCGATTTAGCCAGGTAGTAGGCATTATAAGCTTATGTCTGTTCCTGGTGTTAACATTATGGTTATGACAGTTTCTAGCAAAGTCACTTATGTGCCTATGAACATACATTACATTATCAAGAATATATTGGGAAGCAATAGTCAAGATGTTAATTTCTTAGAATTTTGATTTCAATGATTCTTTAGGACCTAGGTTATAAATTGCTGCGAATAGCCCTTTTCTGCAGCATAAATATTGTATTAATATTGGCAGCGTTGCCCCATAGCAATATACCATAGGACATAATACTATGGAAATAACTAAAGTATAATAGTCGCGCGGTATCTATGCCAGTTAATTGTCCAATCTTTTAAACCGCGTATGCTGCAGAACTAAGTCTGTTCGCCAATCCTTCAATATTGTAATTTGGAATCCAGAGTAATGCCAAGAAACATAGCAGATTCTACCCGTTTTATCACCTCTCTTTTCAACAAAACACTTCCATTTTGGCCATTTGGTATGGTAAATTGTATATATTTCGTTTTCTTGCTATTTAACAATAGGTTATTCGCGCTAAGCCAGTACATGATGCCAGATAGAATATTGTTCACTTGGTCATACATAGTTTGGTTTCTTTTCACTTTGAAAATCAGTGAAGTGTTGTCCGCAAACAATACTACCTATGTTTTTTCTCTATAAGATTAGGAAGATTATTTGTATATATAAGGAAGAGGAACGGTCCGAGAATAGACGCTTGTAATACCCCATACTGAGAAGAGTCCCAAGAGATCTCCTGCCATTCATGTCGACCTTCTGAATTCTATTGTTTAGATATGAAATCAAAAGATTGAGCGCAGTTCAGTGACATAGCTTCCTGGCCAGTTTTGAATGTTGAACACAATCAAAAGCCTTAGATAAATCACAGAAGATGCCAAGTGCATTCTGAGAATCCTCCCAGGCATCAAAAATATTCTTGATAAGCTCAACACCTGCATCTGTTGTTGAACAGTAGTTAGTAAAGCCAAATTTTTTCAAATGAAGTAACTTATGAGAGATAAAGTACGTAAGCATTTGGCTTAAAATTATTTTTTCAAAATTTTTACTAAGGGTCGGCAAAACCGACACAGGATGATAGATATTCGGTTCAGGAGAGCATCCCGACTTAATTATTGGTGTAATTTCACTGTGTTTCAGAAGGTCAGGCCATGAATAATACAATTATTAAAGACTATTGCAAGATATGGTGCTATGAGATCAATTAGTAACTAAACACAAAATAACTTTTGTGCCAGTTACATCAGACCGCATAGAAAGAGTGAGGGCCACCCTTGTTAGTGACCTCCCATTTTTACATAATAAAATAAAACCAAATGAAATGTATAATTTATTCTTTAATAAGTTCTAATTTAATAAATTCTATTTTCACTCCTAAATCGGTCCTCAAAACTGATGCAATAGTTTTTAGCGAGTGGGCAACAGTTGAATTACACAAAAACAGGCAAAAATTGTACGATTTATATGCGGAGCGACAATATAACTGTAGTGATGACTTCAAAAGATTTGTTCAACAGTTCTCTAAAAATTTTAAAAAAGATTGTACTATTGCCAAGTCAAGGTATATACGAGATAAATAATCAATAGTTCTAACGTGATAAAAACGACTTTGAAAATAATAAATGAAGAAGCCGGAAGGGTGACCCATAAAATATCCGAGTTCAATTTAAACTATGATAACAGGTCCGTAAAGTCGAATTGCGAAGTTGCAACAATTTTCGAAACATTATTTATAGATATTCCTGTTACCACTAAAAATTCGTTGAACTCATCACCAGACTCCGCTCTTTCACTATTGAAAGACAACATTTTTGAATGTGATAAAATCTTTAAATTTGATCATGTTTCTGGCTCTGATGTCATAAAAGCTTTTAAATCTATTAAAAATAAGGCGACAAATGATCTTTGGGGCATATCAGTTAAACTTGTCCAGTCTTTGATTGATATTATTGCGCCAGATTTAGCTATAATATTTAACAATTGTATAGAATATGGTGAATTTCCTGACCTAATGAAACATAGTAAAGTAGTTCCACTGTTTAAATCAGGTTGTACCAGTGACCCTACTAATTATAGACCAATATCTGTACTACCACTTTTAGTAAAATTTTTGAAAAGTTAATTTTAAATCAATTGCTTCGTAATTTTTTCCATAATAATTTATTGCACTCCAAACAGTTTGGTTTCACCCAGGGTCGCTCAACTACCGATGCTGGTATTGACTTGATACATAATATATTTGAAGCCTGGGAGGAGTCTCGTGATGCACTTGGCGTCTTTTGTGACTTATCCAAGGCGTTCGATTGTGTTGAACATGAAACATTAGTAAGAAAACTTCACCATTACGGTATTAAAAATAAAGCATTGGACTTAATGACATCATCAGGATATCAATGGAAAGAGGTCCTCTGGATCAACAGTTAAAATGGGGGTTCCACAGGGCTCGATTTTAGGACCTTTACTATTCCTTATTTATATAAATGATCTCCCTTATATTGCAAAGGATAAATATCAAATTGTGTTGTTTGCTGATAATACATCACTCATGTTTAAAATACACCGTTGCATACCTAATTTTGATGTTGTTAACAATGCTTTAACTAAAGTTGTGCATTGGTTTGAAGCTAATAACTTGTTACTTAATACTAATGAAACGAAATGCATTACATTTACTTTACCTAATGCTAAGCAAGTGTCAATCGATATACAGCTTAAAAACGAGAAATTAGATATAGTTGATACCGCTGTTTTTCTTGGAATAACGCTAGATGCCAAACTCCAATGGGGCCCTCATATAGCAAATTTATCAGGTAGATTAAGTTCTGCTACATATGCAGTAAAAAAGATTTGTTCCTTAATGGACATTGAAACTGCAAGATTGGTTTATTTTAGTTACTTTCACAGCATTATGTCATATGGTATATTATTATGGGGTAATGCTGCTGATATTGATTCTATTTTCGTGCTGCAGAAAAGAGCTGTTCGGGCAATTTATGGTATATATTTAAGAGAGTCGCTTAGATCTAAATTTAAAGATTTTTAAATTATGACTAATTCTAACCAATATATATTTGAAAATTTAGTGTATGTTCATAAAAATGGCAATAAATTTCAAAAGGTATATGAAAAACATAATATTAATACTAGAAACAAAAATAAACTGTTAATGCCCACTTCTAGGCTTAGTAAACTCGACAAGTCATTCATCGGTAATTGCGTTAGATTTTATAATAAGCTTCCTGAGAACATAATGGAAATGTCTCTCAAAAAGTTCAAAGCCTATATTAAACATAAACTTATGGAAAAATCATATTACAATTTAAAGGATTATTTAGATGATAAGAAAGCATGGGTATGAATTGCTCTAAAAGATTTGAGCTTTAGTTACCCTTAATTAAATATAGTATTTATAATTATGAATAATTTTTGAAAAATTGATAATTTATACTAAAAGCAAAATGGTCAAATTATAAGTAGAGGTGTTTAGTGAGTGTTGTTGAATATAGTTCAGATGAAAATTCTTGTTTTTAGTTATTTGGTTGAGTTCCTGTGACAGTTTTCATCATGCTCGCTTAAATGTCACTGCTTGTGGCGGCGACGTGGGACGGGTCGTTCCCTTCCCTAAAATATGGTCGAGGGAGGCGATGGCTGGCCCATGCGTCATGCTCGTGAACGGGCGCTGCTTGCGGTGGCAGGATGATCCTGTAGCCGGAAACTCTGCCTCATGGTTTTAAAATTAAAATTTTTATATTTTTTATAATTGCTAATAAAATGGTCGCTAAAGACCTTTATTGCGGTGTGTGTGAATTGATGCATCTACTGTACCATGGCCTGATATTATTGTTGATGCAGTAATACTCGGCTGTGAATGTACTCAATAGCTCTTGCTTTTAACATATTAATTTACATCTTTTTTGAGTATTTGTAGTTTGGGTATTATTGCTGCATCACTTTATATATATTGAAATGATTTGTGAGTGATTGCCACAAAGAGTTTCTTGCCACTTGTTATTAAAGCTCAACCCTCAAAGGAGGTGGATATAAAAAGAAAAGTCATTTCCTTGACCTGCCTGAATAAGGTGATTTTGATTAGATTACCCTAAAGGATTGAGCTTTTGATTACTGTTAGTAAAAATATAATATTAATTACAAGTTTAAGCAGAATTGTCAAATTGTAAGTAGAGGTATTTGGTGAGTATTGCATGATATTAGGATTATTTTATTGTTGTTTGCTGAGTTCTCGTAACAGGTTTCATCATGCTCGCTTAAATGTCACTGCTTGGGGTGGCGACATGGGACGGGTCGTCCCCTTCCCTAAAATATGGTTGAGGGAGGCAATGGCTGGCTCATGCGTCATGCTCATGAATGGGCGCTGCTTGTGGTGGCGGGATGATCCTGTTGCCGGGGACTCGGTTTCAGATTCTTAAGAGTTATTGTGTATATATATATGTTTGGATATGTACATGTTTATTTAGTTATAATCGCTTATAAAATGCTCACAGAATACCTTTATTGATTTATGGTGTATGTGGATGATGCAGCTACTGTACTCAATAACTTTTGTATTAATTTACATTTATTTTTTTGACTTACTCGTGTAAGACATTGACTATTTGACGTTTGAGTGTGTTTGTTGCATCATTTTACATTTTACATATTATATTGTAATTGAAATGATCTGTAAATCTTGATATAAAAGAGTGGCAATGAGTTTCTTGCTACTTCTCATTAGCTCAACCCTTTACGAAGTAAAGGTAAAGCGGTAGATTCAATAAGAAATTTTTTTTTTGGACATTCATAAGTGTCATTTTCGTGACCTACTTGAATAAAATGATTTTGATTTGATTTGAATTATTGAACTTATTATTTTAACAGAAATGGTGTATGTATCAGCAGTTTTTTTCATGTGTAGAGATATAAAAGTTTTAATTATTTCTCCAGGGCTAACAAAACTAAAATTGAAATTTTGTTGATGTTCTCTAACATTCTCCAGAAGATGTGACTCAGCAACACTGGTGGAGGAAACAAGAGTGTTTGTGATAGAAACTGGAATCTCAGAAAAAAAAATCTCTAAAGCAGTAGCAACTTCCTGCTGAGATTGAATTATTGTATTTTTTATTGATAGATTGTATTCAATGTTGTGGTCTTTCAATCTTCCAGATTCCCAGATAATAACATTCCAAGTCACCTTTATTTTATTCGGCAATTTTTAATTATCTGCCTGATATGCATAGAGTTTGCAATAGAACAAACACTTTAAAATAATTTAGAGTACTTACAAAAAATAACACTGCATTGGTATGGGCAGGATGTTTCACTTACTTCAGATGAATGTCTTGGTTTTCCCCTCAATTTTATTCATAGAAAACTCAAAATCTTATTGTGAAGAGGGCTATTTATACTATTCTTATGGGAAAAGAGGATAAATAATTGTACATCTAAATAGTAAGAGATCACTGTCATCCAAGTTCTCTTACAACACCAGAGGAAACAGGGGAGTATTGCCAGCCTTTTGAATGTGTGTATAGTGTGTATAAATTTAAATGTTTTATAAAGAAATGGCTCTGTCGTAAATCCTATTACTCCACTGCTGAATATCTAAATGATCGGACAGCCTGGGACTAAATTGTGATTATTTTATAGCGACTGTACAATATTGTATATTTTTATTGAAAAGAGCGCAGAAAAAAGAATGCTGGGAGAGTTTCTTGCGCCGCTTCTTCTCTCTCAGAGCGCCATTTGTTTCCGAAGCGGTAGTAGTATCTAGTAGTATAAGAAATGACATCAAAAAGAATTCTAAAGGAATCAATTTTGAGAAAATAAATGCCTTTTATGCCTTTTAGAGGAATAATGTGCATAATATAGTGCACTAGATTATGCAGTTGATGTCAAGCACCCATCTTTTGGAAAGCAATGATATTATTCATATCTTATCACATAACCACATATAAATCCCAATATGACCTTGGTATCATTACTATGTGACTGCCTGTAATACCACTAGCACAAATATTTCCTGCTAATATTTTGAGTGTAAATTAGTAAAAAAAAAGGATAAAAGTTTTTAAAACCTTATTTGGGAGAGTAGTGGCACGGGACAGTCTGCCATATGCAAACAGTTCTAGTGTTGCAAAATGCATTATGTGGATGCAAAGAAATATTTTCATATAATAAAAAAATTGTATAGTTTAAAATAGACAAGTGTGTTGGTACATAGAACATGAGGAATCATCGGGGTGTTTCCCGTTGATTCATATTACCTTAAAAGGCAAAGACGTTTGTAGATACCGAGGTGGGACGAAAGGTTACAATAATTAGTAATACCTCTACAAATTTATATATAGCAAATAAATATTAAGAGAATCTAGAGACTAGAGATAAATAGTTACCTACTTACATTTTCTGGTTTTCCCAGTGACTTCGCTAGCAATGGAATTGCTTTAAACACGAAATCATCTGGAATTTTGTTTTTCGGTACATTCGTTTCTATTCTTAAGTGAGGCATTATTTGTTAATAGTTGGATCCAATTGAAATATCTCTAAAGGACTTCTTTTTATAAAGAATTCAACTCTATGGAACAAACTCACAAAAATCGAAATGGGTAGGTACCCACCCGGTAGACTATAATAGAAATATTTGGTAAACACTTAACACTAACAAGGACGCTGTCAAGTGTCAACACTCGACTGTCATCAACTGTCCAAAGAATATATTTCTTCTAATCTAACGATGTCACGATTCTTCCGAATTATTGTAATTGAAAATATTGTATTTTGGTTTTGCTGATGGTCTTGTTACCCTGTGCTATAAATAAATAAATAAAAATTATCATTATTAATATAATTATAAATGATGGAACCACTGAGAATGGCAGTGGGCCCATTCTTCCTTAGGGGTCTCTTCTATGGCATTTTCGTACGCTTTCACCGCATCTTCAGGTCTCGTAAAGCGAATAACTCAAATTTTATCTTTGGTTCTTGGGAATAAATAAAAGTCGCAGGGCGCCAGGTCAGGACTGTATGGTGGATGACTCATTATCTCGACACCTGCCATAGTCAAATATTCAACAGTCCATTTTACGGAGTGGGCGTGAAGCATTGTTGTGGTGAAGGAGGATCCTGCTTCGAGGGCGCTGCTGTCGAATTTTTTCCAAGAGAACAGGCAAACAGCGATTGACATACCAGTCTGCAGTAACTGTCCTTCCATCTTGTAGCACAACTGTCGTGCCTTTTGATGAATGACCTTTCCGACCAAAGAATGAGGCAATCATCTGCTTAAAGAGCTATTTATTACTTAGTAAAAATAAACTGAGAAAATAATCTAGAATTAATAGATATATTAAAAAAACAAATAGATTAATAAGGAAAAATAAAATATTCTGTAACAACACAGTATTATGCAAAGAACGCTTGCAATTATTAAATTTAATTGAAAAACATGAAGTACAATTACAACTGCACAAAGAGAATAGCCAACACATTATACTTCAACTTGAAGAAAAACTAAATACTATGTCGGAAGATTATGAGATCCTAAAAAGTAGATATGAGCAAGCTCAACTGGAGACCGAAGAACATATTCTTAAAATGACTGAACTTTGCGATCTCAGTAAATATAACTATGATAGGTTCGAATCCTTTACAAATAACATATGTAACTGTAAGAATTCATCTACCACACAGCCTATGCAGCCTGTTGACAGCTCGTCGGTATCCAGGCAGCAGGTGAATGTGTCACCCATTACGAACGATGAATCATCTATATGTAAACCTATTAGATGGAAGGACCAAGTCAAAAAGCATAATACAATTAATAAGTATTCTCAACAAAATAATAGTTGTAATGTTGTTATGTTTAGTGACGAAGTTGGAAGACATATGTGTCATCCACTAATAAATATTTGAATTATCAGATAACTAACTACTGTATGCCTGCCTGTTCTTACCAGGGCATTGTTAAGAATATTTGTAATTTTAAATTTTCTCCTAACAGCATTGTAATTGTATTTATAGGACAGACAAGGAATATGAACAAAAAAGAACTACAAAAAAATGTACAAAAACTGAGTTTATTAAATGTTAGGCAATTAGTATTGTTCACTTTTCCATATAGTAGAAACTTGTCCTATGAACAAAATTATTCAACATATGCATTAAATTTATCACTGCATATGATGACCCAATATAATACCAAATTACATGTAATCGACATCAATAATTATGTAAATAGTAACTATTTTATAGAAAAGTACAATTTTATTTCCAAATTTCACAAAAACAGAATAGCTGTTGCATTATCATACTATATAAATATTTCAACCAAAAATTTGGTTAGCCTGACTGCCTCTTTTGGGCAACATACTAGTTGTAGTTTACAGACATGTATGGAAAATTGTCCAACTAATGATTGCCAAATTGCCTCTATTGGGCAAGCAAATAGTTTTAAGACTTTGGAAAGCATTCCAAACAATTTTTTTAGATAAGTGTACAATAGAGAATGCCTCTAGCTCAGACTTTTTGTTAAATACTTATTCTTTTAAACATTCAAATGTTAAACGAAATACAAAAAATGTTAAACTTATAAACTTAGTACACCAAAATATACAGGGTATGCTAGGTAAAGATTTGGAAATAGAGTTATTCATGAACTGTGACAACATAGATATACTGTGCATTACAGAACATTGGCTAAAATGTCATCAGTTAAGTTTTAATTTAAATAGTCACCAGATTGGTAGTTCATTTAGTAGAGAACAAGCCATACATGGTGGCTCTTTAATACTGATCAGTAATGAACTGAAATATAAGGAGCGGAAAGACATTGTCAGACTCTCAATAGAACGGATTATTGAAATAGCCTGTGTAGAATTGGAGACCACCCTCGGCACCATATGACAGTTTTGAAAATGTAATGGAGAAAGCTCTATCAATGATTTGTAATAAAAACAAAAAAATATTCATATGTGGAGACTTCAATGTAGATTTATTATTGGAAAATTCCTCTTTGTGCATCAAATTAAAAAGTTTGTTTCAATCATTTACCTGTAAAAATATATTTTTAGAACCTACTAGACTTACATCTTTTTCAGCAACATGCATAGACAATATTTTTACAGATTGTAATACAATAACTAATAAGTATATTATAAGTAAGCTTACTTCTGACCACTGTGGTCAGCAAGTACAATTTAAATTGCCTGGTATTACAAATAAATCTAAAGAAGAATGTACTGTAATAACGAAAACCACAAAACACTTTGAAATGTTTAAACATAACTTGATGTTAAAACTACCTTCACTTAAAGTATGTGAAAACCCTAATACACATTATAATGCATTTTTTAAAATTGTTAGTGAGGAATATAACTCAGTATTTACACCCAAGACTATTTTTATAAATAAAAGGCCATGCTTTAGTGACTGGGCTACTCTAGGCATCCATAAAAGTAGAAAACCACTGTATGAATTATATAATGAGAAAAAATTTAATACAAGTGTTAAATTCATTAGTTATGTTAAAAAATATTCCAAAATATTTAAAATAGTATGTAGAACAGCTAAATCTCGTTTTTTAAGTGAAAAGATTAAGAATAGCGATGATAAAATAAAAACCACATGGAGTATTATTAATGCTGAGACAGGAAAGTCTAAATCACATAAGACTGATTATTGCCTACAATATAACGGGAAAACGGTTAAATCAGAAACTGAAATAGCTTCATTATTTGACAATTTCTTTTTGAATATCCCAATCTCAACAACTGCGTCCCTAAATTCTTCACCTCTACTAGCTGAAACTATGTTGAAAGAAAATGTCGAAGAATGTTCTAAATATTTTAAATTTCAATATGCTATACTGAGGTCGTTAAAGTATTTAACTCTTTAAAATTAAAAAATACAATTGACCTCTGGGGTCATTCTGTCAGTTTAATTAAAACTAAAATCTCTGTCATAGCTCCACAATTAGCAATAATATTTAATAAATGTATTGACTGTGGTACCTTTCCTGATCTGATGAAATACAGTAAGACAATACCTGTTTTTAAATCAGGTAATACTAGTGATCTCTCAAATTTTAGACCTATATCTGTATTGCCTGTTTTCAGTAAAATCTTTGAAAAACTTATTTTAAATCAAATGCAGACACACTTTAGTACTTTGCTGACGTGTAAACAGTTTGGATTTACGAAAGGTCGCTCAACAACTGATGCGGGTGTTGAGCTTATTCATCATATCTATGATGCCTGGGAGGATTCAATGGATGCACCCGGTGTTTTTTGTGATCTATCTAAGGCATTCGATTGCGTCCAACACGAGACTCTTATGAGGAAATTACAACACTATGGCATCAGGAACAATGCGCTGACACTTATTAGTTCTTATTTAGAAAATAGAATTCAGACTGTTGATATAAATGGAAAGCGCGCCCCTGGATCAACCATAAAAATGGGTGTCCCACAGGGTTCAATTCTTGGTCCATTTCTATTCTTGATCTATATAAATGATTTGCCATATGTTGTTAAGGATAATCATGAAATTGTTCTATTCGCTGATGACACATCCCTTTTATTTAAGATTAAAAGACGTGAATCAGTCTTGGATGATGTAAAAAATGCTTTGTCCAAAATTGTTCATTGGTTCAATGCTAATAATTTGCTTTTGAATAGTAATAAAACTAAATGTATTAAATTAATAACCCCAAATGTCAGTCAGGTGAATTCAAATGTACTTGTGAACGGGGAGTACTTGGAACTTGTAGACAGAGAGAACAGTTTTTTTGGGTATTACTTTAGACGCAATACTCCAATGGTGTCCACATATAGCTGGTTTGGCGAATAGACTTAGTTCTGCAGCATTTGCTGTAAGGAAAATTCGCCAGCTCACAAACGAAGACACGGCACGTGTCGTATATTTTAGTTATTTCCATACTGTTATGTCTTACGGTATATTACTGTGGGGACACGTTAGTGATATTCAAACGATTTTTGTGCTGCAGAAAAGAGCTGTTCGAGCAATCTACAATCTGTCCAGTAGACATTCGTTGAGAGATAAATTTAAGGAGATCAACATATTAACAGTACCATGTCAATACATATTTGAAAACCTAATATTTGTGTATAAAAATATAGATTGTTTAAAAAAAAACAGTGACATTCATAACTGCAACACTAGAAATAAACATAATCTTGCTCTGATTCACACAAGGCTAAGGAAAATAGACAAATCATTCAGAGGACAATGTGTCCGTTTTTATAATAAAATCCCTGAAGAAATTTGCAAACTACAATTAAAAAAGTTTAAAATATTTGTTAAACAGAAACTTTTAAAAAAAGCTTATTATACAATTAAAGATTATATAACAGATAAAAGTGCATGGGAATAAAGCAATGTAAATAATTTTGCAGTATGACTGTATTATTCTATTATTTGTATATTTTCTTGACTTCAAAAAGTGATGCGGTTATCCTATTTTGAGAAATAAACTATTTGAATTTGAATTTGAAAATCTTTTTTCCTTGACTTCTTCCTTTCTTTACCTTAGTTGGCCGATCCTCTAAAGGAAACACCCACTGAGCTCATTGTCTTTTGGTTTCGGGTTCGTAGCAATATATCCAGCTTTCATCACCTGTGACGATGTCAAATACAGCATTTGACCGATTTGTCACCGCCGTTGAACTAACACCAATCCATGCGAAGGTGTTTCTGGTCGTCAGTTAAAGTATGGGGAATCCATCTGGTACAAAGCTTCCTGACGCGTAAATGTTCGTGTAATATTTTTTGAACTTGACTCATACCAATGTCTAGGCTTGCCCGTATCTGCTGATAGGTCACTCTCTTATCTTCCTCTATCATGCGTCGCACAGCACTGATGTTATCTTCTGTAGTCGCTGTTAAAGGACGTCCCTCACGCGGATCATCATTGAGATTGCTACGTCCACGCTTAAACTCGTTAAGCCAATTGTAAATAGTGGCACGAGATGGGGCTTCATTAGGAAATGCTAATCGCAGCCTATCATAGCTTTGTTGTTGAGTAAGCCCACAACGAAAGTCATAATAAATCATTGACCGAAAATTTTCTCACGTTAGGTTCATTTTCACGTGTAACAAGAGTTTTAGATTTGCCGCCTATTCACAAAAACAAAAAACAAATGAATGCAATATACTATTATACATTAGGTTACCAAAGAGTTCTAAAATTGAAATTCAAAAAAGTTTTCATTAGCAATGTTTCTAACTGGCCAGTTCTAAACATTTTCAGTATTACCCACGTATGCACGATTTATATTTCTACGATCTATAATCCTACGAAGGTATTACGTTACAGGTTAGATATCAGACATTTATATTAATTACCAGTGGGAGGCTCCTTTGCACAGGATGCCGGCTAGATTATGGGCACCACAACGGCGCCTATTACTGCCGTGAAGCAGTAATGTGTAGACGTTACTGTGTTTCGATCTGAAGGGCGCCGTAGCTAGTGAAATTACTGGGCACATGAGACTTAACATCGTATGTCTCAAGGTGACGAGCGCAGTTGTAGTGCCACTCAGAATTTATGGGGTTTTTCAAGAATCCTGAGCGGCACTGCATTGTAATGGGTAGGGCGCATCAATTACCATCGGCTGAATCATAAAAAATTTATATGAAAACAAAAGTGTGATATGAAGTGAGCTGTTATCTTAAATAGCATAAATTATTTAACATGACTATTTACTTTCCGAAACGACCCATTGCTTTCGTTTTTCGAGTAGGTATTCTAATTGAACCATTATTATTTTTACAACCTAACAACGGTTCGTATATATATATTTATAATAATTATATATATAATTATATAAATATTATATGATATTTATATTATCTCGATAAGAATGTTAAAATAAATTTTGTTGCGGCAATAAATATATTTTTCATGAATACAAATTTTTACATATTAATAATTAATTACTTTCACAGCGATAGTTTTCGAATTCGTCATTCCATACTGAAAACCGTTTATCTTTTGGTTTTGGGAAGCATGCGGCAGCATTTTATCGACACTCAGTTTATGTTCGAAAAATGTTCTAAAAATTTGTCTGTCTGGCCATAAATGCTGCCAGCCTAGCCAAACTCTGTAAGAAAGGGATTCACTCGAATGTATGAAACCTGCAGTAATTGATAGATTCACTCAATATGATGGCTTTTATAGTCTTGTTAAAAAAACGGAGATAGCCGAATTCGACTTCGTTTTAAGCAACTGTTCGCTTTCTAAACTTTGCCGGATTATACTCCGTCGCCAATCAACATAATGCACTACTATTTTAAACTTTATATGTCAAATCACTGCACGTTTCTTACTCAAGTAAATTTCAATTTTTACTGAGGCATTGCCGCCTCTTATTACGTAGTATTTACATCCTCTTTGAATGTTGCTAGAAATTAAGAAAATCAATATAATACTATTTACGTGATAAAATTTGAATTTGGATATTGTCCATCAATCACACAAGTGAATAAATTCATGAGCGACCCGCGACCTCTCCCGTTTCGTGTGAGCGCTCTTCCAACTAAGCCAATCGTTCGAGTGAAGTATCGTTGATAAATTATGTATGTCTTCTTCAACTCTCAGGTTATGGCTTCATCTACGGGATCTAGCTTACAGTTGATAACCAAGTCAATTTCCTAATATGCAAATATTTGGGTTGAGCAGGTTATCAAAGGGAATAAATTGTAAAAAGGCATAAAAGATATCTATTTTCACAAAATTGATTCCTTTAGAATTCTTTTTGATGTAATTTCTAATATACTAGATACTACTACAGCTACGGAAACAAATGGCGCTCTGAAAGAGAAGAAGCGGTGCAAGAAACTCAAGCATTCCTTTTTTGCGCTCTTTTTAATAAAAATATACAATATTGTACTGTCATTGCTATTGTTATAAAATAATCATAATCTAGTCCCCGGCTGTCCGATCACTTAGATATTCAGCTGTGGAGTTATAGGATTTACGACAGAGCCATTTTTTAATAAACCATTTAAATTTATTTATAGATAATGCCTGAACAGTGGCTGGGACTTTATTATAAATGTGTATACATATATTCCCTTAGAGCTATTATTAAGGTGCAATCATTTATATGATGAATATGGATGTTTGTTTCCGAGTCATGGATGTTTATATGTAATTATGTATGCCTAAGTAAGTATATTGTATTAAATATATCGTTGTCTTGTAACCCATAGTACAGGCTATGCCTAGTTTGGGGCAAGATAATTTGTGTAAGAGTGTGTCAATATTATATTATTATTATGTATGTATCTTATGAAACCTACCAGAATTAGTTACAAGCAATCCCATATTTCTAGTGTTATAATAATGAAAATCACTATTAAGAAAAGAGGTGACGATTTTTGTGAACGTATATTAAATTTTCATGACAATGAACAGTCATAATATTTATTTCTTTAAATTTTTCTTTGAGAGACTGTCCATAACCAACCTGATATATAGGACGAACAGCTATCTTTTGTAGAGCAAACACTATATCAATGTCACAAGCATGACCCCACAGTAAAATGCCGTACGTCATGATGCTGTGAAAATAACTGAAGTACATCTAGCGGTCGCAACATTCGTGTACTCTCTAATCTTTCTAACAGCATATGCCGCAGAGCTGAGTCTATCTGCAAGTTGGGCAATATGTGTCGATTTACATATCGTTGGTATCATTACCCAGCTGCCGTTTTGGGAAAAACTTCAGTCACTCTGTGGAATAGCCTGCTGCAATACTCCCGAATATTATTAAAAATCACGTTATTCATTGCCAGACACTTACCATCGTGGCACCCTTTGCCAGACGTCTATAACATTCACGAAATTATAATTTTACTTATGTCATAGTATTAAAGCTGATTTTTATATTATATAATACTTAGGTAATAAGTAGATGATGTTTCCTCACTAGACAGAAACTTTTGATAGTTCCAACCTCTTGCCAGACGTGGCTTTGGCAGGTAAACGGTGTAAAATACCGATCTAAATAGATAAAAGAATAAAGTGCGATATTTCTGTATTACGGTACATGTACGGTACATTACGGACGGCTATACAGCGTGGCAACGCAAATAAAATAGCTGTTATATTTAAACAATGTAATACAGCCAATAATTTTATTAATAACTGTAGTTTTCTAACGAATCATGGCATGAGGGCATTCATTCCAGCTGCTCAAATAGAAAAAATTGGAGTTTAAGCAGGAGCAGATTAAGTTCCATATATGAGGGATTTTGAATATGTTCCACCATTACAGCAATGTTTTAAATTCAACCACACTGCTAAAATATTTAATAGTAAACAAAGATGTTCCAAATATGGAGGTGATCATTTATTTAAATAAACCAAATGAAATCTGCTGTGTAAATTGCAGTGGATCTCATCTAGCAATCATATCATTCGCAGTCTGACAGTGAACTTAAATAGTATTTACATTGCTGCCATTTGACCAATAAACAACTGGAGTAAACGCAGAAATGTATAGACATAGCAGTCGAAGGTTATTATGGTGTCATTTGTGGCATGTGCCATATTTCGGCTTTGATTTTGTATGAGGTGCATTGTCTATATTATGTATAGAACGTCATTGATTTTTTAAGTAAAAAACAAACTATATACTAAATTAATCAATTATTTTATTTCATCAGAATTGTTACAAATTTGTTTACACAAGGCAAGTGCTGACCCGACAATACCCCGCGCCCGCTCATTGTATGAATTATCACTATATTTAATGATATTTCATGGACTGAATTAGTTGGATTGCGAATTTATAGGCATTTCTAGGTAAAAAAATAGGTTCTCAATAAGTAATCAGCAACATATTATATACTTAAACCTTCTCCGAAACACGCTGTATGTAATGGTACAAGAATTATTCTGATCGGTTCAGTAGTTTTCGCAGTATAACCGAAGGAAAAAACCAACCATACATTTATTAGTACAATATAGATTCTTGGGATAGACTCTGACGTCTGTACATATTGCCGGGAAAGAATATTTATTTTTTTATTGAATAAGAATCTATAATTTGATGTGTTTGATAATTTTTAGGATGTAAAAAATCAAATTTAAGTATTTTTAAAATTCATGCATATTGACTGCTTGTTAGAGTAAAAGTGTTCTGTGATTGACTGAACGTAGTGTTTAAATTCTCTTTGATTGACTGTGAAGTGAGTGTGAACCTCCGGTAAATTCATTCCCTATATATTATTATACTCTTTGATTTACCCAAAGAGTAAAAGAAGGGAAAGAGAGCCCTCTCTAAGCTCAAGAAAGTTAGCCCCCCAGATTTTTATTATTTATTTTTTTTTGTTACATCGTTAGTTCGCCATTTGTTCTTGATTGTTCTCTATAAACATTTGTTTGTTCTCGATTTGTTTTTTTTTTTTAATTTGTAATTCATTAAAATTGGTTAGGTTAGGTTTTGTTAGAACAGTTAAAACAACGGCCAGAACCAAATAGTAGGTTTTTAATTAATTGTTTTTAAATAAACAACAAAAGAACAAACAATTATTTATAGCGAACAATTAAGAACAACCTACGAACTAACGATATGCGATATTGAAAATTCAAAAATAGAAAAAAAAATTTTTTTTTGGGGCGCTAAGTTTGATGAGCCGCCTCTCTACGCATTATGAGCTGTCTATTTGAAAACTAGCGCCATCTGAATATTGGCCCCGAAAATAACTATAATATAGTAGCTCGAAATTATGAAATTAATTTTTTATGTTGTGACGCAATTAAATAACTAACTCTACTTTTTAATGTAGGTATTGCATTTAATTTTTTACCATGTTGAAATTGCGCGTAGAGTTAGTTATTTAATTTTGCCACAACATAGAACATAAAGGATAGGATTTAGTAGTATTGGTATGAGTAATTGAAGTTATTGGGTGGGAGAAATAAAAAGCAATGTTTGCATATTATTTTTTATTTTTATAATGTTTACGTTTATCATAATATTGTTGGGTAGCTGTTTTTGTTTCGTCTTCACCGACATATGTTAATTTTCCGGACAAAATTCGATTGATCGATCTGCACCACCTTTTAACATTGCTTTGAAAGATTGTCCTTTTTTTCGCAAGCGCGATATTTCTGCTTGAAGATGCTTGATCTTTGTGCACTGTGCCATTAGATCTGTGAAAGAATGTTTAATTTACAAATTGTGTGGTATAATATATGTATTATATGGTATTAAATAAATGGACAATATGAAAAGGGACAAGTCTTAAAGTCTATATATATAAAAATGAATTGCTGTTCGTTAGTCTTGCTAAAACTTGAGAATGGCTGGATCTATTTGGCTAATTTCGGTCTTGAATATTTGTGGAAGTCCAGTAAAGGTTTTGATAAGAAGAAGAATTTAATATGTACAGCACGACGTCTGTCGGGTCAGCTAGTAATGAATAAAAATATATTCAAAATTTCATTCCCACACGGACATTAGCTGTTCTCAATCCTATCAGGTACCAATGCAGCCTTCATCAAAAAAGACATTTGGCTCAATAGTCTTATGTCATGTCATGCATTAATCTGCTGTTACAAAATTACAGTCATATTTATGGTTAATGTTTGTTAAATAAAGACCTTTCGAATTTCTTATTATGTTTAATTTCTTATGAGTGTTGTAATATTACATCAAAGCCCGCCATTGTCAGGTGTGCTACTCCCTAACTTTGCTGACTCACATACTACAAAATAAATGATAGGCTCCGGGACTATGAGGGAACTACTTTGCCCACCTAGACAAAAGATCATAAACTATGCCAAATTTCATACAAATTTATTCAGCACTTTTTGGATAAAAAAGTATAAAAACAATATTTTCAAAAGAAATCAGAATCTTTCCCATTTGTAATATTAGTATAATAATATTAATACCTTTTCCAGCTGTTCCTTTAGGCTTGCTAATAAAACTATAATTATGTACCAGCATCAAGCATCTTGCTGAAGTAAATTGTTGAGATGCATCTGAAATTGGAAATAATACTTATGTAGTTTGTTGCCCACTTTGTCAGAGTGAATTTTAACTATACTTTTCAAATCATTTCAATCGTCAATTTCAATCGGACGATAATGGAGAAAAATAAAACCAAAAATCAAATCATAATGAAGTAGCTCTCAGAAAATGTAGAACCAGGGCAGCATTTCTTAAGAGTCTAGAGCTGAAATTAAATCACAAGTTGAAATAAGCTGTCAAACAAAACCATTATAGAAAAAAAGACATACTGACACTACTCACAAAATTAAAAATTATAAAATTTTGTTTTTTTTTTATGGTTTAGTTGTGTATAACAGATAGAAATATATTATATTATATAATATTTTGGTAGGTATGTGTTCAAAACAAAATATAATCATTAACCCAACAAATTGAAAAAAATATGTGCATTTTACCTGCAGCCACAGGTTGGAATGTTGTTGAAGTTGATGCTTTTTCTAAAATAAAGTTGCTCACATATGGCTCTGTAAATAATAAATATAATAATAGATTAATGATTATTTATTATTTGTATGCCACAGAGAACCGGTGAACTGTTATTGTGATTTGTAAAATCTTATGTAAATGAAATGAAATTATGAAGACTATATTATATGAAAACATGACATTAAGATCAAGATCAAATGTGGGATTTTCAATCAATAACATTTTATGGGCCCAAAATTTTAAAATTACAACCAACAAATACATCAAAATTTTGTATGTGTGTGTCAATAAATATCAATAATTTTAAGAAGATACATAAAAGACATGGGATTAAAAGCAGAACACAATCAAATTGTCAATGCCCATTTCTAGGCTAAATTTTGACAGATTTTTATCAGCAATTGAGTTTGACTTTATATTCTCTCTGAATATTTTATTCGAAATAGGATATAATATCACTTACAGAAAGTCAATACTACCTATTGGAAAAAGTATACCTCAGACCTGAGAAGTAAGGGCATAAGATACTCAGTGGGCTTCTTTTTTTTGCATAAAAATATGTTAAATCATACAATAAAATTAATTATTTAATACCCTGAGGGTGGCCACTCCATGCCATTTCTGTGGTATCATTAAGAATGTCACTTATGTTATAGTAACCTTTACGACATTGTAAATAAGTTTTAAAAATTATTTACCTGAACAGTCTTGCTGTATTATTGTAGGCAGTAAATGTTGTGTGGATGAAGCTTGTCCTAAGATTACTTGACTCTGTAGTTGTCCTGAAAAATAATGTGAATATGTAAAGATTATGTTTCATTATTGAATGATTATCATTGATAATAAACCAGTTTCAGCTAGAAATGCAACCATTGAATTTTGTAATCACAACTTTGTAAGAAAATCAGGTGTTTCCAGAATGATACAATATATTTTCAAAAAAACCATCAACTCAACAAAGATTCTTAGTAGTGTAACTAAATCTGACAGAATAAGGAATAGAATCGAATATTAACTCAATATGTGTTAAATTAGGGGACTTACCAGGCAGATGAAGCATCAGAACTGCCAATGTGCTTAGCCGTTGATTACGATTTCTGTGTCTGTCAGAAAAGTGTATATCACAAATTCTCTTCTTCTTATAACATTCAAAATCAGATGTTTAAGGGTTTCCACCAACAATACTAACCCAAGTTTTAAACTGCTCAGGAAATTTGACAGAATCTAGGAAATGATGCATTGGAATCTCTGAAAATAATAAATAACATTATTAAATAAATTGAGTGACTATTAAAGCCATCAGATAAATTGTGATAACCTAGTGTTATGACCATTAGGCTAGTATTAGATTTTGGACTCATATATTGACTTTTCTCTTGATAAAAATGGTGTCAGAAGCCAGCACAGCTGTCAATTATTATTAAACCATATAAGTCAGGGGGAGTCTGAAGTCTGACATAAGGTGATTTGAGGGATTGGAGTTTAATCCTTGGGACAAGATACAGAAAACCGGTATGTTTATAATAGTTTTAACCATGATTGCAAATTCAATCTACGGACCGGTAGTAGAACTTGAGAGTAGAACAAACCTTATATGATACTTTATTTATCACAAGATTACTCAATAAACTATACTGTTAAGATTTAAGAGAATAATTTACTTACCACGGAGCGCACAACCGAAAGCACAACGTCTCGGCATTACACCAAAGTTCACAAAAAATAGACACAAAATTCACAGAATAAGGAGATTTTTGGAGTGAATTCGCAACAGGAAGGCGGAGGAACACAAGGCTTGACTCGACGCACTTACACTTCGATTTCAATTCCAAAAATATGCAAAATGGAACACGAGAGCTACATACATGCGCAAAGTGCAAACGCTAGAAGTAGCCGCCATTTTATGACCAGTGGGCAGGTTTCAAAGCGAGTGACAGCTGACAAAACTTTAATTTTGGGGCCAACTAACAGATGGCACTACAGTTTTCTGAAAATGTCACTATAAGGCGACTGTCCCACCCCTGGGGTAAATTGTTCTATGGTGTGAATGAGCTGTGTAACTGTGTAATCATATATTTTTCTTCGTGTTTGATATATTTTGTATAGGTAATATTTTCAATTGACTATTTGTGTCCTAACTCTTCTAATATGTAAGAATAAATTCGTTTTTGAAGTGTGACTTTCTTAGCTCCAACACGATATTCAAGGAATTCTAGCACCTCCATGAAATACACAAAACCAATCAAACATTAAAAGTACTGCTGTAAAACTAGGTACTCATTTAGATTATGATTGTCTAGCAAAACTTATGGACGTTTTATTAAATGAGTGCACATAAAATATTGGGAGAGTGTTTTGTGTTGAGAGATAAATCTCTCAGAGTGATTTTATTGACACCAAAATTATTCTCTTCTCAAAAAATATGTTTTGATAAAATAAAGTCAAATGTGTCGTAGTAACTTTTGGTGGCACTCTTTTTTTAACAATATCTGTAAATTATAATTACAAAACAATATTCTATCTTGTGGATGTATTCAAGAGTACAGCTACCGAAATGACACAGTTGTAACATAAAAATACCTGCATCAATGATAAAATCAGTGTGCTTTAAAGCACTGAATAGCTAAATATTCAGTGCAGTTTGATTGTAAAAAAAGTAAACTATTTAAGTAAAGGAAGGCTTGCTTTTGTTATTAATTTATTCTGATAAATTGACCAATAAATTAAATGCCTTCTGTAAATTGTAATATTCTTATACTGTACAATTATATTTCTTCACTAGTAATGTTTACATGTACATGCAGATTAAAAATATGTAACTGTTGGTAAAAAGTGGTTTAAAATTAGTTTTTATCAAAAACCATGTTTGAATTCTGACTGTCAATCAATATAGGTTTGGTGGTTAGAGGTACTGTAAAATTATTCTTCCCTTTATTACAAGTTAATCTTATTTCTTACATTTATATATATCACATATTTACAAAATTATTAATATTTATTAAAAATATATTTTTTTAATATTAAAGATCTATTTTTAATATTAAACATCTCTTTTTTTAATATTAAACATCTCTTTTTTTACTCTACTTTTTTCTTTCTCCACATCAATTCTGCTAGTGGTTGGGGCAACAGACTGAGGAATTTCAAAACAGTTTACCAAACTATTAATCCCTTTACATAAATGACTATTGGGACATCTACTAGGTAAGTATGATGGTAGACACAAATTGTCTACCTCAGTGTATTCAACAATAAATGTTTGACTGTCTAAACAATCTACCAACACCTTATCACACTTATTAGCAATAATCGTTCTGTTTGAAATCAAAACTGGCTCATAAGCATACTTTTAACAGTAACAGATATATTAGATCACTAGTGATCTTCACTCCATCCAGCCTAGTGAGCAGGCGGTCCGAGGTTCAAATCTCCTTCCGAGACACCCTGCGTCTGTGAGCTACATTTTCGGCCTCCACAGACCCCACCGGGATTAGCTGTAAAAGCCTTTAGGGCTATCAGCACAGAGGAGGTTATTAGTTGGTAGGGAGTGTCTAAAAAATCTTTTAACAGTATGAAATGCAATATATGTATATAAAATAAATTATCTCCATTAATAAGATGAAAACTAATAATATGTCTAGTTTTAGTTGCTTTTATTATTATTATTAACTTTAGCAATATGGTAATTGTTACATTCAAAATAAAATTTAGAGCTTTTCAGTGAACATTATCTTAATTAATAATTTGATGTTCTGTGTTATTAGAAACAAGAAATAAAAATGGATGACCATAGGGGTGTTGAAGACACACCAATGTCTCAAAGGCTCACCAATGATGACTTCAGAAAATTACTTATGACTCCAAGATCCACACCCTCAGGTGGAGCTCACCCCTCTGGCTCAGTTCGGGAAGCTATGGCTAATTCTGGGTGAGTTTAGTCAAAATAAGTGTTTTAAAATTAGTTGTTAAGAGGGAGGGAACATGATCATGCCATAGACTAATGTATTTTAGACATTTCATCTTGTGTCTTAGGCCTTGTTCCCACTATGCGGGACCGGTAGATATGACAGAAACCGGACACCAGACAGAATGTTCACATTACACCGGATCTTGGACAAGCGTAATTTAAGTTTCTGCTTGAATGTCAATGCTACACGTCTACTTTTAGCGAGCCGAATGACTTGACGGGAGCACGGGCGGGGGAGAGATACCAGCGCAAATTCGTTCACATTACTCCGGTCCTGTGGTTTTACCGGCACTTCACAGTGACAAAACGCTTGGTAAAAATGCCGTATTTTTTCCGGATCCGGCATAATGTGAACAGCTTCATATATATTCTTTAGCCATTAGGTCTTCCGGCAGTTTTACCGAGCTGGTAAATCTGCCCGTCCGGCATAATGGGAACCCGGCCTTAGTGTGGTGGGCTGTATTGAATTACATTAGGTTGATTTCTAATGTGTTAAGGCTCATATCATACAAGACGGACACTGCTATGAGCGGCTTTCTTCTCACCATCAGGTGTTTTATATATTAGAGGGGGCAAACGAAAACATCAAAAAATAATCATGCCAATCCGAAATTGGGTTGATCATAAATGAACCCAGATTCTATGATCAAAGAAACTGGGGAGCTCCGCCCACAGGTGAGAACAGTAGTACTCTATGTGAGGCCAAATTTATATAATTGCACTCAGTGGCTTGAAGTGACATAGTATAATAAGTCAAAAAAACTGGCCTCTAAAAAGCTTGGTGTATTCTACTGAGGCCTTCGTATTTGTCCTTCTCTTTCCATCACAATGGAACCGGACAAGATATAAGCCAATACAAGCTGTGGGAGTTGGACGGATCTAGAATGGAGACTTTTGCAGCACCTATACAAACTTGGTTGTTCAACTGAATTCTCTTTTTCTCATTCAAAGGCTCTTAGCCTCTATGAACTCGAAACCAATATTTTTTATGTCCAAAATAGGTAGATACTTTGGGCTATGTAGAAAAAATATGGAGAAGAATTTTTTTGTGATGAAAATTAACAGAACTATTACATAATGAATTATTAAAACTTGAATCATCCAGCCTCAATCAAATTATGGACACACTTTTTAGTGTAAGTATCAATCTAGGAATGCTACCATTCATATATACCATACCTACCAGTGATGCATAGTGTGTTGTGTGAGGAAGTAACAATTTTTTAATAATAATATATTGAATGAATTTTTGTCAATGAATTGCTATTATTGTGGAACATTTTTTGACATTATTTCTTTCTTATCAATTTGTTCAGTAATAATAGCTTATGATAATCCATATTTTTTTGCTATATAGATGATATTATAGTTAACAAGGACATTTTCATATATGCAATGAGTGGGCTCTCGTATTAAGTCTCGAGACAGGCTGCTCCATAATTAAAGAACGTAATTATTGTTGCTCATCTTGCAAGTGCACTTAATAAATTAATGTATGTATGTATTTTTATATTATAGATCTATGCCACCACCCACTGAGAACAAAGGTGAGCTACGTCGGAAGAAGAAATCATATTATGCTGCTTTGAAGAAGCAAGAAGACACAAAGTTGGCGGAGTTAGCTGAGAAATATAGGGATAGGGCTCGTGAAAGGAGAGATGGTTTGCAGGATGGAAACCCCTTAGATCCAATAAGTAATACAAGCAGCGCTTATAGGTAACTTATTTTAATACTTCTATATAGGTAACTTATATTAAAAATAATTATATCTACTATTATTTACTAGTGGCTCCTTTGCACACTATGCCGGCTAGATTATGCGTACCACAACGGCTCCTATTTCTGTCGTGAAGCAGTAATGTGAAAACACTACTGTGTTTCAGTATAAAGAGCGCTGTAGCTAGTGAAATTACTGGGCAAATGAGATTTGATTTCTTATATCTCAAGGTGACGAGCGCAATTATTGTAGTGCCACTCAGAATTTTTGGATTTCTCAAGAACAGGATTCTTGGCACTGCATTGTAATGAGAGAACACTCTGCTCGTCTTGTATCTTTCATAAAAAAAAATCTCATGTGAAATAGTTGTAGTGAAAAAACAAGTTTATAAATACATAATTGCTATTTTGTGTAGTGTTTACTGTTAAGTACCCATCAAAAACAAATACTTATTTTCTATTAATCAAGATTAGATCAGATTAAATTTAGAGGTTACCATACAAACTCAAAAGCTTATTCATGTACCTACATCAAAGGTTCATTCTAGCATTTACCGCCACTCCGTAATAAGTGAGCTTTAATGACAAGAAATGAAAAGAATCTCATAGCCACTCGCTAAATCATTATTTCCAGCTTCTCTACTTTATAAATACATATTTGAAGTACAATCTATGCAAAGCAATTTTATTAAGTACAGTGGATGCACCTGTTCACTGTAAATAAATAAAGATAAGCATATATAGCCTGTGTTATAGGTTACAAGACAATGATATATTTATTACAATATACTTACTTTAACATACATAAATTCATATAAACATACATAAATACATTTAAACATCCATGGTATGGTATAGGGGCTCCTGTTTCCGCAATTATTGCGGCCAGTTAGTCCATTCCTGGGGTGTTCTCAGACTTCTTGGAGCGACCTCGTAAGCATCAATGACTCGGAAACAAACATCCATATTCATCATATAAATGCTTGCACCTACCGGGATTCGAACCCGGGACCTCTAGCTTAGTAGCTAGGATCGCTAAGCACTCGGCTACACAGTATACAGGTCGTCGAGATACATATTATACATAAGAAGAATGTAGAAACAAAATGATGAACCCTTTTTGAAACTATTACTGACTGTTTTTTTTGCATAGATTTAGGATACTCTTTAGGATTTGACATGGTTTCCTTAAACTGAATAAAATATATTGTATATCATGTAACAATTAAAAGGTATATATTATATTATAATATTGCTTACAGAGCCGTTGCTCCTGATGTTAAATCAGGTATGGATGCAAAGGAGAGACGAAGGCAAATGATTCAGGTGAGAGACTGCAAAATCTTGGTCAAACACTTTTCTGGCATTTTGTTACTTTTAAGTGATATACCTCACTTCTCGGATTAAATATATAAATTTAATTTTTACCACAATACCACTACTAATCCAGCTATCTGATAGCTCAGTTGGTAAGAGCTGGATTGTGCATCCGTTCACTAATGAAAAACAACACTTACATTTAATGTTAACAGCTTCAACACAACAATTGGTAAACATTGTGAAGCTACATCAGCTTGTAAGAGGGCTTTGACATGGGGAGACGAACTGATTATAAAGTCCCGGCCTATCATTTAAATCCTAGAATAACAGAATTGCTGAAACTACATACTATAATACTATACAATTTTAGTCCTGTTAGAACCATGCATTATTATATTCAATATAATCTGCTATAGTATAGTAACGCTTCTTGTGTCTTCTTGTATGTGCATAAAAATCTATAATCACATCCCAAAAATAATAAGAGAGGTATCGTCAAATAGGAATTTCTCATCTAAATTGAAAATATACCTTAGTAAAAACTGCCTATATTCATTAGACGAATAGTTTCAACTAAAAACTTGACTATATACTATATAATACTGCTAATAATCTTTTGTTAAATTTATATTATTGTAACTAATGATTTAGAAATGTATTTTATAAAATTTGCACGTCATAAATGTGGCAAACATGTACTTAATAATATTTATGTAACATCAATCTAACATGTTTATGCAAATAAAAACTTTGACTTTGTTGAGTTAAGTGTCGTCCCACCACAGAATAACGCGCGGCCCCAATATGCTTTTAAGAACTATGAAAATGACAACCGTAAGAGTAATGTTTTAAAAGGAGTGTCTGTATTCAACATTTAAAAATAAAAATTGTCCAAAAGATTTAATTGTTCATCAACAATCTCGCTATGCATCGATCACACATCATCATTATTAGCCGGAATACGTCCACTGCTGGAAAAAGGCCTCCCCCAAAGATCTCCACGACGTTCGATCCTGCGCTGCCCTCATCCAACGTATTCCGGCTATCCTGCCATTGACTGACTTTACTACCCCAGCGGCCATCTGTAGTCGAACTATGTGCCCTGCCCACTGCCACTTCAGTTTCGCAATCATTTGGGATGTGTATAATATCGACCACAATCGGTAATTAAATTTTATCTACACCCATGCTTTGAATCCTCTATTAAATATACTGAAACAGTTAGCTTATTGCCAACATTAAAACACCCAATGTCCTAAAAACCATTACATCATCCAAACGAGTGTTGTAATGATATTCAGTACAACATTATATCATCCGTTTTCATAATAACACTCCTTTGGATGATATTATGGTTACTAGGACTGGCTTTTTTATTGTTAGCAGTAAGCTAACTGTTTCAGAATCTTTTATACAGGATTCATATTATGGATGTAGATTAAGTCTTGTATGCAACTGTTGATAATTTGGTATTAAAACATTCATGTGATACTATTATCATGAACCGATAAACCCACATTTGTGTTTTAATACCCCTTATTACACAACAGTTGCATAAATAACTATTAAGTGTTCTTCTCACTCGTTCATTGAGCCCTTGTCGACACTAAATCTTAACAGACAACAATTAGGTTTAGTTTCATTGAAATACTTTAATAAAAGTAATGTCATTATTGTATTATATCTGTGAATATGTTGGCTAATAGAATATAGGATAGCATAGTAAGATTTTCTTACGCTGTGTTCATATACCTGCCGAGTTTGTTTATAAAGAATTATGATCTAATGCTTATAACATTTAAATAATGTTTACAGGAATCGAAATATCTTGGTGGTGATATGGAACATACTCACTTGGTGAAAGGTCTTGATTATGCTCTCCTACAAAAGGTAAGAAAATACAGAAATTAGTATAACTTCCAGCCATCTATTTTCATAAGTTGTATATACTGCTTTATAATTGCAAAAGAAAACTGGTGTATCAGTTATCATTATTCAACACATTTCTGATTAAAAAAGCAGTGTCTAAATAAAACAGTTTAAAGCATTAAAATGCGTGTAATTGTAACTGTGGGCAATAACATTAGATTTTGCGTAAAAGTTTCATTTTTATTATTATTTTAGTTAACCCGAGTTTCGTGACCTTTCCAGAGCATGTTTATAGAGGCACTGTGATTGCAATGAGTCAAGATCGTATTTGTCATAGTCATTATTAAGTTTAGCGTCATTTATTGCCTCCGTCATTTACTGACTGTCCTTTTCTTCCTCCCTCCAATAAAAATGTAACTTTTACGCAAAATCTGATGTAAAAACACAGTTACACAAGTTTAAATTCTTTAGACAGAGTTTTATTTAAATGTTAATCAAAGAAAATACTAAGCAGTGTCTTATTTTAATACAATTCACAATTTAATTCATAAATCGCTAACTTGACCTTGTTTAAAAGTTAAAGTTTAATTAATAAAATGGAATATATTTTTATGTAGTTAGTCAGTATTACGTCCATAATTTTAGTCAGTTAGTACAAAATATTACTGCATGTTTACAATCTCTTGTGTTTCCATATTACCCTGTTTTTTTGACTGTTAAAAATATTATTGTAAAAAAAATTATAAGCTCTAAAATATCAATTTGAGGTAATAACCTCAGTGATAAAGGAAAATTCTCAAAAATAGATTTATTATAACCATTCTACTAATACTATGAAATCTATATACTAATAGTATGAAAGTGTTTAATATCAACATTTTTGATACTCTTTGTTTGATTTTTAAAAGTAAATGGTGTTTTAATTTTAATTTTAGTCAGATTAGGTGTACTTTCAATATCAGTTTAAAGTTTTTTTGATATCTGCAATAGTTACAGAAGAATCATCTGGCCACACTTAACAATTACACCCTGTATATGTACCTATACCTTTCAAGGGAATAAATAGAAAAAAAAACCAGGTTGTTAAGTTTTATTAGGGTTCCGTAGCCAAATGGCAAAAAATGGAACCCTAATAGATTCGTCATGTTTGTCTTGTCTGTCCGTGTGTGTCATAGCTACTTCTTTCCAAAACTATAAGAACTATACTGTTGAGACTTGGTAAGTAGATGTATTCTGTGAACCGCATTAACATTTTCACACAAAAATAGAAAGAAAACAATAAATTTTGGGGGTTCCCCATACTTAGGACTGACACCCAAAAACCTTTTTTCATCAAATCATCATGTGTGTGGGGTTATCTATGGATAGGTTTTGTAATAATATTTATGTAAGTACCTAGTTCATACAAAACTTTATCTGCACCCATATTTTAGGATGATTTTATTTACAAGGGACAGAACGAACATTCGAATATCTATATATTTTTCTTAATTATGTCAGTGCCTTGGCGTTTGAAAACGCGGTATTTTTTTTTCCAATTTCATATACAAATACAGCGAATTGAGTCGAAGTCAGATTGTTAAACTGACTGTTAGATAGCTTAACCCCTAGCCCTGAGGGAACCAAGACTATTTAAAAAAAGTGATCATATAAAATGTAGCACAACATATCATTAATATAATTAAGCTGTTTGAGAGTACTATAAAGACAACTTATAGGTCGGGATAAGATAATCATTCATCATAGAAATAATAATGCTATAAAATGATAAAATAAAAGAATTTTGACTGATATATTTTTAACTGAATTTTGAGAATTGTATCCATCCAAAACCTATGTCCAAAATGTGTATATCCAAAAGCTTTTCAAGAGTAGACTTGATGTTGTAGTAGGCTTTACGTTGGTCAAATTACATATAGCAGTCATTATTGATTGTGATAGGTTTTTAATATTGTGAAGTGAAACCACAAAAATATTTGCATGTCTGTCAATACGAAACTTTATTTGTGAATGTTTCTGGCCAAATAAAGAACTTTGCCTTTAGCTTTTGAAAATTTGTATTCGCTGAAAGTATTATCAATTGTAAATTAATTTCAGGTCCGGTCCGAGATACAGACTCGTGAACAAGAGCAAGAGGCTGAAATGGAGAGACTGGTGACAGAGCCTGTCGAACCAGTTAAAGAAAAGAAAGAAGTTGTGGTCGTTGTAAGTGATACTTAAAGTTATATGTATGTAATTATATCAATGTGTATTTTTGATAGAAAATATACCTTAGTAAAAACTGCTTATATTCGTTAGACGAATATTTTCAACTAAAAACTTGACTATATACTATATAATACTGCTACTAATCTTTTGTTAAATTTATATTATTGTAACTAATGATTTAGAAATGTATTTTATAAAATTTGCACGTCATAAATGTGGCAAACATGTAGGTACTTAATAATATTTATGTAACATCAATCTTACATGTTTATGCAAATGAAAACTTTGACTTTAAGTTGCCTATGTAATCCCAAATTGGCTGTAAATTTTAACTCAAATATACTATCATACCATAAGAATGAATGACATTCAACAGTGGAGCTATTTTTTTTAAATTTGAATTTGATTTGCCCCTCCCAATACAATGCTCATGATTCTTGAAAACCCTAAATTCTGAGCGGCACTACAATTGCGCTCGTCACCTTGAAACATAAGATGTTAACTCTCATTTGCCCAGTAATTTCATTAGCTACGGCGCCCTTCAGACCGAAACAGAAATACTACTGATGAAGAAAAAAACAGCTAAATGATCACTTTGGCAAGTTACAATACTTAACATGACATATTATCAACAAAGTATAGACCATAATGCCACACTTGTTAATTTTAACCAACCTTTATGATCATCTATCTATCTATATATATATATATAAATAAATTACTGTTTGTTAGTCTCGCTAAAACACGAGAACGGCTGGACCGATTTGTCTAATTTTGGTCTTGAATTATTTGTGGGAGTCCAGAGAAGGTTTAAAAGGTGAATAAATATGAAAATTCTCGGAATTAAATAAAAACAACAATTTTGTTTTTCCTTTGATGTTTCCCCCGTCGTTTAGGAATCAAGTTAAAAGAATAGTATACAATGAATAACTAATTAGAATTTATATTATCTTTCTAACTCTCTCAGGAGGTAAAAATTACCTAATTTTATATACAGAACAACGTCTGTCGGGTCAGCTAGTCTTGTATATAATAGGCACCTTTTACTGATAGTTTAAAAGTAATATAGCAATTTAAAGTCTATTTAATTTTTTTTTAGTTTGTTTTATGTTGCTGTAGAACATTTCACTCTCCAATTATTAAAATGTGACCTTTTTTTAGTCTTAACATAATCTGCTGTGCAAAGCTTTAAATAAACTACATTGAATTAACAGTAACACTTAATCAAAGAAAATACAATGAATAAAATTCTTAATCCAAGTCTAGGCATTTGCCTAGACTTGGATTAAGAATTGAATTGGAAGAAGAATAAAGAGGATATTTATCCTATTGAAAAATTTCATTTGTAACTTACTCTAATATTTTAAACCTAACAGTAAAGGTTTGAAAATGTTAAATACAATATAATTATTCAAAATATATAATACTTTTCATAATGATGATAATATAGAAAAATATAATATTACACTGAAGCACCCGCAACCGGCGAGCATGTATGAAAAGAGTAATGAATGTAGAGGAAGCGCGTGAGGTTTGTAAGGATAGAAGCAAGTGACGTTCTGTTGTCTCTGACTACCCCGACGGGAACAAGGCGTGAGTGTGTGTGTGTGTGTAATATTACAGTTCCAACACGTGTATATGTGACAGAAAGTGTGAACTTAAATCTATAGCCGAGTGGATAGCGATCCTACCTACTAAGCTAGAGGTCCCGGGTTCGAATCCCGGTAGGTGCAAGCATTTATATATAGAATATAGATGTTTGTTTCCGAGTCATGGATGTTTAAAGGTGTTTATGTATGTTTATATGAATATATGTATGTTTAAGTAAGTATATTGTATTAAATATATCATTGTCTTGTAACCCATAACACAGGCTATATATGCTTAACTTGGGGCAAGATAATTTGTGTAAACAGTGTGTCAATATTAAAAAAAAAACAGAGATTCAATAAGTTTCAATATTCCAGGAAGAAGAGTTGCAGTTTAAAACAACAGTGGCAAAAAATATTTACAACATGATTGTTGATCAAAAGTGAGTATTATTATATTTTATGATATTTTAAGAGCACAAAGAATTTTCATAAAATAATAATTCATTAGCTAACGCAAATAATTCGTATTATCAGGTTGTCAGTTGGTCTATACGCTAGTATATATTATAAGTCTATGGTTTGTACTAACACTATTGCTTAACGGTTGTAGAAAGCCGGCATCCTGTGGACCCTTATTAGACTAAGGCTGAGTTGTATCAACTAACTTTAGCAATAACAAACATGTTAAAATACCGGTTAAGCAAAAAATGTGTTGCACCATTTGACAATTTTTAGATGACGTCATAACTTTAACTGTTAACCTATCGTTAATGTTAAATACTATCTAAATAGCGATGTATTAAAAATTTCAGATAAATATTCGATATTGACTTGTTATTTCACTATATTATACAATGGTGCAATACATTCCGCAGATCATGTTAAAGTCAGTGTTACTGTAATTTTTTTTTATTTATATAAAAATAAGGGACGAGACGAGCAGGACGTTCAGCTGATGGAAATTGATGCCTTGCCCATTAAAATGCAGTGCTGCTCAGGATTCTTGAAAAACCCAAAACATCTGAGCGGCACTATAATTGAAGTTGCGCTCGTCACCTTTAGAAATAAGATGTTAAGTCTCATTTGCCCAGTAATTTCACTAGCTATGGCGCCCTTCAGACCGAAACACAGTAATGTTTACACATTACTGCTTCACGGTAGAAATAGGCGCCGTTGTAGTACCCATAAACGATCCGGCTTCCTGTGCAAAAGAGCCTTCTACTGGTAAAAACTAGTTAAATTTGATTTGAGCCTTAACTGTAACCGCTAATATGATGCAACCCAACTTAAATATGTTATATTATTTTCAGAAGTAAAAAAGTAACCCGCAATGAGTTATTCGCACCCGGCCGCATGGCGTATGTCGTCGAATTGGACGAGGAGGGGACGATCGACAGCGACATTCCGACGACACTCACTCGAAGCAAGGCCGACGTGCCGGAGTTCGACGAGCGGACGTCGTCGGCCACGACCAATGACGTCATCATTGAGAAACTGGCACAAATATTCTCGTACCTAAGACACGGAAGACATAGGAAGTTAAAGAAATTGAAAGTAAGAACAAAAATTTCGAATGATGTATCATTTTGGTACGAGTAGTTTTTTTATGGAAAAAGAGGACACACGAGCGTACGGGTCTCACTGGTGTTAAGTGATCATCGCCGCCCGCATTCTCTTGCAACACCAGAGGAATCACAAGAGTGTTGCCGGCCTTTAAGGAAGGTTTACGCGCTTTTTTGAAGGTACACATGTCGTATCGTCCCGGAAACACCGCACAAGGAAGCTCATTCCACAGCTTCGTAGTACGAGGAAGAAAGCTCCTTGAAAACCGCAGTGTGGAGGACCGCCACACATCCAGATGTCAGAGTCAAAGTCAAAATTCTTTATTCATTGTAAAACTTTATAAGTTATTTAGTGCAAGTCAGGATGAAGTACAAAAGTTACAATAGCATTCACATGAGTATAACAATATTCATTAACAAAATTTAGAACATTAATTCCAACTATCTTTCACGCTATAATAGGCCTTAGATGTTAATTTATTTTTTACGATACATTTAAATTTTTTAATAGGTAACATTTTAATTTCATTTGGGAGTTTATTATAAAATACAACACAATCCACTTTAAAAGATTTAGCAATTTTACGGAGCCTAGTAGATGGAATTGCGAGTTTATGTTTTCGAGTATTGACACTGTACATCACTATTCTTTTTAAATTGGCTAATATTTTTATGGGCGTATAGGAGGTTCTCGTATATGTACTGGCAGTGTACTGTCATAATATTTATTTCACTAAACTTTTCTCTCAATGAATCCCTTGAACGCATTTTATAGACTGCTCGAATTGCTCTTTTCTGCAGCACAAATATGTTTTCAATATCTGCAGCCCTACCCCACAATATAATTCCATAAGACATGACACTATGAAAGTAGCTGAAATATACAAGTCTAGCCGTTTAAACATCTGTCAGCTGCCTAATTTTTTTTATCGCAAATACTGCAGAGCTAAGTCGATTACATAAGTTTTTTATGTGAGCATCCCATTGTAGATTAACGTCTAATGTAATGCCTAGGAATGTTGTCGTTTCTACTACATCAAGTTTTTCATTATTAATTTTTATAGGTGTTGGTTGGTGTTTTATATTTGGAAGTGTAAACCTTACACATTTTGTTTTCCTTTTGTTTAAAAGTAAGTTATTAACATTAAACCAATTTACTACTTCAGCAATGTCGTCGTCAACCTGACAAAAAGTTTTTTGCTGGCGTTTTATTTTAAATAACAAAGATGTATCGTCAGCAAACAGTATAATATCATATTTATTTTGAACTAGCTGACCCGGCAAACGTTGTTTTGCCATATAAAGTATAATTCACGCGATAGTTTTATAAGTAATAAAATATTGCCTATATTATAGCCTGTACATCATTTTGTTCTATTGTCAATAGTTTTTGCAGCGCACGCAAAAATAGGTTTTCGATTTTACATCTTGTGTTACAAAATAGCAATTTTATTACGAATCCCTAATTTTGAAAAAAAAAAATAGCCTATAGCCTTCCTCGATAAATGGACTACCCAACACTGAAAGAATCATTCAAATCGGACCAGTAGTACCAGAGATTAGCGCGTTCAAACAAACAAACAAACAAACAAACACTGCAGCTTTATAATATTAGTATAGATAGTATAGATAAGGTATGGTAAATCATTCACGTAAACCAGGAACAAAAAAGGACCCAAGATTGAGCCCTGCGGTACACCCATCGATATGATAGAGCCAGTTGATCTTTTTCCATTAACGTCTACTCTTTGAATCCTATTACACAAGTATGATTTTAGTAAATCTAGTGAAACATCCCTAACACCATAGTGGTGAAATTTTTGAAGTAAGGTTTCATGATGAACGCAGTCGAATGCATTGGATAAATCACAAAACACTCCTAACGCATCACATGACTCCTCCCAAGTGTCCAAAATATTTCTTATTAAGTCGATACTAGCATCTGTGGTTGAAAGACCTTGAGTAAAACCATATTGTTTATTATGCATGAGGTTATTATTGTAAAAATGGTTAATTAATTGCGTTAACATAATTTTTTCCAAAATCTTGCTAAAGGTTGGTAGTACTGATATGGGTCTAAAATTGGTGGGGTCAGCTTTATCTCCCGACTTAAATAGAGGAGTGATCTTGCTCTGTTTCTTTTGGTTTGGAAATATACCGCAATCTATACACTTATTGAAAATAAAAGCTAAGTCTTTGGTGATACTGATACTGGGGTGCGCCAGACCAGAGATGACAGCAATACTCCATGTGTTGCCGGATCTGCGCTTTGTAGAGCGCAAGAATGTGTGCCGGCTTGAAGTATTGCCATGCTATATTAATGACGCCCGGTTTCTTCGAAGCCAATTTGGCTTTGCCCTCCAGATGGCCACGGAATTGGCAATCGCTCGAAATTTCGAGACCCAGTATTCCGATACTAGGCGAGGCTTTAAGGGAAGTGTTGTTGAAGAGCGGAGATACGGCAAATGGGGTTTTTTTAGTGGTAAACTCGCAAACTTGATTCTTTTGGGGGTTAAATTGGACAAGGTTCAACTTACCCCATTCCGCGACCTTCTCGAGGGAGGACTCGATAGAAGACACAAGTTTCTCCCGGCACTGGTCGACGTTTTCCCGAGAGAGACCTGCATGGCCCGTGTATACGGCATCACCAGTGCTGTCGTCTGCATAGCAATGAATGTTGGAGGTGTCCAACATATCATTGATATGCAGAAGAAACAGCGTGGGAGATAGCACACAGCCTTGGGGCACTCCAGCGTTCACGGGCATGGGATTCGAGCAATAACCGTCGACAACGAACTGTATGCTGCGCCCAGTGAGGAAGCTAGAGGTCCACTTGCATAAGCTCTCGAGAAGCCCAAATGATGGAAGTTTTGCGAGGAGCGCCTTGTGCCATACACGATCAAAGGCCTTCGCTATATTCAGGCTAACTGCCAGGCCTTCCCCCTTGCTTTCAATAGCCGCCGCCCATCTATGTGTTAGGTATACCAGAAGATCGGCAGTCGACCGAACATGGCGAAAGCCGTACTGCCGGTCGTTGATCAACTGGTGACCCTCAAGAGCTGGCGGTTAATTATGCTCTCCATGATTTTGGAGAGTAGGGAGGTAATAGCAATAGGCCTGTAGTTTGCCGGATCCGAACTGTCTTCTTATTTTTGGATCGGATGGACAAGTGCTGACTTCCATGAGTCAGGGACTACGCCTTTTGAATAAGAGTGCCGGAATAAACGCGTTAGCACCGGCGTCAACTCAGGGGCACACGTTCTAAGCACGATTGGAGAAATGCCATCCGGCCCGTTCGACTTCCTGACGTCCAACGAAATCAGAGCTCGCCGAACAGTTTTCTGTCTGAACTGTACTTCAGGCATAGAGCTCTGACAACTGAAAAAATATGGGAGTGACTTATTTATGATGCGTCACAGCGTCACGATATTCCGACACTATGAAGTAGTTGATAAATTTTCTTTTAGGATAGTTACAAAGTAGATACATAACAACAGCTAACCAGTAATAACCGGTAACCAAGAAGTCAGATGAATACAGAGGTTTGTAGACAAGATAGTTTTGATTTCTTACGCTGCGGCCACATTGTTGCGGTAAGGCGATGGAAGCGACACGTGTGGCAAATTCCTCATAATTGACATGTTTATATCGATACCTCAGTTTCAAAGTGTAACAAGTCTGAAATTCACTATGTTTGAGAAAAGTATGAGAAATTGTTCGATAAACGATAACCCAGAGACATAAGTGAATATAGTTCAGTTGTTACTTATAATATATTTTCATAAGTCTAGAATATTTTCGTTTCAAACAGTGACAACTAGAGTTGTTTTCTTTTGGAACCCTTTTCTGAATTGTTACTCTTTGGAACTTAGGTATCAAAATAAAAGTTTGGAAGTTATTTTCGTTTTCTAAAGAAGTATAAATTTCTTAAAAACCCATTTTTTTGCGTAAGTATTTCACAAATCTGTTTCAAAATTTATTAGCAGTAAAACGTAAGTCACTGTTCGATCTACGGACCATGGACTCTGGATCTTTATTTGCATGAAAAATTTATAGTTAAAGTTGTTATAAATTTAAGACTAAGTTTCGTCTTGACAGACATGCAAATATTCCATGGGTTACGTATTCAACTAACATAAATCGATAACTGGTAAATTGAAGTTGGCCAACGTAAAGCCATACCTAGAAATAATATAATAAATATAATATTAAGAATAAGATTGTTGGTGATCGGACTTTTGGACAGATGATGAGCATGGTTCGTCACTTATTGTTATCATATGAACAGGAAAAGTCAGGCGAGAAGGGTCGCAACGACGACTCGATCTACGGCGATATTGGCGACTACGTGGTCGGAGAGAGGCGTGGCGACCGCGGCGACCAGCGCGCTCGAGACAGCTACTTCGATAAGCACGACGCAGACGTCGACAAGGACGAAGGTGGGGCCCGTGTGACACGGACGAGAAAAAAAAACAATTGTTAAATAACGTTTGTGTGGGAAAGGTTACTATAGCATAAACGATTTTCTTAATGACACCACAGACGGAATTAAGCCCAGGCTCTTTAATTATAAATGTTTACTGTACGATATCACATTGTAATCCATATTTTTATATAAAAAAAGCCCGCTGAGTTTCTTGCGCCCGTTCTTCTCAGGTATGTGGCAGTCTATTTTTAATGGGTGGTAGTTTTCCACGTACAATAAGTGATTTTGAATAAAAATATTGGAACTCCGCGCCGTGGTATTAACGAGTGAAGCGCCTTTAAGCCTAGTGTCTGTGCAGTTATGGGGGATACCAGATAACACAAATTATGTCCCGTTATTAGTCCTATGACTATATGACTATTATATAGCCTCATTACTTTTAACTCTGATTTTTTAATTTCTGATAGTCAGATTGTTTCCTAAAATAAAAATAAATATCGCAAGCATGTAAAACAACAACAGTAACACCTTAAGTAAGGATTGGCGGTTTGATTTTTAGAGAACAAATACATAGTTATTTGCTTTACAGTGATTTGGTTACTAAGTAAATACATAAATGATGGAAATTTGGTAGAGTACTGGATCCCCCACAACTCGAATAGCTCTGCGTTGCAAGCTATTTAATGTTTAGAACTGATACTGGGATGCACCAGATTAAAGATGAGATTGATACTTGTATTGATTTAGTGTTCCTCACTACTTCAAAAACATATTGGTAAAGACAGACCTGTTATCATAAATCACCCAATATTTCGGGTAAACTCCCCGTTTATTATCCGGTCACACTGGATGTTATTATCACGCGTAGCGGAGGTTTTGTGTCCTAAACAGCGATTTGATTTGTATTATGAAAAGAACAAAAAATAGTGTTATAAAAACTATTGTATCTCTGAAAGGTAATCCCTTGACACTTTTATTATAACCAAGCATTGATTTTATAAAATTTCTCAATACACGGCAGCATTTAAAAAATATTTTAATGCGACGTAAACTGATCCGTCACTAGAAGATGGCAGATGTCATAATGGCGGCTGATCGGCTTATATTAGTGTAAGTGTGCGTGGGCTTGTGTATTTACACGTTAGCTGGCTTGTTTTGATGCTTCACTATTACGTTGGTAACACGGAGTCCTTCTTTTTTTTACTTGTCCATGTTTGTAACTAGTATCGTGCAATATTTTAAAATATATAATATACTTGAATTGTAATTGAAATATCTATATTTTACAGTTACCATTAATAATTACAATAATCATTGGCTCAATCACAATAGGGCAGTGTTACCCCATACTGAACTCAGCATACAATAAGAAGAATTATTCTATGCTGAGTTCTGTATGGGGAGGAGAAGAATAGAATTCACAATAAGTAATGTCTACTCGAACTTAGCGCTCTGGCTTATATAGGGCACGACCGTCTACCGTGATGATGCTACCAACTGTTAGTTGGCACTGAAGTAGTACAAACTTGCATCACCACTAATCACTATGGATCTGTATGGTATCTCAGTCACTCGGCCGCCAGTGACGCCCCACCACGTGATGCAACACGTGGTTACTGTTGTGTTTTGTTTGTTAATTGCATACAATGGATAATTTCGGTACAGAAAGTGTTATTATAGAAATTCAAAGTATGCCATCAATTTATGATAATAATTCCTCATCAGATTATTTCGATAGAGATGTATGAACCAACCACTGTTTCCTTTTTACTTCTTAGACACACACACACACACAAACATACGTACATACACACACATGAACACACGCGAATTTGTTTTATTTTTATTTTGTACTAATTAGTATGTGTTATGTGTCAGGGGCGGGTCCTGTGGCGCCCCGCCCGGAGGAGCGCGACAAGCGGTCGGCGGCGCTGCTGTCGCGACTGGCGGCGGAGCCCGAGGGCTACGCGGAGTGTTACCCGGGGCTGCGGGAGATGGACGACGCCATCGACGACTCGGACGACGAGGTGGACTACTCCAAGATGGACGCCGGCAACAAGAAGGGCCCCATAGGTCGCTGTTATGACAACTTACTTACTCAATTTTTTGATTGAGTGTAAATTCCGCTAATATTTGTCTTCAATGAATTCCACACGTGTTTCGCTTCTACACGAGGCATCCTAAGTTGACTCGCCCAAATATGGCACGAGACTAAAAAGTAGAATTAACACTCAACAAAAATCAAAACATTTGGATGATTATGGATTTACAACGAGCTTTTCATATTGCCTCGCAGTTTCACTCTCTTATAATTATTTAAAAATGCCTGATTTTCTTGCAGCCATTCTCTCAGGTCTTTTTGAATTTGACTTTTAATAAGTGATACTTAATAACTCTCAGCTTCTTACTTTAATGTCATTAAGAATAGAATGGCGTGGTAAGCCGTTCAGTTAGCTAGTGGAGCATTAAATCAAAATTGGCCATGGCGAGTTAAAATAAATCACGCCGGTTGATTTGCAAGAGTATGTAATACAAGGCTCATCAATAAGCGAGTTAGAAAAGGAATCGGACAGAAAAGTTTTACTTCTGAAGTATATCGCTTAATAATTCACGAGCGATAAATAATTAAATGCTTAAATTTAAGTCAAGCCTGTATATCAGTAGGGGCCTGTATCTGTAGCCTGTAAGGAGGGGCTTTATGGGTATAAATTAAAAAGATTCCCGAAATCAACTGTATGCAGGACGCCTTATATGATCACTTTCTTATGTATATCAATGTATACAGACTTACACTTGAGATAGATATTGACCGCTCCATTGCGTTGTCTCTTTGAGTTGGGTCGATTTTGTGCATGTTTAGATTTGCATGTGGGAGTTGAACTCTCTTTTGACAGGTTTTTGATTGTGATAACAGGTCGTTGGGACTTTGACACACAAGAGGAGTACTCGGCGTACATGAGCAGCAAGGAGGCGCTACCGAAGGCCGCCTTCCAGTACGGTGTGAAGACTCAGGACGGCCGGAAGACGAGGAAAACCAAGGACAAGAGCGAGAAGGCCGAGTTGGACCGAGAGTGGCAGCAGGTGAGGCTAGACTGAATACGAACTGGTACATCAATAGGAGTCCTATATTGAATTAAGGAAGCTTTGGTTGCTGTGGTTATATAATATCATCAATTGACTCTCAAAGATGGGCTACCCACAACATCTGGTTTGTGCGTCAGGGGCGTTGGCTTTCTACTGAGGTAGGCACAGCTGTAGAGAGTACTCAATAATATAATAGCTAGATAAGTTTTGGTTTTAAAATGCATCTATCGTAACCATAATGCACTTACCTACACGATAATATGAGTAGCAGACCGCAATTTTATTAGATTCATAATTCGTTAAACTGCTTTCCTTTTTCATCTCAATAGCCTTAGTACGCATAGTATTTACATAAAATGTTTTTTATTCAAATTCACTACACATTTTCATTTTTACCGCCATCTAGCGGTAAAGAGACATTATTACTGCAATTACTATATTGATTTATCATGCAGGATATTGAAAACAATACAATTATTATAAATATTAATGATTATTTTATGCACTTTTTTTAAACTTGTGTCTTCTACGTTTAATTTATAATTAGTATTTACTTTTTCCACGTATTACTAACCGAATAATTTTTAGTTGATAAAGACTTATAAACTAATAAATAAACATAACAAGAAAATACTCAGTCCATTTATCCATCCGCTCTTGGGCGCGCAAACTACCTTGGAACTAAAAGTTGAAACGGGACATAATCAATTACACATGAGAGCAAGTGAGATAGATTATTAGATCGGGGCTCGGGGGCTTACATTGCGAAATTTTTTGTTAGGATTCCAAGGCCAGTTGGTCAGTAGACTAGCTTATTATCGCTGTCAAATTACGAAGACATATTTTTGAAACATTACATATTTATCTAGCCTACCTTTTTCCGTGGTAGTATAACTTTGAAGAATATTTTTCGTAATAAATTGCATTGTAAACTCATTGGCTTGATCTAGGCAGTCTTATGAGTGCTTATCAAAGGTTTTTACTATTAGTTAGTGTAAGATAGAACTTACTAAGTGAGTTTTGCACGGGTAGAAATTTGTTTAATAACGGAATTTAAATTATCTTTAACACTAGTGGCTGTTCTTTTATCGCGAAACATTATCTACTCCAGCGAGTTGCTTTGAGGGTTAAATGAAGGTTGAACAAGATGGACTTTAAAAAGTGTGGGTATTGTTGTGGCTTAATTAATTATAGCCATTGGTACTAACATATTATCCGTAAACGAATTGGTGTCGTTCGCCTTGGTAGTTTTATAGGATGTTCCATAAAACACATGATTTGCATCAGGCCGGATGATAGGATAACTGAACAAGCTCTTACCGATATACAGTCTTGAGTTGTATTTAAGTTAGATTAATGAGCATGTACCGAGCTGGTTGCTGGTGATGGAGAGACGTTAATGTTTGGAGGAGCCATTGGCCGAGAAAGAAACCGTTGTTTGTAGAGTTTTAGTCGGAGCTGCATCTGTCCTTATCACACTAATGATTGTCTCGCCCGCGTTAGCGCGACGGTATGTTGTTTTATATTTCTTAAATCTCAAAAAGGGCTGCGCTAAGGATATGACGATATAAGTGACGTCCTATACACATAAAATGACATATCATTCGCAGTCTGTTAGCAGAACTGCCAAAGTGTGTTTAAAGACAATGTAAGCACACTTCTCCTTAGTAGTGTGTCAACTGTTACTGTCCGAATCGGATCCTAAATTGAAAATTCGTAACCTGTACTGAATAAATGTTTTACAATGCTGCTTATTGACCGAGAATATTTTAAACAACTGGAGTAAATGCGGTATTGTATAGATATAGCAGTCGAAGCTTATAATGATATAATTTGTGGCATTTTACATATTTCGGCTTTGTTTTTATAATACGTTATTTGTCTATATTCAACGTCATTGGATGATATATATTTTTCGTTAGGATCTACATTTTACTCGTATGTTTCTGTGAGGATTTAAAAACGTTTCAGGACAGGAGATATATTTGAATCTAAAATTTCCATTAAATGTTTGTTACAGATTCAAAATATAATACAGAAACGGAAAGTGCCAGCGAGCGGGGACGAACCGGGATTCAAGACACCCAAATACTAATAAACAAATTGTGGATAATGTATAATAAATAGTATTAAGGTTTACTTGAGTATATAATTCAATATATTCCTAATCCACCTTCGGTCCAATCATTGAAAATAAAAATGTAAGGGGACGACTATGTAAGCAATTCTCTATATAATTTCTTGTTGGTCCGCATAAGTCCATTAAAGTGCTCCGCAATGCTCACAAAAATATTTTTGCTTGCGTCGGTGTCGATGCCGGGTCAACGTCTTGTTGAAAGGTATGCCTCAGACCTGAGAAGAACGGCCCCATAAACTCAAAAAATATGGTTAAAATCTTATAATAAAATTTATTATTTATAGCCTGAGTCTTAATATATATATCCCAATCTGTGGAATCATTAAGAAAGTCATTTATGATATAGTAAACTTTACCACACAAACGTTTTTTTAACAATTCCTTTGAATTGCGTAATACATTTGTTTCGAAGTTATTCTGGGATCTTGATGGATGGAGGGATGGAATTTATCACGGGAAGTGTACCGAAGAGTTGTTTCACCTAATTCCTGCCGCCAAATTCCACCTTTCCACGACACGCCACAAGTTAGGATATCACCCCCACCATCTGGATGTGTGGCGGACCTCCACAGTGCGGTTTTCCAGGAACTTTCTTCCACGTACTACAAAGCTGTGGAATGAGCTTCCTTTTGCGGTGTTTCCGGGACGATACGACATGGGTACCTTCAAAAAAAGCGCGTACACCTTCCTTAAAGGCCGGCAACACTCTTGTGATTCCTCTTGTGTTGCAAAGGAATGTGGGCGGCGGTGATCACTTAACACCGGGTGTACGCTCGTTTGTCCTCCAATTCCATAAAAAAAAATCTTGCTGTAAAAGCATATACAACGCTCCATAAAAGACTTATTAACCTCGACTTAGCCGAGTAGTAGGCATTATGAGTTTGTTTGTTCCTGGTGTTAACATTATGGTTATGACAGTTTCAAACAAATTCACTTACGTGCTTATGTACATACATTATCAAGAATATATTTTTACAATTAAGTAAATGAAACACACCACCGACGTTACCAATACATAGATCCTAATTTTATATGGGCCTAAATGACCAAAAAATTGTGCACCGATAATGAGTAGCATTGTCTGTGAATAGTAGCACTGACTCCAATTATATAGCCATGTGCCTATCACCTTGAGATTTACAGATGGGCTGTCTATAATTTCGAGGCCTATTATTATTAGGGACTGAAAAGTGATGAGTTAATAGCAGAACTGTACCTCTTCCAAGATTTGAATCACCAAGGAAAATAGACTAGTCTTATGGAAGAAATAGTGATGCACAAAATTCGTGCTATCATGCTGTGATTATGAAGTTCGAGTCGCATCGGCTAAGATTGGACGAAGTGCCGGATTAACCGCATAGCAAGAGTAGCAATTGCTACGGGCCCCGCGTGAAAGGGGGCCCCGCATATTTAAATCCACTCATCTCTAACTTGAGTGCAATTTTTTTAGTGATTTTTTTTAAGATTTTGGTTTATTGAATTTACTTGATATCACAAAAACGTCAAACTTTACAACTTTTCCTACCAAGACAATCGTCAGACACTCGGTAACAGACTATTTGCAATATATACTAGTCAAAACAAAATAAGGGCCACCACCTTATACAGTATTCTCATGAATCCTTGAGGTTTAAAGGTTGATCATTGATTCAATTGGATAAATTGATTGATTTGTATTGTAGACAGAATAAAATAATGATGCATTCCATTAAAAAAAGAAATTTTCTCCACTTTTTCTTAAAATTAACATTTTTGCAAAAATAATTAGTCAGGAAAAAAAATTCTGAAAAAATAAAAACCTAAAATGTCGGTTGATTTACGACTTTCCTCAATATCTAGTATGCCGTCCTCGATTACTAATGCACTCTTGAAGCCTAGAAGGTACACTCTCCACCAGGTGTACCACTGTTTCTTGAGGAATTTGTTCCCAGCTTGATTTCAGAACGTTTATTAGCTGTCTTTCATTGTGCACGGGTTGGTTTGTGCTTCGAACACTGCGTTTCAGTAAGTCCCACATGTGTTCAATGGGATTTACATCCGGACTGTTTGCAGGCCAGTCCAACACCTGCATACCAGCCTCCTCTAGGGCTTCTCTGGTGGCCCTAGCTGTATGAGCGCGAGCATTATCGTGCACATGGGGTCTTCCTCGATGTAACGTTGAGCTATTATTGTGCCTTCGTTTAGAATTACCAGCTCGGTTCTGCCGGACATAGAGATTCCTCCCCATACCATAACATTGGGGCCCCCAAATCTGTCACTTTCATGGATGCAAGCATCCGAAAATCGCTCTCCTTCACGCCTCCAGACCCTAATGCGACGGTGCTCACTAAAAAACTTTGCACTCATTCGTAAACAATACTGTCCTCCAATCATTCATAACCCACGCCAGATGCTGCCTTGCGAATGATAATCGGTTTGCACGATGAGCACTTGTTAATGGTATCCGCACTACGCGTCTCCTGGGGAACTGCTGGTCCTTGTGTAAACGATTTCTAATAGTTTGATCACTAACACGTGTACCGGTCGCTTGCCGCAAACGGTTTTGTAAGGAACGGGCTGTTATACAGCGTTCTCTACGCGCAGTCAAGCGCACGTAGCGGTTCTCCTGTGCTGTAGGTTCTCTGCCAGATCCCCGTCTCCTGGTAAGTCTCCCAGTCTCTTGAAAACGATTCCAAGCATTCTGGATCGCTCGCCAGGAAAAACCCAGCTGCAACGCCACAGAACGCTGCGAATGGCCTTCTTGAAGCAATGTTACGGCCCTAGTTACGGTTGGCAAGTCCATATGACTTCGAATTCTCGGCATAACTTTTTTTAAAATGTTAATTCAGCCACTAGTCAAACAAAACTTACTGTGTTCCTGAGAGAATCGTCAATTTGACTGAGTTGAAATCCGTCTTAAAATCGGCTAGAATCAAGTGGTTACAATAAATTAACTAAAACTACCCACTTTAAACAATTATGCGGGTAGAATGCTCAAAAAATGTGTGTAACCAAATAAGGTAACACCACAATAAATTATCAGCTACTTGAGAATGCATAAAAAATAAATTAGCGCTAGCGAGGCCAAAAAAATCAAGTGGCCCTTATTTTGTTTTGACTAGTATAGATTAAGGGCTCTTTCAAAGAATTTGTTACGGGCCCCGTGCTTGCTTAATCCGGCACTGGGCGGATCATATGGAAATATTAGAGTTGTTAAATCTCATTTCCAAGTGTATCACAACAGAAAAGAGGCGAGCAAACCCAAACCCATGGAAATTAAAATTATAATCTAATAATATAATCATTTACTCAATATGGCTATATTTTTGTTTTGGCAATTTTCTTTGAGGATAGTCGACAGTTTGTGCTACTAGAATAGGGGTCGGCAAAGTCGTATGGAATTTCATTGTTAGTTAGTTTTATTTTTAAAAATAATGTTCGTTAAAAATAAATCGTTATTCAGAATTGGACGTTTTGGCAAGTTTGGCTACGTATAGGCAAGTTTGGCTTAAAAGTGTAATAAAAGCCTTCATACACACGCGCGAGAAGAAACAAGAGCGCGCCGTGCGATGAAATATTATTGAAATTTTCGAGAACAACAACCACCTGACATTAAAACGGGAGTGCAATTTGTGATTGATAGTTGATTTCCACTGAATTAGAAAAAAATACCTACTACTCATAGACATGAAAAGTTTACCTGATGGAAAGTCGAAGTATTTATCGGAAAACGTAAGGCTAATAATTTTTTCCAAGAATATGATTTCTCGCTCTCTAGGATAGTCCCTTCATGTTGAACATGCTGATTTTGTGCAAAGTTTCGGTAAAACATAATTTAAACAGAAGCGCCAGACTGTGAGTCTTGGTGGTGAAGGTCTCTATAACGTTACTTAACTTCAAAAAAGGAGTTAGAAGGTTCTGCAAATTATTGTTTGTGTTGTAGGTACCTAGTGTTTGACGGTGACGTGTTGTTATCATAACATGGTATATCACGACAACAGGTCAGTGATATAGCATCTCACAGCAGTGTCATTATTACTCATTATGATGCTAAAACCATGATAGATATTAATGAAATATAATTATGAAGATATTAATTAATTATTTTCTGAATTAGTGAAACTTCAAATACATGAAACACGTAATGGATTCGTATAAATGCCCTGAATTGCATCTATAGCGTACTTGATTGAATTGCAATATTATTTCTAGCATCATCCGTCTCTCCACTGCAATGTACCTACTTCAATCCAAAGATCAAACACCGTATTAGGACGGCGGTAATAGCTTAAAATAAGGGTTTAAGTATTGTGGTTCTGTATTCTGGAAGCGTTAGTAAGGCAGCCGCATTACTCCACGATTGTTACGACTTACGACCGATTATATAATATCACAACTGTGTGTGACGATGATACCGCTCATCAGTTGGTCGGTAATCTGTTCAAAAATACCAATTAAAGATCTTTTTATTAAATTCATAGCAAACTTTATTGAATTAGGCGTTACTTTGCGGAAATCCATAACCAGTACCGTGCCAGATTTTGGCGAGACAACACGTCCTGAGGATCCCTCGTGTAGAGGCGAAACACGTGTCGAATTGTTTTAAAAACAAATATTGGCGGAATTAACACTAAAGAAAACTTAAATCATTTGTATAAATTCATAGCATTTGATGGATGGTAGATTTATTAGCAATTTCAGATATCAGGTATTAAAAAGACCTTATGGAAATATCGACCGAAACGAAGAGTATAATAGTTTCAAAGGGCTCCGTCGTTCAAAAGTGAACGGTTCACAGAACTCACATGGAACTGGAAACCATCCGTGCACATATTAAAAGTCGTAAAACGGGGTTATGCAACGGATGACCTGGTTGAAGTATCGCTAATAATCTAATAATAAATAATCCGCGTTGCATGTTGTTTTTATATCAAAACATACAGAATGAAAGTAAATTATCTACGTAACTGATGTAATATCACATCTGTTATATGTTCATTAATAAGTTATCTGATTTTACTAATTAAAACAATCTTGTGCATGCAACCGTTTTGTGTACGTTCTACTTCAAGACACGCGAAGGATCAATGAAACGGCGATCTCGATAGGGAAAACAACAAATGAACCGGAGCTGATTTGTATACAATGAAATCACAATTTTAACTAATTATCTCCCATCGATCGGCCTTCAAGTTTCACTGCAGCAGCCAGCAGCTAGTAAGTGTCACATTCCGTCACGTTGACTCGTAAAGTGATGACGCGTCGCTGGAGAGAAATGCGACCGAATTCGCGATTGACACAATGCCGGTTCATCGCCACTGACCGAACACCTATGTATATTGTATACAGCTATAGGCTATAGTGTTCTGTAAGCAAAGCCATCTTCACAGGTGTGTAAGCGCAGGTAAAGGTTCCTCCCCCCTCGCGCCCCTTCCCCGAGCGCGCCCACTAGCGCTGCCATCTTGAATTCCGCTCACTCAGACCCGCGCCCGCCTCGCGGCCACCGCACGTACCGCGTTCATGCCACGACCAACATAATAATAAGTGATTTCATGTGATTTAAGTGTCATGTGATAGTGTAGTGCCAGAAAATGGAGTCCACGCCGATCTGTCGGTGTCGTGTGCTGTATCTAGGGTCGGCGGTGCCGCAACAGAGCAAGGACGGTCTGCAAGGCATCCAGGAACCTTTACGTGAACTGTATCCGGAAAAAGGAGCGACTAACAGTGGAATAGATTCGTGGTTGTCGGTCTGGTCCAATGGCATCCTGTTAGAGAACGTGGACGAGAGCGGGTCGAGAGTGTCGAGGTTCTTTCCGATATCGAGCCTGCACTACTGTGCCGCCGTGAGACGTGTCAGTGTCGAGGGTGCTCCCAGGTTCCTCCCTCTGGACTCTCCCTTCGCGAGGGCGCCGGCCGCTCGCCGCCCGCCCTTATTTGCAGCAGTTCTTCGTCGGACACAGGGTATAAAAGTACTGGAATGTCACGCGTTCATATGCCGTCGGGAAGCAGCGGCAAATGCTCTGGTTCGTTGCTGTTTCCACGCATATGCGGACAGTTCGTATGCGAAACGTTTGGAGGCGGAGCGATCGCCTTCTCAACTGCCGCCAGAACCAGACGAAGAAGTGGAAGTATTTGATGGTGATGAGAATCACAAAGTGTGGGTGGGCGAGGTGGACAGAGATGACGCGAGCGACGACATTCCGCAGCAGGCCCGCGCGCCGCGACCTCGACAGATAGCGCGACCTGCTTCCGTCCCGCCGCCTCCGCCGCCAGAAGAACCGAAGAAAAAGTCAACGAAAAAGTCTAAAAAGAAATCATCCGCATCGGCTGACGAATTGTATGGAACAATGCCCGGGCCGGCTATGAACGGTCCTCTTATGAATGGCAGATCCTTAGGTCGCGCCCCGCCGGCGTGGGCGGGTGGGCAGCCCATGGTCCTGGTGGCCCACCCCGCAGCCACACTGCCTCACGCGCGCCACGCCACCCTGGGGCACAGAGGCCGCGTGCCAGCCGCCATGGTGCCGGGACCGTTCGGGCCTGTTCCGCCTCCTGGAAGAGGGAGGATACAATACGCGACAGTCGATCCCCGACGCTCTAAGCCTCCCCCGCCTGCTCTCAAAGCTGCCCAGAGTATGAACGGGCTGGAAGCGGTCGACGATGCTGGTGGGATCTACAGAAAAAAAGGTCATCTAAACGAACGAGCCTTTTCATACAGTATCAGACAAGAACACAGAAGTAGATCGCACGGATCTCTTGCAAATCTCAAATTCGCTGCTCCGCCAGAGGTAAGGATTGTTCATATAGCTACAACTTCAATTTAATTTCACAAATTCATTATAATATGACAAGACTTCTTCGACCATCAAATTTATTTCCACATCAGAGTTAACAAATTCCTATTACGAAATTAGTTTTATGTTACTAGATTGTGTAATTCTTACTCACTTATCCACATTAGCAAATGGATTTTAGCGATAATTGGGCATAATAATTAAAACTAATTGAAAAATCTTGTGATTGCAAGAATATCTCCTTCACGTAAACTGCTAAACCACACGCGATTGTCAAACGTAATTGCTAGTGTTATTTTCTGATCATATTTTGTTTTAATCAAGATTATTGATATCATGCTTTTTTAAACAAGTTAAATAAAATTTCACGTAAGAGATTAATTATGTTCTTAGCACTTGGATTGCACATTGACCTAGCGTTATTGATTTTGTTTTCTGAGATCGATTGTGAAATATTTTTAAAACAATCAAGTTAAATTTTTGCATAGGTAATCTTTATTCTCTCTCATCAAGGCCTGAATTGAGTTTGAATACCAAAAATTGACTCTAGTTACATCCGTTTTTCTCTAAATGAATAGAAGTACTAGTTCTACTTCACTATATTCAAAAAAATCATAGATTGACCTCGGAATTTTCAGTTTTAACCTAAACGTTTGGTTAATATTACTTCAAATAGTATAATTTTTGTTTACAAAAATGCAGAAAAGAAGATTACATCGGGTAGTTGTCTTAATTTTTTGTATTCATCAATTATTTTCAATCAATAATTATTTTAACCTTTAAATACGACTGCCGCATGCCGTCAGCCGCCCTCGTATAGCTAGGTCACTGGCATAATAATATATTAACAATTGAAAATTTTGAAGACGGTATGTTGGATAGAACTAGCAGGCTTTGATTATTAAAGTCACGAAAATATACGCCAGAATTGTAATTGCAAAGTGTAGGTGTCTCACTCGTCATTACATCTTTGTCAAAATATTTTTTTAAAAGGATAATTTTATTTGTATTCAGTACAAAAATCCAAAGAAAATGTTCACACTTCACACCGTGGCAATGGGCCGACAGACCCGCCGAATTTCTTGCGTTCGTTTTTCTCAGGCAGAGGTGGATGGATATATGGTGGACTTATCAATAACTGATTGTAAAAAACAATTTTGAAGAATATTAGAATATGAATTCCGACTATAAAAATCCAGTATTAACTCGAGTTGAATAATTTTGTCGAAGAAGCCGTTTGAATATTAAATCATTATGTATAGTAAGTAATTTAAGAAACAGATTATAGCACACAGCCGTTCGATCGGCAAGATATGCGGTTATGTCGATTAGAAGAGTTGGTACGCGGTCAAACCAGTTAGAAATGTCGCTGATGTTACCGCCGACCGCGACGCGTACATATTGCGTGAACGATCGTTACGAAACGTCAAAAAATTGATACACGTCATCAGACTATTTGAGTGTAGTGAATAAAACTATTACGGCACTCTCAGCTGATATTTGGCAAAACCGGTTGATTTTGATGCTACGAAAGGTTTTGTAAAAAAATAAGATTCAAGTTTTAATTTGTTTCTATAACGATTCCAGAAAACATTCAAAATACATTGTGCTGTGAAACTAAAAGAATTGTTAAAGACGATTGTGTGGTAAATATTACTAGAACATACATGACCTTCTGAATGATACCAAAGAATATGTTATAGTAGGTGCAAGTAATGATACAGCAGATTGGGAATGGAGCGACCGCCGTCAGGCTATTTAATAGTAAATTTTATTGTACGAAATATTTTATTAAAATAAGAAGCCCGCTGAGTTTCATGCGCCCGGTCTTATTAAGTCGTAGATATACATTTTTGAATGGGTAGTGTGTGACGTTTAATAATTGTTTTCAAATCCTATTTTGAATGAAAATATTTTAATTTGAATTGTATTATCATGGGTTGTAGAACAGCAACGGATAGTATTTTCTTTGATTAGTGCGAGTGTTACATATTTCAATAAAAACACTTTTAAAGGATTAAAACGCTTGTAATTATAACTTTGTTTTTACATTAGATTTTGCGTAAAAGATACATATTCATTTTAGTTAACCCGACGTTTCGAGACCTTTCCAGATATCGTTTTCAGGGGGACAATAAGGGATACATAGAATTTTCCATGTTAGAAATATTTCTATGTATTTGAATTATTTTCATGATATATGATGTCGAACGGGAGTACATTTCTTGAATATGTCTTTATAATATCCACATAGTAGGTCAGCGCAATCACGGCTTGCAGGTCACAGGCAATGAGGAGGGTTCAGGGTTAATTACTTAACCCTTACCAGTACGCGTCACCTAAATACCAGCTTGAAGAAAAATCGAAAAAGGAAAACTGCCCAATACGCGGGGTTATGCATGCTTAAAACTATAATGATCACGTTTTGACGAAACTAAATTTTCTTTTTCTTTTCTAGCAAATACATTTTATTCACATAAATATTTTATGCCTATCATATACTTTACTGGATTTGGTGACTCAGCGCGATAACTAGGAAAAATGAATATTCCATACTTAAATCGGTTCTTCGCTCCTCAAATCCCCCGTGTAGTAAATTCAAAACCATCTAAGCCATTACATCCGAGTCCGAGATACGGATTATATTATTTTTACCAGTGGGAGGTGATTTTGCGTCTTTTTATGCCGTCAAGCAGAAATGCAATGCTTAGCTATTGTGTCTGGGACTGAAGGGCGCCGTAGGTAGTGAAATTACTGGGCTAATGAGACTTAACATCTCATGTCACAATGTGACGCAGGCAATTGCGATGCCGCTCTGAACTATGGTTTCAAATCAGGAATCCTCAGCGGTACTTCACTGTAATAAGTAGGGCGTAGGGCTGTCTTACTTTAAGTTCACCATAATTTCAGCTCTCAAATGATTATAAAAACGACATGATTATGTTCATCCAATACGCAGCTAAGTTCTACGTCAGTAAAGTCTGACAATGTCTGAGTACGTTCTATAGATCTCAGACTTACAGCTTACTATTTGTTATCAGTGAACGTTAGTCTCGTCTCGACAGTTTTTCTTTTAAAAAAGTCTTACGTTTCCTTTAATTATTTATTTAGTTATTTTAGGTTAAAATGCACTTAAGATGGGTCAGTTGTAGTATAATCTAAACTTAAAATGAGATCAAATGGAGAGAAACTCGTTGTGTTATTCTTAGAATATTTATATAATTTTTGTAGTTTATTTTTTTTTAAAAAGACCAGAATAATGTGATGTAGTTTTTAAACACATTCGTGTCATTACAGATACTAAAGTGTTGTATATTTGCGGGTGTCATGAATTTTAGATTTAAAATAAGAAAACCTACGATAATTGCAATAACGTAATCTTAAGTTAAAACAATATTGCCTAAACATAAAAAGCTATGAATGGTACATGAAGTAGGCTTTAATATTTTATTGAGACAATCGAAGCGAATGAAGGGGGTAATGTTAGGTATACGGCGCTTATGTACTTACCATATTATTGACGCTTTTGCATACTTGCAGTTGCAAGCCACGTCTGTATCGCATTAATCTATTTTTTTTATGGAATAGGAGGACAAACGAGCGTACGGGTCGAGCATACCTGGTGTTAAGTGATCACCGCCGCCCACATTCTCTTGCAACACCAGAGGAATCACAGGATCGTTGCCGGCCTTTACCCATGTCGTATCGTCCCGGAAACACCGCACAAGGAAGCTCATTCCACAGATTTGTATTGTATTGTAGTACGTGGAAGAAAGCTCCTTGAAAAGCGCAGTGGGGAGGACCGCCACACATCCAGATGGTGGGGATGATATCCTTACTTGTGGCGTGTCGTGTGAAGGTGGAATTTGGCGGCAGGAATCAGCATAAATTATTTCGATGACATGCCCTTAAGAAGGCATCCAAAACTATACCCGCACTTAATAATAAAATGTTTTTGCAATTAATTATAAACTTATTGAAGTTTCTCAACTGATATGTTCTGAGAAAATTGTTAAATGCTTGCAATTAGAATTACATAAGGTAGGTGAAGCAAAAATTCCGACATTTATAAATGCATTAGAATGAGGTAATCGTGTATGTGTGAGGAGAGTCGATATTGTATACGTATCTAATATATAAATGTGTGCAATTACTAAGACTTGCTGTCTGTCCGTCCGCTACACAGCGGGCCCTCTCTCATAAACTGTAATAGTTAGATAGCTGAGATAATTACCGAGTTTGTGTTTCTATTGTATTGTATGCTTTATTATGAACCAGTGGGAGGCTCCTTTGCATAGGATGCCGGCGTGAACCAGTAATGTGGAAACATTACTGTGTTTCGGTCTGAAGAGCGCCGTAGCTAGTGAAATTACTGTGCAAACGAGACTGAACATCTTATGTCTCAAGGTGACGAGCGCAATTGTAGAGCCGCTCAGAATTTTTGGGCTTTTCAAGAATCCTAAGCGGCACTGCATTGTAATTGGCATGGCGTATCAATTATCATCAGCTAAACGTCCTGCTCGTCTCGTCCCGTGTTTTCATAAAAAATGTAATAAAACACCATAATGCTGTATTTCAAATTTATAAGTTTGACATATTTATATATTGGCGTCCTCTCTTATTTCCTTTACAAAATTATTTAAAAACAATTTTTTTTGTTTGATAGTACAGAACCTTTGTCTGACTCGCACTTGACCGCTTTTTAAAAGGTTTATATTAGCTTGACCTGTATCTATGTAATGTGTAACGGATTCTAAATAGTAGGAAATATTTCAATAAACTAGGAATACTTAGTGTGATTATATAAACAAAAAAGGAATTAATTTAAAAAAAGTATGAGAAATAAATTCAAACCCGGGACCTCTAGCTCAGTGGGCAGGCTGTATGGGTCGTCAAATATAAGTCTAAATCCTAAAGCCGGTAGGGTCGCTCAAACTCTTTCAAGTTGTACATCAAAATTTCAAATTAAGATTTTTGCAGCCATAAGCACAGACACACGCACACACACACAGTCACAAGTCAATAATAAGATTATATAGCAAATACGTATATTTTGTATACAATGAGTATATAATAATAAAAGTAATGAGTAAGTTTATTTCTAGAAACATCGATATATCAGTTTGGTCTGTATTACTTACAAGGCCAGAATACCGGTTATGTTATGAATGATGTAAGCTATTAATTTGATAAGTTTATTATTAACGGAGGTTTGATTTGGTTTTTATATGTCTGTGTACGTGTATACTGTATACTTGCGGTAACTGTTATTTATCATTTTCATTTTGAATATTGTACTTTATATAAAACTAGCTGACCCGATAGACGTTGTTCTGTAGGTAATAAAAAAAATACAATGTTATAGGAATTTACCAATAATATTTCAAAACATCAAGATTTATTTCGTAAAAAATGCTCCCTGTTATTATAATTAAATTGTTTCACAGCAGAACTGTGAAACCGTGCGTCAATAAATTCTCTCACAGAAAATATGTCCATACAAAACAAATATTGAAAATAAAAATAATTATGGGTCCCAAATCTAAATAAAAACTATCCTATCTCTCAAGTTGGACCTAACTGCACTCCATGAAGTAATCCCCATTAAAATCCGTTCAATAGTTTAGGAGTCCATCGCGGACAAACAACGTGTCACGTAATTTGTCTTATACCTTTAAACGAGCAATTCTTGTATGTACCTATATATACCTATATATATAATCTGAATCTCGGAAATGGCTCCAACGATTTTTATGAAATTTAGTATATAATGGTAGTTTCGGGGGTGAGTAATCGATCAAGCTAGGTTTCAATTATAAGAAATGTAGTTTTATCCGTATTCTAATGATAAACAGCTACAATAACATTAGTATACAAAGGTAAATTCCGCCACTATATACAAGACTATTATAGCTCAGATGGGACATTGGGTGATCCGGAAAGCAGAAGACCACGGTTCGAATCCAGATGTCCTGTTATTTTTTTTTGTTAAAGTTTTGTACATTCTTAAAAATCCGTCAAAGGCGCCCGGTCGCCCAGATATTATATATTAAGATAGTAAATATATGCAAGTAACTATTAAGACTGAACGAATTCAGTGTAAGTGTACAACAGAAATGTTTAATTACACAATTTAATAATTGTATACAATACTTCTAGATTCATAATATTTTTAATTACCGGCTCGATATGGTGTTTCTATTTAACAGGCATTGTTAGTTTGTTGATAGTCATTTATTTCAGTTATGTAATTTTCAGTCTAAAAGATTATATATTACTCAAAGATATTGTCTTTAATAAAAATTACATAACTCTTCTTCAAATTTCATAAATAAAACATCATTTTGAATCTTATGTTTCCCTGTTAACGAAAAAAGATAGAAAAGAAATGTTTTTAATTACAGATTTCCCAAAAAAATCTAAAAAAATCTCAATTTTTCAGTTATAATCAATTAAATACGATATCTGTTCTTTCGGTTTGTTAACTTCTTTCAGTATATATTTTTTGAAACAGAGAATAAACGAGCGAAGTAATCGCAAAGACTAATTATTATGTTTTAGTTGAATCTGTCTTTACGAGACTTACTAAAGTGAAAACATTCATTTGAAATGTTAAGATAACTAAGTCTACGTCTGTTCAAATAATTTCCTCATTGATCGATGAACTAATAGACGGTGTTTGTTGCAATGTAAGTAATGAACCGACAGTGGATTACGACATTTCTACTTAATGTATGTGTACCAATACAGGATAACGATTTCTCTACAAGTCCTAACCTCGCGGTATTTTAAACGATTTTAGTTTAGTTTCACTTGTGTCAATAAAGCAGGGTTTTCACTATGCACTCCGAGCACTCTCGGATGACTACTCGGACGCCATTGTAAATACGTAATTCGAACGCACTCAGATGGCGGTATCCGATCCGAGTTGATTCGGAGGCGTTTCTATTCATACGTGTTCCCTCAGATTATTTTTTAAAACAAAATGGCGTTATTTAAAAAGAGTAGTATGAACTATATAGATGTTTGGCTCTAGCAGGTAATATTTCCTTTCTGTTTATTTGGTTATATTTTAGTTGCCATGCTTAGTAATTAAATAAAAAATTTAAAAATATCTTCTTCATTCACTTTTGGTGACATTATTTGAACCCAAATTTGAAAGTCCCAAAATAAAAATGCGGGTCCAGTTTCTTCTAATTTCTTTCCCTCTTGATTTTATACTTCAGCGATCAATTTATTCGTAAGCATTTCATTACCAAGTCACAAAAATTTTCATTTGTCATTTGTTTTTCATATTAATTGTATAAGGAAATAAACGCTACTCGGAGGCTAGACTCAGAGGTGTGTCGACCTGAATATGAGTTTACTCCTGTGCCGTCTAGCTCGTAGGAGTGCATCGGTGGGTAATAAATATAAAAATACGTAACACTCGAATAATGAAAACCCCGCATTAACATGTACGTGATCATTCATAGTTGTAACTTAATTTCATTGACTAGGTTTGTGTCGGTATTTTCTGCTATCGTATAAACATTTCTTCATCTAATCTCAAAAGTATTTGTCACTACATGACGATAAGTGACGAGATGAACAAGATATTCAGATGGTGGTAAGTGATAAACCCTGCTTAGCTCATTGCAGCGCTGCTCAAGATTCTGAATTGAACTCAACATTCGTAAATCGCCACTTTGTGTTATGCGATGTTAAGTCTCATAATCCTAGTAATTTCACCAGCTACGGAGACCTTCATATAGAAACACAATATATCGGTGTTCCGAAGAGTTGTCTCAACCGATTCCTGCCGCCGAATTCAACCTTCACACGACACGCTACAAATTAGGATATCATCCCCACTACCTGGATGTGTGGCGTTCCTCCACATTACGGTTTTCAAGGAATTTTCTTTCACGTACAACAAAGCTGTGAAAGAAGCTTCCTTGAGCGGTGTTTCCGGGACGATACGACATGGGTACCATAGAAAAGCGCGTACATCTTCCTCAAAGGCCGGCAACGCTCCTGTGATTTCTCTGGCGTTGCAAGTCTGGTGGTGGTGATCACTTAACACCAGATGACCCGTAGGCTCGTTTGTCCTCCTTTTCCATAAAAAACAATAATACTAGCACATTACTGGTCTAGACAGAAAAAGTAGCTGAAGTAGGTACAGCCTGCATCCTGTGCTAACACCTGCCACTGGTTCACCACAAATATGTTAAATAATGGATTTTTTGTTTATTGATTTTTTTTTAATTTATGACTAGAACTAGTAATAATTCATTGTTTACTATGGCAAAAGGACAAAGAGCAGATAACAGTTATTATTATTAGTTGAACAAAAACATACCGAGATTTACGGATCATGCGGTATGCGGATGGTTGGCTTAGTTGGAAGAGCGCTGGAATCTAGCAGCAACATAAATGTTGGAACAAATTAAAGTTGAATAGTTATTACTGTCAAATAAATTTAAATTACCATATAACGAAATTTTGTAGGTACAAAAAAATTATATTATTATATTCTTTAATACAAAGTTGTGTAAATAAAAATTCTGTAAAACTTATGAGGCACTCGAGGAACGACTCATTAATATTATGAGAATAAAAAGCATTTCAATGTCTTTTTTGTAGGTTGAATATATTATGAAATGTATTTTCAATGCTACAATAGTTGATCTGCGAGCGCGTTGAAATCTTTTGCTTTAGAACTTCGTCGTGACTACGAGCCAAGTATAAACTCTTTCATAATTATATTTATGTTTATTAATTTTTAGAATGATAGAGCTAATGTAGCATCATGTACTAACTAGTCGTATATTATAATTTCTTTACTTGATATAAAATGTCTATTAATGCCAGTATAAATAGAGTCCTAATAATACAAAATTATATAACGTTTTTCAAAAGAAACGACGACACGTGTTTCGCCTCTACACGAGGCATCCTCAGGAGATGTTGACTCACGGAATTCCGCCATGAGATTTAATAGCGGAATTAACTCTCAGAAAAACCCAAAACATTTATATGATTATGGATTTCCGCAAAATAACGCCTATTTCAATAATTTTGTTACAATAATAAATGTTATTTTGTCATCCATATTCCATTACATATAAGTCTATACGTACAGGTTCAAGTCAAACCTTTTTTATGAAGCAGCAAAGCCTTTAAATATATCGAACAGAGCGCGATAACAATTATTTTCCCGCTGTGACAAACTCGAAAATTTTCCTTTTAATGACACAACTGCGTATTCAAGGTCAGTCCAAGGCCAATATTAAGTTCACTTTCAATGTAATTTCAAGATAAAGTAATCTAGAAATAATTACACAATTGGTGAATATTACGTACGCACTGTGGCGTAAAATCATATAACAATAAAATATATAAATTCACGGTCTAATTTCCAGTCCACGAAATATCTGCAGTCACTTATTGCACGAGCAGGCGGTGGTATGCTCACTTAAGAGATTCATATACCATCCATTTGTTCATATAAAAAAAAACAAAAACGTTTTCAATCCCAAAATAATGTCCGATTTTGATGATTTTTGGTTGGTAGTAAGTGATATAAGAGGAGGTTTATTTTTTCCAAATTTCATAATAACTTTCAAGTTATTCGAGTAAAACTATGACGTTTATGTATATTTGTTACAGTCACAGAAATAAAAAAAATAAAACGAATAAGCCTTGATTATATTCTGATAAAGTGATTGACATCAAAATCAAAATATTTTTTGATACGATTTAGAGCGTGCAAAGAGTTTTCTCCCAAATTGCCAATTTGCGATCGCCCGTTTGCACGTTTCGGTTATCACTACGATCACAAAATACCTACAACTTGAATTGTTCATATAGGTAGAGCATATTAATTGTTAAGCGATAGGTTAAACGTTAGAAATTAAATTTTTTTTAAAGGCAGTCGTGGTCACATTTTCTGTCCGTGACATCTACCATACAACTCTGAATTTTTTTTTCAATCCTAGCGCTCGTGAACTCATCTCTAACACCAGAGGTGATTCCTGATTGTGGGCAGCGGTGGTCAATTAACATCAAATGACCTGACCTTTATTATTATAGTTTGTCATTCTATAATAATAAAAAATATTTTGCATATTTTTATTGAATAAGGCGTTACTTTGCGGAAATCCATAATTATACAAATTATTTAAGTTTTCTTTAGTGTTAATTCCGCGAGACTCGTGCCAAATTTTGGCGAGACAACACGTCCTGAGGATGCCTCGTGTAGAGGCGAAACACGTGTCGAATTGTTTTAAAGACAAATATTGGCGGAATTAACACTAAAGAAAACTTAAATAATTTGTATAATTTTTTTTTTATGATAATAAGGGACGAGACGAGCAGGACGTTCAGCTGATGGTAATTGATACGCCATGCCCATTACAACGCAGTGCCGCTCAGGATTCCCGAAAAACCCAAAAATTCTGAGCGGCACTACAATTGCGCTCGTCACCTTGAGACATAAGATGTTAAGCCTCATTTGCCCAGTAATTTCACTAGCTACGGCGCCCTTCAGACTGAAACACAGTAATGCTTACACATTACTGCTTCACGGCAGAAATAGGCGCCGTTGTGGTACCCATAATCTAGTCGGCTTCCTGTGCGAAGGAGCCTCCCACTGGCTCTTAATCTTTAGCTCGCCTATAGTAGGCTTCCTCGTTTTCGGTGTAACAATTCCTAAGAACTCATTAAAATTGTAGGATTTTTTTTGAAACATCTGGTAGAAGAGAAATTTCACATTTATAATGTTAGCGTGGATTATAGGATTCAAATTAGAATAATCTTAGTATACATTGTTTTATTTATTTAATAATATTAATATTTCATTTTTAATTTACTTCATTCTAACCAATATCAGTGACGAAGCATAATAATTTAGGTCAATGACCTATTGCAATCGCCCAAATAATATTCATCTTTACCTCTCGCTCATACACTGAACGTATATTGACAGCAGCTAGCATACTACAATAATTATCGTATAACATTCTATTTGTGGTTCTAAAAAATCTCAAGACACACTTTACTGCACTAGTTTACTTTAACAAACTGATTCAATGTGCGTGCGAACCTCCATTGTATCTAGCCCTCCATGACAGAATTAATATCATATACACAAATATAAACCTTATATCAATGGAATAGAGAACACTGTAACTCTTTAAATTATGTCATCGCAATAGAACAAATGTGCAATAGTGACATTAATTGTTAATTAAAATAGAGTCCATATTTGTTTGAATTCCAGTTGCTCGGTAGACCGGCCAACCATTATGTGGTGGTTCTCAGACACAATGGGTTGCCTTTACAATATCACGTTAATTGGGTAAATTTATTACTAATTAATTAATTAGTAAATTGATAATTTATTCACTATCATATTTACAGTGGTAATTCATTCATAAGAAAAATATTATGCACATTAACATTTTTATAGTACAGTCTTTATGAATACCTTATAATACTTACTTGTTTAAAATATTCAATTATCTAAAAATACATAAAAGGCATTTATTTTCTCAAAATTGATTACTTTTGAATTCTTTTTGATGTCATTTCTAATAATATACTAGATACTACTACCGCTTCGGAAACAAATGGCGCTCTGAGAGAGAAGAAGCTGCGCAAGAAACTCTCCAGCATTCTTTTTTTTTGCTCTTTTCAAAAAAAATATACTATTGTAATATAATATTGTACAGTCATTTCTATCGCTATAAAATAATCATAATCTAGTCCCAGGCTGTTCGATCACTAATCAGCTGTGGAGTAGTTGGATTTACGACACAGCCATTTTTTAATAAAACATTTAAATTTATTTATAGATAATGCCTGAACAGTGGCTGGGACTTCATTATAAAAGTTACAGTTAGTTAGTAATACATTTACCCTTAAAGCTATTATGTATCGCATGAAGCCTACTAGAATTAGTTACAAGTAATCCCTTATTTCTAGTGGTATACTAAAGAAAATCAGTATTAAGAGCAAGAGTTGTCACAAACTTGGCTATAAACGTAACAGCTATTTACATCACAGGTGGTACATATATTTAAACTTCTTATTTGATATTAATTTTCACTCAGTTGCAAAACCGTATTATGTCATTAGAACATAAAACGCATACGACTGGTCTCGTTTACGTGACACCTTTTTAAAATATTAGTACCGATGTGCAGTCGCCGCTCTTTGACACATTGAAACGCCTTTTGGAATACAGACGTTAAGATATGAAGGCTCAGTAGTTCGGTTTATAAAATGGCGCTTCGTTAGTGTCATCTCACCAAGTAGTGCATAAGAGCCTCTGAATTGTATTGCTGGTATTAGAATTATCTAGTAATGTCTGCCTTGTACCGCTGACCTTCTTACCAGATAAAACTGGATTAGATGTGTTAGTAAATATTAATTACAAGTTACAATGCAGAACAATGAACACACGAGGACACCGCTGGAACAATACGTGTTGTATTAACTCCACTTGCATTCAGAACAATTGATACAACTTCTTGAATGAGAGCAAAACAACTTTGCTCACCGTAGTAGAATGTTAGCGATACCTACAATGCAGTTCACCATTGGGAGGCTCCTTTGCAACAGATGCCGGCTAGATTATGGGTACCTATTACAACGTGTCTTATTTCTATCGTAAAGCAGTACGATGTATAACATTACTGTGTTTCGGTCTGAAGGGCGCCGCAGCTAGTGACATTACTGGGCAAATGAGACTTGACATCTTATGTCTCAAGGTGACGAGCGCAGTTTTTGGGTTTTTCAATAATCTTGAGCGGCACTGCATTGTAACGGGCAGGGCGTATCAATTACCATCAGCTGAACGTCCTGCTCGTATCGTCCCTTATTTTCATAAAGATAAAAGTTTGTAGGCACGAGGCTAAGACGAGAGTCTTAATATAATCGAGGGGTATTGGGTATTGTAGGAGTACTTTCTTCCCAGTGATACTTTAGTGCTTTACTTTACCTACGATCAAATAAAAACAAATTTTGCAAGGGGATTGACGGAACTAATTAACCTGATGTCAAAAAATGAAGTATTTTTTTTAATTCTATAAAAATCGAAGCCAGACTTAGGTCCTATACTACGTGTCAATCAGTGACTAACGCGCGTTTACGAACATATTTGGAACAAATTATTATCGGAGGCGACTTCTTTAAACTATTATTCAACTAGTGTAATAGGTAGATAGACCATATTTTTATATATATTTGCCCTTTAGTACAGTATAATGTAGTAGATATGACCGAGGTCAGACGAAATATTCATTTTTACAAATTGAAAGCGGAGATTGAAGTCTTTCTACAAGATTTCGATGGCTATTAAATAGTTTGTGCCACATTTATATTTTATATTATAAAAATATAATAGGCATAAAAGGCATTTATTTTCTCAAAATTGATTCCTTTAGAATTCTTTTTGATGTCATATCTAATAACTACTAGATACTACTGCCGCTTCGGAAACAAATGGCGCTCTGAGAGAGATGAAGCGGCGCAAGAAATTCTTAAAAAATGTATTTAATTAGCACTACCAAAAATTGTTACTTACATAAAAAAAAATACTTAAATCTATACACATTATATTATGTACAACTTACTATAGGAGTCACATTTCCAAAAAAATAGCCAGTGTTTGTTTAATTATTTCAACAACTAGAACACGTTAGTTGTTAAATAAAAATAACTCCAATACTTTTATAAATATGTACTTTTATATTATATACCTACAAAATGATATTATAAGTCTTGATAGAGAAAATCGTCGTCTTGTCGCTAAAATGTTCGTGCATAAGAAGCTAAAACAATGTTGAATACAAAAGTCTGTAGTACTCTGCAACTACAAGAGTGTCAATTGCTAAATTGATATTATGAATATAGGTAATATAATATGGCACTTTACACTATACTAGAGGGCATTTATCATCATAAAAACCCTCTTAATTTTTAATTAAAAACGCGCCATAACGTCGCTGTATAATGATTACCTTTTATGTCCAGACATTTAAACTTTACAGGAAATTAAAATAAATTATTGTTCTTTACGATAGGATGGTCGACAAGTAAGATATTATAAAGTTAATTGATCATAGTTGTGTGGTCAATTGACATACGCGGTTCTCATTCGAATTGTACAAAAAAATATGTTATTTATTGAAGTACGAGGTACCTATTCGTTCTACAGCGACGATAAGGGGGCGTCCATTAATTACGTGAAGTGTTCTAGGGGGCAGGGGGGAGGTGTTGGCAAATATCACGTTATTATTAATTAGTAAAAATTCTCAAGTATGCCTCGCGTCATCAATGGACGCCCCCTAAAGAAGTATTACTTCCAATATTTACACATACAAACTTTACTCATTGCCACTCTTTTATATCAAGATTTACATTTACATCAATTTACAAATCATTTCAATTACAATATAATATGTAAAATGTAAAATGATGCAACAAACACACTCAAACGTCAAATAGTCAATGTCTCACACGAGCAAGTCAAAAAAGTAAATGTAAATGAATACAAAAGTTATTGAGTACAGTAGCTGCATCATCCACATAAACCTTAAATAAATAAAGGTATTCTGTGAGCATTTTATAAGCGATTATAAATAAATAAATATGTATATATCCATACATATATATACACACAATAACTTTTAAGAATCTGAAACCGAGTCTCCGGCAACAGGATCATCCTGCCACCACAAGCAGCGCCCGTTCACGAGCATGACGCATGAGCCAGCTATCGCCTCCCTCAACCATATTTTAGGGAAGGGGACGACCCGTCCTATGTCGCCGCCACAAGCAGTGACATTTAAGCGAGCATGACGAAACCTGTTACGAGAACTCAGCAAACAACAATAAAAGAATCCTAATCTACATATCATGCAATACTCATCAAATACCTCTACTTACAATTTGACAATTCTGCTTAAACTTGTAATTAATATTATATTTTTACTAACAATAATCAAAAGCTCAATCCTTTAGGGTAATCAAATCAAAATCACCTTATTCAGATAGGTCAAGGAAATGACTTTTCTTTTTATATCTACCTCCTTTGAGTTATAAGTCATTGACACTGAAAGGTTATGAAATGTGGTAACCATAAAAAAAATATTCATTATCATTATTATTATAATCATTTCTACTGTCCATATTACTAAAGTTGTCTTAACAAGTAATCCGTGATGAAATGTGTTTTGTGAATGTATCCATAACAGCATAGTTACCAAATCACCTCAACTCAACGAATACAGTAATAAGACCTATATTCTACTTACTTATTGATGTATAAATTACTGATAAGTCAGGACCGTAGCGTAGTTTTTCTTCAATCTACAATTACTTAGTAACGGGGAGTTATAGGTCAGCTTTAATAACTAAACAGTTAACGACAACATAATTGTAGTTTAAATGTCATTATTTATATAATGGTAGACAAGCAGCCGTCTGCGAATCTATTAGTGTAATGTTACGAACATATAGCCTAGTAGATGGACCTGCCTACTGAGCTAGAGGTCCCGGGTTCAAATCCCGGTAGGTGCAAAAGGTATAAAAGGCATTTATTTTCTCAAAATTGATTCCTTTAGAATTCTTTTTGATCTAATATTTTCTCTAAATAAATTCATATACTAGATACTACTACCGCTTGGGAAACAAATGGCGCTCTGAGAGAGAAGCAGCGGCGCTAGAAACTCTCCCAGCATTCTCTTTTTTTTGCGCTCTTTTCAGTAAAAATATACAATATTGTACAGTCAAATCATAATCTAGTCCCAGGCTGTCCCACCACTTAGATATACAGCTGTGGAGTAATAGGATTTACGACAGACAAAACATTTAAATTTATTTATACATAATGCCTGAACAGTGGCTGGGACTTTATTATAAAAGTGTATACATTTACTCTTAAAGCTATTATGTATCTCATGAACATTTATATGATGAATATAGATGTTTGTTTCCGAGTCATGGATGTTTATATGTATTTGTCTATGCTTAAGTGTGTGTCATGTACCCATAGGACAGGTTATGCAATAAGTCAATATTTGAAAAATAAATCTAGTCATAGAGAACTATTGTGATCACAAATTCATAAATATAAATTATATTGCTCTGAACCGGAATTCAGTTTCTAAAATATATTTTTTACATGATATCCACATTCTACACTCAAATTAACAAAAAAACCACTATTCCAAAACAATAGATACCCCTAATATGCACTAATACTATAAAAATAATTGCGTATTTTTATAGATTTAGGTAACTTGTAATTATTATGACGGGTACTCACGGTATATATTTGATGCCGATATTTCTATCCAATTGCATGAATCGTGGTCATGATATATGCATGCATATATCGTGAGTACCCGTCGTAATAATTACAATATTTTTATACAATCTAATTAATTAATCTATTTTTAGTAACGACTATTGTTATTTTTGGAATCAGTGTCGTGTATGTCTCTCCGCGGCCCCGGTCTCGCCTCCTCACGTCGCGGGTGTGACACACATGTCTCCTATAACTATGTATGTTACAAACCTACCTTGGCTTACACCGACTCCATAATGAGACCACACGGGAAGCACCAGATTTTAAATAAAAAACGAATCATCAAAATCGGTTCAGAGGTTCCTGTCGAAAGTTCAGACGTACCAAACATCCTCCTTTTTTAAAGTCGGTTAAAAACCAGTTCTATCTACAAAACCACCAAGTTGGTGTCAAATTACACAGTAATGTGAAATATATTGGCACAAGATTGTAATTTTTATATTATACTTGAAACAAACTCATCAAGAAATTTCATTAGGATAAAAACCACAAATGTAGGGCCGGTGAAGTGAGTGGTATTCGTTGCCGTCAGTTGAGAATCTACTCATAAGCAATATAAATAACAGCACATTATTTGGAAATGAATAGATGTCTACCTCTATAACTCACATAAAATTATATAATTAAAAAAAAAAATTTTGCAAATTGAAAAATTGAATAATTTTATCAAATTAATGTATTGTGATTGCTCCTCGATAAATCTACGGAGTTTGAACGAAATCTGGCCGTTTAAAGTGGGTCAAAATCGCGCCCAAATGAGTCAGTTACAAACATACAGGTGAAGCTAATAAAAAGCGTGTAGAAACCACGTATAAATACTTAACGGCCTTACAAAAAAACTTGGTAAGTAATACCTGTTAATAAGCCAAGAAGTAAAATGTTTACAAGCAGACATTTTGCTTAAGATTAGTTCATTTAGACGTATAACGTTTCCCGCGTTTATTTGCAACGCTGCTTGACATTCCGAAAACTTCATAATTATCAATGTATTGACAGTGTTTTCAGCGATTTTGTCAACATTTTGCATTTTCTTGGTTGATATAAAAAATAATATAAGTTGTGATCGGATCAACAGATTGTTTTTTTTTCTTTACTAAAATAAGCCACATTCTTTGCGGCACAACCAGTCTTATTCTAATTAGGGCCCAGGTTTGTAAAATGTATTTAATATAACAATCACCCTTATAATTACCAACAACAACATTACAGTTAAAGCAATGTAGATTCTGATGTTAATGATACAGAGTATAATTTCCAATACCGGTTTTATACAATTTTCACGGTACGTGGGTGCATTATCTATTGACAAGAACGGAATGAGGTTATGCAACGATGATCTACTAAGGTTGAAACTAGTTTAATGTGAATTATAATAAAATACTGTCGCTTCATTATGTGTCTTCTACCGCATTTATTCAACATATATTTTTATTTAAAATAGGGTGGGAGGCTCCTTTGCACATAATGCCGGCTGGATTATGGTTACCACAACGGCGCCTATTTCTGCCGTGAAGCATCACTGTGTTTCGGTCTGAAGGGCGCCGTAGCTAGTGAAATTACTGGGCAATTGAGACTTACCATCTTGTCTCAAGGTGACGAGCGCAGTTGTAGTGCCGCTCAGAATTTTTGGGGGTTTCAAGAATCCTGAGCGGCACTGCATTGTAATGGGCAGGGCGTATCAATTACCATCAGCTGAACGTCCTGCTCGTCTTGTCCCTTATTTTCATAAAAAAGGGTATAATATCACTTATTGAAAGTCAAAACAATATTACAACGTTACAGCCCATTTGAGAAGGTAACCCTAAGCGGGCTTTGTTTTTCATAAAAATATAGTACAATTTAAGTATTAAAATTTATTATTTAATAGCCTGAGGGCGGTCGTTCCATTCCCAATCTGTGATATCATTAAAAAGTCATTTATGTTATAGTAACGTGAATGGTATTTTAGTAGTGATATTAATTAAAATTAAATTGTACCAAAATTTATGGATAATACGCGACTGGAACAGGCGCCTCTTGAGTTCCGTACGATCGCCTTTACCAAGTGAACCAACCGTCAGATTTATGCATTGAATCGTATACCGATAACCGAGAGAGAAGAACCTCTGTAACGGAGATACTGCAAGATAGCAAAGGAAATCGAAAACGACACTAGCTAACGTACACATTGACAAATAAAAATTGGTCACACATTATCGAGCTGTCAAATCGTCTATACGTTAGTATAGTCTATGGCTCAAACCATTCAATTTAGCATTTCCGTACGATTAATAAAATCTGCATGCTTCCCAATTAAAACAAAACGCCATACCGGCCAGAGGAATGTATGCCGTAACAGAATGCAGTAAGCTCTATCAATTTTGATAATTATGTGAAGGCTTCAAGAAATGCAAATAGGTTTAAAGTAGAACGGTGATTGGAATGCGAGGTAGAGCTTGTTCCAAATATAGATACTTAGAACGCCTTCTATACACGACTCTAGTTCGACATCATGATAGAAATCACTCAAGTACAATTTGGTATTACTGCTCAAGGGTTCAGCGCAATTTGAAGTATGTGTGATCCTTAGATAATTATAACATCTAGATAGAGCCTCTTGCTGCTAGAAAACCGATGAAAAGAGGCCAGGTTTATTAGTTTAGTGTCAACAAGCTTCGTCTTACACTCGCGATTTGTATGACACTTTGTGTTAGTGTGCGTGCGTTGCTCAAAATAGAGGGTAGTTCTACACTAATTTTTTTCAACGTTTTCACAGCTGTTATAGTCTATCTATACGTATAAAACATGATCTAAGTCAAAATTGATTGGGAAAATCGATTCCCATTGACTTGGAAACATAAAAAATGCGAGGATAAGGACGCCTCACACGCGCTAGTTAAGGAAAAGTAAAATTATTCTTATTTGTTGTATTATTACATTAAATTTAAAATATTTTCTTATAATGCTAAAAGTGTTATACACCAGCATTTCTTTCCCTTTTTTATTATCAATATAATAAGCCTTTACATTTTGGTAGGCATCCGGAAACATTAAGTTTAACACATAAATTGATAACTTATACGCATGTATTATAAACAAGGAGCAGATAAACTGTAAGTTTATATTCTTGCCGACTACATAATCATTATTTTATGAATCGAATCTTCTGTTTTCGTTCATTCGTGGTTGTCTGACAACTCCATTGAATTAATCAGACTGCTAGCGCAGTTTTGGCGGGAGAAACTTGACTGACAACTAATTTGGTATTTTACTTTCTCAACGATCAAAAGTGGCGTTCGGGCGTATGTCAACAACGTCATAAAGGTCACAGTAAGTAGATAAGTATTTTAATCGCCTTCAAAATGAGAAGGCTTGAGATAAATTCGTATTTTAATTCTTAAATACAAACATAAGTAATTTACGACGTTAAACGGTAGCGAATCAAAATTCCTTACAATTAATTCTTTGTAAATAACAGGTTTTTAATTATATTATATCTATACCTATTATGCATAAATACCGAACTTTATTGAAAACGAATTTTAAAATTGTTATGTCCATTATTTTAGGCAGGCATTTTAGACAGGGTTTTTGAAACACTAACCTGTTATAATTCTATTAGTTTACATTATAAAAAGAAGTAAATAATTTTACCTACACAATATTTATGATCTCTTATGTATTTAAAAATTAACTGCATATTTACAACATGCCATCTTTTTATCGTAATTCGAATTTAAAAAAGGTTATAATTTAATTTAAGAATACTTTTTATAATAATAAGGGACGAGACGAGCAGGACGTTCAGCTGGTGGTAATTGATACGCCCTACCTATTACAATGCAGTGCCGCTCAGTATGATTGAAAAACCCAAAAATTCTACTACTATATACAACTTCACTCGTCGCCTTCAGACAAGATGTCACATTTGCCCGTAATTTTACTAGCTACGGCGCTCTTTCAGACCGAAACACAGTAATGCTTTCACATTATTGCTTCATAGCAGAAATAGGCGCCGTTGTGGTACCCATAATCTAGCGGGCATCCATTGCAAAGGAGCCTACTGCCCACTGGTAGCTACTGTCGTTATCTTATTTTCATTTATAAAAGATACTTATTATGTAAAGTAGCAAAAACTATCAAGTAAAATTATCACTGACTAGCTGACCCGGCAAACGTTGTTTTGCCATATAAAGTATAATTCACGCGATAGTTTTATAAGTAATAAAATATTGCCTATATTATAGCCTGTACATCATTTTGTTCTATTGTCAATAGTTTTTGCAGCGCACGCAAAAATAGGTTTTCGATTTTACACCTTGTGTTACAAAATAGCAATTTTATTACGGATCCCTAATTTTGAAAAAAAAAGCATAGCCTATAGCCTTCCTCGATAAATGGACTACCCAACACTGAAAGAATCATTCAAATCGGACCAGCAATACCAGAGATTAGCGCGTTCAAACAAACAAACAAACACTGCAGCTATATAATATTAGTATAGATTAATGATAACATTTCAACAACGAGAACAGACTATTTGTTTTCTATTAGAATGACCCAGAAATGTCATCTATAATACAAGCCACAAGCGTCAATCACATGACATGTTTGACAGTTTTATATTGATAGGTGTAAGGAGTCCTTAAGCCGGTAATCAAATTATGCATGTTCTCAAATGCAAATTAGTTACCACTCATTAGTTCATAGACTGGTCATTAAAATCCAAAAAATCTCATTCTGTTATTATTATTATTTATATAGATACAATTTAAGATGTTTCTCTTATAGAGTAATTACATATAACTCTTAATACTTATGTATCGATAAAATTTTTCTTATAAATCTATAAATATAAATGTAATTCAAATCAAATCAAAAATATTTTTATTCGTAGGCAAATTACATTAAACTTGAAATATGTAATTTTTTCATACAGCGGAAGGCATTACAAGTTATTATTTTTAATTCAATTTACAAATAATTTCAATTACAATATATGTAAAGTGATGCACCAATAATACTCTAACGTCAAATACTAAATGCCTTACACGAGTAGGTAAAAAAAATGTAAATTAATATGTAAAAACACAAGAGTTATTACACATCACAGCATTTTATTAGCTATTATATAAAATATTGACAATTCACAATATTGACACACTTTTACACAAATTATCTTGCCCCAAACTAGGCATGGCCTGTACTATGGGTACAAGACAACGATATATTTAATACAATAAATATATATATATATATATAATAATTCTAATTTAAATAAAAAATAAAGGTTAGAGGAACATCCAGCCACCACAAGTAGCACCCGTTCACGAGCGTGATGCTTGGACCAGTCATCGCGTCCCTCGACCATATTTTAGGGAATTGAACGTCCCGCCCCACGTCGCTGCCACAAGCAGTGGCATAAAGCGAGCATGGCGATGCCTGTCCCGAGAATTCCACCAAAGAACAGAAAATGATGTTCATCTCCATATTTTGCAATACTCACACTAAATGCCTTTACTTACAATTTGACATTTTTTATTTATTTATATAACTCATATTTATTGTTAATATTACTTTTATTAAGATCATTATTATTATTTCTTAAATTTATGAAAGAAAATCAAGATTAATCAATAAAAACAAGAGATATTAAGTTTCGCTCTTCGAGAAATCCTTAAGGAGAAATCCGAGTACACTTGCGGTCCTATGCATGATGGCTTTAATTTAAATAAATTAAAAAAAAGCAAATTAATATAATCTTTGTAAGAAGACCTTCAATGGATTATCAAATCATTTAGAGCATAAATTGTTACGGCATTCGCTCGTATTAAGAAAGCAAAACTGTTATACATATTATAATATAGGTATACTCAGTCGATACACTCTTGAGCAGTCGTGGTTGTCATGAAGTTTATTAGTTTTGGAAAAGAAAAACAAGCTTATGGGTCACCTGGTGTTAAGTGATAACCGCCGCCCACATTCTCTTGCTACACTAGGGGATCACAGGAGCGTTGCCGGCCATTTTAACGAAATGTACATGCTTTTTTTGGAGGTACACATGCCGTATAGTCCCGGAAACACCGCACAAGGAAGTTAATTCCATAACTTGGATAGTACTTGGAAGATATGATATCCTAATTTCTGGCGTGTCGTGCGAAGGCGGAATTCGGTGGCAGGAATCAGGTCAGTAAATGCGGTACAACACACACAATAAAGCGACATCCCAAGGCAACGCCAAGCTATCTAGCCATTCACAGTGCACTGGGTCCCCGACAATTCGAGCAGCTTTGCGTTGCACGCGGTCAAAAGGTTCGAGCTGATAGTGGGGTTGTCCAGACCAGAGATGACAGCAATACTCCATATGTGACCGGACCTGCGCTTTGTAGAGCGCTAGCATGTGGGCCGGCTTGAAGTATTGCCGTGCTCTATTAATGACGCCTAGCTTCTTCGAAGCCAGTTTGGCTTTGCCATCCAAATAACCCGCGGAATTGGCAATCGCTTGAGATTTTGAGACACAGAATTCCGATTCTAGGCGAGGCTTTAAGCGGTGATACGACAAATGGGGTTTTGTTTATAGTAGTTTCCAGTTATCTTCTGCATTAGACTGTTCTGGGGATATTTAAGCCAAAGGCCTCTTCTGATCAGTCACCCGATCAGGTGTGTAGTTAATCTTCCAGAACTCGGGCGCCGCAGCTAGACTCGCGTGAACCTACCGCGTCTGCAGGTGAGGATGACGATAATTGGGGCCGGTACATCCGTTCTCCCCCATTACCCGACCGATAGCACTGCTACGTGACGCGACGAAGTAATATTACTCTGGGATCACATTATCTCACGTACAAGTCAGCGATAATATTACTAACTGATTTTAAGATTATATTGAACACTAGCTTTTGTTGAAAACTTCATAGATAAATTATCATTTGAAATTCACCTTTATACACCCATTTTTGTTGTTTTATTTGTATTAACATTAATTATGGGATGACGTGGAATTAGGACCCGGACCTTATGCGACTATCCTTTTACTACTCTTAACTCAATCGACTTAATCGCTAAGCCAACCGTTCGTCACCTTGTTTATAAATCTTCAGATATTTGTTGGCTCAAGTTGTGACTTCATAAATGAGTTTAGAGCGTTTGAGTCGTAATAGCCACAGGCACGCGCTCGAATACAATCGTCCATGAATTAAATAAAGTAATAATTAGATTAGTTATTGAAATGTCAAGGTAGAAAATGGCTTGAAATGATAATCTGCTACCTCTATGTCAGGATTGCGCTTTGGAAATTGTAAGATTGAACGATAACCTGTATAGCCGAGTGGTTAGCGATACTTCCTACTAAGCTAGAGGTCCCGGGTTCGAATCCCGGTAGGTGCAAGCATTTATATGATGAATATATGGATGTTTGTTTCCGAGTCATGGATGTTTAAATGTATTTATGTATGTTTATATGAATTTATTTATGCTTAACTTGGGGCAAGATAATTTGTGTAAAAAGTGTATCAATATTATTATTATTATTATTATTATAACCATGACGTAATTTATTAATTAAACAGCATTGATGTACAATCTCCCATCGCCTATTAAAAGGTTGTCAAAAATGTCTGAGCGGCGTTGTATATATAATATAGATAACATTAAAACATTCATTCAAATTAACACCTTATTTCGTGGCAGCAATGTTCAAAGTCTATTGTATACGCTCATTAGAAGCTTGAACGCGAACACGACGCAAGAACATTATGTTTCAGTTTAATAAATTCAAGGGGCACTCAACTGAAATACGACACTCCATACTTTTTAATTTTGATACACTGTTATTTGGACAGTTCTTCCCTGACCACTTTGTCATTGCATGGCGTTGTATGCAAAGCGCGGTCGAAACAAATGAACGAGAACTCTGCCTAATTGACGCGCAGGCAGAGTTTTGCTTCAGACAATTAATTTTGGGCGTGATTGTGAGTCTAGTTGTTTATTAAACGTCAATATTAAACATACATAATATATATGAATAACAACATATATATCCCCAGAAGTCGAAGTTTCGGCTTGCAAGCTATGTAAGCAGATACCAGCCAAAAAAAATTAGGCCTAAGCCATTTTTCAACTATTCTTCTTAAAAATATTTTATTTTATAATATTATTATTATATCGGAATCACGTCTTTTGTCAGCATTGAGGTGCCTACTTAAATATGCTTAGTAGATATATAATATATGCTTTGGACCTCTAGATACTAATCGTGCGGCAAAGTCAAAGCGAGGCAGTGCCTTAGAAGCTCAGATATACTTTTCTTTATTCTGTACTGCCCTTGACATAGTAGCATAGACTTACAATATACTAGCGTATATACAAACGTAGAGTTCGAGAGAGGAGAACACCTCTAACGGATACAGAAAGATAGAAAAGGAAAGCGAATCTAGCACTAATCAATGCTTGGAGTTAGCTCTATCGTATTTTGTATATCAAACTAGATAACGCACACCACTACAAATCCAAATAACATAAGTTTTAAATACAAAACTTATATATGTATCGGACAATTTTTTATGATAGGAAGGGCAAGATGAGGAAGATGTTCAACTGATGGTAGGTGATAGGGCCTGCCCATTACAACGCAGTAATGCTTAGGATTCATGAAAACGACAGATACTGACCAGCAACGCAATAGATATTATGTTCATGTCAAACATAAAATGGCATCGTGAGTCATTTGAGCATTTTGATTAATATAAAGTACAGATTATAGATAGTTAAATCATTTATAGATAGACCTATAAATGATCCGAGTGTGTGAAAACAGCTGTGGAAACGTTGAAAAAAAAAATATTTTGAGCAGTTCACGCACACTAACACAAGTCGTGAGTGTAAGACGTAGCTTTTCACGCACACTAAACTAATATTCCTGGCCTGTTTTTATCAAATTCAAATTCAAAAACACTTTATTCATGTAGGTCACAAAAATGACACTTATGAATGTCAAAAAAAAAATTGTTTCTTATTGAATTTACCGCTACTTCGTAAAGGGTTGAGCTAATGAGAAGAAGTAGCAAGAAACTCATTGCCACTCTTTTATCGGTTTTCTAACAGCAAGAGACTCTATCGAGACGTATTAATTATCTAAGCCGCTAATAGTTAGATTGACTATGAAATGAAATGTTCGTGTTAAAACCGCGGCCAGTTTCTTGTCTATACTAATATTATAAAGCTGCAGTGTTTGTTTGTTTGTTTGTTTGAACGCGCTAAACTCTGGTACTACTGGTCCGATTTGAATGATTCTTTCAGTGTTGGGTAGTCCATTTATCGAGGAAGGCTATAGGCTATGTTTTTTTTTTTCAAAATTAGGGATGCGTAATAAAATTGCTATTTTGTAACACAAGGTGTAAAATCGAAAACCTATTTTTGCGTGCGCTGCAAAAACTATTGACAATAGAACAAAATGATGTACAGGCTATAATATAGGCAATATTTTATTACTTATAAAACTATCGCGTGAATTATACTTTATATGGCAAAACAACGTTTGCCGGGTCAGCTAGTATTATAATAAACATACAATGGCGAAAGAGTGTGTGTAATAAATAGTATGCATATTTGAGCATCCATTGGTTTGCTTGTAGAAAGCGTTATGTCAAATATGAACTGTCCACTTCGGCTCGGCCGCGGCGGTAACGCGAAGACAGTTTTCACCGGACAAATAGAAATGCCAACCATAATCACTTACCTACTACAAACAAAGGTTGAGATATAAACTGTTTGATTAATAATACACTCCCATGCATGCAGCATGCAAGATACAAACGGAGTGTTTTCCTTGTATACATCAATCATTTTGTTTGTTCTCCTATTTCTATTATTTATATATTATTACAAAACATAACAAACACATCACAAGAACTTAACAATATTGGAAGACATACAAAATATGAATATAGATGCGTCCTAACTCATGTTTCACAGATACAATAATAACAAAGAGAGAAATCAAAGGCATACAGTCACAAAGTGAAAAATGAAAATGAAAATGAGGATGATTTTTTTATTTATTTACGTAAACTTACAAAAAGCATCCATAAATAGTCGTATAATGTTCACAAGGCGCAAAAGCGTCAAAAAGTAAGTTACGTAAGTAATTAAAAATACGTCAGTGGATGCTCCGTACTCCAAACTTCTTGAGGATAACCTCAATATATTCCTTAATATTATAGTAGACACAAACATTCACAGAAATAACTAATTAGATTATGCGCATTGATACAAAAGATGTAAACAAATTAAATTACATTAAACTTGGGGCTTCTTTTGACGGTCTATACACCAACGTTCTTTCACCAGTGGGAGGCTTCTTTGCACTGGATGCCGGCTAGATTATGGGTACCACAACGGCGCATATTTCTGCCGTGAAGCAGTAATGTGTAAGCACTACTGTGTTTCGGACTGAAGGGTGCCGTAGCTAGTGAAATTAATGGGCAAATGAGACTTGATAGCTTGTTGTAGTGCTGCTCAGAATTTTTGGGTTTTTCAATAATCCTGAGCGGTACTGCATTGTAATGGACAGGGCGTATGAATTACCATCAGCTCAACGTCCTGCTCGTCTTAAAAAAAATACATATAGACAAATCACGTCGTATAAAAAGCAAAGTCAAACTATGGAACATGCCATAAATTACACCATAATGACCTTCGACAGCTATGTAAATATATGTATATATAACTAGCTTCCCCGACAGACGTTATCCTGTAGATAATAAAAAAAAAATGCTGTTTTAGGAATAGGAATTTGCCAATAATATTTCAAAACATCAAGAATTATTTCGTAAAAAATGCTAATGAAATTGTTTCACAGTGGAACTGTCAAACCGTGTGTCACTAAATTCTCTCATAGAAAAGATGTCCATACAAAACAAAATATATTGAAAATAAAAATATTTATGGGTCCCAAATCGAAATAAAAACTACCCTAGTTCGACCAAACTGCACTCCACGAAGTAATCCCCATTAAAATCCGTTCATTAGTTTAGGAGTCCATCGCGGACAAACAACGTGTCACGTAATTTATATATATTAAGATATATAATAGTCAATAAGCAGCATTCAGAAATGTAAAACATTAATTCAGATTAATATTATTTTTTATTTATTTTATTTATTTATTAATATGTCCTATTCTATTCTTCCTACTGTGTGGTTTTCACAGCTGTCATAGTCTATCTAGACGCATAAATGATGTCAGCTCTTATTATTATTATTTTATTTTTATATTATTAGCAATATTATATCTATAAAATATGTAACGAATAATTTTTAAATGCCACTAGCTAACGTATATAATAACAAATAAATTTTTTTTACACATTATCGTGCTGTCAGGTCGTCTATACGCTAGTATCTTCTAAGTCAGTGACAGCTGTGAACTCGTAGAAAAAAAGCGGTGAATTTTTAACCTCTATTTTCAGAAACACACGCACACTGAAACCATACCATACATATCGCGAGTGTAAGACGTAGCTTGTCACGCACACAAAAGTAATAAACCAGACCATCACCGGTTCATCGGTTGTCTATCAGCAAGAGGCTGTATCGACTTATAAATTACTTAAGCTTTGAGATATCCACACGTAACTACGTCATATAGGTACTATTATACATAAATGCGATACAATCAAGCTGGCACGGCTAAAGTTCTTTTTTATCGTATAAGGACAATCAGGTATGGACATCGCATTGCGAACATCGAGTTGCCATTACGGTATGTAAAAAATTAAAAATAAATTCGACACAGGCGTGACTTGGAAAAAACGACCTTTACACACGACCTCGAAGGGGCGGGATGGTTGCTCTTCAGCTAAATTTGAATATGAACTCATTTGATTTTTTTGTCGGCTCTTGGGCTAGCAAAAAGCATGGCTTTAGGTATTCCACCTAAAATATTTTAATTTTAAAATTACTGAAAATAAAATAAAATTTAAAAAAAAGTCACGTAATCCTGTCGAATATAAAAACAAAGCCGAAATATGGAACACGCCACAAATAACACCAAAATAAGCTTCAACTGCTATGTGTATACATTGCCGCATTTACAGCAGTTGCATAAAATAATCTTGGTCAATAAGCAGCAATGTAAAACATTTCTTCAGTTCAGATTTGATTCAGACAGTGACAGTTGACACACGACTAAGAGAAAAGTGTCCTTACATTGTTTCTATGCACATGTTTACCGTTCCGCTATTAAACTGTGAACGACAAAGAGGATGTAAATACAACGTTATAAATGGCGGGACTGCCTACGTTAAAACTGAAATTTAGTATGAAACGTGCAGTGATTTGACATTGGTTAGAAATATCAGTCAAATATTGGCTGAAAGGTCTCGTTACCAGGCCATAAAATCCAAAAAAAGCAGTAATTACAGTATGGCGATTGGCGACGAGGTAGTCCGGCTAGGTTTGAAAGCGAACAGTTGCTTAAAACGTAGTGGATTTTAGCATCTCCGTTCTTTACAAGATTATAGCCGTCATCTGTCAATCTATCAATGACTGCACGTTTCATAGAATCGAGTGAATCGCTTTTTTCTTGAGTTTCGCTAGGCTGGTGAATGATATGTCCATATAATATGTGTATTAGAACGTCATTGATTATAACAGTCAATTATTTAAATGTAGAATATTATTGTATTTTCTTTGAACGTTCGTGTAAAGTTTGTAAATATTATGATGTAAACACTTTTCCTCCGTTTAAGATTATCAGCAGCTTCCATTGCTCTATTCCGCCGCGTTGCATGCGGCTGTTAAATAATTGAGAAAAACGAACTTCCGTCTAGCCCCAACATCGCGGTCGAACATTATACTTTCACGACATTCAATACGTGATAGATTTACATTTTTTGCTACATCAATAATAATAGACGATTGAATGATGAATGCAACAGAAAATAGGAATAAAAACATCTTGTCGATTGCCCGACGAAGACGAAATATTGTTACGATATTAGAGATGAGATCTATAGCGCGTAGTCTTAGTAGATCTTAGTCTTTGCTCAGACTGTACTTATGTAAAACTTAGCTGAGCATAATCTTTGATTTCGATTTTATTCGCCAGTGGGAGGCTCCTTTGCACATAATGCCGGCTAGATTATGGGTACCACAACGGAGCCTATTTCTGCCGTGCAGCAGTAATGTGTAATCATTACTGTGTTTCGGTCTGAAGGGCGCCGTGGCTAGTGAAATTACTGGGCAAATGAGACTTAACATCTTATGTCTCAAGGTGACGAGCGCAGTTGTAGTGCCGTTCAGAATTTTTGGGGTTTTTCAAGAATCCTGAGCGGCACTGGATTGTAATGGACAGGGCGTATCAATTAATATCAGCTGAACGTCCTGCTCGACTCGTCCCTTATTTTCATTAAATAGGAAAGCCATTTGAGAGCTAAAATTATGGTGAGCTTATAAGACAGCCCAATACAACAGTCAAGTTCACGTTTTATCACACTCAGCTAAGTTTTACGTAAGCAAAGTCTGAGCAAAGACTAAGTACGCTCTAAAGATCTCAGTCTTAGTGTATTTTGAAAGCGTTGAATGATAAGAGAAGGTATAAAGTTGAAGAGGGCTTAAACATCATGACCCTCTATTACCTGTCCTGTCCTTCACTGTTCTAACAAAGGTTTTTGGCTTCAATGACCCTTAAGTATTAATCGTGGTACTTCTGACTAAGCTCCTCAGTTATAACCTCTAACTGACCGTCCGCGTGGACCAGGTCGATATGACCGAACGCTTATATACAACTGTATGATAATTTTTTATTTATATTTTAATGTGTAGTTTATGTACAGATTTTATTTCATGAGATTTTATGACAATAAAATACGAGACGAGCAGGACGTTCAGCTGATAGCAATGGATACACACTGCCCATTACAATGCAGTGCGGCTCAGGATTCTTGAAAAACCCCAAAAATTCTGAACGGCACTACAACTGCGCTCGTCACCTTGAGACATAAGATGTTAAGTCTCATTTGCCCAGTAATTTCACTAGCTACGGCGCCCTTCAGACCGAAACACAGTAATGATTACACATTACTGCTTCACGGCAGAAATAGGCTCCGTTGTGGTACCCATAATCTAGCCGGCATCCTGTGTTAAGGAGCCTCCAACTGGCAAATGTTTTAGTCGCCTCTTACGACACTCTTGGGCCTGGTACTTAGTCTTAATGCCCCGGGGAAGGACACGGCAAAATTGTAGAGTTATATAAATACTATCTCTAAGTTAATAAATATATATTAGCTGCTACTCCGACAGTCATTCTTCGGGCTACTGAAAAGCAGAAATACATTGGCGCCGCGCCAGTGCAGCTAACACTCAGCTAGCCGCATTAAAATAGCTGCATAGTAAAAATAGTAAAAACTGCAAGGCAAATATAGCTGCATAGTAAAAACTGCAAGGCAAATATAGCTGCATAGTAAAAACTGCAAGGCGAATATAGCTGCATAGTATTTTTTTTTTATATAAAGTCTTGTTCTATTTAATTTGTACACTAAATCTACGTTGACTAGTATTTTTGAAATAAATGTTTTTGAAACACACACACTCACTCACTCACTCACACACACACACACACACACACACACACACACACACACACACACACACACACACACACACAATCAATTGTAAATTGTAAAATTTGGTTTTTAATCATATCTGTTTATTTCTATATTGTTTACTAAATATATCGCAGCGGGGTCGTCCACGCGGGGTTCATTCAAACGAGTCACACACAGAAAAAAAACATTGAATTATTTTTTGTATGGAGAAAATTATGTTTGTGTCTATTACTTCGGTTCATATTTCGGTCATTCAGGAAGGACCCGTCACCTTCTTCACCACGTTGCATACTTTAGCTTATTTTCAAGAAAATAACACGAATTATGAACAAAATCAGCTTGCTTATCAAAGGTATACTTAGTTCGTGATACGGATTAAAAGCGATAATGTGGCCTTGTAGTATGTATGTTTCATTAATCTATGTAGAATATTTCACGTATTAGAACGAACTGATCAGCTGACACATACGGCAAAACAGCTTTCATCTCCTCAACACACCAACAGAGTTGCACAACGCAATTTTTTTCACACAAGCATTTGATACGAATTTCTAAACACCTTTTTGAATAACGTTTAATGTGAGAAAACCAAGCAATTAGCAATTTGACGCAGATTTCATTTCCTGTTGAATAATATCACGTCATATCGATTTGTCATAATATGTAAAATACTGTATATTACATAATATCTTTATTTCGGCAACCTTAGATTATAATTTAAGAAAAAAAATATGATTCTAAAATTTTGAATAAAGAATACTTTGTTGAAACAGATCAAAAAGGAGATTATTTAAAGAGTTCTTATATTTTCGTGTAACTGTAAATTATCTACCGAGTGACTTTAAAAATTATTATAATATATACTTGTAGTTTATTTGTTTCTTATGAATTATTATATACGATCTTTGTGTTATTAGAAATTTGTATACGCTTGTATACAACAAACTTCTTAATTCGATATTGTTGTGCACAAGTAAGAAAATGTGCGATTATTATTGTTTAGGAAACGACTCCTGTACTTTTCAAAGTATTTTTTTTTTCATTTAATTTTACATACGACCTTTCTCATTCATCACTCCTTAAACGAAATATTCACTTACAATCCTGTTATGAATTTGTTAAATTAAAAATTAAAAAAGTTTTAGTCTGAGATCTATGGAGCGTACTTGGACTTCACTCAGACTTTACTTACTGAGCTTAAGCTAAGATAACGCAATGTACAAAAAGAAGTTCGTATTTTATCACAATCTTAAGATTTACGTAAGCAAAGTCTGAGCAAAGTCTAAGTATGCTTTATAGATCTCAGTCTAAGACCGCCAAAAGGATTTCCTTTATATCGGCCATTAACTTATATATCTACAAACTGGTTTCTAATATTTTTTTACTAACACGTATTATCGTAATAAAATGATACACAAAATTAATAAAAACCCATATAGTGAAGTTAGAAAGCTAGAGAGACTAAAAAGCTTGGCATTTACTTTCGATCCGATTGAGTCAACATACCGTCCCTACCAGTGGAAGGCTCCTTTGCACAGGAAGCCGGCTAGATTATGGGTACCACAACGGCGCCTATTTCTGCCGTGAAGCAGTAATGTGTAAGCATTACTGTGTTTCGGTCTTTGGGCGCCGTAGCTAGTGAAATTACTGGGTAAATGAGGCTTAACATCTTATATCTCAAGGTGACGAGCGCAATTGTAGTGCATCTCAGAATTTTTTGGGAATCCTGAGCGGCACTGCATTGTTATGGGCATGGCGTATCAATTACCATCAGCTGAACGTCCTGCTCGTCTCGTCCCTTATTATCATAAAAAAAAATAGCGACAATTATCTGGAAAGGATTCACATGTTTGTAGGCCTTGGACACAATATCGTTTTATGGTTTATCTATATAAAAATCAATTTCTGTTCGTTAGTGTCGGATAAACTCAGAAACGGCACGACGAATATGAGTTTTTAGTTTTAATGAATATTTCATATATTATTTTCTTTGCCTCAATACAGGAGTGATTATTTGGAAGACGAAATTAGAAAAAATCTCTAAAGAAACTAGCTGAAAAATAAAAAAATCGAAAATTAGTATTAAATTAATAAATTATTGGATATGATTCGAGCGTTTGACATTCTGGTAAGACAGTTCTGCGGTCACTTGGTGTTGCCATTACTAGTTACAACAAGTCTACAGATATTTTGCGAAATTAATCAAATTTAAAACGATATTATGATCACATTATTCTTTCCGTTCGAATTCATGACAGTTTGATGACAGGCATTTAAATTTGATTGAAAATACAACTATTGTTTGCTAATTTACCAGTGGGAGGCTCCTTTGCACTGGATGCCGGCTAGATTATGGGTACCACAACGGCGCCTATTTCTGCCGTGAAGCAGTAATGTGTAAGCATTACTGTGTTTCGGTCTGAAGGGCGCCGTAGCTAGTGAAATTACTGGGTAAATGAGACTTAACATCTAACGTCTTAAGGTGACGAGCGCAATTGTGGTGCCGCTCAGAATTTCTGAGTTTTTCAAGAATCCTGAGCGGCACTGCATTGTAATGGGCAGGGCGTATCAATTACCATCAGCTGAACGTCTTGCTCGTCTCGTCCCTTATTATTATAAAAAAAAAACTTTTAAATTTTCCAGTAAAAGTTCCAATCGATATTAGAAGCTTGAGTAAGGTGTCAGTTTTACGCTTTCATTTCAACCAAAAATGGGACGAATATAGCAACTTTTTGATGAGATTCTTACACGTTTTGTGGATGGTTCACTTGATGTTCCAGCTCCAGCTTTATTACAAGCCCACAGGTATCATGGGCTGTGATTAATTGACGGTTTGACCTGTTTCTTTATCAAGTATGTACATAAATCAATATTCATGATCGAGCCTCCTTTTTAGCACTATAGCGCCTGTGTTAGAAGACCCCGCTCTTCCAGACATGATTGTCTGCATATTCTAATTACTAAGAAGTATGTGTACTAAGAAATGAGATGTACATGTGTGTGTTGGGTGTGTGTGTGTGATAAGTAAGGTGTGTATTCGTGATCAAATGAATGAATCTGTTATGTGTGTGTATAGGAAAATGTTTGTGTTAAAACTGGTAAATTAATATGCTGTTGTTAAAAAGTTTTCATTAACTGTAGTAGTGTAGTGTAGTGAGTGAATTTATACAACTTACAAGCATGTATTTACTTTCAAAAAGTTGTTTTGAATTGATATATTATATTATTATTTAGTTATAGAGCATGGCTGAGATGTTGTACTTGCGATTGGCAAATCCGGTTTTGGTTGGAGGAAGTTTTGCAATAATAATATATTTTCTTCGTTTTTAGTCTTTCAGTGTGATATCGTGTATTTTTGAAATACATGGTTTCTATTAGGCTCCTTTGTATTAAAATAATTATTAGTATTCAAATTATCTTCAAGTACACGTACCAAGATTTGGCACAGGCCTGTTCTAAGCTTGCTTATTTAACATTATCTGTGTACTGTGAGGACGACGATAAAGTCGTAAGATAAATTGTATCTATATCGTGACAAGTTCCAGTGTGTTTTTTTATCTCTGTTTCCTTGATTTTTCTTGACAGGTTTCTTCTATTTCTATGTTATGAACGTGATATTTATTTTTGTGCATTTAAAAGAATTTTTAATTCATTATTAAATATAGGTATGCGATTTCAAGAATAACCCCCGGTCCTAGGTTAGGTTTATGAGCAAATTTCATAATTATACGTGTTATGTATGTGAAGATGTTTCGTGCAAACATAAAACGACCTTAGCCCGAATTCGTGAAGGCTTCGCAATTCGTAACCCGTGATCAAGTCTAGGTATTTTTCCTGTTATAGTCACAATTATGAATATCTATATTATTATTACTTATTAACATTGTAAAAATTATTTTAAATTATTTTTGGTGCAACTTTATAACATCCGAACAGAAATACAATATTATAGAATATAGTCAATGTAGGTTCTTTTTATTACCGCTAAAACAACAACTAATAAAAATATAGAAGACATATTCCAAACCAAGTAGATACTTACACATTTAACAAGTACATGCAGTCTAGACTACGACTCGCACTTGACGGTTTTGTGGTACAGTCTGGTAGTGTGGTGCGAGGCGCCTGCCGGATCGTTCGATGGTTTGATGGTACCAAATCCGATCATGTGTTTGAACTATAACACGTTGAGACACGTTCTGGAACACGAAGCCAGACATAGACTAAGAATAAACTAGCAAATAGACAACCTGACAGCCCGATAATGAGTGACCACTTTTGATTTGTCAATGTGTGCGTTAGCTAATATTTTGTCCAAGATGAAGAGAAGAGCTAAGGAGGTAATGCCAAGCGTGGCTGACTGTTTACAACTCGTTCGGTTACAGAAACAAAAGATTCATTTTCCTTTTCTATCTTGCTGTATCTCGCTAACGATGTTCTTCTCTCTCGCAGGCTCTCTTTATCTTTACGCTAGTATATTTTAAGTTTATGGACCGAACCGTCCGATGTTTCAACCGCACCAAACCCGATCATGTGTTTGAGCTATAAAACAAGCTTGATTTCAGATTACGAATTGAGACGCGTTCCGGACTCCGGAACCAGACGTAAAGATATATTCCCTCTCCCTCTCTCTTACCAACTCCCTTCAAGACGGAAGAGAACAGTACAATTGCATCGCTGGTTTACAGGATAAATAATTCTTCCGTAAAACAGTTAGTTAAACATAAGTGTACAATGTACGATGAAACATAGTGTATATAAAAACGTTTGTAAAACACCAAAACATTTATTTGCATCGGTTGGATCGAAATAGTGATTGTAACATTGTTGCTGCTTCATACGTGATTACAAGACATTGTCAATACCCAAATCATTTTAAACTCTATGCTAGTGGCATAAACTCTAAATCAGCCTGTCGTAATAGTGGTCAGAGGAATACAAGAAACTATTGATAGTCAGCTTTTACCTTTTCATTCACGCTTTCTTTTTATTTCAACACAAAGTGCCTTCTATGGAGAGGTTTACTGACACTCCCTTGTATCTCAAACTCGTCGAAGTAACTTGATTAGGTTACCATTAACCTTATTTGGGGAGATGGTAGACTGTCACTTTTCTAAATATTTATTAACTGCAACTATGCAAATATATATTTTTATGGTAGTTAATGACGTTCTATACTTATAAGGACTTATCTAATAGTGAAAAGGCAAAAGTGTGTTTAAAGACAATGTAAGCACACTTTTCTCCTTAGTCGTGTGTCAACTGTCACTGTCCGAATCGGATTTTAAATTCAGCGAACGTAACCTAAACTGAATAAATCTTTTACATTGCTGCTTATCGACCAAGAATATTTTGAAAAGTTGGAGTATATGCGGCAATGTATACAAGCTATGATTAATACCGAAAACTACCGTTGACTGTGCTGATAATTTGTTTGAAATCATAAAAACAGTTAGGTTTATATTTGCACAAAAAAGAATGTGTCACAATTATTGTTGTAGTGTCACGGCCTTAAAAATAAAATTGGTATAAAGTTATACCTGAGCATAAACCAAGAATATGTAAATTTGATTTATTTGGGCCTTGGATCGTTTCCCGCGTTTATTTGTTAGGCTGATTGCGAATTTGTAAGCGATATAGATAGACTATTTTGCATATTCTTGGTTTAGTATCAGGTATAACTTTATACCAAGTTTATTTGTAAGGCCGTCAGTGGTTATAATAAAGTGATAACAATAACTTCGGAAATGTATGTTCAAACGAAATTCGAGATACTTGTTTATTATGACTGTAGGAAGATGACCGTAAGGTGGATCATGACTCAATTATATCGATAGTACTTAAAGGAGTCTCGGGAATCAATCCGGAAAAATTCACTTTGCATATAAAATGCGTGTAATTATGTCTCTTATCAAACCGCCAAGCACATTTGGTGTGACATATTTCCCAACGTGTGAGCGAAACAGAACGACACATAAAACAAAAGGATAAACCTGAAAATTATCGCATCCGCGACATTTTGATCATTAAGCTGGTTCTCTAGGGACGGTATTTCCTTAACTTCATCTCAAATTAACGTGAGTTAAGAGATACTGAAACCTTATGCAATTAACTTGCATTAACTACTTGTATTTGCAATCAAATTGCAGGAATGTCTGTGATAATAAGGCAAATAGCGGCACTGCACAAGTTACTTGTTATGAAATATTATTGGCAATGTGGTTACAAGTTTGAGCTAAGTCTGTGTACATTTAAAATCTTATAAGATCCATCACTACATAGGCGCATCAACGGCTTGTAAATGTATATCTATAACTATAAGCATGATGTTTTGCGTGTATAATATACGCGTTTGCACCTTTTTAGGTATAAATATAATATAAAATGTTATTTTAGATACTATAATTGGTTTCAAAACATAAAAACACCTTTAATATTTATTTCTATTTTTTTTTTTATGGAATAGGAGGACAAACGAGCATACGGGTCACCTGTTGTTAAGTGATCACCGCCGCCCACAATCTCTTGCAACACCAGAGGAATCACAGGAGCGTTCTATATATGTTATATGTAATTTTTTCGGTCAGTTGCTTTAAAAATCGAATAGGTTTTTTATAAGCAACAAAGCGAGTTACGGTTGGTGCTACATTAGCATCAGGGTAAATCTTAAAAGAAGGTAATATTTACTACATTATTTTGTACAAGGTAAGTTTTTCACTTTAGCCGACAATAATATTAAATTTTTTTACTCGGCATACTTCAATTTATTCACAATTGCTACATTCACCATACTTCATACCGTACCCTGTGCCTACACCAGCGCCATTGTGGAAGATTTTTTAACTGTTATTTACAACATAAGCTGGACACTTTTTCAACTTTTCTCTCTCTTATGAGATGATTCTCCTTGCCTCTACCCTCCATACACGGAACAAACCATATTCTATTCTTCCTATAGTGGCTTCTGTACAAGGAACACCACAATTCAGCCAATGCCACGTTTAAAAGTAGACCACCAAACTACGACAAAATAAAAGCTTGACATGAGATTGTGAGAGTGGTGTTTTAGAATTGCGTTACAATTGCAGTGCTTAAACCACCAAATCGATTTTGATAAATTTGTACAGAGATAGACTAGAGCTTGAAAAAGTACATAAGCTACCTTTTATTGCAAAAAAAGAAATGGAGGGGCTGAAATAGGGGATGGCAGTTTGTATGGAAATTCGTCATTATCGAAGATTTAGACACTTGATAAGAAATAATTTACAAACGTTTGTTCGAGAATTTTTAAAACTTTTAACTACATGGGGATGAAATAGGAGATTAAAGCGAAAGTGTTAAAGAAGAACGCTGGAAGAAAGAGCAGTTTGTATGTGTATTATTTGAAAAATATAAAAAAAAATAAAAATAATCCCAAAGTAACTATTCAATGCAGACGTAATAATAATAACATAATAATAATGAAGCTTTATTTGATTCCATGCAAAAATAACAATTGTTTAATATTACTCTATCTCTGGTTTTATATGGACCCCTTTTGGGTAAAAGCCTCCTCCAAAGAACTCCATTTAATTTTGGTTTTTGCAGTCTCTGTCCAACTTTGCCCCGCCACTGCCACTATTTCATCTGTCTACCGACCACAAGGCCTGCCTCTCTTTCTAATGCCTCGAGGGCTGGATTTTCTTCATTTTCTTTTGAGGGAGAAAGTAAGTGCATCGGTTATTTTAGTTTTGCTTCGAATGTCTGCGTTTCTCACCCTGTCTTTAATTTTTAAACCTAGACAACTTCTCAAAAATGCAGACGTAGTCGCGGTTAAAAGTTTGTAACATATAAATACACTCTGGTCAAATTCAGAAGAACATTTCTATTTCAAAAAATATATGACAGCACTAAGCGATGACTTGTAAACATAAATGCTCTACATATTATACAATATGTAAAATTGTATTATAATCTTGACCGCACAAGTGGAATAAATAAACGCAAGTTTTGCATTTACTCGCCTGGTGTGACCACGAGCGATATTTAAAAAAGACGTGTGGCACTCGGGGACTGCTGCGGTAAAGCTATTGCATAGCATTTTTATCAACTTAATAATAATAATAAGCATATTTATTCAAGAGTTATAGATTAAAATATGTAATCTTTTATCAACTTATGCAATTATATTTATTTACTTTATGCAGTATTTGTTTTTTTTTTTGATAAAAATTAATTTAAAAAAAAAACAAACGACAAGTGAGTAAAATTTAACTTGCAAGATTTGATTACAGACAGACAACGGGACATGTGAAACTAAATAAAAATGCATGTAATAATAATAAAAATTAAAAAAAATCAAGATGTACCCCAGGCTTGATCCTGGGACCTTCTGCACAAAAGCATACGCGATAATACGCTGTTCCACGGCAACTGTAATGACCGTGCCGAAATATCTATATAGATCTAGTAAGTAAGTGTTAGGTTATTTTCGTTACGGAATTTCTGGATTCACGTTCAAGGCCCGCGATAGAGGCTATGCAATAGCTTAAAAGTTTTTATTATATATTCTCCTTAGGTCGGGTTGACATTTGTTTTAATTAAATAATAAAAGAGGTCGGACACAAACTATCTTTTCAATTCTGGTTAGGAGTCAACTTTGTGATTATTCTCTATCGAGGAATTGTATGACGTCATGTTCCCACATACAACAGTCGTTAGATCTTAGATATTTAATATATTTATTTTAACGTAATTGATATATAATTATTGATACAGTCAAATATCTTACTACGAATTTTGGTATAGGGTGCGAGAGAGATTATAAAATGCACCTTTTTTGTACTTCAGCTGTCTTCACGTAAGTAGGAATCTTATCTAACATAGGTAGTAAATGTATGTAATTTTTTATTATTATTTTAAATAGGTAATATTAACACACTTATATACAAATTGTCATGCCCCAAACTAGGCATGGCCTGTAAGTATGTATTTAATACAATATACTTACTTAAACATACATAAGTACATCCTACATATTTATCATATAAATGTTTGCACCTACCGGGATCCGAATACGGGACCTGACCATGACTGAGCTATATGGATCGTTATATATACAGGATAGCAACAACCATTCACAAAGGGAATGTCCCAGTATATTTGTTGTTTGAATAAAAACTTCATTCATTGCATGACAAGCAATTTTGCCAAAAGAAATGGTCTAAACAGAAGGTCCGAAAATTTCACTAAGAGCAGTCCAGCCGTTTTGGAGCAATTTTTTTTGTTTTTATGAAAATACGGGACGAGACGAGCAGGACGTTCAGCTAATGGTTATTGATACGCCCTGTCAATGCAGTGCTGCTCGGGATTTTTGAAAAGCCCAAAAATTCTGAGTGGCACTACAATTGCGCACGTAACCTTGAGAGTCTCATTTGACCAGTACTTTCACTAGCTACGACGCTCTTCAGACCGAAACACAGTAAAGCTTACACATTACTGCTTCACGGCAGAAATAGGCGCCTCCCACTGGTGGGTCTATACGGAACAAGCACACATTTAATTTTATATAAAGCTACAGAAATAATGCTAGTATACCCTCAATACAATGTGCTCGTTTTTAAGGGCTGATATAAAAAAGTCTTACTGGTCTACGCTTTAGTCTGTAGGCCATACGTCGTCTCAATACCAAATCCGTGACCAAGTCTTTTCTTATCACTGTCTTCCTAGCCGTGCACAAAAGAGACAAATATTCTAATAATGGATTTCGTTTCGATACACTTTCTGAAATACAGACGATTAAGTTCAACATTCACAGATGCAAACCAATATGGACAGCATCCAAATGTTTGAATGTATTGTACAATTAGAGGAAAAAGTTTTTTTAAGGTTTAATCCCGTTCTGTCCACTGGCCGACCTTTTTAAATGTCATATATTCAAGCAGCTGCAAGCCAATACGGTATTTTCTACTTTTTAATGGAATGCAACTTTTTAAGTCCTTTGAAAATTTAAATGACAATAATTGTTATCAGTTCGATGAATACGTACTTAAGTTAACATCATTAAGTTACGTTATTATACCATTCATTTTACCTTTTATTAATCGTACAGATTAATTATATCGCATTAATTTGAACAGGCTGACTGAGGCAACACATTGAAAAAAAAAACAAAATAAAAGATACTCTTTGTTGTTGTTTTGAGTTGTCGTTCCCGCCAATAATTTATTGTGTTTTATTTTAATTTGCTTTATGAATCATGAATGTTTCATTTATTGATTGAAGATTGGCATATTCCAATAGAAACACCTATGGTAGTGCCAAGAAAAACAATCGAATCTGCAAATTCAAGAGTTTTAGAATCTAGGATTGCCTTAACCTTAGGTTTGAAATTTTTAAGTTGTGACTAAGTATGTGGCAGTCACATGTTCAAACGAAACGCAAAGCCAGTAGAGAGGATGTATATACTACGTAAAAAGAGGCGAGACTGCCTAAGTAAAAATTGAATTTTAGTTTAGTATGAAACGTGCAGTGAGATTTGACATAAATTTACATAACGATAGGGCGACGAAGTATAATACGGCTAAGTTTGAAAGCGAACACTTGCTTAAAACGTAGTGGATTTCGGCTATCTCCATTTTTTACGAGATTATAGCCGTCATCTGTCAACCTATCAATCACTGCACGTTTCATACAATCCAGTGAATTACTTTTTTCTTTGAGAGGTTCGCTAGGCTGGCCAGTAGCACCGATATTTAGCTATAGCAAATGTTCAGTTTTAGTTGCACTGGACTCAAGGTGTTCCGTAAGTATAGTCGGTATGTCAATAAAAAATTTCTAAAAACACAAGCTATTTCATTTTCATCATTAATATTTGTACCGTTCAGGTTTAAATTAATATCTTTAATGTTATACTTATTTTTTTTTACTTTAAACTATGGAGTTTAACTTTTGACTATAATGTTTAGGCCGATTAAAAAGATAAAAATCAGTAATATCAATCGATCAACACCATTCTTTCGATTGATATTACTAGTTCTTGTCCACAATTATCCGATTCTGAACAATTTATAACTTTCTTTGATATTGTATAACTTTGACTATATAATATTGTCTAGGCAGGGGGCTGTTATTGCAGTGATTCGAGGTGCTTCGTTTGAAAACGCATTCCTTAAGTTTTATTTTTTATATTTGAGTCAACTTGTACGTACACCTTGAAATCTCCACATATCTGTTCCACGTCATAGCTTACAATTTTCATGATGTAATATCATGTGCCTCCATAACCTACTTTTTCTTGGTTACCGTTTTGCTGAGTAAATAAAAAAGTGAAAACTTTGAAATGAATAATAAAACTTATTTTACTAATTAGAGATCTGAAATATTTTCCTTATTGCGTAAGCTATCATAAAATTTAATTTTTATTGTCATGTTGTGTAAAATATCCTTATGAGTCGTGGTAATAAATAGATGTAAATACTTACCTCTTTTCTTATTACGGTTGGCAGCCCTAATTTACGAAGCTCATATTTTTTCTGTGTATGTTTAATTTACTAGCAAATTACTGAATACTAAGACGGTGTAATTTGATATATACAATTATTTAATGATATTATTTATTAAACCTCGTAAGTTGAAGTTAACAACTACATCGTACTTATATTTTTTTATTAGAAATTTATTACATTAGTGTGCGTTACAAGCTACATCTTACACTCGCGATTTGTACGCGATGTCACGTTGTGTTAGCCTGCGTGCATTGCTAAAAATAGAGTCTAACCTCAATTCTTTTCGACGTTGTCTCTAGACGTATAAATGATTTAAGAAGTAGACATAAAGATGTTGACACCGTAGCTATAGCGTTTGAACACTTTTTTACAGACATTCCAATCTCTACTACAAAACTTTTAAACTCCTCTCCCCTGATAGCAGAATCTCTATTAAAACAAAACGTATCGGAGTACAAATCTCAATTTAAATATAATTATATTAATAGTGATGATATCATTAGTGCTTTTAAACTTATTAATGTTAAGAAATCAACAGACCTCTGGGGCATTTCTATTACCGTTGTAAAACCAATAATTGATATGATTGCACCCGAACTTGCATTAATTTTCAATGAATGTATCGACTGTGGTGTGTTCCCTGATTTAATGAAACACAGTAAAATAACTCCACTTTTCAAATCAGGTAGTATAGTTGTTCAGACCCTAGTTATTTTAGACCTATCTCCGTATTACCAACATTTAGTAAAATTTTCGAAAAAATAATTTTAAATCAATTGTTAAGGCACTTTAATTCGCATAATTTATTGCACTGTAAACAGTTCGGTTTTACTAGGGGTAGTTCAACCATTGACGCTGGTATCGAGTTTATATCACACATTTTTGATGCTTGGGAAGAGTCGCAAGATGCTCTGGGCGTTTTCTGTGATTTGTCCAGGGCATTTGACTGTGTACACCATGACACATTGATCAGGAAACTACACCACTATGGTATTAGGGATGTTGCCTTAGATTTTCTCTCTTCCTATTTGAGTGATAGAGTCCAAAGAGTCGACGTGAATGGAAAGCGTTCCCCAGGATCAGGATTTAGGTGTGCCACAAGGCTCAATACTTGGACCATTTTTATTCTTAGTATACATAAATGATCTACCCCATTTTGTGAGGGACGATCATGAGGTTGTGTTGTTTGCAGATGACCCGTTACTTTTATTTAAACTTAAGCGACAACAAAACGTTTTCGACGATGTAAACAATACAATCTCGAAGGTAGTAAAGTGGTTTTATATTAATAATCTTCTACTTAATGAGAATAAAAAAAAGTGTATTAGATTTATACTACCAAATGTGAAACAAGTAAAAGCTAATATTATTATTAAAAACGAAGAATTAGCTCTCATGGACACCACTGTATTTCTAGGTATAACCCTCGATAATAAGCTTCAGTGGGGCCCTCATATTGATACATTGTCGAAGAATTTCAGTTCTGCAGCATACGCATTCAAAAAGATCCGTCTCTATACAGATGTAGCCACAGCTAGACTAGTCTATTTCAGCTACTTTCACAGCATTATGTCTTATGGTATACTGCTGTGGGGAAGTGCTGCAGATATTAACATCATCTTTGTGCTGCAGAAGAGGGCTGTACGTGTAATTTACAATATGGGTCCCAAAGAATCACTCCGTGAAAAATTTAAAGAGATAAGTATAATGACCGTCACTTGTCAATATATTTATGAAAATCTGATGTATGTGCACAGGAATATTAACTCGTTTAAGAAAAATAGCAATAGTCATAAGTTTAATACTAGGAATAAAGATAAGCTTGCTGTTACCACTACCAGGCTCCATAAAGTTGTAAAATCATTTAAAGGGCAATGTATACGCTTTTATAACAAACTCCAAAGTGATATGCTTAATCTGACAATAAACAAATTTAAAAATTAAATTAAAGGGAAACTTTATAAAAAAGCTTACTATAAAATAACGGATTACTTAGATGATAAAAATGCTTGGGAATGAACATGCTCTAACTCTGTCTTAATAAAACAAAATATGTATTATAATTTATAGATATATAGTATCAGTATATACATTATTTTTACAAACTACATTATGTAGCTCTTATTATTATAAGAAACCTTAAATTGACGATTCAAAATGCTCAAATATGATTTCAATGAATAAAGATATTTTGACTTTGACTTTGACAGCCTGTGCCACAGCCGTGGGCCTGTCTCACCTCGACTATGTCATAATGGTTTGCAGCATTTAAAAAAAATTATTGTGTAAATACACTGGGGATATGTATTTGAATGCCAATTGTATACAAACTATTGGATGCCAAATATTACCACTGCAAATATATAGATAGTAAAATGCAAATTCTCATGTGCACTTCGTTGTTATTCACGTCCTACAACCGTTATAAGCAGCGGTGATCACTTATATTATGAGGTGACTTGTATTTTCGCTTGCCTGTATTACTAATTTTCCATAAAAATAAGATCATTTTTACAAGTAATTTATAAGTTACAAGGGAATCAATTCATTGTTCACACAGACATACGGCCAAAAAACCATAACCTTCTTTTAGCATAGCCGTAGTAAAGTTAATACTTTACTACTAAGTTAAGTTAATACTTTACTTTTTGTATGTGTATTAATGTTGACTAAGAAGTATTTTAAAATTTATTTCTTGACAGTATCTTTATGCACGTCAGAAAAGCGATGGGAATAATAAATACAAACACAATCAGAAACATTAAATGAATGATTGTAATTAAAATTGAATTTTAAAATTTATTCCAACCAATTCATTATACAATAATTTTATATTGCTAATAATTATTTAAAGTCGTCTTTAAACTTATGTATTTAAATAATAATTTTACACAATTTCACAACAAGTTAACAATAAAAACATACACGGGTGATATTATAGTAATATTTATGAAGGTATTTAGCAGGTAGGAAAACACCATAATTTCGAAAATAATAAAAAAGCATAAAAGGCATTTATTTTTCTCAAAATTGATTCCTTTAGAATTCTTTTTGATGTAATTTCTAATATACTAAATACTACTACCGCTTCGAAAACAAATGGCGCTCTGAGAGAGAAGAAGCGGCGCAAGAAACTCTCCCAGCATTTTTTTCTTGAGCTCTTTTTAATCAAATACACAATAATATACTGTCAATTCTATTGCTATTAAATAATTAAGTCCCAGGCTGTCGGATCACTGAGATATTCAGCAGCGGAGTAGTAGGATTTACGACGAAGCCATTTTTTTATAAAATATTTAAATTTATTTATAGATAATGCCTGAGGCTGGGACTTTATTAGAAAAGTGTATACATTTAACCTTAAAGCTATTATGTATCTTATGAAGCCTACTAGAATTAGTTACAAGCAATCCCTTATTTCTAGTGTTATAATAATGAAAATCACTATGAGGAGCAAAAAGGTGACGATTTTTGTGAACGTATATTAAATTTTCATAAATGTACTGACAATGACCAGTCACAATATTTGTTTCTTTAAATATTTCTTTGAGATACTAATTTACTAAACATCCTAGTGTTGTACTAATAACTCTACAGATTATCGATAACGCACTAGTGTTGTTTGTTCTTCTTGTATGACCCTGAATGGTCAATTTATTGCTCACTTATTAATAGATGACTAAAAGAACCTACTGCGCATTGTATAATATGTACAATCGCGGTCTAAGAATGTTTACCACCTTAAGGTTTATATGTAACACACATCGATATCACAAAGTCGACAATAAAGATATAGCATTTTAGACTTTACTGCGCACAAAATATAGGATCTAATTTGAAAACTGATAAATATTTTTAAGACCGCTCCCGTACCTGTAAGTATTATTCTCGAATGTTCTCAAACAGTAATAAACAGCAAACAAGAAAGAATAAACAAGTTGTTTACAAAACAGCTTGTTATGTCGAGGGCGAGATTCGTATACGCCGCTAGAATCTTGGTAACACTATGATGTATGAGCCATAGATTCTGTAAAGATCTATAGCGTAGCGTTGTGCGACGCGATCACATCTTCGGTCTCCTTACGAAGTGAGCCTTATGATTGGAGTTATTTTCCAGGTGGAGTCAGGACGCGAAGAGTTGAAGAAAGAGCGAGAGATAATGCAACTGGTGGCCGGTCTACAGCTTAACCCGGATGAGATCGAGAGGCGTGAGGTGCCTCCACATATGATGAGGAACAGGCATGGACCTAGGTAAGGCTGAGTATACATTGTTATTTCCTTAAAATAATGATAAAATTATATTCTGCTGGCAAAGTAAACACTAATATAAAATAATAATATTATTTTAGAAGGGGTTGGTAATTTAAACACACATAATAGAACTGTTACATCTGTATTTTAAAGATTCCATTTAGAAATACCCCCTTATTCATAAAAGTCTGCTAACTTAAACACTCTGTCTTCTTCTATTGACCTAAGTCAGAATGAAAAATAATATTCTGTAGCAGCTGTTTTAAGTTAGCGGACTATTATCAATTAGGGGGCTTAAAATATAAACGCATGATTAAAAAATTAAAAGACAAGTAGGGCATAGTGTCTCCTTACAATTCACAATAAGTAATGTCTACTCGTACTTAGCGCTTTAGCTTTTATAGGTCACGACCGTCTACCGTGATGATGCTACCAACTGTTAGTTAGCACTGAAGTAGCGCCAACTAACTTACACGACTAAAGTTAACTAAAGATCTGAATATTATATGTTACTAGCTGACCCGGCAAACGATGTTTTGCCATATAAATTATTTTTAGAGGTAGACCTATTCCAAATTATGCCAAAAAATTATGAAACCTGTTCAACTCTCAGTGGCTGGTCCTGTTGAGAACGATGACCAGTTCTGCCATTCTTGCCAAGAGTACAGCTCACTCCCATTTCAGTACTTTCATATTCTGCTGGATTTAGTTTTAAGCTTCCCTAAGCTTCTTCTGCACTTTATCCCTTGTATAATAGTTTATATCCAAGCTTGTAATCCTTATGACATGCGCGGGAGCAGGCACCATCCGTACCATTTTCTCAATGGACGTAGTTCGTTTAGTTGAAAAACGTTCGAAGCCACAAACATCATATTTTAAGGAATTCGTGTTTAAAGTTTAATTTACATTAGTGTATTCCATATATGTGGGTTGGGCTACTAAGTCCTGATGTCATTTAAAGAGTGGCAGTAGGGCTTCCATTTTTTGTCAGTCCGTTAATATGACTCACGTGACCAGTTTTATGTTTTTCGATTTCGATTTGACTGAGGTTTGGAACGTTTTTCTCGAATTACGTCCAAATAACTTACACTAATTATGAAGTTATGGACGAATTCGTTTTTTGAGAACTATATAGTTTTTTGAAGTCGATTAAAATTAATGCGAGATACAGGTGAAACTTTAACCTTAAATCAAAGCGTCAGTTTCTTTGTAGCGTTCTGGAGAATGGACTAACTTACGTTTCGTATAATGAAAGGTTTTTGATGAATTTGAAGTTTCTTTAATGGGCTCACAGCCTCACAAGTGGTAGTCACGTTATAAATTTTCCAATTTGACTTTAGTTTCTGTATTTCTTTATTTGTGGTTAATTGGCCGGCTGGAATTGAAAGATGTTGACGTCACTTAGATTCTATATAATAAAGGTTCAGTCCTGTTTAAACGCTCGGGGTTACTGTAGTAGCAATGTCCGTCGGGCTCTCCTGAAGACTGTAGACATATCTGTCAAAATTGAATTCCCTGAAAAGAATGTTCCCTAGAAATCCAGATTTTACTTCTTTATTAATATACATTTTAATGCTTATGGTAAGGCTCCGTCTATTACAATACAGTGCCGCTTAGGTCTCATGAGCCATGTAATGTCACTAGCTACGGCGCCCTTCAAACAGAAACAGAAATAGTGCCAGCACAGTCTAGCGAAACTCTCTAAGAAAAAAGCGAATCCCGCGCGTGTATGAAACGTGCAGTCATTGATAGAATGATAGATGAAGAAAGGAATCTTGTAAAAAACGGAGATAGCCAAAATTCATTACGTTTTAAGCAACTGTTCGCTTTCAAACTAAGCCAGATTATACTTCGTTCCTATCGCCACACTGTATTTACACCACAATTTACTCCTTGGTGTCGAGACACTTGGCCCGTGGGGCCCAGAGGAGCGGAGAATGTTCAAAATACTATCTTCGCGCTTCAATAAGGCTACTGGAAACCCAAGCTCTGGCAGATATTTCGGTCAACGGATCAGCCTTGCTATCCAACGCGGTAATGCTGCCAATATTCTTGGTACGCTTTCACGTATGTTGTCATAGTATTGTAAATCTTATATATAAACTTCTCGTGTCACAATGTTCGTTTCTGTACTCCTCCGAAACGGCTTGACCGATTCTCATGAAATTTTATGAGCATATTGAGTAGGTCTGAGAATCGGCCAACATCTATTTTTCATACCCCTAAATGTTAACGGTGGTCCACACGATTTTTATTTTTTTGACATTTTTTTTAAATTTGTTTGAATATGAGTCAGAATTAAAAAATACATACAACTTCAAATTTTCACCTATCTACAATCAACAGTTACTTTTGTATCGCGATTTTAATATCGGCAATACAACGTTTGCTGGGTCAGCTAGTATAGTTATAAGATTTATTTTGTTTGAATAATAAATTAATTTACTCCTATTTCAAATTTTTGTCAAATCACTGCACGTTTCATACTAAACTAAATTTCAATTTTTACTTTGGCAGTCCCACCTCTTATTCTCCCATCTCCTCTTCTCATTAGTGCCCGCTATAGCCTGGTGGTACAGGCGCCACTGTGCTTCCCATCTGTCAGGCATTCTGAGCTAAGAAGCCCCATTGTTTATTTGCCATTACCATTACTATTCATGTTCATTTGTCTGAGGCTGACGTCTATAGATCGTACTTAGACTTTCCTCAGACTTTACTTACGTAAAACTTAGCTTAGTGAATGCTAAGCATAATCTTTGATTTTGTTTTAATGATAATTTGACAGCTGAAATTATGTTGAACTTAAGCTAAGACAGCCCAATGCAAAAGTCAAGAGGGCCTACCATCAACTTTTAATAAGCAATGCGATTCCGATGCAGTTTAGTTTAGGTAACTAAACTGAATCACTAAAATTCGTACCATGAAGTGCCTTTTACTGAATGGCGTTTGGATCGCTTATGAAGAATGAACGAAAGAAATTTGTCTGTGGTCCGTGGTGTGAGAAAGAGATGACGCTCTACAGTCGTTGCATGAGTTTGTCTCTCTTACTCGCCATATGCGTTGCGTTTCGAAACCTAAAATGATATGATTTTAGAGGTTTTTTTCCGTAGAAAATACTAAAAATACATAGTTCTTTAAATTACGAATTAAATGTTTGCTTATGCATTTTCTTAGATGTTTGATTTGACAGGAGACAGAGTACATTTTTTTAAATTCGTACTTGCAGTTCTTTAGTATTTTCATTTTTGGTATTTATTTTCAGTATTTTGTTTTACAGAAAAGTAAAATAAAGTATTCTCATCTCATCTTTCATCAATAAAATTTTCCTTTTCTGTATATTTCCACTATTTTTTAAAAGTAATTAACAACACGATTCACTTTCCTCTAAGGAAGTAGCAACTTTTTTCGAATCGCTCACTTTGACACATAAGCTATCCAGTTTGAAATATTACCTCATGGTACGAATGAATGAACGAACTAAATCAATATGTGATTCAATTGATATCATTTTTGACATTAATTGACATCATTGCGATTTAATCAGTTGATTTGACGTCAACCCAAAATGGATAGCTCTAAGCACGTCGTGGTATGAAATAGCAAAGCAGTTCATTTTAGGTTGTCAATTGAATCGCAATAAGAGTTCATGGTAGGCCGGAAGTTCACGTTTTATCACACCTAACTTATGTTAGGTTACGTAAAGTCTGAGCAAAGTTTAAGTACGCTCCTTAGATCTCAGCCTCAATATATATTATAAGTACTGACCCGGCAAACGTATTCTCATATAAATTAAACTCCCCGCGCCCGCTCATTGTATGAATTGTTACATGTAATGAAATGTTATTGATTGAAATATTTGTACTGCAAATATATAGGTATTTCTAAGTCAAAATAATATCGGTTCCGTATAAATCAACAAGATTTCATATACTTAAACCTTCTTAGCAACACGCTGCATCTTATGGTATAAGTATTATTCCGATCGGTTTAGTAGTTTCGAAGTATAACTGAAAAGACGTCTCTCCATTTATTAATATAGATTCTTTGTTTTTATTATATATACATATCTGTTACATCCTCAAGCCAGTTTTAAGATCGTTTATTATTATTGCATCTTAAATACCTATCTATTTCTGCAAAACATGCTGTGTACACACTTCGTGTAGTTGCAAAATAGGAATTTTGTATTCAGCTGATAGTTTTCTTGTATGTCATGTATTTGTTGTAATTCTGTTGTGTGTGTGTGTGTGTGTTTTTTTTTATGAAAATGAGGGATGAAACGAGCAGGACGTTCAGCCGATGGTAATTGATACGCCCTGGCCATTACAATGCAGTGCCGCTCAGGATTATTGAAACATCCAAAAATTCTGAGTGGCACTACAACTGCGCTCGTCACCTTGAGACATAAGATGTTAAGTCACATTTGCCCAGTAATTTCACTAGCTACGGCGCCCTTCAGACCGAAACACAGTAATGCTTATATTGATTAATGTGCACCAATTAAAAGAAATAAAACTTATTATTATTATCTTACTTTACAGATAACATCACGCCAATCTGAAGAGCAGTGCCATCGCAACGACTACTGCAACGAGAATCAAGTCGGAAAATATTTAAACAGTACCCTAGGGTTGCCAACCTTACTATAAAATAGAGTATTGTACTCTATATCATGTAGGCGTACTCTCTAGGTAATCTATAAAAGTAATGGAATATGCTAAAATACTTTTTTTTACACAATACTTTTAAAAACCATAAAAAATTTGTTATGTGCTGCAAAAAGTACAAAAATACCTTTTTAAAACTAAATGATTCTCTTTTTTGAAGTCGGTACTCTTTATTTACCTGCTTTGAAATCAGATATACTCTATTTCTTCTAATAAAAATTGGCAACCCTACAGTACCTGGCTAATAATGTATGTAATTTTGATATAAATGAAAACAACTTACGACTTATACAACCAAGGGGCAAAATGTTATAATACTAATTATTATTGTGTGTCTTGTTATTAAAATAAAACAATTGCAAATAGTTACAAAATAATGATATTTTACTACCCAGCCATTTTTTAAATTATTTCCTTGAGTTGTGAACATTCGTGGGTGAGAGATGGCTTACTGTTGATAAAATATTTGCCTCATAAAAAATAAAATGCAGATTTAAATTTTAACTCATGAATAAGTGAAAATATTATATATTCTTTGTCAATCATTGCTGCATAAGTGAATCGTGATAACTGGAATGTTATGAGGCTTATACCTATTTCATATCAATTTAAAAATAAAAAATAGCTGTTTAGCTCTAAATCTTAGATAATTTATACACCTAGATAGAGCCTCTTGCTGTTAGACCACCGAAACAGTCCAGGTTTATTACTTTAGTGTGCGTGACAAGCTACGTCATACACTTGCGATTGGGGTCATTTTGTGTAAGTGTGCGTGCATGGTTACCTGTCAACCTCCACCGCGAGAACCTCTATCAAAACGTATAAATTATCCAAGTAAATGATCTAAGTAGTAAACATAGGAAGTGTCACAAAAAACAATAAGCAATTTAAATAACCATACTATAATTATATAAATAAACATATATATTATTATCTATTACCACCAAAGAACATTTTGTGTCGCCCTATACACAGTACCTACTTACATTGTTAATTCTGTCTTCTCTTAGTAATAAAAATATAGATAATAAGTAATTAGTAAAACCTCAATATACTAGAAGTAAGTTTGTACATAAGGGATTGTACAAAAATAGAGAATAATTTCATAAATGTAGATATATATTGTATGTTTTTGGTGTTTTCTCTTATTCTCTTGGTGATAATGCGAATTAAATTCATAATTTACATTAAAATGTGTCCATGAAAAAGATTTGAAGTATGTTTAAAATATCGATATATTATATAACTAGTGTTTCTTAGTCATAAAAGTCAAAAGAGCAAGCAAGTTATATGCATGCATAGGTATATTTTTGTACTTAATAGTAAAAAGTCGTTATAAATATTTAAAAAAAATTAGGTATCTAGTACTTAAAATGTATCAATGTAGGTATTTTACTCGAGCTGGAATGCAATTGTTTAGAAAAGTACAGACTACTTAAAACCTAGAATACCTAAAATAAAAATATAATGCATAAAATGTTGTGTGTAAATAATAACGTTTAATCAATAATTAGGCTATGAGTGCCATTGGAAATAATTCCTCAATTATTGTTTATCAAACAACGATTTTAATGTATTCTTATCTTTGCTGTAAGAACAATAATAGTGTATATAAGTTATTAGATACATATTCATTAACTTGTAATTTCATAATATTGTATTCAATTTACTTATTTTTCGTATCTTAAATATATTTTTGAATTAAACTGTTTATTTCTTTCAATAAAATATAATAATGATAGATTATTCTTAATAGAAAACTTTAAATTGTAGTTACCGAAAACCACCCTAGGTTTTCGTAATTTATATGGGAAGAGGAGTGCAAATGACCTGGTAATACCGGGGAACGCTATTCCTTACTAAGATTCTAAATTTGTTGGGCCTTTACGGCGCAGCTACTGAACCGATTTTGATGAAATTTAGTACAGCGATAGACTAGAGCTTGGAAAAGGACATTGGCTACATTTTATCCTGGAAAAATTTATGGTTCCCGCGGGATTTGTGAAAAAATGAAATTCACGTCGATGAGCTATAACTATTTAGAACTATAACTAAAAAGATTCATATAATATGCTGGGTACGGGAACTGCAACTGGAATAGAATATGAGATAATTTTCAATTACAAACTTGCATATTATTTTTTTAAATCCTTTTTCTTCGCGGACGAAGTCACGGGCATCAGCTAGTACTTGATGAAAATTTCACTAGCTACGGCGCTCACTACTAGGGCGCCGGCACTGTGATAAGCATTTTCCCATACGGCACACAGAACGGAGACCGGAGGCGGCACATTGCCATGTCATAAAAAACAAATATTTTTGAACTTTTACTTCTTTTGACACTTTAAATAATCTGAGTGATTTTTAACGGTGCGCGATGATATTTGATCAGTGATGACATATTCAAAACGTATTATGTGCAACATGCACGACACGAAGAAAACTGTTTTTATGATTTTAAAACCAGTTTTAACAATCATCAGTGGTACCATTTGCCACCACTTTTGAAAAGATGAACTTTAAAGAGAAGAAATAGTAACACAACTTATTTTGTTATAAATTATGCTCATAAGTTTTAATTTCGATAAGTTATTATAATAGTTAATACCAAAGATCAACATTTATAACATTTTAAATAGCAATGAAGTTATTATTTATCTATAATAATGCCTAGTGCTATTATGAAATTCATTGCCACTATTTAAATTCAATATTATTCTATATTAGTATGTAAAGTAGGTACTGCTATCAAAAAATAATCAAACCCTTAAACTTATTTGAGTAACATAAGAAAAATAAATAAGTGAATAAATCATAAAATAATATCAAAAGCGTGACTACTGCAGTAGTACACACTGTAATATAATAAATCAAGGTTTACTACCTTGATTTATTATATTAAGTTATTCAAAATAATTTATGATTTTACGTTTTCTTTCCAGAAAAAAGATGAGGCCATCAGACCAGCCATCGCTTCCCTCGCATACATCTTAGGGAAGGTAATGAAACACCCCACGATGCATCCACGAACTATAATTGTGGGATTGTTGCTAAGAACAATTTGAACTGTTTCCTGCCGATGAATTCCAGTACTCTTAACAAGTTCATTCACCCACATTATGATATATTTTTTAGTTTCATAGATATTGCCGGCAACACTTTTAGTTATGAGAGCATGAACGGCAGTGATTACTAGCAATCAAACAATACGGATCACCGTCGTCTATGCCTCAAAGCTTCTATGTCAGAAAAATATTTGCCACCTATGTATTTTGTATTCATCTTTGAGCGGGGGCGCTTTCGTTTAAAATGTTTTAATTAGCGCCCTCTGTTGGAAGTAGCTTGTATTCATTGAACGTCATGCACGTGTTAGTTATCTGTTCTGTAGCAATATATGATCATTTACCTAGATGGCATTAATGGCAGTAATTTGATTTAGTGATGTTCGAAGCACCAGAGAAAGTGTGAATTAAATACCGGCTCCACATTCACGAAAGCCATCATCACAAATTATCTCTAAGACCTCTTCAAGGTGATCCACGTTTAGTGTGACGTTCAAAAAAGTGCGTAAACCTTCCTTAAAGGCCGGCAATAAATATTTTAACTGTTATATCTCATATAATATTCATTCATTCGTTCTGATATATTCTTGATATGTATGACCCTATGCGCATTAACAATTTTGATAAAAACCGTGTGATATTCATAATGCTAATACCGGAAACAAACTTGGTATGCCAACTGCTCGGTTAAGTCGAGTAAGTAAGTCTTTTGTGAGTGCATATGCTAATTGGTGGTAGTTTTTGACGTTTAATTCAAGTGATTTTTATATGCTATTTTGATTAAAAATATCTAAAATTGACACAACCAACCCATCTCCTGACCCCGCAGGATTCATGCCTATGTCTACATTAATAAATGAGAAACAAGAAAAACTGCAGCGCAAATGCGAAAAAAAAAATGTAAAGTTAATACAGTGGCAGTAGGAATAGCACAAAGTATTTACAAGCGTTCTCAATTCCGGAATAAAAAGTAAAAGATCCACCAGCTGAGTGTGGTCGCCCTGCGGGCCTACCATGAACTCTTATTGCGTTTCAATTGACAACCTAAAATGAACTGCTTTGCTATTTCGTACCATGCCGTGGTTAGAGCTATCTAATTTAGGTTGACATCAAATCAACTGATTAAATCGCAATTATGTCAATTGAATGTAAAATTATGTCAATTTAGTTGCAAACTGATTTAGTTCAATTTCAATTTAGATAAATACCGAAAATGAAAATACTAAAGACGAGGCAGTAAGGGCCCGGGCTATAGCCATTTCGCAAGAACGAATTAAAAAAAATTTACTCTGTGCTCCTGTCAAATCAAACATCAATGGAGGTGCGTTCATAACTCGTTATTTTTACGAAAATACTTATGCAAACATTTAATTTGTAATTCAAAGAACTATATTTATTTATATAACTATTATTATTAAGTACAAAAAAGGGCTTAATGGTTTATGATTTGACGATATAAAGCGCAATTTTAAAATGTATTTTTAGTATTTTCTACGCAATAAAACCGCTAAAATCATATCATTTTAGGTTTCGAAACGCAACGCATATGGTTCGAGTAAGAGAGACAAACTTATCCAACGACTGTAGAGCGTCATCTCTTTCTCACACCGCGGACCACAGACAAATTTATTTCGTTCATTATTCATAAGCGATCCAAACACCATTTAGTAAAAGGAACTTCATGGTACGAATTTTAGCGATTTAGTTTAGGTACCTAAACTGAACTGCATCGGATTCGTATCGTTTACTAAAAGTTGATAGTAGGCCCTCTGTTACGGATAAAATGGACGCCATTTTTGAAAATGTAGAGCAAGATCACCATGTCAGTAGATACAAAGTTGAACTAGGAATTAATAGGACCACAGAACACTTGACCCATTTGAAAAATGCTGTTAAACAAAACTGCATCGATTTGCGATTATTTATTGAGAAGTAATGGAAGTGATATTTCTTTTTTTAACGAGCGATACTTAACTAGTGATGAAAAGTGGAACATGTATGGCAAGAACGTCCGGTAATTGTCGCGGTCAAAGCTTGGTCCGACCTCACAGTCTGTGCGAACTTGTAATGCGTATGGTGGGATTGTCAAGGCGTTGTTCATTATGAGCTTCTACCACTGGGCCATCGATACGGATGCTCTATTGCCAACAATAGCCAAAAGTTGAGTAAAAACCACTGAAATTTAATAGAAAGAGGGTTGCCTTTCATCGCGATACCCTAGGACACACACATAGGTATGTATGGCGGAGAGATGTTAATTCATCCGCCAGCCCTGACCTAGCATCAGATTTCCAACTATTGCGATCTCTTCAGCGATCGTGTCAGATTAACATGAAGAAGGGACTATCAAAACTACTTATCGTGTGATCAGAAGTCCCAAAAATTCTACAGTAACGGGATATTCGCACTACTTACAAGATGACAAAAAGTAATCGGGCCAAACTGTAAATAAAGGTACTTAAATTATACAAAACAGTGTCTTGAGTTCTGATATTTGAAGAAACTTTTACCCCAACGTATTATACACAGCACACAGATCTCAGATACCTATAAATAAATATAAGTACTTATACACGTGTTCCGTTATCCGGTTGCTAATTACGTATCGCATGATCAACAGCGTATTGAGATAAATTGCACCGTTTCTACTTTATATAGACCGAGGATTATTGATCTTGTATCAGTGAAATACCAAGGATATTAAAGAAATTATAAAATTATGTTCGTTGATGAATTCTGTGAACGCGTGGTCTACATACAGAACTATTATGATGTGATTACCAATAATTATGACAGTAATCACGACTATCATGTTTACGTAGCATCTTTACACAAACAATGAATCAACTCCAATTCTGCTGTAATAAAGAGTGCGAAACATAAAGCTTTTTTATTTTATTCATAAAATTATATCTGTCTGATTGAAGACGGGGCGGGCGTCAGCAATTGCGAGGAAAAAGAAAATAGCTGGAGCATCAATAAATTTAACCTCAATCGCACGTCTTTTTTATATCGCATTTGTATTTATTTTTTATATATTTAGACGCAATCCATAGATCTGAACGAGAACTGACCATTACTACAAAAAGGACCGTAGTATCTTCTCCATGTCAAAATACATTCTGAGAGAAAATCAAAATGGGGGTATGGAATGAACTGCTTATTATCTTAGTTACTAGCTGTTGCCTGCGACTATGTCCGCATTTACCAATGTAACCATATTAGTCGGTGTTCCAATGCGCCACATAAATATTATATACGAAATTTTATATTATATAGTTGGACATAATATGGTTCAAAACATATAAATCAATGCTACCAGCGCCATCTATCCGGCAGTAACGTATCTACGTTCGTCGGTGTGGTAATGTCGTCCTTTATATCAGTCAAAAGATTCATTTCATTTTGTTTCATACAGTTGAAACATACATATTATATACACATATTCTCTGTTATATAAATCTAATACATAAAATTCTTGTGTTCGGTGTTTGTTACCAAACTCCTCCGAAACGGCTGAACCCATTTGTATGAAATTTAGTGTGCATATCGGGTAGGTCTGAGAATCAGCCAACATCTATTTTTTATACCCCTAAATGATAAGGGAGACCCACCAGTAAATATATTTTTTTGACAATTTTTTTTATTATAATTCAGCATCGAAAAATACATACAACTTCAAATTTTCGCCCTTCTACGATCTACAACTATTCTTGTATCGCGATTTTTATATTATTCTGTTCCATCCACAAAACCGCTATAGGGTTGCAAGATGGCAATCGAATGCAATAATTTTAGTACGATATATTTGGTTTTTACATAGATTCCACGGACTAGTAAAAAAATAAGGACTCCGTGTGAAGTAAGTATTAAATAGTATTGTGAACTGAAAAGGTAAAAGAAAACTAAAAGTTTAAAAATATTGAAATAAAAATTGTATTGATTTTTTTAATATTAGTTTAATTTTAAAGCAAAAACATGAAATCCAAAATTTATTGTGTTCACGAGACTTACAATAGAGACTAAACCATTCAACTTTTTTACACTACGGGTTTCTGACTAGAGAAAATTATTTAATATTTAATAAACATTATATCAGTAGGCACGGACTAGTAAAAAATAAGGACTCCGCGTCCAGTGTAGCACCAACACAAGCCGATTAACGTGTAAATACATAGCCCCACGCACACACTTACACTACTACAGGCCGATAGGCGGCCATTATGAGAATTGTAATCGTCTTCGACAGATCAGTTTGTGTGAGAAAGTGTAAAATTAATACTATATAAGCATTTGTGGCCATATATGATTATTTAAGAGAGAAAAATTGTGTAACTAGTATCCCCCGTAACCGCACACACACTAGCATAACGGTGCTTCACTTGCTAATATCAAGGCGCGGAGTCCTTCTTTTTTTCTCGTCCGAGCTAGATTCTATAAAAATGATAGCTCCGAGATGGTGATGACTTTCCATCAGATAATCGGATGACGTTTCACCATTCTTAAAAGAAAGTATCAACTTTCTGCTATTTTTATTTCGAAAACGCATCGTAATGTAATACGGAAGAAGTTGAAATTTTTATTGTCCAAACAAATATATATATCTTTGTCAGTAAATATTAATGTGAAGTTGAATATAATTTCTATTATCATTCTTGTTTGTTTGTCATTTGTTTCGTGTCACCGTTAACTTTATTATTTATTTGTTTAGCTGTCAGATTGCAAAATGTTATTAATGCTTGTATAAATAACACGTCACAAACAAATTAATTATTCGTGAAATAATGGTTGTAATATTTTCTTATGATAATCTATGGGAAGGCACATAATACTTCTGTTTATTGTAACGAGCAGTGGCACACGACTTTGTCCGCAGTTATTTAATTAAATGTAATTTTCGTCACGATTTAATGAAAAGTAATTACTTGTTAGCGAAAATCTGATCAAATGAGACTTAACATCTTATGTCTCAAAGTGTCAAGCGCAATTGTAGTGCCGCTCAGAATTTTTGGGTTTCTCAAGAATCCTGAGCGGCACTGTAATGCGGCACTAATGGGCAGGGCGTATCAATTACCATCAGCTGAACGACCTGCTCGTCTCGCCCCTTGTTATCATAAAAAATCTGTTTTCCAGTGCAAGTCCTGTCCATTTCGGAGATTAGAATAAATCAAAACAAAATTATAATAAATGCTTAGTGATAAAATTCTTACGAATTAATTTATGATATTATGTTATATAAACATTAAATTATCGACCAATAAAGCGCAGTGGAAATGGTCCTCCCGACTGAGCTACAGGGTAGGGTAGCTAGGGTTAGAATCCCGGTAGCTGCAAAAATTTATATTACGGTGATATGGATGATTAGTATAGACATCGTATTACTGAAATATAACACTGTTGTGTCTTACAACAATAGCTCAGGCTAACCCTAGTTTGGGGCAATATAATTATTATTATGAACAGTTATTCAGTCAATTATATTGAGTCAGATTATCAGTTATATTTCTAGTAAATATTAGTAGTTGGAACGAAGTTCCTTATCGCGCGTTGTGAAAGGGGGCTAGACGGAAAAAATTCTTACGAAAAGTTGTCACGACACTTTTTGCTATGGTAAGCTATTGTAAGCTGTGCGGCGTGCGCATGTTTCTATTAAAATTATTAAATATTATTAAAATTTTATTACAATTCCTTTATTAGTTATTAATTAATTATTCATGTTTCTATTAAAATTATTAAATATTATTAAAATTTTATTAAATATGATTAAAATTTTATTACAATTCCTTTATTTATTATTAATTAATTATTCATGTTTCTATTAAAATTATTAAATATTATTAAAATTTTATTACAATTCCTTTATTAGTTATAAATTAATTATTCGTGTTTCAAATTAATTATTAAAATTTTATTACAATTCCTTCACTAATTAATCGAAAGGAACTTTGTTCCATCCGGGTGTCCCTTGACACCTCTCAACTTTTATGTCATTAGCTGGGTCTGTAAAAGTTTTTTTAGGTTCTCAATAATCTGCAAATATGGAAAATCATATTATTATGTAATATCTTAATAATCTAGGACTGATTACAGTTTTTTAATCAATAATAAAAATAATAGTAATTACATAACAGTGATCGCTATGTCTCATTATATTATGCAATGTACGGCACGAGTTAATTATTAAAGCATCTCAATTAAGATATTAATTAACTATATAGTATAGAGAGAAGTCTTGCTAGTATTAATAATAAATATGTTTATTCATATTTTTCGCTTTCTCAACCTTTACGAATTGGGCGCGGCGCACAAAACATTTGATGAACTTTCACGCGCGAAATCGTTTATGGTATCAACATCAGTATTAATGATATCTTAGGATTTTAATTACTTACTTTCGTCAATTCTTATATATTAAACCTTATGTTAAGGCGGAGGGTAAACAGAAAACACGCAAACAAGGTGTTTTTGGACAAGTTTTGTGGTGAAAATATAGCATCTGGAGCTAGGAACACAACTTTATCCTGTTACACATACATACCCTTAAGTTTTACTTGTAGGTTGCTAATGCTTGCTGTTGGTTAAAGTTAACACTGCAGAGCTATTACGAACTACCAGTTTTCTTTGCAGGTATACAAGTTTTTTCTCGGCATGATGCATTTGTCTAGTATAGTACTCTCATAAAAGTTGTTCTTATAGCTTTTACTTTTTTTGTGTAGGTACATTTATTCAGATTAGTTATAAATAATGAGAATTGTAAGCAATTAAACTGTTTGGGCCTGTTAAAATGTTACATTTTCGATGCAAGAATTTTTAAAATATTGGCTTTGTTACATAGAAGCCGTGAACTCATATCGCTCAAGGTCGCCGGCATTTAGTGTCGCCTTAAAGCTTCTTTTTACGGTTGTTGCTGGTAAACGTGCGTGGGCCAACGTCATACGTACTGTTAGAGCGCTTTCGCACTACATCCGATCAGAGTACGGAGTAGATCATGGGTACGTATGAACACTATGTGGACGGCCAGATCTCTTTCTGTCACAAACAGAGGAGGTCTCATTGTACCTATTAATAGACCGGGACACAAACATTTTACGAATACCAAGCGTATGGAGAGTTTTTTAAAATTGCATTCGGCTCCATACCTACTTTGTGTAATGCAATCACAGCGATTCGGTTCTCTTCATCACCCCACTCCATTTTAATATCGCAAAAAATTGTACAATGTATTGGCGCCAAATAAGTAAGTATATATTAAGTAAGTATATATTAAAATACTTCTTTTTATGGATATAATATTATAAACGCATGTAATTGCAACTGTATTTTTACATTAGGTTTTTGCGTAAAAGCTACATTTTTATAACAGGAGCTATATGGTATCGTATCACTTTTAACCTATTTCTAAGAGGTTCTAGGTACTTTCACTCTCTAGAATTTTCCAGAACAGTCCAGAGTATTCGCATAGTACACACTACAATTATGTTCGGGAATAATCTGAACGGATCGAGGACATTGCAGAATACCTAAAAGTTTCGAAATGATCTGGACGATATTGGTCCAGAACATTCGAAGGGTGTTTCGCATGGGTAAAGAATAAATGTGCTTACAATAAAAAAAAATCTACTTGTAAAATTTATCGTTCGATTCCCACTATCTCATAATCTTATATATTATGAAATCGTATTCGTTATTAAATCAAATCGAATCAGATTTATTCAAAAGGTCAAACAATGGCACTTATGATTGTCAAAAGATAAACATTTTATAAACTTTAATGGGAAGAAGTGATAAGAAACTCGATGCCACTCTTTTGTCAATATTTACAGCTTCATCATTTTACAAATTATTTTAATTACGATCGTCCAACTCCAACGTCATGACTTACATGTGTAACTTAAACAACCAAATAAATGATAATTAATAAAAAACAATAGTGATTGAATACTTTCAGTTAATAATACAGGTATTATGAATGCATTTTTTTATGGAATAGGAGGACAAACGAGCGTACGGGTCATCTGGTGTTAAGTGATCACCGCCGGCCATAATCTCTTGCAACACCGGGGAATCACAGGAGCGTTTTAAGGAGTACGCGCTTTATTTGAAGGTGCCCATGCAAGCTCATTCCACAGCTTTGTAGTGCGTGGAAGAAAGCTCCTTGAAAACCGCACTGTGGAGGACCGCCACACAACCAGATGGTGGGGATGATATGCTAACTTGTGGCGTGTCGTGCGAAGGTGGGTTATATCAACATTATGAAAAAATATATTATTATAACTATAAAAATTATACCTAATTTTAAAATTAACATCATAAAGCAGAGTTCTCAAATCTCGATGCAAGGATCATCAAGCCACCTCACGTAGCACCTGTTCAGGAGACCTTTGAGGGAGGCCTTTGTCCAGCAGTGGACGTCTTCCGGCTGATGATAATGATATTGATTATAAGTCTTCGTTAAATATTGAAATTGCTGAGGAACATTTCCATTTTGTTTTGAGGAAGCTTATAAAATCGAACACAATAAAATATGATCTCTCGAGTTTACTTAACCAAGAGGAGGGCATTAAGAGTTTGTTTTTATCTCTGGTATTAATATTGTCTTTTTAAATTCGTCCTAAATTTATTGAGATTTATATGGATCATGCGAAATTTTTATTCGTATATTTTTTGCTATAGTTGTCATACTGGGTAAAGAGAATTTAAAACACTTCATTTTTTATTATTAAATAGTAACTTTTTAGCTTCAAGACACTGTACAACATTATGCGGGTACCTCAGCTCAGTTATAACATAAAAAATGAAGCAATATTATCTTCATGTTATTTTCTCCCATTAAATAATTTGCTAGAATCGTGAACAGCTATAATGGAGCGCATCGCTGATCACAGTACAGCACCGTTGTCGTTCTGCATTCTAAACTTTGAATCAGCCAGTGAGTTGACCAGCGTCCGGCGACCACAGAGCACGCAGCGCATATAGAACCTCCGCGGCCCACGAGTAACACTGGCACGCGATAAAACAATTCCTAACCGGTCATTAAAAAGAAAACGTCAATAGTTCGCGCGCGATCCAAATTCAAAATTCGTATTACGTTTTGGTGATGTGTTGGATTTTGTGTTTCCATTTTTGTGATTTTATTCAGTAAAAACAATCGAAATTGGATTAATTTTTTCGACGTACAAAATCAGTATTATGGTAAGTTTTATTTTATAGTTACTAATAATTACTATTGCAAATATCTGCAAAGTCGTAAGATATTAAGATTAAGGAAGTCGTAGCAACATTTGAGCGAATATAAAAATAATTAAAAAAAATAGACATTCTTCATTAATGAAAAATTAATTTTTATTTATATATTTATTGATATTTAGTTCAGAAGATTATGTTTAAGATATTTTTAATAACGGGACGGTCTACATCAATTTAATGTGATTATATATTATTTATAATAATGATAATGGCTATCATGTGTATGTTTTTTTGTACTCATCCAGTTTTGAAAGTATTAGGCTAAAACTGGATCCTTGGGCCGTGTTGGTCAATATTGCAACAGTTACAACTTAATTTTTTTTATTATTTTTATACAACTTGTTACACCCGGTCACGCTTCACTGTAGCTCTTCTAAATATAGTATAATTAATAACAAGCTCCTTTATCAAAACAATGTTGTGTAAGTATTTCAAAATCATTTGTTAAAAACTTTAAGTGATTTGCGATTTGGAACAAAAGATATTAATTTTTTTTTATACATACATAGAAATCTAAGAAAATGGATATCTAACCTACATCCAGAATTTTGGTGCCCTTATGGTCATATGCCCATTAGTTTTATACTTAACAGGGGTTTTCTTGCTATCGAATATATTCAAAAATGATTTAATTTATTTTATTTTATTGTAATATTTTGGTTAGTGCTGAGATCTTACCAATGCTCTAAATAAATACAACAAAAACATTATATATGACTTAGATTTCTCATATTTTATCGTTTAGTCAACTTTTCCGAATGGATATACAAAAATGATACATGAGTCGCTCCCTTAATGACTTATTTTTACAATTATTGTTATTCAAATTGGCACTGTCATTGAGTTAAATAATTCTATAGTTATAATACAATTGTAGTTATAATTTTTACAAAAACAAATCATTAGTTTTCCTAATTTTTTCTCATATCAAAACAAATGTCTAACCCCAAAATGTTTTGCCTCACTTAGTTTTTTATTTTTATGCTTTAATTAAGTCATATGCGAGCTTCTTTGACCTAAACGTATGGCTGTTCGTAAGAATAAGATTCGTACGTTGTATGTGTTACTAACAGTAGTTGTTGGTAACCAATCTGTGGAACGCGCTTCCTTAAGTGGACAACCACATTCTATTTTTTGTACATCGCTTCAGTTCATATCGTTCCCCTTGTGCTGCACAAACTGATCGTCAGCGGTTATATTTTTTTGAGATAATGTGACGTGACAAGACGTTCGAAAATCAAGTTTTCATCAGATATCGACGTTTTAAGGTCCTAGGAAGCGTTCGTGATGATTTTAAGAAGGTGCCTGTATGTGTGACTGCGTCGTGTGTGTGCTGCCATTGAAAGGGCTTGGCCAAACTGAGATTTTTAAAACAATTTGGACCGGTAGATTTTGAGAAATCTCAAAACAACTACGAAAAAAAATTTCTAAATGTGTTTTTTCTGAAAACTGTGTAAAATCGGTAATTGCGGTTTAAAAATTTATAGTTTAGCTCAAAATAGTCATAAGTACAATTTGAAGTGTTTAGGTATGGAATTAGCGGGAGGTTGCAGGGATGGCCTTTCAACCGTTTTCCTTATTTTTTTTTTAAATAAATTCAAAACCAGCTTTATTTGAATCCATCTTTCTCTTACTTCAGTTACTTCAAACATTGCTTAAAACAGCCACAATCAGAAGATAATGATACCACAGATTAGGAATGGAATATTAAAAATAAGTTTTATTGTACGATATTACTTTCAAGCCATATTTTTTATGAAAAAAAAGAAGCCCGCTGAGTTTCTTGCGCCCGTTCTTCTCAGGTCTCAGGCATACTTTGTCGTGGTAGTTTTTGACTTTCAATACCTATGTGATATCATATATAAAAATATTTAAATTTAATTTGAAGCCTAGTATACAAATTTATCAACAATAACCGGAACAATTTAAATAATACACAAAATATTTCCTTCGTATTTACCACACTGATTTTTGTCTCACCCGCGTTAGTACGACAGAAATATTGGTTTAAAATACTTAAATATTCCAGCTAATATTACTTCTAGAATAAAAGAGCTTGTATGTAATAGTTGATGTGTGTGGATGAACCTAAGAAAGTTTGCCCCTTTGTGAGACAGGAGTAATATACTTACCTATAATATTATATTGTAAATCATGATTTTTCTCCACAAACGATTAACCAATGGCTGATTTCTACAACTATGGCTACAGTCGCCATCTGAGAATGGCGATCGGAGATTGATATTTTAATTAATTTCCTGCTTTTGACATTCCAATAACTGAAATATTAAGCGCTGTAAAAGGTTTTTTTTACACTCCATTTACGAGATGTCGTTTTTATTTTTTCTTCTTTCTTTTTTATATGAATGAATGATCACCGGGTTTTTTTCTGAGCATGTGATGTTGGTTTGGAAAATAAGAAGACGTGTTGAAATGCAGATTCGCGGATATAGAAATAGGCCGGAAGGCATCTCTTGGTAACATTAAAACATAATATTGATCATTTTATGAATTATACATTATAGTATTATGTTATTACAAACGACAGTTATTGCTGTCACTTCGTAGTTCGCATGGATTTCATCTTTCTTTCTTGTCTTTCGTCGTTCTTAACAATTCACGGATAAAATGAAGACTATGCAAATACAACATTTTATCAACATCTGTTGCGTAGTTTAGCCACGAAAGAGTTAAAGTGTGTTTTTTTTAATGAAAATAAGGGACGAGAGGAGCAGGACTTTCAGCTGATGGTCATTGATACGCCCTGCCCATTACACTGCAGTGCCGCTCAAGATTCTTGAAAAACCCAAAAATTCTGAGCGGCACTACAATTGCGCTCGTCACCTTGAGACGTTAGATGTTAAGTCTCATTTGCCCAGTAATTTCACTAGCTACGGCACTCTTCAGACCGAAACACAGTAATGTTTACACATTACTGCTTCACGGCAGAAAAAGGCACCGTTGTGGTACCCATAATCTAGCCGAATTCCTGTGCGAAGGAGCCTCCCACTGGGAAGGCATTTACAATTGCAGTTTGTAGGATTGGTTTTGCAGTACAAACAGACTTACAATATACTAGGTAAACATAGTGTACAAGAGAGAAGAACATCGAAAAGGACATCGTATCTATTGTTCCTGTACCGATTTGATTGACAAGGTGTTAATAATAAGCCTAACGCACACATATTGATAAATCATAATTGATGATATTTAAAGTCTATCTACAAGGACAAGTCTACAGTATCAATGTTTGGGAGAAATTGATGTCAGCTACGAGCTACACTTTTTATTTCTAACTTCTATGTCACTTTCGGAGGTATGTTATTAGGTCTGCTCACCAAATATCGCAGATGTGGCGCATCACGACACAGGTGGTCGGCCATCTTTGTTTGCTTACCCACTTACCGAATACACATTGAATAGAGTATAGACAATTCGAGCTCGTTACTTAATTACCTTACCGAACGCAAACTTGTTCGGTAACTATAGGCTCATAAGAAAGCTCATGGTGCCTTTGGCTATGGTCGGAGTTTCCCTGCGAGATCTAATCAGAGATGAGTAGATCCGTAGGTGAACCAAAGTCACCAAGATAGGCAAAATGATTGCGAAACTGAAGTTGGATGAGGGAAGCGTAGGACCGATCGTCGTGGAGACCTTTAGGAAAGGCCTTTCTCCAGCTGTGGACGTCTTACGGGTGATGATGATGATGATAATGTATAGGTATATTTCTTAGTCATTTCCTCTAATTACATAATGAAATATAATTTACCATATAACCTACTAATAAAAGACTGCTATAATAAAACATAATTTACACGTTTTTAATTATAAAAGTAATATTTAGGTTCTTCTGAGTTATAAACCTTGCCAGGCAACAAAAAACTGTGAATTACCAAGTTCAAGTTAATATTACGTTTGTGATATAATTGAGATGTTAACTCCTTATCGTTTTACAATGGCATTTAGAAGGTAACATTTTAAGACGATTTCTCGAAGCTTGCACGTAAATAGAGATGCGTGCTGTAATCACTCTAATGGCAACAAATCTCCGAATCAGCAAAAGACCGATGTCGGTATTCAAATTCCAATTGATTTAAATATTTATTTTGGATATGGAGCAAACGCGCCCAGGCTTTTTAATTTTTATTGTAAAACTAGCTGACCCAGCAAACGTTGTATTGCCGATATTAAAATCGCTCTACAAAAGTAACTGTTGATCGTAGATGGGTGAAAATTTGAAGTTGTATGTATTTTTTAAAGCTGACCCATAATGAAACAAATTTAAAAAAAATGTCAAAAATTAAAAAAAAAAAAATTCGTGTCCGTGACCACCCTTAACATTTAGGGGGATGAAAAATAGATGTTGTCCGATTCTTAGACCTACCCAATATGCACTCTAAATTTCATGAGAATCGGTCAAGCCGTTTCGGAGGAGTTAAAAGTTTAACACCATGACACGAGAATTTTATATATTAGAAGAAAGATTGTATTATATTGCAATGTTATAAAAAAGGAGTTTCTTAGTGTCTTGCACACGTTCTTCTCAAGTCTGAGGCGTATCTTTTTGAATGGTTGTTCAATTTTGATATACAAAGTTAATTTATGTTTTCTTATATTACATTAGGTAACGGGGGTAATCTCTGGATCTATTGGACCGAAAGTTTTCATATTATACTTTCGTTTTAAACATGTAAAAAAAACATGAACAGTAAACTTAATAATATACTTATATTTGTAGATAATATAATAATAATTATAAATAAAAATCATTCTAAATACAACAACAGCCTACAACTATTGATTATGCTTAGTTCTCTTATTTTTACATAGATATTTCGACTCTAAGTACTTTTTCAGGAATTATAATGTCTTTAAGTCATTGCTTTAAGTGTTCATTTCGATTGCTTTTGTCTTCGGTTCCCTGTACTTTTTGCACATAACCGTCCAGTTCTTTTGGGAGGTTTTTGTGCACCTCCTTAGCTATTGAGTCAGTTCCTTCACAGTTTTTCACCAATCACTATCAGTCTACCCTATATGCTGGTATCCATCCGACCGTACCCCTATTAGATTTATCTGAAAGTCATAATTTTAGTATATACATAGATTTGAAACGTACTAAGCTTATCAGCCCTGTAAGAATGGTCGAATCTAAAACAAATACAATCATCACGTTACATCTAAAAATGTCAAGTTAAATAGTTATAACCGACACAGATGCACAGGTAGGCGTGTTATGTCAAGTGTGCGTGCAAGCATTCAATTATGTTGTGACAATTGCAATTAGATGTCTGCGCATGCGCCGAGCTTAGATAAAAAGGTTCGTTGAATATGTTATCAAAGATCAACTTTCATTACTGAAGTATCATCAGTACGAAATTATATGAAAAGAATAGGTGCCTTAGGTTCTGTGTGGTATATTGTTAAAAGGCATAAAAGGCATTTATTTTCTCAAAGTTGATTCCTTTAGAATTCTTTTTGATGTCACTTCTAACACTACCACCACTTCGGAAGTAAGTGGCGCTCTGAGAGAGAAGAAGCGGTGCAAGAAACTCTCCCAGCATTCTTTTTTGCGCTATTGTTAATAAAAAATTCATTATTGTACTGTCATTGTTATTGCTATAAAATAATCATAATCTAGTCCCAGGCTGTCCGATCACTTAGATATTTAGATATAGGACAGAGCCATTTTTAATAAAACATTTAAATTTATTTACAGATAATGCCTGAACAGTGGCTGGGACTTTATTTTAAAAGCATTTCCCGTTAAAGTTATTATGTATTTTATGAAGCCTACTACAGTAACTATGAAAAGGTGCAGAAAGTTCGGTTTTAGTTGATCAACACCTAAATCGCTTGGGATTTGAAATGTCTGAAGTCTGAACAGACTGATAAAATCAATAATCGATCTCGAAATCGATTTAATAAAAAATTGTTACTAATCAACTTCATCTCAATCTCAAACTTAATTCAAATGAATGCACGGATCAACATACATGCATAATTCATTTCATTAATTTCGTCACGTTGAAACCTGTGACTTCAATCTTTTTTTGTCACTGTAACATGTTTTAAATTTATTATTTTTAACAATTTTCGTATTAATTATTATGCACCATATTAGCTGCATTGATTAATACGTTTTCAGAAGTTAATTTATGATTAAAACTGCCCAGACAAATTGTTTTATAATTATTTCCAAAAACTTTTTAGTCTAGCGTTAAAATATGTGATAAAAAGAAATGAAATAATGAAATCTGGACGTACGCTGCACATTATATTTTTCCAGCGCTCATTGCCGCGAAAACGTAACCGGATAGAAATTTCTTCAGACATTAACTGTGTTATTAATGAATGAAAAGTAACTCCAAGTTTAAAACTTTTTGTCTGTATCTTACCTTTGTCACTAAAGAATTACATGATAGGGAGAAGTAATTTAAAACTTGTTTTGATCTCGTTGGTTAGCTATTAATTTAGTAAAAGCCAAAGTGGTCGGAGTGCGCGGCGCCGAGCAAATAGGACATCCTTATAGGGTTGATTCACGCAAGCTTGACGCGAGACTCGTGTAGGGATGTCAACATTGCATTTACGAACAAATTTTCGATCGATCTTTTTATTCGTAGTTTCTTAATAGTGGCTTTTTAATACCTTTTTATTGAATTATCTACCGACAAGAATACAATGACATGTAAATATAAATTTATTGATTGAATTAAGTACTTATTTGAATTTTATAATTAATAAATAGGCAGATTAATACAAAATTATTTTATTATGAAATTATGATTTAATTACTCAGAAGTGTTAACCCCGAATGCTCTGCCGGCACTCACATAGTGATCGCCGGCGAACGTCCTATGCCCCTCTTCCCAGTTGTGTCGTCCATGTATGGCGAAGATGTTCTAATTACAAATTTTTTACTTATCTTATTAAAGCTTATTACTTATTTGATTTATTTATATTTGACTATCAAAGAACCTATCAATCAGATGAGACAAAGGTCGAAAACAAAATGGATTTTTTTACCAATATCCGCTGAAGCCAAATCTTGTGTACAATTTACAATTTTCGAAAAGGTATATTAAAAATAAATACAGAATCGTTAACATCGAATTGTCGTAAGCTCCACCCAAATGAAGATTAAATACAACGTTAGTTATAAGCATAAAGACATCTCAAAGAAAATACCAAAGAAAATACGACATCTCATTAGTTCATACAGGCAAAGGCACGTTATCATACAGTCCGTGTAAGTCAAATGTCACAGCAATATTATAGTAATTTCTTCTTGCCAAAGATGATAGATGACACGTTGAGGTGAAATTGTCTGAGTAATGGGTTCGCGATATACCAATATGCTAGAACTGGCGTGTTTGTGGTTTTAGTATGATTTTTGCTCTTCTAGTGATAATTATACCTACCTTTATTCGATTATTTTTTTCAAATGATTTAAAAAACTTTTATGAGAAAAAATGCACTGTGCAGGTACTAGCAAGTCGTTTACATGATGGTAAATGACACCCTGTCCATTACAAAGTAGTGCAAATAATACTAGATAGAGCCTCGAGATAAAGAAAGTTTTATTACTTTAGTGTGCATGAAAAGTTACGTTTTACACTCGCGATGCGTATAAGCACTTTGTTTTAGTGTGCGTGTGTTGCTGAGAATAGAAGTTAACAGTACAACGATATTTTTGTCGACGTGTTCACAGCTGTCCAGTCTAGTTAGACGTATAAATTATCCAAGCATTGAAACATTACATGTTAAATTTCCATCGCTCAGAAACACAATTATACGTGCTAGACAGTCAGGCAATCCTGCAAAGAAGCCTGCCTATGGAAAAAACGTGGAGGTATGTTGTAAAACAGCTGTTGACAAAAACGGGGATATATATTAGTAATTGAAGTAACTACTTATACGTTATATACATGAATATAGCGTTTTTGGCTTTTTTTTTCAAGAAAAAATTAGGTATATAGGATTAAAAGAACTCTTCTGTACAAAGTCTTTTGAGCATAAAAAAAAAACAATACAAATAAGGAATTCGACGTTTGCACTTTTACACATCACAGTACTGTGAAAGCGTGTCACTTGTTTTTTTTTTATGAAATTTATTAAAAAATACATTGTTTAATATTGTTCAATTGTGTTTGAATCCGAATAATATGAAACTGAATAATACTTGAATGAATGAGCTTTTTGAGCTCAAAAAGATAGCTGTTCTATTCGAGCTTAAAAGGTATTTTGTTACTAACACATTATGATCATTTGTTGGTCGAAATAAAGAATTTATTATTATTATTATTAAAAGTCTGATGAAAGCTTAATAACTATTTTTATACAATTTTTTTAAATTTCAAACTGCAATAACTTGAATGGATGAACCAATTTTCACGGGGTTGGCGGGATGACGCAGTTTTTTAAGCTTTTAAGTTTCGTACAGTTTGAATTGATCAAATTAGGAATGTCGGACTAATTCAAAATAAAATCGTAAAAGCCAATATCGTGTACGTGGTTTTTTAAGTGTTTAAGAGCTCATTAGCTTGATTTTTGGAATCGTTCGGTAAATCCATTTCAAAGTTATTCCAAAAAAAACATTTAAAGAAAAATTTCTTAGTTTTTTTTTTTCAGATTTCTCTAAATCTTCCGGATGGAATCGGTCTAAATTATATTCAAATTCTAAATTTGGCGATGCCATTTCGAATGGCGCCAACTTTGATGAAGTCGGTCAAACACACACACACACACAGGGAAGCTTCCTAGGACCTCAGAACGTCGAGATCTGATGAGAATTCGATTTTTGTAAAACGGGGTAAAACCAATAACTTCCTTGAATTCTCAATTCTCTTAGCGGGAAATTAAAAATTGTCAAGACCAGTTGGGTGCAGGTGCAAAGCGATCATTATAAATACTTTTCACTTCCAGGAACTATAATCTATGTTTATATAAATATACTACACTTTCACTTATCTGAATCTAAATTTAAATTTTATTTATGTTTCACAATATGCATGTTTTTTATGTTATATAAGATGACACATTCACAATGACCTTTGCACTGTATATAAAGCAAAATATAACAGGTATATATTTTAACTATCAAATTTGAAAGGATAACCTAAATAGTATGATAATAAGAAGTTATTAAGTTAAGTGTTATTAATGCAAATTAAATGCAACGCAATCCTTTACATTTTAAGAAATAAATCTCAAATGAATAAACATTATTCTAACTTGTATCTTAAATCTTTACGTAAATTTTACTAACCTTTTATTATATTGTAATGTGTTTTGATGTGTAATTTAGAGAGGGTCATGTCTAACGGTAGACGTACTTTGACCGAACTGATGATGATGACAAAAATTTATGAGTTTAGAATGTATAATTATTTTAAAATCATAGAAACAGATTAATTATTGCACAAAAAAGATTGTACATGATAATTATTGGACTTTCAGTGTTTAATAAAATGATACTATTTTATTATGACTGTAGGAAAATAACACCAAGTCATGATTCAATTTTGTCAATAGTTCCTACGTATATTAATATAGACAAACGATTTAAAGTTCGGGAAATGTTTTCTTAAAATCATCTTCTTAGAAATAACAACTAGTTCTGTTTTGAAATAGCCACAAGAGCAAACGGGAATAGGAATTTAGAGTAAAACCACTATCCTTTTATTACAAATTTTATTTATTCTCTCTGTTGACAAAATCAACAGCATCATACGCTGGACAAATGATTAAGAAAAAAATATTAAACTGGTCGAGAGTTGTTTTATATGAAACTTACCTCAAATGAATCACATTAATTTGAAGTGCGTAAGGAAAAAAGTTTGATACATGATAATAGTTAGTAGCATGTCCATGGCTTTTTAATTACTGTTTCATACCGGCGAGGCATTGACTTTATTAATCTAGAGTTCCATTCTTCTAAGAAATAATCGTACAGCACTCTTAAAATGCCACACTGTTGATATAAAACCTTTTTCTTGACTTCGCGACAAATATGCCCTATTGGGTTTGGATTTGGACTGTTATTGATTGAATTGAATTAGAAGATAGACACTGTTTGTGATGTAAGAAATTCCATAACGGTGCGTGCAGTAAGTATGCTTTCGATCATTGTCGTGCTGGATCTTGGTAAATTGTTTTTTTCAATATAGTTTTGTACTGGAAAATTGTTATCAATCAATGTTTTTTTCTATCAGCTTAATAGGTCTAACAGCATGTCTAGAAATCCACCTCCAAATTTTCTCATTTCCTCCACCATGCTTTAATATAAACTTTGTGTACTCAGGGGTAAAATTTAATTCGATCGTGTTGTTCATATTGTTTTCCATCAGTACATACCCTCTTTATTTTTGTCTCGTCAGAAAAAAGAGTATTTTACACTATTTCACTGTGCAGTTTTAATAAGTGCAAGCCGGGCCTACCTGTGGCATGTTTTCAACAGAAAAATTGAACAATTAGATAGCAAGGAAGGTGCCCATCATTGCTATCATTGTGTGCAATTTGCTTTCTTCTGCCTAACACCTTCGTATTGTGTGTGCTTTGATTGCTGAATGGTTGTTTTCGCTAAAATATTCTTTCCTCAGTTCATTCGACCCTTTAAAAGGATTTTCTTTTGCCAAATTAACGTTATTGCAAACATCTCGACGAGATGACTGTCCCTGTTTATTTTCACGCGGTAAATTTGAAGTTGTTTGATGTGTAGCAAAGTGCTTAATAGCGTAGAAAAATCATCGTTTTTGACCATTGCAGATGGTCGCTATCTTTTTATAGGACCCATTCATCTTGCGAAGTTTTATTATTACTTCCCTTGTAGATTTATGAGAACTATTATTTTTCTCCATTGTTTTGATATGGAGCAATCACATTCAAGATTTTTACTGCTCTTTTTTAACTTTATGGCGCCATAATTATACGAACCATACGAATATATTATACGTACTACCACAGAGCCACATAATGTTCGGTTTTTAAATTACTAAAATACTATTACTAAAAATAGACTTCACAGCGTTTTTAATTATGTGATCAGCCACTAAGTAGTTACTAAGTTCATATCTAATGTATAAAGATTATTTATTTTTTGTAGGGCAATACTATAAGAATAGCATGGAATACAATAGTTTTGCGATACAGAGAGAAATTAAAGAAATACATGAAATTATATTAACTTGTTACTTTGAAAAATATTAACTTTAAATAAACGTTATTATTTATAAGATCGCTACTGTGTATAGCAATACAATCAGGCTATTCAAAGTTAATCTAACAAAAACATCTAAACCACTAAGGAGAAAATTTATGATTGATGAGTACCGATCATGGTTTACTTCGATTAATTAATTAGTAATCATCACTAGATACGCTGTCAACACGTAAGTAAAACATTTGAATATTTTGATTTCACGACTAAATACGTCATTGACTGGATCGGGCGTAGAATACCTCCTTACATTGTAGTTCTATAGGATATTGCGATTTGTTTTTCTTTGTTTTATATTAATTAAAGTATAGCAATAGAATTCAAAAGTATGAACATAGTTAAGAAATGGTCAAGTTAGTTAGTCTTGCATACTAAGCATTCCGTGTGCAAGTAGAAATGAAATCAGGATATTTGGATACAAAATCACACACTGTATTAGAGTCCGTGTATTCACGAATGATCTAATGATAAAGATTAAAATATCAATGTAAAGGTTTCTCCCTCATCAGTCCTTCCAGCGCTACAAAAGCACACCATGTTCTCTGCCCTTATACTGGAACTTTACAACAACAACGCACTCCTCACCACATGGCTCATTCACCAGTGTGAGGCTCCTTTGCAGCTCCGGCACAAGATGCCGGCCAGATATAGGGACCATAACGGCGGCTTTTTCTGCCGTGAAGCAGTATTGTATAAACATTACTGTGTATCGGTCTGAAGGGCGTTTAGCTAGAGTAGCTAAGTGAAATAACTGGGCAAATGAGACTAAATATCTTATATGTCAAGTTGACGGGCGCAATTGAAGTGTCTTTAAGAATTTTTCGGTTTCTCAGGAATCCTGAGCGGCACTGCACTGATCAGGGCGTACTAATTGCCATAAGCTGCACGTCCCTTCCTAAGGGAAAGTTAAATGACAGTAAACTGTCATTAAAAAAAATTGGCAAACATCGACTGAGTACTGGATCATCGATCTACAATAATTTACTGGATAGTGATGCTGCAAAAGTACTACCCAAAATGGGATCTCAGGCTATAAACATATATGGTATGGAACCACTGGTACCCATAGTCCGTACCTGCTCAAATCAAAACAGCGAAAAAAAACGGAAGAAAGTAATTCACTAAGCAGAACTAAAAACTGTGAAGGATGCCGGCAAACATAGAATGCAGTTCCGGTGGCATCAAAAACAAAAAAAGCATGAGCACACACCTGATCAGACTTCTCAGGGACAAAAAACATCCATATCAATATAAAAAGAAAAAGTATGTGTGGGTGGAGTAATGTATGCACGTCAGTTAGACTTTTTTGATATAGCAGAATAGAAAAAACTCCAAAAATTTCGAATACGTATAATAAATGATTTGAGTAACTGCTCGTTCAGACGTGTCGCGAAAAAGTGAACATTTGCGGTGATGTACGTGTAATAAGAACCGATACATACATTTATATATATTACATTAATACATTTTAGTGACTGCATGTGTTCGTAGCATAAGTACTAAGTAACAAAACTCTGTAGTAGTCTTGGTTACTGGTTAATAAAGATACCACTTCACGCTAAACTATAGGGTTTATCGGTGTCAGAAAATCTGTTAAATAAAATAAATCTGTTAAATGAAATATACAGCCTAAAAATGTTTCAAATCATTTAATAATTGTATATAATGTGGCGTTTCTATGGCGACATTAAATAAACACAACGGAAGAACTACTTAACCGTAACCATAAATATTCAAAAATAAAATGCATAATTCTATTATTATGCCTAAATAAATTAATATTCCATAACACCATTTCGGAACAACCTGTAAGATCTAGTAGCCGCGAGCTAGCGTAGGCACTGACATCTACTTCGTGCCGTCTTATACGAACTCGTAAGGGTGATTAAAATTTTGTTTCCTAAATATCTAATTTGTTTGTTTGAAAATTATTTACTTGAATTTTAGAATTAATTTTTTACATGTGTGTTCTTTTAGTCGCCATTATCGCGCCACGCTGTATAATATGTTGTGGTCACACATCCGTAGAGGTAGGCATTCATTCGATCTCACTGGTTACGTTGACTCGGAACACGAAAGTGCAAGGAACAGCACTGCGCTCATTAAAATTGCTAAGTAGCCACATGATTGTCCAAGCACAAAGGAGAATTGCATTTCGCGAATTTCACCAACATCATTGTGTGTCACGTATACCTCCGTGTAAGGATTGACTGACTTTGCATTATTTCGTTAGTGAAAGTACGGTCAAGGTTCACGTTTGAATAAATTCAGTGAAACTTTGAGGATTATTTACTTAATTCGAAGACAAAGGATTGAAGTGTATAATTCGGTCAGTCTTTCAAATGTTTCTCTTTGGATATCGATTTGAAGTCTGCTTTCACATTACACTATGTTCGACGCTTTGTAATTGATGATTACTAATGTAATGAGTAGCAGGTGATCTCAGAATGGTAATTTGAATATTGTTTTGAAATCTTTTTAAAGTGAAATTTTTATTACAACGCTAATTCGTACATTAATCGCATTACAGACGGCTCCGACTGTACTCCGCGGGTTGAATTTGAATCATTAATTCCAACTTAACTTAGGGAGTACGCCCACAGCTCTTCCTATTCCTTCACAGGAATTTTGAGACCAACAATCTTATACGCCTTGTGTGCCATTGTGTGGTGCAACAAAGCCAGCCAGAAAACAACTGCAGACAGGTTAAATAGCCTGCAGAGACTTGCCTGTATGTTGGTAACCGGGGTCAAGACGTCTACTCCTGGTGCGGGGCAAGGCATTGAGGCGATGCTAAGCCTACTGCCTCTTCCACTGTTCATACAGCAAGAGGCGAAGGCGAGCATGCTGAAGGCAATCGCCCAGAGAGGGTCATGTAACTGGATGTCCCGAACGCTTTACTCACTTTACTTTAGAAGACTCAATTTTGCGAGACCACATAATAACTGCTTTCAAGTCACTCAATTTTATGTGCTGATAGGTCTCATTAACATTTTTACTAAAATAATTCAAAACCCGAAACATGCTGAATAATTTCCGTAGAGACAAGAAGAAATATTAACTTTCAAGCAGTTTTGTACCGAATTTACCACATGATATTCAAAGTTAAAATTTTGTTTGGTAGAAATAAACATGAACCTTCTGCATTTCAAAGAATACTATACAACGTAGATGTTTTCCTAAGCCCCGAAGCGTCTAGAGTTTCCGTGATAGTCTTCAAGCATTACAAATTAATAAATTTTTGAGAAAATAAATGCCTTTAGTGTTATTTTATACAATTATCAGTGGGAAGCTCCTTTGCACAGGATGACGGTACCACATCGGCGCCTTTTTCTGCCGTGAAGCAGTAATGCGTAAGCGTTATTGTCTGAAGGGCTCCGTAGCTAGTAAAATTACTGGGCAAATGAGACTTAACATCTTATGTCTCAGGTGACGAGCGCAATTGTAGTGCCGCTCGGAATTTTTGAGTTCTTCAAGTATCCTGAGCGGCACTGCTTTATAATGGGCAGGGCGTATTAATTACCATCAGCTGAATGTCCGGCTCGTCTCATATTTTATTGTCATCTAAAAGTGCATATATTTTATGGTTTATTCTTGTACAATACGTGCGTTGAATTAACATTCAAGTCAAGGTAATATGAGGCTGGATGCATACATAAAAAAGACGGAGAAAGAATGCTTAAAGTAAGTGTTAACTGAATTTGTGTGGACAAGGCCTTATACAAGAGTTCGTTAAGAGATACATAATTCCATTGATACTAGTACTCAAGTAGATATATTCGCGAGTTCTGAGAACACGTATTATATAGAAATGCGCAGACTACTTTCTATGATGTCGGAAAATTAATGTTCATCATAAACAGTAACAGGCACATGTAGCTCAGTTTACTTGTAACTACTAATGATACTTTAATAATAGGAAGCCAAGAGAAAAATCTGCGAATTATTCAATTATAACTCTTTTTATTACTATTATAGTGATAATATATCGTGTGGTATCTATGTAACGATCTAAATGATAAATAAATGACGACCCATATAGCCCAGTTGTTAGCGACCCTACCTGCTAAGCTAGAGGTCCCGGGTTCGAATCCCTGTAGGTGCAAACATTTATATGATGAATTAGGATGTTTGTTTCTAAGTCATGGATGTTTATGTGTATTTATGTATGCTTAAGTAAGTATATGGTATTAATATTTTTCGTTGTCTTGCAACCCATAGCACATGCTATGCCTAATTTGGGGAAAATTGGATAATTTGTGTAAAAGTGTGTCACTATTATTATAAAAAAATTACAAGTTAGGTTTCATCTCTTTCATCTCTCAGGTTTTACAGAATAAATTGAGCGTTGGTATCAAACTCTTCTTAGGAACATACAAATGTTTTACTATTAAACTACGTTTGAGAAACTGTAATGTTACCGAATTTACTTTACTTTACTTTAATTTAATTTTAATTTACTTTACAAATTTGAGAAGGTCTCCAATTTGTATTTCATGGTTTCGTTCTCACTTCTGTCAAATGTGACAGTCAATTGTTTATGTCACACCCTACCTCACCATATTTAAAAAAAAACTTTTGCGACAATTTCAAAAAGCTTTCTTCAATAATACATCTAATCTGTAATTTTGTTTTCTGAAATTATGCTTAGTTACCTTGTAAGTATTATCTATGTATCGATCGGAGGTCAGTGCGATGCGATTCAACTAATCGTGTGTATTGTGACCCTCGACTTAGTCTCGTGCCTACAAATTACACCCACATTAGGAAATGCTAACTTTGTACAAAGACAGAGTCCTTTTTGAACTCAGCTAAAAATTATCATTTCTGAATTAAACTTTTGCCGAAATACTAATGATCTATTCAATTCAAAAATTAAAAATACCTTTATTTGTATAAAGTAGTTTACAATCACATAATATGAAAGTCTCCTCGTTAATTTAGATAATCTGCAAGTATGTTTAAAATTATAATAATAAATAAATAAAATAAAATAAAAAACCTTTTATTTGTGGCATTATAGAAGTAAAAATTACAGACATATTTTCTTAAATTAGATACATATTTACACATACTTACATTAAGATTTTAGGTAGTACAGTAATGTGTAAAATCTTAGTATTAAATTAGTAGTTAAATTACTTGAAAATATAAATTCTATAATATAAGATTTACAAAGGTACCTATAATTTAACATACAGGCATGTAAGAACCCCTCTTATGTGAGGGTGAAGGCCTCCTTCAGACTTTTCCATTTGTCTCTATCTTTGGCAACTGTCTTTCAGTTTTTATCACCTATTTTATATTATCGTTATCCCAGCGAATTACCGGTCTACCTTTCTTTCTAACACCAACAGGGCCCCGCCACAACGTCAGTCTTGAAGTCCATCGGTCATCGCTCATCCTGGCTACATGGCCAGCCCAGCGGCATTTTAACAGTTGTGCGAAATTAAGCACTTCTGTGACTTTAAAATTATAAGTCAATGATTTAATAATTCTGACAGTCGCTTGAAATCATGAAAAACCAGTATTCTGATACTATCACGAAGTCAGCATTCATAAAGAAATTGAGACACTTCCCTCAACAACAGACCGTCATATTATGTTAGTGAAAGTAGTGATGCCATTTTTAATTATTCATGAATTTTAACTTGTAACATGTACACAATCACATAAAATTACACGGAAGCTTTAAAGAGTAAAAGTTATAAGTGTCGTTCATTTTTTCAATAGTGACACCTTGAGAATACTTTCTGATGTCAATGATAAATCATCACCAATGCTACGGAAAGATTGAAAATCAATAGTTAAACCAAATAATAATAAAAAAATAGACCTAAAAGATATAGATTTTTTTGTTGAACATTTAGTGAGAATTATGTCATAATATTTATTTCTATATTTTTTTCCGTAAGAGACTATTCTAAAGGGTAAAAGATTATTTCTGAAATCAGTCAGCAGCACGACCCCATATCAAAATGATGTGCCATAAAGCAAAAATAACTGAAACGCACTAATCTGGTCGTAACAACATTATTGTAATTTTACTAATGGCATTTGCTAAGTCTAACTTGTTGGACAATTTATTCCCATACCAAAGAAAATCTATTGAGAGGTCTATGTCTGACCTCATAAACAGCTGTGTTTCGTGGCAACTACAGCTTACATCCACCCATTAAGCCGACAATTCAGGTAGCCTAGCGCAAAAGCTGTAAAGTCCCCAGATGGCGACCACGTACTGGAAGACGCAGTGTTGGTAAGCCGAAACACACGATGGGCCGACGATCTGATCAAGTTCACCGAAATACGTTAGATGAGGGCAGCGCAGGACCGATCATCGTAGAGATCTTTGTGGGAGCCAGCAGTGGACGTCTTCCGGCTGATATGATGATAATGATAAGGAAGCGCAAGAGCTACTTGAAGTTGATCCAGTGTTCTAAATGTGAATGTGTCGATGACAAGGTCATGCGAGAGACGTCGCTTTATGGTGTATCTTCTATTGCACTCACCACAAGGAGTATTCCAAAGAGCTGTTTGACCTTAATTCCTGCTGCCGAATTCCTCTTCCACTTCCAAACTTTCATATCATCTTCACAATCTGGATGTGTGGCATGCGGTTTTCAAGGAACTTTCTGCCATATACGTCTGAGGAATTAGTTTCCTTGTGTGGAGTTTTCAGGAAGATACGACATGAATACATTCAAAGAAGCGCGTATACCTTCTTAAGAGTCCGGCAACTATCTAATTCCTCTGGTGTTGCGCGAGAATATGGGCGGTGGTAATCACTTAACATCATATGACCCGTACGCTCGTTTGTCCTTCTCTTCCATAAAAAATAATACAAATGCTAGTAGCCACGGGAGCGTTTTGACTTACCCCGCAAAGCATTTAACTGCGATGATAAAAACTATGATTAGTAACACTGACGTACAATGATTGCTCATCAGAACATTACGGGTTATTAAAAGCTTAGAGCGCAATGAAGCGAATGTAACAGTTATGTTACCTCATACTTAACCAACTCGTGTCATGTAAATGCGTGCTATGAGTGGAATAAGAACTATAATTTTCAACACAGTAATAGCTTCCTACAGCAATCATCCAGAAGCATTGCACATGCTTGTAATACAAATTCAATATCTGCATTTATTTTGCGAATTATCTTAAGTGCTTCTAACTCTAGGCACACTGAATACCTTATTTTATCAGCTGAGAGACCCAGCTATCAGTGGGACAGGGCTTGCTAAACGTTGTATCCATAGCCTTAGAATATCATCATCTTCATGAGCCGAAAGACGTCCACTGCTAGAAGACCTCCTCCAAAGATTTCCATGAAGATCGGTCCTGCGCTGCCTTCGTCCAACGTATTCAGGCGATCTTGACCAGATTGTCGGTCCATCTTGTCCTACCAACACTGCGTCCTTCGGTACGTGGTCGCCATTCGAGGACTTTACAGCGCCAACGGCCATCTGTCTAATCAACTATATGCCCAGCCCACTGCCACTTCAGTATCGCAAACATTTGGGCTATGTTGGTGACTTCTCCTACGGATCTGCTCATTTCCGATGCGATCTCGCAAGGAAACTCCGAGCATAGCCCTCTCCATTGCCTTAGACTTAGAAAATACTATCGTATAAACCTAGTGTCGTCGGGCCTGACATATATATATAGATAATGCGTGACCAATTTTGATTTGTCATGTAATGTCTAAGAAGCTAATACCAAGAGTGGCTATGTACGACCTGTCTATCAAAATAGTTTACAATAAAAAGGATTCACTTACCTTTTTATCATGCTGTCTCCGTTAGTGATGTTCTTCTCTCTCGCACGCCTTGTTTATCTATAGGTTGGTATATTGTAAGAAGCACCCAAGAATTACCAAACATATCATACAAACGTTGTCGGCCGCGGAAACGCATTGGTCACCGCTTAGCAACAGCAGAGATCAAGGAATACAACGCCTTAATGCCAGCGGAGAGGTGCGACGCGATCCGGGATTTTCACAAGTTCTCGTGCAGTCAAATTTTTAGGTTTTTTATTTATTTTCCAGCATTTATGTCGCTTTGCAGTAAGTCAGGAAACAAATGCCACAATTTTTTCTTTAATATTCTCATCCATCTTTTAATTGTACTGTATTATCGCTGGAAGAACTAAGCTGCTCCTCCTGGGGCATCTCTGTGATGGTGGGTAGAGTCATGTCGCGCCTTCCTAGTACGTGCCCACTGTTACAATATATTAATAAACAAGCCTTTGCTGTTTATAAAATTTCACAACATTGTCTGCGTGGACCAAAAACGCAACAAATGTCCAGCTATTAAAAATTATACAATTAATAATCTATTGTTTTTTAGTGTTGGCAACTCAAAATTTTTTAGTTCCATGTCTAAATTAAATAACCTATTTATTTCCATGACAACAACATATTCATACAAATTAATAGTTATACATATTATTCACTATTTCTATTTCTAATAGGTAAATATTTTTTCGACCCTTCGAGTATAGGCCTCCTCTCGTTGCCTCCATTTTTTCTGACGTGTGTCTGTTACCATATCTAGTCTGGTCTGTCTTTTGGTCTGCCGTTTACTCTTTTACTTCCAGGTTTTTGCACTATATCCTGCCATTTGCACTACAAAAGCTGCTTGTGTTGTATTTCATCTGTCACTTTTTTGATCTTTAGCAGACGAACAAACTTACATATGAATTTGAAATTGCGAGGTGGCCGCAACCTTTGCGCTACCAACGGTTCCACTTACAAAGCACGTTATTACAGATCCATTATAATATTAAATGCTATTTCATATTGTGCCCCTGGTGTTTCACGAAGATCATACTCGAGTATCATGCGAGTTGTCACGCCTCAGGCCTTATCTCGTTCACGCTTGTAGAGTTACTTAAGTAGCAGCCCGTAACTAGAATGAGTTATTGATAACAGTAAAATTATGACTCCACTTTGTAACGTTCTTATAATAATTATGTATTACATTGTATATTGAAAATGTGTTTCACTATAGTGGGTACGTACAGTGGTATGCAGTTCCAAGTTTACCTTCATTACCTTTAAATTTGACAATAATTTCTCTGCTTCTTACACTTTCTCGGCTAAACTTCTAAAGCAACTTTGATGAAAATTGAAAAAAAAAATAAGATAAATTTAAAAAATGCAAGAAAGGTTCTTACAGGCAGATAAGAATTCTTAAGATGGAGACACCTGCCCCTAGTTTTTAAGTAAGAAGTTTTAAGTTGTTAAAGAAATAAACAAATTTATTATTATTATTATTATCTTTCATCATCAGATTTCTAGGTCCACCTGAGGGGACATTAAAATTGTGATAGACCTCAAATAATAACATAAGTCTTAGGACTACACGTCAGAAAAGCTATTCTTAGCTTCACAATGTTTTAAATAAAAATTTTGGGTAGTTAACAATTAGTTTTATTTTTACTAGGATTATATTTTTATCAATATAGTAATAAATAAATAAAATTGTCATTTACGAAAAATTCAATTTTCAAATTCCTGGGAATTACGTGACGGTCATGTCAGTTCAGTATTTTCCCATTTGAAAAGTGCTCAAAGTACCTAAAGAAACTTTCACTCGAATATATTTTTTAAAATTAACAATATTATAAAATCTTTTTCTACTGTCTCCCAGGCACGTCGCCATTGCTCGAGCGGTTGTAATTTGTCCAGGATCGAGCGCTATGTAGTGCGAGAAATACAGAAATCTTGAAAAGGTACTCTACAAACAGCAACGGTTAATAAATTTTTATGGCATGGTTTATTATTTTGTTGCTGTTGAAAGGACAATTCTAAGAATTTCTATTTTTCTACGTTAATAAAATGAAGTTAATCTTGAAGCAGTCACGATGACTCGTTACTTTCTAAAACTGCTTTAATATCTCCAGCGGTAACTGTCCACTTAAAGTTTGCATCGATCAAGTTATGTCCGTTATATCCTTGCACGTGTCTAAGAATTATTAGTTTAATAGCGACAGTGGCGCAACAACTAGAACCGATGACTCTTACCACGGAGCCCCCGGTTCGATACTCGCCAGCCACGTACCAATGTATGTTGGGTCAATAATTCATTTGTATAGTCAAGGAATTTGATTCACGTATCGCCTTAAGTTTAATTGCTGATGACAATTGGTAATACTAAGGGCTATCTTTCTTTGCAACGCTAATATGACGTTTGTGCGGAAGTGCTAAACGAATATAAACTTTAAGATATTTCCATATTTCAATTCAATTCCTTGACTTAAATAATTAACACGAATTAAATTTATTTTTAGAAATTCATATTTATAAATTTCATGTTTTATACTATATTGTTATTTCAGTATTTTCGGGCAATACGCATTATAAGTTGATTTCGATATACCTTCTCTGGACTGGTCCAAACAACCTTAAAAAGAATGCAGAAGTATTGAGCAGTTGCAAGTTACGTATGTATTAAGATTGACCTTTGATTGAAATATTCTTCTTCTACTTCTTTGTTTAAACCAATTTGTTGCGAAAGCTTGTTTCTAGAAGGAAACCCACAGAAGTTTACAGAAACTTCGAGATGCGGAGTTTCTCTGACACCCAGTTTCAGGCCGAAATCGGGCATCGTGGCAGACTGTCTAATGGAAAATAAATAGCATATCTGGGTCATGTTTTACCTTCTACAATAATGCTTATAATAAAACGTGCTGGAAGTGAGGGCAATGCCATACAACTTCCCTGAATGGATGAACATCGATAGATTGGAAAAGCTGTTTCGTTTGATATAATGAAGTTCGCTAAACTGACTGAAATGAACTCCCCAATTGTCAGAGTAGGTGAAAACAATTAAATGTAGCAGATAAATTTAATGATTCTGTTGGCTGAAAAAATATATTACCAACATACTTTGAAGTCAAACTTCTTACTATAAACGTAGTAACTTAAATTAAATTTCACATTAGCTTTAATTTATACTTAGTTATAGAATAGTAAATTTAAATTATTATTGGTCAATGCTGTGAATTTCTCTTATAGGTGTAAATATTAGTATTGTAAATAATGTTAACTTTATATTTGTAAATGTTTTAATATGTAGATATTCTGTTTAAGTGAGACATTTTAAATACGGCTATGTTACTTCTAGTAGCTTCTTTTTCCATTGATTGAGACCCAATTTTTAATTTCATCGCGTTCAAAGAAACAGCTTAAATTGGGTGCTTGGATGTATACGCCGTTTTTAGTGCGTTGTTAGGTACTTTCACTGGCATATCGATAATTGTGATTTATACATAACAAACTTTTACTTAAGTTATTTGAATATGTTAACCGGCTTGTATTTACATAACCCAAAACTTACTAGACCAGTTCCGTCACAGATAAAATTAAATTGAACCCCAATCAAACATAATCGCTTATTATTTAACTTTTTAACTATTATGTAGATACCATAATATCACAGACTGGGCACATAATTATTATTACGTAAATCAATTATAAAATTATATTTTTACTATTATGACTCCGTCTACAATTGAAAGTTGATATAACTTCTTATAGACATCGACTTGTTGCACGGAATTCATATTAACTACATTTGATCTGAATTTTAGAGCATGATAAAAATAAATACTAAATTTTTAGGGTTTCGTACTTCAAAAGGAAAAAGCGGAACCTCTAAAAGAATGACTTTTGTACCCGCCAGTCCGTCCAGTGGTCTGTCTGTCAAGACCCTTTATCTCGGGAACGCGTGCATTTAGTCTACAGTTACTTGATGGTGCAGGGGTATAGAAAAAGACATTTCATACTATTCATCCCGAAATTTAAAAAGGGGAACTCTTTAGGGAGCGCGATAAGTATTTAACACAAACGTCGCGATAATCGCTAGTAATATCATAAAGTTTGAATGTTTGGTACTCATTACGTCTAAATAGCTAAATTAATTTTATGGAATAGGAGGACAAACGAGCGTGCGGGTCACCTGGTGTTAAGTGATCACCGCCGCCCACATTCTTTTCCAACACCAGAGGAATCACAAGAGCGTTGCCGGCCTTTAAGGAAGGTGTAAGGTGGTCTTTTTTTGAAGGTGCCCATGTTGTATCGTCCCGGAAACACCACACAAGGAAGCTCATTCCACAGCTTTGTAGTACGAGGAAGAAAGCTTCTTGAAAACCGCACTGTGGAGGACCGCCACACATCCAGATGGTGAGGATGATATCCTTACTTGTGGCGTGTCGTGCGAAGGTGGCAGGAATCAGGTTAAACAGCTCTTCGGAACACACCCTGTGATAAATGCGGTAGAAGACACGTGAAGACAATGAAGCGACGTCTCTACGCAACGCCAAGTGATCCAGCCGTTCACAGAGCACTGGGTCCCCGACAATTCAAGCTGCTCTGCGTTGCACGCGGTCAAATGGATCGAGTTGATACTGGGGTGCGCCAGACCAGAGATGACAGCAATACTCCATGTATGGCCTGCGGTTTGTACAGCGCTAGAATATGGGCCGGCTTGAAGTATTGCCGTGCTCTATTTATGACGCCCAGTTTCTTCGAAGCCAATTTGGCTTTGCCCTCCAGATGGCCACGAAATTGGCAATCTCTCGAGATTTCGAGACCCAGTATTCCGATACTAGGCGAGGCTTTAAGGGAAGTGCTGTCGTAGAGCGGTGATACGACAAATGGGGTTTTTTTAGTGGTAAACGCGCAAGCTTGAGTCTTCTGGGGGTTAAATTGGACAAGGTTCAATTTACCCCATTCCGCGACCGTCTCGAGAGAGGACTCGATAGAAGACACAAGTTTCTACCGGCACTGGTCGACGTTTTCCCGAGAGAGACCTGCATGGCCCGTGTATACGGAATCACCAGAGCTGTCGTCTGCATAGCAGTGTATGTTGGAGGTGTCCAACATATCATTGATATGCAGAAGAAACAGCGTGGGAGATAGCACACAGCCTAGGGCACTCCAGCGTTCACGGGCTTGGGATTCGAGCAATAACCGTCGACAACGACCAGTATGCTGCGCCCAGTGAGGAAGCTGGAGGTCCACTTGCATAAGTATTTCGGGAAGCCCAAATGATGGAAGTCTTGAGAGGAGCGCCTTGTGCCATACACGATCAAAGGCCTTCGCTATATCCAGGCTAACTGCCAAGCCTTCCCCCTTGCTTTCAATAGCCGCCGCCCACCGATGTGTTAGTTATACCAGAAGATCGCCAGTCGACCAACCATGTCGAAAGCCGTACTGCCGGTCGTTGATCAACTGGTGACCCTCAAGGTATACCAAGAGCTGTTGGTTAATAATATGGTCTCCATGATCTTGGAGAGAAGGAAGGCAATAGCAATTGGCCAGTAGTTTGCCGGATTTTTTTGGATCAGAGAGACGAGTCAGGGACTACGCCTTTTGAATAAGATGTCGTCAAGAGTCGAGTTGGAGGCAAAAAGAGTGCTCAGGAGATCGGCTTTCTCTTTTGCAGTATGGGCCAGAGTGTCATTCCTCATGTGCAACGGCGGCATGGACGGCTGGTTGAAGTTACCAAGAGCAGCTTTCGACAATGACCAGAACTTGCGTGTTCCGTTCGCGTAACTGGAAAGCTGCTTCGATTTCGCATGGGTGATTTGCCGCTTAAAAAATCTGGAGGCACGGCTATATTTCCTCTTCAGAACTTTGCAGTTCGGATCCTTTGAGCCCAGCACCGCAAGCCAAGAACGATACGCCTGTTTTGTAGTCAAATGCTGCCTTAACTAACGCATCGAACCAGGGCTGTGATCTGCCACCGATCGGTACTACAGAGTTTGGTTGAAAAATATCCATGCCCTGCAGTATCACATCGGCTACTGCAACGGCGCAGGCACAAGGATCAACCGAAGGGAAACAAACCTTGCCCCAAGGGAAGATGCAAAAAAGGAACGCATCCTGTCCCAATCTGCTGACTTGTAGTGCCAAACGCGGTGGGTCGCTGGTAGTTTGCGACGTTGGCGTCGGATAGGCACTACACTCCTGACCAGGCCACGGTCGGATGTTCCGAGTGGGGCGTCAACAGAGACCTGGTAACTATCGGGATGTGTAGTCAGCAGAAGATCTAATAAGGACGGCATATGGCTATCCACATCCGGGAGCCGCGTTGGCGACTCAACCAATTGGAACAGACCATACGCCAATGAAAAATTATGCACAGATCGCCCTGCGTAGTCTGTGGTACGTGATCCAAGCCATTCGGCATTGTGCCCGTTGAAATTACCCAAGACTACGATTTCAGCGGAGGGGATCTGTGCAAGCAATCAAATGCCGCTTGAACGCAGCCCATGAGGTAATCCGTTTCTGTGTTACCACTATGGGACCTGTAGACACACGCATAGATCCGGACGTGGTCCTCTAAATCTACGTGGAGCCAGAGAGTAGTCCCTACCCTCAAAATTGCCGAGACGGCGACAGCAGTTATCTTCCCTAACGTACACATATACCTCGGCATGAAGCAAAAAAATATGCTCAATTTTGTACCCGGGGTACGTTAAATATAACGTATCGCTAGGTCGAGATATCTGCGTCTCCGTAAGGAAACACAAGGCCGGCTGCGCCGTCTCAGGTGGTGGTGGATGGCGTTTAAATTGGAGTGAATTCCCCTGATATTACAGAAGTCCACATAAAGCGTGGAGCGGGGTGCCGTGGTGTTTCTGCCCTGTTCATCCTGTGAAATGCGCGGTACTGTGCCCTCCCCAGAATACGAGGGGCAGCCCGAGCGCGAATGCTCGGGGAGGGATTCTCCGGCTCTGGTAGAGCCGGTACCCTCCTGGGGTAATATCTTTTTTAGGACCGCTCTCATATTTGTTGGGGGGGAGGGGAGGGGGGAAAGGGATGGCCTCCGGTCTTCGACACTAACCTATGCGAAACATAGCGGCGCTAGGCCGCTACTTCACGCCGGTATTCTGTGCGAGTGTGGTAAGTAACCCGGACGAGTCTGGCCCGATTGTGCTGACGTCATAAGACGGCAGCGTGACTCTCCCACTTTCAAAAAGCCCGTAGTCGCCTCTTACGGCACCCTTGGGCCTGGGACTACCCTATTCTTTTAAACTTTTAGCTAAATTAATCTGGCTGCAATTTGGCACAGAGATATAGCATACGTTTGATGCATTATCTGACCAACACATCTAAATTTACATAACAGCTAGTATATAATAAATTCATAAATAAATAATATATATTTACAATTATCATTACGGGGAAGTGTATCGCGAATACTGCCAAAGAATAAGAATGCTGCCAGCGCTTCGGTTTCTAGTAGCGCTATTGAGGCGCATAGATAGTACATTCTCCGTATAAATCGGCTATACAGGCATACAAAACTACCCGTAGAGTCGAAAGGAGGTTAAATGGGGCCTTATAACAAGTCCATTAAATTTACAGAAACGGCTCAAAGGGTGCTCCGCCTTGCTCAATACACAACCTCGCTCGTCGTGATATGGCTTGTGTGACATTTCGCATCGTGTTTCATGTTATTGATGCGAAAAATTATTCAACAATTACGCTGTTCCATCTCGGCAACCGTTGGGCAATCGGAGAAATACACTCTGTCCTTCACATAACCATTTTTTCAAACTTGACTTTTTTGAAGCCAGTACTTGAGTATAATGACATCCTTGTTATGAGGTAGTAAACATTTAAGAATGAAAAATAGAAAATTATTAAAGTAGACAATTATTAGGTAAAATAGGTAAATAGGCCTTCCTGTTTAATAATCTGGTTTGACATGACAGCTTACTAGGATTGACAAAATTTTTGGCTTTGATAATTAGTTATTTTTTAAGGGGTATTTTGTAACACGTTGTATACAAGTATAAGACAGCTAGTATAAGCCAATTTCATTTGAATGTTGCGGGAAAATACATCTCAAAATGACCATGCCAGGCACAAACTGCAAATTGCTTTCCACAAGAATGCGGCTGAGCAAGAACACACAAAGGTTGCAAATTAATGGAAATGCCTGCGGATGCTGTTAAAGTACGTTATGTTTCTTTGTTCACAGAAACCGTAGTGTAGCTCTCGTGTTTCTTGTTAGGGCACCTGATTTATTTACGATGTTTTCAATTTTGCTCGAGTGTATAGCTTTTATTTAAAACCAACAGCCGATATTTATTAGAAATTTAACTTGCTAAGTTATTTCCAACTCTACGATAATGTTTTGTATATCGAATTTTGTCATCATAAGAAACAAGTAAGAAATAAAATAATTATCTAAGATAAATTTGTTCGTTGTTTGAATGGGGTTTTTTTTTCTCGTTAGGACTCGCGTATTATCAATGAAGACCGGAAGGTTGGTGCTTCAAAATCAAAGTCAAGTCAAAGTCAAATAAACTTTATTCAATTAGGCCTAAACTAAGCGCTTCTGAGACGTCACTATAAATATTTCTTTTAAATTACTTATTTAATATCTACCATATGTTACAAAACAGTAGAGTTCGTGAGAAGAACATACATGGAACTCAACTCTCCACTCATTTCAATCAATATAGTATTTTACAGTGGTACAGCCATACAATATATAATATACAACAGCCATAATATACAACACAAATTAATTTGTAAGGTGCTGCATCCAATATATGAATCTTGTTCAATGTTAAAAGCGTTGCATTTTTTTTTGTTACTGAACTTTTGGCCAGTCTGGCTGTGTGTGACATTAAATATTTTTTCAACAAATTATTATGTAACCGAGGCCAAAATTGTTTTTAAAGTTTTCGTGCGCGCTCTTATTACATTAAACCCATTCGAATGCGGTTCTCACTGACATATTGTAAGACGATACATTCAGTTTTGGTTTTTATTTATACCCGTTATACTTAGTGTTTGTTTTATTGACAGCAGTTCACAAGCAAAATGTGGTTTCAATTGAAATAATACGCTGAAATCTACGCAGACAAAGCCGCAGCCACCTGCTCGTTATAAAATATATTTTTTAACTTTCTCCGTATTGCCGCTGTGAAAAATCGACAATTATCGCTCATTTATGTCAAGGCATTAACTACGGATTAATTAATCTTACTAAACATCATTCAGCCTTGATTATCCATAACATTTTCGAAATTGAAAAATATTACACCATTCTGGGTATGTGTTGCTTAACCGGTTTAAATTAAAATATTCTGTGGACTGATTCTTTTATAGGCTGTGTATTTACACGCAAGTAGTCAGTACAAAGTTTTATTAAATCCACGTAGGGTCGTACAGAAAAATATCGATTGAACCACAATTAACAGATTGGATTGTTTTTGATTATAACCCGGTTGGTAGATCCAGGAATATCCTGTACAAACAAAAAACAAAACTTACCAATGGGCCTGAACTACTGGGCCAGTGAGACTTAACATAATAATCATGAGATTATTTTTCCCCTCGGAATTCTGGGGTTTTCAATCATCTTGAGCGGTATACTGCACTGTATTTTTTTCACTGCACTCGTCACTCAGAGACCTTTGACCGAATGTCAATCATACGTACTGTTTGAAAAGTTACACGAAAAAAAGTAAGAGAGAGGAGGAAAGGTGTTCTCAAATTTTTGTAATAAACACGAACTTTAAAAGACAGAAAGTGTGTCATGTAGCAAATATACACATTTTTCTTGTTGTCATTATCACTTTTTTTATATAAGATGGGGCAAATGGGCAAGAGGCTCACGTGATGGGGGGGTGGTGAGGCAACCGCCCATGGATATCCGTAAAACCAGGTGTAAAAAGATGCTTTGCCGGTCTTTAACGGTGGGAGTATGGACTTTTCTTGATAAAAGCAAAAGTCGTTAGTTCCCTTCTCTTAAATATGGCGACACGATGCCTAGTCCATGTGGCATGCCTGTGTACGGTTTCTGCTTGTGGTTCTGCCAGCGTAAATTCTGCTTTTATTCTTCAATTCATTTTTTTAAATCACTCGCATACTCATAAAATGTTCGCAGAATACTTTAATTATTTACCTATGTATACCCAAGCAGATTGAGGTATCTACTATATATGTAATAACTTATTTGAGGTTTAATTTAATTATTTCATCTTTTTTTAAGTTATTCAAGTAAAGAATTTGTTATTGTTCTATCTTTAAACTAAGTGATATCCCTCACTTCTGAGGTTAATTAAATTTGTAACCAAAATTTATGAACGATGGGGTGAAACCACAACCTGAGAGTTGAACAAGACGTACCGAGATTTACGAATCATGCGTCACTCAAACAGTTGGCTCAGTTGGAAGAGCGCTTGGATGCCATTTTTGAACTTAATGAATACCTGTATTATTTAAAATTTGATATTTTTCCCAAGTGGTGGCAAATGGTAAAATTTATAGGTTTGGTATTAATGAGTGCCATTTTTGACCTGGAATGAACAAATTATTTTCGATTTGATTTTATATGTCCCTCGACAAACTGGCTCATGAAAGAGTTAAGTTATGATAACCAGGTTATCGTATACTAATCGTGTAATGATAGGTCGTCGCACACCGTAATGAGGTGAGGCTCACATCTAGAAATAACACACAAACCTAGATATTGCAGCGCCTCTGAGCCTCAACCGATCTATTTTATAATAACGGCACTGTTGTAACGTTACGATTCACAGTTGCGTACGCTTTTGAGTTCAATAGTTGAGGCGAATCAACTATGTTATAGTTATTCAGCTAATGTTTCAATAAACTAATGGATTCTCGTACGAATTCTGATGTAACTTAAAATATATAACTGAAAAGAGTAATTATTGCGTATTTGGTATTTTTTTTATAACAACGCCAATTAAACGTTGATTGAATGCATCACAATTGAAATAGAAATAGCAATAAAAAAACACTCACACAAAAACACAACAATTTACAATATTAATTAAAATCTTAAAATAATAAATTAAATAACGTAACAATAAAGGCTCGTTCCTACAAGCGGAGTATTATTTCCAATCCCTGACTCACTCTCGTGTCAATTGGTGTCAGAAGTGGGATTGGAAAGATGCCACTGGTGCCCAGGAACGAGAAAGGAGTGACCACGCGAGCAGGAGCAGCTGCGGCGGCAGAGGAGTCACAGGAGGCATCCAACTCTGGAGGCAGTGCTATCGTGTCAGCACCGCAGGCTCCTGCCGTAGACATCAGCGCGCTCATTCAACAGATGGCCGCCATGATGCAAGAAGAGCTACGGGGCTTGAAAGAAGAGCAAGCGCGCCAACAGGAGAACCAAGCACGACGACAGGAGGAGAGCAGCTGCGAGGCCTACATGAAAGCCTCTCCAAAGACATTTTATCCGTGGTGCAGAAAAACTCCGCCCGGATTGACGCTGTCGAAAAAGAGATCGCCCGGATTGTCACTGTAGAAAAGGAGATCGCCCGGATTGACACTGTGGAAAGGAAGATGGGGGAGATGGAAGCAACCATTCATCAGCTCAATAGGAAGGTCGTGTGTGGGGGTCCTTCAGTCAACTCAGGAGTCACCTGCGGAATCACATCGACCAGAAGTTTGAAAGTACTCCCCTACGACGGCAAGTCTTCCGCCGCCTTCAAGCTACAATTAGAGACGGTCAGAAGAGCAAGTGGTTGGAGTGACCAAGAAGCACACTCTGCCCTCACACTAGCGCTCCGTGACGAAGCACTTTCCGTACTGGAAGCACTCGGCGCTGGGAAGGAGGAAGTAACCTACACGGACCTTCTTGACGCTTTGGAGGCACGTTATGGCGATAAGCACCTTGAGCATGGAGCGAGGACATATTAGGAGCACTTGCCCCAGGCGTGAGAGCATAACGCAAGGTAGGAAGGATGCGGCGGTCTCAACATCACCGCTGGAGCAGCAGGAAAACTAGGAAAGACCAGGGCAGTGGGGTGGGCGCTGGCCGGTGGAAGCAAAGCCCCAAGCATCTTCGTTAAGCAGTTCTAGTTCTGACTCGAAAGTTTTAAAGAAGAAGAAAAGAAGAAGATAGAAGAGACTTAGTGTTCGGTGCGGTGTGACGCGTTGAATGCAACGCAGCCCACAAGAGGAACAGCGGCAGACAGAGCGAAGCGAAGTGCAAGTACAGAAAAAGTGAACGCAAATAAAGACTCGTTCCTATAAGCTGAGTATTATTTCCAATCCATGACCCACTCTCGTGTCAATATTATAAAAAATTAAAAACAAATAAATTAAAACTAACAGTGTGAGCGTGATTCCTTGCTAAAAGGAGCTGACTCAGTATATTGTTGGTCAGTGCAGAAGACAACACAACATTGGTTTTCAGCAGTGACTCGTGACATTTGGAGTAGACAGATGCATTAGTCTTCCCATTGTAATTAATGTGTGTACTAAATATTATATTTTCTTGATTTTTTTGTTTTTCTTAATTTGTAGTGTAATAAAATAAAAATAAATAAATAATATAATATTTATAAATAAATATTAAATCATAGTATAATCTGAGCGTTTATAATAATAAAGGTGGCTTTAGGTACTATAAATGAGTAATATATATATTTGTGCAAATGATGAATGAATTGCATAATGATGTTAATTTAAATTTGTAAAATGTAATTCGAACAAAAATAGGGTGTCATAAATCTAATGTACAGCGGTTATTTTTTCCCGAAAACGCACTATACCGGTCATGAATCAGTCCCGTTTAAGGATAATGTTAAATTCCTAGGTCTTTTTCTTGACTCTAAGCTCTCCGGTATTCACCACTTGAAGTACATTGTTAAGAAATGTGAGAGGGGTGTTAACGTTATGAGGGCAAAATTTTCTTTGACTTTGGAATTACTAAACACTGCCCTGAAGCCAATAGAAAATTTAATTCTATTCTATCTTCTGATTGGTCTGATTGGGTGACGTTGTACACGGACGCATCCAAATTATCCAATAATAGCTGGGTCGGGTCTGCAGTTTGGATCCCTAAGTTCCGTATAATTCTAAATTACAAAAGACCCCGCAGAATTCCATCTTTACTGGCGAATCAATTGCCCTGTCAGAGGCGGTGTCATGTGTTGAATCACATAAGATCAACAGGGCTTTAATCTTGTCTGACTCATTAAGCTGCTTGTTGGACCTAACAAAAAATCCTTTCAAATCTTCAAACAACTTTACAATTAATTTAAGAACAAAGGCATCCCTGTACAGATGTCACATAATGGGAATAGAAGTTGCATTAGCTTGGATACCTAGTCATCTAGGGATAACTGGCAATGAAATTGCAGACTCGTGCGCTAAGACGCGATTCAGTCTGGAACATTAAAATTTAATTACTGTTTTCCTCGAGATCTACGGGCTATGTCTAAACACTTTCTGGCTGATTCATGGAATGCTTTATGGCAAATCACAAAACAAACTAAAGGTAAATTCTATGGTTCTATCCATCCCTTTATCCCCTCTAAGCCCTGGTTCTTTCCTCAAAAAAAAAAACAAAATAAACTTTTCACTTCTGTCATCATACGACTTTGCTTGGGATTTGTCTGTTCCCCAGTATTTTTGGCCAAGATCCGGGTAAGGGACCATTCTATATGTGAATGTGGCCTTGAGGAAGGTACTCTTGAACATATTTTTTCTATTGCCCTAAATTGTCAATTCCTTTATATGACCTTCTACCGAAGGATATCCCTTGCCCCATCAACATCCCTTTTCTTCTTACTTTATGCCATTCCCCTTTCATAAAGATTCTTTACAAATTTATCTCCCGCACTAAAATTAAATTGTAATTTCTATCCTCCATACTTTCTACGCTTCTATTAGGCACATATTCCCACTTACATTCACACATTTCTCCCTTAAACTTAGATTAGATACTAACAAGGTAGTTAATATTGTTGTGTTCTGGGTGTTTATTACTTACCGTACTAACTCTTGTTGCCTATTCTTCAGTTCACAAAAAAAATATATCGGTTATTTTTTAAATCTCCATCTTTCATGTTTGTCATGTTAACTGTCAAAATTAAGGTTGTGTAGCTATTGCGGTTTAAGAGATACGACCCATTTACAGACTGGCCGACAGCGGTGTAAGTAAAACTATTGACTCATTTTTTTTTACCGAGAAATTTTAAATAATGGCTAAAATTATGGCAAGTAGATAAATGCTTCAATAGTTTAAAAGAATTCTTTAGCCAAAAATAATATTATTTCAAAGTTATTATTTGAGAGGCACCAAAAAAACTAATGTTCATTTTTTATTATTATTGAATTATAGCTATGTATTAATGACTCATAAATATAAAAATCCCATTATTGACAATCAAATATATATATACCCACAAATTGGCGAATTGTATATTTATTTATTTATTTATACAAGGTCCACCAACACAGAATACACAAGACAATTCATAAGATTGTAACATAAATTTCAAAAATCGTGTTCCTGCAATTACAGGTGAACACATCATGCACATTAACATACAAACAATTTAGTTGTTCATTATATAAAAGTAAATTGAAGTCCTATAACGCTAACATGTTAAAACAATATAAAAAGATAAATTAATTCTACAAATCATTACAAGCTAAAATACAGTCACTTCAATATAATCACTAAAATACTATAGTATAGGTACAATATATTTTGTCAATGCGTTTTTTATTATAAATTAGGTCATTTATATTTTACTAGTCAGAGTGTCAGGTTTCTCTTAAATTATGCTACTGTATCTCCAAAAACATCTATAGATCGTTTGTTTGAAATTATAGTGTTGTATTGACGCAACAGCCTATTCAGTGGGGAGTTAAATCCGAGATTAGAGTTTGCTCGATTGTGCTGTGCATATACCAATTGTTAAGAACTGTGTTGCCAAGATTCATACAAATAAATAAATTTCATTTCATTTCATATTATTATTATCTCGGTAGTATAAATCATAGACTTATCTACAATTTACTAGCGTCTCTATCTCTAACGGACACCTCTTAACTACAGCAAGATATAAAAGTTAAGTGAATCTTTTGTTACTGTTACCGGTTTTGATTGACAAGATGCAAACGGTCAGCCACGCTCGATATTGGTATTGGTAGCATTATATTCCTTTCGTCGTGTAGAGGTCAGCTAGGAACGGATTTTATTAAATTTCATCAGCAAGGCTGATCGCGGCGTGGTTAATTTAATAAAAACTCAAGCAACCACGGGGACGATGCCGTGAACAGTAGCTAGAGTATGTATTCTGTAGGTTACGTCGTACCGCAGTTATAACATTATTATTACCTTCATATTTAGATTTCTACGTAGCCAGTCTTACCCATTACACTCTCATGACCATAAACAGAAGCACATAATATGATACAGCGTATAAATATGATAATATTTACGAGTTTTCTCAACATCTCGTGTCGGTACTCGCTTTCACTGAGCGTCGCGTCGCGTCGCCACTCACATGACGAACAGATTTGGTATACATCGCTAATTATTATCATTGTGCTGTGAGCTTTAAACAGCCTATGCGGTTTGTGTCTCGAAATTTCTCATGTTATGCTCGGAGTTTCTTTGCGAGATCGAATCAGAAATGAGGAGATCCGTAGGAGAACCAAAGTCACCGACATAGCCCTAATTATTGGGAAACTGAAGTGGCAGTGGGCAGGGCACATGGTTCGACGGACAGATGGCCTTTGGGAAAGTAAAGTAAAGTCCTCGAATGGCGACCACATACGGGAAGACGCAGTGTTGGTAGGCTCCCCAGAAGTTGGACCGACAACCTGGTCAAGATCGCCGGAATACAATGGATGAGGGCAGCGCAGGCCCGATTGTCGTGGAGATCTTTGGGGGAGGCCTTTGTCCATCAGTGGAGGTCTTCCAGATGATGACGTGATGTGATGTGATTTCCCATGCATGATTTGTTAGACATGTGTAATAATATATTCTTGATAATGTTATGTATGTGCATACGCACATAAGTGAATATGCTAGAAACTGTCATAACCATAATGTAGGCACCAGGAACAGACATAAAATTATAATACCTACTACTCGGCTATGTCGAGTTAGTAAGTCTTTTGTGGGGCGTTGCATACGCTTTTACAACAAGATCCCAAATAATAATCAAAACAAATTTATTACGAAATTCAAAAGAATTGTTAAAAAACGTTTGTGTGGTTAAGGTTACTATAACATAAATGACTTTCTTAATGATACCACTGATTGGGAATGGAGCGACCAACAGGCTATTAAATAATAAACTTTATTGTACGATTTTACTTTGGTTACATATTTTTATAAAAAAAAGAAGCCCGCTGAATTTGTTGCGCCCGTTCTTCTTAGGTTTGACCGAAAACGCCGACCACCATTTTGTGATGTCACTATAACAGAAACAATTTGATTTTAACAACACACCAACGATACGGACTATGAAAAGTCTTTTTATTTTTATGATCTTGATAAATGCTGTTCGTTATTCTAGCTAAAACTTGAGAACGGCTTAAGCGATTTCGCTAATTTTGGTCTTGAATTATATGTGGAAGTTCAGGGAAGGTTTAAAAGGATAATAAATATTAAAATGCTCAGAATTAAGTAAAACCAACAATTTTGTTTTTCCTTTGATGTGTCCCCCGTTTTTCAGAAATCAAATTGAAAGAATAGTTTAAAATGAATAACTAATTAGAATCTTTCTAACATTCTCAGGAGCTAAAAAATAAACTTAATTTAAGCTAACTACAGTTGGTAGTTTAACAACAGTTGTTAACTATCTCTCAGATTATTTTTATGTAGACTGATAAATCATAACTTTGAGAGTGACAATGAAGTACATAGGCTTAGGATGCAACGAGTTCGTGCCAATCAAACAGCCATATTTTGTCATTCGAGCTGACAAAACACCTGACGGTGAACACACAAGGTGACTTTTCCAACACAATTCAAGCTCTAAATGTTGATGCATCCGATACGATAATTTATATGTATACAATCTGTTCTAAGTTATTACTTTTTATGAAATATTTGATATTTAAAACGCTATAACTTTGAACACGATTCACATATCGGATGCAGCACCTTGCGTTTCTTAAATACCTAAATGTAAAGATACAAGGAAATAAAGCTCTAAATAAATAAAATTACACCCGTTAACATCATTCTCATTTTAAATTAAACCATGTTTTGAGCCCAGTAATAAAGATAAATCCAGGTATTATTCGGTGTAATTACAACCGATACGAGATATGTAAAGCGTAAGTGAAACTTGATAATAAATTCACGGTGCTTACAGTAAGTGGGGTATCGTACGGGTAACTGTTTGATAGCAGTACCGGCATCATAGCAGGGCAGTGCTCACACCGTTATGTTCTGATCTTATTGAAATGCCTGCGATCACAATTGATAATCGTTTATCAAACTTATTTGCTACAAGCTCTTTGGCTACAATTGCAATTTATATATTTCTTGCAGATTGAAATTTATGTTCAAAGAGTATATTTTGTATAATCACTCAAACACATTCTACTGTGTTTTTTTTACTATTCCCTTACAGTCATACTGTCAAGGCCGTAAAAAAATTATTAAATCTTATGTGTACTACTCTACTATAACCCACCGAAAGTTACATTCTTCTAATTTAATTTCATAAACCACGCAAAATGGTTGTACTAACTACTACAATGATCCGGGGCATGTGTGAGTGTCCACTGGCCGCATTGCGTACGCGGCGAAACTGGATTTACCCGGTTACCGATCGCACAGACATGAGACAGTTGACAATCTCAGGGTTAGCGCGACACACATATTGTTTTAATAATGGCAAGCTTGTATAGTATAACATAAAAAGTGATATTATATTATTAAGGTTGTTTACTGAACAAAGGCACAAAGATGAATGACTCATTGAGACCACCATATTTGCGACGTTTGCTGTCTTCGGCAGTCGAAGCAGCAGCCCCAGCACTAATTAAAATAACTTGGACATGAAGAACCAAAGGCCCGGCGAGTTATGGGTTATCTTAATATAATCTTAATAGTGGGAGGCTCCTTTGCACAGGATGCCGACTAGATTATGGGTACCACAACGGCGCCTATTTCTGCTGTGAAGCAGTAATGTGTAAATATTACTATGTTTCACTCTGAAGGGCGCCGTAGCTAGGGAATTTACTGGACAAATGAGATAACATCTTATGTATCATGTGACGAGCACAATTGTAGTGCCGCTCAGAATTATTGCGCTTTTCAAAAATCCTGAGCGGCACTGCTCGTCTCGTCCCTTATTTACATAAAAAATCCAATATGATTCACCCTCTCATCCTATGCCACACATTTTGCTTTTGTTTTCTTAATTTTTATGTAAAGCCTCTACTTACTGAATTTCATTCAAATCAAGTTATATGGCATTAAGGAAAAACACTATAAATATTATTCGATACGTGTTAACATAATATAATACTGTTGAATGGTCGATCCAATAATAAAGTTAGATTTATTTATTCTCATAATCGCCATTAACAGCGATAAATATAATGGAGACAAATGTTTGATTAATGTAAAAGTATTTTATATATTCTACAAGCAGCCGCAAGCTACTTTGCTGGCATAATAATATCACAAAAAAATTCGTATTTTATTCATAATTTTAGCCGCGTTGGGCACTTTTTGGAGTAAAATCTTATGGGTTTGCGTCACCGATATGCTCATGACTGGCGCACACGATAAGTAAATAATTAAAACAGTAAATTTTATTACGCCGATTTGATTATACGATTACACCTGTCTATAAAACTTACTAATTTTATGATAAATTTTACTAAATAAGTAGCAACATCGTGATATGGCCACTTAACGCGAGATAGACTTCGTATACGTGACACTACAATATACGAGTACTGATATGCAATTAAATGAATCAGTACGTCCACAAACGGCGCGGGCAGGAGGGGGACGCCGCTTCTCTTCATAACCACACTCCATCGGCGCTCTGTCTTCTGGCCGCGTGAATCAAGTGAAAAAGTGAAGTCATTATTTGAATTTATTTTATATATTATATAATACAAGTGCTGACCCGGGAAACGTTATATAAGTTAAGTTCCCCGACGTCCCCTCATTGTATGAAATATCAAATTTAATGAAATGTTATTGAATGAATTACTTATATGTATTGCAAATATATAGGTATTTCTAAGTTAGAATAATATAGGTTACGGAAGCGATACGAATAATTATCAACATATATTATATTAAAACCTTCTTTGAAACACGTATTATACAATACTATAGTAGTATTTCGACCGGTTCTGTAGTTTTCGCAGGATAAACGAAGGAAAAAACCGGCTCCCAATTTATTAATAAATACGCACTATATATACAGCCTGGCGCTATAATTGTGATATTAAATGAGGACTAGAGTAGAGCTATCAAACTTTAATTGTAAACGAATAATTCTAAAAAAGACGGCACGAAGTAGGTGTCAGTGTCTACGCTAGCCCGCGGCTACTAGATCTTACAGGTTGTTCCGAAATGATGTTATAGAAAATTAATTTATTTAAGTGAATCTTTTTTTATGATTACTGTTAAGTAGTCCTACCATTGTGTTTTTAAATGTCACCATAGTAGCGCCACGCTGATATGGCTGGCCATAAGTTTTGTTACAAATAAAAATGCATTTTATTAATTCCAGTCAGAGCCAGTTTTCAGATCTGATGATATGTGGATAAATCTATGGATAGTATGATATAAAAACAAACAACTGACAATTAGCTTTTGAAATGATGATAACTAGCTGATAAGGCTCCCGAACCGACCGAAGTTCTTCTAACAATATTTATCACCATTGTAGTTAGTTAGTTTACGGAAGCAATAGCTTGAGGAATTCATTTGTAAATTTTTTGCGCCCATCACCACTCATGTCAAATCTTACATACAATATATCAATAATCATATTATTATTATTACTATCGTCAGTCGCGCGAATCACAAACAAATCTCGACCAAAGAGTACTAAAGTTGGCTTTGAAATCGGGCACATTTAAGGCGAAGAGTAAGCAGAAAACACGGAAACATGATGTTTTTACACAAGTTTTGTGGTGAAAGTATAGCATTTCGAGCTATGAACCTAATCCTGTAAGTAGTGACTTAATCCTGTTACACATATCCTCAAGTCTTATTTGTAGGTTGCTAATGCTTGCTGTTGGTTATAGTTAACACTGCCGAGCCTTTTTGAACTACCACTTTTCTTTGAAGTTAAACAAGTTTTTTGGCATGGCGTGACGTATTTTTTTGGTATTTCTCTCAGAAAAGTTATTCTTATAGCTTGTACTTTTTTGTGTAGGTTCATTTATTCAGATTAGTAGTGAATATCGAGGATTGTAAGCATATACACTGTTTTACACGCAAGAATTTTTAAAATATTGGCTTTGTTTCATAGATGGCGGGCCGGCAGCCGTGAACTCATATTGCTCAAGGTTGCTGGCATTTAGTGTCGCCTTAAAAGTGAAATTTCTACACTGGCATACGAGGAATCTACAGGATAAACTCTTATTTTGAAATGGTGGTAAATATAAAAAGAACTTGGTTAGGTTACTTTTGACATTCATAAGTGTCATTTCTTTGACCTTCATGAATAAAGTGATTTTACAAATGATTTAAGTTTTCGCCATTATTTGTTTTCAAAACAATTCCACACGTGTTACGCCTCTACACGAGGCATCCTCAGGACGTGTTGTTTGTGGAGAAAATTTTCCTAAAGTGATTTTGATTTGAATTGATACGTGAGTACTTCACGTAAAGATCATAAAGTGTATTAAATTGACAAAATAAGAGAAACTAATATTACCCTCAACAATTGTGAATTGTTATAATAAATTCAATTTCTAACTATTTAAATTAATTATTCTGTTAGTGGTCTCAATAAATAAATTATTAAAATCATCTGACATCTAAATTCATACAATAATGAACTGTTAATTATTTATATATTTGAAAACTTACTACCCTACATAAACTAAACGTCTTAACTGTAAAATATATTATTACTATTGCTGCATTGATTTCAATTAAGCAACAAGCAAGCAATATGTTAAAACAGTTTCTTAACACTTAAAAATTATGGTGGAAGAAAATCTAAATGCAATTTATTTTTCTTTATCAATGTTCAGTCTCTCTGACATGTTTAGGAATACATTTGTATAATATGTTTAATATAAATCCTCCACAGACAAAATTATTTATGGTTATTGGATCCAATCGCCTATCTCTGTTGTGTTGTCTCAATGAGCAGACACGTCTTGCAAATTTGATTGGTTAAATTGATTTCTTTGCAAGTTTTTTTTATGGAAATAAGGGACGAGACCGGCAGGACGTTCAGCTGATGGTAATTGATATGCCCTCTCCATTACAATGCAGTGCCGCTCAGGATTCTTGAAAAACCCAAACATTCTGAGCGGCACTACAATAGCGCTTGTCACCTTGGGACATAAGATGTTAAGTCTCATTTGCCTAGTAATTTCACTGGCTACGGCGCCCTTCAGACCGAAACACAATAATGTTTATACATTACTGCTTCATGGCATAAATAGGAGCCGTTGTGCTACCCATAATCTAGCCGTCATCCTGTGTAAAGGAGCCTCACACTAGTAATATGCTTTTACCGGTGGGAGGCTCCATTAACTGGATTTCTTTGCTTTGATTGCTTGACCTATAAATTCTTTAATATGTGTTATCCGCTTATACTGTAAACATCTTATGAGACCATCTAACAATATTGTTTACGATCAAATATCCTTATACTATCAGAAATTGAACGTAACTAATTCATAATCACAGATTTCCCAATTAAATTAAATTCATGTTTCAAATTGGAGAGTCTAACACCTAATTATTATAATATATTGTATTTATAATACTTTATTATACAAATGGCTGGTTGCAACACAACCATAATGCGTAAGTTATTACAATTGTAGTTCCAAGACGCCCTGAATAATTGTTAAGATCTGATTGATATCTGCGAATTGTTAGGTTAGCAGCACTATTATTTTCTCTTTATGAATAATGTTTACAATACTTAATATGATTACATTACAAATTTAATATAATTAATCCGAGAAGTGAGTGATATCTCTTGAAAAATAACAAATTGTTTAAATTTGAAAGAGCGTCATCGCATGTCAATTTCCTAATATGCAGGTTTTGTTCTGTAAAGTAGATCCTGTTGATACAACCTGAGAGTTGAACATGAAGATTTACGAACCATACATAACTCAAACAGTTGGCTCAGTTGGAGCACTCGGACGGAACCCGAGAGGTCGCAGGTTCGAGTCCCGCATCGTTCATAAATTTTGATTACAAATTTAGATTAAAATTACTTCTACGAGGAAGTGTACCAAGAATACTGGCAACATTTAGATAGATAGCTAGGGTGTGCCGTCGGCCGAATTAGCTGCCAGCGCTTGTGTTATCAGTAGCCTATTGAGGCGTGAAGATAGTACTTTGTACATTCTCCGCGCCTCTTGTCCCCACGGGCCAAGTGTCTCAAAACCCAACCGCACAAAAACTTAAAAGAGTTTTTATATTTTTTTGTTATGATGATCTGATTCCAAAGCATTGTATATCCTAACCTAGATATTAAAAATACTATATACATACCAGTGGGAGGCTCCTTTGCACAGGATGCCGGCTAGTTTATGGGCACCACAACGGTGCCTTTTTTGGCGGTGAAGCAGTAATGTGTAAACATTATTGAGTTTCGTTCTGAAGGGCGCCGTAGCTAGTGAAATTACTGGGCAAATGAGACTTAGAATCTTATGTGTCTCAAGGTGACGAGCGCAATTGTAGTGTCGTCAAGAATTTTTCAGTTTCTCAAGAATCCTGAGCGGCACTGCATTGTTATGGACTGGGCGTATCAATTACCTTCAGCTGAACGTCCTACTCGTCTCGTCCCTTACTGACATAAAAAATACTATATAGTAATTGGTAGTAAGTGAACATATGAACATCTTTAAGATTGTACAAATTGCGTTAAAAGATTCTGTCACAAAGCATATATAAACAATACTAGTTTCATTCTAATCGCAATGAAAACTTAATTGGCTATCGACTTACAAACAATAATAGCGATATACTGGTCTGTAAAACATTAGCACGTAACGGAGGACGTGTTACATGTGCATTGTGCGTACGGAAACAAGAGCTTATGTAATTACTTACCACATTATTTATGAGAACTTGTCTGAATCACTTAAATTATGTGTTAACTTAAAGTGTCTAAAATGCAGGCGTGTCTATTGGGCGTAATTTCGCTTAATTTTTCATATATGAAGTTTATATATTTTTCATCATTTAGGATATAGTCCCACAACTAGACAGTCCACTGAAAGAAAAATTTAGAGAAATAAATATTATGACTATTTATTATCAGTACATACGTTCACAAAAATCGTCACCTGTTTGCTCTAAATAGTGATTTTCATTATTATAACACTAGAAATAAGGGAAATGCTGGTATCTTATTCTAGTGAGCTTCTTAAAACACATAGATACATAGGGTCTTCAAGGGTAAATGAACACACTTTTATAATAAAATCCCAACCACTGGTCAGGCATTATCTATAAATAAATTTATTATATTTTTATAAGAAAATGGCTCTGTCGTAAGTCCTACAACTCAACAGCTGATTATTTAAGTGATCGGACAGCCTGGGACCAGATTATGATTATTTTATAGCAATTTTAATAAAAAGACCGCAAAAAAAGAATGCTGGGAGAGTTTCTTGCCGCTTCTTCTCTCTCAGAGCGCCATTTGTTTCGGAAGCGGTTGTAGTGTTTAAAGTGACATCAAAAAAAATGTAAAGGAATTTATTTTGAGAAAATAAATGCCTTTTATGCCTTTTAAGTTATGATAATTTCAGCTGTGTTTCTGATTTTGGAACATCCAGAATATCCACTAATCGTCCAAAAAGTTTACGATTCATAAAAGGATGAGTCATTCTGTTTCATTCGTGACAAAAATTGTTGAGCAGTGAGCTCTATGCTACCATCAACTCTATGTTTTATTATTATTTGGAAGTACGAAATATAACTTTAACAAGACTTAATTAATTAAACTAAGCGCTTTTGAATCGTCACTATAAATATTTCTTTTAAATTACTGAATCTACCACTTGTTCGGACAAAGTAGAGCTTGTGAGAAGAACATACACATAACTCAACGGCCACTCTTTTCAAATAATAGAGTAATATACAATATACAAAAAAAAATAGTTAAAAGTTAGTAGAATATGAAATGATATATGAATTGTGTTCCAAGTGTTTTAAATATCAAATATTTCATATAAAGAATAAATTGTATAAATATAAATTATCGTATATGGATGTATCAACCTTTAAAGTTTGAATTCGTTATCATATCTTTAAAGAAAATAAACTTCCAGGTGGTAGGAAATTGTAATAAATGAATTCGAACAAGGCGGCGGAATGCCCTTTTAGATGTCACAAGACTAATCAAAGGTACAAAGGTACAAAGAAAGAGACCTGTACCGTCGGTTACAGAATTATTCGTGTTAAGGCCGACGTTTCAAAGAAAAATAAAAAAGTTTTTTCCAGTCCAAATCGGCAATTTCATTTTTTAACCTCTAATATTTACAGAGTATAAGATGTAATTTTTTTTAATTCAATTATAAATGGACAGTATGAAAAAAAACCTAAATACGTCCTTTATAGTTGGAGCCGTGTTAATCATTAATATATGACAAAATTTTTACAAAAATTAATTAGCTGATTACCAATATTATTATTTTATTAAATTAAAAACATTGCGAGATCTTGCGCGGACATAGGTAATACAGCTCCGCCAGGTTCCTCTAAATAAGTAAGTATTAATTAGGGATTGCTTTGTGCCCTAGCTTCCCCAGTTTTCCTGGACTCCTCCCCCTAACACTATAATATTGTAATATATAGTTTATAAGTTAAATAAAGTCTAATCCCCCAACTAGTAGATTAAGATTATCGAAATAAGTTTTCTGATACCTTAATATAAGGACATGTTAATTGCTTGTATATTTAGATAGTAAGCTCTTATGTTAATATCTTAAAGAAATTAAAGAAATTTGTAATATATTGCACGCCTCATGAGTGAAGCGGATGAGGTAATGCTCTGTGCCCATGGTCATTATCATAGTTAAAAGCCATTAATATATAGGTCATTTTCATCAGTAATATTTCATTATATTTTGAATCATTGTAGTAGAATTAATACAAAATATGAAGAATATAATAAGTGTCATAAAAATATAAATAATTTTTTATTGTTTCAGAATCAACTTACCGCTGCTCTAATTGAAGCAAAATGCTAATGAAGAATGGGCTGGACGCCCATGAGGAACTAAAGAGGTAAGAATATTCTTCCTTGTATTATAAATGTGAATCTTTTCTTTATAGAAGAGAAGCCCCTGATTCTCCTGCAATACCAATAGAATCACAGGAGCACTGCCGACCTTTTACGATATGAGTTGTTTGTTTGTTATTCTTTCACACTTTTATTATTCAATAGATCATAGCAGGTTTTTATTTCAGTATTTACCTACTTTAATCTAATAACTTTCTGTCTAAGCCCATTTCTACTTTAATGTTTTGCACACAATTTTGACATCTTTTTATTTAGTTGTCCTCTTAATTTTTGTTAGTTTTATTTTATCTCTTCTTTTAATTCCAATAACACTCCTTTCGATTTCGTTTTGGCAGACTTCGAAGTTTTTCAACAACTTTTCTGTTGATGCCCATGTTTGATAACTATACGTTAGACATGGCAAAATGCAGGTACTTTCCTTTTTTCTTTAATTGGCATATCTGAATTTTTACATAATCTCGCTAAGGGACCAAAATCTTTACCAGGTATTGGCTATCCTTCTGTCAATTTCTTTAGGCACGGTGTTAGCTACGGCTATAAGCTGACCTAACATTTGCTCAAGGGTTTTTGGACATTCAGAAAATAAGATTAAAGACCAAAATATGTAAGAATCGTTAAATACCAAATTTTTTCTAGTATCATTCATAAATTCATATGATAAGTTACATTAAATCAATAACGAATTTTCAAACTAATGTTACCTCGACTAATGAAGTCACAGAATACGACCAATTTTACTTTTACTGACTCACGGGAGTGATTCTGTACTAATAGAAAGTCAACTAAAGTGTCGTGTCACTTGAACTTTGTTTCTTTATTACATTTGAATTTTGATTTGAGACTTAACGAACTTTAGAAAGTGAGCACCTACTTTATTATAAAAATATCGTATTAAAATACGAGGAAAAAACAATTCTGTTCTGTCATGATTCTAATAAAGATGATTGCATGAATGTGTTTATATTTTCTTTTGTAATCTGATAGTATAATATACACTCTATCAGAATAGTAATGGAGTATATAAACGTATTGTCAATATTTTTTACTGATTTTAAAATAAGAAGAGGTTCTTAAGTCATGTTTCACAGGTCCGTCGTTAATTACTTATTTTTTCAATTGAATGCGTATAATTTAAGTTTGTTGAAAAATCAAAACGCGATAATAGAATCTTTAAGATTAGAGGAACTTTAAGATTCATAATTCAAATCAAATTGTTCAGAATTATTCAGAACTTTTTTACTAACCCTACTTTCCTCGAGAACTGTTATTTTATGTTTCTTTCAAAAGGTTCCACCCTATTCTCTAATTATGCGCGCGTTGTATGAATTTTACGAGCTGGCAACTAATTTGCTTATGGATTTGAATATTTAATGAACAATTTATAATATTATTTTTATGATAATCATTTGGATTAGAAAACGATAACAGGTTACCGCCTTTATAAATCTTTATACCACTTATTCAATTTAACCGAAATATTTTACGCATGTGCGTATACCGTATACACACGAGACCGTTACATCATGAGCCGAGAAATTTTAGAAGTAGTTTCACTTTTATGTTGTTTATGGTAATGTGTAACAAGTCCTCCGTCAGTATGAAATATTTTATATTTCAGCCGAATTTCTTCTTAGATAAAGTGGTAAACACGTAAATGGAGTTATGGGTTGCAGATTCGATTATTACTGAAGCTACACAAATAAAAAAACCAAATATCAGGTTATTGAGACTGTTTTGGGAATATTTAAGGGCTAATGTTACTGTACTAAGTTCTAATTAGCGTGCGTGCAAGTAAGGATCTCATTCTTTTTCCATTAAATTTTTTTTCATTCCATTGGAGCTGGAATGATGGCAGATCCTGCTTATAGCTTAACCCCTCTATTAACAAACTTAACTATAGTAAAGTTCTAATAGTCTTTAAAATAATTAGAACTAATCTCTTTTTAATGACAATAAGGCATCCCTTATTGTCATTAAAAAGAGACTCATCTCTTGTCTCATCAGACAAGCATGACGTTCAGCTGATGGTGACTGATACCATATACCCATTACAATGCATACCGTTTAGGATTCTTCAAAAACCCAATAACTTTGAGCGGCACTACAACCGCACTCGTCACCTCGAGACATAAGATGTTAAGTCTCATTTGCCCAGTAATTTCACTAGCTACGGTGCCCTTCAGACCGAAACAAAATAATGCTTACACATTACTGCTTCACGGCAGAAATTGGCGCCGTTGTGGCCGACCCAAAATCTAGCGGGCATCCTGTTCAAAGGAGCCACCCACTGGTATATTATTACATTTCATTTTAGCTGCCACAGTTTGTTAAACATGAAATTCTTTAATCGTTTATTAATGTTTAGTGGTAAAATAATTCGCAATCATCTAAGTCCCAAAATGGATGGCAATTAATTTGTTAAATGAAGTTTTTTGAGTAAAACCACGTTCGATTTCTGTACTGTTAATGTATCTGATAAATTTAATTCCTAATATGATATGTTTTGATTTTACGTACCGCTTATAATTCTCCAGTGAAAGTGACATAAACCGATATTTCTTTTACTTAAATCTTAATGGCGGAGCGCGTCGTCATCATGATAAATTGTTTAATCTAGAGTCTCTCCTATACTGAATAATTGAGCTTCATCTAGTGGATATAATTAACTATTAGAGTTACTTATTAAACTTAATTTATTTATTTTTTATTTTATTTATTTAAGGAAAACCAACAGCTAATACAATTTCTTTAGAAACTTAAATAGTAACAGATAGCCAATTACAGGTTTTCACTAATAGAAGTAATATAAAATATGTACGTGAACACTATTTTTCGGCTCAAATTCATGACAATAAAGATTCTTTTAAGCAGATAACAAAAAACAATACTTAATTAAAAAAGTTGAGGGTTATGCACTGCTTTGCCTTGGAAATGCTTGTAGCAAATATGTCGATATCTAATAATCTACTAACATCATTTACTGTTTTACACGCTCGCACCATATATGAGTTTTGCCTATAGTTACTACTAACAGCAGGAACACAAAGTGGAGGGCTATATCTAAGAGTTTTTTGAGGTACATTAAAATTAACTTTATGCAGCAGATCTGGGCAATCGACATGATTGCTTATAATTTTTAACATAAATAAAAAGTCAGTTATATTTCGCCGTTCTTTCAGTGGTAAGAAGTGAAACTTTTTACACAAATCAATATAGCTATTAGAATCGTAAGGTACCTTAAATCTAAAACAAAGATATCTTAAAAATCGCCTCTGAACACTTTCTAGACGGTCAACATACGTACTATATGTAGGATTCCAAATTTGTGAAGCATATTCCAGATTACTTCTAACAAAAGTACAATATAGTATCTTAATAGTCTTAATATTATTAAAATTCTTTGAAATTCGCTCAATAAAACCTAATGCCTTTGAAGCCTTGTTAACTATCTTATCAATGTGATCATTGAATAGCAACTTAGAGTCATGGTAAACGCCGAGATCCCTCGTACCATTGCATCTAGAGAGCACCTGACCTCTTAATGTGTAATTTGTTTGTAGGATGTTAATCTTACGGGTATATGTGACTACTGAACATTTTAATGTATTAAGTTCTGGTTTATTAGTAAGATAATACTCATCTAGGCGGTTGAGATCCTCTTGAAGGGCAATCATGTCAAGAATTGATGTTATTGAAGAGAATATTTTCATATCATCAGCGAAGGAAACTAGATTGGAAGACTTAAAACAGGAATCTATATCACCTACATAGATAATAAAAAGAAGTGGACCAAGTAGTGATCCCTGGGGAACACCACTAGGAACTGGAACCCAACTAGAAATGTAGTTATTTAGTACAACAGCTTGTGAACGATTATCTATGTATGACGAGAACCACCGTAACAAGTCACCCCGTATTCCCGACTGAGATAGCTTACATATTAATGTATTGTGGTCGATTTTATCAAACGCCTTACTATAGTCGGTGTAGATTACATCGACTTGCATACCATTATCCATAGCGTCAGTAATAAAATTGTTGAGAAGTAAAAGATTAGAAACATTAGATCTACCTTTCAGAAATCCATGTTGGAAGGGACTAAAGGTGTTTTTTAAGTTAGCATACAATTGCTTATATATGACCCTCTCAAAGACTTTAGCAATAATGCAAAGTTTTGAATTGGTCTATAATTCGTAATTTCAGATCGAGACCCTTTCTTATGTACTGGTGTAATAAATGCTGATTTCCATAACTTAGGGACAAAGCCAGTAGAAAGTGATTTACTGAAAAGCATGGAGATAGGAAGAACAATAGTGGAAGAGCATTTTCTAAGAAAAATGACGAAATGTTATCAGGGCCTGGAGATTTTGTTATATCTAGCCTATCAAGTAATAATTTTATTTCATGCACATTAATATCAATATTTTGAATATCAGAATTAATATTTAAATCAGAACTAAGAGTTAAGTCACCGTTATCTGAAAAATAAGAGGATATGCTTCTATTGTTGTTTGCCGGACAGTTATTTACTACTTGAAGGCTACGTTTGAAGTAAAAAAAACAGAGGAAATACAATAATAAACGAATGTGATAACATTATTTGTTTATTACGTAAACCTAAGACCTTTATCGACATTTTGTAAATATTCCTAATTATCTCGAAATACCAATCCGGCATAATGAACTGAGCGTTATTACGCGCGACTCGCGGCCAATGTAGTGATGGATCTATTTTGCGTAATGCTCATATTAGCCATAGATGAATAATGGGGTGATTATAAATTATCATGACACTCATAATAACTCGTTATTAATAGTCTAAGATACGAGAAGGAAATAAATTATATTATTACAAATATTAAGTCAAATTACTACTTAATTATTTTAAACCAAACCGACTTTTTTACTAGTGGAGGCTCCTTCGCACAGGATGCCGGCTAGATTATGGGTACCAAATCGGCGTCTTTCTCTGCAGTGAAGCAGTAATGTGTAAGTATTAATGTGTTTCGGTGTGAAGACCAGTGTAGCTACAGAAATTATTGGACAAATGAGACATCTTATGTCTCATGGTAATTATAGTGCCGCTCAAAATTATTGGGTTTTTTAAGAATTCTGAAGGCATTGTATCAATTATCATCAGCTGAACTTCCTACTCGTGCTGCTCGTCTCGTCCCTTATTTACTTAAAAAATCCCGCCAATCCAATCGTTTTTTACGACATGAAAAGGCGACCACACGTTTGTCTATTATTTAGGCTAAATCATTTCGATTGGCATGCTTTTTTTTCCCTGAAACAAATGAGTTCAATTTTTGATTTTTTTTTAATTTATTCTTGACTATTTTTATTTAAATCGGCTTTACTACTACTATTACTAACGATTCATCGATTATGTCTTCTTTTCTCTTCTGTTCTCACTACACTCACCCTGATGAAGCACCTCCGAATGGTCCGAAACTAGTCGGCACCAACACCGATGAATCGTGAGTAAAGCTCATTTAAATAAATAAAGTTAATAATGCTCACGAAAGTCTTAATAAACTTATTTGACTATTAAAACGATCTATAGTAAAACTAGCTTAAGACTTTTTCACAGTTACCCAACCAACAACGCATCTTAAGCGAGAAAGCGTATTATGCGGGATAGGGAACGAAGTACATAATAATAGGGGTTCAAGTATAAAATTGCTGTTTTATTGAAATGGGTACTTCGAATTGACATAGAACCATTAGGGATTGAGATTTTTGAATGAAACTTTTTTCACATGGTTGGAAGGTTGGAAGCCGAGCCGAGCCAAAATACCATGGTTTAACGTTATCTTACCAACAATATTAACTTATCTGCGTCAAATCGATAAAATAAAAAAAATATGAAAAATGGGTGCCTCATGATTTGACAGTTCTGCTGAAAGAAATGCGTGTTGAAATTTCTGTTGCCTTGTTGTATCGATTCAGAAATTAAGGAATATGTGATCGAATTGGGACATGTGATGAAAAGTGGATTCTTTACGATCACCGTAAGCGAAATGCAATGGCTGACCCACGATCAAACGCCGCAACAGCTGCAGAGTTCTAAAGCAAAGCTGACCATTAAAAAGGTAATGGTAACTGTTTGGTGGTCTCATCATGGTGTTATTTACAATAGCCTTCTCCGATGGCAGCAATGTGATGATATGATATTAATGATAATTATTTTGATTAAATAAATATGTTAAATAACAAAAAAAAACTAATTTCAATTATTCAGTACAAATGGGCAATTTCATACTTTAACCCCTAATATTATGTTCTAATATAGTATATGTACCCCTTATATTATGTTCTAATATAGTGTATGTAGGGTTTAAATTAAAAGAGTTGGTTCGCCTGATTCCTGCCACCGAATTCCACCTTCGACACGCCACAAATTATATCATCCCCACCATATGAATGTGTAGCGGTCCTCCACAGTGCGGTTTTCAAGGAGCATTGTTCCACGTATTACAAAGCTGTGGAATGAGTTTCCTTGTGCGGTGTTTCCAGGACGATACGACATGGGTACCTTCCAAGAAGCGCATACACCTACCTTAAAGGCCGGCAACGGTCCTGTGATTCCTCTGGTTTTGCAAGAGAATATGGGTGACGGTTTTCATTTCACACCAGTTGACCCGCTCGCTTGTAATTTGTTTTCCATGTAAATTGTGTTTTCCATAAAAAAAAGGTTTATACAGGTTATACATACTTTTACTGTGGTAGCTTCACTTTTAATGCAGTTATTCTCTTTCATTATTGGATTTGTTAAAAAAGAAACTTCTATTAGAAACAAAAAATATTATTGGATACCACTCTCTGAGTAGCAGAGACTGAATTTGAGATTGTTTTTGTCTCCAAGATGATCGCTCAAAATTATCATTATAACAGAATGAATATCGTTTCCAAGATTTTTGAAATGATTAAGATCAAATTCAGTATTATATTATATTGACCATTTTGTGAATCGTCAATTCTCAATTTTATAAATGCATAATATAAACGTTTATATTTTAATGTTATGGAATCACTATAGGGTTGCTTATGTGTCTCCTTATCTGTCCGCCTTAAGGTACATCTCATTAAATCTAATCACACACAGCTACTGATGTTTTGAAAGAAGTCTAAACATTAATTGACATGTTTGGCATTTTTACACACAACGTGACATCTTTTCCCAAGAATTCCCGAGGGAGCACGATACGCATTCAATGCAGACGGAATCGCGGGTGATTAATATATAAAATAAATTTTCAACTGTTCCAGATGGTGACTTGTGACGATAGTGCGTCAGTGGGCGGATTCCACTTGGGTAGTCGAGAAGATGAGGCCTACCGATCCCGGGCACCCAGCATTTCGTCTGTGTCGATGTATAAGCAGAAAATCGATGCACTGTTCGATGACAGCAAGTCTATAGCCAGCCTTCACCAATATGGGGCATCATCGGATGATAGGCAGTTAAGCAGACGAGAGAGTAAGGTAAGACTAAACATAAACAAATAAAAATACCAATTTATTGATGATAAATTTAAATAGCATATTCGTCAACCAATGTACCTTCTATACTGCCAATTTATATTATATTACATTAAAACAACCAAAATGACGATAATCTAATATTTTTCAGAGCAATGTGGCACAATGCAATAAAAAAACAATATATGAAGATGAAGCCGATTATTTTGAAACCAAGATTCAGAAAATTAACAGTACAGTCCAAGATCGTATAGAAAAAATGTTCTCAGATATGGCAGGAGAGTCAACAAATAGCATTGAGAGTATAGGAATTCATGTTTTTAATGTACATTACCTTGGCTCCACACCTCTTCAAAATAAAGTTACAAGCCTTTCTGGTTTGCAGACACCTCTTAAAGATTTATATTTCGCATACAGAAGAAATTTTCGACATAAAAATTCCTTAACAGGACGTTTAGAAATATCTAAAAGTGGACTAAAAGTGCGATATAAAGGAGAAAAAGGAGACCTAGAACAATTGAACCCTTTTCCTACTATAGCTGTTTGGTCAGCCGTTAAATTTGTAGTCCAAAGTTCCGGTAATAAATCCAACGAACCAACCTATGCCTTCTTGCCATTGATCACTGATCCAGATAATATCGATCGGCAAGCATTGTTCAAACAACTAGAATCATCCGAAAAGAAATATATCCTCTCCAACAACGAAAATTCACTATCACCGATTTTTGCTGTTGTGATGAGAAAGATTGGTTTTGCAAAACAACTCGAGTGTCATGGTTTTGTATGTCAGACAACCGAGGACGCTATTGTCATAGCAGCCACGTTATACAAATCCCTTATGTCACATATGAGTCGCCAGGGTCAAATAAATAATAAAAAATTTAAAAATCGAAATGGAGTTAGCTGTATGAGTACTGCTAGTAGTATACCAACAAATGATGTACCAGTAAGGCCCCCACGAAAAAAACGAAGTACTTCTTCATACAGCGGCGAAAGTGATAGAGCTGATGGTTTTTCTGCAAGTGAATCATTTACTGAAAAGAGCAAGCAAGAAAACTTTAAAAATAATAGTAATCTATCTCTCTCATCTCCTCCAGTTGTGCCTCTTGAGGCAAAATGTATAACTGTTGAAGAAGTAAAAGTTAAATTAGATATTCCTAATCAAAATCAAAGCAATAAAAGTGATAAAAATGAATTCAGCAGAAAGAAGTTGACAGAAAGGTTATCGCATTTAAATGGTAATGAAATAAATTCTCAAAATCCACAAAGTAGCAGTGAATCATCAGTACGTAGTAAAGTATCTGAGAAGATAGAGTTATTTCGTGAGTTGGAGAGAAGGAAAAGTATTCAAAGACCACCGATATTACCGCCACCGATTCCAAGTAAACCAGTTCAATCTCAATCTGAGCTAACTAAAGAGCCACTTCGTCGAACCCATAGTGGAAGAAAACTATCAATGGAAGGCGGTGACATTCTAACAAAAGTTGCTATACCGAGATCTGGAAGCTTTCTTAATGCGGGAGGATTAACAAGATATAAGTCAATTGGGCACAGGTATGTTTCAGTAATTTTAATTATGTATAAAAACGGTATGTCAGTAAGACCACACGACAAAAGTAAAATTTCATTTCAGATTTTTTAAACAAAGCGAGGTTAATAATAGGTATACTATGCTCATAGAGTACGACTCCCTCTCCGAGTCGATTCAACTTTACCCAAACGAGCATAATATAGCCGAGCCTGATGGCAAGTGACATTCAATACCCACAAAATAAAGTAATGATCATGCCTATAGTATTTTTTCTTCAAAAACTATGAAGTCAAAGTTTCCAAAATGATAATTCTATCATCAGGATTTTTTCTTCATGTGTGTGTCTTATAAAATATAATAAGCTATTAATAAAAGGTACATATTAATATTAAATGCTAAAAATATAATAAGCACAATTTTGGCATGCAGGCAATGTTTTGAATTAACTGTATGAAAAATATTAGGTCTGTATTTAACACTCATTTTAAATGTCCGTTTCTTTCATTACATTTTAATTATTTTTTCAGAAATAGTGGAAAAAAAGGAGGTGGGTCACCTCTGGGATTCAACGAATTATTTAATGAATTTAAAGTGCAAGAAAATTTACATTCAATGGACGAAATATTAAATGCAATTATCGATCCCGATGGAATGTCGTTTAATGATTTAAAACCCATTTACAAAGAATTTTTGTTAAAACTTGCAGTTACATTAACTAAGGATGAAATATTTCAGCACAGTAAAGCTATAATGAGGAAACAGAAAAAGAAAAAGTTAAGGCGTGGAAATACATTTCAAATAATGAAAAGAAGAAAATTTTTCAAGGGCACTGGAGCTTTACGAAAAGTCTTCAGATTACCTTTCAGTCGAGAAAGAAAAAAGGAAAAGAAAAGGAAATTGCAATGTATCGATGTAAAAGATAATAATGTCAAAAATAAAGCATCGGAGAGTTCAGTGTCTACATCAAGTTATGACTTAAGACAATTCAAACCAAAGGAACCACCGATACCAGCACCTAAAAGGCAAACAATGAGACAAAGAAATTCAAGACGTTCCGATAAAGGTCACACTTCTAAAAGACGTGGTAAAATAAGGCGCGGTGAAAGAACTTCGTCGGAAGACTCTGATTTTTTAACTTTAAGCAATAGGCTAGGCTGTCAAAATCGTAATAGCTCGAGTGGATATGTGTCATGCTCTGAATGTGAATCAGAAAGCTGCATAGATAGATGTTACTGCTCTCTAAAGAATGATTGTCAATCGAAATGCTACTGCTCCGCTATCGAAACTGGTAAAGATTCTGCAAAGGAAAGACTAATACAAAAAAACTGCAAGGATTGCTCGAAGTAAGTAATAAGTCTAAGCTAAATAATTACTTTATTTTATCTTTGGTCTGCTGGTAGAAAACAAAAAATAATTAATGCCGCTTTCTTAGTGCTAATAATACTCTTATCTCCAGCTAAAACTTTAATTGAGAATAATTATGTAGACGATGTTATTGGAAAGACATTTTAAGTTGAACTTAGCAATATATAACAAAATGCAAATTATTTTTGATTCATATTAGATTGCGATTGATCCAAAAATGAAATGCAGTTAATAAATCTCATTCAGACTAAAGTAGATAAATATTCTAATCCTTGCATTGGCTTAACACTTTTGAATTTCTCCACTTTCATCTCGCTAACATATTATTGGATTCTAAAAAGAGTGCAGTTTGCAAATTAAATTAATTACATTAACACGTTCAAAGGAATGCGTGTCTTATTTATTAGCTATTTATAGTTGATTATTAATCAGCCTGTCTCAGTGAAGAAAGAAACGTTCTATGCCAAACAGAGCATAACTCGTTGGTATCTAGAGATGCCTCATGAGTAACTATACCAAATTAAGATTAGTACATTATGAATTTAAAGCATCTCGCCTGCTACTTTCTTTGTTTCAATTCTTTCTTTGTAATTGGCATGACTAATTTATTTGCATTTGTTTTTATTTTAAAGCAAATAAATATTTCTTCACGCGTCGATAATTATTATATCTTTGTGAAATTTCTTATATTGTGAGGTTTTCTTATATCTTTAGATTTGATATATAGATACATGGCTCTCAAAAAAATAGAAATTAGATGGGTATATTGATTGAGGATATTGTAACGCTGTCTCTAATCTCTAGAGTCTAGAGCAACGGGCTTAAAGTCGCTTTATGCTGAAAGCGTGTCATCCTTTTTTCATCTTATCCTTGCTGTTTATACCCATATTGGGAAAGAAAATACACGATCGGTTGAGCATTATAAATGGTGAGACGAAGGTACTTATTTAGCTACCACAGAATAAAACGCAGTGATAAATGAAACGAAGCGTTAATGAACAATACAAAAGCGCCTCATAATGCGTTATTACAAGCTAATAACAAGGTAACTAAAAAGTAAAAAATGTCTAGTTAATCATAATAGTTATTAATACATTATGTAGTTACATAAACTACATTATGTGATGTGAATGTGAAATACATTGGTCTCAAGATGGAAGAAAATGGTTATAAAAAAAGAATTAACTAAATTAGAAATGCATAATGACTGAGTTCTGTGATAACAAAAAATTAAACATCAGAATTGAAATCATCTGCCTTTTTGACATCAGTCGATCGAATAAATTATTTGATTAACATTCTCCCACGAAGCAAATATTTAAGACATCTTTAGCTCGTAAGGCAAACCACCGGGGGGAAATAGATCTGTCTAATTAACAAATATATTAATTACAGACAAGTATATGAAGGCGACTTCAGCTATTGTTCGTGTGATTCAGAGAGTTGTGAAGACAGCAACAAGTGTTACTGTGCTGGACCACGACGAGCGGCAGAGCAAAGTTCAGAAAGCCTTGAGTATTTGCAGAACCCATCGCAGAAGACGTACGCTGACAAATTGAAACGAGCGTTCGATGATCAGGATGGGAAAGTTAGAAACAGGTAAATATGAATATACACACCTCTATACCCTTAGGAACTCACAGCTCCTTATTCCATTGCGAATGTGTAGCCATTAAGGAAGCTGCAAACGCGGTACTGAGAAGGAAAGGATATATGGATATTATTTCCGAATTCTATCCGATAGTATGGCGGTCCTGACTGCGCTGAGGAGCAACACCTATAACTCAGCGCTGATACACGAGTGTCACCAATCCTTAGAACGAGCTGCCTCTAATAAATGGGTAACTCTGCAATGGATCAAAGGACACAGCGGTTCGTTAGGGAAGCCTTTATAAATGGGTAACTCTGCCTTGGATCAAGGGAAACAGCGGTTCGTTGGGGAACGATGCAGCGGATGAACTCGCAAGGCGGGGTCAGAGACCCAAGTGGTTGGCCCATGGCTACACCTGCCACTACCCTTCAGCCAAATGCGGTCATGGATACGCTCTCTCACCAACAAGCTACACAAAACCCTATGGACAAATGTCTGTAGACAGTCGAAAGAGGCGATTTCTGCACTATCGCCCAAACTGACACGTCACCTTATTAGCCTAAATAGACATGACATCCGAATTATGGTCGGCACCTTAACGGGTCACTGAACCAGCACCTATTTACAATCGGCGTTACGGGCAATCCTAGGTGCAGGGGCTGTCTAACCGAGGATAAAACGGTCACTTATGTAATCCTGGAATGTGCTGGGGTGACCAACCAACGGGCAAAAACCTTAGTAAATACAAGGTTGCTCCAGGAAGTCTGCGAACACCCCAGGAGTGTTCTGAACTGAATGACTGGCCAACACTGCACGTAAAATGGACCCAACTAAACGATCTAATTTTAAAAAGCCCTTTACCAATATATGTAAATATGAATTGTAGTGATTCATGTTAAGAGGAACTCCTCTTTAAAATTGTTAGGTAACCTTAAAAAAAGTTAATTTACGTAATCTACTTGATGATATTTCATCATGGATTCTCAAAAGAAAACCTCACGGCTGCTTTCAAAGACCCATTTATTCAATTAAGACACAATGTTAACGCCAATATCTATCTATCCTTGTTCTTCTTCTATCAGGCTCTGTCTCTTCCCCACTTCGTTGCACCGCGCCATTTTGAAGGTAATCTGTCCTTCGCCAATGCCTTTTAAAAGGAAACGAATTTAAAAAGGAGGAAAACTGCTTGAACCAGTTGGACTAAAAACTAGGACCGGATTAAGTGTCGGCAGCGATGCAGCTTGATCAGGTTAATTTCCTAGTCCTACGCACAGACACGCCGTAAGAAGTCCGCTGAACCGCGGCTGTATTGCTCAGCCGACAGTGGACTTCACACACAACGATACTATAGAAAGGACTGTTTTACGACTCTCACCGTACTTGCGCCATGTATTTACCACTTTTAGCAATGAAATAATCTTGTTTTAAGATCTGGTGCATCCAGTCGGCGTCGCGAGGAGCGTCGTCGTGCTCGAAGTAGCGACAGCCTCGCTCTTGACTACGAGATACTGCTGCAGAACAAGCCTCGAGACACCAGACCCCGCAACATGCAGCGGCTCACAGGTAAGATCTCCCATTTAAGCTGCTATTTGAATGAACCATAGCATATGTGCGAATATCTTGGTATTTATAGCATTACAAATAAATGTATTACGAAATTCAAAATAATTGTTAAAAAACGTTTAAGTGGTAAAGGTTACTATAACATAAATGACTTTCATAATGATACAACAGATTGAGAATGGAGCGATCGCCCTATTAGCTATTAAAATTTAAAATATTTTTTATAAAATATTGTTTTTTAAATATTAACCTCCTTGCGGTCCGCTAACTTAAAACAGCCGCTAAGGAGTGTGAGAGTAAGGATGGAGATGAGAAATACTCATTCTGACTGAGGTCAATAGAAGAAGACAGAGTGAGAATTTGCAATGCTTTAAGTTAGCAGACTATTATGAATAAGGGGGTTAGCCTTTATTTAGACAAAATACTTAGTCTTTTTTTACATGCACAAATAATTTGACAATGTTTTCCTTCATAAATTATTTTTTTTTAATTAGTTGAATTACTATGTATTATTATTTTAGCTTACGACGTAGGTACGTTATCGGTAATATACTTTATCAACCCTGATTACATCATTCCTAATTTTCACAAACATATCGATATGTTTATTAATTTTCGTACAACACTTGCTATCTTGACAGAAGTCAAATATATGGTTACAGAGATCCTATTACTTCAAGTTTTTAAATGTTATTTTTCACAATTTGAGAAATGTTCTGAATTTATCATTATCACTTTAAGAATATGAGATTAGCATAATGGTATTAAGTTCGAAATTGATGTAAATAAATTTGTAATTATCTCTTTTCGTGATTGTGAATTTAGGCCTATCACAAAGCCGGAGTTAAGAGTGTGTATTACATATTATAAAAGATAAATGTGTGAGTTTGGCGACATCAGTTTCCATAGTAAAATGAAATGATGCCACTTCTACTAGTTTTTCTGTTCTGTTCTTATACCACAGTAGACATATGTACTTACACTATGTGTTTATTTGTTCCAGTTCGAAGTACAGGTGCGGGGTCACACGACGCCCTGAGCGTTAAGAAATCTGCAGAAATGGCTGCACTATTCGCTGATGTTCGCCTGTCCCAGAGAACGGATGTTAGGTCTCTGGCCGGGGGGCGAAGACCCAGGCCGCCGGCTCTACCACCGTCAGGAGCTCCCCCACTCGCAAGAATGTTCGACCACAGACCACCTAATAGAAATCCTAGCTTAGAAGACACCCTTGGTTACTTTCCGTGATTCATAAACTCAACCTGCAAATGAATTTTTACTTACATAATTACTCTGTAAAAATATTGTATAATGTTAAATATATTCATGAAAAAACTAATAACATTAATAATATATAAAATTATAATTGTATATACAAATAACCCTGGTGAATAACAACTCCTACAGAATAAAGTGCTGAATATGCTTGAGAATTTTGCACTCCCAAGCCATATATTTATATATATATTATACATAGACTTAATATTTTTAATACATCCAACTGCATTGTTGAAGAATGGATAATTCTAAAGTCAAACATGAACATTAACAACTTGAATTGAGTATGTGCGAAGTTTTTTTCTTTGCAAAACGTCGCCAAAAATCGGAATTTTATTAATTGTATTTGTTCATCGCAATTATTTTCTATCCGGATAGTTGGAAATAAAAATTGGTTGTCTTTAAAGTCGGTTTACGGACGATCATTAAGTGATGACGTCATTAGAAAATATTTTTTATACGATCGTTAATACGAGTCATAATATTTTTTTGGTCAAAATTGTAACAATATATTATTACTACACTCGCCAACTAATGCTTCTTTTTTAACGAAGTGGCTATTTGTACGGGTACTGGACAAATAAAATATTTATTCGTATGATTCATTTTCTTTTAAATTACGACATTTTATAATGTCAAAGCTTAAAAAAGAATTTCAGTGATATTATTGTCAATCGATTAGGTAGATTGTCAATCGACTTCATTTCTTACAATTTAACGACCTGGTTTCAGTGCCATTGTAATGTCACGGGTATACTATAGTGATATTGTAAGACAATGATATTTTGACAATTTTACTGATCGTTAGTTTATGAGGCCGTCGCTGATTGGTCTTTTTCTTGTATTTATTGTATTGTCATTATTTTATATTTATACATTAGTGTAATCAACAAATTGTTATCTAATTGAATCGGCTTTTATTCACTAGTGGGTCCCAAAAACAAATAAGGACTGTTGACCACAACGCACGAGCCGAGCGTAGCGTGCCGCGGCAGCGACCGGCGAGTTCAGGTACCGAATCGGCCTTGTTCACTAGTAGGTCTCAAAACAAATTTTAATAATAATAAATAGTTCGTACAGTACCCGTATTGGACTACAGATAAAATAGACTTAGCCTTTTTTTTTAAAAGAACAAGATACGTAACAAGCCGAACGCTTGGGTCACTCTATCGCTTGTTCCGCGCTCTTGGATCGCTTTTTCGTGGACTTAAATGTTATAGATGGTATTAAGTCAAAAACTTAGGTCAATAATAAATATCCTTAATTATTTTAAGATACTTATTTAATCTTAAACTGTGAATCTCATTTTTATACCACCTGATTACGACTAAAGTCACCTTGAATGACTTCAAACGTCATTTTAAATTGTCTTAAGATTATATTCGATTCAGAGTTTCAATTTGCATGAGATTGTTAGTATCGACTATTTAACTTATCAGTCAAATAGATTTAGATGGAAATGACTGGGTGTTGCGAGCGTTTGACACAAGCCTTGTGTAATGACTATAATTAAATCAACTGCATTATTTTTATGTGTAGCATTACTATGTTATGTAAACTATTTCATTTAAAGATATTTTGAAATAAATTCAGGCTCTGTATTAAATAAGTCATAGCATATTTTCTGTATGATAAAAATACGTGCAATAATGCAATAATAGTGCAATGTTATAAATGTGCAATATTTTTAATATTATTAAATCTATTTTGTATATACTTCTTAAATAAAGTATTGTGGATTCTAGACTGTTTTAATTTCATTCAAACAAATTAATGATTTGTAGCTACTTTATAGCTTTGTGACTGTTATTTTTTTGTCTTACCTAAATATACCAGACCAGCTAGTTCATTCCCAATTCCCAAGATGAGATAGCAATCTGTTGTAAACAGCGAAATATTTTTAAAAGGCATTTACTATGAAAATAACAAAAAAATGCGTGCGTACGTAGTACACATGACGTTAGAAGTGAAACCTACATTGTGCATGAACCTCTAACCCTTTCTCATTTTCTCTCACGTTAAATCTTATGAATTTATGTGTCTGTCTCATTTGTCTCGCTTTTTCGTTTCATCGAATTTCAAATCACAACGATGCTAAGGAAGTTTTCACATCAAAAATGAAATGCCTTAGAATATTGAGAAAATAAATGCCTTTTATACCTTTTTATACCATAACATACCAAGCTGACTAGGTTATGGGCACCACAACGGCGCCTATTTCTGCGGTGAAGCCGTAATGTATAACATTACTGTGTCTCGGTCTGAAGGGCACCGTAGCTAGTGAAATTACTGGACAAATGAGACTTAACATCTTATGTCTCAAGGTGACGAGCGCAATTGTAGTGCCACTCAGAGTTTTTGGGTTTTTCAAGAATCTTGAGCGGCACTGCATTGTAATGGGCATGGCGTATCATTTACCATCAGCTGAACGTCTTGCTCGTCTCGTCCCTTATTTTCATAAAAAAAATCTACGTAATACTAGGAAACGGCGCAAGGAGCTCTCCAGTATTCTTTTATTGCGCTCTAAAAAAATACAATTTAACATACAACAAGAGAAGAAACATCTGTAACGGAGATACACCAAGATGGAAAAGGTAAGCGAATCTTACTGTAGTCGTACACAGCCAGTCTCTACCGCACACTATGACAAATCAAAATTGGTTACTCATTGGGCTGTTAAGTCATCTATACAGTACATAGTATTGTAGTTGTCAAAGTCTAGTCCCTGGCTGTCCGATTGTTTAGAGGTTTCTGGAGTTGTGTGCACAGCTAAACGTAAATTTATAGTTAGTTTTAAAGCATTAATATCTCTTTCTTTATTGTTTTTTAAACATTTGTATTGTTATTTTTCTTTTCTTTATAAAATGTTAATTGTCATATCTATTGTACTTGTAAAAAATTTGGTGGCAGTTTTTCGCAAATAAAAAAATTTATTATTATTATTATTATTAAATTTTAACTGCTAATAAGTTTATAATCACTTCTAATAAAGCTTAGATAATTTATACGTCTAGATAGAGTCTCTTGCTGTTAGACAACCGATGAAAACACGCCAGGAATATTAGTATAGTGTGCGTGACAAGCTACGTCTTAAAGTCGCGATTTGTATGACAGTTTATGTAAGTTTGCTAGAATTGCTCAAAATAGAGGTAAACTCTAATCTCAATTTTTTCACAGCTGTCATTTAGAGGTATAAATGATCGAAGGCTCTGACTTCCGAAAATGTGAGGAGAAAGATGTTACTCGGGCGCTGAACTCAGATCCTAGAGTAATATATCTAATCTGATCATATAGATTATCTGAATAATGAATCTATCTAATGCACCCAAGAGATGTTACGCAATGGATCACCGAATTAATTTCCTTTTGGGTTCACTGTAAAAAACGGTTACCCCAGAAGTATATGTCCCTGGACATGTTCCGCGTTATAGGAAAACATATTATAGGTATGTTCCCTATAACGCGTTCTTACGACCTCCTAATTCGTAATAATAATAATATTGTTTTTTTATAAACGTAAAAAATAAGATAAAATTATAATAAAGAGAAATAATATTAATTAATCATAATTCGAAACAAGAATTTCCAATTGTTTGCCTAGTTTTACTATTTTACTAAGTTTTTTATATACAAATCTAATAAAATAATCTAATTTTGTAATAATGCAATTGACACACGTGCAAAGGTATACGAAGATAATTATGAACTCTACAAATCATTATAAATTTCACAGTGCAGTAATATGTATGTGGTAGTGAAAACGCGATAGGGAGATTACTGTATTTAGTACTTGTCTCTTGTTTAGCAATATCACATTTTTTATAAGTAACAGATTATTGTTCACATGTACAAACAGACTATTGTTCACATGTTTATACAAATGTCTTAAGTTTAATGGAGGAGGACGCGAGAATGTCCGCTTTTTGTGTGTTGCAGTATGGACCTTTTTGGAGACAAACAGGACCAACATTGCGATGTCTATAGAATAATAGATGAATATATACTCTTACATTAAGGATTATTCTCTGCTGCGCTCCAACCAGATACCATACTACCTAAGAATATAAGATATTTATTACGGCAACTTTATACTGTAGTATGTATTGGCTATTTGTAAAGATGCCTGTGTGCGTGGCATCTTGACACTCAATGGTATCCTTTAAATTTTGTAACATACTTCGTTTAATTATCCGTGGTATTCAAATTAATAAAAAACTTACTGATAATATGTGATCCCAGTGTCTTTCTTATTTGTTGTAGTATTATTTTACAAAGTTTTAGTACGCAGCCCGGCATTTAGTTTCAATTAAAATTTTTAACAAAAAAACAAGCGCCTTCAAAAACACGATTCCAAAACAATGCACTAAAAAGTATAAAAATAATTGCGTATTTTTATACAATCTAATTAATTAATCTAATTCTAGTTACGATTATTGTTATTTTTGGAATCGGTGTCCTTCCGCCGCAACCCGCTCTCGCCTCCTCACGACTCAAGCACATCTCACCTATAACTATGTATGTAGTAACAAATCTATCTTGGATGACACCGACTCCAAAAATTCTAGTTACGCAATTATTTTTATACTTTTTAGTGCACATAATATCTATTGTTTTGGAATAGTGATTTTGAAGGCGGTTGTTTTTTTGTTAAATTTTTATTTATGATTTTTAGTGAATTTGAAGTACACAAACTGACAATTTGTCTAAATATGTGTAGATATACAAAATTTTTCAATACAGCAATGAACGTAAGTACTTTGCAATTTGATAACAGACAGTGTTCCATTACTTTGTCATGGATTCCGGAATCAGAACCTAACCAAACTCTCGCGCGCGCTTTTTTTACGTATGTATTGTAAAATTTAAGACATTAATGGTTTTCTCATGGATTCAATTGTCAGATCTGGACCAAATTACGATGGAACCACTCGGGAAGCACCAGATCCAATAAACTCCTCCTTTTTTGAAGTCGGTTAATAAACAAAGTTTAACAGAACATGTCGCACGTCAACGTCACACATTGTTCGAGACCGGATCGAGTACGCCCACATTGCGACTAAACCTGCGGTATCTAGTTGGAGCGTAGGGGAAACCAATCCTTAATCTAAGGATATACTATAATGTCAAATATAAATTTTGTATTAAAATATTGTTACTATTATCAGCTATATGACAAAATTAGCTCATTAAATGGATGGCAAAGTAAATATATTTGATATATAAGGCCATAAATGAAAAACGCTTTATTTTATTAATCAAATTTATTGTAAAAGTCGTCTGTAATATACAACAAGGGTAATTAATTGTCACTGGCTTTGTTTTATGCCTTGTCTCATTGACATTCTATACATGCTCGTATTAAACACAACTCCGAAATATCAAACATACCACAAATTGCCCCATGCTAAGCGTCGACTGCAGATATCTATACATTGCCGCATTTACTCCAATTGTTTAAAGTATTCTTCGTCAATAAGCAGCAATGTAAAACATTTATTTAGTTTAAGTTCGATGCGGACAGTGACAGTTGACACACAAATAAGGTGAACAGTGTGCTAACATTGTGTTTAAACACAGTTTTGCCGTTTTGCTATCATACTGCGAATGACATGTCCATATAATATGTATAGAACGTTATTGCCTTGTCTAGCAATTTACTGCGTTAATAATTTTTGAAGTCATTTAGATATAATTGCGAGTAACAAATAATGAAATAAGTTTAACAAAACGTATCTTATTTGAAAGCATTTATAAACGAACTAGCAGTATTGCATTGTAATCGTCACAACTACACAAAGAGGTCAAATTTAAATGATATCTAATATAATATTCGACTATAAATATATCGTTAACTAATGTTATGAGAAAATCAGTGATGTACGAACTAGTGTACATTATGCAGGTACCTATTATTATACACACAGAATGTATATAGAAAAATATTATATATTATTTAATCGCGTGCAGTTTTTGGAAACAAAATCACTATAGTTTATACCTTTCTCACTTGATAAGTCTTATTTCCAACCGACATATATTTATATCAGTTGCTTCAGGTCGATTGCTGATTTCAGGACAATCTTTGACGATCAAGTATATAAAACATTTCCTTTAAAGACCATAATATAATACCTACTTCTTAGCGTTATACTTATATAGCAGAACAAAACTGGCATATCAAAATATACTAGTTTGCTTAGAAATGCTTTATTTTTTATTATTTTTAAGAAGATTTAAACAATTGCTCAATATAAACATATATTTGCTTATAGTCATTTTTATTTTAATATAGTTTTCATAAAAATAATATATTGATATTATTAATACCATTATATATTTAAGAATATAACGGAGGTCCTTTTTATTATAGATTGTTATTTTATGTGTTTATATAATTTAACTATTTACAGATATAATAAATAACATTGCATGTGTGACCGTTTGAGTATTTTGAGCTTTCACACTCTGTAGTAGAGTCTAATTTTATATAATGGTACCATTAACAGACTAGTTATAACAATTATTTTTACAGCAAGTACATAACGCTTTTGTTCACAATATAAATTTTATTTTATATTCTTATAAATTTCAACAAATAAAACAATATTTTACTAAAAACCAAGTTTGTAGTTTACAATCAATGGAATTTAGTGTCGAGAGTTTGTATTTATATAATATAATATATTTCGTTGATATAATAATGTGTTAATCATTCAATCAGACTATCTATTATGGCATTTAGTAAGGTCTTACGGTTCCGAGTCGGCCGCGGGGTATTGGCTCAGCATAACTGTGTCGAAATTTGCTCTGTGGTCTATCAGCCAGGTCGCGGAAATCTCGGAAATCTCTTTCGTAGAATCTGTCCCTATCTCCTTCCGCGTACGACTGTCTTTGATCATCTAAAAGCCGTGAACGGCTGAATGCTCTCTGTCTATCCGTCCAATCTTTTCTTCTTTCCTCAACAACAGGTTCAATGGCATCTTCATCTTCAACGTGACGGTCCAAGTCACGTCTGTCGCGGCGTTCGCGGTATCTGTCATAATCTTCCCTCAAAGGTTTAGGCTCCACTCGGTTCAGATACTCTTCAGTTCCATACTCAAATCGTTTCAAATCGTCACGTTTCCTACCAATACGAGGTAGCCTTTCAATCTCTCTGTGAGCCAATTCACTTATTCCATGCTCACGCACTCTGTCTTCTTTACGTCGTTCGGGCTCTCTGTGCGTTTCCACATCTCTGTGTGAACGGTCCTCTTTACGAGAGCTGTCTCTGTGACGTTCCTGACGCTCATCTCTCCTTTCTTCCTCTGGGGAAGAAGTGGAGCGACTGTTACGTTCTAACATGCTCCTTCTCAAAGCCATGTGGGCTTCGAGCTCTCTGTTGAATCTCTCCCTTTCCAGATTCATGAACTTCTCCTTAGCTACGTTAAATCTTTCTTTCGGCGAAGCTTCTGCCAGTTTCAAGCTGCCCTCACTAGCTCCACGCTGTAGCTTACCAAAGCGACGGTCTTCTGCCCTGTCCATACTCTTATTGGAGGGCTTGGTATCAGGAATGTATCGTCGCCTGTAATGTTGCGTTTCATCAGTGAATTTATCTGCTTTTTCTTTATTAGCCCTTTCGAGAGATTCGTGTCTGTATCTGCGCTCGAAGGTGGCTTCGCGGAAAGGTGCTAATTGATCGCGGTACTGTTCAGTAAAGTCATCGTTGAAGTGGGGTGTTCTATCGAAATTGCGGGGTGAGAGGGCTCTGCGCGGTGGAGACGCACGGCGGGGAGATGCTCGGCGGGGAGACTGTGCCCGACGGGGTGACTGTGCCCGACGAGGTGAAGCGTCGAACGCTTCATGCATCATGTACGCCGTGCTTTCAGCCCAATCTTCCTCTGTAAAACATTGAAACATTTATGTATACCGATCAACTATACAATTGCCGTCTTTGTTGGGGAAAAAGTCTTCTTGCTTATAGTACATATAAACTTGTAATAAAATCTCCTTGGCAGTACTATTTGTAACTGGCTGGTTTTGGTGACATTAAAAAGGCACATGAAACAGACAGTCTACTAATAGCATTTAAGAAATTGACTTGAGATGTCGCTCTTTAAAATTTGGTACGAAAATACCAAACATTAAAAATTAAAGTAATGAGGGAATCACTTCAAATATAATATAAATAGCTGATCCAACAAACGTTGGTTTGCTTTCGGCCGTTTTCGATAACGTTTATATAGTTATAGTATTTATATAGTTTTACAGCGGTTTTCAATAACCTATCTATCCTTAGTTTAACTTACTAGAGGTACGACAAATCTATCCTTTTACGCTTACTACCATTTCAATAACCTATCGATATAAAGGATTGAACTATAACTAAATTGAACATAACTATGGATAGATGAGATCTTTTCATTAAACGGTGACAGAAATGTATCCGTAACTAGGGATACGTTACTGAAAACGGCCGATAGTCCAATGATATCTGTCGTTAATTATAAATTAAGTACCCCGCGCCCCCTCATCGATTGAAGTCATATGTTATGAAATGTCATTCACTGTCATTAAGTAATCACCACGGACTAGTAAAAAAAAAGGACTCCGCGCCATGATATGAGCAAGTGAAGCACCTTTATGCTAGTGTGTGTGCGGTTACGGGGTATACCAGTTACACAATTTTTTCTAACTTAAATAATCATATATCCACAAATACTTTTATAGTATTGTTTTTACACTTTTTCACAACGAACGACGGCATTTTTAAAATATTTTATTGCGACGCAAACTGATCTGTCATAGACGATGGCAAATCTCATAATGGCGGCCGATCGGCTTGTATTGGTACTTACACCAATGCGTGGACTATGCATTTACAAGTTTACCGGCTTGTTTTGGTTCTCTTGGTACCTCACTGTTATGTAAGGTGACACGGAGACCTTCTTTTTTAATAGTCTGTGGTAATTACCAACATATCATTAAAAATCTTCTCCAAAAACGACGCATAATATGGTATAAGTATTATTCCGATCCGTTGTTAGTTGTCGCAGGAACCGATTATAAAGGAGAAAACCGGCGCTCCATTTATTAAATGAGTTGGGTACCTTTATTGACTTGTCACATTGTCAAAGTATACCTTCAACAACTACAATGTTAGTTATAGAAGTCCTCTGTTAAATTAATCGTTTAAACAATGGCCGTAATTGTGACAATTTAATCAACTGTGTAACATAATTAACTGCGGGTATTAAGTCGAATTTAAAATATGATCATTTGTGTCCGTGACGGAAACGCTCGAGTGAGGTGAATACTTCGTGTAGCCGAGAAAGTGAAATTGACAAATCATTTGGCATACATTGAGGAATGTATACAATTCGAATTTATAATAAACTGGTAGCCAGTATTAAATAAAGAAAGAAAGTTATTTATTTGTACATAAATAAAGATACAACCGTAATGAGGACATAAAGATATCTCCTTAACAAGAATGATATAGAAAATTTACTGGATTAAGCGTTATTTTGCGGAAATCCATAATTATCCAAATGTTGTGATTTTTTGAAGTGGAAATTCCGCTTAGTTTTGTCTTAGTAGCTTGTCACGCACACTAAAGTAAAAAAATGGCCTGTTTTAATCGTTGTCAAATACCAAGAGACATTATCTAGATGTATAAATTATCTAAGCTATGAATAGTTTAACACTGTTCAACAAGGGCAAAAGTTAAAGTCAAAACCCTCAATACAATACGAACTGGAATCGATCTTACCTCCAAATCCTTAATACAAAGAAAATCAATGAAGCTATTTTTATTTAAGCATCTTATTCTTAAAGCCTGTTTGACACTCTTAAAAATATTTTAAAGGCTGTCATGATATTTATAAAGACGTTTGTCGATACAGTTGTGGGAAATATAAAAATACAAATCAAAGATATAAATACGATTATTTGAACACACTTTCAGAAAATGTTTTTGCAACTGAATTTATTTACGTATCGTACGCATATACAGCCCATTCAGTTTTTGACAAATTTGGATGTCAAAATAATTAAATATTAAAAATTTTAATAAATATTAAAAAAAAAAATTAAACTGCTAAATTTTAATTTAATTAAAATTAAATAATATTATAATAAACAACCATATAAAATAATTTTAATAATTCAATGCTAATACGGACTCGTTCGTTTTTCCTCGTATAAAATCTATCCGATTTTATTCTATGAAAACTCCTTGCTACTAAACTTTTTAAATTAACTTAAAAATTTAAAACTAATCTGCAAAATATCGATCGATCGAACCAAAGAGGATGTAAATTACTACGTAATAAGAGGCGCGACTAGAAAGATGCCTATGCGAAAGATATAATTTTCGAATCATAGTTATAGACTTTGAAAGTACGCCATGTATAACAAATGTCTTAAAAATAATATTCTGACACATGTCACGAACTTAAACACTTAATATGTCAAAGTGTCATGAAACACTGCCATTGTGCCCAATTATGACGAATTCCTCATTCTTTCTGCTCTAAAAGCCTACTTATTAATACTTAATATATGCGCGGCACCTTGCGCGCTTAACCATTGTCACACTTTTACGTGTAACGGGACCGAATCTCATCTTTAGAACAAGTTTTAACTCATTTTCTAAAATATGTATTGACACAGAAAGAACCGGCCTTGCTTCTCCCACACTAACTACATTCAATTATGTGTGATATCTTGCTAAAAGCTATGCTTAATTGCCTATTTGGCATTGTTAAAGCTATTGTTGACTGTAAATATTTGACCCATGATCGTACGGTTGAAAATGAATGTTACGAAATAAATTCTAATGAATAACAGTGAATTTAGCAAAGAAGAGTTAGATTATTTTGGCATGACTTTTTAACAGATTCTTTAGCTGAAAACGAATCTTTCAGTCTATAAATTGTAAATTCCCGTAATAATGAATTCCATTATTATAACACAAGTAAAAAGGGATTGCTTGTAACTAATTCTATTAGGCTTCATAAGATACATAATAGCTTTAAGGGTAAATGTATACACTTTTATTGTAAAGTCCCAGCCACTGTTCAGGCATTATCTATAAATAAATTTAAATGTTTTATTAAAGGATATCTCTATCGTAAATCCTATTACTCCACCGCTGGATATTTATGCGATCGGACAGCCAGGGACTACATTATGATTATTTTATAGCAATACCTTTTGTAATAATTGTATATTTTATTCAAATGATCTATCAAATGATTATGATAATGTATCTTTTCTGTCACAGCACCATTGCTTTCAGAAGCAGTGGTAGTGTGTGAACTGACATCAAAAAGTATTCTAAATAAATCATTTTTTTAAAACTAAATGTCTTTTTAATATTATAATACGAACATCGTTTAATTTATATTGATGGCGTGCCTTCATTAGTCACATATGTTGTAGCTACATACTAATTGAAAGTTATTGATACATTCAAAGCTTGATGCCTATTTCCTACTGGCCCCACTGAGGACCTCGTGCAACTTATAATATCACATTTATGATTCACGAAATCATGGCCTGATTATGTAATGAAGAGCCAGGAAATGGCACGTTGTTAAATTAAATAAATTAATATTTTTGTCACTTTGAACTTGATGTTATATTAAAACTTTTTTTTAATCTCAGTAAAATACCGAATAAAAAAATTAATATTAATAATCATAAGTTACGTTTCGTTACGTTTACGTTTTAATTCTAAACGTAAACAAATTTACAGCGAAATAGTAACTATCTCCATTTTAGTCTCGAGTAGTTATTACCACCAATATGAAAATGTTGTAGCTTATATTAATTATATTTTGGTACATCTGATCGAACTTTTCCATTTGTGTTAAGTGTGCGAAAAGATTTTCTTTTCCGCACTAGTGCTTTTTGTACTCCTCCTGCATACAAAGCTTAAACAAACTATTTACAGTGTAAATACTCATTAATATATGAGTAAAATATATTTTTTTAATAAATTCCTTTTAATATAAATAATTTATCTTTATTTTAGTTACTTTTTTGTAAATTGTATATTAATGCATTACTTCTACTGTTTTTTGAAAACTGTTTTGTGGTTTCATTCAAAAGTTTTTAGATTATGTTCAACTATATCAAGTTAGTCAAAACGTTGGAGCAATTTTGTTACATCACATTACATAGATTATTTAAAATATTTTTAAAATGTTAAAGTTTTTTTAATTTAAAAGAATGACCGTGAGTTTATTGCCACTTCTCCTCATTAAACATCATCAACTTTTTGGAAATAGTGGCAAATTGTACAATATAGAATTGTGACAAATCATAAATGTCATTTTTTATTTGAACGAATTAACGAATTAAGATTGATTGAAATATGTGCGTACATGACAACCCATATAGTCCAGTGGTCAGCGACCCTGCCTACTGAGCTAGAGGATTCGGATCCCGCTAGCTGCAAACATTTATTTGATGAATATGTATAATTGTTTTCGATTCATGAATGTCTATATGTATGTCGTATTAAATATATCGTTGTCTTGCAAATGCCTAGGTTTTTTTTTATGACAATAAGGAACGAGACGAGCAGGTCGTTCAGCAGATGGTAATTGTTACGCCCTATCCATTACAATGCAGTGCCGCTCATGATTCTTGAAAAACCCAAAAACTCTGAGAGACACTACAATTGCGCTTGAGACAAAAGATGTCAAGTCTTATTTGCCCAGTAATTTCACTAGCTACGGCGCCCTTCAGACCGAAACACAGTAGCTACTTACACATTACTGCTTCACGGCACAAAAAGGGACCGTTGTGGTACCCATAATCTAGCCGGCATCCTGTTCAAAGACAACCTTAGCTTGGGGCTAAATAATTTTTGTAAGAGTGTTGTTATATTCAATCAATCTCAATCAATCTCAATCAATAGTATATCAATTTCCTCTCAACATCATTCCATAATATCAATTGACACATAGGGACCTTGAACGCTTGTCAACTAATATCTAATTCACTCAGAACTCACACACACAGAATTATATTCGAGCTGTCATCATTGTTGTTCTCAATAGATTCAGATAGTGTGTGGTAATGTTCAGCGCTCGAGTCACCTTCGGCCGAGGGAATGTTCTTGAACTATTCGTTAGCGAGCACAGACTGAGACATTCTCAAATAGTTATTGATGCCCTCATCGTGTAACAAACTGTACTTTTATTATTAAAAAACAAAAGAAACGATACGGGGTTAAAAGAACATGGCCACACGCCATACTGTGCTGCTTAGTAAATTGAAAAAAAATGGATATAGAGAGAAGTGAAAATTTAAAACTTTTAGTATTAAAATTTGCAATTTCAACTGCTTTAAAACTCAAAATATATTAATCAAACAAAAACACTATTACAACAATGCACATTATTAACACATTGAACATTAAATCCATTCAATTTCACTTATAAGATCACTAATGTTACACAATATATCAGCTGTATAGCTACAGATATACAAGCATTTCGGTGACGCGAACTCCTGAATTCAAATTCAAATTCAAATTCAAATTCAAATTCAAATTCAAATATTTTTATTCAAAATAGGATTTATAATCACTTATTGAACGTCAAAATCTACCACCCATTCAAAAGAGACTGCCTCAGACCTGAGAAGAATGGGCGCAAGAAACTCAGCAGGCTTTTTTTTTATATAAAATATGGATTACAATGTAATACCGTACAATAAACATTAATAATTAAAGAGCCTGAGGGTGTTCGCTTTAATCCCAGTCCGTGGTGTCATTAAGAAAATCGTTTATGCTATAATAACCTCTCCCACACAAACGGTTTTTAACAATTCTTTTAAATTTCGTATCACATTTGTTTTGTACATTTTTCTGTTTTTTTCATTTTGTATTGAGAAGCAACAGTCAAAATGTTTATTTCAAAATTTTCGTGTGTCATTATTAACTTATTTTTTAATACGGCTTTACGGTTTTGTCGGTGTCGGTACCGACTAGTTTCGGACCATTCAGAGGTCCTTCATCAGAGTGAGTGTGGGATGTGGATGGAGAATTATTATATATCATTTGTCGCTTCGTTTCGATTCGAGTTCAATTTTGACTTTTAACTTTCTTAACCCTTTGACTGACCATTACATAATTGAAGGGTATAAATATAAGTAATCTATTTGATTGAAATCTTATGGATATAATATCTTTATTGTGAGTTTTACGAACGAGAGAATTCTTAGATTTGATTGAATCTCGTTCCAGGGTTTGGGGAGCCAACAGCTCTTGAAGACGCCTCGTGTAGAAGTCTGTCGATATGGTCCCAGACATAACATTACCAACTAACCCGTCACTTCTGTTGAGAGCTCAGCGGGAGACGATTCTTCGGTGGGGGACACGTTTAAACGCATCCCCCACCCCAAGGTTAACCTCAAAATAAGGCTAAGATCTATAGAGCGTACTTAGACTTTGCTCAGACTTTACTTAAAACTTATCTGAGTGTGATAAAACGCTAAATTGACTTTTACATTGGACTGATTTTGCTTAGGCTCACCATAATTTAAGCAGCATCAGCATATTTTAAATGACTATAAAAACAAAATCAAAGATTATGCTAAGCTTATACTCAGCTAAGTTTTACATCAGTTAAGTGTGAGTACGTTCTATAGATCTAAACCTTAATGCCGTGCCGGGTAGGTGGTAACTAATTCTGCATGTTGTCTAACAAAACTTATCGGAATTCACACTTAAGATAACTTAACAGTTAACAACATTGAAGTTGCTATAGATTTTTGCAAAAAAACGCCTAATTCAATAAAAAAAAATCTATTTGATATCAGCTGTTGGCTGTGTAATCGATTTAAAAATTCTTATTATGTTGCATAAAAACAATTTAAAAATCAACAAAAACTATGGAAAACCACAACAATGCAAAAACAAACGATATGTTTTGTTCAACAAAGTTCGCTTACATCATCAAATATAATCGGTTTATAAAAATAACTTCCAACAGTTTTTTTGTTTAAAACTTCTTGTGGCAAGTCGTGACGATATTTCATTGAAATTTGTAAATTTTGTTTTATTTCTTTGGGACAGATGGTTTCATGAATTATGATTTTTTATCTTTTTGCGTCCGTTATTCTTATATATTGGAAAAAGGTTACTAAAAACTCTTTTAATACATCAAATTTTTGCCAATTACCACCGACGAGCTATTTTTTTTTCAGAATTTAACGGGCAGGAAACCTATTATATGTATCTTTTAAATGAGATATAAATAATATTATAATACAAGTACTCAGCATTAGTAATTATATTTACAGGAAAGTCATAACATACGCTATAACATATACAAACAAAAAAATGCATAAAAATGTATGTTAAAAGAGTTATTAGTGGCATAAATAATCGCTTAACAAAACAGTTTTATTACTCGTATACTGAACTCATTTAGGCAATTTACAAACTAGTTTGTAGATGTAGATCCTGTATTTGGTAGATTAAATCTAGACTTTTTCCCCCTTATTCATAATAGTCGGCTAACTTAAAGCATTGCTAATTCTCACTCTGTCTTCTTCTATTGACCTAAGTCAGAATGAGAAAAAATACTCCTAAGCGGCTGTTTAAAGTTAGCGGACCATTATGAATAAGGGGGTTTAACTATACTTCTATATATCGTGTCACGTTTTTTGTCCGCGATGATTCAAATCAAATTATGCACACTGCTTGTAGTTTGATCCAACTTGAGAGGTAGGATCATTTTTATTGCGTTTATTTTTATTTTTGTATGAACAATTCTATGTTATGTTCTATAAATTTTTGACGCACAGTTTGACAGTTCTGCTGTGACATTACTTCATTACAAAAACAGAGAAACAGGTACGAAATAACTATTTTAATGATTGAACTTCTACAAATTTCATAATTACTAAAATTATTTCAAATTTTGATATGAAATTTTGTATGTTTATGTCAGCCTGGCTAAACTCTCTAAGAAAAAAGCGATTCACTCGATTGTATGAAACGTGCAGGCATTGATAGATTGGAAGTTGACGGCTATAATCTTGTAAAAAACGGAGATAGCCGAAATCCACTACATTTTAAGCAACTGTTCGCTTTCAAACTTAGCCGGATTATACTTCGTCGCCAATCGCCATCCTGTAATTACTACTATTTAAAACTTATGTCAAATGACTGCACGTTTCATACTAAACTAAATTTCAATTTTTAGTATTTACATCCTCTTTGATTTATGCACTTGTTTAGCTGAAGCGATGCACACCGGACACCGGAAGAATAAGTCAAAGTTAACTGTGACTGGATCTTAGCAATGCTAACAGTATATTATAAACATCAGCTAAAGTCAACCGCGGCCGAGTATTGGTAAAACCGAAATCATACCATAAGAGTGACACAAACGAAATGTGGTGTTGGTCTTAGCAAAGCTTTTTTAAATCATAAACATTTTCACTCACCACTAGTACTATGGTTATCGTGTGGCCTGTAATCATTCCTCTCAGGTGATGGAGCCAGGTCACTTCCTATCCCAGAACTACCGCCAGAAGACTCCAGCTTACGTCTGGCATTGACGCCCACAATGTTCTGGTTCAAGCAGCGCCTGGTATCGATGTTGCTGAGATTTCCCTTCTGTCTGTGTACTGTGTCATAGTCTCTCGGTGGAAGTAGGATTGGACTTTTGCCTGAAAAGAAGAATGCCATTCTTAAGGTTTAAGGTTTCGTACCTCTTAAAATAAAAAAGGGAATCTTATAGGATGTTCGTCAGTCTTTCTGTCATGAACCTTTAATATCGGGCACGGGGAGGTAATCAATTTGAAATTAATATCAAATATAAAATCTACGATCTCTTGAAACTTTGAAAAAATCAAGATTCTAAATAAAATGGCCTGGCTATTTGTATATATTGGAGTGTCAAATAAAGTCCTTTACAGTACGGTTTTCAAGGAGCTTTCTTCCACGTACTACAAAGCTGTGGAATGAACTTCCTTGTGCGGTGATTCCGGGACGATGCGACATGGGTACCTTCAAAAAAAGCGCGAACACCTTCCTTAAAGGCCGTAAACGCTCCTGTGATTCCTCTGGTGTTGCAAGAGAAAGTGGGCGGCGGTGATCACTTAGCACCAGGTGACCCGTACCCTCATTTGTCCTCCTTTTCCATCAAAAAAGTCCTTTGTCTTTCCTATTTACCTAAAGATTTTAAAGAATTTGTGAACATAGCTAAAAATATGCGAGATTTGTTACAAAAACGTATATATTATAATATTATTGCTATACTTTTAAAAATTGTTATTTTAACATTTCGCTGTGTAATTATTGCATCATATACATATTTATGTAACATTATAAACACTGTAAATTACTTTGTAACACTGTTAATTAAAATGTGAATTAAATTATGTATTTTAAAGAGGATTAAATAATTAATGTTATTTACGTATTAAATAAATAATATTCGCTTTCTACATCAAATACTTAACCATTTCTAGTGAAGATGATAGTAAGACAAATTTATGTAAGTTTACATTATATTAATGCCTGTGTTCTACAGGATTGTCTTATTCTATGTGCCCTTTAACTCTTTGATTAAACATACTTTATTACTTATATTACTAGAGAAATAGAGGCGCTCGTAAACAATGTATGGGCAAATACACGTGTGATATTTGTTTATTATGTGGATAAATAATAGCCAATGTGAGGACGCGATATCTCTTTTATATATCACACTTTTAGGACACGAAAAGATCGGAGTTTTCTTTATTTTCGGTAGATAATAATTATTTATGTTTAATATTGTGAATATTCAGTCAATAAATAATCGGATCATATTGTTTGTATTAATTATTCGTAATGAAGAGTGCAAATTTAATGAGATTTGTTATATAAAAGACATTACAATTACAATGAACTTTTTTAGATAGCTTTGCCAAAATCAGATTGTATCTATTACTTTTTTCACGATCCTCAATCCTGTTTTGGAATATACTCCTAAGTAATCTTAGTTTAAAGACTATGACAGCTGTGAAACCTCGAAAAAAAAAGAGTAAATCTCACACTAACACAAAGTGTCATACAAATCGCGAGTTTAAGACGCAGCTTATCACACACTAAAATATTAAACGTGGCCTGTTTTTTATCGGTTGTCTAACAGCAGTAGTTTCTAGACGTATAATTTAACTTAGGAAATAACTTTAATAATCAAAATATTCACTAACCTATTCCCTTTTTACCTGTTGACAACTTCTGTTTTAACTCAGCGGCCAAACTGTCGTACAGGTTGGCGACGCTTCTCTCTTCGTTAGATCCTGAGTCGGATTCGCGAGACACCTCGCTCCCCAGGGATGAATCTGGAGGCTTTTTCGAAGGCAACGCGCCCCTCATTTGGAGTTTTCTTTCGATATCGGCGAATTTCTTTTGATTCTCTGGTCTTTCTATTAGAGCTAGTAAATGCGTGAAGAGCATTTCTGCCGTGTGGTCTGAATCACATCTGAGGAAGAATAATACTGAATTAGATATTTTTATTTGTCATTATTAATATATTAAAAATAACCCTTATTTATTTCTTATCTTTTATTATTTTTAAATCTAAGTAGTTTTGTTATTTTTAATTGGTATCACTCACTTCTGCGTACATATTATATTACAATGTATATACAAATTTAATTTGTACCAAAATTTATGGACGATGTAACTTAAAGTCTTTAACCAACTTTAAATTGTTATATTATAAAATATATTAAAAATTTTTGTTCACAATATAATATCAGTTAAAAGTTAGTGAAAATAAGTATATAACTATAACATACTACTACTATATAGTATTGTTACTAAAGCATTATGAATATTGTGTACATCTGTTAAAGGTTCTCACATAAGTAATTAACTTACTTTCCCCCTTATTCATAATAGTCTGCTAACTTAAAGCATTGCTAATTCTCACTCTGTCTTCTTCTACTACGACCTAAGTCAGAATGAGAAAAAACACTCCTTAGCGGCTGTTTTAAGTTAGCGGACCATTATGAATAATGGGGTTTATCTTTAGATAGTTAAATGTAATTGATATATTATCGTGAGTAGGCTAGTATATTTTGAGAGGAACCATACATTTCACAAGAAAAATCACTTTTATTGACAAGTCGCAACTGTGTGTGTGGTGAAATATGTACCAGGACCACATGAGTAAATATACCCTTTTTATTTACTCATGTGCCAGGACGTTTATTAAACGATTTGGTTGAAGTGCGAGGCGATGAGCACCAAGATAATTAAGCTTGTATAAAAAGGTTGGTGGAAAAGTCCAGACAATTATGACAAGTCAGGAAAGTTTGAGCCAAGACTGACTATCTATAGATGTCAGCCTCAGAGCATACTCGGGAACACATCTATTGATCCAATGTTGCGGAGATCCATTGACTGGTTGCCTCACCACTTCCACCACGTGAGCCTCTTCTACGTTTATCTCTAATTCTGCTCAACATTCACTGTATAAATGATCTTTATTTTTTCGTAGTATCTAAGTGACTACGTGACATTGTTAATGGTTTTAAACTCGTGTCTTGTTTATTTTTATTGTTTAAGTCATAGGCTACTATTATTTTGTTCTTATTATTCATAAGGTAAAAAATCAATAACCGGCTGCAGTTTTCCAAACCGATACAACTTAGGGAACTTGAAGCTATATAAATATACTTTTAACGTAAAGACCGGCAACACATCACTTGACTCCTGTTGTTGCGAATATCCATAGGTGGTTGCCTCACAATTTCCCATCACGTGAGCACGTTTGCCCGCTCTTATACAAAAAAAAACCTGCAACAAACTGCAGCCCGCAGTCTCTTCTTATCCTCAGAGAGACAACGTAAATTCACACCTTAAGATATTCCAGTATTACGTATTAAAAGTAATAACAATGATTGCTCCCATAAAGATACTAATTCAACCATAAAATCTGCTCAATTATACAAAATGCATTCCAAAAGCAATAGTCAAGTAATGGTTAGCGATAAAACATTATTGCTTTCGGCCCAGCAGAGTTAATTAGGCCGCAAGGCACATAAGGCCATCGACTGTATACTGACTCTACGACAGGTTAGTTCTTCGCCGATTCCGGAATCAACGAGTAGGTAACTGTTTTATGAAAACATGTCAGCACGTGTTTTTCTTTTTTTAACCGACATCAAAAAAGGAGGAGGTTCTCAATTCGTCGGTATGTTTTATTTTATATATATTCTAGAAGTAGCTGTCTTCGTAAAAGACAACCCCCACCTTTACAAAACGAGATCCGAAGGCCAAACGAGAAATTTACGTTTTGAAAATCGCTTATGTCTGGAGAAATCAAACACCACTTTAAAACACTCAAGTATAATCTGCATGGCACAACAAATTTATAATAAATTACCAGAGCATGTGAGAAACTGGCCTAAAAGGGAATTTAAACATAAACTTAAAATATATTTAGCGCATAAATGTTATTATAAGATCAGTGAATTTTTAATGGAAAATGACTTTGAAGCCTTGAAGTAACATTGACAAATAAGTATTTAGTAACTGCGTATTTTGAACATAATTTTGAATTTAACTATGACATTTATAATAATTTTTCTTAATAATGATATGGTCGCCCTTATTTTTAACTTTATGATGCAATTATTTAATTTATCTTTATTTCATGATGTAATCAATTTTGTTTTATGATATTTATTAAGATTTGATTATAATATCTATATGTCAAATATTTGTATGCTCAATAACGGGCACGACTTGGAGAGCTAAAATGTATCTATAATGCCATTACCCTAGTCAACAAATAAAGATCTTACTTACTTACTTACTTTTATGTTTGTAACGGATTGTACCAGCCAATAGAAATTGCCGATTTTTCGACAATGTTGTTTTTTAAAATTCAGCTATTTTAATTTAAGGAATCCGCCTTATTACTAATAAAACGCTTGTCGAAGTTTACCTATAGAGTTATTTACATTAGTTAAAACATGTTTTAAGCCTATAGAATAATCGATAAAATTGTTTTTATTCGTTTATTAAGCTTCTAGTTACGTATATCATATACAACGTTAACGAAAACACTTCCCCTATCACCTCGAGCGGACTTCAAGCGAGCGTGACAAGTCAGCCTCATTTAATATCATAAGGAGTTTTTACATCAAAAATCAGAAGCACGTACCATTATTAATAATAATTTTGCAATACCCACATACTACTACAAACATACGAATTGCGAAATTCGTGACGAATGAGTAATAAATAATCTATTCATTATTAATTTTTGGTCGCAACTGGCAACACTAAATTATAATGTCAGAGTTGAACTAAGCACAACAGTCGTCACTTGGCGGTCGTTTGACGGACACATGAATAAAGAATACATTATGGTGTTACGTAGCATTGTATGTAATTAAGGCCAATATGTAAAATATAAAACCGGTATTATCACATTATGTTGCGAATATTATGTAAGACCTCTATTAAATTGTATTAAAGATATGGTAAGAATTGTTTCTTTTTTATTGGGTTGCTGGCCTCTAGGTGGTCTAAATGTTATGAGTTACCTGAACTGTTACAAAGAAGGTATAGTATAGTAGATTACATACCTTTTTGCTCTTAATAGTGATTTTCAATATTATAACACTAATAATAAGGGATTGCTTGTAACTAATTCTAGTAGGCTTCATAGGATACATAATAGCTTTAAGGGTAAATGTATACACTTCTATAATAAAGTCCCAGCCACTGTTCAGGCATTATCTATAAATAAATTTAAATGTTTTATAAAAAAATGGCTCTCTCGTAAATCCTATTACTCCACTGCTGAATATATAAATATTCGGACAGCCTGGGACTAGATTGTGATTATTTTATAGCGATAGAAATGGCTGTACAATATTGTTTTTTTTGAAAAGAGCGCAAAAAAAGAATGTTGGGAGAGTTTCTTGCGCCGCTTCTTCTCTCTCAGAGCGCCATTTGTTTCCGAAGCGGTAGTAGTATCTAGTAGTTATTAGAAATGACATCAAAAATAATTCTAAAGGAATCAATTTTGAGAAAATAAATGCCTTTTATGCCTTTATAGAGGATAATGATGCATGGTCCTTGTCTGCATATGCCCCGTGCTCCCCCGGGGCATAAAAATAGTACGGGAGTCCTAGGCCCAAGAGTGTCGTAAGTTAACAGTGGGAGGCTTCTTTGCACAGGATGCTGGCTAGATTATAGATACCACAACCGCGCCTTTTCTGACGTGAAGCCGTAATGTGTAGCATTATTGTGTTTCAGTCTGAAGGGCGCTGTAGCGAGTGAAATTGCAGCGCAAATGAGATTTAACATCTGATGTCTCAAGGTGACAAGAACAATTGTGGTGCCCCTCAGAATTTTTGGGTATTTCAAGAATCCTGAGCAACATTCTATTGTAATGGACAGTGTGTTTCAATTACCATCAGCTGAACGTCCTGCTCGTTCCGTCCCTTATTGCCATAAAAAAGGCCACCTAAAATTCTATAATATCATATTAAGTAGGCTAAGTTGTTATGTGATTTAAAAAATGTACTGGGGGTTTCTTATCAGTTCTTCTCCCCATGTCAAAACTCCTTTACGAACTGATGTAGCTTCATGGCGTTTAAGAAGGCATGAAGGCTAAGAGTTAGGGGTTATACACATGCTCCACCAAAGAATCAGGCCACGCTTAACATCTTAGTGAAATGTGAATACAGACACTTCAAAAATCCCCTTTTTCAAGATGGCTATTGCTTGATGACGTCTTTTCCAACGAACCCAGTGTGAATTTATAAAAAAATCATAGAACGTAAAATGAATTGTGAATTTATTTAATTGGGGTCACAATGTGTTTGTACCAACGAATTAATTAAAGTTGCCATATTTGACCTTTGTTACCGACCTTCTACGTGTTACCTCAGTGCTATGAATATGTGACTGTGTGAGCATTATATCAATATTTAATATTACAGTGAAGTTGAGAAGGCATTCGACCTCATCAACTTGTTCAAACAATAGAATCCAATCAATCACTATAAGTAATGAAGTAATGATTCATGACAGTTGTAACAATGCGTATGGGTGTACCTCAGGGTTCAATTATGAGTCCCTTCTTTTTCCTTGTCGAAATACGCTTAAGAAACAAAATTTGAAAATATCAGTGTTAAAATCAAGTGTGTCATATTTAAAGAATCAACGTAGAGTAAATTAAGAAACCGATAGTCAAAACGAATGTTAAGAAAAGTTAATAAAATAAAATTTGATATCATTGACGACAGAAATCTGAATGATAAGTATATGATATGCTGAGAGAAAAAATTGTATTTAAAAAAGTTTTTGAAAAGGTAGTAATACAACATTTTGAACAGGTTTTGCCTTATAAGATCTATGTAAGCATATCAAAAGAAAAATGAAAAAGCAATACTTTTTATTATATTTTACAAAACAGTAACTGGATTAGTGTTATATTAACATTGTACATAATATTTTTTATTAATTTAACAAAACGTCAAATGAATGCACTGAATTTTTCTTTTTTTGAAAAATATGTAGTTCCAAAAGCGTTTGTCTATTTATTTTAAGCTTTTAAATGGTTTTTTAATGGTAATTATATTGTATTCCCACAAAAACACTTTTGATAAAAATTAATATATAGAGATTTTTGTTTTTTTATATGAAGAGACGTCATAAATTTGCTATACATACGTATAGCAAAGTGGATGATAAATTTACGAATAACTCAATATCCCGCCAACCGATTTCGATGATTCTTTTTTTATTGGAAAGGATATACTTCAAATAAATTAATTAATTGGTGAGAGTTTGGTTAGGTTCTGATTACGGAATCCATGACAAAGTTACGGAACTCTTCAATTCTTAGGAGCAAATTAACGATACTCGGCCGAATCTTTTTAATGCTATCCGGATATTTAAGTCATCTACTATAATATAGTTATGGTCAAGTAATTGTCGTAGTCGAATATGATGATCAATGGGATTCTTTAACATACGTACAGACTTACGGTAAGGGTGCGATCTGTGGCAGAATTTTTAACTGTCTGTAATCAAATTGCAAAGCACCTACGTTCATTGCTGCATTGAAAAATTTAGTATATCTACACATACTTACACAAATTGTTAGTAAGTATACTTCAAATTCACTAAAAATGTGCATTAAAAAGTACAAAAGTAATTGCGTATTTTTATACAATCTAATTAATGAATCTAATTCTAGTTACGATTATTGTAATATTTGGAGTCGGTGTCATCCAAGATAGGTTTGTTACTACATACATAGTATAAAAATACGCAATTACTTTTGTACTTTTTAGTGCACATTATATCTATTGTTTTGGAATAGTGTTTTTGAAGTCGGTAGTTTTTTGTTAAAAATTTTTTAAAGAGCTCAACTCCTAAACTGGTAAAGGGTCCATTGTATGTACATATTGTATAATTTATTTATCGTTACATCATGAGTACAGAACCCTCGACCCGCTATACAGACTCGCACTTATACGAGTACGCTTATTTACTTTTTGAAGTTATACACTTCTTTTGGTGCGTTAGGAATATATTAACATGTGTTTTTTTATGATGCGCGCGCACACCGTCACGCAAATTCGACACCTTGACGTTAGCTGGTCAACTATTTACTAGGCCATTTGTATAATTCTTTAGCTACCAAGCCTCTTTTAACTCATATGTCTACTGCAACCAATGTACGAGAATTAAATTTATTTAAAAATAAAATTTGTTTTAAAATAAAAAAAATACTCTCTCTAATTGTATGAAAATAATTTAAAGATATTTAATTACACGTTATTTAACTAAATTACGCGGTATTATAGGTAATATTTTCATTGTTTGCATTTAATACCTTCTATATTACAATATTGTTTTTTCTACAAACATAAAATAGCGTGAAAAATATTTTTAAGGATTTTTGTTGTGTTATGCCAAAGAAGAATAACTTCATAATACACACTTTTTTATAGCATTACATCAAAAATATTTTTTTCTAATACAATTATAATTTCTGCCGATATAATCTTAGGTAGGCATTGATGATGCGATATTTTTATATAAAAATCGACGTTAGCACTGTACCCTTATGGACTCCAAAACAGAAAAACCGATTTTGTTGAAATTTTCAGACAATCATCAGATAAGTCCGTGAGATTATGACTTTAGTAAAAAAATTAAGAAACTTATCAAACACTAAGGCTAAGTAAGTTAAGTTGTAAGATATGTAACAGATCACTTTAACATTTAAATTTTTAAAGCTATTGAAGTTTGAGTTAAGTATGTGAGAGCAATAACAAAAGTATATTTAAACAATTTAAAGATTTCGAAACAGTATCTTTTTACGCAACATAATAATATTTCGATAATTACCAATCTTTTCCTAATATACCTTTTAATAACCGGCATATATTACTAGTTAACATTGCTTGCTATAATCGTTAAGCGGCAGTTAACACGCAACTTAATTACCTCTTAACAGTTAAAGTTAGCATGCCTTCATTGCAGGCGAATACCACAAAAATAAGGCATATAATTATATCTACATTACGCATTTCACGGCCTTAAGATTGTGATTTTGGTTTTTTTGTGGATTTTCTTTTATGTTAAATGATCACCGCCACCCACATTCTCTTGTAACACCAGAGAAATCACAAGGCACTTCACTGGCTTCTCTGGTCTGGCACACCATCAGCTCGAACTATTTGACCGTGATCAACGCACACAGGCACATATTAAACAAGTGACATTGTCAAACAACAAAAAGAAATATTATTAAAGCGATTAACCTTACAGGTCTTACACGAATTTTATGATTGCCTGGTATCGAAATCGCTCTAATTTAGAATCCACAGGGATCATAGGGACCTTAAAGCCTAGAGCATACTCCCATCTTAAGGCAACACTAAATGCCAGCGACCTTGAGCGATTTGAATTCACGGCTTCCGGCCGCCATCTATGTAATAAAGCCAATATTTTCAAAATTCTTGGGTGGAAAACAGTTTATATGCTTACAATCCTCGTTATTCATTACTAATCTGAGTAAATACCTATACCTACACAGAAAAGTACAAGCTATAAGAATAACTTTTCTGAGATTTCTACTAAAAAAATGCGTCATGCCATGCCAAAAAACTTGTTTAACTGCAAGGAAAAGTGGTAGTTCAAAAAGGCTCTGAAGTGTTCACTATAACCAACAGCAAGCATTAGCAACCTACAAATAAGACTTAAGGATATGTGTAAAAGGATTAAGTAGTGTTCGTAACTCGAAATGCTAAATTTTCACCAAAAAACTTGTCTAAAAACACTTTGAATGCGTGTTTTCTGCTTACTCTTCGCCTTAAAGGCCGGCAACGCATCTCTTGACACGTCCTGTTGTTACGAATGTCCACGGGCGGTTGCCCCACCACTCCCCATCCCGTGAACCTCTTAAAAAAATACACGAACGCACATCGATTTCTTATATTATTATAGGCATAGCATTTAAAAATAAATTATAGGAAATTTTAGAAATAGAACGCGTAGATGATCGAAGCTTAGATCGTTTATTCGTCTAGATAGACTGTGAAAGTTGTAAAAACGTCGAAAAATATAGGGTTTAGAGTTAACCTCTATTTAATACAAAGCACGCACACTAATACAAAGTGTCATACAAATCGCGAGTGTAAGACGTAGGTTGTCACGCACACTAGAGTATTAAATCTGTCCTATTTTTAGCGGTTGTCTAACAGCAAGAGACTCTCTACGTATTAATTATCAAAATATCAAACAAATGTATACAAAAACTTACCATTCTATGCATTGCTGCCTTCGTTTAGCATCAAGTGTCTGTAATTATTATTTTTGTTTCCAACACAGCGTGCAACTTAATACGTGACAATAACGCAAATGCTAATACTAAAATAATAATTGATATATAAGTTGGTAAAAGTATTTAGTGTAAGTACCTACAAGTGACTTGATGACACGACATTAAATGAATATTTCAACACTGGTTATCTTGTTTCCAGAGGTGTTGAGAAATGTCAAGGCCAATTATTACAATAATCAACCGAAAATATGCATTGTCGTTCTACGGTTGAGTTTTAAGGTTCTGTGTGAAGATACAAAACCGATTATTTCTTTTATAAACTATTATTTGGTGATAAGAAACTATATCTAACAATTACCACGAATACTGCGAACCTTTAAGGAAAGTCAAAATTGATTTTTTACATTTATTTCAAAAATCATGGTAAAATTACAATTTTCACCACTTCAAAAGGTTGAGTTTTAGACGTGACAAGAAACTCATTATCACTGTTTTTAAATCATTTTAAAATTTTATTTAAATTACCAACAATAATTTATAATAAAAATTGTAATACCACGGAGCTGTGAATATTGATTTGAAATATTTACCACTCTTCAATGGCAATTGTATGGATCTTATGAAATACGTCTTAACTAAATTGTATTTGACTTTATAAAATACACTTATGTATAACAAGTACTATTCATGATATCCATATTTTCATTACATTTTAGTCCCAAAAACCTACGTTACGATTTTTCCATAGTCAAAAAAAATAAGAGACGAGCAGGATGTTCAGCTGATGGTTATTGATACGTCCTGCCCATTACAATGCAGTGCCGCACAGGGTTCTTGAAAAGCCCAAAAATTTTGAGCGGTACTACAATTGCGCGCGTCACCTTGAGACATAATATGTTAACCCAGTAATTTAACAATAATACTTAGACACTTCTGAGACATTACTGCTTCACGGCTGATAAAGGTGCCGTTGTGGTTCCCATAATCTAGCCGGCATCCTGTGCAAAGGTGTGCAAATTTTCGTGTTTATTTCAAAATCTTCTTTAAGGTTGTTCCTTGTATAACTAATATAACATAACTTGTAAAACTACAGAGTTTTTTGTGTACCTATATTCAAGTTTTGCCACATATTTGTAGCGAAAAGTTGTTATCAAAACAACATTGAATCGAAGCCGACCTACTTTGAATATGAACTTTATATAATGAATCAATATGAAGATCAAGATAATATTAGAATTACAAATGAGTATTTAATTTTTGAATAATTATTCATTTATCTCAAATATCATAAATAAATTTAAATTTAAAATCTTTTCTCACTTAGCATAGTAACTCAATTCTATAATTATTACTTAGATTAATAATCTGTATTTAATAATATTATTATTTCACAAAAGTTTTGGTCTTGTTCTGTGAGAACGCCATAATTTCAACAATTCTTCATCAAATTTAATGATTCAAACAAATTCAATTTTAAGGCTTTAGTTTGCCGCCATTGACCAAAACTAGACAAATATTTGAAATTATTTAATAGATGGTGAAAAATTAACATTGCAATGTGTTAACAGTTTAATATTTTATTAACTTGTTGTATTTTAAGTTCAGACTATGCACATAGACGATTTTATGGCTCAGCGCCATCTATTATCACGTTATTGATGGCATACAAAGTAGTCGTTACTCAGTTCGTTTCAATTAATTATCCTACAATCAAAGAATCAGGCAAAAAGAGTATTTCAGCAACCAGTCACACTAGATTTTTTTTAATGTTTCTATAATACATTTTTAATTATATTTAATACTATAAAATAGATTTATACCTAGTCTTCCTATATAGTATTCTTGGGTTTAAAAGAGTGTCATAGTTAAGCAAGATATTACATATATGGTCCAGTGGTTAGTGATCATGCCTGGTAGTCCCGGAATCGAGAACATTTATATAATGAATATGGATGTTTGTTTCCAAGTCATGGATGATGTTTATATGTATTTATGTATGTTTAAGTGGGTATATTGTTGTCTTGCACCCTTCATAATAATAAGTGTAAAAGCGTGTCAAAATTATTATTATTCTTTGTACCTAGTACGAACGAATGGCTTGAAGCCAAGAATAAGCTAAAGAGATGAGAGACGACAAAATAAGAACCTGCTTGTAGTCTTGAACATATTTCCGAAGATTAACTACACTTTTACTAGTAAATTCCTGTCGTAACTCCATTGAAACACTGATCACCTGTCAAGATGGACATTATCTCAATTATTTATTGCAGATAGAAACGTGTACATCGACTCGTGCGCTTTCTAATATTAACTTCATCATAGTATGTATATACTTTACTATATCTTATGATAGACAATACTGTGGGTTTTAGAGGTTCTGAACAGTAGGTACGGGTCTTTTGGTATGTTATTTTTGAGTAATTTATTTATGTATTAGGCGTAATGATGCCGCAGTTAAATTTAAATGTCGTTTACTTTTAATATGGAAGATACAAACGACCGTATGGGTCACCTGATGTTAAGTGATCACCGCCGCCCACATTTTCCTGTAATTCCAGAAGAACCATCGGAACGGTTCCAGGCCTTTAGAAAGGAAAACGCCACACATACAGTTTTTTTTCTATGAAGATAAGGGACGAGACGAGCAGGAGGTTCAGATGATGATCATTGATACGTCTTGCCCATAACAATGCACAGCCGCTCAGGATTCTTGAATAACCCAAAAATTCTGAGCGGCACTACAATTGCACTCGTCACCTTGAGACAACAGAACAAATCTCGAGCGATTGCCAATTTCGTGGTCATCTGGAGGGCAAAGCCAAATTGGCTTCAAAGAAACTGGGCGTCATTAATAGAGCACGGCAATACTTTAAGCCGGCCCACATACTAGCGCTCTACAAAGCGCAGGTCCGGCTACACAAGGAGTATTGCTGTTATCTCTGGTCTGGCGCACCCCAGTCTCAGCTCGATCAATTTAACCGCGTGCAACGTAGAGCAGCTCGAATTGTGGGGGACCCAGTGCTCTGTGAACGGCTGGATCACTTGGCGTTGCGTAGAGAAGTCGCTTCATTGTGTGTCTTCTACCGCATTTATCACGGGTAGTGTTCCGAAGAGCTGTTTAACCTGATTCCTGCCGCCGAATTCCACCTTCGCACGACACGCCACAAGTTAGGATATCATCCTCACCATCTGGATGTGTGGCGGTCCTCCACAGTGCGGTTTTCAAGGAGCTTTCTTCCACGTACCACAAAGCTGTGGAATGAACTTCCTTGTGCGGTGTTTCCGGGACGATACGACATGGGTACCTTCAAAAAAAGCGCATACACCCTCCTTAAAGGCCGGCAACGCTCCTGTGATTCCTCTGGTGTTGCAAGAGATTGTGGGTGGCGGTGATCATTTAACAACAGATGACCCGTATGCTCGTTTGTCCTCCTATTCCATAAAAAAAAACCTTGAGACATAAAATGTTGTCTCATTTGCCCAGTAATATCACTGGCTACGGCGCCCTAGCCGGCGACCGAAACACAGTAATGTTTACACATTACTGCTTCACGGCAAAAAAGGCGCCGTTGTGGTACCCATTATCTAGCCGGCATCTTGTGCAAAAGAGCCTTCCAGTCAGTCGTATATTTAAAAATGACGAGCAACATATGTACCCCGACTGCATGACGTAGAGGATTGAAGTATGGTTATCAATGTATTTACTTTTTGATATTTTCAGTTCTTTTGGACTGATTCCGATGATTATATAGTAATACAAAATGTCCATATTTTGCTAGTGTCACTCGAGACAACCCCTACTAATATAATGTGAAAGTAAGTTTGTTTGTTACGCTTTCACACCTAAACCACTGAACAGATTCTGATAAAATTGGTACAGAGATAGACTATAGCTTGGAAAAGGACATAGGCTCCCATTTTTTCTTATAAAAGGGAATGAACGAGTTGAAATAACGGATAAAAGTCTGCATAGGAATTATGCATTTTCAGAGATAAAACCCTGAAAATTTGTATTTAGGCACTTGATTAGAACGATTTGTGCAATTTCCGAAACTTTGACCTACATGGGGATAAAAAGAACAGTGTGTATGCTTTATCCTTACATATAGATAAAGTATTATATACATGTTACAGTTTTCAGCTTCACACTGAAAACTAAAAATCTTTTTTAATAATTAAATGATGATTTATAAATATAATTAAATCTAAAATAGAATTGGCCGAACAAAATTAATGTTCAGTAATATTGCGAAGCGCTCCAGTACGCGAAAACGTTATGCGAGATCTACACATGTCCCCTCACCCCTGCCGCTATTGAGACCCTGGTATTTAATTCTGCGCTTTCAACGACATCGCTAAAGATTCACTGACACTGTCGCTTAAAAATTAATTCTGCTTAACTAGTAGTTCTTTGTAACAGATAATAATTTACCGTTTCTCTACTTAATACGATTGTAGACTGCAACGTATCGGGTACGATTTCCCTTGAACACGAAATAATATCTGATTTCCGATTTTCTGAATTAACAATGACATGCAATTTCCACACGCTCTCGTCTATGTAGTTATTTGTGATTATGTTGAGATTCTAGGTTACCAGGAGAATATAGGACGCAGGAGCACTTTTAGCTTTCTTTGGTTTTAATGTAACTGATTTACGTCTAATCATATGAAACTATTTATATTTATACACTTTTTAACTTGAACACGATTCATATATTTGATGCAGCACCTTTGAAACCAATTTGTTCTGTATGTTACAAACAACTACAAAATATTCATAGATTTAAAATAGTGGCCGTTGAGTTACATGTATGTTCTTCTCACGAGCTTTACTTTTTGGAATAATAATAAGGTAAATTCAGTAATTTAAATGAAATATTTATATTAACTATTCGAAATCGCTTAGTTTTTAAACCTATTTGAATACAGTTAATTTGACCAGGACTTTTAATCACATGAATATTTTCGTAACAATTAGCAATAACCCTTTTTTAATCAATTATTTATATTTTCGTATTGATGTGACTTTAATACTTGCTGTGTATATGTCCACGCCAAACTGCTTATATAAATCGATCTCATTTAGAAGTAAATTATATTATAAAATCGATTTTATTAAATTTTTGCACGAATATAAATAAATGTACGGGATAACATAACGGGAATTATCGCGCTAGATGCAAGAAAATATTGTTCCTGCTCCACAGCGTTTTTATATGAAAATAAGGGACGAGACGAGCAGGACGTTCCGCTAAAGGTAATTGATACGCCCTGCCCACAATGCAGTGCCGCTCAGGATTCTTGAATAACCCTTTAAATTCTGAGCGGCACTACAATTGCGCTCGTCACCTTGAGACATAAGATGTTAAGTCTCATTTGCCTAGTAATTTCACTAGCTACAGCGCCCAAGCCAAAACACAAGAATGTTACAATATTGCTTCACGGCAAATAGACACCGTTGTGGTACCCATAATCTAGCCGGCAACCTGTGCAAAGGAGCCTCCCACAGGTAAACGTTCGTGTCGTTCACCCACGTGACGTCGTGTGCAAGGACGAGTATTGGATAAAAACGCCATAAACTTTTCATCATTTGACGAAAGCTATTTATCGAAATGTTATTTCGTCATAAACTAGCAACAGATTACAATAACAGCGGTAAAAACAACAAGTTATCATTTCACATTTCCGCCTCACTGACTGCACCCATTTCAAGTATTTTGGCGAAATATTCTTTTCAACCAAACCGGCAGGGGTCAACAATAAAGAGCCGTGAAAGTGAAGCTATCATAATAATTTGTTAAACCTGTCTTTTAAATATAATTCGCGGAAATCGGAAACATTTGCAGAAGCTCAATTCTTAGACTAGTTTCAAGTTTTGGTGAAAGTTTATTTAATAAATTATTGATGTTTTTATCAAAATATATTGTGCGTTATTCATATATATACATATATATGTTGATTGTTGTCGTTGCTCTCTCGGGAACACTTAAAAATTTCAGAATACAAAGTATTTTATGTACTGTTTTCTGTACCCTTAACAAAGTTTGTATCCACAAGCTATGGTCGATAAAAGTGGAACAAATAAGCAAACAGATTTATTTAAATGGTGTTATTGATTTATTTGACCTAATTCCTGCCGCCGAATTCCACCTCTGCACAACCCGCCACATATGAGAATATCACCCCTACCATCTGGATGTGTGGCGTACTTCCAAAGTGCGGTTTTCTAGGAGTTTTCTTTCACGTACAGGATGATACGACATTGGTACCTACATAAAAAGCGCGTATACCTCTGGTGTTGCAAAAGAAAGTGGGCGGCGCGGCGGTGATCACCTCTCATGACCCGTTCGCTCGTTTATCCTCCTAGCTTTATATTCGCATTAATAATATCATTGAGGATAATTGCTAGTAAGTGAGATCTTTTGACACTTGATTACTATTCAGGATTACAAGGCTTTGAGAAATCATCCGGAAAAATATATCAGTATGCAAAAATGAGTAGTTGTACCGTGGACGACCGCGGAAGAATAAGATATCAGAACTAGAAAAACAGGATCATTGCGCACAATCCATTGCGGCTTTGAATCCCATCTAGCGGTCATTGGTGTTAAGAGAACTGGAATGTTATCAGTAATCTTGCGAGAGTATCTAATGTCTTTATTTTGTTACTTATCTGATTAAGCCTGTGGAAAGCAGAGGTCAGGCTGGTCATACTTTTGCGAGTAAGAGGATATAACTTCTGTTATATATTATATATACATCTGATGGCTATTAGAACGTTCTTTAGCTCTGCGATTTTTTGTTATTCTTTATAAATATTGTTTCTCTTTCTACGTGTTATTTATCTAAACTGAAACTCTCGTTCCAGCGTTTGGCGAGTCAACATCTCCTGAGGACGCCTGGCAAAGAGGCGAAACAGGTGTTGAATTGGTTGAATACAAAACTGAGCAGATTTAGCATTTAAGATATTATCTTATAATATTTAAATAATTATGAATTTCCATCAGAAATCCTTTGTAAAAATAGTATATATATACCTAAAATTTCTTTCTAAATTTCACAAAGAAAAGAAATATTAGTGTTAGCTATTCAATATGCGGCAGCAAATAAGATCGAGCACGTACAATCTGTTAAAGATCTCGAAATAATTTTCGATCAAACTTACTCTTGATATGCATGCTGATTTTCTCTGCAATAAAGCTTTCAAAATATATTGTTTCGTTCTTTGTGCAAGTAAAGGCTTTAGACGTCCAATGACATATTATTTAAACAATATGTTATGTTTTTAAAGTGATAACCCTCACTTCCAGGATTAATGCACAAATAAAATTTGAAAAACAAAATTTTATGAACGATGCGGGATTCGAACCCACGACCTCCGGCAGTCCGTGCCACAACCTGAGAGTTGAACAAAGCAAACAGAATTTTATAGCGAGGCGGTACTCGAACGGTTAGCTCAGTTGGTTAGAGCACCGGCACGGAAAGCCGGAGGTCGTGGGTTCCAATTCCGCATCGTTCATAAAATTATGTTTTTCAAATTTTATTCGGACATATTATTTAACACTTGTCCAGTTGTACAAATATTTGATATGTTCCTAATAAGAGTATGCGAATATATATAATAACCTATAATTTGGAATTCCTTTAAGAAGATACATTGTGATACTATTTACTAGATCGAAACAAAATCTATTGCCGTGTATCCATCGTAAATGTTTTCGTTTTTAGTTTTCGCTTTTCTTACTCCCAATTGTTAGAAAAACAATCTACAATACTTAAATTCAAGACGAACTCAATAACATAATATATGTATCATATATTATATACAGCTATTCTTTTGTATGATATTTGTCATAATCGAAACGATTGCATTTATATAAAATGACAAAAAGGAGAATTTGGAGACACATAAATATTAAATAGCTCTATTCTATATATTATATATTCTAATATTCTCAGCTGAAATAATCTACTATCATGCGAAATATTTTTCTTTTGAAAGTGAAAGTTTTATAAAAAAAATGTTATGGCGCGGCCATCCATCGCATGTGGCGCTACAGCCGGCCGTGGAGTAGGTGTGAAGTAGTATCTACAAGTCAGGTTGGCCGAGTGGTCAAGTGCAGCAGATTTTAGCTCTGGTTTGAGTGGGTTCGAACCCCACCCGACGGACGGTTTTTATTATGATTGATGATAGTTTATTTATTATTTTGTGTAAAAAGTTTCACTTATATAGTGGTATTACTTCTCACTCAGAACGTCATAATATTTTACTTGCGAAGCGGAGGTAATACTTCAGTTGACATTAAAATTAATTCTAAAGGAATAAATTTCGAGAAAATAAATGCCTTTTAAAGGCGTATTTACTAGAACCTATTTAGTGATGCAATACAAGTTTTAGCCTAGTTTCTCAGTAGCTTAAAAATGGATCGAGCTAAAACGAGTACGGATGAAAGGCCAGCTTAGGAGCAAGTTGTCGGGCCTTGCCACAAATACCTTACGATCAACCGACACAGCCATACTGTGACCCCGGCGGATGCGCGCTGCGTGATATGTCAATTAGGGTTGCCACAAACAAATGCCACGTAATATACTAACCATTTAACTCAATAATAACCAGAAAACCCATAACTAGCCATGATCATATAGTTACTATTAAATAAAAAAAAAATCATAGCATTAAAATTAAAATATGATTATTGTTTGAATATTATATTGTCGTATGATGAAAGGAAACTATTAATCAAACATTATGGACAAAAAGGACGCTTAACAATTCTATTCTTACTTTTGTGGCTTTTGCGGAAGGGTCACCACAATTTAGCCAATGTCAGGCTGAGCTAGGCCACCAAGTAATGAGTATTTATAATGTGGTTTTAATGATAATGATCGGTGTTTATATACAACAGTTTAATTATTATTTTAATTCGGAGACGAAAACAAACATGCAGTTAAACATGCAAAAATGACTTTAAAACAGACGCACACAGCATAGCTATTATTTAAAAAATGACAGACATTGCCGATGACAGAGACACTGAAGTAAAATATCTACAGTTGGGATTTTCAAGAGTTAGAGAGTTGACATGTGGTCTGGTATCTAACCATTGCCGTACAAAACAAAGTTTGCATTGCAAACACATAATTGTTCATTAGAGAATATAGAAATAGCATCCAATAAAATACTACTTACAAACATAAGCAAAGAGTGGGCCTTAGATATTTACGTCTACATTATCTATGACGTAGGTATACAATACAGTGTTTAACAAGACACAGATTACTAGAATCGAGCAACATTTAAAAATTTCGCATTAATGGTCCGCTAACTTTAAACAGCCGCTTAGGAGTGTTTTTTCTCATTCTGAATTAGGTCAATAGAAGAAGACAGAGTGAGAATTAGCAATGCTTTAAGTTAGCAGACTATTATGAATAAGGGGGTAAAACTTTATATTAATTGCAGATATCGCTATATTTTTTTAGATAAGGGCCAAGTATTTATGGAACGAAAAACTAAAACCAAATGGTGACTTCGCTAATTTTCTCCATATTCAGTTATGGAGCGAGACCACTGAGCGGACACTGAAAAAGGCCGACAGAGACCGAATAGACGCCTTTGAAATGCTACAAATTCCATTGATGTTAAAACTAGACTTTCCACTATAACATGCCTTCGTAGGGTGCTGAAATTCTTCGGACACATTGCTCGTAAAGAATGTCACAATCTTGAACAGCTGATGGTGACAGGCAAGGTAGATGGCAAACGTCTCAGAGGACGCAGTCCCACGAGATGGTCGGACGAAAAACGATCTTCAACTTCCATAATGCCTTTCATGAAGCTAAGGATCGCAGCAGATGGTGGGAAATCGTACGGGAGAAACTGATGCAGCGGGGGAGTCACGACCCTCAGTAATGAGGAAAACGACGCGAGGAGGAGGAGAATCTTAGGAATAAAACTTAGAAGATTTAATTCAAATCTATCCAGTAGTTTTTCCGTGATGCACGCACAAATGATTACCTCATCATTTTATTTCTAATATAGAAGCTTAAATAAAACAAATCAATCTTTCTGACCATAACATGTATTGAAACTGTTGTATATATTTGAATTTAGAGAAAATAACTAAATAGTTCGAAGAATGTCCACTTAATTTGTAATTAAGATCAATTGAATTTTAATATCTAGGTTAATTGTTTAATTGCGGAATGTTATCTGAATGCATGTTTCGTGATATATTGATTTCTGTTTGCGTGTCGTTCGTCTCCCTCATTCTCGTTGAGATATCATTGATTGTGGCGGCGTCGAGGGGCATGTCAATCCTTACCTAAACTTTTGACCAAGCGCTAATTGTAGTGGCTGGATGATGAAGACATGGGGATTCTGCTTCATTGTTTAAAATTTAAAGTTATCATATATATGTATACTTTAATATACTTATCTTTATAATCGATAATATATTGTTCACCATACCTTTATATTTTATATACAGTATGTGTTGATTGATAAATCTACCTGTACTCAGTAACTCTTAGATTTTTTTTACTTTACATTAATTTTTTTTTAAATTAATTTACATTTATAACAAGCTTTTATTTAGTTCCATCTGTCCTGATGTTTGTTATCAAATGTTACAATTTAAATTTGATACACTTCCCCTCGCTGATCTGATGATAGAGCTGGAAGGCCATAAGAACTTCGCAATTAAACGATACAACCTCATCGAGTTTGTGCTCGTTTGAATTGTCTTGACGAGTACTTTGAAATTAATATTTTAATATAAAGAAGAAAAATCTTTTTAAAAACAATCCTTTATTAAGTTATTGTTAGTAAAATCAAAATAATAAAATAAACCTGATAGGAAAAATATAGTTATAAATAAAATTATGTTACAATTAAAATTAATGAAGGTGTAATATTACGCTAAATGCTATTTAATGTTCCATCACAATGTAACACGGTTTTATTTATAACAATTTAAGTACATATATAACTACATTTTTCTTATCAAATTTAAATTATTATTATTAAATTTTTAGTACTTTATACAAGAACATAATAAATGCATGTTTTAAAAAGTTTTTCTATATTTTTTTTATTTACTAGTATAACTCCATGATGTTTGAGTATTTTTCTTGTACAACTTCACATAATAAATTGTAATTCAAATAATTTATAAAATAATGAAGCTGTTAGAGATGCCACGAGATTTAGATTCAGATTCGGAAGAGTTGTTATACATTTTTTATAATCGCTAGTAAAATGCTCTCAAATAACTTTATTTATTTACGGTGTATGTGGATGATGCAGCTACTGTACTCAATAACTTTTAATTTACATTTACTTACTCGTGTAAGGCATTGACTATTTTACGTTTGAGTTTCTTAGTTGCATCACTTTACATATATTAGATACAGAACTAGCTAATCAATGCCGGATTAATATCAACAAGTGTGTTCATTACAATTTGGTTATATTCACGTGTCACCTCACAAAACTGCAACGATTCACTGTTTATAATTATTTCAAGGCAATTTGAGCTTAGTTGTTGGTGATCTGAGAGTGTAATTTGAAAAGAATTGATTGTACCTAGCCTTCAAGATGAAGATGTGCTTGAACGGCAACAATGAAACTTGTTGCGCCACTGTATTCAATGCTAAATGCCAAACGTTCACATGTAAAGGGCAATGTCTACTTGACAAAACTTATAAGGTAATATTCTAAGTATAATACCTATCTCTCTAATATATAAAATTCTCATGTTGTGGTGTTTGAAGTTAAACTCCTTCGAAACGGCTTGACCGATTCTCATGAAATTTTGAGTACATATTGGGTAGGTCTGAGAATCGGACAACATCTATTTTTCATCCCCCTAAATGTTAAAGGTGGTCCAAACCAATTTTTTTTTTTAATTTGTTTGATTATGAGTCAGCATTAAAAAATACATACAACTTCAAATTTTCACCCATCTACGATCAACAGTTACTTTTGTATCGCGATTTTAATATCGGCAATACAACGTTTGCTGGGTCAGCTAGTAACATATAAAAAGAGTTACAAAAGGTTGTATAATATAATATAGTGAGATAATGGGAAACGAAGAGATATGGAAAAATATTATTGAGTAAGAAAATATGGGTGGATTGTAAAAATTAAAACATCAACAATAGGCCTGTCTCATCTATCATAATTAAATTAGTAAGGTTTGTTATTTATAGTGTTTTTATCATAAGAAATACGAATTCAATACTAATTTGTCATAAAAACATGAGAGTTATTTATATTTTCAAAAATAAAATAATTGTTTTATTATCTGTATATCACGTGACGCCACTATAGCAGATATATTATGTTTTTAGCAACACACCACCGATACGAACTATAGAAGATCATTTTTATTTTTATATATCAAAAAGGTTTGCACTGCACATTTGACGTTATTATGACGTCACAATCATGGCGACTCCCTTTTTAGCGCGACTATTAATCGTTTAAATTTAAGACTTAACTTAAGGCGCGGACTGACTAGGATTGTAAATGCTACAACCAACCCTACAATATTTGTGTTGATCATGTGGCTAAGCTGCAAATGGGCATTTATTTTACTGATTTTCTTTTGTTAATTCAAAATTTACATATAAAATTTAAATATTGATCGGTTTAAGTTTTAGAAAAGTACTAATTCTATTCAATTCCTTAAAAAGAGAATGTTGTTATCGCTGAAAATACGGAGATTTTTGACTCCACAGTTTATTTTTGGGAAGCAACTTCCAAAATTTTTTAATATATATTTCAAATTATATATAAATATTCTATTCGGTTAAAAATTTTCTTTAGATCCTTCTTTGTGCACTGTATTTTTTGCGTCGAAATATTTTCATTGCGTTACGTTGTAATCGACTCACTAAGAAACCAATTTTTGAGGATATTGAGGTATGACCGCGCCTTAACTTAAACTTAACGTAGCATAAAGTGGAATTATTATGAGAAATTAAAAGTACCAGTTCGCTATCCAATCTTAACGATTTTTAAATATATTTAAAAAAATCAGAGAACAGCCTATTACAGGTATTTAGCTCTTGAGTAGAACCCATAAGGAAACAGGCAGTAGACCCAAAATGACATAGATGAGGAGACCGATATAGAAGGAGTTGTAAGAAGAGAACAAAAGTGGGGCAGATGGGTCCGACTGTGTACGGTGAAAAGCTGTTGTTGCGGCAAAAAGTCTCCTACGGGAAAATGAAATACGTGGTGCTATTAACAATTAATGTATTTATTACAACAGATATTATCGTCTCATAATGGATGAACTCAACAACTAGTAGATACATAAAATAATATGCATATATGTCTATAGAATTTATAGTTATATCGTTCACACATACACGGGAAGTCGGGGAAAACGACTAGCTGTTATAATTCAACGTAATCTAGTCTTGTAATATCATGACATTAGTCCAGTATTTGTCGATAAAAACTATATAAACATACATTTATTTCAATCTCCCGCAACGCAATGAGAAATGTAATGGTCATTAGCAGTTTTTGTTGTTTTCTTAATTTCCGATTCATTCAGTTGGCAATCACGCACAATGTATTTACTTATAAGGGAGCCTATGCTTTGAATGAGTAACCCACCTACACTAAAATAATGTAGGTATTGAAGATAACAAAATTAAAAAATAATCTTATTTACTTACACCATTGTGAATCGACACCTGAGACCTAGGATGAAGTAACAACTGGATATGCTTAGACCCAAAAGAGACAAGCAATTCTCATAACCCAGATAAATTAAAAAATGGTGCACAATATTAGCTGTGGTTCCGAGAAAAATAATATATATAATATTTATTTTTTAAACTAATTTTTAATGTTGTGGAATTCTATCAAATTGTATATTTTATAAATTTTTCTAGACATCATTGAATATTTTAACAAAAAATCGTACTTGCAAATGTTTTCTGATTTCTATTCAGTACGGGTTTTGCAGCCCTACATATAACATAACATCATTATGAATAAACAAAACGAAACCTCTAACAAAGAAGCACAATATTGTTTTCATCCTTATTATTCTTAATATTTTCTGAATGTTGTGTTCATGCAGGGTAATATTATTTGCTTGTTACATCCAGGTATATTCTTCAGCCTGAGACTAATATATTTCACATTCACAGTAGTACACTGAGTAAAAGCGCGATAGTTAGTAACATAATATGCAATATCGTAATTGACTATTTTTTTGGCTACCCTCGTTTTGAAATATGTCAAGAAAGTGGGCATTTTTACTACTGTACGGCTAGATTTTTTTATGGAAAAGGAGGACAGACGAGCGTACCGTAAGCGTACGTGACCCGGTGTTAAGTGATCACCTCAGCCCACATTCTCTTGCAACAGCAGGGGAACGTCACCGGCCTTCCTTAAAAGGAAGGTGTAGTCGCATTTTTGTAGGTATATATATAAACAATTTGTTTTTTTTTAAAGTGATAAACCTCACTTCTGGGATTAATTACACAAATTAAATTTGAAAACAAAATTTATGACCGATGCGGGCCTCGAGCCCGCGACCTCTCGCGTTCCGTGTGATCGCTCTTTCTACTGAGCCAACCATTCGACGTGACGTATCGTTAATAGTGTCGTTATTTATATAGTTTCATATACACTGGCTTTTGTACTTATTTTTACATTCATGGATTTTAAAGATACTTATTATATGTAAAAATAAGTTAGTTACCTGTAAGCATGAACATGGACTGGACAGCCAGTGATGGGGTTGTAGAGAAGCAGGACACAAGCCACCACATCACCCTGGACCACGGCACTGGTGATGCTGCCGTGAGGAATGAAGTGCTTGATGGTCTGTTGCTTGCCTTTTGACGTCACATTCTGGATTATCTTGAGGCCTTTGTGCGAGACCTGCCGAGATATATCCCAAGTTAAACATTTATATTGTATGGAAAGGCTGTTGAGACTTAAGCGGTATCATTGAATAAGCAGAAACCAAAAACTAGGTCTTGCGAAGTCTTTTTATTGAGAAGTAGAAATATAACATGTTTTCATTTCAATTTACTGCAAAGATAATAATATATGACTGATAGTATAATTGTGATTTAAGGAACTTCAATTCAAGGTTTAACCTTTTATTCGAACTTAGCTCACTTTGTCACATTTATATTTTGATGAAGTTATTAAATAAATCCATTAATATGCTCTCCCAAATATTACCAAGCTAAAACGGATGCATAAAACTTTAAGCCTATTATATCCCAAACACATCATAAAACATTTTAATTCCACAAACTATTCCAGTAATCACTTGTTAAGTCCCTTACCTGTAAGGTGACTTTGAAGGGTTCCAAATCCCTTGCCCTTTCTTCTAGTATGCGTATGGCAGGTACAGCGAATTCCTCACCACGAAGTCCCCGTGATTCCTGGGCGCCAAGGAACCACACGTAGTAGGACGCTTTCTTAATGTCTTTTTTAAGTCTCAGCGCCATCTTGTGGCAGCTTATGTCATTGTTGGGTTTCTGTAACAAAAACAAACAATATTCAATATTTTAGCTCCATTTTATAATGAATATCTAGGAATTTTCTTTATTGTTTCTTTTAGATATTTTACATAGACATTTTAATTTTATTGTAAAAATTAAAGAAAGATAATATTATAAAATACACAGCGATACACAGAGATTTCTTGCGTTTTTTCACTGACATGAATCCTTTTATACAAGTTCGACCTACATACACAATTAGTGTAAGACGTAGCTTGTGACGCACACTACAATAATAAACCTGTCCTGTTTTCTTTGCCTAACAGCAAGAGGCTCTATCTAGACATATAAATAAACTAAGGCGATTAGGTTCCTTAAATTACATCTGCGGAGAGAGAAAACGTGACGACACGAACAACAAGTTCATCTTATAAGTGATACGACCTGCCCTACAATGCAGTGCCGCTCAGGATCCTTAAAAACCCAAAATTATGAGTTGCACCGCACTCTGAGACAAGATCAAAAAAAATGTGAACTCTCTAATTTGAAGGGCACTATAGACAGCGTATCAGATAGAAGTATTTAGTTCCGATACCTTGCCCCTAAAGTTGGCATTTTTTTTATGGAAGAGAACGACAAACGAGCGTACGGGTTGTCCAAATTCTCTTACAAAAACAGAGGAATCACAGGAACATTACCGGCCTTTTAGATATATGTACGCGCTTTTTCTACCCATGTCGTATCGTCCTGGAAACACCGCACAAGGAAGCTCATTCCACAGCTTGGTATGTGCAAAGAAGCCCCCCACTAATGAATATTGTAGTAAAATAACAATCGTTTACATCATAGTAAACGATGACAAAAATTAGTGTCATTTAAATTCCATTAGAAAACCCAAGAATAAAGTATTTAAATAAGGCAATTTACAATCAAATCCCATCTTTACTACAGAAATACCTAACCAGTTGATATATAATATTGGCCAACAAAAACAGAAAGGAGACTTCGCATATTTTAAATCTGCGTCGTTAAGTATTCTCTCACGACTTGTTTGTACACTTGTTCTCAAACCTTGACTCCTATTCATAATTACTCGGAGAGAATTAACACCGGAATTTGGACAGAAACTCAATGAGATGTACCTACTCTGCTTAATTATCTGTTGAGTTTAATGTTGCATTGTTAGAGTCATTACTTTTCAGATGATAAAGGGGGCAACAGTTGAAATTCTCATTCAATTACAAAGTTTAAGTGTTAGTGTCTTGTTAAGTGTAGGTTAGGTGTTCTATTCTTTATATAAATAAATAGAACTAAATTCGCGCCCACCAACTTATGAGTCGTTAATAAAAAAAAAATTGTGTGGTTTTATGAAACCCCGATGCAAGTGAAACTTCTTTTAAATAAAACACTTTTAAAGGGATTAGACAATCTCATCCTCAATCCCCCTGAAAACGAGATCTTGAAACGTCGGGTTAACTAAAATAAAAAAGTAACTTTTACGCAAAAATCTTATGTAAAAACACTTACAATTTCACGCGTTTTAACTCTATATAAGTGTTTTATTTAACTGTGTAACACTTGCGTTAATCAAAGAAATTACTTAGTGAAACTTCACAAAATAACAAAGGTATTAATATCTGCATAGAAAAAAAAACAAATTTATATATTCTTCAGATATTCAAAAAAGAATATTATATAATGCAAAAAAAACCTTTATCGGATGTGGGGTTCGAACCTACTCCATTTCAGCAAACAGAGCTTAAATCTGTCGCCTTAAACCGCGCGGCCATACTGACTTGAAAGCATTAGTTGAAATTAATACTTTTTCACATTCAATAAATGATCTTAAATCTTATTTCGAATCAAACCATTTGAATTTGAATTGTTTGTTTAATAATTATACTATCATGACTGCAGTATCACTGGTAAACGTAGACATATTACTTTTAATATCATTATAAACAACATTATTATAGCGACGAATAGCGGAACTAACACACGTCGGAGAATCATTGAGGACTAAGAACCGTGCGATACAGCGGTACATTCACAATCATAATGCACATTGATATAAATATATTTAATACTAGCTGACCCAGCAAACGTTGTATTGCCGATATTAAAATCGCGATACAAAAGTAACTGTTGATCGTAGATGGGTGAAAATTTGAAGTTGTATGTATTTTTTAATGATGACTCATAATGAAACAAATTTAAAAAAAATTAAAAAAAAAAATTGCACAACCAATTCAAATTCCCTTAACAATTAGGGGGATAAAAAATAGATGTCCGATTCTCAGACCTACCAAATATGCACTCAAAATTTTATGAGAATCGGTCACGCCGTTTCGGAGGAGTTCAATGTTATGATGACACGAGATTTTTTTAAGATATTCCATAGGGAGTGACAATAACAAGATATTGTAACATCTACTACCTAAACAATTTGTTATGTTTTTAAAGTGATAGCCCTCACTTCTGGGTGTAATTAATATATATAAAAATTAATTACACAATAATAAAACTGAAGTGACAAATAAAAATGAAGTTTATAAATCTACTAGCTGACCCGACAGACGTTGTTCTGTTCATGATAAAAAAAAACTCTTGCGGGTGGAATTTCGTAAAATCCGCTCGTTCTTAGCTGACCTCTACTCGGTGAAAAGAATATTCCTACCAAATTTCAAGTCTTTAGCTCTAATGGTTCCAGAGATATCCTGATGAGTGACTATATACGTGGAAATCGCTTATATATATAGATAATACACAAATAAAACTTCAGTTGTATTTGTGTATTATCTGTGATGGCTATCACTTTAAAAATATATATGAGTATTATTACTTTAAAAACATAACAAATTGCTTTACTTAGCAAGAGCGACATCTCAAGTCAATTTCCTAATATGTAAATATTGGGGTTGAGCAGGTTATCAACTGTAAAGTAGATCCTGTAGAGTGTAGATAAAGCCACAACCTGAGAGTTGAACAAATCATACAAGATTTTATCAACGATACGTCACTCGAATGATTGGCTCAGTTGGAAAGAGAGCTCGCACGCGAGAGGTTACGAGTTCGAGTCCCGCATCGTTCATAAAATTTTGTTTTCAGTTTTATTTGTGTATTATCTATATACATATATATATATATATATAGATGTGTAATCTACTAGCTACACAAAAGTAGTATTTATTAATCATATAACCTTAGATAATACGTCCAGATAGACTATGACAGCTGTGAAAACATCGAAATTGATTGGGTTTATAACTAACCTCTATTTTGAGCAATTCACGCACATTAACACAAATTGTCATACAAATCGCGAGTGTACGACGTACCTTGTCAGGCACACTTATCTTGTATTCCTGGCCTGTTTTTGTCTACAGCAAGAGACTATATACGTATAAATTTTCTAAGCATATAACTTCTTTATCTCTACTACGAAGAACGTAGATTTTTTTATTTTGAAAATAAGGGACGAGGCGAGCCGGACGTTCAGCTGATGGTAATTGATACGCCCTGCATATTACAGTGCAGTGCCGCTCAGGATTCTTGAAAGACCCAAAAATTCTGAGCGGCACTACAACTTAGCTCGTCACCTTGAGACATAAGTTGTTAAGTCTCATTTGCCCAGTAATTTCACTAGCTATGGCGCCCTTCACACCGAAACACAGTTACACATTACTGCTTCACGGCAGAAATAGGCGCCGTTGTGGTACCCGTAATCTAGCCGGCATCCTGTGTAAAGGAGCCTCCCACTGGTTAAGAATTACGATATTAGAATAAACTTTGATAAAATAAACGGCATTACTTTTAAAGGCTAGACATACACTCAGTAATGTAGGTAAACACATTAAAACGTACTGAATTTAAGACATACCTGCTGAGCGAGTTAAAAATAAACTGTGCGATTGTACCTTAGCTTTGTGGTAATTTGATAAAATTGCATTACAGTAAGGCGGAGCGCCGATTACTGTGGTATGATATAAAAACTGAATCCGTAATAATTCATGATGAAAATTGTCTGGCAACGTGTTATTACTGTGCTAACGCTGAGAATTGAGATTTATGTGAAATGTGAGAGACATTTGTGAATACCAACGCAGTTCACATGCACAAGTTATTCTTACTGATGGGCACTGATTGTGTTTAAAAACCCGTCAAATAGAGTCTAAAATGAAGAGACTCTTTTTATATTAGTACCAGTAGAACTAAAGAAGTCTACATAAGTTGGTACTAGAAGCGACCCTTGGACAACCCCCGAGTAAGTAGTGATTTAAGTAGTATTCATTGGAATGGTGGATGTTAAACAATACATAAATATGGCGTGTTTCAGAACATCTAACTGCGGACACTTTCACAACCTGCAACCATACCAATCAAAATATTACAATTCATCTATAAGGCTTTTTAAACCGTTGTTTTAAATAAATAAATGGCGATAATTTTTCATTCATTTCGTTTGTATTCGTATTGCTCTAATTTTGCACACCATTAGATTCAAGTCTGTCAATATCCGGAGCGTTGCAAGCGTACGTAGCAATGTTATGTATGTATATAGGCGATAGTCAGCCCCTTAAAGAATAACCCCCTTATTCATAATGGTCCGCTAACTTAAAACAGCCGCTAAGGAATGTTTTTGCTCATTCTGACTTAGGTCAATAGAAGAAGACAGATTGAGAATTAGCAATGCTTTAAGTTAGCAGACTATTATGAATAAGGGGAAAGGGGTAAGTAAATAAATATTGGCACACTTTTACACAAATTATCTTGCCCCAAACTACACATAGCCTGTACTATGGGTACAAGACAACGATATATTTAATACAATATACTTACTTAAGTATACATAAATACATCCATGGCTCGGAAACAAACATTCATATTCATCATAATATATATGTTTGCACCTTCCGGGATTCGAACCCGGGACCTATAGTTTAGTAGGCAGGGCCACTAACCACTGGGCTATAGGGGTCGTCAACATAGTACTTGTAACATGCCTATTATCTTCTTATTAAGATTTCTATGCATTTATATAAATAAGTATTCAACGCCACTTTTTGTATTACTAACAATTAATTACTGTGTATCTTTTCTAACAATATTTTCATTATTGTATATTTTCTTATAGCAACTTTAGGATAAACAATGGACAATAGTAAACACTTATTCCATGTTCGGACTTTTCATTTCCCACGGAGTCAAGGATTGTCAGTGGTCATACAAAGGTATGATTATCCATTTTCATGCTGTACATATATGTATGCACAGTAAAATGTCCAATTCCTATTCATGGAATAGAAAACCTTAAATACGTCGCTGGTACCGATTCTATCAACGTCATAAATCAAATCAAATTAAAATCACTTTATTCATGTAGGTCACGGACACTTATGAATATCAAAAAATATACAAATGATTTAAGTTTTCTTTAGTGTTAATTCCGCCAATATTTGTTTTTAAAACAATTCGACACGTATTTCGCCTCTACACGAGGCATCCTCAGGACGTGTTGTCTGGCCAAAATCTGGCACGAGACTCCTTTTTTGGCGAAACACGTGTCGAATTGTTTTAAAAACAAATATTGGCGGAATTAACACTAAATAAAACTTAAATCATTTGTATAATTATGGATTTCCGCAAAGTAACGCCACGCCTAATTCAATAAAAATATCAAAAAAAATTTTTTTTTATTGAATCTACTGCTACTTCGTAAAGGGTTGAGCTAATGAGAAGAAGTAGCAAGAAACTATTGCCACTCTTTTAAATCAAAATTTACATTTTCATCGTTTTATAGAAATAGTTGTCGCTCATCGTTTCATAGAGAAGAAAATCCAATACACTGCATTCGCAGTGTGCAGTTTTTACAAAAATATACATAGGTACTGAAGGGCATACATTCAAAACAGATTAAAACAGTATAGGCGTGGCTGAATCGCGTGGCGTGATTTCTTTTACCCTTATACAAGGCTATTGGTATATGTAAGAACAAGGGTGTGACATCATCTAGAAGCAATAAACGTAAGCGCCATATCAGATTCAATACAATACCTAGAAACAAAGGGTGCGAGCGAGAAGAAACATCTCTAACGGAAGTACAGCAAGATAGAAAATAAACATTGATAATTGTTATTGGTAAGGTGTTATCGGGCTGTCAGGTCGTATATATATGCTAGTATATTGCAAGTCTATGATCGTTACATCATTCCAATGTGACAGTCTGTTCTGATAATATACAACGTGTCAGTACGTATTAGGTAATATCACAAAAAAGTTCAATTAAGATAATTCATAACGCTTTTGAATCATCACTAAATATTTCTTTTAAATTACTGAATATACTTCCGAAAAAGTAGAGCTCGTGAGAAGAACATACAAGAAACTCAACGGCCACTATTTTAAATATCAATGAGTATTTTACAATGGCTGTAATATACTAACATCTAATATATGAATCGTGTTCAAAGTTAAAGTGTTTTAAATATCAATTATTTCATAAAAAGTAATAAAGAATAAACTGTATAAATATAAATTATCGTATATTGGATGCATCAACCTTTAGAGCTTGGATTCATTGTTTGTGTAAGGATGCTTCGTGAACATGATGGTCGTGATTACTGTCATAATTAGTAATTGCATCCAACAAATACAATGATATATGTGATATATATAGAATATCATTACTTTACTGCTTGCAAGCACTTATTGTTTTTTTCTAAATATTCCGTTTCCAGTTCAACCTAAAAACATCACTCTATCGCTCGATGGTGCGTGAAAATAATTAAAGACAACTCACGTAAGGTTTTGTAATGTCGCTTACACCATAAACTAACCATAACAACTTCGGCGACCCGAATGTTCGTCATTCCATGAAATGGTTGGTGCTTATCAACTAATCGATCCATTTGACCCGCGTGCAGCGCAGAGCAGCTCCAACTGTCGGAGACCAGTGATCTGTGAACGGCTTCTACCGCATTGATCACGGGGAGTGTTCCCAAGAGCTGTCTCACCTGATTCCTGATGCCGAATTCCATCTTAGCACGACACTTATTTGTGGCGGTCTGGGTCGGCTGTTTATTAGAGTAAGGATTTTAACAATAAGAGAAAAACTTACATAATATACAATATTTGCAAAACCTCTATAAATAGAAATATACAAAAACGTACATAAAAATGGTTTAACAGTTGAATCTTAAAGTAAATAAATATACGTAATTTGATGCAATCAAAAGCATAATGATTGCATATATTTCGATCATTCATCAGATTCCGAGAGTTTTTATCAATCAAATTTTGTTATCTAGCCACAAAGGCTTTCATTTATACTAACACTCTCTTTTATATTATTCATAACATTGATTGAAGATTTTTTTACACTTCTTCAATTTTCTTTAACAATGGTTGATAATTTGAGTTATTGTAATCACAGGTATAAAGCGTAGAGTTCGCTGTGAATCAAATTGAATACAAAAAAAATATTTCATCTCAGAAGTAAAGGAGATAGTTGAACATGAAATAGATTTATATATATGAATTTGGGTGTCCTGTTTTACAACGACTTTCCTACTAAATTGGATGTTGATTAAAAAAAAAATCAGATCACAAAAGCTTGTACAAATATCAGCAACCTGTACTTATTTTATCGTTATTATACATACATTTACAAAAAAATTTACTCTGTATATTTAGAATAAAACGTTTAACTAACAAGAAGAACTCTAACGGCCGTTTCCAATAAAGTATCTCTACTTACGGATATATTCCTGTCACCGTTAATACCCGATAAGTCATTCTTATTACCTTATATTGGGACGCGTGAATTGCAATTACTATCCAAACTTTATAAATATTGGTAAGCTATACGTCGTCCCATTGACAGACAGCGTGTACGGATAAGGTGACTTACCGTCGATAAGTTTATTAGGACAGAAAAGTCAACGATAGTTACGATTTTTATCTCAAGTAAGAGATAGACTGAATATTGGGAACGGCCGTAAATGATTTACCGCCAGTCGGAGAAAGTAATATTTAAAGTTGTAATTTCGTTATATCACACGCTATCTTTAACTTTGATTTTAACTTTAAGGATGCTTTCTGCAATTGGCGGATATTTTTCATTTTCTTTATTAATAAATGATAATAAAACAGAATTGTACAGCGATTTACGTTTGAACATTAAACGTGAGAATGGCTACACAACATTGAGGCTACGAAAAAGAAGGAACACCTATTAAAGTTTTAACAAACATAATAACATAAATCTCGTTAAGACAATGTATAACTGCTACAATTAATAAAATAAATTGCGACTGTAACATCCAATACGTATTATTTGAAAATAATTCCGCTTTTTACAATATATATTCACAAATCTAAAAGTTATAATTTAATTATGTCCATCACTATGTTTTTTTTTTTATGATAATAAGGGACGAGACGAGCAGGACGTTCAGCTGATGGTAATTGATGCGCCATGCCCATTACAATGCAGTGCCGCTCAGGATTCTCAAAAAATCCAAAAATTCTACGCACTGCGGCACTACAATTGCGTTCGTCACCTTGAGACATAAGATGAAGAGTCCTTCAGACCGAAACACAGTAATGCTAACACATTACTGCTTCACGGCAGAAATAGGCGCCGTTGTGGTACCCATAATCTAGCCGGCTTCCTGTGCAAAGGAGCTTCCCACTGGTACAACCAAATACAACTGGCGGATCGACTTTGAATATACTAACGTTTAGACGACCTGACAAACCAATTTTGATTAGTCAGTGTGTGCGTTAGCTGGTGGTTTTATATTCATGATACTGAGGAGATAATGTCAAGCGTGGCTGATTGTTTACGACCTGTCAATCGTTTACAGCAACAATAGATTCGCTTTTCTTTTCTATCTTGCTGTATCTCCTTTAGATATGTTCTTCTCTCTTGCACGCTTTTTTCGTCTATACGTTTGTTATTGATTCATAACAATTGTTTTTTTTTATTACAATAAGAGACGAGACGAGTAGGACATTCAGCTGATGGTAATTGATACGCCCCTCCCATTACAATGCAGTGCCGCTCAGGATTCATGATAAATCCAAAAAATCTAAGTGGCACTATAATTGCGCTCGTTTCCTCGAGACATAAGATGTTAAGCCTCATTTGCTCAGTAATTTCACTAGCTACGATGACCGAAACACAATAATTCTTACACAATGGTACCCATAATCTAGCCGCTTTTTTGTGCAAAGAAGCCGCCCACTGCTAATTAAATCCAATTTTAATAAATACTTACACAGCTTTTAAAACTTCTTCTCCATAAAAAGCAGAAACTTTAAGCATCCCAAATCTAAAATACGTGCATGCAATTTAAAAAAAGTACTCGTATTTATTAAAATCAAACGGTGGCTGGTCCCCGTTAGAATTTCTTGGTAAACATTACTACTACGACAAAACCATATCAGATGCTTTCTCGATATGATCGGCATACTATTACCAATCTAGTATCGAGACAATTATAAAGTCAATGCATGAATGAAAGCCAACTTAGTCCTCACGACAAACATATTAGCAGTGAAATAGTTCAATATTGAGGACACCCGGCGGAGACTCTCTCATGCTGTGCTCGCCTTTTGAAATCTGCTTTCCATTGTCTATATTTTGTCTATTATTATTGTAACCGCCAGGTCAGTTCACGAATTATCTTCCCAAGCGTATATAAATATATGTAACTATTTGTTTGAATTACTTTGACAATTGTTAGAAATTTTTGTGTTTTTACACGCTATATAGAAGCCTGACCTGTATAATATATCTATGTAGGTAGAGTGTAACGGTCTTTGGATACGAATTTTACCCACTTTAAAATGTCGGATTGAACTGAAACTTTGCACAATTCCAAAGGAACAATGACAATCATTGACGTACTATTAGAAACTAGACTCCCTATCGTCATACAAGTGGGAGGCTCCTTTGCACAGGATGCCGGCTAGATTATGGTACCACAACGGCACCTATTTCTGCCGCGAAGCAGTAATGTACAAGCATTACTGTGTTTCGGTCTGAAGGGCGCCGTAGCTAGTGAAATTACTGGGCAAATGAGACTTGCCATCTTGTCTCAAGTTGACAAGCGCAGCTGTAGTACTGCTCAGAATTTTTGGGTTTTACAAGAATCCTGAGCGGTACATTGTAATGGGCAGGGCGTATCAATTACCATTAGCTGAACGTCCTGCTCGTGTCGTCCCTTATTACAAGAAAAAAAAACCTTTCGCCTATTAAAAGGTCGTCAAAAAATGTCTGAGCGGCGTTGTATATACGTATACATTAACTTGTACAGATAACATTATATCGATTTTTCATAACACTATCATAGTTGTAAGACTAAAAATGCAAAATAAATAATAGTTATAAAAATTAAAAAAAAATGCTTTTATGGAAAAAAAACTGAAAAGTAGTAAATAATTTTCAATAAACATAAAACTACGAATAGTGTGATTATGTAATTAAAAAGGTATTTATTTGTGAAAGAAATTCTATTAATTTTGTGGAATATTTTAGAATCGTATGTGTAATTGTAATTTTTAACGCTACAAAATATTTCTTAAGAAAACTACGACCTATATAGCAACTCTGCCCACTGAGCTAGAGGTCCCGGGTTCCAATGCCAGTAGGTGCAAAAATTTATATGACGAATGTTTGTTTCCGATTCATGGATGTTTATAATGTATATATGTATGTTTAAGTAAGTATATTGTATTAAATATATTGTTTGTGTAAAAGTGTATCAATATCTATATAATAAATTACGTTTGTTACAGCAGCTGTAATATTCGTTTCAATAGCTAGCGATGAGTTTGTCAGCCTTAACTGTAGTTTGTAACATAACCCACCGTTATGTTCATTATTAAGTTATTTCTTACATAACGTGCTCACAACTCGATAGATAAGTTATAGCTTACTTGTCGCTACATAATTAACCTTCGCTCATTTCTGTTATTCAATATCAAATCATCTAATGAGGAAGTTTGTTAAGGCAGCGGATTTCTATTAGGTAATAAGGCTTGCTTCACTGAGCGGAAAATTGTAGGGTGCTTATTGTCAGTGCATATAAAGAAAGGTTTGATGATTGATGGAAATTTTTTGTCAAATACTACTATTTCTATTGATGTTTGGCGTTATAAGCAAGTCACCTCAATCTTAAGTATACACGCCACAAGTTAGGATATCATCCCCACCATCTGGATGTGTGGCGGTCCTCCACAGGACGGTTTTCAAGCAGCTTTCTTCCACGTACTACAAAGCTTTGGAATGAGCTTCCTTGTGCGGTGTTTCCGCGACGATACGATATGGGTACCTTCAAAAAAAGCGCGTACACCTTCCTTAAAGGCCGGAAACGCTCCTGTGATTCCTCTGGTGTTGCAAGAGAATGTGGGAGGCGGTTGGCCTGTACGTTCGTTTGTCCTCCTTTTCTATAAAAAAAAGTATCATCATCAGGACGATTTTTAATTTAATTTAACAAACAAAAGTTTAAACATCTACCAACTGACTAAGAGGAAATTCAAAGTGGAACTTGACGGTTAAAACCACTAGATTAAGAAAATACAGAAAAACTTGTGGGAGAGTAAAATACTCATCCCTTACTCACACACCTAAAAAAACCACACACAGCACACATTCAACACAAATAACTATATTATACATATATCTTTAACACACCAACACACCTACTCACCAAACACTAAAAACATTATGCATAATATTCCAAATCACATGTCCTATATTATTTTTTATTTTTTGTTATCAATCACCTAACTTTGTTCCTTTTTAGATCTTTGTGCATGGAAAATCATTCGTTATTGTATCTAGATAAGGTCGTAATTGTTGAAATATCACTCAACACCAAAATACTTACACAAACTTATTTATAAGCAAACATTAAGTTCTTAAAATTACGCGCCAGAAGTGATAACTACAACAAAGTGAGGAACTCGAGCCAGATTTATTTGAACGAACGTTACACTGACGAGCGTAACGGCTCAGTCTCATTCAATACTCACAGAATAAAATACTCAGCGCGCCTTAAGAAGTTTTCATTTCAGTAAATAACAACATAACTTTTGCCAATTATGTCCCGGCCAAACACATATAATATACTAGCGTATAGATGACCTCACAGCTCGATAATAAGTGACCAAATTTGATTTGCAATAATTAATAAATATAAAAGTCGATAAGAATTTAATTCAGACAGACAGACTTTTCTCTGTCTTATAACTAAATTCTCCGTTCGCTCATCGGGTGCGGAACTAGGGTTGCCAAATTTTATAAGAAGAAATATAGTATTCTGATCTGAAAAGAGGTAAATAATGAGTACAGACTTCCAAAAAGAGTATCATTTATTTTATAGTCTTAAAAAGTAATTTTTAGCACATTTTACAGCACATAACAATTCGAAGTATTTCCAGAAAAATGTTCCAAACCACAATCATGTCGAAATTGAGTTAAGAACACAAAACTGGTCACGTGATTCATATTAACAGACTGACAAAAAATGGCAGCCCTACTGTCACTCTTTAAATGACACCATGACTTAGTAGCCCAACCCACATGTATGGAATACACTAATATTTATTAAACTTTAAACACGAATTCCTTAAAATGTGATGTTTGTAGCTTGGAACATCCAATTTTTCATGGTTTTTAAAAGAATTGTGTAATAAATAGTAATAGTACGCCTACTTGATATAGAGTACAAATACTCTATTTATAGTACGGTCGGCAACCCTATGCGGTACCCCAATAAGAAAGACTAAAAACTACGAATAAAAAAAGTTATTTCTCTCTCTATTAAATATTATTTTCATTATTTTAATCACGACAGACTACTTGAACTTATAAATTATTCAATCGATTTGTTATAAACGGAAATTTATTATTAACCGACTGAGTCAAGAAAATTAAAGGAAGTTATTTTGCGGACATCCATTCCTATTTAAAATGTTATAAGAGCGGGTTGGAACAAGATGTCCAGCGTTTGGCGAAATACGTGTCCAAGTGACTTTGTGAAACTTGGCGGAGTTATATCTTTACAACATTTTAAATGGAAAAATCCAGCTGTTATTAAGACAAATTAGCTTTCAAACGTGTAGGCACTAATGCTATTCATCACATAATGTCTGTAATCTTTACATATACAATTAGGTGTCTGGTAAAAAATCAAACAATTATAATTGTCTTGGTGCCAGGCACATGTGTTTAGCTCTAACAGTCGTAGTAAAAACATATAACCATAGGATGTGTCTATTGTGTTAGTTTGTAAGTAGGTTTGTCTTCTTCCGTCCGCAATCCAATGCATAATAGCTCATTGTTCTTCACTACACAACATTAGAGATACCTATACACCTACTCTGTATACCATTCGTGAAACTAGAAGCCTTGTCTCACAGGAATAGGGTTCATTTTGTCGGAAAAATAAGGTTAACGTTAACTGTTAGCAAACTACTATACTACTATACATAATATCAGCACCCCTTGTCTTCCAGATGGGTGGCGAAAACTTCCTTGTGTCATGTACTTGCATTGAGTCAAAGTCAAACATTTAAACTCTGGTATGATTATAAAAACTCTTTGATTTAATAATTAGTTCACAAGTAAAATAAGTTTTTATTTTATTTTACATACATTTATCTTGACGCCACTTCTAGCTGAAACTTTTTAGCAGTGAACAAATGATTATTGACTTTACTATGCCTAAATTATTTAATAATTTAGCAAATTAGGCGGCATGTTAAAATATACAAACAAACAGATTTTCATATATGAGATATTTATAGCAATAATTACGTGGTTAGCCTACATATAATATATTTACAATAAAATTTTTGTTCTTTCCACACATATTAACCTAGTTAAAGATACTGTGGACTAAGTGATTTACTTATTACATAATATATAAATCGTAACTTTGATAAAAAATCAAACGGTAGGTTACCCAAGCATACATAACTTACCTACATTAAAATGTCATACATCCGTCCAGATATTGGTGTGGTGATGTAATTAACAGGTATGTACATGTTTCTACTTAACATTTAAGGTATAAATAATTATGTAAGAATGCAGACGAGATGAAAAACTGCAAAATATTTGGGTCGGCTACACTTACAGTAATGGTAATCTAAACCACTCAGGTTTATTTTACGCCATATACGGTTATAAGTGTTATTTACGTAAGTGTTATATTTTTACAGAAATAGAATTTCAAACGAGGGTATAGGTTAATAAGTGATTACCCGTCACTCTTAGACAGTATTAAATGACAGTTCGAAACAAGACAGAAAAAATAAAAACAAACATTAAAATAAAAATTAACAAAAATAGCGCATCCTTAAATCGTCTTTAATAGCTTGCGTGATATTGAATTAATAATAAAACTTATAGTTGTTTATACTGTCAACAAATTTCATTTTTAATTTTTCTTTTTTTTTTTTGTAAAATCTGTAATTTTAATCGTCGACCTCGCACAAATTTGTCCCACATTGAACATACAGCACGCGTTAATATTAATATTTTCAGCTCTTTTGGAATGATTTTCATGAATAATAAAAATAATATAAACTTTAAATGTTACTTGAAAAAAAGGTTCATGTTTAGCGGCAGTTCAATTTTGATCATAAACACAAAAAACAGACAATAATTCCAAAAATCTATGAAGAACGAAGTATATAGAACGATGCGGGACTCGAACCCGTGACCTCTCGCGTTCCGTGCGCTTCATCACTACTTCATAATACCACTTCCTTCAGTAATTATTTTGAAAAAATATTATTCAAGTTTGTACACACCTTGTGGTGTGCCCGCAGCTTAATTGATGTAAATTAGGATGAATATCTATGAATGCTTATTTTAAATGTAAAACAAAAACATATATTTTCCTTCGTGTACCAATTTGAAATTTGAAAAACAGATAGACAGACGGACACAGAATTTTTTTTATTTGTATTTTTGTGTTCAGCTCTCTCCAATCGGGTTTTAGAAAAGATAATCAATGTATCATATTCAATATATATTTATACATAAACACCCCTCTTGTTATATATATAAATTATTATTATATATAAACGTATAATTTATAAGTATAAGAATATAATATATAGTATATTATATAACATATAAGTATATAAAAAACAGTTTTACTATAGTCTCGATTTAGTTTTTTTTATATTATATAGTCAAACTCCAAAGCTGTTGCGAAACGCTTCTAGGGCAAGCCAATAAAGTGTTTCGATCAAAATAACGAATTTATGTATAATCCTAGGATAAAACCGATTTGGAAAGTAAAATGCGGAAACTTGTTGGCTTTTGAGCTTCTAAGTTTGTGTATAACTTATAAATTACGTTGGCCTCCTCAACGAACACCTTCATTGAAGACAGGTGAATGCGTGTGCCTGACTCGATACTTCCTTCACAGGAAGTTACGTCATTATGTTTTAAGTGTGCCACTCGAATGATTTATACATTATTATAAATATTATACAATGGTAAACTAGTTTATTGAATAATCTGTTATTGTTATTTTGCAATCAGATTTACTGGGAGATATCTTGATTTAGATTTCATCTTTCAACATTTATTATGTAATTATGTAATAAATACGACTGAACTTACATTTTATATTTTAAATAGTAAATAACAATTAGTGTAGGTACAATATTCAAGTCAAATTGTATTGTATTAAAATAAGAAGACGAAAGAAAGAATAAGTATGAAAATTACAACTAAGGTAGGATTAATGCTTTCTTCACAAAGGGGAGTGTTAGCAATTTCTAACGAGACTTCAACTTTTAGGCACAAAACAAAGGCCTAGTTAACACACACATTGTCAAATTTAAATTCTTCACGCATTTGTAAAAGGCTGTTAGGTCGTCTATACGTTAGTTTATTGTAAGTCTATAATTTACAGTATCTATATGTTATAATATATAATTTACGAGTAATAGAACTCCTGTGTCTGCCACCGCAACTACCGCAGAAGAGGAATGCGCAGTTTACTGTTGTTTACAAAAAGGTACATAATATACATTTGCTTTTTATTGAGTTAAACTTAGATTGATGTCTGGTTAGCTGAGGAAAAATGGTTTAGGTACCTGTTTACAGAGGCATTACTGTTGCCTAGATGAGGAAAATATAATGAACTAGACTCACTTTAAACACTGTTGTCATGAAATAAGGTGTTAATTTGAATGAATATTTTACTTTAAATTCAAATATTTTATTCAAAATAGGATGTGACATCACTTATTGAAATTCAAAAACTCCATTCCAAAACGAATGCCTCAGACCTGAGAAAAATGGGCGCAACAAACTCAGCGGGCTTTTTTATCATCGAAAAATATGTTTACGTAGTAATATTGTACAATTAAACTTATTATTTAATAGCCTGAGGGCGGTCACTCGATTCCCAATCTGTGGTAAAAGGAAAGTCATTTATGTTATATATTTACCTTTACCACACAAACGTTTTTTAACAATTCCTTTGAATAACGTAATACTTTTGTTTTGAACATTTTCTGGGATCTTTCGTTGTAAAAGCATATACGTCGCCCCACAAACGACTTACTAACTCGACTTAGCCGAGTAGTAGGAATTATAAGTTTGTCTGTTCCTGGTGTTAACATTATGGTTATGACAGTTTCTAGGAAATTCACTTATGTGCCTATGAAGATACATTACATTATCAAGAATATATTGAGAAGCAACAGTCAAGATGTTCATTTGTTTGAATTTTGCCCTCAATGATTCTTTAGGACCTAGGTTATAAATAGCGCGAATAGCCCTTTCTGCAGCACAAATATTGAATTAATTTCGGCAATGTTATCTGTATAAGTTAATGTGTTACCTTATTCATAATAGTCTGCTAACTTAAAGAATTGCTAATTCGCTCTCTGTCTTCTTCTACTGACCTAAGTCAGAATGAGAAAAAACACTCCTTAGCGGCTGTTTAAAGTTAGCGGACCATTATGGATAAGTGGGTAGGAGTCTAGTTGTTAATAATACGTTAATGTGTGGAACATATATATTCTTTTCTTATTCTTTAGTCATTCTTTCTTCCATTTGATCATCCCGAAACTCCGTCTGTTAATATTTTGTTGAAATATATGAGAAAAAATAAGATTTAGTCATAAGGAACACTATATCTATATGCGTCTCTTCTCAGTACATTTATAATTTTACTACCAGCGTGTGTTTATTCCAAAATTAAACAAATAATGGCAATAAAGCTACTAAATAAAAACACTGACAATTACTGTTACAATTGTAATATTACTACTCTATACTTGGTATACCAAGGTAGAGTTATAACTCTACCTTACATTGGCTAAATTGTGGTGACACTTCCGCAAAAGCCACAATAAAAACAAAACAGAATAGAATACAGAGGCATTGAACTCTCGCCCCTATGGAAGAATCCTTAGAGAGGCTAAAATATAAAGTAGTAACTACATGTAAAACGAATATTGGTTTGTTAGATTCACACTGACCACAAAGCAAGTACACACCAGTCAAGTGTGAGTCGTACTGACAAACTAAAGATTCTGTATATAATAGTGTAAATATTGATGCTTTAATACTACTTTTGTGGTTATTTTCGAAGAACACTCTTTTTATAAAGATTATATTAATTAAAAAAAGCTGGAGACGCCTCCTAAAGATCCCGTGGACGGCATTTCGCACCAATGTATCCATCCTCAAAGAGCTTCGTATTAAAGACAGACTATCGTCAATTGTGCAACTAAGAATACTGAAGTTCTTTGGTCACGTCTCTAGAAATGAGAACTCGATGGAGAGACTGGTAGTTCAGGGCCAGGTGGAAGGCAAGAGAGCACGCGGTCGATCGCCAACCCGCTGGATAGACACCATCACAAAGGCTACTGAGTCCACCATAGTCCAGTGTACTCGCAACGCCTCTAACCGTCAGAAATGGAAGCACATCGCCAGGAGATCTACCCTCAGAAAGGATGTTGACACACCGAACACTCCACCATGTACCTCGTCAGCGCAACCACGACCACTCTGACAAGAGTGTCCGACTAAGAAGAATTAAAAAAAAATTGTTAGATAATAAAATATTAAAGACGTGAACATGACGCCGTTTATCAATATTTGTCATAGGGATTGAGCAAAAACAGAATACTACATACTTCACTAACTCACCAACACCAAAACTAGCACACATGTCAAATGTTGACAGCTTGTTTATTTTTATTCGTCATCTAGGTGTAACGTCACCAAATAGTTTTGATACTATTAACTCGGATCTAAGTGGGTCTACTACCGTGTAACAATTTAACAAATTGTAGGTCGAGAACTGGAGTGTGACGTATTGCTTTAGATAAGCTCTGCTATCAACGGGGTCAATGACCGATAAGCTTACAACTTACTTGTTCCTATTAACTTAGTTACACCAGCGTAAATAGATTTAAGTATCAAAGATAAACACTAATAATAGTGACAATACTTGAAAAAAAAAATTATGAACAATAATTGTATATTATATGTTTATTTAGCTTTTGTCGTTATAAAATATTTTACCGTGTAATATGCCTTGTTAATAGAGAAAAATTTAATGGCGTACTTAGTGGCTTTAAGGTTACGTACATCAAAAGGAAAAAACGGAAACTCTATAGAAACATTTTGTTGTCTGTTCATCTTATATCGTCTTATACTACAAGTAACTATAGCAAAACTATGAAAAGTATACATTTGTAAGTTAATTATAAAAAAAATTGTACGGAACCCTCAGTAAGCGAGTACAACTCACACTTATTCGGTTTTTGTATTAGTCTTGTGTTTTTCGCTCACAACTTTTTTGATACATTTTCCATTAGTCTAAATAAACTTTAGAAACAAGAAAACTTGTCGAAATATTTTAAACGACAATCGCCTCCGGTCAGTTAATATAGGTTAGCCACTTATTGTGCTGACTGTACACAAATATTTATCAACTTCTGTATATTCAATAACATTGACAGGTAAAGGATCCTGTCTGTCTTCGACAAATATCTCATCTGTGGGCACATCAAATTGAATAATACTCATTATCTTGGTGAAATCTGCTTCCAAGTTCGATGAATTATTCAATAAAACCTTTGTGGTCACCGTTATACAGCTTTACAATTGCCTGAATTTCTTTTAAATAATATTTTTGAATAAAAACGTTGCAAGTATTTATTTTATAATAAAAATTATAATGCAATGCCGCTTGGGATTGAAGCTATAATTCATCCCAAGCCCAGTAAGATCAATAGCTACGGCAGTCTCCAAACGGAAATGCAGTACTGCTTGTTTCACGACAGAAAAAGACACCGTTGTGATTAAGAGGTTATCCTCTTAGCCAGCAGCCCGTATAAAGAAAGGCTTCTTAGACCACTAGTTAAAATTACAAACTGATGCCTAGTAAGCAATTTGTTTTAAAGTTAATTTACTTTTTTACCAGTGGGAGGCTCCTTTGCACAGGAAGCCGGCTACATTATGGGTACCACAACGACGTCTATTTCTGCCGTGAAGCAGTAATGTGTAAACATTACTGTGTTTCGGTCTGAAGGGCGCCGTATCTAGTGAAATTACTGGGCAAACGAGACTTAACATCTGATGTCTCAAGGTGACGAACGCAATTGTAGTGCCGCTCAGTTTTTCAAGAATCCTGAGCGGCACTGCATTGTAATGGGTAGGGCGTATCATTTACCATCAGCTGAACGTCCTGCTCGTCTCGTCCCTTATTTTCATAAAAAAAAATAAAAAAAAAACTTAGTAAACAGCTTGTCTTTATCAAGTTATTTATGAGTTAAGAGCAGAACGAATCGTCGTACATCATTGTTTTTACCTTCTAATGTTTATGTTGCACGTAAACGCATTCCAACTTTTTTCATTTGGCTGCATTCCGAGCTATTAAAACATAAAATTAAATGACAGGTTTATTGGTACGCGCATAACAATTTATATGACTCTAGCTAATATGACCCGACAGACACTGTTCTGTCAATAGATAAAAAGCATGTAAGTATCCAGGAATAATGTAGTCTAAAGCCATCGGAAATGTGTAGTCAAAGTTAATTAGTTAAAAATGAAACAAAAACGTATTTCAGAATGATCATACCCTGCAACTATCGTTCCTTGTGTGAACAAGACGGTGCAGGGGGAGGGTGGTATAGATATTAATATCGTATTTATGTAAACAGCTATAAAGCGGTAATCTTTATAATTGCCATTTTTTTAAAGAATTGTACTATATCCAATAGTAAGTTATCTTTAAGAGATAGACATATGCCCTCGCAGACTTTTTTGGAGACCAATATAAGATACATAATTCCACCATACATTATTTTGTTATATCGAAATGGGTGATAGCGTTTTCGTTGAAAGCTCCCAGACGGCTTATTTTTTTTCCGACGCCTCCAGCAACCTTCCTTGAGAATCACGCTATAGATACATTGGTAAAAACAGCATGAAAATCGATGCAGTAGTTTTTGAGTTTATCGCGAACAGACAGACAGACATGACGGGGGATTTGTTTTATAATATGTAGTTACATATATCAATACAAAAGTACAACCAAAAGGTACGGAGTAACTATGACTGACTCCAGAATCGCGCTGCTCGGAAAAAAATTCTGCGTCATTTTCTATATAGAAATCTTATTCGAAAACAATGTCCTAAGGGTTTTAAAAGGCACAAATACACTTGACTACTCTAAAGAGTATATCTAGGTAGTCTTGTGTAAGTTTAACTTAAGTTGTGTACTTCCTGTTAATGAATCTAGCTTAGCGTGCTGCGACCGGTCCAGTGTGCTTAGATAACGGGACGATGTGAACTTGAATTGCGATCGTGTCAGTACAAGAGTATCCTGGTAGCTTTAATAACAACATTTACATTTAGTGCTGCCATTTAAGAATGCAGGAATGTTTACAATATAAGAATGCTTGTATTTTTAGGGTTTCGTAGCCAAATGGCAAAAAACGGAACCCCTATAGATTCGTCATGTCTGTCTGTTTTTATTTCACTATGTCACACCCACTTTTTTCCGGAACTATAAGTACTATACTACTATGTACTATGAAACTTACTGCAACTGAATAAAATAGAGAAGAAAATTATATTATGTTTTATTATTCTACGTTCCCGCATAACAGTGTCAAAGTAACTCTATGATTTTTTTATATTTGAATTTCGAATCAGCCTCAAACTATAGATATTTTTGAAGTTATATTATATAGACTTATTCAAAATTATTTAACATTAGGTCAAAGCTGTTCTTCCGATATTTTTATAAATGTATTATCATTTAAGTGATTCAAATTGAAATGATATTCCTTACTAGCTGCCACTAATAGTATCCGTGTGGACAATTGTGCGAAATACCGCCAATAATTAATTACAATGCAATGGATTCTTGAATTTTTTTAATAACAGTACAGGACGAGACGAGCAGGAAGTTCGTCTGATGGTAATTGATACGCCCTGCCTATAACGAAGCAGTGCCGATCAGGATTCTTGATTGAAATAAGTTAGATAATAAGTAAACATAAAAAGGTAATACTTCCATATTGTAGATATACTTTGTCTCTTGTTATATAATTTTTACAAACAGGTAAGTACCTACGCAAAACAATTTTCATCGTGGATTACCAATTAACACATTTGGGTGTAAATACCACGAACAATTAATTTGTGGCTACATGTGAAACTAACATCACAATTCATCGCCTTTTCGAGACTCATGTTTGTAGAAATGCATTGTTATATTCATCGCAAGTTGACATGAGTATACCCACTAGATACGGAAAGTTTAATATTTGTCATGTATGCCCTCAGAATCTCAACTCTCCCTTCGGATATACAAAACGGTTTCTCAAGAACCTAGTTGACTTTTCACCGTGTTCAAATAAACCGTTTATGTAGGTACGACGAAGACCCCTTTTGAGATCACGAGAAAAGTAAATGCAGTAGTATGGTCTATAAGAAATTCTTATAGACTATTAAAGAAAAGAAAACCAATAACGTAAAACAGAAGACACGGTCCACTATAAAGAAACGAACTACATATTAAAACTAAAAAAAAAATCTTGAAAGCAGAATTGCATACTTAAAAATGTGATCTATTGTGATATACACTGCTAAAGCTCACTGCTGAGATTATTTTCATGAATCTTATTCTATATATTTTTAAAGAGCTGAATTATCTCAAGTGGTTAAAGAATTGGTCCTAATAAAAGTTTGTACACAATCAAGGAACATACTAGCAATGCTTTAATTAATACTTACTTGTATTTTAAAACAAAACACAATTAAACGAAACTATTTATTTATTTATTTATTCAAGGTCCACCAACACAGAATACACAAGACAATTCATAAGATTATAACATTAATTTCAAAAATCGTGTTCCTGCAATTACAGGTGAACACATCGTGCACATAAACATACAAACAATTTAGTTCTTAACTATATAAAAGTAAATTGAAGTCCTATAACGCTAACATGTTAAAACAATATAAAAAGATAAATTAATTCCACAAATCATTACAAGCTACAATACAGTCACTTCATTATAATCACTAAAATACAATATAGGTACAATATATTTTGTCAATGCGTTTTTATTATAAATTAGGTCATTACATTTTACTAATCAGTGTCAGGTTTCTCTTAAATTGTGCTACTGTATCTCCAAAAATATCTATAGATCGCTTGTTTGAAATTATAGTGTTGTATTGACGCTATTTGGTTGATTTCTAAAGAACTATAATCCCCATGGCTGTATAGGAATTTTAAGTGTCCCGCTAGGTTTATTTTTTGTGCAGTTCGGTTCAACATGGACTTTTTTGTGGAGTAAGCACATTTCTAAGGGTGTTGGTGATTAATTTGAAACTACTTCAAATCTTGAGTTTACATTTCGCGCGGCGATAAACAACTTTTTTTAATGAAGCAAGACAAGTTCTGCCATTTTGCATTACTTACTTCAACTTAGTATCAAAATAGTAAAAGTAATTAGAAATTAATTTAAAATCCACTTTAAATGCCACATTTCGTAACCGTATTTTATCGGTTAAAAAAAAATAAGATAACATCGCTCGAGACAACATCATAGAGCCCGTCTCGACCATAAGATCACCGATGAACTTAAAGTGACTACAGAATTACAAATTTACAACAGTTGCTGGCCTTGTCGATCTGTACGATGTTACATCGCAGACCGCATCGATGCTGGCTACGTTGAAACGTTTGTTAGAGAATCACACTGCAGGTGACCCGTACGCTCGTTTGTCCTCCTATTCCATAAAAAAAAAACAAAAAAAAAAGGAAAAGGCGCAGTTGTGGTACCAAGCTGACACCGAATGCAAAGAAGTCAATGGTAATTTGGCAGCGTGCAGCCCAGTACTGTTGGAAGTGTCACGGAACCAGCAGATGGCTACTGTATGAGCGGCTGCTTCGTTTGGCGCTGCGTAGAGACCTCGCTTATTATGGTTGTGTGACTTCTATGCCATTGTCCGTATCACGTGCTCCGAAGTGCTGTTGGACCTGATCCCCGCCGCTGAGTTCCACCTTCGGACGACACGTCAATTCCTTATACATCAAATTCATATATTTTTATTAAAGACTAGCTGATACCCGCGCCTTCATCCGCGTACCCACATGTCTGTCTTTAAAAACTTCTAAAACTTTAATACTTTATAGTTAGTGAAAGATAAGGGCCAAGTGTCGTAGGAATTAAAACTTAGAAGACTTAATTTAAATCTATCCTCTGGTGGAAGGTCAAGAGCGTGGTGGTATTTATTTAACATCAGGGGAGTTGTATGCTCGTTTTTCTTTCTCTCCCAAAAAAAAGATTTGTATCTGATTTGAGCAGTTGTTGAGCGGGGGCCTACTGCATAAGAGGGGGCTGTACTAGATAACACTTATTTAAATAACTTTATTGTTCTCGCCATAAGTGTGTGGTTTGCTAATGGTTTGTGGTCTTGTGTGGGAGGCCAAGGTTAAAAATTCACACGGCTTAGTAAAAATACAAATAAAAGATTAAAATTAAATCTGTTTTCATGTCGCTAGTCTTATGACTGCTTACACTATAATATTGTAAAGTCTACGATTTTTCGAGGTTCAAAACAATGAAGTACCTATGTTATTTTTTTAATACCAGTTATCAGAAAAAGTTGATATATGGTTATGTAAAATCATTATCTACTGAAAATGAACTTTACTAAAAAAGGAAAACCATTTATTTTGATTATTTTTGGATTTTGTTCATTATTTTGATTAGATTTAAATGAAGACGTGTGTGTAGCATAAATAAACAGAATGTGTTTTGATTCAATGTGACCTCATTACCTCAATTAGATTGAAGAATTGAAACATTCCAAATTGAGAAAGGTAAAAGTACCTCAAGAGTAAAAAGTGTATTTAAGGGTAGGCTCCCAAAAATTTGCCTCGCTCGCAACTTCGCACCAACTACCGGCAGCTTGACTCCTGGAATAACTGTTCATGGGTGGTTGGTTTGTTTGGTTTTCCATCAAGTAAACCACTTGTTACCATTGCTTTAAATAAATAAAATAAATAATAAATTGGTTAGTTTTTTTGAATTAAGTTAAGTTATTTAAGTTTTGTTAATATGAGTGAGACAAGTGATGAAATGAAATTAACTTGCGTTGATATTTTACCTGGAGCTAGATATAGCGATATTAACATATTTAATTCTTTGAATCGCTTTTTATCACTGTCCAAAACAATATTGATTTTATTTTATTAGCTTGATGGTTGGTTATCACCGGGCTGCTATAACACCCGCGTTGGAACATTGTCACGTTGAAATCTTTATAACGTCATCATAGTCGTGAGCATGCAAACCATGAAGAGAAGAAGTGGTCTATAAGTCACCTCACAGGAGAGTTAGAGACCATCAGCACGACAATACAAAAAGGCCTTGAAAATATATTAGGAAAGTACCTATATGATTTTTATTCATCATATCTAACAACATAGATACGACTACGGGTCATAGATATCTTATTAATAAATTTTGTTTACAACCCAGAATAAAGGTATAGATATATACAGGCGCAACAGAAATGACAAATCAAACATATCCAGACTAAGGAAAATATGTAAAAATCCCAGCGGGAATCGAATCCCCGACCTGTTCAACATAAGAGTTGGGCAAAGGCCTCCCTTGTTTTACTCCATTTATCGTGGTCCTGTGCCAGCTCTGACCAAGTCTTATTATAGGCATCCAAATCGTCACGCCAACGTTTTCGGGGTTTGCCTTGACGTTTTTGCCCGTCCTGAGGCACCCAATGCATGACGACCTGTATCCACCGGTCTGCATACATCCGACATACACGCCCAGCTCAGTTTCACTGTAGCCTTTTTTCTCTCACATCAGCAACGCCAGTTTTGGAGCGCAGTTTTCTTATTTGTAAAGTGTAGTATCTTAAAATAAACGTCTAGATAATAATATTATTATTATTTCCATATGAATAGTGTATTAAAATAACACATCTCATCCCAAGCGAGCGTGTAGGTGGTGTCTATTTGTAGCAAGGTTGAAATATAGTATTACACATTTTCTATAACAATTTTAACCTGATCTCTCCGATTTGTATTGATATTAAAGAATAAGTGTTCAATGAGAGGTCTAGGATAATTGGTAGATTCTCAAGATCACCTTCGATGTGTTTGTCTTCGTACACACACTTTCCTTCATATTCTTATATGAATGCGTACAGCTACAGGATATCATATTATATAATTCTCTCAATAATGCTCGTGGAGTATGTAACCTAATCACCTAACAGCCACAGCTACATCTATTTTCTTAAATATTATGCAGTTACCACAATAATTTTATAAATGTTGGTTCTATTTCTTCTAACGTATTACATTTATCTGTTCTTATATATTTTATTCTTTTATCTATTCTCGCAAAGGGAAGGTCAAAGTGTGAACTCACGTCCTGCGGGCCTACCATGGACTCTTATTGCGATTCATTTGACGACCTAAAATGAACTGTGTTGCTATTTCATACCACGACATCATTTAAGCGATCGAATTCAGGTTGACGTCATATCAAGTAGATTTAGTTCGTTCATTCATTCGTACCATGAGGTGATATTTCAACCTACTGGATAGCTTATGTGTCAAAGTGAGCGATTTGAAAAAAGTTGATACTTACATAGCAGAAAGTTAATCGTGTTCTTAAAAACTTTAAAAAAATAATTAAATATCCCGGGCTATAGCCTGTTCGCAAGAACGAATTGAAAAAAATGGACTCTGTGCTCCTGTCAAATCAATTTATTTACATATTTGATTCAAAGCTCGTTATTTTTACGAAAACACCTAAGCAAACCTTTAATTTGTAATTCAAAGAAATATATATTGATATTCTACGATTTTTTCTTTCCTTTTTCCTTTCTTTCCTCTTTACATTTTTTCTCTCAGTTGACGGTGAGAGAGAGGAAACGGCGGAGACTCCCATTACTTTTAAAACAACACAATATTGTGTTGATCTGCTATTGCTATAAAAAATCTGCTTCTTTCTACTGTTGAGTGGTATTTAGATATGAGCGCGTTTTTAATAAAATTTATAGACACTTCAACTGGCACTTAATTGTAAAAGTGTAAATATATGTCTACCCTTAAAGCTTCTTTCAATCGAAATCTACCAGGATAGGTAATAAGAAATACTTACTTCTAATACCAACATATAATAAATACCTACTGGATATTAATTCATTCTGAAAATTATTAGTAGCTCAGCAAAACTAATAAGATAGATAATTTGAAGCTGAAGTTTCTCAAGCTCGTTAATCTTTGAATTAGTTTCAAAATTATGATTTTGATTGTAAGTATCCCAAACAACTTATTTACTGGCGTGCTAACGCGTTAATTCCAGCACTCATACTGAAAAGGCGTAGTTCCTGACTCATGGACTCCTGTCCATCCAATCCGAATAAAGGAGACAGTTCGGATCCGGAAAACTACAGGCATATAGCTATTACCTCCCTGCTCTTCAAAATTATCAAGAGCATAATTAACCGCCAGCTTTTGGTATCCCAGAGGGTTACTAGTTGATCACCGTCCGTCGGCAGGCGGTCTTCTAGTTTTCCCATATATATAGCACTGGGGGGCGGCGGCAATCGCAAGGAAAGGGAGAAGACCTGGCAGTTCACCTGGATATAGTGAAGGCCTTTGCTCGTGTATGGCACAAGGCGCTTCTCTCAAAACTTCATCATTTGGGCTTCCTCACTGGGTGCAGCATACAGGTTGTTGTCGACGGTTTTTGCTTTAACCCAAGCGCCCGTGAACGCTGGATTGCCCCAAGGATGTGTGCTATCTCACACACTGTTTGGTCTGCATATCAATGATATATTGCTATGCAGAAGAAATCACCGTATACACGGGCCATGCAGGTCTCTCTCAGAAAATCGTCAACCAGTGCCGGGAGAAACTTGTGTCTTCTATCGAATCCTCTCATGAGAAATAAGGTGGCAGAATGGGGTAAATTGAACCTTGTCCAATTTAACCCCCATAAGACTTAAGTTTGCGTATTTACCACTAACTAACCCCATTATCGTATCACCGCTCTTCGACAACATGTCCCTTAAAGCCTCGCCTAGTATCGGAATATTGGGTATCGAAATCACGAGCGATTACCAATTTCGCGGTTATCTGGAGGGCAATGGCATTGAAGTAGCTGGGCGTCAGAAATAGAGCACGGCAATACTTCAAGCCAGTCCACATTCTAGCGCTACTCAAAGCGCAGGTCCGGACACATATGGAGTATTGCTGTCATCTCTGGTCTGGCGCACCCCAGTATCAGCTTAATCCACTTAACCGCGTGCAACGCAGAGCAGCTTGAATTGTCGGGGACACAGTGCTGTGTGAAAGGCTGGATCACTTGGCGTTGTCTAGAGACGTCGCTGCATTGTGTCTTTTCTGCCACATTTATTACGGGAAGTGTTCCGAAGAGCTGTTTCAGCTAATTCCTGCCGCTGAATTCCACCTTCGCACGACACGTCCTCTCCCACCATCTGGATGTGTGTTGGTCCTCCACAGTGCGGTTTTAAGAAGCATTCTTCCACGTACTACAAAGCTGTGGAATGAGCTTCCTTGTGCGGTGTTTCCGTGACGATACAACGTGGGTACCTTCAAAAAAAGCGTGTACTACTTCATTAAAGGCCGGCAACACTGCTGTGATTCCTCTGGTCTTTTCCATATGGAACAAACAGGAACAAACATAAACTTGTTATGCCTACTACTCGGTTGGGTTGAGTTAGTAAGTCTTTTGTTGGGCGATGTATATGCTTCTACAATATGATCCCAGAAAATGTACAAAACAAATGTGTTACGAAATTTAAAAGAATTGTTAAAAAACGTTTGTGTGGGAAAGGTATTATAGCATAAACGATTTTCTTAATGACACGACGGTCTGGGAACAAAGCGAACACCCTCAGGCTCTTTAATTATAAATGTTTATTGTACGATATTACATTGTAATCCATATTTTATATTTAAAAAAAAAAGCCCGCTGAGTTTCTTGCGCCCATTCTTCTCAGGTCTGAGGCAGTCTCTTTTGAATGGATGGTAGATTTTGACGTTCAATAAGTTATTTTAAATCCTATTTTGAATAAAAATATTTGAATTTGAATATGAAAAAACTATATTTTTAACACAAACGACCAAAGTCTGAAGAACACACGTACAAAATGTTGAAGAATAATAATTCACTCGTTTTATGTCCAATCTTGACTTTTATTGACAAGCATAATTCATTCTTAAAGTATAACAGAATTATCTTTATTAATAATTACCAACGCACTCAGAATGACTGTGTCTCCAATATTATTTAGTAGGTACTTGAATAGTTTGTGTGGCATCGAGTATCAAGTGTGTTGAAATAAATTTATTTCCGTTGACAGTACCACACAGTACCGCCGACGGTATATTTAGTAATGACGTCCAAAAGTTTGAAAGATACTTTTTGTTATTGTTAAGTGATTCCCTCACCTTGGATCTAATACAAAAATTGCATTTTCTGCATTTTTTGCTCTTACAAATGTTAATAATTTTTTATTTTTAATATTCCCCTCGCTTTTGGGATTAAATATACGAATTTAAGTTAATTTACATACCAAAATTTGTGGATGATGCGAGAATTGGTACCTATGCAATTTAAATAAAATTTGTATAATATAAGATTCTGTCAACATATTTAATTATGTATATTTTTTTAAATGTAAATAAGGGACGAGCAGGACGTTCAGCTGATTGTAATTCATACGCCCTGCTCATAAGAGAGCTTCTGGTGAGTTCTGAGCGGCACGACAAATGCGCTCGTCACACTATTACAGAATCTGCAATCTCTGAGGCTTAGGATTGAGAAGTGTTTCTTTAATCTGTACGCCGTTAGTGTCCTGGTTAGAATGCATAATTTTTACCTACTTAGTATCATTGCTTGATGCGCAGCCATGCAATGGTTTAAGCCGGAAGTGTTGCTCTAGAGTTTTTTACACACTTGTGAACATGATATGTAAAAAAGCACAATCCTTTAGATATAAAATATCCTCGAGAAAAGTGGAGTATTGTACGATGATGAATTGAATTGAAATAGGTATAACAATTTTATTTTCCAATTTACAAATAGATCCGGTATTCTCGAAAGAGAAATAACCAAATGTTTTTAGATTTCCGTCTTTTATCATAGCCCTGAGAAATGCGATAACATTCTTCACTTATCGTGATTAAATGAATACTTTCGCAACTACGTTACTTCAGATACAATCGATTGTTGACAGATTGTTGTATTTATGTTTCGTAATCGACACACCTATTTCCGTTTGCCACATTACATTTGGAACGTGTTAAGCGATTAAGAAAAACGCTGTCGTAAACCCTATGCCTATATAGTATTGGATAGTAGTGGCATAGTATTGGCCGTATTCCGTATTTCATTTATCAAACCTATTATAGCTATCCATAGACTAAGAATATACTAGCGTACTTCTAATTTGTCAATATATTCGTTAGCTAATTCAGTATTCAAAATATTAAGGGGCTAATAATAATAATATAATAATATTGACACACTTCTTACACAAATTATCTTGCCCCATATTAAGCATATAGCCTGTGTTACGGGTTGCAAGACAACGATATATTTAATACAATATACTTACTTAAGCATACATAAATACATATAAACATCCATGACTCGGAAACAAACATCAATATTCATCATATAAATGCTTGCACCTACCGATATTCGAACCCGGGACCTCTAGCTTTGTAGGTAGGATCGCTAACCACTCGGCTATATAGGCTAATGCGAAGCGTGGCTTAATGTTTACGACTTGTCAATCAAAATTGGTTACAGAAACAATAAATTCGCATTCCTTCTCTATCTTGCTTTGGAATTAATTGGAATTGGAAGAGCAATTAATAGTAAAACTTAATGAGTACTGCAAGGGAGTGTGCAGAGACTGATGAATTTTGAAGAAGAGAAAGAATTATAAAAGAACCGTAAAACCGTAAACGATGGAATTTTAACATTTCTTGAAATAAATGAAAATGATGATACACCAAAAACATCTAAAACTCCTGATGTTGTTAACGGCATCCAATTCATCAAATTGCCACGGAAATGAAATCCACGAGAAAAGATTGGAGAGAGGTACAACAGGAATAAAAAGAAAGTACTGATAAACCAAAATACATATTATAATAAATACAAGAGATAAAAGAAAATCAAAAGTCACAAATACAAACAATTAAAGTAGAGATGGACAATATGATACGAGAGAAGACAGAGAAATCAACAAGTCTGTAAAAGAGAAACCAAGAGACAGAAAAACAATATTCTATATAATGGATCTCTAGTCGGAAGCATGTAATTAGTAACCTTTAAATGTTTTCATAGCCCAATAATTAAGCATCCAAATAGCAAAATATACAGCATATGTAAATGTTGTCCTTGTTGGGCTGAATACCTCACGCATTCCGTCATTTGGGATTTGCATAAGGCTTGCTTAGCTGAGCGCTGCTAATGGTATGACCTCAAACCATTCGCAAGAGAAAATCTTGTTAACTATTAACTATTTTACATATTATAATATCCACCCACTTACATACATTTTACCTGATCAATTAAATTGAACTTTAAATAATAGTATCTCCTTATCGAAAGAGTTTCTATAGCGACATAATAAAAATCACAGCGATTTAGAAAAATTATTGAATCAGGCGTTATTTTGCAGACATTCTTAATTATTTACATTATCTTTAATGTTAATTCTAATTAGTTTTATGAGTCTATGGCATGATGCAGTATTCGGCAAGTCTCGAATTGATTCCAATTAAATTATTATTATTATATCAAAGATATTCTGTCACATCTCTCCGAATATCTTTTTTTTTTTTTTATGGAATAGGAGGACAAACGAGCGTACAGGTCACCTGGTGTTAAGTGATCACCGCCGCCCACACTCTCCTGCAACACCAGAGGAATCACAAGAGCGTTGCCGGCCTTTAAGGAAGGTGTACGCGCTCTTCTTAATAATCTTGCTAATCTTAATGGACACCTCGTCCTACTAACCTAGCACAAAGACTATTTTTATATAACATAATAAATATTCAATATTGTATGCGTGAAAGTTATAATGGCGAAGTAGAAACTTTGCAAAGTTCCATTCAAATCGATAATTGTTATGACGCAAGTCAACAATTAACATTCATTTATTGCATTCTTGTGGAACTATCAATAGAGAGATATTTCAGTACTTATTATGCATTTAATATTAACTTCACCTGCATGTACCTATGTATGTAACTATATGAACAGGCTGTTAAGTGCTTGTCGTTTCATACAAGTTATCAACACTTATATTTAAGCCAATTACCACAAAAGGTTACACAGAATCGTTAGCGCAAAAAATATAACATCTAGATGTCAATGGCGTGTGTAGTGTACTGACGTCTAGTCTTAACATTACACCGGGTCCAGTACATTAAATGCAACATGTTTAAAAATCGTATAAAAAGTCATGAGATATTTCGGTGTACACTTAAGATGCTCTCAGATGAGAAACAGCAAAACATTATCAAAAAAATACTGACTTCAAACACGCTTATATTATTAAAGGTAACTAAAAATTAAAAAAAAAATCTCCACAGAATTTTGCAATTCGTGCCATGTACTTAAATCATAAAAATAACGTCATACAATACTTATACGAGCTGACTCGGCAAACGTTGTTTTGCCATCAATGACGTTCTATAGAACGTCATTGTTTGCCATATATATCATAGTACCCCGCGCCCATGCTCCCCCGTGCTCATTATATGAATTGTCAAATGCAATGAAATTGACATTGACTTAATTATTTGTATTGTAAATATATAGGTATTTCTAAGTAAAAAAAATATCAAAAATATATTGGTTTCGGTTAAGTAATCACCAACATTTCATTTAATAAATCTTCTCGTAGATAGTAAATTAAATACCTTCAAAATACCCTTATAATCTACAAAAAAAGTATATATATATATATTCTAATAAAAACTATAAGATAGTACATTGTATGGCAATTCTAATACGGCTAAGATACGTGCTTCTAAATGTAGTTCCGATACCTATATTCCATTATTTCATTTCGGTCCATAAACAGCGAAGATCTGATATAACAAACTTTAAAAAAACACAGTGAAATTGAGAATCTCCTGTTGTTATTAAAGTCAGTTGAAAATTAATGAAACACAAGAAGAACTAGGTAAATTAGTCATTTTATGCAATTATTTTAATAAAAAGCGCCCTCAGCTTATATTTAATTGATATTACATGTTTTAATTAATGTTAAGCTAGGTATTTTCATAATTTCATATCTTATCGTACAACTCTAGGCTTTTAGCATGCATGACATATTATGAATACTGAATAGCAAGAATTAACTTTCTATAAGAAACCTTGCTTCCGTGTTATCAATAAATTATTATTACGAGTGGTTCCTGGTTTAAACCTTAGCTTACAATCAGATACGACGTACACTTAGCATATGATTAGTATATGAAGAGTCATGACCAGTGTAATTTATAAACCGGATTGTACCGGTTCTCGTAAATGTATAAATACCAGTTGTTACATAGAGTATTTAAATTATTAATTAAATAGTTGAAGTAGTCATTCATTTTTGTAGTGTCATAATCAAATAATATCTATTAATTAACATTCATACTGACTAATAGAGATTTATAACTGAAATAAAAAAAATAAATAAAAAAACAACCAACTTCTTTTGAAGTTTATATCTATTGTTTTGGAATAGTTTCAAAAGAAACTATTCCAAAACAATATACAGCATATGTATATACAATAAAAAGTATAAAAATAATAGCGTATTTTAATACAATCTAATTAATTAATCTAATTCTAGTTACAATAATAACTGTTATTTTTGGAGTCCGTGTCCTCCCCGCCTCTCCTCTTGTCACGTTGCGCGTGCGACACAAGCACATCTCACCTACAACTATGTATATATTATACTAGCTGACCCGGCAAACGTTGTTTTGCCATATAAAGTATAATTCACGCGATAGTTTTATAAGTAATAAAATATTGCCTATATTATAGCCTGTACATCATTTTGTTCTATTGTCAATAGTTTTTGCAGCGCACGCAAAAATAGGTTTTCGATTTTACACCTTGTGTTACAAAATAGCAATTTTATTACGGATCCCTAATTTTGAAAAAAAAACAAAAAATAAATGGACTACCCAACACTGAAAGAATCATTCAAATCGGACCAGTAGTACCAGAGATTAGCGCGTTCAAACAAACAAACAAACAAACAAACAAACAAACAAACACTGCAGCTTTATATCTTTATATATATATTTCTTGTGTGCGTGTGTATGTCACTGAACTCCTCCCAGACGGCTGGACCGATTCTAATGAAACTTTCTGTGTGTATTCAAAAGGATTCGAGAATGGTTCACAATTGAACTACCTCCTAAACGGCTGGACCGATTTAGATGATTTTTTTTGTGTGTTCCAGTGAATTTGTGATTGGTGTGTGTCTTTAGGTGGATTCGAGAATGGTTTAGATTTACAATTGAACTACCTCCTAAACGGCTGAACCGATTTTGATGATTTTTTGTGTGTTCCAGTGAATTTGAGATTGGTCTAGATTCTCAATTCCGTGCATATAATATAATTCTCCTGCTCATGTGTATGTTAGTGAAGTCCTCCTAACGGCTGGACCGATATTTCAAATTTAAGACGTGTGTACAGGACAACGTCTGTCGGGTCCACTAGTATTAGTATAGATTAACAAACCTACCTTGGCTGACACCGTTTCTAAAAATAACAATAATTGTAACTAGAATTAGATAATATGATTGTATAAAAATTTCCAATTATTTTTTTACTCTTTACTGTATATTATATCTTATCACTATGAACATATGGTTGATTCAGTAATTTAAAAATAAAAATATTTATAGCGACGATTCAATAGCACTTATTTCAAGCCTTTTAAATTGAATAAAATTTATTTGACTTTGACATATCGTATGGACCGGAATGCTCATTTCCTATTTTGGTAGCACATGGAAGATAATTCTAAAAATACCTCACTGTCGAGGAACGTTGTTTTAAACTTAATATGCAGGTGTATCAACATCATAATCATTTGCATTTTTTCTTGTATGACTCATTTTTATATGTAATCTACCTAATTGTTAAAAGTTTTTCAACCTTATTTTCTCAAACCGAATTATATTAAACGATAAGACTTAACTTTCGCTGGCGCTTGTACATGTTATTACTTTTTATGATCCTAAAGATATTTTAAAATGAATTTTAAAAAAAATCTCTGGAACGCCACACGATCTGGTTAGCGAGGTGATGAAGATGTTGAAATTTGGCAGCCGATGTCAAAAAGGGCGATATTTGAGAGTCAAGAGCTCGAAGCGGTAGACAAGGGTTCAAGAGTCACGCTAATTTCACGAATTTTTTCGGCTCTAAAATAAACGTATTTATTATTTTGACAGTTCTTCTCGACTCGAATAATGCTTGAATTCAAGCGCTCGAAACTCAAAAAAAAATTAAAATATCTCACAGTCCATAAATATGTGTTAATAATTACAAAAGGCTAAATTCATGTAAATGATAACAAATAGCTTGTGTTGAATTCCTGTGAATAACAATAAGTAACCCGGGATAAATGCCTGTAAATAATAACATATCTTCAAAAATAGCTGTAAAGAAAAACACGCTTCTAATAAAGTTGTACAAACAAGTCTTGTTTACAAAGAACTTCAAAGCATTCACTTAAAATGTCTCTTCATATGACGAAATTAGGTCTGTTGTCAACTATAACGTACATATACATCGAACTTCCGTGTTCACGATCGGTCGTCTGTCGGTTCGACCTTTAACACATGATTTCGATGAGATGAAAATTAAAACAGCCGAGGACTAGTGGAATGCGGTAAACCCACTCACCTTGCGAAGAAGGCGACCACTCACTACAAAGCCGTGTTTAATAGAGCTCGGAATATATGTGTAACAAAATATTTACAACTTGGTTTTATGATTTACAATGGTCAGAGGATAAAAGACAAAGATTAACAAAATAGATTAAGAAAAAGAGAGGAAATGATAGAGGCGTTTGTTCTTATTCCAGTTTGAAGGTAAGAATTGAGGTTTGAAAAGGTGATGTATGTGCAAAATGTCACTGTTGTTAGGCGGATGATATCATATAACTTAGAAATTATAAATATTAAGTAGCACCATAGTAATACGAAGTTACTTACTTAGATCGTAGGGCTTGCAAAAAGATAGTTGCCGGCTTTATTAAGAAACTAGAAGGCCTAAAGAAAGTTTAATTTTACTTTAGTGAAATTACTGGGCAAATGAGACTTAACATCTTATGTCTCAAGGTGACGAGCGAAATTATTGTAGTGCCGCTCAAATAATTCTGGGTGTTTCATTAATCCTGAGCGGCATTGTATTGTAATGGTCATGGCGTATACTAGTACATTATTATCTGCCACGTCCTGCTCGTCTCGTCCCTTATTGCCATAAAAAATCTTTTGGACCTTAAGAAGAAAGTTGTCAGCCTTAGAAGGACGTTTTCATAAGATAATAACCAAAAATGTAACAGTTATGGGGGAATGGCATATGGTGATAATTCTAAAGCGATGCATTATTTTTAAAACTGAGTACTATTTTGAAACTTATTTGTTTCGTTATCCCCTCGAAGTTTATTTATAAGACTATAACAATGTCAGGAATGGGTCTTACAAGTAATATTTCGAAGCTACAGTAAAAGGATGATTGCAGCAGACTTTCACAAATAGCTATTACTCCCACGGCAATTTTCAATTAATTCTTGTGTGAGGTTTAATAGATGACATTAAATGCCTTTCGACGTCTTTGTTTTGTTGTGAAAGGAGACAAACAGGCAACCGGGGAAAGTGTTACAGTCACTTATACTTATAACATTTTGGTTTTCCTTGTGTATGTGACATCTTACATTTGCCGACCCATATAGCCGAATAGTTAATGACCCTGATTACTAAGCTAGAGGTCCCCGGTACGCATCCCGGTAGGTGCAATCATTTATATGATGAATATGAATGTTTATATGTATTTATGTATGTTTAAGTAAGTATATTGTATTAAATATTTCGTTCTCTTGTACCCATAGTACAGGCTATGCCTAGTTTGGGGCAAGATTATTTGGGTAAAAGTGTGTCAATATTATAAAAGAACATGTATTAAAACGTAAAGTTTTACGAAATAATAGGACCTATTGATATTGTTTAATGCATGATACAGACGTATGAAATAAACGTGAATATTTCAATCGGAAAATCGTTAAATATACCACTACGTATTATAATAAATACTGTATATATATTATATATATACTACTATAACAATAATCTCGCTTTTTTGTTTTTTTTTCATCAAAATAGCCACCACTAACGTCCAAATTGTAAAAACTTCAATAGAATATGACTGTATTTAGTCAAAGTTTACAGTTACATAAAAAATTAGTAATACTAATTTTGTAGACAAAACTTTTTTTTTAAACATTTGCGCTATATGTTATCTTAGTCTTTTTTAAAAAAATACATTACTTATCAATAAAAACAATGTTAAGTATGGGGCAGTATTACAAATAATAAATTTTGAAGACAATGACTCAACGCAATATTAAAATTTGGTATTTATTTTGTTTAAAAATAAGGCATACATAAAGATATAAATTATTATACACATGGTCAGAAGGTCAGAATGTCACTGGGCAATATTCAAAACACCAAAAAATTTTACAGAAAAGACAGCTTCCTCAAGTATTATTATACCCTATTATAGAATGCAGAAGGTCAGAATTTCATTGAGAACTTTTAAAGGTAAAAAAGGACAGGTCAAAAGCTAGTCTTAAATTCATTTTAATCTATATATATATAAGAGATTTCCACGTATATAGTCACTCATCACGATATCTCTGGAATCCTAAGCCGTAGAGACTTGAAATTTGGTACGAGTTTTTTTTTATTACTAACAGAACAACGTCTGTCGGGTCAGCTAGTTTTTAATAAAGTGTCAGTTAAAATAATGAATAATAAATGTATAGGTACCTGATAATAGATTTGAATTAAAGTTTAAAGTCAAAAGCCCATTCGAAAAGTATGCTTCAGCTCTGAGAACGACAGAGCAATAAACTCAGCGGGTTTCTTTTTTTTTTCATAAAAATATTGTGACGATGTAATATTGTACAATAATATAAAAATTCGAGGATAATGACACAGCCGTAAAGCTTGTGAAGTCCATTTAAATAAGAATGATATTAGTAATCACGTCAAAATTAATATACCCTTTTATCGTATGTAGAAAGTAAGAATGTCGCAAATTCGCACATTATGAGACGACGTTAACTCGTATTTTACGTTTTGCTTTCGCCAGTAACACCGGGGTCACTGTGTACAAGTGCCGCGGCCACACACTCAAGGTGGGAAGCGAAGGTTCCATTTCACTCACGCTTTGTCGCGTGTTGCCATTATGAAAGTTACATTCAGTTTCATTAATATTTTGTAATATTGAATATATTGCTTTATGGACGCTTAGAATACGCGATGATGTTAGAGACATAAGGTTATTTAGAATTTTAATATCATACGGTTCTAGAGATGGAGTTAGAATACTGACGTATATACGACCTGACAGCCCGACACGGTACGAGTGACCAATAGTATTTGTTATCTAGCTGACCCGGCAAACGTTGTTTTGCCATATAAATTATTTTTAGAGTTAGAGCGTTTCTTGGACATTGCAACATTAAGTACTTTATTTTTCTAAAATAAAAAGTTTTTTTCTAAAATAAACGTAGGCTAAGTAACTCCTTATTACATCAGCTACCTGCCAATAAAAGTCCCGTCAAAATCGGTGCAGACATTTCAGAGATTAGCCGGAACAAACAAACAGACACACAGACAAAAATTGTAAAAAATGTTATTTTGGTATATGTAACTTATATATATTGTAACTGTAATTTATATTAAGTATAATAATAAGGTGCCAATACCAAGCGTGGCTGACTATTTACGACTTGTTAATCAAAATCGGTTACAATAACAATAGATTCGCTTTCCGTTAAAGTTGTTCTTCTCTCTTACACACTTTGCTCGTCTATACTCTATACATTTCTATGCGTTTGTTAGTTCTCTTTTTATTCATATTAAAAAAAGAGTACAATGAAGACTTAAGACTAAGATGCGCCCCAGAAACCTGTGTAGGTTTATGCGTGGTGCAAATGCATCATTTATTTTTATACATAAGAAGGTATACTGTTAAATAACAAAAGATGCAATAAAAATATAAAAAAAATAACTTAGTTTCATTCATACAAATACCAATACTACCACAGATAAATTGGAAAAACAGATGAAACGTTAAATATATTGATATTTACATGCCAAAATAGTAAAAGGGTTAAAATATCAATCTCAGATTACCAATTGAGTATTGCGATTGAACATCGAATGAAATAAACGGCTGTTAGTCTTTTGTTAGTGTGCCATGAAGGTTTCATCATTCTCTATGTAGGGAAATTTATGTTAGAAAGTTCGTATTTCTGTCGCCAAATTAATTCGCATCAAAATATTTGATATAGAAATATTTGTGTTAGAGAGAAAGTGAACACAATATTATCATTTTTAAATATCCCTAATAAATAATTAATAATTTGACATAATCTTACAAAACTAGGCCTGACTGTCTAATTTAGAATATTTAACGTTTTTATTTTTCAGCTGATGGTAATTGATACGCCCTGCCTATTGCAATGCAGGGCCGCTCGGGATTCTTTAAAAACCCAAAAATTCTGAGCGGTACCACAATTGCGCTCGTCACCTTGAGACATAAAATATCAAGTATCATTAGCCCAGTAATTTCACTAGCTACGGCGCCCCTCAGACCGAAACACAATAATGCTTACACATTACTGCTTCACGGCAGAAATAGGCACCGTTGTCGTACCCATAATCTAGCCGGCATCCGGCGCAAAAGAGCCACTAAAAAAAAAAAAAAAATTTTCGCACTGGTAAATATATAAGAAATAAAATATATAAGTTTGCTTATTTGTGCGTTTGTTTTCGATAATTTCAGAAACTGCATGGATTCGGATGCTGGTTTCGCTGTTGTAATAACCTTAGTTTACCGTAAAGCGATTATTTTATCTCAATTAGGTCACCATTGACGAACAATAAACACTCATGGTCACGCTCAAAAATTTTCTAAATCAAAACTCTACCTACGCAGCTATTAGGCAGTTTTCGTATAGTTGTGTTTCGACCGCACTTTGAATGCAACGCCACGCAATGACAAAGTGTTCAGTGATAGCACAAGATAAACTGTCCAAAAACAGCATATCCAAACTTTAAAAGGATGAAGTGTCGTATTTCAAGTAAGTGTCCCTTTAAATTAACAAAATTGTGGAACTAGCTTGAAGTTTTTGCTAAATAATTTCAGTTCAACTTAAGTTTCAACTAAACTAAAACAAAATGTTCTTACCTCGTATTCGCGTCCGAGCATCCTATAAGCGTATACAAAAGACTTTGAATATTACTACGACGACAAAAGGTGTTAATTTGAGTGAATGTTTTTGTGTTATCTGTATAAATTAATGTAAACGTACATAGCATTATTATTCTATAAATACAGCATCATTCGGACAGTTTTTGTGTTATTAGACGACTTTTTAATAGGCGATTAAAAAGTCGTCTAATAACACAAATAAAAAAGGTATATCTGCTTTTCAACGGTTACAAGTAGAATTAAATAAGTTTGTAGCACAGATGAGAGACACTACGGTTAAAACTTTTATATATAATATATTACTTGGTGTATTACAAATGTATCTTTGTCGTTACACTTGGATACAAATATAGCACGAGTATCAACCGTCCGAAGGTCGATTTGTTCATGACAAGAGCGGGTTGCGATCACTTCGCATTCTAATGCTAACAAACTGCTTTTCTTGCCAACCTTACAACCAGGTAGTAATAAGATGTTTCCTTGGTACACAATAATATTATTAATATTACAACAATTTCAATGCAACTATATAGTTATAATCCATTCTCTTTTGTAGTAGGCCCGATAATCTTAGGAAATCTTTTATGCTTGCTATTAACTTTTTTAAACTAAAAACTCAGGTATTTTATGTTAATTTATTTCTTCCCACTCTGAAGGATAGTTCAAATTCATATCAAAGAGGATGTAAATACTAAATGAAATTTAGTTTAGTATGAAACGTGCAGTCATTTGAAATAAGTCTGAAATAGTAGTATTTACAGTATTGCGATTGGCCACGAATATATAATCCGGCTAAGTTTGAAAGTGAACAGTTGTCAATCTGTTGTAACGTCCGTTATATTATGTATTTAGTTAATTGTAACGGAATAGATAATTTCTCAAACTTATTTTGTCGTTTTTTTAAATCATACAATCGAGGGAATCGCTTTTTGTAATTGGTATCTCTTGGGTAAAAATACTTACTACGATGTGAGAAATAACAGCTGTCAAGTTGCACAGATTCTTATAATGAGTCTCAAATGTAAACACATTTCAACTGGGGCGCTTCTTGCGTTCTGTCAAAGTCAAAGTTTTTATTTGCATAAACATGTTAGATTGATGTTACATAAATATTATTAAGTACATGTTTGCCACATTTATGACGTGCAAATTTTATAAAATACATTTCTAAATCATTGGTTACAATAATATAAATTTAACAAAAGATTAGTAGCAGTATTATATAGTATATAATATAATGTACAAAACAAATGTATTACGAAATTTAAAAGAATTGTTAAAAAACGTTTGTGTGGGAAAGGTTATTATAGCATAAACGATTTTCTTCATGACACCACGGACTGGGAATAATAAAGCGAACACCCTCAGCCTCTTTATCCATATTTTATATTAAAAAAAAAAAGCCCGCTGAGTTTCTTGCGCCCATTCTTCTCAGGTCTCTTTTGAATGGGTGGTAGTTTTTTGACGTTCAATAAGTGATTTTAAATCCTATTTTGAATAAAAATATTTGAATTTTGAATTTTTATAGTCAAGTTTTTAGTTGAAAATATTCGTCTAATGAATATAAGCAGTTTTTATGTTATGTTATATTTTTCTCCACAATATATTTCAAAACAAATCCTTAAGACATTAATAACTCAAAAAAATATATTACAAGCAATTAATTCATTTGATATATATTATTTATACCATTAATAAATCGTTATAATTTCTTCAACTTACTAGATAGCCCATAATTCCCGCGTGAAGAATACGAAAAGTACACGACATTTTCATGTAAAAGTCGCACCGGTAGGACGGAATTGATAATCCTAAAAGATCAACGCGAAAATACACAGATTGTCGCTAACCAATTAAGGGCATAAACATAAAATACTTTCTCTTTGAAATGTATAGAGATAACGTTTTAATTAAACAAATTAATTATCTTAATGATAATTTAGGTACTTTAATTCTTTCTTCTGTATTTACTTTAGCTTTATCAAATTTTTTTATGAAAATAAGTGGACGAGACGAGCAGGACGTTCAGCTACTGCTTATTGATACGCCCTACCCATTACAATGCAGTGCCGCTCAGGATTCTTGAAAAACCCAAAAATTCTGAGCGGCACTACAATTGCGCTTGTCACCTTGAGACATAAGATGTTAAGTCTCATTTGCCCAGTACTTTCACTAGTTACGGCGCCCTTCAGACCGAAACATAGTAATGTTTACACATTACTGCTTCACGGCAGAAATAGGCGCCGTTGTGGTACCCATAATCTAGCCGGCTTCCTGTGCAAAGGAGCCTCCCACTGGTGAATTTGACTTGAGTCGTCAAAAACAACTCCAATCTTATTTCTTGCATATATTATTCCCAGCATTTCTTTGTAACATCTATGATTTCAGGATTTAAAGTATAAGCACTCTTTTTTGTAGGATACCTACTGTCTCGACCATAGTTTCTCAACCTTATTTTGCTCACAGCCCACTTTGAGAATATGTTTTTTTCTAGAATATTTTCGTGTACTTTAGTGCCTTTTTAGACTATATTTTTTAATCTACCCTCGCCCCATCTGCGCCATCTCAATGCCCTCTAATTTTCTCTGGGTCTTCTACTGCCCCTCCGAAAGTCTCAAATGCCCAAAAGGGGGCGTTGTCGCCCACCTTGAGAACTTATGGACTCTAGACGAACATAGACACTTCTCAGTAATTCAACAACAATTTATTAAAGTTACAATTAGTTTAAATTTAATTAAATGCTTTTGTAGTACTTATAAAATATTACTTCATATAAATGATCGTAATCTACACTTCATCTTCATATTGACACTAACTATGAAAAATTTTATTTTACGTGCACCTATAACGCAATAATATTCATAAAAATGGATTATTAATATAAAAATGTAATTAAAGAAACAGAACTTATCATTTGATCTTTTGAAATCTTAGATCAGATGTGAAAACGTCGAAAAAATTGAGTTTGACAGTAAACCTCTATCTTGAGCAATGCCACACTACACAAAGTGACATAGAAATCGCAAGTGTAAGACGAAGCTTGTCACGCACACTAAGGTAATAAAACCATGCCTGTTTTCATCGGTTGTCTAGCAGCAAAAAGCTCTATCAAGACTTATAAATTATCTGACCGATAATTATTATGAAGTCACACTTCGGACAGCAATACCATTGGAGCGGCACTTTTGTCTAAACATTGCCCGACCTGTCACTCGATACTATTAAAACCTGTTCCACAAATATTTCACCGGTCCCACACGACTAGAATGAAAACAAAACATTGGGCACGCGATCAGGAATCGAACTTGGACCATTAACGTGCCAGACACGCCTACCTGTTTCGTTTAAAGTTGCTGAGGTACAATCAAACACACAAGTCAGTTTTTTTCCCTGTAATATTATAATTAACCACTTAGATCATATATACGCGTAGATAGTCTATAATAACTATGAAATCGTCGAAAAAAATTGAGGTTGACAGTTAATCTCTATTTTGAGCAATGCACGCACACTAATAGTCTCGAAAAATTTAAACAAATAAATATTATATGATTGTTCTTTGTCAGTACATTTGTGAAAATGAAATATACGTTCACAAAAATCGTCATCTTTTTGCTCTTAATAGTGATTTTCATTATTATAATACTAGAAATAAGGGATTGCTTGCTTCATAAGATACATAATAGCTTTAAGGGTAAATGTATACACTTTTATAATAAAGTCCCAGCCAGTGTTCAGGCATTATCTATAAATAAATTTAATTGAATATCTAAGTGATTGGACAGCCTGGGACTAGATTACGATTATTATATAGCAATAGCAATGACAGTACAATATTGTATATTTCATTAAAAAGAGCGCAAAAAAAATAATAATGGGAGAGTTTCTTGCGCCGCTTCTTGTCTCTCAGAGCGCCATTTGTTTCCGAAGTGATAGTGTCTAGTATTTTAGAAATGATATCTAAAAGAATCAATTTTGAGAAAATAAATGCCTTTTATGCCTTTTAGCACAAAGTGACACAAATTGCGAGTATAGGATGAAGCTTGTTACGCACACTACAGTAATAAGCCTGGCTAAGGTTGACCAGAGGGTTAATCCCAGAAACCCGATATTTCTGTAGAGTTGGCTGTACTACTAAAAGTAGTTGCTTATGATATACACTGGCCTGCAAAAGTAAGTATCACACTTTTCAAATTAATTTTTTTTCTTAACTATAGAAGGTAGAGACTTAGATTAAAAACGTTTTGTTGCAAATTTTATAGGCTTTAATTCTTAGAATCTAAAATTAGACATTAGTAACATTTTTAACTTAAAAAATATAAAACAATCAAAATAGACATTTTGAGTTTAGTGTAAAAAAATTCAACTAAAATGTATTACATGTTATTTAATTTTTAATAACTGGTATTGCCTCCTCGAGCTCTGATTACAGCTTCGAGCCGGTTTGGCATACTGAACACTAGGTCTCGGAGCCGATGTTGGGGAATATTCTCCCATTCTTCTACCAGGGCCTGCTTTTTGTGCCCTGAGGGTAGTGGTGGTGGTGGTCTGCGATTTCTGACTAGCCTCCCAATCTCATCCCAGGCGTGTTCAATCGGGTTGAGATCAGGACTTCTTGATGGCCAAGCCATTACACTGATACCAACCTCGTGAATATACTCTTGTACCATATGAGCCGTGTGTGGCCGGGCATTATCATGCATCAGCATCGATCCATCACCCATATGTGCTAAATACGGGCCAGCATACTCATTGAGAATCTCTTGAGCATATCTTTGCCCAGTAAGGGGGCCATTTTCTATGGCTAGTAGCTCTGTGCGACCATCTGAAGATATGCCAGCCCATACATGTACACTGCCTCCACCGTATTGGACTCTTTCTGAGATGCAGGCTTGAAGGTATCGCTCACCAGGTCGCCTGTAAACACTTCGCCTTCCATCAGAAGTGTAAAGGGAGAATCGAGACTCATCTGCAAACAAAATTCTCGACCATTCTTCTTCATCTCACTGCATGTGTTCACGGGCGTATCGCAGTCTCGCTACTCGATGCTGTCTCTCGAGTTTTGGGCCACTCGCTGGTCTTCGGGGTTTCAAATTTGCTTCAACAAGTCTTCTTCTCACTGTACTGTCACTAATGTAGTCCCTCCGGGTCTGAAGTAGCTGTTGCTGGACTTCAATTGCATTTTGGTGGCGATTTCTTAACACAGTGGAAATAATATAACGATCTTCTCGGGCACTGGTACACCTGGGTCTGCCATTACAAGGTCTCCTCAGATGGTGTCCAGTCTCTTCGTACCTTCGCTTTACCTTCTGGACCGTTCGTACCGTCACACCCACCATTCTTGCAGTGCGACGCATACGGATGCCTAGTTCCAGAAAAGCCATGATCCTAGCACATTCAAATGATGAAAGAGGCATAATATAATAAAAGTTATGTGCTTTATAGCATAAATTTTTAAAACAAGACCCATCGATCTTGAAAAAAATTTAAAACAGAAAGAAAAATGTGAATGGTAAAATTGTAATTCGGAAACGTCCACTTTGAAAAAGGAATGGTTTTGTTTTTAAAGTTTTTTTTCAGTCAATTCTTAAAAGAAGGTTACCGACTATAAAGTTTTTATGTACAGCTTTCGATTAATTTTTCGAAGTGAAAACTTCTTTAGCGGCGTTGAGCATTTTTCTTGGGATAAAATGTTGAACTCGCGTCAGGACACAATGTACACAATGTTTATGTACAACATTAAATTCTCTTTGGAGTCCTTTTATTTCGATAGTATATCTTGTGAACTTAAAACGTTATCCCAATTTTAAAAGTGTGATACTTACTTTTGAAGGCCAGTGTATATGCTTCTAGAATATGATCCCAGAAAATTTACAAAACAAATATGTTACGAAATTTAAAAGAAATGTTAAAAAACGGAAAGGTTACTATAGCATAAACGATTTTCTTAATGACACCACGGACTGGGAATAAAGTGAACCCCCTCAGGCTCTTTAATTATAAATGTTTATTGTACGATATCTTATGTAATCCATATTTTTATATTTAAAAAAAAAGCCCGCTGAGTTTCTTGCGCCCTTACTTCTCAGGTCTGAGGCAGTCTCTTTTGAATGGGTGGTAGTTTTTGATGTTCAATAAAAATATTTGAATTTGAATTGGTTCTGAAAATACCAATACTATGTTAGAGTAACGTGAAAAATAGAGGCCATGTTAGATGTATATTGCTAACAACAATTAATGTTTCAAATTAGCATATGACGGTCACACCATCAAGGTGTTATATGAACTACACTAACTCTCATTATCAGACTAATAGTAAAATGTAATTAAGCGCATTGTTGAGACAACCTTGAGAAGATTATGTGAAACTATTACTCGTTTTATAAGTGTATATGTTATAGAAATACAATATAAGTATTGCTTGTTAACCAGTGGGAGGCTCCTTTGCACAGGAAGCCGGCTAGATTATGGGTACCAGAACGGCGCCTATTTCTGCCGTGAAGCATTAATGTGTAAACATAACTGTGTTTCGGTCTAAAGGGCGCTGTAGCTAGTGAAATTACTGGGTAATTGTAGTGCCGCTCAGTATTGTTGGGTTATTCAAGAATCCTGAGCGGCACTGCATTGTAATGGGAACATTCTGCTCGTCTCGTCCCTTATTTTCATAAAAAAAAAAACCGTCCTCACCTATGATTACCATCACCTAATTAATATTTTTGGTCATGAGAAAAATAGATAGTATCTCATTTGTTTCCAAAGTAATTATTCTAATTTTTCTAAGGTTATAAGAATTTAATATAGATAAATTATATCATTAAAAACAAGGCTGATATTTTTAAGTTTCTGAATCTACCACTTAATAATAACATCAGTAGCAATACGATATAATGACTAATGAATTTGATAAAATCTAAATCCCTACAGCACTAATATAAAAAATACTCAAAATAAACTCAGAAATATTAATTAATGATATAATATTATTACTCGCATAATAAGTATGCTGTAGATGTATTTTTTCAAAGCACTTGTGGCGACGACAGTACAATCGTACATTGAAACCAAACAAGTTTACGAATAGCGTAGCGATATAAAATAACTTACTAGGGGGCCAGTCATGGCGAATGCTATGTGGAATTATGAACGCAAAACATTTTAAAATAATAACAACTATTTCCTGACCAACAGATTAAACTACAAACATAATTTATACATTTCGCGAACTCATTCTCTCAAACGAAATTATTCTATTTATACAAACCTTTCTTACTTCGGCCATTTACAAGTAACTAATACATATTATTAGCAAATAACTTGAAATAGAAAACAGACCGAAAGGCGTGCAGTTTACAAAAAATTGCGCGGGAACGTAACAGTACTTGCAGTACGCCATATTGAGTAGTTAAGACCGGCTCACTACAATTTGCAGAATGGAGTTTTATTACAACAAAATATTACTTTCGTAACTATAAATTAGTTAGACGTATATCTGAGTCTTTCATAGCAAGTTTCAATGCTGGCAAGACGTTTGATTTACTTAGCACAATGTATTGCGAATTACTTTGAAATTATTCACACGTACCTATCAAGGACAGATAACAATAAAATGCTGTCGTAACTTTATCAAAAAGATAATTTGCTTTGGGATAACCTCCTTATACATTTCACGCTGATTTGCACTTCATTTCGCTAAACACCGAACTGCTTTCAATTAATTTTTCGAAGTGAAAACTTCTTTAGCGGCGTTGAGCATTTTTCTTGGGATAAAATGTTGAACTCGCGTCAGGACACGTGGCCTGATCGAAAATTCTTAAGACAGTCACTGAAATTATGGAAGAAAGTTGATTTTTCTGAGAGATATAATATTTAAGAGAATATTATAATCAACTACATAAAAGCTAGTTCTTTTATAATAAATAAAGCAATTCATGTGAAATTATTCTCTAACCATTCCAAAATATTCAAAAATGCTTAACGTTAATGTTCAAGTTTTCACTTTTGCCGGCACTCCCGGAGTGCAACCCGTTATTTTTTGTTATAAATTTTTAACTGTGGTCTTTAATTTCCATCCAAAATTACTATCTATATTTGGATATTTTATCTACGAGTATATTGGCTTAATACACGGCTACAACCACACTTGGCTGGATTCACTTTTACTATTAGAATTCACGCGAGTGATCGCGCAGTGGTGAAAACAATTTATTTGTGTCCGATTATAGGAATGTTTATTTAATTAAATACTTTCACTCAATTCTATATCATAAGACTAGGGTGTATTACTTTATATTATTCCATATACATATATCCCAAACTTCCTAAAGTAGCTCAATGAGACAGAAGTTCCTTCAAAAACGTGTTTGTTTCACACATACATATAACAACCCTTCTTTTGCGTTGGGGTTAGAAACTATGAAGAACAATCTCTAGGCTTGCCTTAGCATGCTTTTAAAGATTATTGCAAGGAAAGCTAAAATTTATTCAAATTTATTTAATTTTACCTAACTATGAGTATTGTGTCACAACTATATTTTTGCTTGGAATTTTATTTATTTTTTTAATTGGATTTATTACGTCTGCAGAACCAGCGTTCTGGGTAGTTTCACGACATAAAGCTGAGAAAACCACCTTTTGGTTCAAAATTTGTGTCTTTGTGTATTTTTTTTTGTGTTTGTAAATATGTTTTTGAACCAATAAAATTTATTTTCTTCGTTCCTTCTTTCTATTACTTATATCTTATTTTTGCTACGTATGTTGATCTTTCTGACGTTATCATCAACGTATAACCCGTCGGATTACAATTCCGGCAATGCTCCTCTGATTCCTCTGGTGTTGTAAGCTACCCGGGGCCGCGGTGATCACTCTTCTTCAAATTAGTAGATTGAGTGTAGAGGTTGTTGCAAAATAAACTAAAAATGTGAAATGTCAAAATCCAATTTTCAGTGACTACATTATAACCTATGATCAAAACGTACAATCTTAGAATAAAGTTAATTTTAAAGTCACATTGCACGACAGAAATATATTTATAAATAGACATGATTAAATTAATAATGAAACAGGCTTCCGTCTTCGATAACAGCACCACAGAAACATCGAAAATTGTGAACAACTGAAACCAACAAAAACTAGGTAAGACTATTAAATCAGCGACAAAAACCGGCCGCGTGTCGTAAATAAGGCTAAGTGTAAAGATAAAACCTAATTACCCACTTAAGTTTCATCTTTGTAATGTAAACGATGACATACTCTGTGGCCTTGGATGTCATGTATAGTTAATACTTAGTTAAACAGATCGCTAATCATGAATAACGTTTGAATTAACTCGAAAATACTTTGTTTGAAAATCTTTTTAACTAAGAAATAAAATGAAGGATTTGAGAATGATTGGGTAATAAGTTATTGAGCAGATTATAATTCGGTAAAAGACAAACTAAGAATTATTATAAAGTTCAACGTTCATTATAAGTTTCATCATTATATTATGACATGAACACTTAATTTACGATTTCATCAATTAGTGCTTACTTAAATCAATTCAGAAAAATTAACTTTAGACATTAGTTTCAATGAATAAACTTAAAGAAATTGGCAGTAATGTTCGTTAAAAGTCACAAAGTAAATAATCTACAATGTGATATTATGGATTTTTTAGTACTTGAAGACATAGGACTAATGCTGGGGTTAATGCAAGTACTTTTATAGTTCGTGTGCCCAAATATTCAAGTCTCCCTCTAATACACCCATGCCAAGAAGAGTACCATATCTAATAGACCTACTTTTGCTGCACCCTACTAAGTCCGACACCAATTATATCACCTAACTGATAAGTATTCCCCTACCGTAACTAATCCATAAACGTATATGGACTAGTATACCGTAGTAGGATTATGGGCTAGTTACAATCACAACAAAAAAACACACAGGAATTGCGTTTTAATAGAATTTTATAAATTTTGATTTCAAAGAGTTGGTTTGACTTTCTTGCTATTTCTTTTCATTAAAGTTCAACAGCTCTCCTCAACTGGTGGTAAATGGTAAAATGTGTAACTATGTAGGTATAACATTCAAAAGTGCTATTTTGCTACTACACGAATAAAAAATTACTATTTTTTGACTTAATTGATTAATTACCATTTCAGTTTGAGTTTATAAAAGCATATCTATCCTTGAATCAGAAAAGCAGTAATCGAAAGTGTCGAAAGACTGCAACACGCAGATCTATTGGTCAGTTTGATAGCGAGCCACTTTCCCCAGTGTTTATGTTTCACACGTTCTGAAGCAGTTGTATAATACGTGCCAATGTGGGAAGATAAACATGTTGGCAATTTCATTTTGTAACAATCGTAAACAAAATAGGCATATACAATATTGAATAACTGTTATCGCCGTGCACAATTTAAGATACATAACTCAACGCAAATACATTCACTAAAATCAGTCAATAAACAAAATGGTTGTTCCTGTTTAAACTTCAATTCAAAACGCACACGTATACCTTCACAAACTTAAATTATTCATACAGTAATATTTTAAAATGAATTCAAAACAAAAGATAACAAAAGAAATATATAATACATATACAAAATACATTTTACTAAATAAGAAATACATATATTTACAAAACTCAGTATGAAGTGTTTAGAATAACAGAGTTTATTATATTATAGAAATAAATTATTTTAATTAAACGCTCATCAATGCATCAGAAAAGCAATTTTGATTTCCTTGTCTATTTTAATTCCATTAGAATGTTATATGAAGTAGTAACCTGGGGTTCTTTTACATCATAAATTGAATACTTATGTGTCTTTATAAGTTGACTGATCTAATATTATGCCGTCACATTTTATTCAGCCGAAGGTCCTGGTTGAAATATTTATGTATAAACCTCCTTTAGAAGCTCTTTTCATTTGAGACGAATCAGAAACATACCTACTCAACAATTATTTTTATAAAAGTCATACTATTGTGGTTTTACCAAAGGCTTTGAACATGAATATAAATACGTCTCCATCCAGCCTAGCGAGCAGTCGATCTAAGCTTCGAGTCTCCTTCCGAGACGCTCTGCGCCTTAGAGCTACATTTCCGGCCTCCACGGCCCCCGCCCGGCTTCGCTTTAAAAGCCTTAGGCCTATCAGCACAGAGGAGGTTTTTAGTCGGTAGAGGCCCGACATATGGGCCCCGTTTCGGGGTCTTGAATACGTAAACGTATTTTCCTCCTCTCCGAAAAAAAAAATTGTTGTCCACATTGCCAAATAAATATACTTGAAACTCTTCCAGCGACTGTTGCTAATTACGTAATAATATGATGTTTAAATGTTTTCCAAATTAATTATGACAAATGTCAGTGTTGACGTATTTATAATGTAAAACTCACCGAGTAGGATTCCAATGAATGTGTCAGCAATTAAGAAACCTGAAATGAAATAATAAAGTCATATTACTATTGACGATTAGATTAGAATATAAAGTGTTAGAGCAACACCGAAACAAGAGGATGTATGAAACACGAAATAAACATATATTATATACTTCTTAGAATAAGGATTGGTCTCCGCTGCAATCCAACTAGATACTGCAGGCGTACTCGAGCCAATCTCGAGCAATGTGCAACGTTGACGTGCCACATGTTCTGTTAAACTTTGCTGATAATTGAAACTACAATGCGGGGTTGCGTAGTAAGACTTTGTAGAAATAATACTACCAGTAAGACACTGGGATCACATATCATCAGTAAATATTTTGTATTTTATTAATTTCAATGTAAAATAACACGAAGCGTATGTTACAAAATTTTAAAGATGCCATTGAGTGTCAAGATACCACGCACACAAGCATCTAATAGTTGCCGTAATAAAATTAATGGTTCCCATTTTGATCACGTGATTGCCATTTCCAGACAGTTAAATACTCTAAAATCCCCGAAGTTATAAACACCACTTTGTATTATTATTAATGCCTGTCTTTTGTTTCAACCTGTCACTTCTTCAGCGTCGTAAAAATATAACTTGCCTCGATTGTAGAGTTCCGCAGTGGGTCGAAGTGAAAGCAAGTATATTTTTTTACAAATTCTGCATAACGGTTATCGTCTTTAGGTACCTACTTAAATTATCAACGAGGTTAAGTGCTAAGTTGATCTCAACTTAAAGACCAGTTGATACATTACAGACATACATACACCTGTCTCCGAGAGGAACAGTTATCTCCCATTTGATACAGATAATATTTTCCTGGCTCTCCTTTCCCTCGACCTTTCGATGGAAAGGGATAAATGCGAACCCTCATATGTTTCCTGGCAATTGGAAGCTAATTGAACATTTTAACAAAATTGACTTAAGTGAAACCAAAATATGCAGATTCTACCGTTTATCCCCACTTAAGACCCAAAACACATCCTATGGCACTGTGAAACCATTACTAAGAGTGGGACTCAAATTCAAATTTAAATATTTGTATTCAAAATAGGATGTAACTTCACTTATTGAAAGTCATAAACTACCACCCATTCCAAAATGAATGCCTTAGACCTGAGTAGAACGGGCGCAACAAACTCAGCGAGCTTTTTTTTCATCATATAGAAAAAATATGTTTACAAAGTTATATTGTATCTACAATTAAACTTATTATTTAATAGCCTGCGGGCGGTCACTCCATTCCCAATCTGTGGTATCATTAAGAAAGTCATTTAGGTTACAGTTAGTTACCTTTACCACACAAACGTTTTTTAACAACTCATTTGAATAACGTAATACTTTTGTTTTGAACATTTTCTGGGATCTTGTTGTAAAAGCATAGACATCGCCCCACAAAATACTTACTAACTCGACTTAACCGAGTAGTAAGTATTATAAGTTTATGTCTGTTCCTGGTGTTAACTAATAAATAAAATTTTTTGGTCATAATTATGTGGGACTCGCATTGTTCATAAATTTTGTTCCAAAATTATTTTTTATGCTTAATCCCAGAAGTGAGGAATATCACTCTAAATAACAAATTATTTAGATCATAAAATGAAAAACAAATATTACACAATATTTAACAACATAAATTGAGTTATTGATAGCATGATCATCCATCTACATCATCCATCATCATCGCTTGCTACATGCTTGAAATATAAATTTATTATTATTATATAATAATTACTAAACGTAAGTACAGAAAAATAATAAATGTGTCAAATTCAAATATTATCACTTATTCGAAATCACTTATTGAATGTTAAAAACAACCAACCATTCGAAATAGACTGCCTCAACTGCCACTAACGATATTAACGACAGATCAAATAGTTGCTTTTGGATATTTCAATATTATATTGCTAGAATAAAGTCAACAAAAAAAATAATACTACCGCGCAAATTATTACTGGTAACATTGTTTAGCTTTACTGTCTCGACGTGTTACATTACCGGTTTTGAATAATGACCTTTTTAACAAAATCCTGATTATATATAATAAATCTATGAATAGTTTTTGCGTTTTGCTCGACCATACAGACGAACGGTCAAATTTTTTACTAACTACATTTTAAGCTTCAAATAAACTATGATACTATTTTATCATACTTAAAAGATTGTAAAGCTATAACAGAAGAATACCAAATCTGAATAAACAAAAGATTAACACAATATTAGATGTATTGTGAGCACTTAAGTGTTGCGCAAATATTTCAAAACCAACACAGATTCAGCAAATTACAAATTATTTAAACAATAATTTTGAAATATTTTGTGCTGAATGCATTTAATGTCGAAATTATTTTAGTTATGTGACCTGTGTCTTATTCCGCGCTGCGATGAGCTCATTGTTATGTAAATATATTGCGATGTTCACCTGCGCTCGTAAGTTTTATAAGAAAGGTTAATCACCAACTAAATATAATTATCTTATAAATTGACTTTTGTATGTGACAACTAAACCATATAAATGGCGCGACTCGGATGCGAGTTGAGCCGTTTTACCCGGTTTTGAAAGGTTTAGGACCAATAAAAGAAAACAAATACAATTTTAGGATTATTTCTTGTCTGTGTGTCCGTGGAGTGATCATTTTAGATTATATGATGACAGATAGATGACAGCCGACAAAAACGGCGTTCCGCTCCTTTGATTTTTCCTGTACACGCTTAACGACGTGTTAGTTAAACACAAGCTAAACAAATTTTATTTTAATTTTATTAAATAAATTTTAGACGCCGTTGTTATTGTAATGTCTATGACGTTATAGTTAGGTCACTGTCTAACAAAACACGTGTTTAAGCAATGTTTAAATATGTTGTTTTTGTAATAACACCATCTGAGTTTTTTTATATTTTAGTTGTTAATGTCGGATTTGTAAGCTAGGCTTCTGTTTGTGACCATTTTTATTAAGCTATTCTAGGCACTGTTTGATGTAATTTACGTATAGATTACATTTTGGACAATAATAGAGGATGTATCAACTGTGATCCTTCCGATTTAACCGGATGGATAAAAATTTAGAAGTCAGATCGCGGTGGAGTATCCGTGGACGTGATCAGAAAGGTTTTAAATATCCTCAAGTATCACTTATCTAAAGTTTAATAATCTACGTATAATATTGTAGTACGGAACGGTACAAATTTCTTCGCAAATATTTTATACAATTATTGTATTATATATTTCTTGGTAAACTTATTTACTTAAGCTTCTTAGAATGTTTTCAACAAATCCTTGCATCTAGGGTAATTTATATATAATAAAAAGATATCAAATAAATACTCAGTAACTAAAAGAGTTTCCATAGTTTGATTATTTCACAACACACTGAAAATATATTCTAGCAAAAGAAAAAAATAATGCTACTATTAGTACTTTATATTATGTACGAGTAATAGTAAGAAGAGATAAAAAATATTAAGGGTCATATTTCAATGCCAATAATAGTTTATTTTTACTCTTTCACGCCTAATCTATTAAACCGATCATCGTGAAATTGTGCCACAATTCTCAGAGGTACAGAAAGGATATAAAGGCATTTTGTTCCAATATAACGATTTTACTAATTTCCACACGGGCTAAGTCGCGGTGATAACTTATCTAAGGCAAAATAATATTTTCAAGAGTTAACACAAATTGGAGAGAGTATGTCTACTCTCTCCAATTTCATGTTGCTTTATATGACAATAAGTGACGAGACCATCAGGACGTTCAGCTGATGCTATTTGATACGCTCTGCCCATTACAATGCTGTGACGCTCAGGATTATTGAAAAACCCAAAAATTTTGAGCGGCACTACAATTGCGCTCATCACCTTGAGACATAAGATGTGGAGTCTCATTTGCCCGGTAATTTCACAAGTTACGGCGCCCCTCAATACGAAACACAATAATGCTTACACATTACTCTTTCACGGCAGAAAAATGCGCAGTTGTGGCACCCATAATCTAGGCGGCATCGTGTGCACTTGAGTCTATCACTGATAAATGCCTTTAGTCGCCTCTATATACTTATTGTACCAGCGGGAAGATTCTTGTCACAATATACCGGGTAATGACGGCTGTGGAATGAGCTTCCTTGCGCGGTGTTTCCAGGACGATACGACATGGGTACCTTCAGAAAAAACGCGTACACCTTCCTTAAAAGCCGGCAACTCTCCTGTGAGTCCTCTGGTGTTGCAAGAGATTGTGGGCGGCGCGGCGGTGATCACTTAACACCAAGTGACCCGTACGCTCGTTTGTCCTCCTATTCCATAAAAAAAAAATAACGGCGTGTAGCAGAAATGTACATTATTGTGGTTCTGTTTGAAAAGTGCCGTGGCTAATTATATTACAGGGCTAATGAGACTTAACTTCTTATGTCTCAAAGTGACGAGTGCAATAATGCCGTTGAGAATTTCAGGTTCATTCAAGAATCCTGAGCGGCTTTCGATTTATTTACTTATACATACAGGTAATTGTTTTAATATTTGAACTTTAAAATAGTATTTAAATCAAGTATACCTATTATATTTATTCATAATAATAATTAGATGGACTAAACTTGAGCGCGATTATTTTTTCAGTCTCTTCTTTGACTTAAAATACTCGATTTTTTCTTATAAAAATATCGATATATAGGATACATATCCGATTTGTCGATATTTTTACAATACAGGGTTTGGATTTACATTTAGTTATGAAAATATTATGTCATCAGCCCTTTTACATGTTCAAATTTGTAAACAATAAGTACGAAAATCTGTAAGGTGAAAATTAAATTTAAAGGATCCGTTACATAATTAGTATCAAGCGAATATAAAATGTTTTTTTTAATGTCTAATAATCAAAGATACCTTTATTGAAAGTTTTGAGCAATTAATTCAATAAGTGAGTAACTCTTTAAATACGCAATACGAATAACTAAGGCTGTGTCTATATTTAGCGTCCAGTGCAATCACCTTATTCTTGCTATCGAGTGTTATTTGAAAAACTGAATTGAATGATACAATTTATATACAATCACGATCTCCTATTTAAGTAACGATTAAATTTATAGTACTTTGTGTGCAAGCATTTGTTTTATCTCTTTGAATTTTCATTGTGAGATTTAATACGAGACGGAAAGATCTTTGAAGAAGAGATATTAAAGCCTATTGCAAGCACAATAAAGGCTTGAATGATCTTGATGACAATTATTATGTTATAAGAATCTGTTATTGTGCAAATGGTAGAATTAATGATGATGGAATTTATAACTTAAGATTATCAAAAGTAACGGACACAGTTGGCTTTTTTGTTACTTAAGCTACGAGTAGGTTGGTCGTTACTAAGTTACAAATAGTAACAGTGCAAAAAAGAGCACAAACTTCAAAAATGCCTGAAACTAAATATAATATTAAAATATTGTGTAACAGTATGTTTGTAACGCTTTCACGCCTTTACTACAGAGTTAATCATGAAATTTCACAGAAACGCTGTCAGGGATCTAAAGGAAAGAACAGAACATTTTATCTCGAATTTGTAAAAGTTCAAATGATATGAATTCAAAGTGAAAGAGGTCGCGGGTATAAGCAATTTTTTTATGAAAACGGAAGTACCGTACTCACCTAATTACTGACTTACTACTAACAATGGTGATAACTCCCCATCATCCTTTATTAGATTAGCTGACCCATGTAGCCCAGTGGTTAGTGACTCTGCCTACTGAGCTAAAGGTTCCGGGCTCGAATCCCGGTAGGTGCAAACATTTATATAATGAATATGCATGTTTGTTTCCGAGTCCTGGATGTTTATAAGTATTTATGTATTTTTAAGTAAGTATATTGTATTAAATATATCGTTGTCCTGTTCCCTTTACCTTTAAGTTGGATTTTAAAATGACAGATCTTCAAAATTTACCCTCACATTTGAAGTGATATGTCTCAAACGTGAGAAGTTCGGGCGCGAAAAAGCAACCCTCATTTTCAAATAATTAAAATAACATTACAATTAAAATTAATTCAATAAAAAGCCCGGGGGGAAACGCCCCATTTCCGTGATTTGTTATCGTCAAGTGAATTCATTTATGTTATAGCCTAGTTATAGTTATAAGAACGTAACCTTTGCCCACTACATTCCACTCCTCAGGATTCTTAGATAAAGTTCTCAGCATCACTGCGATTGCACTCATCAACTTCAATCATAAAATATTAATTCTTTGTAGTCCAGCTATTTACATAGTTTTGATTGGTGAGCGGAAAAAGCGACGCCGTTGTAAAAAATAATAATCTAGATTTTTTATACTTAATCATCAAACTTCTAATTAAAAAATGAATCTTTATAAAAAAAGTATGTCCCTATGTATGCTTAGATCTTTAAAACTACGCAACGGATTATGATGCACTTTTTTATAGATATAATAATTCAGGTTTATATGTATAATACATGCATAGTATAGTAGCGAAACACTGATAATTTTTGAGGTTTCTAATGTGATGTCGTAAATAAACATAATTTTTTGCGCTTACATTGCAAACGCTGGCTGATCAAAATAATATACTACAGTATTGTACAGAATAAAAATATCTACAATAAGGTCCGTGATAGTACATATTTATGGGGATGTAAATATGGATAACCAACAATAACAAATTTATATAAATATCCTTTACTTTTACGAGAAATAATCGCTTATTTACGAAGCGATTTTAAGCAATTTACGGCCGTCGTCGGTCTATTTCGTTCCCAGTTGGAAATATACATACGTTCAAGTTTATTTTGTTCATGTATTTGAAATGTGGACACATAACATTGTTACTACTTTAAACGTCTTCAATGAGGATTTACCCTTTGACTCTTGGTGTATGTAACAACTTCTTTATCTATAATAATTAACCAATCTTTACTTTCATTACACGTAATTAATAATACTCTTTATATAAAAAATAATAAATAAACTTAAATAATCTATTAATAATATTATTTACAAATAGAATACATCGCGAACATCGCGGTGGGCAGGTAAGGTGCCCATGAAGCTGGCAACGTTTCCTCTTTGCATGGATTCAGAGGTACGCCTCTGATAGACGTTTGGATAACTCTGTTATGATTTTTTATTTTTTCTTTGTAGATACAAGAACAAGTCCTCATTTATCTATATAATAAAGTTTTTTGATGTAAAAGTAACATAACACTGTTATACTGTTTTAGAAAGTTAGTGATATTATTACAGTCACCGCCTCAGGCGACAAATTTTTTGTCTGATGCGTGAGAAAGTGTTCTGTTCATTAAGAACTTTAGATTTTCATTATTCACAACTGCGTTTCGTGAATATAATTAATCATTTTAAGCCGTCAGTACGGGTATTGTATGTAATTTATAACTGTAATGATTTTGAGTGATTATAATGCGTAAATAGAGAATGTATTTTAACACACTTTTCGTTTCGTTTGAAATTTAGTTTCATAAAAGGGCAAACTATTTTTACAACTGTGGATAAGAAAATTAAACCAAAATTTGAATTCTAAGAAAGTCCTTTTTCTTTCGTAAATATTTTTAAGGTCTATTTTTGTAAGAGGTGACGTATGTTTCTGTATCTCCTAGCTACAAGGCGTCCACAGTGTATCCTAGTCGGTCCTGTCTGAATATCTCTTATGAAGAAGAACTGTCATAATATTCAATAAAATGAATAATTAGACTGACATTCTGAAGATTCAGAAATTTAATTTAAATATTTGCAAGTAAAAACGATTCAAACCCACTCAGTTCTAGCCTATTTGAATAAAGTTGTGAGTCAACTGGGTTTGAGTATTTGGCTTTGACCTGCTGTGCTTGAGTTCCATCCTCCTGTTGTTTGTCCCATTGTCATAAGTGTAGTCAGTAGTAGAATACTCAGTATGAATTTGTTAAATTCCAGTTAAATAAGTTTTAAATAATTTCCAATAATTAATTCCATTCAAATCAAGCTAAGGTTATTTTGGATAAAAAAATTCATTCAACGCACTAAAAATTATAATAGATTATAAGAGAACAGCGGACTTTTCACATTGGAGGTTAAGCCTCTGTATGTAAACTATTATAGGAATAAAGTTTAAAATAAATTAACCAATAAATTACCCGACTTGTTAAGCGGTCTATCCATAACAGAGACAATATTACACCCCGCGGTTTCTGATCCTAACACGTCACAACCCCAGACCCCAGTCCCAACGCATTGCGCCCGACACCCTTAAGCTTGCAGATCGAATATTTCATACCCCTGTTATTAGTACAAATTAGTAACAATTCCACACTTGAAGAAATTTCTTATTTTCGATACTTCAAAGTCCATTTCATTTAATAAATATTTACACCTGCACTCACAGTCTAATATAAACTTGAAAGGTAGCTCAATAAGCGTGATAGAATTTATAATGAATTTGAATTTTGTAAAATTGGAATCGCTTTTTGTCACGACTTTCATCAAGTGGCGTGTGCGGTTGACGCGTTGATGTCTTTTGTATGCAATACGTTGTCAATACGCGGACGTCGCTGGTTCATTGGCTCTATTCAAGAATTCTAAATATAGATGTTTGATTGATTTTATTTCTTCTCCAATGGTTTCTTTTCTCTGAATTCTTCGACGTTTTGAAGCACGACTATTATTGGTCCATCCACTCTATTCGGGAATTCTAAATATAAATGTTATAACGACTTGTTTTTACCTGCTATTTTTTGTTATTGAAGAGAATCGGAGGAAACTCATGAGTACTTCATTTAACAAAATATATCATATATTGTATTTCATGCATGTTTGCTGTTTTTACTTCCTTCGAAACCTTCGAGATGTGGACGTATCGTAGGATGCTCCGCATAAGTAAGGCGGTTAAGTGAGTCTAACGCAGAGGTTCTTGTCGAAATGCAACATCGGGTTAGTGTATAAACCGTCAAACAACGTAAGATCTCGTACCTCGGTCATATGCCATATACAGCGCAACGATAGGTACCGCCTGCTGCAAACTATTTTGATGGCAAAATTGCTGGTAAAAGTGGTGCTAAAAGAAGAAAGAAGTCATTGCTCAGAAACATTAGGGAGTGGACTGGCATTAAGACAGTCCAAGAAATATTTCGTTAGCCATGGACAAGGAGAAGTTCAAAACACTGACTGCTGACCTCCAGTAATGGAGAGGCACGTGAAGAAAAAGCAAAAATCAATCATGTTATTTGCAGGTTTTATAGGAAACAAAAGACCCTTAATGGTATATTAATAACAGAGATTATATTTATGGATTACTTTTGGGCGTTGCGGATTCAATCCCCGCCTCAGGCATGTTTAATAAAATCCCAAATAGCCGGAATAGTTAAAGCAAGGGATGTTTAAATTGAACAATATTTGCCATCTTAAGAAAATTCAATTCGATTGAAGAAAAACCCTTGACTACTGGGTTTCATTATTTTAACAATGTTTTTTTTTTCAAATGTACGAGCCTTAATCTAAATAGGCAAAATAAGATACGACAAACATGTCTGGGTTATCGGAAATACGTATAGCCGGAAGTGCAGTATGACCATTAGAAATTATCAGGAGGTTAATATTATCAGAGGAACATAATAACCATCTTACGCTTTTGAATCCAGCGGAATCACAGGATTGTTGACGGTGCATCATGTTTTTCGAAGGTACTCTGTCATATTGGCCTGGAAATCCCGGGAAAGGAAGTTCGAACTCCAATAATCCGAGTAAATATTCTAGAGATCCAATGCAGGTTAGCTTGTTGACTATTGGCAATAATTTGACGCTTGAGTGCGTGGAATCTTTGAATATGCATGCTGATATATTCTTGTAAATTAGTTTTAACATAAAAGTCTGATAAATAATGAATAAATAACACAGGTATGACAACTCTAGCTAAAGTCACGGAGAGTATATAAGTATATATATTATCAATTAACACACAGTTACGGTATATATTTTATAGACTCAGATTGATATTGATATAAATAGGATTTCTGAAAGCAGGTTCACATTATACACCAGATATTATCTGTGATAAAAATTTAAAATTATATGTATGTGTAATGTACATGACCGTAATGTTCTTAAATATAATATAGATATAAAAAATAAATATAATATAGATATAAAGTAGATATAAAAAAACATTTGATATAAATTTTTTTTCATTTAATTTAATAATATTACACTAATAAAGATAATCTCGAACAAAATATTTAAAGAAATACCTAACTAAACACTTCTTTCAATTTGTTTACTAAATTCCCAAAGTAAAAAAAAAAATTAAAAGTAAACAAAAATAAGAAACATTAAATGTAGAACAAACAAACAAAATGACGTCATCACTCAAAATTGTCAACACATCACATTTTAGCACGGATAAAATGTATCGTTGTTTGTAAATAAAACAAATCGATAAACAAACAGACTCAATGTTTACATTCCTTTGTGTGTTTAGATTTCTATCGTTACACCAAAGATCATGGACATAAGACGGAGGAAGTGGTATTGCAGATATTGCGCTCTTGCTCGCACTCAGGGTCGTAGTGGGATTTAAAGTTGTTACGCTTTGATATTATCCTGCACATGAAGTTAACCATAATTATTTTTTTGACAATAAGGGATGAGGCCAGCAGGACGTTCAGCTGATAGTAATTGATACGCCCTACCCATTACAATGCAGTGCAGCTCAGGATTCTTAATTCTTAAAATTTTGAGCCGCACTACAATTCCGCTCGTCACCTTGAGACATAGGACGTTAAGGCTTATTTAACTAGTTATGGCGCCCTTCTGACCGAAACACAATAATGCTTACACATGGTAAGGCGGTTGTGGTACCCTTAATCTAGCAGGCATCCTGTGCAAAGGAGCCTCCCACTAGTGTCAGTCCTACTAATCCCCTATTAATTAACTGTAACTATAAAAGGAACTTGTTACTGTTAGTTATTTTATAGTTTTCTATAGCATTTTGAACATATTTACAAGGACATTAAGAATTCACTGTCCGATGAGCATCATAAATTCAAATATTAAAACATTCATTGAAGAAGAATAGGCGCAAGAAATTCAGCGTGCTTTTTTTCATAAAAATATGTTTACAATGTAATATCATACAGTAAACATTTATTATTAAATAGCCTGAGGGATTTCATTCCATTGCCAGTTTGTGGTATCATAAAGATAATCATTTATGTTATAATAACCTTTACCAGATAAAAGTTTTTTTAACAATGCTTTTTAGGTCTGAATAACTAACATCCCTACTCGCATATTTTCAGATAGCTATTAGTCCTGGAAGCCCTACAGTATGACGGTGGAGCTTGTTTAGGACTACCATCGCACCCAGTCACAGGTACACAATACCCACAATAATACAAAATTACAATGTGTCTTGGAGTGCCATAACAATACTACTAGAAGTCATCGGCAACGACTAGTCCTGGGAAGGTAGAATTAAAATTAGAGACGACGTTTGCCCGTCTTGCAAAACAGGTGTAAGACGTCGAATTGTCGAAAACATCGCCCTATTTTTAACCGACTTCGAAAAGGTGGTCGTTCTCAATGATCCGATTTCCGTGATTCTTAATAGGTAGCACATACAAATAATATTATTTATAATACAAATAATAAATAACTTTATATTTTATTAATATTAAAGGTATAAAAAATATTTGCATAAGAGGTGTATTAAATTAAATCTCTATGAAGTTATTTTATACTATTAAGTTTTTGAAGTCGGATTTATTTAACGTAGTTTTTTTTATATACATTTAGTCGGAGAATAGTGATAAGGCTGAAAAGCCGACAAACAGCTAAATATTACTAACAAGTTGACACCTACGCTTACTATTAAGTAAGCGACTGTTATTGAACCTAGCGGTATCAAACCTGTAGTTTTGTGTCTTGGTCAGGTGTACAACGAACCCACAAGCTTCAAAACGAAGTAAGAGTTACTGTGTAATCAATTTCTTTTACAGCGCTTTAAAATGTTTCAGAGGGGTTAAACATTTACGCATTGACATCATTCTTATAAATTTTAAAAATTATATATTTTTGTAATAGAAGATTAGACGAGCGACCCAAAGCTTTCTATGTGTCTTAGGTAGGTACAAGGTCGATGAGAAAGCTACAGTTTTATGGAAACCAGCAGAATAACAAGACGACAACTTTGATAAAGAACATAAGTGCCAAATGATTATACAAACCATCATTATGCAAGGGAAATATGGATTGCAAGTAGCGGTTCGAAATGATATCGGTTTGCTAGCAAACACTAACGGCCGTTTTCAATAACGTATCTCTAGTTACGGATACATTGCTGTCACCGTTTAATGACAAGATCTTATCTATCCATAGTTATGTCCAATATAGTTATAGTCCAATGCTTTATGTCGATAGGTAATTGAAATGTAAGTAAGCGTAAAAGGATAGATTTGTCTTACCTCTGGTAAGTTAAACTAAGGATAAATAGGTTATTGAAAACGGCCGTAAGACTAATTAATGAAAGATTAACAAACGGACAAAAAACACGCCATCATCAGTATTCGTATGACGTTTCAATCGTAAAGTGAAAGGTTACTGGCTTTACTTACATTTGAGTGTAAGCGCAGTGATATCATACGTGTAGTACCATTCTGATGACTCTGTCAAACTTTGAATTTCGGAAACAGTATATTTCTAAAAATGTACTACACTTCTGGACACTTTCTTATGTTCTTCAAGATATCATGAATCAACATTTACAGTAACGTTATCAGGTTAAGCTATAATTATAATCTAGTTTCAACTAATGCCCACTGATAAGAGATAACGTTTAAGTGTCGCCATAGCATGGACATACAAGATCATAGTTTATTTTTTATGAAAGAACTACTAGCTTCTAACATAACAAACACATGTTTAAAACAGTGTAACTTAAAAATGAAAAGCAGATTTTATTTTTAAAAAATATTTTAGTTTAATGTAATAATTGAAGTGTTCCCTCAAGGACTCTTAGAACCATCAACAGATCTTAAACACACACACACACACACACTCAAAAACACATACACATTATATTACTAGTAATTTTCAAATTTAAAGTCATCTATCGTTATTAAAGCTCCTAGTACAGATGTATACTATTTTAATCATTGTGATCCTTATATCTGGGGGTGAGGTCCTGGTGATCTGTAATACAGGGTCAACCTACTTCAGACACCAGCTCCTCACAAAATACTGTACAAAATGTAACACTACTGTACTGTTTTATCTTTAAGATCTTTGTGAGGAGAAAATAAATAGATATTTATTATTATATTATGATTATCTTTAAATCAATTTAATCACAACGCAATTCTAAGTACTTAGGAGTAGCAACAATAATATAACTTGAAATAATTCTTTAAAAAACAGATCATACTCATTCTATGTTATAAATAAGCGCCAAGTAAAATTATTCCAAATATTAAAACTTTTTGTCTTTATCTGACCTTTGTCACTACAGAAATACATGACACGGAGAAGTAATTTTTAAACTTAGAGTAACTATATATTTCGTTTATTAATAAGTCAGATGTGGGTGCCTAGTTATGAGTATGATCTGTTTGTTGTAGAACTATTGACTTTTCATTTTTAAATTCATTTCTGAATTTTATGCTGAGATCTGTAGAGCGTGCATAGACTTTGCTCGGACTTTACTTACGTAAAACTTAACTGAATGTGATATTTTTTATGACAATAAGGGACGAGACGAGCAGGACGTTCAGGTGATAGTGTCTGACACGCCTTGCCCAATGCAGTGCCGCTCAGGATTCTTGAAAAATCCAAAAATTCTAGGCAGCGCTACAATTACGCTCGTTAAGTCTCATTTGCCTAGCTACGGCGCCCTTCAGACCGAAACACAATAATGTTTACACATTACTGCTTCATGGCAGAAATAGGCGTCGTTGTGGAACCCATAATCTAGCCGGCATCCTGTGCAAAGGAGCCTCCTTAATCTCAGTATAATTTCAACTTATTAAAGATTTTCCCCCTTATTCATAATGGTCCGCTAACTTTAAACAGCCGCTAAGGACTGTTTTTTTTCATTCTGACTTAGGTCAATAGAAGAAGACCGAGTGAGAATTAGCAATGCTTTAAGTTAGCAGACTATTATGAATAAGGGAGTATGATAAGCTAACACTCAGCTAAGTTTTACGTAAGTAAAGTTTGAGCAAAGTCTAAGTACGCTGTATAGATCTAAGCCTTAAATTTCACTTTAGCTTAACTGTGGTACCTATCTCGCAAAAATTAAATGAATAATTTGATTGACATTTTAGCTTTGGAGCTGTCAAATCTTACGCGTCAATTGAAACTGTTCTATTCTATTCCATTCTTCCTGGCTTCTGGAGTGGTAAGTTGTTTCAATTTGATTATCCTTTTGCAATATTATAATTACGAGTATGTACCGCTAATCAGTGTTCCAATTATGCTTGTTTTTTTAGAATTTTATTTGATTTTGTTGTTTAAAATTGTATTAACTTTCAAAAGGCTGTTGATGCAATTCGAAGGTACTAGGCGAACATGTTAGGAACGTAACGAATGTAGGTCCACCCCCCCTGGTAGAGAGGCGTACGTAGTTATATATATTCAATTGAATATGAAAAAACACTATAATAAAGCTATATCTCTTAAAATTAAGCAACCAAGGTTAGCCATTGAAAGTTACACAGCATTGTAAACAAGACTCACTTAGTTCCTTACTTGAATAGGCATCACTGTTACTTACGGAATCCACGTAATAATTAAGAACAATTGTGCGAAGGCGTTAAATAAGGCTTCACTACAGTTAGTTGTCATATACCGCCATTACTGAGGAATCGGACGTGAACAGGTGAATGCTCTAACATGATGCGATATACATCTAAATATTTGTAAATAGATAGCAGTAATTCTGGAGATGTATGTACATGAATACTAAGTAAATTCCTGCTTGTGAAAACTTATTTGAAACATAAATTAACAATAGATTTGTCATTATTTTTCGCTCACAAATGTTATGGCCGTTTTTTCACATTTCGGCTTTAAGGAATCTTTACAATGTCTTATCTCCATCGTCAATATAATGCACAGAGGTGTCGTTGAGTACCACTCAATGTATGTAAATATAAATCGATCACTTTCTAAGTACCTACAACTTTCAAATTTCCACGTAATCAAAGCTAGGATACCAAAAATATCACCACCTCACATGCAATTCTTAACAGCCTTACAGAAGTTGCGGTAAATTTACGAACTTACCAATCGATCCGTTGACACGCAAACTTCCAAAACAGAATCAATTTCACAAAACCTTCAACTTAATCCGCTTTTGCCTGTCGAAACTTAACTTATAAAAATTGTCACAAATACTTAACACGTTTCTACTTATAATAAGCAAATAAAATGTCCGAAGCGCAATAGACGCGTGAATACTGCGCCAAAGTCAACGGTTTACTGAAAGACTGAGAAGGAGGCAAGTCACGCCGTGCGCCCGCGCAACACCGAGCTTACCTTTACTTCTACTGCGACTGGGTGTTTTTAATACTTTTGAGTTTGCAAATTTAGCAAATTTAACTCTTATTGCTGAATAAAATTATTGAACAATCGTTTAATGTTTACCTATTTAATTTTTATTTGTAAATGTATTGAATACCTTTTATTGAAACTAAAATTAAGTAAGAGATTGAAAATTCAATATCAAAAATTGTTACAAAAAAAAAATTAATTACTTAATTTTAATATATGTTCAGACTAGAAGTTAGGTTTATTTGTTGATTTCTGCGTCTCCATGGATTTTTTTTGCTTATATATTAATAGGCTATTTCTTTTGAAGACATTGCAATAAGTATGTGGTATTTATAAAAAGCAACTACATTTTCATGAATACATTACACTACAAATACCCACTACTTTTTAAAGAAACGTCTTTCCGCAATGTAAAATTTAAAAATTGAAGTTTTATTCAGGTTCTTTTTCCACGTATCAAAACTAATCGTGCAGCGTACAATCGGCTCCCGCAGTTCGACCTCGATATTCGGCTTTATAACACACAAGTAAACTTCTACGCTCCATCTATTTTACATTCAAGCCTTCTAACGCAGTAACCGCTGTCAATTTTCTGCTTCCTCGCACAGTGCAGGAGATTACACGAGCGTTGACAATCCAGGACAATTTAAGCTCACTTGCGTACAACTTATGGTAAACTCTGCTGTAAATTGACTGGCTAATCGAAGTAGAACAGTTGTAGAGATATTTTTATTACCTACAACTTTGCCATTTGACTTTCTTCCATAGGACTTGCAGTTTTACCGGAAATCGAGATCAACCCGTTTTTTATACCGACCTCAGATCACCCGTAAATTATTTTTCCTTCATTTTTGTTATATTCTCTTCAATTTCCAATGGGTTGCATCCTACTAATATTTTTTTTGGTTCCAAAAATTATCCACACTGGTCTAAACAGAAAATAAAATTCCTTAGGTATGGTGTAATCACCTTATTTATAAGCACGGCTTTACCCACGTTTTATCAGTATGGGTTCCGACTAGTTTCGGACCATTCGGAGGTACTTCACCAGGCTGAGTGTAGTGGTAGGTAGTGGTTCGCGAAAATGTACCTTCTTAATAACTTATTAATGTCTCACGAAAGTTTTAATAATTTAAATTATAGCCTTTTGTGAAACTGAAAGATGTAGTTTCGAGGTTCCATATCACCTAATGGGATATAGTGCTTTACAGCAAAAGAAATTAAGTGCTATTATCAGAGTCATCGCTCACAGTCACAAAGTGACAGAAATAGCAGATGGGCCATCTGCTATTAAGCAGCATTCTGTTGTTAATCGATAATAATATGGCAAACTATCTATAAATAACTGATAATCCTGAAATATAAATATATTTATTTACCATAGGGAGTGACAATAACATAAAATAGTGCACCAACACTTGGTACTAGATTAGTTCGTAAAGCGGCCATTAATTGAGGAGAAGAACTGTTAAATAACTTCCAGCTTATCTTTTAAATAATAAAACAACTTAGCCGACATAATGTAATATAATTCCACCTTCGCACGACACGCCACAAGTTAGGATATCATCCTCACCATCTGGATGTGTGGCGGTCCTCCACAGTGCGGTTTACAAGGAGCTTTCTTCCACGTACTACAAAGCTGTGGAATGAACTTCCTTGTGCGGTGTTTCCGGGACGATACGACATAGGTACCTTCAAAAAAAGCGCGTACACCTTCCTTAAAGGCCGGCAACGCTCCTGTGATTCCTCTGGTGTTGCAAGAGAGTATGGGCGGCGGTGATCACTTAACAACAGGTGACCCGTACGCTCGTTTGTCCTCCTATTCCATAAAAAAAAAAAATATAATACAATTTTAGATATTGATTTGGTGGTATTTGATTCAATCTACGTAAGCGGTTTTTTTATATTTGGTATAATTATTTTGTAATATTTGGTAAATTATTGAGTAAAAATCATTTATTCTAAAGTTTTGTTACACTCAGCTAAGTTTTACGTAAGTACAGACTGAGTAAAGTCTAAGTAAGCTTTATAGATCTCAGCATAAGACTTACCAAATATGCATATAAAAATTCATAAAAACCGATCGAGCTGTTTTGGTGTAGTATACAACTGACATTGTGGTACGATAATTTTATGAACATAATATAGATGTATCTGTAAATATTTGAACAGTTCAAATAGCTCAAAACATAAACAATCTAACCTATCAAAATTTTAATCCTATTTCGGCAATTTTAACATTTTCAATAATTTTTTCGAATGATATATTAAAAACGAACAAAATGAGAAATAGACAAAAAAAAGCTTACGCCATTTTAATAGAAGTGGGGCCCCGAAAATATTGTAATATCTTGAGTAGTTTGGCGGTGATCACTTCAAATCAAATGCTCTAACAACAACAGCAAATTATTTACATTTGTAATACTTACATTTATTTGCACCTCAGATAATTTATTCGTCTAGATAGTACCTCTTGCTGTAAGGCAACGCATGATAACAGGCCAGGTTTATCACTTTAGTGTGAGTAAGAAGCTACGTCTTACACTCGCGATACGTACTATGTCACTTTGTTTTAGTGTTGCTGAAAATAGAGGTTAACTAAACAGTCTATTCAGATGTAAAAATGATCTAAGATTTGCACATAACAACCACCAATTTGTTTCCTTGAGTAGAAACTCGGAACGCAAAAGACATTAAAATTACGGTCACTTTTGAAATAGTTGCGTTATCGTGTTTATTGTCTGCTTGAATAGAAAATTGAGACACAGCACGCAGGCCGCTAATAATATTACGTGCAACTTAGTATTAATGCACACAAATGGAACAGCTGTACTGCTGTACTCTGCGACACTCACGCCACACCGTAACTATTTTTTCAACACAAATGATAGTATAGTGAGCCTTATTATATCGATCTTAGGGCCATAAACCGAACTACAACATACACGTTCATATACGTAGGTCACACTAAAAGTTTTGGGTAACTTAAAAAAACGACATGTTATAACTAAAATATTATGTTTATTGTTTTTCAAAATACTCTCCTTTACATTTTAAACATTTTTTCATGCAATCGAACCATATTTTAAAACACTAGGACTACAGATCTGAAGGCATCTTTTCTACGTGCTGATTGAACCCTATCACTGCCTCTTCGGAATTGGTAACAGTAAAACCTCTCATCAAATCTTTGATTTTTGGGAAATCACAGGGTACTAGGTCAGGCTTTGTGCAGGATGGGTTACGAGTTGTACTTTTTCGGAAGATAAAAATGACATAGTATTGTTGGCCGTGTGTGAAAAAGCGTTGTCATGATGTAGGAGAACTGGGTAAACAAATGATAGAATTCCACTCGGCATTTTCTCATTTTCAAAGACCCATTCACAAGTTCGCTGTTTTTTTTCGGGTTCAAAACAATAAATCCATGTTTCGTCTCCTGTGACAATGTCATAAACAGCATTATAATGTCCGTGGTCATACTTCATTAGCATCTGTGAGCAACATTCCACGCGAGCCCGCTTCTGCTCCACTGTCAGTTCATGAGGTATCCAACGACAACAAAGTTTCAGAACTTTCAATTCTTCAGGTAAAATTTTCTGAATTTGGCTCATACCAATCCCCAATAGTCCTCGAATTGTCTCATAGGTAATCCGCCAGTTTTCTTCAATTAGCTGCTTAACAGAAGCCACATTATTTTCCGCTATTATTGGCCGCAATTCACGAAATTCGTTATCTAAAGAAACTAGAACTCTCTCAAATTCAGCAAACCATCGCCTCACGGTGCTCAAGCAAGGTGATACTCGTTCAAAAGCATTTTGAAGACGAGCGGCACAGTCTTGCGGAGAGAGAGAACTTTTAAAATCATAAAAAATCATCGCTTTAAAATCTTTTCGACAAATGATTTCCCGCCAATTGTTTTTTATTACGAAGAAGTTTGCAACGTTTCAAAAAATATAACATTCGAAATTCAAATAGTTCTGATTAGCTAGAAGTGCAAAACTTTTAGTGTGCTCCATGTATTACACACTAGTGCATAATAACTGCAGTGCCTAGGGTATGTTTGCGGAATCGAGGGTGCCTCATTTGTATGCTGTGATGAAAAAAAAAAAGAGTTGTTTCCTTCTGGGATAGGCTCCGCAAATCTCAGAACCGTTTCCTCCGAACGATTTTTGACGGGATGCCTAGCAAGAAAAATCGTATTACAAGTTGAAAAATTATTTAGATGATAAGAAAGCTTGGGTTTGAATTGCTCTAAAGGATTTGAGCTTTCATTACTCTTAATAAAATATAGTATTAATAATTATGAATTATATTATAAGCAAAAATATATTGTATATAAAATGATTTGTAAAATGATGAAAATGTTAATGTTGATTTAAAAGAGTGGCAATGAGTTTCTTGCAAATTCTTCTCATTAGCTCAACTCTTTACAAAGTGGCGGTAAACTCAATAAGAAAAGTAATTTTTTCACATTCAAATATGTCATTTCCGTGACCATTATGAAGAGAGAGGATTTGATTTGAATAGAATTATTCCTACAAAGTTAAGCTAGTACTTAATTGCAAATTATATGAGAGGAAAAATAGCATTCAATGTAAGCGGGTAAAACAGTTTTTTTTGTAACAACAAAGAGTTGATTTAATAATTAGTTAAGACTGCAAGTTCTGACATTAATATTGACAATTTATTGGCTAAAATCTTAGGTTAAGGATTGGTCTCCGCTGCGCTCCAACTAGATACCGCAGGCGTAGTCTCAAAGTGCGACAACTAATACTATGCCCAAGTGGGCGTACTCAGGCCAGTCTCGAACAATGTGTGATATTGACGTGCGACATGTTCGGTTAAACTTTGCTAATAATTGAAACTAAAATGCCGAATTACGTAGTAAAACTTTGTGAAAATAATACAACAAGAAACAAGAAAGACACTGGGATCACATATCATTAGTAGGTAAGTATTTTGTATTTTATTAATTTCAATGTAAAATAACACGAAGCGTATGTTACAAAATTTGAAAGATGCCACCGCACACAAGGCGCACAGAGCAGCGGAGACCAATCCTTAATCTAAGGCTAAAATTAAAAATATTTGTTTGCATCTTAGATAATTTATACGTCTAGATAGACTATGAAAGCTGTGAACACGTCAAAAAAATAGCAGCAAGCTATAAGCTTCTATTTTCAGCAGCGCACGCACACATAAACAAAGTGTAAGACGTAACTGTCATGCACACTAAAGTAAGTAACTAAACTAAGGTTTGCATTTTCCTCGTAGCTGTCATTTAAAACCATTTAAAACAGTGTGGAGGGATATGGAAACTACACTACTCGGTTATATTAAATCTCGACTTCGTCTGGTACCTTAAGGTTATACCTCCGTCAGGAATCGTTAACCTTGGTGAACAATTCAAATTGAAGAATTAGGAGGTGGTAGCGATTTAATTGTCAAAAAGGATTCAAAAGCAATCAATTTTGAGAAAATAAATTCCTTCATATTAACAACACATACGCCTGCACCAGTTAAACAAATCTTCCGGCCACCAGCCACTCAATATCAAAAGATAATATCTAATTTGGTACGGAATCTCGCGGACGGTGTCATCCGACCGGTTACGAAGCTCACGTCAGGTTGTGGGTCACCCACATCAAAAGTAAAAACTTTCTTCACGATGCAATAATTCGAGATAAAAACCTGCCGAGTAACGGCAATAGATTGTTGCCTTTTTTATCTTACTAGTTTTACATTTAGTGTTGCCAGACGGAACGGAACCAAAAGTGCTCTTAAAGAGGGCTATTAGAGGAACTTATAATATGCTACTAAGAGACTCGCTTCAGGAAACATTTAAGTTGATAAATATCGTAATCCTTCTTTCGAAAAAAATATTACGTAATTTAAGAAAAAAATATAAATTGAATTCATTCAATTCAAGACGAAAGGATGAATTGACGTACAGTTCACGAGCCATTTGATAAGTTAGCTAGAGTTAAGGACTCCTTCATAGGTCTTGGTATTAAATTTTACAATAAAATAACAGACATTATACTAGGACTTATTGAGCACAAATTCAAGAAATATATTAAGGCTTCTTCAAGAAAGAATGCTTACTATAGTATAGTAGATTATACAGAGAACAATGATGCACGGTGCTAATCTGGTTCTGCGTAGGGCACCACCAAAATTGTATAATATTATATATTTTTTTTTTATGAAAATACGGGACGAGACGAGCAGGACGTTCAGATGATGGTAATTGATACGCCCTGCCCATTACAATGCAGTGCCGCTCAGGATTCTTGAAAAGCCCAAAAATTTTGAGCGGCACTACAATTGCGCTCGTCACCTTGAGACATAAGATGTTAAGTCTCGTTTGCCCAGTAATTTCACTAGGTACGGCGCCCTTCAGACCGAAACACAGTTATGTTTACACATTACTGCTTCACGGCAGAAATAGGCGCCGTTGTGGTACCCATAATCTAGCCGGCATCCTGTGTAAAGGAGCCTCCCACTGGTATATTAAATAGGCTAAGTTGTTATATGATTTAAAAGATGGGCTGGAAGTTTCTTATCACTTCTTCTCCCCATGTCATAGCCCCTTTACGAACTGATGTAGCTTCATGACGTTTACCAAGTGTTATTGCAATATGTTAAGTTATTGTCACTCCCTATGGTATATAAATATATTTATATTTCTATCTCTAGTAATTATCTCCAATATCACGTTATCATTTTCTTATCAGTCAATGTTCCCATTACGGTACCTTATTTTATATATCACACACATACAAGAATAAGCCGTCTATAAATAAACCGAGTCTATTAATTATAAATCCTTTTAATTTTTTTTATGGAAAAGGAGGACAAACGAGCGTACGGTCACCTGGTGTTAAGTGATCACCGCCGCCCACATTCTCTTGCAACACCAGAGGAATCATAGGAGCGTTGCCAGCCTTTAAGGAAGGTGAAAGCGCTTTTTTTGAAGGTACCCATGTCGTATCGTCCCGGAAACACCACACAAGGAAGGATGTGTGGACGAAAGCTCCTTTTAAACCGCAATGTGGAGGACCGCCACACATCCAGATGTTGGTGATGATATCCTAACTTGTGACGTGTCGTGCGAAGGTGGAATTCGGCGGCAGAAATCAGATGAAACAGCTCTTCGGAATACTCCCTATGATAAATGCGGTAGAGGACACACAATGAAGCGATGTCTCTACACAACGCCAAGTGATCCAGCCGTTCACAGAGCACTGGGTCCCCGACAATTCGAGCTGCTCTGCGTTGCACGCGGTCAAATGGATCGAGCTGATACTGGGGTGCGCCAGACCAGAGATGACAGCAATACTCCATATTTGGCCGGACCTGCGCTTTATACAGCGCTAGAATGTGGGCCGTTATTAAATAATATACCGATAAACGCTACATACGTAGCAATATATCGCAGCGATTTCAGACTGGTCAGATCATCGAAAGCCCTATGGAGACACTCCACACGCCACCGATATCCGCGTCGATCGTCAGTTCCCGCAGAAGCTTGCGCAAGATACATGTCATCCATGATGGAAGTTGATAACGCACTTGCATTTATAACACGTAGTCAGGCCCCATTGGGCCTTAAAGAAAGAAGCCGCGGCGTGTATGGTGAAAAGAAGCAAGTTTTTCATACCAACTTATAAAATGAGTTGAAATTCGCTTTCAAAAATTAGCATAACTATGATGAACGAGAAGGCATTCTTAATCTTACTGGCCTTGGTTACTCCACTAATAAAGAAAGAAGACACCGTTATAAGAGAATCAATAAGTCCTCATGAAAGATTATGTGCTACACAGCGCTTTTTTGTACAAACGTTCCTACGAATTTTGTAATGTATGTACTTACTAAGAGCTACGTACGCCGAGGCGCAGTTCCGAACGGCGCGCGGAGACATGCGTCTGTCCTGTTCTGCGTCTCGTATCGCCGGACAGATTTCTGCGCGATACGTGCATGTTTTTTACCGCTTATTCTTAATTTAGTTGCAATTACAGATAATTTAATTTAATTAGTGCGTTGTGAACCTTATTTGTATGATGCTTAATATCCAGAATATTCAAAAAAGATATGACTTATGGGTGATTAATTATTGCCGAGAAATTAAACGTTTTTCATATTATGTATGTTGAATAAAAAAACCTACAAGCAACTTCTTGCAACCGCCTTAACTTATTTTTTTCTGCAAAATAATAATAATGAAAAATCATTGAAAGCATCTATGTACGTTAAGTACAGCCTAGCGAAACTCTCCAAGAAAAAAGCGATTGTATGAAACGTGTTGTGATTGACAGATGACGGTTATAATCTTGTAAAAATGGAGATATCCGAAATCCATTACGTTATAAGCAACTGGTCGCTTTAAAACTTAGCCGGATTATACTTTGTCGCCATATCATTGTACATAATTACTCTTTCAAACTTATGTCAAACTAACTGACCCGGCAAACGTTGTTTTGCCATATAATTTATTTTTACTGTTCAACGGATTTTTCTCCAACGTATTTTACAAATACAACTAAGTATTATGAAAAAGTATTTTCAAGTTTGGGTTTATATATAGTATATATATGACACTCACAAAAATTTGAATTTCTATGGGTAACAGAATTTTCAAAATCGGTTTAGTAGATCCAGAGATAAAGGCCGGCAACGCTCTTGTAATTCCTCTTGTGTTACAAGAGAATGTGGGCGGCGGTGATCACTTAACAGCAGGTGGTCCATACGGTCTTTAGTCCTCCTTTTCCATAAAATAAGATAACCCTCTAGAAAATTGTGATAATGATTTTAAATGAAACAAAGTATTTTCTTGTTTCATCAATTTTGCAACGATTTCATATTATTCTGCGATTCGGGACGGAGGCAAATCCAACAAATTAAAAATCATGAAAATCAGACCAGTCGTTCTCCAGATATAAGTGTTCGAACAACTATATTGTGTAATGTATTATAATTTGTACTAAATCCTAAGGCTGTATGCATATGATGGGTGATAGTAATGCAAAAGTAATAGGTAGCTACTGCAATATATTCCTATGTACTCCTAAATTATGTTAAACGATTTATTTCAGTCAGCATACATATGCAGATTTTGCGATTTAAAAACGCGTGAGCAAGTCACGTAGAGTTGGCCATAGGAGAAACATGGCATGTCCAAATGTATGCCTGCTGCTTTTAAGGTTTGACCCTGCGATTTGTTGATAGTCATTGAAAATGCAAATTAATAGGAACTGCAGGCGTTTAAAATTAATAACCCCTCCACCCGCAGCCATCCGATCGCCCGCAAGCTCGTCACACCGCCTGCCACCGGACCGCACCACAATATCGCGCACTTGGTTGTTTATCGTCGTCATAACTATCCAAATATTTGTTCAAATAATGTAGTATAGACAGAGATTATCTACTTTAAATATCTGTTATGTAAGTATGATCCTGATTTGTAAGCTATATTATTGTAAAGTTTTAATAAAATCAATATGGTAGATTTCGCATGAAAGAGCTACAAACATACATCCATATATACAGACGTCCATACATTCTTACAAACTTTCGTATTTATAATATTAGTACATACATTTTAGGAAGGTCAGAAGGTAGGGCTAAGATTTTTACAGGTCCATACATCCAGACATACACACATTCTTACAAACTTTCATAATATTTATAATATTAGCTGATACTTTATTTGAAAGCCAGAAGGTACGACTGAAATTTTCAGAGTTGTAAGATTAAGTTTAGTATGTATCGATGTATGGGATATTTAAATTTTATAATAAATGGGGCTCACTAAAAGTTTTGCACTTCTAGCTAGAAAATGACTGGCGGGAAATAATTTGTCAATTGTTTTTTACCACACATCAAAGTTATACGTACGCAACGAAAATGAAATAAAGACGAATATTTAAGAGCGATGATTTTTTATGATTTTAAAAGTTCTCTCTCTCCGCAAGCCTGTTACCGTACGTTACCTGTACCGCTCGTCTTCAAAATGCTTTTGGGAGAGAAGCACGTTGCTTGAGCACCGTGAGACGATGGTTTTCCAAATTTGAGAGAGGTCGCGTTTCTTTATATGAGGAATTTCGTGAAGGGCGGCCTTCAATTGCCGTCAACGAAAATAATGTGGCTACTGTTAAGCGGCTAATTGAAGAAAACTGGCGGTAATCCGCCTATGAGACAATTCGAGGACTATTGGGGATTGGTATGAGCCAAATTCAGAAAATTTACACAAACAATTGATAGTTCTGAAACTTTGTTGTCGTTGGATACTTCATGAACTGACAGTAGAGCAGAAGCGGGCTCGCGTGGAATGTTGCTCACAGATGCTAATGAAGTATGACCACGGACATTCTAATGCTATTTATGACATTGTCACAGGATTATTAACTCGAAAAAAAACAGCAATCTTGTGAATGGGTGTTTGTAAAAGAGAACAGGCCAACAAAAGTGAGGCAGGCGAGAAACGTTGGTAAAAAAATGATCGCATTTTTTTTTCCAATTCCACTTGAAGATCAAGAGTGTTAATGCCGAGTGGTATTCTACCATTTGTTTACCCAGGGTGTTGAAAACAGTTAAAGTTATTAATTACAACATAAGGCCCCGCTCTTTCATAGCATAATAATATGTAACAATAAACAAGTTGACCTTAACATAAATATAATTAATTAACTAAGGGAAAGAAAACTACTAACAATAATAAGATAATAAAAATTGATTTATTTGTAATCTACACTTAATGTGCTGTGTGTGTGTGGGTGTGTGTATGTATGTGTGTGAACGTGTCTGTGATTGTATGTATTGGTGAGTGTGAGATTTAGTACCTAACTATAAGTAGGTTTTCTGTGTCTTCATAATTATATGATCTTATCTACTCAATTATTATTTTCTTGCATTCATAATATGATTTTTCATGTATATTGTTTAGTTTATTTTATTATACAGTAAGGCCGCACGTTTTACATACTGTATACTTGCAAACGTTGTTTTGGTGTGAGTTACATGAGCAACAGTGTATTTAATTCTCTTATTTAGTAATGTACTATTGTAAGGAATAGTTTTGTGAAGTTTTAATACCGTATGTACTATATACATCTTTGTAACGGTCAATAAGTTACTGTCAGAATAGAGGCTATGCGTGGGATGACGCCGTTTCTTAAAATACATAATTTTAATTAAAGATCATGACAACGCTTCTTTATACACGGCCAACAAAACTAAGTCATTTTTAGCTTCCAAAAAAGTACAACTCGTCACCCATCCTTCACATAGCCCCGACCTAGCAACCTGTGACTTCTGTTTTTTCCCCAAAATCAAAGATTTGATGAGAGGTTTTACTTTTACCAATTCCGAAGAGGCAGTGATAGCGTTCAATCTTGTGCAATAGTTTTCCACGATGAAAGGTATCCAAGATGTTGACCGGCAATATAATTATCAACATGCCAAATTTTATTAAATTAGAAGCATAATTTGTCGTGTACTAAGCTGTATAAGAAACTATAGTTTTTAACTAAACCACGGGAATTCTTAAATTTTTTTGAAAAGTATTTAAAATGTTGATCGGCAATTCAAGGTATCAACATCATAAATTTTACTAAATTAGGTGCATAAGTTGTTGAGTACTATGCATTTTAGGAAGAGGTTTATAACTGTTCCACGGGAACTCTTTAATTTTATGGGATGAAAATTATCTATGATGTTGACCGGGGATGTAAGGTATCATTATTCAAAATTTCAATTAAATCGGTACAATCGTTCAGAAATTAGCCCGTACAAACAGACACAGAAATAAGAAATTCCAAAAAAATCGGGACTTCTTCTATTTCTCTTACACCCCCCTGACTCGCTTTTGATCATTATTTTTCTTTGTACAGAAATTTAATCTCTACAGATTTATTATAAGTATAGATGACTGCACGTTTCATACTAAACTAAATTTAAATTTATAATCAGCCTTTTATTACGTCGTTTTTACATCCTCTTTGGTGAAGGACAAAGAGTATTTATTTTTTGACAAAACTATTATAGCGACACAAAACAACAGAAAATACAGAACTTTTATCAACAAAAGTTAAAACGTAACAATGAAAACTTCAAAAACAAAGCAGTAATAGCACGAAAATATCACATGTACCTAACGGTAATGAATCTGCAAAGCGTATTGACGCAACAGGACGAGCGCGTCGGGGTGAAAGAGAAACGGTAGGGAGCATTACGTTCCATTGAGGTCTAGAGATAATGTGGCCCCGTTATAGTATTTTTATTCGATGCGAGTAATTTTCTACACACAAGTATACACGAGGATGTGTTCAAGCAATAACTGATATTCGTTTCAGCAACTCTTAGTGAATTTACGAACTATGAAGAACACCTGGATGTATGAAGCTGAATCTAATTAAATTTTCTATATGGTTATTGAGCTCAATGTTATAATATTATCCCTACGGATTTCCAACATTAGCTAAAGGTAAACCTTAGATAAAGGATTGGTCTCCGCTGCCCGCCAACTAGATAACACTCTACCTAAGAAAAATAGCTTTTTAATTAAGGCAACTTTAAGTTGTATATTGTATTGACTATTTGTAAAGATCCTTTTGTGCGTGACATCTTGACACTCAATCGCGTCTTTCAAACGTAACATACGCTTCGTGTTATTTTACATTGAAATTAATAAAATACAAAATACTTACTGATGATAGGTAATCCCAATGTCTTTCTTATTTCTTGTAGTATTATATTTACCAAGTTTTACTACGCTACCAGTGGGAGGCTCCTTTGCACAGGATGCCGGCTAGATTATGGTTACCACAACGGCGACTATTTCTGCTCTGAAGCAGTAATGTTTAAGCATTACTGTGTTTCGGTTTTTGGGTTTTTCAAGAATCCCGAGCGACACTGCATTGTAGTGGGCAGGGCGTATCAGTTACCATCAGCTGAACGTCCTGCTCGTCTCGTTCCTTATCATCATAAAAAAAAACGCAACCCGGCATTCAAGTTTCAATTATTAGAAAAGTTTAACACAACATGTGGCACGTCAACTTCACACATTGTTCGAGACTGGCTTGAAGACGCCCACTTGAGCGTAGTATTGGTTGCCGCACTACTACGCCTGCGGTATCAAGTTGGAGCGTAACGGAGCCCAATTCTTAATCTAAAAGATAATATATAAGTTGCAATGAGACACAAACTTAACTGGGATATTATTAAAAACTTATTACTTCATTTTTTTGTGGAAGAGGAGGACGAGCGTTAAGTGATCGCCGCCCACGTTCTCTTGCAACACTAGAAGAATCACACTGTGGACAAACTCCACACATCCAAATGGTGGAGATAATAACCTTATTTGTGGAGTATCGTGTGAAGGTGGGATTCGGCGGCAGGAATCAGGAAAAATCATGAAATCGCTCTACGGAACTCTCTTTGTGATAAATGCGGTAGAAGACACACAATGAAGCGACATCTCTACGCAACGCCAAGTGATCCAGCCGTTCACAGAGCACTGGGTCCCTGTAAAATCCAGCAGCTCTGCGTTGCACGCGGTCAAATGGTTCGAGCTGATACTGGGGTGCGCCAGACCAGAGATGACAGCAATACTCCATATGTGGCCGGACCTGTGCTTTGTAGAGTGGGTTTATAAGCTTAAAAGCGATGCAGAATTAGATCCACGTGTCGAGCAAGTGTGTTGAAAAGATTACTTAACTTTGGCATCAAATAAAACTCACTTCAATATAAACATATTTATTTCAATTTTGACACAGTCAACATTATAATAATTAGGTACCAATAAATTGTCTTACAGATTAACATTCTAGAAGTATCTATAAATATTTGATAGGAATAATGGAATGATGGATTAGTGTTCCCAGATACCCACTGGTTTGAATTAAATAATAAAGAGAATAATATGTATTGCTCAATTATTTTGACAGTAACAATTAATTATTATTTTATACGGAAAAGATGCGCTTTTTTATATTTAGACCGGTGCAGATAACATTTTATGCGCTTGAGGAAAAAACACAGAACGCGAGTTTTAATGTATGACTTAAGTATTAAGTAGTTATACAAATTAAATTTGTAACCAAAATTTATGAACGATGAGGGACTCGAAACCCACGACCTCTCGGGTTCCACCCGATCGCTCTTACCAACTGAGCCAAAAGTTCGAATGACGCATGGTTCGTAAATTTTGGTATGTCTTGTCCAACTCTCAGGTTGTGGTTGAAATTTAATTTGTATAAATAATCCCAAAGGTGAGTGATATCACCTTAAAAATAACAAATTATTTAAAGGATAAGGTATTAAGCACGATTGCTAATCTGTTCGCCGAGAATTGATAAATATTATGAGACATCTGGGAATCAGACTGTCGCTTTAGTATCGCAAACTGTATGAATATTATGGTACGAGGGCAGCAGTTCGTGTAAAGTAATTAGTAAAGAACTTACAAACCTTTATTGATATAACTTTTAACAACACTCGGCAAACAGAATTGAACGTACGAGACTCTACTAACGTGAAAATCGCTTCATCTGGAAGGCCTCTCGTTTGGCAATTGTATAAAGGATAGCATGATTCGTAAAGTGAAAAAACGGAAACCAAACCATTTTTTTTTTAAATCAAGCAATCTTAATCTTCAAGGGACACGGTATGTTCAAGGATATTTAATTCGTTTAATTATTATTAATTATATATAAAAATAAAATGCAAATTATAAAATTATTAGGTCGCAAACATTATTTTTTTTAAAGTTTCACAATAGAATACTCTTGGAATGTCTAGTAATAAGTTTGAGGTGATATCGAGCAATACATAATCTCATAACGCCATTAGTTCAAAAACGACTCTGTAATAAAGTACCCAGTACTGTGACTAGCATTAACGACATTCATGGAACTAAGCCGTTATATTTAATTACTAATGATATAAAGATCAATTTATTGCAATGTCAAACAGTCGATGTTGCCTATTGGAAATGTGAAGATGCAATCTATATAGATTAATTTAAACATTCGAAACAGGACCTTATGAGCTGGACATGTGAATTATTTTAGTTTAATCGACATCATGCAACGCAATAAAATGAGGTTTACAGATGATTACATTGCTTACTCTACATACATAGCGGTTATTACATTCCGCATCTAAATTACACTTATTAGTAAAATACTACAAAATATGATTATTGTGATAACAAATGTATGAGGCACCTTGTCTAGTTGGTAATTCTAAAGAAAAACTTCTCAAAATGTTGAATTTAAAAACCTTACGCCCGTTTTCAGTAAATCTCTTAATCTTGACATTTCTATATGTTTTAACCACTAGTTTTTAACTACCCAAAAAAATTCTGGATATGTAGAAAAGTTAAGAGATCGAATTTAAATAAAACACATTTTAAAATATTAAAACGCGTGTAAACGTTTCGTGACGTTTTCAGAGCACGTTTTCTCACGTCATCAAACGCTGGGTTAGCTAAAATAATAATAATAAAGTTAATTTTACGACAAAATCTAATGTAAAAATACAGTTACAATTACACATGTTAATCCTTTAAAAAGTGTTTTACTTAAATGTGTGTAACACTGGCGTTAACAAAGAAAATAGTATGAGATCGTATATATGCAATCAGTTTTTGGGTGACAGAAAATATCACAATTATTACATACAGAACTTTTCAAAAATCCTTCCTAAAATTATGGACATAATAATTATAATGAAAGTGTAACAATTTAGGAATCTACCTACCTACGTAGAGTGGTGGATTTTATTGGTAACTAACTGACCCAGCAAAACGTTGTTTTGCGGTTAAGTTAAGCGGTGTAAGGTTTAGGAAAACGGGCGTAAGTCAAATACGTCTAGTGAAGTATATTAATGGAAGAACATTTTCTAATAGCTTGTATGACGTTCATTCGAAAATATTTCCGTAAATTTAACTTAGACTCAAGTAGTATTGAGCAGTAAGAGAAGAAAGCATCGAAGTTACCTTTTGAGTACCAAGTCGTACAAGTAAATGGATACACAGCCTAATAAAAAAAACGTTAACTTCAAAATTGTAATGAATATCCAAAAGAAATAAAATATTATTGTTTTATATCTTTTCAAGTTCTAAAACTTATCAGCTGTCTTGTAGCTTGGTATTTTTTTTAGAAACTAATTATTAATTTAACATAAATCATCATTGTAAGTCGCTATTAAGTTTGGCACTAAAACATATATATATATATATATATATATATATATATATATATATATATAAACTATATTCCAAGCTGCTGGTTCAAGTAAATCAATATGGAATTTAAAAAAATGTCTTGTCTTGTAAAAACAATTCCAAAAAAAAACTTTTTGTAATTCGAATATTTTATCATTCATAATAAAAAGTAACTTTCAGCGATATAAATATTTTTCTTAGCAACAGTGCTAGAGTCCGTCAACCGAAAGAATTACCGCGGCATTAAGTGAAACTCATATGTAAATGTATTATTTTACAATGTGTATCAATTTAGGAAGACAATAAAAATTAATTTTGAAATTATTACATTTTGATATTTAAGCAGAGTCAAAATCAGTAGAGTAAAGTATTATAGTAGTATTATTACCCTGTGATTATCATATACTCTTTGTCCTCCAAAGAGTATATGATAATCACAAGGCTACAATATTCCTTCGTACAGCCGTAACACCGCCGCGTCTATGGGCCTTCTTTCATGAAAATGACTCTATATATAGATGACATTTTTAATCTATAATTTCTTTTCTGTTTGCTTAGATTTCGGAATGACATATAAAACCATCTATTATTACCTCATGTTACGTACTAAATCCTATAAAACATTTTCGAATGACGCAAACAAGCTGCTATTAAAGTCTATCTAAATTGGCATTCTCTTTTAAATGTCTATGGAGACTATTAATGTTAAGAAATTGAGAAGTAAATACAATTTAGAAATTCAATCAAGTACCATATAAAATTGAATTATTTAATACGGTCCAAATTAAAATCTGCTAATATACACACTATCTTAGGCCATAAATAAACAAATTAAGCATTAAATTCATTGGATATTTTTCTTACTGAATATTATACTTAGTGATAACAAGGGATGATGAGAATCCGTCAAATTTGAAACGAAAAACGAAAAAAGAAAGAGTGTTTTAAGTTGGAAAAACCTAGCCAGTACAGCATCACTTACTTTTTAAGTATGCTTAGATTATCTGTCTGTAAATCTAGATGAAACATGACATAGAAAGCCCAACCGGGCGTACATATCACCTAACGGTAGGTGATCACTGCCGGACATACTCTCTTTGGTAGTAATACTGCCCCTTCCTAGATTGCAACGTCAAGTTAATGCACAAACAATAGACTAAACACAAGATCGGATTTGGTTCGGCCGAACCATCGGACGCGGTCTAGTACCGGACCATATTTGATGATATGTCGTATTGTCCAAAATTATTATTATTATTACCGTACTGAGTACGACGACGGTACAATTGGTGTGAGGCGCCCACAGGATCGTCGGATGGTCTGGCAGTATCAAATTCAACCATGTGTTTAGGCTAAAATATATTATTCTCGTCAGTTTATATCAGAAAATAATAACAATGAAAGACATCTAATAAGCATATTTTAAAAGTAAGTGATTTTTTTAAAGATATAAATACTTTACAAGTCCAATAATAATAATAATAATAATTAGTAGCACCACGACGTAAAGGCTCACTAAGCGCCGGATGCAAGACTTTTAAACATAACTCTTACAACCGCAACGAGAGCGGTCCCAACTCGGATTCAAGAAAATACAGTCGTGCAGCAATTTACGCAATCTGTAAAGATTGTGCAAACAATTATAGCACTTGTTTCCCATTCTATAAAAATCCAAAATTGCATGCACAAATGTAACATAACAATACCTTCATCCTTAATTACATAAAATAGTCTATTTCAAACTGCTTTGATCTTTCAATTAAAAACAGTGGAATTCAAACTCTTTCTCCACCGTTCACCTTGTGAGTTCTTTAGCCACAGACCTACAATGCCCCAAGAGTTCGAATACCACCAAGTATTTGCTATAATATAATCCCCGCACGATAAGATGAGGATAGGTCGCAATTTGACTGACGTCAGAGCCAGGCATTAAAACAATGTCCAATCAAAATTCGTTTGTAAATTCAGACGATCATCAAATTTTTATTTTTCCTTTATATTATTATACTTTCCGAATATTAAGTTGGTTGAACCGGGTCACTGACCGCTGTGACGTCATTCATAGCGGCGCGCCATGTTAAGACATCACGCTGCTTTTCGCGCCAAATAAAATATTAAAATAAAAAGGAAACAAAAACTAGTTTATTTCTAGGCATATAACCTATTCGCCAATTTCAAGACGTATTTTGACAGGCTTAATTATATTCTCTAAGGAATGCATGACTGCTGACGTCACGCAAACATTAATATAAAAAAACACGTCCTCGTTTCAACGCGCGGTGAAAATAACAATTCTATTACAAATTGTTTTAGTAACCAAACCTTAACTAACGCCAAACACTGTCTGCCAATATCTGTCATACTTAAGTGAGTTAGTAGCGTAAGACTGCCAATCGTGTCTATGTAAATATAAAAAAAAAAAACAATAAAAAGTACCGCACCTATAATTTAGGAAACAGCGGGCAGCAAGTCTTTGACGTTAGTACCACAAAGTTCAAAGCAATTTGAAAAATTTATATCTTTAGTATCGCCCATCTCCTCGTGCTACAAAAACTGTCGCTAATCTGTATTAGAAATTGTTTTTTTCAATTCCGACTCGTGGTCACACGTGTGACTACGAGTATTTTTTTTCCTTGTCGTCACACCAAGGGTTTTACTACACCCTGTTGGTGATTGATATTATAAGTGATGTGTCAATTTCTATTCTTTTCAATGTCAATATCCACGTCCTCTTTAAAGACAGTTAATAGTTTACTAACTACTACACATTTTTTTTTAAATTATATTGTTTAGTGAAAAAAACATTTTCCGTCCATAGTCATTCGTTATCTAAACTATAGAGAATGTCGAGATTATGATAATAGAAATTGACACATCACTTATAATAACAATTACCGGGTGTAGTAAAACCCTTGGTGTGACGACGAGGAAAAAAATTACTCATAGTCACACTGGTGTGACAAACTGGTGTGACCACGAGTCGGGAATGGTTTTTTTTAGAATATCTATTTGCAGACAAAATTGTATCATCTGAAATGGGCGGTGATACATACTTAGGAAATTATACAATAAATATTTCTAATTATAATATCCTTCTAATACGGAGTATAAACATAACACAGCCATAAAGCCTCGGCCTATTTTGATTTAAATATTTGCCACCCTTGGAGAACATAAAATAATAGCATACGTTTGTTGTGTGAAAAAAATACCCGAAACAGGAGCTACGTTTTACAATAAATTGCAACACAATAAGAGGAATCAATTTGTCACAACTTCAGCTCTATTATGACCACAATGTCTCAACCATAAACCGAATAAAAATTTCAAAAGTTGCATTATACAAGTGTACATTTCGCTTTTATTAAGATTGTTATTTTCATCCCAGTACGACTTTCGAGCATAATTAATAAAGGATATAATTTTAATAAACAAACATTTTATTCTGTCCCCGAAAAATGAATTCTGGTCTGCCTTCTCGCAACAAATACGACAGTCACAATGAGTTGCTACTTCTACTAAATTTGGACTATATTCAACTTGATTTGATATTTCTACATTGTTCGTTTTAAATTGGTCTATGTTCTCAACTACAATAGCTGGTTTACTTCCATGTATGATTTTAGGAGCCATCTTAGAGAAGCTCCTCTTTAGTTTCGATATGTTTTCACTACTTATATTATAAGAGTCTAGTTTTAACTTCATATGTTTCATATCTGATTCAGTTTTCCTTTCAGATTTTGTATTATTTTCCATTAAATCATTGAAACTTCTAGCTTCCTTTATATTCTGTCTTACCAAAACTTCTTTTCTCAAATCTATGTAAGAATTTTGATGCCAAGCGTTCGCTGTAACACCAAAACGTCTTTGCCTGACAGTTTTAACTTTATCGTGAGGTATATCTTGTTTATCTACAGAAGTATTCCTATATAAAGGAGGTTTAACAACATTGGTATCATCATAAGTAAAATTTAAATTTTCAGCTGAAGTTTTGGTAGAATCTCTATAATCGTCGAAATTCTTAAATGAAAATGTTTTCTGTAGTTTTCTTATTTGGGGAGACAAATTAGTATCATCCACTTCGATACCCTTATAGCTTTCTCTGAGAACGGATAGGGCTACGCTGTTCCCTAACATTGAATTTGTTACGTCTAAAGATACATGTCTGTTTTTCACTTTAGAAGGAGCGGGAATGTCTTCAAAACTTCTGTACTGCTCAAAACGTAGACCATTGCTCTCTGAATCTACCATCCAAATAAAGGATTCTGAAGACGTTACCTCGCTGAGCGACCAATCAGAACCTAATGTCTGTAAATAATTGACAATATCTAAACCCCGATCAAGGGAAATGGACCTCTGCAACGGTATGTCATGACTGAATCTAAAATCCAGCTCAAATTCTGCATCTTCGTCCCCCTCGTCAAACTTACTTCCGAGCCAGTTATCAACTTCGAGTTTGTTAAGGTTGAGATTGACGAGCTCCTGTCTCAGGTCTATCTGTGACTGTTTGACTTCGGAGTATCGTCTGCGCTTGTTATGTGGAGTGTTTGTGTGTTTGTCTGTGTCGGTGGGGTCGGAGTGTCTACGCGGGGGCGGAGGCAGCGCCAGCGGTCGCGGATACCTTGCCGGCAAGCGACAGAGGCCCGCGGCGGGGGAACGCGCCCACGGCGATATCAGACTCAACAAAGAGCTTGCGAAAACTGCGGGACGATACAATCCTATCAGTATAACTTATTAAAACGGTAACTCTACGTAGAATCACCCAAACTTTAAGCGAAATAAACTATATACTATATATATATATATATATATATTACTAATTTTAGTTTTATCCGTAATCTGTCGTAAATAAGCTTATGGCTAACTTTTCGCCATCATTGACATAACTTTGGTCACATTTGGGAATGCTTTAGAGAAATTAAATCTAATTGCGTCTGTCACAGTCATAATTACATACGTATAGTTTGATACATGAATGTCTCATATCTAAAACTTTAAAAAGAATATGGAAATTAAATTCAAGGGTGATTCCCATAAAATACCAAATATCAACTAAATAATTCCTCTTTTGGAAACTATAAGATATGTTTGAATCATTTATAATTTACTTTCATGTTGATTCTCAACCTTTTGTCACGTTGACTAATAAAACAGACGTCATCAACAAGAAGTATTTTTGGGATTTAAAACTATCGAAACTTATATCTTATAAGTAATAACAAAACTACAGCCAAACGAAGCGCACGTTAACATTAACAAAACTACTCCTTGCATGGAAAACTATCAAAAATATTGAGCTACTAATATACGGTGATATTACAGTGAAAGATTTCGTATTGATCGTTACAAATTCAGTTCATATAAAAATATACTTCTTTTCACATTTCAATCAAACAATTACTCTGTATACTTTATACATTACACCTAGAACGGTGTGTGCGTATTTTTTTTTGTGAAGAAGTAACGAAAAGAGTAACGCCCTGCCCTGCAATTGCAATGCAGTGCCGCTCAGGATTCTGAATGAAATTGAGCTCGTCACTTTAACACATACGATGTTGAGTATTATTAGTCGGTAGTATGACGTAGGTGGAGTGTGGAAATCTGTAAGTCCGTTTTTTTATTGTTAAGGGATTAGATATACAACCTATATTTTTATAATATATTTTAATTCCTGAATTAACATCCTGTTAATCAAACAATAAAAAAAACCGGACGCGCAATATTACGTAGCGAGTTGAACCAATAACGTGTAGGATGACTACAGAACAGTTAGAAATTTAACTATTGGCTAATCTGTACTATATAGTAAAAAAAACTTTCCTTAAACGGTGATTTAGTGTAACTGAATTTCTTCTTATTTTTAAACGGATAAAATAGTTTACAATAGTATACTTGTTATATTTGTAACGATCAATACAATATAACACGAATGTGTGATGTACCTTTATAGTGGTTTAATACCAAGGGCCGAAAGAGATCTTCGGTGGCGGCGAGCGACTCCCGTGCGCCCGTGACGTCATCGCCAACCAGAACCTAGCCATCACGCACTAATGTATAGGGGGTGGGAAAAATAACAGCAACGTAATATACAAAGCAGGTGTGAAAAGTGACGCAACACAAAACGAAGTATGCCGAAGTCAAAGCCGAAGTGAGTGAGGTGAGTAAAGTCCACATGTGGCGCAAAAACTAATAATGATAATGAAGTTCTGTTTAAAGCAAGTTTATAAATGTCAAAAAGCGAAACAATAAGACCGGATACAGGATTGGAAGATGTTAATGCATAAAGTGACTCAAGTGTTAATACACTTTGTCCGTGCCATTCCGTGCTACAAGTACTATCCGTGCATCTCTTTCGGCCCTGGTCTATTTTCCACACATCACATTATTTAACCTAAAAATTTGGAACAAAATTTTGAAAACAAAAAAACAGTAACCAAATCCCATAGCCAATCGATAGAAAAATGTACCAGAACCAATAAAAAGCAAATACACAAATATTGTGTAATACGCCATAAACTTTCTGCTTCTAACACAACTTCAGCACTTGTTCAACAATTGCATCGCTGGGTATTACATTTTATGGATGGACATTGCTTCTAGCAGAAAAATATTATGTATTATGTAATTTTAGCGATAATGAAGAGTGTTAAATAGCTGTGAGTACGTATGAAAATAATATCTTTTATTTATTGCCACATGAATTTAAAATTTATATCGAATATAATTTAATTATGCTGTGCATTTCACAAGCTATACATTCATTTGTTATAATAAAATATCCATACTGTTAACCATAATATAAACCACATGCCTGTTAAAATTCATGCTTACTAATGGACTACATAGATAAAAAGAAAAGATCAACTTGACATCCCACTTCAGATCCTCTATAGGACATTTACATAAACTTAACATCCCACTTCTGATTCTTTATTTTCAGGGACATTTACATTTGCTTAAAATAAATATATAAGCCCATTCTACATTGTGAGTGTAAACACCCCATTACAGCAACAAAGCAAGCATTTATCGTAAACTTTTACGGTTCTTATCGATATTCCTTAAAGTGATATCTGAATATGAATAATAGTTATTAGTTATAAACACGATGCAAACCGTTAAAGTTTTAAATGATAATTTTTCAATGATTGATCAATTAATGATGATTCTCAATAGGTTATATTTTTATATTTTTTATACGAATAAATAATGACGATTGAATGAAAGACCCATAGTATCGTCTGCCTATAACAGATACAATACTACCTGGGTCGGAACTTTCTAGAAACCAACGTGTATGGTGTCACTCACACCTCAATTCAAAACTTATCGTGAGACTTAACGATGAGTTGTCTTATGTATTTTATCTCGGTTTGAATGTTTAAACTCTCTCACAAAACTATAACCTATTCCTCCACAAATAAAGCTTATAATCGCACGTGCAAACAGACAAGAAACTCACAACTTCCTTATGCCGCTGTTGCGTTTCCATGGCGCGTCGTCTGGTTCAGCCGGCAGAGGTCCTTGTACTGGCGCCTCTTCTTCTTCAACCACACTGCTGCTTATTGATGGCGATGTGTCCGAGCCGCTGCTTGTATGAGATTCAATAACGGTTATAGAAGCCGCCAATACTAATTCCGGTAAGTACTATATCAACAAACTGTGTGATAGCCGTTTTCGCATTATAATCAATACTGAATAATTATCACATAATAATTATGTCAATTAAGTTTCTAAACAATATTGCCCATAAAAGCTAATTGTTACATCAATCGTGTTCTCAAGTGGTGATACGGCCATCAAACCGATTTCCTAGCATAAAATAATAGTATAATTTATAGGCATTGTAAGTGTGAGCGAGAACGCAATAGTGGTAATACTGCTCCCTCTTATTATTTGAAAAGCCAAAGCATCTACAGTATTTCCAATTTATGCCTCAGGGTTCCCAGACCGACGAGTTATCTCTCTGTGTGTTTAAGGTTACTTTTTAGATGGTAATAATGTTGTATCGTCCTGAAATACCGCGCAAGCTCATTTCACAAATTCAAATATTTTTACTCAAAACAGGATTTAAAATCACTTATTGAACGCCAAAAACTACCATCCAATGAAATTAGTGTGAGAAACTCAGCGAGTTCAGTATTTGATGTTAATTTTAACTGGATACCACCAAGTGGTCATAAGTAAAAGAGTCTTATGAAACGGATACTAAACTTTTCTTTGTCTACAATAAAACTTTTTTTAACTATATTTTTTTTACCTATCTGGTTGCGGCTCGACCTGCAACGCCTGCAGCTGTTCCTCGGCTCGGTTCAGTCTCAACTTGAGCTCGTTCCTCTCGTGCAGTATCGCTCGCAGCTCCCGGACGCTGAACGTTGGCTTGGACGACTGGTCCTCATCGTCACCCTCCGGTAGACTGACGCCGCATGATGTACACTTCTGTAATGGCAGGTTCAAATAAACTTATTGGAGAAAAAAAATGGGCGGTTTTAATTTTTTTCGTCCCTTTAGGAAATACACTAACAACAGAGATTTTAATCATTTGAGAATATTACTGGCACATTTCACTTTAACTGCGTATCGTTGCGGGAATCGTTGATAGTTCGTATTAACTCTAAATTATTTTTGAATATAACTTCTTTAGGCGCGTCTTGGAGGTAACAAGTTAGAATTTTTTTCTGGCGGAAGTAACGCTCAGTAAAAAAGTCAATTGAAACAATTTATTAAGCCGTAATAATTTTATGGTTTTAAAGAAAATATTTCCATATAGTAATATTTTTTGAAAATCTCCAAGTGTATAATTTGCTTATTTATAACTACTTTTGTAATAAATAATAATATATGAGTTAACAGAATATTTCTGACATTTGCGACATTCGTTAATTTGTTTTTGGTTTCTTCGTACATTATTATGATAGGCAAAGGGTTAGAGCCCATACAGCCATATTTGTTAATATTCAATAACAACGTCATATTAATATGTGCCACTATAACCTTCAATTTCTTATTATGAATTCTTTTATTTAATGAGTGAATATTTTAAAATATGCGAATGGTATTAATGAATTAGAAATTAAATATAAAATGAAAACAATAATCAGTCAAATATAATGGCAGAATCACAGGAACATTTTACTCTTTCATCAATAAATAAGCATAAAAGAGAAAATCACGAACCTGATGACCCCTCATCTGTAAAAAGTTTAAGTGTTTATTTTCTAATGAATAATAATATTAAAATATAACATTATATCATTCTTTGTAAAATATATAAAATCTCACTTGATTAAATAATATTATTTTTTATAAGCGAATTCTTTTATTTTAGGTAGAGAAGATGCCAACTTTGGTCAAAAGATGAAATTATATCGTTAGCGTTTCCGAGAAAAAAAAAACAGCAAAATATCTAACAAAGCTCTTCAGTAATACGTGAGTGCTTATTTGGTAACAAGGCTTTATTTATATAATATATTAATGTATCTGTTAATTAGTCCTAAAGTTTATTATTATTAAGTTTTATTTCAACCGCGCGTAAAGATTACACGCACTCACTTTTTTTTATATAATAATTATTGTCGGATTGTTCTATTTCCTTGATATTTTTATGTCTGCATAACATTATTTAACAGTCTCTAAAATGGTTAATAGAACGATAACAGCCAGCAAAATTATAGCACTACTCGAGGAAGGATGTTGTCAATTTTATGTGCCCCAGAGGCTAAATGTGAGCCGTACGACTGTCCGGAGGACTTGGCAACGACATCAAGAGACTGGTTGCGTCAGTAGAACGCCTCGGTCTGAAGATGTCCGTGTCTCAAGATGACCGCTTCCTGGTGAACCAGGCATTGAGAAATCACAAATCTTCTTATGTCGACCTCAAAATGACTAGAGGAAGTGAGAGGTGTGCAAACCAGCTTATGGAGTGCCAGAAAGAGACTTTGCACTGCTAATATATGCAGTCGCTATCCAGTCCGTGATCCTAAATTACTCCGCGAGCACAGAGTTGCTAGACTTAGCTTCACTCGAAATTTTGCGACGTGGACTCAAAAGGACTGGGGTAGAGTATTATTCTCTAATGAAGCCAGAATATGAATATATGGTGAGTACCGACGTTGGCGGGTACTGCGAAGGCAAGGGAAACGTTTCGGAGAAGTTTGCTTTGAAGAAATAACCCCTTATGGTGGAGGCTCAGTTGTATTGGGCAGCGAGTAATATATTAGACCGTACGGAGTTAGTCTTAATAAAAAACGGCACATTTAAAGCACACCAGAACAAATTTGAAGTTCTAATTCCTTACGTACAACCCGTATTAGTGGTTCTTAGAGATTTGATTTTAACGGACGATAACGGTCGCGCTCACCGTTCTGGCGATGTGGAAGAGTATATTCAAGAGATTCGTCAGAGGGATTCGTCGTTTGGATTGGCCAGCTCGAAGTCCTGATCTCAATCCCAAAGAGCATATTTGGGATGTTCTAACACGAAGAGTATGATCGATGCAGCCCACTCCGCAAGACATCAGGGATCTAAGGAATATAATTACTGCGCAATGGGAGCGTATTCCACAAGAAACAATTAAGAATAGCATCGATGACATTACCGGATGAACACAAGCTGTCATTTAGCATGAGATACTTTTTATTTTGATGTTTAAAAAAACTTTAGTTTTTAGCCTGCTTTTTTATTTAATGAACATGAACTAGCTGCTTAGACTCTGGAATCATTTTTAATTAACTCCATTGAAATGTAATGACGAAATTGACTAACAATTGAAATTGAGAAACTACTTTTGCTTATTTATGTATAGTATTATGATGGTACAAGGTACTTAGAATTATGAAATAATTTGAAGAAGAAGGCAAAACAGGATATTTACCTAGGTACCCATTTTTTTCCAAACGAGTATATTGAACACTATCGAACGAAACAGAAAGACTGAGTGTACGTCTCATAGAAGAGAAGAAGAGAAGAAAAATCTGAAGAAGAAGAAGGCAAAACAGGTTATTTACCTAGGTACCCATTTTTTTCCAAACGAGTATATTAAACACTATCGAACGAAATAGAAAGACTGAGTGTACGTCTATAGAAGAGGAGTGAAAGAGAAGGGATATCTGTATCCGTCTCAATCTATGTTTACGGCTTGAAAACCATTTAGTCATTCCTTTTCTGCAATAATAATATGTCCTTCAGAATTTGTCGTGGATACACAACCCCCATGGGCAATATCAACTTCGTGGAATCGGATGTTCAGTGGAGATGCTGCAGCATTAATGAACAAAATAGATCGAAAGAGGGTCGGGGTCGGGGGTAAGTGGGACTCACAAAAAAAAAACACCATCCGCACAAGATCGGCGTCAATAAATAAACAGGGCATTGCCATCCATTATACGTGTAAAATTCCATCCATCTCATTTTAATACATGAGGAACTGTAAAGGCGCTAAAAAGGACCCATGTGGCATCCTTGCCAAAGTTGTTTGCGGACGACACTTCACTTATATTCAAAGTGAAACGAAGCCAAGTATTATATGACGAAGTAAACAATGCTCTATCTGACATCGTGTACTGGTTTAACGCCAATAACATATTGTTAAATAATCATAAAACCAAATATATTAAATTCACCGCGCCAAATGTCAAAAATGTAGATGCGAATATTTTATTAAATGGAGAGGTGGTAAAACCAGTGGAATCTGCTATATTTCTTGGCATTACTCTTGATTCCAAATTGCAGTGGGGCCCCCATATTGAAGGATTGGCGAACAGACTAAGTTCTGCAGCATACGCGGTTAAAAAAATTAGACAATTAACTGACATAGATACGGCGCGACTAGTATACTTTAGTTATTTCCATAGTATTATGTCCTATGGTATATTGCTATGGGGCAACGCTGCTGATATTAATACAATATTTGTGCTGCAGAAGAGGGCTATTCGCGCTATTTATAACCTAGGTCCTAGAGAATCATTGAGAGCAAAATTCAAAAAAATAACATCTTGACTGTTGCTTCTCAATATATTCTTGATAATGTAATGTATGTTCATAGGCACTTAAGTGAATTTGCCAGAAACTGTCATAACCATAATGTTAACACCAGGAACAGACATAAACTGATGATGCCTACTACTCGGCTTAGTCGAGTTAGTAAGTCTTTTGTGGGGCGATGTATATGCTTTTACAACAAGATCCCAGAAAATGTTCAAAACAAAGGTGTTACGTTAAAAGAATTGTTAAAAAACGTTTGTGTGGTAAAGGTTACTATAACATAAATGACTTTCTTAATGATACCACAGATTGGGAATGGAGCGACCGCCCTCAGGCTATTAAATAATAAGTTTAATTGTACAATGTTACTTTGTAAATGTTACTTTAATTGTAAAACATATTTTTGATGAAAAAAAAAAGCCCGCTGAGTTTGTTGCGCCCATTTTTCTCAGGCCTGAGGCATTCACTTTGGAATGGGTGGTAGTTTTTTTTGACTTTCAATAAGTGATTTCACATCATATTTTGAATAAAAATATTTGAATTTGAATTTGAAAAACCACAACCAAATCGCGAATATTTATTCGGCTATAATTAACAACACTTACTTTTGCGTAGCTGGTAGGCATACCATAATTCATTATCAAGAATATTATAACTGTTACAAACAGTTCAATCATCGTTCTAATAACCGTAGCAACTCCGACGAGTGTTTTAAGTTTCAATCGTCTATGTGGCAGAACTACTGCTTGGCTATCTTCTACGCGTAACATAATTTTTGATATGTCACAATCACTATTTACAACTCAATTATCTAGCACACGTAGAAACAATCACTCCGAGAGACAAGGAAAGACTGGCATTCGACATATGTCGTCGTTGAGGACAGAAAGTAAATTGATACGAGCGTTAAAACTATCTCAGGCAAATGACTTCTTAATTGACATGTTTTTAAAATCAATAATTATCACTCGTAACGACTACTCATTTGTTTATTTGTAATTATTGTTGTTTATTGTTTTTACGCATATCCTAAGATATTATGCTCCCAACTAGCAGCGAAACCTGGCGTTACTCGTGTTAAATTACATCGCATGTTTAATTATTAATATCAGTTGCACGCCTTTTTGGAACTTCCCAGATTTTCAGCAATTTTTAGAATTTTTAGACCGTCTCGCATTAATTGTACACATTTTGGAACTTTCTAGATCATTCCAGAAAGTCTTAGAATTTTCTAGATCATTCCAGTAAGCCTTAGAAATTTCTAGATTGATTAAATCAGTTGCACACATTCTGGAACTTTCTAGATCATTCTTTTTTTTTATGAAATAGGAGGACAAACGAGCGTACGGGTCACCTGGTGTTCAGTGATCATCGCCGCCCACAATCTCTTTAATTCAAATTCAAATATTTTTATTCAAAATAGGATTTATAATCACTTATTGAACGTCAAAATCTACCACCCATTCAAAAGAGACTGCCTCAGACCTGAGAAGAATGGGCGCAAGAAACTCAGCGGGCTTTTTTTTTAATATAAAATATGGATTACAATTTAATATCGTACAATAAACATTTATAATTAAAGAGCCTGAGGGTGTTCGCTTTAATCCCAGTCCGTGGTGTCATTAAGAAAATCGTTTATGCTATAATAACCTTTCCCACACAAACGTTTTTTAACAATTCTTTTAAATTTCGTAACACATTTGTTTTGTACATTTTCTGGGATCATATTGTAGAAGCATATACATCGCCCAACAAAAGTCTTACTTACTCGACCCAACCGAGTAGTAGGCATAACAAGTTTATGTTTGTTCCTCGTGTTAACATTATGAATGTCACAGTTTCTAGAAAATTCCTCAATGTGCTTATGAACATACAAAACATTATCAAAAATGTATTGAGAAGCAACAGTCAAAATGTTTATTTCTTTAAATTTTTCTCTTAATGATTCTTTAGGACCTAGGTTATAAATCGCGCGAATAGCCCTCTTCTGCAGCACAAAGATAGTATCGGCCGCACTGCCCCATAACAATATACCATAGGACATAATACTATGAAAATAACTAAAGTATACTAATCTCGCCGTATCTATGTCAGTTAACCGTCTGATTTTCTTAACCGCATATGCTGCAGAACTAAGCCTATTCGCCAATCCTTCAATATGGGGGCCCCACTGCAATTTGGAATCAAGAGTAATGCCAAGAAATATAGCAGATTCCACTGGTTTTACCACCTCTCCATTTAATAAAATATTCGCATCTACATTTTTGACATTTGGCGCGGTGAATTTAATATATTTGGTTTTATGATTATTTAACAATAAGTTATTGGCGCTAAACCAGTACACGATGTCAGATAGAGCATTGTTTACTTCGTCATATAAAACTTGGCTTCGTTTCACTTTGAATATAAGTGAAGTGTCATCCGCAAACAATACCACCTTATGTTTTTTTTCTACAAGGTTAGGTAGATCATTTATATAAATTAGGAAGAGGAAGGGTCCAAGAATAGACCCTTGTGGTACCCCCATACCGAGAGGAGTCCCAGGAGATCTCCTGCCATTCACCTCGACCCTCTGAATCCTATTATTTAAATATGAGATCAGAAGATCGAGTGCAGATCCTCTTATACCATAGTGGCATAGCTTCCTGACCAGCGTTGAATGTTGAACACAATCAAAAGCCTTAGATAAATCTCAGAAGATACCAAGTGCATTCTGTGATTCCTCCCAGGCCTCAAAAATATTCCTGATGAGTTCAACACCTGCATCCGTAGTCGAGCGTCCCCTAGTAAAGCCAAATTGTTTTATATGAAGTAACTTATGTGTTAAAGTGAGTAAGCATTTGACTTAAAATATTTTTTTCAAAAAATTTACTAAGGGTTGGCAACACCGAAACAGGGCGATAGTTATTCGGGTCAGAAGTGATACCAGAGGAATCACAGAAGCGTTGCCGGCCTTTAAGGAAGGTGTTCCTGTTCCGAGATTTTCAGAATTTTACAGAAGTTTACATTAGTTAGAGAAGGACAGGTGTATATAATTTTACATTTTTGCCACCCACTTCCAACCATCCCGACCAAACTCCCTTATGCACACCAGGGAACCGAGGGGAATTTGATCGAAGTTGCGGATGATAGAGAAAAGCGTGGACATACGAATGAACATTAGCATTTTATATAGTAAATATTAGTATATTAAGATTATTGTTGTTTATTGTTGAACGTAAACGTAAAACCATACGAAATAATATCTCACCTGATTCATTGTGTCGTTTTTCTGCAGCGCCGCTATATCTCTCTGCTGTGATTGGACGATGGCGGAAAGCTCGGATCGTTCCTCGCATACCAAGCGCATCTGAAAATATAATTCATCAACAATATTATAACAGCAAGTACAAGATTAGATTTTTTTAAGATGGATGGTGGATAACTATCCTATCCATATGGAAACATTACCAGCGTGGAAATTGAGCAATATGTCATTTTTAAAGAAATTTAGTCGAACGAGAATTACAATAAATTAAGCCAAGATAAATGTTGGTAAATAAATTAATAAATAAATAATGCTGGTAGGCTCCCCACAAGATGGACCAAAGAACTGGTCAAGATCGCCGGGATACGTTGGATAAGGGGAGCGCAGGACTGATGGTCGTGGAAATCTTTGGGGGAGCCTTTGTCCAGCAGTGGACGTCTTCCGGCCGATGATGATGATGACGCCAAGATATCCAAATCAATTTCACTATAGGTTGTGCGCTGATAAAACCAATCAACCTAAGACTTACGGTTTCTTTTATGAAGAAGGTGGGAAGACTACTGAGGCACCTTCTGGAATACGGTACCTTAGGTAATACGTCTCGAGTGCTTCTAACTACACTGGCATTTTTTCACATCAATGTCAAATAGTACATTTGTTTTCAAGAGGAAAATGTTGGCGTTTACTGTGAGGGTGCAAATTTAGGTATGAGGCGAAGCAGTTAAGTATACTTAACCGGCATCGCACTATTACCAAAGTGCTTTATACTTCACCTACGAGAATAAAACCAAATAGCCAAGCCCGAGTATCGTTTTCTGTCAAAATATTTGCAGTGAAATCAGGGATATTGTCAGAGTCCGTAGGGTCCATCTTAACTTTAGACAGGCGGAGGTAATCGGGGGATAGTTCAACGCTATTTAAACCCTCTAATCAATTATTTACCAGTGGGAGGCTCCTTTGCACAGGATGCCGGCTAGATTATGGCTACCACAACGGCGCCTACTTCTGCCCTGAAACAGTATTGTGTAGGCATTACTGTGTTTCGGTCTAAAGGGCGCCGTAGCTATGGTACTGAAATTACTGGGCAAATGTGACTTAATATCTTATGTCTCAAGGTGACGGGTGCAGTTGTAGCGCCGTTTAGAATTTTTGGGTTTTTCAAGAACCCTGAGCGGCATCGCACTGTAATGGGCAAGGCATATCAATTACCATCAGGTGAACGTCTTGCCCGTCTCGTCCCTTATTGTCATCAATAGAATATATATAACATAGGATTGACTAAGTTGGATAATTAAGACATCGAATCGATGGACACTCCACCAAACACGTAGCGCACTGATTCGATGCGAATCGATTGCCGACTCAAAACATACTAGCGGTTGTTCCTTGTTACTCTATCGCCGGGTGTTGTGTCAGAGTAAACGACAGTGTCAACTGACACCAGACGTTAGTGACAGTTGACACTTCGTTCACTCTTATCAACTAAGAAACATATGAATAACCTGTTTCAAAGAACTTTTCTGCCTGCATATTGTTGCGAAAGTTGACGAATGATGCAGTTTCGGTCTCGAAGGCGCATTACGGAGAAAGTGTTATATGAAAACTATTACTATATACTACCGGTGTAGCTCTAAAAGGGAAACGTGCCAGACTCCTTCGAACTTGTTTTAAGTACATTACCTGATTCTGTAGCTGCTTATGTTTCCTCCGAAGCTCCCGACTAACCTGCGCCAACTTCTCAACTTGGTTCGTCAACTGTAAATTATCCAATATCGCCATATTAACTTAAATTATAGAGGTGTATACGACTATGTATATTTTTCAAGAGTTCAATGTAATATTGAACGATCTAGAATGTACGATAAGGTCGAGCGTTGACGATAGAGTGTTCGATGAAACCTCTCAAAGATTAGATACGGCATGATCCATCTATCATAACCGAGATATTTCCGAAATTAATATTAAATATTTTATATTAGTCATAAAGAAGCGCTGCTTAGGATGACTAGGCAATTCCTACTATTGTTGGGGAAAAAAGGTTTAACATCATCGTCGATCGATCCTATGGCCCAATGGTCTCCTTATCTTATATCTTTAAACGAGGAATTCTTATATATATAATCAAATCTCGGAAACGGCTCCAACGATTTGCATAAAATTTAGTATACAGGGGATTTCGGGGGCGATAAATCGATCTTACTAGGTTTCAATTAAAAAAAATGTGAGCCGTCACGGGACGCCTGGCAGATGTGAAACATCGGCATTATTTTGTAAAAGTAATATGCAGAAAAGAACATATGACTATTTATTGAATAAACATTTATTTTCATTAAAGACAAAAATTTACGAATTTATTTGAAATCGTGACTACTTAATTCGTTTAATCAGTGACTTCGGTAATAGTTATATTCGATGTTGCCTCTGAGGACGGTATTACTGTGACAAGGCGACGCGTCGCCACGGCATGCGTCGCCACGCCAGAAATCGGTTTTACGTGCGGCTATAGATGTTTCACATCAAAAATGTAGTTTTAGCCGTGTTTCAATGAGAAACAGCTACAATAACATTAGAATACAAAGGTAAATTTCGCCACTATATACAAGACTGTAATAGCTCAGATGGGACATCCGGATCAGGTGATCCGGAAAGCAGAAACCCCAGTTAAATCTAGATGTCCTATTAGTTTTTTTTTTTATTAAAGTTTTCTACATTCTTAAAAATCCGAGCAAGGCTCGATCGTCCGGATATTGTGTATATAGTCGCAATGCAAGCAATTAAGTCAACCAATCAACTGAGGAGAGCAGGCGCCTGTTAGGTATTGAATGCTCATTGGTCGGCTAATAATCTACTCAAAAGCTTCTCTCTTGTTACCATTGAGTGGTAACGAGTTTACTGCCCCTTCTTCTGATTGCAGCTCCACTTTTCCGAAGTGTATAAATGGTATCTATCTTTTTTGCCATTGATGAGTGAAATTTTTTCGGTCTAAATTATTTTTGAATTTACATTCTGTGCTAGACTATTTCTCATCACATGAAAATAATGTCATTAATATTGTTTAACTATTAAATATTTAAAGTTATATTTCTAAAGCGTACCCGACAGTACCCGTGCGTAGCATCCCCTCCGCGTATCGTTCAGCGCTAGACTAACATGCCGCCACTTTTACATTTACTCTCACTGATCGCAGTCTCTTCGACTCGAGCCAAAATTACCTGAATCAGCGTCACATATCCGAACATGACAGCTCGGTCTTACAACACCAACAAAATAAAGTGACCAGCGCTATTGAAGTTTTCGCTTCAAAATATATTTTCCGAGTTATGGGAAAAATGCTTTTGTCAAATCACACGCCAAAAATGAAGGCGAAAACAGAAATAATAAAAAAACACGATATAACTATAAGAAACTTATTCCCTATTCATTGCTTACTCTCTACGTCAGAAGGTGTTTTAGACCGAAATGCTTTTTAAATATTACGTATACTTTTCTTTACAAGCTCGAGGTGAATCTAGGTCACGCATATCTTGAAATCAAAAGCATCGTTTAAAATAGCATTTTTCCTTTTCTAGCCGAGTCAAAGCCGCGAATTACGTCCGTTGCGCAGTTAAACACTTACAGGTTCTTTCATCATTTTTACGAGTCTGAACTGAGGAAAACATTTTATGAACGAAGTTGATGTAATCCAACATTTTGTGAACTCAGATGATGTAATTAAACATTTTGGAAGCCGAACTCAGAAATAATAATAATATTAAAAAGAGGACTGAATTGTTATAGAATATGCTTCATGTTTTTGAAATTAAAAATATTTGTGTATATATGTGTGGACTGATCCATCTACTGTACTCAATAACTCTTGTTTTTACGTATTAATTTACATTTTTTGACTTAGTCGTGCACTGAGTATTTGACATTTGAGTATTTTTGTTGCGTCATTTTACATATATTGTAACTGAAATGATTTGTAAAAAAGTGTGTGCGATATAAATTCATCTTTTGAGCAAAGTTGGCATTTTCTATACCTTAAATAAAAGAATGCCTATATAATAAATAATATTATTTAATAAAGTGAGATTTTCTATATTTTACAAAGAATGATATAATGTTATATTTTAATATTATTATTCATCAGAAAATAAACACTTAAACTTTATACAGGCCAGGGCATAATCAGGTTCTTGATTTTCTCTTTTATGCCTATTGATGAAAGAGTAAAATGTTCCTGGGATTCTGCCATTTTATTTGACTGATCATTATTTTTATTTATATTCTATTTATAATTCATTAATACCATTCGCACATTTTAAAATATTCACTCATTAAATAAAATAATTGATAATAAGAAATTAAAGGTTAAATTAGCACATATTAATAAGACGTTGTTATTGAATATTAACGAATATGGCTGTATGGGCTCAAACCCTTTGCCTATCCTAATAATGGACGAAGAAACCAAAAACAAATTAACGAATGTCACAAATGTCAGAATAATTCTGATAACTTATATATTATTTATTACAAAAGTAGTAATAAATAAGCAAATTATACACTTGGAGAGTTTCAAAAAATATTACTGAGCATATTGAAATGTTTTTTTTAAAACCATAAAATTAAAACGACTTAAAAAATTGTTTCAATTGACTTTTTTACCGAGCGTTACTTCCGTCAGAAAAAATTTCTAAGTTACCCCCCAAGTCGCGCCTAAAGAAATTTTACCTCAAAAAGATGAAGCTGTAAATGTTGATTTAAAAGAGTTAATCAATGTGTTTAATAATGGTAAATAATAATAATAATTTTAATTAAGATAAATGATATTTTATTGCTAATTTCAAAAAGCGGCGTATGTATTTATTAAGACCGAACAGTTGTTAGACGGAGGTAGCCATGTGTATCTAATAGGGTAATAATACGAAGCAAAAACATGAGAGACGACCGCACTTTGGCAATAATGCTCATATTAGGCTGAATTTAGTGTTCGGCGGACGATCAGCGCTGACGTCGGTCGAGCGTAGTTATAACTATGAAAACATAATAATATGAACGCGTTCAGTCTAGCGCTGATGAATTGCTACGCGCGTAGAGCTACGTCGCGCTGACAAGAATCATCGGTCGAGCTCGTCGGTCCGCTGACGCGCTATGGCGATAAATTAGTGCGTTTAGTGCGACGCTGACCGAGCGACCGACCGTACGCGCGTATGTTACATTTTAATTAAGAATTGTAAACAAATATTCGTGTTCTGGCATGCTCGAATATATTGTATAAATTTCTCCTTAAATTTGACGCTCTATAATAATTGGGTAAACATTTTATCTTTTCCGTCGTTTATTCCGTAATTGTTTGCGTAAGTTGTACGTGGTAAAAAGGTGTAAAATGAATCCATTTTTCTTCGCAATTGTACACGCGTAATCAAGTTTGCTGTCAGCTGAGCACTACACGCAACATGGTCAGCTCGTATTGTACTACGTTACGCTACGATCGACCGACGTCAGTGCTGACTGTCGGCCAAGCACTAAATGTAGCCTCAGAGCAGTAAATTTTGTTTTACAAAATGGATTAGGGTTTCGAAAAAAATATGTGTGCTGAAGATTAGACGAGATTAAGATCGCAGAAAGGTCGCTTATGTGTCAGTTGAATCTGAATATGTTCACAATTAAATAAGTGTTGAATTTTTGAAGTATCAAATTCATTCGGTGCTCTGACCATTTCACATCAGTGTCAAGAACACCATCGGATCAGCCGTCACGTTTGGTTATCTGAGGGCACGGGAATAAAGGCATAAAAGGCATTTATTTTCTCAAAATTGATTCCTTTAGAATTCTTTTTGATGTCATTTCCAACAACTACTAGACACTACTACTCCTGCCTCCGTCAAATCGAGCAAAACGAACGGCACGGCCGTACCATCCTTTCTCGAACCAGTTCAAGCCATTTTTGACACCCTAACTTCGTTGTGGATAAAACTAGAAGCCTGAATTTTGATGGCCAAGTTAACCTGTTTGTATAAAACATAAAAATATTATTAATATTCATATGGCCACTATAAGATATTGCTAGGTGAGCTAATTACGTAATAGCTTAAGAGGGAAGTAAGGACTGAATAAATTGACCGACTTGGTATTAAATCATTTTATTCTTAAGGATAGAACAACTGAGTTGCGAGTCTTGGTTTGTTTTTATAAGTTATCTTTGCGATGGTATTTAACGCTAGTTTATATATTATTTATATAGCCTCTCATAAAGTTTTCACTACTATCGTGTGTTCTTTAAGCAAACACCTTTTTTTCGCCACCGAAGGGTGGCCTGCTACAACGAAGAATTACAACTGTTGTATATATTGATTGATCTGACTTAATGTTCAATTTATATAGCAAATATAACATTAAAGAAACACGTAAAAGTTATTTAATTATATAATAAAGTAACACAATAAGTTTCTACCGCGTAACAGAGCGTCTAAGTTAAACTATGTAATAAAATGATTTAATTATGATAATTAAGTTGGAATTAGACAACGTTATAATTACTTAAAACGTCAGCATTATATTGGCGCTTCTATTCATAGGTATATAAATATGTTTTAATTGTAGCTAAAAGATATCTGTACATGTAATATATTTGTGGGAACTTTTAGTAGGGCAAATTATTAACTTGCTTCTATATGTACGTAGAACTACCATTAATTTCAGCAAATTAATTTAATAGTCTTTCGGTTTTTCTCCTTATTTGAATAATATAATTACTATATGAACAGTTTATTATAATTAATAATATATTAACAAAAAAAAAATAAGATAGTCTTTACAAATTAGCCAATATTGATTAAACATTGCAATTAAACAGTGGAAGGCGTTCAATTAAACATCTTTTGCGCGATTCCATACATATATATGTTTGGAATCCCCTGTTTGAGCAAATAGACCACTAAGTTGGGTACATTTTGCGAGCAGTTTTAGCTAGTTATTCCAACCAGCCCAGCTCCTTCCAAAAATGCAACTTGCAATGTTCGCAAGGTTTTCAAAAAGTCTGCCAGCAGTCTAGCCAAGCCAGCTTATAAAAAGTGCCTGAAAATACCAATAATAATGGATATAAGAGAACCCATGATGCTACAAGAGTAGTGGCGCCCAATAGGGGATTCTACAACACAAAGAACTTCCATTCATCACCTACAGTCTGAAGACTGACAGCAATTTAAAGGTTGGAGAAAAAACGAGTGAAATGGAATCATTACATTAAGTGTTTCGTTTAAAACCTTTTTTTTATATAAGAGGGGGCAAACGGTCAAGAGGCTCACGGGATGGGAAAAGGTGAAGCAACCGCCCATAGACATCCGCAACAACAGGTGTCAAGATATGCGCTGCCGGCCTTTTAGGTGGGGTGAGTATGCTGTTTTCTTGAAGGTCCCTAAGTCGTATCTGTTCGGGAAAATAGCAGCCGGTAATTGATTCCACAAAGTGGCTGTGCGAGGCAAGAAATTTCTAACGAAACGCGCGGTTGTGGAATGCCAGGTGGTACTTTGCACGAAATGTCCGGTGGTGGAATTCGGCCGCTGGAATCAACCCGAACAGCTCCCCTGAGCACTCCCCGTGATAAATGCTTTAGAAGATGCAGAGAGAACCCACATCTCTACGCAATGCCAAAGAATCAAGCCGATCGGAGATGGCTTGATCGTCGATGATTCGAACCGCTCTTCTTTGTATGCGGTCAAATGGAAGAAGCTGGTACTGGGGAGCACCCGCCCAGAGGTGAGAACAGTACTCCATGTGAGGCCGAATTTACGCCTTATAAAGTTGCAGGCGGTGGCTTTTAGTGAAGTACTGTCTCGCCTTACTGAGTACACACCAAGCTTTTTAGAGGCCAGTTTGGCCTTCTCTTCCAAGTGACCACGGAACTGAACGTCGCTCGATATATCGCCTATAAAACCTTTAATAAATAGCCATTGATTTTACTTTGTGAATTATAATATAAAAAGTTTCATATAGTATTGTCATCTTTTAAACAGTTTTAAGTCCTTGTTAACATCAAACTGCCTTAATATAAAATATATAACACGTAGTCTCTTCATATTAAGAGCCCCTTTTTTTACACAAATTTGCAAAAACCTCAAACGAACATGGTGTTAAAATACAAATTCAAATAATTTTATTCATAATGTTTTAAATCATTTATTGAACATCAAGGAATAGAAGAGTGGGTTCCTTCTATATTGTTATAATGTGGATAACACACAGGATACTTTTTGATCCGGTGACACAGAAAACGCTACCTTCGGATTACATTTTTGTATTACTCATGGGGGAAAAGTAGTATCTTGGCGCTCGCTGTTGCGGTTGAAAAAGAGCTGTTTGCCCATTTTAAAATTACGTGCATGCATTGAGTGCGAAATGTATACTTGTCGCACGCAAATTTTGTTTGAGTGCGAAAAGTTTACTTATCTCACGCAAATTATACTTGGCACATGCAAATTTCGAAGTATCAAAAGAGGTTGAGGCGTCTGACAGTTTAATTAAATGAATAAAATTATAATAAATTTATGTTTCAAAAGTTTAAAAACGAATATGGAGCCGAAATAATACATAAATCATCGCATTTGCTATACAAAATAGTATGTGCATCTCGTGCGACGTTATACAATTACCCCACTCCACTGGTCACACATTACCATATCTGCATTACAAGTCTGATATTCAAAAAGGAAATGACGCAAGTTGTTAAAAAAATACGACGTAATCGTTATCAGAACAAACTTGTGATAGCAGTTTTCTGTGATTTCCTGAATGAGCGTGAATTGATCATTTCATTCAACGAACCGCACACGTTTCTTATACCTGGTAACTGGTTTTTAAATCTGTCATTTTGTAGCGTTCACGTAATCAGTGTAATGATCATAATTTTTATAAAATACTTGCTGGTACCCCGCGACGTCGTTCGTCGATTTTTATATCTTGGGTTACATTATTGGACTCCCAACTGTGAAAGAATTATTCAAATCGGTTCAGTAGTTGCGGAGCCTATTCAATACAAACAAACAAACAAACAAACAATCAAATCTTTCCTCTTTATAATATTAGTATAGATGAAGACGTCGCCATACTGTATCAATTTTCATAAAAATAATTTGATAGATTGTCAGCAACTCTAAGTAATCCACCAACTATAGTTACCTAAAATTAAGTTTATTTTTTGCCTCCCGAGAAAGTTAGAAAGTTAGAAAGATATAAAAAATGTAATTAGTTATTCATTTTTAAACTTTTATTTTTATTTGAGTTCTGAACGACGGGGGACACATCAAAGGAAAATCAAAATCGTTGTTTTTATTTAATTCCGAGCATTTTCATATTTATTCACCTTTTAAACCTTCCCTGGACTTCCACAATTAATTTAAGACCAAAATTAGCCAAATCGGTCCAGCCATTCTCGAGTTTTAGCGAGACTAACGAACAGCAATTCATTTTTATATATATAGATTCGTATTATAATTCTTATAAAATATTTGTATTAGAAATGTATATAAGCTATACTTACCTAATTAGCCTATTTTAAATACTTTATATTTACTATACGCTTTAAGATGCAATTTTGTAACCCATTTCTTATAATATAGCCTGTAAGTTCCATTTAGGTGGAAATTCCTTTATGGAACAATAAATGTCTTAAACCACAAACCTTATGGTTACGATCATACACTTATAATCGTATAGACAAACTAAGTGTATGAAAGAAGAACATCTCTAACCGAGATACAGCAAGAGAGAAAAGGTAAGGGAATCTATTGTTACTGTAACCGATTTTTATTTACAAGTCTCAAACACTCCACCACATTTGACATTACTTCCTTAGTATTTTGAATTAAAACCACTAGCTATCGCACACATTGACAAATCAAAATTGGTCGCGGATTATCTAGCTGTCAGGTTGTCTATAAGCTATTATATTTTAAGCTATGGTAATGATATCACAAAAGATTCGAATAACTAATTAATTGTTTGAGGTCAATTTATTACATACCTATAGCTTTAAGACTTCCGTACCCGTATAGAGAAACGAACATTGAAATGATTAAAAAATTAAACATATAAAATTGCTATCCGCCTGCTTGAAAATTTGGTATAATTTCTCTAAATAAAGTTGCTATTGTTGATCGACGATTTTTGATTGAAAAATACGGCTTGTACGACTTTTAACACCACAGAAACAACAAAATCGAAAGGGACTCAACTGACTTTGAATTATTAAATTTGGCAAGCGATGGTCTCTCAGATAGTTTTTGTTGGCTTAAGTTTGTTCTTAATCGAACATTAGTTCATAAAATATTTTATTAATAACAAGAGTGTCATTATCTCATCGGTTAGTGGTAATGATTCTGTTGGCATTTATGTCAATCTCATAAAGACCAATACAATGACTGTGAGGCATAAATTGTCCTAACTGGGACAGATTTTGACAGTAAGTGAAATTAGTGCACTTATACACAAGTGACAATTATCATGTCACCTTTTAAGAGTGTACACCATAAGAATCAATTTAAACAATAGGCCTTATAGAAATTTTATGAAAAGTAAAATAAAACGTCGGATAAGTGTCGAGTTAGTTACTAGTCATTTTTAGTAATTTCATAACGACATGTAAAATAGCTCTTCATTTCATTATTTGTGGCAATTTGACATTCAGAATGATTAATAAACCGAATATTTATACTGTGAAGGTACTGAAAATAAGCATAGAAAATCTTATTAATTATAGTATATTGGATAGAGAGAATCTATGCATAAATGGACAGTAAGAATCTGAAGCGCATCGTGTCTAAACAAAGTCAGTACAGTTTTAAAAGTAAACAATTTAAATACATTGCTCGGTCTTTATATTGTGTGTATTATTGTGCCAGTTAATTTAAACTTTAAAGATTGGATATAAAAAAAATAATAATAATAATATTAAGCTTATATAAAATTAATATATTGACCTATGGTTAAAACCCGAGTCGAGTCGAGTTCGTATAGAAAAATAGTCACTAATGTGTCCTCCAACTGTTTTATTAATGAACGCAATGTAAAGTTACTCCAAGTTTAAAATTACTTCATGTAATTATGTAGAGACAAAGGTAAGAGAAAGATGGCCTTAAAACTAATGGAAAATGTTTACAAATACATATTTCGCTTAGGATTTGTTTATTCGGACGTATAATGATTCCCGCGCTTATTTGCAAGCCTACTAGACATTCCCAAAAATTTCAGAATTACCGTTTTATTTACAGTGTTGTTAGCGATATAGTAGACATTTTGCATATTGTTGGTTTATTCTCAGGTTAATACATGTTGTTTTATATACCAAGTTTATTTGTAAGGCTGAAAAAGTTTTAAATTTGGAATAACTCTACTTCGCGATTATTTATAATACAGTAAAGGTTTGGTATTCAATCTAAATCTTGTACGAGAAAAACTTCGTTTCAACATAAATGCACCAATTCATTTTGACACAATACATTCAACATAAAAAAACATGCCAGCGTTGCTTGATTTAAACAAATGAATACACTGAACCACAGCTAAATGTTGAAAGTTGAAAGAAAAGCAATCGAGAATAATGAGGTTGTTGTAGATCGCTACTATTTGATATCGCTATACTGTGACGCCTTTGATACAAATACTTGTTAAAATGAGATACAATTTATAATTGACGCGGGGGAGAAAGATAAGTTTTGAAATGTACTGTTAAGATATTTAACACTGCTGTCAGTATTATAATACCATCTATCATAGATTCGAAGCAGATCGCATACCATCATGTGAACTCCTTGTTAAATTTTTCCAGTGGGAAGCTCCTTTGCAGGCTAGATTACGGGTACCACAACGGCGCCTATTTCTGCCGCTAAGCAGTAATGTATAAGCATTACTGTGTTTCGTTCTGAAGGGCGCCGTAGCTAGTGATTACTGGGCAAATGAGACTTAACATCTTATGTCTCAAGGTGACGAGCGCAACTGTAGTTCCGCTCAGAATTTTTGGGCTTTTTCAAGAATCCGGAGCGGCAGTGGGTGCAAGGGCGTATCAATTACCATCAGCTGAACGTCCTGCTCGTCTCGTCCAGAATCGCATACTATGAGTTCCGTACAATCGTACAAGATGTCCTTTGCAAACATATCTTGAAGTGACAATGACAGATAAAAGTAGAGGAGTAGAAAAATATATTGAGGACCTGTTCTATAAACGATGAGAGTTCAGCTCGCGATGCCGTCTACGTTAATTTCGGTTAATAATAAAACTCCTAAAAGTAGATATAATTTAAAGCTAGCCTGCCGAAACCGCAGACCGGATGTTAAGTATAACAACCCTTTATCAATCCCTACACCGCAAACTAGAATAAAGTTAATAAAAATCGGTTGCACTATTCTTCAAAGTTTTTTCTGGAATAGGACGGCAAACGAGCTTCATTGGTGAACCAGGGCTACCATGCAACAACACCAGGGGTATCAACCACAGCAGCGATACCGGTCTCTTTGCCTCATTAGTTTTGTTTTTTCTATGAAAATAATGGAAGAGACGTGTACGACGTTCAGATGATGGTAATTGATACGCCCTACCCATTACAATGCTTTGCCGCTCAGGATTCTTGAAAAACCCAAAAATTCTGAGCGGCACTACAATTGCGCTCGTCACCATGAGGCATAAGATATTAAGTCTCATTTGCCCAGTAATTTCACTAGCTACGGCGCCTTTCAGACCGAAACACGGTAATGTTTACACATTACTGCTTCACGGCAGAAATAAGCGCCGTAGTGGTACCCATAATCTAGCCGGCTTCCTGTGCAAAGGAGCCTCCCACTGTTAAAACGCTGTTTGCACCGTAATTGCCTAAAACCACACTGTTAAGGAACGCCACATCTCCAGGTGGCGAGGATGACAAGTATCTGGAGTGCGGTAGCGTGCGAAGATGGAATTCAGTGACAGGAATAAGGTCAAACAGCACTGCAACACTCCCGTGAATTTATTAATTCCTCTCACAATAATGTAGCAGATGACACATAATGAAGTGACGACTCTACGTAATACCATTCGATCGAGCTGTTCACAGAATACTGGATAGAGATAGATAGATCTAGATAGTGTCTTGCTGTTAGACTACTGATAAAAACAGCCCCAGAATATTAGTTTAGCGTGCGCGACAAACTACGTCTTACACTCGCGATATTTATGACACTTTTTGTCAGTGTGCATGAGTTGCTCAAAGTAGAGGTTTATTTTTGACATTTGCACAGCTGTCATGGTCTATCTAGACGTATAAATGATCTAGGCCACGGAAGCGAGTTGTAGACGGACAGAATTACTTTCACGTTTAAAACTATAGATACTCTTAGGTAATTTGGTCACTCACATGCGAAATCACGCCACGGTATTACAATGGTGTAGAACGTATCTCGGTATGTTTGCACAAGTATGAATATTCATTAGCTACGTACGTTACATTAATGAACATTCACGCCTGGCTAGAGAGCTGCTACACAGACAGACCAATTATTATTACAATGGATTATTCCAGTCCATTATTTCGGTAATAATATAATATTAAGTATAATATAGAATTGGACATCTTTTTTTTTTGTTTATGAAAAGCAGGACGTTCAGCTGATGGTAATTGATACGCCCTGCTCATTACAATGCAGTACCACTCAGGATTCTTGAATAACCCAAAAATTTTGAGCGGCACTACAATTGCGCTCGTCACCTTGAGATATAACATGTTAAGTCTCATTTGCCCAGTAATTTCACTAGCTACGGCGCCCTTCTTATCGAAACACAGAAAAATTTACACATTACTGCTTCACGGCAGAAATAGGCGCCGTTGTGGTCCCATAATCTAGCTGGCCTCCTGTGCAAAGGAGCCTCCCACTGGTAAATTAGATGGCGATGGAGTTTAAAAATGTCGAAGTCTTTATGGATAATGTTTAACGTGGCACCAACTTTTTTTGTAGAAAATAATTATTTTGTTTTAACAACGACCATTTTTTAAATACGTGTTTGTTCTCACGCTGACCAGGCACCATTCTCGATTCATGACTAGGAAGTAAAACTTTATCTATAGAATAAAAAGAGTGGCAATAGGTTTTTTGCCACTCCTTTTCATTAAAACTCAATTTTTCCCAAGTGGTGGTAATTTAATCTTTGACATTCATATGTGCCATTTTGACCTGATTTAGTAAATGATTTTTTGTTCTTTCAAATATATGCTTACTTCTTAAAATTTCATAGTGATTAATCTAATATATAAAATTCTCGCGCCCTGTGTTTGTTATCAAAATCCTCCAAAACGGCTGAACCGATTTGTATAAAATATTGTGTGTGTATCGGGTAGGTCTGAGCCTCGGCATACATCTAAATGATAAGGGCGACCCTTGCGAGTTTAATTTTTTGACAATTTTTTTTTATTTTTATTTTATTATGATTCAGCATTGAAAAATACATACAATTTCAAATTTTCGCTCTTCAACGATCTACAACTATTTTTGTATCTTCATTTTAATATTATTCTATTCCATCCACATATACATACGCAATAGAGTTTCAAGATGGCAATCGAATATAATTATTATTGTAGTACGATAAATTTTATGTACCATATATTTGGTAGTTCTGAGATACGGTCGTCATCTATTTTTATACCCCAAAAATTTTAATTATTGATTTTTTTTATTACTTTATATGGCAATACAACGTTTGCTGGGTCAGCTAGTATCAGATATATAATAATAATATTAACACACTTTTTACCCAAATTATCTTGCCCCAAGTTAAGCATATATAGCCTGTGTTATGGGTTACAAGACAATGATATATTCAATACAATATACTTACTTAAACATACATAAATTCATTTAAACATACATAAAAACATTTAAACATCCATGACTCGGAAACAAACATCCATATTCATCATATAAATGCTTGCATCTACCGGGATTCGAACCCGGGACCTCTAGCTTAGTAGGTAGGATCGCTAACCACTCGGCTACACAGTATACAGGTCCTCGTATAATGATTCAAAATATTTTACCGCGAGCGTACCAACGATGTAAAAATCAGTATTTCGCTGGAATAAGGTTAAGTGGAAGCTTGTTGTTGAGCTTCATAGTCGGGGAATCAAGGGAATTATGATTATAGTCTGGAATGGAGCAAATTGCATATTCAAATGTGTCTATTTGTGTTCGCAAGTACGTCCCACTTATGTTGAATATTTTTATACTCCACGATAGTTTGGAACACATTATTTGAAGTGAAAACGTTGGGCAATTTTTAGTGAAATTACTGGACTGATAAGACTTAACATATTATGTCTCGAGGTGACGAGCGCAATTGTAGGGCGTATCAAATACCATCAGCTGAACGTCCTGCTCGTCTCGTCCCTTTATATTCATAAAAAAAAGAATATAATATCCATACACCATAATTTTATTTTATATCAGTTTGCATAGAATCTCAAATGTATTGGCAGATCTAAATTCAGGTTACATAAAGAAAATCTATACAAACCATTAATCACCATTATTATCATTTTAAACATGATCTCATCAATCGCGTCATTACTCAGCTAAAACTCGCAGATACGGACTCATATAATCTTATATCTTTAAACGAGCAATTCTTGTATACATAATCTGAATCTCGGAAACTTTTCGGAAACGGATTTTCATAAAATTAAGTATGCAGGGAATTTCGGGGGTGATAAATCGATCTAGCTAGGTTTCAATTTAAAAAAATGGTTTTATCCATGTTTGAATGAGAAACAGCTACAATAACATTAGAATACAAAGGTAAATTTCGCCACTATATACAAGACTATTATAGCTCAGATGGGACATTGGGTGATCCGGAAAGCAGAAGACCCCGGTTCGAATCCAGATGTCCTATTAGTTTTTTTTTGTTCAAGTTTTGTACATTCTTAAAAATCCGAGCAAGGCTCGGTCGTCCGGATATTGTTAATTTCTACATAAAAAGGCATAAAAGGCACTTATTTTCTTAAAATTGATTCCTTTAGAATTCTTTTTGATGTAATTTCTAATATACTAGATACTACTACCGCTTCGGAAACAAATGGCGCTCTGAGAAAGAAGAAGCGGCGCAAGAAACTCTCCCAGAATTTTTATTATGCGCTCTTTTTAATAAAATATACATTACTGTCATTGCTATTGCTATAAAATAATCATAATCTAGTCCCAGGCTGTCCGATCACTTAGATATTCAGGTATGGAGTAATAGGATTTACAACAGAGCCTTTTTTTTATAAAACATTTAAATTGCCTAAACAGCGGCTGGGACTTTATAATAAAAGTGTATACATAGATGTATGATTCCAATACCGAGGTAATTTTTTTGAATTCAGTACGATAGTAGAAGGAGTTAAAGACATTATGATAAAATAATCTTGCCACCAAGAAAGATTCCTCCATAGGTTTTGTATGCGTTGTAGATAAAACTATCAAAAATGTCGGTGCTTTTGAAATTTACGATTAGATAGTTTGAGATATGATATGGAAATGCAATAACTTTTTTTTAACAACGTAATGTTGCCCTCACTCAGGAATACCTGTTTGTAAAAATATTTTTTTATATGAAAGGCTTTTATGGTTCTTATTATTTCTTGTTAAAGTCTTGTTTACAGACGAAGTAATTTAGGAATTGATGTAAATCCTCAAATTGAAATACATTGTTTTTTAAAATAACCAAAAAACTCGTTTATCAGTTAACATTTACGAGAAGAAGTTAATAAAAATCAATAATGAGATTTTTTTCTGAGAATATATTTTCGTTCACAATTTAATTCATAAATTGTTTGTTTTTCACTCCGCGCTGCTGATTCTCTATCTTAGCAAAATGCTTTACGTCGTGATAATTTGAAAATAGCTGAATAAAATTCTAATCTGGGTTGTAGACTGTACTAACAGCAACTATAAAGACGTCAATCCTTTGTAGCGGCGCTTGCAGTAGAACTGCGTGATAGTAACATAGATGGCGTTAGTACGTACTCACCACACAATAAAACACGCTATCAGTATTTATACTGATTTCATTGGACTTCTTATGCTTAGGTTTACCAATTGCATACTTAAAAGACCTTAAAGGTCGGCAACGCATTTTTCATTTTTGTAAGTGTTTATACATCTTCACAGATGTATTAAACATATCTTATACCTTAAAACGATTGTGTGACGAGTGGTTGTGAGCTGTAGTTCAAATTTAAATTATACTCATTTTAACAATTATTCTAACATAAAAATATATATTGAATTGAATTTAGATTAGATTTTAGATTTACAAAACATCACTTATTTTTTATAACCAAAGTAAATTAATTTAAATATTAAAACATTATTGACATTTGACAGAAATTTTATATATATATATATAACGAAAATGGTCTTTGTTTGAGGCTCAATCACGCCTAAACCACTGATCGTATCGACATGAAACTACCAGCATTCGATGCGAAATTAATCGTAGATGGTTTATGGCTACTATGGTTATTTTTTATTGTATTTGTAATAAGATGAATAAAATTTAATTTATTTCCTTTTAAAATTCGCGGGCGTGAACGGCTAGTTTTATCTATATTTTTATTAGTTACCCTCTGGCTACGGAACCAGAGTACCTATTTTAAATACTCCTTAATTCGCTAAGGAAGTACGTGCAAAATGGGCCGAGTTTAATCCAGTGATAGTAATTGCCATTTGGGGCGGGTAATAAAGTAGGCGTAAGCCCAGGGGAGATATTACACTTTCTATTTCGGGTAAGGGGGTCACACCGATATTGCTTGTAAAGGGCAAAGCGAGTAAGCTCGACGAATAAAATTGTTTACGAGGATCAGCGTTGGTACTGGGGTAATAATCTGTCACAGTGTAAATGGTACTGTAAAACGAATATCACGATAAGTACCAAATTATACATACATATATAATACAGGGTTACCTCGTAAGTCGACCTAGATCCTTTATGGGGCTATATTTTAGATAATTTCTGACTGATTGGACTATGAAACACGCTATCCTAAATCCAATGGTTTTCAAGATAATCTAATTTTAAGTATTTTTCATAAATAGTCCGTTTTTTGCCTTTTGTTGTACCTCTTTTTTGTAATCTGAGCCTCTGGTATGTTTGTTTATACGTTTTATTCTAGAACATGAACTGCTCTATCTATTTCCATAAAAAAAATACAGTTGCAGAATAAAATGAGTCGTGAAAGATGGAGAATAGTGAAAAATCAAACAAAAAAAAACCTTAGATGTGTTTTTCTTTAAGACAACGTTTTACATAACGTAAGTGTCGAGACGAGCAGGACGTTCAGCTGATAGTAATTGATACGCCCTGCCTATAACAATGCAGTGCCGCTCAGGATTCCTGAAAAACCCAAAAATTCTGAGCGGCACAACAATTGCGCTCTTCACCTAGTGACGTAAGATGTTAAGTCTTTTTTTTCCCACTAATTTCACTAGCTACGACGCCCTTAAGACGGAAACACAGTAATGTTAACACAATACTGCTTCACAGCAGAAATAGGCGCCGTTGTGGTACACATAATCTTGCCGGCATCCTGTGCAAAGGAGCCTCCCACTGGGAAACACAACAAGATTAATATAAATATAAAAATAAGAAGCATCTATAAAATAATTTAAGAAACAAATTGTAGAACACTGCATTCGACTTGAGATAATTAAGGCGAAAATATTTCAATCTACTACAGAGATGAGCGCAGAGACTATCTCCACGTAATATGAATGAATATTACTAATTAACTCGTCCTTCAAACTTAACTGTACTCGAAAAAAAAACGGTAACGAGCAAAAGTTAAATCAATAAGCGCGACGTAGACGTGTACGTAGGCGTCGAACCCGGCCTAAATAAGTATTTTAATTAAGTTACCAAGTTTGTATATCGGCCTCATTAAAACCTTGCTCTGCGGTCAAATTACTAGCGTCTGCCTCTCGATCTATATGTCAAGGATTTATTTCCCGGTGTAGCTTGGTGTTATTCTCTAGATGTTTGGTGTGTTTCCCTTAAACAATATTTTAGCACATCTATAGATAAGAAGGTAGCTGGTTCCTTATAAAAAGAGACTAAAATAGTTTGTTAATCCATACTGAGATTTAGTGAATTTAATTTAGAATATAAAATATAAAATATAGTAATAAATAAATTCGATGAAATTTCGCAATTAGAGAATAATAAAACAGTACAAATTTGGCACAATACATTAAAATAGATAATGTTAATTAAATTGATAGTAAAAAACGTATTCATAGCATTGCAATGAAACGGTATTCATCCAGGGTGTGTGGCAATTTCAATGGATCTTATCATTTGAAGAATGTAAATATTGTTAGTTAGAGTTTCAACCACCAAAGAGATCAATTACGTACATTAAATGAACAAGTAACAGGCTGCATGAGCGTAAACAGAACGCGTGCCTATTTAAAAAAAAGTTTGTCAAATAAATTTTGAAAATGCGCGGATTCATGTCGCACTTCTTCGCAATTGTATTTTTCCTATATAAGAGGGGGCAAAAGGACAAGAGACTCACTTAATGGTAAGGGGTGAGGCAGCCCATGGACATTCGCCACGGACAATCTGGTATGAACCCGAAGAACTCATCTGAGCATGATAATATGTATGCGGTAGAAGATGCAGAGAGAATACACATTTCTACCCAACGCCAAATAATCAAGCCGATTGGAGATGACTTGATCGTCGATGATTCGAGCCGCTCTTCGTTCTATGCGGTTAAATGGAAGAAGCAGCTACTGGAGAGCGCTTGCCCAGAGGTAATAAAATCCCATGTGAGGAATTTCGAATTTCCTCTTTATAGTTGCAGGCGGTGAGTTTATAGTGAAGTACTGTCTCGCCTCACTGAGTAAGTGACCACGGAACTGAACGTCACTCGATATATCGACGTCGAGTATGCCGATACAGGCTGTGGCAGTTAGGGGAGTGATGTCAAATCCCCTTTAATTTTTGCCCCATTACAAGGCTTCAGACACAAGTTTGTTTCGGTTCCCATCAACACTGTCCCGGGAGATGTTGGCATGGCTGGTGTAAGAGCCATACCCTGAGTTGTCGTCTGCATAGCAGTGAATACTGCTGATTTACAGCATATCATCAATATGCAGAAGAAACAGTGTAGGGCATAGCACGCAACCTTGCGGGACACCAGCGTTTAAAGGTTTTAAGTCGGAGCATGCGCCATCGATACTGACTTTGGTGCTCCGATCTGCCGAAGAGCTAGTCCACCCATCTGCACAAACTCTCGGGAAGCCCATAAGATGGCAGTTTCGCTATTAGCACTGCTATTACACCCGATCGAAGTCCTTCGCTATGTCGATCCTGACTGACTGATATGTTTACTTAAATCTGTATTATTGTTAGTTTTACAAATAAATGAGTGAGTCTTCTTCAAGTAGTGAGAATAAGTGTATTATATTAAGTATATATGACTGACAACTTTAAATTCAATCTTAAGAAAATTGTAAATAAAAACATAAATGTAGAAATAATATATAATAATAATAGCTTAATATAATCGTTACCTTGTACTTCCATCATTGTTCAAATATAAACTTTCACTTAATATTTTGTCGTGGAGTTGTTAAAACTGTTGACAAAGAATTTATCTTTTTAGCGTTTTCATTTTGAATTTTGAAAGAAAATGTATGTAAGAAGGTAATTATATCATATTAAAAAAATTCACATTTAGTTTTTTGCGTGTGGTGGCGCACCCGATAAACACCACCCATCTTCTTGCGTGGGTGTCCTTTGGTTTTCGAATATTTAATATGTACGTGTATTCGATTAGATAAGAGTACGGTTCGTAGTGATGACATAACATGAGGTCACCCGTATGTATGCTCGTTTGTCCTCCATAAGTTCCGTAAGTCCAAATTGGCTCAGTTGGTAAAAGCACTCGGACAGGTTCGAGTCTCGCATCGTCCATAAATTTTGGTACAAATTAAATTTTTTTAAATTAATCGCACAAGTGAGCGATAACATTTTTAAAATAACAAATTGTTCTGAAAGCCCGTTAGATAAAGAAATTACAAAACATACAAACACAAGAGATCCAATAGTATTCTCAGATTTATATTTATATTGTAATATTAGTAAAGATTAATTTATTTTTATAAGGATAATAGAATCTGTAATAATTCATCTTGTTTTTACGTTTGACTTTAATAATGAGTCACATTAATTTCATGACCGTAAAACATAATATTATTATTGTTAAGTTTTTGTTTTACCAAAATATTTTTAAGCGCTTTGAAAATAATGTATCCATGTTACTATCTAGCCTTAAAGGACTCGAACACAAGCCAATGAACGTGTATGTTTTGTTGCGATGTTATTGGATAATTAGAATTGAATTATACAGAGCTTTGCACTTTTATTGCGTTAATAGTCTTACCGCTACGTACGGTTACCTTTTTTAATAAGATTAAATGCCGCTTCAGTAATTTTACTAAACATTTATTTACGTATATATTAAATAAGGCACTGCGTTTTTTTTATGGAATAGGAGGACAAACGAGCGTACGGGTCACCTGGTGTTAAGTGACCACCGCCGCCCACATTCTCTTGCAACACCAGAGGAATCACAAGAGCGTTGCCGGCCTTTAAGGAAGGTGTACGCGCTTTTTTTGAAGGTAACCCATGTCGTATCGTCCCGGGAACACCGCACAAGGAAGCGTTTAATTATGCGTCATCATATATCAAATATCACCATCTTTATATATGTAATTCTTGTGTGCGTGTGTATGTCACTGAACTCCTCCGAGACGGCTGGACCGATTTTATTGAAACTTTCTGTGTGTCTTCAGGTGGATTCGAGAATGTTTTAGATTCACAATTGAACTACCTCCTGAACGGCTGGACCGATTTTGATGAGATTTTTGTGTGTTCCAGTGAATTTGAGATTGATGTGTGTCTTCGGGTGGATTCAAGAATGGTTTAGATTCCCAATTAAACTACCTCCTAAACGGCTGGACCGATTTAGATGACTTTTTGTTTGTTTCAGTGAATTTGAGATTGGTTTAGATTCTCAATTACGTCCATATAATATAATTCTCCTGCTCATGTGTATGTTAGTGAACTCCTCCTAACGGCTGGACAGATTTTTCAAATTTAAGACGTGTGTACAGGACAACGTCTGTTGGGTCCACTAGTTTATATATAGAAACTGAAGTGGTAGTGGGTAGGGCACATAGTTCGACGTGCAAATGGGGCAGTAAAGTCCTCGAATGGCGACCTCGTACCGGAAGACGCAGTGTTGGTAGGCCCCCCACAAGTTGGACCGACGATCTGTTCAAGATCGCCGGAATACGTTGGATCAGGGCAGCGCAGGACCGATCGTCGTGGAAATCTTGTGGGGGAGGCAGTCCAGCAGTGGACGTCTTCCGGCTGCTGATGATGATGACATATCACCATAGAACAAACTCTACATTATTAAATATTATTCTCTACTCTTTACAGAGTAATATTTTTGTGTCTATTTTGATAACTGTTTCAGTTTATAATTTTTTTGGTATTACAAAAGTATCATATATTTATCAATATGCTCTACTTCTTCTTATTTCATGTGTGTATTGACGTTTTTTTTTATTTTCCTGGTGACCTTGGTCAGGATGCAAGGGATAATAGTAATGAACATACTATACTGTCATCAGTCCTAGATGTCACAATAAATAAATATATAATACTGACACACTTACAAAAATTATCTTGCCATAAACTATGCATAGCCTATACTCTGGGTACAAGGAAACGATATATTTAATACGTAATACTTACTTAAACATACATAAAAGCATACATGACTCGGAAACAAACATTCATATGCATCATATAAATAATTGTACCTACCGGGATTCAAACCCGGGACCTCTAGCTCAGTAGGCAGGGTCACCTCTTACTCTCGCCCATCCCTTACTCTCTTACTCAGTAAGAGTACTACTCTCTTACTCAAATAGTCGGTACCGATACCGACAAAACGTGAGTAAAGCCGTATGTTCTGTAGATAATAAAAAAAAATTAAAAAAGAAATTGCCAATAATATTTCAAACATCAAGAATTATTTCGTAAAAATGCTCCCTGTTGTTATAATGAAATTGTTTCACAGCAGAAATGTCAAACCGTACGTCACTAAATTCTCTCATAGAAAATATGTCCATACAAAACTAATATTCAAAATAAAAATAATTATGGGTCCCAAATCGAAATAAAAACTATCCTATCTCTCAAGTTGGACCAAACTGCAATCCATGAAGTAATCCCCATTAATATCCGTTCATTAGTTTAGGAGTCCATCGCGGACAAACAACGTGTCACGTAATTTATAAATATATTAAGATAATTAACGGATATCACGAAAGTTTTAATAATTTAAATGGTGTGTATGTGTGCGTGCGTAGAATCGCGCGCTCTAGTATGAAGTTAAGTACTGTTCTATTACTAGATTGTGTTGATGTGCAGTTTAAATGACGTAATAATCAAAACAGAAGAGTACACCAACTATTCAATATATATGGTCAGAATCGATAAACGCTTTAAAGTATTTAAATAAAACAGTCAGGGGGACTGAAAACGAGATCTAGAAAGGTCTTGAAACATCGGGCTAACTGAAATAAAAATGTAACTTTTACGCAAAAATCTAATGTAAAAACACAGTTACAACTTTAAAAGGTGCATTTAGGGGTAGATATCTATATTAGTTTTATGGTAAAAGTATTTATTTACTTAAGATACTAAATTAATCTATGACAGTTGCTAAATAACTATAATTATTGGTTCTACTTGTGAGTACGCGGATCTCTACTATTAATTGGTTAAAATGGTTACTCGGACCAGTCCTGTAATGGTTATAGACAAATGGTTAATGGTAACTAGGACCGGACCGATCAATGGTTACTCGCGTACTGCCTTACTAAAATTCCTGCCGCCGAATTCCACCTTCGCACGACACGCCACAAGTTAGGATTTCATCCCCACCATCTGGATGTGTGGCGGTCCTCCACAGTGCGGTTTTCAAGGAGTTTTCTCCCTCGTACTACAAAGCTATGGAATGAGCTTCCTTGTGCGGTGTTTCCGGGACAATACGACATGGGTACCTTCAAAAAAAGCGCGTACACCTTCCTTAAAGGCCGGCAACGCTCTTTTGATTCGTTTGTCCTCCTATTCCATAAAAAAAAGAAGCAACACATGGTATGCTATATAAAGTAATTCGTCAAGGAGAACTCACACTGTCAATGTGCTGTTGTTTCTCCTGCAACTGCGACTCCTGGTGACGCAGCGTTGCTCGCTGTTTCTCCGCCGTGCTGCTCAACCGGGACAGCACCTCCTGGTCATGCTCCCTGGCCGGCGAGGGTGGAGCGCTCGAGCCTTCCAAAATTATGACACATTAAAACCTGCGGGAGCCTCTTGCAGAAGATACCGAGACGGGAGAAACGTAACCATGTTCGATCGTATTTGACTTTATCCACATAGCAAGAACAACGGCGAATGCAAACCACATAAATGTCTCCCTTCCTTTTCACTCGACTCTAGAAATATTCTTTCTCTTTTGATCCATTCCTTTAAGTCGGCATCAGTCTCTGGAACTCTTAAAATTTCAGAATCAATTGCGCTATATATACTTTTTGTACTCTTGAAAGGTGAGTTAAAAATTGCATGATGATCGGTGGTGTTTTTTTTATGGAAGAGGAGGACATACAAGCGTACGGGTCACCTGGTGTTAAGTGATCACCGCCGCCCACATTCTTTTGCAACACCAGAGGAATCACATGAGCGTTGACTTTAAGGAAAAAAGCATAACAAACTCACGTTTGCATTTATAATATTAGTCCAGTCACAAAAATTTTGAAAAATTAATTTTCTTGAAAACATTAAAAAATATATATCTAAGGCAACTTCGGCCTTACTTTTCATCACTGACCAGTAATAAGTATAAGTATCACTGGACAGGCTGTTTCTTAAGTTGGACCGTTAATTTTTTGTGCCTATTTGAAGCGCCACTCGCGAGCGTCCAGAGAACTAGTTTTGAACTCTGAAGCATTTTTGCATTTTGAATTAATTTCGTTCGTTATCACCGCCATTCTCAAAAAACCACCCTGTATAGAGCCGCATCCATATATAGAAAAATTTAAATTGTACATGTTTCGTAGCAGCAAGAGAGCTTTTAGAAGATGACAGTGTATTTCTCTCGTTATATAGATGTATTAAAATTACTTATCAAAGTTATTTCCAAATCATCATTATGATAAAAATATAAAATTTATCGCGGTTACGTCGCGGAAATCCATAATTATCCAAACTGTTGTGAGTTTTCTTGAGTGTAACACTCGCCAAATCCTGGCACGAGACTGCTTCTGTCGGCGAATTTGGGGAATCAACATCTCCTGGGGATGCCTCGTGTAGAGGCGAAACACGTGTCGAATTCATTAAAGACAACTCTTAGCAGAATTTACACTCAATAAAACTCACAACATGAACCGACGTGAGCATGAAGTAGCCGCTCTGTCCACGTCATAGTTTTGTATGTAAGCAGCAAGCAAAGGTATAATTACGATATCGCGTAGACACTGGACAGTAGGCCTAAGACTTATTTAGACTTTGCTTACGTAAAACCTAGCTGAGTGTGATAAAACGCGAACTGGACTGATACATTGGGCTGTCTTACATTAACAAGGTCAGCATGATTTCAGCTGTCAAATGACTACATAAATGTCAAATCCTACTAATATTATAAATGTGAAAGTTTGTATGTCTGGATGTATGTTTGAACTTCTTTAACGCAAAATCTACTGAATAGATTTTGATGAAACTTTACAATAATATAGCTTACACACCAGAATAACAAATAGGCTATAATTTATTAAAAACTATTGTGTGAATTATACAAAATATAAAAGAAGTGTGATTGTTACTAATGAATACAACTAGCGCCATCTCTTATCAACTAGCAAGGAAAAGATCAATACAATTTATATGGCAAAACAACGTTTGCCGGGTCAGCTAGTGACTACATAAACGAAATCAAAGATTATGTGCTAAATTTACACTCAGCTAAGTTTTACGTAAGTAAAGTCTGAATACGTTCTACAGATCTCAGCATAACTATTACTAAAATTTCTAACATTATTGCCATAGTAAGTATTTCACTCAGATACTATCTCACTCTACCCTACATTAGAAAAGAAAAGAAAGACAATGTAGTAAAACAAGGCCGTACATTTTACAAACTCACCATCTCCGGGCGAGTTTACTGTCCTCCTCAGTCGTTTGTTCTCATCCTGCAGTCTTGCAACTGCCGTCACCAGATCAGCTGACTCTGTCCGCCATTGTTCTTCTATAGCTTCTATTTCCTTCAAACAAAATGTTACCTTGTTACTATAAATGTTTATTCATTTCAATTATTATTCTCAAGCATCTTGAAACAGTGTACCAGTGGGAGGTACCTTTGCACAGGATGCCGGCTCGGTTATGGGTATCACAACGGCGCCTATTTCTGCCGTGAAGCAGTAATGTGTAAACATTATTGTGCTTCGGTCTGAAGGGCGCCGTAGCTAATGAAATTACTGGGCAAATGAGGCTTAACGTCTTATGTCTCAAGAGGACTTTTCTCAATGGGTTTTTCAAGAATCCTGAGCGGTATTTCATTGTAATGGGCAGGGCGTATCAATTACCATCAGCTCAACCTCCAACTCGTCTCCTTTCTTTTCATTAAATAAAAATTTTTGAGGGATAGGTTATAACTTTAGATTTCTAAATAAGAGTCGATTGTCGCCGCAGATGTGACTTATAGACCAGCAGCGATTAGTAGTGATATAGAATTACCTAATAGCAACGGCGGTTGTAAAACAACATAGTGAATTACAGTATATCTAACTGCGAACTCTTCCACAACATGCAAATAAATTAAAAGATTTATAGTAAATTTCTCCACCAATACCAATGTTAACACAAATAAAAAAAATCATGCACAGTTAGAATGTAATGTTCAAATTAATCAATCTCTACCATTCAAACCGATATCTTAAAATTAAGATTGCTGATTGAATTTAAAGTACTTCGCAATATCAATAATTATTTCTACTTTTTAAATTCAAAATACGATTTAAAATCAATTACTCAACATCAATAACTACAACCCATTTAAAGTAGATTGCCTGAGAAGAACAAGCAATTAGTAGATAATAATCCTTTAATCACATAAATTACCAAATTTTTCAAATACATCATATCTTAACTTATGGCAATCACCGCTGGCTACTTGTTTGCCCTTTGAAATTATAGTCCTCCATCAACCCACTCCGGTGTCAGTTTATAGGTCCCGGTTCAATGTACATCAGCATCTCATAGTGTAGCTGTATCATGGTGGTGGGAGTAATGAAACCTACTACAGTGCATGTTACATAGTACCAATCTTCTTCTTATCGAGTCGACGGTCAACTCAAATAAGGGCAGCCCAAAAAGCCGCAACCGTGATAGCTCGGTCGGTAGTGTTGTCGGGCACGCAGGGCACCCAGTCATGTGCGCAACGGTCTGTCTCGGATGACCGCAGATGCACTCCGTATCATGTCCAGAGATGAAACCCCACCTCGCTAAGTTTGCCCTAGATTTCCCCACTCCTGCTCTGAGGCGGTTGAGCGACTTCCAGACAGGACAATTGAGGTTGTATCCTTCGTCTAGTTTCTCTTTCACGCTGATGTTCGGGTTTGAGGTGCTTAGCCGTGACCTCCACATGGCAAGACGTGTAATTTCAGCTGACTGGTTGAGAGGCTGCACTGAGTGTAAGAAGCTATTCCTGGAGCGTAGCCTACGGCGGGCCGGTATATGATTGAATAGTGGGTACCAATAAGTGCCTGGCAGTTGCCTCTAGACCATTCATATAATATAGATACTTCACAATTACTGATTATATTATGTATTTAAAAATATATATAAATCCACTTATAAGTATAAAGTTAAGAATAATGCAAAAATCGCAATCATATTTCAAATAAAAAGTTACAACCAGATACCGGAAAATTATGCAATGTTCCCAGGCATTGTTTGATCACACATAAAAAATAACACAAAATACATCTACATCTATATTTGTTACATACAAATTTTTAACAAAATGTTACTTTTTTATAAATGGTTGTGATTAATTTATCAGGAGTAATGACTATTGTTTCATTTCGTGTTTTAATATTGCAGTGTGCAACATTTTTCAGAGAGAAAGCCCAATATATATTTCAGCATATATGCTTTATAAAGCTAATCATTTTAGTGTTACCGGTAATGGTTACGGACTCTTTCTTCAGTGCAGTACTAAGAAAAACACTCTCCCTCTATTTGATAAAAAAGAAGATGCTCATGAAGAACTATTAGATGCTCCACTATTAATTATGGGTTTTAGGCTACTGTCCTACAATCTGCTTCAAATTGTAGAACTGCAAAAAACTCAATTCTCGAGCCTCAAGTAATGGCTGCAGCACTTGAACAGAGTTTTACAGTTCAAACTTGGATGGCCTCAGTGGAGAAAAAATCAAAGAGTTATTAGATAGCTCAGTATGACAAAAACTATATTTTATGCCACAAAAGTGTGATTGAAAAATGAAGAAATTCCAACGTAATAAACATTGAAAAAAATTTCTACATTCATTAATGAGTTAGTCAAATTACGGTTTCACGGCAGAAAAAGGCGCCATTGTGTTACTCACCAAGCCGGCATCATGTCCAAAAAAGCATGAAAAACAGCCCACTGGTATATGATATAATGAGAAATACCTCTGAGCTTTCCCCTGGCATATGCCGTAGAAGAGGCAGAGAGACCCTGTACACAAAGAAGAGAATCAAGCCGATTGGAGCTAACTAGACCGTCAAAAAAGTGAAGTACTGTCTCGCACAAAGCTTTTTGAGGCCAATTTGGCTGTCTTTTCCAAGACCACGGGACTGAACGTCGCTCGATATATCAACGCCAAGTTTCAATAAGGGGAGTGTTTCCAATTAGAGGAGCTATGACAAAGACAGACTTTTTAGCAATCAACGGACAAACCTGTGTCTTCTTCAGGGTTAAACTGGACTAAGCTAAGCCCGCCCTGTTACGACTTCTTACACAATTTTGGTTCTCGTTAACGGTATCCCGGAAAGAAATATCGAATAAATAGTTTAGAGGATAGAACGTAGCCTTGCGGGACACCAGTCTTTATGGGCTCTAAATCGGACCATGCGCCATGGATATCATCCTTGATGCTGTGATCAAAGCTAGGAACCCATTTGCATAACTTCTCGGGAATCCCATAGAAATGCATTTTCTCAACAAACCATTTATGCTTGTTTTGCAATATCCACACTTAGTTATTTAGTCAATGACTGCGGGTCAGATTCTCTCGGATTTGAACATCTATATTATATAATTACGTGTATATGTGTGAGATATATGTACGTCTCGAGCTGGGCGATACTGGCGGAAACCGTACTGACAATATCTAATCAGGTCGCGCTGATCCACTTTTCCCAATAGCTTGATGATCGATTGCATAGCTTTAAAAGAAATGGGGGGTAATTGCGATGGATCGGTAGTTGGACGGATACTATCGTAAGCCTTTTTTAGGGTGTACTAAAACTTTATTGCATACGCCTTGGACTACGCCTAATGAGTAAGAGAGCCGGAAAAGTCGGAAAGGCGCCAAGTTCCGGAATACATGTCAATAGTCATGACGGCCGCATTGTATCGAGCCTGCTCTATTTATGATTGTCCAAGTTGTGCCTTGGTCATTCTGAGTTGAATGCATGCAGGGAGAACCCAAACGATTGAATCTTTTAAAGTAACTCTTTTGTGGGATCTGGAGGGATTTTTAAACTGTTTTTTTTAAGTATCATTCTACAGAAGCAAGGCTGTAACTAAATCTGATGGGTCTGTCACTTTTTAAGTTTGTCTTGTCTTGTTTAATCAATTGGCACCTGTGAATTTACCCACCCAAATTTAGGCTACTTATTGCTAATAAACTACTTATCTTATTTGTGATAGCAATAAAAAAAAAACATTAAATATATGATGCTTTTTGTGAGAACTGTCTACAAGCCATTTCAGAGATAAGTGTGCACAAGAACACAGCTATATATAGATGCACCTATCTGATAATGTGCAAAAAACTGTTAATCATTCCATACTCCACAGAGATACCAAACTTTTATTTATGTCAGCCAATAGATAAACAATGGTTTCATTAGACAATAAGTTATCAAGTGTTCCAAATTTATCATGATATCCTGCCTGTTTTTAGGGCCCCATTTTATATTTAAAAGTATAATAATAATATTTATGTATTATTTGTAATATATAAACATAATATTACAATATTTGATCAGCTTTCTAGAGCTTTTCTCTGTATAAACTTCACTCTGCCACATACACAATGTGTTTAAAAGGGGTGTAACGATTTCACATCAATAAATATATATATATGTGTGTGTATTCATTTAACTAAGATATACAAGTGAATTAAAATCAGATAAATGGTAGAGGACAAAACGGAGAAAACACTTATGTAACAATACCAAAACCTATGCCTATAGTGGAGATCAAACCTAGACTAATTGCTCAATGAGATACACACAAAAAAAAACCATTGTTGAATTAGGCGTTACTTCGCGGAAATCCATAATTATACAAATGATTTAAGTTTTCTTTTGTGTTAATTCGGCCAATATTTGTTTTTAAAACAATTCAACACATGTTTCGCCTCAGTCTCGTGTCAGATTTTGGCGAGATGACACGTCCTGAGGATGCCTCGTGTAGAGGCGAAACATGTGTCGAATTGTTTTAAAAACAAATATTGGCGTAATTAACACTAAGGAAAAATTAAATCATTTGTAGATACACAAGTCTAGTAAACTATTTCTTAGAATGTGTTTATCAAACTAGAGATGGCTATTACTTGGTGATGGGTCAGAAGAGCTGACTATTTGACAACTTATGTATATTATTAGTTAGCGCAGAGCTTAGCTAGTCAGTTCTTTTTATATTATACACCACAATGTACACTGTCCTTACAGGGGAGTCCTAATGCGACATTATTACAATTATGGGCGGCAATTGTGGGCAGAGGTGATCACTTAAGAACAGGTGACCCGTACGCATGTTTGTCCTCCTATTCCTTAAAAAAAAAATATTTATATATAAATAATTAACAACAATAATTATTACACTACTATTGAACAGTTATCTTATGTATAACTTATCATCCACATTGCTATCCTTGAGAGCTAACTCAGAGAGCAACAAAAAATTTTGATTAATTCATATTCGAAGGTAAATGAATGGTAAATTAATGACCACATTTTTATTGATGTTGCAATCATATGGGAATACTAACTCTAAATGTAATTTTAACAAGAATAAATATTATGATGTAAACTGAATAAAATAAAACAATGATGTACTGAAACATTATTGAGAATTGTTCTATTTGACTAATCCATTGTTTTTTTTTTAAGACGACAATTGACAACGGTTGAGACGACTTTGATTTGTGTGTTGTATCAACATCTGTGTATATTTAAAATTTTCTTATTACTTTTGACATTGTTTAAATTTCATTGTTAATTGAATTTTATTTTATTTTTCAATTTTATTTGTAAACAATATTATATTCTGTGTTAATAAGTGTAATTGGTTATAGGCCGTTCTTGTTAACAATAAATAAATAAATTATTAATTTAGTAATGACAATACATAGATTAACTAATAAGTTTCACTAAAATAATGTGTTTGTTCAAAAATATCATAATATTATGACAAGGTAAATGATACTAGAAATTATAGTGGTATTAGTCATTCAATAGTGTTAAAGTGATTTGTATTATTACATGTTTATGTAGAAAGATGTTTATGGCTTCTTATCCATTATGTTATTCAAATATATTTACAAAATAATGATGTAGCAAGTTAGAAACTACTCAAAACAATATTTGTTTCCAATAAAGGCGCATAATAAATTACCTAACTGGCTTGTTTGATATATTTGCAATAATATTTAAAAGGATGTTGCAACTATGATCGGTGCATGGATAGGTATTTCGTGTCGAAGTACATACAAATTAAATCACCAAATAACAATGACCTCTATCGCTTACCTTTTCGAATCGCTGTCTGTATTCTGCCTTCTCTATCTTATCATTTTCTAATTGAGATATCTTCGCAGTCAATTCATGTAATGCCTGATTCTCTTTTTCATTTCTAACAGCTAAATTCTCGAGAAATTCTAGAGCGTTAATAACTTTCGGTAACAGTGCAGTTACAGCTTCAGGGCCATACTTCTCGATAATAATTTCACATTCCTTTCCAATATCAGAAGCCAAATCGTAGACATCGACGACAGTCACTTCGTCGTCGAAATTCGGCATTTTCACCGAGAAACGCCTGCGGTACGGCATCAATATAAACACACTTCACAACCGCACTTGCTCAAATAATGACTTAATCCTTGTTAGTATCCACCTTTCGCGACTGCGCCATTATCACTGAAAAATAATTGCAATTTACAATGATGACAATACTCAGTTCTCGGGACTGTGGAATTTGGATTCGTGAAGTAAAAACGTCAAATTCAAAGCGTATGTCATCAGAAATGTCACCTGCTCTGTCATATGTCAAAACTATATACATAATGTCATGTATTACACTGAGTAGGACTTATAAATAATTAACTCTCTTTATTATCATGGATATATAATGCATGATAAACTGATAGTAAAGCGTACAAATATTGATTCCAAACCAGAGTTTTGCATCGCTCTCTGAGTAGGGCGACTTTTTCTTCACTTTGCTAATTTAGGGACACATTATGATAAAATATTTTAAAGTACTTTGCTTATTAGCCTAAAATTCACCAGCGTGCATCGTTCCTGCACTACTAGGCGTCAGGATACGTACTCTAAACAGGCTGTTTTGTTTTATATAATTTATTTATTTTGATAATATTTAGTTTTTGAAGTGAAAACTTCTTCAGCCGCATTGGGCACTTTTTGGGAGGGGAAAAATGTATGGGTTCGCGTCAATAAATACTCAAATAAATACTTAATTTGAAAAGAAGTATTATAAAACTAAATATAGTTAGACACTTTTGGAATTGGTAAATCTCGTGAGTTAGAGTCACCGAAATGCATAAATCAGAATATCAGTAACTACACAGCTGACGTATTATGCTACGTTAGGGCTGTGTATATCTTATAAGTGAAATTGAATTGATCTAATGAAAATGTAATGTGCAGTAGGTATATTACTGTGCATTGATGAAATATTTTTTTTTGGATTGTTATATTACGTAAGCTTTAAAAATAAATTGAAATTAATAAATTATTTTATTTTATTGAAAAGGTGCACATACGAGCGTATGGGTCACATGGTGTTAAGTGATCACCGCTGCCTACATTCTCTTGCAACAGCAGAGGAATCGCAGGAGCGTTGCCGGCCTTTACGGAAGGTGTACGAGCTTTTTTTTTGAAGGTACCCATCTCGTATCGTCCCTGAAACTCATTCCACAGCCTTGTAGTCCGTGGAAGTAAGTTTCTTGAAAAGCGCACTGTGGAGGAATGCCACACATCCAGATGGTGGGGATGATATCCTATTTTGTGGCGTGTCGTGCGAAAGTGGAATTCGGTGGCAAGAATCAGGTAAAACAGCTCTTCAGAACACTCCCTGTGATAAATGGAGTAGAAGACACAATGAAGCAACGTCTCTACGCAATGCCAAGTGATCCAGCCATTCACAGAGCACTGGGTCCCCCATAATTCGAGCAGCTCTACGTTGCACGCGGTCAAAGTGATCGAGCTGATACTGGGGTGCACCAGACCAGATATGACAGCAATACTCCATATGTGGCCGGACCAGCCCTTTGTAGAAGTAGACTAGAATGTGGGCCAGCTTGAAGTATTGCAGTGCTCTATTTATGACGCGCAGCTTCTTCGAAGCCAATTTGACTTTGCTCTCCAGATGAACGCGGAGTTGATAATCGCTCGAGATTTCGAGAAGCACTACTCCGATGCTAGGCTGTTTTGTCGAAGAGCGATGATACGACATATGGGTTTTTTTTTGTGGTAAACGTGCAAACTTGAGTCTTCTGGGGGTTAATTTGGACAAGGTTCAATTTACCCCTTTCCGCGATCTTCTCAAGAGAGGACTCGATAGAAGACACAAGTTTCTCCCGGCACTTGTCGACGATTTCCCGAGAGAGATCTGCAAGGCCCGTGTATGCTGCATCACCAGTGCTGTCGTCTGCATAGCAATCTTTGTTGGATGTGTCCAACGTATCATTCATATGCAGAAGAAACAGTGTAGGAGGTAGCACACATCTTTGAGGCACTCTCTTTTTGTAGGATCGGATGGCAATGGCTGACTTCCATGAGTCTGGGACTCCGCCTTTTGAGTATGATTGCTGGAATAAACGCGTTAGCAACTGTTCAGAGGCACACGTTCTAAGTACGACTGGAGAAATGCCATCCGGTCCGCTCGACTTCCTAACGTCCAATGACAACAGAGCTCTCCGAACAGTTTTTTATTTAAACACCACGGGATGGCCAACGGTATTTTTCCGTTGTCGTCAAGAGTCGTGTTGGAGGCAAAAAGAGTGCACAGAAGATTTGTTATCTCTATTGCCATATGGGCCAGGGTGTAATTCCTCATGTGCAGCAGTGGCAGGGACGGCTGGTTGAAGAAACCAAGAGCAGCTTTCGACAACGACCAGAACTTGCGGGTTCCAGTCGGGTAACTGGAAAGCTGCTCACCGATTTTGTTATATTTCCTCTTAATTAAGTAAGTCTGTCCTTGGAACAGACAATACGCCAATGCACAGATCACCCTGCGTAGTCTGTGGTGCGTGACGCAAGCCATTCGGAATTATTCCCGTTGAAATCACCCAAGACTACGATTTCAGCGGAGGGGATCTGTGCAAGCACGTCATCAATTGCCGTTTGAACGCAACTCATGAAATGATCCGTTTCTGCATTACCACTATGGGACCTGTAGACACACGGATAGATGCGGACGCGGTCCTCAAAATCTACACGTAGCTAGTGAATAGACAGGCAACTAACTACCCTCAAAATTACCGAGACAAAAATTATGCTCAATATACCCGGGGCGTACCTTTGTATTTTTTTGATATACTTCTGTGTTCTTGTCTAGTTTTCCTTTTTTGGATGTACGTGATATTCATACGGGATAATGCACTTATTTAAATGAGAATGATTACTTCTTTGAAATAATTCTTATTGAAAATCTCAAAATTATTTCTTGGCTTTTACCACCTCGTTTATTTCTGTGTTCCACCATTTTGTTTATTTGTTTGGTCCTTTACGTCTTGCTAGGCAAAAGTAAATCTGAGTGGCGTCCCTACCACATTTGTATGTGATTTGGTGGGTTTCTTTCTTCCAAAAGAAGTTATTGATGCCAGGTCGCAGGTACATGAAAATTGTAGAATAGTATCTCTGTCGATGTTGCGTGTTTTATAACCATAGCGCCATGGCATCTTTCCAAGTTGGTGTTACTGCTTCCAACATGACCATTTAATTTATTTTTTATTTAATCACCGCCCAGAAGTACTGTTTTTTCTTACGACATAATCAGAAAAAGCGTCCTTTTCACGCTTGGCCCATTTATTATCTACCTGTGTATTTCAGTACATAGGTATATCTAACTGCGGAAACTCTATCACAACCTGCATCAATAATAAAATAAAAATAATAAATAAACGGGTCACCGGGTGTTAAGTGATCACTGCTGCCCACATTCTCTTGCAACACCAGAGGAATCACAGGAGCGTTGCCGACCTTTAAGGAAGGTGTGCGCACTTTTGTTGAAGGTACCCATATCGTTCCGGAAACACCGCACTAGGAAGCTCATTCCAAACATTGTATTACGTGGAAGAAAGCTCCTTGAAAACCGCAACCGCCACACATCCAGAGGTGGAGATCATGTCCTAATTTTTGGTGTGTCGTGTGCAGGTGGAATTCGTCGTCTCCTGTATCTGTAATTATATGTACCCACAAACTGGAACTCGTGTAAAGGTATAAGAGCATTGCTAGTTTTGCGGTACACATTTTTTAGTAAGTTTTCGGTGACAAGCTACGTCTTACACTCGCGATTTGAATGTGACTTTGTATTATTGTTGAAAATAGAGGTCAACTGTCAACCTCAATTTTTACAACTGTCACAGTCTATCTAGACGTATAAATGATCTAAGTTGGTCATTTGTTTCCTCATTCGCTCTCTTTCTTCTCTGAATGCTTTGTTCAAGATGCTGAAAATATCAAACATTGACGCGACAAATCACTCCAGAGAATGGATCAGTGGATAGTAGGAATTTCAAGACTATGGAAAAATATCAGCAGTCAAGACTGGTAAGTCTTAAGGTAGTTAAAACTAAGATCTTTATTGTTTTTTTTTATATAATTAAACTTTCTTTTTAAAATCTTGTATTTTGGAATGAATGTTCCCAGCTCCCTTCGGCATCTGATCCGGTATTAAAAAGCAGTAGCAACACTCCTGTGATACCTTTGATGTTGTAAGTTCGATGTTACATAATCAATTTTAAGGGTCTTGTTAAAAAACCGCTTCTGTTGGTCTAATTACTCACCTGCATAATATCTCAAAGATCAGAAAGTCTGGGAAATACTACAAACTGAATCTTTTAAAAGGGCGCAGATAAGAGTACTGGTAGAGTTTCTTGTGGTGCTTCTTCTTTCTTATATTTCCTTATATTTCCTTCCATTCAAATTCGGGAAAATAAATACCTCTGTGTAGTATATCTTATACGGGCGGTACCTACTATTCCGGGAGAACGCTGTGAAAAAAGGAAGTTTGAATGCTACTATAATTTATATATTTATCTTAATAAGTATGGATATTTGAATATCTTAAGGTTTTCCAGTAAATTCTTAAGGATATAGTTTTAAATAACCCCTTCGTATCTAAACGTAAAAAAGTGCAAAAAGTACCAATCTGATGCGACATGTATTTGCATCAATCATAATCCTTGTTTATAGCAGCTGATAAGCGCAGGGGAATTCTTTGTCCCTTTTGTAAACGGTTATATTACATTATCGATTTGAGTTGATACTAGCAAAGTATTCACGCTCAAGCTCGAAGCAACAGTTGGGTTCTACGACGCGGCGGGAGTGCCCGACGGTTACAAACTTTCTTGGATTATATTCCATAATTGTTATCAATGTTTAGTTATGAATTTCCAAAGTAAAGCAAACAAGTTTGTGTGTCCGAACGATAGGCAATTGTCTTTGAGAGCCAAGTAAGTACTTAGCTTAATTCTAGAATTGTTTGTTGTTGATGTCAGCTGTTCACAACAAAAGAGATAATGAGAGTGAATGATTACAAGTAACAATCGGTTTATTATTAAACAATAAAAGCTTTCGTGAAATATAAAGCAATGAATGAGTAAGAATTAAAACAATTCTATTTCTGAATGACCCATAATAATATACTATTGATTTCTGATCTATTCCAATTAAGGAAAATATATTTTTATTAAGCTGTCTTCTAATCTTGGAGCAATTAATTTTATTACAACCATTAAAATTATGTAAGATAAGAGAATAAGGGGGTAAATTTAAGTAAAGTTATTAAAATAAAACATTTTAGGTACCTTAAATATTCTAAAACGCTCTTTTTAAAAAAAAAAGTTACTAAATTAAATAGGCATTAATAGTAGTTTGAAATAAAATCACGTGAGTCTTACCCGTTTGTCCACTTTTATATAAAAAAAAAATCTGTCCATTTTTTATTATTAAATAATAAAAAAATGGTTTCTTTAGTACATATTAATCTTAATTTTCATTTACATTTCTTTTTCCATAATCATTTTTGCATTGAAACTGATTTTATAAAATGCTCCGTCAAATGCTAGTAGAAAATAAACAAGCCAAAAAAAACGGAATGCACATTTGTGATCACGAATGAGTTATTCTTTTAACGAGCATATAAATAATAACATGATGGATCTATCTAAAAGAAATTGTTGTTGATATTAATTTGATGTTCTAAAAATAACAGCAAGGTTGCCAGATAAATTATGCAGGACCTTGTTGTATCCACTATCTCTGGTGTAGCACATCCGTTTCCTGTTTAAGTAAATAGTATCGTTTTCAGTTTAAATGGATTAACACCAATATATTTATCATAAGATACATCTATACTTCTATACTAATATTATAAAGAGGAAAGATTTGATTGTTTGTTTGTTTGCATTGAATAGGCTCCGCAACTACTGAAGCAATTTGAATAATTCTTTCACTGTTGGGAAGCTACATTATCCCCGAGTGTTATAGGCTATATAACATTTTCAAAAAATTAGGGATCCCTACTAAAAGTCCAGTAATGTAACCCAAGGTGTAAAAATACGTACGCGAACGACGTCGCGGGGTATCAGCTATCAATTATATAACATTATTGTCATATTTCATACAGATATCTATTTTAATAAAAAATGGCCTTTAATAAAACACTCTACATGTAAAATTATAAGTTATTTTTATTATATAAATAGATAATTAAACTAGATTTCTTCTTGTATTTTATTAAAATTTAAAAGTAGTTGTCGCTTTCTAAGTCTTTCCAATCAATTCTTTCTCGTGCCGTCCGGATCCAATTGCATTGACATCTCTTGCTGAAGATATCTATCCATCTCTGACGTGGTGTCCCTTAGTTCTTTTTTATTCTCGTGGTTCTCCTAGTCATAGTCCATCCATTGTATTCTATCCCAAAATATACAGATAAAAATAAGATTACTGCCAGTAGGTATTCCGATGATCAAGTTATTTTGTCATCATCGGTACAGATCTTCCAGGATAGGGTTATTATATAAATTAAATTTGTAACCAAAATTTATGAACGATGAGAGATTCGAATCGGGTTTCGTCCGAGCGCTCTTTGCAACTGAGCCAACCTGTTCAGTACGCATGGGTCGTAAATTTTTGTATATCTTATACAACTCTCAGGCTCTCTCTCTGTGGCTGCATCTGCAGGATCTACTTTAAAGTTGTTAAATAACCTGCTCAACCCCAAAAATTTCATATTAGGAAATTGACTTGAGATGTCAATCTTTCAAATATAAACAATTTCTTATTTAAAAAGTGATAACCCTCACTTCTGATATTAATTATATAAATTTTTATAACCGAAATGTATGAATGATTCGGGACCGAAACCGCGACCTTTTGGGTTCCGTCCGAGCGCACTTTCCAACTGAGTCAACTGTTCTTGTAAGTAAGGGTCGTAAATTTTGGTATATTATCTTGTTCAACTCTCAGTTTGTGGCTCCATCTACAGGATCTTGATAACCTGCTCAAAAATACAAGCGGCTAGTATCAACAAGCTGATTACTAAAATGTAATATGTTTTATCACAGCTTATTACGATATGATATGGATATGACCGACTCTTGTCAACGTGACACAGGAAGCTTTTTATGCATCAAATTGTTACCCTATTCAGTATCCACCATGTAAAGGATTTAACAATGAATACACCGCCTTCAAACAGTAACTCAAAATAAATAGTATGTAGAGACAACATTTTAAAGTTGATTCTGAGTTAAATTGATTACATAGGTAAATTGAGACATCCAATATGGTTTCATAACAATAAAAACCAGTGAGTTTTGTATTATTGCTAAATAATTCGGCAGAGTAACAACAACAAAGAATAAATAATTCTATAACACATACTTAACAATTATAATATAGTAATAGTAATAATTACAATCTAATTATTAACACTAGCAGCCTAACTCGCGTGATATACATTTGTGTTTTTTGATTTGTTAGGTCTTTTTTTAAAAACGTTCACGTTCACGTTATATTATGGAAACATTGTTTTAAGGTTTAATTGTGGTTTTTATGGGTGTAGTTTTTTGACGTTTAATAAGTGATTTGAAATCCTATTTTGAATAAAAATATTTTTATATAATGTCGCCATTGTAGCTTTACGCTGTATAAAGCTAATTGAAATATAATATTAGTCTCAGAAACGAATTACCACTAACTTGAAAACGTTTTGAGTTAATAGTATTATTTTATGTATAAAATACTTTCTATAAATTTGTCTGATAAAAGTCGTCTAACTGTATGATTTAGGTTGCCACTGGCGGTGTTGATCAGTTTCAATTCACCTAAAAGTGTAAAAATCTGTTGAAAATATTAAAAGGTTACAAACATGAAAATTAGAAAAGATTGGCATGAGAAGTGGTCGTATGCACGGCCGTGTGTTTTGCGTGAAAACTTGTACTTACATCTAGATATTGTTTTGAGCGTACTATTTGACCGCCTATATAGCCGAGTGGTTAGCGACCCTACCTACTGAGCTAGAGGTCCAGGGTTCGAATACCGTAGGTGCAAACATTTATATGATGAATATGGATGTTTGTTTCCAAATCATGGATGTTGTCTTGCAATCCATAGCACAGCCTAATTTGGGGCAAGATAATTTGTGTAAAAGTGTGTCCATACTCCATATTATTCTTTGAAGTTAAAAAAGGTGTGACGAACGGGTATCTGACATGATATTTTTGGTCCTACTCGATTTAAACTTTATGGATAACTAACAAAAAAAATACAATTCTGCTTTCCAATGTTCCAAGCAAACGACTGTAATTAGAGTAAGTCTGAAAGCTGAAACCCAGCGGAGTCTTAAAAGGTTTTCCTTGTTAGACTTAGAACCGGTTGGAGTGCTGCACGGAGTGAACCCCCGTTGACAGCGGCTGAGCGGGAGGCCATCGCCGATGTCGTCAGGAGAGCTGAGCAAGTGGACGAGGTGGAGGCGAAGAGGATCGGCAGACTAGTTGCTAGACTTGAAGGTGGATGTTACAGAATCATTTAAAATAATATATAATATATTCTTATATTTAAAACAAATCCTCTTACTATATTTACAATAGTATGACTACATAAAATTAAAACTTTCATTACGTGGAAGCGTACCAAGAATACTGGCAGCATTTTCGCGTTGGATAGCTAGGCTCAACCGTTGACAGAAATAGCTGTCAGCTCTTGGGTTTCCAGTAGCCTTATTGAGGCGCGATGATAGAACTTAAAATAATATATTTTTAAGGTTTGAACTTATTTTGGCATCGACTTTTGTCAACTGACAAGCCATTGATATTGAAAAGTATGTTTCTATAAACAACCTCGTCTGTTTCCTCGTTAAACAGTTACAAACATGTTTTTTTGTACGAAATGGGAAAGTTGCTTACTATGGAGACGTATTAGTTATCGGAGGTTTATCAATCGATCATGAATAAGGAATTTTATCGAACATTCGAGTGGCTAAACACGTTCTAACTAATATAGGGTTATACCTTTAATTGGAGATGGTTTGTGTGTACTCTGTACGCATTATTAAAGCCGTCTGTTCTGGTTAATGACCGAAATAGCTAGAGCAAGCTATGCGCTTTTAACGGATTGGCAGCAAAATTTAGGCTAATTTTATTTGACTTTTATAACAATTAACAAATCATTAGGTCAATTTCATAATTATTTGTATAGTTAGCTTAGCGGCTTATTGGCCGTTGGGTCAGTAAAGTCTTCGAATGGCGACCACGTACCGAAACACGTAGTGTTGGTAGGCCCCCCTACAAGATGGACCGACGATCTGGTGAAAATCGCTGGAAGAGACCGGTCGTTATGGTGATCTTTGGAAGAGGCCTTTGTCCTGCAGTGGACGTCTTCCGGCTGAAATGATGATGATGATGGTGATAGCACCGTAACCGTGAAAGCATTTAAAACAAGGTGATAATATAGTATATTATGTATTTGGATACCTGTTTTTACTATAATATCATCATAAGTTAAACTCGCGTCTTATTTGTAAAATGTTAAATTTAATATAAAACACTCTTCATGGCTCATGTTGCTCGCTATTCCAATCTCAGATAGTCAAGTGGTAAAGATATATATCCAACTTATCAATAGAATTCTCTTACAAAATATCATAATGAAATCACACAATGAATATAGTTATTGTAGTGTGTGTAGGTATTACCTTTATGTTACACATATGCAGACACTCATCTCTCCAACTAGTATACAAGCTCTCAGACATAATAAAAGGGCTTATAATCATCATTTCAATACCCGAACCTCCAGCATCACATACGGACGTTTTCAATAACGTATCTCTAGTGACGGATACATTGCTGTCACCGTTTAATGACAAGATCTTATGTATCCATAGTTATGTCCTATATAGCTAAAGTCCAATGCTTATGTTGATAGATCATTGAAATCTAAGTAAGCGTAAAAAGATAGTTTTGTCTACCTCTAGTAAGTAATAGATAGGTTATTGAAAACGGCCGATAATCAGTAACCGAAATTAACAGAATTTTAAATTAAGAACACTCGCTCGATTTAATTCTACATTTCATATAAATTAATCACATTGCTCCTGATCTAGGAATACGTAGGTCAGCACAAGGTCCTGCTCCAAGAAGTTGTGTACTCTGCGGTGAATCGCCAAGACTGTTGTCTCCACTGAGAACCTGCTTCATGTGTAGAAACCTGGCTTGTTCCAAATGTATCATTGACACTTCACCTTTTAAGTAAGTATATCCTATAATAATATTATTAATACGACATAGGTGCCTTCAAAAATGCGCGTACACCTTCCTTAAAGGCGGGCGGTACGCTCATTTGTCCTCCTTTTCCATAAAAAAAATATTTCAATGTCATTAAAGGCTTCAATATTAGCAAAATTTATTCCTTTGTAGCTCTTTTTGATACCAATCTAATTACCACCACCGCTTCGGAAACAATTACGCTGTTTCTTCTCTCTTTTCGAGAAACTCAGCCAGAAAGTATTCTTTGCGCTCTTTTAAGAAAAATACAATCACAGTGTTGTACCAGTTGTACTATGTTGTTGCTATTGCTACAAAATAATCAAAATGTAAGTATATTTTATACATACATACATACATATAATCACGCCTCTTTCCCGTAGGGGTAGGCAGAGACCGCTTCTTTCCACTTGCTACGTCCATCCTTACATACTTGTTTCACTTCGTCCATTTTAATTATTCCTTTCATACATGCTCTTCGGTTTAGGGTACTTAGACCTGGCCTTTTTTCAAGACGTCCCTGATTTGATCTTGAAACGTCCGTCTAGGTCGACCCCTTCCAACACTTTCATTCACACTGGCCATATACAGGTTCTTCGTCAATCGTTCTTCATTCATTCTCTCGACATGGCCAAACCATCTCAGCATACTTTTTTCAATTTTTGTCACAACATCTTCCTCAGACCACAATTTCCTTCCTTCTTTAAATTCCTTATCTCACTATTTCTTATCCTGACACTCAGTTAACTTCTATTATACTTCTCAACGCTCTCATCTCAACTGCATTTATTCTGCTTTCATGTTTCTTCGGCCATACCCAACTTTCACTTCCGTACATGAGTGTTGGAACCATACACAGCCAAACGAGCACACAACAAAGTATTAGACACCTTCTGCCTGTTCATAAAGGAGTACAAAGCTCCATTCACCATGTTTCCTGCATTCACTCTTCTTTGAATATCACTCTCATACTTTCCATCTCTTGTAAATTTAGAACCCAGATACACAAACTCATTCACCTGTTCAATTTTTTCATCTCCAATCACGATATTGCAGTCTGTCACTACCTTATCTCTTTCAAACACCATCACTTTCGTCTTCTTTACATTCATCTTCATTCCCTTTCAACCAAAAGCTCCACTCATAGCAGTTACCATCTCCTGCAACTCCTTGGCCGAAGAGGCAAGTATTACTTGGTCATCAGCATAGAGAAAACATTTGACGAGTAACTCATTCATTCTCAACCCACTTTAATTCTCTTTTAAATCGGTCAAGCAATTGTTCATGAACAGATTAAACAGCCAGGGTGACGCTACACATCCCTGTCTAACACCTTTTTCGATATAAAGCCATTCAGTGTATGCCCGGTATATCCTTACACAAGAACTACAATCCCTATAAAGAGATTGCAGTGCTCGTATGAGGACATTACTCACACCGTTCGCGGACAATGCTGACCAGAATTCATTCCTCACCATTCTATCATAGGCCTTCTTGTTTTTAGCCAAACACTTTTCGGCTATGCACCGCAAGGAAAAGACCTGATCCGTACATCCCATTCCCTTTCTAAATCCCGCTTGTGCATCCCATACTTTTTCGTCTGTTTCATTCACAACTCTTTCAATCAACACTTTCGCATACAATTTACCGACGACGCTGAGAAGGCTTATACCGCCGTAATTTCTGCAGTCCTCCCGTTCCCTTATCCAATGGCACGATTACAGCTTTGCACCAGTCTCCTGGTGCTTGCCAGCACAAATTGAAAAGGCGGTACAGCTGCCTAGCCACTAAAACCTGTCCTGTATATTTTATATATGCCGAAAATAGTTCTACCGATTTTATCTTGCAACCCTCTTCTCGTCTTCCAGCTACCTCTTCCTCTCAACATATGGAATTCGTTTCTGAAGCTACCAGCGCTTCAGTAGCGCTTGGTAGTGCTTTAGTTGACATGTATTCCAAAGGAACCAACTTTCAGAAAATATAAATGTCTTTTACTTGATTATATTTATGCGTTAGACAGTTTGCTGTTCGATTCACATAACTGTTTATTACATTTTTTTTCAGTAAATCTTCGTATTATTCTAGAGAACAGTACATGTGTAATCTATGTACTGAAACTCGTGAAATGTGGAAGAAGTCAGGCGCTTGGTTCTTCAAGACTCTACCCAAGTATGTTCTACCAGAGCAGAAAACAAAATACAGGGATTCTGAATTCTCAAGATCGCTTCAGGTACCTTTATAATTATAATAGTATGAAAAACAAACTATGTAAAAATTACTATTTAAAATAATTTCCTCCGCCCCAGCTAGGGATTACAAGAATTTAAGTAGGTACCTAAGTCAATAATAACTATTTCTTATGGAAAAACAGGACGACAAACGAGTGTATAGGTCCTGGAGTTAAGTGAGTACCACCGCCCACGTTCTTTTGAAACACCGGAGGAATCACAGGTAGCCGTAGCCGTTCAGGGCGTTTTCCTTGCGCTGTTTTTTACCCATGTCGTATTGTCCGGAAACACCGCACAAGTTTATTGTTCGTGGACGAAAGTTCCATGAAACCCGTCCTTTGGAGGAACACCACACATCCAGGTGGTGGGGCTGATATCTAAATTGTGGCGTGTCGTACGATGGTGGATTTCGGCGGCATTTCTTAAGATTTAAGATAATAAGCATTAAAGCAAGATATAGGTTACTAATACAATAGAAGTACAGCTATAGCAAATGATATAATGATATTCAATCATATTATATTCGTACACATAGCTAGTTGCCAGGCGTCCGGATTAAACCGGACATATTTAGGCTTTTTGATTGCATGTCCGGCCAAAACAAACGGCGTCCAGCTTGTACATGTATTGTTAGACTTTTTGTTTTAATGTAAAAATTCACAAAGGTTTTTATATTACACTAGTTGACCCGACAGACGTTGTTCTGTATATAATAAATAAAATAATGTTTTTATATGAATTTGTCAATAATATATCATAACATCAAAAATTACTTCATAAAATATGCACCCTGCTGTCGTAAGGAAATTGTTTCACAGCAGAACTATCAAACCGTGCGTCAATAAATTCTCTCATAGAAATTATGTATGGACACATCAAAGGAAAAACAAGTATGTTGTTTTTATTTAATTTTGCAGAATTTTTCTATTTATTCTCTTTTTAAACCTTCTATGGATTTCCACGAATAATTCAAGACCAAAATTAGCCAAATCGGTGCAACCGTTCTCGAGTTTTAGCGAGACTAACCAACAGCAATTCATTTTTATTTATATAGATTATATTTTTATTTTATGAATATGAAAAGCATAATACATAAATTTGATTATATTTTCTTATTTTTATAAAAAACTATTTAACTTGCATCTAGGTGTCATAAAACAACACTTTTGCTAATGAGTTCTGGACTGTTTATATTATTAATTGGATTCAGATAGTGGTCTTGCGATTAAGTTTTAGGTACTCGTTAGTTATAACACAAGTTTACTAAAAAATTTACAAATTATAATATACACCTACGATTATTATTTCTATAATTTGTAATATTTTAGCAATATCAGTCGGCACATCGATACTTCGCCCCCTCTCACACCATCTCTTCACATAATTTATATAAGAAAAAATATATTATTCTAAACATTGAAAGAAGGAAAATAGCAACAACATTGATTACTTTATTATTAATTTTACTTACACATATACATTTCCAACAATCCCCTAGATAGATGTGTAGGTATGACTGTGAAAAAGTGTGAAAAATATTTCCATTGCAAATTACTTTTCCGCAACAGTTTTCCTCTCACGGTTTCATTCTGTGCTTTTAATATTAATTTTCCAAGCAAGAAAATTATATTTTGCAACATTTTGTATGAATCTAATAATAAATATTAAAAATAATATTAATATTAGAGAGAGCGTGGATTTTTATAGATACAATCTCAGGAAAGGTATCTAATCAAAGCATCTGTGTATAATTATTTCACTATCAAAAAGTTGTATATAAATTATATCATAGACAAAAGTATACCTACTCTTAGTGTACTATACTATACTCTTGTTCTTGTTCACGAAGGGGAAAATATTTGCGTATCATTCAGTAACGTTTGCGTTAAAGAGATACAAACATACATCCAGACATACAAACTTTCACATTTATAATATTATGTATAATGTATATGTATATTATATATATATATATATATAATATACATATACATATTATAATTATATTATATATTAGATATATATATGTTTTCAAGGAGCTTTCTTTTTTTCCACGTACCACAAAGCTGTGGAATGAACTTCCTTGTGCGGTGTTTCCGGGACGATACGACATGGGTACCTTCAAAAAAAGCGCGTACTCCTTCCTTAAAGGCCGGCAATGCTCCTGTGATTCCTCTGGTGTTGCAAGAGATTGTGGGCGGCGGTGATCACTTAACAACAGGTGACTCGTACGCTCGTTTGTCCTCCTATTCCATAAAAAAATATATATGTATATTATATTATAGTAGGAAATTAGAAGGACTAGAAGGAATTAGAATAGTAGGATTCAAACTAACATTAAATTTATTACATTTTAATTAGCCAATTAATATTGTCAATGTTCTGATGTACATTGCTGTAAGTGTACCCAAATAAATAAATACTTATAATGTGTGTAGGAAGCTGGTAATAGCAGTAACGATGGTAAAACTGATTCGGAGCCTAGTTCGCCCCTGAGTCTACACGCGCCAACGTTCTCCAGACAGCCGAGCAACACGGACAGCAGGAAGTCACTCAGCATTACCCAAGTAAGGACACAGCACCTTGATACTTTTAAGCTATTATTTTAAGCTGTTTCAAAGTCTGAGTCAAAGTCAAAAGTGTGTTTGAAGTTGTCACTGTGTACGTCACTGTCGGTGACGTGATTATTATTGTTTTCGTTAGTGCTAGAGTACTTCGCCATCTTCATCATATCAGCCGGAAGACGTCCATAGCTGGACAAAAGCCTCCCCCAAAGATTTCCATGACGATCAGTCCTGCGCTGCCCTCATCCAACGTGTTCCGGCGATCTTGACCAGATTGTCGGTCCATATTATGGGGGGCCTACGCACACTGCTTCTTCTGGTACGTGGTCGCCATTCGAGGACTTTACTGCTCCAACGGCCATCTGTCTGTACTGAACTATTTTTTTTTATGGAATTGGAGGACAAACGAGCGTACGGTCACCTGGTGTTAAGTGATCACCGCCGCCCACATTCTCTTGCAACACCAGAGGAATCACAAGAGCGTTGCCGGCCTTTAAGGAAGGTGTACGCGCTTTTTTTGGAAGTACCCATGTCGTATCGTCCTGGAAACACCGCACAAGGAAGCTCATTCCACAGCTTTGTAGTACGAGGAAGAAAGCTCCTTGAAAACCGCACTGTGGAGGACCGCCACACATCCAGATGGTGGGGATGATATCCTAACTTGTGGCGGGTTCGTTCGAAGGTGGAATTCGGCGGCAGGAATCAGGTTAAACAGCTCTTCGGAACACTCCCCGTGATAAATGCGGTAGAAGACACACAATGAAACGACGTCTCTACGCAACGCCAAGTGATCCAGCCGTTCACAGAGCACTGAGTCCCCGACAATTCGAGCTGCTCTACGTTGCACGCGGTCAAATGGATCGAGTAGATACTGGGTTGCGCCAGACCAGAGATGACAGCAATACTCCATGTGTGGCCGGACCTGCGCTTTGTAGAGCGCTAGAATGTGGGCCGGCTTGAAGTACTGCCGTGCTCTATTGATGACGGCCAGCTTCTTCGAAGCCAATTTGGCTTTGCCCTCCAGATGGCCACGGAATTGGCAATCGCTCGAGATTACGAGACCCAGTATTCCGATACTAGGCGAGGCTGCAAGAGAAGTGTTCTCGAAGAGCGGTGATACGACAAATGGGGTTTTTTTAGTGGTAAACACACAAACTTGAGTCTTCTGGGAGTTAAATTGGACAAGGTTCAATTTACCCCATTCACCGACCTTCTTGAGAGAGGACTCGATAGAAGACACAAGTTTCTCCCGGCACTGGTCGGCGATTTCCCGAGAGAGACCTGCATGGCCCGTGTATACGGCATCACCAGTGCTGTCATCTGCATAGCAATGTATGTTGGAGGTGTCCAACATAGCATTCACGGGCTTCCGGTTCGAGCAATATCCGTCGACAACAACCTGTATGCTACACCCAGTGAGGAAGCTGGAGGTCCACTTGCACAAGCTCTCGGGAAGCCCAAATGATGGAAGTTTTGAGACGAGCGCCTTGTGCACGATCAAAGGCCTTCGCTATATCCAGGCTAACTGCCAGGCCTTCCCCCTTGCTTTCAATAGCCGCCGCCCATCTATGTGTTAGGTATACCAGAAGATCACCTGCCGACCGACCATGGCGAAAGCCGTACTGTCGGTCGTTGATCAACTGATGACCCTCTAGGAATACCAAGAGCTGGCGGTTGATTATGCAATCCATGATTTTGGAGAGCAGGGAGGTAATAGCAATAGGCCAGTAGTTTGCTGGATCCGAACTGTCTCCTTTTTTTTGGATCGGATGGACAAGGGTTGACTTCCATGAGTCAGGGACTACGCCTTTTGAATAAGAGTGCCGGAATAAACGCGTTAGCACCGGCGTCAACTAAGGGGTACACGTTCTAAGCACGATTGGAGAAATGCTATCCGGCCCGCTCGACTTCCTGACGTCCAACGAAAACAGAACTCGCCTAACAGTTTTCTGTCTGAACTGTACTTCAGGCATAGAGCTCTGACACCGCGGGATGGTCGGCGGTGTTTTTCCGTCGTCGTCAAGAGTCGAGTTGGAGGCAAAAAGAGCGCACAGGAGATCGGCTTTCTCTTTTGCCGCATGGGCCAGGGTGTCATTCCTCATGTGCAACGGCGGCAGGGATGGCTGGTTGAAGTTACCAAGAGCAGCTTTCGACAACGACCAGAACTTGCGTGTTCCGGTCGGGTAACTGGAAAGCTGCTCGCCGATTTTGACGATGTGCTTCGATTTCGCACGGGCGACTTGCCGCTTAAAAAATCTGGAGGCACGGTTATATTTCCTCTTAAGAACATTGTAGTTCGGATCCCTTGTGCCCAGCGCCGCAACCCAAGTTCGATACGCCTGTTTTTTGCAGTCAGATGCTGCATTAACTGACGCATCGAACCAGGGCTGTGATCTGCCACCGATCGGTACTACAGAGCTTGGTATAAAAATATCCACGCCCTGCAGTATCACATCGGCTACTGCAACGGCGCAGGCACTAGGATCATCCGAAGGGAAACAAACCTTGCCCCAAGGGTGGGATGCAAAAAAGGAACGCAACCTGTCCCAATCTGCTGACTTGTAGTGCCAAACGCGGCGGGATGCTGGTGGTCTGCGACGTTGGCGTCGGATAGGACCCGGACGAGTCTGGCCCGATTGTGCTGACGTCTTAAGACGGCAGCGTGACTCTCCCACTTCTAAAAAGCCCTTAGTCGCCTCTTACGACACCCATGGGCCTGGGACTCCCCTATTCTTTTTACGCCCCGGGGAAAGTACAGGGCAACTATGTGTCAATGCCACTTCAGTTTCGCAATCATTTGGACTATGTCGGTAACTTTAGTTCTCCTACGGATCTCCTCATTTGTGATTGGATCTTGCAAGAAAACTCCGAGCATAGCCCTCTCCATTGCCCTCTGAGGGACCATGATATATATATGTATAGAATTCATTGTTTTTAGTGCATATTATATCAATTGTGTTACTATACTATACTATTAATGTTAAAATTATTTATTTTTTGATTTTTAGTGGATCTGAAGTACACTAACTAATAATTTGTCTAAATATGTGTAGACCTACTAATTTTTTTAACGTAAGCGCATTGCAATTTGAATAGAGACAGTTAGAAATTCTGCCACAGATCGCATCCTTACCGTAAGTCGTTAAGTAGTTCCATTGATCAAATATCCGGATAACATAGAAAAGACTCGGCCGTTTATCGTTAATTTGTTCCTAAGAATGGATGAGTTTCGTTACTTTGTCATATATTCCATAATCAGAACCTAACCAAACTCTCACCAAACTACCTTTGAAGTATGTCTTTTCCAATACAAAAAGAATCATCGAAATCGGTTGGCGCGATATTGAATTATTCGTCCATTTGTCCTAATAGCAAAATTAAGACTTTTATGGTTTTCTCATAGATGCCATTGTCAGATTTGGACCACACGGAAAGAACCAGCTTATAAATAAAAAAAATATTAAAATCGGTTCAACCACTCGAAGGTTCTGAGGTAATTAACGTTATAAAACATACCGACGAATTGAGAACCTTCTATTTTGAAGTCGGTTAAAAAGTGCTTAAAATCAACATCCTTCCCATTCATGAAAATGTTCTGCGTTTTTTTACAATCTTTCGTATGGTAGCTTATGCAGAGTGAAATTCTGTTTATTTGTAGTTTTTACTCACGATTCTTAGTATCGCTTGCGTTAGGTATGCGTTTGATATGAGAAAACGGCCCCAACTAAAGTTTCCTCGAGCGGACGTACTCAAGCCTAGGCATCTACAGCGATATACGCCCATTATCTTCCACTGGCTTCTTTTATGGAGGAGGAGGACAAACGAGCGTACGGGTCAACTGTTATTAAGTCATCACCGCCGCCCACATTCTCTTGCAACACCAGAGGAATTACATTTTTTGAAGCTACCGGTGTCGTATCGTCCTGGAAACACGACAGAAATCAGCTGAAACTGTCCTTCGGAACATTCCCCGTAATAAATGCGGTAGAAGACACAATGACACAAGTCACGAAGTGAAGACACAAGTCTGTACGGAACACCAAGTGAGCATGGTTGAAAAGTCGGATAGTAATCAGCCGTTATTCAAGGTGTAAGGGATTATCTATTCTGACACAATATATCATATTGCACGTCGAACTACTTGCTTATAATACACAGTTTGAATACTTACATATATCTCCAGTCGATCACATCTGATAAGTGCCGCTTGACCTATTTCCACTAAAAACAGTTCAATTATGAATGTTGCTAAGCCACCGCTTATTATTGTGCACAGTAATTGCTGAGATTTTTTCTAGTTATAATCAACCAGTGGTCAGTATATTAGTATGATAGTTAATTATTAAAATAACTCTCTTCTTTTTTCTTTATTAACTTTACTATAATTATTTTTTCTTTTTAACCAACTTCAAAAAGGAGGAGGTTCTCAATTCGATTGATTTTTTTTTCATGTATGTACACCGATTGCACTGAGAATTATGAACCGATTTACGTTTAGTTTGATGCGGAATAGTTTCCATTTGGTCCCATAAATATGTCATGATGTTTGTCCTAGTAGTTTTCAATTTATGAATATTTTATATGAATCATCCATGTTGACGTGGATATTGTTATTGTTTACGTGGACGATCTAATTTTATTTTGTGTAAGTATTTTTTAGGAGTTTTCACTTAGGTTGATTAAATAATAGCTCGTGTCCAGTCATACATAGTATATGTCATAGTACAGTCATTGGACATTGTAAGTTGGTAGGTACTGGTTGGTAAGAAAGATATACGAATGTATTCATCCCTACTCTGTTATAACAGTCATATTATAGAAAATGAAGGACCTGAGTGATATGTTGAAAAATAGATCCTATTACGTGCCTCTATATAAATTCATCAAAAATATAGTTGGGAAATTATAATATACCTAATAAAAATACTCAAGACTTGGCCTAAAGGTCGAGATACCAGGCCATAAACTCAAAAAAAAAAAAGAGAATGAAGGATATACAAAAACATAATGATTTAAGTAGGTATGACTTTTTACTGCTAAATTCCGGTAAAAAGTAAAATATTTTTCTGTTCCTTGAAAGTATCGTTGGTGCAATGTCGTTTATATTCAAATATTTTTATTCAAAATAGGATGTGACATCACTTATTGAAAGTCAAAAACTACCACCCATTCCAAAATGAATGCCTCAGGCCTGAGAAGAATGGGCGCAACAAACTCAGCGGGCTTATTTTTTTTCATCAAAAATATGTTTTACAATTAAAGTAACATTTACAAAGTAACATTGTACAATTAAACTTATTATTTAATAGCCTGAGGGCGGTCGCTCCATTCCCAATCTGTGGTATCATTAAGAAAGTCATTTATTTTATAGTAACCTTTACCACACAAACGTTTTTTAACAATTCTTTTGAATAACATACTTTTGTTTTGAACATTCTCTGGGATCCTGTTGTAAAAGTATATACATCGCCCCACAAAATACTTGTTAACCCGACTTAGTCGAGTAGTGGGCATTATAAGCTTATGTCTGTTCCTGTATATATATATATATATATTTTTACATTTCGAACCTAGAAGTTGGTATTCTACAATAATACATTATACATATTTATAATTTGGTATGAAATTGTTATACATATCTTAATATAGAACGACTGTACCTACTTAACTGTCTTCATCTGTGTCCATTTCCAGTTAAATTATTGTGTCGCGTCGTTACGTCATTCCAACGTCACGTAGTGCGTCATATCTTGTTAATGTCAGTACAGCTCATAGAATTGGGGATAATATCTATCTACCCTGTTCTATGATCTCATTGAATGTCGTAATATGTTACGCCAAAATATTTATTAAATAAAAACAGAGCACTGTTGCTATAAAGATACAGTTTAATAAAGACGGCTACTTTAAGAAATAAAAATAACACTACCTCAATAAAACTCTGGGTATTCAGCAATTCATAATTTTTTAAACAAATAGCTTTCGAAACCTTCATTCCATACCGAAAACTGTTTAGGTTTTGGTTGTGGGGAGCGCGCCGCAGCTGTCAATTTGTATACTTATACAGGATGTCCCAAAGTTATGGGACATGAAGGGAAAGTACCTTAAATATCGTAGATAGGGTATTTTACTGAAAGAAGACTTTATGTTATTTTTAAAAGTTAGTAATTCTACATTCAAAGATTTTCTAAAAATTACTTGCCTCATCTGGGAATCGAAACGACTGAAATGTAAAAAAAAACACCCCTACTTTTATGATATGTAGATATGAGAAAGTAGTCAATTATGTTGGTATTTTTTTTGTAAATTAATTAATTCAATTAGCAGAATGTGATCCTTCTTGTCTTACGCAATTCGCCAATCTTTTAATGAGTCCGCTGCCTTTTGATTTTCTTATCATTTTATGGTGAATAATCGATGTGATAATATGACACAATTCTGTTTGTAACTCACCCACATTCTCGTATCGCTTTTAAACTAAAACTATGCTATAAAGTATTTTAATTATGAAGTGGGTACTTATTTACGAATAATCAATGCTATCTATGGAATGATAATGTCTCTAATTTTCGAACGTCGTCGTCGGCAATGAATAACTTACTTGAAATTTGACTCAAACATTTTACGTTGCTCCTTTCTTTTAAAATGCCATATTACTTAAGACGAGTTATTAGTTTTTGGCCATTCTTTCGATTGGCATCATAAAAGTAGGGTTTTTTTTTTTACTTTTAAGCCGGTTCGAGTCCCAGACGAGGCAAGTAATTTTTAGAAAATCTTTGAATACAGAATTACTAACTTTTAAAAATAACATAAAGTCTTTCAGTAAAATACCCTATCTACGATATTTAAGGCACTTTCCCTTCATATCCCATAACTTTGGGACATCCTGTATATATCGTGTAACGATATTAAATCTGACATTCTCATGTAACGCTAGAAAATCTGACGCTTCTCAAGTAGACAGCCCCCGTAGCGAGCCGCCCGAACGTGTGTATAAAAGCTTCGCTTCAAAAATTGCTGAGTGTAATAACCGGATTTAATGCATGAAATGAGGTTGGAAAAATATATACCCTTGGTCAATTGACAATCTATCTATAAATCAACGAGCAAAGTGTTCATTCTTGTGAAACGTGTTTATATATACACGTCAAATACAATTCGCGCTCTTCATGACGAATTAATAAAAAAAATCTAATAGAATATAAGAATCTCCCACCTAGTGACCTAGAAGTTTGTGGTTTGAAAGAGGATGTTGTGACAAGGACTGAAAAAGGAATGCTGAAATGGTTTGGACACGGGGAGCGAATGAGTGAAGAAAGAATGACGCATCAAATATATAAGGCAAGAGTATGTGGGCAAGTCGGTCGCGGGAGACCTCGTAGAACATTCGTCAACCAAATTGGGGACGTTTTGAGAAAAGGAGAGGGCCGAAGCACCCGTAACCGGCGAGCATGTATGAAAAGAGTAATGAATGTAGAGGAAGCGCGTGAGGTTTGTAAGGATAGAAGCAAATGGAATTCTATTGTCTCTGTCTACCCCGACGGGAACAAGGCGTGAGTGTGTGAATGTATGTGTACAGACAGATAACTAACGTTCTTTTAGATCGCCATCAGCGGTCGTGAATGTAATACTTTATTAAGAAACAAGTACAAGATTTCAATGACCGACAGTACAGCTTTCGCCATGGTCGGTTGAACGGCGATCTTCTGGTATACGTTACACACGTAGCCGGCGGCTAATAAACAAAAAATGATTTGACAGTAATTAGAAATGGAACAAACAAAAGAACAATTCGAAATCTGTAAAAAAATTTATAGATATGTACTTAAGTTGTTCGAAATTACCTAAACTAAAATCAAAATAAAACTCTTGCTTCCAGGAAACTGTGAAAACAAGTTAAAATAAACTATTTTATCGGATTATAAAAACATTTTAATCGAATTTAGTCAAAGTCCACTCATTCAGTCATGCAATATTATACATACCTCCTGCTACTCAGTTCAAATTCTAATACATTTTAAAGTTTTGTCTAATTTGAATGTGAATCGTCTAGTACCTGGCAAACTTTCACAAAATGCACATATTACTTTTAGTTTCAGAGAATGCAAGGTATTAAAAAACTTTTATTGGGCTTTTGCCAAAAGCTGGGTAACACCAGCTGACTTTAGCAATAAAAAAAATATTAAAATACCGGTAAAGCAAAAAATGTGCTGCACCATTTGACAATTTTTAGATAACTTTAACAGTTGGCCGAACCGTCCAATCTTCGCCGTGAAAAAGCTTATCCCTATTAGGTAAATTGTTTCACATGGTTTTCATAATTAAAATATACTGCAAGGTGTATTTATATATGAATTCTGAAAACTATGTTTATTCTTATCATAGTTTTATTCATTTATTTTATTTATGAAATTAATAGAAAAAAATAATAATTTAAGTTCGTTTTCTTAATCAAAGTGGTACCTAGATCGTGCTTATTTTGTTTATTTTTATAAAAAAAGGAGGAAAAGCGAGTGTACACCTAGTATTAAGTGATAACCGCCGCCCACGTTCTCTTGCAACACTAGAGCAAACACAGGAGCATTGCCGGCCCATATAGACCAGGGTCGATAATTTTTTAAGCCAAAATAATAAATAGTAGGATGAAACCCATTGGAAAAGGACGAGAATATAACAAACATGAAAGGAAAAAATAAATTACGGGCGATCTGAGGTCGGGAAGTGGAAAAGGGAGGGTGTTTTAGGGTAAAAAACGGTTTATCAATATTAAATCGCAAATTTGTAGGTAATAAAAAGATCTACAACTTTTGTATTCACACTTTTACACATAACCTCAATTTTATGTGAAAAAACAAAAAACCAAGTTTTTGTTTTTATATTTCTATCTTTTACAAAAGAAAATTTTTTTTCACGAAATATTGTAAAAAGTTACCTTTTTATGTCCCAAATGCACTGTAATTTATTTGAATATTTTTTCACCTTATTTTGACTCAAATAATCGGAAAATAACCCTTATTTTCAATCGAAAACTCACCCGACAAAATATCAGCTTTTTTTAAAAAGTTTATGTGCTTTCTATTCGTTGTAATCTTTACTTACCGATGGTGTAAAAAAATATACATTACAATGGTAAATGTTTTGAAAATTTAAGCCCTTCAAAAGGCATTTTGCCACTAAGTTTTATCCTACTATTTTTTTTTTTCACTTTTTATCATTTTCAAAGGCTTCTGCACTGGTCTACGCGCTTTTAAATATTTAATGTTTTTGCACCCTTAAAAGATTTTTTGCTGCTAAGTAAAATTGATAACGTACCACAGAAGGTACCACAGAATAGGTAAAAGACATACTGTTCTGTGGTAGGTACCTATAGTAATTTGACTTGTTGCGATGATGAATTCACTTTGGTATTGCTTTTTCAAAAACATATGTCTGATTTCTGTACAAAAAAAAAAGCCAGATGGTTTAAAACACAAGGTATCCAAACAGACGCATTCACGCTTTCAATAGTCGCAGCTTTTAGTAGAAATTGTTACAGCATTTCCATGAAAATATATAATAAATTTCCTAATGAATTGAAAGATTTACCTTTAAAGGTTTTTAAAAGAAGACTGCATCAATGGTTATTAAATAAATGCTTCTATAGTTTAAATGAATTTTTAAATACAATATGAATTATTATTATGAACTAGTCTATTTGGTCCTAATATATTTTAATTTTATAATTTAGTGGCATTAAATTTTTTTAAATTGAACATAGGTACTAAATGAATTATTAAATTATTTACATCTTATATTATAATATCTTTAAATTTTATTAATATTAATGATAGAATTGTGAAATCCGACATGTTTCAGTATAACAATAGTGTATTGGAACTTAGACAACTCATTACATATTTTGCATGTCAATAGACGAAACATATTGGATAATTGATAATATTATGTTAACATCTACATGTTTCTTGCAAATTAAATTTCATTTCAAATTTCAAATTTTATTGAACCTAATAATGTGCTCTACGGATCAACCTGTCCTGAATTATAACGTAATAAATGACACTAAGACGTTGTCATTGAAACATAATGAAACTGAAATATTCTCGGATATATTTCTTCGGAGCGATCCAATTGAATTAGTCTGCGAAAGGCTCTTGATAGAATTTTATTGATTAATTACAAGTTAATTGTGGAGGCGCTCTTGTGACGTCAACACAGAGATGAGATAATATCTATCTACCTTTCACAGGCGCTTGTAATATTCGATATTTTACTCACCATTAATTATTAATAAACAAGATATTAAGTAATATTTCATTCAATCCTGACTCTCTAATAAACCATACATACCATGCCATACCATGTTATGTGGATTAAAAAAAGCTTAAATCATTAATTATACGTCTAGATAGACTGAGACAAAAAGGCATAAAAGGCATATTTTTTCTCAAAATTGATTCCTTTAGAATTATTTTTGATGTCATTTCAAATATACTAGATACTACTACTACTAGGAAACAGTTGGACAGATGTGAAAACGTCGAAAAAATGAGGTTCCTCTATTTTGAGCAATGCACGCACACTAACATTAAAAGACATACAAATCTCGAGAGTAGGACGTAGCTTGTCACGCACACTAAACTAATAAACCTGGCCTACTTTCATCGGTTGACTAGCAGCAAAAGGCTCTATATATGTAGATTCTAGACGTACCTACCTATAAATTATCTAAAGAAAAAAGATATCACGATTACGTCCCATAGATCGCTTATTGAAATATCAAAAGCAGGAATTAGATTAGGAGATATCAAGTTAAACTCGCCAACTTATAAATCGCATTGAATGTAGAGATCACTGTCCACTGAATTATTACGGATACCAAGGATACCAGGAGGTCGTATACGTTTGGTTACTGCCTGTTAAATTATATTCATTTTTATACACTTTATATTAGCTTCACTTGTATGTTTGTATGTATGTTTGTAACTGACTCCTTTGACCCACTTTAAACGGCCAGATTTCATTCAAACTTTGTAGATTTATTGAGTACTGATGACAATGACTGATGACAATTTGATTAGATTATTCCATTGTTCAATTTGCAAACTAAGATTTTTGTCAATTTATATAATTTTTATCTATAGTCAATAAGGCAGGAATTGATGTTAAAATACTTAATAGTTTAAAAAAAACTAAACACTCGCTTTATATAAAATTCAACTAAAAATAGAAAATATTTTTTTTTTCTATTTTTTAAACTATTATTTATTAGTTTTAGCATTGTGTCCAGTAACGTAACAAAATCTAGTCTGTATGAGCTCGCTTTTACGTTAACTACATATTACTTGATGAAGACATTTGTACATTTTTGGATTTGAATCCATTACCGAACATGCGTTTCGCAAATTCTTGTACAGATAGCAACTTACTTAAATTTTTGTTACTTCTGGCATTTACTAATTTGTTATACTTATTGCATATTAAAACAGAAATAGTGCATTAATCATAAATTTTAACCATTTAATAAAACCGCAGATTCCTCTCGATCCCGCAGTGGAATCTTATGAGAAGAAGTATATTAATATGTTGGGCCATAATCAGAATTACTGGGTCTGGCCACTTGTTTTATTACAAATCAAATAGAACCCATTCCCATACGAAACTTAAAATTTGATCACTTGCGAGATTTCAAATGTTTCTCGCGTATATTTTACGTAAAGAGCTGCTTCATAGCCGCTCTAAGCATTTGATCTAGTTTAAGATTATCTTATACTATATAAAATTCTCGTGTCACAATGTTCGTTCCAGTACTCCTCCGAAACGGCTTGACCTATTCTCATGAAATTTTGTGAGCATATTGAGTAGGTCTGAGAATCGGCCAACATCTATTTGTCATACCCCTAAATGTTAAGGGTGGTCCACACGAAATTTATTTTTTTATTTTTTTGACATTTTTTTTAAAATTAATTTGATTATGAGTCAGCATTAAGAAATACATACATCTTCAAATTTTCACCCATCTACGATCAACAGTTACTTTTGTATCGCGATTTTAATATCGGCAATACAACGTTTGCTGGGTCAGCTAGTCTTATATATAAAATTCTCGTGTCACAATGTTCGTTCCCGTACTCCTCCGAAACGGCTTGACCGATTCTCATGAAATTTTGTGAGCATATTGAGTAGGTCTGAGAATCGGCCAACATCTATTTTTCATACCGCTAAATGTTAAGGGTAGTCCAGACGAAATTTTATTTTAATTTTTTTGACATTTTTTTTTAAATTGTTTGATTATGAGTCAGCATTAAAAAATACATACAATTTCAAATTTTCACCCATCTACGCTCAACATTTACTTTTGTATCGCGATTTTAATATCGGCAATACAACGTTTGCTGGGTCAGCTAGTTTAGATATAGATTTTATGTCATCCATCAATCTCGTAACCGTATAAGTATGCCTTTCAATATCTCGATTTTTATTTACTCATATTTATGTGAAAAAAATATATATAGGGAGTAGAAGCGTTTTATATAGGTACATAGATGTATACGAAACGCTTACGAGTATCTGTCACATTCATACAAATACCAATCTAGAAACACCACAGCGAGATAAATTGATTGATTAATTAGATTTTAAAGACTTCCGTAGATCGGTTATTGAAATGCCAAATGTAGGAAATTAATAATAATCTATCACCACAGCCAATATCAGACAGGGCAAATTATAACGTAAAGTGACATGTTATGAGAGGAAATAATCCATTTAAAAGCAAATACAGGACAATGGATTATATTAATCTTGATCTTTCTTACGTCTCTTGAAAATCAGACGTGCTCTACTTCTTCAAGAAAAAAGTTAGCATCCCTAGACTTGGAGTCGTATTTAATAATTGTCCTTCGCCATCTTAGTGTCTTGCATCACGTCCAATAGAATAGAAACACTTTATTAGCAATAAGAAAACACACACAAAATCACAAAAATTTACAATATCAACAAATATTATAAAAAAAAAAAAAACAAATAGAAATAAAAAAAAAGAGTACCTATTAGTTTTCAAGAGATCATGGGCAGTGTAGATTGCTCATCATCAAATGGCACTCAAACCTTTTTGTCCTCCTATTCCAAAAAAGTAAAATAGATATATCAATGGTTATGTCTGAGAATTTATACACTCACCTTCTGACTCGTCAACACAATTTGTTGATTAACAATTTATTTATTTTTTTAATTGAAAGTATTATATCTACACCTTTTGGCCATTGACAGACGCGATGGGATAATACGATCGGACGAGCAAACTGCTTATCTGATAACAATCTTACAACGTCAAAAGAATATAGCAACATTGCAGACTTTGTAGATGGGTATACTTGCTTTTGTGTTGAAGGTGCTTTAAAGAAATTGAATTTCCTAGTTTTGTGCGATTTAAGAATTTGACAAAAGGCTTATGTGTTATCATTACAAATTTAATTTGTATCAAAATTAATGGACGATGCGAGTCTCGAATCCGTCCGAGTGACGCATCGACCGCAATCTTGGTATGTCTTGTTCAACTCACAGGTTGTGAGCTTAGCTAGACTTCGGCACCTACTTTATACAGTTGATAACTTGCTCATCCCAATAACTTCATATTAGGAAATTGACTTGAGATGTTGCTCTTGTAAATTTAAATTTAAATGGTTCAAAGAGATGCGGGTTCGAGTCCCGCGTCGTCCAGGAATTTTGGTACAAATCAAATTTGTATATTAAATTCCAGAATTGGGATATATCACATTAACAGATTATAATATTCCAGCTGGACAGTCATTACGATTGGAGCGAAACTGAAATACTTACCCACGGCGTCAGCGGACTGAGTCTCAACAGAACCGACCGCGACAGTTCAAACACGCGCTCAGGCGGCCTCAAACGAACAGGCAGTAAAGGCAGTGCTTACAGTCTGCGCAGTACTCGTAAAGAGACAAAGCCCACTCAACCAGACAGACAGCCCGTCATACCAGATGCCGGCTTGGGTACGTTAGAAGTGCGGCTTGCCTATGACAACGGTACATCGTCGCTTGCTGTGACAGTTTTGCGGGCGAGAGCCCTCATCGGAATGGATATGACAGGCCTGTCCGATCCGTTTTGCAGATTGGAGATTTTGCCGAGAGGTAAGGAATAATTTATACACTTTTATTATCAAGTTCCAGTCACTGTTCAGGCAGTATCTATAAATAAATTTTAATGTTTTATTAAAAAAATGGCTCTGTCGTAAAACCTACTGCTACTTGACACCTGAATATCTAAGTGTTCCGACTGCCTGGGACTAGATTATGATTATTTTATAGCAACAATGACGTTCTATTATGTATAGAACGTTATTGTATAGCAATAACAATGACGGTACGATATTGTATGTTTTATGAGTCTCGTGCCAGAGTGTGGCAACTCAACATCTCCTCGGAGGATGCCTCGTGTAGAGGCAAAACACGTGTCGAAGAATATAGATAAAACTTTGCGGAATTTACAATCAATAAATATAACAAAATTTGGATTGTATATTTTATTAAAAAGAGCGCAAAGGAGAATGCTGAGAGAGTTTCTTGCGCCGTTTCTTCTCTCTCAAAGCACTCTCATTTCGTTCCTAAACAGTACAGGTGGTAGTGTTTGAAGTAAAACCAAAAATAATTCATAAGGAATCAATTTTGAGATAATAAATGCAAAATTATATATACATGCTTATATACTCGTATGTAATATATAATTATTGACACTTGGTACAATTTAAGCTAATGTTGTAATATTTTTTTGTTTTTTTAGTGAAATCACTTTATTTTGTTTGTTTTGACTGAGCTGTCGATATCGGCTATTTAATGCTTCTTAGATAATTTATACGTCTAGATAGACTGTGGCAGCTGTGATGACATCGAAAAAATAGCGCCAAACAGTTGACCCCTATTTTCAGCAACGCACGAAAACTAAAACTAAGTGACATACTTATTGCGAGTGTAAGACGTAGCTTGTCATGTAACAGTAACCTAAACCTGGCCTGTTTTCATGAGTTGCCTAACAGTAAGAGGCGCTTCCTAGACGTATAAATTATCTTAGTTATGATTTTTGGTGTTATGCTCGGGTCTATTTACTACCACTTCGGAAAAGGTTGAGTTTTAATGAGAAGTAGTGGCAAGAAGCTCATTGCCATTCTTTTAAATAAACATTAACAGCTTTATCATTTAACAAATCATTTCAATTACAATATAATTTCCAAAGTGTTGATTGCATCAGTTTGCAATGGCGCCGTAAGCTTTCTACCGTAAAGCAGTAATGTGTTTCGGTCTGAATGGAGCCGTATGTTGTCAAATTACTGGGCAAATGAGACTTATACTAATACAATACTCAATCTCAAGGAGACGAGCGTAATTGTAGTGCCGCTCAAAATTTTTGGGTTTTTCAATAATCCTGAGCGGCACTGCATCGTTAATAACATTTTAAATGAGAAAATGTTTTGAGTTTTGAAATAAATATTCTTATCTGAAAAGCTCAAGATCAAGCTGTTCAATCAAAATACTACCATGCCATGAAAAGATAAAACTTGCAATATTAAGTGAAGAATATTTTAACGAAAATTTTAAAGTGATTAAAAAAAACGATAGTAACAAAGTATGTACCCGCAGTATTCGGGAGTCAAAACTACTTTTACCTAGATTTTCTAATGGCTATGGTAGAAATAAACTAAATTACAAGGTACCATTTCTAATAAATAAACTTCCTACATCCTTAAAACAGGAGATAACAATAAAAAATTTAAAAGTGAAATTAAAAAAATATTATCTTGATAATTACATAATAAATAGATAAGTATGTAACACAAACATCCTGTATATGTCGTAATAAAACTACCTTACCCTCAACAGAGAACAATAATACACAAACGTAAGTGAATTGAAGGGTACTTGTAAATAAGTATGCGGTAAGAACTAGGTTTGTTTGTAATTTTATATAATAAGTTTGTAAAAACTAGGATAAGTGTTTAATATTGTTAATTGTAATAAATGCTTTGAAGTCATATTGTAATTAGTTTGAAGTACTGATATTATGTGATATAGTATATTCTAAGTTTTCTCTTAGTTATTTATAACATGCGACGAGTGTAGTACACGGTAAAATCCGAATGGGTTTATATTTGTACTTAAATTTATGTAAGTCGTAAAATACTTTTTTTGGTGTGTAAAATAAATAAATAAATAATTAATAAAGCAATAAATCGTAACTGAGGTATTTTGTTGCATTGGACGAATATAGTTTTCTTAAATAAGTACTACATAGAAAATATTGGACTTTTATTTATATGATCTAAAAACGACTTGGGGGCCGTTCATAAAATACGTTCCGATACAGGGGGACGGGGGGGGGGGGGGCTGGCCCGGTGGGACAAGATGTGACAAGGGGGGACGGGGGGTATACGGCAACGTGACGTTCGCCGTTTATTATTTATTGACATGAGCGCATGCTCTGTGGCGCGACTCTAGCGGCGCGTTGCGATCCGTCACAACTGGTTTCTTTGTTTTTCCAATACTTGAGAGAGTAAAGTTTCCACGTACCCTGCGCTCTCGATTCAGTAACAAATGAAAGTACTGTTTCTCATGTATTTATTATTATTTTAATCCTTCATTCCCCCCCTATTGTGACGCAGGGTCACAGAAAGTGTGACACAGCGTGACAATAGGGGGGAGGGGGTCAAAAAAACTGATTTTAGTGTGACGTATTTTATGAACGGCCCCTTGTGTCTTTTTCATAAATAATAATTATATTTGTAAAAAAATCCAAAATTAAAAAAAAAACGTTTAAAAAATATTCAGTTGAAAAACGTTTGCCGCCTGACAGAAGCCAACGATAAGGAACCAGTCTGCAACGATATTTCAATGATTACCCGAGTTAGAATTTTGTAACTTAAAATAAATTGATTGATGTAGAAAAATATTATTGATATATAATATAATAATAATTACACACGAGGTATCCACTTAGATATTTATAGTATTGTATTATTTATTTTGATCACCAATAAATCAATAACCATTTAGAAAAAAAAACTCTAACAAATAAAAAAAATATCTACTATATACCGTCACTTCAGAAAAATTAATTTTTAATCACAATTGGTAACAAACTCATTACCACTCTTTTAAATCAATATCAATTTCAATCTATATCTCTTTTCAATCAACTTTTCGTCCAAGCTATTATTAATTTCATATTATGTATCTCCCCAACGTAAATGACATATAAACCATAGGTCCTTTTTTATATTCAGAACTTTTGTTTTGTGCAATACGTAAACTAAATCCATCCAATTCAACCTGAAGATTGCCATCACGATGATATACTCCGGCGATCTTGACTAGATCGTCGGTCCATCTTGTGGGAGGCCTACAAACACTACGTCTTCCGGAACTTTACGATAGTAATTTGGGATACCAACGGCCAACTGTCCGTCGAGCTATGTGCCTGCCAACTACCACTTCAGTTTCGCAACCATCTCAAACATATTTCGTAAACCGAATATTATCAACTAATTCTAAAATTTTACTTTCAGAAGGTACATATTCAAATAGGCTCCGAACAAAAACAGTGCACAAAACGAAGAATCCTGAATTCAATGAGACTCTTCACTTCTTTGGCCTCACAGAATCTGATTTGAGTTGCAAATCATTGGAAATTGTTGTATTCGATGATGACAGGTATAGTTTTCTTTTTACAATTTACCACTTCTTCGGAAAAGATTGAGCTTTAATGGCAAATAACTCATTGCCACACTTTTAAATCAAGATTTACAGTTTCATTACCGATTAAGTACTTAATTCTCTTATTTAGATACCTAAATGTAATGTTTACGTTTTTTTATGCAACCTTACTAACTGCTTACTGCAAATATTCATAACTTGTTACTTATTATAAACTCAAATAATATTAAATATTTTTTACTGTTACTTGGACTATGGTATGGTTTAAGCACTTAATCGGGCAATATCTCTATGAGAGAGATTATAGAGAGAGAGAGAGAGAGAGAGAAGAAATTTACCAGTTAGGGCGAACATGATAATAAGAGGACTTCAGAAGTGCAGTAGGAATGTCAAAAAGACTGTTCACCACCTACTGTCAGTCCTTTTATACAAGTAACTTGCATAGACGTAAATCTATGAACATTTCCACACCACGTTTTTGTAGTACATGTCATATGTTTGTCTTATACGGAATAGATGATTTTTATGCTATTCTGAGGAAAAAGATTTTTCAATAAGGGATAGAATTAATAAAAATTAAAATAGCATACATATACTATACATAATACTTAAGACATCTTTTATTTTTTAATAATAACCAGTTATTATTTATTTATTAAATAATAACATAATTTTATTAATACGTATTCACGTAACGTGAGTCATTCTAGCAACGTGTACCAGGGCATTCATAATATTATGCAGTTTAGAGGTTTAATGTAAATTTTGCATCGGATAAAGCGATTCCGTTGATTCATTTTTTGGAAGCCAAATTAAATTGGAAAATGTGTGTAGTTGCACTGTATCAATAAGAAGATGAAAAGCAGTAATTGAGGCAGTATTCCAAAGATATATGGACCATAATATTAACACCAAAGTATTTATTTACTACTTACTTTTGTTACCATAAGCCTCTTGTATCGAAATATAAGATCTGACTCTGAATGAATCTATGTAATTTAAACGAATTAAATGTTAAATAATTATCAAACTATGGTCATTACTAAATCCTACAAATATTTCCCGAAATTTTACATTCGTCTTATTATCTTGAAGGCAAAATTTTTGAAGGTTTCACTTCTACACAGGGTTTTTAGGGTTCCGTAGCCAAATGGCTAAAACCGTATAGATTAGTCATGTCTGTCGATCTGTCCGTGTATCTCATAACCACTTTTTTCCAAAACTATAAGAACTATACTGTTGAAACGTGGTAAGTAGATGTATTCTGTGTACCGCATTAACATTTTCACACAAAAATAGAAAAAAAACGAACCTCAAAAAGAAAAAAGTTTCAAACCATGAAGGTTCTATGTCAATTCGAAAAACCTATTACAATAAAACGGCAATTTCGTACTTTAACCCCTATTGTTACGAACGCTTTTTTTTTACATATTATGTATAGTAACTTACTAATAAAGTTATAAACTTTATAGATACGGTTGTGACAAAATGGGTTCAGCTGTCGTTGCTCTTCGAGAATGTTCCAAAGCACCAGCTCAGTTACGACTAGCGCTATCCGGGGCAAACAATTCCGAACCAGTCGGGCCTAGACTACTGCTGGCGCTTTGCTACAACACCAGGAGACGAGGACTTGCCGTCACGGTGTGCAGGGCCGCGGAACTTCCGCCACAGGACACCAACGGATATTCCGATCCGTTTGTTAAACTGTGAGTCAGTAGGACTTATTCGATTTAAATTATTAAAGTAAATTAATATCCTTCTCCGCAATAGGTAGTCAAGTAAAAAACGTATTCAAACAGGAGGCTTTATCTTTGTACACGTATAAGATTTATTTTTTGGTAATCAATAATAATTTAAGAACATAGTGATGAAATATACTTCACTTTAGTAACATACATACTTACTGGAAGAAAGTTATCTAAATGTTATTGTAACGATCATTTGTTGATTAGAAAATAATGCAAATAAAGTTTATTTAAAATTCTAAAAAGTTTCATAAAAAAAAGTAATTGTCTTTAAACTACATCTCTTCAATATTCAAGAAATATAAAAAATAAGAAAAGTTTAATCGAGTTTCAGCTTGGGTTTAAAAATGATTTCAAAATTTGAACTCAGTTCCCCCGAAATCGATCTCATTAAGTTCGATATTCCAGAAGGAATCTCAACTCTCAAGACGCTTACGTCTTGAATACTACTTTTATTAGGAAGCTCCTTGCAATACCGAATACCAGACAATTTCATAGTTTCATAGTATATAATATCAGATGCCATAATATAATATTAATAATAAAAATAAATACTTATGGCGAATTTAAGATGGCCGCATTCAAAAATAAATTAATTTATGTTTATTGAAATAGTTTTACAAATCAGACTAAAAAATTGTCAATCAGTTTGGCATTTTGACACTAAAATCAATGTTAAGATAACGCCAGGTGTGTTTCGGGATATTAATAATGTGTCAATAAGGGTCACTTCATCAGTTACTTTGTTTTTTGACAATAACCCCCTTATTTATAATGGTCCGCTAACTTTAAACAGCCGCTAAGGAATTTTTTTTCTCATTCTGACTTAGGTCAAGAGAAGAAGACTAGCAATGCTTTAAGTTAGCAGACTATTATGAATAAGGGGGTAAAACTTTTGTGTTTTCACATTCTAGTCACTTAGATCCAGATCCATGCCACAAGAAACACAAGACCTCCATAAAATGGCGCAACTTGAATCCTGTTTGGAACGAGGGTTTCTTTTTCGAGACGCGGTTGACTGATCTTTCCCGCCAAAGTTTGTCATTGACAGTCTGGGACAAAGACTATGGCAAGCCGAACGACTTTCTTGGCAGTCTTGTTTTGGGCACTAGCAGTAAAGGAAGAAGGTTGAAACACTGGATGGATTGCATTAAGTTCCCCGATCACCGGCATGAGCAATGGCATTCACTAACAGATACTCAGCATATTTAGTTTATCCTACCTATATGAAATAGTTAATATTCGATATTTGTGTTTTTCAATAGAAATCTAGTTACTCGATAAAAATGATACACATTTTGTATTTAATTTTAATTGTGATTATGAGGAAAAGATAAGCTCAACGCAGAAAGCGAGAGCTAATTAACACTTTTATCTATACTTATGCTCGGTTGTTAATAAACACGAAGTATAGTTATTCCAAGTTTAAAATTTTGTCACAACAGAATCACATGACAGGGAGAAGTAATTCACTTTACTTTGCGTTTATAAGTAACACAGTTCGAGACTATCATAGATAGAAGAAAATTAACATAAATGAGTATAACGTGCCAATTTAGTAAGTTTATATATTACTTATAAGAACCTTATTATGATAGTTTGTATCAAACAATGTACGTTGCGTGTGTAATTATTGTTGTAAAAAATTAAACAGTTCTACTGTTTTATATATATTCGGAATTTCATAACAATGGATGTACTTAAATAAAATAAAAAATCTATTTAAACCTGAAAATTTTATAAAATTATTACTAATAATAAAACATGATTTCTCATTGAATGTGCTTTTGTCTACTCAATAAATTATGGGCAAGAGAAAATATTCGGGCACGCAAGAACACAAACCCTAATCCTGCGGACATCAACAGTTTTTGTAAAATATTATAATTTTACACTGTAGTCTTACAGTTATTAATAGCATTTGAAAGTTCACGTAATTTGAAACGTTTGGAAATACGCGCCTATACAGCGGTGAACACAGAACTATCTTTCTATGTTCCTAGGCGGTGACGTCTTAAAACAACATTGTTTCTGATCAGAAGTGTAATTAAAAAGCTTTTAAATTAACGTAATCCAAAGATACATATCTTGATATATGGACATCCATATATCAATCTAGCTTAATCAAATGAATTGGCATCTTCCTTGAAAATATGACGATATATGTAATATATAAACTATTTTATCTAATTTATCTATTTTTATTAAATTTTACGCCCTGCCCATTACAATACAGTACTGCTCAGGATTCTTGAAAAACTCAAAAACTCTGAGTGGCACTACAATTATTGCGCTTGTCACATTGACACATAAGATGTTAAGTCTCATCTATGGCGCCCTTGAGACCGAATCTCAGTATTGCTTACACCTTACTCCTTCATGGCAGAAATAGGCGCCGTTGTGATACCCATAATCTAGCCGGCATCCTGAGCAAAGGAATCTCCCGCTGGAACCTGTCCCATCCTTTTATCTTAAAAAAGTTAGTAAAGTCACAAGATGGACCGACGCGACGATCTAGTCCATGCCGCCGGAATAGGTTGGATGAGGGCAGCACAGGATCATGAAGATCTTTGTAGGGGGGCTTTGTCCAGAGGTGGACGTCTTCCGGCTGAAATGATGATGACGATGAGTCTGAGGAATGAAAAAATATATTCTATCCCACATTTTTCATCTTTTATATTTAAATTAATAAGAAACTCAATATTGCTGTTATACAAAATTTGCATTAAATTAAATTTGGTGTCAGCCACATGGGAAAGATAATATCGTTTCGATAACTCTGCGCGGTGGCCATCTTGGATTTCAAACCTAATCCTAAATTAATTTTTTGCTACCCCAAGAAACTGACCCCAAATTCTACGAAACAATATTTATATTTTTACAATAATAATTTTGCGGCTTCCACATTGGATTTTAAAATGATCCCGAATTCATTCTGTGTTGTTCTCTGCCACCCCGAGAACTTTGTGCTCTAAAAATTGTTAGAATTTAATTAAAGAAGATTAGAAAAATAGCATAACAATAAGTAAGCCCTGTAAGTAGCCCTCAGACATATTAAAATCTAGAATGGAAATACCAGTAAATACTTAAAAAACCGAAATCTTTTCTACAGTTTGGGATGTTCCATAGCTTATTGAAAACATTACACGACTCTACAAAAAAATTTTCGTTCTTTGTCCTAAAGTTTATACTATTATTTTCCAGTTAGTTATGCACAAAAACGAAAAGAAAATACCTTTTTTCGGTATAAAGTTTGCTTTTGTGATAGTTATAATAATAATACTCATTTTTAAATTTTTTCATAAATTTTAATTGATTTTAATATTTTTAAAAAGACCGCGCGGTGAGAGTGGGGTATTAACGTTTACACTGTGCCGCTAGATGGCACCCGAGTGATAAACAACCATCAGGTGTTAATTACAAGCCCAGAATAACTTAAAATGTCGTCACGAAAGTGCAAATACGATGCTGATGCATTTTGTTTTATATGTGGTCAATTTATTAAAGTTCGAGACGTGAAATATGAACTAAAGACATCTCACGTTCTCTGTGAAGCCTATGAAGCATATTTTGACTGTCCTGTACGGAATCAAGATAAGCCATGGGCTTCACATGTTGCTTGTAGTTATTGTAAAAGGTGTTTGGAAGGTAAGCAAAAGTAATGAATCCAAAATAATAGACATATTAATTTTTATTTTTATATTTTTAGGTTGGTATCGAGGTGAGAAAAGGTCTATGAAATTTGTAATACCAAGGATTTGGCGAGAACCAAAAGACCATATTACTGACTGCTACTTTTGTATGGTGAATCCGAGTAAAAGATGTAGAGGTAAAAATGCAAAACCTATTGAATATCCTGACCTCGAATCTTCTTCTGCTCCAATTGCTCACGACCTGACACGACCAGTACCTGAGCCACCAAAAAAATTATCGCAGAAAAGTGGCTCAGCTTTTAGTTCTTATAAAAGTAATTCCGACAAGAAGTTTTTGCCTACACCTGAACAACCAAAACACTATCTCATTACTTCAGAAGATTTTAACGATCTAATTAGAGATTTAAATTTGCCAAAAAATAAAGCAGAGCTTCTAGGCTCTCGGTTAAAACAGTGGAATTTGCTTGATGATGTTAAGATCACGGATCAGCGGACTAGGCATGAAATGTTTGCAACGTTTTTCACGAAGGAAGATGGACTTTGTTTTTGTAATGACATTAAAGGTATGTTTGAAGCAATTGGCATACCCTGTGTCCCTAGCGAATGGTGTTTATTTATTGACAGCTCTACAAAAAGTTTAAAAGCAGTTCTATTGCACAACGGAAATAAATTTCAGTCTCTTCCAATTGCTCACTCAGTACATCTTAAAGAAAATTATGAAAGTGTCAAAATTTTGCTTGAATCTGTAAAGTATCGTGAGTATAACTGGGAGCTGATTGGAGATTTTAAAATGGTGGGATTTTTAATGGGGCTACAGGGTGGATATACAAAGTATCCGTGTTAATTGTGCTTGTGGGATAGCAGAGCGGATTCTAAACACTATATTCAACGGTCATGGCCTGTAAGAACAGAATTGTGTGTCGGAAAACAGAACGTCAAATTTGAGCCGATTGTTGAAGCGGAAAAAGTGTTAATGCCGCCTTTGCACATTAAGTTAGGGTTGATGAAACAATTTGTTAAAAAACTGGATGAAACTTCAGAAGCTTTTGGATACTTAAAAAAAAAATTTCCGAAGTTATCGGAAGCAAAGGTTAAAGCTGGGGTTTTTGTTGGTCCGCAAATAAGACAGATTATCGCCGATGGAAAATTTCCAACGTTGCTGAATCGTACACAAAAAGCAAGTTGGAACAGTTTTAAAGCAGTAGTTTCTGGATTTTTAGGAAATAATAAAGCTGAAAACTACGAAAAGTTAGTTGAGGATATGCTTACAAATTTTAAGGCCATGGGCTGCAGGATGTCATTAAAAGTACATATGCTGCATGCTCATTTGGATAAATTTAAAAACAATATGGGAGCCTATTCCGAAGAGCAAGGAAAACGTTTCCATCAGGACATCATGAATTTTGAACAACGCTATCAAGGCCAATACAATGAAAACATGATGGGCCACTATATTTGGGGTTTATTGAGAGAAAGTAGCTATGAACATAAAAGAAACTTTTCTGTAAGCTAATTTGATAGTAAAACTTAATAAAAATAATAAACATTTTTATTTCAATAGTTTTATTTTCATTCAAAAATTAAAATCCGAGATTTTTAAAAATTTCGTTCAATCAGTCTTCTAAGCACAAAAGCAAAGTTTTTCATGCCATATAATTTTTTTCCGTCTAATTACGACCTAAACTACCGAAATTTAATGCTTTGCAATCAAAGTCAAATTTCATGTTGACCCGTGTTATCAGCACTTTGAAGTTACGATAACTTTGACGTAAGAATTACATTCTCTGTGGCTTTGCTTTGCGTCAAATTTGCTTTCTGCAATCTGTTTGCAATCGGCAGAAGTGAGAAGTCTGAAAAGCGACAAAATTTTAATTTTTTTCTGTCATACAGTTGAAAATATTTTGATTTATGTATGCACAGTGCAAAGTTAATTATTTTGTGTCAAATATGTTTATTTGAAATTCAACATAACCAGTTTATTAAATAAAATTAAATGGCGTTTTTGTGTCCTGTGCGAATAAGACGGGGAAAGAAAAAGAAATGTAAGTAACACACATGAGCTTTCCGTGGGAAATTTAAGTCAATGACCTTATGGTTTGAACCAATAGGTTTTAAATCTTAATTTTTTATTGAATAGAGTAACTTATAATATTTTATTTAAATTTATTTTTAGCAAGTAGTGATGATTCTGACAAGGACCTTTCGAGACCAGGATCAGGTTTGAGTCCTGGCATGGGTCGTATAACTGGTTCTGCCAGCATTGAGACTTTAGTAAGAGTTGGGATTGAAAAAGAACATGGACTCAGTCCTGACTCAAAAATGGTAGTTCTTCATGATTTTGCACCATGTGTTGATGATGAACTGGAGGTACGTAGCTTTATAAATATTCTATATATACAAAATATGTAAGACTGCAAATATAATTTATTTATAATGTAACTATAGCACTTATTCTATGAATATAAAAATATGTACCTATCTTAAAACTTCTCTAATCTGAAATAACTTTGTTGAAACACAAATATAGTACTTTGTTCCTCGGTGGTGAGAGATATTGATTCTAACTACAAATATTATAGCAATCCTGTGACTTTGTATGTGTACCCCAACATTTTGGAAGAAATTGTTTTTAAGTCTAATTAGACTTAAGGCCATACTAGATTTAATTGAAATCATTAGTTAATTTAGATGGTAAAAAGTAGACAAACAGATATAGATACTTTTATATATATACATATAAGTTTCAATGATATAACCTTTCCTATAAACTTTAGGTCAAGAGAGGACAAATAGTGAATGTATTGTACAGAGAAAATGATTGGGTGTATGTGATAGTAGCAGAATCTCGACGGGAGGGTTTTATTCCACATTCCTACTGTGCACCATGTGAACATCATGATTTGAAGAAAAAACTACCAAGAAGTCGTTCCCCTACTGATTTAGCACACAGAGATGTGTCACAGTAAGTAATGTATATTAGGTCATTTATTTCTTACTGAGCAAGCTAATTTTCTCATGGTATCTCATAATAATAAATATGTATAATTGGAGGTCAACTACCCTGCAGGTCAATCCGATCACATTCGTTTTCCACATAGCACAGTATTTTTTTAATTCATACAATATATTGCGCAAATTCAATACCATCAATATGAACCTTAAACCTTCAGTAAAATTTTTAATCATTCTTTTATTTTGTTAACAGGCTATCTCTATCGGATGGTGCAACAAATGATGGTCACTCAGAACTAGGAAGTGAAGGTGAAGCATGTCCATTTAGCAAAGACCCCTCCGGTAGATATGTTGTCCTCTACACATTTACCGCACGGGACGAAAATGATGTTGATGTGGAAAGGGGAGAATTTGTTACAGGTATGAACATTTTATCATCCCTTTTTGTAAATGGTTTTAATAATAAATTGTTTTGTTTCCATAATAGACTTATATTATACTAGCATGTCTATCCACACAAGAGAGAGAGAAAAGTCTCTAACACAGACAGAGCAAAGTAGAAAAGGCAAGCAACTCATCTAGTGTCACAAGTTAATATGTTTATTTCTAGAACACTTAGCTTTGCCACCACAAAATTGTTTAATTAATTAAAAACTAACGAAAATGTATATTAATTGTTTTTCAAAATCATGTTATGTGAATATTATTTAGAAATTTTCCTGTAGCTGAACTTGTTTATGACTAATATAATATATTTACTATCTACTAAGACATTATTTCTGTCAATGTACTTATTGTTTGTAACAAGCAAGAAAATTACTAAAATATTAAGACTCAGCTTTTCGTCCATATATTTGCCATCTTGCGGCATTTCAGAAGGTTGCTCTTAATCAGATTCAATGTAATTAATGAAATTTTAAGATATGTCTACATTTATGTGAGATTCAAATTCAAATATTTTTATTCAAGACAAAATTTTAACAAAAAAACAACAGACTTCAAATACACTATTCCAAAACAATAGATATAATATGCACTAAAAAGTATAAAAATAATTGCGTATTTTTATACAATATAATTAATTAATCTAATTCTAGTTACGGTTATTGCTATTTTTGGAATTTTTTGGACTTTTATGGTTTTTCTCATGGATGCAATTGTCAGATCTGGACCAAAATACTTTCAAATAAAAAAATAATTATCAAAATCCGTTCACCCAGTCGAAAGTTTTGAGGTAACAAACATAAAAAAAATCATACCGACGAATTGATAACATGAATTGATAACATCCTCCTTTTGTGAAGTCGGTTAAAAATGGGATGTGACATCACTTATTGAAAGTCAAAAAACTACCACCCATTCCAAAATGAATGCTTCAGGCCTGAGAAGAATGGGTGTGACAAACTCAGCGGACTTATTTTTCATCAAAAATAAGATTACAAAGTAACATTGTACAATTAAATTTATTATTGAATAGCCTGAGGCTCCATTCCCTCTGTGGTATCATTAAGAAAGTCATTTATGTTATAGTAACCTTTACCACACAAAAGTTTTTTAACAATTCTTTTAAATTTCGTAACACATTTGTTGTGTACATTTTCTGGGACATATTGTAGAAGCATCGTCCATGAATTTTCGTACAAATTTAACTTGTAATTTTTACACATAAGCCTTTTGAATAACGTAATTCTTTTGTTTTGAACATTTTCTGGGATCGTGTTGTAAAAGCATATACATCGCCCCACAAAAGACTTGCTAACTCGACTTAGCCGAGTAGTATTCATAGGCATCAGTAGGCATTATAAGCTTATGTCTGTTCCTGGTGTTAACAATATGTTTATGACAGTTTCTAGCAAATTCATTTATGTGCCTATGAAGAGATACATTACATTATTAAGAATACGAGGGTGGTACTGAAAATTTCGGGAGTCAAGGCAATGACACAACATTACTATTTAAAAATGTATTTATTGCTTTTCGAAGTATTCTCCGCGAAATTTGACATTTTTTTCCATACGATGGAACCACCAATCATTCAAGCAACTATTCCATTCGGAAGTTGGGGTCTCTAAAATGGCCGTTTTGTAGGCGTCCACAGCTTCAGGTGATGAAAATCTCTGACCACGCAATTTATTCTTTATTTTAGGGAAAGTATAGTAATCATTAGGGCTTAGGTTGGGGCTGTACGGCTAATAATTATATAATAATAATCTAATAATTCTATGTTTTCTTGCTCTAAAAACTCTTTTGTTCTGTGCGCGGTGTGAGAACTCGCTTTGTCGTGATGGAGGATGATGCGGCGGTTGCAGTTCTCTTTACGGAGTTCAGAAACGACCTGTCTCAAATAAATGCTAGCATACCATTCTGCATGAACCGTTCTTTGTCCCTCAAGAGAAATAGTCGCAACATGGCCGGTTTTGGAGACAAACGTGGCCACCATTTTTTTTGCAACACTCCGTGAACGAACAATTTTTGTTGGCTTTAACTCATTTTCGAACACCCAAACTCGTGGCTGGTTTTTTGTTTCGGGTTCGTACGCGTATATCCAGGATTCGTCACCTGATACAATGTTGTATACAGCATTTGAGGATCCTGCGTGGAATCTTTCAAGAGTTCTGACGCACCAAGTAACGCGAGCCGCTTTTTGCTCTTCACAGAGCAAATGCGGTATCCATCGGGAAAACAACTTTTATACACCTAATTGTTCATGCAAGTTTATTTGTATTTGACTCATGTCAATGTCTAAAATTGCCTCAATTTCGCGGTATGTCACATGTCGATCTTCCTCAATCAGCTTACGCACAGCATCAACGTTTTCTTTGGTGAGTGCAGTTTTTGGACGACCTTGACGGGGATCATCACTCAGCTTGACACGTCCACGTTGAAATTCAGCAAACCAGCGATAAATTGTGGTTTTTGATGGGGCTTCATCACTAAATGCAGAAATCATCCGGTCAACACACTGTTTTTGTGTTAAACCACTTCGAAAGTCATAATAAATCATCGCTCTATAATTTTCTCAAGTCAATTCCATTTTCTCAACGACTAAACAAGTTTGAAAAGACCTTGTGACAAGACCGAGATTTTTTTTTTAAATAAATAAATGGTATTCGATTTTTAATACCAAGGAGTTTTCAATTAAAAAGATTTTAATATGACAGAAACAGTGGAAATATTCCATTCCCGATATTTTTAGTGCAGCCCTCGTATATTGAAAAGCAAGTCAAGATGTTAATTTCTTTGAATTTTGCTGTCAATGATTCCTCAGGGCCTGGGTTATAAATAGCGCGAATTAGCCCTCTTCTGCAGCACAAATATTGTATTAATATCGGCAGCGCTACCCCATAGCAATATACCATAGGACATAATACTATAGAAATAACTAAAGTATACCTACTAGCCGCGCCGTATCTATGTCAGTTAATTGTCTAATCTTTTTAACCGCGTATGCTGCAGAACTAAGTCTGTTCGCCAATCCTTCAATAGAGGGGCCGCATTGCAATTTGGAATCCAGAGTAATGCCAAGAAATTTAGCAGATTCCACCGGTTTTATCACCTCTCCGTTTAACAAAACACTTGCATCAACATTTTTGACAATTAGTATGGTAAATTTTTATATTTCGTTTTCTTGCTATTTAACAATAGCGCTAAACCAGTACACGATGTCAGATAGAATATCGTTCACTTCATCATGCATAGCTTGTTTTCTTTTCACTTTGAAAATCAGTGAAGTGTCGTCCGCAAACAATACTACCTTATGTTTTTTCTCTACAAGATTAGGAAGTTCATTTATATAGATAAGGAAGAGGAACAGTCCGAGAATAGACCCTTGTGGTATCCCCATACTGAGAGGAGTCCCAGGAGATCTCCTGCCATTCACGTCAACCTTTCTGAATTCTATTGTTTAGATATGAAATCAGAAGATCGAGCGCAGTTCCTTTTATGCCATAGTGACATAGCTTCCAGACAAGCGTTGAATGTTGAACACAATCAAAAGCCTTAGATATATTACAGAAGATGCCAAGTGAATTCTGCGATTCCTCCCAGGCATCAAAAATATTCTTGATAAGCTCAACACCTGCATCCGTTGTTGAACATCCCCTAGTAAAACTAAATTGTTTCAAATGAAGTTAGAGAGTTAGAACTTATGAGAGTTAAAGTAAGTAAGCATTTGGCTTAAAATTATTTTTTCAAAATTTTTACTAAGGGTCGGCAAAACCGACACAGGACGATAGTTATTCGGGTCAGAAGAGCATCCCGACTTAAATGTTGGTGTAATTTTACTATGTTTCAGAAGGAAAACCGCCATGATTAATACAATTATTAAAGACTATTGCAAGATATGGTGCTATGACATCAATTATTGAACTTATTATTTTATTAGAAATGCCCCATATCAGCAATTTTTTTCATGTCTAGAGATTTAAAAGTTTTTTGCTTATACAATGATCTCTCACTATATAGTTCATATAGCCTTTGTCTGCTCCTATGAATGCCAGCTGTTGCTCGATCATTAAATGACAGGAGACCACCTGATTTGACTGTCTTAGAAGTAAATATAGAAGCAAACTCTGTTTTAATTATTTTAAATAACACAATATCATACATTTCATTGGGATTAATATTATATTTGAAGAAATCCAAATTTGAGAGTTTAACTGACACATTGTCTCTATATTTCTCCATTCGCCTATTATTCACAGGAACAAACGTAAACTTTTTAATTTTAGTACATTTATTGACCTCAATATGTAAAGACTAACATTTAAAGGCTAACTGACCAAAGTGGTCTGAACTCAGTTTCTTTATTATTGCCTGAGAAATGGGTTTATAATTGGTAAATATGTTATCAATACAGCTTTTGGAGGTGCCAGTTACTCTAGTAGGCTCTAAGAAAATATTGATTAAATCATATGATTTGAATAAAGATCTGAATCTGATACTGGTCATGGATTTTTCTAATAAATTAATATTAAAATCACCAAATATCATGATATACTTCTTAGATAATTTTAATAAAACCTCCTCCAATACACTTTCTATTAATAATTCATATACTGCATCTGGGGGTCTGTATATACTAACAGCAATGGCGCTCTCGAGCTCTGCACAGGCTATTTCAATTGTACGTTCAACAGAGAGGCCCACAATATCTTCTCGTTCTTTGAATTTAAATAATTTACTTAGCATCTCTGTTATACGTGTATTAGAGAGCTGCCACGTGTAGCCTTTTCTCTGCTAAACGCACTTGCCACAGAAGTTAAAAATGAGCTCATATTTTTTGAGCCAGTGCTCTGTTAAACATATTTATATCTTTATGATTGATAATTAACTCCAGTTCAACTTCTTTACCTAATAATCCTTGCATGTTTTGGTGCATCAGGTTTGCAATTTTACAATTATTACTTATTCTAGTACTTGTAATATAACTTTGTGTTTTTACACTGCTAGAGGAGTCCCCTATTGTCTTATTGTTTAATTTTTTGGATAATATTCCAAATCTTTGCTTAAATTATTACACAGCTCAATAGAAGCAGTGGTTATTAAATTAATACTCTGCTCAATAGAAGCAGTAAGTTTTTCTCATCTGCCAATTTTCTGATATTCTGATTTATTTTCCTATATAACATTTATTCAATTTAACTAACTAATAAGTGTTATTCGTTTTAATCTATGTTGCCTTGTTCTCGATGACATTCTTAAAAAAGTGTTTAAAGGCTTATTGTCAATTATCATCACCCTGCAACACACATACAGTAATTTTTGCAAATCATGTGGAACATCTGATTGCATAATAATGATTAGAGTAAACAGCTTTCTAATATGTGTTTTTATCCTTTTAATGAAGATAATGGTAAGAAAAATGGAGATTATGTAAATTATTTAATTGACATCAGACATTGTGTGTGCAAAGATTCAAATTAATCTGACGTTCTGAAGGTGTTGTAAATCACGTTCAGTGTTCCGTTACATACAAACCTACATACCAAGCTTTTAAAAGAAATTACAGACTGTTTAAATCATTGTATTATCATTGGTCCTTGGTGCAAAGTTTCAATTCGATCCGATTAAAGTTCGCGAAAATCGTGTCCAAATTTCCGCTACATACTTACATAGATATAGGTCAAAGCGTGTAAGAAGAGGTTTTTGTAAACTCATGGAATATGGTTATTTCTATCAATGCCAGTTTAAACATATTCTCACTTCTCATTAATCTATAATATTTTATATATCTTTATATCGCTATTTTATTACAGTTCTTAATAGAGAAGACCCTGATTGGTACTGGATAGTAAGGAGTGATGGACAAGAAGGTTTTATACCCTCGGGCTTTGTGTACCCAGCAGTAGTTCAAGGTGAGACTTTTTTAAATAGCATAGTGGGTAAAATTAGTATGAAATAAAATTCAAATTTTATTTCCACAGCGACGCCACAGGACCAAGGAAATATTCACACATTGCCGCAGCAACATAAACTGAACACATTAATGTTAAGCAATAGCAAAAATATAAGCAACCTCCCGCAACAGGACAATGACGGCCGATACCACGGAACTGAACTAGTCATGTTGTATGACTACAAGGTATCTACCAGAATGTTATGTTACTATTTCTTTTATTTCAGCCAACACAGACTAGAATATTGATAACATATCATGCCGTTGCGTCGCCTATTAGAGTTTTAATTTACTTTATCTACACCCATGCTTTAAGTCCTCTATTAAAGATTCTGAAACAGTTAGCTTATTGCCAACATTAAAACACCCAATGTTCTAATAACCATTACATCATCCAAACGAGTGTTGTAATGTTGTACTGAATTTCATAACAACACTCCTATGTTTGTTTTTTCGATCCCTCCATGCGCAAAGAGTTTCAACAGACAGCCACATTCTTATTGCTCGATGCGTGGTATCTGTATGAATTTCAAAAAAAGAACATTTTCGTTTTCGCGCGTTCCATACTACTAGAACGTCGCGCGCCGTAAAAAAAAGCATTCACGACTCGTGGTCACACCAGTTTGTCACACCAGTGTGACTACGAGTAATTTTTATTCCTCGTGGTCACACCAAGGGTTTTACTACACCCTGTTGGTAATTGATATAAGTGATGTGTCAATTTCAATTCTCATGATATCGACATTCTCGATAGTTTAGATAACGAATGATTAAGAATAGAATTCACACCACGGGTTTAACTACACTATTTTATTAAGATGTAAAATTAGTTAAAACGTTAGTGGTGTAATAAGTACCATGTGTCGAAATAGGCAAAGATGTTTAACTTTTGTACATAGGTATATAATTAACGAAGTATTTCCATAAAATGGCCTAAAGAAATATTATTATTAATAAGTTTTGTTTGGGTATTAATGATCAAATTATCTTTCTCAATTTGTCTCTTTTTCCTTGGGCTTTTTTCAATGACAATTTCCATATCCTCTTTTAAGACAGTTAATAATTTATTTATTATTAATTAATTTATTATTATTTATTTTTTAATTTAGTCCACATAATAACCCTTGGTGTGACCACGAGGAATAAAAATTACTCGTAGTCACACTGGTGTGACCACGATTCGTTAATGAAAAAAAGTAGGTTATTCGAATCCCCGCCATTTTTCTTCGATATTTTTATTGTTTTGTTTACAAAAAAAGAGCGATTCATTTTAAACGCTGCAAAAGAACATTATATTCGAGTGAATTTTAATTATTTCACTATACAAAATGTAAATTACTACTAAAATAAATAATTGTTTCATTAATACTTAGTTTATTTGTATATAATCAGTAATGAATGATATTAGGTTACTACTAGGACTGGTGTTTTAATGTTAGCAGTAAGCTAACTGTTCCAGAATCTTTTAGAGGATTCATATTCTGGGTGTAGGTAAAGTCTTGTATGCAACTGTTGATAATTAGGTATTAAAACACTCATGTGATAAATCCACATTCGTATTTTAATACCCCTTATTACACAACAGTTGCATAAATAACTATTACATAGTATAAAATTAAATCCCTTCTGCCGTCTGTTCGCTTAGATCTTTTAAACTATGCTACGGATTTTAATGCAGTTTTCAGCAATTGATAGAGTGATTCAAGAGTACTTTTCTGTACAATAATAATTACACAAATACATACATATTATAGTACAGAAAAGCCGAAAAATTCAACTTTAACCGTCCCTGCTAATCAACCACTGCCATGGTACACATTGTTTTAGTAACATGACCACTATGACCACCATGACCGAATAACATCTGTCGGGTCAGCTAGTATTATATATATATATATAAAAGGATTGGTCTCCGCTGTGCTCCAACTAGATACCGTACTACCTAAGAACAATAGCTTTTTTTATTACGGCAACTATATTGTAGTGTGTATTGTCTATTAAACTTAAACTCAAATTCAAATTTAATAAATTATATACGCTTCCTGTTATTTTACATTGAAATTAATAAAATACAAAATACTTACTGATGATGTGCGATCCCAGTGTCTTTATTATTTCTTGTAGTATTATTTTTACAAAGTTTTACTACGCAAACTAGTTTCAATTATTTGCAAAGTTTAGTTTAAAATTAGCAAACATGTGGCACGTCAACGTCACACATTGTTCGAGACTCTCGGGACTCTGTCACTAAAAGAGGTTCTTTCATTGTTAATTGTAATTATTGAGTATTGACGGTATCCGACTGACAGAGCTCTCTCACTTTTTTTTTTCTTATCCGTTCCAAGCCACAAACATCACATTTTAAGGAATTCGTGTTTAAAGTTTTATTAATATTAGTGTATTCCATACCTGTGGCTGTGCATAAGTCATGTACAGCCATTTAGAGTGACAGTAGGGCTGCCAATTTTTGTCAGTCCGTTAATATTTGTTTTTGAACAGGTTTGGAACGTTTTTCTGGAATTACGTCCAATTAAGGTGTGTCTATTAGTTTCCATATATTTATTGTTCTATTTACTTAAAGCTGTTTGTTTCCCAATGAAAATAATTGAATGTGTCCAGGCGCAGGCCCCTGACGACCTGTCGGTGAAGCGCGGTGAGTGGGTGTACGCTGACCTGACGCAGCAGACCGTGGAGGGCTGGCTGTGGGCCCACGCGCCCAAGTCCCGGCGCTCCGGCTTCATCCCCACGGCCTACGCCCGCGCGCCTCACACCACCTCACTCTAGACTGAACACCTTTACTGAGGCCGGCGAGACCGGATAAATAATGTAAACAAACAGACCCTTACCATAATACATTACGTGTATTGTGTCGTTACTGACTTACATTGCTATAGCGAGCGATTATTATCTCTTACCCTAGCTTATAAAAAACAATATTAAACAATTAAAGTATTAAAAGATGCAACTTCGGTAGCTAGAGGTTCCAAATTTAACATAAACACTATTGGCAAAGGCCTTCTACAGTTCCAGAGCAACCCTGGTCGAATATTGGCCTAATATTTGAGATATTTCATCTTCCCATCTTTTTGGTAGCCGTCTTCTGAGCCGTTTGTCTTCTTTTGGGTACCAGAGAGTAACCTGCTTGACCATTTTTCTAGGTTGCAGTGCAGCAAATGACCTGTTCATCTCCATTTTTGCTGATCAATCCGCGTTAGGATGTCTTTTGTTTTTTGTCGTATGAATGTATAATGTCCTTAGTTTTAAACCCAACATGCTCCTTTGCATTGCCCGTTGACACACTGCAAGTTTCTCTCTGTGTTGTTGGGTCAGAGCCCAGGTTTCACAGCCATAAGTTGTGCATGGTAGGATGCACGTGTTGTAGGTCTTTGTTTTGATGTTTATGCTTAGGTCTTCGCTTTTTAAAATCTCCTTTAGTATTCCGTATTGACTTAGTTTTATTTTATTATCAATCCGTTACTGTTAGTGTTATTGTGATTATTTGAATTTTAATTATTTAATCACTGCCTGACAGCTCTAGACAACCTTTGTAATATATAAAGTATTTTCAATATTTAAAGATATCTATGAAAATGTTTAGAATCCCTGAATCATTGTTTACATTCCTTATCTCGTCTGGTTGGCCTTACTACACAACGTTACACTATCATACAATTTATTTATCAAAATGGTCGCCATTTTGTGACGTCACACTGACATCAGGTCCAGGTAGACAAAAAAATCACGACGATGACGTAACACAGACGGAAATATCATTAGAGCAACGCCTCGTTCGCTTTCAATTTATATTCAATTGCATGGGATATACTTTACATAATTTTTACATCTAGATAAAGTCTCATGCTTTTAGACAACCGAAAAATACAGGCCAGACTTAATACTTTGGTGTGCGCGACAAACTACGTCTTACACTCACGATTTGTATGACACTTTGTGTAAGTGTGGGTGCATTTCTCAGCTCAAAATATTTGTTTCTGGTTTAAAAAAAACAAAACTTGTATCAATCTTTAGCACGGATCACTTCCATTAAAATTAGTAAACAAATACTCTAAGCTTGGTGGTCTACTTCTACACGAGATTGGTATTCTTGTGGTATACCTTCCACAATAGTACGAAGAATAGAATAGAACAGCAAGAGACTATCTAGACGTATAAATTGTTAGATTTTACCTTAAAACGACATGTTTCAACATTTGAACAATTTCATTCTAAATAAAACACTTTTTAAAGGATTAAACGCGTGTACTTGCTACTGTGTTCTTAAATTATTTTTACATCAAAAGTTACATCTTTATTATTAATGTAACTCGACGTTTCGTATCCTTTCCAGAGCAAAAACGAATTTATTTATACTTTAATAAAACGGCGTGAACCAATTACAATATTAAAGTAAGTAATTAATTACAAATTAAAAGCTAAACCTATTACACAAATAATAGTTGTTAAATACAAAGTTTACTGTAATTAACTAACAACCAATAAATATCCAAACACCGTTCATCCATTTGAATGTATTTTACACAGTTTAAATAATAAAAAAGTGATTTATTTAGATGTGTGCGTTTATCAAAGAAAATTTCAATCTACCCACAATGTGTAAGCCACAGAGGCATGCTGTGTTATGGTATAAAGGTTGTTGTAGTGTAGTGTCATGACTCAATTCCAGCACTCACTGTGTCTTTTAACAACAGGTGGGCTGGGTACATTACATAATTATTCCCATAAAGAATCTCCATAGTAGATTGATTACAAAGGGTTAAAAATCTTGCGATTATAAAAATATGCCTTTTAAAAAAAGGCTTGGGTTAGGTTAGATAGATATGAATCTCATATATTTTATAAGCAATGAATTTAATATTACATAGTTAATAATTATCTTTTAATTTGTACAAATCCAGAGTTATTAATATGTTATGGTCTTACGGATATTTTTATGTCATTATGAAGAAGTCAAAATATTCTTGCCATTATTTTTATGGTGATAGGTTAGTGGCTCCTAACTTGGCATGTTTGGTATTTGGCACTATGGCTGAGTTGCATCATTTTAGTTGTTATAGTTAAGGTTTAAGTAAAAGTTAACGTTAACAGTAACGTTGACTTTAACATAGACTGCGGAATGTGTTGTATAGTTGTTGGCATAGTTAAAGTTAAAAACTTAAATATCACGTCAATATCGAATTTTTATTTGAATCTTTTGACAGGTCGCTAATTATCTATTTAACATTAACAATAGGTTTAACCGGCGAAGATTGGATGGTTACGATTAACAGTTACTTATGACGTCATCTAAAAATTTTCAAATTGTGCAACACATATTTTGCTTAACCGGCACTTTGGCATGTTTGTTATTGCTAAAGTTACTTGATGCAATGCGTGTGTAGCTATTTATTTATAACAAAAAAGCATTTATCTTTTTTCTCAATAGGTCAGTGACGTGAGTCTACTCTTTTCATGATGTACGATATTTGAAATTTGTGAATATTCGAAATATGATTTAAATTGATATTCTCGATGTTTACAATATATTATTGAGCCTTATACTAAGTACTAAACAGCGCAATGTAAGGTAAAAAATAGCAATTGTAACTTAATTGATTTATTTACAATGTTACATGGCACTTAGATTACTTCTTGCAGAGTATTTTTACCACTTACACATTGGCCAATGCGGCTTCAATCTTATTTGTGTGTATATCCATAGTGTCTGTTTAAAAGAAAATTAACTAACGAATGCCTTAATTTTTTTTAAATTCATTCCCGATCTATAGGAAGGCAGTCACTATGAGTCTTTTCTGCGCAAAGGGAGCAGTGTTTAAACCACGCTACTCGAACAAAACAAACACATTTCCGAGTTCATAGTTAATACTACAAATTCCTTTTGGAATAAAAAAAATATGCTAAATGGGTACGCGAACTCAGATTATGTGAAAGGCTGAAATAGGTACACTGATCTAGTGTAATGGCATGAATTTGAACTTGAAGAGTACTTCAGACCGATTCTTAATGGTCATGAAGATAGGTAACTAACTCTATTTAATTAATATTAATGCGATGGTGAGGCCATAATGTTTAGTTACGTTGTTTAAGTCTTCCAATTATAGTGTTAGTGCAATTGAAAATCGCGTTTATTATTGTAAAATATTTTTCCAAATTGGACTGATTCGATATTATGCTTTACTTTTATACTTTGTTTATATTTTTAATGAATAAAAGTTTTTTATCAATTGTAATTTTTATTTCGTTTGTGCCTCTTTCATCAAAGTCTTAAGTGATGGATGTGGGGAAAGTGAAGTGGGAATTTTAATTTCTCGTTTATCCCTCTACTTAGATCAACGTCTCCTTAAGCGGCGACTATCCATCATTAATGAAAGTTTCTACTGCTGGGCAGTATTAAACTTAAACTCCCTTGTTATTCAGATTCCTTCTGGATCTACGTCCATGGCGGTAATAGTATACGGACGTTTAACTGTGTTAGGTTGCCTTTTATGGGTTATGACCCTTGCGTGATTCATAAAAAGGATCCGAAATTGAAAAAAAAGAATCTTAACTTTAAATTTGTAATGTTCTACATCAGAAAGTACTGACAGTTTTACTGTTGTTAAATAAAGGAAAAATTAAATAAAATTACTTAGTAATAAATCTAACAAATTTTATTATGTAACTAGAAAATAGTTTAAATCAACTTTTTCTTCTTTTTCTTCAACTCTTGTTTTTGTTCGTTCCTTATTTTCCAGTCGTCCAGTTGCTTCTCAACTTTACTTATATCCTGTTCTGTAACTGTTATAGACAACTTAAGCTCTATCTGTTCATTTCGTATAAACTTAAGTGCTTTAAGTTTATTTTCCAAGAAAGGGCCTTGTTGGCTTTCAAGTAGATTTCTGTAGTCGGCCAGTTTGTTGTTACGAATTTCATCACAATGCATTTCGGTTAATTTGCGTAACGACTCCTTGCGTGTTAGTTTATGAGGATCCCTGTAGAAGTAATTAGATAATTCTATTATATAGGTCATTATGTTTTTTTTAATTTAAAGGGGGCAAACAGGCAAGAGGCTCAGATGAGTAGTGTGATAAGTGGTGAGGTGACCGCCCATGGACATCTGCAACACCATGGGATCAAGAAATGGATTGCCAGCCTAAGTTGAGAGAATGCTTTAACCTTGAAAAAGCCTAAGTCGTGCTGATTTAGTAAAACCTCATTTCATCCGTTTTTATGCTACATGTGGCAAAGTTAAACAGTTTTATTACTAAGTATTAAAACTTTGAAAAAGCTCAAAAATATATTTTGTGTACTGGGCAATTTTACAATTATTTTGTGTGATGTTTTACATTTATTTTACTTAATTTGAAAAATAAACTTGATCTATCTGCCAGTGAAATGTTTCCAACAATTTGGAAATTAACCAGAACAAACAATTGGACAAACTTATTATTGTTGGAATTCTGGTATTGGTAAAATGTTATTCATATGGTGTTATTTTAAGGTAACAAAGAGATACTTCAATATACATATAAAAAAAATTGGAGTGTCTGTTTGTAATATTGAAATAACCGTTTTTTACTACATGTATATGATTATATATACGGTACATACACCAAAATAACATTTTTTACAATTTTTGTCTGTCTGTCTCTCTGTTTGTTCCGGCTAATCTCTGAAATGGCTGGATCGATTTTGACGGGACTTATTGGCAGGTAGCTGATGTAATAAGGAGTAACTTAGGCTATGTTAATTTAAGAAAAATAAAGTAATGTTGCAATGTCAAAGAAACAGTCTAACTCTAAAAATAATTTATATGGCAAAACAATGTTTGCCGGGTCAGTTAGTATTATTTAAGATTTCTAGAGACCTGCATGTACCACAATATTTGCTAATATCTTATATTCAAACAATTTTTACTTTCATCCAATGATCAAACTACCATTATTCACCAGCCCAATTAAATATTTAACTTAGTTAAAGTTCAAAAAGACATACTCAGGATGAGCTTTATATTCAATGTTTAGTTTCTCCAGCAGCCACTCAAATTTCTTGTAGTCATATTGTCTTAAAAACTTTAATAACTTCTTTCTTTTGTCAATTAGCTCTTGAACGCAAACCTGCAAATGTATATTACTTGTAAAGAAAAGAAAAAATATATCAACGGTTTGACTAGTCATATTTTCTTTAATTAATGTGACAGTAAAAAGCTTTAGAAAACTTTTAGTTAAACCAATGTTTCAAGACCTATCCAGATCTAACTCAGTAAAAACAGTTACAATTACATGGGTCTTAATCTTTTAAAAAGTTTTATTTAAGTTTGACAAGTCATTTAGTTTTAGACTAACCATATTCCTACGGTGAAATATGATCCAAAACTAAAATTAACACAATAATAAATATAGCTGAAATTATTCTGCCGACCTAGTGCCACTATAAAGCTATATATATAACAATATATGTATCTGCTTAACAAAGACATAAAGTAATAAAGTGAGTCAATTTATTAATCATATTATGTTATGCAAAACACACACAGAAGTGTGAGATTTGGCATAGCAAAAACCATGAAGATGTACTTAAATACCTACATATGTAAATTTATAAATCAATTAATTTATGTAATATACATTCTTGTTAAAGTCAAACACAATTGAGATTCTCAGAAGACATAGTTCAATACCTACTATAGATAAAGAGCTAATTTTCCTCTGCTATTGATGAATATAAAAATCACAGTAACATCTGTCAGTATCACAAAAAAATTATGAACCACAATTCTCGACCCACAATTTTATTATAATCACTAGTTGCTGCCAGGGTTGTCTTCCGATTCAACACTATAAAGCAGCAAAAATACTATGCCTGCCTAATATGTAGCTCATATGTTGGCTCAATTACTTGATAATATTCATGTAAAATTTAAATTGAATCTATTCAGTAGTTTTAGCAGTTTGTCCGGATATACCAACATACCAAGAAACACATAAAAATTTCTTGCTACTTCTTTGGCTTCAGTACTACATGAAGATACAGCAAGTATTCTTTACAAAAATATTATGTTTGATTTTTGAAGTTCTTCTTTTGGCGCAATGGAGAAAAATGATGAGAGTGAATTTTTACGATGTGATTACACCAACACCTGAATTCTACATCGTGAAGTTCTAGGTGGCATGAAAATTGATAACTATGTTCAAGTTGTATATTCTAGTATTTTTATTAAATCAATTTAATATACAACGGTGATAGTATTTACTAATAATTTATTAGTATATCTATATATATTGAATATTAGTGATAAAACTGTTTTGAGTGCATTTATATATTTGAGGTTAATTGTCGGTATGTATAGATATTTATTAAAAATTTAATATTTATTTAAATTATAAGACTTAAGTGATATAATACATACCTTTGTTTTAATATTACGTGGAAACTGTTCCATAGTATCCTGCAGACACCTTATGTGACCAGTTAACTTTGCAACTAAACAGATAAAAACATTATTAGTTAGTATTCTAATTCAATATAAATATTTGAAGAATATAGGAAATTCGAGCATACTTTTCGTTTCAGGTGTGTCGTCATCATATTTGTGTTTCCTTACTCTGTCCATTAGTTCTTTTTTTACTAAAGCATTGTATTCTTTCTTACCCAAATGTGCTACAGAGAAAAGTTGTTTCACTGTTTCTGGTGCACTGAAAGTAATTAATATTATTTAATTAGTAATTTACAGAAACATTTTATTCAAAACTTAGATACTGTATATTTTACAGACAAATTGCAATCAAACATATTATTTTTAAAAGTTTTTTGATGTTTCTGGATTTCTTTAAGGTATTTATAAATAAAAATAGTAGACATACTCTTTAAGATGTTCACTTAATGCGTAGTCTTCAGGAATGGAAGATTGAGAAATATTTGGTAAATTTTCCAAATCACCAGACTTCTGCGGTTTGTATGCAGGCACATACTCTGGCTTAACCCATTTAACATTTACCAACTGTTTTACTCCTCGTGTTTGAAAGCAGACAGTTGTTAATCCTCGTAACATGATTTCTGCGTAAGCCCTGAAATATTTCTATCTAAATTCTATTTTTGTTAATTTCATTTGCAATTTGTATGAAAGAAAATAGAAATAAGATATAAATACAGATTACTTGAATCTTCCAGTTTGCATTAACAAGGAGCACAGGGTCAAGGATGTCACTTTGTCAGGTACACCACAAAAGTCACTGTCAGTTACTTTTACTCAAAGAACAGTGATGATGAAAATAATAGGTATACAAAGAGGTAGGAAGTTAATAAATAAAGAAGCCCTATAATTTGTATGCAGAGTAGAGGCAAGGAGAATCATCTATGTATTTGAAAAAGTGTATTATTAAATTAGGGTGGCGCCACTGTAGCATCAGAATTTTCAAATCATTTACAATTTTATGCAAAAAACAGAGATCTATTGAGTTTCTACAATTGCATAGTAATATCATATCACTGATATGGTTTTATAAAGTTGAGATCGTTGGTATTATTAATTTCTTTTAATATATTGTCCGTGCTAAGTGTCGTTAGATTTTTTTTGTACTTTTACTTTTGTACTGTTGCATATTCCTTGAGGTTTCAATATTATTTATTTCACTTTACATCTTGAGGTCATCTGCATAAAGTTGGAATTGACAAAACTTAAAACATTTGTATATCATTAATGAAAATACCGAACAACGTGGGGCCAAGATTGGAACCCTGCGGAACACCAGATGTCGCAATAAAAGTATTTGACTGGTACCCTCCAATAACAACATTCATCTCACGGTTTTTCTTAAAATGAGCCCATCCATTGTATAAGATTCCCACAAATACCGTACGCTCTAAGTTTTGCTAACAAAATTCGGTGATCAACGACATCAAATGCTTTTGCTAAATCTGTGTAAACACAGTCTATATGATTTGAACTATCTAGGGCAACTGATAAATCATCGACAAACAATGCTAAATTGGATATAATAGACCTCTTTTTAAAAAAGGCATGCTAGTTCTGTATCGTTATTGATCTTAAGTGCCATGATAATAGATTCAAATACTTTTTAAAATACTGATAATATACAGATGGGTCAGCCTAGCAAAACTCTAAGAAAAAAGCGACTGTATAAAACGTGCAGTCATTGATAGATTTACAGATGACGGCTATAATCTTGTAACAACAGATATAGCCGAAATCCACTACGTTTTAAGCAACTGTTCGCTTTGATACTTCGTCGTCTTAATAATCTAAATAATAATACAAACTTATGTTTTCAAATCACTGTACGTTTCATACTTAACTAAATTTCAACTTTTGCTATTTTATTACGAAGCATAATCCTATTTGATGGCAGTGGTGCGATAGAAAGACGAAATGCGCCAATCAACTTCAATTCAAATCCATATTATGTAGCCATTTTTCATCTCGTTTTCATACAGAATTCACATAAATCTGCCGATACATTTTGACGTGAAAGAACAAACATGGATACTACCAATAGTTTTGTAATATTTAAGATTAAATGAATGGATTGTAGGGGAAAAGGAAGAGTCCTATTGTAACGAGACACACTTCATGAAATCGTGATGTTTATTTTTACTTATGAATAAGCTATTGCACCTTGAGAGATTATGCTATTATTTCCGAAACTGATGTATAGTATCTAAATTATTAAAGTCCAGAATTAAATCACTGCCACTACATTTTCGTATTAGCGGAACGCGACAATATTTGAAAATTAACCAATTTTTTTGCAAAACGGTGCTATTATTTGCATCAACGCTAATTTTTAAGTTGTTTAGGGTTTTAATTTATGTTTCTACAAAATATTTTTTGTAAATTTATTTAAATATTGTTTGGGATAAATAAAATACTCCACGATTTTCAGATAATTACTCATTTATTGCCTTATATCTAAGCTGCCATAAACTTATGTGATTTTGTACTAAACCACTCCTACACAAAACTCATAAATCTATCAATATATTAGGTATCTTAAAATATTGTGCTGATAAAGTATTATAATACGAATCAACGAAAACAAACAAAAAATAACAATCCAAAATATCATTCAATTTTAACGAATTCATGTTAACTATGAATCTCGACGATATTTACGAGTGCTTTGAAATACGATGCAAGTGAGATGGCGCACAAATATTGCAATATGCGAGTTAATGTGCATTATAATTCAAAACAGCTGTTAATATTGAGTCTTTGTATATAATAATATCAATTTTTTTTAAATTATATTAAATAAAACAAATATAATATTTTTTAACAATAGGAAACAATTTCAAAAGTAAATGTTACTGACAGCTTGTTAACGTTACTTTTCTTAACTACATACTGTCAATCATAATAATATACATAATTTTGAGAGTATCGAATAAGCCATATACGATAGAGGTAAGGAGAGCTGTCTCATAAGAACAGTGTCTAACTGTCTAGCGCGTATCAGTAAATAACAGTTCCAAATCCGTCTAAAGTGGCGCTTGAGTAGTAAGTGTGTATGACGTGAAATTTGATATTTGGGGTTACTAGTAAGCTAATAACTGATTATATTTGTCGAATTCATTTTAAAGAAGATCACATAACTTGATTGAAATTGCGTTTAAAATTATAATGTAGTATAATAATATTTAAATAAACTGTATTAGGCAACCGTTTTATAGTTTACCCATTGCTACTATAGCGCCAACATAATTTCACGGACACTTATAAATTCACAGAGAAGGTTATGCTTACCTCTACCATCAACATAAAAAGCGATAAAATATTGTGTCATATCCGACGCATTACTCATTTTATTGCTATATAAGCTCCGGATTTTCTCTTAAAACTATTAAAACATTTATGGACATTTCAAATGCGCTTTATTATAAATTTGAAAGCTAATATACTGGGGCGATATTTCATTTTGTTTAATTAATTTTAAGTAAACACATTTTTTAACTTAAGAACGTTACCGTGTTTGAAAACTATTAAAATTATTATTTTTTTCTTTCGACCAGATCATTTCGGTTGAATTTGTTATTTAATTTGATAGATAACTATTACTGATTCTAATCACTTAAATAATACAATTTAATAGCGTTGCATTGTAGACCAACTACTTACCACTTTATCATTAAAATTAAATACATTTTCAACCTAACTATGTAATATTTCGTGGAATGTAAATATCATACACGATAATTTTAATAATTATGTAGACTGAACACTTTCATACCCTTCTCTTACTTATATTAGGTACATCTTAGTAGCCGTATTATAACGGGGTAAAACGACGATGTATTTGATTTAAAATACGACTCTGTCTATGCAACTGATTAAGATATAGTAATACTGAATATACTCGAAATTTTATCAAATTAACGAGTAGCTCAGTACTGGGATTCTATTTTCTCATTTAACTCAAGTCACATATTAAATTAATGGATATAATATGTTGTGACACGAAATTCCAAACAGCTCTCATTAAAAACGGACTATATCTCAATACTTAAGGCTAAATCAAACGCTGTGCTATTCTGGTTTTTACATATAAGTACCTTATTACATTACTTTGTAGTATGATCAGTTTTTAAGAAATCATTACATTTTACTTAATATATCTTAGTATAAATACAGTATTGGTTACTTCCTTATACACCTTACTACTTACTAAATCCTGTTTACCGAAAGTTGCTTCTCAACTCAGATATTGCTGTCTTTTACCGATATACCACAATACTAAGCGATTTAGTAATGAATGTCTTTGATAATGAAGCGAGACGTTCCATAAATTTTATCAACTCTCAGTAAACCACTATATTATGTAGTAAATAAATTAACCGTTAAGAATAATTGAATCCTACATTAATGGTAACATCATAATATAAGTATTCACTAGATTCTTTAGTCACCAACGTTTTGAATGTATTTTAAGTTTTAAACATATTATGCGCATTGGTTCTTTAGCACAGGAATTATGCCTTTTCTTAACATATATACGTACATATTTACTTTATACGAAAGTATAATCTAAAAATACCTTAACACACATTAACGAATAAAGTCTCTGTGGCTGTATAAAACATATTATATTAAATGAAAATAGAGGATATGGGGATGAGCAAAATATATGTTGAAAATGTCCGGCATGTTTTTGTGCTCACAATACAAAAAAAGTCCTAGTATCCTCTAGTACTTCAATGCGAGGTATCGATGATATTAATGTAATTTCTGTAAGCGTTACTGAAATAACCAGTTCTCATTTGAAATTTTGATACAATTTGAAATGCTTGCAATTAGAACAAATTATTATGCTGACCAAGACTGTCTTTCATTTCATATGATTTGGAGCGATTTGAAGGCAGTTTTCAAATGGTATAACTTGTCGAAGAATATTTTTGGTAATTCTTTTCCACTCATTTAATATTTAGCTTGTTAGAACTTTTAAATGTTAAATATTTTTAAAAATTCATGAGTTTATGTTTCAATAATAGCTCAAAAAATTAACTCTTTAATCGATTGGTACTGATTTTTTATATAAGGGGGGGCAATACTGTTCGGGTCGCAAAATGTACTTAAAAAGGAATCAAAAGATTTCCCATCACTTTTTACTATTGTATGTATAGGATATACTATTAGTTATACATCACATAGTTTTTAATGTGCAATTTAATATAACAATAATTAATCATTGGTTTGCCAACCTTCAAGCTTCATCTTAGTTATGTTTGAAGCTCTAAAAACACACCTAATAATAATAAAATAAAAAACTAATAACGACAAAATCCCTCACAGCGACCACAGCAGAAATATACAAAACTATAAACTCTTCGAAAAGATAATTCTTTTTTTTTTATTGAAGATGTCATTCAGTATTCGAAACATGAACGTAGGATGACTGCACAAAAGTACATCGAATTGGATAGTGTTCGGAAAAGTCAGCCTGGCCGAATATTATACAAAGAAAAAAAGACTTATTGAATAGGAATTTTAAAAAAGAGCTCTGAAGACACCTGGTGGTGAACATTAAACAACTACGGTTTTACAATTACTCAGTTCTATAATTAACTAGTCCTAGTTGATTATTTTAGTTTGTATCTGTGGTCGGTTTTGTTAAGAGACCATAGACAAAGAGAGATATTACATAACATAGATCTTACAGAATATTGTACAGCCAATATTTTTTCAGTATTGTTGATTGTGTATTTGATTTTTTCCGTGCCTTCAAGTAATAACAGTTAATTGCTGTCTCATAATGTAGCCGAATACGTCAAACTCTCTCTAGTGAAATCATTTCCCTGTACATTATTTTAGGGTGCAGAGGAGGTTTATAAAGATTTTACAATTGATGAGTATTTACTTATGTATTTTGTTTTTTTTTTCTTCTAAGACACATCATAGTTAAAATCCAATAGTTAGTTAGGTATTTATCTCTCAGGTGTTTTACACTCAGTACATTGTGATATACTTACCCCACTATTTATAACTGATAAAACGCATTATACTAGTCATTAAGTTATTCACACTAAAGAATGTCCTCTTATGACAATTTATGGATGTGACATGTTACGGTTTTTTTTTTTCACTGAATCGATTGTATTCCGTATATGCGACCTAGTATTTTAGCCAGAATTTTGTTTATTAAAATTTCGCAAACTATGAAGAGTGCTTGAATTATCGACGAAATAAATGTTTCAAATATTATAAGGTGGAAAACAAAATAAAATTGTTAGGTAATCACATTAAAGAAATTGTTCTAGCCAATTCCCCATTCTAGAATGAGCCAAAATTTTCTAGAAAAAAAATAATGAGACAATCGACCAATCCTCTTTGTCTATGGAGGAAATTATGTCGTAAAGGCAAGATAATAATAGTCGCGCGATAGCTGCTACTTCTCACTTCAAAAATACCAATAATATTACTACATATTATTATTATATAGTATTTCACCCATACAAAGTTTCATGTAAAACACTTGGACACAACTCTTGTAAAAAACATTCGTTCTATGCCTTTTAATATATAATTCACACACGCTTTTAATTATAATCCATAACATTCTAAGACAATTTATACGTGTAGATAGAGCCTCTTGCTGTTAGGCAACGCATGAAAACAGGCCAGGTTTATTACTTTAATGTGCGTGCACGACAAGCAACGTCTTACGTACGTGCAATACGTATGTCACTTTGATTTAGTGTGTGTGCGTTGCTGAAAATAGAGGTTAACAGTTCAACGCTATTTATTTCGAAGTGTTCCCAGCTGTCACAGTCTATCTAGGCGTATAAATTAACTAAGACAATATTATTATAAATGTGAAAGTCACTCACTTTGCGTGACTGTAATTATTCAAAACTAGTTTTCAAATGAAAATTAACGAAATTATGAACATCTATTGTAATGAGATAAACAATTTATCCCGACACTTTTGAAGATGGCAGGTTCTCATGTTCAGCAGTGATAAACAAATCTAATTATTGAAAAATATAATTTGATTGGTATAGAAGGCATATCTATTGAATGTGTGACAACAGATTCTGATTTACATGTTCAATTGATCATTTAATTTCATGTGGATGATGTCTTGGTTTGTACAAAATACAATCCTCAAAACCGTTAAACAGATAGAGCACACAAAAAAATTGAAATATTTTTATTGGTCTTTTGGTAAAGTCATAAAACAATAACGATTTTTTCACAGGACGACGAAATAATAAGTATTTTACAAATAACATTGATCAAAACGTTGTTTAACTTCAGTTTGTTTATCACACTGCACGACAGATTATTCGAATAAATCACTTTTATGCTAAAAGCCATCCGTACCTGCGGCACTACATATTAATGTAAGTGTATGTTTCTGTAACTGTATTATGAAAAAGTATGAAAAGGTTCCAAAAGCAGTGAGCAGCGAGTGCTTGACATTGTTATAATAATAAAATGATACTTTTTAATATAAATTTCACACACCATGGGTTTTGTCTATCGAAAAATCCTAATAATGCAACTAAAAATCCCCCAAAAAGGTCCCCATAGTACCGACTATTTAATTATCTATCTATCTTTAAAATGGATTATAGTGATTTTCATACTCAAGGAAAATCACATAGAATTGATTGTTTTTGTTATTATAAATATCTTTATAGTTAGCTACGGCATACTATCTCCTGATTAGTTTACAATCTATGGTATGTTGTGGCCATAGAGTAACGTGCCGGAACCACAAATGTTTGTAATACATAATACACACGTACTACCGAAGCCGATGCTGATGTTTTTCTAATCGCCGTCGCACTGAAAAAGGCATAATAATATTTTAGAACTATATTCAAATTAAAAATTCAAACATTTTTATCCAAAATTACATTCAAAATCACTTATTGAACGCCAAAAACAACCACCCATGCAAAATAGACTGCCTCAGACCTGAGAAAAACGGGCACAAGAAACACAGCGGGCTTTTTTCTATAAATATATGGATTACAATGTAATATCGTAAAATAAACATTTATAATGAAAGAGCCTGAGGGTGTCCGCTTCATTCCCAGTGTGTATTCCCGGTATCAAGAAAATCGTTTATGTTATAATAACCTTTCCCACACAAACGTTTTTAGAATTATTTTAAATTTCGTAACACATATGTTTTGTACATTTTTTTGGGATTATATAGAAAAAGCACATACATCGCCAAATAAAAGACTTTCTAACTCGACTTAACCGAGTAGTAGGCATAACAAGTTTATGTTTGTTCCTCATGTTAAAATTATGATTGTCACAGTTTCTAGCAGATTTCTCAATATGCTCATGAACATATAGAACATTATCAAGAATATATTGAGAATTATAATAATAATATTGTAAGTTTAGCAAATGAAATGTTATCGCTATAGTGAAGGGTTTGTGTAATTCTATTATTTTCTATTTTTCTACTGTGGCTTATGTGCTAGATACAGCACAATTTAGCAAATGTCACATTAAAGTAGACTAACTAGAGTATGTGTTTTTATATTTTAGCGGTAATAAACGGTGATAAGATTAAAAAAAGGTTTTAACTATGAAGAGAGCATAAACTTTTAAGGCAAACTTGACAGGTAATAAAATAATGCGATCTTTGAGAGTCGATCACTGAAGTACAATGAGGCGACGAAATTTAGTATAATTAAGAATTATAAAGTTTTCATTCGAATATAAAAGAGTAACGATAGCAGTAGATGTGTCAATTCGCATACACTATAATAAATAAATAGAATACAATAAGAATTGGCTTATTTTATTAAGTAATTATCTAATTACTCATTAGGCAGTAAGGTTCCCGAATGGCGACCACGTACCGGAAGACCCACAAGATGGACCTACGATCTGGTCAAGATCGCCGGAATATGTTGAATGAGGGCAGCGCAGGACCGGACAGGAGTTCTTTAGGGGAGGCCTTTGTTCAGCAATGGACATCTTCCAGCTGATATGATCAAGCATTTGTTTTAGGTTAATGCGAAAAATGGCACATCATTGTAATAGCGCGCTCGTCCCTCACAAAGCACCCTTCACCAGCTCAGTTTTGTGAAGCCCCACAAAAAGCAGACAATCATACCGAGAGAGACATCATCGCCCGACGTCTTCGGATCCTAATCCTTCTTCTTCCCCTTCTTCTTGCCAGCCCGTTTGCTGTAATTCTGCGCGAGTGCATTCACAATCGAGACTACGAAGTACAAAACCATCGCCAGCACAAACTTCTCTAGAATACTCGACAGCACCGAGCCTTGATTGTCACCTGGCTCCGAGTTTTTGTGCAGCCTCGCCTTCTGGTTGCGGAGGAACTCCAATAGTGGAGCTTCTAGCTTCGGTCCGATGTATGGTACTTTCTCTACCCATGACAGGACTTGTCTGAAACAGAGTTGAGTGAAACTGTATTAATTTTTTTAAGGGAATAAGAATTTAGTGTATACCACCACTGATCCAGATTTACACTGCACATACAGGTAGTAATAATGTGTGAGTAATAATTTTCAACTATATCAATATTGTTACTATTATTTTAAGGTACCCGTGTCAAAACATCCTGGCAACGCCGAGGGCAAAATAAATTTGTTTTAATTTTTGTCCATCTGTCTTTCTTTGTTTCAGCTTATCTCCGAAACATCAGGACGGATTTTGTCGGAAATCCCACTGGGAAGTAGCTTATGTTACAAGAACTATCTCATATTAAAATTGATTTTAGATAATAAAGTCCGCCCAATAATTTAAGACCCATCGAAGCAGTGAACGAAATTTGGTTCAAGGTCAAATTTCAACACTTTCCCAGTCTCTCTATTGTCCACACACAAAAATGGCGAACAAACTACAGCCAAGTATCTGTCTTTCTTTGGTTGTCTTTAGCCGTCGTTCGTTTTATGTGGACCCTGGCCTAAGAAATACTTCACAGTAACAAAATAAATGAATCGACTCACCCAACCAATGTCTCGTTGAAAGCGATGATAACAAACATCTTCTGTATGTGCATCTTGATGACGGCCTTGCCCAGGAGTGTGGCGCCGAAGAACGTCCAGAACGGCACCAGGAAGTGGCCGCAAGTGAGGCCGGCCAGGTCGAATAATGGGTTGGGTATGGACGCACACGCCAATATGCCCGCGAAACCAACACGTTGGACTAGGTTTTGTACCATTGCCTTAGCCCTGAAATGTTTCGATCACCCATTAAAAATAATAAGGGGCGATTTTTTTTTATGGAATAGGAGGACAAACGAGCCCACAACGCCGCCCACATTCTCTTGCAACACCAGAGGAATCACAAGAGCGTTGCCGGCCTTTGAGGCAGGTGTACGCGCTTTTTTTGAAGGTACCGTCCCGGAAACACCGCACAAGGAAGCTCATTCCACAGCTTTGTAGTACGAGGGAGAAAGCTTCTTGAAAACCGCACTGTGGAGGACCGCATACATTTATTACGTAAGGTGTTTTAGGGGGAAGATGACCCCCTTTTTCCATATGGGATTCGCAGATTCTTATCTGTCAAAAACATTTTAATATATACAGGGTATATCAGAAAGAATGGATAATCCTTGAACAAATTTGGAGGAATTATGCAGCCGTGTTCAAGAGGCCGTTTCAAAAATAAATGTATGCACGTTATCTGAGTAGTCTTTATAAGAAGATTTCGAGCGTGTATTATAGTCGGTGGCAGACATTTTTTTTTTAATAATAAATTTCGTTTATTTCAAAGTTTACATATACATTTTTAGTGGTTGAGACTTCTCAGTAAGTTGTCTTAGGACACTTGTATTGGGAATATCTCGCAACTTCCTTAGCAGATACATTTTATTTAGTAAACAATATAGAAATAAACAGAAATGATTAAAAACCAAATTTTACAATTAATTGTGTGTGTGTGTGTGTGTGTGTGTGTGTGTGTGTGTGAGTGAGTGTGTGGATGTGGATTTGAATTGGACCTTTGATTGGGTCCATCTATACAATGCGTGTGTTTATCAAGTCAGTCCGATCAGAAGATTTTCCACTTCATCATAAGCACAAGTTAGCCATTTATTTAAAGCTTTTCTGCAAAGATGTAATGTCATAAGATATATATTTAGGACACGATTAATTTTATTATATAAGAACACTGATTGACAGCTAAACTGTCGTTCAGCAAAAGTAGTGCGAACAGTAATGGTATCTGCTACTTTATCATTTCTTCTACTGATCAATTTGGCGTGATCTAGCGGAAGTGACCTGTGGACGTCTGAAATGATGTTAAGAACATAAAGTTTCCTAATTGTCAAAAGATTACAAGTCAAATAGAGTGAATCAGTTGGAAATCTTAAAGGTTTGAAGTACATGACCTTGAGAAGTGATCTTTGAGCTCTTTCCAATTTTAAGAGGCTTATCTTAGTTGCACCGCCCCATATCGGGATGTAGTAGGTGATTGTAGTGATGACTTATTGAGCCAAAGCGATGTATATTTTATTAAGGACTGTGCTAATTATAACGTGCCGCAGAGTTTTAAAAATCCACATAAGTTTTCTCATCCTGGTTATGACCAATTTGAACATCTGTTGTGAATAAAGCTCGATTTATGTTCACCCGATGTTTTTATTATTATTAAAATTTATTAAGACTTATCTTTTCTTTTTTAGTCGTATTTACTCTTTTTGCATCTTAATAGCAATGCGCATTTTTTTAAAATAGCTGGTCACTTACGTTTTCAAAAACCAAAAACGCCACAAATTTCATAACTTTGTGGGCGTTGTGCACATGAATGTGAAGTAACGTAAAAAAACGTATGTTTTTAAAAATATCATGTTTTGAGTATCACTTGGAATTATTTTCTTTAGGTATTCTTTTCTGAGCAGTAAAGTCCTCGAATGGCGACCACGTACCGGAAGACGTAGTGTTTGTAGACACAAGATGGGCTGACGATCTGGTCAAGAACGCCGGAATACGTTGGATGAGGGCAGTGCAGGTCGGATCGTCGTAGAAATCTTTGGGGAAGGCCTTTGTCCAATAGTGGACGTCTTATATATATATAAGAGATTTCCACGTATATAGTCACTCATCACGATATCTCTGGAACCATTAGAGCTAAAGACTTTACGAAATTCCACCTGCACGAGGTGTTTTTTTTATAATGAACAGAACAACGTCTGTCGGGTCAGCTAGTACATATATATAATATTATATTAGATATAAAAATAATGACCTGCCAGTCCTCGACTCGTCTTTCTCCATGATCTCAGCGACGGCCCCGCCAGACAGTCGCGCCGCTCGCGCCATGAAGTAGGGGGGCAGTTCCCCCAGCGCGGTGCCCATGCCCCACATCATGCACTCCACACGCACCTTGGACATTATGTTCCATATCGACACCACGCTCTTGGGATCTATTTCCGGGGGACATATGATGCTGAAAACAAAAGATAATAACGTAAAAACACTAAAAACAAAAGACAATTCCCTGCTTCTACCTAGAACTTGACTGGCATTTCAACATTGATAAACGGACGCTACCTACGTTTTTTATGCCAAAAGATCCGAGCAGGACGTTCAGCTGATAATAATTGATACGCCCAGCCCATTACAATGCAGTACCGTTCAGGATTCTTGAAAAACCCAAAGAGAGCGGCACTAAAATTGCGCTCGTCACCTTGAGACATAACATGTTAAGTCCCATTTGCCCAGTCATTTCACTAGCTACGTCGCCCTTCACACCGAAACACAAAAATTTTACACATTACTACTTCACGTCAGGAAAAGGCGACGTTGTGATACCCATAATCTAGAGGGCATTATGTGCAAAGAAGCCTCCCTATGGTAAATGCCCGTAGTCGTCTCTTGCGACACATTTGGGCTTGGGACTTCCCTATTTTTAGGCCTCGGGGGAGCACAAGGCAAAACCCGGAGAAGCACAGGGCAGTACGTTATCCCATTCCTTATTCATGATTATTTAGAATCCAAATTTACGCGGCCCGTCAATTGATGAATCTACAGTTCAATATGTCTGTCGAATTCATATAACTACCAGTCGTCCCAAATATAATTTAGAATTAGAGATCTGTTATTGAAATTCTAAAAGCAAGAAGAAATGGATTAAATCCCTAATTTCCGATTGAATGAGACATTCCAACATTCGAGTCCAATGGCATGTTCGTTCTAGGCTAGTGTTTCAACCGAGTCATTCAGTGACAAAACTACTCGCTACTGCCCAAAAATGATTACGAACAAGTGCAACTTGTAAGTAATTTATATTTTTAGTAAAGAAAAGAAAAAGTAGTACGCCTTGCCCATCATAATATAATATAATATTGACACACTTTTCACACAAATTATCTTGCCCCAAGTTAAGCATATATATAGCCTGTGTTATGGGTTACAAGACAATGATATATTTAATACAATATACTTACTTAAACATACATAAATACATTTAAACATCTATGACTCAGAAACAAACATCCATATTCATCATATAAATGCTTGTACCTACCGGGATTCGAACCCGGGACCTCTAGCTTAGTAGGTAGGATCGCTAACCACTCGGCTATACAGGTCATCGATAATGAAGTACCTATGTTAGGTCTCCTAGCAACAGCGTCCTTCAAACCGATACACAATAATGCTACACGGCAGTAAATGGCAGCGCCGTGGCATCCGGCTGGCATCTATAATTTTGCTTAAACAAAATACATCTTCGGTGCGAAAAAAGAGACATCTTTTTTCGCACCGAAGATGCGATGCGAACACTCTTCCGGACATTTCGCACTATAATCAATGGGCTTCTCTAGTGTTCCGGTTATCCGCGAAATAAGGTGTTAATTAGAATTAATGTTTTAATGTTATCCGTATAAGGAACCTTAACATTCAGTTTGTTGACAAAGTTATCCAAAAATACGTTAAAGCTCATAAACACAGACTTCACGTAGAATGAAGTAAGTAGATTGTGATTATTTTATTATTGAAAAGAGCGCAAAAAAAGAATGCTGGGAGTTTCTTGCGCCGCTTCTTCTCTCTCAGAGCGCCATTTGTTTCCGGAGCGGTAGTAGTATCTAGTAGTTATTAGAAATGACATCAAAAAGAATTCCAAAGGAATCAATTTTGAGAAAATAAATGCCTTTTATGCCTTTTTAAGTAAATGTCGAGGCAATCCAGCTCCTTGACAACACTGATATAGTAAGAAGACTAAAACGAACAAAACCATTGAATTCGCGTAGTGCTAGTGAAATACAATATAAAAATAGTGATATCATAAAAGACACTTAAACAAAGTGACTTCCTCTTAATAGAGACATTAAGAAATGTGTTAATGGACATATTCTTAGTTTAATCTCTCTAGCTGTTTTAGTTAAAGTAGAATTAATTATTAAACTAACATAAATAAGGCTAGATTGTAATGTAAGTGGGGCAAGATTATAATATCTATATTATTATATTCAGTAAAGGAAAAAAAAAATATGTATAAGATAGTGTAAGTATATACAACGCCAATATGTTATGTTTTTTGATAACCCTCACTTCTAGGATTAATACACCAATAAAATTTGAAAAACAAAATTTTATGAACGATGCGGGACTCGAACCCACGACCTCCGGCGTTCCGTGCCGGTGCTCTAACCAACTGAGCTAACCGTTCGAGTACCGCCTCGTTAAAAAATTCCGTTTGCTTTGTTCAACTCTCAGGTTGTGGCTTTATCTACAGGATCTACTTTACAGTGGATAACCTGCTCAACCTCAATATTTGCATATTAGGAAATTGACTTGAGATGTCGCTCTTATAAATCTGAACAATATGTTATGTTTTTGAAGTGATAACCCTCACTTCTAGGATTAATACAAATTTTATTTATATACAACGCGGCTCAAACATTTTTAACGACCTTTTAATAGGCGATTGGGGGTCTAGTAGTAGATAGTACGTCAGCCTGTCATACTCACTCGTTGGGGTAGGGCGGCGATGGAAAGTTAAGTCCTCCGCACTCGTAGGCGGCCAGGGTGACCCGCGCGATGTGGGGCCCCAGGTACAGCAGGAACGTGTGCAGCCCCGTGCCCAGACCCACGGAGCTGCACACGCCCAGGATCACCCACCAGCCACACCACGACAACGTTATCACCGCCTCCTGGAACCATCAAACAAGGGCGTTACTTACTTTGCACAGGAGCCGGCTAGATTATGGGTACTACAATGGCGCCTATTTCTGCCATGAAGCAGTAATGTGTTTCGATCTGAAGGGCGCCGTAGCTAGTGAAATTACTGGGCAAATGAGACTTAACATCTTACGTCTCAAGGTGACGAGCGCAATTGTAGTGCCGCTCAGAATTTTTGGGTTTTTCAAATCCTGATCGGCACTGCATTGTAACGGGCAGGGCGTATCAATTCCCATCAGCTGAACGTCCTACTCATCTCATCCCTTATTTTCATAAAAAAAAAACTTATACAAAATAACAGAAGTGGCGCTAAGCGTGGCATTTTGAATTTCGTCTATATCAAATCCTCAACATGTGATTCAAAATCAAACAAACTTTATTGAATTAGGCTTAAACTAAGCGACTTGGAATCGCCACTATAAATATCTTATATTTTTAAACGAGCAATTCATGTTTATATAATATAATCTGAATCTCGGAAACAGCTCCAACGATTTTCATAAAATTTAGTCTAACCCTGTATACTAAATCTTATGAAAATCGGGGATAATAATAAAATAATAAAATTTCAGGGGCGATAAATCGATCTAAATAAGTTTAATTTAAAAAAATGTAGTTTGATCCGTGTTTCAATGAGAAACAGCTACAATAACATTAGAAATCAAAGGTAAATTTCGCCACTATATACAAGACTGAAATAGCTCAGATGGGACATTGGGTGATCCGGAAAGCAGAAGACCCCGATTCGAATCCCCAGATGTCCTATTAGATTTTTTTGTACAAGTTTTGTACGTGCTTAAAAATCCGAGCAAGGCTCGGTCGTCCGGATATTTTGTTTTAAATAAATGAATCTACCATACGTTCAAAAAAGGAGAGCTCGTGAGAAGAACATACAATAAACTCAACGGTCATTCTTTTCAATCAAATAGAGTTTATTCCAATGGCTGTAATATACATAACAAATTAGTTAGTAATGTGCTTTTAAAATATCAAATATTTCATATAAAGTAATAAAAAACAAATTGTATAAATATAAAATATATATTGGATGCATCAACCTTTAGAGTTTGAATTTATTTTATGTGTAAAAATGCTTCGTGGTCGTAATTACTGCTATAATTAGTAATCGCATCCAACAAATACATAAATGTTAACTATGACAGGTCGACCTGGCACCACAAGCAGCGCATGGACCAGCCATCGTTCCCATCGCACATATGTTTTAGATAATATACAGATTAGAATACACATTAGTTTTTTCATCTATTTTTTGTTTACATCTATGTCTTGTAGCTACTAAATATTTGAATGTACAAAATACTACGAGCGACTAACTTTTATATATATATTTTATGCAGAATCTGATCTACAGAAAGTACACCAATAAAGTCGTAAAAGCATTGGCCAACTTAGTTACTAAATATACGATATTTGCGGCCTAAGCGAAGTTTGATTTTCACAGCTTCAAAAGACTGTAGACTAGAATATATCGTTTTAATTTCAACACGATACCTCTACGCGTCTCTGGGATACAGGACTTGACAGACAGATGGGACTGATGGATGCATGCCCTGGGATACAAGGTCTAGACAGACAGGCGGACAACAACGTTATGCTATAACCGTTCCGTTTTTCCTTTTAAGGTATGGAACCCTAAAAACTTGTAACAACAATGTATCACCTGTACATATCGCTGATGCGGCCCGCTGATATAGTATGAAGCGGCAACACCGCTGACTAGAAATACTATCGATAACGCTAAGCCTTGGTACGCCAATAATCTGAAACAAACAAATACACATTAAAATATTATCATTCTATAACGCAAAGTAACTTAAAGACGGTCTTTTAGAATTATATAATTCATTCAGCACGGCACCCAAGGATTTTTCCCCATACAACTTACAAAGGCTAAGCACGGAACGATTTAAATTGAGCTATTTTTATTGCCTAAATAAAAACTGAAAGGGAATTCGAATGAAGGAGCTGGGAAAACTTCAAGCCGTCTCACATTCTGGCGTTCTATACAAAGCGCAGGTCCGGCCTCATATGGAGTTTTGCTGTAATCTCTGGTCTGGCGCACCCCAGTATCAGCTGAAACCATTTGACCGTGTGCAACGCAGAGCTGCTCGAAATGTCGAGGACCCAGTGCTCGGTCAAGGGCTCGATCACCTGGCGTTGCGTAGAGACGTCGCTTCATTGTGTTCTCCCACAAGCTTCCCACAAGCACACAGCCGGTCTGAGGTTCGAGTCTCCTTAGGAGACGCCCCGCGACTGTTGTTGCGTAGTCTTTGCGGCCTCCATGGCCCACGTCCTACTTCGCTGTGAAAGCCAGGGCTGCTAACAGCACAGAGGAGGTTTTAGTCGGTATGGGGCGTCCGCTTACGCGGACACTCGAGTCCGACATATTACGTGTAAATACGTGTAAATACGTAACAGTATTTCCTCCTCTAAAAAAAAAAAAAAAAACAAAAAAAAAATCATTGTGTCTTCTACCGCATTTATCACGGGGAGTGTTCCGGAGAGCTGTTTGACCTAATTCCTGCCACCGAATCATCCCCACCATCTGGATGGGGACCTACCTTCTACAAAAAAAGCGCGTACACCTTCCATAAAAGGGCTCCTGTGATTCGGTGGTAGGGTGGTGATTACTTAACATCAAGTGAACGCCTTACTCATCTCGTCACTGTTTCTCATTAAAAAATATATACTCAACTATCCCCAGTATCGCCTATAAAGGCAACTGTTACCTGAGACATACCTACGCAAACCTGTTGAACATAATATTAGGAGTTCTCGGAAGAAGTAGTCGATAGTTGTGAACGGTCTTCTCCACAGAACCAGGCTCTCTGTATCCATTGGAACAGATTTCGTTCTGAAACAATTAGAATTCAATTTATATTTTAGTAAAAGAAATGAAAAAAAATACGGTACGTAAATCATACTACTCCACAGCTGAATACCGAAGTGATTAGAATATTTTATAGCAATACTAATGACAGTACAATATTGTATATTTTAATTAAAATGAGCGCGAAAAAGAATGCCGAGAGAATTTCTCGCGCCACTTCTCTCTCAGAGCGCCATTTTGTTTCGGAAGTGCAGTGCTAGCACTGTCGCCGCTTCAGAAACTTCTAGAAAGGATATCAAAAAGATTTCTAAAGGAATCATGTTGGAATCAGCGGGTGTAATAGAGCCATAGTATACCGTACTGTCGATAGATATAATATACTCTGTCGAAGACCATAAAAGATCGGGGCGGCTGTGAGCTGTAAGACCTAAAAGTATGTAAGTGCTTTTAAAGCTACAATTCGCTGAAATACTATAAGAAAACAAAAAATATATCGCGAGAAATTAGTAAATCCCACTAGAACTCTTGCGAGTAGATATCATCACAGAAGATCTGAAGCTTGGTACTTATCGTCGATTTATAGGACAGGCCCTAAATCCTTGCCATATCGAAACCAGAGTATAAAGTACAGGCAGACATATCCTTTTTACTAATAAAATATTTTCACAATTGAAGGGTGCGGCAGCCAGGAAAATGACACGTGTACTGCGTCACTCATGCTTGGTATTCGTATTAGAAACAGTATCTACTGTGCTGCTACATGTGAAAATATATAGACCTTCGATCTTATTCGAATAATATAACCATTACAGAATTTGACATATTTAATATTACATGAGTTTATTCGGATGTTTCACAACAAATTATTAAATAAAAAAAAACTTGAGAAAGAAAGGGTCGCTGGGGTATCCCGAAATTTTAAAGATTTCCCGAATATGCGCGATTACTAAATGTATGCGGACAAAGTAACGGGCAAACATAGTATATCGACGTGACGCCCAAGAGCATCTACCTGAACGCCACATCTACAATTGATGTGGTTAATTTTTTAACTATTTTTTTAATATTAATCTCATATCTCAGCGTAACTTAATCGCGTTGTTAGTAACTAGTTGCTGTTATACATTATAACTAGCTGACCCGACAGACGTTGTTCTGTTCATAATAAAAAAAAAACTCGTGCGGATGGAATTTTGGAAAATCCGTTCTTAGCTGACCTCTACTCGGTGAAAAGAATATTCCTATCAAATTTCAAGTCTTTAGCTCTAATGGTTCCAGAGATATCGTGATGAGTGACTATATACGTGGAAATCTCTTATATTTTAATATATATAAATTACGTGACACGTTGTTTGTCCGCGATGGACTCCTAAACTAATGAATGGATTTTAATGGGGATTACTTCATGGAGTGCAGTTTAGTCCAACTTGAGAGATAGGATTAGTTTTTATTTCGATTTGGAATCCAAAACTATTTTTAATTTCAATATTTGTATTGTATGGACATATTTTCTATGAGAATATTTATTGACGCACGGTTTGACAGTTCTGCTGTGAAACAATTTCATTATAACAACAGGGAGCATATTTTACGAAATAATTCTTGTTATGAAATATTATAGACAATTCTTAAAAAAACAGTATTTTATTTATTATGTGCAGAACGACGTGTGTGGAGTCAGCTAGTATATGTATATATAGATGAATTACAAATATTGTTTAGGGTTGTATGTGCTCTCCGCAATTGGTCTCAAAGTTAACGAGCTCAGCTCGTATCGTACACAATAACTTTATATTATGTTTGTACAGCAGTATCGTGTCTTCGGAAGACTTTATGTATCCTTCTGACCATATTTACTTATGTGATGAAAGATGGTGTAAATATATTTTTAGTACAATACGCTGAAATTACCCTTTACTGTATGTTTTTTTTTATTTTAGCATAATAACAGCTATAAACTCAAAAAATACTTCATGGGTTTTCGGACACAGCAATATTCACCAGAATAATTATCTGTACAACTTAATATGAATTAAATAAATTGCATTCGAAGTATACAACCTCATTTTCCCGAAAGGAAATTTGAACATCCGCAGCATTCCCCCATAAACCGTGTGATATAATGTTATGGAAGTACGTAAAACAGACGTTTGGTCTGTTTTTTTTAACTGTCTGATTTTTAGCGGCAAAAGCTGCAGAACTCAGTCTATTTGCTAAGTTATATATGTTCGCGCCCCACTGTAGTTCACTATCTATGGTAATGCCAACACAAATAAGCGAATCTACAAAATCCAGATTTTGGATTCTAGCATAAGCTGACCTCTGTTTGTTGTACATTTAGTAGAAATCAACTTATTTTCTCGCTGTTGCTCGGTCTATATCATAAAGAAGGCCAAAAGAAGTTTGCACTTCAGAAAAGACAACCGCCACACGAGTGTCAAACAATAAATGCATCATTCCAAGAATTACGTGTTCTTATGTATCTGTAGAACCCTATTGTTTTATTCTTAGAACTAAAACACGGTTGAAATTCAGTAGAATTGCAAATCCCAGGATTGGAGTGTTCTCGCATTCCACAACGTCCTTGATGCGTCATGACACAAAATAGCCCTGTAACGTCTTGTTACAAATAAATATTTTTAACTACCGTCACTTACAACTTTAACGTTTTTAATGCGGTTTTCTCTGTTTTAAAACAGCTGCGAAATAGATGGTTCTCAGCTATAAAAATTCGTTTCTGTTTTTTTTAAATTTGTAAGAAGTGACGGGACAAACATGACTCATCTAATGGTATAAATACGCCCTACACTGCAGCCCGCTCAGCATAAAAAGGCATAAAAGGCATTTATTTTCTCAAAATTGATTCCGTTAGAATTATTTTTGATGTCATTTCTTATATACTACTAGATACTACTACCGCTTCGGAAACAAATGGCACTCTGAGAGAGAAGAAGCGGCGCAAGAAACTCTCCCAACATGCTTTTTTTGCGCTCTTTTCAATAAAAATATAATATAAGCATAATTGCAAAAACCAAAATTCTGTGTGGGGCTAATGATCGCGCTCGTCACCTTGAGACATAAGATGTAGAGAAGAACCAAGAACCATTTCTTCAGCACTTATTCAGATTTAAGGATTCTTAGATAACATACCGTCGTGCTATTGCGGGCGAGACTATCATCAGTGTCATAAGGAAAGCTAAGCTCCGACGAAAATCGAGAGTTAAAAACACAAAAAGCACAAATTCGTTCTCAGCAATTTTCTCCTTCAAAAATTCACCATTCGTTACAATTTTGTTTCGGAATTCGGAAGTCGGAATTATAAGCCAGGCCTCAGTTTGTGGCTGATATGATTAAGCCGTTTTTAGCACGTTATGAAGTACTTCTAGCACTTACAAAAAAAATATCGAAAAAAGCAAAACAGAGACAAATATAATAATAATATTGATCTGATCAGGGAGTTTGTATGAAAGAATAGCTACATATATTTCCTCTTAATGTATAGTATAGCCATAAGATACATAATAGCTTTAAGTGTATTAACATTTATACACTTTTAAAGTCGCAGCCACTGTTCCTATCCTACTACTCCACAGCTGAATATTTAAGTGATCGGACATCCTGGCTAGATTATTATTACTTTATAGCAATAACGACGTCAGTACAATATTTTATTAAAAAAGAGCGCAAAAACGAATGCTGTGAGAGTTTCTTCTCAGAGCGCCACTTGTTTTCGAAGCGGTGGTAGTGTTAGAAATGACACCAAAAAGAATCAATTTAGAGAAAATAATTGCCTATTTATGCCTTTTAATGTTATGTAAATTTATTGTAAGACGTACCTTATTTCTTTGGGATGTGAGTGAAGTGATCCGTTGCGAGAGCGGTCTTCGGTGTCCACCTGCACTGCAGCCGCCAGCTTGTAATACCCCAAGCGGGCGAGCTAACAACAAACGAATCATTCGTTACATAACCACATCAAGTTATACATACATAGCCTTCTAACTCACACGTAAACTTAATAATGTGCGGTAAGTTAAAAGTGCGGCCAACAAAAAGTCATTCACCTCACACACGATTATCGAACTGGCAAATTAGTATTTACTACAAGGCCTACCATTATGCCTATAACTCGCTGGAACGGAGAGACCTCTCCCGTACCCCTCTCGGCCCCTCGCGCTCGTCCTGTTGCGACAGTACAGTTTGCAATTTCATTACCGTTACGTGTCGCGATAATTTCATTATGGCTGCTTTGTTTTACAGTTTTCATTGTTACGTTTTGACTTTTGTTGTTAATACTTCTGTAGTTTATGTTGCTATATGTCGCTATAATAGTTATAACAATATATGTGGAGGGCCGCCACACAGCCAGATGGTGGGGATTATGTCCTAATTAATTGTTAATTAACCTTCTGTAAGTTTTATCAATCTACTTTTTAATAACGGGGGAAAACGCTCGTAATCGTTATTGTGGCCGATTATGACGTAACCACTGAGAAATATTATGATAACGAGTAATAAAAGCGACACAGTGATGCTTACTGAGCTGTGACGTCATTCATGTTCATGTTTCAGTTAACACTGCCGATTACCGTATTTGATACGGCCTAAGTTTAAGGCTGGCTACACACATGCGGAATGGCTCTCGGGATTCATAATTTGAATTCATATTATTAATTCAGAAAGCCCGGAAAACAATACAATACTAGTATGTTTAACAACTGAATGGAACATTCTGATTTTTACAGATTATAAATTTCTGGGACCAGGGGGCCTACTCCTAAAATCGATATTCGATATATCGTGGCATTAGTCGTGTCGAATCCTAATCTTAGTTATATCGTATTCAATGTCAAAACGATGATTGAACGAACGAAATATTTTTCGATATTATCGGTCCTGCCTACTTTTAGTTGAAAATGTCAGAGACGAATAATATTCGAATTTGACAAATAATCAAACGTCACTTTTACGATAATCTCAACGGAACCTTCTAGGCTGTCGTTGCTATTATCGTTTCAAGTTATATAGATATATTTGCCATACAATATACATACTTAATATTATTAAAAGAATTATATATTATTTACTATTCAACAGATTTTTTTTACTACCAAGTAATTTAAGTCATTTTGTTGATCGTTTATGCGTAGAATGTAATGCAAATGGCCGCCTGAGAAATAGTCGACGAGAAGGGTTGAGTTACTTTTTTTTACATTTTATATCCGCAAGTTTTGTAATAGTTATTTAATTTTAAATGGTCATATTATATTCATTACATAATTTTTTAATATTTACATTTTGTGTAAATGATACAAATTGGTGGTGCATTGTCTGGCATGGTCCTTAGCGCCTAAACTATGTTTTGACTTTTGACACTTAACAGCGACATAGCACAGATAATATTAAGTTTTTCAAGGTTTGCGCATAATTCATTCACTCTAACATCGTAAAAAAATTAAAATATTAGTCTATGGTTACGATGTTGTTACGATAAACGATATGGAATACGAACATTTGTTAGAGTAGGGTAGGTGCGATATATTCGGGGTATTATCGTATCGTTCCGAATATATCGTAGTCGATTTTGCGAGTAGACCTCCTGTAAGAATGATACTGACGAGCTTTCTGAATTCCGGGTCACAAGTTGAAACATTTAAGATTATGATTTCAAACGGGTGTATTCATACATTTAAATAGATAGGCGGCACACACACACACACACTGGAATCAGATTATGAATTAATAATTAATTAAATTACATAAACAATTTTGTCATTGTAATTAGATATTGACTCTCCTTTACTCTGTTCATTTAAAGGATGAATCCAGTGTTTGTGTTTTCATTTATTTTTTTTTTATTATGTAGAGCCAAAATCAATGCGATTTGTACTAATTCCTCTGCGATATATAGACGTCTGCATGTGCCGGGAATCACGGGACTTCTGATCAATCTGAATTTTTAAGTTATGTGTGAGGGAAAGTGCCGGAATTTAGATTTTTTTAAGGAAATAAGGGACGAGACGAGCAGGACGTTCAGCTGATGGTAATTAATACGCCCTGCCCATTACAATGCAGTGTCGCTCAGGATTCTTGAAAAACCCAAAAATTCTGATCAGCATTACAATTGCGCTCGTCACCTTGAGACATAAGATGCAAAGGAGTCCTCCACTGGTAAGCTTTTGAATTTCAGATTAGGTATGAATGCAGTGAGCCAGTCCGGATGTGTGAGGCCAGCCTAATAATACCTCTTAGCTTGATAAGAAATTAATTACACACACCAATAGTTTCAATGACAGCGAACGTAGGTTTAGCTAATTGGGTCGTGTCTCGTGCATATATTATATTATAAAGTGAACAATTCTCTTCTGTACGAAGTAAGCCTCTTCAATTTACGCAATACGTCAAAAGCGTCATGCATTGTGCAAAAACGAAATAGAAATCTAATTAACCTTTGCTATGTGAAGGGGAATCACATACTGTTTTATATTTAGGTATTATATTTATCATTCTTATAACATATTGAAAATACAGTTTATGTAGTACCCATTTACCCATAAAGGGCCACAGTGATTCAATAGGAAATGATGCCACTGGTAACTGGCTAGGAGGGGCTCGGAGATTACAGCAATAGTATCAGATCCAACAATCCCTTTCCCTTCTAGATGGCCTGCAACGGTCATACGACAACACACCAAGGAACTACATAATAAACACTGGACGGAAGGGTGCAGACGAGCAAAAGATGCTCACCTCAAATAGACTTTAGGCTCTCTCGAAAGCTGGTAAATCTCCCACGCCCAAGGTTACGTGAAATATACATGAGTTATATATAACGGGTCATGGCCCTTTTAACAAGCATCTGTTTAATATAGGTGTCACCACACAGAGCCTGCATGGAGGCAGAAGACCCGGCACATTCTAGAGTGTAGGAGTGTGGTCTCATACCGAGCCAAACACCTGGGGTCACCAAGGACTCATTAGATGGTGGCATTAGAGGTGCAAATAGGCGCGCTTTAGTCGTCGAGTTGCGGATAGTAGCCTGGAGAACTATTACCGAAATCGAAAGCCGATGTTTCGGTCCGAAACAAATGAAAGACGAACTTCGAATTAAATCCTATTACCAAAGTACTTCGGATCCGAATAGTGCGGATGCATTACGTTTCGGAACCATAAACCATACTTACGATCATAATAATGTCAAACAACGAAGAAGTAAATGTCAAGTGAATTCGGGAAAAAGGTAAACGATAGACAAAACGTCTTATCACGAACTTCGTATCGACCTTCGGATCCGAAACACTTTCGTAATAGGAAAATGTACGATCCGTCAACCGAAACTTAGCATTTCGATTTTGGTAATAAGAAGGCTCCTGTGATTACCAATAACTATATGTCAAAGTCAATTGTACTTTATCCAATTAGGCTTAAACTAAGCGCTATGGAATCGCCATCATAAATATTTCTTTTAAATTACTGACTTTACCATATGTTCGGAAAAAGTAGAGCTCCTGTTCTCACGAGCTCTACTTTTTCCGAAGAATATAGGTACAAGAAACTCAACGGCCACTCACATCAATCTGTAGAGTATTTTACAATAGATGTACTAAACAAAACAAAATAATTTCAAAGGCCGCATGTAATATATTAATCGTTTTCAAATTTTATAGCGTTTTTAAATATCGAATATTTCATAAAATAATAAAGATTAAAATGCATAATTAATATAAATTATCCTATATTGTATGCATCAACATATCTAGTGATTTTCATTATTATAACACTAGAAATAAGGGATTGCTTGTAACTAATTCTAGTAGGCTCCATTAGATACATAATAGCTTTAACGGTAAATGTATACACTTCTATAATAAAGTCCCAGCCCCTGTTCAGGCATTATCTATAAATTAATTTTAATGTTTTATAAAAAAAATGGCTCTGTCGTAAATCCTATTACTCCACTGCTGAATATCTACATGATCGGACAGCCTGGGACTAGATTGTGATTATTTTATAGCGATAGAAATGACTGTACAATATTTTATATTTTTTATTGAAAAGAGCGCAAAAAAAGAATGCTGGGAGAGTTTCTTGCGCCGCTTCTTCTCTCTCAGAGCGCCATTTGTTTCCGAAGCGGTAGTAGTATCTAGTAGTTATTAGAAATGACATCATAAAAAGAATTCTAAAGGAATCAATTTTGAGAAAACAAATGCCTTTTATGCCTTTTAACCTTTAGAGCTTGAATTTGATATGGTACCCACTATGAAAAAATATCATAACCGGTAACTAAAGTTTGTGAAAAAATTAAAGAATTAAACGCAGTAGGTAAATCGGTAACATGTGACAGTAGAACTGATAATGTGTGTAGATATAACAATAAACGTAACAGTATTGACCTTTCTTATTGTACAAACTACTTCCTAGTGATAAGGTGACGAATATCGCGATTTGAGTGTCGCGTGATTCGTATTCTAATCAATCGCAATAATTCATACGATCACGGGTGTAAAAATCACTACATATTATAAAACAAAGTCAAGCGCCGCGTCTGTATTTCTGTCTGTCAGTTCGCGATAAACTCAAAAACTACTGCACCGATTCTCAACGCTATTTTCAACAGTGAATAGCCTCTCGATTCATCTTACCTTAGGTCGAATTGATATCAAATTATGTGTATATCTATCTAATATATAAAATTCTCGTGTCATGGTGTTAAACATTGAACTCCTCCGAAACGGCTTAACGGATTCTCATGAAATTTTGAGTGCATATTGGGTAGGTCTGAGAATCGGACATCTATTTTTCATCCCCCTAAATGTTAAGGGTGGTTCACACGAATTTTTTTGACATTTTTTTTAAATTTGTTTGATTATGAGTCAGCATTAAAAAATGCATAGAACTTCAAATTTTCACCCATCTACGATCAACAGTTACTTTTGCATCGCGATTTTAATATCGGCAATACAACGTTTGCTGGCTCAGCTAGTACTGATATATTAATATATAATTTGCATATATTAAGGTGATGCAAAGCGCACCGGGCACCAGGTCGTTAATAACAGAGTTCATTTAACGCATGGATGCTCTGATGATGCAAATTGTAGATTGAGGTGGAAATCTAGTACCTAACAGGGCTCCCGTACAATTATCATTGGGATACGAAACGCTAAAGAGTGAATGAATAAAGTCTCCTTTCCAGCTCCATTATTGACACTCACACTCCACTCTGGTCACAAATATTTTAACGTACTTTCCCTCAATTGTGTTAATTAGACTTTGGTCAATGTCATGATCGCGACATTCACTCGACATCTCAAGACCCGATATAAGCGAGACCTTAAGGGTTATATTTACGAAGAGCGGTTATATAATTAATGTTTGTTTGTGGGGCCCCCGCCTAGAGCACAGAACAGTGCTCCACGCTTTATATAATAGCTGGCTGGATATATCGACGGCATATATTCTGATACAGGCTTTGGCAAATAGGGTTGTCTCTTCTTATCGATAAAAATAATAATCTAATCAGTAGAAACCGGATTACATGCAAATGCATGTTGCATATTTAGTACCTTTTCAGCAGTATTTGCATGTTTTAGAAAAAAATAATAATTACTATGCATATTTACGCTCGATCTCGCCCATCGTTCGATGCTTTTCATAGTACGCCCAAACGCAATGTTTGGGCGTACTATGAAAAGCTCAAAAAAATTCTGCCCAGTAACCTCAGTAGACGTAGAACGCTCCTTTTCCGCTTACAAAAATTTATTAAGCGATCGTAGACACAATTTGTCTACAGAACATTTAAAACAGTACTTAGTACTACATAATTTTAAAGGTAAATCTTAAATTTCATTGTTAGCTAAGTAGGTATATCTTGTAATAGTTTCTTTCACAAATACAATTGTCAGTACAAGCCTTTATAAAATAAAATAAAAATATGACTTTTTATTTTTTCCTGTATAATTGTATGTATACATATTTTGGCCCTTTTTATGGATTTTCGTGCATATTTTAGTTACTTTACTTGCATATTTTGGGCATTTTTTGTAGCATATAATCCGGTCTCTACTAATCAATATATTATTGTCAATCTATACATACATCAGGATTTAAAAATACAAACTACCTTTCCCTTTTTATACAAAAACGACCTGACTATATTTGAAAAGCTAAAGTTGCAATTCCACAAATTTTCAATTACTTTTAATATAAGTGCAATATAAATTAAAAAGGGAGAAATACTAAAAAATTTAATAACTGAAAAGTTTTATGAATAGGTAAGTACACAGGTAGGAAACTCTTTGGCATAGAAAAACAAAAATAACTCTTTGGAACTTAAGCTTGTATTAACAAACTCGTTGACAAAGGGTTTCACTGAAAGAATCTAACACAACGACAATAAATGAAATCCTATAAACACAAATGCCTACTAATATTATAAATGTGAACCTAAGTTTGTTTGTTACGCTTTTATGCCGGAGCTATTGAACTGTTTTTGATAAAATTTCCCGCGGGATATGTGAAAATCTGAAATTCACGTCCCTTAGTTATAACTATAACAATAGTAGGTTTAGTTTGCCATAGCGATCTTCCTCGAAATAAGATTTAAATAATACTAGTGGTTTTAATGAATTTGTCAAAAATATTTCATAACATCATGAATTATTTCGTAAAATATGCTCCCTGTTGTTACAGTGAAATTGTTTCACAGCAGATCTGTCAAACCAGGCGTCACTAAATTCTCTCATAGAAAATATGTTCATACAAAACAAATATTGAAAATAAAAATAATTATGGGTCCCAAATCGAAATAAAAACTATCCTATCTCTCAAGTTGGATCAAACTGCACTCCATGAAGTAATCCCCATTTAAATCCGTTCATTAGTTAAGGAGTACATCGCGGACAAACAACGTGTCACGTAATTTATATATATTAAGATGTTGGGAACGTGAGCGAAACCGGGAACCGGAACTGGACTAGGACATGAGATAATCTTCAATTCCAAACATGCTTATTATTTTTAAAAACCCTTTCGTCTACGCGACGAAGTCGCGGTCATCAGCTAGTAAGTAATAAAAGTACCGGATATAAATGTTAATTTTACATTATTTTTTTGGAAATTTAATTATGATTGTGAGCATTTGTGAATAGCGGCAAACATAAACTTTAAAATGGTATCTGAGTCATTGAATTTTATGAAGATTTATGGAAGTTACGGCGTTTCGTCATAGAAAACTATAATTTAATAATTTCCAATTTGCATTAAGAGTGACGACAAAATGTTAATTATGATAAGCTTATTATCATCGGCAATTTTTAATTATTAAGTTTTATTTTTATTTAATTTTTAAGTAACATACGTTGTATTGGGTATATACCTTTAATAAAAACTATTATGATTATTATTATTTCGAATAGAGCAGAAATGAATCGTCATGAAGCTACAACAGTTAGTAAAGGGGCTATGACATGAAATTAATATTATTAACTGTCTAATCTACAGACTTCAATTTGAAACCCGATTTACCTTTTCAGTTTACGATCATCGTAAATCCAAGGCAAGCTTTATCAATTATCACTGCTGTGTCGATATCACTTTTCAGTTGTCACTATCACCGGCCGATCGCGTCCAAAACACGTTTGTGCTGTATAGCTGATGAAACATAATGCTCTCTGTGCGGGCTGCGGGCGTGGTGCCATCATTTCACTTTCGAAATAACGACGGGCAGCCAAAGCCCCATTCACTCTCTAATAATTTCACTCTCATTCAACACTGTTATTTTAATTTATTTATTATTTATTGCTCCAACAGGGTGAGCACCAATACAATTCCTCAATAACTAACACAGATATATCTATTTAGGTGACACCCCAATCATGGGTGCAAATCGAGATCAAGTAACGGAACATAAACAGAGCATTAATTAATTCTGAATTTGGTAGATCACCTCTAATATTTCAACGAATTATTTGATATATACATGATACTAAGACTACAGCAGGACTGAAGACCTCTATAAATTCAAATTCAAATATTTTTATTCAGAATAGGATTTAAAATCACTTATTGAACGTCAAAAACTACCACCCATTCTAAAGAGACTGCCTCAGACCTGAGAAGAATGGGCGCAAGAAACTCATCGGGCTTTTTTTAAATATAAAATATGGATTACAATGTAATATCGTACAATAAACATTTATAATTAAAGAGCCTGAGGGTGTTCGCTTTATTCCCAGTCCGTGGTTTCATTAAGAAAATCGTTTATGCTATAATAACCTTTCCCACACAAACGTTTTTTAACAATTCTTTTAAATTTCGTAACACATTTGTTTTGTACATTTTCTGGGATCATATTGTAGAAGCATATACATCGCCCAACAAAAGACTTACTAACTCGACCCAACCGAGTAGTAGGCATAACAAGTTTATGTTTGTTCCTTGTGTTAACATTATGAATGTCACAGTTTCTAGAAAATTCCTCAATGTGCTTATGAACATACAGAACATTATCAAGAATGTATTGAGAAGCAACAGTCAAAATGTTTATTTCTTTAAATTTTTCTCTTAATGATTCTTTAGGACCTGGGTTATAAATCGCGCGAATAGCACAAAGAAGGAATTAATATCGGCCGCACTGCCCCATAACAATATACCATAGGACATAATACTATGAAAATAACTAAAGTATACTAATCTCGCCGTATCTATGTCAGTTAACCGCCTAATTTTCTTAACCGCATATGCTGCAGAACTAATCCGTCAATATGGGGGATATTGACGGATTGGCGAATAGGCACAGTTCCCCACTGCAATTTGGAATCAAGAGTAATGCCAAGAAATACAGCAGATTCCACTGGTTTTACCACCTCTCCATTTAATAAAATATTCGCATCTACATTTTTGACATTTGGCGCGGTGAATTTAATATATTTGGTTTCATGATTAGTTAGCAGTAAGTTATTGGCGCTAAACCAGTACACGATGTCAGATAGAGCATTGTTTACTTCGTCATACAAAACTAGGCTTCGATTCACTTTGAATATAAGTGAAGTGTCATCCGCAAACAATACCACCTTGTGATTTTTTTTTAAAATCCGAATACCATGATCAATCTATATATATTGTTATAAAAATTATTGACCAAGACGAAATTTACACTTTGAGATACTTTAAGCTATTTTAAGACCAAATTTACGCCACCCTATTTAATAGTACATAAATAAATATGAATATGAAACTGTAAACCGAACGGCTTACCAAGTAGACATTCCAGATACCAGAAAAAATGCTTTTACGACAATTGCGAGATAAAGCTTTTTATTTATTTTATATAATTACCGTTTATTTACCAGCATTATTATTTCATTATAATTTAATCTGCCAAACTTTGTTAAAGGCATAATATAGTATCAATCTGTAGAATAGAAATGCTATAAAGTTTGCTTAAATAAATAATTAAATACCTCGCGACAAATTAAAATATTGGATTACTTTAAAAAAAGTTTAATAAATGTTTCGTTTATAGATTAATGTACATGCATATTTAAAATTTTCCAATACTATTTGTTATATGTCATAAAAAAAAAATTGCCTGTAGATTCTTTGTACTTATTATACGAACGGGGGGTATATTTTTGGAGTTAAATCGAAGTGTGGATCTTCATTTCCCACTACCTCACTAGTGATGTGCCAATTATGTGTCTGATGTCCGAGGCAGAAAAAAGATCTTTTTCTGTATCCGTTACTTTTTGGCAGATCCTTTAAATGGGTACATCATAAAATTTTACAAATATTGATTATTGACATATTATAGGCCACATTAATTATTGCAATGAGTTATCATGTTGACGACCTGTATAGCCGAGTGGTTAGCGATCCTACCTACTAAGCTAGAGGTCCCGGGTTCGAATCCCGGTAGGTGCAAGCATTTATATGATGAATATGAATGTTTGTTTCCGAGTGATGGATGTTTAAATGTATTTATGTATGTTCATATGTATGTTTATATGAATTTATGTATGTTTAAGTAAGTATATTGTATTAAAGATATCATTGTCTGGTAACCCATAACACAGGCTATATATACTTAACTTGGGGCAAGATAATTTGTGTAAAAAGTGTGTCAATATTATTATTATTATCATAATATTTACAGAGAGATATATTATAGTAGTATGCACTAAATATGACATCAAATATTTTTCAAATTTACATTTTAATAAAATATTCAATCATATGTATTTAAAAAATTTGTAAGTAGGTACCTACTTCAGAATGTCTGTTTTTGAGTAAAATCCGTATTTGCAGATCTAGACGCCAATTTATCGGTATCGACGGATATACAATTACTAACGACCAGGCACATCTCTACTACTGACATATTTCTTTGACTTGCTCCGTTCGCATCACCCCTTTCATGCAATCTCTTTCTATTATGGTACTCTGGAGTCACAACACAGGACAAATGTATCACATTACTTTAGCACAAACCCAGTACTTAGTATGCTACGGCCACACTACCTAATCGTCGTATTATTATAGCATTAATTTCCTCGGGAAGTGATGTTACACTAGGGTTCTTTGATGTAGAGAACGAGAGAGAAAGAAGACCGCCGCTGCAACCATTGCTCGCCGCCATATTTAGTGAAATTACTGGGCAAATGAGACTTAACATCTTATGTCTCAAGGTGACGAGCGCAGTTGCAGAGCCGCTCAGAATTTTTGGGTTTTTCAAGAATCCTGAGCGGCACTGCATTGCATGGGCAAGGCGTATCAATTACCATCAGCTGAACGTCCTGCACGTCTTGTCCCTTATTTTCATAAATAAAAAAAAATATTTATTGTCATTCCTAAATTAGTGCATAAATCGTGGCATGTGCCCATACCCATAAAACGATAGTGTGCCCTTAGCCTTAGTAATCTATTGGTAAGTATTTAAATAAACATTATTTTAATTGTTTCCGCTTCGGCTGAATTATCAGAAATAACGGATGCATAAAGCTGAATAGACAATAAAAATAATCATATTATTATATATAATACTAGCTGAGCCAGCAAACGTTGTATTGCCGATATTAAAATCGCGATACAAAAGTAACTGTTGATCGTAGATGGGTGAAAATTTAATGCTGACTTATAATCAAACAAATTTAAAAAAAAAAATAAAAAAAAATCGTGTGGATCACCCTTAACATTTAGGGGGATGAAAAATAGTTTTTGTCCGATTCTCAGACCTACCCAATATGCACTCAAAATTTCATGAGAATCGGTCAAGCCGTTTCGGAGGAGTTCAAAGTTTAACACCATGACACGAGAATTTTATATATTAGATATTGTTTTCTAAGCGAAATCCGAGACTCAAAATTATACGTAGAACAAAAAAAACCCGGACCGTGATCTAAATAAAACAACAGGCAGCTCAATAGAATATAAGTATTTATAGATTTAGGGCAATTATAGATATATTTGGCTGTAATGAGCGAAAGATAACAGTGAACAGCTGATTGCCGTGGCTTCAATCCAACACTGATTGTTACACGTAGTTATTATTCAAGCTGCTTCCTATACACAGTATAACAATGAATATTTCCCCTACAAGATTGCATATAAAACTCGCCTTTAATACGTGTGCAGTAGGGCTGATTTTACAAAACAATGGACACAGTCGTAAGTGAAACGTGGCGTGATAGACACGTCTTGGTATCACGAGTTGCTACGTAATGCCACTTGCTAATTGCTAGTGCGTACGGTCTGGGGGGCTATTTTATGAGCGCTCGAAATAATAGAGGAGTGGTAGTTATTAATAAGTTTCAAAGACGACAATTTTTTACCAGTACTTTCGCTTGAACCCAATTATAATTATCTAAGGATGTAAGAAAATTTATTGAAGTATGCGTTACTTTGCGGAAATCCATAATTATACAAACGATTTAAGTTTTCTTTAGTGTTAATTCCGCCAATATTTGTCATTTCATTCTCGCCAAACGACACGTCCTGAGGATGCCTTGTGTAGAGGCGAAACACGTGTCGTATTGTTTAAAAACAAATATTGGCTGAATTAACACTAAAGAAAACTTAAATCATTTGTATCTAAGGATGTGAAAATTTCAGCGCTTAATACGTTATGTGGGTGTTGAATGAGACTGAGACGTCACGCCGTATGTAGCGCTGGTTTGGGTAAAGTTTACTCGAATCCAAAAGACAACTCCCGCTCATTATTTCATTCTCATCTTATTGTAGTGACTACGCGATAATGTCGGTATCCAGTTTAAAAGCATGCTTACGCTAACAATACCTGTTATCTACATATAACAATGATACTTGCTTTGTTGTTGAAAAAACCGAAAACTCTAACACTAACAGATCTGATTTTTTACATTGCGACCAACTCAGGAGTTTCCATCCTTTGAAGTCCACACGGTGGAGATGCGGTAGCAAACTTGTAAAAAAAATGGAGTCCACTTGAGGAGGTTCTCTCCCTTTATAGTTAAACATACGTCAAAGTAAACTGAACCACTCGCTCGACATAACACTTTTACTTCTGGCACTTCTTACAATATGTCTAGTTAAGCGCAGGACGCTTCATTGCGGCTCCATGTTAGTGTTCTACGCCGGGATGACAACACCATCTATTGGTCAGGTCTGTAAGCTATTTAGCTACTCGATCAAATACCAACAAAATTTATCGAATTCCGTTAAGTAATTTACGAGTTCAATGACACACACAAGACCTTGGATTGAAAATAAAAAAGTTCAAACCAATTAAAGATCAAAGACTACTTCATCAATGTAACATCAAATAAGAATCTCCGAGTGATATAAAGCAGATGATTGAAAATGACACAAAAAAACTACTTCACTTACGATATTTTATGTGAGATATGAATAACACAACATCAATGACTACAACACTTAAATACATCTCATTTATAACAAATCTAATATAGGCATAGCATTGATCAAACAATAAAAAAAAAATCATGCTCTATATCCACATGCTCCTGATGAGAAAGAGTGACTGACAAGCAAGACATTCAACTTATGGTAAAGACACTCAGAGTTCATAGCTGAAGCCCAAATTTTGTGCAACAATTGCCCAGTTATGTGACATCACAATAATGCTCACACATAAAAGCTTTAGGTGCTGCAAGAAAAGGTTCCACTGTGATAACCACTTAGCTGGCATTATGTGCAAAGAACCATTCCACTGGTAAAAATAAACTACTATTCAATACAAATTGAGTAGAAGTACAAACATCCACATGGAAGGCCTGCAAAGCTAGTGACAAAAGATTAGAGAAGTACATAAGTACTTGTCTAATGGCTTTGTTAAAGGTTTGCAGAAGAATAATGTTTTTGGTAAGATAGATAGAGAATTTTATGATTGATTGTATATTTCACCCCCAAAAGCTGAAGCATCTCTCCCTACTGTAGCTTTAAAGCAAATAATGTTCGTGACAAGAACACTAATTCCAATTGGTTTTTTTCATGGAAAAAGAGGACAAACAAGGGTATCACTTGGTGTTAAGTAATAACCGCCACCCACACTCTCTCATATCTCCAGAGGAACCACAAGAGCATTACCAGATTTTAATTAAGGCATACACGCTTATTTTGAAGGTACCCATGTCATATCATCCCAGAAACACTGCACAAGGAAGCTTTTTCCACAGCTTTGTCATTTGTGGAAGATTGTGGTATTCATGTTTTCCTAGGAGGGAGGACTTGAGTAGGAGATTACATTTATCATTATATATATACTTTAATGTTAGTAGCCTAAAAAGCAATAGTTGATTCAATCTCTTTTGATAGTAGGTTTGCTCTGCAGGTGCCACATACAATTGCTTGTTGATATACACTCAGCTTTACCCCACTGAGACCCTATTTTTAAACATTGGGGTGAAGCCTTCATTTTAAATAGTAAAAATAAGAAAATAAGAAATCCTACTCTGAAAAAAAAAAAACATAAAAATGTATATCACTATTTTATTGATAGTGCAAATGTTTCCTCCCACACTCCTATGTGTGCTGGAAAAGGACAATCTAGGAGTTTATGACACGTTGTGGATGTACTGAAATGAGGCCAGGTCATGGTGTGGAAGAAGTCAGGTCAGCATATCACGGTCATAGCCAAATTATCTGTTATCTCTGTCTAAGCCATGATCTCTTATCCTATGCCAAAGCGACAAATTGTGGGCATTGTTCAGAATTACTCCCTCAGCAACTCAATGGTACACAACTTATTGTATACTTTTTGTGTGGTACCCACACTTTCAATGATATTTCTACTAGCTCTTATTATGTTCTCTTTAATGAGATCATATTGTGTATGGAAAGACAATTATGTTCTAATCATGCCATAATTGCAAGTAAATTACAACACCACACAAACTAAGCCTTACTAAAATTATTATAAACAAGGCAGCTTAATAATCTTGACTGAAAACAATTGAGGATATATTTCCAAGACTTGTGCAGATTTTTATAGGTTTTTCTTTTGTTTATATGAATTAATATATTTAGTGACACAAAATTATTGTTATCTTGTCTAATAAGTCTGTAAGTTAGTGAGGCTCTCATAAAACTAATAATATTCATTCCATTTATCCATAGTTAATATATTCTTTGTAATTAATACTATAACTTCAATATAACAGAACCAGTTCATAAATTAACATTTAAAACCCTAAATTGCAGCTTGCACACAGAAAATAAATTGAAGCTCTAGTAAGTATGAACCTACACTACAATAATGCATAAATTAAATTAGGCAAACTAAAAACGGAAGCATACAATTCAACACACATTCAGCAATGTACCAGCTCATTTTTGTTGCCTGATGTCCGTTGACCCCGTTTCCTGCACTCAGCGCGAAGTTGTTCCTTGTTCATTGAAGCCAGAACTTCTGGACTGAGATTCTGTCGTACCTTGCCATTATCAGTAATGGAGTTCTGACGTGGGATCGCAAGTGATGCGGCTTGGTTACGAGCTCGTCGAGTACTTGCTAGCTTGGTCATTCTACCTTTATTTAAACCCACTAAGCTTTAAGCAGTTAAATGCCTTGCTTCCATTGCATGTGATCTATGTTCTTCATAAGCACTGCTTTCCAATCTTGATTGTTTGCATAAATATATCAAAAGCAACATTGAAATTGTATTATATTATAAATATATATATTTTACACAGTATAGGTAAAATTTTCGTAATTATTAAAGGTATATAAGTATACATAGTATCATCAATGTGTATCTTATTTTTACTATTACTTTAAAAACTCAAGAAAATGAAAACCTAATAAATTATAAACAGCTTATAAAAAAGATCTCTTTGTTCTGAAAATCGTATTAAGTCACTACGAAGTTGTTAGTTGGTCGAAATTATGGGAGTCAAATTTGGTATCATGCATAAGAAAAATTATAAAATTTATTTTCTCACGTTTCACAGTTTTTGTTAATATTGGCCAGTCAAGTTTTAAAAGCGAGAACGTCAATATCTTTTCATAAAACGTTAAAATTATGCTGTTTACATTTGCACCCTTGTAATATTGATTTTATATTAGCTTATTGAAGTGTATCTAAGGTATGAGACATTGTAGCGAAACAGATTATTGATTAAAATGATTAATTTTTAATGTTGTAATATTAAAGCTACATTGCTTCAGCCCCTAATAAATAAGCTGTTCTTGGAGGTAATTTTCATTCGGGACAGTCAGCAGAAATTGATGCAATTTCTAACCTAGTTTTTTACTAAATACTACTTGATAATAAGTACTTACATCATAAATTCAGTCCTCCTAAAATTTAAGCGTTATTTAGTAGGTTTACTTATCAAAATGCTTTTATTTAATAATTATTTAATATTTAAAAACTACTTTACAAAAACCACTAACATCACTCTCTATTCATCTTTGAAAACTGACAAATGACAGGTGAAAATTGAAATCGAAGATCCTGTGACAGATTCCAGATCCAAGAAAAAATTTTCTTTTTTTATTTATTAACGGCTTGGACACAAGTCTTTTAAGCCATAATTTCTACTTGGACACTGAGGAGCACGGAAGAAAAAGCGTCAGGTAAACCTTAAACACTTTATAAAAATCATGAAACATGATCACATAGCTACTTTCTCTGAGTTATCGTTACAAATTATAATAATCTGAACGTATCTTTTGTATTGAATTGTATGGAATCTGTATATGATATAATTCTTTCTCTGGGTTTTGATTTCATGGCAGTTGTGGTCTTGCTTTGGTTAACAGCACAACAATATTATTTCAGACAGCTGTTTACAAATACTATCGGAATATACACACCTATCTACTTCTTTGCCAATGACAAAGTCCACACCTGTGTGTCTTATGAGGGCATTGCTCTTTAAATCACCTAATGAAGTTTGTTCACTTCTATAACACTAGTTTGAAAACGTTTTAAATAAGGAGTACGAGTATGATTAGCTCAACCTAATTTGTGATAATTTTAGAGGCTATAACAAGAACCATGCTATGAATAGAATTATGATGGCTCTTGTTTAGAAAATGTTTAAAAAAATCTGTATTTTCCGTCAATGCAATCCGCAGTTTTGGACTTATCAAGAGGAAAATGAAAACAATTGAAAGAGTGTATATAGTGGAAGAATACGCTGTGAAATTATTTGGAAACAACCTCACATTGATAACATGACGACAGCACTATAGTCGTATTTTTAATTGGACGAGGTCAACAGACTTACTGTGTTGTCAGTTTTTGGTGAAATAAAAATAGTGTTGTGACAAAGTGAATGATTGAAAAAACTTCCTGAATGAAACTGCCTCGATTGTCTAGTTAATAGTTAGTGTGCCGAACTGCCGATATAGGGTACGGGGTTCGAATTTTAGTCGTGCTTTGTACATGGGATTGAGCTCACAGTGATTTGGGGCAGACGTAAAACAATTATCCCATGCTGCACTGCCATCTCGTCCACAACATACTTATCGCAATGTTCTTGTTTGTGTTGCCGTACAATGTCTATAAGAGTAGCTTTAACCATTGTTGCTTCGAATGAAATATTTTTGCTCGTTAGCCACTCTTGTATTCTAGGTTTAGTCCAAGACATTTTAGGCTGCGATTCTAGTTTCGTTTTAGTTGCATTATCCGTCACTACTACGGTATTTGGTTTTAGTTTTCACAAGACCCCCCTAAACCACTTCTCAAAGGAATCGGCATTCATCTCTTGATGATAATCTTCTTTTTTTTGGCTTCAAATATTGATAAGGTGTCTTCTATGAACCCTTCTTCCTCGCCTATATGGCTGATAATTAATCGTTTGCCCTTTCTTGAAGGCTTGTTTAAGCCAGTGGTCAAGCCATCTTAGAAGGCCTGGCGGGACGATAATACTGTCTGGTCAATCCATGCCAAGATAGTGAAAAATATCGATTAATAATTATGGACAGTACAATTAAATGTAAAGAAAACAGAAAATTGTTATTACCTTCGTTGATTCAGGTTTCGTCTTTTGAAAATCATTGAAAAGTAACGTAGCGTGTGTTAGCGTAACGACTTATTGAAACCACCTAATAATAATATAGAGGAGTAATTATAGTACGGAATAATATATTACAATAGTTTAGAAGACAATAAAGAAGTGTTAATGTTCGCGACGACTACTGGCAAGTAATTAACTACTAAAAAATGATTTTTATAGTGACGGCTTACCCATAAGTTCCCGTGCATTCTAAACACTGTTAATACTTCACTGTTCACCTTTACATTGAAATAAAACTTGTTCCATTATGTGTGAATTACATGTGAATTGTTAAGTTCGACTATAGACAGTGTGATATTATCAATTGCAAAAGTGTATTAACTCACTAAGTGAAGTTATCAATTGAATCTGTGTCTATCAAACGGAGGGTAACACAAATAAGAGTCCACGTCACCCGTTTGAATCACAAATAATTCTCATTTATACTATTAATTGCGCCAATTCGTTAACCGCGTCTGTGGCGTATCGGTATCTAAAGTATACTTGAGATCCGCAGGGCCCTGGTTCGTATCACACCCGTTGGTCAAGAAGTTTTTTTTTCCGTTTTTATTTTAATTTGGACTTTATCAATAATAACTACATCAAAACCGTTACAAAAATATGGTTGGAACTTGTGAAGCGTGTAGAGAGCACATTAGTGTTACCGTAAAACGTATAAAATGTACTCAATGCAATTGCATGTTTCATTCCGAATGCGTCCGATTTACGGGGGACTCGACATCGTCTAGAACACAATAGAAGTGCCCAAACTGTGTGGCAATTGCCAGGAAAGGCGGATACAATAGTAGCACACCGATCCGCGCAAACAAATCGAGTAAAGTAGCACGCTCGACACGCACCGACTCTGCCGATCCGACGATATCCGTGTGTGACGACACAAGGGCAACTACAGCCGCCAATTCTATGTTAATTGGTCGTTTCGAAAGTATCTTAGACGCTAAGTTGAAAGCAATTAAGGATGAAATTGTTGAAGAATTGAAATCGACAGTCTTTAATGAACTAAAAAATGAAATAGTTTCTTTGTCTTCAGAGCTCTCCCAACTTCAGGTTGCACAAAATCATCTACAGTCAGAAAATGACCAGCTAAAAAGCGATTTATGCACGTTGCAAGCTCGTGTCACCATTTCTGAGGATCAGCTTTCCGACTTACGCTCTCAGTTCGGTAGGCAACAGTAACCGGGTAAAATTAATAATCTAGAAATGGTATGACTGCCCCAGATGACTAGCGAATCGTCCACTGATCTAGTGTTGAAAATAGCGGAGTATGCCGGCGTCGAACTCAAGCCAGGTGACATCGAATTTGCGCTCCTTATCCAGCCCCAGAGACCCACAGCAGGAAGGCCTAAACCCATTGTTGTGAAAATGAGGGACCGAATGTGTAAAGATATATGACTGTCGGGCTTAAAAAGAAAAAAGGGTATTTGCACAAAAGATATAGGGTTCAGTGGACTGGAGAAAAAATTTTTCGTGGACGAGCACCTAACACCAGAAAACAAACAGCTTCTTTAAAAAACTAAAAGTTTCGCACAAAAAGAAGCATTCAAGTTTGTATGGGTTAGGAACTGCAACATTTTTTTACGAAAAATCGAAGAATCACCGGCCTTAAGCATACGAACGGAAAACGATCTGATCAAGTTAAAGTGATCTTCTACAAAATGTCTCATGCTACATCCACATTAAACACAAACACGAAAACACAACATATTTCGCTAGACTTTCAACAACAACTATCATCGCACAAGCTTAACATAACCGCCAGACATTACAATATCATCTTAGTAACAGTCATAAATCAAAACCACGCACATTACTCATTCAATAATATTTTTTTATCATTATAATATATTGGTACATTCTCTAAACTCACAGGCGTTAATCCTTTAAGTGTACCAAAACTGAAGAAGTACGTCTTAATATTAAAAACCACTATTTTAGTTTAATCCTTATCACAGAGTCTTGGTTAACTAGTAGTATCTACGACCATGAAATTTACGATAGTAGATACGATATCTTGCGTCATGATCGAAATCCTGAAAATCACTCAAAAACAATAACATTGGGTATCCTTTAAAACTCACGTTGGGACAATCTACATATTCCGATGAAATCTCAGTATGCAATGGCTTTAGTAAATACTTTGAAAGCGTATTCTTAAATCCAGCAAATTCAAACGATGCGCCAAGTTTCACAAATATTACACACAACGAAACGATATGCAATATTATTATTCGAGAAGATGAAACTCTCAAATTGCTAAAGTCGTTGGATACAAATAAGGGAGCCGGTAGCGATGGCATTCCCTCAATTTTTCTACATAAATGTGCTTCTTCCTTGGCTAAGCCTCTTTCCATAATCTTTAATCTGTCCCTTAACGTTTTCTGCGCCTTCCCAGATAAATGGAAACAAGCTTTAATAGTTCCCATTCATAAAAGTGGATGAAAAACTAAAATTGAGAACTACCGGCTAATATCAATCCTCAATCGGATAAACAAACTATTTGAGACGGTTATCAGCAAACGGATTACCCCAACAATTGCTAGGTCTATCCCCTTCGAACAACATGGTTTTATGAAGGATCGTTCCACCGTGACTAATTTTACAACAAAATTAAAATGGGTATCATTTTCGAGATTCTCGGGAGTGTCGGTAACACATTTGTATTTCAAAAGTCATCTGTTTCAGCTCTATCAGTTTGAACACCCTCAATAGCTATGAAAACGACACCCATGATGCAAAAATAGTCAATTTCATGCGGCCGCCATCTTGGATTTACATTTTGACAGCACTATCTATTTCAGCACCCTCGAAAACCATGACAAATTACATGTAGGTAACTAGTCCAAAATAAATAAATATAAAAAACATCCTCGAAAACCAAACCACACTAATAAAAAAAATGATAATAATGCAGCCGCCGTCTTTGTTTAACATTGTGAATTTATTACAATCAATCATACGGACTTATAATTCGAGTACCTACAAATTATAATAATAATATTAAAACAATAAATCATTCTTACCTTTCAAATTCAAACAGCCGTATACCACGCAATACGCTGGCATTTTTGAAAAGATCGCGTAAACAAATAATTAAGTGAGTGTGACACTCGTCTCGTATTGACCGCGAAAACAGCTTAAGGGCCTCGTCGATGCGCATGTTTGTGTGAGTGTCATTTCGATGGTTTGTAGGTAGTTTCCGTACTGGTACATGTGTCTACTGTGACTAAATGTAGCAATAAAAACGCCCTTGAATTCAAAAAAATTCCCTTTTATTTCATTTTATGAAAAAAAACAAAACATAATCGATTTTTTTTAATAACAAGCTAGTAAGTCATCAATAACAAAAAAGTTTACATACCTATGCACTTTGAGTGAATAAAGACTTAGAAATTAATGAATATAAATGGTAAATTTGTAATATCATGCATGTTGCTTAGACTTTTTTGATGTGTGTTATATGGATTACAATTGATCTTGGTTCTTTTTCCATATTTCAGTCAAAATAAGGTGCAAAAATAAATATTTCAATTCTAATAAATTACAGTGTATTTGGGACATAAAAAAAAAAAAAAAGGTAAATTTTCACCAAATTTCGTGAAAAAAAAATTATTTTGAAAAAGATGAAAATAAAAAACCAAAAACTTGGTTTTTTGGATTTTTCACATAAATTTTGAGGTTATGTAAAAAAATTGTAAGAACAAAAGTTGTAGATCTTTTTATTATTTTTAACTTTGCCATTTGACTTTTTTCCATATAACTTGCAGTTTTGCCGGAAATTGAGATAAAACATTTTTTTTAAAACACGTCCCTTTTTCCACTTCCCGACCTTAAATCGCCCGTAATTTATTTTTCCTTTAATTTTTTTATATTCTCTTTCGTTTCCAATGGGAGTCATCCTACTATTTTTCTTTTCACTTTTTATCATTTTCGAATGCTTATGCACTGGTCTATTATGGTTAAAGTTATAAAAAAAGGACGAGACGAGCAATACGTTCAGCTTATGGTAAGTCATACACCCTGCCTATAACAATGAAGTGCCGCTCAAGATTATTGAAAAATCTAAAAATTCTGAGCACTACAACTGCGCTCGTCACCTTGAGACATAAGATGTCAAGTCTAATTTTCCCAGTAATTTCACTAGCTACGCCGCCCTTCAGGCCGAAACACAGTAATGCTTTCACATTACTGCTTCACGGCAGAAATAGGCGCCGTTGTTTCAATTCTCCTCGTTTTTAATTTTTATCGAAATAACAGGCACATAAGAAAATGTTGATTAAATTTGTTTATTTAAAGAATGACTACTAGAAGAACGAATGCCAAAGGTATGGTGAGTCGTGAAATATATTATGATCTCGCAGTAGAAGAAGTTGAAAAGTTTAATTTTTATAAATATATACCTCCAAGTTATATCATCACTTTTATTTAACAGCCCTTAATATTTCTCAAAAATAATACGTTTCAACTCTCCTTGACCCCTGTTTCATCTTACCTCGGTATGAGGGGTGTTGAAAGCAGTTGACTTGTTACGCTTAAGTAAATTTTTCACCACAATATTTAGCTAAAAAAAATATTTTTGAATTAGGCGTTACTTTGCGGAAATCCATAATTACACAAATGATTTAAGTTTTCTTTAGTGTTAATTCCGCCAATATTTGTTTTTAAAACAATTCGACACGTGTTTCGCCTCTACACGAGGCATCCTCAGGACGTGTTGTCTCGCCAAAATCTGGCACGAGACCAGTCGTGTAGAGGCGAAACACGTGTCGAATTGTTTTAAAAACAAATATTGGCGGAATTAACACTAAAGAAAACTTAAATCATTTGTACAATATTTAGCGTTTACAATTTCTTAATGTTAGTCATTCACAGGTGTAAAGAATGACCTATTGTTTGGTACTAACATCATACGATTTGTCAATAGTATTTGGTTTATGAAAAAATATGTGAAAATTGATTCAGCTTCCCCTCGGTCTCCCCTACCTATAGCACGTAGATTGACCATACTATTCAAACTTTAAACCAAGTCAGTAGAAATACCTATATACTACGACAGTAATTAGTATTAATATGAGTTGTAGAGGCAAACATTCATTGCACATAGCCATGAAAAATATTCTTGCGTTTCTTTCTTACAAGCGCCTTTCACGCATGCGCCATATTTATCGTCAAAATCAACCAGCCTCCATCTCTTAGCGTCGAACCAGCATCCAGCCAGTTTGATATAAGCTTGTAAAGTGACGTACTGCCTCCAAATTGGTTATTTTTGGCTGAAAAATTTGTTTACGAAGTCCTGACAAAGAGGTAAATTGATAAATACTTAAATAAGTTATTGTTTAAACCCTGAGTTTTCGGATTGATTGCCTTTTCTTATTTTTGATAATATGAAGGTACCCATCAGAATATAGGTAAGTAGGCAATTGTGTCGCAAGTGTTGGAATTGTATTGAATGTATTTATTCAATAACTATCTAGTGAGCGGTGAATAGTGCACCTCTCTTCACCTAAACAAATGCATATTAAACAAAATTTCATATCAAATTTAAAAATATTTTTTGTTAATTACGATATTTGTACAATCATTATTTCGTTTTTCCCTGTCCTTGCAACGAAATATTGTCATAGCACTGGTAAACTATGCGTAAAAAATGTATCTTATACGGAAATAAAAATTAACATGAAATTAATAAATATATCGCGTCACGAATCGAAATAAAAACTATCCTATCTATCAAATTGGATTATACTGCACAGTGTGCAAAATTTTATAAAAAGCGGCTCATTAGTTTAGGAGTTCATCGCAGACAAACGTGACAAGATTTTTTTATCTTCTAATATATAAAATTCTCGTGTCATGGTGTTAAACTTTGAACTCCTCCGAATCGGCTCGACCGATTCTCATGAAATTTTGAGTGCATATTGGGTAGGTCTGAGAATCGGACATCTATTTTTTATCCCCCTAAATGTTAAGCCACCCTTAATTCCACACGATTTTTTTTTTAATTTGTTTGACATTTTTTATTAAATTTTTTATGAGTCAGCATTAAAAATACATACAACTTAAATTTTTCACCCATCCACGATCAACAGTTACTTTTGTATCGCGATTTTAATATCGGCAATACAGCGTTTGCTGGGTCAGCTAGTATTATATATAAAGATGATGATTTTAATCATATTTGTATGTATACATCGTACATGCGTTATTATACCCTTGTGTTCATTTTATAAATGTAAACTTACACAATTTAAATAATCTAGGTAAATAATTCATGTCTAAAGGTATTACTAATATTATTAAAATCGCATTACAACACTTTGAATCTTCGTATCTTTGTCTAATTACCTATGTGCATAATATGTTGGCTTTGTCCCGTTTATTTCGAATAGAATTGAACCGATTTGGATTTGGTTTTTAGTGATGTTTTGAACATGAGATCAGTGGCGTGCATTGATTTTCTAGCAAGGTAGGCACTGTAGATCTTACTAGTCGTAGAAGAGCTTTAGAATACGCAAAGATTACTTACTAAGAGTTCAATAGTTTGGTAATAAAATATTGGAACCTTACTTTTACACTAGTGCTATATTTATTTAGGTTCATAACGAGATAACTGCCTAAATGCCTATATGATATGCACGCCCCTGCATGGGATAACATTTATGGGCACAGTTCTATAGGGAGTTACTCACTTAGTCCGTTTGGTGGCGCAACCAATATGACCCTGGTGTCTGTGTGGTGTCTCGGTGAAATATACCATTAAGGGCCGATTTTTCAATCCTCAGTTAAACAACTAGATAAGAGAAATTCGACGAATAGCGCAATTTCGAATTTTTCAACAGGCAGATAGAAGTTATCGAATGAATTAAGACTATATCGGGTGATTATATTTATCGGCCCCTTTGGGAGCCGGTTAAGAGCTATCGGTGGGATAATTAGGACGTGTTTTTAAGTTTTTTAGGCTATATTTGTAGATAAGTCATTCTCTAGTTATAAGTGTATTATCTATGCTCATGTCAAAAGATCTAATGATCTAATAACTATCATCTTTTGACGACTACACACGTAATTTATGTAATTACTGTCTAATATAGTAGAAATTATAATATAATGGATATTTTTGAGAAAATTGACGACTTCGCGATTGAAGAAGAAATCTATTTCCTCAACTTTGTAAACCCTCCGGACAGAAAAACAGTGTTGTGAGAGAGAGAGACCAGATTTTATTAGTATTTTTTAATGATACCTCAATATCATAGAAGTAAGTACCACGAAACCAAATTTAAATTGAAATAAACTGAACAAATAAACGACTGAATTAGAGGTTTGTTGTTATTAATTGTTGTGATAAATGTCTAATGTCAAACAAGCATCCTTTCTCTGTCTTATGTGTTAAATAATATATATGTCCATCTCGCTTGTACGTATGAAGTGTGAAGTTGCTTCGACAATACCACAGACAATTATTCTTTGGATAAAAAGCGATTGAAAAATACAAAACTTTTACTCGTTAGATAAACAGTAAGTTAATTTTATTCTCTCGATAGTTATCTGGTGATATATCTGAGGATTGAAAAATCGGCCCTAAATGTCTGTTTATTCATTTACTTAAGTAATTTGTTACCAAATAAAAAGATACTATATCATTAATACTTCAAATAAATAAATAATAGAGTATTATTGATTTCTTGTTTAACTAGCTAATACCCGCGACTTCATCCGCATCACACATGACTGAGACCGTAGTGTTTCTTTAAACTTTAATAACTTTAAATTGAATCTAGATATCGTTATATTTCTTTTTATAATACAACTACTTTACAGTATCCTTGGGCGTAATAAGCTTGAAGCAAGCTCGTATGTATGGAATCTCTGTGAAGTAACCTTCCGTTATGCTGGAGAAAGTACAAAGAAGAAATATAGAGAAACATTTATTTCACAAAACACTCACAGGTTACACTTAATATAAAAAGATAAAAGTACAAAACAAACCAATAAAATAACGTAATTAAATAGTAATTTATTTAATATTAGAGAGTTCCTGCGCAGCGCTCGACATAATATAATAAATAATTCAATAAGGCATGAACTTATATATATTTATTATTATAAACAAAACAAATCTTATAAGGCATTAATAATAATATAGACATAAATCTCAATGAAAAAAAGTCGATAATAATATATTTCGATGTTTTAAAATAAAAAGTAGCATTAAAAGAAACATATATCAACAAGCATATATCTATAATACTAGACTATATAAGCGAAAACTGGGTTACTACCCGTACTTGTACCAACCCGACGGTGACCCAACTCATCAGTTGCCTCGGACACAACTCCTCTCACAACAACACAACTGAGTCCTCGCATAATAGTGTCTAGCAATAGCAATGTAGGTACATGATAATGTAATTGGTATTGTAACCATTTTAATCAAAATAAATAAATAATTAAAAAGGGGCCCAGTGTCTGAGAATAAAATAAAACTAAATAAACAAATAAAAATAAATTATAATGATAAAACTAAATAAAACTTACAAGTCTTTAATTGAATTAAATCTATCCAGTAGTTATTCCGTGATGCGCGCACAAATGTAAGCCTCTATCATTTTATGTATATAGATTAAATATTATTTAATACGATAATATTCATAATTCTGGCGAATTGAGATAACTTGTAAATATATACAATCACTCCTGTCTCCCAGATGGGTAGGAAGAGATTCCAAACCACCATATTGCGGTAGTTCTGCCACTGCGGGCTTCATCATACCTTTCATATATTATGTATGGACTGTTATTCCTAGTCTTTGACCTCTTTTTAATACATTCTAGACCTGATCGTCGAATATACGTCTAATTCGACCTCACCCATGTCAGCCATTAAAATTTAATTTATAATTTTGTGCAATCAATCTGCTTATTTTTAATACATCCACTCATAACCAAACCCCAAGATAATATCTTTACCAATAACCATCGCTACCTCTTATTGTCAATGTTCAACCAGTGGGAGGCTCCTTACCAGTGGGAGGCTCCTTTGCACAGGAAGCCGGCTAGATTATGGGTACCACAACGGCGCCTATTTCTGCCGTGAAGCATTAATGTGTAACCATTACTGTGTTTCGGACTGTAGGGCGCCGTAGCTAGTGAAATTACTGGGCAAATGAGGCTTAACATCTTATGTCTCAAGGTGACAAGCGCAATTGTAGTGCCGCTCAGAATTTTTGGGTTTTTTGAGAATCCTGAGCGGTACTGCATTGTAATGGGCATGGCGTATCAATTACCATCAGCTGAACGTCCTGCTCATCTCGTCCCTTATTATCATAAAAAAAATGTTCTTAATCTCTCCACAAAGCTGTCATTTCTACAGCATTCGTCCTTCTTCTGTCACACCCAGCATTTACGAACATAAATAAGCTTAGAACCAAATACTTCTAGCTATGAATAGACGTGCCTTGTTGGAAACTTCTGGCTGCTCAAAAACGCGTTTAATCGGATTTATACGCCATAAATGAAATTGCAGAAATCATGCTCAATAAAGGCTACGTCGATCAGTGTATTAACATATTATACACAGACATCTATATTTAATAATAAAAATGCGCTGAGAAATCTGCAAGAATTGGAGGCATAAGTACCCAATTTGGCCGGGAGAAGGTTAGAACGGTTCAATTCTATGGTGTGTCTCAAGTAGTCTTGTTAAATCGACTTATGACCCTATGTTTGTAAGAATATATTAAAGTCTGGACCACTTCCGGTTTAATTCACTTTTAATAAAGCTGCTTGTGAGGCAGTAGTATTAAAAAGGAAAATTTAATTATTGTTATTTAATTTACAGATAATTGTTTTTAGCTTTGATTTATGTAAATTATTATTATTGGTAATAATATGTACTACAAAATACATTAAAGTGATATTATTTTTAAAACTTTTGTTGATTTTCTCGCCGTTAATTTTCAAAGCTTGTGTTGGTGAGTTTTATGTAAACTTAATATTTTCATCCTCCCCAGTCAATAAAATACAAGTTGGGTGGGCGGAATAACGCCTGCCGTAAAGTGACGAGCAACAGTGCAAACATATTCTCCGCAGTGAACAACTTCTTCGCTGATTCGCCTTTGGTGAATCAGCTCAAAGGAATAATGGTATGTCTGTTTTCTATATAACTATATCTAAATATGTACTCAATTTTATCCAAGGCGTTGGAACTGAATAATATCAATAGCCGATATTTCGTACGTTTAGTCTTAGGTACTTTGAACAAATTTGTCATAATTCGCTTCTCAATTAAAATGAGAAAGCGCTCATAACAAGCTCATTGAAAATGGTGCGTTGGCGATGTATTTTGTTTTAACAATTGAAATGTAATTACTTAACAAAATTATTAAAAACGTCAAGTTTGAAACAAATTTTAATTTAAAGGGGCACTCCATCCAAGTTTGGTTATACTGTTATTTGAACAGTTCTTCCCTGAACACTTTATCATTGCGTGGCGTTGTATTCAAAGCGCGGTCAAAACACAACTGAACGAAAACTCTGCCTAATAGACGCGTAGGCAGAGTTTTGCTTCACACAATTTTTGAGCGTGATTGTGAGTCTAGTTGTTTATTGTACGACATTGTTTATTGGAACAGGTTCTAAATAAAAGTTCCTGTAAATTCAAATGTAGCCTTTTTTAATATTACAATTTTGATAACTATGCGTACATACAAGAATAGCTAATTTCAAGTTATACCATGGATATAGTCTTGCCATAAATACTGAAACAAAGAAAAAAAATTTCTATTGCAAATAACATTTATTACCTACTTTTACAGTGTGTTAGTTTAATACATAAATATAAAACAATTTAAAATATAAAAAGCTTATTCGAAGTGGTCTCCATTGGCTGCAATACAGTCCTTTATACGTTGAGGCTAGTTATCAATGGAAGCACGCACTCTGTGTTCTAGAATTCTTTTGCTTTCGGAGAAGATTTCTTCGAATTCTTTCCCGTAAGGGAAAGTGCACGGCCAGATCTTTTTCTGTCACAGACAGAGGAGGCCTCATTGAACTCATAAGCCCGGTATGCAAACATTTTACTACGCGTATGGAGAGTTTTAAAAATTGTATTTGGCTCCATACCTACTTTGTGTAATGCCATCATAGTGATTCGGTTCTCTTTATCGCCCCACTCCATTTTAATATCGCTATATTGTACTATGTATTGGCGCCAAAATGAAAAAACTCAATCATAAAAAGATGACAAATTCCAAATTCAAATGTATTACTTTGTTTATTTTTAATTGTAACGGTATTTATGACCAGACTTAAGTATAAGAGTATTGTTCATAAATTAATTTTATATTTAGACTCGTCAAGGCAGCAGTGCAGAACCCGCGCCACCAGATGAAAATCGCTTTGAGAGTCGTCGACCCCCGCCGGTCAACGTCGCCGTCAGTCCGGCAGGAAGGTGCGTGATTGTAGTTCTAAGTATTTCACGTTGAACAACGACTACTAACATCATATGTGGGTATATAAATTCATCAATATCAAGGTAAAGCTTTCCAGTGGAAGACAACATTGCACAGAATAGGTAGGCTCACTGGGTGCTCAGTGGTTAGGCATCACAGCGCTGCGTTTTTCTGCCGCCAAGCAGTGCAAACTGCAAACACTCTTTGTATTTTAGAGCCTCGTAGGTTTGAATTACATGGGTACTTGGGCTTATCATCTTTTGAGGAAGTAGAGGAGGACAAATGTTTAGGTTTGTGCCCAATGAGCAAGCTGGTATTCTAGTTGCTATTACTTATAACTTATGGGGAAACCCAAGTGCCTCAGCATACGCGATTAATTCACGACTAACTGCCAAAAACCGCTGTTTATCTATGTGTTAGGTACCTATACAGAAGTTGGTCGTTGATCAACCAATAACAAAGTTGTACTCGTAGCAAGGATAACACAAAAATGAAGAAAATATTTCATTCATTTCATCATTCTTCTCAGGCCGGAGGCATATATTTTAAATGGATTGTAGTTTTTGATGTTTATTACGTGATTTAAAATTCTATTTTTAATCAAAATACATAATTATATGATAATGACTAAATTAGCGTGGTCAGTAAATGTGTGTTACGTTATATCTAACCTTTACCCGTAAATTCCATGACAGTTCGGCCATTAAGTTAGGTGAGACTGTGAGAAGTAAGATTGAGACGGCAGAAATCTTTGCGCTAAAGTACCTACATGCTCTTTGCGCCTGGATAAGAATCAAAAAGCATTTGTAATAATTTTATACAAATAATATAATGGATATTTGAAAAAATAATATTTTTATGTATCCTACAATAGGTATATTTACATAGTTACTTGGTGTTCTCGGATTCAACTCACTAGAGCTTATTTTTTTTTATTGAAATAAGGGACGAAACGAGCAGGACGTTCAGGTGATGGTAACCGATACTTCCTGCCCGTTACAATGAAGTGCCACTCAGGATTCAAGAAAAACCCAAATGCGGTCGTCACCTTGAGACAAGATATTAAGTCTCATTTGCCCAGTAATTTCAGTAGCTAGGGCGCCCTTCAGACCGAAACACAATAATGTTTACACATTAATGCTTCACGGCATAAATATTCGCCGTTGTGGTACCCATAATCTAGCCGGTATCCTGTGCAAAGGAGCCTCCCACTGGTATTGTTATTGGTAGCTTTTGTGGATTAGTCGCATTGATTGACCTGATTTTGGAATTGTTAGTGTACCCAGATATCTATTCAGACCTCATAATCAAGTCCTGCTTGCCATGAAGCGTGTCCGTATTGTGTCACAAATACGTGCTTATGGCATCAGGACCAGAATGTGATCTGTTTTCCTGTCGTTGCGAATGCTTGGGGTCTTGTGAGGTGATACCAATTTGAATATTTTTATTCAAAATAGGATTGAAAATCGAAATCGAAACGTCAAAAACTAGTCTAAAAACTAAAACCATTCAAAATAGTACGCCTCAAACCTGAGAAGAATGGGGGCAAGAAACTCGGTGGGCTTTTTTAAATTTCGTTACAATAGATGTAATATCGTACAATAGAATTTATTATTAAATAGCCTGAGGTCGTTCGCTCCATTCCCAGTGTGTGGTATCATTAAGAAAATCATTCTATATTACATTTTACCACACAAACGTTTTTTAACAATTCTTGTGATTTTCGTTACACTTTTGTTTTGTACCTTTTCGTGAATAATGTAAAAGATTCACATTGTCAATTGTAATTCAGTTAAAAGGTAAAGTTTTCTTACTTTTATGTCGTTGTAATAATGTATATGAATAAATAGAATAAGTCACTTCAAATCAGGATAACATAGTTTCGATGAATTTAGTTATGGTTGTAAATAGAAACTCAGGCTGTTCAAAAATTCGTCGGTGCACTGTACTATATATTACGAAACAGATGGAGCACCAAATAAATCACAGGAGCGTTGCCGGCCTTTTAAATATTATCTATACATAACTAGCTGATTCCCGCGACTTCGTCCGCGTACACACATAACTTAGCACGTAGTACCTACTTTTAAAATCTTTTTGTTTCTTAAAACTTTAATAACTTTATATTAAATGAAGATATTGCAATATTTTTTTCTAGATAAGGGCCAAGTGTCTAAGGAATAAAACTTAGAATAATTAATTATTAAAATATATCCAATAGTTTTTCCATGATGCGCACACAAATGAATACCTTGTATCATTTTATTTATATTGATAAAATATATTACTTGGTTGTCTTGTTTGTGTGGAGAAGAGTCATAGGAAAGTAACAGGTATGAAGATTATTATCATCCATTTAATATCTCAATTCGATTCGATCATTCAAAAATCTTCAGAAAGGCTCGTGGGGCGGGTGTTTCTGATTTCTGGTCCATGTACGTGAAAGGTTGATACTTTGTGTGACTTGTCAATCCTCAGTGTTATAGCGAACTTTGCTTTCATTGCTATTAAAAAGCGTCATGTTAAGTATTTTTTCATCTAATCAAATGTTGAAATAGCGTAGTTGGATGGACTTATTGAAGTTGGTCACGCGTTATCGGGTTGGCAGGTGGTCTAATCGCTAGTATATCCTAATTATATGGTTTCACTTGAAGAATTTTAAAATTTCCTAGTTGTCACTAGAAATCTCTTAAATTAGCTTCGATCGCAATGTATACAAAGATAATATATTCCATTGGAAACTCTGTTTTCTTTGACAACAAACGGCAATAGATTTATTAAAATTCCAAACTTAAAGCTTCCAAAGCTTTTAGCTAATCTTCTGGTTTATAATTCGATGACAGTAAATTAACAATTACAGTAGGTAGTTTTTAATTAAACTAATAATTATTTATTGAGATTAATTTATTTTGGATTGATCATATAATAATGTTCCGTTTCTGTAGCACCGTTTCCGAGCGATCGACAACGTCGACTATCAAAAATCAAGTCATCAATCATGTGAGCTTCCTGAAGCCTGCAGGGAGCTCCGCTCTAGACAGAAAGGCTTCTATCATTGATGAAACTACGGGTATCACACGTACACAGATGAAAGGTAAGTATTAGGAAAACAGATCATAATTAAATTCACACTTATAGCCAGTAGCGATTGTTTTCGACATTACCTGACCAATGAGCATTCAGCGCGCTCGCTAACCTCAGTTGGTTCACTGAATTGTTTGCTTTAAGAATGTAGTGGTGCTCACAGATGCTAATGAAGTACGACTACGGACATTCTAATGCTGTTTATTACATTGTCACAGGAGATGAAACGTGGATTTATTGTTTTGAACCCGAAAAAACAACAACAATCTGTTGAATGGCTGTTTGAAAATGAGAACAGGCCAACAAAAGTGAGGCAGGTGAATAACGTTGGTAAAAAAAATATCGCATTTTTTTTCCTCAGCTACGGTATCTGCACAATTCCACTTGAGGATCAAAAGAGTGTGAATGCCGAGTGGCATTCTATCATTTGTTTACCCAGGGTGTTAAAAAAAGTTTGCGAAAGACGACTAAAAAGCCGCGTTCTCCTACATCATGACAACGCTTCTTCACACAAGGCCAACAAAACTAAGTCATTTTTAGCTTTCGAAAAAGTTCAACTCGTCACCCATCCTGCATATAGCCCCGACCTTGCACCCTGTGATTTCTGTATTTTCCCAAAAATCAAAGATTTGGTGAGAGGTTTCACTTTTACCAATTCCGAAGAGGCAGTGATAGCGTTCAAATTTCAATCAGCATTTTACATATATATATATATTACATATATAAAAATAATCAGCACGTGAAAACATGTCTTCAGATCTGTGGTCCTCCTGTTTTAAAAATGGTTCGATTGCATAAAAAATGTTTAAAATGTATAGGAGAGTATTTTGAAAAGCAATAAACTTAATATTTTGTTTATAACATGTTGTTTTTTTAAGTTACGCAAAACTTTTAGTGTGACCTACGTATAATAATATTACGCACGATTGCATAATAACCTAACATTTGGCACAACAATTATGTACCTCAAAGATGATGGACGATTTCGTAAATAATGTTGTTAGATAAATTTATTACAAGAGGATTGGTGTTGATTATTAAATTAAACGCGGTTAAAAAGGAAATAATTATTGTATATTACCGATTTTGAAAGTTGTATGTTGATGCTGAAAATTTGATATAAATAATTATTGTAAGAGCCGTTTACAGAATACATCAAAATAAATGAAATTACGTTATATAAATAAATATATTTCCTCTTGTTTCCATTTGTTTGTTGGATAACAGCACCCATAAAACAACTACTGGCTAAACAATCATGGCATGATCTCGACTTGAGACATCGTCGAAATGTTTATAAGCTCAACAAGCCTCGAATCATGGTTAACATCTCGATGTTAGTACTAATAATGTTCCTATACGCAGTTTCAATATATCGGTGGTTAAAAAAAGTACCTAAGTGCCTATCAAAATAATCATAATTACTAATCTCTATAATTTAAACAGAATTCCGTGAGGCATTTCGCTTATTCGACAAAGACGGCGACGGTACAATAACTAAGGAAGAACTGGGCCGTGTGATGAGAAGCCTGGGTCAGTTCGCAAGGGTAGAGGAGCTGCACGATATGTTGCAAGAAGTGGACAGTGATGGTGAGTAACATAACAAAATATGTCTTAATTATTAAGTGTTACAAAATGACAGCTACTTTTTAACTGACTTCAAAACGGAGGAGGTTCTCAATTCGATAGATATTTTTTTCATGTATGTACACCGATTTCCGTAATACTTCTTTAGTTCGATGCGGAATAGATGCCATTTGGTCCCATAAAAATTTTACATAGTTTGGCCCAGTAGTTTTCATTTTATAATTTTTTTTGTCTACGTTGATGATATAATTGTTTTTTGTGTACTGCTTTTTTAGGAGTTTGCATTCTAGTTGATTATATAAAGGAAAAAGTAAAAAGTAAAAAATTAAAAATAAACTTCGTTTAGAAAAACCGTTTTTTTAAACGTAGTTTTTTTTATTTCTTTTCACAAATACGATGTAATTGCTAATCTTTATTCGCAAGCGCATACGTACAATATAAAACGCCTCTTTATTTATGGTAGAAGCGATCAAACGGGTGGACGGGATCGGTGTTACCCAAAGTTAAGTGATCACCCCAGGTAACAAAATTTTGCAACTCCAGAGAAATTACAGGAGCGTTGCAGACATTTAAAAAAAGGTGTTCGCTCTGTTTTTGAAGATCCCAAGTCGTATCGTCCATGAAACACCGCAAAAGGAAGCTCATTAGGTACATAGTTTGTTTGTACGAGGAGGAAAATTCCTTGAAAACCGCACTGTACAGGAACGCCACATATCAAGATGGTGGAGATGATATGCTAATTTATGGTGTTTCTACCTTTAACCTAAATTTCCAAAGTTTCTTTCACAATCCAACTTAACCACATCTAAGTCATGCCAAAATATTTAATCTATGGACTTGCTTTGCCATAGCGACTCTAACTTCCACATAATGTAAGTTAGTTACTAGAGAAGGGAGCATCCACAGTGCATCTCGGGACTGAGCATCTGTCTTCATTTCACTCCCGGTCTTTCTGTTTGACTGATGACTTATGGAGGCATTTTTTTTCATGAAAATAAGGGACAAGACGAGCAGGACGTTCAGCTGATGGTAATTGATACGCCCTGCCCATTACAATGCAGTGCCGCTCAGGATTCTTGAAAAACTCCAAAAAATCTGAATGGCACTACAACTGCTTGAGACATAAGATGTTAAGACTCATTTGCCCAGTAATTTCACTAGCTACGGTGCCCTTCAGACCGAAATACAGTTATGCTTACACATTACTGCTTCACGGCAGAAATAGACACCGTTGTGGTACCCGTAATCTAACGGGCATCTTATGCAAAGGAGCCTCCCACTGGTTGGCATGCATACGGCCGCGTTTGCGTTTCTCTTAAGGCTAATTTTGGGCTTGCTTCGGTATGTGAATCCCTTCGAAGCCACACAGGCCTACCCAGTTCTATTTGCAGATTAAGACTAACTTTGGGATATTTTCAGGCGACGGCAACGTAAGTTTCGAAGAATTCGTCAATATACTCTCAAAATCTATGTCAGGATCTGGAGGCAACACAAGCTCAGCTGAGCAAGAAGAAAGAGAACTGCGAGATGCGTTTAGAGTATTCGACAAACATAACAGAGGTTATATTTGCGCGTCGGATCTGAGAGCTGTACTGCAGTGCCTCGGTGAAGATCTATCTGAGGAAGAAAGTTAGTAATCAACTGTTCATTATTTACGTTTATAAGATAAAAGAAATACGCGAAAATAATTCAATCAATTTAATGTGTATTAATTTATATAATATGAAATCTCCACAGGCTAGAATTTGCTTCACTTAAATAGTTTTTATTATTGCAGTTGAAGACATGATCAAAGAGGTGGACTCCGATGGGGATGGACGTATAGATTTCCTGGGTATGTATTTAACTTGATAATTTATACATCTAGATAGAGTTTCTTGCTGTTAGACTACAGATAAAACAGGCCAGGAATACTAGTTTAGTGTGCGTGCGTCTTATACTCGCGATTTGTATGAAACTTTGTGTTCGGATACAACATTGCGTGCATTGCTCAAAATATATGTTAACTCTATCCCTTTTTTTCGAAATATGAGTAATTTCCTGTCTCTATCTTCTTTCTCTGTATTTTAATTTTTCATGTCTATAATTTAGTCATAGTAAATTTTATCAAGTACAACTTTTACAAGACTATATGCGAATAATACTTGTATTACGCCAGACGCTTACAAGCTCTTTCTTTGCGTGACGATTTCTATTCTTCAGCCTTCCCGTCGCAAGCTCCGTTAGAGAAATACTTTTCAAAATATAAGTTTTAAGCTAAATTTGTCTAAGGGGCCATTTCTTAAGAAAAAAGGCCGAAAGAAACTAATAGGTCTCCTTTGGTATAAAAAGCCTTTATTTGGAGATACAATACAAAAGCGTCTATCAATTAATAATATATCGCGTGGTAATTTATTTCCAGACAGCTGAATCTATTTGAATTTTTGAAAAAAAAAAACAAATCATTTTGAGAAGTTTTCAATATTATGTTAATGAAAAAATCCCGCTATTTACGTTGGTTAAGTAGGTACCTACTTATGTTTGATTTCCATTGATGACATAAAGTAGTTCGAAAAATCGCTTATAAACATTGCTTACAATATTGTTTTTAATATTCCTTAGAATTCGTCCGAGCTTTGGGAGAACCTGAAGACGCTTGCGATGAAGATGACGATGAAGACCAGTTCGATGGCACAGATATACCTTCACCTAGATCTATTCTCGCTGTGTAGCCGTTTTAATTTACTACATTTGCAAAATTATGTGCATTTAATAATCATCTGTTCAATATAAAATATCATAAATTTTTGATAAAATCTTTGCTATCTATTGAATCTTAGTAGAATAATTTGGATCATTATCGTAAATTTATTGGTCAATGCAATGCAAATGCATTTGCAAACGGACTAATATTTGAAGTTTTCAGTTGCCGAAATGACAGTAATGGACAACTACAAGACGAATAATAATTGACTTAAGAAAGCGAGAGGTCATTACCCAATACAACAAAAATGCATATAAATTGTTATTTATCTAATTTCAACTTTAAATACTAGTTTGCTGAATATAATATATTTAAGGCGCGTGGTATCGCGAAATGCATAACTTTGAGGGCCTAATGCAATGAGTTTACTGGGAGAATAAAAAAAATTGTAGTGACTGACTGATGTGACGTGATCTATAATCATAGTGTAAACATTTATACGCGTGACGTAACACATAAATTTTTTCGTTTGGCACTGTTTCATTGTTTTACAACTGCTGCTAGTGTTCCGACTTCAGTATTTTTTCAAGAGTAAGCATATAGTTCAGAGTAAATGTATCTAGAATACATCTGAAAAATCCACACAGTTAAAGACGTCATTTTACTATTCTATTTAATGAATACAGAAAACTTGATCTAAGTATCTTATTTTTTATGAATTATGATCGGCTTGCGACCTATTGGCAACCACTAATTTTATATAATCATACAAAGTTTGGCTTAATCTTTATTTCTTATTTTAATTTTATACTTACTAAAACTAAATATATACCACGTCATATATACCGCGGCATAAATACCACGTCAGACAATGGATTCTGCCACAACATACACATGCCGCTTTAAAATAGGCCTACGTGGTATCGCAAGCTCAATATGTCAAGAGCATGTCGAACCAATAATAATATAATGCCATAATATAATGCCAAATACCAAATATCACTAAACGCGGCTAAAGAAGTTTTTGCTTCAAAAACATCATTATCGTTATATTTAAGAATAAATAATAGTTTAAAAAAAAACTAAAAAACACGCTTATATAAAATTCAACTAAAAAATAGAAAATAAATTTAAATTGAAAGTAGTGTAAAAAAAAACATAAATTTTATTGTAAAAAAAAGCGTGGGGTGCTTTTTAAGATATTATTAAAATAATAATTCTTCTACACCCCACGCTTTTTTACAATAAAATATATATCTTTTACACTATTTTCAATTTAAATTTATTATTATATTTTTAATTTTTTAGTTAAATTTTCTATAAAAGCGTATTTTTAAAACTATTAAGTACTTTAACATCAAATCCTACCTTATCGACTATAGATAAAAATTATATAAATTGACAAAAATCTTAGTTTGCAAATTGAATAATGGAATAATCTTATCAAATTAGTGTATTGTCATCGGTCCTCGCTAAATCTACAAAGTTTGAATGAAATCTGGCCGAGGTTTGAGTGAAGCTAATATAAAGCGTATAAAAAATGGTAATATATGTCTATAATTATACGACGTCTTATAGGTTTACTTTATAAGTTTATATACTTAGATACTTATGATTGTAAACTTTATTTCGCAACTAGCAGATATAATCATCAGTAGGTTCGCGTTTTACGATAATTCATTTAGAGCCTACGTAGATGTCAAATTGTTGTTATTATAAACAACTATTTCCTACCTATAGTTATAATGAAATAATTATTATCTTTTTAAAATATAATATATATAATTAGAAGCAATGTTAAGACTTAAGAAAATTGAACAACGAATATGTGTAAGATGGACTCGTATTGTATTGATATGAGTGTGGAATTTGTGGTATGAGGTACGCAGCTATTGTAAAGAGCTAGGCCGCCGGCGACCGTGTCTTATGTACCTATCTAAGACCCGTAAAAGATAATTGGAGGGCCGTAAGTACTAGCAGAGTTTTAATGAATATATTAGTTACCGGCACCTAACATTTTAATATTTACATAAACAAGTGGGAACAACTCCTTTGCACAGGATGCCGGCTAGATTATGGGTACCACAACGGCGCCTCTTTCTGCCGTAAAGCAGTAATGTAAGCGTTACTGTGTTTCAGTCTGAAGGGCGCCGTAGCTAGTGAAATTACTGGAAAAATGAGACTTAACATCTTATCTCTCAAGGTCTCGTCCCTTATATTCATAAAAAAAAAAGTTTGCACAACAACCAGCGAGTACCAAGCCTAAAATCCGGGCCAGGCGTATCATCAGGGTAACACATAACGACAACAATCTCGAAACAAGCTTACAAATACTCGATCGACTTTCGATTTCAAAAGAGAACGGTTTTTTGAAATGGAGTGACGGTATTTCTAAAATCTACTTATTCCATTTCCGCTAATTAGAGTGTTTTAACTTTTATGTTATAAGTATATTTTTAATAAAGAAATACTTAGATACTAGATACTTAAGTACCTACGTCTTCATAATAATTAGAATTGAAGTAATTATAATATTACGCTTTACTCTATTTTCCACTTTTAGAAACTAACTACTATATACTTTGCTTTAATAAACTTAGTATTACTTTTTAGTACGCATATATTTCAAATAATTGAATTTATATTAATAATATTAGACCCATATTTTATTCAACTTAATAAATTTTTCTTCATAATACTTATTTGTTTCATTTTTAATGTTTAACCTAAAAATAATATGAAATTGGTGTTTTGTATTTCATAGATTTTCAGATTTCTTTGGAGAATCAAAATCTTACTTTAAGTAACCAACCAGGCATAAAAATTTAAAGCAATAAAAAAAACTACGTTTAAAAAAACCGACTTCAAATACTGAAAAGTGTCAGATAGCTAAAAATTTAATTTAACACACCTCTTATGCGAAGCTTTTTTAAACATATTTTTTTTAACTATTTAGTGTCAGTTAATAATAATAATATATAATCAACCGGTATGAAAACTACTGGGCCAACCTATGTAAAATTTATGGGACCAAATGGCATCTATTCCGCACCAAACTAAAGAAGAATTACGTAAATCGGATCATACGATCCGATACGAGCTCAGTGTAATCGATGTGCATGGGTACATAAATATACCGATCGAATTGAGAACCTCCTCCTTTTTGAAGTCGGTTAAAAATTGAAAGGTAAGGTAATTAAAATTTTACTGCGTCCCTATCTTGTCTCCTCCCCGACTATATGTTTTAGCTTGTAGGTACTGGCCTATACAGCCCAGATCGCAATAACATAATATCTTTGCAGCAATTTCAAGAACAAAATATCAGTATCCTTAATGGATTTAAACAAAAATTTCTGGTGCATAAGAACTCAGAAGTAATGAAATTCCACGTAACTTTGTTTTTAGCATATTTGCCAGTGGGAGGCTCCTTTGCACAGGATACCGGCTATATAATGGGTACCACAACGGCGCCTATTTCTGCCGTGAAGCAGTAATGTGTAAGCATTACTGTGTTTCGGTCTGAAGGGCGCCGCAGCTAGTGAAATTAGTGGGCAAATGAGACGTAGCATTTTATGTCGCAAGGTGACGAGCGCAGGTGTAGTGCCATTCAGAATTTTTGGGGTTTTTCAAGAATCCTGAGCGGAATTGCATTATAATGGGCAGGGCGTATCAATTACCATCAGCTGAACGTCCTGCTCGTCTTGTCCCTTATTTTCATTAAAAAAAACTTATATTCGAGTAGTGTGTAATAGTCGACTCAAAATAAAATATTCATTACCTACATGCATTTTACAGCAAACTATTTTTTTATATCATTATTTTAAATTAAACATATTTTTTTGTCTCTGATAACGCGGCCGTAATAATTTAACTGTTAAATTAAAGATATTTTTAAACATACTTATATGTCGGATGACTAATGGTACATTACTCAGCTAATGTTCCAACGAAACAATTAAGTAATGAGTAATCTAGGACAGTACTTGAATTATGGAACTTAAACTCATACTGAAAAAAGCGAGCTAAACAGATAAACAGGTTACAATTTTAGAAGTTGAATCTAATAGTATTGAGAAGAAAGTTTAATAAGATAATCACTCTATAATTTTTGGATAGTGATTGATAGCAATTTAACGAAATACACTGGCCTTCAAAAGTAAGTATCACACTTTTAAAATTGGGATAACGTTTTAAGTTCACAAGATATACTTTCGAAATAAAAAGGACTTCAAAGAGAATTTAATTTTGTACATAAAAACTTTATAGTCGGTAACCTTCTTTTAATAATTGGCTGAAAAAAAACTTCAAAAACAGAACCATTCCTTTTTCAAAGTGGACGTTTCCGAATTACAATTTTACCATTCACATTTTTCTTTCTGTTTTAAATTTTTTTCAAGATCGATGGGTCTTGTTTTAAAAATTTTTGCTAAAAAGCACATAACATTTATTTATCATGCCTCTTTCAGTTGAAGAATGTGCTAGGATCATGACTTTTCTGGAACTAGGCAGCAGTATGCGTCGCACTGCAAGAATGGTGGGTGTGACGGTACGAACGGTCCAGAAGATAAAGCGAAGGTACGAAGAGACTGGACACCATCTGAGGAGACCTTGTAATGGCAGACCCAGGTGTACCAGTGCCCGAGAAGGTCGTTATATTATTTCCAGTGTGTTAAGAAATCGCCACCAAAATGCAATTGAAGTCCAGCAACAGCTACTTCAGACCCGGAGGGACTACATTAGTGACAATACAGTGAGAAGAAGACTTGCTGAAGTAAATTTGAAACCCCGAGGACCAACGAGTAGCCCAAAACTCGAGAGACAGCATCGAGTAGCGAGACTGTGATACGCCCGTGAACACATGCAGTGGGATGAAGAAGAATGGTCAAGAATTTTGTTTGCAGATGAGTCGAGACTCTACCTCTACCTCTCTCTCTACACTTCGGATGGAAGGCGAAGTGTTTACAGGCGACCTGGTGAGCGATACCTTCAAGCCTGCATCTCAGGAAGAGTCCAATACGGTGGAGGCAGTGTACATGTATGGGCTGGCATATCTTCAGAAGGTCACACAGAGCTAGGAGCCATAGAAAATGGCACCCTCACTGGGCAAAGATATGCTCAAGAGATTCTCAATGAGTATGCAGGGCCGTATTTAGCAAATATGGGTGATGGATCGATGCTGATGCATGATAATGCCCGGCCACACACGTCTCACATCGTACATGAGTATATTCAGGAGGTCGGTATCAGCGTGATGGCTTGGCCATCAAGAAGTCCTGATCTCAACCCGATTGAACACGCCTGGGATGAGCTTGGGAGGCTAGTCAGAAATCGCAGACCACCACCTACTACCCTCCGGGCACTAAATGGGAGAATATTCCCCAACATCAGCTCCGAAACCTAGTGTTCAGTATGCCGAACCGGCTCGAAGCTGTAATCAGAGCTCGAGGAGGCAATACCAGTTATTAAAAATTAAATAACATGTAACACATTTAGTTGAATTTTTTACACTAAACTAAAAATGTCTATTTTCATTGTTTTATCTTTTTTAAGTTAAAAATGTTACTAATGTATAATTTTAGTTTCTAAGAATTAAAGCCTATAAAATTTGCAACAAAACGTTTTTAATCTTAAATCTCTACCTTCTATAGTTAAGAAAAAAAATTAATTAGAAAAGTGTGATACTTACTTTTGCAGGCCAGTGTAAATTACAGTTTTTAGTGTAACCAACAGTTTTTACTTTCAATGTTTTCCTTTCAAAATCCGGAGATAAAGTAAGTCCCCGACTCAATGGCCAACCTTTCCTAAGTCGTCATGCTCGCTAAACTAGCATTGCTTGCGGCGGCGTCGTGTGCCGGATGCGTCAATTCGTGAAGAGGTGCTGCTTGTGGTGCCAGGTTCTGTTCTAGATAGTTTATATGTTCTTTTCTACCCACCGACATTTAAAACGACGTAGTAAAGGTTACTATAACGTTGATGACTTAATTTATGATACCACAGGTTGGGAATGGAGCGAGTCCTCAGGCTATCCTAGAATATTTTTTTTGTACAAAATTATTTTATTAAGAATATTTTAATGAGTTTCTTTCGCCCGTTCAACTCAGGCCTGATGCATAAATTTTCGAATGGGTGGTAGTTTTTGAAGTTCAAATAGGTGACTTTAAACCATATTTTGAATAAAAATATTTGAATTTGAGTGTTGCAAGCATAAGCCACATTAATCATTGGCCATAAGCCAGCAATCATTCGCCCTACCACTCCTTAGAGAAAGATGCACATTTAATAAAAGAAAGGTATATTTGTAAACATTTTATTAATATATAAAATAAATTTACATTTTTTTCTGCTTATACTACCTTAACCAATTTATTAAAAAATCACTTTAAGCATGACTACAAGAAAAGCAAAGTAAAATAGACATATATTCCCAACTTTACTTTTCTAAGCAATTTGATTATGCGGAGGCACAACTGCCATCTTCTTACAGACATGCCGGGTTATTTTAAAGAGCATAACGATTGTAAATTTACTGTCGATTTAAAAGGATTCCATTGTATATAAGTGTAAGGTGCTCCAAGATTGTTCAGGCTGATATTTGAGACGAATAACTGCAAACTTCATTTGTGTTTTTAACCTCTCCGCGTTAGGTTGCTGTAAAAAACCCGAACAAAAAAAAATTCATTGAAAATTTAAGTTTTTATGTATTATTTCAAATGTATAAACTATATTTTTCAGTGTATTTGTAATATAGGTAACTTTACCTTGATAGCTTTAATATTAAAATTGCACAGTAGTTTTGACATTTTTTAATACTTAATTGGTACTGGTACGAAACAATTTCGGACCCAAGTCTTTCCACAAGTGATCGCGTAGCAAGAATTCTCAAGTACACTTTTGTGGATACTTTTATTTTTATGAATAATTTTAATGCATGCAGTAATTGTAAGGAAAAAGCAAAAAATGTCGCTGAAATCTTAGGTACGCCTGAGAATAGCCTACGGTAAAAGACAGGAGAACGCGTGAATACATTTCTAGGTCGATTGAGATCCATTTTTGCTTGTCAAGTTAATGTTGTTTTATGGCAATAAGCTAAAAAGTTATCCGATCTGTATTATGTTAAAAAAATATAACTGTACAGCAATTTAATGTCAACATTGGGTTACAGATTTTTATGCATATTTAGCTATCCAGCTTTCGACAGTTCCGAGGTAAGTGCAAGAAGTTGTAAGCGTCAATGGAAAAAATGGTGTCTAAAACTTCAGTAATGTTTTACGTTACCTATTCGAATACCAGAAATTATATTTCCCCGTAACCATGAAAGCAGAGTTCTTAGGTTGAGCTCCAGCTAATACTACACTGTTACGTCAAATGTTCACGAATACGATAGGAGCTTACCGGCGTAAATGAATCAATTGTTTACAAAAACATGTTTTTCTTTAAACTACTGACTACACTGTTCCACAACATTCTAGAATGATCCTTAGGTAATTAAAGTGCCACGCATTGGAGTGTGATTCGTATCAATGGTATTAAGGAAAATATATATATCTGCTGTGATATGTAATAAATTATTTACGGGATTATACTGGTAGTGTCCGAAACTTTCCTGACACGTTACGATACATATAGGTTTGGTTTTACTCTGTGACTAGCTAACTCATTTTAAGTACTATGCGATAACCCTAAAGATACTTGTCCAATGTTATTTGCATATTAAATGGATCCAATTGTAGATTGGGTACGGAATGGTGGCATGACAATGTACGCGTGTGTGAGTATAAATTATGCGTATAAATTATATTGCGCACTTATAAGGCTGCACGTGCACTTATATGTAGACCTACTCTTAAGAAGTCGTATTATAAAGATCTCTTTAAGACCAGTGGAAGGGTCCTTTGCACAGGATGCCGGCTGTAATAGGAAGCAGTAATGTGTAAGCATTATTGTGTTTCGGTCTGAAGGGCGCCGTAGCTAGTGAAATTACTGGGCAAATGAGACTTAACATCGTATGTCTCAAGGTGACGAGCGCAATTATAGTGGTGCCGCCCAGAACTTTTGGGTTTTTTGAGGAATCCTGTGCGGTACTTCATTGTAATCTCGTCCCTTATTGTTATAAAAGTTAAAATAAGGCTTACTTGACCTTTAAAAAAGTTAGTGTGTTGAACATTTTAATAAATATATGTGGATTTGTTTTTAACCTTCTATATCTATTTGGTTTCTGTCATTTTATTCAATAATACTAATAATGCCGCACACACTTGAGGCACCTTACACCTACAATCGTCAGCTCCAACTCTAGATTATCTTAAGCGTTTGGGTCTTAAAACCATATGGTAATGAAAATTTAAAACCCGTTATATAAATTATTAAGTAAAAAACAAAGGTACTTGATATATAATTACTTGGAAATACTAATACAATTTGACTCATTTCAGTTGTATCATTTAGGTTTTTGTTATTTAATAATCCTATCATTGTTAAGTTAGGGAAAAAATAGGACTAGACTACAAAGTGGCACAATATATAATCAACCTGAATGAAAACTCCAAGAAAAGGCCGTACACAGAAAACAATTATGTCATCCAGAACGAAAATTTCATATAAATGTTCATAAAATGAAAACTACTGGGCCAAACTATGTAAAATTTTATAGGACCAGATGGCATCTACATATTTCGCATCATATAAAAAAATACTGATCGAATTGATAACCTCCTCCTTTTTGAAGTCGGTTAAAAATGAAACAAATTACAACTTTTTATAAATATTGTGTTAAAAGCCACCACATATCTTATAAAAACTGAAATTATTAGGGAAAAGTCAAAATACATTTCTAAGTTCGAAAAACATAATAACACAGACTATATTTTAATTTAAATTCATAGATATTGTAGAAATGTCACATCTATGATACCTGTTGAAATTTTACGATTTATTACTGTCAATGTCAATTTCAATGATGTTTGAGAATAAAAAAAAAGTATACTAAAATACAAGGAGACAATATAGAGAATGAACTGAAAAATATACCCATAACCTGATTTCTCTATAGAAAGGAATAGGTTATACACCCAGTTCATTCTCCATCTATGGAATAACAGAACTACTGACCTCTATAACATCCTCGATGTTTTTCCTACCAATCTGAAGTTAATTAATTGTCCAAATTGCGATTGCCGTTTTCTTTTCTCCTATACTAATTGTATTCCCGTTTTTTGGCTGAATTAACAAATTATACATATTCGCTGGACAGCATTCTAAATTTGTAACCAAAATTTATGAACGATGCGGGACTCAAACCCGTGACCTGACCAAGCCATGTAGATGGAGCCACAACCTGAGAGTTGAACAAGATATACCAAGACTTACGAACCATACGTTACTCGAACGGTTAGCTCAGTTGGTAAGAGCGCTCGGACGAACCCGAGAGGCGTGTTGGAGCCCCGCATCGTTCATAAATTTTGGTTACAAATTTAATTTGGATAATTTATCGATTTTTTTATTAATTGTGAATACTGCGAGTGTACTTTGAACTAATTATTACCAGTACATACTAATGTGAGAAAAATTTACTTTTGTATAATAAAAACGAAAAAAATACAACACACATAGCTTCTGCAACAATCAGCGGAGCAGACATTTGCAATTCAATGTCAAAATAGTTTCATTGACATTTACAGCTTTCAATTCGGCACAAAAACCAAATACTGTATATACCTACTCTTCATAGTATTTCTGGACATCGGGATTCGAACCCGAGTCTTCTGCTTTGCGGATCACCCAATGTTCCATCTGAGCTATTAAAGTCTTGTATATAGTGGCGAATTTACCTTTGTATTCTAAATATGTTATTGTAGCAGTTTCTCATTAAAACACGGATAAAACTTCATTTTTTTTTAAATTAAAAAATAGCTAGATCGATTCCTCGCCCCCGAAATTATCTGTATACAAAATTTCATTAAAATCGTTGGAACCGTTTCCGAGATTCAGATTATATATATTTATATACAAGAATTGCTCGTTTAAAGATACAAAATATTGTATCGGTAAGTACATAATAATAATATATTATTCAAATTCATGTATTTTGTACATTGTATGTTTTTTTATTGCTGACTCAAACAAATTTAAAAAATGACTAAAATAAAAAAAATAAATTTGGCGTGGACCACCCTTGACATTTAGGGGGATGAAAAATAGATGTTGTCCGATTCTCAGACCTACCCAATATGCACTCAAAATTTCATGGGAATCGGTCAAGCCGTTTCGAATGAGTTTAACTACAAACACCGCGACATGAGAATTTTATATATTAGATTATCGTTAATATTTTTGGGAGTAAAAGAGTGCATCATTAGATATTTACCCAGCTATAGAAATACCTTAATAAAAATGCATACACCACAAAGATGGTTTCTAATAAGTACTTATGAGAAAGTAGCATTTATAATCTGTCGATAAAATTATAAGGGAATTTTGATTTCGTGACGTATTCGTTGTTCGAACAAAATTTTTTTGGTTCAATCTTTATTCTGATGCTCCAGTATGAGGTTACTGTTTTGTGCTACGAACCCTGTTTAGTAACAGTGAACGATTTTAACAATAAGGTGATAGGTACTCTCTATCTTGGTCTATTGATTATTCTATTTGGTTTTTGGGATTATTGTGTGTTTTTTGAAGAGGTGGCATTAAATTAATTAAATCAATCAGAATTAATAATAATTATAGAGGTCAGTGACAACAACAATTATTCATATTAACATCTTACAAGTGCTTGTCTTCGTAACATTATTTTATTTTTGCAACAAATAAACCCTCAGGTTCAGTGTTCCTGTAGGAGATTATTGGATCAGTTAATACAATTACCTGGGTCGAAATAGGAACTTGCATAAATTATAAGTGACTAATATAATGATATAATTAAGTATTGACACCTGCCACCAAAAATCCTTTTCCAAAACATTAAATAGAATAAACGTTAAACAAAATAGTTACAGCAAGGAAAAATGTCGAGGTAAAATGGTTAACATATTGTAAATAATAAAATGATATTTTTAAAGCTCATTTAAAATAAACAAATTTATTAAAAATATATAATTTTTTTACCTTTTTTTTTTGTATTGTATATCAATCTTCTAAAATGACTATGACATTTCAAATAAAGAAAACTAAAGCAAAACGATTAATTAATCTACATTATTATTGATTTTTTTATCTCTATCTAAAATTTCATATACCATTAATAATTAGGCATATACCGCAAAAAGAGCATAAAATTAAAAACCACTGATGAGACAGGACTGCTGTAACACAGCTTGACAATGCAACATTCATATTCCTGTACAATATGTAGTAGGATCTCACATCAATAAAGATTGTCCCAACTCGCCTGCATACACCACAAGCAGCATAGCACAAGTATCGTCTGAAGCGGAGCATTACATCATCACCAAAGCTTTAGTATTATATTTCCCAGTAGTATTGTATTTCCCAAACTACCTGCATTTTGGATATCCTCACATTTTACAGTTTTGATAAATACTTTAGTTTCATATATAAAAGCTACTGTGGTTCCTATACAAGTCTCCAATATATCTTTATACATTTGAGTCTAGCTTTTCATAGAAAAACTTCCCTAGTTACGTATGACATAAGATAGTATTAATCAATTTTTTTTTATATTTTAAATATACCTAACAAATTCAGTCTAATTAGAAAATTGGAGACAAGTTTATTACTTATTGTACTATGTAAATTATCTGATATGTTATAATTATGACGAATATTTATCTCATCAGTATGTTACAATTCCTCGCTACACAAATTACAATAAACTCTTAATAGAAAATTTCTGTATCAAAACTTAGTAAAGTATGGTGGTAAATTATGATAAAATACATTACAAATTATTTGGATAAGTTTACCGGCTTGTAATGTATTTTGGCTCCATATGTCCAGTATCACCAAGGGTTCGTAAAACAACATTGCCACTAGGTAATATAGAGATCCATGTAATTGAAGCATGGTTCAGGGAAATTCTTAGCCAACCTTCGGGTGGAAACTGTAGGGCTCTGAAACATAAAAGTGATCATTTTACAATAGAGTGAACAAGCAATTATGTTATCTAGGTTGCTTTTTACTTTTCACTAGCTTCTACTTCTAGTTAAAGGGGCCATTTTGAAAGTTACTTTTTACAGAAATCTTCTGATAGTATAAAGGGCTGTTTCATAATGTCCAAGTTAAGTAGCAGGTTGTCATAGGCTAGATCAATTAATGGCTACATAGAAGGCTAGATAAAACAGATTGCACCACTTCACCGCTACATTTAATTACCAGATGACCTATCTGGCAGATCGGTCTGGCAACCTCACACTTAAACGTTCCGTTTGACGAAATGAAATTAAAATAAATGATTCTTATACGAAATAACGTAACACAAGCGTAATGGCTTTTAATGCTCTTTTTTTCATATTTTACAGTTAAGGTACTTTTTGAATATGCTTCTAAATAGCGCTTGTATATATTGTACATCACATAATTGTAATCCGCTTTCGTGTAACGAAATTTAAGAATATCAACTAATCAATTGCCATGAGCCTTTCATAATTGTCCATAAGTCATAACATAAGCAAACCATGTACCAAACATTATAGTAGAGGAGCCCAAGCGGGATTTTGGGATTTATTCGAGTGCGTCACAATAACATAAGAGCTGCAAACTTGCACCGTGTGAAGTACTCCCATCATACCTGAGCCCTGTATATAGGATCGAACGTCTAGAGCAGCCGATAAGATTAGTAAAAAAAAGATCGTTAGAACAACTCGAGTGCGTCAGATTGTGGTAAGGTAAGTTAATTATATGCAATAAAATGTGCATTTAAATAATCTAACAAATTAAGCGTCACATAAGGTTTGGAAAGTCACAAACTTTCAAACCGTCTGGTTAAGAGAATTCCTCAATATAATTGTCAGATTATGGGTCAGGACGACAAAGACATTAAATTGAACCACGATTTTTTTTCGTGCATAACTTTTGGTCACGTCCAAATCACGGCCGTCTCTTAAATAGGAGCTACAAAAGGGTTCACTTAATATCTCATCTCTATCATTTTCTACTCCTTCCTATGGCGACCCCCACCATGCAAGCCCGCAGATTAATATTTTCCCGTTATTAGAAACACGTGGGGCGCATACACCATTAAAATCTGAAGCGCTTAAGTAAGCACTCTGATATGATGTGACTTTTTTTTCTTTTTAGCTTCTGACACTCGAGTAAATCTCTATTTAGCTCTTGGGCTCCCCTACCAATATGAAAATTGACATTATTTTGTGTAATGCTTGTCACCCTGCCAGGCAGTACCCAGCAGATAGCTATGATATTTAGTATATAAGTAGCAAGTAGCCTATTTGTAACTTTACTTGGACTTGTGAAACACACACTAAAAAGTAATAAATAAGAAGGCCCATGAGTAAATGCCATAGTGTTTTTTAGAATAGCATGCCACCTGGTTGGCTGTTAATTATAAGGTCTAAGTGCTCAGTAGACTCCTGATTTCGCTGTCTTATGTTTAGCATTTCTTGGTCATTACTTCTGAGGGCTATTACAATAAGGCAATTTAAGCAACATTATCATTGTAACAACAGAAAACAGACAGAAGCTAAGCTGGATATTGAAGGAAGCTGGAGGGAGTGAATTATCTGCCAGGACTCCAATATTAATCACAGAAGCACTGAGCAGGTGATTTGCTATGGCTTGATAAAGCTACAAAACCCAAAACTGACTTGATAAAATAAGTATTTCAACTTAATAAGTAGCACAATATTAAGAAACAAAGTTGTTCTAAATTAGAATGTGATTCGCTAAGAGTGATTTTGCATTACATAATCTCTTATTATAGGAAGACAAGTGAAACTTAGTGTGAAATTCTTGTCCATATTTTAATTGAGATGATTACTTGACCAGGGCCACATTATTACTTATCAAGAAGTTTCATACTTCATTGGTGAATTAATAAAAAATCTGTTACAGACTAAATTCTCTTCAACTCTTCATTTTATGGATCATAGTTGTTGGAAAATAAATGTTTTTATTTTATTTACATGAATACATACAAGATAATATTTTTATATAAAATCATTGCAAACAGCTAATTAAAAATTATGTAAAAAGTATCTTACTTGCACACAAAGAACCGTATGACATTAGCATGGCATACTATTAGTGTGTATGTGTCTTCGGTCTGTTTAGGTGGTGCCCTGTGGAAGTACTTCCGGAAACCTGCCTCTATCCTTGCGCTATCCTGGAAGAACTGCTACACATGCCAAACCATACTGTATTACTAGAAGTATACTGGCCAGTTTTGTTTGATGACTTAGTGACAGTTATGACATGAATCAAGCATATAAGTTACTTTTACTTTCCAGTTATAATATTAACTACAAGATACAACTATAGATAAGTTAAGATTAACAATTATTATTCTATAATTAAGTACTACAAACTGGTCAGTAGTTGTATATTTATTAAAAGAACACCTTACAAAAATGTATTTATTTTTTTCAGTCATTCAAAAAACGTATCTACAAATCTGTAAGACAATTGCATAAATCCATAACAGTTCATTTTTGGTAAGAAACCAAATCTTACATGTAATTTATAAGTGAGGCTAACTTTAGCAAGTGATCGAAAACTAAATAGTAATGAAATAAGAATGTAATGTAATATCTATTTGTCTTATGTATAAGTAGTAGACTACAGAGACTCAATTATCCACAGTTCAGTTTGAGATTATTCTCAAATAGCTTTTTAGTTCAAAGTGGGCTTTCAGATTCAGATAATGATAAATATAAGGATAATTGCTGAAGCCTATTTGCTTACAAACTTACAGCAGAAACTAATAGAAGAAACAGCAGACATATAAATGATGCAGGACCTTGTCAAGTAGAAGCATTACACACTACGGGAAGACCTACCTACTATGAAATATAAATTTCAAAAAGAAATGTACAATAATAATAATATAATAATAATATTGAGACATTGTTACACAAATTATCTTGCCCCAAACTAGGCATAGCCTGTACTATGGGTGCAAGACAACAATATATTTAATACAATATACTTACATAAACATACATAAATACATATAAACATCCATGACTCGGAAACAAACATCCATATTCATCATATTGCATCTACCGGGGTTCGAACCCGGGACCTCTAGCTTAGTAGTCAGGGTCACTAACCATTCGGCTATATGGGTCGTCATAATATAGTTTATATTATGTAACTAATGTGTTTTAATAACTTGAGAAAAAATCTGTAATACAATTTAACTTTATTTATTATTAACATTGATTAAAGTTTGCAAATCTTATATAATTTTCTTGTTTTGTTTAACTTTGTGTATTCAAGTATCCAAATACTGAGGTTGAACAACAATTGGATGTAGTTCCTGAAAAACGTTCCAAGCCACAAACATCACATATAAAGGAATTCGTGTTTAAAGTTTAATAAATATTAGTGTATTCCATACATATGGGTTGTGCTTAAAGAGTGACAGTAGGGCTGCCATTTTTTGTCAGTATGTTAATTCGAATCACATGACCAGTTTTGTGTTCTTAACTCAAGCTTGTGGTTTGGAATGTTTTTCTGGAATTATGTCCAATTATTGTGGTTAATACTTAATTAACTACTTCTACTGTACAATAATGTATATAAATAATAACAGTAATATTCTAAATTTAAAAATATAAACAGTTCCAATTTCTCATAAAAAAAAGTACTTAATTGTTTTACAACTAATTTCATTCAATGGAGGTATCTATCTACATGCATAAAATTTGAAATGAGAATGCCAAATACATTGTTCTTGTATATTTCATTTGTCTATCACAATATGAGCTTCTATATAATACTTAGATATGCTTCTTAGCTGCATAAATAAATGTATAAAAACTAAATCAACTTACTTTAGGCTCTGGTCTCCAATGTCCAACTGGAGGCTCAGGAGGAATAGGAGCACCCTCCTCAATTAACTGGCAGTCCTTAACTTTAATATCACTCGGCAAATGTTTTGCTATGATTGCAGCTGTTTCTTGTGCTCTAGTCATAGTAGATTTAACAAGTAAATCCCATTTAATATTCAGCTCAGCTAGTCGCTTTCCCGTTAAATCAGCCTGTTTTCTTCCTGTAACCATTTAAGTTTGGTCTTAGTGTATGGTTATAATGTCTTATTCTAAGCTGGCAATTTAAAAAAAAAGATTTACTACTTTGTCAGCAAACACTTAAATTAAATATAATTAAATGTAATTTTTAGTTCTATAAATTTGTTTACTGGTTGTTTGCTACTAGGTGTTATTTAATTGTTTAGGGAAACATCTGTCCTTATTTCTATCTCACCATGTCTATTTTGCGTCTATGTATGTATCTGTATTTGTTTCTAAATAAATAAATATAAAATTACACCCTTCTGGGAGACAGATATCATTGATTGTATTGTATCACAATCATATACCTATTACAATAATTCCTTGTGTATATAAAGTAAAAATTCTACTACTACTACTAGTGCTGACTATGCTGTAAAGTGTAAAGAAAGCCAAAGTCATGTATTAACTGATAATGCACATGTATTTGAATAAAAGCTTACCCAATTCAGTCAAAGTTCGTTCTTGGTCTGTGACACCATCAATATTGTATTGGCCATGCCTTATTAAAAACAAATGTCTAACTGCTTTACTTTTAGACTTCTCTATTTCCTCATTATAATGGTTTTGATCTTCTTCTTTTGCTTTAATGGATTTAAGTGGCTTTACTATGGACTCTGGTTCACGGCTAGAAAGAGGTTTCAAATAAAGTAAACAATATTGTCTGAATATTAAGAATAGAAAGAAATATTATACACATACTGATCCCAATTGTTATCCCATTTAACACTTGGAGAATAGTTGGTAGTCCAAGAGTTTTGAACATCATATTTATTTTCATTTCGGCCAATATTATGATAGTAAGCAAGTCCACCTCCTACCGCACCAAGGCTGATAATTGCGATTTTATGGAATCTCGACAATATTGCCATTTTAATATTATCTCGATAAAAAAGGAGAATCTATTTATTTATCCAAGTATCTATAAAATAACATTCGAAAGAACACACATGGTCTTCTATTTATCTATTTACAAAGAGAATTTAAACACTACGTTCAAAAGACGGGAGTGCCATACAAAATAATGAGAAATGTCGCTTGTAAGGGTGAGACGTATTTATCGTCACAGGTATTTGTAACAGGTATTAAAATATCACCGGTTGTCACTGTGACAAGATATCAAAAATAACAGTGACAAGTATAAGGAGTATTTTATAACAACTAGTATTTTGTAACAACTAGTATTTTATAACATCTAGTATTTTAGTAACGACTGTTATTTGAGTAACACCTGTTACTGAACAAGTATTTGATAACAACTAGTATTTTAGTAACAACTGTTACTGAACAAGTATTTAATAACAGCTAGTATTTTAGTAGCAACTGATATTTGAGTAGTACCTGTTATTGAACAAATAATTAGGAGTATTTAGTAGGTATTTTTTAACAGTATTTTTATACAGCTATAATTGTGTGATTTGTAGGTCTGTTATATTATTTTTAATTCAATAGGTAATAAAATAGTTATAGTTCAACTATTCTTTTAAAATATGTGGGATAAGAAAAACCCTGTTTACTTTTATTGTTAACTGAATATTTTTCTTTTAGACACATTTGTAAATAATAGATACATCGCTTTCATACATTTATTTAACATACTATTGTTAAGATAAGATAGGTAGGTACCTAATTAAAATATTGAAGTAACTTTCAAATGGAAGAAGGGTCTTCAGGGAAAAATGATATCATAATATATAAAAATGATATCAGAGACAGGGGTCTCTGATATCATTTTTCGTAATCGTATTTATTCACAGTTATATTGTGCCTACGAGCAGGAAAATACGGCTCACCTCTTCGAAAGAAAAAACCTATATTGTTAATTTGCTAGTACCTACCTACTGAATAATATATTTTTATTATGTTTATTTCTACTTTATTGGCTATACTAAGGGCACATTTTAATTGTATACTAGGTAAGGATCACTGTTTAAGTATAGGTAGAATTGAAACATAATGAATACGAAATTATAATGATTATTTTTGTTACATCAAAACTATAAAAATAATTAATAGGTCTGTACAGCTTTACCTAAACAGAACTTTTGAAATTCGAAGTTACCACAAGAGAAAGTACTATGTAATACGTATAGATGGCGCTAACAAGTAACACCATACAACGAAAAATATACGCCTCACTACAGTAGCTAGTATATTATCACAGATAGTATTATAATAACAGCTAGTATTTTGTAACAGGAATTTGTCGCTGTTACTTTTGAGTCACAGTCACCGTCATACCTAGTATTGCATTTTGCCTAGTACGTCTCAACTCTAGTCGCTTGTATTCAGTATTGTATTGCACTAAATCTTGATACCAACATAATCAACTAATGACGTAATATCAGAGCTGCCAATATAATAAATATAAAGGGTTGGAATCAATACATAATTTTTATCGATAATCAACGATATATATTTATATATATAAATTAATATAAATAATGTCTAATTTTAAGGTTCTCTTTTGTTAATTTTAATATTGACCTAAGCAAAGTCTAACTAGTTTAAACTAAGGGGAAGGCAGAAAAAATCAATTAACATAATTCATATTTTATTAATAGTTTTGTTTTGCGTTGTAGTTTCGGTTTAGACGGCCTTTGGTATTCGTTTTTCAGATGTAGCAATAAAGTCGTAGGCGAGGGTCCTGAATCTGAAATTATAACAGAATAAATATTAGCAGAAGTTAGTTAACTATCAAAGAGGTCTTACTCATTGAAGAAGAAATTAGTGACTTTTGGTTACTATGACTACAAAGCAGTCATGAGAGTTATTACGTTGTCATGAGAATAAAAAGTTGTAATTAATTTATAAAATTGTTTTCTTATATTAAATAATGGTGAATGCACTGATTTGCTCATAGTCTACTGCTGATACTCTGCTCTATCTCATATAACAGGTTATGGGCCCAGAAACGGGAATAAAAGAGAAAAATGAGTAATCACGTGCACATAGAACAATGGAAAAGAGAAAACTACGATACATGGAGGATCCATGCAAAAGCTGTACTATTAAAACTTGGCCTTTGGAGCTATGTTTCAAATGAAATTAAGAGACCAACGCGAGAAGGTGATGCATTGAATAACTATATGGAAAAAGATTAGTTAGCATTAGCCGAGCTATTTCTCATAATATCACCGGGCGAATTAAAACAAGTTAAAAATTGTCAAACGAGTAAAGATGTCTGGCATACGCTAGAAAGCATATATTATAGCAAAGGTCCTGCAAGAAAAGCAAGCCTATTAAAAGAGTTGATATTGAAGAAGATGAAAGATGGTGATAATATTGTCAATCACTTGAATAAATTTATGGATATCGTCGATAAACTAGCAGATATGGACATACCAATTAATAAAGATCTTCTTAGTATTATGAAGCAATACAGCTTACCTCAATCTTTTTAAAATTTTAGAATTGCAATAAAATCCAGGGATGATCTACCAGATCCAGACAACTTGAAAATAAAGATATTTGAAGAAGCTGAGGCAAGAAAAAATATAGCTAGTACAAGTGAACAAAACTCTGATCAAGAGGCGCTGTATAGTAGACAACGTGGCAAAAAAACTTTAGTAAAAACTTTATTGTTAAATGTTTTAAATGCAAAAAGAAAGGACACAAAGCTCATGAATGCTGGTCAAAAGTGGACCGAGTTAATAAAAATAATGCAAGTCTATGTTGCTTAGAAGAAACATGCCTAAATACGTCTGATAATAAAGAAAAAATTAAGAAATGGTGTCTTGACAGCGGATGTACGTCACATATGAGTCCTGAATTGAAAAGATTCGTTAATATGGACAAAGATAACAAAACGTTAAGGTTAGCATCAGAAAACTGTCTTGCATAAATCGAAGGACGAGGTCCAGCAAAACTTTACACCAATAAAATAGCAAATCTGAAACTAACTGAAGCCTTGTACGTACCATCGCTGACTACAAATCTAATGTCAGTTGGAAAAATAACAGACAAAGGTGGAACAGTTTTATTTAAACAAAAAAATGCTACCGTGATGCGAAACAATAAAATTATGTAATTTTAATTAAACAATAAAATGTTAAAATCAGAGAGACATTCAGACGGTTTGTACAACGTTAAAGAAAACAAAGAAGAGAAAGCTTATTACTGCGAAGCAAGCAAAATGCAGCAATGGCATAGAAAGTTAGCACACCTAAATGAAGGACAAATGAGAATAGCACTTGATAAAAAAATAATGGAAGGCTTAGAATTCAATAAAAGTGACACAGTTAAAAACTGTGAAGTCTGTGCTAAAGGCAAAGCAACAAAACTACCGTTTAATGCACCTAAAAATGAGCGACGTACAAATGAAAGATTAGAAATTGTGCATACTGATGTATGTGGTCCCATGAGGCAGCCATCGAAAGGGGTTTCCAAATACTTCATCACATTAACAGATGATTATTCAAGATATACAAGAGTATATACAATGAAAACTAAGGATGAAACTCTATCAAAATTTAAGGAATTCAAAAATGAGGCTGAAAGATTTGCCAAAAAGAAGATAGTATGCTTACAAAGTGAAAAAGAAATAGAAATTATATTTTCTCCTGAAAAAGAAAATGTAGAAGATAATAAAGATTTGAAAGAACATGAAATTGATGAAACTGAACAGAAATTGAACAATGATGAAATATCTGTTGACGCAAATACAGAAACAGATGAAATAGATCCGACTAGTTCTACTGATAAAAGACAGAGAAAACCACCAGCATGGCATCAAGATTATGAGATGGATGCTGAACAACCATTCCTCTGTGAAATAGATGAGAACATGGATGAATGGGAAGATGCAATAATAAGCGAGATTGAATCTCATCTTAAAAATAATATTATGAAAATTGTACACAGGAACGAAAGCAAAAATTTGATCGATAGTAAAATGATTTTAAAATATGAATATAATGCAATAGGAGAAATAGATAGACGAAAAGCACGACTTGTGGCGCGTGGGTTTAATCAGAAAGAAGGAATTGATTACACTGAAACATTTGCACCTGTTGCAAAAATGAGTACACTTAGAATACTTATTGCACATGTAATTGAAAATAAATTTAAGTTATCCCAACTAGACGTGTGTACTGCACTTTTAAACGGCGATATAGATGAACAAATTTATATTGAAGAAGCCGAAAATCTGGATAAATATTTAAATTACATAATTACACATGGAAAAGACAAAGAGTTGATTAAAAAAGCAAAAGAAATGCTTTTAGATATAAAAATAATGGGATATGTCAACTAAACAAAGCCATATATGGTTTGAAAGAAGCAGGAAGACAATGGTTCTTAAAGTTACATGAGAAATTGTTGGAAATCGGATTTAAGAATTCTTCAGCGGATCCTTGCTTGTATATATTAGAAAAAGGAGGAGAAAAGCTGTTTGCAAACATTTATGTGGATGACTTAATACTAGCATATAAATCAGAAATGTTGTTACGAGAAGTCAAAACAAAACTGCAAAAAGTTTTTGAGTTACGAGATATGGGTTCACTCCATCATTGCCTGGGCATACAATTCACCCATGTAGGGGGAGAAATAACATTGTCACAGGTGAATTGTATTGAAAATTTAATAAATAAGTTCAACATGGCTGAATGTAAGCCAGTGTCAACGCCCATGGAGACTGGTCTGAAACTGGAGAAGGGTAATGGACTCACAGAGATGGAGAATATACCATACCAAATGTTAATTGGATCTCTAATGTACCTCGCTGTAGCCACAAGACCAGATATAATGTTTGCTGTTAGTTATTTGAGCCAATATAATACATGTTTTGATAATACACATTGGCAAGCTGCAAAAAGGGTGATTCGTTATTTAAAAGGAACGAAGAATGTAACCATCAGATATAAACAATCAGGAATGGCACTAACAGGCATGGCTGACGCTGACTGGGCGGCATGTACCGTTGACCGTCGTTCATATACCGGTTATATTTTTAAGTATGGTGGTGGCCTTATCAGTTATGCAACAAAGAAACAAAGAACAGTGGCTTTGTCAACAGCAGAAGCCGAATATATGGCGATGACAGAAGCAACGAAGGAAGCATTACACTTGAAATATCTGTTGGAAGATATTGGAGTTTTTCAACAAACTGTTACGATCTAAAATGATGATTTGGCTGCACAGATGTTAGCAAACAATCAAATGACTGATAAGAGATCGAAACATATCAGTATAAAGGAACATTTTATACGGGATTGTGTCCAGGAGAAATTAGTGACCATCCGTTACAAGGACACAGAACATATGGAGGCAGACCTTTTTACAAAGGCATTACCACAACCAAGATTGTTAAAGCTTCTAAAGATGATAGGCGTCACTCAGACCTGAAGGTCATCGTGAGGGGGAGTATCATAGAGGTCTTACTCATTGAAGAAGAAATTAGTGACTTTTGGTTACTATGACTACAAAGCAGTCATGAGAGTTATTACGTTGTCATGAGAATAAAAAGTTGTAATTAATTTATAAAATTGTTATCTTATATTAAATAATGGTGAATGCACTGATTTGCTCATAGTGTACTGCTGATACTCTGCTCTATCTCATATAACATTAACCCTAATTTTTAATTATTAAATATTTTTTTGCACATCATAACCACAATATAATATAATAAAAAGGATTTAAAAGGTAATAAACTTATTAATCAAAAATATAGATACCATAAAAATGAAATAAATAAAAATAAATTTAATAATAGTTTAAAATAAAATATCGACAATAGATAAAAAAGTGTCAAACACTACAGATAGATTATAATATTATAATTTTTATTCTAGATGAATTAAATCGATACTCTATCACTTTTAATCACTTTATTTGTTCATAAGTGCTTACCTTTCTATATCCAAAAAGAATTTAGCCATGAAAATTCTCTTACTCCCATCTGACCAGCCAGATTTTAAACCACATATTTTACACATTTTTATTACATGGTATAGCTTGGAAATTCTTACGCATTTATTATATAAATAATTAAGCACATTACCCTGAATAATACATGACTAAAGTAAAAGAAAACGAAAATTCGTAACAAAAATTATTAACAGTCACTTCTATTTTGAATGAATGACATGTCACATGACACTCAAACCAAAACAAACAAAAGAGTCGCATATATGTTAGAGCGAGACAGTGTTTGCCGCCATTATTTTTAACGCAATGCAATACATATTCGAGTTTATTAGAGAGTTGCGCCAGGCTGTCTATTTATTGGCACAGGTCTCCCTAGAGTAAATAATATGTTCCTTTGCACAGGCACAGAACACTATTACTATAACGAGCACAGTGCACAGGCAATAACTAATGCGGTGCTAATGTACGTAAGTATCCTTATTATTTACGTAAGCCTTACCTGCAGTAATGTAGCTGTTGAAATCATGTGTCATCCTAGCAACATGTACCAGGAGTCAGGACTTCATTTACAGTCAAAGAGAATTTAAACACAATTGTGTTACAGTTCCTCTAGTTCATGCAGAATGCACATCTTAAAATTATTATACAAGTGCTGAATCGTTGTTGTTCATTGGTGTTTTACAATTATGGACGAAAGTTGATTTTTCTGAGATAAACTTTTAAATATAAATTAATTATTGTAATAGTTATGATTAATTATTTTTTTAGCTAATTTAAATTGTCATTTTTTGTGTAAGATAGCGAAAATAAATGAATATTGTATTAAACCACATATATACACATATATATATATATAAAGGTTATCACGGGCTATTATCCGCAACTCGACGACTTCAGCGCGCCTATTTTGCGTATTAAACCACATAAATGCTAGTGCTTTTGTTTTGACACATAAAGAAATTCGTGTGAAATTATTACCTAACCATTCCAAAATAATCAAAATTGCACAACGTGTTCAAGTTTTCACTTCTGCCGGCACTCCCGGAGTGCAACCCCTACTTTTTTATAGTATAAGTTACTCTACACCCTTACCTTTAAATAAAAAATAATGTATAGTATCTAATGTATTTTAACTGTTAAAAAATAGTTTTCATGTCATTTTTAGTATTTATTTATTAACACTTATCTATAAATCTGGTGTCGGCGATGTTGATTGAGATCCCGTATATGGCTGCCCATGAGTGTGACGCCCGTCGTAGGATGAAGACGTTCTACCAAAATCTGCGTGCGAGCGAACGTCAGGCGTTAGTGGGACCCCCAGAGTCTATGAGGGAACACGCAGTAGCCGCTGCGCGGGCCATGAGACGAGGGGACTGGCGCGCTTGTCTCAACTTTATTGTCAACGAGAAAATGAACGCAAAAGTATGTCTTTCTTTTACATTTAAGCGTATTTCTTATACTCTAAACGCGTTATAATTTTGCCAAAACAAAAGTGAATTGGTAGTTTTTGACAAAAGGTGTCATTATTGTAGTAAAATAACGAAAAACATATTGTGTCGTTATGATAGTGATGACCAAGAGGAACTGAAGTAGTCTGTGTTTAATATTATCGTGTTTCATAAAATATTCATATTTCCTTCGCTTATTTCCGCCACATAAATGTCTGTATTTATTCTAATATGTATATATCAAAAAAGTTTTGACTCAATTATTGAAATGAAAACATTTATCGGTGCGCTGAGCACCTTTTTAATGAGAAATGAATGAGACGCTCTGATTTGTAACGCTCATACCCGTAAATTTAGAGAGATTAACTCTAAGCACACTTGTATATAAATTTGGTTGATAACTTGATACTTCGGTAATATTTGTTTGTCTTCAAATGTGAAACTATCGTACTATATATATAGTATACTAAATGAAACGTCCCGCCCAGTATATAAATTGGGTTGAAGATAACTTGATACTTCGGTAATATTTGCAAAATCAAGTGATCGTTTTTTTATTTTATGGAAGAGATGGACAAACGAGCGGACGGGTTCCTCGATGTTAAGTGATCACCGCCGCCCACATTCTCTTGCAACACCAGAGGAATCACAGGAGCGCTGCCAGCCTTGAAGGAAGGTGGACGCGCTTTTTTTTAAGGTACCCATGTCGGATCGTCTCGGAAACACCACACAAGTAAGCACATTTCACAGCTTTATTGTACGTGGAATAAAGTTCCTAGAAAACCACACAGTGGAGAACCGCCACACATCCAGATAGTGCGGATAATATCCTAATTTGATTTCCGCTACGCAGACAAGTACGCCGTATTGCGATGGAGCGTTGTACCTAACACACAAAACACTGGAGTATATTATTGTATATTATTTTCAATAGGTTTGGGATTTGATCGTCGGCGCTGAAAACGTCCGCGCTATGCTGGGCTGTCTGATCCATAAAGAGTCCTGCGCACTTATTTGTTTACGTACGCTCACGTGTACGCATCAATATCGCTTCGCTCGCTGGCGGACATGTTCGAGCTGCCTCGCCAGCGCGTGCACTCTCTGGTCTCCAAGATGATCATCAACGAGGAGTTGCTGGCTTCGCTGGATGACCCCAGTGAGTGTGCTATACTGCATCGGTCTGAACCCACCAGAATGCAAGCACTGGCTCTGCAGCTTGCTGATAAGGTATACTTAAAATATACTGCTATAATAATACTAATTATATAAATAGGAATGTTAGTACTTATTAAACTCAAATTATAATGCTTTAAAATCATTCACCAGCACAATGGTATATTAATGTTAGTAAAAAGTAAGGAGCTAAAAACATCACGTGATTAATGTAGAACTCCTTATTTAAAGATAGTGTTATATTATTATTTCACTATTATTAATTTTTAACATACAGCTTTTCTGAAATACTTTTTTTCAATTTTTGTTTGATTCAATTCAATTCAGTTCTGTTTTACTCTAATGCGGGCGCCAGACTTAGTTTCACATGTTTGATTGCTAAGTGTGGCACGGGACTTTGGGTATGTGTTCAAAGTTTGAACAAAGATTTGCACTTTGCCATGCGGTGTCGGTCTTTTTCGACACATCAAAGCGTTCAAAGTTGAATTGCCTTGCCACACTTGTTTAGTGACTAGTGTTCAGTTGCTCGAGCGTTGTTGAGCGGAACGGTTGTGTGCGTGCTACACTGCGTGCGGCTATATAATGGACTGGAGCAGCGAGTGCGTTCTAGAATTTGTAGAGCTATTACTATTACAGGGGGAACCATGTATATGGAACCCGAAAAACAACAAACACAAAAATAGAACCTTAGTAAATGACGCGTGGGTGAGAATAAAGAACAAATATTCTGTGCCCTGTTCTGTTGAAGAATTAAAAAAGAAAAGAAATAGTTTGCTGACACAATATAGAGAACATTTAAAGAATATCAAGGAATCGACTAAAACAGTATTATTGTTTTCTAAAAAATAATTATATGCACACAAATAATACAGGCACACTGAGTCTACGAAATCGTCGTCCATCTTGTTTGTTGTCTACCAGCATACTGTGGAGAAAAATGTTTGCGAAGCAAGTCGGGCAGGTTACGTCAATATGTGTTCAAATTCTTTGCAAAGTCGTCAAAGATATGTGAAAATCTTTGAAGCTATTCCTGGCGCCCGCATTATATGTTCTCTGCTTACGTGTCTGTATTCAGTATTCATTTACTTTTGATTGATAAACAACACAGTATATCCGATGTTTGCATGTTTATAAAAATAACAAAATTTTGTATTATTAAAACATGTTTTCACTTACTACCATACTGAAATATTTTAGGTGGGCAACCTTGTGGATTCAATCGAGCGAATCTTCGAGAAGCAAGGCTCATTCTTCCAGCGGGGCGGTGCCCCCGGCGGGGCGAAGGGCGTCATATGGGGTAGCGCTTCCATTTTTTATTTGCTCTTAAATGTTTCCATTTTCGACTGATGACGCCCTTCCGGGTAGAATCATTTGGTGCTATTTATAGATTTCAGTGTTGCCTTAATCAAAACCTACTTAACCGTCCCTCCCAATATTTAATGAGAATTGCTGCTATAAAATTTGAATGACACAATATGTCATCAGACTGTCAATATCAGTTTTATGACAATGACATAAAATAGACCATGGTATTGTTCTTTATCACATTCGTCATTCACTGTCATTCTCAGAAAGTGAAACAATGAATATAGTTGTTTAATTAAGCACTGCTGCATAAAAAATGATAGCAACTATAATAATTGTACTGTTTTTCTATTCGGAAGGGCGCAACAATAATGTTCTTGAATGGTTTAAAATTCGTTTGTATCTGCTATTACAGACAATAAATAGTTCATCATAATTATTTCAATAAAACATTTGTCACACATTGAAGGTTTTATTTAAGACACACATTGAAAAAACAATAATTAAATCGACTTCGCAGAATTAAACGGGATAACACTCTAAAAGGCGACTAGTAAATGCAAAATTCAAAATTGGGATCAAAACTCAATTCAACGATTAGATTGCCATGGAAACTAATCTGCATAGGAGCTACTCTTGCATACGGAATTGGATCACAATAATAGCGTAAGATGCCACGGTGCTTGCAGTCTGAAAAAGAAAAACGATCATCCCACAAGAATGGCAAGAACACATATAAGAAATGCAATGATGAGGCTGGATTTAGAGCTCGACCGACGGTCAGCGCTGACGTCACGCTCGGTCGAGAGTAGCGCTGAGAGCGTACGACTACGCGCTGACCATGGTGTGCTTAGTGCTCAGCTGACAGCAAATTTGATTACATGTGAAAAATTGCTAAGAAAAATGAATCCATTTGTATTTTGTAACCTCTTTAATATGTGCCTACTACTTACGCAAACGATTATGGAATAAAAGACGGAGAAGATATCAAGTTCACCCAATAGAGCGCCAAATTGAAGTAGAACTTTGTACCGTACCGTAAAACCGCTAATATAAGTCAAGTTCGTAGGTAGGTATAAATAATTCCTTCAAAATCTGGGTTTTGTTTTTTGTTGGTACTTATAGCTTGACCTAATGGTGAGACAGTTGTATTCAACTACACCATAAAGTGACTACCACTCCTCCTTCACTTTTCTATTGGTATCGCTTAGCGTTATGCACTCACCTCGCATGCTCTCTTGTAACACAAGAGGAAACTTATGAGCTTTCTCTGCTTTTTTGAAGATATCCTGGACATGTTACCCGCCCTTAATGGTCGGTAACACTCTCCCACGTCCCATGTATATGGAACCCGAAAAACAACAAACACAAAAATAGAACCTTAGTAAATGACGCGTGGGTGAGAATAAAGAACAAATATTCTGTGCCCTGATTATGGAATAAAAGACGGAGAAGATATCAAGTTCACCCAATAGAGCGCCAAATTGAAGTAGAACTTTGTACCGTACCGTAAAACCGCTAATATAAGTCAAGTTCGTAGGTAGGTATAAATAATTCCTTCAAAATCTGGGTTTTGTTTTCTGTCTGTAATATTCCAACCCGGCATATATTATTTCCTATCAGTTGCACAAGGAAGGGAAGATATCATGTTGTCATCGTAGCTCATGTCTCAGATAAGGACATACGAACGACCACAAGAGGTCTTCATTGTCTGCCAATGAACAAACTATCGACTGGAGACCGAGGCTGTGAACGACGAGATTTTCTAAGAATATCGCTATTTCAATAATTACCCCCCATAATGTCTCGCCGTACAACTGATCACCCTTACCCTTGCAGGCTTTACCAGTGGGAGGCACCTTTGCAACGAATGCCGGCTAGATTATGGGTACCACTACGGCGCCTATTTCTGCCGTAAAGCAGTGTGTGTGTATAGAATTACTGTGTTTCGGTCTGAAGGGCGCCGGCCGTAACTAGTGACTGGACAAATGAGACTTGACATTTTATGTCTCAAGGTGACGAGCGCAGTTGTAGTGCCGCTCAGAATTGTTGGGTTTTTTGAATAATATTGAGCGGCCCTGCATTGTAATGGGCATTGCGTATCAATTACTATCAGCTAAACGTCCTGCTCGTCTCGTCCCTTATTTTCATTTAAAAAAAGGTTTGATCGTAGCATCGAGATTCGAGAATGATGCCTCAAATATTGACGCAGAGAGAAATCCGAAAAAAAATAATATTATTTATGTATTTTCATGGAATAATAATAGTGAAGAGTGGTGAATGGTGGACTGGTGAATCGGGGTTGTCTCACTGCTAGTTTCGCCATCAATGTTCGTAGTTCAATACACTAGACATTTGTTGGTACTTATAGCTTGACCTAATGGTGAGACAGTTGTATTCAACTACACCATAAAGTGACTACCACTCCTCCTTCACTTTTCTATTGGTATCGCTTAGCGTTATGCACTCACCTCGCATGCTCTCTTGTAACACAAGAGGAAACTTATGAGCTTTCTCTGCTTTTTTGAAGATATCCTGGACATGTTACCCGCCCTTAATGGTCGGTAACACTCTCCCACGTCGTAATAACCTGAAAGGAATGCTGAAGGAAGTTCACTCCACAACTTGGTTCCTCGTTGAGCAAAGTTTCTTCAATATCGATGTGTAAGAACGCCACACAGCGATTTATTTGTGAGAATGATGTTTTACTTTGTGGCTTGTGGTGTTCTCTGCTTTGCGGCGATACAAGAATACATAGTTTTATTACGAACACATGCGTCAGAAATTTAATTATAATTAAAAGTACTCACAGTAAACAGTACGCTCCTATGAAAAGTAAATATGCCAAGTGGGGTAAATTTTGGCGCCACAATTTGAATCGCTTGAAGAAATTTATAAATGTCATCTGTCATTTGTTCCCCAATGGACGTTGTTCGTAATGCAAGCTTACTTATAAGGATATTTGTTTCCGATAACTGCAATTATTATTTGGATCATTTACGATCCCGTTTGTGTCAAAGATACTCAAGGTTTGTCTTGGGCGAATTGTGCGCCTCCATTTTCCACGTTAATTACATAATGTATTTCCTTGCCTTCTACTATCAACATTGCTTTTTTATTAGGTATCGATAATCTTGACCTCATCCCAAATTTGTTGATATAGTTTGGCAGTAGATTTTTTAATATCGACCGCTCGAATTAAAAAACAAGAGGTCAGTAACGATAACAGAATAATTTTCAGAAACGATAATTTGTCACTATTATTTTCGCATAGCCCTTCATTAACAAATGGCCACCCTTATCCTCAATCCTTGATCATGCGATTGAACTATAGTTGAGTATTATATATAGGAGACTCTACTCTTTTAACATTCGCCCCAAGACAAAGCACCTTTTTCAAAGAAATAAACTCATACCTGTTGATTTTTTCTGTGGCACGGTTCAATAAGTAAGACAACTCTGGAGAAAGTAAATACAATCCAACACATTTGAACAGTGTACCGCATTTGATTGACAGCAGGGTCACCTTTAAAAATGAATTATAAATTTAACTATAACATGAAACAACAGGGCTTGAATATATCCACGCCCAGCACCAAACTCTAGAATGGCAATTGTTCACAGATCACAGCCAAACATAACAGCAACACTTTAAATGTGTCACTCATAGCAGCAGCTGACTACAAAATGCAGGCGAATTTAACTTAAGTTGCGGAGCTGGACAAAAACTATAACATACTATAAGCGTGAAGTCACCCGACCGAAATAATTGCAGATTCTCAAAATCGGCGAGCAGCTGTCGTGTCACCCGTCTGAAGTAAGCAAGTTCTGGGCAAAAAGAGTTCGAGAGAAAAAACCTCTTGTCGAAACCTTGTTCATTAAAGCCGGCCGTTCTCCATGGCTGGGCAGGGAGAATGACTCCGTAGCCTATACGGCAATGAAGAAGGCTATGAAGATGTATGTTTACTTCAAACTTGACAGGCAGTAGATACATATCTACCTAAGTAGGTACCTACTTAGGTACCTATTTAAAAAGCCTGATGTAGAGTGCCAAAAAAATTGATCCTTTTTTCAACTTATCGCAGATAACTCAACACAAAAAAAACTTGATTTACTATATAATATTACAAACTACATAATATATAGTTATATAAATAAACGTAATTTGCGATAATTATAACCCCCATATGCATGATGCCATTGCTGAGTTGTCAGGATTTTTCGCTTGTTTCAAAATAAATATAAAATGCAATTCAATAATTATTTAAAAAAAAATATCGATACAAATCTCATATCTTCTTCTGAATTATTATAAAAACGATTAAACATTGAATAGTTGTCAATATTAAAACAAAAATTTATGGCCCAAATTTAAAAATGCGAGACGGAAAACGGTATTATTTAAATTTTTTTTTAAGATTTTTAACTAAAATGCTTTGGTATTAAAAAACGTCATGAAACTTGACTTGCAGATAACTTTAAAAACATGACCGCTTTATTAGCTCTCCTATTAACAATTAGGCAATTATATTTCAAAGAAACTGAAAAAAAAGTGATTACAAAGGAAGCAGGCGGTAATTAGTATTCGAAGTAAACTTAAGGTTGTTCTTTCAAATTTCCATAAAATAATTAAAAACAATAAATTGCAAATTGCCCAGTGCAAGTAAAACAAAACATACAAACTTAAAAATAACGGGTTGCACTCCGACAGTGCCGGCAGAAGTGAAAACTTGAACATTATGGTTTTTTGAATATTTTGGAATGGTTAGGGAATTATTTCTTTATTTATCAGTAAGTATATAAGTACTAGTATTTATGTGGTTAGATACAATATTCATTTATTGCGCTATCGTACACAAAATGACAATTTATATTACATACAAAAAAATAACATTTCAGAACTATTACAATTATTTCACATTAAAAAGTTTAAGCCATCACAAAATGTGCAGGACATCCGTCTTGCTCGTATATCAATCTCGTATGCAAAGACATGCCTTCGAGGAGCTTAACTAAACTTATTTATCGCAAATAATAAATAATCTAATGAATAAACACTCTTTATAATGCGCTGTATAATCGCCAGCTCTTGAATTAACAGAGGGTCACCAGAAGTTCAAGGTACAGAACCTCGACAGGGTTTCGCCATGGTTGATTGACTGACGATCTTCTGTTAAAGGTAACTAACATATAGTTGGGCAGCGGCATTCAATAATGATTGATAATAATGTTAATAGGTTTTTGCTGTCACAACGAGCCTTATTTTTATTACTAAAGAACATAATATGAAAGTGAGAACGAAACATGTTTTATCGATAACTTTTCAAAACACTAGAATATCGATATTTAGTGTCGCTTCTTCATCTGTGTACGAATATCATAGCAGATCAAACCCCGATCCTAAAGTTCCATAACGTCAACGGCACGTCTGAGTTTCCACTATAATAAATAATAATCATCAAGTCATAATATCCCGGTGTCATTTTCGACTATTTCCTCCAATACACTTGGCTTCTGTTAGCGGCCTTATTCGTTTAAGCCGTTTTAACCTTGCGAAATCAGCAAGTGCCAAGCACTGTTTGAAGTGTCCCACCACTGTTAAAATCAAAAATTACAAAAAATCGAAAGAGAGACAGATAGATCAATAGAAAAATGATAGTTATCTAAAAAAAACAAAAATTTTAGTTAGCTTTACCAGGTCCAAATGTTCCGGCGATGTTATAAGTAGTTATAAATAATGAAGTAATATGTGTCGTAAATAACATGAACGCAATCAACCCATTGTTGTTATTTTCTTGGATTAACAAATCGCTTGTCGTTATATATAATTGAAAGTCTTCACGAATATGGCCCTTGCTTGATATGGTTTTCAAATTTTGATCTGGAAAATTTGTCATATTTAGGTGGCTGTTTTAAGCAAATAAGACAACCCATATATTTACGCACTATTTTGTTTTACAAAATCCATCGTAATTATTTTTCATTCTTTAGAAGAATGCAATAAATAGTAGAACTAGGATAATAATTTTATTTGACAATAGGATCGACGGAAATGAGCGTACGGTTCACCTGATATCCCATACTTTCTTGCACCACCGGAAGAAACACTTCAACGTTGTACGCTTTTTTTGGAGATACCGAATATCGCGTAAAGATCATTCGATAGTTTATTTGTGCTTGGTAAAAACTTACAGGAAAACCCCACCCACAAGACAGCCCCATATACAGATGGTATGGATGACAATAATATGGAATTCGGCGGCAGGAATCAGATTAAGCAGATTTTCGGAGTACTCCCCGTGTCAAATGCGATTGACAACACACACAATGAAGCCAATCAAATGGCAATTGATGGGCCCTTCACATATAAGTACCTACTTAATTGAAAAAAGACACAAATAAGTTAAGATAAATGATATAAAACGAATATTACCTGTGGCTTGTTTTAATTGCCTGTTTATAGTTTTATAAAGTGAGCCAATTTTAAACCACCAAAATACAACCTTTGCCTGAAGTACAAAATTGATAATGTATTCTGCGTAGAAAATACCATGAATGCTTACTACAAAACCTGAAAATTTTACAAAGGTATAAACAAAATATGATTATTGCGTGTGTATCATTTATTCAAACAAAACAAATCTTATAACTATATTCGCAACACTAAGATTACATAAAATTAAAACTATCATTACTTTATACGAGTATATCTATCTATATACATAAAAATGAATAGCTGTTCGTTAGTCTCGCTAAAACTCGAGAACGGCTGGACCGATTCGGCAAATTTAGGTCTTGAATTATTTGTGGAAGTCCAGAGAAGGTTTAAAAGGTGAATAAATAGGAAAGTGCTGCTAAATTAAATAAAAACAACAAATTAGTTTTTCCTTTGATGTGTCCATACATAATTTCTATGAGAGAATTTATTGACGCACGGTTTGACATTTCTGCCAAATGTCAAAAATGTAAATGCAAATGTTTTGTTAAATGGAGAGGTGATAGAACCGGTGGAATCTGCTATATTTCTTGGCATAACTCTAGATTCCAAATTACAATGGGGCCCCCATATTGAAGGATTGGCGAACAGACTTAATTCTGCAGCATACGCGGTTAAAAAAATTAGACAATTAACTGACATAGATACGGCGCGACTAGTATACTTTAGTTATTTCCATAGTATTATGTCCTATGTTATATTGCTATGGGGCAACGCTGCCGATATTAATATAATATTTGTGCTGCAGAAGAGGGCTATTCGCGCTATTTATAACCTAGGTCCTAGGGAATCATTGAGAGCAAAATTCAAAGAAATTAACATCTTGACTGTTGCTTCTCAATATATTCTTGATAATGTAATGTATGTTCATAGGCACATAAGTGAATTTGCCAGAAACTGTCATAACCATAATGTTAACACCAGGAACAGACATAAACTGATGATGCCTACTACTCAGCTAAGTCGAGTTAGTAAATCTTTTGTGGGGCGATGTATATGCTTTTACAACAAGATCCCAGAAAATGTTCAAAACAAAGGTGTTACGTTATTCAAAAGAATTGTTAAAAAACGTTTGTGTGGTATCATTAAGAAAGTCATTTGACTTTCTTAATGATACCACAGATTGGGAATGGAGCGACCGCCCTCAGGCTATTAAATAATAAGTTTTATTGTACAATGTTACTTTGTAAATGTTACTTTAATTGTAAAACATATTTTTGATGAAAAAAAAGCCCGCTGAGTTTGTTGCGCCCATTCTTCTCAGGCCTGAGGCATTCACTTTGGAATGGGTGGTAGTTTTTTTGATTTTCAATAAGTGATTTCACATCCTATTTTGAATAAAAATATTTGAATTTGAATTTGCTGTGAAACAATTTCATTACAACAACAGGGAGCATATTTTACGAAATAATTCTTGATGTATTGTTGACAAATTCATAAAAAACAGTATTTCATTTATTATATACAGAACAACGTCTGTCGGGTCAACTAGTATCTAATAATACTGACACACTTTAACACATATTATGTTGCCCCAAACTAGGCATAGCTGTTCTACTTGTAAGGCGATACTATATATAATATACATTCTTAAATACAATATAATATAAAGATCCATTACTATTAAATTCATATCTAAATACTTTCATTCAAATGATTAAAGATCACCTGAACCGTGTACCTTCTCTAATGATTTATTTTTCTAGTATATGGTTCATTAGTTGGTCAACAACAGCTGTACCTTGTTCAGAGTTCAACGATGTTGTTAGTAGCAATAATTGCAACACTAGAGGAACCAATAACGTTACTGCCTGGCTCTAGATTTTTTGTATGAAAATAAGGGGCGAGCTGAGCAGGTCGTTCAGCTGATGGCATTTGATATGCTCTGCCCATTACATTGCAGTGGCTCTCAGGAGTCTTGAAAAACCCAAAAATTCCAAGCGGCTCTACAATTGCGCTTGTCACCTTGAGACATAATGTGTTAAGTCTCATTTGCCCAGTAATTTAACTAGCTACGGCGGCCTTCAGACCGAAACACAATAATGCACATTACTGTTTCACAGAATGGGCAGAAAAAGGCGCCGTTGTGGTACCCGTAAGCTAGTCGGCATCCTGTGTAGAGTAGCCTGGTGAAATATGTAGATATATGTACTCTTTGGAAATACCACGAAGAAAGTTCTTTCCATAATCTAGCTGTCCGTGGCGAAGAGTTCCATAAGAGCCGCACTGCCACGGCAATACGCCTAACCGCCACGCATTGTTACTACCAAAGACTTACACTATATTAGCGTATAGACAAACAAAGCGTGCGAGAGAGTACACCTCAATGGGCTATATGTCAACTGGGACATCAACTAGGCAGATGCCAGCAGCCAGGGTCCATAAGCTACCAAACTAGACACCAGAGTCATGATGCCTCCGAGCCTTTCGCGCCAATAAATTGGTTGCGCAACCAAATGGACACCGAATTATAGAGCATACAATTTACCAGTGGGAGGCTCCTGTGCACAGGATGCCGGCTAGATCACAACGGCGCCAATATCTGCCGTGAAGCAGTAATATGTAAAGATTACTGTGTTTCGGTCTGAAGGGCGCCGTAGCTAGTGAAATTACTGGGCAAATGAGACTCAATATCTTATGTCTCAAGGTGACGAGCGCAATTGTAGTGCCGCTCAGAATTTTGGGGTTTTTCAATAATCCTGAGCGGTACTGCATTGTAATGGACAGGACATATCAAATATCATCAGCTGAACGTCCTGCTCGCCTCGTCCCTTATTATCATAAAAAATATATATATTTTGTTAGTAGCGGCGACTGGTTGCGCCACCGTTGTGTCGCGGTGAAATATAGTCCTAACGGAGATACAGCAAGATAGAAAAGGAAATCGAATCTAATATTACTGTAACCTCTTTTAATTGACAAGTAATAAACAGGTAGCAACTGTTGACATGAGCTCCTTAATATTTTGACTATAAAACCACTAGATAACGCACACATTGATAAATTAAAATTGGGCATCATTTTATATTCATTACTATAACACGAGTTCTTCATATTGACCCATAATGAAACCCAATTGTAGCTAGCGTAGCTTTCTGGCACAGGTGTTCCTCAATTAAGAGTAGATCACATCCACAACTATGTTTGTACGATTTTTGTTATCTACTGAAATAAATATTTGTAAATTTTTTAATTAACTTTGACATGTGGAGTAAGGCTGATGTTTATAAATATCGACTTCGACTTAACGACTTTAGATCTTAGCCTAAAATCGCTTTAATAAAAAATGTAAGGAGCTTGAAATACACTTACTATCTTGAGTGGGATCAAAGAGTTCACTACGCATATTAGCTGCTAGCATTATGCAGTAAATGAAGAAGAGTGTTGCGATAACAACCAGCTTTAGTGTTTCCTTTGGAAGTGTTTTATTACCACTGTAATGGATGTTCTAGAATCAGAAAACAGATGTAAGTATGTATTGATAGTTTTAAAAAATATATTGCTGACGATACTGTTGTTTCCATGCAAAAAACATAAATATATAATTGTTTATTATATTATGTTACGTTCAATTTAACTTGGCGAATCCTTATTTTATTTCAAAATGGTGCAAGCTATGCCATTGGTGGTCGTTTGCGGAAGAATCTATTAAAAAAATGCTTTGATATTTGATGAGTATTCTGACCGGATTCGATTAAAGAATAATTTATTCAAAGTAAAAAGGCAGAGTTGGCGAATATTTGCACGCTTCGCTCGAGAACTCGCAGTTAGTCTAGATATAGCGAAGGCCTACGATCGTGTTTAGCACATGGCGCTTCTATCAAAACTTCCATCATTTGAGCTTCTCCCTTAAGGGGTGGCAACGAATCTGCGCACACGCCCCTTGATTTTGTGGATGTCCGCGATAGACTCATAATTTCCCATCACGTGAGAATCTTTCCCGTTTGGCGTTTCTCCCCTTTTACATATATTTTTTAAATCAGGTCATCATCATCAGCCGGAAGGCGTCCACTGCTGGACAAAGGCCTCCCCAAAAGATTTCCACGACGATCGGTCCTGCGCTGCCCTCATCCAACGTATTCCGGCGATCTTGACCAGATCGTCGGTTCATATTGTGGGGGGCCTACCACCACTGCGTCTTCCGGTACGTGGTCACCATTCGAGGATTTTACTGCCCCAACGCGCATCTGTCCGTCGAAGTATGTGCCCTGCACACTGCTACTTCGACTTCTAACTTTGATTCTCCTACGGATCTCCTCATTTCTGATACGATCTCGCAAGGAAACTCCGAGCATAGCCCTTTCCATTGCCCTCTGAGTGTCCATCAGCTTTCTCATAAGGCCCATAGTTAGCGACCACGTCTGCATACCATACCGTAAATCAGATATAGTTCAACAACTAAGGGTCATAAGGTAAAGCGGGTAAGAGTAATGTGAAAACTAATGTAGGCCCATTTACGTTACAATCTTTGCCATAACGGATTGGATCAATTGTGAACCCAGTAAACGGTGTCATAGGAAAGGCAGAAAACACATTCTTTTGTGATAACTGCAATGACGATGTTAAATTTTTAATAAATATTATTCAGTTACATTTATTTTTTCACTGATATTCGAAGTTGTTTCATAGTTGACTGTCTGTTCACTTTACCTTATGGTCTACTCCACTTTACCTGGTGGACGGGACAGAGCGTATTATGGCACTAGCTACAATCTGCTACAATATAGGTAATTACTAAGTTATAATCTTTAACCAAAGCTTAAAAGTTATGAAATGTTTGTTCATACTATTAAAAACTTCGAGAAATATCTATTCAGTCTAAGTCGTTATTATTTTTATAATGTTATTCGTTTACCTCCCATCTGCCATAGACCGTGTCAACTTCGCCAAGCCACCGGGTAAAATATACCTGCATTGTAATCAGTAACTACTGAAGTTTTAGTCGCGTTACCTCATAGAAATTTAAATGTTTGCTCAAGATGTGCATGTGTTCCACTGCGCGGAATGCCGCTATCGTGTTTGCACCCGTTATCAAGACATACTCTGGTAACCATACCAGAAACGTGTATGGTGTCTTGAATTTCATGGACTTGTTAAATGGAATGTAGCTGTAGTCAAATACATAGCCGCCAATGGTGAGGAAAACTGCAAAGTTTTCAGCATATTAAACAGTGTAAATTTTTCTATGCAACTAAATGTACCTACCTATAGATATGTATTTTTAAGTAAGAATGAGTAAGTAAGTAATGATAATAGATACTTTGATTGAATTAAACATTATGTTTGTTTGGACATAGCGAAGGCCTTTGATCGGGTGTGGCATAAAGTGCTTATAGCGAAACTGCCATCCTATGGCCTTCCCGAGAAGTTGTGCAAATGGGTCACTAGCTTTTTGGCTGATCGGAGCATCAAGGTTGTTATCAACGGTGCATGCTCCGACTTAAAGCCCATAAACGCTGGTGTCCCGCAAGGTTGTGTGCTATCCCCTACGCTGTTCCTTCTGCATATCAATGATATGCTGCAAATCAGCAATATTCATTGCTATGCGGACGACAGCACAGGGTATGCTTCCTACACCGGCCGTGTTCCGGGATCCGAGATCCTTTGTCGTATCCCCTCGATTCGAGATCACTCCTATAACTGCCACAGCCTGTATTGGCATACTTGGCGTCGATATATCGAGCGACGTTCAGTTCCGTGGTCACTTGGAAGAGAAAGCCAAACTGGCCTCTAAAAAGATTGGTGTACTCAGTAAGGCGAGACAGTACTTCACTAAAAGCCACCGCCTGCAACTTTATAAGGCGCAAATTCGGCCTCACATGGAGTACTGTTCTCACCTCTGGGCGGGTGCTCCCCAGTACCAGCTTCTTCCATTTAACCGCATACAACGAAGAGCGGCTCGAATCATCGACGATCAAGTCATCTCCGATCGGCTTGATTCTCTAGTATTGCATAGAGATGTGGGTTCTCTCTGCATCTTCTACCGCATTTATCACGGGGAGTGCTCAGAGGAGCTGTTCGGGTAGATTCCAGCGGCCGAATTCCACCACCGGACATTACGTGCAAAGTACCATCCGCATCACGTAGACGTCTGGCATTCCACAGCCGCGCGTTTTGTACAAAATTGATCTTGCCTCGCACAGCCACTTTGTGGAATCAACTACCGGCAGCTACGACTTAGGGACCTTCAAGAAAAAAGCATACTCCCACCTTAAAGGCCGGCAACGCATTTCTTGACACACCTGTTGTTGAGGATGTCCATGGGCGGTTGTCTCACCTCTCCCCATCCCGTGAGCCTCTTGCCCGTTTGCCCCCTCTCACATAAAAAAATGTAAGTAATTAATAATTTTCTGTTAATGTGCTCACTGGTGCCCCTGACACTACAAATGGTAATTAATATAAGTACAGTAAATTATAGGTGGGCTAGTCCAGTTAATGCGAATATCCCTCATATTTCCAAATAAAACGGATAAAAAATATTTTAACAAAAAAACAACTGACTTCAATAACACTATTCAAAAACAATATATATAATAGGCACTAAAAACTAGAAAAATAATTGCGTACTCTTATACAACCTAATTTATTAATCTAATTCTAGTTACGATTATTGTTATTTTTGGAATCGGTGTCCTTCCGCCGCGACCCGCTCTCGCATCTCGCCTCCTTACGACTCAAGCACATCTCACCTATAACTACGTATGTAGTTACAAAACTATCATGGATGACACCGACTCCAAAAATTACAATAATCGTAACTAGAATTGGATTAATTTATAAGATTGTATAAAAATACACAATTATTCTTATACTTTTTTCTGCATTTTATATCTATTGTTTTTGAAGTCCGTTGTTTATTTGTTATTTTTTTTTAGTGAATTTGAAGTATACGAACTAACAATTTGTCTAAATATATGTAGATATACAAAAAATTTCGATGCAGCGATGAACGTAGGTGCTTTGCAATTTGATAACAGTCAGTTCGAAATTCTGCCACAGATCGCACCCTTACTGTAAGTCTTTAAGGAGTCCCATTGATCATCATATTCGACTAAGACAATTACTTGACCATAACTATGTTAAGGTAGATGACTTAAATATCCTAATAGCGTAAAAAAGATTCGGTCGAGTATCGTTAATTTGCTCCTAAGAATTGAAGAGTTCCGTTACTTTGTCATGGATTCCGTAATCAGAACCCAACCAAACTCTCATTAAACTATTTTTGAAGTATATCCTTTCGAATAAAAAAAAGAATCATCGAAATCGGTTGGCGCGATATTGAGTTATTTGTAAATTTATCATCCACATACGTATAGCATATTTAAGACTTTTATGGTTTTGTCATGGATGTCATATCTGGACCATCATGTCAGATCTGGACCAAATTACAATGGGACCACACGGGAAGCACCAGCTTTCAAATAAAAAAAGAATTTTCAAGATCGGTTCACCCAGTCGATAGTATCGAGGTAACAAACATAAAAAAACATATATAATAATAAAACTTTTTATTTCTCACCAACAACCAAAATTACAATATAGCGAAAACTTAAAAATACAGGGGATACATAAGTTTTGGTCGTGGATCGCTGGTGCCTGTGGTAGGTAATAAAATACCTGTATTACTGGTCACCAGTATTCCACTTTTACGCAGTGACTAAAAACATACCGACGAATTGAGAACCTCCTCCGTTTTTGAAATCGGTTAAAAATGCCTGGCGAATGCTCGATTCTATGAGGGATAGGATCCTTCTGTCGTAAACAAATAGCGGTTTCGCGTCGCTTGCGAGGGTGATAATTAATAATTAATTTAAAATAAAAAATGTGATAATTTGTTAAGATACTATGTATTAATATTCATTCGTTGTTTCACTACTAAGTAGTATTAAATAGTACCATCAATAAATGCTTATTTCTTTTATAATATACGCCCTTTGACAAATAAAAGGTACAAAGTTTTCGATTCGCAGGTTTATCGTATTTCAGAGCAGGTTACTTATATTAAATTTCCATTTTCTACTAAAATTAAAGAATGCTCGGACGGAACCCGAGTCGCGGTCGCGGGTTCGAGTCCCGCATCGTCATTTAAAAAGTTTTGGTTACAAATTTATTTTAATTAATCCCAGAAGTGAGGGATGTGACTTTAAAAATAACAAATTATTTAGCAGGTTACTTACTCAAAACAATGGCGAGTGTACACCCATAAATATTTCTTTTACGCACTTCAAAGTTATGTCCATTCGGCGTGTTGTCATATTTTAACGGGGCTATTCCACATATTCTAGAAAAACATAATACAACAGCGTACGCCCAATTTACTGTAAATCCGGACATTTCAGAAGGTTCTGGAATCTAGGCTAGGAATGCTGAATTCACTAATTATATTCATCCTATATTCACAACTTATAATTATCAAACAGTAGTACCTACTAATATGGTATCCACTTTTATCATTCAGCCGTGTTTCGAAACGACAATTTTATATTAATCTATAATTTCAGTGCTTTATTTGTTCAATAATTTACTACTCGCTGTAATGTCAATACAAATTGCGATTGAATACACAGATAACTCAAACGAAGCGCAGTGATTTTTAATGGACCCTGTAGATACCATTTGATTTATTCGTTTTACCAACGTGTAACTATATGTATAGAGTAAAACTATATAAAATATATAATATAGAAAATAATGGACCGATATACAAATTGTCCGGAAGCAATAGGTACCTGTAGGTATGCGGCGTCACAGCAGAAACGCAATACCACTCTTCTTAAGCAGTACATATATGAAGGGATTTCGCGATTTCGTACGAATCAGAATCTATCAAGGTAGATATAGCAATTTTGTGGTACCTACACGAATTGTGCATTAATTCACACGCTAACTAATGAATAGAAAGACTGGCAAAAGCATGGAACATTAAAATCTACATTATCTAGGTACATACTATATACTTAGCTTTCACCATAACGTTTCACTTATAGTTTATTTCTTCGGCTACTGAAATCAAACATTCTTTGATCATTTCTCTATCGGCGAATGGTTTTCGGATTTCAAGAGCCACACAAAAGCTGGCGCGAGTTGCAGACTCTTGTTTAGTATTTCGCTTTGATAAACATAAGAGTAAAGAGTGCTACGATTTCAGTCCACGTCTCAAAGGATCAAATTTTTCCATCCGCAATCATCCTGTTTATTTGGAGTAATTTTGAAGATGTTTCGATTCATAGTGTGTTTATTTATGACGTCCAGCTTCTTCGAAGCCAATCTGGCTTTGCCGTCCAGATGACCGCGCAATTGGTAATGGCTCGCGATTTCGAGACCTAGTGTTACAATCATACGACAATTGGTTTTTTTAATGGAAAACGCGCAAACTTGAGTCTCTCTGCGAGTTAAATTAGACAATGTTAATTTTACCCCATTCCGTGAACTGCTTAAGAGAATTTAACTCGGACAGCGATCGTCGATCGGTGCCCGAGTTAAATTAGATGCGCCCTTCGTCAATCTTTTTGTTGTAGGTACCTACCCACCCTAGCGTTCCGCCCGACGTAAGTATAAATTTCAAGGAGACCCCTAAGTTACGTATTGTTCTATGACATGTATTGTGATGACTGTTGGTCTCTTGCGGTCATACAATAAGAGGGAGTACAGATTAGGCGTTCTGAAGCGCGCGCTTTGGTAACGCGCGTTTTGAGAACCAGTAGTTCTTATCTAGGTGTACACACGCAAGCGCGCGTTGCTGATCAAGCGCGCGTGGAACGCGCGCTTTGAGAGGGCGTCAGCCACGCGCTTCGAGATACATGAGCCGCCATTTTGTTGTACATTTGAAAGCGCGCTTTCGTGTAGAGTGGACGCAATTCACCAAAATGGAGACCGAGCACTTCGATACAGACTTATTAATCGACGAAATCCAAAAGCGTCCAGCTATATGGGACATGTAAAGTCCTGATTATAAAAACAAAATATTAAAGAAAAGGAATTGGGAGGAGATTGTTGAAATTTTTCTTGAATTCTTTGTCTCTGCCTTCGTCTTCTGTAGCGACGGTATAGAAGCCACAAACAAGCAATCACTCCGACGTCCATTTCCGAACTGAGCCGAGTATGGACGACCTACTAACGCTAGTAAAACGCCGTGCCAAGCGCGCTGTATGTACGCTACCAACTTGCGCCTAATGTGTACTCGCCCTAAGGTGTAATTCAGATCGCACAACGCTAACCTACATTTTTATTCACCTAGAAGTTGCCTCTCTTTCTATCGCGTGACTGGCCTGCCTCAAGTATACCGTTCAACTTGAAACACCATATTATAGGTACTTAAGGGTAATGCAGAGATTCTTATGTTTAGATCACTGGAGAAGATGCCACAACATGTTCCCGATTTAGTTTTAGAGTAAATATGTACTCAAATAAGTAAATACTCATCAAATTGTGTGTGTGTGTGTGTGTGTGTGAGAAAATAGTCTCTCCTCTGAGAAAAACATTACAGATATTAGTTAATATAATACACTTTCAAAATTGAGATTTGAGCTACAACATTGTTTCAAAAAGGCCATCTTCTAAATGAATAAAATTATTTAAATTTGCAAATTTAAAGGATGTGAATACTGAATTTATTACTGGGGTATGTTTACCCGGTTTTGATTACAATGGAGGAGACTTAATTTTATGAGATAATATATTAGTATTTATTAATAAATCATAATGCACTTACTAATATGGTGACAACAACTTTAAAACACAAATGCAACAGAAAATATTTAAAAGTTTTTTAATCAATTAAACATATTGTGAAACTCGCACATTGAAATATAATTTAATCATAATACAGGACATACACTATTATTGGTATATATATTATATATTTAGCTTACAGAAGCAATCAAAACATTGGACAAGAGCTAGCAATTATATTAGATAATACTAATTATTAAAAATAACAAAAACACAGTTGTTTCATTTACAGATAATTCAATTCAGTAAGAGTATAATTTTAATGCAGTGCAAATGAATACTCTAGAAAAACCGTCTACCACAAGCAATGTGGATATAAAATTATATATCTCATCTTATTGTGAAATTTATATTTGATCGGATTTGAGGCTTGTATGTTTAATATATCTATATATCTTGATACAGTTTTATAGGTTTAGAATGGGTACATTTGAATGTACTCATTCATTAAGGAAGACAATGAATGGTCTCACATTTAGTTACAAAAGTATTAATGGTACTTTGAATGTCAAGTTGTATAGGTGTTCCAAAACAAGAAAACATGGAGAAATTAGACTGTTAGTCAGTTAATAGCTATGCACTGTTTGCCCTTAAAGTAATAACCACACTTCAGACTTTTAAAAATTCAATTTTGTAGTGTATGGCTCTCTTCTTGAAATGGCACCAGTTTGCAGCAATCTGCTGCTGTCATTCCTTTGGTTACTGAAAGTGATCAATCCATCTAATTCACAATAAAATATATTACATACTATAATTATCTGCAATTTTACTTCTACTGCTAGAGTTCCATTCCCATCAATAATTTGCCTTGTTCTAATAGTCCCAATAAATCCTTTAAATTTAAACTAACTGATACTCACCACTTTGTCCATGTATACACTTAACTGAGCATGTGGTGAATAAAAAAATCTTGTTTCTTAAAACTTTATATTAAATGCAGATATCATAAATATGTTTTTTTTTTTAGATAAGGGCGAAATATCTAGGTAATAAAACATAGAAGACTTAACTGAACTCTATACAGTAGCTTTTCGGTGATATGCACACTAATAAAAACCTCTATCATTTATATAGACAAAAATTTGTTATATTTTGAAATAATACAGACGAAGGTGTAATAAATAATGTATGTGAATATAATACTTTTAATCAATGTTCAAATGCATGCATACAAGCCTTCAATCCATCAAATGCATTAAATAAAGTAAAACTTAATCAGAGGGTCGCTTTTCACTGTGTTTTTTGGTGAATTCTTCAGCATTTTTAGAAAATTTTTTCCTATCCTTGAGGAACTCTTCAGCCAGTTCTGCACGCAATGGATGTTCAGGTTCTGGATCATTGACAAGAGCTACCAGAGCTTGAATAACTGAAACAATTATATCAGATACATAACTTACAATGATTATCTATTTCAAATATAATATTTATTATGGTGTTAATACTTCTTGTCCAAAAACAGTTTTTTGCTGTTAAAATAACAGTGTCTAGGCACAGAATTCACTGTATTGTATCTATAAGTGTGTCAATAACACACAAAGTTTATTTGGTTTATAAATGCTGAATTAATTTCTTGAGTAAAATTAATATAAATAAAGAATTACTTCATTAATCCAAGAAAGAGAAGCCCGTATGAAAAATAATCCTTAACTCCTATAATAGCCCCAATATTATAAAATAATTGTTCAGAGGTGATTTAATCTCAATACTGTGAAGTATATCTGAGTTACTATGTGTTTCCGCAGGCAAGTGTAGTACTGGTGATAATCCCCCACACTCTCTATCTACTCCTCTGTTATCTACTGAAACGTCCGGGCAACTAGAGCGGCTTTTTTCTTTAGACAGTCAAACGTCCAGGCAACCAGAGTGGCCCAGTCGACTTGCATATTTATTTTGTGTTATAATCTGTAGTATGAGTGAATTAGCTTGTCAAATACGATTTTTAAGACTCTATGGTAAGTAATTGTAATAGGCTTATCTTTAAATATCAAGTATCCGAGCAAAAATTAAAAGAAATAATTAATTGAAAATCGGTTTGCGGGGGGAATTGTCATTTGTTTATTTTTGTAGTGTCAAGTGTTTTGTTATTGTTTTGTTTATCATGTAAGTGTAATATTTTAATTACGTATTATATTTGTTTTATATATGAAATTAATCCTCATGATATCTAGTTTCCGATTTTATCTACAAATTACATATAAAATTCTTCTTACGACATTAAATCGACAAGTTATAACAGTATGATCGATACTACTTTATCGATTTGGTTTAAATATCAAATTTTTATTGTAATCCAATTAATTAACAGTAAATCATTGCTTGTAATAGGGACAAAATATCATAAATATAATGTTTATAATATTCAACAATCTGGATGTATTGAGACAACCAAGTATTTCACGTTTTACTTGTGCATTCCGCAGATAAATTGTAGGTATATACTAAGAATGGCTGCTTTATTTTAGTTTAATGCAACAATCCCGTAAGTCGAAGTAATGACATATTAATATCAAAAAATAGGTTATATAGTCTATTTCAATAATAATCAAGTTGTATTAATGTGTGCGCTAATATTTTACATAAAAACTTAATATAATGAAAATGTTATCACATTTCTACCTATAATCTCGAGCTTTAACCTTTTATTTATATATAACTTGGGTTCAAAAACATAATTTATGATTTTACACGTTGATTTTCTATACTTTTAACTACGTGAATGTATTTTTTATATAGCCATAGGTGGAGTCGTTATGTAATTATATCGCTTTTAATAATGATGAATCTCGCGCTCGCCGTCGGATAATCTTAATCGCGACATCGGACGTTTCGCTACCTGCCAGCTGTCATTAATCGGACGTTGCAATAGTTATACAAAGATGCAAATTTCATATGTGAATCATGATCAAAATGGAAATGATCATTCATTGCATATAAATTTCAACACATATACATAAAAAACTCTCATGGGTGAGGACTGTCTCATTTGATATTGGTAATTAATCACTATAAAAGACACCCCATAACAAGTTTCTAATGCAACCATTAAATATCAATTCAGGAAAACACTCATGTATGTTATAAAGCTCCTAAATAACTCAGCACAGTTGTGTGACTTCAATCACAACAGCTATATCTTTTCAGGGCTGGCAGTAAATATATTAATAACATTTAGGAATTATTTCATGATGTTGAACAACAACAACTAACAAACTGTATTATAATGTAATATAGATCTTATAGGAAAGTATTTATTACCTTGATCAGTCTTTGTTGCTGGTTTCCAATTTTCAGCACTAATAATAGGCAAGCACACCTGACCCTTTTCATCAATATTTGGGTGATAGATTTTTGTTTTAAAACTAATTTTGGGAGGCTTAAATGGGTATTCTGCTGGGTAATTAATCTCAATGCGAAAAGCTCCTTTGTTATAAGGAGCATTATCCTGTAATCACAAAATCCATTGATATTATTATTGAAGTTATTTAAGAAATTCTAAGAATAAAATTGCGTCAATCGTTTGCTTACCGGTACTATTAAACCCTGCCATGTAAGAATATTGGATTCATCCACCTGAATATCCCTAAATGATTTAAGTCCCGATTGCCTGATGTCGTTAAGCTCCTGCAAATGTATAAAACGCAACCTTTGATCTTCGACAATAAATCGTACTTAATATAAAATAACAGTAAATATGGGGTAGAATTCATTTTGATAGAAGGTGTAGAGCGCTTACCTTTTGTAATCTTCGTGTTGCTGCCATTGTGAACTCTATTAGAAAATGTTTAGAACAAAGTGACAAAAAAACTATATCAGCCTATATTTTTTCGATTACTAAATTATACCACTTTATCAACATAATTCTCTTCAGTTGGAAGATGAAACCTGAAAAGTCTTATCCATGTCGAAAATATGAATCATCGAATTTTTATTAGAGCGTCAACTGCATGTCAGCTGTCATTATATTGTCAATGTCACATGTTTATTTTTAATTCCACTCCTTTTTAGAGATTTTAGCTCGCACGTTCAATGCATCCGCCAACTTCAAGTATGCTTGCATTATTTATTTGAGGTTTTCTAAAGATGACCAACACGATGTATGAATGTTACAAAGCAGAGCGCCTCATACAATTCTCATTAAAAAAAAGTGCTCAGCGTAAATTTAAAAAATACTTAACATACTATAGTAAAAATCAAAGGTTGACTCAGTTTTCAGTCTCATCATAACAAGCAAGACATACCATAACAGCATGTTCTAAGCAAAAGTATTATTTGCAAGTGGCACAGGTGTAACGTGTTTCGCGGTTATTTTGGATGAACAATATCCACAAACACCAATTTTATTATTATTAGATGTCGCTGAAGACTCGGCACCATCCAGCTGACAAATTTCAGTGAAGTCTTATGATTTTAGGCAAGGATGTATTGAGAGTTCGTCGACGAAGATGCAAATTTATGAGTTGGTATGACAAGGCTCCAAGAACTATTCTGCGGCAAATTTTCTTGTTGCGTCTTCAAATCTGGATTGTTTTGCACATGAATAATATATTATATATAAGAATCAGACTATTACAAAAATTATCATCAGCCACCTATGTGTGCATCAAGCTACGTTATAAGTCTCACACATTTTGTCTACGGTATCAACTCCTCCTTTGGTAAAAATCTCTGGAATTTTGACGGTCTTCCTCAGCCAAAGCTTCAATCTCGTCTTCTTCATCATCTTCTTGCTCTGTTTAATAAGTTTCTTCTTGTGTCTCAACTGCGTCTTCCACCTCGCCGTCATTTCCGTCTTCGTAATCATTGTCAAAAATGTCTTCTTCCAACAGTGATCGGATTCGTTCTTCATACATTTTGGCGCAGAATACTATGTGTGAAATAATAAAATTGGTCAAAATATACATACTAAATTACAAATACAAGAAATTAGTAAAAAAAAAACAAATAAACAATAATTTTATACTTACACAAAAAGTTACACCTCTACCCGCGTCGGTCTCCTGCCGTGCTAAGAAGTGCTTAAATTCTCTTTGGGGCTAAGATCACGGTGTACCACGAGTAAATTATTTATACGCACTTTCTCGACTTATCTCGACATGTCTATGTACTTGCCTGTCCAGATGGACGAACAGAACCAAAAAAAAATGTCTATGTACTGAAGCCAACATGGTTGCATAATTATTTCGTCTAGTTACCTACGTCAAAAGTAGAGATAAAAGTAATTTTGACATATCTGTGGATTTTTTTATTTAATTTCACTCCTTTTTGGAGACTTTGGCTCGCACATTCCATGCATCCGCCAGCTTCAAGTTTTCTTTCATCGATTACATTGGAAGTTTTCTTGTATGTTCTACTTCAAAGTGTTTTTATTTATTTTAAGGTAGGGAAACGAATCACGTTACAAAAATGTACAACACGAGAATTTTGATATTTGATATGGTTAAGATAAATGTAGGTAAATAAATATATACAAAAAATTAGATGAATATTATTATTTTCAGATAAAATATATTTTAAAATATATTATACATTATTTACAATTTAATATTATTGCTGTAAATATATCTAGAAAGTATACTATACAATATTGGATCAACAGAACTCAGGCGCGTTTTTATAGAAGTGGGGAAAGGGACACGGATTGATATCAAATTATCTATAAAGGAAGTTCAGTCATATTTAGGACAGGAAAAGAATAAGTGATCCAGATCCCCAAAGTCATGTCCGCATTCACATTGTGGAATATCTATAATATGAAACCTTGCAAGGTGGGCCGGACAAGTGGTGTGTCCAAGGCGCATTCTTATCAATATGGCGGTAATGATTTTATCAAGTGTACTGACAGAGAACCATGACTTGTTAGGAATTATTTGTTGAATTTCGCAATAATTTTTGCCTTTAAATTCCCTACCCCAGAAGTCCCTGAGATAAAGACCAGAAAGAACAGCTTTTTGTCACCACACACCACAGCTTCATTTGCAAGTGTGTCGGCTGTTTCGTTGCCTATTATGCCACAGTGGCTAGGTATCCAGACAAAAGTGACTGAAAGACGTTTTGTTGAACGCTCGTAAAGTTTACTTCTAATGTCTGCTATAATAGGAAAAAAATGATTTCGATTTGATCGCAAAAGAAACTTTAAAGCACTCCTTGACTCACATAAAATTTAACTATTATTAAGTTTACAAAGTAAAACATATTCTAATGCTTTGGCGATGCCAAGACATTCAGCAGTAAAAACTGACGTGTTAGATGGGCATGATAAACTCCTACTCCTACAAAATCTTCTGACTTGTGTTTTGACGCATCTTGTAATGCATTCAAAGGACTAGATTTCAAGGCTCCAGTTATTATTCTCATAGCTTTTGATTGGATAGAATCTAGTTTTCTTAGACCTGCTAAATTACAGGGCTCTAACAAGAAGGTTCCGTAATCAAGGATACTCCGTACTGTAGCATTGTAAAGTAGCTTCAGAAAAAACGGATGTGCACCCCACCAAACACCAGAGAGGCATCTCATTAAATTAAGAAGCTTTTCACATTTAGTAACTACGTCTTCACAATAAGACATACCTGTCAGTTTTGAATCTAAAACGACTCCCAAAAACTTGACATGGTTATTAGTTTGGTATTCGACGATTATCGTAAAATATGAAAATTGGAGGATGTAAACGTTGACGCGTGAAGATAACTACCGAAATTTTAAGGGGTGAAATGCTGAGACCATTTTCATAAATCCAAAGTTTTAAACAATCTAAGGAATTTGATATTCGGCTACATAATGAGCTAAATGTGTTACCCATGGCATATATTACTAAATCATGAGCATATTGAAGCATGTTAATAGAGTTCGGAAGTGAAGATTCCAAGTCATGAGTATATGGGTTAAAAAGTATCGGACTGAGTACAGATCCTTGTGGAAGTCCTTTCCACACAAGTCTACTTTGGTCCCGTTGTTGGTCAAGTTTTATTGTTCTACCTGACAGGAGGTTTATAATAAAGTTAGTTAGAATATCCGGAATAGCAAGTTTATTCATTTTATATTGAAAGATTGACATTATCATAAGTCGTCGCTCGCGACACAATGCGCGTGCACATGTGTGGCTAACGGGTTATAATTGTTTCGCAGTGATTAAGTAATTATTGGTTATTACGTAACTCCGCGTGAATTATGACGGACCAAGTGGTTATTATTATTAACGAATTTTTGGCATTTTGTCAGAATAAAATAGACATTATGGACGAGCTGAGCATTGTACAAATATGCGCCTCTAATTTTACTGACGAAGAAGTAGAATCAGGTAAAAACAATCTTTTCAACGCTCTTGCTGGTGAGGGACTTAAACTCATCCAACGGAAGGGTGAAGACAAGCGGAAAAAAAACATCCGTGACGTCCTCAAGGTGTTTCACGAGATCAAGCCCGAGTTGCAGCCTACCTACGTCGCGAAAGACCTTAATCGACTCCCACCTGTGTCATTTGATCACGTGGATGTGACACGACTATTGAAGGATATTCTTATTCTAAAGACAGAACTACAACACCTACGTAATGATTCAATCTCTAAACTAGAGATGGATAATTTGAAGACGAGTATTGTTACAGAAGTATGTTCTCGCATCGGGCCGTCTTCCGACACGCGAAATGTACCTGTACGATCGCGCAATAAGGTCGAGAATGCCGGAACGAAGCTACTGAACACTGATAAGACCCGTGCAATACTTACCTCACCCCTGCCGAGGCGCAAGCGCTCGGACTCACTGGACACGGTTGTATCGCCACCGTCTTATCGCGATATTGCAAATCGAACATCGATACAACGTATAAATGTCGACCCTATGCGTACGGGCTGCAAAGCTGTGAATGAACATGATGACGACGGATTCACAGTTTTTGTGAATAACAGAAAAAAGCGGCAGCTACGTAACAACAACAGATGTGGCACTGCAACGGATCCTAGCAAATTAAAAGTAGCACAGTTACCCGAAGCTATCTATTTGTCGAGATTGGAGACTACGTGTACTGTTGAGGACGTCAAGGAGCACATAGAATCGAAGGGAGCACAAGCTATTGACGTTCTGATCTTACCACAGAGGAAAGAATTGGATTTTAGGTCCTTCAAGATTATTGTTGCGAAACAGAATCTGGACACATTTTTAAGCACGGAGTTCTGGCCTGCAGACTTGGTTTTTAGAAAGTTTAGGGAACGTTTTTCTAACGTAATTAAAACTAATTAATATGAATAATACACCCATCACGATAAAAATGATTACGTTTAATTGTAAGAATATCAAGACGTCGATGCAACACATACGGGATTTGTGTGGAGAAGCGGATCTAGTCGCCCTACAGGAGACCTGGCTCTTGCCACATGACCTTGGAATGTTGGATACCATTGATAAAGATTTTAGTTGCATGGCTAGGTCCTCGGTAGACCTCTCTGCGGGGGTCCTGAGGGGCCGGCCCTACGGCGGACTCGCGCTGCTCTGGAGAAAGTCCAAGTTTCCTAATGTTTCTATTGTGAACTGCTCTAGTGATAGGATGATAGCTATTCGAGTGGTCAATGGCGCACAGTCATTTATGGTATTTAGTGTGTACTTACCAACTGATAAGCAAGACAACGTTCCCGAATTTACAGATTGTTTGGCGCAGATGAGTGCCATCATTGAGGAAAACGACATTCCACTAGTTTATATTTTAGGTGATTATAATGCCCACCCTAGTGCCAAGTTTGGATATCAATTATTGACTTTTTGTGATGAGCAAGAACTTTTATGTGCGGACATTGACGTGTTAGGTATATACTCAGACACACATACATTTGTCAGTGACGTGCACGGTTCTCGTAGGTGGTTGGACCATTGCGTGACGACTCAGGCGGCGCGTGACACTATTGTGTCTGTCAGTGTTATGTACGGTGTGTACACATCAGACCACCTACCACTGTGCGTGGAGTGTAAGATTGATCCCTGTTTTAGTATAAAATCAGTCGAGAGCCGGGCACTGCCCGCTAATAATTATAAGATACGTTGGGGGAATAGAAATGTTAGTCAAATAGATAGTTATTACGAATATTGTAAGTGTGAACTTGAGAGGGTGAGTATGAATGAATGTGTAAATTGTATAAATGAGTGTAGTAGTTGTGTAAGTAGCGATAGCGACGACTGTTTTAAAAGTATTGACGAATATTACGATAGGATTATTAACGTTTTACAAGTAGGTGCCGTAAAATGTTCAGATGTGCGCCCTATAAATAAAAATCGGAAGCCTGTAACCGGATGGAACCTCCATGTCAAGGAAAGTCATCAAGCGGCTCGGCTTGCTTATGAATGCTGGTTAGTGACTGGCAGGCCGTCCACGGGCGACATATATGAAAGGATGGTAGATAGTAGAAAGGTATTTAAAAATAAAGTGAAATGGTGTGTTCGTAATGAGGAAATGATTAAGATGGACATTTTGGCTATGTATAGAAGAGAAAAAAAATTCCCAAATTTTTGGAATGCAACAAAAAAATTGCAACACAAACATAGTCTACCTGTATCTGTGGATGGCTTGCAGAAGCCCAGAGAAATAGCAGAACTATTCGCCTCGAAGTTCAAAATTCACTCGATGCCAGCACAAAGCCCGGAGATGGTAACTTTCCCTGTTGTTCCTGCGAAACCTGTAGTACAGTTCACAGTCGACGATGTAGCCAAGGCAATTCGAGGAATGAAGCGGGGCAAGTCTCCAGGCCATGACGATCTTAGTATAGAGCACATTCTATATGCGGGTGAGGTCCTGTGGTCTAAGCTATGTGTGCTTTACAATTTATGTGTGAAGCATGCATACCTACCTAATCCTCTCATGAAAACAGTTGTTGTGCCAATCGTCAAGTGCAAAACAGGAGACTTGGGCTCGTCTAACAACTATAGGCCTATTTCTCTGGGCACCGTAGTGGGCAAGTTGTTTGAGCGGCTGTTGCAGCCCGAACTACTGCAGAAAGTGTGTATAGATGAGGCACAGTTTGGATTCCGTCCCGGCGTCTCAACAGACTCAGCCATCGTCAGCCTCAAGTACACGGTTGACTATTATGTGAGCCGTAACACGTCTGTTTATGCTTGCTTTCTGGATCTGAGCCGCGCTTTTGATCTAGTGAATTATGAAATCCTCTGGAGCAAATTGCGCGCCTCAGGTGTTCCTGAATCAGTGGTAGAGGTGATGAGATACTGGTACGGGGGACAAACGAATCATGTGAGGTGGGGCGACACGACCTCTGATGCCTATAGGTCAGAATGCGGGGTTCGTCAGGGTGGACTAACCTCTCCGGACCTTTTTAACGTGTACGTTAACGACCTGATAGGCGGGCTGAGGAGCACTGGAGTCGGCTGCCATATCGATGGTGTTTGCTTTAACAACCTGAGCTATGCGGACGATATGGTGCTCCTTAGCCCGTCGATCAAAGGACTCAGAAAGTTATTGTCAGTCTGTGAGAGTTATGCCAACTCTCACGGACTGAAGTACAATGTCACGAAGACGAAAATGCTTGTTTTCAAAGCGGAAAAGGGTCCGGAGAGAGTTCCCGAAGTGTATTTGAATGGAACAGAGGTTCGGGTTGTTGAGCAGTTCAAATACCTTGGACACATTGTCACTGACGATCGCAAGGACGATCTCGACATGGAGCGGGAAAGGCGGTCATTGTCGGTTCGGTGCAACATGCTCGCGCGCAGATTTGCTAAATGCAGTGATGAAGTGAAGGGCACTCTCTTCAGGGCATACTGCCAGTGTTTCTATACCTGCCAGTTATGGTACCGATACAAGAGGGCGTCCTTCAGCACCATAAGGGTGCAATATAATGATGCATATCGCATTCTTATGAAGTTACCGCGGTACTGCAGCGCGTCGGGCATGTTTGCCGAGGCGGGAATGCCCGATTTCTTTGCTGTCATCAGAGCTCGTATATCTTCCTTCTGGGAAAGATTGCGTAGCTCGTGTAACAGCATCCTCCAGGTGGTGGGCCAGGACCTGCGTAGTCCAATGATAGCCCATTGGCTCTCGACACATCGGGAAGCAAATAGAAAATAGCTTTGGACACAAAGCTGTTTTCTTTTTGCTTTTATCTGACTGAGATAAATAATTAATGAAAATAAATTTGTAATTCTCTTGTATTGTATACTATTTTATTTTTACGTATACTATTTGTATTGAATTTGTATACTATTTTATTTGTACGACTCAATATTGTGTATGGGATTTTATGCCTGCAATAAAGAATTATTATTATTATTATTATTATATTATTATAAGCTGATTGCAAGTCTAAAAAGACTGCAAAAGCTGATTCATTACGTGTAAAAGCCAATCGTATATCTGTCGTAAAAGTACCCACACTATCCAAAGTGCTCCTACCTTTCCTGAATCCAAACTATGATTCGGGTAGTATTCGACGATTTTCAATGAACCATTCAAAACGATTTTTTACCAAATTCTCAGCAACTTTTGCGATTACAGGTGATAATGCTATTGGGCGATATGATGATGGTAGACTCTGTGACTTGTCTGGTTTAAGAATGGGAATAATAATTTGCGATTTCTGAGAAGGCGGAACATTGCCCGATAGAATTATTCTATTAATTAAATCCGAGTAATACTGAAGAGAAGCTTGACTAAGGTTTGCTAAAAAAGAATATGGAATACCATCTTCAACTGGGGCAGAGTCTTTGATCGAAGTTAAAGCACTTTGTAGTTCTTGCATAGTGAAGGTAGAATTAATGATACATTGGTTTTGGAAGATGTACGAAGCAATATTACTACAAAAAAGATTGTGTTCCGGAACTGCAGGGGAAGCTAGACGATCCAGAAATGTTTCGATTAAATTTAGAGCTAATGATATAATACGATTATCACTGATACCTTTTCTAAATCGTCTTATATTTTGCCAAACAATAGATGGATTAACATGAGGAGAAATGGATAGGCAAAATTTTTTCCATCCCTGCATTTTTTTTCGAGGGTAGGTGTGAAAAAAGTTAACACTGTTTTTAAAGAGCTCCGTATTTTCAATCATCTTAAAATTAAAAAAAAAGTAATTTTATACTATTATTTTAGTAGATTTAGTGTTAAGTGTGATAAATGTGATAAATAGTACCCACCAGACAGTACTTATTCTCCTAGTGAAAGTCAATTAAGTTCACTTCTTTAATATCCCTTTGTTCCGATCACTACGTATCACCAGTCATCATGGATGCATTAAAAGACTCGCTCAACGCCATGGCTGAAATGTTCGAACAGAAGATGAGCGAGTTCCAGCAGGGCCTAGATAATGGACCCATTACAAACACATCCCTGGCTGCAGAGTTTAACAGCTTCAGGACCTTTGTGCTCTCTGCCATGAATACTTTGCAGAGACAGGTGGAGTTCCTTGGTATAGAGGTTGATCGTCTGGAGATGCGTAGAAGGCGCAAAATGCTACTAGTGCACGGAGTCAGCGAAGATAAGTCGGAAGATGTTACTTCACGTGTTTGTAAAGTAGTAGGGGAACATCTTGGTGTGACTGGATTCTCTGTTGCTTCCATCAAGTCATCCCATCGCTTAGGACGTCCTTCCGAAAAGAAACCTCGTCCTATAGTGGTAAAGTTTGCGGATGTAGCATTGCGGGATAAGGTTTGGTTCTCCAAAACTGGATTTAAGGGCAGCGGTTTAACTGTGTCAGAGTTTTTAACAAAGAGTCGTCATAACTTATTTATGGAGGCAAGGCAGAGATTCGGCATAAACAAGTGCTGGACAAGGGATGGATGCATACATATTATAGGCTCAGATGGTTCACATCACCGAGCTGAGTGGAAAGCTGACCTACACAGCATACCACAGACATCTAAACAGACATCTAAGCCTCTGACTCAGGGTACTGCCAGTCTCACCTCCAGGTCCAAAAGAACGGTCAAAAATAAGTAATAGGTATCATTAATCTGTAAGTATTTTAAGGTAATGTAACCTTTAAATAACTTGTACAATTCATAGGTTTAGTTAACTGTAAGCTTTTTGTAACTTCTAATTACCTATGTCACTACCACAAAGCCTAAGCTATCCTAGTATGAATCTTTATGTTATGTATATGAATTAAACCTTTTTTTATTTAGTATTTATAACTTATTACAAAATTTCATAACCATCCTGTGTTGATAATTAAGATAATATATAAAGAATGCATATACCTAACTTGTAATGCACCACATTGTAACATTTGTGTTATAGTTTAATAGTTTGGTAACAAGCCTGCAGTATTCATTTACATCCTGTTCTGTTTTTTAATACCAAAAATAAAATGGAACATCATATAACTATTAAATGCTATTTATTAAACATTTTAAATAAACAATTTTCCATAAAATTTGATAATTTGATATTACTAAATGCAGCTTATATTTCAAACATTTTCAATTGTTACATAGTATAAATGTCATACTACATAATTATCAGATTTATATTGCCTATGCTATTTCTTTCCTGTGTATAATATATTTAATAAACTGTAGTTTTAGTGTAATAAATCAAATTCCGTTGTTGATACTAGAAAATGAAAACTGTAGTTGTTACATAATAGGTACCTATTAAATTACCATTGTTATTTGTGTAGACTGTAGTGTCTTGTGTGACTGGCAGATGTACGTGACAACTGTCATCTAATGACAGCTGTGACATTTGACATACCAGCCGCAGACTAAATAACTGCTTTGGATACAAGGCTTTTGGTCATCACTGCGCTGGCATTTATAGATTATTAGAATTAGATTATAGAATTACATGATTAGTAAGCTAAGTTATTGAAGCTGTAAGATAGCGCCGCTTATTATTTTATTATTTATTTTTTCTCACCCTTAATATGGGTCAAGGTATTAAAAATATTATGTTTTAATTACTGCATCATGTTTTCACCGTAAATAAAATTTGTACAGCATAAAAATGGAGTACTCAGATGGAGGCGCGCAATCTTTATTTCTTTTTTATAATAATTTACGCGAAAATTACAAGTCTATCTCAAAACAGCTTCATAGATATAGTTTATATTATTTTTATTCTTTTAATTTGTATTCATTGTACTTCATTTTTATTATTGTAATTTTTTGTCTTTAGTCACTTAGTTTTTAGTCCTCTAAGTTACCTATTTAAAACCTACCTATGTTTTTTGAGGGTTTTGAGATAAATAGTTTATTTTTGCTAAAAGGAAAAAAGGGTTACTTTTTCATTTTTGATTGTTTTTACTTTATCTTTTATTTTTTTTTTTTTTTTTTATTATTGTTTGTTTTAAGAAGTGAATTAATCTCTCCTTGCAACTGGCGGGTGGGTTCGTTAATCATTTAATTTAATTTAATTTAATTATTTTTGTATATTATTTTTTAGTTTAGGAAACTCGTTGCAGGTATACTTTTGGATATTATTTTATATAGGATTATTTTTTGTGTAATAGTATAAGTAGTAATAAACAGTAGATAATTTTTAAATATTATCAAGATTCAAAATGTCACATAACTCTAGCCTTGATGATTTTCAGTCTATAGTCTCTTCTGGTTCTAGTGGTGAAGAAAGTTTTCAAAGTGTATCTTATATTCCTATTGACGTTGCTCTCAGTAATCACTTCCCAGACACACAGAAAAACTTTAATATAGTTCACCTAAATGCACAAAGCATTCCTGCACATTATCTTGACCTTCAGGCGTCGTTTGATTCTAGCAATGTTCATGCCGTACTTATTTCTGAGTCGTGGCTTAAGCCCAGCCTCCCTTCTTCCTCTTACTACCTTCCAGGCTACCACCTCCTTCGCAACGACCGTGTGGGTAGAGTTGGTGGCGGCGTTGCAATCTATCTTCGATCTCACCTTCCGTTTTCAATCATAAGTTCTTCTAGTGATTCCATGTCACAGAATGAAGTTGAGTATCTTCTTGTTGAAGTTATCCTTTCACATACAAAAATCCTTCTTGGAGTATTCTACAGTCCTTCACTTAATGTCGATTATTTCTCTTCCTTTGATCATATCCTCGAGAAATTTGTACCACTATATGATCACTTGATTTTGATGGGTGATTTTAATACCTGTCTTCTTAAAGATGACCATCGTTCAAAAAAGCTTTTGTCCGTTACTGATTCCTACAATCTCCATATCCTTCCTCTTACAGCGACCCACTTCTTTCCTCACTCCACTCCGTCTCTTCTTGACCTCATCATAGTCTCTAAGCCCGAGTATGTAAACTCGCATGGGCAATGCTCTGCGGATGCTTTTTCCTTCCACGATCTCATTTTTCTCTCCTATAAAGTACGCCCCCCTAAACGTAAACCCCAAATACTGATGCAGCGGAATTTTTCTGGGATGGATATGCAACGTCTTTCTATAGACGCACAAACTATTGATTGGGATGTCATTTTTAATTCTAATAGTATCAACGATAAAGTTGATATTTTTAATTCTTTGCTAATACAGCTGTATGATAAGCATGCGCCAGTTAAACCCGTGAAGATAAAGCATTTACCTGCTCCTTGGCTTACTGATGATATTAAAAAACTGCAAATTTCTAAAAATCGAGCTAAATCTATTTATAAGCATAATAACTCTGATCTTAACCGGGAAAAGTATATAAGATTAAGGAATCGTTGCAATACAATGTGCAGAGACGCGCAGCGACGCCATATCTACTCGTCTGTTGAGAACGGTGAAACCAGTAAAGTTTGGAAATTCCTAAGAACGCTAGGAGTTGGGAAGCAACAACATACAGTTTCCAATAATCTAAATATTGAACAACTTAATCAACATTTCTCTCAAAATTCATCTTTTCTTGACAATAACACTAAAGCTCAAACGCTTAAATCCCTATCCTTAATCCCTACCCCTGACTTTCCACCGTTCAACTTCTCTCCCTTCACTGATTCTGACGTTAAAAAAACCATTTTGTCTGTTACATCTAAGGCCGTTGGTAGTGATTGCATTAGTCGTAATATGATCCTTCCTATCATAGATATCCTAGTTCCTACAATCTTCCATATTCTTAATTTTTCTATAACGTCTGGCCAATTTCCTGTAGCCTGGAAAGACGCTAATGTTATTCCAATACCTAAAATTTCTAAACCACATAATCTTTCTGACTATCGCCCCATATCTATACTACCTTTTCTTTCCAAGGTTCTTGAACGCTTAGTCCATCAACAATTCTCTATATTTATTAATAAGCACAGTGTTCTTAACCCTCTCCAATCTGGTTTTCGTCCAGGACATAGTACGACTACTGCACTTATAAAAATTACCGATGATATCCGATCTGGCATGGATAAGCAACAGCTCACAATACTTACACTACTCGACTTCAGTAATGCCTTCTGCACTGTTGACTTTGATATTTTGCTGAGCATGTTGAGTTCTATTAACGTATCTCCAACAGTGATAGGGTGGTTTCGAAGCTATTTACGTGGGCGTCGGCAAAGGACTAAGATTGATGATAACACTTCAACCTGGTCTAACCTTTCCGCTGGAGTTCCACAAGGCGGTGTACTATCTCCTCTTCTTTTTGCAATTTTTATTAACTCTATAACTAAAAATTTAACTTCCTGGTATCATATGTATGCAGACGATCTCCAGATATACTCACAATCTTCTCTCGAGGGTCTGCCTTTAGCTATTAAAAACACTAACAAAGACTTAACTACAATCGTGGAATGGAGTACTGCCCATGGACTAAAAGTGAATCCGTCGAAAACTCAATGTATTATTGTTGGTAGCTCACAACTAACCCATAAAATTGAGTGGGGTAATCTACCTCCCATTTCTGTAGGAGGAACTCTTATTCCTTTTAGCTGCTCTGTTAAGAGCTTGGGCGTATTCATTGATCGGAATTTGTCTTGGCACCATCAATTAAAAGAAGTTAGTAGGAAGCTCTATGCTGCCTCTCACTCATTAAAAAAACTCCAAAATTTTCTTCCTATTCCCACGAAAACTTTACTCGCTCAATCCCTTCTCCTGTCCATTCTTGACTACGCTGACATTTCATATGTCGACTTAACCGAACTCCAGTTGGATAAGCTTGAACGATTGCAGAACATGTGTATTCGTTTTATATTTGGACTACGTAAGTATGACCACGTGTCTGAATTTCGCAAAAAGCTCAAATGGCTCCCTATCCGCTTGCGTAGAAATTTCCATATACTTATACATCTCTATCGTGTCCTATTTGATCCTAAAACTCCTATATATCTCAAGGAAAAATTTTCAGCATTAAGTTCTCACCAACTATATCTTCGGTCTGTTCATAATCTCTTGCTTTGTACACCTGTTCATAAAACTTCCTTTTTCAACAATTCATTTGCTGTGCAAGCTGTTAACCTATGGAATTCTCTTCCCTCTGAAATCAGAAAGGCTCAAACTCTCCAATCTTTCAAAACAACGCTCCATAATTATTATTTATTACTGTGAAAATTTCAATACTAGTTCTTTTCTTGGAATTATTTACTGTATGTTTAAATTATATGCATATCGATAACACCACCTTCTGTTATCTTTTCAACTATAACTGATTCATTATAGGTTGCCTGGTAGAAATCGCTCTTAAGCGATAAGGCCGCCTATTGCTTTTTGTAGTCTCGATTTTTGTTATGTTTCATAATTTTGTGGTATGCAATAAAGATATATTTCATTTCATTTCATTTCATTTTTTTTTTCTTTTTATAGTTTGCGTGCACTTGATATAGCATCAGGCACGGCGCTAAAGTTCTTCTCAGCCTCTTTTCTTAATTAAGGTCTACAGCACTTTTAAATTTATCCCATAATTTTTCATTTTTGAGTTTCTATTTCAAACGTGGCTTTCTGTAAGAATTTTGTAAGTAACGCGAATCATTCGTCGGAAATGAAACAACAATTGGGAAATGATCACTTCCATATGAGCTAAATAACGTATGCCATGTCATACACGAAGCTGAACTTGGCGAAGAAAGAGATCTATTGCACTAATATTTTCGTTTGGTCCTGCGTCTTGTAGGAGCACCAGAATTAAGTATACAAATATTATGAGAATCACGTACGTCTAACAACATTTCACCACAATATGTAGAGATAGAAGATCCCCAAGAAATATGATGGGAGTTGAAATCTCCTAAAATTATAAAAGGACGAGGAAGACGTGTGATAAGACTGTTGAAGTAGTGAAGAGCTGAAGAAAAAGCGGAAGGAATATATATAGAAACTACACAAATATTATTAATTTGTGCTGCTACCACATAAAAATTAGTATAGGTAGGAAGTGATAGAGGACAGAAAGAGATAGTGTTTCTGATAAGTAAAGCGGCACCACCATACCCATTAGACCTATCATCTCTTAAGCCAAGTCTCAGAGAGTGCAAATAAACAAGCCTTATACTTGTTTATCAAGTATATTATTTCAGATTTTTTAGAAACTGCACTTGTACAGTTCCATTGTATAATTTTTTGAAGTACTGCCATTTTTAAGGGTTTCTGGATTGTTGAACATATCGATTATAGAGACAACGTTGTACGGTATTTTAATATTAGACTGGGTTAATGTCTGAATGAGAATTTGAATGATATCTGATGTCGTCAATTTGGAAGTATTTTCCAATGCACAGCCATCTTGGGCTGCAGGAGTATGAAATTCTTTTATTATTTGATGTAGTACACCCCGTACGACGATTTCTAAAGATTGTTTTCCTATATGAACTATTTGGCCGTGACTGATGAGATGAATGAGGGCGAGTAGATAGATGGACTAGAGTATTATGAGAAACTGATGTTCTTCCTGTTATATAGCATAGGATTTATTAATAGGAGGAATCAATTTTGCTGCTTCCCCATATGAGATGCATTTTTGTGCCATAGAAATTTATTATTTGTTTTTGACGGTCATACTCTGGACAAGATCTATTAATAGCAAAATGATTACCTGAGCAATAGCAACAAGTAACATTCTCCTCATTTACATTACAAGAGTCACCAATGTGTTCAGAACCGCATTTGTAACATTTACATTTTGATCGGCATTGCAATTTCGTATGTCCAAATCGACAACAATTGAAGCATTGTATAGTTGGGTATGTGTATAGCTCTACTGGTAAGAAATTAAAACAAACGAATATACGTTCCGGCAGGACCTGTGTCAGAACAACATTTTGAGTAGGTTTGCAGACACGAGAACCCTCCACTATAGTCTTATAATTTATTCGTCTAACCTTGAGAACCTTACCACAACCACTAGGCACTTCTTTTCACACACATTTTCAATAACATCCGCAATTGACCAGTCCGAGGGCAGTCCCCGTACAAAGCCCATGCGCATTATTTGGAATGATGGAATAAATGCTTACAAGTTCATCTTTTCTAAGTTGGAATTATCAATGGAAAGATAAAGACATTCTGTTCCTACCTATTTTATTTAATGAGCCATTAATAATATTTCGAATATTTTTTTAAAGGAACCTGCCAAATGAAACAGGGTGTAGAGTGGTACTGTCATTTGGTGAATTTGTTTCTCTCTGTACGTGCTCAATAAATGGAGTACAACGAAAATGACACACATTTTCGTTGTACTTTATCCGACCAATAGAAATGTAAGCTTTGGGATCTGAACCAATAGAGGGTATTGAGAGAAATATTGGATTATTTTCACTAGTGATATTAGATGTTTCTAAACCGCCTGAGCGTGCTTCTAATTTTATGTAAATGAGATCTTTTGTGACTTGTACGCTTGGAAAGAGAACTATCCGTGTCCATTTCCGATTCATTAGTTGTCGATACAGTAATAAAATTTGCCGCCGGGGGAACTAACTCAGCTACCGGGGAGGTCAAGCCAGGCGGCTTGTTCATATTATGATATACTTAAAAACTTACCTGAACTCTAGCTAAACACTAAACGTAATATATTAACACTAAATATAAATATCATTCACACTTTTTTTTTATTTATTTATTTATTACAGCTTTGATATTACAATGACTAAATAAAATAATGGTCCCACAAAACCATCTTGATGGTTTGTCTGTGGAATCTGAGCTATCTTAATTATAACATTTATTAACTTAAATAGATGTATATTAATGGAGATTTATTTATAAACGTGGAGGTGAAAATTTTTATACAATATTATTTAACATTACTAAGGACTCTTATTATTTAAATGTTGATATATAATGTGTCCAGATTGTCAATATAATATTTTTTTAACATATTTTTAAACTTTATTTTATTAGGTTCGTGTCTTATATCTGCTGGTAAACTATTTAATATATATGGGATTCTCTTTTTTAATGTTCTATCTCCGTAGTAATTATTAACTCTAGGTACTTCATATTTACCATCAGATGTAGACCTTGTCTGGTGAGCATGACATACCAGGGTTGGACTACGCTCTTGATTGCCACGGTGGTGTAGTGCAAGTAAATATTTAATTTTTAAAGTAATATACTATACTAATGCTGATAAAATCAAAAATGAAAATTCAGCGAAAGAAAAAACGACCAATCGATTCAACGTTTCCCGCGCTTTTTTGTGGTATTTTTCTCTACGAACCCTAACATGACGGCGATAATTTTCTCATATTTTATCGAATTTTGACAATTAAAGTAGAGCAGAGTATAACAAGCCATAATTGACAGTTGCTGGCCCCGAAGTAAAAGTACTCTGTGGTCAGAGTAAGTAAATTTCAGTAACAAGTGTCAGTTTAATAGTTATAGATAAAAAATAGAATGAACGAAGAATGAACGAAATCGGTGCTGCAACATTAAATACTATTTATTCTTCATTCATCCTTGTTATACGGTAACATCGATTTGTCTACGCGACAAGGCCAAGTCTTCGACGAGTATTTTGTCACTCGTAGTAAGCATGTTAGGGTAAACGAGAAATAAACCGATGTCGACAAAAGAAAAATTTCTTTTTGTTCGAGGAATAGGCCCACCACGAAATGTGATGTATAGTAATAAAACATATTATATTGATTTATTCCTTATAGTCTCTAGATTACAATGGTATATTTAGTTAGAAATCTAACCGGAATACTGAGAAATACGACAAAATGTGAACGTCAAAATAACCTAAATATCATATATAAATGTTAGTAATAAGCTATTACGTAATATCTTGACATAAAACAGAAACGGCAAAAATTAAGTAGGAGTGTAAGTAGTAAGTACTATCTGATATCAAAATAAACAGAGCCTGTAGGAAGAGTAATGATACAGCTGATAAAAGATGGTTTACAATGATGCACAGAACAAAAATGTTCATCATACTAGTATATTAATAGTCCCAGGCGTGTGTTCACCGACACCCTAATACTTCAGTTTAGCAGTCAGGGCAATCACCATAACCTAGTGGTTACTGGTATAGTTACCAGAAACCTTGCCAAAAATCCCTAACAACCATCATTGTAATTTCAAAGTCGTGTCTTAATAAAATAAGTAAATACTATTGAGGTAAGGTTTTGTACACTGTTTATTATAGGAAGAAATAACACATTGTTTATATAGTATAAATATTTATTAGTCATCATCATTCTTAAAATCATCTTTTATAATTAGAATCTCATCCAGAAACGATGCAGGTGGCTCAGTCTCATCTTGATGCCCTGCCCTAAATACCACCCAACAGATATTTCATGTTCACAGCAACCAACAGAATGTCTACCGACCAAACCATTGCAACAGTAACCGGCAAGATCAGCTCGAGTATTGCAACCAGATAAGTTTTTCTACTTGTGTGCCTTGATTGTATCCTACCCCGAAGAAGGTACTCATTTTGAACAAAATTTTGTATTCTCCGGAGGCCCAGTTCAAGTCTCCAGGTATCTCAGATACTAATTTATGTTTGCGCACATTACGATGAACGTACTACACAATTTACACAACGACTCTCTGGAGTATAATATGCTGTATCTAAATGCGATATTAAAATCTATGAAATAAATTAAATAATTATAATAATGCAAAGTAAACTTTCACGCAACTCAAAAGAAACGAAAAATACGGTATTCTGTTTTGACAACATAAATATCAAAATGACAGATGCACAGTTCACAGATATAGGTAGACTTTGTCTATGTTACTTTATTCCATTGCACGGTAATATTAAACTATGTACCTAATGCTAAATTAGAACAATCTCTAAAATAATAATTGAAATGAGGTTCATGGATCCAATAGATATTTGTTACTTTTCAAAAGCCGATAATCATTGTTACCACCACATTTTGCAGTAATACTTTTATTACACACTACACAAATGTTCCATTGTACGCATTTTATTGCAATGGTCACCATAACTGTATACAGGAAATGTATCAAGCGTTTGCCTTTTTATTATAATTTCATGAACCCGGTTAGATTTTACAACAAAATATGGCCTGCTGACAATAATAAATTAATTACAATTTTACTAGCATAATACGATTAATAAACATCACCATATCCAGTGGGCCCAAAAAAAATGTCTCCTTTTGCGCATCTTAGCCCGGCTGTCCCGATTGGCGCCAAAAACGTGCACACGTGCATTCCCCACAAGTGCGTGGAGAGCATTGAAATGAAGCTAGCTATAAATCTGACAGCTAGCAAAAGACTCGACTCGCTAGCGTTTCCGTGATGATAAATAGATTCAAAAAATCATTCCGTCGGTCTCACAGACCAACGCGCGGGTATATAAGGTTAAACAGACCGCCATTTAATATAAGGCGGAGCTGTTGTTATTAAATAAAATTAGGTAATCTACCTACGGACTAAGCGAGGGACTGAGCGTAATTTAACAAAATAAATTCCAAAACCGGTACTCGCCTTACCGTACCCGTTTTGCCCGAGAATACCTTGCTAAGTAAAGTAATTAAAATTACCTCAATAAAAAATTAAAGTAACCTCAATATGGAAATTGAAACAGCAAAAGGAATTGTTGAATTTCACAGTTAAATAGGGCTAAAATAAAATGTCAATAACAACAATGGGATAGTTATGAACATATTCGACTAATTTAAAAAGACCTATCTTGCTTTTTTCTAATAAAATCACCAAAACTCTTTCGATACATGCACCTACGCTATGACGCGACTTCAACGCCCTAGCCACTAGCGGAACTGATTGAAAGTTGAAACTATTCACTATTCAGTGGTTGACAGCTATCGACACACACACACGTTGACACTCAACTTTGAGGTAGAAGCGTACAACTGTACAACTGCTTACCCGTTTTAGGCGGGCCACCCGTTTTGGGCTAGTCTCCCCTAGCTCCTTTTTAAATTCAGTCTTCTCATACACACAGGGACGGACCCTTTTTTAAAAAAGAGCAAAAAATTAGTCTACTAGAGGCATTTCAATTCAAATGGGGAAAATGCGTTACATTTCTCTATGACGCATTTACTCATCGAGCAATCCAGGTGCTCTCAATATTTTCTTAAGAAGGTATGTAAAATAAAGAATAATATATACTTATATTAAAAATTGAGCTAAAGCAAGCAGTATACCTGAATAAGTATGTTTATCAAAAATATATTATTTTTATACAATCCAATATAAATATTTAGTTAAAACTACGATAAAAACTACCATACAAGCTAACCAACTCAGCTAACAAAGCGAGATCAAGTGTCAAGTCTTTTAATAATAAGTATCACTATATTGACACCGTAAACATAAGCTACCTAATAGAACCTTCGCAACCTATGTTCACAGTTAAAATAAAATGACGAGGACTAACTGTTTCCTCGTTTTGGGTTTCACCACATCCAAAATATTTGCTGGATTTAACGAAGTGGGTTTGTATGCCATGGCCTAGTCGCTGATTTATGTAATGTTGAAATCATAGTTTGATAAAAATTTATCTATGTCCTTTTAAGTTAATATCACCATTGTAATGTTATTTTAAAATTACCTACTCGTATAACATGTATCTGCAATTAAAAGAAAGATATGCTTAAGTATTTGAAAAAACGATGACTACTATATCTGCACTGCAAAAGGTTTATTACAGGAACGTACGTAACATAAAACAAAGAAAATCTATAAAAGTATTGACTTTTAAAAAAGGTTGAGGCAGAGAGTTACTTTACACAGACGCATTTACCCAAAAAAAGCAGACGATTTATTCTTAAATTTCTTGTCATAAGCTAAAATATACAATCATCATACCTCAACTATTACGATGTATAGAATCAAAATAACTACGTTTGCAGACGAGAAAATATGTATTGCGTATTTGGAATATAAAATCTTATAAAAAAGCAATCAGAAACCATAGATTTTTATGGGTTGTAAGCACTCACCTCTCGCTGCTCCTCTTGCGTAAAAATAAGTAATTTATAAAATGGTAGATTTGTCAAATTTCCGCTTAACCTTACTGCCTTAGAAGAGTGCTTTGGCGTTTCTGTTGTGATGCTGCATACCTACAGGTATTGCTTCCGGACAATTTGTATATCGGTCCATTATTTTCACTATACTTAAAGTTACACGTTGGTAAAACGAATAAATTAAATGGTATCGACAGGGTCCATTAAAAATCACTGCGTTTCGTTTATCTGTGTATTCAATCGCAATTTGTATTGTACATTACGGCGAGTAGTAAATTATTGTACAAATAAAGCACTGAAATTATGGATTAATAATAAAATCGCCGTTTCGAAACACGGCTGAATGATAGAAGTGGATACAATATTGGTAGGTACCTACTGTTTGATAATTAAAAGTTGTGAATATAGGATGGATATAATAAGTGAATTGAGCATTCCTAGCCTAGATTCCAGAACCTTCGAAAATGTCCGGATTCACAGTAAATTGGGCGTACGCAGTTGTATTATATTTTTCTAGAATATGTGGAATAGCCCCGTTAAAATATGACAACACGCCGAATGGACATAACTTTGAAGTGCGTAAAAGAAATATTTATGGGTGTACACTCGCCATTGTTTTGAGTAAGTAACCTGCTAAACAATTTGTTATTTTTTAAAGTCATATCCCTCACTTCTGGGATTAATTAAATTGAATTTTTTAACCAAAATTTATGACCGATGCGGGACCCGAACCCTGCTCTTCCACTATAGTGGAAAATAGATATTTACTTTGAACCCATTATTTGTCAAAAGGCGTATATAATAAAATAAATAACTATTTATTAATAATACTATTTGATACTTGTAGTGAAATAGCGAGTAAATAATTATATTTGGAATGTATCAAATATATTCTTAGAAATATCGTAACAAATCATCACATTTTTGATTTTACAATAATTGTAAATTAAGGGTGATAATTATTATCACCCTCGCAAGCGACACGATACCGTGTGCTAGCTCTATTTGCTTACGTCACAGGGAGAGGGGCAGGATCGAGGATTCGCCAGGCATTTGATCCGTTTTATTTCGAAAAAATGAGGGGTATTCGCATTAACTGGACTAGCCCACCTATAACTTACTGTAATTTTTGCTCTTAATGGTGATTTTCATTATTATAACAATAGAAATAAGGGATTTCTTTTAAGTAATTCTAGTAGGCTTCATAAGATACATAATACAGGGTGGACCAAAAGTCCGTTTACATTTGAATCGGTTGCCGCGTCTAGCAGCGGCGGCGGAGGGGGGTGGAGGGGTTACGCATTGCAAGAGCGGCCAATGGAAATTTAGTACCATGGCGTCGTTTAGCGGTAGTCAACGTGCATTTTGTGTACGCGAGTACTATCGAAACAACAATTCTGCGACCTTAGCTCAACGAAAGTTTTGCAATCATTACAAGATACGACACAAAAATCAAGCTCCATCAGGTGTGCTAAATAAAAAATGGGTGCTCAAGTTTGAGAAGACGGGTTCAACAATGGATTTACCTCGATCTGGCCGGCCTAGAACGTCGAGGACCCCGAAAACGTGGAGCGAGTAAAATCGTCTGTTCGTGACCAACCTGGACTATCAACTCGAAAGCGGTCTGCTGTCCTTAACGTGCCAAGATAATGATGTATTAAACCGCATTCTCAAGAAAGATTTAAGTCTACATTCCTATAAAATCCAAATGGTGCAAGAATTAAGGCCTCAAGACCATGCCACTAGGTTGCAGTTTGCGAACGAAATGGTAGAGCGATTCACCAGTTTTACAAACATTTTTTTCTCAACAAGGCACACTTCCACCTAAATGGGCATGTTAATATACAAAATTGTCGTTATTGAAGTGACACTATGTCATGGTGATCAAAAACCCCTGCATTCCAGCCAACCAACCCAGTAACTCTTGACGAATTAAAGGATCGTATTCGCACAGAAATCCAAAACATCTCAACAGAATCATGTAAAGCTGTTATCGAAAATTTCCGCTCTAGATTGCAGCAATGCCAGAATAATGAAGGATTGCATATGGATGATGTGATTTTTAAGAAATAAATTCCCCTTTTATTTACTATCGAAAACAATAAACAATTTTGATCAACTGTAATTATTTTTTTTTAATCATCATTCCAATTATAAACGGACTTTTGGTCCACCTTGTAGCTTTAAGGGTAAATGTATACACTTTTATAATAAAGTCCAAGCCACTGTTCGCTCATTATCTATAAATAAATTTAAATGTTTTATTAAATAATTGGCTCAGTCGTAAATCCTACAACTCCACAGCTGCATATCTAAGTGATCGGACAGCCTGGGGCTAGATTATGATTATTTTATAGCAATAGCAATGACAGTACAATATTGTATATTTTATTAAAGAGAGCGCAAAAAAGAATGCTGGGAGCGTTTCTTGCGCCGCTTCTTCTCTCTCAGAGCGCCATTTGTTTCCGAAGCGGTAGTAGTATCTAGTATAATAGAAATGACATCAAAAAGAATTTTAAAGGAATAAATTTTGAGAAAATAAATGCCTTTTTGCCTTTATGCGTAAATTAATTTCCACTTGTAGGGTCAGGGGCGCCTGTGAACACATTCACAAAAAATTACTAATTACTTAATTTTTAATTCAATCAAAGTATCTATTATCTTTCAATATGGGATATTTCCGTTAATCGAAGTATATACTTATAAATACATGTAGGTACATTTAGTTGTACAGAAAATTTTATTCCGATTAATTATGCTGAAAACTTTGCAGATTTCCTCACCATTGGCGGCTATGTATTTGACTACTGCTACATTCCATTTAACAAGTCCATGAAATTCAAGACACCATACACGTTTCTGGTATGGTTACCAGAGTATGTCTTGATAACGGGTGCAAACACGATAGCGGCATTCCGCGCAGTGGAACACATGCAAATCTTGAGCAAACATTTAAATTTCTGTGAGGTAACGCGACTAGAACTTCAGTAACTTGTTTACAATGCAGGTATATTTTACCCGGTGGCTTGGCAAAGTGGACACGGACTATGGCAGATGGGAGGTAAACGAATAACATAATAAATTAAAATGATAATGACTGAGACTGAATAGATGTCTCTTAAAGTGTTTAATAGTATGAACAAACCTTTTACAATTTCTAAGCTTTGCTTAAAGATTATAACTTAGTAACTATCTATATATATTGTAGCATATTGTACCTAGTACCGTAATCCGCTCTGCCCAGTCCACCAGGTAAAGTGGAGTAGACCATATGTTAGGTAAAGTGAACAGAGAGTCAATTATGAAACAACTTAGAATATCACTGAAAAGATAAATCTAAGTGAATAATGTTAATTAAAAATGTAACTTCATCATTGCAGTTATCACAAAGAATCGTGTTTTCTGCCTTTCCTATGACACCGCTTACTGGGTTCACCATGGATCCAATCCGTTACGGCAAAGAATGTAACGTAAACTACTACTACTGGACAAAGCGTATTTAGTATTCACATTACCCTTATCCGTTTTACCTTATGACTCTTAGTCAGGGACGTGCATTGGTTTTCTAGTAAGATAGGCACTGCAAATCTAACTAGTCGTAAGTCTAACGTAGGTACGTAGTAGGTATCTAGCGTAAGGAAAAATGTTATGAGTGGATGTTAAATAGAAGGTTATAAAATAACGGAACCAAATAAAACAAAATTATCTTTGAAACTGTGCTATGTTTATTAAGGTTCATAACGAGGTAGGCACTGCCTAAATGATATGCACGCCCCTGCCCTTAGTTGTTGAACTTTATCTGATTTACGGTACGGTACGCAGACGTGGTCGCTAGCTATGTGCCTTATGAGGAAGCTGATGGTCGCTCAGAGGGTAATGGACAGGGCTATGCTCGGAGTTTCCCTGGGAGATCAAATCAGAAATGAGGAGATCCGTAGGAGAACCAAAGTTACCGACTTAGTCAAAATTATTGCGAAACAGAAGTGGCAGTGGGCAGAGCACATAGTTCGACGGACAGATGTTCGTTGGGGCAGTAAAGTCCTCGAATGGCGACCACGTACCGTAAGACGCAGTGGGGATAGGCCCCCCACAATATGGATCGACGAATTGGTCAAGATCGCCGGGATACGATGGATGAGGGCAGCGCAGGACAGCATAGGCAGCGCAGGATAGTCGTGAAAATCTTTTGGGGAGGCCTTTATCCAGAAGTAGACGTCTTCCGGCTGATGATGATGACCTGATTTAAAAAATATATATAATAGGGGACAAACGCCAAACGGGCAAGAGATTCACGTGATGGGAAATAATGAGGCTATCGCCCATTGGCATCCACAAAACCAGAGGCGTGTGCGCAGATTCGTGAGTCGAAATGATGGAAGTTTTGATAGAAACGCCATGTGCTATACACGATCAAAGGCCTTCGCTATATCTAGACTAACTGCGAGTTCTCGAGCGAAGGCGTGCATATCTTTCGCCAACTCTGCCTATGCACTTCGAAAAAAATATTGTTTAATCGAATCCGGTCACAATAGTCAACAAATATCAAATCATTTTTTTATAGTTTCTTTCGCAAACGACCACCAATGGCATATCGTAGCATGCACCATTTTGAAATAATGAGGGATAAGAGCGAAGTAAAGTATTTGCCAAATTAAATTAAATTGAATGTTAATAATATAACAAACAATTATATATTATATTTTTTGCATGGAAACAACTGTATCGTCAGCAATATATTTTTTTAAATTATCAACACATACTTACATCTGTTTTCTGATTTTAGAACATCCATTACAGTGATAATAAAACACTTCCAAAGGAAACATTAAAGCTGGTTGTTATCACAACACTCTTCTTCCTCTACTGCATAATGCTAGCAGCTAATATGCGATGTGAACTCTTTGATCCCACTCAAGATAGTAAGTGTATTTCAAGTTCGAAAAGAAATATTTACATTCTTCATTAAAGCAGTCATCTTCGATCGATCTTAGGCTGAGATCTATAGAGCGTATTTAGACTTTCCTCAGACTTATCTAGAGAGTTAAGTCGAAGTTGGTATTTATAAACATCAGCCTTACTGCACACGTCAAACTTGACAAATATTTATTTCAGTAGATAACAAAAATCGTACAAACATAGTTGTGGGTGTGATCTATGTGATGTGAGGAACACCTGTGCCAGAAAGCTACGCTGGTCACAATTGTGTTTCATTCTACCACACGAGTTGTTTGTAATGATAAACAACTCGTGTGGTAGTAATGATAGACTTCGGCCGTTCCTAATATTCAGTCTATCTCTTACTTGAGATAAAAATCGTAACTATCGTTGACTTTTCTGTCCCAATAAACATAACGACGGTTACTCACCTTATCCGTACACGCTATCTGTCAATGGGACGACGTATAGCTTACCAGCGATGGAAATTTGTATGGATATTTCAATTCACGCGTCCCAATATAAGACGAAAAGAATGGCTTATCGGGTATATTGGGACCTTCAGATTATTAACAGCTAATTACTGACAGTAGAAGGTAGTAATTTATCTCAATCTGTAGATAGTATATTGAGAACGGCCGTTAGAATAGACAACCTTACAGCCCGATATTGAGTGCCCAATTTTAATTTGTCAATGTGTGCGTTATCTAGTGGTTAAATAGTCAATATACTAACGGCCGTTCCCAACATATTATCTACAGATAGAGATAAATTACTAACTTCTACTGTCAGTACTTAGCTGTCAATAATCTGAAGCTGTCCCCAATATACCCGATAAGTCATTCTTGTCACCTTATATTGGGACGCGTGAATTGCAATTTCCATACAAACTTGCATTGACAGACAGCGTGTACGGACAAGGTGAGTTACCGTCGATAAGTTTATTGGGACGGAAAAGTCAACGATAGTTACGATCTTTATCTCAAGTAAGATATAGAATGTATATTGGGAACGGCCGTAAGGAGCTAATGTCAAGAGTTACTGACTGTTTACTACTTGTCAATTAAAATAGGTTACAGAAACATTAGATTGCCATTGATGACTTACGGTACGCAGACGTGGTCGCTAACTATGGGCCTTATGAGAAAGCCCATGGTCGTTCAGAGGGCAATGAACAGGACTATGCTCGGAGTTTTCCTGCGAGATGGAATCAGAAATAAGGAGATCCGTAGGAGAACCAAAGTTACCGATATAGTCCAAATGATTGCGAAATTGAAGTGGTAATGGGCAGAGCACATAGTTGGACGGACAGATGGCCGTTGGGGAAGTAAAGTCCTCGAATGGCGACCACGTACCGGAAGACGCAATGTTGGTAGGCCCCCACAAGATGAACGGTGACTACGTTGGATGAGTGCAGCGCAGGACCGATCATAGTGGAAATCTTTGGGGGAGGCCTTTGTCCAGCAGTGGATGTCTTCCGGCTGATGATGATTAACATTAGATTCATTTTCCTTTTCTATCTTGCTGGTGGCGCAACCAGTCGCCGCTACCAACAAAATGTATACTGCTCTAGTATTCGGTGCCCATTTGGTTGCGCAACCAATTTGATGGCGCGACCGGCTCGGAAGCAACATGACTCTGGTGTCTATATTGGTAGCTTAAGGACCCTCGCTGCTGGCATCTGGCTAGCTGATGTCCCGGTGAAATATAGCCCTTATCTATCTACATTTCTATCGCATGCTTTATTTGTTTATACGCAAGTATAGTGCAAGTCTTTGGTTCTAACAATGCGTGGCGGTTAGGCGCATTGCCGTGGCAGTGCGGCTCTTATGGAACTCTTCGACACGAACAGCTAGATAATGAAAAGATCTACATATTCCACCAGTGAGAGGCTACTTTGCACAGAATGCAGAATTTATGGGTACCAGAACGGCACCTTTTTCTGTCGTGAAGCAGTTATGTATAAGCATTATTGTGTTTCGGTCTGAAGGGCGTTTCGGAATGAATTTAATGAGACTTATCATCTTATCTAACTCTTAATAGTGATTTTAATTATTATAACACTAGAAATAAGGGATTGCTTGTAACTAATTCTAGTAGGCTTCATAACATACATAATAGCTTTAAGAGTAAATGTATACACTTCAATCAGGAATTCAAAGGAATCAATTTTGAGAAAATAAATGCCTTTTATGCCTCAAGGTGACAAGCGCAATTGTAATGCCGCTCAGAATTTTTGGGTTTTTCAAGAATCCCGAGCGGCACTGCATTGTTATGTGCAGGACGTATCTATTACCATCAGCTGAACGTCCTGCTCACTTCGTCCCTTATTATCATAAAAAAATCTAGAGCCAGGCAGCAACGTTGTTGGTTCCTCTAGTGTTGCAATTATTGCTACTAACAACATCCTTTAACTCTGAACAAGGTACAGCTATTGTTGACCAACTAATGAACCATATACTAGAAAAATAAATCATTAGAGAAAGTACATTTATTAAATTTGATTGAAACAGATTAAACCAGCTCCTGGGTACAAAACCTGGTAGGTGAAAACTGCAAACATTAAAAAGATGAATATGGATATGTGTTTCAGAATAAATTTAATAAATTTTCGAATGGATGGTTTTGACGTTTAATAAGTGATCTTTAGTCTTTTGATTAAAAATATTTAAATATAGTATCGACTTGCACAAGTATATAATATATGTGTTAAAGTAAGTCAGTATATGTATATATTATAATGTAATGATAGTTTTAATTTTATGTAATCATAGTATTGCAAATATAAGATTTGTTTTGTTTGAATAAATGTTACATACGCAATAATCATATTTTGTTAATATCTTTATAAATATCTTTATAAAATTTTCAGGTTTTGCAGTAAGCATTCATGGTATATTCTACGCAGAATACATTATCAATTTTGTACTTCAGGCAAGGGTTGTATTTTGGTGGTTTAAAATTGGCTCACTTTATAAAACTATAAACAGGCAATTAAAACAAGCCACAGGTAATATTCGTATTTTTGTGTCTTTTTTCAATTAGGTTGATATATATATGTGAACGACTTGATCAATTGCCATTTGATTGACTTCATTGTGTGTTGTCAATTGCATTTGGGGAGTACTCCGAAGAGCTGCTTGATATGATTACTGCCGCTTAATTCAACATTATTATCATCCATACCGTCTGTATATGGGGTTGTCTTGTGGGTGGGGTTTTCCTGCAAGTTTTTTCCAGGCACAAATAAACTATCGAATGAACTTTACGCGGTATTCGGTATCTCCAAAAAAGCGTACAACGTTGAAGTGTTTCTACCACTGATACAAGAAAGTTTGGGATATCAGGTAAACCGTACAATCATTTCCGTCGATCCTATTGTCAAAAAAATTACTATCCTAGGTTCTACTATTTTTTGCAATCTTCTAAAGAATAAAAATAATTACGAAGGATTTTGTAAAGAAAATAGTACGTAAAAATATGGGTTGTGTTATTTGCTTAAAACAGACATCTATTACAAATTTTCCAGATCAAAATTTGAAAACCATATCAAGCAAGGGCCATATTCGTGAAGACTTTAAATTATATATAACGACAAGCCATTTGTTCATCCAAGAAATTAACAACAATGGGTTGATTGCATTCATGTTATTTACGACACTTATTACTTCATTATTTATAACTTCTTATAACATCGGCGGAACATTTGCACCTGGTAATGTACCAAACTCAATTTTTTTAATTTTTTTCAGATAAGTATCATTTTTCTATTGATTTATCTTATACCTATATCTGTCTCTCTTTAGCTTTCTTGTAATTTTTGATTTTAACAGTGGTGGGACAATTCAAACAGTGCTTGGCACTTGCTGATTTCGGAAGGTTAAAACGGCTTAAACGAATAAGGCCGCTCACAGAAGCCAAGTGTATTGGAGGAAATAGCCGAAAATGACACCGGGATATTATGAATTGATGATTATTATTTATTATAGTGGAAACTCAGACCTGCCGTTGCCGTTATGGAACTTTAGGATCGGGGTTTAATCTGCTATGATATTCGTACACAGATGAAGAAACGACACTAAATATCGATATTCTAGTATTTTTAAAAGTTATCGATAAAACATGTTTCGCTCTCACTTTCATATTATTTTCTTTAGTAGTAAAAATAATGCTCGTTGTGACAGCAATAAACTATTGAGATTATTATCAATCATTATTGAATGCCGCTGCCCAACTATGTGTTAGGTACCTTTATCAGAAGATCGTCAGTCAATCAACCATGGCGAAACCCTGTCGAGGTTCTGTACCTTGAACTTCTGGTGACCCTCTGTTAATTCAAGAGCTGGCGATTATACAGAGCATTATAAAGAGCGTTTATGCAATAGATTATTTATTATTTGCGATTTCTAAGTTTAGTTTAGCTCCTCGAAGGCATGTCTTTGGCTACAAGCAAAACTTGATATACGAGCAAGACGGATGTCCTGCACATTTTAGTGTCAATCTTAGGTGATGGCTCAAATTCAAATATTTTTATTCAAAATAAGATGTGATATCACTTATTGAAAGTCAAAAACTACCACCCATTCCAAAATGAATAGCCCTCTTCTGCAGCACAAATATTGTATTAATATCGGTAGCGCCGCCCCACAGTAATATACCATAGGACATAATATGGAAGTAAGTAAAGTATATAAGTCGCACCGTATCTATGTTAGTTAATTGTCTTATCCTTTTAACCGCATGCTGCAGAACTAAGTCTGTTCGCCAATACTTCAATATGGGGAATCCATTGTAATTTGGAATCCAGAGTAATGCCAAGAAATTTAGCAGATTCTACCGGTTTTATCACCTTTCCGTTTAACAAAACACTTGCTTCAACATTTTTAACATTTGGTACGGTAAATTTTATATATTTCGTTTTCTTGCTATTTAACAAAAGGTTATTAGCGCTCAACCAGTACACGATGTCAGATAGAATATCGTTCACTTCGTCATACATAGCTCGGTTTCTTTTCACTTTGAAAATCAGTGAAGTGTCGTCCGCAAACAATACTAACTTATGTTTTTTCTCTATAAGATTAGGGAGATCATTTATATAGATAAGGAAGAGGAACGGTCCGAGAATAGACCCTTGTGGTACCCCCATACTGAGAGGAGTCCCAGGTGCCATTCACGTCGACCTTCTGAATTGTATTGTTTAGATATAAAATCAGAAGATCGAGCGCAGTTCCTTTTATGCCACAGTGACATAGCTTCCTGACCAGCGTTGAATGTTGAACACAATCAAAAGCCTTAGATAAATCATAGAAGATGCCAAGTGCATTCTGCGATTCCTCCCAGGCATCAAAAATATTCTTGATAAGCTCAACACCTGCATCCGTTGTTGAACGTCCTCTAGCAAAGCCAAAATGTTTCAAATGAAGTAACTTATGAGAGTTAAAGTAAGCATTTGGCTTAAAATAATTTTTTCAAAAATTTTACTAAGGGTCGGCAAAACCGACACAGGACTATAGTTATTCGGGTCAAAAGAGCATCCCGACTTAAATATAGGTGTAATTTTATTATGTTTCAGAAGGTCAGGAAACACGCCATGATTAATACAATTATTAAAGACTATTGCAAGATATGGTGCTATGACATCAATTATTGAACTTATTATTTTAACAGAAATGCCCCATATATCGGCAGATTTTTCATGTCTAGAGATTTAAGTTTTAATTATTTCTCCAGGGCTAACAAAACTAAAATTGAAACTTTGTTGACATTCTATAACATCTTTCAGAAGTGACTCAGCAACACTGGTGGAAGAGACAAGAGTGTTTGTGATAGAAACAGTAGCAACTTCCTGTTGAGATTGAATTATTGTATTGTTTATTGATATATTGTATTCAATGTTGCGATCTTTCAATCTTCCAGATTCCCAGTTAATAACATTCCTAGTCTCCTTTTTAATTTATTTGGTGCATTTTTAATTATTTTTCTGATATGCATAGACTTTGCAATAGAAACACTTTTAAATAATTTAGAGTATTTTTTAACATACTCGAGAAAAGATGCATCATGATTATACAATGATCTCTCACTATATAGTTCATATAGCCTTTGTCTGCTCCTATGAATGCCAGCTGTTGCCCAATCATTAAATGACAGACAATGCTCAAAAGCCATTTTCCTAATTATTGGATAGGGCGAGTAGGACGCCGGTTCATTTCTATGTCTGGAGTCACATGGACACATGAAATTCCTGTTCTCGCCTGTGTCATCCGCGGAGGAACTCAAAACAAAGATCACAAACTTTTTTGAAGTGAAAACTTCTTTAGCGGCGTTGAGCAATTTTCTTACTTAAAATCATAAACTTCTTTCTTAAAATCGCGTCAGGACACGTGACCTGATCGAAAATTCGTAAGACAATTTGTTAAAGTTATGGATGAAACTTGGTTTTTCTGAGAGATAAACTTTTTGATGTAAAATAATTATAATAGTTCTGAAATGTTAATTTTTTTATGTAATATAAATTGCCATTTTTTGTACGATAGCGCAATAAATGAATATTGTATCTAACCACATAAATACTAGTACTTATATACTGATAAATAAAGAAATTATTCCCTAACCATTCCAAAATATTCAAAAATGCACAACGCTAATGTTAATGTTTTCACTTCTGCCGGAACTGTCGGAGTGCAACCCGTTGTTTTTAAGTTTGTATGTTTTGTTTTACTTGCACTGGGCAATTTGCAATTTATTGTTTTTAATTATTTTATGGAAATTTGGAAGAACGACCTTAAGTTTACTTCGAATACTAATTACCGCCTGCTTCCTTTGTGATCACTTTTTTTTTCAGTTTCTTTGAAATATAATTGTCTAATTGTTAATAGGAGAGCTAATAAAGCGGTCATGTTTTTAAAGTTATCTGCAAGTCAAGTTTCATGACGTTTTTTAATACCAAAGCATTTTAGTTAAAAATAAAAAATAAAAGAATTTGAAATAATACCGTTTTCCGTCTCGCATTTTTAAATTTGGGCCATAAATTTTTGTTTTAATATTGACAACTATTCAATGTTTAATCGTTTTTATAATAATTCAGAAGAACATTTGACATTTGTATCGATATATTTTTTTAAATAATTGTTGAGTTGCATTTTATATTTATTTTGAAACAAGCGTAAAATCCAGATAACTCAGTACCTAATGGCATCATGCATATGGGGGTTATAATTATCGCAAATTACGTTTACATATATACCTATATATTATGTAGTTTGTAATATTATACAGTAAATCGAGTTTATTTTGTGTTATCTGCGATAAGTTGAAAAAAGGATCAATGTGAGAAAGTTTTTTTTGGCACTCTATATCAGGCTTTTTAAATAGCTACCTAAGTAGGTACCTACTTAGCTAGATAGGTATCTACTGCATGTCAAGTTTGAGGTAAACATACATCTTCATAGCCTTCTTCATTGCCGTATAGGCTACGGAGTCATTCTCCCTGCCCAGCCATGGAGAACGGCCGGCTTTAGTGAACAAGCTTTCGACAAGAGGTTTTTTCTCTCGAACTCTTTTTGCCCAGATCTTGCTTGCTTCAGACGGGTGACACGACAGCTGCTCGCCGATTTTGACAATGTGCAATTATTTTATTGACGACCCATATAGCCGAATGGTTCACTAACCTCTAAGACCACCTGACCTACCTAACCACCCTGACTACTAAGCTAGATGTCCCGGGTTCGAATCTCGGTAGGTGCAATTACCTACGTTTGGATCTTTTTTGGATCGTTTTTGTCCAGCTCCGCAACTTAAGTTCAATACGCCTGCATTTTGCTGCAGTCAGCTGCTGCTATGAGTGACACATTTAAAGTGTTGCTGTTGTGTTTGGCTGTGATCTGTGAACAATCACCATTCTAGAGTTTGGCACTTGGCGTGGATATATTCATGCCCTGTTGTTTCATGTTATAGTTAAATTTATAATTCATTTTTAAAGGTGACCCTGCTGTCAATCAAATGCGGTACACTGTTCAAATGTGTTGGATTGTATTTCATTTCTCCAGAGTTGTCTTACTTATTGAACCGTGCCACAGAACATATCAACAGGTATGAGTTTATTTCTCTGATAAAGGTGCTTTGTCTTGGGGCGAATGTTAAAAGAGAAGAGTCTCCTAATGTATCCACATTATATAACTTCCCATACAAATACCGTACTTTAACTATACTTCAATCGCACGATCAAGGATTGAGGATAAGGGTGGCGATTTTTTAATGAAGGGCTATGCGAAAATAATAGTGACAAATTGTCGTTTCGGAAAATTATTCTGTTATCGTTACTGATCTCTTGTTTTTGAATTCGAGCGGTTGATAGTAAAAATCTACCGCCAAACTATATCAACAAATTTGGGATGAGGTCAAGATTATCAATACCTAATAAGAAAGCAATGTTGATAGTAGAAGGCAAGGAAATACATTATGTCATTAACGTGGAAAATGGAGGCGCAGAATTCGCCCAAGACAAACCTTGAGTACCTTCTCCACAAACGGGATCGTAAATGATCAAAATAATAATTGCAGTTATCGGAAACAAAAATCCTTATAACTAAGCTTGCATTACGAACAACGTCCATTGGGGACATACAAATGACGGATGACATTTATGAATATCTTCAAGTAATTCAAATTGTGGCGCCAAAATTTACTCCACTTGGCATATTTACTTTTCAAAGGAGCGTACTGTTTACTGTGAGTTCTTTTAATTATAATCAAATTTATAACGCCTGTGTTCGTAATAAAACTGTGTATTCTTGTATCGCCGCAAAGCAGAGAACACCACAGGCCACAAAGTAAAACATCATTCTCACAATTAACTTACTGTGTGGTGTTCGTACACATCGATATTGAAGAAACTTTGCGCAGCGAGGAACCAAGTTGTGGAGTGAACTTCCTTCAGCATTCCTTCCAGGTTCCTTACTGATTATTACGACGTGGGAGTGAGTTACCCACAACATGTCCAGGATATCTTCAAAAAACCGAAAGCTCATAACTTTCCTCTTGTGTTACAAGAGAGCATGCGAGGTGAGTACCTACCTCAACACCTAAATACTTAACTCACCATCAGGCGAGTCGCATGGTGGGTACACCCTCTCAAAATGTTGGTAGCGCTCCTAACATTCCTCTGGAATTCCTCATTCTTGCAAGCAAGCATGGCCGACGATTGTATCGCACGCTGGGTACATGATCTTCAATAAAGCATGTACAAATTATGAACTTCAGCAACGAAAAATTTGCATGACACTTCAGTGTAAAAAATACATGGAGTCACAAAATAATATGTTCGGGTTAAATTAATATCTCTTTTGTGCGAGATCTTAGAGTGAAGCTTTTCACATGACATGAGATTCTAGATTTGCACAACATTGAATTGTTTGAATTTTAATTGTTTTCTCATTATACTTTAAAAATAAAAAATTGATAAGTTGCATCTTGGAACTGACGCTGGAGGAGACGCTCATGACTCAAGGTCAAACCTACCAATAGAAAAGTGAAGTAGGAGTGGTAGTCACTTTATGGTGTAGTTGAATACAACTGTCTCACCATTAGGTCAAGCTATAAAGCTTGTATGTACCAACAGATGTCTAGTGTATTGAACTACGAACATTGATGGCGAAACTAGCAGTGAGACAACCTCGGTTCACCAGACCACCATTCACCACTCTACTTATTCCATGAAAATACATAAATAATATTGTTTTTTCGGATTTCTCTGCGTCAATATTTGAGGCAAGATTCTCGAATCTCGATGCTACGATCAAACCTTTTTTAAATGAAAATCAGGGACGAGACGAGCAGGACGTTTAGCTGATAGTAATTGATACGCCATGCCCACTTCAATGCAGGGCCGCTCAAGATTATTAAAAAAAACCCAACAATTCTGAGCGGCACTACAACTGCGCTCATCACCTTGAGACATAAGATGTCAAGTCTCATTTGTCCAGTCACTAGCTACGGCCGGCGCCCTTCAGACCGAAACACAGTAATTCTGTACACATACACACTGCTTCACGGCAGAAATAGGCGCCGTTGTGGTACCCATAATCTAGCCGGCACTCCGACCTCCTGCCTCCCACTGGTAAAGCCTGCAAGTGGAAGGGTAAGGGTGATCAGTTGTACGGCGAGGCATTATGGGGGTGATTATTGGAATAGCGATATTCTTAGAAAATCTCGTCGTTCACAGCCTCGGTCTCCAGTCGATAGTTTGTTCATTGGTAGACAATGAAGACCTCTTGTGGTCGATCGGCGCACACGTATGTCCTTATTTGAGACATGAGCTACGATGACATCATGATATCTTCTCTTCCTTGTTCAACCGATAGGAAATAACTTATGACAGGTGGGAATATTACAGACAGAAAACAAAACCCAGATCTTGAAGGAATTATTTATGTCCCACACTACCTACGAACTTGACTTATATTAGCGGTTTTACGGTACGGTACAATTGGGAGCACTATTATAATTGGGTGAACTTGATATCGTCTCCGTCTTTTATTCCATAATCGTTTGCGTAAGTAGTAGGCACATATTAAAGAGGTTACAAAATACAAATGGATTCATTTTTCTTAGCAATTTTTCACATCTCTCAGCGCTACTCTCGAACGAGCGCGACGTCAGCGCTGACCGTCGGTCGAGCACTAAATCCAGCCTTATCATTGCATTTCTTATGTGTGTTCTTTCCATACTTGTGGGATGATCGTTTTTCTTTTTCAGACTGCCAGCACCGTGGCATCTTACGCTATTATTGTGATCCAATTCCGTATGCAACAGTAGCTCCTGTGCAGATTAGTTTCTATGGCAATCTAATCGTTGAATTATGTTCCTAATTTTGAATTTTTGCATTTACTAGTTGCCTCTTAGAGTGTTATCCCGTTTAAATCTGCGAGGTCGATTTAATTATTGTTTTTTCAATGTGTGTCTTAAATAAAACCTTCAATGTGTGACAAATGTTTTATTGAAATAATTATGATGAACTATTTACTGTCTGTAATAGCAGATACAAACGAATTTTAAACCATTCAAGAACATTATTGTGGCGCCCTTCCGAATAGAAAAACTGTACAATAATAGTTGCTATCATTTTTTATGCAGCAGTGCTTAATTATACAATTATATTCATTGTTTCACTTTCTGAGAATGACAGTGAATGTGTATAAGAACAATAGATGGTCTATTTTATGTCATTGTCATAAAATTGATATTGACAGTTTTTCAGCAGTAATTCTCATTATATGTTAGGAGGGACGGTGTTAAATAGGTTTTGATTAAGGCAACACTGAAATCTATAAATAGCACCCAATAATTAATACAATAATTCTACTCGGAAGGGCGCCATCAATCGAAAATGGAAACATTTAAGAGCACAGCATCTAAAAATGCTCTCCATTCAATGATGTATTCATGATATAAAAAAACTATGGAAAATGATTTCAACTGGGTGACAATATTAAGAATTTCTGTCTTTATGTCATGTGTGACAGAAATTGGAACATTGAGCGGACACTTTTCCTCGGAATTGACAAAATGTGGTAGGTGAATGTTTAGAGGGGGAACGTGTCCGCTCAAGGAAACAGTTTTCATTCTTCGTGGGCGCGGTCTTCGTCCCTGCGGCGGTTGCGCTGCCGGCGGGCCCACCCGTCGCGGGGGCGCTCCCCCCTCTGTCGCCCTTCGCCCCTGGGGGCGCCGCCCCGCTGGAAGAACGAGCCTTGCTTCTCGAAGATTCGCTCGTTTGAATCCACAAGGTTGCCCACCTAAAATATTTAATTATGGTAGTAAGTGAAAACATGTTTTAATAACACAAAATATTGCTATTTTTATAAATATGCAATGCTGTGTTGCTTATCAAACAAAAGTAAATGAATACAGAAACGTAAGCAGAGAACATAATATAAGAGTATTAAACAGAACTGAATTGAATTGAATCAAACAAAAATTAAAAAAAAATTTAAAAAGCTGTATTTTAAGAATTAATAATAGTGAAATAGTAATATAACACTAGATCTTTAAATAAGGAGTTCTACATTAATCGCGTGACGTTCTTAGCTCCTTACTCTTTACTATCATTAATATACCATTGTGCTGGTGAATGATTTGAAAGCATTAAAATTTGAGTTAAATTAGTACTAACATTCCTATTTATATAATTAGTATTATTATAGAAGTATATATTAAGTATACCTTATCAGCAAGCTGCAGAGCCAGTGCTTGCATTCTGGTGGGTTCAGACCGATGCAGTATAGCACACTCGCTGGGGTCATCCAGCGAAGCCAGCAACTCCTCGTTGATGATCATCTTGGAGACCAGAGAGTGCACGCGCTGGCGAGGCAGCTCGAACATGTCCGCCAGCGAGCGAAGCGATAGTGATGCGTACACGTGAGCGTACGTAAACAAATACGTGCGCAGAGACTCTTCACGGATCAAACGGCCCAGCATAGCGCGAACATTTTCAGCGCCGACCATCAAATCCCAAACCTATTGAAAATAATATACAGTATACAATAAAATGCTCCAGTGTTTTGTGTGTTAGGTACAACGCTCCATCGAAACACGGCGTACTTGTCTGCGTAGCGGAAATCAAATTAGGATATTATCCGCACTATCTGGATGTATGGCGGTCCTCCACAGTGCGGTTTTCTAGGAACTTTATTCCACGTACAACAAAGCTGTGAAATGAGCTTCCTTGTGCGGTGTTTCCGAGACGATACGACATGGGTACCTTCAAAAAAAAACGCGTACACTTTCCTTAAAAGCTAGTAACGCACTTGTAATTCCTTTGGTGTTGCAAGAGAATGTGGGCGGCGGTGATCACCTAACATCGGGGAACTCGTACGCTCGTTTGTCCTCCTATTCCATAAAATAAATAAACGAACAGTTGATATTGCAAATAATAGGAGTTAAAGTATGATATTGGCGTTTTATTGTAGGTACTTCGAATTGACATAGAACCTTAATGGTTGGAGATTTTTGAGTGAAACTATTCACATGGCACCTATGTAATTCTTTTAAAAAATGTGCAACATTCGATTATCGAGTTTCAGTTCTTTTTTTTATTCAGCTAAGACAAGAAGGATGGATACTTCGAAAGTTCGAGTGATTTTTGAATACTGACGCGGAACTAACGCCGCAGAAACAGCACGCAATATCAATGTTGCCTTTGAAGAGGGGACTGCTAATGAACGAACCGTGCGATTTTGGTTTAAACGAACTTTATAAATATTTTATGACACACGATAATATTAACACAGACTACTCCAGTTCTTCTTCGTCATCACTAAACGACAAAAGTGTTTTTCGTTATTTTACTACAATAATGACACCATTGTCAAAAACTACCAATTCACTTTTGTTTTGGCAAAATTATAACGCGTTTAGAGTATAAGAAATACGCTTAAATGTAAAAGAAAGACATACCTTTGCGTTCATCTTCTCGTTGACAATAAAGTTCAGACAAGCGCGCCAGTCACCTCGTCTCATGGCCCGCGCGGCGGCTACTGCGTGTTCCCTCATAGACTCTGGGGGTCCCACTAACGCCTGACGTTCGCTCGCACGCAGATTTTGGTAGAACGTCTTACTGATCATCCTACGACGGGCGTCAAACTCATGCGCAGCCATATACGGGATCTCAATCAACATCGCCGACACCAGATACACACACTCCAACAATTCTAGATTTATGTGCATATGGAACGGCATTTGCCGTTGCTTCTCAATCTTCTCCTGCTCCTTGGAACGCTCATGCTGCCGCTGCGGAAGAAGCCCTTGAGCAAGAAGTTCCTTAGGCTTTCCTGTCATCATCAGCTCAGCCAGACAACCATGAGCCTCCTTTACGTTTCCACGGCGGAAAGCACACAGCCCTAAGTTGGCCATAGTCCGATTGTACAAAATCTGCGTGCTTGGATCGGAGTGCTGCACATTCTCTTGTAGATGCGACATGAGAAGCAGGTCACGGGCTTGGAACCAATTGTCGTGTAACGCGTGGTGATAGATGTGCGAAAGAATGGCTCGTGTACGGAGACGATCAGAATCATCATTAGCGTATATGTACTTGCAGAGATTCTCCATCTTCTTTGTGGATGTCTCTTCTCCCGCGGGAAGATCTTTCTTCACCGCGCGTGGATCAAACTTGTAATATAGATGATCGATCTTCCGCAGATACGCCCGGCATATCTCTTGCGGTGAGCCATCACGTTCAACGACTTGACAAACTCTATCAATTAATGCGGAAACTCTCACTTCGTCCTTCAGCCTCTCCACATATTCATTAGAGTGAGGGTCACACTCCTTTAGAAGCTTTGTGAACTCATCATCTAATCTTTCGAGAGCAGTGAGCACACAACCGCGAACTTGGTACGGTGGTGTCACAAGTTGTTCATTCTCTTCGGTAATATTTTCACTAAGCACCATATCCGTATGTGCCAAGAGGATGGTCACCATAGCATCTACATTCTCAACAAGTCTGGACCAGTATTCTGGTTTCATGGCATCTGAGACTTTTGGGTTGTAATCAAAGAGGGCTGCAACAGTGGCCGCTCGTAATTTGAGTTGTAATGCATCGCCGAGGTTGTGCTGTTGGGCAACTGTCCGTAGTTCATGTAACAATTCCAGTTGTGCTCTCCTATCGGTACGTTTCCTACCTCGCGCTGCGCTGATCTCGCCCAATTTTTTCACAACCAATGCGGCATCGATATCGCTGTCCTGTTGAATATTATATCATCAATATGAAATTATATTTGGTTAGTATAGTAGGATTCACGAAAGATAGATAGCGTAGGAGACATTTTTAGATCTACTTGGGATGAGGGGTGAAACGCAGGCGGAATGCGTCAAGACCTGAGCAACGCGATTGGTTGATAGGCCGCTCAGACGCTATTGTTGCGCTCCCACTGCCCTCGAGTAAACTTTAAAAGAAAAGTGTTTCGTTGTTGGAAAATCACTCTGTTATTAAATTATAAAAATCCAACACGTTTACTAACACTTGTGAGACTTAACATCTTATGTCTCAAGGTGACGAGCGCAATTGTAGTGCCGCTCAGTTATTTTTGGGTTTCTCCTGTCCTGGGCTGATACTACCTCGATGAAAGGTAGGGCGTATCAATTACCATCAGCTGAAGGTCCTATTAGTCTCTTATTTTCATAAAAAAAAAACAAAAAAAAAATTTGGAAGAATCTCGCGTGACATTAGGGCAGTGGGAGGGAGTTGAGGAAAATCTTACGACACCTCACCAAGGGTTGGTCGGAAAATTCTGGAAACCAGAATAAACTAGTAATTGTGTAAATTTTCAGTTTTACCTTAGCAAACATCTTAGGCTTATCGGAGGTGGCGGCCCCTTTACGTACAGTCTCCCACTCTCCACCATCATCAGCTTGATCTTTCTTGCTGACTTTTCCGGCTCTTTCTTTCCTTTCTCTCCTCGCCCTACGTCTATCTCTTTCTTCATCTTCGTCTCTCTCGGTGGTCCGCTTCAAGAACTTCTCACGAAGAGTGGCTGCGCCACGAATCTCATCATCAGAGCTTGAACTGGATTCGGACGAGCTGGAGCCCCAATCCATGGAGTCTGAAGATTCGTCATCCTGAGGCGGCGGTCTGCGGGGAGGTTCCGGTGAACGACGTGCTCTTGGTTTCTCCTTTACCTTTTCTTCCTCATCAGATTCGTCCGAAGAAGATGTATCTGAAGAAATAAAATTTTACCATTTTAACTGAGATAAACTTAAAAGAGAGATAAGTAACAAACACAAAGCAGTGCCCGATCGTTACATCGTATTCAATGTAGAAACGATGATTGAACGAACGAAACATTTTTCGATATTATCGGTCTAGCCCATAGGTTCTCAACGTGGGCGATAACGCCCCCTTGTGGGCGTTTGAGACTGTCGGGGGGGCAGAAGAAGACCCAAAGAAAATTAGGGGCATTGAGATGGCGCAGATGGTTAAAAAATATAGTCTAAAAACGCAAAAAAATACACAAAAATACTATAGAAAAAAACATATTCTCAGTGGGCGGTGAGCAAAATAAGGTTGAGAAACTATGGTCTAGCCCTACTCTTAGTTGAAAATGTTAGAGACGAATATTCGAATTCGACAAACAATCAAACGTCACTTTTACGATAATCTCAACGACACCTACTAGGCTGTCGTTGCTATTATCGTTTCAAGTTGTATAGATATATTTGCTATACAATATACATACTTAATAAATAAAATTAAAATAATTATATGTGATTTACTATTCAACACGATTTATTTACTACCAAGTAATTTAAGTCATTTTGTTGATCGTTTATGCGTAGAAAGTAGTGAAAATGGCCGCTTGAGAAATAGGAAGTCAACGAGAAGGGTTGAATTACTTTTTTTTTCATTATAATCCACAAGTTTTGTAATATTTTTCAATTTTAAATGGTCATATTATATTCATTACATAATTTTTGAATATTTACATTTTGTGTAAATGATGCAAAATGGTGCTGCAGAGTCTGGCATGGTTCTAAGCGCCTAAGCTATGTTTTGACTTCTGACACTTAGCAGCGACATAGCACAGATTATACATAGTTTGCGCATAATTCATTCACTCTAACATCGTAAAAAAATCAAAATATTAGTCTATGGTTACGATGTTGTTACGATAAACGATATGGTGCGATATATTCGTGTTATTATCGTATCGTTCCGAATTAAAGGTTGCCGATTTTGCGAGTAGACCTAAAGTCTAGCGCGGATCTTCGTCCATAAGGACACATCACATGTCATTTCTGTCCTCTCTTTTAAGCTTTTTGGTGGTCAAATGCGCATCTAATATCTTTGGAATTTATATTACTAGGCTTGATTATGTTTTCTTTTTAGTTGTTTTAGTGTATGGAATGTTGGATGTAAACATTCATAAAATATAAGTTTTAATTTTCCAATGCTAAGTAAATGACAGTGTGTCGCTTCTATCACCATCCTTGTCTTAATGAAGAGCGAATTCAATAACGGCCGTTTTCAGTATCCTTAGTTTAACTTACTAGAGATAGACAAATCTATCCTTTTACGCTCACTTACATTTCAATAACCTATCGACAGATAGCATCGGACTATAACTATGGATAGATAAGATCTTGTCATTAAACTGTGATAGCAATGTATCCGTCTAGACTAAACTAGAGATACGTTATTGAAAATGGCCGTTAGTCGTATATAACAATATACAACACGGCCAAAAACACGTCTTATTAAAAAAATACTCGTATTTTTTTTTATATCTTCGTCAATTATTGTTGTTGAAGTGGAAAGGTGTATTTACACCCCCTTATTCATAATAGTCTGCTAACTTAAAGCATTGCTAATTCTCACTCTGTCTTCTTCTAATGACCTAACTCAGAATTAGAAAAAACACTCCTAAGCGGCTGTTTAAAGTTAGCGGACCATTATGAATAAGGGGGACAGTGTTTATATAATATATTGTGATAAAATAACGATTGTCAAAGTTAAGTATAACTTTAGTATGGAATTGCGTTGCTTGTATTGATATACATACATATGTACATAAATGGTCTACCTTTAAAAATTAGCAGCTTATTTTTTCTCTATCTCTTCATTACAAAAGTAGCAAAAACAGATGAAGATAAGTTTCCTCCATAATAAAAAAAACATCAAATGACGTAATTTACACATTTTACTAATAATACTATTACTAATTAATTAAAATATTATAGGTATGTATATAAAATAATTAAACCTCTTGAATATTTTACGAAACAATAAACAGGTGACTATTGTGACATGTAATGTCAAATTAAAGAACAAAACTGGTTTATTATCATTAGGCTTCCTTCAAGCACCTTATCATGAAACTTATTACAGCACCTAGCTCCGGTAATCCAAATTTGGTATTATAATAAAGCAATAATAATTCTATCCTTAATAAGATTCCTGTATACATAAATACAGAAGAACAACAAAATATGTTTCAATTTGCCCAAAAACAAGCAACCAATCGCAAATTAAAGATTTGTCTCCGCTGTGCTCAAACTAGATATCGCAGGCGTATTCGAGTCTCGAACAATGTGTGACGTTTACATGCACGTTCTGTTAAACTTTGCTAATAATTGAAACTAAAATGCTGGGTTGCATAAATAAATAATTCATAATAATTAAACCAATACAGATTTGCTTCGTGTGTGTGAAGACTATGCAGAAAAGCATGGACTTAAATATAATGTAAAAAAAGCATGCTGATGGTCTTTGCGGCAGGCGGAATTTCTCCGAGCTATGTACCTCCAGTGACGTTGTACGGTATAGAGCTGGTGAGGGTGCACAAGTTCACATACCTGGGTCATGTGGTTACAGCAGACGTGAAGGATAATTGTGACATTCATAGAACGCGGAGGGCGTTGGCGGTTAGGGAATATGTTACCTCGCAGATTTGCATGATTCACAAAAGATGTAAAGATCACGCTATTCAAGTCATTCTGTCAGAGCTTTTACACGTGCAGTCTGTGGGTTGACTATACCCAAGTCTATTAATGCTCTCCGTGTCCAATATAATAACATCTTCAGGATAATGTTGGGACTGCCTCGGTATTGTAGCGCGTCTGTTATGTTTGTGGAGAACCGTGTCGATGGTTTCTCCGCAATCATACGGAAAAGAATCGCCTCCGTTAAAAATAGGTTCGAGAGGAGTCCCAATATTGTTTTGAAGGTGATAGCTGACACACAAGACACCGCATTGAAAGGGCACTGTATGTCTGGTTTAGTTTGTAAGTTTATTAATTATATCAACTAATATAGAATAAGTTTTTTTCTAACATAAATGTTATTTATTATAGTAATTTCTAACATAGGTTAAGACTGTTTCACTAACATTTATATATGGACCTATTGGTGTCTAAAATAAATAAATAATAATAATAAATCCGAGTCATGGATGTTTATATTATGTATTTATGTATGTTTAAGTAAGTATATTATATTAAATATATTGTTGTCTTACAACCCATAACACAGGCTATACATGCCTAATTTGACAAGGTAAATTGTGTAAAAAGTGTGTCAATATTATTATTATAAATAAATGCAAACTTTGTAAAAAAAACAAGATATAAAAAAGACACTCGGATCACGTATCATCAGTTAGTATTTTGTATTTTATTAATTTCAATTTAAAATAACACGAAGCATACATTACAAAATTTTAAAGATGCCATTGAGTATCAAAATGCCATGTACACACATTTTTAGGTAGTGTGGTATCTTATAGCGACTAATATTTTTCTCAGCACAGCTCTGACTTTCCTTAACTTCCATATGCAAATCTTCAAAAGGAAAGATCCTTTCATTTACTGATACATTATTTTTTTTAATCAGAGACAAACAATTAGCATAAGATATTATAATAAGTTTCTGTAACTGAAGTCTTCACAAAATCATGAGATGATTTTGTCCAAGTCTAAATTCACTGAACGTGAAATTCACAGAGCTACAAGATGAAGCGGTTAAAGCGTAGTATACCGTAGCACGAATGAAGAGGAAAAAAATATTGTAGTTGATAGAGCTGTAGTCCACGATTATAATGCTACCACTCTTATTACGAGGTAATGCACTGTTCCAGAATATCATTATAAATTACAGTTTAAAAATTTAATATATGTCAATTAAAAAGAAAATAATTAATAATAATAATAATTTATAGCAAAGAGCCTCGACCATCATCTCAAGAGGCTCTCACTTAATAACTGGATAAAGGGTCAGTTACAGGAAGCAGCTGTTTTGGGAATGGCACACATCATGCGGAAGTTCCTCAGTCTGCCGGCCTAACCACAGGCGGAATTGTCGTGAACCAACACCGGCAGGACTCTATTTTTTATGTTTATATTTGTAATATTGTTTTTATAAATATGTTACATATATAAATGTAGAAAATAAGATGAAATTGTAATAAAGAGAATAAAAATTTAAATTCAGAAAATTATAACCTAACCTCAAATTATGACATTTTTAAGGATTGGGAAGGTTCCCCCTTCCCGTCCCTAATTTATAAATGGAAAACGCCCACAAATCGGTTCTTGTACTCGCCGGGAGCTGCTGAGGCATTCTATGCTTGCCTCATGTGATGCGGTAATAGTTCTTACATAACATAACTTAAGCAATTTTTATAAATTGTAGTTGTTAGAGCTTTGCTCCATGAATATAGTAGTACTTCTCTTATTACAAGGTAATGCAGTTTTCAAGAAAATAACGAAAAAGATCTATTGACAGTTTTTAGTGTCCCACAGCTACCTTCATCTAGCATTTTATTTTGTAATTGTCAATAAAACACAGTGAAATGAAACCTAAAAGATGGTCTGGGACAGACTAGATGGCTTCATGAATAATAAATTACAAACCAAATAAGGCTAGAGTTCTAAAGCCAGTTAAAAAAAAACCAGCACTATTTTAGCCATCCATTAGCAGCCATGCCAGCGCTAATGTAGCATTTTGTTTACCCATTTTACATTAGAATTATTTTCGTTTCTTGAAAAACGTGCATTACCTTATATTAAGAGTAGTAGCATTATAATCGTAGACTCTAGCTCTATCAAGCATAATATTTTATACCTCCTAATTTGTATGATGAGATACTAAGTCCAACCCTGGCAACATTCCTGTTGACTGAACCCATAGCAAAAATTATGGTGCCAATATTTCCTGATGTAAAATTCATTGTGCTACTGCCCCACAATTTTCAAAACAATGCCTCAATGTAAAACCAAAAGACAAAAAAAAACTAAAATGTAACCTACTCAGTGTTTGGTTTTCAAATGTCCAAATTGTTTTTTAAATAACTGTATTACAAATGATCTGTCTAGAAATTAACTGATATTGCAACAGATATGTTTAGATTAACTTTATTTTTATTAACTTACCTTTTCTTTCATCGTCATCATCGGGTAGATCGGGATTTTCTCTAAACTTGGTGATTTCCATGTCAAAGTCCTTGGCATATTTCCTCAATTTTTGTCTTATGGATGTCAGAGCTTTGCTGTTACCTTTTGACATAGCTTTCCTAGCATCACGGTCATTCCATGCAGTAGTTACCCAATCATCTAGCTCAGTAAGAGCCCTAACAAAAAATCTAGGAGCAACCCCATTCTCTTCTTTTTGGATTACAGATAATGCACGTGAATATGCCTTTTGTAGTTCCTCAAAAGAAGCTAATGCTGAGGAAAAGTCCTTAATCTTTTTGTGGTTCCTCAGAGAGTGAATAATGCCCTCTAATTCTTCATATCTCTTCTCTTTTAAGGAGCGGACGACCCGCTTCGTTTCCTCCTCATCATCACTAAACTAAAAAACGATATTTGTAAGTGAAATAATAATGGAAGAGTTAGTGATAATTTGTAAAGTACTGTGGGATAACACTAAAACACGTACCGTGTAGACAGGCGCCGGTGCGCGTACAATTTGCTCTTCTTCTGATGAAGTTTCCGACTCAGAGTCAGTTCCAGTAGCAAAAAATCGACTCATTTTGTAATAAAACTACAAACACACCTGTAAATAATTAGTGTAAGTCAAGTAATTCTAGAAATATGTTGCAAGAGAGGTTATCATTATAAATATACTGTAAATAAGTTCGACAATACTACCTTTATTTAAAAAATAGCTAAGAACAGTGAACTTAAGTGAATTACGATTTTCATTAAAAAACTTGTAATTGTTAGAAATAATATGGAAAATTTCTTATCACACCCCTGTCACACACAATCCACGAAGCTAAAAGCTACCATTACCTATCAAATTGAAGTTGAAGATAAACTTGGAACTTGAAAGACAGATAATAATTGACAACTGACAACCATTCACAGCGAAAGTTGAAAGTACATTTTCTTTGTGCCAAGAGAGAACTAACAATGATTGATAGTTCATTCCCCATTGTAAAAAGCTGTAGTAAACTACACTCGCAGCGATTATGAAGCCTGAAGAGCACACATTTTATTGAAAATTTTCTAATTTCGCATTCTTTTGTCAAATACATCTAGTAGTGCAATAGAAAGAGACCACATGCGGCAAGAGACTTGGGATTCGAATATGTAGCCGTTTTTTACGCGACTCTGCGCCTTCAGCTCTTTTTGTCGAACATTACTCAAAGTTAATGATAATAAGTATTTTACAAAACAAACACAAACGCTCTGTAGATGTATGAATCTGACAAAACATGTTTTTTTTTTCCGTTGTGTATAACTTGTTGTGTAAAACTTTAGTACCAATTCCAAAGTATTATTTGAGAACTGTGCTATTTTGTAGGTTTCCTTTCTCTGTAGAGTTACATCCAGGTACAGAATAATTAACTATTTCCAATAACATTTACTTATTACTACTCTACTAATACTTCGAAAACTTTCCATGAATGATGACCACAATAATTATCAGGCTGATAGCGTGTACATGAAAAGTCTCGCCTGACTGTCTCACTTTGACTCTTTCCTATTGCCAATCTATTTACTTCAAAAGATATAATAATAATTTAATAATACATCTATGGAGGAAATATATCTCTGATTGTGTTTATCAGGAGCGTTAAGCGTATTGAATATGGTATTGTAATACGACTCGTGTGCACCCAGTATTACTAAGCCGCGAACCTTGGATCGTTAACAAAATCAAGAAGGATATTGATTTGTGTCCACGCACACAAAATAAATTAAAACCAAAACGGACATCAAAACATGTTTTGGAGAGGCTTTTATATGATTCCCAATCAGTTTTTTTTATATATAAATCTACATAACCGAGAATGTATATGATGTCTCTGTTATTGTTGGATAATATTACACAGAGATGCGAGCCCAGCACTTTTAAAACAAACATCAATGCTTGATCAATGATAATCAATGAGTAGTGAAGCATTTTACAAAACACATAACTCGTTGATAGGTTGCTTTCAAATAATTTGATAATAATAAATAAATATAATAAATAGTAATTATTACTACAATAAATTGTTATTGCTTAGTTCTTCCTTATTCACAATCATTATCTCTAAACTACTTCATAATTTATAAATAAACGTACGAAGCTGTTTAGTTTTAAATACCTAGGGTGTAGTATTTTTACAATTATCATTACAGAACAATTTTAAATTAAACTTAAACATTAACTTATTTTTTATCGATTACTACAACGGTCTTACGAAACATAACAAAAACAATTTCATAAAATCACGTAGCCTACTAAAATACAGAACCCTAATAATGATCAGGAAATATATTATGTTATTTGTTATTTCTATTCACATGTACATATTTCATTTCATAAGTCAAAGTTTTTAGGAAATGTATAAAACCTATGTATTATATTATTAGATAGATACAAAAACAAAATATCATAAACCATTAATTGGAGTGTCGCCGGCAGCGGAGTCATGCCCAAGGGCTGAGCTATCGGTGGCAGGGCCACAGACAGAGGCATCTGTATTTGATCTTTGAGTCAACCGATTAGCGAGAAACTTTTCATATATTGATTGAGGCTCTTCGCTATAAGACCGCCGCAAGGACTATCCAGGATATGATACTAACTAAAAGTGAATCAAATAATTACGACAATATTATGTAGCTACAATTATTGACTCGGTGTCAGCCAAGGTAGCTAGCATTGTAACTACATACATATTTAAAGGTGAGATGTGCTTGGGTCGCACTTGTGTGACGTGACGAGGCGATCGGGCAATTTATTACGCACTTACAAGAATAAATTCTAATTCCCTATTTGGTTCCCATATAAAAAGGCATTTATTTTCTCAAAATCGATTCCTTTAGAATTCTTTTTGATGTCATTTCTTATACTACTAGATACTACAACCGCTTCGGAAACAAATGGCGCTCTGAGAGAGAAGAAGCGGCGCAAGAAACTCTCCCAGCATTCTTTTTTTTGCGCTCTTTTCAATAAAAATATACAATATTGTACAGTCATTTCTATCGCTATAAAATAAATATCTGTTCATTCTGTTGCTTTTATCTATTTGTTTTGTATTGGATCCAATAGAAACCTGAAATAGATTATTTTGTTTATTATTTTACTACACATCTTTACATCATGTTTCTTGTTTTATTATCAATCACAGGAAAACGTACAAATGACATTCTAATTTCATTATTCCACACAAATATACCGTTGTAAATTAATAATACTATTATAAACGAGTGGTTAGCGATCCTACCTACAAAGCTCCCGAGGTCCCGGGTTCGAATCCCGGTAGGTGCAAGCATTTATATGATGAATATGGATGTTTGTTTCCGAGTCATGGATGTTTAAATGTATTTATGTATGTTTTTATGAATTTATGTATGTTTTAAGTAAGTATATTGTATTAAATATATCATTGTCTTGCAACCCATAACACAGGCTATATATGCTTAACTTGGGGCAAGATAATTTATTTAAAAAATGTGTCAATATTATAATTATTATTATTATAAATACCTGTTGTATGTTATTTTAATAAAATTGATAAAATAAGGTTTTAAATAAATCATTACTCTATAACTTGGGTAAGACTATATCTACGTTATGGCAACATTTTAGTTGTCACTGTTTTATGTTATGTTTATTTTTATTACGACAAATTTACTGAAAATAGGTGACTGTGGATCAAAAATAAATACCTGTTGAAAGAATATACCATTAATTTTATTTGACACGAGCATGTTACAAATTATTTTGAAAACGTTAAGTGAAAAAAAAACCCACGCGTGGAAGCTAAGTCCTGGATTTTAACATTCTCTACGACTTTCGCAACCAGACACACAGCATCCAACATTATAAACTTAACTTTTATAAGTTGAAAGGCATAAGAACACCAAATATGTTTCAAGACAATAAAATCACAAAAATACTATTCGAAAGCTCGATGACATGACAGATCTTTGTTTATTTGTCCCAAAAGTTGACATTGGGCCAAAAAATAAATGGGTTACGCGATAGAGATGTAAGATGAATAGCTTTGTCCCGTTCTATCTCAGCCTTAGTTGTATATATAGCTTGTCCTTTCTATTAGTAATGAAGTTACCGACGCTACTTCTGTAGCGTTAAGATTATATTGCTGAGTTGGATTAGTCTTTAAAATTGTTAACTTAAAACGTTAATTATTATAACACTGTTAAAAATTAAAGTAACTACAGCGTTATATTCAAATTCAAATAGTTTTATTCAAAATAGGATTTAAAATCACTTATTGAACGTCAAAATCTACCACCCATTCAAAAGAGACTGCCTCAGACCTGAGAAGAATGGGCGCAAGAAACTCAGCGGGCTTTTTTTTAATATAAAATATGGATAACAATTTAATATCGTACAATAAACATTTATAATTAAAGAGCCTGAGGGTGTTCGCTTCATTCACACATGTGTAACACATTTGTTTTGTACATTTTTTGGGATCATATTGTAGAAGCATATACATCGCCCAACAAAAGACTTACTAATTCGACCCAACCGAGTAGTAGGCATAACAAGTTTATGTTTGTTCCTCGTGTTAACATTATGAATGTCACAGTTTCTAGAAAATTCCTCAATGTGCTTATGAACATACAAAACATTATCAAAAATGTATTGAGAAGCAACAGTCAAAATGTTTATTTCTTTAAATTTTTCTCTTAATGATTCTTTAGGACCTAGGTTATAAATCGCGCGAATAGCCCTCTTCTGCAGCACAAAGATAGTATTAATATCGGCCGCACTGCCCCATAACAATATACCATAGGACATAATACTATGAAAATAACTAAAGTATACTAATCTCGCCGTATCTATGTCAGTTAACCGTCTAATTTTCTTAACCGCATATGCTGCAGAACTAAGCTTATTCGCCAATCCTTCAATATGGGGGCCCCACTGCAATTTGGAATCAAGAGTAATGCCAAGAAATATAGCAGATTCCACTGGTTTTACCACCTCTCCATTTAATAAAATATTCGCATCTACATTTTTGACATTTGGCGCGGTGAATTTAATATATTTGGTTTTATGATTATTTAACAATTAACATTATATTTTACTGCATAGTAAGATAATTATCACAATGTGTTAATTTAACATTAGTACAACATTTTATTTATGTTAGCAAGTATAAACTACAATCTACAAGGGTTTTTTTTAATTTATTTATTTAATTACATGTACCAACAAAAACCTTACATTAACAATTGATTTGCACTTACATACTAGTACTAGCTTGGTGATTCTAATTATGTACATTCAACATTTTATAACAGAAACAAAATAAGTAACTATTATCTTAATTCTTATTTGAAATTATACAATGTATATTTTATCAGTATATTATAAGTATGAAATTACAAAATTAAAAGTAAAAATTTATAAGTTAACAATCTTACAAAAACTATTGTCTATAGTGGTCGTAATTTTTTCTAAAATAAAACTTTCGTCTGTTGAATAGAGAAATCTTAAAAGTTATTCTCTTGCTGTCGCATGTTATAATATAATTATTATTAATAATTCTTAAATAAAATACTTTATAAAGGATTACAACACGTGTAATTGTGCTTTTTAAACTATTTTTGTTATTGATACGTATAGACGTTTTTTCTTGAAATAGAACTATAGCAAATAAATAAATCTTACAAAAATACGCATTACTATTTATTTTTGTTTTATTTCCATATAAATTGAATGACAAAGTGCAATTTTCTTCTTAAAACCGAGACATCTATGTAATTAATGATATACATGCATAAGACTCAAAAAAAATAAAAATATAATAGTTTTCGTACGTAGAAAGTGAAATGGAAACCAAAGCTTTTGTGCACACTGTACATTGCACGAACAACATTCCAGGTGTGTTTAAATTCTCTTTTGGTGTCATGTCTTTATTTTTAATTTAGTCAGCTTAATTCAGTCATTACTGAATTTAGAAAAGTATAATCGCATTCAGCAAGCTTGCATCCTAAATTCAGAAGCAAGTGAGGTTTCTGACTGACTAAATCATTTAGAAGCCTAATTAGAAATGCATTTAGGAAAGTGTTATGGCATTTAGTTAGTAGGTAGTAGGTACTGATTTCAGTCGCACGAGGGTCTTCGTGTTTGGAGCATGTTTTTATGATTTGTTTTGTGTTCCTGCATAAAAAAGTAGGGGTTGGAACCCCTACTTAAGGGGTTGGAACTTACTTAAAGAACTGAATTTTAAATCTTTATATGAATTTCCTGTTGCAATAAATCTTAGTGTCTCGAAGGATAGTATCTTGCTTTTTAATAAACGGTGTCCCAAGGTTTAATAATATGTCAAACGATCACGAATCCATTCGTAACTAATTTCTAAAGTCTGCTGGTTCTAAACCACCCATATTCATGCTAACTTTCCGTGCAGTTATAAATATTATTTTACCCATGTTCTTCCTTTTCTTTTTTCAATTTTAATTGAGCCAACGGCCAATTTTTTGGTGCCTGGACAACACTGGAGCCATCCTCGTACACATACGACACGTCCGAATTCGTCGCGCTTTAAGTGGTGAGTGATGACTGATTCAGTAACTAAATTTAGGACAGTGTGATCAGAAGCTTCTAATATGTTTCTAAGTTTGCTTCTCAATTTAGATGACTAAATTCAGTCAAGTGTAAAACCGCATAAGCCTTAGCTAAAGCCATTAGCAATATTTAGCTGAACGTAGTGTTTAAGCGTGGCTTAAATTCTCTTTGGCAATAGCGGATAGCCATATTTTCATTTTCTCATGATTTCAGTGATCGTTGCGTAGAATATTTACTCTCTAGTATCGATTTTCGATCATTATTCACAATAAATTACTTATTACACACTAATCATTCTGCCAACGCTTAGGTTTGTCTTAATTGACGAATACAAATTAATGGTAAAAAATTGCGTCGAATAGCCTATAAATAGGTTCAAAACTTGTCTGCTCTTACTCATGGAGTTTTCTTCATTCGTTCTCCCAATCACGAAAAACATGTGCAGAACTTGTTTATCGGATCTCAATTCTGATGCAGATACTTCTTTGTTCATGAATATTCAGGATGTTGTAGAGCACGAAACAGTTAAAGTCAAGCTCATAGATATTTTGGTTTTTCTTAATTGTTTACAGGTACGTACCAATATCATATGCCTATGCAATTTTTGTATCATGGTTGTGAATAATGATGTTTAATTCAATTTCAGCATAACGACGAAGATAATTGGCCACAAGGAATGTGCGCGACATGTATATCAACAGCTCTGATGGCTTATAATTTTAAGTTAAATTGTCTAAAGGCAAATGCAACTATTTCACAGATATTTACCTTACAGACTCAAAGCTTGGAAAGTTCTGATATAGATAATATTGATATAAGTGTGGTCTATCAAGATCATGAATATGAATTGCCATTCTTTAGTAGCCAATCTGTTTTAGAATTGGATTCTTTGCAAGAAAACAAAGAAATTATCCCACTGCCCCCCGTCACAGAAATCACATCAACAGAACACCCCCCAAGAAAAGAAGGAGAAAAGAAATATGCTTGCAACTCATGTGGAAAATCATTCACACGAATTAATGGATTAAAAAATCACATCTCAAAGCATAATGATTACCCTAAACATCTTTGTTCTACATGTGGTAAATGTTTTTTTACACGAAGTGGACTGAATCAACATTTAATATCTCATAGAGAAACAGCTCAGTTTAAGTGTGGATTTTGCAATAAGACATATAAATCACGACAATCTTTGAAAGACCACTTTAGAATAGCACACTCAAGCAATCGTAAGCACTTTGTTTGTGTGACTTGTGGTAAGAGTTATACAGCAAAATCAACATTATCAATGCATTTGAAAACTCACACAGGGCATAATCACTATAATTGTCCATTATGTCCAAAAAGTTATACTCGAAAGTCATATTTAAAAGCTCACACTTTGGCCAAGCACACAGGAGAGTCTAGGCCGAAACCATTTTTATGCAATTGTGAAGGATGTGGTAGGAGTTTTTCAACAAAATACTCGCTTCTGGTTCATATTGCACATGCACATACAGCAGAACGGCCTCATAAATGTGAAATTTGTTCAAAACAATTTCCTACAGTTTCTGGGCTAAGAGTACATAAGGGGTCACATCTTGCTAAACAATATGTCACATGTGAAATTTGTCATAAAAATCTACCAAATAAAAGAAAACTTCAAAAACATATGAATCTTCATGGAGTGGATCAATAGCTTCATGTAATAATCACCTTAATTTTATTGTAATTATTATGATTTCAATATAAACATAGTTATGTACATTATATATATCCTAAAATAAAATTAGTATTTCTAACAATATGGTGTATTGAATTTTCTGCTTATAAATAAATGATTATAATTGCTTTTTTTATGGAAGAGGTACTTATGTGTTAACAAAGGCCTATATAATAATATATTGTAACACCAGAGGAAAAACATAAGTATTGCCACATTAGTGTTTAATAGTCATAAATTAAAAAAAGAGTTAATAGTTCTACTTATTGTGCAGCCAACACTAGCAGCAGTGCTTCTGTTGTTTAGAATAACATGCCATGTACACTTAATATCATAAAATTAGGTAACCAACTATAAATAAATTCACAGACATGACAAGAAAACATCATAGTACTAATTTTCGACTTGAATAAATTAAATATCTGAAAATTCTTCAATAAGGTAGACAAAGACTCATAGTAAGTGGTACCAAGTAGATCCTAGGTTCATTATGGATCCAAAATATCCTGCTTCCCTTAGGCAGATTTATAATCTTAGTTTAATGTTTGGCATTAAACTAAGTAAAAGCATTTTATGCACATCATCGTAAAAAATAATAATAATAGGTAACACAACACTCACACAAACACATGCGCTCGCTATTGTAATCTTTTATTTGTTAGTATATATAGTACATTTTTAAGTCTATTCTGTTAATATATGATTTCTTTTTATAATTTAAAATTTATGTAATCCTTAGTGGCTTTATGTAAAACCTAGGTTAAGATTGTAAAAATAAATGTTGTGTACGCTGTTGATTACATTAATAAATAAATAAATAAATAAATTTCACAATTTCAAAGAGAAAGCAACTGTGGCTGGTTTGATGTTCACCTCCACATACCAATAATTTTAGTTTTCAAATTGATTGGTACATTATAAGATGCTCTTGTGATTCCTCTGGTGTGACAAAAGCTAAACATTGACATCCATTGTACCACCACATGAACTGTATGTATGCACTTTTCCATAAAAATAAAAGCAAAATTTATACTTCATACAATTTAATAAATACTGGCTGTTTTTGATGACCACACAGCTGGCACACAAATTATTTTACAGTTATTAATGCTGTTTATATTGCTATTAGAAATCAGTAATCATGTTTATGTCCATCAAATATACCCAAATAATGGACAAAGCATGATAAGGCAATGGGGAGGGACTCATAATGAAATGATTATAATTCATATTATCTAATGTTGATAATAATTAAGGGTTAATAATTTAACATAAACTGATACAGTAATTATGGAAAATATTTATATCACTATGGGATCCATAGCCAATAAGTACTTAGGTTTGGAGTATACTTATTTGAATTATCCTATAATTTTTTCATATGACTTCTATGATTTCATATTCATTATTCAGTATGACAAGTTTCAATTATTATTCTAACAAGCACTAATTATTAAACAACTTTTAATAAAATTTATTTAAATTACAATAATATGTAACAGTACAAAAAGTGGCTAAAATACAGTATATACATTTATTATTAGTAGTGTATTTTTAAACTATACATTTTGATTAATCACAATATTTTGGTGTTTATGTTACATAGAGGTACTAAAATAATTAAACCAAGTTTATCCAATTATTTCTTAACAATTTTAAGCTGCATGCAATATTTAGTTATTTCCCAAGTAATTTATTCATTTGTTTGCTTTGATGACCAATTTTAATATCAGCCACATCAACCTTATCATGAATCTCATCAATTAGATGATTTTGTTGTTCAATTTCCTCACCAAGTGCTGTACCAAGTCCCTTTAGCCTAGATATATGATGTACCATTTCATCTAAGTTGGCATCTAACATTTTATTGATCCTTTGTGTATCTGATATTGGTTCTACAGTTAGTTGCTGGTCTAATCCTCTAAGACGTGTTGTGGGATGAGTACTAAAACGATCAGCAGCAGTACTGCCACTTAGACTATCAAGAGTATCATCTATTTTAGAACTTGGACCAGCCCTGCTAGAGCTAGAACTCGGTGTTTGACTTTTGGGAGGAGTCATGTCAGTTTTTCCCGATAAATAATTTTTAAACCCATAGAACACTGATTTTATACCATTTAAATGTTTCTGACTGTAAGTCAAATTTGTGTTAATATCATCAAGTCTTTTGTTTGTATTTTGTAGCTGTTCTCTTTGACGAGCAAGTTCTTCAGCAGTGGCGATTCCGATTTGTTCCGATTCACGCAACAGGCCTATACTTCGTGAGGAAGAATCTAGAGTTCGTTGTTCGATTTCCTTTTGCTTTTGAAGCATTGTTTGCCTTTGTCTTTCCAATTCAGCGATATAAGACGATGTTTGCGATTTAGGTTGCGGAGTCGCTCTTCTAGACGCATAACTGTTAACGAAAGTGTCGTCGTCGACATCGTCGTCCTCAAAAAGATTAGTTGTATTGCTAATATACTTGTGTCCCGACATGTTAGCCTATTTAAATAACAATTTTACGAGAGTTCACTGTGTTCTTTCCAATTGTGCACTTAACACTGGGGACGTTCCGGCCGATCCTTATTCATTTAAAATTTTAAAAGTTACAAGAGGCGGATCTTTTCTTTGTTGGCTTAAATTAAAATTACTGAGAATATCTGAATACCTACTGGCGGAACAAATTGACGAAACGAAATGACGTTTGTTAATTTTTTTTTTTTTTTATATTAATTCGTTCTTTCGAACAGGCTATAGCCAGGGGCCTTACTGCCTTGTCGTTAGTATTTTCATTTCTTTGGTATTTATTATTTTCACTATTTTGTTTTACAAAAAGTCCAATCCAGTTTTCTCATTTCATCTTACATTATTTCCATTTTCCTTTTCCAATTATGTATATTCGATAGCGAATATTTATAGTAGTTTCTTTCATCAAATCCAATCCAGTCTTAAAGTCATCAGTTATTTTACCATTTCCGTTAATGTATAATTCTCTAAAGAATATTTTCCATATTTTCCTTTTAGTAAGTCCAAATCCAGTAATATAGTCTCTAATAATTTTCCCCTTTTCTTAAAGTCAAATCCAGTGTAATTTGCATAACTTTTTAGAATAATACCTACCTATTTACATTATCTGTTCAGTTCGCGAATTGCGCTATGCTATTACTAGTTGTATATGTACAAGTTATAACGTATTTACATAATTATAAACAAATTTACAACGTATGTATCTACAAATTACAATGTATTTACAGTACTACATACAAATTTATACAAGGACATATAAGTTGATGTGTCCTTTAATAGATCTATTACTGAGAGCGGGATTATATTGGGTGCACCATATATTTCCAGTAGCTCATCCATCAGCACAAGGCGCTGTATGCCAAAGTACGAACAATCAAAAAAGATGTGATCCAGAGACTGATCTTGTTGCTTATTACAATGGTCACAAAAAGGAGAGGAGACAATTTTTTTGCGATGAAGATGAAAATTCAATCGATAGTGCCCAATACGCATTCGTGTTATTGTAGTATAGAACTTTCTGTGAGCGTTATTTTTAAACTTACAAAACCAGGGTGTGCTATTAACGGGATTATCTAACAAAGTATACGAATGAGCCTTATTTTCAACTTCTGTACAATTGTACCAATATCTTCCCCAAAGAAGAGTCATACGCTGTTTTAGATTACTTATTATATCTGTATATGGTATGTTAATGTCTAGATCTTTGCAATCAGGATATAGGGATAGATCGGATATATTAATGATAGTTCTAGCTAGAAAATCAGCGCTTTCGTTTCCTGCTACTCCTATATGGGACGGGACCCAAACGAAATCCACTTTTATATCGATTAAACATAGTTCGAACCACAATTCCTTTACAGCAAAAATGATGTAATTGATGTTAGCACTCATTTTGTTATTTGACAAACTTTTTAACACACTCATACTATCACTAACTATTACCCACTTCTTATTAAGTTGATTTTGTTTCTTAATATGCTTCAAAGCAAAAAGAATAGCGACGGCTTCAGCAGTAAAAATACTGGCATATCTATTAATCTTAAAGCCAATACCCTTCCTAATTTCAGGAAGGTAGATTGCAAAAGAAACATTATTATTGTTTTTTGCGCCATCCGTATAAACAAATTTACAATTAGACCATTCTGACAATAATACATGAACCTCCTCTTTTGAAGTTAAATTTGGATCTATCACAACATTAATTGCAGAATATTTACATCGAAAAGAACCTGCATGGCAGGGAAGTATATCATTATTCCGATGAATATTTAAATCTTGTAGAAATTTAAAAAATGAAGAAAAATCTTGCAAGATAAACAACTGTCTCGGAAATGAAGACGATTGATAAGCAATAAGATTCTTAAGAAGATTGTTCGTCGGCAAGCTATAGAGCTTTAAAATAAATCTTTCTTTAAGATAACTAAATCTAATACACAAAGGAGGAAGGTTGGCCTCGATTTGCATAGCAGCTATTGGGCTAGTTTTAAGTGCACCCAATATTGTACGCATACATTTATTTTGTATTTTATCCAGACTATTAACAATTTTGCTGTCTGCGGCGAAACAATGAAAGCCATATTCAAAATGACTACGAATAAGCGATTTATACAAAATTAACAATATTTTAGGGTCCGCTCCCCACGACGTTGCATACAAAGATTTTAATACATTATAAGCTTTATTCGCTTTAATTATAACACTATCTGTATATTTTTTCCAAGAAAGTTTTGGAGTAAATGTTACACCTAGAAATTTTATGTCACATGAAATAGGCAGTGGAATGCCATTGTATAAAATGGGAGGCAATATGGTGCGTTTACGACCAATCACAAAGACTTTTGATTTGGTTGGATTTACATTTAAATTAAGATAAGAAAAGTATTGATATAAATTTACAAGTGCTTTATTAATAGTAGCGGCTAAATTAATCAGATCAACTCCCGATACATAGACGACTAAGTCATCTGCATACTGTAGGTTTACTATATTTGGCCCCAAAATAAGGTTCAATCGTCTTATGTACATAATAAAAATTAAAGGAGACAATATTCCCCCCTGACAAACACCTAGAGAAGAAAGTCGTGGTCCATACAAATGTTTATTAAATTTTACATATACTTTTCTGTCAGTCAAAAAGGATTGCATCCAATTTATTATTTTACCTGGTATCCCTAACATTGATAACTCGTCACAAAGCACGGCAATGTTTACACTATTGAAGGCACCTGAGATGTCAAAAAATACAGACAAAAGATAGGTACTGATTACTTGCTAAACATTGATGCGCATCAAGCTGCAACTGCGCTATACTCTCCCTAGAAGACCGACCTTTGCGAAAACCAAACTGATTATTAGGCAAAAGACAATTTTGTTCTATAAAGAACTCGAGACGTTGTTTTAGAAGCTGCTCAAATATCTTCCCAACACAAGACGTGAGAGCTATAGGTCTATAAGAGTCAGGTAACATTTTATTTTTGTCTGGCTTTAAAACTGGGATTAAACAGTCTGTTTTCCATTCTGGAGGAATAGTATTCTCCTTCCATAGGCGATTAAGATTATTTAAAAAGATGTTGAGACTGTGGCAATTAAGTTTTTTGAGTAAAATATATGGAATGGTATCGAGACCGAAAGATGTATCTCTTCTAGTAAATAAAGCGGATTTTAGTTCTTGTAAAGAAAAAGGCTCTATCAAATATTTATTACTATCATTAACAACATTTACATAGTTAGTTAACTCATTTGATACAAAGTCAGAAGTATACTTTTGTAGAAAATCTGGAATCCAACTATCATTCAACACACTGTCAGGAATGTAAGTTTTGTTAAATTTGCGCATGTATTTCCAAATTGAAGACAAAGGAGTACAACGATTAAATGAATTGCACAAGCCTATCCAGCTATTTCTTCTTTCACTTTTTAAGATAAGTTTTTTTAAAGCCCGCAATCTCTTAAACTCCACATAATTTTCATCAGTGGAGTTGTTTTTAAAATTAATGTAACCATTTTTAGCATTTAAAACTGCTTCTGTACACCTCTGATTCCACCAAGGCAACCAAGGATATTTAAAAGATTTTTGTGAACAAGAACTAGTAGCATTATTACTATTAGAACTTTTGGAAAACAGACAGCTAGGGATTGACTGCTTGGCAGCAGAAAGTAAAATATTACAAAAGGAATTAAAAGCATCTATTGAAGATAAAGTGTCAAATTTAACATCATCCAAATAAGAAACAACTAAGTTACTATACATATTCCAATTCACCTGCTTATAATTAGGGTGAGTGGGCAAATGTAGATTATTACATAATGTGTTTTGCAAACTAATACTATCACTACTTACTGCCATTTTTATTATTACAGGGAGATGATAACTACTGCCCAGAGGACTGTCAATAACTGACCAGTCACATAAAAGAGCCAAAGATGGAGTTACCAAAGTCAAGTCAAGAGCATTAGGACGCCAAGATGGAGATCCTATTGTGGTAGCTTGACCATTATTCAGAATAACAAGACCATTCTCATCTATAACCTCTAAAACATCTTTACCTCGAGGCAATGTATCAACACATCCCCACAACATGTGATGAGCATTGAAATCACCTGCAAATATCATTGGCTCTGGAATGGACTTAATTAAACTGTTTAAATTGTTTTTATTAAATGGAGGATTTGAATTGGAAGGACTGTAAAAACTCACAATACTCAGTTCTTTGTTATTAATTTTAATTTTAATGCAAACATTTTGTAGAGCACTATCATAATATGTATTTATGTTAGAAAATGTGATATTATTATGAATAAAAATTGCTACACCATTGTGTTTATTACCACAATCATTCCTTATTGTGTTATAGCCTTTTATTAAAAAATACTGATGTGGTTTTAACCAAGTTTCCGAAATTATAGCAATATGGATATGATTTTCATATAAAAACCTTGTAAAAATAAGCCTATTACTAATAATACTTTGAGCGTTCCACTGCACTATATTCAATGTATCCATAATAACAATTAACTAGGTGTCTTTTTTCTAAAAGTGTTATTCAGAATTTCCTTAATACTATTTGAATTTATAGTTAACTTATCTTTATTTGTACAAATTTGTAAAACTGCTTCAACCAAGAGGTTCATAAATTTGTCAGATTTTATAAGATTGCTCAGGTGTGTGTCAATATACTTTGAGTTTAATTGAGGGAAAGCAGATTCATTGAAGAGATCTGAGTATCTAACACTACGGGACTTCACTTTGTTTTCTTCAATTTTTTGTTTTTTCAGAGGACAGGTAGATGAGATAGCTATGTGATCTCCACCACAGTTGGCACATTTTGTTAAAGTTTTTGGACACATTTTAAAATTGTGATTGTCAGAACATATGGAACAAACTTCATTGTTTCTACAAAATTTAGCAATATGGCCAAATTTCATACAGCGTAGACACTGTTTAATAGGGGGTACATATACATTAACCTCATGCCTCCAGTGATCAAGTGTTACATACTCAGGTAACAACGTTGATGCAAATGTGACTGCAACAGTTTGCGTTGGAACAAAGGAGACAACACCCTGTGGGTCCTTTACTCGCCGCATGAACCTTCTCACAGCAATAACTTTTTTACTCGATGCAATTAATTGATGAATTTTTTTGTTGGAGTAATCAGTGGGAACAGAAGTAAGAACTCCAGTGACCTCCGTTTCAGAAGCCAGAATTGAGGCAACCATATCCAACTCGCTAAGTAACTTTTCATTTTTTAAAAATACATTCGCATTGTTAGGCAGGTCAAAGGTAACACCAACTTTAAAAGCATTAACGGACCTCAGGTGCAACACACCCGATACGCAATGCCTCCTGATTCCATTTGACAGACCCAACCTGTCCTTGTCTGATATTTTGACTTCACCCTGCTTGCGATTGAGAAATACAATAAATTCCTTCTTATTTGAATTTTCGTCGTATAACCTATAATAATTTGTCGCTCTATAAGGGGTATACTTCTCTTTATCCTTTCTTCTTACAATGAGACGTTCAGTCACCTCCGCGTCAGATACCGAGGATTCGGATAGGGGAAGTTCGTCTGCTGGTTCTGCGTCGCTCTGGCCGTTCTTCGGCCTTTTACCTGTACGCTTCCCCATGGCGATGGGGAAGCGCACTTAACAATTTATATATACAAAAATCGAATATTTATAAACCAGGATAAACAATTTACAAGTATGAAAAATATATGCACAATGAACAATAATTTAAACAATTTTTTTTTTGTATAAGCGCGCCTTCCTTCGTTCACTCGTTCCCGCCCCTTTTCATCGACCTGACGTTTGTTAAATGTTGAGTTCAAACTTCAGTACGATAATTTTTTTTGGGATTTTATGACCTGGTAACTAAGACCTTTATGTCAAAACTTCATTACGATGTTGAATGATCGCCAAAGAGAACGTAAATACTAGGTAGGTTTGTAACGTAGAATGTGTATTCGATTCTATTCTTCCTACTTCTGTGGAAGGTATACCACAAGTTAGCCAATTTCGTGTAGAAGTAGACTACCAAACTTTGAGAATTTATTATGATAACTAATTTGAATTTATTATTACTTCTTTATTTATATCAGAACAGAAGAAAATAGTGAATAAGTAATAAAAATTAACGGAAACGAGGTGAGCGAGGATAACCCGCCCATTTCAAAAAAGAGGCTGCGGCGGCCCCAAGATCTCAAGGATGTTTCTTATGCTCGCGGTGGTGGTTGTGAGAATGACTCATATTTTCCATATTACAAACCTAATTATAAAAGACTTTACCCGGAGAATTTTCATTGAAAGCCAAACACAGTATAGACTTGATTGATAGATAGATTGAAAATATGGCATTATAAAATACGTACCTACCTACCTGCAAATATATCGAATAAAGATTTATTTTGTTAATTCACTTTTTTTTTATGGAATAGGAGGACAAACGAGCGTACGGGTCACCGATCGAGCTGATACTGGGGTGCGCCAGACCAGAGATGACAGCAGTACTCCATGTGTGGCCGGACCTGCGCTTTGTAGAGCGCTAGTATGTGGGCCGGCTCGAAGTATTGCCGTGCTCTATTAATGACGCCCAGTTTCTTTGAAGCCAATTTGGCTTTGCCTTCCAGATGACCACGAAATTGGCAATCGCTCGAGATTTCGAGACCCAGTATTCCGATACTAGGCGAGGCTTTGAGGGAAGTGTTGTCGAAGAGTGGTGATACGACAAATGGGGTTTTTTTAGTGGTAAACGCGCAAACTTGAGTCTTCTGGGGGTTAAATTGGACAAGGTTAAATTTTCCCCATTCCGCGACCTTCTCAAGAGAGGACTCGATAGAAGACACAAGTTTCTCCCGGCACTGGTCGACGATTTCCCCAGAGAGACCTGCATGGCCCATGTATATGGCATCACCAGTACTGTCGTCTGCGTAGCAATGAATGTTGGAGGTGTCCAACATATCATTGATATGCAGAAGAAACAGCGTGGGAGACAGCACACAGCCTTGGGGCACTCCAGCATTCACGGGCTTCGGGTTAGAGCAATATCCGTCGACAACGACCTGTATGCTACGCCCAGTGAGGAAGCTGGAGGTCCACTTGCACAAGCTCTCGGGAATCCCAAATGATGGAAGTTTGGAGAGGAGCGCCTTGTGCCATACACGATGAAAGGCCTTCGCTATATCCAGGCTAACTGCCAGGCCTTCCCCCTTGCTTTCAATAGCCTCAGCCCATCTATGTGTCAGGTATACCAGAAGATCACCTGTCGACCGACCATGGCGTAACCCATATTTTCGGTCGTTGATCAACTGGTGACCTTCTAGGTATACCAAGAGCTGACGGCTAATTATACTCTCCATGGTTTTGGAGAGCAGGGAGGTAATAGCAATAGGCCTGTAGTTTGCCGGATCCGAACTGTCTCCTTTTTTGGATCGGATGGACAAGGGCAGTCTTCCATGAGTCAGGGACTACGCCTTTAGAATAAGAGTGCCGGAATAAACGCGTTAGCACCGGCGTCAACTCAGGGGCACACGTTCTAAGCACGATTGGAGAAATGCCATCCGGCCCGCTCGACTTCCTGACGTCCAACGAAAACAGAGCTCGCCTAACAGTTTTCTGTCTGAACTGTACTTCAGGCATAGAGCTCTGACACCGCGGGATGGTCGGCGGTGTTTTTCCGTTGTCGTCAAGAGTCGAGTTGGAGGTGAAAAGAGTGCACAAGAGATCGGCTTTCTCTTTTGCCGTATGGGCCAGGGTGTCATTCCTCATGTGCAACGGCGGCATGGACGGCTGGCTGAAGTTACCAAGAGCAGCTTTCGACAACGACCAGAACTTGCGTGTTCCGGTCGGGTAACTGGAAAGCTGCTCGCCGATTTTGACGACGTGTTTTGATATTGCACGGGCGATTTGCCGCTTAAAAAATCTTGAGGCACGGATGTATTTCCTCTTAAGAACTATGCAGTTCGGATCCTTTGTGCCCAGCGCCGCAACCCAAGCTCGATACGCCTGTTTTTAGCAGTCAGATGCTGCTTTAACTGACGCATCGAACCAGGGCTGTAATCTGCCACAGATGGGTACTACAGAGTTTGGTATAAAAATATCCATACCCTGTAGCATCACATCGGCTACTGCAACGGCGCAGGCACTAGGATCATCCGAAGGGAAACAAACCCTGCCCCAAGGGTAGGATGCAAAAAGGAACGCATCCTATCCCAATCTGCTGACTTGTAGTGCCAAACGCGGCGGGTCGCTGGTGGTCTGCGACGTTGGCGTCGGATAGGCACTACACTCCTGACCAGGCAATGGTCGGACGTTCCGAGAGGGGCGTCGACAAAGACCTGGTAACCATCGGGATGTGTAATCAGCAGAAGATCCAATAAGGACGGCATGTGGCTATCCACATCCGGGAGCCGCGTTGGCGACTCAACCACTTGGGACAGACCATACGCCAATGCAAAAGTATGCACAGATCGCCCTGCGTAGTCTGTGGTACGTGATCCAAGCCATTCGGCATTGTGCCCGTTGAAATCACCCAAGACTACGATTTCAGCGGAGGGGTCTGTGCAAGTACGTCGTCAATTGCCGCTTGAACGCAGCCCATTAGATGATCGGTTTCTGCGTTACCACTATGGGACCTGTAGACACACGCATAGATGCGGACGCGGTCCTCTAAATCTATGCGGAGCCAGAGAGTCCGGACAGGTCCCTACCCTCAAAATTGCCGAGACGAAGACAGCAGATATCCTCCCTAACGTACACACATACCCCGGCATGAGGCAAAAAATTGTGCTCAATTTTGTACCCGGGGTACGTGGTGGTGGACGGCGTTTAAATTGGAGTGAATTCCCCTGATATTGCAAAAGTCCACGTTGAGTGTGGAGCGGGATGCCGTGGTGATACTGCCTCGTTTGTCCTTGGTCATGCGCGGTTCTGTGCCCTCCCCAGAATACGAAGGGCAGCCCGAGCTAGAGTGCCCGGGGAGGGATTCTCCAACTCTGGTAGAGCCGGTACCCTCCTGGGGTAAAATCTTTTTTAGGACCGCTGTCATATTCGGGTGGAGGGGGGGGGGAATGGCCACCGGTCCTCGATACTAACCTATGCGAAACATAGCGGCACTAGGCCGCTACTTCACGCCGGTATTCTGTGCGAGTGTGGTAATTAACCCGGACGAGTCTGGCCCGATTGTGCTGACGTCAAAAGACGGCAGCGTGACTCTCCCACTTCTAAAAAGCCCTTAGTCGCCTCTTACGACACCCATGGGCCTGGGACTCCCCTATTCTTTTTACGCCCCGGGAAAAGTACGGGGCTTCAAAACATTATGTATTATTTTTATTGAAAAGAGCGCAAAAAAAAGTATGCTGGGAGAGTTTCTTGCGCCGCTTCTTCTCTCTCAGAGCGCCATTTGTTTCCGAAGCGGTAGTAGTATCTAGTAGTTTAAGAAATGACATCAAAAAGAATTCTAAAGGAATCAATTTTGAGAAAATAAATGCCTTTTATGCCTTTATGAAATAATTGCAGTAGGGAGAAATGATATATGAAAAAAATTGGTCAGGAATTGATAAGGACACGAACTGTTAGCACCACATTATTGTTGAACTGTCGAACGCGAGAGTATACAGAGTTTTTTTTTAATGTGTTTCCTCTTTAACAGTTACAAATGCTTTAAATTTAATCATTATGCTAATTTATGTAATGGCAAACAGCGTTGCTCTTTCTATTTTGGCTATTAAGTCCCATAAAAATGAAAAATATAGAAAAGAAAAATAAAACGACATATGCAAATGTTGCCATTACAAAAGATAATACTGATTTCTTGCGAACTGAGTCATAAAACATTGCAATTACATCAAAGGGATGTGACAATGCCACTCAACTCGCTATAGATAAAGTGATGCCGCTCGGACGCAGGTATTAGCAAACCATAGACGCATTATTCACCAACTTAACTTTGTTAAAATTAAAGGGTGATCTTAACGCCCAAACTCGTACGGTTATTCATAGTGTCTAATGAATTGAAAAGTGACCCTGTTTAAAATTTGTTATATGTATAACTATATTAATATTTAAGTTGTATAACATTTAAAATATTGTATGTTTTAAAAGCAGATATTAAAAATACATCCTAAAAATAGTTTGCATTATTTCTTTAACCTTTCCTTAATTACCTGCTAATGACTACGAGGGGCACACTGAAATGATCGGGAATAAGAAAAACCACATGCACGGTATAGCTAAATTGTATTTTATTGTTTTTCAAAGTATTCTCCATTCCACTTAATGCACTTTTCCATTCGTGCAAACCAATCATTAAAACAGTAATACCAGTCTGAAGTTGATATTGACAAAATGGCTGATTTGTACGCTTCCACAACTGCTTCGGGGTCTTCAAACCGTTGACCGCGTAATAAATCTATCATTCTAGCGAATGTAAAGAAATCGTTTGAGCTCAGGTCAGGACTGTACGGAAGATGGCCCATCAGCTCAACGTTTTCCTGCTTCAAAAAATCATTTGTCTCCGAGCCGTATGGGAGCTCGCATTTTCGTGATGTAAGATGATGCGATGTTTCGGGTTATTTTTTCGGAGTTCGGCTATCATTTCTGGCAAACAAACCGTGATATACTCAGCGGTAGCCGTTCTGCGGTCGTGTAAAAGAATTGAAGCAACATGCCCCTTTTTCGAGACAAACGTAGCGAACATTTTCTTTGACACGCTGCGGGAGCGAACCTTTTTCGTTGGTTAGACCTCGTCTTCGAAGACCCAAACTTCTGACTGATGTTTTCTTTCAGGTTCGTATGAATAAATCCATGATTCTTCACATGAGAAGATATTATAAACGGCATTTGACTTCCCTCCGTTGAAGCGTTGCAGAGTATTCCGGCACCAATCTACACGAGCCGCCTTTTGCTCTTCGGACAAATTGTGGGGTACCCATTGGAAAACTAGCTTTCTTACACAAAGTTCATTATGTAATATCGACTGAATTGCACTCATTCCGATACTGATAACAGCCTGAATCTGCTCGTATGTCACATGACGGTCAACTAATATAATAGTTCGCACAGCTGCGATGTTTTCAGGCGTGACAGCTGTTCTTGGTCGACATGCAGAAGAAACAGTGCTGAGCGACACACGACCGCGTCGGAACTCAGCATACCAGCGATATATTGTTGTTTGACTCGGTGCTTCAACATCATAAATCGAAATAAGTTCGCTGAGACATTTCAGTGTGCCCCTCGTATTGACAAATCCCTTCTTTGTTGCACACAACACTAGCAGTGCGAGCGAGAGTTCCGATATGCCAATAAGTGTGAGCGAGAGATCTGATAAAATGATTTATGACTCAGTTCGCACTTTTGTAATGGCCCGACTATAATGTCTAATTTGGTAGCTTACGGACATCACGGTGGTGCGACTTTTTGCAGCCCCGGTAAAATATAGCCCTAAGAATCCCTGCCTCTAACAATAGACGAAAACAATACTTCTAGTTATAACATTATACTCAAATCAACGATTAAACAGAGAAACGTTTTTTACTCATTTAGAAACTTCACAAGAAAACAACTAACCACCAAAAACATAAAAGGCATCAACTAGCGACACCCGAAAGCGGTAACTCTATGCATCATATTATTATACGGTAAAATTAAGTACGTAAGGCATTATTTGTTCGTCGGTGGAACAGGAGCTTCAAGCCCTTGCCTTTTAAACGAATTGTCAGTGCAACAGACGTTTGACAGTTGACACATAGGTTATAGGTTATCACGGGCTATTATCCGCAACTCGACGACTACAGCGCGCCTATTTTGCGTGGTGAGGAGGGCGGCTAATCCTGCCACCCTAGTTCCTCAAGGTAATGTATCAAACCTCTGATGACACCCATGACCTCGGGGAGAGTCCTCGGTGACCCCAGGTGTTTGGCCCGGTATGAGGCCACACTCCTACACTCCAAAATGATGTGTGCGGCCGTTTCGTCCGCCTCCGTGCAGGCTCTGCACAGTGGGCTGTCGGTGACACCTATATTGAACAGATGCTTGTTAAAAGCCGCCGTTAGTACATGAGTTATTTTCCGTAACCTAGGTCGTGGAAGTTTTACTAGCTTGCGAGAGAGCTTGGGGTCTATTTGTGGTAGAGCTTCTTTTGCTTGTCTACACCCACTTACATTCATCCAGTACTTATTATGTAATTCCTTGGTGTGTTGGCGTATTACCTTCGTAGGCCAGCTAGGCGGGAGAGGGATAGTTGGTTCTGGTCCTTTTGCTGTCATCGCTGAGCCTCTCCTGGCCAATTCATCAGCGGCATCATTCCCTCGTGAGTTACTGTGTCCCTTTATCCATTGAAGAGTTACTTGGTTGTTATTTTCGCATAACTCCCTCAGACATTGGTGACAGTTGTATATTAGCTTAGAGGTGATAGTGTGGCTTTGTAGGGCTTGTAGTACTGATTTGCTATCTGAAAGGATGCGGATGGAGTAGTCTTTTACCTTTCGAGTCAAAGTAGCAGTGACTGCTTCTATGATACCCATACATTCTGCTTGGAAGACAGTGTTATGAGCTCCTAGTGATGCAGCTATTCTTATATTTAGGTCATCCGAGAACACTCCGTATCCCGTGCCCGACCTTGTCTTTGAGCCATGTGTGAAAATCCTGAGGTTTTTTGTACTGAGGTCCTCTTTCAGTTCTTCATACAGCTGTATTTTGTATCTCTTATCGAATATGTATTCCTTTGGAGATCTATCACTTACTGCCAACAGCAGAGGCTCCTTTTCAATCACCTCATTTAGAACCTCTGGGTGTGGGGATTGAGTGGTTTTCCAAAGATTTAATGTCTTCAACCTTACTGCGGCGCAGGCCGCCTCTTGTTTTATATAGAGGTGTAGTGCCGGAAGATTCAGCATAGCTTCTACAGCCGCGGTAGGTGTAGTTCGCATACATCCTGTGATAGCCATACACGCTAGTCTTTGGAATCGTTGCAGTTTATTACAAGTAGTGATCAGCTTGGTGCGTGGCCACCATACAACTGCGCCGTAACATATCATAGGTCGTATCACAGCTGTGTAGAGCCATAGTACGATGTTCGGGGCAAGTCCCCATGTCTTTCCCAACATTCTACGGCATTGCCAGAAGGTTACGGTAGCTGTATTTATTTTTGTTTCCAAGTGGGCCGCCCAGTTTAACTTGCTGTCAAGTATAACTCCTAAGTATTTCACTTCGCTGTTTAGTTGGAGTTCGGTGTTAAACAGTTTTGGCAGTTTATAGTTACCCAGGACTCTTTTGTTTGTGAACATTACCAATTCTGTTTTATGTGGGTTGACTGATAGGTCGTTATCTATGCACCATCTTTCCACGATTTTCAATGCTGCATTTGTTACTTCACATATAGTACTGGCAAACTTTCCGCTTATTAATATAGTTAGGTCGTCTGCGTAGCCTACCGTAAAGTAGTGATTTTCGTTTAGAGTGGTAATTAGATCATTTACTACCAAGTTCCATAAAAGAGGTGAGATAACTCCTCCTTGGGGGCAGCCTTTAGCTACAAATGCTTTCTGTGTCTCACTTTCATTTAGTAAAATCACTCTGTGTTTGAGCATGTTTTCAATCCATGATGACAGAGTTGTACATACTCCATGGCGGTGTAATGCTTCTTTTATTTTTGTAAATTTTGTCTTATCGAAGGCTCCTTCAATGTCCACGAAAGTTCCTAGACAAAAGGTTTTTTCCGAAAGTGCGCCCTCTATAACGTTCACTACAGCGTGGAGTGCAGATTCGGTGCTTTTACCCTGACTGTATGCGTGTTGGTTGGGGTGTAGGGGTATGTTCTTAAGGTAATTCTCCCTCAGTTCTCTTTCACACAACCTTTCTAGGGTCTTTAGGGTAAAAGAGGTAAGGCTTATGGGTCTGTAAGATTTAGCGTTTGAATAGTCACTTTTACCTGGTTTAGGTATGAAGATCACTTTAACTTCCCTCCATATCCTAGGGATGTATCTATGCGCTAGACACGCCCTGAAAATGTTGATCAGCCGGTTGTGGAGACCTTCTCCTCCCCATTGCAACAAGGCGGGAAAGATCCCATCAGGTCCTGCTGACTTAAAGGGGTGAAAGGAATTTATAGCCCACTTTATTTTATCGGTTGTCACCAACTTGTGTGCTTGTTGCCAGTCAGCTTCCTCAGCGGTTATGTTTTCATTTACCCACTCGATATGCTGCATTATTTTGCATCCTGGAAAGTGAGTTTCCGTCAGGACTCGCTCTGTTTCCTCTGGTGAGTTGGTAAATGTACCGTCAGGTTTCAGCAGGGATCCGAGGATTTGCCTGGGTTGGTTAGAGATTAATTTCCTTGCCCTGTTGGCCTGGTTATGGCATTGGATGCTGCTGCAAAATTTACGCCAGCCTTCTGATCTTCTGTATCTGATGCGTTTCTTGTATTCAGACTTACACTCTTTGTAGATGTCCCAGTCGTATTGATCGCCTGTGTTCATTGCGCGGTTCAGATGTCTCCTCACTTTTTTCCTGAGCCTTTCTAATTCAGGTCCCCTCAGTTGACACATATTAGCAAGTTTATTTCATGTTCGGACGGGAACGAGTGAACGAAGGAAGGCGCGCTTATACAAAAAAAAATTGTTTAAATTATTGTTCATAGTGCATATATTTTTCATACTTGTAAATTGTTTATCCTGGTTTATAAATATTCGATTTTTGTATATATAAATTGTTAAGTGCGCTTCCCCATCGCCATGGGGAAGCGTACAGGTAAAAGGCCGAAGAACGGCCAGAGCGACGCAGAACCAGCAGACGAACTTCCCCTATCCGAATCCTCGGTATCTGACGCGGAGGTGACTGAACGTCTCATTGTAAGAAGAAAGGATAAAGAGAAGTATACCCCTTATAGAGCGACAAATTATTATAGGTTGTACGACGAAAATTCAAATAAGAAGGAATTTATTGTATTTCTCAATCGCAAGCAGGGTGAAGTCAAAATATCAGACAAGGACAGGTTGGGTCTGTCAAATGGAATCAGGAGGCATTGCGTATCGGGTGTGTTGCACCTGAGGTCCGTTAATGCTTTTAAAGTTGGTGTTACCTTTGACCTGCCTAACAATGCGAATGTATTTTTAAAAAATGAAAAGTTACTTAGCGAGTTGGAGATGGTTGCCTCAATTCCGGCTTCTGAAACGGAGGTCACTGGAGTTCTTACTTCTGTTCCCACTGATTACTCCAACAAAAAAATTCATCAATTAATTGCATCGAGTAAAAAAGTTATTGCTGTGAGAAGGTTCATGCGGCGAGTAAAGGACCCACAGGGTGTTGTCTCCTTTGTTCCAACGCAAACTGTTGCAGTCACATTTGCATCAACGTTGTTACCTGAGTATGTAACACTTGATCACTGGAGGCATGAGGTTAATGTATATGTACCCCCTATTAAACAGTGTCTACGCTGTATGAAATTTGGCCATATTGCTAAATTTTGTAGAAACAATGAAGTTTGTTCCATATGTTCTGACAATCACAATTTTAAAATGTGTCCAAAAACTTTAACAAAATGTGCCAACTGTGGTGGAGATCACATAGCTATCTCATCTACCTGTCCTCTGAAAAAACAAAAAATTGAAGAAAACAAAGTGAAGTCCCGTAGTGTTAGATACTCAGATCTCTTCAATGAATCTGCTTTCCCTCAATTAAACTCAAAGTATATAGACACACACCTGAGCAATCTTATAAAATCTGACAAATTTATGAACCTCTTGGTTGAAGCAGTTTTACAAATTTGTACGAATAAAGATAAGTTAACTATAAATTCAAATAGTATTAAGGAAATTCTGAATAACACTTTTAGAAAAAAAGACATCTAGTTAATTGTTATTATGGATACATTGAATATAGTGCAGTGGAACGCTCAAAGTATTATTAGTAATAGGCTTATTTTTACAAGGTTTTTATATGAAAATCATATCCATATTGCTATAATTTCGGAAACTTGGTTAAAACCACATCAGTATTTTTCAATAAAAGGCTATAACACAATAAGGAATGATTGTGGTAATAAACACAATGGTGTAGCAATTTTTATTCATAATGATATCACATTTTCGAACATAAATACATATTTTGATAGTGCTATAAAAAATATTTGCATTAAAATTAATAACAAAGAACTGAGTATTGTGAGTTGTTACAGTCCTTCCAATTCAAATCCTCCATTTAATAAAAACAATTTAAACAGTTTAATTAAGTCCATTCCAGAGCCAATGATATTTTCAGGTGATTTCAATGCTCATCACATGTTGTGGGGATGTGTTGATACATTGCCTCGAGGTAAAGATGTTTTAGAGGTTATAGATGAGAATGGTCTTGTTATTCTGAATAATGGTCAAGCTACCACAATAGGATCTCCATCTTGGCGTCCTAATGCTCTTGACTTGACTTTGGTAACTCCATCATTGGCTCTTTTATGTGACTGGTCAGTTATTGACAGTCCTCTGGGCAGTAGTTATCATCTCCCTGTAATAATAAAAATGGCAGTAAGTAGTGATAGTAGTAGTTTGCAAAACACATTATGTAATAATCTACATTTGCCCACTCACCCTAATTATAAGCAGGTGAATTGGAATATGTATAGTAACTTAGTTGTTTCTTATTTGGATGATGTTAAATTTGACACTTTATCTTCAATAGATGCTTTTAATTCCTTTTGTAATATTTTACTTTCTGCTGCCAAGCAGTCAATCCCTAGCTGTCTGTTTTCCAAAAGTTCTAATAGTAATAATGTTACTAGTTCTTGTTCACAAAAATCTTTTAAATATCCTTGGTCGCCTTGGTGGAATCAGAGGTGTACAGAAGCAGTTTTAAATGCTAAAAATGGTTACATTAATTTTAAAAACAACTCCACTGATGAAAATTATATGGAGTTTAAGAGATTGCGGGCTTTAAAAAAACTTATCTTAAAAAGTGAAAGAAGAAATAGCTGGATAGGCTTGTGCAATTCATTTAATCGTTGTACTCCTTTGTCTTCAATTTGGAAATCCATGCGCAAATTTAACAAAACTTACATTCCTGACAGTGTGTTGAATGATAGTTGGATTCCAGATTTTCTACAAAAGTATACTTCTGACTTTGTATCAAATAAGTTAACTAACTATGTAAATGTTGTTAATGATAGTAATAAATATTTGATAGAGCCTTTTTCTTTACAAGAACTAAAATCCGCTTTATTTACTAGAAGAGATACATCTTTCGGTCTCGATACCATTCCATATATTTTACTCAAAAAACTTAATTGCCACAGTCTCAACATCTTTTTAAATAATCTTAATCGCCTATGGAAGGAGAATACTATTCCTCCAGAATGGAAAACAGACAGTTTAATCCCAGTTTTAAAGCCAGACAAAAATAAAATGTTACCTGACTCTTATAGACCTATAGCTCTCACGTCTTGTGTTGGGAAGATATTTGAGCAGCTTCTAAAACAACGTCTCGAGTTCTTTATAGAACAAAATTGTCTTTTGCCTAATAATCAGTTTGGTTTTCGCAAAGGTCGGTCTTCTATGGAGAGTATAGCGCAGTTACAGCTTGATGCGCATCAATGTTTAGCAAGTAGGTAATCAATATCTTTTGTCTGTATTTTTTGACATCTCAGGTGCCTTCATTTTTTTTTAATTTATTTAGTGGCACGGGATGCAAGTCCATAGGCCCAGGTGCCTTCAATAGTGTAAATATTGCCGTGCTTTGTGAGGAGTTATCAATGTTAGGGATACCAGGTAAAATAATAAATTGGATGCAATGCTTTTTGACTGACAGAAAAGTATATGTAAAATTTAATAAACATTTGTATGGACCACGACTTTCTTCTCTAGGTGTTTGTCAGGGGGGAATATTGTCTCCTTTAATTTTTATTATGTACATAAGACGATTGAACCTTATTTTGGGGCCAAATATAGTAAACCTACAGTATGCAGATGACTTAGTCGTCTATGTATGTATGTATATGTCGGGAGTTGATCTGATTAATTTAGCCGCTCCTATTAATAAAGCACTTGTAAATTTATATCAATACTTTTCTTATCTTAATTTAAATGTAAATCCAACCAAATCAAAAGTCTTTGTGATTGGTCGTAAACGCATCATATTGCCTCCCATTTTATACAATGGCATTCCACTGCCTATTTCATGTGACATAAAATTTCTAGGTGTAACATTTACTCCAAAACTTTCTTGGAAAAAATATACAGATAGTGTTATAATTAAAGCGAATAAAGCTTATAATGTATTAAAATCTTTGTGTGCAACGTCGTGGGGAGCGGACCCTAAAATATTGTTAATTTTGTATAAATCGCTTATTCGTAGTCATTTTGAATATGGCTTTCATTGTTTCGCCGCAGACAGCAAAATTGTTAATAGTCTGGATAAAATACAAAATAAATGTATGCGTACAATATTGGGTGCACTTAAAACTAGCCCAATAGCTGCTATGCAAATCGAGGCCAACCTTCCTCCTTTGTGTATTAGATTTAGTTATCTTAAAGAAAGATTTATTTTAAAGCTCTATAGCTTGCCGACGAACAATCTTCTTAAGAATCTTATTGCTTATCAATCGTCTTCATTTCCGAGACAGTTGTTTATCTTGCAAGATTTTTCTTCATTTTTTAAATTTCTACAAGATTTAAATATTCATCGGAATAATGATATACTTCCCTGCCATGCAGGTTCTTTTCGATGTAAATATTCTGCAATTAATGTTGTGATAGATCCAAATTTAACTTCAAAAGAGGAGGTTCATGTATTATTGTCAGAATGGTCTAATTGTAAATTTGTTTATACGGATGGCGCAAAAAACAATAATAATGTTTCTTTTGCAATCTACCTTCCTGAAATTAGGAAGGGTATTGGCTTTAAGATTAATAGATATGCCAGTATTTTTACTGCTGAAGCCGTCGCTATTCTTTTTGCTTTGAAGCATATTAAGAAACAAAATCAACTTAATAAGAAGTGGGTAATAGTTAGTGATAGTATGAGTGTGTTAAAAAGTTTGTCAAATAACAAAATGAGTGCTAACATCAATTACATCATTTTTGCTGTAAAGGAATTGTGGTTCGAACTATGTTTAATCGATATAAAAGTGGATTTCGTTTGGGTCCCGTCCCATATAGGAGTAGCAGGAAACGAAAGCGCTGATTTTCTAGCTAGAACTATCATTAATATATCCGATCTATCCCTATATCCTGATTGCAAAGATCTAGACATTAACATACCATATACAGATATAATAAGTAATCTAAAACAGCGTATGACTCTTCTTTGGGGAAGATATTGGTACAATTGTACAGAAGTTGAAAATAAGGCTCATTCGTATACTTTGTTAGATAATCCCGTTAATAGCACACCCTGGTTTTGTAAGTTTAAAAATAACGCTCACAGAAAGTTCTATACTACAATAACACGAATGCGTATTGGGCACTATCGATTGAATTTTCATCTTCATCGCAAAAAAATTGTCTCCTCTCCTTTTTGTGACCATTGTAATAAGCAACAAGATCAGTCTCTGGATCACATCTTTTTTGATTGTTCGTACTTTGGCATACAGCGCCTTGTGCTGATGGATGAGCTACTGGAAATATATGGTGCACCCAATATAATCCCGCTCTCAGTAATAGATCTATTAAAGGACACATCAACTTATATGTCCTTGTATAAATTTGTATGTAGTACTGTAAATACATTGTAATTTGTAGATACATACGTTGTAAATTTGTTTATAATTATGTAAATACGTTATAACTTGTACATATACAACTAGTAATAGCATAGCGCAATTCGCGAACTGAACAGATAATGTAAATAGGTAGGTATTATTCTAAAAAGTTATGCAAATTACACTGGATTTGACTTTAAGAAAAGGGGAAAATTATTAGAGACTATATTACTGGATTTGGACTTACTAAAAGGAAAATATGGAAAATATTCTTTAGAGAATTATACATTAACGGAAATGGTAAAATAACTGATGACTTTAAGACTGGATTGGATTTGATGAAAGAAACTACTATAAATATTCGCTATCGAATATACATAATTGGAAAAGGAAAATGGAAATAATGTAAGATGAAATGAGAAAACTGGATTGGACTTTTTGTAAAACAAAATAGTGAAAATAATAAATACCAAAGAAATGAAAATACTAACGACAAGGCAGTAAGGCCTCTGGCTATAGCCTGTTCGAAAGAACGAATTAATATAAAAAAAAAAATTATTTCATGTTCATCAACAATCATTTTTTTTGGCGGGAACGAGTGAACGAAGGAAGGCGCGCTTATACAAAAAAAAATTGTTTAAATTATTGTTCATAGTGCATATATTTTTCATACTTGTAAATTGTTTATCCTGGTTTATAAATATTCGATTTTTGTATATATAAATTGTTAAGTGCGCTTCCCCATCGCCATGGGGAAGCGTACAGGTAAAAGGCCGAAGAACGGCCAGAGCGACGCAGAACCAGCAGACGAACTTCCCCTATCCGAATCCTCGGTATCTGACGCGGAGGTGACTGAACGTCTCATTGTAAGAAGAAAGGATAAAGAGAAGTATACCCCTTATAGAGCGACAAATTATTATAGGTTATACGACGAAAATTCAAATAAGAAGGAATTTATTGTATTTCTCAATCGCAAGCAGGGTGAAGTCAAAATATCAGACAAGGACAGGTTGGGTCTGTCAAATGGAATCAGGAGGCATTGCGTATCGGGTGTGTTGCACCTGAGGTCCGTTAATGCTTTTAAAGTTGGTGTTACCTTTGACCTGCCTAACAATGCGAATGTATTTTTAAAAAATGAAAAGTTACTTAGCGAGTTGGAGATGGTTGCCTCAATTCCGGCTTCTGAAACGGAGGTCACTGGAGTTCTTACTTCTGTTCCCACTGATTACTCCAACAAAAAAATTCATCAATTAATTGCATCGAGTAAAAAAGTTATTGCTGTGAGAAGGTTCATGCGGCGAGTAAAGGACCCACAGGGTGTTGTCTCCTTTGTTCCAACGCAAACTGTTGCAGTCACATTTGCATCAACGTTGTTACCTGAGTATGTAACACTTGATCACTGGAGGCATGAGGTTAATGTATATGTACCCCCTATTAAACAGTGTCTACGCTGTATGAAATTTGGCCATATTGCTAAATTTTGTAGAAACAATGAAGTTTGTTCCATATGTTCTGACAATCATAATTTTAAAATGTGTCCAAAAACTTTAACAAAATGTGCCAACTGTGGTGGAGATCACATAGCTATCTCATCTACCTGTCCTCTGAAAAAACAAAAAATTGAAGAAAACAAAGTGAAGTCCCGTAGTGTTAGATACTCAGATCTCTTCAATGAATCTGCTTTCCCTCAATTAAACTCAAAGTATATTGACACACACCTGAGCAATCTTATAAAATCTGACAAATTTATGAACCTCTTGGTTGAAGCAGTTTTACAAATTTGTACGAATAAAGATAAGTTAACTATAAATTCAAATAGTATTAAGGAAATTCTGAATAACACTTTTAGAAAAAAGACATCTAGTTAATTGTTATTATGGATACATTGAATATAGTGCAGTGGAACGCTCAAAGTATTATTAGTAATAGGCTTATTTTTACAAGGTTTTTATATGAAAATCATATCCATATTGCTATAATTTCGGAAACTTGGTTAAAACCACATCAGTATTTTTTAATAAAAGGCTATAACTCAATAAGGAATGATTGTGGTAATAAACACAATGGTGTAGCAATTTTTATTCATAATAATATAACATTTTCTAACATAAATACATATTTTGATAGTGCTCTACAAAATGTTTGCATTAAAATTAAAATTAATAACAAAGAACTGAGTATTGTGAGTTTTTACAGTCCTTCCAATTCAAATCCTCCATTTAATAAAAACAATTTAAACAGTTTAATTAAGTCCATTCCAGAGCCAATGATATTTGCAGGTGATTTCAATGCTCATCACATGTTGTGGGGATGTGTTGATACATTGCCTCGAGGTAAAGATGTTTTAGAGGTTATAGATGAGAATGGTCTTGTTATTCTGAATAATGGTCAAGCTACCACAATAGGATCTCCATCTTGGCGTCCTAATGCTCTTGACTTGACTTTGGTAACTCCATCTTTGGCTCTTTTATGTGACTGGTCAGTTATTGACAGTCCTCTGGGCAGTAGTTATCATCTCCCTGTAATAATAAAAATGGCAGTAAGTAGTGATAGTATTAGTTTGCAAAACACATTATGTAATAATCTACATTTGCCCACTCACCCTAATTATAAGCAGGTGAATTGGAATATGTATAGTAACTTAGTTGTTTCTTATTTGGATGATGTTAAATTTGACACTTTATCTTCAATAGATGCTTTTAATTCCTTTTGTAATATTTTACTTTCTGCTGCCAAGCAGTCAATCCCTAGCTGTCTGTTTTCCAAAAGTTCTAATAGTAATAATGTTACTAGTTCTTGTTCACAAGAATCTTTTAAATATCCTTGGTTGCCTTGGTGGAATCAGAGGTGTACAGAAGCAGTTTTAAATGCTAAAAATGGTTACATTAATTTTAAAAACAACTCCACTGATGAAAATTATGTGGAGTTTAAGAGATTGCGGGCTTTAAAAAAACTTATCTTAAAAAGTGAAAGAAGAAATAGCTGGATAGGCTTGTGCAATTCATTTAATCGTTGTACTCCTTTGTCTTCAATTTGGAAATCCATGCGCAAATTTAACAAAACTTACATTCCTGACAGTGTGTTGAATGATAGTTGGATTCCAGATTTTCTACAAAAGTATACTTCTGACTTTGTATCAAATAAGTTAACTAACTATGTAAATGTTGTTAATGATAGTAATAAATATTTGATAGAGCCTTTTTCTTTACAAGAACTAAAATCCGCTTTATTTACTAGAAGAGATACATCTTTCGGTCTCGATACCATTCCATATATTTTACTCAAAAAACTTAATTGCCACAGTCTCAACATCTTTTTAAATAATCTTAATCGCCTATGGAAGGAGAATACTATTCCTCCAGAATGGAAAACAGACTGTTTAATCCCAGTTTTAAAGCCAGACAAAAATAAAATGTTACCTGACTCTTATAGACCTATAGCTCTCACGTCTTGTGTTGGGAAGATATTTGAGCAGCTTCTAAAACAACGTCTCGAGTTCTTTATAGAACAAAATTGTCTTTTGCCTAATAATCAGTTTGGTTTTCGCAAAGGTCGGTCTTCTAGGGAGAGTATAGCGCAGTTACAGCTTGATGCGCATCAATGTTTAGCAAGTAGGTAATCAATATCTTTAGTCTGTATTTTTTGACATCTCAGGTGCCTTCAATAGTGTAAATATTGCCGTGCTTTGTGACGAGTTATCAATGTTAGGGATACCAGGTAAAATAATAAATTGGATGCAATCCTTTTTGACTGACAGAAAAGTATATGTAAAATTTAATAAACATTTGTATGGACCACGACTTTCTTCTCTAGGTGTTTGTCAGGGGGGAATATTGTCTCCTTTAATTTTTATTATGTACATAAGACGATTGAACCTTATTTTGGGGCCAAATATAGTAAACCTACAGTATGCAGATGACTTAGTCGTCTATGTATGTATGTATATGTCGGGAGTTGATCTGATTAATTTAGCCGCTACTATTAATAAAGCACTTGTAAATTTATATCAATACTTTTCTTATCTTAATTTAAATGTAAATCCAACCAAATCAAAAGTCTTTGTGATTGGTCGTAAACGCATCATATTGCCTCCCATTTTATACAATGGCATTCCACTGCCTATTTCATGTGACATAAAATTTCTAGGTGTAACATTTACTCCAAAACTTTCTTGGAAAAAATATACAGATAGTGTTATAATTAAAGCGAATAAAGCTTATAATGTATTAAAATCTTTGTGTGCAACGTCGTGGGGAGCGGACCCTAAAATATTGTTAATTTTGTATAAATCGCTTATTCGTAGTCATTTTGAATATGGCTTTCATTGTTTCGCCGCAGACAGCAAAATTGTTAATAGTCTGGATAAAATACAAAATAAATGTATGCGTACAATATTGGGTGCACTTAAAACTAGCCCAATAGCTGCTATGCAAATCGAGGCCAACCTTCCTCCTTTGTGTATTAGATTTAGTTATCTTAAAGAAAGATTTATTTTAAAGCTCTATAGCTTGCCGACGAACAATCTTCTTAAGAATCTTATTGCTTATCAATCGTCTTCATTTCCGAGACAGTTGTTTATCTTGCAAGATTTTTCTTCATTTTTTAAATTTCTACAAGATTTAAATATTCATCGGAATAATGATATACTTCCCTGCCATGCAGGTTCTTTTCGATGTAAATATTCTGCAATTAATGTTGTGATAGATCCAAATTTAACTTCAAAAGAGGAGGTTCATGTATTATTGTCAGAATGGTCTAATTGTAAATTTGTTTATACGGATGGCGCAAAAAACAATAATAATGTTTCTTTTGCAATCTACCTTCCTGAAATTAGGAAGGGTATTGGCTTTAAGATTAATAGATATGCCAGTATTTTTACTGCTGAAGCCGTCGCTATTCTTTTTGCTTTGAAGCATATTAAGAAACAAAATCAACTTAATAAGAAGTGGGTAATAGTTAGTGATAGTATGAGTGTGTTAAAAAGTTTGTCAAATAACAAAATGAGTGCTAACATCAATTACATCATTTTTGCTATAAAGGAATTGTGGTTCGAACTATGTTTAATCGATATAAAAGTGGATTTCGTTTGGGTCCCGTCCCATATAGGAGTAGCAGGAAACGAAAGCGCTGATTTTCTAGCTAGAACTATCATTAATATATCCGATCTATCCCTATATCCTGATTGCAAAGATCTAGACATTAACATACCATATACAGATATAATAAGTAATCTAAAACAGCGTATGACTCTTCTTTGGGGAAGATATTGGTACAATTGTACAGAAGTTGAAAATAAGGCTCATTCGTATACTTTGTTAGATAATCCCGTTAATAGCACACCCTGGTTTTGTAAGTTTAAAAATAACGCTCACAGAAAGTTCTATACTACAATAACACGAATGCGTATTGGGCACTATCGATTGAATTTTCATCTTCATCGCAAAAAAATTGTCTCCTCTCCTTTTTGTGACCATTGTAATAAGCAACAAGATCAGTCTCTGGATCACATCTTTTTTGATTGTTCGTCCTTTGGCATACAGCGCCTTGTGCTGATGGATGAGCTACTGGAAATATATGGTGCACCCAATATAATCCCGCTCTCAGTAATAGATCTATTAAAGGACACATCAACTTATATGTCCTTGTATAAATTTGTATGTAGTACTGTAAATACATTGTAATTTGTAGATACATACGTTGTAAATTTGTTTATAATTATGTAAATACGTTATAACTTGTACATATACAACTAGTAATAGCATAGCGCAATTCGCGAACTGAACAGATAATGTAAATAGGTAGGTATTATTCTAAAAAGTTATGCAAATTACACTGGATTTGACTTTAAGAAAAGGGGAAAATTATTAGAGACTATATTACTGGATTTGAACTTACTAAAAGGAAAATATGGAAAATATTCTTTAGAGAATTATACATTAACGGAAATGGTAAAATAACTGATGACTTTAAGACTGGATTGGATTTGATGAAAGAAACTACTATAAATATTCGCTATCGAATATACATAATTGGAAAAGGAAAATGGAAATAATGTAAGATGAAATGAGAAAACTGGATTGGACTTTTTGTAAAACAAAATAGTGAAAATAATAAATACCAAAGAAATGAAAATACTAACGACAAGGCAGTAAGGCCCCTGGCTATAGCCTGTTCTAAAGAACGAATTAATATAAAAAAAAAAAAAAAAACATCAACAATCAAGTAATCAACATTCAACTGTCAACATCATTCATCAGTCATCTAAATGTTGAACGCTGAAGATTTGTTAATTCTTGTTTTATGTTTTAATTTTTAAATTTCTTGTATTATTAAAAATATGTGCGAAATCAATAAAGATATAACATTTAATTCAAGATATCTATTTGACTAATTTATAGGTTTTTACAAACGTTACCGTGGATACTCCCACATACCTTAATATGTTGGCGGCAAAAGGTAAATAATTAGGTGTTCATTATAATCATTTACAATACGAAAGTGCGAAATCCTAACTAAAATATTTCTGACTATTCACTGCGAGAATAAAATGCTGTCGGTTCTGTACGCTCGTGGTGAACGAGGAGCGCTGTGCGGGGTTTTGGGAGAGGGGTCGAATTCCAGCGAAAGTCACAGTTAAGTTGCCCGTGATAAGTGTGATACCAAATAGGTTTTATTTTTTACTAATATGTTTTGATGTTTTACAGTGACCACAGAAACCGAAGACCAGAATAGAATAAGGTTTCAGGTGGAACTGGAATTTGTGCAATGCTTGGCAAATCCAAACTACATACATTGTAAGTTATAAAGTATGTTCTCTTTATGTTATGTTCCTTTATAACAAATATTTAATAAAATATTATTCTTGGCTCACCTAATTTTGAGTATTTTGCTGAGCAACACATTGAGTCCATTAATTTTTATTTCAAATTCAACATTTATATGAAAATATTAAGTGTAGTTTGGTTGTATCCTACTTTTCACTCCTATCTATTAAAAATTTAAAACTATTTTATATTATTTATTGTGTATTGTTATAGTTTTAGCCCAAAGAGGTTATTTGAAGGAGCAGACATTTATCAACTATCTTAAATACCTACAATACTGGAGGGAGCCAGAATATGCCAGATATCTGAAGTATCCAATGTGCTTGCACTTCCTAGAGCTGCTACAACATGAGGCGTTTAGGAGGGAATGTGTATCTGCTCAGGTACATAATTATATGTAAATGATGTGTTGAATGATGGAATTGTACCCAGTACAGTTATTGGCAATTGCAGACAACATTAGCTAAATTAATGTTGTATGTCAATGCACAAATGGGAGATGAATAAAATGGATCCATATTTTTTATGGATGGAAGGTCAACTGAGCATATGGTTCACCAGATGTTAAGTGATCAATACAATACTATCACTCTTGTAATAACAATGGAATCACACATGCAGAGCCAGCATTTTCATGGGTGTAAGAGCTTTTTTTTAGATACCCATGTGATATCTACCTAGAAAAACTGTATAGAAGCTCATTTGTAGCAATCATGTACAAAAAAAAACATTGGAACCAGTTAATTAAAGGAGCACATACTGTTATTCACTCCTACTAGCCTTACCAGCTATCGGAATAATACTACACACAGCCCAGGTCCGACAGTCGAACTACTGATTAAATATATCTATCACTTGGGTTGACAGTTGACTTTGACAAAAACTGTGTTTAAAGTTTGTCATTAATTCTCATCTGGATATTGTGTGTCAAAATAACTTCACACAATATTATGAGGGTAGTATAGTGATGTCACACAGGTCATTAACCCCTTTCCACAACTAAACATCAGTTGTTACAAAATATAAGTTGTATCCATAATATTTTTTACCTATTTTAAAAGATCATACTGTAGGTTAAACTGTAGAATATAATGATATTCTTCATTGTCTCAGTGAACAATGGGTTGAGCTTTGGTAGTGTTCCGAAGAGCTGTTTTGCCTGATTCCTGACTTCGAATTCCGAAATCATAGGAAATTTTCAAGGAAAACCCACACCTTCAACATATCACCAAACTAACAAGTGAACTTCTCTCATGGCTCCTTACATAGGGTACCTCATAAGCAATTGCACACAATAATTAGATACAGGTCCAGTTAATACAATAGAAAGTTTTTAGATGTATTTCCCATTACTATAAAATTGATAAGTTTTGCTAGTAGTCTGAGAAGTCACAATTTGTTGTTGAATCATATTCAAATTCATATAGCCGTTGTCTGCTCCTATGAATACTAGCTGTTGCCCAGTCATTAAATGACAGGGGACCACCTGAGTTGACTGTCTTTGAAGTAAATATAGAAGCAAACTCTAATTTAATTATTTTAATTAATTACCTATACTTTATTTTATTAATTACCTTTTTTAATAACATACCATCCATCTCATTTGGACTACTGTTATAATTCAAATACAAATTTTGAGAGTTTTTCCGAAACATTGCCTGTATATTTCTCCATTCGCCTATTATTTACCAGAACAAACATAAACTTTTTATTGGAAGTATGTTTTTTTTTTATGGAATAGGAGGACAAACGAGCGTACGGGTCACCTGTTGTTAAGTGATCACCGCCGCCCACAATCTCCCGCAACACCAGAAGAATCACAGGAGCGTTGCCGGCCTTTAAGGAAGGTGTACGCGCTTTTTTTGAAGGTACCCATGTCGTATCGACCCGGAAACACTGCACAAGGAAGCTCATGCCACAGCTTTGTAGTACGTGGAAGAAAGCTCTGCTGACTTGTAGTGCCAAACGCGGCGGGTCGCTGGTGGTCTGCGACGTCGGCGTTGGATAGGCACTACACTCGTGACCAGGCAATGGTCGGACGTTCCGAGACGGGCGTCGACGAAGACCTGGTAACCATCGGGATGTGTAGTGGCTATCCACATCCGGGAGCCGCGTTGGCGACTCAACCAGTTGGGGCAGACCATACGCCAATGCAAAATTATGCACAGATCACCCTGCGTAGTCTGTGGTACGTGATCCAATGTTTGCTTACTTCAATAAGTGGTCTGATCTCAGTTTACTAATTATTGACAAAGAACTAGGTTTATAATTATTAACTATTCATAATTATTCATTATATCTCTGTTACTTTATCTAGCATTATAGTATGATTTCCAGAATGCATTTCAATACATACCTAATCCATGATCAGTTGTGTCACTGTAAAAGAGACATCAATACGCATAGATTATGTAGTGGGATGCGTTCTGGATTACGCGAAAAAGTCTTTATGAACAATTTTTGCTACATAAAATTGTAAATTATTTGCAGGTGTGCAAATTTATGGATGACCAAGCAATATTATTATGGCAACACTACACAAGAAGACGTACACGAACATTGCAACCTCCTGACGCACCATCTGCTCCAAACATACCCACAAACAATCAGCATGGTGTCTCAAGACAGCAGTGATAACTGAGGTGTTGCTCTGCTGCTTGTAAAATGGATCTTATTGCATAGCTTTAAGGCTGAAATTTATAGAGAGTACTTAGACCTTGCTCAGACTACTTACGTAAAACTTCGCCGAGTGTAAGTGTAGCGTTATCTGTGATTTCGTATTTATAGTCATTTAACAGCTGAAATTATGCTGAGCTTAAGATATTATTAAAACAGTGAAATTACGAATTCAAGGTTTTTGTTTATCAAACTCAGCTAAGTTTTACGTAAGTAAAGTCTAAGTAAGCTCTAAAGATTACTCATACACTCCTATAGATATCTCAGCCGTAGGCTTATACCGAGACATTAACCACGCGGGGTTTTTACTTTTCATTGCCGTAATGAATAGAGCAGTTTCGTTTTGTGACATCCCAGTTAAGTTTGTGTCTCATTGGAAGTTATATATAATACATATCCGAAATATTCTTCATTTTATATTAGGTTAGACCTCTATTTTATGAATTTTGCCTCAGTAAGCAATATCGCATTGACAGTATGACGCGAGATCTCGAAACATCATCATAGGGCTGTTTTGTAATGTAAAATAATAGCAAACAAGAATGTGTCTTCACATGTAAGTACAATTTCAACATATTAGGAGCTATATTTTCATAAAATAATGTTAACAATATATAAATTCGTCATTTTAAAAAGTGCTCATTGTACATGAAAATGGATCAAAGATAAGCTGTATAGTTCGACGGACAGATTGCCGTTGGGGCAGCAAAGTCCTCGTGACCACGTACCAGAAGACGCAGTGTTGGCAGGTTTTCCACAAGATGGACCGACGATCTGGTAAAGATCGCCGGTCTTGGTTGGATGAGGGCAGCTCAGAACCTATCATCGTGGAGATCTTTGGGGGAGGCCTTTGTCCAGAAGTGGGCGTATTCATCGACGTATCATTTTTATTTGTAGTCCGCTTCAACCCGCGAATATTGGTCGATCGTGATTTCAATACATTCTTCTTGGGTTTCGTTCCAATATTTAATTCGTCCATGGGCTGTTTTTGAGCCACATACATGTTTTTTTTAAATTAAGTCTTGGGTTCTAGATAATATATTTTTGTCTGATTTGTAAATTATGTACTACCCTCAACTATAGATAAAGATGTTTACGGGTAATATCCGTTACACGACGTCTACTGTGCGCTAATTCTGGGGCGGTGGCTAAGCTTACCATCGTAACTTCTCACGGGATCGGCCATATACCAGCCTACCGGCCAAATCCCCTCGGTAACCCGAGGAGATCAACTATTGTTATAAAATATAGGTAAGGTAGATCAATAAAAGTAAGTTTGCTATGTATTTGTTTTATTTAACATTGATTCGGGTGCTCCTATGTCTTGCAACGCAAAAAGCTCGCAGTGTCAGATAATAGAGCAATTCTACTGCACTCATCACACTAAATCCCATACACAGGCCCAACAGACCTCCAGTGTTAGCTGTAAAAACATGGAATATAAAAAAAATGTTCAATGTATATATGTAGTACAACATATAATATGTCGGATTGCAGTGGTATTTGGTTTAATACTTTTTTTGAATTACGTGAGTTTTATACATTTGAATAAAATACTTTCAAGTAATTAATACTTACAAAGAAACTCGGTTAATCCGAATATCTCGCCTTTGGTAAATCTCAAAAATGTTGTATCTTCGAAGTAAAAGTGAATTAATAACATGTTTGATCTGAAAATTAGATTACATTAATAATTATTGAAATACTAATACCTAATTGATAAACTTCCAAACAAAATGAACTAAACGAGGGCTGCACTAAAAGTATCGGGAATGGAATATTTCCACTGTTCCTGTCATATTAAAATCTTTTTAATTGAAAACTCCTTGGGTTTAAAAATCGAATACCATTTATTTATTTAAAAAAAGATTCTCGGTCTTGTCACAAGGTCTTTTCAAACTTGTTTAGTCGTTGATAAAATGGAATTGACTCGAGAAAATTCTAGAGCGATGATTTATTATGACTTTCGAAGTGGTTTAACACAAAAACAGTGCGTTGACCGGATGATTTCTGCATTTGATGATGAAGCCCCATCCAAAACCACACTTTATCGCTGGTTTGCTGAATTTCAACGTGGACGTGTCAAGCTCAGTGATGATCCCCGTCAAGGTCGTCAAAAAACTGCACTCACCAAAGAAAACGTTGATGCTGTGCGTAAGCTTATTGAGGAAGATCGACATGTGACATACCGCGAAATTCAGGCAAGTTTAGACATTGGCATGAGTCAAATACAAATAATCTTGCATGAACAATTAGGTATAAAAAAGTTGTTTTCCCGATGGATACCGCATTTGCTCTGTGAAGAGCAAAAAGCGGCTCGCGTTACTTGGTGCGTGAGAACTCTCGAAAGATTCCACGCTGGATCCTCAAATGCTGTATACAACATCGTACCAGGTGACGAATCCTGGATATACGCGTACGAACCCGAAACAGAACACCAGTCACGAGTTTGGGTGTTCGAAAATGAGTTAAAGCAAACAAAAATTGTTCGTTCACGGAGTGGTGCAAAAAAAAGGTTAGCCACGTTTGTCTCCAAAACCGGCCATGTTGCGACTATTCCTCTTGAGGGACAATGAACGGTTAATGCAGAATGGTATGCTAGCATTTGTTTGCCACAGGTCGTTTCTGAACTCCGTAAAGAGAACTGCAACCGCCGCCAATGCGAGTTCTCACACCGCGCACAGAACAAAAGAGTTTTTAGAGCAAGAAAACATAGAATTATTAGACCATCCGCCGTACAAACCCGACCTAAGCCCTAATGATTTCTATACATTCCCTAAAATAAAGAATAAATTGCGTGGTCAGAGATTTTCATCACCTGAAGAAGCTGTGGACGCCTACAAAATGGCCATTTTGGAGAAGACCCCAACTTCCGAATGGAATGGTTGCTTCTATGATTGGTTCCAACGTATGGAAAAATGTGTCAAATTTTGCGGAGAATACTTCGAAAAGCAATAAATACATTTTTAAATAGAAATGTTGTGTCACTTCCTTGATTCCCGAAATTTTCAGTGCCGCCCTCGTATACATATATTTTTAAATTAAAAAGATTTTGCACCTAACGTGTTGTCAAGCATAAAGACCCTTCTATTACGCTAAGAGAGTCTCAAAAACATTTGCTTGACAATAGAAACCACTGACCTATATAAATACCACTGGACAGGTTGTTGCATATGTTTGACAGCTAGTTTTTTGTGCCTATTTGAAGCGCGACTCGTGAGCGTCCAGAGAACTAATTTTGACTTATAATACGAAGGAACGCACAATACTCTGAACTATTATTGAATTTTGAATTAATTTCGTTCGTTTTCCGTGTTATTTGTACTTCAAGAATCAACGTAATAAAGTACACATTTTTTTTGTAAATAGAATCCATCGATATTTGCTGAGGTTGTCATCACTAGTTTTAGTACCGCAGACTCTCGCTACATGGCCAACAGCTCCAAAATGGTGAATATCAAACAGGCACAAAAAAAACTTTAACAGCCTTTTTTTTTCGAGAGGAGGAAAATACATTTACGTATTTAGGCTCCGAAACGGGGCCCATATGATGGACTCGAGTGTTAAAGCAAGCGGACACCCCCTACCGACTAAAAACCACTATGATGTTAGCCCTGAAGGCTTTCACAGCGACATAGGACGTGGGCCGTGCAGGCCGCAAAGACTACGCAACAACAGTCGAGGGGCGTGTCGTATGGAGACGCGAACCTCGAACCGGCTGTGTGTTCGTTCCAATATTTAATTCGTCCAAGGGCTGTTTTTGAGCCACATACATGTTTTTTTTTAATTAAGTCTTGGTTTCTAGATAATATATTTTTGTCTGATTTGTAAATTATGTACTACCCTCAACTATAGATAAAGATGTTTACGGGTAATATCCGTTACACGACGTCTACTGTGCGCTAATTCTGGGGCGGTGGCTAAGCTTACCATCGTAACTTCTCACGCGATCGGCCATATACCAGCCTACCGGCCAAATCCCCTCGGTAACCCGAGGAGATCAACTATTGTTATAAAATATAGGTAAGGTAGATCAATAAAAGTAAGTTTGCTATGTATTTGTTTTATTTAACATTGATTCGGGTGCTCCTATGTCTTGCAACGCAAAAAGCTCGCAGTGTCAGATAATAGAGCAATTCTACTGCACTCATCACACTAAATCCCATACACAGGCCCAACAGACCTCCAGTGTTAGCTGTAAAAACATGGAATATAAAAAAAATGTTCAATGTATATATGTAGTGCAACATATAATATGTCGGATTGCAGTGGTATTTGGTTTAATACTTTTTTTGATTAACGTGAGTGTTATACATTTGAATAAAATATTTTCAAGTAATTAATACTTACAAAGAAACTCAGTTAATCCGACTATCTCGCCTTTGGTAAATCTCAAAAATGTTGTATCTTCGAAGTAAAAGTGAATTAATAACATGTTTGATCTGAAAATTAGATTACAATAATAATTATTGAAATACTAATACCTAATTGATAAACTTCCAAACAAAATGAACTAAACGAGGGCTGCACTAAAAGTATCGGGAATGGAATATTTCCACTGTTCCTGTCATATTAAAATCTTTTTAATTGAAAACTCCTTGGGCTTAAAAATCGAATACCATTTATTTATTTAAAAAAATATTCTCGGTCTTGTCACAAGGTCTTTTCAAACTTGTTTAGTCGTTGATAAAATGGAATTGACTCGAGAAAATTCTAGAGCGATGATTTATTATGACTTTCGAAGTGGTTTAACACAAAAACAGTGCGTTGACCGGATGATTTCTGCATTTGATGATGAAGCCCCATCCAAAACCACACTTTATCGCTGGTTTGCTGAATTTCAACGTGGACGTGTCAAGCTCAGTGATGATCCCCGTCAAGGTCGTCAAAAAACTGCAGTCACCAAAGAAAACGTTGATGCTGTGCGTAAGCTTATTGAGGAAGATCGACATGTGACATACCGCGAAATTCAGGCAACTTTAGACATTGGCATGAGTCAAATACAAATAATCTTGCATGGACAATTAGGTATAAAAAAGTTGTTTTCCCGATGGATACCGCATTTGCTCTGTGAAGAGCAAAAAGCGGCTCGCGTTACTTGGTGCGTCAGAACTCTCGAATGATTCCACGCTGGATCCTCAAATGCTGTATACAACATCGTACCAGGTGACGAATCCTGGATATACGCGTACGAACCCGAAACAGAACACCAGTCACGAGTTTGGGTGTTCGAAAATGAGTTAAAGCAAACAAAAATTGTTCGTTCACGGAGTGGTGCAAAAAAAAGGTTAGCCACGTTTGTCTCCAAAACCGGCCATGTTGCGACTATTCCTCTTGAGGGACAATGAACGGTTAATGCAGAATGGTATGCTAGCATTTGTTTGCCACAGGTCGTTTCTGAACTCCGTAAAGAGAACTGCAACCGCCGCCAATGCGAGTTCTCACACCGCGCACAGAACAAAAGAGTTTTTAGAGCAAGAAAACATAGAATTATTAGACCATCCGCCGTACAGCCCCGACCTAAGCCCTAATGATTTCTATACATTCCCTAAAATAAAGAATAAATTGCGTGGTCAGAGATTTTCATCACCATGGGGTCTCCAAAATGGCCATTTTGGAGACCCCAACTTCCGAATGGAATGGTTGCTTCTATGTTTGGATCCATCGTATGGAAAAATGTGTCAAATTTTGCGGAGAATACTTCGAAAAGCAATAAATACATTTTTAAATAGAAATGTTGTGACACTTCCTTGATTCCCGAAATTTTCAGTGCCGCCCTCGTATACATATATTTTTAAATTAAAAAGATTTTGCACCTAACGTGTTGTCAAGCATAAAGACCCTTCTATTACGCTAAGAGAGTCTCAAAAACATTTGCTTGACAATAGAAACCACTGACCTATATAAATACCACTGGACAGGTTGTTGCATATGTTTGACAGCTAGTTTTTTGTGCCTATTTGAAGCGCGACTCGTGAGCGTCCAGAGAACTAATTTTGACTTATAATACGAAGGAACGCACAATACTCTGAACTATTATTGAATTTTGAATTAATTTCGTTCGTTTTCCGTGTTATTTGTACTTCAAGAATCAACGTAATAAAGTACACATTTTTTTTGTAAATAGAATCCATCGATATTTGCTGAGGTTGTCATCACTAGTTTTAGTACCGCAGACTCTCGCTACATGGCCAACAGCTCCAAAATGGTGAATATCAAACAGGCACAAAAAAAACTTTAACAGCCTTTTTTTTTCGAGAGGAGGAAAATACATTTACGTATTTAGGCTCCGAAACGGGGCCCATATGATGGACTCGAGTGTTAAAGCAAGCGGACACCCCCTACCGACTAAAAACCACTATGATGTTAGCCCTGAAGGCTTTCACAGCGACATAGGACGTGGGCCGTGCAGGCCGCAAAGACTACGCAACAACAGTCGAGGGGCGTGTCGTATGGAGACGCGAACCTCGAACCGGCTGTGTGTTCGTTCCAATATTTAATTCGTCCAAGGGCTGTTTTTGAGCCACATACATGTTTTTTTTTAATTAAGTCTTGGTTTCTAGATAATATATTTTTGTCTGATTTGTAAATTATGTACTACCCTCAACTATAGATAAAGATGTTTACGGGTAATATCCGTTACACGACGTCTACTGTGCGCTAATTCTGGGGCGGTGGCTAAGCTTACCATCGTAACTTCTCACACGATCGGCCATATACCAGCCTACCGGCCAAATCCCCTCGGTAACCCGAGGAGATCAACTATTGTTATAAAATATAGGTAAGGTAGATCAATAAAAGTAAGTTTGCTATGTATTTGTTTTATTTAACATTGATTCGGGTGCTCCTATGTCTTGCAACGCAAAAAGCTCGCAGTGTCAGATAATAGAGCAATTCTACTGCACTCATCACACTAAATCCCATACACAGGCCCAACAGACCTCCAGTGTTAGCTGTAAAAACATGGAATATAAAAAAAATGTTCAATGTATATATGTAGTGCAACATATAATATGTCGGATTGCAGTGGTATTTGGTTTAATACTTTTTTTGATTAACGTGAGTGTTATACATTTGAATAAAATATTTTCAAGTAATTAATACTTACAAAGAAACTCAGTTAATCCGACTATCTCGCCTTTGGTAAATCTCAAAAATGTTGTATCTTCGAAGTAAAAGTGAATTAATAACATGTTTGATCTGAAAATTAGATTACAATAATAATTATTGAAATACTAATACCTAATTGATAAACTTCCAAACAAAATGAACTAAACGAGGGCTGCACTAAAAGTATCGGGAATGGAATATTTCCACTGTTCCTGTCATATTAAAATCTTTTTAATTGAAAACTCCTTGGGCTTAAAAATCGAATACCATTTATTTATTTAAAAAAATATTCTCGGTCTTGTCACAAGGTCTTTTCAAACTTGTTTAGTCGTTGATAAAATGGAATTGACTCGAGAAAATTCTAGAGCGATGATTTATTATGACTTTCGAAGTGGTTTAACACAAAAACAGTGCGTTGACCGGATGATTTCTGCATTTGATGATGAAGCCCCATCCAAAACCACACTTTATCGCTGGTTTGCTGAATTTCAACGTGGACGTGTCAAGCTCAGTGATGATCCCCGTCAAGGTCGTCAAAAAACTGCAGTCACCAAAGAAAACGTTGATGCTGTGCGTAAGCTTATTGAGGAAGATCGACATGTGACATACCGCGAAATTCAGGCAACTTTAGACATTGGCATGAGTCAAATACAAATAATCTTGCATGGACAATTAGGTATAAAAAAGTTGTTTTCCCGATGGATACCGCATTTGCTCTGTGAAGAGCAAAAAGCGGCTCGCGTTACTTGGTGCGTCAGAACTCTCGAATGATTCCACGCTGGATCCTCAAATGCTGTATACAACATCGTACCAGGTGACGAATCCTGGATATACGCGTACGAACCCGAAACAGAAAACCAGTCACGAGTTTGGGTGTTCGAAAATGAGTTAAAGCAAACAAAAATTGTTCGTTCACGGAGTGGTGCAAAAAAAAGGTTAGCCACGTTTGTCTCCAAAACCGGCCATGTTGCGACTATTCCTCTTGAGGGACAATGAACGGTTAATGCAGAATGGTATGCTAGCATTTGTTTGCCACAGGTCGTTTCTGAACTCCGTAAAGAGAACTGCAACCGCCGCCAATGCGAGTTCTCACACCGCGCACAGAACAAAAGAGTTTTTAGAGCAAGAAAACATAGAATTATTAGACCATCCGCCGTACAGCCCCGACCTAAGCCCTAATGATTTCTATACATTCCCTAAAATAAAGAATAAATTGCGTGGTCAGAGATTTTCATCACCATGGGGTCTCCAAAATGGCCATTTTGGAGACCCCAACTTCCGAATGGAATGGTTGCTTCTATGTTTGGATCCATCGTATGGAAAAATGTGTCAAATTTTGCGGAGAATACTTCGAAAAGCAATAAATACATTTTTAAATAGAAATGTTGTGACACTTCCTTGATTCCCGAAATTTTCAGTGCCGCCCTCGTATACATATATTTTTAAATTAAAAAGATTTTGCACCTAACGTGTTGTCAAGCATAAAGACCCTTCTATTACGCTAAGAGAGTCTCAAAAACATTTGCTTGACAATAGAAACCACTGACCTATATAAATACCACTGGACAGGTTGTTGCATATGTTTGACAGCTAGTTTTTTGTGCCTATTTGAAGCGCGACTCGTGAGCGTCCAGAGAACTAATTTTGACTTATAATACGAAGGAACGCACAATACTCTGAACTATTATTGAATTTTGAATTAATTTCGTTCGTTTTCCGTGTTATTTGTACTTCAAGAATCAACGTAATAAAGTACACATTTTTTTTGTAAATAGAATCCATCGATATTTGCTGAGGTTGTCATCACTAGTTTTAGTACCGCAGACTCTCGCTACATGGCCAACAGCTCCAAAATGGTGAATATCAAACAGGCACAAAAAAAACTTTAACAGCCTTTTTTTTTCGAGAGGAGGAAAATACATTTACGTATTTAGGCTCCGAAACGGGGCCCATACGATGGACTCGAGTGTTAAAGCAAGCGGACACCCCCTACCGACTAAAAACCACTATGATGTTAGCCCTGAAGGCTTTCACAGCGACATAGGACGTGGGCCGTGCAGGCCGCAAAGACTACGCAACAACAGTCGAGGGGCGTGTCGTATGGAGACGCGAACCTCGAACCGGCTGTGTGTTCGTTCCAATATTTAATTCGTCCAAGGGCTGTTTTTGAGCCACATACATGTTTTTTTTTAATTAAGTCTTGGTTTCTAGATAATATATTTTTGTCTGATTTGTAAATTATGTACTACCCTCAACTATAGATAAAGATGTTTACGGGTAATATCCGTTACACGACGTCTACTGTGCGCTAATTCTGGGGCGGTGGCTAAGCTTACCATCGTAACTTCTCACGCGATCGGCCATATACCAGCCTACCGGCCAAATCCCCTCGGTAACCCGAGGAGATCAACTATTGTTATAAAATATAGGTAAGGTAGATCAATAAAAGTAAGTTTGCTATGTATTTGTTTTATTTAACATTGATTCGGGTGCTCCTATGTCTTGCAACGCAAAAAGCTCGCAGTGTCAGATAATAGAGCAATTCTACTGCACTCATCACACTAAATCCCATACACAGGCCCAACAGACCTCCAGTGTTAGCTGTAAAAACATGGAATATAAAAAAAATGTTCAATGTATATATGTAGTGCAACATATAATATGTCGGATTGCAGTGGTATTTGGTTTAATACTTTTTTTGATTAACGTGAGTGTTATACATTTGAATAAAATATTTTCAAGTAATTAATACTTACAAAGAAACTCAGTTAATCCGAATATCTCGCCTTTGGTAAATCTCAAAAATGTTGTATCTTCGAAGTAAAAGTGAATTAATAACATGTTTGATCTGAAAATTAGATTACAATAATAATTATTGAAATACTAATACCTAATTGATAAACTTCCAAACAAAATGAACTAAACGAGGGCTGCACTAAAAGTATCGGGAATGGAATATTTCCACTGTTCCTGTCATATTAAAATCTTTTTAATTGAAAACTCCTTGGGTTTAAAAATCGAATACCATTTATTTATTTAAAAAAAGATTCTCGGTCTTGTCACAAGGTCTTTTCAAACTTGTTTAGTCGTTGATAAAATGGAATTGACTCGAGAAAATTCTAGAGCGATGATTTATTATGACTTTCGAAGTGGTTTAACACAAAAACAGTGCGTTGACCGGATGATTTCTGCATTTGATGATGAAGCCCCATCCAAAACCACACTTTATCGCTGGTTTGCTGAATTTCAACGTGGACGTGTCAAGCTCAGTGATGATCCCCGTCAAGGCCGTCAAAAAACTGCACTCACCAAAGAAAACGTTGATGCTGTGCGTAAGCTTATTGAGGAAGATCGACATGTGACATACCGCGAAATTCAGGCAAGTTTAGACATTGGCATGAGTCGAATACAAATAATCTTGCATGAACAATTAGATATAAAAAAGTTGTTTTCCCGATGGATACCGCATTTGCTCTGTGAAGAGCAAAAAGCGGCTCGCGTTACTTGGTGCGTGAGAACTCTCGAAAGATTCCACGCTGGATCCTCAAATGCTGTATACAACATCGTACCAGGTGACGAATCCTGGATATACGCGTACGAACCCGACACAGAAAACCAGTCACGAGTTTGGGTGTTCGAAAATGAGTTAAAGCAAACAAAAATTGTTCGTTCACGGAGTGGTGCAAAAAAAAGGTTAGCCACGTTTGTCTCCAAAACCGGCCGTGTTGCGACTATTCCTCTTGAGGGACAATGAACGGTTAATGCAGAATGGTATGCTAGCATTTGTTTGCCACAGGTCGTTTCTGAACTCCGTAAAGAGAACTGCAACCGCCGCCAATGCGAGTTCTCACACCGCGCACAGAACAAAAGAGTTTTTAGAGCAAGAAAACATAGAATTATTAGACCATCCGCCGTACAGCCCCGACCTAAGCCCTAATGATTTCTATACATTCCCTAAAATAAAGAATAAATTGCGTGGTCAGAGATTTTCATCACCATGGGGTCTCCAAAATGGCCATTTTGGAGACCCCAACTTCCGAATGGAATGGTTGCTTCTATGTTTGGATCCATCGTATGGAAAAATGTGTCAAATTTTGCGGAGAATACTTCGAAAAGCAATAAATACATTTTTAAATAGAAATGTTGTGTCACTTCCTTGATTCCCGAAATTTTCAGTGCCGCCCTCGTATATATATTTTTAAATTAAAAAGATTTTGCACCTAACGTGTTGTCAAGCATAAAGACCCTTCTATTACGCTAAGAGAGTCTCAAAAACATTTGCTTGACAATAGAAACCACTGACCTATATAAATACCACTGGACAGGTTGTTCCATATGTTTGACAGCTAGTTTTTTGTGCCTATTTGAAGCGCGACTCGCGAGCGTCCAGAGAACTAATTTTGACTTATAATACGAAGGAACGCACAATACTCTGAACTATTATTGCATTTTGAATTAATTTCGTTCGTTTTCCGTGTTATTTGTACTTCAAGAATCAACGTAATAAAGTACACATTTTTTTTTGTAAATAGAATCCATCGATATTTGCTGAGGTTGTCATCACTAGTTTTAGTACCGCAGACTCGCTACATGGCCAACAGCTCCAAAATGGTGAATATCAAACAGGCACAAAAAAACTTTAACAGCCTTTTTTTTTTCGAGAGGACGAAAATACATTTACGTATTTAGGCTCCGAAACGGGGCCCATATGATGGACTCGAGTGTTAAAGCAAGCGGACACCCCCGACCGACTAAAAACCACTATGCTGTTAGCCCTGAAGGCTTTCACAGCGACATAGGACGTGGGCCGTGCAGGCCGCAAAGACTACGCAACAACAGTCGAGGGGCGTGTCGTATGGAGACTCGAACCTCGAACCGGCTGTGTGCTTGTGGGAAGCCTTTAACAGCCGCCAGTCCAGTGGTATATAGTAGAGGTCAGTGAAAGAAACGGATTCAAACATAGTTGAGAATTGGAAGTTAACTGAAATCAATTAAAGACGATAATAATGAAAAACCATCACTACCTCAACTAGCTCGCAGATGATAGTGCAGACAAAAGACATATTCAGTCCGCATAAATATAAAAAACATCTATTATTGTAAATTATACCTAACTGCCTTAAAGTAAGGTACACTAACAAAGCTATCTAAAAAGCGGTGGTAAGTCAGTGCGACATAATGAGGACACCACGCGTAAAAGTGATAAAATGGTGATCTAACCTACAAAAATATATTTTTTGCCCATAAACCTAACGAGGGTTCTTGTAATCGAGTATATTAAAAATGATATAATTAATCTTCGTTTGAGCTGATGGTCTTGTTACCAATGCTCTATATAAATAAAACAATTAAAAAAACACCGCGCGACACCGAACTCGCGCCTTTTCATTAAGAATTATTATAAAAATTATACGATAGTGAAACAGTGATAAATAGTAAATAAATAAAATTCACATTAACCTCATAATTATTACTTATTTACCGATACTAATCAGACCTTTTTTGTCCTAGAAGTGTTATTTTTACCATATTTAGAGGAGCGCTAGCGACCGCACGTTGCCTGTGGTTCGACCATGATAATTATAATTATTAGAATTAATAGGAGCTCCACTCACCCCATTCGGTTTTGATTATGGTAGGGTGTGTAAAAAAAATAGTACTTACAAAAAATAATCATTTGATTTGTTTTGTGATAGGTGAAGACTTTGGACGTAGTTATTTATAAGGTTTCTGTTGAGTGGCGCGGTACTAAGACGTTCATAATACGATATCTCTGTACATGCTGGAAGGCATTCATTGCAGGCTTCTTCACGATCTGAAAACATAAAAAGGTCATTCATTAAAGTTTCATTTTGGCTTAAATAATATGATGCGAAATTCTTTTCGAATGAAAGGAATACTAGCCACAAATACAAACACGTAGGCGTACACATAAACGACACAGAGAGAGTGGATTGCACGTTAGGACTAATTTTGTGAGTTGGATTGCAGTCCAATTCTGTAACGCGTCCGTTGACGTCGGATAAGTATTACAGTAAATTTTAGTATTCTTTTTATTTTTACAAATTATTTCGTAATTTCATTTCGTTCTTGAACAATTTTATAAATCGATATCTTATTTTCTTTAGTCGTGTAAAGCACACTCATTTTTTATTAATTTAACTAAAAAAAATCTCGAGCTTATACTATAATTAATTTTCTTTATATCCTGGTGAACACTAGGCAAAGTAACGGAAATTTCAAGTAAATCGGATGTTTTGAAAAATATACGTTCCAAGATGCCGTTACATACAGGCGGGGCTAATTTTGATATAGGTAGGTATGATGTGTTTGTTTCTATTCTAAGTTTTGTTTTTTGTGCAATTATAAAAATATTTTGTACCAGTTGGAGGCTTCTTTGCACAGAATTACAAACTTAATCAATCGCTTAATAGCATAAAGGTCTCTCACCAAGGGCTAAAACTTTTTTCATGTTGTTATAACATTTTGCATCGGCCTTGCCACAAACCCGTGTGGTCTTATTTTCTGAAAAAATAAATGATTAATAACAAACTTGTCCATAACAAACTTAATTATTGAGTATTTTCGATCAACGACCGCTAAAAATTGAGTTATAATTAATTTTATATTAATGATTCTTTTGCGGCTTAGATCTTCGTAAAGGACCCAGTTTAAATTTATTTCAACTTTACTAATTCTTTGTAATTACGATGTTGACAATAGTATATTATAATACAATTGAGCAAAGTTGCTCATTATACACGAGGCTGTGAGCTGTTACAGCCCGAGCCACACTAGTGAGCACTTGCGAGGAAAAAAAAAACATGTATAAACAAAACAAATCTAAAAGGAAATTATGGGAAATGGCTATTACATCCTCTTTGGAAATGGCCCGCAAGATTGTTTTTGCACGCGCCAAATGTAAGGTGAAAGATAAGGTACATATTATAGCCATACAGCCTACTTTAAAATTATAATTTTAGTGTTACTACTATTTATTTATTTGTACAATTTATTGTGAATTATAAATAATTTGACATGTATAAATATTTTTTCGTCTTACTTAGGGACACATTTATGTATTCCAAAAATGTAAATGGAGTTTGTTGTTACAAAAAAAAAACTATATTACCTGGTTAAATTGATAATGCTCTGTTTACTTCACTGACCCGTTTAAATACCACTGGACAGGCTGTTCCATATGTTTTCCAAATTTTTTGTGCTTATTTGAAGCGCCATTCGCGAGCGTCCAGAGAACTAATTTTGACGTATAATACAAATGTCTGCGAAGGAACGTACAATACTCTGAAGTATTTTTGCATTTTGAATTAATTTCGTTTGTTTTCCGTGTTATTTATACATTAAGAATCATCGTAATAAAGTACACATTTTTTTCTTGTAAGTAGTTTCCCACCATCTATCGATGTTAGCTGAGGTTGTCATCACTAGTTTTAGTACCGCAGACTCTCGCTACATGGCCAACAGCGCCAAAATGGCGAATATCAAACAGGCACGAAAGCACTTTGAAATCCGCTAGTCCAGTGGTATACAGTAGAGGTCAGTGGTTTACTTTCATATAATTTGCACCAAAGATGATGTTAATACTACGTTAGGAAATGTTAAATCGGCTGTTAGGAATTGGATTGATTCCCATGAAGAAAGTGTAAGTTTCTGTTATTAATTGGCAACGTTTAAAGGATTGTATTTCTTAGGCTAATGGACATCATTTTAAGAGAATTTCATATTTTATTAATGCTTATACTAAAGTATAAGCTAACATACTTACACTACAGTAATAAATATAAAACAAAACCGATTTTTGATTCCTTATATTCCAATATTTATAGGAAAATGGGGAGTAATGATTTTTTTTAATTTCCAGATAATTAATTTTTAGTTCACTAACTTTTTTTAATAAATATAAACAACTGGGAACTTTTCAAAGACCAAGATTGGGTGCCGAGAAGAAACAGCTATATTATTATAAAGGACTAACTTGGCATGAAGTAGAGAACACATTTGCATACTTCCAGCATCATGCGTGCTTCGCATTCCATTTGACAATTTTTGAAAGTGTATGTCCTGAAATACCAATGCGATCAATGAATTATTATATTATAATTACGGGATTCGGGGAGGTTGTGGGTTAAAATATAATCGAATGAAATGAAATGAAATCATATTACTAAGTTTGGTCAAAGAAATGACACATTATTGTTAAAAGTTATACATTTTACTATGTATGTAGCGTAGATAGCTTAGACGTCTAGATATAACTATATATGCTAGAAAAAGAAGAAGTGTGAAGAAGAGTTTGTTGAAAATAGCGCTGTTGGCCTCTCTGTTCAACGAACGCACGCACACTAAAATAAAAAATAATAGTGTGATGCGTTGTGTAACAAGACGTTTAATCTAGAGTATAGACTCAAGACGTATTAATTACATAAGGGACTAGTTACCACAACTTCGGAAAAGGTTGGGTTTCATGAGAAGAAGCTTCCCAATGCCAAAAGTCGCCAATGTGCGTAAACAATTCTCATGAAATACTTCCAACCTATACTCGCTTCAACTGTTGATGTTCCGACAGTAGGTATTTTTATGTTTTTTACACAGGAACGGCGAACGGCCTTGTGGGTTCTTTGAAGGGTGCTGTGGCTAGTGAAGTTACTGGGCTAAAGAGACTCAACATCTTAGGTATGTCTGAAGTGACGGGCGCAATTACAATGGTGCTCAGAGTGGTGTGTTCTACAAGGAATCCTGAGCGGAAGTGCATTGCAATGGGCAGTGCGTATCACTTATTGAGCCTGCCTTGCACTCGAACAGCGGCATGGGAAGTAGCGAGGAATGGAGTAAGGGTCGTATCGTGGCTACCTTACTCATCATGCCGGACTGCATGCTCCTAGTCCACCGCCTATTATTTTATACCACGCAAGACGCGTGCATTTTTTTGGCATTTTCTACGACAACGCATATGTAAACTAAAAAACATGTCGTCGTAGAATAGTCAAATGAAAGGTCCTTAATATTTATTGATTCGATGTCAATTTATTTGTATGATATTGATATACAATTAGCTATACTAAAAATGCATAGCGCGCAAGCTGTCACGGTTTCAGAGCGCTCGTTGCGTGTCACGCGGACTGCAACTTTACTACTACACTACTTGGTTGTATGAAGGCCCTCGGCTTCGTCTCCTACCTACAAATTACACCCACGTAGAAAATAACATTCTTTTCTTCAATTTCTTAAGTTCTCATTTCTGTCACATCCGGCACGTAAGTAATAGATCAACTATAATGGTTAAACAATTACCAACCTGTAAAAAACCAATGCTTTTTCGCTAGAAAATAAACAGAGTCGTTTGGCCACGTCAATGTCTTTGAGCGCTGGTTGAGCGTCGAGGATCTTGGGCTTGATGGCCACACGTGCTTCTATGCCTGGTCCATAGATCTCTCCTAGTTTTGCTATTTTTGGAGTTTCCGTTGGATTATGGAGTAATATCTGGACAACCAATTTGAGTTGGTTATGGTAATTTTTGTTCGGTCTGTGCATGTTTTATTGTTTGATAAAGTGCCAGTTAATTTCAACTTTGAAGATCGGACACGCGGGGGTGCCATCTATCGCTACTATACTTCGACCCTATGTTGAAACTGGTAGCAAATTGGTTGCGCTAGGTGCGACAATTGCGTGACATATGTGTGGGCGCTGCTCATAAGCCTGCACACCCCTTCTTCCGATTGCGACCGCCGTACGAGAAAGTGCTCTCCGAGACGTTCTTGGCCGCCCATCGATTGTTGAAGCCACGTTGGTTCCTGTAGTGCCGTGCACCGTGCCGGTGGATATTGTGTGGCGAGGGGCAGTAAAGGTAGGTGGTGTAAACATTGTTCTTTTTTTCACAGTTGGTTTTATTACGCCTACCAAACAATTGTAGATTGTATATTTAGTCCATTTCCAGAGGGAGGCTCCTTTGCACAGGAAGCTGGCTAGATTATGGGTACCACAACGGCGCCTATTTCTGCCGTGAAGCAGTAATGTGTAAACATTACCTACTGTATTTCGGTCTGAAGGGCGCCGTAGCTAGTGAGATTACTGGGCAAATGTGACTTAACATCTTTTGTCCCAAGGTGACGAGCGCAATAGCGCAATAGTAGTGTCGCTGAGAATTTTTGGGTTTTTCAAGAATCCTAAGCGGCACTGCATTGTAATGGGTAGGGCGTATCAATTACCATCAGCTGAACGTCCTGCTCGTCTCGTCCCTTATTCTTATAAAAAAAAACACTCGCTGTGAGTGATACGTGAACCATACGCGTCTAGTAATATCTAAACGATTACTTATGAAACGGCGAGCACCGAATCTTTGACATTTTTGATTGATGACTTCGTCGGGATCAACTAAAAGAAAACTGATAATCTATTAAGAGTAAACACTGGTAGTCAATTTTCCATACTAATGTTCTCGACTCTTTTTTTTCTTGGTCAAAATTATTTTCAAATTAGATCAATATCATCATTATCTGTGCTTCTCTGTTCTACTTTTCTTGATGTAATTGATTACATAATCAAGTTATTGTAGTAGTTACACACACATACATATGTGCTAGAGTCTTTCAATAAGTGCTTAAAACGGCTTGATCATAAAAGAAGAGAAGAGAAGCCTAGTATACAAACCCACCAAAAATAAGCGAAAAAAAACAGCAACCTACGCAGATATTTCTAATAGGTATATAGATTCCTTCCGATTAAGTTTCTCAAACTTGGTTTATTTAAAAAAGATTGGTTTATTTTTGGTGCAGGAAATTACCAAGAACGAAACTCAGATTTTTGAGCTTTCGACTCACGATCACGACCATCTTGTTCACGAGACATTAGACATTACAAACAAGGTATTTAAACTCAAAGGGTTGATGCATCCAATAGAGAACTTTATATTTATACAGTTTATTCTTTATAAATTTTTATAATATTTTTAATATTTAAAACGCTTTTAATTTAAAACACGATCCATATATTGGATGCAATACCTAACAAAGTAATCTGTTTTGTACAGCCATTGTAAAATCGTGGCCGTTGAGTTTCTTGTATGTTCTTCTCACGAGATCTATTATTCAGAACATATGGTAGATTCAGTAATTCAAAAGAAATATTTACAATGAAGATTCAAAAGCGCTTAGTTTAAGCCTAATTGAATAAAGTTTATTTAACTTTGACATCGATTTATGTCGGAGCTGGAGTTGTTCTTATCACATTGATGTTTGTCTCGTCCGCGTTAGAACGGTATGTTGTTTTAGAATTGTCAATTTCGAAATGGATGCCAAGATTCGACTAACTACTAGATACAGATACTAATTTTTTAACACTATAACCTTCTCCACGTTGGTAGACTTTCCGGTGAAATCCACTTACTTTAAATCCAACACTTTTCGTAGAAGCACAGTAATATTCTGGAATATTTGCATCCAGAATTAGCGTCAACCCATGATCAGTACCAACACCTGTGAATGACGAAAGTATTAAACGTAAAGTCAAATTCAGGTAACTTACGATAATTTTAAGAAGTTTAAATATTTGTACTTGTACCTATACGTAGGTTTATGGAATGGTGCTGAAAAGAAACAAGACAGCCGTATTTGTGCAGTTATTTTACAAGTTTACTGAACTAGATCGTAAGCAACTTTTGCACTGTAATATTGGGAATTTCAAGTGAATAATATAAATGTTTGGTTTAATGAGACAGGCCTTTCGCGACAGACAGTGGATAAATTTAAATTACGAATTATATAGATGCACTTTTATCAATTTTTAACAAAAAATAATAACCACATACTTAATATCAATTCTCTATGAAATGTATCCAAAACTTAGATTTAGTTAAATAGGTAAGTCTTCTAATTATACATATATAATAAATAATCATCAACAACAGCCGAAAGATTGCTGGACAAAGGCCTCTCCCAAAGATCTCCACGACGATCGATCCTGCGTTATCTTCCCTCATCCAACGTATTCTGGCAATTATATATAAATATTTTAATTTCGTACAGCTGAGATGCAAAGTAAGACATTTCAAAAATAAATTAAGTAGTCCTATTCACCAAAATATGTGTTAAAGAGAGATATTACATAGTTATTACTTATTACATATCATAATATTAACAAAAGAATATTTTCTCGTTTTAGTTTTAGAAATCGTTTCTACATGAACTTTCTAGCATAACGCGTCTCAATACATAATTAAAAGATTTCAAGTTGTAGCAATATTTATGGCCTGACAAATAATTTGCAGGAGATCTATGGTCGACAATATCCAAGGAAAGTTCCATTATATACAAAGGTCAATTCAATAGAGCTGTAAAGGTAAGAGTAATTCAACGATGTTGGTACCTTTTGGTTTCCACGGAAATCCATCAGGTGGCGAGTTGTGTGGATAGCCGGTTTCCGGCGTCCAATCAACGGCAGGTGATGGAAATGTGATGTTCATGTCATTCAAATCTTTTCTGTGATACAAAGAACATTGTCATGAATTTAACAACAATAATATTAGAGTACAATTTGCTTAGTTATTTGTACGCAACTTTTTATTATTTTATTCTTGATTTTGCCATTTCAATAATCTGTCTATGGAAAGTTTTGGTGAGCACTTATTCGGTATTGGTATTTTTATATTAGCGTTTTATATGGATGGAAAAATAAAATTGACATAGTAAAAAGTACATTTAAGAATTGGCAGATTAATTATTAACATCTGGATTCTGAACAAGCTTTTTAAAGCAAGTTTGGTTTTTTAAGCAAACGTTGAACCGGCCCTAGGTGATATTATATTTTTTTTCTAATTCATTTGAATAACCGGCGACCCGCATATGTATTCTTATGCTGGTAAGTGATCACGTAAGATTAGTGTTATCTGGTACCGATAAATCAGAAGACTTAGGCCGACCTTCTGTTTGCGCTTTCTTTGAAGAAACCGTTTTTTTTTCCTATTTTTAGTTACTTTGCTATTCTAAGAAATGTAGCCATAACTAAAAAACCATTTTAATGCATATTTTCCTTCCCTATCTCAAAATTACCTAATATAAACATGTCGAATATTTGAGTATATTTCTTCTGCAAATCAATGATATGTTTGGACGGCTGTAACATACATTACTGTTCTGGAAATGACGTATACAAAGACCATGCAGACGTCTCTTTGGGAAATCTTCGACCGATACCGGAAGAAATTTACTATCGAGTGCTCTCTCTACAAACTAATTTGCTTTGTAAATTGCAGCCATTGTAAATACTCTATTGATTGAAAAGAGTGGCTCTTGGAATATCTTGTATGTTCTTCTCAAGATCTCTACTTTTTCCGAACATCTGGTTGATTCAGTAATCTAAGAGAAATATTTATTAGTAGGTAACAATTCAAAAGCGCTTAGTTTAAGCCTAATTGAATGAAGTTTATTTGACTTTGATAATATAATATGTTCAATGAGTTGTTTGACGTCTTTCCACCTTTGCACGAAACGCTGTGGCGTTGTAACCAAGGTTGTGACCTTGGTTATCACCCGCACCATGCGGATCTGAGGTGTTCCTCCACAGTGTGGTTTTCAAGGAACTTTCTGTCACGTACGACCAAGATACCCATTATGATAGCTTGTCGTTCGCACGAGCTCATAATCAATAAATGTAGTTTTTTAGGAATTTTCTCGAAATATCCAGAATGTTCTTGACAAAATGATCGAAAATTAGTTAAAATTAGACCTAACAGCAAATGTCCGAACGTTGATGTTTTGCTTGCAACCGTTGAAAACTAAATACAGTCTTGAAAAGAGGATGACAATTCTCTAGATCTTTCTCGTGTTTATTTGAAATAACCTCCCTGACTACGCATTACAATTATGTAAAGTAATACATAATGATATTAAAACTTACGGATTCCTGAACATCATATCCCTGTGAACCACGTTAAAGGTGCAACATAATCCCTCATCAGTAAGTTGTGCATTAAATAAATCGTAGCAGTTCATCGTCTTTGAGTTCCACATACATTTCGTGAGCATTTCTTCGCAAGGTTGAGTAACCTGGAGAAAATATTAATAGTGACTTACAATGTATACAAACCGATTTGTCCCAAATAGTTCACGTTCTAGTGAACAAACCTTATTTTCAATGTAACCCTAGGGAAATGTTTGAGCCTGAATAGCTATCGATCCCGATCACCTAGAAACCCAAATTCTATAAAGATTATTCGCTTGTACAAGCCTGTTAATCTTGTGTGTTAGACTGCCTCTCAAGCTATGTATTGCGGGCTTGGTTCCCTACTGAAATATTGCATGAAGTTCCACATCTGGGTATATGTTTTTAATTAAATTAGTAAATTTCGATCGGGCAATAAACCACCGTTCATAAATGTAAGTAGTTGTTACAATCCCAATCCACGAAGTAAATAACATTAAAAAATTCCAATCTATCTCGGCGTATTAGTATAAGATAAAAAGCAATATGGCTTTGTTTGTTCGTAAGTCAATTTTTACCGTCTAGTGACGACCCACTCTGCCCTGGCATGCTCCTGCCCGTATATGCACGCCAGGTTAAGCATATGTAATGGTAGATAAAACTTAATCTCTGGGAAATGTTTGAACCGGAATGGCTTTCGATCCCGATCCCCTATAAACTCAAACTCAACGATTTTAATCACTTCTCATCAAGACCTTTCCAACCATATGTTATGAGGTTACATTGTGGTTGCTGAGAAATAAAATTTCCAAAGCCGTGCTTTATATATCTGCATAATAATGTTGTGTTCTGTTGAATTTTCAGATTCATGCTCATGTAAGTAATTTGGACAAAGCAACTCACACTCCTACGCTTGCAATGAAAAGTTCTTGTGATTTACTATGGTCCAGTATCCCTAATAAGTGACACAGTTGTTAAGATTACGGATAACTCGTCTTCTTCGGCGTTACACTCTTGTCAGAGTGGTCGTGGTCGTCACGTCGAGGTTAGTGGCCCGTTTCACAATGCGACGCCACTCGTCGCGAACTGCCGCTCTTCTCGTGCATTCACGGATAACTATGCACATTAAAAAATGGGAAACCAATCGCAATATTTCATAATATCTATTTCTCTTGACTTTCAATGTGATCTCGACAATTATAGGCCCCCTTAGCTGTGCTAAAAGTAGACTCGCTATCATATGTAACATGAAAGTTTAAAACTTTCGTCGACACGAGTAATTGTAGGTTTAAAAAAATATTTGAATTTGATGAAATGATTTCGCCACTGACATATCAAAATGTCCTTATGAAAAAATGCTTAAAACGCTACTTTAGTTGCTGGAAAAACAATTTTTTTTTTATTCATACTTTCGTGATGTTTATACAAAGACTCGCTAATCTACTTTGTATTTTTCTCAATAACTTTATGAAATAATACATCGATTTTTTCTAAAAGTTATTCTCATCAAGATCTTTCAAGCCGTTATTGGATATTAAAAGGATAAACAACAGTCAGATAAAAATTTTAATTTTCGTAGAATTGGTGACATTTATAAAACGTTTATTTATTACAAGAAAAATTACGGGCGAACAAAGTACACTTGTGAGAAGTGAAACCTGCATTGTGCATGAACCTCTAAACTGCAGATGAAGTCCTGGTACATGTTGCTAGGATGACGCATGATTTCAACCGCTATGAAAGACATTACTATCACCGCTACCATATTTATGTTTTCCTGGTGTCTATGTGTCATGACGTAAGAAATCAGAATATTGTCGCGTAGCAACGCTTCGACATACATGACGAGAGTTGTCAAACTTGAAGGCATTGATAATTTCGACAGCTCCGAGAACAATACTCGTAGCTCAGCGGAAAAGTGTTAACTTTAGACGCTGGAGACCCGGGTACGATTCCTACCAGCGTAACGAGTTTTTTGGTTTTGTAAAATTAAAGAAAATTTCTAGTGAGTTCAGGATAAAATCAAACAGAAAAAAAGGATGGATAATATATAAAAATAGTTAAAAGAAATTTTTAGTACAATTTAAATTTAAAGATCGAAGAGAATCATTTGAAAATGGAACAGACCCGGGGGTATATAAGCCTTAAAAAGCGTGGCTTAGTGCGGATCTAGTTCAGACTAGAAAGTAAAAAGGAAAGTAAAGAAGTTTTCACTTCAAAAAATTTGATTACAGACAGACACTACAGATTTCAATAGTACTCGTAGTATTGATGAGCTTGTAAGTACACTTCGGTCACGAGATTAAATGACCAGACCGCGTCATGACGCTAATATCATACTGTTAACAAATGTGATATAAAATGCGTATTTACCTTGATAAGAAAAGTCCTAGTATGGTCCCAATCTGCGGTGTCAGCGATTTCATCTTCAAATAGGTCGGCGTCGTTTTGTGTTGAACATAAACTTTCCAATAACTTCTTGTCGACAGGATCTCTAAAATTAATATTCCATAAAATACGAGCTATTCATTAATCATTTTTGGATTCTTTACACAAAAAAATATAGTACAGAAGGAATTTATTAAAAAAGAATTTTTAAATAATTTCTATGAATATTTTTTACTGCTTTGAGCTTACACTACTTACGTCACTTATTATGTCAGAAAAACCTCTAAAAGTAAGGCTAATTTGTATTTCTATTTGATAAAGATATAGGAGAAAAGAAATTGATACAAAAATCTATGAATATTTATGCTGCTGGTATTTATAGTGCTTTTTACTGATAGGTTTTTATTCTTATGGAACCCTTTGTCACTATATTGACTATCTTAATTTAAGCTACAGAATAACATTAATACTTTGATCATCACAGAAAATATGCGCTCTGTATACTGATAATATATATTAGTTTCGCCTACAGTATTATATTTTAAAAATAGTAGTAGTATACAACCCTAATTCGAATCTACGTGGTATATAAAAATGTAAAAAAAACAAAACTACCCGCAGTTTAAAATATAACTTACCCATAAGCAACATAGCGTTCAGCCACCGATTTTTTTGCCTGGTTAACATTGCAAATCGTCAATGCTGGAAATGGTAATTTATTCAGTGGCATATCTTCTGGATTGATGCTAACAATCATTGGTGACATCCGCCATTTTGCGTATACGTTTAAAATGAAGAATCCAGCGCATATTAAAGAGCAACTGAATGCAATGAGCCAGAAAAACCTGCACATAATATTTAATTATATTTGACACGCCACTCAATAATCGCGTACCCATAATACATCCATATACCTACAACACGGACTAGTAAAAAAATAAGGACTCCATGTCACCTTACATAACAGTGTAGCACCAAAACAAGCCGATTAACGTGTAAATACATAGCCCCACGCACACACTTACACTACAAACAGGCAGATAGGCGGCCATTATGAGAATTGTCATCGTCTGTGACAGATTAATTTGCGTCTCAATAAATTATTTTAAAAATGCCGTCGTGCGTTGTGAAAAAGTGTAAAAACGACACTAGCATAACGGTGCTTCACTTGCTAATATCATGGCGGGGAGTCCTTCTTTTTTTTACTCGTTCGTGACCTACAAATAAATTTTGGAACGAACATTGCTCCGTAGTTTTTCCAAGTCAACTGGATGTATAACAACATAGATACACTCAACCAAAAAGTATTTTCAACTTTCTTCTAGTTTGTGTTAATTTGGATTTATCGCTAATAAGTCGCAATAAATCGTTTAACTATCGCACTGCGTATTGTGGTACGGAGCTCGTAGCTGTAGTCAAGCGCAAGTAATATAGCGGAACCTGATTTGTTATAATATTTCTTTTTATTTCCTTCATTTTTATAGAGAACAGCATTAAATGATTACATTATTTTTCATTATTTCAAGGAATGCGAATTATAATTAATTGTATGTTATCTAAGGACCTGTTTAACCTTTACTACCACCATACCTTTCAAACCAGGTTAATTTTTTTTCTCCAATATACCGCAATCCATGCAGTGTCGACGTGAGTAGATATTCTCTTAAATCCTTTGTAACAGTTTTGTTACGGATTCTTATATTATTACTTTGTTCACGTGGTACCTTGAATGAAGATTAGTTATCACATGAACAAGAAGGATCTGGAACACGTAGCGAATAAAGATGGTACTGCCCGTGTCTCAATACGATATCCGTGATCAAGTGTGTTTTGTCTCTGCTTTATGACTGTGTATAAAAGAGACAACAATATTGATGATGGTTTAAGTATTAAGACATCTGGAATACGGACCTCTATAAATAAATTTAAATGTTTTATAAAAAATGGCTCTGTCGTAAATCCTATTACCTCCATAGATGAATATCTAAGTGATCGGACAGCCTGGGACTAGATTATGATTATTTTATAGCAATAGAAATGACTGTACAACATTGTATATTTTTATTGAAAAGAGCGCATAAAAAGAATGCTGGGAGAGTTTCTTGAGCGGCTTCTTCTCTCTCTGAGCGCCATTTGTTTCAGAAGCGGTAGTAGTATCTAGTATACTAGAAATGACATCAGAAAGAATTCTAAAGGAATCAATTTTGAGAAAATAAATGCCTGCCTGACTGCCAGTAAATTATGAATGTTGGAGTGTTTTGTTGTCATTTTTTCTTTACGGAAGTGAGACTATTATTCAAAAATAGCATTGTCACGCGTTTTTTTCTGCTAAGGACTACAATATAATACAATATTTTTGTAGAACATTGTATTTACATATCACTCAAATATCAAACCAGCGGAAAGAGCTTGTTTGCTGAAAGAATCTTTTAATTAGTTTTGCATTGCACATGTAGATACAACCAAACTATGGAATGAGCTTCATTGCGTGTTGTTTCTAGCACGATACGGCATTATAGCAGGGGCGTAGCTACCACCGTATCTGCAGTATCAATTATACGCGCGGAAGCAAAAATTAATAAAAAGTTTTGTTGCTTCCCGAAAAAAAGGACAAGGAGAGTGTACATTTAATTTGCATTGTTCGTAAAAAAATTGGAAGATGTGACAGATAGATAATTATGATTAATAAATATTTCTTTTAATTTTATGGATTTTTTTTTATGAGAAATCTTTACCCATCTTTAGGGCCCCCAAGCAAATATTTATGCGGGGCCCCGCCAAGTCAAGCTTCGCCACTGCATTATAGAATCATAGTAGCCTCTGGAAGTACACCATGTTTATCAATTGTATTGAAAAAAAAAAACTTTACTAAACACAATTGATTTATATGATAACATACGGCAAACATTTTATACGACTATTACGTAGCTTTTTGACACTCGCAAGTTCGCGATTTTAACAAGAACCCTCAGTTTGGATACCTATTTTTATAACCTACGTCTTAGAGAATCATTGAGAGCAAAATTCGATGTATGCGATGTATATGCTTTTACAACAAGATCCCAGAAAATGTTCAAAACAAATGTATTACGTTATTCAAAAGAATTGTTAAAAAACGTTTGTGTTGTAAAGGTTACTATAACATAAATGACTTTCTTAATGATACCACAGATTGGGAATGGAGCGACCGCCCTCAGGCTATTAAATAATAAGTTTAATTGTACAATGTTACTTTGTAAATGTTACTTTAATTGTAAAAAATATTTTTGATGAAAAAAAAAAGCCCGCTGAGTTTGTTGCGCCCATTCTTCTCAGGCCTGAGGCATTCACTTTGGAATGGGTGGTAGTTTTTTTTGACTTTCAATAAGTGATTTCACATCCTATTTTGAATAAAAATATTTGAATTTGAATTATGTATTAAGTATTAGTAAGAATATAATTTTGTATTGCCAATACAAATTGACTGTCAACATACCTCCTTATTCAAAGCTGTCTTTCTATCCCAAGTGTACCAGGGTGTGGAATATTGTGGTATATTATCATGACGTATCCATTCATTATGCTGAAACAAAAAACCATTTAATTAAATTATAATTTTATATTCACAAAATACTCATGTAACAAAGTGGAAACTTCTTTAGTTGCTGTTAATTATTATTATCTCCATTATCTGTTTAAGATTTATTTTGTCGGTATTTAAGGAGGTTTTGTTACCAGGCGAACATAAGGGTATAGAAAATGGATGATGACCGATTCTCAGACCTACCAAATATATCGTAAGACGCATGACGTACCGTTGTCATAGTGATAGTATTATATTTTATTATTATTACTTGTATTTAATCATTAAATTATTATTATTATTGTATTTTATACTTTAGTCTGTGCTTTTCTTATTATATAATATACTGCATTATTATTTTGACAAGTTAAAAATATATCTATTTATAATTTAGAATTAATTAGAGCCACATTTATTTTTTTATCTTACATGTTGATTCCGCCTGTAAAAGTTCACTAACTCAGCTATGTATCAACTTCTAAGACATTGATTATGTAATTTTATCAGTGTATTTAGGGCTCCTGTGCACAGGATACCGGCTAGATTATGGGTACCACAACGGCGCCTATTTCTGCCGTGAAGCAGTATTGTGTAAGCATTATTCTGATTCGGTCTGAAAGGCGCCGTAGGTAGTGAAATTACTGGGCAAATGAGATTTAACATCTTATTTCTTAAAGTAACGAGCGCAATTGTAGTGCCGCTCAGAATTTTTGGGTTTGTCAAGATGCTTGAGCGGCAATGCATTGTAATGGGCAGGGCGTATCAATTACCTTCAGCTAAACGTCCTCCTCGTCTCGTCCCTTCATCATCATCATCATCTTCAACCAGAAAACGTCCACTGCTGGACAAAGGCCTCCCCCAAAGATTTCCACGACAATCGGTCCTGCGCTGCCCTCATCCGACGTATTCCGGCGATCTTGACCAGATCGTGGGTCAAACTTATGGGGGGTCTACCAACACGTGCGTCAACACAACCCTTATTGTCATAAAAAAAGTGAGCGGTAATGATCACTCACCACCTAATAAAAACTTAAGCGGTATCTGCAAAATTAATTAATACGTTAATAAAATGGAAAAGCGTTACCATTTTTGAGGAAATAGAACCTCCCCCAATTCTCTTTTCTTTGCTTTTAATCGCCATTTTTAACACTGATTAACTTTGATGGTATGTCGTGACCAAAATCATCATCTAAATGCCACGTAGTCCAGCGTTGAACTTTCCAACATTACTTTGTTCCTAACTCAATTTCCACCACCCAATATTTGCGGTGTAATCGGTTGATTTAAGATCGCTTGATAAATCACCCTTGTCGCGCCCAACAACTGTCTGTGGCAAATTATATACTTTAAACTAGAATTATCGGCTTGTCCTTCTGATATTAAGTAACGGTTGTTACACTCAATCGTAAATCAAGGAGCTATTTCTTAAGTAGATGGACAATAGTCGTTATCTTTTTAACCGACTTCAAAAAAGGTGGAGGTTCTCAATTCGTCGGTATGTTTTTTTACACAAATTTACGAATAACTCAATACGCACGCAAACCGATTTGGATGATTCTTTTTTTATTGGAGAGGATATACTTTAAAGGTAGTTTGGTGAGAGTTTAGTTATGTTCTGATTATGGGATCCATGACAAAGTAACGGAACTATTCAATTGTTAGGAGCAAAATAACGATACTCGGCCGAATCTTTTTTATGCTATCCGGATATTTAAGTCATATACCAACACATAGTTATGGTCTAGTAATTGTCTTAGTCGAATATGATGATCAATGGGCCTCCTTAACGACTTACAGTAAGGGTGCGATCTGTGGCAGAATTTCTATCTGTTTGTAATCAAATTGCAATATGCTAACGTTCATTACTGCATGGCAAAATTTAGTAGATCAACACATATTTAGACAAATGACTAGTCGGTGTCAGCCAAGGTAGGTTTGTACATACATAGTTATAGGTGAGATGTGCTTTAGTCGCACGTGCGACGTTAGGAGGCGAGAGGCGAGAGTGGGTCCGCGGCGGGAGGACACCGATTCCAAAAATAACAATAATCGTAGCTAGAATTAGATTGTATAAAAAATACGCAATTATTTTTATACTTTTTAGTGCACTTATCTATTGTTTTGGAATAGCGTTTTTGAAGTCGGTTGTTTTTTTGTCAATTTTTTTATTATTTATGGTTCCGTACCTCAAAACGAAAAAAGGAACCCTTATAGTATCACTTTATTGACCGTCCGTGCGTCCATCCGTCAGTCTATCTGTGGGTCTGTCAAGACACTTTACCTCGGAAACCTTTGAAGGTATTGAGTTGAAATTGAAACGATATATCATACATATTAGATATCCATAGTTTCTTGAAGCAGTGAAAAATAAAAACATCTAAGTTAACGTAAAAAAAAGATAGGGCCGAATATGCATCAATAAACATATATTTAGTAACTCTTAAGGGAATCAAGATTTATAGGGTATTTTCCGTTGACCTAACACTATGAAATTTGGCAAGTAATACTGTCTTATAATAAAAACAGGGTCAAAAAGTGAGAAAAACGGGCGTAAGAAACTCAGCGGTCTTCATTTTTTCATAAAAATTTTGCTGCAATATAATATCGTACAATAAAATTTAATATTTATAGCCTGAGGGCGGTCGATCCATTCCCAAACAGTCCTAAATCTGGAACAAATACGTATCAACGGTGCTGATACGTATTGAACTGAATTTTACATTGATTATGTGGTGAAAAAGCATTACTAAATTATCTCAACGTTTTGTTTTTTTTTGTTTTTAAGGGAAACGTTGTTTTACAGTTTTTGTCCATCTACCGCATGTGGCTATGATGCCCACACATAACAAAGGTTTTTTTTATCTTTATATAAGAGATTTCCACGTATATAGTCACTCATCACGATATCTCTGGAACCATTAGAGCTAAAGACTTGAAATTTGGTTGGAATATTCTTTTCTCCGAGTAGAGGTCAGCTAAGAATTTTCCAAAATTCCATCCGCAAGAGTCTTTTTTATTATGAACAGAACAACGTCAGTCGGGTCAGCTAGTTATGAATAAATAAAGCATAGTTTATATAAATTTGTTTTTTTTTTATTTCCGTTATTATGACGATATTAATGTGTTATGTGACCTATGTGAAAAAATGTTTTTTTTTTATAATCTTAAGGGAATGGTATTTGATAAACCCTGCCCATTACGATGCAGTGCAATAGCGCCCGTCACCAAACATAAGATGTTAAGTCCCATTTGCCCAGTAATTTCACTAGTTACGGCGCCCTTCAAACCGAAACACAATAATGCTTACACATTACTGCTTCACGGCAGAAATAGGCGTCATTGTGGTACCCATAATTTAGCCGGCATCCTGTGCAAAGGAGCCTCTCACTGGTAAACACAAGCTTTCCGCACTGCTGCAAATAAACTGTCCACTGCATTGGGAGACAGGTGCGACTTTCAAGACTGTGTAACTTATAAATTATAATCATGATGATGCACAAAAATGGGTTGTAAAGGAGACGTAAATAGGGATAAAGAGTTTCTGTGTCCAGAAGTTTCTTTTCTGTTATAGCTATTTACATACTTCTGTTGATGTTGTAGATGAGGCACGAAGAAGCGACATCTCTACGCAACGCCAAGGTATCCATTCGTTCACCGAATAAATACTGGTAGGCTGGCGACTTTTGAGTCTGTCACACAACACAAGCGATAAATTCCGTCTAGCTAATCTTTCACTCCACTTTCAAAAATGGCCGCCCGACTCTAATTGAAGTCTACAGAAAAGAGACGAGAGTTATACTAATATTTGGACCGATAAAGTTTCTAATATTCAGTACAAATTAACATAATAGTTATAGCAGTGAAAATATCTATATTTTTTGTTAGAAATGTTTACCTTATTAAAAAGGGTTATAAATTAATATCAATATCAACTTTGTAGCGTCTATTTCAAAACGGTACTTTGAAGTCTAGTTTTGTTGTTATTAATATATTTTACCAACATTGTAGGATCGTAAATGTAACGCTTTGACTAGCGTACACGTATATGATATAAAATAACCGTTAATTATTAACTGTGTAAGCACGCGACTTTCACAGAAAAAATGTTATTTAATGCTTTGTTATTTAAAGTTTGTACGTACAATTATGCCATTAAAATTATTATCGCAAAGGCAATCACAATATTCTTTCAGTGTATTTGCATGTCCACCTCCAGGAAATGCCTCCAATTTGTCAATTTTATATTGTACTTTCATTAGTCAATCTATCACTGCAATCTTAATTACAATACATTTGCTTTTATTCAAATGAACTGGGTATTTGTATCATACAATTACAAATGTATTTGTTCCGTCTAGGTTTTTTAGGTGAAAACAAAACAAGCAGAGATTTTGAGTAACGTTTCCACGTGGAAAAATCGTTTTATTACATACGCATACATACAATTATTTATAATATTATGTACAATAAGTCCGTTGAAAAGAATTTCTATAAATAGCAACTGAAAGTCATAGGAAAGAATAGGCTGACGCACTTGCACTTTGAAGATCTAGATTCTAGAAGAAGAACGAAGAGGAGATCGAAGGAGAATGGAGGCATCGTGACCTCACTCCAGGGCGTTAAGTGTTGGGGGTCACCGGGACCGCAGTTATCGCGCTAGAGGCGTTGATACCCGAGGAAGGATGAAGGTTTTCACCAGCGCTGTTGTTGTTGGTGAGGGGCGGGAGCGTTGTGAGCGACCTGCGCGTGGGCAGCTAAGTGAGCGGCACGAGCGGCGGCCACCTCAGGGGTCTCTAAGATACCAGCTCCGTTCTGGGCCAGCTTGATGTTAGCGGGAGGTCCTTGCCATGAAGGAGCACCGTTCCATTGGTTTTGAGCTGGGGCGTTCCATTGGTTTTGAGCTGGAGAGTCCCATTGGTTGTGAGCGGGGGCGTTCCACTGGTTTTGTGCGGGCTTGGCAGCGTTGAGAGCGGCCAGGTGAGCGGCGCGGGCTTGAGCTACTTCAGGTGTTTCGGCGACTGGGGCGGGGGCACCAGCGTTCCACGCGGGGGCAGCAGGTGCGGAGTTCCACTGGTGAGAGGGGGCGCCGTTCCACTGGTTGGCTTGAGCACCGTTCCACTGGTTGGCTGGAGCACCGTTCCACTGGTTAGCGGGAGCACCGTTCCATTTTCCCTCAGATTGTTGCCAGTACTCTTCGTTGTCCCAACGGGGGTCGTATGAGCCATCGTCCTGGGGGTTGTTGTTGTTTTGTGCTGCCTGTTGTAACGCGGAGAGATGGGCTGCCCGAGCCTGGGCGACTTCCGGTGTATCTAAGATATTCCGTCCGTCTTGGGAGAGAGCGATGTTGGCGGGGGGACCGGCCCAACCGGAAGCATGAGCTCCGCACGCCAACGCCAAACATACAACAATCTGTTGACAAATAACACACTGTATTCCATATTTGAAAAAAATATATATAAAAAGAATAAATATATGAAAAGTATTTGAACTGGAGCAACTTCTAATCTTATACTAAGGAGTAGCTCAACTGAAAGAATTGCAAACCAATAATCAACAATTAAATGTTGATTGACGTTAACTACGGAACCTACCCAAACTAGTTCTTAGTACTTGTATAGTTTGTTTATTTCTTAGTATGTCCTAGTTAAGTTTTGTTAATGTTTACATTTAATGGTTGTAATTATATTGAACAGTCGAATGGTAATTAATAGTTGCTGAGTACATTCGAAATTATTTACGAATAATTACTTATTTCGGTATTTAGATCATTTATCGTAGAGGTGTGAATGAATCTATTGTAAAATTCGCTATTGATATTAAGATTATAATCAAAAGATAATCGGAAAAGTCTTGTGGCAAAGGTTGGTCATAATTTTGTTGCATTTGATATTAATTATCATGTTAAAGATCGCGTAAAATGTCAATGAATTAACTGGTGCGTAATAAAATACGTAGCTTATGAGATTACTATGGAATTTGTGGCGAATGTTAGTTCAGTATCACGTAATTATGTCATGGCTTTACACTCTGTGGTCAGTCATGCCAGGCGTCTTACATTGAAGACTTCATTATAATGTTGTTAAGACGCGTTGCTCCTAATAATCTCATTATTGATTTCATTAACTTTGACATTATTTAGCTTCCATATATTGTACTAAAAGGGAGCGTGGAAACTATGCCTTTAGGTTTAATTTGGCATTGTTTAGTTATTACTAGTGCTAACATCTCGTACATGTTTTAAAGAAACAAAAATTTCTCACTAATACTGTCAAGTTAGTTCACATAGCATTCATAACAAATAGAACAATGAGGTTGCATTAAATTCAACTGTATACATTCTGTGGATAATAAATTTTATATTCTAAAAGCACGTCATGTTGCAAAATAATAGATATTATCACTATCTTTGTTAGCTTTCATGATATTTCTTGCCCTTGGTTTATATTTTTACTGTTGAATGGCGAAATTTCTGGCATGCGCAACATTTACAATAATATTATGATGTGAAATAAAAAAAAACCAGGTGCCTCTGTAGCGTTAATTGTTATTTGAATTTAAACGAATTTCAATCATGTTATTTGTTTTGTTTATACAAATTAAGACAGCTATGTGCATGTTATCTGATAAGTATGAAATCGAAATTGACTAACGCAAAAAATCTTACTATTTGATCCAATTGTTTCTAAAGTCACGATTTATAAAAATATATGGAAAGTGAATCTGTATTGCTTCGAGCCGAGATCAGTTATCATCTGTAGTTGGATAACAAAAAATGGCTGAGATATTTAAAGCGTCCATTTAGGCGCGCACTGTTATTGGACACCTGTGAGTTATTTGAACCTACGCTTTCATTTGTTCGTGATTATTAAAAGTAAGTACCAAGTGAATGGCAAGGTTTGAAGGCTAGTTGAAGGCCAGTAAGCAGGAAGCCAGCAATCCGGAGCAGCCCACAAACATTCATTAACTGGTAACTGGTTACCCTCGTGTATTAAATTGACATTTGCCTGCCCTTTTTTATGTGCCCTATTTATGTCTTTACCGCGTTCCATTTTTATCATCGATATTACCGTGGCTATTATTGCTTTTACTTCCTGAAGATATTCAGAGATATTAAGAGCATATCTTGGAAGACATGAAGTTTTAAAAATAGCCTACGAAATTTTAACAACTTTATTTTACATAACTAAAGTTAAATTAGTAAAATATTATATTTAGCTTCAAGACTCTCCGAATTAAATAAATATATATTTATACAGAGAGAAATCTAGCGGTTAATAATTATGTAATTGACTTAGAAAAATATTCAACAAGTCAATAAAACTAAAAATATAGAGCGAGAGACATATAAAAATAAGGCAAGACTAAATTCAAGAATACATTTTATATTTCGTATTTAAATCAAGTGCCTTTTAGGTCTTATGCGAAATATGCTAATGGATAAATAAAGTATTTAAATTGTTGCACCGGATGTTGTTATATTGGATTTAATCTCTTAATACCAGTAGGCGGCTAGTAATCAGAAAATAATAATCCTAAATACAGATTTTGTAGGACAAGCCGTTCTTGGAAATTTAAAACGTCTCGATGCAAAGTTTATCTTTTGAGGGTATTTTAAAATTTACCCTTAAACTACGAAATGACTCAAATCTATATAAAACTATAATCATAATAATAATAAGCATCAGATTAAGCTTTTTTTCGATACATGTAAACGTTTTAATTAGGTTTGCCGTAAAACGTAAAAAAGGCAAGATATATTCTGTCTCATTGATAACAATGTCTTTTCTGCGAATGAAGTTGGTTTTCATCGACGAAAATATAAGTCTCATTCGATTTTTATTTGAATAACCCTTAGGTTGCAATCATGATAAAGCGTATATTTTAGCTATTATCTAAATGAGTTCTATTAAACATTTGATTCACGTTGATCTTATCGATTGCGTAGGCGCCCCAGGCGCCGCCATTCTGAGATGAATATTACTGATTATTACTATATTCTTATATATAAGGATTTTGTTTTACAAGCTCGGTATAATGACAAAAACTACACTATGCACTATTTTGCCTCGTTCTCTTTCTGGAAATACCATTTAAATGGTAATTTTGGAATTTTCCTCACTATCGATTGTAACAAAGTATAAAACATGGATTCTTTAAATATATATTTATCAGCAGTTGACATTGTAGTTAATTTATGCTTATTACGTTTTTACCTTTACTATATTTGGGCAGATAAGCCTTGATTTCAGGAAAGTCTACATACATACGTCACTCTACTTTCAATTTAAAATAAACTTGACAATTGAATGCCGGTTGTTAGTTGTGAATTTGGCAATGATCATGAGGATTTTGTCTACTATTATATAGTTTTTAATATGGTAAGTATCGACATAATTTCATTAAATAATGCAATCGACTATTTCGTACATTACACTCAAGTAAGATATTGTAATATCATTGAGTAATACGCTTTCAGAATACTATTTGCAAATGTCATATTCTATGTACCTATCTAATATTAATACAATTTCGTAATGTGTCTAATGCATACATAAATTGAGCTTACCATGACGCTAAATTTATAAATAAGCAACATCTAACCTTAATTAAAACATAGATAAGATATCTTGAAATGGATTAACAAACAACGTGTATATGCAATAATTTCACGCGCCAATTAAATTTTTAAATTATGTGAATATTAGACAAACTTCTTACGAAGAATTTGTACAAATTTCATAAATCGTGACCTAGCGTAAGTGAGATAGCAGATATAAACGTATAATTGTTAGAAAATTGGAGCAATACCTGCGTGTGCGTTTCATATTATTTTAACTTACGACACCACGCCTTGATACATCATGAAAATTTTCACGGCACGGATCATTGAACAATTGTGTGCAACGAATTTAAAATTACAACGATGTTAGTGAAATATAGAGGTTTTACATCGCGTATGAAACATATTATTGTACAACATAAAGTATGCTGCACTATTGAATATACAAACAGAAGTTTGTTGAAATCATTTTGATTGTTAAATGAATTTAGTATGAAGCGTGTTAGGAAAAGTCGATTTATAAGTAGGCAATTGTGAAAACCACTTGTCAATCGACGCAAAATCAGATCAGCAAATCCAATAGTTGTCGAAGGTCAACTATCACACCTTAGTACTGACAAAGGCATGTTTGAAAACAAGACACCATTACTTGTTCTGTATAACAACGATACTGTTATTATAACGAATGATAAATGAACTGGCGCCGTTAATCATTTCAATCTTAATATTTGCAGTGATTTATTATCAACGAATTTGACTATTGTTTGTTGATATCTTATTTAAAGATCACAATACAGTAAGAGAAGAAGTAAGAAATAAATTATGGAAAAGAGATTGAAGCGTAGAATTACTCACCATGGATTTCATTTTTGTTTTTAGAAGTGAAGCACAGAGAAAAAGAAGAAAAGTTTTGTTATAGTTATTTGTTTATAGCGCTGATGGAAGACTCTAGTCCTCCAGGATTCGCTATGTCTAAGTGCAACTTGCGTCTGTATGAAATGAGGGCGGGAGCCAGCTTATATACTTCAGCGCATGCGCAGAGGGGGTGCTGAGTGCTTACGCGTGAAAGTATTGGGGCATGCCATTGATAATAGCCGACTGTCATAAGCATGTTTTTCAATGGCAATTTTTAGCTTTATTTAATTCCGTGCAGTGATGTATAACTGTCGTATTTGAAAATATTTCGGACCACTTCATTTGCCTAACAGGTACCTTATTAATTTTGTAAGCTAGGACTCTCGAACGAAATACAAAGTATGACCGTTGAAGTTCTAATGTAAATAGAGATTTAAGTAAAAAGAAATTGATTAAAATGCAATTTTTAAGTCTTCTTTTTAAATATAAATATTTCTATTCAATGATGAATATTTCCATCACCTACTGAAATAATCTATCACCCCTTTGATATGATTCGCATGAGATCCGAGATGAACTGGCGCAAGAGGCAAGTACGTATTCAAAAAGGGTCATTCTTAATTATTATCCTTTGAATTTTTGTCTAATACGGTTATTTTTTCTCTTCATTCTTGGTAGGTCTATGACGTGTAAAAATATAGACTTAAGATATTCACAGACTGTTGTATTAAACATCTAAATAATTTATTCTTCTTATTCTCGTTTATTCTGTAACATTTTGATAATATTGCATCATTATATAATTCTAGTATTACATTAGATATCATTTTTGATTTTAATATACTTAAGTTACTATTAAAGTTTCTTTTACTGTCTATATTATTTTACGGTGTAACTTTTTTTTTAATTAACAATTTTATCTTTGAAACAACTAGTGTAAATCAAAATTTGCAGTTTACAAACTAGGTATGACTACTTTTCGAGTCGGAGGTGCAAACTCAGGTGGAATTATCTCCGCCGTTTGTAGACCAATTTGAAATAATTTTTTTTCGTTTGAAACAAGATTCCCAGAAACAATTTATGTAAAATTGTTAAGAAGGAAGAGAAATAATAGATTATGTTATATATTATTTATTAATTTATAATTTAATTATTATTACATTATAGAATATGATCAATGAAAATTTCTCCATACAAACATGCTACTACTCCATTTTAGTGACATTGATATTTCGTGACACTAAAATAATCACATTCCGAACCTTATTAAAAATAAAGAGAAGGCTTCTCATTTAAAAAAAAACATTTTTTTAGTCAAACAATGCTTCTATGATTTAACTATACTAATTGTGAGGACTATTTATAATATAATAATAATAAATCTCTTTATTCAGACCAACTTAGTATCTATTTACAAAGTATTATGATCTACAATCTATGAATATAACAAATTTATTTGTGTTGCTGAACTAGTCTTAACATATTCTATTCAAATACTGAACTATTTTTTGTAGGTCTGTTTGCCAATCGGCAAAGGCCTCCTCCAAACCTTTTCCATTCCTGCCTATCTTGGGCAACTCTATTCCATGTAACTCCTGCTACTACTTGTCTTACATCATCATCCCACCTTTTCTGTGATCTGCCCCTTTTCTTTTTCCCTTCTCTAGGGTACCATCGTGTCACAATTTTGCTCCATTTCTCTTGACCTCTTATCATGTGCCCTGCCCATTTTCATTTGAGTCTTTTGATTTCGGATTTTATGTCTATGACCTTCGTCTTTTTTCTAATGACATGGTTTTTTATTCTGTCCAACCTTTTCACATTCAGCATACATCTTTCCATTGCATGTTGGCAGGATTCCAGATTTCTCGTCGTATTTTGTTTTAAAGGCTATGTTTGGCTGCCATACATTAAGACAGGTAGTACGCAGGTGTTAAATAGTTCTTTCTTTACATTAATGTGAAGAGTTATGTCTTTCATGGCCTCTCTCAGGCATTTATAATATACTTATATAATATTATAAAAATAAATAGGTATATTCATAATAATAGTTGATAAATCCATGGCTCTTACTTCATAATATTATTTTGTAACTTTATTATTTTATATTAAAGTTTGCTGTGCCCTTGCAGGGCGTCACATCTTGCTGTATATTGTACCACCTTTTCTGTAATAATATGAATTTATTTAAAGATTTTGATTGTTCCCGCCGTTATAAGACAAATTTAATAATTGAATCGATGAGTAACTTCTCAAACTTTTACATATACACCGATTTTTGTATTTTACAGCAAATCCAGCATTTGTAAACAGTCTAACTTTATATGAATATTTAGTACCTACCTAGTATTATTTGGTGAAGTAGAACTGATAGAGAAGACCACAGATGACCAGTGGAACATTTTTAAATATAAGTATGTCAGGTGACAAGATAAAACTGTCTCAATTTATATTTTTTTATCAAATTAGGGACAAGACGAGCAGGTACATACGTTCAGCTGATGGTAGTTGATACGCCCTGCCCATTACAATGCAGTGCCGCTCAGGATTCTTGAAAAAACCCAAGAAATCTGAGCGGCACTGCAACTGTGCTCGTCACCTTGCGATATAAGATGTTAAGTCTCATTTGCCCAGTATTTTCGGCGCCCTTCAGACCGAAACACAGCAATGCTTACACATTACTGCTTCACGACAGAAATAGGCGCCGTTATGGTACCCATAATCTAGCCGGCATCCTGTGGAAATGAGCCTCCCACTGGTAAATAATATACTGGTATAATAATAGAAATTGAAGGGGAATTAAAACAATACCAATCGAAATGATCGTTCGATATTCCTTCTTTTATTTTTAGTTTGCATTCATTATGTATATTCATCATGTATCCTAGCGGTTTTTGCGGCTAGGCCCGCTGACCACATCATGAAAAAGTACCTTTCCATGGCGACATTAAGGAGAGGGAGAGATAGACAGCAAACTAACTGGATGACAATCTGGAAGGACATGAAAAGACTTGGCCTGACAGGGAATAATTTTACCAGTGAATTGAATGGTGCCAAATGATTAAGAAATCCAACCCCGCGTAACTTGAAGAGGCAAGAACAAAGAAGAAGACTGTAGCCATGTTTGGGCTTATTAGAATTGTCATGAGACGTTATTTAATATATAAATACCCAACTTAAGCTGTAATGGTATTGCCGAGCGTTTCTAGTACTACTCTTTATTTATGGAATAGGAGGACAAACGAGCGTACGGGTCACCTGGTGTTAAGTGATCACCGCCGCAAACATTCTCTAGCAACACCAGAGGCATCACAAGAGCGTTGCCGGCCTTAAGGAAGGTGTACGCGCTTTTTTTGAAGGTACCCATGTTGTATCGTCCCGGAAACACTGCACAAGGAAGCTCATTCCACAGCGTTGTAGTACGTGGAAGAAAGCTCCTTGAAAACCGCACTGTGGAGGACCGCCACACATCGAGATGGTGGGGATGATATCCTAACTTGTGGCGTGTCGTGCGAAGGAGGTTTCTTCTTGTAATATACTGATATATGCAAATGTTAATAAATGTAGACATAATGTGATACTTATGTTATCAATGTTTGATTGCCGATTTATTAGGTAACTTAAAAGTGTGAAATAAAAATAACTCCAAAAAATATCGATATTAAAAATGAATATCTAAGTGGTCGGACAACCTGGGACTAGATTACGATTATTTTATAGCAATAGCCATGATAGTACAATATTGTATATTTTTATTAAAAACAGCGCAAAAAAAGAATGCTGGGAGAGTTTCTTGCGCCGCTCCTTCTCTCTCACAGCGCCATTTGTTTCTGAAGCGGTAGTAGTATCTAGTCTATTAGAAATGACATCAAAAAGAATTGAAAAGGAATCAATTTTGAGAAAATAAATGACATTTATCCTTATTAATATAATATCAAGGAATCCATGAACATAAGTGCAGTTAATGTTCGTGTTGAATAGAATGTAGGCGGCGGTGATCACTTAACATCAAGGGACCCGTACAGTCGTAAGTCTCTTACAAAAGAAAAATACTTTAAACTGGTAGGTAGGTAACTAAAAAGTATAAAATAAATTTTCGCTACATTTAAGGTGGTAATTACTATGTACCATCACCTATATTAGTCACCTTACTTTAAAGTAATAAGTATGTCATCAAAATATTGAACTAAATTATTCCACTTAATGGATAACCTTGATATACTCGAAATCACGTATTAAGAGACGAGTTTCAATCTTTAAGATCACTAGGAAAAGCAGTAAAGTTCCATAATGTCGATATATAAGTTGATATCGCCAAAAAAGGCTTTATCTCAAGAAGAACTCCGTGCCCTTTTATGTAGATTATAAATAACTTAAATCGGATTGAGGACGTATTTCATATTACTTACTGTACATTCATATTACTTTATGACCTCTGCAATCGAGACATTTCTCCTTGATATAATATAGTAAATGTTTCTTTAATAGGTACTACATGTTTCTATGTAGTTAGAATTATTTCACGTGACTTTGTCCACGTAGGTTTTCGTTATGGCCAGCCTAGTGAAAATCTCTAAGAAAATAGCAATTCACTCGATTGTATGAAACGTGCAGTGATTGATAGATTGACACCTGACGGCTATAATATTGTAAAAACGGAGATAGCCGAAATCCACAACGTTCAACTATTTGTTAGTTACAATTTCAAAAATAAAAATAATACAAAATAAAATATAATCTTTTTATTTTTAAATAAGTTGATAACATCGTAAGTATCTCAAACTTTCTTCCGCTTACTAATAAATTTTTAAATGAAGTTCAACATTGGATAGAAATCGGTATGACATTGGTACAGTAAGACTTCGTATGGATAGTTTCGTACGATAAATATGTCTAAATTCTTATTTGAGGCCCACTGTACCCCACTTGTACATACATGCGTACGTAGTATATGTACGGTGTACCCCACTTCACCACAAAAGTGCCCTCTAAATTTTTCCAGGGAATCACGCGCCACACAGTTCATTTAATTTTTTTGTTTATAATTTAATATTTTTGTTACATTTAATTTAATGTATTATTTTAAGATTTATACCTACTGTAAATTGAAGGTGTGTGTTTTTATTACTTATAAAGTGCTTCTATTCTATTCTATTCTAAATACAAAATATAATTGGAGACCTGGTATGGCTTGAGTGACACCAGCTTCGGTTCCTAACCGAGGCTTTAACAGGTTACTTTAAAGGACGGCAATGCATATCAGATTTGTAGTATTGCAGATGTCCATGAGCGGTTATCTCACCACTCCCCATATCGTGAGCCTTCTGCCTGATTCAACCCTCTTATAACAAAATGTCATATTCTACTAAACAACACTAGCTTACATTGGGTATCGCAGACAGCCTTCTTTGCAGAGCGAATGCGGAGCCGAAGAAACTACCGCCCATACCACTCGGTGGCTGAATACACGGCACAAAACGTCGGATGGCCAAGGGATCTACCAGAGGTCTTTGGCAATGTCAAGTTTCTGCTGGACTTCCTGGTACAGTTACGTTATTTCGACCCATTACGACGAAAAATTTCAACCTTAGTTGTTCTTTGAAACTAATTTTTCATTCGGTCTTACGGAACTCTTAAAAAGCGAATAATTTAAAAATCGAAGAAAATTGTTTCTTGAGATTATGATCGGTGGTCATTACAAAACAATAGGTGACTGGAATAATATTGTCACCTATTCTATAAATCTGTTTTGTATAGCGCACTACAATTTAAACCCGTGCAAGTAATTTGTCTCACAGATACAATCTTCAAGTTGCGGCTAGGCTAATTAAATAAAACCACAATTTTTTCTCACAGCTCTCTCTAATTCTTCATCTAGTCTTGTGTACATCTTGATTGCTAGGATATCGCAACTCATTTGTTAACATACTAATTACCAAGTGCCAATATTTATATATTGATGTCTCAGGGAGTGAACTCACAACCTATTCTTATAAGCAAAGTACAGAACTAAATGAAATTCTAGATAATAATGACAGAAAATTTATTAACTAAGGCGTTAACTTGCGAAAATCCATAATTATCAAAATGTAAGGTTTCTTAAGTGCTCTTGCCAGCATTTGGTTTTCTTTTCGGATTCTTTTCTGTACGTAATCTAGTAGCCGCACGCTACTTTAGTCACTGACACCTACTTTGTGCCTACTTGCGCGACCGTATTTTTGAAGTGAAACTTCTTTAGAATCGTTGTGATTTGAAACTCGATGAAACGAAAAAGCGAGACAAACAAGCAAATGTATATGATTCATCCGGCGAGAGAATGAGATAGAATACATTACACGTTCTCGGTCTCTAAAAATCATTTAAAGCGACAGTAAAAAGAGACAGACACATAAATTCATAAGATTTAACGTGGGAGAAAATGAGATAGGAAGCATTATACAGTATTTAGGTACCAGTTTATCATGATTGCTGAAGAGATCGTCTTATGTATGACGCGACTATACCTTAATATATTCTGACGTCATGCGCACGACAGTTTACTATACAGACACCAGGAGAACATAAATATGGTCGCGGTGATAGTAATGTCACGCTGTATATAATTATATTTATAAAACATAAGACCACTTTATACGAACGAGCGTGTCAGTTCAGTGTAATTCAATACCCACAAAATAAAATATTCAGCGCATCTGAAGCAATCTTGACTTCAAAAATATGCGGTATTTATTTAACCAATAGATGTCTCGCTTTTTACTTTACCATTATATAAACAATATTAACATAACAACACCATCAAAACAGTATCAGTAATGTCATGCAAAAAGTAAAATGGAATCCAGTATACATTTCCTGTTGTGAATAAAGTTATAAATTATTACCACCAGTGTCATTCTGCGCGGGGTATGGTCAAGGCGTTTACGATCTTTTAAATGTTGAAGTAATGTGACATCAAGTATCTCGTTAACGTGTGCCCCGCAGTGGTGACGGATATTTCTAGAACATTATTCTGATTAAACTGTAGAATTTGATAACATTTAAGAGAATACTTTTTAAAGGATATAAATTTTATTTATTTATTTATTCAATGAACAAAATTATCTTAATATAATAATAAAGAGATACTCGCAAAACCTCTAAGGTTTATGTGCGAGCGGTAAGTTCGCATTACAATAATAATTGTTTTAATTACTTAAGACTTAATATAACATATAGTAGTATTATTAAAAATATACATCATAGGTATTCCTGGTTATTAGCTTCTAGATAGTATTTTAATAGCTTTACTTTGAAATTTTTCTGTTGCAGATATATATAAATAAATAAATAAATTTCGTTTATTTCAAAGATTACATATACATTTTTTAGTGGTTGAGACTTCCCAGTAAGTTGTCTTAGGACACTTGTATTGGGAATATCTCGCAACTTCCTTAGCAGATAACTTTTTATTTAGTAAACAATATAGAAATAAACAGAAATGATTAAAAACCAAATTTTACAATTTACAATTAATTGTGTGTGTGTGTGTATGTGTGATATATCTATTAGATCATTAGGTAATGTATTTAATATCCTTGGTAATACATAGTTACAGGTTCTTTTACAATATACATTGTTATATTTAGGTAGACAAAACTTATTTAGGTAGGCTAGTTTCCTCATATTTTGTTTTGATAAACGCGAGTAAATGTTACTGTGTTTTTGCGATGCAACAAATGACTCTGAGACTATTAGGTAATACTAATGACAACTATGACAGTTATTATCTCGACTCATGTCAACAGCAGTCTCCCCGAAAACGTGCTTCTGAAAACGTCGGGTTAAATAAAATAATAATAAAAAAACTTTGACGCTAATGTAAGAACACAGTAACAATTACTCGCGTTTTAATCCTTTAATAAAAGTAGTTTAAAAAACTAAGAAACACTCTTTGGTTAAAATGATAATGGTTGATATTTAAAATGAGCATCAATTCCTGCCTTATTTTGCAAATTGAAAATGGAATAATTTTATCAAATTAACCTTTCCGGATCGGCGCGCCCCGGATCTCGCTGTACACTGTAGATCGGCAAGATTCCGGCATTTTCGCGGCATTTTCCCCGTGTGTATTATTTTACGTGTAGTTATAAAATGCTTATAACTAGGGTGATTTGAGTGACTGTCACTGAAAGCTATTGAAACAAGCTATAAGACCATGTATAAATTATTCATATTGTCTTTCTTTTTTATTTCACACAGACTTTTCATTCGAAAAAAAGTGTAAAAATAGGTATATAATAAAATAAATATTGTTGTTATTGTTAATTACTTGTTTTATTTATTTCCTTTTATGTTTTTGTAATGAATAGTATATGTTAATTATAAAATAAAGCTTAAATCTCCACAAAGAACGATCTTCGTGTAAAGTCTTGATAACGACCGCTCGCTGCGCGGGCCGGGAACAAGTGGACACATAAGTGCTTTGTCCGTAAAGCTATGACGTCGAATATTGGTGGCTTTGAATCGTAACGGATCGAAATGTGTTTGGGAATTCACTCGTTCATAACTGCGTAGGCAAATAAACCATCTTGTACACCTAATAAGGGTGAAAACTGGATGAGGTAAAAGAGTGCCCCGCGGCACAGCCGCTCTCATTGTTTTTTGAATTACCAGTGCCCGCGGGCACGTCCGATGCGGATTGTATTATCATCGGTCCTTGATAAATCTACGAAGTTTCAACGATATCTAACCGTTTAAAGTGGGTTGAAATCGCGGAATAATGAGTCGGTTACAAACAAATATACATACAAGTGAAGCTTATAAAAAGCGTGTAAAAAGTATTTTATTTAAATGTGTAACACTCACGTTAATCAACGAAAATACTACACATAGTGTAACTGTCTTATTATTAAACGCATCTTAGAATACATGATTACATTCTGACAATTACATAGTACGAAAAAAAAAACAAAAAACCCCTTATACACACATTTTAACATTTAGAGATATTTTATCAAATTACCATGCAAATGACAATATTGCATTGACTTTCAACTAACAATATGTGAATACACTGCGAGAATTTTATAATATCAGCTAAGTGTGAATTTAGACGAAAATTTTACGATAAATTTTGTGCTGTTTTCCTGTGTTATTTACCGCTACATAGTTTTGTTACATTTTTTTTTAAAGAAAATTGTATTTTGTCTGTAATTAATAGAAAATGCTTCTAATTCTGAATCCAAACAATGGCGTAATAAAAAAAACACTTGAAACCTCAAAGCCATTGGCTTGGTTCCCAGCTGCCCAATCCTTAAAATTAATAATGTATCCTATAGTAAATCCTTTAGAAATCAATCGCAATTTTTTCACGTGCGATCTTATGATGTGTGAAGCGAGAAACAAAATCAGATTTTAATTCTTATCTTTTTGGAGAGACAGGAGAATTATCTTGGAGACGATCTTGAGCCGAAGAACTCGTCAAGGCAAATAACAGAATGTCGAATATAAAGTTGTATTGTATTATTTCTGGTCCTTCAACATAGTACCGGTATTGGACAATATTGCATTGTCATCTTACTAATATAAAATGCACACCTACATGAAATAAATGAATTGACCGCGATAATTTTATAATATTAACTAAGCGTGAATTAAAATGTTATAAAAAAAGATCTTATCTGACGAGACAAAAAAAAATATTATTGAGTTTAAATAAACATACACAATAACTAACAACTTTTAATGTTCGTGGCCATGATAGGTGAAGGCAGCCAATGAAGTGCAGTCCCCAAAGGGACTCCTCGGAAGAATGCCTTCATACCACGTGTTGCTTGTTCCAAATCGAGGATGATATCTCCAAGCTTCATTTCGTATCCAGACCGTATCTTTCAGACCTTTCTTGGCAAGTTATACTGAGTTAATTTAAATGAAATGAAATGAAAATGAATTTATTTCGGAAGAAAAACTGACACATTCACACAAAAAAGTTAAAGAGAACAAAATATATGCCTTATCTAATACTTAACTTACTTAACTTAATACAAAAAAAACAAAAGCAAAACTTGGTGTGGCAGTGGTCTTCCAAAACTGGAGTCCACTCAGTTATAGTTGTGTCCATACATTATGAGCACAACACTGATTTTCAGTGACCCCATTATGTGAAGTTTGGAGCTGAACTGACATATTTTTAAAAGGAAAATATAATTAATTGTGGCACTAAAATAATTATTATGAGAAAAAAAAATATGATTAATTAAAATATTATTTAAGTTTATTATATTTAAATTGATTAATTATGTTACTATAATTATGACTGAAGCCGCATAAATGCCTTTATAATTGATGCATCGTAATGACAAGCAATGGTTTGCAGAATGATGTTAGCCCCCGGTTCTGTTGCGTTGGATGGCATGGAAGCCGTCCACCCTCGCATCTGCGAACATTGCCCAGTTTTATTGATTATTAGTATTGCTGAGTTATTATTAATAAGTTTAAGGTCACAGTATTACAATTATCTAATTAGTCCTTTCGAATTGAGACAATTCTTTCAAAGACAAAGTCACTCTTACTTCTCACCTACTCATATAATCTTTATTAAATATTAAATAAATTTCTCTAGTCAGAAACCCGTAGGGTAAGGTGGGGCTCAGTGTTACATGGGGTACACTGTTACAATGCAAGTATCTATCTTTCTGACATTTATTTTTATAATGTTGGTATACAGTTTTCACAACCTCATAAGCGGCCATCTTTGCACAGTTTTACTCGCTTCAGTCTGTACCGCGTTTTAGAAAAAACAAACAAAAATCGAATTTATGTTATCAAAATTAGAAAAAAAAGGGTTCAAATTTATTAATTTGTTTCTTGGTGTATTATTAAGTAAGTATGTAGTAAGTAGGTATTATTAAGTAAGTGATTGTTATTTTCCTCTATTCCCTGTATATTTAACTTCAAATTATCGTTAAGAAGATTTTTGGAAACATTTCTGAAAAAAATCTTTTGATATTTTTTTCGATTTGTCTCACCTGGGGCACTGTGTTACGGGGCACTGTGTTACATTCACCATGATACCCAATTAACATTTCTTAAGGTTTTAAAAGAAAATGGTAAGAAATTCATTGCAAGAGAGCTGAAAAGCTTCGAAAATTATTGATTTTTTTTTTTAAATGATGTATATAAAGTCAGCTATTCACGTAAAAGTGGAAAAGTTGACAGACATTTTCTACTTTCCTCTTGAACCAGATATGGCAACGGTATCGTTGGAAGACATATTAAGATTCTACTTTCTCATGAAAATATTTTTATACTATTTTGATGTTGTAACATTGTGCCCCTTACCCTGTAACAGAGTACCCCAGATACGGGGTTCACTGTTACAATCGACTGATCTGGTTAAAGTGCAGTTTAAGTAAAAAAGTTCCTAATAAGAGTTATGTTTAAATAATTTTAAATGAAGAGAGACTATTAAAGTTTATATGCATGCTAGAAGTTGATTATATAAATATTTTCGTCGCTACATTATCGTTTGTTATTTATAACAATGTGCCCCACCTTACCCTAGAGTAAAAAAGTTGAATGGTTTAGTCTCTATGGAAAGTCTCGTGAACACAATAATCATGTTTTTGCTGTAAAATTTTTCAAAAAATCGAAAAAACAATACACCGATACTATTTAATACTTATACGCTCTATTTGTGTATGTACTCTTATTAAGTCCATAATGATTTGGGACTTAATTAATTATGCTACTACTATTATATATTCTTTGTCAAAACACAATATTGCTAGCATATTACTATCTTACGGCAAGAAACGGCTGATTTGGTACCAACCTAGCGGGTATCCTGAACCTAGCGGGTCAAGAAGACTGCCCAGTAGCAGTCTTTACCAGTGTAAAGAACCTAGAATACTAAGTTTATGTATAGAAAACATGCAAGTGTTTTTTTTATTTTTTTTTATGAAAATAAAGGACGAGACGAGCAGGACGTTCATGGTAATTGATACGCACTTCCTATTACAAAGCAGTGCCGCTCAGGATTATTGAAAAACCCAAAAATTCTGAGCGGCACTATAACTGCGCTCATCACCTTGAGACATAAGATGTCAAGTCTCATTTGCCCCAATAATTTCACTAGCTACGGCGCCCTTTAGACCGAAACACAGTAATGCTTACACATTACCGCTTCACGGCAAAAATACGCGATGTTGTGGTAGCCATAAACTAGTCGGCAAAGGATCTCACTGGTATTAATACCGGCTGCATTGCCCTAGAATTTTCAGCGTCATTCGGACCAAAGTGACGAGGATTCGAAAATACAATAAAATGCTGGCAGAAAAAGAACCCCGGATTCATTATTCCATTTTAAAATTTGTTAAAATCGACCAGTGCGGATACGGTGCACGGTTTGACGGTCTCTCATGCCGACGTTCCTCGGAGCAATGAAATAAATGAAAGTTTTATGTTTAAGTACATAATATACACTATAACATCAATAATACAAACTGTAATAAATAGAAAATAATTGACAAAGGTTGTTGACAAATTAACAATTTTTTTTTATATTTTACTCCAATTTCTTATTAAATTATAATTATATAAGAATTCTTATTCACATTTGCCGGGCGTCGTATGATGACCATTTTCACTCGAGCTTTTAACTTTAAATTTATTAAACTAAGTTACCTGAGTTCGACTCAAACATGACAACTTTACTTATAAAATACACGAAGAATTAGTTTCGCTTCAAGGCGCTAAATGCCAAGGAATATGTTAATATTATATAGAGTAAGGAGGTTGACATGAAGGAGGTGTTAACTAAATTATAACGCATAAGAAACTGGATTACCTCATAGGTCAACCATATCTGTGTCACTTGAAGAATAACGAGTAAACAAAAACAGCGAACTAGTTTTAGTACTTAGATTTCTTGGGATTATCAAGACTGAATAGCAAGCTGGCATTGAAGCTTTTTTGGATTTCTTGTTCTCCTCTCTAGTTACTTATGCGCACAAGATTTATCACTAACTAACTCTCTCCTTATTCCCGTATTCCCAGCAACAGCCACAGTAACCTTGCAGTGTTGGTCTCCATTAGGTCCTCTAGTATACAACTGTAGGGCGGAAAGAAGCAGGTGCACAATGGATTGCAATGAGGCTCCGTATTCGCAAAATTCATCCATCGACTATGAACCCCCATTATCTATCTACTTCAGTCAGGAGTCGGTAAGAGCCCTGTGGAAATAGTGGGCGAGTCACGTTGCGGTCTGATGACGTCAGCAAAAACGGGCCTGGGTCAATTACCACACTCGCACAGAATATCAGCGTGAAGTAGCGGCTATGTTTCGCATAGGTTAGTGTCGAGGAACGGAGCCCATCCCCTCCTCCCACTAGAATATGACAGCGGTCCTGAAAGAGTTTTTACCCCAGGAGGGTTCTGGCTCTACCAGAGCCGGAGAATCCCTCCCCGAGCATTCTCGCTCAAGCCTCCCGTCGTATTCTGGGGAGGGCACGGAACCACGCATGTCCGAGGACAAACGAGGCAGTAACACCACGGCACCCCGCTACACGCTTAATGTGGATTTTTGTAACATCAGGGGAATCCACTCCATTTTAGGGCCGGCAACGCTCCTGTGATTCCTCTGGTGTTGCAGTAGAACGTGGGCGGTGGTCATCATTTAACCCCAGATGAGTCGTACGCTCATTTGTTCTCGATTTCCATAAAAAAAGGGACTGTCCTGATTTTAGATTAGAACTCCGAAAGGCTCTCTCGGAATTCTCTTGCAGACTTGGAACTCATCTGTCTTTCTTCTTTTTGTGGCGACAAGTGACAGAACGAGAAGATTGCCTACCGGATTTCAAGGGGCATTATCTCGGCATAAAAAACCTAAGGCGGATTAATCCTTTAAGTCCTGGGCTTCCTGGGGGTATAAGACTTACTTGACTTAAGGCCCTGAAGCCCACAGGTGGACTGAGGGCGTCCATAGTGTTCCGCCGTCTTAGATTGTCTTGGTTCTTCTTCTCGTTTCATCCATTTTCTCAATAGTCAATTCGCTTCTGTAATGACCACGTTTCCGTCTACCTTGGGGGTTCTGGACACAATAACTTGGGAGCGTGTAAATATCCATGGTATCTCATTGTGCTGTACACCATTCTTGCTTGCAACAATCATAGGAACCTATCCTTATTTCAAACAATAGTCCCCATATTATCCCTGTATTGTAGTTCCACGGCGGCGACCATAATTGTTATCTCAAGCAGCAAAATTCGAGATATATTAGGGCATGTCGCTCTGCACATAATAAACAATAATCTAGCTTGATACTGAAACGGCTAAAGTAATTTATAATACCTTTATAGCAATAAGGTTTGTAAAAAGTGTTTCCAATTACGGATTTGTATAGTACATATTGAGGTGTTAAGTAATTTTAATAGGTACAAATATGGCAATAAGGCTAAGAATGGATATACAACATTAAAGTATGGCCGTAAAAATAGCTCACATTGTCATGTTGACGCCCTTTAAGCAAATTGTAGTTCTTATTTTAGTTCTTAGTTTATACTAGAACTAATTCGAGCCACTTTACTTCAATATTTATTAAGAAATCAATCTAAGAGGCCATTTGTTTTATAGATTTATTTAATAATGAATCAGAAAGTGGTGTGGAAAGATTTAGAATAGAAACTGTTGTATGTATGCAATTGTTTAGTTAAAATTGTGGGGTGCTTTTTAAGATATATTCAAAATGACTACTTTTACCAATATTTGACAATTAAATATAGATAAATACTGAAGTGTCCATCCCTATTCTGGGCTTAAAAATTAAGATTTTATTTGTAATAATATATATTTTGTAGGAACCGAACCGTCAATTAAAAAAGGAGCATTTATGTCCATCAATCCGTTCGTGCGATTGTCGAGAGTTTTTTCTCAATAACGTGTTGAGAAATTAACATCAAATTGTTAAGTCTGCGGTATTTTTAAGCTTTGGTGCTTCATCTATTAGCGTTCTTGGGTCTTTCACGAGACCCAGTTTGCCTAGCATCAAAATCAAAATATAGCTATTTCATCATTTCAGCCGGAAGACGTCCACTGCTAGACAGAGGGCTCCCCCAAAGATCTCCATGACGACCGATCCTGCACTACTCGCATCAAACTCAAAAAATCCCTACTCCGGCGATCTTGACCAAATCATCGGTTCAACTTGTTTGTCCGGTAGACGTAGGGTTAAGCAACACTACGTCTTCCGGTACGTGGTCGACATATGAGTATTATGAGTATTTTTTTTCAATACATCTTTTAACACAGTCCTGGTTAAAATGATTACAACAACTATTAATAATTTAACAATCACCTCGTTAATTATCATTTCTAATAGAAAAGGTAGAATCTATTAGGAAGTAGTAGTTCATAAAAAACTCAAGGGTTATTAGTTACAGCATTAATTCTAGCTCGTGTCTTGACACCTGATTATTTCCCGCGTCTCTATTGACCTGCAGACCTTGGACATAACCACATTCCCATTCATATCAACCAGTCATTTTTAATAAGCTTATACCTCTACGAACAGCCGAGGGAAACTAGAAATTTATAAGTCTGGAGCATTAAACGATAAAGATTCAGGTTGCTATATATTCAAAATCAAGTAAAATTCACACTTAAGTTTATTACCAGTTGCTCCTTTGCACAGGAAGCCGGCTAGATTATGGGTACCACAACGATGTCTATTTCTGCCGTGAAGCAGTAATGTGTAAACATTACTGTGTTTCGGTATGAAGTGCGCCGCAGCTAGTGAAATTACTGGGCAAATGAGACATCATCTTATGTCTCAAGGTAACGAGCGCAATTGTAGTGACAACTAGAGTAATTGCTGAATACGAGATCCGGCGTGTAACTGACTCGTCAGAAATAGATCGCAATAAAGAGGATGTAAATACTACGTGATAAGAGGCAGGACTGCCTAAACAAAACATTGAAATTTAGTTTAGTATGAAATGCGCAGTGAGATTTGACATAAGTTTGAAATAGGAATTACAACAATATGGCAACGAAGTATAATCCGGCTAAGTTTGAAAGCAAACAGTTGCTTAAAACGTAGTCGATTTCGGCGATCTCCGTTTCTTACAAGATTATAGGCGTGATCTGTCGATCTATCAATGACTGCAGTTTAATACGATCGAGTGTATTGCTTTTATCTTAGAGAGTTTCACTAGGTCGACTCAATAGTAATGCTGTGTTTGGAGAGAATAGAGCTGATGACTAAATCTTCCTTTTTTGGTTTAATCGCTTCCGTAGTGGAAACTCTACTTGAATATTGAACTCTCAGCAAGACCGGCCACAAAGATAAATAATGATGAATTAAATGCGATGGTTAAAGCCTTGATCCGCTTAGGCCAAGCAATTAGTGTTTGATATTAGCATATCATCCCACAATATTGAGCATTCTGCATAAAAGTGGTAAAATAAAAAAGCTTGAAAAATGGGTGCCGCGTGATATAATTGATCAACACAGAGAAGGACTCGTTAAAGTCGCCTTACAATGATGACTCCGCTCACAAATGATGGTATTTTGGAGCAACTTTTATCACAAGATTTTGACGTGGATTTTATATAATAATCGTAACCGAACAAAGAACAGATTCGGTCAGGCAATTACAGCAGATTGTACTGAACTCTCTGTGTAACAACTATGGCTCGTGAAACGATCTCCATCATTATCCATTTTTTATGAGCATAATACCGCGTGACCTGGTTCCAAAGGACTTCCATTTTCTCCGCGATTGTCCAAATCACAATATTCAACATAACAATAATAATAAACAGTACAAAATGCCTTTACAGAGTTGAATCTAGGTCCCCAGAGTTCTATCATAAAGGCATAAAATGACCTTCCCGTGACGTGACAGAAATGTACAGATATCGAAGGTAACTTAGAATTAAGTAAATATATTTTACCTTACAAAAAACGATGTTTGAATTACTTTTTACAAAACAGTATTATCATATCGCTGTATATTCTATTCGATTTCCGGCTTTAAGCATTTCAACTGATCTACTGAATATTTTTATCTATTGGTATATATTAGATTGGTATTTGTATGAATGTGATAGATATGTAATCGTATTCTATATTATATTAAAACGAGGAAGTGTGCCAATAATACTGGCAGCACTTCCACGTTAGATAGCTAGTTAGTTAGATTGTTTCCAGTAGCCCGACATCAAACGTCGCAAAGTTGTAAGACTCACTGAGACCGACATATTTGTGACGTTTGCTGTCTTCGGCGGTCAAAGCCGCAACCCCAGCACCAACTGAAGTGCCTTGAACATGAGAAGGAGCCAGAGTGTCGACGCAAGTCGCGTCCCACACCAGCGCCCCTCCCCGTGTCGAAGCCACTAGGTACATTCCATATTAATTGCATGTTATCACATAAAGTATTGTATATTTTAAAAAATTTGATAGACATATTGAAACGTAGATTTAGGTTCAATTGACAGATGACATTAAATCTGGACTTGGATATTAAAATGGGCCGTAGCCCATATTATAAAAGTGTTAACAACAGAAGAGATTTAGTTTCTTTCTGTATATGGTTTCCGTAGATAGTAACTGCTGGCTTTGATCTTGGCTGGCAGTTTCTTATAAGTTCTTCTCCCCATGTCAAAGCCCGTTTACGAACTGATGTAGCTTCATGACGTGTTGCAATATGTAAATTACTTACTTACAACTTACTTCCGATTTTCTTGAAAAGTGCATAATGCATAAATACTGTCGACTGTCTTTTAAAAGTTTCATAAACTGTATATCGGCAGGGTGTGGATAAAATTAGGTTTGGGACTGAACGTAAAAACGTTTGAACGTAAATAAAACAGAACGCAGATTTTTTTGTGTTCTGTGATAAATAAGTGTACTTCCTTCAGACGTGAACACGTATGTCCGGTTTACGAATTCGTTTCGATACATGAAAGGCCTTTTACTTAATTAGTTTGTAATAATATGTACAGTGAGTGATTGCTTAAAACTTGAACTTGTCTGTGGAATGTAAACAGCCTTCAAAAAACCGCGAGTGGCAATAAATCGAGTTATCATAATTTTATGAATGTTTTATTTAATTTTTTTGTAATTTAATTTCAAAATCTGACTGCAAGTATATACAATTTATAACTTTATACAATTGAGAACTTTATACAATTGATATAAAGGGTCAGTTTCATCTATCAATTTAATTATGAAAGTATGTTATTTATAGAGTTTTCTCCATAAGAAAAACTTGAGAGTTATTTATATTTTCAAATTTAAAATGATAATTTTATCATCTGAATGGCTCGTGACCGAAAACGCCGACCACCATTTTGTGACGTCACTCACTGTAACAAAAACCAACACACCCACGATACGGAGTACGGACTATGAAATGTCTTATTATTTGAAGAAACATCGTTATAGATCGCGCTGTACATTTGACGTTTCTTTGTTTATGTTATTGTGACGTCACGATCATGGCGGCGCCCTTTTTGGCGCGAATATTTGCCGTAAAACTTTAAAACAATTTTTCTTAGCGTAAAGTGGAATTATTTTGAGGAAATAAAAAGACCAGTTGACTACCGAATCTTTACGAACATTTTCGAATATATTTTAAAAAGTCGAAGAGTAGCCTATTGAAATCGTTCCACAATAGAGTTCCTGAATTGAGTGTTGTCGAATATACGACTACTGGTTTTTGTTTGTGGTAAACGCGAATACTTGGTTCATTAGATTATCTACCATGTTTATATATCGTCTAGATAGAGCCTCTATCGATTATACGTCACTACGTCTTACACTCGTGATTTCCGTCGCTAGATACTTCGATTTAGTGCACGTGCGTCATCTGAAAATATAAGCTAACTGTTCGCCTCTATTTCTTTGACGAGTTGACAGTTTTCACAGTCTGTCTAGATGTATAAATTATCTTACGCCTGCTTGTTGAAAACGATAACATGAACACAAAACAAAATGTTACTTATTTTTTTGGAAGCCACTAGAAAATATTCCTTGATACAGCAGATTCATAATAAGGTATCTGACAACGAATTTATTTTATTTTTCAATGTTCATGTGCTATCTAAATCTAGATAGATATCAAATCTATAGAATTTGACACCGAGGAATGTTTGTCAATGGATAAACAATGAAATACGTGGACTAAGAAATCTATACTAATATTATAAAGCTGCAGTGTTTGTTTGTTTGTTTGAACGCGCTAATCTCTGGTACTACTGGTCCGATTTGAATGATTCTTTCAGTGTTAGGGTAGTCCATTTATTGAGGAAGGCTATATAGGCTATGTTTTTTTTTTCAAAATTAGGGATCCGTAATAAAATTGCTATTTTGTAACACAAGGTGTAAAATCGAAAACCTATTCTTGCGTGCGCTTCAAAAACTATTGACAATAGAACAAAATGATGTACAGGCTATAATATAGGCAATATTTTATTACTTATAAAACTATCGCGTGAATTATACTTTATATGGCAAAATAATTTGTTTGCCGGGTCAGCTAGCACCTAATAAAACAAGTGCTTGTCCAAAGGCTCACTATATGAATTGTGGACCATTCATTGGTTTTTTGATCAAATATAAACTTAACTACCATAAATCTTGCATAACATCGAATTTTGTTATCTAAAATATAAAAAGAACAGAAAAATACAGACAGAACTCACAAGGTCCTGGCTATATTTTTCTATACTCAATCGAGATGAAAAGTTGTATACTAGCAAAGTAGTACTTAGAATCGACTTATAAGTAACAAATTACTAGGGTACTAGTTGTTACTGGTTGGATTAACGGGTGGGTGGATATACGATGATAATTTGAAACAGTTTAGAATTGTTTTGGACCCAGTTGCAGGCGAAGTTAAACTTGTACTAAAGGTACTGAGAAAATTGCATCGAATCATTCCATAGTATAATGGTTGATAAAAGGTAAGTAATCTTGATAAACGGGGCCATTCGGTGGCTTAATGTATGTAAAATAATGTAATTATTCTATTTATTTATCATAACTTTACGCAAATTACAAAATTACAACTTTTATGTGAAATTAGATCATTCGCTTGCATTAGCTTGCTTGCAATAAATTTGAATTTTGATGTTTAGCAAATAAGAATAAATTATTCACTTGTTTTTAATAAATAATAAATTTAAAATTATATTGTTACTAATTAGAACTATATTTGAAATAGCACTCTGAAATAATTTCCATTCTAAATAATTTGTTTTTATTTAAAGTGACATTCCTCACTTCTGGGAGTACTTAAATTTGTATCCAAAATTTATGAACGATGCGGCACTCGAACCCGCAACTTGTTGGAAGTTGTTTATATTTCAAAGAGCGATGTCTCAAGTTAATATCCTAATATGCAATTATTGGGGTTGAGCAGGTTATTAACTATAAAGTAAATCCTGTAGATGGAGCCACAACCTGAGAGTTGAGAGATTTACGAAGGATACGTTACGTTGGTTCAGTTGGAAGAGCGCTCGGTCGGAACGCAATCAATTAAATTTTTTTTTATTACAAATTTAATTTCCATTATATTATAGTATTTAAAAAAGAATAGAAATCTTTTACATTTAGCTTTATATTGTATAAAATGTAGATATTAGCTATACATATTAGATAGATTGTGACAGCTGTGATAACGCCAAATGCAATGCACGCACACTAACACAAAGTGACATACATATCGCGAGTGTAAGCCGTAGCTTGTCACGCACACTTAAGTATTAAGTTTGGCTTGTTTTCATCGGTTTCCTAGCAGCAAGAGGCTCGATCTTGACGTATAAATTATCTAAGTTATATTACTTTTATTAAAGCAGAGTTTCCGATATCAGGTTCATCTAGCCACCACACTGCAAATCCTTTACAACACCGCGTAATCCCTCTGTGAGCTCTTTTTTTCTTAAAAAAGCATAACTGAAGTATAAATTGAAATTAACGGTATGGTTTTCTTAATTTTACTAATTTCATTTAATTTTCCAATCATACGAATGTGTCTGATAAGCTGTCAGAGCAAATTTGATGCTATATCAGCTGAAATATTTGAACAACTTCAAAGATTGTTAATAAACTTAAATTGTATCATGCTTATACTAAATAACTTAGTCATTATTACCATGACATAATATTTGCATAACATTAATGTGTCCTGGCACGAACAGTAGACAATCTTTGCACAAAATTATATTTCGGTTTCTCAGAAATTAACCTTGTGGTATATAAAATGACGTCAAAAGTTTAGTATTTATAACGCGCTCTGCGATCTAAGTTCATAATTTCTATCGTCAATGTGCTCTCAAACTTATCCAAATCATCATTCTTTTCACATCTCTAAGCCACTTATCACCATGTTCACATGGTTCAATTTAAACTGACCAAAAGGTCGACCACTATAGCGCAGTGTTTAGTGACCCTGCCTAAGCCAGAGGTCCCGGGTTCGAATCCCAGTAGGTGCAATTATTTATATGATGAATATGAATGTTTGTTTCCGAGTCATGGATGTTTATTTGGATTTATGTATGTTTATGTAAGTAAATATATCGTTGTCTTGTACCTATAGTACAGACTATCCTAGTTTGGGGCAAGATAATTTGTGTAAGAGTATGTTAATATTATTATTTAAAAAAAAACATTTGTCCCTCTTAAAAAAACGGAAACAACTTTGTATGAGTACGTTCAGAAGATTCAACTATTATCGATACCAGCCTAGCGAAACTCTCAAAGAAAAAAGCGATTCACTCGATTGTACGAAACGTGCAGTCGGTACCTAACGGTAATTAAACTGCAAACCGTATAGACGCAACAGGAGCGCAAGGGGTTGAAAGGGCAACGGGGCAAGGGGGCTTCAGGTTCCAGCGAGGTCCAGAAATAATATGGGCGTGTTGTACACAGTCAAAGTTGCGGGTAGCCCCTAGTCTATTTACATTATATTAATAAATATAGAATAGTAAGTTTAGTATTAAAGGTCACGCACGCGCTCTATAACTTAATTATTACACTTATTTATCAACTTAATCTATCCAATTGAAATTCTATTCGGTGCTATAAAAACGTGTATCGATCTGAGGTCGAATGTGATTCGATAATCATTCTTGCCAATAGATATATTAAGAGACTTTAGTTTATACATCTATGTATAAGTATTCCTCAGCTAAGTCTATGTAGATATTTTTATAATACGAAGTGACGATATAGGAGGTCGTTCACGAGATTGTAAGATATACCCCCTGCCCATTACAATACAGTACTGCTCCCGGTTCATTTCTAAAGTGAAGCGACGTGCAGATATTTAAGACCAAGTAAACAAGACTCAAAGATGCGTTGGTTTGAGACGAATAATCTGTACTTAAACAATAAAAAAAAATTGTTTACGGTTTGTTACACCAAACACAGCGGAGGTAGAATCCAAGTTACAACCAGAGATTGGAACTTGTGGACACTACGGTCTTCTTGGGTATCACGGAGATAAAAAGCTTCAGTGGGGTCCACATATTGCCCAACTAGCAGATAGACTCAGGCATACGCTGTTAGAAAAATGAGAGAGTACAGGAATGTGCGACCGCTACATTACTATAGTTTAGTTATTTTCATATTCAAATTCAAATTCAAATATTTTTATTCAAAATAGGATGTGAAATCACTTATTGAAAGTCAAAAAAACTACCACCCATTCCAAAGTGAATGCCTCAGGCCTGAGAAGAATGGGCGCAACAAACTCAGCGGGCTTTTTTTTTCATCAAAAATATGTTTTACAATTAAAGTAACATTTACAAAGTAACATTGTACAATTAAACTTATTATTTAATAGCCTGAGGGCGGTCGCTCCATTCCCAATCTGTGGTATCATTAAGAAAGTCATTTATGTTATAGTAACCTTTACCACACAAACGTTTTTTAACAATTCTTTTGAATAACGTAACACCTTTGTTTTGCACATTTTCTGGGATCTTGTTGTAAAAGCATATACATCGCCCCACAAAAGACTTACTAACTCGACTTAGCCGAGTAGTAGGCATCATCAGTTTATGTCTGTTCCTGGTGTTAACATTATGGTTATGACAGTTTCTGGCAAATTCACTTATGTGCCTATGAACATATATTACATTATCAAGAATATATTGAGAAGCAACAGTCAAGATGTTAATTTCTTTGAATTTTGCTCTCAATGATTCCCTAGGACCTAGGTTATAAATAGCGCGAATAGCCCTCTTCTGCAGCACAAATATTGTATTAATATCGGCAGCGTTGCCCCATAGCAATATACCATAGGACATAATACTATGGAAATAACTAAAGTATACTAGTCGCGCCGTATCTATGTCAGTTAATTGTCTAATTTTTTTAACCGCGTATGCTGCAGAACTAAGTCTGTTCGCCAATCCTTCAATATGGGGGCCCCATTGTAATTTGGAATCTAGAGTTATGCCAAGAAATATAGCAGATTCCACCGGTTCTATCACCTCTCCATTTAACAAAACATTTGCATTTACATTTTTGACATTTGGTACGGTAAATTTAATGAATTTAGTTTTCTTGCTATTTAACAATAGGTTATTAGCGCTAAACCAGTACACGATGTCAGATAAAATATCGTTCACTTCGTCATACATAGCTTGGTTTCTTTTCACTTTGAAAATCAGTGAAGTGTCGTCCGCAAACAATACTACCTTATGTTTTTTCTCTATAAGATTAGGAAGATCATTTATATAGATAAGGAAGAGGAACGGTCCAAGAATAGACCCTTGTGGTACCCCCATACTGAGAGGAGTCCCAGGAGATCTCCTGCCATTCACGTCGACCCTCTGAATTCTATTGTTTAGATATGAAGAGCGCAGTTCCTTTTATGCCATAGTGGTATAGCTTCCTGACCAGCGTTGAATGTTGAACACAATCAAAAGCCTTAGATAAATCACAGAAGATGCCAAGTGCATTCTGCGATTCCTCCCAGGCATCAAAAACTTATGAGAGTTAAAGTAAGTAAGCATTTGGCTTAAAATTATTTTTTCAAAAATTTTACTAAGGGTCGGCAAAACCGACACAGGACGATAGTTGTTCGGGTCAGAAGAGCATCCCGACTTAAATATTGGTGTAATTTTACTATGTTTCAGAAGGTCAGGAAACACGGCACGATTAATACAATTATTAAATACTATTGCAAGATATGGTGCTATGACATCAATTATTGAACTTATTATTTTAACAGAAATGCCCCATATATCAGCAGTTTTTTCATGTCTAGAGATTTAAAAGTTTTAATTATTTCTCCAGGGCTAACAAAACTAAAATTGAAACTTTGTTGACATCCTACAACATTTTCCAGAAGAAGTGAGTCAGCAACACTGGTGGAGGAGACAAGAGTGTTTGTGATAGAAACTGGAATCTCAGAAAAAAAATCTCAAAAGCAGTAGCAACTTCCTGCTGAGATTGAATTATTGTATTGTTTATTGATAGATTATATTCAATATTGCGGTCTTTCAATCTTCCAGATTCCCAGTTAATAACATTCCAAGTCATAGCATAATGAAGTACGATATTTTAATGTGGGGTCATGCTGCTGACATTGATATAGTGTTTGCTCTGCAAAAGAGAGCTGTTCGTGTTATTTATCAGCTTGGTTATAGACAGTCACTCAAAGAAAAATTTAAAGAAATAAATATTATGACTGTTCATTGTCAGTTTTATGGAAATTTAATATACGTTCACAATAATCGTCACCTTTTTGCTCTAAATAGTGATTTTTCATTATTTTAACACTATATCTAAGAAATATCTAAGTGATCGGATTGCCTGGGACAAGATTATGATTATTTTATAGCAAAAACAATGACAGTACAAGTTTTATTTACATAAATCTAGTGTCCTGATGTTTGTTTCCAGTGAATTTCTAAAGTAATGAACTTTCATCGAGTGCAGTTTAGTCTCGACTTGAGAGATATTTAGACTTGATTTATTTCGAATTAGGGATTCATAATTCTTTTTATTTTCAATATTTGTTTTGTATGGACATATTTTCTATGAGAGAAATTTATTGACGCACGGTTTGACAGTGCTGCTGTGATACAATTTCGTTACATTAAGTACATTAAGTACGTAAGTAGAAGAACGTCTTTCGGTAGTATTAGAAATGACATCAAAAAGAATGCTGAAGGAATCAATATTGAGAAAACAAATGCCTTTCATTTCTCCACTCGTTGAGACACAAGATGTTAAGCGTCATTAGGTCACTAATGTCATCATCAGCTACGGCACCCTTCAAACAGAAACACAATAATGCTTGCTACCTATCGAAGAAACCTGTTACTGGTGATACAATTTAGGCTTTATGAAGAATATTATTGCGAAATCTTGAAAAATATACACCTACACGTAAATTATTTCCAGAAAAAATAGAGTTTATTAAATTAAGTTTTTGATAATTAAATTAATTTAATTAATTTACCTACAAAAAGTCACCAGTAGGAATTAAACTCGCAAACTAACTTGATTTGGATTCCGTTCGAGTTTCGACCAACGATCTAGTAATTTTCGATTAGCAAAGACTATTAGATTCAAGGTAACAACTTGTTCACTTGAACAGCTTAATCATAGGTCGTCTGTGTGTATTTAACATTGTATCGTACGGTCGTGTGAGCTGTCAGTCGACCGTCGCGTCGCGTTATCGTGCGAGTTATGGTCGATATAGACGTCTTTAAGATTTAAATCGACAGCGCTGTTATTCACGTAATTTCAAAACCGCTGACGTTAAGTTTCGATCCTATCCGGGTTTTGCTCTAAATTCGTATTGTCCTATATTTTTTCTAGAACATTAACTGAACCAAAACTGCACCGGAGCTGCGTGTCAATGATATTTGAACGAAAAGCTCGCTCGAAGAGTCCAATATTGTTTTACCAAATCTAAAATCGTCCAGTAATTTTGTTGCATTTTTTTCTATTATTGAAAATAAGAGACAAGACGAGCAGGACGTTCAGCTGATGGTTAATGATACGCCCTGCCCATTACAATGCAGTGGCGTTCAGGATTCTTGAAAAACCCAACAATTCGGAGCGGCGCTAAAATTGCGCTCGTCAACTTGAGACATAAGATGTGAAGTCTCATTTGCCCAGTAATTTTACTAGCTACGGCGCCCTTCAGTCGAAACACAGTAATGTTTTTCCGTTACTGCTTCACGGCAGAAATAGGCGCTGTTGTGGTACCCATAATCTAGTCAGCATCCTGTGCAAAGGAAACTCATTAAATTTGCATATTTACTATCTTAGTTTTTGTTATTTGTTGTTATAGCTTCAACAGTAATATAAACTCAATCAAAATTTCAGCTGTCTATCTAATGTGGCTTACGAAATACAGCGAGCTGACAGAGAGACAAAAGTATTGACGGATGGTCTGCGGAGATTGGAGTCATAGTAAAAGCGATCGCGTTAGAAAACCTTTACGTACGGAACACATTATAGTGTGATAGTATCAATGAATCGTCAATTATCTACCGATTCGGTTTTGACATCTGGGAAGGCCCCTTGTTAGAGCGTGAGGGTATATACTAGTTGGAGCGATGAGTGTGTGCATAGGTGTATAAAGGTGATACACACACTACACCTCCCCCCTAAAAAGAAAAAATATATAAATAGTACACATATTTTTTATACATATTTGTTCAATTTATATGATCATTACGTTAGATATAATAAAAAAAATTTAACTACTTATATACTAGTTGGAGCGATGAGTGTGTGCATAGATGTATGCATAACATATATATATATATAGCATAAATGCATGTCCACAAAACAGCTCTGAACTCAAAAGAATACAACACATTGCTTAAAAACCGAGTTTACAAATTGCCTGTTACTAATGTCAAAACTGCATTTGCATGTCGCTTTCCAACCTTTTTGTACCCCCGGATTTATAATAAACTGGTCCAGCTATGTAAATTTAAAGAACACTCCATCTTCAAGGCTAAAGAGCTTCTATCAAAATATTTAATACAACTATCCTATATGGAAACTGAAAATCTTCTTAAGGTACAATCCTAAAAAATACACACAATACATATACACAATACACACACTTTCATACACACAACACATATACACACAATTAATACTTGTATAGTTATTACTGTTACTTTATTTCTTTATATGATTGGTAAAATTTTAGTAATCAGCTTGTTGTCACTAGCCGCTTGTATATCTTTATTTTCTGTTAATTCTACTATTTCCCCCACGAGACAGGCAATGCCTAGTGTGGGGGTCAGTATAAAATGTTAATTTGTATATGAAAAGTGCGAAATAAATGATTTTGTATTTTTGTATTTTGTATGTATAAAGGTGATACACACACTACAAGGGTATGATTGGCAAAACCATTAATTTCACTTTTTTGGTCAATAGAATTAACCATAATTCGTTACAGATGATTTATTTTTAAATCAGAAACATCAAAATAAATTCAACACGTAGTAAAGACACATTAATCATTATTGTATTAAGGCTTGGCATTCAGTATTTATAGCCGTTTTGAATTTATTACGGCTAGCGTGTAGTACTTTTAGCTTAGTCATTGTCTGAGCTTTGTGTAAACATATTTTGGTACAATGTGTTCCGCTTGCAACCCACGATTTTATTAAAACTAGCAAATCACCTCAATTTCGGTATTAAGTTATCATAAAATACACAATAGTTTTGAGAACAAATGTATTCAATTTTCTGTAAAGTATCTGTTTTACTTTTCTACTTTTGCGCTTTTGTAAATTATGTATTGTCATTGAATATATTTTATCAGTTGTAACTTGAAATTGCTACAGTATTATATTGAGCGCGTTTATGTCTTTAATATGAACTAATAAGGAAATAAGAAACAGCTGATATTTAAGGCTTTCTACAATAGGGTATTGAACTGTATACACGTGGCTGCATGTGTATAGAAAAGCACTACAAACTTTATTGCCCAAAAATATATATTTCTAATTTAATTCATTAATTATAAAGTTCATACATCAATATTCATTTACAACAAGGTATCAAGATTCTCCATATTTGGGTGTCCACCCTTTAAGTGTTCTTATACCGTTAAGATAAAATATTACCTTAATAGGTAAGGTTGGTAACATATGAGTAAAAAGGAGAATGAGAGAGACGTGGAGAAAAAGAAGAGTAGTGATAGTTACGGAAGTGTTGTGGTGGTTTGGTTATGTGGGGAGGATGGATAAAAGATCGGTACTACTTTGTCAGGCATGTGTAGGAGGAAAATAAAGGAATGGTCGAGTTAGGCCTACATTCCTTGACCAGTTCTGGGATTTATTAAAAAGGGCCAGCCAACAATGCCGAGAACAAGAGAGCGTATTGAACGGTTTTATTAATTATCCTGTTGATCAGGATACAAGATCAAATTAATGAAAATGTCATTGTATAATTTTTCATTCCGTCGCCTTGTTAATTCGTGTTCGATCCGCCATCTCGTTTATACGTACTTACATACAGTTTATATGTCTATACCTATTGTTATTATTCTATAACCTCAAGGAAGTTATTCAAACCCCTGATGTCACCCATGACCGCGGGGAGAGTCCTTGGTGACAACAGGTGTTTGGCCCGGTATGTGGCCACACTTCGGCACTCCAGGACGACGTGAGTGTGTTTCTTCTGTCTCCATGCAAGCCCTGCTCAGGAGACTGTCGGTAGCACCTATATTAAACAGATGCTTGTTAAAGGGGCAGTGACCCGGTATTACATGAGTTATTTTAGATTCATCAGCTTGCGAGAAAGATTCTGATCTATACATGGAAGATCTTTTTTTGTATTTGTTTATTTGGATTAAGGTCTTCCAGCAGTTATTACAATTACTAACCCACTGTTCCTGGTTAGGTTTGAAAATATTTATCTCTCATTCAAAACTTAAAGTCACTTACATTATAATATAATAATTTATACCACTAATAATTCGATTCGTCGTTCTTTACGCATTTATAAGGTTGCAGTACTTACTCACCTTAAATAATCTTCTTCACAGATCAAGATCAATGGCGTTTTACAAAAAAAAAAATAGGCTAGGATATCAAGACATATTAATGAAAATATTTTGTCTAAAAAGGTTCTTAAAGTCTTGAGATGAGATGAAAAAACGTTCAGAGTTTCTGTTATAAAAAGTATCCAGCTATAAATCAAGATTAACCTTCGACGCAACATAATATAATTGATATGTGTATCGGAGAAGCTGTTTTAACTTATAATATAGTCGTCATGTCCTTAATGATGATTTAAACGTGATTAATTTGATTTTCGTCAGATAACTAATGCAAGTAAAGTGCACACAAGTTTATTATCTATACTTAATATTATAAAGAAGAAAGATTTGATTGTTTGTTTGTTTGCATTGAATAGGCTCCGCAACTACTGAACCGATTTGAATAATTCTTTCACTGTTGGGAAGCTACATTATCCCCAAGTGGTATAGGCTACATTTTCAAAAAATTAGGGATCCCTACTAAAAGTCCAGTAATGTAACCCTAGGTGCAAAAATACGTACGCGAACGACGTCGCTGGGTATCAGCTAGTAGGGCAGTAAACTTAGTTCAAAGTGTTCTAAGTGCGTTCTACTTCAAGTTTAAAATCAGCCCTAATAGATTTGTAACTTACTATACAATACAAATAAATCAAAATCAAATCAAAATCACTTTTTTCGTGTAGTTCAAGGAAATGACACTTATGAATGTCAAAATTGCTCTTTTCTTTTTATATTTGCCGCCACATCGGAACGTGTTGGCAAAAAAATCACTGCCAATCTTTTAAATCAACATTTACAAATTATTTCAATAACAATATGCATAAACTAAAAATGTGAGTATATGGAGCAACCTACAAAACTTTTAAACAAGAAAATATATATTACATTATCTTAGAGATACATAACCAGAGTTAAATAACTTTATTTCTACTACCTATATTGTATGTTAGTTTATTTGGTACCTAAATAAAAAAAAAAATTAAAATGTATTTTATATATCTTTTCTCTCTCTATATTATAGACATTAAACTCCTGCTGAATGGCTGCACGGATATTAATAAAATTTTGTGGGTGTCATTAGATTAATCCAGTAATAGTTTAGATTTACAATTTGATCCCTTAGAAAATGATTTTTTGGTTATTAATTAACACTTGAAGGTGGTGTTAGTTTTGAAGATAGGTTAGTTTCACAACCCGGTTTTGCTTATTATATACTTAGAACATTAGGGGCTTTTTCCTGGTTGAATTTGAGTGGAAATTTATGTTATGATATGTTTCTATTTATTGGTGTTTTGGCTTGGTTTGAAGGAAACATTTATTTTACAGAATGCAGATATAGGTATAATTATTTTGTTGTAGTAATGTTGATCTTAAATTTGTTATCAAATTAAAAGATTTTTTGTGGAAGAGGAGGATGACACAGACAGACATAGGTAACCTTTTATGGGCATAACGCGTAGTTACATTCGGGTCCATTCTCTCTTGATACACCAGAGACTTCACCAGAGCCTTGCTGACATTATAAAGCGTCGATTAAACATATGTATTAATTCGAAAGCCGAAAGTACATTGGACGAGTATCGAACCGGGGGCTCCGGGATAAGAGTCGACGGTTCTATCACTACGCCATCGACGCTTTATAGTACATATAATATTAAATTTATTTCGTATCACATCGTTTGTCCGCGATGAACTCCTAAGCTAGTGAATCAATTTTAATCAATTAATATTGTACACTGTATGCATTTTGATCCAAATTGACAGATGGTATAGTTTTTATTTTGATCAATATATTTTAATTTCAAATTTTATTTTTGTATGAATTGAAATGTACTTTTGACGCACAGTTTGACAGTTCAGCTCTGACATTATTTCCTTACAAGAACAGGACCTAGGTAATAATTACACAAATACAATTTAAAAAAAAATATTATCAACGCTGCGGGACTCGAACCCACGACCTGCGGCGTTCCGTGCCGGTGCTCTAACCAACTGAGCTAACCGTTTGAGTGACGTATCGTCATAAAATCTTGTATGCTTTGTTCAACTCTCAGGTTGTGGCTTCATCTACAGGATCTACTTTACAGTTGAAAACCTGCTCAACCCCCGACTTCAGATGTCGCTCTTGTAATAATTATTGTAATGTAAGGTAAAAATATTTTAAATTTTGATATGAAATTTTGTTTATATGCATTTGTGTATGTGAAGCCAAGCACATCGGATACCAGCTAGTATTATATCATTATTCAGAAATATATTTTTTTAAATTTCTCTCTATTCACGATGAATCTTAAAGATTTTTACGGCATTTGACAGATTCTCACGAACAGGGGGTCTATTACCAAAATCGAAAGCCGAAGTTTCGGTCCGGAACGAAAGAACGACGAACTTCAAATTAAATCTTATTACGAAAACACTTCGGATCCGAATAGTGCGGGCGGTTTTCGTGTCGGAACCATAGACACAAGTGAATTTGGGAATAAGGTAAACGAAAGAAAAAATGTCTAATCGCGAACTTCGTTGCGATCTTCAGATCCGAAACACTTTCTCAATAAGAAATACTACGATCCGTCAACCGAAACTTCGTATTTCGATTTTCGTATATAATTATGAACTCTGTCGTCTGTCAGACCATCGAGTATTTTATTTATTAATTAATATTTTACTTATTAATTTAATTATACCGTACGTGTCTAGGACGTGTGTTTGTCACTTTACTGTATCTAAGATCTGCAGCTTCAATAAGAATACGTAACCTTGGGGTTACCTTTAATAAGAATTATGTTATATTAATTAAAATAAAATTAAAATCTTGGGATGCTATTCATGAATATAATTCTGAAGCTGGTATGATCTGCTATTTGAAAATATTAGATGAATTAAACGGGTTTTAGAGTTGAACTGAATATATATAAATAATAATATATAAATACAACGCCTTAAATTCTTTACACATGAAAACATTGAAATGTAAATTTTAAACAATTAATTATACATTTATTTTCGGAGTCCTTCTCTTGAAATATGAAAGTTTTTGTTAAAAACCTTGACGACTGCAGATATAGACGATCGTTAATAACTTTAAATTCGATTTTTTTCCGATATCTGTCTGATATTGCCCACTAAGTAATTTAATATTCACCCCCCCCCCCCCCCCCCCCCCCCTCTCGATGTTTGGCGTTCGTCTTCGAGTGCGGTGAGGAGCAAGCAGTGCGATGTTCAAGGAACTTTCTTCCACGTACAACCAAACTGTGGAATAAGCGTCCTTGTATGGGCTTGTGTATTCAAGACGATAGGACATATTATGTACCTTTAAAAAAGGGCGTATAATCCTGTGATTCCTCTGGTGTTGCAACAGAATGTGGGCGGCGGTGATCACTTAACAGGCTTGTTTGTCCTCCTCGTCAGTGAAAAAAATATTCTTTTGTGTACCTTCATTAACAATTATAAACTGAAAGGCAACAGTTATTATTTTAATTTCCTTAAACTATTTCTTGTTACAATTATTTAGGATCTAGGTCGTAAATAGCACCAATACCGCAATTTTTTAGCACAAATATGGTATAAATATCGGCTGCATTGCCCCATCATAATAATTTTTGTTCCGCTCAGCTCAAAATTTTTACCTATAACATAAGTACATACACATAATTTAACGTAAAAAAAAAGGAACGAAGTTCCTTCGGCTAATGTAGAATCGACACAATTCAATTTTATGTAGGTTTTGATTTGGATTTTTCTCTTAAATTTTGCAGTATAGTTTTTATTTAAGTACAGGAAAGTATTGAGGAAATTCAGTATTTTAGGAAATAATAAATTACGTAAAATAAAAAAAAAATTGTAATCCAAATTATCAATTAAAATAACAAAATATGTCTCTATATTTTTGTTTGACAACATAGTATAGAAATAATTACAAAAGTCGCGCCTGCGCACGTCTCATTTAACGGTTTTATTCCACGGACTTTTTCTTACGGTTTTACTATCACATTTTTTTCAGTTCGGTCCCGCAGCAAAATCCCTATCTCCTCCAAGCCTGCCGTAAGGAACTTCGTTCCAATATTTTTTGATGTGAAGCTTCTAATGCAACTTCCAACAAGGTTGCGTTAAACGTTTAACGCTACGATGGAGAGGGTACGAAAGAACTGTTGCGTTAAACTTTTAACGCGCCTGGTTTGGAGGGTTTTGATGTATTGTTTTTTTTTTGATGCAGTTTTTGCAAGAAATATTGAAAAAATAGAACTCAAACATTTCATATCTTACTTTAGTTATCATAATCCCATTATAAATGTTATATAATTGGATATTTCTCCACTAAAAAATGTTAATTAAAAGATTCGATCAATTGTGAATTCTAAGCAATGTTAATAAAGTTTGTCTTAAAGAAACAATATGATTTCACTAATTATCAATTTCTATCCCTATCATTTCCAAAATAACGAAGTTTCGCTACTTCCGCGCGGAGAGACTCCACTCACTATTTTTTTTATCATAATATCATTGTTTCCCCTCTGGTTCCAGACAAAAATCGACTTATCGGACTGACAACGAAGGACTAAGAAACTAAACTAACGACTTATTTTTGGCAGGGATAATCATGGTTTAAGAAACACATTTTAAAACTATTTGAAACACAATAATATCAAAAAATAATCCCAGGTCGGTCAAATAATCACTGCAATGTAGGCGTAATAACTTTAATGAATATAGATTGGTATTCTTTTGTCGTGTGAATTACTTTACCCTTGGACGCTTCACTTAATCAAGTAATTACACATTAGTACATAGTTTTAGTTCGACAGCAAAAAGGCCAATTTTGTACGCAATGAGTATTTTGTAATAAATCGGATATTACATCTGTTTCGGGCAATTTGAAATAATACTTTTAGCTCCTTTTATAAAGATTAAATTGTCGGTTCACTTCGACGGTAATGCAATTTAATATTTTCTTTTATTAATTCTTATATATTATTCATTAAATCTATAGCACATTACATTACTTATTAGCTAGATAACATAAAACAAAACATTGGCCAACAGTGATGAAAACAACAAAAAAAAAAAACTTAAATTCTTAAATAATCTGCTTGGGGTAAAATATATTTCATAAAAAAATATTTTCATATATCAGCAAAGAGAAAAAATAGTAAGAAAAGTGATAAGCATGACTTGATACCACGACTAGGGTTGGCTCCAGAAGAAGAAACTTCTTAAAGGTCTAGAACACAGCACACACACATCTATTTCCTACGACATACAGTTTTGTATAGTAAGAAAGGTAAACAATCAAATTTCAATTGTGCAGAAGTGCTAAGCAACGAATGTTTTTTTTTATGATAATAAGGGGCGAGACGGGCAGGATTTTCAGCTGATGGTAATTGATACGACCTGCCCATTACAATGCAATGCCGCTCAGGATTCTTGAAAATCCCCAAAAATTCTGAGTGGCACTACAGCTGCGCTCATCACCTTGAGACATAAGACGTTAAGTCTCATTTGGCCAGTAATTTCACTAGCTACGGCGCCCTTCAGACCGTAACACAGTAATGCTTACACATTACTGCTTCACGGCAGAAATAGGCGCCGTTGTGGTACCCATAAGGGTACCCATTAGATCATCATCATCTATCATCATCATCGTCTACGTAGACTGTGAAAACGCCGAAAAAATTGTGGTTGACAGTTAACCACAATTTTGAACAATGCACGCACACTAACACAAAGCGACATACAAAAGTCAGCTGAACGTCCTTTTTTTTCATAAAAAAAATCGCGAGGGTAGGCGTAGCTTGTGACGCACACTAAAGTCATAAACCTGGCCTGCTGTCATCGGTTTTCTAACAGCAAGAGGCTTTATCTAGTATAAAATATCAAAGATAAAGACATTATAACGGAGTTGGTTCCCTCCGCGTTGCCTAATGGCAGGTTTTTGATCACTCTTTTGCTGTTTTCAATACTTTTATATACTTTTATATATTTTTTTTATACCCATGTTATAATGACATGAAAAAAATGCGGTAGGTTGTCTGGTCCGAAGTTTTTGAACAGAATACCTTCATTGGGTAGAATGTGTCATTCATGGGGTATTTATTATATTACTAGCTGACCCGACAGACGTTGTTCTGTATACAGATATTATAGTATAATAAACAAAATGATGTGTTTTATGAATTTGTCAATAATAGAAAATATGACCATACAAAACAAATATTGGAAATTAGAATAACTGCTTTAGATTGTAAATTTTCTCCCACAATGTCAACAACCACTTCGTCAATGGTGAGTGAATTACACCTCCTTGTGTGTTCACCGGCAGGTGTTTTGTCAGCTCGAATGACAATATTATAGCTGTTTAATTTGCACGAACTCGTTGCATTCTAAGCCTATGTACTTCATTGTCACTCTCAAACTTACGACTTATCAGTCTAAATAAAAATAATCTGATAGATAGTTAACAACTGTTGTTAATCTACCAACTATAGTGAGTGAAAAAGTTAAAAAGATAATAATATAAAGATTCTAATCTTTCAATTTCAAACAAAACAAAATTGATGTTTTTTTTTAATTCTGAGCATTCTCATATTTATTCACGTTCCCTGGCCTTCCAAAAATAATTCAAGACGAAAATTAGCCAAATTGGTCCAGCCGTTCTCGAATTTTAGTGAGGCTTACGAACAGCAATTCATTTTTATATATACAGATTTATTTACCGAAGCGAGGCCAAACCCACAATCCGTTGTTGGCAGCATTTAATACACTTGGAAAATGGGCTCAAAATTTTGTTAATTTTAATTAAAGTACATGTTATACAGGACTAACACAGACATATATCATGGACTTAAGGTTTTCGTACGATTATTCTAGACCCAGAGCTTTAACAATTTAAGAAATTAATATCTACAAATAAATCTTTAAAAATTAAAATATATAATTATTATTTTTAAAATATTGGCGCTTTAAACCAGAATCGAGTCAAGGTAAAGTAAATGTATTTTTCACTTTTGTAAAGTTATGGAATGCGGTTTTATATTCCGGTTAAGTTCTTAATACGTTTAAACTATACACTTGTTTTTGAAGTAAATCTACTTTGGGCGCGATTTGAGTGTACCTACTCGTAAATCAGATCTTTTTCTGACGAGATAATTGCTAAGAACTCTGTCTTACTGTAAGTGTACTCAATTTACGTAATGTATTACTAGTAAAATTTTGACACTAAATGACTAACGGCCGTTTTCAATAACCTATCTATCCTTAGTTTAACTTACTAGAGGTAGACAAATCTATCCTTTTACGCTTACTTACATTTCAATTATCTAACAACATAAAGCATTGGACTATAACTATATGGGACATAACTATGGATAGATAAGATCTTGTTATTAAACGGTGACAGCAATGTATTTGTAACTAGAGATACATAATTGAAAACGGCCGTAAATGAGTTATCTAATATTCAAAAACTGCCACCAATTCTACTGTGGCCAACTGAGAATACACATGAAAAATTCAGTACTATTGAAAATATCCGCTAACAAATCAACGCAAAAACATTTAGAAGATAATCCTTATGCCTGATTTGTATTTTTTTACTCTTTTTTAATAATTCCCTTTTCTTTTTCTTTTTTTTTATTACATTGTACAATTTGAACCATGAACCCTACTGTAGTGTCCCTTCTGTCTGTAATAGTCTTGTTAAATCAACTACGCTGGCAGTAGGGTTAAGTAGGAAAAACTTACGCATTCTAACCAGGACACAAACAGATAAAACATTAACCTCTTCATCCTAGGCCTCAGATATTGCAGAGCGTGTACATTCTGTAATAGTACTCATGAAACCAACGGGGCTTCATGTGTATAGATGAAACCCAACGGGTATATGCACTATTGCTTGAAGTTATACAGGAAGCTATCACAATAGATCTCATTGGTCGCAGTGAAACAGTGCACTGAACTGTACACTTAAGCCGCTTTAGAAGCCATAACCATACATTGTAGTACGAATAAATCTGACTCGCTGTTATGTTTATTAAGCTATTGCATAGCTTCTATCGCGGGCCTTGAGCGGGAGACCGAATCCAGAAATTCCGTACACCCCACTTACTAGATGTATATAGATATTTCGCCACGTTCATTACAGTTGCCGTGGAACAGCGGTTATCACGTATGCTTTTATTATCATAATAATTTATATTTAAATATTATCCTAATAATAATGTATTAATATTCCGTTTAATTCATTGCATGTCCATAATTTTCTTCGGTATCGGTATGCAATATTTTATAATTTTTTATTTATTGATTTTTTTTCTAACGGAAGTCATATTCTTCAGCAGTCACCGTGTGTTCGTAGCTTTCGTTATTTAACTTTAGTAATAAATGTAGAATATCGGGACTATAGGACTTGTAGTCTGGCCACAAATATTGTTACAACTTAAAAACTCTTTTTTTTTTTTAAAAACATGGCTCACTATGAAGTATAACTAAGAAGTTCAGATCCTTAATACCTGCTGGGTAACTTCATAGTTTCAAGAGTAAATACCACCGTGTCCCCAGATTCCTTAGCTTTTCTTTACCTTCAGCCACACGTCGCAGCCGTCGATGCACATGGGAAATGACACCCTGACCCAAACGTCAAAGGAAAATCAGATCTTCAAGCATTATTTTTGCCTCCAATTTGACTTTTAACGACTGCTTTCCATAGTCGTACGTCACCACTACCAACTCGCGGTGTCAGAGCTCTATGACGGAAGTACCGTTCAGACAAAAACTACTTTCCCAGCTCTAGCTATTTTCCTTAGACGTAAAGAAGTCGAGCAGGCCGGATGCATTTCTCTCACCGTATTCAGAACATGTACATCTCTGTTATGGCTGGTGGTGTTTATTGTAGTATTCTTTCCAAAACCCGTATTCCCGGACTCATGGAGGTCACCCCAGACCTTTGGCTATAACCTTGCTGCTCTCCAAAATCATGGAAAGCCTAATGAACACGACTGATTTTACGGCTTCAACAAGCTGCAAAAGGTGTTTCTCACAAATCTTCCTTCGTTTGGTCTGCCCGAGAATTATGCAATAGACCACTAGCTTCCTCACTCATTGTCTGGTGTTACCCGAAGCTATGTGCTATCTCCTACACTATTTCTTCTGTTTCCCCGCCATCTGGATATCTGGTGTTCTTCTACATTGCGATTTTCAAGGCTCTTTATTCGACCCACAACCAAAGTATGGAATATTGAGCGGTCCAGGACTATTTTGCACCTTTAAAGTCAAAGTTAAATAAACTTTATTCAAATAGGCTTAATCTAAGCGCTTCTCAATTGTCACTACAAATATTTCTTTTAAATTACTGAATTTACCATATGTTCGTATAATATTTAGATAAGAGCGTATAGTTTGCCTTTGCTTCTTGATTTATATATAATGCTTCAGTTATAATATAATCTAAAAATTAAAGTAGCCTTATATTTTTGGATCATCTGGATCCTTTCGGGGACTCACTCAAAACATTCCGAAGTAAAATTTTATTATGTGATAAATTAAATAATTTGTAATATTAACAAAATATATTTTATATTTAGCTGATTTCAATTTAGCGAACTACCTAGACCTATTTCACTGTGTTTTTTTTCTCGGTAATAAGTTAATACGTTTTTTAAATTATGTATAAGCTTCATAATAATTGCATGCTGTATCTACATTAAACGATAATGCATCGAATAAATAAATAAAAAAAATATTTTGAGATATCTGCCCGTCAAAATCGCTTCAGCTGTATCGAAGGTAAACTAAGTACGCACAGGCAGACGAACATTAATTTGACATTAAAAAGGATCCGTTAGTTTTTAAAGATTAAAGAGTTTAAAGATCAGTATGCTCGAAGGTCAAAACCCGGCCGTAAATACCAATTCAGACCACCATGATGTAATAAGTGATGAAGTGCAACGTGACCTGCGTGTCCACACGATCCTTACATTAGGCCCTGTCAAGTAGCCGCAGACCATGTCACTTACAATTACCTAACTTAACTTACGCATGAAGTATTTATTATTAAATTATGAAGCATGTATTCCTCCACAGCGTTACGATTTCATATGGTTCGCCAAAGGCTGTTCGCAAAAAATTGTAGAAATTACAATTAAATAATTTGTTATTTTTAAAATGTTATCGCTCACTTCTGGGTTAATTAAATTAAATTTGTAACCAAAATTTATGAACGATGCGTGACTTGAACCCGCGATCTCTCGAGTTCCGTTCGAGTGCCCTTCCACTGAGCCAACTGTTCAAGTAACGTATAGATCATAAATATTGGTATGTGTTGCCTACGATGCGGGAGCGTCTCCGGCATCGTTCATAAATTTTGGCTACAAATTTAATTTAAGGCGAGGTTTTCCCAACACTTTAGGTAAAAATTGAGCGAACGTTAGATTCGATAGGTACGCATGGACACGGGCGTCGGGCATCGCTGAGAACGAACCGAGCGATGCGGGTCAACGACCGCCGACCCAAAGGACCGCGTAATTTTTTTTAAACTTATAGTTGTGGTAGAGTACGGAATTACTGTGATAATATTTTTTATGCATTTTTGAAGTAAATCTTTTTTATCGACGTATGAGAGAAATGTTATATTACGCGCAAAATTATGATTTCAACATTATGGATATCGTATCCGAGATTCTCGAGGGTGCAGAGAACGATTGTGTGATCATTTTTGAAATCCAAGATGGCCACCGCTCAAAATTCGTCCTCAACACCCTCGAGTACCTCGAAAACGGTATCCATATTGCTGAAATCATAATTTTGTGCGGCGGCCATCTTGGATTTCAAATATGATCACACAATCGTTCCCGGACCCTCGAGAACCTCGGACACGATATCCATATTGCTGAAATCATAATTTTGTGCGGCGGCCATCTTGGATTTCAAAAATGATCACAAAATTGTTATCTGCACCCTCGAGAACCTCAGACACGATATCCATATTGCTGAAATCATAATTTTGTGCGGCGGCCAAATTGGATTTCAAAAATGATCACAAAATCGTTATCTGCACCCTCGAGAACCTCGGACACGATATCCATATTGCTGAAATCATAATTTTGTGCGGCGGCCATCTTGGATTTCAAAAATGATCACAAAATTGTTATCTGCACACTCGAGAACCTCGGACACGATATCCATATTGCTGAAATCATAATTTTGTGCGGCGGCCATCTTGGATTTCAAATATGATCACACAATCTTTCCCGGACCCTCGAGAACCTCGGACACGATATCCATATTGTTGAAATCATAATTTTGTGCGGCGGCCATCTTGGATTATAAAATGATCGCAAAATCGTTATCTGCACCCTCGAGAACCTCGGACACTATATCCATATTGCTGAAATCATAATTTTGTGCGGCGGCCATCTTGGATTTCAAAAATAGCCACAAAATCGTTATCTGCACCCTCGAGAACCTCGGACACGATATCCATATTGCTGAAATCATAATTTTGTGTGGCGGCCATCTTGGATTTCAAATATGATCATACAATCGTTCTCTGCACCCTCGAGAACCTCGGACACGATATCCATATTGCTGAAATCATAATTTTGTGCGGCGGCCATCTTGGATTTCAAATATGATCACACAATCTTTCCCGGACCCTCGAGAACCTCGGACACGATATCCATATTGTTGAAATCATAATTTTGTGCGGCGGCCATCTTGGATTATAAAATGATCACAAAATCGTTATCTGCACCCTCGAGAACCTCGGACACTATATCCATATTGCTGAAATCATAATTTTGTGCGGCGGCCATCTTGGATTTCAAAAATAACCACACAATCGTTCCCGGACCCTCGAGAACCTCGGACACGATATCCATATTGCTGAAATCATAATTTTGTGCGGCGGCCATCTTGGATTTCAAATATGATCATACAATCGTTCTCTGCACCCTCGGGAACCTCGGACACGATATCCATATTGCTGAAATCATAATTTTGTGCGGCAGCCATCTTGAATTGCAAATATGATCACACAATCGTTCCCGGACCCTCGAGAACCTCGGACACGATATCCATATTGCTGAAATCATAATTTTGTGCGGCGGCCATCTTGGATTTCAAAAATGATCACAAAATCGTTATCTGCACCCTCGAGAACCTCGGACACGATATCCATATTGCTGAAATCGTATTTTGTGCGGTGGCCATCTTGGATTTTAAAAATGATCACAAAATCGTTATCTGCACCCTCGAGAACCTCGGACACGATATCCATATTGCTGAAATCGTATTTTGTGCGGCGACCATCTTGGATTTCAAAAATAATCACAAAATCGTTATCTGCACCCTCGAGAACCTCGGACACGATATCCATATTGCTGAAATCATAATTTTGTGCGGCGGCCATCTTGGATTTCAAATATGATCACACAATCGTTCTCTGCACCCTCGAGAACCTCGGACACGATATCCATATTGCTGAAATCATAATTTTGTGCGGCGGCCATCTTGGGTTTCAAATATGATCACAAAATCGTTATCTGCACCCTCGAGAACCTCGGACACGATATCCATATTGCTGAAATCATAATTTTGTGCGGCGGCCATCTTGGATTTCAAAAATGATCACAAAATCGTTCTCTGCACCCTCGAGAACCTCGGACACGATATCCATATTGCTGAAATCATAATTTTGTGCGGCGGCCATCTTGGATTTCAAATATGATCACACAATCGTTCCCGGACCCTCGAGAACCTCGGACACGATATCCATATTGCTGAAATCATAATTTTGTGCGGCGGCCATCTTGGATTTCAAAAATGATCACAAAATCGTTATCTGCACCCTCGAGAACCTCGGACACGATATCCATATTGCTGAAATCATAATTTTGTGCGGCGGCCATCTTGGATTTCAAAAATGATCACAAAATCGTTATCTGCACCCTCGAGAACCTCGGATACGATATCCATATTGCTAAATCATAATTTTGTGCGGCGGCCATCTTGAATTTCAAAAATGATCACAAAATCAAAATCGTTCTCTGCACCCTCGAGAACTTCGGACACGATATCCATATTGCTGAAATCATAATTATGAGCGGCGGCCATCTTTGAATTCAAAAATGATCACAGAATCGTTCTCTGCACCCTCGAGAACCTCGGACACGATATCCATATTGCTGAAATCATAATTATGAGCGGCGGCCATCTTCGAATTCAAAAATGATCACAGAATCGTTCTCTGCACCCTCGAGAACCTCGGACACGATATCCATATTGCTGAAATCATAATTTTGTGCGGCAGCCATCTTTGATTTCAAATATGATCACACAATCGTTCCCGGACCCTCGAGAACCTCGGACACGATATCCATATTGCTGAAATCATAATTTTGTGCGGCGGCCATCTTGGATTTCAAAAATGATCACAAAATCGTTATCTGCACCCTCGAGAACCTCGGACACGATATCCATATTGCTGAAATCATAATTTTGTGCGGCGGCCATCTTGGATTTCAAAAATGATCACAAAATCGTTATCTGCACCCTCGAGAACCTCGGACACGATATCCATATTGCTGAAATCATAATTTTGTGCGGCGGTCATCTTGGATTTATCTAACTTCCCTAAAGTACATATATACAAAAATCTCGCGTGGCATAATATTCAAAATAATATTACGTATATTTTATTTTAGTACTTTCCGACTTACTTACATACATATTTCAACAAATAGGTACGCTGTCGCATCATCATTATTTTTTTAGTATCATTCCCGCTTTGTACTTTTTCGCTCTTACGTTATGTGAGCCGTGGTCACGGGCGTACTGCTGGCTTGAGCGAGCATGCAACCAAGGCGTCGCGTTTGGTTTATTACGAAAAAAATTAATATAAAATAATTCACAAAGCGTATTGATAAATCCCACAGTTAAAACTTATAAATACTAATAAACTATCGAATAAAATAAGTTTTGTGTTTATAGCTATCATAGTTTTATGATAATATAAACAATTCAAATAAAAAAGACTATTTTTCAAAAAATAAATCTATCGAGATCTTTTTTCGTAATCGTGTTTTCAAAACAGCGATAATTTAGATAAAGAAATGAAGATAAACATGTCAAAAAATTGGAACCGTAGTATTTGTAGAAGTATTTTAAGTAGGTTTTTAAAAATGTTACTTTTTAGGACTATAGCGCCTTAAGCTATAAAAGTAATAATGTTTATTACGATCTAATTACTTTAAAAAAACGATACCAGCTTTTTCAATTCTCCTCCTGTGAACACATTGGTGTTGCAAGAGTTTAACTTACGTATATACGTAGACCATGCATTATTATTTATTTATACAGAGGAAATAAAATATAATGATAAACCTAAGTATCTCAGAAATAAAAAAAAACTTATCTGATACCTGTTTACGTAATAATTAATAAAATATTTTATAAGAAAAGGAAATTTGAAAATAGAAATCTTATTTATGCTATAAACGTTTGTAAGTTTGGATGTTTGTTCCTTTGTCTCGGCAAAATGGCTCAATCGCGATTTGCCTGAAAGTTGAAATGGTGATTGCTTAAACCTTGGATTAGGACATACCGTACATCTTATTATTTTTAGCCGACTTATATATTTTTATATTATATAGGTTGGTTACAATAATATAATGGTCACATGATAACACACGTTACACGCAGGCATTGTATTTTTGCTGCTCTATAGAGTCCACGCGGACGATGTCGCGGGCAACAACTAGTGTGCAATAAATAACTATAAATAAAATAAAAAAACTAACTATTCTTTATTCAGGATCACCTACCCATATTAGGATGTCGTTTACTAAACACGACGTACCAAGTAGCACGCTTCTAGTTTTTTGGTGTGATTTTAAAGACGTTTTTCTCAAAAAGTGAACTAAATTTGACTCCTTTTCCAGCGGGGTAGTTTACAAGAAGGCATAGATTAGGCAAGTCGTTCAATTAAATTGTTGGTTTAATAAGATGGCTCCAACACACAAAAAATCAACGCTCTTGTGATATGGGCCGGGGTGATCACCTTCAGGAAAGCAGTAGACTCGTTCTTCTTCGTCTTCAATAAAAACAAATGGGGTACCCATTTAGCATACTCCCACTGCTAAATAATCCCACTGATAAAATTAAATGAAAAATGCAAAAAAAACTGCAATTTATTATTTAACCATATTTATTCACAATTAATTTATACAATTACACAATGGCAAGAAACTTCTCGTTACTAAAATCAGTAAATAAATAATGAATTTATCTTAATGGAAATAATTACTAAGTATTTATTTGCATATAATGATCTTAAATTAAAAAATTTACAAGTTTGACAGCATTCATCATAGCCAAATAATGTTAGAAATATATCAATATAACATAATATAGATATCACCTATTTTTTAAGTTGTTATTTGTGAGTTTGATTATTTCATTTTATAGGGCCGAGTATAGTTAGGTGAAAGTACTCGGGTTATATAGTGTGCACCGAATATAAAAAATTATAAGCGTTGTTATTGTTTAAGGTTTAACACTGCCTTTCTACCAGAGATGTTCGAGCCAGCATTTGAGAGGTGCGAGGATGTTTAAGTATATACAAAATTCTCTCCCTTCACACCGAAACATAAAAAATGCCTGCAATTTACTGCTTGTCGGCAAAAATACGCCACTTTGGTACCCATCTAACTGGCATCCTGTGCCATAGATTTAGGTGTATTGTTTAATTTAATAATTAAAATATAACAAAACAAGATAAAATATATTTTGCTGCCCATTTAAGAGTAAAGTATTTTAATTACTTTACAAATTACTTTCAAATAAAATTTTAGTAGAACTATTCTCTGTTGTTCAACAACGTTCCATGAGAATACTTTTACTTAATTGTTTCACATTACAAATTGGAAAAACATTTTAAATGTCTCATATTATGTGGATTGGTTCTTGATTTTACCCACTTCCTATCTATCTCTTTAACGTGTTACTGGATGATCACCATGATACGTGGAAGGTAATGGCGTCAGGATTGCCCTAAAGCGACATCTATAAGTCAATATACGACTTAAAATACAAGAAACAAAACATTATTAGCTCGTTATATTGTCTACATAATATTACATAATTACAATCATTTACTGGGCGGAAAATCTAATGTGGTATAAGTTGGTCTAGTTCGTACAGGTGGTCTTCTAATTCGTGGATGTGTTTTACCCCCCTCGTGACTCTTACTAGATTCTCCCTCTTCAGGTAGATATGGCGGGCGTGGATTCAAAACTAATGTTTTGTATGATGAATGTGAATCTGCAATACTTCTTCCATCTCCTTCGTCTCTTTTCGACAATTCTAAAAATGGTGACACGGAGCGTTTCTCTATACCGCTGGGGCCTGGAGTCTCTTCTTTTGGTTTTAGATCGTAAGCGTTCTCCTCTTTTCTCTTGGGTTCTGTGTCTTTCTTGAATTTATTTTGCCGCTCTATAATTTCCGCTGTCGTTAAGTCAGAACCTTGGACGTCAGTTTCCAGTGGTGCCGTGGATAGCCAAGGTCTGGAGTTAGTAGAAACTCCCCAACGTTCTGCATTTTCAGTCGTATCACCCAATAATCCTAACTTTTCTACATTCTGCAAAAGAAGATTCTCACTGGAACTAGCAGTACGCATTTCAGTCTTTGAATCTTCTGCCAAAAGAAGTTCAGCAAGTGGTGGTGCAAGTCCCAATCCAATACTTCTTTCATGGTACACTTCTGAGATAGTTGGAGTCAATTCGCCGCTCATGTGTCTAACTTGAGACATGGGGTCTCTGTTGATCTTCGGTCGTGTACGTTTAGATGTAGATGGCTGGTTCTCTTGCTTGTCTTCTTCAGTTCTTCTGCGTTGTTCTGAGACTAAATAATAGCAAGCATCGAAATACCGCTGCTGAAGGTCAGGTCGCCTTCTGAGGACGGTATCATGTCCAGAGCTCTCCCAGTCAGAGTCGTCAGATGGGGGTCTTCTGGTGTATAGTGTGCGTATTTTGGTTTGGTGTGCTAGGGCAAGGGAGACGTTTTGTTGTGCAGCGGGGGGAGAGGGAGTGAACGCTGCGTCACTCTCTCCTCGGTAGCGGGGTGGGGGCGGTGCGGGGGGAGGGGCTGTGCGCCCATCTGGCTCTCCTCTACCGACCTCGCTGCTTGCTCCGGATCCACGCACGTACATCGTGAAGGCACCGCCGCACGAACCTAATGGCAGAGGCGGCGGGGGTACTGATGATGCGGAGTCTTCTGTAAAATTAATAATTTGACAATTAATGTTTTTATACCTTCTCAATAATAAAGTATTCGTCCAGCAACTGTAAGCAAGTCTAATACCCACTGGAGTGGGATGTATGTGATATTTTTTTTCATGTCTATAAAATTTTGAGACTTTTAAAAATTAACTATTAAATATTCAAAGGCTACGCGCAGACAGTGAAATCTAAGTGTTTCGTCTTTGCATATTTTTATATACAATTATATAAAAATATGCAAAGACGAAACACTTAGATCATATCAATATATGATGATTGTAAATAATTTAATTACGTCTTTGTTGTTTCTGTGATATTTCGCCGTCGGAATGAGGTTCAAGATCTCCATCGTCAATAGACGCCAAGGATTCCACGCTGGAGCTGGACTCCAAACTCAAGCTTCTTGGGGCTTCTTGTGTGTCTGTTAGAAATATGTAAAGTTATTAATATACCTTAAAAAACAGATGATGTGGCCTTTCTGCTAAAACATGGTAGTAAAGTATGGTATTCTTCATGTATAAGTTATTGTGTAACAGCCTTACAAATGAAATTGGCATAAAGTTATAACTATCATAAATCAAGAAAATGTAAAATGTTTACAAATAGACATTTTGCTTACGATTGGTTCATTCGGACGTATAACGTTTCCCGCGTTTATTTTATTGGCTGCTTCTTCGTGCTGCGTCATTCGGAATTATCATTGTATTGACAGCGTTGTCACCGATATTGTAAACATTTAGCATATTCTTTGTTTATGCTTAGTTATAACTTTATACCAAGTTTATTTGTAAGGCCGTAAGTGTTTATACTGCGACACTATTTACAATTAAAAAAAACATATACAAATTAAAAGTTATCGCTTTATAGAAACGTTAAGATTACAGGACTATATGACCTTAATTATAACGAGTGAGTGACAGTTGTAACGAATGATATGTAAACATTTACTTACCAACAAATTATATCAAAAAATAATAATGATCTTTAAACTTAATTAAAATTGAAACCCTAATAAAAAATATTACAAATGTTGATATTGGCTTAAATCCTCGGAAATACAAGGATCCAGGAGCCTGCAAACATCCCATGAATGTTTTGAACTGTTTGGACAAAAAATGGGGTTTACCTCCAAATAGGGGTCCTTATTGCGAAAACGAGCCTACGATACCATACCAACTTGGTATACGAATGAATAGTCATATTCAGTTGTGAGCTTGTGTTTGTAGTCAGCAACATGAAGTAGGTATTGTTGAAGTGAGACTTCTTTATCAACGTATGAGAGAAATTTTATAGCAATGTCATCACGATATCGGTTACGCGCCATGTTGATTTTTCTGATATTTGTGACATTCTTTTATCAATAACAAGAGCGAAAATTTTAAAATGTGAAAGGGTATTAATGGATTTTATATAGAAAATATAACGAAATAACAAACAGTGAAATTAAATGGTGGAGTCCCAGGAACATTTTACACTTTCAACAATAAACAAGAATAAAAGAAAAAATAAGAACCTAAAAATAACTTGTAAAAATCGAATGTATTAATTTATTAATGAATATCAGGTAATATTATTGTGAGGTTTAGTTGGTACCACGTCTATAATTAAAAATTATGTTTTAAGAATAATTATTTATATATATGTTAATTATTACTAAATTTAATGATTATTTTGTTTTACCACAATCGCACGTAAATACACACATTTTTTTATATTACCAACGTTTGTGTGAACTTCCAATGCGACACCAGTTTTGTACTCAGCGCACATTATGAGCAAGAAGATTGTGGGTCTTGGAAGAAGTTGTAACTGGATTTTAGACAGAAACATGTGTTTACTAACCAAATAGTGCAAGAAGCGCTTGTAGAACGAAGTGCACGTGTCGTCTGTTGGTCGCCTTGCCGCGGAGAGTGACGTCATCCTGGCCTACCTCCGCCAGATCGAGACCGAGCGAGGCCAAGAGCTCGTGACAACCGCTCACACGCCATAACCTGAGCACAAATAGAGTTTTTCTTATTTTTGGACAAACGAGCAAACCGGTCAACTATTTTTAAATAACACCGCCATGAGTGTATGAAATGGTACAGAGACAAAGTTTCATACAACCACGCAAAATGGTTGACTACTACCGGGGATGTGTGTGTCCACTTGCCGCTTATTGCGTACGCGGCGAGAAGCACATATAATCGGTTGACGATCGCACAGACAGTGGACAATTTCAGGGTTAGCGCGACAAGTATTGTTTTAGGAATGAATATTAATAAAATAAATAAAAACTACTTAAAATAAATGAATATTAATAAAAAAAAATAAGGCTTGAATATTTTATCATAAAAAGTTATATAATATTGTTATGGTTGTTTAGTGTACTATATGCATGAATAATACGAGAAAAATAACAATATATCATATTTAACTATCCCAGGGACTACAATACCAAGGTAAACATAAAAAAATGGTTTATTTATTTTAACTTTTTGTGACAACTTTAGCAAAATAGGTAACAATATTTCCCTCTTAAGAAGCTTATTCTCTGTACCGTTTATTTACTCATGTGCCTCCGCTACTGTTATTCTGGAATACCAGAAGAATCAAAGAAGCTACTGCTGTTGCGGTTCTTTTAGGGAGAGTACCAAAGTGCTATTCGCATCGATTTAGAAAAAAATATTAATAATTTAACTAAATTATAATTCACTTGTGAATATTTCCCTAAATTTAATAAAATAATTAAACACTTTAATATTTAAACATTATTACTCACCTAACGTTGACAGAAACCTCAATGGTATCGGTGTCAGAACTCTTCACTGAGAACTGCGAGATGATGGATCGTATGACGGATATGATGTCATCAGCCACGTCACCGTTGGCTATCAACTTCGACAGCGCTTGCAACGTGGTGGGGGTTAAACCTTTAAAAAATATATATATAATATAACTAGCTGACACAGCAAACGTTGTATTGCCATATAAAGTAATAAAAAAATCAATATTTAAAATATTTGCGGTATAAAAATAGGGCCTACCAAATATATCGTACTACAATTATAATAATATAACTAATAATATAAAAATCGCGATACATAAATAGGCGTTGATCGTAGAAGGGTTAGAATTTGAAGTTGTATGTTCTATTTTGTCAAAAAAATAAAGAAGAAATTTGGGTTATGGCACCCTTATCATTTAGGGGTATGAGAAACAGATGCACACAAAATTTCATTCAAATCGGTTTAGCCGTTTTGGAGGAGTTTGGTAACAAACATCGGGACACGAGAATTATATATATAAGATATTCTATTAGATTCTTAACTTAATCTCAATTTCTTCTAAGGTTAAGATATCGTTAGTCAATAAAGAAAATAGACAATTTTCTTGACTTCTTCAATAAGATTATCGCCAACTTTACATTCAAGCATTTTCAAACCGATCTTTATCTTAAGCTTTTGGAGTTGTGGTTTATAATAACTAAATTTTGTTAAAAGATTTTTAAATTCTATACTTTTGTTAATAAATGAATAAAATTAAAGGAATTAAAAGATGTTATAAATAGATATAATTGCCGGCTAGATTATGGGTACCACAACGGCGCCTATTTCTTCCGTGAAGCAGTAATGTGTATGTATTACTGTGTTTCGGTCCGAAGGGTGCCGTAGCTAGTGAAATTACTGGGTAAATAAGACTTGACATCTTATGTCTGAAGGTGACAAGCGCAGTTGTAGCACTGTTTAGAATTTTTGGGTTTTTCAATAATCTTGAGCGGCACTGCATTGTAATGGGCAAGGCAATTACTATCAGCTGAACGTCCTGCTCGTCTCGACCCTTATTTTCATAAAAAAAATACGTTGCACACCTAGAAGTGCCTGTAGACTAGCAGAACACTGCGTGAGGCGTTCCTCAGGGTCACTCTGCGGGAAGAACACGCTAGATGGAATACCGTTAGCGGCTGGCTCGAATCTGCAATCAATATAGTCTGAATCAGAGGCGTGCATTGGTTTTCTAGAAAGGTAGGCACTGTAGATGTAATTAGTCGTAGTTGAGCTTTGGAATATGTTATTCAAATTCAATTATTTTTATTCAAAATAGGATGTGAAATCACTTATTGAAAGTCAAAAAACTACCACCCATTCCAAAATGAATGCCTCAGGCCTGAGAAGAATGGGTGCAACAAACTCAGCGGGATTTTTTTTTCATCAAAAATATGTTTTACAATTAAAGTAACATTTACAAAGTAACATTATACACTTAAACTTATTATTTAATAGCCTGAGGTCGCTCCATTCTCAATCTGTGGTATCATTAAGAAAGTCATTTATGTTATAGTAACCTTTACCACACAAAAGTTTTTTAAACTACAAAAAAACTTTTGAATTAATTTGGAGATAGCTTACCGTAGGTATTTAGAATCTTGCGTTAGGAAATTTTTTATGAGTAGGTGTTCAAAAGACTTTTGGTAATAAAATAGTGGAACATAATTAAACTAAATTAACTTTAATTAACCAGCTCTTTACGCCTGAAACACAGGGTTACCTAGTTCAGGTACAGTGTGAACCAGCTTTAAGTAAGATTTGTATTATTATTCTTATTTTGTAATTTAATAATCTCTTAATAAATAAATTGAATTGAATTGAAAATTGAGTTTTACCTTTACATGTTCATATTATGTTTAATAAATACACAAATAAAATTTGAAAAACAAAATTTTATGAACGATGCGGGACTCGAACCCACGACCTCCGGTGTTCCGTGCCGCTGCTCTAAGCAATTGAGCTAACCGTTCGAGTACCGCCTCGTTATAAAATTCTGTTTGCTTTGTTCAACTGTCAGGTTGTGGCTTCATCTACAGGATCTACTTTACAGTTGATAACCTGCTCAACCCCAATATTTGCATTTTAGGAAATTGACTTGAGATGTCGCATTTGTAAATCTAAACAATATGTTATGTTTTTAAAGTGATAACCCTCGCTTCTAGGATTAATACGCAAATAAAATTAGAAAAACAAAATTTTATGAACGATGCGGGGCTCGAACCCACGACCTCCGGCGTTCCGTGCCGGTGCTCTATCCAATTGAGCTAACCGTTCGAGTACCGCCTCGTTATAAAATTATGTTTGCTTTGTTCAACTGTCAGGTTGTGGCTTCATCTACAGGATCTACTTTACAGTTGATAACCTGCTCAACCCCAATATTTGCATATTAGGAAATTGACTTGAGATGTCGCATTTGTAAATCTAAACAATATGTTATGTTTTTAAAGTGATAACCCTCGCTTCTAGGATTAATACGCAAATAAAATTAGAAAAACAAAATTTTATGAACGATGCGGGGCTCGAACCCACGACCTCCGGCGTTCCGTGCCGGTGCTCTATCCAATTGAGCTAACCGTTCGAGTACCGCCTCGTTATAAAATTCTGTTTGCTTTGTTCAACTCTCAGGTTCTGGCTTCATCTACAGGATCTACTTTACAGTTGATAACCTGCTCAACCCCAATATTTGCATATTAGGAAATTGACTTGAGATGTCGCATTTGTAAATCTAAACAATATGTTGTTTTTAAAGTGATAACTCTCGCTTCTAGGATTAATACATAAATAAAATTTTAAAAACAAAATTTTATGCTCTCTTCTGTGCTCTAACCAATTGAGCTAACCGTTCGAGTACCGCCTCGTTATAAAATTCTGTTTGCTTTGTTCAACTCTCAGGTTGTGGCTTCATTGTAAATACATTTTATAAATCTATATTAACATCTGGATGTGCTTCTCACCTAAATCCAACACTCATGAGCAGCTCCCTCCATCCGCTGACGTTTCCAGCTTTATTCTCTATACTCTTCTGTGTGGTGTACATGGCATTCTTCTGCCCTCGCACTATTCGCTGAAGAGACTTCTCAACTAAGTGAAGGCAAACTCGCAACGCGTCCCTGAAGAAATAGGAAAATATTAAATAATTGTAGGAGTTATTGTTATTGGGCATTGTAGCTGGTGAGACTAAATCTGGGGCACATCCAACCAACTCATTAAATATGCATTCCGTTTGAGATGTCTTGAAACTTTGATCTGCTGTTTTAAAGGATCCTATAACATCCTCAGCCTCATATAGCTGGGATTTTAGTTTCACTACCAGATCCAAGGTTTCCTCATATTCACTTCTATACTACTCAAACCTATTGACCATTGCTAACAAGTTTTTATGTTCTTCTAATAACTTTGAGTTTTCTATGTGCAATTGACATAGATCAGTTTATAAATTTAATAACATGAGTAGGTACAAAATAAACAACTAACTACGGCATGGTTTCAATGTGACATTCTGAGATCATTTATTCGTCTAGATAGATTGTGACAGGTGACAACATAAAAAATAAATGCGGTTGACAGTTAACCTCTATTTTGAGCAATGCACGCACAACTACAAAAGTGACATTCAAATTGCGATTGTAAGACGTAGCTTGTCACGCACACTAAAGTAACAAATCTGGCCTGTTTTCATCGGTAGTTTTTTCTTTCAAGTGCATGCGTTATATTAATACTTCTTCTCACTTCCCATATTCATGGATACATAAATATGCTTGATTGCATAAAATCGAAATGTTTATGTTATTAGCTATTTAATAGTTTGCCCTTTATAATAATATATTCTATTCGTAAGTTGTACGAAGAAAAATGAAATAATAATAAAAAGATAAAAATAAATTTTGCATGAAGAATTAAAAATAAATTAACAATATAATGCTAATTGATAAGAGGTAGTTAATTGAGAAAAATATTAATTAAATTGAACTACTAAGACATATTATAAATAATTGATAGTATACTCCATATTATCCTCAAGGAATCAATAAAGGTATTTTAATGTAAGTTTGTTGCATCATTTTGCATATTATATTGCAATTGAAATGATTTGTAAATCGATGGAAATGTAAAGTGGCGATGAGTTTCTTGCTACTTCTTCTCATTAGCTCAACCCTTTACGAAGTAGCGGTAGATTCAATAAGAAAAATATATTTTTGACATTGATAAGTGTCATTTCCTTGACCTACATGAATAAAGTTATTTTGATTTGATTTGAATAATAATTTATTTACAATAAAATAGACAACATTAAATCCTGGGTAGGAATTCATAGACCGTTTCATTCATTTTTTTGTTATAGGTTATAGTTAGTTTATTCAATGACGAGTTGAAAAGAAAGGCTGAAGATACCGGCGCACCCCAGTATCAGCTGGATCCATTTGACCGCGTGCAACGCAGTTCAGCTTAAATTGTCGGGGACCCAGTGCTCTGTGAACGGCTGGATCACTTGGCGTTGTGTAGAGACGTCGCTTCATTGTGTGTCTTCTACCTAATTTATCACGGGAAGTGTACCGAAGAGTTCCTGCCGCCAAATTCCACCTTTCCACGACACGCCACAAGTTAGGATATCACCCCCACCATCTGGATGTGTGGCGGACCTCCACAGTGCGGTTTTCCAGGAACTTTCTTCCACGTACTACAAAGCTGTGGAATGAGCTTCCTTGTGCGGTGTTTCCGGGACGATACGACATGGGTACCTTCAAAAAAGAGGGTACACCTTTCTTAAAGGCCAGCAACGCTCCTGTGGAATCACAGGAGCGTCTGGTGTTGCAAGAGAATGTGACGGCAGCGATCACTTAACACCAGGTGACCAGTACACTCGTTTGTCCCCCATTTCCATAAAAAAGATACAGAAGCTGATATAAAAATGGGCACCAACATTCCTTAGGGGGATATGTTATTAGAAGAAGAAGATTACCTGCAGTGGGGGGCGGGTGACGCTAGTAACTCGCACAGCGCTTGTCCCATGAGCGCCACCTTGTTGCTGAGACGCACGTTGCTGCCCAGCAACACGCAGCCGGCCCAGTGTGCGGGATGTGCGAAGTGCTTCGTGTGCCGCACGGTCTGCATGGCGTCGCCCAGAGCTCTGCGACGATATCATAGTGAGTGAAACACCTACTATACTTCTATATAATAGTGTTACGAGTATATTCCGTGTGGTAAATTTCTACCCTATAGTACACAAATAAAATTTGATAGCAATATTTTATGAAGGATACGGGACTCGAATCCACGACCTCTCGCGTTCCGTGCGACTGCTCTTCCAACTGAGCTAACCGAGTGACGTATCGTCCTAAAATCTTGTATGATTTGTTCAACTCTGAGGGCGTGGCTTCATCTACAGGATCTACTTTACAGTTGGTAACCTGCTCAACCGCAACATTTGCATATTAAGAAATTTCAAATTCAAATATTTTTATTCAAAATAGGATGTGACATCACTTATTGAAAGTCAAAAAACTATTGACTTGAGATGTCGCTCTTGCAAATCTAAACAATATGTTGTTGTTGTTTTTTAAAGTGATAACCCTCACTTCTTGGATTAGTACACAAATAAAATTAGAAAACAAAATTTTATGAACCATGTGGGATTCGACCACGACGTTTCGCGTTCCCGCAAACCGCAAATTGTGTACCTTATAATAGTTAGTTAAACGATTCAATTGGGGAACCTTAATATTCACTCTAGAACTTTTTTTTGTTTGTATAAATTGTTTTTTTTTTTTGAATATATTTAGAATACAGACACGGCACGCGTTTGTATTGAATATAATATGTAGATTATCAGTGGCCAGACGACTAATCTTAAATATAAAGTCCTGATGGTAAGTATCATTATGCATTGCCACTTCTGGTTCTTGAAATACCCAATACTCTGAGCGGTACCATAAATGCGCTTGTTACCTTGTGACATATAGGATGTTCAGTCTCAGTAACCCAGTTTTTATAAGACTACGGCGCCCTTCAAACCAAAATGTAAAGTCTTGGCATCAGGAAAAGGTCATCATCAATTCAGCCGGAGACGACCGTCTTCCATCCACCAACAATGTGTGTACGTGGTCGCCATTTGAGGACTTTACTGCCCCAACGGCCATCTGTCCGTCGAACTGTGTACTCTGCCCACTGCCACTTCAGTTTCGCAATAATCTGGACTATTTCAGTGACCATAGTTCTCCTCCGGATATCTTAATTTCTGATTCGATCTCGCAGGGAAATTCCTAGCATAGCTGCATAGCCCATGCGCGACCATGAGCAGGAAAAATTATACTAACTTATTATTTATATGATATTACGAGGACAAACGAGAGGATCCTCAACCATACTGATACAAAACTATTTTTTTCTAATGAGTCAAGGATCGATGACAATGGAATATTTTCATAAACATTTCAACATATCCTGACCAATAGCGATTCAGTATAACAAGAAATATTAAGTCTTATTATTGTAAATACTTCTGATGCTGTTCTGAGATTAAAAAGAAGAAAATGAAGAATATTTACATTGTTGATTATATTAAACCAGAGGACTTTGGACAGTAGACTATAGAACGAACTCTTCACATGTCTTTTAGCTTGAGTTGCTATGAAAACTTTTTTACTTCTTCAGGATGTTATTTTAAATGAAAATGTCTTATTTTCCTTTCACGTCACAGGATGTTATTTGTCAGGATCGCCGGAAGACGTCCACTGCTGACAAAGGCATCCCCCAAAGATCTCCACGACGAGCTGCCCTCGTCCTACATATTCCGGCGATCTTGACCAGATCGTCGGTCCATCTTGTCGGGAGCCATCTTGCAAAATAATAAACAAAATTTTAGAACAACGTAAACTTACTTGGCAACCCTGCTTCCTTGTAGAAGTGCAGAATACAGTGCCCTATACAGTATCTTAGTGGCAGTATCTTGAGGCGCCGGCCACAACGTGACCAGTATAGCTTGAGCCCCAGCAGCGAGCAGTGCCCTGCAGAGCCGAGACACTCCCTCACCGGCCTTCGTTACTGCATCTGAACTATCCGATTCTTCGATAACAGATGTAGATGGCGCGCATGATATTACTACCTTTAATAATAAATACAAAAATTTTGAAAGTTGTTATTGAAAAGTCAATATAACACAAGTAGCGCTATTATCTAGTGTTATTACATTACCCTTACTCCAAAACTGATTGCTTATAAGGGATTTACATTGGCTAAGCTGTCGGGTTGGCTCATCTCAAAAATGATCAATGGGGAATAGTAAATCCAAAAATTGACATCTAGGTGAATTCTCTTAATTATGATATAAGTAGGTACATTAACTTCGTGGAAGTTCTCGTGTTTCTAACAGTTCTTATGTGAAATGTACGTCTAAATTTTAAGCAATCTATTTCCACCTATGCTCTCAGTATGACCTCAGCTCAGAAATCTCTTTTTAAGAACAATAGTAGGTTTCCTTTGAAATCGACTTTGAAATGTACACAAGGAAAGCATACAATTTTAGTTATCATAAAGTTTTAGGAAGCCTGGAATATTTGCGGGGAATTCTGTTTTTATTTAAAAAAAAAGAATTACTAATGACAAGGACATCATAACTAACTTACCAATCTTGCAGTCAACTTCAAGTTCATAATTTCGGATGCTGTCAGCATGAATTCTGAAATAGGTGGCAGATCTTCATTGCTATGCGATATTATATCTGCATCTGTACAAAAAAAATGTAGAATATTAGTTATTGTAGCTGTGCTCATAACGAATTTCTTAAATTTATATTAAATAAAATATAGTCAGCAGATTCTCGTAAACTTGATAGTGCTTTTATTAAATTAGTAATAAACAATTTGTTATATTTTGAAAGTGACACACTCTATTCTAGGAATAATACACAAATACAATTTGAAAACAAAATTTTATGAACGATGCGGCGAACGATCATCTACAAGATCTACTTTACAGTTGAAGCCACAACCTGAGAGTTGAACAAAGCATACAAGATTTTATGACGATACGTCTTCGAACGGTTAGCTCAGTTGGAAGAGCACTCGCACGGAACGCGAGAGGTGGTGGGTTCGAGTTCCGCATCGTTCATAAAATTTTGTTTTCAAATTTTATTTGAGTAGTAATAAAACTAACTACACTAATAAAGTTGATAACTTGATGAGTGCCGTCGTACTGATTTCATATGGGAACCGAACCTGCGTCCATTAATTCGTAAGTAACAATATTATAAAGAAAGAAAAAATGATTTAATATTACGATAATTTTGACTATAATATCTATTGAATTCATAGATCTGTTGATATTTACCCGAATTAAATTGTACCGCAAAATGATGATGTCGCCTCATACACGCGTTTTACAAGACACTTCTATTTGATTTTTTTTATTTAATATTGACACACTTTTACACAAATTATCTTGCCCCAAACTAGGCATAGCCTGTACTATGGGTACAAGACAATGATATATTTAATACAATATACTTACTTAAACATACTTAAATACATATAAACATCCATTACTCGGAAACAAACATCCATATTCATCATATAAATGATTGCACCTACCGGGATTCGAACCCGGGACCTCTAGCTTAGTAGTCAGGGTCACTAACCATTCGGCTATATCGGTCGTCAAACTTCTGGCTTATGCAAAGCGTAGAAATGAGTAAAATCATTGTCTAGCTTCATTATTATTATAGCGATACGACTTGGGCACCAGACCATTAGTATTACTCGTGTCTTAAAGCAGATTTCATTTACCAACCGGTAAGCCGCTTTTTTAGGAAAACTAGTTAGCATATGTATTGTTGTTTTTGTTTGTTGGCGAACATAGTCATTTAAAACTTCAAGACTTACTTTCTTCCTCTGTTTCGGTCGATGTATCGGCAGCATTGCCCCCCACACTTGAATTCAGCCTTTTTGCTTGTGAATCCACCTATTAAAAACATTATTGTTTACTTGTGGCAATAACTTGATGGAGAACGTCGCTCTTTTAAAAATGGTTTCTTAAAAACTACAGAGATATCTTTCGCGTGGCAATTGTTTATATTGCGCTATTTATATAATTTTCAAGTACTTGGGATGCAATATATATAGCCTTACTTTATTCCATGCCTCAGACTACTATGGCAATACAAAATTTTATGAAAATTTGTTTAATAAAATTCTATAATGGGAAAACAGATGGACGAATTCATTCAGATAGAACATCATTCAAAGAAAAGTCTAGGAACAAAACAGGGCCAAAAATTTAACTTGGGGAACGAGAGTGCGCATTCTGAGTACGATTATTTTAGTAAATTTTTTGATTAATTTTTATTGGTACTTACAACTTCTCCAGGGCTAAGTACAATTGCTGATGTCTTCCAGCACACATGTGTAGCAAAGTGTATGCACTCGGCTTGAGGAAGCTGGGCTATTACTGCTTCCTTTGATGCCTGGTAAATACAGATAATTGTTATTTATTGCACTAAGATGCACTTGTTAATGTACCTTTAAGTAGATGCAACGAAATCTGTTAAAATTTTAAGCAGGTTAACAATTTTTTCGGTGTTGGTTCCAGTATGACTGTAGAAGTATTTTCTTCACTTATTTATGCCGCAAGTTAGATATGCATTTGTACTGTAATGCTCCGTTTTGAAAGGTGTGTCTGCTGGTAATTAGAAACAATAGTCTTCTTCCTACACCTTCCTTCATGATCATCTTTCCACTATTTCAAGCGTGTTGCGAAAAGTGTTGCCACATGAAGTAATATGCAACGTTTTTATAACTCACCTGGAGTTGTAGGAGAGCATTAACAGTAGTGATCTCTTTCCATAAATTTCAATCTCTTTAATACAAAAGATATTTTTTGAAGTCAAAACTTCTTGATCTGATCGAAAATTCGTCAGATAGTCGTTGAAATTTTGGATGAAAGTTGATTTTTCTGAGAGATAAACTTTTTAATGTAAAATAATTGTAATAGTTCTGAGGTGTTAAATGTTTTATGTGATATAAATTGTCATATTTTTGTACGATAGCGCAATAAATGAATATTGTATTTTAACACATAAATCATAGTACTTTCATACTGATAAATAAAGCAATTCGTACAAAATCATTCCCTAATCATTCCAAAATATTCAAAAATGCACAACGTTATGTTCAAGTTTTTACTTCTGCCGGAGTTTAAATGTTCCTCATATTCATTTTTCATAGTAGGGATTTTTAATCTGATAACTGCGTTTCGGTTCTTTCTCTGGTTATTATATATTAAATATTTCATTTAATTAGACTAAGTGGTAAATTATCCACTAAGATCGGGATTGCAGTATTCTTGGCCCATCTCTGTTACAGCATCTCCCTTAGACCAATTCAACTAATAATATACTTCATCAGCATCAGCCGGAAGACGTCCACTGCTGGATAAAAGCCCCCCCAAAGATTTCCACGACGATCGGTCCTGCGCTGCCGTCATACAATGTATTCCGGCGATCTTGACCAGATCGTCGGTCCATCTTGTGGACCGTCTACCAACACTACCTAATAATATACTTATGGTGGTTTTAATGAAGCCCAACGGGAATTCGAATTCTGGACATAATCATTTATTTGTTTATCATTATCATCATATTTAGACACACTAAGATAAAAATGACGAGTTTTCGATGCGTACTTGATAGTCAGTGAGCGGAGTAACCCTCAGCATGTCAGCGACCAGCTCAGCCTCCTTCAGCAGGGCAGGGTGAGACGACCACCGCGACCCACCCACCCGGGCGCCGCCAATCACTAGCGACCTCATCCCTGACTCATTGTTGGATGTACCTATGAAATAAAACGAGTAAACTTGATGGACACAGTCAAGGTATCAACAAAATAATTCATTAAATCTAGCTTTTTTTATGATATTTATCACGATTATGTAAGTGTTTTGGAGGCGAATCTTCAGCATCGTCGATAAGTCTTGGTACAAATATGTTTTGAAATAATGGAAGATTAACATGGCCAGGGTGTCAATATAAATTTCAATTAGGTACACATACATACACATTTATATATATACTGACGAGCATCTGTTCGAATACAATCATCAAGTAAACATACTGTGATTGCTTAAAATTTAGGTCTTTAAAATGTTAATACCCTTGTGGATGTCAGATCATATCTTAATATATATAAATTACGTGTCTTGTTGTTTGTCCGCGATGGACTCCTAAACTAATGAACGGATTTTAATGGGGTTTACTTCATGGAGTGCAGTTTAGTCCAACTTGAGAGATAGGATAATTTTATTTCGATTTGGTATACCCATAATTATTTTTATTTCCAATATTTGTTTTGTATGGAAATATTTTCTATGAGAGAATTTAGTGACGCACGGTGTCACAGTTCTGCTGTGAAACAATTTCATTATAACCACAGGGAGCATTTTTTACGAAATAATTATTGATATTTTGAAATATTATTGGCAAATTCCTATAAAACAGTATTTATTTTTTATTATCTACAGAACAAAGTCTGTCGGGTCAGCTAGTATTTATATATTATTTAAAACTTTTTAAAGCTGTGGATTATGTATAAAAAAATTAAATAAATAAATAAGCGATTTTGCAAGCTTGTAATTGTAGTGTCGCTATTAAGAAAGAGGAATTCAATCTAAATTTATTGCGCGATACTTATAATGGTGTATTTAATATTCACATATACAGGCTGTTGTTGTTAACTGTGACCAGGCGATTCTTCCGTAACTATTACAGTTATCCAAAAACTTATTACTAATATTGAAAGTACGTTATCCAATCGATATATTGACAATACTCATAAATGTCACTAGCTGACCCGACAGACGTTGTTCTGTTCATATTAAAAAAAACTCTTGCGGGTGGAATTTCGTAAAATCCGTTCTTAGCTGACCTCTACTCGGTGAAAAGAATATTCCTAGCAAATTTCAAGTCTTTAGCTCTAATGGTTCCAAAGATATCGTGATGAGTGACTATATACGTGGAAATCTCTTATATATATATAGATTATATATAAATGTCGATATAATGACATATTAAAACTCACAATAAATTTTTAAAATTCAAACGAGAAGTATCCAAAATTTTGATATAAAACTCTCCCATTTCGTATCAATTTAATAAATAAAAAAATTCGGATTCGAGTTTTTTTCATTTCTTTGCATTTTCTGACAACATTTACCATAGTAATGTATATTTTTCTAACACTATCATAAAACAGAGATTCCAACGAACAAAAGTCCACCGACTTGTTGAATAATATGATAGTTTGACGTGAGAATTTTTTATTTTTTTTTTATTTATTTATCATATTACATATACCGATATAAAACTAGGTCAACTTAGCATCTAAAAAAACCACAAAGGTTAACAACTAATGCTAATAACACTTAATAATACGTCACAACTCACAACTTATACTATAAATTAAATGAATAAAAGTGAAAATATTTTAAAAGACATAAAAACGAATAAATATAACTTATAAATATGACTTAGCAGGTTCAAATTCTCTTAGCTGCTATAATTTTTGTAATAGATAATCTTTTAGTCTGTAATTAATGTTTTTAGTATTTAAATTTTGCCGCTCAATGAAGGGCAGCTCATTTAGCAAGCGAGGTATTAGGTAATCGGCAGTTCGTTCGCCGTACACGTTGCAGGCCCGGAGAATCGACAACCGGTTCTGAGTTATGGCTCTTGTTTGTATAGGATGTTCTATCGAATTTCTATCGATTGAAAATTAGGATTCCTTTTTCGATATTAAGTCAAAATATGGTGAAAAAAGAAATATTTCAGATCAAAAAAATTACAGTGTACCTAGGATATAAAAAGGTGACTGTTCACCAAATCTTATGGATTTTTTTTTGTAAAAGATAAAAATAAAAAACCCAAATCTTATTTATTTGAATATTTCACATAAAGTTTGAGGTTATGTGAAAAGAGTGCAAAACCAATAGTTGTAGGTCTTTTTATTACCTACAACTACGCTATTCAACTTTTTTCCATAGCACTTGTAGTTACGCCGGTAATCGATATAAACCGTTGTTTACCCTTAAACACCCCCTTTTTCCACATCTCGAACTCAGATCGCCCTACTACTAGATACCTTGTTAATTGTCTTTATTAAACTATTATAGTTAGTACAACCAAATCTTTAATTTTTATTTAGAACACCAAAATTTTATGAACGATGCGGGACTTGAAGTCGCGACCTCTCGCGTTCCGTGCGAGTGCTCTCCCAACTGAACTAACCGTTCGAGTGACGTATCGTCGTAAAATCTTGTATGCTTTGTAATAATTAGTACAGAGTTATAATTATAGTATAGACTAACCATGTTCAGAGCGGAGTCGATTCTGCCTGTTATGTTTGTGAGGTCTGAGCGGTTTGATGGCGGGCGCGGCCAGGAGTGCGTATCTCTCGCACAGAGGCTCGGCGTCAGCGCCCGCTCGAAGCGCCCCCCATGGACACGCGAACAGGGCTCCCTCGACCACCAGGATCAGCTCCCGACGACCGCCACACCCTCGGTGGCTGTGCGACGCTACACACATCATACTTAAATAACTCATTTTAACTATTAACTATTATATCACCAAGGAAAGTTTATTTCATTCGTATTGCTGATAAAAAGTTATGTGACATAGACATGGAATTTTTACCGATGAAGTGGGCACCAATACATAGAAACGAAGCCGAACCATAAATTTTCACATAAACATTAATTGCAAGATTTCATCGAAAGTATTATACACCGAATTGCACTCCCGAATGGACGATCGCATATTTTAGAGTAACTCGTTTTGAAGTTTTACGAAGATGACAATAAAATGAAATAAAAAAACTAGCTGTGTTAACATTTACCAGTGAGCTTCTTTGCACAGGAGGCCGGCTTAAATATGGGTACCACAACGGCGTCTACTGCCGTGAAGCCGTAGCTAGTGACAACTGGGCAAATGAGACTTAATATCTTATGTCTCAAGGTGACGCTCGTCAATTGTAGTGCCGCTCAGAATTTTAGGGTTTTTCAAGAATCCTGAGTGGCACTGAATTGTAATAGGCAGGGCGTATCAATTACCGTCTGAGCGTCCTGCTCGTCTCGTCTTTGTTCTCATAATAAAACTTACATTGTTACATAATCCTTTTCATTTTAAGTTAATCGGTAATTTTACGTATTGCAAAAGTTGGTATATAGTTTGTTGAGACAAAATAAAATATTTATATTTTAATTGTTAGTTCGAGGGCATAAGAGAATAATAAACATTTATAATAGTACATTATTACAACGTTCTAGTAATTGTGAAACCGTTTACTCTCACCACGGAGCCTCCGGTTCAATCCTCTCCTACCTACTACTCCTACCTCTCCTCTACTACCTACCAGTTGTGTTTTTCGGTTTTTAAATTCAGGTTCTGTTATCTTAGTTATTTTAACGTATAGATGGACTGTGACCGCTGTAAAAACATCTCTATACTCTATCTCTATTTTCAGCAAACGACCAAACACTCAAACAAGATCCCTAACAAATCGCGAGTGTTACACGTAGCTGTCATGCACACTAAAGTAATAAAGGAGACTGATAACCTTTTATACATTATTGGGCCATGATGTAAAAGCATGAAATTTGTGTCAATAAATAGCTTATAAATTAAAAAAGCATCACTGAAAATTTGAGGATATTTGGCAATCTGAAAGCTGAGTTTAAGGAGGTTTTGTAAAATTGAGGCTAGCAATATATGGGCAATAACTTATATTAAATCAGCTGATTTTTGAAATGCGATTGTTTTTTTTTGTATGATAACGATTCTACAAGTTTTGCAATATCAGAAGTCAATTAGAAAGAAGGAAAATATCAATAAAACAATCTGAAACACTCAAATGACAAATAGCGTAGTTATAAAACGAGTAATTGACAATTGACGTTCTAGACAATTCTGTGGCCGTCACTGTCAGCACAGATAAAAAATACAAAACGAGATTCAGAATCGACCTTTTCTTCGATCGATTTCTTAAGGTTATATTTTTTTTAACAAGACATTGTGTTATGTTATTAATAATGTTTTTTTTAGTAAGGTACTTTTATTGAATCCATCATCTGGTCCAAGTGGTTTTGGGTTGAATTGTATAAACTCATTCACATTAATCGATTATAGTAATCGTTATCCCATTTTAATCGTGAGTTTTAAGATAATGAAAACTTAATTTTAAGATTTCTCGTTTTCTAGATTGTGAATTAGGCTAATTTAGTATATTTTGAAATAGAGAAATATTACAAGTTCTTAAACCATAATTGAACTTATTACATTTTCGCCCAGAAATCCCCGTCTCCTTTAGCCTGTTGTTTTGCGTTGCTGTACAACAACAGGCTCTATCTAGACGTATACATTATCTATTATATTAATATTAGTGATAAAAGTAGCAGTTTAATCGGTTGATCTATTGTGTGGGACATTGCTTGGACGCACGTCCTGATGAGGACCACACTCGTAGTGATGAGGAGATTCGGGCAAACGCTCAGAGATGACACATTCTTATTCTCAAAGGAGACCTTCCTTTAGAAGGCGTGGTATCCTTAGGGGGCTCAATTGGGGTAGGTTCTCTGCCCAGAGAGCTTTAAGAGCTTTTGAAGGTTTTAAGGCATGTTTCTTGGTGTTATAAAAGAGCATGAGCCGTGGTCAACAACTGTCTTGTTAGGAGCGTAAAATTAATCCTTAGCTTGAAACTTAAGCTGGAGTGTCATGTGTCTAAACTTACCGTGGTTATTGTTACACGAAGCCGGCAACAAATCTTCGAATGGCGCGAGAAGCATTTGATAAAGGTCCAGGAGACACGGCGGTCCTTGCCACGACGGCTTGTTCTTGCGTGGCCCGTGGATACTGGATCTTTTTAATGAAAGCATAAATAAGACCATGGTAAAATAATATACTCTGCCTAGTATTCTCGTGACTGGCCTAAGAATATGTCATCAGTTGTGATGACTGTTATCCAACTATTTTAGAGTGAAAGTTATAGATGTGAGCGACACGACAATAGCGATGAAATGGCGGGCTGTCAGTATGATATATATTAACGGCTGTTTTCAATAACCTATCTATCCTTAGTTTAACTTACTGATACATTGCTGTCACCGTTTAACGACAAGATCTTATCTATCCATAGTTATGTCCAATATAGTTATAGTCCAATGCTATCTGTCAATAGGTTATTAAAATGTAAGTAAGCGTAACAGTATAGATTTGTCTACCTCTAGTAAGTCAAACTAAGGATAGATAGGTTATTGAAAACGGCCGTAAATCGTGACGTAGTCTTAGGCTATCGTGGGAAGAGAATATCAAGCAGCTTATATTAAACTATGAATTAATCTATCTGCCTAGCTAGTAACGAATTGCATTTACATATCTGCTACATTGTGTGTATTAGATTAGATTAAATTTACTTTAAAAAAAATATTACTTCTTGTCTTAAAATAATGACATCTCATCATAATTTAATTGAGCTAAGTGCATAAAATATAGAGTTTTTTTTATGGAATAGGAGGACAAACGAGCGTACGGGTCACATGGTGGTAAGTGATCAGCGCCGCCCACATTCTCTTGCAACACCAGAGGAATCACAAGAGCGTTGCCGGCCTTTAAGGAAGGTGTACACCTTCCTTTTTGAAGGTACCTAGAATAATAACTAGAATTTTGAAATGAATGAAATTAAATGAAAAATGAATTAATACTTAACAATAATTTTGCATGCCAGAAATGGCCGATTGAATTGATACCTTAAAATTATTTATACCCATTGTAACATGTTTTCTGGCAAAATAAAGGATGTATGATTTATATAACTGGCATATTATAATGCCGTTTTGACTCCATTCAAATAAAAACATACTTCCAGCCAATGTTATTTTTTGATTCATATTAGCAATATAATGCATGTTTACGTTAAATATTAACTCTCAAAATAACAGAAAAATTGCAACAACAAAAAAAGATGATGGTGCTACTGTTTTTCACAAGCGAGTAAGTGTGAACAAACGTCAAAACGTGACCGAATTAGAACGTTTTCAAGTCACGCAAAATTATATCTGCCTTATTTTACATACAATATGGCAGCATATCAATGTGTTTAATATATTTAGCAAACAGTTTATCAATAGTTTATTGTGGAACTCGAGCGACAAGAGTAATCGACAACGTCGCATGCTTTGCACATACTAATACGTATTACAAATGCGACGATTTGTGTATTATTTCTGACTCCATATTAGTTTTTAAGCTTTTGTAACTTAAATTATAATCTTATTTATTAAATTAAACTGGCAGACGTGTAAACCTCAATTCAGTTTTGATATTTCGATTGCGTGAGACAAGTAAACTTTTCGCACTCAAACAACATTTTAATTTACGAAAAAACTCACGCGTAATTTTAAAATGGGCAATCGGCTCTTTTACAACCGCAACAGCGTGCGCCAAAGTATTATTGAAGCTTACTAGTCGTGATTATTAATTGTAGTTTTTTGATATTTAATGTACTAACTACGGTGCACATTTTTATTCTTCATTGATAAAATTACGTGCTTCTAAATGATTGCTGATCTAATTAAAATTGAGGGTAGATTTCAATAAGATTTCAGAAAATTTTAACAGACCTTGTAGATCCTTGCAAACTCGCCACGGAACCAGCCACAGAGCCTCCAACTGAGCCCACGCTGAACAGCGAACTGAGTGAGTAATTTGAAGAGTTCAGCAAATGATTACGATTTACCTGAAAATACTTTATATTAGCACATTTTGTTACATGTAGGTACTTTAGGGCCGGGTTTTTACCAAATATTGTGAATTGGTTTTGTTTAAAAATTAAATATTCGAAGAAAACTGGCCTCCCATTTCCTCTCTCTCCGTTCCTTATCCACGATCCCCCCACCCTACACTCCTCTTATATTTTTATATTATACATGTATATATAACATATCTATTTAATTACATTAGTTTTTAAGTTAACCTAACTTGAGTGATAGCAAACAGCCAGGTTTTCCCAGTTTACTGGATTTTTCCCCACAAACCATAAGCATAATAAAGTTTTATCCCTCAAGACTTAGATGGGGTTATAGAATAAGTTTCTGAGACCTAAATATAAGGTTTAGTTGTATATTGCTATAATAATAATAAGATTTTAAGAATAAGTAGATTAAAAGTAATTTTGTACATATTTTAATACGGAATATAGAAATTTGAAAATAGATTTTTTTTTTCAACGCCAAGGAATTTTATAAAGTTTAAGTTAGTAGATAACATTGTGAAGTACATACTATTCTAGCCAGACCAGTGCTCGGTCTGTCGTCTGGTTCCCACTCTTCGTCTCTGCGTTCAGCCGTCTTCAACCAGGTAGACCATTCATTTATACACCGCTCCAGCTTAACCACATCTGGACATGAAGATATAGGTATAATAGTTGGTACTTGAATGAAAAAAACGGTGAAGAATTTAATTAAATTAATTTAATTTAATATATAATACTGTTTGAGATCCATACAAATAAAAAATAAACTTAAATTTAACAATATAAGCAAGCTCTAAGAGAGCTTGTAAATAAACAAATAAAAATAATTAAATCGACAATTAGATCATATTTGTTAGTAACGAAAACACACACTAACCCCCTTATTTATAATAGTCTGCTAACTTAAAGCATTACTAATTCTCACTCTGTCTTTTTCTATTGACCTAAGTCAGAATGAGAAAAAACACTCCTAAGCGGCTGTTTAAAGTTAGCGGACCATTATGAATAAGGGGGTTAATCTAATGTTAGAAAATATGTCAATATACCAATAAGTTGATAAATTGGGTAGGTAGGTAGATAGTAGTAGGTTTATTGGTCCTAATATCTGCTTATCCTTCTGGGGTACAGAGCTCTTTAATTATAATGTAAGTGTCTTGTCAAACGTGCTATTCGCTGTGTCGATTGGCTGATCGATTGCCGGTCCCTATGAATTATTACGACAATAAGAATGAAAGGACATACATGCCTATTCATTTTGATACGCAGAGTATGTTATAAGATATAAGAATAATTAATATATAATAAAAATATAATATAATAATAATCTTAATATATATAAATTACGTGACACGTTGTTTGTCCGCGATGGACTCCTAAACTAATGAACGGATTTTAATGGGGATTACTTCATGGAGTGCAGTTTGGTCCAACTTGAGAGATAGGATACTTTTTATTTCGATTTGGGACCCATAATTATTTTTATTTTCAATATTTGCTGTATGTATATTTGTATGGACATATTCTCTATGAGAGAATTTAGTGACGCACGGTTTGACAATTCCGCTGTGAAACAATTTCATTATAATAACAGGGAGCATTTTTTACGAAATAATTATTGATGTTTTGAAATATTACCACAAATTCCTAAAAATCAGTATTTTTTTTATTATCTACAGAACAACGTCTGTCTGGGCAGCTAGTTAATATATATATAATAAGGTATAATGATAATTTTTATGATTTTGTAATACTTAAACGCCAGTCTTACTATCATTATTACGGTTAGTTTTGAACGAGGAGTTCAATCTTTACATTCTTAACATAACTGTAAAAGAGCTGAAAGTACTGAGAATTACTCAACTTACTGGTGTTGGTTTTAAGATCATCGGCGCTGATGTCGGGGAGACTGTTGTCACCATCTTCCACTTGGTCTATCAGCGACACTTGGTGGAACCTCAATATTCCTGAAATAAGTTCATAGCTATAACACCACAAATTTAATCCTTTCATCCTTAAAATCTGGACAAATGGCATCATGAATCCCATGTGCCTTTTAAAAGATATTTCATACACATAAAAGCTGTGGGATTAATTGCCTTAAATGGTATTATCAGGCAAACATGATAATTGTTTGCATTTTTTTCATGCCAATAAGGGACCCAACGAGCACGACGTTCTGATGATGGTTATTGATACCATGTCCAGTGTTTATAATCCAGTGCCATTTAGGATTCTTGAAAAACCCAAAAATTCTAAACGGAACCACTTTTGCGCTCGAGACATGAGATGTTAAATTTCATATTAATTTTACTTCAGGAAAATATAATATATTAGAATTTCCATGAGTACCTTTATGTGGTTGGATAAGCCAGGAATAAAGTCTTCCAGCTGCCAGGCTGTAGTACAACACGGGTGCTTTCAGCTTGTTTACCACTTCCAGGATATGATCAACACTCGACGGCAGCCATTGCTCCACTCTTTCTTTGTTTCCATCCTCTGTAACGTTTCTGTAACAAATAAACATATATTATAGTTTTACTGGAACTTTAGGTGATATTATATAATTAGCTATACGTATGTATAGCAAATTTAAGACTTTAATTGTTTTCTCATGGATGCCATTGTCAGATCTCGACCAAATTAGCTTTCAAAAAAAGAATTGTCAAAATCGGTTCACCCCGTCGCAAGTTAAGATAAAAAAAACATACCGACGAATTGAGAACCTCCTCCTTTTTTGAAGTCGGTTAAAAAGAATAGGGTGGTATAATCAGAACAACTACTGAAGCGGTACGCAAAGGGAGGTCACAGAAAAATTTTGTTTAGGGATGAGAATTGTCCAAAATGAATTAGTCCAAAATTAGTCAAAGCTTTAAGAATGCTTCACAAAGTGCAACATGGACACTATCCGACTTCAGTGATGGTTTGGTGGGGTATTACCTATGAAGGACTGACTGAGCCATACTTTTGTGAAAAAGGTATCAAAACATCGGCACATGTGTATCAAAATCCTTATATTGTATCCTTGAGAAGGTAGTGAAGCCTCTTAACAACACCTTATTCAATTACCAAGAATGATCCTTCCAGCAAGACTCGGCGCCGAGTCATAAAGTGGGAGGCTCCTTTGCACAGGATGTCGGCTAGATTATGGGTACCACAACGGTGCCTTTCTGCCATTTCTGCCGTGAAGGAGTAATATGTAAGCATTACTGTGTTTCGGTCTGAAGGGCGCCGTAGCTAGTGAAATTACTGGGCAAATGAGACTTAACATCTTATGTCTCAAGGTGACGACGCAGTTGTAGTGCCATTCAGAATTTTTGGGGTTTTTCAAGAATCCTGAGCGGCACTGTATTGTAATGGGCAGGGCTTACCAATTACCAAAGCTGAACGTCCTGCTCGTCTTGTGCCTTATTTGTCTCAAATTTTTGTTTTCCCTTTTTCAACACACATGTCTAGAACCTTTTGTTTTGGAAAGGAACCTGATGGACTCGAATCAGTCATTATTAAAATCAATCAAATAACACGGAATCGCAACTTCAGTATTAACGCAATAAAACGGAAAGCGATGACTACGGCACAGCACTACGTTGCAGGCGTGCTAGCCTCACCTACCTAGCCTAGCCTACCCACTCTTTACCTCATGGCCCCGACTGCATTCAACTCGCGCGACAACTATACTCAGAGTTAGCAGAGAAAATGATCAGACATCACCGCTCACCTCTGCATGTTATGAACATCACTGTTCTGTGATGACACATGTTTGTCCAAAGTGTCCAAGCCGCGACACCGGCCTCGTTCCGCCACTAACAATGCTTCACCTTCTCGACCCAGCTCTGTTATGAAATGATAAATTCAGTTTTAGTGGAATGAACAGCAAATTTAGTAAGGAGTAAAATTATTTATTGGTTCAAATAAGACACTTATGAAACACAAAGCTAATTTAAAACTGCGTTTAAATTGTATTAGGAAGGCGGAAATAAGGACAATAGACATACATAAGCAATTATATAAAAGTTGGTGACTTGGAAACAATTATTATAAAAATATTAAACATTCAAATGTGCAAACCTACCGGGAGTTGAACCTATTTTTGTTATTGTAAAATTCAACGTTTTCAAGTGGGTGAAAATAACGTTTAAAGATTCCTTTACATAGATCCACAGACATACAGAGAAAGGTGAAGTTAATAATAAAAATATGCATAAAAGAACCGATCAGTGTCTTGCTTCTCAGGTCTAAATCATACATTTTTGATCTATTCGAACTTGTGCAAAGTTTTAATAAATGAGTATAACAAAAGTAGAATAATATTTACTTTTTAATTCTGGTATTATTTTCTTCTGAAATAAAAATCGAGGGTAGCTGGAAATTCGAAAATATAAATTGCGGGTAGTTGGTAATATTCGCCACGAGCGCACGAAACGTGATGGTGGTGGGGAGGTTGGTAGGGGGTTCGTTAGCCAGTCTGTTGAGAACATCGGTGCGGAATACTGTATACTGTGGAAATAATTTATTGAAGGAGTTAAATATACGTGTGGAAGTGCAAGTGAGATCGTTGTTCCACCTAGTTCCAGTATTTACTTTAAACTTGGATATCTAAGTTTTGATTTAAGAATAGCTCCGTTTATGCCACTTAACACTCATTCACATTCACAACTAACCAACTAGGACCCTCTGCAGTGCGTGTTGTGTTGATGTATACAACGCTGCCATCTTTCTGTCCCTGTGTTTCTCATTGCTGGACTCCAGAACATTCAGCGCTGCTTGCAACTGGTCCTTCGCTTCTTCCAGCTCACCAGACGCCCACAAAGCGAACCCGAGTCTGTGACGAACTCGAGACTGAAAGCAATGTTTAGGCGTATATGTATGTATCGTAGTCAGGAACGAAGCGAGTACGGAGAAGATGATTCGGTATTCGTCTTAGCTCGCGTGTAACCGGCGTGCGGTACGAGTGCGGGCGCACTACGAGCGCCGAGCACTAGCACTTAGCAGGCAGCAAAGAGTATAATAATATAAAAGGAAAAGAGAGCCCTCTCTACGCATTATGAACTGTCTATTTGAAAACTAGCGCCATCTGGAGATTGGCCCCGAAAATAACTATATATAAGCTCGAAATAATAAAATTCATTTTTAATGTTGTGACGCAATTAAATAACTAACTCTACTTTTGTAGGTATTGCAATTTTTTACCATGTTGAAATTGCGCGTAGAGTTAGTTATTTAATTTTGCCACAACATAGCACATAAGGGATAGATTTAGTAGTGTAAATATGCAAAATGGAACACGAGAGCTACATACATGCGCTAACGCTAGAAGTAGCCGCCATTTTATGACCAGTGGGCAATGACACAAATAAAGAAAAGTTGAAAGGTTTCAAAGCGAGTGACAGCTGACAAAGCTTTCATTTTCGGGCCACCTAACAGATGGCACTACAGTCTTCTGAAAACGTCACTGTCTGTCCCACCCCTGGCAGGCAGTCAGGAATAGCAATCGAGCGAGGCGGTTGTGAAACACGCACCCGCATGGCAAGAACACCTCGTTATTATAAAGTAATATATTACATTTGGAAGTAAATCGTTATATTATTATAGGTACTGTGTGTTTACTTGCTGTCGTGTTCAAACGTCCATTACGATGGACAACCACGAAGATATGACAATGTGACCGGCTTTGCCCGTCATATTTATTTCCAACTGTGATAATAATAACGTTAACAACCGTACCAAATATTATCTTATGCCTACTACTCGGTTAAGTTAAGTTAAGTCTTTTGTTGGGCGATATTTATGTTATGCTTTTAAGACATGATCCCAGAAAATTTGTGACGATATTCAAAAGAATTGTTAAACATCATTTGTGTGGTATGACATTTCTATTTCATAAATTACAATCTAAATCCCAAAGAAACACATAATATAATTAGCTGATAAGATATATAGACATAAAAGTAAGTTAACATAAACTACAATACAATTAAATTGAGAATTTTAATAAAGTACTAAAACACCTCTTTAATACTTTCGACATATCTAAACAAAACATTTGTTTAGTAGGAAGTAATAAATTTTGTTTTTACATTCCAGAAAAAAATCTCCGGATTGAAAGCTTGCAAAGCAGACATAAGACTCTCTCGATCTCAGATCTCAATCGACAAACAGGTTATTAACATATCAATTGTTTATTTAAATTTCAGATAAGTTACCTCCTCATCAGCATCAGCTAGACCTTCGGTGGCTGCAAGTGACTGTCTCAGGTAGGACACAGCGCTCCCACATGCGCCCATGGCGAGATGAGCTCGACCCAGGTCTGCGAGAGCATTAGCTCTGCCGCGACTGTCACCTATCACAAATATAAATTCGTTACAAAACTGACCATCCAGAAATGTGAGTGAGATATGGAATGAACAGCATATTCAATTTCCAAAAAATAGAAGAGTAAAATGCATTTAAAAAAGAATAAATTTAAAAAAAGAGGAAAAAAATTGGAAATCGATAAGATAGTAATTTTATGGGCAGGGCGTATCAATTACCATCCGCTGAAAGTCCCATTCGTCCCTTATTCTCATAAAAAAAAAATTGTTACTATAAGCTAATATGACAATATCTATCACAAATTTCTATGAGCTGTGTTATAATTTTTGTCTACACCCATGCCTTAAATCCTCTATTAAAGATTCTGAAACAGTTACCTTATTGCCAACATTAAAACACCCAATGTTCTAATAACCATTACATCATCCAAACGAGTGTTTTAATGTTGTACTGAATTTCATAACAACACTCCTATCTTTTTTTTCAATCCCTTTATGCTCAAAGAGTTTTAACAGACAGCCACATTCTTATTGCTCGATGCGTGGTATCTGTATGAATTTCAAAAAAAGAATATTTTCGTTTACGCGCGTTCCACACTACCAGAACGTCGCGCGCCGAAAAAAAAAAGTAGGTTATTCGAATTTCGAAGCCCCACCATTTTTCTTCGATATTTTTATTGTTTTGTTTACAAAAAATTAGCGATTCTTAAACGCTGCAAAAGAACATAATATTGTGAATTTTAATTGTTGCACTATACAAAATGTAAATTACTACAAAAATAAATAATTCTTTCTTAACACTTATTTTATTTGTGATGGATGATATTAGGTTACTACTAGGACAGGCTGTTTTAATGTTAGCAGTAAGCTGTTTCAGAATGTTTTAGAGGATTCATATTCAGGGTGTAGATAAAGTCTTGTATGCACCTGTTGATAATTAGGTATTAAAATACTCATGTGATACTATAATCAAAATAAATCCACATTCGTGTTTTAATACCCCTTATTACACAACTGTTGCATAAATCTAGTTGGCATCTTGTGCGAAGCCTTCCAATCATAAAATAATATCAAGGGTATTACCAGAAGCAGTAGCATGCCTCAATCGAGACTCGTGCCAGCGGGCCGCCTCGGCGTGTGCGCCCGTCGCTGCGTGCGCGGCTCCCAGACCGCCGCAAGCACGACCCTGTCGAAACAAATAAATTAATAAACATTAAATGGGAACAATCTAATAATATATGTAAATCTAATAATGCACTCAAGTCAGAATATAGAATTTGGACAGTTGATTTCTTTTCATTCAGATTTTTCAGTATAGCCTTGGTCTTAGTTTTTTTCTTTAGTGGGTTGTTATTTATGTAGCATGTTGCTTTAACTTAAGTCACTTACCATGTGAATGATAGTATGATTGTACAATATGTATTTTTGTACACAAATAAAATTTGAAAAACAAAACTTATGAACGATGCGGGATTCGAACCCACGATCTCCGGCGTTTCGTGCCGGTGCTCTAACCAACTAAGCCAACCGTTCGAGTACCGCCTCGCTATTAAATTCTGTTTGCTTTGTTCAACTCTCAGGTTGTGGCTTGTGTGTTTATAAAGTTTTGTTTTTCAAATTTTATGTGTGTATTAATCCAAGAAGTGAGGGTTGTCACTTTAAAAAAATAGTTTTATGTATTTTTGTGTCATTTCAATTCAATATACCTAATATTAGATAAATATAAAGATTTTAGTTATAATTGGGATCTAGTAGTATTCTGTCGAGTAATGGATGACCCCGACGATACAGTGTTTACTTTTTTTGGGGTACGGGGTCCACGCTTTTTGATCTTAATGCAAAACTATTATAATATATTTCTTATTAGAATTAATAAAAATCTGTCTAAGTAATTGTAAAAAATATATCAGAACGTTAGTTGTATGCAGTGCGTGTAAAGAAGTGAAATAAGGTATTTATATTTGTAATTCCAATTCAAATATTTTTATTCAAAATAGGGTGTGACATCACTTATTGAAAGTCAAAAACTACCACCCATTCCAAAATGTATGCCTCAGACCTGAGAAGAATGGGCGCAACAAACTCAGCGGGCTCTTTTTTTTTCATCGAAAAAATATCTTTACAAAGTAATATTGTACAATTAAACTTATTATTTATTAGCCTGAGGGCGGTCACTCCATTCCCAATTCAATTCAAATATTTTTATTCAAAAAAGGATTTAAAATCACTTATTGAACGTCAAAACTACCACCCATTCAAAAGAGACTGCCTCAGACTTGAAAAGAATGGTCGCAAGAAACTCAGCGGGCTTTTTTTTTAAATATAAATATGGATTACAATGTGATATCGTACAATAAACATTTATAATTAAAGAGCCTGAGGGTGTTCGCTTTATTCCCAGTCCGTGGTGTCATTAAGAAAATCGTTTATGCTATAATAATCTTTCCCACACAAACGTTTTTTGAAAATTCTTTTAAATTTTCGGACACATTTGTTTTTTACATTTTCTGGGATCATATTGTAGAAGCATATACATCGCCCAACAAAAGACTTACTAACTCGACCCAACCGAGTAGTAGGCATAACAAGTTTATGTTTGTTCCTCGTATTAACATTATGAATGTCACAGTTTCTAGAGAATTCTTCAATGTGCTTATGAACATACAGAACATTATCAAAAATGTATTGTGAAGAAACAGTCAAAATGTTTATATCTTTAAATTTTTCTCTTAATGATTCTTTAGGCACTAGGTTATAAATCGCGCGAATAGCCCTCTTCTGTAGCACAAAGATGGTATTAATATCGGCCGCACTGCCCCATTACAATATACCATAGGACATAATACTATGAAAATAACTAAAGTATACTAATTGCGCCGTATCTATGTCAGTTAACCGTCTAATTTTCTTAACCGCATATGCTGCAGAACTAAGCCTATTCGCCAATCCTTCATTATGCCCCCAAAAATTTCTCTACAAAAGTAGATTAATATCAAAATTAATTCATATTCATAACAAAGTATTATCCTAATTCTTGATTCATGTTCTGCGTGTGATTCTTAGCTGAAGAACGCAAAGCGTGTCTCCGACCTGTGTGAACCGAGCCTAAAATACGAATGATGGCCCAGTATCCCATATATTATACCTGTAGGTGTGTCAAGCCGAGCGCGTTGGCGAGCTCAAGCTCGGCTCGGTGGTGTTTCAGCGCAGTAGCATGCTCGCCGAGCGCTTGGTGCGCCGCGCCCAAGGCGTGACATGCTTCCGCTTCCATTATCCGATTGGCTAATTCTCTACAAGTAACAAGCAATTACATACACTATTAATTAAAAGCAATGAAAAGTTACTCCAATTTTAAGATTACTTCTCCCTGTCTTGTAATTCTATTGTGACAAAAAGGTAAGATAAAAACAAAAAGTTTTAAATTTGGAATAACTTTAATTCGCTTTTACACAGATTATGTTTATTCACTAAACGCGCAGAAGCCAAAAATAGGAACTCATTGGATTTACTCATACTGTAACAACAGATTTTATATGTGTTAATCATAATGCATACAAATACATATTTAGGTAAATGGATAAATATAATTATTATACAATTTAATTGAACAGGGGATACCTCTTGCAATGAACCATGTTATAGTATAGTATCAAACAAATCAAAATTTATTTGTTGTAATAATGTTGTTAATCTGGTACACCAAAATATTCAGGGTATGTTAAATAAGGAACTTGAAATTGAAATATACATGAATTGCAATAACATACATATACTCTGTATTACTGAACACTGGCTTAAATCACATCACATCATGTTTAACTTCACTAATCACCGAGTTGGTAGTTCATTTAGCCGAGTTAATTCAATACATGGTGGCTCATTAATATTAATTAAAAAAATTTTAAATTCAAGGAACGAAAGGACATTGTGAGCCTCTCTGTGGAACTAGTGGCCGAGATAGCTTGTATACAATTAGATCAGTTCATTATTATAAGTGTGTATAGACCTCCATCAGCACCATATGAGGATTTTGAAAATGTGATGGATGCAGTCTTGTCTAGAGTTTGTAAGGGCAACAAAAGGGTTCTGATTTGTGGAGATTTTAATATTAATCTATTAGAACATTCCTCCATGTGTACTAAGTTTAAAAGTCTGTTCATGTCATATAATCTCAGTAACTTGTTTATAGAGCCAACTAGAATAACACTGACCACAGCTACTTGTCTAGATAACATTTTTACAAATATAAAGCCTAACAGCAAAAGTATAATAAATCAACTAGAATCAGATCACTGTGGACAACTTATTAGTTTTGATTGGCCGACAAAGAAAACTATAACTAAAGACATCACTGTTGTACCAATTACACAGGGCCGTCTGAATTTATTTAAATCTTACCTATTTAATAAATTGCAAGTAATGCCTTTAGAGGAAAATAACCCCAATGTTCTATATAATAATTTTTTTAATTTATTTAATACTGAATTTAAAAAAATATTTACATCGAAGACCATTACAATTAATACTAATACCAAATTTAGTGAATGGGCTACAACTGGAATTCATAAGAGTAGAATGAGGCTCTACAGCCTCTATGATGAAAAAACTTTCAACCATAATCCACTCTTTCTGGAATATGTAAAAAAATATTCAAAAACATTTAAACATGTTTGTCAAGCAGCAAAATCTTTATACTTAAGAAATAAAATAAGACATTCTAACGATAAAATCAAAACTACTTGGAAAATTATTAATAATGAAACTGGTAAAACAAAAGATCAAAACTCTGAGTTTAATCTAAATATTAATAATGTAATTGTAAAATCAAACTTAGATGTTGCTAGAGCTTTTGAAAATTTCTTTACCAATGTTCCCATATCTACCACTAAACATTTAAACTTATGTCCAACCAGGGCAATATCATTACTTTCTGCAAATGTTACTAAATGTTCAAATAATTTCCAATTTAAGTATGTTAATATCTCGGATATCATAAAGTCATTTAAAGAGATTAATGTTAAAAAGACAGCTGACCTCTGGGGTATATCTGTTAAAGTAATAGGCTCTCTGATTGATATAATAGCGCCTGATCTAGCCCTAATATTTAACAAATGTATAGACTGTGGCACATTTCCAGACCTCATGAAGCATAGCAAAATAATACCTTTATTCAAGTCGGGTTGCTCATCAGATCCCTCTAATTATAGGCCTATCTCAATTTTGCCTACCCTGAGTAAAATATTTGAAAAACTAATACTGTGTCAACTACGCGCTCATTTTAACATAAATAAAATTATACATGATAAACAATTTGGATTCACTCGGGGACGTTCAACTGTTGACGCAGGTGTTGCATTAATGGAACATATTTTTAGTGCTTGGGAGGATTCACAAGATTCTTTAGGAATCTTTTGCGACCTTTCCAAAGCGTTTGATTGCGTCCAACATGAAATTCTAATCAGGAAATTGCAACACTATGGCATAAGAGGAAGTGCATTAAATTTATTAATCTCATATTTGAATAACAGGATACAGTATGTTGAAGTTAATAGTGTAAGGTCTTCAGGCTCCGTGTTAGGAATGGGTGTCCCGCAGGGTTCAATTCTCGGACCATTTCTGTTTTTAGTTTATATCAATGACCTACCCTATCTTATAAAGAACACACATGATATAGTATTGTTTGCGGATGATACATCACTATTATTTAAAGTTAATCGACATGCAACTACTATTGAACATGTAAATAATGCTATTTCTAAGGTAGAACAATGGTTCAAAGTAAACAATCTTCTTTTGAATGGTAAGAAAACGAAATGCTTAAAATTCATATTACCAAATGTAAAAAAGATTAACACACATATTAAATTAAATGGAGAAATGTTGGATCTTGTAAATAAGACAGTGTTCTTGGGTATAACTCTAGATGAGAAGCTTCAGTGGGGTGACCATATATCTGCCTTAGCAAACAGATTAAGCTCTGCAGCATATGCGGTTAAGAAGATAAGAGAACTGACTGACATAGATACGGCCAGAATAGTATATTTTAGTTACTTCCACAGCATTATGAGCTATGGTATCCTTTTATGGGGTAATGCTGCTGAGATCGATACGATATTTGTGCTGCAGAAGAGAGCCGTTAGAGCCATTTATAACATGGGATCTAGAATTTCGTTAAAGAATAAGTTTAAAGAAATAGGTATTATGACAGTGGCCTCACAATACATTTACGAGAATTTGATGTTTGTACAAAAGAATAAAAATAAGTTCACAAAACTAAGTGACTTACATAGTATTAATACTAGAAATAGGGGTAGACTTGTCATGCCTGCCACAAGACTCCATAAAGTCAGTAATTCCTTTAGGTGTCAGTGTGTTCGCTTCTATAATAAACTCCCCGAACATATAGCAAATATGTCTATAAATAAATTCAAAGCCTACACAAAAAGTAAATTAAGCAGCAAAGGCTATTACAATATCCAAGATTATTTAAATGATAAAGCAGCCTGGAATTGAATTGATCTACTTAAAGTGTGATTTTAATTGTTTGATGTTATTTATATTACTTATTTGATTTGTTTGATTTTAATTTTATCTGTTTGATATTATTTATTTATTATTATGAAATTTAGTGTATGACTGAACTTAAGCCATTGTAAATCAATGTTATGAGTTCAATAAACGTTTTGATTTGATTTGATTTGATTTGATTTACATAATACATACTTCGCAATGTTCTTCTTGTGTTCCAAGCATGATACGGCTTGTTCTAAGTTGTTGAGTGAGATGTGTAAAGCACCCAGTTCTCCGTACGCGTGGGCCTTTGCAACTGGATCTCCGAGCTCGTGCGCTACCACCAGGCGCTTTTCCAGACAGACCAGAGCTTGCTGGAGATTTCCCATCGACCTGTTAAGAGAACTCCACTTACTCATAGTATTTTCCTATAATGGATTAAAACGCGTGTAATTGCAACTTAGTTTTTATATTACTTTTTGAGTAAATGTTACATTTCTATTATTAATTTCGCTAACCCAGCGTTTCGTGACCTTTTCAGAGCACGTTTTAACAGGAGTCGAGATAGTGTTTGTCATAGTTGTCATTATGGTGTTCGCGCCATTTGTTGCCTCGGAGTTGGTATTTGCTGACACCTTTGAAATTAGAAAACACTCAAATTTAATTGAGAAGACGGGCTAAAATTATCTATCGTCTGGGATCCAATTATCTCTAAATTAAACCCCAAAACTACACATACCAAAAAAAATAGGACACTATCAGTAAATTTTGCTAAAAATTGTTACAGCAGTACCCGACTTCCGTTGCAATGCCGCGATATATTTAAAAACATTGATATATATTATTTAAAGAGATTATAAAGTACAAGTGTTTTTAAATAACTTGGTACTTATGTAACATACGTTATGTTACATTAACCTTTTAGATAGCTTAAACAACATCAATTACTGGAGAGTCTTACTTGTATGTCATCGCAAGGCCTGTATACGCTCGTTCTTGTTCCCTTGCACTGTTGAGTTTCAATGCGGCCGCTAGATGCTGCTCATGGTACTTCAGGGCTTCATCAGGGTCCCCGAGAGCATCGTAGCAATTGCCGAGGAAGCCCAAAGCTTCAGCGCGGTCTATATGACACGTGGGTGTGTTTACTCGCTCCAGTATCGCCAGTTGCTAAAACAATAGCGTTTAGTTACTTTATGAAGCGAAGAATTTGAATTGTAAAAATAATAAGGCAATTAATATATATAGGCTCCGAATATGTTTTTGTCCATTCAGTGTCGAGAGCCTTGGTCCGTGGGGTCCTAGCGCTATAAGGCTTTTTAAGAAAATAGCAAAAAGGTAAGTCGACATCACAGAAGACCGAAGAGCTGGCAGCTACCTACAAATAATTAGTCTAGCTATTCAAAGGGGGAACGCTGACAGTATCTTCGGAACCTCGCCTAAAGGGACTCCTTTTAATAATATATTTAAGTTATTATATTATATTTTTAGGCTATTAATAATGTATTTGATAGATATGCAAGTACTACCCGCTTACATTATCTCTGGACATGACGTAGATAACGTCACATCATCGCTTTGTTACGGTGTGCAAAACAAGCATCACTAGGATATTCTTATTACGAGAAAAAAATGATTTACTTCGTCAGTATTATAGATTGATGTTAAGGTGTTGTGCTGTGAATTTCATTATTATTGATTATCATTATTATTATAATGACGAATAATCAATGAAAGAATCTGGTTTAAGTAAAAATAGAACATTACAATACGAGTGCGCAAAGTAAGTCGTTCCTACGTGCGCACGAGTATCGTTTATTATTTTTCCTATTAAGTTGCGCAAAGTTCGACAACTACAATTATGATGCGAAGCGACTGATACTTTTACATTCGTTGTCAGTATTAACAAAATGGCAGAATACAAAACGAAAGAAAGGAAAAAGATTTTTCCTATTATCGCCCTATTATACTGACAAAGAACGTCAAAGTCAGTCGCTTCCCATCATAATTGTAGTGGTCGAACTTTGCGCAACTTAACAGGAAAAATAGTATACGATACTCGTGCGGAACGACTTACTTTGCGCACCGTAATTGCGTATCGTAATGTACTATTATTTCTCTGGTAGAACTATTATAGCGACACAGAACAACAGAAACTACAGAACTATTAACAAGAAAATTCAAAACGTAACAATGAAAACTTTAAAAACAAAGCAGTGATAGCACGAAAATATCACGACATGTACTAACAGTAATGAAACTGCAAACCGTACTGATGCATCAGGACGAGCGCGAGGGGTGAAAGGGGCTTCACATTCCAGCGAGGTCCAGAAATATTGTGGCCGTATAGTATATACTTTACAATAAACTTTTAAACCTTCCAAAATTCATTTTTTTATGCTCCGGGGCAGCACAGGGTACTGGTGATGTTGGCATATTACTTAACCAGTATGCGAGTAATCTTTGAAGTTGTTTACCTGTTCAAAGTAACCAATAGCATCTTCGTAATGTCCCATATTAAGTTTGACGATACCCAAGTTGCCGTACGCTTGTGCCTCCAAAGCACAATCTTGTAACTCTTGCGCCCGTTCTAATTGTTCCTGTTGTATCATTAAAATCAATTAAAATACCAAATAATACTGGACTGACATTAAGACTAGATGAATTTTAATAATAATCAAAGTCAGACCGACATACATAATGAATATAAACAATAATGAAACAGATAAACCTCCTTTGGGTAGGTCAGGTTAAAAAGTCCTAACTTTACTGTTAAATTTTATTCAAAAAGTTAAAGGAGTACTTACGATTTTGAAATTTAATTGAAAAAGAAGAAGTTATGTTAATTTGTCACGGGGAATGTTCCGAAGAGCTGTTTCATCTGATTCCTGCCGCCGAAGAAAATGTGGGCGGCCGTGATCACTTAACACCAGGTGACTCGTACGCTCGTTTATCCTCCTTTTGCATAAAAGTTACTTTTTGAGGATATCACTGTGTTTCTTTTAAAGTATTGCTATTGCAAATCCCATAATTGTAACTGCTAACTACAAAGAATAATTTAATCTTGCTACCAATGTTCATCTACATTATGTCAGTAATTGGAATCGTAACTGTTATTCCAATCCGTATTATTTACTAATGATTTCACAACGAATGCACTTATACAATTATTTACTCTAATTAAGTTTTCTTTTATGGCAAGTGAAGAAACGATCGATCATTGGTGGTTAGTGTTTGGTCCTGCCCATTACAATGTTATACCGCTCAGGATTCATGAGAAATACCGCTCATAGCAGCGCTCGTCATCTTAAGGCATAAAATGTTAAGTTCCTGTAGCCCGATAATATCTAAAAGGCAAAAGGCATTTATTTTCTCAAAACTGATACCTTTAGAATCATTTTTGATGCCATTAGAATGTTATCTCTTGGTACGGCGTCCTTTTGACAGAAACATGAAGAGTACTTGTACACTCTATTACTTGACGGAAGAAAACGTTTAGACATATCTAACAATATAGCCGATATTCCGCCTGCCACTGGTGTAACCTTGGATATATTATACTAAATTAAATTTGTAACTAAGTTTTATGAACGATGCGGGACTCGAAACCGCGATCTCTCGGGTTCCGTCCGAACAATTAATGAGCCAGGCGTTCGAGTGACGTATGGTTTGTTTGTCTTGTCCAACTCACAGGTTGTGGCTCCATCTACAGGATCTACTTTACAGTTGATAACCTGCTCAACCCTAATAATTGCATATTAGGAAATTGACTTGATATGTCGCTATTTCAAATTACCAAATTGTTATTTTTAAAATTACATCTATCACTTATATTTAAGTGCATTTCTATTTTCAATGAATTTTGTATATAGCCATCTTAAATTAGTAGCAGTTGAACTGTGTGTGCAGGGAATGGCAGTATGTTCAGGGAAATTTATCTATTACACCAATTTTTGCTGCAAAATAACGTGAACTTTTTCTGATATACAGACACACGAGACAATCAATCTGTGAATCGGGATTTCATCACATAAAGGCCACGACTTAGCACGTTTTGATGCCTTATGAAACTCTTTTGTTACTGTTATGGGCAGATTGTGCCCTTACTATTATTATAGCTGATAATCACCCTGTAGCAGGTGGCCGCATGCGAGTAGTTGCCCAGCACCACGTGAACAGCTCCTAGCTGCGAATGAGCTCGCGCCTCGCCAGCCAAGTCTCCTGCTTCTTGTCTGAGAGTTAGCTCCTGCACCAACAAAGTTCAGTTACTCTTTATTCGATCTCCATTATATAACTCTAGTCTGCGTTTTTATGTGCCGACTTCGTACTACATACGTACGTAATATTTTTTTTATATTGATAAAATTAAAGAAACTACATGTCTAAAATTATTACAAATCGTAGACAATAGTATAGGGATCAATATGCCCGTATTTAGATCTGGAACATTTCAAGTTGTTGCATAAAATAATCGGGCACACGAATATCCGAGTGATCAACACAGAGGATACCCACCTGTGTGTGATGTCCTAGAGCAGCGTCTAACCTTCTCTGCAGTCTTCTGGCGCGTCCTAGAGCTCCACACGCGGCTGCCTCCAAAGATCGATCACGGGCCTTTAAAAAGATAAGTAAATATAAAAATAAATAAACTATTTCAATCATTATATGGTTAGGACTATGGTTACATGTTCAGGACCTACAATATGTGGTCAGGGCCAACATTATATGGTCAGGACCTACAAATATGTGGTCAGGACCTACAAATATGTGTTCCAGGCCTACAAATTTGTGGTCTGGACCTACAAATATGTGGTCAGACAAAATATTATATTGTCAGAGCTTTGATTATGTGGTGAGGCCCTACATCAGGGCCTATACGAATTTGTTTGTAAAAAAATTAATACTTGTAAACGTGTTTACTCTGTTCTTTTCTGAGTTATTTAAAGCGAATAAGAAGAAAATTGATATCTTATTTACCTGATATTGACAAAAATTATCTCGCCAGTAAGGGCAAGTTCAATATACTTTGTAGTATTTGTAGATTTTGTCATAAATACTGAATATGACATACTGAAATACTAATTTAAAATACATACACTCTTTATCTATCTATGAAAACAATAAATTTTAATGTAGAGTAATAGGACTGCTCACAAATTCAATAAATACGTTAAGGCTTCTTTGACAAAGAAGGCTTGCAATCGTTTAGTAGATTATTTAGAGGATAATGATGCATGGTTCAAGTCTGGTTCTGCGCAGGCCATAAAATTGTACAATGTTATATTAAATTGGTTAATTTGTTATATGACTTAAAAGTTCTGGGCTGGGAGTTTCTTATCAGTTCTCCCCTCCATGTAAAATCCCCTTTATGAACTGATGTCGCTTCATGACGCTTACCAAGTGTTGTTGCAATATGTTATGTTATTGACTCTCTCTATAATAGATAACTATATTTCTATTAAAATACCTGTCGTGCGAATCCAAGCTGCCGCTGGTACATCTTCACCGCCTCCTCGACGTCTCCCATTTTAATCAGCACGTCACCAATATTGCCCAGAGCTCTAAATTTGCCCTGCAAGTGTTGCGTCATGTGGGCTATGGCTAGGAAATACTTTTGACACTCGAGTGCAGTCTCCAGGTTGCCCAGGGCAAGGTGTGCCAGACCTAGATTGCAGTAGGCTCTGCCCATGTTCATCTTGTCTTGTAAATCTTTGGCTAGTGACAGATCTTGATCGTAGTATCTGAAAAATATATTTAATAATAATTAAAATATTCTACATAACATAGTCCCAGGCATTGTTCTGGCGTTATTTAAAAATAAATTTAAATATTTTAATTTAAATTAATTTAAGGCGACACTAAATGCCAGCGACCTTGAGCGATATGAGTTCACGGCTGCCGGCCCACCATCTATGTAAAAAAGCCAATATTTTCATTATATTTTCAAAATTCTTGCGTGGAAAACAGTTTATATGCTTACAATCCTCGTTATTCACTACTAATCTGAATAAAATTAACCTACACAAAAAAGTACAAGGTATAAGAATAACTCTTCTGAGAGAAATACCAAAAAAATGCGTCACGCCATGCCAAAAAACTTGTTCAACTTCAAATAAAAGTGGTAGTTCAAAAAGGCTCGGCAGTGTTAACTTTAACCAACAGCAAGCATTAGCAACCTACGAATAAGACTTAAGGATATGTGTGACAGGATTAAGTAGTGTTCGTAGCTAGAAATGCTATACTTTCACCACAAAACTTGTCTAAAAACACCATGTCTGCGTGTTTTCTGCTTACTCTTCGCCTTAAATTCAAACGCGTGAAGGTGAGCGGGGAAACGGGAGAGGCATTACATTCTAGTGAGGTCTATTCTTTTAATGAGTGATAGTCGAGACTATTGCGCATTTGCTACATTTCACGTGTTATTAGAGTAAAAGGAATGATTTATTCCTTCAATAATTTAGAATCTGTTTTTCAGTAAGTAATTAAATGTGAGTGTAGGTACATACTATTAAATTTGGCTTGGCACCGACTTCAAAGCTAAATATTAGTAGCACATACAAATAATAGTAAATTTTAAAATTTATTAATATTAAAGGTAAAGGTTTGCCTGATTGGTGTATTATTTAAATTATGAGGAAATGTCAGTGGAGGAGGAATGAGGTATATTACGTAAATTAATTTTTTAAGTTATTTGATACTTTTCAGTTTTTGAAGTCGGTTTTTTAACGTAGTTTTTTTTTACTTTTTAATGTTAGTTAAGTTAATAATGATAATGTATAATACACCCTTAATGAAAACTCCTAAAAACCGTACACAAAACACAATAATTTGATCCACGTAGACAAAAATGATCATAAAATGATAACTACTGGACCAAAGAATGTAAAAAAAATGGTGGGACATAAATCTCAGAATAATCGGTGTACATACATGAAAAAATACCGATCGAATTAGAACCTCCTCCATTTTGGAGTCGGTTAAAAATTTCAATAATAAAACAGATAAAAGTAATCATTGATTGACGATAAAATTATGCAAATATCACCTGACAGCTTCTCTGAAATTTCCGAGGCAGTAGTGGGCATAGCCCAGGAAATGACAGGCTTTGGATTCAGCAGTGACGTCGCCGAGTTCTTGGGACAGCATCAGATGTTGTTCGTAGTAGGGGACTGCCTGAGCAAACTCTCCTCTAGACGAGAGGCAGTTCCCGAGGTTTAGGAGTGCGCAGGCCTCCCCCGCCGTGTCCTTCAGCTCTCGAGCAATTCCTGGTAAGAAATAAATTACGACTTTTTATATTTTACTCATTTTTTTATTGAATTAGCCGTTATTTTGCGGAATCCATAATTATTCAAATGCTGTCTTTCTTCTTAGGCATTCTTGAGTGTAAATTCCGCAGGATTCGACTTCGATCAATCGGACACGTGTTTAGTGACACATACACACTGATACTTTTATTGACACACTTTTTACACAAATTATCTTGCCCCAAGTTAAACATATATAGCCTGTGTTATGGGTTACAAGACAATGATATATTTAATACAATATACTTACTTAAACATACATAAATACATTTAAACATCCATGACTCGGAAACAAACATCCATATTCATCATATAAATGCTTGCACCTACCGGGATTCGAACCCGGGACCTTTAGCTTATTAGGTAGGATCGCTAACCACTCGGCTATACAGGTCGTAATAAACATCGAGTACCCATTTGTACTCCTATTTCATAAAAAAGTATACGAACCTAAATGAGCTCTATAATGAAATAGCGCCATATCATGAGCTCCTAGGGCCTGGTACGCAACAGCTAGGTTCCCATGGGTCGAGGCTTCGGAGCTTCTATCATGCACTTCCTTGGAGATGGTGAGCTCCTGTTTGTGGTATTTGATGGCCTGTTCATAGAACCCGGCGGCGGAGTATGCGTTACCTATATTCCCGTACGCCCTGCCCATTCCGGCTTTGTCCTGAAATTTTATAGTTATTGTTTATTAAGTGTCATAATTCTTACGAGAAATCAAAATCAAATCAAAATCACTTTATGTAGGTCAAGGTTATGACACTTACGAATGTCAAAAAATTTTTTTTCCTATTGTATCTACTGATACTTCGTAAAGGGTTGAGCTAATGAGAAGAAGTAGCAAGAAATTCTTTCAAATCAAGAAATACTTTCTTATATAATAAATCTGCTCCGACCAATTATATTCAATTATTCATTTAGATAGGGATTTGCATGATGAAAACTTTTATATTACATAAAATTATATGACGAATTTCTTGCTCAGCGACTAGTCTGCCGACATTGAAAATGTTCACCTTTTCGCAGTAATGTAGCCGGACCGTAGAAGGTAAAACAATTTTGAATATATAACTCTAGTAAGTACTATGACGTCATAGATACCGTAGTTAGCAAAATAGTATATTACGCACCTAGGGAAAAAGTAGGTCATTCTCACCCGCGGAATATTCACAATCGCGGGTGGCAATGTCCTACTTATCTCACGTGATGCGCATACTTTTTTTTACCCACCTGGATGAAAAGCTCGCTTTTAGTCCCTGGTACGAGGGCCAATAGTAGTCTTGCCAGGAGAGAATCGGCCACTTTTCTCCCTCGTACCAGGGACTGAAAGACAGCTTTTAATCGAGGTGGGAAAAAAAATCTATAAGAAGAAAATATTGGCATTATAAAGTCTTAATGCTATTGGTGGTGTTATAGATGTTTAATTTCCAAAGAGATATTTATAATTATACCTGTAACTGCCGGGCTATTGAAAGATGAGCTTGATGCAGTTTCAAGGCCGCGTCATGTTCTCCCAGTAATTGGTAGACAATACCTAGATTTGAACAAGCGCGTCCTTCTCCAACCTGGAATAAAGTTCACCGAAATCTCTTATTATTTGACTTTGTCTTAAAGGTTGACTATTTTCTATTTAGTATACATTTTAGATAGATGGCCGGTGGGACACAAAAGTCCTCGAATGGCGACCACGTATAGGAAGAGGTAGTGTTGGTAGGCCCCCCACAAGATGAAGCGACGATCTGGTCAAGATCGTCGGAATACGTTGGATGAGGGCAGCGCAGTCGTACGATCGTGCAATATAGCATTTATTCTAGATTATAAGTTTGCAATAGTAATCATAACGTAAGCCTTATTGCGTAATAAGTGTGCGTTTAGAAAAGTATGCCAAATGTGGCTTTTGACATACATGCACGTCTACTTTTCCTCTCTTTTAGAAATTATTCTACTAATGAAATTTGTAACCAAAATTTTAAACGATGCGGGACTCGTATCCGCGACTACTGGGTTTCCGTCCGAGCCCTCTTTCCCACTTAGCCAACCGTTCGAGTACGCATGGATCGTAAATTTTGGTATTTATTGTTCAACTCTCAGGCTGTGGCTCCATCACAGGGTCATCTTTACAGTTTATAACCTGCTCATCCTTGATAATCGCATATTAGGAATTTAACTTGAGATGTCGCTCTTTCAAATCTAAACAAATTGCTTAGATTAGGTTATAAATTTAGTTTTATCTAATTTATGCCAGAAGTGAGGAATATCACTTTAAGATAACAAATTGTTTAGAAATTAGTGAAGTTATTTATAATTACCTTGTCTCTAGCTGCTAGTGCTACGTCCAATTGTCTTTCATGCCATTTTTTTGCTTGAGCATAATCACCGGCACACCTTAAATATAAACGTTACGTTTTACTATTAAAAAATACATAGAAAAACCTAAAAAGGAAACAGGGGGGACAGTACTGGAGATGGTCAGATGAACTAAGGACGATAGCAGTCAAGACATGGTCTAGGATAGCTAAATATAGAAAAGAGTGGAAGAAGTTGGGAGAGGCCTTTGTCAAAAGACAAACAGATAGTGATAGACATTTATATATGTAAATTCTACTAACTGAATAAAGGCTTATAAAACGAAACAGCCGTAGTATGTTACTATAACAGAATAAAAATTATAAAGCAACATCTACAAACAGGTGTAACGCAAAAAATACATAAATCTGTTAAATAAATCAATATACATGATTAAATATTATATCTTGACAATATTACTAATTATTCATTTTACCATTTTTTCAGTACGTACGAGTAATTTAATAGATCGAGTAGTTGTGAAAAATCTACATAGGCTTATACTCCACCATCACTTCTGGGATTTGTAGAACAGAGGACAGCTTCCCTGGTACATTTAATACAAGAACTCAAAAAATTTCAGTTCTGAATTAAATTGTCGTAGAATTAATTTTCATGTCAGTAAAAATTCTACAGTCTACAATGTGTAGGTAAGTAATTAAAGATGTCCGATATTAAACGTATCAACAAGAAATAATAAAATTAAAAAAAAAACAGGTATCAAAAATAAGAGAGCTGGTTTATGCTTGCGGAAGAGTAAAGGGATGAATATCAATACCATTTCAATTAGAATGGTGAAGCCAGGTGCACTTAATAGATACATCCAAAGCCCTAACCCCTATTAAAAATTTCCCAACAACACATCAGGTGCAATTTTCGTATACCCGCGCACCGCAGTATCTTTTATTGAACGGCGTAACACACTACCTACTATTTCGTAACGCGAAGGACAAAAAGTTAAAATTACAAAACTGACTGCCTACTCGGCACGCGAAGAAGAAGAACTAACACACTCTGTCAAGTAATCGAATAAACGAATTCCTGTCGATTTACTAGTGTGATATAAGAGTGATTTCTACGTTAATCGGTTCGATTAATATGTAATGTACTCACTCATTTAGATATAGGAGAAATTCCGAGCAGAGTTATCATGCTTTTCCCCTGTTTTCTTAGCCTGTTTACCCGAATATAATTTATTTCAATACAATCCAATAGAAATCTTCACTCCTTAGAGAAAGGTAAACGTAAATAGCCTTCCACCTCCTGTGGAAGCCAGCCGTGATCTGTTTTTGTATTGTTTTTAAAACCCTAATATATACCTTGCAGCATGACCGAGACCTGCGTAGGCCCTCGCTTCAATAGCTCGGTCACCAAGGTTCTGAGCTATCCTCAGCACATTCTCATGGTACGCGATAGCTTGTGTGAAATTTCTTCTGTAATGATACGAAGAACCCAGGTTCGAATAGGCCCGTGCTTCTTCCACCTGAAATTTAATCAATTGATTAAAGATCATCTTAAATTATATTGCTTATAATTACTGTGTATTTTCCGCTTATTCTATTAGTTACATGTACACAATCTCATGACAATGTACTATCATTCTCCTAAGTTTTTCAGCCATCATGTCTCGGTTCTCCTGGGATATTTGCCTACATGATGAGTTAGCAGCTAGTACTTTTCATAACGCATATACAGCCAAAGTACTACAGCTTTATTTTCTTAATTTCTCTGAGAACTTCAAGTCACCCATCAACTGCACAACCGCCTTTTTCTGGATCATCTCTCTCGTCGAAATTTTCAAAATAAAGCAGTTAAATATTTTATTTATTAATACGGCTTTACTCACGTTTTTGTCGGTGTCGGTACCGACTAGTTAGGGCACTACGCGCCCAAGTCCGCAGTAAGAGGTGGGACGTTATCGCGAACCCATCACACTCACCCCTGATGACTTCCGAATGGTCCGAAACTAGTCGGTACCGACACCGACAAAAACATGAGTAAAGCCGAATTAGTAAATTATTTAATAATTACTCACAAAAGTTTTAATAATTTAGTTAAATATTTGCTTGTAGAAGCTACTTTGAGCGGCGGCAGTACTTGGTAAAAGTTAGTAACTTAATGTAGTAAAAACTTACTTGATCACCAAGTCGCCTTGCTAGTCTGATGTGCTGCGTGTGACAGTCCACGGCTGAATCAAACTCCCCCATTGCAAGGTAAACCGCGCCGACATTCCCGATCTCCCGTGCTTCTTGCAGCTTGTCACCCATTTGCTTCACGAGCTGCACGCATTGCTTGTGACTGGCCAGTGCGTTGGAGTAGTCCCCGATAGCTGTGTACACGTGGCCTAACGAGGTCAGCGCCGCTGCGGCCGCATATGTGTCCTGTTCAGAGATAATCATTATAATACAGACTGTATCCCGTTTCAGCCGGAAGACGTCCACTGCTGGACAAAGGCCTCCGCCAAAGATCCCAGTCCCGCGCTTCCCTCATCCATTTTATTACAGCGATTTTGTCCAGATCGTGGGTCCATCTTGTGGGAGGCCTACCAACACTATATAGGCCATTACAAAATAAATGTATTAAAATTAAGGAGTTGCCTCTATGTGATTCATTCAGTCTAGTAGAGACGAAATTGCAGGACTTAGGGTTTTAACAGATTTTAAATATACTTGCCCGTCCTGTATCTAAGGATGCCTTAAGTCTGTTTGAATCGATAAGTCTTATTTGTTGAAGACTTGCTCTTCTTTTTGTTAATATCTTTAGTTTGTTAAGTTAAGAATTTTGTTTTTCTTTTATTTGAGTGTTAATGTATAAAGATTATAATGAGGCTGACATGTAAGTAGATATAAAAGCCCTTAAATAAATAAAGAAAAAAAAAATTTTAAAATTTAAGTAAAATGACTGTTTCTTACATTCAATTTCTTATTACATATCTGTCAGGCGTCCTACAAAGGTTCAAAGTTTAATAAGAACAAGAACAAAAAATGATTAAAATCGATCATTTAAGAAAATATATATTTCGTTAGTCGAATCCAAAAAACGTTCGCAATACGTTAAAGTGGTCGATCTGTTTTTAAAGAAAAAAAGGTTTTGGAAGCTAACATATTCTACTCATATAACTCATTAAACTTGACTTAGGGTTAACAACACAAATTCTCACAAAATATTATTCATCAAACATATAAAATATCAAAGCTGACACAAGTCGAATGCCATTGTTGACTCTTCCTAAAAACACTTAAAATTCTATTCTCTGTTGGTTTAAAGTAAAGACGTGGATTAAGAGCAAATAATGGCCCTATTAGAATGCGGTGCATCCTCTTTACTGAGGAAATGAAAGATAAAAGAAAAAAGCTTCCAACGACAGACCGCCAATACAGCCTTTGTTTATATAATCGACGTTTCTAGTGTTGTGTCAATCGACTATCGATTTATATTTCGAAATAGAGTTTTTTGCTTTCTATTATTATGAACAATGTCTTACATAATAAAAACTATTACATAAAAAGTATGTATTTTATAACGTTTTAGTCTCCTTGGTATTTAAAAATTATTTTCTGCTTAGACTTGTGGTTTAGTTTTTATTGTTTTTAACTTTAAATTATCTTTCGCTTTCTTTTTGTATCGTTTGAATGACAAAAGTTTTAAATTATCCAGGTAAGCTTAGTTTGGATACAACACCCAATTGATGAAAATATTCTATATTCATCGGTCCTTGATATGTGTTACAATTTTTAAATAAATCAGACGTCTTGAAGTAGGAAAAAAATCACATTCAAAGATTCTGTTACAATAGATGCGTAGTTGTACCTTCGCTTGTCCATTGATGGTAGTAGATTGTACTGTTAATCATAAAAAATATGTCGATCAAAAAATATTATCTACAAGTGTTTGTCTTTCAGATATAACACAGATTTGTACCATAATGGTAACACGGGACAATATATTATCGTAATTGATCCTACGCGACCATAAAATACAATACTTTTAAAAGTAAAATTAAATTATTGCATAACATTGAATCTAATTAAAATTATCCCTTAAAGATTCTCCGACGTCAATTGTAAGAGATTAGAATTCGAATCACAACTAGTAATTTAAGTTAAATCAATGGCCGATACGCATGACAGAAACTTGCCTACATTTCCTAGTCATTTCAACTAAATGCAAATGACATAACTCATTAGAATTAAACTTCCTAATCAAGGCAGATTACGATTACTTTTTGTCGGTCTAATTGCCGACGATGAATCTAAGTCGATAAGCCGATATCGACGTTAAGAGCCCTTCACTAGCCTGCTTGAAGCTATCTAGCTAATTAAGTATGTGCAACATGATACGATAAGGTAGTGATTTACATATTGGCTCGATCTGTGGACGTTTTCCAGGTATTATAGTGAGACTTCTCTTGAACTTAGGCCTCTGTCAGATACAATTGCATCTCGCTGCACGCACGTTTATTGATATCATTACTATAATCCAAGTACATTCTGGTCGTATTTTGACAAACATTAGTTTGCGTTAGCAAAGGAGGTCTGAATAACCAAAAAGAAAGAAACGTTTAACCGTTAACGCTATTAAGTTTGGCCGACGCTGTATGAACGCCCGACTAATAACGCGTGTAACAGTTATAGCAGGTTTTTTTTTTTAAATAATAAGAAGTAACAAGATGAGAAAAGTAAAAGCCCAGTAATTTTATTAAATACTTTATTCAAACCGAAACCGAAATAGTATTGCATTGCAGTGATTCACGGCAGAAATAGACGCCAGAATAGTAGCTATCCCGGCTAGACGAAGCCTATGAAGACTTATGACAGATTATAGAAAAAAGAAGAAAAAGTAAATAGTCGCCTCTGCGGTGGCCATGATATTGGCATCCTGTGCGAAGAAACATATTATGTTGGACAAATAGGATGAAACGAGCTATACCTACCACACACAATAGCCATTAGCCACAATGAGACAAAGTGACTGCCTATTGACGTACTCTTATCCAAATTCTAAAGAATTACAAATAATATTTTCTTACCCGCATTTACTCAAAGCTAGATAGGGAGCAGTTCATCATATGCGTGCTACTTATCTTTTACTATAATCTTGTCTGCAAAAGTTATGTAATAATCTTCAGGAAAAATGGGATGACAGACTTGTTATAGGTAACGGGTTGGGCGTTCGATCTCTGTTCATCGTGTAATCTACATTACAACAATACATTGCAATAAATTAGCCTGTCTCCCAGAGGTGTGGGCAGAGGTTCTCATCCTTTATTTGTAACGCTCTTAACATACTTGACACAATAGCATTAATCTTTCAGAAAAGGTCTCTAAACATCTTTATATTACATTCCAGAAGTGTTTATAGAATTAACGTTGCATAAGTTAATTCCTTTTGGTGTCATTTTCATCTCGTTGTCTAAACAAAGTGTGCCCACTAATTTTTAGTTACGTATTCTAGCAGTCCTTAAAGAAACAAAAGTGGGTCAGCTTGGTATTTCAAATTTTAGAAACAATTTAAATAATTTTATTAAACAATTTAATATTTTTTACAATTTGTTTCGAGCGAGTTCTTGAATCTATCTTTTAATTAAAATAACCAATCCAGTATTTGATTTAATGTTGTTAAACATCAAGATTAATGTAAAATTCAACAGTACAATAAAACAACTATCCAATTACATGTACAAAGACCTACCTTTGTTCGGAACTTTTTGTTAATGATTAATTCTGATGACCTTGTTTTTGTTACTTTTGATGTCATTTAATTGTATGAATAATTTATTTCGTGTTTTTGGAACTGCATTTTTATTACGATCTAGCCCATAACATGTGAGAAATATATTAGCCACCAGTGATGGCAAACTTTTAGGTACACTGATACATTAATGTAATGCAAGGTACCCTTGCAATTCTTAGAGTAACAACGAAGGCCTTCGATCAATAGTACTATAAGGCTTTTTTGTTTGAAGCTACATCCTTACGTGCTTCATGAAAGTATATGCAAGTGAATCACATGATTCCTCACTTGGCTAAGCAAACAAGTCATTTTCAATGTAATCGTTTGTATCTCAAGTCGTTGAATGCAGGAGTTTCCCAGGGTACCCTGTTTTGTCCAAAACTTTATTCTACAAATAAATATGTTGAATATTAATTTGTGTTGTTTTTTCTTATTACTGGAATGCATTAAATAGTGTTGGAATAAAAATGTTTTCTCAATCGAGGTCTTAGTATAGGAGTTTGTAGATGAGCTAAAGGAAATCTCGTACAGTAAAACTCAGCAGTTCTAGGTTTACTCTTTTAACTCTAAATATATCTATTTTTCGTATTGCAACTCAGCTTCCAACGAGCATATAATGTTCAGTAGCAACTTAGCAACGTAACAACATAAACTATCTTGCGACACAACAGAGTCTAATCCCTTGAACGTTTGACAAGCTTAAATCCGTGACCGTGGGACAAGCTAGCTTGGTATTCGTTAATGAGAAATATTTCACTTCATGTGTTACCGTCAAATTAGTCGCGAAAAAAATAATAATATAGACACACTCTTACACAAATAAAAGGAACCAGATTCAAACCTATGTCTTGCTTTCACACAAAATGGTATCGTATTTATGTTCTACATGCACACAAACGGCTACATTAATCATGAGATTTCACAATTATGGCGAAGAAAATCTAATAGCCAAATGATAGTCTTATGGTTTTTGATAAAAAGCCAACTCTATAAACTACATAAGAATTGAATGCTGAAAAATTTGAGTTTACTAATAGTTTGTGATACGTCTGCAATGTTTGTCCTTTTTCTTATTTCTTTTAAGTTTATTCAATGCAATGGACAGGACACCTAATACGAGGCAAACAAGAAAAATGGGCCAAGATAGTAACAGAATGGTATCCTAGATAAAGAAAAAGATAGAGAGGGAGGCCGAGTCGTAGATGGAGCGACGATTTAAAAGATGCCGCTGGTGTGACGTGGAACAGATCATGTCATGACCAAGAACACTAGAAGAGCCTGGGGGAGGCCTATGCGAAAGCAAAACAATCTGTGCCGATGTCTACTGCAAACTAAATGTAACTCTAAAACTATTTAAATATTTGTTATTAAAGGCTATTATTATTATTATGCTGAGAAATTTAATACGCTATTTGCACAATAAACTCCATAACTTTGTGTGCCATAGAGTCAAGTCGATTATAAAAATATCGTGTTTCTGACAAATCCTCACCCCGACCTCCATTTACCGGTTACTTTAACTTTTTGTCGGTGGCCATTCGCTTGGAACGCGTAAAATATTTTTACGATTATTTGTTTCAGAGATCGGCCCATATACGAGCTCACATTGCTCTGTGAAACATGAACTATTTATTTAACTTCACATAAATCGTATATTTTATGTGCGCAGCTTATTTCTATACACGTTTATGGACGACACTTTCATTCAATTCATAATCAATTGAATAATCCGCAACGGCCATTGTCATTCGTTATACAGTATCACCAGAGAATACCAATTATAAAGCTATGCCTGTTTAACTGCTGGCGAGTCAAATATCCCAGTGTATAAATATTATCCGCGCTTGTATATCTTATAAGTATGTATATATTTTTAATAATTTGGTCGGTGGGAGAATAGGTCACGGTTAATTCCTGACCCGCCACGTACCAGTCGGTTTTTCAAATCCATTTGCACGATTATTCAACGCTTTGAGGTCGGCAAAGCTCTTGTGATTACTTTGGTGTTACAAGAGAATATGGGGTCGCGGTGATCATCTACCATCAAGTGACCCGCGTGTATATTTCTTATTTATGACAGTAAGGGACGAGATGAGCAGGACGTTCAGCTGATATTGATTAATACGTCATGCCCATTACAATGCAGTGCCGCTCAGGATTCTTGAAAAACCCAAAATTCTAAGCGGCACTACACTTGCGCTCGTCACCTTGAAACATTAGATGTTAAGTCTCATTTGCCCGGTAATTTTACTAGCTACTGCGTCCTTTAGACCGAAACACAATAATATTTACACATTACTGCTTTATGGTAGAAATATAACGCTATTGTGGTACCCATAATTTAGCCGGCATACTGTGCAAAAGAGCCTCCGACTGGTAACGGTATCTGGTGCTAAGTGATCACAATATTTTGCAACACCTGAGGAATTACAGGAGCGTTGCCAGCCTTTAAGGAATGTGTACGCGCAGTTAAAATTAAATTTATACCTACCTGTGTATAAGATTACGTTTGTAAAGGCTGTAAATGCGGTTTTCATTTGTGTTTTTCACAATGCTCGTTTTTTATGATATACGAGGATAAACAAATGTAACATGAGGTAAAGTATTTTAGGGACTCGAAAGAAATAAATACTTAGGAATATTGGATAATGTATATTTCATGTTAATCTGAAATATCAAGTTGTACTGTTCCGTGTTGTTATGGCCGGGGAGGTTTTAATATGAGAAAAGCAATCTAAATAGCAGTCTCATTGTTTTTGTTATTAAAATAACATGGCATGCTATCAGCTCTACACAACGTACGATATTGTATGGAATGTGTGATCAAATAAGTCTGTATTCGCATCACTAGCCACAAACTTATATACCATCAACAACTATCTGGACCGGACTGGTCAGGACAGGACTCAGGACCGTACCATGTACGACGCCGGACCAGTTGGTGTGGGGACCATCCGATAGTCCGGCCGTACCAAATCCGATCATGTGTTTAAGCTATAAGTCTCATTAGCCCAGTAATGTCACTAGCTACGACGCTATGAAAAAAATTTCAATTGTAATGCGACCTACGAAATAAAATATTTTCGATTTGATTCGATTTGCCTTTAAAAACACAAATAGTACTTAGACACTACAGATTGGCGGCAGAAAAAGGGCCCATTTGGCCGCAGAATGTCATACCATATATTAACATTACACATCGTAAAATGCAGTGAAAAAAAAGCAATCTCAAGATAATCACCCACGTAGGAAAAGATTGCCGTTTAAATAACACCAATTAATACATGTTGCACTCAAACATGTTATTTGCTAGCCAGTAGCAGTCGCCAATAGTCTCATGACCAAGGGCATATGCCCGACTCTCCTCAATCTATGTAAACACCTTATAAATGCCTTTTACACAGAACTGGTCTTATGCGATCGTTTAGCGCTTGCGTCTAACGCGGTTCATGTTTTTGCATTTACAACAAATTAACATTGCGATGGCGGCATTTCAAAGGAATTAGTTTCTCATAACACCGGTTTGGTTTATTCTTTAGACTCTAGAGAAGGTGATTAGAATACGTTGTACTCACATAAAATATAAGCGTTAAAGTACAATTAAATATAATATAATAATGATATTCTTGAAGTAAAACTTCTTTATACACGCTTGACTTGGGGAGTAAGCTGATGAATCCGTGACTAAAGTGTTACTAAAAATCTGATCAGGCAAGGCAAAGGGAAATTAAGTTCTGTTCACATAATTTTTTATAAGCAAATTAATAATAAAACTTTTTTTTATAAAAAAAAAAAATTTAAATAAGACAAACAATATTTTACAAATTGTTTTTATGGAAATATACTTGTTGAAATGTGTTAAATTAAATATTACTTTAAATATATAACAAATATTAAGCAATTTAATTTTATTTATTTATTTATTCGGAAACCCAATACTCGGACACATACAAAATATAAACTACTTACAAAAATAATAAAATATAATATCTAAGAGTCCATAACTGTTATCTTTCTTACTATATTATATGATTTGGGTAACATTATAAATGTATTTTTTATAAATTTGAAATCAATTAGCAATACTTACGTTTTACGAATTTCAAAACAATTATTTACATGTTTCCAACCAATATCCAATATCCTAAATAGAATTCCAGAATTCTATTTAGGCAGTCATAATCTTTGGACATGAGCTCGAGTTATGATTTTTTTTAAACTTAAGACATAAACAAATACAGAAATAACTTGAATTTATGTTTGCCTGAGAATAGTTATCATCATATATATCATTTAATCATCAGGAAAGGTCCGGAGCACCCGCAACCGGCGAGCATGTATGAAAAGAGTAATGAATATAGAGGAAGCGCGTGAGGTTTGTAAGGATAGAAGCAAGTGGCATTCTATTGTCTCTGCCTACCCCGACGAGAACAAGGCGTGAGTGTATGAATGAATATATATCGTTATCCTGAATAGTTATTATCATATGTATCATAAGCCTGACGAAAAGTATTTATTTGAGTTTCATGTTTTATGGAAATAACATCGTTCTCGAGAGAAAGTGATAGTTGAGAACACGTTTTACGAATACGAACGTTTACATTAGCGTTTCTTCTAGTTCAAAGTGTTTATATTAAAAATAAAGTGTTTTGAATATGTTACAGTAGGACATGAAAAACACACGCTTCTGTGCCAATATTCCGACACAAATAGTATTATTTTTTCTATTAAACAAATCAACAAATTCGGAACTAATAGAACTAAACATTTTAATACCATAACTGAAGAGATTTACCCCCTTATTCATAATAGTCTGCTAACTTAAAGCATTGCTAATTCTCACTCTGTCTTCTTCTATTGATCTAAGTCAGAATGAAAAAAAAACACTCATAAGCGGCTGTTTAAAGTTAGCGTACCATTATGAATAAGGGGGTATAAGTTTAACTCTCATAGACTCATACGCAACTCAAATATAAAATTGGCAGAGGTAGAGACTGCCGACAGAAGTGAAAACTTAAAACTTTTAGTATTAAAATTTGACATTTCATAATATTTAAAACAATTAAATTATTAATTTAAAATTATTTTTAAAAAACTTTCAATAATATATTAATCGAAAAAAAAAACACTATTTTAACAATACACGTTGAACTTTTCACTAAATCCATTCAATTCCATAAAAAGTATAAGATATACACAACATTAATGTTGCACTATACGTCAGCTGTATAGCTACAGATATACTGCTTTAAACATTAACAGAATGCGCCAAGGCAATGGCGCGACGACCGTCAGCAAGCCAGAAAATATAACTAGTCAAGTCAAAGTCTAATAAACTTTATTCAAATATGCTGGAACTAAGCGCTTTTGAATCGTCATCACTACATATTATTAAACATAGTACTTCATGGCTTCTGTCTGTCTGTTCGCAATAAACTTAAAAAGTACTGCACCGAGTTACGCAGGCCCAACACGGCTAAACCTGCATACGTTGCCACCCCGTACCTCGACGTAGTGCTGATCGAGCACCCATTGTCTTTTACATTTCTTTAGCTTAATTATAATATTGTTTATTCAGTCTTGTTCCAATTTACCTGTGAGTAACATTAAATATTGTTAAATAAAGTGCTTTTTAAAAACTTAATTCCCGACGCCCGATACATAACTACCGATTTTCTTTTTTTTTATGGAATAGGAGGACAAACGAGGGTCACCTGTTGTTATGTGATCACCGCCGCCCACAATCTCTTGCAACACCAGAGGAATCACAGGAGCGTTGCCGGCCTTTAAGGAAGGTGTACGCGCTTTTTTTGAAGGTACCCATGTCGTATCGTCCTGGAAACACCGCACAAGGAAGCTCATTCCACCGCTTTTTAGTACGTGGAAGAAAGCTCCTTGAAAACCGCACTGTGGAGGACCGTCACACATCCGGTGTCCACACAGATGGTGGGGATGATATCCTAACTTGTGGCGTGTCGTGAGAAGGTGGAATTAGGCGGCAGGATTAGATCAGGTTAAACAGCTCTTTGGAACACTCTCTGTGATAAATGCAGTAGAAGACACACAATGAAGCGACGTCTCTACGCAACGCCAGGTGATCCAGCCGTTCACTGTTTCAAGCTGTTTTCACGAATGGATACATGGATACATTTTGTATATACTGACGATATTTGTTGGAGGCGTCGGTAATAGATAAGCCGTCTTGGAGCACTCAAGTAAAACGCTGTCGAAACCCATTGAGATATAACAAAATAATGTATTGTGTATCTTATATAAGTCGACAGCAAAGTCCGCCATGGCATATGTCTATCTCTTAAGGATAACATACTACATATATCCACCTATATACTTTAAATTTTATAAAATAAATAGTCGGTGTCAGCCAAGAAAAGTTTGAAACTACACTGGCCTGCAAAAGTAAGTATCACACTTTTCAAATTATTTTTTTTTCTTAACTATAGAAGGTAGAGATTTAAGATTAAAAACGTTTTGTTGCAAATTTTATAGGCTTTAATTCTTAGAAACTAAAATTATACATTAGTAACATTTCTAACTTATAAAAGATAAAACAATGAAAATAGCCATTTTTAGTTTAGTGTAAAAAAATTCAACTAAAATGTATTACATGTTATTTAATTTTTAATAACTGGTATTGCTTCCTCGAGCTCTGATTACAGCTTCGAGCCGGTTTGGCATACTGAGCACGAGGTTTCGGAGCCGATGTTGGGGAATATTCTCCCATTCTTCTACCAGGGCCTGCTTTAGTGCCCTGAGGGTAGTAGGTAGTGGTCTGCGATTTCTGACTAGCCTCCCAAGCTCATCCCAGGCGTGTTCAATCGGGTTGAGATCAGGACTTCTTGATGGCCAAGCCATCACGCTGATACCGACCTCCTGAATATACTCTTGTACGATATGAGCCGTGTGTGGCCGGGCATTATCATGCATCAGCATTGATCCATCACCCATATTTGCTAAATACGGCCCTGCATACTCATTGAGAATCTCTTGAGCATATCTTTGCCCAGTGAGGGTGCCATTTTCTATGGCTACTAGCTCTGTGCGACCTTCTGAAGATATGCCAGCCCATACATGTACACTGCCTCCACCGTATTGGACTCTTTCTGAGATGCAGGCTTTAAGGTATCGCTCACCAGGTCGTCTGTAAACACTTCTCTTTCCATCAGAAGTGTAAAGAGAGAATCGAGACTTATTTGCAAACAAAATTCTTGACCATTCTTCTTCATCCCACTGCATGTGTTCACGGGCGTATCGCAGTCTCGCTACTCGATGCTGTCTCTCGAGTTTTGGGCCACTCGCTGGTCTTCGGGGTTTCAAATTTGCTTCAGCAAGTCTTCTTCTCACTGTACTGTCACTAATGTAGTCCCTCCGGGTCTGAAGTAGCTGTTGCTGGACTTCAACTGCATTTTGGTGGCGATTTCTTAACACAGTGGAAATAATATAATGATCTTCTCGGGCACTGGTACACCTGGGTCTGCCATTACAAGGTCTCCTCAGATGGTGTCCAGTCTCTTCGTACCTTCGCTTTACCTTCTGGACCGTTCGTACCGTCACACCCAACATTCTTGCAGTGCGACGCATACTGATGACTAGTTCCAGAAAAGCCATGATCCTAGCACATTCTTCAACTGAAAGAGGCATGATAAATAAATGTTATGTGCTTTTTAGCATAAATTTTTAAAACAAGACCCATCGATCCTGAAAAAAATTTAAAACAGAAAGAAAAATGTGAATGGTAAAATTGTAATTCGAAAACGTCCACTTTGAAAAAGGAATGGTTTTGTTTTTGAAGTTTTTTTTCAGCCAATTCTTAAAAGAAGGTTACCAACTATAAAGTTTTTATGTACAAAATTAAATTCTCTTTGGAGTCCTTTTTATTTCGAAAGTATATCTTGTGAACTTAAAACGTTATCCCAATTTTAAAAGTGTGATACTTACTTTTGAAGGCCAGTGTATATTCATAGCTATAGGTGAGATGTGCTTGAGTAGTGAGGAGGCGAGAGGAGAGAGTTGGTTGCGGCAGAAGGACACCGATTCCAAAAATAACAATAGTCGGAACTAGAATTCGGTTAATTAATTAGATTGTATAAAAATACACAAATATTTTTTACTTATTAGTCCATATTATCTGTTGTTTTAGAATAGTGTTTTTGAAGTCGGTTGTTCTTTTTGTTATAATATTTTTTATCTTTCTATTGACAGAACAGCGACTATCGGGTCAGCTAGTTATAAATATTTCATTTAAATTACTATCTACCATATGTTCGGAAAAAGTAGAGATCGTGCGAAGAACATACACGAAACTCAACAGCCACTCTTTTAAATCACTGGGTATTTTACAATAAGTGTAAAACAAAATAAAGTAATTGTAATGTGCTGCATGCAACATATGAATTGTATTCAAAGTTAGAAATCGATATTTAAATATTAAATATTTCATAAAGCTACTTACTTACTATACGATATCATATATGTGTGAGTATTTTATTATGATTAAATGTGTTTTATACAAGTAAGTGCTCATAAAATATATATTATAAAAACAAAGAACGAAAGGTAACTTTCATCACATTATAAAAAGTTAAAAATAAAACCACAATTTATAATTGAACGCGAGTTAAAAAAGAACCGCAAAGGGTCATGGTCGGAGATTGAATTCCTATGCAAAATTAAATAAAAGCAAGCACACTGTCGCGGTTATTGCAACTGAGAACCCGAGAACATATTTTGTTGTTTTATTTATAACAGAAGTAATCAAATACTTCGTAGTTGAAGCTTACGTAGAATGTACGTGTGGACCTTTGCAATAATTTTATTACGTAATATGAGGATATATCTTATTTTTAAACGAGCAATTCTTGTTCATGTGCGGTGTTTCCGGGACGATACGACATGGGTACCTTCAAGAAAAGCGCGTACACCTTCCTTAAAGGCCGGCAACGCTCTTGAGATTCTTCTGGTGTTGCAAGAGAGTGTGGGCGGCGGTGGTCACTTAACACCAGGTGACCCGTACGCTCGCTTGTCCTCCTATTCCATAAAAAAAAATATGTATATAATCTGAATCTCGGAAATGGCTCCAACGATTTTAATGAAATTAAGTATACAGGTAGTTTCGGGGGCGAGAAATGGATCTAGCTAGGTTTCAATTTTAAAAAATGTAGTTTTATCCGTATTTTAATGAGAAACTGCTACAATAACATTAGAATACAAAGGCAAATTTCGCCACTTTATACAAGACTTTAATAGCTCAGACATTGGGAAATCCGGAAAGCAGAAGAACCCGGTTCGAATCCAGAAGCTCATCCCAGGCGTGTTCAATCGGGTTGAGATCAGGACTTCTTGATGGCCAAGCCATCACGCTGATACCGACCTCCTGAATATACTCTTGTACGATATGAGCCGTGTGTGGCCGGGCATTATCATGCATCAGCATTGATCCATCACCCATATTTGCTAAATACGGCCCTGCATACTCATTGAGAATCTCTTGAGCATATCTTTGCCCAGAGAGGGTGCCATTTTCTATGGCTACTAGCTCTGTGCGACCTTCTGAAGATATGCCAGCCCATACATGTACACTGCCTCCACCGTATTGGACTCTTTCTGAGATGCAGGTTTTAAGGTATCGCTCACCAAGTCGCCTGTAAACACTTCTCTTTCCATCAGAAGTGTAAAGAGAGAATCGAGACTCATTTGCAAACAAAATTCTTGACCATTCTTCTTCATCCCACTGCATGTGTTCACGGGCGTATCGGGGTTTCAAATTTGCTTCAGCAAGTCTTCTTCTCACTGTACTGTCACTAATGTAGTAAAAAAACTAATAAGTTTTTTTTTGTTCAAGTTTTGTACATTCTTAAAAAACCGAGCAAGGCTCGGTCGTCCAGGTACTAGTTATTTATATAAGGATATATAATTGTATCAGCTAATTATTTTTAATCCTGCCATTTTTTATTGAAGAATTTTTATATTCATTTTTGTCGTTCAAATGTACGTGTCACTTGATGCTAAGTGTTCACCGCCGCCCACATTCTCATGCAAGGCCAGAGGAATTACAGGAGCATTTTAGGCCCTGTAGGAAGGTGTAAGAGTTAATACTCTTAAAAATATAAATCCCTTTTCTGCCATAAAATTTTTGAAACACTTATGTTTGGTACAGATTTTAATGCTCCTTTCTACAGAGACTAAACGAAAAGTCGTATAATCTCTACCTTGCAATCTCCTTAAATATTGTGTAAATACTAGATGAGTCATATTTGACACATTAAAAAAGTTCCTAAGAGTTTTCTTACCAATTTTTATTAAGGTAGCGTCAGGCAATCTGGTTGTAAATTGTCTAGGATAGTATCACCATAAATTTTGGCCAGACGAAAAAGATTTTTGTATTTTTTTTCAATGAAAAAGTGGACAAACGACCGTAAGGGTCACATGATGTTAAGTGATCATCGTTAATACCGCCCACATTCTCTTACAATCACAGGAGCGACGTTTAAGGCCGTCCTTTATGGAAGCTGATTTGTTATTTTTGAGCCAGTATCATAATGTTTTTATAAAATAATTTTGAAACACTATTTATATTTTTTGCAATCAAAAATATTTATTCAAATTAAAATTTGATTTTCTTCCAAAACTTATTTTCCTGTATGCTTGCTCAGAACATTTTATCAACTTACCTTACACTTCATAGCCAATACGAGCTGATAGCGATGTGCAGTTAATGCATCTTTATAGGACCCCTGGCTGAAGTACGCTGCACCAAGGTTTCCATGAGCTCTGCACTCCCCAGCCGTGTCTCCGAGAGACTTGGCAACGGCCAGGTCTTGCTGCATGTAGTTTATTGCTGCATCCAGTTGGCTGAGCGCCCAATGAGCTGATGATAAAGCGCTGAACACTGATCCCCTGGACAAAAAGATAGGAATCACTTATATATCAGTGCTGCATTATTAATAATGCCCAGTTGTAATTAACAAGACCTGAGTTACATAGCTTATAACGAAAGCCAGTGGGAGCATAAACGTTTTTCTTTTACCTTAAAGATATTCTATTATAAGATAATAACATATTAATTAATTTTATCTATTTTATTTAATTTACTTAAATACATAAAATAGCGTTATTAATATTGTATTTATATGTATAAAAAGGGGGAAAACATAGGAGTTTCAATGATCATTTCCGTCTCATTTGCCAGCCTTGTTACTTATTGTGATAATAAATTCAAAGAAGCTTATCGTTCAAGTAATCCATTTAATATTAATACAGTATTCAACTTAGATTAAGGATTAGTCTCCGCTGAGCTCCAACTAGATACCGCATTACCTAAGAACAATCTTTTTTATTACGGAAACTTTATATTGTAGTTTGTATTGGCTATTTGTAAAAATGCTTGTGTGCGTGTGCATCTTTAAAATTTTGTAACATACGCTTCGTGTTATTTTACATTGGAATTAATTAAATACAAAATACTTACTGATGATATGTGATCCCAGTGTGTTTCTTATTTATTGTAGTATTCTTTTAATAAAGTTTTTATACGCAACCCGGCATTTTAATTTCCAGTATAAGCAAAATTTAACAGAACAAGTGGCACATCAACGTCACACATTGTTGGAGACTGGCTCGAGTACGCCCACTTGGGCGTAGTATTAGTTGCCAAACTTTGCGACTACGCCTGAGGTAGTTATTTGGCGCGTAGCGGAGACCAATCATTAAATCTAAGGTATTCAATACTTAGAATTCACATAGTTGATTTTTTCGTTAAATAGCAACAGAAGTGAAGCTTTACGAAAACTTTATTTATTTATTCAAACTTCTTTCTATTTCAGCATTTTTCGATTGTTGTTGTAGATTTTGTTGTAAAAAATTTTATAAACTACACATATTATTTCATTATTCTATAAATGTATAATTTGAAAGATAAAGCCAGACTATTCACAACACTAAGCTGAAGTCGTGCTTTTTCGAAAAGTAAGAGTAATAGATAAAAACAGAGAAAGTATTGACTAAGCTTTCACAATCTGTGATAAAAGTTTTGTAATTGGTACTCTTTCATTTTAACAGAGATTATTAAATAGCAATCATTTTTTTTTTAATAAAATAATAAACTTATATACGAATTCTACATAAAACGTAACAATTACTTTACTATTTGTTTTTTATTGATGACGAATGTCTATATCAACATTTCATGGTAAATATATCGGCATATTTTATTTCATCGTGCATGTAACTTAAAATTAAAAGCACTATGTTAGGTAGGTAACTATGCAATTTCGTTCACTGGTGAAACAAACCAAGAAAACTTAGTTAATAATCAAAATAACAAAATTTAATTTTACTACTTCCTACAATTAATTTAGAAATCTTCACCCATTAGATCAGCCTTCACTCATGTCGATGTTCTAGTCAAACAATTTTTTATTACTTTACTAGCTGACCCGACAGACGTTGTTCTGTATATAATTAACTAGCTGACCCGGCAAACGTTGTTTTGCCATATAAAGTATATATAATTCACGCGATAGTTTTATAAGTAATAAAATATTGCCTATATTATAGCCTGTACATCATTTTGTTCTATTGTCAATAGTTTTTGCAGCGCACGCAAAAATAGGTTTTCGATTTTACACCTTGTGTTACAAAATAGCAATTTTATTACGGATCCCTAATTTTGAAAAAAAGCCTATAGCCTTCCTCGATAAATGGACTACCCAACACTGAAAGAATCATTCAAATCGGACCAGTAGTACCAGAGATTAGCGCGTTCAAACAAACAAACAAACAGACAAACACTGCAGCTTTATAATATTAGTATAGATAAAATAATGTTTTTATATGAATTTGTCAATAATATATCATAACATCAAAAATTACTTCGTATAATATGCACCCTGCTGTCGTAATGAAATTGTTTCATAGCAGAACTGTCAAACCGTGCGTCAATAAATTCTCTCATAAAAATTATATATGGACACATAAAAGGAAAAACAAATTTGTTGTTTTTATTTAATTTAGCAGCATTTTCCTATTTATTCACCTTTTAAACCTTCTCTGGACTTCCACAAATAATTCAAGACCAAAATTAGCCAAATCGGTCCAGCCGTTCTCGAGTTTTAGCGAGACTAACGAACAGCATTTCATTTTTATATAGACTACTTTAGAGATCTGTCTTGCTGGACGTACTAATTTTTTTAATGACACTGATGGTAATTGATACGCCACACCCATTAAAATCAAATCAGGATTCTTGAAATATCCAAAAATTCTGAGTGGGATTACAATTGCGCTCCTCTCCTTCAGACATAAGATTGTTAAGTCTCGTTTGCTCAGTAATTACACTAGAAACACAATGCTTACATAATACTTCACAGCAAAAATAGGCGCCGTTGACCAATAGACCCATAATCTAGCCGGCATCCTGCAAAGGAGCCTCCAGTGAAGCTCTTGCAACTTCGAGCCCTTTAGCAATTTTAACGGAATATGCTTGTTATTGGAATACGAGGCATTTAATCGTATCCTGACTTGAACAAGGCCACTATTATTGAATAAAGCTACACACATAATTATAACCTATAAAAGGTCATTTTGAAAGCATTTAATGAAATTGTTATTTTTATAACTTGAGGATACATTGGTACCTGTTTCCATTGCTAATCGGGAGTATATATTATTATACAAGTACTAACAGGAGTTACTAATGTAAGTATATATATAGAAATTCTTATAGACTACTAGCTGACCCGACGGACGTTGTTCTATAAATAATAAATAAAATACCGTTTTTTATGAATTTGTCAATAATATTTCATAACATTAAGAATTATTTCGTAAAATATGCTCCCTGTTGTTATAATGAAATTGATTCACAGTTGAACTGTCGAACCGTGCGCCAATAAATTCTCTCATAGAAAATATGTCCATACAAAAAACATATTGAAAATAAAAATAATTATGGGTCCCAAATCGAAATAAACTATCCTATCTCTCAAGTTGGACTAAACTGCACCCCATGAAGTAATCCCCATTAAAATCAGTTCATTAGTTCAGGAGTCCATCGCGGACAAACAACGTGACACGTAATTTAAATATATTAAGAAGATATTCTTACAAATTTTCGATAAGTAAGTCAAACGCAATTTATTTTGGTTATTGACTTTTACATAAAAAGGCAGCATTTTTGCTGCCTTTTTATATGTAAGGTAGAGCACAGGAGTTGACGTGTGTTTTATAGATTTTATGTTAGCAAAGCTACGGACGAAAGATAGATCGAAAATTAAATGTTCGTAGATACGGTAGATCTACACCTAACATCATTTATACGTTTAGATACGACTGTGACAGCTATGAAAACGTCGAAAAAAATTGAGGTAGACAGTTAACCTCTATTTTGAGCAATGCACATTGCAATGCCAAATTAACACAAAGTCACATACAAATCGCGAGTGTTAGACTCAGATTGTCACGCACACTAAACTAATAAACCTGCTTTCATAGGTTGTCTAGTAGCAAGAGGCTCTATCTATATGTATAAATTATCTAAGATCTATGCACGTCTCGCGTTTAACAATCAAGGCTAGTCGAGAACTGTAGCTGTTATAGTCTGTGAGTGTGTAGCACAGGGTGAGAAACAAGCGATTGATGTATAAAAAATTCATGGGATAATTTTATTGTTGTTTATTTATTTCTCATAAGTTCAGTATGTAATGGAAACCGATTCCACGCTTTTGGTATTTTAAATTATCGATGTATTCATACAGTTGAAGAAAAATGGGACGCTCCCTTGAACAGGATGCCGGCTAGATTATGGGTACCACAACGGCGCTTATTTCTGCTGTGAAGCAGTAATGTGTTTCGGTCTGAAGGGCGCCGTAGCTATTGAAATTCTCAAGGTGACGAGCGCAATCGTAGTGCCGCTAAGAATGTTTGGGTTTTTTAAGAATCCTGAGCGGCACTGCATTTGCATAATCGGCAATTACCATGAGCTGAAGACCCCGTCCTGGAACTCGTAGTCAGCCATTTTGAAATGTTAATTAAGGCTCCAGTTTAATGAGTGTTCTAATAAAGTTCTCGTTGTTTATACACATTCATTGCAAGTGTCCGAAGATGACGCATCAATCACCGGCACCATTAGCGGCCGCAATAACTTTTGTTGACATTAACACAACCCGCCTACCTCTGAAACTGGATACAGGACTAGACACATTCATTATTGGGACTCATTATACAGGATGTGGTATGATTGGCAAGCGAACGAAAGTGTCGATACCCTCACAATTCAAGATAAAATCCGTCTGTCCACGATATGCCACCAACGAATTCTTTCATATTTTGGCCACATAAAGTGAAGGGTTTTTTTATGAAAATATGGGATGACACGAGCAGGACGTTGAGCAGCTGATGGTAATTGATACGCCTTGCCCATTACCATGCAGTGCCGCTCAGGAATCTTGAAAAACCCAAAAATTCTGAGCGGCACTACAATTGCGCTCGTCACCTTGAGACATAAGATGTTAAGTCTCAATTGCCCAGTAATTTCACTAGCTACGCCGCACTTCAGACCGAAACAGAGTAATTTTCACATTACTGCTTCACGGCAGAAATAGGCGCCGTTGTGGTACCCATAAACTAGCCGGCATCCTGTGCAAAAGAAGCCTCCCACTGGTAGGAGCTTTCCACTGGGGTAGTGAGCCTGGAGAAATGAATCGTAGTTGGGAAAACAAATGGCAAGCGGGCCCGAGGCTGATTTCCTACCAGATGGACCGACCAAATAAAAGACTCCAGGTCCCCGAGGCTTAGCTCCGTTGTCAGGGCCGCGATGGGCAGAAGCCAATGGAAACAAATAGTTCACTCCAAGTGTGGACCACTTGTGGTCTGTCTGTCTGTTCGCGTTAAGCTCATAAACCACTGCACCGATTTTTATGCTGATTTCACCAATGGATAGCGTGTTTCTCGCAGATTTTAGTATATGATTTGTATAGTTTTTGTATATTTTTATTTAAAAATATATTTGTGTATATTAACGATATTTGTTAGAGGTGTCGGAAAAAAATAAGCTGCCTGGAAGCTTAGAAAGAAACCGCAGTCTAAACTCTAAGCCTTTGGAGGTATAACAAAATAATGTATGGTTGAATTGTATATCATATATAGGTCTACAGAAAAGTCCGAAATGGCATTCGTCTATATCTTAATGATAACATACTTTATCCTTTTAATACTTTAAAAAATCGTAAAATGTTTCATTACTAAATACGAAGAATACGTTTTTGTTTCATTTTTAACTCATTAAGTTTGCTTTCATATTTCCCATGGCTAAATTATATATAGTCTTTAGAATTTCCGAATACACACATATTTTTTTTTTCTAAAAAACCACATCTGGGCTAATATGACCAGCTTTTAATAAACAAACGGGAACTGCTACGGGCTATGTAGAATGATTGAGATCCTAAATAAGATAATTATTTAGTACAAAATAACAGAATTCTTACATGTTCAACTTTTCGAAATGTTTGTCTTAAATAATGGACATAATAAACACATACTCATTAAAATTTTATTAATAAACTAGCTGAGCCAGCAAACGTTGTATTGCCGATATTAAAATCGCGATACAAAAGTAACTGTTGATAAAAAATTAAATTTGGCGTGGACCACCCTTAACATTTAGGGGGATGAAAAATAGATGTTGTCCGATTCTCAGACCTACCCAATATGCACTCGAAATTTCATGAGAATCAGTCAACCTGTTTCGAAGGAGTTTAACTACAAACACCGCGACATGAAAAATTTTATATACTAGACTAGCTGACCCAGCAAACGTAGTATTGCCAGTTAAGGTAATAAATAAATTTTTGGGGTATAAAATAGATGACGACCGATTCTCAGACCTACAAAATATATCGTACGTAAAATTTATCGTACTACAATTATTGTATTCTATTGCCATCTTGCAACCCTTTGTACGGATCTGTGGATGGAACAGAATAACATAAAAATCGCGATACAAAAATAGGTGTTGATCGTAGACGGGTGAATGTTTGAAGTTGTATGTATTTTTCAATGCTAAATCATATTAAATAAAAATAAATAATAATGTAAAAAAATATATATTTAGGTTACATAATATCCTTATCATGTACTACCTCCTACGAAAGTTAGAAAGATATAAAGATTCTAATTAGTTATTCATTTAAAAAATTCTTTCAATTTGATTTCTGAACGACATGAAAGGAAAATAAAATTATTTTCGCGAATTTAATTTATTTTTCACCTTTTAAACCTTCCCTGGTCTTCCACAAATAATTCAAGACCAAAATTAGCCAAATCGGCCCAGTCGTTCTCGAGTTTTAGCGAGACTAACGAACAGCAATTCATTTTTATATATATAGATGAATGAATTACTATGGGTTAGTTATTCGTCCATCTGTTAGTCAATAATATATTTAATATCGTCTAAACTAATAATATACGAATTAAATATACAGCCCAGTGGTTAGTGACGCTGCCTACTGAGCTAGGTCCCGGGTTCGAATCCCGGTAGGTGCAAACATTTATATGATGAATATGGATGTTTATTGCCGAGTCATGGAATGTTTATATGTATTTATGTATGTAAGTATTTTGTATGAAATGTATCATTGTCTTGTAAAGATCATTTCTGTAAAAATGTGTCAATATTATATTATCACTAGCTGACTCGACAGACGTTATTCTGTACATAATAAATAAAATACAGATTTTTTATGAATTGTCAATAATATTTCAAAACATCAAGAATTATTTCGTAACATATGCACCCTGTTGTTATAGTGAAATTTTTCACAGCGGAACTGTCAAACCGTGCGTCACTAAATCCTCTCATAGAAAATATGTCCATACAAAACAAATATTGCTAATAAAAATAATTATGGGCCCCAAATCGAAATAAAAACTATCCTATCTCTCAAGTTGGACCAAACTGCACTCCATGAAGTAATCCCCATTAAAATCCGTTCATTAGTTTAGGAGTCCATCGCGGACAAACAACGTGTCACGTAATTTATATATATTAAGATAAGATTATAATTAAATAAAATAATTTTAAAGTATTAAAACACGTGTGGACAAAGTTACATTTTATTAGTATTATTTTAACCCGAGGTTTCTTGTCGTGTCATCATTCCTTAAAATCTATTTAATTTAAATAAATGTGTAACACTCGCGTTTATCAAAGAGAATACTAAACATAGGACTTAAATTATATACAGTATCCACCCTGTATTTGTTGTAGGTTGCTGATAAAAGCAATTCCTAGAATGAAGTGATAGTCTTACTTAGATTAATGGAATTCGCCCGGCCGCGTCACTTTGATGAGATTATATAAGATTTACGATTTCTCATGAAATTACCTTTATATTCTTGGGCTTGTGTTAATTTTGTACGAGCTTTATAACATCAAATTACCATAGTATTACATCTTGAAATTTATGTTCACATATTAATGTTAACACCAGAAGCAAACGTAAACTTGTTATGCCTACTACTCGGTTAAATCGACTTACGGCCGTTTTCAATAACGTATCTCTAGTTATGGATACATTGCTGTCACCGTTTAATTACAAGATCTTATCTATCTATAGTTATGTCCAATATAGTTATATTCCAATGCTTTATGTCGATAGGTTATTGAAATGTAAGTAAGCGTGAAAGTACCTCTAATAAGATAAACTATGGATAGATAGGTTATTGAAAACGGCCGTTTGTAACACTTTTATCCCACATAATGTACAAAATAAATGTCTTTCGAAATTCAGAATATCTGCAAAGAGGCGTTTGTGTGTTAAAGGTTACTACTACAACATAAATGACTTTTTTAATGTTACCACAGATTGGGAATGGAGCGACCGCCTTCGGGCTATTTAGTAATAAATTTTATTATTTGATATTAAATTGAAACGAAATTTTATTAAAAAAAAGCTAACTGAGTTTTTTGCGTTTTTCCATTCTTCTCAGGCAGGGAGCTTATTAAGCAATGGGTTCGTTGACGTTGATTAGCCTTAGTGAAGTGTGCTCATAATCATCTCAAACCGTTTTTAGGGTTCCGTAGCCAAATGGCAAAAAACGGAACTCTTATAGAGTCGTCATGTCTGTCTCTGTCCGTCCGTCCTTCCGTATATCACAGCCCCTTTTTCCGAAACTATAAGAACTATAATGTTGAAACTTGGTAACTAGATGTATTCTGCGAACCGCATTTAGTTTTTAAAACAAAACACGAAAAAAAACAACAAATTTTGGAGGTACCCCCAGACAGACAGAATTGAAACTCAAAAAGTTTTTGTCATCAAACCCATACGTGTGGAGGGAGGGGGGTATTTATGGATAAGTCTTTAAAAATAATATTAAGGTTTCTATTATCATTTTTTTCTAAACTGAATAGTTTGCGCGAGAGACACTTCCAAAGTGGTAATAAAGTGTCCCCCCCCTGTAACTTCTAAATATATCTATCTAGTAAGTAGTTTTTTTAATACGTCATAAATAGTATTATCAATAACTTAAGTGAAAAAAATTCACTATTATTAAAACATGGATCAAAGTTACAACGAACTACAAGAACTTTTATATTCTGTTACTTGCACCTACAGAACCCTTCATGGGCGAGACCGACGCGCACTTGGTTCTTCTCCTCCTGTCATAGCCCCTTTACGAACTGATGTAGGTTCATGACATTTGTAGTTGTTCACCAAGTGTTGTTGCATTATTTATTTATTTATTTACTAGGAAGGCAACGTGCATACAACTATCTTAATCTATAGATACATTTAAAAATTCTTTTATAATGTTGTATACTTCACTTACAGGCTAACTCGACATGCTTAATAGTATTATATACATCCTTTGTTAAACTAAAACATTTGAAATCAATTTTTGAAAAAATTTAACAAATTAAAGCCACAAGCAAAAGGCTGATAAAAAAAAATAACTATATTCTTACTTAATAAAACAATAACTATGAACAATGACTAACCATATTGCAGTACTTTCATAATTTTTTTGTCTTCTTTTTTAAAACATGGGGCAGAGTGCTCGTAAATATCTATACCAGCTCTTTTAACCAAGTTGTTGTAGGTGATAACTATTCTACACAAAGGGGCGGATCTGCCTAGGTTCGATCTAGTTAATCTAGGCCTGAACGTTAGTTTTTTGATAACATGTCATCTAGCATTACGCTTTGGTACCGCCAATTGGACCCTACTCAACAGATTTGGGCAATCGACCCCATCTATAACATTTTTTAGTAAAGAGAGATCAATTAAGTCCCTTTATGTTATATAATTGTCATTCCCTATGGTAAATATATATATAATCCTATTCCGAAACGATTTCAGATTTTCAAATTTATAAATCAATCACTGCAAAGAATTGCAAAGATTTTTTTTTTCTAGATATGATAAAGTATCTACACTCTAAGTATTCGCCGAATTCTGAGAGTCCCGTCTTAAGCAATTAAAGATATTTCCTTGAGAAAGGTATCGATAATAATTCAATCCATCACATCGAGATAAAATCGAGTTGAGGTGTTGGTTTCGACGCTCTGTAACAGCGACCACGACGCCGACAGCCTAAATACTTAAATTATATTTGATAACGACTCGAAATATGTTTGTGAAGATCCTTGGATGGTACTTTGAAGATAGCGGTGTAGGCGTAAAGGTGAGTAATAAATTGGGTGTACTTAACGCGTAAGACATTCCGATTTGGAAGCGATATTTCATTATTTTTTATAAATTAAGCATAATATGTTTTTTTTTAAACTGAAAACTTTGAAAATTAAAAGTTGCTTGCACACAGTTTTATTTTGTGGGTTGCTTGAATGAGGCTCAGTGGGTATGTAACTCGGTTACAGTCGGCTGTAGTCGAATAAGAGGGAGCGATTAATCAAGAGTAAAATTCAAAATAAGTTGGAGAATAATTTATACGCCTTAGATTAAGGATTGGTCTTCGCTGCGCTCCAACTAGATACCGCAGGCGTAGTCACAAAGTGGGGCAAGTAATAGTACGTCCAATAGAAAAAATAGAAAGATTAGCTCGTTCAAAAACAAAGAAAACTTTATAAGATCAGTACCTACCTTAACTTTAAGGAACAGGATCCTATCCTCAGCGCTGCTTCCAGAACTGTAACAGCAGCCTGGTAATGGCCTGCTGCTAGGAGTTCCTGTCCAACCACCTGAAACAACACAAATTAAATGTAAAAAAATATTTAAATCTTTGCCTAGCTGACTTTCGCAATGAATCCATAACTCTATTGAGTTTTTTCTTTACATAAAATATTTTGGTCCTTACTAATGTTTTCGAATGATTACTGTGGCTTTGAATTAATCCTTAAAACTAGTAATTTGTTTTATCGTTCTGGTAATCTGTGAAGCCAGTCACCTATGACCATACGGAAGTGACAACTTAACTAATAAAAAAAATTATACAACATTTTTTTATAAAGTGAGATAGATATTTTATACGTCTAGATATACTATGACAACTGTGAACACGACGAAAAAAAAACGGAACCTTTATTTACAGCAACTCATGCACACTAAAACAAAGTGATTGACGTATGCCGAGTGTAACACGTAGCTGTCATGCACACTAAAGTAATAAACCTGGCCTGTTGTAATGCGTTGCCTAACAGCAAGAGAGCAGTGATAATTTTTATAATATACAGGGTGTCCCAAAGTTATGGTACATGAAGGGGAAGTACCTTAAATATTGCGGTACATTAGATGGGTAGACAATATGTGACGCCCTGCAAGGGCATAGCAATGTTTTACATAAAATAAATAAGTTTTATACATAAGAAAACAGATATTAAAAATATAGATAGTATAACTATTATTATTAGTATAACTATTTATTTCTATATTATAAGTAATTCTCACACTTAGTGTAATTAAAAAATTCGGGTAAATCGTAGAAGCATTTTAAAACTAGAAAATTTTTAAGATCTCTTTTAAATAGAGAAGGATTATAAAATGTACATATGAGCAACATCTCGAAACCTATAAAACCTTAAGATAAAATGTACCAACATATTCAAGATTAAGTAGGCATTAATGATGGACATAATTAATACGTGGGATATTAAACTTTACATAAAATAGCCCTCAACAAGTTATTGAATAATAAAACCAAAAATTATTCTACGTTTAGTCATTCGGCAACAGCGAGCATAAAGAGATTTTAACGTTTCTTTATCAATAAATTTCATATTACGCGAATCTGCACTTAATTTATTATTACCCCGTTCTCTTATAATGTTGATAATGTATCTAAACGTATTTTATGACGTCTTTGATCTTAATAGCTTAGTACGAGGACGGGGCGACATTTTGAGATATAAAGCACTTGCCACACAAGTGACCATTGCGGTTGCAAATAATTATAAAATAACACTAGGGTATAGTTCTTTCTTTAAAGATATGATGGGGAAAGGAGTAGTTATATTTAATTTTATACATGATTAATATAAACATTTATGTATTTGTAACATTTATTTTGAAGTATATTTTTTACACATTTACCCCCTTATTCATAATAGTCTGCTAACTTAAAGCATTGCTAATTCTCACTCTGTCTTTTTCTATTGATCTAAGTCAGAACGGGAAAAAAACACTCCATAGGGGCTGTTTTAAGTTAGCAGACCATTATGAATAAGGGGGTTAATAATTAATATTAAATCATATTATGTTTAGCAATCAACAAGATGAATAAAACTCTTTTGCTATTTGGCATCGTCAGTCATCATGACATATTTCCAAATAATTCTTAAGTGTAACATCTAAGTTATTACTTATTATATTAGTAAGATATGAATCGAGGTTACTATAGATATATTACCCAAAGCTATCCATAGTTATGTCAAGGCACAAGTTGTTTGCAGAACTAAAACCTCTATTATAACAATTTTATGGTGACTACATTACATTTTCTTCGTCAGAAATACCAATTATTTAGCTTTCATCTTAATATACAAACGCTTACAAAAACCGCAATCTGTGTGACGTGCTATTAACAGAGGTTAAGATAAATAATGCGAATTTGAGTATCATTGTCGTTCGCAAAAACCGAGACGGATTTTTAAGAAGCCATTATCTTTTGTCAAATCCATCGACAGTAGCTGTCGTTTCTCAGTATGTCGACGCTTAGGGAACACCCACGTAAGAATACTTTATGCAAAAGATTACTTACGAAATCTAAATAACTATATCTGGACGTATCGAATATAAAGTATTTGTATTGTCGTATTTTGGAATATGGAATAAAAATGACTTATCGATTTTGATAAAATTTTAGGCAATCTTCAGAATTATCCTAATGAGATTCTCTTCTGAAATTTGGGGGCAAACGGATTATATTTTTTTTTTGTTTCGTTATTGAATAAATAATACTAAAAGTTATATTAAGAGTAATCAAAGTAAGAGTTCGGAATGATGTGGTATTTATACAGTTTTAGTTATAGTTATTTCTTTTGAGGTGTTTCATCTAGTGTGTGTTTACTGTTTTTTTTCCACTTTACTTACTTTGTTAATATTTATTAAACAAAAAAAAACAATCGATATATTATAGATATTGTTATATTCAAACGGCTCACATATTATATAGTAATAAGAATATATTTTCTCTATAAGTGAATATTGTAATATTCTTCTGAGAAATAAAGTTATCTTAAATGCTTATCTGTGAGGAGTATTGTTCATAGACAAATAATATAACACAAATTAAATTTGGACACAAGATAAACGATGCGGGACTTGAACTCACGTTCCGTGCGAGAGCTCTTTCCACTGAGTCAACCGAAGCCAACACTTGTCATTAATGTGTTTCTACATTATTTTCAAAAAAAAAAGCTATTTCGGGCTAATCTTGTATTGAAATAGTGCAGCAAATCAGTTCCGTGCAGGCAATAAATAAAATAGGTTAGTCTCCAAATGTCAGACGACACTAATAATTCAGTGAACGGGTCCCGTTTGGAGTCCGACGTCCGACTGTCGGCCATATTGTATGTAAATGTGTGGGGTTCCCGTATTTTATGGAGCTTTGATCACTCAAAACCCATTGTCTGCTTGTAAATGTTCCGAAAACGTTCCGATGGCCGACAAGGGCTGCGAAATGTATGCAAATAACTGAGATACCTTTTGTTTTGAGAAGAGCGAGTATTAAATAAACTCCAGTGCATATATATTCTTATGATGATAATTTACCACCATGGAAATATAAATAAGAAGATACTAGAAGTAACATATACTTTCATATTGCCTGTTCTAACATACGGATGCCAAACCTTAGATAATTTCGTCGAAAAAAATTGACTTTAGAACTAACCTCTATTTGAGCAATTCACGCACACTAACACATTTTTTTTTTATGAAACGTCTACGTCTAGGTAGAGTCTCTTGCTGTTGACAACCGATAAAAACAGCCAGATAAAAATATTTCGCTCGCGATTTGTATGACACTTAATACCAGTGGGAGGCTCCTTTGCACCAGATGCCGGCTAGATTATGGCTACCACAATGGCGCCTATTTCTGCCGTAAAGCAGAATTCATCTGTAAGCATTACTGTGTTTCGGTCTGAAGGGCGCCGTAGCTATGTCTCAAGGTGACGAGCGCAGTTGTAGTGCCGCTCAGAATTTTTAGGTCTTTCAAGAATCCTGATCGGCACTGCATTGTAATGGGCAGGGCGTTTCAATTACCATCAGCTGAACCTCCTGCTCATCTCGTCCCTTATTTTCATTAAAAAAAATATAATTAATAAATTCGATTATGGATCATTTTGCAGAATAGCGATATTCAACAGTTGTACCTATTACGCCACCACAGCCTTTATGTACTAACTCGAAGTCCTAAAATAATCTAAACACGAAGCTTACAGTTAAATGCTAGAATATACCCGCAATGTTCAACATAATCTATGTAATTGTTAAATCACTATACATCTAGGCCCCGTTTCTCGACCTAATCTCCTTTGCTTCGTTGAACCTAGAATATTTAACCAAATGGAGAAGACAAAACGTTAGAGTCTCATCACGGTGCACGTATCAATGTATGTTTTTGGTTTTCGAATTTATCTATACGTTTATTCACGCTTTATAAGGTAGGCAACGCTCTAGTGATTCCTCTGTTGTTACAAGAGAGCCGCGGTTAGATCACATACCATCTGATGACCCGTATGTATGTATGCATGTTTCTTCGCCTCCATAAAAAACCAGGTAATGATTTTTCGTAAACGTAAGTCACGAAACGAGCAAATTTTCTAAACAATAAATATAATAATCCTAATTTGTCCATAATAGTCGTTACGCATTACAAAACAACCCGAGCTGTTCCGTAATGCGATGTCAATTTTTGCGAAAGATGCTTGTAAATTGTAATGCATATGTAGTGTCATCAGAGTCATTGATATTCTAGGAAATAAATTCTTTACAATTCCTTTAAACGTCATTTTAGCATATCCACTATTTGGAAACGATAGCTGCTTAGAAGAAACGGCGTATTAAGTAGAATAACTATCCCAATAGTATTTTTAATATAAATATACTATAATATATAATATATTCACTTAATAAAAATAACCATTCGAAGACATCTGTGATAAATAATCATCAAATGCATCGAGAGCTACTTTATACTCATTTTCTATTAAAAGACGTATATTATACTGCCCTCTCCGCTTGGTTGAATACTCTAAACTCATTTCCGATACACACTATCTTTCCGCGCATTCATTAATAATACCTCCTTAAGATAAAGCTAGGTCTAACAGGTTTGTTAATAGAAACTCACACGACTAAAAGCTAAATTGCCTGCGTACGTATTTTATAAATAATTAAATCTCAACGGGGAAGTAATAATACAATTAATACAAAATCTTCTGCAACAGTGAATGGTAATAATTTATGATTGTGTTGGCATATAAAGCAACCATCGATCCCTAAGCACTATATAGATTTTACGTCTAGGTTAAGTCTCCTTAACACATAAAATACCTGATTATTTATTAAGACTCATTTATTATTCAAACAAAATAAATCTTATAACTATATTTACAATACTATGAGAACATAAAATTAAAACTATCATTACGTGGAAGCGTACCAAGAATACTGGCAGCATTACCGCGTTGGATATCAAGGCTGATCCGTTGACCGAAATAGCTGCCAGCGTTTGGGTTTCCAGTAGCCTTGTTTATTGATATATATAATATTAATATAATATTAATTTTAAAGGACTCAAAAAATTCATCCAAGCCATCCTATGAAATAGGATGCTGTAATCTAGAGTAGAAATGTTAAAAAATATTTGAATTTTTGAGTGCAAATAAATGTTAATTTATAGAAAAAATGTATTTTTCAATTATCCACTTTGTACTATACAAAATAATAATAATTCAATCTAATTCATAAAAGTAGGTATGCAATTATTCATCCATCTTTTGTTTCATGTAAAATTATCGTCCGTAAACCAACTTTGTAGACCAATTTTTTTACAAAAAACAGTCTCTATTTGATGACGTACATATTAAAATAAAGCACTTAAAAATTTAAAACTACACTAAGTACTTTACACTTAAAAATTGAAAACTACACTTAATTTTTTTTTATAAATAAATGTAATGTAAAATGTAAATATTATAAATACCTCGTAAAAATAACTCCTATCTAGCTTGAGTAGAAAAAAAATGTTACCTGCCTGCTTCAAAGAGTTGTCGTTATTTAACTTAAAACGAAACATAAGTCCACTTAAATGGTATAAGTTAATGCAGGGGCTGTCGATACATCGAATCCAGCTTTATTTAAACCATATTTAAACTGTCAAGCATTACTTCACGACATCCGATACGGTCGGGAACTTCGAAGAGTCTCGAAAATAATCAGCAGATTGTTTAAAGTATTTGATATATGTACTTGGATTTGCTGTAAATATGCCATTAAATCCCTTCACATGGAAACTAAACTGATTGTTTATTTGGTTTTGCGATACCAATGTGATTTAAAACAGGACAATTTACTAAATTTCGTGTAAATAATTTGACTCATTGATATTATCTTTAGAATGGATGGTTTGGTTCTAGAATTTTTGAAGTGAAAACTTATTTAGCGGCGTTGAGTGCTTTTCTTGGGATGGGCATAAAATGTTAAACTCGCGTCAGGACACGTGACCTGATCGAAAATTCGTAAGATAGTCGTTGAACTTATGGATGAAAGTTGATTTTTCTGAGATAAACTTTTTAATGTAAAAGAATTGTAATAGTTCGGAAGTGTTAAATTTTTTATGTAATATATATTGTCATTTTTGTGTACGATAGCGCAATAAATGAATATTGTATTTAACCACATGCTAGTACTTTTATACTGATAAATCAAGCTAAATTATTCCCTAACCATTTCAAAATATTCACTAGTGGGACTCCCGGAGTGCACCCCGTTGTTTTAATAAGGGATTATATTATGTTATTTTATCTTTAGTATTAATTCCGCTCTCTTTATTCTAGAGCTACTGAAGATGCTTCGTGTAAAGGAGAAATAAGTTTAGATTTGATTTCAGCTGGGTTTTACGTTACTAACTACGAGTTCGTGCAGGAAGAGTTTAATCAAAACTCATGCATCCGCACGGCCTAGGCAAAGCCCCTATCGTAGGATAAGGAACTCTATTTCAATAAAAATATCATAAATATGCCAGTCCCGCCAGCGATGGCGATTTTTTCCGTCGTAACATAATAACGTAAATGTACAAGGGCTTAAGGGCAATTACTTGGCTAATGAGACAACACCTTGTCTCAAAGTGACGAGCACAATAATTGTTATACTCCTCCGAGTTTTGGGTTCAATCAATAAAGACTACTGCATTGTAATAGGCAGGGCTTATCTCTTAAGGGCCACTTGTCTGGTCACTATATTTCATAACATTCCTAGGTATACATAAGTACAGATATCTAGACAGAGCCTCTTGATGCTAGACAAACTGTCACTTTGTGTTAATGTGCGTTTACACAGCTGTCACTGACTATCTAGAAGTATAATTGATCTAAGTAAAAAATATTAAAGCCAATTGCATTTTGTTCAAGTGGTTAGGATGTTAGACATTAACGACTTCCGTTTGAGACGTTCTTTTAATTTTCTCAGGACGATGGTTTCGCTACCTCGCGCAAATTCATTTATTTAGCAACAACAACTGGAGAACTGAACGAACAAGATTAAAGAAAGAAACCATGATAGCGCTTGCCAAGTTTTTATATTTAAGTTTTTTTATAGGGAAATCTAATACCATATTAATGTGTGTATTAATACCTAATTTTATACTACAATTTGCTGGTAGCTTGGCCACGGGGTAGGGCGCTGGTGTGGGACGCGACTTGCGTCGACACTCTGGCTCCTTCTAATGTCCAAGTTACGTCAGTTGGTGGTGAGGCTGCTGCTTCAACTGCCGAAGACAGCAAGCGTCGCAAATATGTCGGTCTCAATAAGTCTTACATCTTTGTGCTATTTGGTGTCGAGATACTTAGCCCGTGGGGTACTGAGACAGGGAGAGTGTACAAAGTACTATCTCCTCGCCTCAATAGGGCTACTGGCAACCCAAGCGCTGGCAGCTATTTCGGTCAACGGATCAGCCTAGCTATCCAACGCGGAAATGAATGCTGCCAGTATTCTTGGTGTGTACGAAGAATACTGGCCGGAATGGAATCCCCGTAATGACAGTTTTAATTTATTATTTAAATAATTCCATGAGATAAATATGCTAAATATCATTGATGGGATACTAATGATAACCAGCGATACTGTTATATGTAAAGTAATGTGTACTTACGGATATTAACACAAAAGGAGATTGATCAAGTTTCATAGCTTCCAGCTGCCTGAACGTTGGTTCCAGAGTGTTTCGCAGCGGAGATTTCAATGAGGCCTCTACTAAGGAGGCCAGAAGTTGACGTGATGACGGCTCCACTCCAAGTCCTGAGCTGAATGCGGCCAACGCCTCGCCGTGACGACCAAGGCATTGCAATGCCACACCTTCGAAGTGTCAAAACAAGTAGGAAGGAATTAAATACAGTTAAAACTCTAACGACATTACAAATAAACTTGTCATAAAATTATATCTGAAAATAAACCAAGAATATGTAGAATCTTGACTATATCGTTGACAACACTGTCAGTACAATGATAATTCTGAAGTTTTCCGATTGTCAGGCAGCCTTGCAAATAAACGCGGGAAATGTTATAACGTCCGAATAAACCAATCATAAGCATAATGTCTATTTGTAAACTTTTTTCATATTCTTGGTTTGTTCTCAGGTATATAAAGTTATTCCATGTTTACTTGTATGATTGTAAAGGAGTTATATCTTAATCAGATAAGCCCGCTATATAGATTATTGTGGTGTTGGTTAAAGAACTTCTATTGTAAAAAAAATATGTAAGAGAATAATAATCGAGTCACCTGATGTTAAGTGATCAACGCCGCTTACGTTGATCACAATGATCATAGGACATCACAATGATCATAGGAACGTTGCCGACCTATTACGTAAACAAAGTACACTTTAAACAGTTATTTATTTGAATTTTGTGTTTTAAACAATTAATTAAAAATAAGGTGCTATTAATTTAATTATAATCTTATACATAAAATTCTCGTGTAGCGGTGTTTGTTGCCAAACTTATCCGAAATGGCTTAACTGATTTGTATGAAGTTTTGTGTGTTCATCGGATAGGTCTGAGAATCGGCCAACATCTATTTTTCATACACCTAAGTGATACGGGTGACCATCCATAATTTTTTTTTGACATTTTATTTCATTATGATTCAGCATTTAAAATACATATAACTTAAAATTTCACCCGTCTACGATCAACACCTATTTTTGTATCGCAATTTTTATATTATTCTGTTCCTTCCACAGATCCGCAATAGGGTTGCAAGATGGCAATCGAATGTAATAATTATTGTAGTATGAAAAATTGTATGTACGATATATTTGGTAGGTCTGAGAATCGATCGTCATCTATTTTTAATATCCCAAAGTTTTAATGATTGAATTTTTCTATTACGTTATATGGCAATACATCGTTTGCTGGGCCAGCTAGTATTTTATATAAGTACTAGTGGACCAGACAGACGTTGTCCTGTACACACGTCTTAGATTTGAAAAATCGGTCCAGCCGTTAGGAGGACTTCACTAACATACACATGAGCTGGAGAATTATATTATATGGACGGAATTGAGAATCTAAACCAATCTCAAATTCACTGGGACACACAAAAAATCATCAAAATCGGTCCAGCCGTTTAGGGGGGAGTTCAATTGTGAATTTAAACCATTCTCAAATCCACCTGAAGACACACACCAATCTCAAATTTACTGGAACACACAAAAAAAAATCATCAAAATCGGTCCAGCCGTTTAGGATATTATTCAATTATGAATCTTAACCATTCTCGAATCCACCTGAAGAGACACAGAAAGTTTCATTAAAATCGGTCCAGCCGTTTAGGAGGAACTCCTCCTCAACTGAGTTACAACAGACGCACAAAAGAAATATATATACTAAGAAGATAACCGATGTTTAATATTAATTATTTTAACAATAATCATAATTAAAATCTATCTATAAATAATAAATAGAAACAAGTTATTATAATAGGGTCGCTCATTACCTTGTCTATAGTAAGCCTTTGGCCAATTAGGGCAAAGTTCCCGCGCACGAGTTGCATCTTGAAGAGCGGCTGCGAACTGTCCCTGCTTAAGTCTAGCAGCAGATCTAAAAAAAAAGAAAATTAGCTCTGGTTTATAATACTTATTACTGGTTGAATAGGTTCTTTGCCTCTTTAGTAGGACTATATAACATGAATACACTCTGAATAATATATAAAGTAAATTGTAATAATGTAGGTGCATTTTAATGGGTTAAGATCGCTCTTTGAGAAAGATTAAGGCTACACTTTTCAAATTAAAGCAGATTTAGTTTGCTGTCGTGTTTATTTATATTTTAGTTGCAACAGCTCATTTCTTTCTTCTCTAAATAAAACAAATTTGTATTGCATACCTATTGCTGTACAGGATATGATTAGCTGGGTCCAGGGTCAGGGCATCTGTGTAGAGAGCGACCGCTGTGGTGAAGTCACCGGCCTGGCACGCGGCGTTCGAAGCTCTCACCTTCTCCACGAAGACAGCTCTTGATGCAGCTCCAAGAGATGATGAGCCAGAAGGCTCAACCTATAACGAAGTTTTACGTGATACTCAAATTGATTTGACATGAAAGATAGGAAAGTGTTTTTTTTTTTGGATCAAATTTATTGAATCGGTAATCCTTAAGTATCCATATGTTCTGAGTTTTATTGACTGTATAATTCCGCTGAGGTTTTGCCCTTAGTTTTAATTTTAAAGAGCCACAATTCCAAGCAGCCAAAATTACTTAAGAATTACAACTATTTACGAATATTAAGATATTAATTTGAATTAAAAATAACTCTATTTTTATATATATCTAATTCAAATCAAAATCAGTTTATTCAAATAGGTCACGCAAATGACACTTATGAATGTCAAAAAAAAATAAAATATTTTTCTTATTGAATCTACCGCTACTTCGTTAAGGGTTGAGCTAATGAGAAGAAGTAGCAAGAAACTCATTGCCACTCTTTTATATCAAGATTTACAGATCATTTCAATTACAATATAATATGTAAAATGTAAAATGATGCAACAAACACACTCAAACATCAAATAGTCAATGTCTTACACGAGTAAGTAAAAAAAATAAATGTAAATTAATACAAAAGTTATTGAGTACAGTAGCTGCATCATCCACATACACCATAAATCAATAAAGGTATTCTGTGAGCATTTTATAAGCGATTATAAATAAATAAACATGTATATATCCATACATATATATAGATAAAGATATACATTGCTGTGTGTTCTAAAAACAATACCGAATCCAAAATAGTAGATTGTACAATTGGGCGAATCGCAAAAAATACTGAATAGATTTAATTAAAATTTTCGTTCGGAACAATATACAGACTACACATTGTCACGCTGATGCAGGCATATTATTTTTTTCTTTATAACGTCCACGCAGGTGACGTCGCGGGCAGAAGCTAGTGTAATCGAACCCGTAACCCGTCGCTCAAAACGACAACACTCAGCAAGCTGGTTCGTGAAAAGATTAATGATTAATAAATGTGATTAATATTAAACGGATCGTTTGAATTCTCAGTGCACCGTATTTATTGATGTTTAATTGGTATCGACTTTAATATTATTCTTGATTTATTGAATACCAGTTTCGCAGTTTCTCTCGTTGGAAAGTAGCGTTATATATGAAATTTATGGTTTTGTACATGCTTAATGTTGTCTTGTGGTGGAATTAAGAAAAGTGTTCTTTTTTAATGAAACATATTGCTGAAGGATAGTCAGTGTGCGTTATAATAAACATAATAAATATCTCCTGTAGTCATGATCTTAATATATTTGTTTGTGCTAGCGCTACTGACTTCCGTAAAACAAATAAAAACGATATTATACATTACTTTCAAGTAAATGCCGGCAGGGTCAAAAACTCTTCTCTTATGAGATGGATTTGTAGTTCTTATAATTATGTATATAATCAATATCACAACGTATAACGATCCTGAGTAACTCTGCAATGGATCAAAGGACAGAGTAACTTATTGGGCAATGATGCTGCAGACGAGATCATTGCCAGTTGGCCATAAGGAGATCAGAGGCTGTAGTTTCTGAACCGGAACCACTGCTACGCATACCTCAAGCCCAAACCAAAACGTGGCTACGAAAAAAAGGGAAAAAGCCCATCTAATAGAATGGAGAGACAGTGAACTATGCAGACAAAAAAAGACAACAGTTTCGGCTTCATCAAAGAGGATTGCCCGCAACCCTGATGAGACTACACAGGGACAGAACACACAAATTTGTAGATGTTTTCACCAGTCAATGTCCCTTAAACAAACATCTATTTACCATGGGTGTGACAGACCGCCGCTTATGCAGAGGATATTTTTTTCAATATTTCTTTTTGAATATTTGTTCATTCCAAAAATTCTGAGCGGCACTACAGTTGCGCTCGTCACCTTGAGACATTACATGTTAAGTCTCATTTGCCCAGTAGGTAATTTCACTAGTTACGACGACCTTCAGACCAAAACACAGTAATGTTTAGATATTTCTGCTTCACGATAGAAATAGGCGCCGTTGTGGTAATCTAGGTGGCAGCCTGTGCAAAAGAGCCTCCCATTGGCCACTGGAGACAAAGGAAACGCGTGCTTACAGAATGGAGAAGTGTGGTCGAGCAATCAGCACAAGCTCCCTGATGCCTGTACTAATATGAAAAGACTGATGGACTTCTGGGATGATCTAGGCTGGTTGGAATAAGAAGACGAAGAACAAGAAGAAGGCACACACGCACTATGGGTCAATCAAGAAGCTAAGTGCGTAAACAGCCCAGTCAAACTAACTTCTATCACCAGATGTCCTTGAGAGTCGAATTTAATTAAAACTAATTCATCAGCGTATTAGTATTAGCGATAAAATGGATACCCGTGATGAACTTCTATCATGTGATCATGGTCGTTTGTAAAAAAAAACTGGTTGATGGCATTTAGGCACATTCGATTTGAGAATATTTAAGAAAGAGAGAATTATTTTCCTATCACAAGTGTCGTCACTCCGATCAAAGCACAAAGGGGCCTATTGTTCAGTTTTTCAAAGGGAATATAACCCTTTTTAAATTAGATACACGGCACGCCGTGAAGTGTTTACCACCTGTGCTATCTAGTCGACCGATTCTGTTCAGGGTTGTCACAAATGAAATTACTGTTTGAGAAAAAAGAAAAAAATATTGACTTAGTAAAATCAACGTTGAAGTTTAAATTTAAAAATAAAACAAAAATTGTAAAAGTTGTTAATTACCAATTTATTATCTTATTTAAGACAATTAAATAATATAGAAAGCTCGAATCTCAATTAAGGCCAAAACTTTATGTCATGTCGGAGAGTTAAACATAAATAAATCTATCTGAAAGCTCTCAAGCAGATATTATATACTTTACTAGCTGAACCGACAGACGTTGTTCTGTGCATAATAAAAAAATACAATTTTTTTATGTATTTGTCAATAATATATCATAACACCAATAATTATTTTGTAAAATATGCTCCCTGTCCATGAAGTTCTATATTATGTATAGAACGTCATTGCTCCCTGTTATTAATATAATGAAATTGTTTCAGCAGAACTGTCAAACCGTGCGTCAATAAATTCTCTCATAGAAAATATGTCCATACAAAACAAATATTGGAATTAAAAATAATTATGGGTCTCAAATCGACATAAAAACTATCCTATCTCTCAAGTTGCACTAAACTGCACTCCATGAAGTAATCCCCATTAAAATCCGTTCATTAGTTTAGGAGTCCATCGAGGACAAACAACATGTCACGTAATTTATATATATTAAGATAATAAATACTTAAACGTTATCGACTTTTCGCGACCAAACCAATCAAATCACAAGCTATACTCATAATGTATTTTTATATGATTTATATTGCAGAGCCTCTTTAAATATTAGTTAGTGGTTGTTATCCATGCCATACTGTACTATACTCTAAATAATATGCTGAGCCCTTGATTAAAACGCGTGTATTAGTAACTGTTTTTTACGATAGTTTTTGGGTAAAAGTTAATTTTTTATTATTATTGTACCTAACCCGACGTTTCGTGATCTTTTCATAGTACGCTATCAGGAGACTCAAAACTTTCACGCGTTTCAAACTTTATCATGTTTAATTGAAATGTGTAATATCGCGTCAATCAAAGGAAATACTAGATGATACAATCATGGAAAATTAACCCAATGGTAGTGGTTATTCTACTCTTTATATAAAAGGTAAATAGGACGATAATAGACGATATAAATAGAAAATATAACGTAAGTAAGACAATGACTAAGGTACAGTATATTTGTGAGAAAAATGCTGCCCAATATCTCTACTCACATACATCCTTAACAGCTCATCACCCTGCAACGTTGCGCTTTATAACAGCTGCGTGCCTCGTACCACTAACATACTACGTGCCACGATTATTGCCCCTTCGTACAAATTGCGAGAGTCGCTATTCCGGGAAATCTCTTAATACTCGTACCTATCAACTCTTAGTCAATTGAGATTCTGTACAAACTCAAAATATGATTTATACTTCCAATTTAAATTAAAAATCTTTTTTATCTTAACAATGAATAAAGTTTAAAAATTGTATTACTATTTTCAAATAAAGTTGCCTATTATTTTTTCATGATAATTTTAACTATGACATTCTATAATTTCATTCTGTAGTCATTCGAATTATCAGAAAAATGTATTTATATAATTAAGCACTATTTGTATCAACAAAAATCATTCTTATTCAACAACGGACCAGCGTGGCAAAAGTGATTTTTTTATGACAATTAGGGACGAGACGAAAAGGACGTATAGCTGATGGTAATTGATGCGCCCTGTCCATTACAATGCAGTGTCACTCAGGATTCTTGAAAAACCCAAACTTTCTGTGCGGCACAACAATTGCGTTCGTCTCCTTGAGGCATAAGATGTTAAGAGTCTCATTTGTCCAGTAATTTCACTAGCTAAGGCGCCCTTCAGACCATAACACAATAATGCTTACACATTACTGTTTCACGGCAGAAATAGGCGCCGTTGTGGTAGCCATAATCTAGCCGACATCCTGTACAAAGGAGCCTCACACTGGTAAAAATATATAATGATTTTCGGGTATATGGATGCCCTAGACGTGTTTCATTTCTTTAACAAATCAATTAAAATTTCCTATCACACGAACAAGTCGTCATATGGACAATTTTATTCAGTGGCCCTAGTACATCAAATATTGTCATCGCTCCTTAAGCAGTGGATAAAAACATCTGTGCGTTTGTAGTAAGGTGGTTAAAATTACTTTGAAAGATGTCAAAAAGCGGATAAGACTAACAATTAATGTTATCAAACGTGGCAGCCCTACATTTAAAGTCCGTGTTTTATTTTTTCTCACGGACTGCATTCCCAAGTCTTAACACCGAGACTGTCGGAACCCAAACTTCCGTACTCTGCAAGACACAGATATATTTTATCTAAAAACAAGCTAACGCCTGCAATAACGTCTGTGTTGACTTCAAAACTGGACAGTGTTGCATTTAAATTGTATTATTTTTTCTGGGAACCGATAAAAATAAAACATACATCAATTATTACCCCAAGCTTATTACAAAACATCAGTGATGAACCACATTCAGATCGTGGCAAACTGCAATTAGTTGGTTTTTCACTTTATTTATTAAGTTTTATTTTCCACACCTATGTTGTATAATTAATAGAAAGTGTGTGTGTAATTATGTATGCATGCAAGAAGTTATACTTCTTTGGCGTAACAACAACAAAAATCCTGAAAATTATTTACTTCTCGTTCTATTCTACGTTTGCACAAAGAACAATATTGTAAAAATCTTGCAAAGATGGCTTTGACAATTAATTATTGAATAATGAATACGATTGTATGGGCTTGAATCTTTTGCATGTCCTAATAATGGAAGAAACCAAAAAAACAGGACAAAATTTTCTTTAAGTCCTGTACTGTATTTTTGCGTCAGAATATTTTCATTGCGTTATGTTGTAATCGACTCTTCCATTTATTTTTCCAACCAATTTTTGTGGATATTGAGGTATGACCGCGCCTTAAAGCATATAACGAAATTAAGCTCATACGACAAAGTCAGCACACAACGTAGCAAGTTTATTAAAAAATTCTCATTTACCAATACTTATCAACGATGTGGGTATCTCGAAAAATAAACGTTATAATCGGACGTTATATTAAAATTTCGTTAAAAAAAGGCCCCGATAAGCGAGCCTGTGTTATTGGGTAGGTAATTATTTTTTACAAAATGACCTCACATTTTAAAAGCAATAGCTCGTCCCTTCAGATATTGAACACCGGCTATCGTCCATCGTGTTTTGAAGACTTGTTTTATTACGATCACCTAATTAGTTTTGACTCAACGGAAATGCATTCTTTCTAAGTATATTAGATAATTTTTATGCGTGTTGATAGAGCTTTTTGTATGTAACTTTGTGTTTGCGCCCTCAATTTTTTTTGACGTTTTAACAACCGTCACAGTCTATCTAGACATATTAATGATGTAACCTTAGTACGTAAGTATCAAATTGTAGTTTTATTTAGGTATCCTCTAAGCTTCAAGGTCTCTAAACCGGGTTGAGAATACAGAATTTCGGGATTGTAGACCGAAACACAATAATGCTTACACATAGCTGCCTTACGGTAGAAAAACCCACAATATATACCTGTGAAAAAGAGCCTGCCACTGGTCCATCGATTCGACATTGCAAATTAAGCGTGCTAACACAATACTAATTCAAATTCAAATATTTTTATTCAAAATAGCATATAATATAATTTATTGAAAGTCAAAAACTACCACTCATTCAAAAAGTATGCATCAGGCCTGAGAAAAACGGCCACATGAAACTCAGTGGGCTTCTTTTTTTCATAAAAATATGGTTTTCCGTACATTAACACTTATTATTTAATAGCCTAAGGGCGGTTGCTCTATTCCCAAGCTGTGGCATCATTAAGAAAGTATTTTATGTTATAGTAACCCTTACCACACAAACGTTTTTAACAATTCTTTTGAATAACGTAATACTTTTGTATTGAACATTTTCTGGGATCATGTAAAAGCATATACATCGACCCACAAGTCGTACTTACACGACTCAGCCGAGTAGTAGGCATAATAAGTTTATGTCCGTTCCTGGTGTTTCCATTATGGTAATGACAGTTTCTAGCAAATTCACTCATGTGCCTATGTACATACATAACAATATGAAGAACAACTATGTTCATGCCTTTACTTATGTCTGTAATCCTTCCCTAATTGCGCTAAGACTAATATCCCAGAATATAGGTAATCCAAAGGTAATCCACGGCATAGTGTGCTTTGTCACTGACTTCAATATTGTACAATATTGTATATTTTTATTGAAAAGAGCGCAAAAAAAGAATGCTGGGAGAGTTTCTTGCGCCGCTTCTTCTCTCTCAGAGCGCCATTTGTTTCCGAAGCGGTAGTATTATCTAGTACTATAAGAAATGATATCTAAAGGAATCAATTTTGAGAAAATAAATGGCTTTTATGCCTTTTTTTCATGCCTGTGCGTAAAAGGGACATCACTACATTTGACTTATCGGCCTTTTGTAATACCAAAGGGTAGGGATGGATACTTACGTATTTGTAATACGGACTCGTGACCATATACCGAGCTACCATTAGGTGACCCAAAAATTCTGAGCGGCACAACTGCGCTCGTCATTTGCCCATTAATTTCACTAGTTACGGCGCCCTTCAGACCACAACACAGTAATGCTTACGGCAGAAATAGGCGCCGTTGTGGTATCCATAATGTAGCCGGCACCGGTGCAAAGGACTCTTATGTATAATTCACTTAAATAAGAAAGCCTAGATAAATCGTACTTTTATCAGTCCTGTGAAGGTAACATTTTGGATGTTTCGACTCGTTGACAAAAATAAGACAAAAGTAACAACAGCACCCTAACTTGGTCAGGTAAGGCCGTGGGTTAAAATAAAGAAAAAAAAATAACCGCGTCGGCATTCTTTGTCTATTTTTTCCCGCCTATTATACCGTGTGCTTTCGCCTTTTGTGTTATTACGCCGGATATAAAACAATTAACTTGTGGGTCCCGAGACAAATCACACAAATTATTTTTGTAATTCGTTTCTTTCGGAACGTGGATGGATTTCAGTTCTGTGTAATCAATTGTTTGCAGTGACGAGCAATTTTTAAAAGGCTTCGGTGATATAATTATTATATATGTGCAAATAATGTTTATTATACCTGGTCCGGTTATAAATTTTGTTGCAAATAAAAATGCATTACTTTTTAAGTGACGTAATTCATCATAATTAATTAATTCAATTTGAGGCAACATAGTACGTACATCTAATATTTAAAATTCTCGTGTCATGGTGTTAAATATTGAACTTCTCCGAAACGGTTTGACCGATTCTCATGAATTTTTTGAGTGCATATTGGGTAGGTCTGAGAATCGGACAATATCTATTTTTCATCCCCCTAAATGTAAGGGTGGTCCACAAGATTTTTTTTTTAATTTTTTTGACATTTGTGTTACATATTTGTTTGATTATGTCAGCATTAAAAAATACATACATCTTCAATTTTTCACCCATCTACGATCAACAGTTACTTTTGTATCGCGATTTTGATATCGGCAATACAACGTTTGCTGGGTCATATCGTATTTATACTATATATACAATATACTAATGACAATGTCGTGCATCATTCCCCCAAAGTCTAAAACTCTTGGCAATTACAAAAACGTGAATGAACTTTGACCTTCACGTGAACAAACATCACGATTGTTGTAGAATATTATTCATATTTTATTTTAGATGCGGTTAGTTAGTTAGATGGAGCTTACTTGAAAGTAGTAAGGCCAGTCTTCAAAATTCCAGTGAAACTTTTATTACACTGTCTTGAAACTTTTTCGTCTGTGTTGCATGTCGCGTGACGGTCGGGCGGCGCCTATATCTCTCATATTGGATGCAGTTGCGTTCGGATGGAAGAGTAGGTTCGAACCCCGCACACTCGATAAAGTTTTTTTTTTATTTTATGAAAATGTAAAGCATAATACAACCAGTGGGAGGCTCCTTTGCACAGGAAGCCGGCTAGGTTATGGGTACCACAATGGCGCCTGTTTCTGCCATGAAACAGTAATGTGTAAACATTAATGTGTTTCGGTCTGAAGAGCGCCGTAACTAGTGAAATTACTGGGCAAATGAGACTTAACATCTTATGTCTCAAGGTGACGAGCGCAATTGTAGTGCCGCTCAGAATTTTTGGGCATTTTCAAGAATCCTCAGCGGCATTGCATTGTTATGGGTAGGGCGTATCAATTACCATTAGCTGAACGTCCTGCTCGTCTCATTCCTTACTGTCATAAAATATATTTGATTTTTTTCTATGCTGATATTAATACCTTTTTTATTTTGTGAAAAGAAGTTTTACTTGCATCGTGGTTTCATAAAACCACACAATTGCTTTTTATATTTATCTAGAAATACATAAAGTAACTTTAATTTTGAACAACATGAAGCAGAGTTTCCGATGACTGGATCAGTCTTCGACCATAGTTAGTATTACACCCTCCTCACGTAGTTACCGCTTCTGTCACTGTCTATGTGACGGAAGTTATAAAGATAGACCTACTAATACTTTTTCCCGTTCAATAAGTGATTTTTAAATCTTATGTATTTTGAACTATATTTAAGACATGTATTCATAAAAATAGCATTTCCTTCAGCTCGGTGCGATGCTATACAATTAATAGCTATATTATTACTCGTGACTATGTCATTTGAATAACAGTATACCGTGTAAGTACAGTCATGTAAAAAAATAATATACTTATCTATGCCTGTGTTTTGGACTAGCAGAGTATAATTACCGGACCAGCATTATACGAATTCCGTCAGCAATTTACGTGGCAACGTAATCTAGTGTAATACCAACAACCGCGAGAAAATTGCTTTCATATCATAGTTTTTGTTCCGGCACGCGTACATCGCGAATGGAATGCATTCGTGACTATCGGTTTCCCTCGCAATCATTGTCCGCCATGTTGGATTCGCTGTCAAACTGTTGCTCATGTGGCCATTGAACTATTGCGTAAAAATTATTCGTTGCTTTGTTTATTTCCTTGTGCGGTGATTTGAAGGAAAGAATTAGTAAATTAAAGGAAATAATATAATGCCGTGTCAATGTACTTTTGACAGATTTAACCTTATTCATTTTTTATTGACATATTATAATGACAGTTGCTTCACTGAAATGAGAAACCCGCCAAAATACGTTTTGCAATTATACGCGATGTATAGATCTTACCAAAATATAAATGTAATCTACTCCAGAATATGAACTCTTTTGCAGCTCTTCATCAGATGATGCTACATACAAACGTCTATATCAGTTTGAGTGATAATTCCGCCAAAACTTCATTTTCTTGCAGAATTTGGTGAGAAAACCTCTCCTGAGAATGCCTCGTGTGGAGTCGAAGCACAATTGATTGGGGATAAATATAGACGAAATTTACACTAAAGATAACTCAAAAAATTTAAATAATTATGGATTTCCGCCAAATAACGCCTTATTCAAAAATATATAATATATAAATCGTTAAAAATGAAAATGGTGCTTTGCTTGCCCCTGTTAGAGTGCCCGATTGAGTGCTATAGGAATTTAATGCGGTAGGAATCGGAGGCAGCAGCTAGTGTACAATTTTATCAAACTTTTGGCCAAGCTGTGATGTGTGTTGACGTGGTTCTTTGCCAAGTTATCAGGTGTATAGTAAAGGATAGATATTGTGATATCATTATACCACGAAAATTTTAGATTTAAAAGGACAAAAATAGACACCGCGGGAATCCAAATATAACGCGGACGAAGTCACGAACAGAAGCTTCGTATTAAAATTAAGAAAACTTTATACAGACAATAACTAAGTCCAATTTGTTGACTATTCTATTCATTCCGCTGCGCTGCCGAGAATCGGCGCGGTGTGAATGACGCTTTAACGATTAAGGGCTTTCAAAAAACCACAAAAAAAACACACTTTACTGGAAGACAAGCCCTTTAGTTAACTATTCTTTATTTTTTCTCATGATTGTTCTGATCTGTCGTTTTATATACATCCAATCAATTCGACACGTGTTTCGCCTCTACACGAGACATCCTCAGGAGAAGTTGACTAATGCCTATTAACTGCCAAATTCTAGCCCATAGTCACCTGCAGTTGACTTGATGTAATTGAAAAGTGAAAAAAATTTGGATAATTATTGATTTCCGAAAAATAACGCTTAATTCAATATTTTTTTTTAAATACATGTAATATAATATTTTTATACTTTATATTCCTTTCTCCTATCTATGTAACGGAACCTTTCAACGTAACTTACACCTGCATGACGTCAGATTTATTTGAAAGGCATTCAAAATTTCGACAAACAAAATATCGAGTATTCTATATAATACTAGCTGACCCAGCAAACGTTGTTTTGCCGATATTAAAATCGCGATATAAAAGTAACTGTTGATCGTAGATGGGTGAAAATTTAAAGTTGAATGTATTTTAATGCTGACTCATAATCAAAGAAATTTAAAAAAAATGTCAAAAAAATTAAAAAAAATAATTTCATGTTCAACCCTTAACATTTAGGCGGATGAAAAATAGATTTTGTCCGATTCTCAGACCTACCCAATATTCACTCAAAATTTCATGAGAATCGGTCAAGCCGTTTCGGAGGAGTTCAATGTTTAACACCATGACACGAGAATTTTATATATTAGATTATAAACTCCGCCATTGTGAGACAAAAAAAAATTTAATAATATTTTATAAGACTAAAGAAAAACATGCTTTAACGACAAGCCTGTAAAAAAAATCTTTAAAAATGTATCGTTCAATCTATATAAAGTCTGGTTTATTATATTATTCTTACAGATATATACCGACGCGTACAAAAACAAAACTAAAAATAGTTTATTTCTAAAAAAGGAAAATTAAAAATATAATCTTGTCTCAAGACCATCTTCCAATCTTTAATTTTCATTAGATCGGGATCCTAGAGCTGGCAAGGGGTTGCACCTTAATTACTTATTACACGCAAAAGAATGCACTGTGTACGGACAGCACAAGTTATCGCAAAAAACAGGATAATCTATGCACTTTTATTTTAAAGTTTGTAAAAAAATTTAACGGTATCTGTTCTCGTATGATATAATTGCATTTATAAATGTGTTTTAATTCAATCAAAACAGTCGTACATTAACGTCCATTTTTGAATATCTTTATTGATTTAGTGGGTTTTGAATAAAACTGAGCTGTCACGCTGGGCTATGTAACACTCATTCGGATAAAGTCAGCTTATGTCGACTAAGGGAGTGAAATCAGTCAGAAAAAAATAACACATTACCAATAATAATTATATGGAAATATTTTTCGAACATATGAATATATATACAAACATTTATATATATCATATTAATAACTTCGATTTCAGTTAATATTATTTTTGATTATACATTAAGAATAGATTTCATAATTCTTAGATATTAATTATAGAATAGCCTGACCATATTTGATATAATATTGCTTATAGAATTTGTCGCAATGTAAAACAATAAAGGCATATTTTGACTTCTTGGATTATAAAAAAAACTAGGCTTCATTATACAAATGATTTGAGTTTTCTTTAGTGTTAATTCCGCCAATATTTGTCTCTAAACAATTCGACACGTGTTTCGCCTCTACACGAGGCATCCTCAGGACGTGTTGTCTCGCCAAAATCTGGCACGAGACTCTTTGAGTCTCTCTTTGAGACAAATATTGGCGGAATTAACATTAAAGAAAACTCAAATCGCTTGTATAATTATGGATTTCCGCAAAGTAACTCCTACTTCAATAAAAATAGGCTTCATTGTATTTAAATTAAATTCGTAGCCAAAATTTATGAACGATGCGGGACACGAATAGGGTATACTTATGCATGAATTTTAAAAATAATTAAATTTGAATTTTTACATCCTAAAAATTATCAAAGACATTAAATTATAGATAAAAACATTCTTATTCAATTAAAAAATAAATATTCTTTCCCGGCAAGATATTTCGGCTATTCAAACGCACCATTTTGCGCGAGGTTTCCGTGACGTCAGAGTCTATCCCAAGAATCTATATTATACTAATAAATGTATGGCCGGTTTTTTCCTTCGGTTATACTGCGTAAACTACTGAACCGATCAGAATAATTCTTGTACCATTAGATGCAGCGGAGAAGATTTTAGTATATAATATGTTGGTGATTACTTATCTCGAACCTATTTTTTTACCTAGAAATGCATTACAGAAGAATTATTTCGATCGTAGTAGTTTTCGCAGTATAACCGAAGGAAAAAACCGTCCATACATTTATTAGTACAGTAAAGATTCTTGGGATAGATTCTGACGTCACACTGCGCTTCAACCAATAGCATTGCGTTTCGATGTTTTATATTTCGCGGGTATTTCTTGCACTTTTGTATATTTAATATTTATTATTCAACACAAATTTAATAAAAAAAAACTATTAAAGATAAAATAAATAATAATAAAGATTAGAAAAAATAATATTTTAACTAAATATAAGTTACATAAGTTATATACCCTATTCGCTCCTCTCGAGTTCCGTCCGAGCGCTCTTACCAACTGAGACAGCCGTTCGAGTGACGCATGGATTGTAAATCTTCTTCAACTCTCAAATTGTGGCTCCATCTACTGGATCTACTTAACAGTTAATAACCTGCTCAACCCTATAAGTGCATATTAGGAATTTGACTTGAGATGTCCGTCTTTCCAATCTAAACATATTAATTACATATTATAAATTTTAGTTACAAATTTAATTTAATTAATCCCAGTCACTTTAAAAATAAAAATTTGTTCATTATCTTTATTAAAATTTAAACCTATCCCAATGTGAATATGTTGACCGTACATAGTAATATACCTACGCCTCTGAAACGACATGGGCTTAAAATTAAACATCTTGTTTCATTACGCTCTACTATTTTACCACAGGCAAAACTATACTTTAAAGCCTTACCTGTAGATCGATATTGGAATACTGAAGCAATGAAAATTACACTTTTACGAGTTAAATTTTTTGATTGTAACGTGTAATTTGCAATACTCTCCTGTGTACCAATTGCTCGGTATTACACAGGCAATTTATAAAATGCCGTGCAGGAATTATTTATAGCTTAAACAGACAGTTCTTATTGATGATTATGTTTTTTTTTAATAAAATTCGCACTCAATGCACTGAAAACACCCACAGACGAAAATTTCTAGGTGAAATTTTTAAAGGGATTAGAACAGGTGGGTCGTGACACTGCAAAATATATATATAGAAAGAATTTCGGAATGAATAAATAATTTGTAATTGTATTGGAAGATATGTTAGGTTCTAATTAAAAATATTTTGTAAAGCGATGAAGCTATAAATGTAGATTTAAAACAGGGGCAATGAGTTTTTTGGCACTTATTCAAAACTTTTCCCAAGTAATGCTAAATTCTAAATTATATAGCTTTTGGCATTTATACGTGTCATTTGTTTGATTTAAATGAATAAAGTTATATTGATTTGATCTGATTTAAATTTAAGTATCTCCGTGCGTTGATGTCTAATATTAAGATATTAATGTAATCTTACGGTTGTAACTTATATTACAAGAAAAGTAAGTGATATTGAATATTTATTTAAATAAAATACTTCTTAAATAATTAAGACGCGTGTAATTCTAGCTGAATTTTACATTAGGTATTTGCGTAAAAGTATTTTTTTTTAACCTTACCCGACTTTACTGTGACATTTCAAGGCTCACGTTTTCAGGGACTCCCTGAGAACGTGAAACCTAATATAAAATTACAGACACAATTTACACGCGTCCCTTAAAAAGTATTTTATTTAAATAAATATTTAACACTGGCGTTTACGAAAGATAATACTGGATAATGCCAACAGAGTTAAAAGATTAGAGTACACTAAAACTTATTAATTCCCCGTTTCTCCATCACTTAGCCTTAGTTAATATTCTTACATAAAAATTGGAAGGATGCTTGAAAAACGATTCACAATTATCTACTAAGAAAACAATAAGAAATTCCTAAGCACTGAGATCTTCCCCATTTCAGCTGGTTGAATAGAGGAGTGGGAGGCTTCTTTGCACAGGATGCCGGCTAGATTATGGGCAGGTATTACAACGGCGCCTATTTCTGCCGCGAAGCAGTAATGTCTAAAAATTATTGTATTTCGGTCTGAAGGGCGCCGGCGATAGTGAAATTACTGGGCAAATGAGACTTAACATCTTATTTCTCAAATTGACGAGCGCAATTGTAGTGCCAGTCACAATTTTTAGGGCTTTCAAGAATCCTGAGCTGCACTGCATTGTAATGGGCAAGGTTTATCAATTCCCACCAGCTGAACGTCCTGCTCGTCTCGTTCGTCTGCTTGTCATTAAAATACAATACAGTGTAAACAATGATTGTAAAACATTATATCGAGTGATCGTAGCGGATATTACAGTTCCCACTTGTGTGTCGATCATTATCTGCCACTTTTGTGGTAAATGTGGTCACAGACGTGCCTGCTCTACGTTCGATATCTATCTTTTTATGATAAGAAATGACTAGACGATCAAACCAACGGTTTGTTATAATACCCACTACCATTCACTCAGGATTCATGAAAAACTTTAATTCTATGCAGCACCGCGATTGTGTTCATCAAAATGTGGTATAAGATTTTAAGTCTAGAACAAAAGTCATGGAAAAGTATTGTCATCTTTAGGAAGACTTCAACGTTTTTTTTTTGAACGCAGCCGGGTCAGATTTTGATATTGAAACGAATAGAGATATTTCACTTTGGAGAATAAATAATAAATCGCAAGTAACTGTAATTAGTGGTTTAGGTACCACCAAATAATTTATCATTTGTAACTTTTCCTACAGGCTAATTCTTGAAACATTTAGTGATCGCCTTCTTTTCGTTTTCTCTTTCTTCGCGACACTCTTGGCAGAACGGTCCTGGTCATCACGAAGTCATATCTTTTGGGGCAAATGAGATTCGCCTCACGAGCATTCGTCACTTTTCCCTTTTCTTGACTGGCCGACAGCTTGGCACACTCGTTCAATACTCAATAGACCGCCCAGCAGACTTAATTTGGTCGGTCCATCGCATCGCGACCTTTCTCGCCCTCTGGTGCCCTCCACTTTGCCCTGCCTTGCCTTATGTTTATTTAATAATAATATCCCAAGCAGTAAACCACTTTTCACGGTATACGTGTATCATTTTTATTATTTCAATTCAAATTCATATATTTTTATTCAATGCAGGTTTTTTTTCAATATATTTAGACTTGAGAAGAACGGGAGCAAGAAATTCAGACGGCTTCATTTTTTTAAATATTTTTTTTTCTCCTCTGATATTTTCTGCCATCTTGGCGATCTGTGCCTTGCACAATAAGCCAATTTATTGTCTCTTTGATGGTTAATTTTTGTCATGTCATTTTTATAGTCAGTTTCATCGAACTGTTCTGGGTACATGTTTGCTAACTATCCGGTGGTGAATCTATCAGCAAGGTTAGGTATGCTGTGTCTTTTCAGTCTGTTGTATATGACACTATCAGTGCCCTCCAATTGGGAAGCCAAATTATTTATATGGCATGATTGTCGCAGCTGGTACTTTATGCTGTAGTTGGTGATTTCCTCTTTCACAGTGTTCAGTTTTAGATCAGCATGTTGCTAATGTACTGGGGAATGTTACACATGTTTCGTAACAATATAAAATAAATAATAAAAATAAATATTTGTAATACTTTGAGGGCCGTCGCTCCATATTGGGTATCATTAAGAAGGTCATTTATGTTATAAAAAGGCATAAAAGGCATTTATTATAATTTCATTTCTAATAATAATAATCTCTTTGATTTCATTTCTAATACTACCACCACTTCGGAAACAAATGGGGCTCTGAGAGCTAACAAGCGGCGCAAGAAACTTTCCTAGCATTTTTTTTTGCGATCTTTTTAATAAAATATACAATAGTTATAGTAATCTTTACCACATAAACGTTTCTGAACAATTCCTATGAATATCGTAACACTTTTTTTCGTACATTTTCTGGGATCAAGTTTTAAAAGGATATACCTATATCACCCAACAAAATAATAACTCAACAGAGTAGTAGACATAAAAAGGTTATGTTTGTTCCCGGTGTTAACAATATAATTATCACAGTGTCTTCAAAATTATTAGCTGTAGCTTTTATGCCTTATATGACCGTATGCGTGATTAAGTATTGCGCTCTAACCCTCTTATTGTCTGGGTACTGAACACTCCAATAATTACTCACCGCAGACAGTTCACAATGAGTCGTATTTCAGTATTGTGGAGACGCCTGGATCAAAATCAGCAGTTGCTAAACCAGTTACTCTGCTAGTAGTAGGGCTGAGTTTAACTTAGTTATTATAAGTAATAGTATTATGAGTATTTATGAAACAAAAAACTTCTTAAGCCACAATCAAAAATATAATAGTTATTTATGCAACGGTTGTGTAATAAGAGGTATTAAAATTTTAATAGCTAATTATCAACAGTTGCATACAAGACTTTATCTACACCCAGAATACGAATACTCTAAAAGATTCTGAAACAGTTAGCTTACTGCTAACACTAAAACACCAGTCCTAGTAGTAACCTAATATCATTCATTACTTACTTATATACATATAAACTAAGTATTGAAACAATTATTTATTTTAGTAGTAATTTACATTTTGTATATTGCGAAAATTAAAATTCACTCGAATATAATGTCCTTTTGCAGCGTTTAAAATGAATCACTCATTTTTGTAAACAAGACAATAAAAATATCGAAGCAAAATGGCGGGGATTCGAATAACCTACTTTTTTTTACGGCGCGCGACGTTCTGGAACGCGCGTAAACAAAAATGTCCTTTTTTTGAAATTCATACAGATACCACGGATCGAGAAATAAGAATGTGGCTGTCTGTTGAAACTCTTTGCGCATGAAGGGATCGAAAAAAAAACTTAGGAGTGTTGTTATGAAATTCAGTACAACATTACAACACTCGTTTGGATGATGTAATGATCATTAGAACATTGGGTGTTTTAATGTTGGCAATAAGCTAACTGTTTCAGAATCTTTAATAGAGGATTTAAAGCATGGGTGTAGATAAAAAATTTTACCATATGGGAGTGACAATAACACTACTACAACAACACTTTAATTTTGAATTAAATGAATTCAAATCATTTTTTAGTAGTTCTGTGATATTTTTTCTAACATAAATTATATTCATATGTTATATTATGTATTATGAGGGAAGTGTTACAATATTTATCAACTTGAATGTTTTCCAAAGCGAATCTCTTGGTCGCATATTATAAATTGCTCTGATAGCCATCTCTTGGAGCACAAAATACAATGAACACTCGCAGTATATTCCCACAATAACAAACCGTATTAAACAACGTTTTACTAAAATAAAATAAGTACAAAAATATAAATAAATATCTATTCCTAACTAGTAGCTATTGACGTTCAATAAGTGTCTTAAATCCTATTTTGAAGTATATTTGAATATTAATTCAAATCTTAATATATATAAATTACGTGACACGTTGTTTGTCCGCGATGGACTCCTAAACTTATGAACGGATTTTGATGGGGATTAACTTCATGGAGTTCAGTTTGGTCCAACTTGAGAGATAGGATAGTTTTTATTTCGATTTGGTCCTATTAAACAGTATTTTTTTCATTATCTACAGAACAACGTCTGTCGAGTCAGCTAGTAAAATATATGACTAACTTCAGTAAAGCGGTAATTTCGAGAAATTCCCACGATTCAGTCAAAACAATAAGAATGTAAAGATATCTGATCTAACATAATATACTTTTATTCAAATAAAGTCAGCAATGTTGTTTCAAACAATGAATCGACACATGTACCCGCGTCCCGCCCACAGAACATCTCACATCTACACTTCAACAATTTGAATTTCATTACTGCATATTTTATTCGAGCTACTTTAAGCGTTGCTATTTTGAACTCTAACAGTATAATGATAAGGACGATCGCGACTGTTTGAGTTGTAATACTCGATTTTGTTGCAAGCGTGGGTTATGCGTTCGATTTACATTCTGATATAACTAAGTTATGTGGTAATACTATGTAGTCAAATGTAATTCAGAAATTATAAAAATAAATTTTGCGTTCTCTGTTGTTACGTGTCTCTGTTGAATTACCTAAAGTTTTTTCTTCTACACTTTTATTATAAAGAGAATACAATATACCTTATATATATACCTTATAATAATGTAAGATTTAAAAAAGTTGCATAAGAAAGTTGTGTTAAAGAAAGCTACATAATCACAAACTAACGTGGACACTATGTACAAAACAAACTAGAAATGCTTAAAATAATTTCAAAATAGGCTAATAAAAAGTATCAAAAATGTGCCTACGGTCAATATAATTGGGTGTGCATTGTCAATACTATTAGACACTGCATAAAATAGGCTGTAAGCCCTGCAGATTCTATTCTATTCTATTCTTCCTACTGTGGCTTCTGTGGAAGATATACCACAGATTTGCCAGAATCACGTTAGATTAGACTACCAAGCTTTGAGTATGTGTCTTCTAAGTTTAACGGTAATAATCGGTGTTCAGATTACATAAAGTTTAATTTTCTAATAATATCTGAAACAAATAATATACATGCTTGTAAGACTATAAATGACATACACAAATAGAAATACTTAAATAATTAATTAATATAAGTACTAAATAATATTTACCACTTAATCTTATTTATTTTAATATATTTACACAAAATATTTACAAAAGGAGTGTAAACTAGGGAGAGGGGACATTTAATGGAGGTTGGACGGGGACTTCAGCGGGTATATAATTGTGCAGAGAAGATTGCATTAAGGGACAACTAAAGAATAAATGATCCTTGTTTCGATCGATCGAAACAGAGGAAAGTTGGAGACAGATCTAATTGGCTCAGTTTGGCGGTAAATACACTCTTGTGTGTTTTGTTGGCGTTAAGTTTAAACAAATAGATTGACATCTAAACAATTTGTTATTTTTAAAGTGATATCTCTCATCTCTGGGATTAATTATACAAATTAAATTTGCAACCAAAATTTATGAACGATGCGGGACTCGAATGGTTGGCTCAGTTGGTAAGAGCGCTTGGACGAATCCCGAGAGGTCGCGCGTTGTATCGATTGACATCGGCTTAGAGTCAGTTCGTAGAAACAACCTATTTTTTCCAGTGGGAGACTCCTTTACACAGGATGCCGGCTAGATTATGGGTACCACAACGGCGTCTATTTCTACCGTGAAGCAGTAATGTGTAAACATTACTCTGTGTTTCGGTTTGAAGGGCGCCGTAGTAAGTAAAATTACTGGGCAAATGAGACTTAAAATCTTATGTCTTAAGGTGACGAGCGCAATTGTAGTGCCGCTCAGAAATCTTGGGGTTTTCAAGAATCCTGAGTGGCACTGCATTGTAATGGGCGTATCATTTATCATCAGCTAAACATCCTGCTCGTCTCGTCCCTTATTTTCATTAAAAAAAAGGATATTTATCTGCTCAACTAGATAGGGCCTCCTTAAGGGCCCGAGTCTCATCGTTGTTAGGTAGAATACTGCTACTGGTTGGGAAGGTAATTACACGTATGTGCTATATTAGCCACGGCAGATGGAACTAATCGTAAATACATTCTAAGTATTGCACAGTGAGTTTATTTCACATTCCGCACGTGGCAATAAAGAACCGTGACATATAGAATAAGTTCTTGGTATTTTTCTGTGACATTTATATTACAGAGATAATATCTTCCTAGATATTATTTTTTTTATGAAAATAAGGGATGAGATGAGCAGGACGTTCAGCTGATGGTAATTGATACGCCCTACCCATTACAATGCAGTGCCGCCCAGGATTCTTGAAAAACCAAAAAATTCTGAGCAGCACTACAATTCCGCTCGTCACCTTGGGACATAAGATGTTAAGTCTCATTTGCCCAGTAATTTCACTAGCTACGGTGCCCTTCAGACTGAAACACAGTTATTACCATTACTGCTTCACGGCAGAAATAGGCGCCGTTGTGGTACCCATAATCTAGCCGGCTTCCTGTGCAAGGGAGCCTCCCACTGGTAGTATGGAGGTGTGTTATTATGCCTATATTTCAGCCTCAAGTATGGTTATCATCCAACAATAATATTGATTATCTAAATCCATGCTTTAAATGCTCTATTAAAGATTCTAAAACAGTAAGCTTATTGCCGACATTAAAACACCCAATGTCCTAATAACCATTACATTATCCAAACGAGTATTGTAATGAAATTCAGTACAATACTCGTTTGTATGATAACACTCCTTTGGATGATATTATGGTTACTAGGACTGGCTTTTTTAATGTTAGCAGTAAGCTAACTGTATAAGAACCTTTTATAGAGAATTCATAATGCAACTGTTGATAATTAGGTATTAAAACACTCATGTGATATCACACTCGCCATCGTGTTTAAATATCCCTTAGTACACAACAGTTGCATAAATAACCATTGACGTTAATCATCACTGGATTGCGAATTACGCTTAAGATTATAATAATTATTGTGTCATTTAAATAGTTTGGTGCAGCCCCACACATATAAGTATATGTTTGGGGCTGCACCAAACAAACAAATATCCAATATTCATAACATACGCTTCCAGAATAAAGTATTAAGGGAAATTGTGAACGCGCCTTTTTACATTCGAAACACTGACCTCCATCGGGACCTTAACATTGAGTTCGTTGACAAATTTATCCAAAAATATGCTGAAGCTAATCAACATAGACTTCACCATCATAATATACATAATAGCTTTAAGGGTAGTAGGGTTAAACGTATACACTTTTATAATAAAGTCACAGCCACTGTTCAGGCATTATCAATAAATAAATTTAAATGTTTTATTAAAAAATGGCTCTGTCGTAAATCCTACTACTCCACAGCTGAATATCTAAGTGATCCGACAGCCTGGGACTAGTTTATGATTATTTTATAGGAATAGCAATGACAATACAATATTGTATATTTGATTAAAAAGAGCGCAAAAAAAATGCTGGGAGAGTTTGCGCCATTTCTTCTCTCTCAGAGCGCCATTTGTTTGCGAAGCGGTATCTAGTATATTAGAAATGACATTAAAAATAATTCTAAAGGAATCAATTTTGAGGAAATAAATGTCTTTTATGCATTTTATCATATGAACGTCGAGGCAATCCAGCTCCTTGACAACACTAAAGAAAACTTAAATCATTTGTATAAAAATAGTGATATTACAAAAGACACATGAGCAAAGTGAATTCCCCTTAATAGAGACATTAAGAAATGTGTTAATGGTGTGTCCATTAAATCTATCGAGCAGTTTAAGTTGAAGTAGAATTACTTATTAGTCTAACTTACGGCTAGATTGTAATGCAAGTGGGGCAACATTAAATAAAAAAAACACTTATTTATACTTAGTATAAACGAGGAAATTTTGTTTTTTAAATTTTATTTTTCTATGAGATAGATTCTAGACGAGCATGGTTTGACTTTTTGTGGAACATTCAGAAACATGGTTTTGTTTAACTTTTTGTTATGAAAAAGAACGACAAGCAAGCGTACGGGTCACCTGGTGTTAAGTGATCACCGCCGTCCACATTCTCTTGCAACACAGGAGCGTTGCCGGCATTTAAGGAAGATGAACGCGCTTTTTTTGAAGGTACCCATGTCGTATCGTCCTGGAAACACCGCACAAGGAAGTTCATTCCACAGCTTTGTGGTACATGGAAGAAAGCGGAACAAAAAGCTCCTTGAAAACCGCGCTGTGGTGGACACATACCGATGGTGGAGATGATATTTTAAGATAGTAACCAGTATCATAAGCTTCTAAGTAAGTTAAGGTATAAAATTAGAAAACAAACCTCGGAGAAGTCGCGTTGCGACATGGTATTTCGACTTTAGTCTTCATTTGTCCTGTAAATAAAAAAAAAATTAGACATACATAGAGCACACAATCTTTTACATGTTCATGGCGGGATTTTAATGCCTATTTGTTTTCAAATATATTTATTTAGCCCGTAGGACACAAAGTGCCACTTAGGTACCTATGTCAATAACAAAACAATATCGAAGCTTATAATAAAATAAATTTACCTATTAGATTTCATTAGTGGAATAAAACCATATATTATGAACTGAATTCTAGCAAGCTGTACCTATCTTATAGCATGTCTCTAAAGTATCTTTCACTTTATTGTTTATTTTTAATAAAAAAAAAATAAGCTATTTAGCATTAAAATTAACATAGCTATAATTGATATTGACACACTTTTTAAACAAATTATCTTGCCCCAAGTAAAGCATATATAACCTGTGTTATGGGTTACAAGACAATGATATATTTAATACAATATACTTACTTAAACATACATAAATTCATATAAACATACATAAATACATTTAAATTAAACATCCATGACTCGGAAACAAACATCCATATTCATCATATAAATACTTGCACCTACCGGGATTCGAACCCGGGACCTCTAGCTGAATAGGTAGGATCGCTAACCACTCGGCTATATAGGTCGTCTATGAAATACAGCGAAAAATTCCATAAAAACGTTGTTTTAAATAATAATTTAATTTTGATTTAAATAATTTATTTTCCTATGCTCATATTAGAATTTATATTCATTTACAAAAATTCAGATACGTAGGTCACACTAAAAGTTTTGCGTAACTTAAAAAATAACATGTTTTAAGCAAAATATTATGTTTATTGCTTTTCAAAATACTTTCCTTTACATTTTAATCATTTTTTCATGCGATCAAACTATTTTTTAAAACAGGAAGACCACAGATCTGATGGCATGTTTTCTACGTGCTGACTGAACGCTATCACTGCCTCTTCGGAATTGGTAAAAGTGAAACCTTTCATCAAATCTTTGATTTTGGGGAAAATACAGAAATCACAGGGTGCCAGGTCGGGGCTATGTGCAGGATGGATGACGAGTTGTACTCTTTAGGAAGCTAAAAATGACTTTGTTTTGTTGGCCGTGTGTGATGAAGCGTTGTCATGATGAATGAGAACGCGGCTTTTTGATCGTCTTTCACAAGATTGCTTTGTTTTTTCGGGTTCAAAACAATTAATCCACGTTTCGTATCCTGTGACAATGTCGTAAACAGCATTAGAATGTCCGTGGTCGTACTTCATTTGCATCTGTGAGCACTATTCCACGCGATCCCGCTTCTGCTCCGCTGTCAGTTCACGAGGGATCCAACGACAACAAAGTTTCCGAAATTTCAATTCTTCGTGTAAAATTTTCTGAATTTGGCTCATACCAATCCCCAATAGTCCTCAAATTCTCTCATAGGTAATCCGCGGGTTTTCTTCATAAGCCGCTTAGCAGTAGCCACATTATTTCCGTTGACCGCACTTGAAGGCCGCCCTTCACGAAATTCGTCATGTAAAGAAACCCGACCTCTCTCAAATTCAGCAAACCATCGCCTCACGGTGCTCAAGCGAGGTGCTTCTCTCCCAAAAACATTTTGTAGACGAGCGGCACAGTCTAGCTCAGAGAGAGAACTTTTAAAATCATAAAAAATCATCGCTCTAAAATCTTTTCAACTTAATTCCATTTTCGTTGCGTAGAACTTGGCTGTGTGATAAAAAACAATTGACAAATGATTTCCCGCCAATTGTTTTTTTTTTATTACTGAGAAGGTTGCAGCGTTTCAAGAAATATAACATTCGAAATTCAAATAGTTCCGATAAGCTAGAAGTGCAAAACTTTTAGTGTGCTCCATATAATTTCTATATTTTTCTGTACATTGTATACGTCAACATATTTAGTATATCACTATATAACGGCACTCCGTTATCCAACAAGATAATAAGAACATAACGTGTAACATATAATTGCATGAAGAATTCCTCACGCGACGGTACATTCTGTGAGATAGTTGAGTACGAGTAAAAATAATCTGTCAATTTTTAACATACACCGGGTCAGAGAACTGATTCAGCTCAGTTGGGCAATTACATATAATAATAATACTTAAACTTATTAAATCAATCCAAGTATACTTGCTTAAAAGTAAGCTCTTGAAACGTGCCGTTTATTTTTTCTCTATCTCATCATTCTGTTGACAAGCCCTTTTTATAACTCGATTTTATTGGCTTGTTACGTATCTATGTAACGGGTCCCTTATGATTTTCACCCATTTTTAAATGTCCGATTGAAGTGAATTAATATAAATATTTTCTCTAGACATAATAATTATTATATAATATAATATACATTTTATATTAAATACTGTCAAGAAGTGGTATAACTATCACGCTATTTTGGAGATTACTTAGAAAAGCAGCCTTAATTGACTTATAATTTATAACATCACAATTTAAAAAAAAGTCTTATACCTGCGGTGCTTACGTAGGTTATACCGCGTTCCAATGTTCTTTAAATATGTAGCTTTATAAAAACCTTATAAAAAACTAGTCGCCAGGAATTGTTAAGCTATAAACGACAGAAAATATTATTGTGGCCACTAGTGTCTATGGTTCACTATCAATAGAGAATACTTATCACTCCAAAGAAATAAAATATAAAAAAGAGGCGAGAAATGACAGCGCATCGTCGGTATTCAGTTGTTTTTTATTGTGTGATATAGCCAGATAATTGTTGATGAAAAATAAAGTCTATTAACCTAGTCTTGCCATAAATATTGAAACAAAGAAAGAAAAATTCTATTGCAAATGACAAGTATTAGGTACCTACTTTTACAGTGTGTTAGTTTAATAGATACATATAAAATACCTAATTTAAAATATAAAAAGCTTATTCCGAAGTGGTCTTCATTGGCTGCAATACAGTCCTTTAAACATTGAGGCCAGTTATCAATAGAAGCACGCACTCATCCATGGGAAAATTCTTCACAGCCAATGAATGACCTTTAGAGCAAGCCGTACTCTCCAAAACTGACCATAAATCATAATCCAGCGGATTAAGATCGGGACAAGACGGCCAGTCTTCATCTCTGATGAAGTCCGAAATGTTCGTTTCGGTGACCCGGCGCCGAAACTTGCTGACAGGACCATTCTTGGTTATTGAACGTGGTGTTATTAAGGGGCTTCACTACCTTCTCAAGAATGGTATCTTGATACACTTGTGCCTATGTTTTGATACCTTTTTCATAAAAGCATGGCTCAGTCACTCCTTCATAGCTAATACCCCACCAAACCATCACTGAAGTCGGATAGTGCCCACGTTGCGCTCTGTCGACTAATTGGGAAGCTTGCTCAGAGCTTTGAGCATAAATACGGTCATTTTGTTTTGTTAAAATGTTTCTCAATTGTAAAAATTTTGTGTGACCTCCCTTTGAGTACCGCTGCAGTAGTTGTTTCGATTTCACCACCCTATTCTTTTTTAAATTATCAGTTAAGAAATAACTAGTAAGTCTCTTATAGGCTGCAAGCCGTAAGTCATCTTTTAAAATACGCGACATGGTCCTAGGTGCAATCTTCATCTACCGAGATAAAATTTTTTGCTTTCGGGCAGAATTTCTTGGAATTCTTTCCCTTACTGCTTTAACCGCCTTTTTCGTACGAACACTACGTGGACGGCCATATCTTTTTCTGTCACAAACAGAGGTCTCATTGTACCTATTGATAGCCCGGTACACAAACATTTTACTTATAACAAGCGTACCTACTTTGTGTAAGGCAATCACAGCGATTAGGTTCTCTTTATCACCGCACTCCATTTTAATATCGCAAAATATTGTACAATGTATTGGCGCCAAAATGAGAAAACTCAATGAACAATCATAATATAAAAATGACAAATTCCAAATTTAAATGTAATATTTTGTTTATTTTTAATTGTAACAGTATTTATTGCCAGACTAAGTATTCACGAAGTAGTTTACACATGGGAAAATCATAGATTCTTTTAAATCTATAGAATATATTGTATGCAATGACGACTTAAATATTTAATTAATACATTCAAACGTTCACTATATAGTGTATACTTAAGACAAAAAGGACTTCTGTAATCGTTCGACACTGCATATTATCATATGATCTATTCGACTTTCTTTTGACGAGTACGATTTTATTACAGCAATAGATTTATTATTTTTATAACCTGATTAATACAATGTTATTCGATTTAGCTTTCTGTACTTCCCCTCAACGGAAAGTTAGATACGCTATGCCAAGCCTAAACTTAACTAATACCATTCTTAAAAGTTCCCCAAGTTTTGCATCACGTATTCATATACGAGATCTTCAGATTACAGAGAATCTCTACAATCCATTTCAAATTATAAAGCTGACATTACGAGTCTCGAAATGATAATATTTTACGATGATAATAACTTTGATTGTTGCCCCGAGACAGTCTTTTTAACTGGTAGCAAGATGAATTTGTAATTCTAAGGCCGTAGCTCCGGCCATTACACGCACGGCAGTTTACGTGTTGGTAGAACCTTTGTTGAAATATAATACGAAGTTACTTAGAAATATTACTTAGTTACAAAGGTTTATTTACTAAAACTTACTATTGTTACTAAATATGAAATATTATTTGCATAAATCTTTATTATTGCTTTTACTTAGTAAGAATTCAACTATGGGTCTGAGATATTTTAATAGCAAGCTAAACAAAATAATTTTTAAATATTGAGATTTTGTTCTATAGCGATATGAATTCCACTCGTTTATTGTTTTGTTTAAACATTTTTTTGTGAATATAAAATAGGTATAGATTTAAATCCTCATGTTTAGAAATTATTTTCTACTTTTTAATTGATACAAAGATAAAGATGGTTCAGCGGTATCAAAATCGACCATGTCTTTAAAAAAACCATACATTTTTCCAAAAATAATTAATGTAATACAAACCTTTGCAACACAAAACAAGAACACAAATGAAGTTTTTATGATTGGAGCCATAGCATAGATAATTTAAAAGAAAAATATTTATGAGCAATTCCCACAGCCATGACTGGAATTTAGTGGAACTAATATAATATAACGTAAATTAACAACCCATAGAAATTATTGATTATACACGCGATCAGTTGATCATGGTTAGGTATGATCAATGTTAAGGTAGAGCACAGAGACAGAGAAAAACTTCAACTTGAAGCAACTTTATTTATAGAAAAAGAGAAGAAAAGAGCTAACGGCTCACCTGATGGTATGTAATTACCACGACTTATACTGTCTTATAACACCAGAGGGATCACAAGAGCATTGCTGAACTTATGAAGCGTCGAAGAAACGTACAATTGAATTCGACAACCGAAATGACATTGGTACGTGGCGGGCAAGGATTGAACCTGCGGCTCTGTGGTAAGAGTCAATGTTTCTACCAATATACTTACAATATTCTAGCGTTTAGACATCAAAGTGTGCGAGAGAGAGGTGCATCTCTAACAGAGATACCTACTGAAAGATAGTAAACGTAAGCAAATCTATTATTACTTTAAACATTTTGATTGACAAGTCGTAAACAGCTATGCTTGTCATTAGCTTTTGAATATTAGTCCGGTCAATTTAGACATCCAAGGTAAGAAAAATTCCCATTAGGCTGAAAATTGTTAGCATCGTTCATTACACTATTATAAAGGAAATGTGCAAAGACCTCATCGATCCGGCACGTGCAAAAAAAATTACCCGTGGTCAAAGGTCACAAAAACGGGTTTTTCGTGATTTTCAGCAAAACGGTAAGTTTAGTCATAAAATGAGCTCAGACAAAAATTGTAGATTAGATAATTATCTATAAAAAATGTCTGAATACTTTTTTCCTAAAGCCACCGTTTTTTAGATATAAGGATTTAAAAATTTGATAGAGTTGTAATCGTCAAAGTATAAGTACACCATGTATATACATCACTGAAGCTGTAATACATGCAAAAATTATCGTAACTTACACCTAATTTTGAGCCTAAAGGGAATTTTTGTAACCTCACCCCTATTTTTTAGTCTTTTAGTACATTGACAAATCAAAATTGGTCACACTATATCGGGCTGGCAGGTTCATGGACTATAGGTACGTTAGCATTTTCTAGGTCTATGGTATCATTAATTACAATTACTAAAATTACGCTCGTCACCTTGCGACATAAGAATATGTTAAGTCTCATTTGCCCAGAAATTTCAGTAGCTACGTCGCTCTACAGACCGAAACACACTAATGCTTCCACATTACTGCTTCACGGCAGAAATAGGCGCCGACTATCTATCAGCAGACTGTACCTATCGAATAAGCCGCAATAGTTACACATTAAAAAAATAAGAAACAAGATGGCCGCCACAAAAATAAAATTGTTCAACAAGTGTTATATCTTTATGTTAAACTTGGCACTAACTTGAAGATATTATTATTCGAATTCCGTCAGTGCAACGTGTGTGTGGGTTATTATTTGTGTTATTAAATTCAGATGAAGTCGCGTGCTGGCCGTTAGCGTATTCTGCCGCGGGGTAGACCACTTTGAACCTTTACGACGCCCAATAAAACTGACGGCTAACAGTAGCTACCGACTCACTATACATGACATTAATAAATGAGCTTGTAGGCAGCTATTATATTGTAAACAGATTTATTAGGTTTTCGCCTGAGATCTATGGAGCGTACTTATACTTTCCTCAGAGTTTACTTACGTAAAACTTAGATAAGTGAGATAAAACGTGAAATGAAATGAGATGTATTTATTGCCTCGAATACAGTATACATTATAGATCTTAAATTTATTGTAGTGTCTTCTATTCGGCTAATTTAAATTAGCATGGATAAAGTTTACTTACAATTTAAAAAATCCTTAACACTATAATTTTTTTTGTCGATTCACCATTTAAACAGGAAAATTTATTGAATTAGGCGTTACTTTGCGGAAATCGATAATTATACAAATGATTTAAGTTTTCTTTAGTGTTAATTCCGCCAATATTTGTTTTTAAAACAATTCGAGACTCAAATCTCTCGTGCCAGATTTTGGCGAGACAACACGTCCTGAGGATGCCTCGTGTAGAAGCGAAACACGTGTTGAATTGTTTTAAAAACAAATATTGGCGGAATTAACACTAAAGAAAACTTAAATCATTTGTATATTTAAACAGGAGTCTAGTAAATCGTTTGGGCTGTCTTAAACTTAACACAACATAATTTTAGCTGTCAAATGACTATAAAAACGTAATCAAATATTACCGCTTGCACTCAGCTAAGTTTTAGGTAAGTAAGGTCTGAGCAAACTCTTAGCCTAGATAGTCTCATAGATTTCGGTCTTAGAGAGAAAGCAGCTTCTGCTGCTATTTATATATTTTTGTCGTATTATTGTTTACTTCTGATATGATTTCACGTGGGAGGGTTTGTCATGTACGTCGTTACAAGTATTAGTATAGGAAGCGATGGCTGGTCCACTCGTTATACCCATGAACAACCAGGCACCACAATCCTAGCTGTGGTTCCAGGTTATCGAGGACTATTATTATTTAAATTATTAATTATTATTTAAATCCCTGCTACCTTTATAAGTCTCACATAATATTTATATTTATTTAAAATATGACGTGACCATTTTTTTGTCTACAGTATGTACTCTTTTTTGTATGATTTATTTACTTTTTTTTAAAAATTGTTAAGTAAGTTGTGACCATTGAGTATTTTTGTTGTATTACTTTCCACAGATTATGTTAATGTAATTTAAAATGTTGAAGCTGTATTATTTTTTGATTAAAATAGTGGCAATGAGTTTCTTGAAACTTCATCTCATTAAAACTAGGGTTTCTCCACAATGGTGATAGATGCTTAAACGTCCGTATAGTTTTGATATATTACATAAGTGTAGGTCAACTGCCAAATTTTTTCCTATCTTCAGCTATGTGGCTGAGACATGGACAGTAAAGAAGGCCCATAGAGATCGGATTGATACCTTTGAGATATGGTGCTGGAGGAAGATGCTTCAAATAACTTGGACAGCATTCCACACCAACCAATCCATCCTTCACACTCTAGGTGTAAAAACTAGACTCTCATCTGTCTCCGTAGAATCTCAGAGTTCTTTGGACACATCGCCAGAAAAGATGGCCACAACCTCGAACAACTGATGGTTACTGGGAAGGTAGACGGACGACGCCCCAGAGGTAGCATCCCTATAAGATGGTCTGACCAAATCCGCACATCTCCGGATACCGGACTTCATGACGCACTGCACGTAGCCAAAGACAGACACAGATGGCGAACTATTGTCAAAAAGTTGAAGCCTCAGAGTAATCACGACCCTCACCAATGAGGAATACAATGCGAGCAGGAGGAAGTAAACTGCTGCCTTAAATACCCTAAAACCCAAATGATTGCATATTAGGCAATATTTATTATTACACTCCAGATATTGTTCTTTGAAAATTACTTATTTATTACATTTTAAGTTAAGATCCACTAAAAATAATTATTTATTTTGTGGGGTAGAGTTTGTGGAGAACACTGGAGTGTAAAGCGAAAGCTAGGGTTTGGGTGGGGGGCCATAGTGCCCTTCGTGGAGGAACTTCAGTACTTTTACTTAAAGAAGAGGATATACCCCACCTGAGGATCCCACGTCTCCTTAAGTGATAGGTTACGAGGATGTGATTTAAACTCTGGCAGAGCAAGTGCACCAGGTCACTAATTAATAGCATTAATTTCCACTATAACTATATCTTGAGTCTGTGTCTGTAAGTGCAACAAGCGTAAAATTGTAATAATGAAAAGTGTGACAAATATGGAATGGACACTGTTTGTTTTTAGGGTTCCGTACTCAAAGGATAAAACGGGGCTCTATAACTAAGACCCCGCTGTCCATCCGTCAGTGCGTCTGTCAGCAGGCTGTATCACATGAACAGTGATAGTTAGACAGTTGAAATTTTCACAGATGATGTATTTCTGTAGCCGCTATCACAACAAAAACAGTTAAAAACAGAATATAAGAAATATTTTAGTAGGCTCCCTTACAAGTGACGTCATTTTTATAGATGATGTCTTCAAAAGTTCATAGATAATGGTACGGAGCCCTTCGTACGCGAATCTGACTCGTACTTGGTCGTGTTTTCCTAAGTGATATCAGTGTAAGTATAAATATAACTCCGCAGTTAATTCTTCAAAAAGGCTATGGCCAAATTTAATGAAAACAGATTGTTTTTTTTATTAATAAAAATAAGGGACGAGACAAGCGAGGCGTTCAACTGATGGTAATTGATACGCCCTGACAATTAGAATGCAGTGCCGCTCAGGATGATTGGAAAACCCTAATATTGTGAGCGGCACTAAAATTGCGCTCGTCACCTTAATACATAAGATGTTAAGTCTCAATTGCCCAGTAATTTGACTAGCTACGGCGCCCTTCAGACCGAAACACAGTTATGTTTACACATTATTGCTTCACGGCAGAAATAGGCACCGTTTGCTACCCATAATCTAGCCGGCTTCCTGTGCAAAGGAGCCTTCCACTGGTGAGTAATTATTAATTGTGTACCTAGGTAACACTAAAAATGTTTAGAAAATGAAAATAGCTTTAATGTAGAAAGTTGCCAATACTTTTATTGTTTTTCGAAGTAATCTCCGTTCCTCTCTACACATCGTCGCATTCGATGGAACCACTGAGAAAAGCAGTGGGCCCATTCTTCCTTAGGGGTCTCTTCTATGGCATTTTCGTACGCTTTCACCGCATCTTCAGGGCTCGTAAAGCGAATACCTCGAATTTTGTTTTTAGTTCTTGGGAATAGATAAAAGTCCCAGGGCGCCAGGTCAGGACTGTATGGCGGAATACTCATTATATCGGCTCCTGCCATAGTCAAATATTCAACAGTTTTGTGGAGTGTGCTGAAGCATTGTCGTGATAAAGGAGGATCCTACTTCGAAGGCGCTGCTGTCGAATTTTTTCCAAGATAACAGGCAAACAGCGATTGACATACCAGTCTACAGTAACTCTTCTCGCATCTTCTAGCACAAATTTCCCGAAATGACCTTTCCGACCAAAGAATGAGGCAATCATCTTTTTCCTTGACTTCTTCCTTTCTTTACCATAGTTGGCCGATCCTCGAAAGGAAACATCAACTGAGCTGATTGTCTTTTGTTTTCGGGTTCGTAGAAATATATCCAGCTTTCATCTTCTGTGACGATGTCAAATACAGCATTTGAGTCACCGCCGTTGAACTTATCTAACATTTAGCGACACCAGTCCATGCGAAGGTGTTTCTGGTCGACGACCAGTAAAAAGTTAAAGTATGGGGTATCTGTACAAAGCTTCCTGACGCCTAAATGTTCGTGTTATATTTTTTGAACTTGACTCATACCAATGCCTAGGCTTGCACGTATCTGCTGATAGGTCACTCTCGTTTCTTCCTCTATCATGCGTCGCACAGCACTGTTGTTTTAGGACGTCGATCACGCGGATCATCATTGAGAGTTTAAGCGTGAACGTAGCAACGTTCACGCTTAAACTCGTTAAACCAATTGTAAAAAGTGGCTTCATTAAGAAATGTTAATCGCAGCCTATCACAGCTTTTTTGTTGAGTAAGCCCACAACGAAAGTCATAATAAATAATTGACCGAAAATTTTCTCGCGTTAGGTTCATTTTCACGTGTAACAAAAGTTTTAGGTTTGTCGCCAATTCACAAAAACAAATGACAAAGGAATGCAATACACTACATTAGGTTACCAAAGAGTTCTAAAATTGAAATTCAAAAATAGTTTTCATTAGCAATGTTTCTAACTGGCCAGTTCTAAACATTTTCAGTGTTACCCACGTATTGTTGCCGTGAGAGAATAACAATCAAACAGACACAGATAATTTTACATGTATGATAAAAATTGATGGTGGAATACTTTTACTGAAATAGGTACCGTGGTTCCAAAGGTTACCTTCGCATACTTTAAATTCAAATATTTTGAATCAAAATTGGATATAATATCATTTATTGAACGTCAAAAACTACCACCCATTTGAAAAAGTATGCCTCAGACCTGAGAAGAACGGGCGCAAGAAACTCAGCGGGCTTCTTCTTTCATAAAAAATATGGTATCGTACAATTTAACTTATTATTTAATAGCCTGAAGGTGGTCGTTTCATTCCCAACAAAAGTCATTTATGAGTAACCTTTACCACACAATTTTTTTTAACAATTCTTTTGAATTTCGTAATACATTTGTTTTGAACATCTTCTGGGATCTTGTTGTATATCGCCTCCTAAGACTTACTAACTTGACTTAGCAGAGTAGTAGGCATTATAAGTTTATGTCTGCTCCTGTTGTTAACATTATGGTAATGACAGTTTCTCGCAAATTCACTTATGTGCCTATGTACATACTTAAACATTATTAAAATTTATTGAGATGCAACAGTTAAGATGTTAAGTTAAGCATTCAGAAACTTACGAAATACCAATTCTTTATAATTGCGACAGAGTTATTATGTTATGGATTAACAGGTAAGAGTTATACAATCGTAAAACTGTCGAACGGCGTGTAGAGATTATTGAACTCGACAAGTTAAGTTAACATTTAAGTTAACGAAACACAAACCGAAGGTAACTCTACTATATCTTACCTCTTGAATTATACTTTAGTTGTAATGAATATAGTAAAATAAAATACAGACACTATAATTTTAGTATTATGTCACTTACCATCTCAATATCCCATCCTAACTCTTGATTCAAACCAATTATAAACACATTTCTTTCAAACTTGAATGTTGCACTGGAACAATAAAAAGTTGTCTAAGCACAAGTTTTCTATTTAATTAAACTTAACACACTAATGAACACTGCATAAATGTCCACACTTCATTCTAACTTATTTTTGATAAACCGGCGCGTCTTCTAATATTTTGTTAAAGTTAGAAAGTTACGTATGAAACAGAATGGCATGCGCCTACGCAGGTTTCGTTAAACTGTTTGCGCTGCGGTTGCCTGGTGATATTACCGTGGTGGCTCTACGTTTAGTATCAGTGTTGCCAGTTCTGGAAGTACCAAAATTGTAGAAATTTAACTATTCCGGGCTGACTAAAAAAATTCACTATGGATCGAATGCCTTTAGTTACAATTAAATCTAGTTTTTTAAAATTTCTTTCATTCATTGATATAAATTTGTTCTATTGTACTTTATGTTATACTATTTAAAAGTTTTGTTTTGTGTTTAATCATTGGTTTTACCAATTATGTTATACTTCTTCTTACTTCTATCTATATAATATATATATATATATATATGGTCATTGTTTGAGGCTCAATCGCCTAAACCACTGATCGTATCGACATGAAACTATCACCATTAGATGCGAAATTTATCCTAGATGGTTTATGGCTAATTTTCGAATTCCAAACTTTCTTCATTAATTTATTTCCTTTTAAAATTCGCACAGCGAAGCGGGCGGGAACGGCTAGTATATTATAAAGGTGAAGTGTCATTTGTATGATTGAACGTGCTGATCTCTAAATATAACAGTCTGTATTGTTTATGATAGCCGGATTTATGAGGTTAAGGTAAAAGCTATCTATAATCAGGCTACACATATCAAGTAGCCTTAAATATAGATATTTTTAAGTTGAAATTAATAAAATACAAAATACTTACAAAACAAAACATATCTTATAACTATATGTACAATACTACGACTACATAAAATTAAAACTATCATTATGTGGAAGCGTACCAAGAATACTGGCAGAATTACCGCGTTGGATAGCTAGGCTGATCCGTTGACCGAAATAGCTGCCAGCGCTTGGGTTTCCAGTAGCCTTATTGAGGCGCGCAGATAGTATTTTGAACATTCTCCGCGCCTCTAGGCCTCACGGGCCAAGTGTCTCGACACCAAACGGCACAAAGATGTATTAAGTAAGTAGTTTTAAGTAAGTCGGAAGAAAAAGTACTCCCTTTTTCCTCTTATTGTTCAAAACAAACATGCAACAAAGTTACACATCTAAATACTACGAAAATCCCTAAAGGTTTATCCGGAAATTCGTTTATTCTAATATGTAATATATTACTTAGCATTTCTGTACCATATATGTTAGTAGTGAAATACTAGTAATACTGTAATAGTAAATACGACGCTTTACAAATATTATATTGATTCAAATTAAATTATTTTAATTTAAATCTCTTATTGATGCCTCAGACCTGAGAACAACGGTTACAAAAACCTCAGCGGTCTTCTTTTTTTTGTTAAATTTCGTAACAATTAAGATTTATTAATTAAATAAACCTGAGTGAGGTCCCTCTATTCCCAATCCTTGCTATAATTATTAAGTAAGTAATTTATGTTATATTAGCCTCCACCACATTAAAGTTTTTTAACAATTCCTTTAAATTTCGTAATACTAAGTAAATCTTAAAAATCATGCTTTAAATTCGATACTTAGTACCTATATCCAGAATGTCCTATTTTTTATACACAAGCCTTAATAGATATTTTTTGACAAAATACTATTTAATGTATGTTAAAGCCTCATGGCATAGTTGATTACACTTTCGTGGATTTTTAAGTGTTTAATATTTAAATATAATTGAGAGAGTTTAGAGTTTTATCGTAAAAGTTTATCACTACTACTCTTTGAGTAGAACTACTGCTATAGCTGGCAACATTGGTATTATGTAAAGCAAACAGACAGGTATATTCTGTGTCTCTTTCTGTTCGCCGGAATGTGACCCGCTACGGCGCTATCACCTTGAAGGCCGCGTAAGCTCGTAAGCTCGCGTTAAGTCTTCAATGGCAACAAAAGCTTACGAGTTATATCAGAAAAAATACGCAAATGAACAATTGATTTATTTTTTATTATTATAGTTTTTGTTGTTAGATTTTTTATAAAAAAAAATATTTTCAATTTATTTCATAAGTGTGTTTATTAATTATCTATATATAACTACTACAATATCAATCAATATTTTTTTTTGTGATAAATGAACGTTTTATGACTCACTGACACCAATTTTACGATTATTTAAATTTTTGTCTGTCTGTCTGTATATACTTCTATAACACCAAAACGGCTCCAATATTGATGAAATTGAAGTGTAGTTAGTTAATGTGACTGGTTAATATATAAGATATATATGACGACTATATTTTGCACGCGACGTCGGCCGCATAAATTTCGCAATCGCAGTTTCCGGAAGTGTGGAATGAGCTTCCGGGGCGATACGACATGGGTACCTTCAAAAAAAGCGCGTACACCTTCCTTAAAGGCCGGCAACGCTCCTGTGATTCCTTTGGTGTTGCAAGAGATTGTGGGCGGCGGTGATCACTTAAAAACAGGTGATTCGTACGCTCGTTTGTCCTCCTATTCCTATTATATAAAAAAAAAATGTTATAAACCTTTCCTACTCAAGGTGTGTGTTCATTTTCATGATTGGTTGTTTACTTATGGTGTGAAATATTTGATATCTGTTTTGCACTGTTTTCGTTTGTACGCGTACTACAGACAGCCTGAGGCTCAATCACGATATGGATAGCTTGGCACGCTGCTTATTGTAATCATAAGAAATAAATTCCAACATATTGAAAACAAGAAAATTTGAAAGGGGTGTGTAGTAAGAACATGTGATTGTGTTAATGATATACTTAAATATGTAAGTTAATAAGACTATGTAGTCATTTGTTTTCATTAATTTTTCATTGCATGTTTATGCGGATGAGTGTATTGCAAATAATATTTGCCGATTTCATATATGATTGGGTCTGAGGCAGTCTCTTTTGAATGGGTGGTAGTTTTTGACGTTCAATAAGTGGTTTTGAATCCTATTTTGAATAAAAATATTTGAATTTGAATTTGATTTTCTCGATCCAGGTAATGTTAGTCTGTTATTTTGTATAGCTATGAATGTTTGCCAAAAACGCGTTTTTGTACAACTTAAGTAGATAAATTGGGCTTAGGGCAAGTGTAATTACATAATTATTTCTTAAAATTGAAATATTGTTTAATCTATGACCAGTTCAGCGGGTTCAAAACGTCATGCATATTATTATATGCTATATTTAGCGAGAGTACTTAGGCACAGCTAAGGGTACTAAAAATATACCAGCTTTATTTTGATAGTGGACCAACCAGTGGGAGGCTCCTTTGCATAGGATGCTGGCGATATTATGGGTACCACAACGCCGCTTTTTTCTGCCGTGATACAGTAATGTGTAAACATTATTGTGTTTTGGTCTGAAGGGCACCGTAGCAAGTGAAATGACTAGGTAAATGAGAGTTAAGATCTTATGTCTCAAGATGACGAGCACAATTGTAGTGCCGCTCAGAAATTTTGGGTTTTTGAATCCTGAGCGGCACTGCATTGTGATGGGCAGGGCGTATCAATTTATTATTATTATTTGAAGAGGGTGGCTATTTCCTAGTCCTAAAAGATTCCTAGTAACACCGCGTCCAGAATTGGACTATTGTGTTCGCCACTCATACTAAAGCTCATCGTCAAGCCCTGCCGCCTTTACGAACCGCAGTAGTTTCTTGACGCGAGTGTTGCAAACACTATATGGTGGCACGAAGTAGTCGCCAAAAATTGTATTACGCTTATGCATTAGTGGGCTGCAGTCGCAGAGTAGATGAATAGGTGTTTCATCATCCTCAAGGCAGAACCTGCAAGCTTTGTCGCTTTTGATGCCGACCACACTGAGGTGCTTGTTTAGGCGACAGTGCCCGGTTAGCATCCTAGTGAGTATGCATAGATTTTTCCTGTTCAATGATAGGGCTTCATTCGCATAGCTACTGTTGAATGCCCTTATCAGTGCTTTAGAGTGGTTTAAACCTGAAGAGTTGTTCCAGCGTTTAAGTGCTTCTTGTTTACATTGGTTACTCAGGGTGTGTAGGATGGCGCTCTTGGGCAGTCCACAAATGGGTTCCGGACCATATTGGACTGCTTTAGCCCCAGCTCTTGCGAGCTCGTCGGCCATTTCATTGCCTATGATTCCGGCATGCCCTGGGACCCATTTGAGAATCACTCTGTTTTTCATGCCTAATGAATTCGGACATTCAACGCAATTATTGACTAACTTAGACGACGTCAAGTCAGCGTCTAAAGCTAACAATGCTGCCTGACTATCAGAGTGAATGTATATGTTATGATTGAAGTAGCCTTTTTGGATATTGGTTTCCGCGGTTATTCCAGGATGGCGTACACCTCTGCTTGAAATATGGATGTAAAGCATCCCAGGTTTGTGCAGGATTTAAACCTGGGGCGTTCTCCATAGTCCCCACAGCCAACTTCATTTTCCATTTTGGACCCATCGGTGAACCACATGAGGCTCCCGTCCTTCCACGTGACTTTGTTGTTCATCCAGTCGTCCCTGGAAGGTAGTTCCACGATGTAGTGTTTAACAGAGAATTGTGGAATCATCTGATCAGGTAACATGCCTAATATGTGGTCTCGCAGAACTGAGTCCTCTAAAGTCCTAAGCGTTTGCGACATCCAGTTACATGAACCCCCCTGGGCGATTGCCCTCAGCATGCTTGCCTTCGCCTCTTGCTGTATGAACAGTGGAAGAGGCGGTAGGTTTAGCATTGCTTCAATTGCCGCACCAGGAGTAGACGTCATGGCCCCGGTTACCAACATACAGGCAAGTCTCTGCAGGCTATTTAGTCTGTCTGCAGTTGTTTTCTGGCTGGCTTTGTTCCACCACACAATGGAGGCGTATGTGATTGTTGGTCTCACAATTGCTGTGGATAGCCATAGGAGGATCTTGGGGCGCATTCCCCATTGTCTCCCTACCAGACGTCGACATACACCCAAGGTTGTTTTGGCCTTTTTCACGGCTTTGTTGATGTGAGAATTCCATGTGAGTTTCTGGTCGAATGTGACTCCCAGATACTTAACCTCAGCTGAGAATTCTAAAGTAGAGCCATTCAAGGTTTCAGTTTGTTAAGTGTCCGTTTCCTCGTGAATGGCACAATAACAGTCTTTCCTGCGTTGACTGACAGTTTGTTGGCTGTACACCACTGTGAGATGGTGTTTAGCTTAGTAGGCTTTGGCAGAAACTTCTGACGATAATAACTAGGTCATCTGCGTACCTTAGTGCATCAATCCTGAGTTCTGCCAGCTTACTAAGTAGTTCGTCTACTGCTAGTGTCCATAGAAGTGGAGAAAGAACGCCATCTTGTGGGCAACCTCGCGTAGTGTATAGCTCCAGTGATGTCTCATGGAGGGAGATTAGAGCTTTGCGATTTGAGAGCATTGACTTTACCCATTTGACAGTGGTGGAGTCTACATTTTTGTTAATTAGTCCCTTCACTAGCGTGTTTATCGGGGTATTGTCAAAGGCGCCCTCAATGTCTAGAAACGCACAGAGTGCAATCTGTTTGTCTTGTAACGCCTTCTCGACTCTATCCACAAGTTGTAGAAGGGCCGTTTCTGTAGACCTGCCTCTACAGTAGGCGTGTTGAGAACTATGAATTGGCTTTAGGCTTAGAGCATCCTCTCTTGTGTGTCTGTCCAAGACTTTCTCAATAACCTTCAGGAGAAAGGAGGTAAGGCTTATGGGTCTGAAGGAGCTTGGCAGGGAGTAGTCCTTTCTGCCTGCCTTAGGTATAAATAGTACTTTAGCCTTAGTCCATTGTTCTGGAAGATAGCCCCAGGCAAAGCTTACCCGGTATATCTTGACTAGTAGCGGTACTAGGATATCCAAGCCTTTTTGAAGAAGCGCTGGAAAAATGATGTCTAGACCGCTTGACTTGTAGGGTTTCAGAGTCTTGATGGCGCACCTTATATCCCGGGGTCTGATTATCTTTGCCGCTCTACGCCAGTCCTCGTCAAGAGGCCGTTGTGTAGGCGTTGCTACAGATGGTTGATGGGTAGCCCCCGGAAAGTGGTGGGCCATCGTCGGATGTAAACGATCCATCTGGTCTCTTAAGCAGGCCAATTTGGCTAGGTTTGTCCTTGGCGAGCAGTTTGTGTACTCGGGCTCCTTGGGGAGTTTTAGATAAATCCTCGCAGAACCTCTTCCAAGATGCTCGTTTGGCCTTCCTAACTTCTCTGTTGTATTCTGTTAGGGCTTCTTTGTAGGGTTCCCATTATTGGGTCTTTTTAGCCCTGTTAAACAGCCTTCTGGATTTCTTCCTTAGTTTGTTCAAGTTTGAATTCCACCAAGGCACTTTCCTGTTTGAGTGTTGTAAGGAGAGAGGGCAGCTAGCCTCGTAGGCGTCAGTGATGCCATCCGTGGTTACTTTCACTGCAAACTCTAGCTCATCCAGGGTTCTGATGCGCTTAGGGATGTTCTCCAAATTACTCCTGAGTTTCTCTTTGTAGACAGTCCAGTTTGTTTTCTTTGGATCCCTAAACGTATATGTTTGTTTTTCGAGGCAAGCCAAGATGTCAAATGCTATGTGTCGGTGATCCGATAGCGAAATTTCATCACTGACTCGCCAGTTTGATATTCGCCTGGCAATGTTGTCGGTAGCAAAAGTAATATCTAGAACTTCCTGCCTGTTCGAGGTAACGAAGGTTGGCTTATTACCTCTGTTTAGTACCTGTAGGCCGTTAGTGTCTAAGAAATTAAGAAGTTGCTCACCTCTGTGGTTGACGTCGCTGCTTCCCCAAGTTGTGTGGTGCGCATTGACGTCGGCCCCGACAATCAGTTCGGCGTTGTTGCGTCGTGCATACTCGACCACTCTCGCCAATTCTGTTGTCGGGTCTCTTTCTTCATATGGAAGGTACGCCGAGCAAACGATCACCTTGGTGCCTTCCCGAGGATCTCACTACTCGCGAGGCATTTCTCCATTACTGCAGTAGCAGCTTTGGCGTGGTGGAGGTTTGCCTGGAGTATCCTCGCCCTATTACTGCGGTGCGTCATTGGATCCCACCGGAGGTGGAAGGCTTAGGTCGGTCTGTCTTCTGGTATGGGTGTTTCCGCCCGCGGCCAGAATTAGCCCGACTCTGATCCTTCCCTCCCCTGAGGGGACCTGAGACGTTCCTCGACATCGGCCCTTTGCCCCGGGACGTAGTTGTGGGGGCAGCCGGCCGTTGCGGGGTCCTTGAGATCCCGGATGTTCCTGGTCGCACAGGCCCACTGGTCTGGGTGGGTTGCTGTCCACTCGCTGCTGCGGAATCCTCAGAGACGCCCTTGATCTTAAAATTAATCTTTCTAAAACCAAGGGCAGCTCTGCACTCGGACTCTTTCAGAGTCTCCGCGGAGGGATCGTCCAAGGAAAAAGTGACCACTTGGCCTCCCTTGTCCACCCTCGCGTGGAGCACCTTCCAGTGTTCGGTGTTCAGTCCCGCATTTTGCGCTCGGATCAGCTACAGTGCCTCTTCAACTGTGTCAGCCTCAGTGTTCGGCAGAAAAGTCATGGCTATGGAGGGTTTGGGCAGTTGTTCCTCCGACATGCATGAGAGCTCTGCCTCCGGCCACGGCTTCAGATCCTTGACTTTGTCGACAAGCCACTCTCGGCTGAAATCATTTTCACAAGTCACCAGTATTAAGCCAGGCTTGTGGGCCAAGCCCAAAAATATCGGCCCGGTACCTTGTTCAGCCCCGGTGATCAAAGCAAGAAGTGCGCGGCGCACTTTCCGCATTCCGTCCTCGCTCATAGTATGGGTATGTCGAATGCCCACACGTGAGGACCCGGTTACCTCCTTGAAGCTAGGTCTCCCCGAGGTTGACTGAGTGTCATCTAGCCTGGGGACCTTCTTCGGCTGGGTTTTCGGAGAAATCTCCTCTGACCTGCCACGTTTTTCAGCTTTCGCTTCAGGTGGTGGAGGGTTGTGACCTGCTTTCTGTAGGTCATTCCAAGGCATTTTGGCTAACGCCTTGGCTTCCTCTACAGACAGCTTCTTTGGCTTCGTCTTTATATTTCTCAGTTTCGAGTCTGTTTCCGTAGGCGTTGTGGTTTCCTTAACGGTTGCCAGCTCGCCTGGGATTAGCCTCGGCCTCAGCCTGAGGTAAGTTTTCGGTTCCCTTGGGGGCGTCTAGCCGCTCACCCTCGGGTTCCGAGATAGATAGGTTTGCACCTATTTTGGATAAAATCGAATTTAAATATATTATTTTCCTCCACTTTGTTCCCACGAGAAGCTATCGAAATAAAGGTCACGAACCAGCAGAGCCCCGCTTACTGGCCGAAGGGCATAAAATAACACTCCGAGGTGCCCAGGTATCGGAGGTAACCGTGAGCTCTCCTCCAGACACGCAGCCCTCGTCACGGTACGTCTCACAACTTGGCTTGGATTCCCTCCTCCTTTATCCGGGCTTGGGACCGGCACCATACCAACCCTTTGATATAGGGCAGGATATGGAGGCGGAGTTAAAATCGTATCAATTACCATCAGTTGAACTGAGCTGTCCTGCTCATCTCATCCCTTATTGTCATAAAAAAAAGTCAAGATGAAATGAGAGACTGTAGATAGCTCAGTAGATACTGTTTGAATACTTCGAATTTATATTATTAATTATTATTAGGTACTCATAAAATTTTAAACGTGAAATCAAAAAAGAAAGCCTTTATGCCTTAAATAATAATAATATTGGCACACCTTTCCCCAAATTATCTTGCAATTAGGCATAACCTGTGCATTGAGTAACAGGTAACGATATATTTAATACTATATACTTACTTAAACATACATAAATACAAATAAACTTGCATGGCTCGGAAACAAACATCCATATTCATCATTTAAATGTATGCATCTACAGGAACTCGAACCCGAGACCATTAACTCGTAGGCAGGGTCACTAACCACTGGGCTATATGGGTAGTCAAACCCTTTCATGCGCAGAATGTGTAACTTCAACTTCTATATTGATATACAGGGAAGTATTATTTATTGGAGATTATAGACAGTACCGGATTTACCACGTAGATAGCAATTGCTACGGGCCCCACGTAAAACGGGGCCCCGCATATCTACCTCCGCCTGAGCCTTCATATTTATACTTGGTACATACTGGTATAGGTACTAGATAATGATGATACATATCTTATCCCTAATTGCTATAATAGACAATGAAGTCCTAATAATTTTTGCCATATCGTAGTTTAGCCGAAGAGAAGTTGGAGATCAAGCAAGCCCTCTCGACCAAAAGTCAACATTTTTCAAAATGCAAAAGCAAGTATTATCTAAATGAAAGTAAACTATACTCCTATGATATTGGTCAATGGCCTAGCAACTTTCATTAATTTTTATTAAATTATTCAAAATAAATTATATTATTAGTCTGCAAACAGAAGCTGCAACATGTTATTTTTAACACTGATTTGTTAAGTTCGATTTAATATATATTTTTTGGCAAGGTTTATAGTGCCTATTAAAATACATTTTGTATACTTGCCTTGATTATTAAGTATATTAATTCAAAAAGTATGGAGTATTAAGTTTTTTTTATGAAAATAAGGGACGAGACAAGCAGGACCCATTACACTACAGTGCCGCTCAGGATTCTTGAAAAACCCAAAGATTCCGAGTGGCACTACAATTGCGCTCGTCACCTTGTGACATAAAATGTTAAGTATCATTTGCCCAGTAATTTCACTAGCTACGGCGCCCTTCAGACCGAAAACAGTAATGTTTACACATTACTGCTGCACGGCAAAAATAGGTGCCGTTGTGGTACCCATAATCTAGCCGGCTTCCTGTGCAAAGGAGCCTCCTACAGGTAAAGTAAGTTTTATACTTTTTAATACTATATCTCGTAGCAGACCAAGGGCAAAGGCCTGAACAGAACTTGGTACGGGCCCCTCGCTTGCCTTTATCCGGTACTGATTATAGAGTTGTATGAGCATTGGTTGACGGTTCCCACACGCATGTTATAACCGAATCCAATCTACAACGTGACCAATTAACAAACACCAAAACAATAAGTAAGTTCTAAGCTGGTATGTTCGAGGTACCTAGAATTAATAACTACTACGGTGATAGAACTATGAAAAAACGCCTACCGTATTTTTTAAACAGCTTGCCTGAGGTCATCCGGCTAGAAACCAGTAAGAGAAAATTTAAAACTAAACTTAAGAAATAAGTATTTATTATCAACATTGCCTTAAAACTAGATTTTTTACTATGTTGTTATCAATATTTGTTGATTACATCCGTATAAAAACAATGTTTTCCAAGAGACTTGATCCTGCAGACAAACTGTCCAAACTCTTTTGATTCTTTCGGTAAATGATTAAAACTGTTACAATGATATTTAAACCCGACAGACAATTCAATTCAATCAATAGAAACAAAATGTAAGTATTCGGGAATAATGTAGTCTAAAGCCATCGGGCATGTAATCTAATTAGTTAAAAATGAAACAAAAACCTTAAACTACCGTTTTTTAAAGTATTAAGATGGATATAGTATATAATCCACAAGAGATATACATATGCCATCGCGAACTATTCTGTCTACCTATATAAGGTATACAATTCCATCATACATAATTTAGTTATATCTCAAAGGGCTTAAAAAGCGCTATACATTGGTGTTAACAGCATGAAAGTCAGTGCAATAGTTTTTTTTATCACGAACAGACAGACAGACAGACGCGGCGGAGTACTTTGTTTTACAGTATGAAGTGACTACATAAAACAAATGAAAACATTATAAAACGACCCGTTATTATTTACAAACAATAAAATCTGATCTGAGTCATCATTTCTTCTTTGGTATTGAAAACATTGTTGAAAACAAACTAGATGTTGACTAATTCTCAAAAACTATACATGGCTATCTTTATTGAACTTTTAATATTAGGGTGATGGCTCATAACTATTAAATTCAGTTTTCTTACATCCTTTTTGTAGGAAATAATAAATTAATAATTATACGTGTATTTTATCCATAAAATAACTCCGACCGAAGCTTTTGTTTGAAACGAAATTCAGTTTTTTTTACATCCTCGCTATCGATGCTTGCAGCACGCATTCTGTCAATTCTATGTCAAATGTCATACATAAAGTTACATTAAAAAAGTTTATATTGTCCAAAGCTCTAAGGTTAAATTAGAATAAATGTAAGATGGTGTTAATAATTTTTAATGGGTAGAAATATTTTTTTCTTTCATAAGAACTTTCAACTGACTATAACAAACACAACAAAAAATAGCGAAATATATAAACTTCCCGAATTATTGAAAATTTTCATTTTCTTACAGGGAAGTAAGGAATCTTGCATATTAGCTTTATTTATTTACCGTGTGTAGTATTTAAGCACAAGCAGGCCTGTCTCACTCCCCGTGTAGGTATCGAAATCGTAAATACGCCCGGCGGCCTCTACAGAGAGGCTATCCAGTATGGATCTTCGAGTCAGCACTTTGGCACGAGTATCATGTTGACACACAGTTGACACTAGATGTCGCTAAACATTTGACAGTAGCTTTAGAATGCCACTGTCACTTGCATGCTGCACTAGTTTGAAGTTACAATGTTGTGACTGACAACAGTCACCAAGTAAAATCTGTAAAATTGCAAACAGACAGTATTTTGAATTTAATACCGTTCAAGTTTTTACTTTATAATATAAAGAAATATTATTAAATTACTAGGAAATAGGTTTGTGTGGTTGAGAGTTGCTACAGAGGGTTGATGTGGTTACAGTAAACACTTTATTGTTCTACTATAAAGTAACTTTCTATTTCTATAAGTAAGTACCTACATATTATTGAAAATATTTGTAATACTACTTGACTAACATTTTCCCAATATATTTTTATTAAATTCATCTGTCACACACATTACCCTGGATAATCCCAAAACTGCTTACAAGTTTTATATTCTGTTATCTTGCCCTGCCCATTACAATGCAGTGCCGGATTCTTGAGAAGCCTAAAAATTCTGAGCAGCACTATAATTGCGCTCGTCACCTTGAGACATAAGATGTTAAGTATCATTTGCCCAGTAATTTCACTAGCTACCGTGCCCTAAAGATTGAAACATAATAATGCTTACACATTACTCCTTCAAGGCAGAAATAGGCGCCTTTGTGTTACCTATAATCAAGTGCATCCTGTGCAAAGGAGCCTCCCACTGGCAAAAGTTAAAAGATTACCGTTAGATAATCAATCACATATTCTATTTTAAACATATTATGCTGTGTATTACAGAAATGTCTCACCCGTTGTCCCAGTGGAAATTGCAAGCATTGGCTGCACAAAAACGTGATAATGAACTTCGGCGTTCTGAAGAACTGAAAAAAGTTGCAAGCTACTTTGAATTAAATACAAATAAATCAAAGCACCATGAATGTTGGACAACAGAAGAATATTATGAAAAGGCGAGGAAAGAAGCTCAATTGTTGAGTGAAAGGAAGATTAAGCAAGTGTAAGGATTCTTAATTAAATATTAAATCTTTATAAAATATCTGTTTATTTAATTTGTCTGTGTGTGTGTTTTTTTTTCTTGCCACATCTTCTATTTTAAAGTTGATTCTAATGCAGTAGTAAATGGTATAATTTATTATTTTAAATTTAATTTATTTTTGTTTGTGTTTGAAAATATTGTTAGTCCTTGTATATTTTAGAATAGAAAAAGGCATGTGACACTGGTGTCTATATTAAGAGGGTTGCTTAAGAAATCTGTCAAACAAGAAATTAACTTTTACTTCCACATAATATCACGCAATTTGTCATGTAAAGAAACCCGACCTCTCTCAAATTTAGTAAACCATCGCCTCATGGTGCTCAAGCAAGGTGCTTCTCTCCCAAAAGCATTTTGAAGACAAGTGGCACAGTGTTGCAGAGAGAGAGAACTTTTAAAATCATAAAAAATTATCACTCTAAAATCTTTTTGACTAATTCCACTTTGGCTATGTATGTAGATCTTTGATGTGTGATAAAAAACAATTGACAAATGATTTCCCACCAATTGTTTTATTTTTATTACTAAAAAGGTTGCAATGTTTCCAAAATATAACATTTGAAATTCAAATAGTTCCGATTAGCTAGAAGTGCAAAACTTTTAGTGTGCTTCATGTATTTGAACGTTGCTTGGACAACAGAATTAGTTTTTAGACTTTTCACATATACTTAAATGTTTTTGTTGCTATTTAAGCAATGTTTTGACCAAAAATCCGAAAGAAGAAGAAGACCAAATATCCATCTTGTCCACTAGCATATAAGATGCCTTTCATAAAATATAATGTCCCATCCTTGTCGTAACTAGTCTAACATTTGTGAGATATCACATATTCTTCAAATTTGATATTTAGAAATTATTAAATTTAAACCACAGTTCCAAGATAACTTTTATATCCATTCAATTTTTTTTAAATAACAATTGAAAATATTACAATTAAAAATCTGTTATATATGTAACATCCGAACTCGTACATAACGTAAAATCTTGAGGTATCAATGGACTTTCAACCAACTTCTAATTATAACAATATTAGCATTAAAAATAAAAAGTATAGAATATTCACTTTATATATATTCTCATTAGGGTTTTTAATATCAGGAACATTTGTTGTATCAACAACTTCTTCATCCATATTTCTCTGGCACATTTAGGAGTAATTCTTTGAGAATGAATCTTCATAATGGGCCACATAATTGCTTAAAAAATTAGGAATATATTGAATATAATTTAGGCATTTTTTAAAAACTCAAAAGTTGTGCTTTAAAAAGTCTAGATAAATATCAGATTGTATATGTGAGTTCCCAAATTGACTTCATAGACATCCACTTATACCCCCTTACTTATTCATAATGGTCTGCTAACTTTAAACAACCGCTTAGGAGTGTTTTTTTTTCATTCTGACTTAGGTCAATAGAAGAAGACAGAGTGAGAATAAGCAATGCTTTAATTTAGCAGACTCTTATGAATAAGGGGGTATATGTTTATAAATTAATAAACTTTTTCTTAAACTTCACAATAACATCTGATCAATAATGAGACTTTTGTACAAATTTTTTGTTCATAATCTGTGTGTAATTCCCATTTATGGAATAGAATGTTGGTCACCTGATGCTAGAATGGTCGGATATGCTTTAAAAATGATGCAGTAGGTGAAAGTGATCACCTGCCATCAAATAAACTACATATAAACATATTCTGTTGATTGACATAATGAAGTTTAAAAACCCTGCTACCACCTGTTTTCTCTTATTGTGCTTTATTTTAATATTTCCAAATTTGTTTCAGACAATTAGAAGAAAGACGAAAGAAACTGGAATTGATGTTGTTTCAAGAAAATATGCAGTATCAGCAAGAGTTGAAGACATTGTCTGCCAAACCTAAACTATACCAGAATGGGTGAGCGTCCACTAGATCTAGTACTTGATATAAATGATCTTTAAGTTGGTATTTACATTCATTCAATTGTTATTAACCGACTTCAAAAAAGGAGGTTCTCAATTCGTCGGTATTTTTTTTATGTTTGTTACCTCAAAACTTTCGACTGAGTGAACCGATTTAGATAATTATTTTTTTATTTGAAAGGTGGTGCTTCCCGTCTGGTCCCATTGTAATTGGTCCAGATCTGACGATGGCATCCATGAGAAAACCATGAAAGTCTTTAATTTACTATACATACATATAGCAAAGTGGATGATAAATTTACGAATAACTCAATATCGCGCCAACCGATTTCGATGATTCTTTTTTTATTGGAAAGGATATACTTCAAAGATAGTTTGGTGAGACGTTTGAGAGGTACTGATTACGGAATCCATAAAAAAGTAACAGAACTCTTCAATTCTTAGGAGCAAATTACCGATACTCGGCCGAATCTTTTTTATGATATCGGGATATTTAATTCATCTACCAACACATAGTTATGGTCTAGTAATTGTCGTAGTCGACTATGATGATCAATGATCCTTAACGACTTACAGTAAGGGTGCGATCTGTGGCTGAATTTCTTACTGTCTGTAATCAAATTGTAAAGCACTTACGTTCATTGGGCATTGAAAAGTTTTGTTTATCTACACATATTTAGACAAATAGTTAACAAAAAAAATAACAAAAAAAACAACCGACTTCAAAAACACTATTCCAAAACAATACATATAATGTGCACTAAAAATTTAAAAAAAAATCTTATTCTAATTACGATTTATTAATCTATTACGATTTTTGGAGTTGGTGTCATCCAAGATAGGTTTGTAACTACATATTAAGTTATAGGTGAGATGTGCTTGAGTCGTGAGAAGGCGAGAGCGGGTCGCGGCGGAAAGACACCGATTCCAAAAAATACTTAATTAGATTGTCTAAAAATACGCAATTATTTTTATGCTTTTTAGTGCACATTATAACTATTGTTTAGGAAGTTTTTGAAGTCAGTTGTTTTTTGTTATAATTATTTTTTAAATTTTATATAGAGCTTCAAGCATTACTGTCATTGAGTGAGAATTGTAGTCCTCCCTCCACCCGAGAAAATTTGTTGATTGTGATTCCATACATTCTTCTTCGTTTTCTAGTAGTTGATTTCTCAACAAATTAAACTTATATTAATTTTCTATTTTTGGTATAGCCATTGTTAAACAACTGTTCATCCCACACTACTCAAACTTCCTGTACTACGGTGTTCTGAATTTGAAAAAATGGTGGTAGTGTGACGAGGTGAACACTAATATCTAAGTTAGCTTCAGACCACAGCTTGAACTCATGAGAATCATCCAAACAAGCAAATCTGTAAAGTTTTGACCCGTCTGACCATTTGGCGGTAAAAAAAGGATTTAGCGGGATGTAAAACGCCACGTCAGCGGCGTCGCGCTGTTGATTGAGATGTTGTCGACGCTTCAAAAACTGTCGCAAATCATACTTAGGATATTACAATATATAAATAAGGTCAAAACTTTCCGTAGCTTTCCTAAGTGCTCTTTTTCCGTATTGTGAAATATACTTACTAATTCGTCATATTTCACGAACATCAATTGACATCAATATTTCATCAATTGACAAAACTTGATCCAACATTATAAGCATAGAAAACTGAAGATAATGTGTTGTGGATGCATGGATTAATAAATCATTGAGCTGAGTAGGCATATTTTAAGAATTTTCCAAGATTTCCTTTAATTTTCAGGTCTTATCTGAATAAAGTACCAACATCAGTACTCCAGGACATCAATCATGGTATTATTGAGAAGGAAGAACAGTTGAGGAGACAGGAAGCTGAATTGAAACTATATCATGCTTGGAGACTGCGGCAGCCAGAGTTGAGGGCTGCCTCATCACATATAGCCAATGGGAAACTTAAATCTGCTTGGTAAGAAGTTTGTAAGCGCTTATGTTTATATCATACTTCGGTTGTAAAACTACGGCTCGTCACAACCTCTGTCTAAACGTGATAAACTCAAAACTTCTGAACTGGTTTTAATGAGAAATCTAAGCTTCTTCCCGCGACTTCTACTATATTTCGGAATAATTTTTACCCTATGTCTGTTTGCCAGACGTGTTTGCAAAATTTAAGATGATTGGTTAAGTAGTTAAGGTGTACAAGTGGAACAAACAAAAAAACTGTAACATACTTAAGGCTTTGGAGGCAGTTTATACTTAAAGAACTTGCATGAAATGCATATGTTATGTCATAGGATGGAGCAAATCGTGGAAAAAGAAATGCAAAAGAAAAAAGAAGAAGAGGAAACCCGGAAGATATTGCAGGAAAGAGACGAAACACTCAGGAAAGAAATAGAGTTAGAAGAAGAAAGACTTCACAAAAAAGATTTGCAGATGAAGGTGAGTTGAAAGTATTATGTGATGCATCATTATAATCCTTTTATTCTGTACATATTTACAAGTAATACATTAATTGAAGTGTCTTTTGATAATATCAAAATAACAGCTTCTTGATGAAACGAAAAAGCGAGACGATAGAGGTGCCGTTGCTAGCGATTATTTATAAAACTATTATTTTGGCCGCCGCGCCAAATTATGATTTCAACAATATGGGTATCGTATCCGCAGTTCTCGAGGGTGCAGAGAACGAACTTGGGATCATTTTAGACATCCAAGATGGCTGAAATATTAAACTATTTTTAAGCTTGGTGAAAAATAGTAAACCTTACATTCATCCTGATACTCCTACATACCGCTGTTATGCTAAATCTGATATTTAAACCGGGAACAAAAAATATTTCGACAATAAGCATCATATTTTTGTGTTATGTTTTCAGGAGCTCAGATCTGACTTACAAGGACAAATAGCAGAGCTGAGTGAAAAGGAGACAGCCGTGAAAAAATTGAGAAATTTTGAAGACAAAGAGAGAATGATATTGGAGGAGCTAATTTTCCTTTCCAAAGAAAGAGAAAGGGAACATAATAAGCTAGTGGCAGAAAGAGACAGCTGTATTGTAAACATGGGCTTGCATAAATATAAGTTAAAGAAGAAGGTTATATCCATTTTGAATGAAATAGATTTAGATCTAAAGATGTTGGAAAAAATAAAAAGAGCTGTTATGAAGGTAAGTAACTTTTTTTTTTCATCGAAAAAATATGTTTACAAAGTAATATTTTTATAATTAAACTTATTATTTAATAGCCTGAGGGCGGTCGCTCCATTTCCAATCTGTGGTATTTTAACCACACAAACGTTTTTTAACAATTCTTTTGAATACGTTAATACTTTTGATTTGAACTATTTCTGGGATCTTGTTGTAATAGCATATACATCGCCCCACAAAAGACTTACTAACTCGACTTAGCCGAGTAGTAGGCATTATAAGTGTATGTCTGTTCCTGGTGTTAACATTGTGGTTATGGCAGTTTCTAGCAAATTCACTTATGTGCCTATTTTTTTTTATGGAATAGGAGGACAAACGAGCGTACGGGTCACCTGGTGTTAAGTGATCACCGCCGCCCACACTCTCTTGCAACACCAGAGGAATCACAAGAGCGTTGCCGGCCTTTGAGGAAGGTGTACGCGCTTTAATTGAAGGTACCCATGTCATATCGTCCCGGAAACACTGCACAAGGAAGCTCATTCCACAGCTTCGTAGTACGAGGAAGAAAGCTCCTTGAAAACCGCACTGTGGAGGACCGCCACACATCCAGATGGTGGGGATGATATCGTAACTTGTCGCGTGTCGTGCGAAGGTGAAGGTAAAATGCCTATGAACATACATTACATTATCAAGAATATATTGAGAAGCAACAGTCAAGATGTTAATTTTTTTGGAATTTGCTCTCAATGATTCTTTAGTACCTAGGCTGTAAATAGCGCGAATAGCCCTCTTCTGCAGCACAAATATTGTATTAATATCGGCAGTGTTGCCCTATAGCAAATTTACTGTAACCGATTTTCAGCCACACTTGGCAGTAGCTCCTTTAGTGTTTTGGATATAAAACTACTACCTCATAGACATTGACAAATATGACCAGTCACAAATTATCGGTCTGACAGTGTAATATACTACTTTAACTTAACTAAAATAACAAGGTAGCACAAAAATGGTAGGTATACTCGCTTTGGTGGCCAGTTTAACTCTTCAAGGTACCTACTAACTTTGGTATTGAATATTTTTTAACTAATTTGTAAATCTACTCAAAAGGAAAAAAATACTTTCCAATATTTGATACTTGATGATTACAGATAATATCGAATAATATACAATAAGCAGTTAAGGTATTTTTCTCTAAAATTATTATTTTTATGAAAATCGTTACCGAGACTCAGTTGAGTACCTATTTCTTGTTCTTAACCATTCACGCTCGCTTCGAAAATTCAATTTTTCAGGATTACGAGTCTGACAAAGAAAAACATGGGAATTACAAGCGAATACTGGATGCTGCACTCGTTGAGTTAGAGCAGTATAGAGAGAGGGAGCAAGGAAGACAGAAGAACATTGAGCATATGTATGACGGGGAGGCGAGACAGCTCAATGAGAAACAAGATCAGGTAATGTTATACTTTGCTAGATATATGATAGATTAATACATGCAGGTGATGTTAAATTACGTTTATATACATCCATGCTTTAAATCCTCTATTAAATATTCTGAAACAGTTAGCTTATTACCAACATTAAAACACCCAATGTTCTAATAACCATTACATCATCCAAACGAGTGTTGTAATGTTGTACTGAATTTCATAACAACACTCCTATGTTTGTTTTTTCGATCCCTTCATGCACAAAGAGTTTCAACAAACAGCCACATTCTTATTGCTCGATGCGTGGTATCTGTATTATTTTCAAAAAAGAATATTTTCGTTTACGCGCGTTCTACACTACCAAGTACAAGACGTAGGTTATTCGAAACCCCGCCATTTTTCTTGAAAAAATGAGCGATTCAAGTTTGACAGCACACTGCCGGATATTTTAAGCGCTGCAAAAGAACATAATATTCAAGTGAATTTTAATTATTGCACTATACAAAATGTAAATTACTACTAAAATAAATAATTCTTTCATTAATACTAAGTTTATTTGTATATAACCAGTAATGGTTGATATTAGGTTACTACTAGGACTGGCTGTTTTAATGTTTGCAGTAAGCTAACTGTTCCAGAATCTTTAAGAGGATCCATATTCTGTGTGTAGATAAAGTCTTGTATGCGACTGTTGATAATTAGGTATTGGAACACTCATGTGATACTATTATCACCCACCACCATAGAAACCCACATTCGTGTTGTAATACCCCTTATTACACAACAGTTGCATAAATAACTATTACGTGGTTAGGTATATCTTATTGGGTCTACAGAACGCTTGCACAAAGTCACACAGTCATTATAAACTCGCTCAACTAGTGGATAGACGAGGTTGCTTAGTAAACAGCTGTTTATCTCGTGCTACGGAGCGGACACATTGAAACCGAACAGCTGTGATAGGGAAATAATCTTACATCAATACCCAGTTGACAAGCCGAATTCTTTTATATTTTCCGTGCAAAATGTTGGTTGCGTAGGTATAAGTTTAATTTGGGTACCTACTTTAACTACAAAAAAATACCCGTGTATTAAATTATTATTACTATTAATACTTCAATTTAACGGCATTTGTTAAAAAATAAGTTTGAACTTTACTATTATTAAAAACACTTTTTTATAAATATTTAGTTATATGCCGTAGTTACTCCGATTACTCTTTTTATTTTTATCATAAAAATCAACCTGTGTAATTGACTGTACGCATTCAGGCATCACATCATGCTGTGTATGCGAGCGAAACCATTTCCCAAGAAGATGTAGTGAAGAATAATAATTTATATTTTTCACCCACTGTGTGTGTCTTTAAGTATGGTATTGTTAATACACCCATATTTGCCAATTATTTCTATGAGTATCATATTATTGTCTCCATTGCGTAAAACCAGTCGTAAACTGGTATTTTGTTTGTAAATAATTACAAATTGCTTTGCGTGCGCACGTGCACCATCGAACGATGCATGCATACATGCCCGGTCTGGCATCTAGCAGGGTGCTTCATATAAAAACAACGTGATTACTACAGGCGCTTGTGCGACGTTGCCACTCTGGTATGCGTGGCGCATCTGGTCTGGTAACGTCACGCCACGCAAGTGTTGTGACCGGGTTCGGGCGGTGAGTATAAAATAACGACGAAAAATGTTGAGTTTCTTACTGAATCTTTTTAACATAGTAAAATAATTACAACAAATGCCGGGAAATAAGTGGCCGTCGCCAAGAGCGTCCGCCATTTTGTGAAGCTCTGCCATTTTCGCCATACGCTTTGTGTCCAATATTCTAGCTTTCGTATTTCTAAATATCCTAGCCGACCGACATGTCTAACAGTTTTCAAATTAATTGTACAAATTTTCAGCTGTGGGCCAAAGAACGAGAAGCGCGAAGTATATTAATGAATGAAGTAATTTTGACATTGCGAAAACAAGTCGAAGAGAAACTCGAGCAAAATATTCAGCAACAAAGAGAAAATGTTTTAGAACGAGAGAAGATTGTAGAACAAATGGAGAGTTTTCACAAGGAAGTGAAAGCCAAGGAACAAGAGACAAAGGTACCACTTTTCGTTAACTTTTCCCTCAATGCCATGCCTAGTATCGGAATTCTGGATCTCGAAATCTAGAATAATAATAAAATAGGGGGAAATTTCTTCTAGATTTCTAGAACATTCTAGATTTCTATAAGGTCTTACACCTAAGTAGCCACGGCTTACTAATGCCCACTAGTGGCGTGACTTCTAAGTCGTATTTTTCGGCTAAACAAATTTGTTTCAAAATATCGGGTCTTCTTCGTTTGGCCTGTTTTCAAAAGCGGGCCTATGTCAGCCTCGCTGGAACACCGGGACATACTGCCAGAAAGTGGGACTGTACCACCCAAAGAGGCTTGTACACTGAGTGAATTCAAGACCATATATATATAAGAATTTTATGTAATAAGTTTTAGAAAATAAGACCTTTTTATATGATTTATTTCATTGGTTTGTACCTGTTATAGTAAAATAAATAAAATGTAGTTCGTTAAATAAATTTTAAATATAATATATTGAATGACGACCTGTATAGCCGAGTGTTTAGCGATCCTACCTATTAAGCTAGAGGTCCCGGGTTCGAATCCCGGTAGGTGCAAGCATTTATATGATGAATATTGATGTTTGTTTCCGAGTCATGGATGGTTAAATGTATTTATATGAATTTATGTATGTTTAAGTATATTAAATATATCATTGTCTTGTAACCCATAACACAGGCTATATAGACTTAACTTGGGGCAAGATAATTTGTGTAAAAAGTGTGTCAATATTATTAAATATAGGATAGTCGCTTTAGTGAAGAAATACTATCTGTTTTCCAGCTTAAAAACACGTCATACTCTACGATAACTTCGCTACAGTCGCAGCTAAACAGTCTGAAACTTCAGAAGGAACAGCTCGACGCAGCGGCGACCAGAGAGGCGGAGTTACGTGCGGCCGTGGCGCACGAACGTAATATACGAACGGAGATCGCCCGCATGCAGAGACAAGGGAACATGCAAGCCTGGATGTAGTATTAGATGTTTATCTACACCCATGCTTTTAATCCTTTATTAAAGATTCTGAAACAGTTAGCTTATTGCCAACATTAAAACACCCAATGTTCTAATAACCATTACATCATCCAAACGAGTGTTGTAATGTTGTACTGAATTTCATAACAACACTCCTATGTTTTTTTTATCCCTTCATGCGCAAAGAGTTTCAACATACAGCCACATTCTTATTGCTCGATGCGTGGTATCTGTATGAATTTCAAAAAAAGAACATTTTCGTTTACGCGCGCTCCACACTACCAGAACGTCGCGCGCCGTAAAAAAAAGTAGATTATTCGAATCCCCGCCATTTTTCTTCGATATATATAAAATGAGCGATTCATTTTAAACGCTGCAAAAGAACATTATATTCGAGTGAATTTTAATTATTGCACTATACAAAATGTAAATTACATTTCATTTATACTTATTACGTTTCATTAATACTTATTTTATTTGTATATAATCAGTAACGAATGATATTAGGTTACTACTAGGACTGGTGTTTTAATGTTAGCAGTAAGCTAACTGTTCCAGAATCTTTTAGAGGATTCATATTCTGGGTGTAGATAAAGTCTTGTATGCAACTGTTGATAATTAGGTATTAAAACACTCATGTGATACTATTATCACACTCGGCTTCGCCTCGTGAGATAAATCCACATTCGTGTTTTAATACCCCTTATTACACAACAGTTGCATAAATAACTATTACAATACAATCAATTTATTAATGAGGTGAAAAAGATTCTAAATGTATTTATTGTTAGAAGAAAAATAAGATTCCTTATACATGAACATCTTTTTGACATTATCATATAAGTTACGTCAATTTTATGAAATTTAATATAAAATGTGATTTTTTAACATAACATTTAATATGGTATGTAAGAAAATTTATTGAAGTAGGCGTTACTTTGCGGAAATCTATAATTATATAAATGATTTGAGTTTTCTTTAGTGTTAATTCCGCCAATAATTGTCTCCAAACAATTCGACACGTGTTTCGCCTCTACACGAGGCATCCTCAGGACGTGTTGTTTCGCCAAAATCTGGCACGAGACTGGAACTGTCTTGTTTGGAGACAAATATTGGCGGAATTAACACTAAAAAAAACTCAAATCATTTATATATGATATGTAAGCCAATGTGTTCTTTAGGTACGTAGACATAAAGTTGTTAGTAATCGCTCATCACGCGCTTTTATCTTTATTCTAGTCATAGGTGCATATTTTCCTTTCATTGTTTATATGAACGAAGTAAAAGTTTTCTCAACCATGGACAATCAATAAGATAGATATACCAGATAAACCAAACAAGCGTTAATAATCTAAGTCTGTAAGTAGGCAATTATTTCTTCCATCATCGTGCGAGTTGATCGATAGTTTTGGCCTTGTATCCCCGACTTACGCTACAAACACAAAAACAAATCGTGAAAATTAAACTGAATTTAATTTATGAATAAAAACTTTACCACACATTTAAACAAAATAAGTTAATACACACACACACACACTCACGACTTGTTCTCGTCGGGCTAGGCAGAGACAATAGAATGCCACTTGCTTCTATCCTTACAAACCTCACGCGCTTCCTCTACATTCATTACTCTTTTCATACATGCTCGCCGGTTGCGGGTGCTTCGGACCTCTCATTTTCTCAAAACGTCCCCAATTTGGTCGACGAATGTTCTACGAGGTCTTCCGCGACCGACAAAAAAAGCCTTAAATGATCTGTTTGACACTGGCCTTTCAAAACTGGAGTCTACTCAGTTACAGCTGCGGCCATACTTTAATGAGCACACCATTGTGTGACGTTTAGGATCAAAAATATAAATAATTGTGGCACTAAAAACATATTACTTATACAAAATTGAGATTTAAAAAATGTAATTGTTTTATATAATACTAGCTTCAGCCCAAGACTTCACACATTAGTAATACGAGTAACTTATTTTTTCATCTGCAATAAGAACTAATTCCACCTTCGCACTACATGCCACAAGTTAGAATATCATCCCCACCATCTGGATGTGTGACGGTCCTCCACAGTGCGGTTTTCAAGGAGCTTTCTTCCACGTACTACAAAGCTGTGGAATGAGCTTCCTTATGCGGTGTTTCCGCGACGATACGACATGGGTACCTTCAAAAAAGCGCATATTCCTTCCTTAAAGGCCGGCAACGCTCCTGTGATTGCTCTGGTGTTGCAAGAGATTGTGGGCGGCGGTGTTCACTTAACACTAGGTGACCCGTACGCTCGTATGTCCTCCTAGGTATTCCATAAAAAAAAATACGGCAAACAATTATTTATTAAAATTAATTTTGCGTGAGAGTAATCCATCCTTACAAGCTTTGGCATTTGTGTTATTAGTAATAAAAATTGAAACAGCTCACTAAGGCTGGGGATGTAGGGAAGTATTGATCAATAATATGTAATTTCTGTACTTTATTCTAAAGTTGGAGACCGAATGTTAACCCCGTAGCGGTGGTGGTAAATATTTCCACCACTTGGTGGCATTGTACTTGAAACTTCTCTTGGCGCCTTGTCTTGTTCGCATGCTTGAGACATGAGTAGACGTAGATGGTAGGTACTGTGCGTAAACAAATTTATCAATGTGTTATGAATCCAACGCAGCTAGATACTGAATACGATATAAAATGAATCTTATTAGCCCGCATCTTACGTAGCTAATTCCTTAAATGTGTGACTAACACTTTTTTTATGGAAAAGGAGGACAAACGAGCGTACGGGTGTTAAGTGATCACCGCCGCCCACATTTGCAACACCAGAGCAATCACAGGAGCGTTGCCGGCCTTTAAAGAATGTGTACGCGCTTTTTTTGATGGTACCCATGTCGTAATGTCCCGGAAACACCGCACAATCAAGTTCATTCCACAGCTTTGTAGTCCACGTCTGTTACTAACTCTATATTCTGTGGTTAAAGCCAGTTAGTGCCGATCTAAGATGGGGTAGACGCCCTTGCTATGTTTAATCTTCGACCTTTCCCATAAACAACATTAAAACCCAGTAGACGCTTTTATAATCACAATGAAAACAACTCAGTCACTCAGCTAAGGTGAGCAAAGCGCGGCGTACTGATGTCTCATTGGTCACATCACAACATATCATAAACAATCGCTACAGCCTACTTATAAAATCTATGGCTAAAAAAATCGATATTTCCCTTTCCTTAACTAAGGCTGAGATCAACAGAGCGTACTCAGACTTTGCTTAGACTTTTCTTACGTAAAACATAGCTGAGTGCAGTTTTTTTATGGAAATAAGGGACTAGACGAATAGCACGTTCAGTTGAAGGTAACTGATATGCCTTGCCCATTACAATGCAGTGCCGCTCAGGATTCTTGAAAAAACCAAAAAATTCTGAGTGGCACTACAATTGGTCTCGTCACCTTGAGATATACCTTAACATCTAAGTCTCATTTGTCCAGTAATTTCACTAGCTATGGCGCCCTTCAGACCGAAACTGCCGCCCTTCAAACATTACTGCTCCACGGCAGAAATAGGCGCCGTTGTGGTACCCATAATCTAGCCGTCATCCTGTGCAAAGGCGCCTCCCACTGGTATGGTGCAAACTTAGCGTAATCTTTGATTTCTTTTTATAGTAATTTAACAGTTGGAATGCTGAGCTTAACTAAAACAGCCCAATGCAATAGTTAAGTTCTCGTTTTATCAAACTTGCTAAGTTTTACTTGAGTAAAGTCTGAGCAGACTCTAAGAACGCTAATAGATCTGTCTTAGTAGAGCATATTTTTGAGCGTCTGCTTGTAGGTTCGGTACTCGAAAGGTGACTATCGGGAAACCTGTTACTAAGCCGCCACTATTTGTATGTCCGTCTGAATCTCATAAACCGCAATACCTCTATAACAAGCGACCTAAGTTATTTATTCAAATGAAGTGCGTACGTATTTCTCATGATAGCTAAGTTATGGAATAATGTATAATGATAAGAGTATTTTATGTTCGATGTCGATAATCCGTATACCGACAATAGTACATTAAGAGATAAAATACTTTTAGGTGATATTTCATTTTAGTAATTTTCAATGGATTAAAAATTTTACTTCTAATAATCAAAAGACTGCAATAGTACTTTAAAATCTTAAAAAAATAACTTTAGAAATCTTTAAGTTTTTTCTTTATTTAATTCTCAAGCAGAGGGAATAAAATAGGCAACAGAAATTTTATTTTTTTAATTTAAATTTCAACTTCTCTCATTCCATAAAATAATTTATTATAAGCTAGGTATACGAATTAGTTTAATAAAATAGTCGAATTCAGCAAGCAATGTAATATAGGTATTTAAATAGAAATAAGTTCCTATCGTTTATGCTAATGTCAAAGGCTAACTGCTCGCGGTTCCATAATTGTGTGTCCTGTTCCTATAATATTGATCGATACGACACTGGTGTGTTATTTGTGTCCTGTAAGGCTCGTAAGTGCGAAATAGATATACACACATTTTAAATAAAACCCTTTTAACCCAGGGTTAACTAAAATAAAAAAATTTAAAAATGTGAGCCGTCACGGGACGCCTGGCAGATGTGAAACATCGACATTATTTTGTAAAAGTAATATGCAGAAATGAACATATTGTGATAGGAATTAAATATGTCATAATGATAAAATAAAATATTACGATTTTTTCCAGATAACGATGACTATTTATTGAATAAACATTTATTTTCATTAAATACAAAAATATACGAATTTATTTCAAATTGTGAATACTTAATTCGTTTAATCAGTGACTTCGGTAATAGTTATATTCGATGCCTCAGGACGGTATTACTGTGACAAGGCGACGCGTCGCCACGGCATGCGTCGCCACGCCAGAAATCGGTTTTACGTGCGGCTATAGATGTTTCACATCAAAATGTAACTTTTACGCATAAATCTTATGTAAAAACACAGTTACAATTACATTACATGTGTTTTAATACTTTAGAAGTGTTTTATTTAAATGTGTCACACTCGCGTTAAATAATAACTTTAATACTAAGCACACACAATTATATGGCTGCTTCTATAGAGCGTTTGACATCGGAATAACTATTGGAATCGTGTTTGTGTGTATGCGTGGATTTATGTTATCAGTAAGAATATATTTTTGTAATGAAGTGTGTTTTATTAGATTGTAAATAACAAGAACTGGTAGCGACGGTACGAACTTTGCGGCAACTATATAATGACATCTATATTGTGAATTAAAAACCTTTTTTTTTTGTTCCTCTGTCTCGCACTGTTTCGCGAAGTAACTCGCCTATACCACGCATCCTTTCGTGTTAAATGCATTATTAATTGTTACCAACTCTGACCGCGATTTGTTCAAAAATATGTGGAGTTTTTTATTAGGTACTTTTTGGCTTTCTGTGAGAAGACTGTAGTATTTTATTAGTAAAATTTATACATCCTTAATAAATGTAACTACTAACGAGCGCATTTTTGAAGGGTAATAAATAAGATAATTATTATTTGCACATGGATTCTGTTTTCAGTTGTGAGTGAGATATTGCATATTCTTTTTCTCAATGATATTAAATATTTTAAATGATAAATATTTTTACAATGTTCCTGGAATAAATCTAATGTAAGAAATGGCTTTAATAAATATATTTCACTATGTCGTGTTTAATTTGTTGTTGTTGGCAGTGTGTTATAAAGGTATAGTCGTATCTGTTTTGCCCGTTTTCATCATCATACTTACCACAAACTCATCCTCCATTTACTAAGTCTGGCCATAAATAGTGTTACAATTAAAAATAAACAAAATATTACATTTGAATTTGGAACCTGTCATTTTTATAGGATTGTTCATTTAGTTTTCTCATTTTGGTGCCAAGACAATATTAAAAATGGAGTGGGGTGATAAAGAAAACCGAATCGCTGTGGTTGCATTACACAAAGTAGGTATTTTCCCATGGAAAGAGTGCGTGCTTGTATCTGGCCTCAACGTTTAAAGGACTGTATTGCAACCAATGAAGACCATTCCGAATAAGCCTTATATAATTTAAATTGTTGTATATATATGTATTAAACTAACACACTGTAAAAGTAATAAATGATATTTGCAAATGACGTTTTTTTTCTTTGTTTCAGTATTTATGGCAAGACTAGGTATAATGAAATCAAATGTATCTATAACATTTGTTCTTTCAAAACAACCCATACCTCAAAGATGGCATTGCTCCTAAAATTGCTCTGGAGTTGCTGAAAAGTGAGCGGCAGAGATGACAGATATTTCTCCGAGGGTTGTATCATAATGGCTAATTTATAAGTTACGCGGCATAAAACGGTCTAAGCCGTAACGTAACATGATACTCGTGCGTCATAATCTACGGTGTGACCCTGCTGATGCCCCATAGCATCTAATAAAAGGCTAGTTTTCAACATTAATCTTTGCGAAACATAGTGACACTTGGCCGTTCCTTCTTGTAGTTTTAAATAATATGAGTTTCGTTCTTATTATGTTTACTAAACATTGAACCTGGTCCATTTGTGCTGTCGAAGTAAGACGGAAGTGTATCTCTCGTACAGCTTCGGCTCCCCTTAAAATGGCCATGTGACGTCACTATTCTTTTTATTAGCTGGGAATGCACAGGCAGTCTTCACAGTGGTACAACTAGATACTGCATTACACTTTAAATCTCAATAAGAAACAGGGATACAAGCGCCGCTTGTTTCCCTGTCTGAGCGGGATGGCGGTCCAACATTGCATAAATATTAAGTTCCACAGCTACTATGAAGTGATCCTGTTAGTCATAAGAGGTCCAAGAATTGAAGTGTAAAAGAAACAAGACAGTGAGTTAGCTCGTTTGTCACTATATGTACATAGTATAAATCCTGTACAAAAATTACAACTGAACTGTTCTTTAAGTGAATTTGCTCATTTTTTTCTTGCAGGCGTTATCTTTTCCCTGATTGAACACCCCGGTGAATGATTCACGGGGGTTATTAGATTCTAAGTTTATAATCATTCCGTTGATCAAGTGTTGGCCAATTTTCTTACTGGTTCGATCCCTATGATATTATAATAATATCCATGTTGTCATGTGTCGATTAATACCGGTCTTCGAACGTCCCAAAACTGCTATGGTGCGATCATTGCTTGGAAGTGTTTATATGCTTAATTAAATATCATATTTATCTAATTAAATCTAGATTCAATCCACAACGCATTACGCAGACTCGAAATATAGACGATATCTTCGATATTGCAATGGATTCATTATTATTCTTTTTAATACTATAATAAGTATTTTTCATTTTTCCAACGGATCATAATTATGCTTTGATTTACTGTTCACGGGATTGTGTAGGTAAAATATAAAGTATCACATTTTTCGTTTTCGATACAATGTTTATAAGTTATTTGAGTGAACAATTACGAACGAAGACTGACGTATTTAGTTTTATAGCCGAAGACATTAAATAATGTTATACACACTACCAACCGAAAAAATGACAAACTAGCAAAAATTGTTTTGTTCCAATAAGATTCCTGGCACACAGGTCCGTCGTGGCTGCAATCCGAATTGCTGTCTTCCATATATGTTAGCATTCTCCATATTGACCTGAACGGACCTATTGGTTTCCATCTATTTTTGGAAATAAACTTGGGGGTTGTAGGATTATTTGAAACGACAGAGATTCGACGATAATGAAGCCGTAGTCTCTGCTGTACAGGAACTATTCTTAAGGTGTGCGGTTGAAGAGTGTTTTTAAAAGTAATTTAAGTCTAGAGAAAAGATATTCCATATTATGTACCTACTGCGCTTAAAGGTATATTGATAAAAAAAATTATATTCAAAATTATCGGCAATATTCCCACTTTTTATTGAACGTTATTTGTTGTTACAATCATGTCGAAATTTAGTTAACACAAAACTGGTCACGTGATTAATATTAACGGACTGACAAAAAATGGCAGCCCTACTGTCAATCTTTAAATGACATCATGACTTACTTAGTCTCCGGACTCCCAGCCCAACCCACATGTACCTATGAAATACACTTATATTTATTAAACTAAACACGAATTCCTTAAAATGTGATGTTTGTGGCTTGGAACGTTTTTCAGGAACTACTTCCAATTATACCTTCATTAAGATAATATTGTATATGGATGTTACACCCGACCTCGTCTCCCGTTTATATGACTGTACCCGAACGGTAAGGAACGATATTTCAATTCAATGTTTCGAAGACTGATCCATGCGTCAACTCGTGACCAGGTGCTGCTTTTGGTACCAGGTCGACCTGTTATAGTTATTAATCATTGTATTAATCATTGTGTTTATTATGACCGTAATCACGACCATCATGTTCTCGAAGGATCCTTACACAAACAATAAATTCAAGCTCTAAACGTTGATGCATCCAATATACGATAATGTATATTTATACAATTTGTTCTTAATTGATTTTTATGAAATATTTAAAACGTTTTTAACTATGAACACGATTCATATATTGGATACAGTACATTTTGTATATTGCAAACATCGAAAAATACTCTATTGATTGAAAAGAGTGGCCGTTGAGTTTCTTGTATGTTCTTCTCATGAGCTCTACTTTTTCCAAACATATGGTAGATTTAATAATTTAAAAGAAATATTTATAGTGACTATTCAAAAGTGCTTATTTTAAGCTTTAACTTTATTACAAATTAATAGACTTTTATAATAAAGTTCCAGCCAGTCAGGCATTATGCATAATTTTTTTTTAAGTTTTACTAAAAATGGCCATATCTTAAGTAGTAGATACTACTCCACTAACTACTTCACGGCTGAATATCTTAGCAATGGCCAGCCTGGGACTAGATTTTGATTATTTTACAGCAAAAACAATGACAGTATATACACTTTTGTATATTTTAAAAGGGCGCAAAAATAGTGCTGGCAGAGTTTCTTGTGCCGTTTCTTCTCTCAGAGCGCTATTTGTTTCTGAATTGGTTGTAGCATTTGAACTGACATCAGAAATAATTGTAAAGGAATCAATTTTGAGAAAATAAATGGTGATACAGCTAGAAAGAAAAGGAATGTGAATCTATTATTACCTTCTGTATCCGATTTTGTTTGGCAAGTCGTAAACAGTCAGCCAGTCTTGAAAATAAAACCATTATTTTGAATATGAAACCATCAGCTAACGCACATAATGCCAAATCGAAATTATCCTGTCAGTCCATTACGCTATTCAAGTCTTCAAATTAAAATATTTTATTCTAAATAGGATGTGAATATTATCACTTTTGAAAGTCAATAAAAAAAACTACGTTTAAAAAAACCGACTTCAAAAACTAATAAGTAATCAAATAACTAAAAATTTAATTTCATACACATCTTATGCAAACCTTCACCTTTAATATTAATAAAATACTATTATTAAATGTGCTACCTATTGATAGATTTTAAGTCAGTGCCAAGCTCTGAACAAAATAAAACTTAATATTATAAGCAGGTTACTTACTATGTTTATTAAGGTTGTCTGGCCTTGCGTGTCTGTAAGCTTGGGTTGTTTTTTTCTAGACGAAGCTATCCCGCTCAAAGTCACGCGTGGCGAGTGTAGGTGCCTTTATTACATTTGGCTTGCCACCGACTTCAAAGCTATCAATATGTAGCACATACAAATAATAGTATTTTATTAATATTAAAGGCAAATGTTTGCATAAGAGGTGTATTAAATTAAATTTGTAGTTATTTGATTACTTTTCAGTTTTTGAAGTCGGTTTTTTTAAACATAGTTTTTTTTTTATTTTTTAAGTTTTAGTGTCAGCTAATAATAATATGTAATCAACTTGAATGAAAACTTAAAAAAAAGCCGTACACAGAAAACAATTATGTCATCCAGGTAGACGAAAATTTTCATATAAATGTTCATAAAATGAAAACTAGGTACTGGGCCAAACTATGTAAAATTTTTATTTGACCAAATGGCATCTATTTCGCATCAAACAAAAGAAGAATTTCGTAAAACGGATCATAAATCTCAGAGTAATCGGTGTACATACATATAAAAAAAACTACCACCCATTGAAAAAAGTATGCCTCAGACCTGAGAAGAACGGGCGCAACAAACTCATCGGGCCTCTTTCTTCTCCATAAAAAATATGGTTAAAAAGTAATATTATAGAATTAAACTTATTATTATTAATAGCCTGAGGGCGGTCGCTCCATTTCCAATGAAAGTCATGTTATAGTAACCTTTACCACACAAACGTTTTTAACAATTCTTTTGAATTGCGTAATACATTTATTTTGAACATTTTCTGGGATCTTGTCGTAAAAGCATATACATCGCCCCACAAAAGGCTTACTAACTCTACTTAGCCGAGTAGTAAGAATTATAAGTTTATGTCTGTTCCTGGTGTTAACATTATGGTTATGACAGTTTCAAGCAAATTCACTTATGCGCATATGAACATAACATTATCAAGAATATAATATTGAGAAGCAATGGTCAAGATGTTAATTTCTTTGAATTTTGCTCTCAATGATTCCTTACGGCCTAGGTTATAAATAACGCGAATAGCCCTCTTCTGCAGCACAAATATTATATTAATATCGGCAGCGTTGCCCCATAGCAATATACCATAGGACATAATACTATGGAAATAACTAAAGTATACTAGTCGCGCCGTATCTATGTCAGTTAATTGTCTAATATTTTTAACGGCGTATGCTGCAGAACTTCGTCTGTTCGCCAATCTTTCAATATGGAGGCCCCATTGTAATGGAAATGGAATCCAAAGTTTTTTTTTATGGAATAGGAGGACTAATGAGCGTACGGGTCGCCTGATGTTAAGTGATCACCGCCGCCCACTTTCTTTTTCAACACCAGAGGAATCACAGGAGCGTTGCCGGCCTTTAAGGAAGGTGTACGCGCTTTTTTTGAAGGTACCCATGTCGTATCGTCCCGGAAACACCGCACAAGGAAGCTCATTCCACAGCTTTGTAGTACGAGGAAGAAAGCTCTTTGAAAGCCGCACCGTGGAGGACTGCCAAACATCCAGATGGTGGGGATGATATCCTAACTTGTGGAGTGTCGTGCGAAGGTGGAATTCGGCGGCAGGAATCAGGTTGGACAGCTCTTCGGAACACTCCCCGTGATAAATGCGGTAGAAAACACACAATGAAGCGACGTCTCTACACAACGCCAAGTGATCCAGCCGTTCATAGATGGGTCCCCGACAATTCGAGCTGCTCTGCGTTGCATGCAGTCGAATGGATCGAGCTGATACTGGGGTGTGTCAGACCAGAGATGACAGCAATACTCCATGTGTGGCCGGACCTGCGCTTTGTAGAGCGCTAGAATGTGGGCCGGCTTGAAGTATTGCCGTGCTCTATTAATGACGCCCAGTTTCTTCGAAGCCAATTTAGCTTTGTCCTGCAGATGGCCACGGAATTGGCAATCGCTCGAGATTTAGAGACCCAGTATTCCGATACTAGGCGAGGCTTAAAGGAAAGTGTTGTCGAAGAGACGTGATACTACAAATGAGTTTTTTTTAGTGGTAACGCGCAACCTTTAGTCTTCTGGGGGATAAATTGCACAAGAGTCAATTTACTCCATTCCGTGACCTTCTCGAAAGAGGACTCGATAGAAGATATAAGTTTCTTCCGGCACTGGTCGACGATTTCTCGAGAGAGACCTGCATGGCCCGTGTATACGGCATCACCAGTGCTGTCGTCTGCATAGCAATGTATGTTGGAGGTGTCCAACATATCATTGATGTGCAGAAGGAACAGCGTGGGAGATAGCACACAGCCTTGGGGCACTCCAGCATTCACGGGCTTCGGGTTCGACGAATAATCGTCGGCAATGTAAATACAGGCTAATAGGTACTATTCACCAAGAAACGTAGGATATCTTATATATTACCATTATAATATATAACCATTTACCTACCAAAGCTGTTCAATATAGACTTGATTCTTATTAATGAAATTAAGCATATGAGACTTATACTAGACGCCATTTTTTTTATGGAATAGGAGGACAAACGAGCGTACGGGTCACCTGGTGTTAAGTGATCACCGCCGCCCACATTCTCTTACAAAACAGAGGAACCACACTGTTGCCGGCCTTTAAGGAAGTTGTACGCGCTTTTTTTAAGGTACCCATGTCGTATCGTCCCGGAAACACCGCACAAGGAAGCTCATTCCACAGCTTCGTAGTACGAGGAAGAAAGCTCCTTGAAAACCGCACTGTGGAGGACCGCCACACATTTAGATGGTGGGGATGATATCCTAACTTGTGGCGTGTCGTGCGAAGGTGGAATTTGGCGGCAGGAATCAGGTTAAACAGCTCTTCGGAACGCTCCTCGTGATAAATGCGGTAGAAGACACACAATGAAGCGACGTCTCTACGCAACGCCAAGTGATACAGGCGTTCACAGAGCGCTAGGTCCCCGTTCCAGTTGCTCTGGAACAAGCATGTGTATCATAATTTGTTAGTTTAGAAAGACTCATGGGTAAACCTAAGTCACTTAACCTATACTTAAACTACTACACTGCTGGGCCTTTGTCTAGCATTGCTTTGGTTACATGATGTTTATTTTACAAGTTAGGTATACCTACATATTGAAATTTATTGAATTCTCATCTATTGGTTGTGGTTCAGTAGACATATGAGTTACGAGAGACTTATCTGTATCGTAGCGGTGTCTCAAGTATGAAACAAATGTTGACCAACTAGCGTCAGGGTATCGAAAATGAGTGTCGGTGTGCGCGCGAAATTATCTCTGATAATTTCTCCCCAACGTGCCAAAAAAAAGAATAACTTCAGAAACATTCAGTGGTTTGATAAGCTTAATTCTATAAGTTCTGTTATTTGCATCAAAATCTTTATGGACTCGGATCCGGCCTACTATAAAATTGCTATAACCTTCCTTATAGTAATCACGTTTTCATTAGGCGACCCGTGAGCTCCTTTTTCGCCCTTTGACAGATGTATAAATATACCTAGATTTTTGGGCGATGTAGGTCGGTCAATCAACTATTCTTTGTTCCTATTCATGTCCTCATTACAAAAAAATAGAAATCTCCAAAATATGCAAAAAGTTTTAATATTTTATTACTGTAAAGTGAAGCTAGAATAGATAGCTGTATGATCTAATATAAATTTGACCGAATCCATAACAAATACTTTTATTTTAGTGGTAACTTAGGGGATCTCATTACTTTCTCCATATAAAATCTCAGTGTCCCCACAGGCTGTGCTGTAAATTTTTATCGCATTGTTTCAAAAACTTTATATAGAAGCATGCCATTAAAGGCTAATATTATTAATCTACAATAGTTTTCCCTTTTATATCTAATAAATCGTAATAGAATTAAACGGAATAATATATTTTTATTAATTTTACAATTCTTGTCCCCAGCTTAGTACTAAAACCAATGTCCCTTCAGTGACCGTCCTTTTATTACGTACATCAAGTCATAGATGGCTCTAGTTGTGGTTAGTCGAAGCATTGTCTTACTAGTACTCGTGTCACATGATTCCGCCTTTTTGTTTTTTAAATCAGTGACCACTAGTTGCCCGCATGGCGTGTGATGACGTATATGTGTTTATTCGGTGTCCCCAAAGTTTCAACGTAAAAATTGGTAAGTACTCTTTAATACAGTGCAATAATTTTCATGGATTACATTAAATACGTCTGTATTTCGTTTGTAAATAATCAATTCTATATTATTATTGAGAAAAAGGAATACGAATAAGTTATAACGTTTAAGTCTCCTCCGTTACCGGTCACTTGAGTTACTGTAAATGGTAACTTAGAAGACCAAATGGTAACTCTGAGGACATTTATCGTTATACTATTCGAAATTGTTCTATTTACACCCGCTTGTGCGAATACTGGGTTGATCGCTAGTAAACACAAATATTTTTGTTACAGACATATAAACATGGCTCTTACAGCCGCTGAAAAGCAAAAACGGTATAGGGAAAAATTAAAAAAAGATAAGCGAAAATATGAAGAAACTAAAAAAAAGCAAAGAACACACTATCACAAAAATAAAAGACTGATTAAAGATTTATCTGCTAAGGAGAAAAGTAATGCACGGGTCATTTGGAAGCTCCGGAAACGTCAACAACGTCAACGCAAAAGAGTGCTTGACAATATAATTAATAATACACCTCCTGGATCTCCTGCACCGCCAGAATTTGACAATGCGCAAATATTGCCCCGAAACCAAATAATTTAACAATTATTTAAACGAATATTCGTTGGCTCTACAGTACGTCAATCGAGAGTAAAGAAACAGTTGTTGAAGGATAGCTTGAATTTAGTAGGAACAATGAGATTGAGTTTAAATCCAAATAAAGCTAAGACAGATTTACAAAAAAAAATTAAGAATTTTTTTCAGCGTGATGTATCGACAAAAACAGCAGGTAAGAAAGAAACAGTCACGAAAAATAAACATAAAGTTCAAAAGAGATATCTTTTGGATACTATGAAGAATCTCTTTAAAACTTTTAAGGTTGAAAATCAAGATATAACATGTTCCTATTTTTATTTTACTAAAAATCGGCCCTGGTATGTAATCGTGTAATATAATCGTGTAATATAATCTAATATGTATCGATGGACGTGAGATGTGCCTGTGTAAAATTCATTCCAACATATTGTATAAGGCAATCGCGTTACATGGTAAACAGATACTGAAAACAAAAGATTCGAGTCAAATAATACTAATGCACACTGTTTGTGATTCTACAAATAAAGACTGCATGTATGGATCTTGTCATGAATGTAAAGAAAAGAAAATGAACTACGACGAAACAAAGATTAAAGGTAAAGTATACTTTAGTGAATGGACTAGGAAAGAGGACAGATATACTAAAGAAGGAAAACAGATGAAATCTGTTAAAAATGTGAAAGAAACCAAAGAAGTAGAAATACAAGATTTACTAAAAGATTTCGAAATAGAGCTGATCCTACTGAAAAAGCATGTATACAATATGAAAACCCAATACAAAAACTTTAGACGTTGCATAGACGAAATGCAACTACACGAAGCCACCATTCTAGCAGATTTTAGTGAAAACTACAACTGTAAGTATAAGGAAGAAGTGCATGCACATCATTTTGGAAGATATAGACAGCAACTTTCTCTCCACACGGTTATGATTTACATGGTCGATTTAGACAAAAAAATTATTGCTGAATCTTTTTGTACCGTATCGTCTCATAATCTACATCAGCCTGCTGCTATTTGGGCACATTTACATCCTATCTTGCGAAATATCCAATTGAGGTTCCCTGAAGTAAAAACTCTTCATATTTTTAGTGATGGTCCATTCACACAATATAGGCAAAAACAAAACTTTTATTTAACTTGTACAAAACCCTTTGAGTATGACTTTGAAGCGGTGACCTGGTCATTTTTCGAAGCCGGCCACGGTAAAGGACCCGCTGATGGCATTGGTGGTTTTTTAAAACGAACAGCAGGCGGTATTGTTGCCAGAGGGAAAGACATTTCAAACATCGAGCAATTCGTTGATGCTTTGCAGGAAACGAGCAAGATTGTACTGTATATTATAACTAAAGAAGATATCGAAAATATATCAAAAGAACTTCCAACTAACATTACAAGATTGCAAGGAACATTGCACGTGCACCAAGTATTCACTTCCAAATACGGTGAATTAATGCACCGTACGTTGAGTTGTTTTTGCGAACGAGGATTTTGCAGGTGTTTAGAACCTAAAATTTACCATCCTATTTCTCTGGCATCAACAGCAACTGCTGGCGCATCAGTCAAAAATGATACTGAATACAATGATACAAGGTGTTCTGCAACTGCAGTAACTACTGCCAGCAAACCGTTAGCAGAAATAAACTACACAGACTTAGCCAAGAACACGGATAAACGACAATCTGTTTACGATATGGTTTATGGCTGCATGGATGCATCTGATGAAGAAAATCAGCCTACGACTTCTGGGAATAATAAAATGCTGCCAAGCAACGGAGATTTCCTTTTAGTAAAAGTTCACGCTGGTAAGAATAAAACTTATACTTACGCAAGCCTTGCACAAAGTGATCTCGATGATGATGGCGAGATTAAAGTGATATTTCTTCGGGCTTACAAGGGTGCGACTAAGTTTAAATTAGACGAAAAAGATATAACGTTTGTTGAATTTGATGATATTCTAAAAATTTTACCTAAACCAATACAGATAATTAAGAATGGAAAACTCTATTATAATTTTCAAGAACAATTAGACATTTTTGAAAAATAATTTATAATTACTCATTGTTATAATGGTAATATTAAATGGCTTGTACTGACTTGTACAAATTAGAAGACTGATATTAAAGAAACTGTTGATTAAGATTTTAGTGTATACTTACATTATTTTGTTTTTATGAGAAAAGTATAATTATTAATTAATAGTAAACCTTTATTATATTGATCTCGTTACTAAAGTAAAGAAAATACGGAGATGTTTAAATAGTACAAAGATTATCTTGATATTGCTACTAAAGTGATTCAAATTAATTATATAAGAGGATAAAAATGTTGATTTCTTTATTATTTTTTTAAATTTTGATTTAAAAGTTCATTATAATATGTTATGTATCCATAATAATGTTGGTAGTAAATAAGCCAATTTTGAGTAATATACTAATATGTCTATTAAGTTACCAAAATGTCTCTTAAGTTACTGATTTGTCCCCAAAATTTGAAAAGGTTCATTCCAAATAAATCTTTGAAAAACTGTTTTCTTACATCAAAATTATATTTACGAGAATTGGCAAAGTAATGACTTTACACATCTTGAAAGCTAGTATTGTACATTAGTGATTTTAGACTTGAATATTAAAAATCATTTCTCAAAACATTCTAAAGTAACTTAAGAGACACAATAACATTGTTTAAGTTTGTTATTATCTTAAATCTTCTTCCGATAACTAATTTGTTGGGTACATATTATTTAGAACTACTTAATAAACTGATTTGCTAACAACATGTAACTGTTTTATTCGAATTAAAACCATGTACCTGTAAGTAACACAAGGGACGAAAAACGCGGACAACAACATTTAAAATTTAAAATAAACCGCTATATTATTTAAAACTTGCGCTGCTGATAGCTTGGTTTCAATTTTCAATATCCTTACTATCCATTGCTTAGGTAGAGTTTTCGATTGATTTACACTTTTATTTTTTTATTTATATATTGAATTGAATTGTTTGTGTACAGAGAATAGTTGATTGACCCAGGTACAAAACAAGTAACAGAACAGTAGCTTGCGTTCTTTTTAAAATTTATACCTACGTCTGGGCGGAGTGCTGGGGTTGATACATACAAAAAGATCGACGGCATGGGCAGCTAATTTAACTCGGACTCCAATCGCGGCGGCGACGTGGTACTCAATAGTTTTGTCTTCCCAAGATTGCTTAGCGGCTGTGTAAATCGTGTATAGGTGTGCGTCCGTCCATTCTGGCGCTCTAGAAGGCCTGTCTCACTCCCCGTGTAGGTATCGAAATCGTAAGTTCATGCGGCGGCCTCTACACAGTAAGCCAGCCAGTAGGGACTCATGAGCGAACAGTGACGCACGCGCGAGCTTTGTTTGTAGGTTTAACAACGAATGAATATTGATTTAAAATTACGATTACATAGCTATTTATTTTTTAGAAAAAGCTAAGATATTTTTAAGGTGACCTTATCTAGGTAGATACCTACTGTTTTAGGTAAAGAAGACAACCCTAACGTCGTCACAAGAGGTAAGAGTCACGCGATAGAAAAAGAGGAAACTTCTAGGTGAATAAAAAGGTAACCTACCTTGTTGGTTTGTGGTTATGCATAGCGCTGTGTGATCTGAATTACACCTTATTATATGGCCGCAAGAGTTCCTATTTCTTTAATTGATTTTGCGGAGTGAGTCTTCTCTACTAGTACCTACATATTCCTTGGCACTAGTATAAAGTTAAGGTACTGTTCTATTAGCGAATTGTGGTGTTGGTATCGGGAGGTTTTTTTTAATGATAATAAGGGATGAGACGAACAGGACGTTCAGCTGATGGTAATTTATACGCCCTGCAATGCAGTGCCGCTCGGGATTGTTGAAAAACCCAAGAATTATGAGCGGCACTACAACTATTATCCACTCGCACCGACACTTACCCAAAGGAGGGTTCCGAAGAGCTGTTTAACATGATTCCTGCCGCCGAATTCTACCTTCGCACGACACGCCACAAGTTAGGATATCATCCCCACCATCTGGATGTGTGGCGGTCCTCCACAGTGCGGTTTTCAAGGAGCTTTCTTCCACGTACCTACTACAAAGTTGTGGAATGAGCTTCCTTGTGCGGTGTTTCCCGGACGATACGACATGGGTACCTTCAAAAAAAGCGCGTACACCTTCCTTAAAGGCCGGCAACGATCCTGTGATTCCTCTGGTGTTGCAAGATTGTGGGCGGCGGTGATCACTTAACAACGGGTGACCCGTACGCTCGTTTGTCCTCCTATTCCATAAAAAAACACAGATTATCGTATCTAATTTAATAAATATAGCAATATTTGATTAGGTAGGAGTTTCATGCATTTAAAAAGTGCCATCTGACTAGACTGGCCATAAATATTGTAAAAAAAGCGGCCAAATGCCAGTCCGAATCGACCATGAAGGTTTCCGTAGCAGAAAGTAACGTAAAAGTTCTTGTAGTTCGTTGTAACTTTGATCGGTGTTTTAATAATAGTGTATTTTTTTCAATTACCTAAGTTATCTCAGTTCAAACTAATGTTCAGTGGAGGTTTGCATAGTAAAGTACATCATATATATTTTTAGTTTTATCATTCTGTTATTTTAGAAGTTACGGGGGGGGGGGGCACACATTTTACCACTTTGGAAGTGTCTTTCACGCATTCTACACGCAACTATTCAGTTAAGAAAAAAATTTTATTATTAGGAACCTCAATACCATTTTTAAAGACCACGCGAATGGGTTTGATGAATCCTGCATCTATTTAATAAGTTTCAAAATTTGCAATTTCACGTTCTTATAGGTTCGGTAAAAAGTGGCTGTGACATACGAATACGAATCTATAAGGGTTCCGTTTTTTGTCATTTGGCTATGGAACCCTAAAACTAGGTATCAATCGTTTATTTGTGTATCGTAGGTACCTACTACCGATAGACAACCAACACATCTTGTGCTTTTAGAACTAAAACTTAGCCTGTTAATGCTATTAAAGCTGGAATCCACGGAAATCCTATCTACAAATACTAAGGAACAAAAATGTATCGCGAGAAATGAAGTTTCTGCTTGGTCTTTCGCGTATCACAAATGAAAACCTGAGAGTAATCGATCAAAATTCAGAGAGATTGCTCACCCAATACGCGGGTGAAAAGTACAGAATTAATCTTTTTACTAATTAATTCAAAATGCTTCGGTCTAGGTCAGATTTGAATTCAAATTCAAACATTTTTATTCAAAATAGGATGTACCATCACTTATTGAAAGTCAAAAAACTACCTCCCATTCCAAAATTAATGCCTCAGACCTGAGAAGAATGGGTGCAACAAACTCAGCGGGCTTTTTTTTTCATCGAATAAATATGTTTACAAAGTAGTATTGTACAATTAAACTTATTATTTAATAGCCTGAGGGCGGTAACTCCATTCCCAATCTGTGGTATCATTAAGAACCTTTACCACACAAACGTTTTTTAAAAATTCTTTTGAATAACGTAATACTTTTGTTTTGAACATTTTCCGGGATCTTGTTGTAAAAGCATATACATCGCCCCACAAAAGACTTACTAACTCGACTTAGCCGAGTAGTAGGCATCATAAGTTTATGTTTGTTCCTGGTGTTAACATCATGGTTTCTGGCAAATTCACTTATGTGCCTATGAACATACATTACATTATCAAGAATGTATTGAGAAGCAACAGTCAAGATGTTAATTTCTTTGAATTTTGCTCTCAATGATTCTTTAGGACCTAGGTTATAAATAGCGCGAATAGCCCTCTTCTGCAGCACACATATTGAAGTAATATCGGAAGTGTTGCCTCATAGCAATATATATACCATAGGACTATGGAAATAACTAAAGTATACTAGTCGCGCCGTAAAAAATGTCAGTTAATTGTCTAATCTTTTTAACCACGTATGCTGCAGAACTAAGTCTGTTCGCAAATCCTTCGATATGGGGGCCCCATTGTTATTTGGAATCTAGAGTTATGCCAAGAAATATAGCAGATTCCACCGGTTCAATCACCTCTCCGTTTAACAAAACATTTGCATTTACATTTTTGACATTTGGTACGGTAAATTTAATGTATTTAGTTTTCTTGCTATTTAACAATAGGTTATTAGCGCTAAACCAGTACACGGTGTCAGATAAAATATCGTTCACTTCGTCATACATAGCTTGGTTTCTTTTCACTTTGAAAATCAGTGAAGTGTCGTCCGCAAACAATACTACCTTATGTTTTTTCTCTATAAGATATAAGTAATCCCTTGCATAACAAATTCCAGTCAGTTTTAGAAGACATAGCTTGCTTTAAACGACACGTTCCAAAAGCATTTAAAATGTGGGTCTTTGCAAATTTGGGCGAGTAAACGAAAGATAATGATTTTCTTGTAATCTCTTCCTATGGTGAAGTGATGGGGTTTCACGATGATGAAACACACGGGGTTAATTTTTCAATAAAGCGAATGTCGATGGAAATGTTGGGAAAGGCCAACGAAGGTGTTTATTCTAGGATTCATCAAAAAAGTACTGAAATGACCAGGTCTTGATTACCAAGAATAAGCAAGAATGTATGAACTGAAGGTTGGATCAAGCTTTCAAGTCAGGGGTCACATAATCGATTTTGTTACTTATTTTAAATCAAATAATGTTAGTGTGTGTGTAGGTACTTATATACCTACGCACGCAAGAAGTTATTCTTCTTTGGCGTAATAAAACAAGGATCCTTAAAAACATACACCTCGTACTATTAAACAGTTGTAGAAAACAATATTGTAATAAAGAAGTCATACAACCAATGAAGATAATATTATACCACATAATTTAGTTAAATAACGTGTAATTTAATATAATCTTTTTTGTGGTTCAGTAGGCATATGAGTACAAGAGGCTTGGTAGCTGAAGTATGATACAAATGGTCTAGTTGACCAGCTAACGTCAGCGTGTCGAATTTTCGTGACGGTGTGCGCGCGCATCGTAATAATACACTCTGATAATATTTCCCTAACGTGCCAAAAGAAGTTTAACTTCAAATATCAAATTTCCCACATTTTTTCTTTTTTTCAAAACAGTCACGACTTCATCCACCTCATGTTGACTGTGATTGGCCAAAGGCCCAACCTTTTGAAACTGGAAAATTTTCATTGGTAGAAACATCACTCATTGGTAGTGTAGCAAGAATACCTAAATAGTATCGCAAAGCGGTTTACAATCTTATCCAAATCTTATTTATTTATTCATAAAGGTTTACCAACTAAATACAACTTATGCACTAAGAATTAAACAAATATAATAAAATAGTTTAAATGTACTTAAATTATAGGTAGGCACAACATTACTATAAGAAATACATGTGATATTTTAAAATCTAAAATCTATAAATTTTGGAGAGCAATATAAATTTGTTTTTTAAAATTCAGAAAGTTTAAAAGAAGATATCAATGTTTTCATCTATATTATAAATACAATTATATAATTGTAACATTAGCTGAAAAGGAGAGTTTAAGCCATAATTACTGTGGTGGAATTTAATGTGCATTGGGGAAAAAGTACTGAGCCGACAATTGAAGGCAGGCACATGCAAACCGATTTGTGATAAAAGCAAGGGACAGTCCATATCATAGCTTAAAAGTTTATCTTATAACTATACCTATTATTTACAATGCTATGATTACATTAAATTAAAACTATCATTACCTGGAAGCGTACCTAGAATACTGGCAGCATTTCCACGTTGGATAGCTAGGCTGATCCGTTGATGGAAATAGCTGCCAGCGCTTGGGTTGCCAGTAACCCTCTTGAGACGAGAAGAAAGTATTTTGTACAATCTTCGCGCCTCTGGGCCCCACGGGCCAAGTGTCTGATTCGATCTTAATGAACTGGTTGGTGAGCTTGAAGTAGCCATGGATGCAAGCCAAGTTTGTCAGGATTGTGGAGTGGAATAGAGATCTGGCATTTTCTTTCATTGTGGCAAAACTTTCTTCCACGTACCTACTACCAAGCTGTGGAATGAACTACCTTATGCGGTGTTTTCAGGACGCTACTACACGGATACCTTAAAAAAAACGCGTACACCTTTCTTAAAGGCCGGCAACAGTGTGGGTCCTCTGTTTTGTAAGAGAATGTGGGAGTGGAAAAATCACTAAGAAAGCACCAGGTGACCCGTACGCTGATTTGTCCTCCTCTTCCATACAGAAAAAAATCTACGAGAAGAGGGCGAGACCCATTGTATTGAAATCTAATATATAAAATTCTCGTGTCACGGTGTGCGGGACCGAACTCCTCCGAAACGGCTTGACTGATTCTCATGAAATTTTGAGTGCATATTGGGTAGGTCTGAGAATCGGACAACATCTATTTTTCATCCCCTTAAATGTTGAGGGTGGTCCACACGAATTTTTTTTTAATTGTTTGGAAATTTTTTATTTTTAATATTTTGTTTGATTATGAGTCAACATTAAAAAAAAACAAACAACTTCAAATTTTCACCCATCTAACGACCACCACCAAGCTGACCCATCAACGTTTGCTGGGTCAGCTAGTAATATATATAAGAGTGAATTTTTGAATAACTTCTGTTACAAAAGAAATTGTAAGCGCCCTTAAGGAGGAACTTGTTTCAACCGAATTCACAAGAGTCCTCGGATGGATGATATGGTTCTACCATTATTTATTTCAAAATATTTTTTTGATACTAAAGGCTTATCATAGATTGGTTCCATTTACTTATTATAATTCCAAAATTCCAGTTCCTATAATGGAATCCATGAGTCATTGAACGATGGAATCTTCAATATTAAAAGGCTAATAATATTAAAATATTTCTCATGATGGACTCGTCGTGGAACTGAGAGAATACACAAAATGAATAAGTCTTCAGGGAGACACCCAATTGTGTAAGCAGAACAATTATTATTAGTTCAAACTAAATGTTTAATTCTGAGAAATAAAAAATCGCAATAGTTGACATCTTTATACTTAGCTAGATATCTGAGCAAATGAGCTATATTTATTTTTTGGTATAAATTGTATAGGTTTCTACATAATACATATAATATATGAATAATCTATGCTATTTTGCCATACTCTAATAATAATAAAATGTTTCAAAATTCAAGAATTATAAAAAACTAATAATTTGAATATTAGTAAAAAAATATATGATCTCTTTTCTACTATTGTGAAAAATCAATGTAAGTTAAGTTCAAATCAAAACATGAAATCTTTGATCTCTACCATTTGAGAGCGTAAAACGTTATCATCTTCAAAATAAAGAACAACAGTTATGGAAGGTTCGGGAAGGCGGGCGGACATCCACATAAACATCTTCTACACGCCCCCAGTCAAAACATTCTCACAGAAACCAGATATAAAACAAGCCTAGAAGAGAACCGAATCCCCGAGCTCTATAATTATAGCCAGCTACCCGATCTACCGGCAAGCCAATTTAAATTTACTACGAACGCCGCACGTGTCCCACAAAATGAAATCCCACTACCGCACAGAAACACGCACGGAAAAAAGTAGAAAAAACGATGTTAGCGCCACCCCTTCGATGCTAGTGGCCGCTCGCGCGAACCACGCCCGCTAACAACACTGTAGCTTGCATCCCGTTCTAGCGATGGGATGTGCGCTATGTCTTACTCTGTCTGATTGGAGTAAGTGCTACCAAAAAGCAGCTTTTGGATCAGTACGCGTTTGGATAGCGCACGAAGTGGAGTGTCCGAGCTTCGCGTAATTCGCGTGGTGTCATTGTGTTGTGTCGTGTAAGGGTGCCGAAGTGGCGGGCTTCCTAGCCGCAGGTCGGGGGGCTCTTGCCCCCTTTCACCAACACCATATCGGTAAAAGTCAGTGTCCCGTGTAAACCCAGATTTCAGACTAGTATACTCACACTGAGATTTTTCGCGAACTTTGAATGTGATTTATATCCGACGATGCCGACTTACGGAGGTTATTTAGTTTGTTTTTTATTTATTTTATTGTTTCAATTTAATTATATAGAATTCGTTGATTTATGTTCATTATGTTATGTTTCACGTAGATTAAATAGTAAATAAATATGCATATTTATTGTAAACAAAACATAAACAAGTTGTAATGTAGAGTTCTTTAAAAATAACATTTTTATTGCATGAACGGCTCTACATTCACTTTACTCGCACATAAAAAATACAATTTCACCTACCTTAATTTGTGAAATTCTAAATTTTTTTTATTCAGAGGACATTCCCTTGATAAAATCTTATAACTGATAACACTTACATTACGTGTTTGATAAGCATTTCAGAAAAAATAATGGATTTATCACAATGTTAGGCCTAAGGAGCGCGAAAGTTACCTGCAACAAGCAATTAAAAGTCTCGCACATTATCTTAAACAAATAAGGCTCTACTAAGTCTCCACAAAGGTATTATAACATAAAGTTAAAGTCTAGATCTCAAAGGTTATCTATTGTTTCCGTTATCAATAACTATGATAATAAAATTAAGCAACGCGAGAAAATACTTCAAGCTATAACATATAAATAACAGTATTTAACGTTTACAAAAACAATTCAGTTTTTTTTAACTGTATAAATAGCCATGGGCAGCGGTTGAATAAAGAAAATAATAAAGTATCTATATTCAAAATAAAAAAGAGTTATTATTTAAAATTGATTAGATATAATAGTAATGATTGAAATGTTTCACATGTAAATTCAAATTCAAATATTTTTATTCAAAATAGGATGAGACATCACTTATTGAAAGTCAAAAACTACCACCCATTCCAAAATGAATGTCTCAGGCCTGAGAAGAATGGGCGCAATAAACTCAGCGGGCTTTTTTTTCTTTCATCGAATAAATATGTTTAAAAGTAATATTGTACAATTAAACTTATTATTTAATAGCCTGAGGGCGGTCACTCCATTCCCAATCTATGGTATCATTAAGAAAGTAATTTATGTTATAGTAACCTTTACCACACAAACGTTTTTTAACAATTCTTTTGAATAACGTAATACTTTTGTTTTGAACATTTTCTGGGATCTTGTTGTAAAAGCATATACATCGCCCCACAAAAGACTTACTAACTCGACTTAACCGAGTAGTAAGTATTATATAGCCCCAAGTAAAAATTACTTGTTGTAGGTAGGTACCTACGGGTGCCAGACAAGGATATATTTAATACAATAAACATAAAAAAATATATACTCGGAAACAAACATTCATATTATAAATCATAAAAACGTTTGCACCTACCGGCACTCGAACCCAGGACCTCTAGCTCAGTAAACAATATAACCAACCACTGGGCTATATGAATCTTCATATAATATATCAACAATAAAATATAATAGTATCTCTATATCTTTCTAATAACTATCTTTACATTTTAGAATACAAAAAAGACGCATTTGTCAAATCTATTCAAAAGGGTGTTGACACACAAAATTGTTAAATATTATCTAGCTATTTAGTTTTTTAAGCAAATGATTAACATATAGATTGATGGTTTGAAGAAAAAAAACATATAAAACTATCATAATATCAAGAATTTGGCTATTAATTAATTCGAAAAGATACCAATATCACTTTACCTGTAAAAGTTTTTCTAACAATTTCACTTTGATAGAATGAAAATAACTTGAAATTGTATAAAAAACTAAGAAAATGTTATACTGAACAAATATAAAAATTATAAACCTCATTTAGTAATTGGTATGACGTCAGTTTTTCTTTTGGGTAAGGCTTTCCCTAAAACCATCTAATAAAATACTATTTATAGTTTTAATAATAAAATCGATTCGAATGTATACATTTGCACTACTTAATGTCATAATTAAAGATTAAAAAATATTCAATATAACAGAACTAGGCAATGTTATTTTTTCTTTAAAACAAGGAATTCTAAATGTGTAATTATATATACAATGGTAAGGCATTGTTCGTATTTGCTCACATTAATTGCTTAATACAGTTTTCTTTTTTTAATTACCTCAAAGCTCTGCCAATTATCTTAAGAAAATAAGTCGATGGTTCTGTATGAGAGGGCTCTTATCATTTTTAAGATTCCTTACATCTTGCTTACTTTACTTATATCAGAAAACGTCATACGAAGTAGAAGCGTCTAGGTACCTATATCTTCAGGTCCATTGATAGAGTTACATAGAGAGATGCTACGCCAGAGCAATGGAATTTAATTAAAAACGTCTAATAGACATACTTCTAAGTTGGTCAAATAGCGGTTTATAATTCTAGGCAGATTGCTAAGAAAACGAAACAGATTAAGGAAATGAAGATTACGATTTTGGAGACGAGAGAATAGTCCACAAATTTCAAGTTGCCCTGTATGCTATGGAAGGGGCTATGCTTGGTATTCTCAACTGCCACCGGCGTAGCCAATCAAAATATAACCTAGCTGAAGTGGCAGTGGGTCATATTAGTCGCAGAACACACAAACGCTGAGATGGACGTGATCTTGAGTGGAGACTGCGCTCTCATACAAGTAGAGGCGACGATATACGTAGAGCTGGCAGTAGCTTTTTTTATGACAATAAGGGTCGAGACGAGCAGGATGTTCAGCTAATGATGATAATTGATACGCCCTGCCCATTACAATGCAGTGCCGCTCAGGATTCTTGAAAAACTTTAAAAATTCTGAGCGACACTAAAATTGCGCTCGTCACCGTCATAAGATGTTAAGTGTCATTTGCCCAGTAATTTCTACTAGCTACTAAATCTCCAGAAGACGATGGCGTTTGAGAAAGTCAAGGAGGCTGCATAGAACAGAGACAGATGGAGGGAGTTACATAAATAAATGATGATGTAGACGCTGCCCTGATTAGAGTTAGCTCTTTAATTAGAAGAAGAAGAAGTATATCTTACAATTACTCTAATATTTTTAACACAAACAATCTTTAAGAGAATTTCCCCTCAATTTGGTCCAGCCGTTGCCGAGATAAATTGAAACAAAAAGACAGAGAGACAAAATATGAATAATAAACTTCCAATAATTATTTTGATAATATATTTGTTGGTAAATAAGATAAAGTTAACAAAAATGTCAGCAAATTTTATTGAAATGTGTAGAAATGAGCGTATTTTTTCCTATCGTTTATTTTTTTTGTTTGAGATTCAATTGTAATGTAACAGACATTAAAAACAGCGTTAAAATCGGCTTAGCGCGAGATAACACAAATAATATTATATAAACTCTTAAATTCTCTAAACTACTGTTTTGGTTGGTGCAATTAATATAAACATTTTTATACTTATATTTAAAAAAAACCACCTATATTATTATTAAACATTTTGTTGACTGTCTCATAGACTATTCTATACTAGTTTGAATCTAGATTATTTGTGTTAAAATGCATCAATTATTAATAATTGTCACATAGTCACTTGAGGTCGCTATTAGAACATAGTTCATATTTTTTTCGATACATCATTAAATAGTTTTTTATTCATCATAGTTCATATTTTTTTTCAATAAGTATATAACAATAAATAGTTTTTTTTCATCAAAAACATATAACTGAGCATTTTGTCTTTTGTTTGAACGATTACGATTATTTTTGCCCATAAACCTTACGGGGATTATACTTGTACAAGATACAAGAGAATATTGAAAAATTATTTAAATATACTTCTTTTATTGAATTTCAAAGGCTGGTTACGCATGTGTTGCAGATGTCTATGGGCGGTTGCCACAATAATTATATAAAAAAAGTCTAAATAAATAAGAAAATCTTTAATTGGCTTTGTAAAAAAATTACAATTATGAGATATACGGTGTTATTACAAAAGATAATTTAAACATGGCTTAGACACGTGTTTTTTTAAACAGTGTCTAAATATTTAAGCAATGTCTAAAGATTGACGCTTAACAACAGAAAGGCACGGTTTCGGACGATTGTAATAGAACTTTTTGAAAAAGTGTTCAACATATGTTTATTTTTTTTTAAATAACACCATATTTAAATTAGTATAATATGTAATAATGTGATACTTTCTGCATTTCTTTTCCATGTTAACTGTCACTATGTCAAAACTAACACTACCTGGTAGGAATCACCGGACCTTTTCCTAAAAATGGATGTTAGGTTTTCGCATCAAGTAGGTTTTAAATTATTATAATACGATAAACGTGTAACATGACTATTTCAGTAAATACCATTACTGAAACTATTGAAGAAGATTTGGTTTTTAGATTTTAAAATGGTTTTTGTGTCAACAAGAAGTCCTACAAGTTTTTAGCTACTTAAGTGTTGTTTAACATAAATTCAATCATACCTACTATGTATAGGTACGGTATAAGTATCAGATATTTTTTTTAAAGTCAATGCAAAATAATCTCTTTTTTTTTAAATAAAGCCGAGTGAGTCTTGCTATAAGAGCGCCATTATTTGAGTTGGTATTTGATGCATTACTTTGCATAGATTGTACCCAATTTTTTGGGTTTATTTTTTATGACAATAATATGTTACATAATAATGGTAATCAATATGCCCTGCTAATAACAATGCAGTGCCGCTCAGGATTATTGAAAAATCCAAAAACTTTGAGCGGCACTACAATTGCGCTCGTCACCTTGAAACATAAGATGTTAAGTCTCATTTGCCCAGTAATTTCGCTAGCTACGGCGCCCTTCAGACCGAAACAAAATATGCTAATGCTTCACGGCAGAAAAAGGCGTTGTGGTACCCATGATCTAACCGGCATCCTGTGCAAAGGAGCCTCCCACTGGTTGCCCACCTAATACTGAAACTGTATTTATTGATTTAAATGAGTGGTAATTAGTTCGTTACAAATTCTTCCCATGAAAGCTTAAGTTAGGCTAACATCTTAGTTGTAAATGGTAAAATGGCAAAGTTGCTATTCAAAACAGTCATTATATGGTCTGAGTGAATTAATTATTTTTTATTTTGAATGCTTAACCTTAGATCATGTACCTACACGTCCTGAAAGTCAAAGTCAAAGTTTTTATTTGCATAAACATGTTAGATTGATGTTACATAAATATTATTGAGTATATGTTTGCCACATTTATGACGTGCAAATTTTATAAAATACATTTCTTACAATACAAAAAAATCAGTAGTTACAATAATAGAAATTTAACAAAAGATTAGTAGCAGTATTATATAGTATATAGTCAAGTTTTTAGTTGAAAATATTCGTCTAATGAATATATGCAGTTTTTACTAAGGTATATTTTCAATTTAGATGAGACTGAGACTGTGATAGCTGTGAAAATGTCGAAAAAGATTGAGATTTACAGCCAACCTCTATTTTAAGCAACGCACACTAACACAAAGTGACATACAAATCGCGAGTGTAAAACGTTGCTTGTCACGCACACTAAACTAATAAACCTGGCCTGTTTTCATCGGATGTCTAGCATCAAGAGGCTCTATCTAGACGTATAAATTATCTAAAGCCTAAACTTGGTGTGATTTCGTATTCATGGTGGCTCCCAAGTGCCTACTTCTTCTGACCAGCTTAAACAAATATATTACAACATTTATATTAAAAAGACACTATGAATGGGCTTTTCTAAGATAAAAACAAGTGACAGTACAACCTTAAATGTTAACAATAAGTACATCTTAACAAACAGAGACTTTTAATCACTTAATATAATAATCTCGGCTTTTAAAAAACTGTTAAAACGCAAGATTAACGGGAGTGGGAATTATATAAGTACTTGCAGTTAACAATAGATAAATACTTAAGGTAATTGTTAACCCTTTTTTATAACTATTATCCTTCTTCCTTCATAGATATGAGGTACATTTGTGAATTCATATTATTTGTATTCACTAAGAAACATTTCTTATTGCAATACGATATATTGCCCGCGAATTTGCTTGTAAAAATTGTGTTAACAGGGGAATTCGGGAATCCCAATTTCTAGGGTTTTACTGTTTTCGTGGAAACAGAATTTAAATTAATTAAATAAAAGTGTCTGAAGTAATTACTTACTAGGTGAGCTATCTGCTAGTATCCCGCAAAAATTGTGCAGTAGTCTTGAAGATTAGCCGGATCATACAGTCGAAAAAATAAAATTGGTATTATGACGTAGAACCGAGTTAACATAATATATTATGTGGATTAAGTACTAATCTATAGTTTTATTTATATACTAGCGGGCGCCCGCGGGCTTACCTGCGTTTTTGAACCGATGGGAATAAAAGTAATACTTATTATTGTTATGAATAGTCATGAGCTACTTTAAGATCGGTTTTAGCCGATTCCGAGCTTATAGAGCACAAACAAACGGACGGAAGTGATAAAAAAGCGGCCAGGTGCGAGTCGGACTCGCCCATGAAGGGTTCCGTAGCAGCAAAGCATAATATAGAAAGGAAAATGATATTAAATTATTTAAATTGAAAAGGCAAAAAATCTTTGCTCAAAATCATACAGTGCAAATGAGCTCTCATCACTTATATGTATTAAAAAAAACTCCTTAGGTACTAGATCTCGTTCAAACCAATTTTCTGTGGGAGTTTGTATGTACATCATATATTTTTTTTAGTTTTCTAATTCTCTTATATTAGAAGGTAAAGGGGACACATTTTATCACTTTGGAAGTGTCTCTCGCGCAACCTTCAACAGCTTCCTTAAAGGCCGGCAACGCTCTTGTGATTGCTCTAGTGTTGCAAGAGAATGTGGGCGGCGGTGATCACTTAACACCAGGTGACCCGTACGCTCGTTCGTCCTCCTATTCCATAAAAAAAAACTATTCAGTTTAGAAAAAAAATATATTAGAAACCTCAATATTATAATTTTTGAAGACCTGTCCATAGATAGGTACTCCACTCCACATGAGGTTGACGAAAAAATATTGTTGAGTTTCAGTTCTAATTACGGGGACCCCCCAAAAGAAAGATATTTGAAAGGCACTTTTCCGACAACTTATGAAGCGTAGGGACTGATTTAGGGCATGTTGTGTATATCGAAAATAAACACCAAGCTTTAGGTCTTCTTTGACGATACGCGAAGGAGCCTTAAAAATATTTGAAATGGCGGGAAATGGTGCGTTCCAAATTTGAATAAAAATAAATAGAAGTTATTAAGTTGTAACAAAAGTTAAGACCAGACTACTTATATATTATTAGACAACTATATCTAATATATAAAATTCTCTTGTTGCGGTGGTTGTTACCAAACTTCTCCGAAACGGTTTGACCAACTTTTATGAAATTTTATATGTATGTTCAGTAGGTCTGAGAATCGTCCTACATCTATTTTTCATACCCCAATTTTTTTATTACATTTTTTTAAATAAATGTATGGCAGTACAACATTTGCCGGATCAGCTAGTTTTAATATATACGTGCGTTGTACCGCAAGGAATTATCACATCTGTTACCTTCTTATTAAGATTAAGAGGTTATATTATATTGGCCTTTTATAATTAATTGATGGTAATTATCTGTCATCAATAGTGAAAAAAAGTGAAAAAAAAAATGTATTTGGGACATAAAAAGGTAACTTTTTACATTAATTCGTGAATTTTTTTTTGTCAAAGATAAAAGCCAAAAATAAAAAGTCAAAAACATGGTTTTTCGAATTTTTCACATAAACTTTGAGGGTATGTGAAAACAAAAGTTGTAGATCTTTTTATTACCTACAGCTTTGCAATTTAACTTTTTGCCATAGGACTTGTAGTTTTGCCGGAAATCGAGATAAACCGTTATTTACCCTAGAACACCTCCCCTTTTCCACTTCCCGACCTCAGATCACCCGTAATTTATTTTTTCTTTTAGTTTTGTTATATTCTCGTCCTTTTCCAATGGGTTTCATCCTACTATTATTTTTTTTGTTTTCTAAAATTATCGACCCTGGTCTATATTGAATTGTTGCCTGCTTATAATATATGTATAACTTAGTTAAAGTAATGGAGATATTAAAATAAGTGCGGGTGATTTTAATTGCTTAAAAACATTACAAGTTCAAGTTTGAAGGAGTTTGGAAATTACTAAAAACATAGTTACCCGGATCATTTACAAATAAATTAAATTTTCAGTTAATTAGTTACTGTTTACTGGTTTCAATATTATTTAGGTAATTCCAAACTCTCAAATTTAAATATTAGTACAAGCCAACAATTACTTGGATTTTCTGTCTGTCTGTTTATCCGTTCTTTGTTTGGGCTGGATACACTTTGATAGAATTTTAAATGGCAGATAGCTCATTTAATTTTTGGGAATAAAGCGAACACTTCAGGCTCTTTAATTATAATTGTTTATTGTACGATATTACATTATAATATATATTTTTTAAAAAGCCCGCTGAGTTTCTTGCGCCCGTTCTTCTCAGGCCTGAGGCAGTCTATTTTGAATGGGTGGTAGTTCTTGACGTTCAATAAGTGATTTTGAATCCTATTTTGAATTTATATTAACTTTTAGTTTTAAGGCTTTCATTTAGACACTTTCATAGTAAACCTAATTAAATATCTTATTTATATCAAAATTTGAAAGGTGGTTGTACTTAAGTGACCATCCTTGTTTTCTTTTTTAAAGTGAAACTTATATTACATCACCCCAAATTTTTTCGCCTATCTATCGCATATCACATTGCAATCGATGTATTAGGGGTGAGATGTGTTATTTATTTCAACTACTGCCTTCAAGTCAGTTTGGCGACGCGGTCTTAAGCTCTGGTTCTCTAGAGATAGAGTAGGTTCGAACCCCACACCTGACAAAGGTTGTTTTTATTACATATTTTTTTTTTTATTATGAATATGTAAAGCATAATATATACATTTGTTTTTCTAAGCTGATATTAAAATGTTATTTTGTGAAAAAAAGTTTCACTTGCATTGTGGTTTCATAAAGCCACACAATTGCTTTTTTGTTTTTTGTTTCATAATCATTTATTTGTAACTGGTATCGATAGTAGGAACTAATATTGTGATATTTTATATCGCACTAAATCACTACTCTAATACACTGTATTTCACACCAGTGGCTCCTTTGCACAGGATGTCATGGCTAGGTTATGGGTACCAAAACGGCGCCCATTTCTGCCGTGAAGCAGTAATGTGTAAGCATTACTGTGCTTAGGACCGAAGGGCGCCGTTGCTTGTAATCTTATGTCTCAAGGTGACGAGCGCAGTTGTAGTACCGCTCAGAATGTTTAGGTTTTTCAATAATCTTAAGTTTCAATTACCATCAGCTGAACGTTCTATTCGTCTCGTATTTTAATAAAAAAAGCTATTCAAATAAAATATTTTATAATTATTGAAAATAATGTTCAAATAACAAATCTATATAAATCAATCTTAAAATTATCTATTTGTAAATCTAAGGAAGCCAAAGGTTAGGCGGTTCCATCACCTACATCATATCTGAATGATTTATTTTACTGTTCATCAAAAAAAAAAAAAAAAACAAATTGTTAGAACATCATCGCAAACAGTTTGCTCGTGAAATAAACGTGTCACACGCTGTCAAAATTACCATAAAAATAAACAGATCAGAAAAGGTAACCGTGAGCAACATTTAAATCATCGTTTTATAATGTGACTGGCAACCCAACGATGTCCTAACACACGGCAATGACGCGCGACAAATCGGTCGAGACGTCGCGTCGAGGATATAACGCGATCGTTATAAATTTAACTAATAAATGTCAGTTTTAATGTTACCGCAACCCTGTGAGCTAAGGTTTCTAGAATAGTTTTTTTTTTGTGATAACAATTCATATGGAATATGAACACATTTGTGGGTAAGTGATCACCGTACCTACCTACTTACTTCTACGACCTATCGAAGCAAAAATCATTTAAATGATTTATTCCTCGTGCTATTCTACGTTTGTGGAAAGAACACTATTGTAAAAATCTTGCAAAGATGGCTTTGACAATTAATTATTATTAAATAACGAATACGGCTGTACGGACTTGAAGCCTTTGCCTATCCTAATAATGGACGAAGAAACCAAAAAAAATAACGAATGTCGAAAATGTCAGAAAATTTTAGGAATCAACTTCACCCTGTTACTTTTGTGTTAAAATAGTGATGCGCGCGCATCTTTAAATTTTACTCTCATAATTTTTTCGTAACGTGCCTAAAGAAGAATAACTTCAAAAAACGTTTGCGTCTCAGTATGCCCGACACAAGTGATAACATAAACATATCTAAGTTAAACTATTTAATATTGAAATAATTTAACTTGAAAAAAGCTTAGGTAATAAACTTAAATTTTATGTATATAAATATGATAATGTTAGTAAAGGTTATTGATTAATAAAATCTTTTATTGGTTATAAAATATATTATATTATATATAAAATAATTTGATGAAGAATAAATGAAAAGAACTTGCGAAAGAAAGGAAAAGAGTGAAGAAAACGTAAAAGAGAAAATCTGTTTGTTATTTGAGTGTGTTAAGTCGTAGTCCTTACAGATATTCATTTTAATCAAAATCAAAGTACAAAAGTAGCAGTGCTATATGTATTATACATCTAGGCAAACATATAACAACATAAATATAGTTATATCGTAAAACTGGTGAAGCAAAGGCTGAAAGTAATGGAATTCAGCTTTACGATCGATAAAACAAACTTGAATACAGATTTATTTAATGCTTTGACTTAGTACAATGCGATCTGGAGACATTTATCATTTTGTATAACTTCATACTACTATTACTATTATAAATTAAAAAAGGAATAGGTAGAACCTTTGAGTCGACCCCCCCCCCCTTCCCCTAGTACAAATGTATTTTAATTCAATGTAAATTCATTCGACGCATTTTAAGGTATGTAAACTTCTTGAGTTTCATTTCGTGTTACAAGATAAGTCTTAACACACTGATCACTATTTTTACCAAAGGCAAATTTTACACCATACAGAGCCTAACAGCCTAGCGAAGCTCTCTAAGAAAAAAGCGATTGACTCGATTGTATGAAACGTGCACTTATTGATAGATTGACAGATGACGGCTATAATCTTTTGTAAAAACGGAGAGCATCCGAAATGCACTACGTTTTAAGCAACTCTTCGCTTTCGAACTTAGCCGGATTATACTTAGCCGCCAATCGCCATACTGTAATTAATACTAAGTATTTCAACTAAAACTAAATTTTTACTTAGGCGGTAATCAGCCTCTTATTACGTAGTAGGTATTTACATACAAACACAAAACCAAAATTCACAGCCTTACAAATAATAACAAATTTATTTTACATCAATTTACTTATTTCGTTATATAAGATTAATTCTTTTTATTCAAGAAATTTATATAAAAACAAATCTCTAAAGAATTTAATCCGGTGTTTCTCAAATTGAGTGTTAATATTTTGTCATATATCTTTACCAATTACATAATAGTTGCAATAACTTTTATCCCTATGTTTGATTACTTGAGCCAATTACCATGTTAATGTCTTAATTACGATTACAATATGATCAAATTATACATTTTCCAACTAATCATTACCACCTTTTTGTGATATAATTAATTTAATTTATCAATCGATCAATTGAGCCCTGTTAATTAAAACACATTATTTTTAAGGTTATAATGTAACTTCACTATAAATCTTTTATAAAAGGGGTCTAAAACCGCTAGCTAATAACAATCTCCAATGAAACTTCAACATTACACCAACCAGTGTCATATTATAAGTACTACCCAATCTAGTGTTTTATCATTATATTATCATTGAGTAATTAATGTGAAAAGACAATCGTTTTTTGTGTGTGTCAATTGCCTCACATGTAGTTCACTTTCGAGAATTTTTATTTGAATTTCAAGGAACTTTATTCTCTGCATGCGCAATAACCAGAGAGCTGTGATTATGAAAAAAGAACAAATTAGGTTTTTTTTGATAGTCGTTCTTTCTTGACATTGTTTTCGATTTTAGTATTTTGTGGTATTTTAATGCAAATACTTAATTCTTCGTTCTGAAAATGGGCGCAGATAATGTTCTCTATGTTGGTATGTATGATAAATGTAATTTTTTAAGGTCATATTGTTATTGAATTTTTATGAAAACATCAGGAAATAAGTTCAAAGGATTTAATCGTAGCTACTTTTGTTAGGTAGGTAATTGTGTTAACGGAATGCCTTATTCACGGAAATATGCCTTTATTTTTATATTATTTTATACATTTTTTTTTACATTATATTCATTCATAGATTGCACACATCTTACGATGAGAAATACGAAGTAAGATTTACAATAAATATTATTAAAGATAAGTTAGACAAGAATATCGAATTATCCCACTTCTGAAATTTTGAATGTCTGCATGAAATTTCATTTACTACAGCAATTTAATCAGGGAAAACTTTTCAGTAAAAATCTATTGTTATGTAGCTTATCTATAATTTGAACTATCAAATTTATTATAATAATCATCTATATACATAAACGAGAATGTATGTTTGTATGTTCCCTAATAACTCCTAAACTATTCGACCGATCTCAATGAAATCTTTTGTAATAGAGGTGGTAACCTAATTCCAACTACAATAAGTAGTAACTTGTTCTTTACCATAGTTTACTAGAATCGCGTGAGTTTATATATAATTATATAATTTATATATATATATATATACGTGACACGTTGTTTGTCCGCGATGGACTCCTAAACGAACGGATTTTAATGGGGATTACTCCATGGAGTGCAGTTTGGTCCAACTTGAGAGATAGGATAGTTTTTATTTCGATTTGGGACCCATAATTATTTTTATTTTCAATATTTATTTTGTATGGACATATTTTCTATGAGAGAATTTAGTGACGCACGGTTTGACAGTTCCGCTGTGAAACAATTTCATTATAACAACAGGGAGCATGTTTTACGAAATAATTCTCGATGTATTGAAATATTATTGGCGAATTTCTATAAAACAGTATTTTTTTTATTATCTGCAGAACAACGTCTGTCGGGGCAGCTAGTATATTATATAATTTTGTCACATTTTATATTTTGGTCGCAATCTATACGTATTAATATTATAAAGAGGATATATTTTATTGTTTATTTGTTTGTTTGCATTGAATAGGCTCCAAAACTAACTGATTTGAAAAATTATTTACTGTAATTAAATATTCAATACTGGTTGGGAAGCTTCATAATTCCCGGGTGATAACCTGTCTTATATTTTCAAAAAATTATGTATCCTTCATATAACTCCAATAATGTAACCACCTTGGGTAAGTTAGTAAAAATATACCATAAATATAATAACTTCGCGTGCGCTGCGAAAAGTATTGACGATAGAATATAAAAATGTACAATCACCTTGCAGGACATATTTAAAAACAGCATATGTAATAAGTGTTCTTTAATATTATAAAAATTTAATTGAAATGTCGCTACTAAGGGAAGGGCTATCAAATTCAAATATTTTTATTCAAAATAGGAAGTGAAATCACTTATTGAAAATCAAAAAACTACCACCCATTCTAAAATGAATGCCTCAGGCCTGAGAAGAATGGGCGCAACAAACTGAGCGGGCTTTTTTTTATCAAAAATATGTTTTACAATTAAAGTAACATTCACAAAGTAACATTGTACAATTAAACTTATTATTTAATAGCTGAGGGCGGTCGCTCCATTCCCAATCTGTGGTATCATTAAGAAAGTCATTTATGTTATAGTAACCTTTACCACACAAACGTTTTTTAACAATTCTTTTGAATAACGTAATGCATTTTCTGGGATCCTGTTGTAAAAGCATATACATCGCCCTACAAAAGACTTGCTAACTCGACTAAGTCGAGTAGTAGGCATTATAAGCTTATGTCTGTTCCTGTCAGCTAGTTGATATAACGATGACGTTATAAGCGGTTCTGTAAGAGATAACTTGAGTATTATTGTATACAGGAAGGGGGGAAGCAGGCGGCGCCATGGCGTGCGCCGGCTGTGAGAAACCAATCCTGGATAAGTTCCTGCTGCACGTGCTAGAACGAGCATGGCATGCGTCATGCGTGCGATGCGCTGACTGCCGGGCCCCGCTCGCTGATAAGTGCTACTCCAGGGATAACAAGCTGTTCTGCAGAAATGACTTCTTCAGGTAAGACCGTTTTTTTTATGAAAACAAGGGACGGGTCGAGCAGGACGTTCAGCTGATGGTAATTGAAACGCCCTGCTTATTACAATGCATTGCCGGTCAAGCTTCAGACCGAAACACAGTAACGCTTACACATTACTGCTTCACGGCAGAAATAGGTGCCGTTGTGGTACCTACCCATAATCTAAACGGCATCCGGTGCAATGGAGCCACTGGTAAATCCTATATAATATTTGCTTAAGCTATTTCAACTGCAACTTCATTTCAGCACTTTAAAGTCTGAACTAGAATTGGCCTCCTTAAAGACCGGCAACGCTCCTATCATTCCTCTGGTGTTGCAAGAGAATCTGTGCGGCGGTGATCACTTAACATCAGGTGACCCGTACGTCAGTTTATCCTCTTCCATAAAAGAAACTGGAATGTTTTGATTTCTGTTTATTATTTTGATAACTTGCAATTGTTCCGTATCTAGATCACGGTGAGTATTATACATACACTCTGTCTGCTACAAATACTCTTAAGAGCTTGAAATTCGTTTTGTATAAAACTGGAGGACAATTTTTATTTGGTGCTAAATATGAGGAAAAATCATTGAAATTTTCAAACATTGTTGTTAGATGAATATGTAAAAAAGGATTAACAATAAAAATCCAACAGTAATTAGTCATATAAAACGATTAATTAAATATATCTTTCTATCAACATGCAGGAAGCCTTTTATTATTTACACATTAGATCAGTTACAGTGATTAATTACGTTCATCTATTATCATCTCTTTACTCGTTTCGTATTGATGTATGATCATAAAAAGTTATCAATACAGTGTCACAGCTTCATTGAAGATTTGAAATTTGGCAAGAGAATTTGTTATTCGGTAATACCCGGGCTTGTAAACTCGGCAGGGAATTGAACCAACGTTCACAAAACAAAAGTTAGGGTTGGAATAAAACAAACAGTGCAGGAACAGTCAAGATATCATTATTTTATAAAAATAAGGGATGAGACGAGCAGGATGTTCAGCTGATGGTAATTGATACCGCAGAGGATTTTTGAAAAACCCAAAAATTCTGAGCAGCACTACAATTGCGCTGGTCACCTTGAGTCATAAGATGTTAAGTCTCATTTGCCCAGTAATTTCACGAGCTACGTCACCTTTCAGACCGAAACACGCTTCACGGCAGAAATAGGCGCCGTTGTAGTACCTATAATCTAGCCGGCATCCTGTCCAAAGGAGCTTCCCACTCGTACTCGTAAATTCTTGTATATCTTCTTCTTCTTTTAATGCCATCTAATATCCGAGGTTGGCAATCATGAAGGCTAACTGGATTTTATTCACCTCTGCCCTAAACAGTAACAGCCGCCGAATTCCACCTTCGCACGACAGGACTTAGGATAATGATATCCTGGTGGGTATGACCCACCATCTCGATGTGTGGCAGGCCTCCACAGTGCGGTTTTCAAGGAGCTTTCTTCCACGTACTACAAAGCTGTGAGCTTCCTTGTGCGGTATTTCCGGGACGATACAACATGGGTACCGTCAAAAAAAAGCACGTACACCTTCCTTAAAGGCCGACAACGCTCCTGTGATTCCTTTGGTGTTGCAAAAGAATGTGGGCAGCGGTGATCACTCAACACCGGGTACGGTCGGATGACGTACGGTCATTTTCCATAAAAAACAGTGATTTTCTACTCATATTGAACCACTGGTGAAGGTTCTTAAGTCTGGATGTTCGTCTGCCAGGTTATGGTTTCCCTTCTAACTTTCCTTGTATCATGAGCTGTCCCATCTATTACGCGGAATATTTTAAAGCAAATGTGGTCGACTTGGTTTCTGTCATAGAATTTCAGCAACACACTACAAATTTCAAATATAGCTTTATTTGTGACATCCTACCACAGTGCACACAAAATTTATAAAAAAAACGCGTATTTAAACGGCCTGAAATACTTATGAGATTACTCTGGTATTATACGATATAAGTTGTTTGGGCGGCATTGTTCACCAGCCATCAAATGACCCGCCAACACGTTGGTCTGTTTGATCCATTACAAAAACAGGCACAATATTTTGATTTGAGTATATGAAATTGACTTTTCAATTTATTTTTGAAACTATATTTAATAATAAATAAAATGGCCACAAACTGATTCAACAAAAAAGTAATAAGGAATTGAATATTTTTGACTTATATATCCTTGATAAAATGTGACGTCATATCTGAGTTTTGCCATACAAATTTTTATTTGTGAGATAGTGACAGAAGACCCTTACTAGTTTAAATGCCCATAACTTTAAATTTCTTTGTTTAATCTTATTTTCAGTGTATGTCAAAAATAGTGCAAAATAATTAAAAAAAAAACAAGAAAATACCCAATTATGTGCCTAATTATATATATTTACAAAAACATTTATAAACATTAACAAATTAAAAAAAATCCCTCTTACAAGTAAACTTTTAACTTCTATCATGATGAGTTCATAAGTTGACATTTCGGTTTCCTCAAACTAAGTGACGTCATTTCCTTTCGGTGACACGCAGCCATTATAGTTAGTTTAAATCATTTTGTAGCACCGCACGTTTTTTATACAATCTAAATTTAACCTGGATGTTTTGATTGTTATTATGATTTATTTTATATCATACTATATTAATGATTTGTAATAATTATACACTAGCGGCCTTACAATAAACTTGGTATAAAGTTATAACTAAGCATACACAAAGAATATGCAAAATGTTTACAATATCGTTGACAACGCTGTCAATACAATGATAATTCTGAAGTTTTCTGATTGACAAGCAGCCATGCAAATAAACGCGGGAAACGTTATACGCCCGAATACACCAATCGTAAGCAAAATGTCTATTTGTAAACATTTTGCATTTTCGTTACCTATAACTTTATGCCAATCTTATTTGTAAGGCCGTAGGTCTTTTAAATTAATTGAAAAGAAACTACAAATTTTTTATTTTGTTTATTTTTGATAATTACTTATATTTTCATTTTGAACAAGTCTGAACATGCATTTCGTCTTGTAATTTTTTTGTAAATGTTTTGGAGTCAATTTAGTCCTGTTATGCACTTGAAGTATTACTTCTCACGTGTGAACTACTAAATAAAAAATAAGACACTTATTTTTTACCATTAAATCTAAAAAAGAATTCACCTTCGATATGACGTATGAAGGAAAGACTAAACTATAAGTATCATAGGTACTTAAGTTGTTCACACAACAATAGCCAAATACGAATCATAGATAAGTTTCTCATCAGAAATAAACATGTCAAATTGAGTATTCTAAATTTAAATCTGCGCGGCAACGTTTGTCTATGGTATGGAGCGAGCGAGCCAATGGTGCCTCGCGTTTTATGTATTATTCATGCGATTGCGACCTCCATCGCTTATGCAAATCGTGTGGTCATATTTCATAGCGATGATAAACTTAAAAATGCCACAAATTTATGTCTGCCGCGTTTCGTAACAACGGTGATTATCACTAATTTGTCATTTTTTTTAAAGAGACGACGTGATAACGGTCTTCTAGTGGTACAGTATGTGTAGTCCGAGTAATATTGTTGGTTCGATTCCCGTTGGAAGAAAACGGTGAATATTTATATGAAATACAAATTGCAGCCTATATAATTCCTTGTTTTTTAATGCCTAGGTCTAATTCTATAATTATTTTGATAATATGGTCCAAACAATATTGGATGAAAAGAGTTGATCATTTCAGTACCAGGTCTATGTATTCTAAGCCTCTAAACAGCAGAAAATACATGTAAATAAATGAAACGAACAATCAGTTAAAATTGAAAATGCGCTTTAAAGGTTTACTTAAGTTTTTACTAGATGGCGCTCTTACAGCTAGCTATATACGTGTACTGCTAGTATTAATCAAAAATAATTTAATATTTTGTTATTTTCCAACTAACACAAACACCAGAACTACAACTCATACAATTTTGGGCCATCATATTATCCAAAGAAATATATTAAGTTTATACTTAGATCATTTATACGTCTAAATCGACGATGACAGCTGTGAAAACGTCGAAAAAAACTGACTTTAGAACTAACCTCTATTTTGAACAATTCATGCACTCTAACACAAAGTGTCATACAAAACTAATACACATAAACTAATATTCCTGGCTTGTTTTTATCGGTTGTCTAACAGCAAAATACTCTCTCTATCTAGACGCATAAATTATCTAAGAATTTATACATATTTTAATTGAAATTGATTTTCTTATCAGAAAAAGTGACATTTACTTGACACCTACTTAAATTACAATGCACTGTCGCTCACATTAAAAAATAAAAAAAATTTGAGCGGCATCACAATTGCGCTCGTCGCTTTGAGACTAAAAAATCTAGGCGTCATTAAGGTACTACAAACAATGCTTTTTTAGGCCACAGAGTATAGACTTTTACAAAGACTCAATAAAGGTGGTATGTTCTTATATTAATGACCGGTAAAGAGCAGTAGAATTCATTCTTTGTATGTTTTTTTTTAATTAGTGTTCTTGGTGGTTACGAATTCTTTAATGAAATGAATGCTCAATTGCTGCATGCTTTGTCTCTCTATTTATCACGTCCTAGAGTGAACATAGCCATCGTATTCGCACCGTGAATTCATTCATTCTTTCATTCGTTAGTCTCTTGTACTCAGGTAGCCTCGTACTTTTCTATCTGGTTTTAAAACACCTTGTCGGATTATTTCCTTTGATGTTGACCTGACTCGGAATGTTACAACACGGCCGTCATAGAAGCCGTTAACACATAATTCCGTATTTTATGACCACAAATTATTTATTTGGACGAAAGTTAAAAATTGCTACTGAACCATTTCCGGGTAATTAGAAGGCTCGAAACAAATTGACTTGTACTTGCTGTTTAGCCTTTCAATGGTGAAAAGCCTGTTATTAGTCAATTGTTTAATATATGTGTTATATTTAGAATAAAACAATAATTTTTATTTTTAATATTTTTAAATTTTTTATATAATTATTTAAGAAGTGAAAAGTTCTTTAGCATTGTTGTGATTTGAAAGTCGATGAAACCAAAAAGCGAGACATTAGAAAGAGACGGACACATAAATTTATAAGATTTCGTGGGAGAAAATGAGATTGGAAGCAGTATGCAAAGTTTTAGTACCAGGCGATCATAGTTGAAGTAGAGATTTTTCTTATGTATGACGACAGTATAGGTACCTAAATATATTCTGACTCAGCAGGATAGCATAAGTATGGTAGCGGTGATAATAATGTCTTTCACAGCGGTTGAAATCATGTGTCATCCGAGTTACATATACTAGGACTTCATATGCATTTAGGAGGCTAAGTGTATTTTGCATCGGATACAGCGATTCTGTTGATTGAGTTTTTGGACGCATTGTGGCGTATGTAATTTGAAAAACTGCAGCAGTCGCACTTGACGCGGTATTTCAAAGATATATTGACCATATTAAGACCAAAGTATTTATTTCATACTCTAGTTACCATAAGACCCTTGTACCATTTATCGAAAATGTGAGCTTTGATTCTGAATAAATATATGTATTATATACAAATAAAATGTAAAATAATTACTTATCAAATATTGTATCACTATGATCATTAATAAAACCTACAATTATCTTTTTTTTCTGAAATTCGAGCTTCGTCTCATTATCTTGAAGCCAAAATTTTTGAAGGTTTCACTTCTATTGCACACATGTTTTTTTATATTATTAACTGTACCAAAGAGTTAAAAATAAAATTGTTATGTCGTCGTCGATATGACTAATACCGAATGGTGATCTTGATGGTGATTCCAATTGTAATTTTCTACCATATTTTATTATATTATTCAGTCAGCGAGTATAAATAGTACGCATATATGTATTCATTAGTCGTCAGTATGACTTTAATGACATCAACGGCCATGACTTAGTTTGTAGTCAGCCTTACAATCGAAATAACGGAGTTAAAATTATGATCGGTCATTACCGAGCTAACGATTTTGTATCGATTTATTGATATTTCGATTATCGATGTCGATGTATTCGGGAAGTGATGTCTAAATTATGTTTATGAACCATAAATTATTCGATAGACGTCAAATTCGGCAATTTATTGATTATATTTTTCATCTAGTATGTTTGTGGGAAAAACGAGTGGATATTTGTGTTGATATGAGAACATTTTTGTTTACAACATTTTGATAGGTTCATCATAGTAATTTATTGTAAGTTAACTTCAAATTAGGTACTTAATTCGCTTAAAAGAGATAAATTATAAACATTTTGTGTACGTTGACAAAACAGTTCAGCCTTCAAACACTCTGAATGCATCATTTGGCATGGTAACAACCGGGTATCTCTGTAATGTATCAAGGGACACAGCGGTTCGTTGGCGAATGATGCAGCGAAGGAACTAGCTGGCCCATTGCCACTCCTGCCACTGCCCTTCAGCCAAATGCGTTCAATGTCTCAGGCTGTAGACAGTCGAGAGAAGCGATTCCTGCATTATCGCCCAAACTGACACGTAGAGTTACTAGCCTAAACAGACATGACATACGAATCATGATGGGCACCCTAACGAGTCACACATCACTTAACAAGAACCTTTTTACAATCGGCGTAATGGATTGCAGTCCCTTAGTACAGAGGCTGTCTAACCGAGGATGAAATGGTCACTCTTGTAATCCTGGAATGTGCAGGGATGGCCAAGAAACGGACAAAAACCTTAGTGAATAGCTAATAGGTAGCTCCAAGAAGTCTTCGAAGGCCCCAGGAGTGCCCTGAACTTGTGGAAGGAGCTGGGCTGATTGGTATGACTAGTCAACACTGCACGCAAAATGGACCAAACTTAGTGGTTTAATTGTGGAAACAGAAGCCCCTTTACCAAAATCAATACCAATTGGTATGGTAAAGTTAATATGTATTCAAAAAGGTTAAATTAATACAAAATAATAATAATTAAAATTTTTACATTTTCCCCGCTCATTGAGATGGGGACAGGCCGCCATCTTAGTGAATAGTGACGTCAATTCTAGGTGAACTTTCGATAAAATATGTACTAATACCATCGCACCACAGCCAACACGTAGACGCGTTAGGCCGTCTATAAGTTTCTTAGTTTCGCTAAATCATAAAATACCAACAATTTACAGGTATTCGTAATCCAATCAGATAATTCAACTATGATCTTTATTTGCAGGCGATACGGCACAAAATGCAGCGGCTGCGGTCACGGAATCTCACCATCAGACCTTGTTAGAAAAGCACGGGAAAAGGTGTTCCACCTGAATTGTTTCACCTGCCTCGTCTGTCGAAAGCAGCTGTCTACTGGTGAAGAGCTCTATGTTTTGGATGACAACAAATTTATATGCAAAGAAGATTATCTAGCTGGGAAAGCGCCAACACACTGTGAGTTTATCTGTAATATTTATAATTGACCAAGCAAAGATTATTATTATTCAATCGAGTGATTCGGAAATAAGTACCTACTGTTCATTAAAGGCATTGTGTGACTGAGAGGTAAAGGAAAGTGTGCGCGGGGAATATGGACTTATATATTTTTTTTTATGAAAATAAGGGACGAGACGAGCAGGACGTTCAGCTGATGGTAATTGATACGCCCTACCCATTACAATGCAGTGCCGCTTAGGATTCTTGAAAAACCCAAAAATTTTGATCGGCACAACAAATTGCCCTCTTCACCTTGAGACATAAGATGTTAAGTCTCATTTGCCCAGTAACTTCATTAGCTACGGCGCCCTTTCAATTACTGCTTCACGGCAAAAAAAAGGCGTCGATTACCCGTTAAAGGCGTGGTACCCTTAATCTATCTGAGCGGCACTACAATTGCGCTCGTCACCTTTTAAATTTTCGTCTGCTTCGTGATCATAGTGTAATAATATCTTTAAAAGGTCCTTCTAATGACCTAAAGCTATTATGGTTTTCCACTAAAAACGTGGTATTTACAAAATCGGGAACCTGCCCATTGCCATTTCATTTTTAATGCATGTTCAAGGACAGGTCAGGTTTGTTTTTTTCCTGATGGTTTTGTTGCGGATTTTATGTATCTTTCTGAGTCTGATGATTGAATGACCGATAATATGTGTAAATTATGTCATTACGGTCACAAAGGGGTAACGACAAGTATACAAATAGATATGTAAATAACTAGATTGCTATGAAATTGCATAGTACTGGCCGCTAAATTAAACATAATTAACCATTTATTTACGTAAGCTCAATCGAACGACACACGCTATCACGTTCGCAATTGAACCCAATGTTGTCATGTCAAAAAATAAATCAGCTCTATTGTCCCCACATTGTCCCAACACTAGCCAATCGATGGAAAATAATTAGTTTTCGAGTCGTTGCCTTCGATATTTGAACGTGACGTGTGAGAATTGCATTCTCAGTTTAAAAGAGTTTTTTATTTTTTATGAACGTATCACGACGGCTATAAAAACGTAGCACCCGCTTTGAAATCGAATTTTTCGATCAATACGAACCGTAACCGAAACGGGAGAAAAAAGAATATAAAGAGGCAAAGACGTCGGACAAAAAGCCAACCGCATTACACATTAGCCACGTCTCTACGCGGTAGTGGCATAGACAGCTTTTTTATTTTTTCTATTTCACCGCTTGGCGCTTCTTGACGCGAGCTTGAAAAACTTTAGACTAGGGTAATATACCGTTATGAAATTAAAAAAAAGCATAATCTTGTTGATTGATGTTAGTTTCCGAGTCATGGATGTTTTTGAATGTTTAAGAAAGTATATTGTATTAAATATATCATTGTCTTGCAACCCATAACACAGGCTATGCTTAATTTGGGGCAAGATAATTAGTGTAAATTATTATTATTACATAATTCTTCTGTACGTGTGTTGACTGTGAACTCCTCCTAAACGGCTGGACCGAATAGAATGAATCTTTTTGTGTGTGATCAAGTGGTTTCGAGGATGGATTCACAATTAAACTACCTCCTGTACGGTTGAGCCTATTTTGGTGATATTTTTGTGTGTTCCATTGAATTTGAAAATGGCTTAGATTCTCATTTCTGTCTATATATAAATATACTGCCCACTCCTCCTAACGGCTGGACCGATTTTTCAAATTTAAGACGTGTTGTACACATGACAACATCTGTCGGGTCCGCTAGTATAGTATAAATATTGTGATAATTTCGTATAATTTAAACCTGTCAAATCATAACAGTTTTATTGGTTGGAAACATATTGTAATTAAGGCTGTAGGTACAAATTTGGTACATTTATACCAATAAAGGGTATCCGGATGAACTGGTTCGAGAAGTTGATTAGAATAATAATATTATGAATTCAGTTTGAGCTACCGTATCGTCGCTGAACGCCTCAAACGAACGCCGCTCAAATCAGAGATGAAGATAATTTATTTGAATGTTTCTTCAAATTAAAATATGAATAAATATGAATGGATTAATTGTAAGATTGATTTAGTAAAACTTAGAGATAGAGTTATGCTACAAAAAAGTATGGAAGTTGAACATACTTGTGTTAAATTCAAATCGAAATGTTTTTATTTGAAATAGGATGTGACATCATTTATTGAAAGCCAAACACTACCACCCATTCCAAAACGAATGCCTCAGATCTGAGAAGAATGGGCGCAACAAACTCAGCGGGCTTTTTTTTCATCGAAAAAATATGTTTACAAAGTAATATTGTACAATTAAACTTATTATTTAATAGCTTGAGGGCGCTCCATTCCCAATCTGTCTATCATTAAGAAATTCATTTATGTTACAGTAACCTTTACCACACAACGTTTTTTAACAATCCTTTTGAATAATACTTCTGTTTTGAACATTTTCTGGGGTCTGGGTTGTATAAGCTTATAAATCGCCCCATAAAAGACTTACTAACTCGTCTTAGCCGAGTCCTAGGCATTATAAATTTATGGTGTCAACATTATAGTTATGACAGTTTCTAGCAAATTCTCTTGCACATACATAAAAACAGCAGTCAAGATGTTATTCTTCTATGATTTCTTTGAATTATGCTCTCAATGATTCTAGTTAGTTAAACTTAATTATGTCGCTTTGAAATTACATTATTAATCAAGTATATATAATTCAGTTATGAACGACCCGGTTATAATTTTTCTGGCCCTGATGTCGATGACATCACATCATCGCTTTGTTACGGTGTGCAAAACCCGCATTACTAGGATATTATTGTTAATAAATAAACTACGATTTATTTTTTTCAGTGTTGTAGATTAATGATTATTATTATTATAATTATGAAAATCAATAAAAGAAGGTAAAAAAGTGCAGTATCATAACGATACCAGTTGGAGGCTTCTTTGCACAGGATGCCGGATAGATTATGGGTATCACATCGGCGCCTATTTCTGCCGTGAAGCAGTTATGTGTTTCGGTCTGAGACTTGAATTCTTAGATCTTCGTTCGTCACCTTGAGACATAAAATGTTAAGTCTCATTTGCCCAGTAATTTCACTAGCTACGGCGCCCTTCAGACTGAAACACAGTAATGCTTACACATTACTGCTTCACGGCGTACTGTGCAAAGCACCTTCTCACTGGTCAAAGAAGGTCCCTCCCCTTCGGAAAAGGATGGAAATTAAGCTTTAAAATAAGAAGAAGTAACAGGAAACTTATTGTCGATATTTTAAATCTCTATTTACTGTTCTTTAGGGTTACTAAGCTTCCAATAACCCAAGCAGCATTAAACTGTAATAGGCACGGTGTATCATTCAGCAAAAAGATAGACCTATATATATACCTAACTATATTATGTTTATTATAGCTTAAACATACCGTACTAAGCTGTATATATATGTAAAAGACAATATCGCTTCCACTTATTAAGCTAAGATTCTAAAACAAGATTAGAGTAAGTACTTAGGAAGCTATAGTTCTTAACATGACAGATAAGAAGCTTAACTAATTTTTAACATAATAGCATTTATAAAATTGAAATAATGCTCGTAGCAAAAAATAATACATCGCCTTTCAAGTGTATTGCGTATTTTATGCCACTTATCAACGGACGAGAATGAGGCTCAATTGATGGTAGATCTCCAGCTATTACACCATTAACATGCGTACATTATTATGCAGCTCAGCCTCAAATATAGGAAATATTCGGAAAACTAGATATTTTTTTAAAACTAGGTCATAATGCCGCTCAAGACCCCAAACACATCCTTCTGGAATGCGAGGCCATTGCCAGAATCAGGGGTGTCTTAAAGTACCTTTACTCAAAGCAGATAATGTGCCCTGCCTGGACCCTCTGAGGATCCTACGTCTAAACTTCGGCACAATACACACACGTTTCCTAGCTAGTAGCCACACACTCATTTTTGAGATTTGAGGGCGAGGAGTGGAAGGCAGAAGCGGTAACGGAAGTAGGGGACTCAATAGATCCTAGGTTTTAAATGTATTTTAATCCCCAAATCATGAAGAAGTAGGTCATAATGTGAAAATTTGTTGCATCGTAGGAAGTTACTAATTTTATGGAATAAGAGGACAAACGAGCGTACGGGTCACCTGGTGTTAAGCGATCACCGCCGCCCACACTCTCTTGCAACACCAGAGGAATCACAAGAGCGTTGCCGGCCTTTAAGGAAGGCGTACGCGCTTTTTTTTGAAGGTACCCATGTCGTATCGTCCCGGAAACACCGCACAAGGAAGCTCATTCCACAGCTTTGTAGTACGTGGAAGAAAGCTCCTTGAAAACCGCACTGTGGAGGACCGCCACACATTCAGTTGGTGGGGATGATATCCTAACTTGTGGCGTGTCGTGCGAAGGTGGAATTTGGCGGCAGGAATCAGGTAATTAAACATTACTGTTGAACAGCATCACATCACAACCAGAGGTGGTATAATTTTGCATCACAATCACATAATCAAACATAATAAAATCTCCTATTCGATGTATCGTAGCGACTAGGGGCTTTTCGATGCGAGAGTCACTCTGGCGACAGTAAAAACAAGTTTGACTCGTCATTCCACCGGATTAGTACCACACTCGTACAGGAAAGAAGTAGCGAGAAAGTACCGCTATGGTTCACATAGGTTACAACTATAGATAACTATAACTAAGCCTACTGGAAATCCAAGCGCTGGCAGCTATTTCGGTCAACGGATCAGCCTAGCTATCCAACGCGGAAATGCTGCCAGTATTCTTGGTACGCTTCCACATAATGATAGTTTTCATTTTATGTAGTCATAATATTGTAAATATAGTAGTAAGATTTGTTTTGTTTGAATAAATGCATGTTACTATAAACATATAAATCACGAGGTAAAAGATAACTGGTAGGTGACAAAATTTAGTATTGCCGATGAAAGGTCATTTGTGATGTGATGAATTATTAAGAAAATTCCATTAATGCTTTATTAATATTAATAATTTAATGAATTAACATTTGAATCAGTGTTTAGAGGTTATTATTTACTATTTAGCATGTAGATACTAATTAAATATAAAATAAAAAAAAAATTGACTGTCAATAATTTAATTTGTGATCTATTCAACCAAAAAATATGTAGTGTTACCTTAAGATTTTAACAATGCAATGGTGAAAACCGTATTCAAATCGGTTTATCTGTTCAGAAATTGTACAAGCCAATCGTCCAAATGAGGCATAATCCATAATTATTCGTATGTTTATTAAACTCTCGTGATGTAGCGCCATCTACTGGATTTAAAATACAGTAAAAAATAAATAAATTTTTGTAGGGTATACAGATTAGTATATTTAATTCCAGAAATCAAAGAACTTGGAAACAACAACTTGTTTTCGGGAAAAGTAGGACGAACACAATCTGACAAAAATTCATTCGTTGGGGATCTATCTATTGTGCTAATAATATATCTTACATAGACAAACATAATTATCAGTTATATTTATATATATTTTTAGCGGTACGGAACTCTTACAAAGCAAAAACAAATTACGCTTGACCGCTTTTTATACCAATTCAACTTTCCGGAAGCAAAAACTAATCGACCTCAAGTAAAAGTACCAGGCTAACATGAGTTCAAAGCGTCGAAGCGTACCCATTTCAAACAAAAACAAGTCCTCCATAATATCGGTTGCAGCACAAATAGCCCGGAGAACGGAGAACGGACCTGCTTGTTTGTGAAGGGGTCGAACCCTATTGTGGGATAAGAATGAAAACGTAAGCAGTTATATTATTAATACGTTATGTTAATTTTTTGCCCTCAGAATGAAAGTGAACTCAATATGATTAGTATCATCCTATTAAGTCAATGATTTAATATTGAGACGATATAAAGTTGTTTTTTAAAACGTTTTTAGTATTCTTTTAAAACGTGTACGTATCTAATATTTATACACAAAATTGAAGAGTTTTTTGTTTTTTTTGAATACGCTTTATTTTATTTACTTGAGAGCTTTATGCGGTTAATTAGAGTTAGTGAGTCTTTTATTGGGCAATGTTTTTTTTATTGTTCAAAATATACAAGAAACAAACTTCTAAACAATTTAAGCCATCCTCATGAAAGTTGAGTGTTTATGTATATGCTTAAACTACATGATCCCAGAAAATGTACAAAACAGATGTGTTCGAAGTTTAAAATAAATGTTAAAAACATACTTTGTGTTAGAAGTACATACATTGTAAATTGAAATTTAAAAAATAAATTAGAATTTTTTTTTTAAATTAATAAATGTAGTGTCTCTCCAACGAAGTTTCGGATACTAAAAAGCTAGCACTTAAATCATAATATGTATAAATTTTATTTATGTTGGAAAAATTTAAAAATTACTTATCAATTATATAAAATTTAATAGTCGTAATATTACATCATTAATATTATTATCATCATATTTAAAAACGGCTCATGGTTACTAAAATAAGAAACGAATTTTTTTTAATAAATTTTCTAATATCAAACAAGAACCCACAAACAGATTTCAGTACAAAGAGCTAAACGTTAATTCACTTGCTAAACTGGCAAATTTTTCATAGGCATAAAAATGTTATCAAAATTGTCAGCTCTATGTCAAATATAATTGTATTCTTTTGAGTGACGACAGCGCGAGTTCAGTATTTTGTCCCCGTACCAAAAGTGCCCTAAAAGGATTTTCAATTAAAAAATATTTTTTTGATATAAGTACCTACTGGTTAAGTAAAAACTTAACTGGCAATTAATTACTGTTTTGTATGAACCTACATAACAATTTTTTTTGAGTTCATGTTAGATTTTTTTATGTACATTACAACGTGAACATAATTTTTTCTTACATAAATAGAATAAGGATAGATGAAAAATACATTTAATTGTATCCAAATAACTATTAATAAAATGTATTACAAAATAAAAATGCGAATTATTCGTCGGCGCGTGGATCTGACGGATCTGATAGACGTTATCGCATTTCGCGCAGCAACATCCTCCCCTGCTTGCCGCGGCCGCCTGCTCCGTCACTCACAAACAGATTACTGGATGCCCGGGGCTAACCTCAGCCCTCAGCAAAAACGTATTACAATAGATATGGTTGTAGAAATTAGTTTTAAAATACAATATGTAAGCGTATATTAATGTTTTATAACTTTTTGTAATTTTGACAATTTTTTGGATTTACCAGTTACTTGGTACCATGAATTTCATCGCATGTTCCTTGTATATTATATAAGTCAAAGTGAAAGTCAAAAAATCTTTATTCACAGTAAAACTTTATAAGTTATTTAGTGCAATAATATATATAATATAATGAGAGCAAAAAACCCAAGTGGCGTGACATCCCAATGAATGACGCAACGAGCGTTTTTACATACAATATTTTTTCTACGACTAGATAATTTTATATAAAACAAAAATTAAACAAACAAATATCACAAGTTTTCGAGTTACCGCTTACTTCGTGGTTTCATTTTTCCTTCAAGAAATGGCATTTCATTTCATTTAAATTTATACAGCTAAGGCGGGTAAATTGAGAATTACAAAATATACCCAGCAGCATCTTGGTAAATTACATTGACATCAGAACGTTTAGTCTATTGATTTAAACTTGAAAATATTATGTATGTTAAACATGTATGTACTACCTATTAGGTACCTAATATTTCTATGAAAACTACCATATCTAACCTAGATTTAATTGTCTGGGGCACTAAAACAACTGTGCTATTTTGGCGACATTATAATACTGTAAACAATGCTTTTTAGGCCATAGAGGATAGACTTTTTCAAAGACTCAATAATTTATATTATGTACTTATTTTATTGATCGTAGCTGTATAAATGACAGTTAAAAGTAGAAGATTAGAAAAGATGCACAAGCAGTGCACTTATGATTATGGTTTTCGTTGGTAAGGCTACTTTAAAACAATTTACCAGTGGGAGGCTCCCTTGCAGAGGAAGCTGGCTAGATTATTGGTACCACAACGGCGCCTATTTATGCCGTGAAGCAGTAATGTGTATATGTGTGTTTCGGTCTGCAGGGCGCCGTTGTTAGTGAAATTACTGGGCAATTGAGTCTTAACATCTTATGTCTCAAGGTGACGAGCGCAATTGTAGTGCCGCTCAGAATTTTTTGGTTTTTCAAGAAGCCTGAGTGGCTCTGTATTGTAATGGGTAGGGCGTATCAATTACCATCAGCTGAACGTCCTGCTCGTCTCGTCCCTTATTTTCATTAAAAAAAAAGGGTCAGGGCATGTGACCTAATGTCACAGCCACTGTTATAATATCTTTTCCAGTGAGCTTACTCTATATCGAGCTATATCTCAAGTGGTTGAAAAATTGGTTTTCCCAAAGAGTTTTGTCGACGAATTCCACCTTCGCACGACACCCCACAAGTTAGGATATCATCCCCACCATCTGGATGTGTGGCGGTCCTCCACAGCTTTCTTCCACGTACTACAAAGCTGTGAAATGCATGCATGCATGAAACACTAGGTGACCCGTATGCTCGTTTGTCCTCCTTTTCCATAAAATAAAAAAAATAATAAAAAAAAGATGCTACGTTTACGTATGCGTATATATTTGTTATCCCCACATGTTTAGCAATGTCAAAATAATACACAAAGAAGGCTTAAATTCTCTTAAAACTTAATCGATAGCAGCTTAAAATAAGCCCTGCGTCGAGATATGAAAGTACTTTATGATACAGATAGTTATGTAGTATCACGTAGGGTGAGAATATCGTGGAATGGAGGAACACGATAGAATCCTATTTGGCTCCCGCCCCCTTGGCTGGGGATCTTGCATCCCACAAAGGACTGATAGAGTTAATAAGATTGCCGCAATGGAATATCATTTTTTTTATATTCTTTTTGACTTGGAATGTATATAAGCGAAAAAATAAAGATTAAATGCTTAAGATATATTTTAACATAATGCTAATATCACTAGGCGTTAGAGCGATATTGTGTATATCGCGTACTCTTTCGCACCTAAGGCCGTTATATTATGAAAGTATGTCACTATCGAACATTAAGCACCAAAAATCTAAATTTAAATTTGAATTTTTGTGCATGAACGATCAAACTACAAGCTAAGTAAAATATAAAACAAAAATTCTAGGTGGCATTTATTCTGGTATATTATGATTTTATATATCTTTCATAGAAACACATGTCAGTTACACTATTTTATATAGGATATTTTTTTATTTTTTATATTTTTATGTTATATAAGAATAATTTCCGGTGCAGAACTCTTACGAAGCAAAAACGACTCACGCTTGACCGCTTTTTATACCGATTCAACTATCCGGACACAAAAACTAATCGACCTCAAGTAAAAGTACCAGGCTAACATGAGTTCAAAGCGTACCCATTTCAAACAAAACAAGTCCTTCATAATATCGGTTGCAGATTGCATGATTTTCCATCCATCCAGCCGCCATCTTTACTAAGAAGCCTCCTACGGGTAAAGTGTAACATTTATATCGATTGCTCATTCACGCCCCTCAAAGTTTAACCTTTAGGTCTTCTTTTTCAGATAATCTTAGATTTTTAAATAAATTAATACTTTTTGAAGGATTAAAACGCGTATTATAACTTATTTTACCTTAGGTTTTTGCGTAAATATTATTTATTTTATTAAAGATTAAAATTTATTAATCGGGGGTGGTATTTGCTGCAGATGGATGGTTTTTGGCAAAATTTACTGAAAGTGCCCTATTCTGTTTTAGTATGTGTAGTTTTGGGTTTTAATTTGGAGATTATTGGATCCCATGTGTTAGATAATTTTAGTTCATCTTCTCTATTAAAATGTGGATGTTTTTTTTTAAATTTAATGAATTCATGCACCATTCTTGGAAGAAAGGATCTTAGATTTTACAATCACATTTACCGTCAGACCCTTAAAGTTGATCTTCTTTGCGGACATGGTCAAAAAGACCCCGTGAATATTTTTAACAGACTGAATCGCCACTACACTTTCGTTCTTCAGATTGGCCAAGGTTGGACTTGTGTACAGTAAAATTGGCATTAGAACTGCATTGTATATCGCTGAACGTGCTTTAAGAATTAAGATTTAAGATATACTTGGTGTATTATTTGCGTTGGTAATAATCCTTGATGCTGTCACGTCAAGATAGTTTCAGACTTACAGAACAGCGCAAATACAATCGCATTGAGAGATTTATAATAGTCCCGAGTTCCTGAGCAATGCGATCTTGTCTGTCCATTTATTTTTATTTATCGATCGAATGGTAGCGTGCTCGTAAAATTGCAGTAAACGTTTCGAGTTTATGACGTTTTAATGTAGCGTTTTTGAAAGCTCGCGAGCCCCAAGTTTCTATTTTATACGAAGTCGTAGAATAGAATTATTGCTAGTAAAACGTGGATACTAACGGAACCAGTTTATGTGGCGAGAGGTTACGTGAAACTTGGAACTGAGAAGGTATGAGGTCGCATAATATGAGTTGTACTTTTAGGTCATTATAATCCCTTGCTTATTCTGTGAGTATTTTTACTCAATCATTAGCACTGGTGAGTTTTACAATACTCGATCGGCTGTGGGTTAATATTAAAACGCTATGTACATTGACAGTGTTACCAGCACATTTTAGTCAGTCAGTTTTTGATTTTGAAGCTCTTTCCATTAGTTGTCTTTTAATGGAAGTAAGTAATAGGTCTATCAAGTAGTCCACCTGGAATTACTTGGAATTACCTGGCCTTAACTAGCGACACTGATCAAAGAGCGAGATTAGAAATTAAAAATTTGTACTATTACCAATGCAAAGCTACCACAACCAGACAGATTACGTCGTTAAGTCAAACCTAGTCTTTTACTTTGTCTGTTGTAGAGCGATATAGATACTTTTGTTCGAAATTCCACATTCAAAAGAATGTTTGAATCTTGAGCTTCCTTGTGCGGTATTTCAAGGACAATACCTTTCTAAGGGGCGGCGACGCTCCTGTTATCCTCTGACGTATTTTCCATAAAAAAACTACACAACGATACATACAAAAACTATGCAAAAAAAAGTACTATTTGTGTTTCGGTTTAAAGAGTGTCGTAACAAATACACGGTTAGTAATGGGATTTAGCATCTTATGTTCAAGGTCACTACATCTCAGCTAAGAATTTTAGATTTTTTCAATAATTCTGAGCGGCACTGCAAAGCGTGAATCGTGTCTTTTTCTATCACATGAATATCTTATTACTTCTTCAGATAAAAAAAAAACAATTTTATTTCAGCGTTCGTCTAAATAGCTTAAAAGGTATTTCTACCCCTATTTGCGTCAATGTTCTTCATATTATTTCAATTATTTATCAAAATACGTTTGGTTGTGTATGATATACATAATAATTTGTTCAAAAATTATTTAGTTTAAGCTTTTAAGTAAATTTTGCCAATTTCACGACCGGAAAACAAAAACTTATATGTAATGATGTAAACAAAACATCGATAAAAAACTAAGCGTTGGTCAATTTAGCGGCAGAAGCGTACCCCGAAGGCAAATTATCGATAATCGAGCGACTAACCAAATAACCGGTGTCGATACAAGTTATCGACAGTAATCGTTATAATCACTAGTGCTGCGCGATTGTTACCGGCCGCTATTAGGAGACGTGCCCAGTGTATTAAATATAAACCACTATCATTGACCTAGTAGCTTCTGCAGTTTTGTATAATCTGTGTGAACTTTACCAGATTCCACGGCTCTATGTGCGTTGGTGGTGTTTTTTGTCGACGCTTATTATATAAATTATTATTTATTAGCTGTAATTGTATGCGACGATTCAAGAGCTAAGTTCGGCGTTTAGTGTAATTTGGACAATTTTATATTTTGTGAGGTGGTATACATAATTATTAAATTTTTGCGGTCTATAATATAACTGTTGGGTTTTTACGTTGTCGATGAAGGGCCAATTTTAGCAGCCTTCGAAGGAACTTATATATCTCAACAGTTAGTTCCGTGCATCGAAAAAAACTATTACTTTTTTAATATTGCTGAATAATCTTTTAGTGTTTTTTTTTTAAGGAATTAGAATATTATCCACTAAATTTCCTTCTAGGAGAATGTATCTTCTGTATTCTTAAAGTTGAGAAATATTACTACACTTTTATAATATATATGTTAAATGTGGTGTTTTACTCTCCGGGTTTTTTTAGAGTTACTGATTGAAGGCAAATATGACGTATAAAAATCTTGTAGTTTTTTTTTAAATATTAACATTAAATATTGCTTGAAATTAATAGTATTGTATATATAGACACTATTATATACCTGCATATTTATATGTACATCTTTGTATTAAAAAAATTCGTGTCTCGTTCTTTGTCCGCGATGAACTCTTAATGAACTCTTTCTTACTGAACCGATTTCAATAAAATTTTGAACACTATGTGCAGGGCAGATAGGCCAGTTTATAATATGATTCGTGATCCTTAATATTTTTTTAATTTCAATTTTTTTTTATGTATGTTAATTTTATGAGATAATGTTTTGACGCATAGTTTAATATTTCTGCTGTTGGGAAAAATGACATTATTATTGCAATGAATGAACTTCTGGGTGTTCTGGGTGTGAAATTCTATATATTATGCATACTATCACTAGCTAGTGTTGTATGTTTCGCGTTCACTGCTTTCAGATTGTTTTAAATTAGAGATCCGAATAAAGAGGTCTTAAGTTTGACACAATAAGTGAAAACTTTTACCGCAAACTTTCAACTGTCAATACATCAATACAACCAATTATAAACGGTGTCGATACACACGGTATGAATTCAAAAAACTCTCAACAAATATTCTCTACCGCCAATTTCACGCCACTTACCCACGCACAATACGCGACCGAAGGTAAAAATGCGCGGGAAATTTATACTTAAACCTGACACTGAAACAGCTCTCGTAGAATTTGTTTTCAGTTTTTTTTTTTACAACGAGAATGTAATGGTCACTAGATACAAGTACTAAAGTAAAATTAGCAACGTACCATAGACTAAATAAACACTTAAGTACATTTTTTTATGAAAATACGGACTAGATAATGAGGACGTTCAGCTGATGGTAATTGATACGACCTGCCCATTACAATGCCGTGCCGCTCAGGATTATTGAAAACCCAAAAAATTCTGAGCACTACAACTGCGCTCGTCACCTTGAGACATAAGATGTTAAATCTCATTTGTCCAGTAGTTTCACTAGCTACGGAGCCCTTTTGCGTGAAACACAGTATGTACACATTTCTGCTTCACGGCAGAAATAGGCAACTGGTAAAAATAGAAAACATGGAATAGGCCTTAGAATCTAGAACGACCCAGGTTTTGATTTCTGTTTATAACTATAAATATAATATCAAGGTTTACCATTCAAAGTCAACGTCAAAATTTTTATTTGCAGGAACATGTCAAATTGGTGTTACATAAATATTAAAAAAAATCTAAGTATTTTCATATAATTACTTTAATACAAATTTAATTCAAATATTAAACTATTATGTTATATTATTTTTATTATTATTCATACAATTTTTTTTGTTTGTATTTTTTAATTATTAAGTATATTATATTATAAAAAAATATGTCAATTTTTTTTATTGAAAATATTCGTCTAATGAATATAAGCAGTTTTTATTAAGGTCGGTATATTTTCAATTTAGATGAGAAATTACTATTTGACGATACCCCTCTTATTATTTTTGGGATGTGATTGTAGATTTTTATGGAAATACATAAACAGTTTCTCTAAAGCAATGTAGTTCTACGGTAAGGTACTTGTAGTTTTGTAGGGTACCTGAATGGCATGTAGGTACTACCACTTTTTAAGTAGAGCTTTTTTGAGAAGAAGAGACAGCAAACACTTTGCCTATCTTTTATTTTTAATAGCGAAATGAGACTTAAGCGGTCAGCAATTGCTCGACCATATATTTTAGGCAAGGGAACGACCTGCCCCACGACGTCGCCACAAGCAGTGATATCTAAGTTACTTTAGAAATTATAACAATAATTATATTCTCGAATCTAATAATCTCGAATATTCCATATTCATTCTACAAAAATAAATATGTTTTTAATTTAGTTTCTGCCTGTGAATATCAGTGTCAACATTTTAAAATCGCTATGGCTTTTTCTCGTGAAATATTATAGTTTTGAGTTTCGGCTCAGCTCATACGTATAATATACCGTAAACATTTATATATTTTTTTTATTTTAAATGTGGAATACGCCGTGACGCCTTCAACCAACCAATCAAATGTTTTTACTTTAATTTTAAATCATGAAAACTCTTTCGTTTCCGATTAGCTCATTCTTCGGCCGTTTTTATATCCAAACATAACTATTTTTTTTTTAAATTGAATGAAAATAAATTGCTAGAAGGTTCCACTGTAAATCATAAAACATCATAAGATTGTCTTCTTAATATCGATCAGGAACGATCTTTGAACCCTCAGCGTACTTTACTTGGGGGACTTGACTCCTGGGAGGGTAGATAAGAAAATAATATTTCCTTTTCCTCCCCTACTACGTGTACCTTAAGATAGATATACAATTTATGTTAGATTTCGACTCTAGATTCGAAGATTAATTGTTTTTGGATTTTTCAATTGTTCTGTTAGCTTCATAGCATATAAGGTATTCAAGTCAAATTTACCATAGGGAGGCTCCTTTGCACACGAAGCCGGCTAGATTATGGGGACGAAAACTGCCGTGAAGCAGTAATGTGTAAACATTACTGTGTTTTGGTCAGAAAAAGCCTGTTTTTTAGTTTTTTTTAACTACAGTTTATGTAACACCAAATGAATTGCTGAAAATACATTGATAAGTTAAGGTCGAGAATCGAACCAGTGGCATCGTGGTAAGAGTTTGCACCACCGATGATCAAGAACCAGCTTAAGTGCAAAGACACAGTAATAAATCATATTCGCGGAATCACATAACTTATACTAAAAAAACATATTGACATCCGACACTCAAATGAATGGTTGTTCACTTAAAAAGGCCCATTCATAGCCATAACATATGCTGACCAACCAACCATGTCATTCAACCTAACTTTAATAGCCTGAATCGGGAATCGAACCTGCAACGGCTCATTTCGTTTAGCTTCCTGACTGACACTCAAGCTAAAATGAACACTAAGCAGCTATTTATAAAGCATTTTTTCATTTATAATATAGTTAAGTACTAATTGCTTGTCCAAGAACCAGAACGTCTAATGTTTTAAACGTTTGTAAACGAAAACTGACCTTATTCCTGTCAAATAAAGTCAGTTTTAATTGTCTTTGGAAAGTTTGTTAAGATTTTGATGTGTAGCAATTAGTAACTTTAGTCAAGAGTGAACTACGATTATTCGTTTGATTGTGTTCAGATGACTACTGAAGTCATAAATCATAAGGCAATATGGTGGTAGGTCAAGAAACTACGGGTCAATTTTATAGAGGGCAAACAAGTCCGCAGGTCTTTTGATGGTAGGTGATCTCCGTCTCTCTCCACCCATGTTATTGATAAACAGAGGATTCAAGAGAGTTGGCTTTTAATTTGAAAACAATTTGTTGGTGATAATTTGGTTAGATAAAATTAAGATTCACAATTTGTACTTAACTATTCAGTTAACCTTGTATGCATTTACTCTTCTGTATGTCTGTCACTGAACGGCTAAAACGATTTTGGTGAAATTTCGTGTGTATTTGAGTCGGTATCTGGATGGGTTAGAAGTATATTAATCCCGATAGGTGACGTCCAGTTTTAGGGATGTTTATATATTTTTCATGAGATTTATTTTCGATTATATAATATATATACCGAGACTTAAAAGGTTTGCCTGAAAAGTATTGTTTGAGTGGAATATGGCGAATTGAACGTTTTTGCGTCAGTTTTTGTAGCCGATGTAAAAATAAAACCAGTGGGATGCTCCTTTACACAGGATGCTAGATTATGGGTACCACAACGGAACCTATTCCTGCCGTGAAACAGTAATATGTAAGCAATGTTGTGTTTCGGTGTGAAGGGCGCCGTAGTTAGTGGAATTACTGGGCAAATGAGACTCAACATCTTATGTCTCAAGGTGACGCGCGCAATTGTTGTGCCGTACAGAATGTTTACGTTTTTCAAGAATCCTGAGCGGCACTGCATTATAATGGCCATGGCGTATCAATAACCATCACGAACATCATGAACGTCCTGCTCGCCTCGTCCCTTATTTCATAAAAAGATAACTCAATCGCTTGCGTAGAGTAGATATAAATGGTGTATGTATTTTAAGGTTCCCCATAGGAAGAGCTAGAACCTTATTACTAAGAGTCCGCTGTCAGTCGTGCGTCTGTTTGTCAGCACGGTGTTTGTCATAAATCTAAATTTGACATTTTAATTTTTACATTACAGTAAATTAGTAATAAATCTAAAGTTTATTTATTTATTTTATTTATTTATGATTCCTTCCAATTAACAAAATGTAAAGAGTATATTAAAAAGAATACAGAATAGATACGCCAAACAAAATAAATACTAATAAAAGTACATATTTATGTGACAAAGTAGTTAAAGACAAAAACGAAAAATACTACATGAAAATTAAGAAAAACTTACAAGAAAATATTAAATAGAAAGAAAAGAAGAAATCGTATCCATATTGAGTAACTGAAACAGTGATAAGGTTGTGTGGTGTGAGTGAATGTGAGTGGTGTGAGTGAATGTGACTGGTGTGAGTGAATGTGAGTGGTGTGAGTGGTGTGAGTGAATGTGAGTGTTTGTTCGAATATAATGTTTAAATTACGGTGTGACGATTAATAAATTATCCTGAATATACTGATGATTAACTCTTGTAAATAAATCCAAAATAAATGTGTTTAATTTTTCATTTATTTCATTATTTAATTGACTAGATGTCTTAAAAAGCTTTCAAAAAACACAGTCCCATTTCTTGCTCTTAATTTAATAAAGAACTATTTTCACTGTTTGTAAAAAACACACTGCTTAGTTTTTCTTCGTTAAGACGTTAGAAATGCGAATCGAACAGAAATGGCTTCCAGCTGAGTTTTAACCCAGTGGAAAAGATGTACGATTTCGCAATGTTTTCAATTTTGCATTACCTACAGCTTGAGGTTCAAATACAGTTAAGTGAGAGTCACATCTATATTCCAAGGGTTTTTTTTTACAAAAAAACGTTGTTTGGTCTGTTTAGTAAATAAATTCCGTGCAACGAATCACTGTTAATAATAGCAGAGGCATTAATGCGGTATCAAGCTGCGCTTTCAGTATGTGAACCTTCTGACTTCCAGTATTCGTTTTTAAAAAAAACTAATTTTTTGATGAAATATGTAAGTTGATCACCTAGCATCAAGTGGGCCCCAAGCTCATCCAATGATGCTCATCCAACAGTGTAAATCAGTAATTTAATATAACTTTAAGCTTAGAAAGTTCAAAGTTCTCAGGCTACCGGCTTAGACCACCGTCGATTTATTGTTTTACAAACTTTATGGCAAGCACTAAATCATATTTTTCGAGGAACAAACCAAATTTATTGTATAAAGTTTCCGTTAGGATACTCGATATTGTAACATAAAGATTTAAAACTGCTCACAATCGTTAGTGGCCTTATTTGTTGATGATAGGAAAAAAAACAAAACTTATTCAAAAATCGAACGGTCGAACTATAGACAATAATGAAAACAAAGAGCTAAAAAAGCGGGAAGAAACCTGTCGACGCCATGTTGTGTGGCACTCGGCCTTCACGCCTCAGCCGCTGAAGATTATCTTTGAAAAAAGAACCGAACAGGAGGCTCTGCTGTCAGTAAAAGGCACGATTTGTACGCTAGTTGGGTAATAGCTTCTCTCGCTTCCTAATAGGGATTATAATCGCTCGAGCCCGCGTGTACTTGATACCTTTTGATGGGGCTTTACAAATGAAAAGAAAGAGCACAGTCACCGCGCCTGCATCGCTGATGACCTGTCAATTCCTTCGTGTTCGCGGTGCGTCGGCTCAGAAAAAAGCGACATTAGAGTTGGCCGTCTATTTTGACTTTAAGTGGGGAGACGGAGTTGAGATTGATTGTGTTTACATCAACCCTTTTAATTAGGTACATCCCATCTCGCTTTGTTGTTCATGTATTGTATTCTATTGAGGTATAGAAGCCGTTTGAAGGCGGCTACAAGGTATTGTAGCGCTTAACTACTGGCCTTATTTTGAACGAGTATTTTGATTATCAGACATTTTAATGACAAAGAGTAGTAAGCGCTTTTTTCAGAAGATTGAATAAGTTTCTGTGATAAAGTCCGTAAACTCGGAGGGAATAATCTTAATACTTAGATTTTCAGATTCATTTAAGATTGTTTTTTTATAATTCTCACTTGGTCACTGACTAAAGCTTGAACCACCTAGTTTGAGCTATATTGTCATTTCGTTTCTGATCTATTATCGGCTTCTCGAGTGATTACTGCCGAGATTCAATACTTTTGACGTCTGGATGCAGCATAATATGCTAGATATGATTCGGATAGTAATTCCAACTATTAATTTCAATTATTTTTTAAAACTTATTTTGAATGATATATTTATCAAACAAAAACATTATATCAACAATATAAAATGTATATAAGTACACCTTGAACTTTTCACTAAATCCATTGAATTTTACTTATTAAGATATAAACAGCACTAGTGTTGCAATATACGTCAGCTGTATAGCTACAGATACACTGATATAAGCATTTTTATGACGCGAACTCACGAGATTACACCCATCATAAAAATGTCTAAGTATGTATATATATTTATATTATTTTTTCAATTATTTATTGACCGCGTGCGCCAGTCATGAGCATGTCGTTGACGCGAACCCATAAGATTTTCCCCTACCAAAAAGCGCCCTACCCGTATAAAGAAGTTTTCACTTCAAAAAGTAAATGGACGATGCTATCACCGACTATCAAACTCAAACTCGTCAATTGATGACTGTCTAGAAAATAGTTTAGTAGAGCATCCTTGGAACGCATAATTCCTCTAGAATAATTGAAAACAAGCAATGAAATTTCAATCAAATTGAATCAAATCCCTTCGGTGCAGAGATGTAGCTGATACAAAGATAATTTGCCATCGACGTCGTAAAAAGGCAATTGGCATCCTCGGGTCCTTAAATTGGTCACGGTACGTGCCAACTGCATCTTCTCAAACCATTTCTTGTCTTGTCCACGCGACACAGCCTATTCGCAATCCGTGTAGCTAATCAGAAATTGACAGCTCACATTCTATAGATAATATGATAATTTGCAGTTGTTTTCATGATAGTCGCCACAGACAGATTGACGGGGACATCGAATGCGATACGTATTCAAGTAATAAATCTATATAAAAAGAGACCTATGTACTCAACACGATATCTCTGGAACTATAAGGCTCAGTGACTTAAAATTTGGTAGGAATATTACCCTCGTCGAGTAAAGGACAGCTACGAACGAGTTTTACGAAATTTGACCCGCAGATGGGGATGTTACTATACAGGCCCCAAAGTTATGGGACATGAAGGGAAAGTACCTTAAATATCGAAGATAGGCTATTTTACTGAAAGAAGACTTTATGTTATTTTTAAAAGTATGTACTTCTGCATTCAAAGATTTTTTAAAAATTTCTTGCCTCGTCTGGGAATCGAACCGACTGAAATGTAAAAAAAACACCCCTACTTTCATAATGCCAATCGGAAGAATGGCCAAAAACTAATAACTCTTCTTAAGTAACATAGTATTTCTATTCCCAGACGACATAGTTCGATTATCAGACGAGGCAAGTAATTTTTAGAAAATCTTTGAATGCAGAATTACTAACTTTTAAAAATAACATAAAGTCTTCTATCGCCTTTCTTCGATATTTAAGGTACTTTCCCTTCATGTCCCATAACTTTGGGTCACCATAGATATGTATTATTCAGAAATACGTTTTTATTTTATTTGTTATTTCTTTAATTGGTTTAAATATCAAAATTATTAGATTTTTATTATAAACAAAATAACGTCTGTCTGGTCGGCTTGTTAGTAATAATAAATAGAAATAGTTAGAACTCAAACAACTTTATATTTTTCTGTAGTTATACGATTTATTCAGACGCTATGATTTAAATCAACCTATGCCAAACATGGATATGAAATGTTGTCACATGTCCAAATTGTTAACGTCTTGTTATTCAATTAATTTGTTAAACTCAGGCTTACAAAAAAAGGCTGTGATATAAGCAATAGTAAAGCATACAGAATGAGTGTTCTATAAATTATTTTAGACGAGGCAAATGGCGAGTGTTCTAATTTTTGAATTTTTTCTACCATCAATTGAGCCTCATGTGTATTTTTTTTAAATAAGCTTACAAGAAAACCTCGGCCATATGCCTGTGAACTCGTGTACGGCGGTTAATAAACACTATGGTTCATTCAATACATTTATGTTAAATATACTCATCTATTTTATACACTTTTAATACTGTGAAAATTTTAAGCAAGTAGGTACACCCTGAACTATAGGCATAAAAGGCATTTATTTTCTCAAAATTGATTCCTTTAGAATTTTTTTTGATGTCATTTCTAATAACTACTAGATACTACTACCGCTTCGGAAACAAATGGCACTCTGATAGAGAAGAAGCGGCGCAAGAAACTCTCTCAGTATTATTTTTTTGCGCTCTTTTCAATAAAAATATGCAATATTGTACAGTCATTTCTATCGCTATTAAATAATCACTATCTAGTCCCAGGCTGTCCGATAATTTAGATATTCAGCAGTGGAGTAATAGGATTTACGCCAGAGCAATTTTTTTTATAAAACATTTAAATTTATTTATAGATAATGCCTGAACAGTGGCTGGGACTTTATTGTAGAAGTGTATACATTTACCCTTAAAGCTACTATGTATCTTATGAAGCCTACTAGAATTAGTTACAAGTAATCCCTTATTTAGACAAACACACTGCAGTGAAGATTTGGTGTTAGATTCCTTTTGACACCTTTTTGGGCGCTGTTCATTTGAACTTAAAACATAAATAAAGCGGCCCTAACTAATTTTATTATTCATTTAATTTTGGATAAATTCAACAACTAAATCCGGAAATGTAAACCGAATTGCAATACACATAACGCAGACTACAAATTATTCGTCTGAATGAGTTATTGCCACACATATTTGGCAATTCGTGGCGTGTGTACAACTTATTGACCGATTTAGGACGCTCCATTATATTATATACTCTTTGGTCCGCTACGAACACACATGTCATTAGTGTCAAACGTGCCATTAAGTGACAACTTGTTCCCGGCTGTTTTATTTATTCTGCGATTATACTCATTTGATGTGAACCTTTTTGCATTCATTATCATTATTGCATGATAAGTGCGTTTTTGTGCGAATGCTTGTAATGTACGACTTGTTATTATAACATTTTTTTTTGTAATTATATTGCAAGTAGGTAAGTTAGAAGTTTATTGTTGTATCTATTACCTTAGTCTACTACTGAGAGGTTAAGGCTATGCATAGATATATTGTAACCTATTTATTTTTTTCAAATAAGCTTATTTATGACTTCTCACCAGCCAGTTAAATCAGTGGCTAAATACTTAGATACGTAGACTCTCACTGCGGAGCCCCAGGTTCAATCCTCGCCTGACACGTTTCAATGTGTTTTCAGTTTTCAAATTCAAATGTACGTTTCTACAACGTAATCTTTTTGAGGTAATTAACTCTTAACTTAGTTAATGCATGAACAGTGGCTGGGACTTTATTATAAAAGTGTATACATTTACCCTTAAAGCTATTTTGTATCTTATGAAGCCTACTAGAATTAGTTACAAGCAATCCCTTATTTCTTGTGTTATAATAATGAAAATCTCTATTTAGCACAAAAAGGTGACGATTCATAATATTTACTACTTTAAACTTTTCTTTGACTGTCCATAACCAAACTGATATATAGCATATATGTATATACATAATATTTACTATACGTATAATTATAATTGTGTATAGATTACCCTGGTAAATTTTGTTTTAAACAATCGTGTACGCTTATTCGAATCGAGCCTATTTTACCCAAAACGTTACGTTGCCGAGCGTGACAGCTCATTCAATATCCATACAATAAAGTGCGAAACTTAAAAATTTTTTTTTAAAAAACTGACACATTAAGAACCAGTATTTAATGACCACATGGTCTAAAAGACGTATTTATACTTGACATAGCCTACTACCCTAAAGTCTAAACCTACTTTTTTTTTAAATGAAAATAAGGGACGGTTATTGATACTCATAACAATGCCGCTCAGGATTCTTGAAAAATCCAATCATTCTGAGCGGCACTACAATTACGCTCGTCACTTTGAGACATAAGATGTTCAATTCCACTAGCTATGGCGCCCTCCAGACCGAAACACAGTAATGTTTACACATTACTGCTTCACAGCAGAAATGGGCGCCGTTGTGGTACCCATAATCTAGCCGGCTTCCTGAGCCTCCCACTGGTACTTGCATTAATTATAATATAATAGCCCAATAATTTTCGCAACTCATCTCTTAGCATCATAATTCAGTTATTTTGTTAGTTTCAACTTTCAATACGCTCACGGTCGGCACGCACGTCGTACAATCTCGCCGGGTCACGATCTGTTTATTCTTTAGTCTGTGGTCACGGAGGAGCGCCCTCTATAAATCTACTCTTTGATGTGAAGCGTAGTATGGTCAGAGCACTGGAGCTTAAAAAAGAAAGACAATTGTTATAAAAGCATTTTTGTGGTTTTATTAAACCACATTTTTTTTGAAAATAAGGGACGAGACAAGCAGTACGTTCAGCTGATGGTAATTGATACGCCCTACCCATTACAGTGCGGTGCAGCTCAGTATTCTTGAAAAACCCAAAACTTCTGAGCGGCACTACAATTGCGCTCGTCACAAGATGTTAAGTCTCATTTGCCCATTAATCTCACTAGCTGCGGAGCACTTCAGACCGAAACAGTAATGTTAACACATTATTGCTTCACGACATAAACACGCCGTTGTGATACCCATAATCTAGCCAGGTTCCAGTGCAAAGGAGCTTCCCACTGGTAAAATGCAAGGGAAACTTTCTCAAAATATTATTTTAAATATCAGCATAATAATCAGAAAAAAAACAATTATTCCTATATATATTTGCTTTACCTACTTAGTCTTAAAATATAAATATTTTATTGTAATAAAATAGCCTTTACCAGGTGTGGGTATAGATTTTAGATATTTAAATATTATAAATTGAGATTAGATTTTACCTCTATTTTGAGGAATGCACGAAAACTAACACAAAGTGTCATACAAATCGCGAGTGTAAGGCGTAGGTTGTCACGCACACTAAATTATTAAAACTGGTTTCTATTCATCGGTTGTCTGACAGCGAGAGACTCTATATAGACTCTATCTAAGGTGCGAACCCGCGCTCCCTCTCGGGAACAAGAGCTTAAATCTGGCGCCTTAGACCAGTCGGCCAATCTGAATTGAAAACGGTAGTTGAAATTAATAATTCAACTTCACAATTACTCCGCGGCCGCCTGTAATGGGACAGCCGAAGGATAGACGAAAACATTTAAGGCGATGTATAAAAGTTTCACTTTGAAAATTTAAGGTTCCTTTCAGGTAAAGGAGCTCATTACTAACTAGGACTCCACTGTACGTCATTATAAACCGTCCGTTTATCCTTCTGTCTGTCAGTGCTGTTTTATTACTTCGCCACTATGACAAGAAATACCTTATAAAATAAAATTAATTCCAAAATGGCGAACATGCAAATTTAAAAAAAATGTTGTTCTTTAAAATAATATTTAAAAAGTACGTTGTATTTATATCTTTTAGTAAGCCACGGAGTGCTTTCTGACCGGTATTTCTTTTAGCTTCTATCATACAAGATACATAAATGTGACAGCAATTTAGTGGAGTTCAACTCAGAAAAGACTAATCTTTTACATATCAAAAGACTAATCTTTTACATCTCCATAAATGAACGACTTTATTTATCCTTCAATTCTTCATCTCTTATTAAGAAGGTTTCGAAACTAGTTTAAAATTACATAAACAACTTTTTGTTTCCCCTTTTGCTGATCCTCGAAATATCAAACGTTATTTTTCTATAATTTATCACAATAAGCAAATTAACCTAATGTTGCAATAACAAGTAATTATGCTAAACCTTCATTTTCACAAAATGATTTCCCTAATCATGAACAATTTAGTCCTTGTAGCATTAGAAACTTTTTGTAACGATTAAAATACTCTAAACAAAACAAATATATACACTAACTCGTTACGGGGTCATAGAATTCGACGCGGCGTATAAAAAAATAATTTAACACCAATTTTTCACAGCCATTTTGATGGATTGGCTACCAATTTTTCTAACGCATTGTTCAAATGCTGTTTGGTGGCTCGAAGTATGAGAATTACAATCTCTTTGTTTTCTTTTTAATGTTTTATGGGGCCCAGGTTCTCTGAGTGACCTTAGCTCGTTAATCATGTTTCGAATTCACTTTTTAACTCCGAGGTTTTTGATGTTAATTTAGCTTGTATTGTGTTTGAACAGTCTCTATCGTACACATTAGTTATAACTTAAAACTAATCTATTGAATATTAATGAGTTTCCAAGTGACATTATAAGATGCGGTGTGAACAAGACATTATAAGGATGGTAGTATATATTCACCTATTTAAGCAAGCAATTTTTGGAGATTTATACCTTTGTGACTATATTTTCCGTATCTCGGTTGTAACGATATGGATGTAATTAACTAAGAATGTGTTTTTGGGGCCAAAACAATACTGTACTCACCGCTGGTTTTTCAAGCAGATTGGTTAACAGGACCTTAGCTTTTAATAATCTAAAATTAAATTTACAAATTAACGACGGTTGGCTTAGTTGGTAAGAGCGTTGGAACGTAGCCCGAGCGGCGTGGGTTTGAATCCCGCATTATCCATAAATTTTGGAACAAATTAAATTTGTAATAATTATAATAAGTCTTATTATTGTGTAACCATCACTCATACATGATAAATAATTTATATTTGTGAATTTTACACTGCAGGAAAACGAGTATCTTTCCTCAAAATCCCAAATAGAAACCAAAGGTCCAAAATCCTTAAAAAATCTGCTTTTTATACCAATTCCGATGGTATGGCGTTGGTTCTCGGGTTAGTTAGTTCTTGAGGGATGCACAGATAACCTAGCTCTCGAGAGGGTTGACGGAAGGATGACAATCTAAAGCAGAGAAAATATGTCCTAAAATAAAACCGGTGCTGCCTCGGTACTGCAGCACGTAGGGGTTGTTTCCTTAGTCGTGCGTAGTTTGTCTTACGCGTGTCTTATGCGTAAGCGGTGTACTTCTGAGGGCATTTTCGCACAGGTTCGATTATCAGTACCTGAACAACTGCTGTATGATAAATGTGCTGACGAGTCGCTCCTGTCCTAGGTTAGCAAGAGTTAGATATAATAATATAATATTGAAGCCACTTTTGCACAAATTATCTAACAACAAGGTACAAGACAACGATAAATTTAATGCAATAAACTTACTTAAACACACATAAATGCATATAAATATATGACTCGGAAACAATCATCCATATTCATCATATAAATGATTGCACCTACCGGCATTCGAACCCGGGACCTCTAGCTAAGTAGTCAGGGTCACTAACATTCGGCTATATGGGTCTACATTATCTTTTACTCACACTAGGTTTTAAGTTACTTTCTTACAAATACATTATGATCCTTTGTTGGCCGAAATAACGGATTTTAATGATACTATAAAACATTATCCTTTCATTATATGGATAAAATTTCTCCACTTTGGAATAGACTCTAAGACTTAAGGAGTTGTCCAGTCGTCTTATAGATTACAATCCTGACCCAGATCTGTCTGTTCGATGAGGCAACGAGGCCAGCTTCTTCGACTTCTTACCTGCAGTCTGTCTTCTCTCTTCTGGGTTAATAAAAGGCATTCATTTTCTCAAAATTGATTCCTTTAGAATTCCTTTTGATGTCATTTCTAATATACTAAATACTACTACCGCTTCGGAAGCAAATGGCGCTCTGAGAGAGAAGAAACGGCGCAAGAAACTCTCCAAGCATTCATAAATAATAAAGCAATTGAACAGTTTCTACTTAAATTTCAAATGGCCACATAATTCAGAGAAAAATAAACCTCGACTTTGTCGTTACTTTTAAAGTTATCAGTGTTTTACTTACAGACATAAAATGTAATGTTTTGCAAAACAAAACACTACAATGTACTTACCAAACAGAAATAGCTTACACAATAACCAGTTTTCCTGTACTTAACCTAATATAAGCATGTTATTACTTAAGTAACTAATGAACTAAGCTAAGGCATTGCTTTAGTGGAAGGATAAAACACAACTTGTATGATATAATACTTATAGATGGTATGATCTTGTTTTAAAATAATAAATTATTGTTAACACCGTATATATATCGCCAGTGGGAGGCTCCTTTGCACCGGATGACGACTAGATTAAAAGTACCACGACGACGCCTTTTTTTGCTGTGAAGCAGTAATCTGAAGGGCACCGTAGCTAATGAAATTACTGGGCAAATGAGACTTAGCATCTTATGTCTCAAAGTGAAAAGCGCATTTTGTTGTGCCGCTTAAAATTTTTGGGTTTTTCAAGAATCCTGAGTGGTACAGCATTGTAATGGGCAGGCCGTATCAATTACCAACAGCTGAACGTCCTGCTCGTCTCGTCCCTTACTTTCATAAAAAAAAATATATAGCGACGGAACGCTCCTGAGTCTCTCTGGTGATACAAGAAAGTATGAACTGCGGTAATTACATACGATCAGGAGAAACGTTTGTTTGTATGTTTCTCTTTATACTTAACTAAATAGTTATCTACTAACGTAAACAAATTTTATAATTAAGTCCTGCTGAGTATCTGGCGCCCGTTCTTTTTAGTTCTTGGGTATTTATTATCTTTATGATCGTAGATTTTGAGGTTCAATCTCTCTCTAGTCGTTCCCTCATGACTGAGGATCGTGGTCATCAACAAGTGGTCCACGCTTGGAGTGAACTACCTATTTGTTTCTATAGGCTTCTGTCCTTCGCGGCCCTCACGACGGAGCTAAACCTCGGGGACCTGGATTCTTTTATTTGGTTGGTCCATCTGGTAAGAGATCAGCCTCGGGCACGCTTGCCGTTCATTGACGATCGTGCCGTTGCTTTAGGTTCAATAAGTAATTTGTCTAAAGAATGTAAATAAAGCTACGGAGGTATTGGTAAGAACAATAGGTACCTACTTATTACTTGATAAATACATTATATCAAGAGTAAAAGAAAATGAATGTTTTGAATGATAAAACACTATTAGAAATAGTTGAACTGCAGGTAGGTAGTACCTACTTGATTCATTTCATGATGTACCGAGAAAATTAAAAAGTAGGTATGTATTTATGTAGCTCCTAGAAACACACACAATATTTAAAAGCCTTTAAAATAAACGTGCGCTTTTGCTATTACGTACAGCGTTCGATGTAAAATTACATAACATTCGACCCTGCGCAAATTGAAAAATTCGAAGCGGCGAAATTTGATTTCGACAATAAAAAGCACCATTGAAATACAACAAAGACTTTTTCCCACAGACGTCTGATGGAAATGACATTTTAAAAACGGCCCTCGGCCTCAAAGCTACGGTATTACGGTACGTACATATAGCTACGATTCGCACGCATGCTTTATGCGCACGTCGATAAAACAGGGCGCGGCAACGCTACGCCGTCAACCAATCACAAGCCGCCGCTCCGTGTGTGTGTGTAGGGTTTATGCGTCCGTGTGCCTCTGTTACAGTGTGCGTCACACGTATATGGGCGTCGTACATACCGGCTACCGACATCACAAAGAATTCCCATATCTTTTATGTTCTTAGATCCTTATCGTTATTTTACATTTAAGATGGTGGTCTCGAATTAACGGTCGGCCCCATAAACACGCCATAACAGTCTTTAATATGCCTTAATACGAAATAATCTGTGTTTTTTATGACTTTCTCCGTTAATAGGCTGTTATAGATTTGAAGATAGAAGCTGAAAATATGTAAAACTATGGGTAATTTCCTTTGATTGAATTGTTAATAGCTACTAATTATTGTACATCAACTATTGATATTTAAACGGGTGCCTTTATTTAATTTTTATTCAAGTTACAATCTAATCAATTGAGTTTATATTTCATTGTTACATTATTATTCGATACCAAACTGTCATCTAATTACTTATATTTTTCTTATTACATTTATTTTCTGTTGCTATGCTGTGACTATTAATGTCCTATTTTCTGACTACATTTTAGTTCCTATATATACTAGCTGACCTGGCAAACGTTATTTTGCCATATAAATTATATATATAAACCTTCCTTGAGCTTCAACGAATCTATTACAAAAGATTTCATTGAGCTCGGTCGAATAGTTTAGAGAGTTATTAGGGAACATACAAACATACATTCTCTTATATATATATATATAGATTAATCGCCTGTCGTTAAAGAAGAATAACTCTTGTCTATTTTTTAAAGGAAAGTAAAATATAATTGAAATTTTTTATCTCAACTGCACAGGCCTCGCATGAAACCTCAGCCTCTTATCAGCGTCACATTTCTAATCAAATTAAATTTAACTTTCGAGAACAAAATAAGTTACTTAGTAGGCAGAAAGGGCAGAATAAAAAATTGTCACGGTCCTTATATATACTACTCTTTCCTACTTCCTCTTAATTCATTGCTTTCTTAATTTAGGTCCATCAGTATCCTAGTGAAATTTTTTATTAAATAATGCTATATGTATGCTGTCCTAACAATGTTCCAGTATTTTAGTAACTAGTACTTTATATATTACCATTGAAATATTACCAATATTATATTTAAGTGCCACTGAATAATATAGGAATGTTTTTACTAGCTTTCGATTGAAAAGGTTTTTCACAACTTTTCGTAGACAAGTCCGTTTGACTATTTAAACCTTTGCAATTTCTTAAATTGTTCGTTTATTTTATATAGATATACTTTTTTTTATTGAAGTAGGCTTTACTTTTCGGAAACCCATAGTTATACAAATGATTTGATGTTTTCTTTAGTGTTTGTCTTTAAACAATTCGACACGTGTTTCGCCTCTACACGAGGCATCCTCAGTACGCGTTGTCTCGCCAAAATCTGGCACGAGACTAAGTCTTGTCGAATTGTTTAAAGACAAATATTGGCGGAATTAACACTAAACAAAACTAAAATCATTTGTATAAATATACTTAGTTATTGAGGGGTAAATATAGAAAAAAGTATATATATATATATAATTTATCAATATATAATAGTAACAATATTGTGTGAGGTGTAGCGGTCCTCCACAGTGCGGTTTTCAAGGAGCTTTTTTCCTACTACAAAACTGTAGAATGTGCTACCTTGCGCGCGTGTTTTCTCGCACATTCAAAAAAAGCGCGTACACCTTCCGCAAAGGCCGGAAACGCTCCTGTGATTTCTCTGGTGTTGCAAGAGAATGTAGGCGGCGGTGATCACTTAACACCAGGTGACCCGTACGCTCGTTTGTCCTCCTTTTCTATAAAAAAAACATTATTTATTTTAACACAAATTATCTTGCCCCAAACTTGGCACAACCACAACTATGCAAGGTGCAAGACAACGATAGGTATATATATACGTAAACATACATAAAAATATATAAATATCTAGGACTCAGAAACAAATTCATCATAATATAAATGTTATTTAGTTAAAGTACTACCTAAGCCATCTGTAAGTCAAATAAGGGGACACCTTAGTTTTCAATAAAAGTTTTCTACAAGAATGTTAATAAATTTCAGCTGCAATTTCGGAAGTCATAACAGATCTATTTATATAAGCTATACCTCACATTTAAATTAAAACGAAGCCGCAAAGTACGTTTGTACAATCAATGGATGGCTCACCGTCAAATTTCAATTAGGGTTGACAAAGAAACTCGTTTACTGTAGAGGGTGGGCAAAATATATTTTTTCTGGTTTTATATAAAGTTTATTTTATATTGCTTCGCTTAAATTTCTTTTACATAATAATAAGTATATTCGGAATGGATTTTATTTATAACTAGCTGACCCTGCAGCCATATAATATAAAATATATTAAGAGTAAGACCGTTTCTTGGACATTGCAACATTACTTTAATTTTCTAAAATAAAATAATATTTCTAAAATAAACGTTAGCCTAAGTTAAAGTAAAAAAAGTAAAAGTCCCGTCGAAATCGGTCCAGCCATTTCAAAGGTTAGCCAGAACAAACAGACAGAAAAAAATAGTAAAAAAATGTTATTTCGTTGTATGTACCTACCGTATATATTCATATACATGTAGTAAAAATCGATTATTTCAATATTACAAACAGACACTCCAATTTTATTTATATGTATAAATTTCATAAGTTTCATCTTTTTTTTTTTTGGATTTTATGGCCTGGTAACATAAGTTTCATCTGTGTGAAGCTTGTTAGGGCGGCTAGGTGCTAAGGCTACCACTGCGTCGCCTTTTACTGATCTTTTAATTGCATTTTTCGATATTTGTAATAAAAAATTTAAAACGCATCGAATTTCTTCAGTAGGTTCACAGAAAGAACACAAATGAAAAATGGCGGGAAATTGCATTTTACTAATTTGTTTATTTTTTGAAATATAACATTTTTAACGTCATGAAAATCAGTTTATATATACTATATGTTATAAGAGATTTTCCACGACCAACTCCTACGGGATTATTAATATATTTTATACAAACTTTAGCCAATTTAACCCTACATTACAATATAATAGAAGCAATGAGTTAGCTAAGAGGTCTAACTTCTATTAATCTTCGGAACTTTTTCCCTTCCTGACTTGCGTTAGTTCAAATGTTGCCACGTCACTGTTGGGGAACTAACGGATATTTTTTGCGTATATGTGAAGTATTTATGTTTATACAGAGTTACATGCTTAACAATTATGACAGCATATAGCCTACGAGATATTTATATGTTACTAGCTGATACCCGCGACTTCGTCCGCGTACACACATGACTAAGCACCTAGTACTTATAAAAATCTTTATTTCTTATGACAAATCTCAAGATTTATCGTTCATAAAAATTTTGTTTTCCAATTTTATTTTAGCTAAAATTAAGTTTATATTTTACCTGCTGAGAAAGTTGGAAAGCTATTAAAATTCTAAATCTGATTTCTGAACGACAGACGGGGGACACATCAGAGGAAAAACAAAGGTGTTGTTTTTATTTAATTCCAAGCATTTTCATATTTATTCACCTTTTAAACCTTCTCTGGACTTCCACAAATAATTCAAGACCAAAATTAGCCAAATCGGTCCAGCCGTTCTCGAGTTTTAGCGAGACTAACGAACAGCAATTCATTTTTATATATATAGATAGATAGATTAATGTCCATCGCCATACTTGAGGAATCATAAGAGCTTTGAAGGCCTTTGAATACTTAAATTTATAACTATGTTTCTTTTACCATTATGTCTGCCTGTCCGTTTCTTTTATAAAAGTATTTGAAAAAGTACTGATCCCATACAAAAAAAGTACATATAGCATTTACTGGTTCGTAATATCTACTAATTTCTAATTCATATTAAAAGGAAAACTGTATTCGTCATATTCTCATGTGAATTGTATTAATTATTTCACAAGATAGCTTAAAACAACTGACACCGTGAGTTAATTTGAAAGAAATATCGAATAGAATTCATTTATCGAATACATATCGAATATTTATCGAAAAAAAGTCATTTATGCTATATTTTTCTTGTGAACTTCTTAAGAATGGACAACGCATCTCTTATACTTAATATTATTAATAATATTTATCTATGTAATAGATAATTTATGCTTTTGCATGAATTTAATTTTTAATAAGTATGTTAGGATATAGTATGTTTTGGCAGTGATCTTCACAATTTGTAATGTTTTTAAAGTGATAACCCTCACTTCTAGGATTAATACACAAATAAAATTTGAAAAACAACAAAATTTTATGAACGATGCGGAACTCGAACCCACGACTTCCGGCGTTCCGTGCCGGTGCTCTAACCAACTGAGCTAACCGTTCGAGTATCGTATCGTTATAAAATCTGTAGATGAAGCCACAACTTGAGAGTTGAACAAAGCATACAAGATTTTATAGTGATCTTGACTTCGATTGAGCCGCGTTCTCATTGCCCCACTAACATTAAAAAAATTGTCATTAAGTAAATCATCATTTAGATTTTTATCTTGCATACTGTCTCCGCCTTTAAAAGCTGTGTATACTTTTAAGACATCTCATATTTAACCATATTAATGTATACAGTGTTGGTGAATATCTGTAATAAATTATATTGTTGTAGAATTGCCTGATATTACTCACAAAACATACAAACAACACAAAACTCGCCCTTTATAATTTTAGTAAAAATATCTAAACAGAATCTATGATTAAAATTTAACAGAAAACGAAAACTTTTCACAGCACCAAAACTACTTAACTCAATGGCCGTGTAGAATATAGAGTAGATTATTTTCCAATTGTTCCCGACGTTGGCAAACACTCGAAGGCAACTCGAAAGCAACTCGAAAGTAAAACGAGCGAATGAGAAGTGTCCTTCGCTCCCTTGTTTTATAACTTGTGTAAACATTGCATTGAGTGCTTTGGAGAGATAATGTCGGTGTACTCGGACAAATATTTGTTGTTTGTTCGAGTTGTTTATGTGGACATAATGTAACGTAAAAAATTCAGGGTGTCACTTGATAGTAACCTTGACAAGCACAGTTTATGTTTTTTAAACTGTGCTGGTCTACCATCTGTTTACCAGTGGGAGGCACCTTTGCACAGAAAGCTGGCTAGATTATGGGTACCACAACGCCGCCTATTTCTGCCGTAAAGCAGTAATATTTTAACATTACTGTGTTTCGTTGGGGTTTTCAAGAATCCTGAGCGGCACTGCATTATTATGGATAGGGCTTATCAATTACCATCAGCTGAACGTTCCGCTCGTCTCGTCCCTTATTTTCATTAAAAATATCTTTAAAATAATATTCATATTCTTCCAAGATCGCAACGCTTATCATGTCGTATTTCTGGAGTTGCAAACTTATAAGCATAAGATACATAATAGCTTTAAGAGTATGTAATGTATACACTTCTACAATAAAGTCCCAGCCACTGTTCAGGCATTATCTATAAATAAATTTAAATGTTTTATAAAAAAATGGCTCTGTCGTAAATCCTATTACTCCACTGCTGAATATCTAAATGATCGGACAGCCTGGGACTAGACTGTGATTATTTTATAGCGACTGTACAATATTGTATATTTTTATTGAAAAGAGCGCATAAAAAAAGAATGCTGGGAGAGTTTCTTGCGCCGCTTCTTCTCTCTCAGAGCGCCATTTGTTTCCGAAGCGGTAGTAGTATCTAGTAGTATAAGAAATGACATCAAAAAGAATTCTAAAGGAATCAATTTTGAGAAAATAAATGCCTTTATGCCTTTATATATTACAAATATTATATTTTATGACAGTAAGCGACGATGAGAGCAGGACGTTCAGCTGATGGTAATTGATACGCCCTGCCCATAACATGGTAGTGCCGCACAGGATTATTGAAAAAACCAACAATTCTGAGCGCCACTACAAGTGCGCTCATCACCTTGACATATAAGATGTTAAGTCTCATTTGCCCAGTAATTTTACTAGCTACGGCGCCCTTCAAACCGAAACAGTAATATTTTCACATTACTGCTTTGTGGCAGAAATAGGCGCCGTTGTGGTACCCATAATCTAGCCGGCATCCTGTGCAAAGGAGCCTTCCACTGGTAGATTACCGAATAGCAATAGTGTTCAGGACATTATTTGAACTTGTATTAGTTAAGGGTAGATATAGAAAGCATGTCAATCCAAACACAGATTAATTTATTATATAGATACAGATGAAATATGCGCTAAAACAGTCATAGAACCAGATGGGATAGTTTACTTGCCCGAAGTCACGCCTGCGGCAAACAGTTGTTCGACATTCGTGTGCATGAATATAGTTACATTTATATAAGTACAGTTATATGAAGATTTAAAATTATCAGACATTTAAAAATCCTTTATTAGGTAAAAAAAATATTTGTTGATTAGTTAGATTGCAATTTAATTAGTAGATAAATATTTATTTATGGACTAAACAATCTAACTAATGATTTGATAACTACACCTATTTAAGTTTTATTTAATACTAGCTGACCGGACAGACATTGTTCTATATGTTCTATACATAATAAAAAAAAAATACTGTTTTGTAGGAATTTACCAATAATATTTCAAAACATCAAGAATTATTTCGTAACATAATATCTCTGATAGAAAATATGTCCATACAAAACAAATATTGGAAACAAAAATAATTATGGGTCCCAAATCTAAAAAAAGTATCAATTTGGACTAAACTGCACTCCGTGAAGTTATCCCCATTTAAATCCGTTCGTTAGTTTAGGAGTCCATCGTGGACAAACAACGTGTCACGTAATTTATATATTTTAAGATATTATGGAAAATTTATTATTTAAACGTGTTGTATAGGCGTCAAAGTTATAGAAGAATAAAATTTTGCTAATAAAGAAAAAAATTCGCTCATTTTTGACGAAAAGTTTTATTTAGAAATGCATTTAAATTAATGGATAGTTTAACAGGATTTTGAATTGTATTGTTTATTGTTGACTTATAAAAGCATAAAAAGATTGTTAGATTTATTATAGTTTGAATCTTATAGCAATGCAGTATGATTTACTGAGGTTTTTAAATAACAATAAAACCATTTTTCTACAACCTATTACTAAATTATATTAAAGTTAGTTTACAAAATTAGCTCACAGTTTGAACTAACGTAGTAGTCACTTCTTTGGCGTAGGCCTCATTTATGAACTATACGTCACTCGACCGGTTGACTCAGCGGAAGAGCGCTCGGACGGGACCAGTGAGGTCGCGAGTTCGAGTCCCCCATCGTTCACCAATTTAATTTGTGTCAATCGTTATTGCTATAAATATTTTGAGAAATGAGAAACTTATTCGACATATTATAATATTATTTCCACGAAAACACTACAAATATATAAACCATTTGTCTGAAGCGCTTGTGAAGTCCCTCCCTCAAAGTAATTGTTTTTGCGGCTAATTCTTTTCCTCTCCGTTCCTCTGGGGGCGATGAGGGCGAAATTACATTTTTATAGAGTTACCAAGGGTTGATTGCTTTCTTATAAGTCAATTTTAACACCGCTCTAAGTCAATTTCACTTTTATCGTATGGGAAATTGTTTTGTGTTATCGCCTCGTTCGGGTTTGAACAGTTTTAATTGCTCTTGTTTTATGCAAAATAGCTTTTTTTGGGACCTACTTTTGCAAATATAACTTTCACTTAAAAACTAAATTGTGAAAATGTGCCATTTTTTATTTAATTCGGAATGACAACTCTGACAAAATTTTTCTTTGTTTATTTTGTTAATGTATATATATTCATTTAAGCTTTTCCCAGGACGTCCTTTACACCTTTTTCCTTTTTTTTATGGAATAGCAGGACAAACGAGCGTACGGGTCACCTGGTGTTAAGTGATCACCGCCGCCCACATTCTCTTGCAACACCAGAGGAATCACAAGAGCGCTGCCGGCCTTTAAGGAAGGTGTGTCGTATCGTCCCGGAAACACCGCACAAGGAAGCTCATTCCACAGCTTTGTAGTACGTGGAAGAAAGCTCCTTAAAAACCGCACTGTGGAGGACCGCACACATCTAGATGGTGAGGATGATATCCTAACTTGTGGCGTGTCGTGCGAAGGTGCTATTGGCCCTTCCCACATTGCCTTTGAGGTCCATCTATTGTCCCTACATCTTGCTATATGTCCAGCCTACTACCACTTCTGTTTCAGGGCGTAATGTAAGGCATCTATTACCTTTGCTTTTCGTCGTATACCTTCACTTTAACTTTTTGAATGCTTTTTATTTTTAGTACGGTCTTTTCCGTTGCTTTCTGGCATAACATAGGTTAAGTTTTAATTTTTGTATTATACGTCCACGTTTGGCATCCGTATTTGTCAGTACGAGTAGGTAGAACATAGCAACAGATGAATATAATATACCTTATTTATATATACATTTTTTTTTTCTTACTATGTTCTGTTTTGATGACAACAACGTTCAATGTTCTTAAATCTTTTGTGACTATATTAGATTTTAGACTAGCTATACAAAAAAAACCTAAAATACTGTCGACCGCTGATTATCCTGATGTTGTTGGCAAAATATAATGCGTGGAACTTGTCTGTCAGTTCCAAAGGCAGCTAGAGTGAAAATTCTACTCGAGTCTTTACCTCTGCGATTTTGTTTTTATCATTAAAAACATTGACAGATGCATCGGTATGCATAGAGCTGTCTTACACTATTTTATTTTGAAACAATTCAACGTTAAAAGTATAACCTTAGCTTAGTAACTTTCTACCCATGCATGCACTAAATAAATTTATATCATCACAATAATTGAAAATCTAAAGGCGTTTATGTACATTTTGACACTTTTGGGCTAACAAGCCACGCCTTTACTGATTCAATATATTTTGTATATCTGCCCCTAAATCCGTACCATATTTCTAATAATATGAGTATCTAAGAAAATTAAATCCTTTACTTTATAAACATGTAGTTATTTTTTCAATAGCAGACTCGCTGCTCGGTTCAGGGTCTGATGAGGAGGAGGAAGATGAGGCGAGGACGGCGAATAACTCCAGCAGTCCGGCGCATGCTCCACACCCAGCGCTGCACTCGGAACTGTCCCACAACGGAGACTCAAAGCCACATGAGGATTCGGAGGACCAGGTTGGTACTGCAAATGTTAAACACATATGTCACGTGTCAGTCATCAACATAATAATTATTGCACCACTTGATCGACTGAATGGAACCGTTGACTTTAACCACCGTCACCTGGTTTGATCACCTGGTTCGATCCTCGCTCTAAGCGTACCAATGTTCTTCGGTTTTCGAATTCCTACATTTTTTTGATGCTTTATAAAGTCGGTAATGCTCTTGTGATTGCTTTGATGTGACTGGTTACATCTCAAGTAATTTGATGCGTTGATCACATACCATCAGGTTACACGATTGTAAGCTCGTTCCATAGAAGAAAAACGATCGTACGTTACAATTATGACCGAAACGTATACTATGCAACTTAGGGCTCTTGCATTTGTGTGTCTTGGTTAGTTGCCTGATCAAAATTTATTTATTAAACCTCCCAACAAATTTCAACTCTTCTGTATGTAACAGTCTCACTGAACACCGCCGCCTCTCTTGCAACACCAGAGGGATCTCAGGAGCGTTTCCGGCCTTTACTTATCTTGACTGTCGTATCGTCTAGGAAACACCGCGAGAGGCAGTTTATTTCTTTGTTTGTTAGGAGGGTAAAGAAGATTCCTTGAATAAAAATTGTATTGTTTTAGGTACCCAATGGGTATGTGAGTGAGACTGGAACTCACAGCCCGTTGCTAAATTGACACATACTTATACTACACAACTCGCTTTTTTTTCGAATAGTCCTGGGAACACCGCAGAAGAAAATTTACTTCACGGTTCGGTGGGAGAGGAAGAAAATTCCTTGAAATCCAGGTCCAAGGAAACTTTTTGTTGTTTAACTTAATTTGCATTGAGGTTCGAACCCACAGTCTGTTGTTAGATACACACGGATACAACTCAACGCGTGGTCTTTGGTTTCTCCCTTATATTGTAAATAGCTTGGATGCAAGCATTTTTAATTACTATTGAAAATGTCATAGTTGTACGGTAGTTGGCGAGAGTTTTATGTCCCAGTGACTTTCGTGAGAAAAAGTTAGTTATACTATTACTAATTACAAGTCCTAAGCAAACACTTTAACCATCCGGAAATATCTTAGGTCTGTTACCTTTTTTATCGCCAAATTTTAAGCTAATACTACTCATTCAACATGTTTTTATAATACAATCCCATATGACATAAGTGGGAACTGATCACATAGTCGCATTCAGTTGTTCCTCTTCCATTCCCAGGGTTCACTCGATGGCGATGCGGAAACTCGCGACTCCCAAGCAGAGAACAAGTCCCCGGATGACGGGAACGGTGGCTCCAAGAGACGAGGTCCTCGGACGACGATCAAAGCGAAGCAGTTGGAGATTTTGAAGTCAGCGTTTTCACAAACTCCAAAACCGACGAGACACATACGAGAGCAACTCGCGAAGGAAACTGGACTTCCCATGAGGGTTATTCAGGTATGGCATATATAACTTATATCGTACACCATATCACAACTTGACATATATTCTTGTATCATATAACTGTAGAAAAGGATTTCTACGGTGCATTGCCATCCTGGCCTATCCTTATCATCTCTTTTTCCATTCAGGTCCTCCCGATGGCTTTCGTCAATGACAGAGACTACTCCGCAATACCTATACGCTTTTTTGTCTTGCTGTATAGTTGAAACTACTTAAGTGTCAAGGACTTCAAATCAAATCTTTTTAGATCTAATTTAGCCATATATGTCAATTTCTCCAACGGATATTACTTCGAAACGTGAAATTGCACCCGCATCACGTAGTTGTCTGGCGTTACACTAGAAACCTTTTTCCTCGCACAGCCAATTTGTGGGATCATCTCGGTAGATGGTAGAAAAACAGCAGTCGATACTGATGTTTTTCTGAATCGATGTGACTTAGGAACCTACTTTAAGTCTGGAGCACACTCCCACTTCAAAGGCCGGCAACTCATCTCGATTTTTGTTATGCTATATCTATGGGCGGCTGGTTTGTTTCTTACCGTGAGCCCGTTTGCCCTTTCTAATATTAAAACACAACCGCCATGATCTGATTTTTAACTGAGGTTCAGAACAGAACTATCTGCTAGTGAAAACCCGGTCAAAACTGATCAAACAATTCCGGTGTCAATCCAAAACAAAGGTGCACGAACGAACTTTGTATTCTGATAATATATCGCCTAGACAATCACAGTATATATTTATTAAAATGCTTTTGTATTTACATTATTGATAAATATCTCATTTTTATTTATATGCATAAAGTTATTACACCAAACGTTTTTTCATCAACCTTTGTCGTTACAGTTTCGTAAGAATTCGTTACTGTACAAAAAACGAGCTTTCACTTGTGTCTATTATTCGTTATAAATTGTATTCTACGTATACAATAACGGATCTAACGACAATAACGGCGTTGGCCAACAAGATGAATTTAATACAGAGTAATCGGCAGGTAGCGTGAATTCGCAACAATAAAAAAAACTTAACCTAAATTTGCTACATTCAATGAGATTTCGAAACATCTTATCGAAAAAAACCTCTAAGGTAACTGGAAAAAAAATGTGTAATCTTTGATTATATTTTCTGTATAAATAAACCAATCGATTACATTTTCATCATCCGTGTATCGTTTTGCAGAAACTTCACTCTGTATTTGTCACAAATAGCCGATGCTCAATCATGGCGGCGTTCGTAAATTGAATTTCGCGCGTATCCGTTCAGAAACGCGGTGACATGACAAATATCCTTATTAACAACGCACAGATTAAAAACAATGCTCTTTACGACTGGGCATTAATCTTGTTTATGATTTACTGGTTCAAATACCACGAGAGATAGGTACTGAGTCATTTCGAAATATGAAAAACTGGGTGTTTTTTTATTTTTTAGCATTGCGTTAAATACTGGCAAAGGTGTAGGGTAACAGAGTGTAAATAATATGAGATTACGTACGGTGCTCCTGGTCCAATGTGTTGTCGATTTTTTTATTAAGTGTTGAATTAAGTTACGTTTATTCAACGTTTTAAATTGTGATTCCTTTGTTGTTACAAGATAATATTATGTGCAACGGTGACCACACACAGGTGTCTATTTAATTCGTTTGTCCTCTATAAAAAAAGTTATTTTCAAGAGTACAGTGGTAGTTTAATAAAGAATTTACCGATTTTCCTCATATAAAATTCTTATAGCTTAAAACGAGGTTTCACGTAATTCTCCGCAAATATATTGTCAAAAATAAATACCTGTCTACTTATTCTTAGTCTTGTTTTTCACGTTAGTCTGTCTTTCATATGTGTCTCTAATATGAGTTTTAAGAGTTTAACTCTAATATATTTTTCGAGATATTGCTTACAGCTTAATAAAAGATACTTACTACTAAAACACATAAAATCATCTGATATTATAAGGCAGCAGGACACATAATCTAATCCCGTTCCTTTATCGCTGCTTTAGCAATCAAAGTCGAAATATTGGCGGTCTGGCAAATATTTTACTGTCGAAAAAAAAATCTAGTGGTGATTTGTTCCTGTCTCTATTTTAATTTTTTTTAGCAGTGATTCCTTTAACTGATTTTACATCGACCTATACGTTTGTATATAAATACACTGTCTTTAAATAATAAAATAGCTGGCATCTATCAAGAGAACAGTATTACCGATAGTATTATATAGCTATCTCAGTCACTGTGAGGGGCCTTAGCGGACCAACGTAGTGATGTTCTGTAATGTCGATAATATCTAACGTGAGCTTATTTATGATTGACCTCTCATATAGATGCTAGATTACTTATAAAAGAACTAACTTTACACAGTAACGCCAAAATGTGATGGTTTTGTGTGACACAAACAAGTTATATTTAAATATAATTTAAAGTCATCGGCAATACTTCAGTTAAAAATCATCTGGTCTAGGGCAACAGGATATTCTAATCCCGTTTGTTCACGGCTGCCTTAGCAATTACAATCGAATATCAGAAGTTCGGCACCATTTCATTACCGTTAAAATTGTAAAACGGTGATCAGTTTCTGAAAACTTTAATCCAATCTAACATATGTGAGAGCAATTCTCCACACCGTCTGCGCAGATGTTGAGATCGTCCGCATCGGTTCTATCGTCACGCTATTCGCTTTCCTTCCTTATTGTTTCGCTTTTTGTTTTGCGTTTTTTAAAGCTTTACTCTTGTAACGTTTAGTTTAGCAAATGTTAAGATTTCAACATCTATTTATTACTAACCTATGTTTTAATAAATTATATCGATGTTTGCGGCTTTTTGCAATTTTTTTGAAAAAAATTTAATTCAATATTTGCTCGTTTGTAAGTACTACAGTAGACTCGATATTTTTTCAATATTTTAGTGTAGTGTTTGTATTTAAAATGTACTTAACTAAGCCACTAAAATATATGATTTGCGATGAGAGATATTCTACAAACTTTAAATGATATAATATTTAGATATTAAGATATTACGGCCGGCAACTCATCTCTTGACCTTTGGTACTGCGAATTTCCATGGTCTGCTGATTTTCACTTTCCAGTAAGTGAGTCACTTGTTCGGTTACCCTCTCGTATGTGAAAAAACGGTGTGTTTAAGAGAACATGACATAAGAATAGTTTAGTAATACAAAATACAACTCTATATTCATGAAGTAATATCATTTATAATTTTTGATAAATCAATAATTGACAGTGGTAGATAAGTCTCACTGAATACCCACCAAATAGTGTTTAGCTTGCCTAAAGAAGTTTTCACTCTAAAAAAAACCATCTACCTACCTACTTTTATTCGACAAAAAAACCAAAACGTAATAATATAAAGGTAAACTCAATATGTTGCCATTGACTCCTCATAAAAAAAAACAAAACCAACCAAATAGGTTTGTTATCTTAACAACATATTTTTCTATTGGGCGTACCACAGATTATCACGTAATATAATGTAACGAAACCATAGGCAGGAACGTTAAGTGGATTCATAAACAAGATTTTTTGTCACCATCCGTCAAGTGGCATATCGCGCGTGTCAAATATTTGTAGCACATATGGCGTATAACTGTATCGGGTTTTCAAATACCGGATTTAACTAGTTAACGCGGAACGTGTGAATATTACTTTGAAGATGCCGAGGCCAAGCGAATTTTAATTAGTACGATATTACTGGGTGTAAAATAATTTAGAAATTAGTAGTAAAATTTGTTCTTATTCATTCACCGTGTTATTATAGTATTTACAAGTTGTATTCCCCTAGTTCATCTATCTAGTTGCTATAATAAAATGTATTTTAGAATTTCCAGTAATGTGCTCAATAATTTATTTGAATTACTAATACGGAAAAGAACCTGCAATGGAAAAAGATTCTCATAGTGCTTTTTATGTAGTAATTGCGTATTATAAGCTCAGTCGAATCTGCTGGTGAGTATAAGATGTATTATATTAGTTTTCTCAACGAGTTTGAGTATTTAAGGAGTATTAGTACACGTAAAGTTCTTGGTTTCAAATTTAACAAAAAATTTGCAGTCGCCGTCCGTTCTATGGCTATAAATAACAAATCACAAGAGAGACGAGCAGAACGTTAAGCTGATGGCAATTATGATACGTTCTGGACATAACAATGCAGTGCCACTCAGGATACTTGACAAACCCAAAAATTCTGAGCGGCACTACAACTGCGCTCGTCGCCTTGATACATAAGATGTTAAGTCTCATTTGCCCAGTAATTTCACTAACTACGGCGCCTTTCAGAATAAAACACAAAAATAGTTATACTTTCGTGATAAAAAATATTATAAGTATTCTACCCCATTTCTGATGACTAAATCACCCAAAGTAAATGCCAGTATAAAAAACTAAATATAATGAAATCTCTAAAAATAATTACGTTTTAGGAAGAAATAATTAAGAAGAGTTGCAAAACTTTGTAAACAAACAAAATTAACATCTATTTACAGCGAGACAATTTGTAATGAACCGAAATAGACAACTAATCAAGAGTCGCTCTGCTGGATCTTAAAAATAACTGAACGAACCGACAGACTGTCGTATTGTGTCGGAGTGGGAAAAAAGTTGAAGATATTTTAATAAGTTCATATATCGTAATATCTTTGCGTGACGGCCTGTCAACGCACCCTTACCTCGTATTTCATTTTTGAATTTTGTTGACATTTCGCTCTGTTTTTATGATACCCGAATTTTGGAGAGCTTTATTATAAAATGTAATTATTATTCATACATTTACGTTCGAGGAACAAATTGATATTCTTCAGCGATAAAATATTTTTATGTCACATCACTATTTTAATGTCGCACAGATACGAAATTGTCAAGTGTCAGTGTCAGTGTCATTTGACATTTGAAAATTACTTAAAAAATAATGCATGCAAGTTGCAAAGTATAGTTTTTCTTAAGTTCGTAACTGTTCTCATAATTACCAAATGTGAAATTAAAAAGGTTATTAGACAGTTTAAGGCTTAAACTTCAGTATCAACTGTAAATTAGTAATAATAACCTAATTGATACCTATTGGTGTCTTGATGTGTATTTAAAGAAATTATAAAAAATATAGATTAGTGATAGTAACCTAAAGTAATACTGTATTTATTATTTATGTAACATTCTCTTGTAAGTGATTATATGTTAAATCTTATGAAAATAACTGTCTTTAAACCGATATATGGCGTCTAGTGAATGAATGATACTGCCGACTATATACATAACGCGTTTACTTGCGCAAAGGGGCCTTAGCATATAGTGATGTTCTGTATTGTCGATAATATTCAAGCTCAGATTATTTCAGATTGACCTCGAAAAAAGATTAATTATTTTTTGTACATAATATGAAGTGTAGCCACCTACTTTCCACAATTAATTTGATGTTTCTAATGCTTTAATTAGTACCTAAGCAATCTTAACAATAATTATGAAACGATAACCATCACTTCTGTCACTCACATAATCTACATTATTAGTACGCCACTAGGTTATTTTTGTTAATTAGTTACTCATTTTGTCTTCCATAGGTTTGTTTGACTTGATTTTTATTTGCCCAGTAATTTTTTCTTTCCAGTAACTTTCAAAAGATTTTTTTTTATGGAATAGGAGGACAAACGAGCGTACGGGTCACCTGGTGTTAAGTGATCACCGCCGCCCACATTCTCTTGCAACACCAGAGGAATCATAAGAGCGTTGCCGGCCTTTAAGGAAGGTGTACGCGCTTTTTTTGAAGGTACCCATGTCGTATCGTCCCGGAAACACCGCACAAGGAAGCTCATTCATTCAGCTTTGTAGTACGTGGAAGAAAGCTCCTTAAAAACCGCACTGTGGAGGACCGCCACACATCCAGATGGTGGGGATGATATCCTAACTTGTGGCGTGTCTTGCGAAGGTTATTGTTATTTAATTATTTTATAGGATATATATAGATAGCTATATAGATAAATTAGCAAATATATCATTATAGTAGGTATTTACCTCGGCAGCATTGTATAGGCAGTTAAATGAAATAACATAAATACACTGTATGATGAAAAATTAGGAGAGATTTTAAAGCAAAATAGGTAAAGAGCTCTTATTTCGAAAACTCAGTCAAATTTTGGTTGACAGAAAGACAAAACGTGTCAAAATCCATCGCATTACGCAATACGTACATAGTGATGGGCTACTATCGAGTCGATGTTAATATTAATAAAGAGTATCGAAAGTAAAAGTAAAATTCTTGCTATAATCCTAGATTAATACCAATTTATACCAATACCATTTTTAAATTAAATTATTAAAAGTGTGTTTAGTTGCAGTTTCTGCTTATGGGAAATAAATACATTATTTTCTTTACTCAGATCATATAATAACTGTTGTGGATAGATGATGTGATTTACAGTCAGGCGTGTCATCAGCCCGAACATGTCCACTGCTAAAAATAGGCCTCCCCAAAGTCTTCCAAAATGATCGATGTTGGGCGGTCTACTTCTACCGGTTTCCCGTTACCTTTATCAGGTGATCAGTCGAAATATAAATATTAGCTCAGTGAGCGTTGTGGTGCTATACAATTACAATTAGTTTTACTGCAAATATCCTCATTTGGGATTCTATCGTTTAGAGAAACTCTGAGCATAGCTCGTTGAGCGAATTTGAGCCTTTTATTACTCTAACAACTGGCACACACCCTCATTGAAGTCTTTGGTCTTCAGGCAATGAGGCGTTTATTGCATCAAAAATATAAATCATTTATATATTCTTTAAATAAAAATCATTAGTATGTTTACCACCGTACAAAGCTTCTATAAGTCAATCAAGTATCTTAGTAATGGGGCGTCAGTGGTACATATGAGATGAGTTGTATTCTACTGTAATATCTCAGTTCTTAATGTCCGCCGGCATCTTTGAGTTGACCAGAATACTATAACTTTCAAAAGTTACGAGTAAGCCGGAGTGTTTGACCAAACTCTATCGCCTTGAGTTGATTGTGAGAACTTTTATGACAAATTGTCTTTTCTTTTCTAAAATTTTCGTCTTCGTTTTCAGAGTTGGTTTATAGCATTGTTTTAATTATGTAAAACTTACATAAATATATAATACATGACGGTCATACTTACGAATAAATCAAGAATGTCGTTTTAGTTAAAAATAAATACTTTTTTTTAAATGAAAATAAGGGATAAGATAAGCAGGGCGTTCAGCTGATGGTAATTGATACGCCCTGCCCATTACAATGAAGTACCGCTCAGGGTTCTTGTAAAAAATTCTGAGTGGCACTACAATTGCACTCGTCACCTTGAGACATAATATGTTATGTCTTATTTGCCCTGTAATATCACTAGCAACGGCGCCATTCAGACCGAAATACAGTAATGTTTATACATTACTGCTTCATAGCAGCAATAGGCGCCATTGTGGTACCCATAATCTAGCCGGCATCCAGTGCAAAGGAGCCTCCCACTGGTGAAGTTACCAATGAAATGTGATATTTTTATTGTTAAAGCAGTTAGTTAGAAGTCAATGATTTTTTCTTAAAAATAATAATAATAACACAATTAATAAATGAAAAATTTGGAAAAATTGGCCATTGTCTTAGTTTTTATCTTTATTTTATACTTAATTTTCATTTCCATTTTTACTATCGGCAAAACACGTTATCTAAAATAGGTATCTACATTTATTAGATTATAATTTTTACAACTTAATAATGCTATACATACGTACCTATGTTTTTGTATTTCTGTTTGTGTTAATAAGATAAGTAAACTATTTTAAACTTTATACAATATAGGTTTTAACTATACCAATGTTATTGGTGATTACGGTACCTCCGACTCAACGAATTTCATCAAAAGTCAACATCAATTCAATGCATTTCTGATTTACCTATAAATGTAAAAGAGAACTGAAGGTAATGGCAACAAGCCGCGGGCCAAATTGTTATATCCGCGTAAATCATCGTTTAAGTCGTCGCTGTGTCAAATAAAAACGGAGAGATATACATGTAAATGACAGTCGAAAACATCACATCACCTTGTAAAAACCGTTCAAACGCGATTATTTTCCGACATTCGATGTCATTGTACTTGAAATGTTTTCGATAACGATTATCGAACGCCGGTTTCCCCACACCTCGTCTAAGCGACCGTGTTATGACAATAAATTTGTAATTTTAATCGCTATTATTAAAACAACGGGACACGCGAATCAACAGTAAACCAGACGTTTTACAGCGATATTGGCGGCTCTCGTAAAATTGTTCGATGCATTACGAACACTGCGATTGGCAGCAATATTCGACATTCTGCACAGATTACTGTGTCAATTATTGACATCATTGTGGCCCTTAACCGAATTTAATTAATAATTATGTACACAATTCTTTTATCAGGGACGCAATAGATAAAACCATTGATTGACTCTAACCCCAGTTTGATCCTCGCCCGCCAAATACCAATGTGCTTTTGAATTCACGTGTACGATTATTCGACACTTTTTGTGGCCGACAACGCCATTGTGATTTTTCTGATGTTTCAAGAGTATGAGTACTAATATTATTCCGTGGTTTCATACTGTGATGACATACTATGAGGTGTTCTGTATGTATGCTACTTTGTCTTCCTCTACGGTCCATCATATTTACGGTGATGATGTAAATTAAATTGAATTATATCTATTGTTTATAGTAAATTAAATGAACAGTATTTTAATTGGTGGTGTAATAACAATTTGAAATGATTCATAAGCATCTATGTGAATTTCTTCAGTTCAAATTATGAGTGCTGAATAAAGATTTTACAAGGTGATAGCGAAAATTATGACGTCACCATGCAAGTGGGAGATTTCTAAACTTCTTACTGGTCGACTGCAGAAAAAGCGCCGCTATCATATCTGCCAAGATTTTCTGGGTACTTGTAAATGATTGATGTAGCGCACCTTCATCCTGAAGTAACTTAGTCCAGAAAGATGACATTGACGTGAAATAAATTCGCAACTACTGTCATTTGAGAACCTGTACCGATCCCAGGTAATACCAGTGGGCAGATATTCAAAATTAATGCTCAACTAGTATGATTTATGAACACAGAAGCACATTGAAACACCGACGCAGTGCGGCGTCACAAAGGCTTGACGAAAGCAATAAATTATTAATTATGATAAAAAGCCACGTCATACAAGAGTGTTGTGTTCGCAAAAAATTGGAAAAGAGGCGCCTAGCTTTTGTCTTGAGACGTCCCGTAGGAGAGGTCTTACAAAGGTGGGTTCGTAGCGGCGATGGGACAAAGGGCTCCCCGCGTGGACAAAAAAATGACATCATTTATTTTATTGCCGTGGGTGAGAATGTTGTACATTAATATTGTAGGCCTTAATGTTCGATCGCCCTAGGGTTATCATTCGTCAGCGTCCACGCTCTCCGTAAATTTCATCTGTTCTTCAATTATTATTTATGTTTTTGCGGGCTGAAGCCTCGCTTTTTGTTCCCAATAATTATTACGGTGGTGTTCTGTTGACACGGTTATAGCTTTATCATTAAAGAAATAACGTAGTTTGATTCCGATTTATGTAATTGTTTTATCGTAAATAATATTCGGATGTGAAATTATTAAAAATAGGAAATTTTAAATTACTTATTAAACGGCAGAACCTTACTATGATTCGGAAGAAAAATGTCTCAGGTAGAATTCGGTCAAGAAACTCAAAAGATTATTTTTCTTTAGAAAGACTGCTGTTTTCCACATGTTTTCTTCACAGGCTTCTATTACAGTGGCGTTTTTTCTGTCATGAAGCGGAAATGTACAAGAATTATTTTGTTTTAGTTTGAAGGGTGCCCTAGCTAATACAATTACTAAGCTAATGAGACTTAAGGCTCAAATTGACTTTAAATAACAAATATTCACTCTAGTTATAACTGTTATCTTAATTAATATAACTATCAGTTCTAAATAAATTAAATATTATCGCTTAAGATATAATTCGTCGGATGGTTGTTGTACTTTTTATGTTTTCAAATCACATGTTGTAACAAAAAATTATAAATTGACCTCGGCATATTTTGTATATATACCTAAACGTTCGGTTGATACCAAATAAAATATTTTTTGTTTCTAATAATACAGAAAAGAAAATAACATTGGGTTAATTTTTTTAGTCATCAATTATTTTTAACTATTTCAACCTTAAAATACGATTTGTGCGCTCTGGTCATCTCCTCTTGCTCTATGAGCAAGGTCACTGGCATGTATTAACGCCTTATCATCTTATGTCCCAAAGTGACAAGCGCAATTCTGATGCCGCACAGACTTATGGGTTTAATGAACGACCTGATTGGCACTGTAATGATCAGCATATCAGTCCATCCGTTGAACATCTTGTTCGTCTGGGCACACTTTGTCTTAAAAACTGAAAACTTCATCGTGCTAAGGATTCTATTTGGGTATAAACGAGCCTGAGCTGTCACGATCGGCTATGATACGCTAGTATGGATGCTATTGTATTTAAAATTGGAAAGCGTGTCTATTAGTCTACTCCCTATCTTTGTTTTTATTATACATGAAGTAAACTTACTCCAAATTTAAATCTTTTTATCTTTATCTTACCTTTGTCACTACAGCATTACATAGCGGGGAGAAGTAATTTTAAACTTGGAGTAACTTTATATCGCGTTTATTGTTAAGACACTATTGGTCGTAGTAACAGTGCATCCACGATTGAACTACTGTTTTTGCCACTCATAGCTCGTCATCAAGCCGTGCAGCATTTGCGAACCGCAGCATCATAGCGATGATAGCATACTATATATAACCATAGTAAAGTATGGTATTGTTCAGGTAAATTCGGTTCGAATTGACTAAGGGAGAGCCATCGTATAGAGGAATTTACCAGAGCAGTGTTTACACAGTTATACTATTAATTCAAACGCGTATAGACTAAAGAAAGTTTTTTTCAGATTTAACTCAACAACACAAGTTTGAGTTAGTATGTATTCATGAATTCTATGTTGTATAGGCTTAAAGATAAGGATATTTATAATAAAGAATTTCCATGTCATTTTTCTTTCTCAAGATGTATAATTAACCAAACAAAGGTTAATCTATAATTTGATTTATTGATTTTTAAGCTCTTCGACCAATTTCACGCAGTTTTTAGGTCACAGGACCGACGAGGTTCACCTCTAGGTACCCAGGAAATGAAGAGTAAATGATAATAATTAATAAAAACATATTAACAACGGCTCGTAAAGTTAATCACGGTTCTTTGAAATTAAATTCAAAATGAAACAAGAAGTGTATATAAACAGTAGCTCAGTAAGAAACATGATGCGCCTGCGCATCCATCATACTCTATAGAGAACATAGATTTATTATACCACAGATTACAGTGGCTCTGAAGCAAATTAATTATCTGTCGTACATGCCATCATGGCGGCGTGGTTTTAAAGCTTTTATTGCTATTGTGCTTGGCTAATTATGTCAGACGTGGTAGTCTTTGATTTGCTTCTTTTTACGGCAATCATGAACGGCATGAGTTCCACCAGATTGTAATTTTTTTTAAAGGAAATACGGGACGAGACGAGCAGGTCGTACAGCTGATGGTAATTGATACGTCCTGCCATTACAATGCAGGGCCGGTCAGGATTATTGAAAAGCCCAGAAATTCTGAGCGGCACTACTACAATTGCGCTCGTCACCTTGAGACATAAGATGTTAAGTCTCATTTGCCCAGTAATTTCACTAGGTACGGCGCCCTTCACACCGTAACACAGTAATGTTTACATATTACTGCTTCACGGCAGAAAAAGGCGCCGTTGTGGTACCCATAATCTAATCGGCATCCTGTGCAAAGAAGCCTCCCACTGGTTCATAAGCACCTTCGCCAGATGGCATTGCATCTTTTAAAATTACCGTACCGTACCCAAATGAAAATCCCAATAAAATTATAAAAAAATAGACTTAAATAAATAAAATCGCAAAAATGTTGCCACGCACTAGGGCACTATTGTTTTTATCCCGGCTAAATTTGTTTCTCATTGCAAGTTATATTTACATATCCAAGATATTCTTGGATTTAATACTATCAAATAATGATTTTGAAGTTTTATTCAAGATAATGTATAAAGTTTATTTTTACATTGGTAACTTCTTGTAAATTACCAGATTAATCTTCTTAATTGTGATAAATCGTATGTAACTGCATATTAAACGTGTATTAAAAGTGTACGCGATCATGACACTCTCGCCTCCCTTATCACGCTCCCGCGCTAAATACAATCTCGATCGTAATGACCAATATATATTTTTACAATTACTACAGTAACTAAACGAGGGTTTGGATCTTTAATATACATATAGACACAGCTGATTTTGAATCTTTATAAAAGTCTCATATAAAGTTTCATCGTCGATTTTAATACGAAACTTATATCACTTAGCAGCTTATTGTTTTGTTTTTGTGTAAGCCACAGAGCCTGAAAGAGATTGACAAGAGGAGATTGAGGTTCTACTGCTTTTTATCGCAGGTGGTTATAAATTCAATTACCTGCCTATTCATTATTAACAGCAAAAAGAGTGAAATTTTCTTTGAAGAGGCTGATGTAGTTACTCTACTCGATCATGTCTGTTATTGTTTCTTTCGTTTAGTTAGTTAGTGAGTTAGTTAGTAAGTTAAAATATTGTTTGGAAATATTTATAAACATTTACCCCCTTATTCATAATGGTCCGCTAACTTTAAACAGCCGCTTAGGAGTGTTTTTTCTCATTCTGACTTAGGTCAATAGAAGAAGACAGAGTGAGAATTAGCAATGCTTTAAGTTAGCAGACTATTATGAATAAGAGGTTTAAACTTTTTTAGTTTTAAATTTAAGAACAATAGCAGTGCTCTTCATGACAGGATCATCCAGCTACCAAAAGTAGTGCCCGTTCACCGTATATGGTAGACGAAGGGTATGCTACATTTGCTGACCATATTTTAAGAAAGGTAAAGACCCGCCCCATAACACTGCCACAAGCAATAACATTTAAGCGAGCATGAAAAAGCCTGCCGCGAGAGAAAATCCAAATAACACGAAACAGATTTAATTTTTCATATGGATTCGAACCTGGGAGCACCAGCTCAGAGTTCAGAGACCACCCTCAGGCTCTTCAATTATAAATGTTTATTGTACGATATTACATTGTTATCCATATTTTTATATAAAAAAAACCCGCTGAGTTTCTTCTGCCCGTTCTTGTCAGGTCTGAGGGAGTCTATTTTGAATGGGTGGTCGTTTTTGACGTTCAATAAGTGATTTTGAATTCTATTTTGATACAAATGCTTTAATTTTTCTCTAGTGTTAAGGCATCCTCAGGACGTGTTGTCTCGCCAAAATCTGGCACGAGACTGAGGCGAGACAACACGTCTTGAGGTGTGGAGGCGAAACACGTGTCGAATTGTTTAAAAACAAATATTGGCGGAATTAACACTAGAGAAAACTTAAATCATTTGTATAATTATGGATTTCCACAAAGTAACGCCTACTTCAATAAATATTCTATTTTCAATAAAAATATTTGAATTTGAATAACAACTTAGCAAAGAGGTCGTTACTTAGATTCTCTATATGACCAAACTAAATTAAGTTCGTAGTAGATTTAGCAATAGTTCAATTGGAAACATCACAAAAACCAAAGTCTCGCTGATTGCCGTATTCGCAACGATCACTTGTTTTATAATTAGTTCAGTGACCGATTTCAAGAGATTCATCGTTGGTCTATCGAGTCTGTGGGCACGTAGTGTCATGCTAGTGACGCGACCCAATCGTTGATCGACCGTTTTATTACCTGTTATTGATTTCTGCGGTTTTTTAATATCGAACGGTGTTGGTTTATGGTTTGGAAAGCTTTATAGCTCTCGGTTGTGCTGGTGAAATTGATACTATAATAGAATAACGAAACCTCAATATTATAAACAATATTTACTTTCTTACCCTTCTAAGACTTAATTTAAAGTTTTGACCAAGTGGCTGCTCTAAACTTTTTCCGCGTAGATTTCATGTAGGTACGTGGTGGATATCAAATCAAATCAAATCGAATCACTTTTTTTCACGTAGGTCAAGGAAGTGACACTTATGAATGTCAAAAGTATTATTTTCTTTACACATCTTCCATCACTCCGCTTTAAGGAGAAGAAGTAGCAAAAAATCATTACTACTCTTTTAAATCAACATTTATACCTTCAACGTTTACAAATAACTTCAATTACAATAAATTATGTAAACTGTAAAGTGATGCAACGTAAATACTCAAACGTCACATACTCAATGTAAGGTGTAAGGACACCTGAAAGTTAAAACAGATAGAATGTAAATTAATAAGTAAAAACAAAACAGTTAATTAAAATCTTCAATAAATAATAATAATAAAGGTATTATGCGAGCATTTTAGTTGCGATAACGTATAAAAAATATAATAACTTTAATTTTAAAAACACGAACCAGAGTTTCTGGTAACAGGATCATCCAGTCACCACTAGTAGCGCCCGTTCGCGAGCATGACGCATGGATCTGCCATCGTCTCCCTCTACAATATTTTGGGGAAGGAAACATACAGCCCCACATCGCCGCCACAAGCAGTCTGAGCGTAAAATAGGTTTTTGTCCACGCTTTTAATATTTTTTTTCAAATATTAGTAAAAATCGGTCCATCCGTTCCGTCGACTATTTACGGAGAAATAACCAAAGCCGAAGCCATACGTCAGCTTATTATGAAAGTTAAAAACATAACCCGGCAACTGACATTTATGAAAAGGAACTTAGTGTGTGAGTCCAATTTAACACTTTCATATAAAAGATTTGATGTTATTTTTGTTTGCTATACAAAAAACTCACATTTTAGGGTGCTGTACCGAACGGGTAGAAACGGAACCCTACTACTAAGACTTCACAGTCCATCTGTCTGTCTGTCCGTCTGTCACTAGCATTTAAAATTTTACTAATGATGTATTTTTGTTGCCGCTATAACAACTAATACTAAGAAAGAAAACATAAATATTTAAGGGGGCTCCCGTACAATAAACATGATTTTTTAACGTTTTATAGATAATAGTTCGAAACCCTTCTTGCACTTGACCTGTTTATCAAACTCACGTTTTTGAACCTAGAAATACCGTAATTCAAACAGCCACTGAATCTGTTAGTAATGAATGTAAAAAGCATCGTATAATAGTGATAACAGCATACCATCACTAGCTAGGGTCACGCTTGGTCGACGAGGCCGTCTGTCTGTTGTCATCACGTCATCGTCATCAGCTAATCAAGCTGAACACTTCCTAGAAAAGCCCTTCCGTAAGGGATGCTTTGTTAACATTTTACTATAATAAAAATTATCATGTTTGCATTAGATAATTTCAATCATTAAATCAAATCAAATTATATCAAATTAAATCAAATCAAATTAAAAATATTTTAATTCGCAGGTAAATCACATTACACCCTGAAATATGTCATTTTTTATACTAAAGCCCATTCAGAAGCAAGATTTCCTAAGACTGAGATCTATAGTGCGTACTTAGAAAAGTCTAAGCTGAGCAAAGGCTCAGACTTTACTCAAGTAAAACTTGGCTGAGTGTAAGCTTAGCATAAACTTTGCTTTGACAGCTGAAATTATGCTGAGCGTAAACTAAGACAGCTCAATGCAAAACTCAAGTCCGCATTTTATCACACTCAGCAAAGTTTTACGTAAGTAAATTCTGAGCAATAACTAAGTAAGCTCTATAGATTACTCGTACGCCCCTACAGATATTCTTAGAGAAGAACGGGCACTAATGTACTTAGCTCTTTTTAAAACAGAATATTGCAAGTTCTTTTTAGCTATAATTACTTTTATCAATTTGATACAGACATGTATCAACCCAGCAGCTCAGTCCTAAAGGTAATTTAGATCCAGATATTTTAAAGCCTACCCTTTTTCATTAACGGGTCGGAACAGAATTCACTTGATAGTAGGCGTTCACCTTGACCATTTTTTTTTATTACGAATAGGTACTGGATAGATTGAAAAACTAAGACGTTTAAGTGTAATCTCTACTTTACGCCTTTTGGATTAATTGTTCAATGGTGAAAATCTGTACTTTTTTCCTTTGGTTATACTGTGAAAAGTACTCAACTGATCGGAATATACCAGTGGGAGGCTCCTTTGCACAGGAAGCCGGCTAGATTATGGGTACCACAACGGCGCCTATTTCTGCCGTGAAGCAGTAATGTGTAAGGATTACTGTGTTTCGGTCTGAAGGGCGCCGTAGCTAGTGAAATTACTGGGCAAATGAGGCTTAATATCTTATGTCTCAAGGTGACGACCGCAATTGTAGTGCCGCTCAGAATTTTAGGGTTTTTTAAGAATCCTGAGCGGCACTGCGTTGTAATGGGCATGGCGTATCAATTACCATCAGCTGAACGTCCTGCTCGTCTCGTCCCTTATTATCATAAAAAAAGTCAGTCAATGTCATTTCATTACATATGATAATTAATACAATGAGCGGGCGCGGGATACTTAATTAATATGGCAATATAACGTTTGCCGGGTCAGCACTTGTGTTATCAGCTCGTTGGAATTTATTGGTTAAATATACCTTCCCCCTGAATGGAATATGGAATATCCAACCCTCACCAATATCACATTTTCTAAATGTTGTAGAAAAAGCATTTTTTTTTACTGTAAATAATGAGGTATCTTGTTTATTTTTTTTTCTTCATATATCTAATATATAAAATTCTCATGTCGCGGTGTTTGTAGTTAAACTCCTTCGAAACGGCTTGACTGATTCTCATGAAATTTTGAGTGCATATTAGGTAGGTCTGAGGATTGGACAACATCTATTTTTCATCCCCCTAAATGTTAAGGGTGGTGCACGCCAAATTTTATTTTTAATATTTTTTAAATTTGTTTGATTATGAGTCAGCATTAAAAAATACATACAACTTCAAATTTTCACCCATCTACGATCTTACTTTTGTATCGTGATTTTAATATCGGAAATACAACGTTTGCTTTGTCAGCTAGTAATATATAATATAGTTTTTATTACACACATTACAAAGTAACAGTTGTGTTAAAATATAATTTAACTGCAAGTATATTGTAGAGGTCGTTTGAACATTGATAAGCAAATCGTGCGATAACATTCTTGGGAAAATAAATAAAACCTGCAGTAAAAAGTAACAGCCATATTGAAAACCGTGACCAATGGCTGTGTCGTGTGTTATCAGTAAGTGAGCTGATAACAAATTCGATTTATGAATCAAGCGCGCTGATTGGTGCGTGGATTTTATAACTACGTTATCGGTGCTCGAAAATAAAAGCTTGTTGGCGTGTGAAATGGACGGTGAAACCTTTTTGTTTACTTTGTTTCTAACATTGTATATTTAAATCAAATTATAACGCATATGAAACTAGTCAATTAAAAAAAAAGAAGCACGTTAACTTCGCTTAAAATTTTCGTTTATATAAATGAATCCTGTGAGTGTTTGAAGCTTTCTACGTAACAAACAAAAAAGTACCATTAATAATAAATAGAATAAATACTAAATAAAAAAAAAATATTGACACACTTACACAAATTATCTTGCCCCAAACTAGGCATAGCCTGTACTATGGGTACAAGACAACGATATATTTAATACAATATACTTACATAAATCCATGACTCCGGAAACAAGCATCAGGGATTTGGTAATAATAATAAGCACACTTGACAAACAGTATTGTCACACAGCAAGCTTGGTTGTTAAGCTATATATTATATCAAATATATACCATATATATATATATATATATATATAAATGAATTGCTGTTCGTTAGTCTCGCTAAAACCCGAGAATGGCAGGTCCGATTTGGCTAATTTTGGTCTTGCTTTATTTGTGGAAGCCCAGGGAAGGTTTGAAATGTAAATAAATGTGAAAAAATGTTCGGAATTAAATAAAAACAGCAATTTTGTTTTTCCTTTGACGTGTCCATACATAATTTCTATGAGAGAATTTATTGACGCACGGTTTGACAGTTCTGCTGTGAAACAATTTCATTACGACAGCAGACACATTCTTGATGTTATGATATATTATTGACAAATTCATAAAAAACATTATTTTATTTATCATATAAAGAACAACGTATGTCGGGTCAGCTAGAACAAAATAAATTCTTTCGATCGAACCAAACCAATATTCAACAGCTTCATGTTTAAATGATTGTTTATTATTATTTTGACATTCTTGTATTTTTTTTCCAATTTCATGTTGGGGTTCTGAAATGGTGGTAAATGTAAAAAGAAAAGAAACCTTTTGATTAGGTGTCTTTGGCCTACACGAATAAATTGATTTTTATTAAATTTGATTTGATTTGGCACTTTACGAGAATTGAATGCGGAGACCTTGTTGTAGCAAAATTGACCAGAGTAATTGAATGATAATTATACAATTATTATTAACGAATAAAAATATTGTAAATGTGATATATTTATGACTATACTCACAGTAAAGAAAAAAAAATCGTATTATAGTCTTAGCAACATCGTTTTCTTTTCAATAATTTTCTAAAACACAGTTAAACTCCGCCATACAGATCTAAAATCATAAACAACATTATGCACAGTACATTTAAATAAGCCATACAATAACTTACTTTACCTTTCGCAACGCCAATTGATTGTTAATGGCGCATGCGCAGTACGCGGTGTGGTCGCTCCTTCAGCGTCGCCATCTTTGTTTTCTCTTTTTTAACGCACATAATAAAGGACAGATTGTATTTTCGAGATCCGTAGTTTTGGGCGCGTGTTTTTTATGCCGTTTCATGATAATTGTGTGAATAATTTCTGGATTCTTTATGGAAACAGTAAATTGTAACGTTGTTTTTAAGACTGTTTGTACCTATTTATTTTATTTGTTTATTTCTTACTAACAAATTACATATATAGGTAACACAATTATTGTACATACATGAACTCATTTGAGTTTTACCGCGTACAATAAGGACGTCGGAAGATATTTAATATTATTTAAATTTAAAGTTTAATACTTAATTAACTACTTAAATTAAATTACTTATTTTTAAAAGAAAAATGAAACAACTTAAAACTACATACAAATATTAATTATTCGATGTAAAATAATTCAATATCTGAATAGGTACAATTTCGTATACTGGAAGCAGTACTATATAAACTAGTAGTTAGGAAAACGATAGGTAGGATAGAAAACAAAATGTGGCCATTACGAACACAATAATATAACAAATGATGGCAAAAGAAAACTATGAAACAAATGTTGATGATGATGAAGGATGCGTGACGAGGTGAATGAAAAAGGAAATATTAAAAAAAAACAGTTATTGGCTGATGTTTTCCTGAACCGATACGACTTAGGGACTTTCAAAAAAGGAGCGTACTCCCACCTTAAAGGCCGGCAACGCATTTCTTGACACTTGTTGTTACGGATCTCCATGGGCGGTTGCCTCACCTCTCCCTATAAAGTAGGCCTCTTGCCCGTTTGCCCCCTCTTAATTAAAAAAAATATATAACTCGATACTCTACTTTTTCCAAACATAATATGGTCAGTATACAGTAAATTAGTCTTAGTAAGTTGTAGCGTGTATGTGAGATAGTTAGATATTAAACGGATGAAATCCATGATGACAGGATGATAGGGAACAAAATAACTGTTTACACGTGCTAATGGCCGTGAAGTAGGTACGGTTTGCACATTTGACCTTCACATTATGAATATTCCTTCTTCTTCTTCGTCGTTACACTCTTGCCAGAGCGGTTGTGGTCATCACGAAGTGAAATATTTTGAGGCAGATGTGATCTCCCTACGATAACACGCCAGTTTTCCCTGCCGGCCGACAGTCTGGTGCACTCGTTCAATGGACCGCCCACAGCAGACTTAATTTTTTCGGTCCATCGCATTGGCGACCTTCCCAGCCCTCTGGTGCCCTCCACTTTGCCCTGCACGACAAGGCGCTCAATGCACTCACTCTCGCGCCGGGAGACGTGTCCGAAGAACTTAAGAATGCGACTCTGTATTAGCACCGAAGGGCGTTGTTTTATGCCAAGTTCTTGGAGAATGAAATACGTTGGTGAGAAACTCGGTCCATGAAACTCCCAGAATTCTCCTCCAGCACTATATTTCCAGAGCATCAATTTTCTTTTACTCGGCTTGTCGCAACGTCCACGTCTCTGCAGCATACAAAAATATGGGAAAAACAAGTGTTGGGACGAGCCGGATTTTCGTGGCTCTTGTTGAATGAATGAATATTCCTAGTATTAACAAAAAATCACTATAACTCGTCGTTTATATTGATTCTTTGAGGTCAAAGCACTCGAAGGTCAAACTTGACAATTATAATTTTTGCTAATAAAAGAAACTAATTCGATACGCGGCACAATGCTTGACATTACACCTACCAAAACAGGACCCCAGGTACCGATAATTCTTGTAAATATAATACGGAACTCTACAAGTTTATATGAAAACGCTCCTGGCAAGTTTATAGAATACAGAAATAGAATTGAATGTCAAAAACAGAGCTAAACGTCAATACGTCTTTTTAAACGTCTGTTTCTAATTATTACTGCAGTCATAATATTTATGATGTCAAATATTAAAAGTTACTTCTGGTATTTGTATTATATCGCAGTTACTACCATCTATCGGCCGTTTTCAATAACCTATCTATCCATAGTTTAACTTACTAGAGGTAAGACAAATAAATCCTTTTACGCTTACATACATTTCAATAACCTATCGACATCAAGCTTTGGACTATAACTATATTGGACATAACTATGGATAGATAAGATCTTATCATTAAACGGTGACAGCAATGTATCCGTTTAATGATAAGACTAAAAGAAAAACTAGAGATACGCTATTTAAAACAGCCGTATATAAATGTGTAGTTTCTACTTAAACGGATAGCTAATTCTGTCAATCATAAAATATTATTTATTTATGAGGGCAACTAACAAATTACATTATTTACATGCTTAAACTTAAAATATAGTAATAATATGGATAAGAGTTAATTCACTTATAAGCTACCACAGCATTCATAATTTTTACTACGTTTTTGAGACAGTAATTTTAACAATTCGAAAACTAAAATCTATAAATATTGTAATACATAATCGACAAATGATTTGAGTTTTCTTTAGTGTTAATTCCGCCAATATTTGTCTTTAAACAATTCGCCACGGGTTTCACCTCTACACGAGGCATCCTCAGGACGTGTTGTCTCGCCAAAATCTGGCACGAGATTGTCTCGTGTCGAATTGTTTAAAGACAAATATTGGCGAAATTAACCCTAAAGAAAACTCAAATCATTTGTATTATTATGGATTTCCGCAAAGTTCCGCAAAGCCTACTTCAATAAATATATAACAGAATTTGTTAGTTTTTAAATTGTTAAAATTACTGTGTTATAAATTATATTGGTCGCAGTAAGACCAAAGTTGTAAAAAGGAAAAGTCGAATTCGTTTTATCTACCTACCTGTATGTATGACGACGCATGCCATTATCAAGCGATTCTGAGAAATATAACTGCGAAATTACCGCAAATTTGTGTTGATAATCCAATTTTGTGCATAACAGCATATTAATCCGCAGGGATCTCAACTCGCGACCCATCCTACATATGGCGTGTGACGTAATAAACTTTATGACAGAACGGGGATCGGCAAGAGGTGAACAACTGTTGGTCTTTAAGTTTGGTATATTGTGTTCCTCACAGCATGCAGCACACCCCCCGCTGATCGCTGCTAAGGTGTATAACTCGTGAGGATTTCGAAAAAAAAATATTTTTGCATCGCCAGTTTTAAAAATGAGGCATTAATTGATAGTTTGTTATTTTCGATATGGAATGAAGGTTAATTTTTTTTAATAGTACTGGACTATGCAAACACGACATTCAGCTGATGGCGATTGATTCTTGAAAAAACCAAAATTTTTGAGCGGCACTACAATTGCGCTCGTCGCCTTGAGGCATAAGATGTTAAGTCCCATTTGCCCAGTAATTTCACTAGCGTTACGGCCCTTCAGACCAAAATACAATAATGCTTACACATTACTGCTTCACGGCAGAAAAAGATGCCGTTGTGGTACCCAGTTGCCTCTTACGATACTACCCTACCCTTGGGCCTAGGACTTCCCTATTATTTTCATGCCCAGGCGAAGCACAGGGCAAAAATATTCTGAATTTAATATCTTTAGTGTCAATACCACTACCTATTCATGCATAATGCGGGTACCAGCGTACGATGAGTCAACAATTCATGAGGATATCTCATGTAGTCATGGCACACAATAATATGTCGAATTAGTTTCATCAGAGTTTTACATTACCAACTTATCCAGTTGTTCAGTGGAAAATTCAGAGGCAGCCGATTCTTAGGTGAAGAGCGCATTTAAATAGCGATATGTATACCAATAAATCTTAGCGGAGTAACACCTAATACTAATTCATGCCATTTGAAATACTAAAGGATTTTAACAAAATCATGCCGAATGAATAGAGCAAAGAGGAGTTAAAGGAAGGACAGTTTTAGAACGGAATAGTAGATTTAGCCAAGCTTACTTTTATTTGTTATTCTAAGTTTTCGATCCAAGTTTGAGATTTCAATCCTTTTAGGTACGATATGATCTTTTTTCCCATCCATCTATGCGAGGATAAATATGGTATATATTTATATGGTATTGTATAAGTGTGAAAGATTACTGAAAGAAGTTTTTCTGTATTATGGTTTTGAAAAGTAAGATTAACAAAAAAGTTCGATAGCTAAAATAAGTTATGTTAAGTAATTTTTACAAATAAAAAACTGATTAACTTGTTGTGCATGGAACAGATGAATCCAAAAAAGTAGTTTTAATTTTTCTGTTTGTTTGAAAGCGGTTTTGACTACTGTACTGTAAGCTCTCTGTATCATTTCGTTTAGAGCTAACAGATCGAACAAACCAGAAAGTTATTAAGAATTAAGTAAATTATATGATGAAGTCTTCCAGGACAAAGTAAAAGGCGCCCACTACTTTTGGATAAACTGCAAGAGCTTTGAAACAGAAAGCAACATTTTCGAAATGTTCTTGCTACATTGCGCGGTATATACATTGATAAAATAACTAGTCGATACCAATCACTTCTGCGATCTTAGCGTGTTATAATAGACGCTTTTTGTATTTGCATTTTACGATAATACTACGAGACATTTTATAACTATTAACTAAGTTTATTGCATTTATAATGTTCTGGGTCCAAATGTTAATAACGTTATTTTGTTTTATATCATTATTGGAATTTTATTTAATACTAGCTGATGCCCGCGACTTCGTCCGCTTATGATAAAGTGTTTTTGAAAATAATAAGCAAGTTTGGAATAGAAGATTATCTCATGTCCTATTCCAGTTCCGGTTCCCGTTTTCACTCCCTTTCCCAGCATATTATACGAATCTTATTTCAAGGAAGATTGCTATGGCAAACAAAACCTTGTAATTATAACTCAATTTCGATATTAAGGTTGTAATATTTTTATGGAGAAGGGCAAACAAACGTACGGGTCACCTGATGTTCACCACATCAGGAATCACAGGAGCGTTGGCGACCTTTTAGACAGGTTTTCGCTCTTTTTTTTAAGGTACCTTCATATCGTAGGACACATTGATTGTACGTGGGAGAAAGTTTATTGAAGTCCGCACTGTTGAGGAACGCCACACATACAGATGGTGGGGATGATATCCTAATTTGTGACGTGTCGAAGGTGGGATTCGGCGGCACGAATCATGTCAAACAGGTTTTCAGAACACTCCCCGTGACAAATGACTTACAATCTTAAATACTTGACAGTGTCACTTGTTAAATATAGCTTGAATATGGATGTCACTTCACTCTATACTAGAAAGAGGTTTATCGATTGTGCGAAGAGTACATCGCGTTTCTAGAGAACTTCTGATCTACTATCTATTTCCGCCGCCTCGATGAATCATTTTAAAATCTATGTCTAATTGAGCGCGATTTTACGATTTCAATAAACTATTAAATAATTTGTTCTTTAGACTATAGATAATCGCAGATATAATGAATAATGCATGAAAATTAATTAAATTATAGCTATAAAATAATACGAGCTGTCATAAAAGCAGCGTCTTCGTTTTAAAAGTCTTGTTCATAAAGTAATTATGTATACTATTGACGTTAATGTGCAATTAAGGAGGCTAGTTGGTAGTGTGTGACCGGCTTTATAATAAGAGGTGCTAATCCATTTGGGTACTAGATAGATCTCTGGATAAATATTCCTAACATCATCTACTTACGTCGGATCGTTTTTTCCTTCTTTTTGAAGTGAGTAATTCTATAGTCGCGTTGGGCACTTTTTGCTAGGGGAAAATCCTATGGGCTCGCGTCAACGACATCCTCGTGGCTGGCGCATGCGAAAAAAATAAAAATATATATAGTTAGACACTTTTTGGATGGGTGAACTCTCGTCAGTTCGCGTCACCGAAATGCTTATAGCAGTATACCTGTAGCTATACAGCTGACGTATTGTGCAATATTATTGCTGTGTATATCTTATAAGAGAATTTGAATGGATTTAGTGAAAAGTTCAATGTGTTTATACTGTGTGCATTGTTGAAATAGTGATTTTGTTTATTCATTAAAATAGGAACCACACTCTATTTAAAAAAATATGTTAAAGTACAGAGTACCTACAATTAATATTCTTAGAAGTATTCAGCATCAAAAGAAATATAAACATAAGTAAACGCGGTTCCTAGCGGCGGTGAATATGAATTATATCGTTTAACACCAATTTGCTTGTTGGGTCGACCTCATGGGGCGTCTCCGGTGCCCTGTAACCAAACTCCTTTCCCCAGAGTTCTTTGACCGTCTCACGCGGTGATTTCACCTCAAGGTATAACAATTGTAGTGGAGTATAAAGAGATTTATTTTTAACTTTTTATAAAAAAACATAATTATCATGATTTTTTATTTATTTAATGTCGTCGGAATACGACGATCTTGCCCAGATCGTCGGTCCATCTTCTGGGGGGCCTACCAACACTACGTCTTCCGATACGTGATCGCCATTCGAGGACTTTACTGCACTATGTGTCCTACCCACTGCCATTTCAGTCTCACAATCATATTTTTATAAGATTGTTATTGTTATTGTGAAGATCGCCGGAATACGTTGGATGAGGGCAGCGCAGGACGGATCATCGTGGAAATCTTTGGGGGTGGCCTTTGCCTAGCAGTGGACGTCTTTTTAAAAAAAATTATCATATAGGTCCTAAACGGAGGCCTAGTATACATATTTGGTAACAATTAGCGAAATAATGAAAACAGTCGAATACAGACATTAACGTCAACCCGCATCACGTTAACGTCTGGCATTCCACGATCGCGAGGATTTAAATAAATGTCTTGCTTCGTACAGCCACTTTGTTGAATCAATTACTGGCTGCTGTCTTTCCGATCCGATACGACCTAGGAACCTTCAAGAAAAGACATACTACCTTAAAGGCCGGCAACACATCTCTTGTCCCCTGATTTGCGGATGTTTATCGGCGATTACCTCACCCCCATCACGTGAGTTTCTTGCTCGTTTGCTGCACTCTTATATATAAAATAAAACAGAATATTTCTATATCATTCAGTTTTCGTTAAGTTTTTTGTTAATTTTCGTGGAGGAAATCGCTGAAATCGAATCCTGATTTTATTCTTTGTTACTCATGACTTTTAATCGGAGTAGCATTAATTGACCTTACTGTAATAATAATATTCTTGCCTGAGTAAGCTGTCGCATGGCGAGAGAGTATCGAACCGGGGGCTCTATTGTGAGAGTCAAAGGTTCTCTCTATTGTGCCACTGACATACAAATAAATTGAAAATCTCCTCGTTTCAAGTATTTTATTTTATTTTATTTAGGTTGACAACAGTTAAATACAAAATAATCACTTATAATTAAATTCAAAAACATAGCCAATTATAGTCTACCACGGTTTACCTAATGGAAGGAACAGCAGTGTTTACAATAATAAAGAAAAAAAATAAAAATTTACTTAAATTTGAATTGATTGAAATTGAATTAGAAAAGTCGGTTGAAAAGCTTCTATTACTATCTTTCGACAGAAAATACATGTCAAGACTATAATTAGTACCAAAATCAAAACGATTATGTCTTATAATTGATCATGTGTTGTTCCAGTAACCTTAAGCGCGTTTACTTTTCAACATCGCCCACAACCGACGATTAAGTAATAAACATTACTTAACCCAACGTAACGGCAAAGTTTTGTATTTTATACTTAGAATTATCATAGATATGCTTTGCTTGGGTTTTAATAGACATAACTTTATGCAATTTTATATATTAAGCTTTTGAATATATTGAAGCCTTTATTAAGAGTCCATTGAATCTTATACCATAAAAGTATCGAAATTCGAAAGGTACTACATCATTCATAGAGCTACGAAAAAAGATTGTTAAAGGGCCTTGGAATTATGAATAAAACAACGCATCTTTTATTATATTCTTTGCACAGCTCGAACCTGGAGGTTGGGAACATACTATAACTATTTTAATATCAAAAAAATGACAATTATAAAGCGGTATTGAAATAGCTGCTTGTACAAACACGATAATAATACTTATAATTTTCTATTGACTTAACAGCGTCTGTCGGGTCAGCTAATATAGTTAGGAGAACTGTAAAAACGAAATTAATAACCCCCTTATTCATAATAGTCTGCTAACTTAAAGCATTGCTAATTCTCACTCTGTCTTCTTTTATTGACCTAAGGCAGAATGAGAAAAAACACTCCTAAGCGGCTGTTTAAAGTTAGCGGACCATTATGAATAAGGGGGTTAAACTAAGATTAGTTCGTTGATGGTGTTTCTACTACGTTACTTGCAGGTATAGTTTCCATAATATTAATATAGTGTTTATCGAAAGTGATTTTAAATGTTTCATCATTAAAATTCTATATTCTAGCATCGTTGATTTATTACAGACAGGCAGTTAATACATTTTCTTAACGTGTAGGCGTATTAGGACTTCAACGCGATCTTCGCTTCATTTGCTCTACAATCTCCAGCATAGAGCGTCTTTGTTTCATTGATTTCTAATATAAATCAATGAAGCTATTATTCTATATTGGAGGTTGCTTTACTTTCGAAATTAAATTCAGCAGTTCCGTTGTCACAATTGGAATAGTTAATGAGACTAGCAATACGATTATCTGATGGTTTTTTTTATGTATAAGAGTGGGCAAACGGGCAAGAGACTAAAGGGGGAGAGGTGAGGCTACCGCCCATGGACATCCACAACAACTGGTGTCAAGAGATGCGTTGCCGGCCTTTTAGGTGGGAGTATGCTCTTTTCTTGAAGATTCCTAAGTCGTAACGGTTCAGGAAAACCGTAGCCAGTAATTGATTCCTCGAAAAGGCCTGGCTCGCTTAGTATACTGGAAACGAAAAATTCTCAGTAGTGCACGCTTGTAGACAAACGCCATGAAGAGTTATTCTCTTCTCGGCGTAGTAGAACAATATCTCCATAATTTTATTTGGAGGAATATTTAACAGTATTCGACTGACATCAACTAATCACCTATAATAGCCGAGTGATTTGGGACCCCTCCTACTACAGTAGAGGTCCCGGTTACGAATCCCGGTAAGTGCAAACATTTACAAGATGAATATGGATGTTTCATGAGTCATGGATACTTCTATGTATTTATGTATGTTTAAGTAAATTTATCGTTTAAAAAATATAGTTGTCTTACAACCCATAGTTACAGGCTATGCCTAGTTTGGGGCAATATAATTTTTGTAAAAGAGTGTCAATATTAGAACGAAGATAGTTATTCATTACCCGTAGTTGCTGTATCTAAATTGTTATTTCATAGGTATTTACCATGCAAGTTTTTCTCACAGCAATCTTCACGTCGATTCTTAGAAGTGCGGACAAAAACCATTCCGTCGCCAATGCAAACAAACAAGAACTAAATCGGAATTGTAAAACAAATTGTATTTAATCGTGTGTGAAATAAACAATTTTGGTTCACTTGTTCACTTGTTGCTTGTCGCTAACAACGTAATGTTTTTAATCTAAAACGACTATAACGAGGGTACTTGAAATATTTGAAGTTCATATACTTCGCTCTATCTACTTCTCCCTGATAATTCGCAGTGTGCGTTGTTAATATATATACAAGTATTGGTATAAAATCTATGTAATATTATAAATTCTCGTGTTACAATGTTAGTTGCCATATTCTTCCGAAACGGCTTGATCTTTTTATGAAACTTTACATGAATATTTGGTAGATCTGAGAATCTATTTATTATCCCCCAATTTTTTTTATTACAGTTATCTTTCAAATTGTTTTGTATTTTCCATTATCCCACTTTTTCTACTAATTCCTAAAAAACACACAGTTCAATTGTTACCTAGCTCTTTCTTTTTGAAATTAAGGGACGAGACGAGCAGGACGTTCAGTTGATGGTATTTGATACTCCCTGCCTATTACAATGCAGTGCCGCTCAGGATTCTTGAAAAACAGCGCTCGTCACGTCGAGACATTTTTTATTTATTTTTTTATTAAAATTTCAATTTTACACTAACATTACATGAGATGTTAAGTGTTATTTGCCCAGTAATTTCAATAGCTACAACGCCATTCGAATCGAAACACAATAATTCATAATTTAATTTACTATTAAAAATAAGTTTTTAAGAGGCAAGGTCTTTGCTGAAAATAGCAGTTATTTCCATTGGACCATATTCACTTTACCTAGCAATATGAATGTATTGATTACAAGGCAAGTCGAAATTGTTTCAACACCATGACCTACAAGACATGGCTAATGACTTGAATGTCATTGTCAAGCCTTCATAGCATGCTTCATATGAGAGTAACAGCCGAATCGAAGCATAATGGCTCTTACACACGAGACAGTACTCGTTACAGATTAGTTGCGCGCGCGCACGCGACGTATCTAACGCGCCGTGAACGCACAACGATCGCCGCAACATGATTTTATAATTTTCCATACACATTTTTTAACAAGAAATACATTAAACACACGAATGGTGTTTTTTATTCATATTAAGGTGCTGGAGTTGGATTGGCTTGGTAAGCACAATTAAAAATTTAGGCGGAGCACGACTTAAAAGCTGTCTCAAAGCTTGTAAGTACTTTACGAAAGCAATTGCACGATAGTCATTACCAGATTTGAATTGTAATCTGTAATTTTCACGCCCAATTTACGAAGCTTTGGGATTATTGTAACGTAGAAAAATATTATATTATGTAATTTACAAGCGATATTTAGTACTGGTTTGCTTCTTTTTATCCATTAAAAGCAAACAGATACTTTAACCTAATAATTGATTTAACATGAAACGGCTACGTGCTTAACTTATAATATACCGTTGAAGTAGGGGTTTTATGATAAAAATTGATGAGACGATTAAGTATTTCATCTGATCATCTCTTTTATGATATAATACTCTGCCCATAACCCAAAATTCTAAGCTGCTTCGCAATCGCACTCGTCACCTTGAGATATACTATAAGTATATTATATAAGTCTCATCAGCCCAGTAATTTCACTAGCTTTAGCTCCCTTTAACTGAAAAGCAAACAGTACTTCTTGACGGTAGAAAAAAGCACCGCTGTTGTATCCATCAATCCAGCATCGCTAATAACCTTCTACTGGTGCAAGAGGTATCTATACCAGCTTTCCAAAACGCAAACTGGCATACAATCTCTCCAAAAAATACTCAAAGACCTTTCAAGAGCTGCAGTAAGTTCTTTCCTAGAACAAACATATCAATCAGCACTAACAGGTCCTTACCAAATTTGACGATACAGGGAGAGAAACACTAGCATTTAAAGCGAGTGCTGATGTACATGTTAAGGGCCCCATAAACCTAAGCTTAAGACACAATTGTTAGGCACTGTTTGGAGTACTTGCACACGATAGAACGGCCACACGATGAATCCACGGAATGTTAAGATGTTCGCTAAAAATTCAATAAACAACTCATTAGGCATGTTCATAAAAAAAAAACTAAATAGCAATATCGAAATAGTATATTAACTTGATGTGTAGAATAACGCTTGAACAACTTTGAAAAGATGGCTGAAAATAGATCAATGAAAAATGTAAGCTCAAAAATCAAAAATCTAACAATTCTACGTAGGTATTAAACTTAACCATATTTTGAGCAAGCCATATGTTTTCTTCTCAACTCTTCATGATTAAAATTCCCCAAGCCTTTCGATCTTCAGTTATAAATTGGCTATCCAACTAGCCTTGACTCTGCGAAATATACAAAGAAAAAGTTTTCTGATACAATATACTGGCCATACAGTCGATGATAGCATATTTACATTTGCATATTTTTATGGGTATTAACTTTAAGCAGGTACGCAATTCACAGTACTAACATTAATATCCCATTACTTGCGGTTCAGGTATGACACGACAAACATAAAATACCACTTGAATACCAAACAAACATTTCTTGACCACAGTCCCACGCGGCCTCGTCAATATATAAAAATGCAATTGCAACAGACCGACAAAGTGATACGTTTTCACTTTTACTACTTATTAACTTTACAATGTTAACGTTTTAAATGTGTTGTGGTTTAAGTTGATTTGAAAAGAAACGTTGTGGCAACTCTAATAAAATTGTGTAGCCTTTTCTATTTAACGTTATGAGGGTATTCATATATTTCTAGGAACCACAGATGATTTTTTGAATATTAAAGTATAATATATAAGTATTTTAAAAAATACGTGCGTTGGGAGAACAGAAAAGGTTCCTTAAAGGCCGGCAACGCTCTTGTGATTCCTCTGGTGTTGCAAGAGAATGTGGGCGGCGGTGATCACTTAACACCACTTGACCCGTACGCTCGTATGTCCTCCTATTCCATAAAAAAAAGGTATATCATTGAGCACGATCAAAAGTATGTGAATTGGTAGGTTATTAGTATTTTGTTGTGTTATAGCTTACACACTATCAGAGTGCGTGGTTTAACAACCTTTTGCGTAAAAAAGTAAGAAACGTTCAGATAAATAATTTTATAATTCACATTTATCTTAGCACGAGAAAAACTTTTTTGGCAATGATGAATTAGAAAAAATGAAATGCTAGTAATTATGGTATCCGTTTCTGAGCTTCCGCATAAATTGCTCAGATTTAACAAAACACAAAAAAATATATTACCTACTGGAGCCTTTATCTTCTTAAAGAGTCACCTCCTTTTCTCACACCTTATTCTTCACACCGTAAAAAGAATAGATATATTATTTATTATTTTCTATTGTTCACAGGTCTGGTTTCAAAATAAGCGTTCGAAGGAAAGACGTTTGAAGCAACTGACATCAATGGGCAGAGGTCCGTTCTTTGGTTCATCGCGTAAAATGAGGGGGTTCCCCATGAACCTATCACCTGGCGGACTCGAGGAAGGGCCACCGGGGTTCCCATACTTCGCGACTGCAGATGGGAAGTTCGAGTTTGGCTATGGCCCACCCTTCCATCATGATGCACCTTTCTTCCACCCACCACCTTCTATGCCGTTTAATCAGCCAGGTTGGTAGACTCCATTTATTCTTAGGTTTAAAAATGTATTTTCAGGGCTAATTCAGGCATTAAAGTATGCGTTACTAAATAAAATTTCACTTAGAAATATAAAATTGAAGAACCAACGAACTCTTTCGGAATAAAGGCTTATTACTATTTTGATTAAAAAAAGCAACCATAGGTAAGCCCATTAAGGGTACCTCTAATATGAAAATTGATCGAATCGTAAATTAACTGGAGCAGGTCGTTTCGCAGGTGGAATGGAAGGTATGGGAGGAGGCGAGTTTCCAGATCAGTTTCCCCCTCCGGAGCACCTTGTACTGCCGCGGCCCTCTTCCCCCGAGTTCACCTTCGGAGACGGGCCCCCTCCACTCCACCCTGAGGGCCTGGTGTGGTAGCTGAAGCCGGAGCCGCGTGACTTCCACGATTGATGCGGCTCGATTGGCTATAGTGTGGACTAAGTGACGCCGAGTGTCAGTGCGGCATAAAAGGACTAACTCACGCCACGTTTTTATCTGACAGTGTGGCGTGACCTTAATATCAGTTCAGAATTAGGACGATTTAAAAAAAATGTACAAGTATACACACATTTATGTATTTATATTACGTTAGCCGTATTGTGCGATATTTGTGAATATTATGTGAATAGGTGTACAGAAATTGTATTAAATTTGATGTAGCTTTATTTTAAGTGGAGTGTAGATAGGTGTCGTATTGTAAAAACAATCATTATCGTTTCAATTACGTAAAAGCAAGAAGGGTACTTTACATTTTTTTAAATTTAATACATACTATTTTAGCCCGAATTCCTTATACAATAGTACCTATGAAAATATTTAAGATCAGTATGAATGACTTATAAGAATTGATATTAGATCGTTATTTTGAAAATTTTGCATAGGTAGAGTCTCGGACGAGTAAAAAAATAAGGACTCCGTGTCACCTTACATAACAGTGAGGCACCAAAACAGGACGGTAAACGTGTAAATACATAGCCCCACGTATACACTTACACTAATACAAGCCGATCGGCCGCCATTATGAGATTTGCCATCGTCTGTGACAGATCAGTTTGCGTCGCAATAAAATATTTTAAAAAATGCCGTCGTGGGTTGTGAAAAAGTGTAAAAACAATAATATAAAAGTATTTGTGGATATATGATTATTTAAGGGAGAAAAAATTGTGCAACTGGCATACCCCGTAACCGCACACACACTAGCATAAAGGTGCTTCACTTGCTAATATCACGGCGCGGAGTCCTTTTTTTACGAGTCCGTGAGGTAAAGTATTAACTTTGATTTGCATTGTCACTGTCAAAACAGATTAATGGTTACTACAATAACAAATGAACTTCGTTGTTATTTTGTGCAATTTCCAGCGACACCATACTATTATTTTATGAGTAAGATTGCTGTTAACAAAATATTTTTGGTTCCTATTTTAAGATAGAATAATAATATCGTGTTTTGTATATTTATTAATTAATTAGAAAGAAGAACATATTGGATTTATTTGAGATCATTATAATACCTACTGCGACATAAATACGTTTTTAAAATGATAATAAAAATAATAGTTAATGTACAAATATAACAAAATATAGTCTATATTAACTTTTATTTTTACATACAATATTTTTTTGTTTAATTATTGGAATAAAAAAATTCTTAAATCAATTAATTGAATTAGGTATATCACAAATTGTAACAAAAAAATATTATTTAGATTATTAATATTTTATTTAAAAACTTAACAGTAAGAATTTTGTTCTTTAAATGTTAGCAAAGGTAAAGTTTTGTAAAAAATATAGAGGTTTATTAATGTAATTGTAAAAATGTAAATTAATTATTTACTTTTATCTATTCTAGCTGTAATTTAAATTAAAGCAACAGGGTGACTTTTACATAATGTTCATATCAGTGAAGTGAAATTTGAAAAATAAATTTAAATAAGTTTAAACACCATTAAGAGTCTAAATATAATTCTTTGTATTAAATATCAATGTTGTGAAAAGTGTTATTCTGGGGCCATATTGAGGCTGTTAAATAACGCGTTAATAGGCTCTAAGCGCATTATGTGTACCATCACCTTTAGTGTTAATTAATGGCCTTTGCCCTTAAACACTAATTGGGCCATTTTTAACACATTAGTTGGATGTTAAGCCTTCATGTAGCCGTGGCTTTAGTAAGTTTTTTAAGTTATTGAGTTATCTCTGTACCTTCATTATGATATTGGTCAGCCCTTGTAAGTAAAGGAACATTAAATGTACTAATGTATAAACGATGGTTTTATTTTGTGTACTGAATTGTTCAAGACCCATAAAATGTCATAAGCGTAATCGTCCAAAAATTAAAAAACTTTTAATAGCAAAATATATACTACTAATTTTTGCAACAATTTTTAGGAGGTAGATTGCTTTAGCACTTATAACACATTCCCTGGTAAGCTCCTGTGGTACTTCTTGTCTTATAAGACAGTACTAGTGACAGCAATCACTTCAATTCACATCAGGCGAGGGTACGCTAGTTTGCCCTATTATTTATAAAAAAAAAACTCAAAAAATATCTAATGATGCAAAGAAAACGCGTAGGATACCCCAGGCGTTTTATTCACCCTGTTGGGAAGGCCTGACGTCGACTATGAAGTAGACAATCTCGGCTCTACAAATAATTTTAATAAATTTGTATCCAAATATACAAATTTATTTTTATAATTGTTTTATGGTCTTCTAAAACGCTTTGAGCTTGTTAAGTTTAGTTTTCTTTATCACAATATTATATTATTATTCTTAAAGTAATCCTGGTATTGTCCTTAAAAAGCTAGACTTTACGCTGACGCGACTTTTATTAAGTAACGTAAGTTATTATTTACGAACATTCTCGCTCGACTATGTAACGTTTGTTCGATTAGAGTAAGCTCGAGTTGACTAAGGGAGACTTGGCAGTAGTATTATTAACTTCGCCTTCATAAAGATTTCACTTTTGTGCATGTGGTATTAAGCGCACACCGTTTTATATTGAGTTAAGTGATTAAGTGATTTCACTCAGTTCAAATATGATCCGAGTTGTAGCAAAACGACCTTAGACGAGTAAAAATGATCTCCGATGGAATGGCCCTGCTCCCAACACACACACATACAAGGGCAACGATGTTTTTTACGTAAATATTAAATGTGGTTTTGTAATTATTCTACTGCTAAATAGAATAAGATGTATTAAAAGACAGAACTGAAAATTTCATCATTGAAAACCCTCATGTTTTGGGAGATTTATAATACGAAATACACTGTTGAGGCAAATCTTTCCGTATCTTTGGATTGTCCATAGACAATAAATAACGTTACATATATACTTAACATATAACACTAGAGGAATCACAAGAGAGGCCAACCTTATAAAGCGTCAAATTTACGTACTTACATAATTATGAATTTGAAATCTAAACACACATTGGTACGTGGCGGACGAGGATCGAAGTTAAAAGTTAATAAAATAGCCATTTCATCCACATCTATCACAAAAATCGTCACATTTCAAATGTATTTAGTATCAGATTAGGTAAGGAACTTAAGGCATTAATTACCCTCCTTCTAACTGTGTTATGTTATCAGCCGTCCAGTTTCGTTCGATCTGCCTTACGATTTCCTGATGTTGGTCCCCTACCAAAGTGCAGCTTCCTAAGTCCATCTTCTGTCAGTAAAAAGTCAGTTCAAAGTTATAATAAACTCGTCTTTAACCTACATGTTGACATCAACCCTTCAGTATTAACTAACTATATAAAAGATTTATCAAATAAATAAATTGATTGACACGTTTTATTTCCAATTATCCAGTAAAAAAAAATGATATTTCTGTTATGGACTCGCTGCTGTCGCGTGAACACTAGCAACAAAAATAGTATGTCCCGACATCTTGTTTATGCAAAAATTGAATTAAATATTCAGAACTTTTTGTAATTTGCCGGGATATAAATATAGTCAAATAGAATAACATTCTATTAAGTACTATTTTGACTTGTAGCTTGTAGAAAAAGGATAGTATTCTTTTAAAAAATATTCAATTTACAATTTGAGATATTATAATTCCTTACACAATTAATAAATTTAATGAAACGTGATCATATTCATATGATAGTATGTTTGTATGTATCTATATATAAGTTACAGTATTAAGTATATATTGTATGTGTATTTATGTAGTAAATTAATAAGGGAATTGTATGTAAGAATAAATCTATTCGAAATATTTTATTGTTTTATTTGTCTTAAATATACTTTCTATCTCTTTCTTCTTTTTTTATCTTTCTTTTATTTTATTTATTTAATATTTTTTTTGTAGCATTTTATTTGGAAAAGAGAACTTTAATTCTATTAACCTAACAAATATATTGACTGAACACCATTAACATGTTTCCGCATATAAAAGTCACGTGGAAGAGAAGGCTAAACTATCACCTATAAAATTTGGTATACTCAGTAGGCAGTACTTCAGGCGCTTATTCGGCCTCACATGGAGTACTGGTCTCATCTCTGGGCGGGCGATCCCCAGTACCAGCTTCTTACATTTGACTGCATGCAACGAAGAGTGGCTCGAATCATCAACGATCAAGTCATCTCGGATCAGCTTGATTCTTTGGCGTTGCATAGAGATGTGAGTTTTCTTTGCACTTTCTACGCACTTATTACGGGGAATGCTCTAAGGAGTTGTTCGAGATGAAACCAAAAGCCGAGTTCCACCACCGGACATTACGTCATAATGCAAAATTCCATCCGTATCATGTCGCCGTATGGCATACTACAATCACGCGTATTGCAGGATTTTTTTTGCCTCGCACAGCCACTTTGTGGAATCAATTACCGGGTGCTGTTTTCCCGAACTAATTCGACTTAGGGACCTTCAAGAATAGAGCATACTCACATGGTTAAGGCCGGCAACGCATCTCTTGACCACTCGATGCGGATGTTCATGGGTAACCACCCACCCTCACTACTTCCCATTACGTTCCCATTACCCCCTCATATATATGTATATACGAAATGTATTAAATGAATGCAGCCCTAATAAAGGCCCTTGGGGAACACCAAAAGTGAGATAATTCCTACTATAAGGTAAAACCATTCACCAAAATGGCTTAAATTTGACTTTCAATGTAGGATGAAATCTATTAGTATAAATAAATTACTGTGAACCCCTGCATTTATTTTTTTTAAAAGGATTTGATGGGCAATTCTGTCAAAAGCTTTACAGTAATCTATAAAAAACAGCGTCTACTTGACCTCGTGAGTACATGCTAAAAGTAACTGAGTCGATAAATGTATCTAAATTTGTGGTGGTGACCGTAAATATATACCTAGGTAACACTGAAAATATATCCAGCTTTCATTGGCGATATAAGTCGTCGGATAAAGTGTGGAGAATCCATCTGGTACAAAGCTTCCTGACGCCTAAATGTTCGTGTAATATTTTTTGAACTTGACTCATACCAATACCTAGGCTTGCCCGTATCTGCTGATAGGTCACTCTCTTATCTTTGTCTATCGTGCGTCGCACAACACTGATGTTATTTTCAGTAGTCACTGTTATAGGACGTCCCTCACGCGGATCATCATTAAGATTGCTACGTCCACGTCTTAAACTCGTTAAACCAATTGTAAATAGTGGCACGAGATGGGGTTTCATTAAGAAATGCTAATCGAAGCCTATCATAGCTTTGTTGTTGAGTAAGCCCACAACGAAAGTCCTAATAAATTATTGACCGAAAATATTCTCGCTTTAGGTTAATTTTCACGTATAACAAGAGTTTTAGATTTGCTGCCAATTCACAAAAATAAATGAAAAATGATTGCAATATACCATATTACGTTACCAAGGAGTTCTAAAATTGAAATTTATAAAAAAACTGACCAGTTCTAAATATTTTCAGTGTTACCCACGTATATGTGGTGTATTTTATATGTATGTATAGTGTAGTGTTATTTTGGTCGGACCTTAGTTGTAGCATACGTCAAAACGATCTGAGGCGTAGCATGTATCGATAAATAAATTATTTTCTAATGTTATTTATAATTACAATGGAATACATAACATTGAAATGTGTAGTTTGACATTAATTAGTACATTAATATTTGACCTAAGCATATAAATTATTTAATTTGACTAGAATGCACCCTAATAGAGAGTTGATAACTAAATGTCGTTGGATGCAGCATTTAAGAGAATAAAAAGCGTTACACGAAATATGCTCCAGCTCTGACCGAAAAATATACCAAATCTAGTTTGTTGCTGAATCTTCTGTTGCTTAGATGAGCCAAAGCGATTTATGAAACTCCTACAGAAAAAAAAGAGTATTCATTTTTCATTCGTTAATACTCACACCAGTTTCATCAATGGAAATATAAGGTAAACAATATTTTTTTATTAAATCAAAAATAATCTTATAACTACATTTACAATACTGTGATTATATAAAAATAAAACTACCATTACGGGGAAGCGTACCAAGATTACTGGCAGCATTTCCGCGTTGGCTGATCCGTTGACCGAAATAGCTGCCAGCGCTTGGGTTTCCAGTAGGGAGCCTTATTGAGGCGCGAAGATAGTACTTTGTACATTCTCCTCGCCTCTGGGCCCCACGGATAAAGTGTCTCGACACCAAACGGCACAAAAATGTATGACTCACTGAGACCAACATATTCTGATCTATACTGAGCCACCAGCGTTATTCCATCAAGACGCTTGCCATAGCGACTGGTAATACCATTTGGCTCTAAAACATACCAGATATCTTAATATCGGCAAATTCCCTGCGGATGACTTAATTAATGCTAGCGTGACGACTGATATGGCCTGCCGATTTTAGGCAGGATAATCCGTGACGTCCAAGAGCATCTACCTGAACGCCACATCAACATTGGAGTGGTTCATTCAGTTTTATACCTAAATAGTATGTAAATAGTATTTTAAAAGATAAATATAACGTGCATAAATTGTAAGCCGAGCTAAGTAGTTAAATATTAGAGTGGCTGTAGTTGAGTTCTTTAACACAAAACTACATCGAAATTGCTTATATTTGAAAGAATCGATTTCTACATACAGTGTGTGTCGAATTCTTTTTAAAATCCTAAAAAGTCCATCCGAAACATAGAAATCTAAATAAGAGATACAATAACTGATTGCCGCGTTAAGAAGAAGAGACAATCTAGTAAACCAGTAAGTATATCCAGAAATCTTTCACAGCCTATAACTATACCAATCAAACATTACATCTCATCGGGAATAATTTTTTACTAAACAGCTTTTTTTTAATACATATGGCGTTTATTCTTAACTTGAACTTATACAAATACGTTTATGTCTCCCAATATTTAGTAAGTATTTTAAATAAAATAATAATACAAGTTTCATCATGTATATTTTACTGTAGATTTTCCTGATGAAAAGTTAATTCTAAAGACTATTAGAATAGGCAATAAATTACTGATCACATTGAATAGCATACAAGCATCTAAAAACATAACGAATAATGACATATTATGCGCAATTCAATTTATCAATGTGTTAAACATAATTCAATGAAAAGCGAGAAAATCCGTATTTTTCTGTCTGTTTCATAAGCAAATCACATCTGCATCGATAGTCTTGTACACGTCATTTTATCGTTACTTCTCCAGGGTTGATAATTCCAAAATCTTAACCATATTCCCCCTTTTATAAATAAAATATCAGCTCGAACCAAAACATATTTTCAATTTTTCAAACGCAAAACAAAAGAATAATTCTGATATATCTATACCGTTCGATAACGTAAAACAGTACTATTCTCTTCCAACAAGAAAATACAAGATTCGTGCGGCATCCAATAAAGCGGTGATAGTTAATTCTAGTATCAATGTTATCGGGACCACAAGCTTTCCCCTCACGCCGGCATCGTAAAGGAAAATTGGAATTTGCAGCAGGGAGACCACACGTGTCTCTTCACACGATCAAATTAATGTCAGCCATCGCTCCCTGTAATTGGACTGCTGTTTGCTTTGCCACCGTGGTAATACGAAGACCTACCTATATTCTACATGCATATTCTGTTACATTGGCTTTGAATTAAGTAGCTCATTATTCTAGTGGTAAATGCCTATCCAGTTGATAGTTTTGATTCGTTCGCGCTGGAAACGAATCTATCAAAGTCTATCAAAATCTATCAAAGGGAAAATTGTAAATTACTGAGTTTCTCTTAAGAAGGGGCAAACTAGTATGAGGCACCAGAGGTCAAGATATGCGTTGCCAGCCCTTACGTTAGCCCCCTTCTTCATAATGGTCCGCTAACTTTAAACAGCCGCTAAGGAGTGTTTTTTCTCATTTTGTCTTAGGTCAATAGAAGAAGACAGTGCGAATTACCAATGCTTTAAGTGTGCAGACTATTATGAATAAGGGGGTAGGAGTATACTCTTATTTCCCAAATCGTTGTGGATTCGGGAAAATTGCAGCCGGTTATTGAATCCACAATGTGGCTGGGCGAGGCAAGAAAGTTGTAGAATGCTATATGGAAATTGAAAAATGTTTAGTGGTGGAATTCTTCGCTGGTATCAACCCGAAAAGCTTCTCTTAGCACTCCCCGTGATATATGCGGAAGAAGATGCTGAGAGAACCCATATCCCTACGCAACGGCAAATAATCAAGCCAATTGGACATGACTTTATCGTCGATGATTCGAGCCGCCCTTCATTGCATGCGGTCGAATGGAAGAAGCAAATGTGTGTTGACGATTGAAATAATTCTGGATGGTTGGAACGTTAAATTAAAATAATTCCAATGTGATAATGAAACGTTTTTCACAAATGTATTTTTTTTTATGGAATAGGAGGACAAAGGAGCGTACGGGTCACCTGGTGTTAAGTGATCACCGCCGCCCACATTCTCTTGCAACACCAGAGGAATCACAAGAGCGTTGCCGGCCTTTAAGGAAGGTGTACCCGCTTTTTTTGAAGGTACCCATGTCGCATCGTCCCGGAAACACCGCACAAGGAAGCAAGGAAGCTCATTCCACAGCTTTGTAGTACGTGGAAGAAAGCTCCTTGAAAACCGCTCTGTGGAGGACCGCCACACATCCAGATGGTCGGGATGATATCCTAACTTGAGGCGTGTCGTGCGAAGGTGGAACTATTAACTATTATGTTATGCACGTTACTTTGTTGACCTCTATAATTATTAATTCAGAATTATTTTGATGTAAGAGAACTACTATCGAGCATAAGTACGGGTACCTGGTTTTATTTCACGACCGCGACCACGCGTTCCTCCTCTGGTGTTACAAGAGTAAGGCTCTTGTAACACCAGAGGAGGAACTATCAGGAATCAATCACAAGAGAGTTGAAATCTTAGATCATTTCTTCTACTAGATAGACTGTGACAGCTGTGAAGAGGTCGAAAAAAATTGAGGTTTACAGTTAACCTTTAATTTTGAGCAATGCACGCAGACTAACACAAAGTGACATACAAATCGCGAGTGTAAGACGTAGCTTATCACGCACACTAAAATAATAATAAGCCTGGCCTGTTTTCTGCGGTTGTCTAGTTGAGAGAGGATCTCTCTAGTAAACGTATAAATTACGTTATGTAAGATTGAAACTTATAAAATGTCGAATAAACATACAAATTAATGCGAAAACATATTGGTACGTGTATCTGAGGATCGAACCGGAGACTACGTGGTGAGAGCTAACTGTCCAACCTATTGTGCCACCGACGCTAAATTTCTTTATTATTATAATTAATAACCACTGACCACGGGTTAGGATAAGTAAATTGTATAAGTTGAGTATTAAGATCGTGATACCAAAATCTTAGTTAAAGAATGATTATCCAGTTTTTAATTTAATTGCAACATCAACAAATTTACGAAATAAACAAACGAATTAACGGTATTACACATCAACAACAGATATTATTAATGGAAACAAAAATTTCGCTTAAGTGTCTATTAATTAGGGCAATTGTAATTTTGTGGGGACGTACTACAACACCTATCACCCCTCTGTATCATTTGTAACTTTATAGAGCTGTTACAACACAAGGTAATGATGAAATGTAGCATATTTGCGGACTTTAAAAAGTTCATCTGACTATTTAATATACCTAACGCAATATTAGATCTTTATTATTAAATTTACTCTATTATTTTTGAATTACCTGATCAATTTAAAATTCATGATTTTTGAGTCGTCAAATGTGTAACCAATTATCTATTATTAATTTTCAGTTTTAATATAAATATTGGGATGCGTGGTTGTACAACTTTTCTAAAACTTATGTTGGGAACATTATAATATTTAAGTATGAGACTCATACATTTGTCTTCTTTATTTAGAAGAAAATAATAAACTGCGGTTTTACTTTAAACTACGGAAAAAAGCTATTTTAATTGTTCTTGTTTTTATTACAAGATATATATTTTAGGGAATTTTAATAAAAATCAATACAACCATTTAAAATTACGAGCAGCTCTTTACAATTAATTTAAGCACGTGTTACGTTGACATTTGCGTGCGCGCACCCCATTGGTCAATGTCATGTGATCTTTGCTTGCGTGCGTGATCGAGTGAATACACTTAAATTATTTATTTAGTGTAATCGTAACTAAAGGTTGACCATTAAATATTCGATGTGTTTCATGTACAAATCACAGAAATAATGCTCCTTACGAAATTGGCGTCATAAAGAAGTACCTACTTGAAACTATTGACCAAATTATTCTTAAAAAAAAAACTTTTAAATACCTGCAGTTAGTGCTTGTCTGTACGAATCAACACTTTAAGTAGATATTTAAACAGAACTCGTTGCTAAAGGCGACCTGCCGCTATTTTTTGTGTTTTTTTTTAAACCAAAATTTAATAAATAATGAAAAAAAAATATTGAAGTAGGCGTTACTTTGCGGAAATCCATAATTATACAAATGATTTGAGTTTTCTTTAGTGTTAATTCCGCCAATATTTAAAATCTGGCACGAGACTCTCGTGCCAGATTTTGGCGAGACAGCACGTCCTGAGGATGCCTCGTGTAGAGGCGAAACACGTGTTGAGTTGTTTAAAGACATTGAATATCTAAATGATTGGACAGCCTGGGACTAGATTGTGATTATTTTATAGCGATAGAAATGACTGTATAATATTGTATATTTTTATTGAAAAGAGCGCATAAAAAGAATGCTGGGAGAGTTTCTTGCGCCGCTTCTTCTCTCTCAGAGCGCCATTTGTTTCCGAAGCGGTAGTAGTATCTAGTAGTATAAGAAATGACATCAAAAAGAATTCTAAAGGAATCAATTTTGAGAAAATAAATGCCTTTTATGCCTTTTATGCCTTTTGTATAATATTGTATATTTTTATTGAAAAGAGCGCAGAAAAAAGAATGCTGGGAGAGTTTCTTGCGCCGCTTCTTCTCTCTCAGAGCGCCATTTGTTTCCGAAGCGGTAGTAGTATCTAGTAGTATAAGAAATGACATCAAAAAGAATTCTAAAGAAATCAATTTTTGTGAAAAATTTTGAGAAAATAAATGCCTTTATATTGGCGGAATTAACACTAAAGAAAACTCAAATCATTTGTATGTAAATAATTATGTAAAACACTAGCTCTTGGGGCAATATAATATGTGTTCTTCGTCGCATTTACGAAAAGGATAATCAAAAAAAATCAAAATCACTTTATTCATGTACGTCAAGGCAACGAAGAAGGCAAGACAATTATGAATGTCAAAAGTTCTTTAATGAAACGAAGTGGCGAGAAACACACTGCCACTCTTTGAAATCAACAATTACAGCTTCAGTTTGACAAATCATTTAAATTACAATATAAGTGATTAGCGCAGCCTTTGGTTACTAGAATTGTAAATCATGTACCAGGTAACTCAGAGATTGTGTATTTGAACGAAGCTAACAATGCTTGGCTAAATATTGCAAACATTCAAAATTTTCCAGACGATTTAAAGTGTCAAAAAGCATGGGACGCACTTCTTTGTAAGTCAGCCTTTGATGATCTTTTGATCTCATCTACTGACATAACAGAGCGTGCTCGTCTTTTGGCCGTGACAGAAAATGAGTCGGGGTTTTGGTTACAAGCCTTGCCTTCTGCGCCGATTGGAACGCTACTTGACAATATGACATTGTCAATATGCGTATCACTCCGGCTAGGTATAAAACTGAATGAACCACATCAATGTAGATGTGGCGTTCAGGTAGATGCTCTTGGACGCCACGGGTTATCCTGCCTAAAATCGGCAGGCCGTATCAGTCGTCACGCCAGCATTAATGAAGTCATCCGCAGGGCATTTGCCGCTCTTAATATACCAGCTGTTTTAGAGCCAAATGATATTACCCGCCGCGATGGCAAGCGTCCTGATGGAATGACGCTGGTGGCTTGGGCACGGGGAAGGCGCTGGTGTGGGACGCTACTTGCGTCGACACTCTGGCTCCTTCTCATGTCCAAGTTACGTCAGTTGGTGCTGGGGCTGCTGCTTCGACTGCCGAAGACAGCAAGCGTCGCAAATATGTTGGTCTCAGTGAGTCATACATCTTTGTGCCGTTTGGTGTCGAGACACTTGGCCCGTGGGGCCCAGAGGCGCGGAGACGGTTCAAAATACTATCTTCGCGCCTCAATAAGGCTACTGGAAACCCAAGCGCTGGCAGCTATTTCGGTCAACGGATCAGCCTTGCTATCCAACGCGGTAATGCTGCCAGTATTCTTGGTACGCTTCCACGTAATGATAGTTTTAATTTTATGTAGTCGTAGTATTGTAAATATAGTTATAAGATTTGTTTTGATTAAATAAGTATCATGGGATTCAATCATTATTCAGTAAAGTGATGCAACAAAAATACTCAACCGTCAAATAGTCAGCGCCTTACACGAGTGAGTCAAAATAAAGTAAATGTAAATTAATACGTAAAAACAAGAGTTATTGATAGCAGTAGATGCATCAATCTACAACACCTTTTAAATAAAAAAAGGTATTATTCGCGCATTATTGGCTGAAAATAAAAGATACTATACACATAAATAAATCATTACTTTTTTTAATGTTATCAATATTCCAGCCACTTTTTACTTTTTTTTTATGAAAATAAGGGACGAGACGAGCAGGACGTCCAGCTGATGGTAATTGATTCGCCCCGCCCATTACAATGCAGTGCCGCTCAGGATTCTTGAAAAACCCCAAAAATTCTGAGCGGCACTACAACTGAGCTCGTCACCTTGAGACATAAGATGTTAAATCTCATTTGCCCAGTAATTTCACCAGCTTCGGCGCCCTTCAGACCGAAACACAGTAATGCTTACACATTACTGCTTCACGGTAGAAATAGGCGCCGTTGAGGTACCCATAATCTAGCCGGCATCCTGTGCAAAGGAGCCTCTCACTGGCAATTCCTTAGAGTTTGCTTCTCATTCTTACTATTTATATTTCACCCCTTATTAATTGCTATTATAAATAGTATGATAATCAAACCCATGTTTATTCCTAACGCAGGCAACAAGTTTTTGACATAAGTTTTAGTCTTTCCACTAGTATTCTGAAAGTCTTGTCTCAAGTTTAAATTGAGAATAAAGTGTCACACTTTTTTATATTTTTCTTATATTATACTCGCTTAGATTTCGTGTTAGAGGAAAGTCTAATAAAAAGGACTATAGGTTTATTTTTGTTAACATAAAAGTTTTAATTCACTTATTATTATTATTATATATTAGTTGAAACATTCTTTAAATAAAATATCGTTTAATCAGATAAGGATTAATACAGGGGTATGAATAATATGGTTTGATTATTGTCGGCACTTATAAGAACTTTGATAATGTATAAAAGTAGTTATAGTGGCATTACCATAGTAGACGGACATATGGTGTCGCGGACTTTTTGTAGATATTGATACGTTCTTTAATACTATAGAATTTTTTTTTGTTCTATTATCAATAGTTTCCGCAGCGCACGCGATGACAGATTTTTTATGACTAACTTTGTCACACTTTGGGATCGTATTATGTAGCTTTCTAATGGTGAAAGAATTTTTGAAATTGGTCCAGTAGCTTTTGTGTGTAAGCATTACGATTGTATGTAACAAAAACATATATGTTTCCTCTTTATAAAGTAAGTTTAGATAAAAGGGGATAAGCTGGCAAGAGGTGAGCGTGAGCAGAAGTGGTGAGGCAACCTCGCAGGACTTCTTCAATACCAGGGATCCAGAGATGCGTTACCGGCTGTTAAGTTCGGAGTGTGCTCTGAGCTTGTCGTGCGTTAAGGTCCCTTAGTTATATTTGAAGGGAGGTAAGGAATGATCCAGTTGCCAACATGATGGGAATTAGAATTTTGACATAATGTCCTGTGGTGGAATCTGTTTGCTGCTATCAACGTGAACTACTCCTCTGATCACTCCTTGTGGTATATAATGGCCCAAATCCTTTCGCAACGGTGGTCTTCGTTGTGTGCAGTCAAATGGAAGAAGCGCCCGTCCAGAGGTGAGAGCAGTGCTCCATGATAAGCTGATTTGTGCACATGGAACTGAATGTACTTATACTCCGTTAAACAGACAGCCACATTAATGTACTGATCCAGCTTCTTATTGGATAAACGAGCTTTTTATTGATGCAACATCATTGTGAGTGATTACCGCTTCTTTCTCTCTTTCTCTGGGGCCGGTCCCTCATGTCTGAAGATCGTGGTCCGCATTAGGTTTGCACCTGGTGCGGATGATCTACCCCCGCCGGTTTCTGTCCAGCGTGTCTCTTACAACCGTAGAGAATTTGGAGGATGAGGCTTTAATTTGGTCGGTCTATCTTGTTGGAGAACGACCGCGAGATCTTTTGCCTTCATTATTCCCAACCACAATTATTTTTTCATTGCCGGTCACGTCACTGCTTATAATAAATAAAAAACTTTTTCTTAACTTTAGTTCGTTACCAGTGACGCACCCCGCGTCCCCCGCCCTGTGAAGCCGCGCATATCGAGCGCAAATCCGTAGTGTGAGACGGGACGTGACCGCGAATTCACTACACTAAACCTGATGAAGGACCTCCGAATGGAGAAAGAAAAAGCCGGTTTAAATAAATAGTAGATAATAAATAATGTCTCAAGAAAGTTTTCATAACTTAACTTTATTATTGCGTACATTCAGATATTGATGGAATTGCAACCCCTGTATAGTTTTAATTCAAATAAACCGCATGACATTCCTCAAAGGCGGTATCGTTGCAATTAGTAGGTACAGGTATTAATTTAAAATGTTGGTAGCAACTATTTATTGTATAAACATGCAAATTTTACGACAGGGCTGCCTGCATGAGTGTTATTGCATCTTTACTCGCGAGGAAATACAATTATATTTATATAACGCATAAAATTAGCGTATTGATATTGTAAATTGAAGAACGCAAGTGTAACATGATATCTATATTTTAAGAAGTAGTTTGATCAAGTGAAACGGATGGATGAAATGGGAACTGGACTAAATAAAGTAAATCTGAATGGAATTGTTGGGAGGAAGGAGTTGAAGATTTTAAGTCTTATAAGCTCAGTATTTTGACTTGCTGCGGCTAACTATGGACCTACTGAGGAAGCTCATGGTTACTCAGGGCTATGCTCGGAGATTCTCTGTGAGATTGAATCAGAAATGATGAGATCCGTAGGAGAAACAAAGTCACTGACACAGCCCAGATGGTTGCAAAACTTGAAGTGGGCAGTGTACATAGCTCGTCGCACAGATGGCCAATGGGGCAGTAAACTCCTCTAATGGCATCCAAGTTCCGGATACGTACGGATGGTACAAGGTAACCCAATCGTCATGAAGGTCTTTAGGGGAGGCCTAAAAGAATCTGATGATTACTGCTTCACAGCAGAAACAGCTTCGTATCTAGCCGATATCCTATGCAAAGAAGCCTTCCACTTTTAAAGAACTAAGGAGTAAAAAATTATAATTCTGTGATATATTTCTTTACATGGCCCTGACGATTTAACTAACTTGCAGACAAACCTACAAAATGAAAAATTAAGCTATCCATTTTTTTTAAATAAAATAAACATTTATAATTGCGATATTTTATCACAAAACACTTGGGTTCACCTGTCCGAAAAACTTAAAAAACGTCCGCCCCTCAAAATGCCATAGAGTGAAATTAATTATTGTTTTTTTAATCGCCCTTCGGGAATGTTATAGCAGATATTATTTGGTGTTTAGCCGCCAGGGGGCGTGGTGAGACGTGATTAATATATTTCTATGAAAAAACATTAATGAGTTCGGCCAGCCACCGATTCTTGTTTTTGGATGTGTCGGACCATTACGCTGCGTAAATTAAGCAGAGTCATTTTAGAATTGAATTTTATTTGGTACTTACGTGGTTGATATGTCAGGTATAGGACTAGTTAGATATCTGTTTATCTTATCAATATATAGTATGATTTTTATAATTTATTTGAAAGATTTCGCCAACAAGGTATGCACTAATGCAAACTATTTCTGCCGTGAAGCAGTTATGTGTAAGCATTACTGTGTTTCGGTCTGAAGGGCGTCGTAGCTAGTGAAATTACTGGGCAAATGAGACTTAACATCTTATGTCTCAAGGTGACGAGCGTAGTTGTAGCGAATTTTTGAGGTTTTCCAAGAATCCTGAGCGGCACTGCATTGTAAAGGGCAGGGCGTATCAATAACCATCAGCTGAATATACTGCTAGTCTCTTCCCTTATTTTCATTAAAAAAAACACAGTATAATACATAAATAACATGGTAAGTGTTGCCTCAGTTATAGCCGAAAATGACATGCTATTTAAGTAAGCTACAAAAGAAAATAAATATGTCATCTTACACTTGAAAGGATTGCATAAAGTGCCATCACATATGTCCACTTCATCATGATATCTTTTATATTCTAATTAATAATTCTATTTCTGTTCAAGGGAGAGAAATAACCTTACTTAGATCCTCCATAATAACAATGAAAAGGATTATACTTCACACAACTTGAAGGTTGATTTTTTAATACAACGAGGTTTAGTTTGGACGTAAGATGAGGAGAATATTTCCAATACTACAGTCTAAGTAATGTGCAAGCACTTATGTGTTTCGGATTGAAGTGCGCCATAGGATTATATAATATACTAGCTGACCCGACAGACGTTGTTCTGTACATAATATAAAAAATACTGATTTTTATGAATTTGTCAAGAATATTTCATAACATCAAGAATTATTTCGTAAAATATGTTCCCAAATCGAAATAAATAGTATCCTATCTCTCAAGTTGGACTAAACTGCACTCTCTGAAGTAATCCCCATTCAAATCCGTTCATTAGTTTAGGAGTTCATCGCGGACAAACAACGTGTCACGTAATTTACATATATTAAAAAAGATATTATATAAACATTACTGGGCTAATAAGAGCAAGTATCTAATATCTCAAGGTGACGAGCGCAATAGTTAAGTCGCTCAAAATTTTGGGTTTTATTATATTTATTAAATTATGAGCAAGGAGGTTTTAATCAGTTCTTCCCGTGTCATAACCTCTTTAAGATCTGATTTAGCTTCATGACGTTTTCCAAGTGTTGTTGCAATATGTTATGTTATTGTCACTCCCTATGGTAAATAAAATATGTATTTCTATTTCATCGCTGAAAAGGACTGTAGCAGTCTGAAAAGGCTGCTATCATTGTGGTACGGCTTGGGCTAGTAAAAATGATAAATTGTCGCGCACAATGGCCCTAATGAACAGATTAAGTGCGTAAATAGTCTAATACTCAAGGATACTCAATCAGCAGTTTGGTTGCAAGTAACAGTAAGTTCATTGATGTCAAACTAATTTAACGACTCACGGTAATCTGGCGATGGTAGTATTGCCTCAAACGAACATACCACTATCAGCTAATTTATTTTTATGAAAATAAGGGACGAGACGAGCAGTACATTCAGCTGATTGGAAATTGATACACCCTGTCCATTACAATGCAGAGCCGCTCAAGATTGTTGGAAAGCTTAAAAATTCTGAGCGCCACTACAATTGCGCTCATCACCTTGAGACATAGGTTGTTAAGTCTCATTTGCCCAGTAATTTCACTAGCTACGGGGCCCTTCCGACCAAAACACAATAATGCTTAAACATTACTGCTTCACGGCAGAAATAGGCGCCGTTGGTACCCTTAATCTAGCAGGTATCCTGTGCATTGGAGCAACTGGTATACTATTTCTCCTATTCGAGAAAATGTGTAACTAGTCCAGAAAAAAACTCTATAGCGACGATCTCACATTGTTTAGTACATAAAATATATTTCAACTCAAAATTTAGGTCCCAAATGCAATTCCTAAAATTATAGCCGGCCTTTATACGCCACATCGTTCCCATAACATTATCTTTTTGCCCGTCTCAGACAAAGACGGACCACGCCTCCGCTCTCCGGGAATTTGCATTTAATACCATTTGTCACTGTCTGACTTTTTGTCTGAAGCGTCTAGGTTTTATATTGTGAAGGTTTTGGGATTAGATTTTAATCTGGCACTCATTTGTTTGTTAGGGATCTCATTTGCCCATAATAGATAGAATAGGAGTGTTGGCTGTTAAATAGTTATTTATGCAACTGTTGTGTAATAAGGGGTATTCAAATACGAATGTGGGTTTATCACACGAGGCAAAACCGAGTGTAATAATAGTATCACATGAGTGTTTTAATACCTAATTATCAACAGTTGCATACAAGACTTTATCTACACTCATAATATGAATCCTGTATATTATATTCTGAATAAGTTAGCTTACTGCTAACATTTAAAAAGCCAGTCCCAGTGACCATAATATCATCCAAAGCAGTGTTATTGGATGGATGATGTAATGTTTATGAGGACATTGAGTTTTTAAAAATTGGCAATAAGCTGTTTAAGAATCTTTAATAGAGGATTTAAAGCATGGGTGTAGATAAAAAATTAATGGAATTATCGACTATTTCCAAAAAAAAAAAACAACTTCTACACGCCTCTGTGTCATGGCATCTGTTCGTGACGTCACTTCTGTGATTGTTAGCAATAATCAAACAGTACTAACGAAATGTTCAAACAAAATTTACATAGATGTGACATAATTCATTACGTTCACGTAACATGGCTGAGACTGTATTATTCAATTTTTAATTTTAATTTTGAGAAAGATATAATGAAGTTAATATATAATCTGATAATATTTCTTACAATCCTTTTGATCTGATTAACAAAGAATGACAAAATTATGTGATATAGGTTAGGGATTGGTTTTAGCGGGCTGTTTTCCGCAACTGAAAGTCTTCTTATGTGCGCCTATTTGGCGTGATGACTTGATGGCGTTATTCCTACCAACCCAATTCTACCTGAAGGCCCAGCAGACCCTCGATGTTTCTGATGACTTCTGGTAGTGACCTCGGCCTCCCGAGGTGTTGTACCCTGTATTCCTCACCCCTTGACACTCAAGAGTGACATGGGCGGCCGCTTCTTCCAAAAATTACGTGATTCGCATCCTGCAATAATTGGCGCAATATTATGACATATGACACTAAATCTCTCTGAGATTTAGTTATTTTTTTTCGCAATGCGATGTTATTTCACTAACTTACGACTTAGGTCACATTGTGACGTTCTACGAGTCATATAATTGGTCAAAATTTGGCTTTATTTTACGAAAATACGGAAATAGGGATGAGACGAGCAGGATGTTCAGCTAATCTTAATTAATACGCCCTGCCCATTACAATACAGTGCCGCTCAGGATTATTGAAAAACCCAAAAATTCTGAGCGGCACTACAACTGCGCTCGTCACCTTGAGGCAAAAGATCTCAAGTCTCATTTGCCCAATAATTACACTAGCTACGGCGCCCTTCAGACCGAAACACAGTAATGCTTACACATTAGCGCTTCACGGCAGAAATAGGCGCCGTTGTGATACCCATAGTCTAGCCGGCATACGGTGTAAAGGAGCCTCCCACTGGAAAAAATCTTATCAAAGTTATTTTTATAAACACTATCGTACTAGTATTTCATTTACAGTTCATTCATTCAAATGATTTGAACATAAAAAAGATTATACTTAAAAAATGTTACAATTTTCTCGCTAATGTTGAGAAGGCGTTGGGATGTATTGCCCATGGGGCATGGGGAAGGTGCCCCAGTATTATAAGGAAGCATACAACCGCCTACAACCTCCAGCTATGCTACCATTGTGAAACTCTCCTAATAATACGTTATTTTACTTGATTCCTTTTTTATGATACTTTTGCCGGAAATCTTCGTGTTGTGTTGTTTTACTTTTTATAAAGTTATTTGTAAATATTATTAATTTTTGGTTGGGTCTTTGTCAGTGGCAATTTTTTGTTCTCTATTAGGAAAAGCAAATAAGTACAACTTACATCATAAATAAATCACATAAAAGACTAATATAATCAACGCTATCCACATCTTACTATATATAAATAACTTTGAGGTATACAATGTTAAGTACATAGAAAGAGTGTTTATACAATACTAACTGAAATTAAAGAGAAATAATGTTAAAGTTCTAAATATGGCAAGTTGAATTAAATTAAATATACAACAATTGATAAATAATTATTAAAACACAAAATAGAAAACAAAAGAAATAATTAACTAATGTAAACTAAATTATGACTCTATTCACAATTTTTAGTATTTCATTAGGTATTTGAAAGTATGTATGTATATAAATCAGAAAGTATCCAGTATTTATATAGCTTTGCCACCCTTCACAGAACAAAGAATACATGTCAATTTATTCAACTAAGCTATTTCGATATTTTGACATTAAACTGCTTAAAGCTCTCATATTAAACAATCTGAATAGATATCATAGGAACATATTATATAAACACATTTATAAAAATGTTCATAGCTCAAAGATGCAGTGTGTAGGTTAGGTTAGTTTTAGTAAGAGTTTAGGTTAGATTGTGTATAGTGCGATATGTGATTTTTGTAAGTAAATTATGTGATTTCTTCCATCTTCCAAATTAATTTGATCTCTTATAATATAAATATTTATAATTATTATTTTCGTACAAGATATTATAAGTTTCTATTTGTAGCCCATATTTGAGTACCTGTTCCATATTTAGCGTCTATTTTGATATTTTGTTTAATGCTCAATTTAATAATATATTATAATATTAAGAACATAATATTGTTACTTAGCTCTTTAAAAATGTATATGTAATTATTTCGACGTCAATAAATGGTTAAGTTTTTGATTGTTTTTTATTTTTGAGACAAAAACAAAATGGTAGCCCATATTTGGTTACTCTCCTCTATGTTTATTGTTTTCAGTTCTGGTTCTTCTTCCTTTTAGAAGGAAATTTGTCGACGATCATTCAAATACATAACTCGGAACAGAATGTTTGTAGAAATGAACGGAATGTCTAGATCACGTCTAGATCTAACTGTAGTATATATACTATATGCATATCAATTTATAGTATTGTCGTTTATTGCAATAATCCCATATCAGCATTTGGTTTACATAGCAAACTGACGTGATGACAGTTGAACAATATGCAGAAGGTCTCCGCGCCGTGATATTAGCAAGTGAAGCACCTTTATGCTAGTGTGTGTGCGGTTACGAAGTAGGGTAGGGCGGGGCTAGCTGAGCAATTTTTCACTAGAGCGGCTATAGCTCCTCAACGATAACTCTTAATGTCTGGTTCTGCATACTGATCAATTACTAATATATCCCCTAGCAAAAGTGTCCATAGTAATTATTTCTAGCAAGTTGAGATTAAGAGCTACAGCTGTTTAAATACCGAAAGTCATGTTTGCTCAACATACCCCATGGGTGAGGTAAGTTGAGCAAGGAAATGGGGCAAATTGAGCACTCAGATTGATTCAATGTTAACTAGACACGAAATCAAATTTGTTTTTGACAGTCACCTTTTATTTATAATTTTTATGGGCAAAACGACATAACTAAATTATTCGAATAATGAACTCATGTCATTGTTGCAATTGACACAAACGATAGTAAGACCAGCACCAGGCTCACATTTTGTATGAGCCCATTTTCTGCAAACTTGACATTGTATGCATGTTTCTCGCGTGATAAACATTAAAATTGCCAGCTACAATCTTATTTGGTTTCAGCACAGTGGACACTCCTGTCTCATCCACATTCCAAATATCTGATACACTAAATCCATGTTTGTTGAGCAACTATAGCTCAACTAGCCCCACCCCGAAATTTTAAGACAAAGGTGAGGTTATGAACAATCTGTTAGAATTATACGCAGAACCTTTATATGTATCAATAGTAGAATAAATTTATCATTGTATAACACTTACCCGATGGAAAACAAATGAAATCTAACTATTTCAGACGAAATATTACTGTTAACAACTATTTTACTCTTTGTTGTCAAAATAAATAATGCGGTCATGTACTTTACTCGATCGACGTGTCACCACTGGTGGTCATGCGATAAGTTCTTCTCTGTCGATGCTTTCTTTTCGCTATTTGATGTTTCTGCGTGCGGTGTATAGTTTACGAGATATTTTGATTGCCCAACTTGCCCCTATGCTCAACTAGCACCGCCCTACCCTATACCAGATACACAATTTTTTCTCCCTTAAATAATCATATATCCACAAATACTTTTATAGTACTGCTTTTACACGTTTTCACAACGCACGACAGCATTTTTAAAATATTTGATTGCGACGCAAACTGATCTGTCACAGACGATGGCAAATCTCATAATGGCGGCCGATCGGCTTGTATTAGAGTAAGTGTATGCGTGGGGCTATGTATTTACACGTTTACCGGCTTGTTTTGGTGCCTCACTGTTATGTAAGTTGACACCTCCTTCTTATTTTACTCGTCCGTGGCTTAAGTAAATGATTTTTTCTGTCGATTGAAAAAAAAAATAGGATCGAATTAAATTACTATTTAATAATCATTGAAATACCATATTCAATGAATAGCATATAATGTTTCTGATTATAATATATATGTACTATTTGCATATAATGCCATAATGCAACGACCATATATTAATGAAATGATAACAGATATATTCGACTAACAGACACCTCTCACTTTGTTTTTCTCTGACAGTATTGCCCAAAAGCTACGCCACAGTATATGTTAAAGGCATCCGAAGGTCAAAGTAGAGTGGTCACATTTTGTTCGTTTTACATTATAAATCGCGGCTGTGTTTTGTTTTTATTTTGTTATAATTTCGCGAAGATGCCGCAGGCGACTCTGCGTTATGAATATTAAGAAATTTTTTGTGACCGTCTTGGGTATGTTTCCACTATCCTTCTTTTACTATAAACCCTTCTTTTACTATATTTCCCTTACACATATTTTTTTATTTTAAGAATTAGTGACAAGATGAGCAGGACATTCATTTAGTGGTGACTGATATTCCCTGTCAATTATAAATAAACAATATCTCCTCCTCCTCGCGTCATATTCCTCATTGCTGAGGGTCGTGATTTCTCTGAGGCTTCAACTTTTTGACAATAGTTCGCCATCTGTGTCTGTCTTTGGATACGTGCACTGCGTCATGAAGTCCGGTATCAAGAGATGTGCGGATTTGGTCAGACCATCTTATAGGGCTGTGACCTCTGGGGCGTCGTTCGAGGTTGTGGCCATCTTTTCTTTTCACAATAGTTAAATAAACAGTACTTATTGTTGCACGTGTAGTAAGTATTCTGTGATGGTAAATAGTGATTATACTAATAGTTCTTAGTAAATAAAAAAGCTATTTATTCTAATTAAAGAACAAATGGGTAAACTTGGTTGGCACTTAATTTCAAGCGACCAACCCGGATGTAGGTGATCACTGCTGCTCGTGCTCTCTTGTGTTAAACATTTTAAGAAAACAAACTTGTGTGAGCTTAAAGACTTTAAATATACGATAAAGTAAAATTATTAAAAATACAATGCACACTTTGTCATTTATATAATTTGGGTTGCTAACAGGTTAGAAACACAATTAAATATTGTTACTCGTCAACTTTCTAATTTTAACTCAATTGGAAATATTCTATAGGTTTAGCTCGAGACCCTAAAATACTCTAATACGACATGTGTTGTATTTAATGTTAAGATTTACTGATAATGGTTCAGGCTCTTTTGTCCACTAAGAAGACACGTGAACTTAAGGCATGAATAATGAATAACTATTTATTATTAATACAAAACGCACCACTGGGTTAAATTACTTATCGATACTACCTTTTTTTATATGAAACCAGTTTATACACATTATTTAATTTAACAATAATAATAAGGTCAAACAGGAAACTATATTGCCGTTCTATTATTTTTTAAGATAAATAAATTTTAATCAACTGAGCGGAATCGTGTCGTAAAGCAATGGAAACACACAGTAACGGTCCCTAGACTCATCTGAGTGATAGGTGAGTAGGATTTATGATTGGTCCACGAATTAGTAGTAATTGTACGTCGTATAATAGAGCAACATGGGTAGTCAAAATTTTATAACGGCTGTTGTAAATTTTATTTCTCGTTCCAATGGATTTTAACGGAAAAATCATAGAATTTTTATTAAAACTTATTATTAATATTATTATCTTACTGTACTCACATTAAAATTATATTCTTTCATAAATCACAAGACTTTACCTACTTAGTACGCAGTTGCGATGGATTCATAACACATTCATTAACAAGCGTGTGTAATACAAGATACGATCTTACTTATTGGATCATTTTCATGTTAATTAGCTATTTAATCTGGACATGGCCTAAGCTACCCTACAACTGGAACGATGACAGATGAAATAATTACCTATTTACCTTCCGTTATTAGCTATAATGTTTGTGGTAGTTTTGTTATCAAAATCTTTTTTAAAGCTTCTCCATGTTTGTGAAGAGTTTTGGTACGATCAAATACAGACAGGTGGTTGTTGGGGCAGTATAGTCCTCGAAAAGCGACCACGTACCGGAAGACCCCCACAAGATGCACCGACGATCTAGTCACGATCGCCGGAATACATTAATAATGGATATATATACATATATAATATCAATACCATGTGCGACACCCGACTGTATGACTGCCTCGAGGGTTCCACTCACCTAGGTATAATTTCGTACCTAAAGCGCGAGGTGTCACATGCATGAAACATTTGCATTTGCATGACGCATTGAATTGTAACAGATTTTCATGTAAATGAAGCCTACAGTGACAAAGTTTCTGGTAGCTGCGAGTCCTGTATAAATCTGTTTAGTAAATCGTCTCGTTTATTCATTCAACACGACCGATACAACCAAATATTTCAAGTTAGCCCAGAGCGAAGGCGTGTGCGCTACTTGATAAGTGCAGTGCATCACGCTAGCCGCGGGCGCCAAGAACCAGCCATTACTGAGTTAAATTAATATGATATCGACTGGAAGATATGTTGACGTGTCTGTCTGTAAATGAATTATGTAAATTATTGGCACGTGAATTCTGGGTTCACACCAACATGAGGGAGAACTTCGTGGAGATCAAAATGAGTGTCAAAGTTGGGAATATTTAGATTTGATGAGAAGATGTGGCAAGAAACACATTAAAATCTATTATTTAAATAAAACTCTTTTAAAGGTTTAAAAAGGTTTAAAGGTTTAAGAGCGTACGGGTCACCGCCGCCCACAATCTCTTGCAACACCAGAGGAATCACAGGAGCGTTGCCGGCCTTTAAGGAAGGTGTACGCGCTTTTTTTGAAGGTACCCATGTCGTATCGTCCCTGAAACACCGCACAAGGAAGCTCATTCCACAGCTTTGTAGTACGTGGAAGAAAGCTCCTTGAAAACCGCACTGTGGAGGACCGCCACACATCCAGATGGTGAGAATGATATCCTAACTTGTGGCGTGTCGTGCGAAGGTGGAATTCGGCGGCAGGAATCAGGTTAAACAGCTCTTCGGAACACTCCCCGTGATAAATGCGGTAGAAGACACACAATGAAGCGACGTCTCTACGCAACGCCAAGTGATCTAGCCGTTCACAGAGCACTGGGTCCCCAACAATTCGATCTGCGTTGCACGCGGTCAAATGGATCGAGCTGATACTAGGGTGGGCCAGACCAGAGATGACAGCAATACTCCATGTGTGGCCGGACCTGCGCTTTGTTGAGCGCTAGTATGTGGGCCGGCTTGAAGTATTGCCGTGCTCTATTAATGACGCCCAGTTTCTTTGAAGCCAATTTGGCTTTGCCTTCCAGATGACCACGAATTGGCAACCACTCGAGATTTCGAGACCTAGTATTCCGATACTAGGCGCGGCTTTAAGAGAAGTGTTCTCGAAGAGCGGTGATACGACAAATGGGGTTTTTTTTGCGTAAACGCGCAAAGTTGAGTCTTCTGGTGGTTAAATTGGACAAGGTTCAATATTCCCCATTCCGCGACCTTCTCAAGAGAGGACTCGATAGAAGACACAAGTTTCTCCCGGCATTGGTCGACGATTTCCCGAGAGAGATCTGCATGGCCAGTGTATACGGCATCACCAGTGCTATCGTCTGCATAGCAATGAATGTTGGAGGTGTCCAACATATCATTGATATGCAGAAGAAACAGCGTGGGAGACAGCACACAGCCTTGGGGCACTCCAGCATTCACGGGCTTCGGGTTCGAGCAATATCCGTCGACAACGACCTGTATGCTGCGCCCAGTGAGGAAGCTGGAGGTCCACTTGCACAAGCTCTCGGGAAGCCCAAATGATGGAAGTTTGGAGAGGAGCGCCTTGTGCCATACACGATCAAAGGCCTTCGCTATATCCAGGCTAACTGCCAGGCCTTCCCCCTTGCTTTCAATAGCCGCTGCCCATCTATGTGTTAGGTATACCAGAAGATCACCTGCCGACCGACCATGGCGAAACCCGTATTGTCGGTCGTTGATCAACTGTTGACCCTCTAGATATACCAAGAGCTGACGGCTAATTATGCTCTCCATGATTTTGGAGAGCAGGGAGGTAATAGCAATAGGCCTGTAGTTTGCCGGATCCGAACTGTCTCATTTTTTTTGGATCGGATGGACAAGGGCTGACATCCATGAGTCAGGGACTACGCCTTTAGAATAAGAGTGCCGGAATAAACGCGTTAGCACCGGCGTCAACTCAGGGGCACACGTTCTAAGCACGATTGGAGAAATGCCATCCGGCCCGCTCGACTTCCTGACGTCCAACGAAAACAGAGCTCGCCTAACAGTTTTCTGTCTGAACTGTACTTCAAGCATAGAGCTCTGACACCGCGGGATGGTCGGCGGTGTTTTTCCGTTGTCCTCAAGAGTCGAGTTGGAGGCGAAAAGAGTGCACAAGAGATCGACTTTCTCTTTTGCCGTATGGGCCAGGGTGTCATTCCTCAGACTGTAGATAAAATGAGTCAAGATAGTATTTGTCGAAATAGTTGCCATTATGAAGTTTAGCGCCATTTATTGCCTAGGAGGTGGTATTTAGAGACAAACAGACAATTACACGCGTTAAAAAAGTGTATAAAAAGTCCTTTAAAAAGTGTTTTATTTATATGTGTAACACTCGCGCTAATCAAAGAACTCTACAATCAACTCGATTACAGATTACTGTACAATGTATGCAAACTGATGTCAACATAAATAAACACACTCATACGTTTCAACTTAGGTACTGAAGTTAACAATTGTTATTTTTAAGTGATTGACGTATGACATTCATGTATAATAAACAAGTAAGCTCATAATCACCGCCAAAAAGTGTCTGAAGCAAAACTCTGCCTATGCGTCTATTAGGCAGAGTTTTATACAATAGACTTTGAACAAGACTTGGGGTGGAGCTGCTATGTCGCACATTCTACAACTAGAAAGTGCGTAGAGACTCATTCTAAAAGTTATGCTTTAAAACCTACGATATACCCAAAATATCATCTATATCAAGATGCACATATATTTAGCGTTAGACAATTGTTTACCTTTAAAGCAATTTTAAGACAACACAATAGTTATACAAATGATTTAAGTTTTCTTTAGTGTTAATTCCGCCAATATTTGTTTTTAAAACAATTCGACTGAGAAGACGAGACTTTCAGTCTCGTGCCAGATTTTGGCGAGACAACACGTCCTGAGGATACCTCGTGTAGAGGCGAAACACGTGTCGAATTGTTTTAAAAACAAATATTGGCGGAATTAACACTAAAGAAAACTTAAATCATTTGTATAATTATGGATTTCCGCAAAGTAACGCCTAATTCAATAAATTTTCAACACAATAGTATAAATTTAAAAAAAAGTTAAAGCAATAGAGATCAAACAAAGACAAAGTAAAAAACCTCGTTTTAGGACTGCCTGTATTAGGAAGTTCTACTGCAGGCAAGGTCCCAATGTTACTATAATATAATAAATAGAGATACATATAGGTTCATATAATATTTATCATCTTTACTGACAACCTGTATAGCCGAGTGGTTAGCGATCCTACCTACTAAGCTAGAGGTCCCGGGTTCGAATCCCGGTAGGTGCAAGCATTTATATGATGAATATAGATGTTTGTTTCCGAGTCATGGATGTTTAAATGTATTTATTAATGTTTAAGTAAGTATATTGTATTAAATATATCATTGTCTTGTAACCCATAACACAGGCTAAATATGCTTAACTTGGGGCAAGATAATTTGTGTAAAAAGTGTGTCAATATTATTATTATTACTCACACTGAACACACACAGAAACTAAAAAGAAAACACTCTCTTGGAAATGCTTCCAATCATACACAAACGGATACACACACAAACACATTTTATGTTTAGTCTCAATAATATAGACAATAAAATGCAATTATATAGTTAGTTAATAGTGGGGGGGGGGGGCAGGAGGCTCATAGCACAGTTTCTACCTAGTTTGAGCTCCTGTCTCCCAACTGTAGTTTTAACATTTTAAGAATAAGTATTGCTGTACTATGTAACTATACTACATATTGGATGAAATATAAGTATTTGATTTGATTTGATTTGATCACGACATAAGGTTTTAATTTGAATGAATGCTTTAATATTATCCGCATAAGTTAATGTGTTCATGTGTACGTAAAACCTACATAAAACGTCGCTCGCTTTTTGAAGACTTTTAATAGGCGATAGAGAGTCTGTTTGTTTATATTGGGTCAATGGATTTTCCTTAGTTTTGTTTATATTCCACATTTATACACTAAAAGTTAAGGACCAGGTGGGATTTGAAGCTGCACTTCTCGTCAGTATTCTACGTGTCTCCTTCTTGAGCAACGGATTGCGGGCTCAATATGGTTGATCCCGTTCGATGGAACAGGTGAAAGTTAACCTCTAATGTATCTCTGGTAATTCCGTTCATAAATGTGACGGACCTAAAGTATATATTGCTATATACTTTAGGTCCTTCGTCTTTATTTTTATCACTCTCTGCAGAAGGCTTCCATCAACTGAGCCCCATTCTCTTCTCTTCATGACTAAAATAAATCTAAGTCGTTTCACATAAAGCAGTTAGACAGCCATACTCACGATTGCTTTTCAAGTACGAAGCTGTAAGATTTTTTTAAATAACTGTTACGACCCAAACAATTCTTATTTATTTACGTGTAATTAGTGTTTGAGTCAAAAAGTAACAATCGAAGCAGATTGAAGAATAAAATCAATTATAGTCCGGCAAATGTAATCAAACTTTCTACAAAAAGTCGATACAGATTCAAAATACATAGCTACCATTCGACCTCCTTGCGGCCAACCTACATGAATTCGTTTTTTTATCTGTACCTTTCCCACAGCGGCCGTGTCCCCGCCCAACGAGAAATGCTAAGTCATTGCAAGCTTTCAATTTTTTATATGAAATAAAATTTAATCGCAGTTTAATCTACTGTTTCAATAGGTTGGTTTTTGTGCTCTTTCATTGGCTGTTTTAACTATGTAACTTCTGTTGAATAGAAACCATTCGAGGAATTTCAATTGTGTGTTTAGTTTAGGTATATATATGTCGGAGAAGTAGAATATAAAAGAAATATGGCCTGTATGATTATATTCTACTCTGTGTATTTGGCTGAACTGATGGCGAACGTCATCTTTCAAAGTGTGTTTGAAGTTGTCACTGTGTACGTCACTGTTGGTGACGTGATTGAAGTTAGTTATTATTGTCCATCAGTAGAGCGCTCATTGAGAAATCGCATTCGTCTTCAAGCTAGCGCCCGCGCCGGTTGTGCGCGCTGATCGACTTAAAACAACATGGAGGATACCAACACCGTGACGCCCGATTTTTGATCCAAATAAATCTCCGAGATATACATACATATGTACATAAATACATACACTCACGCCTTGTTCCTGCCGGGGTAGGTAGAGACAACAAAACGCCACTTGCTTTCTCCTTACAAACCTTCCTTCGATTCCTCTACATACATTATTCTTCTCTTACCTACATGCTCGCCGGTTAACAATAATATTAATTTAACACATCGATAAACTAAATGCTGCATACCTTTGCAATTCAGATCTTGAGGTACTTTGAGCAGCAATGGCGTGGACAATGACGTCAACATGAATAAATTAGTAATCTTACAGTGAAATATTGCCATGAAAAAAGAAGAGAAAAAAGCAATACTAAATAATCTTGGTGGCACTGGCATAAAACTGATTTTCAGTTACCCTATTGTGTAACATTTCGACTTAAACATTTAGGAGTAAAAATACTTAAATAATTGATAATAGCTGTGATAATAATCAGATGTACTGCTATACACAATTTTTAAGCTTTGTTTTACGTCCGTCGTATGAATACTAAATCACCACCTCCTCGGTGGTAGTCTATAAGTCACCGGTGGACCGACATGTCTAATGCAGCTAGTCACTTCAGTTTAAATTCTCTAGATGTACGGAGTGTCTACCACGCTCATTCTAGGAGATTTTTGAAATCTTCTCTTGTATTGTTTATCTTTTGATATTGCGTCAGATATCCAACGATCCGTAGGCTCCGTTCTTCATGCGGGTAGCCAAATTAATAATATATCAGGGTCAAATCACTTGATACAGAGGTCACTTGATTTTTCTTTGGTTGGATTTCAATCCAGCCATTCTCGATTCTTCAAATACGGCATAGCTGCAGAATTATGAATGAAACTTAAATCAGCTTTTGACTCATTTGAGAATAAGCTAGGCACACAAAAAATGCCAGACGGCTATCAGAAAGAAACCTTATGAACACCGACCACCTGGTTTTAAAGAGATTGATAACTGTTGATTAAATTTGTAACCAAAAATAATGAACGATGCGGGACTCGTACCTGTGACCTCTGGGTTCCGTCCGAGCGCTCTTCCAACTCAGCAAGCCGTTTGAGTACGCATGGGTTGTAAATTTTGTTTTATCTCTTGTTCAACGCTCAGTTGTTTGTGGCTCTACAGGATCTACTTTACACACGCCCTGATCCAAATTTCTACTTAAGAGAGTATATTTATTTTGGTTCAAAAATACATTTTTTTTATTTGGTAAAGGTGGAATTCGGCGGCAGGAATCAAGTGTAACAGCTCTTCGGAACACTCCCCGTTATTTGCGGTAGAAGACACACAATGGGGCGACGTCTCCGACGCAACTAAGTGATCTAGACGTTCACAGAGCACTGGGTCTTAATATATATACTTACAAAAATACTGACAACAAGAAATTATAATAGGTACTTCAAATTCAAATTCAAATTCAAATATTTATATTCAAAATAGGATTTAATCTCACTTATTGAACGTCAAAAACTACCACCCATTCAAAATAGACTGCTTCAGACCTGAGAAGAATGGGCGCAAGAAACTCAGCGGACTTTTGTTTTTTAATATAAAATATGGATTACAATGTGATATCGTACAATAAACATTTATAATTAAAGAGCCTGAGGGTGTTCGCTTTATTCCCAGTCCATGGTGTCATTAAGAAAATCGTTTATGCTATAGTAACCTTTCCCACACAAACGTTTTTTAACAATTCTTTTAAATTTCGTAACATATTTGTTTCTTACATTTTCTGGGATCATATTGTAGAAGCATATACATCGCCCAACAAAAGACTTGCTAACTCGACCTAACCAAGTAGCAGGCATAACAAGTTTGTAAGTTTATTCCTCGTGTTAACATTATACATGTCACAGTTTCTAGAAAATTCTTCAATGTGCTTATGAACATACAGAATAGGTATTGTACACAATAGGTATTGTCCACACTTTTTACACAAATTATCTTGCCCCAAGTTAAGCATATAAAGCCTGTGTTATGGGTTACAAGACAATGATATATTTAATACAATATACTTACTTAAACATACATAAATTCATATAAACATACATAAATACATTTAAACATCCATGACTCGAAAACAAACATCCATATTCATCATATAAATGCTTGCACCTACCGGGATTCGAACCCGGGACCTCTAGTTTAGTAGGTAGGATCGCTAACCACTCGGCTATACAGGTCGTCATAATAATAGAATATTATCAAAAATGTATTGAGAAGCAACAGTCAAAATATTTATTTCTTTAAATTTTTCTCTTAATGATTCTTTAGGACTACGTTATAAATCTCGCGAATAGCCCTCTTCTGCAGCACAAAGATGGTATTAATATTGGCCGCACTGCCCCATAACAATATACCATAGGACATAATACTATGAAAATAACTAAAGTCTACAAATCGCGCCGTATCTATGTCAGTTAACCGTCTAATTTTCTTAACCGCATATGCTGCAGAACTAAGCCTATTCGCCAATCCTTCAATATGGGGGCCCCACTGCAATTGGAATCAAGAGTAATGCCAAGAAATACAGCAGATTCCACTGGTTTTACCTCCTCTTCATTTAATAAAATATTCGCATGTACATTTTTGACATTTGGCGCGGTAAATTTAATATATTTGGTTTTATGACTATATAACAATTAGTTAATGGCGCTAAACCAGTACACGATGTCAGATAGAGCATTGTTTACTTCGTCATATAAAACTTGGCTTCGTTTCACTTTGAATATAAGTGAAGCATCATCCGCACACAATACCACCTTGGTTTTTCTACAAGGTTAGGTAGATCATTTATATAAATTAGGAAGAGGAAGGGTCCAAGAATAGACCCTTGTGGTACCCCTATACCAAGAGGAGTCCCAGAAGATCTGCTGCCATTCACCTCGACCCTCAGAATCCTTTTATTTAAATATGAGATCAGAACATCGAGTGCAGATCCTCTAATACCATAGTTACATAGCAGTTTTTTTTATTTTTAAAGATCTGAAAGTTTTAATTATTTCTGCTGGGCTAACAACACTGGACTTTAATTTTGTTTACATTCCTTAATATTTTCCAAAAGAAGTGACTCGGCAACACTGGTGGAAGAGACAAACTAAGATATAAACTTTGACTAAAAGGACGTCTTCTCAGCTTTATGTTGTAAAAATAGTCCACAATGCTGGTATTCACACATTTACTTGGAGCCTCCTGGCACAAGCATTCATTATATTATCCTCAAAAGGAGATTTTTGCCATTATTTGTTAAGGAGAATGTGTACCAATAAAGAACTTTATTTATTATTTTATTAAATAAAATACTTTTTAAACGTATAGAACATGTAATTGTAGCAGTACCGTGAAAACGTCTGCAAGGATCACAAAACGTCGGCTTAAACAAAACAATAACAAAAATATTACTTTTATGCAAAGAACCTAATGCAAAAAAAATACAATTACACGCGTTTTGACCCTTTGAAAAGCTTTTTATTTAAATTTATTCAAATAATCAATCATATATATCCGCAAATTAACGCTTCATGGGTAATTTTACATGCTGTTAACATCACACACATTGACAAATCAAAATAATTGCTCACGCATTATTGAGCCATCAGTTCCTCTCTACGCTAGTATATTTCTATGTCTATGCATCTAGTACCTACTTTATATTATCTATCAAATACTTGCTTGATTTCATAATATATAATATACGAACAACCGTACCTTGCTCAGATTTTTAAGAATGTACAAAAGTTGAACAAAAAAAACTAATAGAAAATCCGGATTCAAACCGGGGTCTTCTGCTTTCCGGATCAAATGTCCCATCTGAGCTATTATAGTCTTGTATATAGTAGCGAAATTTACCTTTGTATTCTAATGTTATTGTAGCTGTTTCTCATTAAAACACAGATAAAACTACTTTTTTTTAAATTGAAACCTAGCTAGATTTATTGCCACCGAAATCCCCTGTATACTAAATTCTATTAAAATCGTTGTAGCCGCTTCAGAGATTCAAATTATAATTATATAAATTATGTATATACAAGAATCGCTCGTTTGAAGATATAAGATAATAATATATATCGAAAACTATTCTAAGCTTCTTCTCACTCAGAGCGCCATTTGTTTCCGAAGCTGTAGAAAGAATCCTGCATATTAGAAATGTCATAAAAAGGAATTCTAAAGGAATCAATTTTGAGAAAATAAACGCCTTTATGCATAAACCTGATGTATTCTAGCGGCCTCCCAAGCAACAGCTTGAACTCAGAATAATAAAAAGTTTATAAGCGTCCTACAAGAACGTAGAGTATGAACTTAAAGCAAGAAGCCGCGACTGCAGGGTACCCCATAATTAAGGCTGCCGTATGCGCGCCGCCCACTACATTTCCATAGACCTCTTTTACTTATTTCATTCCATGTAACCTTTATGTAGTTTTTAATAACAAAACATTGAATATTAGTATTTTTATTAAGATTAGGCGCTTAAGATGGATTCACAGGTCATCCAACGCGTCTTAAGCGTATTAGGAGGATAGGAACTAGGGTAGTAGAATCATAAAATTGTGTTCTAATATCATTAAATCATCGACATAGCCCAAATGATTGCGAAACTAAAGTGGCAGTGGGCAGTTCACATAGTTCGACGGACAGATGGCCGTTGGGGCAGTAAGCTCCTCGAATGGCGACTACGTACCGGAAGACGTAGTGTTCTTTGGTCAACATCGCCGGAGTAAGTTACACGAGGGCAGTGCAGGACCAATCATCATGGCGATCTTTGGGGGAGGCCTTCGTCCAGCAGTGGACGTTTTCCATCTGAAATTATGAGGTATTAAATAAATTTAAGGTGATTACTTTATTTCGGTTTGACAGGAAGATTTTGATGCATTAGCAATTACAAGATTTTTATCATAATTTAACCTTTGCAGTGTGTCTTTGCATTGGTTTAAAGAAGCTGCAAGGCGTCTTAAATCACTTTACCACAGCTGATAATTCCTGGGCGATTGACAAAATCGCAGTTGACTCCTCTTCGACTTTATCATTCTCATTTAGGGCTCTTTTTCGTGTGTTACTATGAATAAGAACTTCATTGAATTTCGTAGGGTTCCATCATTGTCATCAATGGAAGATAAGAAATGTATGAAAACATGTCTTATGTTGCAGGGCGTAAAATGTTTATTGTACTAGCTGTTACCCGCGACTTCGTCCGAATTTAACAGAGTAACCAACTAAGTAGTTGTATTAGCTGGTGTTCCATTACTGTCACATGCATTCTTTATTCGCGGGGTGTTCCGCAAATATGACGCGAATATGGAATGTTAATTTAAATGCGATTATAGGGGATACGTTACTAGTTGATAAAAAAGAACAAATATATAATAAAAAAAAATATTTAAGTTTTTGACCATACTGATTAATTATTATCGGTAGGATATGTGTATCTGAACATATTATATCTTTCAATATCGCTCTCTATTTCATTTGTGTGAACTAACACACAGCGCAGATAATTTATAATAATAATCTTTATTTGCATTAGAATAATGTCAGTTTTACAATCGGTTTTATTTTATTTAGATTACATTTCTCTTATTCTACCTACAAGGCATGCAAATATATTATGTAGTATAAACTTTTATTTTATACAAATTTGATCCTAACCATTAAGTATTATAAACTAATATTCCTTATTCTATCTATTATTATAATAATAAAACAGTAATATTCATGTCAAATTTATATGTCAATTTTCCTTAAAGCTGAAATGGTTTGGACACGTGGAGCGAATGAGTGAAGAAAGAATGACGCATCAAATATATAAGGCAAGTGTGTGTGGGCAAGTCGGTCGCGGGAGACCTCGTAGAACATTCGTCGACCAAATTGGGGACATTTTGAGAAAAGGAGAGGTCCGAAGCACCCGCAACCGGCGAGCATGTATGAAAAGAGTAATGAATGTAGAGGAAGCGCGTGAGCTTTGTAAGGATAGAAGCAAATGGCATTTTATTGTCTGTGTCTACCCTACTAATTTTCCTTAAATTAAAAAGTCATTTATTGAATAAAAACAATTTTTTATTAGCCATGTTGTTAATATATTCTTAAGATCATTACATGCCATGTCTTTTAAATGGTCGGCTAACTTATTATATTTTTATCGCCATGTAATGAACATTATTTTGGCAGAGTGTCAATTGACATTATATTTTGTCGTTAAGTGTTCTGTGGGATCGACACATATAGATAGATGCTCAGATTTAATCTGCGTATACAAATATATCTGCAGATAACATCTACCGATACAAATTTTATTATTAATTCATTCGTGCATAACATTCATACTCAGAATCATCTTATGACGAGCTGTCTAATAAATCCAGAAGCAATAGACGCGTTCTTTCCGTAAAACGCGAACTCATTGGGACACTTTGTATAAATAATCCTCACCAAAAAACTGGTCTACTCAGTCTGAAGGATTCCGAGTGAATGTATCATCTCGTATATTATCGTATCTGTTTAATATGTGATGCTTTCAGATAATTAAGTTTTTATACGCAAATAAAATATTACCGTATCTGCGTAGTGTGTGATTCACTGCAAGCGTCGCAAATATGTCGGTCTCATTGAGACTTACATCATTGTGCCGTTTGGTGTCGAGACACTTGGACCGTGAGGCCCAGAGGCCCGGAGAATGTACAAAGTACTATCTTCGCGCCTCAATAAGGCACCAGGAAACCCAAGCGCTGGCAGCTATTTCGGTCAACGGATCAGCCTAGCTATCCAACGCGGAAATGCTGCCATTATTCTTGGTACGCTTCTATAGTTATAAGATTTGTTTTGTTTAAGTAAATTTAATTTAAGTTTCTCGTATTAAACATATCGTTATCTTGCATCAATAGTACCTACTAACTAACTAACTATAAGATAATATATGTAAAAGTGTGTCAGTAATTTTATTGTCATAATTAAACAAAAAATCTTCAATCAGACTGATATTTTCAATATTTTATTTGATCAAATTTTAATAATTTGCTTATTTTCCCCGTAGATGTAATTTGTGTTTTAATAATCGCTAACGTTCACCCCACACTATAATATATAATAAACAGAAATTGAAAAGTAACAGGAGTGTTAGATTCAAAGATTGCTGGAACTGAAAAATCTCTACAATTTATTCACCGGTTTCGACATAAAATCCCAGTATCTCCCAGTACCGGCCAACCCTTCACGAACCAATTAAAACAAAACCATGAATGAAACCCGGGTTCCTCTCGTGTATATTAAAACTTGAAACAGTGGAGTCGCCCTGCCCGTCCACATTTGATTTATAGCACCCGAACCGCCTCCATTCATTTATTTTTTTAAGCATTTTGTTCTTCGATTTTCCGATAGTCTTGATTAGTTTCACAAGGGATTAATGCGTCTTTTATTTTTGGTTGTTTGTTAACTAGAAATTATGACTTGTGTCAATGAAATTGTTTGTTTGATTACTAATAACTGCGCTCGTAATTTTAAGAAATAAATCTTTGTTAATGAGATTACAATATTTTAGTGGACTCTTATTTTTTTCTCTAAATTTTAACATTTCGGCTTGGTCTTATGATAATTTTTAAGCATTTGGTTAATGAATTGTTGGATAACTGGAATATATGATAAATATTATGAGAAAAAATGAACATTATTCTCCAAAGAGGTTTGTCAATATTAATTATGTCTGCCAAATATCAACGTTCACACGGAACATTATTTAAATTTATGGGCCCGTCTCTCGCTTTTTCCGGCTAATGTCCGAAAACTGTGGACCTATTTTGGTGGCACTTTCGTTAGCAGATATCGCATTGTCAAGTATTGTCCATACTTATAAGAAGATATGTAAAAGGAAATACATAGTTATAATTATTGTAATCTCATTCGTAAGTGTAAAATTATTCTTATCCCTATTTAGTTGTCAATAGATTATTGTTAAAGTAAATAAATAGATTCTCTTTCTCGCTGATAGATTTGTAATTCTGCTGGTAGGAAGGCTTTATATCAGATTTTGAAAGTGGGAGGCTCCTTTGAACTGGATGTCGGCTAGATTATAGGTACCACAACGGCGCCTATTTCTGCCTTGAAGCAGTAATGTGAAAGCATTACTGTGTTTCAATCTGAAGGGCGCCAAACCTAGTGAAATCAGTGGACAAATGAGACTTGTCATCTTATATCTCAAGGTGGCCACCGTTGTAGGTTGTGCCGTTCAGAATTTTTCAATAATCTTGAGCGGCACTGCATTGTTATGGGCAGGGCGAATCAATTACCATCAGCTGAACGTCATGCCCGTTTGTGTCTTATTTTCATAAATAAACTTTTATAATTTCGGTACACGTCTAGGTGTTTTATTTTAATAATAAAATTAGCTGTAACGAAAATAATTATCGTCATTGTTTAGAAATAAAATAGTAAAATGCGTGCACATAGTACCTACGTCATCTCTGATGTTCTCCTAATGAAACTTTTCTACGGTCACCTGATGGAACGTCATCGCCGCATTTTTTGAAGTAAGACCCTTATGACATGATTAAATGGGAGAGAACTGGATAAAATTAAAAGATATGATAAATGACAGGATAAAATGAAATAAATAAATGATTTATATGAAGAAAATGGATGTTTGTTTCCGAGTCATGGAGGTTTATATGTATTAATGTATGATTAAGTAAGTATATTGTATTAAATATATCGTTGTCTTGTACCCATAGTACAGGCAATGTCTAATTTGGGGCAAGATAATTTGTGTAAAAGTGTGTCAATATTATTTTATTTTATTTATTTAAATAAGCTTATCCTCACAGCTTCCCATTTTAAGCAGATTGTGTAGAGTTTGATTGCTTAGTCAAAATTAGTTTCAATGATTCTAAGCAACACTGTTTCAACCGGTTTCTTACTGAAGATCCTAATACCGCATCCTAATTGAATGTAAGGCTATTGATCGCGTCTCAGCAGCGAAGAGGACATGTCTTTTGAACCACCAAGGACCATGCGTCTTCAAAGGGTCCTTGAAGATATGCTAAAAAACATCGAGAATGTTACGTATACGAAAGTCTCCGTTAATTCACACATCTCTCAAAACAGAAGAAATCACACTTCACATGCCACAAATAAACATATCATCCCCACTATCTGGATGTGTCCTGTTCCTCCACAGTAAGCTTTTCAAGGAACATTGTTACACGTACAACCAAGCTGTGGAATGAGCTTCCTTGTGTGGTGTTTCCAGGACGATACGACAAGAGTACTTTCAAAAGAAGCATGTTCATCTTTCTAAAAGGCTACGCTCCTATGATTCCTGTGCTATTGCAAGAGACTGTAGGCGGCGGTGATCACTTAATAACAGGTGCTCCGTACGCTATATTAAAAAAAACTTTGTATGTACTTATGAATGCACGCAAGAAGTTATACTTCTTCGGCTTAACGAAGCAAGAAATCATTAAAATGTTTTATTCCTCGTGCTATTCTATGTCAAAGATGGATTTGACAATTAATTATTAAGTAATGAATATGGCTGTATGGGCTTGAACCCTTTGCTTGTCCTAATAATGGACTAAACAACCAAAAAAAAAAAAATTACGAATGTCGCAAACGTCAGAAAATTTTAGAAACCAACTTCACCCTATTACTTTTGTGTTACAGTGATGCGCGCGCATCTTAAAATTTCACTCTCATAATTCTATCATAACGCGCCTAAAGAAGTATAACTTCAAAAATAGATGAAGTACTTATGGTACAATAGATGCAAATATTTAAGTGTAATTACACAAATCTTAGGACAAAAACGGTCTTGTAGTTCCTCTGCAATGGCTCAGTGATCAGGTAATGTAAGAAATGCAGGTAAGCACCAGTGGGAGACGCCCGGGATGCCGGCTAGCTTATGGGTACCACAACGGCGCCTATTTCTGCCGTGAAGCTGTAATGTGAAAACATTACTGTGTTTCGGTCTGAAGGGCGTCGTAGCTAGTCAAATTACTGGGCAAATGAGACTTAACATCTTATGTCTCAAGGTGACGAGCGCAATTGAACTTAGTGCCGCTCAGAATTTTTGGGTTTTTCAAGAATCCTGAGCGACACTGCATTGTAATGGGCAGGGTGTATCAATTACCATCAGCTGAAGGTCCTGAAAGTCACGTTCCTTATTTTCATAAAAAACCAACCTACATTAAAATCTTTCAACAATTACTTTTTACGCTTACCTCAACGATGATTCAAGGCTTTTATTATCATCTTATTTTCATAATATTTGTGTCGGCTTTCACAAAGCATCGTCTGTGGTAAACCACAGTCTGACATCAATAAATTTGAACATCACATAAAAATGTGTGCGAGGCACGAAGGGTCCTTTGGGCTGACCAACGATGCTTGAATATTTTTACAATAGTGACATGACAATCATTGTACTGACAGTTTTTCATTCGTAATAAAACTTTCCATGTTAAAAGGTGTCATTGAATGAAATGAATGAATGAAATTTATTTATTGCGTTGAATACAATGTACATTATAGATAGGTTAATTTAAATGAGCATGCAAAAAGTTTACTTAAAACTATAAAAAAAATTGTCGATTTACCATTTTTCTCGTGGAAATCTTTGGGGGAGGCCTTTGTCCAGCAGTGGTCGTCTTCCGGCTGATGATGGTGATGATGAACCATTTAACCATTTATATAATAAATGCAGAACTTTTTTTATTACTATATGAATTAGACAAAGTTTTGACTTGTTGTAGGATTTCTTTTATTTAAATACATTTAGACATGCATTTAAAAATGAATGTGATAGCTGTAAACACCTCGAAAAAAATAGTGGCAAACTGCTAATCTTAAACAAAGTAACAATTTGCGAGTGTGAGACGTAGCATACTAAAGTAGTAAACCTGGCCTGCGGTTATGCGTTGTCTTGCAGCAAGAGGCTCTATCTAGACATAAATTGTGCAAGCATGAAACATATTTTTTAATTTTGAGTTAGAATAAATAAGTAAACCATCTTTAAAATGTTCCAAAAAGTATTCATTTTTTGTCTTTTTCGTTACCTTTTTTCAAATGTAATAGTTCTTTTTTATGAAAATAAGGGACGAGACGGGCAGGACGTTCAGCATTGCAATGCAGTGCCGCTCAAGATTATTGAAGAACCCAAAAATTCTAAGCAACACCACAATTGCGCTCGTCACCTTGGGACATATCTATATATATAAAAATGAATTGCTGTTCGTTAGTCTCGCTAAAACTCGAGAACGGCTGGACCGATATGGCAAATTTAGGTCTTGAATTATTTGTGGAAGTCCAGAGAAGGTTTAAAAGGTGAATTAATAGGAAAATGCTGCAAAATTAAATAAAAACAACAAATTTGATTTTCCTTTGATGTCTCCATACATAATTTCTATGAGAGAATTTATTGACGCACGGTTTGACAGTTCTGCTGTAAAACAATTTCATTACGACAGCAGGTTGCATATTTTACGAAGTAATTTTTGATGTTATGATATATTATTGACAAAAACCATATAAACACGTTATTTTAGTTATTATATACAGAACAACGTCTGTCGGGTCAACTAGTAAGATATAAAAGTGTGTCAATATCAAATGTATTTTTATAATCATTATTATTATTGAAGTCAAATGATTTTTTATCATTTATCATAATGGTCTTATATCCGAATAATTTAATTTTTTCATAGCCTTACACTTAATGCGCAGGCGCCGCTGACTGCCCTGGCAATTTACAAATTACACTACAAACAATTACGGTTTTGCTATCAACCGATAATAGACCTTATTTCTATTAGCCTACATTATATTCCCATTTATAGTACAACGGAAATAAAATTGTTGTATATCAAACAACTGTTGAAAGCGAAATAATACCTTATGTCTATATAAATAAAGGTTGTTTTGATTTGTGTTGTTAAGGCCATTGTTTCGGTCGATCGGGTATAATGATATAATGGATCACGGGTTCGATTCCGCGCAATTATGTGGCACACGATCGGTTATTGTGATCAATACAGGGGTTAGACGGTGGTTTGCTGCTAATTTTGTATTTTTTTATTATTTTGAAACAAATAATGCGGTTCTTTCAACGATGTATCGATAATATTTTTTTTTAGAAATAGTGATGAAACGAAAAATACTTTCAGCTTATGGTTAGTTAAATACGCTCTTGATTGAACACAAAATTCTGAATGTCATCGTAATTTTGAAGTGACAACTTCTTATTGGAGGGTAAACCGCTTCGTAACGTAACGCGTTACGATGCCTGTCTGTCTGGCTTCCCTTTCTCTCATGCATACGGCAGAGGCAGGCAGGCTCTCCTCTCTCACTCTAACCAATTGTTACTTTTATAGGATTTAATAATGTACTATAAACAAAATTCTGATTTACATGTTCAAGAATAATTGTAATTAAGAATATATAAAAAAATATATTTTATAATAAATCAAATATTTTATTAATAAATAACCTTTTTTTACATTAACATATAAATAAACATAAAATGTAAGTAATAACCAAAGCTTTTTTCAAGTTAAAGAATTTCAGTATTAAATATTTCAACTTAGATTAGTTTAAGTAATCACTTCTGTCTGGAGTCCCGAGACACACACGTTTTTCTTACTTTGAGATTTTCTTGTTTTGATTTATTTTCCCAGTTTTCTCACTAGTAACGGTGCCCTTCAAACAGCAACAAAATAATACCTGCACGTAATTGCTTCTTTCAGCAGAACAGGGCGTGGTGCCATGGTACCTCTTAGCTAGCATCCGGTGCATAGGTGCCTCCCCTGGTACGTAGAAAAATGCAATTTGAAATCCACATTGTTGAGAAGATATTTTGACATTTAAAAGTGTCGATAATGGGTCTAAATAAAAAACCTTAGATCATAATATATATTTTTGTCTTGTACCCATAGTACAGGCTATGCCTAATTTGGGTCAAGATAATTTGTGTAAGAGTATGTCAATATTATTATTATTATTATTTATACGTCTAGATAGACTGTTACAGCTGCTGTGAAAACGTGGGAAAAAATTGAGGTTAACGTTTAACCTCTATTTTGAGCAATGCACGCACACTAACTGCACAATAATGTGTGACGTTGAAGTGCCACATGTTCTGTAAAACTTTGCTAATAATAGACTTAAATGCCGGGTTGCCTAGTATAACTTTTAAAAATATTACTACAAGAAATAAGAAAGATACTGGGATCACATAATATCATCAGTAAGTATTTTGTATTTGATTAATATCAATGTAAAAAAAAACACGAAGCGTATGTTACAAAATTTAAAAGATGCCATGGAGTGTCAAGATGCCACGCACACAAGCATCTAATAGTTGCCGTGATAAAAAAGCTATTGTTCTTAGTTAGTGCGGTATCTAGTTGGAGCGCAGGGGAGAGAACTCCTTGATCTAAGTATACCTAAGTATCTATCTAAGTATTTTGTGTCAGTAAGAAATCATCAATTGACTGTGAAATTATTTTTATTATACCGATTCTTCCTAAAGGGTAAAACATACCTACCTTTTAAACAAAACACGATACCTAGAGAAATTTAATTTTAATTTGAAACAATAATATTAGTTAAATGATATATTTTAAACGCTTTTTGTTTCATGTAAAGAATGAATACACAAATAATATTTGAAAACAAAATTTTATGAACCTGAGAGTTGAACAAAGCATACAAGATTTTGTGACGATACGTCATTCGAACGGTTAGCTCAGTTGGAAGAGCACTCGCACGGATCGTGAGGGGTTGTGGGTTCGGGCCCCGCATCGTTGATAAAAATTTGTTATCAAATTTTATTTGTGTATTAATCCTAGAAGTGAGGGTTATCACTTGAAAAGCATAACAAAATTATAAAGAATTATACTCGTTCAAAGCTAAACGTTTTTAAATTATTATTTTAATTTTTTTTAAGTGTTGAGTTATACAGTATTCTTCGTAATCAAAAATCAACCTGTTACAATATATCGATAAAGTGTGCGCAACACTATCGAGCGATTATCGATCGGTCGACATGGATCGACAATTTTGTAAATTGTTACCGATTAGCGGCCCATTACGTCTATTACGGACAGACGGACACCCGTTCCCTGGCCCATTATTATAATCGGTAACCGATACAATTTGTGCTAGTTTTTTAATGCACTATTGCCCCGAACTCGAATCGTGCTAGATTTAATTAATGGTGTAGGCGCCGGCGTGGTCTTAAGCGGTGTCATTGAAACCGCAGGAGTAAATAAAAGAGTCCTACGAGAAGAAGGTGTGGGAGCCGTCATGCACATATCGCTCTTCGATTTTAATTAGTTGGTGAATGAGTGTGTGAACGACAACAAACGAAAGAAACATAAGGGTCTCCACTTCTGCTTCACTCGCATCGCAACCAGTCCATGAAGGGGTCATGTCCAAATAAAAAAGAAAAAGGGATTATTCCTTTTTGGTAAAAATAGGGGTTTTTTTGGGAAAAAGTAACAAGATGTTCACCTTGATAATTCACCATGATTGTACGTGACCTGATGGTTCTTGATTGAGCCAAAAATTCTGTGTGCCATCTTAATTTCGCTCACCACTTTGAGACAGTTTTGTCTATTAGGCCACATAAGCCAAGTGATTTCAGAGCAGTAAATAAGTTGCTGTAGAACCTCTCTAGACCACATCGTGTGCAAATTACTCTCCCACTGGTAAAGGTAGGGTATGTATTATTGTTTACCCAAAAACTACTTTGATTTTTAAAATAATTTTACCAGAATACTAGTTTATCATTAGTTAGTACCCAGAAAAGGCCTTAATTTATTTAAAAATAAATCAGAGATCTCTACATAAATTGTAAGATTGCTAAAATAGTTTAACATTGTAGCCAATGTTGGTATTTCTAATCTTGTTATTATAACAAGCAAGGCGCTCGATTTTAATAAAAAAGTCTGTTACCCGCAAAATGTAAAAGAAACGTAAAGAAAAAGCAAAAACAATCGTAAACGAGATAATATAGTCTTAGACAGCCAGAGACACGAAATAGTAGAAGAAAACTGCTAGATATCGAGATCAATACTTAAATAATGTTATTTTTAATATTTAAATATATATCTTCTTATTATGTTTTCATGTCAGCATTATCAAAATTTAAGTGTGGCTAGAATACCATAAAAACCATATAGATTGCGTGCCAATATACAATAAGTTGCAAATTATTCTTTTTTATACGCTTTATATTAGCTTCACCTGGATGTTTGTATGTATGTTTGTAACCGACTTCATTGGGCGCGATTTTGACCCACTTTAAACGGCTAGATTTCGTTCAAACTTTGTAGATTTATCGAGGACCGATGACATTACACTAATTTGATAAAATTATTAAATTTTTCAATTTGCAAAATATGATTTTTGTAGATTTATATAATTTTCATCTATAGTCGATAAGGCAGTAATTGATGTTAAAGTACTTAATAGTTTTAAAAATACGCTTTTATAGAAAATTTAACTAAAAAATTAAAAAAATAATAATAGTTAAAAAAAACTAAAAAGTGCGCTTTATATAAATTTCAACTAAAAAATAGAAAATAAATTTAAATTGAAAATAGTGAAAAAAAATATATTTTACTGTAAAAAAAGTGTGGGGTGCTTTTTAAGATATTATTAAAATAATAATTCTTCTACACCCTACGCTTTTTTTAACAATAAAATATATTTAATAATATCTTGTAAAGCACCCCACGCTTTTTTTACACTATTTTCAATTTAAATTTATTTTCTATTTTTTAGTTGAATTTTATATAAAGCGTGCTTTTTAGTTTTTTTTTTTTTATGAAATAGGAGGACAAACGAGCGTACGGGTCACCTGGTGTTAAGTGATCACCGCCGCCCACATTCTCTTGCAACACCAGAGGAATCACAAGAGCGTTGCCGGCCTTTAAAACTAACTAACGGCCTTTTTAACTATTATTTATTTTTTTACCTTTGAATGTTTGGATTTTTTTGAAGTTCATTATTACGCATTGGCAATAAAACTTACTTATCTGGTTTTAATTTATGCCAAACTGAATAGTAAGTAACCCTATTCTAGAAGTAATATAATATTACTAGCTAACCCGACAGATGTTGTCCTGTAAACACGTCTTAAGTTTGAAAAATCAGTCCAGCCGTTAGTAGTTATTCAGTAAAATGGGCAGGAGTATTATATATGAACTGAATTGAGAATCTAAACCATTCTCAAATTCACTGGAACACACAAAAAATCATCAAAATCGGTCCAGCCGTTTAGGAGGGAGTTCCATTGTGAATCTAAACCATAGTCTCTCAACCTTATTTTGCTCACCGCCCTTGATTGATTATTGAGAATATGTTTTTTTCTAGAGTATTTTCGTGTATTTTTTGCCTTTTTAGACTATATTTTTTAATCTACCCACGCCCAAATGCGCCATCTTAATGCCCCCTAATTTTCTCTGGGTCTTCAACTGCCCCCCCGAAAGTCTCAAACGCCCACAAGGGGGCGTTATCGCCCACGTTGAGAACCTATGATCTAAACCATCCTAGAATCAACTGGAACACACATAAAAAAACATTCAAATCGGTCCAGCCGTTTAGGAGGAGACGTACCACTGTCAACAGACGTACAGAAGAATTATATATATATATATATATATATATAAAGATAATAAGCTCCATACAATATTTGTGATCATGTGGAATTAGTCAGCGTATCCGTGACACCCGTTGAATAAATATATTTTGGTTATGGGAGACCAGTTTTTTCCTGATTTCGAGTTTGGTATTTAGTTGTAAATTGATATATTATAGATGGCGTTTTCTTTATTCAACGTTTAAGTACAATTATTAAGATGTTCTTTCTTTATAAAAATTATAAGAATTCTAGTTTGATATGCTGATAGATCTATTCTAGATAAGTTTTATTCGATGACAGCGTAATAAGATATTCTAAACGATGTCTTCAATAACGCGTGTTAGCTAAATTTCACGTAAATATAATAATTATGACTTAGATAATTTATACGTCTAGATAAAGCCACTTACTGCTAGACAACCAATGAAAACAGGCCAGGTTTTTTACTTAAGTGTGCGTGACAAGTTACGCAAAATACCTTTATTTATTTACGGGGTGCATGGAGCTACTGTACTCAATCACTTTTGTTTTGTATTTACTTTTTTTGTAATTGGTGTAAGGCATTGACTATTTGATGTTTGAGTATTTTTTTTTTCATCACTTTAAATAATATTGTAATTGAAATGATATGTAAAACTATGTTTGAAATGTAAAACGATGAAATATAAATATTGATTTTAAAGAGTCGCAATGAATTTCTTGCTACTACTTCTCATTAGCTCAACCCTTTACGAAGTGGTGGTACATTCAATAAGAAAAAAAAAATCTTTTTGACATTCTTAAGTGTAATTTCCGTGACCTACATGAATAAAGTGATTTTGAATTTATTTTATTTACTTATTACACTTGCGATATGAATGTCACCCTGTGTTAGTATGCGTGCATTGCTCAAAATACATGTTACTGTCAATAGCCCAGCCACTGTTCAGGCATTATCTATAAATAAATTTAAATGTTTTATAAAAAAATGGCTCTGTTGTAAATCCTATTATTCCACTGCTGAATATCTAAATGATCGGACGGCCTGGGACTAGATTGTGATTATTTTATGGCGATGGAAGTGATTGTACAATATTGTATGCTTTGAAAAGAGCGCAAAAAAGGAATGCTGGGAGAGTTTGTTGCGCCGCTTCTTCTCTCTCAGAGCGCCATTTGTTTCCGAAGCGGTAGTAGTAGTAGTAGTTAGTCTAGGTAGTAGTAGTAGCTAGTCTAGTAGTTATTTGAAATGACATCAAAAAGAATTCTAAGGAAATCAATTTCAAGAAAATAAATGCCTTTTAAGCCTTTTAATATATTTTTAACGTTTTCGCATCTGACATAGATCTATATCAATATCTAGACGTATAAATGATCTTAGAATTATATATGCATAATTCTTGTGTCCGTATTACCGGCTTACATAATTGTTATATAGATATATGGAATTATAAAATGTACAAGCTTCGTTTACCGCTGCAAATTTATCCACAAGTTACAAACTCATTTCAGGGTCGAGTGAACACCGTACAACCCTGAGTCCTCTACCAACGTTACTCGATCGACGTTTACAGTTTAATTACCTTGTTAGAATAAGATAAGAATAGATATAAGATATCTCGGTCTTTCTAGTCACATTTAAAAAGCATCGTTAGCTCTAACCGTTGACTTTCACCACGTTGATCGTCGCTTGTCACGTATCAATGTGTGTCCCAGTAATACCACGAGTGACGTCGCCAAATAGTTGAGTTGGCTGGCGTTGTCGTGGTGAAGGAGGATCCCACTGTGAAGTCGTCCCTCTCAAAGTTTGTTCAAGAAAATTGGTGCACAATTGTTACTGTACTACTACAGTAACTGTTTTTCGAAACTCTAAAACAAATGTCGCTAAAATAGGTGCCCTTATTTGATATACTCTATCTACCTCTTTACCTTCACTTTAGTTATGAACTTCTCGGACGGAAACACCCACTGAGCAGACTGTCTTTTGATTTCGGGTTCACAACACGTTTAGTCACCCATATTTATGGTGAACCAAGCGTTTCAGTTACCATCGTTAAATGTTTCAACCATTTCATAGCACCAAACAGCACACCGGATTCTTGGGTCCCGGTCAAACTAAAATTTTGGAAAACAAGTCCATTTTCAGAATTTAGGCTTCATGTTTGACCCTCTTTTCGTGACCCTTGCACTCGAAAAGGGCTGACGAATTATTAATTAGTTTAGCTTTATATCTGGATCACAAAGATATTTAAATATATCGAAACACATTATGATTTATTGTAACAAAAAATTCTCGGTTTACTTTATATTATTGTAGATTTTTCCGTTACCAAAAATATTTACGCTCTGTTTATTATTTATTTCAATTTCGAGTACTCTAAGAATATGTCTAAAGCACTTCAGTGCGGTGGCTCACCGCCATATTGGAATACATATCATTTCAGCACACCAGATGCTCGAATAACGTAACATAGCCCTGCATAACTTCACATCCGTTGTTCGAGTTTCAAGTATATAGTCCCTGTACGCTGAGAATGGGCAGACTGCCAGTTAATTGGCATCAGGTCCAGTTGGAGGATTTTTAGCACAGGATGCTGGCTAAGACGAAATCACAACAATACTTTTTCGGCTGCGCAGCAAAAATGTGCAAGCATGATCGTCTTTCGGTTCGAAGATAGTCAAAGCTATTGACATTACAGAGCCGATGAGATCTCAAAGTGATGAGGGCTATTGTGATGCTGAAGAATCATGAACTGTGAATGGCAGGTCGTATCACTTACCCTCAAATGATCATCTTGTTCATCTCGTCACATTTTGTCATAAAATATGCCCAGGCGGACAGTTCAAACCAAATCAAATCACCAACCAAATTCCGTTTGCGATGCAGTTAGCTAGCGTCTCACAGACTTTAATGAGACAAGGTGTCCCTGTTTGAAACAGAAGCTTTAGGTTTGTATCCCAAGAGGTGTCTCAATACGAGATCCGTAATCTAGTGTGTTTTGTCTCTGTCTCGGTAACTCTCCCTAAAAGAGATAATACATACTTGATCTTATGTTGAACACGTATTGAAAGGCCTCTTAGAATATGGACCTCACTATATTTCTTTTAAGACCAAGTAACATACTTTTTTCTGCTGTTAATAGTTATTTATGCAAGTGTTGTGTAATAAGGTGTATTAAAACACGAATGTGGGTTATAGTATCACATGAGTGTTTAATACCTAATTAGCAACAGTTGCATACAAGACTTTATCTACACCCAAAATATGAATCCTCTATAAAAGTTTCTGAAACAGCTTACTGCTAACATTAAAAAAGCCAGTCCTAGTAACCATTATATCATCCAAAGGAGTGTTATCATGAAAACGGATGATATAATGTTGTACTGAATTTCATTACAATACTCGTTTGGATGATGTAATGGTTATTAGGACATTGGGTGTTTTAATGTTGGTAATAAGCTAACTGTTGTAGAATCTTTAATACAGGATTTAAAGCATGGGTGTAGATAAATTGATATTTACAATCTGTAATGATTTACAGTATCATGAGAGGTTTCTTCGGGCATAGAGTGATTTTATCGGAGTCAAATTTCGGTACGCTACGTTTAGATCATTTTTGGGATTTTCTAGATGATAATTTAAGGTATTCTTGTAAAAAAATTCTATGGTTCCATGTACTATCCTTAGTTTGGCATTGGATTGAATAGAATTCCTTTAGATTAAGTATGTTTCACGCTATTCTAACTTGAAGCGACAAAATAAATTAAAATCGAGAACAAATAGTTATAGAGATCGCGTCACAAGTCTAAGAAAGCCTTCAGTGCTTTGGACAAATGTTGCGGCGAACTTGCGGTTGCCATGTTTTATACTATTTTTCCTCGAAGCTCGATTAGGTGCCGATGTGAAACATGCACTGTAGGGAAAAGCGAAACTAACCACAAAATTACTTTCGTTACATAAGCCGGCTGGAATCGATACAGAGTTTTTTTTCTAAAATAATTATTTGTTTGTAATTCGAAACTTTACAATACTTTCCTTTATATTCTTTTTAGTACTTTTGTAATGAAAACATGCTTTTTCGAGTCGATTAAGGTATCGCTAAATATCAAAATGGTCTGAATCAATAACTCAATGACTAATTTCATTTGAGAATTATTTTATTGTAGTCGTGGTTGCAAGCGAAAAATACAGTTTAGCAGAAGTTGATCAAATTAAGTGAAATGTTTTCTATATTCTATGTTTTCGAACTACCCCATGCTGAGTTTTACCAAAACATTTGAGTAAACTGAACTGAAATTTCCAACAGTATAATATTCTTCTACCGCTTTTACCACGGGGAGTTTTCCGAAGAGCTGTTTCACCTGATTCCGTACGACACAACACAAATTAGGATATGCGGTTTTCAAGGACCTTTCTTCCACGTAGTACATAGCTGTGGAATGAGCTTCCTTGTGCGGTGTTACCGGGACGACACGACATTTCAAATTCACGACCTTCCAAAAAGCGCGTACACCTTCCTAAAATACCGGCAACGCTCCTGTGATTCCTCTGGTGTTGCATGAGCATGTGAGCGGTGGTGATCACTTAACACCAGGTAATCTGTATGACGCTGGTTTATCCACCTTTTCCATAAAAATAAAAAACAATTTATAATCGCTTATTTTTTTTCACATCCAAGGGATAACATATTGTATTCTCATTTCATTCATTTACCTTTATTTTCCATTCACCCTCAACGTTGTGAACATCATGTTGAAACTTCAATTTCGCTACAAATTTCTGAAGTTTTAAAACCGCGGGGTACAATTACACATGTACCGCTCTACATTTCGATGCAAATTTTATTATATGATTGTATTTTATACCGAAACGCATCTCGTTAAGACCTCTATTAGCGTGGCAATATTATTATATTGAGGAAAAGCTGTTTGTTAAATGTAAGACAATCGTAACCAAAGGTTTGTTCTATAATATGAAAGTGGAATACTATTCTAGGTCTTATGCTACACGGTTTATGATGCAAATTTCTTTGATATAATTTTGATGTGTCAAATTGGGTTTCCGTCTCTTTGTACGGGGGATTTGGCGCCCTGTGGCGAAACTCTGACGAGCGCATATGGCAAAGCCATTCGGGTTTGAAAACGAAATTCTAATCGCTCTTCGATTAGTGGGGTTGAAGGTACTTCTTTGTTGTTCCTGCTAATAGTATTTCTCTAACAAGTACTGTCAAAGACATTGAAAGAGGTCTTATATTAGGAATTTTCGTACAGAAAAATAATAACATTTTTTTAGTAAAACAATTTTTGTCGAATCGAGGAGGACCTGCTTTTACTATACAGTTCTTGAGACTGCCGACAGATATGCCTTTATCCCAGTCTTCCAGAACAATCCGCATTATGTGCTCAATGTAAATGTTAAACAGGAATGGTGAAAGGATACACCCCTGACGAATGCCAGCCTCGGCTTTGAAATTTGTAGAGTCTATTTCGTCCATCCGAACAGCTGCTGTACCATCTATGTATAATCTTTTGACGAGTTGTATCAAATGCAGAGGTACTCCCATTTGTAGTACGTGCCATAGTTTTGCCCATTTAACAGTATCAAATGCTTTTCAAAAATCAACAAATCAGATGTATTGAATTGTATTAAACTCCCTAGCTTTCTATATCATTTGACAGGCATATTTTGTCTCGTATACGTTTTACGAAACCAGCTTGTTCGGGTGAGATTTGATGCGAGAAATAGGCCTGAAGTCTTGTATTCAAGATATGGAGTAGTACCGTACTACTATGGGATATAAGAGAAATCAGTCTATACTTATTGCATTTTTTCGTGGAGCCTTTCTTATGCAGTGGAATGCAAAAACAATGTGCCCATTCTATTGACCAACACCATGTTTCCCAAATTTTGTAGCAGATGGTGTGTAACACCTCAACGCCCGTTTCTCCTATGGCCTTAAAAACTTCTATAGACAAGACGTCATCAACACCAACGGCCTTTTTGCTCTTTAGACGCAGGACTTCAGCACGTACTTCATCTTTCAATAATGAAGGTTCTTGTTCATCAACACAAATTACCACGCCAATGTCATTCTGCATAGTGTTGCCATCGGAAAACAGTGATTTACAGTAATTCCTCCATATAGTAACAATGTCACTTATTTCTGTTATTGTTACGCCGACGGAGTTCTCTATGGCCCAGGTTTTCGGCTTAAACGTGCGAGTTAGATAACGTATCTTATTATGGAGCCTTTGCCATTCTTAACGGAATCCTGTTCAAGTCCTTCACATATTACACTGAAATGGAATAAAATAATATTTATCTACTTCCCCTCTGGGAGAAAATCATGGCTGTATTTATAAGTTGTAACGGAATTAGGATATCAACACGTATAATTATTTCTGACCTCTGAGATCCAAGCAGTACAGTTAATAGTATGAACAAAAAATGAGGCTTAACCGCAGGCTCTATAATAACATAATACGAGTAATTTAAACGATTATATCTGGCGGAAGTCATTCGCAGGAAGCGTGGTGGGCGGCGCGCGCGCATCCGACATCACTTCGAATAGCGGTTCCTCATATTATACAGTTTTTGTGATCATATGTAAAAAAAATGTAGTTTGATAGTTGAAAAAGTTGAGCGCCGTTTACGTGATCGTAATTTTAGGTTTTTGTGTAAACTTTATAAATGAATTTGAATGATGCTTATCACCTTTAACCGCATAACGTATTCTAATTTTATTTCAACAAATAACAGTTCTAATAGTACAACCTTTACTCGGGATATTTTCTGGTTTTACTAACTCTACTTTAAGTGACACTTATACGAATAATTTATGAGCTAAATGTCCGTTTGTTCTAAATAGATAAAGGTCTCTTCCACCTTTTCCAGTCTCCTCTTTCATTCGGTATTTCTCGACTATAGGTTTCCTGCACCACTTTATAAATATCGTCCTCCTATCTCCTGTTTTGAACCGCGATTTCATCTTTTTTTTTGGGAAAAAGGTAAGAATTCATTACAATTCATTGCTCCATTTCTTAGCTCCCCTTTATGTGTCTATTTATTCTTGTGAATTATTTATGTGACAATCTTAAACACAACTTTTACCAGTGGGAGGCTCCTTTGCACAGGATGCCGGCTAGATTATGGGTATCACAACGGCGCGTATTTCTGATGTGGAGCAGTAATGTGTAAACTTTGCTGTGTTTCGCTCTGAAGGGCGCCGTAGCTAATGAAATTACTGGGCAAATGAGACTTTACATCTTATGTCTCAAGGTGACGAGCGAATTATAGTGCCGCTCAGAATTTTTGGACATTTCAAGAATCCTGATCAGCACTGCATTGTAATGGGAAGGGCGTATCAATTACCATCATTTTCAACGCCTTGCTCGTCTTGTTTCTTATTTTCATAAAAAAAAATCCTTCCTTTTCGTTTGTGTTGGTAGTAACAGTCATTTGTTTTCATCCTTCGGGACGGGATACTTACTTATTTTCAAGTATTTGATACTTTCATAAAAAAAGTACATAGAAACAGACAGGCTAAGCTAGTAAGAATGTTAACAATTAAGTACCCGCAGTAAATGTCACATAAAGCAAGCATAACAAATACATTGAACACGTGCTATAAGGGACAATTATCTTCGCTTTAGCTTTGCATTACATTGCTCGTTGATGCAAGATTATTATAACCCTGGTGCAATATATTATAACAACCCAAGATACAGAATTCCATAAAGAATATAAAATAGTAAAAGATACAGTGTTTCTCAATTAATTATAGATATTATTATATTATGTAGTAACTACGATCTGATACGATAGATGCAAATTTTACCAGCTCATTTGCACAGGATGCCGGCTAGATTATGGGTACCACAACGGCGCCTATTTCTGCCGTGTAGCAGTAATGTATAAACATTAATGTACTTCTATCGGAAGGGCGCCATAGCTAGTGAAATTCTGGGCAAGTGAGTCTTAACATTTTATGTCTCAAGGAGAAAAGCACAATTGTAGTGCCGCTCAGAATTTTTGGGTTTCTCAAGAATCCTGAGCGGTATTGCATTGTAATAGGCAGGGCGTATCAATAACCATCAGCTGATCGTTCTGCTCGTCTCGTCCGTCAGTACACTGTTATAAAAAAAATCTTACCGCCTTCCACGGCTTCATAAAATGTATATTCTAATCGCACGTGCTTGACACCAGCCTATAGGAGATAGGATTGCTAGGCTACTTCACACCGGCTTTCTGTGGGAGTACGTTGTACTAATCCGGCAAGATTGTGCTGCCGTCGTAAGAGAACAGCGTCCCCTTTCGACCCTTGGGCTGGCACTTGCCTGTCCATTTTCGTTCTAAGGAAGCACAGCGCAAAATTAGAACAGTTTTAGCAAGCCGCAATAGATCAGTTTCATCTATAAAAAAATAATTATTGAATTATGAAAGTTTGTTATTTATAGAAATTTTACCATGAGAAATACGAATTCAGTAAGTAATAATTTGTTATAAAAATATTTTCAAAATTAAAATCACAGTTTTATTCTATTATGTGTGTCACGTGACCTAAAACGCCGACCACCATTTAGGGACGTCACATAGCAGAAACAACATTATGTTTTAGTAACACACCATCTCATCTATACGGACTATAAGATACATAATAGCTTTAAGGGTAAATGTATACACTTCTATAATAAAGTCCCAGCCACTGTTCAGGCATTATCTATAAATAAATTTAAATGTTTTATAAAAAAATGGCTCTGTCGTAAATCCTATTACTTCACTGCAGAATTTCTAAATGATCGGACAGCCTGGGACTAGATTGTGATTATTTTATAGCGACTGTACAATATTGTATATTTTTATTGAAAAGAGCGCATAAAAAAAGAATGCTGGGAGAGTTTCTTGCGCCGCTTCTTCTCTCTCAGAGCGCCATTTGTTTCCGAAGCGGTAGTAGTATCTAGTAGTACAAGAAATGACATCAAAAAGAATTCTAAAGCAATCAATTTTGAGAAAATAAATGCCTTTTATGAAAGCTAATTTTTTTTCATCAATAAGGACTGCACTGCAGTCCTTGACATTTCTTTGTTTATTTTATTATGACGTCACGATCATGGCGGTTCCTTTTTTGGCGCGAATATTTATCATTTAAATTTAAAACAATTTTTCCTAGCATAAAGTGAAATTCTTTTGAGGAATTGGAAATACCAGTTGACAATCGAATCTTGACGGCCATTTATGACTGTATTTAAAAAAATATTTATATACATAGCTAAGGTTATTACCAATATAATATAATTATTAAGCTCATAAGATCATAAGATCATAACTTATTAAAAACTTGCTTCTAAACAAAACATTGTTCGCTTTCAATTGTATATTCGATTCCCAATGTAGAAAGAAATCTAATTTAAATCAATTTTTTATCAAGCTACCACATTGAAGTGGTTAGGTAATATCACGATTTACAATGATTGCAACGTAGAGATAACCTAAGCCGATACGTAATCTCAACCACAAGAAATGTGCTTGAATTATCTATAAGAAGATATAAAAAATGACTCTACATTAAAATTAATCATTATATAATATATACTTACTAGTTCACCCAACAGACGTTGTTCTGTAAATAATAAATAAAATACTATTTTTATGAATATGTCAATAATTTTTCATAGCATTAAGAATTATTTCGTAACATATGCTCTTTGTTGTTATAGTGAAATGGTTTCACAGCAGAACTGTCAAACCGTGCGTCAATAAATTCTCTCACAGAAAATATGTATGTCCATACAAAACAAATATTGGAAATAAAAATAATTATGAGTCCCAATCGAAATAAAAACTATCCTTTCTCTCAAGTTGGACTAAACTGCACTCCATGAAGTAATCCCCATTTAAATCCGTTCATTAGTTCAGGAGTCCATCGCGGACAAACAACGTGTCACCTAATTTATATATATTAAGATGTAAGCAAGGTCAATTTATTATTGATTAAAAAAATTCTGTCTTTATTTGGATGTTTTTTCGTACACGATAATCTTAGAAACATAGTAAAAGTAATTATTTGTATATCCATAATTGCTGATTTGGTCAACTGTTTGATGAAATCCATTTCGAATTGAAAGAACTACTTAAATGTAGAAAATATTTTTTATTATTATTTATAAAGCAATATTTTTCAATGCTGAATCGTAATAAAATAAAAATAAAGAAATTGTCAAAAAAAAATAGCTTATCATTTAGGGGTATGAAAAAAAGATGTTGGCCGATTCTCAGACCGACCTCAGATAAATACTCTTACAATAATATTACATTTGAATTTGGAATCTGTCATTTTTATATTGTTCATTGAGTTTTCTCAATTTGGCGCCAATACATTGTACAATATGTGATATTCAGATTTGGAGTGGGGTGATAAAGAGAACCAAATCGCTGTGATTGCATTACACAAAGTAGGTATGGAGCCAAATGAAATTTTTAAAACTCTCCATACGCTTCGTGTTAGTATAATGTATGTGTACCGGGCTATAAAAAGATACAATGAGACCTCCTCTGTTTGTGACAGAAAAAGATCTGGCCGTCCACGTAGTGTTCGTATGAAAAAGGTGGATAAAGCAGTAAGGGAAAGAATTCGAAGAAATCCTGTTCGAAAGCAAAAGATTTTATCTCGGGAGATGATGATAGCACCACGAACCATGTCGCGTATTTTAAAAGATGACTAAGGACTTGCAGCCTATAAGAGACGTACTGGTAATTTCTTAACTGATAATTTAAAAAAGAATAGTGTGGAAAAATCGAAACTACTACTGAAGCGGTACACAAAGGTAGGTCACGGAAAATTTTTGTTTACGGATGAGATTTTTTTTACAATTGAGCAATATTTTAACAAAACAAAATGACCGTATTTATGCTCAAAGCTCTAAGGAAGCTTTTAGCAATTAGTCGACAGAGTGCAACGTGGGCACTATCCGACTTAAGTGATGGTTTGTTGGGGTTTTACCTACGAAGGTGTGACTGAGCCATGCTTTTGAGAAAAAGTTATCAAAGCATCGGCACAAGTGTATCAAGATACCATTCTTCAGAAGGTATGCCCCTTAACAACACCATGTTCAATAACCAAGAATGTCCTTTCAGCAAGACTCGGAGCCGGGTCATAAAGCTCGGTCTACTCTGTCTTGGTTAGAAATGAACCTTTCAACTTCATCAGAGCTGAAGACTGGCCGTCATCTTGTCCCGGTCTTTATCCGCTGGATTATGATTTATGGTCAGTTTTAGAGAGTACGGCTTGCTCTAAACGCCTTGATAATTTGGAGTCCCTAAAACAGTCCGTTCGATAGGCAGTGAACAATTTTCCCATGGAAAGGGTGCGTGCTTCTATTGATAACTGACCTCAACGTTTATAGAACTATATTGAAGCCAATGGAGACCACTTCGAATAACCTTTTTATATTTTAAAATTTATGTATTAAACTAACACACTGTAAATGTTATTTGCAATATAATTTTTTTCCTTTTTTTTTATTTATGCCAAGACTATGTAATAATGAATTTAATAAGCAGATTGCAATCACAGAAAAAATATGCCATATTGTAAATGCATATATTACCATAATTTTAACTATATTCTCACAGCCGAAATAGCTCAGTTGGGAGAGCGTTAGACTGAAGATCTAAAGGTCCCTGGTTCGATCCCGGGTTTCGGCAACAATATTTTTATTTTAAAATTTGTTTGAAGCGCTACTTTTTTTATGAATAAATTTGAAAACATTTATTCATTATTGATTTTATTTTATTCTTAACTTTTTATGCTAAGATACGACAAACAGGCGCAACTGTATGTGAGTGTTTTTTTTATTTATGACCATGTTATATTTTTCTTTTTTTTACATCTAATTCATTTTTTTTTATCAATGAATTGAATTTTTAGGTGTCTTTCTTTCGTACCTTTTTTAACTCCGAGCTGTGAAATAAACGAAAGTCAAACAAAATCTTACCCAATACAATAATATATTATAATTATTTGGTAATTTTGCAATTTTACCAGCGGGATTATTTGGAGTTTTTGCAATGTTACCAGCAGGATTATTTGAAGTAGGTGCAATGTTACCAGCGGAATTATTTGGTCATTTTGCAATGTTACCAACGGGTTTTTTTTTTATATGAGAGGGGGCAAACGGGCAAGAGGCTCACGGGATGGGGAGAGGTGAGGCAACCGCCCATGGACATCCGCAACAACAGGTGTGTCAAGAAATGCGTTGCCGGCTTTTAAGGTGGGAGTATGCTTTTTTCTTGAAGGTCCCCAAGTCGTATCTATTAGGGAAGACTGCTGCCGGTAGTTGATTCCACAAAGTGGCTGTGCGAGACAAGAAATTTCGAAGAAAACGCGCGGTTGTGGAATGCCAGACGTCTACGTGATGCGGATGGTACTTTGCACGTAATGTCCGATGGTGGAATTCGGCCGCTGGAATCAACCCGAACAGCTCCTCTAAGCACTCCCCGTGATAAATGCGGTAGAAGATGCAGAGAGAACCCACATCTCTACGCAATGCTAGAGAATCAAGCCGATCGGAGATGACTTGATCGTCGATGATTCAAGCCACTCTTCGTTGTATGCGGTCAAATGGAAAAAGCAGGTACTGGGGAGCACCCGCCCAGAGGTGAGAACAGTACTCCATATGAGGCCGAATTTGCGCCTTATAAAGTTGCAGGCGGTGGCTTTTAGTGAAGTACTGTCTCGCCTTACTGAGTACACCAAGCTTTTTAGAGGCCAGTTTGGCCTTCTCTTCCAAGTGACTACGGAACTGAACGTCGCTCGATATATCGACGCCAAGTATGCCAATACAGGCTGTGGCAGTTAGAGGAGTGATCTCGAATCGAGGGGATACGACAAAGGGAGACTTTTTAGTGGTGAACGCACAAACTTGTGTCTTCTTGGGGTTGAATTGGACTAAATTATGTCGGCCCCATTCCGAGACTTTGCAAAGCATAGTCTTGATTTTAGACACAAGTTTGTTCCGGTTTTCGTCGACGCTATCCCGGGACATGTTGGCACGGCCGGTGTAGGAAGCATACCCTGTGCTGTCGTCTGCATAGCAATGAATATTGCTGATTTGCAGCATATCATTGATATGCAGATGAAAAAGCGTAGGGGATAGCACGCAGCCTTGCGGGACACCAGCGTTTATGGGTTTTAAGTCGGAGCATGCACCGTTGATAACAACCTTGATGCTCCGATCAGCCAAAAAGCTAGTGACCCATTTGCACAACTTCTCGGGAAGCCCATAGGATGGCAGTTTCGTTATAAGCGCTTTATGCCACACCCGATTGAAGGCCTTCGCTATGTCTAAACTCACCGCCAACGCCTCTCCCTTCGACTCAACCGCTTGCGCCCATTTATGGGTGAGGTATGCAAGAAGATCACCAGCTAAGCGACCCTGACGGAAACCGTACTGGCAGTCGCTGATCAGCTGGTGCCCCTCTAGGTATCCCAAGAGCTGGCGGTTGATGATCGACTCCATTACTTTGGAGAAAATGGAGGTAATGGCAATAGGGCGGTAGTTGGATGGATCTGAGCAAACACCTTTCTTAGGGATCGGGTGCACTAAAGCCGCCTTCCATAATTTAGGGACTATGCCTGATGAGTAGGAGAGCCGGAAAAGACGGGTAAGGACCGGCGCCAGTTCCGGAGCACATGTCCGCAGCACTATCGGGGGAATGCCATCGGGCCCGCTCGATTGGTGAATGTCCAAGGTGAGAAGCGCCTTAAGCACGGCACCATGCCGGATTTTTACCTCCGGCATATATGAATCGCACCGCGGAATATGCGGTGGTGGTGCACCTTGGTCATCCAGAGTCGAGTTGGACGCGAAGAGGGAGCCCAGCAGATCAGCTTTCTCTTTCGCGTCATGGGCAGCGAGTCATCATCCCTGTGCAGTGTCGGAATGGCTGGCTGGCAGAAGTTTCCTTGGACAGCATTATTTGGAGTACGTGAAATGTTACCAGCGGAATTATTTGGTAATTTTGCAATGTTACCAACGGGATTATTTGGAGTAGGTGAAATGTTACCAGCGGAATTATTTGGTAATTTTGCAATGTTACCAACGGGATTATTTGGAGTAGGTGAAATGTTACCAGCGGAATTATTTGGTAATTTTGCAATGTTACCAGTGGGATTATTTTGAGTTTTTGCTATGTTACAAGAGGAATTATTTGGTTATTTTAGAATGTTACCAGAGGATTTATTTGATAATTGTTCAATGTGTTACCAGCGGGTTTATTTGAAGTTTTTGAAAAGTTACCAGTGGAAATATTTGGTAATTTTACCACGCTAACGGGGTTTTTCGGAAATTTCCATGTTACCAGCGGGATTATTACGAGGTTTTGCAATATTAACAGCGGAGTTATTTGAAATTTTTACAATGTTTCCTAAGTTAGGTGGATAACATAGAAATTTTGCATTGCTTACTGTTGGGATACGCAAAAAATATGCAATTTTCCCAGTTATCCAATTACCCCGGATTATCTGAAAAAAAAAATAAAATTATTCAATAGATGTATTGTAAAAAATATTTAATAGATCATTGGGGAATATATCATTTCTGTGCACCTGTGCATGTTTAATTAAATCATCATAAAATTTGCAACAATTTCATAGGTATTATATACAAAATTAATGAGGCTCCACCGACAGCAGCTGATAAATGACTGTTTATTTTGTGACAAGTCGAAAACTATCTGAAGATACATAATAAGTGATTCCGGTCAATCTCTCACCCTTCAAAACACTAGACACATCATAAAGTTCAGATAGCCTTGCCAAACGTATATTATCGTCGGTAAATCAGTGCAATGGTCCATTCCTTGTGCACGTGTACTCAACACTTGCCTGCACAACTTTTTTATTTCGACTTGACTTATTGTTACATCACGTTATTTAGGACTGATTCAGACACGACTATTAATTATATTAAGTTCAACCGTTTAAATAACGCAGTTCATTATATCTTCCTAAATTAAAACATTTCATTTCATAAACAATATGTTATGTTTTTAAAGTGATAACCCTCACTTCTAGGATTAATACACAAATAAAATTTGAAAAGCCACAACCCGAGAGTTGAACAAAGCATACAAGGTTTATTTGTGTATTTCATTTTATTATAATTATATCTCTCTTCCTTACTATAAATGATTGTTAGTAGAGAAACCGTAATTACGTTCATCCAACACACACGAAGATATCTTTTCTATTTTATCAAAGTTTCGTTATATTAATGATATACTGAAATTGTAAAAATTCAAGCAGTAAAAATACCAAAATGATTTTGATCTTAAATTCAATTTTAATCATTGTTTACTGACATACTAATTTATATTGAACAATTTCTGCAAAACTGGCAGCCGAATTTCAGTACCTGATATGACGTTAGTCTTGGAGCCTTACAGTCCTTCAGGCTAAGAGGATAGTCTCACATCAAAGACCGGCTACGGATCTTCTATTGTATTTATATGCAATAAGATTTTTAAAAAAAACTTTTTAATTAACATAGACCGATAGCAACAAAATTTGTACCTCCCCATGCACTGGTAACACTTTATAGTCATCGAATAGCATTTCATAGTTAGTATCTTTACTTGTATATTTAGTGGTTTCATCTACCAGCATTATAAGAAATCTCTTGTGTATTTGTTATATATTATCTAAATATGTTTTAAATGTTCTTCCATAGCTAGCAAGCCTATATGTAGGTTAACTACATATTTTAATTTTTGAAATGACCCTAAAATCTACTTCAATTTATCACTTATATAGGATATAGAGATTATCCCCCTTATTCATAATAGTCTGCTAACTTAAACCATCGCTATTTCTCATTTTGTCTTCTTCTATTGACCTAAGTCAGAATGAGAAAAAAAACTCCTGAGCGGCTGTTTAAAGTTAGCGGACATTTATGAATAAGAATGAAATAATATGAATACAAGATCTATCATATTTAGAGATGGACCTGTTCCTACCTATACAACCAATAAGTTATATACAGGCATAATTCTATAAAAACACTATCGAATTTTTGGGCTTTTATTTTACAACATCGTCTATCGATTTTATAATTAGTATATTGCGGACCCAAGAAAGTAAGATCTAAGGCACGTGACAGACACGTGTCTTTAGAGCCTGCTTCCACGATATGATTGATGTACAAATAAGTACTGACACATAACTAGCATATTAGTTCCAGCGGGGAACGTAGATGCTGGTACAAAACATAATCACATTACTTCAAGGAGTTATAAAATGACTTACGTAAGAGCTACCGGCGATATTAAAATAGCCAATTTAATAACCACTATTATTAATATTTATAATTTTATCATCAGTTACTGCGCAGTTATGTTTTTTTTAAATATCTACACAATATTTTATTTAAAAAAAAACACACACGCTTATGAAAAGCATGAGACTTACCCCCTTATTTATAATGGTCCGCTAACTTTAAACAGCGGCTTAGGAGTGTTTTTTCTCATTCTGACTTAGGTCAATAGAAGACAGAGTGAGAATTAGCAATGCTTTAAGTTAGCAGACTATTATGAATAACCCCCTTATTAAGCTATATATTGACACCATTATAGTAAGCAATTTAAGTAGACATTTAGGCAAACTGACTCATTACGGTACCAATGAGTTTTGCCACTACATATACCCCCCCACCCTGTAAAACCCTCCTTAACCGGTTTTTCTTATCTCCCACAAGCACACAGCCGGTCCGAAGTTCGAGTCTCCTTAGGAGACGCCCCGCGACTGTAGTTGCGTAGTCTTTGCGGCCTCCACGGCCTAAGTCCTATCTCGCTGTAAAAGCCTTCAGGGCTTACAGCATAGAGGAGGTTTTTAGTCGGTACGGGGTGTCCGCTTGCGCGGACACTCGAGTCCGACATATGGGCCCCGTTTCGGGGCCTAAATACGTAAATGAATTTCCTCCTCTCGAAAAAAAATTCTTATCATTCGTTTATGAGAACTTGACCTGCGCACATCTTCGGGAATTTCATTAATTGTTTGGACAAAACTATGGATACTTACGTCTGAAGAAGCTGCTCAAATTGTTGCCTCTTACAAGAAGGTCTCAGTCAGCGTTCACACGCTTATTTGACGATGACGACGGGGTCGTAATAGGTGTTAGAAGTTCAAACCTTTGATTCTTACCACGTTTTCGGTATTCGAGTTCATATTTAGTTTATTTTCAAAGCGCTTTCGATTTCTCTGGTATTACAGGAGACAATAGGCCGCGATGATCAATTCCCAGGTGACTGGTCGTTTTTTGATCACTCTCGTCAGTTATCGCAAACGTGCCAATAGAACAACTTCAAAATCGTTTTATAAATAAGCAATGTTTACTTTTTAAAGAATATTATTTATACTTAAGGTTAAATTACCTTTTATTCCCTAGTATTTCTATGTTGACGATTTCCTAATTAAGTGGTAGTGATGTGTAGAATAAGTTGGCTCTAGCAAACCAAAACAAGGGCTCAACTTACCCTTTGTGACATTCGTCTGTACCGGTCCAATACATAAAGATATTTGAGTATTAGACCATAAGAGGAAGCGATTTAAATTCTATCCTACCTACTTTATGTCACCATTATATACGCATAAAAAAAAATCCAACCAGATTTTTTTTAAAGGTTTACTCTAAGAAATGATAAAGTGCTATAATCAAATCATTCTGGCTGTCTTTTTACTCGAGCAGCTTGTGGAGTTGCGAAAGGAGTATTCGCGTGGGGCTTATAGCGTTCTACGTGTTACGTATATGCCTTAAGGAGGCTGTTAGGGTTACCGTACCGTTGTAGGGCTTCTGGAATGTTTGCTGATGCATCTGTAGAAGGTTTCATATAATTCGCATAATGTGGTCTCCATATTGCAGCAGCATCAGCAGAATAAATGTTAAAAGTTCATAAGAAATATTGTTATTAATTCATTTGGGGTTTCACATATATTGGGGTTTAATTAAATGCTCTGAATTAAATAAAACCTAAAAAAATCTTTGTTTTGTGTAATATTAATATTTTTTTTTATTCCAAAGCAGTTTCAAGGCTTACACATTTTATGCTCTCCAGTTTTAAATTTCACTGTTGTTTGTTTATACAACAAATACATAAATATTTATTTTATACCAGGCTAAAAGAATAATTACTATGTATTTGACCGCGGCGTTGTTTTTGGTAAATATTGTATCATCTTCATTTCAAGCTGTTGCATGTTATTTTAATCGCTAATATCTTTTGACTTAAAGTCAACTTGCCCCATGTAACTTCTCCCCAGGGTAGAGTTGCGTGAAATTTAAAATTTTTGCTATTCATTGCGGCTGTGAGCCGTCCGCCTGACACTCGCGCCTTCCACGTAGGGTCCAGTGGATGGGGTGACGGGTACATTCAACCACAGAAGTCTACATAATAAGTTATAAACAAAATATTGTTTGGTTTAAATATGATTTTGATAGATATATGTCATTAGACATATTTCGATCAACAGTTACTTTTGTATCGCGATTTTAATATGGGCAATACAACGTTTGCTGGGTCAGCTAGTAATCTATAAAATATTATGATATATTTAACAACAGCTCCAGAAACTCTCACATCTAAATGCCAGCATTGTGAAATCGCTTTCATACATACAACCGATACGACATATATACAAGCGATAAAATACAAGAAATAAGAATATAATGTACAGTTTTGTTAACTTTTTTTTATGGAATTGGAGGACAAACGAGCGTACGGGTCACCTGTTGTTAAGTGATTACCGCCGCCCACAATCTCTTGCAACACCAGAGGAATCACAGGAGCGTTGCCGGCCTTTAAGGAAGGTGTACGCGCTTTTTTTGTATCAAACTTAACTATCAAAAGTCTAGCTTAATGCTTACTTATTGATAGTGAATTTAAGTTGCATCTATTATATCATTCGAACTCCTTAGCATGGGTTTACCGTGCGAATGTACAGTTGATCATGTTGTAGAGCAAACAACTCTAAGCAATACCTGATCATCATCAGCAATCTCCTTCACTGTTTGTTTTTGTCTCTTTGCCTAACCTCTTAGTATACAGCTTTAGATGTAAATCCTAGAAAAAAACTTGCTGAAGATCTCGGAGAGGCGAAATATTTTAGTGAGTTATTTCCAATTTTTTCTATTACTTATAAGTACATTAATTGTATCAATGGTATACCATTCACACCTATTTCTACAGCATATAAGTGAACAACATAGCCAAATTTCTATAATTTAAAGTATAACACACACAGCAGCGTGCATTGGTTTTCTAGCAAGGTAGGCACTGTGGATCTAACTAGTCGTAGTTGAGCTTCGGAATAAGCAAAGATTGTTTACCGTAGGTATCTAGTATCTAGCGTAAGCACAAATTTTATGAGTGGGTGTTCAATAAAGAAGAAAGAAAGAAAGAAAAACATTTATTTCACAAAACACTCACAGTCACACACTTAATATAAAAAGATAAAAGTACAAAAGATACCAAAAAAGAACGTAATTAAATAGTAATTGATTTAAAATTAGAGAGTACCTGTGCAGTGCAGGAAATGGGTCAACGACTCAGGATTATCTCTGACACGGCCGTGGCTATGAATCAGCACTGATTTTCAGCGGTGCCCGTTTAACTTTGGAGATACAGTGCGCTCGACATATTATAAATAATTTACTTATATAAATAATTCAATAAGACATAAATATAAATATAAATCTCAATATATTATAAAAGACGATAATAATACAATAGAAGTTTCGTAGTAAAATAACGAAACCAAATTAAACTAAATTAACTTTAACACTAGTGCTATATTTATTTAGGTTCATAGCAAGATAGGCACTGCCTAATTGCATATATGATATGCACGCCCCTGAACACAGTACTCATGGATTTTTATATAACTGTAATTAATTAATATATTGACGACTTCTGTCAACGATTGTACTTGCAAGCAGTGCACATAACTCGCATTCCCTGCAAGTTTTTGCAAATTGAGTTCGATCTAAAAACAAATGCCTCAGGGAAAGTGGGACCCTTTGTTATTGCACTCATATTAATTTAGCGTAACTAATATTTATGTTACGGCTATAGTCTGCTAGACCGTTTGTACATACAAAAACTCATTTTTGAGGACCTTATACAACAAAATTTATAAGAATTCTTTTTCGAATTAAAATATCTCTGGGTTCAGTGAAGAAAATAACTTTGAAGTGACCTTCAACTCGTCGTCACAGACATGCAAATATTACATATTTCCATCTACATCTATAAATATGGCGTATAGCGCGTATGAAATGAGCATACACTACTTTTTATAAGCCTGATTCGGGGGGGACAATACAGGAGATGGTCAGACGAACTTAGGACTAGTATAGGTTAGCTAAAGATAGAAAAGAGTGGAAGAAGTTGGAAGAGGCCTTTGTCAATAGACAACCAGATAGTGATAGATACTTATTTAAGGATAGTTTGTAAGTATATATGTAAATGATACTATCTGAATAAAGGCTATATATTATATTATAAGACTGATTCAACTGATTGACCAATAGAATTAATAAAAATTCTTTTTTTGACTGTGCTTATGTTTTTAAGTGCAACAGAAAAGCATTTTGTTTTTTTTTTTCATTTCCGTCGTACAATGTTGGTATGAATAACATATTAGGTATGATTTGATATATAGACACTGTTTCTCTATTTGTAATGTTATGTATGTTCATAGGCACATAAGTGAATTTGCTAAAAACTGTCACAACCATAATATTAACACCAGGAACAGACATAGGCTTGCCTACTACTCGGCTAAGTCGAGTTAGTAATTCTTTTATGGGGCGATGTATATGCTTTTACGACAAGATCCCAGAAAATTATCAAAACAAAAATATTACGTTTTTCAAAAGGATTGTTAAAAAACGTTTGTGTGGTAAAGGTTGCTATAACATAAATGACTTTCTTAATGATACAACAGATTTGGAATGGATCAAGCGCCCTCTGGCTATTAAATAATAAGTTTAATTGTACAATATTACTTTGTAAAAATATTATTAGACGAAAAAGAAGCCCGACGAGTTTGTTGCTTCTCAGGTCTGAGGCATTCGTTTTGGAATGGGTGGTAGTTTTTGACTTACAATAAGTGATGTCACATCCTATTTTAACTAAAAATATTTGTTTTCGAATTTGCTTTTGGGTAATGGGTATGAATTGTAGACTCATGCCTTTAAAGGTGGGATAGAATTTATAACTAAAATAGTTAAAGTTCCAGCCCTAAAGTTTCTAGTACCTACCTAATAATAAGATAGAAAAGTTAAGTTCCCTTTAAGTATTTAAATGTTATTAGTGATTTTCGAAATCTTGTTATCAAATATAATAATGAATTTAATAAATATGCCCTAAATAAGTATGATAATAATAAATGTTAAGTCTCTAAATTTGCTTGCGAAACTTAATGCGCAAAATTTTAAATTCGAATTGGAAATTATAGAACGGGCGATCTACAAAATCAAAATGGCTACCGCATTAACTGTATCATTAAATAAAGATTTGCTTACGCAACAAGATTTCCCAGAAAAATTGCCACGCGCCATCTTTAGTCACACCATAGATTACCAAAAATTAATACCGCGAAATTCGCGAGTCAACGCACACAAAAAGAAACTTTATACACTGTTGACAGAGTTGATATTAGTTTGTACATTGCTTTTATAACCATGAAATAGATAAATAACATTGTCTATGGATATGGCAATTGGTATATCTGTGGGGCGTGTTAAACGCGTGTCTTTCGTTATCCAATTTTACCATGAATTATGAAATATAATATCACCATTTCGTATTTGTTATAGTATTATTTTCTTGTTACACGTTTGTTATCTAAATGTTAAAGTAGATTTTACCGGTTAAATTGGACATTATTCACTTCGGAGTAAGGTCACGAGCGATCTAAATGCATTAAGATTCATTCCTCTTGGATCTTTTTGTGCTATCGTCGAACGAACTTGTAAAGAACATCATCAAATTGTAATTTTCACCTTACTGTATGTTCTATTTAAAATAGCATATTATATCTACTTATATATATAGCTAAGAAAATATTTTGGATACTATTCTGCTGGTAGCTAGGCGCTGTGGAGCGAGGTCTACGACCGCCGTGACGTCATTACACTACAATAACTTATTATGGTGAGAGCGGGCCTCTGGTCGGCGCACGATGCTATGACGTCACGGGAGTATACGGGCCATATGAAATATTTATCTATCTATATTTATATATCGCGCCAATGAATATTATCTTAAGTTCATACATTGAACGCTTGATTTTACTGAAACAAAATCTAATACATTACTCACAGACTAGTAAAAAAAGAAGGACTCCGCGCCGTGATATTAGCAAATGAAGCACCTTTATGCTAGTGTGTGTGCGGTTACGGGGTATGCCAGTTGCACAATTTTTTCTCCCTTAAATAATCATATATCCACAAATACTTTTATATTATTGTTTTTACACTTTTTCACAACCCACGACGGCATTTTTTAAAATATTTTATTGCGACGCAAACTGATCTGTAACAGACGATGGCAAATCTCATAATGGCGGCCGATAGGCCTGTATTTGTGTAAGTGTATGCGTGGGGCTATGTATTTACACGTTTACCGGCTTGTTTTGGTGCCTCACTGTTATGTAAGATGACAGGGAGTCCTTCTTATTTTACTCGTCCGTGATATTACTAGATTTATTATAACGCTCAAGTTTTGACAGACTTACGGCCATTCCCAATATTCAGTCTATATCCGGTTGTGGCCTACTTAGAAAAAAAATCGTATCGTTTGACTTTTCTGTCCCAATAAACTTATCGACGGTAACTCATTTTATCCGTACACGCTTACCAGGGATAGAAGTTTGTATGGCAATTGCAACAGTGAACTGGCGATAAGAATGACTTATCTGATATATTGGGACAGCTTCAGATTATTGACAGCTAATTACTGACAGTAGAAGGTAGTAATTTATCTCTATCTGTAGATAGTATATTGGGCACATCCATTAGTGATAATATTAATTGCTGGTTTAACATTGATATTCAATAGATCTGTGTGAGTCTTAAGTGTTCGAGCTGTATGGTTTCGAGACACTAATTCGCTCTCAAACATCAGAATAGTTCAATTCTCGCCCCCCACGTATGCAATAGGTATGTGTATAAGACATGCAAAATATATAAATGAACCTAGCTCATGGGTGAATAAGTCAGAAATCGAATCAAAATATTAATAACACTATTATAGCAGCAACCCGGACGTTACACAATTGTGGTAGTGATGATGATAAAATATCTGCTAATGAGAATTTTATAGAAATAATATCTATCAATGAGTTTTCACCAGCCAGTATCAAGTAAACATAGGTAAAGTATACATTAAATAACATTGCCAGTGGGAGGCTCCTTTGCACAGGACGCCGGCTAGATTATGGGTACCACAACGGCGCCTATTTCTGCCGTGAAGCAGTAATTTGTAAGCATTACTGTGTTTCGGTCTGAAGGGCGCCGTAGCTAGTGAAATTACTGGGCAAATGAGACTTAACATCTTACGTCTCAAGGTGACGAGCGCCTGCATTGTAATGGACAGGCGTATCAATTACAATCAGCTGAACGTCCTGCTTGTCTTGTCCCTTATTTTCATAAAAAAGAATATTTCCATAAGTTTCTAAAAATTCAATACGATGAGTTAAGTTTTGGAGGGCGAAACCCTGATTTTATGTTTAAGTCAAATCCTACTACTTTTGTCTCAACCACGTAAGCCTAAAATAAATATTGATTTAGAATTCTTAAATCTGTGAAAGGCTTCAGCTTATTTTGTCTCTAAATCATTTAATATCTACACCTTCAGTATTTGACTAACAGCCGTTTTCAATAACCTATCTATCCTTAGTTTAACTTACGGATACATTGCTGTCACGCACCGTTTAATGACAATACAAGATAAGAATGGATCCATAGTTATGTCCAATATAGTTATAGTCCAATGCTATGCTAAGTTAAACTAAGGATAGATAGGTTATTGAAAACGGCCTAGTGATGAACGGTTTGACTTGTAAAATCATAGAAATCAAAGCAGGCTTAACTAAAAAATGAATAATACGAATCTAAGATAGAAAATTATGTTTTCATTATAAGTACAAAACAAAAAACGCGAGAAACACCAAAATTAGTTCCCGATGACAGTTCAAAAATTTATTACAATATCTAATAGGCCGACGATATTGCCTTTAAGGTGCGTCTGCTGCAAGGTAAAAAACCTGCCTTTGTGGCACAGACAAAATAGATTATTCACTCTGAATTACTGTTTTTGGACATGCATAAGTGAATATCTTAACTGTTTTAAACTACGAGGATACAAATAATTTTAAATGGGAATAATTACCAGTGGTAGGCTCCTTTGTACAGGATGCCGGCTAGATTATGGGTATCACAACGGCGCCTATTTCTGCCGTGAAGCAGTAATGTGTAAACTTTGCTGTGTTTCGGTCTGACGAGCGCCGTAGCTAGTGAAATTACTGGGCAAATGAGACTCTACATCTTATGTCTCAAGGTGATGAACGCAATTATAGGGCCGTTCAGAATTTTTGGGCTTTTCAAGAACCCTCAGTGGCACTGCATTGTAATGGGCAGGGCGTATCAATTACCATCAGCTGAACGTATTTTCTGTTCCTAATACGTATACAACAACACGACAAATACCCAAACATAGATATAAAGGAGGATGTAATAGGATGCTGATTAAACGCAGAAAATTTAACTTGATTGTCCACAAATCTAGGCAACCATACCCATAAAAATGTAAAACGGCTATCCTAAATAGATCTGATGATGTGTAGACGTAACAGGCTATTGGTTAGCCTCCAAATGATAACTTAAGTCCAACTAGGATGGTAGACCCTGAGCCCCTCCCTCTGCCTCTTTTGAAGAGGCACAGCACATTACTTCAGTATATATTATTATTGTGAAAAATATGAAAAAATCCCATATCGAGCCTTTCTATCTTGTTTGCAATAAACACATCTGTTGTAATTATTTGAATACAATCAAAACTGCTACTAGCGCCACAGTGGCGGTGATGTAAAATGGAATTAGTTTATTAGGGGCATATAATAGAAGTCTAAATATGTAAATACTATAAGTAACAAAACCGCGACGTTTGACCACCAGAAGATCATAACGAAAACCTTTTCACAACTAGAAACTATAGCATCAACTATCAAAATATATATTTTTATTGGTAAGTCTTTTTAGGCAATTGCCTTTTAAAGTAATATGTAGCGATCATATTTCATTTAAAGTTTCTTAATATATTCATATACAAGTTCCTAAATATCCGTAGCGTTGCAAGCGTACGTGGAAATGTAATGTTATTATGTATATAGGAGATAGTCCTCCAAGGATTAATAATTATTAGGTAACATTCTTCTTTAGATCTCTTTCAAATTTCAAAAAATTCGTCTTCTAAATTCTTTGCTAAAAGAATTAGCAATTTTTGCTAACTCTTGACCAGGAACACAATAACAAATACCAAAAAAAAACACTTTCGCTCAATTCTCATGGACAGGTAGAAGTAAAATGTATCCTGGCTTGACTACAATATCAGGCACAAACAATTACCTTGAAAAACATTCATTTACAAGTTCTATATCCGAAACCGTAGCGCCACAGTATAGCGGCTTCTTTTCTCACAGCAGGACACCACAGCTTTCGGTATTAAATTCCCGTATGGCATGTTTATTCATTTCGGGCAACACTCAGATTATTTTCTACTACAATTTTATGATAATTGTGCTTGTATAACGGCTAATGAATTATTCGGAGCCGTCGTTAATGTGACAATTGTGGTCGAGGTAACAGCTAGGTGATGGTGACAGGTATTCGTGCGTTTTGCTGTTAATACTGATGTGTGACGTAAGAGCCTTTGTTATATATTTTTCCGTTCTTTATAATATTGTATCGGCTCTACTTGATATTATGTTTTTGGCGTTAGTTTGATAGTAAGGTGAAAAACATCGTAGTTAGTTATTTTTTATAGCTAAGAAGTGATGAGACAAACAAAATGTTAACTTGATGGTAAGAGATGCGACTTACTTATTGTGGCCGGTGAGTTTCTTGTATGTTCTTCTCACGAGCTCTAGTTTTTGCAAACATTATTTAAATTTAATATTTTTAATGGCGATACAAAAGCTTAAGTGTATTTGAATAAAGTTTGTTTCGATTAAGGCGAGTGTTACATATTTAAATAAAGGATGTAATTGGACAGAGACTGTCCACTTGAAAACTTCGAGATCTGAAAAGTTCTCAAAACATCGCGCTAACTAATATAATAATAAAAAAAAAATATTGAATTAGGCGTTACTTTGCGGAAATCCATAATTATACAAATGATTTAAGTTTTCAGTGTTAATTCCGCAATCTGGCACGAGCGTGCCAGATTTTGGCGAGACAACACGTCCTGAGGATGCCTCGTGTAGACGCGAAACACGTGTCGAATTGTTTTAAAAACAAATATTGGCGGAATTAACACTAAAGAAAACTTAAATCATTTGTATAATTTAATAATAAAAAATGTAACTTTTACGAAAACTCTAATGTAAAACATTTACAATTACAGATTAATAACAATTACATTTCAAAAGTGTTTTATTTAAATAAAGTTGATTTGACTTTATTTTGGCGGTACATCGAAAACCGGAAAATGTGAGCGACACCACATTTGCACACGTCGTCTAGAGGCAACAGTCAGGTCTTAGTAGCCAACTAACCTAGTAGTTAGTTGTTAGTGAGGTACTATGAAAATCGGTGTATCTCTTATATTTCGTTCTGGGTGAAATCCCTTATTGTTCGTTTATTCCGCTAGAGTGGAAACTACATGAGCGTAGCTGCCTACCAAAAAAATACCCTCGTCTCTTGTGGTGTTGTTAAACTAATATTTAGTAGATATATAAATATTTGGTAGATATTAATAAAACATAAATTGTGCTCTGACAAATGACTCGGCGGTAGAATAACCTGTTCTAAAGCGGTTTGTAAAAAATTGCTATGTTTGCAAATTTATTAGGAATACATTTTCGTTGTCGTATAGACACCTAGTAAGACCGTCCTTTAAGAAAACTATAGCAATAAGTTTAACATATTCAATGATAATTTACCTATTCAGTTGTTATTAAAATTATTTTTAAAATTATTTGTGACGTATTCTTAATCAATTAAAAGGCATAAAGGCATTTATTTTCTCAAAATTGATTCCTTTAGAATTCTTATTGATGTCATTTCTAATAACTACTAGATACTACTACCGCTTCGGAAACAAATGGCGCTCTGAGAAGAAGAAAGAAACTCTCCCAGCATTCTTTATTTGCGCTCTTTTCAATAAAAATATACAATATTGTACAGTCATTTCTATCGCTATAAAATAATCACAATCTAGTCCCAGGCTGTCCGATCATTTAGATATTCAGCAGTGGAGTAATAGGATTTACGACAGAGCCATTTTTTTATAAAACATTTAAATTTATTTATAGATAATGCCTGAACAGTGGCTGGGACTTTATTATAGAAGTGTATACATTTACCCTTAAAGCTATTATGTATCTTATGAAGCCTACTAGAATTAGTTACAAGCAATCCCTTATTTCTAGTGTTATAATAATGAAAATCACTATTAAGAACAAAAAGGTGACGATTTTTGTGAACATATTCTTTTTGTAAATGCAAACTTATGTAGTTTTTTAGATGCTTATTAGACGTACTTCTATCTTTATAGGCTAATATGATAAATAAATTAAAATTAAATAAATACTTGATATTATAATATTGTTTATAACTTAGTTGACTCTTAGACTACAAGATAAGCATCATTTTCTGCACCCTGTTGCATGTTAGGCATCAATATGAATAGTTTTTACTAGGCAAACAGTTTAATATACTTCTTTATTAAATGTTATCAAAATTTAGATCTAAGTTTTTAATTATTCTCGATGAATAGCACTACTATCATTATTATAATGAATGATTATATAAGTAGGTAAGAAATTATAATAAGTACAAGAAGTTTTAGCTTTTTTTAGCAATTTTTAGTTTTATTTCGGCGTTTAGGGCGCGGTCGTACCTCAATATACACAAAAATTAGTTTATTAGAGAGTCTATTACAACATAACGTAATGAAAATATTCCGACGTAAAAAATACAGTGCACAAAGAGGGACTTAAAGAAAATTTTGAACCGAACAAAATTTACATATAAGTTTATATATCCAATAAAAAATTTGGAAGTTGCTTCCCAAAAATAACTTTGGAGTCAATAATTTCCGAATTTTCAGCTATAACAATTTAATATGTTAATTTTGAATAAACAAAAGAAAATCAGCAAAATAAATGCCCATTTGCAGCTTAGCCACATGATCAACACAAATATTGTAGGGTTGGTTGTAGCGTTTACAATCCTAGTCAGTCCGCGCCATGTAAACTATCAAATGTATAATTTAAAATATTAATTATGCATATTCCCTAATATTGAAGCTCCTTGTTTGGTCGATGACGGTGTTGATCATTGACAAAACAGTCTTATGAGCTTAATGTTTTGCTATTCAGTATAAATTATATTTTACTGTCTGATACGATCCTAGCACGTTCCTGGTTATGATTTGCTACAGTGGGCGGACGCCTTTATAACAAAAGTTAGATTTTTCCCAGTGTAATACAAGAGTTCCTGTCAAAACTAAGGAAAAAGTAATGAATCGATATAACAAAGAGTTGGGTAATTATCAGTTGCGTGGAGCCCGAGCCCTTCATCCATCCATCCATCTTAGCTCATTGACGTGCGTGGATGATTTACGATGGGTGGATGTCAGTTCATCTCCACCTAACATTATCAATGTTAAACTACATTTATTAATGAATTGTTTATACAATGTCTTAAAACTCAAATCTTGTATATGTAATGAGACAAATAACAAAATTTCGGCTATAATTAAATTTATTCAGTATTTTGTTGAATATGAGAAAAAATGGTCAGAAGAAAGCTCATGGTCGCTCAGAGGGAAAAGGAGAGGGCAATGCTCGGAGTTTCTCTGCGAGATCAAATCAGAAGTGAGGAGATTCGTAGTAGAACCAAAGTCATCGACATAGCCCAAATGATAGCGAAACTAAAATGGCAGTGGGCAGGACAGGACACATAGTTCGACGGACAGATGGCCGTTGGGGCAGTAAGGTCCTCGAATGGCGACCATGTACCGGAAATGTAGTGTTGGTAAGCTCCCACAAGATGGGCAGGATCTGGTCAAGATCGCCCGAATATGTTGGATGAGGGCTGCGCAGGACTGATCGTCAGCCACGATCTCCAGATAATTGGGGGAGGCCTTTGTCCAACAGTGGACGTCTTCCAGCTGATGATGATAAGAACAAATGCGCTTATGCCTCTTTGCAAGACCAATGAGAGTCATATTGGTACGCCACACGTACATCTAGACATTGCTATTGTGGGGTTCGGCGGTAGAAAATGCTGACGTTTCACAACGATAAACGACCGAGCTGTTGACAGAGTTCTAGATCGCTATTAAACTATTTCTATAATGTTTAAAAATATGAAACTCAACAATTTTTTTCTTTACACAAAATCTTTTTTTACACAAGGTTATGCCTAATTAGGGGTAAGATAATCTTGCCCCAAATTAGGCATAACTTGTGCGATGGGTTGCAAGACAACGATATATTCAATACAATATACTTACATAAACAAACATATATACATCCATGACTGGGAAACAAACATACATATTCATCATATAAATATTTGCACCTACCGGGATTCAAACCCGGGACCTCTAGCTTAGTAGGTAGTAGGTAGGTCACTAACCATTGTCTATGAAGGTCGTCAAAATCTTCTATATAGATAGATAGATAGATAATTCAAATCGGTCAAATGAATTAAGCTCATTAATAAAATATCCGTTATTAATTACACTATTTACCATCACTTTGTAAAACTTTTATTTCAATAAGAAGAATTGGCAACTTCATTGTTACTCGTTCAAATTAACTAAAGCTTTTACCGTTTTTTTTGTCATTTGATGTCAGTATCAATAAATCACACACTGATCGTGCTTGTTAATGAACATGAACGACTCGCCCTACGACTCCGCCACAAGCATTGATATATATAAGCGAGTGTGACTAATTATAGTGTGAATTATTGTTATTAATATTGAGGGGAGTAGCAGATAAATCTGTAGATCAATTGTGGAGGGCTCTTAGGTATGAGATGGACCCGACCAGAAATGAAAGCAGTTCTTCATGAGCTCTCGAGTACAATATTATGTTGTCGTATCGTAATTTATCATCTAACCCTTCTATTTTATATATTTGTGGACAATTTCTAGAGACTAATCTCTATCCTCTTGTTTGATTTAGTCAGTAATAACATAATTAACGAATTATTAAAATTACTACAATATGTACATACATATTGTAAGAAGAAGAGCACATCACATGATGTGCTCTTTTTCTTTAGCTAGAACAATAGATATATCAATATAGAATTAATATCACACTCATGAACCCAATCTTAAAAATGTTTAGAACACACAAATAAAATTTGAAAAACAAAATTTTTATTAACGATGCGGGATTCGAACCCACGACCTCCGGCGTTCCGTGCCGGTGCTCTAACCAACTGAGCTAACCGTTGAGTACCGCCTCGTTATAAAATTCTGTTTGCTTTGTTCAACTCTCAGGTTGTGGCTTCATCTACAGGATCTACTTTACAGTTGATAACCTGCTCAACCCCAATATTTGCATATTAGGAAATTGACTTGAGATGTCGCTTTTGTTTTTCAAATTTTATTTGTGTATTAATACTAGAAGTGGGGTAACAATTTAAAAACATAATATATTGTTTACGTTTAGAACACGTTACGTTAAGAACAGTTTCGCTATTATCCATTCACGAGCGGGTTAAATTTTAATTGCAATGAATATAAGGAGCAGAATAAACAACCAAAAAAATGGACTAGAGGAGTTAAAACTATTTTATGGCCTCGATTATAATAGATACAACGGTAATATTTTTATTCAAATATTTAACGTACAGACGTGGCACGTTAATGATTTTACAATATTATAATCATTTTCCTTTTTATTAAATACTAGCTGACCCGGCAAACGTTGTTTTGCCATATAATGCCTATATTATAGCCTGTACATCATTTTGTTCTATTGTCAATAGTTTTTGCAGCGCACCCAAAAATAGGTTTTCGATTTTACACCTTGTGTTACAAAATAGCAATTTTATTACGGATCCCTAATTTTGAAAAAAAACATAGCCTATAGCCTTCCTCGATAAATGGACTACCCAACACTGAAAGAATCATTCAAATCGGACCAGTAGTACCAGAGATTAGCGCGTTCAAACAAACAAACAAACACTGCAGCTTTATAATATTAGTATAGTAAATATCTATTGACCATTTTAATAAGATAATTAAAGCTTTTGTGAGTAATTATTAACTGTATTTATTAAAATCGGCTTTCAAAGTAGACCTCCGAATGGTCGAAACTAGTCGGTAGCAACACCGATGAATCGGAGAAAAGTTAATTTAATTTACTCCGAAACCAACTAGAATAGAGAGAAAGAGAGAGAGTTATACACATACATCATATTCATATATTAAATAATCGAATTTGGTGTTACATTACTTTTAAAAAAGAAAACATTGTGAAGATTGTTATGCTAAATTAATTTTAATGTATGCTTATTTGCTAATTAATAATTTATTCTATTCTATTATTATATGAAATATATAATATTATAAAAAGATAGTTGACAATTCATAAATATTTTTTTCAGCTTTTTTTTCACATTTATGAGTGTGGGGAAAAGTAAAATATACGTATAATTTTAAGATGTCTCAGTAACGCTTAGTGATATGTCCTGCCTGTCGCTATACACTGCTATATTACATTGAGAGAAAAAAAGCTGACCTAGTAGGTAAATTTTTAATCATACTGAAACACAAATAGTACCTACATGATATCTATTTAGCCCGGCCTCTCTGCAAGAATGGCCTCATACCACAAGGGGACTCTTCTCGTTCTATTTAAAAAAAAAATACAACCGATTTCAAAAACACTATTCCAAAACAATAGATATAAAATGCACTAAAAAGTATAAAAATAATTGCGTATTTTTATACAATCTAATTAATTCATCTAATTCTAGTAACGATTATTGTTAATTTTGGAATCGGTGTCCTCCCGCTACAGCCACGCTCTCGCCTCCTGACGTCGCGCGTGCGACTCGAGCACATCTCACCTATAACTATGTATGTATGTATGTAGTTACAAAACTACCTTGGCTGACACCGACTTGAGGTAACAAACATAGAAAAAAACCATACTGACGAATTGAGAATCCCCTCCTTTTTTGAAGTCGGTTAAAAACTTATTTAAATCCAAGCCCAGAAATACGTTTCCATTGTTGAACCAAAATATTTTCTTGCAATCGTAAAGTTAGACTAAAAAATTAACATGTCTCGCCAATGGTAAGCTAATGAAGAAATACTTTTTGAGTGCCCACAAATGATCTCTAATTACCTATAGAAATGTAAAATTCTACAGATAAAACATGGACTTTCACACCATTCGTGACCCCTACTATATGTTCCGGTGAGTTATGAACTTCTGTTAAGATCGAGATTTATTCATTAAATTCATCTCAACTGTTTTCCGGGTATTCTAACTTCTTTAACTATTCAAAGTCAAAGTCATATAAAATATTTCTTTTAAATTACTGAATCTAATATATGTTCGGAAAAGGCAGAGCTCGTGAGAAGAACATACAAGAAACTTAACGGCCACTCTTTACCATCAATAGAATTAATTATTAACATCATCTTTGTGCTGCAGAAGAGGGCTGTACGTGCAATTTACAATATGGGTCCCAAAGAAACACTCCGTGAAAAATTTAAAGAGATAAGTATAATGACCGTCACTTGTCAATATATTTATGAAAATCTGATGTATGTGCACAGGAATATTGACTTGTTTAAGAACAATAGCGATAGTCATAAGTTTAATACTAGGAATAAAGATAAGCATGGTGTTACCACTACCAGGCTCCATAAAGTTGATAAATCATTTAAAGGGCAATGTATACGCTTTTATAACAAACTCCCAAGTGATATGCTTAATATGACAATAAACAAATTTAAAAATTCAATTAAAGGGAAACTTTATAAAAAAGCTTACTACAAAATAACGGATTACTTAGATGATAAAAATGCTTGGGAATGAATATGCTCTAACTCTGTCTTAATAAAACAAAATATATATTATAATTTTCTAGAGTATAAGTATATACATTATTTTTACAAACTACATTATGGAGCTCTTATTATTATAACAAACCTTAAATTGACGATTCAAAATGATCAAATATGATTTCAATGAATAAAGATATTTTGACTTTGCCTTTGTTGACTTTGAGAATATTGAACAATGGCTATAATATACAAAACAAATAAGTTTATAAGGTATTGCATTGCATCCAATATATGAATTGTGCTAGTTAAAAGCGCCAAATCTTTCATAAAAAGTAATATAGAATAAACTATATAAATATAAAATATTCTATATTTTATGCAACAACGTGTGTAGCTTGAAGTCATTGTTTGTGTAAGGATGCTTCGTGAACATGATGGTTGTGATTACTGTCATAATTAGTAATCGCACCCAACAAATACACTGATTTGCGATGTTCAACCTGGCACCTCAAGCAGCACCCGTTCACGATTTGACGCACGGACCAGCCATCGTTACCTTCGCACATTTTTGAGGGAAGGAGACGACCCGGCACACGACTCCACCGCAAGCAACGCCATTTTAGTGAACATATTATTTTTATTGCAACAAAAAGATCTTCGAATAAATTTCAAAAACGGATTATTTCGCAGTAATAGAGCACGGCAATACTTAAAGGCGGCCCACATTCTAGCGCTCTACAAAGGTCCGGCCTAGTGATTTACCCACAAAACTGAGTCTTCCGCAACCTACTCAAGAGAGACCTTAATTGAAGGATTTTTTCCTGTTTCGCCCCGCAAAGTTGCTGCAGTGTGGGGTGACCACACAAAATAATATTTTTTCAACCTAGATTTTCTTCCTGTTTCGTCTCAAAAATAACAATAATGAATAATTTATTATTTATTCTTGGTTAGTCCCACTTTTTGTTCTTCATTGGTAGTAATTTATGTTTTGTACGGATATAGTACAAAATATTTTAATTAATTATGCCTTGCAATGCAGGCTGCATTGCAAGGCTTAAACTATATAAAACTCTCAACAAGTTTGATGCATTTCACTCAGTTCTCGAACAAAACCAATTTCGAGAACTCGTGTTACTATCATCGCACTGTCGGGGCAAGTAAAGGTTGCCATCACAAAAAATATACCATAAATTTTATAATTTATTCGTGTAGCAGACGGGTTAACGTTACACGCACGGCATTATACAAGCTCAAGTCTTTACCTCGCCGCTTCCTAGCTATTAAACAGTCTAGATAGTAAAATGTCGTTGTAAACCAAACTGAATGACCCTATTTTGAATGCTTAATCGCTTTTCGAAGATATAGCGCTTATTTATGGTTCGTTAAACTCCGAGGATTTTAATACACCTTTGTCTAGTTATTGTATTGAATTTTGTGCTAACAGTTTTATTTGTTTTTGTTCATGATCAGCAGATCGGTATGTGTTAGAACTTTGACTATGAGATCTTTGTGCCTGTTGAGCGACATGTTGAGGTTTTTGTTCAAGAGCAACAAACCTCCGCTTCCAGATTAATTGCCGTGAAGAGTGGTTGCACGTGTTAGTTTCCGTTTCTGAGTTTAATGCAAGATTATATCGTAGAGGTGCAGGAAAGCAGGCACTTTTATTCGCTTTCATCATCAGCAGGAAGACGTCCACTGCTGGACAAAGGCCTCCCTCAAAGATTTCTACGACGATTGTGCGCTGCCTTCATCCAACGTATTCCGGCGATCTTGACCAGATCGTCGGTCCATCTTGTGGGGGGTCTACCAACACTGCGTCTTCCGGTACGTGGTCGCCATTCGAGAAATTTACTGTCCCAACGGCCATCTGTCCGTCGAACTATGTGCCCTGCCCACTGCCACTTCAGTTTCGCAATCGTTTGGACTATCTCGGTAACTTTGGTACTCCTACGGATGTCCTCATTTCTGATTCGATCTCTTGATCACTGGTTGAAAACTACTACTTCAGACACTGTGGTAATTTGCTTAGATGAACCTAAATCTCAGTATTCCAAGCAATAACCGTTATGAGTATAGATAGATAAAGATAGCCTGATTGCATTTTGTTATGCTATATCATTTATTTTTTTATTTTTTACAAGCTGTGATTTAAATCAACACTACTTCGTCAGCGTGGACGTAGATCTATATCAGCCTGTTATTTTTTAAAAACCCAAAATTAAAGTTCTAGTCGCGGCTCAGACTATTTCTACAGATATAAAAGTTGTAAAAGGGCTCTGCTGGCAATCCTACTTCTCAGTTGCAAAGAATCTAAAGACCAGACAGCCACTAGGACTAGATTATGTAAGCCTATGGGCTTTATTGGTATTAGTGTCATTGCTATGGCAATGACACTAATACCAATACCAGTTCATCTCTCAGAGGGGCATTTAATTGCATGATCATTGGGAGGCTCCTTTGCACAGGAAGCCGGCTAGATAATGGGTACCACAACGGCGCCTTTTTCTGCCGTGAAGCAGTAATGTGTAAACATTACTGTGTTTCGTTCTGAAGGGCGCCGTAGCTAGTGAAATTACTGGGCAAATGAAACTTAACGTCTCAAGGTGACGAGCTCAATTGTAGTGCCCCTTTTGAGTTTTTTAAGAATCCTGAGCGGCACTGCATTGTAATGGTAGAAATCAGTTACTATCAGCTAAACGTCTGCTCGTCTCGTCCCTTGTTTTCATAAAAAAAGGCAATGTTAGGGATATAATTGACATCAAAAAGAATTCAAGGAAATAAATTTAGTGATACATCGCGATAGATTTGCTTTAACTTTCACTCAATCTTCAGAGAGCAAGATCTATGTTATAACATTACTGAACATTTTGTTATGAAGAAATAATATGCATAATTTTATACGACAATTAATATAAACGTAAAATTTATATGGAGATGACATTAATTATAAAAATTTAATGGTGGCAGGTTGACTTTATCGTATTTTTTATGTTCTAATGTATAAATCAAATATATATTTTATTATTATATTATTATAACACGTCGTTTTATTTGTATTGAAATGGTCAATTTAATGGTCAATTTTGTTTAGAAATTTACTACTTTCTACCGTTTTATGTAATTAATAATTTAATTTTAAAAGTTTACGAGAGTGAGTTAGTTTTCTCAACAATAATGACGTAAGTGTAATATGACTATAAGTTTTAAAGAGTGGTTTGGTCCTTAGAAGATTGACTATCATTATTAGTGAGGTGGTTGGTCCTGTAAAGAGGAATGAATAATTTAATTTGTACTGTCGGAATGACAAAATTTAAAATATCTATATTGAGTACAATAAGTTGCAAACTAGCCTATGATATCATGACAATATGAAAATTTAGGTGTAAATGGATAGGTTAAATAGTAAAAGGTGTTGACAAAACGAACAAAAACTTAGTTATATATAGTAGAATATAAGCAGATTAGGAAATATGAAGATGATAATACAAAGGCTATGTATAGAATTAGCAACTTGCACCAGGAAAGTGCTGAACAATAACTTAAAAATTATTGTTTTAACGCCTCCGGTAAGGCGACAATTTGGTCTGTTGTTCAAACTATACCCAACATTTCACAATATTCATATGAGCATAAGGTGAGAATTTAATCCACTGCTCATTAATATTTGTTTATACAATATTTTTTGTAATAATGAAACGGCCAAGCCGCATATTTTCTCTATGGTGTAGAGCTTGTGAAGCTAGGTCATGTAGAGTTAGGAGCTCTACGTGAGATTTAATATTTTTGGTGGGATTTCACTTCTTTTTGTAAGGTACTTGTGACAATATTTTTTTATTATTTTTTCTTTTTTTGGGATGTATTGCCTGCACATCAGAGGAGCCTTTTTATATCCCACTCTCTATCATGTATTTTTTTCTTTTTTGCTTTACTTCTTATAATTAATGATAGGTCATGGCGGTACTTGGCTGTTAGGCGATTAACAAAATATGAGGATACAGTTTACGGTTTATTATTATTTTAGTAATTTAATCTATTTAAGCACAAATTTAACATTTCGTATTACAGGCTTTTAATGTTTTTATTATTCTGTATGTGATATGTGTCCAATTGTGTAGTGCCAGGTCTAAAAGAATTTAATTTATCTATTTATATTCAATTGATGTGCCTTATTACTACTAAAATAAATATTTATAAGGTGAACAATTTGCAAATCAGTCGCTCTGGACTATATAAGCCTGCCCAAAAGAGAAAGAGGATGACCCAATATCAATGACCAATGAGGATTTATCAATCTTAGCCCGTTAATTTTTTTGGACATTTTGTTTTAGCGACTACGTAAGCTGAGGAGGCAGGAAAAGATATGAAGTATACTTCGATTAACATCGCTAACTTTAACATTTAAATATTTAATCTTAATCAACATATTATCATATGTTTTTATGTTGTTTATAAAATATTACATTATTATTTTACTATATAATTTCAAGGAGTCCCTTTCTTAATTTTCAACCCAAAAATATCAAGAGTACCTAACGCAAAAATTCGACAAACCAATCTTTGTTGATTTTATAAAAACCGAATAAATTCTAATAATTTCCATGCAAAAGCTTACTCATATTATACTGTATATTAAAATCGGGTAAAATTTAAAACTTCACAGAGCTTCGTGAATAATTAAAGAAGCTAAGTGTACCCTGAAGCAGAACAATAAGTTTAAATATTTGTTCAGCTAATAGCAAAGCCATTTACACTAATTTGTTGAATCAAATTTCCCTGAAGGATATATTCAGGTACATGATTTTGGTGTGATAATAATTGTCAGTAAAACATTTCTAGTTAGAAGTTTATTTATTCAAAATACTAGCTGATGCCCGCGTAGATAAAGGGGATTTTAGAAATAATAAGCAAGTTTGAAATTGAAGATGATCTGATGTCCTATTCTAGTTCCGGTTCCCGTTTTCGCTCCCGTTCTCAACATATTATATGAATTTTATTTTGAGGAAGATTGCTGTTGAAAACTAAACCTACTACTGGAATAGTTATAGCTCATCGGCGTGAATTTCAGTTTTTCGCAAAACCCGTGGAAACCAAGGATTTTTCGGGGATAAAATGTAGCCTATGTCCTTTCCCAAACTCTACTCTATCGCTTTACCAAATTTCATCAAAATCGGTTCAGTAGCTACGGCGTAACAGCGTAACTAAAAACTTATATTCACATTTACAACATTAGTAGGGATGTGGAATCGGTATAGGTTTTATTAATCTAATTTAAAGTAGGCTTCATAAGATACATAATAGCTTCAAGGGTAAATGTATACACTTCTGTAATGAAGTCCCAGCCACAGTTCAGGCATTATCTATAAATAAATTTAAATGTTTTATAAAAAAATGGCTCCGTCGTAAATCCTATTACTCCACTGCTGAATATCTAAATGATCGGACAGCCTGGGACTAGATTGTGATTATTTTATAGCGATAGAAATGACTGTACAATATTATATTTTTATTGAAAAGAGCGCAAAAAAATGTTGGGGGAGTTTCTTGCGCCACTTCTTCTCTCTCAGAGTGCCATTTGTTTCCGAAGCGGTAGTAGTATCTAGTAGTTATCAGAAATAACATCAAAAAGAATTCTAAAGGAATCAATTTTGAGAAAAAAAATGCCTTCTATGCCTTTAACGAGTATCTTAAAAGGTGAAGAAATCTAAGTAAACTTCCTATATTTTTTTATTTGTGAATAAAATATAAATCAATCTGCTAATTAAATTGTAACTTGAAATAATTACGATATTTAGAATTATGTCAGCCTCAGAAGGCTAACAGATATTTGTTGAATTATCTTTACATATAAATAAAATTGGAGTGCCTGTTTGTAATATTGAAATAACCGTTTTCTACTACATGTTTATGAATATATATGCAGTAGATACACCAAAATAACATTTTTTACAATTTTTGTCTGTCTGTCTGTTTGTTCCGGCTAATCTCTGAAATGGCTGGGCCGATTTTGACGGGACTTAATTGGCAGGTAGCTGATGTGATAAGGAGTAACATAGGCTACGTTTTTTTTTTAGAAAACTTCTTTTATTTTGAAAAAATAAAGTAATGTTGCAATGTAAAAGAAACGGTCTCACTCTAAAAATAATTTATATGGCAAACGAACATCTGCCGGGTCAGTTTGTTGTACCATAAAAATTTAAATAGCTAAAACTTTCAATGGGCAGTAGTTCGGTAATATAGATATTTTATAATTATTTTAAAAGAAGAAGAAAAGATATGAAAGCCCGCTGAGTTTCTTGCGCCCGTTTTTCTCAGTTCTGAGGTATACCATTTCGAATAGGAGCTAGTTTTTTGACGTTAAATAAGTGATTTTAATTTTTTATGATAGTAGGGGACGAGACGATCAGGACGTTCAGCTAATGGTAATTGATACGCCCTGCTCATTACAATGCAGTGCCGCTCAGGATTCTTGAAAACCCCAAAAATTCTGAGCGAACAATTATGCTCATCATCTTGAGACATAAGATGTTAAGTCTTATTTTCCCAGGCGCCCTTCAGACCGAAACACAATAATGCTTTACACATTACAGCTTAACGGCAGAAAGAAGCGTTGTTGTGGTACCCATAATCTAGCTGGCCATAGGAGCCTCCCACTGGTGGATCATATATTAAGTAAAAAAAAATAAATTTGAATACATAATCCAAAATAACTTTGGCCTATATCAGTCATCATCCAACTTCTTTTATTTAAATAGTAACAAAATTTGTACAATTTAAAAAAAAATTAATGTTCATATGTCGGCATATGATCGGGTCCCCAGAATTCCTCTTCTTCAGCTTCAGGAACTGGCATCCATTCATGTCCTTGGTATAAATATGACTTTCCACCGCGACCTTTGAACCCCAGTCGTGCCGCCTCGACCTGTATATCCTTTTTTGGTGGAATATGTTTTTTTCTTGCTAACAGATATACTCTTGTTGTCTGGAATATTAAAGAGTGTTTATTTTATAAAAATCGTTTTTTGTTTAAGAGAACACAACAAGAGTGTTCATTTTAAAAAAATGTGATATTCCCTCTATGTTATATTATGTATATATTATACAATAAGCAACCCTCAGCCATAACTTATCTATAATGTTACTACTACATATACCAATAGAAGGCTATTTTTCCCCCAAAAATAATTTGACGTATTCGTGCATTTAAGAAATAAGTATTAAAAAAATCATCAGTAATTTTATTTCTTTTGGCCGAGAATATATCTGCCGTCGAACAACTCTTACGCGAAATTAGGTATATTTAAACATTCCGTTCCGGGAATGATCGCGCGGTATGCCTCAGACCGGCGTGAATTTAGGCGCCCTCGCAGCGTTTTGTCAATGCGTATTATTTTAAGTGTATAGATTGCTTATAATTCGGATGATTTGAGTGAATGTATCTGAAAGCTATTGAAACAAGCTATAAGACCATGCAAAATAAACAAAATATGGGTCAGAACTTGGTGAGGGACTACGTACGAATCTTACGTATACAGCTTTATAAAACAGTTCCCTGGGTCGAGTTGGAATAATTTATTCTACAACAGCGACTTTTAGTGCAATCAAACATTATGGTTTTCTATTTGTAACTAGACTTAACAACTAATATCTCAAAATAATGAGCGTAATTGTTTTCAGAACATTAAAGAAGAGTTCTTACGACTCGCCCCAGTACCTTTAGAACCTAAAATACAACACTTCTACTTATTCTTATTTTCTTACTTACATTGCAAACCATTAAGCCAATGTAACGGCCATTGGCGACTTGCTTGAAACGAATATCTATTGCTTCAAGAATATCGCCATGTTCCATATCTGAAATCGGTTGTGGAATGGTCAGTTTGCGCATTGGAGAATCGCGTTGATTTAACTAAAGCATTCGATAATGTGCACTACGAAACATTGTCAGTGATAACCTTGACAAGCATTAAAGAGCTTACTAGGAAGGAAAAATCCTCAATGTTAGAATAGAAATATATATATTTACCAAAGGGTATGAGGCATAAAAAGGCATAAAGGCAGGTTTTGTTAACTGTTATAGCATTAACCATGCCATAGTGACACTTTAAACAATATGTTTAATTGTAATGATATGTTTGATTTCATAATGAAATTCATACTAATTTTTATGTATCTGTCTTGTTGGCTGTTCCTTTATCTGGAACTAATTCGGGATATCAATCCGGGTCGTGGTTACCGTAAAGTTGCATGTCAAGGATAAGAGAGTGGTTGTGAAAACCAAAAAAATTACGAGCACTACAAATTAAAATTTAAAGTTATACAATAATTATGCTTTATTTATATTAATTATATTTACATTCACCTCGAAGGGAGCAAGAGTTTAATCCCGTATAGAAAAATAATAATATATATAAAAAGGACCATTATAACAGACTAGCTGACCCGGCAAACGTTGTTTTGCCATATAAAGTATAATTCACGCGATAGTTTTATAAGTAATAAAATATTGCCTATATTATAGCCTGTACATCATTTTGTTCTATTGTCAATAATTTTTGCAGCGCACGCAAAAATAGGTTTTCGATTTTACACCTTGTGTTACAAAATAGCAATTTTATTACGGATCCCTAATTTTGAAAAAAATAGGGATCCACAGCCTATAGCCTTCCTCGATAAAAGGACTACCCAACACTGAAAGAATCATTCAAATCGGACCAGTAGTACCAGAGATTAGCGCGTTCAAACAAACAAACAAACAAACAAACATTGCAGCTTTATAATATTAGTATAGATATAATCATATAATCATAATATACCTATAATAATAAGTGACGTACCTTTGTATGGCGTGTACATTAAGTACTGACCCCTATCGGTCACCTCTACTAGTAGACTCATTACGTTGTTATTTTTTGTCATTAATAACAATTTTGCATTCCAATTAAATTTTTGTACTAGACGTGGACTTAAAATTTTCTTCATGAAGTAAATTTGCTGGAGAATCGTTAAAATCATAACATTAATTATATTATTAAACTATTTCAGGCAACTTACTTTGAAAGCAATAATCTTATTGAAAAATAAATAGAAAAAAAAAATCTTGAAGTATCTTTTTCAATGGTACTTGCATCATTTACTAATTAAAATAACATGTTTAAATCACAACGGTAAGGGTAGAATTGATATTAAAATATATTCTATGCAAGTATTCTTTCATTTAAATATAACACTTTTAAACGATTAAAACACGTGTACATGTAACTGTGTTTTAACATTAGATTTTTGCGTAAAAGTTACATTTTTATTATTATTTTAGGTAACCCGACGTTTCAAGACCTTTCCAGATCTCGTTTTCAGGGGCAATGTAAAAACACGGTTACAGTATCACGTGTTTTGATCCTTTAAAAGTGTTTTATTTAAATGTGTTACACTCGCGTTTTAAATGATTTTATCTTATTGTTTTTTGTGCATAAGCCATTTAATAAAATATAAGATTTTGTTACTTTTCCTTTATAAATATGAATATAACTCAATAAATTACTTACCTCATGAGTTGGTATTGCAAATGTTATCGTTAGAAATGGTTGGGTTGGGCCCCAGTAATAAAACGCAATCCATTTTGACAGTAAAACAGAATCTGGATTGAATCTAGCAAACTTACTAAATTCTTCACAAGAAGTCGTTTCATTAATATGAAAATCAGGACCCGCTTTGGTACATTCAACAGTTTTAATTAAAAATAAACCTAATAATAATGTATTTATTCGTTGGCTCATATTGAATATTTTTTGGCAATTATATATACAGTAAAACAATGAAAATACATAATTAGCAGCGATGTTATCACTAATACTAGAATCAATTGGACTGTTATATTTGACAATGCTAATACAATATGTTGCTAGTTGTTGCAAAATATGTGGTGTTGTTTAGACATAACAATGTTTACGTGCAAACAACGGAAATCATCAAATAGTTCTATCAAATTATACTTCACGCAAGAGTACTTAGATCTACTGGTGTTCGTTGAACAGACAAATATTTCCGAGATTCTAGTTTCATTCTCTGTTCTCTTTGTACCTGTGTTAGATAGTTCTCATGATCAATATCTCTAAATACTGGGTGCCCTTCACCATTGAAATTCAAAACAGCTGCTTCTTTTTCCATTTCGGATTCGATTTTTGGGCCAGTATCAGCAATACTCATGAGGACAGCATAAGGTTCATTACAATACATCAAAGCTAGGTAAGGATCAACTATTTTCAATCTTAATTTTATAACAGGATACGTAGAATTACTTTCTGGAAAAGTAAAGAGTATGTAAATGGGTTGGGTATAAAAACAATCATGATATATTTATTACAATAGTGATATAGCTTAAGTGACTAATTTGAAAATGTTAAATTTTAGCCAATGAATTCACGTAGTGCTTTGGTGCGGTAATTCTGCCACATGCCATTCAATACAGCTCCTTTTTTAATTGTAATTATGTTTGAATAGTTATAGATAGCCGATAGGGTATAGTGTAGGGTATAGTAGGGTGGTATACGTATCAAACTATTGCAGACTGTTTGTCTGCGATGTTAATCAAGGAACGGCGTTAACATAAAATTGAAAAATTTCAACAGGGCAAAGACCACGGTTGTAAGGGTTGTGAATTGCGGATTGTGTTTTTTGACCCTTGTTTGTAAATGTAACCAGAACTCAAAATAAATAATGATAATAAGCCACGCAATATCAATCATTATCTAATAGGCGGGTTTGATAGCTAACATCAACATAACCCAATTAACTGATAATTTCAAGAAAAATTTCAATTTGACACATAATTATTTTAATTTTTACCATATACCACCGCTTCGGAATAGTTAGTTATTTGAGGTAAAATGTAAAAGTAATGTGGCAAAAAACTCAAAGCCACTTATTCAAATCAACATTTGCAGCTTTCGCAATTTAAAAATATCTTAACAATCTATTTATTCAATAATATTCAATCGTCTCGACTTATTTGAGTATGTTAGTTAAATTTAATGTAATAAATAAATAATTATAATTTATAAATTAAATTTATAAAAACCATGAAAAAACAAGCACATCAAGTCGTAAATAAATGGATATATGATTCCAGCAGTTTATTAACATAATGTAAAATAACTTTTAAGGAACACAGCTTTAAACTTATTTGTTACCAAGAAATCAGAATCAGGATTGACAGGCTCTACAAATAGCGCCCGTTTACCAATCATCGCTATATTTTAGAAATGGTAACGACCCAAGATGTCGCACCGACCAAATGAAAATCATGTCGGTACCTTTAATGTTCATATTCCCGTCAATTTCCACAAAAACATTCCATTAGTGAGCAAAATTAGGTGTTTTCTAAAAATTGTTAAAGAAGTTGCTTACGTTTGATTGAATCTGGCACTTCCTGATGAGTGATTGCATAAAATAAGCCCTTTCTATCTCCCGCAATAAGTAACTTCTCAATTTCTTCACTCAATAGTATTTTTGGTTGTTTCCAATCTATATTTCTGGTGTATGGTCCATACTCAGTTTGATAATGCTGTACTACCTGAAGATATAATAAAAAAAATCTAAAACTGTCTTGTAAGTATATTGTAATGTTATATTTTAATTTTAGATAGAAGTCCAAGGACTTAAATATTTTTTGATATTTGGATTGAAATTATTTATCCTCAAAGATACATAACAGCTGTTTGTCCTCATTACCTCTTATTTAAGAAAATAATAATGGTTCAGATAAAATGGTCAGATTGCCATCTAAATACAATGTCAATGTTACTAAAATAATCACAAAGTGTGGTGTTGGTAATTTGTACGAAGTAAAATTATAACAATGCTTACCTTTTTTGTAGGATATGTAAATCTGTGAATTCGTGCCATTCCCAGGTCCCGATCACTCCATAAATAAAAGGGAAGCCAATCTAAATTTACTATATCATTTGGATGAAATAATGCTTTCTTTGCAAACTGATCACATGTTGTCCAATTTATATTCTTTTGTTTAGATCCTACTAGAGAAAAAAAATTTTTATCAAAAAATTCCCTTAACTTTCGATCGCTTATTAGAGGTTTGCCTATTTCTTTTGTATTTCCATCTATATTTTGTAATTTCTTTAATTGTCTCCGATTCGGGCGAACAAAATTACTCTCCAGAATTTTTTCAAAATCATAATACATTTGAGGTCTGGTTCCATTTGAACTACCAAATTGTTCTCCCAAAAATGTATCTCCATGAGTTTTTTTCTGATTATATATCATTTCTTCACGTGCACTAAGAAAACTGGGACGTTCTTTTGCGATTTCCGTGATTTGAGATGCATCTTTTTGAGTAAAACTAGACTTCTTTAGCTCTTCGTCTATTGGCAACCCATAAGTATGTGGCGTATTCCTAACGCGATCTCTGAAAACGTGACCAAAATCACTTGAAATCGATTCACTCTTTTCTTGTCTATCTTTGTTACGAGATTCATTACCCTCTCTCGTAAGGGAACTATCTTTTAAAATGAAAAATGAAATTATTAGCAAAAAATAAACCTTCATGTTTCCCGGTTACTTATAACTGTTGTGACTTTATATTTATAACCTGAATGTGGATAGTAGCAGATGGATAAACCTTTTTAGGTGAAAAAATTGATTTACTGCCACTAATTTTAACATACCTTGGAACTAAACATACCTTGTTGTATTCCTCTACCTAGATTGATATCTTGCTAGGAAATAGCCGACGCTGGTCAAAATTCCAAATATTTATTTTATATACTACTGAGCAATATGTACCTTTCTTACTTTTGTTATAGAAGATGTCTACTTTTAAATGACATAGATTTTATATATCGACATTATGGGGCACAGGCCATTACATTTTTTGTCTATTTCCTTCTTGTGTGTGACTGTGTGTGTATTTTGTCTTTTTTTCTTAGAAAAACATTATTTACTTCAAACCACCTGACCAAACTAGAAATTGCCTCATTTACCTCTTCAAAGCTCAATTGCCTGCGAATAACTTCAAAAAGTTCCTAAAGATGTGCCATCCGCAAATAATATAATTTCATGATTGTCAATACGATAGGGGAAGTCATTAGCATAAAAAATAAGAAAGAGAAAGTGACCTAGAATTAAACCCTGTGGCACGCCGATAGTGACTGCTGCTGATTTCACACTATTCAGAACTAAATGATTTTAAAAGATAAATACCATGATTTTAAAAGATCCAGAGCTTTAACCTCTGACACCGTAATGGGATAATTTCCCATGCAGATTTTCATGGTGAACACAGTCAAATGCTTTAGATAAGTCACAAAAATCCCAAGCGCTTTTGCAAATCTTCTTAGGATTCAATAAAAAATAATTACAAAATAACCGATCGCTCCATACCCACTTTGTGCAAGCCAATCCCATTCTACTATTGTGATTTAATATCGACTTCGAAAAACACATGTGAAAAGCCGTAAAATTAGTAAAGTGTCTAACAAAATAGAAATTTGAATTAAAAAATTGAACCCATTATGTTACCCACACCTTTCCGAATCATTGTCGGAATTTGATCTGTCATCCGTATTGTTTTACAAACACTTACTGAGTGGACGACGGCCGCTATTAATTTTCAACAACAAAAATGTAACTTGACGGTTTTATGTTAGTTATCAAGGAACAAGCCACTCACTAGTTGTTTTATTATGAGCAATCAGCGCTACGAATAACGTATTGCCGATTAAGTTTTTATTTAAATTTCATCAGTGCCAATCCCGAATACTCACAAGGAGTAATTTTACAGAAACTGTACGATATTATTGTGACAAATAATATGTACCTATAGGTACAAATCGAGTTATCATTTCGAACCTTTTCAGGAAGGGTTCAGCAAAATCGCAAAATCCAAAATGGCATTATAACAATATGATTCAAATTCCATTTATCTTACCTATTCCCTGGAATCGAATATCTGATTTTCTATATTCAGTCTATTTCCTATCTGACTTTCAGGTTCAACACATAGGCATCTATAGAGCGTACTAATACTTTGGTCAGACTTTACTTAGGTAAAACTTTGCTGAGGGTTTAGCATAACATAATCTTTGATTTATACTCATCTGAGAGCTGAAATTATACTGTGCTTCAGCTAAGACAGCCCAATGCAAAAGTTAAGTTCATGTTTTATCACACTCTGCTATGTTTTACATAATTAAAGTCTGAGCAAAGTACGCTTTATAGATCACAGCTTTAGTGATTTTTGTGAAAAAAAAATATGTCAAAAAACAAATCAGAATAGACAGATACACAAGAAACAACTATAAGTTGAATTGCAACAGCTGTCAGTTGAAATCACGAAGTATCTGTTGACTTGCGACCGTCTTCAATAACCTATCTATCCTTAGTTTAACTTAGAGGTAGACAATTCTATCCTTTTACGCTTACTTACATTTCAATAACCTATCGACAGATAGCATTGAACTATAACTAATAATATAACCATATTGGACATAACTATGGATAGATAAGATCTTGTCGTTAATCGGTGATTGCAATGTCGGATACATTATTACTGATACATAACTAGAGATACGTTATTAAAAACGGCCGTTAGTCTAATTGCCTGACTTACTAATTTATTCAGGAGTGGAGTTTGAGCTCGCTATATCAAAACTTAGGACTTACTTATCGAATAAATATGGTAAGGATACTAAACCAAATTAAAAACTAAATAAATAAGATATTATAAAATATCTATTTATTCTTCCATATTTTTATTGAGTAGTAAATTAATTTAATCATCGACATCAATATAATTTTCAACCTCATTATCAACGTAACTATCAAGATCTTCATCATCTTTAAAACTGTCTAGGTCTGGAGTTTCTAAGTCCTCAATTCCCGAACTATTATATTCTCCCCTAATTCCAAGTCTCGATGCTATTTCCTCTACCTAAAATAATAATTATTCTTCATTTACTTTGCATTGGTTACTTTAGTTACATAAGACTTTGTTTATAAAAACAAATAAATTTCAATATGTCGAAATTTAAATGGTTTCAATATTACCCAAACCTCCTTTTTCTACTGCCAAGCAGATAAAATGTGCAAGTACTAATAGTATTTCAGTTTAAATGCCTCCATGAAATTACTAAATAAAATTGGCTTCTGAGAATTACACCCAAAAGATACAGATAAAATCTTTGTTTAAATAAGCCCGACTATGCGCTTTTGAATTGTCTAAGCCATATTATCCTCGGAAAAAGATGAGGCCATGAGAACTATAAAGTAAAGACAATCCTTGCCACCCTTTTGAATCAAGAAATTAAAACTGTTAAACATGCTATACAAATCGATTTCTACATTTTACAGTTTTTGTATCAAATAGATCATGGAAATAATTATCTTTGTATAAATATAATTTATGCCACAGTCACCACATCATCAACCTTAAGAACTTGACTTGTGTGTATATTAAAGTTTCAAGAGGTTTATAATTTTCAAAATTCCAAAGCAGCAATTATATTAGATAATAATATATTTTAAATATTGTAGTAAACAGGGTGTTTACTTACCATCAAGTAAATGTCTTGCTCATAATGCCACACATCTTACCAAAAAAAATGATCGGCAGTAAAAAATAAGGTTATTCTAGAAGTTAGAGATCAGAATCATGGAAATCTGCGCCAAGTTTAAATATATTAGGTCCCCTTAGGTACCATCATCATGGAGATATTTATCATTCTGCAGGCAGAGGACATGTTTGTTAAAAAGCACACTTACGTCACTTTCATTAATTTTTGTCTCCAACGGAGCTGCGGCATATCCCACTCGATATTTACAATTCAAGATACCAAGGTAACCAGGATAAACCAGTTTCATCCCAAAATCATGAACCTTGAAGTGTCGAACTAAAAATGTTAGAAAAATACATTATATTTAATACGTCATAACCAGTGCTAATGAATAATGAACCAGTGTTATAACAGATCCAAAGTTACTTTAATGTTATACTTGTATGTCAAACTCTCCCTGTTAATAATGCTATGAATCGGTGTGCTACTTATGCACACGCATCCCTAATAAATATAATGTATACGAATTTTACTATATGCCAAAATTTATGAATTTAACTTAATTTTGTATATTTAATCCCATTAGCGAGAGAAATTACTTAAAAATAACAAATTGTTTTAACAGATTATAGGCTTTACTTCTTTAAGAGTCCTGTGATATTTTGCTGAGGGGGTCCAATTATATTATAATATAAGGAACTATATATAATATTAAAATAGATTATAATATAACCAAAGTTGCCGACACAGACCAAATGATTGCGAAACTGAAGTGGCATTGGGCAGGGCACATAGTTCGACGGACAAATAGCCGTTGGGGCAGTAAAGTCCTCGAATGGCGACCACGTACCTACCAAGACGCAGTGTTAGTAGGCCCACAAGATGGACCGATGATCTGGTCAAGATCGCCAGAATACGTTGGATGAAGGCAGCGCAGGACCGATCGTCGTGGAAATCATTGGGGGAGGCCTTTGTCCAGCAGTGGACGTCTTCCGGCTGATAAAGTTGATGATAAGGAAATAAAATTAAAGAGGCTTTTAAAGTAACCACTGCTCTACGAATCGGATATCCAAGATGTATATAGAATAATCGACTAGACTTTAATACACTTTAAACCTTCTAAGGCTTCTACCAAAGACGACGTCTAGGTACTTTTTTAAATTCATTTTCAAAAATAATGAATTTAGTTTTCATACATTGAAAAAAGTAATAGAAGATCGATCATTTTTCTTTTGAAAACAAAACAGAAAGTCCCCCCTTTTCTTTCCCTCAGTTATATAAGCTTTGGATGGTGATAGCTCGTGTGACAGAAATATTATATGCCAATGGACAATTATCCTTATTTATCGAACTTATAGCACAAAGACTCCTGTATTATAGAGGGCGAACTCTATCAAACACCAGTAGCAGCGATTGTTTAAGATATGTTGGGTTTATTACTAGACCAATTACGATAGGTTATAATTACCTGACTAATGAGCATTCAGTGCCACTCGCCCGCTGACCTCACTTGGTTAGCTGATTTGTATGCATTGCGAATATTATCGGTATTAGGAGCTATATGGTCGATGTCTTTAGTACTTTTTGTACTACAATGTTGTTGTGTAAATAGGATATGACTAATAGTAACATAGACAAACTTACACTGAAAGGCTACACTAGGCACCATACTAAACTTGCCAGAAACATTTGTGCTTATAAACAGTGCACTCATATCTGCTGATGACTCCATAAAAAGAACTGATCTGTTCCAATCCACAGGCGGATCTAGATCAGTCAGCTCTGAACTAAATCTCTCTATTAGCTGAAAATGGTATATAATTTATAATTCAATGAATATTTATATAAATTATTTCAACAATCAGTGACTTTACAAAAGTTTTCTTATTTTAAGAATATAAATTTTGTTTCTTTTATGTAGATATCACTTAGGAGAAAATAAGATTCTCTTTGTCGGGCTTATTGTTCCCATCGACCTAAAAAATTGCCTTGGTTACTAATTTTTTTTAATGAATATAAGGGAAGAGACAATTAGGTCGTTCAGCTATTTTTATTATGAACATAAGGGACGAGACGAGTAGACGTTCAGCTGATGGTAATTGATACGCCCTGCCCATTACAATGCAGTGCCGTTCAGGATTCTTGAAAAACCCCAAAGATTCTGAGTGGCACTACAACTGCGCTCGTCGTCTTGAGACATAAGATATAAAGTCTCATTTGCCCAGTAATTTCACTAGCTTCACGGCGCCCTTCAGACCGAAACACAGTAATGCTTACACATTATTGCTTAACGGCAGAAATAGGCACTGTTGTGGTACCCATAATCTAGCCGGCATCATGTGCAAAGGAGCCTCCCATTGGTAGATGCTGTTTTTGGTGATCCACAGCTGAAGCGCCCTGCACATTACAACACAGTGCCGCTCAGGATTCTTGAAAAACCCCAAAAATTCTGAGCGGCACTACAACTGCGCTCGTCACCAGTAATGTACTAAGAACAGTTAAAATCGTAATAATAAATAAATAAATAAAAATACAAAATAATAAAATCGATCTATACCTTATATTTATAGTTTACCTACATTTGTCCAATATTGAGTATTATTTATATATTTATTGAATTTTGTAATTTGTAATTGTTTTTTGAAATATTATAATTTTCCTCTCTTATTAAGGTTTACATGTAATAATGTGTAATTATATTTTTTTATGTAACAATATTTGGAAGTCCTTATAAAATGTAAATCCAAACATGAGTACTTACAAGAGGATATGCTAAGCTGAATTTAGCAATAAAAGGAACACCACCTTGATAGTTCCAATAGAAAAATGATTTCCAGTCAATGCCTATCACAGTTTGTGGATCAAATGTTGTGTTAGCCAAAAACTCTTCGCAAGTAGTCCCGTTTGAAATGAGAGACTCTTCATCGTTTGGCGCGGATAATGTTTCATCTGTGCTTGTATTATTTTCAAAATCGCTTTTATTTGCTGACAATACAGTTATGATAACAAAGAAAATAGGTAAACACATTAATTTTTTAGGACACATAGCTCGGCGATTTACGATGCAAATGAATTTCACTGTACATTGGTACAAATTTTATTTAATATTTACACAACAATGTTTTGTTTACAAATATTTGGTAAATATTTTTATCAAGTGCTTGTTTGTGATATTATAGTAAATTCAGTTCACTGTGATGTGTAAGTAATTACATATAAATCATAAGTTGGTATTATTGGTATTTTTTCTTAATGAAAAAGGAACGTCTCTCTAGCTGTTCGTTATCTTTGCAAGAAGAAAGGAAAAAAAAAATTATTCGCTTAGGTCACAATGGCACTTATGAATGTCAAACACTTTTTACCAACAAATGGCAAGAAACGCATTGCCACTAATTTTAAAACTATATTTACAATATATTTTATACAAATTTATGTAAAGTGATGCACCAAATTTACTCACATGTTTTGACTTTGGTGAGTAAGTTAAAAAAGAAAAAGAAATGATTAATCATGAAAAAAAAATCAAAAGAGTAACGAGTACACTAAATGTGTCAATTTGCACTGTAACTAAGGAAAGTTATGTATGTGTATCTATATATATAATGAAAATGGTATTTGTTTGAGGCTCAATCGCGCCTAAACCACTGGTCGTATCGGCATGAATCTACGACCAATCGATGCGAAATTTATCCTAGGTGGTTTATGGCTACCTATATTTTTATTGAATTTGTAATAAGATGAATAAAATTTTATTTATTTCCTTTTAAAATTCGACCAGCGAAGCGGACGGGAACGGCTAGTTTAAACATAAACTGGTAAATTATCAAAATAAAAGATAAAAATCCCCGAAGACAGGACCCCCCAGGCACCACAAGCAGCGCCCATTATTTCTTCGTTTTCTTTCTGTCCTTCTGTGTCAAGTGTCTTTTTCTTAGAAACGTGTTGGCAAATCAAGTTGAAATTAACAAGCAATTATGTGTGCCTTAAAGAGCTATAACATATTAAGCTAACTTCTGAATTAAGTAACGAAGGCCTATCAATGACAAAAATGTTAAAAAAAAACCGTTAGGATACTCTAGGATACTTCCTGTCATAACATTTGGCGAGTAAAAATTACTCAAAAGGTCGCCAGTACAGGCAAGATGAAAATCAATAAATATTTTTGTTTAACATTGCAGCGTATAAGAGTGCTAGAAAAAGACCTCAGACATATCAAAAATCCGCCATATTATGTTGTTGGAATCGTATAAATTAATACTATACCATATTGATACTATAACTTTTAGATAAATTATATTAATAGCAGGATCGGGGGTGTCTAAAGAATAAATTGCCTTACATTTTTTACTAAATGAAACAATTTGTTTCTTTAAATAATAAATACAAAAAAAATCCAATTCCTATAACATTATATTTAGCATTTTAATATAGTAAGAACCTCTCGTTCTCAAAGCTTCTAGAAATTTCCAAGTATCCCTATTCTTTGCAGTCTCCATCTACTGTTTGCCAGCCACTAATATGATATCACCACACCAAGAAGTTGATGATCGACCTCTGATTCAAGTGCCTTGTGGCCCTTTCCAATAAATAATAATTCAATGAGATATTTTATGGATTCTTTTAATTTTCAGTATACTTCTCGCTAAGTCTCGTTGATATGATCTAATTGTATAATTTATCCTATGTGTATACTTCCAAGTTTGACTTGCTTAGGAAAGAAGAATAATAGAACGAAAAAAACGTCTTTTCTTTATCTCGTATCTTTTTCTGTTTTAATCGGAGAAAACTAACCGAGTGGGTCAGGTCACGGAAAAAGAGGATCATCATCATCATTCAGGGCCAGGAGACATCCTAAAGAACGATGGACATCGGGGTACCCACATAAAAGATTAAGAAAGAGAAGTCAAGGATGACTTGGAGACTGCTGGAGGAAATCTTTACAAGGTTCGATAGATCATCAATGTAAATAAAGAAACAGAATGGGCCAAGAATAAACCCTTGTGATATTGAAAGCAGTCCCAGGATATCTTCTACTATTCACAAAGACTCAGAATTCTAATTGGGAAAATATGAAATCATAAGAGTTCTTTTTCTGCAATAGTGACATAGTTACCTTACTATCGTTGAATGTTAAACTCAATCATAAGCCTTACATAAATCAGAGTAAATACCAAGTGCATTGCTTCCTCCGAGGATTCTGGAATATTCCTGATAATCCCACCGAGTGCATTCGTAATTAAAACTCCCTTAGTAACAACTGTTACATATTATGAAGTAACTAATTAGAGATAAAGTAAGTAAGTTATTAATTTAGCTTTAAATATTTTTTCAGAACCGTTGATACGGGTCGTTAGCACCGATACAAGCAGTTAATTGTTTTTTGTATGCATTTCTTTTTCATGTCAAATTAATATTTTGTTTCAATAAAATTGACTCAGCAACGCTGGTGGAGGAAAAACACAAAAAAAGGCAAATTCGACGCAGATTATTTATTATATTAGATTAGATTAATATCATATCCTATATAAACTAGCTTGATCTCTTGGTTTCACGGGATCCAGTTAGTTTATAAAGTGAAAGAGACATATCAAACAGTAAAATTTTTATTTTACAAAGAACTCTTCTCCTTTATTCTTATCTTTCACACACGCTGGGAAACCATCACCAAGGCCCAGGGTTGCAACGGTAGCTTGGATTTCAGATCTGTATGGTATTGTATCAAATCTTGCAGCTAATGAGGCACCTCCTATGTGACAGTCTACCATCAGGAGAAATTTTCCCTGTTGTAACAGCTTTAGTTGAAATTTCAACAGGGGTACCGGATCCTTGACTGGTAAAAAATCTGAAATACAAATTAAGGAATTCATAAGTCATATAGATACAGATTGTAATATTAATTTCTTGTAACTATTTCATTTGTCTGATATGAACTAGAACTCGAGAAACTGAGAAATAATTAATAAAAGTTTTCATTAAACCATTTTTTTCTGTTTGACGATTTGTTTGTATGTTTCTTTGCGTGTCACGTAGATGCCACTCAATCATGTCTAGTCAAGTCAAATAAACTTTATTCAATTAGGCTTAAACTAAGCGCTTTTGAACCGTCACTTCGTAAAAAGTTGAGCTCGTGAGAAGAACATACTCAACGGCCACTCTTTTCAATCAAATAGAGTATTTTACAATGGCTGTAAATTAATTTGCAAGGTGCTGCAATATATTTTAGTCGTGTTTAAATAGTATAAATTATTTCATGAAAAGTAATAAAAGATTAACTGTATAAATATTATCCATTGTACATTGGATGTATCAGCCTTTTGAGATTGAACTCATTGTTTGTGTATGGATGCTTCGTGAACATGATGGTCGTGATTACTGTCACAATTAGTATTTGCATCCAACAAATGCAATTATTTATTAACGAAAATAGGTCGACCGTTCACGAGTTAACGCATGGACAGGCGACATCACAGCAAGCAATGCCTTTCAGTGAGCATGACATGAGCATTGGAATCAAAATTGAATTTCTGGTAAATTATTTTTTTTCAAAAACATTTCGCATCATATGTTACTACTTACTGCCAGCGCGCATGACGTTAGGTACTCCAGTGAAGCTGCCAGCAGGGCCTTGATCGGCGAACAGCAGAACTTCATGGTTTGTATTTTCATTTAACAGCTGCAGGGTTGCCGCTTCCCATACTGGTTGTTGCTCCAGATATCCAGACATTTCAGTGAAAATACGACTAACTATCTGGAACAAGATTTATTATCCCAATTTTTTTAGTCCTTCAATGCACGTTGACATATTTTTTCGTAAGTACTGTCTGATCACCGCTGTGCAAAATTTATCGGCTTTTAGACGGGTGTACGCTCTGTCAGGTATCAAACCCATGAAATAAGGATGGACAGTTTCAGGTCAATATAAAAGAGATAATACTCATTTTGTATTTGTAGATAAATATCTAAGCGATTGTAGTGAATTTAATCTGAGTTACGGCACATATTTCCTTCACTACAGACTAATGAGAGTCAGTATGTAATAATATCTATTTTAAACTCAAAACATGCAATTACTAATAGTTAAAACTAAATCTATAAAAAAATAAGTATTTATAAATAATAAACATATTATATTTGATTTATCTAAACACACTACCGTCTACCATTATCCATACACCGTTGTATCAATGGAGTGATATAACTATAATAATTACTGTAAAAACTTACCCCCTTATTCATAATGGTCCGCTAACTTTAAACAGCCGCTTAGGAGTGTTTTTTCTCATTCTGACTTAGATCAATAGAAGAAGACAGAGTGAGAATTAGCAATGCTTTAAGTTAGCAGACTATTATGAATAAGGGGGTTAGACTTTAAAAAAACTGGAGTTGATAAATGCAATATCTATAATAACTTTACTAGATAAGCTAAAAAATCACGTGATTGATTCCGGGGTTGTTACGTTGTTTATATATAAAATTATGTAAAGTTTATATATATATACTTTGAATTCATTAATAATTAATGTTTTATTTATATCCACACTTGAACTGAATAAAATTTAACTAAAATGTACACTCGTTTTCTTAATAAATAAAAAAAGCAATTGAGTCTCTATCACCATATTAAGGTGTTCATTGTTCGTTGTTGAAGCTGGACTTAGCTTGTATTTTAAAATAGAAAAATGTTATTTGAATAATATACTTCCTTAAAACATATTATTATCTACCGTCAAAATTTTTTGATAAACTAGCAGTGTGACAAAACACACAATTGAAGTGATTGCCTTGATAAATGATTGACAAGGTGGTTATGGTCACAGTAGACATATGTTGGTGCCAAGACATTCCAAAAATTTGGTGTTAGTCGTATATTTGTATATCATACTATCGCTACATATACCAACACATCCTCTTTCAAATACCATAAAAGATCGTGGCCATCGCGTTGTGCTATAACAAGGAACGTTGTTAAAGCTGTTAAAGCCAGAATTTGCAAAAATCCTATAAGGAAACAAAAAAAAATATCCCGAGAAATGGTTATTCCCGCTAGGACTCTTCCGCATATGATCAAAGAAAATTTCAAACTTGGTGCTTATCATGGATACAAAGGGCATGCTCTAAATCAATCCCTACAGTTAAAGAGAGAGTGGGAGGCTTTGCACAGGATGCTGGCTAGATTATGGGTACCACAACGGCGTGTTTTTGCGATGAAGCAGTACTTAGGTCTGAAGGGCGCCGTAGTTAGTGGAAGAGTACTAGGAAAATGAGACTTAACATCTTATGTCTCAAGGTGACGAGCGCAATTGTAGTGCCACTCAGATTTTTTTGGGCTTTTCAAGAATCCTGGATTGTAATGGGCAGGCCGTATCAATTACCATCAGCTGAACGTCCTGCTCGTCTCGTCTCGTATTTTCATTAAAAGAAAAGTTAAATAGATTGGCTAGTTGCCTGCGCAGGTGAAAAGTACAGAAATATCAGTTTCACTCATGAAAAAAAATACACAAATGACGAGCACTATAACAATCAAAATGACAAAGTTTACGTTCATAGCTGACGACTTGTATAGCCGAGTGGTTAGGGATCCTACCTACAAAGCTAGAGGTCATGGGTTCGAATCCCGGTAGGTGCAAGCATTTATATGATGAATATGGATGTTTGTTTCCGAGTCATGGATGTTTAAATGTATTTATGTATGTTTATATGAATTTATGTATGTTTAAGTAATTATATTGTATTAAATATATCATTGTCTTGTAACCCATAACACAGGCTATATATGCTTAACTTGGGGTAAGATAATTTGTGTAAAAAGTGTAGTATTGTTATTATTATTATAGCTCCGAAGAAGGTACAAGTGGTCGGAAAAGTGCTTTCTTGGAGTTACAGAGCTTCATTTTTGTGAAAAATAAGTGAAGACTTCACCCAAGTATATCAAGAGACTGTCTTAGATCGTGTTGTAAAACCTCTTAGCAATACACTCTCTTAAAATTTACGTTGGACTTTCCATCAAGACTCAGCACCACAAAGCCCAACTTCCTAAGTTTGCTTGAAGCTGTTGAGATCTGAAGAGGCTCCCTCTAAGGCTCAGATCTGAGTTCTTTGGACTATATTATGGTCAATTTGAAAAGGCATGGCCTACTCTAAGCGACACGCTTACATACAGTCGCTTAAGAAATCTTTAGCACAAGCAAGTAACTAAATCTCTCATGAAAACAGTGAGAAAATTCATAGACTAGTTGCCAGGCTGCCAGCCAGCAGGTTAAAACCAACGGTAGTCACTCCAAACAGATTTATTTATTATTTACTGCTACTTCAATGCATATAAGTTTTATTAAGATTGAATTACGTCATAAAAAATAAAAGCATGTTTATTTGTAATAGAACTTATGGCCAAAATAGGTAAATACTAACCGATCGAGTTGCATTTTTAAATTTCATATCTATGCATACGGTCTCCAACTTCATGTTCCATGTGTAATATATTCTCCAGGGCTTACCGATCACCACATCAATATCAAAATGCGGCTCCTTTGCCAACTTCAAACACAGTCCTTTGGAGTCCTGGTGAAGCTTCTTTCCGGGTGAGTCGGCAAAAGACAACGCAACTAGGTAAAATGTAACCAGTAACTGAATATCTCGATAGAAGTACATTTTGATTAATCACAATTCGTTCAAGTTTTTCTTTATATAGGTAATGTATGTGATAATTAGTGTTACAATATCCTTGTTTAGATTTTGACTGCATTGTTAATGTGTGAATGTATTGATTGTAACGAGTAATATTTATCAATAAGAATTGTCTTGCTTTGAATGATGGGACTCTTACAATGTTAGTATCAGCTATAGGACCAGTACTGTTTTGTGGGATGTTAACTACTACAAAAATAATTATGTAACGGCCAGAGAACCATAGGCAATAAGATATACGCCCATAAGGGCAAGAACTAATGCAAATAGATGCAACTAAGCAGAACTACTACCAGCTACCGCAGGTAAACGATGCATCTACATTATGTCATAGAACGCCGTGAGTGTCTCAAATGAAACTGTCTATTGCAGAAATGGATGAAGTTTCTTGTCACATCCTTAGAAAGCGCAATTGATTCCATAGTTAAAGAACAATAGTTTGCTGGAAACATTAGTTCTGAAGGAGATGCTGTAGCTTGTATGGGCAAACTATACAATTGATTCGAAAAACGATTGCTTTGTCCAATAGAATGCTTGTCTTCTAACTAAATAAACACCCGTTAGACCTCTCTTCTATAAAATGTATTGAACTGTCAGTGGCATAATATTATATCTATGGTTATAAACCAGTGGACTCTATATAGGTATGTACGAACACTCTTTAATAAAGAAAATCTTATTTATGTACTTTAATAATTTATGCATGTTTTTTAAGTTTTTAAAATATAATCAACTCATTTTATTTTTATTTCTCTCATATCGAAAGAGTGAATCGAGAGAATCTGGTGATCTTAGACAAGGGTAAAAGTTATGAAAATGTGCAGAAAATATTCATTCAAATCGGCCGTCTTAAAGTGAGTCTCTCCACATGTCAAACTGAACTTTTGAAAACAAAACAAAAAGTAAAGAAATGAAGGAAGGATTCAGCAGATTACAGAGGATATAGGATCATAGGATCAAACTAATTGACGACATATAAGAATAGAAGGACCATAGGATCAAACTAATTGGGGCTAATCGAAAAAATATAGGAGCACGAAAAAATCCTGCAAGGTATTGTCCACGTACTAAATTTGGATTCACATAAAAGGCTTTCGATCGTGTATGAATAAAGGAAGATAAAGGCGTTTCTTTCAAAACTTCCATTATTTGGGCTTCCCCAGTGTTTATGCGAGTGGACATCCAGCTTCTTCACTGGGAATAGCAAACACGTCGTTGTACACGGTTATTGGTCGAACCCGAAGCCCGTGACCGCTGGGGTGCCCCAAGGCTGTATGCTATCTGCTACACTGTATATGTGCTATATCCTGCATACAAATGCTATGTTGGACACAACATATATTGCTATGCAGATGACTGTACTGGTGATGCCGTATACACGGGCCATACAGGTCTCTCTCGTAAATCGTGGACCAGTGCCGGAAAAAACTAGTTTCTTCTATCGAGTCCTCTTGAGAAGGTCGCGGAATAGGGTAAAATAAACATTGTCCAATTTAACCCCCAGAAAACTCAAGTTTGCGCATTTCCACTAAAAAAACCCCACTTCTCGTATCACCACTAAAATATCTACCTTAAAGCCTCGCCTAGTATTGGAATACTGGGTCTCGAAATCTCGAGCGTTTGCCAATTCCGCATTCATCTGGAGGGCAAAGCCACATTGACCTCTAAGAAGCTGGGCGTCGTAGATAGAGCGCGGCAACACATCAAGCCGGCCCACATTCTAGCGCGCTTTGTGTTCCGAAGAGCTGTTTCACCTGATTCCGGATTTGCACGACACGCTTCAAATTAGTATATCATTCCACCATCTGGATGTGGGTGTGGGTGTGGTGTTTCTCCACAGAGTGGTTTTCAAGGAACATTCTTCCCCGTACAACAAACTGTGGAATGAGCTTCCTTGTACGAGGTTGCCGGGACGATACGACCTTCAAAAAAGCGCGTAAACACCGACCTTAAAGGCCTCCAGCGCTCCTGTGATTTCTTTGGTGTTGCAAGTGTATGTGGGCGGCGGTGATAACCTACCACCAGGTGACGCTCGTTTGTCCTCCACTTCCAAATACGTGTTCGGTATTTGCTTGATTTGTATTACATTTTAGTAAACTTGTTGAGCAGATAAATCATAAAGGATACAGTGAAGTTCAATGGTGGTAAAACTCATTCATTCACAGTTAAGAATAAATAACCATTCGTATGGATTAGCCTTATATTTACCTAAAAAAAGAGAAATTAGCCTTTGGAACTTGAAATTGCAACTAGGGACTTATTCTTACGATGCGAACGATCATTTCTGGCGTGTAGGCGTGTTCCAAGCTACAACCAGCGATGTCTATCTTTAGAATGAGAGGAGCTTGTGGGCGGAATATGATTAAGTAAGTTTTATTAGTGACATTTGGTACACATAGCACATAGTAACCTATACAATTATTTTACAGATTTACGTATGTGTAGTAGTTGCCAATAGTACTAAAATAGAGTATTGTCACAGGAGACATATGTAACAGTATGGTAACTAAGTCTTGTTGATAAAATACTTACCTACACGTGCTTACACTCCATTGAAGCAATAGGGTTGTCATGTTTTTTTCTAACCGACTTTAAAAAAGGAGGAGGTTCTCAATTTGACTGTATTTTTGGAACGAAGTTTGTTATGCTGCGGAGCGTAAAAAAGTATAATGCTTAAGATTTTTATGTATAGTCTATGGTGATGGCTATACAATGTCGAATATAATATTATTGTCTACGTGATGACTGTTATGTAATATTTTTTAAACAACATTTTAATGAATGTTTTTCTATGATTTTTGTTTTTTTTATTCATTGGAAAATTTGTGGTTTGTTATAAAATTGATATTGTAAGTGGTAGAAATCCTTAGTCCACAATTCCAAATTCATTTCGAACGTTTTTGACAGCCCTAAGCTTTATCTGGCACGCCCAGTCACAGCACAGATTCCTTGCTGTATTGGACGTAAAATCATACTAGAGCTAAGGGTGAGTATTGCAGATTCAGTCCAAAAGAAATAACAAGACAAACGCACCCTAAAAAGAAGTAAAAAAAATAAACCCACACATTCTTAGATTACATTTTAGTACCTAAGTCTTTCATACATTTCATAAATGCTCGACAGCCTCATCAAACGCATGTCGTGAGTACATTCCCCTCCCGTGGTTACGCTTAAAAACCTCTTAAGAAGTCTTTTAAATCTTGTAGATACGTCAAAAACTTATCGAAAATTACCCAAAATGCCGTTTAACTTTGGGTCAACGACCATACGACCAAGAGAACAACGACATCTGATATATCTAGAAAAGCGGTAGTTGAACGCAATCATTAATAACATATTATATCTACGTAATTTTAATTATAAGCTTCGTTATCTATGGCTTAAAACATAGAAACTCATGAGATTATTTATGGTGTGGCAGGCGAGAAGGCGGAATCTACAAGCAAGGGGCGTATGCCTTGATTTATCGGACACAAGGCTTCAAGATCCAAATGCCGTTTGAATTAAAAAAACACAGTAGCAAAGAATTGGCGACTTACACATTTATTTTACTACAAACATGTTGTTACAACTGTTCGTTTCATCAATAAATTTCCTGTAGGTATCGTTAAGTTGGCAGATTTTCACTAAGTAACTTGTAGTAAATGATTACTCTTAGCATGTAACATATTGTGTTGGAAAATTTACTTCTTCCTGAATCTAATGATTTTTATTAAATAAGTTAAATTATAATATTCAAGTGCACAATAAAACAGTCTTAATGTTAATAGACTCAAGTTTGCGCGCTTACCAAAAAAAAACATTTGTCGTAACACCGCTCTTCCACAACACTTCCCTTAAAGCCTAGCCTAATATCGAAATACTGGGTCTCGAAATTTCAAGTGATTGCCAATTTTTCGGCCATCTGGAGGGCAAATAAGCTTCGAAGAAACTGGGCGTGATCTCTTAACATCAGGATCAACATTTTCCATAAAATAAACAAGAAATATCAAAAGAACTCTTTTGTGGAACTGACACTTGTCTTTATAACATAAATACCTTACACTGGAAGTATCGCAACTAGAATGTGTATATAGCTACTTACATCGGCATGTAAGAATTTACACATCTGTTGCAAAGAAAAATCAAAATAACTTCCAATTGACAATAATGCACATATTTAAAAACAATGACAAACTAATAGGAAAACAAAAGAAAATATTAATTAATACAATCAATAAATAATTGTAAAGATATTTAGTAATTGGGTATCAATCATCACCGAATGTTATAACGGAAAACACATGAAAAGATTATTATTGAAGACTTCTTTATCCGCGTTCGATACTTTTTGGATGGGTAAAATCTCGAGAGTTCTCGTCACCTAAACGTAAACGTTTACAAAGTACACAGTAAACTGTGTGACGTTCTATGGCTGACATATTTATTATGCAACATTAGTGCTGTGTAGAATTAGTGAAAAGTTCAATGTGTATTCATTGTTTTTTGCATTATTAAATTGCAAACTTTAATACTTAAAGTTATATGTCTTACTTCCATCGGTATTTGATTTATAGAAATTATGTGTTGAGGATATAAAAATACCGGAATAAATATAATTTGTATCTCCCGGCCGTAAATACTATAGTGACGTCCCAGGCCCACGGGTACCGTATGCTTTTCGATACGGAAGTCACGCTGCCTTCCTTGCTGAATGACAACACGTACGGCTTAATCGTGACTGGAAATCAGGTAATTAGTACCACGGTTATACAGACAACCAGACTGAAGTAGCGGCTGAGCAGCGATACGTTAATATCGAGAACCGGTCTTTTGCAACATTCGGGGGTTCGCTACAACTTCACCGCCATCCACCAATACCTTGAGATGGTGCAGTCAGCCTTGATAAAACTAACAGAGACGTAGGCATCTCAACCGAGAGAGACAGCGTACCTATTTAATATTACCCAGCTTACAAAATTGACCATAATTTTTTGGCTTATTAGAGTGTTAGTATAGTAGTAAAAAGCTTCAGTGGGGTCCACATATTGCCCAACTAGCAGATAGACTCAGCTCTGCGGCATAAGCCGTTAGAAAGATTAGAGAGTACACAAATGTTGAGACCGCTGGATTAGTGTACTTCAGTTATTTTCACAGCATCATGACGTACGGTATTTTACTGTGGGATCATGCTGCTGACGTTGATATAGTGTTTGCTCTACAAAAGAGAGCTGTTCGTGCTATATTTCAGCTTGGCTATAGACAGTTTAAAGAAATAAATATTATAACTGTTCATTGTCAGTACATTTATGAAAATTTAATATACCTTCACAAAAAGTGTCACCATTTTTGTTATTAATAGTGATTTTCTCTCTTCTCTCTCAGAGCGCCATTTGTTTCCAAAATGAAGAATCTAGTATATTAGAAATTCTAAAGAATCAATTTTGAGAAAATAAATGCCTTTTTGTAAATGGCATTTACGAGTATGATTGGGAGTGCTCAGAAGAGTTTTTTTTGGGTTAATACCAGCAGTTGAATTCCACCACAGGACATAACGTAGGAATGGGAAATTCCACTCGTATATCATGTGGGCATCTGGCATTCTACAAACGCCCGTGAGAGAAATTCCTTGCCTCGCACAGCAACTTTTTGGCATTTATTACCGGCTGTAGTATTCCTGAACTGATACGGCTTAGGGATCTAAAACATTAGAGCTTACTCCAACCGTAAAGATGCTGAGATGGTTTGGACATGTCGAGAGTGGGCAAATGAGACTTAACATCTTATGTCTCAAGGTGACGAGCGCAATTGTAGTGCCGCTCAGAATTTTTGGGCTTTTCTACAATCCTGAGCGGGAGCCAATGCATTGTAATGGGCAGGGCGTATCAATTACCATCAGCTAAACGCCTTGCTCGTCTCGTTCCGTATTAACATATAAAAAAAGCTACAAAGTAATAATACCAAATTAATATCATACAGAATTGTTTTTGCAAGTTCCCAAAATATCATTTCTATCTCACATATTTTTATCGGCCGTTTAAAGTAAAACTTGTTAATAAACTAAAGAAATAACCAAACTGCTAACACTTTCACCACTTTTCCTTTCAACGAATAAGTTTCCAAAACATTTTCGCGCAGTGCCTCTTCCCTCATCTACCTGTAGCGATATACCATGCTTACCCGAAGAGCCACTATCATCCATACCTACAACCATTCAAGCGAACAGAACATCTAATCTGTCTTCTAATACACACGAAAATATGCCTTCATACAATTAAATAAGGCATGAGACTGACTGATAGTAATTTGCACTTATAACCCTTTGTTTTGGAGTTGTATCTCCCCACCAGGCGCCTCTCGCGCCCTGCCTCATGCATTTAAATTGCTTCATTACAGAACTAGATATTGGAACGTAGGGTTGTCTATTTGGGAAAATGGAAAATTTGCACACAAATTATAAAAATTATCTTGAAAGTATTTAAGTTTTTATCCAAGCTCGACAATATATAAACTACAACAATTAGGTGAACACAATATAGTTGAACAATTTTCGAAAATCTAATTTAAAGAATAATCTTTTATAAAATATTAATTTAATAAACTAGTATTGTATGGATTCGTAATATTTATAAATATTGTATGCATATTTTAGTATTGTTATCATTTACTTCTTCTCATCTTTGGAATTAATATCTTATGGATAAGCTTATACAACACTCACAGTGTAGAATATGTTTTAATGTAGATTAGAATAAATACTTTTTTTAGAATACGAACGTTTTTCTAACATACGAAAACAAATACAGCAATGATAATAATCTTTTAAGGTTATGTTAGTTAAGTAGGTCTGGCCACCATCTTAATGATGTCCGTGTTTCAATTTGCGAGGATTGCAACATTAAATACAAGAGTGTTGCCAGCCTATGGTGAATATAATAGTTTATTTGAATATTCTAAATATTATAAATGTCGACGCAAAAATCCCGCGCAAGAAGATACATTCCTCAGGTTGTACGTGGATAAAAGGTACCAAAATGTCTGCGAATGAAGAGAATCATGGAAACTAAAAAATAAAATAAAATGAAAGTGGTGACAACCCTATTCCGGGATGAGAGGGTGACTGTGTATCTGCCCACCGATCATTAGTCCCGGGGAACAGGCAGACGAAATTTTGCATGCTACTACCTACGTGCCGTCCAATGCTGACCAAGTTTGCAAATAGCTTTTAGGCTTCATCATGTGATTTTTGTTAATGCGACACAATTATAATTATTATTGCGAAATTTAGTATTACGATTAGTTTATCTTCATTCGAATAATTTTTCACAGCACTATTGCATAAATTTGTAATGTATTGGCATCTAAAAAATTATGCATATCTCGTTTCAAACACAGCCTCAAGAAGTCTTACCTAGTAAAATGGTCTGTAAATGTGTAGTGAAGTTATTTCATCGAACAGGAGAGGTCATATTCGGTCTATCTTATATATAAAATTCTCGTGTCCCGGTGTTTGTTACCAAACTACTTCGAAACGGCTTAACCAATTTGTTGGAAAATTTTAGTGTATATCGGGTAGGTCTGAGAATCGGCCAGCATCTATTTATTTTTCATATGCCCTAAATTATAAGGGTCAATAAATATGTTTTTTTATTTTTATGATTCAGCATTAAAAAATACATACAACTTTAAATTTCACCCGTCTACGATCAACACCTATTTTTGTATCGCGATTTTAATATTATTCTATTCCATCCACAGATAACGCAATAGAGATGCAAGATAGCAATCGAATATAATGAGTTTAGACTACAATCTAATATATAAAATGCAGGTATCGCGGTGTAGTTAAACTCTTCCGAAACGGCTTGACCGATTCTCATGAAATTTTGTGTGCATATTGGGTAGGTCTGAGAATCGAACAACATCTATTTTTCATCCCCCTAAATGTTAAGGGTAGTCCACCCCTAAATTTTTTTTAACGTTTAGATAAATTAATTATTATTACTTACAACTCTAAATTTTCAACCGTCTACTTACATGTCATCCACAGATACGCACTAGAGTTGCAAGATGGCAATCGAATTTGATGATTATTGAAATATGATACATTTTATTTACATTTATATTCAATTCAAATTCAAATTCAAATATTTTTATTCAAAATAGGATTTATAATCACTTATTGAACGTCAAAATCTACCACCCATTCAAAAGCGACTGCCTCAGACCTGAGAAGAATGGGCGCAAGAAACTCAGCGGGCTTTTTTTTTTATATAAAATATGGATTACAATGTAATATCGTACAATAAACATTAATAATTAAAGAGCCTAAGGGTGTTTGCTATAATCCCAGTCCGTGGTGTCATTAAGAAAATCGTTTATGCTATAATAACCTTTCCCACACAAACGTTTTTTAACAATTCTTTTAAATTTCGTTACACATTTGTTTTGTACATTTTCTGGGATCATATTGTAGAAGCATATATATCGCCCAACAAAAGACTTACTAACTCGACCCAACCGAGTAGTAGGTATAACAAGTTTATGTTTGTTCCTCGTGTTAACATTATGAATGTCACAGTTTCTAGAAAATTCCTCAATGTGCTTATGAACATACAAAACATTATCAAAAATGTATTGAGAAGCAACAGTCAAAATGTTTATTTCTTTAAATTTTTCTCTTAATGATTCTTTAGGACCTAGGTTATAAATCGCGCGAATAGCCCTCTTCTGCAGCACAAAGATAGTATTAATATCGGCCGCACTGCCCCATAACAATATACCATAGGTCATAATACTATGAAAATAACTAAAGTATACTAATCTCGCCGTATCTATGTCAGTTAACCGTCTGATTTCCTTAACCGCATATGCTGCAGAACTAAGCCTATTCGCTATATGTATCTATGTATGATAAATTATAATAAATGATTTGGTAGGTCTGCGAATCGGTTGTTTTCTATTTTTTATAACCCCAAAAATTTTTATTATTGAATTTATTGTATTACTTTGTATGGCAATACAACGTTTGCTGGGTCAGCTAGTATATATGATAATTAATAAATTCGTTAAAATATAAGAATACATATATAATGAATTATTGTAGTACGATATATTTGCTAGATCTGAGAATCGGTCGTCATCTATTTTTTATACCCCAAAAATTTTATGTATTGATTTTTTTTTTTAATTACTTTATGTGACAATACAACGTTTGCTGGTTCAGCTAGTCAATATACACTCGGATTTTTTTTAAATAAGTACAGATTTCCCATAATATTTCGTTGAAAGGTCTTGATGAGAAAAGCTTAAAGGCAATTTTTGACGTTCAATAATTTCGTATCCTATTTTGAATAAAAATATTTGATTTTGAATTTGGAGTTCATTAATGGAGTTTACCGATGAAATATACGAGCTCACATAAATTAATTTTAATGCTCTAGAGCCTCATTAATACAGGTAATGAGACTGTTCGAACGCAATTTGGATATCGCATAAATTATTAAATTTGCCAAAATTGAGTTCCTGTTATACTCGTATCTATATATTCTGATGTATAACGATATAATTAATATTTTAACGTGAAAGTTATGTTGTTCTTCTTCCTCGTGACACTCCTGGCAGAGCGGTCGTGGTCATTACGAAGTGACATCTTTTGGGGCAGATGTGATTCGCCCCACGAGCATTCACCACTTTTTCCTACTGGCCGACAGTCTGGTACACTCGTTCAATACTCATAAGACCACCCAGCAGACTTAATTTGTCTTTCCATCGCATGGGCGACCTTCCTCGCCCTCTGGTGCCCTCCACTTTGCCCTGCACGACAAGTCGCTCAATGGACTCACTCTCACGCCGGGAAAGTTATGTGACTGTAGAGAAATCTAAAATAATTTTGAGAATATTAAAGTGTCCATTATAGATGCAATAAATTAGCTTTGAAGTCATCTTTTTGCTGTTAATGATTGATTTTCATTATAATAACACTAGAAATAAGGGATTGCTTGTAACTAATTCTAGTGGGCTTCATAAGATGCATAATAGATTTAAGGGTAAATGTATATCTTATATATAAAATTCTCGTGTCACAATGTTCGTTCCCGTACTCCTCCGAAACGGCTTGACCGATTCTCATGAAATTTTGTGAGCATATTGAGTAGGTCTGAGAATCGGCCAACATCAATTTTTCATACCCCTAAATGCTAAGGGTCCACACGAATTATTTTGACATTTTGTTTTAAATTTGTTTGATTATGTCAGCATTAAAAAATACATACAACTTCAAATTTTCACCCATCTCCGATCAACAGTTACTTTTGTATCGCGATTTTAATATCGGCAATACAACGTTTGCTGGGTGAGCTAGTATTATATAAATGTTTGGAACTACCAGTATTCGAACCCAGGACCTCTAGCCTCAGTGGGCAGGTTCAGGGCAGTTAGTAACAGGTAAAGTTGGGTTGTATTCTTAATTGAAGATTTATAAGTGTAAGTACTACTTTTTTGTGTACTATAATTGTAATTTATTAGATAATTTAAAGTGCTCGTTGGTCCTCCTCTTCTATAAAAATATAACTTAAATGACTACAAATAGAACTGGTAAAACTCTATAAATAATCTAAAGTAAATTTTGCCAATTTTTTTACAATTCGCGAGAATCCAAAAAGGATTTATTAATAAAAAAAATGTTTTGTATTTTAATTTACTCTATGTGCATTCAAAATCTTTTTGCTATGACAGCAAACTAATTAGAAAATCATCATTTCAAACTCGATAGGAATTTAAAAATTGACTCAAAAATGATTTTTATTCTTAATTCAATCAACATAATCTTTTATTAGTTTCTGATTATAATGATAATATTTTGAAATTGTGGATGAAATTTAATGAAAGTAAAAAGTTTATGTTGTAAATACAACTTAGATTAAATTATATAAAATCGACTGATGTTTTAAGCTGTTTGTATTATATAGGATGTCCCAAAGTTATGGGACATGAAGGGAAAGTACCTTAAATATCGAAGATAGGCTATTTTACTGAAAGAAGACTTTATGTTATTTTTAAGAGTTAGTACTACTGCATTCAAAGATTTTCTAAAAATTACTTGCCTAGTCTAGGAATCGAACCGACTGAAATGTAAAAAAAAACACCCCTACTTTTATAATGCCAATCGAAAGAATGGCCAAAAACTAATAACTCTTCTTAAGTAACATAGTATTTTAAAAGAAAGGAACAACGTAAAATAAATGTTTTCCTACTTGGATTGGTACGAATGGACCGATTAGATGGCCGGCCAGATCCCCGGACCTTACGCCATTAGATTTCTTCTTTTGGGGATACGTGAAAGATATGCTATACAAAAAACGATACGAGAACGTGGGCGAGTTACAAACAGAATTGTGCCATATCATATCGAGTATTCACCATAAAATTATAAGAAAATCAACAGGCAGCGGACTCATTAAAAGATTGGCGATTTGCGTAAGACAAGAGGGATCACATTTTGAGCATTTAATTAATTAATTTACAAAAACATACCCACTTAATTGACTACTTTCTTTTAAAATACTATGTTAATAAGAAGAGTTATTAGTTTTTGGCCATTCTTTCGATTGGCATCATAAGAGTAGGGGTGTTTTTTGTTTTTACATTTAAGTCGGTTCGATCCCCAGAAGAGGCAAGTATTTTTTTTTTTTCAAAAAAAACAATTTCCTAAAATTTTTCTGTAACCCTAAAATAATGTTAACAATTTATGGAATCTAAAAAGTTTTCACTTCTGACATGTGGTCTTGTGAATAATAGCTTTTTTGTGTATTCTATCGAATTTAATATATTTATTAAGTAAAAATTTTTAGATAGATAAATTAGCATTTGATCATTTTATTTACAACTCTAAAAACACAAATTAATAATATGAAATGAATATGTAAATTCTTAAATAAAAACATATATGAAATATAAATAAAACACTTGTTATTATAACGATTATAATAAACATCTAAAATTAACCACCATTTAAATCGTTAAGGTATCATATTTATTCATCCACACATCCTACCGACTAAGTCCCAAAACCAATTAACAATAAACGATGTTATCACAAAGCCCGTTCCATCCCACGCCCAGGTGTACCAATTTAAATCCCGAAACGTCAACAATTTGCCTATTTTACCGCCAATTTTAGTTCAGTGTTGCCACGATAAAAAATTACTTCATAGCAATACAATGATATCGCCAAAGGTGTCACATTACTTGCCACTTTTGTGAGCTCCTTAGATTTGTTTACAAACAAAATAGGGGCTTGTCATAATCTGTTTTTGGATGGGTCTCTACTTTTCGCTCTAACGATTTTGGCTCGACTGTTGTTTTTTTTAACGGCTTAGCAAAGGTATGGATTTCAACGCCTCATTGTTGGTTTATCCGTGTTGAATAAAGGTGTTTCTAAGGGATGGATCGGTAAGTCGCGCATAAGTTGATCTACGGATAATTCGCCGTGTTTTGTGTGGTCCTGTCACATTTGACAGGTGACATTGTGTGATGCGTTCAATGGACTTCTAGATAATTTTACTTTCTTTGGTCGTTTTTGTGAACAATTGCATTTTGAGTCTTCGCCTCGGCGGGATCAAAGCAACCGCAGGGAAAGTGATTGTATAGGTTGTTTTGCTTACGATCTCTGAATAAAGGATTCGCTTTACTTTAGATATGTATATTGTTGAGAATATTATTTAAAATCAAAATGCCCATATATAGTCATATTCATATCATTCTGAACGACAGTACATCTGCGCTTGTCACCTTGAGACATAAGATGTTAAGTCTCATTTGCCCAGTAATTTTACTATCTACGGCACCCTTCAGATCGAAACACAGTAATGCGCCGTTGTGGTACCCATAATTTAGCAGATATCCTGTGCAAAGGAGCCTCCCACTGGTGAGTTAAGTTAAAGTAAGGTTAGGCTTGTAAAACAATTTATATATGTACGTACCCATCAGATGGTTTCGAAGGTACCATTTTATTAGAACCATTAAAATTTTTGAAACCAGTGAAAAACTACAAATAACTTTAAGAGATTTAATAAGATTCATAGATATAATCAATCTTAGCAATGAGGTTTTTACAATAGACCACATTGATCGTAATGCAACAGGGCATAACTACACTTTTAGAGGCTATTGTTTGTTGTCGTTTCAAACGGGTTTTAAGTTTTCCTCTTTTATCATAATTAAAAATATAATTTCAAATTAATGAGTTTTTAATCAATAGTTTGCGTAGCCTACTTTTAAGTTGCAAGCAAATGCTCGTAATGAATAACTGCTTAATAAATTTGTTTAATATTTAATTAATTACTTAAAAATCATCTCTTTTCTTCTAATTTGCGTAACTTTCAAGAATCATATGATTTAAGGGAAAATGTGAAACAATATTTGCTCTCTAAAATTAATACGTTAACTAAATTCAAGGATAAATTTCGAACAAGATAAAAAACAAAACAACTTTATCAAGCGAATACAACAATTACACTACGCGAAACCTCAAGCATAAAATACTAAACTTAAACAACATTCAAAGTAACCTTAAGTTGCTTAAAGTGGCTCTTATTACTGATGCAATAGAGTCTATTGGTCTTGTTTGAGGTGTTTTGCTAACTGTCAGTTGATCTGGTAAGCGGCGAAGCATGAACGCTTGCGCGGGACACAAGGGGTCCGTTGGTTTATTTTTTCCTTAATCCAGGCCAGGATTAGGTTAAAGCCCTTTTGATTGGCAGCCGACGTCAGTGGCACGTCTGGTAAGTTTTCAGAGTGTCGCTCTATGTAATACGGTTAGATGTGTCGGTGTGGCGCAATGGGTACAATCGTTGACTCTTACCACGGTGCCCCGGTTCGATCCGTGTTTGCCACGAACTTTATTTATACACGTGATTCGGTTTTTGAATTCAAACGTCTATTCGACGACCCTTTATAAGGTCCAAGGCAACTAATTGTGACAGAAATCACGACCATCAAGTTCGCGAAGTATCCTTACACTAACAATGAATTCAAGCTCTAAAGGTTGATGCATTCAATATACGATAATTTATATTAATATACTTAGTAAATTCTTTATAACTTTTTATGAAATAATTTATGTTAACACGACTCATATATTGGAAGCAGCACCTTAAAAACTAATTTGCTATGTATATTACAGCTATTGTAAAATACTCTATTTAACTGAAAAGAGTGGCGGTTGAGTTTCTTGTATGCTCTTACCACGAGCTCAACTTTTTCCGAACGTATGGTCAATTTAGTAATTTATAAGATATAATTGAAGTGGCGATTCAAAAGCGCTTAGTTTAAGCCTAATTGAATAAAGTTTATCTAACTTTGACTTTGAAAAATGCTCTTGAGATTCTTCAGGTAGTCGATGGCTGGTTCATGCGTCATGCTCGTGAACGGGTGCTACTCGTGGTGGCTGGAAGGTCTTGTTACTTGGAGGTCTGCTTGATGTGTTTTTTATTATTATTATTTCCTTTAAAGTTAAAGTTATTATATATTTTATTTTATGAAATGCTCACATAATGCCTCTATTTATTTACGGTATGTCTGGATTGATGCATCTACTATACTCAATAATTCATCCACACATCCTACCGACTAAGTCCCAAAACCAATTAACAATAAACGATGTTATCACAAAGCCCGTTCCATCCCACGCCCAGGTGTACCAATTTAAATCCCGAAACGTCAACAATTTGCCTATTTTACCGCCAATTTTAGTTCAGTGTTGCCACGATAAAAAATTGCTTCATAGTCCATGCGTCATGCTCGTGAACGGGTGCTACTCGTGGTGGCTGGAAGGTCTTGTTACCGGGAGGTCTGCTTGATGTGTTTTTTATTATTATTATTTCCTTTAAAGTTTATTTATTTATTTATTTATTTATATATTTAGAAACAAACAGTCACATACATATTCAGGTTTACAAAGAAATGTTAGTACCGAATTAGACCTACAGTTTCCTTAAAATTTATATTTTATGACAATTAAGACTAAAGTACAGCAGAGAAAAATAAGTTATACAAAATAAAAATAAAAAGAGGCACTAGTAAAAAAAATGTTAATAATAAACTAAGATTTACTAAATTACTTACTTACTTATTTACTAAATTATAAAAAAAAATAAAAAATGTTGTGGTTTAACAGTTATAATCGTTCAAATCTCACTTTTTCTTAGCACAGTTAGTATATTCTTTTTAAAACTGGACAAGGTTTCTTTAAAAATATCTAAGTCAGCAAGTTTTCCATTAAGAAGTCGACAGGTCCGCCTTATATAACTATTTCCAGCATAGCATGTCCTACTTTTTTTAACTACGAACAAGGGTTTACTTCGACAAGTACGTATATTTCTTTTGGGGACTTGAAAACTAAGGGCCTGTAGTAATAAAGGAGCATCAATGTGGTTATTTACGATTTTATAAAGTAGCATTGCATCAAAAGAGTTTCGGCGATCACTTAATTTGACAACATTGTGAATATAACATGAATCAGCGTAGCTGGAGTACCTAGAATTACTATTATAATCGAGTGACTTTACAAATTTTTTTTGGAGTCTTTCGATTCGGTTGGTATGGATAGTATGGAAAGGATTCCAAAGACTACAGGCATACTCGACGTGACTCCGAACGAAACTATTATATAAGATTTTATACGTGGAAGGCCTTTTAAATGGCTTTCCAACTCGTAAAATAAAACCTAACTGTTTATATGCTTTGCTTAACATTTTATCTATGTGAGGCAAAAAACTTAGCTTTGAATCCATGATAACTCCTAAATCACGAATTTGAGTAACTCTAGTCAATTTTTTATTACACAATTTGTAATTGAATATAACTGGTAATCGCTTTCTACTAAAAGTGATGACAAAACACTTATCGGAGTTCAAAAAAAGATGGTTGCTATAACAAAAAGATTCAAAGCTACTCAAATCTACTTGAAGAGAATTACAGTCTTCTAAATTTCTGATAACTCTAAAGATTTTTGTGTCGTCAGCATATAAAAGTAAGTTAGAATTTTTTATATAGTCACTAATATCGTTAATATATAATATAAATAGTAATGGTCCCAAATGGGACCCTTGTGGAACTCCAGAAGGAATAGATTTGTAACGCGACGTATAACCACCTAAGACAACAGCTTGATAACGATTCTCTATGTAGGATTGTATCCAACGAAAAAGATCGCCGTGTATACCAAGTCGATAAAGCTTATGTAATAAGGTCTTATGGCATATTTTGTCAAAAGCTTTAGCAAAATCAGTGTACACAGCGTCTACCTGTGCGTTATCATCCAAAGCATCGAGAATGAGTTCACTAAAACTAATTAAATTTGTGTCAACACTTCGACCTTTATAGAAACCATGTTGATGTGGAGTTATATGACGCCTTACAGCCCATGATAGTTAAAGTTAAAGTTATTATATATTTTATTTTATGAAATGCTCACATAATGCCTCTATTTATTTACGGTATGTCTGGATTGATGCATCTACTATACTCAATAACTCTTGTGTTTATAAGTATTAATTTCTTTTTTTTCTTTTTTTGACTTACTCGTGTAAGCCTTTCAGTTTTTGACATTTGCGTATTTTTGTTGCGTCACTTTGAATATATTGTAATTGAAATGATTTGTAAAACAATTAAAATGTAAATCTTGACTTAAAAAAAAGTAAGTCTGCCGGGTCAGCTAGTCAAGAATAATATAAATGTTAAGATGCTGACCATATCGGTAATATGTTGAAGCTAAGTGATACCTATTTCTTCGAATAAATGATTGTTCTGTATTTGTCATTATGTCGGAGAAGTTCTCATGCGCTACCCGTGTTAACTTGTAAGTGACAAGGAATTATAATATTCAACGTGCAGGGCTGTCACACAAGATAGATAGTACAATTTATTTATTAATATAAAGGCTTACAAACGAGACATACAACATTATGTAGTAAACGTTTCACGAAAAATATATATGAAAATTCAATTTTAAAAAATTTAATTCAATATTGGATTTTTGTATAAATTATTGAAAGGACCATTGGAAAAGATGTGACTTGAGAGAAACGGTTGCAAGAAACTCAGCAGGTTTTGCTATTTAATATAATAGAATTGCATTATATTAAATTAATATTTATTTCATTAATAGCCTGGTGGAAATCACCTCATTTCCCTCAAATCCTCTTAAAATTATAAAACAGATGTATTTCATATTTTGTGATCCTTATTATAGGAACAAATATATATTTCGCATAGTAAGAGCTTACCCTCAGCGTCCAAGTAGGCATAACAAGTTTACAGTTGTTCCTTTGTAAATAAATGATCATGTCAAAAATAGTTAGTTGACCTAGATTAATACGTAGGCTTAAATTAAGGATAGGTTTCCGCTACGCTCCAACTAGATATAGTAGGAGAGTCGCAAAGTTCGGCAACTAATACTACCCCCAAATGTACTCGAGCCAGTCTCGAACAATGTGTGAAGTGGACGCCCCACATGGTTTGTTAAACTTGGCTAATAATTGAAACTAAAAGGCCGGATTGCGTAGTGAAACTTAGTAAAAATAATACTACAAGAATTAAGAAAGACACTGGGATTACTATTATCAGTAAGTATTTTGTATTTTATTAATTTTAATGTAAAATAACACGAAGCGTATGTTATAAAATATGAAAGATGCCATTGAGTGAAAGGATGCTACGCATATCATCTCATAGTTACCGTTATAAAAAATCTAATGTTCTTAGGTAGTGCGGTATCTAGCTAAAGCGCAGCGGAGACAATCCGTAGTCTAAATACGTAGGATGATTAATTTAATATAATTATCAACGTGGATCCAGTTGGCAGTTGCGTCGAAAAGTTCGCTTAGCAAAATTGATACTAATCAGATGTCACTCGTCACTTTCAAATACGACAGAAAAAGTGTTGACTGGCCCAGTTTCCCAGTAACCTCTGCTCCTGGGATATATTAAGAACTTTTGTTAAACCGGAAGTGTGAACAATGGCACATCATCATCATACCCGTGAGTTACTTTTAGACGTACATGGCCTGAAATAATCGCTTTTAAGAATCTTACAGTGTCTCTACTGACTGCGCAATTTAACGCTCCATAACTGCGATAACAAGCTCAAGGAATTCTCCCTTTCTGAAACCGCCTTGTTGGACATAATTCAGGTAATGCTAGAAAATTTGCATTTACAGAATAAAAATCCTTGGCATTTTATTTATATTAGCATATTATTTTAGACATAGCAAACACTAAACATAAATTAACTGACTTTTACCGTTTTTATCGATATTTGTAATACGTTTATTTCATGTGTGAATTACAAACTAAAATCCTAACGGCCTTACAAATAAACTTGGTATAAAGTTATTACTGATGATAAACAAAGAAAATGCAAAATGTTTACAATATCGTTGACAACACTGTCAATACAATGATAATTCTAAAGTTTTCCGAATGACAAGCTGCCTTGCAAATAAACGCGGGAAACGTTATACGTCCGAACAAACCATTCGTGAGCAAAATGTCTATTTGTAAACATTTTACATATTCTTGGTTTATGTTTAGTTATAACTTTATGCCATTTTTATTTGTAAGGCCGTAAGACTTTAATCGTAAACGGGTGCTACTTGTAAATATAAAGTTTATCAGGTAAATTGTACATAAAAACCTACAGTTTTGTTTAGTTTAGTTTTTATAGAGGCTTAACGAAACTTATTATGTAAAGATAAAATCAAATAACTTCTTGCTTAGTAAAGGCTATCTATATACTGTATTTATAATGGCAAAAATCAACCGTAGCAGAAGATTTAGCAACACTTAGCTTAACTAAATAATTCCAACCATTAGAATAAACCGCTACTGTTTTCTGCATAGTGAGTAGAGTTCAAGATAACCACTCCGTCCATGTCTCACGACAATTCGTCTTCACATAATCGCGTGTTTGTATTTAAATTCTGCCGATTTGAATACAATGTTGCTACCGAGATTGATCCAGCAATAATGGGATGGGCGAGAAATACACCCGGTACAAGCAAAATTCAACTTTAAATATTAGAAATCATGCTGTATTATTCTGTAACGACTGAATTTGATCAATTTTATGATTTTTGTAAAACGAACAAACTATGTACTTATATTATTACGTGTATTATTTGGACTACTACATTGAACATACTAACGCCGAAACGTATAGTCCATACTACAATATAACTGACATAGATACGGCGCGACTTGTATACTTTAGTTACTTCCATAGTATTATGTCCTATGGTATATTGTTATGGGGCAACGCTATATTAATACAATACTTGTGCTGCAGAAGAGGGCTATTCGCGTTATTTATAACCTAGGCCGTAAGGAATCATTGAGAGCAAAATTCAAAGAAATTAACATCTTGACTGTTGCTTCTCAATATATTCTTGATAATGTAATGTATGTTCATAGGCACATAAGTGAATTTGCGAGAAACTGTCATAACCATAATGTTAACACCAGGAACAGACATAAGCTTATAATGCCTACTACTCGGCTAAGTCGAGTTAGTAAGTCTTTTGTGGGGCGATGTATATGCTTTTTCAACAAGATCCCTGAAAAGGTTCAAAACAAAAGTATTACATTATTCAACATTAATGACTTTCATAATTATATATACCACAGATTGGGAATGGAGCGACCGACCTCTGGCTATTAAATAATAAGTTTAAAATTTAAGAATATTACTTTGTAAGCATATTTTTTCGATGAAAAAAAAAGCCCGCTGAGTTTGTTGCGCCCATTCTTCTCAGGTCTGAGGCATTCATTTTTGTAGTTCTTGACTTTCAATAATTGATGTCACATCCTATTTCGAATAATAATATTTGAATTTGAATATGAAAGTGGTTCGTTGCCCCATCAGAATGTAATATTACTTTCTTAAGACCCGGAATATGCTACTATTCTCAGACGTGCAAATAAAAATAATATTTGTACGGGTTTTTCAATTCTACACAGTAATATTGGTCCGGTATCCGAAATAAAACGATAAATAAACAAAAACAGCACAGGTAACTGATACGAGATAAATTCAATTGATACGCCATCTTTATAACAATACACTAGATGGTATCGTTCAATAAGTACTCATTTAATACCCACAAAATAACAATATCATTCACAAAAACAGCTGAACTAAACTCGACCTCACACATTTGAAGGGTAGTTTCCCGAAAACCGCGGGGTTGCCAGAAAAAACTCATTTGAATACAGTAGCGCGGAGACTTGACAGTTTCTTTTTTAATTTTTTAAAAATCTGAGGTGTCACAGATCTTTATCGAGCGGACGGGGTTTAACGATGTCGTAAGGCGCAACGCTGTCAGTTTATGGTTTTTTATTGTTTTTTTTGTGTTCAAGCCCGTCACATTGAATTAGGTAAATCCTTTTGGCTTAGTGACTGATCCGTATGGGTGTCAGAGATCTTTCGCAAAGCAAGACAGGCAAACGTTTTAGTTTTAAGCCGGTTTAAATATATTATTGTATAATGATTTGTTTGTTCTTGTTGATGTTATCTTAGAACCTATGCCTCGCGGTTTCACTCGCGTATAAGAACTGTTATATTATACTTGTGACTTATGCAAGAAATAAATATACGGAAAAAGCTAGAGGTCCCGGGTTCGAATCCCGGTAGGTGCAATAATTTATATGATGAATATGAATGTTTGTTATCGAGTCATAGATGTTTTTATGTATCTATGTATGTTTAAGTAAGTATATTGTATTAAATATATCATTGTCTTGTACCCATTGTACTTACAGACTAGGTCTAGTTTGACGCAAGGTAATTTGTGTAAAAGTGTGTCAATATTATTATTATTATATATCGTACCTATAGCTGACATTTTGAATTGAACATTTATTTTTATGCGCTATATTTCATTTTGTGGGTATTGAATGAGAGAATGATTGAGAATGATCTGTCACGCTCTGCTATTAGATCTTTATTATATTAATATAACCTAAAGATATTTTTTTAAAGAGGAGGATAAGCTAGCATACGGGTCACCAGATGGTAAGTGATCACCTCAGCCCATACTCTCTTATAACACCAGAGGAATAAACGTACGTATGAATTCGAAAACTGAAAACGCATTGGTACGTGGCGGGCGAGGATCGAATCTGGGACTCCGTGGAGAGAGTTAACGGTCCAGCCTATTGTGTCACCGACGCTCATTACATTTTATTATGATTGGTTACACATCCACACTAGGATGGCGCAAAATACCGAGTCTCGAGTGAAAAATGTTAGTTTATGATGTTTTAAGAGCTCCCTCTAAAGGACAGCTTTAAAATAAAATTTTAAGGGGTCATTCCAAATTTTTTAAACTTCATAAATCGTCAAAAATCGATTTTTTTTCTCGTTACGTCATAATTTTGTAAACTAAAAAAAAATGTTTTCCTGAATTTTTCAATTCAAAATGTGAATTTAAAAAGGTCGCTCATAATTTTTTGCGCCACCCTTATCCACACACTAGACAGAGACAACAGACCGCCATTTGCTTCTATCCTTACAAACCTCACACGCTTCCTCTACATTCATTTCTCTTTTCTTACATGCTCGCCGGTTCCGGGTGCTTCGGACCATTCCTTTCTTCAATACGTCCCCAATTTGGTCAACGAATGTTCACCGAACACTCTCAGGCTCTTTAATTATAAATATTTATTGTGCATTTTAAGCCCGCTGAGTTTCTTGCGCCCGTTCTCCTCAGGTCTGAGGCACTCTATCTAATTTGAATTTGACATAATTTTATAACAAGGACAGGAGAAAACGAAATACCTATTTATAGTAAAGATTGAACAAACATAATATAAAAGAGATTTTGATATTATGCATTTGTCTATATGAAAAAAAATTACAATTTTTATTATAGAATGTGAATTTAACTATCTATTCTGTATCTGCCATTGAGAATCCCATCGTTTCGTCAAATCCCCGCTAATATCGTTGCATATCAGGCATTTAATGTTATTCCAGGTGAAATATTGTATTGTTAATAAATTCCTTCCTTCTTACCCTCACCCTTCCTGACTTACTTGCGTAAATTCACATGCAGCACTAGTTGAAGTTGCAAAAAGGACTCAGCCTTAGATCTTTAGTATAGAGCCTACTAGGAATTTGCTAAGATTTGACTTACTTAAAATTCAGCTAAATGTAAGATTAGCATCATCTTTTCTTTCGATTTTACAGCTGAAATAATACTCATAATAATACTCAGCTTAAGCTAAGACAGTCCAATGCAAGTCAAGATCTCGTTTAATAACACTCATCTAAGTTTTACGTAAAGTCTGAGCAATATCTAAGTATGCTGTAGAGATCTCAGTCTTAGACTTTGCTTCAGGCTTATATAGCGAGTTGAATCAGAGTCCGGATTTATTACCATCGCAGTGATTGCGCGCTAAGTTTAAGTTTACACCAGGGGTCAAGAGATGCGTCGGTCTTTAAGATGAAACATAAGATCAGGCCGTTTTCAGATTTCAGGATTCTAAAACAATATACTGTCGCGCTATCGCGGGCAAGAAAATCATCAGTGCGTTATGGACAAATGCAGCTCCAACTAAGATCGTGAGTATTAAACTCAAAAAACAGGGTTCCATTCACGACAATTTCCTCCTCCAAATATAAAGCAACCGTAACCAGATTTTGCTGTTTTTTCTCTTATTGTTGTCGTTGTGTACCGGGCCTCTGTTTACGGTCTATATGATTAAGTCGTTTCAATAATTTTTTAAGTACTTTAGCATTTCTTCCTCTCTGGGGTCAATACGTCAATGGAGAATTTGGATAACGAGGCTTTGATTTAGTCAGTCCATCTTGTTGGAGAATGACCGCGAGATCTTTTGCCTTCAATATTTCTAACCACAATTATTTTTTCCAAACTATCGTCGCCCCTGTGCACTGCGTGGCCAAAATATAAAAGACTAGTTTTTTTCGGAACTGGTGCAGAGTCGATGCATTGGTGTGTTTCGTCGTCGACGGTATTCTTAACATTCGCCTCCAACACCACACCACGAATGCATCAATCTTTTGTCTTTCTCGGCTCAAGGTTGTCCACATTTCTACCCCATACAGGAAGATAAGGAAAACCAGTGCTCGTATCAGTTTTAGCACAAATACAAAAATAAAAAAGCCAAACAGAGAGACACAGTTGATGGTGATATTGATCTTAATTGAACATAATTTGGTTAAAGGCAAAAAACCAAAGAAAAAAAAGTCGAGAACGTAAAGAATGAGAAAATGGTATCACTATTATAAGTGAATATTTATACCATTATTTGGTGTTTTATTAATTTAATCTTATATTAATAGATTTGGTTTTGCGTTTATGATTTTTGTAGGTTGAGAGAGGGTATTGTTCACATCCATGAGGTGATCATGGTACGTGAAAAACACCGCTCTCTTGCAGGGAGAATACCACAGGATTCACAGGAGCGTCGCCAGAATGAAAGTGATTTTCATGCTGATTGCATTAAGTATGTTGATTGAAAAGTAAACAAAATGGCTGACACTTAATGTAAATTTCAACATAATTCTTCCTTAAAGTATCATGACAAAAAGGGTCTTGACAGACGGACAGAGGGGCAACGAAGTGATCCTTAGACTTCTTATTTCTGTTAAAAATACGAAATCTAAGAAATGTCAGAAGATAGCTAGTGTCGTACTACAAAGCTGTGGAATGAGCTTCCTTCTGCGGTGTTTCCGGGACGATACGACATGGGTAACTTCAAAAAAAGCGCGTACACCTTCCTTAAACGCCCGCAACGCTCCTGTTATTCCTCTGGTGTTGCAAGAGATTGTGGGCGGCGGTAATCACTTAACGCCAGGTGACCCGTACGCTCGTTTGTCCTCCTATTCCTTAAAAAAAAGTGTACTATTAAAATTATCGATCAAATGAAATGTTTCAAACATTGAATCCATATGATAAACTAAAAATATGACTTTCGGCGCTTTATTTGTATCAATTTGTGGGGGTGTAGACCAGTTTGTGAATTGTAGTAGTATTTGTGAATGTAAACACGCAATTAGACAAACAGTATGGCTCTCAGCGCACCCTAAGCGACAAGTCAAAGGCACCACTGCATTCAGCCGGTGCTTTATTCGATGACAAATTATTGTGTCAGACACTTGTTCAAGTGTGATTTAAATAATAATTTTGATCCAATATTGCAATCTAGTCCTATTCTTTGATGCTTGATATTGAATATTCATAATGTAAATTCATCAAAGTCTAAATAATAAATCACCAAAATATCCAGTTTAAATGCATGGTAATTTCACAAAAGTTTACACATATCTATTTTAAAAATAATGCAATCTATTAAAATAAAATACTATTGAACCATAATTTTTAAAGTAACAACTTTATACAAATTCATTCCATATTGTAATATCGTTTACGTTATCATTTATATTGTATTAAGTCTTCGACATGAGTCTGCGTGTAATATATGATTTAACTTTATTTGTTGATAATTCAGATACACTTTTGGGTAATTTATTGTAAAATTTAATACCATTACATGCAAAAGAATTGTTTATTTTACAGAGCCTAGTCAGTTGGAGGTTTCTGTGTACAAGATAACAGCTGGAAGGTCGCTGCCGCCAAACAGTAATCTGCAAGCAATATTGTATTTTGCTTTGTATTTAGCTAGTAGGTAATATTAATGGGCTAATGAGACTTATCATCTTATATCCCATAGATTCGTAATTTTGGGTATTTCAAGAATCCTGAGTTGTGCTTTATTGTAGTGGGCAGGGTATCACTTACCATTAGGTGAATGTCTTATTCGTTTCGCCACTTCTCATAAAAAACACAATCGTTCATATTTTATTGAAATTATATTTCTAATAATTACCTTTGTAAAAAACATGCTGTACAAGCTATACTTAGTTATCTTTTGGGTAATACTCCTATATACTGTACATTAACATTACTTAAATCACAACTTATTGTACTTAGTTTTTGTGCCTAAATAAATACATGTTCAACCATTTCTAATCTTCTTAAATGACTGTTTGTGTCATGTAGTTTTAAAAAGGACAAGAAAATTATTAAGGACTTCATTTATTACCTAAATATTGATAAAGGCTGGTTTATTAACTAGACTCACACGCTTAGGAAATCAACTCATAGAATTTCTTTTATTCCATTAGAAGCCATCAGAACTTTTAAAATCAATTTTTAACTATCATAGGTATTATGAAGTTTTTGCTTTTCAATTATAATAATAATAATAATATTGACACACTTTTTACACAAATTGTCTTGCCCCAAATTAAGCCTGTGTTATGGGTTACAAGACAACGATATATTTAATACAATATACTTACTTAAACATATATAAATTCATATAAACATACATAAATACCCGGGACCTCTAGTTAGTAGGTAGGATCGCTAACCACTCGGCTATACAGGTCATCAATTATAGAGGATATAAATTCTCTGTTACAATAAAACTGGATGAAAAAGAGGCATCCTATTGATTATTACAATTAATAAGTCACCTATACAACAAAGATACTTTATGAACCCATAATTTGAACCAAAATATGTGTAGTAAATCACAAAAAAATGCGCCCAAGTATTATTTGTCATCCCATTGTAATATGCCCCCTCTAATCTCGGCAAATCTAATCATACATCATCGGCGCATCTGTGTTGCCATCAAACGAACATTTATAAAGTCGCTGTTGTTCGGCAACATTGCACCAGTTGGTACAGAACCAGTACCCCGCACAAATAGAAAACATACGAGAGACGCTCGTCAAATAAACGCGACATGTTTTCATGACACGAGTAGAGTTATAGAAAAGAATTTACATTTTTAATCTAATTTCTTCTAGATAATATAGTCAAAAGGCTGTTTTGTCTCTGGATTTTATGATTATATCTATCATAATATTTTATATCATAACATAATATATTCAATAAAATTATTGCAAATAGTATTAGTAATACCCAAAGTACTAATTAAAACATGTTTTTTATAATTTAAAATTATTCAACATGCTTCAATTATTCAAGCCTCTTCTAGTCTTGATAATTAAAATCACTGTGATAATAGTAAACAAGCAGCCGGCAACGCTCCTGTAATTCCTCTGGTGTTGCAAGAGATTGTGGGCGGCGGTGATCACTTAACAACAGGTGACCCGTACGCTCGTTTGTCCTCCTATTAATTATAAGATAAGATACATAATAGCTTTAAGGGTAAATGTATACACTTCTACAATAAAGTTCCAGCCACTGTTCAGGCATTATCTATAAATAAATTTAAATGTTTTATAAAAAAATGGCTCTGTCGTAAATCCTATTACTCCACTGCTGAATATCTAAATGATCGGATAGCCTGGGACTAGATTGTGATTATTTTATAGCGACTGTACAATATTGTATATTTTTATTGAAAAGAGCGCATAAAAAAAGAATGCTGGGAGAGTTTCTTGCGCCGCTTCTTCTCTCTCAGAGCGCCATTTGTTTCCGAAGCGGTAGTAGTATCTAGTAGTATAAGAAATGACAACAAAAAGAATTCTAAAGGAATCAATTTTGAGAAAATAAATGCCTTTTATGCCTTTTTATTCCATAAAAAAAAAAATCAGAGACCTCGCCAAAAAACACGGAAAAAAACTACAAACTTTAGAAGATCACTCGCTGGGTTAATCTAAATATTACCCGATGACTTTAAAGCATAGACCTAAATCATCATCATAATCATTCAGCCGGAAGACGTCCACTGCTGGACAAAAGCCTCCCCCAAAGATCGCCATGACAATCGGTCCTGCGCTACCCTCATCTAACCTACTACGGCGATCTTGACCAGATACCAACGTACCAACACTACGTCTTCCGGTACGTGAACGCCATTCGAGGACCTTACTGCCCCAACGGCCATCTGTCCGCCGAGCTATATGCCCACTTCCACTTCAGTTTCACAATCATTTGGGCTATGACTTTGGTTTTCCTACGGATAAATTAACTATAATATAACTATAAACGTATATACTATAACCAAAACGCATCTCCAAGACCTGTGGTATTGGGTATAAACTAAATGGGGTTAAGCTTAAGGAGTGGTAATCACTTAGAACTACTCTTTATAAAAAATAGTTTATGTAGCCATAAAGTTTCTTTTTCTAATAAAGATTAACGCCTGCAATTATCTTTCGTATGTTTACAAAGCCACTTGATGCACCAGTTCTATGGGGACTTAAATGACAATTTTAACTTAACATTTGGAAAGACAATTAATGACCCCTAGGTCTTATAGTCCCCAACAACAAAAATAATATAGAATTGTAAACTATTTCATCAGTTTTGATTGATAATAATCAATTTATGTCTACATATTACTGAGGTGATAATAATCTTTGTCAATAAGTAACTAATTTAAGGAGATTTATAAATTGAGACGTTATTTTACGTAATAATATTTTGGATATAACGCTGGATTGTTTTATCCTAATTTATGATAGTAGTGTAAGTAGTTAACTTAGGTTTCATAAAATCACTTCGACACGTATCTCGCCTCTGCACGAGGCGTCTTCATGTGCTGTTCACTCGCCAAACACTGGTATGAGCACGGGTATGAGAGTCATATATTTTAATCTTTAGATATATATTTTAATTTATGACAGTGAGGGACGAGACGAGCAGCAAGTTCAGCTGATGATTATTGATACGCCCTGCCCATTACAATACAGTGCCACTCAGGATTCTTGAAAACCCAAAAATTCTGAGCGGCAGCAAGGCAGAAATATGTGCCGTTGTGGTACCCGTAATCTAGCCGGCATCCTGTGCAAAGGAGCCTCCCACTGGTAAAATTGTAAATTGTTTAGAAACCTCACATATTAATTTTGTAACTAACTACTATATAATATGACAGTTTCTAACAAATTCGCTAATGTGCCTATGTACATATACAGGGTGTCCCGTAATCAGTGGACCAACGGGATACCCGTGATAGGGGTGGTCATCATCTATCGAAAACACCAAATTTTACTGTTCTAGGGCCAGTAGTTCAAAAGATATGATTTTTTAAGCATTATTTTGAAAATTCTACCCTTATCAACACAAAAGTTGAAAAAAAATATTTTTTATTTTTATTTTGCCCTGTTTCTTAACTTAAGGTGGCTGAGGAAACATGTGTCTTCACAATTAAATCCATTTTTGTGAATAAATATTGCCAAATTAAAAATTAAAAACCAAAACATGCGCAAATATCAAATAACTAAATTTGCAACGTGATGTTTGAAGCAAGCTAGTGCAAAAAAAATGTATGACAGCCTTGCGGACCATTATTTAAAAAACATCTGCAGTTCATACTGATTCCAAAAAGGTATAACAATATTACATTTTACAAAAAAAATAACTTAATAACCAATTTTAGACTCCAATTGCGAGAAACATTTAAGCGCTATCTATTCTGAGAATTATTTTGTTATCGAGAGAGAGATAACACAATATGCTATCTCTTTCTCGCTCAGGTACCTTTTTCGTTTACGGGGTCCTATTGGCCGACGCCTATGATCCCCACACCCTAATTTTTCAAATTATTCTTAGTTTAAGATTATCAAGAATAAATTGTAAGGCAACAGTTAAAATGTTTATTTTCTTAAAATTTTCTTCGTGACTTTTTTGGATCTAGGACAGTCCCTACTGTTCCTTGTGCAGGACTTGCATGGAGACAGAAGAGGCAGCTACACACATCATCCTGGAGTGCCGAAGTGTGGCCACATACCGGGCTTTGGCCCTGTTGCCACCGAGGACTCTTCATGAGGTCATGGGTGACATCAGAGGTTTGACTAACTCTCTTGAGGAGTTGGGATGGCAAGATTAGCAACCCAACCCTACCACTCCAAATAGGCGCATAGCAGACGTCGAGTTGCGGAAAGTAGCCTTTGAATACCTTTACCTATACCTAGGATCTAGGTTATAAATAGCACGAATGGCCCTCTTGCTCTCTTCTGCAGCAAATAGATGTTAAGTTTCTGTAGGCCAGTAACTTTACTAGCTACGGCGCCCTTTGTACCGATACCCAATTAGTGCTTGCACAGTACCTATCGTTTGGCACCTGGCGGTAGAAATAGGTGTCGTTGTGGTACCCACCAGTCAAAAATCTTATACTTATTTATCATTTAAATAGTAATGCTTAAAAAATATAACACCTATTCTTTCATTTTACCGTGAAAACATACAACTTGCCTTATCAAATACAAAATGTACAGTAATATTGAAATAAATTAATTCTCCGACAACAGCAACTTCCGAATCCAATTTTAAAAAGATGTATTTTATATTTATCCCTCGCCCTATTGAAAGGGGCAAAGCGACGTCCCATCAAAATAGTCGGTGTTAAAAAGACACCCATTGTGTGTCATACAAGGCTTCTTAACCCTAAACTAAATGGGGACAATTTAAAACCCGAAATTGTATACGTAACGGTGAATTGTGCGCTTTTGTCACTGTAATGGAGTTGTTGATTGAAAATTTCAAGCTGTTTTTTGTGTATGTGATGATGAATATAGTGGTGAAGACTCTTTTTTTGATAATTATGATATTTTTAACATTATAAGAGGAGGCTAACGGGTTAATGGATCACGTGATGGTAAAGCCAATCGCGAACCACCTACACCTAACTTCTGGCAGGATAAGCCACTTCGTAACGTAACACGTTACGGCGCCATCCTGTCTGGCTTCTCTTTCTCTCACGCATTTGGCAGCGGAAGGCAGGCTCCTCCTCTCTCACTCTAGCCAACCTTTATAGAATTAAATAACGCACATAGACAAAATTCTAATGTACGTATTCAAGAATTGTGACTAATAATAAAATATATATTTTATAATGAATGAAATTTTTTATCAATAAATAACCTTTCTTTTTGTTATCATATCAAGATACATAAAATTTAAGTTGATTACCTAAAATTTTCTCAAGTTATACATTAAATACTTAGTTCTTCTTAGATTAGTAGGTTATCACTTATAACTTTATAACTTTAACCTATAAGTTATCACTTCGGGCGTCCCGAGACGCACTGGTTTATTGTTTTATGAAAGGCATATGAAAGTTATTATCTGGTGGAATTTGATCACTGGTCCACATACTCTGCTGCAAAACCAGAGCTGAATCCCACGATCGTTTCCAGCCTTTTAGGTAGTTGTACTCTGTTGTGAAAATAGGTGGCGAGACGAACAAGAAGTGGAACTGGTTAGTGATAAGCACTGCCTAGTGTCAATGCTGTGTGAAAATGTTCTAAAACAACCTTAAATAGTTCTTTATTTACAGTCAAAAATAAGCATAATGTGTAGCTTTAAAAAAGTACTAATAAATATTTTCCAGTTAACCGTAAAAGAAAAAAAAGAAATATAGAAGAAATACTATGAAATATTGCTATAGTCTCACCACAAAAACACGCCCAAAGCACTGTGGCAATAAATAATGAATTACACATAATGGCTGGTGTTGTAATCCGCGATACAAACCGTATCAGTATCGCAACAGTTGTTCTCAATGTTCGCAACTACCCTCTGGAGTGTGCTCAATCGGAAGACACCAGGCGCCTTATGGCGTCCGCAAACTCTGGGGATCGAATTTATTACTCATTTCGGTTTCATTAATGCAATTCACTTCAAATTAATAGGGTATTTGACTATATCAAAAATATAGCTTCATTTGTCGAACAACATATTCGGTGTAATTAAACAAAGAATAATTTAAGCTTGACTTAGACAATATGTTTTGTTAAACAGTGTCTAACTATTTAAATGATGTCTAAAATGGAGTTTATTTTTTTCTATTACAGAACAGAAAAAACTAGTAGAAGTGGCATCATGTCATTTTACTATGGAAACCGATGTCGCCATAATCCCACATTTATCTATAAAATATATAGTACACACACTTCATTCCGGCTTTATGATAGGCCTAAATTCACAATCACGAAAAGACATAACTACAAATTTATTTACATCAATTTCGAACTTCATACAATTACGACAACCTCAATACTTTTTCTTAAATTGCGAAATAGGTATAACATATAAAAACTTGATCTAATAGGAACTCTATAACCATAGATTTGACCGCTGTCAAAATACCTAGTGTTGTACGAAAATCAATAAACATATTGATAAGTTAGTGAAAACTAGAAATGATGTACCTAATCAGTATTCTTTTTTAGGTGTAGTTTAACAGGCTGGACACTATTTAGTTCAATTCAAATAAAATCAAGATAGCGTACACGAATAGTCTTGGAAAGATACAATATCAAACATACTTTATTTTTTATAAGTATACATCGTTGTTCTGTATAGGGGCCAGTAAGACAAGTGATTTTATAAGCCGTACTGCTTCCATACATAATGCGCGTGCGGAAAGAAAATTTCCAAAACAAGCAGTAACGAATGATTTATAAAAAGAGAAACTATTAGTACTGATGAAGTATTAATTATCTTGTTAGTCTTATGATATTTTATATTATGACTAGCTGACCCGACAGACGTTGTTCTGTAGATAAAAAAAAAATACTGTTTTATAGGAATTTGCCAATAATATTTCAAAACATCCAGAATTATTTCGTAAAAAATGCTCCCTGTTGTTATAATGAAATAGTTTCACAGTGGAACTGTCAAACCGTGCGTCACTAAATTCTCTCATAGAAAATATTTCCATACAAAACAAATATTGAAAATCAAATAATTATGGGTCCCAAATCGAAATAAATACTACCCTGTCTCTCAAGTTGGACCAAATTGCACTCCATGAAATAATCCCCACTAAAATCCGTTCTTAGTTTAAGAGTCCATCGCGGACACACAACGTGTCACGTAATTTATATATATTAAGATGTACATATGCTGCAATTATGGCAAAAATTCCCAAAATTAATGGTTTTCGATCTATTTCTTTACAATTCTATGACGTATTTCCTCTACTTCATGATGTGATGAGGTTTTTCTTCTACTCCACCTCGACTCTTAGTTTAACTGGAATCTTACATACATTTGTTAAGTAATAATTAGCTGTACCTGAGAGACAATTAAAACTATTAATTTGTATTCATCGTAGACTCTCTTGTACACAATTATTAACACAACCATATCATAACATTTTGCCTACTTACACCCTTATCGCATGATGCATGGAAAAGAGCAATACTTGAATATCATTTATAAAGATAAAATTTATTTCGATATTATTATATCGATATGTACATGCATGCACTTGTTGAGTAGCAAGATATTTTTTTTGTTTACATTAATTATTCTAACACAAGTAACATCGATTAGACGTAAAAATAATTGAACCATACGTCGTAAAATTATGGTTCATTTTTAATTGTATATTTTGCACAACGCATAATATATAATATTAAATGTATTTAAATCGGAAAATTATGATTATAAGAAATCCGATGATAAGAAATATGATTTCTATAGTCAAAATTGGCCCAATAACCTATATTTGTATTTTTTTTAAAGATAATTATGCTTCACTTGACATCAAATGACTGGTCTCACTTGAGCCTCGAGTACATTTGTACATAATAGTGGCGACAGGATAACGCCCACATGCCACTTCCACTAGTTTTTTCTGATCCGTGGTGCTTAGCTTGTGTTTAACTCAAACGTAATTTTTGTCAGCTGTCATCTATCTGTCATCATAATAATATAATCTAAGTCTTCTGAATATAATTAATCCGTTACACCCACGGATTTAACGCTAAACAACAATGATATTATAGTATAAAAAGAGGTAGATATGTCACTAGCGCGCCGAAAATCAATATCCTAAATTAAGTCAATTGGTTCCTTTGGTCGTAGTCGCTCTCTCGATACGAAAACGGTACACACGCGTTTGTTGTTGACAGAATTGCTTACAACTTGATATAGGTACAACATTAAAATGCCGTCTTGTGCTATGGGAAGATGCACTGATGATACGACAGTAAAAAAAAATCATAGAATTACATACCACAGTTAAGAAATCATGAATTATATTGGTACATTTTATTTGATTTCATTATTTATCTAACAAAATAAATATGTTGCCATGACAACGCCGATCGCCGTCAAGCTAATCATAGATTAACGTACAGAAATGACAAAATATAGATGCTGTCTGTTGCGCTATGATGGAGGTAGAATATTTTATGAAAGTATGTAAAAAATTGCAGTGAATGTAATAATTTTTATTAACAAGTACGTATATAGGTAGCTGAACTATCAAACTACTGAAACAAGTTTTAGGGTAGGTAGCGGATGTAGACAGTGAGTGCTATTTGTTTACGTAGGAGTTTTTTCAGTAACACTGTCCCTTTCAGTATATCCCTTGCTAACTGCAGAAGAATCAATGGATCATTTTCTTCTTCTCTCATTACCTTATTGTAATAAACCCTCAACAATAAGATATTCATAAATAACATAAGATACAAAAAATAATAATTGTAATCTTAAAACTTTTTGGGAGCCGTCGTTAGTAAAATTGTAAAAATGGGACCCTTACTGTAGATACCTTTCGGTTTTGTTTTGGTGTCTGTATGTTTTTCACTATTTTATGTATAAATAATTGATATCATCAATGTGGCTATATATTATAATCAATATTATTAAATTATTTTCTCATAAAATCAATGACACAATACCTACCTAATTTCAATGCAGTTTTACTACTTTATTTAGCTTTTACTACATGAACTCATGAATGAACCGTAATTTAGGCATAAATCACAGTGTACGGTAAAAAATCATATCTGATGAATTAACTGTATTTCCTCTATACAAATACGAAGCAATTAGCAAATTAGAGTTATCTCTTTTTCGCTTGCGATAATTGCATTTAATATCTTTCTTTGACGTGTAATTGTAATGTAGTGTGCTATTGCAATGTTAAATTATTCATGTGTGTGTTAGTGTATCATTTTCAAACACCGAATGTTGTCTACGTAACCTATCTATACTTTTAAAGTATCATTGCTAAAGTATCAGTGTAATAGTTTTTTTTTAAAACAAGTGGTCAACACAATAATATTATGTTTACCAGTGGGAGGCTCCTTTGGACAGGATGCTGGCTAGATTATGGGTACAACAACGGCGCATATTTCTGCCGTGAAGCAGTAATGTGTAAGCATTATTGTGTTTCGGTCCGAAGGGCGCCGTAGCTAGTGGAATTACTGGGCAAATGAGACTTAACATTTTGTGTCTCAAGGTGACGAGCGGAATTGTAGTGCCGGTCATAATTTTTGAGTTTCTCAAGAATCGTGAGCGGCACTGCATTGTAATAGGCAGGGCGTATCAGTAACAATCAGCTGAACGTCCTGCTAGTCTCGTCCCTTACTGTAAAAAAAACCTTTTTGTAATAACACAGATAATGTGTGAGCAAATTTTTGCACGTATGTTTATAATAATAATAATATTGACACACTTTTTACACAAATTATCTTGGCCCAAGTTAAGCATATATAGCCTGTGGTTACAAGACAATGATATATTTAATACAAATACTTACTTAAACATACATAAATACATATAAACATACATAAATACATTTAAACATCCATGACTCGGAAACAAACATCCATATTCATCATATAAATGCTTGCACCTACCGGGATTCGAACCCGGGACCTCTAGCTTAGTAGGTAGGGTCACTAACCACTCGGCTATACAGGTTGTCAGGTTTATGCAACATATTATATTTCATGTTCAACAATTCTGCTCTGGTGACGCTTAAGCTTCTGCCTTTTACCTCAAACGTACTAAAGTTTGTAATGACCTCACTTCGATGTTTTCAGATTAATATGGTATGACAACTAATAATTATATTTTAATAAGGCTTTTTTGTAAAATAAGGCTCTCAAATGGGCAACAGACTCACGAGATGGCAAAATGGTGAGACAACCGCCCATGGACATCCGCTACACCAAGGGTCAAAAGATGCGCTGTCGGCCTTTAAGGTATGCTCATCACTTGAAGGTCTCTAAGCCGTAATGGTTTGGAAAACTGCTGCCGGTTATTGATGCCACAAAGTGGACGTGCGAGGCAAGAAATTTCTTGTAAAACGCACGGTGGTAGAGTGCTGGTCGTCAACATGATGTAGGTGGTATTTCGAATTTTGACCTAATTTACAGTGATAGAAAAATAGGTTTTGTTTTCTTATGAGAGATCTTTTATGGTCTTTGTGACAGAGGGCGTGTTGGTACATCTATTTTATTTATTTATTTATTAATCTTAATTCTTAGTAAATACTAAGAATATTATAAAAACATTTTGATAAATATACATTGCCCTCCGAGGCCATCTAGACGGTTTGACTCGGGGATCCTATAGTCTCACTTTGGTATTTAATTATTATTGGTACTAAGTATGTAAAAAAAGTAAATATTATTGCAACAAATAGTATGCAATAGATATTTTTTTAAGATATTTTTAAATTTACTTTTATTAAGCTCATTTCTAATCTGCGGTTGACGTTTTGTAATAGTTCTATCTCCATAATTATTACGTACATAATATTCGCCCTTGGATACTGTCCCAGTGTCATGGCTGTGACTTACTAGCAATAGACTATGCTCCTGAGTGCCATGATGCTTAGTAAATAGTAACCCCCTTATTCATAATGGTCCGCTTACTTTAAACAGCCGCTTAGGGGTGTTTTTTCTCATTCTGACTTACTGGAAGTATTTTATCCATCACGTACGATCACCATGTACGATATACCTACGACATACAACTGACACTTAGCTTTTAAACTGTCTTGACGATGACCGACATACCGACTTTGTGCAAGACAATCACTGCAATTCTGTTTTTACACCCCATTCATCATTATGACATATCTACCACGAAAAAAATGGCGGGAAATAGTTTAAGAAACATAATAAACGCTGTCCGAATTTGAATAAAAAAAAAACAGATTAGAAGATTTTAAGTTGTCATCACATTCATGGATACCACAAAGAAACAAATAAAACCAGAAAGTATTATAAAATACTAAACGTAAATTATAAAAGGCACTATGATGTGCAGCCGTGGCTTAATTGCTGGTAATGGTACTTATCAATTATTATTTTGATATTCTTACTAACTCCGACAAATTTATTATTAGTAGATAGGAATATAATATGTAGTATCCAATTCATAAAGATAACAGAACATCTCCCTTAACTATGATAATAGGCTTGATAATAACTTTGCAGATAAACTTTTACAACAAGCTACTAGCGACATCTGTTGGCTTCTGATGGAACAATGATATTTTATTGTTTTTGGTAACCAACAGCGTTAAAATAATAATAAGTAAAAATATTATAAGGTCACTAGCTGACCCAGCAAACGTTGTATTGGCATATAAAGTAATAATAAAATAATTCAATAATTAAAACTTATGGGGTAATAAGAAATAGATTAATACCGTTTCTCAGACCTACCAAATACATCATAGGTACAGAAAATTTGTCGTACTAAATAATTATTGTATTCGATTGCAATCTTGCAACCCTATTGCGGATCTGTGGATGGAACAGAATAATATTAAAATCGCAATACAAAAATAGGTTTTTTTTTATGATAATAAGGGACGAGACGAGCAGGACGTTCAGCTGATGGTAATTGATACGCCCTGCCCATTACAATACAGTGCCGCTCAGGATTATTGAAAAACTCAAAAATTCTGAGCGGCACCACAATTGCGCTCGTCCCGACGACCGGTCCTGCGCTGCCCTCATCCAACGTATTCCGGCGATCTTGACCAGTACGTCGGTCCATCTTGTGGGGGGTCTACCAACATTGCGTCTTCCGGTACGTGGTCGCCATTCGAGGACTTTACTGCCCCAACGGCATCTGTCCGTCAACTATAAAATATAAAAATATATACCTGAGTACCTAATCAGTACCTAATTTTAAGGGCACACCCCAAGGGCCAGCAACTCATCTTCAAGATTTTTCCTCATGAGCTATTCAGATAAGCAGCTTGACTCTAGACTTGAAATCTGAGTTGACTATAGCATGGTTGTTAGTATATTTTCCCAAATGCTCAAAAATATTTTAATGTAAACAAAACATTGCGATATGAAATATTATTCAGTAAACTCGAATTTGAAACGTTCGCTCTCCCTCCCGATTGGTTGAGAGATAAGAAGGGTGCCGTCATTGTTGCCAAATCTGCCAGTATCACGATAACGTTCGAAGGGTGCGGACGCCTGCTCCGTTCGAAGATAAGCTGTAATGCGACGCCACGCAGGGGAGATTTTAAATAGAATTGACTTTATGACGTAGTAAATCGCTCAGAGAAGATGGAGTGTAAATAAATATAAGTAATGTTCGTAAAGGACATTAGGGTATACCCAGACCGCATGGAAGCGTTGATGTAATTCTTAATGGTCCTAGTTATTTTTTTGAAATGGGACGTTTAAGAAGTATGTGTTACTCGCCAATTTCGCTCTTTTACAAACACTAAAACAAACACAAGTATTGCTAGCCTTTAAGATTTATGCGCACCGTTTGATGGTCTCTTTGAAAACCAAATTGGAACTTTAAAATATCCCTCTTGTACAGGGCTTTTTAAGTTATCGCTGAACTTTATTTTTACTTTGTTTTATTAGCAATTGCCAAGATGGTGTTTTCTTCATCGTCATTATATTATAAATGATACTCCGCTTAATAAGCTAATGTTAAACACCTTCGTCTACCGAAAAAAAATATCTGCGTTACTTATGAAACTTTCTATCACGTAACACACGGGGATACCACCCTAATCGCTTCTGTCTCCTTAAGACCACCAGTGAGAGGCTCTTTTGCACAGAATGCAGGCTAATTATGAGTACCACAACGGCACCTTTTTCTGCCGTGAAGCAGTAATGTGTGAGCATTATTGTACTTAGGTGAAGCTCTGAAGAGCTTAGCCGTAGCTAGTGAAATTACTCAAGTTTGCGCGTTTACCACTAAAAAAACCCCAGTTGTCGTATCAACGCTCTTCGACAACACTTCCCTCAAAGCCTCGCCTAGTATCGGAATACTGGGTCTAGAAATCTCGAGCGATTGCCAATTTCGTGGTCATTTGGAAGGCAAAGCCAAATTGGCTTCAAAAAAACTGGGCGTCAATAATAGAGCACGGCAATACTTCAAGCCTGCCCACATACTAGCGCTCTACAAAGCGCAGGTCCAGCCACACATGGAGTATTGCTGTCATCTCTGGTCTGGTGCACCTCAGTATCAGCTCGATCCATTTGACCGCGTGCAACGCAGAGCAGCTCGAATTGTCGGGGATCCAGTGCTCTGTGAACGGCTGGATCACTTGGCGTTGCGTAGAGACGTCGCTTCATTGTGTGTCTTCTACCGCATTTATCACGGGGAGTGTTCCGAAGAGCTGCTTAACCTGATTCCTGCCGCCAAATTCCACCTTCGCACGACACGCCACAAGTTAGGATATCATCCTCACCATCTGGATGTGTGGCGGTCCTCCACATTGCGGTTTTCAAGGAGCTTCCTTCCACGTACTACAAAGCTGTGGAATGAGCTTCCTTGTGCGGTGTTTCCGGGACGATACGACATGGGTAAGGTACCCAAAAAAAGCGCGTACACCTTCGTTAAAGGCTGGCAACGCTCCTGTGATTCCTCTGGTGTTGCAAGAGATTGTGGGCGACGGTGATCACTTAACAACAGGTGACCCGTACGCTCGATTGTCCTCCTATTCCATAAAAAAAAAAATTACACGGCAAATAAGGATTCACATCTTATGTCTCAAGGTAACGGGCGCAATTATAGTGCCGCTCAGATTTATAGTGGTTTTCAAGAATCCTGCTTTGTAATGAGCAGGCCGTATCAACAACCATCAGCTGAACGTCCTGCTCGTCCAGTCCTTCACTGTCATATAAAAAAACGGCTACTTGTTATACTACCTCTTATTTGCAACCCAAAATAATAGATAATGCACCATCAGAATATATACATACATTTATACATACACTTTCTTATTACCTCGACAAGAATTGATTGCAAATCCTCAGGATATGGCATATATCACAATTAAACAAGTAGGTGTTCACAAATATTTTTGCGTAGTGCAGTGTGAGCTTGTTCTACATTCTTTTTCAACTCAAAAACCTTGAAATTCTGAAAAACGTCCACGTCGCAGGCATATAGATTAGTAACTCAACGATTTATGAGAATTTGTTTCATTTAAAAGATGCTTTACCGCAATTGTTCAGTAATTTTATTTTTTTTTACTGTCTTGTTGTTGAATTAAATAAAACAATTCTTCACCTGTTTCACAAGGAAATTATTTTTCCGATACACCATTAATATGATCATCAATGATAATCTAAGGCTGCTCGATACATCTCCACCTCATTTAAAGACCACTGTCTAAACGTCAATCAGACAGAAAAAAGCTATTGATTGATTGATTGATGATGGTTGACTGTTTCATTCATTCGAAACTGACCGTGACCCCGAGGTGATGAGACTGTACTAAAACATTTTCAACTATAATTTATCTTTCGTTGACTTCCCTTCCTGTTTATTATTACTTTCTCGGGACCTGTATTGGTAAAGATGTGGATTGAAATGTCTTGATATGTTCTTATAATAAGTAATTATAATAATGAATACTTGTAACGTAACGTTGTACTTATATGTAACGCATACGGAATGTGTTTTAAATTATTGAATAAAATTGCTCGACTGTGTACATAAATTACCTGAATATAATTAATTTAGATTAACTCTTAAAAATTTCTATTGACATCTGCATATTACAATGTAAGTGAATTCTTTCTTTCTTATTTATATAAATAATTGTCAATCTCTGACGTTTGCATGCTTTGTATAAAGCTGAATAGCATACTATAAACATTTGTACTGTACCATTCTGTAATGAAACCTTATTCAATGCAACTTTATCTTATCTTATCTTGTTTGCATTTAGTCACATTTTCTTAATTAAGACCTCTTGGCCAAAGACTGAGCCCAGTAATTTGTGACAAATTTTGATTTATCAATGTGTGCATTAGCTAGTGGTTTAACATTCAAAATACTGTGGAGCTAATGTCAAGCGTGGATTTGTTCCTGTTTCGCCCCGGGTTTTCGTCCCATATTCCTGTTTCGTCCCACGTTGCTTTTTATTCCTGTTTCGTCTCACTTTTTAAAATGTTATTTTAGTACAGCCAGAAAAAAAATGTGAATTACAACAATATTCTAGATAGATATAGAGATATATATTATAAGAGCAATAGTTTACCTGAGACCAAACGATGGCATAAAAGGAGTTCATAAACCTATTACAGGACATTATGTTCTTGCAGATTGCGGCACAGCTATCTTAGGTTGTCTCAAAAGTAGAACGATAAAACTTGGCACAAAAATATCATAAACGGACCAAGTACATAGTAAAATTATCTTGATTCCGAAGTCCATGCATCAAGATGAATGTGGAGAAAGCGGTAGATAAAAGTTAGGATTTTAAGCATAAATAAGATTGTATGATTATCATAATATAGAGAATATTTATTAATAAATCAAAATTCGAATCACAGATAGGTCTATTAACTATTCTATCAATAATTTAAATTTATCATCCTAATATAGACCGCTATACAAGTAAAAAAATCACAATCAAAATCACAGATCAGTTACATCAATAATTAGGTTTTAAAATATAAAGCAGGTAAAAAAAAATCACAGATCACTTACATTAATTATTAAGTTTTAAAATATAAAGTAAATAATAAGCATAGATCAGTTCCATTAATTATAGACAACATAAAATCACCTAAAGCCATTTGTTTTTATTTTAACATATTTTGTTAAATTTATATTACAATTTGAATTAGTTAAAAGGCTCCTGATTCCGTTAATTGATTTCTTGTATTGAGTACTAACTTGTTGAGTTCATTAATAATATTTATCGTCAAAAATAAGATTTTTAAAATATTTTGTATACTGTCCGTACAAAACATGTTGCAAAACACATAAATTACTACCCGAGACGAATAAAGAACAAAAAGTGGGGCAAAACATGAATAAAATAATAAATTATTAATTATTCTTATTTTCGAGACGAAACAGGAATAAAATCTGGGTCGAAAAAAGAATTTATTGTGTGGGGCGAAACTTTGTGGGGCGAAACAGGAACAAATCCAAGCGTGGCTGGCTGTTTACGACTTGTCAATATAAAAAAGGTTACAGTAACAATAGATTCGCTTAAAGAAAATTTGGAAGTTTCTTCCCAAATATAAACTTTGGAGTCAAAAATCTCCGAATTTTCAGCAAGTACTATTCTAAAACTGAAACCGAACAATTTTTCAATTCAATATGTAAATTTTGAATAAACAAAAGAAAATCAGTAAAATAAATGTCCATTTGCAGCTTGCCACATGATCAACACAAATATTGTAGGGTTGGTTGTAGCGTTTACAATCCTAGTCAGTCCGCGCCATAATTCCTATAGTGCTCCTTTCCAACAGTGTAATAACAATATTTTAACTTTTCTCTTATTCATTCATTAGTTAATGCATGTCATGTTAGAATAGATGTTTTGTTACGCTTTGCCAATTTTCTTAGCAATCGGTTGATTTCATTATCTCCTTTATAATTAATAACCAATTTTCTTCCAACCAGTTTTATTCTTTTGTTTATTTCCAAAGTAGTTTGGTTTTTGTGTGAAATAATTTCGCCCAGGTAGTTCAAGTTCAAAATATTAAACTGGCAACCACTTTTGTTTATATTAGTACTCAAATAACATAAATGCTAAATAGATAACGGAAAAGGTTTGTTATTCTTGTGTTCATGTCATTCAAACTATACCTCTCATCTTTGATCACGATCTGATCTGATCTGATGAGAAGCCAATTAACTCAGATATTAGAAACTGAAAATAATAATAATATTAACTCACTCTTACACAAATATTATATTGCCCCAAATTAGGCATTGCCTGTACTATGGGTACAAGACAACGATATATTTAATACAATATACTTAAAAGGCATAAAAGGCATAAAAGGCATTTATTTTCTCAAAATTGATTCCTTTAGAATTCTTTTTGATGTCATTTCTTATACTACTAGATACTACTACTACTTATTTAAACATATATAAATACATATAAACATCACAGTAGACGAACCCTGAGTGAAAGTGAGATAACTATCATCACATAAAAACCTAGGTGTGAGAAAGAGACGGAATAGATGAAGACCATGAAACAGTTTTGAAACAATTTAGTGTCCATTAGTCTCCTGTGAAAAAGGACCGCGTTTTAATTTTAAGTGTTTTTATCGTTATTGTTCTGTGATTTAACGTATAATCATTAAAAAAATATGATGGTGCCGTGTTCTGTATTAGATTGTGTTCTTACATAAAGCAACAATTCAACTATACAAACATTTCACAGATAAATACTGATTTTTCAATAATACTTTCGTGATGTTTATTTTTGTAGAACATAATGCACTAAAATACTAAATATTACATTTTATATACGCAGTAAAAACTCAATTTTTTTAATATTATAATCATTTAAGTAAATATGCGTTAGATAATAAAATATTGCAAATCAATATTTGACCAAATGCAAAGTACTACACACGTCACTAACTACCTAACACATCTGTAAAACTAGCACACTTCAACATTTTATTTTTAGTCTCGCCGTAATAAAGAGAGTGTATGTCTTTTATTTATTCTTTTACCAGTGGTAGGCTCCTTTGCACGGGTTGCCGGCTAGATTATGTGTACTACAACGGCGCCTATTTCTGCCGTGAAGCAGTAATGTGTAAACATTACCGTGTTTCGGCCTGAAGGGCGCCGTAGCTAGTGAAATTACTGGGCAAATGAGACTTAACATCTTATGTCTCAAGGTGACGAGCGCAATTGTAGTGCAGCTCAGAATTTTTGGGTTTTTTAAGAATCCTGAACGGCACTGTATTTAAATGGGCAGGGCGCATCAATTACCATCAGCTGAACGTCCTGCTCGTCTCGTCCCTTATTTAAAAAAAAATGTCTATTACGCTATGGTTATATACTTTATACTAGGCTTATGGTTTTGTGTGAGCGATCTTGTTTTTCCCGCCACATTCGATGACATACCACGCCATATGACAATAAATGTCAAAAACGGAATTAATTACTATTCTCACTATCATTATCTCAAGGAATACCAAAGTTTTCAACGAACTTCTTTTCGGGGTGTTCTTCGATCAACAATCTTATAATATTTACACCGAAGGCGTACATATACAACCATCTTATTTCTGATTCCTCTAATATTGGACGAGGCAGTAATTAAATAAAATACAAGCGCATTTAATGTCTTAATATACACGTACTAATGATAGGATTATATGTAATATAATATGATAGGAGAGTTTTAAAACGGTAAATCGTAAATTTGAGTAAAATTTATCACGTCAAATTAAAATTTTTCAAATTCAAATATTTTATTCAAATAAAAACTATCCATTAAAAATAGTGTGCCTCAGACCTGAGAAGATCGGGCACAAGAAACTCAGCGGCTTTTTTTTATAAAGAACTGTTAACGTTAGTAATATTCCATTTATTTAAGAATAATTTCGTAAAAGTCTTTCATAGCCATTATTATATTATTCGTAATATCCGCAATTTTGCTATTACCAACATCAAAATGAGGGCGAGTAACCCCTGCACACCATAAATCTACACACCGCATTAAAACACTAACCATTAGGCAAAGGAATTGGCCTAAAATGCCTCAAACATGTGTCCAACAGTGACCTGTCATCGGGGTTGGCAATACAATGTAGAATAATAGTAGGAAATTATATTTTTTTGTGTTGGCAACACGGCACGACAGACGCGCACAGCGGGGCGTCTCCACGCCTCTCCCTGTTGCCGATTTGTTTTGTCCGCAGTTCATAAATAGATTATGTTTAAATCAGATACGACATAAAACACCTTAAAGAATATCTAACATTATGAATGAACCTATTTGAAAGAAAACTCATATCATAAAATACCAGTAGATACTAAAGTACTGAATTTTGTAAACTGTCATTAATTTGATAATCAATTTTATTAAATGGTGCCATAATTTTTATATTCAAAATTTTTATAAAATATTATCACATCGTGGTTGTACGCTTAAATTATGTATTTGATATCTGTACAAACTTTGTTGGTTTTAGAAGTACTTTTAAATAATATTGTATTGGGTAGTTTTTTATTGTAGTATTTGTTTCCCTTAAGATTGCAAGTTTAAGTCTAAAATATCCGGACGACCGAGCCTTGCTCGGATTTTTAAGAATGTACACAACTTGAACAATAAAAAAACTAATAGGACATTTGGATTCGAACCGGGGTCTTCTGCTTTCCGGATCGGCCAATGTCGTTTACAGTATTGTATATAGTGGCGAAATTTACCTTTGTATTCTAATGTTATTGTAGCTGTTTCTCATTAAAACACGGATAAAACGATTTTTTTATAAATACTAAATTTTATGAAAATCATTGGAGCCGTTTCCTAAATTCAGAAATATATATACATATATAATATATGTATATATAATTTTATGAAAATCATTGAAGCCGTTTCCTAGATTCAGATTATGTATATATATATATACATATATCTATATACAAGAATTGTTAAGTTAAAGATATAAGATATGTTAGTGATCTAAATTCTATTCGAAAATTTTCTTGTATGCTCCTATGGGCTGCGTCCCTGCAGTAATAAAGGCATGGTTTAATCTTTGACGAGAGTATAACGAGGCGGAGAATACATGCTACTCGAACGAGGGTGTAACTTCGAGTACTGTTTTGTACAATAATTAACCCACTTTGCATTTAATAGTAATATTTAGTATAATTTGATTAGACTTGCGTAAATATTGAAGAGAATTGCGTATATTTTTTTAGTGTAGTAAAGTATGCCAAACTCAGTAAAATTTGATACTTTTGATAGAGCCTGCCAGATATAGAGGAATAATGAATTATTTTTCGTAAAGAAGTAGGATATATCTTGATAATTTTTGATATATGATCAAACAGAACATTAATATATTGGGATGAAACTTAGTTAATTTATACGTCTAGATGAAACCTCTTGCTGCTTGACAACCAATGAAAACAGGCCAGGTTTATTACTTTAGTGTGCGTGACAACCTACGTCTTACATTCACGATTTGTGTTAGCGTGCATTGCTCAAAATAGAGGTTAACTGTCAACCTAAATTCTTCTTCAGTCTGTCTAAAGGTATAAATAATGTAAGGGATGACACATTCAAATTTATATTACTTTAAATTTCTCACTCAATGATTCTTTAAGACCTAGGTTATAAATAGCGCTAATAGCCCTCTGCAGCACAAAGATGGTATTAGCATCGGCTGCACTGCCCCATTACAATATACTATATGACATAATACTGTGAAAATAACCAAAGTAGTCGCGCCGTGTCTATGTGGCAGATTTCAATAACCTATCTATCCTTATCTATCCTTACTTACATTTCAATAATCTATCGACAGATAGCATTGGACTATAACTAATAATATAACTATATTGGACTACTATGGATAGATAAGATCTTGTCATTAAACGGTGATAGCAATGTATCCGTAACTAGAGATACGCTATTGAAAACGGCCGCTAAGGGATGAAACATTAAAATTTCTATTTCTTTAAATTTCTCTCTCAAAGATTGTTTAAGACCAAGATCATAAATAGCCCTAATAGCCCTCTTCTGTACCACAAAGATGGTATTAACATCGGCTGCACAGCCCCATTACAATATACTAACCCCCTTATTCATAATAGTCTGCTAACTTAAAGCATTGCTAATTCTCACTATGTCTTCTTCTATTGACCTAAGTCAGAATGAGAAAAAACACTCCTAAGCGGCTGTTTAAAGTTAGCGGACCATTATGAATAAGGGGGTATGTCTATACTTAATTATACTTAATACTGTGAAAATGACTAAAGTAAACGAGTCCCGCCGTATCTATGTCACTTAGCGTGCAAGCATTATATTCTGTGTTTCTGTACGAAAGGTGCTTTAGCTAGTGATGATTACTAGGCTCCCGATACTTATTACCTTATACCTCAAGAAGACAAGCCCAAATCACGATATCACTTAGAATGTTTTCTTTTTCGAGAATTCTAAGCGGCATTGTATTGTAATTAAACAACGCGTAGCACTTTTAATCCTTACGCGTCTTTCATTTCTTCTCATAATAATAGGTCATCGCTTCACTAATTATATATTTTTAGTGCCATTCTTTTGAACTAATTATTGTAAGAATAGATTGCAGACTGACAGAATAGACCTTGCAGAACACACAAAGAATGTTATAACCAAATAGACATATTTATAGGTAATATGTACGATTTTGTATATTTTGTTAAGAAAAAAGCTAACTAAAGGTAATTTTAGTATCGGTAAATTAATTGGCTTTTTAAACTTTTGTAATTATTATTAATAAGTCTTAAAACTTCACTATGTAATAAGTATCGTTAGGAACTATTTTGGCTATTGTTATATTTACTGTTTATCATACCTTTATGTTATATAAATAGCTGTAAGTTTCTTTACATAAATCGATAAATAAATTTAAAATAACATATTAATATTACTGTAAACATACCCAAATGAAAAGGGAGTAAATTAAAAGTATCTCAAAAGCTTTTCGCTAAGTTGTTTCTGTATATTGTCTGCATTTTGTTGCATCTGTTAACATTTTGTGATAATCGACATGAGAGCACTTGACAGAATTAAATTATTTGGTAATCGTACTCGAGGTGCTTAAGCCGTTTTTGCGAGAGTCTCCTGTATAGATGAAGCTTGGAGGGTGCTGTGCGAGGAATATGTTCAACTTTCACTTTTTTTTTTTTAATATTTTTTTCTTCGCCATATTTTAACGTTACTCATCGGATTCAGCGATAGAATAATACTTACCTACTCGTATGTATATAGCAACTAGCATTACCCAGCCTAACTCCTCTGATGCTCACTTTTATAGCATATTTACGTTTTAGCATATTTCGAGAAATCTAGAAGTGAGTAACTGTCCTGAAATTGTCGATCGGATAAGATAGATAAGAGATCTTCGTATATAAATTAGCTATTTCATTAATCAAATCAAATAAGAATTACTGCAACCACTTCGGTAAAGGTTGAGCTTTAATAAGAAGAAGTGGCAAGAAACCCATTGCCACTCATTTAAATCATATTATACAAATTATTATATTTAACATTTGTAAAGTGTTGCAACAAAAATATTTAAAAGCTAAGAAATAAATCACAAAAGCTTCCGAGTAAAGTACTATAGTCGATACTAATACAAGTTTATAAATAAAAGTATTTTGCGAGCATTATATTAACGTTAAGAAATATATAATTATAAATATATAAGATTATTATTAAACAACATGAAGCAGAGTTGCCAGCATGACACATGGACCAGCCATCGCCTCCCTCAACCATATTTAAGGAAAGAGAACGACCCGCCCCAGGACACCGCCACAAGCACACCAAGACACTACTATATGTATTTTATACATATACATACATTAATATAAAAAATGAGCAGTTGTCTACTACCGATAAAATTGAAAACTTTGAAAATTTAGTACTAAAATTTAAATTTTATAATGCTTAAAAACAATTAATGTACTAATTTCAAATTATTTTAAATCTTATTTTTAACAATATATTAATCAAATATTGCACTATTTCAACAATGCACAGCATAAACACATAGCACTTTTCACGAAATCCATTCAATTTCACTTATAAGATATACACAGCACCAATATTGCACAATACGGCAGTTGTATATCTACAGATACACCGCTATAAGCATTTCGGTGAAGCGAACTCACGAGATTTCACCTATCCAATATTTTTTTTACTATATAATTATATAGTTATTTTTTGAATTATTTATTAATCGCGTGCGCTAGTCATAAGCATATTGGTGACGCGAACCCATAAGATTATCTCCTACTAAAATGTGTCTAACGTGGCTAAAGAAATTCTCACTTAAAAAAACATTTTGACTGCTTCTGCTGTTACTTAGCAATAGTCATAGAGTCGGGATAAATACTTGCGCGTAAAGTATAATGTACTAAGCAGCTAATAGTTATTTATGCAACTGTTGTGTAATAAGGAGTATTAAATACGAATGTGGATTTATCTCACAAGGCGAAGCCGAGTGTGATAATAGTATAACATGAGTGTTTTAATACCTAATTATCAACAGTTGCATACAAGACTTTATCTACACCCATAATATGAAACCTCTAAAAGATTCTGAAACAGTTAGCTTACTGCTAACAATAAAACAGCCAGTCCTAGTAGTAACCTAATATCATCCATTACTGATTATATACAAATAAACTAAGTATTAATGAAAGAATTATTTATCTTAGTAGTAATTTACATTTTGTTTAGTGCAATAATTAAAATTCACATGAATATTATGTTCTTTTGCAGCGTTTAAAATGAATCGCTCATTTTTTGTAAACAAAACAATAAAAATATCTAAGAAAAATGGCGGGGATTCGAATAACTTACTTTTTTTTACGGCGCGCGACGTTCTGGTAGTGTGGAACGCGCGTAAACGATAATGTTCTTTTTTTGAAATTCATACAGATACCACGCATCGAGCAATAAGAATGTGGCTGTCTGTTGAAACTCTTTGCGCATGAAGGGATTAAAAAAAACATAGGGGTGTTGTTATGAAATTCAGTATAGCATTACAACACTCTTTTGGATGATGTAATGGTTATTAGAATATTGGGTGTTTTAATGTTGGCAATAAGCTAACTGTTTCAGAATCTTTAATAGAGGATTTAAAGCATGGGTGTAGATAAATATTTCAACATGTATTCTGAAAATTCGGCTGTATTTTATTAAATTTTGAATATGCAGACCTTCCTGCAAGCGAATTTATCGACGTGAGAAATCGTAAGCACAGTGCCACCAACTAAGCTTCATCATACATGTTGGACAACGATCGGTATTACGCCCCCAGCAATGTTTACTGTAGGATCGAGCACAAAATTGTAATATGATAGCGTCAATATTTGCTCTATCAATTTATACTTAATCTTTGAAGCTCTTAATTTTGATATTTCGTCGGCACGTGATAGCTCAATCGTATCACTGAGCTATTTTGAAAATCGAACCAAATAATTAAATGGAATTTTTTGTAATTTCTACAGTAAAGGCAAAACAGACGTTTATTTTCTCAAAATTGATCCTTTTAGAGTTATTTTTGATGACATCTACTTTTGAACATTTGAGTATTTTTTGTTGCGTCACTTTGCATATATTGTAATTGAAATGATTTGTAAAAGAATTAAAATGTAAATCTTGACTTAAAAGAGTAGCAATGAGTTTCTTGCTACTTCTTCACATTAGCTCAACCCTTTACGAAGTAGCGGTAAATTCAATAAGCAACAATGTTTTTTTCTGACATTCATAAGTGTCATTTCCGTGAACTACGAGTGTTTTTGAATTTGAATTGATTACCACTTCGGAAACAAATGAAGCTCAGCGAGAGAAAAAGCGGCGCAAGAAACTCTCCCAGCTTTCTTTTTTTGCGCTGTTTTTAATAAAAATATACAATATTGTACTGTCCTTACTATTGCTATAAAATAATCATAATCTAATCCCAGGCTGTCCGATCATTTAGATATTCAGCTGTGGAGCTGTGGATTTACGACAAGGCCATTTTCTAATAAAACATTTAAATTTATTTATAGATAATGCCTGAACAGTGGCTGGGACTTTATTATAAAAGTGTATATATACATTTACGCTTAACGCTATTATGTATCTTTTGAAGCCTACTAGAATAAGTCACAAACAATCCCTTATTTCTAGTGTTATAGTAATGAAAATCACTATTAAGAGCAAAAAGGTGACGGTTTTTGTTATTAGTGTTACATAAATAAATACGCAAAAATCTGAACTTGTAAGAGATTCTCAATTGTCTTTACATCGTTTCAGATTTATTTATATTACTAATCTGATGATACTCGAAAATTTAGCATTCAGGCGTGTCCGGTTGGATCCCCGACGATTTCACCTTCATCTCACTCTAGGTCTCTTATGCTACAACACACACACAATAAGAGTCTGTGATGACGACAGACGGACTCATGCTTATTACGTGGGAGTGTGTGTTAGTCCGGTTGTACATACATGCCTAAACACTACTACATACACATCTACATACTTAGACACGTACATACAAACAATCATGCGTAGACACAGCAGCGCACTCACAGGCGTGAAATTCCCATCTGTTGTGGTCACTTCTTTAGTTTTTTCATTAAACACAGGCTGTATTTACTGCACCTAACTCTACCACAATGACCTCTATATTTATCCGCCTTGATCTTGTCAACTTGGATAGAAAGCACGACACGCCACAAGTTAGGATATCATCCCCACCATCTGGATGTGTGGGCGGTCCTCGACAGTGCGCTTTTCAAGGAAGTTTCTTCCACGTACTATAAACCTGTGGAATGAACTTCCTTGTGCGGTGTTTCCGGGACGATACGACATGGGTTCCTTCAAAATAAGCGCGTACATCTTCCTTAAAGGCCGGCAACGCTCCTGTGATTCCTTTGATTTTGCAAGAGAATGTGGGCAGCGGTGATCACTTAACACCAGATGACCCGTACGCTCGTTTGTCCTCCTTTTTCCATAAAAAAAGCATGTTCAGCATGTTCAGCATAGAGGAGGATTTTTAATCGACATTGAATTTCTATATCAGGCTATCTCAAAATCGAGAGCTATATAATGTCGAGGCCCTAATACTTAAATGTATTTTCCTCCTCTCGGAAATGAACGCAAAGAGACCAGAGATATTTTCCAAATTTGAAATTTATTTTATAATAGCTGACCCAGCAAACGTTGTATTGCCGATATTAAAATCGCGATACAAAAGTAACTGTTGATCGTAGATGGGTGAAAATTTGAAGTTGTATGTATTTTAATGCTGACTCATAATCAAACAAATTTAAAAAAAATGTAAATAAAATTAAAAAAAAATGCCATGGACCACCCTTAACATTTAGGGGGATGAAAAATAGATGTTGTCTGATTCTCAGACCTACCCAATATGCACTCAAAATTTCATGAGAATTGGTCAAGCCGTTTCGAAGGATTTTAACTACAAACACCGCGACATGAGAATTTTATATATTAGATTTCGTCTGCCGACTGAGCCTCTCAAGTCGGTGCTAGGTATCTATTATTTTTATATCACTAACAACGATTAAAGAACTACATGTAATTTAGTATCATTGATATTAATTACACTGGCCTTCAAAAGTAGGTATCACACTTTTAAAATTGGGATAACGTTTTAAGTTCACAAGATATACTTTCGAAATAAAAAGGACTTCAAAGAGAATTTAATTTTGTACATAAAAACTTTATAGTCGGTAACCTTCTTTTAAGAATTGGCTGAAAAAAAACTTCAAAAACAAAACCATTCCTTTTTCAAAGTGGACGTTTCCGAATTACAATTTTACCATTCAATTTTTTTCAAGATCGATGGGTCTTGTTTTAAAAATTTATGCTAAAAAGCACATAACATTTATTTATCATGCCTCTTTCAGTTGAAGAATGTGCTAGGATCATGGCTTTTCTGGAACTAGGCATCAGTATGCGTCGCACTGCAAGAATGGTGGGTGTGACGGTACGAACGGTCCAGAAGGTAAAGCGAAGGTACGAAGAGACTGGACACCATCTGAGGAGATCTTGTAATGGCAGACCCAGGTGTACCAGTGCCCGAGAAGATCGTTATATTATTTCCACTGTGTTAAGAAATCGCCACCAAAATGCAGTTGAAGTCCAGCATCACCTACTTCAGACCCGGAGGGACTACATTAGTGACAGTACAGTGAGAAGAAGACTTGCTGAAGCAAATTTGAAACCCCGAAGACCAGTGAGTGGCCCAAAACTCGAGAGACAGCATCGAGTAGCGAGACTGCGATACGCCCGTGAACACATGCAGTGGGATGAAGAAGAATGGTCAAGAATTTTGTTTGCAAATGAGTCTCGATTCTCCCTTTACACTTCTGATGGAAGGCGTAGTGTTTACAGGCGACCTGGTGAGCGATACCTTCAAGCCTGCATCTCAGAAAGAGTCCAATACGGTGGAGGCAGTGTACATAAATGGGCTGGCATATCTTCAGAAGGTTGCACAGAGCTAGTAGCCATAGAAAATGGCACCCTCACTGGGCAAAGATATGCTCAAGAGATTCTCAATGAGTATGCAGGGCCGTATTTAGCAAATATGGGTGATGGATCGATGCTGATGCATGATAATGCCCGGCCACACACGGCTCATATCGTACAAGGGTATATTCAGGAGGTCGGTATCAGCGTGATGGCTTGGCCATCAAGAAGTCCTGATATCAACCCGATTGAACACGCCTGGGATGAGCTTGGGAGGCCAAGCAGAAATCGCAGACCACCACCTACTACCCTCAGGGCACTTAAGCAGGCCCTGGTAGAAGAATGGGAGGATATTCCCCAACATCGGCTCCGAAACCTAGTGTTCAGTATGCCAAACCGGCTCGAAGCTGTAATCAGAGCGCGAGGAGGCAATACCAGTTATTAAAAATTAAATAACATGTAATACATTTTAGTTGAATTTTTTTACACTGAACTAAAAATGTCTATTTTCATTGTTTTATCTTTTTTAAGTTAAAAATGTTACTAATGTATAATTTTAGTTTCTAAGAATTAAAGCCTATAAAATTTGCAACAAAACGTTTTTAATCTTAACTCTCTACCTTCTATAGTTAAGAAAAAATATTTTATAATGAAAGTGTGATACTTACATTTGCAGGCCAGTGTAGATTAAACTTTTTCTTAATAATTTAATATTAATGGCGGCATTTCAAGATTGAAATATTTATTAGCTGACCCGACAGACGATGTCGGTCAATAGAAAAAAACTATGATTTGATTTTAGTATTCGGGAATAATGTAGTCTAAAGAATGAACGTAAGTGTAATCTTATTTAATTAGTTAAAAATGAAACAAAAACGTATTTCTGAATGATCATACCCTTCAACTACCGTTCCTTGTTTGAAATGGGCAAGACTGTGCGGGGGAATTATAATTGCCAATTTTTTAAGTATTGAAATGGATATAGTGTGTTATCCCGAAGGAGATAGAGATATGCCTCTATATAAAATACACATACATTATTTTGATATATATCTCAAAGTGTTTCGACAGCGTTTTTATTTTAAGCTCCCAGACGGCTAACCTTTTTCCGACACTAACAAATATCGTTAATGAATACGAAAATTTAGCAAATTATATACTTAAAACACGGACAAGTAAAAAAAGAAGGACTCCGCGCCGTGATATTAACAAGTGGAGCACCTTTATGCTAGTGTGTGTGCGGTTACGGGAGATACCAGTTACACAATTTTTTTCCCTTAAACAATCATGAATGGCCACAAATACTTTTATAGTATTGTTTTTAGACTTATTCACAATGCACGACCGCATTTTTAAAATATTTTATTGCGACGCAAACTGATCTGTCACAGACGATGTCAAATCTCATAATGGCGGCCGATCGGCTTGTATTAGTGTAAGTGTGTGCGTGGGGCTATGTATTCACACGTTAACCGGCTTGTTTTGGTTCTTCACTGTCATGTAAGGTGACACGGAGTCCTTTTTTTTACTCGTCCGTGACTTAAAACCTTCTTTGAGAACCTCGCTATCTATTGGTAAAAAACAGCAGGAAAATCGGTGTAGTAGTTTTTGAGTTTATCGCGAACAGACAGACGCAGCGGAGGACTTTATTTTATAATATTTAGTGATTTACAACAACACAATGCGAAAATATTCTATAGTATTAATATAGTCAATAATAGAGAAATGATCAAACCAAATATAAATCAGTTTATTCACGTAGGTCACGGAAATGACACTTATGAAAAAAAAATGTTTTTCTTATTGAATCTACCGCTACTTCGTAAAGGGTTGAGCTAATGAGAAGAAGTAGCAAGAAACTCATTACCACTCTTTTATATCAAGATTTACATTTAAGTACATCGATTTACAAATCATTTCAAATTACAATCGTCAAAACTACAAAACGTCAAATAGTCAATGTCTTACACGAGTAAGTCAAAAAAGTAAATGTAAATGAATACAAAAGTTATTGAGTACAGTAGCTGCATTTTCCACATACACCATAAATAAATAAAGGTATTCTGTGAGCATTTTATAAGCGATTATAAATAAATATGTATATATCCCTACATATATATATATATATAGATCAAACGATATTATCAATAACAAAGAAAGATTTGCGCTAAAAAATAATATGTGGTATAATTTATTCATGAAATTATAGCGTTTTTATTATATTATTTAAAGAAGATGAATATTTTATCATAGGAATTACGATTTCCCCTAGCTTCTTGACGCAGTTGTTTCTGCAATAATATTTAATTCTCAATGAATATGTAATGAACTGTCAACCCCAACCTTTCTGTTCAACTCAACAGAGGCTACAAACAAAATGAGATCTTTTAATAGTTGGAAAGCTTTCTTGTGACTTGACTTCTGCTGATAGGGCCCTATTGATGGTGGGTGTTATTACACCCACCATCAATAGGGCCTAGCTTTCGATTGTTCGAGGCCTTATCGAGTGTTGTTATTAAGTAATGAAATTTTGTTTTGAAAGAGCTCCCCAGTAGACTTGACCAGCAAAGAACTGTTGATCCCGGGGGCCCTTACTGCATTACGCTTTCATCAAGTGGTCACCGTCTGTTTATATATAATTTTCGTTTTGCTTATTAACTCGTCTTTCACAACGTTTACCCGATTATTTAAATACCTTACTTTACGTGTTAGAACTTTTTTCGGCGCTTTCACAGCTGTCTGTCTGATGAGTGCGTTTAAATATGCGGGGCCCCTTTCGCGCTTTAAAACCTAAACAGCATTCAAGTTTTTAATTTTCACGTAAGATATCTACTTTAAATTTGTATCTACATAAATAAATAACAAGTTAATTGATAAATAAATAACCTAATAAGCTATTTATTTAGCTATTTTCAGTCAGCTATTTAACATAAAAGAACGCATTATAACAGTTAAGAGACAAGCTAAAAAGCAAATTACCCAGGTTAGCTATATAACGATGGTGCAGAATCATATAACAATGGCAAAATTCGAATACAAAGTAGGAAACTAATCCGAAAATCACTCTTCCTACTTTCAGAAAATCTCTTAATTATAATAAAAATCATACCCGCCTTCTCAACAAAGCCAATAATTATAGTAAAAGCCAAAATCGACAGATTTCACCAAAAACCGCTATGACAAAGGGAGCATGATTGTGACGTCACGAAATGACTATAATTTCCTATCCATCAACAACGCCCCATGCCAGAAAACTTAATCAGGACGTCGAAGCAAAGATTTCTGGTTCCGATACGGTATACTATACCGTTTGAGTACAGATTATCCAATCAGTTAAGATAAAGGTTACGCTTTTTTCACCAGCCGCCATTTTGTTTGGTTTTAAGCGCCAAAATTTGACAGATCTGTTTTATTTTTTATGGAGGCCAGTTATGGCTGAATTTAGAATGGACTAGGAAGTTGGCAGTAGCGTTTATAAAGCTGATTGTAGTCTGGGTGTCGTGTGCAGGAGAGGAGCGCGTGTCAAACACGTGAACGAGATTAGGCGGTGCATTCATGTCGCGAGCATTGAATGGCGGGGTCGGCGGGAGAAACGTCAATTGTGTGCGCTTTGGGGGTTCAAATTCGCTAAGCTAGGTTGGATTTAAATTATAAATGCGAAATACTAGGGCTTCTATTTGCATATCCCACGGGTGTCTCACGCGGAGTCGGTCTTGTATAACACCTATTTTTGTATATTTTAGATTGTGAATTTGTTTCATTTTAAAAATAAGTTTGCCATTTTCCTTAATAATTGACCTGTTTTCTGTGATTGGGCCTTTCTAAAAGTGCTTGATGTACCTTCTTGAAGTGATTAGCCCATTGGTTGAAAAGTACCAGTGCCTCCCTGGAATAACGAGTTTTCCTAGAGGTATTTCAATACTTAATATATATCTTTTATATTTTAGCCTATACCCAAGAAGGGGTTCCAATCAATAATGATGAAGACAGTACATAACAACAGTCATTAATACAAACAAAAATTATATATATATATATATATATTTTCTTATCTATGTAAATAATGCTAACAATAAGTAATATTTTTTATAATAGATGTAATCATAGATATAACTTTAATATAACTGTAAGAATGTAATTTAATAGTAGATTAAAAATAAATAGGTTATATTATTATTATATTTTATCTCTTTTATTCACAGTTAGGAAGATAGATGAATTATGGTATTCCGCCAAATTTCGTTTCGATTACCAGATCAAATGTTACAACATTTTTGGATATTATTCTATTTAAACCGTTTCTTCCACGGTTGAAGAATAAATAAATGTTGACTGAGTAAAACACCATTCAATTATAAAAAAGATTATTGGTAGTTGATAATTTTCACAGCGCAAAGAAGCTAATGAATAGCTATTACGATAATCATGGTATTATTATAACGAACAGATCATTTACCATATTGAACTGCTGCTACAGTACTGTGGACAGACTCAGCGACGAGTATTCCTAAGATATCTACATAATAGCTTCAAAACGTAAATGTATACACTTTTATAATGAAGCCCCAGTCACAGTTCATGCACTATCTATAAATAAATTTTAATGTTTAAAAAATGGCTCTGTCGTAAATCGTATTATTCCACAGCTGAATATCTAAGTGATCAGACAACCTGGGACTAGATTATGATTATTTTAAAGCAAATTTAAGTTTTGAAGCAATAAAAATTACAGTACAATATTGTATACTTAATTAATATCAGAATAAAAGAATGCTGGGAGATTTTTTCGTTTTCTCTCTCAGACCGCCATTTGTTTTCGAAGAGGTGGTAGTGTTTGAAGTGACATCAAAAATTTTTCAAATGGAACCAATTTTGAGAAAATAAATGTCTATTTATGCCTTTTTTATGACGTAACTCAGATACCTTCAAGCTTAAACCCATTAGTTGGAGATTCTGATGAGTTGAGTATCTGAACGGACTAAAGAGTTTTACTTTGATGTTCATAATTCTGAAAATAAAAGTTCCAATTTTAATACAAAAATATTTTTATTCTAAATTTGAAACATAAATTAGAATCCGACCATTATCAAACACGGCGTAAAAAATAAATGAACAGTAAACAATGGCGATAGCTGGTAAACACACTTGTGCCTGTTGGGCCGTGTGGGGCAAATAAATCAGGCCTGATCGCAGTGGGGCGAAGTCTCTGGAGGCGTACGAGCACTGCTGATACTATGTATGTTAGATGAAAAACATGGATGCGGTAGTTTGACTGTGTATTTTAAAATAACGTATTTTAACATTCATAGAAGTATAAAACTAACTGGATATGTGGGTACTTACATATTTGAAAGTTGTTTTTATTTTGTTTATTACAAGAAAAAATAAGAAATTATATCACTTAAATGATTTTATCTTACTCCAAATTCGATTGTAGTTATTTACAAAATACAATGGATGTTTATATTGCCTTGTAGAAATTCATTACTAAAAAAAAATTTTTTTTGTTAAATATGTGAAGTACTTACAAAATATGGTTATTTTTGTAAATTTCTGGGTTAATTAGAAAAGTAGGTAAATTACAGACACATAAATTGTTAGCTTTATTTTTGTGTTGCCGTATCCACGGGGCGGTAAATGAGGAACTGTTGCCAGTTCCCGCGGGACGGAGAACGCATATTGCACTCATTTCATTATGTACATACGATTACTGCGATCCAGGGACAATTTATGTGTACAGATGTCCCCAGATTTGGGTTTGATTGTGTGATGATGGTACTTTCAACCCGTTGTCAAATAAATCATAAAATTGATAGTACAGGCGCCTATTTCAACAGAAATTTAATACTTGGGAGCATTTATACGACCTGTATAGCCGAGTGGTTAGCGATCCTACCTACTAAGCTAGAGGTCCCGGGTTCGAATCCCGGTAGGTGCAAGCATTTATATGATGAATATGTATGTTTGTTTCCGACTCATGGATGTTTAAATGTATTTTTGTATGTTTATATAAATTTATGTATGTTTAAGTAAGTATATTGTATTAAATATATCATTGTCTTGTAACCCATAACACATGCTATATATGCTTAACTTGGGGCAAGATAATTTGTGTAAAAAGTGTGTCAATATTATTATTATTTATATCACTGTTCGATTTTGTCGTGAATTGGAATTTAAATGGAACTTGTTTGCCTACTTCAACGAGTTAGAAGAACTTTGTAAGATAAACGAGCATATCTCTCATTTGATCACTTGAGGTATTTGCCCATCATTTTGTATATTCGTCAGTAACCAAAGTAATTCTTATGCTTTATAAACATACAAAGAACGACAGCGAACGATAAACTTCTCTTTCACTGGCCTCTTTACACACACTCTTTCTGTTTGTTTCTTTCATATCACCGACCTATATGTGACCCGGCCTTAATCTGTTTTTTTTTATTTTATGAAAATAAGGGACGTCCTACTCACCATGAGTAGGACGTTCAGCTGATGGTAATTGATACGCCCTGCCTATTACAATGCAGTGCCGCTCAGGATTCTTGTAAAACCCCAAATATTCTGAATGGCACTACAACTGCGCTCGTCACCTTGAGACATAAGATGTTAAGTCCAATATAACAATATAATAACAGATATGTTTGAAGCGTTTAAGCAAAAAGCAATCATATATCGTGAACAAATAAGGTCAAGTCTCATTTGCCCAGTAATTCCACTAGCTACGGCGCCTTTCAGACCGAAACACAGTAATGCTTACACATTACTGCTTCATGGCAGAAATAGGCGCCGTTGTGGTACCCATAATCTAGCCGGCTTCCTGTGCAAAGCACCTCACTGGTTTACTCCCACTGTTTAAAACAAGGTTTAGGGATTTGTATCTGGTATAAAAATGAATCTGACAACAGTCTATAGTAACTATTATTAAATGGGTGGTGTGCCACAGACTCAGATTTTACTAACACATAGACGACCTGACAGTCCCACAATAGTTGTAATGTTGAACATATCTCTAGCACAATCAAGCTGCAATGGAATGGTTTCATATAGGAAAGGGGCTCCTGGTCGCAATTAGACCACTTAGTTTCTCCGTTTTGTGTGCAGTGTTGGCCAGTCATTCCAACCAGCTCAGCTTCTTCCAGAAGTTAAGAACACTCCTGGGGTGTTAGCAGACTTTTTGGAGCGACTTCTCATTCCTGAACATTCGAAGATTACATGAGTGACTGTTACGTCCTGGGTCACTGCACTTAGGACTGTCCGTTACGCCGATTGTAAAAAGGTGCTTGTTTAGTGATGTGTGACCCGTTATGATTCAGATATCGTGTCTGTCCAGACTGATAAACCGATGTGTCAGCTTGGGCGATAATGCAGGAATGACTTCTCGACTGCCAAGGTTGTTGGTGAGACAGCGTATCCATGAACGTATTTGACTAAACGGGTAGCTATTTGGCGGTAGGAGTGATCACTAGGAGTGCTGCTTTATTCCCTAACAATGAAGCTGCAATGATCTTGTGTCATAAAACTCGAAGATATATTTGATACATGACTTTTAAGAGGGGATATTGTTTATTAAAAAGTTATGAATCAATGTTCATTCCGTAAACCATATTTCACTTCTTGTTGAAGAATTTGAGGAATGAATTCTCGTGCACCATAAATTGACAATTCTTCAGATTTTCCGTCAGTTTGTCGTCGCTAATGAGGTCGGGATCATGTCTGCTGGTTATGATAGGACGATGTATTATTTACAGTGGCCCCGACTTCGTTACCCGGTTCACTGGACCATAATAACTTTGGGGAATACGTGGCGCAAAGCAACCGACACCCGGTTATTATCCGTTCGTCATGAGTAGGTGCACTTAATCAAACGCATATGAAAAAAAATTAACAGTTCAAAGATTTTTGCAGAGTATCACTTTTTCGTGGTTAGTAAGACCTACCATTCGCAATCTCACAAGGTGGTTCGAGGTTCAGAATTTTGGGCTTTGATGAACATTTTGCTCTTCTATATAATAATACTTAAATAAATTATTTTGAGCCTGTAAATAAGATCCTATCTGCGATAGGATCGGCCGCGCTGACGATGATTTAACAGAACTTAAAAAATAAACGATGAAACTGTTTTTTATCCAAAATTTTTTTTATGTTTTTGTACTTACACAGCAAATACTTTATATTAAGGAATGATAAAGGAATTCATATTCAACAGCAACTCTATGAATTGTACAATATTTTTCTGTTAATGGTTATTTAATGACAGAATCAATTTCAAATTTAATCAAAATATTTTTAGTCAAAATAGGATTGAAACACACGTTAGTTGGCATTAGGTTGCTTTAGGATTAATTTTAATAAAAATGAAGTGATTTTATCTCATATAAACCGTATAGATTATTTTATAAAGCTTGTAAACCACGCACACAAAATATCACATTAATAAAACATATAATATGACGTATATCTTTATTCTTATAATATTATTATCTTTATTCCCACAAGCTTCTACAAGTACGATTAACCACTCATGTGTATTTTGCACTCAAAGTAGTCGAACAATGTTTAACGCGATGAACTTCTGAGCCGTATCTAGATGTTGTAATATATCATTCGCCCACGACTTGTGCCGATTTCACATCTCTGCTTACCTTAAACATAACATAATATTATCATCTACTATGTGTAAGAATTGTTAATGTGTAAATAAGAAAAATGTATATGTGCGTGTAGAAGTATTTATCTAAAAATTATTAATTTGAAAAATATATAATGCACACAGCTCATGATCCCAGAAAGTATGCAAAGTAGATGTGTGGCGTAATTTAAAACAAAAATATCTTAAAATAGGTATTGTTTAAAAAATATTTGTATGGTAAAAGTTAATATAACTGTCCCCAGACTATTTAATGAATAAATCATATTGCAAAGCAAATTGAACTAAAAAAAGGGTTTTACTGAGTTTCTTGTGCCTGTTTTTCTCAGGTCTTTGAACGGGATGCCGAATTAAAACGTAAAGCCGCAGCTAGGAGAAATTCTGACGAACGCAATATGTAATGCGCTCAGAATTTTGGGTTCAGCCAACAGGCCAGCACATCATATTATACTTAATTGTGGGCCTCTTTGGTGTATCTTCTATCTTCCTTAGGCAATACGGCATGTATACAGTAAATAAAAAAAACTACGTTTAAAAAAACCGACTTCACAAACTGAAAAGTATCAAATAACTAAAAAATTAATTTAATACACCTCTTATGCAAACCTTTACGTTTAATATAAATATAATACTATTATTTATATGTACCTATTGATAGGTTTTAAGTCAGTGCCAAACTTTGTAAAATTTTTATGGGAAATGGCATCTATTTCGCATCGAACAAAAGAAGAATTACGTAAATCGGATCATAAATCTCAGAGTAATCGGTGTACACACATAAAAAAAAATACAGATCGAATTGATAACCTCCTACTTTTTGAAGTCGGTTAAAAATATATAATAAAGTGTAGTATATCAAGTATCCCACCTCAAACAACGACATCGCTCCTGTGGTGCCTCTGGTGTTGTGGCGGTGATCGCTTAACATCAGATGACCCCAATGCTCGTTTCTGCTATTCCATTAAAAATACGATGATTTGAGATTACAATTTCTTTGGAATACAACATATGAGCTTCCCGAGAGTTTTATAGTGGAATACCAGCTTCTCCAAGAGTCTACCGTTGTTACTTAGACCTTAGACTGTCGCCTGATGCCGACCACACTGAGGTAAGCACCTCAGTGTGGTCGGCATCAAAAACGACAAAACTTGCAGATTCCGCCTTGAGGATGATGAAACGCCTATTCATCTACTCTGCGACTGCGGCCCACTAATGCATAAGCGTAACACAATCTTTGGCGACTACTTCGTGCCACCAGATGGTGTTTGCAACACTCGCGTCAAGGAGATACTGCGGTTCGTAAAGGCGGCAGGGCTTGACGACGAGCTTTAATGTGTGGTGAACACAATAGTTCAATTTTAGACGCGGCGTTACTAGGAATCTTTAGGAATAGGAAATAGCCACCCTCTTCAAATAATAATAATAATAATAATAATAATAGCCCTTAGACTCTTAGCCTTACTATAAAAAAAAATTGCCCTTTAATTTCGAGCGTTTGAAGTTTAAAAATCACCCCCTTGAGCTAGCTAGAGCAAGATCCATTCCAGGGTTTTGATCATCTAAATAATCAGATATATAAACGTAAATTTCTACATATACACGTACTTTAAGATAAAAATTATATTTAAATCAATTTCCTAAGAGTTATGAGCTCTGTTTTACTAGAGTCTCGTCTGCATCTTTCCATTCGATATCTTAGATTGATCCATCAAAAATCGAAAAGATCAAAAAGGTTGAATACTTTGATGATATGATGATTTTTAAATTAAGAATACCTGCGATCCATTTGATGAAAAATATTCCTATAAAATACTTTAGTTAAATCCGAAAGCAAGGACTAGAAGTATTACAAGTAAAAATGCACAAAGTAGATGATATCGTAGCGAGTAGCGAGCGAGTGATGCATGTTGGGCGGGGGGATGACAACACGAGCCGTCGCGTGCATGCCACTCACCTTCACCACAGAGCCGGAGGACACTCGCCTGCACAATCCAATACTTAACAGAATCATTAATAAAATAAATACGTAGGTAACACTGAAATTGTTTAGAACTGGCCAGTTAGAAACATTGCAAATGAAAACTTTTTTGAATTTCAATTTTAGAACTCTTTGGTAACCTAATGTAGTATATTGCATTCATTTGTCATTTGTTTTTGTGAATTGGCGGCAAACCTAAAACTCTTGTTACACGTGAAAATGAACCTAACGCGAGAAAATTTTCGGTCAATGATTTATTATGACTTTCGGTGTGGGCTTACTCAACAACAAAGCTATGATAGTAAGCGATTAGCATTTCTTAATGAAGCCCCATCTCGTGCCACTTTTTACAATTGGTTTAACGAGTTAAAGGGTGGACGTAGCAATCTCAATGATGATCCACGTGAGGGACGTCCTTTAACAGCGACAATTGAAGATAACATCAGTGCTGTGCGACGCATGATAGAGGAAGATAAGAGAGTGACCTATCAGCAGATACGTGCAAGTCTAGGCATTGGTATGAGTCAAGTTCAAAAAATATTACTCGAACATTTAGGCGTCAGGAAGCTTTGTACCAGATGGATGCCCCATACTTTAACCGACGACCAGAAACACCTTCGCATGGACTGGTGTCCCCAAATGTTAGATAAGTTCAATGGTGGTGACCCAAATGCTGTATTTGACATCGTCACATGTGACGAAAGCTAGATATATTACTACAAATCCGAAACCAAAAGACAATCAGCTCAGTGGGTGTTTCCTTTCGAGGATCGGCCAACTAATGTAAAGAAAGGAATAAGTCAAGGAAAAAAGATGATTGCCTCATTCAGATGGTCGGAAAGGTACCATTTCGCGACAGTTGTGCTAGAAGATGGAAGGACAGTTACTGCAGACTGGTATGTTAATCGCTGTTTGCCTGTTGTCTTGGAAAAAATTCGACAGCAGCGCCCTCGAAGCAGGATCCTCCTTCACCACGACAATGCTTCAGCGCACTCAGCAAATCGGACTGTTGAATATTTGACTATGGCAGGTGTGGAGATAATGAGTCATTCGTCATACAGTCCTGACCTGACGCCCAGCGACTGTTATTTATTCCCAAGAACTAAAGATAAAATTCGAGGTATTCGCTTTACGAGCCCTGATGATGCGTTGCAAGCGTACGAAAATGTCATAGAAGAGACCCCTAAGGAAGAATGGTCCCACTCCTTTTCTCAGTGGCTCCATCGCATGCGACGATGTTTAGAGAGGAACGGAGATATTTCGAAAAACAATAAAAGTATTGGCAACTTTCTATATTCAGCCGTTTTTCATTTCCTAAGCATTTTCAGAGTTACCTGATACATAAAAATATCCTTTATTGCAATGGACTACAGAATGACAATTTAATATGTAGAATATACCAAGTCTGGCCATAAATACTGTTATAATTAAAGTTTTGGTTGGTTTCATCAGAGTAAACGTTTCGGACTTCATCAGAGCTGAAGACTGGCCGTTGTCAAGTCGATCTTACACCGCTGGATTATGATTTACCTATAGTCCGTTTTAGAGAGTACCACTTCGAATATTTTATATTTTAAATTGTTTTATATTTATATATTAAACTAACACATTATAAAAGTAATAAATTTTATTTGCAATAGAATTTTTTTCTTTGTTTCATGGCAGGACTACATTTTTATAAAAAAAAAGCATTGATGTGCACATACTAGGGCAGTTACTCTGGGAGGCGCCGGTGGCATACGAATTTAAATTTTCTTTGAAGGAAAACATACTGAGAAAATCTAGACACATCTGCGAAGACATTCAAAACCTTGCTGGACCAACATGGTCGAAGGCCAGATTAAGATAATGCAACGTAGAGACGTAGGTATATATGAGCTAACGATTATAAGAATCTTAAACTCGTGTCTTAGTTTGCCTCATGGGACCCCTGTTACCATATCATATCTTCACTATTTTCGAATTTTAACTTCCAATTTAGAACAATGTATTTATTCTAGTTAAATTTCTAAGCCGTACCAGTTTGCACTTACCGCCACTTTTAATATTCTTTACTTTTTACGAGAAATTATGGCTTATTTACGAAGCGATTTTAAAGAATACAACATTAATCATTATCCAATTGAGCACCATAAATACATTATGTATTTAATATAGATTAATATGGCCGTTTACAGCAAGTAATGAGTATTTTCGAAGATATTACAGATTTAAAATGCATGTTAAGACATAAATATCGGGATCACACCTAAGTTACATTTAGTAATCTTTACTATTAACTTTTGACAGTATTAAGTCTGTTTATAACTACCCCACCCAACCATTAGCACCCAAATTGACCCCCTTCCAACGGGAGCTCAATAAGATGTACAGGATAGTGTGCTATAAGTGTGATAGCAGAACTGCCCAGAATAAACTCACTGATACTGAGCTAATAAATGTAATATCTACAAGTACTTTGCAGACGAATGTACAAGTCTGCGGCTCGTCTCTGGGTCGCTATATCGGCGTGGTTAGCAGCTCGCGTGGCGCGCCGGTCGATATCAGCTCACACTAACCAACTGCTATTACCCTGTCAACTGGAACAAACGCTGACATAGCTGTCACATACAAAGCAGCTCTGCTAAATCGAATAAACTTGGCCAACTTTCGCAGCGCTTGCTATGAAATAGTGACATAAAATAGATTTAAAACAAAATTGTTTTTACGTCGATTATTTTCTTCGAGTATTATTTACGGCATGTGTGGATTGATGCATCTAATGTACTCAATAACTCTTGTGTATATAATAATTAATTTACTTTTTTTTAATTTACTCGTGTAATCCATTTAGTTTTTGACGTTTGAGTATTTTTGTTGCATCACTTTATAATTGAAATAATTTGTAAATTACATTAAAAATAAGAACTTGTAATAATCTAATATTTTTTGAAAAGAGCAACCTTAGGGTTTCTTGCTCATTCTTCTCTAAGGAAATCTGCCTTCCGAATCAGCTGTACGAAAAAAAATGATATATTTCAAGTGTAATATGATTTTACTATGAAATAAGAATATTTTTGATTTGATTTGAGTATAAAAAGCTGGTAGATAACGCGGCACGTAGGTCGGTCATCTGTTAAAATTCAATTAAAATAGCACACGTTTTAATGTTTTTTAGAATATTTACTTACTTTAAATAGTCCGTATAGACATTATTGAGTAAAATACTTTTGGGTACTTATGTACATGAATGTTGTCCGTTGGATAAAGATTATCGTAAAGATATTACAGTACAAGCAAGAATTATATTCTTATGTCAGGTCCATCAACAGAATATCATGGGTCTCACTTGTACGTGATCGCCAAGCACATTTATACTTCAACAGCTAATGACGACCCTCTCGACCCTCGCATATCTCCTGGCCGGGTATGCATGCCTGGTTAATCAAAAGTCAAATATATTTTATTTACATAAAAATCAAAAGATTGCTCGTTAATGTCAATCAGTAAATAAACAATTCAGATACATATTAATTACATAAAAGTTTAAACATATAAGTACATATTTTTAAAATAATGCAATCCAGTAAAACAAAACAACACTGAACCATAAAATCCATAAAAAAAAGAACAACTATAATGCATATTCAAATCCACATTGTAATATCGTTCACGTAATCTTCAATACTGTAATAAGCCTGCGTTTAATAATAGTTTGCAACTGTTGTGTAATAAGGGGTATTAAAACACGAATGTGGATTTGTGTGATAATAGTATCACATGAGTGTTTTAATACCTAATTATCAACAGTTGCATACAAGACTTTATCTACACCCAGAATGTGAATCCTCTAAAAGATTCTGGAACAGTTAGCTTACTGCTAACATTAAAACACCAGTCTTAGTAGTAACCTAATATCATTCATTGCTGATTATATACAAATAAAGTAAGTATTAATGAAACAATTATTTATTTTTAGTAGTAATTTACATTTTGTATAATGCAATAATTAAAATTCACTCGAATATAATGTTCTTTTTCAGCGTTTAAAATGAATCGCTCATTTTTTTTAACAAAACAATAAAAATATCGAAGAAAAATGGCGGGGATTCGAATAACCTATTTTTTTTTACGGCGCGCGATGTTCTGGTAGTGTGGTACGCGCGTAAACTAAAATGTTCTTTTTTTGAAATTCATACAGATACCACGCATCGAGCAATAAGAATGTGGCTGTCTGTTGAAACTCTTTGCGCATGAAGGGATAAAAAAAAACATAGGAGTGTTGTTATGAAATTCAGTACAGCATAACAACACTCTTTTGGATGATGTAATGGTAATTAGAACATTGGGTGTTTTAATGTTGGCAATAAGCTAACTGTTTCAGAATCTTTAATAGAGGATTTAAAGCATGGGTGTAGATAAAACATTTAAATTTATTTATTGATATTTCAGAATCATATGCAATGGTAGAAGAAAAAGTAGGTGGAAAAGGTTCTCACAAACCTCATTTACAATGTGCCAACCGACGATTCGACGATTTAAAGATTTCTCCTTTCGTCCTTATGTATGTCTGCATCTATTGTGGTTGCCGGGGAGTAAAATTTCTAGAAGCGCTTTTTCTGTGTTATTAATAAATGCGAATAAAAGTTATTCCAAATTTAAAACTTTTAGCTTTATCTTATCAACCTTTGTCACTAGATTTAGACAGGGAGAAGTAATTTTAAATTTGGGGTAACTTTTCATTGGGTTTATTAAAAAGACAGTGTAGATATTAGGTAGGTACATAACTATAAATAGATAAACGTCTTGCTCGTATTGTAAAAAAAAAACACATTTTAGTGGAAAAACACAAAAGTTGGTATCACATAATATATGTATGTTTTTACATATTAGCGCAATAAATATAGTGAAGATATTTTCTGTAGTTTTACTTCATGAACTAAAAACAATAATTCAAAAATAATAATTAATGCAATGATGGCTACCATACTTTATAGGATGAAACAGTACCGGATTAATCAAGCGCGGGGCCCGTAGAAAAACCATTCAAAAAGCTCTCTATTTATATTAGAATTAGTCGGTTGTCGAGTGTCTTTTTTTATGATAGTAAGTGACGAGACGAGCAGGACGTTCAGCTGATGGTAAATGATACGCCCTGCCCATTACAATGCAGTGCCGCTCACGATTCTTAAAAAACTCAAAAATTCTGAGCGGCACTACAATTGCGCTCGTCACCTTGAGACATAAGATGTTAAGTCTCATTTGCCCAGTAATTTCACTAGCTACGGCGCCCTTCAGACCGGAACACAGTAATGCTTACACATCCAGCTGCTTCACGGCAGAAATAGGCGCCGTTGTGGTACCCATGATCTAGCCGGCATCCTGTGGAAAGGAGCCTCCCACTGGTAAACTGTCTAACGTGGATTGTCTTAAATTCGATAAAACACATTTTAACTTAATATAACGATCAGGCAGAGATGAGTGAGCAGTGTCAGGCAGCAATTGCTGTGGTTAGTGCGGTACCGGGACGAAAATTTTATAAAAATCGATATATCTGTTTTTTGAGTGGGATCCTCCCCTCAGCAATTTCAATGTTAATATTGTAATATTATATTTTTTCGCTTCACATAATATTATAAGAACATACAGTGTACATATTATCAAGATCAACATTCGCGACTCATTACGGACACGAGAATTTTCAGGAAAAATATTCGAGCAAAATTGTAATCACTAATATTTCCCTACAGGCAGACGTGTTAAATGCATTTGGTGTCTTTGTCGCTCACGTGAAGTTCATAATAAATCTATCCTCCTCCCACAGTCTCTGAAGACTCTTCACAATTTTCTCGGAGATGCTAAGTCTTTGAACGCGTTTATTTTTCATTTAAAGAGAGCGGGAAAAATAAATTTCTCGATGAGGCCGAAGAAAATTCTAATTGGATTTCATCTTGCCGTGGCTCTTGAAAAGCGGTTTTCGAGTGAAAGCTCTTTCATTTTAACATATAAGTAGGTATATAGTATATACTTAGGATGTCGCAAAAATGAATGATGGTATTATATTTTTCATTGGTATCGAATTATATTTTCTTTTTTAAATAGAATTATAAACAACACAAAAACAATATTATTGTTTAGTTTTATGAAGTCTCGCCAAATACCATTTACGTGCGTTACGTTTTATTCGGTTATTATGCTATGAGCCATACACCGCACCGTAGAGACAGCTCAATGAAAGTTGTAGGGTAAATAGATGATAAAATTGACAACTTTTTTAAAAAGGCCTGGGCAACATTTCTCGGTGACCTCACAGTTATCGTAGGAACCTTAATTTTGAGTTTGTATCATGCGCATTTTTGTACTTTATGGTTGTAGATTTGACCAGAATGTTTCTTGTGTTTGCACGGCATGCTATATATGTATATATAGTAGGTAGGGTAGTATATCTTTAGTAGGAAAAATATCAATAATTATTGATCCTCTGTCACAAGTAATCTTTTGCAGTCTTTTTGCAGTGTTTTGCGGAAAAAAAAATCGCACAACATAACCTCTTGACATCCGCTTGACATAGTGTCATTTTTTTTTAATTTTTAAGACACCTGTAAGTACATATTATAAACGTACGTAATTGGATATAGGTACAATTAATATATTAATTACAGTAATTATATATTATTCAGTGATTGAAACGACTTTTTGTATGAAAAAATAGGATTTATATAGATTATTATTATTATAATTTTTTGATAAATAAATAAATACATATGTATTTATATTTATTTATTATTATTTAGGTATATACCTATTTATATCAATATTGTACAATACATTTTTCTTGTATGTTGATGTTTGTTTCCGCTTAGCTCTAGAAAATAAATGACTTGAGCTGTGTTTATTTAAGAAAAATAAATGAAGGTTTGCACAAACAAATAAAATTCCATGAAATTGTGAACAAAATCAAAAAAATTAAGATTAAAGATGCCATGTCTAAACATAAGTAGCATAAGTAAATCTTTCTGTTTTATTTTAATATCGTAATATATTAAGTTTTGTATTTTATAGGTTTTTTATTTTATCACTTTATTTGCATTTAAATTTAGTATTATTTTATTTATAACAAAGCACATTGTAAGTATTAAGTAGTTTTAAAATTATTTTATTGAACTATAGGTCTTCATTAAATAAAATTGTGTAAAGTTTTTGAATTGTGACATTTTGTATCCTGAATAAATGAAATAAATAAGTAAAATCGGTATGTAGATAAATACTCGTACCTACACTTAACAGGAAGCCGGACATACAGATACGGACGAACAACGACGGAACAATGCTGTGGAACGAAAGAGACATACTCTATGTGAGGCGGGGCGAGTCAGGGGGATCTTTCAATTTTCTTAAAGTCAAATATTGTTATTCAAGTAGGTTTATAGAAAAAGGATTTGTAATTTTATTACACCAGATACGACCGATTGGTAAAGCTGCTTTTGTTGAGAATAATCTGCAACAAACTTAAAATAATTACAAATGATTTAAGTTCTCTTTAGTGTTAATTCCGCCAATATTTGTTTTTAAACAATTCGACACGTGTTTCGCCTCTACACGAGGCATCCTCAGGACGTGTTGTCTCCCCAAAATCTGACACGAGACTTTGATTTCTCCTATTCATTCATAACAACAATGCCTCGTGTAGAGGCGAAACACGTGTCGAATTGTTTAAAAACAAATATTGGCGGAATTAGCACTAAAGAAAACTTATATCATTTATATAATTATGGATTTCCACAAAGTAACGCCTACTTCAATAAATATTCCTAAAATCATTATATTATACCTACATAGAGCTAACTACTGTAATCTTATAATTAATAATAATTATATTTTCCTACATAAAGTAAAGGTCAAAGAAATTAAAAACTGAATAACAATACAAATAAACTTATAAAAGGGCTATTATTGTAATTTATTAACATAACATGGAATAAGGGTTGTTAATGGTAATTAATCGCCTGACAATACATTTCTATTGACTGTATAATTTTATGCTTTTCTGAGGAAAACTCGCCTAACATGACTTTTAAATCTGTTTCAGCCCAACTCTGTAATAGGTTTTGGCAGGACATTGAAAACGCAACAACTTCTTTACTTTCAAAGCCGGAAAAATGGCCTTATTCTAAATCAACTTGAAATTTCAAATTTAATAATAAAAGTTCTAAATTATCACTACCATCGGCAGTCTCTAAAACTGCCAATTTAAAAAAAATAAAATATCGTTACAATGTAATATTGTAAAATTTTATTATTTAATAGCCTGAGGGCGGTCGCTTCATTCTTAATCTGTTGTATTAAGAAAGTCGATTATGTTACTTATACCACACAAACGTTTTATTAGATTTTTTTCAAACTAGAATATTCTAGATTTAAAAAATGCAATATGTACCTAGGTATTGGATTGTACTTTTAATTGTTAGTATATTTTTTGAGAAACAGCTTGCAATATCTATGCTGTGTTTGGACAGGTAGGTTTCACCCAAGATTTATTCTTACATAGAGGAATCTCATGCTTGAAGAATGAACGCCGATAATACCAGCCACTAAGGTGAAATTAATGCGATAGTAGAAGCCAATTTGCTTCAAACTAGACATTAGCAGCATATTGAGCCGCTTGCATTATATCGGTAAAATGGAAAAAGGCTTGAAACATGTACGCCTCATGATGATTCAACGAACCTACAGAGAGAAGCAAACGTTGAAGCTCGCCTTACCATGTTCTATCGATGCAAAAATGAAGGGATTGTGGAGCGAATTTGCTAGAAACTGTCATAACCATAAAGTTAACACCAGGAACAGACAAACTTATTATGCCTACTACTACTATACCATCTTCCAAGTGTGTGAAAGATTGGCGGAATTAATTAATAAACATTCCTAATACGAGGATTGTACTCTATAAACAAGCCTTAATCCAAACGTTATTGCAAAGTTATCGGCTGGCCTTAAACCCGCGACCCGCGGCTCAACGAGCTGTCGAGTACATCGGAGGAAGACATTATAATGACGTGATGGCTCTACGCGACATTAAGTGATTAAGACGGTCACAGAATACCCGATAATGCAAGCAACTCCAGCATATATTTTTGATAATCTATGCATATAAAAGAGATTTCCACGTATATAGTCACTCATCACGATATCTCTGAAAACATTAGAGCTAAAGACTTGAAATTTGGTAGGAATATTCTTTTCACCTAAGAACGGATTTTCCAAAATTCCACCCGCAAGTTTTTTTTATTATTTTTTTTTTATTAGGGTCAGCTAGCGTAATATATATGTACATAGGCACATAAGTGAGTTTGTTAGAAACTGTCATAACCATAATGTTAACACCACGAACATAAATTTATAATGCCTACTACTCGGCTAAGTAGAGTTAGTCTTTTGTGGGGCGATATATATGCTTTTACAATAAGATCCATTGTTACAAGTTATATTGTAACGATTATTTAAAAAAAAAGTCCGCCGAGTTTGTTGCGCCCGTTCTTCTCAGGTCCGAGGCATACTTTTTCGAATGGCTGATTTCAATTTGTAATAAGTGATATTAGACTTTCAATAGTGATGAAATCCCATTTTGAATTGTTAGGAATTTCATAATTCTATACGATAATCGCAAGCAGATACAGCAATGGTTGACTTCAGGTCCAACGTCATGGACCTGAAGTTAACCCATAGAAAGTAATGGTTAGTAACTGTTAAAAACGCTTTTTGGTGGTCACTTACTATAGTTTACTAAAGAGCCGTTCAAACAATAAGAGCAGATTTCTCAACTAATCTCCCAACAATGACGGCAACATTCGCCAACCATGTTTCACCAATAATGCTCCATGATAATTCAAATACCTCATACATTACGTTTTAACAACAGAACCTATATTTAAACAACCTCCGTACCTACATGCCAAACCCAGCCCCAATCGCCTACCATTTTATCAGCACTTATAGTAAAATAGGGACTAATAGACTAAGAAATGAAACACAAAATTCGTTGTAAATATTTATTTCAAATACTATAAGTGGTTATGGTAACCAATGATACAATAAGACTCTTTAACGCTATTTTCTCATAACATTTAATAAAATTTAGCCTTAATATCACCATCTCTTACCAACCTCATGTCAGCTTATGAGCATAGACAAGTCTTTCGTAATTCTCACACCTACTAGCGCAGATAAAGATTGGGATTAGGAATTTCCAAATACCTTTAATAAAATTGTGTGGGTTTTTAATATACAGATTCAATTTATATTAATTATGCATCAAGTTATCAACAAACCTTAATCATAACAAACTCAAACCAAACAGTAAATTGCAATCATATTTGCTGACGGTACATGCAGACATTTCTAATCTCATTCTTTAACTGCTCGGATAGTACCGATACTGAATTTCTTTTATCTATATACATTTATTACAAAATTATCCCAAATATTTTTGGAGAGTCAAATTTATCTGTATAACCACTTAGCTAACTTTTTACACAGTCTTAGAATTCATTTACACTGTGGTGATATGAATACTTAGAACATACACCGTTTTCTATTATTCTTATATTAAGTTCCACAATGTAAACATGCTCTTAGCGTGCCTATTATTTTAATTTTAATTAATTTAATAACATTTACACAGAGGCACACAATCCCTTATTTAAGTATGTTACCACCTTATAACTAAACATTAACATGTGCATATTATACTCCTATATACACATTCAAAGCAATAAAATGTTAAAAATTTACACTTTAATTTGAACCACGTGAATCTGATACGACATTTATAACACGGTTATCCACTAGTGCAAATAACATCAAATACATCACTCCATATTAAATAAACAGCTTGTTTTTAATATTAGGAATTGCAAAACTTTTTTCTGAGTCAAACGTTAAAATATCATATTTTTTTAGAAATTTTAATTTTTTAACACGGCCAGTGTTACGGATCTTGAGCGGTGTTATTGAAAGAAGCCAGAATCCTCGCTATGAGGTTACCGAGTGCACCATGCAGCGTATAAATAGCGTTTGCATATTCGTTCTATAGAATACCATAGCCATCGTATTCTATCATTGTTACACCCCTTAAGATACCAACTGCTGCCTTTTATAAAACGCTTGCTTATTGGCACGGCTTAAACCAGCTATTTATTCTGGCATTACTAACCTGGCCTGACCAATTGAAAACAAAAGCAAAAGATAAATACTACTTATACATTTTATTTAAAACTAAGAGGCGGCCCTCCGACCTTGCTTGTATACAAGCATCTTTACACTTAAATATATGTACAAATGTATAACTATAAGTACCTATACATTGGCATCAACTGAGGATTACAATGACGTATGGCTTTGTCTAGCTACATTTAGTTTGTGTAAATAGTCCTAGCAGTTTCATTTAAATAATCAACAACAAGGCGCGTCGCATCGTCTTTTCATAATATTATTGATTACTAAAGAACTCCCCTTCAAATTTAAAGTATATTAAGTCCGTTAGGTAATTTGTCCATAAGAAATTATCTGGCCTACAAAAATAGAAATATATTTAAAATATAAATGATCTTTAGTTCCGCCAAGTTTCACAAAACCACTGCGACCCATGTTTCGCCTCTAAATGAGCATCTTCGGTAGCTGTTCTCTCAGCTCCCCAAACCGTTTTGACTTTGGTTTTGGTAAAGTTTTGAATTTGACTAAGAATTGCCTCATGTAGCAGTGGTTTACTGAAACTTCCCAGAATTAACACTCAAAAACAACAATTATAACCATTTAAATTGCAATGGAATTTCTCAAAACAACCGGCTAATTCAGTTAAATTTTTTAGATACATTTATATCGGGCAAGACTTAGTACACAACAAACCTACTTAGTCTAGAACTGTCGCCCAACTTAACTCGAGTCATGAGACAATTGCAGAGATCATCTAACGCTAAGGTTCTAATATAATAAAAATTAAGTTATAAAAATTAAAAAGCTAGTTTTTGTAAGTTAGTAAAGAGTTCAGTTTTTTAACTGATACATATTTGGACCCGAACATTTCTAGCATAGTATAGTTCCAAGTGATCAAAAAATGAATGTCAACTATTTAAGTGATAGAAACAGCCAGTATATTGCGTGTGGTATCGATTAAGTATAATTAAATTAGGAACAAAACTTATATCACTAAAGGTAGTGTGGTTGCAATTCATACAAAATGTTTCATATATAAATAGGGATAAGGTGTGAAATTGGGAACTCACGTGACAGTCTATTTTAGTCTGGCCAATTCCTTGGTGTCACACCAATAATTGGTGGACGATTAAGGAGGTGATGAAAAGTCGGAGGCCACCCCAAGAGCGTCATTAGTACGTTGTGAGTATTATTACTACTTATTGGATTAATCTACGTGAAGGTTTTTGCTTATAAAGTCTATTATAATGGTTTCGTTAAATCAATTTAGAACGATTTTTCCCCTACCTTCATGATAGATATTCGCTAGTCTCGTTTAGACCATCACTGAATGTAATAAAACACTCCCTTAATATTTACACTCTGAATTATTTGATAGATATAAGCCGTTATAACCACTCATAACAGTATAATTTGAAAGCAATATGAAGACTTGCTTATTACACGATCCCCTGTTACCTCATCAAAATATAAAAAAAAAATGCTAACCCTTCTGGCATATGGGACCAATTTTCGGTCTTTGTTAAATTATGAAACACCTTCAGATAGGAGATATATCTTACAGTTATATCATCTCATATTCGATCATGAGTGAGCTTTACCTGTCCGGTGCAGTTAAATATGAAACTGAAGCCGGTAGGTGGCGCTACGATAAATTTCTATACATTATTGTTTTTCGACAAAATATTTTTCTTAATTTATCCGCATATGACTACATAATTATAACCACAAAACATCACACATATTTATTTATAAAATATAATCTTATCATTTAAACAAGTTTCGAACAAGACGTTGAGTCCGTTAGTATTACATGTATTGTCTAACAGTAACCGTTCTTATTTTAAATCAGAAATCAGCATACCCATCCTATAGATATGCAATTATTATCCTAACCACAAATTACCTAGTCTAACAATATAATAATAATGACACTTCTCTTAGAGTAGCCTCTGGTCACTGTAGAGGACAATAACTTAAGCCTAATAAGCGACTAGAACTAAAATACAATAACACAATGCCATTTTCTCATCACAAACTAAAACAAATTCACACTTCCAACATTATAATGAAGTTACACAAGCGGTGAATTATGATTTTTATTCATTTAAGTTAAAAACTACTTCTGAACATTATATTTTGATTATACTGAATGGTTTGAGCTTAAATGCTTCAGAGAAACAAAACTCATTCCACTCCATTATTCAATATTTACAACTTTAGCATTTCTACAATATATTTCAATTTCTAAATATTAAAGACTAGTAGTATTAATGCAATTTTCGGATTCCAGTATCAAAAACGAGTCTCGGCGTATGAGAATAATACGTGACTCGAATTATCTAAGCACTGCTTAAACGCAAATCGCATCTGTTGTTGAGAGTTTTTACTCATTTTGATATCCCATCAGTTTAAAATATTTGACACTGCAGCTCTATCAATTTAAAATATGTCACTTGTACACTTGTCGCGGTACAAGTTGCACGTCGTATCTAGACGAATGATTCGTATATCTTTATTTACGGAAGAGGGGGACAAACAAGCCCACGGATCATCTGCTTAGTGACCTGGTAAGTGATCGTCGTAGACCACACTGTGTTGTTGCAACAGCGGAGGAATCACATGAGCATACCGGCATTTTAGCTGGAAGTACACACTTATTTTTGAAAATAACCATGTTGTGTTATCCAGGAAACACCACACAAAGTACCAGAACGTACTTTGTTTTAAAACTGCGCATCTTCAGAATAAGTTTATGCACATATTCTGCAAAGTTTAATTAAATACATATTCTTTCGTCATTCGATCATAGACACATATTACTTAAAAGTATTTATCATTAACTTATTAAGTATAGTCCTTATCTGAAGCATGTCTACAACATTTACGAAATTGGGAATTTTGAAGGATGCACAAGATTTAATTACATTATAACAAATACTCATTTCCGTAAAACATGTCAACAGAAATTAAAGAAAAAAAAATATACATTCCTGGAATGGGGAAGCCAATCTATTTAGTTATTTACATATCATAAAGCATAAAATGATAATTACAGTCAAAACATAAAAATGAATGTCAACTAATTGAGCCACTTTAAAAAAAAAACAATAAAATATGATAAATATACAACACACAATAAAATTAATAATATCAACTATAATAATATATATTCATATTATATTTATTTTTGTGCTATGAAACAATTGATGGTAATTATATTTTACATCTTGTTGTAAAACACTTTAATGTAAAATAATATATTTACAGTAAAAAAATGTATATACAGTTACATTTACATTGTAGCTTTAAATACACCTGTGTGTACCACAATATCATATATTTATAACAATAATTACTTGTAATTTTCACTAGTCTTCCATCTGTTCCCTAAAAGAATGCATTTAGAGGTGATAGTTCAAAAGTGATGGTGGAAAATAAAAAAAACTATTAATCAAACTCACTTATAGGGAGTGCAGGATAGATAGTTTCCACAACAAAAATAAAATATCAAATACTATTTGTAACTATTATCATGTGTGTAATAAAATATATAACTGGCGGGCCAATTCCTTTACACTGTCTAGACACTAAAAATATGAAGGGTTGTCACAAAACATATACTATATATTTAAAGCACACCGCACAGCCATTTAAAGCACAAGTTTTAAAACATATTTAAAGAAAAAAATGTACTAATTTGATATAACAAATTTCACTACGTACATGTGACACACCTAAATACCAGTACTGATTCGCAATGGAACATATCGCAGATGACTTGTGTAAGTGAGGAAAGAAACTCTACTTCATAGCGCACTTCATTGTTGGACTCACTGGTTGTATATAATTACACATGTGCTGTTACTAGAAGAAATACAGAGGAAGACAGTGAAAAAGTAAAATTGTTTATTAATAAGGCAACTAACATCTTACCTTCAAAATTGAACAATAATAGTTCACATTCTACTTATTTAGGATAACTTCCAGGCTTGAATCATTTTGTTATTATAAGAAGTGATAAAGAACTGCCACTCAGGATTCTTGATAACCTAATATTCTAAGTAGCACTGAGTTTTCGCTAGTCACCTTGAGACAAAGATGTGAACGCTACTGAGAGTTCACATCGTTGTCTCGTAATTTTAGCGCGCCCTTCAAACTAAAGCCCAAATAGTGTTTGCACTATTGCACTTGCTTCAGAAAAAGGCACCACTGTGGTGCGGCATCCTAGTCAGTGGGACTAGTTAAAATATTAAGATTGTGAATATCACACAACTTGGACAGATATAGTCCTCTTACAATACCTAATGTAACATAGATTAGAATTCATTTGGCTTCATGTCATTCATATTCACAGCACACAGAATCTTTAGTATTCACTTTCACTGAACAAGTTCACTTAAGCATCCTCTGTTAATGTCTCGGTTGGGTAAAGCTCAGGTTCTACTTCTGGGCTCTCATTTGGGGCCTGTGCCACGGGGGTCCCACATCAGGTCCTCAACTCCACCAGCTTTACATCCTTAACGTGCAAGTTGTGTTTTGATTTGGCGGCAAATTTGATGACTGCTTGCGTTGATACAAGGGGCACATGTCGGAGATCAAGCCTGTAAAAAACATCAGTAAAAGATCATGTTTTACTCTTTATATTTAAAGTATTGTGAAAATCTCTAGTAATATATTCATAAATAAACAACACTATTTTAAATCACCGAAAAAAACTGGCTAATCAGTTAAAAAATTAAAATTTATGGTCGCCAATTCGATTAGTAAGCTATATATATTTTATAAAAATAAGGGACGAGACGAGCAGGACGTTCAGCTAGTGGGTATTGATACGCCCTACCCATTACAATGCAGTGTCGCTCAGGATTCTCGAATAACCCAAAAATACTGAGGCGGCAGCCCGCCAGCGACAGTCGCTGGTGTCCGAGCTGCGCGGCGCACGTCCGTCAGCCTGCAGGTGTGTTAGTGTACTGACCGCACGAGGTCGGGACAGCGCGCCAGGTGGTCGAGCGCGGCCTCTGTGAGCAGGCGGCAGCCCGCCAGCGACAGTCGCTGGTGTCCGAGCTGCGCGGCGCACGTCCGTCAGCCTGCAGGTGTGTTAGTGTACTGACCGCACGAGGTCGGGACAGCGCGCCAGGTGGTCGAGCGCGGCCTCTGTGAGCAGGCGGCAGCCCGCCAGCGACAGTCGCTGGTGTCCGAGCTGCGCGGCGCACGTCCGTCAGCCTGCAGGTGTGTTAGTGTACTGACCGCACGAGGTCGGGACAGCGCGCCAGGTGGTCGAGCGCGGCCTCTGTGAGCAGGCGGCAGCCCGCCAGCGACAGTCGCTGGTGTCCGAGCTGCGCGGCGCACGTCCGTCAGCCTGCAGGTGTGTTAGTGTACTGACCGCACGAGGTCGGGACAGCGCGCCAGGTGGTCGAGCGCGGCCTCTGTGAGCAGGCGGCAGCCCGCCAGCGACAGTCGCTGGTGTCCGAGCTGCGCGGCGCACGTCCGTCAGCCTGCAGGTGTGTTAGTGTACTGACCGCACGAGGTCGGGACAGCGCGCCAGGTGGTCGAGCGCGGCCTCTGTGAGCAGGCGGCAGCCCGCCAGCGACAGTCGCTGGTGTCCGAGCTGCGCGGCGCACGTCCGTCAGCCTGCAGGTGTGTTAGTGTACTGACCGCACGAGGTCGGGACAGCGCGCCAGGTGGTCGAGCGCGGCCTCTGTGAGCAGGCGGCAGCCCGCCAGCGACAGTCGCTGGTGTCCGAGCTGCGCGGCGCACGTCCGTCAGCCTGCAGGTGTGTTAGTGTACTGACCGCACGAGGTCGGGACAGCGCGCCAGGTGGTCGAGCGCGGCCTCTGTGAGCAGGCGGCAGCCCGCCAGCGACAGTCGCTGGTGTCCGAGCTGCGCGGCGCACGTCCGTCAGCCTGCAGGTGTGTTAGTGTACTGACCGCACGAGGTCGGGACAGCGCGCCAGGTGGTCGAGCGCGGCCTCTGTGAGCAGGCGGCAGCCCGCCAGCGACAGTCGCTGGTGTCCGAGCTGCGCGGCGCACGTCCGTCAGCCTGCAGGTGTGTTAGTGTACTGACCGCACGAGGTCGGGACAGCGCGCCAGGTGGTCGAGCGCGGCCTCTGTGAGCAGGCGGCAGCCCGCCAGCGACAGTCGCTGGTGTCCGAGCTGCGCGGCGCACGTCCGTCAGCCTGCAGGTGTGTTAGTGTACTGACCGCACGAGGTCGGGACAGCGCGCCAGGTGGTCGAGCGCGGCCTCTGTGAGCAGGCGGCAGCCCGCCAGCGACAGTCGCTGGTGTCCGAGCTGCGCGGCGCACGTCCGTCAGCCTGCAGGTGTGTTAGTGTACTGACCGCACGAGGTCGGGACAGCGCGCCAGGTGGTCGAGCGCGGCCTCTGTGAGCAGGCGGCAGCCCGCCAGCGACAGTCGCTGGTGTCCGAGCTGCGCGGCGCACGTCCGTCAGCCTGCAGGTGTGTTAGTGTACTGACCGCACGAGGTCGGGACAGCGCGCCAGGTGGTCGAGCGCGGCCTCTGTGAGCAGGCGGCAGCCCGCCAGCGACAGTCGCTGGTGTCCGAGCTGCGCGGCGCACGTCCGTCAGCCTGCAGGTGTGTTAGTGTACTGACCGCACGAGGTCGGGACAGCGCGCCAGGTGGTCGAGCGCGGCCTCTGTGAGCAGGCGGCAGCCCGCCAGCGACAGTCGCTGGTGTCCGAGCTGCGCGGCGCACGTCCGTCAGCCTGCAGGTGTGTTAGTGTACTGACCGCACGAGGTCGGGACAGCGCGCCAGGTGGTCGAGCGCGGCCTCTGTGAGCAGGCGGCAGCCCGCCAGCGACAGTCGCTGGTGTCCGAGCTGCGCGGCGCACGTCCGTCAGCCTGCAGGTGTGTTAGTGTACTGACCGCACGAGGTCGGGACAGCGCGCCAGGTGGTCGAGCGCGGCCTCTGTGAGCAGGCGGCAGCCCGCCAGCGACAGTCGCTGGTGTCCGAGCTGCGCGGCGCACGTCCGTCAGCCTGCAGGTGTGTTAGTGTACTGACCGCACGAGGTCGGGACAGCGCGCCAGGTGGTCGAGCGCGGCCTCTGTGAGCAGGCGGCAGCCCGCCAGCGACAGTCGCTGGTGTCCGAGCTGCGCGGCGCACGTCCGTCAGCCTGCAGGTGTGTTAGTGTACTGACCGCACGAGGTCGGGACAGCGCGCCAGGTGGTCGAGCGCGGCCTCTGTGAGCAGGCGGCAGCCCGCCAGCGACAGTCGCTGGTGTCCGAGCTGCGCGGCGCACGTCCGTCAGCCTGCAGGTGTGTTAGTGTACTGACCGCACGAGGTCGGGACAGCGCGCCAGGTGGTCGAGCGCGGCCTCTGTGAGCAGGCGGCAGCCCGCCAGCGACAGTCGCTGGTGTCCGAGCTGCGCGGCGCACGTCCGTCAGCCTGCAGGTGTGTTAGTGTACTGACCGCACGAGGTCGGGACAGCGCGCCAGGTGGTCGAGCGCGGCCTCTGTGAGCAGGCGGCAGCCCGCCAGCGACAGTCGCTGGTGTCCGAGCTGCGCGGCGCACGTCCGTCAGCCTGCAGGTGTGTTAGTGTACTGACCGCACGAGGTCGGGACAGCGCGCCAGGTGGTCGAGCGCGGCCTCTGTGAGCAGGCGGCAGCCCGCCAGCGACAGTCGCTGGTGTCCGAGCTGCGCGGCGCACGTCCGTCAGCCTGCAGGTGTGTTAGTGTACTGACCGCACGAGGTCGGGACAGCGCGCCAGGTGGTCGAGCGCGGCCTCTGTGAGCAGGCGGCAGCCCGCCAGCGACAGTCGCTGGTGTCCGAGCTGCGCGGCGCACGTCCGTCAGCCTGCAGGTGTGTTAGTGTACTGACCGCACGAGGTCGGGACAGCGCGCCAGGTGGTCGAGCGCGGCCTCTGTGAGCAGGCGGCAGCCCGCCAGCGACAGTCGCTGGTGTCCGAGCTGCGCGGCGCACGTCCGTCAGCCTGCAGGTGTGTTAGTGTACTGACCGCACGAGGTCGGGACAGCGCGCCAGGTGGTCGAGCGCGGCCTCTGTGAGCAGGCGGCAGCCCGCCAGCGACAGTCGCTGGTGTCCGAGCTGCGCGGCGCACGTCCGTCAGCCTGCAGGTGTGTTAGTGTACTGACCGCACGAGGTCGGGACAGCGCGCCAGGTGGTCGAGCGCGGCCTCTGTGAGCAGGCGGCAGCCCGCCAGCGACAGTCGCTGGTGTCCGAGCTGCGCGGCGCACGTCCGTCAGCCTGCAGGTGTGTTAGTGTACTGACCGCACGAGGTCGGGACAGCGCGCCAGGTGGTCGAGCGCGGCCTCTGTGAGCAGGCGGCAGCCCGCCAGCGACAGTCGCTGGTGTCCGAGCTGCGCGGCGCACGTCCGTCAGCCTGCAGGTGTGTTAGTGTACTGACCGCACGAGGTCGGGACAGCGCGCCAGGTGGTCGAGCGCGGCCTCTGTGAGCAGGCGGCAGCCCGCCAGCGACAGTCGCTGGTGTCCGAGCTGCGCGGCGCACGTCCGTCAGCCTGCAGGTGTGTTAGTGTACTGACCGCACGAGGTCGGGACAGCGCGCCAGGTGGTCGAGCGCGGCCTCTGTGAGCAGGCGGCAGCCCGCCAGCGACAGTCGCTGGTGTCCGAGCTGCGCGGCGCACGTCCGTCAGCCTGCAGGTGTGTTAGTGTACTGACCGCACGAGGTCGGGACAGCGCGCCAGGTGGTCGAGCGCGGCCTCTGTGAGCAGGCGGCAGCCCGCCAGCGACAGTCGCTGGTGTCCGAGCTGCGCGGCGCACGTCCGTCAGCCTGCAGGTGTGTTAGTGTACTGACCGCACGAGGTCGGGACAGCGCGCCAGGTGGTCGAGCGCGGCCTCTGTGAGCAGGCGGCAGCCCGCCAGCGACAGTCGCTGGTGTCCGAGCTGCGCGGCGCACGTCCGTCAGCCTGCAGGTGTGTTAGTGTACTGACCGCACGAGGTCGGGACAGCGCGCCAGGTGGTCGAGCGCGGCCTCTGTGAGCAGGCGGCAGCCCGCCAGCGACAGTCGCTGGTGTCCGAGCTGCGCGGCGCACGTCCGTCAGCCTGCAGGTGTGTTAGTGTACTGACCGCACGAGGTCGGGACAGCGCGCCAGGTGGTCGAGCGCGGCCTCTGTGAGCAGGCGGCAGCCCGCCAGCGACAGTCGCTGGTGTCCGAGCTGCGCGGCGCACGTCCGTCAGCCTGCAGGTGTGTTAGTGTACTGACCGCACGAGGTCGGGACAGCGCGCCAGGTGGTCGAGCGCGGCCTCTGTGAGCAGGCGGCAGCCCGCCAGCGACAGTCGCTGGTGTCCGAGCTGCGCGGCGCACGTCCGTCAGCCTGCAGGTGTGTTAGTGTACTGACCGCACGAGGTCGGGACAGCGCGCCAGGTGGTCGAGCGCGGCCTCTGTGAGCAGGCGGCAGCCCGCCAGCGACAGTCGCTGGTGTCCGAGCTGCGCGGCGCACGTCCGTCAGCCTGCAGGTGTGTTAGTGTACTGACCGCACGAGGTCGGGACAGCGCGCCAGGTGGTCGAGCGCGGCCTCTGTGAGCAGGCGGCAGCCCGCCAGCGACAGTCGCTGGTGTCCGAGCTGCGCGGCGCACGTCCGTCAGCCTGCAGGTGTGTTAGTGTACTGACCGCACGAGGTCGGGACAGCGCGCCAGGTGGTCGAGCGCGGCCTCTGTGAGCAGGCGGCAGCCCGCCAGCGACAGTCGCTGGTGTCCGAGCTGCGCGGCGCACGTCCGTCAGCCTGCAGGTGTGTTAGTGTACTGACCGCACGAGGTCGGGACAGCGCGCCAGGTGGTCGAGCGCGGCCTCTGTGAGCAGGCGGCAGCCCGCCAGCGACAGTCTCTGCAGCGGGTGGTGTCCGAGCTGCGCGGCGCACGCGTCCGTCAGCCGCGCGCACGACGACACGTCCAGCTCCTCCAGCTTCGGTAACGCCTGTGACAATGACATCTGATATTTGTACATAACTATTGCTGAAATAATAATAACAAATGACTGATATAAATAGGTTGATCGTTCATTGATCAAATAGCAGCGACATACCGGATGAACTGACTTACTTAGATCAAAGCGTTCAAGGTGGCCAGCAGATTGCCAATTTTTCTTTCAGAATACTTTCACTCAACCTAACCGCATGACTAAAACCCAAGAACTAAACACAATGAAATCGTCGAATGCCACATGTCACTTAGTTTCACAGACTCAGATGTCATATCAGCGCTCAAAAGCCTAGATGCAATTAAAGGTCCTGCGGGCCTACCATGAACTCTTATTGCGATTCAATAGACAACCTAAAATGAACTGCTTTGCTATTTCGTACCACGACGTGATTTGAGCTATCTAATTTAGGTTGACGTCAAATCAACTGATTAAATCGCAATGATGTCAATAATTGAATGTCAAATATGATATCAACTGAATCGCAAACTGATTTAGTTCGTTCATTTATTCGTACCATGAGGTGTTATTTCAACCTAAACTGGATAGCTTATTTGTCAAAGTGACCGATTCAAAAAAAGTTGCTACTTCCTCAGAGGAAAGTGAATCGTGTTGTTAATAACTTTTAACAAATAGTGAAACCATAGAGAAGAACAATTTTATTGATTAAAGATGAGATGAGAATACTTTATTGGACTTTTTTGTAAAACAAAATACTGAAAATAAACACCAAAAATGAAAATACCAAAGATGAGGCAGTAAGGGCCCAGGCTATAAGCCTGTTCGCAAGAAAGAATAAAAAAAAATACTCTGTGGTCCTGTCAAATCAAACATCAATGGAGGTGCGTTCATAACTCGTTATTTTTACGAAAACACATAAGCAAACATTTCATTTTTAATTCAAAGAACTATATTTATTTATATTACTATTATTTAATAAGTATAAAAAAGGCCTTAATGGTTTATAATTTGACGCAATTGCGCAATTTCAAAATGTATTTTTAGTATTTTCTACGCAAAAAACCACTAAAATCATATCATTTTAGGTTTCGGAACGCAATTTTATTTTGTTAATTCTTCATAAGCGATCCAAACGCCATTCAGTAAAAGGCACTTCATGGTACGAATTTTTGTGATTCAGTTTAGGTAGCTAAACTAAACTGCATCGGATTCGCATCGCTTATTAAAAGTTGATGGTAGGCCCTCTGGTCCAGATTCTATACCTCCTAGTTTCTTAAAGGCCTGTGGCACAAATTGGCTGAGCCGCTACGAATCATTTTCAATAAGTCTTTACTATGTGGAACTTTTCCCTCAAGATGGAAGGTTGCGCACATCAGTCCAATTCACAAGAAGGGAGTTCCTGGAGATATTTCGAATTACCAGCCCATCTCAATTTTGTTTGCTATCGGTAAAATCTGATTTATCAAAAGCGTTCGATATGGTTGACCACGTACTGCTCATAGAAAAATTTGGTCACGCAGGAATATGTGGCTCTCTACTGCGGTGTAAAGATCCGTGGCTTTAAGTCAATTTCAAGACCCGTGCCATCAGGGGTTCTACAGGGCTCCCATTTAGGGCCCTTTTTTTTGATAAGACAAATTAAATTTTTCAACGATTCTGTTTTGTCGAAGATACTTTTTAACAGCTGCGTACGTAGTCTTTTAGAGTATTGCAGTTCGGTGTGGAACCCTTCTTACAAAGTTCATATTAAGAGGTTATAACAGGTGCAGTCGAAATTCTTATATTATATCTCTCATATTGAAGTAATCTTTGTCGTCGATTAGACTGCTACGAATTTAGACTTGTGCATTTTAGCATGACGTCTCTTGCACAGCGTAGGAAAGTGTCTTTTTACACAAACTGATTCATGGCCACATAGATAGTCCTCTATTATTAAGTAAAATGACCTTGGCTGTCCCACGGCATTGCAGCCGTATTATTAATAGGAAAACGTTTAGTCTACCTTCAACACGCACAAATTATGGTAAACATTTAGTTTATATCGCATTTGTTGTCTAATCTGTCTGTATAATGAAGTCTGTCCGAAGGTAGACATATTCAATCCGTCAGTCCCTAGGTTCAGAAGACTTCTGCTAGAAAAGGCGGATTATTGAATTGTGTTCAACAACAAAAAAAAACTTAAATTTTTTTAACAGTTAAGGTAATGGTAATGGTTAAGAAGGGCCCAAAAGTAATTTTTGGGGTGATTTACTCTTATGTTGATATGGATATTCCTTAGTGTTTTTAATTTAAATAACATTTTATATAGGCACATGTTTGAAAATTAAATCCAAATTGCCGAGCCGCTGTCTGCCGAGTTCCGGGCCGGAGAGCCGGTGGGTGATCATTTATTAATATCGGAGTCTATTTGAACTGTGCATGTATGTAATACCTGCACCACGTAGCGCATGGCCACGTCCGTGATGTCGGTGCCGGGCAGCCGCAGCACGGCCAGCTGCGCCAGGCGCGAGGGCTCGGCGCCGCGCGCGCCGCCGCCGGGCCGCGAGCTCTCGGGCGGCGCCAGCACGCCGCGCAGCTTGGCGTCGTCCAGGCCGCGCGCGAACGACAGGTCCAGCGACACCAGCGGCGGACACGCGCCGCAGCGCAGCGCCAGCGCCGCCTCGGCCGGCGACCCCGCCAGCGACAGGCGCCGCAGCGCGGGCAGGCGCGCCACCAGCCTGCCGCGGTACATTGACATATTGGATAACATGCCGGCCAGATTATGGGTGCCACGACGGCGCCTATTTCTACCGTGAAGTACTGCGTAAGCATTACTATTTCGGTCTGTAGGGCTCCGTAGCTAATGAAATTACTGGGCAAATGACTTAAAATCTTATGTCTCAGGGTGACGAGCGCAGTTGTATTGCCGCCCAGAATTTTTAAGGTTTTTCAAGAATCCTCAGAGGCACTAATTGTAATGGGCAAGGCGTAACGATTACCATCAACTTCGAACGTCCGGCTCGTATCATCCCTTATTATCATAAAAAAAATATTTAATACAATATACTTACTTAAATATAAATAAATACATATAAACATCCATAACTCCTAAACAAACATTCATGTTCATCATATAAATGTTTGCACCTACCGAGGTTCGAACCCGGAACCCCTAACTCAGTAGGCAAGTTCACTAACCGCCAGGCTATAGGGGAGGTCAATAAAAAGTTCCTTAAAAAAGCGGCACTTATATTCTCCTGTAATTGAATACTTTACACTGGCTTATTGATTCACTGCTCCTTCGGAATCCATTAATTAAATATGGAAAAACATGTAACATTCATGTAAAGATCGAAGTTCGCAATTCGCAAGCTGCTGAAAATATGTTTGAACATAGAAAAGGCAATAGCTTTTTTCGTCTCTGAAAAACTGTCTGAGTAAATGCCGTCTATACGGATTCTGCCTCAAAGCAACCGAAGATAGTAATAACAACGAGATAAGAGTGTTTAACCCAATTGACTTGATAATCAGATTTAAAATTGATCACATACCTCAGAGACTCGATAAATGAGATCATGATTAAATCAAAAAATATTTGATTTTATAGGTAAATAACATTACACTTTACAGATGAAAGCAGATTTCCTTAGAGAAGAACGAGCAAGAAACTCTGAACTCTTTGAAAAATATTAGATTTATTACAAATTCTAATTTTCAATGCAATTTACAAATCATTCCATCATATACAAACTGATGCAACGGAAATAATCAGACGTCAAATACTAAATTCCTTGCACAAATAAGTCAAACTTAAAAATTAATAAGTTAAAACACAAGATATTGATTACAGTAGATGCATCAATCCACATACCGTATATAAATAAAGGCATTATGCAAGCCTTTCATTAGCTATTCTAAAAAATAAAAATTACTTTAATTTAAAGAAAAATTAAATAAAAGAAATAATAATAACATGAAGCAAACCCAATTACAAGACCATGCAGCCACCACAAGTAGCACCCGTTCGCGAGCATGACGCATGGACCAGTCATCGCCTCCCTCGACCATATTTAAGGGAAGGGGGACGACCCACCCCATGTCACCGCCACAAGCATTAGCATTAAAGCGAGCATGACGATACCTGTCACGAGAACTCTACGAAATAACAAAAATGAATGTTCAGGTACATAATATTATAGTAACCATGCGAGTTGGCGGCGTGCTAGATGGCACCACTCGAGCCCCAGCGACAGTGGCTGGCGCCGCGCGATGCCGGCCAGTTGTGCGGCGGACACGCGCACCTGCACGAACGACATGCTGCGCCACAGGGACGGGTCCGTCTGCAACACATACGTGGGATCATTATTAACGGACTTCAAAAGAGGCCGAGGTTCTCAATTCGACTGTATTTTTTAAAAAGAACAAAAATATATACATAGAAAATAGTTATTTGTTCAACAAGTGAGCAAAGTTGTTTTATGCTGCGAGTGACGATTGAAGTAGTCTAGAATTGAATCACGAGCGTAGTGCATGTATATTTCTGCCGTGAAGTGTATACGTATGTGTATACGTTACTGTGTTTCGGTCTGAAGGGAGTCGTAGCTAGTGTAATTACTGGGCAAATGAGACTTAACATCTTATGTCTCAAGGTAATGAGCGGAATTGTAGTGACGATCAGAAATTTTGAGTTTTTCAAGAATCCTGAGCGGCACGGCATTGTAACTATGATGGCTGTACTACTCACGGAGTACTCGGCCCAGGCCTTGCACACCAGCGCGCAGGTGGCCAGGTCGTGCGGCGTCAGCTTGGTGAACACGCTCAGCATGGCGCGCCGGTCAGCCACGGCCGCACTGGCTACAGCGGCACGGCATTGTAACTATGATGGCTGTACTACTCACGGAGTACTCGGCCCAGGCTTTGCACACCAGCGCGCAGGTGGCCAGGTCGTGCGGCGTCAGCTTGGTGAACACGCTCAGCATGGCGCGCCGGTCAGCCACGGCCGCACTGGCTACAGCGGCACGGCATTGTAACTATGATGGCTGTACTACTCACGGAGTACTCGGCCCAGGCCTTGCACACCAGCGCGCAGGTGGCCAGGTCGTGCGGCGTCAGCTTGGTGAACACGCTCAGCATGGCGCGCCGGTCAGCCACGGCCGCACTGGCTACAGCGGCACGGCATTGTAACTATGATGGCTGTACTACTCACGGAGTACTCGGCCCAGGCCTTGCACACCAGCGCGCAGGTGGCCAGGTCGTGCGGCGTCAGCTTGGTGAACACGCTCAGCATGGCGCGCCGGTCAGCCACGGCCGCACTGGCTACAGCGGCACGGCATTGTAACTATGATGGCTGTACTACTCACGGAGTACTCGGCCCAGGCCTTGCACACCAGCGCGCAGGTGGCCAGGTCGTGCGGCGTCAGCTTGGTGAACACGCTCAGCATGGCGCGCCGGTCAGCCACGGCCGCACTGGCTACAGCGGCACGGCATTGTAACTATGATGGCTGTACTACTCACGGAGTACTCGGCCCAGGCCTTGCACACCAGCGCGCAGGTGGCCAGGTCGTGCGGCGTCAGCTTGGTGAACACGCTCAGCATGGCGCGCCGGTCAGCCACGGCCGCACTGGCTACAGCGGCACGGCATTGTAACTATGATGGCTGTACTACTCACGGAGTACTCGGCCCAGGCCTTGCACACCAGCGCGCAGGTGGCCAGGTCGTGCGGCGTCAGCTTGGTGAACACGCTCAGCATGGCGCGCCGGTCAGCCACGGCCGCACTGGCTACAGCGGCACGGCATTGTAACTATGATGGCTGTACTACTCACGGAGTACTCGGCCCAGGCCTTGCACACCAGCGCGCAGGTGGCCAGGTCGTGCGGCGTCAGCTTGGTGAACACGCTCAGCATGGCGCGCCGGTCAGCCACGGCCGCACTGGCTACAGCGGCACGGCATTGTAACTATGATGGCTGTATTACTCACGGAGTACTCGGCCCAGGCCTTGCACACCAGCGCGCAGGTGGCCAGGTCGTGCGGCGTCAGCTTGGTGAACACGCTCAGCATGGCGCGCCGGTCAGCCACGGCCGCACTGGCTACAGCGGCACGGCATTGTAACTATGATGGCTGTACTACTCACGGAGTACTCGGCCCAGGCCTTGCACACCAGCGCGCAGGTGGCCAGGTCGTGCGGCGTCAGCTTGGTGAACACGCTCAGCATGGCGCGCCGGTCCAGCCACAGCCCCGAGTGGCCGGTGAGCGGCGCGGGCGCCGGCCGCACCGGGTACAGCGGCTTCTTGAGCGCCTGCACACAGATACATTGGTAGCGCATTCCTCACATGACTCATTGGCCTGATTGGGACGCATATTAATACATGACAGGAATGTTTGTGTTAACGCCGCTATTTTTTATTCTTTTCTTTATAAGCCGGTTAGTCGTCCACCAAAGACTTGATGCCCGCCCGCCCGTGCAGGAGTTAACTCGCTCCTCTCCGCAACTCGCATATCAAAGAGGAAAACTACCAGCACTAATTGGACTACAATCAAGGACCAAATTAAGTGTCGCCCGCAGTGCAGCTTCATCATGTCAGTTCCTAGTCCCTTCCATACAGTCCACTTTTAGCCAGAAGTCCACTGAACTACGGATATATTGCTCAGCTGACAGTGGCATTCACAATTATTTTTTTTAATTTTGTATTTCTTCTTAATGTTTTAATCTTGCAATCCTTTTAAAATAATGTTAATGTATCAATATCCAGCGTGGTGCAGCTTTTAGCTTTAAAAGTCTAATATAGTGAAATTGTAATATCCAACAACTAACGGGAGTCAATAAGTAGTAGTAGAAGTAGTACATATACATAATATATAAATTTAATATATATACATACGTTTATAACTTATACCTAATAGTTGCTAGTCCCAGTGGGCGTGTAGAAATTTATTGCATTTATTTGTAATGTTACATTCAGTATCATGCAAATTTTTATAAAGAATTACTACTCGAATGGTACAAGCTGTATGTAATAAGGCAAATCGCAAAATCACTTGGCTGCTAAATTTTCAAGTCCCAAATGTGACACAGACGTGGTCGCTAGCTATAGGCTTGATGAGAAAGCTCATGGACGCTCAGAGGGCAATGGAGAGGGCTATACTCGGAGTTTCGGTGCGAGATCTAATCAGAAAATGAGATCCGCAGAAGATCCAAAGTCAGACAGGGCACATAGTTTGACGGACAGATGGCCCGTGGGGTAGAAAATTCCTCGAATGGAGACCACGTACCGGACGACGCAGTTGTTGGCAGGCCCCCTACAAGATGGACCGACGATCTGGTTAAGATCACCGGAATACGTTGGATGAGGGCAGCGCCAGACCGATTGTAGTGGAGATCTTTGGGGGAAACTGTTGTTCAGAAGTGGACGTCTTCCGGCTGAGTATGTTCTGTTTCACTTCACCTTAGCAGAGTGATGTGTGAGTTGCAGCGCCAGATGCGCGCGCAAGGCCTGTTTCTTGGGCGCCTCGTCCTCATCGCTCGCTCGTCTCTTCTTATTCACCGGCTCCCAGTTCTCGCCCCGCTCCGCACCCTCCGCATTCTCGTGTGTTTCATTGCCATCTTCGTCGCGATTTATCTCTGTAATCCAATAACACTTAATGAAATTAATAATAATAATAATAATTTATTTTCGTCATTAGTAAATAAATTTCTTATTTATTTATTTATTGATTTCAAGGAATATCAACAGCTATTTACACAAAATAAAAATACAATAAAAACTTAGAGCTAATTACAGATATTCACTAATACACAATAGAAGTAGTAAGAAGCAAAATTATAAAGAGATTATAATCTAATAATAAGCACACTTGATATTTACAGTTTAGGATTCAAAAAATGTTTTCATGATACATTGTTTCATTGCTTTGACAGTTGTATTAAAAATATCCAAATTAATTATTTCACTGCTTAGTTTAGCTTACAGCTGGAGCTAGCTCGCAAGATATAACTATTGGTCCGGTAGTATTGATTGAGGTACATACAATAAACGGCTATAGCGTAGTGCAGTTGACGAAGTTTTCAATGAAATTGTCGACAGAAGATCTGGACAATCAACCTAATTTAGAGCTATTTTCAAGAAGAAAGCAATGTCAGAGATCATACGTCGTTTCTCAAACGGTAGTAAATGTTGCTTGTAGGACTTTGAATTGTATCTGTCGTTGGTACGGTAGCATACAAAGCGTAAGAACTTTTTTTTAATGTTTTCTATTCGAGAAATATATGTAGAATATAAGGGATTCCAGATTTGAGAGGCATATTCTAAGTGACCACGAACGAAGGTGCAGTACAATATCTTCAGTGTCTTGACTTGATGGAAATCACGCGAGCTTCTTATAATAAATCCAAAGGCTTTCATAGCTTTTGATATAGTTAAATTTATATGTTGGTCAAATAATAGCTTCGAATCAAGTAAAACACCAAGGTATAAAAACTATTTTAAATTATATTAATTATTGTTACAATAGTTTCATATATAGTGGAAACTTTTGAGTAGCCATCAATAAATTTAATTATTTCATAAGTTATCATTGTAGGCTAGCTGTAAGTTTCCCAAATAATTATTTACAAAAATAATTAATGTAAACCCGGTTTGCAAATATAATTTTTCACGCAAATGTGAAAGCATTTATATCGGTTATTATGTTTTTTGTAAAGTATCAATAAATGATCCATTTTTGGATCATAACAAGTATTGACAGCGTCATAACCCACCAGTATCTTCAGTTTTGATGGTCGCATCGTTTTTGTTCTCGCTGTCCGAGCCATTTTCCGTTTTGACCGGGACAGATGATGGCGGCGGCAATCTGTTCTGTAATCATTTAAAATGTATCGTCTAAATCTATCGCCATAACACCTTCTTTGAATGACAATAAGGGACGAGACGAGCAGGACGTTCAGCTGATGGTAATTGATACACCCTGCCCATTACAATAAGGTGCCGCTCAGGATTCTTGAAAACTCAAAAACTCTGAGCATCACTACAATTGCGCTCGTCACCTCAAGACAACATGTTAAGTCAGTTTGCCCAGTAATTTTACCAGGTACGGCGCCCTTTAGACCGAAACACAATAATGATTTCACGGCAGAAATAGGCGCCATCATGCTACCCCCATAATCTAGCAGGCATCCTGTGCAAAGGATTCTATCCTCCCACTGCAAAACTTGGTAACCTAGCATAATTCTCAGCAAATAAGTAACGGAAAATAAATTTAATGTGATTGATGAGGATAGAGTGAGTACTTACTTGGACACTATGATTTTGGCTGATGTGGCTGGCGTCCGAACTGACACTCATGCGGCGGATGTCCGACGATTTCTGGCGGGCGCGGAAGTGTCGCGGCTGAAAATTATCATCAATAGAAAATATTAGTTTATGGTTTATTACTATTTCATGGTATACTAACGCGAGGCATGGTCATGACAAAATTCCTTCCTGACTTATTCAGTTGCACCAACATATTCATGCAATCTGTCTTATACATGCTGCTCCTTATCGACCCCTGTTCGTGGCCATCTGGAGGGCAAAGCCAAATTGGCTTCAAAGAAACTGGGCGTCATTAATAGAGCACGGCAATACTTCAAGCCGGCCCACACTCTAGCGCTTTACAAAGCGCAGATCCGGCCATACACGGAGTATTGCTGCCATCTCTGGTCTGGCGCACCCCAGTTGAATCAGCTCGATCCATTTGACCGCGTGAAACGCAGAGCAGCTCGAATTGTCGGGGACCCAGTGCTCTGTGAACGGCTGGATCACTTTCCGTTGCGTAGAGATGTCGCTTCATTGTGTGTCTTCTACCGCATTTATCACGGGGAGTGTTCCTAAGAGCTGTTTAACCTGATTTCTGCCGCCGAATTCCACCTTCGCACGACACGCCTCAAGTTAGGATATCATCCCCACCATCGGGATGTGTGGCGGTCTTCCACAGTGCGGTTTTCAAGGAGCTTTTTTCCACGTACTACAAAACTGTGGAATGAACTTCCTTGTGCGCTGTTGCCGGGACGATACGACAGGGGGTACCTTAAAATAAAGCGCATACACCTTCCGTAAAGGCCTGTGATTCCTCTGGTGTTGCAAGAGATTGTGGGCGGTGGTGATCACTTAACAACAGGTGACCCGTTTGTAGTTGCACGCCTAACAATTACACTTCCATCTGTATTCACTCATTAATTATGCAGTATTACAAATGCATCTAAATCTGGCCTATAAATTATTTTTGGGTCAATCACGTCAGTTTAACGTGATATGATAAATAATGATAAAACCAAGTATTATAAAATAAAGGGAGTTATATGACATAGTAACCTTGTAGTCGTGGGTGAGCCCCATGGAGGTGCAGGTAGGACACTCCCAGGAGTTGGGCAGGTCCTCGTTGAGCTGCCCGCCTGCCGCTACGCATCCCTCGTGCACAATGCTGTAGCACACCGAGCACTCGCGGAGCGTGGACGGCCCGTTGCGACCTGCGCACAGACGTGATGATGAGATAACGAGCATGTAACGTTATGCTGAGTAATACATGTTGCAAACTTCAACGCAGTTTCAAGCACGATTCTTGTAAACTAAACTGCACCCAGATTTCAATGCTTATCTCATGTCATAAGATGTTGGCCTACAGTCATTTCACTCGCTACGACACTCTTCATACTTGAAATTATGTTTAAAAATTGCCAGAAACCAAAATAGTAGACACTACTCAGAGTTAACCGAATGAGAAATACTTAATAGTATTCAAGTTGTATTATGCGGGTCAAAAAATACGAGTGGCGTGCGAAATGCCGCAGGCGAGGCGCAATGAATGACGCCACGAGCGTTTTTAGACCTCGTTATACAACGTGTCGCATACAATATTTTTTCTAAAATTCGTTTTAAATAAAACAAAAATATATCACAAGATTTCGAGTCGCCTCTTAAATGGGCGGGAAATGTATTGTAATATATACTTATATCTCTGGTGAAAGTTTTCATATTACCTTCAAGGAATGGCAAAGGTACACCCATACAGCCAACGCGGGAAAATTTAATACAAGTTTTTTTCTCAAGTTGACATTAAAATGTTTAGTTTAATAAATCATTAATGAAAATATTATGTATGTAATACGAATTACCGAATATGTCTATGAACCTACCTAGATTTAGTTGTTCATGGCGCCAAAAGATCTGTGCTTTTTTGGCGATATTATATTACGACACACAATAATGCTTTTTAGCCCATAGAGTATAAACTTTTTCAAAGACTCAATAAAGTCTGTTAGTATGTATGAGGAGTAGAAAAATATATTAAAACATCCCTACATGACTGTAACAATGATCGATTAATGCCGCAAAATGCCACCACGGAATATTTACAAGAGAAAGTCTAGTTTAGTCTGCCAGAAACGCAGTGTTACTCACCAGAGTTTCCTTTAGCCTGTGGAGCGACCGGCGTCTGCATCCATCCATCTAAATGGCACACAGCGCATGACGCCGTCACTGGTAACATTGGCTGCAAACAGGATTTATAAAGAATAAATCACATTGTAATATTTTACAATAATCTTGTCCAACACTGCGCTTAGAAGTGAGCGCTACAGACAGACAAATGGTTCGGGGTGAGACGGGGGTGCGCCAGTCCAGATATGAGACCAATACTTTATATGTTGGCGAACCTGTGCCTTACAGCACCAGCTTCAAGTATTGCACTGCTATATTTATGAACCCCAGTTTCTTCGAAGCCAATTTGGCTTTGCCTTAACAATTTGTTATGTTTTTAAAGTGATAACCCTCATATCTAGGATTAATACACAAATAAAATTTGGAAACAAAATTTTATGAACGATGCGGGACTCGAACCCACGACCTCTGGCGTTCCCTGCCAGTGCTCTGCCAAGTGAGCTAAACGTTCAAGTAACGTCATAAAATCTTGTATGCTTATTCAACTCTCAGCTTGTGGCTTCATCTACGTTCTTCTTCTTCACTAGCTTTGCCTTGCGGATGACCGCGATATTGGCAATCGGCTCGAGATTTTAAAAATAAAGAATAATAAGTTTATGAATTTGACGTTGTCTTAAATAGCACACGTACCTGCAGGCACTGCCTCATGATACAAGTCTGCTTGGCCCGACCCAGCCCGCCGAACTTAACCATGTCGTGACAGAACACGCATTCACCGCAGTCAGTACGCTGGCACGCTTCGCACTTCTTACATCTGCGGACAATAAATTGATGCTTTATACTCCAGGTATCTTAAGCAGTCAAGATTTTTCTTCCTTGGGTTTATAGAACCACCCTTGAAATTTAAAAAATAAAACAATATATACAGTATGTAACTAGGGGGATGTATAGGATGCATAGGCGATGACGGATTCGAAAACTTCAGTACTTATTGATTTAACCTGACTTGGAGGGTATTTCGAAAACTTGATTTCCTGTTTTACTTGTAATACCACCATTAGTTTTGTTTACCTACTTGTAATCTCACTATGATAGCAGAAGCTTTGTAAATACATTTTTATTGCTATTTATAAAATACTTGCCCTTAACACTTCAAAAATTATGTTTTTATTAGATGATGGGTGTGTTGCTAAACAAATGAAATTTACCAGATTTCAAGCCTGATATGGAGGTATAAAAAATAGAGTGCGTGGAAGTTCAAGCAATAAAATAATAGTGGAATATAGAATCCTTAAACTTACAGTACGACGTAAGTATATCTATGACTATAACTGACGAGTAAATGAAACATTTACCGGTTTATAACCGCCAGATTATCATTATAAGCTGCGATCACGAGCTTTTTGTGTGGAATTATTACTGAGGGCAATAAACCGATTGAAAATAAGGATTTCAATCAACTTATTAATGTCTCTTTACTATAAATGACGACATTCGTGCAATAAGTATCATTGAAAAGTTCCGTAAGGCATTAGTAGTCTCCTCCAACAGTTCCACTTCGCCAGATGATTTGTAAGGTTGTCATAGATTCTATTATCAAAGCTGTTTTCTTACGTTGTAGCTAGCCTTAATAGAAATGATAATAAATTCCAAATTAGCCCATCCATTGAAGTCCTAAAAATATAAGAATGCGAAATAGTTACTGACTAGATAAACCTCATCTACTTTCAAAGTTGGTAGTGAAAAGTTTCTCATTTCACACATTCAGCCGCCTTTATCGTCTAAATGCTGAAAATCATGTTGCATTAGGAAGGTAATAAATACAATTTGATTATTTTAATGCGATAAGTAATAAATAATAAATCGAAAACATCGCCTAATCTAGAGATCATTAAATTGTGATTGTTCGTTCATCTAGCCAATTTGTTCACGGCTAGTGCATAGTAAATAAATATTGAGAAGCATCAAGGCATAGTAATTTAATCTGGTGGAATCAGTTTCAGTACAGACGTAATGTTGCGCGGGACAATATGCGCTATGCTCGCTCTAGTAGCGGCGGCATGCTCTAGAGAAAATATACCACATTATGATATCCGCGAAGCACCCATTCTGTTCGAGAAATTTAAAAAAGATTACAACAGGCACTACGCGAGCGAGTATGACGAAAAGATACACTATGAGGCTTTTGTGAAACAGTTAAAAAAAATCATAGAAGACAACAGCCGTGGACGTTATATTGCTGACATCAATAAGTTCGCTGACTATACTGACGAGGAGTTCAATCATATGAATGGATTAATATTACCACGAGGTCGCCGCAGTGTGTGATGAATATAAGAAAGATTTAAATCAGATATTACAAGAAATTTATTGCCAAATTAAGTCGTTTATTTTTATGAGATAGTCTTAAACGTTAAAAACCTCAAAGTATCTTCAGAGCGCGTGACGAGCCCGTTGCTCGGAATACTTATCTTATAATTATATTGTGATGTTAGTGGATCACCTCAGTCAATTACTGCTTGCAATGCAAGTGAAGTTAAAAAATATTTGTTGACCTGGAAGATTTAAATATTACAGAAACTTACAGGAACGCAACAAATATATCAAATCATCCTGCATATATAATTGTTTATTTATCATGAAACGAAATCACAGAACTACAGCAAATCGTTTGGTAGGTACCTACCTAATTATTTCAGCTTAAGAAGTTACCTATAGTTTAAAAAGTTATTAAAGTAACTTAGAGGAACATACTTACATATTATTTATATACATATAATGTCGTAGAGTCAGTAATATTGGGCTAACCTGAACTTTGCAATCAAAACAAAGTGATAGGTTCTCAGAGAACCCTCAAGGGCTTTATATGAGGATTATCTACTTCATTCGGGGGTTCCACAGGGAGCGCACTTTGGTTCAACATATAACTAACTTAAAAGTAGCCATAAAAAGAGTTATTTTGCTTAGTTAGCACTTAGTTCTGAAGAAATAATCATCTTAATTCCTTAGAATTGTCCCTCCTACATTTACCAAATTATTAATTTCACTACAATACAATGTCAAATACAAATAGATAAATGTAATAATAATTAATGAATATTCCTGTTACCTGTGCTTCGAGGACTATAATAAATTACTAAAATAAATTAGTTACTATCCGCTACTTCGTCCGCATTTACCATGTAACCATCTTAGTTGGTGTTCCAATAATGCCTAATGCATATATATACAAAACAATCAAATATCTCTCATCGTTAAGGCAGCGTTAGTTCGAAAGTTTTTTCTCCGACTTATATTGCAAATCAGACTACCACGAAAACGTCTTTTCATTTTTCGGGTTAATAGCCTATGACACAAACAAATAATTTGGCTATCATTGGTAATAGAATTTTCAAAATCAGTTCAGTAGATCCAGGGAGTACCCCCTACAACCGCACAACCTTACCTATTTACAATATAAACTTTTATATTAAATGGTTAGCATAAGAGGAAAGAAATAATAATCCTTATTCACCATATTATGATCCAATTTTTTTTACAAATGGCAGTACTAGCTCAAGTGTTACTAAAAACTCGTTATACGTATAATTTAATAACGTCAATTATACGATTGAAAAAGTGGTATTTGATTTTTTATTTCCGTTCCGTTATTATATTGATTAATCCGAAACGAAAAAGGTACTCATACATTACACACCTAAATTTTTTTTATGATAATAAGGGACAAGACGAGCAGGACGTTCAGCTGATGGTAATTGAAACGCCCTGCCCATTACAATGCAGTGCCGCTCAGGATTCTTGAAAAACTGAAAAATTCTGAGCGGCTCTACAATTGCGCTCGTCACCTTGAGACATAAGATGTTAAGTCTCATTTGCCCAGTAATTTCACTAGCTACGGCGCCCTTCAGACGGAAACACAGTAATGCTTACACATTACTAGGCGCCGTTGTGATACCCATAATCTAGCCGGCATCCTGTGCAAAGTAGCCTCCCACTGGTAAATATAATAATGTAACTAATCAAAGGTTAATAAAAGCACCTTCCATCAATCATAATAGGTGTTTATATGTTACTTGTATTACTTCTTTAAAATATAACAATACCATTTTTATTCATAACATTATCTCGCAAGGGGGCAAAAAGGGGGCAGCGCTTTTGGAATATTTAGGAAATTTAACAGTACTAACATCAGGCGTCTTTATCGTGGCAACTGCTTGTTAGTTTTGTCGAAAGAATAGGAAAGTACCTAATACAATTTGATAAGACCATTAATAAATACAATTATAGGTAAATTGAAAACAATGTCAAATTAAAAGTTCATTAAGTTTACCTGTTATTTTAACACAAACAATTTGTACACGGCCACTATGTGTGGATAGAGTATATAAATATTGACAAAATTAAGGCATACTATTCTGATAGTAAATTTTGAATCAAACACAATGTTGCGATGTACACTTGGCGTATTGCTCCTGTTGGTGGGGTTGGCGTGCACTAAAGATATTAATAAACCGAAGTATGATATTCGTGACGCACAGATACTGTTCGAGAAATTCCAGAAGGATTACGAAAGGCAATATGACAGTGAGGATGACAAAAATATACACTACAATGCTTTTGTGAGAAACTTGAAAAAGATTATAACGTTGAACCAGCAGGAACCGGAGGCATTTGTTATTAATAAATACGCTGACTATACTAAGCACGAAATGAAAAAGCTTTTTGGACCTATGCCGCACCATCCACCTGGATTGTTGCCTCCACATCCACCTGGATTTTGGCCTCCACATCATCCACCTGGATTGTGGCCTCCACATCCACCTGGAGTGGTGCCTCCATATCCACCTGGATTGTGGCCTCCACATCCACCTGGATTGTTGCCTGAACATCCACCCGGACTGATTCCTCAAGATCCATCTGAACTGTATCCTCTGACTGAGAATGGAGACCAATATCACACTGGATTGTTACCTCAACATCCACCTGGATTGTTGCCTCCACATCCACCTGGATTGTGGCCTACAGATCATCCACCTGGATTGTGGCCTCCACATCCACCTGGAGTGATTCCTCCATATCCACCTGGATTGTGGCCTCCACATCCACCTGGTATCGTACCTTATTATGAGAATGAATCACAACATCCACCTGGATTGATAGCTCGGCATGAGCACGGAGGATCACAACATCCATCTGGATTATGGCCTTTGCCTGAGAAAAGATCGCAACATCCACCTGGATTGATACCTCGACATGAGCATAAATCTAATCATCCACCTGGATTGATACCTCGACATGAGCATAAATCTAATCATCCACCTGGATTGATACCTCGACATGAGCATAAATCTAATCATCCACCTGGATTGATACCTCGACATGAGCATAAATCTAATCATCCACCTGGATTGATACCTCGACATGAGCATAAATCTAAACATCCACCGCGAAAGCGACATGAACACAAACCGTTACAGCAAGATAGTAGTAGTAGTTGCAGTGTATAGTAAAACGCGATTGTGGTTACTTAAACCAAATTAAATTGATTTCGCAACTTCGTGTGATGTTTATATACGTCTACCTATTCCAAAACTTGCTTCCAAAATACGGTAAGGTAAACAATGGTGCCCCTTTTGCATACTTTATATCAACACTAGAGATATTTCAAGAATAACCGGCCTTCAACAAAGTAACACGCCTTTTTAACCAACTTCAAAAAAGAGGGGGTTCTCGATTCGTCGGTATTTTTTTTAAGTATGTTACCTCAAAACTTTGGACTGGGTGAACCGATTTTTATAATTCTTTTTTTATTTGAAAGCTGGTACTTTCCGTGTGATCCCAGTAATTGTAATTTGGTCCAGATCTGACAATGGCATCCATGAGAAAAATCAAGAAGTTTTAAAATATGCTATACATACGTATAGCAAATTGAATGATAAATTTACGAATACCTCAATATCGCGACAACCGATTTCGATGAATCTTTTTTGATTGGAAAGGATATACTTCAAAGATAGTTTGGTTAGGTTCTGATTATGGAATCCATCGCAAAGTAACGGAACTCTTCAATTAAGCGCTTACGTTCATTGCTGCAATGAAAAATTTAGGTTATCTGCACATATTTAGGCAAGTTGTTAGTGTACTTCAAATTCAATCGCGGCGGAAGGACCCCGATTCCAAAAATTACAATAATCGTAACTAGAATTAGATTGTATAAAAATGCGTAATTATTTTTATACATTTAGCGCATATCTATTGTTTTGGAAAAGTGTTATTGAAGTCGGTTGTTTTTTTGTTAAAAATTTTTGGAAATGAAAATGGACATCCGCTCCGTACCGGAGAAGTTATTTTTGTTTATTTAGACTCCTGTACCTCACTCTAAAAAAAAATCTCTGGACTACTGAGATTTAACATGGTAGATATATGCGAGCGCAATGGCAGTGAAGGGCCGGGCGACTCGCTTACCGTACAAAAGAAGTAATGGGATGAAAAGTATTACTTACTATGTTAAATCAACATTCGTCACCTATCAACCCTATAGCCTATAATAGGCACCTAATATATATACATGTATAATTCATAAAGGCATTTATTTTCTCAAATTGATTCCTTTAGAACTTTTTGATGTCATTTCTAATACTACTACCCCTTCGGAAACAGATGGCTTTTTTGCGCTTTTTAATAAAATATACAATATAACTTAATAAGCCTAATTGTACTTAACGCCAAGTGTTCTAGCCGTTTGACGAAATTAGAAAATTAAAAAAAAAAATCTAGTACGAAATAACGTACCGTTAAGCTGAACAGGTATTAATACAAATGTTCATATCATATTTAATTCAATGATAAATTATATAAGAATAACAAAGGTAACTATTATATTTCCTAATCAAAATATCACGGAAATTGTTTAAAAATAATTATATGCGCTAAATGTATAAAAATAATTACGCATTTTTATACAATCTAATTCTAGTTACGATGATTGTAATTTTTGGAATCGGGTTCCTTCCGCCGCGACCCGCTCTCGCCTCTCACCTCCTCACGACTCAAGCACATCTCACCTATAACTATGTATGTAGTTACAAGCCTATTTTGGATAACACCAACTCCAAAAATTACAATAATCGTAACTAGAATTAGATTGTATAAAAATACGTAATTATTTTTATACTTTTTATACATTTACACCTGAGTTTGTTATGCTTAATATTATTGTATTGAATTGTTATAAATTCCATTATTGTATCGAATAACAAAACAATTCCAATTTTAAAGCGATAAATTAACAACGAATGTTTATACAAGAAGCATAATGTACCTAGATTACAAATAATACTAAAACTTCTTACTTCGAATCCGTGACGTCATTTCTACTATTTTATGTAAGTATATTGAATCGCTTATTTATTTGCCACGCCTGGCCATAAGTTCGGTTACAGATAAAAATGCATTTATTGTGACGTGTTTCTCTTAATAAAACTAATATCATGTATTTTTAATTGAAGTCTCAGTTATAAATAAAATAGAATTTTATTCGAATTGACTACCTTTAGCTTTAATGAAGACATCCACAGGAATTATCAACATTAACATCTTGACTATTGCTTCTCAATATATTCTTGATAGTGTAATGTATGTGACACATAAATGAATTTGCTAGAAACTGTCATGACCATAATGTTAACACCAGGAACAGACAAACTAATTATAATGCCTATTATTCGACTAAGTCAGTAAGTCTTTTCTGGGGCGATGTATGCTTTTACAACAAGATCCCAGAAAATAAACAAAACAAAAGTGTTATGATATTCAAAAGAATTGTTAAGAAACGTTGGCGTGGTAAAGGTCGCTATAACATGACTTTCTTAATGATGCCACAGATTGGGAATGGAGCGACCGCCCTCAGGCTATTAAATATTTAATAGTACAATATTACTTTGTAAACATATTTTTTGATGAAAAGAAAAAGCCCACCGAGTTTGTTGCGCCCATTCTTCTCAAATCTGAGGCATTCTTTTTGGAATGTGTGGTAGTTTTTGACTTTCAATAAGTAATGTCACATCCTATTTTGAATAAAAATATTTGAATTTGAATTATCTGGGCGGAGCTGGAGTAGGATCTGGGGTAGACGAGGGCCAGTCTTGCTTGAAAATCCAATGCATTGATCAATTGGTCATACACACGATCTAAAGGTCTTCACACATTACACCGACTCAACGGCAATCCCCTTCCAACTTGAGATTTCGATTAAACTAGGCGATCAACGAACGGCCACCAATGGACAACTTGGCGTCAATGAGTAGGCAATGCGTCGTCAACGAGTGGGACGCGCGTTGTTAACTAGCTCGACCTCAACCAACACGAAATGTCGACTCTTCTTCATTCCGTGTACTTCGCCCCTCGCTTGCCGTAAGCACATTATCGACTCTTGCCCGATTCGTCATCAACGAGGAGCTGGGACAGTCAATAGGTGACCAGCGCGTGGACCACGCGTCGTATACTTTATATATATATATATGTATACTTTCAACTTACTAGTTGACATAAAAACTCTTAAGTAACACAAAATAAAGCTTACATTTCAATCCTGTGAGTAAAGTTGGAGTGGAGTCGACGTTGAGTCGGTATAATGTGCGAAGACCTTAAGTCTGTCTCTCTTGGTCCACTTTGAAGCTTTCCTTCCTTTTTCACAAAATTGAAGCATTGTGACTCTTTGAAGTGACTGGAAACTACAACTGACGCGGACGGTGAGCACGTCTCACTTTTATGACAACTTGCCATTTGGGATGGTGAGTGCTCTTCAACCGCGAAAATATTTCATCACTAAAATGGACTACTTTTATACATTTCACCGCGTATCGGCAGCAAGCACTATACTCGTGCCCAAGATTTCGTTAGAGGTGTCAGTATATCTTCCAATATTATATAATAGTCGATATGAATACGAATGATATATATATAGCTTTAGAAATGTCTTGAAAACAACCGACAGCTCCTTGTGCAAGGCAATCACATCAATTGTGTTTTTTAAAACCCAACATCATTGTGATTTAGTATTAACCTTGATATAATAAATACTTACGTGAAATGACATCGAAGATTCTAACAGTGTGTCAAATTAGAATTCAAAAATAAAATAAGAAGTTGTAACAATGTTTATTGAGTTAGATTCAATGTCAGCTTTGATATTAATCGATACCAATTATAAGATAATATATTATACATAATAACATAGATATAGAGAATAAGTGTAATGTATTAGGAGGTCATCTATCTAAGGTTTTTCTCAGATGTAAGAATTGAAAAAAAAAATGTCTATCGCTGTAACGCCGTCCAGACAAAAACCAGTGCGATAAGGACACATGCAGCTCCAAAACAAGGGATTCGTTGTCGACAATGTGACGTTAATATTTATGAGAACGTTTATACGGAAAATGCTGCTAATGTTTCCTTCCTCTCGAGTAATCTTGAACATATCAGTTTGATGGTATGGTCTCATGCGGTGGTAGACCACGCCCGACTTCTTGCGGAGTGCGGTCTGCAAATTGGTTGATGTCGTAAACTGTAGTCGGCGGGTCGGGTTGCATGGCGTTCAATCTGATAATTTCTTTTAAGTTGTCCACAAATATCTTATAACGCATCTGTTCTTCTACGCTACTGGCGTAGTGTCTGTTGTAATGTACCTTGAATTCTTGAAAGTCTTGGTGCATCTGACAGCTCATAGTGCGGTTTCTTCAAAGGTTCACCATTTGCCAAAACGATCCACAGACAAACAAAAACTGTACAACGCAACATTATACTTGAGTAGTCGTGTCTGTGCTAATAGACCAATGTTAATTTGTTAACCATTTATATACTATAACTAGCTTAAAGCGTAATTGTATTTTAAAAAATTATGCATGTGGTTTTCAATTAATATTTAAATAAGAAAAGATAACTGAAACTATCAGGTAAGTTATTATTAAAAATGCTATAAATAAAAACCTTTGCAACATTGAAGTGCAAGGTTGCTGTTATATGGCTGCTACATCAGTTCTGGGGATAATGCTTTTAAAAAATCTCATATTCATTTAACACGGTCAGTTTTATTAAAAGTATTTTGTTATTTATATAAAGTTTTATTTTCTATCCAGGCAATTTGATCAACTTAGTGCATTTTCATGCAGGGCGTTGATTTCATCCTCAGTGCGATCAGCAAGGTCGTTGATCTCGAAAACAACAAGCGGGGGGTCCGGTTCCACGTGGTTCAATGCTATTATTCCTTTTAAATGCTTCACAAACTCCTCATAGCGCATTCTCTCCTCGTCCACACTCTCGTATTGCTTGTTGTAGTCGTTAATAAACTGTTGAAAGAGTCTCGGCGCGTCACTGAGCTTATAATGTGGCTTCTTGAGAACTTTTACAACAGTACAATTAGCAAACGTAACTAATGCGAGCAATACGCACAGTGAACAACGCAACATCACGCCTGAATCGTCCGACATTTATAACGTAATAGTTATAGTACCTATATATATTAGTAGGTATATTTTACTTCGTATAAATAACAGTGAAATTTTAATTCACTTCTAATATGGTTGTGTTTTCAATTAGCTTCTAATTGAATCCATAATGCAAATCATGTTTAATCAATGTAAAATTAAATCGCCGTATGTGACTTTGGCAACAAAATATATGCAAATATAAAGTGTATACAGTGCATTTTAAAATAAGTTCAATATCAGCAAAATTAAAAAAAGGAGCGTCAAGCCCAGAACTTAACCGATTCTTTTGGAACTAGCATTTCTACAGCCCCTTTTTGGAATCAATTACAGGCTGCAGTTTTGAGAACCGACACGATCCCAGAAAATGTTTAAAAAAAATGAATTACGAAATTCAAAAGAATTGGAAGAGACGTTTATGTGGTAAAGGTTACTATAACATAAATGACTTTCTTAATGATATCATAGACTGGGAATGGAAGGACCGCCATCAGGCTATATAAATTATAAATATGATTGTAAAACGAAGCCCGCCGAGTTTATTGCGACCGTTTTGAGAACCGACACGATCCCAGAAAATGTTTAAAAACAATGAATTACGAAATTCAAAAGAATTGGAAGAGACGTTTATGTGGTAAAGGTTACTATAACATAAATGACTTTCTTAATGATATCATAGACTGGGAATGGAAGGACCGCCATCAGGCTATATAAATTATAAATATGATTGTGAGACGATGCCCGCTGAGTTTATTGCGACCGTGCTTCTCAGGTCTGAGGCATTAATTTCTGAATAGGTGGTAGTTTGACATTCAATAAATGATTTCATAACCTATTTTAAATAAAAAACATGTGTGCAATTAACACGTGGTGGAAGTAAAACCTTCAAAAATTTTGCATTCAAGATAATGAGACGAATATAAGAGCATAATTGTAGGTTTTAGTAATGATCACTATGAAACAGCGTATGATAATTATTATTTTACATTTTATTCGTATATATTAGGTACATAGATTTATTCACACTCAGAGCTTACATTTTCGATAGACGATACATGAGGCTTATGGTAACTTAAATATGAAATAAATACTTTGGTCTTAATATTGTCAATATATCTTTGGAATACTGCGTCAATTACTGATCTTGATGTTGATACAGTGCGACTGCTGCACATTTTTAAATAATATTTGGCGTCCAAAAACTCAATCAACGGAGTCGCTGTGTCCGATAATTTATATCAAAATTTACATTAAACCTCTAAACTGCATATGAAGTCCTCGTACATGTTAATACATTTTCGGTCTATTAAAACTAAAACAGTACTATATAATTCGTTGGTGAGGCGCCATTTAGAGTACGCTAGTGTAATTTACTTACAAGAGACGGAAGATACGAAGGTGATATTGAAAGGAGAGTGACTGCGGGATATTGTGTGAATGGAGCGCTGCATGCCTTTATAAACGGTCAGACTGTGCCAATAGAAGCGCGAATGGCTGTACATAATGGAGTGCTTGTCGCCACGTTATTGTATGGAAGTGAGAGTTGGGTATGGCAGAAGAAGCATAAAAGCAGAACTAACGCAGTTGAGATGCAATCACTGCGTAGTATGTGTGGGGTAAGACTGACTGATAGAATTCCGAATGCGGTAATACGAGCGCGCTGTGGTTTGAAAGAGGATGTTGTGACAAGGACTGAAAAAGGAATTCTGAAATGGTTTGGGCACGTGGAGCGAATGAGTGAAGAAAGAATTACGCATCTATATATAAGGCAAGTGTGTGTGGGCAAGTCGGTCGCGGGAGACCTCGTAGAACATTCGTCGACCAAATTGGGGACGTTTTGAGAAAAGGAGAGGTCCGAAGCACCCGCAACCGGCGAGCATGTATGAAAAGAGTAATGAATGTAGAGGAAGCGCGTGAGCTTTGTAAGGATAGAAGCAAATGACATTCTATTGTCTCTGCCTACCCCGCCGGGAACAAGGCGTGAGTGTGTGTGTGTGTGTCTAATTTGGAACCCGCTTTTTTTTTTATGGAATAGGAGGACAAACGAGCGTACGGGTCACCTGTTGTTAAGTGATCACCGCCGCCCACAATCTCTTGCAACACCAGAGGAATCACAGGAGCGTTGCCGGCCTTTAAGGAAGGTATACGCGCTTTTTTTGAAGGTACCCATGTCGTATCGTCCCTGAAACACCGCACAAGGAAGCTCATTCCACAGCTTTGTAGTACGTGGAAGAAAGCTCCTAGAAAACCGCACTGTGGAGGACCACCACACATCCAGATGGTGAGGATGATATCCTAACTTATGGCGTGTCGTGCGAAGGTGGAATTCGGCGGCAGGAATCAGGTTAAACAGCTCTTCGGAACACTCCCCGTGATAAATGCGGTAGAAGACACACAATGAAGCGACGTCTCTACGCAACGCCAAGTGATCCAGCCGTTCACAGAGCACTGGGTCCCCAACAATTCGAGCTGCTCTGCGTTGCACGCGGTCAAATGGATCGAGCTGATACTGGGGTGCGCCAGACCAGAGATGACAGCAATACTCCATGTGTGGCCGGACCTGCGCTTTGTAGAGCGCTAGTATGTGGGCCGGCTTGAAGTATTGCCGTGCTCTATTAATGACTCCCAGTTTCTTTGAAGCCAATTTGGCTTTGCCTTCCAGATGACCACGAAATTGGCAATCGCTCGAGATTTCGAGACCCAGTATTCCGATACCAGGCGCGGCTTTAAGAGAAGTGTTCTCGAAGAGCGGTGATACGACAAATGAGGTTTTTTTTGTGGTAAACGCGCAAACTTGAGTCTTCTGGGGGTTAAATTGGACAAGGTTCAATTTTCCCTATTTCGCGACCTTGTCAAGAGAGGACTCGATAGAAGACACAAGTTTCTCCCGGCATTGGTCGACGATTTTCCGAGAGAGACCTGCATGGCCAGTGTATACGACATCACCAGTGCTTTCGTCTGCATAGCAATGAATGTTGGAGGTGTCCAACATATCATTGATATGCAGAAGAAACAGTGTGGGAGACAGCACACAGCCTTGGGGCACTCCAGCATTCACGGGCTTCGGGTTCGAGCAATATCCGTCGACAACGACCTGTATGCTGCGCCCAGTGAGGAAGCTTGAGGTCCACTTGCACAAGCTCTCGGGAAGCCCAAATGATGGAAGTTTGGAGAGGAGCGCCTTGTGCCATACACGATCAAAGGCCTTCGCTATATCCAGGCTAACTGCCAGGCCTTCCCCCTTGCTTTCAATAGCCGCTGCCCATCTATGTGTTAGGTATACCAGAAGATCACCTGCCGACCGACCATGGCGAAACCCGTATTGTCGGTCGTTGATCAACTGGTGACCCTCTAGATATACCAAGAGCTTTTGTCACGCAAAATATAGTCGTCGAGTTGCGGATAGTAGCCCGTGATAACCTATAACCTATACCAAGAGCTGACGGCTAATTATGCTCTCCATGATCTTGGAGAGCAGGGAGGTAATAGCAATAGGCCTGTAGTTTGCCGGATCCGAACTGTCTCCTTTTTTTTGGATCGGATGGACAAGGGCTGACTTCCATGAGTCAGAGACTACGCCTTTAGAATAAGAGTGCCGGAATAAACGGGTTAGCACCGGCGTCAACTCAGGGGCACACGTTCTAAGCACGATTGGAGAAATGCCATCCGGCCCGCTCGACTTCCTGACGTCCAACGAAAACAGAGCTCGCCTAACAGTTTTCTGTCTGAACTGTACTTCAGGCATAGAGCTCTGACACCGCGGAATGGTCGGCGGTGTTTTTCCGTTGTCGTCAAGAGTCGAGTTAGAGGCGAAAAGAGTGCACAAGAGATCGGCTTTCTCTTTTGCCGTATGGGCCAGGGTGTCATTCCTCATGTGCAACGGCGGCATGGACGGCTGGCTGAAGTTACCAAGAGCAGCTTTCGACAACGACCAGAACTTGCGTGTTCCGGTCGGGTAACTGGAAAGCTGCTCGCCGATTTTGACGACGTGTTTTGACTTTGCACGGGCGATTTGCCGCTTAAAAAATCTGGAGGCACGGTTGTATTTCCTCATAAGAACTGTGCAGTTCGGATCCTTTGTGCCCAGCGCCGCAACCCAAGTTCGATAGGCCTGTTTTTTGCAGTCAGATGCTGCTTTAACAGACGCATCAAACCAGGGCTGTGATCTGCCACCGATGGGTACTACAGAGTTTGGTATAAAAATATCCATACCCTGTAGTATCACATCGGCTACTGCAACGGCGCAGGCACTAGGATCATCCGAAGGGAAACAAACCCTGCCCCAAGGGTAGGGATGCAAAAAAGGAACGCATCCTATCCCAATCTGCTGACTTGTAGTGCCAAACGCGGCGGGTCGCTGGTGGTCTGCGACGTTGGCGTCGGATAGGCACTACACTCGTGGTCGTGGTCGGACGTTCCGAGAGGGGCGTCGACAAAGACCTGGTAACCATCGGGATGTGTAGTCAGCAGAAGATCCAATAAGGACGGCATGTGGCTATCCACATCCGGGAGCCGCGTTGGCGACTCAACCAATTGGGACAGACCATACGCCAATGCAAAATTATGCACAGATCGCCCTGCGTAGTCTGTGGTACGTGATGGGACCTGTAGACACACGCATAGATGCGGACGCGGTCCTCTAAATCTACGCGGAGCCAGAGAGTGGACAGGTCCCTACCCTCAAAATTGCCGAGACGGCGACAGCAGATATCCTCCCTAACGTACACACATACCCCGGCATGAGGCAAAAAATTGTGCTCAATTTTGTACCCGGGGTACGTTAAATATGACGTATCGCTAGGTCGAGATATCTGCGTCTCAGTAAGGAAACACAAGGCCGGCTGCGCCGTCTCAAGGTGGTGGTGGACGGCGTTTAAATTGGAGTGAATTCCCCTGATATTGCAAAAGTCCACGTTGAGTGTGGAGCGGGGTGCCGTGGTGATACTGCCTCGTTTGTCCTTGGTCATGCGCGGTTCTGTGCCCTCCCCAGAATACGAAGGGCAGCCCGGGCTAGAGTGCCCGGGGAGGGATTCTCCAACTCTGGTAGCCCGGACGAGTCTGGCCCGATTATGCTTATCTGACGTCAAAAGACGGCAGCGTGACTCTCCCACTTCTAAAAAGCCCTTACGCCTCTTACGACACCCATGGGCCTGGGGGAGTCCCTATTATTTTTACGCTCCGGGAAAAGTACAGGGCTTTACAGTGAATATTCACATAGAATTACTGTAACGATCCTTTTCACGTCATACTACATTTGTTTCTGAGGGAATATCATATGGGCATGCTTATGAGCAACGGTTACGCTTTTTCAGAGTGCAATCTCTGAGCTCCCGTCGTAAAATCGCGACATAGTATTGCTTTACAAAATAATGAACGGGAAAATTAACTGCATTGACATACAAAATGAAATACCTCTTTCAGTTCTATACAAAATTCCTTGACAACCGATGAATAACATTTTCGATACCCCCTACTATAGAACGAATATTTGACTTAACTCTCCTTTTGTTAGAATATGTATTAAATTAAATCTAGACATTTTTTATGAATCAGAAAATAAGTTTAAAAATATTGTCAGCATTCATGCATTGTTTTAACTGTTAGCTCTAATCTTTACTATGCAATTTTATTCATTTTAATATAAAGTTATTTCTTTTTTAGTCCTGTTAAAATGAAAATAAAATCTGACAATTTGTAGCCTTATAACCTTAAAAAAAAAAATTACTTAAGTTGATCTCATAACCATTATTGTTATTTAGTTATATGTTTTTGGATTTCGATTTTACTTATGAACCAAACTGAGTGATGTGTCCATTTTTATAGTCATGTGCAGGGCCGGATTTAAATTTAATGCCGCCCTTGGGCTCCGGAAAAAAATCCGCCCCAATAATTTTAAATAAACTTATAGTTTATATATTTTATTTTTCAAAACTAAAATAACTACTTTATTGCAGCAACTTTATCAAAACAAATACTTATATTTTTTTTTGTAATTACATAAAATAAAAAAATCGATTAGTATTTTAAATCTCAAATTTTTGTTTTATTATTAATTTTTACTAAACGTGCCAAAATTATAATTTACAAATAATGGATAAATTGAATTTCTTCAATTATCAATTAAACCATAAATTATTAATTAACAGAATTAATTCATTATATTGAGCAATATTGATAAGACTAAAAAAAAATTTTACTTTCAAAATTTTGCCGCCCTGGGCACTTGCCCCAACGACCCCTAGTGTAAATCCACCGCTGGTCATGTGTATCAGTGTTTGTTCCTTTATAAAGTAAGACTCATTGTATGTTAAATATAACATGATCTTGATGTTCCGTATTAATAAATAAATAAATATATGATCTCAACCGCTATGAGAGACATTACTATTACCGCTACCATATTTATGTACTATGTAGTAATATGTCGGTATTATTATCAAGGTATACTCGCATCATACATAAGACAATCTCTTATTCAACTATAATCGCCTGGTACCAAAACAATGTATAATCATTTTCTCCCACGTAAAATTTTATGAATTTATGTGTCCTGTCTTACTTTTTCGTTTCATCGACTTCAAATCACAACAATGCTTAAAAAGTTTTCTCCCAGCCAAACTGTTTGGGTGGCTTAAGATAATCTAGCGTTATTGTGATAAAATATCATTTCAGCCGCTTTCTATCAACTACTTGCATTAATATCATCAATTGTTTGCAGTTGAGATCCGAACCGATGGTTCTGTCCGGCGAGAAAAGTTCATGAACAATGCCATTTCAATCCTACCATACACATAGCATCAACATATTGCGGGTAAACCCGGGTCTTTCCGCAGTCTGTAAATCTTGAGAGCGCTTTCGCACTACGTCCGATCCGAATCCGATCCGTACCCATGAAAACACGGTCGGAGTACTCGTAGAACTATTTCTATGGTAGTTTACGCACTATATCCGTCCTTCCGTCATTGTATTTCTTCCTGTCCACCGTTAGAAATAGTCTACGACTACACCAGACCATATTTTAACGGGTACGGATCGGATTCGGATTGGAAAGAAAGCGTTCCGACCGACATGAGACCCCGGCCTTTTTTGGACGTTAGTATATAAAGATATTAAACACCTGCAATTTTATTGATAAGACGTCTGGCTACTCTTTGCTGTTTATACAATAAACATTAGTATCTACCATGGTTCTCGGAGTAATTGAGACCGATTATTCTCTAAAGTATTGTGCCAAATACATTGAGAATATATCATTGTTTACCAAAGATTCATAAATTCTTACTATAAAAAATTTCTTAGTTATCTTTTAGGTTGATGTTCTTTGAAAGTCGAATGCCAAAGTGAACATCAAGAGTAAAATAAAACCATGTGTGTGGCTTTTAATCTTACTACAAAAGCGCGACTTAATTTCCAAAAAAGGCGCTGATTTTGAACTTAACGAATTAATTAATTAATAAAAAAATTCAAGAAAAGCCGAAAAGAACAGGACATGTTTAGTGGCAAAAAATATAGCAGTAACAGAGTCTTATTTCTGCAGTAGTGCACTTGTTCCCTCCTGGTTGAACAGTGTGTTTTAACGTGCACATCACATCTTTAACGCCTTGCCCATGTACAAAGAATAACCTCGATCCAAAGCCAGTATCCGTAAGTTTTCGCTCACCTAGCGACATATTCTCGTTCTCTTTCGTTTCACAGCCTTTCTTTCGCAGTCGTAATATGTACACCCGGCCTCGGTCTCTAGGTGACTGATGAAGTGCGATGTGATCGGGTTTATATCGGTATACGTTTTGTAATGACTTACCACTGAGACTGTAGTCACTGCTATGGGCAGGTGATGCCCGTTTAGGCGGAGCATGTACTTATTCCGTAAATAATTCTCATAAAAAAAAGAATTAAGAGACCGCAAATTTAATATAGCCGAGCCAGTATGTCATACAATATACCACCCAGAACTGAATGTATAAAAACAGCAGTTCTAAAATATTTATTAAAATATAAAACGAATTAAACATTATGAACACGCCAACATATAACAGAAACCATATTGGTATTTACATATTAGCCTAAAATAATTAACCAAGTTAATATTTCGGTATATTCTGTTTACTATTGATTTCTTATCTTCTTCCCTACAGCCATTTTTTTCTTCTCGGTTTAAAACCTTTCTGGGCCAGTTCACTCAATTCCTTTTGTGTATAGTCGGCTATGTCGTTGATATCATATATTGCGCGGCCCCCACGGTTCCATTCTATGATATGTTTTAAAGTCTTTACAAAATTTTCATAGGATTTATTTTCCACTTTCGAACTGTCATATTGTCTGTTGTACAACCTCTTAAATTTCTGAAAGAGCCTCGGTGCGTCGCGTATCTCATAATCCGGTCTGTCGTCGTCTTGACAACCAGCAATCGCAACTAATACTAACAACATGCCCAAAAAACATCGCAACATTACGCTTACTCCAAACATTTCTTCCTCATTATTGGTTTATTGTTAATACTTTGTAATATATATACTGTACTGGCGTGTACTTAATCATAAGAAAACCAGTAATATAATGAATTCCTAATTCATTCATGTTTCTGATTAGCTTCCAATTGAATACATAACATTACCGTGTTTTAATCAGTTTAATAAGAATACATTCTTACCAGGCGTAATAAAACCGAATAAAATGTTCCGTATATGTATTGCAGTGTGCATGTTTAATATATTGAAATTGGTAGAAATTTTTAATAAAATTCAAAAAGTTTTTAAACTTTTAAGTTGGTTGAGTAATACTTTACTCACAAGAAAATATACATAAATTTAATAAAATGTTTGTTCATATCTCAAATTTATAAAAAAAACATTGCGTGCGTACAAAGTACACATGTCAGAAGTGAAATCTGCATGGTGCATGAACCTCTAAACTGCATATGAATTCCTGGTACGTGTTGCTAGGATGACACATGATTTCAACCGCTATGAAAGACATTCCTACCACCATTAATATATTTAATAATATGTTCTCCTGATGTCTATGTAGTAATACGTCGTGCGCTTGGAGTCAGAAAATATTAAGGTATACTCGCGCCATACTTAAGACAATCTCTTCTTTAACTATGAACGCCTGGTACCAAAATATTGTATTATGCTTCCTATCTCATTATCTCCCATATTAAATATTATGAATTGATGTGCCTGCTATTTCGTTTCATCGACTTTCAAATCACAACGATGATATGGAAGTTTTCACTTCAATAGCATGCATATTTTTGTCTCATTCTTTGCCTCTTACCTGTCGTTTTTTCCGTTGCATCCGGTTTGAAATTACAACGATTCTAAAGAAGTTTCACTTCAAAAATCTGAAATATTTATTAGACAGGACTTATATTATGTACCTACTCTGTTGCGATATTAATTATTATTGTGAGTCCGTCCTTAGGTGGCGTTGAACATCTTTTATTTCTAAAACTACTACGAGTAAATGTGTCTCGCTCAATCTTGTTGGTCCGTGTGACGTCACCGTGTACCGTACCTGGTCCTGCGCCTGCGCGGTGCGCCGCCCGCGTGCTCGGGGCGGGGCCGCGCTCCCCCCCGCCCGCCTCCGCGCGCGCCGCGCCCGCTCCACTGGCGTACACGCTCGCCGCTGCCCTCGTCCGGACCTAAACAAACAATATGTTTGTTACTTTATCAACACCCATGCTTATATGCTCTATTAAAGATTCTGAAACAGTTAGCTTATTGCCAACATTATAACACCCAATGTTCTAATAACCATTACATGATCCAAACGAGTGTTGTAATGTTGTACTGAATTTCATAACAACACTCCTATGTTTTTTTCGATCCCTTCATGCGCAAAGAGTTTCAACAGACAGCCACATTCTTATTGCATAGCATCACTAGCATAATGAATACATCCATATTATCTGGTGTATTCCCTACAAGTTGGCAAACAGCTTTGGTGAAGCCCCGACCAAAAAAAGAAAATATTAATTTAATGAAAGAGTTACGACCAATCAGTATATTACCGTGCCTATCGAAACTATTAGAAAAAATTGTTTATGCTCAACTCACAGAATATTTAGAGATAAATAACATACTACCAAAATTGCAATCGGGTTTTCGGAAACGGTATAGCACAACAACTGCATTAATGGAAGTATTGGATAATATATTAGATGCCCAAGATAAGGGGGCGGGTACAATCTTAGTCTTACTAGACTTCTCGCGTGCCTTTGAAACTATAAATAGATCTTTATTAATATCTAAGTTAAAATTTTATGGCTTTAGCTTGGACACCCTTAAATGGTTTCTAAGTTACTTAGAATATCGTAAGCAGACTGTGGAGCTTACATCAATTGATGGCAAGAAATGTTTTTCTGAATTTACTCCTGTCAATCGAGGTGTTCCACAAGGTTCCATCCTAGGCCCTATAATTTTTGCACTTTACTGCGCAGACATTGTAGAAAGTATTAGGCATTGTAAGTTCCACTTATATGCTGACGATATACAATTATATATTACATGTAAGCCTGACGATGTTAGTAGCACTTTTACGAAACTAAATGAAGACTTACAACGTATTTCAGAGTGGTCAGAGTCACATACTCTCTTATTAAATCCCGATAAAACGAAGTTCATAATATTAGGAACTAAAATCAGATCGATATTATTGGCCAACAGCATCCATTACTTCAAATAAATGGGAAGAGTATCGAAAGAGTTAGTGAAGCACGTAACTTGGGTTTATTAATGGACGAACAGTTAAGATTTGAGAAGCATACGCTCACTACCGTTCGAAACTGTTTCTATGGACTTAAAATTTTATATAATATTCGGAATTACTTGAATGTAGGGACACGTATCAACCTTTGTGAGAGTCTAGTTCTATCTAAATTTAATTATGCCGATGCAGATATAAGTCACAGGCTCTTAGCAAGAACTAAAAATCTTATTCAGCGAGTACAAAATGCCTGCGCTAGGTATTGTTTTAAAATCCCTCCTCGTGAACATGTCTCACCATATCTAAATAATGCAAAAATGCTTAAAATAGAATATCGGAGACAATTGCATTTCGCCACTCTTCTTTTTGGGGTTATAAAATACAAAAGTCCACAATATCTTTATACCAAGTTACGATGGTCTGCTGACACTTGCAAGCTTCTCCTTACCTGCTCTGTGTTCCACCACACTGGTCAGCAGCATTCGAAGGAGGCTTTTGTTATAATTACGCTAAAATATAGAATGACTTACCTCCTCCCCTTCGTAATATACATAGTGTTTATACGTTTAGAAATAACTATTAAATGTATTTGTTTACATTTCAGTCGGGCCTCTCTCAAAATAAATCTTAATATGTAGATAAAAAAAAAATCACGCCGCAAATCTCTTTCATAGTTTCAATGAATTTATTTAATGTGTAAATGTATGTTATAAATATATATATATTTATTATACTTTTTTTTTTAAATATAAAATACTGTTAATTATTTATTTATTTGTATATGTATATATCTATTAACTGATCTCGCAAACTTTATTTGGGCAATTAAATAAATAAAAAAATATAAAAAAACCGGTATGCACACAAAATTTCATGCAAATTGGTGCAGCCGTTTCGGAGGAATTTGGTAAGAAACACCGGGACACAGAATTTTATATATTATATAATCAATATATATGTAATTTATAACTGTTACGACCTAGCCATCTACTATAATATTATTTTTTTACCCTACTACTACTGAGTACTATAATTTATTTATTTATTACATAATTATTCTATTTAATAATGGAAGCACTTGTGGCTGTAATCGCGACGGCCGCCTTATTGAAGGTAGCTACTGAAAATCAGTGTTGGGTGATACCCAACTAATATGCTGAGTAGCAAACCTTTTTGGGACATAACACTGCAAACACCACCTTATTATGTTGATATAGAATAAGCCTTACTTTAGTATTTAATGCATGTTACTTTTAATTAGATTAGGCATATTATAGTAATTGTTAAGATAAGTTTTTTCATATTATATGTTATTATATTTTGTAAATGTTCACGTGTATTTGTAGTGTTTGTTCCAAATAAAGATATACTTACTTACTATTGCTCGATGCGTGGCATCTGTATGAATTTCAAAAAAAGAACATTTTCTTTTACGCGCGTTCCACACTACCAGAACGTCGCGCGCCGTAAATAAAAAAAGTAGGTTATTCGAATCCCCGCCATTTTGCTTCGATATTTTTATTGTTTTGTTTACAAAAAATGAGCGATTCATTATAAACGCTGCATGTCCTTTACATGAATACTTTAAATGTCCTTTACATTATATTCGAGTGAATTTTAATTATTGCACTATACAAAATGGAAATTACTACCAAAATAAATAATAGTTTATATGTATATAATCAGTAATGAATGATATTAGATTACTACTACGACTGGTGTTTTAGTGTTAGCAGTAAGCAAACTGTTTTAGAATCTTTTAGAGGATTCATATTCTGGGTGTAGATAAAGTCTTGTATGCAACTGTTGATAATTAGGTATTAAAACACTCATGTCTACTACTACTCGGCTTCGCCTCGTGAGATAAATCCACATTCGTGTTTTAATACCCCTTATTACACAATAGTTATAATAACTATTATCGAAAAGAGATCACGCTATCATTCAAGGATAAGGTTTTATTCAAACGAAAGAAGAGAACTAGACGGGGCATGAGTATATATTAGATAAATATGTTGACTAAACCTTAAGGAGCTATAGTCCTAAAAATTAAAATTTTTGAAAATCTACTGAAATTACTTCTACAAACATTACGGTTCCAATTTTTTGACATGTTTATCTTCATTTCTTTATCTAAATTATCGCAGTTTCGAAAACACGATTACGAAAAAAAATCTCAGTAGATTACTTTTTGAAAAATATGCTTTTTTATTTGAATTGTTTTATATTATTATAAAACTATGATAGCTATAAACACAAAACTTATTTTATTCGATAGTTTATTAGTATTTATAAATTTTCCTTGTGGGTTTTATCAATACGCTTTGTGAATTATTTTATATAAATATTTTTCGTAATAAACCAAACGCGTCGCCTTGGTTGCATGCTCGCTCATGCCATTAATACGCCCGTGATCACTGTCAAGAACGGTACTGTGTTCGTTTTTCTCGGGTTCACATTACGTAAGATTTTAGCAAACAATTACAAAGCGGGAATCATAGTAAAAAAAATGATGATGCGACAGCATATTTGTTAAAATATATAGGTAAATGGAAGTCGGAAAGTATTAAAATAATATTTACGTTATATTGTTTTGAATATAATGCCACGCGGGATTTTTATATGTATGTACTTTAGGGAAATTAGAAATCCAAGATGGCCGCCGCGTAAAAATATGACTTCAGCAATATGGATATCGTGTCTGAGGCTCTCGAGGGTGCAGAGAACGATTTTGGGATTTTTTTGAATATTCATGGTGGCCGCCGTGCAAAATTATGATTACAACATTATAGTACCGTCATAATTTAGCGCGGCGGCCATCTTGGATTTCATAAACAATCTTAAATTCGTTCTCTGCACACTCGAGAAGTTCGGATTAGATATCCAAATTGTTGAAATCATAATTTTGCGCAGCGGCCATCTTGGAATTAAAAAAAAAAACTGCACGATACAAGGCTAGTAGGGAAGCCCGAGAGTAAGAAATACTCTTCCTCGATGGGTGTTAATCGCTCTCTCCCTTGAACGAAAACCTCTTCTTCTTGAACAAAAACGTCTCAAATTTCTGTGACGTTCTTTTCCGTTTCATTTGTAAAAAAAATTACCCTCATTCGCCTAAAGAAGTTTGATTTCAAAATGTATAAAATAATACAGCATTTCGTACTCTTGCGCAACCGTTTTAATAATATATTGCGCGGTCGTTCCGGAGTGGGATCCGACCTAATCCGGGCGGACTGAAAATGGCGCCGGATTGCAATCCCTAGTTTGAAGGTCGAGTGGCGGTCACCTCTGAGCACAGGCACGCCGGTGACGGCCAGCGCCTGCTTGTCGTGGCGGTGCTGCTCCACCAGCGTGCGCACGTCCCGCACCAGCGCGATGGGGTCGGCCAGCAGCTCGGGCACCGACTTGCGGGCCGCGGGCAGCTGGTGCAGGTACACCACGATGGCCTGCCGGTCAACGGTACCAGTCAACACTCATTAGCCACACATAGGGGCAGAAAGCATTTACTTTCTCAACATTGATTCCTTTACAATTCTTTTTAGTGTCATTTCAAATATACCTGATACTACTACCGCTTCGGAAACAAATGGCACTCTGAGAGAGAAGAAGCGGCGCAAGAAACTCTCCCAGCATTCTTTTCTTGCGTTCTTTTTAATAAAATATACAATATTATACTGTCATTGCTATTGCTATAAAATAATCAGAATCTAGTCCCAGGCTGTCCGATCACTTAGATATTCAGCTGTGGAGTAATAGAATTTACGATAGGGACATTCTTTGATAAAACATTTAGATTTATTTATTGATAATGCAAGAACAGTGGCTGGGACTTTATTATAAAAGTCTATACATTTACCCTAATAAAGCTATTATGTATCTTATGAAGCCTACTAGAATTAGTTACAAACAATCCCTTATATCTAGTGTTATAATAATGAAAATCACTATTTAGAGCAAAGCACAAACCGCTAAATTCACGTATATAGTGATATATTCACATTGATATAGTGTTTACTCTGCAAAAAAGAGACGTCTTACATATTAGCATGGTTATAGACAGTCTCTCAAAGAAAACTTTTAAAGAAACAAATATTATAACTATTCATTGTCAGTACATTCGTCAAATTCGTCGAGAATCATCACCTTTTCGCTCTTAATTGTGATTTTTTATTATTATAACACTAGAAATAAGGGATTGCTTCTGAATATATATATAGACTTTTATAATAAAGTCCCAACCACTGTTCAGGCATTATCTATTAATAAACTTTAATGTTTTATTAATAAATGGCTCTATCGTAATTCCTACTACTCCACAGCTGAATATCAAAATGATCACCAGGGACTAGATTTTGATTATTTTATAGCAATAGCAATGACAATACAATATGGTATATTTTTATTAAAAAAAAACGCAATAAAAGAATGCTGGCAAAATTTCTTGCACCGCTTCTTCTCTCTCAGAGCACCATTTGTTACCGAAGCGGTATTAGTATCTAGTATATTAGAAATGACATCAAAATAAAATTCTAAAGGAATCAATTTTGAGCAAATAAATGCTTTTTATACGCTTATAAACTTCAGAATAAAGGAGATAGAAATTTCGGTTTCTTAGAACACTCCCATATTATTTATTAATTATTTTACTTATTAATTAAGTAACAAGTTATCCAACAAATGAATATTTATGTATATAGTGCTTCCAATTGTAGATTGAGTGTTATTTATTGAAAGTTATAATTTATTCAAAATTTCAATCAGGCTGTCCGATTATCTGTCCCATATCTTTTTGTTATAAATGTAAGGTGATCACCTTCAGTCCATGCAACTCAAGCAGTGTGAGATGCACGCGGTCCGCAGGCGCGGCGGGCGGGGCGTGTCCTTCAATAGCGAGGTGCGATCGTCCCAACAACGCACTCACATACTTGTCGAGCACGTACCAGAGCATTTCCGTGAAGAAAGGGTAACGGAACTTCTGAGGGACCTAAAATAAAAGCAAACGTTTAAAAGATTCCTCCTACTGTTCTCTTCTGTACTATATTCTCAGTATTTATTAGAAATTACAGAAAACACAAAGGATTCGGTTATAATTAAACATTCACTTATATGTTATATGCTAATAAAAAGCATGTACAAACGGGCAACAACGTGTAGTTTAAAAAAAAACCTAAAAAATAATTATAAACTTATACAAATACAATTGATATAAGAGGGTTGAACTTAAATATGAAAAAAAGTAAATTAAACAATGTGATGTACATAAGAAAAACCACCAAAAATGAATCTCAGTTTATTGCCAATATTTTTTGTTCTTCTTTGCTTACATTAAATGTAAATTATATTGAAATTTTCTGTTTAAATAAATAGTTTTACATTTTTTTTTTAGATTTTCTTCATTTCTCGGGATCGATCATGCATCGTTCATATCGTTTTATTTTTCGTTTTATTAAGCCTGTATGTCATAGACATCAAATTTTGACATTTACCTTTGTAACATCTTCAACCTGCGCGATGTTGAGCTGCTTCTCAATCCCGAACTGATGCAGGAAGTTACCGCCGAATACCAGGGAGTCGCTGGGCGTGTACACCGCGTGGATCCAGCCCGTCGGGATAAAGAATGTGTGGCCAGCCTGAAGCTAAAATAAAAAACACATTTATTTACTTAATAATAATGTAGGTTAAAGTAAATTGTGCCACCTATTACACTTAACACTTAGGTACAGTATTAGAAATTACAATAATATTTTTTTTTCTCATTTATTTTTTGAGCCTAAAGTAGATTTACTTACTATGAAGGGCCATGTAATGTTTTAAATGTATTACGTTATTATTTCTAGCAATCTTCAGTTTCTCTATAGTCTTTTGTTAAAAACCAGTTTTTAACTGCATGTGTTTGAGTTTATTTGTAGTAATTTCAAAAATATTAAGATCTTTATTTGTTTTATTTTATAGAGAACTTGATAAGAAAGGGATTTGTTTATTAGTAAATTTTGTTCTGTTTGATGGGATTTGACAGACATTATGTCGCTTTATTTGTTCGCATATTGTGTAATATGGGAGTTCATTGTGTTTATATAGAAGCACATGTTAAATATACAACTGTCCCACGCTCATTAGCCTATTTTCACGATACAGCTGCTTTATGGGATGCCTAAAACGTTTAAAAAACATTACTTTAAGCATGCATCTTTGGGCCCGTTCCATACATATTAGATGTGATTTCGGGGCTCCTCCCCATACCGGTAGGCAATATATTAGTAACGATTGGACCAGGGACACATAAATGTGTTTTATAAGTTCCGGATCTGCTGCTACATGTCGTAAGCTTTTAAAAATATATATTAGTTTCCTTATTCTTGTTGTCTGATTATCAATATGTACCTATGTCCCATCTCAGGTGTCTGTCTAGATAGACTCCTAAGTATTTAATATGGTCAGCTTTTAGAATATTTCAACAGTTGCAATAGTCAGATCGACCAGGAAAATGCATACATGAATGTGTTTTAATCAGATAGTCTTGTTCAGGATTGTTTCTGGTTGAAATTGAAAAGGGGCGTATTTCGTTTTATTTACATTTAGGGTCAATATGTTGAGTTTCAGCCAATTAGATACTTTGCATAACCCTCTTGCTGCTATTTCTTTAACGTCTGTCTTTTTAATTAAATTTGAAACACAAAGTGTTTTACTTCTCATTATCCAGCATAACTCATTAAAAAATGTGGTTAGGTAACCATTTTCACGTTTTTCGGGTTTACTCTATTTTAATAAATAGGTGTTTGGAATGACGCGGGTGGAACAAGATGCTCCTATACAATCTCCTTACAAATCTCAACAACCTCTTGAGAAAGATCTTTATGCATTTTGGAAGCATTTTATATAATTATATGTATGTAGAAGAATGTGGACATTGGATATACAGCATATTATTTGGTTTACTTATAATATAGGTTCATGTTTTGCTAATTCCACTTTTCTGGAATGCATCTTATGTCACTAATTATTATGAAAACTCGGTAATATGTCGCACTCTATCCAACTATAATAAGCAATTCAACAGTACTGAACTTTTTAATAACAGTAAAGGCTGCTTTAAAAGGAGTGGTAGTAAAAATCTAAAGGGAGGTTAAATTTAGAGTAATCACACACACACACACACGCGCGCGCGCACACACACACACACACGCACAATAATCATGTCTTATTATAAATATTGTAAATCCGTTATTAGATGTAAGTCCTACAAAATAGTATTATTACACGTATAACCTAATTTAAGTCCTGTGGATTTTGTGATGTTTTAAATAAATAAATCTCATTGAGCAGTATTCCCGGTCTTTAATTCACTTTAACTAGTTTCGTTACTGGTCGCTGGTGAGTCGCAGGTCCGGACGAAATTCTCATTTTATCTATACACAGTATTGTAGGAGGTAAGTGTTGGGAAATAATGAGCCATGCCAGTGGTAGAAGTCAGGCAAGTATTTAAGGACCAGAGAAAAGATAAACGTATAGGATTACATGTCCGGACTACCACTCTGGAAGGATATTTCCTTCCAGTATAAAAAGTATCCACTGATAAATGGACCCTGTTTGAAATTATTAGCATGAATAATGCATAAAAATTATAAAGAAAAGCAACAATAATTCGACATACATGGACTCGAATGCATTTCTCCACAGTATCTCCAAAGAACACATCGGACTGTTTGCCTGACAAAACCCACTTCTCATACAACTGCAGGTTGCGCTCTGTCGGCGGAATTAACCAGAATACTTTTGCCCCTGGAATAAAAAAAATATATCATTAAATCTATCATAGAAGATACGAATTTGTTTATTAACACTGGGCTAGGTTTAAAAAGCATTTGATAAGTTTGACTAAGCATTGATTTGTAAATTATAATAAATATTACAAATCCATGTATTTACAAATTATGTATCATTGTGAGCTCCCAAATCGCTGCAACAAAATTGATGAAATAAAATTAATATGCATGCTCTTTTAATAGAGCTAATTTAAGATATTTGTAATTTTGCGCTTTGAGCGCCCTCTATTTTAACAGGTTTGGCTGTACTATGACGTCATAGTTCATAACAAGAAACGAGTGCAGAGGTTAGATTGAAAACTAACAAATTCAAATTCAAAAACACTTTATTCATGTACGTCACGAAAATGACACCTATAAATGCCAAAAAAATAAAAATATTGTTTCTTATTGAATTTACCGCTACTTCGTAACGGGTTGAGCTAATGAGAAGAAGTAGCAAGAAACTGATTGCCAATCTTTTAATTCAATTTACATTTTGTCACTTTAAAATATTTTAATTTTTCAGATTTATCAAATAATAAAAATTATAGTATAATACTGAATGTTACTGAATTGATGAAAAAAGTTTTATAAAAAAATATTTTAATTCTATTTAAATCACAGCCAATCAAAAAATGAAATTATAAACTATGGCCAAATTTTAAAATGAATAGAAACTGCTCACCTCTCAAAATGTGGTACCACACAGACGTACCACCGAAGTCAATGTGAAAATCCGTGTAGCACCCCTTGACAGACATCAAACAGTATTTCTGTACCTTCGGGTACATCATGTCATCGAGAGCGTTTGTAGATTCAGTCTGTAATTGTAAGGATGTATATAATAGACCAATGTTATGTGATCACTAGTGATTGCACATTCTCCTGAAACACCACAAAGGTCAAAGAAGGGATGCGGGCATCTTAGGAATGCACGCGCTTTTTTAAAGTAACCTTCAGAATACGCTCGAGATGAATGCAGAGTTCAGGAATGCGATAGTGCTGTGACCGAATAATAATTATTGATGACCATAGTCATGAATGTGTCGATAAATTGAAACCATGCTTAATTCACTATTTAACACAAGGTAAAAATTATAAAAAAAAAATTTAATTGATTAATTCATCATTTTAACCCATTAATTAACTCTCAAATTTTTGTCTTAAACAATTTTGCGCCATTTTTCGTGCTAGAAGATGAATACAAACTCGTTTTGTTTTCTAACGGAACCTGATAGACTCAGGATTCGGATCGGTCATTATTACAATAAAAAAAAATAACACGGGATAGCAACTTTAGTATTAACGCGATAATACGGTAAGCGATGTCTACGGCACAGCACTACGCTGCAGGCGCACGAGGCGAGGCGTGCGGACAGCGGGGGGGAGATGCCTCATGCCCCGACTGCATTCAACTCGCGTGCTAACTGTAACTCGTATCGTCCGGGAAATACAGCGCAAGGAAGCTCATTCCACAATTTTATTGTACTTGGCAGTTCCTATAAAATCGCACTGTGGAGAAACGCCACATGTCCAGATGAAGACGACGAAGGTGGAATTGGGCGGAAATAACGCCAAACAGCTTTGCAGGGCACTCCCAGTGATAAATGCGAAAGAAGACACAATGAAGCGATGACTCTATGCAACACCAAGTGATCGGAGCCGTCACCAAGCAAAGCATTGGAGTTATAAATATAAATGAATAGAATTTTCAAAATACTGACTCTATTTATAAAAAAAATGGTCGAGGGGACCAAAAGTTTATTAAAAACGTAACTCCATGAGAATATACCATTGTACTGATATTAAGTGTTATAATCAGTCAAGTACTTTTAATTTATTTAAATAGCAAACAAAAAGACTAAAACACCAGGAAATACATACAAAAACACCTATCATTCTCATTACAGTATCAGGGTAATTACCTGTTGATCTTTTAGGTGTCTCGGCCACACCGTCTCGACCCAATCAATGAGTCTCACAATCTTCGGAGCCTGCACGTAATTCTCCAGGCGCGTGTGGGAGAACTCTAATGAAATAACATTGAGCAGTCTCTCTTTGTTGGGGTCATCGTAATATCGCTGCCAGTCCTGAAACATTTTTTAACACAATTAGCGACGCGCCTACTACGTATTTTATATAAAAAATTGGACAAGTGCGAGTCGGACTCACCAAAAAAGGGAAAAGATTGTTTTTTTTTTTTCATTTTTCGTCATAAATCGAAAACATCATAAAATTATTTTACAGTATGTTTAAGCTTGTGCTAATGAAGCCCTTTCATACGATACTCCACATGAAATCATCAAAATTTGGATCGGCGTTCCTTTCATAAAGACCCTGTTGTTTTTTTGTTATTTCCCTATACTTGTAGTACCCTATAAGACGGTATTACTTGTCAAATTTCAGAGTTCTAAGTCAGAGGAAAAAACCCTATAATTTTTTATGTCCTTGAGAGTGTCGAAAGTATATGTTTTTTGCGGCATAATAACATAAGGGCCTATCTTTGCAATATACTATTTAATTATTCGCACAATTTTTCAAAATATTACCTTATATTCCAAATATTTCGCCAATATTTATTAATTTGACTACCAAACAACATTCGATAATATAATTTAGTTAGGTAAACTTGTACTTCATTGTGTTATGGCCAGTAGGTGATTAAGCCTTTATTATTACCTGAGAAATTCTACACATCGTTAGAGTCAGAAATGACTTGATTTTCAATAACCCTAGCAACTCTGTTCGATGTATGCAACAAAATGGAGGGAGCCGGCAATTTTGGCCTGCCCTTCCAGTGGCTCTCGGTAAATAGACTCAAAGACGCCAACCACAGCTTAAAGACTGATTTATGTATTTCCTTTCTTGGGTTAGTGTTCTCAAGCAATACTTTTAAGATGTGGACGCAATCCTGTGACGCAAATCTTCTTAGAGTTGAGCTGGATTAATTTTAACCAGCGCCACTCGGACTCACTTTCAGACATTAGTTTGTCTCGCTTCTTATCGACACTTTATCGAGTGATGCGTTAGCACAGCCGGTGTGACAAGAGAAAGCCATTGGTACTGTCGTTTGCAAAACGATGAATATCACTAATTTGCAGCTTATCCTTGATATTCAGAAGAAGCAACATAGAAAATAATAACTTTGTATGACCAGCGTTTAGGGGTTTGAGTCGGAGGCGTTATAAACAACCTTAATCACCAGCTGAGCCACCTTTACGGATACCGTACTGCAAATCTCAAAATCAACTAGTGCTTCTCCGGGTCGCCTATGTCTTTTCTGTCTCTATTGAATGAAGTCCTTGATAACCCAACGTTGATTTATATGTATAATGACAAGTAGTAGAGGTTACCTACCTATGCATATACAATCATTCATATTAAAGTGCACACAAGCAATAATAAGCAAGAGGAAAATACCAAAGACATTTTTTTTTATTTACCAAACAAGATAAATATCATTACGATCCGGGGAAGTACTCATTATGAAATGTATTAAGATCGTATGTGGCTAAATATAGACCGAATAATCTACGCCTTTTACCGGTGATACCAACATCAGCAAATAAATAAAAGCGGGAAACAAAACTCGTTCCTAAATGCGTAGTTATGTTTTCTTGCGAGAAACACAATAATATATCATTAATTTATTTTTAATGGTAAATATTTGTGAATGATGATTGAATATTTGATACCTTCATGGTCATCTCGATGTTCTTCTGTGTGTTAACATCCATCACGTCAAGAAGGCGTCGGGAGCCGACGCACATGCGCACATCGTTAACTGTGAAGTTACTGGTCGGCACTCTGCGGACAAACAGGGGAAAGGTTACAGGTCATTCCTGTGCGGAACTTTGTCGCAGTCACACCTCGTAGGTATACTAGGAGTCTCATTGAATGGCCGATAGATTGTCGATGCACCCAGTGAAGCGTTTTAAAAAAGATACGAAATAAGATACCATTTTGAATAACTTATGACTGGCCTCGACTTTGCCTTTATATGGGCAAATACCGAATACGACATAACTGACAAGGCGTTCATTATAATTTACTTTTCGACTTATTAGTTACCGCGACGTCGTCCGCGTGGACGTTATAACTTATAAGGCAGCAACAATACTATGCTTGCATCTAGTTTGATAATAAGTAGTACAATGTAAGGCCAGATTGTTGCCGATTCTTTGAGTGCATTCGGTAGCCAAGCGTAAACGAATATTACTTGTCTGTAATTTTTAGGTAACCTTAGAGTAAAAAAAAAGTACAAATTTAATTTATACCAAAATTTTTGACGATCCGGGATGCGAATACGCGTCTCTGTAGATTACGACGCATGATTCATTCATATTTGTATGTTTGTTAAACAGTTGATAACCTGCTCATCTATAATCCCTACTAATATTATAAATGTGAATGTAAGTTTGTTTGTTACGCTTTCACGCCTAAGCCACCGAAACGATTTTGATGAAATTAAGTACAGAGCTAGACTAGAACTTAGAAAAAGACATAGACTACATTTTATTGCACAAATAGATTTGTAGGGGTTGAAATAGGGGGTGGAAGTTTATATGGAAGAAAGATGATACTAAGAAACTTTGTATTTAGGCACTTATTAAGAAATAAATAAATATTATAATAATAATTTATTGACACACTCTTACACATATTATCTTGCCCCAAACAAGGCACTGCCTGTACTATATGAGTGCAAAACACTATATATATCTTCTATTTCTTCCATATAAACTTCCACCCCCTATTTCAACCCCTACAAATCTCTTTTGTGCAATAAAATGTAGTCTATGTCTTTTTCTAAGTTCTAGTCTAGCTCTGTACTTAATTTCATCAAAATCGTTTCGGTGGCTTAGGCGTGAAAGCGTAACAAACAAACTTACATTCACATTTATAATATTAGTAGGGATTATAGTTGAGCAGGTTATCAACTGTTTAACAAACATACAAATATGAATGATTATATATATATATAAATAAATAAATAAATAAATAAATAAATAAATAAATACAAACATCCATGACTCGGAAACAAAAATTCACATTCATCACATAAATGTTTGCATCTACCGGGATTTGAACCCGGGATCTCTAGCTCAGTAGGCAGGGTTACTAACCACTGGGCTACAGGGGTCGTCAATTTGTTCTAGCGTTTTGGAAATTTCGACATGTGTGGGGATAACAAGGGGAAAAGAAGGTTTGTATGGAATCCAAACACAGTCACGCTTTCACGTATAACTTTGAATTCGACTTTGAATTATATTTGGTACAAAAACAGACTAGACCAACTTGAGAAAGGACTTAAGCTACCTATTGTTATATTATAATCGTAATTTTCGGAGATAAAACCATGAAACTTTGTATTTAAGGACATGATAGGAAGTTTTTAAACTATAATACCTGTATGGCCGAGTGGTTAGCGATCCTACCTACTAAGCTAGAGGTCCCGGGTTCGAATCCCGGTAGATGCAAGCATTTATATGATGAATATTGATGTTTGTTTCCGAGTCATGGATGTTTATATGTATTTATGTATGTTTAAATTTATATATGTATGTTTAAGTAAGTATATTGTATTAAATATATCGTTGTCTTGTAACCCATAACACTGGCTATATGCTTAATTTGGGGCAAGATAATTTGTGTAAAAGTGTATCAATATTATTATAATTAGTGGAAGGCGAATGAGGAAATGTCAGTTTGTAACATTAGCAAAAGCAGTGAGCGCGGGAGAATGTTGCAGCTGTGCATGCTGTTGGTTTGGGATAAATATACGATGTCCCACAAAAAGGCAATCGAAGCCCTAGATCACACAATGAAAGACAGCAAAGTGGTATTTATACAAAAGTAACCAGGGTATCATGGGAGGAATGGTGGCACTTTTAGCTGGTGACTTTAGACAGACCCTGGCGGTTATTACTAGGCGTATAGATGAAATAAATGCTATAAAAACAGTTTTTCTGACTACAAATATGCTAGTGCAAGCGCACAATTATTCTTAATATGAGGCTACTGTTTTAAAAATCGGAGAAGATTATATACCAACCACTGACCTCTACTATATATCAATGGACTGGCGGCTGTTAAAGTGCTTTTGTGCCTGTTTGACATTCGCCATTTGTAGTATTGGCCATGTAGCGAGAGTCTGCCGTACTAAAACTAGACAACTTCAGCAAACATCGATAGATCTTGGGAAACTATTTACAAAAAATAATTGTGTACTTTATTACGCTGATTCTTGAAGTATAAGTAACACGGAAAACGAACGAAATTAATTCAAAATGCAAAAATACTTCAGAGCATTGCACGTTACTTCGCAGCCATTTGTATTATATGTCAAAAATTTGTTCTCGGGACGCTCGCGAATGGCGCTTCAAATAGGCACAAAAAATTGCTGTCAAACATATGGAATAGCCTGTCCAGTGGTATTTATATATGTCAGTAACAGTAATAGCATGACGTCACTGAGACATGAATTCTATCATCAATATCACAAATGATTTAAAAATGTCAATCCTGATTAACAAATAAATATGGCGATTAAAATAATCAAGAATGCATGTGTGAAAGTGCAATTTTGGCCAAATGAGACCGTAGGCCAGATAAACGAACAAATAATGTCAGCCGTGGAGGGGGATGTATATATGATGTCGGTAGATAATGTTATTGACACATGACATCGTATCCTTAAGAGTTTCTCAACTCTCAAGTAGAGGTCGAAACTCGGTGTTCCAGTCCTCTTAATGAGAAATCTTCACGTACCAAGGCTAATTAATAGTACAAATTACTCACCTGGGACGGAATTTTATAAAAGCTTCAATCTCGACTGGCCTGGACTTAGACTGGAATGGCAAAAGAAGATAATGTTTTGATTCGTCGTATTCCGATAACTCCGACCGATATGCTATTTCAGTTAAGAGGAGTTCAGTTTCCCGTGAAAGCAGCATGGTACAGCAGCAGTACATTTTGTAAAACAAATTCCCACGGGCGTCTTTATGTGGCGTGCCACGAGTATGTGTGTATTATTTGCAAAATAAGTATTTAAAAAAAAAAATGTTGCCCAAAGTAACTATTCAACGCGTCCACGTTGTCGACGAAGTCGCGGGTAACAGCTAGTAAATGCATAAACTTATGAGGAAATTGACTCTTCAAAGTCTTCAAATCGCTCTTTCTAACATTAACAATTATTATTTTAGGAGACCTTCCTCACACATAATTATTGAAGTTATACTTCTTTTGGCGCGATGGAGAAAAATGATGAGAGTGAATTTTTACGATGCGCGCGCACACCGACACCTGAATTCTACATCGTGAAGTTAGTTCTAGGTGGCATGAAAATCGATAACTATGTTCAAGTTGTATATTCTAGTATTTTTATATTTAGAACACGTGTTGAGCACATTGAATATTAGTGATAAAACTGATTTGAATAAACTGTTTTGAGTGCATTTATAGATTTGAGGTTTATTGTCGGTATGTATAATATATTTACATCGTTAATTAAAAATAATTACATTATTATCTAAAAAATATTTTTTTCCATACGCCAAAGAACTATAACTTCTAAGGCGTGTACATAAGTACACACACTTTTTCATTATTTAAGGGCGATCACTTAAAAACAAATTCGTACGGCTGCCAAGACTGAGATAGATTGAAATTATATAAACAGGATGACGTGATTAAAATAATAAAAGGAAGAAGGCAGTTAGTGTTTGTCACCGCCGAACTTTGCGTAAACAAACGTTGCAGTCGAAAATCAAAATACATTCTAATTACGACGCGGTCGAGCCACGTGCGGTGCGCGCTAATAGCATAATGTCTGCAACTTCTTAGCAATCCCATTGAATATATAATCGAAATAAGTGTTTAAATTTTACCTTATATTACCATACAATGTTTCAAAATAAATTTGCAGGCATATTCTGTAGATATGTACATAATAAGTTTGACCCGACTCGATGTTTATACGAGCATTAATTCAGTTTTCTGTTGTTGCGATCCGAAACGTGATGACGCATTTAGACCACAGTCTCACTCAATTGAAATGCACATGCAACTTAAATGAAATCACGGATAATACAAAATTTTAAATTATCGACTGTATCGACGCATTAAGGTTTGGTATTATATTATAGGAATACCGACGGTCGCTTGCGACACTCCACGCAGGTTGTGGCATACGAGGGCGGCACTGAACATTTCGGGAATCAAGGAAGTGACACAACATTACTATTTAAAAATGTATTTATTGCTTTTCGAAGTATTCTCCGCGAAATTTGACACATTTTTCCATACGATGGAACCAATCATTGAAGCAACCATTCCATTCGGAAGTTGGGGTCTCCAAAATGGCCGTTTTGTTCGCGTCCTTCTTCAGGTGATGAAAATCTCTAACCACGCAATTTATTCTTTATTTTAGGGAAAGTATAGAAATCATTAGGGCTTAGGTCAGGGCTGTTCGGCGGATGGTCTAATAGTTCTGTTTTCTTGCTCTAAAAACTCGTTTGTTTGTGCGCGGTGTGAGAACTCGCATTGTCGTGATGAAGGATGATGCGGCGGTTGCAGTGCTCTTTACGGAGTTCAGAAACGACATTAACCGTTCTTTGTCCCTCAAGAGGAATAGTCGCAACATGGCCGGTTTTGGGGACAAACGTGGCCACCATTTTTTTTGTAAAACTCCGTGAACGAACAATTTTTGTTGGCTTTAACTCATTTTCGAACACCCAAACTCGCGACTGGTTTTTTGAGGCATTTGAGGATCCTGCGTGGAATCTTTAGAGAGTTCTGACGCACCAAGTAACGCGAGCCGCTCTTTGCTCTTCACAGAGCAAATGCGGCATCCATCGGAAAAACAACTTTTTTACACCTAATTGTTCATCACGTTATCACGGGGATCATCACTGAGCTTAACACGTCCACGTTGAAATTCAGCAAACCAGCGATAAATTGTGGTTTTGGATGGGGCTTCATCACCAAATGCAGAAATCATCCGGTCAACACACTGTTTTTGTGTTAAACCACTTCGAAAGTCATAATAAATCATCGCTCTAGAATTTTCTCGAGTCAATTCCATTTTCTCAACGACTAAACAAGTTTGACAAGACCTTGTGACAAGACCGAGAATCTTTTTTTAAATAAATAAATGGTATTCGATTTTTAAAACCAAGGAGTTTTCAATTAAAAAAAATTAATATGACAGGATTGTACATTGTACAGTATTTTGCGATATTAAAAGGAGTGGTAAAGAGAACAGAATCGCTGTGATTACATTACAAAGTAGGTATGGAGTCAAATGCAATTTTTAAAATTCTCCATACGCTTGGTATTAGTAAAATGTTTGTATATCAGGGTGTTAATACATACAATCAGACTCCTCTGTTTGTGACAGAAAAAGATCTGGCCGTCTACGTAGTGTATGTACTAAAAAGGTAGTCAAAGCAATAACTTAGGGAAAGAATTCGAAGAAATTCTGTCCAAATTTTTGTAATCTAAAAAAAAGATTTTATCTCGGAAGATGAAGATAGCATCTAGAACCATGGGGCGTATTTTAAAAGATGACTTAGGACTTGCAGCCCTTTAAGGTCTATTCTTAACTGATAAATTTAAAAAGAATATGGTGGTAAAATCGCAACAACAACTGCGCTTCAGTAGTTGTTGCGATTTTACCACGCAAAGGGAGGTCACAAAAAATTTTTGTTTTCCGATGAGAGAAGATGAGATTTTAAGAATTCAGCTACATTTTATTCTTACGTGGTGGCACGAGGTAGATTCAGTTCGAGTTAGTCCATGCTCGCCAAATAGATTACTTACACGCAAAAAAATTTTTTTTTAGTAGTTGACATAAATATTTTTATTTTTAAATTTATTTTTTTACTAGCTGGCCGGTGCGGCTGTAAATTGTAATATTTTTACATTTAAATGTGTCATTTTTGATCTAAAGGAATATATGAGTTTTGATAAGCAAAACCTTATCTAAATATAAATTTTGATCCAAATCGTCCAATCCGTATCCGAGATATGTACACACAGAGTATAATGAATGCTCGTTTAGTAACATACATAGAAAAATGGTGAAAACTGTATAAAACACGTCATGCGCCAATCAATAACAACTTGTGAAATGCCTGTGAAAAATTTCAACAAGTCGGCAATATAACTGCAAAACTTCCGACGTTGGCACCCGGTTCTCGCCCACCAGGGAGGCTACACAATACACGCCCGGGGGAAATCGGAAGTGGGCAGAGTTAATAAAACCTTTTGCACTAGTCAAGATAAGGTTTAAGTAGATTACGCGTTGATTCATTGACTGATGTGATCTAAATCAACTATTAAGCACATTACAACTATCGTATAAAAAATGAAACATAAGTGGTGTTTAAATATCGACGTTATTACATCGCTGTACAATAATTGCAGAAACAAAGATAAATCAAAGCAAAAATATTTTATTTCGTAGGAGAATTAAATTACACTTGAAATACGTCATTTTTTCATACAGCTCGTTCGGAAGGTACATTTCGTTAGAGAAGAACGAGCAAGAAACTCTAAGGATGCTCTTTTCAAAACTGAATGGTATTACAGGTTCTTATTTTCAATAAAAATTTACAAATAATTTCAAATCTTAGGGTATTCACACGACACAGTCTTGGCTGTTAAATCATTTGTACAGGCTAATAAGTCTATAATATTAAAACACACCGACAAGGAACGAAGGAAGTCGTTCTGAACTCTGTTGTAGAATAGTATTCGGAGAAGAGAGGAGAAAGGAGAATAACACCTATAAGATATTGTAGTTTTTTTTTTCTGTAAATAAGGGACGAGACGAGCAGGAGGTTCAGCTGATGGTAATTGATGCGCCCTGCCCATTACAATGCAGTGCCGCTCAGGATTATTGAAAAAACCCCAAAAATTCTGAGCGGCACTACAACTGCGCTCGTCACCTTGAGACAAGATGTTAAATCTCATTTGCCCAGTAATTTCACTAGCTACGGCGCCCTTCAGACCGAAACACAGCAATGCTTACATATTACTGCTTCACGCCAGAAATAGGTGCCGTTGTGGTACCCATAATCTAGCCGGCATCCTGTGCAAAGTGGTCATGACATACAGAAGAAATAACCAAGGAAATATACTTGAAACTACCATCTATTAAATCGGCATTACGTTTGTCTTTTTAATTTACTGGGTCTAACACATTACATATGTTAAAAAACCAGAAGCCGATGAGAATAACGTCCAAATACTTATCACTGGTCTGCCTTTTTAACCAAAAAACTTTATACAATACAACCGCCAGCTCTTGGTATACCTAGAAAGTCGCCAGTTAATCAACGACCGACAGTACGGCTTCCGCCATGGTCGACCGGCAGGTGATCTTCTGGTAGCAGGTAACACATAGATGGGCGGCGGCTATTGAAAGCAAAAGAGAAGGCCTGGTAGTTAGCCTGGATATAGCGAAGGCCTTTGATCGTGTATAGTACAATGCGCTTTTCTCAAAACTCCCATCATTTGGGCTTCCCGAGAGTTTATGCAAGTGGACCTCCAGCTTCCTCACTGGGCGCAGCATACAAGTCGTTGACGACGGTTATTGCTAGAATCCCAAGCCCGTGAACGCTGGAGTGCCCCAAGGCTGTGTGCTAACTCCCACGCATTTTCTTCTGCATATCAATTTTATGTTGGACACCTCCAACATACATTGCTATGCAGACGACAGCACTGCTGATGCCGTATACACAGGCCATGCAGGTCTCTTTCGGGAAATCGTCGACCAGTGCCGGAATAAACTTGTGTCTTCTATAGAGTCCTCTCTTGAGAAGATCTTGTCAAATTTAACCCCCTAAAAACTCAAGTGTGCGCGTTTACCACAAAAAAAGCCCCATTTGTCGTATCACCGCTCTTCTACAACACTTCCCTTAAAGCCCCGCCTAGTATCGGAATACTGGGCAAAGCTGGGTAAGGCAAAGCCAAATTGGCTTCGATGAAGCTGGGTGTCATAAATAGGGCAAGGCAATACTTCAAGCTCGCCCACATTCTAGCGTTCTACAAAGCGCAGGTCCGGCCACATATGGAATATTGCTGTCATCTCTGTTCTGGCGCACCCCAGTATCAGCTATATCCATTTGACCGCGTGCAACGCAGAGCACTTGGGGTCCCCGACAATGTGTGTAGGGGACCCAGTGCTCTGTGAACGGCTAGATCACTTGGCATTGCTTAGACACGTCGCTTCATTGCGTAGGTATCTTCTACAGCATTTATCACGGGGAGTGTTCCAAAGAGCTGTTTCACCTGATTCCTGCCGCCGAACTCCACTTTCGCACGACATGTCACTAATTAGGCTATCATCCCCACCACCTAGCGGGTCCTCCACGGTGCGGTTTTCAAGAAGCTTTCTTCCACGAACTACAAAGCTGTTGAATAAACTTCAAAAAAAGCGCGTATACCTTCCTTAAAGGCCGGCCTGTGATTCCTCTGGTGTTGCAAGATAATGTGGGCGGCGGTAATCACTTAAAATATATTAGTAGCCTTAAAATATATTACAGCCCACATAATTTTCAGACAATAAGGGACGAGACGAGCAGAACGTTCAGCTGATGGAAATTGATACGCCTTGCCACCCAGTGCCGCTCATGATTCTCGAATAACCCAAGAATTCTGAGAGGCACTGCAATTGCTTTCGTCACCCTGAGACATAAGATACTTAGCCTCATTTTACTCATAATTACTAGACTACTAAAAATTGCACTAAAAGTTGAAAGCGTTTAAAAACAAATGAAGAAGTGATCGAGTTTATAAAAATTGTTAGTCATTAAAATCATTGATTAATGAAGATCCGACAGAATCGAAGTTCGTGATTTTGAATTCACTGTTTCATATCCATCCTTACCAGGTTTAAATACGAAATTCAACAATATTGCAGAAACAGTAAACCAATCGATACACAGCGTAGGAGAGACATCAAATACAGTACAAATTGAAGAGATAATTGAATTGGATGTCGTGCCTGCAAAATACATCGCTTCTGTTAATCACGTTTCGGTATAGCCGGTGGCCATTTTGCGTAGTACTTTGATGTGGTTACTAAAGGTACCTCCTATATAACTGAAGTTATAACTGTTTATTTATATACTACTAGCTGACACAACAGACGTTGTCCTGTACATAATAAATAGAATACTGTTTTTTATGAATTTGTCTATGATATTTCATAACATCAAGAATTATTTCGTAAAACATGCTCCCTGTCGTTATAATAAAATACATACTGTGAAACACACAGTAGAACTGTCAAACCGTACGTCAATAAATTCTCTCACAGAAAATATGTCCATAAAAAACAAATATTGGAAATAAAAATAATTATAGGTTCCAAATCGAAATAAAAACTATCCTATCTCTCAAGTTGGACTAAACTGCATTCCATGAAGTAATCCCCATTTAAATCCGTTCAATAGTTTAGGAGTCCATCGCGGACAAACAACGTGTCACGTAATTTATATATATTAAGATGTGATATAGGATACTTTCATTGATACTTTAAGGCATTTTTATCAAAAGCCCTATGTCACCCGCCCTTTAAATGACCTTTATTGTTATTTTCACGTTAAGTTAGTCAATGTACAAAATTGCAAAAACTAGTATTTACGTATCGCAGAATAATACATTTCATGTTATTCGAACGACATAATATTGTTCTAATGACGAACAGACAAAAATATATTGAATTAAATATTCTAGACAACAACTGAACGAACTGAATGACATAACACGATTTTGCTACTAAAGTAATGTTTTTATTACCAAAATAGTGATTGATTTAAATTGATGTATGCGTATCACTTGTGCCTGCGAATGTTTTGTGAAAACCCTTGTATATGAATAGCGATTAGACGCTGTGATCATGTGTTGCAAGAGCATGCGCGATCATCATTACCATTAGGTGACCCGTACGCTCGTCCTGTCCTCTTAATCCAATAAAAATAAAGTTTAACTTCATATTTCGAAATCAAATGCTCATCATAATATCAAAGTCCATAAGAACACTTACCTTAAACCCAATCCAGCTTTATCTTTAAACAGAATTGGAGTTGTGAAGCCGTTCTTCTGCAGATAAGAGATGGTGAGATCCGCGCCCTGCATCTCCAACACCGCCCCGGAGTGCTCGAATCTGGGACTCTCCAATTTGTCAGCGAGGGAGAACCCCCTACCACCTTCTGCTTCATCATCACCGAGGGCCCACTCGTCCGAATACAATTTTCGCTGCTTGCGCTCACGCTGAATAGAAAAACTAATATTAATATCATACTGAAAGCTTTAACTCGACCGTGAGATTGTTTCTCACTCGAATTACACACAGGTTATTCATATTTTACTTAGCAATAGCCCAGGCATATTTAAACAGACCCCTCTGAATAATAAAAAGTAGGTAATTATATCAAAATAAATATAATTATTAATAATTTGAAAAAAAACCTAATTAATTAATAAATCTCTAATCACTAGGTCTTAAATTAAGGTGTGTGTGGTGTCACAGTAGAATAGTCTCATCTCCTCCCGTAGGTGTCGTAAGAGACGACTAAGGGATACAAAGAACGGACTATTGCCAGCAGCATCCGGGAGAGCAGCACGATTTACTGCAATCGCTAACCCGCCTGCCAAGCACGGCGATTATGGCAAAACCCACCCAGAAAATAAACCGGACAGACACTGTAAGGCCCCGACCCCCAGTCCCCGGCGGCCCTGCTCGTGGTGGCCACGGTAGCAACCACATAGGTCCCGGGGTTCAGTTACGCTAACACAAATGAAGACCATTGGCCCTGGCAACATATAACGTCAAAACACTGCGGACCGACGAGAAGTTGGAGGACCTGGAGGAAGCTCTGAGCAGATTACTATGAGATGTGGCATTATCTGAGGTCCGAAGACAGGGTGAGGACTCGATAATCCTAAACCTGCTCTACTTTCGGGAGGGCGAGCATATGTCCCAAGGTGGTGTCGGGTTCCTTGTTCACAAGTCTCTCGTCAGTATACTCAGAATCACTGACCCACGGGCACCTGTTATCAAAAAGGCTGAAGACCCAAGAGCCATACCAACCCAAAACTATACCGAAGATATCCCAGATGTCAGCCTGTACGAGATTAGTATGGCCCTAAAACAGCTTAAAAAGAACAAGGTGCCGGGTGATGATGAAATTACAGCCGAGTTTCAGAAGCTATTCAATTGTCATCCTCTAGGGCAAAACGCCGCAAGCATGGCACAGAAGAATACTGGTACTGTTCTACAAAAATGGGCGATAAAACTCTTTTTAAGAACTTAACATCCATATCAATTCGGAGCTATGTATGATATCTAATATATAAAATTCTCGTGTTATGGTGTTAAACATTAAACTCCTGCGAAACGGCTTGACCGATTGTCATGAAATTATGAGTGCATATTGGGTAGGTCTGAGAATCGGACATCTATTTTTCATCCCCCTAAATGTTAAGGGTGGTCCACACGAAATTTTTTATTTTTATTTTTTGACATTTTTTTTAAATATGTTTGATTATGAGTAAGCATTAAAAATACATACTTCAAATTATCGCCCATATACGATCAACAGTTACATTTGTATCGCGATTTTAATATCGGCAATACAACATTTGCTGGGTCAGCTAGTTTATATATATATATGCTGTATTCTAAGGTTATAATGACCATCGCCACCCACATTCTCTTGCAACACACTAGAGGAATCACAGGAGCATTGCCAGCCTTTAAGATCGCCGGATTTGGTTGGATGAGGGCAGCACAGGACCGATCGTTGTGAAGATCTTTGGGATGGCCTTTGTCCAGCAGTGGGCGTGTTCAGGCTGATATGTAATTTATAAATGGCACTCTTTGTAATATAAAATGTCGTGAATATTAGCTGCTGATCCCCAAAGTAACATACTATATGACATAACACTCTGGAAGTAGCTGAAATAAAGTAAAATAAATCTTGCTGTCTCAACATCAGACAGAAATCATTTTTTTTAACTTTGATAATGTAATATGAGGAATTCATTACAGATGCATATTTAAAGTTGTTCCTTAAAATACTCAACTCAAAAGGTCAACATTGAATTCCAGTGAACTCATATAAAACATGGAAGCAGTTTTGTCATACTACAAAAAGTCACACAACAAAAAAATTGTTATTGGTATTGAATCTAGGTAGATATTAAGATGTGTCTTGTCAGATACTCTGTCATACGCCCGTGATTTACGTTATTGGTTCTCAGCATGACATGATTACGGTAACCACGGTAACTGGTTCACGCGCTTGAGATATTGTCAATGAGAGTGTCCAAACTCTGCCAAACAGATGAGGTTGTTAACGTCTTCTGACTCCAAAAGTAAATTCCACTCATACCTACTGCTGGGTTAAGTCAAGTTAGACTGTTGATCACAATACACAATCCAAGCGGATCCATTAACCAGGAAGCCAGAAACGAATTGGTCATGTAAATGTCTCAATCCATTATTGAAGCCCAAAGTATGGAGTGTTTGTCCCAAAAAATTTGCTCATTGATAGACCCTCCCCCCCAAATGTGACAGTATTTTAGTATAAATTGACCCCTTGCTCTGTATGTAAATAGGAACGTATCTGTCAAAATAGTGTTAAAAATATTTGAAATTTGACATCATCCTGGTATTATTTTATGCATATTGCATTTTGAAATGCATTTATATTATCAAAAATAAAACAGGACTACATATTATTTAAAAATAACATTCATCATATATGTCATAACAAGAAAATGGCATCCTGCATACTATAGATGTCATATTGACCTGGATAGACTGCCACTTAAAAGAGTGGGCATTATTGTATTCGTTATTAAGAAGTCAAAATGTATTGTGCAAGAATACAAGAATTAATAATATTTATCACAGTTACATCATCACATAATGATTTTACTATCAATATATCATATCATTTAAACTATATGTACCTATTTATTTTCATTGTATGAAAGTATTTTTACTAATTACATTTAGAACATGTGAACATATGCAGAAAGTTTTGAGTTTCAAGTTAAATAAAACCTAGACACATCAAATATATAAGGCAAGTGTGTTTGGGCAAGACGGTCGAGGGAGACCTCATAGAACATTCGTCGACCAAATTGGGGAAGTTTTGAGAAAAGGAGAGGTCCGAAGCACCCGCAACCGCATGTATGAAAAGAGTAATGAATGTAGAGGAAGTGCATGAGGTTTGTAAGGATAGAAGCAAATGGCATTCTATTGTCTCTGCCTACCCCGACGGGAACAAGGTGTGAGTGTGTGTATGTATTAAACCTAGATAATATTTATAAATGTATGAAGATTATGATAAATTAAAGGTGCTTTCCGGCTATTGCCTGTGCTCTTTTTAATTCAATTATAAAAAAGTTATGCAAATAATTTTTAAGAGCTCTATGATCATCTCCATCATATCAAATAAAAAATCATAATGTAAGGGCCAAAGTTACTTAGCAATGCAACTTATACTCCACGAGACTATTTCTTACAGTTTTGCAAAATTAGGACTGTAATTGGACATAGTTAAGCAGAAAGGACTCAAACCACACAAAGGCGCTTTTGAGTTCTAGGCATTTGAAGTTTCAGCTCAAAATAATCTTCCATATGATAATCTTCCATATATACTATAAAAATTTCCAAAAAAATATCAGTTTGCACCACACAACAGATTAGACCTTCAGGAGTATGATGGCATACTTTAACTCTATTTTGGCCAAAGTGTGGTTTGAGTCCTTTCTACCTAACTACGTCCAATTAGCCTAAATATTTTTTCGTAATGTAACCCTATAAGTATATCATTCGTTATAAGTGTATATCCTGTAAAATATTTGTGAATTATTTATATAGGATAGGAATTGCTTGTAAGAGTTATTTTAATTCGGCCGAATAAACTTGTTAACGAGTAGTCGTATCGCACTTCGGAGTTCGAACAGCGCAAGTCCTAGCCCGCCTAGCAGCGGGAGGGTTACGCCTTCGTCCCTTCTTTACCCATATGCCCACAAGCAATGCTCTGATACAGACGTACTTGCTCGTCATGATGATATATAAATCGCTCATTGTTATAGCCGCACGATCGTCCATACGCGATCTCAAAACTATTGTAGATATTGACAATTCGCACACGCGAATATGAATACGGCCGCCGCATTATAAAACTTACGACCTAATGTTAAAAAGTTCCAAGTTATCTCACACTTTCAAGTATATCTTAGACTATTTTCGATTAAATATAATTTGATAGCCACTTTTAGCTTAAAATAAATCGATACACGATGCAGTGATGCACCATTTCATGTTTACGTGATCCCAGATAAAGCCACCATGGCGTCACCCGGGACTAAATACGTAAAATAATAACAATAAACACTTACCAGCTGCCTTGAAACTTGCTTTTTATTATTTGGCAGTGTTTCCGACATGTTTTTAAAAGTCAGAAACACCGCACCACAAAATTTACACTATTTTACGTAAATATTTTAAACGGAGCACGAGAAAACGCAACGCAATCCACCATTTGCAACACACGACACTAACGCCAACCTCACAAAACGGAACTTCCAAAGAGAAGTGCACTTGTGAGTTGTGACAAAGCTGACAAGTTGGCACCGTTTTGACATTTTTTTTGACAGTTTGATGTATTGGCACTATTGAGTATTCGCACCATTGTCCTATTCATATTTCACAATACTTTATCGGATTGGATAAGGCAAATTATTTCATATTTATACTAATGAATGTCACGGTAATGTAATCCAGGTTGGTAAGTAGGTACGTACATACAGCTCTCCTTTTTATTTGGATATATTTGATCGATCTGTTCATTTCATATTCCCAGCTAGATGGGTAGGAAACTTAATCTAAATATTTAAATAAAACTAAATCTGATTAATAAAAGCATACAGTTAAAAAGTCCTATACAACAGCGTGATGGTAAGAATGGGAAATTTCATTACGTAGGTAAGTACGTACTGTTTTCTTACTAACTACAGAATTTAGATAGGTAGGTAATTACTTACATCTAAATGATCTTTTAGTTTTAGGTCCTATTGCATCAACAATAGTATAGCTTGCTCCATTATATTATTATAGCAATATATTATTTAGCTTATAGCTACTTCTTGCTCCATTTCGAATCCTTCGTCACGTTTAAAAGAGCTTGTCCGGTGTTTTTAAACTGGAGTTAAAACACTGAGGCATATTATCTCGTACTCTAATGGCTAAGGCTACATAAATAATTATTATAATAATAATTTAGACGATTATTAGCGTTTCACTAGATGCGCATTATCAAAATATATCTACACTTCAATTGCGCTCGTCACCTTGACACATAAGATGTTAAGTCTCATTTACCCAGTAATTTCACTAGCTACTAGTAATTAAAATCATGTGCTCAAGATAAAATATAATTTAGACATTCTAAATATAATCAGTAGTCTGAATTTAAAACTTGCTTTGAAGCTATAAATTTTTTATTTTGTTCAATTACGACAACAACTTGGTCATTTTTACTTACGAGTTAATTACATAGCCTGATATAATAGTAAAAAAAGCCTAGTAACTGTCACATACTCCCATAAAGTAGGCCTAAATCCATTTGTAGATAATATACTTACGGATTTAACATGAAAGTGAAAATTTTGTTTAGGAAATTGGGTACTTATAATGTAGCAGGCGTTATATTTATTTTTATATGGCCATATAATGATTGTAATGAATCCGGAGAGAAAACAAATAGAAAAGCCGGTAGTTAACCGAATCTCGTGCCGGTAAAATACAAGTGAAACAGACGGCAATTTATGGTTGCAATTAGCATGGGATGATGTGAGGTCGGTGGGGTTTGTTCAACTTTTTGAGTAGTGTTATACCTATAATTCCACACTTGACACTCTAGCTGTACACCAAAATAGAGTAGAATAAGAGTCATGACAGTTTACATACCAGTGGGAGGCTTCTTTGCACAGGATGCCGGCTAGATTATGGGTACCACAACGGAGCCTATTTCTGTCGTGAAGCAGTATTGTGTTTCGGTCTGAAGAGCGCCGTAGTTAGTGAAATTACTGGGCAAATGATACTTAACATCTTACATCTCAAGGTGACTAGCGCAATTGTAGTGCCGCTCAGAATATTTGGGTTTTTCAAGAATCCTGAGCGGCACTGCATGTAATTGGCAGGGCGTATCAATTACCATCAGCTGAACGTGCTGTTCGTCTTGTCCCTTATTTTCATTCAAAAAAGTGTTAAAGTATGGTGGTATGGTAAAGGGGCTCCTGTTTCTGCAATTAGAACCCTAATTACAACATTCTGCATACAGGGTTTTCCAGTTCCGCCAGCCATCCCAGCTTCTTCCAGAAGTTGAGAAGCTTCCTGGAATGTTCTCAGACCTCTTGGTAATTGATAGCAGTGATGTAGTACTCAAGTTTTCAAAGTGATTGCATGTTATGGAAAGCGATCAACCTTTCGACTTCAGAGAACTTCTCTAACGTGAGATAGAAAAGGTAATCAAATCTATTGTTGGGTACTGTAACAGACTTTAATTGACAAGTCGTTAACGGTCAGCCAAGTTTGACATTAGCTCCTTTGTAATTTTGTATTTTCGATATTAAAATTAAACCACTAGTGGACGCACACATTGACAAGAAATCAAAATTGGTCACACTTTATCCGACTGTCAGATCTATATGCTAGCACAGAGTACCTTTGTACTAGTAAGTAGTAATAGAGACCTAACTCAACTATTTGGGAAAAGTACTGCCATCTGTTATCGTGTATTGAAAACTTTTTATGGCAATAGCTACACATACCTATACCATGCTTATATCTAGTATTTATAATAATTGTTACCTATATAGCTATGAATATAATAATAATACAACAAAATAATTTTAAGTCATTTATTTTACCTTTTATAAAATTAAGTGTAAAATATTTCTCGCATTCACTTTAAATGTATCCTCATGTAATTATTATTATTATGATAAGTAATAACAAATCACATTGATACAAACAATAACAAAAGAATCACTGTGTAATGATTATATTATTATGTATGAGTGAACAAACGAACTTAACAGATATAGGTGTAAAGCACAAACAATAACATACACAGTCTTTGTTCTTCGGTGTTTTACTCGCCCTTAGTGCCGTTTACCTGCCGAATCCACTGTAACCCGAACTCCATAATGATCCATCGTTCTTACCTGTATTGGAAGCATGCGCTGACAAACTTTCAGCTTTTATACAATACCGTAGGTCTGGGGTTCACGGGCTCTTACACTATTCCGTCCAGCACGTGATGTCGTACCGCCATATTTATTTTATTTAGAGAAATATTGAAATCAAATAAAATACTTTATTTCATGATTCCTTACCTGTGGTATGTAATTCAATGAATTTTCCTTTTTTTATTTGCGTAATTAGTGCATCTTCGCATTACATAAGACGGCATTTTAATGCTGTATATAAAATTGTAAGCAACTGTCTGTCAACAACAACCGCGTGCGTGCCGTTTTCGTATCGAGAGAGCGACTACGACCACATGAACCAATTGACTCAATTTAGGCGATTGATTTTTGGCGCGCTAGTGACATATCTACCTTTTTTAATACTATAATATCATTGATACCACAACAATTCACAACATACAACACAAGTACAGAAATGGTGGCCATTTGTCTTTAATTGTCATTGCGACGTGCACGTGACACACTTGACACTTAGAACATTAATTTTTTCATTGAAACTAACGCCATCTGTATGCCGATATAGAAACGGAGTTTGAAACTATGACGGTTCTTATAAGTCTTAAAAACAATATTTTATTTTGCAAATGGCGTCGACGTTCTATACATATAGACAATACACCTCATACAAAATCAAAGCCAAAATATGGCACATGCCACAAATGACACCATAATCACCTTCGACAGCTATGTCTATTCATTTCTGATTGTGTCTTTTCACAGCCTGGCGCAACTCTCTAATAAACTCGAATATGTATGGCATTGCACTAGAAATAATGGCGGCAAACGCTGCCTCGCTCTAACATATATTCGACTCTTTTGTTTGTTTTGGTTTGAGTGTCATGTAATGTCTCATTCATTCAAAATAAAAGTGACTGTTAACAATATTTGAAACGAATTTACGTTTTCTTTTACGTTATTCGTATATTATTCAGGGTAATGTGCTAAATTATTTATAGAATAAATATGTAAGAATTTCTAAGCTATACCATGTAATAAGAAATTGTGTAAAATATGTGGTTTAAAATCTGGCTGGTAAGATGGGAGTAAGATAATTTTCATGGCTAAATTCATTTTGGATAAAGAAAGGTATGCACGTATGAACAAATAATAAGCTCATAAATAATGCTTAAAGTGACTAAAAGTGATTGAGTATTGATTTAATTCATCTAGAGTAAAAATCATAATATTATAATCTATCTGTAGTGTTTGACACTTTTTCATCGATTGTCGATATTTTATTTTAAATTATTATTAAATTTATTTTTATTTATTTCATTATTATGATATCTATATTTTCGATTAATAAGTTTATTGATCTTAAAATACTTACTTTATAAGTTTATTAACCTTTAAAATCCTTTTTATTATATTATATTGTGGTTATGATGTGAAAAAAAATATTTAAAGCCTAAAAATTAGGGTCAACTAACTTCTGTTATAATTTCAGATGCAGGACCCACGCCTATGACTTTATTGCAACATCTGAAAAACGAATATCAAAGTCTGTCTAAACTGAAACTACAACGCAAAACAAAACTATTCATAAAATATTAATTATGTTTATTGTTTTTATCTTTGAGGTAACTAAATCGTATCCCTTAGTTTAAACTAGTAAGACTTTTCTTAGGTCCATATTGAAACTTAAAATCAGACATTATTTATATGAATTTTTATATATATTAGTTAATTATCGATAAAAAATATAGATTGATTCCAACCCTATATATTTATTATATTGGCAGCTCTGATATTGCGTCATTAGTTGATTATGTTGGTATCAAGATTTAGTGCAATACAATACAAGCGACATTTCTCATTATTTTGTATGGCACTTCCGTCTCTTGAACGTAGTGTTTAAATTCTCTGTGTCCTTTCATCTGTCCCATTCAGACAAGCGGGTCTTGTCCATAATATGTTTTAAATAAATAAATAAATATGGTACCATACGTAATGAAAAAATATGCGTTTCATTAATAACTACAGGACTTAAATTAATAATTACAGGACATAAATACCATTTTTCTATTGGTTAAATTTTAACCTGAAATCTTCTATATGCAATTAATAGAATCATTCTAATATTATTGTTATTGGTTTATTAGATACAGCAATCCGTTTTTAAAATACAAACAGCGAATATGGTGTATCTCAAAATATGTATGGACAAAACTAATTTGTTGAAATTGGTGGGCAGCAAACTTGCTGTATCTGAATATTTTTTTTAAATGATGAGCATTACTTTGTTTTAAGTCAATATTTATTTTGAAGTGTTTTTGCGTTTGTTGTAACAAGTATTACGACCACTAGGGGAACCGTACAAATAAAATGTATTTATTCAATAAAAAAAACGTAAAATAAAAATTCCAACAAAAATAAAAATGTCAATGCTAAAAACTACGTAGGTAATTAAAAAGCTGAAATTACAATAACTAACATGATCTCTATGTTCTTTCTTTTTTCATTACGATACTTGCTAATTGCCAACTGTTGGATTAGGATCATTAAGATTTTGATGAAATGTAAAATCTAATTTATTTATTTATTTTATAACAAAGCCAATTATTTGGCAACCCGGTCCCCTGCTTCTATTGAGCAGGTTAGTAAGTCGATTAGCACTGCTTCTATTGAGCAGTGTAATAGCTTGTTAGACTCGGCTCCTATTGAGCAAAGTAATTATTTGATTAACACTGCTTCTATTGAGCAGTCTTATAGTTTAGTTTCTGGTTTGGAATATGTTCCAAATTATTTAAATTAGTCAATAAGACAATAGGAGACTCCTCTAGCAATATAAATACACAATGTACAAGTACTAGTAAACATAATAGTAAAGTCATAAACGTGATACACCAAAATATGCAAGGATTGTTAGGTAAAGAACTGGAACTGGAGTTACTAATGAACCATGAAAATATTCATATCTTATGTCTTACTGAACACTGGCTTAGAAAATATGAGCTAATTTTTAACTCCAGTGGTCATCGGGTGGCAAGTGTTTTTAGCAGAGAAAAGGCAACCCGTGGCGGCTCTCTTATACTTATAAGTTGTACTCTGTTGAACGTACCATTGAAATAGCCTGTGCAGAGCTTGAGTGTGCCATTGTTGTAAGTATATACAGACCCCCCGATGCATTATATGAGTTATTTGAGAGTGTATTGGAGGAGTTTCTATCAAAATTATCAGAATCTAAGAAATATATTATGATTTGTGGTGACTTAAATATTAACTTATTAGAAAAATCCACCACAAGTATTAGATTCAAATCTTTGTTTAAATCATATAATTTCTTAGAACCTACAAACTTGTATTTGAATTATAACAGTACTCCAAATGTGATGTATGGTAAGTTATTTAAAATAATTAAAACAGAGATTGCTTCTATATTTACTTCAAAGAGTCAACTCGGGTGGTCTACTGCCATTTAACAACTGGGCAACAGCTGGTATTCATAGGAGCAGACAACGGTTATATGAACTACACTGGTCTGCAAAAGTAAGTATCACACTTTTAAGGTAGGTAGGAAGGTAGAGATTTAAGATTAAAAACGTCTTGTTGCAAATTTTATAGGCTTTAATTCTTAGAAACTAAAATTATACATTAGTAACATTTTTAACTTAAAAAAGATACAACAATGAAAATAGACATTTTTAGTTCAGTGTAAAAAAATTCAACTAAAATGCATTACATGTTATTTAATTTTTAATAACTGGTATTGCCTCCTCGAGCTCTGATTACAGCTTCGAGCCGGTTTGGCATACTGAACACTAGGTTTCGGAGCCGATGTTGGGGAATATTCTCCCATTCTTCTACCAGGGCCTGCTTTAGTGCCCTGAGGGTAGTAGGTGGTGGTCTGCGACTACTGACTAGCCTCCCAAGCTCATCCCAGGCGTGTTCAATCGGGTTGAGATCAGGACTTCTTGATGGCCAAGCCATCGACCGACCTCCTGAATATACTCTTGTACGATATGAGCCGTGTGTGACCGGGCATTATCACGCATCAGCATCGATCCATCACCCATATTTTCTAAATACGGCCCTGCACACTCATTGAGAATCTGTAGAGCATATCTTTGCCCAGTGAGGGTGCCATTTTCTATGCCTACTAGCTCTGTGCGACCTTCTGAAGATATGCCAGCCCATACATGTACACTGCCTCCACCGTATTGGACTCTTTCTGAGATGCAGGCTTGAAGGTATCGCTCACCAGGTCGCCTGTAAACACTTCGCCTTCCATCAGAAATGTAAAGGGAGAATCGAGACTCATCTGCAAACAAAATTCTTGACCATTCTTCTTCATCCCACTGCATGTGTTCACGGACGTATCGCAGTCTCGCTACTCGATGCTGTCTCTCGAGTTTTGGGCCACTTGCTGGTCTTCGGGGTTTCAAATTTGCTTCAGCAAGTCTTCTTCTCACTGTACTGTCACTAATGTAGTCCCTCCGGGTCTGAAGTAGCTGTTGCTGGACTTCAACTGCATTTTGGCGGCGATTTCTTAACACAGTGGAAATAATATAACGATCTTCTCGGGCACTGGTACACCTGGGTCTGCCATTACAAGGTCTCCTCAGATGGTGTCCAGTCTCTTCGTACCTTCGCTTTACCTTCTGAACCGTTCGTACCGTCACACCCACCATTCTTGCAGTGCGACGCATACTGATGCCTAGTTCCAGAAAAGCCATGATCCTAGCACATTCTTCAACTGAAAGAGGCATGATAAATAAATGTTATGTGCTTTTTAGCATAAATTTTTAAAACAAGACCCATCGATCTTGAAAAAAATTTAAAACAGAAAGAAAAATGTGAATGGTAAAATTGTAATTCGGAAACGTCCACTTTGAAAAAGGAATGGTTTTGTTTTTGAAGTTTTTTTTCAGCCAATTCTTAAAAGAAGGTTACCGACTATAAAGTTTTTATGTACAAAATTAAATTGTCTTTGGAGTCCTATTTATTTCGAAAGTAATTAAAAGTGTGATACTTACTTTTGAAGGCCAGTGTATATAGTGAGAGATCATCATGTATCATGATGTATGCTTATGCTTTGCTTGTATATGTGAAAAAATATTCAAAATTATTTAAGAAGGTATGTACTATTGCTAAGTCAATGCATATTAGAGAAATAATTAAAAATGCTTCAAATATAATAAAAATGACCTGGAAAGTTATTAACTGGGAAGCTGGAAGAGCGAAAGACTGCAAGTTTTAATATAATCTAATAATAAACAATACAAAAATCCACTCTGAGTAGGAAGTAGCTTCTGCTTTTGAGAATTTTTTTCTTACATTCCAGTTTCCATCTCAAGCACCCTTGTCTCCTCCACCAGTGTTGCCGAGTCACTTCTTTTGGAAAATGTTAAGGAATGTTAACAAAATTTCAAATTCAGTGTTTTTAGCCCAGCAGAAATAATAAAACTTTCAGATCCTTAGAAATAAAAAAAACTGCTGATATATGGGGCATATCTGTAAAAATAATAAGTTCTGTTATTGACGACATAGCACCGTATCTAGCACTAGTTTTTAATAGCTGTATTGAACATGGCGTGTTTCCTGACCTTCTGAAGTATAGTAAAATTACACCAATGTTTAAATCGGGACTCACTTCTGACCCGTATAACTATCGCCGTTTCAGTGTTGCCGACCCTAAGTAAAAATTTTGAAAAAATTATTTTAAGCCAAATGCTTACTCACTTTAACACTTATAAGTTACTTCATATTAAACAATTTGGCTTTACTAGGGGACGCTCGACTACGGATGCAGGTGTTGAACTCATCAGGAATATTTTTGAGGCCTGGGAGGAATCACAGAATGCACTTGGTATCTTCTGTGATTTATCTAAGGCTTTTGATTGTGTTCAACATTGACCGCTGGTCAGGAAGCTATGTTACTATGGTATAACAGGATCTGCTTTCGATCTTCTGATCTCATATTTAAATAATAGGATTCAGAGGGTCGCGGTGAATGGCAGGAGATCTCCTGGGACTCCTCTCGGTATGGGGGTACCACAAGGGTCTATTCTTGGACCCTTCCTCTTCCTAATTTATATAAATGATCTACCTAACCTTGTAGAAAAAAACACAAGGTGGTATTGTTTGCGGATGACACTTCACTTATATTCAAAGTGAAACGAAGCCAAGTTTTATATTACGAAGTAAACAATGCTCTATCTGACATCGTGTATTGGTTTAGCGCCAATAACGTATTGTTAAATAGTCATAAAACCAAATATATTAAATTCACCGCGCCAAATGTCTAAAATGTAGATAAGAATATTTTATTAAATGGAGAGGTGGTAAAACCAGTGGAATCTGCTGTATTTCTTGGCATTACTCTTGATTCCAAATTGCAGTGGGGCCCCCATATTGAAGGATTGGCGAATAGGCTTAGTTCTGCAGCATATGCGGTTAAGAAAATTAGACGGTTAACTGACATAGATACGGCGAGATTAGTATACTTTAGTTATTTTCATATTATTATGTCCTATGGTATATTGTTATGGGCCAGTGCGGCCGATATTAATACCATCTTTGTGGTGCAGAAGAGGGCTATTCGCGCGATTTATAACCTAGGTCCTAAAGAATCATTAAGAGAAAAATTTAAAGAAATAAACATTTTGACTGATGCTTCTCAATACATTTTTGATAATGTTCTGTATGTTCACTTATGAACATTGAGGAATTTTCTAGAAACAGTGACATTCATAATGTTAACACGAACAAACATAAACTTGTTATGCCTACTACTCGGTTGGGTCGAGTTAGTAAGTCTTTTGTTGGGCGATGTATATGCTTCTACAATATGATCCCAGAAAATGTACAAAACAAATGTGTTACAAAATTTAAAAGAATTGTTAAAAAAACGTTTGTTTGGGAAAGGTTGTTATGGCATAAACGATTTTCTTAATGACATCTCGGACTGGGAATAAAGCGAACACCCTCAGGGTCTTTAATTATGAATGTTTATTGTACGATATCACATTGTAATCCATATTTTACATTAAAAAAAGCCCGCTGAGTTTCTTGCGCCCATTCTTCTCAGGCAGTCTCTTTTGAATGGGTGGTAGTTTTTGACGTTCAATAAGTGATTTTAAATCCTATTTTTGATAAAAATATTTGAATTTGAATAATATTTTTAAATGAATGGAACTAAAAATTATATATTGTGATCAAGATTTGAAATATTTTTAAACTCACATGGTAAATAAAGACGATGAGAATCTTTTCTGCAATAACGCGACTTTACCAAAAATATTTTTTTTTAAAAATTTATTTACATAATTTATCAAATTTTTAGGAGTTTTGTTTTAACTATCGTTATTTTTTCAGCCATCGAATTTCAAAAAAAGCGCGTACAACTTCCTTAAAGGCCAGCAACGCTCCTGTGATTCCTGTGGTGTTGCGGGAGATTGTGGGCGGCGGTGATCACTTAATAACAGGTGACCCGTAGTCGTTTGTCCTCATATTCCATAAAAAAAAATCTTCGCATAAATTAATGTCCAATGTATAATAATTAAATTCGAATTACATAGAACGCGCTTATCAAAATTTTCACAAAACTGTCTCTTGCCTTCTTCTATTTTTATATTAGAGAAAAGTGGTAAGGCGCATGGACATTTGCAACACCAGGGGTCGAGAGATGCGTTGCCGGCCTTTAATTAGGGAGTATGTCTTGAAGGTCCCTAAGTTTTACATCTTATTCCTTCTCCTTCGTTTATATAATATTCATACGTCCATTATATCCGTAAATCTGTCTTGATTCACCTTTATGTGTAATATGACTCTTTGCTTCCAATCCAACTCTTGCCACCCAATCCTTCCGCTGAAGGCTTTCTTAAACTCTAAAATTAAGTGGAAAAGTGATGATTAAATCTGGTTATGTCTTCCTTCTGATATCTCTTTGCAGTAATATTTATATTTTGTAATTAAACAGCCTTAGACAGCCAATCACATCCTTTTTCATTACTATAAGCCGTTCCAGGGGATCTTTTGTTTTTGTTTTCTTTAACCATCTTTATGTTTCTAGCTTTTCCTTTCAAATCGTCTGTTTTCCATTTATAAATGTATTTCCTTCGTGTATTGATATCATTTTATTCTTTCTTCATGCTTTGATTTTGAATTTTCAGAGGAGTATTCACACTCCATGATAAATTAAAATCATCATTAAAATTAAGCTGTGATGTAGTTGTTACTCTATTAGACTAGCTAATTAGGTTGAGTTTATTATTTCTGTTATGTCTGCTTTTTTGAATTTGTTATCTACCGGTACAGCTATACTGATCAACGAGAAATTAATTACTATTTGCTTCTGGTAGACCTCCAACATGAAGGCTCGTAGATTTATATTGTGTACCTTCAGAATCAATAGTAACTGGATAGATGTTATAATCCATTAGACTTAAGTTTCTTTGTTTTTTTATAATATTATTGTCTCCAAAGTTGTTTTTAACTGCTATAAATGCACTCAATGATTATTAAATGTTTTTTATGGTTCTAAATTACTTTCCATGCCTACCATCTCTTGAATCTTCTACCAAAATATTTATGTCAAATACATTACCTACATCGAAATGCAAGTTTATGGAAAGTTCTCAACCATTGTATTTGTTTAGGAAAAAATTATGTACTTTTTAGATGTTCAGGGCTTGGTGGAACAATGATGTTCGTATAATGAATTGTAAGAACTGATCGATTGACCGTATCCTTACTACATCTTTGTTTACAAGTTCACTTAGGAGGTTTATTTTACATTTCTTCATCGGTTTATCTTCGCTCTTTTTTTCCTAAAAGTAAAAGAGCGTAAAATCTTTAGAGCAATTTACAACTATATAAGTATCACAAGTTATTAAATTTATTACTATCACTCAATTAAAATTTAAAAATTTAAATAAAGAAAAAAATAGAAATTATGATTAGTTACCAATGATAAACTTAATTTAAGTAACATTCACCTTTAATTTGTTTTTAAAGAAATTTTAAAATACATTTATATGAAAAAAAATATATAATTTTAATATTTATTTAGACATACGTGATATATACATTTTTCACACTACCTTTAAGCTCAGACGACGAATAAAATATCCACGTTGTATCTACGCGCCGTCGAAGGTGAGGTGCAAACTTAGCAGTGTATATTCTAGTAAATAATATATGAGACCGTTTAATATAAGGTTAAACATCCAATTTTAATAGAATTTTGCACTACTTTGTAGGTGCGCTAGACGAGGCGTGCGAAAAGCGGGGGGAGATGCTTCCGCTCTTTACCTCATGCCCCGACTACATTCAACTGGCACGATACCTAACTATAGCTGCGCACGACGAGCGCTGGAGTTTGTTGCGCTGAAAACACACAAGCCAGATCTGACGCAGCCGGGAAGCAGCCACGGCTGGCGGGTTGTGCGACGTGGGGGACAGTTTTGTCGACAGCTTACGAGGCACCGTTCACATTTACCAGTGAGGCGGTTCTTTGCACAGAATGCAGGATATATTATTACCACAGCGGCGCCTTTTTCTGGTGTCAAGCAGTGAAGGTCACTACTCTGATTACTGGACTTATGTGACTTAACATAACTTATGTGTCTTAAAGTAACGTGCGCAATCGCAGTTCCGCACAGAATTTTGTGGGTTTAACTTTAATAATCATGAGCGGTTTGGGCAGGGCGTTTCAGGTGAACGTCTTCCTCGTCTCGTCTCTCATTTCAGCTTTGACGGTGTCCAGCTTAAAAGGCAAAAGTGCAGTCCACGTCTTCGCTTCAATCGCCTTGTACTATTATGATCGGTCGGTCTCCACTTAAGCTTGAGCGTATGTGAATAACGAAGTTTTATTGATTGTTGAAATCTGCCCTCCCGTTGTCTCAGCCTGGCTTTGGTTGAGTCCTGACCTTGGCCTTGCGTAAAATAAATATTACCTTACTTCGTAATCCCCGATCAGTGCAATTTATAATGATTAATAACTAGTTGTTGTTTGTATGTATCGCTTTTGTGAATTATTATAAACCTATATTGATAATTATCTTTTAATTAATTCCACAAAGAAAAGACCCTCTTAATAAAGAACTACCCGCAATGGCTAGGTCCGCCCCTCTGGATTCATGCTACATGATTTGAGTAAACTAAAAACACAGAAAGATATGAAATTAACTAGATTTTTGAGGTTCCGCCCAAACATGAAGACAGATCGGCGGCGAATCTATTCCACAATGCCAATAAAGCAGTTCCTATGCCTAAAATATACAATAGTATAAGATGTATTCGTAGAAAGTATTGATTTAAAAATTAAAAAAATTCAAACAATTAATTTTAGAAAATAAATGCCTTTAAAGAAAGGCTGTTCCCAACTACATTTTGGTGCATATTGGTGCAGTGGTCCCAGAAAATGCTTAAATGTGTAAATTGTGACTACACATTGTTCATAAAAACACCGGTCACGTACGAGACTTACTTGCAGGCGAAGGGTTCCGTACCATTTTGTAATAAGCTTAATTAGTATTTATTATTTTCTGTTAAAGCGGCAATAGTGTGATAAACAGAGTGCTGTCAAAACACTGTGGACAGCCCTTTTGGTAAGGAACTCTACAAACAATATTACAGGTATTGTTTACATGTGATATCATAGACATTTAATTTATTTAAACAATAATATAACATGACTGGACACAAATTGTCTAATAGATCTTATTGTTACGAGAGAGTGGCATATTTTTAATTTTTATTATCTGAGAGTAGCTTGACCTGTCTATGTAACAGAATCTTCGAACATAAAATAAAATTCTTGTAAATTTACACACGTGAAGGACCAATGACAATACAATATTTTCATAATTTTGGTCTTGTATCCCCAACCCTTATATTATCACCAAGATGAAAAATATCGATACACACACTAGATATATAAGTAATTAAACTTAATTATTTTATTTTTGAGGTCTTTTGACCCTGTTTTGAGACTAAAAAACTGGTTTAGCTACATCTTTTATACCAAACTCTATATTATTTCAAATTATTTTTTACTTTTACATGTATAACTTATTTATACATTAAATTATATACATTAAATTGTTATTTTCGAACCACCACAAGTTAACACTAATGCGCCTTGCAGAGCAATAATTAACAACAAATTTCTTTCTTTCTTGCAAGCCATGTCTAGTTTTAGAAAAATACCCTAATCACCTCCACAAACCTGTGCGACCAATACTACTTGGAAATTCGATCAAGAACATGTACCTAATTTCTTAATGTTATCTCGTAATACTTAGCAACAAGATCGTCCATTACATATTCACTGTCTATCGCGCCGTTGGTCTCCATAAAATCCGTGTTACATCTAAGCCAATCTAAATACAACTTTAGGTACCTATCATCAGGGTCCAAGTCGGTGTGACCGAGGCAGAATATCCTGTACGCATCTTCGCCGTACTTTCCGATACCATACAAGTCGCTAGCCCGCCGCCATTTACATGACACAAACTGATAGGTCAACTTCCATATAATGCATCCACGCTTTCTGAGACCTAAATTTTCAAAATATCTCTCCAAGGAATCAGGCGAACTGTCCAAAACACAATAAGGCGTTGGATAATCATCAAAGAAGGCTTTCATGTACGGCTTCGCAGCTTTTCCGGATGTTTTTGTCAAGAAAATAGTGGCTACAAGCATAGCCCATGGATTCCGGGTAAATTCTTCTTCCAAAACAGCATGTGGCGATGTTGGAATCTCCCGTGGGGTGATGTTATAGAATGGTGGTACATTCAGCGGTTCAGGGTCATGGATTGTGAGCTGTGATAGGCTGAGGTCATCCAACCCTGAATCTATGGATGTCTGGCTCATGTTGGCTGTTGGACTCACACTGTCATCGTTCTCGAAAAATCTACTGATGCAATCTGATTCTCCCAACATTTTACCTGAAATAAAAATTGGTATCATTTTATAAACATCAAAGATTATCGATGTATATTAGTGTGGTAGTTATTTGATTGACATTTTTAAGAATTTAATTTTGTTAAAAAGAAGTCATGACTTTATATGACTTAACGCTAGTTGCAGAAAGCATCCTTTAAGTTAATGTTTCATTAAATTTTGACAGTCAAAGATAGCATGAAGCATTTACTTTAAAGATGCTTACTGCAACAAGCGGTTAGAGTGGGTTGCATCATATTAACTGTTATAGTTAAGCTAACAGTATCGCCTACTTTAACATAGACTGCGGAATGTGGTGCACCATCGTATTTCTTAAAGTTAAAACGTAAAATATGTATGTATATGTTTTTATTGATATTACTAATTTTAAATTAACGTTCAGGGAATATAAAATGTATTGGCGATAGCGACGTAAAATTGAGTACAAAAACATATAGTTGCAATTTATATTAGAAACTAAATTATACCAAAATTAATTAGGAGGTAACTGCGGCCAATTTTTTACCCCCTCAATGGGATCTTAGGCTTATAACAGCTGGTATATTAGATATTAGTACAATATTGCATAACTGGTCTATAATCTCTGGTCTATGTACATTTTATCTTATTCAAGCCAGACCCTGAATCACAAAAATGACCCTGTACGGTCTACATGTAGGTACACACCTTATGCCTCTATACGATATACTAATTCACATATTTGGTATGCAGCCTCTAAGGGCACCCATACACGCACAATCCAAAAATCTGGGCATTGAACATAACCCTTCCACACTAATATTAATACGCACGAGCTTGAATTCGCGCCTCTCACGACTGTAAGCGTGAGGTGATGAGTAATAGTCAAAGTAAAATAAACTTTATTCAATAAGGCTTAAATTAAGTGGTTTTGAATCGTCAATATAAATATCTCTTTTAAATTACTGAAATTACTATAATATGTTCGGAAAAAGTTGAGGTCGTGAGAGGAACATTCAAGAGACTCAACGGCCACTCTTTTAATCTAATACAATATTTTACAATGACTTTAATATATAAAACAAATTAGTTTGTAAGGTGCTGCATCCAATATATGAATTTAAATAATATCAATCATTTCATAAAAAGTAATAAAGAATTTAATGTATTAATATAATTTATCGTATATTGGATGCATCAACCTTCAGAGCTTTAATTCATTGTTTGTGTAAGGATGCTTCGTGAACATGATGATCGTTAATAAGGGAGTGTTGTTTCTAAACCTACTACTACCATCTAGGGTAGATATTCCCTGCTCTCTGCCGCCGAGTTACAGCATCGTCACAGTAAAATGTTCAGTATTCTACAAAAGGACTACGAACTTCCCCTGTATCTTTATGAAATGATCGGTAACACTGCTATAATTCGCCTGGTCTTGTTAGAGTGCATTGACGAAAATCTTTCATGAAGTATTCTGCAGACACGTTTAAGAGGAAGTTTTAAAGTTCTCCCAATAGTCGACAAGGTCAAAGAGAAACGCTTAGAGGCATAAAAGGCATTTATTTTCTCAAAATTGATTCCTTTAGAATTCTTTTCGATGTCATTTCTAATATACTAGATACTACTACCGCTTCGGAAACAAATGGCGCTCTGAGAGAGAAAAAGCGGCGCAAGTAACTCTCCCAGCATTTTTTTTTTGCGGTCTTTTTAATAAAAAAAAGGTTGTTCAATGGCGCCGATATGGAGAAGCATGCCCTAGACTAAAAACGAAGCGTACGCGTGGAAGACCACCAGCCACCTCGTTGACGACGGTCGAAAAAGACTTAAAATAATCTCATTTAATAATAGCTAACATGGCGCAAAACCGTGCCGAATGAAAAAAAAGTACAAGGAAGGCCGACCCCAAGTATATATATATATTATATTGTCAACTATTAGCGGAATCAATTGTAAATGATTTTTTTTTTTCTATTTGTAAAATAATGTCGATGCCTATAATTTAAAATAAGAAATATAAAGCTATGAAATGAAACGTTCATTTATTCATTGGCAATATAATATTACAATTACTTACCATAGTGTTTCTAACTTCTGAGTTTGAATATAAATTAAATCCTATTCGATATACAGTTGATGCCTGGTACGTCTTACAATACGAAATTATCCATCTCTTCTCTGTGGTATAACAAAGTCAGCACGCGTGTAAAGCAACCCTTATAAGTCGTTTCGTCGGAAATACCGAGACTGACCCCGACAAACCTTTTAGCAAACGTGACGGATCGTTTTTAACTAAGTAATATGTAGAACAATAAGCTTCTAATAAGCATAATGTTTCTTTGTTCTTGAATAGAACATGATATACTTATTAGTTAATAAGTAGAAACATAGAAACTATTTTGCAATAGTCATATATCTTTTACAAGTGGTGACCCGGCAAAGTTTGTTTGCCATATCAATTAAGTAAGTACCTGCCCCGCGCCCTCCCATAGCATGTAATGTCATTGACTGAATAATTTGTATTGCGAATATGTAGATGTTTCTAAGTAAAATAAATAGGTAATCTATATATATAAAAATGAATTGCTGTTCGTTAGTCTCGCTAAAACTCGAGAACGGCTGGACCGATTTGGCTAATTTTGGTCTTGAATTATTTGTGGAAGTCCAAAATAAATAGGAAAATGCTCGGAATTAAATAAAAACAACAAATTTGTATTTCCTTTGATGAGTCCATACATAATTTCTATGAGAGAATTTATCGACGCACGGTTTGACAGTTCTGTGAAACAATTTCATTACGACAGCAGAGTGCATATTTTACGAAGTAATTCTTGATGTTATGATATATTATTGACAAATTCTTAAAAAAAAATATCTTATTTATTATATACAGAACAACGTCTGTCGGGTCAGCTAGTAGGTAATAAATAAGTAATCACCAACATATCATGTACTAAAACCTCTTTCTTTCTCCGAAATTCTCCGAAACACGCTGCATCTTATGATATAAGTATTATTCTGATCGGTTCAGTAAATGTCGCAGTATAACCGAAGTAAAAAACGAATTTCTATTTATTAGTCTAGATTTTCGATTTTATTTATTTGTTGGAAACAACTCAGAGTCATAATTATTCATTAATTAAAGTAAAACAATACTATAAATGTTATAATTATCTTAACGATGTTTCAAGGGTGTGTTAAAAAAGCTATTAGATGTAATATACGAAACACAAGAGAATTCGGATAGTAACATACAAACATACATAACACAAAAACACAACGACAAAAATGTTCAGTAAATGTCAATTATTGTGGGTTGTTGATAGAAAATTGGTCACAAAGGTCTATGTGCTAGTTATGAGACCATCCTTATTCCAGGATGGCTATTAAGACTTGTCAACCCTGATTTGAGAAGACACAAGGCACAAACATGATAAAATATAGCTTTCAATAACCTATTCGGCATTCCCATTGGCTGTTCTAAATATAATTCGGTCGTTTTAAGTCGTTTATACCTAGTCCGGTTATCAATTATACATATATCATTAATGTCTAATAAATATACATGTTATTCAAATTGATGGGTCTATAATCTAGATAAAATATATGAACACACGAAAGAATCACTGCGGTATCTCGTTTGAGTCGTTAGTTACACTAAAATCTAAATATAAGAGAGCGGCAACGCCCGTTCCGGTCTGTCCCACAGAACACAGGAAGGTCCTACCGCATCCCTGCCCAGCCCCATAGTTAAATCCCCATCGTTAGATCCGGGAGAGTAAGAGCCATAGCATATCTAAAAACTGGCCTATCTTAAAGTCTTGTTTTCCTAACGTTGCTAGCTCTTAACTATTATTATTATGATCAACTTTTTAGACACGGTACTCGATTATGTCGGCATGTCAAGTGTCAGTGAAGAGCTTGCAGCCTACTTGAAAGCCATAAAATATATTCTTGGGTGTAGGAATGTAATAATAAAAAGATATATAAGATAATTTAGATATAGATTATAAGTTTCTGTTTGTAGTAAATTAAGTGTTTATAAATTGTTATTCGCATTCCTGTTAGTTGTTGTAATGTTGTGCATACCTTAAATAATGCAATGTGTTAATAGTAATCGTTTTTATTGTAATCTATTTTGTAAATTTGTACATTTTCAAAGATTTTTTTTATTAGTAGTACATAAGATCTTGGGCATTACCTGATGATTGATGCCTGTGCTCTCTGGAACTCCATAGAATTCCAATTCAATTCAACTGGGTTTGAAGAAGCTTGGCGTCATAAATAGAGCATGGCAATACTTCAAGCCTGCCCACATTCTAGCGCTCTACAAAGCGCAGGTCCGGCCACATATAGAGTATTGCTGTCATCTCTAGTCTGGTGCACCCCAGAAGCAGCTCGAAGCATTTGACCGCATGCAACGCAGAGCTGCTCATATTGTCGGGGACCCAGTGCTCTGTGAATGGCTAGATAACTTGGCGTTGCGCAGGGACGTCGCTTCATTGTATGTCTTCTACCGCATTTATCATGGGAAGTGTTCCGAAGAGTTGTTTGACCTGGATTCCTGTCGCGGAATTCCACCTTCGCACAACACGCCACAAATTTGGATATCATTTCCACCATCTAGATGAGTGGCATTCCTCCATAGTGCCTTTTTCAAGAAACTTACGACCAAGCTGTGGAAAGAGCTTCCTTTTGCGGTATTTCCAGGACAATACGACATGGATGCCGGCTAGATTACCAGTGGGAGGATCCATTGCACAGGATGCCGGCTAGATTACCAATGGGAGGCTCCTTTGCACAGGATGCCGGCTAGATTATGGGTACCACAACGGCACCTATTTCTGCCGTGAAGCAGTAATGTGTAAACATTACAGTATTTCGGACTGAAGGGCGCCGTAGCTAGTGAAATTACTGGGCAAATGATACTTAACATCATATGTCTCAAGGTGACGAGCGCAATTGTAGTGCCACTCAGAATTTTTGGGTTTTTCTAGAATCCTGAGCGGCACTGCATTGTAATGGGCAGGGCGTATCAATTACCATTAGCTGAATGTCCTGCTCGTCTCGTCCCTTATTATCATAAAAAAAATGGTTAATGCTCTTGTGATTCATCTGGTATTGCAGGAGAATGTCTCTCTTCCATAAAAAAACTCACATACATATTTCCAGTCGTCGATGGCACATTTAAACAAATCGCGTTTATATCAATGAAATGAATGCGATGATAACATAAAACAGATGTATTGGCAACTGTCAGGTGTAAGGTGGTAGACAAAACAATGATTAATATTACAATAATTTGCATTTATAAGGTGAACCCATTGTGTAACGAAGGCTTCAACATTACCTTTTCATTAGCTGAATAGTAATGGTAGACGCAAATGGAGACGTTCGGGTCCATTTTTGTGGAGCAATTCCTAACGAGGGTGCAGTTTATAGGTAGGAGACAAGTGGAGGCCTTCAATATTAACTTTTTACTAGTTGAATCATGAAACAGTGCATTGCTCAGTAAAAGGCGATATACGAGAGGTCAAGAGTTGACTTGACCTCTCGTATAGCGGATGTCCAAGGGCGATTACTTTTTCACTTCCCATAACATGACCCTTTTGCCTTCTTTTGAATAAAAAAAAAATATAAATTAATTGAGACTACATAATGTTATCAGCTTATATCTTTTAAATATGCAAATGACAAGGCAGCGTAGTCTTAATGGACAATTTGAAAGTAACCGTGCACACAGAATGTTAATATCCGCTTTTCTTCCGCCATAAGTCATAACCTCCGCGATGATTTAAATCAACTCGTCACGGCGTGGCGTTTGCACGTGCTCTAGGCAGTGTAGTCGGAACGATAAAAATCGCGTAAACATTATAACGATATGTGTTACGAACAGACGACATTCAATACAGTTTACAAACAGTACTCGACGGCGTCTTGTTCGAGTCAGTTTTAGCTGTAGTGAAGTTCTAACGGACTCAATCAATTATTCCTAGTGTCAAGTGCTCTATCTATGGATGTGCCAGAGAAATAAGGTAACTAACAATATGTTCTTTATCGTTGTCAACGCAGCTATTTAGAAGACTATAGTACTTATAAATCAGTTTAATTTACAGACGTCATATTGTTTAGAAAATAAAATCTTTGTAAACATACGGACTAGGCTTATAAAGTTATATTAATAAAGGGTATTTATGTTGTTCCCTTATGGCTCTTAAGGGAATATATGAACGTAAAATGGGCTTAGTACGCTAAATAATATATTGTACTTAGCCTTTTTGAGATTTGGAATTTTGAAATGTCTGGAGTATGCGATGGACTGAATAATAAATTTTTATGTTTGTAACGGAATATTTGAACGCGTCTTTCAACCTTTTGAAAACGTCAGATTTCCCTGATAATTTGCACACATAACAAGGACAATTGAAAATGCAACTTTATTATGTATTAGTTCAGCTTCGTACCCCAACCAGAATCACCAAGATAATAATATAATGCATGAATTTGTATCGGAATCATTGAACACCACTCCCTCCCTGGAATTTTGGTTCATTTAAAAAAATACCTAATATCAATGTTTAAAGTTCCAAGGGCGAATTAATTTAGGTCTATATTTAAAAAAAAAGGTATTTATTATATATATTTGTATATTTGATTTTTACTGTGATTTTTTAATTACGCGGTACCGACCGATTTCGAACGTTCCTGAAATAATATTAAATGAAATAAACTAGTGATGGTTTGGAATAATCTATCCCTGATATATGGGAAAGCCTTGTAAAAAATCTTATAGACTTATGCGTATTATTTCCTAGAATAAGAGTGCAACGCCACCTACTGATTGTAAATATAGACCATCATACAATCCGTTAAACATAATAATGTACTATTAAAACATTAAGCTAAGTGCTATGTTAAGTTGGCGTAATATGTAATTGAACCTGGGAGAGGGAGATCTTTTCTGTGTTAATGTGTTTGCTGTTACATAGAAAAGGTCAGTAATACAAAACAGTGAAAGCTGAGGAAATAAAGATGAAATGCGAACAGAGTAACACGTAGAAAACATCGAAACTAAAAACTTAGCAACGAAAAGCTCGATTTCCCAGATCTACTCCCCAAGATCAGTTTACCGCTCCCAAAAATTCATCTTCAGCAAAATCCAGATTCATTAAACATTTACAAAAAACTATCGTTGAACACACACAAGATGAACACTAATACGATACGTGCGAAGATATTAAAAATATATATAATATGTACACACATATACAGAAAATACCTCGAAACGGTTTTATTTCGTTGTTCTTTTTTCCTACATCAGAAGTTAAACAGGGTTCACATCTTGGCCCAGTACTTTTAGTATCTTTATGATATTTTGAACCGAGTAACATCTACCAAATGTTCAATGTTCGCAGACGGCTTGAAAAATTATAAAGAAATTAAATCTTCTTCAATGACTCTTTGCAACTGTATACTATAAATAAAACGATACTTAAACGGAAAAAAATTGTTCAAATCAAGATCACTAGAAATCTGACATACTGTTGTGAGTTAGGAACTGGTAGCCATTTGGATCTCCGAAAATCGTTTTGTACTTTTGCGATAGAAACAACACAAATACTTTGTATTTAATCATTTTTTATTTTCAATATCAAGTAGCGTTTTGTATTGAAAGAAAGAGTAATATTATATTATATTCTAAGTTGAGAATGGAAAATATACAAAAAAAAGTTTCATGACTAGAATTATTCGAAGAAGATAATATAACATTGTTCAGGCTGTGTTTTATATGAAAACAATCAATATAATATGTTCTGTTCTTGAATTTTTGTCCGTTTTCATTTTCTGGCGATCACTGCACTTAAATAATCAAGATAAGAAGTAGTATAAGATGGGTATCTTGGGTTACCACTTAGGAATACTGAATAAATAACTAAATATAATATTCTCTTTCTTCAAACAAAACAAATCTTATAACTGTATTTACAATACTATGATGACATTAAATTAGAACTATCATTACGGGGAAGTGTACCAAGAATACTGGCAGCATTTCCACGTTGTAGAGCTAGACTGATCCGTTGACCGAAATAGCTGCCAGCTCTTGGGTTTTCAGCCAGTTCAGTAGGAATGTATTTTAATTAATATTTGTTATATTAATTATTAGTTTTTTAGGGTTTCTATCGAATAGCACTCCTGTACATATTAGCTTTCCATGGACTTAAAAAAAGAATGAAAAACTGTACTTATATCTCATGAATTTAATTGTAATGGAAATAAATAATTAACATTATTTTTGTGCCAATGTCCAATAATTTGTATGTAAATACAGGAATAATATTAATATTATTATAAGAATCTAAGACAGGAGAGATTGTTGTTTTAATTTCTTTTATACTTTCAACTTTGTTGCTTTGTTAGTTTGAAATTGATTGACGCGACCAAACTGTTACGACCATTATATATAACAAATACTGTATGTTCTGAATACATACCTACTGTATATATATAACAAAACAGGCTCGTTATAAATAATAAAACTTCATTTATCACTTTAAAAAATAACAAATTGTTTAGATTGTTCATTTAATTGAATTATTTTATTAGTTCAGTTAGTACAAGTGTTGTAGCAATTACCAGTCGATTATTACTAGACTATCAAATTATGGTCACATTACCAGACTCCTAATTTCCTATGACAACATTTAACAAACAAGTTTTTAAAAATGAGACCGTAGCGCTCATCAATAGGTTTAGTTTCGTAGCCTACTCATTTAAAATGATAAGCTCCACGTCTTAGATTAAGAATTGGTCTCCGCTGTGCTCCAACTGGACACCGTAGGCGTAGTCGCAAAGTGTCGCGAGCGTAATATTACGCCCAATTGGGCGTATTCCAGCCAAACTAGAAGAATGCGTTACGTTGACGTGCCACTTTGCTAGTAATTGAAACTAAAATGCCGGATTGCGTAGTAAAACTTTGTAACAACAATACTAACAGAAATAAGAAAAACACTGGAATCACATATTATCACATTTGTACATTGTATTTTTTTAATTTCAATGTAAAAAAAACACGAAGCGTATGTTAGTAGATGTCATTGTGTGTTAAGGTGGCACACACACAAACATCTAATAGTTAATAAGCCGTAATAATAAATCTATTGTTATTAGGTAGTGAGGTATCTAGTTATAATTTTATAGGTCTGTAGACTGGAACTATCGATACAATAGTTAAATAGTCAGTCAGATTGATAACACCATCCTAAAATCTTAAAAAATGATACAGGTTGTGGGCGCGCGGGACGTGAGCGTATCAGGGGTAAAACGAACCTGCAAAGATTTCAGAAATCCACTTGCAATTATGACTATTCCCGCGATGGTGATCATACATTTGTATGTATGTATGCATGCATGCATGTGTGTGTGTGTGTTTGTATGGATGTATGTAAGCCTCTTGCAACTTTTGAACGAACTTTGAGTTCAAAAACATAGAGCAGCTAACTCTTTGAGGGATGGCCTTTAGGGTCAACAGTTTTACAATTTTTTTAAATTTAGATTCACAAGTGGTAATTTCAATGTTACACTTAAAATTATTATGCTTAGTTATAAGGTTAATTTATTAATAAATAAATAAAATACCATATACTGTGTATGCATACAACTAGTGAATGAACTAATATAATTGTACCACTGTAACAGTACAATCTATCGCTCATGCCGCGCATGTTTATAGTCAAAGATTTATAGGGTCTTATAGACATACATGCCTCGCTTCTTTCATTCGCTCTCAATCCTTTAATGCAAGATCTCTTATTCTTGGTACTAATATTAAGCCCTATTTTCAATGCATCCATTTGATTGTGGTATACTCGTATACGTCAAGCTATCTCAAAAATTCCATCGTTAATGGATGTCGGGCTAGGTCAGGAATTCCCAAACTGTTTTAGGCGAAAGACCATATTTCCAAAAAGAAATGTTCTTTGGTTTGAAGTCGCACAAAAATGTTTGACTATATTGCCAATAACTACTCAATAATTATGTAAGTCTACACCAAAAGTACTAAGAATATCAAAGAAACAGTAGTCAGAGGTTTTCCGTCGTATTTTGATAAAATTTAAGGTGAACTTACAAAGAACTGGCTCATTTTGAAATAGCACTTTTGTGCAAACTATTTCCATCCATTCTCTCTTCCTAACTTCACCTCAGCGCATTATGCTACTCTGTCAAAACAGCCAAGTGTGAGTTGCAGATACGCATAATCATGATGAAAAAGGCATTCGTTTTAATTAAGTATGATAAAAACTGACGTTCGTCGACCATTACCTATTATTACATCATTAACTTGCATGTCGTTAAATAAAATGACTATATTTTACGTGCTCATATCTTTTATATGTAACTTAAGTATCATTACTTTTATTAGATGCAAAATATTTAGTGAAAGATTTAATTTTGATCGTAACGAAGCCTAAAGAATTTAAATCGTTTTGACGAAATATTTAAATCAATTTTCTTGATCTCCTATTTTGACGTCTGACCTCAATTTGGTTACATTATTGAGTTAAAAACAATAAAAATTGCCACTTAGAAGCTGGGTATTCTTTCCAAGATTGGGTTACTGGTACTTTACAGCAAGACAGCTACTAAATACACGTTTATATCAAGCTCAAAGCTGGCTAATAACTCCTTCACCATCTGACAACTATATGCGGAAAGGGCGGCTACATATATCCTCTTTAAAGGAACGAACCTTTTTGATTCTAGATTCATCATATGAATGTCCTAAGCTGTGGAATTACGTATATATTCTGACTCCACATAATACATCCTCGTGATCTTTCCATCAAGTAAAATTAGGGACGTGCTGTCACTCTATTAATAAAATGGACTATTGTTATTAGGACAACTATTTTTATAATTAATCACCCAAAAAATTAAAATTAAACAGCATGTCTCATCTTTTGTCGTCATTTACGATAGAAAATCTAAACTTATAAAAAAATCGTACACGTGTGCACGCAAAGCTGAGAAAAGTGTTGACGGAATTGAATGTGTTTTTCACTGGTGTAGGCATTGTGGTAGCGTCCTATTCACATTTTGTGTTTATTTCATTACAATCGATTCAAAGCAAACCAAATAAAAAAGTTAAGTTGATTGAAGCAATACAGCATATTCTAAGAACACATATCTGCCGAATTAGCTGTAATGATTGCTTGTAAAAGCATGATTGAAAGTTTATTTCAAATATTTCGATTCGGTTTGATATTCATGGTTTATTAACTGATAACTATGTTATAACTATTATGTTACAAGAAGAAATATATATGTTAAGTACACATAGATACCTAAAAATCAACAAAATATTACATTTGAATTTGGAATCTGTCATATTTATATGATAGCTCATTTAGTTTTCTCATTTTGGCGCCAAAATGGAGTGGGGTGATAAAGACCGAATCGCTGTGATTGCACTACACAAAGGAGGTATGGAGCCAAATGCAATTTTTAAACCTATCCATACGCTTGGTATTAGTAAAATGTTTGTGTACCGGGCTATTAAAATACGTAATAAGTATATTATATATATAAGGTAACATGCAAAAAATGCATAAAACTTTGACCAACTATGATCAATGTCTGTTTGAGCTAGTTGAATATACATAATATTAAGAAGCTAATTCCATGCGTGACTGACTGTTTACGACTTGTAAATCAAAATCGGTTGCAGTAACAATAGATTCGCTTACCTTTTCTTTCTTGCTGTATCTTCGTTTGAGATTTTCTTCTAGTATTCTGTAAGTCTATGGTTGGAATGGTGACATGTTATGGTTACGGTTTGTAAAGCGGCCTTTGAACTGTACAGTTCAGTTCAGTGCAAACCTGTGTCACTGCGACTATTGTAATCTATTGTGACAGTCACTGTTAACAACAGCTCACTGCTAAGATTGATTCTTGCCATGAATCTAATAACATATTTTGTACAGAGCTGATATAATATTTTAAGTGATTGAAGAAATGGTCTCCCCAAAGAGATGCTACGTTTGTTAAAGGACCACATTTAGGATGTGCAGGGGACAGAGGAACAGGGTTTTATCTGCACTATTACAGAATCTACACGTTCTGCAATCTCTGAGGCCTATGATTGAGTGGTGTTTGTTAAATCTGCAGTGCACCGTTAGTGTCCTGGTTAGAATGCGATAGTTTTACCTACGTAACCCGAGTAGGTACCTCGTGCACAGCCTTTTTGTTTAAGCCTTGAATAAGGGTTTTGGAATGGGTTGGACCTGGAGTGTTGCTTCAGAGTTATACTCTTGTGAACATGATGTATCAAGGGTTTATTTAGCAAGACTCCTTGGTACACACACATGGATTCAGGGCCAAATTAAATGCTTTTAGCATCAATTCTTGCAAGTTCGTCAGCGCATTCAATGCATTCGATCTCTGCATGGGGAAATGATCCTAATAGCTTTATTTTAAACATTACAACCCAATTATTATATCAATACACAGTAGTCGGCAATATCTCACCTCAACTCACATGTATGTAGGCAGGTAAGTACATCAACACTAATGTTATTTACGATTGTATAAGCCTTGAACTTTACTACCTACCTACAACTCTAGTTGTATTATTTTCCGACGTATTGATTAGGAACGAATTTATTTTCGTATTAGTTTTTCTCGAACCATCAGTGGCCTTTCACCTCTCATAGAATCAATCACTAATTAGCTGACATAGAATGATGGTCACGTATTCTATTAGTTGTAGATTAGTTTATGAAAACAATATTTTAAGATCACTACGAGTCCGACTCATTCTAACCATCATCTCTGATTCAATTCTTGGCAACGCTCACACAGCTAAACCTGTATTAGGGTAATTTGGCCTTCGTCGACCATGCTGGTCCAGTGCTAGTTCTTCCACCTCACGCTAGTCCAGTATAGTCAATTACTTCAACTTTGAATTTTTAACAGTTTTGTGAAAGTTTCCTTTCAGTATTTTCCTTTACGGTAAGATCTTTGAATAAACATACAAAGAATGCGATAATCGAAAACAATTGACTCAATTTTTATAATAAAACAAATGAAATTCATAATATTTAATTTGATTTGATTTGAAAACCAGACTTAACTAACAACGATAAATCTTTCACTCGAAGAGACATTGCCAAGAAACAACAGGCGCACAAACAGACATTTAATTTGCGAAGTACTTGTCTATGATGCACTGCATTTGAATTTGTAAATTAGTAAAAGAGTATAACTTTTACTTTTGATGTGCGGTGTCATTATGTACTATATTTTCTCATATACAAGTAAACACAATGTTTTCAAGTGTTATTTACTGCCAATTGTATAGCCGCTAGTCCACCCTATCACAAGGCTTGTAACGGGCGACGTTGCAATTAATTTAACGTTTATGTTTGTTACCCTATGGAGATAGAAAAAAAAGCAAACATCACGCGAAGCTTGCCACAATACACTAGTGATTAAGGATTTCCAGTCGGTTAAGTCGTTTCTGAATTTCCATGCAAATAAAACCACTGAAGTTTGTACTATTGCCAAATCAGTCTACACCAACAGAGTTAAATTAACAAAACATCTTGTGCATCTGAATCCTGCACATGCCTCAGGATTCTAAGTTAGAATCACTCGTACCTAGTGATTCAGTAATAGAGAACTTTGCTCTCTTGTTGACCAAATAACTATTTATATCGGTTGCATAGTTATAGTTACCAACTTCTTTTGAAAAATGATTTTATTAATAGACCCGGCGTGTTTATTGTTTTATTATATTATGAACTTGTAATAGAAATGAAATTAGGCATATTTTTGCACGCTTTATTAGCTTCACCTGTATGTATGTTTGTTTGTAACTGACTCATTTGGACGCGATTTTGACCTTGAACTTTAAACGGCCAGAATTCGTTTAAACTTCGCAGATTTATCGAGGACCGATGACAATACACTAATTTGATATAATTAATCCATTTATCAATTTGCAAAATAAAATTTTTGTTAATTTATATAATTTTTTCATTTATCGTCGATAAGGCAGGAATTGATGTTCATTTTAAATTTCAACCATTATCTTTTCAACCAAAGCGTTTTTTATTTTTTTTAAACTAATTTAATTTTAAATAAGTGATATTATACAATATATGTACATTAAGCAATGGCTTTTTAATTCTTTTGAAATTTAAAATTTTATTTTATTTTATTGAAAAGAGCGCAAAAAAAGAATGCTGGGAGTTCCTTGCGTCGCTTCTTCCCTTTCAGAGCGCCGTTTGTATCCGAAGCGGTAGTAGTATCTAGTATATTAGAAATGACATCAAATAGAATTCTTAAGGAATCAATTTTGTGAAAATAAATGCCTTTTACGCCTTTTTAAATGAAGTTCATAATCAGGATGATATTCGTATATAAACAAAAGTAAAAACTCCATTGAATAAACTTGAAACATGCACGTCTCTGTAATCCATCCAAGGTATTTCCAATTAAGTACAGCAACGGAGCATTATAACGACGTATTTTTGTATAACATACAAACAGAAATACTTATAAGTTAACGGTGTGGCGTGAATACAAGGTCAGCTATGTTATAATGGAAGTGTTTAAGAGAATTACTTCATAAGTAGAGGTAATTAGAGGTTAATTGTTCCAACATAATAATTGAATAAGCAGAAAGTGATAAAAAGTAAGGCAAGCAGCTCATCAAGCTATTAAATAGTTTGGAAAATCCAAAATTGCACGCCTCATTATATCAAGTACACAAGTACGTGGATGCACTCGTTTTCGTGTGCCAAGCTCTTGAATTCCCTGAAGGTTAAATTGAAATTTCGAATAGAGTTAGGACACTGACCTGTATATACCACTGGACAGGGTTTTCCATAAGTTTGGCAGCAATTTTTTGTGCCTATTTGAAGCGCCACTCGCGAGCGTCCACAGAACTAGTTTTGACGTATAATACAAATGGTTGCGAGAGAAGCGTACAATACTCTGAAGTATTTTTGCATTTTGAATTAATTTCGTTCATTTTCCGTGTTATTTATACTTCAAGAATCAACGTTATTACGTTGATTGTGACAAGTACAGTGCCATGACTTTGCGTATTCCATGTTTATTTTCGATCAATTCCTCAAATAATAATGTATCGCATAACAACCCGATTATGAGAATTTGTAGAGAATTTAACGAAGTGTGTGCTGATTTTGATATATTCTTTACAAATGTAGACATTTTTAAAAATACTCTTTATAAAACTTTCTAGTTTATCTAAAATAATTTAATGTTTAACTAAATTTCGTTATACTGTAATTACTATTGTGTCCACTTATTAATTTTTTATTTTTTTTTTACTATATTTGGTGAATGATGTGTACAATTTTAATTGGATCTCAGGATCATAAAAATATGCTGTACTTGTTATTAGATGATAGTTTTATCTTGTTATCTGTTATTGTACCTACTTGTAAATAAATAAATAAATAAATGACAAAAAAACATGTCTTAAACTAAAATTGCAAGTACAGTATAATTGTGATGTTTTCCAATAATATTATAACGAGTGTAATCGATGTCCATTCGTATCTTAGTTTTTTTTTATAAATAATAATTAAAAGACAGTGAATTGAACGCTCATATTAATTGAGAAATCCCGCAGTGTGTTAATACTAAACTTAATACTTTAAATAAAAAAAAATCCGGTACGATAATTTTCACATACACCTTTCCATACAAGGACGTCCAGACAAGATTATATTTAATGTTATTATTTACTATGTTAAACAGAATAATTATTGTTGTTGAAATATATTTTATTTATCTCAGAGATTAATTAACCTGTATGTGCGATTTAATAAAAAAAACTATTTTAATTCCGAGAAAACTGCTTTTTTTGACAAGTCGAGAGTAGAGCAACTACGTCAACGTGCTTGCAATAAATCGATCTGTGAGAAACGATACAATTTCTCGAGGGTTATCATTTTGATGCCGGCCATTGAACAGGAGCTTGTTGGCAAATAGCGACACTGATTTGCTAACGTTTGGAACAATACTATAACCGTATAATTAATAAAATATTCTCTGTGGTGGTACTTAGGTAATAAAACCTGTTGTACCTAGGGGCTTTAAGATAAATGTACAGCAATGTTAATAAACACAAACCCAGACGGATTCAGCATTACATAATGTCATAGACAAGGGTCGATCGATGTGTATGTCGAGGTGTATGTACAATAAATAGCTAGCCTACGCGTCTATTAGGCAGAGTTTTCATTCAGTTGTGTACGCCACGCAATGACAAAGTGTTCAGTGAAAAACTGTCCAAATAACAGCATATCCAAACTTAAAAAGGACGGGGTGTCGTATTTCAGGTGAGTACCCCTACATTTCATTTGCTAAAACAAAATGATCTTGCCTCGTGTTCGCGAGCAATAAAACCCAACAGCCGGCTGCTGGGCGAGTAGGTTAACCCAGTGCTGGCCAAAGTAAACTGCTGGCATAAGACATATAAATAAAGAGAGAGAATATAATTTACGAACAATTGACCAGAGATAACTATTTTAACAATTGAAAAAGATTCCACTATTACTTAACGCAACACCACTCCATTATGCGAGATTTGGATACATTCAGTAGTCAAACACCTAGAAGACACGTGGGCAACTCAACTAATTGGAACAGTCAATACGTCAATCCGAAATAAACAAGAAACTCTGCGTCGAACTAAAGCAGTCGGCATGCAAACTGCATAAGTGACGCCAAACTACAATAATCCTACTACGATTTCAAAGGAGAGCGTTTAAAATACACATCTAAGGTATTGACGCCGCGTTTTTCTCGACCTATAGCGATAGAGACTCCGTTTCCAGGGTTTCCAATGCATAAAAAACTGCTCCTAAGGTCATTCTTTTTATCTGCTATAAATAGCCTAAAAACAGTAACCGTTTACATTTAATGTACGCCATATATAGGCATTCTGTGTACAAATTATCAGTCAAATTGTTTCGACCACGAAGTTAAAGTTCATTTTATTACACAAACTGTGGCACGAGATGGGGCTTCGTGTACTTAACGTACGTAACGCAAATAAATTTTGAATATTCTATAGTCAAATGTATTTCGTTACCCTTTTTAAGTATACTTTTACACATTTTAAGTTTCTGTAAAAACAAATGACATGCATGGATTCAATAAACAACTCCCAAAAAGTTCTGGACTGGTAATCTTGCAAGCCTTTTGAAAATTTTTTTTCTGCCTTATTTTAAATCTCACAGTTTCACTAGTATATAAATTAATTTCATGTTATTATCTTTATTGCAATGAAAAGTGCAAGCGATGTGTTGGTCTATGACGATGGTCTACCTTATTTGGAACTACAGTGCCAACTAACATTTGCATTAACTCGTTTTGGTGTCGTTTGGTCGTCTATAGGGCATAGAGAGCTAAGTTCGAGTATTGATTATTATTATTATATTATTATATTATTATTATTATATTATTATTATTATTGTGAATACAAAGTGGAAATTGCCCAAATACAGCGATTCTAAGAATTGTGTGTATTTAAATTATCACCCCCTTCTACAATATTAACCTTTCTGGACGTCCGTGTGTCTGTGTTAAAGGATGTGGTACGGAAATTGGTCGCAAAGTTATCGTACCGTATTTTTTTTTTTATAATCTAAAGTAATACACTGCGCACTTTTTCAATTATTTTGTATTGATTCAATTAAATTTTCACCACATATTCTCTTGGTTTGAATATCTTCTTCAACGGGAAGACAAAGTTATCTACTCTCGTGTTGATTGTACATAGATTATTTTATACGTATAAAGAGACCTACCCAGAGACCTACAGTGTCACATGTATGAAGGCACACATACGAGCAGTAGCTAGGTAAACAAGAAATGTGAGATATTGCGGAAGCGAAATCCCGATCACCTCACCGTGCGTTGTTCAAACGTGATTCGAGTACTTACTGGTGGTTTATATACAAGTTTATGTTGATATTTCCACGCTGCGACAAAATAAATATTTACTTTACGCGAGAAACAAGTCTCCGGCCATTTTCATTGTTTCGCGGTGCATTACTTGAATGTCAGTACCATTCATTTGTAACTGTATAAGTAGTAGTTATTTGCATTGAGTGTTACAACAGAGGTCTTTACTAGTTAGTCAACCCTAATTTTAACTATACATTTGTGACGTTTTTGATCACATTCTACATAATATGTATGTTTTATTTTTGAGCAAATTTTGAGCGTCACACAACTGGGCTCGTCACCTTGAGACATAAGATGTCAAGTATCATTTGCCCAGTAATTTCACTAGCTATGGCGCCCTTCAGATCGAAACACAGTAATGCATACACATTACTGCTTCACGGCAGAAATAGGTGCCGTTGTGGTACCCATAATCTAGCCGGCATCCGGTGCAAAGAAGCCTCCCACTGGTAAAATTCTATGTATTTCGTCATCCGCTCTTGTAGATGAAGACGAAATATCTCGTCTCTATATCGCTGATGTCTGTAGGTTTTCTCACGATATTTTCCTCCATCTAGAAAGCTACATTTATTCATAAATCTTTATTGCACTCAAATGGTAAAAAATACAGCTGTTATTTTAAAATTTAGTTCAGCATACGACATCCTATTTTAAGAGACGACCTCTGTTTCTCGTTTTGTTACATATTTAAAAGATTTTAAGGCATTATTTCCATCTTATCACGGAACCTTTTCGTCTCAACAATGCTTTATTTTTGTGAAAATTATTTTTATTCATCTGTGTCCATAATTTACAGTAAATTTAACAGAAAATATCAGTTTTTACAATTAAATGATCTTTGAACTTTAATCCCACAAAATTTAATTTTAGCTTAATATTTATTTTTGAGCAAGGTTTCAAACCGACTTATCTTTTCAAAAAATCTTCCCCCACTTAACTTAAGCAAGGCCAATGAAGTTACAGACGTACACGATATTGAAGGTATATGTATAATAAGACTTAATTATCCAACATGCATGAGAACCACTTTTGAATTGTTGTTGGTTTTGAACATTATATTTTGTAATAACCTATTCAAGTTAAAGGTGTTTTTGTGGGCCAAGTGACGGAAGTGTTGTGATTCATCTGGCTATGGAAGAGAGATAATCAAGTGGGATCACTTAACATCATGAATGCATATTTATATATTATTTATTTTAATATATAATATATATTCCGCGCGCGCTCACTTCAGTTGATCAACTGAATCATTTGAAGTGTAAATATATAGGAGTCTATTGAGCTAATGGTCGTTGCATATGTGCCTATGATATTTCCCTCAACTCATCGCAGATAAGTACCAATATCAGAACTGGATTTTAATAAAAAAAATGCAATGCAGCAATGAACGTAAGCGCATTACCTTTCCAAAAAAAATAATCATCGAAATCGGTTGGCGCGATATTGAGTTAATTAAATTAAAATTATGTATAAATAAATTATATATTATTAAAAATAATTTATGGTTTTCTCATGGATGACTTTGTCAGATCTGGACCAATTTGCAATGGGACAACACGGGAGGCACCAGCTTTCAAATTAAAAAAGTATTATCAAAATCGGTTCATCCTGTAGAAAGTTCTGAGGTAACAAACCTAAAAGAAAAACATACTGACGAATTGAGAACTTCCTCCTTTTTCGAAGTCAGTTAAAAAATGGGACTAATCGGTAAGTATGCATAATCCAATAAAGACAATTATCAATGAGTGCTGATGTTAAAAACCAAATTGAACTGAGATAACTCTTTAATTTTCAAAATAAAATACTTACTCCTTTTATAATTCGGTTGTGCTATATGTACCTATATCGCCATTATGATAAAAAACAATTTAATTCTAAAGTCCATTACGACTTGGGTTTCTCCGAAACAATGTTGAGTTTTTTGCAACGGTCGCTAACAATGACCGATGCCTACCACCACACATACAAACAATTACTTCCTCTTAGCGTTATGGCGGAGTTTTTATCAAACGGTACGTAAGTGTACTAACAGCAAGTCGTGACGATACCTATATAAATGCGATGATGACGCCAGATCTGGATATGTATACACCGGCCATGTAAATCTTCTTAACTACTGACGAACATCAAATCTTTACTTGAAAAGTTAACGGAATCCTACACAATTCTCAGCTTTGCGTATTAGCAACACAAAAACTCCAGTTGTCTTATTAATGAAATAAAAAGTTACTCCAAGTTTAAAATAACATCTCCCTGTCAAATAATTCTGTAGTGACTAAGTTAGTTTTAAATTTGGAATAACTTTCAATGACTAGTCGTATCACCGCCCTTCCGGCAATGTAAATGAACACCTCGTCTAGTATTGGAATACCGGGTCTCGAAATCGCGATTGATTGATTGATTGCCAATTTCTTGGAATAAACTGGAAAGTCGCATATTTGGGGCACGTGCTTAGGCACGAGAGGTACAAACTCCTACAACTCATCATAATGGGAAAAGTTGCCGGAAGAAGAGGCGTAGTAGTTGCAGAAAAAAGTCTTGGCTGCGCAACATCCGAGAGTGGACTGGTATCGTGAGTGCGGCAGAACTAGTTCGCCTCGCGAAGTACAAACATTTGAAACTACAAAGCTGACCGCCAACCTTCGCTAGTCGGAGAGACACGCGAAGAAGAAGAAGAAACTGGAGCTCATCAATAGAAACAATACTTCTGATAGTCTATATCCTAGCGCTACAGAAAAAGAACTTTACATATTTAAAAAGTCAACGACAACTCTCTGCGTCACTGTGAGGGTTTCGTCCTTAGTTTCACCTCAGCAAAATGATTTCAACCAATTTTTTCTTCTAGTTCTACTTTCTCCACAAATGCCAGAGTTGTGATGTAACAAAAGCAAACTTCATAATGTATATTTTTAAGTGGGTACCATCATTTTGAAGTCGGTGTATTGAATGTGTGTTTTATGTATACCGCTTATACCTTTCTGCTTCAAATTTTTAAGGTATAACGTTATTATTGGCTTTAGTTCTGTTACATCGAAACTTAATTCAAAACGTATTTGTCACCGATAACCAATTGTCACGCGGAAATAGTGCCCCGGTCAATCAGGCAGTGTTTTCGAAGGACGCCGGATTATTTTTGCGAAAAAACTTAACATAAAACTTAAACCATTCAATATGAAAATTAAAATTGAATCACTTTATCAATTACGAGTAGTGACAACCGCATTAACATCAATTCAGTAGTTTTTGAAATATCGCGCACAAACAGGCGGCGGTGATTTTTTTATAATAATGAATGTCCACACGATTTACAGTGTCCAATGAAATCTATAGAACTATAACCCTCTATTTCAGCCGAATATTGCGAACTATTGAGCCGGACACCAGACTGACAGACAGAATTTCTGAAAAATGAATAATTTATTCCAACAAAACAATGAAATAAAACTAAATAATTATCGGAGGTAAGTTGTTATGAATGAAAACTATTTTTGAACTTATTATTGCCGGGAAAAAATTACAATGAAGTAGATTTTATATCGACGCGTCACGATTTTCCGACACCATGAAGTCGAAAATGGCTCTCTAGTATAGTGTGAAGTGATATCTTTAAGAAATTTATTTAGCGAGTGCCACTGTTAATATATATATAACAGTAGCAAACTATATTTCAAAATTGTTTTTTTTCGATAAAGCGAAGATTTGCGTTTTTTCACGCCGTGCGTGGACAAGCAAATCGCCATATCATTTTTATATAAATCTTTGAAGTTATTTTCGTGTTGTTCTGCCAAAGAATCTTCTATATATATACTTATTTAGATTTCAATAGACGCTACAAATCGTGTTGTGATTCATAAAAAGGTGTGGTTATTTACATATATAAGGTGTGGTTATTTACATATATATCTAAATAAGTATACCCCCATATTTAGTTTTCTAGGGTAGAGTCCCTATTAGTAGCCATAATCATAAAATCAAATCAAATCAAAAGCAGTTTATTCACGTAGGTCACGGAAACGACACTTATGAATGTAAAAAAAAAATCTTATTGAATCTACCGCTACTTCGTAAAGGGTTGAGCTAATGAGAAGAAGTAGCAAGAAACTCATTGCCACTCTTTTATATCAAGATTTACATTTAAGTACATCGATTTACAAATCATTTCAGATTACAATATAGTATGTAAAATGTAAAATGATGCAACAGACACACTCAAACGTCAAATAGTCAATGTCTTACACGAGTAAGTCAAAAATGTAAATGTAAATTAATACAAAAGTTATTGAGTACATAAATAAAGGTATTCTGTGGGCATTTTATAAGCGATTATAAATAAATAAATATGTATATATCCATACATATATATACACACAATAACTTTTAAGAATCTGAAGCCGAGTCCCCGGCAACAGGATCATCCTGCCACCACAAGCAGCGCCCGTTCACGAGCATGACGCATGAGCCAGCCATCGCCTCCCTCAACCATATTTTAGGGAAGGGGACAACCCGTCCCATGTCGCCGCCACATATCATAATATATATACTAGCTGACCCGGCAAACGTTGTTTTGCCATATAAAATATTTTTAGAGTTAGACCGTTTGTTGGACATTGCAACATTATTTTTCTACAATATAAGATTTTTTTCTAAAATAGACGTAGCCTAAGTTACTCCTTATTACATCAGCTACCTGCCAATAAAAGTCGCGTCAAAATCGATCCAGCCATTTCAGAGATAAGCCGGATCAAACAGAGTGACAGACAAAACTTGTAAAAAAAAATTAATTTGGTGTATGTAGCATACATATATTCAAATAAATGTAGCATAAAACGGTTATTTCAATATTACAAACAGACACTCCAACTTTATTTATATGTATACATTATTATACTTTGAGGTATAAATTTGAGAGACCCAATAAACCTTTTGTCGACATATCTTATCACACTTACAAAATCGTATTTCACAGCACAATTGGCAACACATACAGTTTAAGTAACATAGGTACTTTAAGTCGTTGCATAATTAGGCGTAGGTGATAACATCTATGGTAATAAGTTAGTGTTTATTGTTACTGAGAGATTCCGAACGTGACCAAAACCGCTTGCGGCTATACGAATCACGATTATGAATACTTCCATATCATTAAATATGACAGACGGATACACAACTTTTGTTGTTTTATTAAGGCGAAGAGTAAGCAGAAAACACGCAAACAAGGTATTTTTTGACAAGTTTCATGGTCAAAGTACAGCATTTCGAGCTATGAACACTACTTAATCCTGTTACACATATCCTTAAGTCTTATTTGTAGGTTGCTAATGGTTGCTGTTGGTTATAGTTAAAACTGCCGAGCCTTTTTGAACTACCACTTTTCTTTGAAGTTAAACAAGTTTTTTGGCATGGCGTGACGCATTTGGTACTTCTCTCAGAAAAGTTATTCTTATAGCTTGTACTTTTTTGTGTAGGTTCATTTATTCAGATTAGTAGTGAATAACGATTATTGTAAGCATATAAACTGTTTTCCACGCAAGAATTTTGAAAATATTGGCTTTGTTACATAGATGGCGGGCTGAACTCATATCACTCAAGGTCGCTGGCATTTAGTGTCGCCTTAATTGTCTTGCAGAAAAGGGCAATTCAAGCGGTCTTTGATGAAATGTATTAAGAGGTTCATTGAGACAAAAGTTTAATCAAATCAATAACATGACATACACTACTAGTACATATAATATAATATTAATTATATTGATACTTTACACAAATTATCTTGCCCCAAATTAGGCATATATAGCCTGTGTTATGGGTTGCAAGATAACGATATATTTAATACAATATACTTACTTTAACATACATAAATACATTTAAACATCCATGACTCGGAAACAAACATCCATATTCATCATTATGAATGCTTGCACCTACCGGGATCCGAACCCGGGACCTCTAGCTTAGTAGGAAGGATCGCTAACCACTCGGCTATACAGGTGGTCATATATAGAAGAATATAATTACATTTAGAAGAACCTCTTGTACGATCATTAAAATATTACCTAATCAAAATATAGTTGAGGTATATTACATAATATTTACAATAAGCTCCTAAATAATATTAAAAACTAAATAAAAATGATATTATAGACATCATAATATTCTGCATAATCTTAAAGATTTGGGATTCATGTTAAATAGAGTTGCTAACTTTAATATGTAAAGGTTTACTATTATTGAATATTATCTAATTATTTAAGTTTAGTTTTTCTAACTATTAAATATTATATTATCATTGACGATCTGTTTTACACGAAGTTATTTCAATTTGAAAACTTTTTGTCTTTATCTTGCCTTTGTTATAGAATTTAGTGACAGGTAGAAGTAATTTTAAGCTTGGAGTAACTTTACATTTCGTTTATTAATATAGCAGCATGAGATTTGCACTTAATAACTTGTACCTAAAGGTTTTAATAAGAATAAAATATTAAAATATAATTGATATACAGAAAAACGCAAAATTGTCTAACTAGGGCATCATGATATACCAACCTATTACCTTTTATCAATATTTAAACGATTAGTTAGTTACATTTTTCTTTTAGTCTTTAAGTTTTAAAGCCCGTCGGAGGTTCCGGCAGGTGATTTCCATTGCGTAACAGAACAGTCTGTATTGATATATTGATTTAAAATGCTACGTTAAATAGAAACAAAGACATACATACAAAGCAAATTCGCACAGACATGATAAATATCAGTTAGACAATAATATATACGTTGTGGTGTTTATGGATAACTAACACTTCGCATATATTATGTTAAAACAAATTCAATTTAGACATTTACTATCAATGTTAAACTTTTAAATTAATTGCTACCATTAGCTGGCGCCTTTATGATAATACTACACTTATATTTTTAACCGACTTCAAAAAAGGAGGAGGTTCCCAATTCGTCGGTATGTTTTTTTTTTTCTTTTATGTTTGTTACCTCAGAATGTTCGACTGAGTTAACCGATTTTGATCGTTTTATTTGAAAGCTTGTGTTTCCCATGTGGTCATATTGTAATTTGGTCCAAATCTGACGCTGGCATCCATGAGAAAACGATAAAAGCCTTAAATTTGCAAAAAAAAAAAGTAAGTGCGCGACAAGTTTACGAATAAGTAACTCAAAACTTCTGTCTCTAATCAAATCAGATTTTAAAAATAACAATAATCGTAACTAGAATTAGATTAATTAATTAGATTATCTAAGAATACGCAATTATTTTTATACTTTTTAGTGCATATTACATATATTGTTTTGGAATACTGTTTTTGCAGTCGGTTGTTTTTTTTGTTAAGATTTTTGTTTGTAAAACCATGGAATGACTAATCTTTCGGATTTAACTTTGCTACTAGGAGCTACTATCGGGCAAACCATTCAATTACTTCTTTGATAAATAAATAACATACAGCGCATACAAGAGACTTGTTTGATGGCGTTACTAACCTTTAAGAATGAGGTTTACGTTGTGTTCCGTCGAAACCATAGCTTAGGATGTCAGGGCCACGCTGGGCTCTCGATAGATTGTCATAGAATGCCGAAAAAACCTTGTTCAGCTTAGCAAATAGTTGATTAGATTACGCGATTACCACTAAAAATCGTATCACCCTTTTTTCGACTATAGCCTTTAGCGTCCCATCAGAATTCAAGGTGCCGAAATTTCAAGCACATTTACCCGAAGAGCAAAGTCAAATTGGTTTCGGAGAATAGATGCCATCAATAGAGTGAGCTTTATGCCGGCCACGACATTAGCAGCCTATCACGTTTGGCTTACAAGTCTAGTTACAGCCTAGTATCAGCTCGAACTAATTTCGCAGAGCTACTCGTAATGTCTAAGTTCCGGGAGGGGCTCAACGTTTTTCAACGCAGGTAGAATGATACCATTCTATGGTTATATACCGAAGTATCTCCAAAACCTTTATAAATAAATAAATAAAATAGCCTTTATTATTACTAGCGATTAATTTTTTTTTCTTATAAATAAAACTTAAATTATCTTAACTAGTAATTTGTCTCTCGACAAAGGCCTCCTCTAAAGACTTCCACCTTATTCGGTCTCTGACTACTCTCATCCAGTCCCGTTCTGCTATTCTTTTAAAATCGTCCTCCCACCTTCTAATCTGTCTACCTTTCCTTCGTTTCCCGTCTCTTGGATACCATTCTGTAACGGTTTTTGTCCATTTCTCTTTCTTTTCCCTCAGAATGTGTCCAGTCCATTTACACTTTTGCTTTTGACAGAGCTTGTGTGCGTTTTTGAATTTTGTCTGACTCTTTATGTTTTCTAACGTAACTTTGTCTCGTCTCCGAACTCCAATTACGCTTCTTTCTATGGAGTTTTGGCACACTTATACTTTTTCCGAGAGATGGTCTGTTAGAGCCCAAGTTTGACATCCATATGTTAGACATGGGAGTATACACGTGTTATAGACTTTTCTTTTTATTCCTATAGATATTTCGGGGTTTTTCATGATTTCACTCAAAGACCAGTATCTTTTCCATGTATTACAAATGCGTCTGTCTATTTCTTTTTTCATGTTATTTCTAGGGGTTATTAACTGTCCTAAATAGATATATTCTGTGACATATTCTACTGTTTCATTGTTAACTACTATCGAACCAGTTGTGCCGGATGAATTGGTCAAGATTTTCGTTTTGGACGCATTTATTTGCAAGCCGGCTTTAGCACTTTCGTTTGCAAGTTGTTGCAACATTTGCTCTAGGTAGTTTTCACTCTCCGAAAATAGAATGATGTCATCTGCGAATCGTAAATGGTTCAATTTTTCGCCGTTTATATTTAGGCCAAAACATTCCCACTCTAGGTTCCTGAAAATCATCTCTAGGACTGCTGTGAAGAGCTTAGGAGAAATAGGATCGCCTTGACGGACACCCCTCTCGATGCGGAACTCTTCTCCTGCTGTCTCCAGTTTGACCTGTGCAGTACTGTTCAGGTATACATTTTGGAGAAGACGAATGTACTTGTTGTTTACTCCTTGTTTTCGCAGTGCATCCCAAATGTAATCATGTTCCAGAGAATCAAATGCTTTATTGAAGTCGATAAATCCTATGAAATATATTTTGTTGTACTCATTATATTTTTGTAAAACCTGTCTTAATACGTGTATATGATCTGCAGTTGAAAATCCAAAACCTCTACGGCCTTACAAATAAACTTAATTTTGCATATTCTTTGTTTATTCTTAGGTATAACTTTATACTAAGTTTATTTGTAAGGCCGTCACTGTCTTATTAATAAACGCGATGTAAAATTACTCCAAGTTTAAAATTACTCCTCCCTGTCATATAATTCTGTAGTGACAAAGATAAGATTAAGACATAAAGTTTTAAATTTGGAATAATTTTACATCGAGTTTATTAATGGATTTTGTTTTAGAATTAACTAAGATTAAGGGCGGCAGCACTCTGGTGATCACTTATTATCACGTGACCCGTACGCTTCCGATCCATTAAAAACTGTTTATTTAATCCAATGTATTATGCTTATTTCTGCCGTGAAGCAGTAATGTGTAAGGATATTGTGTTTCGGCCTGAAGGGCGCCGTAGCTAGTGAAATGACTAGACAAATGAGACTTAACATCTTATGTCTCAAGGTGACGAGCGCAATTGTAGCTCCGCTCAGAATTTTTGGGGTCTTTCAAGAATCCTGAGCGGTACTGCATTGTAATGGGCAGGGCGTATCAATAACCATCATCTGAACGTCCCGCTCGTCTCGTCCCTTATTATTATTAAAATAAATGCTGCGATGTCTTTACCTCTAAGCCACTGGAACTGTCAAAAGAAGTTCTCTAGTTACTTGTTATAAGTATAAATAGAAGTTATTTGTTTTTAATGAGACACTATTATTTGTTGTTTCCTCAAAGCAACGGTATCTAATTATTTCCGCGTCACAAAATCAGGTTTATTTTAATATTAATTCATCATAATATTATCTTGTTACTTGGAACCGCTTGTGTGAGTTTTAGTAAAAACGTGTTCCGTAATATTACTTACTTATATATTTTAATGCAACTGTTATGTCATCAGGGATTTTAAAATACAATTAACGGGCTAATTAATTGATATTATAAACACTATTACTATATATTTACAGATGAGCACCTACATAACTCTATCATTACTCGCATTTTAAAAAGAAGTTATTCTCTGTATTTATATATTTTTTTATGTAGAATTTTTGTCCGGTCGATTGTCCACTTTAATATAAAAGGCCAAAACGATTTGAATGTCGTTTTGTATCTGATATAAACATGCACAAACGAAATAGAAAAAACTTAAACTCATGTATTGTGATCTATGTGTATCCACCTAAATTCTCTTGCAATTTCAGAGGTTCAAAAATAAATGGTTCGATCTAGTACTGGGGTGCACCAGAGCACAGATGAGAACACTACCATATGTGGCAGAACCTGTCTTTGTAGAGCGCTAGAATATGGGCCCGCTTGAAATACTGTTTTGTTCTATTTGTAATCCCCGTTTTCTCGGAAGCCAATTTGACTTTGCCTTGCTGATTGAAAGGATTGGCAATTGCTAGAGATGTGGGGACCCAGTATTCCGATACTAGGCGAGGCATTACAGGATGTGTTGTCGAAGTGAGGTGATACGACAATTATTAATGGTGTCTTAAGTGCCCTACTTGAGTCTTTTTGATATCGGTTCCATAAGTGCCTACCTTGTACAATTTTTTCAATATTTAGTGCAAACTGCACAGGCATGGTATACTTACGATTTATTTTATTTACATTTATATTTTATTGATAAAGTTGTATAGTATATTACGCATCTAGGCAAAGTAGGTCATTCCCACCAATTTGGCCGATTCTCTCCCGGCAAGACGACTTTTGTCCCTCGTCGGGGACTTAAAGCGAGCTTTTCATGGAGCTGCGAAAAAAACTTATTTTTTAAAATGATTCAAATCGTCACGGCTAGTAGATAATAACAGCCTTGTCTAAAATGTATGTTTGAAGTCGGTACCTTTTGTTTTTTTTTATAGATAGTATGCTAATAAATATTGCTATTATATATATTATAAGCTATATTGCTAATATAGCTTATTGAGCTAATTAATTTTATTATCATTAATATACGTTTCGTATACAAATGATTTGAGTTTTCTTTAGTGTTAATTCCGCCTATATTTGTTTTTAAACAATTTGACACGTGTGAGACTGGTCAGTCTCGTGCCAGATTTTGGCGAGACAACACGTCCTGAGGATGGCTCGTGTAGAGGCGAAACACGTGTAGATTTGTTTAAAAATAAATATTGGCGGAATTAACACTAAAGAAAACTAAAATAATTTGTATCATTATGGATTTCCGCAAAGTAACGCCTACTTCAAAAAATTTTCTTATACTTCTCGTCTCAAGTTGCAATCAACGCTAACTTCAAAAGGCTGTTCATTTTTAATATTTAATTCAATATGTTTGAAGTCAGTATTTTTTCTACAATGTTTTTTTACATCATTACTCAGATGACACTTTAGTTAAAACTAGATCAACTACAATATTGAAACTTCGAGGATAATTATGTCATGATGTAAGTGTCCTTAATATCTCATTTTTATCTCGTTGCACCAACAAATTTCAGACACATGATAATAATTATAGAGATGGTGATATCAAGTCATAGCGACCTAGTTTTACTTCCATGAATAATACTTGGTAGTAATAGAGTTGATAAATCATTGTATTTCTTCGATGCGATTACTAATTATGACAGTAATCACGACTATCATGTTCACGAAGCATTCTTACACAAACATTGAAGTCAAGCTTTAAAGGTTGGTTCATACAGTTTATTATTTATTACTTTTTATGAAATATATGATATCATACTACGCTTCATATATTAGATGCAGCACCTTACAAACTAATTTGTTATGTATACATATTACAGCCATTGTAAAATACTCTATTAATTGACAAAAGTGGCCGTTGAGTTTCTTGTATGTTCTTCTCACGAGCTCTACTACGTTTTCCGAACGTATAGTATATTTAGTAATTTATAATCAATATTTGTAATGACGATTTAAAAGCACTTAGTTTAAGCCTAATTTAACAAAAAAGTTTATTTGTCTTTGAGTGTTTCTTGAATAGAATATACTACATTTACGCGGGTAATGGCATTCTGACTCTTGCATGACATTGTTAAAAGAAACGAAATATAATTCAGGTATTAATTTGTACTTCTATTTGTTTTGGTTTTCAGCACTTCTTCTCTGTGTTAACTTTCACTATTGCTTAGCTTATCCTACCACGTGCCCCACAATATTCCTAAAAAAGCATCTAAAGTTTTGATATCAGGTATAAATATATAGGTTTATCACTGTGGAAATTCCCACATTAAATGATATGCTAAAGATGAAGTGCATGCAGTCCCAATTTTACAGTCCTTATGAGCAGTGGTTCGGTACTCGGATGTTATTAGTTAAAAAAAAACTAAAATATTGTCGTTGGCGTAATGGGAACCGGTAAATCTCTCCACGGAGTACCAATATGTTTTCCGTATCCGAATTCACGTTTGTTCGACGCTTAATTATAAGCCCGATAACACTCGAGGTGGAAAAATATAGTATGTTCATACTTTCACAGCTGGCATCAAAAATTTTACCAAGTAAAAGACAAAAAAACCAACATATAAGATATGGCGTCAGAAGTGGGATCTTAATAATGAAACTCGTGCGTCCGACTAGCGTTAAACTTCTTTATTCTACTACAGATCTATTTATCAAAAACAAAATAATATGCAACGTCGACCTTATAATACGCCCTATGAGGGGGTGAAATGCAATCAAATCCAATAGCCAGTAGCCATTGTTTACAATATGTTGTGATCATTAATTAACCAATAGCTGAGTTGTGATAATTACCTGACGAATGAGCATTCAGTACTCTGCGCCCGCTCACCTCAGATGGTTGACTGAATCGTTTGCAAATATCTAGGTATTAGGAACACTACTCTCTTATAAGGTTGATGCTCGACATTCACGTATAGGTAGATGCCGACCCTTCATAAGGACAACCCTTTTTGACAAGTTTTGTATAGCCGAGTGGTTAGCGATCCTACCTACTAAGCTAGAGGTCCCGGGTTGGAATCCCGGTAGGTGCAAGCATTTATATGATGAATATAGATATTTGTTTCCGAGTCATGGATGTTTAAATGTATTAAATATATCGTTGTCTTGTAACCCATAACACAAGCTATATATGCTTAACTTGGGGCAAGATAATTTGTGTAAAAAGTGTGTCAATATTATTATTATAAGGGAGCTGTCAGCCTTGAATGATGCTTCGTATTAAATTTTGTATATTCCCTTAATAGGTATTATAATAAGTTACAGAATCAAGACACCATGATCGCATGTTGTTACAAAAGCCCGTCAAGGGCAAGACGTACGAAGTGTTCCGTACCACCGTCAACCATCGTTCAAGGTAATAACACTGTGTGCTTTGTGAACACTTTTGGAAAAGAAACATTGTTTTTGAAGCAAAGCTAAACGGACGTTCGGGCCACTAGCTGCGCGGGCTGCGAGCTAAGCGTCAGATTTTCTATCGTTACACGACCGTCAGATAATATAAAGTTGTCCTATCGGCCGTCGGACCTCGCAGACGGCAAGCCTTCGCGTACCGCCAGAGTTCCTACACGTCGCTCGCCTCCTCTTTTCATATAAGGCTTCGCTTATTTCGGGCGTTTTTTGTATGGCGGCCATTTTAGAATTCGCCATGCAGCGGCATTACACTGCTAAATTTTCAATCTTCAGGCTAACTAATAATTCATCTGGTTAATGAGAACGATGACAAATAATACAGACAAACGTATGAACGGAAGGGACACTGGAGACTTAATAACCCTAAATAATTAATCTACATTAACCAATATATAACCTACAAATGCATTAGCCATCCAACCGAATACATGCGATATGGCATCTTGATTTCAATTAAAACGAGACGCGTCTCGGATCAATTTGATCGCTTCATATCAAATTAAGATACCAAAGCAGAGGCTAATATTAAATCGCGTACGGTAATCATGAAATTATTTCTCTTATCAAATTCCTTATAGCCAGCTAACACAGCTAGAATTCCAAATAATCTTCCAAATTACAAAATGAATAAATTTTACCAACAAATCAGTACAACTTATATTATTATGAAAACTTTCACTATCAACTTTATTTATATAAATCGCCTATAGTACTCACGAATCACGATCCATCGGTGTTGGTTGTAGTAGAATATATTTGGTAGGTCTGAGAATCGGTTGCATCTATTCTTTATACCCCAAAAAATTTAATTATTGAATTTTTTTTATTACTTTATATGGCAATACAACGTTTGCTGGGTCATCTAGTAGTATTTATATAAGTATTATAGTTTCGTTTGAGTGATATGACGATTTATTAAGTTTAGAATTACTTTCGTATTGTTTTGCCAAAGAAGTTCTAACGCTTAGATAATTTATACGTCTAGATAGAGCCTCTTGCTGCTAGAAAACCGATGAAAACATACTTTATTACTTTAGCGTGCGTGATAAGCTACGCATTGCTTAAAATAGAGGTTAACAGTCAACCCCAATTTTTTCGACTTTTTAACATCTGTCACTCTCCTCGATAAATAGATCTTTACTTATTTTGGAGTAGATAAGCTAAAACACAGTAGTCCTTTTATATTGCTTAAAACTCCATCTAGAAGTCGTTATAACTTTCAATGACACATGATTAAAACTGTTTTTTTTTTCAATTGTTGGAACCTAGCTAATGAGATCTAATGACCGGATTCTTGTTTGTGTCGTCAATTGACGATCCGTAATGATGTTGTTTCGTTTAGTTTTGAATGTTACAATTTGCTTATAGAGAGCAATGTAAATGCCGCGCCTGACGAACTTCAGTTTTGTATTAAAATTTTAGCTTAAAACTTGAGCGATGCGTGGAATAAATCGCTCAAGTTTTCACAGGACCAATATTGTTCTACCAAGTCTAAATATATCAAATTACTATTTAAAGTTTTATCTTTGTTGCATTGTAATATGATGTTTTAAGTTGTCAATTCAAACAAATCTGGAACTGAACCGTCAGACTGTGTTACAAGAATATGAAAGGCGAATTTAGGCTATCAAACGCCCAGTAATTTACTTTTATTTAAAAAAAAACTTCATATTCTTGTTCGTTCATAAAAATATTAATATATAAAAATAAAGATTGCTACACTTTTATACTATGATTATTATTATATATATTATAACAGTTTACAACAACAGTTAGAAAAATATAACACAACAGTATAATTCATTGAAAAATTATAACAGTTTAGCCCACCTCTAACGATAAGACGACATATTTGAATGAATCAGTGCTGCAAATTACTAATATGATGCGGTTACTACTGTTGTCGTCACACAGGTTTCAAATAACGGGATTATGTGAATATCTTTTTGTTTTATAATGATTGGGTGTGTTTTCATACTGCCATATTACCTATTAATTGGATGTAGTAGCAAATATATTGTTGCACAGTGCAATCGTTAGGTATAAAGATACACGTTACATGCAGTATTCATTATAACAGTATTAAAAAGGAATGAAATAGATTAATTAAAATCGATATTTATTTATTCGATTTCTTTGATTATGCAACATCTATATCATTGTAAAATGTCAACATACAAATCAACTTCCGTTTGTATTTGCGTGTGCGTTCTCAATTTGTTTTTCTCTGTTATTTCTTTTTAACCCTTTTTTATTTGTTATTGTTTTGCAGCCCTTAGATTCAATTCCTGGACGATGTTCTTTTAATGTATGACCCCAAAATAATGCGTAAGATATGCAAAATGTATTTGCAATTCGATAAAAATATTATTTTTCTAAAAACCCATTCTTTTTTTAAGCTAATTTCCTAACAATTTTAATCCCCATATACTTTTCTGTGTGTGCACTCGTAGCCGAAGTTGGCATGGCTGAGGGGGACCCCCTTTAACACTAATTTTATTATAGGGTTGCTTCGTAACGTCCTGTAATTCCTCTGAGGTTACAGGGGAATGTGGGCGGCGGTGATCACTTAACATCAGGTAACCAACTATACGCTCGTTTGTCCTCCTTTTGCATAGAAAGATTTCCTCAGGACTTATATTTTGTAAATTTTCTTTTTCTACCTGACAAAAAAGAGTACAACAAAAACTCAAAAATCATTCGCGCGAATTAAAATCGCGCGGCGTTAGCGACACAGAAGCTGTTCCGGATTTTTTCAAACGCTCGAAATAACTTAATGCTAATTGTAGTCAAGGTTCTCTCCCACATTTTCAATAATGGAACCCGCCAACATTTCTACGGAATCAATGACACCGCTCATGATTCGTGTCGGGGCTTATAGTTAACTCAAGGAACTATCACACAACTGTCTTGACCGATTTAAAATTTTCTGTGTGTGCATGTGTTCCTGCACTGCAAGGTCTCAATTAAATATAAAATTAGATCGTTGTTATCAGGAGGTCTACTGGCAAAATCGACAACGATACATTCGGAACGATACGATAATACTCCGAATATATCGCAACTACCCTACTCTAACAAATGTTCGAATTCCTTATCGTTTATCGTAACCATAGACTAATATTTTGATTTTTTTTCGATGTTAGTGTGAATGAATTATGTGCAAACCTTGAAAAACTAAATATTATCTGTGCTATGTCGCTGTTAAGTGTCAAAAGTCAAAACATAGTTTAGTCGCAAAGGACCATGCCAGACTCTGCCCCACCAATTTACATCATTTATACAAAATACGAGGGGAGGTCAAAAAGTTCGCGGAATGACTGGGAAAAAAGATGAAATGATACATTATGTTATTTTTCCTTTTCAATATATTCCCCCTTAACACGAATACATTTTTGGGATCTGGCATATAACTTATTAATACCGTCGAAAAAATAGGTTTTGTCTTGGGCGTCAAAATACGCCGAAATCGCCGACTTGACTTCATCATCGTCTCTAAATTTTTTTCCACGCAGCTCTTTCTTCATCTTTGGGAATAAATAAAAATCGCTAGGGGCCAGGTCTGGACTGTAGGGTGGATGGCGTAGTTGTTCAAAACCGCATCGATGAATGGCAGCCGTCGCAACATGACTCGTGTGAACGGGCGCGTTGTCGTGCAAAAGGAGTACACCTTTTGTCAGTTTTCCTCTTCTTTTTTCTTTAATAGCTTCTTTTAATCGGTCCAATAGGGAAGCGTAGTACTCTCCCGTTATAGAAACACCACGTTCTTTATAATCGATCAAAAGAATACCTTCAGTATCCCAAAAAATAGTCGCCATGATCTTTCCGGCCGATTGCGACACTTTAAATTTTTTTGGGGGTGGTGTGCCTTTTTTGTGCCACTGCATCGACTCCTGCTTTGACTCAGGCTCATAGTGGTGAACCCAAGTTTCATCACCGGTTACAATTCGGGCCATAATTTCTTCCCTAACTTCTCCACAGCGGTCCAAATACTCGCGGGAACAGTTGACGCGCTCACGTTTTTGCAGCGGCGTGAGCATTCTCGGGACCCACCTTGAACACACTTTACTCATGCCAAGATGTTGATGAAGAATATTTAAAATTGTGGTTTCTGATACTCCAACTGATGCTGCAAGTTGTTTCTTCTTCAACCTTCCGTCTTCCAATACAAGTTTTTCAACTTTTTCAATGATTTCCGGCGTAGTGGCCTCAATGGGCCGTCCAGGTCGAGGATCATCTTCAATTGACTCCCTTCCTTGCTTGAAAAGGCCGTGCCATTTGTAAATCATGGTTTTACCAGGAGCAGAGTCTCCGTAAACAGCTAACATCTCTTGCAAAATAGTTTGAGGCGTTTTTCCTTGTTTGGTGAGGAACTTTACGACGGCGCGATGTTCAATTTTCTCCATAGTGGCTAGTTTGTTCCCGATTTACTTGTTCACTCGTTTGTAACTCGAAAGCTAATGACCCAATTAGGCTAGAAATTGGCATATATAGTAATTATGAGTTACTCAAGTAGCGGCTACCTGGAGGAGCGACCTCACCCCCGCCAACCCCGCCATTCCGCGAACTTTTTGACCGCCCCTCGTATATATAAACGTACATAGTACTGAAGAATTATGTAATGAATATAATATAACCATTTAAAGTTGAATAAATAATACAAAACTTCCCAATTAATACAATGTAAAAAAAGTAACTCAACCTTTCTCGTCGACTTCCTATTTGTCAGGCGGCCATTTGCATTACTTTCTACGAATAAACGATCAATAAAACTACTTACTTGCTAGTAAAAATGTTGAATATGTAGTTGTTGTTTATTTGTCAAATTCGAATATTCGTCTCTGACATTTTGAACTAAGAGTAGGGTTAGGACCGATTATATCGATAATGTTTCGTTCATTCAATCATCTTTTCGACATTAAATACGATGTAACTAAGAGTAGGATTCGACACGACTACTCGTAATACCACGAAATATCGAATATTGATTTTAGGAGTAGGCCCCCAGAGTCGTATACGATATGGACAAAAATAAATTTCTATAGAAATATACAACACAGTCTAACAAAGGTCGGGTATTGTAGAACAGCAAATAAATCGTAAAAATGTAGTAAGTTTTTTGCAGTGGACATTAACAGAATTATAACATGATACACATTACAAAACTCCTGCCTTAAATTACGGATATAAAGTCACTCAGTATTCTTGTAGAGCCCAAAAATTCTGAGCGGATCTACAATTGCGCTCGCACCTTGAGACATAAGATGTTAAGTCTCATTTGTCTAGTCATTTCACTAGCTACGGCGCCCTTCAGGCCGAAACACAATATGCTTACACATTACTGCTTCACGGCAGAAATAGGCGCCATTGGTTACTTTAAAATAGGTGTGTACAAGATGTCCCGTTTAATAGTATCAGATATTCGACTGTATCTATTATAACGTACGTAGGTAGAGAGGTAATAAGTACCCATAAAAAGTTAATGATCAACCTTTGATCACCCAATAATGATTCGATTCACACGACTGTCATTATTTTTTATACAAAATACGATGTATCACGGTGAGTAACATTGAGTTGTTGAAAAACATTCGGAGAAGTGAAGTTTTTATTTCTCTTTGGAGTATGTATTGTTGGGTGAATACCCGACGATCGAATATCCGCTTCTATTTATGTAAGTACTTTGAATTATTTTTTTGGAACACATAGATACATAAGATATAAAATAATTTGTATACGAGTTAAAAACAACACTTATGAATGTCTGAGTTATAAATATTAGCATTTACAAATGTTTAGGAAAGGTTGAGCTTGAACTAGCAATAGGTAATTGCCAATATTTTAATACTTAAAATAATTATTAGGTCCCGGAAAAATAAATAGTCCTTTTCTAATAATAGACCCCTTTATTCATAATGGTCCGCTAACTTGAAACAGCGGCTTAGGAGTGTTTTTTCTCATTCTGACTTAGGTCAATAGAAGAAGACTGAGTGAGAATTAGCAATGCCTTAAGTTAGCAGACTATTATGAATAAGGGGGATAGTATAAACTTGTAATAAATCATTAGTCACTGTACTACACACATCAAAAAAGTCTAAGCAACATGTACATAAAAATTTTAGGACGGTTTTTCACATTATATCGTTGTATTTTTTTAAATAATATTTTTAGAGTCCTGTGATGTAAAAATAATAGCTGTTGTCTTTATAAGTTCTTTTAATAACAGAAATGAACAATATTAGAATATACTGCCGAAATTAAGGTACATAAGCAACTAAACATTTTTTTAACAAAATGAAACTTCTAAAAATAATGAAATTATTGTGAAAGAATAGGATAATTTAATACAAAGTATGGCCTCCTCTGCTATTCAGAACTTGTCGGCAACGATTATTCATTGAATTAATCAGACTGTTTATGTCATCTTGCGGTATTGGCTCCCAATGGAATTGTAGCAAATCCTTCAGCTGTTGGGTTGTTGTCAGCTTGATTGATAGCTTGTGTGATTTGCAGATAGGTAAAAAAAATCAAGGCCCTTATTAGGCCCCAAATAGAATTAATATTGCGATTAGATGAGTGATATTATTAATATTTAAGTACAAATTATTTACTTAAATGCTTACTTTTGTAGCCTTTTTTATTGCCTCGTAGAAAGTGTGTAAAGTAGAGTAATAGACAGAGCTTATCTTGCGTCTTTCGGCTTGAGAGATTTTTCAAAGATTATGTTACATACCTACATGTGGAGGTATAAAAATATATACTGGATTTAATATGAAATTTATTACAGCATTATATTACTCGATTGCATGACATTATGGTTACACTGGTTGATTTTATACAGATAATACCTTCCTAACTATTTCAGACCCATTTATAACATTGGTGTAGATTACATTATTATCATTATTATCCGTACATAATGAAACTAGTGTGCAAGTGTGTTTGTCATTAGGCTCGGATGAGGTATTATGTAAGTGAGCTGCCGGGGCCATAAGGGAATCGAGTGTCGTGATCGATTATACGGACGTGTTTTATACGTTTTTCAACACAAAAGCTTAAAAAATTCATTATCGAATATTAATATTTATGTAAGGCAAAGTTTGTAACTGTATATAATATGGTATAGTCATTTTCTTGTTTATAACCGCATACTTACAACCGTCTCGTTCCCGGGTCTCACTACATACACAAAATGCATTGAATACCGCAGAAGTGCTGTAATACTTAGTTAAAAGAAAAACTACTCATGTTTACACTGAAAAATGGGTGTAAAAGGGATGTCAAAAGATACATGTTACGAGTATCTACCATATTAGATCCTGGGCGGTGAGCCTGTGGTGAAGGTCACACACAAGGTCAAGACACAAATTTTATTAGTAACTAGTTGACCCGACAGACGTTGTTCTGTAGTTATATAATAAATAAAATAATGGTTTTTATGAATTTGTCAATAATATATCATAACATCAAGAATTATTTCGTAAAATTTGCTCCCTGTTGTTGTAATGAAAATTTTTGCAGCAGAACTGTCAAACCGCGCGTCATTAAATTCTCTCATAGAAAATATGTCCATACAAAACAAATATCGGACGACGGGGGACACATCAAAGGAAGAACAAAATTGTTGTTTTTATTTAATTCCGAACACTTTCATAATTATTCACCTTTTAAACCTTCCCTGGAGTTTAAAGTTTTAAGTTCAAAATTAGCCAAATCGGTCCAGCCGTTCTCAAGTTGTAGCATATATAGATAGATTGTATAAACAACGTCGACATACATATAAAGTAAGATATTTGTATGAATGTAAAGAATTATATGATCAGAAAATTGGATAATTAATTGTTAGGTAACATACATAATAACCGCAGTAATTAAATTATCATGCCTATGCTATATGTTAGTTATAGTCATTATTAAACGTTTAGCGGTAAAACGAACTAAACAGTAGTATCTAGTGTATTAGAAATGACATCAAAAACAATTCTAAAGGAGTCAATTTTGAGAAAATAAATGCCTTTTATGCATTTTAACTGTACCTATGTGCAGTGTTCGAACGGTGAAATAGGTAGCTAACCGCCACCACACCTACACACACTTAGTGAGCATTCGGTCCAGGGTTCGAGCCTCCTTCCGAGACGCCCCGCGCCTGTGAGCTACATTTTCGGCCTCCAAGGCCCCCGCCAGGCTTCGCTGTAAAAGCCTTCAGGGATATCAGCACAGAGGAGGTTTTTAGTCGGTAGGGGGTGTTTGCACCCGGGCCCGACATATAGGCCCCGTTTCAGGGTCTTCAATACGTAAATGTATTTTACTCCTCTCGAAAAGAAAGTAAAAAAAAAACCTACACACACATTTACTTTAAATACGAAATTTAATTAAATGAAACTTTTACACAAAAATCTAATGTAAAGTTACTATTACAAGCGCTTTAATCCTTTAAGTGTAAAATGTGTCCTTTAATGTGTAACACTAGCGTTAATCAAAGAAAATACTAAATATGAAATTTGTTTGTTTGTCTATTCGCCCTGGTGTTTGGATCAACCAGTCTGTTTTGAATATATATTTTGTATATGATAGCCGGAGGAATTGTAAAGGCTTTAGGCTAATAATAATACTTAAATACACATAATGTTCTACAAAAATATCCTATAGACTTCATCCAGCTATTTATTTTACTTTAGATAGCTTGAGTAGGTACTAACCAATTAGTGATAACCTGATGCGTAACCCATGCTTCGAAAAAGTTTTAATTGAATTAAAAAGTTATATATTATTGATGCATTCTGTATCGTGTTGAGCTCCGATTTGCCCGAAAATAATTGGTATCAACACCGATTAATCGTTAGTAAGTCTTCGTTACACAATCTAAGATCTATAGGCTCGATAAATATTGGAGCTAAAGATTGAGTGAAAGTATTTAAATAATTCTTATTTTTTATTTAGAGCATCAACCAAAATTCACCGAACAAGAATATTGTAAGACGTTTTTGAATTTATGCAAATCCCCTTGTCTTTAGGGAAAAAAATTACACTTGATTTCTACTTTAAAAAGAAACACATTTTCTTTTATTACCATACATTCGGTATTATAATATGAAAAAAAAAGCAATGAAGCCGCAGGGCACAGCTATCATCCTCAACACCTTGAGATAAGATGTTAACCTATAAAGTGGAACACAAATAATACTAGCAGACTACTGATTAGCGGATTTATTTTCTTCGTTTCGATTACTTTATAAAGAATACAGATCAAGTAAAACACAGAAGAACGTTTAAATCACCGATGTTAAAGATATTTTCTAATGTGGTTATTACCCCAGTCTGTACAAATTATATAATTTTTGGTATTCCACTTTTCAAGTACATTTTCCATAGATTAACAAAATGAGGAGAAAATGTGCAAACTAGACTATATCCACAAAATTAAATTATTTTCTCAAAATTGAAGAATTATCATTTTTGATGTTAATTAAAACACTTCAGAAACAAATGACACGAGTCACTCCACAGCTTTTACTTTGTGTATGATGAGATGCCCCAATGGGATATGTATTTATTAATCAAACAATTCTGAAACCAGGAGTATAAGACCTAGTAGTAACAAATATTTTTTTATTAATTATTTAAGTATATTACATAAATAAACCTTAATAAAACTGATATGTATGTTATGCTTAAAATCTTACCAATAAATAAAAAAGGATCCTATTTGAAGTGGATTAATTTATGCACTCAGCCTGTTCTAAACAAAACTCCAACATCAAATTATAAAGAAGAAGAAATAAGAAATCTCTAGAACAAGCAGTCACTAAATGTACCGTATGTATGGCGAATATTCCGAATAGAATTCTCATTTATTTATTGCTGAGATATAGATAGACCTATTTATGTTTCATTAAGATTAAATTAGGTGATAAAGAAAAAAATGCATTTTTATTTGCAATACAACTTATGGCCAGACTAGATAATGTTTACAATAGACCAATACAATAAAATGTGATAGAGTAATTTTTAGACAATCATCAGATTAGCCCAGAAAGTGGTGAGTTTATTAGTGAATGGTTCCTTTACATTACAATATTATAAATATGACTGTGTATGTTGCACTTAGATTCTTCAATACTGAAGTGGAATTTTGTGGATATGGTCTGGGGTTCAAAAAAGGTTTTCGAAGGATTGACATACTAATTAAACATAGTCAAAGTCGCAGGCATAAGCTAGTAGGTACTTAGTTAAAATAAAATTAGATGGTGGCAAACATGTTTACTTTGTACTTATTTCCATGTACTTTTATCTCATGATTAACTGATAAAGATTTGAAAAATCTGTGATAGCAATAATTTTTAATAGTATAGTGTTGCATTGTATTCAAGCGATTGCAAACAACTATTAACTTGCATAATGAAATATGTCAACAAAATAGAAGCATTTTCAATTATCATTCATTTAACAGTTAACACATAACATATTATGTCAGTGTAAAACCTACATTGTGTATTTATATATTGACACCGGACCTATTAAGTTATGGATAATTGTTTATTTAAACCTAAATCAGAACTTCGTAAATAAATATTGTTTTTGGAAGTAGTGATTGTGGAAGATTCCAATGTTAATACTAAAATGAATAAAGAAGATTTTTTGAATACCTACCTACCTATCTATCTAGAATCTACAAAACTACCCAGAGGAGTTTTTTTTTATAAATATTATGACCCACTCACCCATATAAACAAAATGTTACAACAAAAAACTTACATAGGGATTAGCGAGACACTTCCTGACTCATTTGAGCCGGCAACTAAATAACTGCGGAGAAAAGTTCAAATTAACGTTAAGTTAAAGGTGATTTACATTTTAATTTTTACAGCAAACAATATTTTGACGGATTTGTATATTTCCAAAGTCCAAACTCGTAATTCGTAAACAAAAACAGCGGAAGCCGTCTTCTGTCACACGACAGCTAATGGTTTTTTTATTTATTTATATTTTAGAGCCACAGAGTAGTGACTAGTGAGCACTTGTAGAGCATTGGCAATTAGGCTACAAACAAAAATATTTTCTTTACCTAAACAAGTCCATTTAGAACAACATTTTTAAATTAAAGGATAATACAAACAGGATTAATCTATAAACTACAGCTATTTACACTATGACCAATAAATATGAAATATAAAATCAACCCAATATTTATAAATCGCCAAAAGTGTGCAACACAAAACTAGAAATAACGGATCCACAGGGCACAGAGTGAGTACCTACTTTTATTTTGGTGGATGCAAAGATGCTGAACAAAGTTCCGCGTTAAATTTTAATGACAACACAAGCGACACGAGAATAGATTTTTGCTATCAATATTTTTATAGGCGTTAAAAGTGTGTTTAGTTCACACTTATACAGCAGATTATACTTTATTAAATTAGTCTAACAAGAACACCCATACATTTCCTTTTCTTTAAATTTATTTTACGTCTTTATTTATTTAAGTAAATTACGTCGTTTGTTTTTATTTTATAGTCACAACTTTTATTTACTTTTTCTATCACGGAAAGTACTTACCCACCTACAACTTATCATAACGTGTTCAGATTGCTCGAATAATACAGTAAATCCTTGAACATAACCCTTTATTTTATATGTATTTAATATCTTTTGATTTTTTATTAATTGGATTTAGGACGCATAATATTTAACATCTTCAAAGTATTTGTAACACGTATTTGATTTTTTTTTTCAACTTGACAGTTGACACAGTGCGTGTCTGAGAACATACACGGTGATTGCGCTAGTCATCTGGAGACATACCTAGGTGATCACGTTAGGTCTCAGTATCACCTCAAACTATTGCTTGGCGTCAGTAATAGGCGTTAATTAGGTACTCAGGTGCCGTCCCAGAACAAAGGTTTACACTGACTCAATACTTAAATGATTAATTTTATGCGAACATAATAATTGAATTTGTTGACGAATCTTCCTTGGACATCTTCTTGGAGATTTCTCGGGACAGGCATCGTCATGCTCGCTTCAATGCCACTGCTTGTGGCGGCGACATGGGGAGGATCGTTCCCTTCCCTAAAATATGGTCGAGGGAGGCGATGGCTGGTCTTTTATTTAATTATTTAATTATTAATAAAAGGCTTGCATAATGCCTTTATTTATTTTCGGTATGTGTGGATTGATACATCTACTGAAATTACTCATAACCCTTGTTTTTTTTTTTTTTATGGAATAGGAGGACAAACGAGCGTACGGGTCACCTGGTGTTAAGTGATCACCGCCGCCCACATTCTCTTGCAACACCAGAGGAATCACAAGAGCGTTGCCGGCCTTTAAGGAAGGTGTACGCGCTTTTTTTGAAGGTACCCATGTCGTATCGTCCCCGAAACACCGCACAAGGAAGCTCATTCCACAGCTTTGTAGTACGAGGGAGAAAGCTTCTTGAAAACCGCACTGTGGAGGACCGCCACACATCCAGATGGTGGGGATGATATCCTAACTTGTGGCGTGTCGTGCGATGGTGAAATTCGGCGGCAGGAATCAGGTTAAACAGCTCTTCGGAACACTCCCCGTGATAAATGGGGTAGAAGAAACACAATGAAGCGACGTCTCTACGCAACGCCAAGTGATCCAGCCGTTCACAGAGCACTGAGTCCCCGACAATTCGAGCTGCTCTACGTTGCACGCGGTCAAATGGATCGAGCAGATACTGGGGTGCACCAGACCAGAGATGACAGCAATACTCCATGTGTGGCCGGACCTGCGCTTTGTAGAGCGCTAGAATGTGGGCCGGCTTGAAGTATTGCCGTGCTCTATTGATGACGCCCAGCTTCTTCGAAGCCAATTTGGCTTTGCCCTCCAGATGGCCACGGAATTGGCAATCGCTCGAGATTTCGAGACCCAGTATTCCGATACTAGGCGCGGCTTTAAGAGAAGTGTTCTCGAAGAGCGGTGATACGACAAATGGGGTTTTTTTAGTGGTAAACGCGCAAACTTGAGTCTTCTGGGGGTTAAATTTGACAAGGTTCAATTTACCCCATTCCGCGACCTTCTCGAGAGAGGACTCGATAGAAGACACAAGTTTCTCCCGGCACTGGTCGACGATTTCCCGAGAGAGACCTGCATGGCCCGTGTATACGGCATCACCAGTGCTGTCATCCGCATAGCAATGCACGAGGTGTCCAACATATCATTGATATGCAGAAGAAACAGCGTAGGAGATAGCACACAGCCTTGGGGCACTCCAGCATTCACGGGCTTCGGGTTCGAGCAATATCCGTCGACAACGACCTGTATGCTACGCCCAGTGAGGAAGCTGGAGGTCCACTTGCACAAGCTCTCGGGAAGCCCAAATGATGGAAGTTTTGAGAGGAGCGCCTTGTGCCATACACGATCAAAGGCCTTCGCTATATCCAGGCTAACTGCCAGGCCTTCCCCCTTGCTTTCAATAGCCGCCGCCCATCTATGTGTTAGGTATACCAGAAGATCACCTGCCGACCGTCCATGGCGAAACCCGTACTGTCGGTCGTTGATCAACTGGTGACCCTCTAGGTATACTAAAAGCTGGTGGCTAATTATGCTCTCCATGATTTTGGAGAGCAGGGAGGTGATAGCAATAGGCCTGTAGTTCGCCGGATCCGAACTGTCTCCTTTTTTTTGGATCGGATGGACAAGGGCTGACTTCCATGAGTCAGGGACTACGCCTTTGGAATAAGAGTGCCGGAATAAACGCGTTAGCACCGGCGTCAACTCAGGGGCACACGTTCTAAGCACGATTGGAGAAATGCCATCCGGCCCGCTCGACTTCCTGACGTCCAACGAGAACAGAGCTCGCCTAACAGTTTTCTGTCTGAACTGTACTTCAGGCATAGAGCTCTGACACCGCGGGATGGTCGGCGGTGTTTTTCCGTTGTCGTCAAGAGTCGAGTTGGAGGCGAAAAGAGCGCACAGGAGCTCGGCTTTCTCTTTTGCCGTATGGGCCAGGGTGTCATTCCTCATGTGCAACGGCGGCATGGACGGCTGGTTGAAGTTACCAAGAGCAGCTTTCGACAACGACCAGAACTTGCGTGTTCCGGTCGGGTAACTGGAAAGCTGCTCGCCGATTTTGACGACGTGCTTAGACTTCGCACGGGCGATTTGCCGCTTAAAAAATCTGGAGGCACGGTTATATTTCCTCTTAAGAACTTTGCAGTTCGGATCCTTTGTGCCCAGCGCCGCAACCCAAGTTCGATACGCCTGTTTTTTGCAGTCAGATGCTGCTTTAACTGACGCATCGAACCAGGGCTGTGATCTGCCACCGATCGGTACTACAGAGCTTGGTATAAAAATATCCATGCCCTGCAGTATCACATCGCCTACTGCAATGGCGCAGGCACTAGGATCATCCGAAGAGAAACAAACCTTGCCCCAAGGGTAGGATGCAAAAAAGGAACGCATCCTATCCCAATCTGCTGACTTGTAGTGCCAAACGCGGCGGGTCGCTGGTGGTCTGCGACGTTGGCGTCGGATAGGCACTACACTCCTGACCAGGCAATGGTCGGACGTTCCAAGAGGGGCGTCGACAAAGACCTGGTGGTTACCAGGTCTTTGTCGATCGGGATGTGTAGTCAGCAGAAGATCTAATAAGGACGGCATGTGGCTATCCACATCAGGGAGCCGCGTTGGCGACTCAACCAATTGGGACAGACCATACGCCAATGCAAAATTATGCACAGATCGCCCTGCGTAGTCTGTGGTACGTGATCCAAGCCATTCGGCATTGTGCCCGTTGAAATCACCCAAGACCACGATTTCAGCGGAGGGGATCTGTGCAAGCAATTCGTCAATTGCAGCTTGAACGCAGCCCATGAGATGATCGGTTTCTGCGTTACCATTATGGGACCTGTAGACACACGCATAGATACGGACGCGGTCGTCTAAATCTACGCGGAGCCAGAGAGTAGACAGGTCCCTACCCTCAAAATTGCCGAGACGGCGACAGCAGATATCCTCCCTAACGTACACACATACCCCGGCATGAGACAAAAAGTTGTGCTCAATTTTGTACCCGGGGTACGTTAAATATGACGTATCGCTAGGTCGAGATATCTGCGTCTCCGTAAGGAAACACAAGGCCGGCTGCGCCGTCTCAAGGTGGTGGTGGACGGCGATTAAATTGGAGTTAATTCCCCTGATATTGCAAAAGTCCACGTTGAGCGTGGAGCGGGGTGCCGTGTTGTGTTTCTAAATATTTTTTTTTACTGACTTGTGTAAGCCATTTAGTATTTGACGCTTGAGTATTTTTGTTGCATCACTTTGCATATTATATTTTAATTGATATGATTTGTATATTACATTTAAAAAAAAGTAACAAAAAAACAACCGACTTCAAAAACACTTTTCCAAAACAATAAATATAATATGCACTAAAAAGTATAAAAATCATTTCGTATTTTTATACAATCTAATTAATTAATCTAATTCTAGTTACGATTATTGTTATTTTTGAAATCGGTGTCGTTCCGCCGCGACCCGCTCTCGCCTCTCGCCTCCTCACGACTCAAGCGCATCGCACCTATAACTATGTATGTAGTTACAAACCTATAGATAATCGAAACTAGTTTTATTTTTTATTTTTAGTGAATTTTAAGTACCTACACTAACCAGACAGAAATTCTGCCACAGATTACACCGTTACTGTAAGTCGTTAAGGACTAACATTTATCATCATTTTCGACTACGACAATTACTTATCTGGATATAGATAGCATAAAAAAGATTCGGTTGAGTCTCGTTAATTTGCTCCTAAGAATTGAAGAGTTCCGTTACTTTGTCATGGATTCCGTATAGATCGAATCAGAAATGAGGAGATCCGTACGAGAACGACATAGCCCAAATGTTTGCGAAATTGAAAGCAATGGACAGGGCACATAGTTCGACGGACGGATGACCGGTGTGGCAGTAAAGTCATCGAATGGTGACCACGTACCGAAAGATGAAATGTTGGCAGGCCCCGCACAAGATGGACCGACGATCTCGTCAGAATCGCCGGAGTACATTGGATGAGGGAAACGCAGGACTGATCGTCGTGGAGATCTTTGGGGGAGGCCTTTGTCCAGCAGTGGACGTCTTCCAGCTGATGATGATGATAATGATGATGATAATGAAATATTTGTTTTGTTTAATGATATTATGCAAAAGAAGTACCTATTTATATGTTTATTATATGATGTTTATATTATATGATCACAAGATGAAAATCCAAGGATTCAAAATGAATGTTACTATGGAGTAACATTCATTAATGTATGGAACACTTATGGAAGTGTCACACATATTATACGCTCAAAGAATACATCGGTTTACGGACTGACGTATTCTCTTACAACCCACGGCTGTGTTGACGACACAGCCCCATAACGGTTGTTAAATTGTTGGACATTGAGGTTCTGACAGAAGAAACACGTTCAGTTATTAAATCTGGGGCTGACGTGGATAATTTATATGTGATAGATTTTTTTTATTGATATTATTATGATGTAATCAGGCTGTATTGCCGTTTTAAAATATTTTGGCTTTCAGGATCAGTAATTAATATGTTAGGAAAAGAAAACCAATGACACTTGAATAATACTTAGTGCAAAGTATGAACGATACATATACACAATAATTGATGCACTTTCACACAAATTATCCGGCGCACACTAGCCATAACCTGTATTATACGTATAATAATCAAGATTTATTTTAAAACATATCTACCTACATACAAATATTATAGACGACCCCTACATCCCAGTGGTTAGTGACCCTGCCTACTGAGCTAGAGGTCCCGTGTTCGAATTCCTGTTGGTGCAAACATTTATATGATGAATATGAATGTTTGTTTCCGAGTCGTGGATGTTTATATGTATTTATGTATGTTTAAGTAAGTATATTGTATTAAATATATCGTTGTCTTTTACCCATAGTACAGGCTATGTTGGGGTAAGATATTTGTGTAAAAGTGTATTAATATTTATTATAAATATATTATACTTTATATTATAAGCATCCATGACTTGGAGACAAACAACATTTTATCGCGACCCCGAATATTGTGCACAGATTCTAATTCATAATTCATTCAATTAATATAGAAATAATAAACTGTACGTGCCATACGTTAGCAAGAGTTGGCTCCTTCATAGGTCTTGGTATTCAATTTTACAATAAAATACCAGACAGTTTACTGGGACTCACAGTAAGATTTAATAACAGTTAAACCTGTTATATGTTTGATCACCAAACATAGTACATTTATCACTGGTGTACCGCGCAATTTAACAATTGTTACAGCTAATAATTTAACGCTATTGGCGATAATAGCAGACACTTAAGTTATAAATATATGCATGCATTACGAAAAAATTGGCGCTTTGGGTGATAAGCGTTGCTATTTATAATATCACCTATGTACTCTTAAGATATGAAAATAGTTACCAGAGTGGTTTTAACAACTATTATACTACTGTAGCTTGTAGTTGTAACCCGTCAATAGCTCACATAACATTAAAGTGGTAACTATTGCTATAAAAGCACCGGTCTAAATCTTTTCCATCACCCAAATATCACCACTCAAGAACTTGTATATAACTTCAAGTTCTGAGATCATGGGCCCAAACCAGGTTTATAAGAGAGTTCCAGCACGCTATAAAACCTACATAGGCTTGTCAAATTCTCTAAAACAGCTCATGTGGCACTTATTCCTATCGCCAAAATGTTAGTTGGATAATGACGCACGGTTATTGTCTGGTTCTGTGCATGCCACCTAAAATTGTATATTATATTATGCTATGTTGTTACATGATTTAAAAGATGGACTGGGAGTTTCTTATCAGTTCTTCTCCCCATGTCATAGCCCATTTATCTGTGCCTTTATGAGCTTCATGACGTTTACCAAGTGTTGTGGCAATTTTTTATGTTATTGTCACACCCTATGGCAAATAAATATATATTCTATTCTATATATTCTATTCTATTCTTCTACTGAGATGAACAAATATATTGATTATTGTAAACGATATCTTAACCTAAGTAGTGACAATAATTGTTATTTCTAATTGTTGAGCCAACTACGGACCTATCTATTGTTTTATTAATATTATTAAATTTTGTTCTTGTTTCAGATATACTCTGGCGTGTTGGCGATGCTACGGTTAATTAAATTTAACTTCTCAAAATGTTAGGTGGTCCGCTTATTTCTGCTGACAACGTAAGTTTTTACATATTGTCTATAATATATTAACCCCCTTATTCATAATGGTCCGCTAACTTTAAACAGCCGCTTAGGAGTGTTTTTTCTCATTCTGACTTAGGTCAATAGAAGAAGACAGAGTGAGAATTAGCAATGCTTTAAGTTAGCAGACTATTATGAATAAGGGGTTAAAAATTTACCTTTAAATTAAAATAATTGTACGATGGCAACGTTTACGACTGCTATAGGCTATGGTATGAGTTCTCTGAGGTTCTGTCCAATATTTCATGGAACGGTAGTCATAGCTCCTAGAACTATGTCGCGCATGCGCCTTAATCGGCAAACACGTATCCAATTAAGTATTTAAAAAGGGGTATTTTTATCGATTAACGGCCGTTTCCAATATCCTATCTATCCTTAGTTTAATTTATTGGACTATAACTATATTGGAAATAACTATGGATAGATAAGATCTTGTCAATGTGTGATAGCAATATATCCGTAACTAGAGATACGTTATTGAAAACGGCCGTAAGACGGCAACGCTACTGCTGAGATTGTGAGCGGCGGTGGCCACTAAACATGAGGAGACCCATACTCTCGTTTGTCCTCCTCGTCCAAAAAGCAATTCCCAACGCTCTGGGATTACCTATAGTGAAAGAAAATAAAACGTCATTTAACACATAAGAGAAGTAAGAATGATATTATATTTCCATGAGTTATGTGTTATTCAGCACCTCAGTCAGATATCTCTCTCGTTACATAAATATTAGCAGAAGAATCGTTTATCATTATACTAATTTTCTAAACAAACAGCTGTGTCGAGGGCTGTCTCACAATATTTTCAACCCAATTAAGAAATAATTAGTACCTTTAATGGAAGCCCATTCATGATGTTATTGTTTGTGTGACTATTCTTGTGTATGATTACGGAAAAACCTGCACTATTACAACATTATTATTGAGAATTCTATTATTAGAGCTAGAAGTGTTAATTTATTGTGTACAGATAATCAATGGGTATATTTGTTAGTTGAATAGCTGAGAATTAGATTGGGTTTTTAAGGTTATTCTTCTTTTGACGCGTTAGGGAAAAATTTCGTTAGGGCGCGCTCACCACGCACGCAAATTTGCATTGTATCATAGGTACCTAATTACTTCGCCTACCAAGCCTCTTGTAACTAATTTATGTCTACTAAACCACAATAAATTTCAATATGTATAATTTTATAACTATATTTACAATACTATGACTACATAAAATTAAAACGATTATTACGTGGAAGTGTACCAAGAATACTAGCAGCATTTCCGCGTTGGATAGCTAGGCTGATCCGTTGATCGAAATAGCTGCCAGCGCTTGGGTTTCCAGTAGCCTTATTGAGGCGCGCAGATAGTATTTTGAACATTATCCGCGTCTTTGGGCCCCACGGGCCAAGTGTCTTGACACCAAACGGCACAAAGATGCAGCAGCAAACTCAGTTGGAACAGCAGCCCCAGCAAAAAACTGAAGTAACATTAGAAGGAGCCAGAGTGTCGACGCAAGTCGCGTCCCACACCAAAGCCTTTCCCCGTGCCCATGCCACCAGCGTCATTCCATCAGGACGTTTGCCATCGCATCGTGTAATAATATAAATATAGGTAATAATAGTAAAATTTTAATTTATATACATCATATTTTAAAATAAAATCAATAATTTCTCTCTAATTGAATAAAAATAATCAAATGATATTTCATTACACGTTATTTAGGTATATTATTCTACGACTAAGATATATATATATATATATATATATATATATATATATGACCTGTAATTTGAGCATTTAAAAATATTGTAAAAACGTAAAATACCTACCATGCAATAAATATAAATATGATTGAAATTAAATTGTTTAAAACATAAAATTTGCTACTGCTTCTAAATTACTAGTGATATTCTTATGGCTCTTTCATGTACAAATATTATATTAAATACTAATATTTAAAAATAATTATGTAAAAAAAAATTTTTAATTTAAGAATTATTAGGGAATAAGTTCCCTAATTTTGACCCCAGTATGAATACGCCTTTATTTTGAATATTTTCTTAACGCGAATACACCTTGAATAGACAATATTTCAAATAATCATAGCACAGACTAACAAAATTATGAATTCCATATCTGTATCATAATATTTATGATCATGGTTTGCCAAAAATTTAGATCTACCTGCATTTTAAAACAGGAATTAATTTCTTGTAAGCAATTCTTGTAAAATATTCTGTAGTAATATTTCTTTTGTTCGTGTCATATTTGCAGTGCGCAAGTTTGTAACACACGGAAGTGTAACTAATATCTAGGCCTTATTCTGAGCCCATCTAAGGAAATTAAAGAAGTATTATTACTCGAGCAGCCCTACTAATTGAGGTTAGTTAGTTTTTATCGGTTACGAGGATTATTGGACGTGTGCATTTTGTGTTTAAATATATATTTTCATTGGAATATTCAAAACACTGAATTTAAGTTATATGTTTTGATTGTTGGAAACGTAAAGGTAAGTAAATATGTTTATAATCTTTTTTTAATCAGTCAATGACGGACGAGCCTCATTTACATGTGAGTTAGTTTAAATTGAACACTGGTGAGATTTGTAAAGGAATGCTTTTCTGTGCAATCCACTTTTCATGGCACTAACATATTTTGTATATGGATGCTAACACTGTCGCTGTCGTTATTAATATTTTTTGTTTTATTTGTTTTACGAGTGATCTCGGGATTTTGAGACGATCATTAGGTAAGAGCCGTTAAGAAATTTTATTGAATTAGGCGACAAACTATTAATAACTAAATGTTATTAGTTATCTTAAGTTTTCATTCCGCAAAAATTTGTCTTTAACCAATTCGACTCGTCTCACGTCTCGTGCCTCAAGTTTGTCGCAACCATTAGTTGTTGGCTACATTTCTCCCTAACTTGTTAACATATTGTCGCTAACAGTTGTAAATTCAGAAGTTGAAGGCAAGTTTTCGGTAAGTTGGTGGCAACATGTCTGACATCAACTAGTTGGCCAAAAATTCCGGCTATAAGAGATCCTGTCGTAAGCTATTACCTGTAGGTACATGATAGGTTCGCTGTTTCACATCTGCCAGGCGTTAAGTTGGCCTCCAAAGCCCAAATCCCCCAGATTTGGGTTTTAGAGGCCGTCATCTCAACCAGCTCTTATTCTAGTCCGACTTATTTTCTCTTAAGTCTTCTCACGGCTTGAGTGGAGTCAAGCAGTTTAGTAGCCAAGGGATTTGGGTGAGTGGCCAGGCGATCACCGTTGCGTTACTGTGTTAGTGGCAACACAACTAGATGATGACTTAGGGGTTGTACTCGTGTCAAATCCAAAAGAATCACGTAGTTTCAAATCTAAAATCAGATAAAGTATATTTCTCTCTATAAATATTTCTGACAATTATTAACAAAAACTTCACACTTAAAAAATATTTCATACTATCTATTTTAAAAACAAGGTAACAAAATAGTAAAAAATAAATAGTATCTGCAACATTTTGCAGATGGTGCCAAATTAATCTGTATACTTAATAATTACGACATCAATAGTATTATATATTAACTGTGTCAGTCTGTGACTACAAATAAACGTCTATTATCTATGGTTATCTTTGTCATCCAGTTGATACTTACTTTCTTCCTAAAATAAAATAATTTGGTTATATTTGCTTCGTATTTTACAGGACTATGTATATATGTATATATATACTTTTATGTATTTAGGGGAAAGTGGTTTTCTACTACTCGAGTCTCGTGCCTACAAATTGCACCCTCGTCAGGCATCGCTACCTTACTATCCGTGAGCATTTTACAAATTTGCGGTTAAAAGCGGCTTGCCCAGATATAAAGTATAAAAATCTATATGAAAATCCATTTCTTACCTGACTTACAAGTGTACAAAACTGAGTTTTAACGTCCTCTTCATTTATTAATTGTTAGGCTAATGAATATTCTTTTATCGGTAAACTATAATCATTCACTATTAATATTTGTATAAACTATGTATGTGACAACATTTTAAACAAGAATTAAAGAAATGTTTGCGTTCTTTTTGTTGATTCGTAGTTGAAATTCGCAAATTTTTAGTTACAATCACAATTTTTCTTTTCCTCGTAGGTGAGTTTGAAGGGGTCAAAATGCTATTTCACTAGTTAGCCAAATAGTAGTATATCTAAAGAGGCCGAATAACACAACGATATACCAATACCACCGTAGATCCGATGTAGAAATACACACAGACGAAGTTGCGGACACAGTTTTTTTTTTTTATAAGTCTCTACGGTGCTCAGTGAGTCATAACCCAAAGCTCATAACAATAGATAGTCCCCGCTGGGAGTCACGTAATTGTTTCACCTCTTTGGAAACTCCTCGCTTCATGTTGGATAACTACTCTAACAGGATAAACTTCATTTAAATGCTTTGAATTTAAATTTTTTGGATTTTCCTGTGTCCGATAAACAGTACTTTGTATAAATCTTAATCGTAGTATCCTCTTTCTAAGTTTCCTATTCCATAAGACATCTCTATACGTAATCTACATTTAATTGTATTATTATTGGACCTTCATAACTGTCCATAAATGAGCCGTCAATTTGCATTAAAGAGGATTTTATAGGCTACTAGCTGACCCAGCAAACGTTGTATTGCCGATATTAAAATCGCGATACAAAAGTAACTGTTGATCGTAGATGGGTGAAAATTTGTATTTTTTAATGCTGACTCATAATCATACAAATTTAAAATAAAATGTAAAAAAAGAATTGGCGTGGACCTTAAGGGTGGTTTCATTCATTTAGGGGGATGAAAAATAGATGTTGTCCGATTCTCAGACCTACCCAATATACACTCAAAATTTCATGAGAATCGGTCAAGCCGGTTCGAAGGAGTTTAACTGCAAACACCGCGACATGAGAATTTTATATATTAGAGATTAATAGGATATTAAGGATATTCAACGCTAATTGTTTTAAGTATTTTTTAAAAACTTCAAACATAAATAAAGTTCAATTTTTTTTTTATCAAAGCTACATAGTAATATGCCCTAAACCCGCCCGAAAAAAAACACAAGGTGGTATTGTTTGCGGATGACACTTCACTTATATTCAAAGTGAAACGAAGCCAAGTTTTATATGACGAAGTAAACAATGCTCTATCTGACATCGTGTACTGGTTTAGCGCCAATAACTTATTGTTAAATAATCATAAAACCAAATATATTAAATTTACCGCGCCAAATGTCAAAAATGTAGATGCGAATATTTTATTAAATGGAGAGGTGGTAAAACCAGTGGAATCTGCTTTATTTCTTGGCATTACTCTTGCAGTCCAAATTGCAGTGGGGCCCCCATATTGAAGGATTGGCGAATAGGCTTAGTTCTGCAGCATATGCGGTTAAGAAAATCAGATGATTAACTGACACAGATACGGCGAGATTAGTATACTTTAGTTATTTTCATAGTATTATGTCCTATGGTATATTGTTATGGGGCAGTGCGGCCGATATTAATACTATCTTTGTGCTGCAGAAGAGGGCTATTCGCGCGATTTATAACCTAGGTCCTAAAGAATCATTAAGAGAAAAATTTAAAGAAATAAACATTTTGACTGTTGCTTCTCAATACATTTTTGATAATGTTTTGTATGTTCATAAGCACATTGAGGAATTTTCTAGAAACTGTGACATTCATAATGTTAACACGAGGAACAAACATAAACTTGTTATGCCTACTACTCGGTTGGGTCGAGTTAGTAAGTCTTTTGTTGGGCGATGTATATGCTTCTACAATATGATCCCAGAAAATGTACAAAACAAATGTGTTACGAAATTTAAAAGAATTGTTAAAAAACGTTTGTGTGGGAAAGGTTATTATAGCATAAACGATTTTCTTAATGACACCACGGACTGGGATTAAAGCGAACACCCTCAGGCTCTTTAATTATAAATGTGTATTGTACGATATTACATTGTAATCCATATTTTATATAAAAAAAAAGCCCGCTGAGTTTCTTGCGCCCATTCTTCTCAGGTCTGAGGCGGTCTCTTTTGAATGGGTGGTAGATTTTGACGTTCAATAAGTGATTATAAATCCTATTTTAAATAAAAATAATTTGAATTTGAATTTGAAACACTGTAGCAGGATGTTAAAATACACACAATTTTTTCATGGGAAAAAAATTCTGAATATATGTAAATTTCTTAGAGCTCAATACTGGATATTTATTTTAGGTTTAATTTTCGTCGTTGTACTTATAGGGAATTTAATTTTTCATACACTAAAGAAGCGGGCGCTCGGAATTTTATTGAAATTAGTTTCGGGAGCGGAACTTTCAAATAAACGTCTAATTTTGTGTTCGCCAGCTTTGACATTAGCTGTCAGATGGGGGTATTCAATATGGCCGGCCTATTGAATACCCCTGTCGCGAGTGCCTAGGTTGACCAATACAAAAAACTTTCAATTTTATAGCAGCCATGATTATGAGGTCTAGTTGATAAAAATCAAAGTAACCCATCAAGTTATGCCAATATTATATTCAAACAAATGTAAACGCGGGAATGAATCATGTTGTTAATATTAAATGTGATTGTTAACCTATAAATTTTACAGCAAATTCAAAGTCAAATTCATTTATATTTTATTGTTAATATTTAATATAGAATAATTACTGCAATTAAATACCGTTAATATTTAGGCCTTGGTGTTCAGGAGAACGTAGGTAATTCCTAAGGCTGCCTGCCCACTGATGCGGCTAAGAGAGGAATTCAAATAATATTCACTCAAGTGGACTAACGGCCAATTTCAATACCCAATCTCTAGTTTAAAATTATTTAGAATTCAGTTGTAGTTAAACCATGAATTTTAATTTCAAATGTCAATTTTATTTTTAAATTTTTTTATGGATAGAAAACGCTTGATATCTGCCACATTCATACAAACAGCAAGCTAAAAATATTTATAGGTCATTCCATATTTTTTTTCAAAAAAGAGATAAAACATTCAACAGATTTATTTTTGTGGTGCCAAAAGCAGGAAATTGAATAAGAGGTCGTCCGATCATCATTTAAATCTATCGATTAAGCTAACATTAAAAACTTGAAAAAAAATTTGTACCTTAGGTATATTTTTTTAAAAGATACAAAACACTCCAGAGCCAGTTTTAAAAGTTCATCAACTTAAAAGTTTTGCATAATTATTAAGGCGAAGGGTAAACAAAAAACACACAAACAAGGTGTTTTTAGGCAAGTTTTGCGGTGAAAATATAACATTTGGGGCTATGAACACTACTTTGTCCTGTTACACGTACCCTTAAGTCTTACTTGTAGGTTGCTAATGCTTGCTGTTGGTTAAAGTTAATACTCCAGAGCTATTATGAACTACCAGTTTTCTTTGCAGTTAAATAAGTTTTTCTCGGCACGCTGCATTTGTTTCAAATTCAAATTCAAATATTTTTATTCAAAACAGGATGTGAAATCACTTATTGAAAGTCAAAAAAACTACCACCCATTCCAAAGTGAATGCCTCAGGCCTGAGAAGAATGGGCGCAACAAACTCAGCGGGCTTTTTTTTTCATCAAAAATATGTTTTACAATTAAAGTAACATTTACAAAGTAACATTGTACAATTAAACTTATTATTTAATAGCTTGAGGGCGGTCGCTCCATTCCCAATCTGTGGTATCATTAAGAAAGTCATTTATGTTATAGTAACCTTTACAACACCTTTGTTTTGAACATTTTCTGGGATCTTGTTGTAAAAGCATATACATCGCCCCACAAATAGACTTACTAACTCGACTTAGCCGAGTAGTAGGCATCATCAGTTTATGTCTGTTCCTGGTGTTAACATTATGGTTATGACAGTTTCAGTTTAGTATACTACTCTCATAAAAGTTGTTCTTTTAGCTTTTAATTTTTTTGTGTAGGTACATTTATTCAGATTAGTAATCAATAATGAGGATTGCAAGCAATTAAACTGTTTGCACCTGTTAAAATGTTACATTTTCGACGCAAGAATTTTGAAAATATTGCCTTTGTAACCTAGGAGCCGTGAACTCATATCTCGCTCAAGGTCGCCGACATTTAGTGTCGCCTTAATGGTGCTCTTTCAATATACGATGCTGTAAGCGAAATTGTAGTGACGTATCAAAAAAATATAAATAATATTATAAATTCAAAAATTTAAAACGTAGCTAGTAATTTAATATCATCGGTTTGTGTCTTTTTTCTTTTATAAATCATCACACAATCAGATCACTGCTACGTATTACCACATTACTCCGTCGCACCGCTCAGATTCCTCGCTCCAGTCGACATACAGCTTAAGAATTTAATCCTATCGCTTGTATTCGCTCTATTCGAATTAATATTCAACCAACGCCACATTTACATCGTTTCTAATGGCTTTACTTCTAGACAGCACAGCTTAAAGAAGGTGTAAAAAAAGTATAACGGTGAACACATCATGACTCAAGGTTATGGTTAAGCCTTTAGTGCACTGCTTTGCGTATCGTTATCTTAGTCCTCTGCACTCAAGTATCAGCTTGAATTATTTCAAATTCAAATTCAAATTCAAATATTTTTATTCAAAATATTATGTGACATCACTTATTGAAAGTCAAAAAACTACCACCCATTCCAAAATGAATGCCTCAGACCTGAGAAGAATGTGCGCAACAAACTCAGCGGGCTTTTTTTTTCATCGAATAGATATGTTTACAAAGTAATATTGTGCAATTAAACTTATTATTTAATTGCCTGAGGGCGGTCACTCCATTCCCTTTACCTTTACCACACAAACGTTTTTTAACAATTCTTTTGAATAACGTAATACTTTTGTTTTGAACATTTTCTAGGATCTCGTTGTAAAAGCATGTACATCGCCCCACAAAAGATTTACTAACTCGACTTAGCCGAGTAGTAGGCATCATAATATCATTTGATCGCTTCTTTCACGAACATAATCAGCACTTGATTATTGCTGCTCATTTCCAATCACAGGATATATTTGCCGCAACTCGGCTTCTACTGTTTTCACTAAAGAACTCACCATCAGTTTATTAATATTAATATCTCTTAGATTTGCAGTTATTCACAAATGAATGGTTAATTTTTGAATATTGAGGTTTTTTATATGCAATATGAGGTCAAAAAGGCTTCAAGTGCTTCATTAGATAAAACAACAGGTACAATGATAGCGCCTACTTCATTTCATGACTCGCCATCAATCATTTTCGGAACTCTTCGTGCTATTTGCGGTAGAAGACACAATAATTCCGTTGTATGTTTCCACATAACGCCGAATGGGATTTAGTCTATTAGTATGACTATAAGGGACGAGATGAACAGGACGTTCAGCTGATGGTAATTAATATGCACATTACTGTTTCACGGCAGAAATAGGCCCCGTTGTGGTACCCATAATCTAGCCGGCATCCTGTGCAAAGGAGCCTCCCACTGGTTTTAACAAGCAAATAACCAGTATTTGCTTAATATTTTTAAAAACCCTTTATCTACGCGGACGAAGTTGCGGGCATAAGCTAGTCTAAAATATTTCTACTACTATTGAATAGGTTACCTATGCTCTATTATATATGATGATTTAACTTGTCAACTAAACCAAACGTCAAAATTTGGCAGAAAACTCATCTCCCAACAAGTGACGATTGATTTCCCTGAATCGGAACGTAACTTCATCACTATCGACACTGAACCGTCAATTTGTATTACAAGAATACAAAATTCATATAGAATCGAAGATAGCTTCGATCCTGTTACCCTTTTTTTACGAGATGAGGACTACAGGGCCTCACAAATGGTCCGGCTCTGTAGGCTTATCTCGTTACTGCAGATAACTTATGGTTCAATCCTTGTTACAACACTTGTAAACCATAACTTCTTATAGGTACTTGGTTTATACTATTATGCTAAAAATAAGCACAGCAAAAATGCATAAGTAACTTTAAATATAATATTATTAGCTACATTATAACATCTGTGTAGCTGTGAATCAATTAAATATATGAATTTTATGTTATGTCGTTGCATATAATAGTATATTAACCGCAAAACTATTCAATCCTAGTTTCTTATTTGATACATAATGATGTGCAATTTTCTATAGATTATTAGTAATTATCATGTGAGTCGAGACAATAGGTTCCGACACCTATAATTTTAACGTTATTGCGCACAGAATAAGCAATTTGTAAAAGCAAAACATATTGTATAACAGATTCTAGGAATATGAAATATTATAAGATATTTTTATTATTTACTGACTTATTATGTGATGGTAACAAATATGCTATTTTGAATCCAATAGGTATACATTATATTTCGATGACTTTCGCACCCTTATCAGTAATTACTAAGTAGTAATTTGTATTGATTATCTTCAACCATAATAGATACAATTAAAAGAAATACTTGACTATTTATTTATTTACCAGTTTACCACTCCCTTGCACAGGATGCCGGCTAGATAATGGGTGGTACCCATGTCTGCCGTGAAGCAGTAATGTGTAAGCATTATTGTGTTTCGGTCTGAAAGACGCCGTAGCTCGTGAAATTACTTGGCAAATGAGACTTTACATCTTATGTCTCAAGGTGACGAGCGCAATGGAATATGAATTATTATAGAATGCGTGCGCTAGATTTTGTTGGAATATTCCTCCCCGTAGTCACGTTACACCATATCTCAAAGAGGCAAAAGTACTCAAGATGGACGGAAGAAGGCATTTACACCTTGCTGTGTTACTCTTTGGCATAATTGCTTGGAAAACACCAGCATATTTATATCAAAAGTTAGAATGGCTTGGACAGCAAAAAGCTTTGAATATGGATACGAGGTCAGCTTTTCGTATATTAGCTATTCCTAGCTACCGAACTGCTGCGTTTCGGGGAAGTTTTAGATATCAAGCCACCAAGTGCTGGAATGATTTGCCACCTCCACTTCAACTTAGTAATACCATTCAAAATTTCAAAATAAAAACTAAAAATTACCTACTTAATGATATTTATAAACCTGTTTAACTGCTTGTACCTCTTTTAAATTTAATATTATAATATTAACATTTATAGTAACCATAATATATATTAAAACTTATTTATTATTAATAACCTCATTTTTTATGATTTTTCCGTCGTTAAGATCTAAATGATCTTCTTTTAACGTTTATTTTTTTTTTATTTATATACATATTTTTTAAGAGTTAAATTCAAAAATTAGATCTATACTGCATTTATATATTTATATTCATAGACTTATATTCATAATTATAATTTAAAAATTACTAGTCGCTGCTACTCCCAGACTCAATAATGTTGGGGCTACTGAAAACCAGTGCTACATTGGCACCACGCCATTGCAGCTTTTTACTGAGTTAGCTCCATTTGGTGACATTCACTGCCGCACAGTACCTTTTTCGTTTTAAGCTATAAATTGTATTATTTAATTTGTTTTATTTGTTAGTTCTAAGAAATTATTACTTATTTTGGTTTGTATCATTTTAATAATTGTGTGGTGGTGGTTTTTGCTATCAATAAATTTTTATTCTATTCTATTCAATAGTAGTGCCGCTCTGAATATTTGGGTTTTTCAAGAATCCTGCACGGCACTGCATTGTAATGGGCAGGGCGTATCGATAACCATCAGCTGAACGTCATGCTCGTCTCGTCCCTTATTACTATTCATAAAAAAACTATGGACGCTATTTTGACAGCATAGTTCGAGAGTACATAAATAACTCATACTGCATTTGTAAATATTTGGCCAATGGGGCAATGAGGTGTTTGCTGATAAAAGCGACGTTTTTTAATCATTTTGATTACTATTCTTAATTATTTTATTTATTCAGAGCATTGTTAACGTTTTGCATTACGAATATTCAGACGATAGCCACTGGTATTGACCAAAAACAAATATTTGTTTGTTACTCATAATACTCGATTTTTTGAGATTATTCCACCGGGCCTAGGTAAATTTTGAGTAAACATATTCACTGAAATATTAATCTTTTTATCTAAAACGAAGATTATGTGTTGAAGTTTTTTTTTATCGACTTTGCCAAGGATAACTTATCTGTGCTTGCGTCTGTATCATCAGAACTCTAGATTATCCTAGAAGATTCAGGAGTTAGAGTGACTTTACGAATAGGTGCAACAACGGTTACCTATGTTGTATTCCTATCAAATGGCGAGTTCTTGCTTTGAGAGCTGTTCGTGCTATATATCAGCTTAGTTATAGACAGTCTCTCAAAGAAAAATTTAAAGAAATAAATATTATGACCCTTCATTGTCAGTACATTTATGAAAATTTAATATATGTTCACAAAAATCATCACCTTTTTGCTCTTAATAGTGATTTTCATTATAATAACACTAGAAATAGGGGAATGCTTGTAACTAATTCTAGTAGGCTTCAAAGATACATATCTATTAATAGCTTTAAGGGTAAATGTATACACTTCTATAATAAAGTCCCAGCCACTGTTCAGGCATTAGCTATAAATAAATTTAAATGTTTTATAAAAAAATGGCTCTGTCGTAAATCCTTTTACTCCACAGCTGAATATCTAAATGATCGGACAGCCTGGGACTAGATTGTGATTATTTTATAGCGATAGAAATGACTGTACAATATTGTATATTTTTATTGAAAAGAGCCCAAAAAAAGAATGCTGGGAGAGTTTCTTGCGCCGCTTCTTCTCTCTCAGAGTGCCATTTGTTTCCGAAGCGGTAGTAGTATCTGGTAGTTATTAGAAATGACATCAAAGAGAATTCTAAAGGAATCAATTTTGAGAAAATAAATGCCTTTTGATACAAAAAATGCAATTGTTTCTCGTCTTTTATATGTTTGCGGCAGCGATGATAACTACAATCGAGGGAAGCATCCCCAAGAGTAGTGTGTTTTGCATCCACCCGCGGGAAATTTACACTTACACTCACTTGTTTTCACCCTTTTGTTGGTTTTGTTTTGGTTTTGCAAAACGAAGGACGGCATGGATCATTTACCTCACCTTCGTTGATGTCTGAGATAAAGTAATATTAAAGTACAAATATCAAAATAAAAAAAAAATACTTTTGAAGTCACGAAAAAACGATGTGTGCTTACTGACTTTTTATGACTTTTATGACAATAAAGGTGAGGACAATAATACGTACGTACCTACGAAATATAACATTAATTTATTTTCTTATTATTAACAATAATTAAAAAACTGTGTACATATAAATTTCCCTAGTACACGCTCCCTTAGTCGTTACCTACCCGAGCGTGTCAGCTCGCTCTCATCATGTTTTCACTCAAAACCTAGATATAAGTTTTATTCTAAAACTTGTTTTAGTAACAGGCAATGATGTTATAGGACGAACTATAGATAGCCCAGTGGTTAGTGACCCTGCCTACTGAGCTAGAGGTCCCAGGTTCGAATCCCGGTAGGTGCAAACATTTATATGATGAATGTTTATTTCCGAGTCATGGATGTTTCTAAGTATTTATGTACAATTAAGTAAGTATATTGTGTCAAATTAATACCCATAGTACAGGCTATTCCTAGTTTGGGACAAGATAATTTGTGGAAAAGTGCGTCAATATTTATTTATCACTAGGTGACCCGACAGACATTGTTCTGTAAATAATAAATAAAGTAATGTTTTCATCATATCATATAATCAACATCAAAAATTACTTCGTAAAATATGCACCCTGCTTTCGTAATGAAATTGTTTCACAGCAGAACTGTCAAACCGTGCGTCAATAAATTCTCTCATAGAAATTATGTATGGACACATCAAAGGAAAAACAAATTTGTTGTTTTTATTTAATTTAGCAGCATTTTCCTATTTATTCACCTTTTAAACTTTTAAACTTCTAAATTTGCTAAATCGGTCCAGCCGTTCTCGAGTTTTAGCGAGACTAACGAACAGCAATTCATTTATTATATATATATAGATATAGATTTCTATATTAATATTATTATAGGAGGACGAGGAGGTCTTTTCTATTATATAGTAGGTATGCATCCCTTCTCTGTGGTAGGTACATCTATGCTAAGTTACGCAAAATAAAGTAATACTATCTAATATATAACTAAACTACTTGTATGTAAAATATTTATAACAATAACAGCAGAGCTAAGAACAGTCAATAAACAGGTAGCTAGATCTCAATTCACAGAATGTGCCTCAGTATATTTGCTAACTGTGTTGCTTCGAAACATTTATTTATTTTATGTTCATAAAGTGTCATTATCAGACATAATGTACACAATTGAGTCTGTAAATTGTTTACTGTGCCGGTATGGTTCTGTCAGAGAATATTATGTTATATGTAGTAGAAACACAGTGTTAATCGTTCAGTGCTCTTTTTCCCTCGTGGAACGGAGCATGTCTCAGCGAAATGTCAAATTTCCCGCGCGCGCAAAAAGTTCGATTACTTGTCAGTGCTGTAGTGCTTAGTTGATTGTTTTTGGCTTAAAGTTTTTTGTGTTGCTACTGAAATGAATAAGGTTTGTAGTAATGAATGTTGGAATTTTAAATATTTTTAACCGACTTCTAAAAAGGAGGAGGTTCTCAATTTGTCGGTATGTTTTTTTTTATTAAATATGCATTGCTAATGAGACCATCAACTCAAATCAAAATACAATAATTAAAATTAATAATATTATGTTTCTATAAAGAAACTCGATTATTATTATTACTTGATATTATTATTATTTTATAGCAACAGCAATGACAGTACAATATTGTATATTTTTATTAAAAAGAGCGAAAAAAAAATTTCTTGCGCCGCTGCTTCTCTCTCGGAGTGCCATTTGTTCCGAAGTAGTAGTATCTAGTATATTAGAAATGACATCGAAAATAATTTTAGAGGAATCAATTTTGAGAAAATAAATGCCTTTTTTGCCAAGGCAAAAAATAACAAAATGTAGGTTATGCCGATATATACCTAGTTTCAATATTAATATTAATTTATAGTTAGTAGGTAATTATTAAGTAAACTCGTAAACTCAAGTCATAGAAAAAGAATAGAGGGTGTTAAATATAACTCGATCAAATTGAATTACTTTCATGTTTGAATGATATTCGAATCGAACGATCGACATTTAGTTTATTCCTACAATACTTGTTACAGTTAATTTAATCTTAAAGATAATTTTGTAATGAAAAATGTTTAACAAAAATTTTAATTTGGTACCTACTTATAAGTCAGATTCATTAATTATTGTGAATGGTGCGGCAAAAAAAAAACAATTAAAAATGGACGGATATGACTATCAGACTGACTGAATGAAATTACTTACATGAATAATGATTGGTATGTACGTAATTAATTAATCGGTTTGAGTAAATATCTTGTAAAAATACGGTTAGTAATAAATTACGCGGATGTAACCAAGTATAATGTAAAGATATAATCTTCTTATATATAAAATTCTCGTGTCACAATGTTCGTTCCCGTACTCTTCCAAAACGGCTTGACCGATTCTCATGAAATTTGTGAGCATATTTGAGTAGGTCTGAGAATCGGCCAAAATCTTTTTTTCATCCCCCTAAATGTTAAGGGTCCACACGAATTTTTTTTTTAAATTTATTTGATTATGAGTCAGCATTAAAAAATACATACAACTTCAAATTTTCACCCATCTACGATCAACAGTTACTTTTGTATCTCGATTTTAATATCGGCAATACAACGTTTTATACTAAACAAGCTGACCCAGCAGCTAGTTTAGTATAAAATTAATTCTTCTTCTTCGTCGGATTACTCTTGACAGAGCAGTCGTGGTCACGTCGAACTACGAACGATTCTACGCCAGTTATCCCTGGCTATTGCTTCTCTGGCACATGTGTTGAGGGGAGTATTGGTTAATTGCTTTGATCTGTTCTGTCCAGCGCATAGGGGAGCGTCCTCTTGACCTACTGCCGTTGACCCTTCCCTGAACAACAAGTCTCTCTATGGCATGCTCTCCACGTCGCGTGATATGTCCGAAGTATCTGAGGATACGGGCTCTGACTATAGATGAAAGCCTTTCTTTCACCTTGAGCTCTTCAAGTATCGAGACGTTTGTGCGGCGTTGTGTCCAAGATACTCGTAGCATTCGTCTCCAACACCACATTTCTAGTGCGTCAATCCTTTGTCTCTCTCGTTCTTTGACTGTCCATGTTTCGGCACCATATAGTAGTATGGGAAACACTAGAGATCTTACTAACTGAACTTTAGTAGCTTTGGTGATATTCCTGTCCCGCCATATCCTCGTCAACTTCTGCATTGCAGATCTGGTAATAGCCATTCGCCTTCTAATTTCGTCTTCCGAGCCACCAGTATTAGCGACCAGTGATCCTAAGTATATGTATGACTGTACAACCTCGCAATTAGCAATCTCGACTATATCTGGTGCATTGTTTTGACTTCGATCGACAATCATCATTTTTGTTTTCTGCCGGTTTATTTTAAGGCCATACTGGAGGCTGGTATGCTCGATACGATGTAATAATTCAGCAATGTTTTCCTTACTTGTCGCTATTAACGTGGTGTCGTCGGCATATCGGAGATTGGATATGTTTTTGCCGCCAATTGGTATGCCATCTGTCCAATCTTCTAGAGCTATCCTCATAATGTGCTCCGTATAAATATTGAACAGAAGAGGCGACAAAATGCAGCCCTGCCTGACTCCTGCAGAGGGATGAAGTGGGTCGGACGTGACATTATCCACCTTGACTGAAGCGGAACCATGTTCATAAAGGGCTCTGAGGATTTGCACCAAATGCTTGGGCACTCCCATCTCTATGAGGATCTTCCATAGTTGTGGCCATTTAACAGAATCAAATGCCTTTTGGAAATCAACGAAGCATATGAAAGTCGGTCTGTTGAATTCCTTTGCTTTCTCTATTATTTGTCTCACAATTAGGATCTGTTCTCGTGTACCTTTGCCCTTTACGAAACCGGCCTGCTCTGGTGCTATTTCCTTCAGAATATAAGCCTTCAGTCTTTCGTTTACTATATGGAGTAAAATTTTGCTGGCATGTGGTATGAGCGCTATAAGACGATAGTTATTGCATTTCGTTGTAGACCCCTTTTTGTGTAATGGTATGAAAACAGAGTGGGTCCATTCCTTCGGCCACATTCCGCTCACCCAAATTTTGTTACATATGGTGTGAAACATATCTACTCCGAAATCTCCGCAACATCTGATTGTCTCTATTGGAATACAGTCATTTCCAACTGCCTTCCCTCCTCTTAGATGGTTGATTGCAGCTTTAACTTCTTCTCTAAGAATAAGAGGTTCCAAGTCCTGATCTTCCGGTTCAGTGGAGATATAGCTGCGCGAATCAGGGTCAAAGAAGAGCGACTGGCAGTAATTCTTCCAGACTTTCAGAGTATTTTCCAGTTCAGTCACAACCTTTCCCTCCGAGTTTTCGATGGTCCATGTTTTAGAACTGAACTTTTTTGTAATTTCACGAATCTTCTTGTGAAGGTCTTTGGTTTCATGCTTTTCGCCATGGATTTGTATTTCGGTACATATATTTTGAAGAAACCTATTTTTATCACGACGACAAGCCGCTTGAATTCGGCAACTTAGACGGTTCTGCTGCGTAATGTCAGCCCCAGTAACTTTTAAAAAACGTCTTTTTTGCGACAAGCGCGAGAGTCTCGTCCGTCATCCAACGTTGGCGTTTTGTCGTCACGTCCTTCGTTCGGTCAGCAGATTTTGCGGAATCTATTATAATCGATTTGGCTTGAGACCAGACCTCATCTACTGTACACTGATCAGGTTTCTGGTTTACCCAGTTGTGTTTCTGTTCCTCTACACTTTTGGAAAATTTTTCGCAGTCCACGACACTTATACGAGCGCGTTTCTCAGTGGATCTCGCGGCCTTTAGTTTTACCTTAACTTCTGCCTCCAGCAACTGGTGATCTGTACCACAATCTGCGCCCGGCCTAGTAACGGTGTTTTTAACGGATGATTTCCATCTTGACCTGATCAGTATATAGTCGATTTGATTTCGGTAATGCCCGTCTGGTGAAATCCACGTGTAGAGTCTTCTGTGATGGTGTTTAAACATACTGTTCGTAATGGTAAGATCATTATCTGCCGCCAATTGTATAAACCTTGTGCCACGCTCATTTCGTTGACCAAGGCCATATCTTCCTATAACCTCTCGCAATTCATTATCCGTTGTCGTTGCTCCGATTTTTGCGTTGAAGTCACCTGACACCATCAGTAATTCCCTACTAGAAGTCTCATTGATCGCGATTTCTAAGGTGCGGTAGAAATTTTCGACCTCGTCATCCTCTGCCGCACAAGTAGGTGCATATACTTGTATGATGTTTAGATTCACCGGATTAGATCTTATTTTAATCGATATGATTCTGTCGCTATAGGACTTATATCCCATTACGCAGTTGTTGATGTTTTTCGGTAGTACAATTGCTACTCCATTTATACTTTTTGTGTCATGACCAGAATAGTATACGATGTTATGTGTAGTTTCAAAATGCCCATTTCCCTTCAGATGTGTTTCACTTAGGCCACAGATATCGATGCTATACCGTGTGAGTTCCTGTTCTGCAATGTCCAGCTTACCCGGTTGAAGTATCCCACGTACATTCCAGTTCCCGATCTTAATGCCTCTTCTCATTTTAATGGCTGGTTTTCCAGTAGCATTCTTTCCATGTGATGCCTGGTCGCCTACAAACACATGGCTGGTAGCACATTTCACACTGTCTGCCCCGGACGCAGTGCAGCGCCGGGTGCTATTCGGGTCGCATGGCTTCCTGATTCGTCTCTTTGGTTGTCTATTCATATTCATACGTGACTATCATGGGAAAAATAGTGCAGTGGATTCCCCTTGCCTTCTGCACCAGTCATTTCAGAAGTTATTTAGTCTTCAAGGCCGCTGTAGCCTCTTCCAACCGGTTTCCCAGTCAGGTGTATGGTTATACCGCCATTAACTCGGTCGCCATATCCTCGTCTGTTGTCTAGCAGGGAGCACCATGGAGCGGTAACACGCCATACGGCACGCCACCCCGCCGCCATACGGCGCGTGCAGGTGAGGTTGACAATTGGGTCGGATAAGGTGTTAGTTCCGTTCTCCCCTTACTCCCCGCATAAAATTAATAGTAGATTGTTAACCGAGGGTCGAAAGAATCAATTCCCGAGGTATTTAAACGCCCGAGCGCAGAAAGGGCGACTATAGTCCGAGTAGGAATTGATTATTTTACTCGTGTTAAACACTCTACTTTTCATTACGAATATGAGGAATATAAAACTAGTTGTTTATCTAAACTACTTATTGATAATATATAATAATATTAGTAGTACCTATTTAAAATTAATTGACAAATTAGGACAATTTATGTCGATTTTTTGAATTTTAAATATGGAACTCACCGCGTAATTGTTGCGGCTTATTCCGCTGAAAGAAGTTTGCGCTAAGTTCACACTGGCTGTATAGAAAGTCACATGGCTGCAGCATTTTTATAATTTGTTTTTTTTTGCATAAAACTTCACAGCTGACAGCAGTTCTATTTTTAAATTCATTCCGGCCCTTAGGTAGGAAGTAATTTGTATGAGTTGTTCCCTCTCTGTGGAGGGAGGCAGCATTTTCTACCCAATAATCATTAATCAAAACAAAATTAAATTCCAAGTATGAGAAATGAAAAATTATTTACAATTTCAACAACCTCCAACAACTCTTTTGTAAGGGTCCTTAATGTGCATCATTCTTAATTCTGTTCATGTACCTTCTACTTCGCGTGCCGCTCCAACTAGCGAAGGTTGGCAGTCAGCTTTGTAATTTTTACTTATTGTCTTGGCGCGAGGCGAATTAGTTCTGCCGCACGCCTTTTTTTTATGCCACCTACACCTTCTTCCGGCAATTTTTCGTTGTAGAAGTTCGTATCTAAGCACGTGCCCCAAATATGCGACTTTCCTCATCTTGATGGTTTGCATGAGTTCGCGTTTTTGACTGACGCGGCGCAGATCTTCCACATTCGTGATCTTGTCAGTCCAACTAATGGCCAACATACGTCTATATGGCCACATTTCAAAAGCTTCTATACGTTTCCTGAGGTCTTCTTTAATAGTCCACGCCTCACATCCGTATAGAAGTATGGGCCAGATGTAACAGCACAGTAAACGAGTGCACAAGGAAATCTTAAGACCGCGGTTGTAATCTTCAATCATGTACCTTACACATATTTTATTTTACAGGTAATATTAGTTTATTCATAATGTCTTTTTTACACCTCTCATGTAATAGAGTCGTAATATTTATATACTTTGTTTAAAAGTATGTACCAGTAATTGCTTACATAAAAGATAAGATTTACTTATGTTTATTATTGCTGATTGAAGCAATAAACTTCCAAGTCGCTCATTGTTGTCATTGTGTTTGTATTAACACATGCAAGTAACAGTTCATTATCTACCAAAATGCACTTCATTTTTATCGTTGCACGTTATTGAGGATTTTCATCACAGAGTATGACTTCCTAAGGGTTATAGTATAATGACTTTCATTTTAAACGGATAAATATAGTAATGTAGTAGTAGTATATATGTAGTCTTCGTTCCTTTTTATTATGAGCGTAGTTGATGAAATAATTGAGACATAAACCTGTTTCTGTCGTTTATTTACATACATAAGTGTGAACCATGGAACTTGAGTGCAAAGGGACTTTTTCAGCTCGGGGATATTACAACTATAGAAGCTCTTATCTTTCAAACATAAGTCTATTTAATTAGTCTCGGGTTTAAAATTTAAAAGAAAAATGTATATTTATCGTCTTTTCACATTCGTAAGGCGGAAGTTAGGTTTTGAAGGGTTTCAATTCCTCTGGTAATAAGTTATTGGATAAAACTAAATGGCAAAGGAGCAGAAGAAGTTGATTTAAAATATTCTAGGGACATCCTGAAGGAAACTACGGCAATAAATATGTATGGAGAACTTGCAGATAAAATACCCTCATAAGTAGGTACTGCCAGTCGTATGCGATGGAGCCATATACTCTAGCTGTAAGCACAATCTTCTTTAGCAACATGAACATCAACTTTATAACCTAGTAGGCATCTATTAAAAGGAGAACATTTTCATATATGTACTAAGAACACAGATCTTACATAAATCCAAACTAGCCAGTAGCAACTGTTAACGATATTTCGACATTATTTCTTGACCAATAACGATAGTTTGTGCTCATTACCCGACCAATGAGCAGCATTGAGTCAACTCACCTCAGTTGGTTGACAGAATTGTTTTCATTGTCAGTATAAATAGTTATTAAACGTCTACTGTAATAGAACTTTGATATGCTCAGGGTTCTCTTGACTCACCCACTAAAGGTATAAAGTTTTATCTTAAGTGTTAATTCCGTTAAGTTTTATAAGTTTATCCATAGAGTGCGAGAGAAAGGCTCCTTTGCACAGTATGACGACTAGATTATGGGTACCACAACGCCCCAACCAGTTTTTTTTATGTAAATAAGGGACGAGACAAGCAGGACGTTCTGCTGATGGAAATTAATACGCCTTGCCCATTACAATGCAGTGCCACTCAGTATTCTTGAAAAACCCAAAAATTCTGAGCGGCACTACAATTGCGCTCATCACCTTGAGACAAGATGTTAAGTCTCATTTGCCACCAGTAATTTCACTAGATACGGCGCCGAATGTTACACATTCTGTGTTTCGGTCTGAAGGTGTGTCTCAATGTCTCAAGGTGACGAGCGCAATTGTAATGCCGCTCAGAATTCTGAAAAAAAAAAACAAAAAAGAGAGTTAGTAGGTACTTAGATAAAACGGGTACTTGATTTTTGCATTGGGCAGTCTTAGCTTAGGCTCAGTATAATTTTAACTATCAAATGACTATAAATACCAAATCAAGGATTGCGCTAAACTCACAGTCAGCTGAGTCTTACCTAAGTAAAGTCTGAGCAAAGTCTAAGTACGCTTTATAGATCTCAGTCTGAGTAACATGCAAAATGCACCCACCTGCCCGCACTGCCTCGAGTTTATTTATTTATTTTAGTTTACATATTTGGAGAACTTAGTTTTACAATACTTACGTAAGAACTTTTGCATTCTAATGACATTGTAGCTCATTAAAACACGGATAAAACTATTTTTTTTTAAATTGATACCTAGCTAGAACGAGTTCTCGCCCCCAAAATCCCCTGTATACTAAATTTCATTAAAATCGTTGGAGCCGTTTCCGTGATTGAGATTATATATATATTTTTATATATATATATTTATATACAAGAATTGCTTTTTAAAAATAATATCCGGACGACCGAGCCTTGCTCGGATTTTTAAGAATGTACAAAACTTGAACAAAAAAAAAACTAATAGGTCTTCTGGATTCGAACCGGGGTCTTCTACTTTCCTTATCACCCAATTTCCCATCTGAGCTATTAGTCTTGTGTATATTGGCGAAATTTACCTTTGTATTCTAAAGTTATTGTAGCTGTTTCTCACTAAAACGGATAAAACTACATTTTTTTTAATTGAAACCTAGCTAGATCGATTTATCGCCCCCGAAATCCCCTGTACACAAACTTTTATGAAAATCGTTGGAGCCGTTTCGGAGATTCAGATTATATATGTATATACATATATATAAGAATAGCTCGTTTAAAGATATAAGATAAGATGCAAAATATGTTGATGATTTCATAAGTTTGGTTATGAAACATATTGATTATATTAACAGTTAGGACGACACATTAAACCAGGTTTAATAATTTTTGATTTGATAGAATTTGTGGGTGAATTAAATAGGTCAAACTTAGAAAAGCCTTTAAGATTATTTATGGAGTGAGATGCTCTTGAGAAGAATGAGTTTTTTTTGTAATTTGTAGCACAATGGGATATAATATGTAAAGATTTAGGATGTCTTGCGGAGATTCTGGGAGTACTTAAATTTATGTCCTAGAGAAGATGTGGGTGTGACATTATGCTGTTCAGGGGTTTTATTAGTAATAGGTATGATTAAATCAAGCATATGAGTTAAATGCTTATTTTTACGATACAGGGTGGCCGAGAAGTTGACGTCCAAGGCTAAAATTTGAAAGCCTCATGGTGATGAGTATCCGAATCACCCCTATGTATGTTGTACAATTATGCGTAGTTTTAGGAGATAATATTTTTTTCCCCTTTTATCCACTTTTTTCACCTAATTGTGGTTTAGGACTTTTTTCTAATTTTTTTGAACACTTTTAGTTAATTTTATTGTTGATAATTATTAACTACAATAGTTGAATAGTTTAGACAATGCGGAACTAGTTTAGAATCGAGTCGTAAGTTCAAGATAACTACTCCAGCTAAATTCATGAAAATGTTCAAGGTATCGAAAAATTAAAAAAAAGCCTATGGCTTGTAACTATTTTTAGAAACTAACCAGAACATTGGCCATAAAATGAGCCAAATTCAAATTTTAGCTTTGGAAGTCAACTTCTCGGCCACCCAGTATATGTCTTCATAGGTAAATAAGTCCTTTACACATCAAAAAGGGAATTTAAAATAAAACATGCTCTTTAAAAGTAATTACGCGTTGAAACTATTTGTGTTCAAATTCAATGTTTTTCTGAAGACATTATCCAAAATGTATATCATTTGAACGCCGCTTATAATATGATGACAGACCAAATGATGAACACAATAGAATCATCAAACCATGACACGATCGTTGAGAGTGGAAACTGAAAATTATGACGTTATTAACACGAACAAACTACTTCGCTATTTAACAATTTTGTTATGACAATGACATTGGTATTTGAATCACATTTGAATCGTTTATATTTCACGGCTTATGAGTAATCTATTGCTGGAGTAAAATACTGAATTTATGGAGTTTAGGACTGAAAAAAAATTCTAAGTACTGTAGGTAGGTAGAATGTGTTAAAGGTACATTACCGCCTTGGTAAAAGAAGTTGTGTAACAAATAAATACGGACTCAAAAATTTAACAAGAAAAACATCTATTACTAATTTAAATATTGATTTAAACTTATTATCTAATTCTTGGATCTATTGCTTGATAATTTTTAGTAAATTTTTCTAGACGCTATTGCGAATGAGCACTTGAGAGATGAGAATAAGAATTTTTAGGAGCTTTATCATGCATTAGTACGTTGTAGACTAGACAATTAGATATTTCCACACTTGTAATGTGAAGTTGGACAAGATTTCATGACATTGCTAAAGAAGAGGTTACGCTATATGTGGACGGTCGACGTGACATTGCGATCTCTCATTATTCTGTGACTTTCCTACAGATTCGGAGTAAAAAGAGAGATGATCCAATGAGTTTTTAGTCATAAAAGTTTAATTTAACCAAAGCCTGTAACATCCATATATCAATTATACTTTTAAGATAACAATTTTTATACCGAGCAGAAAAAAGTTAAAAAATTCCGTTATGTCGTGCAGATATCAGAAGCGAGTTTTGTGACAACGATAGAAGAGGCAAGTCAAGTTGACCGGTGCACCCAGACTCCAGCCAGCAAGAACGCCAAGGCACGACTGCAAAGGTTCCACACCAGCGATCATCTCTACGAACGAAGCAGACCTTACAGGACCAAGGAGACGAGACCCAAGAGTTTAGGCCTCAGCGAATCCTATCCCTATCTTGGGAAACCACCGAGTTATGATGGCGGCAGTCAGGTTAGGTAAGTGGTTGATATATAAGTTTTTTATGAGGAGTTACTTGCCTATCACCAGGTACGAAAGGCTAAGCAAGGGGAAAATCCATGGACATTGTATAACTGCTCAGCGAATGCAAAAGTCTTAAAATACATTTTTTTAAATCTTATCAAAAGTAAGAAATATAAATCTTGTAGAAAAGCAAAGATAAGAAAAATATAATGTTTGCTCCGACTCAGATACCGTCCTTTGAGTGTTTAGGTCGCGATGTATTTTGCTTATACATAGCATTTTACATCGAATCCAAAGTGTTTGTTTCAAAATCAAAATAAATTATAGCTATTGTTACAACGTAGATCTTCTAACACGATTTGCGTTGGGAAGTAGCTGATGACGGTCACGCCACCCAAACAGTGGAATGGAACAACATGGCTTCTTTCAATATGGGTCCATACAATTGCCTTAAAGGCCAGTTATCAGTGATTCTTTTGGCGATTTAAGAGATTGTAGGTAGGTAGGTGATCACTATACAACAGGCACTCGTATGCAGGTCTGTCTCCTCTTCTTCTTCCACAAGAAAAGGGAAAAAGTTGTGTGGAGGTTCAGAGTTGAGAAAAGGCGTTAATTACTTCATTCGGCAAGACATTTTCACTTTGTAGACCTCACAACTCGACGGTGAGTTGTACATGTTGACCTTAAAATACGAAATCTGAAATGCATCGTTTTGATGGCATTCCACAACCGCACGTTTCGCAAGATACTTACCCACCCACGCAGCCATTCTGTGGAATCAAATTACAGCATCATTCCCGAACCAATACGACTTCCCATCTCCCTCCCTCGACTCCCATCGCAAAGGCGGGTCTCGCATCTCTTGACCTATGTGCTATACGATTGGACTGCTGCTTTTTTTATTTTCCATAATGTGAGCTGTTTGCCCATTTGCCCTTTTATATGAAAAGAAATTGCGTGACTATATTTATCAACATGAGTCTTTAAGCCAATTTTTATATTCGATTGACTACTTTTGCCAATTCGATAACCAATATAAGGAATAGTAGATTGTTAACCAAGGGTTAAAGAATCAATTCCCGAGGTATTTAGACTTTAGTCCGAGTAGGAATTGATATTTTCGACCCGCGTTAAACACGCTTTTTTTCATTTCAAATATGAGGAAAATAAAACTAGTTGTTTATATAAACTATTCATTGATAATATATAATAACTAGCTATGAATACCCGCTTCGCTGGGTCATTTTTAATTGTATACTTATTTGTTAATGTTAATAATCTATCACTACTTACTTCACATTTTTTTCACATAAAAGACACATTTTCTTTTTTCTTATTAATTTATTGATCTTACTTATTTTTACATTAAAATCTTACGACTAAGTAGACATTAATATCTTTTATCATCTAACATTAACTGATATCCTAAACATTTTTATTGAAATACATTATTATATACTACATTTACAGTTTTGCATTCTGGTGCATAAACAAATAAATTTTCTTTCTGTCCTACGCGTGAAAAAGCTACATAGAGTTGACCATGTGGAAAACAGGATTCTTTTAAATTAACTCCACAAAATCGGAACGTCTGACCTTGCGCCTTATTGATAGTCATACTATAAGCTAATCGTACAGGAAATTGTAACCGTTTAAAATAGAATGGTAAATCATTCGAAATTATTGGAATTCTTGGTATAAAAACCAAGTTTCCTTTTTCTTTGCCAGTGAGAACTTCTGCCTCAATGATGTTGTTCAAAATTTGTTTTACGCATAATCTTGTACCATTGCACAATTTTGGCGTATTAAGATTTCGCATTAATATGACTGGTGATCCAATTTTTAGCTTTAATTCATGAGAAGGCATACCAGGTGGGTTTAATGAATTTAAAAATTCCGTTGGAAAGTTTAAACTTTCATCTTGATTCATCATTGTATCTATTGATTTATAGATTTTTTCCTCTCCCGGTATCATTTCCTGTATTTTTTCATTTATTCGTTTTACTGCATCATTTTTTGTAACCAAAATTGTTCGCTCAGACAACCATGTTTTATTTAAATAATTTTGTTGTATGGATGGATAAATTTTGTCTATAAGGTGTTCTTCGGTGTCTACCACATGATATATCTCTTCTGTTAAAATTATTTTACCAGACTGTGGATCTAGTGGGTAGGTGCCATTCCCAATTTTCAAAAGATTGTCGGCAAACTCTTGTGCTTTTGGATCTCCAGTAATTAACGCTCGCATATTTTCTGTCAGTGATAACTTTTCAACATAGTTCCAAAAAATTGATCGCTTTAAACATGCATTTATTTCGTCAGCTGGTGTTGATTTTGGAATAACTGGTAACGTTTGTCTAAAATCCCCTTATAGTAGCAATAAAGCATCTCCCATTAGTTTTGTATTTTTCCGAAGATCCTGTAGTGTTCTATCCAGCGCTTCCAGTGATTTTCGATGAGCCATCGTGCACTCATCCCATATTATAAGTTTGCATCTTATTAAAATTTGGCCACGTACAGAAAATTTTGTGATATTACAGACTGGGAATTCTTGTTCAGCTACATTTAATGGCAAATTTAGTGCAGAATGTGCCGTTTTTCCACCTTCCATTAATGTCGCGGCAATTCCAGAGGATGCCAATGCTAATGCTATTTCATTTTTCACCCGAATTGTAGCTAGGACCAAATTAATGAGGAAAGTTTTTCCAGTACCTCCGGGTGCATCTAAAAAGATTATTCCTCCTGCATTCGTCTCAATACGATTTATTATTGTGTTATTTACTATTCGTTGTGTTCGTGTTAATTTTGGTTCATTTTCTTCAATGTAACGTTGCAATTCATCTTTATTATAATTAAGTTCTTTTGATAATTCAGAATTAGTCACGCTTAATTCGTTTCTTTTAGGAGATTGCACTCCGAGAGTAACTAAAGTTTGATTACATATTGCGAAACATCGATCTTCTAAAATTATCAAAGCTTCATTATAAATATTATCGTTGAATGTAATATTCATATCTTGATTTTCTCTACGTAGTCTTGCTAGAATATCATCACTCATACTATCACGATATTTCAGCCATAGTCTATTCGGATTTGAAGGATTACACGATGTTAGAATTATAGCAAAGAGTTCTCGCAGTTGATTCGCTGTTGCTGTTTCTGCTGCCTCTTTCATTGCCTGCATTGATTATCATTTTCTAATAAACCACGACGCTGGCATGCTTCACGATACGTTTCGCAAATGTAACCATCTACTGTTCGAAGATCTTCAAAAGAAGTTGGTCCACGTACTTCATGAAGTAGTAGACGTAAATAGAAACATTCAGCATTCTTTGGATGTACCGTATATACTCGACCAATAGCTTTATCTTTAAAGACACCTTTAAATCCTTCGACCGAAACTCCTTTCTTTCGTCGATTAAATACTTTTCGCGATGAGTCCCATGTGTAATAACTGGGAACATCTCCATAAAGAAGAGTTCTAGCAAACAGATCACTTCGACACAATTCGAAAAATGCAGTTAACGTAGTATCAACAGGTTGGTTTGCAACTTTTTGTGCTGTTTGATTAGTAAAATATACCCGTTGCCCATTCTCAAGGTGAACTGCTAAGTGAAAAACAGCTGGATCCCTGCCATGAATCGGAAACCCCGATATACGCCAAGCTGCCTCATTACTATTTATATATCGTCCCATTTGATAACTTAAAATTTCATCATATCTATTTTCATTTGTAATTTCAAAGACAGCCATATCACTTCCTTTGTTAATATAGTTACACACATATTTAATTGACTGAACTGAACTGCAATATTCTACATTTATATGTGCATTAAACATTTTCGATAATAACGGATTATAAAGGACAACCCATCGATTATCAATTTCGATTTCTTCACCCCGTACTCTAATTTTTGCTGTAAATCCTCCTTCACTCGGTGGTCGACGTCGGTATTGCGGATATCCATCATCTCCCGTTTGCGTCTCACTCAAAAATGATCTTGGATATCGTTTTGAGCATTTATTATCTTTTATACAGGGTGATTGCATATTAAGTGCCCCGCAAGGTCCATGTATCATTTGTTTCACGATTATTTCATATAGAACAGGATCTTCAACCGGATTTGGGAATTCTGCTTTAATAACGTCATCGATTTGATTTGAGTGAATTTTTTCTTTCAGCCAAATTAAATTGTGTGAGTGTGGCAACCCTCTCTTTTGCCACTCAATGGAGAACATCCAGCTATTAACATTTCCGAAAATACAACTCTTCACAATTGCATTAATGAATTTTACTTGTTTCTGTTTAAACACGCGCGCAATTAAATCATGTCTGTCATGTGACTTTTGTCCAAATTGTAACTCATCTTTAATTTCCTTCCATGACGAATTGCACGTAAACGTTATGAATAAGTCAGGACGACCATATTTTCTCACATACGCCATTGCGTCTTAAGCATATTGAAGCATATGCCTAGGGCTACCAATGAATGTAGAAGGCAAAATTACTAATCGTCCCAAATTTTCAACATCCCCATCATTGGCTACCGCATCTCGTAAGTGAATATATTCATCCGTTCGTAATTTATTTTGATTTAGACGAATAAATAACAATCTTTCTGCTTCTATTTTTCCTTGCATATCAACAATAAACTGTAAAAACAATTTCCGACAATTGAGTATATGATTGTATTTATTCACTCTCTCCATTATCCGATATGCGTAAAATTCCTTGGAAGAAACTTTTTTGTTTGTAGGGCTATTTGTTTGTGGATCAACATGCTGAATATTAAAATGGTAACCGTCTTCACCATGACAAAATATTAGTGGATACTGTAAGGCGTCATACATGTGATGAGTTTCAGCGATGCGTTCCAACTTATTACTTCTTCGTTGTACCACAATATCCCTATAACTACTTTCATTGTCCACCATAACTACGGCTATTTCATTTACTTGAGGTGCATTAAATCGTCTTTCGTGTTCGCCAATTGGCTTTTTATCTGCCCGAATTATTATTTTATAACTATCCGAAACCATTTTTTCCATCGCAGTCTTAAATATCTTTATCAACTCATTATTTTCACGTAGAAAGCGCTGTAAATGAAGAATTATATCTCGACGCAATTCTGTAAAATTTGAAAGCCTTTGATCCAGTTCGTCTTCTTCATTTCCTACAAAGTAAATATGTAAAAACTTCGGAGTATTATTTGGGAGTGACAATAATGATCCAATTTTATGATATACTTGTCCCTGTATTTTAAATACTGGATTAAATTCTTTTTCTTCAATTGCTGCAGTTGCTCCAAATGAAGTCATTTGAAAGCATGCATTGTAATTTCTAATTTGTTGTAAGAATTCTTTAGAATTTTGTGTTTCTCCTTTCATATATTCTAGAAATTCCGGTGGCAGTGATTTTAACTCTGGTAATTTAATTTTGCCACTTGAACAGCATATACTTTGCGTTTCTCCTTTGAATTTTTTAGCTTCACAAAATTTGCATACTTCATTCATTCTTCCGATCACTATACTTGAATGTTCAAAATAATTTCTAGTATGATTATAATGAAACGCCTCTTGTTCAAGACTGTATTTTTCCCGACGTTTTTGACGAACAGAATATACAGTTGTTTTAGAAACTTGAGCCTCCATTTGTTCATTTAGTCGAAGATCACGCATTCTTATTGCATTTTGTATTCTTCTATCATCTGCCTGTTCATTTGTCTTTCTTTTTCTTTGCAATCTTTTTCTGATTCGGTCCGTTTCTTTAGAATCATTAAGCTGCTCTTCAGTCTGATTATTTCGACTTTGATGATAATTTTCTCGAAGTAATGTGAGACGTTGTTCTCTTTCGTCTGTAGTTTCATTTCTCCGTGACATTTTTTGCCTTTTCGATACAATTCGAGAACGTGAGAATACGCATTTACGTTTCGGCATCGTTAGTAATATTTTAAATTTTTTTTTTTTCACCTTTTTCACACTGCACTAAAATAAAAAAACTAAAAAAAAAAGAAACAATATTGTGTATTACACTGCACGTTAAAACTTTTGATTCTTCACTTTAAAAAACACTATACGCTGTTATTTATGTTTATTTAATTTTTAATATTTATTTTTTCGTTATACAATTCTTATAAAAAATCGACTGAAGCACGGGTTTGACATTTCGGCTTATATAGTCGCAAAAATTATCCCCACTACCGACCAAATTTTCCGGATTGTTCTAATAATTTCGACTTTTAAGTATCTCAAGAAATTTTAAAAGTTTCTAGAACGATCCAGCATATTTCTAATCTATCAAAAAGTTGAGATACATTTTGGAGCTTTCTAGATCATTGGAGGAATTTCCAGAACATTCTATATTGATCAGAAAATTAGCATACAATCTAGATCAATCTAGTAATATATAGAACATTCTTAATCGTTCAAAACCGAGGCATATAAATCATTTCTAAAACATTCTGGAATATTCTAGATCATTCTAGAAATTTCTAGGTGATTCTAGAATTTTTTCGAACATTTCAAATATATTTGATCAATCAGAGCCTTGGAATACATTCCAAAGATATCCAAATTATTCTTGGATGTTCTAGATTATTCGATAAATTTCTAGATCATTCTAGAATTTTCTAAATCATTTTTATTCAATCAGAATCTAAACGTAGATTTTAGAACTCTTAATATAATTCTAGAATTTTCCAGATCATTCTAGACATTTCTGGATCATTCTAGAATTTTCTAGAACATTCTCATTCGATTAGAATCTAAATGTAGATTTTAGAACTTCCCAGATCATTTTAGAATTTTCTAGAACATTCTTATTTAATCAGAATCTAAACGTAGATTTTAGAACTCCCTACATCATTCCAGAATTTCCCAGATCATTCTAAACATTTCTGGATCATTCTAGAATTTTCTAGAACATTCTCATTCGATCAGAACCTAAACGTCGATTTTAGAACTTCCCATATCATTTTAGAACTTCCCAGATCATTTTGGAATTTTATAGATCATTCTAGAATTTTCTAGATCATTCTAGAATTTCTAGAACATTTTCGATCGATCAGAACATTGGTATACATATTAAAGCTTTCTAGAACATTCCAGAAATTTCCTGAACAATCCAGACCATTTTAGATCAATAATAGTCACATTTTCAAAGTTAACATCTTTCAACCTCCGTATCTTTTACACCCTTATAATTATCGACTTGCAACCACCATAGTGCACAATGGGAACCTTGTACCTATTGCCACATACAAACACTTTTGGTCTGCGATGCGTAGTTTTGGCTGCAAGGTGAAATATAGGGACACACACCTCCAATTTTATATATTATATAATAGATAGATTTTCAAAGTTAACATCTTTCAACCCCCGTATCTTTTACACCCTTATAATTATCGACTTGCAACCACCATAGTGCACAATGGGAACCTTGTACCTATTGCCACATACAAACACTTTTGGTCTGCGATGCGTAGTTTTGGCTGCAAGGTGAAATATAGGGACACACACCTCCAATTTTATATATATAATAGATATAAGTAGTAACTACCTATTTAAAATGAATTGTCAAATTAAGATAATTTAAGTCGACTTTTTAAATTTTAAATATGGAACTCATCGCGTAATTGTTGCGGCTTATCGCTCAAAGAAGTTTCCGCTAAGTTCACACTGGCTGTTTGGAAAGTCACATGGCCGCAGATTTTTTTTGAATTAGTTTTTTTACATAAAACTCTTCACAGCTGACAGCAGTTCTATTTTCAAAGTTCATTCCGGCCCATAGGTGGGAAGTAATTTGTATGAGTTTTTCCCTCTCTATAATAATCAGATCAAAACATCATTACTTTCCGAGTATGAGAAATGATAAGTTTTTTTCAATCCAGCTATGGGATGACGTATTTTTAACTTGGTATTTGTATGAAAGTGACAGATAAACGTTTTCTGTATTATATTGCATCTTCTTTTCCGTGTGTATTTGAATTGGCGGGTGAATAATTCTAATCTTATCGCACATTGGAGCGACTGTTAGTGTTAGTTAATAAGGTTTTTAATTAATAAATTAAATCTAAAGTGTGAAAGTATTACAGGTAAAAAAGTGTGAAGGTGGTAAATTTATTCCTTAATTCCTCAGATTCAAGGTATCTGCAGTAGATAGCCCAACTATATCAGTGACTCCGCCGCACAGTCTCGAATACGACTATCCAAAGGGTAGCACTCCCAACGGCAGTATCACCCCCAACATGTTGGCCAGCAAGTCTACTGCTACCACCGTGCTACTGAGCCCAGGACTCTTGCAGACCCCATGCCAGTGCAACCAATCCATGAGGGTAAGATTTTGACTAACCAATTTTTCGATCAAATATTATGTACTAGATTAAAGCCTCAATATAGGCACCAACTGAACGTAGCCTTACTTACACAAATAACTAAATACTAAGCCTAAGAGCCCGCGCAGATCGAGAGCGGTCAGAGTTCTGCGTTCTAGTGACCGTTGACCGCCCAAGAGTTCCAACGCACACAAGCGGCGTGCAAGTTCTCGCGTTCTAGTTTCGGTTGGGTCTTTGCACATGCAGCATGTCACAAGAAAGTTCGTCATCCGATGAAGAATTATTGATCTTGTGGAGCTCAGCAGCTTCTAAGAAGAAAAGGAAGCATTGGGTGCACTCAATTAACACAACTCGAGATGAACGAGAAGATTCAGCAATAATTTTCAGGATTTACTTAAAAATGAACAACGATTCTATATTTATTTTTGAATGTCGATTAAGAAACTCCTTTCCCAAACCAATTCAATTAACTTTTCCGTTATTCCAAACTCAGACATCGCGGCGTTCCGGCGTTCTCTGGCTTGGCGGGAAAAGAACTCTTGGAACGCGACGTTCCGTTTTCACCGCCGCGGTCAGAGTCAGACTGCCCGCTGTGTGCGTTGTTGTTATAGACTCAGTAGGTAATCAGTATATTCTAATGAACGCCGAACGCGGAACTCGGAACTCCTGACCGCACTCTGTCTGCGCGGGCTCTAAGTTTTGTATGATCAAACCACAACCAACGCGTTATTATCTGCTACAATCTGCTTTTAACTACTACAGTAACGAACGTAATCAGAAAGATTTCAGAAGAAGAGTCATACCAAATTCTTTGTAACACACTTTTACACAAATTATCTTGCCCCAAACTAGGCATAGCCTGTACTATGGGTACAAGACAACGTTAATTATACTTACTTAAACATACATAAACACATATTCATCACTTGGAATAAAAAAAACTACGTTTAAAAAAATCGACTTCAAAAAATAAAAAGTATCAAATAACTAAAAATTTAATTTAATACACCTCTTATGCAAACCCTTTAATATTAATAAAATACTATTATTTATATGTGCTACCTATTGATAGGTTTTAAGTCAGTGCCGTTTTTTTTAAACGTAGTTTTTTTATTTTTTACGTTTTAGTGTCAGTAAGTAATAATATATTTCGCATCAAACAGAAGAATTACGTAAATCGGATCATAAATCTCAGAGTAATCGGTGTACATACATTTATGTATGAATTCGATCGGTATTTTTTTTTTAAAATACCGATCGAATTGATAACCTACTCCTTTTTCAAGTCGGTGAAAAACATCCATATTCATCATATAAATGTGTGCACCTACCGGGATTCGAACGAAAAAACTGTTTATTTCTGCTCTTGTGTAACGTTTGTTGCAAATTATGTCCTAAAACCAACAAAGCTCTCGGTTTCAGGCGATTAAATTTACTTTCTACTAGTTTTATGGGAGACAAGTTCAATTCCACTACAGAACTGAGACATTAATATTTTACTCAGAGTAAATCTATCAGAAAAAGAAGTATAAAAATACTGTTTAGTAATTATTAAGGAACCGAAGTGTTTGAACAAAAAACATTTTTATACAAAAATAAAATATTTTAGTAAAAAAGAATTGTTTTAATATATATAATAATATCTAATAAGGCTTTTCGCATAAACTTACATTTATTATCAGACCTAGTTATTACGGTATATTTTTTTAACCAGCCTCCTGTAGTTAACATACAGAATTAATTAGCGTAAGTATTCTCCAAATGAAACCCGTTTTCTCAAGACATTTCTACCTGACTAAAATATGAATGAAGTAGATTTGGAAAAATTATTTAGTGACATAACTCTCAGTGTTGTTGGTTTAAGACCGTTTTGACGCATGGTCCTTTTGTATGTTATTATAAAAAAGTTCAGATTCTTATCTGTATCTGTATTATTTTGAAGATTAACGGCCGTTTTCAATAACCTTTAATCCTTAGTTTAACTTACTAGCGATAGACAAATCTATCCTTTTAGGTACGCTTACTTACATTTCAATAACCTATCGACATAAAGCATTGGATATAACTATATTTGACATAAGTATAGATAGATAAGATCCTGTCATTGGTGACAGCACGGTATCCGTAACTAGAGATACGTTATTGAAAACGGCCGCTAGTCACTAATAATCGGTATTTAATAGGTACATTATGTCGTATTTTACGATCCGACACACCACTCAACCAATGATGCGACGAGTTGGTTTTATTCTCGTTCACCGATTGTTTAGTTTATAAAATATACATTTCAGAGCGTCAGTGAGGTTGCGTTAGCCATGCCAGCTCCGGGGTGGAACGACGAGGGAGCGCCTGGCTCTGAGCGTCTGTCTTGGCGTAGGCTGCACATGTCCAGAGCAAAGCTCAAAGCCACCGCGACTACCTCCGAACTACTATCAGGTACAGGGCTAACCTAACCGACAATAACATACTAAAACAACAATATTTATTGAAGAGGATGACAAAAGAGATTACACACGGGTCTGGTAAAGCTCTGTTCAAACTGAGGCGAAAAACGCGCGGACTCGGGACGGAAGTTGCTCGCGCCGATTGTATCAGCTAATTTGTATGGACGTGTTCAAATTGACGCGAGTAGTTGCTCAAGTTGAAGCGAAACAAGGGCGGGACGCCCGGCGGGATACTTTGATCTCACAATGCATGATGTTTCGATATATTATGAGAAGTGTGCTTACATTGTCTTCAAACACACTTTTGCCGTTCCGCTATCACACTGCGAATGATTACAATTCACACACTTTGTTAGAAGCCCGACGAAGTAGTCCTCGTCCTGTAATCGTGTAACACCACTCACACTCACATCACAAATTACACACCTACAATAACACTACACACAAATAGTCACACACTTATATACATCCACACATCTTTGCAAACACACATACATATATCACTGCACTCGCCGGCGAGTGCGAAGTCTCTTCAAACCTAGAGTACATTGGACTAACAGATATATTAAATCGTTAGTGATCTTGTCTCCATCCAGCCTAGTGAGCAGGCGGTCCGAGGTTTCGAGCCTCTTTCCGAGACGCCCCGCGCCTGTGAACTACATTTTCGGCCTCCAAGGCCCCCGCCTGGCTTCGCTGTAAAAGCCTTTAGGGCTATTAGTACAGAGGAGGTTTTAAGTCGGTAGGGGGTGTTTACACCCGAGCCCGACATATGGGCTTCGGGGTCTTCAATACGTAAATGTATTTTACTCCTCTCGAAAAAAAAGAAGCAAATGATATGTCCATGTGTACCTTTAGAACGTCATTGTAGGTATGCAATAGTTGTCCGTTTTAAATAGTGTAATAATTTACACATTAACTTGTACTTATTTCAGGTTTCGCCATGGTAGCGATGGTGGAACTGCAGATCAACGAGCCCACGAACGTCCCGGAGTGGCTGTTCGTGATGTTTGCAGTCTGCACCACCGTGCTGGTGGCCGTCCACATCTTCGCGCTTATGATCTCCACGTACTTGCTGCCCAACATCGACGCCGTCAGCAAGATGGAGCCCGGAGGACCCACGACGGCTCTGAGGGATTCCCCGCACGAGAGGATGCGGGGGTTCATCGAACTCGCGTGGGCGTTTAGTACCGTGCTAGGTGAGATGCACTTTTTTTAATGACAGTAAGGGACGAGACGAACAGGACGTTCAGCTGATGGTACCTAATTAATAAGATTTTTGAAAAACCCAAAAATTCTAAGCGGCTCTACAATTGCGCTCGTCACTCGAGACATAAGAGGTTGTCTCATTTGCCTAGTAATTTAACTAGCTGCTGCGCCCTTCAGACTGAAACACAAAAATGCTAATTATGTTTCACGATAGAAAAAGACGCCGTTGTGTAACCCATAATCTAATCGGCATACTAAGCAAAGGAGCCTCCCACTGGTAAAATTACATTATTCCATAAGGTATCTTATTATTATACTATTATCTTTAGCTGCGCGAGCTTAGAACGTAGGTAATTGGGATTAAGGCGATGTTCAGACGGTGCGACCGCACTGGTTTAACCGCGATAAACGGAGGTGTAGGTTTGCCGATGGATATTAGGGAATTTTTTATCAAATTTATACATCCAAAAGCTAATGTTAATAATAATCAAATTTAAAATAAAACAGATGTAGGTATGTATGTGCAATAAACTTGATATGAAAAATAGTACCTATCAACTGCCATAGTCATCGACCTTGTAACACATAGCTGTCCAAAGAGCATGAATGCATGGTACTGAAGTACCCGCTCCATCTCATCTTAGTCGGTTGACTGAATTGTTTGTATTGCAATGATATAGGTATTATCAGTCTACTGTGCTATTTTCTCAGCACTGTAACAGACAAAATAAAATCTACATGAATAGTCATTTATATATTGTTTGACTATAGAGTCACATAATCTTTTTACCGCGTGATTGTGGGTGGGAGCAAACATAGAACAATTCAAGTGGGCGTCGGAAAACATTGCGTTGAAATTTGTTGCGAATTCATGGCAGCCTATGGAGTAATGATCAAAGTTAAATATTTTTCCTTTTACGTAATTGTCTCAAAGTTTTCTTGAAGTTTGTTCACAAATGGCAAAACGAATATCATTTTTAACATCTGATTTAATAAAATGTGTGTGTGAAAATGTCAATTTGGGGAAATTACACCCAAGAAAACTCACAAAATTTACATAAAATGTGTGTTGATTAACCCATTCTTGTAATGACCGGATTATTAAATTAATTCTGATGATATGTTTTCTCTTATTATGATCTGGTACCTTCAAGAATTTACAGCATCGTTGTATTGTAGTATAACTGCAACTGAAGAATACTGCCTCTGCATTTTAATTCTTGATTTTCATTTTAAAATAATTAAGTCTTCGTCTATGTATCCACATTTCAAGAGAGTTTTTAAAGAAAGTGTAGGCGGCGGCTATCAATTATCAGATGACCCTACTAGCCATTCTATAACTATCTACCATAAACATGTTACTTGCCATGCATATCTACCATGCAACCAAAAACATTGTCAAACCGGCAAAGAATAAAAATGTTATGATCCTTGACTTTCGATGGCAAACCATTTTGTACATACTAAGGAATCAGAATGAAGAATATGATTATCCCAAAATATTAGATTTCCAAAAAGTGCATCTGGCATTTTAACCAGCTGGAAGCCTTATAATAAAAGGCCAAATAATATACTTTTATTTTGGTCTCGCGTTCCGGCTTCAAAAAGTGTACACAATACTGTTACTAAATTAAAAGAATGAGTGAGCTCCGTTCTTGCTTGACTAAAACACTCCAGCGCCGTTTATTAATATACTTTCTTATATTTCAGGACTGTTCCTGTTCCTAGTCGAGATAGCAATTTTGTGCTGGGTAAAATTCTGGGACTATTCCTTCGCCGCGGCCACTGCAGCTACAGTCATCGTTATTCCTGGTAAGATATTTTTGTTATATAGTAGATGCGACGTCTTGCTTGCACACTACTGTTTGCAGTCAGTAGAGATACCCACCTAACTGGCATTCTGTACTACAAGCCTCTCAGTGGCAAAACGAATTCCTTGAGTTCTTATTTTTTTGATGAAGAATTAACTCTCTTATCAGCAACTGCATGTGAATAACTTAATAAAATGCTTTCATTTTCTATTATTCTAAGAATACGTCACCATTGAATAATAAATAAATGATGCAAACTAAAGCTTTACACATATTATGTTACCTTTCCTTAAAGGGCAAATTCTAAAACATTTGAGTTTGCGTTGAAGTGCATTTCGTGAAGAGGCTAAAGATATATTTTAATCAATATTCCATATTCAAGTAGCAAAATTGACGATCATTCTAGATTTTAAAGGGCGGGCTTATCACTTAAGACGAATAAGGCCCATACTGAAACCAATAATTTCAATTGTTAATGATTAGTACATCAATAATTATAAATTATTTTATTTCAGTATTGATAGTATTCGTCGCGTTTGCCATACACTTCTACCACTCTCTCGTGGTCCAGAAATGCGAGACATCAGTGCAAGACATCAGGCAGTTGGAAAATATGAAACGCGATCTAGACACGGCTACCGTCAAAGTTAATATGTACCATTAACTAAAAGGCAATATTTAATTATATAAAAGTGCAATTAACTGAGGCTGTGCTAAGTTCATAAATAGTGTTAGTTACCCTGTAGACTATAGGCAACAAACTAAAGTGATATTAATTATTAGTCTGTTGCAAAATATGAAGATCATTTTCGCCAACTTAAATGTTATTTCTTCCAATTCTTTTATTCTCTATTAGTAATATTAAAGGGAGATTGACCATGATTCGACGATATCCCAAACGTCTTGCTCTGGGGGCGACTAACGTTATTACTTATTAGTGAGCAATTATTGGCAGTAATATATGTCTACCCCCTTTCTCACTCATTTCCTGCCTCGACGGCAATACTGGTTTTATTTTTGACACGTCTTTATGTTGACGTTTGAAATATCTTCAAACCATGAAAGTTTTATTTTCTTACTGTTAGAAATTATTACATAATATGATAATTTGAAAAATCGTAACATAAAAGTAACTATGGTCATAGAAAATCATACAGCAATTGTTGCTCTGTATAAATAGATAATTTATTCATTGGCATGGCGATTTCGAGACAAACTAAAATTTCATCAATTTTTTTATTATATAATTTCAAAGCAACATGTCGTTTTTGATTATTTTTTTCTCGTTATGTTTTATCAAATTATATTTGTAAATATTGGTCTATCTGATCTGTGAATCTAGCCTTTTGAATTGTGTTGAGTAAGAAAAATACTTAAAATGTTTATTTGTCTCACACAACTTTATAAAGAAATTAAAAATAATTAAGAACTTAAGCCTGTGACTGTACTGCAAATGTGTGATTTGAGTTATATTACCTTACGCAACAATCTGATCACTTTTATTCCACTTTTAATATTAAGATAGTTATAATAGATTATAAATAGTATGTTTTATAATAGTTTTGCTCTTTCTAATTCTTGCTTAACTGAACTCAATTAATGTCGACTTAAAGGCCAAAATGTTTCCAATAAATTCCAAATCAGTCTCGATATACCTGAGGCACTGCGCAGACGACTAGATTGTTTCGACTATAAAAGGTTTTTTTTCTTCAAACAAAAACTTAGTGTAGCATCCTCTGTAAGTATTCAACTATCGTGCCACAGTCTACCGTCTATGCATCGCCTTAGATTATAACCTGTGGAGTTTGAAAATTAAAGATATTTTGGATCCTACAATACATTATACATGTGAAAATTATATTAAATTCGAAATGTTTTTATAATAATATGACTGAAATAAGAAAAACAGTTACCTGGGTATTAAAGTTAATTAAATTAAGACAATAGTAATTCAATTCTAGTTCGAAAAAGAATGAGACATCATAAACTTGAATAAATTCCTATATAATCTGTTTTTATTTTATTTTAAATGGTAATTAATGCATATATATGCCTGTTCAGAAAAGGGCCATCACCTATGCGAATAAATAATATGTTTTACATTTCTTCTCGGTAGGTGCGTGTCTTCTTATTGACGTGACAATCGGGGCGAAAGTGCGTCATTTATTAGGTACTTTACAAAGTTAAGGCATGTATCCATTAACAATGTCTTTATAATATGAAAATCCTAAAAAAAAAATTCTAAGGCATTCAATACATATCGCCATTTCAAACTGACACCTACTTGCTTATTTGCTAAAATTAAAATATTTTTTTTTCTCGAATTATCATACTGATCTTCGAAATTAGATCTCATTTGTTTTCTGCCTGATGCAAAACTGTTTTTTTTATTTTGGTTAAATTAGAACACATTAACCATAATTATTTAAGACTCTAAAATTGGACCAATGTAAAATTGTTTTATTCAGTTAATCTATTTATTTATTGTTTAAATATACTTATAGGAGATGAATATCTTTACAATATAAATGAAATAAAATTTTCCGATAAAGCTCTTGTTTATCTTTGTATTTGTTGACGTCATATAAATGACTTTCTTGTTGTAGGTACTAGGTCACCATAAGCACATGCATTACAACTATGTAAAAAAAAAGACGTGTGGCACTCGGGGACTGCCGCGGTAAAGCTATTGCATAGCATTTTTTATCAACTTATACAATCCTTTTCTTTTTTCCTTTCCTTTGTTTTTTTTTCTTTGATATTAATTCAAGTTACACTTTTTGAGAGTGGTGACCGATAAGAAAACAATTTTTTTTCTTTTATTATATATTATATGTTCAAAATATTTTTATTATCTTACAATACATGTAGGTTATTCAGGAATATTAATCATTGAAACTATAGGTTTATGGTAACTAACTAGAATAAAAAACATAACTTTCAGACTTGATATCTTTCTAAATATCTGGAAAATACCGCGTCAATTATTGTGGTTCCATATTTCGTTGTGGATCATTCTTCATTTTCAAATTAAATATTTTCGAAAGAACAGTTGTCAACCGCTCTGATTTTTTATCAGCGAAGTTGATGTTGAAATCACCAGCCAAAATAAGTGGAAATTTATTACCATTTGTACTAAGTATTTTCGACCCTTCTTCAGTGTACTCCAGTAAAGTGCGATGAATAAAATGCTCTACCTCGTCCAATTTTGGATTCGGAGAAATATAAATAATAATAAAAATTAAAAAACGTAATAAAAAAAAAAGTAATCAAAAAGAAGACGTACCCCAGGCTCGAACTTGGGACCTTCTGCACAAAAAGCATACGTGATAACCGCTGTTCCACGGCAACTGTAATGACCGTGGCGAAATATCTATATAGATCTAGTAAGTGGGGTCGTAGGTCATTTTTGTTACGGAATTTCTGGATTCGGTCTCCACGCTCAAGGCCCGCGATAGAAGCTATGCAATAGCTTAAAACCCGGGAAGCCATTTGATGCACATTGCGCACGCTTGATATAAATACCTACCTTAAAATTTTCTCCAATTAAGTAATCTGCATTATAAGTATAAATTTGGGATTATGAGATCAGAAATCATTAACAATAAACAAAATAACCAACACACACGACACCATAAGGCTTTAGCGCCATGTCAACTTATGCAAAAAATAATATTAAATCCCGTGCGATACGATGGGGACAGGCCGCCATCTAAATCGCGCCAGTGATGTCATATCCAGGCATAGATGACAGCTTTGAAATCGCAATAAAATTATAGGGTATAAAAACATAGCTCGACGCGACGACCAAGATGGATCGATGATCTGGCCAACATCGCCGGAATAGGTTGGATGAGGGCAGCGGACGGTCTTCTGGCTGAAACGATGATAATGACGCATCTAGTCGAAACTATACCTTAACAGACAGCAATAAGGTGGACTTTCTTAAGACACTTTTGTAAAAATAACGATAATTTCGTGTTCCCCAGCATTGTAGTGTTGGCTATTGATTGACATATCCATTGCTCTGTTAAATATTATTAATCTATGGGAGAGTTCACTTCAAAATCACTAATGAAAAATACGGTTACGTTTAAAAAAATCGACTTCAAAAATCACGTCACGCCTGGCGAGTGTAGGTACTTACTACACACTTGGCACCGACTTCAAAGCTATCAATAGGTACCACATACAAATAATTATAATAGTATTTTATTCATATTAAAGGTAAAGGTGTATTAAATTATTTTTTTTAGTTATTTGATACTTTTCAGTTTGTCAAGTCGGTTTTTTTTTAATTTTTTAGTGTCAGTTTATAATTAAAATATGTAATCAACCTGAATGAAAACTCCTAAAAAAGCCGTACATATTATATCATCGATATACAAAAATTTTCAAAAAATTAAAACTACTAAGCCAAACCATCTAAAATTTTTATGGGACCAAATGGCATCTATTCTGCATCGAACTAAACTGTACATACATAAAAAAAAATCGACATAATTTATAACCTCCTCCTTTTTGAAGTCGTTTAAAAGAAATATATATACTTGCTGATGTCAATACCTAATATGACGAGGTTCCTTTATCCACCGGGCGGAGGGACGGGGTTAAATAATCATAATTTTATTGATTCTCCTACTGATTTTATTTTTTTTTTGTTAGTACAAAAATAAATATACCAACTTTTCACCTTCTAAAAAAAAGCGCATAAACTTTGACACTAACAACGCTCCAACCCCTCTGATTTTTCTGGTGTTTTGTACGAGAATTTATGCGGCTTTTAATATCAAAAATATAATAACTGTAGATAAAGACAAAGTTATACTTCTCTATTTAGAAAATAGGTTAACAAAATAAAGAAACAAAGAGATTTGTAATTATTTATTTCTTAAGTCAAGAAAACAATCAAATAAACATGCATACAATATTAATTTTCTTAAACTTTTAATAATTATTTTTATTTTGATTGGATTTTAACTCAATGTTTCCAGTACATACTACCAAGCTACATTTAACACCATACTATACTTTCACTGCTTACCGTTAAAAGGTTTACAATAGTGTGCTGCGACAATCACACTATAATATGCATTCAGACTCTTTATACAGCACAGTTGTATTGTAGGTATAAACACATATGTTGTGTTTTAGCAGTTAATGTGTGAATCATATAATTATGACTCTTTATACAGCACAGTTGTATTGTAATATAAACACATATTATGTTGTGTTTTAGCAGTTAATGTGTGAATCATATAATTATGACTCTTTATACAGCACAGTTGTATTGTAGGTATAAACACATATGTTGTGTTTTAGCAGTTAATGTGTGAATCATATAATTATGTACTTAAGTTTATGAAATCTAATTTTAACAACTCTAACCAGGACTCTGTCATATAAAACCACGCCATCTGACTTGGTGTGCATATACTTATTATTGTGCATAATATCTAACATAGAAGACTAATTTGTTTAAAATTTGTTTTAATTTAAAGATTTTTGTAGACACATAAGCCTAATATTTTTTTTTTGTTGGTTTTATATCATGATTCATAAAAATCTTTATTAGTTATAAGTGTCTGTCTGTTTAAAAAAGCTGGTTGCTCAGTTGGGCTATACATCATTATTCTGGGTGGCCGAGAAGTTGACGTCCAAAGCTAAAATTTGAGTTTGGCTCATTTTATTGGTCAATGTTCTGGGAAGTTTTTAAAAATAGTTAGAGGCCATAGGCTCCCCATTTTTTTTTTTTTTTGATACCTTGAACCTATCTTTATATATTTGATACCTTTTTTTGTTATTTTGAACTTACGACTCAATTCTAAACTAGTTCCGCGTTGTCTAAACTATTCATAGTTTCTTATGTGGTTATTGCAACTGTAGTTAATAATTATCAACAATAAAATTAACTAAAACTGTTCAAACAATTTTGAAAAAAAAAGTGAATAAGCGGATAAACGGGGAAAAAATAATTATCTCCTAAACTACGCAAAATCGTAGAACATACATAGGTGTGATTCGGATACTCATCACCATGAGGCTTTCAAATTTTAGCTTTGGATGTCAACTTCTCAGCCACCCTGTATACTAAAAACCTTAGCTGTAGATATACATAGATGTTTTTTATTATATTGGGACCTTTTGTTTAACAATACCAAATCCAATTAAGCTTTATTATTCATGCCAACTCTTTTCTATACAAAGAGGTTACTGAATCTTATAGATATTTAACTATGGGCCTATTTGGCTTCTTACAAATTGCAATAAACTGAACTTTATAACAAATGGAAGCACATGATTCATAGTACTGTTAAAATAACATTCTGTAGATCAGGTTTTATTCTTAGGCTATGATCTCCTATTTTACGCCGTAAGCGACGTCTCGTTACGCCGTACGCTACTTCACAATGCTTACTATATAAATGTACTGTTGTGGTCTCTTTCACACGTTGACACTAGCGTGTTGACGCCGTCCGCGGCATTTCGAACACCGTGCGCCGCGTCTCTAGTAATATTGAACCGTTGCAGCGTGAAGGTCGTCGATCGCGTCACACAAAACGATGAGATTTGATGAAGTGAAAGACGAGTTGTTGATTGAATCAGTAAAATCTTATAATGATGTGACAAGAATCATAAAAACAATATTTATAAGCATCAATGAAAACACTACCGCACGTGACCGCTCGCGAGTAGCCACTGAGCCTCCTGCGTCACGCCAGTCATATTAACCGCCGACGCTGTGCGTTGCGTCTAGAGTCTAGACCATATGTTCTCAACATGGGCGATAACGCCCCCTTGTGTGCGTTTGAGACATTCGGTGGGGCAGTAGAAGACCCAGAGAAAATTAGGGGTCACTGAGATGGCGCAGATGGGGCGTGGGTAGATTAAAAAATATAGTCTAAAAAGGCAAAAAAATACACGAAAATACTCTAAAAAAAACATATTCTCAAAGTGGGCGGTGAGCAAAATAAGGTTGAGAAACTATGGTCTAGACGATGGATGCCACGGAATTGAACGTTGACGCTAACGCCAGACGCCGCGTACGGCATAAAATAGGAGACCATAGCCTTAATTTCATTGGTGTTCATTTTAACGTGAACATAATTTTTTTCTAAAATAAAAATAGAGCCTAAGTTACTCCTAATAACATGAGCTATTATGAGTCCATTCAAATAGCCAGGACAAACAGTTAGACACAGAATTCTAAAAGAATTATTATACTCAGTACCACAATACAAACATTTCAAAAAAGGTGTTATTTTAAAAGTACAGACACTTCAAATATAGTATCCAATAATATATCACAAAGAGTACAGAAATAAACTATTCTAATTGAAGCACAGTTATTGTATTTAAATAAAGTTTTGTTAGTGAAGATTACGACTTACTTGTATTAGGGCAGTGATCTTATTAATAATAATGCTTAGTTATAATCAGTTCTCAATAATATAACATATAAAAACAAACATTTATAAACACTTAATGTAATGATAGACAATATCACATTTCAATTTCCATTCCATTTGCGTCTACTGCAACAAGAACACCATTTTTTCTCATTGTTTCTTCTTCCTTCATATCCTCTGGTTTTATCTTTATTATCTCTTCTATAGGTTTCCACACCACTAGTGACATTTGCGGGTTGGGTATACTGAAAAGAAACAAAATCATCAAAACTTTGTCTATACTGGAGCTCCCACTAGCAATAATCCATTAACCCTTGCAATAAAAGGCAATTATTTTCTCAAAATTGATTCCACAAAAACAAATGGCGCTCTGAGAGAGAACAAACGGCGCAAGAAACTCTCCGGGCATTCTTTTTTTGCGCTCTATAATATATCAAATAAAAATATACAATATTGTACAGTCATTGCTATCGCTATAAAACAATCACAATCTAGTCCCAGGCTGTCGGATCATTTAGATAATAGGATTTACGACAGAGCCATTTTTTTATAAAACATTTAAATTTATTTATAGATATTTTTCAAGTGAAACTTCTTTGAGCAATGTGGGTACAATTTTTACAGATGAAACCCATAAAAATAATATTACTGAAACGAAAATGTGAGACGTTTTTGTTCAAGGAGAGGGAGACACCAAGGGAGACAATTGAGAGAGAGAGTGAGAAAAGGCAAATATATCTTGAAGCACATAGAACATGGAGCGAGAGTAGGAAGACAGTGAGAGAGAAAGGGAGATCAAGAAAAAAATATATGCTATCGGTTTATGTATTTGTTTAGTAGTTAAATATTAGAACTGAGGGTGGCAATTCTGTCCAATAATGTCTTGTACTACATCAAACACAGGTCTTTATTTATTATATTTATGTCAACCTGTATAGCTGTGTGGTTAGCGGTAAGCGATCCTACCTACTAAGCTAGAGGTCCCGGGTTCGAATCCCGGTAGGTGCAAACATTTATATGATATGGATGTTTGTTTCCGAGTCATGGATGTTTAAATGTATTTATGTATGTTTATATGTATTTATGTATGTATTTAAGTATATTGTATTAAATATATCGTTGTCTTGTAACCCATAACACAGGCTATATATGCTTAATTTGGGGCAAGATAATTTGTGTAAAAAAGTGTGTCAATATTATATTATTATTTACATTATCATTAGGATGTAAACAAATAATATGTATACTTTGTGATAAATTTGTAAATCTTATAATACTAAGCACTTCTTCATAGTAAGTAATGTATTTGTTATCTTGTTAATTTAATATATATAAATTACGTGACACGTTGTTTGTCCGCGATGGACTCCTAAACAAATGAACGGATTTTAATGGAGATAACTTCATGGATTGCAGTTTGGTCCAACTTGAGAGATAGGATAGTTTTTATTTCGATTTGGGACCCATAATTATTTTAATTTTCAATATTTGTTTTGTATGGACACATTTTCTATGAGAAAATTTAGTGACGCACGGCTTGACAGTTCCGCTGTGAAACAATTTCACTATAACAACAGGGAGCATTTTTTATGAAATAATTCGTGATGCATTGAAATATTATTGGCAAATTCCTATAAAACAGTATTTGTTTATTATGTACAGAACAATGTCTGTCGGGTCAGTGTTATATATATATTAATTTTGTTTGAAGTTTTAGTATTTACAAATAACATGGGGCATTTTAATTTGCCACTCGTCATTCTAGAATTTAAAATACTAAAGGTATTTCATAAACTATAAAATAAAAATAATTCTAATATCCTCTTTTCTAAAGTGTAATTTCAAAAAATAAAAATAGTAAATAATTTATAATTTTGACAAAGAACACATGGAATTATAATTAACAGTTCATCATTGGAGAATTAAATAAATTATTTTCATAAAATATAAAATAATAATATTTCTTAGATTCTCACCATGAAAATTTTTAATTTAAAAATACAATGTAAATCTATAATAATTAACTTACAATTATATTGTATAAAATATGTAAATTGAGGTTAGTTTATTTTTACTATTTACAAAGAAATCATGATGAATTTTAATTTAATATTCATCATCTGAGATTTTATTCTTTACTAGCTGACCCGGCAAACGTTGTTTTGCCATTTACAGTATAATTCACGCGATAGTTTTATAAGTAATAAAATATTGCCTATATTATAGCCTGTACATCATTTTGTTCTATTGTCAATAGTTTTTGCAGCGCACACAAAAATAAGTTTTCGATTTTACACCTTGTGTTACAAAATAGCAATTTTACTACGGAACCCTAATTTTGAAAAAAAAAAAAACATAGCCTATAGCCTTCCTCGATAAATGGACTACCCAACACTGAAAGAATCATTCAAATCGGACCAGTAGTACCAGAGATTAGCGTGTTCAAACAAACAAACAAACACTGCAGCTTTATAATATTAGTATAGATTATTTAAAAAAAATATCCTTTAATAATTCTCTTCAATTTTTTTTAATAATTAAAATTATTTTAATTACAATTAAATTCATTCAATTCCGTACTTAGTATCTTCCTTTGACCCTTCCTCTAACTTCGCGCAAATCTAAAGCTTTAGACAAGTATAAATGTAAATGAGATTTGCTGAAGATGATATGTTTGATACCAAAATAATAGCAATGAAAATGATAATCAAGAATGTTGTTAGTTGTTTCAGTGTAAGATATATTTTAAATTCTATACTATTAGAGTATGATATAAAGGTAAATCACTGTTTATCCCAGATTACCTGATAGATGATCAAAATAGATATTCATTACATTTTCATTAGAAACACTAATCATAATATCATTATGATAATTGGGAAAATTGAAAGCTATATGTGGCAGGCAGATCGGATCAGCTCCTCCAGGATGAGAGCAAACTGCAAAAGCCTTTGGTCCCCTGAAAATCTACCTGATGTAGATAATTCTAATTTTTAGCAAGTTTGTAATTATTATATTTCTACTATCACATCAATAGTTTATTGTCTGTTTTAATGATATAGCAAATATACATAGTGACCCTTATTATATATTAACATGTATATATTTAATTTAATAATAAGATCACCACACTTACGTATCAATGAGTGAGGGGGGTAACAGTGGTTCTTCTTTAATTTTTTTAATATCCTCCGAGAGCACAATAGTGTGCCCCTTCAGCCTGTCACTGATTGAAGGTTGCTCAAATGATACTTCCATCACATCTTCACTGGCAAGTGAGTGTTGTGTATAGCTTGATGAAATGTGAAGACTACTTAAGTGTTCAGCCATTTTCTCCTCTGTTATCAGTTGCTTTGGTGGGCTGTAATGATGTTAGTCTCATAAGAACTCTTCCAAATAATGGGTAATTTATATAATATATAGATGTATATGCCTGACAAAACATTCAAGATATATGTAATGTATGTGTTAAGGGCATGGGGTTATTATAATATTAAAGAGTAGATTGAGGAGGAAGAGATTTGGCGTAAAGTTCCCTGCATATCACAACTCTCTATAGCCCCATAGCATCCATTAAGTACTTACTTTTGTGCACTTATTTTTGTAAACACTATGATTTTATAAGCTTACATAAATTTAACAAAAATAGTTTCAATAAAATTCACTCCAGGATACATTTAGTCTCTAAATAAAAAAAAATATAACAAAGTAAATACTGTACAATATTTGGAAAAAGAATACTTGCAGAGTGGTCTAATCTTTTTTTAAACCAAATATAAAAAAGGTACTTTAAATAATTTTTGTCTGTTTGTTCTGTATATACTACATACAACATCCTGGCAAAAAACAAAAACTTCTGAATAAATTCTAATTTTGAATGAACAAGAGTTCAGGACAACCTGTAGGCTACATATTACTATTAGATACAGACATATTATGCTGCTTTAAAGCGTCTACGCTAACAACATCGCGGGCAGCAGTTAATTCTATATAAATCATAGTACTTACATTACTGGTTCCATGTCATTACTTTTTCTCTTACAATGAAAATTTGGTTTCTGTTCAAAAGGCATTTCACCTGTGAATTGAACAAGATTAGGTGGCGATTGCATACTCCAGGATAAATCTTGTGTATTCCATGGTATTCCTGACGGAGCTGGCATAGTGTGGGGTTCTGGGATATCACGATTAGCTGTATTTGGAAAAGACATCACATTTATAGGTTGTGGAACAAACATTTGTTTTGCAAGTTCATCTGACTGATTATGCTGATATGCTCGGTATCCGTATACATCCATTTTATTGTATCATCAAAAAATATGGCCTAGCACTTGAGAGAAAGTACACCTTCAAGCCGTATTACAAACTTCTCCGAATTCTCGAAATGAAATATTGAAGATGTTATATCTTCAACAACAACAATAATAATCTTAGCTGCTATGTTATTGTAATGTATAAACCAATTGCGTTGCGTGGTCGACCTTCGACTCGGTTTCAACTTTTCTATTTCTCTACTGTCGGTGTCGCTTGTCGAAATGTTGACTGTCAAGAACCGAGAATTTTCTGGAATCTATGGGTAAAAATTTATTGGACGAGTCGACCAAAGAATATAATATTGTTATATCGTAGCAGTAGTAGTGGAAGCAGTCTCCAAGTGCCCCTTTTAGATAGCAATAGTTTTGGCAGGAGTAGGTGTTGTCATATTATTACATTGACTAAAATTACCCCAAACTGAAATATTACGACACAATTATGACAGGGAATGAGAGTGAATGAGAATGAGTTAAAAACAATAATGAAAAGAAAAGAAATGAACTGATAATTATTTATTTATACTAGATTTGCATAAACTGTGTACGCCATTGGTCGCGCACATAGTTAACAGACAAATAATTCAATATCACGCCAACCGATTTTGATGATTTTTTTTATTGGAAAGGATAATCTTCAAGGGTTAGTTAAAATGATGAATTATTAATAAAATAATATTAACTTAGTCTAAAAATTTAAATGGTAAACTTAAAGCATTGTTAAAATATATCGACACACTCATGATGATGGTCATACATTATAATTAGGTCAAAGCACGGCGTTCAGCAATATATCGTATTCCTGAACTATGCATTTAACTCTCGCGTTATCTGTACCTACTTAAAGACAGCAAGAATCCTTAATAACTAAGAATTAAAATGAGAAAGGATCACTATGTGATGCAACAGTAAAAAAAAATGGCGTGCGTACAAAGTACATATGTCAGAAGTGAAACTTCTTTGGAAAACTAATTTTTAAATCTCGTTTGTATCAATTATCCTAATCTGTTCCCTAAACCAATTGTTTATATCAATATTAGAAATTCTACTTACTCGCGGCCACGCGCTTAACCTGCACGATACATCGCCAGTGCGGAAGATGTTCTACTTTTTCGCAGCCGCGTGCTAAACCTGCACGATACAACGTTAGGAGGGTAGATTTTTTACTTATTCACGGCCGTGCGTTAAACCTGCACGATACAAAACGATTCTAAAGAAGTTTCACTTAAAAAATAAAGTAGGCAACAATAAAGCACTTATTTTGCAAGAGGCTTTGTCCCGTTCTATCTCAGCCTAAGTTGTATATCGCTTGTCCTTTCTGTTTATAATTAAGTTACCGACGCTACTTCTGTAGAATAAATATTCTAAGTATAGTAGGTACAATAAGTAGTTCAGAAACGCTTGAAGTGCGAGATCGCTTGCGTATGATATAAAATATAACTCTGCTATATTTGGACAAAATAACTGCCGAACTTTAATATTGTACGATAATGTTGCAGGTAAAGATTACATATTTCAAGATATTCCAAATAAAATAAACAGTAAAGTCGACAGTTCAAAGTCGTTATTCGATTTGAATTAACCCTATTTCAAGTTTAATTTATATTATGAAATACTATGTATCATACTATTATAATTATATAATATGATCACATAAAATAATTGTGTAATAACAATAGCAACTCACCGAATATTGGATATATTTGTTATTTTTTGAAGTTTTTAACTTAAACCCTCACTTCTGGGAGTAATTGCACCTATTCAATTTGAAAACAAAATTTTTACATCACGTTGTTACGTTAATAAAAGCTCAGTAGAAGAGCGCTTGCACGGAACGCGAGAGGTCGCAGATTCGAGTCCCGTATCGTTCATAAATGCTGTTTTGCAGAAGAGTGGAAAAAGTGTACAGATCACGCAATAAATTTAGAAAATAATTTTAAAGAGAGGGATAGGATATCAGATACTGCTTTGGAAGCGTTTATTATCCAGGTTTGTTATTCATTTTCTGGAATTGAATATTCGGAATCTGATTTTGATTATGAAACCGAATAAGTGAATATTCACAAAATAATAATTATTACTTGTATTATAATTAAAAATTTTATTTTTAAATTAAATTATAATTGTTATTCCCTTTTCTTTTGTTTACATTGTCAATAACGGACTGTATGCGTATATTACTAGAGAACAAAACTCTAAAATAATTAAAATATTAAAACAATTTTCCACATAATTTACAGTGTCGTGAGCCTATTTTCTTATTAGCTATATTTCCCGCTTATTTCAGCTGTCACGACTCGCTGGCCCGACTCTACGTGCTCTGTATGAAAAGCATAGATAAAATTACGGACTATTCGACCTTGTTTTGAACGCTCCTCTGTACAGCTGTTACTGACATAAGACTTTTGTCATTTGACAATTCGAAATAAATAACAATTATTATTTTTAATCAACTTGTTGGTTCTTGGTTCTTGGAGTATAAAATTTGTTAATATAAATAATTAGAACTATTTAAATTTTGTAAAGCTCAAAATGCCTCCTAAAGTTCAACCTCGTGATTTATCGCCATTTATGCAGGCTTTTCGTAATTTTTTGCTTGGGGTAATTAAGTTTTATTGTTATAAAAATGTACATTATGTAACTTTTATTTTGAATGTCTATTAATAAAATGTTCAATGTTCCCATTATCAGAGAAAATTGACCAACCCATTGCGATTTGAACCCTTCGTGGCATCCAGAACGCAGCCACCACCTGAAATTCCTGATGGACCATCACACAAGTAAGTTAACGTTATTACTTTTGTTAGGCAATTTTCTATTTTTTGTTCTTATATTAAAAATTAGAACATTTATAGTATTATGTATAATCAATTATCTTTTTAGATTGGAATTTAAATTTAAAAAGTTTTTATAGTAAATTGGTGTAAGATACCAGTTTTACCTATATTTCAGGCATGCCCACAATTACTATTATACGCGTGATGCCCGAAGGGAAGTTGCTCCGCCTCTTGATATATCTGCTAAACTTCTAACTGATGGAGCTGACAAAACGTAAGTCTAACTTAAACTAAGTTGCAAATCTTGTATTATTATGGCACTATACTGTTATTGCAAAGGCCAGTGATACATAGTACATACTTCAACTTCAAGCTCCTGGCTTGGGGTCTCAGCAATATCCATTCTGGATAGCCACATTGTCATGATCACACATACTTACAATTTCAATATGTAGGCCTGTCTACACAGGGAATGAGACAGGCCTGCAGTTACTTGGATTTGAGTGACAGTCCAGATAAATCTGTGAAAAAATGTATGTTCAGTTTGAAATTATAAAATAATCAGTTTAGCTTGACCACATACTAGATATAATAAAAACATAATACTAGAGAAAATTACTATGTAACTAGTCAATGATAACATTTTGTATTAAAGTGATGTTTTTTTATTTTATCTACTAATTTAAAGTTATTTGAAAAATACCATCATATCTGTCTTGATTTTTCTCATCTGTAAAAATAGGCTAATAAAATATAACCAAGTATCTAGATAACATTTTGAAAATTAATAAGAAATGTATAGAAAACAATATATAATCAGGTTAAGGGATCATTACCAACAACAAGTTAAAATAATTTATTATAGAAAGCAAGTAATTAGCACTCTGCTTTGGTTATAGCAACAGGCCTGCAGTTAGTGGGATCTGATGGACAAGTCCTAACATCCATGAATCTGGGACTTGTATACTTAGTTAAGGCTTAGGCCCTTAAATATACTGTTAGAATAAAAAAAAACAATAATGTTATGTTTGAATTAGGAACCTCTCATTGTTTGTACTTAAATGTATAGATATTCATAAGATTTTCTCTTCTCTTCTGATATTATAATGGAGTGGGGTAACCATTAGAACAGAATTTTTTTTCATAACATTACACAATGTAGGTTTCAAGAACAATTTCTTTAATTCTTCATCCACTTAGTCGAAAATTTTGTGGCCAGACTAATTATGTATTTGTCCTTAATAGGCAAGTGCCATTCTTGAGGAAGTCCTCTTAATAACACCTTGTTCCACAGAATTTGTAGGTCACACTAAATGTTTTTGCGTATCTTAAAAAAACAACATGTTATTACCAAAATATTATGTTTATTGCTTTTCAAAATACTCTCCTTTACATTTTACACATTTTTTACAAACCACAGATATAATAGCATGTTTTCTACATGTTGATTGAACGCTATCACTGCCTCTTTGTACTTTTTCGGAAGCTAAAAATGACTTAGTTTTGTTGGCCGTGTGTGAAGAAGCGTTGTCATGATGTAGGAGAACGCGGCTTTTTTGTCGTCTTTCGCGCACTATTTTAAAACAGCCTGGGTAAACAAATGGTAGATTACCACTCGGCATTAACACCCTTTTGATCTTACGGGTGGAATTGTGCAGATGGCTACGGGTCGTAGCTGAGAAAAAAAATGCGATCATTTTTTTACCAACGTTTCTCGCCTGCCTCACTTGTTGGCCTGTTCTCATTTTCAAACACCCATTCACAAGATTGCTGTTTTTTTTCGGGTTCAAAACAATAAATCCACGTTTCGTCTCCTGTGACAATGTCATAAACAGCATTAGAATGTCAGTGGTCGTACATCATTAGCATCTGTGAGCACCATTCCGCGCGAGATCGCTTCTGCTCCGCTGTCAGTTCATGAGGGATCCAACGACAGCAAAGCTTCCGAACTTTCAATTCTTCGTGTAAAATTTTCTGAATTTGGCTCATACCAATCCCCAATAGTCTTCGAATTGTCTAATAGCTAATCCGCGGGTTTTCTTCAATTAACTTAGCTTAACAGTAGCTACATTATTTTCGTTGACGGCAGTTGGAGGTCGTCCTGCACCAAATTCGTAATGTAAAGAAAATTTGAATGAAAGAGAGCAAGCTCTCAAATTCAGCAAGCCATCGCCTCATCATCAGCCTCATCGCTCAAGCAAGGTGCTTCTCTCCCAAAAGCATTTTGAAGACGATATGATAAAATGATATAAAATCATCGCTCTAAAATCTTTTCGACTTAATTCCATTTTCGTTGCGTACCTACGTAGAACTTTGATGTGTGATAAAAACAATTGACAAATTATTTCCCGCCAATTGTTTTTTTTATTACTAAGAAGGTTGCAACGTTACAAAAAATATAACATTGAAAATTCAAATAGTTTTGATTAGCTAGAAGTGCAAAACTTTTAGTGTGCCCCATGTAGTCCTTCCAGAATCCAGAAAGACTCAGCACCTGGTCATAAAACCATCCACACAGCTGCTCGCCGATTTTACTAGGGCGATTCGGCGCTTATATTATCAGTCATGGTTGTAGTCTTCAGAACTTTGCACTTCTCGGCTCCCCAATCCTTTTGATACGCCCGTTTTTGTAGTTAGATGCTGCATGCAACTGACTCATTAAACCAGGAAATTGCAATGGCACAAGCGTTAAGATCGTTTGAAGAGATGCAAATTCTGTAGCTGTACCAAGAGAAGACGCAAAGGAACGCATCATATCCCAATCAGCTAACTGGCTGCGTCTGGTAGGCACTTTTTTCTGTCCATAAAATGGTTCCTAACGTCGCGGTCGTCGACGAGATTTGGTAATCGTCAGGATCTGTAGTCAGCATTTGGCTATCCACATCTCGGTTCTCGACACTAATCGTGGTACTTACCCTGGCCCGTTAGTGCTGCTGTTGTCAGATGGCGTGACAATCCCACGCCAACAAAGCCTTTAGTCATATTTGATATCTATGAATGTAAAACGATTAGCTATCATGAGGTTTGTATAGCAGGCGAGAAAGAACAATTTAGCAGAATTTTCTTTTCCAGAAAAAGAAGCTGTAAATTCCTAGTGTCAGTATACTAGGACCCTTTTGCCAAAGGTGGCGAAAAACCAAAGCAAAACTTTTGCATTATGAAATGGAGAGTTATGGTCTCTTTAACAAGCCTGTGTTTACTGGAGAAGAACTTTCCTAATGATCGTGTGTGGTGTGTTACATAGGTAGTGTTAGAGCCATATCTAGCAAGTTTGTCATAGACATGACAAACCATAGCACCATAATTGTGTCTAACGTCACAATTCGTATTTTTAACTAGAGTAATACTTTATACTTAGCTTCTTCAAGGCACTGTTTATAACGATTTTATGGAGCTTTTTTTAAAATAGAACAAACAAGCATGCAGGCACTTCATAGTTGATAAATAATCACCGATGCTCATGGTCTCCTGCCACATAGTTGTGGTCTAACCAATTAGGGAATGATGGCTAACGGTAGTTTGTGTGGGCTTGGTTCAACGAAGGCACGTGATTAAGAGGGGAGACCGTTTACTGGTTGTCGATCGTCATTCCTTCTATTATATTGACAAGTAATCATAGGTGGCACTGCAATCTTTTTAGAAAGGACTTATGTCATATCAACTTGGAAATATTACTTCTGCAATTTTGTTGAAGAAGGAAGAAAGAAGTTTCCAGGTGGTTCTGTTCCTCGATGGATATTAACTAAAAATTTTTTTTTCAGGGAGGCAAAAACACCAGCGAGTGTGACACCAACACCTGGTAAAGTTTTTCAGTGGGATAAACATTATTAATAGAAAATTGTTATTATAGTTTTAATATATGCAATAAATAGGTGATCAATGTGTAACTTTTATCTTTAATTTCTCTCCCTCATATCTTCTAAATTCTTTCACCATTAGAAAGCTGAATCTTCACTAAGTGACATAGGCTTTTACATTTTCAAAAAAAATAGAGATTTTAAATAAAAATAGTATAAGTAACCCAAGGTGTGAAAAAATTAATCAATAAATCTGTCATCGCGTGCGCTGCGGAAACTTGATGATAGAACAAAAAAAAATGTTCTACAGTATTATAGAACTTATCAAAAAAGACCGCGATACCATATGTCCAAGTACTATATGCAACTATAACTACTTTTTTAGAAATATAAGTTGATAAAAGTGCCGACAATAATCAAACCATATTATTCATACCTATGTATGAATCTTTATCGCATAAAATACTTTTTAAATTATTAAATCGGTAATTCGCTTCAAAACATACAACGAATTAAAAAATGTCAATCTAAAAAATATAATGCAATAATAAAATATGAACTAAGGGAAATAAAACTTTAATGTTAACAAAAATAAATCTATAGTCCGACTTAATGGACTTGCCACTACCACGAGATCGGTATCTACACAAGTGAAACCGCGAGGCATTGCAAGTATATAATATATCCATTGCAACAGGTGTTTTCCCATCAGTTTGGAAGACTCCTGAAGTTGTCTTAATACACAATAATGGTAATCAAAGGTATCGAAGTACCGACCCGTGTTTGCAAAACAAATCAAGGTGTTAAATGTCCATACATAGTAAACTATTTTAAACAATCACTTATTTTAGAACAGCATGGTTTTGTTAAAAGCAAGATCTTCCAATACAAACCTAGTCATTCTGTCTACACAGACTTCTCAAAGGCATTGGACACTGTGTGCGGCTTATTGGTTCGCCTCTTACTTATCTTATAGATTAGGCTGAGTCACCTCCACTTGTTTAAAGGTGATCCCTCATTACCCGTATTTGAGACAAGTGGTCTTTTGAGACAAATGAGTGACTAATATAATAATATACAGAAAAACCAAAGTGATAGTCGTGGAGATCATTAGGGAGAGGCCTTTGTCCAGCAGTGGACAGAAAAACCGAAAAACTCATTAAAATTTCACTAGTTTATTTTCAGACAAGCACACAAGTTTAACAAACATATTTAAGGTTACAATAAATATATAAAATAGTACTACCTAACTACTATTCTACCTTCTAATATTCAGTATAAAACTTAAACTATTATACATTAAACATTGAGAATTATCAATTATGCATTCAGATATCATAATATAAATTAGCAATGAATGAATCGACTCTAACTCTTGTCAATGTGTATTGTAGAGACAACAGTAGCAAGACGACATTAATTTGAATAAGCTTAAAAGACTTACAATGTTGCTATAAATAATATTGGCTTGAATAAATTTTTAGTAGCTATGCTTTGTGAAACTATTTATAGGACAATCTATTTAATATTTAAATACATTTTGAATTTTTAAACAATCAGCTTTATTATAAGTGAATATAATATCTTTTTGGAGTGAAATAGATCAGAATTAATTAGACAACTGCAAATGTGTAACAAAGCCGCCTTATGAGTATAAGAAAATATAACCTTTTTAACCTAGTTAAACCTATATGTATACACTAACATATGAATATCATTTAAAAAGTAAATCATGTCAATAACAATGACTAAATTAAAATTCGTATCCATCAATAATGCAGTGAAGGTGTTTTTGTAATAATAACAATTCTAAAAAAACACATTTACCTGGATAGTATTAGTTATTTATGCAACTATTGTGTAATGAGGGGTATTAAAACACGAATGTGGGTTCATCACAACAGGAGAAGAGTGTAATAATAGTATCACATGATAATAATAGTAACACCTAATTATCAACAGTTGCATACAAGACTTTATCTACACCCATAATATGAATCATCTATAAAAGATTCTGAAACAGCAGTAAGCTAACATTAAAAAAGCCAGTCCTAGTAACCATTACATCACCAAAACGAGTGTTGTAATGTTGTACTGAATTTCATTACAACACCCAAACGAGTGTTGTGATGTTGTACTGAATTTCACTACAACACTCTTCTGGATGATGTAATGGTTATTAGGACATTGGGTGTTTTAATGTTGGCAATAAGCTAACAGTTTTAGAATCTTTAATAGAGGATTTAAAAAGCATGGGTGGAGTAAATGTTGATTAAGGTTTGTATATAGGGTGGCACTCAGAATATAAAATTTGTATTGTGCTATTCTATGTACCTATTTCTAATTCTGTCTATTAGTATTATAGCCAATAACAATTATTGTTTAAAAAACTTCATTTGCATGAAAACAAAACCACAAGTATAATACCTTATTTACAATCGCGGTCTTAGAATGTTGTTATGGTTTACAATTGCAGTTACATATCAATGTCACAAAGTCGACAATATTTTATATCATTGATTTGTTTAGGTAGATAATATGATCCAAGATATAGCATTTTAGACCTTACTGCGCACACATGTGATAAAGAATCTAATTTAACAACTGATAAACATTTTTAGACCTCGCCCGAACCTACCTATACTTTTAGAGCACACACATTATTGTTATTTTATTCTAAAACTTATTTAATACAATTAATACTTTACTTCTGGATTCTATCCATTATTAACTCAAATATTCATATTAATAAATATTTTTAACATTTATGTTTACAATTCATAGTCTTGGTACTGCCATATTAGAACAATCATAACATGTGTTCTTACTGTGAAATATGTAATACAGTATTACTACTATAGGGAATAGAGTATTTTAATGCATAATATCTTAATCCAAATTCTACTGGAGTTAGTAACAATGCCTCATCGCTACAATTACCTTTACAAGGTGAGATGTGTTTAATTAGGTTTATTTTTAGCAGTGAGCTAATTACCAGAGTCCCTACCTTAAGTTATTACAATTAATTACTATTAAATCATTCTTCATATATATCTTGTGATCGTTATGTGGCCAATGAACATTCAATACCAGGTGTCAGCTCGCCTCAGTTGAGTGAGTGAATTGTCAACTTCAACACACATTTGTAATACACTTTTGAATGAAATACTTTTAAAGGATTGCATCGCGTGTAATTATGACTCAACTTTCAGATCAGATGTTTGGTAAAAATTACAGTTTTATTATTTATTTACCCGACGTTTCTTTGCCTTTGCAAGTAATCATTTTAAGGAATCCCCTGAAATGTCGGGTTGATTAATAAAAATGTAAAACATGTCAGCAAGATCAGTAGAATTATAAGATTCCATTACAGATGGACCATAATTGTACTGTTTTTAGGTTAGGTTAGGTTTTTATACAAAATTGTGGCGAGACAAGCAACACCCTGGCCAATTAAATAGCAGTACAGTACAAAGGGTCCATGTAAAAACGGAAAATTGAGAGGGTGCAACGGAATTGTGTCATTTTCAGACTTTCAATGTTAAAAACCATTAGCCCAATAATTTCACTAGCTGTGGCACCCTTTAAACTAAAACATAATAATTCTTGCACATTACAAAAAGACACCACTGTGGCGGATTTTTATGGCATTCTGTGCAAATAAAATTTGATCTAAAGTAAGAAAATATTACCTAAAACTTACACTGGCTAAAGTTCATGGTAACAGTGCTTCTGTTGATGAAGGTCAGATCTTTGGCACAACAATTCCAGAGACACTTCAATAATCACTGCTCTCCGTACTATCTGGTGTTTTGATCTTCATGCTAGAGAACATTCCAAAATTGAAAACTCTTTTTCTAGGCCGTCTGCGCTGCCTATATCTAAGCCTTTGTCATTTATCTCCAACAACTTCTTTCCTGAACTGCATTGCATCACCATAAGCTTTCTTCACCGCTTTCCTATCTGTTGGTTTTCTGGATTCCACCAATTTCCCTTCATCAATTTCTTTCTCTATGCCGAGCAATTCAAGTTTGTTCGGTGGCAGCCATTGCCACGTTCTTTTCACATCAAAGAAGAGAACCAGGTATACCACTGGCTCATGTGAGAAGTTCTTTTTGAGATTCAAGACATCTTGTGGGGGGACTGGCAAAGGTACCCCATTGTAGATAAAGCCCTTTGGCATTTTTGGATCAATAATCAATGCTGGATACCAGGGATAACCTCTGCAAAGAACAATAATTCTTGATATAGATATTTATTTAACATAAATATTTACTACTAACTTATAAAATTTCGGAGATTGAAAAGTTTTATTATAGAAAGGCAGTAGTAAATCTTATTACTCAACAGTAGCATATCTATGCATTGAGACAGCCTGTAATTGCTTTGATCTATAACTTATGTTATAAAAGAACACAAAAAAAAGAATACTGGGAAAGATTATTACGTCTTCTTGCGTTTCTTGTCTATCCGACCGCAATTTGTTTCCGAAACGGGGATAATCATTTAATTACAACATTAAGATAAAAACAATAAATTTTGATAAAATAAATATTATGCATTGCTTATATCTACTTAATAATTTACGTAATTTATCGGTGAATATAATATTCACCTATAAAAAAGCACAGAGTGGAGCATGAGTTTTATTTTATTAAAATCTGATATCTGATAATGCTATTGCCTTTTAAAGATTTTCAATTCAAATTCAAAATAATATTATATTTATGCTAATAGATTTAGAGTTTCTCTCTGGGACCTTGGAATCCACGAAGTCGCAGGCACAGGCTTGTAACAAAATAAAAATCAAACCGAAGTTTGCCGAAATAGTGGTCTATATATTTAGGAGTGATTGTCATTAACTAATAATAAATAAACCATAAACCGACCTGCACTTAGCCCACACCAGTTGTAGTGGCTCCAACTGCATGCTATTGTCTGTGGTTTTCGCTGGAGTCTTCAATGTTGTCGAACGTGTTCCACGACCCTGTACAACATTATTAACTCAGATAAAACACAACCGATGAAAACAGGCCAGGTTTATTACTTTAGCTTTTTTTATATAACAAACGGGCAAGAGGCTCACGGGATGGGGGAGAGGTGAGGCAACCGCCCATGGACATCCACTACATCAGGTGTCACGAGATTTGCCGGCCTTTAAGGTGGGAGTATGCTCTTTTCATGAAGGTCCCTAAGTCGCATCGGTTTGGGTAAACAGCAGCCGGTAATTCCACAAAGTGGTTGTGCGAGGCTAGAAATTTCTATCAAAACCGGTCCGGTGGTGGAATTCGGCCGCTGGAATCAATCCGAGCAGCTCCTCTGAGCACTCCCCGTGATAAATGCGGTAGAAGATGCAGAGAGAACCCACATCTCTACGCAATGCCAAAGAATCAAGCCGATCGGATATGACCTGATCGTCGATGATTCGAGCCGCTCTTCGTTGTAAGCGGTCAAATGGAAGAAGCTGGTACTGGGGAGCATCCGCCCAGAGGTGAGAACAGTACTCCATGCGAGGCCGAATTTGCGGTTTAAATAGTTGCAGGCGGTGGCTAGTGCTAGTGGTGATAGTGAAGTACTGTTTCGCCTTACTGAGTACACCAAGCTTTTTAGAGGCCAGTTTGGCCTTCTCTTCCAAGTGACCACGGAACAGAACGTCGCTCGATATATCGACGCCAAGTATGCCATATTTAGTGATACAAGCTACGTTTTACACGCGCGATTTGTATGTCACTTGGTGTTAGTGTCCGAGCATTGTTCAAAATATAGGTTAGGTAACTATCAAACTCATTTTTTCGACGTTTTCACAGCTGTCACAATCTATCGTAGATATATCGTATCTAGTAGTATTCGTAGGTATTAATGATCTAAGATAATATAAGATAATAATAATAATAAGATAAAAAAAAGAATTGTCCTTGGTACACTCATGACGAATTCTGGGCTTAAAATCTAAATAAATGAAATATTTTATACTCTTTTTGGGAAACTTGAATTGATTAATCGTTTAATTAGATGATCTTGAGTAAGAATGAATTATTTTAAAATTAATTTCTTTTTTTATAGCTGGTTTATAGTCTTTATCAATACTCTTATTGTCAGCACGGGGATTATAATTTAGGTGTGTATAGATTTTATTCAGGTTCGTCTTTTACCATCTATATATTCAAATTCAAAAACACTTTATTCATGTAGGTCACAAAAATGACACTTATGAATGTCAAAAAAAATATATAAATATTGTTTCTTATTGAATTTACCGCTACGTCGTAAAGGGTTGAGCTAATGAGAAAAAGTAGCAAGAAACTCATTGCCACTCTTTTAAGTCAAGATTTACATTTTAGTTGTTTTACAAATCATTTCAATTACAATATATGCAAAGTGACGCAACAAAAATACTCAAAAGTCAAAAACTGAAAGGCTTACATGAGTAAGTCAAAAAAAGAAAAAAAAGTAAATTAATACTTATAAACACAAGAGTTATTGAGTATAGGAGATGCATCAATCCACACATACCGTAAATAAATAGAGGCACTATGTGAGCATTTCATAAAATAAAATATATAATAAGTAACTTTAAAGGAAATAATAAATATAATATAATAATAAATGTACTATATAATATTATATATGTATATAGTATATTTAAACACTATGTACTTCTTGAAACAGACCATCAAAAGGACACGAAGGTAAAAAAAATATTTATATCAAACAGAGTATAAGAATGAGAGTCATACTTTTATATATATTTTTTTAATTTTTATAGCCAGGTACTTCATATGGCATATTCATATGTAAAAGGAAATTTAAATTTCAAGTTTAGAATACCTATCTATAATATACAAATACTACTACAAGTGCAAAAACTTCTCGAAAGTAATTTATCTGTACGCGCAGACATGACGTCACTATGAAGTTATTAGGATGCCTGTCAACGCGCGGTCCAATCTCCTCCGAAACGGCTGAACCGATTTGTATGCAATTTTGTGTAAATATCGGGTAGGTCTGAGAAACGGCCAACATCTCTTTTTCATACCCTTAAATGATAAGTAACCCCTAAATATATTATTTTGACAATTTTTTTATTTTTATTTTATTATGATTCAGCATTGAACAATACCATACAACTTCAAATTTTCGCCCTTCTACGATCTAAAACTATTTTTGTATCGCGATTTTTATATCATATTCTGTTCCATCTACAAAGCCGCTATAGGATTGCAAGATGGCAATCGAATAGAATAATTGTAGTACGATATATTTGGTAGGTCTGAGAATCGGTTGCATCTATTTTTATTACTTTATATGGCAATACAACGTTTGCTGTGTCAGCTAGTAATTAATAATAACGTGATCGACCTTAGCGAGCGGCGCGTGCGCAGGAGTGAGCGCAGCGCGGCGTGGCATACGGCGCCGGTCCACAGAGCTACCATCTTGTGTCGAGTCCTGCGTTTCATTGCAACTAGATCTGAAACAAATAATTCAACAACACATTAATTTTCATAAAGATAGTCGTAACGTTGATAATGAGCGTGTAAATACAAAATTTTATGAATGATGCGGGACTCGAACCCGTGCGAGTGCTCTTCCAACCGTTCGAGTGACGTATCGTCATAAAATCTTGTATGCTTTGTTCAACTCTCAGGTTGTGGCTTCATCTACAAAAAAAAATTCGTTCGATCATTAAAAAAAAATGGTTTCAAATTATATTTGCTTATTAATCCTAGAAGTGAGGGTTATCACTTTAAAAACATAAATTATATAGCAATACAATTATTTTCATTATTCAGATGTGTAATATTTTTTTTATAAAAATTGACTATTACAAAACCTGTGAGTTGTGCCGGAAGTGGGAAGTCTTATAAAGGATATATGATCAAATATTTATTATATTGCTTGTGGCGGTGGCATGGGGCGGGTCGTTTCCTTCCTTAGAATATGGCTAAGCGAGGCGAGGGTCCACGCACGATGCTCGTGAACGGGCACTACTTGTGGTATCTAGATAATTCTGTCATGGAGTATTCTACCTCATGTTGCTCAATTTTAAAATTAAAATTTATAGTAATAATAATATACATTTTAGAACGTTGATGTAAAACTCTCATAAGACGTTTATTAACATGCAGTGTGAATGGATTTATGCATCTACTGGCCCTACAGCAGTGCCAACTAACAGTTAGTAGCACCCTATATATAGGGCATGACCGTCTACCGTCTTATAAGTCAGAGCGCTAAGGTCGAGCCCAAATTTTATTGAGTGAGTTATTATTATAATTATTTGTGTAAACTGTAAAATACAAATATTTCGGCCGTTCCCAATATACTATCTACAGATAGAGATAAATTATATAATATATTTATTTATATTATTATACAGAAAAAACAATCAAAGAACATAAAATATTCAAAAATAGTACCTTAGAACTAATAAAGAAGAGAACAGAACTAAAGACGGCTACTATCAAAACAAAAGAATTAAAAGAAGAACTGAAATCGGTATATAAAAAGACCCACAAAGCCATCAGAGGAGACTATCAAAATTACAGACGGACAACCTTAGAGAAAAGTTTGCTGAATTATAGAAGTGCTTAAAAAGCCAACAAACAATTAAACTCACATAAAAGTTGGATTCAAGGATCTCAAACAGATTCAAAAGAAAATCCAAACAAGAGAAGACATAATAAATTGCGCAACGTCCTACTACAGAGAACTTTATAAAAAACCACCACATTATTATATGTTAAATGAAACTACCAATGAGAGTAAGAACGAAAATAGAACTTCAACTCTAACTGAAGAAATAACAGAAAAAGAAATATTAAAACATACTTAAAAATTGAAACTGGAAAAGAGCTCTGGCCCAGATAGAATCAGTAATGAAGCCCTGAAGATAGGAGCTGCATTGCTTATCACTTTCCTAACGAGGTTATTCAATATGGTGGTAGAATCGGGAACAGTTCCACATCAATGGTGTAAGCCAGAAATTATACTGCTCTATAAGATAGGAGATCCAAGAGACATTGGCAACTATAGGCCAATTAGTCTTCTATCCAGTTTATATAAGCTTTTCTCATCATTGCTTTTTGGGCAGATTAACAGAAAAAATAGACAGAATGCAACCAATAGAACAAGCCGGGTTCCGTTCCAGTTTCTCCACGATGGATCATATTCAAACAATAGAACAACTGATAGAGAAATTCAAAGAATATAATCAACCACTCTATATAGGGTTTGTAGATTACTTTAAAGCATTTGATAGTATTACTCATGGCTCTATATGGGAGGCATTGACATCATGCATCAATATAGACTACTACTATATACAAGTGATTAAAAATATTTACTTACAAAGTACGAGTACAATACGCCTCGAAGCTAGAGGAGAAGAAATAAAAATACAAAGAGACGTAAGACAAGTAGACCCAAGTAGACTGGAAGGCCAACGGCATATGGATTGGCAATAAGTACCTAAGTCACTTAAGATTTGCAGATGACATAGCACTCTTTGGTAACTCAGCTTCAGAACTCGAGCAAATGATGCAAGCTTTGAATAATGCTAGCAAAAAAGTTGGCGTCATATGAACACCAGTAAAACGAAAATCTTAACGAATTACCATCATAAGTCTATAGAAATAGACTCAAATTAGATACAATTTGTAGAAGATTATGTATATCTTCGAAGCAAATATCTTTTAACTCTAATAGTAACGAAGAAGAAGTAGAAAGAAGGATCAAAAACTCTTGGAACAAGTTCTGGTCACATAAAGAAATATTAAAAGAATCCTTCAGCTTAGAGTTAAAAAAGGTGGTAATGGATAGATGTATCTTACCATGCCTCACATACGCAAGCCAAACATGGGTGCACACAAAGAAAATTAAACATCGGTTACTAACAACACAACATGCCATGGACAGAAGTATCTTGAGGCTCAGAAAGATGCATAAAATCCGCAACAAAACCATCAGAAAAAAAAACAAACCTGACAGATGTCCTTGAACATGCATTAAAAATGAAATGGCAATGGGCAGAACATGTGGCTAGGGCTCCCAGACCAAAGATGGACTCTAAAAGCGACAACATGGAGTGGTCCCTCAGGTAACAGATACCGAGGCAGACTCAAAATGAGGTGGAGTGATGACTTTCTTACAGTGGCAGGTAAAAACTGGCTAGAGAAAGCAAAAAATAGAGAGTTGTGGAAGAAGATGGATATACCCGGATGGGATCAAGATTATAGTTTAAGTAATAACATTAGTTTAAGGTATATTTTTAAGTTACTAACACATTAAAATATGTACCCCCTATTATGAATATAATAGTCTGCTAACTTAAAGCATTGCTGATTCTCACTCTGTCTTCTTCTATTGACGTAAGTCAGAATGAGAAAAACACTCCTTAGCGGCTGTTTAAAGTTAGCGGACCATTATGAATAAGGGGGGTAATCTATAACTCTTGAATAAATATGATTATTATTATAATCTGAAGCTGTTCCAATATACCTGATAAGTCATTCTTATCGCCTTATATTTTGACGCGTGATTTGCAATTTCCATACAAACTTCTATCGACAGAATAATCAACGATAGTTACGATTTTTATCTCAAGTAGGCCAAGAACATAGACTGAATATTGTGAACGGCCGTAAGTGCGTTTAAATTACCAACCCGTTCTACACTACTGTCATTTTGAGACCTAATTGAATAAATGTTGTTGTAACTTTACCCCGCGTCCGTAGAGGACAGTGATCCTGTCCTGTCAGAGGGGTTGTCTTCGTCGTAGTGAGTGCACGACGAACAAGAGTGTGACCACAGACTGCTACTGCTCGAAGATCTACAACATATAATGTAATTAATATTAACTGGCGGTATGTACTGGGTGTTTGCATTGTATAGAGCCCAAACCACCGTAATTAATCAAGCCATTATATCTATGATGTTTTTGTTACAATAGTTATTTATGCAACTGTTGTGTAATAAGGGGTATTAAAACACGAGTGTGGGTTTATAGATATAGTATCACACGAGTGTTTTCATACCTAATTATCAACAATTGCATACAAGACTATCTACACCCAGAATATGAATCATCTATAAAGGATTCTGAAACAGTTAGCTTAGTGCTAACATTAAAACAGCCAGTCCTAGTAGTAACCTAATATCATACATTACTGTTTATATACCAATAAACTAAGTATTAATGATAGAATTATTTATTTTAGTAGTAATTTACATTTTGTATGGTGCAATTATTAAAATTCACTTGAATATTATGTTAAGGAGAAGATGTAACGAGCCAAAGTAATTTGTTCTAATAAACCAGTTTGACGCCAGCTGCCGCGTTTCAATGACGTCCCACAACTAACTAGCGACACAACTCGAAGAGCGTAGGTTAGGCTGATCCGTACTTTTTAATATTTTTTACGTTTTAGTGTCTTGTAATAGGTTGTTCTGTAAACTAGACGGTATTTTATCGATTACATCAGGTTAACTATGCAACGCGACTTAAGATAAAATTTATTTGCATTGAATAGGTTTGATTACAGGATGGTACAGTACAAATATTTATAGTATGCTATTCAGCTTTATACAAGCATGCAAATAGAAATAAAAATATTGATCCCAATAAACAGGAACGGAAAAATGAATCGACTGCGAAAAATATGCTATTAGAACTCTATTTCAGGTTCTTGTAAGATAATGAAATATCGAGAAGAACGTTTGTTAGCTATGAACAGGGGCGTGCATTTCATATATGCCTTTAGGCATTGCCTACCTCGTTCTGAAAGTATTAAATAAATAAATACAGTTACTCAATACCTATATAGTAAAAATTAAGATTAATTTGGTTCCGTTATTCTATATCCAAACATCTATTTAACACCGACTCATTCAATATTTCCTTACGCTAGACACTAAATTCGTACGGTAGGCAGTCCCGATAATGCCTATACGACGCAACGAGTATTTCATACATCTTATTTAGAAAAGAATTGGTCACAGTTAAACGATATTCAGCAATGTATGGGGGGCTAGGTAGGCATGCCTACTTACGCATTGTAGCGAGATAAACCGATTACTCCCGAGTCCCGACCCCACATCTGTCTCACTCGCTCCATATTAGGAATTTATGGCTGTTTCAGTTTTTTGTCTACATGAGTATCATTCGAGTAAATAGGTATACTCATTGAGCAATCAAAACAAGTGAGAGCCCGAAAAAACCGGCAAAAGAAGTGGCAAGTGAATTTATATATACGAGGGCTGCACTAAAAGTATCGGAAATGGAATATTTCCACTGTTCCTGTCATATTAAAATCTTTTTAGTTGAAAACTCCTTGGTTTTAAAAATCGAATACCATTTATTTATTTAAAAAAAGATTCTCGGTCTTGTCACAAGGTGTTTTCAAACTTGTTTAATCGTTGAGAAAATGGAATTGACTCGAGAAAATTCTAGAGCGATGATTTATTATGACTTTCAAAGTGGTTTAACACAAAAACAGTGTGTTGACCGGATTATTTCTGCATTTAGTGATGAAGCCCCATCCAAAACCACAATTTATCGATGATCCCCGTCAAGGTCGTCCAAAAACTGCAGTCACCAAATTAAACGTTGATGCTGTGCGTAAGCTGATTGAGGAAGATCGACATGTGACATACCGCGAAATTAAGGCAACTTTAGACATTGGCATGAGTAAAATACAAATAATCTTGCATGAACAATTAGGTGTAAAAAAGTTGTTTTCTCAATGGATATCGCATTTGCTCTGTGAAGAGCAAAAAGCGGCTCGCGTTACTTGGTGCGTCAGAACTCTCGAAAGATTCCACGCAGGATCCTCAAATGCTGTATACAACATCGTATCAGGTGACGAATCTTGGATATACGCGTACCCGAAACAAAAAACCAGTCACGAGTTTGGGTTTTGGAAAATGAGTTAAAGCCAACAAAAATTGTTCGTTCACGGAGTGTTGCAAAAAAATGGTGGCCACGTTTGTCTCCAAAACCAGAATGGTATGCTAGCATTTGTTTGCCACAGGTCGTTTCTGAACTTCGTAAAGAGAACTGCAACCGCCGCATCATCCTCCATCACGACAATGCAAGTTCTCACGCCGCGCACAGAACAAATAAGTTTTTAGAGCAAGAAAACATAGAATTATTAGACCATCCGCCATACAGCCCCGGCCTAAGCCCTAATGATATCTATACTTTCACTAAAATAAAGAATAAATTGCGTGGTCAGAGATTTTCATCACCTGAAGAAGCTGTGGACGCCTACAAAACGGCCATTATGGAGACCCCAACTTCCGAATGGAATGGTTGCTTCAATGATTGGTTCCATCGTATGGAAAAATGTGTCCAATTTCGCGGAGAATACTTCGAAAAGCAATAAATACGGTTTTAAATAGTAATGTTGTGTCACTTCCTTGATTACCGATACTTTTAGTGCAGCCCTCGTATTATCAGGTATAATAATATCTAGAAAAGTTATAGGATAGTATTAAAATTATCAATTTCAATAATAAAATTATAGGTATTATGTATTCAATATCATAAATGCATGAAATTTTAGGTTTAACAGTAAGTGATTGCAGTATGGGTGTTTACCGCTAGATGGCGGTAAAAATAAAAATATGTGTAATCTTAGCTTTTATAGAATTTTAATAACAAATATTTTTTGTTAAAAAAAACAAGCAAACTTAGCTATTGAGATAAAATAGGAGAGCAGTTTAAGGTATACTTGTACCTTGAATGACACAAACTAAAATATTAGCTTGACCATATGGTACGGAAACTACATGCGAAACACAAACTTCAATAATATGTACATCTCAAAACCTAGTACTGTCAGACTAAAGCACAGATCTACGACAAGATAGATCTTCAGTGCTTACCTTGCTAGAAAACCAATGCACACCACACTGACTATGAATGACAGGTAGACCCACTTATCAGGACACGGGCTAATAAGAATCTATTATCAACCTAAATGAAACTTGATGTAAAAACTGTACACAAAATAAAATTACATCGTCCACGTAAATCTGAATGTTCATTAAATGAAAACTACTGGGCCAAAATATGTGGCATGTGATATTTTTATGGGAACAAATGGCAACTATACCATCAAACTAAAAAATAATCACGTAAATCTGTTAAAAATAAAATAACAAAAAACTTTCCAATCGAATTGGGAACCCCGTCCTTTTTTAATTCCTCGTTTAATAATAATAATTAATATGGCATCCGCATTATTAATTTTTTCAAAACATAATCAAAATCACGAATTGTATTTTGTCCACAGAAAATAATAAACGCTGATAATGCAATGGCTTATATCTTTAATCCTTTTAAAATTGAAGCTTGATGTGTGAGATAAGTGATATATTATATAAGTAACATACCACTCCTCAAAAATTACATAATATTGTTTTAATTTGATTTAATTTACTGTCACTGTGAATTAAAAATATATTCTATGAAAATCTATGAAACTTTTAATAAATATGATCAAGGCGTTGTAAACGTTGCTAGTGCCATCTATGATACCAACTCGTCCAAAGTGGTTTCGTTTCGTGCGTTTATTTTGTCGGGGCAGTATCGTGACCTAACTTTTATCATCTGAATAAACAATATCAGAATATTGTATATCACAGACCTAACCACCTTTGTGAGCAATAATTGAGTGCATAAGAAATTCGATAATCTGTTACAATTAAAAAAAATAAGTATAACTTGTAGTACCGAAAGATAGAAGAAATTCATATCTAGGTTTTAACAATACACTGCTGAAATGATACGACGATGATATGAAATGTACCCTCTCGGGTACACTCGGCGGTCCCGAGTTCACACGATCCAGCCTTTCACCTTAGAGCGTGACGGATCAGTCTAATTTACTAACTACGAAAAAATGTGTGTGCCAAAAGAAGTTTTCACTTCGAAATTTTTTTCATACGAATGCCGGATACATGACTGAGAAAATACTCATAATGGCTTCTGACAAATTATTTCGCGAATTCGGAATAACCTGCACGAAGTGATACCTGTGTGCGTGACGTTGCTCTGGAGGACCGCCACACAACCACTTTCGATTTTTTCGGCGTGACATGGTCTAAACACGCGTGCTCACGTCACGTTAAGCATTTGGTGTGACCAGGTTCTTAATCGTTAAAAGTGATGGGAATAATATTCATAATAGGAACATATTATGATTAGGACATAGGGATATACGAACCTTGAGAGGGCTAGGTCACTGTCAGAGCCAACTTCTCCGGGAGGTCCGCGGTACTGCATGAAAGAGGCCGGCACTGGTGTTTTACTATCAGCCAGCGCTGATCTGTGAACGATACAATATATTATCACTGCAAAGTATATAACAAAGTAGTTCTTTGCTGTCTGTCTGTATTTCCACTATTGTATACAAATATACAATACCAGTTGTGAGGTCAATCACTTAAAAATACCTAAATATTATTGTTTATGAGTTGCACTGCAACCGCGGTCTTAAGATTTCCTTGCGCACTCGTTTACTGCGCTGTTACATCTGGCCCATACTTCTATACGGATGTGAGGCGTGGACTATTAAAGAAGACCTCAGGAAAAGTATAGAAGCTTTTGAAATGTGGCCATATAGACGTATGTTGGCCATTAGTTGGACTGACAAGATCACGAATGTGGAAGATCTGCGCCGCGTCAGTCAAAAACGCGAACTCATGCAAACCATCAAGATGAGGAAAGTCGCATATTTGGGGCACGAGTGGTACGAACTCTTACATCTCATCATGGTGGGAAAAGTTGCCGGAAAAAGAGGCGTAGGTCGCAGAGAAAAGTCTAAGCTGCGCAATATCCAACAGTGAACAGGATACACGAGTGCGGCAGAACTTTTTCGCCTATCGAAGACCAAAAACTTAAAATTACAAAGCTGACTGGCAACCTTCGCTAGTCGGAGACGCACGTAAAGAAGAAGAAGAAGAGTTACACAACAACATTCCTTTTTTTGGCAGGATCTCATTTTGTTGGTGAGCTTATAAAGCGTGATAGTTAGTCGCGAGCCTGTATACCTACATTCACACAAGAATCCTGTTTGCAGTGTCCGGGAGAAAAAACCCAACCGTTTGATAACATAAAGAATGTATTTAGGTTATTACTTTTTAGTGTTGCCACTCTCTGTATCCACGCTACACTGCACCGTTCGAATCGTTTTTCGTGTCGCACTTATCGTGCGAATGATATCACTGAATGATATTAAAAATTTATTGAAGTAGGCGTTGCTTTGCGGAAATCCATAATTATACAAATGATTTGAGTTTTCTTTAGTGTTAATTCGCCAAAATCTGGCGAGACAACACTTCCTGAGGATGCCTCGTGTAGAGGCAAAATACGTGTCGAATTGTTTAAAGACAAATATTGGCGGAATTAACAATAAAGAAAACTCAAATCATTTGTATGATTATGGATTTCCGCAAAGTAACGGCTACTTCAATAAATATGTAATAGATCAAGTAACTCAACATGGTAACAATAATCGTAAACAATAGGTATTTTGGATTTATATAACATTTCTGTGTTTCTAATGTGGTATGTGAAAGTGATCGCCCTTTGTAAGTTAGATGCACATACCTGAACAGATCTGGTGAGGAGGCAGCCTTAACTTTGTCCTGCTTCCTGGGTCTGCCTCGGCCTTTCTTCCGTGGAGTCTGCTCCTGGACTGAAGCTAGATTATCCGACAGTGTAGGCAGTGTTGCTGGAATTATTCATTGTTAATTACATTTTAAATATTTATTAATCTTATACAAGGTATTATTCACTTGTTATATCTGGCTCACAAAAGATTCAATAGTATTAATAGCCTATTCCATACTCAAATATCTAATCTATTCAAAGAATCTTGTGGCTTACTTAACAATAAAATACTAATATACTTTAAAGTCAAACTACCAGCTAAACACTAAGTTACATTAATTTTGACTTCATTATAAAACGCTAACATTAAATTGATATTGGTCAATGCATAATAGATAATGTTAACTTTATGTTTGTAATAGTATTTATAATTATGTACTATGTGAAGTGCCTAATTAATAAAAATACTTTTAGTTTGGTTGTATGTTGAAGAAAGTTCTTTGAAAACCTCAATGTACAGGAGTGCCAGATATCCAGGTGATGAAGATGACATCCAAGTTTGTGGCAAGTCGTGCGAAGGTGAATTCGGCGGCAGGGATTAGGTCAAAAAGCTTGTGTCTTCTGGGGGTAAAGTCAACCTTGTTAAATTTAACCCCGACGCCACTAAATGCGACATAAATGTGTATTAATTATCATCTAATCTGTTTTATTTGTGTTTCTTCTGTATCATTATATAAATATTGTGTTTGTTGCAAATACGTTTGTTGTCAAGAGAGGACTCTATAGAAGACACAAGTTTCTTCCGGCAATGATCGACGATTTTCATTAGATTAGGTTCAAAAGAACATTGTATGAACAAGTAATTACTATAAGGTTATAAAGTATTGCTGTTAGTGTCGTTAGCTCTGACTGTACGGACAAAAACCCCTTCAAGAGAAAGTAATAGAAAAATACCGTCAGATCCGAAGCTCTTCGGCGGCGTTGAAGACGAGATCGTGGACGGTGGTACCAACAAGGTCGACTTCCGGAGACCGCCGAGCAGGCTGAGACCTGACAAGAGAAATAATATTATTCACATTGGGAAAACATACGTGAGAGGCTAGATTATGGGTACCACAACGGCGCCTTTTTCTGCCGTGAAGCAGTTATGTGTAAGCATTACTGTGTTTCGGTCTGAAGGGCGCCGTAGCTACTGAAATTACTGGACAAATGAGACTTTTCATCTTATGTCTCAAGGTGACGAGCGCAATTGTAATGCCGTTCAGAATTATTGGGTTCTTCAAGAATCCTGAGCGGTGCTCTGCGTATCAATTACCATCAGCTGAACATCCTGCTCGTCTCGTCTCTTATTGTTATAAAAAAACATAAAAGTTAATAATTTATTTTAAAATTTTTGATTGTTTTGTTACTCGTTACAAACAAACATTGAAATCTTATTACTAATTACATTCATTTAGATCAAACCGAGTCATTTTTAACATACCGGGGGAGGCAGCTGTAGAATCGGACATTTTGCTGGGTGATTTGTCAGGTGTTGCCAACTTCTGGGTGCGCTCGGTCCTCTTCGACAAAACAGCCACTGTTTCTGAATCCGATGTTGCCGTGTCTTTAATAATAATTATAATAGAGTTAGCATTATAATTGAAATAGGACAACCGGTATTAGAACTAATAACACTGGTTCTACAATCATTTTATTTTCTAACTAGCTGTGCCCCGCGGTTTCACCCGCGTTTTTCTCGTTTGCGTGGAAATACCGAGATAAAATATTGCCTATATTATAGCCTGTACATCATTTTGTTCTATTGTCAATAGTTTTTGCAGCGGACGCAAAAATAGGTTTTCGATTTTACAACTTGTGTTACAAAATAGCAATTTTATTACGGATCCCTAATTTTGAAAAAAAAACATAGCCTATAGCCTTCCTCGATAAATGGACTACCCAACACTGAAAGAATCATTCAAATCGGACCAGTAGTACCAGAGATTAGCTCGTTCAAACAAACAAACACTGCAGCTTTATAATATTAGTATAGATAATAATGGAGAATATAAGTCCGTCAAATGTCTTGGAACTTAATCAATGGTACTTGTAGTTCTACTACTATTCCTGTTACAAAAAAAATAGTAGAAAAAAAAATATTATTATTACTACTATATACACACTATTATATAACCATCCATTAAAACTTGGGCAGCAGAGATCACTTACTATGGAGACATTCATAAATTCAAAAAACGGTATTGTTAAAAAAAAGTAGATGTTATACCATTTGATGTTAAGTGGGTTACTTTGTACCAAAACTTAATGTCGATGCGGGATATTAACTTATGCAGTAAGAATTAAACAAATATAATAAAATAGTTTAAATGTACTTAAGTAGGTAGGCACAACATAAATATACGAAATACATGTGATAGGTATTTTAAAATCTAAAATCTATAAATTTTGGAGAGCAATATAAATTTGTTTTTTTAAAATTTAGAAAGTTTGAAAAGAAGATATCAATGTTTTCATCTATATTAAAAATACAATTATATAATTGTAACATTAGCTGTAGAGGAGAGTTTAAGCCATAATTATTGTGGTGGAATTTAATGTGCATTGGGGAAAAAGTACTAAACCGACAATTGAAGGCAGGCCCATGCAAACCGATTTGTGATAAAAGCGAAGGACAGTCCATATCATCATAAGAACCCGCTTAAATGAACTCAATTACTACTGGGACTTTTAAACATACAAATTTTGTCGGAACCAAAATTAATGGATGATGCGAGATTATTCGTATTAATACATACTTAACTTAGCATAATGTTTGTTTCAACAATCAATAATAGTTCTAATACTGTTTGTATCAAGTACCATTATCCCGCACATCTCTCGCCACGGCCGGAGCGGCTCGGCCCCTCCCCCTCCGGCCACGCCTTCCGCGACCCCTGCCCCGCCCTCTCCACCAGTTACAGTTCACTTTACTCTTCACCACGGGAGAATCACGCTGAAAAAAAATTGTAAAAATGAATTTTCGTTTATTTCATAAAAGTAATTTGTAAAATTATTTATTTTCTAGAAACATTACTACTATGTCTAAGTAATTTTATATAAGCTTTTGATTCAGGAAGATGGAAAAAGTTCGAGAGATGTACCCACACATACTAAAACTACAAATTTCCCTTCTGAACTCACCTCAGTACACTCCTGACCATGTCCTACTACCCCTCTTCTCTGAATCATGTCTTTCTTTTTGTCCGTTAACCTTTACTAATAACTTTTGAGTATATAATTTTAATAAACTTTGTCATTAATAGAGGTAAAAGATCGGTGCTTCCCAACACCGGCGATAAGCTGAAATGGAGACACCTCTAGTTTTTAAGCACTTTTTGTTAAAGGATTTTTAATTTTTACGTGTAGATAGTAGATCGCAGAATCGCGTTGTTGCAGCCAGGTTATTAAAGGAAATAATTCAAAGTATATCGAGCACTTACAGTATCATCTTCGGAAGCTCTATGGACACTAGCGGCACGTCTCTCACTCCGGGTTGCAGATGCGCCGCGCTCGATGCGTGCCTCTGTTGAAAGAAACATCTATTATTATTTAAGCACATTGAGGAATTTTCTAGAAACTGTGACATTCATAATGTTAACACTAGGAACAAACATAAACTTGTTATGCCTGCTACTCGATTGGGTCGGGTTAGTAAGTCTTTTGTAGGGCGATGTATATGCTTCTACAATATGATCCCAAACAACAATGTGTTACGAAATTTAAAAGAATTGTTAAAAAACGTTTGTGTGGGAAAGGGGTTATTATAGCATAAACGATTTTCTTAATGACACCACGGACTGGGAATAAAGCGAACACCCTCAGGCTCTTTAATTATAAATGTTTATTGTATGATATCACATTGTATTCCATATTTTATTTAAAAAAAAAAGCCCACTGAGTTTCTTGTGCCCATTCTTCTCAGGTCTGAGGCAGTCTCTTTTGAATGGGTGGTAGTTTTTGACGTTCAATAAATTATTTTAAAGCCTATTTTTAATAAAAATATTTGAATTTGAATTTATTAGTTTTTTTTATCAATATTTTGTGTAGTGTATTATTTTTAACTTTTCTCTTTACAGCTAAAGTTTAAAATGAAATGTCCCTTACCCTGAACTGTGACGTTCCGTTCACTCTCGCTACTGCTTTGACGTGAGCGACGCGGGTCAACACTCCGACCTCGTCTCCCGGGGGGCGGGGTTCCCTCGGGCGACGCTTCCTTCTCACTAGCCACGCCCCCGCACAGTTCGGCCATTCCCGCTTCGCGCACGTCACGTCGAGCTTGCCGGAAAATGGGCTTGCATTGTTCGCGCATTTTTATACCAGCCCTGAAAGTGAGTTTGAATTGAAAAGACATTATATATTATACAGTATGACTGCAGACACTGACGATACTCAAGAAGAATATTTGGTACTTGATTCTTGTTCTAATTACGTTACGTAACGTCCTGTAATAAAGGAAGTGCGGGTACATCACCGCAATATGTGAGTCGTTCGTTACGTAAGCGCAAGCACCCACAGGTCCCTATGGCCTGCCTTCACGCTTCCTACTTCCGAGCTACACGATCAGCGTCCCGATCTAGCTGCACGGGCGTATTTCCATCGGAAAATCAAGCCACGGGAGACTAAAATTCACGCTTATGTTTCATATTGTTTTCTCGAATTCCGGTGTGCTTCTCAGTTAAGGTACAGTACGCGGAATGCGTAGAATTAATTTTGCAATGTGTGCTAAGATTTATCTATGTGATATTACATTCAAGCCCGGTGTGTACTATATAATATTATGAATGTGTGTTTGTACTAGTAAAAACGCCATGTCTTCCACAGCGCGTCTAGATTATAACATACTGGAGATAGCAGTTACTGTGCTAAACAATGATGACATAATAAAAATAATAAAAAGAATAAGTGTAGTTCTACTTTTAATGAAAAAAAGTAGAAAACGAACACTTGATTATAATGATAGTAAGTATAACTTCATCGCCTATATTCGCTTGTAGCCTTCGGTCTATTATGTAGTAGATTAAAGATAACTAACGGTATTGTGCTAGTGGGTTCTTTCTTCTGCCTCTAAATTCCCACAATACTGTTGGACGTTTAGTTGCTTAAAATATGCAAGGATTGTCAGTTTCTATAAGATGTTGACAAACAAACATTTACAACACAGGTTACAGACAGTTGCAACATTACAACACTTATTTGATACGTTTATGTTTAGTCACTCTTCATTCATCTTAAAAGTTCACAGTTTGACACAGTCACAGAAATAACATAATCTTAAATTTAGTACATTTCCAGGGTGACATTGCGTTATAGAAACGATGTAGTCAATGATTGTTTTAACATCAGAGATTTATAGAACTAAGAATAATAATCAGGTAGTTGATGTTTTAATGTGTATCTTTGGAGAGGTAGGTAACACTTGCTTAGTAGAATATTCAAAATGTTTAGCTTAGTATTAAGCAATCATTAAATTGTTATAGATGGCATAGGCAATAAGTTAATCCTAATAATAATAGTTATTGAAGGTAGGTTGAAAATAAAATACTAGTTACAATTTGTTCAAAGCGGTAATTAGCTTAAGTGCATTTCTCACTGTCCTCATCAAACTGGGTGAGTAAATGGTGATGGGGCAGTTTATATCGATTACACGTTTCGATAAATGGTAGATCATGTTACTAGTTAGGTAGTATGAGAACACCAAACGCTTTCATGTAGGTGACACGCCTAAATATCAATTCCATTCGCAATGAAATTAATCAGTATGACGTTATCGGTGTGGGCAGGTTGGGGGACGCCACTCTCCTTCATTACCGCACCCCTTAGTTGCTCTGTGTCATAATATAACGCTAGTCTGTGGCTGTGTGTCGGCTTGGACTATGGATGACACACGTGAAATATTGAGACCCAGCACTCCGATTCTTGGCGAAGCACTCAACCACTGGGAGGTCAGTGGGAACCACCAGTGAGGCTTCTTTGCACAGAATGCTGGCTAGCCTGAAGGGCGCGGTAGCTAGTCAAATTACTGGGCAAATGAGACTTAACATCTTATGCCTCAAGGTGACTAACACAGTTATAGTGCCGCTCAGAAATTTTGGGATTTTCAAGAATCCTGAGCGACACTGCATTGTAATGGGCAGCGCGTATCAATGAGCATCAGCTGGACATCCTGCTCCTTTCGTCCCTTATTGTCATAAAAGAACACAATTAACGTCATTACGAGACTTTGAGATAGAAAACTCTACAAGAAAATCATAATCATACTTATAGAAGACCGTGTCCTTATTGTTGTAGGCGAGACAGTTGTCAATCATGAGCTGGAAGTCCGCTTCTACATCATCAATGGTCTTGTACAATCCTTTATCTAGCTTCTTCCCCATAGTACTGAGGTCCATGGGGTGTTTTACAACGGAACTATAGTCTGGTACCTGGAGACAAAAATAAATTCATAATTTGCGGTTTCTTTCGAATATCAGGATGCATGTTAAGTCGGTATTAGGTAGTGTATTGTGCGCTTATTTTAGTGTGAAAACAGCACTCGGTGAGTGTGTACCTTTACCATTACTTTCATTACCGAAGGAGCGATGAATAAAGGTGATTTTTTATTTAAGAGGGGGCTAAAGGCAAGAAATCTCACGTGATGGGAAGCGATAAAGCAACCACCCATGGACATTAAGAAATGCATAGCCGGACTAAAAGGTGGGTACTTTGTTCTAAGCTTGAGTGTCCTGAAGTAGTATCGCTTCGGTAATATTACATCTGGTAATGAAAGTGGCTGTGCGAGGCTAATCTCGCAAAACGCGCCGTTGTGTTATGCCAGGCCTCAATATGAAGCGGTTGACATTTGGCATTTTGACGTAAAGTCCGCACATATGAATTGCAAAATGCAGAAACATTGGATCCGGCACCTCCCGGATGAAAGATAACTGCCCTAAGGTTATGCCAGTTATGCTCTGGCACAAATGCCAGAGACGCTCATTGTCAAAAAACAAAATGGACCACATAAACTAGAAATTACAGCGACAGTCAAATTGCTTTAAGGTTACTGCAGATCTTGCATGCCTTTTTGCTCAATTAAACTTATACTAGAAAGAGAAAGGATGTGATTGATTTTAAAAATAGTTACATCTACATATAAAGCTTCAGTATTAAGTAACAGGGGCTGACTGTATTTAAAAATATTATATCCCTAAGAAAAATGACCTTTACCCAAGATATCAAAAAAAAATCCTATACAAATCCTGGGGCGTGCGTTGAGAATACTAATGTATCATACATAGACAATAATAATAGGTTTTGATAACAGAAGCCAAGCGACGGCAGACACGCATTTGTTTTACGATCCGACTTTCCCTATAACATTGAACGGAATACGTTATAGGGAGCTCACGTACATGTTACAAATATTTCCGTACGGATAAAAAGGAAAAAAGTATTAGTTGCGATTATGGAAGGTAACGTTCGTATTACGATTCAAAATATAAAGAATCTATTTTCGTCAATTCAATCTGTGTTACCTTCCAAAGCGATTCAATCCTAAGAATTCCCAGCGTTGGTAGTCTTTTTCAATTGATTGACTTTACCCCTTTGGACTAGACGAATTGACATGCACGTTGCACATATTAAAGTATTACCTCGGTAGTGTCGACGGGTTCGCTGAAGATGTCGCTGGCATCTTTCTGCCGCAAGTGACGCAGCAGTTTGTGTAGTGCGGCGCGGTCAGGACGCAGCGTGTGTAACACGCACCGCTCCCAAACACGCGTATATTCTGCCTTTAGACGCTCACGCTTGCGTACAAGTTCGCATAACAACCTTTAAAAAAATATCTTTGTATGTCATGTATGTGAAGATAAGAAGTAAGGTCCTCGAATGGCGACCCCGTACCGGAAGACGTAGTGTTGATAGGGATAAGATGATAATAATAATAATATGGACACACTTTTTACACAAATTATCTTGCCACAAATTAGGCATATATAGCCTGTGTTATGGGTTGCAAGACAACGATATATTTAATACAATATACTTACTTAAACATACATAAATACATATAAACATCCATGACTCAGAAACAAACATCCATATCCATCATATAATGCTTGCACCTACCGGGATTCAAACCCGGGACCTCTAGCTTAGAAGGTAGGATCGCTAACCAGTCGGCTATAAGATGGACCTCGGTGGTCTAGATCGCCAGAATACGTTGGATGAGGGCAGCGCAGGACCAATCGTCGTGGAAATCTTTGGGGTAGGCCTTTGTCCAACAGTGGACGTCTTCCGGCTGATGATGATGATGATATTAGAAGTGAAACTCAACATCTCTAAGTTAAACGACACTCGCATCGGATGTTGCGATTAGCATGCGAAAATATTATTCGTGTTTGTGTACCATCAGCTGAACAATGTACACACGTGGTGAAAGGTTGAAATGGTTTTGAAACACATGGAAACTAAACTATACTTATAACATAATAACAGCATATAAGTACTTAAACAGTTTTTAAAAACCAAAATTTGCTTTCAATGATAGAAATAACATAGAAGGTTTAATATAAAAGAGCGCGCTTAATTTTGTTCTAAATACAAGTAAAACATCGTGGAGAAAATAAATAGATGATCTGGGCATTTCTTAAAAAAGTCTTGCTCTTTTTACCTTGCACAACAGTGCAAGCTAATCCTCTGCAATACTCTTCGCAACTCTAAACCATCAAACACCTTAACAACTTATTTGGACCAAATTCTCAATAACGCAAAGAAATCGCGTTATTTAGAATATGGAATATTGTACAACAAAATATTTTATTTAGGCACATCTATACTAAGACATACACACCTCGCTCTCTCCAAGTCCTGTCGTATCCTTTGCCAGTATTTCAGTTGGTTGCAGAGTTCACGAACATTTACTGTTCCGTCTTGAATCCCTCGAGTCCCTAAAAATTACATTATTATAAATAAGTCCAACTCTTATTTGTGAGATTAACAAGTTTACGGGTCACCTGATCGGTAAGTGATCACCGCCGGTCATATTCCCAACAACACGTCAATGGAATTCCAGAGATCAGTCGGAGATCATACTGGGGTTTGTGATGAGACAAGGAAAGCAAGGAAGCATGTACCTCGAAGTACCTCTCGAAGACAACATCCATTTCGATCACTAATGAAAGTAAATACAAACCTCAGTAATAGTTCTCCAATAGAGCGAATGTCAAAAGAATATGATAATTACCTACATAAAATACATAAAAGACTTCAACATTGGTGCAGATGGGTTCGAAACATAAATGTTCTAAACTGCATTAGACGTAAATAATCTTGTATTGTACTGTCCATAATTTTATAGGTAACACTTGTTACATTTCAATTTTAATAACATTATTAAATGTAGTCGGTAACCCAAGTTATACATATAATATAGTAAGAAAGATAACAGCTATTGAATGTTGTGTAACCGTGTAAGTTCTCTGTTAATCTGTACATTTAGATATATTTTTTAATATTTTGTAAGAAGTTTATGTATTGCTGTGTGATTGTTGAGTTTCCGAATAAATAAATACTAGCTTGGGCGTAACCAATCAAGCGAACTAGCTTCAAAATGTACAAATTCAATAAGCATCAATTAAATTAAACTTTTTTAAAGGATTAAAACCCGTTTAATTGAGTGCTTTTACATTAGATTTTTGCGTCAATGTTACATTTTTATTAACCCCTTCCCGTTTTTTGTTCCCCTGAAAACGTGACCTGGAAAGGTCTCGGAAACGTCGGGTCAAAAATCTAACTTTTACATAAAAATCTAATGTAAAACACAGTTACAATTACACGCATTTTAATCATTCAAATGTGTTTTATTTAAATGTGTAACACTCGCGTTAATCGAAGAAAATACTAGGCATCACTTACCATGGTGACTTGTCAAACTCTGGAGCCTCCTCAACAGCGGCACACCGTTTCTGCTGTGCCTCTTGAGGGTCCAGTAAGCGAGGAGCCTCTTCATCAGCTGAGCCCTGGCGGACGGTGTTCCGTGTGCCAGCTGGGCTATCTCCGCAACACGCTCCGCGGGTAACGTCGGTACAAGGACAACGGGAGCCCATGTACGCTTCAAGGCTAATACGCGGCGAGCCTGTAGTTACATAATCATTTTAAGTCACATTTCAATTTGACTCTCCAATATTGTTTTCCCTAGCTATTTGTTACTATTATTTTCAAATGGATAAGATTCTATTGATTAAGGAAGCCAGCTTTTGAGAGAGCTATGAGCAGTGTGAGTAAAAATAAACTTTGTTTTTCAAACTACTTAGTATAAATAAAATTGAAGTGCCTTTTTGTATAAAAAAAAACGGCATTTAAAAACCCGTAAAACGGCATTTAAATATGTATTTAACATCTTTTTCCGTCGGGTTTTTTAGTAGTTGCTTACTTAAGCAACTGCTTGACGGATTTGAATGCAGTTTTTTGCTTTATTGAGAGCTGATTTGATGGACATGTTCTTAGGTATATACATAAATGGGTGGGTTCGTTAATTTTATGACGTATATATTAATTTCAAACAAACAAAAAAAAATATTTCGTAGGTAAATTGCATTAAACTTGAAATATCTAAATTTTTTTACAGCTCGTTCGGAAGGCATATTTCTGTAGAGAAGAACGAGCAAGAAACTCTAAGGTTCCTCTTTTCAAAACTGAATGATATTACAGATTCTTATTTTCAAATTAGTTTTACAAATCATTTCAATCACAACATATGCAAAGTGATGCAACACAATACACAAACGTCAATTACTAAATGCCTTACACGAGTAAGTAAAAAAAATGTAAATCAATAAGTAAAAACATAGTAAAAGTTATTGAGTACATACTTACCACACATACCATAAATAATTTATTGTATTATTATTATAAAGTAATAATATTATATTATTATAAAATTTAAATTGAATCTAAATCAAAAAATTGTTACCTGTTTTATTTTATCTCTCCCCTTCTGCCTTATTGCCGACAGATCATTCGACTTGGTATCACTCTCCGACTCCAAAACACGTCGCTCCTGTGACAACATTTACATACAACTAAATAAGGCGAAGAGTAAGCAGAAAACACGCAAACATAGTGTTTTTTCACAAGTTTTGTGGTGAAAGTATAGCATGTCGAGCTATGAACACTACTTAATCCTGTTACACATATCCTTAAGTCTTATTTGTAGGGTGCTAATGCTTGTTGTTGGTTATAGTTAACACTGCCGAGCTTTTTTGAACGACCACATTTCTTTAAAGTTAAACAAGGTTTTTGGCATGGTGGGACGCATTTTTTTGGTACTTCTCTCAGAAAAGTTATTCTTATAGCTTGTACTTTTTGTGTAGGTTCTTTAATTCAGATTAGTAGTGAATAACGAGGATTGTACGCATAAAAACTGTTTTCCACGCAAGAATTTTGAAAATATTGGCTTTGCTACATAGATGGCGGGCCGGCAGCCGTGAACTCATATCGCTCAAGGTCGCTGGCAATTAGTGTCGCCTTAACACTCAAAAATACAGTAAAAACTCTTTATTCGCGGAGTATATGTTCCGAAAATATGCCGCGAATACAGAAACAGTGAATATTGCATGATAATTTACTTCTATGGGATTACTAGCTGACGCGACAGACGTTATTCTGTACATAATAAATAAAATACTGTTTGTTATGAATTTGTCAATAATATTTCATAACATCGATAATTATTTGGCAAAAATATGCTCCCCGTTGTTATAATGAAATTGTTTCACAGCAGAACTGTCAAACCGTGCATCAATAAATTCTCTTATAGAAAATATGTCCATACAAAAAAAATGGGGACAAAAAAATATGGGTCTCATCGAAATAAAAACAATCCTATCTCTTAAGTTGGACTGAACTCCAATCCATAAGGTAATCCCCATCAAAATCCGTTCATTAGTTTAGGAGTTCACTGGAAACAAACATCATGACAGTGGATTTTTATTTAAAAAGATAGGGGCTACGTTCCTAGCTGACCAAGTAGGGAACAAATATAATATTGAAGTATTTCACCATATTGATTAATTATTATTATCTTTAGGCTAAGCTAAAGGTATCAAGAATTTTATATGTTTTTTTGATTGGCAGTTTTTAAAAACCTTTCAATAGGTTGTAAGGTAAGGTCTATTACTTTTTTATTAGTCTATTTGACAACGCGTTTTACAAAGGATAGTGGGTTGGTACCTATTGGATTTTTTTTTATTAATATGCATGTACCGATTAGATCCTCGAATAAAGAAATTTTTAGCCGCGAATATAGGAATTGGGTCGCATTTTTTTTAAATCACCGAATAGTGAAAACGCGCATGAAGGAAGCGCGAATAAGGAGCTTTTACTGTACTTATTAAAAATAAAAGTTTTTTATTATCTGCCATTGTTGTATTGAGTTTCTTTGAGAGTTAATTCCGCCAATATTTGTCTTCAAACAATTCGGCAATCGAATGTCGAGTTGTTTGAAGGCAAATATTGCCGGGATTAACACTGAAGAAAACTCAAAACATTTGGATAATTTTTTAATTTACTTAAAGATTCTTGAGTCATTAGGTTTGGACAAAATACCTGCAGTATATGAGCCGGTGTGTGCGCGTCGCAGTAGGCCATCTTGGCAACTTGAACAGCTTGACTGGGATCCCTGCCTGACCCGGCTGCCTCCATTTTCATGTATAAACTATATAAAAAGATATATATTAATTTAAATCGCAACATCGGGGCGATCCCTTCCCAAAGCTATGAGAAACGATGGCTGGTCTATACGTCGTGCTCGTTAACGGGAGCTGCTTGGAGTGACTGGTGCATTTGTTAATATTTATATTTAATTTACTTACAGTGTGTGTAGGTTGATGCTTTCGATTTTCCATTGATAGCTGATTTCATTCGATGCATAGCTGTTTGGTGTTTGTTTAATTTAATTTTGTAACTAACTCACATAAGTGTAAATGTTCGAGTATTCTTGTTGCATCACTAGTGTGTGTAGGTTGATGATTTCGATTTTCCATTGATAGCTTCATTTCATTCGATGCATAGCTGTTTGGTGTTTGTTTAATTTAAATTTGTAACTAACTCACATAAGTCAAAATGTTCGAGTACTCTTGTTGCATCACTAGTGTGTAGTAGGTTGATGCTTTCGATTTTCCATTGATAGCTGATTACATTCGATGCATAGCTGTTTGGTGTTCGTTTAATTTAAATTTGTAATTAACTCACACAAGTCAAAATGTTCGAGTACTCTTGTTGCATCACTAGTGTGTGTAGGTTGATGCTTTCGATTTTCCATTGATAGCTTCATTTCATTCGATGCATAGCTGTTTTGTGTTTGTTTAATTTAAATTTGTAACTAACTCACATAAGTCAAAATGTTCGAGTACTCTTGTTGCATCACTAGTGTGTGTAGGTTGATGCTTTCGATTTTCCATTGATAGCTTCATTTCATTCGATGCATAGCTGTTTTGTGTTTGTTTAATTTAAATTTGTAACTAACTCACATAAGTCAAAATGTTCGAGTAAGTATTCTTGTTGCATCACTTAGGTAGGTACTATGTTTTGCAAAATGTTGAAGCAGTAAATGTTATATTGAAAGAGTGTAAAGAAAATGTTAAAATGTAACTGAAATTAATAAACGTCGTATAGGTCCTATACGAATGTATAAATATACCTATCTGAACAATACGTTACGTTTTTTTAAAGTGATAACCCTCACTTCTAGGATTAATACACAAATAAAATGAAGCCACCGCTTGAGAGTTGAACAAAGCAAATAGAATTTTATAACGAGGCGGAACTCGAACGGTTAGCTCGGTTGGTTTAGAGCACCGGCACGGAACGCCGGAGGTCGACGGTTCGAATCCGGCATCGTTTATAAAATTTTCTTTTTCAAATTTTATTTGTGTATACCTATCTGAATAAATAATTTATTGATTTTATTTGACGCCATGGGTTTTCATGTTCATACACACGCGATCTTTCCTTGTTTGAATAACCGAATAGAAACTTAAATGAATCTAGCGTTGTTATGGAGTATTGTCACTTTTCTTGTCTGAACAAGCAAGTAGAATATTATGTCTGTATACCAAAAAGTATATTGAAAATGATCAAACCATTTTTTATCTATCAATTTTTTTTAAAATAATAATAAATCTTTATTTGTTGCAAAGATAATTACAATTTTGCTTAAAATTTTATAAGCTATTACATATGCGTAAGTAGTAAGGCCAATGTAAGCTAAGGGGTCGCAGAGAGAGCGATTTTTATTTTATGAAAATATGGTACGAGACGAGCAGGACGTTCAGCTGATGGTTATTGATACGCCCTACCCATTACGATGCAGTGCCGCTCAGAATTCTTGAAAAACCCAAAAATTCTGAGCGGCACTACAATTGCGCTCGTCACCTTGAGACAAGATGTTAAGTCTCAATTACCTATTTAACTAGCTACGCCGCCCTTCAAACCGAAACAGTAATGTTTACACATTACTACGGTGGGAGGCTTCCTGTGATAAGAAGCCTCCCACTAGTAGTAGTTATATGCAAGGAACCACACACCAAACTTCCCCATCCCCAATATATAATATACCTACTCTTGTATATTATAATAAGGTAGTAGAAATAGAAATATATTTTTCAATTCTCATACTCGAAAAGTAATGTTGTTTTGATCTGATTATTGGGTGGAAAATGCTGCTTCCCTCCGTAGAGAGGGAAAAACTCATACAAATTACTTACTTCCCACCCAAGGGCCGGAATAAACTTTGAAAATAGAACTGCTGTCAGCTATGAAGAGTTTTATGTAAAAAAAAAACTAATCAAAAGAAATGCCATGTGACTTTCTAAACAGCCAGTGTGAACTTAGCGCAAACTTCTTTGAGCGGAATAAGCCGCAACAATTACGCGGTAAGTTCTATATTTGAAATTTAAAAAGTCGACATAAATTGGCGGGATACTAATTTGTGCTTAGATAAACAACTAGTTTTATTTTCCTCATATTCGAAATGAAAAGTAGAGTGTTTAACTCGGGTAAAAGTATCAATTCCTACTCGGACTATAGCTGACCTCGGGAATTGATTCTTTCGACCCTCGGTTAACAATCTACTACATTTACCATAAGGAGTAACAATAATATAACATATTGCAACAACACTTGATAAACTTCATGCAGCTACATCAATTCGTAAAGGGACTATGACATGGGGAGAAGAACTGATAAGAAACTCCCAGCCCAACTTTTAAATCACAAAACAACTTAGCCTATTTAATATAATATTATATAATTTTAGGTGGCCTGCGCAGAACCAGACAAGAACTATGTATAAGTCTTCTTTGTCAAAGAAGCTATAATATATTTCTAGAATTTGTGTCAGTGAGTATTATAGTATACTATATAAATAAAATTTGAAAAACAAAATTTTATGAACGATGCGGGATTCGAACCCACGACCTCCGTCGTTCCGTGCCGGTGCTCTAACCAACTGAGCTAACCGTTCGAGTACCGCCTCGTTATAAAATTCTGTTTGCTTTGTTCAACTCTCAGGTTGTGGCTTCATCTACAGGATCTACTTTACAGTTGATAACCTGCTCAACCCCAATTATTTGAATATTAGGAAATTGACTTGAGATGTCGCTCTTGTAAATCTAAAATTTTAATGATTAAAATTTTGTTTTTCAAATTTTATTTATGTATTAATCCTAGAAGTGAGGGTTATCACTTTAAAAACATAACATATTGATTGGTATACTATCTAGGTCTATGAAGGCCCCTTAACTCTAGCTAACTTATTAAGTAGTGCTATATATAATTCATGCCTCTATTATTTCTCTTTATTACTTGGTCTTGTTCACATACCCAGCTTGTTGCGCACAAGTAACATGAAAAGCGGAGTAGCAGTTGCTCCTGTGGCATTGAATACAAGCACCGACCCCTCGCTGCTTGCACACCATACACTGTAGCTTCCATCGGGCTGGTGGGATCATTTCTATAGAATCTGTAAGAAAAAATTTGTGATATAATTGAAACATACAAAATACTAAATAATTATTATAATGTCCCAAATTTTGAGAGCATGTTTCCAAGGAAGAGCAATCCTAGACTAAGGGGACATGATATGAAGCTAGAATATCCATTTAGCATCATCAAATCCATTAAAACACTTTCTGACCAACAGAGTTGTTCATATATGGAATAGATTGCCCAAGGATGTCGTTAAATCAAAATCTGTTTATCAGTTTAAGAATAGACTGGACAAACATTTGGATAGGTATGGCAAATGATATAGACGCATCAGCGAAAGCTGCTTTGTCTATTATAAATAATAAATATCCGGACGACCGAGCCTTACTCGGATTTTTAAGAATGTACAAAACTTGAACAAAAAAAAAACTAATAGGACATCTGGATTCGAACCGGGGTCTTCTGCTTTCCGGATCACCCAATGTCCCATCTGAGCTATAATAGTCTTGTATATAGTGGCGAAATTTACCTTTGTATTCTAATCTTATTGTAGCTGTTTCTCATCCATATTTGAAATATGGATAAAACCATTTTTTTTAAATTGAAACCTAGCTAGATCGATTTATCACCCCCGAAATCCCCTGCATTCTTAATTTTATGAAAATCGTTGGAGCCGTTTCCGAGATTCAGATTATATATATATATATATACAAGAATTGCTCGTTTAAAGATATAAGATAATAATAATATGTATGTTGAATGTCTTGAGCGTCTTGCACTTCGCTAACTGCTATTGACTAGTAATAAACAATCCCTTCGTTTTGTTGTTTCATTCCGCCTTAAACAGTTCAATTGGTTTTATTATTAAAAGGACAGGGTGGTTACCATGCTTACCATGAGGTGAACATTATGCTCCCTTTAAAAATACAGTATCTTCCTTTCATAATTCGCTCATAAATATTGATAAAAGTTAATAAAAATAAAAGTAAATAAAAGAAATCACCGCTTATATTGCTTGCCAAATAATATATTTGAATAATTAAATGGCACTCCATAATTAAAAAGGTACTTACCCTAATCCACACTGAGTCACAGTACCTATCCTCAGAGCCACTCAAAAGGTATAATACTACATAAAATAAGTTTGTGCACATACCAATTGGCTCCAAAAACACAGTATTCGCAAATCTAACTTCTGGAATCCACAAAGCACACACAACGTGCGCCCATGTGCTCTGGTCGGTTTGTTTGAATGCACCTGAAATTTAATAATTGGTCACTATTTCGAACTATATTTAAAATTCAAATGGAAACACCAAACGAATAGGGGTTACAGTATATAATTGAAAATATTTTATAATAGGTGCTTTGAAATGACATAGAACCTTCATGGTTTGAGATTTTTGAGTAAAACTTTTTTAGGGGTTATTAGTCCTCTGTGAACGGCTGGATCACTTGGCGTTGCGTAGAGACGTCGCTTCATTGTGTGTCTTCTATCGCATTTATCACGGGGAGTGTTCCGAAGAGCTGTTCAACCTGATTCCTGCAGCCGAATTCCACCTTCGCACGACACGCCACAAGTTAGGATATCATCCCCACCATCTGGATGTGTGGCGGTCCTCCACAGTGCGGTTTTCAAGGAGCTTTCTTCCATGTACTATAAAGCTGTGGAATGAGCTTCCTTGTGCGGTGTTTCCGGGACGATACGACATGGGTACCTTAAAAAAAAGCGCATACACCTTCCTTAAAGGCCGGCAACGCTCTTGTGATTCCTCTGGTGTTGCAAGATAATGTGGGCGGCGGTGATCACTTAACACCAGGTGACCCGTAAGCTCGTTTGTCCTCCTATTCCATAAAAAAAATGCAATTATTTTGATTAAATTAAATTATTATTATAGAACCTAACATAATTTCTCAAAAATGATTTATTTGCCTTACTAGTTCTAAAACTGGGCATGGCACGTATTAAATATTTTTCCTAGTAAACATTTTTTTATATTTTTGAATAGTAAATCAATTTTTCAGCACAAATCGGCAATTTCATTCTTTAACCCCTAATATTATACAAACTGTTTGTACTTTTGAATAAATTAATATTAAAGCAATTAGTTTTTATGAAAAAATTACTGAGTTTTCATTAGGCTCAATTATTAAATGTTCCCAGAAAACACTAATCATACACATATAAAAATTATATAATAATCGTATTGTTAAATCTGTAGTTATAAGATTATTATACCTCCAGTATTTGGACATAAGACACAGTTGACAAGTCTCGATGGTGACTGCAAGCATCTCCGGCATAACCACTGTCCTTCAGGAATGTAAGGAACCTAAAAGTTGGTAGTTTTATTTTATATATATATTAATAAAATTATAATAATACTATATTTAACATTATAATGAAATTTTTTAAGCTATTGCATAGCTTCTATCGCGGGCCTTGAGCGTGGAGACCGAATCCAGACATTCCGTAACGAAAATAACCTAACACTTACTTACTAGATCTATATAGATATTTCTATGTCTTTTGTGCAGAAGGTCTCAGGTTCGAGCCTGGGTACGTCTTAATTTTTTATAATTTTTTTTTTTTTATCACGTTTTTTAATTTTTATTATTATGACAAGCATTTTTATTTAATTTCACCTGTCCCGTTGTGTCTGTAATCAAATCTTGCAAGTTAAATTTTACTCACTTCCCGTTTGCTTTTTTTTAAATTTATCAAAAAAAATACTGCATAAATAAAATAAATAAATAATTATAATTGCATAAGTTCATAAAAAATGCTATGCAATAGCTGTACCGCAGCAGTCCCCGAGTGCCAAACGTCTTTTTATTATGAAAAAATAGTAAAGTAGAATTCTTTTAGGCATTACTCTAACAATACTCTTTACAATAATACACTTTAGAAACAAATAGCTGAGACAGGAGAAATGGCACAAATCTTACATGAATACGATTTGCGCTCTTTAAAAAAATAATAGTTTTTTTTTAAATTAGATTAAAACAAGTAAAATAGATTGTAGTACATTTTATTGATATATTTTATTATTATTTTTTGGGAGTGAGAACATTTGAGTGTGTATTTGTATCTAGAGGTCACCTTTTGCCCTGTACTTCCCCGGGCCGTAAAAAGAATAGGGGAGTCCCAGGCTCAAGGGTGTCGTAGGAGGCGACTAAGAGCTTTTTAGAAGTGGGAGAGTCACGCTGCCGTCTTATGACGTCAGCACAATCAGGCCAGACTCGTCCGGGTTAATTACCACACTATGTTTCTCATAGGTTAGTGTCGAGGACCGGAGGCCATTCATTCGGGCACAATGCCGAATGGCTTGGATCACGTACCACAGACTATACAGGGCGATCTGTGCATAATTTTGCATTGGCGTATGGTCTGTCTCAATTGGTTGAGTCGCCAACGCGGCTTCCGGATGTGGATAGCCACATGCCGTCCTTATTAGATCTTCTACTGACTACACATCTCGATAGTTACCAGGTCTCTGTCGGCGCCCCTCTCGGAACGTCCGACCATTGCCTGGTCAGGAGTGTAGTGCCTATCCGACGCCAACGTCGCAGACCACCAGCGATCCGCCGCGTTTGGCACTACAAGTCAGCAGATTGGGATAGGATGCGTTCCTTTTTTGCATCCTACCCTTGGGGCAAGGTTTGTTTCCCTTCGGATGATCCTAATGCCTGAGCCGTTGCAGTAGCCGATGTGATACTGCAGGGCATGGATATTTTTATACCAAGCTCCATAGTACCTATGGATGGCAGATCACAGCCATGGTTCGAATCGTCAGTTAAAGCACCATCTGACTGCAAAAAACAGGCGTATCGAACTTGGGTTGCGGCGCTGGGCTCAATAGATCGAAAATGCAAAATTCTAAAGAGGAAATATAACCGTGCCTCTTGATTTTTTAAGCGGCAAATCACCCGTGCGAAATCGAAGCACGTTTCCAGTTACCCGACCGGAACACGCAAGTTCTGGTCGCTGTCGAAGGCTGCTCTTGGTAACTTCAACCAGCCGTCTATGCCGCCGTTGCACATGAGGAATGACACCCTGGCCCATACGGCAAAAGAGAAAGCCGATCTCCTGTGCTCTCTTTTTAACTCTTGACAACAACAGAAAAAACCGCCGATCATCCCGCGGTGTCAGAGCTCAGACAGAAAACTGTTATGCGAGCTCTGTTTTCGTTGGACGTCAGGAAGTCGAGCGGGCCGGATGGCATTTCTCCAATCGTGCTTAGATCGTGTGCCCCTGAGCTGACGCTGGTGCTAACGCGTTTATTCCGGCACTCATATACAAAAGGCGTAGTCCCTGACTCATGGAAATCAGCCCTTGTCCATCCTATCCCAAAAAAAGGAGACAGTTCGGATCCGGCAAACTACAGGCTTATAGCCATTACCTCCCTGCTCTCCAAAATGACGGAGAGCATGATAAACCACCAGCTCTTGGTACACCTAGAGGGTCACCAGTTGATCAACGACCGACAGTACTGCTTTCGCCATGGTCGATCGGCAGGTGATTTTCTGGTATACCTAACACATAGATGGGCGGCGGCTATTGAAAGCAACGGGGAAGGCCTGGCAGATAGCCTGGATATAGCGAAGGCCATTGATCGTGTATGTCACATGGCGCTTCTCGCAAAACTTCTATCATTTGGGCTTCCCGGAAGCTTATGCAAGCAGACCTCCAGCTTCCTCATTGGGCGCAGCATACAGGTCGTTATCGACGGTTATTGATCGAATGCCAAGCCCGTGAACGCTGGAGTGCCCCAAGGCTGTGTGCTATCTCCCACACTGTTTCTTCTGCATATCAATCATATGTTGGACACATACAACATATTACTATGCAGACGGCACACGGCGATGCCGTATACACGGGCCATGCAGGTCTCTCTAGGGAAATCGTCGACCAGTGCCGGGAGAAACTTGTGTCTTCTATAGAGTCCTCTCTTGAGAAGGTCACGGAATGGGGTAAATTGTACCTTGTCCAATTTAACGCCCAGAAGACTCAAATTGCGCGTTTACCACAAAAAAAACCCATTTGTCGTATAATTATTGCTGTCATCTTTGGTCTGGCGCACCTCAGTATCAGCTCGATCCATTTGACTGCCTGCAACGCAGAGCAGCTCGAAATGTCGGGGACCCAGTGCTCTGTGAACGGCTGGATAACTTGGCGTTGCGTAGAGACATCGCTTCATTGTGTGTCCTCTATTGCATTTATCATGGGGAGTGTTCCGAAGAGCTGTTTCACCTGATTCCTGCCTCCGAATTCCAGCTTCGAACGACACGCCACAAGTTAGGTTATAATCCCCACCATCTGGATATGTGGCGGTCCTCCACAGTGCGGTTTTCAAGGAGCTTTTATTTCACGTACTACAAAGCTGTGGAATGAACTTCCTTGTGCCGTGGTTCTGGGACGATACGACTCTAGTGTTGCAAGAGAATGTGGGTGGCGGTGATCACTTAACACCAGGTGACCCGTATGGTCGTTTGTCCTCCTCTTCCATAAAAAAATACCCGATACTTAGTAAGTGGTTATAGAAATGTTTTATAAACATTTTATTCTCATCTGTTGATCCAGAATTTTTTTAATGACATTAAGTGACTGAAATATGGATGCAAGAGTGAGAATACCCGAATTTTTCGAAATAATTCGCACAAAAATTGCATCTTTTGGGACTGAATGAGACACTCCAACAACGAAATTCTGATGACTGTCTATAATAATGTTAATAATAATGATGTTTACAAAAGATGAATGTCATATTGATAAAAATAGAAAATGTTTTTTTTTTTCACATATAAGTAATTGTAATTCTTTTAATATTTTTTGGAACTTGTTCACGTAATTTATTGATAAAAATAGAAAATGTTTTTTTTTTTCACATATAAGTAATTGTAATTCTTTTAATATTTTTTGGAACTTGTTCACGTAATTTAATTGTAATTTTAAATATTATCTCTATTTCATTTATATTTTCTATGAGTTGGTTGTGCCTCAAATAGATGATGATTATTATTATTATTACAACGCAGTTCCACTCAGGATTCTTGAAAAACCCAAAAATTCTGAGTGGCACTACAATTGCTCTTCATCTTGACACATATGTTAAGTCTTATTTGCCCAGTAATTTCACTAGCTACGGCGCCCCTTAGACTTGAACACATGAATGCTTACACATTACTGTTTCACGGCAGACATAGGTGACATTGTTGTACCCAAAATCTAGTCGGCATCTTGTGAAAAGGAGACTCTCACTGGTTTGGTTTGGCCTTTTAAACTTTCAGTTTGCTTTTACTACTAGTAATTTTTAAACTCTTAATAATAGTGTTAAATTATTGGCAATTGGTGACATTTTTATGCACTTTACTAGTGTACATTTAAATTAGAAAACAATAGAAATGTACCCCATAGCAATCCTGATGCACAGCCAAGTTGCACATGTCACAAAAGAGGATAACATTTGTGTTCTGACATTCTCCGTCCATACAAATGCAGCACACTGCATCTTCATCTACTGTTGCTGCAGTCTGTTGTCCAGATTGACTTGCCTAGAAAAAAGATAAAACAAATCACATATAGAGCTATTGTGGAATAGGTTGGGCCTTTGCCTGTTATCCTGGAGAAGCCTGTTCATTCCTCACCTATTTGATATTCTTATGATTAAAGAAAACATTGTGAGTAAACATACACATGATTATCAAGAAACTCAAAGGTTATGTGTGAAGTTCCCAACCAGGTCTTAGGCCGGCCTGGTAGAATAAGGTCTCATCACCCTTATGTAAGATCTGAACAAGACCCAAGTTGTGAAATATGTGACCTGATAATTAATGCACAAATGAAAGTAGGTATAATTATAATATTAATGTACCTGGAAGTATGATTCCTTTTCCAATCTATCCATGAGCAGTTCTAATGTGTCAACAGAAACAGGGGGAAGTCCTTGTTTGGCTCTAGTTTTGTTTATGATTGCCAGCCAAGCAGTGTCTTCCTCATCAACATCATACTCCACTTCACCATCCAACTCTTCAGCTGACTTTTCTATAAATCTTATGTATGCATTAGGTCTAGGAGGTGCATCACACACTCTCTCATTGTAGTCTGGTACAAGCTACAAAATATTATAATTATTGTAGTAACTAAATATAACATTTATATGCACAATATAATTGTCATATACAATTTTATGTGACAAAACATTGATTTTTTGTTTCTTAAGCCCTAGTAGAATATACCTATGTGCTTTGCGCTTAAGGCATGCAATAAATATAAGAAAAGTTCTAACAGTATTAAAACTTAGGTAATTGTTTAACACATTCACTGCCAACAAAATAAATATAAATAATAGCTGGGAACCTACTTAAGGTAAATACTTCTTAAGGCGAACTTTGATTACATTTTTTGGTACATATGAATGTTTGAAAATATGGATAAATGTATATTCGTTTTCGTAAGTCAACTGTATTGCCAGAGTTGCTGCACAAAGCGACATTGAATTGCCTCAAAAGCCGGCAATTTTCTGACTACTACAAAATGAATGGGACGCTTGCTCAGATTCGAGTGGAAGACACTGCTACTATAGCCCTGTTCTACTCAGATCCGAGAAGTGAGCAGTGAACGTGTTAAAAAATATTTGAATAGTTAGAATACTGTGACAATTATATTCATGCAATACAAAATTTCTAGAGTGAATAGTTAGAAAATATATACCTAGTTTCAATAATGGAATCATAATCATAATAGAATCATATCCAAGTATAAGGCAGGTAAACTAGATACAAATGTAATCAAGTAAACCGTAAAATTAATATGAAATTCAAATTGTTTTAATGACAAGTAATTAACATTTATCACATTCACATCTAGCTCTAGAAAATAATATTAGAGAATTGCAGCATTTAGACAGTCTGTTATTAAAACACTTGCGTTTTTATCAGCACAGATGGCTTGGATGTAGAAACACATACTGTGAATTTGCACACAATGTGATCAGTAAATATTTTTTTCTTATATTATTTATGTTTAAGTATAAAAGATAGAGATTCCAATAAACAGTCACTTTGAATTTTCATATTATTACTAATTTAGTAAGAATGAAAACATCAAATTAAACAATAGCTAATAACAACCTTTTGAGAAGAGAAATACCCTTACAATTAATGTGTAATATCTACCAAACCTAAATATTTTACCCTTACATAACTTATACATTATAGATACAGCTTTTTGCTGTAAAAGGCGAGACATCAGGTCAGGTCAGGTTTACTAGTTAAGTGTGCATAACAGCTAGGTCTTACACTGGTGATTTAAGAAGTGTGTGTGTGTAAATACTATTATAGTGCAGAAAATAGAGTTCAACAGTTTGCCACTATTTTCTTTGACATGTTCACAGCTGTAACAGTCTATCTGGACTATAAATTCTAAAATTTTACCTTATAACTTGCTTCTGGTAGTTTAATATGTGGTTCATGTGGAGCTTCAATAAATGGCAATGGTTTATCTAATTCAGCATTCTTTTTTTCCCATTCTTCTAAAGATATTACAGTCACTGGTAGATTAATTGGAATTCTACTTATTTTCCCATCAATTTCAAACTGAACAACTTTCTGAGCTTCAGCGAATGTTAATGCCTCTTTTGGGGGACTTTGTAGGGCAATATCACCTGTGGGTACAGCTGCTCTAGTTCTCCCCTTTTTCCGGTGGTTAGCAACTGCAGGCGTTACCGGAGTTGGGTTATCATGGTCGTAGTTTACCAAATGATATTGTAAGCCACACAAGCTTTTATACACTTTATCGCATTTTTCTAATGGGCACTGGTACGGTGGAGGCCTGTTCTGTCGTAACTTCTTGCAAAATTCCAAAACATCAAAATCTAAACCCATTTTGAATACAATTCAGCGCGCCATAATCTAAAAAGTATGAATTTTATGCAATAAATACTAATGTGTAGGAAAAACTTTAAATGTTGCCAATGATAATTAGCATTTCACATAAGATATCCGTGTTTTGCAAGGGAAAGTTGCTAATTCAAAATGTAAAGGATTTTAAATGGTACACATACAGGAGACACGACAATAATTTTCGATTTCAAGATCGGCCACCTCTTTAGTTTTTACTTTTATTTTTTTTATAAAATCAGCAATGCCAAGAAATCATAACACAGTTGACAGAACTGAATTTGAAAAACTATAGGTAGGTACACATTGACATTATTGACAGTTGATACTGATAGCTGTCGATATCTGAACTGACATATTGTATGAATTATGAAGTGTCAGTTCACAGTTGTCATGCCGTTGCGCCGTTGCTGTTCCCAAACAGCCTGGCGCAACTCTCTTTTCTCTAATAAACTCGAACATGTAATAAGTATGGTATTGCGCTAAAAATAATGGCGGCAAACGCTTTCTCGCTCTAACATATATTCGACTCTTTTGTTTGTTTTGGTTTGAGTGTCATGTGACATGTCATTCATTCAAAATAAAAGTGACTGTTAACAATTTTTGTTACGAATTTTCGTTTTCTTTTACTTTATTCGTGTATTATTCAGGGTAATGTGCTTAATTATTTATATAATAAATGCGTAAGACTTTCTAAGCTATATCATGTAATAATAAATGTGTAAAATATGTGGTTTAAAATCTGGCTGGTCAGATGGGAGTAAGAGAATTTTCATGGCTAAATTATTTTTGGATATAGAAAGGTAAGCACGTATGAACAAATAATAAGCTAATAAAGAATGCTTAAAGTGATTAAAAGTGATAAAGTATTGATTTAATTCATCTAGAATAAAAATTATAATATTATAATCTATCTGTAGTGTTTGACACTTTTTTATCGATTATCGATATCGATTATCGATTTTAAATTATTATTAAATTTATTTTTATTTATTTAATTTCTACGGTATCTATATTTTTGATTAATAAGTTTATTACCTTTTAAATCCTTTTCAATATATTATATTGTGCTTATGATGTGCAAAAAAATATTTATAGCCTAAAAATTAGGGTTAACTAACTTCTACTAATATGTATTCTGTTATAATTTCAGATTCAGGACCCACGCCTACGACTTTATTGCAACATCTGAAAAACGAATACCAAAAACTGTAAACCGAAACCACAACGCAAAACAAAACTATTTATAAAATATTAATTATGTCAATTGTTTTTTTCTTTGAGATAACTGAAACGTATCCTTTAGTTTAAACTAGTTAGACTTTGCTTAGGTCAATATTAAAATTAACAAAAGAGAACCCTAAAATTAAACATTATTTATATATATATTAATATATATATATATACTATGGATTTGGTGTAGTGTTAAAAGTAACTATCGTGTAAGTATCTATATGTGCTCATCTATAAAACTGGATTCTGGCTAATGAAAGCTGAACCCAGCCATCGCCGACCTCTAGTAGTATATTCATAGAGGTCAGTGCCAGCCATTCATAGGAATGGCAATAATAAATAAAACATCATTATGACAATATCAATCAATCTGTTGGGTCTAGCAAACATTGTAATTTGTTTACATTGAGTTTCTTGAATAATTCTAAGCGAACATAACGTAGTGTTTACATTCTCTGTGGCGAACACGGATAAACGATAAAAAGTGGCGTGCGGCGAGTGTTATTTAATATGATGAGTAAATTTAAGCAAGAACGAGAAGAGAAGGAAGCGATGTTGTGGCAAAATAATAAATGTTCAGGCGTCTTGACTGAATTCGTAGGTTAGTATGGTGTAATGACTTAGATACTTTAATTTTGAAATAAGTAAAACTTCTTGAGTGACTTTGGGGTAACCCAGAATATTATTACGGAAGTAACGGTAGTACTTCCGGCAGAAAATAGTCAATTGAAACAATTTTTAACCATTATAATTTAATGGTTTAAAAAATTGTTTCAAATTGCTCAGTAGTATTTTCTGAAAATCTCCAAGTGTATTTGTTTATTTAAGACAACTTGTGTAATAAATAATAAATAAAACTTCTCAGTCTGACGTTTGCGACATTCGTTATTTTTTCTTAGTCCATTGGACAGGCAAAAGGTTCGATCCGATACAGCCACATTCGTTAATAATATTAAATAATAACGTTATATTAATATGTGTGATATTAATAATTTAATTATTTTTATTCAATTATTTATTAATAACACGGCTTTAATTAATGTAAGTTTATAATTAATGGTATAAATTAAATCTTCTTGTCTTTCAACTTTTAAGAATATTGTACTGGATGTCCTAGAATAGCTGGTGGGACAAAAAGAGCAAACGAAAATAATATAATGTTTTGTCTATGAGCTTTCAGATAAGCAAAAAAAATGATATATATATATGTATCTGTTAATTATTCCATAAGTTAATTGTAGTTAAGTTTTACTCCAATCGCGCGTAAAAATTACACGCACACACTTTTTTTTAGATACTAATTTAAAATTTTATGTTTCTTGTGTTTCACAAAGTACACCTACTATTTGCACAGTACTGTTTCTGTGTAATATTAATTTGGGTTCATTTGTTTAATTCATTGCAAAGTATTGAATATTATATTGTTCAGATAATCTTGACCACAGTTGCGACCAAGAAAACAAATAATATACCTAGACGAAACTTAAATTTCAGCAGCTCAAATGGAAACAGTCATAAAAGATGCTTTTGAAAGTATAACACCAGGATATTGTAAGACAAAGACAGAGCATATTCTTCATGTTGAAGTTTATTACAAAACGAGGGATGGAATAATAGAAGAGCTTGAACTATGTTCACAAGTGTGCAGGATGATAATTCCAGTATTAGACGAATACATGGAAATAGAAATTTTAGAATCAGCTTTTGATTATAATGAATAAAGTCTGTTTATCTTCCTTTATGGCTTTTATTTTTATGCTCACCTCAGCTGTGTAGTGGTTTTCATTAAACATTGTTCTTGCACTGTAGGTATTTGTTTTCCCTTCAATACTCCAGATTCAGATAATATGATCCCTTTGCACGTTTAGTAAGAATTATAACTCATGTCTCAATAATGTGTGTTCGAGAATTATGAAATAAATGACTGTATAAGATTGAAAAACCAAAAGAAGGTAAGGAATTATCAAAAAAATAGGAAGAAGTATCAACATGATTTATTTGGTTTTTTTGCCGCTATTTGCTAGGTTCAGCTTTCGTCAGCCAGACTATATTTAGTGATGTGCTGCTGGGGCTGCTTAGATCGACATTAGACAACTATAGAAATGTTTTACACTATTGTTTATTTTTATTGGCGACGTGTATTCATTTAAACGGTTTAAATGAATTTAATATCCTATAGTTTACGACAAAGTAACAACAACAAACTGTAATTTGTCTAAGTGAGTAATTCCTCAAATACTCTACTAATGAAAGTGCGAAACGTAACGCCTGTAGGCCGTTACTTCAAGCTGGTTTTCTGTGCGAGTGTAGAATTATACCAGTTGAGTCTAACCCGTTCGTGCTGTCATCATACGCCGGCATTGTGAATCTCCCAAATCGAAAAGTCCATCCTTAGTCGCCTCTTACCACATCCTTGAGCTTGGAACTTATCTATTCTTTTTAAAACATTTATACGTCTAGACATAGAATAATAACGATGAGAACGATAGTTTCATTCATAGTTCCTGTCAATATAGAAGTAACATTATAATTAATATGTGCGTGAGCGTCACGTAGTTACATTCGCCAACACGCACACAGACAGCCAAATAATGTTGCAAGTGAATAGACATTTCCCTAAATCAGTAAATTGTAAGAAATACTAGATTATATGTAATAAAGAAAGAAGAAATAAAATATAAATTAAGAATTTAATAAAAACATCACGTATTTAATTATTGTCGCAAAATTTTTTGAAGTGAAAGTAAAGAAGTTCTTCAGAATAATTGTTTTTTGAATCTCGATGAAACGAAAAAGCGAGACGATAGAGGCGCCGTTCCCAGCAATTTCCGAGGTTTTCTAGAGCGTAGGGAACGAATTTGGGATAATTTTTGAAATCCAAGGTGGCCGCCGTGCAAAATTATGATTTCAACAATATGGATATCGTATCCGAGGTTTTCGAGGGTGCAGAGAACGAATTTGGGTCAATTTTTAAAATTCAAGATGGCCGCCGTCTAAAATTATGATTGATATATAAATAGATAAATATATATTAATATAAATATTATAAAGTGTATGTTTTCCATATTTATGACGTGCAAATTATACAAAATACCTACACATAACCTATTTTCATAATATAATTAGTTATTTTTTTTAAAGTAACATAACCCTCACTTCACCCTCATTACATAAAAACAAAGTTTATGAACGATGCGATTTTAATTTATATAATTATTCCAAGTGCGGATTATCACCTCAAAAAAAATTTAGGTGCACGCTCTTTTTTATTAAAGTCGTATCTTGGAGGCACCGCGCAAGCAATCTCATTCCATAGTATGGTTGCTTCTACACTTTTTTTTAAAGTGACGGGACGAGAAAAAGTATCTGATAAGTTATAGATACGCTTTGTCCCGCTTGGGTTTCTTGATTGAACACAAATATTTTAAACTTGATAAAAACTGAGCCTGTTTCTTAAAGACATAAGATGTTAAGTCTCACTAGCACTTTTACTAGCTATGGCATCTTTCAAACCGAAATACATTGGTCGGTCGGGGCGAACTTTTGGTATACCTAACATATAGATCGATAGATCATAGATCGAAAGCAAGGGAGAAGGCCTGGCAGTTTGTGTAGATAAAGCGAAGGCCTTTCTTTGATCGCGTATTAAAAGTTGATGGAAGTGGTTCGGTTCAACCATTTCCCTTACTAGGCACAGCCTACAGGTTCCCTAAGGCTGTGTGCTATCTCCTACAATGAATGTAACAAATCAATGTAAACGTATGTTGGATGCATGCGATTGACAGTTTTTTTTTATGGAATAGCAGGACAAACGAGCTTACGGGTCACCTGGTGTTAAGTGATCACCGCCGCCCACATTCTTTTGCAACACCAGAGGAATCACAAGAGCGTTGCCGGCCTTTAAGGAAGGTGTACGCGCTTTTTTTGAAGGTGCCCATGTCAATGACAGTACTAGAGGTGCAATATAAACGGGCAATTCTGGTTTCTCTCGGGAAATCGTCGACCAGTGCCGGAAAAACTTGTGTCTTCTATCGAGTTCTCTCGAAAAGGTCGCGGAATGGGGTACTATGAACCTTGTCCAGTAAAACTCTCAGAAGCCTCAAGTTTGAGCGTTTACCACAAAAATAACCCCACTTGTCGTATCACCGCTCACAACAGTTCCGTTACTGCCTCGCCTAGTTTTGGAATACTGGGTCTAGAAATCTAGAGCGATTGCTAATTCCGCGGTCATAACCTTCAAATGGTAAAAACTTTCAAGATATTGCAAGAAAACTAATAAAGAAAACTTGAAGCTGGCGGACTGTACGGTGCGTGCAAGTCATGAGCTCTTAGATAGGGGGCGTATCAAAAAGGTCGCACTTATGATATAGATGGCCAGTAAGGTGGGTGTACACGTAGAGAGGTGTGGAATTTTTCCAAATTAAGGAAACAAACTCAGAAACAATTTATAAAGATTTTACTTATAAAGATATCTAACAATTTTAGCTTAATTTCAATTAAATCACAACACTAAAGTATATACATAATAAAATTACAGTGAAAAAATATATCAGTACTCAATAGTAACACACTTAGTTTTGAGGTATTCGTTCAGCGCGTCTTGACCTGAAAAAAGTAAAGGCGTTATAGATTATCTATGAAATGAAAAAAACCTCCAATTGATTAAAAATATCCATCATATGGTGACTAGGGATTACTGATTTCGTTAACTTTAATGAAACTGGATTTCCGAAATTCACAAGCTAAGAAATTCTAAGCATAGAAATGACACGCAATCTCAAACAATCAATAGTTGTCTAATAGTTGCAATAGATAAATATTTATTTTTCTACTCTGTAAAGCTAGATATCTTATAAATTATATATATTTGATCATTATATTATAAATGAAAGTCAGTATTTTTTCCCAAATTTTGTCACACATTTTCATCAACATCACATTTTTTCAAAATATAATATTTCATATATAAATAATACAACACTTTTAGTTGTATTAGTCTACAGAGATACTTGATTTTAACTAAACACCTTCCTGCTGGGCTATGTAGAAAAGTAAGAAAAAACTATGGCATTCTTCATACCTAAGTCCTTCCCGAAACCAGATTGCTTGAAGCCGCCAAAGGGTGCGGCCACATCAGTCTTGTTGTACGTGTTGATGAACACTGTACCCGCATCAATCTTCTCAGCAAACTGCAATGCTCTTGACACATCACGCGTAAACACGCCACTAGCGAGTCCGTATTCTGTGTTATTCGCTCGACGAATTACGTCTTCCATATTTCTGGGAAGCAAAATTGAAAAGATAAATGATACATAGGTTTAAGGGGTTTTGATCCTCAAGTCCTCAACGGTAGTTTAACAAAGGAGTAAGTAAGGAGCTCAGAATTCCAGTCAATATTGCGGGAGATGACTGTGGAGTGTGGTATGTACAGCATGTCAATTATAATTTGGCTTATGGCAAAATAACCGGTTAAATTGTGTGTTGAGACTCGCACAAGAAGCGTCCCATAGCATAATGCATTGCAATGTGTACTTTTAAAATAATTTGTTTTTTCCTAAGCTGTTAATAAGCGTTACTGGCTCTATTTTTTATATTATTTATTAAATACTTAAAATGATTGTTTAAACGAAATTAATAACTTACTTGCTACTGAATTTGCTAATAATCATGATTGGTCCAAAGGATTCTTCTTTAGCAATGAACATATCATCTGTGACGTCAGTGAAAATAGTGGGCTGGAAGAAAAAGCCTGGCCTGTCGACGCGTTTACCACCGTACACTAATTTTGCCCCTTCTTTAACACCTTGCTGGCAGAACTGAAATAAACCAACGATTATAGTAATCACAACTTTTGTATTAGTTTAATAACTAACGGAACTGGTAATACTCCTGTGATTCTTCTGATGTTTCAAAATAAGCAGTAGTCCCAAAACAAGCTCAAATAATGGAATGGCAATCAATGATTAACCTGATGATGATGTGGAAGGGAAGCTAAAATATGCAGAAACCAATTCAAACCACAAAAAAAATATAAACTAATCGTATCATTCATTAAATACTTACCTCAATAAGTTTATCCATATGTGCCTTGTGGTTTTGTGGTCCGTGTGCGGTTCCTCGGTTCAATGGGTCGCCGATACAAATCTTCTTTGTCTCTTCAACGACCCGTCTTACAAATTCATCATGAATAGATTCTTCGATAAATAGTCGACCGGCTGCTATGCAGTTCTCGCCTTTGTTGAAGAAAACTGAAGCCATACCCTGACAAAATATAAATATATATTTTTTAGAAATAGCTAACTGTATAATAAGAATCTGGGGCTTGCATTGCAACTAATGCTCATTGTACACCGGGTACGGCACAGAACAGAAAGTCAGAAACTAAAAACTATCCATTTAACTGTTGGCTCTCAATTTTTCTTCTAGTTCTTGATGATGTTAAATACTCAAGTCTTGCGTATGTAACGCACATAAGTGAACTTTCTAGAAACTGTCATAATCATAATGTTAACACGAGAAACAAACATAATATTATTATGCGTATTAATAGGCTAAGTCGAGTTGTCTTTTGTGAGGCGATGTGCGAACACAACATGGTCTAAGAAAATGTTCAATACAATCTTGCGCCCGTTCGTCGCAGGTCTGAGACATTAATTTCCTAATGGGTGGTAATTTTTGACTTTCAGTAACTGATTTCATATCCTGTTTTGAATAAAAATATCTTGGTTTGAATTTGAAGAATGTGCATAAGTCAATAAGCAGAACATTCTTTCTTGCATACGAAACATACCTAATACATATTAAAATTAACAATTATTTAATGAAATTAGCCTAGCGCTGGTCGTCCCAAGGTTACAAGTACCTTAAATATCGTAGATGGGGTATTTTACTGAAAGGAGACTTTATATTATTTTTAAAAGTTGGTAATTCAAAGGTTTTTTAAAAATTTCTTGCCCCGTCTGGGAATCGAACTGACTTAAATGTAAAAAAAAACACCCCTACTTTTATGATTCCAATCGAAAGAATGGCCAAAAACTAATAACTCTTCTTAAGTAACATAGTATTTTAAAAGAAAGGAACAACGTAAAATGTTTGAGTCAAATTTTGAGTTCTCACCAGAAAATAATAAGAAAATCAATAGGCAGCGGATTCATTAAAATATTGGCGATAATACAAGAGGGATCATATTTTGAGCATTTAATTAATTAATTTACAAAAAATACCCACTTAATTGACTACTTTCTTTTAAAATGCTACGTTACTTATGACGAGTTATTAGTTTTTGGCCATTCTTTCGATTGGCCTCATCAAAGTAGGGGTGTTTCTTTTTATATTTAAGTCGGTCCGATTCCCAGACGAGGCAATTATTTCTTAGAAAATCTTTGAATGCTGAATTACTAACTTTTAAAAATAAGCTATAGAGATATATGTAATATACTAGGGCACCCCTTGTATATAACGAAATATTTTGGCGCGATTTTTAGCCACCTCATATCAAGAACCACAGACACTATGTTTATCACTTTACGCAAATCGTAACGATGATAAAAAAATCGACCCACTAGAAGCATCCGAGAATTTTAATTAGCTACCTGTTTTGAATACTATATATATTAATTTATTGTTAAGAAAAACTAAAACACATCGTAATAATTTTTTATACGGAGATTTAATTCTATATCGAGAGAACTGTGAATATTTAAGATAAAAAATTCAGTGCAGAGTCCACTATAGGAGGAACACTTGATATTTAAAAATAATTTTAATATTTAAACTAGCAGACAACACAAATATTGTGTAATTTTCTTATAGATATTTGTATACTACGTGATAATACATACATTTCTAACAGCCTTGTCGAGATCACAGTCTTCGAAGACAACAAGCGGCGATTTCCCGCCCAACTCAAGAGAAACCTTTTTCATGTTTGAAACGGCACAGGATTTCATTATAGTCTGACCTGGAACCACATTGTTAATGCAGATGAGGGAAGAATTTAGTAATTAATGCATTCTGTAAGTATAAGAGTTGCAAAATAGGGAATATCTATTAAAAGTATGGTTGAAAGTTTAGAGTAATAAAACTAAAGAAATATTGACTTATTGGTAACTTGTATTTTTACCAAGATTTGGGTTATTAATGTATATGCTTTAAGAAGGTCCTCAATTTTAAGAGTGAACCTGAACGTGAAACAACTATTACTAAGACTATATTATCAGTCTGTCATTTAATTTAAGACGGATATAGGCATCTTTTTGTCAAAGCCACTCTGTTTCCTGCTTTCCTCCTGGAATGCTTTTTCTCTAGGATCTAGCTATTATATATACATGGTAGGGTCCTGTCATATCTCATTCACTACGTCACAAGTAATCTTATTTAACTTGCTTCTCAATTTAGAAAAAAAGTATCAATGTTAAAACGTACCAATTTCAGTACTTCCAGTAAAGCCGAGTTTTCTTACAAGTGGATGATCAGCTAGTGCTTGGCCGCAGACCGTACCACTACCGGGAAGAATGTTCACGACGCCAGGTGGAACACCAGCTCGGACGCATAGCTCAGCGAACTTTAGAGCTGTGAGTGGACAGACCTGGAAAACAATTGAAAATAATTACTTGCTTCTCATTCTTTCACACTCACAACTGCGGCAGTTGAGGACTATTCGCCCCATTTACTTAAAATGCCTAAATATCTTGAGCGTGACCACGCTCCATCTGGGGTGAAGAATGGCAACCACTTCACGTCAGCTGTATAAAACAAAACCGCTAGTCTTTGCTAGAAACTCCTGCCGACGCGAACGCGCACGAAATAATTGGCATTGGCAGAACCGCCTCATTTTAATTACTAAGTAGTAATCTAAGTGTTGTGTTACGACTACTTTATACCCCGGGGTTTGATGTGTGAACTAGTGAAACAGTTTGGAGCACTACGAGCAGAGCAAGTAAGTCCCCTAGTGGTATGGTCACGTTTTATAGGCATTAAGAGAAGACGCCCCCGCCTTCGTATCTTTTAAATTTTTATTCAAATTAAGTACCAGAAAGGCAGTATAATACGAGCCACTGGCTTATTCAAGAACTGTGTGCAAAAAAGAGAGTTGAGTAGTGTATCCTGTCGTGATGACGTGGCAAAATATTTCGTATTTGTGCTGTTAACATAAATATAATATTACTAGCTGACCCGACAGACTATGTTCTGTAGATAATAAAAATAATACTGTTTTATAGGAATTTGCCAATAATATTTCAAAACATCAAGAATTATTTCGTAAAAAATGCTCCCTGTTTTTATAATGAAATTGTTTCACAGCGGAACTGTCAAACCGTGCGTCACTAAATTCTCTCATAGAAAATATGTCCATACAAAACAAATATTCAAAATAAAAATAATTATGGGTCCCAAATCGAATAAAAAACTATCCTATCTCTCAAGTTGGACCAAACTGCACTCCATGAAGTCATCCCTATTAAAATCCGTTCCTTAGTTTAGGAGTCCATCGAGGACAAACAACGTGTCACGTAATTTATATATATTAAGATATTGACATAAATAGACGCTCTTAGTATACTCTGAGTAATTATCAAGAAAATATTATATTATTTTACTAACCGCTGCAGGCTTCATAACAACTGTATTTCCAGCTGCCAAACATGCAGCCATCTTCCACGATAGCATCATCAACGGATAATTCCACGGTGTTATCAAAGCGCATACTCCTATTGGTTCCTTTTTGGTTAATGTTAAATTACGATTAGGACGGGCATGGTTGATGGGAATCGTTGAACCCTGTATTTTATCACACCAACCAGCGAAATATCGCCATGTTTCTATAGACATGCCTACGTGAGTTTTCAGTGCCAGTGTGTACACAGCACCGGAGTCTATAGACTCTATTGTAGCCAGCTCTTCTTTATGTTGTTCCATAAGATCTGCTAATCTGTAACGATTTAACAATATGAATGTTTTTTATCAAATATTGATCAAGTCATATTATTATCAGCAAGGTCTTACTTGAACAAAATCCGACCCCTTTCTCTAGCACTTATTTTAGTCCACTCTCCTTCTTCAAATGCTTTGTGTGCTGCTTTAACGGCTTTGTCTACGTCATCTTTTGAAGCACTTTGCACCTTGCAAATCACAGATTCATCACTTGGATTAATTAGTGTCAAAGTTTTTCCACTATCAGTGTTAACAAATTCACCATTGATAAATAATTGTGTTGGGAATTTTATCTTCATTTTGTTAACATCTAGTTCAACGCCATCATATTCTATTTCTAGATTACCAGAACCACTTCTTGCTGTCATAATCGCTACCGTGAAAAAATCTTCAAATGTTGTATTCATGTAAATATCTTCATTTTTTAATTCAATATTTACAATATCTTTTATTTCTTCAACTAATCTAACGACATCCATGGAACCAGCTCCCGATTCAAAGAAATCTGTATCGTTATCGACATCTATTCTTAAGATTGCTTTCCAAATATTTCTTGCATTTTCTACGAATACTTTTTCTTCCTCTGTTAGTTCGAGTGATACCTTACTTTTGTTAGCCTTGAAAAAGTTTTGAGCGCATATCATTTTTCCATTTACTTTAAGTCTTTGTATATTTAGCTGTAACAGAGATTTAAAGTTTTATATAAAATAAATTATATTAAATTTTAATTTCATTTCATTTATATAAAATTTTATTTAAAATTTAAAATAAATTATCATTATTGGATGGGTCACGTTACCTTGACACCATCATTAGCTGTTATTAAAAGTCCCGCTTCATGAATAACAGCTGGACTCTTCAATCCAGGAATATTAATCTTATCTCCTTTTGCTTCGTATTCTCCTTCCCAAAGAGAAGATCCAAAGAATTTAATTTCTATGTTAGCTTCACCGGATTCTTCAACGCCTTCTTTATTGTGTGGTTTTATGAATGTTGTTGCTCCTGGAGATGAATCCAATCCTCGGATAAAATTATGTAAAGCGACACCACCTTTAGACCAATCAATCTATAACATTTTAATAATATATTAATGCTGTAGTACTATTATATTTATTTATAGATATAAAATGACAATCATCAACGAATGATCATGGGACAAATTGATTAATTTTTATTACATGTTTTATGAAGTACCCAAATGTATCCTTGAAGTTGCCCAATTTGAACTAAATAGTACGATATACTATAAAAATTAATTCAAGAACCATTAATACGATCTGGAATATATCTAAGTTCGATTAGATATACCCAGACGTATGTCAAAGAACACATCATGGTGAATATCATTACTTTGCATGGTAATTTACATTTCCCTTTCGAATCAAACTATATAAACCGAAACTTTCAGTACTTGTTTTTTAAATTCTTAAGAAAAGAAATAAAACAATTGTTTAGTAACAGTCAAGGTTTTGACAAATATTGTTCTAAAAACTTACTTGATGAGTTTCAGGTTTGAAAAGTGCTGGATCGTAAGTTGCGCCTTCTTCAGTTTGTTTAATTTTAGGAGCTGTGCCATTTGCTACCATATTAACAGATTCGGATAAAGCCTTGATACCTTAAATGCCAACATTGTTAATTAAATAACTGTTCAAAGGTTATTTCAATACTATAGTTGTAATTATATATACCTTCTGGATACAAATATTTGTTATAAATTGTGTCTACTGTATCATCTATGGTGCATGGAAAACTTCTCTGAAGTAATATTGGTCCGGTGTCCAGGCCATCATCAGCCCAAAATATTGAGAGTCCGCATGTTTTGTCACCTTCAATTAGAGTCCTGAAAATTATAGCAAAGGAGTTTTAAATTTGGGTATTGTAAAAAAAAAGCAGCACATGAAGAAATAAATCCAATCTAATACAATTTTCCTGAATTAGTAGACTTCCAACCTTCAATAGTTATATGCTACTCTTGAAATATAAGTAGTTATTAAAGTTGATTGGCGAAACTCATCGTTTTTTATCTAAATCACTATCATCATCAGCCGAAAGACGTTTAGTGATGGACAAAGACCTCATCCAACGTATTCCGGAGATCTTGACCTGATCATCGGTACATCTTGTGGGGGGCCTACCAACACTGTGTCTTTGCCATTCGATGACTTTTCTGCCCCAACGGCCTTTTGTCCGTCGAATTATGTGCCCTGCCCAGTGCCACTTCAGTCTCTCAACCATTTGGGCTATTTCGGAGACTTTGGTTCTCCTACGGATCTCCTCATTTCTGATTCGATCTCGCAGGGAAATTCCGAGAAATCACTAATAACTGTCGTAATATAATATAATTTCCACAAAGTGCTGAAAATTAGTCTAAATCTACTCTGTACAGACTCATCTTCATTTACACTCAGCTCGCCACACATATTCTTTGTTTTTCGCTTCATAGCTTTCTGTCGTCATCGTTCCTTATATGAACAGCAAGCTTATAATAATGTTGTATATGAATAAGTAGAAAGAAATACGTCGACGCATTTAAATAACAAGCTTACCAATTCACAGATGAGGCACCTCTATGCCTTGGCAATATACTTGGATGATAACATATACTTTGGAATTGAGGATACAGGATGACTTCCATTGGGATGAACTGAGTGCAGAAGGGCAGTACGTTAAGTTCAGCATTTACCTAAACAAATAAAGTAAAACTTAATAAGTACTTAGGAATTTAGTTACAAAAATTACATCTACTGATGCTATTATATTTTATATTAAGTAAAAATTGATAGAATAAATCTATCAGAAGTATTTTTATTTCATAATTAGTAATATATTATAATTATTACTTATAATTGTGAAAGTACTTTGAGATTTGACAAACTAGGTATAGGAATTTTTTAGTATCCAAAAGGCATTCATGGATTATTTGAATATTGCATCATTTGAGTCAAATAATGTACTAAGTGCTGTTTATATTTAGTAATATAATACACGTACAGTAGCACAAGGTAAAAAAACAACCGAACCTTAAACCGAAAATAGGGAGTAGGCACAGATCGCTATGAAAAATTACTTCGTTTTTATGATAAGTAATAAAGTGTTTTGTTCTTCTGATTGTTAATAAATCGCCCTACATTACAGTGCCGCTCAGGATTCTTAAAATAGCCCCAAGCATGTGCGACCCTCTTAAGACAATCGTGTAATAAAAAAAACGCAGAGATGGCGACTCCTCTAGATCCGTGGTTGATACAGTAGTAAGAGTCTGCCAGTAGATTGTGTGTCACCAGAGGAAGTAAATATTTTAGAAGTCGTTATATCATTACTGATGAAAAATGATATTAGTAAAGAAGTAGGCTACTGTGATTATGTTATACATTTAAAGTAAGTTTAGTCATTTGAAAACCTTGGAATGTTTTACAAATATATTAAATTGTACTGCAGAAATCAAGACATGGTATAGATCACGTATGCTTTACTTAAAGTCTATGGTGACAGCTGATAAGTGAGGTTATCCAGAGAGATCAACCCATAACATTCACTATCAGTTGTATAAGCCAATAACTGCTTTATTATATAACAATATTTAAAACCTTAACAACTATATTTACTATGGTTATCTAAATGAATTCAAAATTTTGACTCGATTGATGACTATTTTTAAACGCCAACAAAATGGAAGAGGTTTTCAATTCGTGTGTTTATGAAACAAGGTCTTTTAGTTGCATATCTGCATATAGTGATATGTTCGATGCCTCCAACATACATTGTTATGCAGATAATAGTACTGGAGGTAGAGTATGTACCAGCTATGTAGGTCTCTCTTGGGAAATCGACCATCAGAATGCCGGAAGATATCTTTAATCGAGCCCTCTTTTGGGAATGTTATTATGAATAATGGGGAAAAATAAATCTTATTCAGTTTAACCCTCAGAAGCGCCAAGTTTGTGCATTACTCACAAAAAATAATAATATATATATATATAACATTTTCGTCTGCAGTCACAAAATCCCTAAAGTCCACGTCAACTGGACAAAGGTCTCCCCCAAAGATCTATCGCTGCCTTCATCCAAACTACTAGAGCGATCTTGAGCAGATCGTCGGTCCATCTTGTGAGGCTTACCAACCCGATACGTGGTCGCCATTCGAGGATTGCCCCAACGGCCATCTGTCCGTCAAGCTATGTGCCCTGGCCACTGCCATTTCAGTTTCGCAACCATGGGCTATATAGGTGAATTTGGTTTTCCTACGGATCTCCTCATTTCTGATTCGATCTCGCAGGGAAACAGAGCATAGCCCTCTCCATTGCCCTCTGAGCGACAATGAGCTTCCTCATAAGAAAATGAAACAAAGAATGCATTTACGAACACATAAATTGTGCCATTAAATTGTAAGTCTCATTTTTGATGACACGTAATCTGCACCTCTGACTTTTGATCCGGATATTTGTGTACATTTAAAATGGCATGATTTTACTATGGAGATAAATACGAACATAAAAATTATCAGAATCGTTGACAAATTTACTGCGAACTGTTGGCGGAAAAGGTTCTGCCCGATAGCTGGGTTAAGGGTCAGACATAGGAGGAACGTGACAAAATGGGTGATTGTTTGTCACTTGTCTGCCGAGATCGCAGCTTTGTGCCTCATAGATAACATATTTTTTTTCTGTATACATAACAAGAAACTGTCTTGTCGCTTATCTGGGTATGAAAGTAGATAAAAACCTTTCCTGGTCTACACATATTCATTATATAAGTACTAAACTTAGGATTTTATTAGAGAAGTTCTACCATTTAAGCTATATAGTACCTAAGAGCACGCTGAAATGTTTACATATGTCCCTAGCGCATCCAAGACTATGCCCTTGAATCCATTAAAGACTATGCCCTTGAATGTTATGAAGTAACTTTTAAAAGAAATTAAGATAAATTTAAATCTAGCTTAAAACATAAATATTTACTATTTACTAGGCATCATAGCACTTAGGAGCAAAGTCTATCACTGGTAATGGCACTAGGTCAATATCCAAGGGCGAATATTATGTACCTCGTCAGTAATTATTATGGTCATAGAACTATTAAAAAACGTCATCCTTATTTACTCAATATCTTGCCCGAGCATTTTAGAAACGAGTCTCATAAAAGTAAATTTTAAATGATGTTAAAAAATATCTATTGGAAAGTGTTTGTTGCTAAAATGTTTATTTTTTATTTTAGAGGCTTTGTTTTTGGAGGATTGGTACTTTTATCAAAATGTATATAAATTTCTTAGTAAATAAATAAACAATAAAGAAACATAGTCTCATCCTCTAATTGACGAAATTTGCTACATTTTTGAACTACCGCTTTCATTCATTTTTTATCTGAATAACTAGTCAATTCAAAAATAATACTGAATAACATTCAAAAGAACATCTTTTTAAATATTCGGAGATCGTACTGAATGTTTCTGGAAAAGCCAGAAAAAAGATTCGAAAACTTCGGATTCAACTTCTAAATATGACAACAGAACTCTTTGGGAAGCTTCTTACTTGTAGCATAGTAGACATATGTATCATCTTGTAATTAGCAAATTGTGTGTGTGCGTCAGAAATGCAGTGAATAAGTTACTTTTACGATAATAATGTGCGAGACTATTACGTAGTATTTACATCCTCTTTGTTCGAGACGAGCATCTATTGGTAGGTGCAGTGCCGCTCAGAATTTTTGATCAACTTCAAGCATCACTGTTGCTTTGCGACATAAGATATTAACTCTCAGTAATTTTACTAGATATCTGTCCTAATTAAAATCTAAAATGATTCTTGTAGATTTTATACACCTGCTTTTGATTCATTGACCAGCAATATAAAACTAACTATCTATACTCGGTATATGGGTATGAATTCTTATTCATACCCATATACCGAGATCTTGTATATTATAAATACGGAGAAGGTCACGGAATTGCTGAGTCGCGGAAATGTTATTATATTAGATAATATCTACGTATTGTGCTATTAGATCGATTACCGCGTGTGTTGCATACATCGTTGTAATATTATGTTAATACGAAACATAATTTACTTTTGCAGCAAGATATGTGGGTCAGCAGAATCATTTACAAGGCTATTTCCTATAGACTTTCTAATTCTAGTAATTATTTTAGTACGTATAGAGTGGGTAAAGATTTTTTTAGTCGTATTTCATCGTATATGTATAGGGGTGTTCCATATCCCACCAAGTTTGTTGGTCTACCGCGTGCAGGTTCGATTTCAGATGAGAATATTTAATATTTTATTCAGGGGTGTGATTATTTTATTTTTTGCATGTGCTTCTCACTGAACTATTTGTAAACGGCTATATCAATTTTGATTAAATTTTACTATAGGATCCGTTAAATATTTTATACATCTAACTAGCTCTCACAGTGATTGTTTCAAAATCGATTGATTTTTAAATTTTCAACCCTTGTTTAACTATAATATAATATAAATATATAATACATGGGTTAATTTTACCACATTGGTATGTTGAACCACATATTTCTCATTTCTAACCTTAAAGTATCATGTTGGGCTTTCATGCACTCTTTGTGGTCCGATTCAACCCACTTTTTTATGATAAGATATGACGACTTGAGTAAGACGTTCACCTGATACTAAATGATACGCCCTGTCCATTACAATGCAAGGCTACTCAGGATTTTTACGCAGATCTTGTGCAATGCATAGATGATCCAGGGTCCCGATAATCAGTATTAAAATTTTCGTAAATTATTACTCAAAAAGCGATCGCTTTTACGATCCACGGTCGTAGCAAGTGATTATGATACTTTTCAAATAAATCTTTTGAACGGAATCGAATCTATACTCATTCTTGACATAAAATTTTTATGGTATAGTAACCTAGGTTTATTTACAGTTTAAAACATATAAACACATATTAAACGAATTCCTCTAACTAGATTCCAAAGCTGTCAATAAAAAAACTCACCGATTTGTATTCTTCAAGAATTTCAGGAATAACTTTCCCTTTTACTCGCCAGGTTTTGTATTTAAATACTGGTACTGCATTTTGAGACGCAATCGTTGCTGAAAACAAAATACATAAATCAATAATCTTCAATGGAATGGAAAATCAAAGGAACATCAAGCATTGCTCATTTTGATCTGGAAAGTCCGTCGATTAAAAGGTTAGTTAATTATTATATATGTAGTAAAAGATATTGGGTATTAAATAATAATATATAATAATAAATTCTTTATTTCGACCAACGATCCTTGATAATGTGTTAGTAACAAAGTAACTTAAAACGAAGTGTTAGTTGTTAACAAGATATCTTAAAATATAATCCAACAGGGACGTACACCGCTAACGCATAGTCGCGTAAAAACAATCTACGTGTGCCTCAGCAAACATCCCCGACGCGCTGTATTAAAGATTTTGTCATAAATAAAAAAATAACTGATATACTACGATACTTGACAGTAAAAAAAAAGAAATAATAACTTTAAAATTTATTTTTTCGAGTTGCGGAAATTAGCACGATTATACCATACCATACCAACTTTAAAATTTTACACTACCAATATTTTTACGTTAACCTAAACATTATATTACTTTGTAAAGCAAATTGTTTCGTGTTCCTAATGCTACAGTTTATTATTAAAATATGCATAAATAACAACTTTATTAAATTAATTGCAATCAATAAGAATTGAATTAAATTCTTACGTAATATGATGCAAGTCTCCAAACTAAATTTAATAATAAAATATAAGGTTAATGTTAATGTTGAATGTCAATAAATTTTCCGAATATCACATCGACGTTGATGCAAGTCATAAGATAAATATTCACTTCACTTATTTGGACTTGTATAAGTTCTACATAAACAATACTTAATTGGTTATCCGAATAGAATGAATATTTATTGTGGAAATGTTTTGAACATTTATCATTTCAAGTCAGCTCGTGTCATTCTAATTGCGCAATTGCTTACTGAGGCTCTGTAAATGGCAAGAGGGTTAGAAGCGAGCATGGCTCTCAGTACCCGTCCAGTGGTTAATTCGTGCAATACTATTTCCTGATAAATTTGGCTATCATATACGATATCAATGTAAATTTTATCTCACACACAATATTTGTCACAATCAAATAACATAATATCAATATTATTTTATAATATCTTAGGGACTCACTGGGCTCTAAGTCTAATAATTAATTAGAAGCTTTACTTAATATAAAAATGGGTAAATGGGCAGGAAGCTCCCGGGATGGGGAGAGGTGAGGCAACCGCCCATGGACATCCACAACAACAGGTGTCAAGAGATGCGTTGCCCGCATTTATGGTGGGAGTATGCTCTTTTCTTGAAGGACCCTAAGTCGTATCGGTTTGGGAAAACCGCAGCCGGTAATTGATTCCACAAAGTAGCTGTGCGAGCCAAGAAATTTCTTGGAAAACGCGCGGTTGTGGAATGCCAGACTTCAACGTGATGCAGATGGTACTTTGCTGTAGGTATTATCCTGTTTAGTATTGTCACCTACCAGTGTATGGAATTTTTTGGGTTTTGTAAAGTTAATGGAAATTTCTAGTAAGTTCAGGATCAAATCGAACAGAAAAAAAGGGATGGAAAATGTGTAAGCAGGATAAAAATAGTTAAAAGAATTTTCTAGTACAATTTAAATTTAAAGATAGAAAAGTAGAATCATTTTGAAAATAGAACAGATCCGGGGGTATATAAGCCGTACTAAGCGTGGCCTACGGCAGTTCAAGTTCTGACTCGAAAGTGTAAAGAAGAAGAAGAAAAGAAGAAGTAGTGGAAAGTGGAAGTGTTCCAAGAGGAGACTTAGTGTTCGGTGCGGTGTGACGCGTTGAAGGTACCGCCGCCCACAAGAGGAACAGCGGCAGACCGGCGAAGTGCAAGTTCATAAAAAGTGAACGCAAATAAAGACTCGTTCCTATAAGCATATAAATAATAATCCCTGACCCACTCTCGTGTCAGTATTGTTACAGGGCCTCTTCATTAGACCACTTCAGTGTAATTTTCTTAAAACCATTTATTACCGTGGACCAGTTAACCGGTGGTTTCTAAACCCAGGTCCGTATTCTAGGTGAGTCAATACGTAATTAATTATGATTTGTGTTTTGTCACTGTCATCGTTACTGCGCTTAAAAGAGAAAAATAATTTTAAGACACTTGGAATACGGGCTTCAGACAGATAAATAATACTGGCATCGAATCCGCTACATACGTGGTATTTTAAACGCGAATAAAATATTATTTATCTTAATGTTGATTGCAGTATATCTCAGTTATTATCTAAAATATAGTTTTACATTGAAATCTATGTACCTAACCACCTCGTATCTATCAAGTTCAAAAGTGTATTTTCTGTCAATGAAAAATATCCGCAGAAATTGTTAAGCTTCACTGTAGATTATTCTATCAAAATTGACGAAATGCCAAAAGTTTATAAAAATCTCCTAATAAGAACACACTCTTATGGGCAAAATTTGAAAAAAAAAACATAGTACTTACGAAGGAGGTATTCTAAGAATATATTTTTCTACTATTATTTTATTGGAAATAACTGTTCATCTTTTATTTTTATTATATATTCTTGATAATGTTATGTATGTACATGTAATGTTAACACCAGCAACAAACATAAGCTTATAATGCCTACTACTCGACTAAGTCGAGTTAGTAAGTCTTTTGTGGGGCGTTGTATATGCTTTTACAATAATAATGTTCAAATCAAATGTATTACGAAATTCAAAAAAAATGTTAAAAAACGTTTGTGTGGCAAAGCTTACTATAACATTAATGACTTTCTCAATGATACCACTGGTTGGGAATTGAGCGACCGCCCACAGGCTACTAAATAATAAATGTATTGAATAATTATTGTACGATTTTACAATGTAACCATGTTTTTATATAAAAACAAAGAAGCCCGCTAAGTTTGTTGCGCCCGTTCTTCTCAGGTCTGAGGCATACCTTTTGGAATGGGTGGTACTTTTTGACTATCATTGAGTGATTTTATATCCTTTTTTAATTAAAAATATTTGAATTTGAATAAGAGGGGGCAAACGGGCAACAGGCTCACGTTTTGGGGAGTGATAAGGCAGCCACCTATGGACATCCGCAACACCAAGGGTTAGGAGATGCGTTGCCGGTGGTTGCTTTATGTTGGGAGTATGATTTAAGCATAAAGGTCCCTAAGTCGTATCGGTTTATATCAGTATTTACGTCGTTTAAGTAACCTCTGTGAAAATTATCAAGTATTAGCCGCGGCGATTGAGGCTCTACTTTGTTTTTTTTTTATGGAAAAGGAGGGCAAACGTGCGTACGGGTCAGCTGGTGTTAAGTGATCACCCCCGCCCACATTCTCTTGCAACACTAAAGGAATCACAGGAGCGTTGCCGGCCTTTCAGAAAGGTGTACGCGTTTTTTTGAAGGTACCCATGTCGTATCGTCCCGGAAACACGCAAGGAAGTTCATTCCACAGTTTTGTAGTACGTGGAACAAAACTACTTGTTAAACAGTCAATTGTTGATATGTTACCAAAAAAAATCCTTTATAGATCCTAGATATTCTTGGTAAGTGGCTTATTAGCCTCAAATTAGTTTTTTTTATGATAGTAAGGAATGAGACGAGCAGTACGTTCAGCTGATGGTAATTGATACGCTCTGCCTATTACAATGCAGTGCCGGTCCTGATTTTTGAAAAACCTAAAAATTCTGAGCGGCACTACAATTGCGCTCGTCGCCTTGAGATATAAGATGTTAAGTCTAATTTGCCCAGTAATTTCAATAGCTACGGCGACCTTCAGACCGAAACACAATAATGCTTACACATTACTGCTTCACGGCAGAAATAGGCGTCGTTGTGGTACCCATAATCTAGCCAGCATCCTGTGCGAAGGAGCCTCCCACAGCTAAGTAGCTTTCCGTTGAAATTTGAGATATTCCACATAATAAAAACAATACGGTATTTAACATACCTAGAGGGTCTTCCCTGTTGCCTTTATCAAGTACTGTGAATACTCCGACCACTTGATGTCCATCTCTTTGGAGTAGTTTAAACACTTCAGCAGCGAATGTACTTTGCCCTATAATTGCAACGCGAAGAGATTTCTTCGGCGCCTATTAACAAAACAAATTATTAACACGATCTCAAACCTGAAACCAATTCTGAGCTGATTTAAATTATCATTTGAGTTAAGTCTCATATTGCAGAACTCAATATTTAATCAGTTATACTCGTGTTTTGTCTCTTTTATGCACAGTTATGAAGACAGTGACAAAACATACTCGAGAATAGATTACGTTTTAAGATAGCTTCTGGAATACGGGATAAAGATAATGATTCTACTTGATTTTACACATTATAATACATTTACGTTCGGCGGTAAATAAGAAAATGAAATATGCTTAACACAATCTAAATTAATAAGTGTACTAACTTACTACCTACTAATAAAGTAAGAAAAGCTTAAATGGATGGACGTAAGTATGGCAAGAAATAAGAAATTGCAAATAACAATGAATATACAAGTTATTTTTAAATTCAAATTGCAAAAAACCTGAATAATAGTTTGGCAAATTCTAATTGTTGTAAATCCAACAAAACCTACGTTAACGCAACGGTATTTTTAATTCAAATTTCATAACATTATCTAATAATAATTTTCGTTCAATTGATAATTTTAATTAACAAATTATGAAACTCTTCAAATAATGAAAAGCTTTTGAAGAATTGTTTGAGTAATATTTATAAAAAAACCTACCTCATTAGGCACAGCGACTGGCGGCATGATGACCACTTATCACTTAAATAAGTTACAATGAATTCCGTGTTACGCGAGCTAACGTTATGGAGCAACTAACATGAATCGAGATCTCCGTTCCTATATAAACATGTATTTTCTTCACCTTAGTCTTGACATTGCTTATCACTGTGGTCACAAAAATTGTCATTATTTTTATTAGTTCATAAAAATTATAAAAACATCAGATAGGCTACAAGGATTTTCAGATAATTGGATTTTAATCGTGACTATACTGGTTCAAAAAGAAGGCAACCTGCGATACCTCACGTACATGGATGATTACTTTGAACCGGGTGACGAAAATCTCTTATTCCATAACAAATAAGGATACCAATAAAAGGCTGGCAAAGGGCTAGACAGATTACTAGTATATCAATAGATTTGGTTTACCTACAGCTAGGCTCCATAATATGGTTTGTGTATGTTAGAAGCTTCGGTCAAATATGTTGAAAGGACAATTTATCTGTTACTGAAATCGGAACACTGTAAATATAGCTGTTTCGATTTCTGTGATAATATGACGAATAATTTTGAAACTTTTTGGTACAGTCATCTTCGGTCTCTTTGACTGCCGAAACTACTTGTCGCGTTTTTGATCAGAAGTCCCAAAATTTCTACAGTAACGAGATCATGTCACTATCTATAAGATGGCAAAATGACAATCGACAAAATTGCAACTGTAATTAGACGTAAGTAAAATTAAAATGAAGCTAAGAAACTAGCCTTGGAAAAGGGATATAAATTTATATGGATAAGAAACTGCGACATTTTTTTAAGAAGAAGCGTACAACAGCCTGTTATATCCATCAATTCAATGAAAGATTTAGCGAAGATTGTGTAGATGTCGTTGGTTGTTTTACTTTTATTGTTTTTTTGTATTCAGCCTCACACATATTATTAACACACAATTACCTACTAATCAAGTACACATCACACTTCAAAATTTGTCACCTCACTGTACACAATTTTTATTTTTATTTTATTTGGAAAAAAGGCCCTTTTTTATAAAATTACTACCAACTTATTTCACAATTGAAGAATACTTAAAAGTCTGTACTTTACTCTGAATTTATACATTTCATAATAATGGGGACTAATATACTTAATATTTTCTATCAAAATGTTCGTGGCCTTCGCACAAAATTAGACCAGTTTAAGGCAAATTTATCACTGCAAAATTTTGACATAGTTCTGGTTACAGAAACGTGGCTAAATAGTGAATTTTACAACGGAGAACTAGGCAATAGCTACTATGATATATTTCGCTGTGACCGTTCCACCAATACATCAAATAAAAGGCATTGAGGCGGTGTTACGGTATGTATATCATCAAAATTGCAAGCGTTTTAGAGACACGACTGGGAAAGCAGCGGAGTAGAATCTTTATGTCACACATCTTTTAGAACCAAAGGTAAGAAAAATCTTCATATAATAATTGCCTATATTCCTCCGGACTTAATGCAACCTAAACGCCTTGAAGCATTTTCAATGTCAGTCGCAAAAGCCATAACATCTAACACAGATGACAATTTTTTAATAACAGGAGTTTTCAATCTACCAAACAAAGAATGGTCCACCAACTCTGGACCTTCTATATTAAGGAAAGGAAGTACAGAACTACAAAAGGTATCTGAGCTCTTTATAGAACAAATAAATGTTTCAGGACTCAAACAATATAACCTTACTTGCAATCATAGTAATAATATATTAGATTTAATATTCAGTAATTTTTTCTTAAGTGTTACTAAATCTAACACATCTTTAGTGAATGTAGATAAATATCATGCATGTTTAGAAATCGACGAATCCGAACTGATGCTACGCAATTTTACGAAAACACATCCTGAAAAACACAATTTTTTCCGGACTAACTATGACGAAATTAACAAAGCTTTAATCGAAATCAATTGGCATCTGGTTCTTAGAGGTGTAAATATTGTTAAAACATTTTATACAACATTGTTTAAAATAATAGAGGAATTTGTGCCAAAAACTAAAAAAAGATTGCAGAAATATCCTCTTTGGTATTCAAAATCACTCATTCATATAATAAATGATAAAAAGAAGGCTGATAAAAGATGGAAAACTTATAAAAATCCAAGAGATTACGATGAATTTTCTTTACTGCGAGCTCGTGAAAAACAAGTTATTAGAAAATGTTACGATTCTCACATAGAGCACTTACAAAATAATGTCACAAAAAATCCAAAACATTTATGGACGCATATAAAGAATTCAAGACAGAACAATTTGGGATATCCTAATCCAATTAGCCTAGGAAGTCAAGTTTTTTCAACAGAACAGGATGCATGTGAAGGTTTCAGTAAGTTTTTTGAAAGTGTGTTTCAAAGTCCCGCGACAAGATACAATCTCCCGCTCTTACCAGAATCTGATGATATTTGCAATGGTATAAATGTAACTAAAGAAGAAGTTTACAAGATACTAAATAAATTAGACGTAAGTAAAGGCCCAGGGAGTGATGGAGTGAAAAATATATTTTTACAAAAGTGTTCAAAAACTCTGACTGAACCTCTGACCCATATTTTCAATTTATCTCTTAATACATTTGGAATATTCCCGACTATTTGGAGGGAGGCCCCTATCCATAAAAACGGCCGCAGAAATAAAATTGAACAGTATCGTCCTATTTCAATACTGAATTCATTTGGAAAGCTATTTGAAAACCAAAACGCTCGACAGTAACAAACTTGGCTCTTTTTTCCGATTTCATTTTAAACAGTATGGATGATGGATACCAAGTAGATGTAATTTATACAGATTTCCAAAAAGCATTTGACCACGTGGATCATACAATACTACTTCACAAACTGCATGCTCTAGGAATTCGGGGAGATCTCTATAGATGGATAAAATCGTACATTACCAAACGAAGGCAAGCAGTAGTTACAGGTAGTTTCAAGAGTAGTTATACAGAAATTCTGTCGGGTGTACCACAAGGATTTATTTTAGGGCCTCTCTTGTATAACGCTTACCTATTCGATATTGATTTGTGGATAAAAAATTCAAAATATTTACTATTTGCCGATGACAAAAAAATTTTCATAACAGTTGGTTGCCTTAATGACTGCGTTCGATTACAGGGAGACTTATATAACTTGTCAGAGTATTATAAACTAAATAGAATATCAATAAATGCAGATAAATGCTTGCACGTATCTTTCACACGTAAAAAACAAATATATAAATATGAGTATTAAATAGATAATCACATAATAAAATCAGCTACGTAAGTAAGAGATTTGGGAATATACTTAGATTATGAAATGACTTTAACTCATCATATGAACATAATTAAAGATTAGGCCCTTAAGCAATTGGGCTTTGTTAAAAGTACCTTTAAAACTTTTTATAATATCAAATGCATAAAAATTTTATATTTCGCACTTGTTAGAAGTCTACTAGAATATGCATCCAATATCTGGTCTCCACACTATACAACTTACATACAAAAAATTGAAACCATACAAAAAAAATTCCTAAAATATTTATGTTACAAAGCATATCATCCCTACACGTCATACGATGAAGCATGTAGATTTTTTAATATAGACCCACTGGAACTCCGCCGAAACCAACAAGATGTAATGTTTCTACATTCTTTCAGTCAGGCAATACAAACTGTTCTAAATTATTAAGTGCCCTATCGTTTAATGTACCATATAGAACACGTCATACGAAACTCCTGGTTGCACCACGTACCAAAGCGAACTATTATAAAAACTCGATTATTTGCAGGATTCAAAATAATTACAATAATAACTATGATATTCTAGATGTCTTCATGTTAGAAAAGGATAAATTGAAGAGTGAAATTATTAAATTACACCAGTCTAAAGCAGTGCCTTACTCTTTTGTTTAAAATATATACATATTGTTATCTACTAACCACACACATACCCTTTCACACCCACACACAAACATACACACAGTAAATAAGAAACACAAGGGGCAGTTGTTCTGTAATATATCTTGCTGTAAAACTATTGTAAAATAATATTGTCAATATGAGTAATCTATAATGGCCTTAAGAATTATGTTATATAATATTATAGTTTATTAACGTTTACTGTAACGCTGTTGATTACGAATAAATAAATAAATAAATAAATATATATATATATATATATTTTTATTTAATATACGAGGATATTTCCCCAACCTGATGTATTCAGTATTTTTGAACAAAGCTACTTGTTAAACAGTCAACCAGGAGAATTAATTTATGCCATTGTTGATATGTTAGCAAACAAAATCCTTTATAGATCCTAGATATTCTTGGTAAGTGGCTTATTAGTTTTTTTTTATGATGAGGAATGAGACGAGCAGTACGATCAGCTGATGGTAATTGATACGCTCTGCCCATTTCAATGCTGTGCCGGTCATGGTTTTTGAAAAACCTAAAATTCTGAGTGGCACTACAATAGCGCTCGTCACCTTGAGACATAAGATGTTAAGTCTCATTTGCCCAGTAATTTCAATAGCTACGGCGCCCTTCAGACCGAAACACAATAATGGTTACACATTACTGCTAAAACTTAATTTGCAAAGTTTATTAAAATGATTATTCATAGGATAACAACAGATCTTCCGCATGTTCCAGATGTTCGCGTTTAGGGAGGCCTGCCATCATTTCCCCTTATAGTGTCTACATGATATACTAAGTATACCGTCTCTCCAGAAGCTTCCAGCTCCATCGGTAATCCGTTCTGCAAGCTAAGCTCCTACCTTACTGCCTCTTTAGGTTTGCATTCCTCCATGGTATGTACGATATTTCATAGCATATTGCATTGCTTTCTCCTTTTGCAAAAACTTTTGTTACTCCACGCATAGCTTTCTCCTTTTGCATTTTGAATGACCGTAAGTATAGTTATGGCATATCGTCGTGCCCTTAATGAGGGTTAATGTGCCTTACGCCATCACGGGTAACACACAAAAAACTTTTGTTGAGACATTGCTCCATAGCGGATAAGTAATTATTGCTTGGCTTCTCTCGAGTGAGATTCGACGATTGATCTCTTTCTTAGGGTATGATCTACGTAGGGAGTGGAACAGTTTGGTAGCTGGTAAGCTCGTCAACAGTTTTGAGCATGGAGTGTCTTTTGTTATATGTATTATGAGCTTTTCATGTGGCATTATTGAACAATGTGAGCAATCTTGTGCGTAAGCGCTTATAAACTAAATATTTCGATACTGCTGGTATGTCAGTTTTATATTGTGTAATACGAGATATTATATGTGTTCTATGGAGGGCCTCTAAAGTAGATGTAAGAAGCGGGCGCCTGCGAGTCAGCACGCGTAGATTTAATTGGATTCTGTCACGACGCAATTGTCAACGGAATATTACAATTTTATTATATATTTTTTAAATATAGAAGTTATGGTGCGTAGTTCTATAAATCCAAATTATTTAAAGCATATATAACTCGGGAAAAATGTGACTCCATAACTTGTGTGTATTAAAGGCCCACGACTTCATCTCGTTCACAAATTGCACCTTAGTAAGGAATCGCTAGCTTTGGTGAAATTATTCACCAAAGCTCCCATTAATATTACTATCCTTTAATAACCTTATACATAGGTACCTTAAATGGTAAATTCTTTATAGAGCTGACTTAATTATGTTATTAATTACGTAATTACGTTCAATTTAACGAAAAGTATTAACAATCTTATGGCAATTAATCAGCATATCAAATTTTGCGCCATAAAAGATACCCATGACCTGCACGTCACCAAAACATGATAACTACAGTACCTACTAGCACTGAGTAGGTATAGATACGTATAAAGTAATAGTCATCACTATCTTACTAATATATAATAAACATGATTATTTAATACATAATTTAATAAAACTATAGAGTCGATGCGTCTGAAAATTTTATATTTGTTCTAAAAACCAAGTAGGTGGTAAGGTGATTGTAGCTCAACAGATAAATAAAAAACTTGTCTATCTGTCTGTCTTTTGTACATGCTTATCTCTGGAACTACTGGACATACTCTCATGGAATGTAATGCAACATTTAGGTTGTATTTGATTAAAATAGGTGCATGGAGAGAAAATACTTTATTTGCATGGTTTTTTTTAAAGTTTATACTATATTATTAAGCATTATTAAATATAATTAACTTAAAAGAAGTTGCAGGCACAGCTAGTGTCATTAATAAAGTGTCCCTAGTGGGCGCCCGCGATCGTCCGCATTATTGTTTTTGACATAGTTCAAGCAAAGTAAGTAATAAATCTACAAGAAGAACATTTTCCCGATGCGACACAAGTGGGAAGAGGCGGTGGGGTGGAGGCATTGGACGCGACACTCACGTAGTGATCGCTGGCAGAGTTTGTTTCTGTCTGCTAAATTTGTTTAAGGCGACACTAACTGCCAGCGACCTTGAGCGATATGAGTTCATGGTTGGCGACCCGCCATCTATGTAACAAATTAAATATTTTCAAAAATCTTACGTTGAAAACGTAACATCTTAACAAGCGCAAACAGTTTATATGCTTACAATCATGATTATTGATTACTAATCTGAATAAATGTACCTACACAATAAAAGTACAAGTTATTCTTATAGAATAACTTTTCTGAGAATAGTACTAAAGAAATACGTCATGCCGAGAAAAAACATGCTTAACTGCAAAGAAAAGCGGTAGTTCAAAATAGCTCTGGAGTGTTAATTATAACCTACAGCAAGCATTACCAACCTACAAATAAGACTTAAGGGTATGTTTAACAGGATGAAGTAGTGTTCATAGCTCCAAATGCTATATTTTCACAACAAAACTTAACTAAAAACACCTTGTTTGCGTGTTTTCTGCTTACCCTTCGCCTTAAGTATCCTGTCCTTCAAGAAAACTCAGGCATCGAGAACCGACATCCTCCCTGACGTAAGCGCACAAGCCAGCCCGCGGTATAAAGGAGTGTTCCAAATGATACCCCGGCTATATATGTTGTATTCATAGCGCGGTCGAAACACAACTGAACTGCCTAATAGAAAGAGTAGGCAGAGTTTTTCTTCGGACAATTTTTGAGCTTGATTGTGAGTCTCTCCGTGTGTCACGCATGAATCAACGCTAGTGAGGAAGATGTTCTACACACTTCTACGCGCGCTAGAAGCACTTTTGGACGAGTCAGCCATCCGCTATTTAGCCATTATCGGGTTTCGTGTCATGATTTTTGGGTTTCAGGGAGTAAGTAGGTAATCACAAATACACAAAAATCGTATTAACTAATTTTTGGCTTCCACGGTCCTCCTAATTTGTAAAATATGGTGTCTTTTGAAGAATGTTTTTTCAAAGTGAAATAAACTTTATTCAATTAGGCTTAAACTTAGCGCTTTTGAATAGTCACTATAAATATTTCTTTTAAATGACTGAATTTATCATATGTTCGGAAAAAGTTGAGCTCGTGAGAAGAACATACAAGAAACTCAACAGCCACTCTTTTCAATCAAATAGAGTATCTTACAATGGCACATAACAAATTAATTGTAAGGTCCTGTATCCAATATGTGAATCGTGTTTAAATAATATAAATTATTTCATAAAAAGTAATAAAGAATATACTATATAAATATAAATTATGGTATCATGGATGCATCAACCTATAGAGCTTGAATTCATTGTTTGTGTAAGGATGCTTCGTGAACACGATGGTCGTGATTACAGTCATAATTAGCAATTGCATACAACAAATAAAATTCGTTCGCCGTTGTTCGCGTCGATGATCACTCACACACAAGCTCGTTTCTCCTACTATTTCATAAAAAAAAAATGTTATTTTTTAAATCTAAGTTACTCAACCGATTCTCATGAATGCGGTAAACGTAGGCTAGCGTAACTATGCGAGTATTTAATCTTCTGCAGATTCTTAGCATCAGCAGAAGTCTTGTTCCTTAAGTAATTACGTTTATAATATTCGTGCGATGTGTCGTGTAGATTAGCTCCCTAAAAATTTATCAATGAGAAATCAGGGAAGGTAATTTTTTGAATATTTAATTTTGTTACTTATCTATAACTTTTTGGTAAAGTTATGTATACCTTAATTGTTACACATATCAGACAAGTTACAATTTAATATAGGTACCTAGATAATACTAGTTTGTATGGATACTATGTGTAATGTGGTTCTAAGTACTTATAAAATAAATATTTTAGACCCAAATGGTATTACCCACCGCGATGGAAGCATCCTGACGGAATGACTCTGGTTGCTTTCTCAAGGGCGCTGGTCAGGGACGCGACTGGCATCGACACTCTGGCTCCTTCTCATGTCCAAGTTACGTCAGTTGCTGCTGGGACTGCTGCTTCGACTGCCGGCGAGACGACAGAAGCGTCGCAAATATATCGGTCTCAATGAGTCTTCCATCTGTGTGCCGTTTGGTGCCAAGACACTTGGCTCGTGTGGCCCAGAGACGCGGAGAATGTACAAAGAACTATTTCTCGTTTCAATAGGGCTACTGGCAACCCAAGCGTTGGCAGCTAGCTTTCGGTCAATGGATCAGCCTAGCTATCCAACGTGGAAATGCTGCCAGTATTCTTGGTACGCTTCCCCATAGTGATAGATTTAATTTAATGTTATATTTTTTGTTTTATTTTTGTAAATATAGTTATAAAATTTGTTTCGTTTGAATAAATAAATAAATTATAAGCTCACAATATAATATCAGTACTTAGGTAAGTACATCAAAATAGTTACTTCACACATTATATTCATTTATTAATTAAGATATTATAATAATATTAACTTAGACCAAAATATGACCATAAGCATGTCTGCAGTAGATTTTTTTATAGCTTGTATATATAAATATATTTATAACGTAATATTATGAGCTAACGAAATCATTTCAGTAATTAGAACTTACAAATTTCCATTGCAAATCTTGATTACAGACTTTGAATCAGTAATTCCACACAATAATAACTTGTTTCTATAAAAACATGTATAAGCTCAAACTCGTCAAAAGCGGTTATGACTGGATTCGTGTTATTGAGTTCAAGAAGAGTAAAATTAATGTCACAGCGGTAAAGTACCGCTTCTTTATTTAGTTTAAATTCCCATTCTAAGCATACATAAAAAATAATAATATTTGATAGACATACATCAGTTATTACTGAACAATTTAAACTATTTAGAAATTTACACTTATTTTGACAGTTAATATATCTAGGGCACCTGTATTATACACAATACTCCAAAACAAAATCCAAATATCTCTTCATCATCATCTCAGCCGGAAGACGTCCACTGCTGGACAAGGGCCTCCCCCCAAAAAACACAATGACGATTGGTCCTCCACTGTTCTCTATTGCGGCGATCTTGATCGGCGAAAATGAACACTACGTCTTCCGGTACGTGGTTGCCATTCGAGGACTTTACAACCCCAATGGCCGTATATTATCTCTTATTGATCATGAAAAGAGATCGGAATAAATGGAATCTAAGGAACTAACTCCTAGGGAGACCATCTACTAATATAAAAATTATGAAATGAATGCGATGGTAGAAGCCGATTCAAGTCAAACTACCAATGAATTAAATGTAAGCATATTGATATTGACAATACTGACCTATCCGTGTCAATTTAAAAATGGGCGTCATATGATTTAATAAAAAATAATAATAAAATCATTTATTTCAGGCATACCACCCATATAAATTAAAAACACGTTAATACAATAATTGACAAAAAATCTTATAATAATTTGTTACTTACAATATTCACAAATCTGTGATAGTTCCTATCGCTAATCCTTAAATTTACCTACGATTTAACTGATAAACATAAAAAATAACATTGTTGACGTTTGCCAAAGCATGCCGATAAAGAAATGAAGGGATTTTGGGACGAATTGTGGAATTTGGAATGAAAATAAATTCTATACGATAGTCGCAAAAGAGCTTCATAATGGCTGACTCAAGTTTGAACACAGCAATAATATAATTGAAAGCCCTAAAGAAATTGATGTAATAATAATCAATCCAATTTCCTCAGAGCCGGTGAAGCATTAGCAGCAAATTCTATTGTAGTGAACTTTGAACAAAGATGACAAATTCGTAGTGAGACTAATCTTCACCATAATTGTTCCACGGTAACATAAGACCTCACAAGGCTTGAGAGACCATCTTAACTCTACACCAATGCCCTTTCGGATCGATTGTATGCTTTGCCCGTCGCATAAGTAGTAAAGAGTACTCGTGTTTGTTTGTTGGGTTTACTCTCATAGGAATTTTCGTTTTCCCAGAAGCTGGCTTTGTAGATGTGGAGTGCACTTTATTTTTGCAGCATAAGTCAACAAAGAAGATCTTATTTCATATGTCTTCCTAAATTACGCCACACCTATAACCGAAATTCTAGACTATTTAACGAATAAGAAAATAAAAACAGAAGATTGCTGAGTAACTGATGCCCGTTCTCTTCAGGGCTGAGAAATATATTTTCGAATGGTTGATTTTGACATTCAATTAGTAATTTTAATACAATATTTTGAATAAAAATATTTGAGCTGTACTTAAAGTGTCTACAGAGAGCAAGGAAAAAAGCAAAGCGGAAACTATAAATATCAAAAATATCTAGTAAATAGTAATACGTAATGAAATTCATCAAATTTACAATTAATATATATAATATAAATATGTTCGCTTTAAATAGAGGGAACTCTTATAAACTACATAAATTGTCCCAATGAAAGTTTCGCCATAATTGACAACGCATTACTAATAATTTGCTTGGCACTTGCGCGTGACAAAATATATTTCAAATGAAACCGGTTCGAGCCGGCTCATTATGTAGTTGTTCTCGTTAAGCTATTGTAATCATTTGACGGTTGACCTCTGAAATATTGTTTGCTCACAAACACACAATTATCAATATTATCTGCTGTACATTCGGTTCATTCCTGTATGAACGAGTATTGTTTTTAAAGTGCTCTTTCTTGGAACACAACATGATTCTATTTGCAAACTTATGTTCCGTGACATGCAAAAAATTTGTGGTTGACTACGAATTTGTATTTGAATAACAAGAGAGTTGTCTGGCCGACTGGAAGAATACCTGTCTACATTTCTAGTTTGTTCATAAATAAGAATTCCATGAGGAAATCCGTATTAGACCCAAAGTCTCCAACAAACCCTAGATGAATGCGAAACTGAAGTGGCAGTGGGCAGGGCACTTAGTTCGATGGATGGCTGTTGGGGCAGTAAAGTCCTCGAATGGCGAACACGTACCGGAAGACGCAGTTTTGGCAGATCGTCATTATACATAGTTATCTACCAAATATTTGGAAAAAGTAAAGCTCGTGAGAAGAACACACAAGAGACTCAACGGCCACTCTTTTAAATCAAATAGATTATTAAATCAAAAACATGGGCTGTATTATTATAAATAACAAATTTGTTTGTAAGGTGCCTCAGGTGTGTATGTTTTACGACACGAGGGTCGACTTTCTGTCTCTTAAGTCTGCCTCATTGATTAGTTGATTTCAAATCTTGAATATGACTGCAGATATGCCTGTAACGGCAGCTGTGGGAAGACTCATTAGGCTGCATAAGACCTGATGAAATTATATATGTATTTTTATATTTTAATTTTAATTCAATATTTAATTTATTAAGCCAATGTATTTTACATTTTTATGAATTTGTATGGATTCATAAAAACATAGTTTTTGAGATAATTATTATGGTACTAACTATATATTGACAAATATTGAATCTAAATTAAAATTTAAATAGATTAATAAATAATAAACCTTAGATTAAGAATTGGTCTCCGCTGCGCTGCAACTAGTTAGTTCGAGGTGTAGTCGCAAAGTGCGGCAACTAATACTACGCCCAACTGGGCGTACTCGAGCCAGTCTCGAACAATGTGTGACGTTGACGTGCCAGATGTTCTGTGACACTTTGATAATAATTGAAACTAAAATGACGGATTGCGTAGTAAGACTTTGTATAATACTAAAAGAAGTAAGAAAGACACTTGGATCACATATTATCAGTAGGTATTTTGTATTTTATTAATATCCATGTAAAATAAGACGAATGTATATTACGAAAGATCGAAGAATACCAATTAAATACAAAGTTTTACTACGCAATCAATCCTTTATTTTGGCCTTGGCCTTGCATTTTACCCAGCTTGGCGTTCGGGTGTCAAACATGGAGCCTAACCAAAAAACATTAAGGCACTAGAAACTTATCAGCATAGCATGGAAAGAGGTATGCTTAATATAAAAATACAGACAGTCGAACGACTTCAATCCATACGAGACCATATAAAAATAATTGATCTGAAATGTTATATTAAAAACCTCAAATGGAAATGGACAGGTCACAAGATCAGGAACAAAAGAGACAAATGGTCGATAAATATTACATGGTATGGTCACGGACGAGTAAAAAAAGAAGGACTCCGCGCCGTGATATTAGCAAGTGAAGCACCGTTATGCTAGTGTGTGTGCGGTTACGGGGATACTAGTTACACAATTTTTTCTCCCTTAAATAATCATATATGGACTCAAATACTTATATAGTATCGTTTTTACACTTTTTCACAACGCACGACGGCATTTTTAAAATATTTTATTGAGACGCAATCTGATCTGTCACAGACAATGACAATTCTCATAATGGCGGCCTATCGGCCTGTAATAGTGTGTGTGCGTGCGGCTATGTATTTACTCGTTAATCGGCTTGTTTTGGTGCTACATTGTAATGTAAGGTGACACGGAGTCCTTATTTTTTTACTAGTCCCTGGGTATGATATCAATATTAATGGTATCCTATGCGACATAAAAGGATGAAAGGCAAACCACGTCTTAGATGGCAGGATGACATAAAAATGTATCAAATGAAACCTGGTCGAGAATAGCGAGAGAGAATAGAAAAGTTTGGGGGAGGCCTATAATAAGGATAATAAGAAAAGAAGAAGTAAATAGTAATAACCTACGAAAGAAAATAAATATAAATAGAATTTAAATATAGGTTAGATAAGATAATAGAATAGATAAGGTAAGGGAACATTGTACTTGATAAGGATTGTAAATAAAGGCTTTTATTATAGTTTTAATGTTGCACCATTCGACTCCTTGTTTCTAAAATTTGATGTACACATATTTTTCCTTTCCTATCAAGTAAACTCATTACAAATCTATTGAGTTATTTAGTGTTAATTCCGCCGAGGCATCCAGATGCCTCGTATAGAGGCGAAACACGTGTCGAATTGTTTTAAGACAAATATTGGCGGAATTAACCCTAAAGAAAACTCAAAACATTTGGATCATTACAAATCAGTTGGGTCTAAGGCAGCAATGGTGTATGCGAAGCTGCAGTCCACGCTGTGCGTGTTTTTTGGAATGTTACTCGGGTGATGTCTTGCTAAAATTAAATGTCAAAAAAGGGAGAAGTCAAAAATTCAGCTCCTTTCATTTATAGTAAACCATCTAAATTATTATTCAAAAGTCATAATATTTGGTATTCTGTTGGCTGGGCAAAGAGAGAGCAAGGCAACCCGCTTGGTCCAGTAATATTTAGCCTAGCCATTCATTCTGCCAAAACTAAATTAAAATTTAATATTTAGATGTTGGTACTTTGGGTCTTAAAGTGGACTCTGTTTGAGATTATTTGAAAGTAGTAATTGAAAATTTTAGCTCAATCAGCCTTGAATAAAATTCTTCGAAATGCTGAAAACGTTTTATTACCGAAAATTTCCAAATTTCAGACCGGGCTGAAATTACCAAATAATAAAAATATAAGTTTAATGCTGGCCCTCAAAATTAAGGTTTTGGATAAGAATTCTCTTCACCTTCTTGGAGCTCCAATATTTCCTGTTGCAATTCCTACAATCTTAGACGATCGTATTTAGAAATTTAATAAAGTTTCGGACAGATTATTTAAGATTTATTCTCATATGGCCTTAATTATTATTCGGTCTTGTTTAGTCATTCCAAAATTTATAATATTATATATAGTATTGTACATAATATTATGTTTAGAAATAGTTAATATTAAATCGATAAAATGAAACAATATTTGGCGTCTGCCAGACACTTCTAGCAATGATTTGTACCCGTTTATCTTTATATAGTAATACAGTATAAAGTAAATTGCCGAGGCTAGTGAAATTACTGGGCAAGTGAGACTTAACTTATCTTATGTCTCGAGGTGACGAGCGCATCAATAAGATATCGCAAAAATATTTGGGTTTTTCAGGAATCCTGGATGGCACTGCATTGTAAGGGGAAGGCGTATCAATCGTTATCATCAACTGAACGTCCTGCTCGTGTCTTCCCTTGAATTTGAATGAAAAAAATAATCTTGTATTTTTTTCTGTTAATATCCTATAACTTATTTAAATTAAGTAAATATGCGCGGGCAAAAACGGTTTAAATGTCGCAGCGATATGATAAAAACAGAGATTTGGTCAATTCCCTAAGTGATTTGATCAAATCACGGAGGATGTAAAAATAACAACAGGATTTTATCATTTCTCTAAACAAATCTAGTGATTTGATCAAATACCAGAATTGGTTCCGTGGAATGACAAAAAATCTTTTCTTTGGTATATATCTTAAAAGGTTTATCTGGTAAGACTTAGACATGATTTTTATAATTAAAGCAACGGTAGTATCAAAAATCACAATGGGGTTCGTACGATTTTCAATATTTATTTATTAGAACAGGTAGCAGATTTTTTTTGGCATCGTGAATTATAAAGAATATATCTAAACACTTAAGTTAAAGCAACAACATTAGCAGATTCAGATGGTATGTCTGAGGTACTACACTGGCCTGCAAAAGTAAGTATCACACTTTTCAAATTAATTTTTTTCTTAACTATAGTAGAGATTTAAGATTAAAAATGTTTTGTTGCAAATTTTATAGGCTTTAATTCTTAGAAACTAAAAATTATACATGAGTAACATTTTTAACTTAAAAAAGAGAAAACAATGAAAATAGACATTTTTAGTTTAGTGTAAAAAAATTCAACTAAAATGTATTACATGTTATTTAATTTTTAATAACTGGTATTGCCTCCTCGAGCTCTGATTACAGCTTCGAGCCGGTTTGCCATACTGAACACTAGGGTTCGGAGCCGATGTTGGGGAATATTCTCCCATTCTTCTACCAGGGCCTGCTTTAGTGCCCTGAGGGTAGTAGGTGGTGGTCAGCGATTTCTGACTAGCCTCCCAAGCTCATCCCAGGCGTGTTCAATCGGGTTGAGTTCAGGACTTCTTGATGGCCAAGCCATCACGCTGATACCGACCTGATGAATATACTCTTGTACGATATAAGCCGTGTGTGGCCGGGCATGCATCAGCATCCATCACCCATATTTGCTAAATAAGGCCCTGCATACTCATTGATAATCTCTTGAGCATATCTTTGCCCAGTGAGGGTGCCATTTTCTATGGCTACTAGCTCTGTGCGACCTTCTGAAGATATGCCAGTCCATACATGTACACTGCCTCCACCGTATTGGACTCTTTCTGAGATGCAGGCTTGAAGGTATCGCTCACCAGGTCGCCTGTAAACACTTCGCCTTCCATCAGAAGTGTAAAGGGCGAATCGAGACTCATCTGCAAACAAAGTTCTTGACCATTCTCCTTCATCCCACTGCATGTGTTCACGGGTGTATCGCAGTCTCGCTACTCGATGCTGTCTCTCGAGTTTTGGGCCACTCGCTGGTGTTCGGGGTTTCAAATTTGCTTCAGAAAGTCTTCTTCTCACTGTACTGTCACTAATGTAGTCCCTCCGGGTCTGAAGTAGCTGTTGCTGGACTTCAACTGCATTTCGGTGGCGATTTCTTAACACAGTGGAAATAATATAACGATCTTCTCGGGCACTGGTACACCTGTGTCTGCCATTACAAAGTCTCCTCAGATGGTGTCCAGTCTCTTCGTACCTTCGCTTTACCTTCTGGACCGTTCGTACCGTCACACCCACCATTCTTGCAGTGCGACGCATACTGATGCCTAGTTCAAGAAAAGCCATGATCCTAGCACATTCTTCAACTGAAAGAGGCATGATAAATAAATGTTATGTGCTTTTTAGCATAAATTTTTAAAACAAGACCCAGATGGTACGATGAAAGGAGGAATTCTTCTGAAATTGAACGAAATAACAGCTGATTGTTCAATTTTTAGTATTATTGTCAATTAACCAAACCCGTAACATAGCTTTTACATCTTGGTTTGCCCATTCATTGGACCCCGGACTCGCTGGATGTCGATGCCTGTCACTAATATTTTTGCATGATGGCCACAAAGTAGATAATTCTTGAAGGATTGCAGCAGTAAACTCACGTCCATTGTCACTTTGTAGAGTATGAGGACTACCAACTTCCATGAAAATTTTTAATAGTTCGATTACTACTTCAGCCGCTCTTTTTGAAATCATTAGTCGGAGAAAACTGAATTTCGTTGCGTGATCCTGGTAATGTAAGAGCCATTTATAACTTCTGTCGGGGGTTGACTGTAAGTCAATTAAATCAGCCTGACCGGGGTGGTTAAAATCACTAGATACAATTGGATAAACTACGATACATTTTCTTGGGAATTTCTTTTTGGATTGACACACCGTACACAGTTATAATAATTCCAATAAAACTGAATTGGGAAGTAATAATCCGGATTTCAAATTATACAGCATTATATCTTTGCCGCCGTGGCCCGTCGATTGATGACTCTCACGAAGTATTTACCATAAAAATCATCTGGAGGCACTATTTTCTCCACAGAGTCAGAAGAACACTTTCTTTTCAGTACCTAATTACATCATATTTATTTCCAGAATAATATTGCTTGTTTGTTCTCTTTACTTTCATTACTGTAGCTGATTTAAATTGTTTAATCGCTGTTATAGACTCTTCAATAATTTCTCGAGTCCATACGGCTTTTCCTTATCTTGCCGCCGCTCTTACATTATCCCAATGTCTCGTGCCAGATTTTGGCAAGTCAACACGTCCTGAGGATGCCTCGTGTAGAGGCGAAACACGTGTCGAATTGTTTAAAGACAAATATTGGCGGAACTAACACTAAAGAAAACTCAAATCATATTGATCATTATCCCAATAGTTTCATTGAGTAGCATGCGCGGACGCTACCAATACAAGAACTGTCATGTTTTGTTGTCATTTCACGGATCCACTTCTGGTATTTGATCAAATCACTAGATTTGTTTAGAGAAATGATAAAATTCTGCTGTTATTTTAACATCTTCCATGATTTGATCAAATCACTTAGGGAATTGACAAAATCTCTGTTTTTTCCCTATCCAATCCCTGCGACATTATTTAAAATTGGTAATAGGCGCTCCTAGAATCCAATATCACAATCTGGTATTTATCCAAAATGTTACCTATTTTTGATCGCGTTGCTTTTAAATTGTTTTATTCTTAAAAACAAATATAATTGTTTATTAACGAGCAATAAAACTCCTGAACCTTTGGTAATATATATCTCATTTATTTACATTATTATCAATGAAATATATCCCGTTTGAAATTCAAAAGGAAATGATATCTCATGTTTTAGTCGGTTTCTAGTATATTTCTACAGAACATTTATGTTTTTGAGCCCATCTCACCTTCGTTCACGTCTAGGTTTGCATCGTTACCATTATTACCATATTATCCTTGAGGTAACAGTTGCTAAAAACATAAGAAACTAAACAATTGTTATTGTTTTGCCCTGCTTTTTGTTATTGCTGATTAAGGTATTGACGCTGTTGTTGTTATACAACATGTTTACTTCTATTGTTAACAGACAATACTGGCACATAGACGTCTCTTCAAGCCACTCGAGTCAGTTATCTTCAAATGAGACATTTGTTTCTGCATCAATAATGTTGTTGAGAACTATTTTGCTTATATCAATATCATTAATAGAGGTATCTTCATATAATGTTACAATAAGTTTTCCGATGTGGTGTTCTTTTAATTTTAAGAAATGCACTTTTAATTTTCACTTCAGTTTTAATTTAGTTTGAATCTTGAGGATTTAATTTCTTTAATGGTTCCTGAGACGTAAGTTTGTTCTCATTTACAATACATTTAGATTGTGGTTTACTCGTAGAAACAATTCCTACAAGCTAAATATTTTTTTGTTATAAGATAATGCAAACTTTGTAATGGCGATAGAACTGATGTTAAAAATAGTTAGTTTCTTAGCTGTTTGAGAAAATCAGTGACTTTTGTAATACATACTATACGAGAATCTACTAACGATAGTGTTTTTAGTTCTGTGTATTTTTTCAGTGTGTGTTTGCCAGGATGATCGCATCGTAGTTTTGTTGTGATGAACTAGAAGTTTTCGCTATCGGAATAAGGGGTGGGAAGGGATTTAAGAATTTTAATTCGTTAGTGTCTGATCGTCTGCCTACTGACATAATCCACTGAAAATCGATAAAGCTGTAGTTATGTCGATAACGGACGTTTTCAATAACCTATTTATCCTTAGTTTAACTTACTAGAGGTAGACAAATTTATCCTTTTACGCTTACTAATTTATATTTCTATAACCTATCGACAGATAGCATTGGACTATAAATAATAATATAACTACATTGGAAATAACTATGGGTAGATAAGATCTTGTCATTAAACGGTGATACCATTATTTATTTACCAATTACCGTATTATCGTACCCGTTGATTCACGTATATCCGTAACTAGAGATACGTTGTTGAAAACGGCTGCTAAGCGAGCATTGAGTTTCATAACTTTTCTTTTGTAGCAAACGTGTCGTGAATTAATGGTAAATAATTGTCAAATTTGACACTTCAAATGAAGTTGTGGATTTTAATCACAAAATCCATGACGTTCTATACATATCGACATAATATCATTCGCAGTCTGACAGTGGAACGGCAAAAGTGTCCTGAAAGACTAACCCCTTATTCATAATAGTCTACAAACTTAAAGAATTGCTAATTTTCACTCTGTCTTCTTCTATTGACCTAAGTCAGAATGAAAAATAACACTCTGTAGCAGCCGTTTTAAGTTAGCGGACCATTATAAATAAGGGGGAATCTGAGCACACTTTTCTCCTTAGTCGTGTGTCAATCAACATGCCTTAGTGTGCTATAAAAAGTGCTTAAATAATTCAATAACGACTCTAAAAAAGATGGTGTGACTTATCACTGGTAAGGTTATTTAAGGGTATGTAATTTAATAAAATGAATATTTTTTCATTAAATATGGTACAATTATCGACAATTCCCAGACATGATCCGCTTGTCAGAATGGGACAGATGAAAGGACACAGTCAGAAATGAAAACAATAGAGTCGCTCTTTTTAACCGATTTCAAAAAGGGAGGTGGGTCTCAATGCGTCGGTATGTTTTTTAAGTTTCTTACCTCAGAACTTTCAAGTGGGTGAACCGATAATTGATAATTTTTTATTTGAAAGCTAGTGCTTCTCGTGTTGCAATTTGGTTCAGATCTGATAATGGCAAACATGAGAAAACCATAAAAGTCTAAATTTGCTATTAGAATGTACGCGACAAATTTAAGAATTACTCAATATTGCGCCAACCGATTTCGATGAGGTGAGAGTTTGGTTAGGTTCTGATTATAGAATCGATGAAAGTAACGGAACTCTTCAATTCTTAGGAGCAAATTAACGATACTAGCCTGAATCGTTATGGTCAAATAATTGTCATAGTCAAATATCAATGGAATCAATGGAACTCCTTAACGACGTAAAGTAAGGGTGTGATCTATGGCAGAATTTCTAACTGTCTGTAATAAAATTGCAATGCGCTTACATTCATTGCTGCATTGAAAAATTTAGTGGATCTATACAAATTTAGACAAATTATTGGTTAATGTAGTTAAGATTCACTAAAAATAAAAAATAAAATTAACAAAAAAATTACAACTTCAAAAACACTATTCCCTAACAATAGATATAATATGAGCTAAAAAGTATAAAAATAATTGCTTATTTTTATACAATCTAATTAATAAATCTAATTCTAGTAACGATTATTGCTATTTTTGGAGTAGTTGTCAGCCAAGTTAGGTTTGTAACATACAGTAACATATAGGTGAGATGTGCTTGAGTCGCACACACGACGTGATAAGGCAAGAGGCGAGAGCGGGCCGCGGCGGGAGGACACCGATTCATAAATAACAATAATCGTTACTAGAATTAGATCGAATAGTGTTTTTGAAGTCGATTATTATTTGGTTAAAAAATTTTTTAAAGGCCTAGTGAGCAACGATTAGCAATATTGTATTTTGTGTAATGTGAACGGCTTACAAGAACGTGAACAATTACATACTAGTTACACGTTATCACGGAAGTATCGTTACCTAGTGATATTTGATACTTATTTACAAAATATGTAACAGCTAATATTCTTCAGCTTTCCTGTACACGAGATAATGAAAGAACATCGGCGCCAGTTGGTAGCAAGAGAGAGATGTGAAGAAATTTACAAATCAAATAAGCATATTTATATTTCATCACTAAGGATTTAAGTTGTTTGGATTTCACCACATTTAAAATGTTTAAAATTAAAAAGCTGTCATCTACATATAACGTAAAAGTCCTGACTGACTGACTGATTCACTCACTTAAATCAACGCCCAAACCGTTGAACCTAGAAAGCTGATTTTTTCACAACAGGTAGTTTACATAACGAAAGTATCCACTAGTACAGATTTTTGAAAAAAACACCCTTAAAGGGGCGAAAAGGGGGTTGAAAGCTTGTATGGGGATGGAGTAAAATTTTAAATAAGAGACTTGAAACTTTGCGTATGGACTCCTTATTACAATACAAGAAAATGAATTTCAGCATTTTGAAAAAATTCACCCCTAAAGGGGCAAAAAGGGGGTTGAAAGTTTGTATGGGGATGGAGTAAAATTTTAAATAAGAGACTTGAAACTTTGCGTATGGACTCCTTATTACAATACAAGAAAATGACTTTCAGCGGGTGCAAAGTTTGTATGAACGGATTTAGATGAAATTTGGTATAGAGATAGTTTGAGACCCGGGGAAGGACATACGATAGTTTTTATCCTGGAAATCATCCCCTAAGGGGATGAAATGGAGGGTGTGGAGGTTTGTATGGCGCTACAATATTTAAACGAGACCCACGTGGACGGAGTCGCAAGCAGAAGCTAAATAGGGGTGCAAAGTGTGTATGGGGAAACTCTTTTTTTGAGCTATAAAAAAGGGATTAAATAGATTTTTTTGACATTTGGTTACATGGATGGAATGGAGAATATCCGATAAGTGAGGGCAAAATTGTAATTCCACCAGAACTTGCGTCAGTTGTGCACACCGTTCAAGACCTAATAGCCCGAATTTACCCAGACGTCCAAAACCTGCCCAATAAACCCATGGAGTGGTTGTGTGAACGTGCTACTCTGAGTCCTAAGAACGACCATGCTTCTGTCATTAATGACACTTTATTGAAGGCGTTCGAAGGCGGAGAACTTCAATACAACTCTGTGTACTCTGTAGTAAATACGGATAATGCTTTTCAGTATCCTGTGGAATTCTTGAATGCACTCAACCCGCCTGGACTACCAACTCATAAACTTGTCCGCAAAGTGGGTGCTCCAGTAATATTACTGTGTAATCTGAACCCTCCTAAGTTGTACAACGGGACCAGGTTGCGTATAAAAGCGTTACATAACAATGTGGTAGAGGCCACTGTCATTACTGATTGCGCTAGAGGTGAATCCATGTATATACCACGCATACCTCTAATACCATCTGACTACCCGTTTGAATTTAAAAGGTTGCAGTTCCCTCTTAAGGTCTGTTTTGCAATGACCATTAATAAATCACAGGGTCAGTCGTTAAAAACGGCAGGGATTGACCTGAGGGGAGACTGCTTCTCACACGTATATTTTTTAACTAGATTTGTTTACTTTTTAGTATAAACGGATAAATAGATCGTTTTTGCAACTATGAAGAATTAAAAGAAGTTACAAAACCAGAATGTTAAAACATATCAATTCGTATATTTATGTTTATTGCAGGGAATATTTTCGACACTGCCGATAGAAGATGTTCTTATTACTCAACTAACTAAATCATTGGGAATTAATGTAACGCGAATACAGAGAAATTTAGAAGATGCTAAATTTAGAGAGCAATACTTGGATTTGTATAAAGAAATGTTAAAGGCAGGACAGGAGCTCGAAGATACGCCTGGCCGAATCTCTGACATAGATCCATCAATGATAAAGGGTAAGATTATGGAGTTAAATCACACAACATCTTATCATGACTCTTATTGGGTCGACTTTCTTAAGAGGGAGCATTGGCTGCCATTTTGCATACAAACGTTCTCGCCTGTTCTCATTTGTTATTAACCCTAGATCCAAAATTATTTGCAAATATAATATATATCAATATCATCAAAGTCTTTTAGTTGTGATCTTTTTAATATTTTGTTTTTGTAAGTGCTTCAGAAACTGCTTGAAACGGCTTTATTATTAAGGGAGCAAACATGAAAATAAGCAATAAAAGCAAACCAGAACACAATATTTTATTCCCATTAAGTTTTCAAAATTTCCTTAGGATTGGTTAATTTATGGAGGTGGAAATCGCCGAAAACGAAAGCATAATTTTTATTGTTTTTAATTCACGATTTTTTGCCGGAGCTGCAGTAGTCTCACCCGCGTTAGCTCGATGGTATATTGTTTTAGAATTATTCTTAAATTTGAAAAAGACCCCAGCTTATGTCTTTTCTAAAGAATTTTAAGTTTTCGAGCAAAAGGGAGTTGTTAAGGGTTAAGATATTCACGGGCGATTTACTGCAACTCGACGTGCGCCTATTTTGCGTGAAAACACCTTGGGTCCAAAGCCTTATCTAAGTCACTAGACTTAGTCAATGTAATTGGCAACATATATACGAGTTTGGTCAACGTAATGACAACCTTTGAATTGCTTCGCATCGTACTGTATAGTTTAAAATTGGCCCATAAGATGTTTTTTTTTGGAGGTCACTGGGTACGCGTTGGGCGGGATCTAACTGTCGACTTCTGGATGTGAGTCTTTGATATTCACTAGCCCTTGCGCCACTGATGCTCTCAAGGAGTTATTCTAAGAGTTCCGTATTTCTAAAGGAAGAAAGTGTCTTCGTCCGTCTATCTATCAAGTTATTTTATCAGAACTGCAAGCAGATGTCCAAAATATTAACTTATGATTTTAGTTCGGTAATTTTCATGTGAATAGATGTATACTTCATTTAATTCTGTGTTTGTGTGTGTGCAGGTATTGCAAACCGTAGGCGCGCTGTCTCTGCATCTCCAGTTGGCAATCGTAGAGCACGCTCCCAGGCTCTCAGGAGAGAAAAACTCAACAGCCAAAGTATGAGAAGCCATCAAGTACACTCTAGACTAGCCAGTTTAAGCAGTGATTAAATTATATTTAATATTGTTGCACACTAAATAATTTCATGTACTAAGCGCGTATTTGTTTTAGTACCTACTCACCTTTACTTTTGTCCTTACTGAAAAACTGGCAATGTATTATTAGTATTAGTATGTAAGTAGTATAATACGAATCGGATTTTGAGTAATTGTTTTTAACTACATTCTGAAAAATTTATGTATTGTGTTTCTCTACTATGATCATCATCATTATCATTCAGCCGGAAGACGTCCACTACTGGACAAATTACCTCCCCCAAAGATCGCCAGTCGGTCCAGCGATGCCCTCATCCAACCAGGAGGTCTACTCGCAAAATCGACAACGACATATTCGGAACGATACGAAAATACTCCGAATATATCGCACTTACCCTACTCTAACAAATGTTCGTATTCCATATCGTTTATCGTAGCAACATCGTAACTATAGACTAATATTTTTATTTTTTTATTTTTAAAGGAACAAGCTTCACTACCTTCTCAAGAATGGTATCTTGATACACTTGTGCAGATGTTTTGATACCTTTTTTACAAAAGTATATCTCAGTCACTCCTTCATATCTAATACCCCACCAAACCATCACTGAAGCCGGATAGTGTCCACGTGACACTCTGTCGACTAATTTGGGCTTCTAGCTTCCTTAGAGCTTTACTTTTACAGTCAATATTTGTTAAAATGTTGCTTAATTGTAAAATATTTCTCTTCAATTGCGTACCGCTTCAGTAGTTGTTTGGATTTAAGCACCCTATTCTTTTTTAAATTATCAGTTAAAAAATTACCAGTACACAAATAAAATTTGAAAAACAAAATTTTATGAACGATGCGGGATACGAACCCAATACCTCCGGCGTTCCGTGCCGGTGCTCTAAGCCACTGAGCTAACCGTTCGAATACCGCCTCGTTATAAAATTCTGTTCGGTTTGTTCACCTCTCAGGTTGGGGCTTCATCTACAGGATCTACTTTACAGTTGATAACCTTCTCAACCTCAATATTTGCATATTAGGAAATTAACTTGAGATGTCGCTCTTGTAAATCTAAACAATTTGTTGTTTTTTTTAAATGATAACCCTCACTTCTAGGATTAATACACAAATAAAATTTGAAAAACAAAATTTTATGAACGATGCGGGATACGAACCCACGACCTCCGGCGTTCCGTGCCGGTGCTCTAAACCACTGAGCTAACCGTTCGATTACCGCCTTGTTATAAAATTCTGTTCGGTTTGTTCAACTCTCAGGTTGTGGCTTCATCTACAGGATCTACTTTACAGTTGATAACCTGCTCAACCCCAATATTTGCATATTAGGAAATTGACTTGAGATGTCGCTCTTGTAAATCTAAACAATTTGTTGTTTTTTTTTTAAGTGATAACCCTCACTTCTAGGATTAATACACAAATAAAATTTGAAAAACAAAATTTTATAAACGATGCGGGATACGAACCCACGACCTCCGGCGTTCCGTGCCGGTGCTCTAAACCACTGAGCTAACCGTTCGATTACCGCCTTGTTATAAAATTCTGTTCGGTTTGTTCAACTCTCAGGTTGTGGCTTCATCTACAGGATCTACTTTACAGTTGATAACCTGCTCAACCCCAATATTTGCATATTAGGAAATTGACTTGAGATGTCGCTCTTGTAAATCTAAACAATTTGTTGTTTTTTTTTTAAGTGATAACCCTCACTTCTAGGATTAATACACAAATAAAATTTGAAAAACAAAATTTTATAAACGATGCGGGATACGAACCCACGACCTCCGGCGTTCCGTGCCGGTGCTCTAAACCACTGAGCTAACCGTTCGATTACCGCCTTGTTATAAAATTCTGTTCGGTTTGTTCAACTCTCAGGTTGTGGCTTCATCTACAGGATCTACTTTACAGTTGATAACCTGCTCAACCCCAATATTTGCATATTAGGAAATTGACTTGAGATGTCGCTCTTGTAAATCTAAACAATTTGTTGTTTTTTTTTTAAGTGATAACCCTCACTTCTAGGATTAATACACAAATAAAATTTGAAAAACAAAATTATATGAACGATGCGGGATACAGGATGCGGGAACAAATTGAATACCCCATTTTAAAATCGCAAAATATTGTACAATGTTTTGACGCCAAAATGAGAAAACTCAATAAACAATCATATAATAATAACAGATTCCAAATTCAAATGTAATATTTTGTTTATTTTTAATTGTAACAGTATTTATGGTAAGACTAAGTATATTTATAAATCAGAGACTTTCCTTAGGACTCGTAATTATATCGCCTAAAATTTTATTTTAGTTTTTTACAATCGTTTTATTAGCAAATTAAAGCGTATTTTTTATGTTATAAACTACTTCTAGATTTTAATTAAAAGAACAATGTTAGCACTGGAATACGAACACAACGATCTTCGCCATTCTATATTTCTCCTTTTAGAATTTTATGAGCAAAGTTCTTTATTACAATTCCAGCTCTGTCAATTTTATAAAAATACTAACGTAATATGTCATATGTTACGTCATGTAAGTACGTTACATATGTATATATATATACACTTTTAAGATAATATATGGAAATACTATTTATATTTACCTAATAATTTATCGATAATTGCTTGCACCACTAGAATATCGACTTTTTTATTGAATGTTTTAGCTTCCCAGAAAAAATTTAGCTGCCCAGTCTGCTTTAATTAAGCAGAGAAATGACGATTCATATAATATTGAGACTTTGTAATATGTTCTAATCAATCATTAAAATCTGAGTTAAGGACATTAAAGGTTAACTTTAACAAATTAGATTATAGGACGAAAGAAAAGTTCAACTACCATAAAGCTAAACATAGTTCATCAAAATATTCAGGGCTTTTCTGGCAAAGAATTAGATTTGGAATTACATTTAGATGAATTTTATATACATTTTATTATAATGTCTTACCGAACTTGATTTATAAGTGTTGATTATTAAAATGTCAGCAGTTCGTTCTCAAGACAGTCTGCTATTAGAGGTGGGTCTCATAATTACAAAACTCCCAAAAAGTATTAATATGTATTAGTACTCTCAATTAAATGAACAACGTATATACATGCGTATTTGGGGCTTTTATTTATGTATTTTGTTACATTTATTAATATATTTTTTATTATTAACTAGCTGACCCGACAGACGTTGTTCTGTATATAATAAATAAAATAATGTTTTTATACGAATTTGTCAATAATATATCATAACATCAAAAATTACTTCGTAAAATATGCAACCTGCTGTCGTAATGAAATTGTTTCACAGCAGAACTGTCAAACCGTGCGTCAATAAATTCTCTCATAGAAATTATGTATGGACACATCAAAGGAAAAACAAATTTGTTGTTTTTATTTCATTTAGCAGCATTTTCCTATTTAATCACCTTTTAAACCTTCTCTGGACTTCCACAAATAATTCAAGACCAAAATTAGCAAAATTGGTTCAGCCGTTCTCGAGTTTTAGCGAGACTAACGAACAGCAATTCATTTTTATATATATAGATTTTGCATCGATTGGAACGCTTCTTGACAATATTATGACACTGTCAATATGAGTATCACTCCGGTATAGGTATAAAACTGAATGAACCACATCAATGTAGATGTGGCTTTTAGGTAGATGCTGTTGGGCGTCACGGGCTATCCTGCCTAAAATCGTCAGGCCGTATCTGTCGTTACACCAGCATTAATGAAGTCATCCGCAGGGAATTTGCTGCTCTTAATATACCAGCTGTTTAAGAGCCAAATGGTCTTACCCGCCGCGTTGGCAAGCGCCCTGATGCAATGACCCTTTGGCTTGGACACGGTGCTGGGGCTGCTGCTTCGACTGCCGAAGACAGCAAGCGTCGCAAATACGGCAGTCTCAGTGAGTCTTACATCTTTGTGCCCTGTAGTGTCTAGACACTTGCCCCGTGGGGCCCAGGGACGCGGAGAACGTACAAAGTTCTATCTTTGCGCCTCAATAGGGCTGCTGGAAACCCAAGCGCTGGCAGCTATTTCGGTGAACGGATTAGTCTAGCTATCCAGAAATTCTACCAGTATTCTTGGTTCCCCGTATTGAGAGTTTTATATTAATGTAAACATAGTATTGTATATATACTATATAGCTATAAGATTTGTTTTGTTTGAGTAAATAATAATTTGTAACATATAAATGTACAAATCCCAAAAATATCTCACTAACTAAGGTATTAAAACACTTAATTGGGGCGTATCAATCGTATATTCACCAGTTTTTTTTTGCGCCCAAGCAAGGGAAAGGGTCGAAGAAGATAGCGATTGTCTTCTTACGTTTTGGATAGAACCCGCTGTAACTGTACTCTACAATGCGGTGGACTTGTTGAGGACAAGAGTGTTGAGCACGAAAGCCGAATTGTTGGGGTATTCTCAAGGGAAAATTGTCCGTTGGAAAGAAATGCTTTCTCATACGGAACAGAATTACCCGTTCAAAGACTTTCCCCATAGCCTTGATGAGGCTGATGGGGCGATAGTTGGAGGGGATATTGAGGGGTTTCCCTGGTTTAGGAATCCCTATAACTATGGCCTCTTTCCAAGCGGTTGGAAAGAAGCAGTGGCCGAGGCAGGCGTTGAAGAGGAGGACAAGAAAGAAGATCACCTGCTCGGGGAAGTGTTTGAGCGCCAAGTTGGAAACACCGTCGGCTCCTGGAGCTTTGCGAGGTTTTAATCCACGGATGATGGATTTAACCTCCTCTACAGTAGTTGGAATGGGATCATCGGTGAGAGGCATTGAGTTCAGATGGCTGACCTCATTCTCCACCAACACTACGTGGATGAGTTGTTAACCTTAACCTCCCGCCTTTTGTCATGGAGAGCGGACTGCACTGTTTGGTTAAGTGCGTTTACCGTGATGTCAATCTTATCCGTACTATCGAAATAGTTGGACGAGACTGCATACGGTGAATTGGGGGCATCAAACGTTGAGGCAAGAGATTTCCTGTAACCTTCCCAGTTGGTGAGGGTTTTAGGGTGAGTGGTAGGGGTGGAGGCATGAGGCCCGAGCGTGAGGGAGACTGGACGATGGTCTGAGCCCAGGTCATGTGGGCGTGGTTCAATCGCCCTTAAATTAAGAGCGACACCCTTGACCAAGGCGATGTCTCAAATATCGGGAGAGTGTCCTACGTGATCCGGGTAGTGAGTTGGAGAGATGGGACTTAGGACGTCTAAGTCCATAGACCTAACTGGACGGCGGAGCTTGATGCCATTCCCGTTTGTGGATAGGCACTTCCAGTCAGTGTGTTTGGAGTTGAAATCTCCAAACAAGATGACTGAGTCACCTAGTGTGAGAAGAGCCTCAAGGTCACTCTGGAGCGGGATCTTGTTAGTAGGGAGGTAAATTGAGGCTAAATCAGAGACGGATATCCTAACATGCCCAACTGGCAAACGGTTGCTTCCATGTTGGTAAGCGCTGGAGTAATATGCGAGCACTGAAAGGATCTTTTGTAGTGAATGGCTGTGCTTCCGTCATGACGGCCGTCGGCTCTGCTATTGTGTACAAAAGAGTAGGAAGGGATCGATAAACCCTTAGAAGCGTCGGGTTTAAGGAATGTTTCTTGGATAAGCAATAGGTCGATGTCCTTATTGGGAACAAATTCCTTAATCTCTGGGAGGTTGGTGCGCAGGCCGCGCGTATTGAATGAGACAAGTGATACGCCCTTAGGCTTCACTCGACCCGTGTTCTGTGATGAAGCGTTATGCGTTTGGGACATTAAGACAGAGTGTTCACCAAATCTTGGTGCTCAATCATCGCAATAAGACGCTCCTTGGCAGACCTAGCTGCTTTGTATTTATTTGCCAGAATGATGAATTCGTTAATGTCGAATTCTCCATTCGTCAAGAAACTCAGGGGGTTATGCACTCCTGAGTCTGGTTGGCGAGGTGTTGCCCATCTGCGGCCACTCGGGGTGACTTGGACGGGGCGTGAGTAGACATTAGGTGTCTGGGAGACCGGAGCTGCTTGTCTCCAAGAAGTGGAGAGTTAAGGCCCGGTTGTCCTGTTCCTCAGTTGAGGAAAGTTTTTGCCAGTGGCCGTAGGTGGCCCTGGTTTTGAAGACTGCTTTTTAGCAGTCTTCGTTAATGAGGGACGAGGGGCGCGGGGGCTACCGCGGTAGTTCGCGGGATGTCCTTCCTGCCCACAAAGGACGCATGCGGGAGGAGTCTCCGCATCGCGGGTGAGTTTGCACTCCTTGGTGGTATGAGGCTCTAGGCACTTGACGCACCTAGGCGGGGCTGAGCAGTTAGCCGCTGCGTGGCCATAAAGTTGTCAGCGATGACATTGGTCATGTTTGAGAGCCCATATACGGTGAGCTCTGAAAAATAAGCTTGAAAATATCCCTCGATTCGGGGAAATTAGTTAGTATGACCAGTGCCAGGGGACATTTCCGGCCGGATTGGCTGTACATTTTGTTAACAGCCTCGGCCTTGAATCCTTAACTGGTTAAGTCCTCCTGAATGACCTCACTGGGGAGCTCAATGCTCATAGGGGACGCCACGTAGGATGGCTTTGACTTTGCGCTCCTCCGGAAGCGCATAAGTATGGTACGGGACACTCTTGTGTGTGAGATATTCACCAGTTACATAATAAGTAAGGTGACAGTTCTATAATAAACTTAGATAACGCGTCCTTGATGGCTTAGGGCGACATCTATGAAGAATATCAAACACTATTCGATTACAAACCTTAACATAAATCCAATTTAAAAATCTTGCCATTTTGTATTTGAATTTCTTTTAGCTAGTTGGGGCACTGTTAAACGTGGTTCAATGAATTGGATAATTATTATCAGCTGCTGATGAAAATAATCACCACGATATTAGTTATCTGCGACGAAGCAAAAAAATGCGACAGTTTTTATGTAATTAATCTCATGATTTAAATATCAAACTTTATTTGACTTTTAATTTGTTTTTCAACACATGATGACTAAGGTAGGTTACCTTAGCCATTATCTGTTGCCGTAACTGAGAATGAAATATTTATTTAACAACTTTATCAAATTTAATTTAAATTCATTAAGCAATATTCAAGTAACTTTTTTTTTGGGATAAGTCATTTTATCTGGGATAAAAAAATTACGATTCACCGCTAGTTTTTGTGCCTCAGCAAATATGACTAAAATGAATGTAATAAAATGAAATATTAGTACTAACGGTACATTTTAGAATTAGTATTATGTACGTTTACAAAAAACCCTTCACTTCTCTAAAATATCTTATATACATAGCTTTAACACCAGAAATATACATAAGCTCGCTGTTTAAAATCTTAGGCTCCACATTGTCGGTGATTCATTTATGGGGTTAAGTATAATATTATTGTAACTAAGAGTATAATACATTGCTATAAAGTATTCTTGACTTGCCTATGAATAAATTTAAACCACATATAAAAATTGCGTTATGAAAACAGGATACAACAAATTCGAGGATTCTTTGAATGATATAAATTTTTGAATCAAAAATTATATAATGAATATAATATGAACATTTTAAATTGAAAAAATATAACAAAACTAGTGGATAATAAAATGAAAAAACAGTAACTCAACCCTTCTCGTTGACTTCCTATTTCTCAGGCGGCCATTTGCATTACTTTCCACGCATAAACGATCAACAAAATGACTTAAATTACTTGGTAGTAAATAAATCCTGTTGAATAGTAAATCACATATAATTAGTTTAATTTTATTTATTAATTATGTATATTGTAAAGCAAATATATCTATACAACTTGAAACGATACTAGCAACGACAGCCTAGAAGGTGTCGTTGAGATCGATTTTCGGAGTAGGCCCCCAGGTGTCCTTCCGCCGCGACCCGCCTCTCACCTCCTCACGACTCAAGCACATCTCACCTATTACTATGTATGTAGTTACAAACCTATCTTGGATGACACAGACTCCAAAAATTACAATAATCGTAACTAGAATTAGATTAATTAATTAGATGGTATAAAAATACGCAATTATTTTTATACTATTTCTATATATATTTTATATCTATTGTTTTGAAATAGTGTTTTTGAAGTCGGTTGTTTTTTGTTAAAATATTTTTTATTTTTTGATTTTTAGTGAATTTGAAACTATTAAATTAAATTTGAAACTAAATAACAATTTGTCTAAATATGTGTAGATGATATACTTAATTTTTCAATACAGCAATGAACGTAAGCGCTTTGCAATTTGATTACAGACAGTAAGAAATTCTGCCACAGATCGCACCCTTACGTCGTTAAGGAGCCCCATTGATCATCATATTCGACTACGAAAATTACTTAAGTAGTAGGGATTCGCCGGTTCTGGCTCACAGTAGTAGGGATTCGCCGGTTCTGGCTCCTCGATTCTGGCTCACTTGTTCGTGATGCCTACTAAAAAAAAAAAGAAGTTTGGTGTCAAACTGGGGGTTTTGATGTATTTCCGAGCGATTGCGATCCGTTTTTCGATATCTCTTATAGTTTCAGCTTTTTAAGTTAAACAGATCCATACTCATTACTAATCAGTGGTAATTAACCTAATGATTGGTGAGCGACTCAATGTCGATTCTTATAAAGTGATAGATGTAATTAGTAAATTACCTCTCACATTCGTTACTACGATTAAAACGACATATTAAGTTAACCGATGATGCAAATAAAGTATATAATAAAACATCGTTGCAGATTGTATCATTTTAAAAATATTTGATGAAATCATTCAAACTCTTCTTATTAAACTTAAAGTATAGCTGCATTAAACAGTACTCGCAACACATGCTGCGGTAAATAAATTCTTTACTCTTGTAGTATTGTAGATATACATTCTGCAGTTGCTTTGTAAAAACCTCAGCTGGATTCCCTTAGCTGGACGATCATATGAATTGAAGTATTGTCCAATACCCTGCTCACCAATGTGTGTTGCAACCCAGTGAGAGCCTGGCTTATTTTCACTATCTACATTGCTGACAATATAACAGGGCGTTACAACTTATATCGACAATCGGTTTGCTGCGTAAACATTATTTTGAATACTGAGATCAATTTTCTTCAAATAATTCTGTATCTCGATTGTATTCATATTACCTTAGAATAATGTATTTAAAAGTTATTGGATTACAACTTACAATAAAACAAAACATCACTTTAAGTACATATTTAATTTCAAAATTATAAGGCAATATAGTAGTAAGTTTAACTAAAACTAATAAACACCCTTACAAACGATCAAACATAAACATAACTGCGGTAATCTACTGAAATATTATGATTTTTATCAATTTTATTGTATAAGAGCTTATTCAAAACGAACTTTGATTTATGAAATATGTAACTTGAGTTAAGTGATAAAGCTCTTTGACATTTTCTTAATGTAACAAATTTTGAGATAAATAATTGTATTTACACTTTACAACTGTATTATTACAAGTGTATTGACACTTTAGTTTCTGTGATTACTTCCTTTCGCGAATATATCAACAATTCGACCATCCGATTTCCTCATCGGGTTATTAATTATTTTTAGTATTAGTTTAAGATTTTTCTTCCGCCAAACATATTATAGAGATCAAGTAGTTATATCTTGAAACTAATTGACATGGCTGAGATTGTATATAGGTTGCATTTCATCAAAGCATCAGGTGATTTAGATACAATTTGTGTCACTGACATCATTCAAAAATATTATAAAATTATTTACGAAAACTGATATTCCACACCCACACACAATGCACCCTCTACTACAAAAAGGTTTCATATAATATAATGAGACGATTTATTGTTAAACAAATTTGAACTGCAACCAATTTTCATTTTAAAATAGATAAACTATCGAATTTTATCTTGGCAATTAAATCATACAGCGCAATTTTATATTTACTTTTTTTCAATATTTTCCATTGTTATTTTAATACTTCAGGTATTCATTAATTTATAAAAATCTTTTCGAAATCAGATGTAGGTAGCATGTTTATGCATGTTTGTATTAATTAAATCTATGTAATTTTGTAACCATGCGCTTTGTTTGAATTTTAATATTCTATGAAATTTTTATAATGAGACGATTTATTGTTAAACTACCATTTATTGATTATATTTAAATATAAAAAATTATAAATAAAACAATATACAGTACCTACATCATAACTTACTCCACAAGTTATATATCTAATCTATTCTTTTCAAAAAAAATAATTCAACCTTAAAACTTATATTTATTTTATTTCATGATGACTCCAAGCTAAGGTAACAATATAATTTGCTTAGATATACCGTTTGGTATGACAAACTAGATTTATTTATTCGTTGAGTGAAATTATTATGCTTTATTGACTTAAATCTATGCATTGAACAATATTCATTCTTATTTTCAAATAGGCATATCTTATAATTTTCCATTTTCATATACTTACTTAGTAACACTTTTATTAAATTTGAATGTGTATTTTCCCACAACATCTAATACATACGTTTAGATCTAAGTCCTAGGAATTCATTCAAAAATTCAAAAACACTTTATTCATGTAGGTCACAAAAATGACACTTATGAATGTCAAAAAAAAAATATAAATATTGTTTCTTATTGAATTTACCGCTACTTCGTAAAGGGTTGAGCTAATGAGCTGCCACTCTTTTAAGTCAAGATTTACATTTTAGTTGTTTTACAAATCATTTCAATTACAATATATGCAAAGTGACGCAACAAAAATACTCAAAAGTCAAAAACTGAAAGGCTTACATGAGTAAGTCAAAAAAAAAGAAAAAAAAAGTAAATTAATACTTATAAACACAAGATTTATTGAGTATAGTAGATGCATCAATCCACACATACCGTAAATAAATAGAGGCATTATGTGAGCATTTCATAAAATAAAATATATAATAACTTTAACTTTAAAGGAAATAATAATAATAAAAAAACACATTAAGCAGACCTCCCGGTAACAAGATCATCCAGCCCCCACGAGTAGCACCCGTTCACGAGCATGACGCATGGACCAGCCATCGCCTCCCTCGACCATATTTTAGGGAAGGGAACGATCCGCCCCACGTCGCCGCCACAAGCAGAGGTATTTAAAAGAGCATGACGATACCTGCCACGACAAATCTTAACTTGGGTTTCATCTTTATAATTATCGTACCGTACTTCTTTTTATTGACTTTTGAGTAGCAAAAAAATTTTTTCTGCAGTCAGAGGTTTTGAAACGCAAATGTAAATCAGGTTTTATATCTGTGTAAAATTTTTAAATATTAAACTATCAGTATCAGTGTACAATAATTTTAATTTATTTCGAAACTTATTTAACAAGTGAAAGTCATCGCATTAGAATTTTACAAATTTTCAATACATAAAATCCCAACTAAATAGGTTTATTGAAGAACAATTTAGTTTTTCGTAATTGAACTGCAACCAAATTTTCATTTTAAAATAGATAAACTATGAAATTCTATCTTGGCAATTAAATCTTGTACAATTTTACATTTACTCTTTTTTCAATATCATCGTTAATGTAAATATATTTAAACTCCTACTGTTCTTTATCATAACGCTTTTATCCCTAAACATACTCACCATAATATTTTCACTCATACTCAGAAAGAAACATTTACCAAGTGTAATAAAAAATATATGTGGGTAGAAAATGATATTTATAGTTTCAATGATTATTATTTTAGCTTGGTATATATACCTATAATCTTTAATCTCATTTAGATTTTGTTTTCTGAAATATTACTATAAAAATTGGTTGTTGCCCGGCCTGCGGCCGGGTAATATTAAACTTATTTAATTGAAATGTATATATGAAAACATGTATTTAACTACTTGTACCATGGTACTATTATTCTTATATGTTATACCTACACGTTATGTGAAAACAAAGTTACGCAAAATTAATGTATATAATATTGATTATTATGAATAAAAAGAAAGCTAAAAAATCATTATTATTTGGAAATTTAGCCTTAAAGTTTGAAATTGTTCTTACTTCAAATATTTGACAAGTTTGTCTAAACTGAATGAAAATAATTTAATCGAATCAATATGTCAGTTGAATTTTACGATTATTTAATTTTATAGTTTTTATAGTTTTTGTGAAAAACGTCACAGTTAATGAATCAGCTTTTTGTAATAGAATAATTTCATATTAAATTAAGAGTAAGTAAATCTTACAAATTACAAACATTAGAATCACCAGAAATGTTTTTTAACTGTGACGTTTTTTAAAGTACTATATAATTGCATTACGTTATTTTTACCGATGTTACTTGTAAGATGATTTGAATAATATCTTTTCCGTTGTTCATGCATTAAATTAAACAGTACTCGCAACACATGCTGCGGTAAATAAATTCTTTACTCTTGTAGTATTGTAGATATACATTCTGCAGTTGCTTTGTAAAAACCTCAGCTGGATTCCCTTAGCTGGACGATCATATGAATTGAAGTATTGTCCAATACCCTGCTCACCAATGTGTGTTACAACCCAGTGAGAGCCTGGCTTATTGTCACTATCTACATTGCTGACAATATAACAGGGCGTTACAACTTATATCGACAATCGGTTTGCTGCGTAAACATTATTTTGAATACTGAGATCAATTTTCTTCAAATAATTCTGTATCTCGATTGTATTCATATTACCTTAGAATAATGTATTTAAAAGTTATTGGATTACAACTTACAATAAAACAAAACATCACTTTAAGTACATATTTAATTTCAAAATTATAAGGCAATATAGTAGTAAGTTTAACTAAAACTAATAAACACCCTTACAAACGATCAAACATAAACATAACTGCGGTAATCTACTGAAATATTATGATTTTTATCAATTTTATTGTATAAGAGCTTATTCAAAACGAACTTTGATTTATGAAATATGTAACTTGAGTTAAGTGATAAAGCTCTTTGACATTTTCTTAATGTAACAAATTTTGAGATAAATAATTGTATTTACACTTTACAACTGTATTATTACAAGTGTATTGACACTTTAGTTTCTGTGATTACTTCCTTTCGCGAATATATCAACAATTCGACCATCAGATTTCCTCATCGGGTTATTAATTATTTTTAGTATTAGTTTAAGATTTTTCTTCCGCCAAACATATTATAGAGATCAAGTAGTTATATCTTGAAACTAATTGACATGGCTGAGATTGTATATAGGTTGCATTTCATCAAAGCATCAGGTGATTTAGATACAATTTGTGTCACTGACATCATTCAAAAATATTATAAAATTATTTACGAAAACTGATATTCCACACCCACACACAATGCACCCTCTACTACAAAAAGGTTTCATATAATATAATGAGACGATTTATTGTTAAACAAATTTGAACTGCAACCAATTTTCATTTTAAAATAGATAAACTATCGAATTTTATCTTGGCAATTAAATCATACAGCGCAATTTTATATTTACTTTTTTTCAATATTTTCCATTGTTATTTTAATACTTCAGGTATTCATTAATTTATAAAAATCTTTTCGAAATCAGATGTAGGTAGCATGTTTATGCATGTTTGTATTAATTAAATCTATGTAATTTTGTAACCATGCGCTTTGTTTGAATTTTAATATTCTATGAAATTTTTATAATGAGACGATTTATTGTTAAACTACCATTAATTGATTATATTTAAATATAAAAAATTATAAATAAAACAATATACAGTACCTACATCATAACTTACTCCACAAGTTATATATCTAATCTATTCTTTTCAAAAAAAATAATTCAACCTTAAAACTTATATTTATTTTATTTCATGATGACTCCAAGCTAAGGTAACAATATAATTTGCTTAGATATACCGTTTGGTATGACAAACTAGATTTATTTATTCGTTGAGTGAAATTATTATGCTTTATTGACTTAAATCTATGCATTGAACAATATTCATTCTTATTTTCAAATAGGCATATCTTATAATTTTCCATTTTCATATACTTACTTAGTAACACTTTTATTAAATTTGAATGTGTATTTTCCCACAACATCTAATACATACGTTTAGATCTAAGTCCTAGGAATTCATTCAAAAATTCAAAAACACTTTATTCATGTAGGTCACAAAAATGACACTTATGAATGTCAAAAAAAAAATATAAATATTGTTTCTTATTGAATTTACCGCTACTTCGTAAAGGGTTGAGCTAATGAGCTGCCACTCTTTTAAGTCAAGATTTACATTTTAGTTGTTTTACAAATCATTTCAATTACAATATATGCAAAGTGACGCAGCAAAAATACTCAAAAGTCAAAAACTGAAAGGCTTACATGAGTAAGTCAAAAAAAAGAAAAAAAAAAGTAAATTAATACTTATAAACACAAGAGTTATTGAGTATAGTAGATGCATCAATCCACACATACCGTAAATAAATAGAGGCATTATGTGAGCATTTCATAAAATAAAATATATAATAACTTTAACTTTAAAGGAAATAATAATAATAAAAAAACACATCAAGCAGACCTCCCGGTAACAAGATCATCCAGCCCCCACGAGTAGCACCCGTTCACGAGCATGACGCATGGACCAGCCATCGCCTCCCTCGACCATATTTTAGGGAAGGGAACGACCCGCCCCACGTCGCCGCCACAAGCAGAGGTATTTAAGCGAGCATGACGATACCTGCCACGACAAATCTTAACTTGGGTTTCATCTTTATAATTATCGTACCGTACTTCTTTTTATTGACGATTCTTTTAACGAAGTAATAAAGATAATAAATTCTCTTAAAAATACAAAGGCAACAGGTTATGATTCCATATCTACACATATACTCAAACACTGCAAGCACAATATCTCTCATATTTTGACTTACTTAATTAATATATCCTTTTCACAGGGTGTCTTTCCAGAAAGCTTAAAGTTATCTGTTATTAAGCCTTTACTCAAAAAGGGTACTAAAACCGATATCAATAATTATCGGCCAATTACTCTTATATCTATTTTCTCAAAGATAATGGAAAAAGCAATGTATGTAAGAATAATGCATTTTCTAAATAAACATAATATTATAAAAAAAGAACAAACTGGATTTCAAGCTAACAAATCAACTACTTTGGCTGCTTATTACTTAATAGAAGAAATAACTACATGTATTAACAAGAAAGTACCTGTAATATCAACCCTTTTTTGATATGTCAAAAGCATTCGATTTTGTTGATCATCATATCTTAATATATAAATGTGAAAAATATGGTATAAGAGGCCCTGCTCTAAAATGGATTGAAAGTTATTTAGCCGATAGACAACAAATTGTAGAAATAAATAAAATAAATGAGAAACTGGAGATGACTACATACAAGTCACCCTATTTAATTAGTAAATTTGGAGTTCCTCAAGGAAGTCTTATGGGACCCTTACTGTTTTTAATTTATTTGAATGATTTACCCGATGTGGTTGACTATAACTGTGTATTATTTGCAGATGACATATCCATAATTATTCCTGACGAGCATAAAGCGATAAATAATTATAATATGACTATTAATAAAAATTTAGAAACTATATTGACATGGTTTAATGAGAATAATTTATTCGCTAATATGACAAAAACTAAATATATACAATTTTCTAATTATAAAACAATACATAAATCTCTAAATATAACACACAGTGACCTAACGATGAAAGAAACAAACACAATAAAATTTTTAGGCATTATATTAGATTGCAATTGTAACTGGAAAGCTCAATGTGATACAGTGGCAGGCAAAATAAATAAGTTCGTTTTCGCTTTAAGAAGGCTCAGACAAACTGTATCCTTTAATGCTGCACTTACTGCATACCACGGTTATATTGCGTCAGTTTTACGGTACGGGTTAATACTATGGGGAAACTCCACTAATATTTCAAATGTTTTTCTGGCACAAAAAAAATGTATAAGAGCTTTATGCAATGTCAGTCCTCTAGAATCGTGTAGACCATTATTCAAAAAGCACCGTCTGTTAACGCTTACTGGTCTATATATATTAGAAATTTGTATGTTCATTAAAAAACATGGTGAACTTTTTAAACCAGCAAAGGACTATTCCATATTAGGATTAAGAGATCCAACTAGCCATCTGATGCCATACTGTAGAACAGCGCTTCATCAAAATAACGCAAATGTTATGTGTATTAGGGTATTTAACCACCTTCCAAAGAATATTAGAGAGATGCCTAAAACATTAATGCATAAAAAATTAAAATTATGGCTAATAGATAAATGCTTTTATAGTTTAAAAGAATTCTTTAGCCAAAAAATAATAGTATTCAAATGTAATTTTTGAGAGGTACCTACAAACTAATGTTTATTTTATATTATCTCATTGAATTAAAGCTATGTAATGTGTATTAAGAACGTATAAGTATAAATTAAATATGATATTCCAATATTGACAATCAAATATTTGTATGCCGATATATTGGCGAATTGTGCTGTACACCAATTAATTCTTAACAACTATGTTACCACGATTCATACAAATAGACGACTTCATTTAGCCACGCTTCTTTTTGGTATTATTAAGACAAAAACGCCAAAATATTTATATAGTAAATTGGAATGGCTAGGTCAGCGCAGCCAGTTAAATTTTGAAACAAGGTTCGCATTCAATGTCCTGTCAGTCCCACTCCATCATTCCGCCTCTTTTAGGGGAAGTTTTAGGTACAGTGCCACCAAGTGCTGGAATGATATACCACCACCGTTTCGCAATCTGAAGACTGTTGGAACTTTCCAGAAAAAAGTTAAAAATCTCATCCTTACGTCTATTTAAATTATTAAGTATCTGCTTACAAATTATGTGCATAAGTCCTACATTATATGATTTATCTTATTAATAATACATAATGGGATCGAAGTTTTAGTTTGTTTGAAAAGTTAAGTTTGAAATGAAATGAAATGAAATGATTTATTTGTATGAATCGTGGTAACATAGTTGTTAAGAATTAATTGGTGTACAGCACAATTCGCCAATATATCGGCATACAAATATTTGATTGTCAATATTGGAATATCATATTTAATTTATACTTATACGTTCTTAATACACATTACATAGCTTTAATTCAATGAGATAATATAAAATAAACATTAGTTTGTAGGTACCTCTCAAAAATTACATTTGAATACTATTATTTTTTGGCTAAAGAATTCTTTTAAACTATAAAAGCATTTATCTATTAGCCATAATTTTAATTTTTTATGCATTAATGTTTTAGGCATCTCTCTAATATTCTTTGGAAGGTGGTTAAATACCCTAATACACATAACATTTGCGTTATTTTGATGAAGCGCTGTTCTACAGTATGGCATCAGATGGCGAGTTGGATCTCTTAATCCTAATATGGAATAGTCCTTTGCTGGTTTAAAAAGTTCACCATGTTTTTTAATGAACATACAAATTTCTAATATATATAGACCAGTAAGCGTTAACAGACGGTGCTTTTTGAATAATGGTCTACACGATTCTAGAGAACTGACATTGCATAAAGCTCTTATACATTTTTTTTGTGCCAGAAAAACATTTGAAATATTAGTGGAGTTTCCCCATAGTATTAACCCGTACCGTAAAACTGACGCAATATAACCGTGGTATGCAGTAAGTGCAGCATTAAAGGATACAGTTTGTCTGAGCCTTCTTAAAGCGAAAACGAACCTATTTATTTTGCCTGCCACTGTATCACATTGAGCTTTCCAGTTACAATTGCAATCTAATATAATGCCTAAAAATTTTATTGTGTTTGTTTCTTTAATCGTTAGGTCACTGTGTGTTATATTTAGAGATTTATGTATTGTTTTATAATTAGAAAATTGTATATATTTAGTTTTTGTCATATTAGCGAATAAATTATTCTCATTAAACCATGTCAATATAGTTTCTAAATTTTTATTAATAGTCATATTATAATTATTTATCGCTTTATGCTCGTCAGGAATAATTATGGATATGTCATCTGCAAATAATACACAGTTATAGTCAACCACATCGGGTAAATCATTCAAATAAATTAAAAACAGTAAGGGTCCCATAAGACTTCCTTGAGGAACTCCAAATTTACTAATTAAATAGGGTGACTTGTATGTAGTCATCTCCAGTTTCTCATTTATTTTATTTATTTCTACAATTTGTTGTCTATCGGCTAAATAACTTTCAATCCATTTTAGAGCAGGGCCTCTTATACCATATTTTTCACATTTATATATTAAGATATGATGATCAACAAAATCGAATGCTTTTGACATATCAAAAAAGGGTTGATATTACAGGTACTTTCTTGTTAATACATGTAGTTATTTCTTCTATTAAGTAATAAGCAGCCAAAGTAGTTGATTTGTTAGCTTGAAATCCAGTTTGTTCTTTTTTTATAATATTATGTTTATTTAGAAAATGCATTATTCTTACATACATTGCTTTTTCCATTATCTTTGAGAAAATAGATATAAGAGTAATTGGCCGATAATTATTGATATCGGTTTTAGTACCCTTTTTGAGTAAAGGCTTAATAACAGATAACTTTAAGCTTTCTGGAAAGACACCCTGTGAAAAGGATATATTAATTAAGTAAGTCAAAATATGAGAGATATTGTGCTTGCAGTGTTTGAGTATATGTGTAGATATGGAATCATAACCTGTTGCCTTTGTATTTTTAAGAGAATTTATTATCTTTATTACTTCGTTAAAAGAATCGTCAATAAAAAGAAGTACGGTACGATAATTATAAAGATGAAACCCAAGTTAAGATTTGTCGTGGCAGGTATCGTCATGCTCGCTTAAATACCTCTGCTTGTGGCGGCGACGTGGGGCGGGTCGTTCCCTTCCCTAAAATATGGTCGAGGGAGGCGATGGCTGGTCCATGCGTCATGCTCGTGAACGGGTGCTACTCGTGGGGGCTGGATGATCTTGTTACCGGGAGGTCTGCTTGATGTGTTTTTTTATTATTATTATTTCCTTTAAAGTTAAAGTTATTATATATTTTATTTTATGAAATGCTCACATAATGCCTCTATTTATTTACGGTATGTGTGGATTGATGCATCTACTATACTCAATAACTCTTGTGTTTATAAGTATTAATTTACTTTTTTTTTTCTTTTTTTTTGACTTACTCATGTAAGCCTTTCAGTTTTTGACTTTTGAGTATTTTTGTTGCGTCACTTTGCATATATTGTAATTGAAATGATTTGTAAAACAACTAAAATGTAAATCTTGACTTAAAAGAGTGGCAGCTCATTAGCTCAACCCTTTACGAAGTAGCGGTAAATTCAATAAGAAACAATATTTATATTTTTTTTTTGACATTCATAAGTGTCATTTTTGTGACCTACATGAATAAAGTGTTTTTGAATTTTTGAATGAATTCCTAGGACTTAGATCTAAACGTATGTATTAGATGTTGTGGGAAAATACACATTCAAATTTAATAAAAGTGTTACTAAGTAAGTATATGAAAATGGAAAATTATAAGATATGCCTATTTGAAAATAAGAATGAATATTGTTCAATGCATAGATTTAAGTCAATAAAGCATAATAATTTCACTCAACGAATAAATAAATCTAGTTTGTCATACCAAACGGTATATCTAAGCAAATTATATTGTTACCTTAGCTTGGAGTCATCATGAAATAAAATAAATATAAGTTTTAAGGTTGAATTATTTTTTTTGAAAAGAATAGATTAGATATATAACTTGTGGAGTAAGTTATGATGTAGGTACTGTATATTGTTTTATTTATAATTTTTTATATTTAAATATAATCAATTAATGGTAGTTTAACAATAAATCGTCTCATTATAAAAATTTCATAGAATATTAAAATTCAAACAAAGCGCATGGTTACAAATTACATAGATTTAATTAATACAAACATGCATAAACATGCTACCTACATCTGATTTCGAAAAGATTTTTATAAATTAATGAATACCTGAAGTATTAAAATAACAATGGAAAATATTGAAAAAAAGTAAATATAAAATTGCGCTGTATGATTTAATTGCCAAGATAAAATTCGATAGTTTATCTATTTTAAAATGAAAATTGGTTGCAGTTCAAATTTGTTTAACAATAAATCGTCTCATTATATTATATGAAACCTTTTTGTAGTAGAGGGTGCATTGTGTGTGGGTGTGGAATATCAGTTTTCGTAAATAATTTTATAATATTTTTGAATGATGTCAGTGACACAAATTGTATCTAAATCACCTGATGCTTTGATGAAATGCAACCTATATACAATCTCAGCCATGTCAATTAGTTTCAAGATATAACTACTTGATCTCTATAATATGTTTGGCGGAAGAAAAATCTTAAACTAATACTAAAAATAATTAATAACCCGATGAGGAAATCTGATGGTCGAATTGTTGATATATTCGCGAAAGGAAGTAATCACAGAAACTAAAGTGTCAATACACTTGTAATAATACAGTTGTAAAGTGTAAATACAATTATTTATCTCAAAATTTGTTACATTAAGAAAATGTCAAAGAGCTTTATCACTTAACTCAAGTTACATATTTCATAAATCAAAGTTCGTTTTGAATAAGCTCTTATACAATAAAATTGATAAAAATCATAATATTTCAGTAGATTACCGCAGTTATGTTTATGTTTGATCGTTTGTAAGGGTGTTTATTAGTTTTAGTTAAACTTACTACTATATTGCCTTATAATTTTGAAATTAAATATGTACTTAAAGTGATGTTTTGTTTTATTGTAAGTTGTAATCCAATAACTTTTAAATACATTATTCTAAGGTAATATGAATACAATCGAGATACAGAATTATTTGAAGAAAATTGATCTCAGTATTCAAAATAATGTTTACGCAGCAAACCGATTGTCGATATAAGTTGTAACGCCCTGTTATATTGTCAGCAATGTAGATAGTGACAATAAGCCAGGCTCTCACTGGGTTGTAACACACATTGGTGAGCAGGGTATTGGACAATACTTCAATTCATATGATCGTCCAGCTAAGGGAATCCAGCTGAGGTTTTTACAAAGCAACTGCAGAATGTATATCTACAATACTACAAGAGTAAAGAATTTATTTACCGCAGCATGTGTTGCGAGTACTGTTTAATTTAATGCATGAACAACGGAAAAGATATTATTCAAATCATCTTACAAGTAACATCGGTAAAAATAACGTAATGCAATTATATAGTACTTTAAAAAACGTCACAGTTAAAAAACATTTCTGGTGATTCTAATGTTTGTAATTTGTAAGATTTACTTACTCTTAATTTAATATGAAATTATTCTATTACAAAAAGCTGATTCATTAACTGTGACGTTTTACACAAAAACTATAAAAACTATAAAATTAAATAATCGTAAAATTCAACTGACATATTGATTCGATTAAATTATTTTCATTCAGTTTAGACAAACTTGTCAAATATTTGAAGTAAGAACAATTTCAAACTTTAAGGCTAAATTTCCAAATAATAATGATTTTTTAGCTTTCTTTTTATTCATAATAATCAATATTATATACATTAATTTTGCGTAACTTTGTTTTCACATAACGTGTAGGTATAACATATAAGAATAATAGTACCATGGTACAAGTAGTTAAATACATGTTTTCATATATACATTTCAATTAAATAAGTTTAATATTACCCGGCCGCAGGCCGGGCAACAACCAATTTTTATAGTAATATTTCAGAAAACAAAATCTAAATGAGATTAAAGATTATAGGTATATATACCAAGCTAAAATAATAATCATTGAAACTATAAATATCATTTTCTACCCACATATATTTTTTATTACACTTGGTAAATGTTTCTTTCTGAGTATGAGTGAAAATATTATGGTGAGTATGTTTAGGGATAAAAGCGTTATGATAAAGAACAGTAGGAGTTTAAATATATTTACATTAACGATGATATTGAAAAAAGAGTAAATGTAAAATTGTACAAGATTTAATTGCCAAGATAGAATTTCATAGTTTATCTATTTTAAAATGAAAATTTGGTTGCAGTTCAATTACGAAAAACTAAATTGTTCTTCAATAAACCTATTTAGTTGGGATTTTATGTATTGAAAATTTGTAAAATTCTAATGCGATGACTTTCACTTGTTAAATAAGTTTCGAAATAAATTAAAATTATTGTACACTGATACTGATAGTTTAATATTTAAAAATTTTACACAGATATAAAACCTGATTTACATTTGCGTTTCAAAACCTCTGACTGCAGAAAAAATTTTTTTGCTACTCAAAAGTCAATAAAAAGAAGTACGGTACGATAATTATAAAGATGAAACCCAAGTTAAGATTTGTCGTGGCAGGTATCGTCATGCTCGCTTAAATACCTCTGCTTGTGGCGGCGACGTGGGGCGGGTCGTTCCCTTCCCTAAAATATGGTCGAGGGAGGCGATGGCTGGTCCATGCGTCATGCTCGTGAACGGGTGCTACTCGTGGGGGCTGGATGATCTTGTTACCGGGAGGTCTGCTTGATGTGTTTTTTTATTATTATTATTTCCTTTAAAGTTAAAGTTATTATATATTTTATTTTATGAAATGCTCACATAATGCCTCTATTTATTTACGGTATGTGTGGATTGATGCATCTACTATACTCAATAACTCTTGTGTTTATAAGTATTAATTTACTTTTTTTTTTCTTTTTTTTGACTTACTCATGTAAGCCTTTCAGTTTTTGACTTTTGAGTATTTTTGCTGCGTCACTTTGCATATATTGTAATTGAAATGATTTGTAAAACAACTAAAATGTAAATCTTGACTTAAAAGAGTGGCAGCTCATTAGCTCAACCCTTTACGAAGTAGCGGTAAATTCAATAAGAAACAATATTTATATTTTTTTTTTGACATTCATAAGTGTCATTTTTGTGACCTACATGAATAAAGTGTTTTTGAATTTTTGAATGAATTCCTAGGACTTAGATCTAAACGTATGTATTAGATGTTGTGGGAAAATACACATTCAAATTTAATAAAAGTGTTACTAAGTAAGTATATGAAAATGGAAAATTATAAGATATGCCTATTTGAAAATAAGAATGAATATTGTTCAATGCATAGATTTAAGTCAATAAAGCATAATAATTTCACTCAACGAATAAATAAATCTAGTTTGTCATACCAAACGGTATATCTAAGCAAATTATATTGTTACCTTAGCTTGGAGTCATCATGAAATAAAATAAATATAAGTTTTAAGGTTGAATTATTTTTTTTGAAAAGAATAGATTAGATATATAACTTGTGGAGTAAGTTATGATGTAGGTACTGTATATTGTTTTATTTATAATTTTTTATATTTAAATATAATCAATTAATGGTAGTTTAACAATAAATCGTCTCATTATAAAAATTTCATAGAATATTAAAATTCAAACAAAGCGCATGGTTACAAAATTACATAGATTTAATTAATACAAACATGCATAAACATGCTACCTACATCTGATTTCGAAAAGATTTTTATAAATTAATGAATACCTGAAGTATTAAAATAACAATGGAAAATATTGAAAAAAAGTAAATATAAAATTGCGCTGTATGATTTAATTGCCAAGATAAAATTCGATAGTTTATCTATTTTAAAATGAAAATTGGTTGCAGTTCAAATTTGTTTAACAATAAATCGTCTCATTATATTATATGAAACCTTTTTGTAGTAGAGGGTGCATTGTGTGTGGGTGTGGAATATCAGTTTTCGTAAATAATTTTATAATATTTTTGAATGATGTCAGTGACACAAATTGTATCTAAATCACCTGATGCTTTGATGAAATGCAACCTATATACAATCTCAGCCATGTCAATTAGTTTCAAGATATAACTACTTGATCTCTATAATATGTTTGGCGGAAGAAAAATCTTAAACTAATACTAAAAATAATTAATAACCCGATGAGGAAATCTGATGGTCGAATTGTTGATATATTCGCGAAAGGAAGTAATCACAGAAACTAAAGTGTCAATACACTTGTAATAATACAGTTGTAAAGTGTAAATACAATTATTTATCTCAAAATTTGTTACATTAAGAAAATGTCAAAGAGCTTTATCACTTAACTCAAGTTACATATTTCATAAATCAAAGTTCGTTTTGAATAAGCTCTTATACAATAAAATTGATAAAAATCATAATATTTCAGTAGATTACCGCAGTTATGTTTATGTTTGATCGTTTGTAAGGGTGTTTATTAGTTTTAGTTAAACTTACTACTATATTGCCTTATAATTTTGAAATTAAATATGTACTTAAAGTGATGTTTTGTTTTATTGTAAGTTGTAATCCAATAACTTTTAAATACATTATTCTAAGGTAATATGAATACAATCGAGATACAGAATTATTTGAAGAAAATTGATCTCAGTATTCAAAATAATGTTTACGCAGCAAACCGATTGTCGATATAAGTTGTGAAAACAAGCCAGGCTCTCACTGGGTTGTAACACACATTGGTGAGCAGGGTATTGGACAATACTTCAATTCATATGATCGTCCAGCTAAGGGAATCCAGCTGAGGTTTTTACAAAGCAACTGCAGAATGTATATCTACAATACTACAAGAGTAAAGAATTTATTTACCGCAGCATGTGTTGCGAGTACTGTTTAATTTAATGCATGAACAACGGAAAAGATATTATTCAAATCATCTTACAAGTAACATCGGTAAAAATAACGTAATGCAATTATATAGTACTTTAAAAAACGTCACAGTTAAAAAACATTTCTGGTGATTCTAATGTTTGTAATTTGTAAGATTTACTTACTCTTAATTTAATATGAAATTATTCTATTACAAAAAGCTGATTCATTAACTGTGACGTTTTTCACAAAAACTATAAAAACTATAAAATTAAATAATCGTAAAATTCAACTGACATGTTGATTCGATTAAATTATTTTCATTCAGTTTAGACAAACTTGTCAAATATTTGAAGTAAGAACAATTTCAAACTTTAAGGCTAAATTTCCAAATAATAATGATTTTTTAGCTTTCTTTTTATTCATAATAATCAATATTATATACATTAATTTTGCGTAACTTTGTTTTCACATAACGTGTAGGTATAACATATAAGAATAATAGTACCATGGTACAAGTAGTTAAATACATGTTTTCATATATACATTTCAATTAAATAAGTTTAATATTACCCGGCCGCAGGCCGGGCAATAACCAATTTTTATAGTAATATTTCAGAAAACAAAATCTAAAAGAGATTAAAGATTATAGGTATACCAAGCTAAAATAATAATCATTGAAACTATAAATATCATTTTCTACCCACATATATTTTTTATTACACTTGGTAAATGTTTCTTTCTGAGTATGAGTGAAAATATTATGGTGAGTATGTTTAGGGATAAAAGCGTTATGATAAAGAACAGTAGGAGTTTAAATATATTTACATTAACGATGATATTGAAAAAAGAGTAAATGTAAAATTGTACAAGATTTAATTGCCAAGATAGAATTTCATAGTTTATCTATTTTAAAATGAAAATTTGGTTGCAGTTCAATTACGAAAAACTAAATTGTTCTTCAATAAACCTATTTAGTTGGGATTTTATGTATTGAAAATTTGTAAGATTCTAATGCGATGACTTTCCCTTGTTAAATAAGTTTCGAAATAAATTAAAATTATTGTACACTGATACTGATAGTTTAATATTTAAAAATTTTACACAGATATAAAACCTGATTTACATTTGCGTTTCAAAACCTCTGACTGCAGAAAAAATTTTTTTTCTACCCCAAAGTCAATGAAATGAAATGAAATGAAATGAAATGAAATGAAATGAAATGAAATGAAATGAAATGAAATGAAATGAAATGAAATGAAATGAAATGAAATGAAATGAAATGAAATGAAATGAAATGAAATGAAATGAAATGAAATGAAATGAAATGAAATGAAATGAAATGAAATGAAATGAAATGAAATGAAATGAAATGAAATGAAATGAAATGAAATGAAATGAAATGAAATGAAATGAAATGAAATGAAATGAAATGAAATGAAATGAAATGAAATGAAATGAAATGAAATGAAATGAAATGAAATGAAATGAAATGAAATGAAATGAAATGAAATGAAATGAAATGAAATGAAATGATTTATTTGTATGAATCGTGGTAACATAGTTGTTAAGAATTAATTGGTGTACAGCACAATTCGCCAATATATCGGCATACAAATATTTGATTGTCAATATTGGAATATCATATTTAATTTATACTTATACGTTCTTAATACACATTACATAGCTTTAATTCAATGAGATAATATAAAATAAACATTAGTTTGTAGGTACCTCTCAAAAATTACATTTGAATACTATTATTTTTTGGCTAAAGAATTCTTTTAAACTATAAAAGCATTTATCTATTAGCCATAATTTTAATTTTTTATGCATTAATGTTTTAGGCATCTCTCTAATATTCTTTGGAAGGTGGTTAAATACCCTAATACACATAACATTTGCGTTATTTTGATGAAGCGCTGTTCTACAGTATGGCATCAGATGGCGAGTTGGATCTCTTAATCCTAATATGGAATAGTCCTTTGCTGGTTTAAAAAGTTCACCATGTTTTTTAATGAACATACAAATTTCTAATATATATAGACCAGTAAGCGTTAACAGACGGTGCTTTTTGAATAATGGTCTACACGATTCTAGAGGACTGACATTGCATAAAGCTCTTATACATTTTTTTTGTGCCAGAAAAACATTTGAAATATTAGTGGAGTTTCCCCATAGTATTAACCCGTACCGTAAAACTGACGCAATATAACCGTGGTATGCAGTAAGTGCAGCATTAAAGGATACAGTTTGTCTGAGCCTTCTTAAAGCGAAAACGAACTTATTTATTTTGCCTGCCACTGTATCACATTGAGCTTTCCAGTTACAATTGCAATCTAATATAATGCCTAAAAATTTTATTGTGTTTGTTTCTTTAATCGTTAGGTCACTGTGTGTTATATTTAGAGATTTATGTATTGTTTTATAATTAGAAAATTGTATATATTTAGTTTTTGTCATATTAGCGAATAAATTATTCTCATTAAACCATGTCAATATAGTTTCTAAATTTTTATTAATAGTCATATTATAATTATTTATCGCTTTATGCTCGTCAGGAATAATTATGGATATGTCATCTGCAAATAATACACAGTTATAGTCAACCACATCGGGTAAATCATTCAAATAAATTAAAAACAGTAAGGGTCCCATAAGACTTCCTTGAGGAACTCCAAATTTACTAATTAAATAGGGTGACTTGTATGTAGTCATCTCCAGTTTCTCATTTATTTTATTTATTTCTACAATTTGTTGTCTATCGGCTAAATAACTTTCAATCCATTTTAGAGCAGGGCCTCTTATACCATATTTTTCACATTTATATATTAAGATATGATGATCAACAAAATCGAATGCTTTTGACATATCAAAAAAGGGTTGATATTACAGGTACTTTCTTGTTAATACATGTAGTTATTTCTTCTATTAAGTAATAAGCAGCCAAAGTAGTTGATTTGTTAGCTTGAAATCCAGTTTGTTCTTTTTTTATAATATTATGTTTATTTAGAAAATGCATTATTCTTACATACATTGCTTTTTCCATTATCTTTGAGAAAATAGATATAAGAGTAATTGGCCGATAATTATTGATATCGGTTTTAGTACCCTTTTTGAGTAAAGGCTTAATAACAGATAACTTTAAGCTTTCTGGAAAGACACCCTGTGAAAAGGATATATTAATTAAGTAAGTCAAAATATGAGAGATATTGTGCTTGCAGTGTTTGAGTATATGTGTAGATATGGAATCATAACCTGTTGCCTTTGTATTTTTAAGAGAATTTATTATCTTTATTACTTCGTTAAAAGAATCGTCAATAAAAAGAAGTACGGTACGATAATTATAAAGATGAAACCCAAGTTAAGATTTGTCGTGGCAGGTATCGTCATGCTCGCTTAAATACCTCTGCTTGTGGCGGCGACGTGGGGCGGGTCGTTCCCTTCCCTAAAATATGGTCGAGGGAGGCGATGGCTGGTCCATGCGTCATGCTCGTGAACGGGTGCTACTCGTGGGGGCTGGATGATCTTGTTACCGGGAGGTCTGCTTGATGTGTTTTTTTATTATTATTATTTCCTTTAAAGTTAAAGTTATTATATATTTTATTTTATGAAATGCTCACATAATGCCTCTATTTATTTACGGTATGTGTGGATTGATGCATCTACTATACTCAATAACTCTTGTGTTTATAAGTATTAATTTACTTTTTTTTTTCTTTTTTTTGACTTACTCATGTAAGCCTTTCAGTTTTTGACTTTTGAGTATTTTTGCTGCGTCACTTTGCATATATTGTAATTGAAATGATTTGTAAAACAACTAAAATGTAAATCTTGACTTAAAAGAGTGGCAGCTCATTAGCTCAACCCTTTACGAAGTAGCGGTAAATTCAATAAGAAACAATATTTATATTTTTTTTTTGACATTCATAAGTGTCATTTTTGTGACCTACATGAATAAAGTGTTTTTGAATTTTTGAATGAATTCCTAGGACTTAGATCTAAACGTATGTATTAGATGTTGTGGGAAAATACACATTCAAATTTAATAAAAGTGTTACTAAGTAAGTATATGAAAATGGAAAATTATAAGATATGCCTATTTGAAAATAAGAATGAATATTGTTCAATGCATAGATTTAAGTCATAAAGCATAATAATTTCACTCAACGAATAAATAAATCTAGTTTGTCATACCAAACGGTATATCTAAGCAAATTATATTGTTACCTTAGCTTGGAGTCATCATGAAATAAAATAAATATAAGTTTTAAGGTTGAATTATTTTTTTTGAAAAGAATAGATTAGATATATAACTTGTGGAGTAAGTTATGATGTAGGTACTGTATATTGTTTTATTTATAATTTTTTATATTTAAATATAATCAATTAATGGTAGTTTAACAATAAATCGTCTCATTATAAAAATTTCATAGAATATTAAAATTCAAACAAAGCGCATGGTTACAAAATTACATAGATTTAATTAATACAAACATGCATAAACATGCTACCTACATCTGATTTCGAAAAGATTTTTATAAATTAATGAATACCTGAAGTATTAAAATAACAATGGAAAATATTGAAAAAAAGTAAATATAAAATTGCGCTGTATGATTTAATTGCCAAGATAAAATTCGATAGTTTATCTATTTTAAAATGAAAATTGGTTGCAGTTCAAATTTGTTTAACAATAAATCGTCTCATTATATTATATGAAACCTTTTTGTAGTAGAGGGTGCATTGTGTGTGGGTGTGGAATATCAGTTTTCGTAAATAATTTTATAATATTTTTGAATGATGTCAGTGACACAAATTGTATCTAAATCACCTGATGCTTTGATGAAATGCAACCTATATACAATCTCAGCCATGTCAATTAGTTTCAAGATATAACTACTTGATCTCTATAATATGTTTGGCGGAAGAAAAATCTTAAACTAATACTAAAAATAATTAATAACCCGATGAGGAAATCTGATGGTCGAATTGTTGATATATTCGCGAAAGGAAGTAATCACAGAAACTAAAGTGTCAATACACTTGTAATAATACAGTTGTAAAGTGTAAATACAATTATTTATCTCAAAATTTGTTACATTAAGAAAATGTCAAAGAGCTTTATCACTTAACTCAAGTTACATATTTCATAAATCAAAGTTCGTTTTGAATAAGCTCTTATACAATAAAATTGATAAAAATCATAATATTTCAGTAGATTACCGCAGTTATGTTTATGTTTGATCGTTTGTAAGGGTGTTTATTAGTTTTAGTTAAACTTACTACTATATTGCCTTATAATTTTGAAATTAAATATGTACTTAAAGTGATGTTTTGTTTTATTGTAAGTTGTAATCCAATAACTTTTAAATACATTATTCTAAGGTAATATGAATACAATCGAGATACAGAATTATTTGAAGAAAATTGATCTCAGTATTCAAAATAATGTTTACGCAGCAAACCGATTGTCGATATAAGTTGTAACGCCCTGTTATATTGTCAGCAATGTAGATAGTGACAATAAGCCAGGCTCTCACTGGGTTGTAACACACATTGGTGAGCAGGGTATTGGACAATACTTCAATTCATATGATCGTCCAGCTAAGGGAATCCAGCTGAGGTTTTTACAAAGCAACTGCAGAATGTATATCTACAATACTACAAGAGTAAAGAATTTATTTACCGCAGCATGTGTTGCGAGTACTGTTTAATTTAATGCATGAACAACGGAAAAGATATTATTCAAATCATCTTACAAGTAACATCGGTAAAAATAACGTAATGCAATTATATAGTACTTTAAAAAACGTCACAGTTAAAAAACATTTCTGGTGATTCTAATGTTTGTAATTTGTAAGATTTACTTACTCTTAATTTAATATGAAATTATTCTATTACAAAAAGCTGATTCATTAACTGTGACGTTTTTCACAAAAACTATAAAAACTATAAAATTAAATAATCGTAAAATTCAACTGACATATTGATTCGATTAAATTATTTTCATTCAGTTTAGACAAACTTGTCAAATATTTGAAGTAAGAACAATTTCAAACTTTAAGGCTAAATTTCCAAATAATAATGATTTTTTAGCTTTCTTTTTATTCATAATAATCAATATTATATACATTAATTTTGCGTAACTTTGTTTTCACATAACGTGTAGGTATAACATATAAGAATAATAGTACCATGGTACAAGTAGTTAAATACATGTTTTCATATATACATTTCAATTAAATAAGTTTAATATTACCCGGCCGCAGGCCGGGCAACAACCAATTTTTATAGTAATATTTCAGAAAACAAAATCTAAATGAGATTAAAGATTATAGGTATATATACCAAGCTAAAATAATAATCATTGAAACTATAAATATCATTTTCTACCCACATATATTTTTTATTACACTTGGTAAATGTTTCTTTCTGAGTATGAGTGAAAATATTATGGTGAGTATGTTTAGGGATAAAAGCGTTATGATAAAGAACAGTAGGAGTTTAAATATATTTACATTAACGATGATATTGAAAAAAGAGTAAATGTAAAATTGTACAAGATTTAATTGCCAAGATAGAATTTCATAGTTTATCTATTTTAAAATGAAAATTTGGTTGCAGTTCAATTACGAAAAACTAAATTGTTCTTCAATAAACCTATTTAGTTGGGATTTTATGTATTGAAAATTTGTAAGATTCTAATGCGATGACTTTCCCTTGTTAAATAAGTTTCGAAATAAATTAAAATTATTGTACACTGATACTGATAGTTTAATATTTAAAAATTTTACACAGATATAAAACCTGATTTACATTTGCGTTTCAAAACCTCTGACTGCAGAAAAAAATTTTTTTCTACCCAAAAGTCAATGAAATGAAATGAAATGAAATGAAATGAAATGAAATGAAATGAAATGAAATGAAATGAAATGAAATGAAATGAAATGAAATGAAATGAAATGAAATGAAATGAAATGAAATGAAATGAAATGAAATGATTTATTTGTATGAATCGTGGTTACATAGTTGTTAAGAATTAATTGGTGTACAGCACAATTCGCCAATATATCGGCATACAAATATTTGATTGTCAATATTGGAATATCATATTTAATTTATACTTATACGTTCTTAATACACATTACATAGCTTTAATTCAATGAGATAATATAAAATAAACATTAGTTTGTAGGTACCTCTCAAAAATTACATTTGAATACTATTATTTTTTGGCTAAAGAATTCTTTTAAACTATAAAAGCATTTATCTATTAGCCATAATTTTAATTTTTTATGCATTAATGTTTTAGGCATCTCTCTAATATTCTTTGGAAGGTGGTTAAATACCCTAATACACATAACATTTGCGTTATTTTGATGAAGCGCTGTTCTACAGTATGGCATCAGATGGCGAGTTGGATCTCTTAATCCTAATATGGAATAGTCCTTTGCTGGTTTAAAAAGTTCACCATGTTTTTTAATGAACATACAAATTTCTAATATATATAGACCAGTAAGCGTTAACAGACGGTGCTTTTTGAATAATGGTCTACACGATTCTAGAGAACTGACATTGCATAAAGCTCTTATACATTTTTTTTGTGCCAGAAAAACATTTGAAATATTAGTGGAGTTTCCCCATAGTATTAACCCGTACCGTAAAACTGACGCAATATAACCGTGGTATGCAGTAAGTGCAGCATTAAAGGATACAGTTTGTCTGAGCCTTCTTAAAGCGAAAACGAACCTATTTATTTTGCCTGCCACTGTATCACATTGAGCTTTCCAGTTACAATTGCAATCTAATATAATGCCTAAAAATTTTATTGTGTTTGTTTCTTTAATCGTTAGGTCACTGTGTGTTATATTTAGAGATTTATGTATTGTTTTATAATTAGAAAATTGTATATATTTAGTTTTTGTCATATTAGCGAATAAATTATTCTCATTAAACCATGTCAATATAGTTTCTAAATTTTTATTAATAGTCATATTATAATTATTTATCGCTTTATGCTCGTCAGGAATAATTATGGATATGTCATCTGCAAATAATACACAGTTATAGTCAACCACATCGGGTAAATCATTCAAATAAATTAAAAACAGTAAGGGTCCCATAAGACTTCCTTGAGGAACTCCAAATTTACTAATTAAATAGGGTGACTTGTATGTAGTCATCTCCAGTTTCTCATTTATTTTATTTATTTCTACAATTTGTTGTCTATCGGCTAAATAACTTTCAATCCATTTTAGAGCAGGGCCTCTTATACCATATTTTTCACATTTATATATTAAGATATGATGATCAACAAAATCGAATGCTTTTGACATATCAAAAAAGGGTTGATATTACAGGTACTTTCTTGTTAATACATGTAGTTATTTCTTCTATTAAGTAATAAGCAGCCAAAGTAGTTGATTTGTTAGCTTGAAATCCAGTTTGTTCTTTTTTTATAATATTATGTTTATTTAGAAAATGCATTATTCTTACATACATTGCTTTTTCCATTATCTTTGAGAAAATAGATATAAGAGTAATTGGCCGATAATTATTGATATCGGTTTTAGTACCCTTTTTGAGTAAAGGCTTAATAACAGATAACTTTAAGCTTTCTGGAAAGACTCCCTGTGAAAAGGATATATTAATTAAGTAAGTCAAAATATGAGAGATATTGTGCTTGCAGTGTTTGAGTATATGTGTAGATATGGAATCATAACCTGTTGCCTTTGTATTTTTAAGAGAATTTATTATCTTTATTACTTCGTTAAAAGAATCGTCAATAAAAAGAAGTACGGTACGATAATTATAAAGATGAAACCCAAGTTAAGATTTGTCGTGGCAGGTATCGTCATGCTCGCTTAAATACCTCTGCTTGTGGTGGCGACGTGGGGCGGGTCGTTCCCTTCCCTAAAATATGGTCGAGGGAGGCGATGGCTGGTCCATGCGTCATGCTCGTGAACGGGTGCTACTCGTGGGGGCTGGATGATCTTGTTACCGGGAGGTCTGCTTGATGTGTTTTTTTATTATTATTATTTCCTTTAAAGTTAAAGTTATTATATATTTTATTTTATGAAATGCTCACATAATGCCTCTATTTATTTACGGTATGTGTGGATTGATGCATCTACTATACTCAATAACTCTTGTGTTTATAAGTATTAATTTACTTTTTTTTTTCTTTTTTTTTGACTTACTCATGTAAGCCTTTCAGTTTTTGACTTTTGAGTATTTTTGCTGCGTCACTTTGCATATATTGTAATTGAAATGATTTGTAAAACAACTAAAATGTAAATCTTGACTTAAAAGAGTGGCAGCTCATTAGCTCAACCCTTTACGAAGTAGCGGTAAATTCAATAAGAAACAATATTTATATTTTTTTTTGACATTCATAAGTGTCATTTTTGTGACCTACATGAATAAAGTGTTTTTGAATTTTTGAATGAATTCCTAGGACTTAGATCTAAACGTATGTATTAGATGTTGTGGGAAAATACACATTCAAATTTAATAAAAGTGTTACTAAGTAAGTATATGAAAATGGAAAATTATAAGATATGCCTATTTGAAAATAAGAATGAATATTGTTCAATGCATAGATTTAAGTCAATAAAGCATAATAATTTCACTCAACGAATAAATAAATCTAGTTTGTCATACCAAACGGTATATCTAAGCAAATTATATTGTTACCTTAGCTTGGAGTCATCATGAAATAAAATAAATATAAGTTTTAAGGTTGAATTATTTTTTTTGAAAAGAATAGATTAGATATATAACTTGTGGAGTAAGTTATGATGTAGGTACTGTATATTGTTTTATTTATAATTTTTTATATTTAAATATAATCAATTAATGGTAGTTTAACAATAAATCGTCTCATTATAAAAATTTCATAGAATATTAAAATTCAAACAAAGCGCATGGTTACAAAATTACATAGATTTAATTAATACAAACATGCATAAACATGCTACCTACATCTGATTTCGAAAAGATTTTTATAAATTAATGAATACCTGAAGTATTAAAATAACAATGGAAAATATTGAAAAAAAGTAAATATAAAATTGCGCTGTATGATTTAATTGCCAAGATAAAATTCGATAGTTTATCTATTTTAAAATGAAAATTGGTTGCAGTTCAAATTTGTTTAACAATAAATCGTCTCATTATATTATATGAAACCTTTTTGTAGTAGAGGGTGCATTGTGTGTGGGTGTGGAATATCAGTTTTCGTAAATAATTTTATAATATTTTTGAATGATGTCAGTGACACAAATTGTATCTAAATCATCTGATGCTTTGATGAAATGCAACCTATATACAATCTCAGCCATGTCAATTAGTTTCAAGATATAACTACTTGATCTCTATAATATGTTTGGCGGAAGAAAAATCTTAAACTAATACTAAAAATAATTAATAACCCGATGAGGAAATCTGATGGTCGAATTGTTGATATATTCGCGAAAGGAAGTAATCACAGAAACTAAAGTGTCAATACACTTGTAATAATACAGTTGTAAAGTGTAAATACAATTATTTATCTCAAAATTTGTTACATTAAGAAAATGTCAAAGAGCTTTATCACTTAACTCAAGTTACATATTTCATAAATCAAAGTTCGTTTTGAATAAGCTCTTATACAATAAAATTGATAAAAATCATAATATTTCAGTAGATTACCGCAGTTATGTTTATGTTTGATCGTTTGTAAGGGTGTTTATTAGTTTTAGTTAAACTTACTACTATATTGCCTTATAATTTTGAAATTAAATATGTACTTAAAGTGATGTTTTGTTTTATTGTAAGTTGTAATCCAATAACTTTTAAATACATTATTCTAAGGTAATATGAATACAATCGAGATACAGAATTATTTGAAGAAAATTGATCTCAGTATTCAAAATAATGTTTACGCAGCAAACCGATTGTCGATATAAGTTGTAACGCCCTGTTATATTGTCAGCAATGTAGATAGTGACAATAAGCCAGGCTCTCACTGGGTTGTAACACACATTGGTGAGCAGGGTATTGGACAATACTTCAATTCATATGATCGTCCAGCTAAGGGAATCCAGCTGAGGTTTTTACAAAGCAACTGCAGAATGTATATCTACAATACTACAAGAGTAAAGAATTTATTTACCGCAGCATGTGTTGCGAGTACTGTTTAATTTAATGCATGAACAACGGAAAAGATATTATTCAAATCATCTTACAAGTAACATCGGTAAAAATAACGTAATGCAATTATATAGTACTTTAAAAAACGTCACAGTTAAAAAACATTTCTGGTGATTCTAATGTTTGTAATTTGTAAGATTTACTTACTCTTAATTTAATATGAAATTATTCTATTACAAAAAGCTGATTCATTAACTGTGACGTTTTTCACAAAAACTATAAAAACTATAAAATTAAATAATCGTAAAATTCAACTGACATATTGATTCGATTAAATTATTTTCATTCAGTTTAGACAAACTTGTCAAATATTTGAAGTAAGAACAATTTCAAACTTTAAGGCTAAATTTCCAAATAATAATGATTTTTTAGCTTTCTTTTTATTCATAATAATCAATATTATATACATTAATTTTGCGTAACTTTGTTTTCACATAACGTGTAGGTATAACATATAAGAATAATAGTACCATGGTACAAGTAGTTAAATACATGTTTTCATATATACATTTCAATTAAATAAGTTTAATATTACCCGGCCGCAGGCCGGGCAACAACCAATTTTTATAGTAATATTTCAGAAAACAAAATCTAAATGAGATTAAAGATTATAGGTATATATACCAAGCTAAAATAATAATCATTGAAACTATAAATATCATTTTCTACCCACATATATTTTTTATTACACTTGGTAAATGTTTCTTTCTGAGTATGAGTGAAAATATTATGGTGAGTATGTTTAGGGATAAAAGCGTTATGATAAAGAACAGTAGGAGTTTAAATATATTTACATTAACGATGATATTGAAAAAAGAGTAAATGTAAAATTGTACAAGATTTAATTGCCAAGATAGAATTTCATAGTTTATCTATTTTAAAATGAAAATTTGGTTGCAGTTCAATTACGAAAAACTAAATTGTTCTTCAATAAACCTATTTAGTTGGGATTTTATGTATTGAAAATTTGTAAAATTCTAATGCGATGACTTTCACTTGTTAAATAAGTTTCGAAATAAATTAAAATTATTGTACACTGATACTGATAGTTTAATATTTAAAAATTTTACACAGATATAAAACCTGATTTACATTTTTTTTTATTTACCGCAGCATGTGTTGCGAGTACTGTTTAATGCATCTATACTTTAAGTTTAATAAGAAGAGTTTGAATGATTTCATCAAATATTTTTAAAATGATACAATCTGCAACGATGTTTTATTATATACTTTATTTGTATCATCGGTTAACTTAATATGTCGTTTTAATCGTAGTAACGAATGTGAGAGGTAATTTACTAATTACATCTATCACTTTATAAGAATCGACATTGAGTCGCTCACCAATCATTAGGTTAATTACCACTGATTAGTAATGAGTATGGATCTGTTTAACTTAAAAAGCTGAAACTATAAGAGATATCGAAAAACGGATCAGCGCAATCGCTCGGAAATACATCAAAACCCCCAGTTTGACACCAAACATCTTTTTTTTTTTTAGTAGGCATCACGAACAAGTGAGCCAGAATCGAGGAGCCAGAACCGGCGAATCCCTACTACTGTGAGCCAGAACCGGCGAATCCCTACTACTATCCGGATACCATAAAAAAGATTCGGCCGAGTATCGTTAATTTGCTCCTAAGAATTGAAGAGTTCCGTTACTTTGTCGTGGATTCCGTAATCAGAAACTAACCAAACTCTCACCAAACTATCTCTGAAGTAATTCCCTTTCAATAAAAAAAGAATATTTCGAATCGGTTGGCGCGATATTGAGTTATTCGTAAATTTATCATCCACTTTGCCATATGTATGTATAGCAAATTTAAGACTTTTATGGTTTTCTCATGGATGCCATTGTCAGATCTGGACCAAATTACAGTGGGATCACACGGGAAGCACCAGCTTTCAAATAAAAAAAGAATTATCAAAATCGTTTCACCCAGTCGAAATTTTTGAGGTAACAAACATAAAAAGAATCATATCGACGAATTGAGAACCTCCTCCTTTTTTGAAGTCGGTTAAAAACCCGATACGCATCAAAACTTGGTACTGCTTTGTGTACTACAATTGACTTTACAAATTTTTGTTATTTTTATTAATGGGGGTAACCTACTATCAAGCAGCTCAGAATTTCAATCGCTGTCCTAATGTTATGAGTGTTAATTCTGCTAAGTTTTGTCTTGAAACAATTCGATACGTGATTTGCTTCTACAAAAATCATTCTCAGGAGATGCCGAATCGCCGAATTCTGGAACGAGACTTGAAGGAAAGTTTTTGCCAAATAACATATAATTTAATAAATTTTAATCTTTGCTTAGCGGATGTTACATATTAAAAATACCTAAATGTTTAAAGAGAACTTATCTAGTTACACGAATTTATCGAGTCTTAAAGATAAGCGGAGAGGACTTTACACCTTAATTATATAATTTAATCTGTGTTATCAATAGAATTTATATGGCTTCTTAAGTGACGATAGAATAATAACTATATTATCTTCTATACATAATATGTAAACGTTATACCTAAGCGATTATTCTGTGAATTAAAGATATAAAAAACCTTTTAACTGTTATATACTCGTATATAAATAAAAAAATAAGTTTTTATGTAAAGTAACATAACTAATTACTCTTAACAGTGATTTTCAGTATTATAACACTAGAAACAAGGTATTGCTTGTAAATAATTCTAGTAAGCTTCATAAGATATATAATAGCTTTGGGGTAAAGTAAATGTATACACTTTTGTAATACAGTCCCAGCCACTGATCAGGCATTATCTATAAATAATTTAAATGTTTTATTCAATTGATTATTTTTTTAATTTTAATCCTACTTTTCCACAGCTGAATGTCTAAGTGATCGGACAGCCTGGGACTAGGTTATGATTATTTTATAGCAATAGCAATGACAGTACAATCTTGTATATTTTATTAAAAAGAGCCCAAAAAGCGGATGCTGGGAGAGTTTCTTCCGCCGGTTCTTGTCTCTCAGAGCGCTATGTGTTTCCGAAGCGGTAATAGTATCTAATATATTAGAAATGACATCAAAAGGAATCAAGATTTCTAAAGGAATCATTTTTGAGAAAATAAATGCCTTTTATGCGTTTTAAAACGAGAACATATGGTTTGCATTGTAAAAAGCTGTCAGCATTTATGTAGAGTCAAAGAAGAGCTAAAGAATATGTAATAGTATGTGATAAGCCAAGCTTCTAAGCACTATAATCCTAAAACATTAATATGATTGTGATCAGGTTATTTACTTGTGATATAAGTATACCTAATATATTTACGGTTTAAATGCATTGGGTACATTTAAAAATAATATGATTTAGATTGAGCGTGGTATTTCACGATTTTTGATTATTAATTTTTATATTTAATAAAAAACTTATATCCCTTTTTTTTGTTAACAAGTTTTTTTCTTTTGATTTTCTTGTTTATTAAGTAAGAACCTAATTGTTTTTTATCAGCCTTATGCTTGTGGCTTTATTTTTGTTATATTTTTCAAAATTGTCTTCAGCTTTAAGTAACACATTGTAACATTAAGCATGGCGAGTTAGCCTATAAGTGGAGTCTACATCATTATAAAATAATTTTTAAATGTGTCCGTAGATAAAGAGTTGTATACACGTTGCCTTCATTTTTTTATTATTTATGGAATAGGAGGACAAAAGAGGGGACGGGTCATCTGGTGTTAAGTGATCACCGCCGCCCATAATCTCTTGCAACACCAACTTTCGACTGGGTGAACCGATTTTGATGATTCTTGTATTATATGAAAGCTGGTGCCGGTACAAATATTGTAACTACAATATATTGTTGTAATAAGTCTAATATTTTTCATTTCATTTTACTTAGCAGAACTCAAAAAAATTGTTGATTATTAAGTTGTAAAATAATTTATTATTATAAATATTTATATTTAACGTACATATAAAGCAATTATATATATATATATATATATATACGTAATTTTATTGTTAATATTATAATTTAAATCATAAAATTGTTCGCTAGAGGAAACATAAAAACAGATTTGATCATAAAGCGTGGTTTTCTAAAATTATTACATGAGGCAGCACAGGAGTTAATTTCTTATTTGAATAAAATAATTTTCAAATATTCAAACTACGGCAAACGACTTTTGTTTTTCCTCTAAGTACTACAGCCATCCACAAATTGTTCCATTTTCAAAATATAATTTTTTTTTTTCGAATAGGAGGACAAACGAGCGTACGGGTCACCTGTTGCTAAGTGATCACCACCGCCCACAATCTCTTGCAACACCAGAGGAATCACAGGAGCGTTGCCGGCCTTTAAGGAAGGTGTATGCGCTTTTTTTGAAGGTACCCATGTCGTATCGTCCCGGAAACACCGCACAAGGAAGCTCATTCCAAAGCTTTGTAGTATGTGGAATATTATATTCTATTTTTATCCAAAATAGGATATGAAATTACTTGTTAAAAGTCAAAAACTTCCACCTTTCGATTGCCATCTTTCAACCCTATATCGGTTTGGTGGATGGATTAGAATAATATAAAAATCGTGATACACAAATAGTTATAGATCGTAGAAGGGCTAAAATTTTAATTTATATGTATTTTTCAATGCTGAATCATAATAAAATAAAAATAAAAATAAAATCTCAAAAAATTTTGGGGTGAAAAATAGATATTAGCCGATTCTTAGACCTACTGAATACGCATATAAAATTTGGTAGTAATCAGTAAAGCCGTTTCGGAGGAGTAAGGTAACTCATTGTGACACGAGAATTTTATATGTGTATATATAGATATTCATTTATGTTACCACATAAGCATCTTATAACAATTTTTTTGAGTTTTAATATGTATTACATATTGGCCCGTGGGGCCCTGAGGCGCGGAGAATGTTCAAAATACTATCTTCGCGCCTCAATAAGGCTACTGGAAACCCAAGCGCTGGCAGCTATTTCGGTCAACGGATCAGCCTTGCTATCCAACGTGGTAATGCTGCCAGTATTCTTGGTACCCTTCCACGTAATGATAGATTTAATTTTATGTAGTCATAGTATTGTAAATATAGTTATAAGATTTGTTTTGTTTGAATAAATAAAAAAGGAAAAATTAATCAGAAAAATATAATAATGCTGACTTTTGACCGGGGACGAACCGTAGGGACTTTCCTGTATGTAATCAAAGGCGGTCATAGTGCTACCATAAATGTAAGAACTGTTTTCAACCGACTTCAAAAAAGGAGGAGGTTCTCAATTCGTCGGTATGTTTTTTTTAATGTTTGTTACCTCAAAACTTTCTGCAGGCGAACCGATTTTGGTGATTCTTTTTTTTTTTTAAAGCTGGTGCTTCCCGTGTGGTCCCATTGTAATTTGGTCCATTGCATCCAACAAATACAACATACATACGGGTCATAAAATTCATGACTTTCGAATTGAAATAAATCTAATTTCGGATGTGTTGTTCTGACTTAATAATTTCGAGATGTTAAATTGCAAAACATATGACTTCACACCTGGTAGTGGAGCTATAGATGCCCCCTAGTAGTATTAACTATAAGGAAAAATTTATCAGAACATCATAATAATGATGACTAGTGACCGGGGACGAACCGCAGGGACTTTCCTGTTAGTAATCAAAGGCGGTCATAGTGACCTAAAACATGTTAAGTGTTAACATGAATATAATAACTATTTTTTTACGAGTAATAACTTTTTAACATTTGAATTAATGAATCTCCAGTACGAGTATTAGTTATTATAAAAAGACTAGAGAGTTTTATAATTTTTTTTTATGACAATAAAGGACGTGACGAGCAGGACGTTCAGCTGATGATGATAATTATTATGCAGTGCCGGATTCTTTTAAAATTCTGAGCGGCACTACAATTGCGCTCGTCTCCTTGAGACATATCATGTTACGTCTCATTTGACATCATTTGCAGTAATTTCACTAGCTACGGCGCCGCGCCCGTCAGACCGAAACACCGTAATGCTTACACATTACTGCTTCACGGCAGAAATAGGCGCCGATATAGGTCTGTAGGTATAATGTATAAGAATTTACTATTTCGTCTGGTATTAGTTACTGTTCTTTTTATTAAGATTTTGGGTAGAAAAAACACTCAAATTGTCCTCCTAGTTCGTTGACCTGAATACATTCAATTTGGTTGATTTAAAAGAAAAACAAATTAAAGCCTAGTTTTTTTTTATTAACGCGAGTGTAACATATTTAAATAAAATACCTTTCAAAGGACACCTGACCTTTTCAGAGCACGTTTTCAGGGGGACTAAAACGTGCTCTGAAAAGGTCACGAAACATCGAGTTAAATAAAATAATAATAAAAATGTAACATTAACGCAAAAAACTAATGTAAAAATACAGTTACAATTACAGGCGATTTAATACTTCGAAAAGTATTTAAATATTTAAGCCTAGGTACTCATAGGACTGTTGTTTGGCGCCTTTATTTTCTTGATAAGGGTTTTCAAGGGTATACAATCAGTTCATCTGCATATTATATACATTTACAAGAAATAACTGGGTTAATGGGACTTAACATACTTCTTTTGTCTCAAATAATCATCGCAATATGTTGTAATGGGCAGGACGTATCACTAACCACCAGGTGAACCAAAATAACTATATTAATGCACATGCCATGCAGTAAAAATATTTTTGATGATTTTATTCATTTTAGGTTTGTAATAAAAACCGGTCAAGGGCAAGTCCTTGAAGTAATTAATTATATACGGAAAACGGAAACGTGTTACTGTTTTGTTCCGTAGTACAACAAGAAGTATTTATTTCGGAGACATTGATGTCCACAAAAGTGTTAGATCATACTTAGTAAAAGTGTACATCCACGATTTGGAATAAAAAAAAAGTAACTAACATTATATTTTATATCAATTTTATATATATACAAGCTGACCCGACAGACGTTGTTCTGTTCATAATAAAAAAAAAGTCTTGCGGACGGAATTTTGGAAAATCCATTCTTAGCTGACCTATACTCGGTGAAAAGAATATTCCTACCAAATTTCAAGTCTTTAGCACTAATGGTTCCAGAGATATCGTGATGACTATATACGTGGAAATCTCATATATATATATATAAAATATATATTTTGATATATATCGTCCATCAAAACAAATTGTGATTTACTGTAAGCATGAATGACGTTCTATGCATAAATATAGACAAATCACTTGGTATAAAAACAATGCCAAAATATAAAACATGCCACAAGTAACTTCATAATGAGCTTCGACTGTTAATCTATAAATTGCCGCATTTAGGTACTCCACTTGTTTAAAATATTCTTTTAAAGATATAAGATAGAGATTTCCTCAAATCTATTATTAATTCTAGTTTTATTGCTACTTATTATATTATCCAGTAGCTGACCCGACAGACGTTGTTCTGTATATAATAAATAAAATAATGTTTTTATATTAATTTGTCAATAATATAATATCATAACTTCAAAAATTACTTCGTAAAATATGCAACCTGCTGTCGTAATGAAATTGTTTCACAGCAGAACTGTCAAACCGTGCGTCAATAAATTCTCTCATAGAAATTATGTATGGACACATCAAAGGAAAAACAAATTTGTTGTTTATATTTAATTTAGCAGCATTTTCCTATTTATTCGCCTTTTAAACCTTCTCTGGACTTCCACAAATAATTCAAGAGCAAAATTAGCCAAATCGGTCCAGCCGTTCTCGAGTTTTAGCGAGACTAACGAACAGCAATTCATTTTTATATATATATACATTTCGTCTAATAAGTCACGCCGTTACAACGATCACCCGTGAAACTACGTAGGGTAAGTACTAAGTATAGTGTAATCTATATATATATAAAAGAGAATGTATGTTTGTTTTTTCCCTAATAACTCCTAAACTATTCGACCGATTTCAATGAAATCTTTTGTAATAGATCGTTGAAGCTCAAGGAAGGTTTACATATATAACTTATATGGCAAAACAACGTTTGCCGGGTCAGCTAGTATATAATAAATATTAACTGTGTACACATTCACTAATCAATTCATGTCATGAGTATTCGCCGTTCATTCATATAAACCTACTCGTTGGTCGTTGAAATCAGTTTAGAGTTCAGAATCCATTGCAGAGTTGTTCGCGTTAGTCGTGTCGCCAAGCGTTCTAGAATACATTACGGTTTATAAATAGAATTATATTTATATATGGATTTAGATATAATATTGCTACCACAGTGTTGTATGTGATAATGTATAATACTATAATTTATTTGGTTGGATTCCTTTGTCTCGTCGGACATTCAGACCAGGTGAGAATCTTATGTACCATCTGTAGTTTCTTATAAAAAAAAGTATGAGGGTAGCTTGGTGCTAATTCATCACTTGCAACACCAGAGAAATTACAAAATCGTTGCTTCAAAAACAACTACTAGTTTTTGTCACAAAAAAATGTAAATATCCCTTATTGAAGTTTTCAAAAAATCCCGTTAAAATTATGGACGATATAATACATAGTAAGAAACGGCTATTATAAGAATATTATCCCCATCATCCTCCACAGTGCGGTTTTCAAGGAGCTTTTTTCCACGTACTACAAAGCTGTGGAGCTTCCGTGTTAAGCTGTTTCCGGGACGATACGACATGGGGTACCTTCAAAAAAGCGCGTACACCTTTCTTCAAGGCCTGCATTCCTGTGATTCCTCTGTTGTTATCGGCGGTGATCACTTAACACCAAGTGACCTGTACACTCGTTTGTCCTCCTTTTCCATAAAAAGGCTATCAATGTAGGATAGGGCGAGGAACTAGCAATTTATAAAAAAAATTGCGAATTGAACGAAATTTGTCCATGATTTGCTATTTTCGTGGGATAAGTTTTCGGCATTGTTTTTAATTTCATTTCTCATGTGTTCAGTAACGGTAACTAATCGATTAGGCAGGTTTTTTTTATAATTTTTAAGTAGCATTGTACATTAAAGAAGGTAAGTGAATAGAAATAATAAATATACACTATTTCATAATGTAAATTTTTCATTAAATAATTTATGTATTTAGGTAATTAATTCTTACTGATTTGGAGCATCTAAAGTTAAGGAGCAGCCGTCCTTCAGCTGAATTTAATGAAATTTCATTACATATGCCTCATAAATAAACAATGAATGTGATCATTAATGAGATTTACTGTACAATTGAATTTGTTTTTTTTTATGACAATAAGGGACGAGCAGGACGTTCAGCTGATAATTGATACGCACTGACCGTTACAATACATTGTCGCTCAGGATTCTTGAAAAACTCAAAACTTCTGAGCGGCACTACAACTGCGTCACCTTGAGACATAATATGTTAAGTCTCATTTGCCACAGTAATTTCACTAGCTAGGGCGCCCTTCAGACCGAAACACACCCATGGTTACATATTTCTGCTTCACAGCAAAAATAGGCGCTGTTGTGCTTCCCATAGGCGCCGTTGTGCTACCCATAATCTAGCCGGCATTCTGTACAAAGGAGCCTCTCACAGGTAAAAGCCTAAATGTGGTGTAAAGACTCCAAATATCGGTCTTGTCACCTTTATCGAAGTTTATTATAATGTGTAGATGTTTTTTGCATAAATTTGTGATAAGTAAAAACTCTCCGTTGCTGTTATAATAAAGATACCTTATGTATTTATCAACCGGAAGTAGCAACTGTATAGTAAAGCAAATATATCTTCGTTCACGAATACAGATTCATTCGCATGTGGTGTTAGTGTCTGAATATAATGATGGATGGTGATATTTGTGTCTCGATCAGCAATAAAAATGTCTACCCTTTCTAACAAGGTAAATAATTTCTAATAATTCTATTTCTCTATCTCTAACAAGACTTATGTCTTGTTAGAAAGAGATCCTATAAACTCTAGCGAAGGAATTATTGTTTCTCACTCAATTTACTTTAGTTATTTATTTTCTGGGTTCGGGTTATATAATTTGTTAAATTTTTGTATACATTTATCTTTATTTTTTTATATTTATATTTATATATATATATATATATAAGTATACATTTATATTTATTTTTTTATTAATGAAACATTAACGATATTTGTTGAAAGTGTCGGAAAAAATATGCCTTCTGGGAGCTTTCAACGAAAACGCTGTGTAAGCCTTTTGAGATATAGCAAAATACTGTATCGTGGAATTGTGTATCTTATATAGATAGACTACAGAAAAGTCCGAGATGGCAAATGTCTTTCTCTTAAGAATAACATACTATATCGAATTTAATACTTAAAAAAATGGCAATTATATAATAATAATAGGTTTAAAATATATACCTCTTGTATTTATTGTAAAAGTTGTTTACACAAATACAAGTATGTTTGGCAAGTAAAAACTACGAGTGTAGGAAAAAGTCTGAAAACTATGTATTTGTAATTAAACCGTAAAAAACAGGGTCTTTATGAAAGGGACGGCCGTCCAAATTTGAATTAAGTTAACCGTGTCATGTGGGGTATCGTATGAAAGGGCTTGATTGGCACAAACTTTAACATTTTTTTAATTATTTTTATGTAGTGTAGTTTTCGGTTTATGAAGAAAAATAAAAAAAACTAATTCCCTTTTTTAAAAGGATAGGTACTTAAAAATATGTGGGGAAACCTGGCAAGCGAGTCCGATTAGCTGTTGTCCGGTTTTTTAGTTTGTCAATATTTTTCAGTAAAATATAAACTGGCAGAAGTAACTATTTTATTAAATATAGTAAAGATTAAGTTTTCTCGCGATGTTGAATTATAATAATCTTATCTGAATCACCTTTGCACATGTGTAGACTGTAGATAAACAACATTTATATATTTGTATTAGGACAGTTGCGATAAAATCACATTCACATTATAATGTTGAATAATTGTTTGTTTAGTTCAGAAAGTAGCCTACATCTCCTTGATCGCTTTATTCAACATTTTATTGTCTCAGGCGGTTCTTTACCAACTTTTTTACATGATAAATATTTTCAAATACTCTTTCAACAATGTGTCGAAAGGACGTACCTCACCTAATCTGTAATCGGCCTCCAAGGCCCCCGCCCGGCTTCGCTGTAAAAGCTTTTAGGGCTATCAGCTAAAAGAGGTCTTTAGTTTAAAGGTGTTTTCACCCAAGCCCGACATACGGGCCCCTTTTCAGGCTCTTCAATACGTAAATGTATTTTCCTACCCTCCAAAAATCTCGCTATCTCTCTCTTCCCTTGTATGATACATCTAATCGCACAGCGCATTTGATTTTTAGTACGTTTGAAAGTGTATACAAGTGAAATACAGATAACAATCTATTTCAAGAGTCATGGATGACGCTTGTCTTAGCTAACAAGTCAAAACATGTAGACATGGTAATCAAAATTTCACAGTAACATGGTTTATATTCAAATTAGTCTTAACTTAAGCTGCAGCCACATTTTCGCGACAAGGTGAAATCTTGCGTTATAGTAAAACCTCTGGATAAGCAATTCTTCAAACAACTTATAATATATATAGTATTTTTTAATTATTAATAAACTTATCCAAAAATTTAGAAATGAAATATTTACTACTATTCCTTTTCCATTAGCTTTAGTAATAATAAATAAAAAAGTTATGTTAAGAGAGATTATTGGTAGTAAAAAAAATGTTGATTGTAATAAATAAGGGGGTTTATTAAAACTAGTATAAAAGACATTAAATTTCAAACAGAAACTTGATATGATCGGTGATGCAAAGAGGATGGACGAAGCTAGACTGAATTCAAATTCAAATATTTTTATTCAAAATAGGATAAACATCATTTATTGAAAGTCAAAAACTACCACTCATTCGAAAAAGTATGCCTAAAACCTGTAAAGAACGGGCGCAAGAAACTAAGGCTTCTTTTTTTTATAAAAACATGGTTACAATTTAATATCCTACAATTAAAATTATTATTTTAAAACCTGAGGGTGGTTGCTCCATTCCCAATCTGTGGTACCATTAAGAAAGTCATTTATGCTATAGTAACTTTTACCACACAAACGATTTTTAACAATTCTTTTGAATTTCGTACTACATTTGTTTTGAACATTTTATGGGATCGACCCACAAAAGGCTAACCAACTCTACTTAGCTGACTAGTAGGTATTACAAGTTTATTTTTGTTCCTGATGCTCACATGGTTATGACTCTCAAAGAAACTATAAAGCGAAGATAATTACATTCTACGTTCAAATTTAGTATACAGAAGCCAGTTCAAGCGTTTCAAGAACAAGAAAGTTGTATTGAAAAGGTTGATGGGATTTGATCTTAACAGAAAGACCATTATGTGAATCTATTCCACGGGGTGAATATATTTCTTATTGAAGAGGATAAACGACCGTACGGGTCACCTGATATTAACTAATCAATACCACCCACACTCTCTTGCAACAATAGAGGAATAACAGAAATCTTGGTGGTCTTTTGGATGTAGATGGTCTTTCGGGTGTACGCGATTTTTTGAATTCGTTTTGTTCTGGAAAAGATTATTCCACAGCATGATTTAACTGCTAGAAAGTTCCTTGACCGCGCAGCTAAGAAACGCCACACATTCGTATGGTAGGAATGCTATCTTAGTTTCAGGCGTGTTGTGTTATTATATAATATTGAATATACAAATTAAATTTGTAAACACAATTTATGAACGAAGCGAAACTATTCTTTAAAAAAATAACAAATTGTTTAGATTTACAAGAGCGACATCTCAAGTCAATTTCCTGATATGCAAATATTGGGGTTGAGCAGGTTATCAATAGTAAAGTACATCCTGTGTCTGGAGCCACAACATGAGAGCTGAACAAGACATACCAAGATTTATGAACGATACGTCACTCGAAAGGTTGGCTCAGTGAAAGAGCACTCGGATGGAAGCCACGCATTTTTCATAAATTTTGGTTACAAATTTATTTTGTAATTAATCCCAGAAGTGATGGTCATCACTTTAAAACATAACAAATTCTACATACATTCAAAAATACTTTTCATTTCAGAGATCGACTCCCACAGATGACAGCTATGTAGCCGCTGTCATTGAATACCAAGTACTGTCCGATATCAATACAAACCTCAACAACTACATTCGGCTGATAAAAGAGGCGGCTGACCAGGTAGGTTGCTTAAAAAAGTACTTAATTAATAGTACTTACTTAAATTAAGGACTTGTTATGAAATTGGAGCGTAAATAGAATCTATACTATAATATATAAAGCTGCAGTGTTTGTTTGTTTGTTTGTTTGAACGCGCTAATCTCTGGTACTACTGGTCCGATTTGAATGATTCTTTCAGTGTTGGGTAGTCCATTTATCGAGGAAGGCTATAGGCTATGTTTTTTTTCCTAAATTAGGGATCCGTAATAAAATTGCTACTTTGTAACACAAGGAGTAAAATCGAAAACCTATTTTTGCGTGCGCTGCAAAAACTATTGACAATAGAACAAAATGATGTACAGGCTATAATATAGGCAATATTTTATTGCTTATAAAACTATCGCGTGAATTATACTTTATATGGCAAAACAACGTTTGCCGGGTCAGCTAGTGTTATATAATATCATAGAGGAAAGTTTGCAGATAATGTTCGCTGGAATGTTGGATGGATGCTAGCGGTGCTTTTTTTCTGTCGCCAAGCAGATATGGAAGCACTATTTATATTTTGGTTTGAAGTGCGCTGTAGCTAGTAACATAACTTGAATAATGAAGCTTAATATCCTATTTCATTTTATATATTCATAGAATATTGATAGTTTCAATTATCCTAAGCGACACTGCATTTTAATGCGCAGGGTGTATCACTAACTGTCGGAAGACCTCGTCTTTTTAATAAACTTAAGTTTAAATACACTGTTTTAGGATGCAGACATTGTTGTTTTCCCGGAAATGACGTTAGGAAGTCGGCGGGTGCCTGTTCCGATACATGATGCACTCAAAGATCATCCGATACCGGCAGAAAACCCTGGAATTTACGATGAGGTTAGTAAAATGAATTTACATGTTGTCTTAATTTATAACAATAATATAATTTAATATTAAATTAATTTATTATTGAATTATTCTTTCCATTTCTACCAAGAAGAAGGAACGATAGATAAAAGAAGAAATATTAGGAAAAGCTGTAAAACATCTCTCTCGCAAAAATGTTAATAGATTTGCTTCTGTTATAGGGATCTCTGAGCAACCTTTATGTACCCTGAGGTTGTCTGGTTACGTCCTGCAATTTAATCAAAATCATTCACAATTCATCTATTTTTAATAGAATCCTAATAGAAATTTATAACCTAAATGATGATTAATATTAGCCATATATGTATGTAATATCTGTAATCAGTCAGTAAATAAATAATTCATTTCATTCAATTAATTCGAGCACACATTTTGCATAGATATTTAACTGAGACGCTTATATTTCTTGTGAGCAATTGTTCTGAAGATTGGAGTATTATTATCAATACTCGTAGGTATGTTGTCAAATAAGATAAGATCGAATTGCTTATTGGGGAATTCATATTGCCTCTATTCTAGTTTAGTGAGGCTTACTTTATTCAGACACCTGAAAAATTTCATATACACTTAATCGACACTTTAACATGGTACGTAGTTTGGTGTTATAGGACAACGCGTTATAGGATTCCCCTGTAACGCATTTTTACGACCTCTTGATTTGTAATAATATTACTACACAAATAAAATTTGAAAAACAACAAAATTTTATGAACGATGCGGGACTCGAACCCACGACCTCGGGCGTTCCGTGCCGGTGCTCTAACCAACTGAGCTAACCGTTCGAGTGACGTCTGAGACGTGACGTGAAAGATTTGAACAAAGCATACAAGATTTTATAACGAGACGTCACTCGAACGGTTAGCTCGGTTGGTTTTAAGTAATAAGCCCTGCCCATTACAATGCAGTGCCGCTTAGAATTCTTCATTGATCCTAAAATTCTGAGCGGCAACGCAATTGCGCTTGTCACTTTGAGAAATGAGACGTATAGTCTCATTAGCCCAGAATTTCATAGCAAACGTTAAACGATGGTTTAGTTTAGCGCAATTTAGTAGCGATTTATAACGATGGCATGTTAGAAGGTAAACAAAACATATGTGCAGTTCACACGTGGTAGAAGTGAAACCTTCAAAAATATTGGCTTCTCTTGAAGTTCTTATGTTTTATGAGACGAACGTTAAATTTTGGGAAGAGGATAATTGTAGATTTTAGTTATGATCATAGTGACACAAAGTTTGATTATTATTTTACATTCAGACTCAAAGCTTACATTTTCTATTAATGATACAGGAGCCGTATGGTTACTAAAGTAATAAAAGTTAATAAATACTTAAGTCTTAATATGGTCAATATAGGTTTGGAATATTGAGTCAATTACTGTTTTTGATCTTGTTGTTGATACAGTGCGGCTGCACACTTTCAAATAAAATTTGGCATCGAAAAAATCAATCAACGGCATCACTGTATCCGATGCAAAATTTACATTATACCTCTAATCTGCATATGAAGGCCAGGTACATGTATGCTAGGATGACAAATGATTTCAACCGCTATGGAAGACGGTAGATAATCTATCACCGCTACCATATGTATTTTCTCCTGGTATCTTTGTAGTAATACGTCGTGCGCATGACGTGAGAATATTATATTAAAGTATACTCGCGTCATACATACATAAGACTATCTCTTCTTTAACTATGATCGCCTGGTACCGAAACACTGTATTCTCATTTTTTCAATCTTATGAATTTATGTATCCTGTATCTTTTTACTCGCTTTCGCTTTTTCATTTCATCGTCTTTCAAATTTAAATTTTCAAAACGATGCTACAGAAGTTTTTTACTTCAAAAACAAGTATGATAAAATAATGAAAAACAACTGCAAACAGTTGGATGAATTATTTATGATCGCATAGACAGTAACTTTATATTATATGATGCTTAACACACTTTACAGGTTCTGGTAAAAATATCAACGGCTGCTAAAGAGAATGCGGTGTATGTGGTCATCAACCTTCAGGAAGTGATGGACTGTGAGAACGTGACCGGTGAATATTGTCCAGAGAAGAAAGAATATCTTTTTAATACTAATGTGGTGTTCGACAGAGCCGGAGCTGTCATTGATAGGTGAGAATTAGCAAGATTTTCGAAGGTCCCTCATCGGGATGAGTGTGTTGAGTTTGCGGTAACGTTCCATTTTAATAAATAATTTAATAATTCTTCTTTTGCCAAAGAATAAGTTTGACAATCAAAGGGGCAACTTTGCCAGCTTCTTCAGCATTTTACCTGCAGATTGCGACCTTAATGCGATTTATTATTTATAATTTCGCAGTTTATTTGTATTGTATAGTTAGATAAAAGTTTAATATATTATCTTATTAGATTTTTTTATTGAATACTGTTAAAATAGATCGTTATAAAACTTAATATGATAGTGAAAGTGCGATGATATAGTTTGAGTGTCATTTAAAAATTGTAACAGTTTCAAACGTAGTAAGACGCAGTAAGTAGATGATCAGTTAGAGAATTTTTTAAGTAAATATTATTACGTTATTGACAGTATAAGTATGAGTAATTAATGTTCATAAAAACTCGATATAATACTCAAATTTTCAAGGAAAATGCATAAGTTTTTTTTTAATTAAAACCTTGAATATATTATTGCCAGATGTTGATAATTAATTTAAAAGTTTTATTTAAAAAAATTGTTTGCTGTAAGTCTTATCACTCAACTGCAGATTGTCTTTATAATGTTATTAAAAGAGCGCAATTTATAATACATCTGGAGTTTCTTCTTGCTTTTCTTCCACAGCGCCAATATTTCTGAAGTCTTAGCGATTGACATAAAATTGATAGTTTATATTATAGGAAATCAATTTTGAAATAATAAACATTTACTACTACTTTAACTTTACTACTTTGTTATTGGCAGAGCCACTATAGTAAATAAACAGAATATAATTTTCCTGGTCTATTTAATTTAATAGAAGCACTATTCACGAGACTGTTTCAAACCTCACAGTTGGTACATTTTCGGGTGATTTGGCCATAACTACAGCTTGTTTATTGTATTATATTTGGGATCTTACCGTCAAATTTATAACACGATTGTCATAAGTAACTAAACTGCTGCCAATTATAAGCCACCAGTGCATATGGATAGAATTATTTCCAGCTATTTCAAGACGAAAAATTGTAAATTTATAAAATTAAACATAATAGAAATAAATTTTAATTTATCGTCCTTGTTATGGTAGTATTAACTGTGCCTGCGTTGAGTAGGTGGTAGTTTTAGTTTTTGCCTGTGTTTTTATCACACTTTTATTAGCTTGGTTGTATCTATGTATATACACAGATATGTAACGATATCTTTGAAAATTATTTTTACCTACTTAAAAACGTTGGAGTGAAGTGCAACTTCGCACACCTATTAAACTTTGATTACAATGCAATATGTATTTCAATAAGTTTTTATTATTATTAGCTTGGCTTGTACCTATCTATGCCGTGATATAGATATGTAACGGAATATTTGAACATGATTTTGACCCACTTTAAAACGTTGGATTAAGTGAAACTTCGCACTTTATCAAGCACCGATTGCAATGCAATATGTATATTGAATAGTCGGTCTTATTTTTATTAGCTTTTTATGTACTTATAATTTAATAATCAGATTTCTAAAGGTATCATAATATTATGGTCAATCTTTTTTGAAAACGTCAAATGTTTTCAAAATGTTATGTGTTTTTTGTTGTATTTATATTTATTATACAATTTCACCATTAATTGTGGACCATTTTTTGTAAGAACAACTCAGGGTCGAAAATGGTAGACTAAATTTTATATACACGTATTTGTCATTTGTGGATAGATTCTAAGTAGTGATGTACCTTGGTTTAAATACGTTTGATATATTTGAAGTCAGTTTCTTATGTATTGATATTTTTATTATTCCCTTATCAGATATCGAAAGATAAATCTTTTCGGCGAGTTTACAAGGACGCCAGCTCTAACGCCTGATTTGGGCGTGTTTACAACTGACTTCGGTGTGACCTTCGGACATTTTATCTGCTTCGATCTGATGTTCCAAGTGCCGGCTGTGCAGATTGTGCAGAAGAATAACTTAACAGATATTATCTTCACAACTATGTGGTTCTCGGAGATGCCATATTTGACTGGTAAGTTCATCTTTAACATAAACTGTCTTATTAATAAACACAGTGTAAAGTTACTCCAAGATTATTATTCAATTATAAAATTACTCCTCCCTGTCATGTAATTTTGTAGTGACAAAGGTAAAGATCTGAGTATAACCCAAGAATATGCATAATGTTTGAGAATACATTTGCTTTATGATCATTGGTTTATTTGGACGTTTCCTGCGTTTAATTGCAAGGCTGTTTGACAAATTCAAATTCAAATATTTTTATTCAAAATAGGATTTATAATCACTTATTGAACGTCAAAATCTACCACCCATTCAAAAGAGACTGCCTCAGACCTGAGAAGAATGGGCGCAAGAAACTCAGCGGGCTTTTTTATTTTAATATAAAATATGGATTACAATGTAATATCGTACAATAAACATTAATAATTAAAGAGCCTGAGGGTGTTCGCTTTATTCCCAGTCCGTGGTGTCATTAAGAAAATCGTTTATGCTATAATAACCTTTCCCACACAAACGTTTTTTAACAATTCTTTTAAATTTCGTAACACATTTGTTTTGTACATTTTCTGGGCTCATATTGTAGAAGCATATACATCGCCCAACAAAAGACTTACTAACTCGACCCAACCGAGTAGTAGGCACAACATGTTTGTTCCTCGTGTTAACATTATGAATGTCACAGTTTCTAGAAAATTCCTCAATGTGAACATGAACATACAAAACATTATCAAAAATGTATTGAGAAGCAACAGTCAAAATGTTTATTTCTTTAAATTTTTCTCTTAATGATTCTTTAGGACCTAGGTTATAAATCGCGCGAATAGCCCTCTTCTGCAGCACAAAGATAGTATTAATATCGGCCGCACTGCCCCATAACAATATACCATAGGACATAATACTATGAAAATAACTAAAGTATACTAATCTCGCCGTATCTATGTCAGTTAACCGTCTGATTTTTTTAACCGCATATGCTGCAGAACTAAGCCTATTCGCATTTTTAATTATTTCTCTAATATGCATTGACTTAGCAGTAGTACATACTTTCTTAAATAATTTTGAATAATTTTTCACATATACAAGGAAAGATGCATCATGATTACTTGATGATCTCTCACTATATAGTTCATATAACCGTTGTCTGCGTAATACCAGCTGTTGCCCAGTTGTTAAATGACAAGTGACCACCTGAGTTGACTGTCTTTGAAGTAAATATAGAAGCAAACTCTGTTTTAATTATTTTAAATAACTTACCATACATCTCATTTGGAGTACTGTTATAATTCAAATACAAGTTTGAGAGTTTTTCTGAAACATTGCCTCTATATTTCTCCATTCGCCTATTGTTTACCGGAACAAACATAAACTTTTTAGTTGAAGTACATTTGTTCCCTTCAATATTAAAAGAGACTAATTGACCAAAGTGGTCTGAGCTCAGTTTACTAATTATTGATTGAGAAATAAGTTTATAATTAGTAAAAATATTATCAATACAGCTTTTAGAGGTGCTGGTTACTCTAGTAGGTTCTAAGAAAATATTTGATAAATTATATGATTTAAACAAAGATTTGAATCTAATACTTGTGGTGGATTTTTTTAATAAGTTAAAATAAATTAAAGTCACCACAAATCATAATATATTTCTTAGATTCTGATAATTTTGATAGAACCTCCTCCAATACACTCTCAAATAACTCATATAATGCATCGGGGGGTCTGTATATACTTACAACAATGGCACACTCAAGCTCTGCACAGGCTATTTCAATGGTACGTTCAACAGAGAGGCCCACAATATCTTTACGGTCTTTGAATTTAAATGATTTACTTATAAGTATAAGAGAGCCGCCACGTGTTGCCTTTTCTCCGCTAAACACACTTGCCACCCGATGACCACTGGAGTTAAAAATTAGCTCATATTTTCTAAGCCAGTGTTCAGTAAGACATAAGATATCAATATTTTCATGGTTCATTAGTAACTCCAGTTCCAGTTCTTTACCTTACAATCCTTGCATATTTTGGTGTATCAGGTTTATAACTTTACAATTATTATGTTTACTATTACTTGTACATTGTGTATTTATATTGCTAGAGGAGTCCCCTATTGTCTTATAACATTCGGAAAACCTCACTGACACTATTGTCAGCGATATATTCAAGATTTTCTATAACTTTGATTTATTCTTAGGTATATCTTTAAACCTTAAAAGAAATGGGACACGAATAATTTACAAAAACTATGACGTACTGATTTATAAAAAATCATAGAAGGAAGGTAGGTCCACAGAAAGATGGGTTGACGAAACAAAGGCCACAGTAGGAAGGTAGTACGTGGTCAAGATTGGCTAGTGACAGAGGACAATGGTCACAGTTATAGGAGACCGATATCCAAAGAGGCAAACACACGAATATCGAGGGTCAAGTTTAGTTTGAGCTTAGTTTATACTCCTACGGCCTTACAAATAAACTTGGTATAAAGTCATAGGTACCTGAAAATAAACCAAGACTATGAAAAATGTTTATAAATAGACATTTTGCACAATGATTGGTTAAATCGGAGGTATAACGTTTCCCACGTTTATTTGCACGGGTGCCTGACATTCGGAAACCTTCAGAATTATCATTGTATTGACAGAGTTGTCAGCGATATAGTCAATATTTTGCATATTCTTGGTTTATTTTCAGGTATAACTTTAAACCAAGTTTATTTGTAAGGCCGTTATTGTTTTTCTATCTTAATAACAGGCTTAATCATCAATTATTACAAAGTCAATTAAGTATATTAATAGATTGATTGATGAACAGGCCAAGGAAGATATTTTCTTCGATGCTAATAGTTTATATGTGTGCCTACCCTACTCTGTGCTAATAGGCACATAATAATAATACCTAGAAAAAAAGATAGCTGAATGGATTCTCTTACGTGCGATGGAGTCAACGATGCGATAGTTACGATTTTTATCTCAAGTAGGAGATAGACTGATAATGGTGATATTGGGAACGGCCGGTAATTGCTTGTATTTATTCAACTGCGGTTTTGTGAATCTCGAGCTAGTTACAGAAACCATAATACCGAGAGAACCATTGACATAGAAGACAGTTGTAAGTTCTATAATAATTAATTTTACAAATTGATTTGTTTTTCAGCTGTTGAAATTCAACAAGCCTACGCATATGCAATGAATGTCAACTTCCTTGCTTCTGGAGCCAATAACGTCAGGGTTGGCAGTGCAGGTATTTAAATAATAATAATAATATTGACACACTTAATATATACACAAATTATCTTACCCCAAAATTGGTATAGCCTGTACTATGGGTATAAGACAAAGAAATATTTAATACAATATTCGTCTCACTTAAACATACATTATAACGGGATGCGAAACTGGAATAAATTTCTTACAACTTTATATCAGACGAGCTTAGTGTTCACTCTACCCGTTTCAAATATTACATATTTTTGAAAAGAGTTCTGTATATGACTAAAAACCTCAAGTGTGAAGCAGTAATGTGTAAGCATTACTGTGTTTCGGTCTGAAGAGCGCCGTAGCTAGTGAAATTACGGGGAAAATGAGACTCAACCTTATGTCTGAAGGTGACGAGCGCAGTTGTAGTGCCGTTCAGAATTTTTGGGGTTTTGCAAGAATCCTGAGCGGCACTGCGTTGTTTTGGACAGGGCGTATCAAGTACCAATAGCTGAACATCCTGTTCGACTCGTCTCTTATCTTCATAAAAAAAAACACTGAGAATTTATCTTATTTTATAATAGAACTTACTTTATATCTCCTGAGACTTTTATTACCATTACTAATTTAAGTCCGAAAAAACATAAAAGCATTTTTTCTTATAACAGAACTGGAGAGAAGTATATATTCCCAGAATATTACACATTATATTATACAAATAATACACGTACTGTCTTATTTATAAACGCAATGTAAAGTTACTCCAAGTTTAAAATTACTTCTACCTGTAAGTAATAATATATAATATAATGTACAAGTAATTCTGTAGTGAGAATACAATGAGTGAGGTACCATGACAAAAAATGTTAAATTTGGTATAACCTTAGTTCGCGTAAAAACAGAGATATCGTCTTATTGATAAACGCATTGTAAAGTTACTCCAAGTTTAACATTACTTCATCCTGTCTAATTCTGTAGTGACAAAGGTAAGATAAAAAAAACATATTGTGTGCAATTCACACATGGTAAAAGTGAATCCTTCAAAAATGATGAATAATTTTACTATAAAAATGATGAAAAATCTCAACAATCGTATAATACGTACACAAATACAAAACAACGCGGTTCTTGTGATGCCTTTTCTCAAGGTTTGTACTTCGCATGCGTGCACAAACACATATATACTAACACACGTACAACTTTGAGGCAGAAGCAAACTGTGGGAGTTTGCCTTGGTAAACAGGAGTGGAGGGGGGTGCAGAGCACAAAGAGAACCACGAACACCAACGAAAAATAAGATGTGCATTATGCATGAACCTCTAAGCTGCATATGAGATCCTGGTACATGTTACTAGGATGACACATGATTTCAACCGCAATGAAAGACATTACTATCACCGCTACCATATTAATGTTCTCCTGGTGTCTATGCTGTAATACGTCGTGGGCATGACGTCAGAATATATTAAGGTATACTCGCGTCATACATACGACAATAGACAATAATTCTTCTAGAACTATGATCGGTTGGTACCATAACTGTATAATGCTTCCTATCTCATTTTCTCCCACTTTAAATCTTATGAATTTATGTGTCTGTCTCATTCTCTCGCTGGCTGAATCCTATACAGCTGTTTATGTCTTTATCGTCTCGCTTTTTCGTTTAGTCGAGTTTCAAATCACAACTATTCTAAAGAAGTTTCACTTCAAATTTTTTAACTTGGAATAACTTTAATTTGCGTTTATTAATAACACATGTAATCTATTATTGATTTCAGGCTCTGGAATATTCTCTGGCAAGGCCGGTGCTCTGGTCAGTATAATGCCCGGCGTTCCAACAACAAAAGTGATGGTTGCCAGGGTACCTAAAGTTCCCGGTCAGGTAAGATTACAATCAATTCTGTTGTAGTATTTCAACGAAATTAATAAATAAGAATAAATAATAAAATTCTTTATTTGTTTTAACAAATTCTACATAATAAATCACTATTTACACTTCACTATCACTTGCCACTGCAAGAACCTCCTTTTAAGCATATAAAGAAAGGCTCCGCTCTGTCAAAATAAATAAAATTAAATAAAAATATGTTTTGATTATGAAATTATGATAACATTATAACATAAGAATATAATTTTGCAATGTACATAAATCAAATTCCCCATCAAATGGCAAACAGCCCTAGTTATGGCAACGATAAAAGATATCCTAATTTAGTCGATCTTACACATTACTGACTTTATTTATGTATTAATAGGTGTTAGCTCAGAACTTGAGCGGGATAGAAGAAAGCGCAGAATGCAAAAATTACTTTAAAAATTAATAATTACATGTAAAATATAAGCCACTAAGTTCACATGCAATACATTATTATTCTTCTAGGTGACTGGCACATACCCTGGACCGATTGATGACGACGTGAACCATGATAATCTGGTGCTGAAAGCCGATCCTTCGTTACCATCGCACACAAGCAGGCTGCTGGTACCAGGGTATCAGGACTTCATACTCTCAGAAGATGGCGTCGTGTGCCGGTTCAAAGTAAACTTGAAACAAACTGAAAACACGGTAAATCTTTTATTTATTGCATGAAATCGTCATATATATCCTGTATATTAGAGGAACTAACAATAAATACTCTTTATATGCACACTTTAATAAATAGTATAATAATATAAATAAGAGTTGATTCAAATTCAAATATTTTTATTCAAAAAGGTTTTTATAATCATTAATTGAGAGCATAAAACTGTCACCTATTAGAAATTTTATGCCTTAGAACTGAGAAGAACGGGCGTAGGAAACTCAGGGAACTTCTTTTTTTAATTAATACACAATAAGAACTTATGATACATTAATTTTTTTTTATTAAATATCCCGAGGGCGATTGTTCAATTCCCAAAGTGTGGTATCATTAGCAGGTAATTAATGGTATATTAACGTCTACTATATTTTATGGTTATGTATAAAAATAACATAGTTTTATGCCATTTGTTTACAACATATTTTGGGATCATGTTGAAATAACATATGTATCGTCCAACAAAACACTACTAGCTCGACGAGTGGTTGGCATTACAAGTTTGTTTTTTGCACATTATGATTTTTGAGTTTCTACAAAATACGCCAAATAAATTACAAGCCATCACTACATAATTTAAAACTACATTTTGGGTTTTATATATAAGAGAAAAGGAGCAAGAGACTCACGTGATGGGAAGGATGTCCATCCACAAAAATAGGGATCATGAAATGATTTGCATCCTTCATGCACTATACTTTAAGGTCCTTGAATCGTATGGGTTCGGGAAAACTATAGCCAGGTTATTAATTTCACGTAGTAGCTGTGCGAGGCAAGAACTTTTCAGGTCCTGAGATTTGTCCAGTAAGTCAACAAATTAAGCTCAACTCAGCTATGCTTTTACATCAATGGAGTAATTTTCGATGGATACAGACAGACAGAGCTAGATGTTTGTGACTGTAAAACGTACGTACCTTATGTCAAAAATCTCCCCAATTAGGTGTCCTATGGGTCACGAAGCGGCACTGAAGAAACTTTAACGCATGTAGACCATTGGAAATAATCTTTCATCAGTGGAATTTGCATTATACTGAGACACGGGAACCTTCAAACAATTCGAATATACAAGAAAATTTGTCATTCATAAACCCAATGTAATAATATAATAATTACACTGCTACAAACACACAAGCTATATAATGTGTAACACTTTCGTTAATCGAAGATAATACTAGATATTAACATTATTATTATGATTCAAATTAACATCCTATTCCAAAAAAAATATATATTTGGCAACTTTACGAATGTGTATTCTTGCATGAAAGTATTTATTTAAAAATATTTGGTGCCAAACTGCTTTGCATGGTAAATGATGACGATATAATGCAGTAAGTATTCTGTTTGTATATAAGCTTTACACCATTAACCATAAATAAACATTCTATTCCAAAAAAATATATATTTGGCAATGGTACTAATGTTTATTCTTGCATGAATGCATTTATTTAAAAATCTTTGGTGCCAAGCTGCTTTGCATGGTATGTGATGACGATATAATGCAGTAAGTATTCTGTTTGTATTTAAGCTTTACACCTTCAACCATAAATGCGTAAGAATTTGACAATGTACATTAGTCCCGGCAAGGAAATGAGTATTATCATGTGTTGGACGTACCTATACGAAGATAACACGAACTCTCTCGTCATTTGTCGCACTTCCATTTGCACATTACTTATCACACCGCTCAATATGTCTGCCTGTGCTTATTTGTACATAATATTAATGAAAATAGCTTGTGTACATATTTCATTTCTTAGCTGAATGTTTTGGCTTGCTTGTTTTCTAGCTTGTAACAATTATATTAACATTAAGGCATCCAACAATACTACAGTAGCCTCTTAAAGCAAACTATATTATCAGCATTGCCACGTTTGTCCCGTATTCTGCCTTCCCATTGCACAATTTGGTCACATAATGTTACACGTGTCTTCAATTCTAAATTCAATTCGATTCTGCACGCAAAAAAATAATTGCTCGTAAGGATTTTGGCATTCCTATTCTACGATAAATATCAAGTTTCTTCAGAGAAAAATACAACAAAAAAGTTATTAGGGGTTTGATACAAAACATCCATAAAATTTCAATTTTAAATTTATTCTTGGCTGACTTTTTTTGTTTTTTACCATAACATTACAAGAAATGCTTTCAGTTAAATGATGTGCATAATCACAGATTTTTAATTTTTAATATTCCATTAGTTGTTATAGCCCTTCAAGAACTCTTCCTCCACCGGGCAATAGCTACAATCTGTTGGCAGATTCATTATGTCATGCCGTCGGAGACGGTTTCAGTAATTACCTAAAAGATGAAAAAAGTTGGTGGCACATATTTGGGGCGATTTTGCGCTTTATATAGTCTTAGGGTGAAAGGGATTAGTCGCGTCTAAACTGTACGATTAACGCGATTCTGTATAAATATCAAACTGCTCTAATTCACATGGGTATAAAACATTACTACTTTACTTATCTTTAACTTTCAATTAAACTCACGCAGGATTGCCACATCAGATGTTTAATCACATAGATGTTTTGTACGGAGTCCTTTTTTCCTGTGTTGTCTTAGCTTTGAACATAGAAAATAGAACGAGGTTATATACTTTTATTTTAATTTTCAGACGGTGAAATATAGAGCTTTTATTCAAGACAGTGGCAACACATATGTGCTACGTCACGTTGGTGTCGCAGCCTGCTCTATAGTGGCTTGCGAGTTTCATGACGTCACTTCCTGCCCTTACAAGTAGGAAATACTTTTTTTTCATCGCCTATACTCTCTATAATAAAAATATCTATATTATACATATACATAAATCCTTCGTTATTTAGGACGTCTGTCTCTTTTGCCCCTTGGTTCAGACCAGTAAGTAACCAAATGGGCAGCCAGTTACTGGTCCTCGCTACCAGGCCATCGGCAAGCTAAGCTGTTCTTAGGCAACTATCAACGTAAGCGTGCCAAAAAATGCATAAGCTTGGACAGGAGACAACTAAGAGACCTCACGGGATTCCTATCCGCCCATTGCAAGCTGAATGGGCACCCAGCCAGAATGGGTCTCAGTGAATCAAACCTGTGCAGATTCTGCTGCAAAGCTGCTGAAGACCCCATACACATCCGCCATAAGCTACTGCCAAAATCAGGCTGGGGTGTCCTAAAATACCTTCACTTAAAGCAGAGGACGTGCCCTGCCTAGACCCTCTGAACTCTCCTACGCCTTTTAAAAGTAATAGGTCTCGAGGATATAATTTAAATCTCGGCACAGTAACATGTTTCCTAGTTAGTAGCCTCGATTCTCCTCCTTAACTTTTGAGTTGAGTGTAGGCGCGCTATCGCAAGCAGGGGGCACAATAGATCCTACGATTTAAGTACATTGAAATCCCCAAATCATAATAATAATAATTCAAATTCAAATATTTTTATTCAAAATAGGATTTAAAATCACTCATTGAACGTCAAAATCTACCACCCATTCATAAGAGACTGCCTCAGACCTGAGAAGAATGGGCGCAAGAAACTCAGCGGGCTTTTTTTTTTTAATATAAAATATGGATAACTATGTAATATCGTACAATAAACATTTATAATTAAAGAGCCTGAGGGTGTTCGCTTTATTCCCAGTCCGTGGTGTCATTAAGAAAATCGTTTATGCTATAATAACCTTTCCCACACAAACGTTTTTTAACAATTCTTTTAAATTTCGTAACACATTTGTTTTGTACATTTTCTGGGATCATATTGTAGAAGCATATACATCGCCCAACAAAAGACTTACTAACTCGACCCAACCGAGTAGTAGGCACAACAAGTTTATGTTTGTTCCTCGTGTTAACATTATGAATGTCAAAGTTTTTAGAAAATTCCTCAATGTGCTTATGAACATACAAAACATTATCAAAAATGTATTGAGAAGCAACAGTCAAAATGTTTATTTCTTTAAATTTTTTTCTTAATGATTCTTTAGGACCTAGGTTATAAATCGCGCGAATAGCCCTCTTCTGCAGCACAAATATAGTATTAATATCGGCCGCACTGCCCCATAACAATATACCATAGGACATAATACTATGAAAATAACTAAAGTATACTAATCTCGCCGTATCTATGTCAGTTAACCGTCTAATTTTCTTAACCGCATATGCTGCAGAACTAAGCCTATTCGCCAATCCTTCAATATGGGGGCCCCACTGCAATTTGGAATCAAGAGTAATGCCAAGAAATATAGCAGATTCCACTGGTTTTACCACCTCTCCATTTAATAAAATATTCGCATCTACATTTTTGACATTTGGCGCGGTGAATTTAATATATTTGGTTTTATGATTATTTAACAATAAGTTATTGGCGCTAAACCAGTACACGATGTCAGATAGAGCATTGTTTACTTCGTCATACAAAACTTGGCTTCGTTGCACTTTGAATATAAGTGAAGTGTCATCCGGAAACAATACCACCTCGTGTTTTTTTTCTACAATAAAATAACAAATCGGCTGGCACCTTCAATCTTGAACCTTAATATTGACACCTTCACTTCAGTTGTTTCACATGCTAAAGTCTAAACCGTCTAGAAGGCCTCATGAAGGCTAAGGCTATTAAGGATCCCGATGGATAGCAACACGAGATGGCAGCTGTCGCCGTTAATTAGTAAATACCTGCTGAGCTATCGAGTTCAACTTAACTGCACATGCACTAGTTCAACTTCATGCAATGAACAGCATAATTGAAGTAAAATTGAATGAAAGGAAATGTCAATAATGAATATTATTAATCAACGCATTTCTTGTTTTGTTTTAGATTTACCAGAAACCAAGGCGCGCATTTCAAGGAGTTAGAAATTAAAATGTCAACATACGGACATAAATATAATGCTTCGTTGAAATGCAATGACGTAGAATATTATGGAATATCATTAAAAAGTAATCATTACCCATTGGAACCGAAGAATTTTACAATTACAAGCGAAAATAAAAATGGCGGCAGAATGAATTTAGTCCATAAAATTAATTCGCCACAGAGTGAGTTGATCTCATTTGGAATCTATGGTCGGATCTATGACCGAGATACGCCAAGGACAGCTGTACCTGCGACTGTTGAGGATGTCAATAATTACATCGAAATTGAAAAAGTGATTTACGGTTTGACAGATAAAGAGCTGTGATTTATTTTGTGACTCGAAGAAAAAGAATATGCTTCTATCTATTCTATTATCTATTTCAGAATGACCTGTTGTGTACGATTACTTTAATACTCAAATTTTTATACAGGAATTTTTGTCTTGTATTTATAATGTAAATTATATATATATAAATTATATAAATATAATATAAATTATAAACTTGTATAAAACATTTGACATGACTATATACTGACATAATATTTTTGTTTTTAGGACCTTCTAGTTCTAGTCTAGACTTATTAATGCTAGAACCACGGACGAGTAAAAAAAGAAGGACTCCGGTCCGTGATATTAGCAAGTAAAGCACCTTAAAGCTAGTGTGTGTGCGGTTACGGGGTATACTAGTTACACAATTTTTTCTCCCTTAAATAATCATATATGGCCTTAAATACTTATATAGTATCGTTTTTACACTTTTTCAAAACGCACGACGGCATTTTAAAAATATTTTATTGAGACGCAAACTGATCTCTCACAGACGATGACAATTCTCATAATGGCCGCCTATCGGCTTGTAGTAGTGTAAGTGTGTGCGTGGGGCTATGTATTTACATGTTAATCGGCTTGTTTTGGTGCTACACTGTTGTGTAATAATATTTATGTAACATCAATCTAACATGTTTATGCAAAGAAAAACTTTGACTTTGAAATCTTTGACTTTGACTTTAAGGTGACACGGAGTCCGTATTTTATACTAGTCCGTGGCTAAAACTTATTCTTTTTTCTAGTGGTTGTCGTTGATTGTATTAATTTTTTTTCGTTAGTGCTTTTTAAGACTGTTTTGTAAGCTATTTTGGAAAGCCTTGTCGGTGTTTTATATTTTGTATAAATTTTAAAAATGAAACATATGGTAGGTTAAGTTAGTAGGCAATATATAACAGATTCGCTTTTCAATAATTGTTATTTTAAGCATTAAAGACTAATATTTAAATACAAAATAGAACAAATACTAATAATATGCCTGTATTAAAAGTCATTCACATAAAATCATATACTATCAATTCTAGATCATCATCATGTAAAACACTCATATTGCTTGAAATCTCGAGCGATTGTCAATTCCGCGGTATCTTGAAGGGAAAACCATATTGATTTCCAAGAAAGGGGGGGTAATTGATAGTTCGAGACTATACTTCAAGCCGGCCCAAGTGTTGCTCCTATTATCACACCTCAGTATCAGATCAAAACATCTGACCGCGTGCAATGCTTGAATTCTTGGCTATCCAGTACTCTGAGAACGGCTCAGTCTCACTTGTCGTTATGTAGAGACATCGATTTAATGTGTGTCTTCGTCACCGCATTTTTCATAGAGAAAACTTTTTCGTGACATTTCTGGCGCTGAAGTCTTTATATAACACCATCTTCACCATCTTGTTTGTCGTTACTCCGAAGTTTCAAGGAACTTTTTTTATGACGGTAAGAGACGAGACGAGCAGGACATTCAGCTGATGGTAATTGATACGGCCTGCCCATTACAATGCAGTGCCGCTCAGGATTCTTGAGAAACCCAAAAATTCTGAGCGCACTACAATTGAGCTCGTCACCTTGAGACATAAGATGTAAAGTCTCATTTGGCCAGTAATTTCACTAGCTACGGCGCCCTTCAGACCGAAACACTATAATGCTTACACATTACTGCTTCACGGCAGAAATAGGCGTCGTTGTGGTACCCATAATCTAGCCGGCATCCTGTGCAAAGGAGCCTCCAACTAGTTTCTGCCACGTACAACCAAACAACGCAGTGTGGTTTCTTGTGCGGTGTTTGCACCTTTCGAAAAGGTCGGCAACGGTCCTGGGATTCCTCTGGTGTTACAAGAAAGTTTCGGCAGTATTGATCACTAGACCTCCCTCAGGAGGACTGGAACAACTGTTATTTACAATAGTTCCAAAGAATTCAAAAGTGAAATAGTGAAGGACTTTGAACAACATTAAAATATTTTATAAACATGACATGTAGCAAGAGGCAGGTTAACGAGAATTAAGAAACTTACAGTTTGAACTAAGTATGTTGCTAAATGTTGCAATTTCAAGGAATGTATTCATATCAACAATCAAGGAATGAATTGGGGTAAAATTTGGTCTCGCTGTAACGTTTCTTTATTTTTAATTTAATATTAAACTTATAAACTTCTAGATGTACGATAATATAGCTAGAATTATTGTGTGCTACATAGACAATGGAACATTATTAATAAAATGTTCATTTATTTGTGTTTTTCCTCCAATTTGAACCACTCTGAAGAACAATGAAAGGTAAACCAAAATCTACATCTTCGAGGTTCGTACGCTCCGCTTCATATATTGTACAGAACTACATAATTTCTAATCAATACTCCTCAAAACGCGGTAAATATATTTTCATTACAATGTGCTTTCTAAGTTCTGAACTTTTTGTCTTACTAAATCTTTATATATATAATTCTTGTGTGCGTGTGTATGTCACTGAACTCCTCCTAGACGGCTGGACCGATTCTAATGAAACTTTCTGTGTGTCTTCAGGTGGATTCGAAAATGGTTTAGATTCACAATTAAATTACCTCCTAAACGGCTGGACTGATTTTGATAACTTTTGATGATGATGACGTTTCAGTGAATTTGAGATTGGTTTAGATTCTCAATTCCGCCCATATAATATAATTCTCCTGCTCATGTGTATGTTAGTGAACTGCTCCTAACGGCTGGACCGATTTTTCAAATTTAAAACATGTGTACAGGACAACGTCTGTTGGGTCCACTAGTCTATATATATAAAAATGAATTGCTGTTCGTTAGTCTCGCTAAAACTCGAGAACGGCTGGAGCGATTTGGCTAATTTTGGTCTTGAATTATTTGTGGAAGTCAAGGTGAATAAATATGAAAGTGTTCGGAATTAAATAAAAACAACAATTTTGTTTTTCCTTTGATGTCGTCCGATATTTGTTTTGTATGTACATTTTTTCTATGAGAGAATTTATTGACGCATGGTTTGACAGTTCTGCTGTGAAACAATTTCATTACAACAACAGGGCGCATATTTTACGAAATAATTCTTGATGTTAAGAAATATTATTGCAAATTAATAAAAAACATTATTTTATTTATTATATACAGAACAACGTCTGTCGGGTCAAATAGTTCTATACAAATATAATAAATATTATGCAGGTATTGACCCAGTTCTATACTTGAGTAATGAAATAATTTACACTTATTATTTGTATTGCGAATATATAGATATTTCTTACTCAAAAAATATAGGTTCCCAATAAGTTAAGTAATATTCGCAAATCATATTCAACTTTATGTCTTTCAGGCCAAACGAAATGTCAGAAAAATTTGTAAAGACATTTGTCTGAAGACATCAACCAAATCTATACCTGGTCGGTAAATAATTCACTGGTTCATAATCCATCTAAGACCAAATTCATGATACTGGGAAGCTCTAAAGTCGGTGAGAAAATTGAACGTCTCAATCCTAAAATAGTTATTAATAATAAAATTATTGAAAAAGTTCATGATGTTAATAATGTTTGAAGAGAATCTTAGATCCGAGAAATATATAAACCCTATTGTTGCGAACTGTTTTTATCGTTTAAAAGTACTGTATCGCTGGAACTATTTAAATACAAATCTTCTTGTCAGGATGTGTGATGCTTTAGTACTCTCTAAATTTGATTATAATGACACTACGCATGGTCCTAGATCCTAGACAACGAACCCGCACCAAAAGTACTACCAGTTTTGTTGGAATATTGCATATAGATCTCATGTGAGTCCGTATCTTAGAGAACCCAATATTCCGAACATGGAAAGTTGGAGACTGATATAACATGGATACCTATATTAAAAGTTATTGTTTTATCTAATTCTTCATACGGTGAACTGTAAAACGTCAGAACGTTATAAGGATATAATGGATTAAAATTTGTATAGATTAGTAATTATTATTATTTTCAATTATGTTTGTCATGATTATTTTCACCAATGTAATGTTGTTAAGTAATGATGACTTGCAACTTTGCTTAGACTATCAAATTCATGGTGAACAAAGTCCGGCTGATCGACTAGGTCAATGTTCGTTCATTTATTACCATTTGTTTCCGAAGCGGTAGTAATATCTAGTATATTAGAAATAACATAAAAAGGAATTCTAAAGGAATCAATTTTGAGAAAATAAATGCCTTTTATGCCTTTTGATCTGTAAGCCGAACTGTTCTACTCAAATTAAATACCGAATATTTTCAAAAGTAAGAAATTCAATTACGATTTGCGTCCTTTTAATACTTTTGTTCTTTTTATGATAAAAATTTGATATCATCATTTTATTAACAATCTAGCCTCATGCAATTTTTTTTGAACGATTAGTTTTTAAAATAACTTAACAGAATAATAATAACAATGTTTGAATTAGAACTTAAGAAGAGAAATGAACAAAATTGTATGGAACCCTCAATGGGCAAGTCAGACTAGCCCTTATCCTTGTCCAGTTTTTCTTACACTCATCTTGATTTCCACTCAAGAAGGTTCACAACATTTGAAGAATTTCTTAGATCTTAAAAAAATAAGGTCATTACTTTTACGAGTTAATATTTTCAAGTACACAACCCCATTTGTCATATCTACCCCGTTTTTCGACAACAGTTCGCTTAAAGCCTCGCCTAGTACTAGGTGTCGAAATCTCAAGAAATTGCCAATTCCTCGGTCATCTGGAAGGTAAAGCTAAATTGTCTTCACAGAAGCTGGGCGTCATAAATAGAGCATGCCAATACTTCAAGCCGGCCCACATTCTCTAGGCTCTAAAAAGCGCAGGTCCGTCCACATATAAAGTTTTACTGTCATCTCAGGTCTGGCGCACCCCAGTATCAGCTCGAAACATTTGACCGCGAGCAACGCAGAGCTGCTCGACTCGTCGTGGATTCAGTGATCTTTGAAAGGCGAGACCACTCAGCGTTTTGTAGCGACATCCCTTCATTGTGTGTCCTAGAGGACGTCATTTATCAAGGGAAGTGTTCCGAAGGGCTTTTTGCACTTTCAACTTTACACGATGTTTGGCGCGCCTCCACAGTGCGGTGTTTCCATGACGATACAACCTGTGTACCTTCAAAAGAACGCGTACTCATTTCTTAATCGCCGGCATGCTACTGTGCTCTTCTGGTGTTACAGGAGAACGTGGGCGGCGGTGGTCATTTAACATTAGATGACCTGTATGGTCGTTTGTCCTCCTCTTCTACAAAAATGTTATGTAAGTCTCTACATACAGATGTTTGAATGTTTCAGCTATATAGATACCGAGCGGGCGTGTTCAGTGGGGTTCGCACGTTTGATAACGTCGCGTCAGGTGGGGCTCGACTGTGTTCCATCTACGCCTGCACTGGAGCAGAAGTTGACACATGCGGGAAAAGGTTCATTATTTTATCATTTCTATGTAGCCTTTTAACTTATAGCCTGCTGACCCGACATACGCCTGTCTGTCAATAGAAAAATAATGATGTACCTGATGTTTTCAGGGATAATGTAGTCTTAAGGCGTCAGAAATGTGTAATCAATGTTAATGAGTTAAGAACCAAACAAAAACGTATTTCTGATATGAATGATTTTATAATATTATGTAGTAATAAAATGATAAGGATTAATATCGTATTTGTGTAACACTTTTTACATAACCTTTTGATAATTGCCAATTTTTTGAAACATTAAAAGGGATATAGTACGGTATCATTAAGACAGACATATCGCGGACTTTTCTGAAGTATTATATAAGATACACTTTCCATGATACATTATTTTGTTATAATATATCAAACGGCTTAGACGGCGTTTTCGTTGGAAGCTTTCAGCCGGCAAATTTTTGCCGACACCCCCAATAAATATAGTAAATGTGTGCAAAAACTTAACAAATTATATAGGTACTAAAACCTTCCTCGAGGACCACGCTATCCATTGTTGAAAACAGCATGAAAATTGGTGCAGTCGTTTTTGAGTTCTAGACAGACTCGGCGGAGAAATTTGATTTATAATATATAGTAGACACGATGGCTTGTGTAAAATCTTTGGTTTACCAGGTTTATCATATAATGTCTTTACATCATCACATACTTTCTCTTTTCTTAACTTTTACCCCCTTATTCATAATAGTCTGCTAACTTAAAGCATTGCTAATACTCACTCTGTCTTCTTCTATTGACCTAAGTCAGAATGAGAAAAAACACTCCTAAGCGGCTGTTTAAAATTAGCGGACCACTATAAATAAGAGGGTAATACCATAATTTATTATGATGATAATAATGATTATTTATAATTCTCAATCTAAATAGATCATGTAACTTAATCAATCTTTAATTATTTTGCAGGTTTGAGCAGTATCAGCCCAAGTCAGTCGCTACCTTCGATGAGCTCTCAATATACGCGACATTGCAGACGCCACAGACTGTAGAAAGTCTTCAAGCTCACGATATTGTTTATTACCCAGTGTCATTGAAACCTTCCATCCTACCACTGAACTCCAACGACTTTGCACTAGAAATACAGACCATGTTAGGAACAGTTGATCTTTACAATTACACGTTATTAAACAATAATGTTGGGCTGTATTCTTTTGGTATTTACGGTAGAGTTTTCGCTGATGATGGCAAAGAACCAACACCACCGATTATTGAAGAGGAAAGAGAAGAAACCACACCAGCTCTAGTTACGACTGAACCAACACCAGAACCGGTTCCAGATTCTTCTGTTACGATATGCTTAAGTTTAATTCTAGCCGTGCTATCTCTTACGCTAGTACTGATGGAGATAACTCCTTGCTAATTGCTAGATCATTTACGAATTATTTTTTCATGAAATATTATGTTAAATGTTACCTAGTAAAAATGTGATATCAATTAAGTGAATAAAGTTACTTTTAAGTTAAAAATTTTGGTTACAGAAGAAGATATATAAAAATAAAGATAAGAATTTTGAATTAAAATAATAAAAATCATTGATAAACGACAGGGTTTCGCTGTAGGAGCAAATACTTCATATTATAAGGAAAACAGGTTAATTGCTTTGGATAATCCATTTCAAAGTAATAATAAAATAAAAAGTTAAATCTAATTTTATTATAATTGAAACTTTTTTGTTATTTATATGTGTAATTTAAAAATAATATAATAAAATATAATTTATTAATGTATATTATTTTTCATCAAGAAACTAATTATCCTATCTATTGTTTGTATGATTTTATTAAACTTTACCATCTATTTAATAACACGTATATTTTAAATATAATGCTACCAATATGAAATATTAAATACTGACCAAAATCCTCTATGTTTTTATTCAATAAATAGTAAGAATGACGTGCAAACTCTTTGGTGCCATAAAAGTATATGCTGACTGAAAAAGTTGTAATATTGATTAAAAAATGAGATTTAAAAAAAAACAAGAAATAATTAGAATTTCTTTTGTTTTTTAGTAATGGAAATATATTGTTTATAAGGAGCGTGATGTCAAAAATGGATAAAATTAGAATTTCGAACGGTTATTAGAAATACAAGCCGAGCGAATTAACATGACACCTCGTTTGATCTTGGCACTCCGCCTTGCGAGGACAGTAGCGATAGCAGAGTTGGGTTAGTCGTTAAAATTATTAAACATTAATTAAAACACTGTTAAAAAAAGTAACTAAAGCGTTATAAAATACTGCGTAGTTATATATCACCATTCGTTAATAATTTAACATTAGCACAACATTTTATTTATGTTAGCAACAACAAACTAGAATCTACAAAGTTTTTTCGTACTTATGTATCGATTCCTAGAAGGTAGAATCTTTAGCCAAGTCTGTACCCAGATACAACGTGTTGAATATACTAAATTATTTTATACGTGTAAATCATATATGCTTAGAATAATAACGCTTAGAACGTGAGTAGGCCCAAGCAAAATGAAGCAGTTTCAATGTGGTCGTTTATGACCACATACGTTTCCCGCCGTGTCAGTGTCATTCTGTCAACTTCCAGGACAATCAGTGCACGAAATTTAATTTTAAAATGACTTACTTTGCAAAGGGTGTCAAAAAGCGTCTTATAATAAAAATTATTTATTATATATTAAATTTTGCACGGTGGCCATCTTGGATTTCAAAAGTTATTCCAAATTCGTTCTCTGCACCCTAGAAAACGTCGGATATAGCTGGGAACGGCGCCTCTATCGTCTCGATTTTTCGTTTCATCGAGTTTCAAAAAACAACGATTCTAAAGAACTTCTTTACTTACACTTCAAAAATTGTTGCAACAATAATTAAATACGTGATCTTTTATTAAATTCTTTCATACATATAATCCAGTATTTCTTACAATTTACTGATTTAGGAAAATTTCTATTCACTTGCAACATTATTTAGCTGTCTGTGTGCGTGTTGTCGAATGTAAATACGTTACGCTCACGCATACATTAATTATAATGTTACTTCTATATTGACAAGAACTATGAATGAAACTATCGTTCTCATCGTTATTATTCTAAGTATATATGTATATTTGTGAGTGTGAATTTAAAGTACTGTTTTATTACTGTATTTTGTCTAGTATCATCAATTTTTTTGTCATTCTTAAGTTTGGATGTTTTTTCTTGAAATAGGTATTTTTAATAGATGAAAATGTTATCGATATGAATTATATCTTATCTGGAATAGTAGATATTGATGAAAGCGACAATTCAGCGTGATAGTAAAAAATATAACTTATAACTACAGTAAATAAATAAGTCGTATAGGAAAATACGTTTTATTTCCTTATAAATCGAATGATAACTACAAGTTTCTACTTTAAACCGATACATCTGTGTCTTCTTCACGTGCCTCTCCGACTAGCGAAGGTTGGCTTTGTAATTTTAACTTATACGATTATTATATAACGATTCCTGTCCACTCTTGGATGTTGCGCAGCCAAGACATTTTTTCTGCGACCTTCGGCTCTTCTTTCGGCAACTTTTCCCAGCACGCGCCCCAAATATGCGACTTTCCTCATCTTGATGGTTTGCTTCAGTTTTTGCCCAGTAGTTTGACTAGCTACGGCGCCCTCCAGACCTAAACTTAATAATGCTTACACATTACTGCTTCACGGCAGAAATAGGCGCCGAAGAATCTAAGAGTATGCATACTCAAGCGACGCGCTGCTTGGTGCATCACACTGAGTGTCCCTGCACTGCGCGTCAAAATAAGGACTCGGAGGCAACTATGCCGCGACGAGACATGCACCATACAAAATAATTGAAATAATATTTTGACACTTTGTGCCGCACACTGCAGCGCTGCGCAGCGCCGAGATAATGAGTTCTAACCTTTTAAATCAGATGTGTACGCTCGTTCAAACGAGGTCAACATCCTCTTCCACAGAAAAGAGTAACCCCGTATTCTCCCTGACATTAGTGTCACTGAAACTTAGCGCCCCTTATGATATCAATCTCAACTCCATGATTTCCGTAGGTATATCACAACTTTAGTTGATGTTCCTATAATTTATGAGTTTCACTGTTTAATTTACTGACTATCAGATAAGTTACAAGTGATTCCCAGTTCTCGGTGGACACTCCAATATTTGTAAGTGCCCTTTAGCATTTATAGTTAGTAGTGTTCAACATTAACCGTATCGTATTGGTAGATGCTGTTTCATTAGCTTTAATAACAGCAGTAGTATAGTTCTTTTAAATTACTGCATTTACCATATGATCATAAAAAGTAGAGCTTGTGAGAAGAACTTACAAGAAACTCAACGGCAACTCTTTTCAATCAAATAGAGTATTTTACAGTGACTGTAATATACATAATAAATTAGTTTGTAAGGTGCTGCATCCAATATAAGAATCGTGTTAAAATAATATTTCATAAAAATTAATAAAGTATTAACTGTATAAATATAAATTATCGTATATTGGATCCATCAATCTATAGAGTTTGAATTCATTGTAAGGATACTTCGTGAACAATGGTCATGATTATCTACTGTCACACTTAGTAATAGCATCCAACTAATACAAAATCTTGGCTTCTCCAATGAATGAATTTATAGCCATTGGTGGTTCCATATTTTGCTTATTTCTTTCTTGACTTGAATAGGTCGTAACAGCTTGTCCACTCATGATAAGTTCGAACCTTAATTACCGGCAATTTAGTCAAAAGCAGGGTTGTACTTTAAGTGTAGTCTGTAATTGCTTACACATCTTTTCACACGAATTGTAAATGTCTCCTTTAGCACATTCTTAAGACTTCTTCTCTCTAAGGTGTGATTACTTTTACTATTTAATAATGATCATACTTTTAAAGATATTCTTCTATGTACATAGGCTTTCATAATTTTTGATTTACAGTTTGTATTCTTTTGTGGGGCGATGTATATGCTTTTACAACAAGATCCCAGAAAATGTTCAAAACAAAAGTATAACGTTATTCAAAAGAATTGTCAAAAAACGTTTGTGTGGTAAAGGTTACTATAACATAAATGAGTTTCTTAATGATACCACAGATTGGGAATGGAGTGACCGCCCTCAGGCTATTAAATAATATGTTTAATTGTACAATATTACTTTGTAAACATATTTATTCGATGAATAAAAAGCCCGCTGAGTTTGTTGCGCCCATTCTTCTCAGGTCTGAGGCATTCATTTTGGAATGGGTGGTACTTTTTTGACTTTCAATAAGTGATGTCACATCCTATTTTGAATAAAAATATTTGAATTTGAATATAGTTCGTTATTAAGAAATAACAGCCAATATTCCTCCTATAATTATTATTTTTTTATTATATTATTTTATTATTGTCAAATTCTGAACTGTATTATTTATAACTAACAATACCACTTAAATAATTTAAACTTTCCCCAATCCTAACTATAATTATATACTGAAGTTGTTATAAGTAAAATTTGAGTGCAGATTTTTTAGCAAATCAGGATGAATTGCAAAAGTATTTTAAATTATCCAAAAAGTCTTCAAATAAACTTACTTAAAACAATTCTATGTGATCGTAATTTTGTTTTGCACTAAGTCTTAAGATAAGAAATATCATTAGAATGAGATTAAATATTACGTTTCAAACACTTTCAACCTTCAGTTTACTAGTAACACTCTCATTGTACCGATAACATAGCTTTATATAAACACATATTTGCGTAGTGTCTTAGTTTGTTTGTGATCAATCGGCGGCCGTGGTTGTTCCAACATTAATATTAACAGAGTCTTAAAAATGACTGAGCGAAGAATCCTTGTAATATATACCGGTGGTACCTTTGGAATGCTCAAAGATCATAGGGGAGGTAAGTTAGTTCAAAAATTTCTTTATTCAATAGCATAATAATTGAAATCAAATCTAAGATGCAAATCGTCAAACTTAGATGTTATATTTACTATGGCTTCACTATCGCGACTTAGCTGAGCGGAAGCCACAGGAAACTGAGAATTTTTATTAAAAAAGATATTATTTTCCATTTGTTTTTATTATTTAATAGTGGAATGGCCATGATTTAAGCTAGTCAGCATGTTCAAAAACGTGTTGCTTTCCGATTAAGCTCGATAAAAATATGAGCGATGGCTCTTTCGAACCAAAATGACAATAATTTAAAAATGACAATAATTAAAAAATAATAAAATTTAATTATCTTTAATCGCGTGTTAAGTATATTAAGTTATATTGTTAAGTATATTATGTATAAGAAGTCCTCCACGAAGCGATACATTTATAAATTTACTATTTAAACTTTTATGTAGTCAAACAAATTGGAAATTAACGATAGTTGAATTGAAATTAATCTGTTAATTAACGATAGTATAACTTTTTTTTAAATGGAGCTATTTTTTTCTTTTTTAACGGGGAAATATTCCTTTAATTGTTTAAATGATACCATAAATTAGTCAAATGTTTGAGTTATTAGTAATAGTTACTAAAATATTATTATATGTCGTCAGTTGACCACTAGATTAGTCTATTTTCGCCATTGAATTAAAAATATAAACAATCAAGATAGAGTTTCGGGATCCGGAATTGTTTATTGAAGAGTTCCTATTCTTTTAGGATCCTTTCAAAGTTCCTTAAAAACTAAATGCTATTTTCTCATCTTAATTTGTTGCTAACAAATGTAATTTTTTACGTGTTTATACATGTTTCTAGAAGTCATTTCAATTCGAATATCCGATCGCTATGAGCTATCTTAGAAGCTTAGTCAAAAATTTAAACGTTTCTAAACTTTTTGAACTTTTATCATCGCGGTACACGAACAATATAATTATTATGACGGGTACTCACAATACATATATTATGATTAATTTGATGCCAATATTTCAATCCAATTGCATGAATCGTGGTCGCGGCGAAACTGTGTATAGAAAAATATATATGGTGAGTAGGTACCCGTCATAATAATTACAATGTTTTTGAACTTGTCAAAATGCGAACATCGAAATATTTCAGAATCACTATGACACAATAATTTGATGTATCCACATATAGATCCTTATCACACATATTATATTATTTACAATTGTATTATTTGATAAGGTTATTTTTGCGTTATCTTCTTAGATAGTTCATTAACGTGTGTTTGAGGTGATAAGATGGTGTAATAGTTTATTTACAACATGGCTCACATTATTAAATTTAACTAATATTAAAATACTACAGTATTAAGTTCCGAATTTCTTTTTCTGTGGAAATTCACAAAGTGTCGTTGTAACGTGCAATACGCATGTGGCGGCAATTAAAATTGAAAACAGAGCTTCGTTGCCCGTCAGATATTGTCATAATATAAACATTCATATAACCTAAATATATATAAAATTCTCATGTCGCGGTATTTGTAGTTAAACTCCTTCGAAACGGCTTGACCGATTCTTATGAGTGCATATTGGGTAAGTCTGAGAATCGGACAACATCTATTTTTCACCCCCCTAAATGTTAAGGGTGGTCCACGCCAAATTTGTTATTTTATTTTTTGACATTTTTTTTTAAATTTGTTTGATTATGAGTCAGCATTAAAAAATACATACAACTTCAAATTTTCACCCATCTAAGATCAACAGTTACTTTTTTATCGCTATTTTAATATCGGCAATACAACGTTTGCTGGGTCAGCTAGTAACCTATACAATTAAGGCCTGAATTACCTTTGAATACAAATGTTCACTAGCAGTTCTAAAAAAATTAAGTATTATAGTGTAACATATAAATACCTTGGATGGTTATTCTATCTAGCCGGCATCCGGTGCAAAGGATCCTCCCACTGGTAGTCTAGCTTTAAGCGACACGTACATTATAGTTTTTTTTAATTGAATGAATTTAAATCACAATTTTTTCTTATTTATTGATTAAACAACATATAAATTTTTCATTCCAGTGTCAATCTAAAATCCAGCGTCTCTGTATATCTGTCTGCAGCCAATCTGGCAGCTACTTCTTGAGGATCTGTTGTCACTGTTTCTCAGACGATCTACTACTGAGAAAAACAGCATGAAATTCTGGAATCTGCAAACATTTTAGAATTAGTTCTACAGCGAAATTATATTTTAACTTTATCCGTTTTTAACTTTTTTTGAAATGAGCTAACAAATAAAAACGATCTCATTCGTGTGAACCAAGCCTTAAAAGGGAAATGATGACTATGACACTAGGGATTACATAGATTTTTATTAATTACAACATTGTAACAATGATTAAGCACAACTTGCATATGCTTAAAAGATGTTATCTAGTATAAAAATGTTTTTAACTTGGGATTAGTCCTAAGATAATAATTCTTATAATATTGTCTAAACGATGAATATATTGACACGGGAGTGGGTCAGGGATTGGAAATAATACTCCGCTTATAGGAGCGAGTCTTTTATTTGCCTTCACTTTTTCTGAACTTGCACTTCGCCGGTCTGCCGCTGTTCTTCTTGTGGGCGGCAGTACCATCAACGCGTCACACCGCACCGAACACTAAGTCTCTTCTATCCTCTTCTTCTTGGAACACTTCCACTTTTCGCTACTTCTTCTTTTCTTCTTCTTCTTCTTCTTCTTTACACTTTCGAGTCAGAACTAGAACTGCCGTAGGCCACGCTTAGTACGGCTTATATACCCTCGGATCTGTTCAATTTTTAAAATGATTCTCCCATTCCATCTTTAAATTTAAATTGTACTAGAAAATTCTTTAACTTAACAAAACCCAAAAATTTCATACACTGGTAGGTGTATCGAACCCGGGTCTACAGCGTCAAAAGTAAACACTTTTCCGCTGAGCTACGAGTATTGCTGACGGAGCTGTTGAAAGTAACAATGTCTTGAAGTTTGACTTTCTCGTCATTTACGTTGCAGCGTTGCTACGCAACAATATTCTAGATTTTATAATTGAGATAATAAATTTATTTACTAATTAAATTATAAGCAAATTGTTAAGATCAGCAAGAGCAACGTCTTAATCAATTTACTATTACGTATTATCGGGCTTGAGCAGTGATAGCTTGCCAATAATAACTGTAATGCCAGCACCCGAGAATTGAACAAACATACCAAGATATTTTATGTCAGTCGGTCGGTTGGCTTAGAAGTTAAAGTACGTACTTTCGCTGGAGCGTCTCCGGAGAGCACAGATTCGAATTCCGCATTATACATACTTCAAGAGTCTTGTTTGGTTTCCCTGAAAATTTGTAAAAAAATCGATGTTTTCAATTGGATTTGACGCTGCTTTCAGCCTCAAAAAGAAGAAATAATATTTTTATATTTTATTATTTACTTACGTTTGGAATTGTTTATCCTTTCTTATATTTAAAAAAAAAACTTGAGAGGTGTCTAGGGATGAAACGATAAACGACGACGACCTGTATAGCCGAGTGGTTAACGATCCTACCAACTAAGCTAGAGGTCCCGGGTTCGAATCCCGGTAGGTACAAGCATTTATATGATGAACATGGATGTTTGTTTCGGAGTCATGGATGTTTAAATGTATTTATGTATGTTTATATAAATTTATGTATGTTTAAGTAAGTATATTGTATTAAATATATCATTGTCTTGTAACCCATAACACAGGCTATATATGCTTAACTTGGGGCAAGATAATTTGTGTAAAAGTGTGTCAATATTATTATTATTATAAACTAGTGAAGTAATTGTAATAAAAAATAACTGGCATGCTTTCTATGAGAGAGAGAGACAAACAGAGAAACACGCGCATGCCGCACGGCTTACAACTATAGCAAAAAGTGTAGTTACAACTTTTGGTCTTAATTTTTTCCGTCTAGCCCCCTTTTGCAACGCGCGATAACGAACTTCGTTCCACAAAATCCTGGTAATTTATATTTATTTAATACCATTAAATGGGATATAGATATATATCATGATTTAAGGATTTTACGTCCAAAATTTTATATAGGACTATATTTTTCAAATAGGTTTTCGGAGATGATCCGCCGCATACTTATGACCCGCGCGCATAGGAACAGGACGCATCACTCAACCTAGTCGTATTCTGATTGGTGGTAAACGTTATTTCTGATTCGTGGTATTTGAAGGGACCGTCTTGATTGGACATCACTATGACGTCACATATATGGCGGTCTGTCCCTGCCTTATCGCGCGGCGATAATACAAAGTCACAAAATTCACTCTTACTATATTTGAAAGGTATTAACAAAACTGTTTATTTATCTTACAGTGTTGGTCCCGCAAAGAGATATTGAGAGAAGGATAATAAGAAAACTGCCACAGCTTCACGATAATGAATATTGGACGAAAAATCTGGCTGAAACCGAAAAACAGAAATATCTTGTTATACCAGGTAAAAGCTGATTATTGAACATTATTTGTAATAAGGAGAGATAGGTAGGTAGGTAAATAGGTACTTGATAGGCATAGTGAATCTTCATTCAGGAGAATTCCAGAAAGTTAAAACGAACAACATACATCATGTCATAAATTAATAAATGATATATAAATATTTAATCGTTGTTTATGTTCTTTTTATAATTGGTATTTCATTATTGGCAAGAATTCAAATTTCAGATAGTACTTACGATTAAGAAGGTTAATTGGTTATCCTTTCTGTATGCAATTACAGAAGAATTCGTTCCTTGAAATTTTTAAGTTCTAATGTGCCACACTAACCCCCTTATTCATAATAGTCTGCTAACTTAAAGCATTGCTAATTCTCACTCTGTCTTCTTCTATTGACCTAAGTCAGAATGAGAAAAACACTCCTAAGCGGCTGTTTAAAGTTAGCGGACCATTATGAATAAGGGGGTAAATATAGACAATCCATTAAAGCAGTTGCAATGGTTACAACGGATTCTTTTTCTATCAACAAAAGAAATGTGCTTGCCTTTTAGCAATTCTGTTTAAAGGGCGTCTTTTATGATGTCCTAAAATAGTGCAATTGTTTGCCAACATTCCTGAATGGCAGAGCAGAGGTAATGGAAAAAGTCCCTAACCATCAGGTTAATGTCTTACTAATATTGCCACTTTTGCGTTTAGAGTTTTGAGTAGAGCGCACATATTTTTATATAGGTAATAAGTTATTAAAAGCATATTTATTCCAGATTCACAATATTCTCTCTTGCTCGCAATATTCTTAGGGAAACGAAGTTAAGTTTCACGTATAAAAGATCATAATCGGCCGTAAGGCTTCTACATTTTTTTTAAATAGCAACATATTTCAGATGGCAAAGATACAAACTTAAGAATTTTGTATAAAATTATCGAGACGGAAGAAATAAAAGACTCGTCAGATTTTACCAACGAAGATTGGATAATGATGGCAAGAGAAATAAAGGTAAGTTAACTTCAAAATACCTAATATGTCTAATAATTTATATAAAAAATGGGCACATACACTATCTTCCGTATTAGGTACTGACCATAAAAATCTAATTAAGAAGATAGTAGAATTGTTGGAATTCATAATTATTCCAAATAAGATAAACTCGTGGGCCAGCGTGGCTGACTGGGCGAAAATGATTCCTCCCAATTTGATGATGATGGCTATTCCACAACAAAAAATACATTTTCATAAATGCCGAAGAATTCAGTTTAAAAACATTAGCTTATCTGGTAATAACTCTTCAAATAATCGATCATGATAATAAAATTATATTATCTAGTCAGTACATTGAACATGTTTCGTCTATTGATAAGGTGACCTATGGTGACTTTACTCTTGAAGACCGCTCTATGAAGAAATTCTTGTTTGTATATTTTCAAACAAGGAGTCGTTTATACAAATAATAAAGCCGCGTGTATATTTAATACAATTTAGTAACCTCCCGCATATTTCGTTAACATGGCATTCTGCTGCATAATCTAGCCGGCATCCTGTGCAAAGGAGCCTTCCACTGGTAAAATAAATACCACTGTTGATGTCCAAAGTATATTATAACAAAACAACATTAAGAAATAACAAATTAATACATTACAAAATAAATATAATATCATTTCATAAAACACTAATACATAACAAATTTTATATATATAATATATATTAATATATATAATAATATTTACATAATGATAATTTGTTTTACTCTTCAGAAATATTACCATGATTATGATGGATTCGTGGTGCTTCACGGGACTGACACGACAGCATACGGGGCGTCAGTTCTCTCGTTCATGTTAGAGAGTGTTGGAAAAACAGTCGTCTTAACAGGCGCCCAGGTAACACGCCATATTTGATAGATGGTACAAATATCTTCATATCGAGAAATTGTACAATATAGGTATAAGCTACGTGTCTCAATAGTGCTAAATATCTCTGGATGTTCCACATGATGTTCTGGATGTATGTGTTTTTTATGGAATAGGAGAATAGAGAAGCGTACGGGTCACCTGATGTTAAGTGATCTCCTCCGCCTTTATTCTTTTATAACACCAGAGGAATCACAGGAGCGATGCCGACCTTTTAGAAAAGTTTTTGCGCGGTTTTTGAAGGGAATGTCGTATCGTCCTGGAAAAACTGCGCAAAGAAGTTCATTCCACAGTTCGGTCGTACGTGTAAGAAAATTCCTTAAAAACTACACTGTGGAGGAACGCAACATATCCAGGTGGTGGGGATGATATCCTAATTTGTTGCGTGTTGTGCGAAGGTGGTATTCGGCGGCAGGAATCAGTGTGTGTTGTATCTTCCGCAGTGACCAGTAATGGCTGTGCTTGGTATTCTTATCTGGTTTTTTAATAGAGATCACCTTTCTTCAAAATCTTTTATCAAAGTCTTTCAGATGTGTCTTTTAATTTATTTAGCCCTCGGTTTTCTTCAGCCGTTTGCTCTGGATGATGACCTAGATCCTATTATTTTAGTAATTGGTATAATTAGATTTTTTTAAATGTTTACTGATTTATTATAACGTTTAAGGTGCCAATATTTCAACCGCGAAGTGACGGCAACAATAACTTGTTGTGTGCAATTCTAATAGCGGCAACGCAGCACATTCCTGAGGTGACGGTGTTCTTTGGTGCCAAGCTGTTCAGAGGAACTAGGTCTGTATCTGCTCTTTATATCGAAAGCACAAACTGCGCACTGTTGGTGATAATTCTTCTCAAACCTAAAATAATAGATAAGCTTTCACTCTTGTGTCAAAGTGTCAAAAATATTTTGACTTCATCGTTATAACTCTAACTCTTAACAGCGTTATGGAATTTCTATCCAGGGCCTGTATCAACTTGATTATTTAGTTTCAATGACGTTCTATACATTAGTTTACATTAGTATTGACTCTGTGATAAAATTAATAAATCTTTCACGTCAGTATATGATTGTTATTCAACATCTTTACCGGAAGCCATTTATAGTAGGCTTTTATTATTCAATACAATATCAATGACAAATCTTCGGAGTACTTAATTATTTCATAATATTTTTTTAATGTACTATGAAGATGCCACTCATAATCGATTAAGATTCGATTACCAGCGATCTATTTTATAACTTCAATAATATAAAGTACTTTTAAAAAAAAAAATACTCTGGATAGGAGCTATTTTGTGTGAGGCTCCTTTGCACAGGAAGCCGGCTAGATTATGGGTACCACAACGGCGCCTATTTCTGCCGTGAAGCAGTAATGTGTAAATATTACTGTGTCTTTGGTCTGAAGGGCGCCGTAGCTAGTGTAATTACTGGCCAAATCCGTAATAAAACTGTAATAAATTTATTAACTCAGTGATGGAGCACATGTCCCAAGCTGAGAATGATGCCCATTTGACTGAACACTACACACTACTCACATTTCATAAAACTCTCACATATTCGGAACACATATTCATTCACACTACACGCATATTTATTTAATAATTATGTATGACAACCACACATTATTCAGGACTTCTTCTTCTTTTTATTATTTAATTACTATTTATTTACCAGTGTTATTATTTCATTATAATTTAGCCTGCCAAACGTTGTTAAAGGCAATACATGTATATAATTAATAGTATTAATTTGTAGAAAAGAAATACTGTTTTGTTTGAAGAAGTTTGCTTGAATAAATAAATAAAAAATTAGACTTTACATCTTATGTCTCAAGACGAGCGCAATTGTAGTGCCGCTCAGTATTTTTAGGTTTTCCAAAATCCTGAGCGGCACTGCATTGGAAGCACTTTATTTGAAATCCCAAACTGAATGTAAAATTGTAACTTAAATTATAAAAAATATATTATTGTCACACCAAATGGCCGGTGTTTGATCAATCTCCTTTCATAAAATATCAAATCATTCTTGAAATATTTTTCTAATTAATTTCTTAATGAAACTATGATCAGCATTAAGCTATATACCAATATGTTAAGGCTAGGTATTCATATCTAAATTATTAATTCTGAGAAAATAGATGCCTTTTAAGTCACATACACTCGGACTTACTCATATGATTAAAATTTTAAAGTCAAAGGATTTGTCGAACTTATAAAGAAAATTTACGTCACGAGTCGTTTTAATCCTTTAAAAATATTTTTTCTAAAGATAGTTTTAAATGTTTACAGAGTGAAGAAAGTTTCCAACACTCGAATATACGCCTTTGACTCTCCGAACTATCCTCCCCTGCTTGAATCAAAGACAACCCTCGATATTGATCCAAAGATGTTGATACACCCCGCGGGCTCCGTACCTGATGACTGCGTACTCCACGACCAGCTGTCCAAGAAGGTGTACCTGCTGAAAGTGACACCCACTATCACTCCAGAGATCATCAGAGCTATGTTTCAAGGAATGGAAGGTATGGATGGCTCACATTTGACACTAAACGCTATTTTTTTTAATAGAGCAAATATAATTATGTATGTGCAATAAAAAAACACTAGTACGTACATCAAAAATTCAAGCAGTATTTATACTGATCCATTAGCAAAAATAAATTCGAAAAAAAAAATGAAAATAATATATTTTAAATCAAATCAGTATTTTATATGAAAATAATTGGTATATGTTAGTTTTAATGATTAAAACTAAAATTCACATGTTTTTGTAGTAATTATTTGACGTATTCATGCAGAAACCCACGAAATTGACAGAGAGATTACACGCGTTGGTGACCGTACTCTCATAACCTATGAAGGGTTATATAATTACTAGCTGACCCGACAGAAGTTGTTCTGTTTATGATAAAAAAAAATTGCGGATGGCCATTTGTAAAATCCGAGTTGACTCCTACTCGGTAAAAGGCATATTCCTACCAAATTTCAAGTCTTTACGCCTAATGGTTACAGAGATATCGTGATGAGTCAATACATAGGTGGAAATCTCATATATTTTAAAGAAGATTTAGCTACACACAACACTCAACTGTCAACACTTCATAGAAGTTGATAAAAACCTATCTTAAGCTTTTATAAATATGGACTATTATGGACTTTTATGAATACTTAACAGTTATTAAATTACAGGTGTAGTTCTTGAAACATACGGGAACGGCAATATTCCGATAAAACGAAAAGAGATATACAAAGAAATAGAGCAAGCGGTTAAGAATAACGTCCTAATCGTAAATGTGACACAGTGTGTTAATGGAATAGTGCACGGCAAGCCTTTGTATGAGACAGGATTGGTAATACATTTTAAAATATTCAATGTTGTAAAACCGTTACTGTGTATAATGTAATGTGTGATGTCGAAGAGCTTAAAGGTAAAATCACAGCCATCATAGAAGATCACCAGTTAGAGGCTTCCTGTCACAGGATGTCGGCTGGGGGGTTTTCGGTCGGCGTCTTTTTCTATCTTCAAGCAGAAGGTTACGAGTACTATTTGAGTTTCGGTTTGAAGGGGTTGATACTAACGAAATTACTAAGTAAATGAGACTTATTATCTTATGTCTTAAGCTCTCGAACGCAATTGCGATGTCACTCATGTAATGGTCGATGTTTATAACTTTTTTTCATTTAAAAGATATTATTTAATATCAATTATTATACTTAAAAGTTAATAATAAAGTTACCACTATCAAAATCACTTTGGGAGATTTTAATATTTGTATTCGGAAAAGTAGATTACTGTTTAAAATTACGAACAAAGACGTGCAACCAAAATTATTGATTTGAAAATTCCCTAAGTCTTCTATACTGCTACAGCGGCTTGTTATATAACCAGCAGGAAATCAATGGTAGCATTAAGGTCTAGCGATTTCATTGGAAGTCCTTTGCCTATTGATCAATATAAAAGCTCATAGTAAACAATAAGAAGGCCATTCCAACCTTACCATACACACATCATCACCTTATTACAACTAAACCCGGGTATTGCCACTGTCTTCGCAGCCAGACCGATCTTTGACCACGACATTTTTCGGATATTCTTGTCACAATTGAGTCTAACACGGTTCATTGGGTATCTTTCAGTGAGATCATGTGGGACCCAAATATCGAGCCTACCTATATTCAAATGTTAAAACGTTAAAACAAATGTAACTACTAATATGCCGTTCTTGCTCCACTTTTTAGAAGAAGAAGAAGGTAGGCATATATAATATTTTATAGTAAATTTTGTATTCAATTTTCAGCTGTTGATAGAATGTGGAGTAATTCCTGCGTATGATATGACATCTGAGGCTGCTCAAGCGAAATTATCTTATGTTCTCAGCAAACCAGGATTAACCTACGCAGAAAGAGTTGAGGTTGGTTCGATTACTAGAGACATTTAAGATATTAATTGATTTTTTGGCGCCCTTCCCGCGTTCTGAGTTCTGAAATTAATTACGTAATTACATAGTATTTTTGGATTAAAATTATGAAGATTATAAGTTATACCTGCAGAATCACGCTATAAACTATAAGCTTTATTATTCCATGAAATATATTAAATTATGTAAAATTACGTCATTATTTCGTTATGTTGGTACGAGTTTCAATGAAATTAGTGACTAACCCCCTTATTCATAATGGTCCGATAATTAAAAACAGCTGCTACAGAGTATTTTTTTTCATTTTGACTTAGGTCAATAGAAGAAGACAGAGTGAGAATTAGCAATGCTTTAAGTTAGCAGACTATTATGAATAAGGGGGCTAGTCTACACGTGGAGCTAACTATAACCATTGGTGATCTTGTGAGCCAACGCTAATGGGACTTATTTTCTTTTTGTTTAATACCCCTCCTTCTAGTTCAGTGCCAGCGTTTACCTATTTGCCTAGATAGTACCTATATATCCTTAATACCCTATTTTGGTAACCTCGCAATTATTCGCAATAACGTGTGAGCAAACTAGATGTTTAGCAAGACATAGGTTGAGAAATATGGCTTAGAATCTTAAGCTCGAAATATAATATTAATGTACTACCTATATTAAACATGTTACGTACACTACCTACCTTTATAGATAGGTACTTTACAAGACGATGTTTATATTATAATTGTAGTTAATACTTTCGTTTTTTTTTTCAGTTAATGAAAACAAATATAAGAGGAGAACTACACAACCCACACCTATGATTGAATATCACATTCACAAAACTAGTACTTTGAATGCAAGAATCTAGTGGCTGCCGAAATAAACTGTAATTAATTATATTATATTTAACGTTAAGCCTACGGAGGTTAATTTACGGCCGTTTTCAAAAACCTATCTACCCCTAGTTTACCTTACGGATACATTGCTGTAACCGTTTAGGTAATGACAAGATCTTATCTATCCATTGTTATGTCCAATATACTTACGGCCGTTCCCAATATACTATCTACCGATAGAAACAAATTACTACCTTCTCCTGTCAGTAATTAGCTGTCAATAATCTGAAGTTGTCCCAATATACCCGATAAGTAATTTTTATCTCAAGTAAGAGATAGACTGAATATTGGGAACGGCCGTTAAAGTCCAATGCTATCTGTCAATATATTATTAAAATGTAAGTAAGTTAAACTAAGGATAAATAAGATATTGAAAACGGCCGTTAGTAAATGTTTCTAATGTTTCCATTATTTTTTTTTTTTTTTAGTTTTAACAGTTATCACACGGCATACAAGTTCTAGTCTTCATCTGATTATAATATAAAAACATTCCAACCAATTTTAACTACAATTGGTTGTTTATACATTCGGCATAAAGTTAATATTATTGTTTAGTAGAGTTTTACTATTTTTTTAAATTATAACCATCAGGAGGCAGCATGCAACTTCAATGTTTGTATTAGGATTTAAGTTAATTGCTCTTATGATTAAAATATAGCCTATGTAAGGAGGAAATCAAGGATTTTTATTGGTTCCTCCTCCCAAAAAAAATAGAAATATAACCAACATTTAGAAATAGTGAGGGTATCTAGATATTCTGTCAATATATGCCCTATCCGTCTATATGAAATACACATGATAGCACTGACTGAAGAGTGACAAACAGACTAACATTGTGAGCGTTACTAAGAGCTAAGAGTAAAGTAATGAATATTGATTTTAATTAATTAATTTAAGAGGTGGCAAACGAGCAAAAGGCTCACCTGATTAGGTGTGGTGAGACAACCGCCAATGAACATCCGCAAAACTAGGGGACGAGATGCGTTCCTTTAAGGTGGGAGGGGAGTCCTGTGTTCTTAAAGGCCCCTAAGTCGTATCGGTTCGGGTAAACAGCAGCCGGTAATTAATTCCACAATGTCCGGTAGTGGAATTCAGCTTCCGGTAATAACCCGTACAACTGCCTTGAGTACTCCCCGTGATAAATGCGGCAGAAGATGCAGAGGGAACCCACATGATACAATTTAGATTAGTTAAGGAATATAAAATAAAAACAATTTATATACACAATATAGTTTATTTAATTCCACACATCACACAATAATAGTAATTGATAATAAAAATAATAAAATAAAATGTCTCACAGTACACATACAACACGTAAAAAGTTATCTTCTTGTCTATCGACTAAGTTACGAATTTTAGCAAAATAGATTCCATTTTAATCTCACACATTACTATGCTAGCGTAGTTTACATCTAGCTAATAGTACTCTAATCAAACCAACAAACCGTAATTATGTCTGACTACTTAACCAAAGACGCCAGTCAATTTTAATTTAAGCCATTAAAACCTTCTTTAATCAGATAGACCGAAAGTGCGGCAAAGATCTTCAAAAAATAATCAAACAAAAGCTTGTTTCTAGCGAAATAATATAAAATTTTAATAAACGCGAAGTAAATTATTCCAAATTTAAAACTTTTTCCCCCTTATTCATAATAGTCTGCTAACTTAAAGCATTGCTAATTCGCACTCTGTCTTCTTCTATTGACCTAAGTAAGAATGTGAAAAAACACTCCTTAGCGGCTGTTAAAAGTTAGCGGACCATTATGAATAAGTTTGTCGTTATCTCACCTCACTGTAATTCTGTCACTACAGAACTGACAGGGAGAATTAATTTTACACTTGGTTTAACTTCACACAGTTCATATTTATAATTATCTACTGGAAAATATTAATGATATATTAATATTATAGTAATGTTCATTAACAATCTTGGTAATATTTATATAACCAGTGTATTGGTGGTTAGCGTCCATAATAATCAGAAAATATCATCTTTAGAAAGGCCGCACTATTTCAATAAATACTCCTAAACATCAACCCCCTTATTAATAATAGTCCGCTAACTTTAAACAGCCACTTAGGAGTGTTTTTTCTCATTCTGACTTAGGTTAATAGAAGAAGACAGAGTGAGAATTAGCAATGCTTTCAGTTAGCAGACTATTATGAATAAGGGGGTTAAATTCTAACGACGTCTTCAGTTCAGTGTTATGTCATAGTACCAAATATTAAAGCAAGCCAAAGAGCGAACCTCATGTTACCACATTGCGTTCCAACACCGAGCAACGTTACTCGTAAAGTTTATAAAAACCAATCTAAGGCTGACATCTAAAGATCGTTCATTTTGCTTAGACTTTACTAACGTAAAACTTCCTTGTGCGGCGTTTCCGGGACGATACGTCATGGGTACTTTCAAAAAAAGCGCGTACACCTTCCTTGAAGGCCGGCAACGCTCTTGTGATTCCTCTGGTGTTGCAAGAGAATGTGGGTGGCGGTGATCACTTAACACCAGGTGACCCGTACGCTCGTTTGTCCTCCTATTCCATAAAAAAAAAACTAAGCTGACTTCAAACTTACCACAAACTTTGATTTGGTATTTATAGTAATTTGATAGCTGAGAATACCCTGAGCTTGAGGTAAGGCGAAACCTAACGCATTTCATTACACAGAGTACGTTCTACATTATTATCAAAACATTTGACAAAAGGGTCCTTTAGTTATTTAAAATCTAGCTCTATATTCTGATATTGTTTCAAATACTTCATTGAATATAATATGTAACTACTTTCATTATTATATTTCATATAATTTACGGATCATTGACATTTATATAAGGATGAACCCCCAGATACAATTGGCACCACTGCATTCTCGTATTATACGGATATTTTAAATCGTCGGACAACAACGCAACGTCTGTGATGGCGCAAGGAATTGTTGATATCTTTTTTGTTCGGTTTATAGTAAAATTTTTTCCTAAGTCGTCGTTATGGTGAACTTTAGTGCTAGCTAAACTTAAGCTTAGTGCACACTCTAAGCTATATTTATGAATACGGACTTCGACTCAATTCGCTAGATAAGTCTTAGCAAAGTTTTATTTCGCTCTTTAAATCTTGGCCTAAGACTGATTTTGAATATCATACCTCATCAAAGCACAGATAAAGATCGTATTGAATTAAAAGAACATATAGACGAACGACAACAGTCTATATAATATTTTTGTTGATATATAGATGGTGCCATGGTGATTTGATGGACTTGTATCTAAACAGTTTAATTTGATCCGTAATGATAAGATGTTAGAATAACTTATCATCGCTCTATAGTCTTCTAATTCCCACGTACACCCCTATACGATATACTATCGTATAAAAGTTATTATATTTGGCAGTATATTCCTGTAGAGGCCCAGCCTCGTCGCTCTTGGACTGTGGAAGTATACCAGACGAATTTTCCGGGCGTAAATCAAAATTGATTTATGAGAACTCGAATCTATGGCTTGCTTATAACTTTGTTGTATACTTATAGTTGATGTATTAAACCACGAAAACACACACAACGACATTACTCTCACACCGTAGTAGAAGACTAAAAACGTTCATAAAAGTATTTCTTGTATATTGTAGGGAAAGCAATACAAATTATAAGACCAGTGCTGCGAATAATCGAATCGGCAATCATTGTGGATTTGTTCTGCAATGGTACTGTCAAATGTTATTACCTAGCACGGTGGGTTTGTAACATAGTCTTATGGCACACTATAGCGATACCTAGTCACTTCTATTACCTTCTAGAAATCAGATACATTTATCTAACTACAAATTCAAAATTTATATTTCTCATCCAAAATGAAAAGACATAAATGGCACCACAAGTAATGAGACTACAGAAATTAACAAAATTAAATTGAATAACAATTGAAAATCATTGAAAAATAAAACTATACGCTTTATTTTAAATTCAGTACAATATTGCCATAATTAAAGGACCGGTTTCGCTATCCTTTGGAATGATAAAAACTATATTTTAATAATTTTATTTTTATGTCCGACTTAAATGCATTTGTATTGTAATATAAAAAAAAAAAACAACTAATAAAATGGTCATATAAATAAAAGTAATTAATATTCCATTTAGTCTGATCTCGTTACGAAAGGTCATAAGATAGAAATTCAATCGGCCGAAATTCAGAATCAGATAAATGTATCACAATTCTAAATATTTCAAGACTTACTTAACCTGATATTTTAGAAAAACACAAAACACTGAAGAATACATTCAAACAGGCGAATATATCTCGTAGAAAATTCTAGAAAAAATTCACAATAGTACAAAATCTAATTTATATGACTATGTTACTATGTTATTATTATATTACTGGAAACTTTGATCGTAGTACTACCAAAAATATATTTATTTCGAATGTAGGTAGTTTACACTTAATGGTAACTTTTGTGCAAAAAATAAATAGCACTTGCCTGACAAGGTCTGACCGTGCTAAGGCTGTGCAAAGCTGTTTCTGAGGTATCAACGTACACTAAACCTAGCCTGGTCTACTAAAAAATAGACTAAAGGTAGGCCCATAAAAGTCAGTCGAACAAATATTCCGGGACAAAAGAAGATTTAAATACACCTATATATAAAACAGAATACATATGATTCTCTTTGTCAAGAGATAAGTTATTCAATTGGACGTAATTCCAAAAAAACGTTCCAAACCACAATCATGTCAAAAATGAATTAAGAACACAAAACTGGTCACGTGATTCATATTAACCGACTGACAAAAAATGGCAGCCCTACTGTCACTCTATAAATGACATCATGACTTAGTAGCTCAACCCACATGTATGGAATACACTAATATTTATTAAACTCTACACAAACTCTCCTGAGGTGCTAAGCTGCCACACAACAACAGTCTTACGACGTCACGTCTTACCGACCCCAAGGTCCACGGGCTCGGGTTACAAAATAAAATTTATTGCTTTTGAAGTGTTTAGGCTTGTTTATAAAAGCGAACGTCAACGCTTTTGTTTTTAAACAAGCTAGCGCTATGTTATACATAAACAATAGATACTTCTTACTTTGAACAAATTTCGTATAGTGTCATGCTTTTTTTTTATGATTTTTTTAGATTTACCTACAGATTACATTTCAATTATTACTCATGAATGTAGTAACGTTTTATAACTAAAACGTACTTCAAAGTTACTAATTAGTAATAGAATAGTTACTAAAACATCATAGATAATACAAAAAAGAATTTTTACATCGACTGCGACAGATAATTTTTACGGCTGACCGCATTTTGACGGCTTGTCGTATTTTACACAAATAAAGTTTTAAAATTAAAAAAAAAATCTTTTACGGTCTGTAAAATAATTGACATAATGACTTAGTAGCCCAACCCTCATGCATAGAATACACTAATTTATTAAACTTTAAACACGAATTCCTTAAAATGTGATGTTTATGGCTTGGAACGTTTTTCAAGAACTACGTCCAATTGTAATCCAAGAACTTATTTTTTTTAATACATTAAAGACAATAATTATTTCATCATCCGAAATGGTCACTAACAGAAAACGTTTATATAGAAATAAAATAAAACAATCGCCTGAGTAGAAACACATTGGCAACTCATTGAATAGTAACTCTGATAAGAAATTGCAATGTGTAAGATGTATCCCACTAATCCTTTCTAGAAAATCATTATTTTTATCATTACATTATCGGCTTTATTAGGCTTACTTCGTAATAACACACACTTCAAGTCAAAAATTTTGATTAGGTTGAAATTATTTTTAGTTTGGTAAAAAAAATGTCAAAGCAAATAATAGAGTTTCACACAAATTGTAAAACAAATGGTTAGAGTTTGTCAGATACACAAATTGTTTAATGGATAAGATATCCAATAGGAATCAAGAGACATATCCCGTAATACAAGTTCGACTTTAAGGTGTGATACTCAGTTATACCGGTAACTAATGCAAGACATCATAAGGCTAACTTATAGTACCTACATCAAGACTTACAACATTCATTCTACATCATTTTCGTACAAGAATAAATTATCGTACCTTAAACAGATCATCAGAGTTTCCCTGCGAGATCGAATCAGAAATGAGGAGATCCGTAGGAGAACGAAGTCACCGACATAGCCCAAACGATTGCGAAACTGCAGTGGCAGTGGGCAGGGCACATAGCTCGACGGACAGATGGCCGTTGGGGCAGTAAAGTCCTCGAATAGCGACCACTTACCGAAAGTCGTAGTGTTGGTAGGCCCCCCACAAGATGGACCAACAATCTGGTCAAGATAGCCGGAATACTTTGGATGAGTTCAGCGCAGGACCGATCGTCGTGGAAATCTTTGTCCAGTTAGAATAAGGTGAATGACATGCACCATCTCGTGGTCCTAGCGGTTACTATCTGATTACTTTGTACTTTATGAGACATAACCTGACATCTATAGAGTGTACTCAGAGTTTGCTCAGACTTTACTTAAGTATAACTTAGCTGAGTGTAATAAAATACGAACTTTACTTTTGCATTAGGCTGTCTTAGCATACGCTCAATATAATTTCACCTGTTAAATAACTATAAAAATTAAATCAAACATTATGCTAAGCTTACACCCAGCTAAGTTTTACTTAAGTTAATTCTGAGCAACGTATAAGTACGCGCTATAGATTTCACCCGTAGAGCTAAATATAGGTCACCAAGAAAAAGAAATATTTTTATGACAAAAGTCGTAAAACAACAGTGTTAGTCTTGATATATCTTAGTTGCCTTGAAGCAGTCTTGCTTTACTTACCGAGTATATTCAGATAAACACATCGATACTCGGGTTTTGAACCGTAACCTAATCCACTATATAATTAAATTGTTCAATGAATAAATAATAATAAATTCTGCTTAGCAGTTGATTAATATACATTAGAAATTAAAGAATACTATGTGCGATAAAACAATAATAAAATCATTTGTGCGTTTAAATTGAATACATTAATTAGCAGGCTGCAACTTCCTTCTTTTTGATTCCAGCAGATGCCAGCGCAGAGTCCTCTGTAACAACATTGGTCACAATTATAACATTGCAGGACAAAAAAGATTCTGGTTCAGCCATTTTGTTATTGGTGTATCAGCCTCATAAGCAAGCATGTGTTAAGTTTGTTTATCTACACCCATGCTTTAAATCCTCTATTAAAGATTCTGAAACAGTTAGCTTATTGCCAGCATTAAAACACCCAATGTTCTAATAACCATTACATCATCCAAACGAGTGTTGTAATGTTGTACTGAATTTTATAACAACACTCCTATGTTTTTTTTCGATCCCTTCATGCGCAAAGAGTTTCAACAGACAGTCACATACTTATGGCTCGATGCGTGGTTTCTGTATGAATTTCAAAAAAAGAACATTTTCGTTTACGCGCGTTCCACACCAGAACGTCGCGGTTATTCGAATCCCCGCCATTTTTCTTCGATATTTTTATTGTTTTGTTTACAAAAAATGGGCGATTCATTTTAAACGCAGCAAAAGAACATTATATTTGAGTGAATTTTAATTATTGCACTATACAAAATGTAAATTACTACTAAAATAAATAATTGTTTCAATACTTAGTTTATATGTATATAATCAGTAATGAATGATATTAGCTTACTACTAGAACTGGTGTTTTAGTGTTAGCAGTAGGCTAACTGTTTCAGAATCTTTTAGAGGATTCATATTCTGGGTGTATATAAAGTCTTGTATGCAACTGTTCATAATTAGGTATTAAAACACTCATGTGATACTATTATCACACTCGGCTTCGCCTCGTACGCATTCGTGTTTTAATACCCCTTATTACACAACAGTAGCATAAATAACTATTCCATCCCATCTATTCGAAAAGGACCACTTGCTTCGCCTTTACAGTACATCCATACGGTGGTGTTTTCTATGTGATACTTTTAGCGGGCAGTAATCAGATTTTAATTTTAAGTGCACCGGAATCTTTGCCGCGCACTTTTTGAATTTGGAACATCTTAGTGTTCAGCGTCAAAAAATAGAACGCAAATATTGTTTGAATAAAGGCGGGCTGGTACGACGGCCGATAGTCGCGCCGCCGCGGCCGGCTGAAAAAAAAAAAAGAAATCAAATAAAAACGCGCGCACTAAGGCCCATGTTTTCGTCAATTTTCGCGGATTGTTAGAAATTAATGGTTTTGTTTTGAAAAATGAGGTCTTCAAGTGACAATGAAAGTATTAGAAGTGACGCAAGAAATGTGATTGATAATCTATAACCTGCAAAATCCCGGCAGAAATATACGAAAGCCTATGGTAATTTTATTAAATGGAGAAGTGCACGAAGCGCCAAGACATTTTCAGAATCCGTGTTTTTGGCCTACTTTCAGTACTTAGCCAAAACAAACAATGTTGCACTCTTTGGGGTTCCACCTGTTAGCAGGTGAAGTGTATTCTCTTATTTTATGTTATTGAATATTATCTTAACGATTTAAAACGTCAGAATGTCTTATCGCTGCAGGCGTTTGTTATAGCCCCTCATTGTTGCGGTTAAGGCCAATTCGTTGCGATGTATTGATATTTCTGTGTCTTATCGTGTTATTACTAATAGCGAAGATATTTAGCAATCGTAAAAAAACTTTTTAAGTAACTATCTTTCATGATAGGCGAAAAAAACAGGGTTGAGAATCAGGTTACTTTAATAAAAATTGTTATTTGACTCACCGGGATTAGGATGGAGTCTCTTCAAGACCTGGCTGATGTCAAGGCCGGTGAGTGACCTGACTGCGGGAGGTATACCGCCAGCCAAGCGGGCCACTTCTCCCGTGGCGCCGTTGTCACCCACCAGCACTATCTCATCGGTCTTCGCGAGAGGAGCTGACACTTCTGCTGCAATCTGTAAATTATAAATAAATCAGTATTATGATATCACCCAGCTTCACAGTATAATATAAAGTGTATTTTTTTATATGGCAAACTGACAAGAGGCTCACGTGATGCGCACACAACACCAGGGGTCAAGATTTTCGTTGCCAGCCTTTAAGGTGGGAGAATGCTCATCAATTGAAGGTCCCTAAGTCGTATTGGTTCGGGAAAACAGCAGCCGTAGAAGCAAGAAATTTCTTGAAAAATGCGCCGTTGTGGAATACCAGACTACAAAGTGATGAGGATGGTATTTTATTGGTATTTTCCTACAATAGATACAAAAGTTACTAGTCTAAATGAAGGCTTATTTATGTAGAGCTGTTGATCACCGATTTTACGGTACATACTAAATGACGAAACTTAACGATACTTAATACGTAAATAAATGAATAAAATAGGAAAAGTTTAGGCAAATAGAAACGTGCATGCTTTAGGCTAGGGTTACTATGGATGCGAGTTCTGACGAAAATTTGTTCTGACGAGTACGTCCGACGTACGACGTACTACGTCGTGCATGTTATGACGCGTTCGTCGTTGCCAGTGTAAACACTGTCATTCACGAATAATTGTTCTGACGAGTTCTCACGAATCCGTCAGAACTCGTCAGAACAATTTTTCGACAGAACTCGCATCCATAGTAACCCTAGCCTTAAGCGCTCACGTTATAAGTATTTTTTTAAACTAGTTTAAACACAGACAATTTTTCACTAATAAGTAATATTACCTTCTCTCTTGTCTCATTCAAAAAATTCTCAATAGAAATTTTAATTTTATTGTCAATATTTTACTATTATTATTATAAAATATTTTGAGCAAAAAACTAAATTATTTTTTATCTACTGACTTCGAAAGATGATTAATATACCAATGAGTTATTTTTTAAATCACAATTTAATTTCGAACCTCGTTGAATTTTTTAAAATATTATACATCTGTGTACAGATAGTACAGTATAGTAGCTAGAGAAGCATTAAAAATAAAAATAGATTACTTCAAACTTGTAAAATACTAGCAATACAAGGGCTGCACTAAACTTTTAGTTATCCCGATACTTATCGGGAATCAAGGAAGTGACACAACATTACTATTTAAAAATGTATTTATTGCTTTTCGAAGTATTCTCTGCGAAATTTGACACATTTTTCCATACGATGAAACCAATCATTGAAGAAACCATTCCATTCGGAAGCTGGGTTCTCCAAAATGGCCGTTTGTAGGCGTCCACAGCTTCTTCAGGTGATATAAATCTCTCACCACGCAATTTATTCTTTATTTTAGGGAAAGTATAGAAATCATTAGGGCTTAGGTCGGGGCTGTACCGCGGATGGAATAATTCTATGTTTTCTTGCTCTAAAAACTCTTTTGTTCTGTGCGCGGTGCGAGAACTCGCATTGTCGTGATGAAGGATGATGCGGTGGTTGCAGTTCTCTTTACGGAGTTCAGAAACGACCTGTGGCAAACAAATGCTAGCATACCATTCTGCATTAACCGTTCTTTGTTAATTATTTTATATATTTTATTTTGCGCAATTTATAAACCATTAAGCCCTTTTTAGTACTTATTAAATAATAGTAAAATAGTAAGCTTGCATTAGTTCTATTGAGGTGGTAAATTTATAGCACTTTGTTTACCTTAGTGTAAAGGTTATGAATGTAGGTGACGACGTAGCAACGATAGCTCGATGGTTCTGATTAAAATTATGTTCATATTCAAGAGACAGTTCTTACCTACTAAACATTAGAATTCAGATAATAATTTGGCTTTATTATTTCATCTGAAAATCTAGTGTCTATGCACTTTGTATTTTTTATGGCACTAAGGAACGAGACGAGCAGGACGTTCAGCTGATGGTAATTGATACGCCCTGTCCATTACAATGCAATACAAATGCGCTTGTCACCTTGAGACGTAAGACGTAAAGTCTTATTTGCCCAGTAATTTCACTAGCTACGGCGCCCTTCAGACTGTAACACATTACTGCTTCACAGCAGAAATAGGCGCCGATGTGGTTCCCATATTCTAGCCGGCATGCTGTGCAGAGGAACCTCCCACTGGTATACAACTATCCGTATAAAATATTTAGAAAGTAACTTGGAACTGGTATATATTTATGACTATAAGTTATGACGCGTTAAAGAAACTGGCATACTTTTGGCAAAGCTTCCAGAACCAAGGCCATCATGGCCGCGTCTCCATACTGCTTGTAAACCTTCGCCTTCGCCAGCATACGTTCGGCGTCTGCCTTGCCGACATCGCCGATGGCAGTGGCTTCAGCCAGACCGAGGACCTTGATGCGTTCAGCATCCGCTCTAGCACCTTCCACAGTCTGTGTGCTGTAATATAATATATACGTTTCATTAATTGAATTACAACCAAATAGATTAATCAAGTGATTGGTCACTTCATCGGGAAATATATACAAATATATAATAAACACTCACATAATGTTACTGAACTACTTACATAAATTTAAGATTCATATTAAACAAATTTTAATGAAGACAGCGTAAAATATAGTTCAGGAATAAATGTACAATTAAAATATATGAATACTGTGAAAACTGTAAAGGAAGGATGAATCTTGCTGAGTCTCTTGCCTGTTCTTAGAACAAGGCCCTACTGGTAATCTATTGAACTGATGACATCAAAATGTACTTTCATAAACGTACAAACTGTAACTAAATGAATAAAAAAAAATCATTTCATTTCATTAAAAATTGCAATGGCGATCAATATTTGAATTTCATTAGTAAATAGTTGTTTTTGAAATGGTTACAATTTAACCTTACTTTTCTCAATCGTTGTAAATCTTCCCAGTGTTACATGTTACAATAAACACTCGATCGGCGATCGCAATGATAATGGTGACGGGATGATGGATATGTGGGCGGTGGTAATTACCGACCATCCAGTGATATCCATGTTTAATTCAATACAACTTAAATGACTAAGTGCCACGCATTTTTCTGTCCCTAAGTTGTTATTTTTTTAAGTGGCAAAACAAGCAACACGTTCATCTTATGAAAATCAGTACGCCCTGACTAAAGATTCTTGAAATAATAAAAATTCTAAGCACAGTTGCGCTCGTAACTTTCACTTTCAGAGATAAAATATTACATCTTTTTAATAAAATTCCTTCACTATCCACTGCGCCCTACTAACCGGAACACAATATACTTGCACATTGATGCTGTTTGACGTCCATCGCTGGTTCCAACCTAGCCGGGATGATGTGCAAAGGAGCCTGATATTTTAAACTTATTCGCTGGTGATATCGGAACATTGGGTTTCCGATCAATCGATGACAACTGTAGCCCAAGTGGTTAGTAAACCTGCCTACTGAGCTAGAGGGATTCGAACCCGGATCGGGTTCGAAACACCTGTGCCAGAAGGCCACGCTCTTCCATATCAAATAAATTTAACAGTACCAAAAACTAGGGATCACAAATTAAGTTTAAAAATATAATGTAACAAAAGAAAAATATTATACAAACAGGATGTCTGTGTGTGTATGTGTGTGTGTGTGTGTGCGTGTGAGTTTGTGAGTGTGATCATGTGTTCGTGTGATAAAAAAAGGGTTTGTCGATACTCGATGATCAAAAGTAATACAAAATGCAACGCTATCTCATACCGTTTCCCTTCAGCAATAGCCTGCAGGCGAAAGGCCTCAGCTTCCGCCGGGAGTCGAACGGTCGCCATCAGCTCCTCTTCGCGCCGCATAATTTCTTGTTGTTCGACCTGGTAGAAAGTATAAGTACAAATCTTTTAGTGACCGAAAACTAAATTAGGCACTATTGAGTCATATCTATATATATAAAAATGAATTGCTGTTCGTTAGTCTCGGTAAAATTCGACAACGGCTGGATCGATTTGGCTAATTTTGGTCTTGAATTATTTGTGGAAGTCTAGAGAAGGTTTAAAAGGTGAATAAATATGAAAGTGTTCGGAATTAAATAAAAACAACAATTTTGTTTTTCCTTTGATTTGATTTGAATCAAATCGAAAGAATAGTTTAAAATGAATAACTAATTAGAATCTTTATATCGTTCGAACTTTCTCCGGAGGTAAACAAAAAACTTAATTTTAGCTACCTATAGTTGGTAGATTTTATGTACGATTTAATATTTGGTAAGTCTGAGAATCGGTCGTCATCTATTTTTTATACCCCAAAACTTTAAATTTTTTTTTCTTATTACTTTATATGGCAATACAACGTTAGCTGGGTCAGCTAGTTATGAATAAACTTTTGGTGGGATTATCTTATGTTTAATGCAATAGAATGACAATAATAGTATAGAGAGAGGAGAATGACTACTTATGTCATGGTAATGGAAATATTATGAAAAATAAATTATTTCAAAATAACAGTATGTTTGGGTGGGGTGCTGGGACAATAACAATTTTAAATTATTAAAACAATAAAAATAGTTAAAAAAAACTCAAAAAACACGCTGTGGTTGAAAAGACAATGGTTGATCAAATCAAATGATGAATTAATTGGAATTTGAATTCAATCCCGCCTTAAGGACGATATATGAAAAAATTATACAAATTTACACAAATCTTATTTTACAAAAAGAATGGAATAATTGTATAAAATTAATGTTTCGTGACCGGTCCTCGATAAATCTACGAAGTTTGAACGATATCTGGCCGTTTAAAGTGGGTGAAAATGGCGCTTAATTGAATCGGTTGCAAACAAACATACATACAGGTAAAGCTAATAAAAAGCGTGTAATATTAAGTGTTACGCGATGATATATAACATGATGCTTTCGACGATCGAATCAATCCTTTCGCGGCTATATTGAGGAGCCAATTTATCAGCTAATAGGCGTCCAGTTGTGACTGAACAATACTATTTCGACAAGGGCTCGCCTTCACTACTATACGCGCACCCAATTGTCTGTCGTGCAAGTAATCTATTTTTTTGTCAATTTCATATTGTGTTCTAAATATTTTTTTTATGAAAATAAGGGACGAGACGAGCAGGACGTCCTGCTGATGGCTGCCAAACATTCTGAGCGGCACTACAATTGCGTTTGTCACCTTGAGACATAAGATGTCAAGTCTCATTTGCCTAGTAATTTCACTAGCTACGGTGCCCTTCAGACTAAAACACAGTAATGCTTACACATTACTGTTGTGGTAGGTACCCATAATCTAGCCGGCTTCCGGTGCCAAGGAGCCTCGCACTGGTAAACATATGGTGGTATTGGTATGACATTAGCAGTCTCAGTACTTACGGACGTACTTATAACACTTACACTGAACATTTACAAATTACAAGTTAAAAATATTAAAAACTATAGTGCCGCCGCATATAAGAAAGAAATACAAAAATAACGAAATGGGTTTGTTTAAATTTTGCAGAATTGTGTACGATATGATAAAAATTTACTACAACACTAATATTTACGCTCTCCTATATCTGGTTCATTTCAATACCCCTTCGATCATCAATGTCGAACTCAAACTCAAAAGTAATTCATTCAATTCGGGCATAGATTACCCTCTATTGAATTTCTCTGCTGAAATAAAGTCTGCTATGAAGTTTTGGATGAACCACCACAAAATAAACGACATATAGAAATATAGTCGTAAAATAAGACCGTTTCTAGCAACAACACTACTGTTAGAAACTTTAATAAAATGTCTAACGATACAACTAATAGAGGGGCTACAACGGACCATTACAACATAATACAAAATATCGTTGTTCAAATAATAATCACAAATTACTGCGAGTACAATGTAGGTCAACAAGCACTGACGTTAATAATTCAATTACTCAAATGCACAAAGCTGTAATACCGAGCATTATTTATGAAATACTCAGTAATGGAAGCTTAATATCTGAACGCTTATTTGTTTAGCCTCCATTACACTATACGTTATTAAGAGCCCGTTATTTGTCGTGGCCACAGCAAGGGCGTCGATGTTTGATGTACGATTATAAAAGTACACCCGACAGACGTTGTTCTATACACACTTCTTGAATTTGAAAAATCGGTCCAGCCGTTAGGAGCATTTCACTAACATACACATGAGCAGGAGATTTATAATATATGGACGGAATTGAGAATCTAAACCAATCTCAAATTCACTGGAACACACAAAAAAATTATTAAAATCGGTCCAGCCGTTTAGGAGTTAGTTCAATTGTGACTCTGAACTATTCTCGAATCCACCTGAAGACACACAGAAAGTTTCATTAAAATCAGTGCAGCCGTTTAGGAGGACTTCAGTTACAACAGACGCACAAAAGAATTATATACTAGTCATTATACTGATAATCGGCTTCGAATATAGCAAAAAAGTCAATAAATACTCAACTTCTAAGAAGAATTATATCTTATAAACCCCTTCGAATTAGTGTCCTTTACTTTCTATTACAATACATAGCACGCATATCTATACTTCATAAGATAATAAAATTCCATTATCTATGCACATGGCATATGCGTCGATGCAAAATGGCAGGTACTTGCGCCATCACTAAGAAGTCAACGAGCCGAGCTAACACTGTAAGGCCTCTTGTTCATAGCATGGTTCTTAAATCTTACGCGCATCAGCCATTTGATTAAAAAACAAGCGAGATAGTATGACCGATGCTTAATTTTGTATGTCACATTTACACCCTAAAATGCACTACGTAAAATCCAGAATTGTAAATAGAATAGTAGGAATAGATAGAATCAAACAATAATTGAGAAGTATTGTCAGCCTCACAGTCCAACTCGTCTAGGATTTATTTATGGATCCTACTGTTGCAGACAAGATATTCAGTATGGAACGACAACCAGTGCACACTGGACAACAGATTGTTGTTAAAAAATAAACCCTTTAAGAAGTCCTATTAGAGTACATGTAACAAAAACCCAGTGCACACTGGACAACAGATTGTTGCTAAGTGTTACCTCGATTTGCTTCCGTCTCTCGACAACTTCAATCTGTATTTCTTCGTTTCGTATTTTCTGTTTTATTTTCGCGGCCTGCAGCTCGTATGCTAGGGCGGCTTCGGCTTTCTGTAAAATCATATCGTTTATTGGTAATCTTGAGCAATAATAGAAAAAAGTACTTTGACAACCTAAAGTAACAAGATTTAAAGAAACGCAAGATATAGTAATAGTAGCACTAAACTATACAATATCTCGGCTATGTGCTCAGGCACTATAAAGGGGGTAAGAAAATCCAGGCTATAAAACATCAATATCGGGACCGAGTTTTTATTATGGAGCTTTTTTATAAGCGTGAATATGAAAATTGTTACATAATATTCTATAACATTACTACTTCTAGTGTCTAGATTGTCAATATAATATTTTTTTAACATATTTTTAAACTTTTAGGTAAACAAATAAATATAAATGGGCTTCTCTTTTTTAATATTCTCCTCTCCTCCTTTTTTAATCTCCGTAATAATTCTTAACTCTAGGTACTTCATATTTACCATTTATTCTTATTTAAATTGTGACGGTCGCTATTTTAATAAAATTGTTGTATGTACTCGTATATACGAAATATTTTCATACATATATAAATATGAGAATGATTATTTTTATATCCTTGAATTTATCTCCAAGCGACTCACGTGGATGTGGACCCTCTTCTGCAGCACAAACATGCAAGTCTTTAACTGTGGCATTTTCCCACAATAGTCTCGTTCAATACCCAGTAAATAAAATAATCATTGAAACAACAGAAGTCTTCAAAAGAATAATAGTGATATTATTTAAATGAAATGTTATATATTTAATAACAAACAATATGAACTGAACTAATATTATATGATTTCTTATTGCATAATTGTATACTTTTTGAATTACATTATCCCATTTATCGCAATCTTTCGCCGACTTCACAATCAAAATGATAACAGTAGCCCGTCTTAATATAATAGTGCATAGTCTTGATAAGCGAAGATGGGTATCTAATATGTGTGTCTTAACATAACATTGCGAATGGTTTTATGGATAGTCATCTATTAAGTTTGCAAAACGATCTATGCGTATTGCATGTCTATTTTCGAACAATTCCTCAAATAATTATGTATCGCATAACAACCCGATTATGAGAATTTGTAGAGAATTTAATGAAGCATGTGCTGATTTTGATATATTCTTTACAAATATACACTTGTTTAAAATAATATTTATAAAACTTACTAGTTTACGTAAAATAATTAAATGTTTAACTTCAATTTCGTTATAATGTAATTTCTGTTGTGTCCACTTATTATTTTTTACTGTATTTGGTGAATGTTATGTACAATTTTAATTGGATCTCAGGATAATAAAAATGTGCTGTATTTGTTATTATCTTGTTATCTGTTATTGTACCTACTTATAAATAAATAAGAAGTATTTCATTTTAAATATTTAATCGTTTAAAATATTCATAAATCAGTTTCAGTTTAAGCGTACACTAAATATATAAGTATCCAGCCCTACTCTGTTCTAAACTGATAAAGGATTGCCGAGTTAGAAACTTCCTAATTCTGTCAAACTTTATATTTTCATGTTATTCAACCGAGCTCATTGTTACACGAAGTTACACTTAAGCTAAGCTTAATGCAAAGTTGTGGGTTCTATTGTCCGCTCGATTAGAATTAAGTGTTGAGTCACACTGGGTCGTGGGTATAATAGTAACAATAATACGATTCTGATTCTGCAAAATTTGATGTATTTTTAGCCTTCGACGAGGGTTAGGCTTCATTCCTGGGAAAATTTTAAACTATTTTGATAGGACTTGGCATTGAGCTTGTCGTTTATGTACTTTAAATATTTTTTTCAAAAATACCAATACAATTTTTACCGGTTTATATTACCGGAGCGGTTTATCAGTTTGCCGGCTTGTCTGTTTATCGGTGCATTTTACCATTATGCCCTATAATCTCAGAATAGACCTAACCGATTTGTGTGACCGCCATTTAAATCTAATATCAATGGTTTCAAGTAACTACATCAAAACCCATATTTCTGGATTTTTACAAAATTGATCCTTAATCATGAAATATTTTTTTATGAAAATACGGGTCGAGACGATCAGGACGTTCAGCTGGTGGTAATTGATACGCCCTGCCCGTTACGATGCAGTGCCGCTCCGTCTTCTTGAAAAGCCCAAAAAATCTGAGCGGCACTACAATTGCGCTCGTCACCTTCAGACACAAGATGTTAAGTCTCATTTGCCCAGTAATTTCTGTAGCTACGGCGCCCTTCAGACCGAAACACAGTAATGCTTACACATTACTGATTCACGGCAGAAATAGGCGCCGTTGTGGTACCAATAATCTAGCCGGCATCCTGTGCAAAGGAGCTTTCCACTGGTATATGAAATTTCGAAAGAAACAAAGTCTTACTACTTAATAATAAGTACTATTATTATCATTCAAGTTCGTTAGAGTTTCAACCAAAAATAAAATATTGAATGTAAAAGGTTGAAAGTCTGGAACACAATTATTTTTTTGTACTTTTAAATTAAATTATTGTACTTTTAAATTAAATAATTGTACTTTTTTCTTATTGTGCCACCCATGATAGGTGCCTGCCTGATGAGGCACACTTTTCGGTTATTTTTTTAATGCGCGGTATCAAAATCTAAAACATAATACACATTTTGACTCAGACGAAAGTATTTCACATTCTAGTCGCTTCGAGCATGTATTTCATCTTCAAACTTGTAACATATTCTTAACTAAAACTAATTTTGTCAAAACTACCAACTGTTACAAACTGTAACATTTGTAACACGTTTCAGTTGCAATATGTGACCGGAGAGCGGGTTTGATCATGTTTAATTGGCAATATTAATAACATTGTGTTAGAAATTAATTTTACGACTAGGTTATTATCATCACAAGTGCAAAAGCTATTTAAATTTCAAATCGCTATTTCAATGGTATCTACCGGTACAGGAATTATAATTACTGGTTCAATTTGAAACAATCTGCTACTCCAGCATTTCCAGCCAAAACTATGATGCCATGATTGATATGATATTGAACATAGATTTTGTGGAATTATTTACTTTAAGAGGTGGAAATTGGAGAGATTAGTCGGTAACTTGAAATAACAGCTTTTAACTATATAATATTAATATTAACGTAATTTCTTTCAAATTCTTGTTATTTGAAAAAAAAAAAATTTGGTGTTTTCGGCTGTCCATCGCCATTTTTCTTTCAACAATTGTGACAGCAACATGACTGTGGGTACATTTTTTTTGTTTCATATTTACTCTATACACGCATATAATAAAATTTTAAAATGATCACTTTAAAAATTCTTTAAAGTTTGAGTTTAGAGTCATTTTTCGAAGCTACAAACGTTTCCAAAAAATTTTACAATCATTAAAGTTCACAATAATTGCATGAGTGACATCGACTGATGACTTAAGAAAGTACACAATACAATAACCTTAGATTCAGGATTGGTCCCCGCTGCGCTTCAACTAGATACCGTACTACCTTAGAACAATAGCTTTTTTATTACGGCAATATTATGTTTTAGTTTTTTGGGCTATTTGTAAAGAAGCTTGTGTGCGTTGCATCGTGACACTCAGTGGCATCTTTCAAATTTTGTAACTTATATACGCTCCGTGTTATTATACTTACCAACTGATAATATGTGATCCCAGTGTCTTTCTTATTTCTTGAAGTTTTCAGTTTAAATTATTAGCAAAGTTTAACAGAAAATGTGGCACCTCAACGTCACGCATTGTTCGAGACTGGCTCGAGTACGTCTACTTGGGCCTAGTATGAGTTGCCGCAGTTTGCGACTACGCCTGCGGTATCTAGTTGTAGCGCAGCGGACACCAATCATTTATCTAAGGCATATATTATATCTAAGTTAGTTTGACATTCTGCCTACCAAAGGACTAAGTCCTTTAAGAAATTAATTCAATGTAAAATTCATTCATAAATCGACTAGATACATCTTCAGTGCCTAATTTGCTGGAAAATCAACGCACGCTCCACGATATAGTTATACGTAACCTACACATAATTATACATACCGCAGTGTTTATCTCCTGATCAAAATGTGCCTTTTGTAATTTGAAAAGCCTGGCATTATCCTCAATCTTTGTGTCCATTGAGTATTTCACGTCCATGGCATTCTTTTCGCATTCAGCTTCCTGAAAGGAAATGCATTGTCAATTTAAATTCAAATAATGTTTATTTAACTTCAAAAACTATGCGCTTTTCAATATTTTCTTAAGGTTCATTTTCCCCGAGTGATACATAGTATTATGTTCTACGCCTACGAGAAAAAAAAAAACAAATTGTTATAATTTTATATTGAAGAATTTCTTCCCATGTTACATTTTCGTGATATTTTTCCATTTTATACTAATCAAACCGGAATACTATATCACTCCACATTTCCTGAATTCCACTCATCATTATTCACTCATCATATTAAAAAATAACATTGGAACTAAATATAAGATACGTGCATACACCCTATTGTAGCGATGGTACGTTTCCTCTTCTCCTCGCGTCGTATTCCTCATTGCTCAGGATCGTGATTTCTCTGAGGATTCAACTTTTTGACAATAGTTTGCCATCTGTGTCTGTCTTTCGCTACGTGCAGTGCAGTCATGAAGTCTGGTATCGGGAGATGTGCGGATTTGGTGAGACCTTTCCAGTAACCATCAGTTGTTCGAGATTGTGGCCATCTTTTCTAGCGATATGTCCAAAGAACTCTAAGATTCTACGGAGGCAGATAGATGAGAGTCTTGTTTTTACACCTAGAATGTTAATGGATTGGTTGGTGCGGAACGCTGTCCAAGGGATTTGAAGCATCTTCCTCCAGCACCACATCTCAAAGGTTCAATCCGATGGTACGTTTGTTCGATGCTTTATAAGATCGGCAAAGCTCTAGTGACTTCTCTGGTGCTACAAGAGGGTAGGGGCGGCAATCACCTTCCATAAAAAACGTTAATCTGGATTTCGATTACTCAAACGGCACGCTTTAAGCTAATGATCAAAGAATGTAGCAATTATTATAGCTCACAATATGCGGCAACAAACACGAGCATTGTTTGTCCAATCAATGTGTTTACACACAAGCCATCGACATTGGCCCTAATTTGGATCCTGTTTGACCTTGATCTATTGAAACAAATAAACGCCACTCATTACATACTGGACCGATATTTAACTACACAAAGCGAGACTAAGCCCTTCGGCACCAATGTTAATTGCTGTCAGTGTAAAATGTAGGTTAGCGAAGAGCTTCGGTAAGAATTAGGTCAAGGTGCGTTGTTTCATTTAAAAAAAAATGCGTGCGTACAAAGTACACATAGCAGGAGTGAAACCTGCACTCTACATGAACCTCTTAACGGCATATGAAGTCCTGGTACATGTTGCTACGATGACACATGATTTCAACCGCCATGAAAGACATTACTATCACCACTAATATATATATATATGTGCTCTTCTGGTGTTTATGTACGACGTGTGCACGACGTCAGAATTTATTAATTATTGAGGTATACTCGCATCACACATAAGACCACGCTCTTTAGGAATAAATTATCACAGTGAATTTTATGATGCGCTCACTCAAATTCGACACCCTGACGTAAGTTGGTCAACTAGACCATTCGTACCATACTTCAGCTACAGCCTCTTGTAACTCATATGTCTACTTAACATACTTAACATAATCTGGTCGGCATCCTGTGCAAAGGAGCCAACTCCCAATAGTAACAAAAAAAAAATGGTTCTACAAATCGTAGGATAGCACGAGGAATATAAACTTTAAAGGATTTTCGAACACACTTAGGTACATTGTGCCCGTGTGTTTGTCCGCTACCCTGTATATGATACGTACTCGAATGCCGGCGTCCCTATTGGCCTGCGCGACGCCCACGTCGGCGTCTCTCTTCACGGCGGCGGTCTGCGCCTTGCCCAGGCTGGCCAGGTACTGCACGTCATCGTACACGTCCTTGATCGTGAACGACAGGATCTCGATGCCCATCCGGCCCACGTCGGGCGCGGCCACCTCCCGCACGAGCCCCGCGAACTGATCGCGGTCCTTGTACACCTCTTCTACTGTAAGAGTTCCTGTATGACAAAATAATAAAATGTTTATTTCATTATTAATTATACTTGTTTTGAAAGCTGTACTTCGTAAAGTAAAACGAAATATAGATTCAACACCAAACCAAAATGTATACTTCAATAAATTTCCAGCTCTTATTCAGTAGAAATATGGGCGATAATAGATGGGCTATTCTGAATGTCTACAAAGCTGTGGACTGAACTTCCTTGTGCGGTGTTTCCGGGACGATACGACATGGGTACCTTCAAAAAAGCGCGTACACCTTCCTTAAAGCCTTCCGGCCAACTGTGACTCCTCTGGTGTTGCAAGAGAATGTGGGCGGCGGTGATCACTAAACACCAGGTGACCCGTACGCTCGTTTGTCCTCCTTTTCCATAAAATTCCATAAAAAAAAACGTCGATGGATCGAAATCTATAGGAGGTTTTGTATTTTTAGATTGTTTTTTTTTTTATGTAAATGTGAGAAATTGCGTTTTAATCTAATATATAAAATTCTCTCTATTTAATTCTATCTATTTTTCATCCCCCTAAATGTTAAAGGTCCACACGAAATGTATTTTTAAATTTTTTTGTCATTTTTTTTAAATTTATTTGATTATGAGTCAGCATTAAAAAATACATACAACTTCAAATTTTCATCTACGATCAACAGTTACTTTTGTATCGCGATTTTAATATCGGCAATACAACGTTTGCTGGGTCAGCTAGTTAAACTATAATATTTGATAATTACACTCAAAGGTAGATTCGGCACAGATTCATGTCTGTTTGTCTGTTGTCAGTATTCTATTTCTCAGGAAAATTAACATCTTTAATAAGTTTTATCTTAAGTTCGGTAACGTGATGGGATGCCCTGTGAAGATTCCCGAGAACTGTAAGATATCTGTGAGATTTAGAGGAGGTTTTAGTAGATTGACCCAAGTAGTAGAATATAATGTCGTAGCATTGGGCGGTCGTACATTATTTGTTCGGTACTTCCTTCTTGTTAAAAAACTTATTAGGTTAAGTAACAATAAAATAATTTAGCCTAGGACAAAGTACTTTGGCAAAAATCGGGTTTGACCGATAACATATAACTTATTTGTAAATAATAACCTTATGTATTATTACTATAATACTAGTCGCAGGTAACAATTCGCTTATCGAAGTCGGGTGGACAACACTAACCAACTAATAAATTTAATTTTTGATATACCTTTATCATATATTAGACTTGTTACGCGCCTATGTTGGGAGCAGACAGTATACGCTTACTATAGTATAGAAGATTATACATCTATACTAATATACTAATAATATTATAAAGCTGCAGTGTTTGTTTGTTTGTTTATTTGTTTGTTTGAACGCGCTAATCTCTGGTACTACTGGTCCGATTTGAATGATTCTTTCAGTGTTGGGTAGTCCATTTATCGAGGAAGGCTATAGGCTATGTTTTTTTTTCAAAATTAGGGATCCGTAATAAAATTGCTATTTTGTAACACAAGGTGTAAAATCGAAAACCTATATTTGCGTGCGCTGCAAAAACTATTGACAATAGAACAAAATGATGTACAGGCTTAATATAGGCAATATTTTATTACTTATAAAACTATCGCGTGAATTATACTTTATATGGCAAAACAACGTTTGCCGGGTCAGCTAGTAGAGGATAATGATGGTTCATGGTTCTTTTCTGGATCTGCGCACGCCGCCTTAAATTGTATAATATTCTATATTAAGTAGGCTAAGTTTTTATATGATTAGAAAGATGCTCTGGGAGTTTCTTATCAGTTCTTCTCCCCATGTCATAGTCCATTTACGAATTGATGTAGCTTCATGACAAGTGTTGTTGCAATGTTATTGTCACTCCTGGTAGTCCATGGTAATTAAATATAGGTTTACCTTATGTATACATTGTATTGTATATCCCAGATACACAAACTCATTCACAATTACAAAATTTATAAGAGATGGAAGGTATGAGAGTGATATTGAAAGAAGAGAGAAAAGCAGGAAACGTGGTGAATGGAGCTTTGCACTCCTTTATAAACAGGCAGAAGGTGTCAAGACTCGTTTGGCTGTGCATGAGGGGTGTTGGTTCCAACACTCATCTACGGAAGTGAAAGTTGGGTATGGCAGAAGAAACATGAAAATAGAATAAATGCAGTTGAGATCAGAGCGTTGAGAAGTATGATAATAATTAAACTGAGTGACAGGATAAGAAATAGTGAGATAAGGAAACGTTGTGGTCTGAAAGAAGATGTTGTGACAAAAATTGAGAAAGATATGCTGAAATGGTTTGGACATGTCGAGAATATGAAGAACGATTGAAGAAAGAAGTGTGAATGAAAGTGTTGGAAGGGGTAGACCTAGGCGGACGTTTCCACACCAAATCAGGGACGTCTTGAAAAAAGCCCACGTCAAGAGTAACCTAAAACGAAGAGCATGTATGAAATGAATAATGAAAATGGACGAAGCGAAACAAGTATGTAAGGATCGTAGCAAGTGGAAAGAAGTGGTCTTTGCCTACCCCTACGGGAAAGACGCATGATTCTATGTTTGTATGTATGTATACATTGTATATTATATAAAACACAAAACACTTACTTCTTAACATTAAGATATGTCAAGCCCACGGTGAGACCAATAGGAATGAGGGCGAACCGGAGTATATCCATCGTTGCACTCAATTACTCCACGATACACACAACTATCACGGTAACATATCAGGGACACTTCATCACCACTTATCTTACAAGAAATTACAAAAATTTCCAATCGATTCTATTATTTCCTCAAAATCGTTAACTTACTTTACAGTTCTGTAGCTTATCGCATAGTTTAGACTTTAAAAAAAAATCCGGATTAGTTACAGTTAATAAACTTTTAAATTTAGAAAAATATGTAACAATAGAAATGATAACGTTGTGTTTTATATTCACGAAAACTAGACCAAATCTCAATTTACTTGAAATATACAAAATTATTACAGAATTTAATTTTAAATTCGCGAATTTGTAACACGTGTGAACTAACGCTAGGCATATGAAAATGTAATATAACATCGGGAACTAGACGCATTGCAACAGTTCCTGTTATCTAAACAATCTTAATACATTGCAATAAGGGTCATATTTCTATCATATCAATAATGTATTTGCATTACAAATGATAATAATATAAATTCGATCCAGATAAAACTGCGGAATGATGCTTATCACTAGTGCTTTGATTACAGAGTTCTGTCTGACGTCAAAGCTATTCATATATCTATAGGATGTATTTATAATGGCTACTTAGTTCAAACTTAAAAATCAAATGAATTAAGTTCGAAAAACACTTGCCGTCTGCTCTGCAAAAAATAGCGAATCTAAAAAAAAGTAGATACTTTATAGAATTTTCTCTGTTCGTCTCCTTATCCGTTTGTTTGTATGTATGTCCAGACAAAATACAAAACTACTGAATAATCTAAATTTTACAAGATTAACAACAAAACAACATAAAGACTATACACTGTCAGTGTCACGCTGGGCGCGGCCAGAGTATTTAGGCTTCTTTATAGCATCTACGCGGACGACGTCGCGGGCACCAGCTAGTATTTCATTATTTGGAATGTCTTATGTATAGATATCAGCAAGTAATTCTTTTGCATATATGTATATACCTACTAGATTAAATTAACAAAAATTTCGGGCTCTCTAGAATAGTTCAGAGAGATAATGACTTAATTATCATAACATTTCTAAAATTTTTCAGAAACGATATTACTTTTTAAAGAAATTTTAACAAGTTTTAGGTTTTTTCCAAACGGTGTGTATACCTAAATATATGCATAATATATACAACGCAATCTCAACGATACATACAAGTAAATTGTAATAAAAACAATGTTCACTTTAATTTGCCGGTAGCATACTATTAAAACTAAGTCAAGTTAATGTTCGTATAAATATTGATACGTCCTTGACACAGACCGGCTCTTCCTACGTGGTGTTTAAGTGGTCCGTTAACGTAGATTTATGGACAAAATGTCACTTAGATGTAATGAGATGTCGTTAGAGAAACGAGCTAGTAGATATAATGAGTACAAGAACTAATTCAATCCAGTAATCAATATGATTACGAAGTCAAACATCAAACGATATTTTCATTCCTTAGATACGTCCGATTGGAATTTTATGCCTACAATTAAAAATAAATCAATATACTTAAATTAAATACTTTTTAAAGGATTAAAACGCGTGTAACTGTATTTTAACCGACTTCAAAAAAGGAGGTTATCAATTCATCAGTATGTTTTTTTTACAACAGATTTTTGAGTAAAAAATACGTTTTTATTATTATTTTATTTAACCCGTCGCTTCGTGACCAGCACGTATTCGGTTGTCATAGTAAAGTTTAGCGCCTTTTGTTGCCTCAGAGGTGGTATTTGCTGTAGACAGATGTCACCTTCGAAGGAATAAACGCCACAGACTCTGTTGTCGTACCGGTTCGCCCACTTGCGTACCGGTACTCGTATTTAAGTGTACACGAAATCAATTACACGCGTTTCGTGTTGTGATGCCATTACACGATTTTTTCGATTCTTAAAGAAAATCATAACAATTTTATACAAAATAACTGACTACCATTTTATCTACCGCGTGTTTTATAAAATTTGTGCTTCAATACCTTATTGTATGTTTTTGTAACAAACCTTGCGTGTTTTTAGCGACTATAATTTGAGACATTTTTGGTATTTAGCGGCAGATCAAAGCAGTTGACCCACTATTTAAAAAAAAACTTTATTTTTCACTTTCGATAACTTTAATTGGATTTATTCTGACAAAATACTATCCAAAATCAGAATTAAGAGAATGCACTCGCAAAACGAACCCTCACACTCATATACGTAAATAATTAAAATCGATTGTTAGTGTGATGTTAGATACATTTTCAATATGTTCGTGTTACCCACTTATGGCAATATTTAGATAAATAATAACAAATCGAATTGTATGATTACGAGATAAAATAATGGAAAAGATTAAACGACTAACCCCGTCAGTAGTAAAAGACAATTTATCATTTGAGTTCGAAATGTAATCTGCTTGGATAAAGAATATATAAAATGTCCGTTACCAAGGGTTTAATATCACTTCCACTCACTGAGGAAAGCTATTTGCTTGATTTCAACTCCAACCAATATCATCTCATCTCATTTCTTTTGACGTGTAATTTCGCTAACGACCATCTCAATTTAGATATTTTTTTCACAGTGCATTGACGTTTTTTTTTATGAAAATAAGGGACAAGACGAGCAGGACGTTCAGCTGGTGGTATTGATCCGCCCTGCCCATTACAATGCAGTGCCGCTCAGGAGTCTTGAAAAACCCCAAAACAACTGCGCTCGTCCCCTTGAGACATAAGATGTTAAGTCTCATTTGCTCATTAATTTCATAGCGCCCTTCAGACCGAAACACAGTAATGCTTACACATTACTGCTTCAAGGTAGAAATAGACACCGTTGTGGTACCCATAATCTAGCCGGCATCCTGTGCAAAGGAGCCTCCCCCACTGGTAAGGAGTGAAGAGCAACATTTAATCCTCTCCTCCCCCTAAAAGATGGCCAGGTTTCAATTTCTAGTTAAATATTGTATATAACATTGCTATTTCCAACAAATTTGCTACGTCATCGTTTAACCTCTTTCTTTAGTTCACACAGGATTCAACGGATGCTGTTTTCCGTTTTACGTTTATTTGATTGTAGTAGGTACATGTCTCACGCTAAAAGTTTTGCATTTCTAGCTTATCGGAACTATTTCAAATTCGAATGTTATATTTTTTGAAACGTTGTACCCTTCTTAGTAATAAAAAAACAATTGGCGGGAAATCATTTGTCAATGGTTTTTTATCACACTTCAAATTTCTACTTACGCAACGAAAATGGAATTAAGTCGAAAAGATTTTAGAGCGATGATTTTTTATGATTTTAAAAGTTCTCTCTCTCCGCAAGACTGTGCCGCTCGTCTTCCAAATGCCTTTGGGAGAGAAGCGCCTTGCTTGAGCACCGTGAGGCGATGGTTTGCTAAATTTAAGAGAGGGCGGGTTTCTTTACATGACGAATTTCGTGAGGGGCGGCCTTCTACTGCCATCAACGAAAATAATGTATCTACTGTTAAGCGGCTAATTGAAGAAAACCCCCGGATTACCTATGAGACAATTCGAGGACTATTGGGGATTGGTATGAGCCAAATTCAAATTACACGAAGAAATGAAAGATTACCAAAAAGCCGCGTTCTCCTACATCATGACAACGCTTCTTCACACACGGCCAACAAAACTAAGCCATTTGTAGCTTCCAAAAAAGTACAACTCGTCATCCATCCTGCACATAGCCCCGACTAGCACCCTGTGATTTCTATATTTTCCCCAAAATCAAAGATTTGATGAAAGGTTTCACTTTTTCAATTCCGAAGAGGCAGTGATAGCGTTTAATCAGCACGTAGAAAACATGCCTTCACATCTGTGGTCCTCCTGTTTTAAAAAATGGTTCATCGCATGAAATAATGTTTGAAATTCAAATGTATTATATTTTGGTTATAACATGTTGTTTTTTTAAGTTAAGCAAAACTTTTAATGTGACCTACGTATACCCGTTTAACCGTTTATGGTCTGTGGTTCAAAGACCGTCGCAGTTTATAATACTGGTATTTTTACATTGTGACATTTAAGCTTTTTACGATGCGATTGCAGACTCAGTATTCCAGTCGAATTTGAACCCGCGTTGCTCAACTTCGAAGCGCTACTGAACCACCACGTCAGACAGTGTTTTCATGTTAATTAGTAATAATTGGTGTTATCTTATAGTTACTATTTAACATGATCATAATTATTTGTAAAACATTTCTAAAAAAAATTGCATGAGAAATTGGATGTAATGAGAGGATCACCTAAAACCAAGTGATAGCCAACCTCCCGTCATGTGAAGGCTGTCATTTGATCATTTTTGTTCTATTTTCATAAAAAAATTTATGACAGTGAAATTTTAAGATGCGCGCGCATCACTGTTACATAAAAGTAACAGCTTGAAGTTCTTTATTTCTAGTGGCTTCTGTGGAAGGGGCGCCACAACTCGCCACAGCTTGAAGTTGGTTCCTAAAATTTTCTGACGTTTGCGTCATTCGTTATTTTTTTTTTTGGATTCTTCGTCCATTATTAGGACAGGCAAAGGGTTCAAGCCTATACAGCCGTATCCATTATTTAATAATCTGATAAGTAATTGTCAAAGCCATCTTTGCAAGATTTTTACAAAATTGTTCTTTCTAAAAACGTAGAATAGCACGAGGAATAAATCATTTAAATGATTTTTGCTTCGTTACGCCACAGAAGTATAACTTCTTTCGTGCATACATAAGTACACACACACTTTTTTTTATAATATATCGTTTAATGTAAAGTATTTATCTTTGTCATTTCATGTCTGCTTTTACATATACTTATGCAAGTAATGTTTTCTTTCGTCACACACATTTAAGCCTCAGTTGCCCAGTAATTTCATTAGATTCAGTAATGTATTAAAATCATTATAATTTATGTCTATTCACGTATGTGAATTTATTTTAATCATAAATGGGCGTCTTATTATTATAATATTTTTGGGTTTTACAAAATTAAAATCTTTTATAATATATATTTTTCTGAGCGGAACCGCATTGTAATGGGCCGGGCGTATGTATTATCATCAGCTGAATATCGTTTAGTCCCGTTATTGTCATTAAGAAACTTAATAAATCGTAACAAAGGCTGTACATTGATTTTTTTAAAGAATACTTACTGTGTGTTCTAAAAACAATACCAAAGCCAAAAAAGTAGATCATAGAATTTTTGTGTGCTTGTATGCATGGCCGGACAGTAGGTACTCAAAACACACCGAATAGTTCTACTATTGACAAAAAATCTACGTTTGCATGAAAATTATCAAGAAGTCAGGACAACATACATCATAATCTTAACATAAAATTGGAGTGTCTGTTTGTAATATTGAAATAACCGTTTTTTACTTAATGTATAGGAATATAATACGGTACATATACCAAAATAAAATTTTTATTGGTAGTCTGCTTGTTCCGGCATATCTCTGAAATGGCTGGACCGATTTTCACGGGACTTTTATTGGCAGGATGAGCTGATGCAATAAGGAGTAAAAAATTATTTTATTTTAGAAAAAAAAAATAACAAAAAAACAACCGCCTTCAAAAACACTATTCCAAAACAATAGATATAATGTGCACTAAACAATATAAAAATATTATTAATATTTAAGTATAATAATTAGATTGTATAAAAATAAGCAATTATTTTTATACTTTTTAGTGCATATTATATCTTTTGTTGTGTAATAGTGTTTTTGAAGGCAGTTGTTTTTTTGTTATTTTTTTTATTATTTTATGATTTTCAGTGAATTTGAAGGACACTAACTAACATTTTGTCTAAAAATGTGTAGATATACTAAATTTTTCAATGCAGCAATGAACGTAAGTGCTTTGCAATTTGATTACAAACAGTGTTACCGTTACTTTGTCATGGATTCCGTAATCAGAACCTAACCAAACTCTCATCAAACTATCTTTGAAGTATATGCTTTCCAATAAAATAAGAATCATCGTATGTATAGCGAAATTTAAAACTTTTATGGTTTTCTCATGGATTCCATTGTCAGATCTGGACCAAATGGAATAATCAAAACCGGTTCACCCAGTCGAAAGTTTTGAGGTAACAAACATAAAAAAAAAATACCGACGAATTGAGAACCTCTTCCTTTTTTGTAGTCGGTTAAAAATAAAGTAATGTTGCAATGTCCAAGAAACGGTCTAACTCTAAAAATAATTTATATGAAAAAAACAACAAACTTTTGCCCGGGTCAGCTAGTTATATATCGTCGACGTCGTCCACGCGGGCGAATTTGCGGGCATCAGCTAGTCAATAATATATAAACAAACCAACGTCACGTAGTCACCTAAATATGGGAACAAATAACTTTGTAAGTATTTTAAACACTCATACCGCGGGGAGGTTTCTGAAGAGCTCCTGACCTGAATTATTCCCTCTTTACAATGTCTGTCGTACGTTTTATATGATTTGAATACGATATTTCACATTGAATTTATTAATGTTTGAGTACTCGATAAAAAATATGTATGGAAGTTATAACTAATCCTAGTGATCGTATGATTTCACTCACGATTTAATAGTTACATATACGACTTCGGCCTGAATATTGTGTGGACACTCTTCTTCCTCAGATTACTCTTGACAGAGCAGTCGTGGTCACGCCGAACTACGAACGATTCTACGCCAGTTATCACTGGCTGTTGCTTCTCTGGCACATGGGGAGTAAGGGGAGAACGGAACTAACATCTTATCCGACCCAATTGTCAACCACGGGTAAATGGTAATAACCAAAGGGTATACACTTCTATAATAAAGTCCCAGCCACTGTTCAGGCATTATCTATAAATAAATTTAAATGTTTTATAAAAAAATGGCTCTGTCGTAAATCCTACTACTCCACTGCTGAATATCTAAATGATCGGACAGCCTGGGACTAGATTGTGATTAATTTATAGCGATAGAAATGACTTTACAATATTGTATAATTTTATTGAAAAGAGCTCAAAAAAAGAATGCTGGGAGAGTTTCTTGCGCCGCTTCTTCTCTCTCAGAGCGCCATTTGTTTCCGAAGCGGTAGTAGTATCTAGTAGTTATTAGAAATGACATCAAACAGAAATCTAAAGGAATCAATTTTGATAAAATAAATGCCTTTTATGCCTTTTAACCTCACCTGCACGCGGCGGAGAGGCGTGCTACCGCTTTGTGGTGCTCCCTGCTAGACAACAGACGAAGCTATGGCGACTGAGTGAATGGCGGTATAACCATACACCTGACTGACGTCACGTATGAATATGAATAGACAACCTAAGAGACGAATGTGGACACTAAGAACTGATGATATAATAAAATAGCTAAAAAATATATATAATTTCAAATATCTCTTTTCAAGTATTTTATACAAACGAGTTAATTTGGTTTTAGTATCCATAATTTCAAAAATTGTAGTTACACAATGAAGGTGTATTGTAGATTGGATCTAATAAATTTATTTACGGCCGTTCCCAATATACTATCCACAGATAGAGATAAATTAATACCTTCTACTGTCAGTAATTAGCTGTCAATAATCCGAAGTTGTCCCAATATACCCGATAAGTCATTCTTATCGCCTTATATTGGGACGCTTGAATTGCCATTTCCATACAAACTTCGGACTTAACTGTACGGATAAGGTGAGTTACCGTCGATAAGTTTATTAGGACAGAAAAGTCAACGATAGTTCCGATTTTTATCTCAAGTAAGAGATAGACTGAATATTAGGAACTGCCATTATTCTTAATGATATATCCACAGTACACAGATAGAACAATTACATTATATAGTATTACAAGAAATTAAATTAGTGATGCGAGTACCAATAACAACATTCATAGTTGCTGTAAAAATTAACTACTACTTAGAAACTTATTACTAAATTTAAATGTTTTATAGAAATATGGCTCTGTCGTAAATCCTACTACTCCACTGCTGAATATCTAAATGATCGGACAGCCTGGGACTAGATTGTGATTATTTTATAGCGATAGAAATGACTTTACAATATTGTATATTTTTATTGAAAAGAGCGCAAAAAAAGAATTCGGGGAGAGTTTCTGGCGCCACTTCTTCTCTCACAGAGCGCCATTTGTTTCCGAAGCGGTAGTAGTATGATAGTATCTAGTGTATTAGAAATTACATCATAAAGAATTCTAAAGGAATCAATTTTGAGAAAATAAATGTCTTTTATTAACTTATAACATAATATAAACTAAAATATATATATAGACATAAATTAAGAAATAAATGCCTGTTGGTTTTTATTAATTAGTTTTCGTAGGTTACGTTTAAATTACTGTAGACTATTGGTATTACTCTATTTTTCTATTTATCTCATTGTTTCAAGTAAGTAATGTTAAACTTCATACTGTAGTTGATATTGTATTGAAACTCGCGACAGTTATGAACAGCGACCGACGCGGCCCGAGCAGCCATCGCTCGTAACGATCACCACGATACTGAACTTCTGAAGATTACTTTTCGCTTTTCAGTTTCCTCGCCCGTGTTTATTGAGCTGTGATTCACTGTCTGAGGAACTTACGGCATATTTTTATTGTTGTTTACGAAACTAGCTATAACACCAACAATCCCAGGAACCTGTCACACATAGATAAGATTAATTTATTTGAAATTGAAGACTGAAAGAAATTGAAGACAAAAAGTTTCATTGCATAAATCTTGAGCAAAAGTTATCTTAGTCAACAATACTCTTCTCAATGCCTCTGCAAGGCTGACTATTAGGTCTTTAAATTAACCGCAGTTAATTAAAATATGCAAATTCGACTTCAGCATTAATATATTGGATGGATTACTGGATAAGACTATTACTAAGAAAAGCTGGCCAACAGACAGAAAAGTTTATCATGTATGTTGTTGTACCTATTATTTGTTTTAGTGTTAGATTTAAATCGTTTTTATTGTTATATAACATACTTACGTACATTATTTATTCTAAATTAGATTAACATATAACAATACAAAAACATAAAAATACAACTCTATAAAAGATTCTTGACAATCGTACTCGACAGTTGGACCCTTCCATATTGGTACTAATGCTAAAATGATTTTCACGTTTAAAATTTGTATTTAAAAAAGTTATTAAAAATATACTTTGACTTTTAATTTCTATACACCTAGTTTTCTGGTAGTAAGTATCACGTAGAGGTCACTCATTAGTATTGAGATTTTCGAAATGTAGATATGGAAAAGTAATATGTAATTGTATTAATATTATGAAAAAGCTGCCTATTAAAGGCTCTATAATCCACTTAACCAATTAATAAAAAGAAAATATTCTGATAATTCACGTGAAACGCTTCCCGCACTTTATGTTTAAAACGATGGATCTTAACCGGGAAGATTTGCGAGTCCAGACCTTGATCCTCCAAAAATTAATTTTGAATTCGTTTTTTGATTTAGTTTACAAAAATGAAACTTTGTATAGAAATACGGTGAAAAATTTTAAAACTATGAATGAAATAATATTTTGAATACTTGTATCAGTACTTATTGAGTGATCTAAATACCAGGAATATTTGATACGTTCGTTAATATCTGATAAGGTCGGACAAGTCCCGCCGGATATCGCTCGTGGGGGCTCAATATTCTGTTACAAATACAATCTCAGTTTCCATCACTCACTATTTTGTACGCGACAAATAAAATAATATCTTTATACTATACTAGCCGTTTATACTATACTAGACGTTTCCGCCCGCTTCGCTGCGCGAATTTTAAAAGGAAATAAATTAATGAAGGAGCCTTGGAATTCAAAAAATCATCTGGGATAAATTTCGCATCGTACGGTGGTAAGGTGGTTATCGATCGACATGAAACTACCTAAAAATCGTATCAGTGGTTTAGGCGTCTTTGAGCCTCAAACAAAGACCATTTTTTTTTCACTATATATATAATTGTCGTTCCCCCCCCGCTTCACTGGTTGAATTTTAAATAGAAGGAATGTTGGAATTCGTAAAATAAGTAGCCATAAACCATCTAGAATAAATTTTGCATCGAATGGTGGTAGTTTCATGTCAATACGATCAGTGGTTTAGTCACGTAGTATATATATTTTGTCTGTTTGTTTGAACGCGCTCATATCTGGACGTAACAGTCGGATTTAACACACCTCTCAACCTGCCTTAGAAATTAATTTTAGTGAATTGCCTGCGAAAATCCTAGTAACCTGGTGTAATGGTTAATGAATCGTAAGTATGATGGTCCAGTTCTACCTGCTAAAAAATTACGAGGCAGAACTAGTATAGGCTAGGCCAAACCAGTTTATCCTGAGGTGTACATATTCATGTAAAATTCACCTAGTTCAGCCTAGGCTAAGCAGGTTTGTCCAAAGACCGATAGGAGAAACTAGTTTAACCTAGTTTGTACCGGTTTATCCTATCGCCTAAAGGATGAACTGATTTAGTCTAGAAAGAATTAGTTTGTCCTAAAATCGGGTTAGGACGCTAACATAAAATACAAACACAATAGATACTATGTGTAAGACATAAGTACATTGATATTTATTAAAGTAGATTATAACTTTATAAGATGAAACATTTCTATTGAACCAAGTGTAAATTTTCATGTCCCATGAACGCGTTTTGACTGGCGAATGAAGCTATATGAAAATTATTAAAAACAATTGTGTATGATATTATTTATTCATGTATAGGAAACAAACAGTATTATGATAAATATTAACAAATATTAAAACTCACACTTTCACCAGTGAAGTTTCCAACAATTTATACGACAGTTTTAGTTTAAAGGTAACCAACGGTAAGATAAAAAACCACAAAACAAAAGTAATACAAATTAACAACTAATTAAGATACTAACTATATAAGTTACACAATAATATACACGCCTATTATACAATACTATAAATAATTAGTTACAAATGAGTTAAGGATTCAGAAAAAAATATAAGAATGGCATTAAAAAAAATAAGTAATTATTTAAATTATCACACAGATATTATGTTATAGTCAAACTTCGAATCTCCGTCGTTTGCAAGTTTTCCTAGTTTAAATCAAATCAAATCAAATCAAAATCAGTTTATTCACGTAGGTCACGGAAATGACACTTATGAATGTCAAAAAAAAAAAAAAAAATTTCTTATTGAATCTACCGCTACTTCGTAAAGGGTTGGGCTAATGAGAAGAAGTAGCAAGAAACTCATTGCCACTCTTTTATATCAAGATTTACATTTATGAAATCATTTCAAATTACAATATAATATGTAAAATGTAAAATGTTGCAACAGACACACTCAGACGTCAAATAGTCAATGTCTTACACGAGTAAGTCAAAAAAGTGAATTTATTTTAATAAAAAACAAAAGTTATTGAGTACAGTAGCTGCATCATCCACATACACCATTAATAAATAAATAAAGGTATTCTGTGAGCATTTTATAAGCGACTAGCTGACCCGGCAAAAGTTGTTTTGCCATATAAAGTATAATTCACGCGATAGTTTTATAAGTAATAAAATATTGCCTATATTATAGCCTGTACATCATTTTGTTCTATTGTCAATAGTTTTTGCAGCGCACGCAAAAATAGGTTTTCGATTTTACACATTGTGTTACAAAATAGCAATTTTATTACGGATCCCTAATTTTGAAAAAAAAGCCTATAGCCTTCCTCGATAAATGGACTACCCAACACTGAAAGAATCATTCAAATCGGACCAGTAGTACCAGAGATTAGCGCGTTCAAACAAACAAACACTGCAGCTTTATAATATTATATATATAGTATAGATTACAAATAAATAAATATGTATATATCCATATATATATATACACACAATATCTTTTAAGAATCTGAAACCGATAGTTTAACTTGACAATAAGCTTTAGTTCAAAGTCCAAACCAGCATAATGTTGCCCTATGAGGGTGTGTTTTTTTTTCAAAGGTACAGTACGATAAGTACTTGTACGCTGATGGTATGAAAATAGTTTGCGAAATTATCTGTTTAGATCTTTATTTTGCTTCAATAAAGCGGTGAAGAGATCAAAGTGTACGCTGTTGTTGTAACGAGGTGGAGATAATGGAAGCCATCTGGGCTCATCTGTAATATATTGCTCCAATATTGATAATATCATCCCAAGGATATGCCTCAAAATAACTCGATAATGGACGTTACCTTATATGTGTTCATTGTCAGTACATTTATGAAAATTTAATATACGTTCAACAAAAATCGTCACCTTTTTGCTCTTAATAGTGCTACTAATTCTAGTGGGCTTCATAAGATACATAATAGCTTTAAGGGTAAATGTATACACTTTTATAATGAAGTCCCAGCCACTGTTCAGGCATTATCTATAAATAAATCTAAATCATTTATTAAAAAATGGCTCTGTCGTAAATCCTACTACTCCACAGCTGAATATCTAAGTGATCGGACTGCCTGGGAGTAGATTATGATTATGTTATAGCAATAACAATGACAATACAATAATGTATTGTATTTTAAAAAAATACTGGGAGTGTTTCTTGCGGGCGCTTCATCTCTCTCAGAGCGCCATTTGTTTCCGAAGCGGTTGTAGTATCTAGTATATTAGAAATGACATCAATGAATTCTAAAGGAATCAAATTTTGAGAACATATTTGCCTTTTCTGTTTTTATGCCTTTTTGTACCTTGTACCAGTAAAGTACACGTACATACACGCCACAAGTTAGGATATCATCCCCACCATCTGGATGTGTGACGGTCCTCCACAGTGCGGTTTTTAAGGAGCTTTCTGCCACGTACTACAAAGCTGTGGAATGAACTTCCTCATACGACATGGGTACCATCAAAAAAAGCGCGTACACCTACTTTCAAGGCCGGCAACGCTCCTGTGATTCCTCTGGTGTTGCAAGATAATGTGGGCGGCGGTGATAACTTAACACCAGGTTACCCTTACGCTCGTTTGTCCTCCTTTTCCACAAAAAAAAAAAACATAATAACTTCTGCAGCAACACACTTTTTGAACTGTTATGTTTCTGTATGCTCGGTGCGGCTTACATTGCAATTAAAGGCACTTGAAACTTTGATTATTAATTACATAGTGACGGGTGCACTTGAATGTGACATTTCGCATCTTTTTATGGACCAGGAGGACAAATGAACGTGCGGCTACTGGTACCAGATGATCATCGTAGCCCATCTTGTATTGCAACAAAAGAGGAATTACAGGAGCGTTTCCGGCAATTTTAATAGGTGTACACGCTTAGAAAACCTACTCGTATTTTAAATACCGCAAACAGGTAATTTATTCCATACTCTGGTAGTACGAGAAAGTTCTTTGACAACCGCCCTGTGGAGTAACGTCACCATGCAGTAGATGATGATCATATTTAAGTTTGTGAACAGTAGTGATGGTGATGATGATGATTGTTGGTCTAATGAGACTTTTGTTTCAAAATGATGAGCAAAACTGCGATGCCGCTCAAATTTTTGGGTTTTCCGTGAATCGTGAGCGGCACTGCTCTGGAATACGCAGGGCGTATCACTTTACATTGGAAGAACGTCCTTCTCGTGTCGTCACTTTGACTCACTAAGAGATCATACAATGTTAGCCGAGATGAATAAATATAGGTGTATTTAGTACGACGTGTTAACAAATGATAAGGCGAACAAATCGCGCGCGTTAATCGCTATGAGATTCAAGATACCAGTAATGAAACAGATTTATGCATAGCTTGCTGCCTTTCTTTAGTAATATGAAAAATGATTATAGAAAAAATGCTTCGATGAAACTTATGATTTATACACCAACGTACAGCTTTCTATATTATTTTTTTATGAAAATAGGTACGAGACTAGCAGGACGTTCAGCTGATGGTAATTTATACGCCTTACCCATTACAACGCAGTGCCGCTCAGGATTCTTGAAAAAGCCAAAAATTCTGAGCGGCACTAGAATTGCGCTCTTCACCTTGAGACGTAATATGTTAAGTCCAGTAATTTCACTAGCCACGGCGCCCTTCAGACCGAAACACAGTAATGTTTACACTTTACTGCTTCAGGCAGAAATAGGCACCGTTGTGGTGCCCATAATCTAGCCGGCATCCTGTGCAAAGGAGCCAAACTGGTTACTTATATTATATAGATCTTACGTTTGTTAGTTTGCATCCAGAGCATCGTACAAGCTATCATTATATTATAAGCGTCGCCTGAATCTACGTATGTAACAGAAACTCTGAAAATGATTTTGACCCACTTTAATACGACATATTTACTTGAAAATTTGCACACGTGTCAAAGATCGACGTCGATAAAATATTCTCATCACTGTGGTCTAGTATCCGTACCAAGATCAAAAGTTTTTTTTTTTAATAGACTCAATGGCTGGCACTGTACAATAGCTGTACTCTAAAGGGAATTATGGCAAAATGAAATAAATTTATGCATAGCTTGGTTCTTCACTTCAAGTAATGAAGGATTATTTACCTATAAAATGAACTAGAAAAATGTGTAATTACTGTTGTAAATTGTTATATACAGCTATGCCATTATAATTTTTATTTGATTTATGCCACCAAAATCGAGCTTTGCAATAATCATACCCCAGAAACTTATAATCAAGCTATGGAATTGAATCCCATGCATTTTATTCCTTCAAAACAAAAAGTGCGCTGAAGAATGTTGCCAGATAAAACAACATCTGTGGCTCACTCTAATATATATTTGTATACAAGGCACCTTTCAAAAAATACAGATACAATATATATTCCACATTTTTTTTGGAAATAGTTTCCCACCATCTACAGATGTTTGATGATGTAGTCATCACTAGTTTTAGTACCACAGACTCTCGCTACATGGACAAACAGCGCCAAAATGGCGAATATCAAACAGGCACAAAAGCAATTTGTTAGCCGCCAGTCCAGTGGTATATAGAAGTAGTGTGATAGAGGACAGTGAAATTAATACAAAAACAACGATGTAATATTAAACAAACCATTCACACCACATCAAATTCAAAATAACACGCTCTAGGAATCCTACTAATATTATAAATGTGAAAGTTTGCATGTCTGGATGTATGTTTGTACTTCTTTAACGCAAAAACTACTGAATGGATTTTAATTAAACTTTACAATAATATAGCTTACACACCAGAATAACTAATATTGTGTGAATTATCCACACTATAAAAGAAGTGTGAAGTAAGTAGAAAAGAAATTTGCAATCTGCAAGCTATTAATAATCTCTGGATCTTCTGAAACGATTTTAAGTTTTTTCTTACCTATAGAAAGCCACATTTTATATGAGTGCTTTATGCTTTATTATATTAACTCGAAAAATGAAAAGACTTCCGTGGTCGTGGTTGTCGGCTTTAAAAAGTAAGTCGGAGAAAAAACGGTCGAAAACTACAAATAATTTATATGGCAAAACAACGTTTGCCGGGTCAGCTAGTAATTAATAAATGTATCCAATGTTATGGCTCCCAATATAAAAAATATATTACACGCATTAATATACATAATATATAATAGTTTTAATTAAATGAGGTACATTGAATAATTAAATAATCGAACACTCTTCCTCTTCCTTATAATATTATGTGCCATTTTGTACTTCCTTGCGAAATATTGTAAGTAACCAATGATAATCTCCAAAGTGCCGAAATACACACCAACACCGTTTAAATTTTAATGTTATATTCATGTCTAGGTTAATTTATTTTAATATATTTTTAACAAGCCTGACAAGGTCTACACTCAATATTTAACAAAGGCATTAAATAACTACTTAACAATGGAATCTACAGTTTCCAAGGAACTGATAAAATGCGCCATGTTAAATATTTATTATACGAATGACCGACTGCCCGCGAAGGATTCCGTTTACGTTGCAATCTGAACATTGCTCACATTTTCCTAAAAAATGTTTTGTACGGAACCCTAAGTCATTTTGTGTAAACATTAAAGCAGCCTAAGTTGCGCCCTATATTTAAGGGTCTGGCAATAAAGGTATATTACAACATAGAAACTTCTTATTTTATTTTTAAAATCAAATTTGGAACGCGTATATAATGATAGAATTTTCGATCATTTCCCACCATTTCACCATCTGTTATTAACCGAATTCAAAAAAAAATATTAACAAAAAAAACAGCAATGAAAAATCTAAAAATTAATGTTAATTTATCATCCACATACGTAAAGCAAATTTAAGACTTTAACCGTTTTCTCATGGATGCTATTGTCAGATCTGGACCAAATTACAATAACAATTTTCAAATTTTACAAAAGTCAAGTCAAGAAAACTTAAATCATTTGTACAAATTACAATTACCAAACGGAAAGCACAAACTTTCAAATAAAAAAAGAATTATCAAAATCGGTTCACCCAGTCGAAAGTTTTGAGGTAACAAACATAAAAAAAGAGAAGGTAAGACAACACTGGATATATTTTTTCAACACCAATAATATTCCAAACATAAACGATAAATTCCATCAGACTTTATTCCAGCATTTCCTAGTGACGAGGGTTGAGACTTTGATTAACAATTCTGTTAGGATCTCATGGATTTGTGCATTAAACGATTATTTTGTTTCAATCAAACTCATACTACCCTTTACTTCCTAAGTTAATATTTTATGTTATCTTATTAAGCCGAAGAGTAAGCAGAAAACTCGCAAACATGGTGTTTTTAGACATGTTTTGTGGTGAAAGTATAGCATTTCGAGCTATGAACACTACTAAATCCTGTTACACATATCCTTAAGTCTTATTTGTAGGTTGCTAATGCTTGCTGTTGGTTATAGTTAACTACTACCACTTTTCTTTGAAGTTAAACAAGTTTTTTGGCATGGCGTGACGCATTTTTTTGGTACTTCTCTCAGAAAAGTTATTCTTATAGCTTGTACTTTTTTGTGTAGGTTCATTTATTCACATTAGTAGTGAATAACGAGGATTGTACGCATATAAACTGTTTTCCACGCAAGAATTTTTAAAATATTGGCTTTGTTACATAGATGGCGGGCCGGCAGCCGTGAACTCATATCGCTCAAGGTCGCTGGCTCTTAGTGTCGCCTTAATACATCTATCTATTTAAGTAAAATTGAAGTGCTAGTTACATTAGCTCCTACTTATTTCATTTCTTTTTTAATAAGTACCAGCTTTGACGGGTACGAGTCTATCTACACTAATATAATGATGATGAATTAAATTTGTAAGTCTTAGAAACTATTCATCCGTTTAAAAATAATAGAATATTTTCATGAATCAATTAAAACTTATCGGATTAAAATATTTTACATTTTACAATATGAAAAGTTCAGGCACTTAAAACTTTTAGTAAATGTTGATAAGCAAAAATATTTCATTTATTCAACCAACCCAAAAAAAGGAGGAGGTCTACAATTCGACTCTAAGTATTGTTTGTACTTTTGGTGCCTACCTCATACCCCGCCTTTAAAGAATTAGTCTCAAATAGTTTTTGACATATTTGCAATAATCACTAATTATTTTAAAACTATAAAAACATTTCGTCTACACGCGAACTGAATAACCTGATCCATATTTGTCCAAGACTGTTGAAAAAGTTCATACACAGTTTTGACGTTTAGTGAAATCACAAGAGAATAAATCCATTAAAATTTTGCAAATTAACCTCCTGAAAGTAGTCAAAATTCTTACCTTTTAATAACCGCATAAGTACACCCGACAGTAAAGCCAATATTAAAAGCACTCATCCACACCATAGACATGACTGGAACTCGAACAAGCCTTTGACATTTGCGACCAAACTATTTCCACAGAGGATTCAAACACGTCATCTGTTCATTTAAATAATAGAACAACAATAATTATCTAAGCGTCACGCTAAGGTCGGTTGTTCAAGAGGCACCGCAAGACACTATTTACGGTCACGATTTTTAACACACGACACATTGCAGACGATATGTCGTTCGTTCTGTTATTCAGAAAGGTAGTAACCCCTTTAAAAAAAAAAATGTTTATTACACACAATTCCAAATGCGGTAATACGAGCGCGCTGTAGTTTGAAAGAGGATTTTGTGACAAGGACTGAAAAAGGAATGCTGAAATGGTTTGGACACGTGGAGGGAATGAGTGAAGAAAGAATGACGCATCAAATATAAGGCAAGTGTGTGTGGGCAAGTCGGTCGCGGGAGACCTCGTAGAACATTCGTCGACCAAATTGGGGACGTTTTGAGAAAAGGAGAGGTCCGAAGCACCCGCAACCGACGAGCATGTATAAAAAGAGTAATGAATGTAGAGGAAGCGCGTGAGGTTTGTAAGGATAGAAGCAAATGGCATTCTATTGTCTCTGCCTACCCCGACGCACAATACAATAATTAATGAAACAGTGGGAAAGATACATGAAATAGACATGGTGATTTGGACTTTAAAGTTAAGACGTTTATTGGGATAGAAGACCGGCGATTGACTGACTAAGCACTGCCCTTTCTCCCGTAAGGTCTTGGCGTATAGGTATACTTAGTCACCAAAATATTGACTAATCATAATTAAATGCTTAATCAACCTTATGCCCTAAATTTTAAGGTTTTAAATTTTAATAGTTCGTTACTTCAATGACATGTCATGGTCTCTAGTTTCTGAATGACGATCACAAACCTTGCCCATCCTTGTTTCGAACAACCACTTATTCGTCACTAGAAAAAGTTGCGACTACCTAATATTTGAAAAACTAACACGACTTAAAACAATGGTGTCCAAACAATACTAACAGTCCATACAAATATATTTTCGCATTTTTATCGTGTGTCGTGTCGGGTCGTCAACAAATACATAACCGAAAGAAAAACACGAATTGTCTAATGGTTAATTTAATTTAATACTTTAAACAAACATCCAATAAAGAAAATATAACACTTTAGGTATTCAATCAATTTCAAAAATAATATAAATTGTTGAAAACGTTGTATTACCATATAGAGTAAGAAAAAAAATTAAATACTCAAAATTTTTGATGTATATTATATAGATGTTGTCCGCTTCTCAGAAATACCAAATTTATCGTACTACAATAATCATTATATTCGATTGCCATCTTACAACTCTATTGCGTATCTGTGGATGGAATAGAATAATATTAAAATAGCGATACAAAAATAGGTGTTGATCGTAAACGGATGAAAATTTGAAGTTGTATGTATTTTTTAATGGTGAATCATAATAAAATAAATAAATGTAAAAAAAAATATTTAGGGGTGGGTGACCCTTATCATTTATGAGTACGAAAATGTTGGATTGTTAGATTGTTAGATGTTGGCCGATTCTCAGACCTACCCGATATACACACAAATTTTCAAACAGATTGGTTTAGCCGTTTTGGAGGTGTTTGGGAAAGCACCGCGACACGAGAATTTTAGTGTATCACAAAATCTTTTAGTTTCGACAACAAACAACAGCACACAGTCGTAACTGGTAAGTTGGAATTATCGTACTACAATGACAAAGTTACCGTATAACTTAGAAGTTTTTACTAAAGTTCTTTAAAGCGTTATTCATATTGTACCTACTATAATTATTTAATGATTATACTTAATAAGTAGTATTACGATCTGTTAAGTACAAGTCTTATATTAGAATTCAAGGTTACTTTTTATGATGTTATATTTGTATCGTATATATTTATTGTTCGTCTGTGATGCACTTGTTTAGATACAGATATTGAAAACTTCAACACCGCGAAGAAAATTTTATATTTTGCCTTCCAGTCAAAAAACTTTTATTTCTCGAAGCCACGGTTTATTCATATTACCTTCCCCCAATACTCGGAAAAACAACATGCAACAAAAAAGGATGGTAGGTACATAAAGAAATTATTTATGGTAAAAAGCATAATAATAATCACATCATCATTTCAGCCGGAAGACGTCCACTGCTGGACAGAGGCCTCCCTCAAAGATCGCCACGACGATCGGTCCTGCGCTGCCCTCATCCAACGTATTCCCGAAATAATAATAAATAAACTGAAATAATCACAAATATTTATAAATAACCTAAAACTTTATATTACAATTTCAAACTGCGGCAAGGAGACTGCAGACGTGTTTTAAAGAAAGAACGTTATTTCTTTCACGAGAATGCAATAACACACTCAAAGCAGTTTTCTAATTGCATTCTGGCTGTATCTTGAAAAATGGCTGTCTTCCAGCTTCGAGTTGGTACTCCCAGCTGATATTACTTTATCCATGTGACGTTGGATTAAATATATGTATTCATTATTCCGCTTTCCAACTACATAACACAGATAAAAACATTTCTTTGTTATAGATATTTAAGGAAAACTAAAAATGTCACTTTAAAAATGTTTACATGCAGAAAAAAAATTGGTTCTTTTATGTCAATACGAGACGAGACGAGCAGGACGTTCAACTGATGGTAATTAATACGCCCTGCCCATTATAATGCAGTGCCTTTGAGGATTCTTGAAAAATCCAAATCTGTGAGCGGCACTACAATTGCGCTCGTCACCTTGAGACATAAGATGTTAAGTCTCATTTGCCCAGTAATTACACTAGCTACGGCGCCCTTTAGACCGAAACACAGGAATGCTTAAACACATTAATGCTTCACGACAGAAATAGGCACCGTTGTGGTACCCATAATCTAGCCGGCATCCTGTGCAAAGGGAGCCTCCCACTGGTAATTTTTATTCAGTTTATACATCAAGTAACTGAATATGTTTTTTATTGTAATGTAATAATTGTAGTTTGGATACAAATATATATTTAAAGTAAAGCAAAACGAAAAGTCAAAAGTAAGAATCTTCTACAACAATTTAAATTTGCGTCGATGGACAAACTCGCGGTTAGTTTAGGTTTATACATACGGCTAGTACATTCTATGCATAATAAAATTGCCGTGCCGTTTGTAAAAAAGTTTTTTGAATTTTTTCTTTTTTCACTTTTGATTAGGAAAGTAATAAATAGTCCAAGGTTATAATAACAAGTACTGCATTTTCGTTTGAATTGAATTACAGATCTTACAGAATATAGTAATAGTTGTTAATACAGTCAAGTGCCTTTTCGTGTTTATGACGTGTTGGTGTTGGTGTTGACGGTGAACAAATATTTGCTCCGTGTTAGTTTAGGATGTTCCATTGTGTCTTGAATGAATGATTTAAATACGCGATAGACCCATATTCAAATGATATCACATTCAAAGGTTTCACAATAAAAGGAACAAACGCGGCCATGTTGCTCTCCTTTGACATGTATCTGCGAGTGACCGTTACAATAACAGTATCAACTATAATAGTTTCATAGGTAATTTTCTTTTGCCCTCACCTCGGCAGTAATAAATAGCTATAAAGAAAAACGATAATAACCTTTTTTCCAATTTAATTACGTATCAAATTCGAATCTCTCACAGGTATGTTAAAATTTTAAAGTAAGCTAGTATTACAAACGACTTACTGTGTTAAATTTTATACTGTCTGTATGTAACCACGTGTTTACAAGGTAACGTGGGCCAGACTGAATGCATTTTACCTGTAAAATGTAATTTACGCTTAAAACAAAGCTATGATGGAATTACTTTGTTGTTTTAAAAGTGGTTTGTAAAAACAGTCATCATAACGCTACGAGGATCGATTATTGAAACGCTTAATACAGGAAATACATTGATATCAATTTCTGCTCGAAATATCAGTCGAATTCCAGAAAGTAGTAGAACAATTTGCAAATAATTTCTTGTAGACAACAATTTTCCTTTATAGTGTCACAAGTTCTTTATAACACGATACCCTGTATTAGTACATTGTTTACCAAATGATGAAAGTTTTAGTTCTGCTGAATGATAGATTATAAGTATGAGGATAACAAAAACAAATTGTTTTTTTTTTTTATTTTAGCAAATTAACTTCAAGTATCCATTTACCATGACGACAACAAAAGAACGCAAAAAGTTATTGAAAGTATATTTGAATGAATAAATGAAAACTTTATTAATAACAAAAACAAACCACACCGAATAATACAAGTAAGAAAGGCTTACAGAGGCAAAAAAAAAGAACTAATAAAATAAGCAAATAGTATAAGACTTGTGCACACAATTTGTGAGCAGATACTTTATAATTCAAATAGACAAAAGAATAAGGTTTTTAACTTTTTTCCGGAGAGTTTCAACAGTCTTGAATTTGACAAATTCATAGAGAAATACCGGTTAGTTTGTATGTAAATTAAAACAGAATTAACAAATACAGAACGCGTAATGAATTTTCATACAGGTTTTCCGCCCCCATATTTGTACGTAATAAATGAGGCACTTTCCGCTCAGTTGTCATATCAATATAACTACACATTCCGAGAAGGTGGATATAAAAAGGAATAAGGTATTTTCAGGCTTCCTGTGTGTATAACAATCTAAATAGATGTGTCACATTATATAATATATGGGATACTTATTTGCGGCCGGTATAATTGTTATTCCTATATTATCTTTCATTTTATTTTTATGTATGCATGAGTTCGTACTTAATGTTTGCACTTCTAGCTAATCGGAACTATTTGAATTTCGAATGCTATATTATTTGCAACGTTGCAACCTTCTTAGTAATAAAAAAAAACAATTGGCGGGAAATTATTTGTCAATTGATTTTTTTCACACATCAAAGTTCTACGTAAGCAACGAAAATGGAATTAAGTCGAAAAGATTTTACAACGATGATTTTTATGATTTTAGAAGTTCTCTCTCTCCGTAAGACTGTGCCGCTCGTCTCCAAAATGCTTTTGGGAGAGTACCTTGCTTTAGCACCGTGAGACGATGATTTTTTCGGGTTTCTTTAGATGACGAATATCGTGAAGGGCGGCCTTCAACTGCCGTCAACGAAAATAATGTGACTACTGTTAAGCGGCTAATTGAATAAAACCCGTGGATTACTAATGAGACAATTCGAGGACTATTGGGGATTGGTATGAGCCTAATTCAGAAAATTTTACACGAAGAATTGAAAGTTAGGAAACTTTGTTATCGTTGGTTCCCTCATGGAGTGACACCAGAGCAGAAGCTGGATCGCGTGGAATTGTGCTCACAGATGCTAATGAAGTACGACCACGGAGATTCTAATGCTGTTTATAACACTGTCACAGGAGACGAAATGTGGATTGTTTTGAACCCGAAAAAAACAGCAATCTTGTGAATGGGTGTTTGAAAATGAGAACAGGCCAACAAAAGTGAGGCAAGGGAGAAACGTTTGTAAAAATGATCGCATTTTTTTTCTCAGCTACGGGTCCCATCTACACAATTCCACTTGAAGATCAAAAGAGTGTTAATGCCGAGTGGTATTCTACCATTTTCTTTACCCAGGTTGTTAAAAGGAGTTCCCGAAAGACGACCAAAAAGCCGCGTTCTACCACATCATGACAACGCTTCTTCACACGCGGCCAACAAAACTAAGTCATTTAAAGTTTCCGAAAAAGTGCAACTCGTCACCCATCCTGCACATAGCCTCGATCTAGCACCCTGTGATTTCTGTAATTTCCCGTAATTAAAGATTTGATGAGAGGTTTCACCTTTATCAATTCCGAAGGGGCAGTGATAGCGTTAAATGAGCACGTAGAAAACATGTCTTCAGATCTGTGGTCCTCCTGTTTTTAAAAATGGTTCGATCGCATGAAAAAATATTTAAAATGTAAATAAACTAGAGTAATTTGAAAAGCAATAAATATATTTTTGTAATAAAATGTTTTTTTTTTAAGTTACGCAAAACTTTTATTAGTGTGACCTACGTAGACTTAAAGTTTCAGGTACTGAGGTGCAGGTAATTTTTCCGAGTTATGGGGTAATATGAACGATTACGTGGATTTTGTGAACACAAGGCGAAATATGAACATTTCTTCGCGTTGTGGAAGTTTTCAATATATGTATCTATACAAATACATCACAGACGAACATTATATATGACAGAAACATAACATATAATACAAAAGATTCTTAAGATTTTTTTAAACGTAGGTCAAAACGAGATACAAAAAATATAAACATAAATAGCATGGCCTGCAATATAACACACTCCCTCAATACCTACACGTCATGTAAAAAAGGAAGGGTCACCGGCCAATGCCACAGCGCTTCCAGTTTTTTTTTTCAATTCTTGGGAGATTTATAACTGAGGCCGCAACGTGTAATATGCACTTCGAAGATCAAATATATTATGTCGTTAACATTATACGTATATATTTTAAATTGAATGTAGTGTCGGTATGTTAGATCAAAAAAAGGTTCAACCTTGTCCATTTGTCAGCAATAATATTATAAAACGATACCTAACCTAATGAAAACTTAACTAACATAGCTGTATTTACAACTTACTAGATATGTAGCTTTATACGATCAAACTAGGTGGCTGATAAAGACTGAAGTCTTGACCCGTTAACTTATTTATGCCAACATCCCATTGTCTTTGTTCTAATTTGTACAGAATTTAAAGGACTTTTATTCTATTATAAGTTCAAAGGAAAAAAGCAATTCTTTAAAACAAAATAAGGCGAGAAATCGAATGAGGTCGTGTAGATTTCGTCGTTGCTCTATATGGAACGGTGGTGTCATATTACGTTCCTCCAATTTTTACATATTATAGAACTGCGATATAGCTATTATTAATATTACACAGAATGTGTAAATCTTACAACAATCGTTTTCTTGACATCGACATATTTTCGTGCTCCCCTGCTGTGTTCAGACACAGTTTAGAATTAAAATTAAAATCGTTCTTATCGTTGCCCCAAGTTTAATTAATATCATTTGTCTTTGATCTTTTGTATCAATGCGCATAATCAAAATGTTACTTTTTTTTTTATGGAATAGGAGGACAAACGAGCGTACGGGTCACCTGGTGTTAAGTGATCACCGCCGCCCACACTCTCCTGCAACACCAGAGGAATCACAAGAGCGTTGCCGGCCTTTAAGGAAGGTGTACGCGCTTTTCTTGAAGGTACCCATGTCGTATCGTCCCGGAAACACCGCACAAGGAAGCTCATTCCACAGCTTCGTGGTACGACGAAGAAAGCTCCTTGAAAACCGCACTGTGGAGGACCGCCACACATTCAGATGGTGGGATGATATCGTAACTTGTGGCGTGTGGTGCGAAGGTGAAATTCGGCGGCAGGAATCAGGTTGAACAGCTCTTCGGAACACTCCCCGTGATAAATGCGGTAGAAGACACACAATGAAGCGACGTCTCTACGCAACGCCAAGTGATCCAGCCGTTCACAGAGTACTGGGTCCGCGACAATTCGAGCTGCTCTGCGTTGCACGCGGTCAAATGGATCGAGCTGATACTGGGGTGCGCCAGATCAGAGATGACAGCAATACTCCATGTGAGGCCGGACCTGCGCTTTGTAGAGCGCTAGAATGTGGGCCGGCTTGAAGTATTGCCGTGCTCTATTTATGACGCCCAGTTTCTTTTTCCTTTCTTTCTTTTCTTTTACTTCTGTGAATGTTTGCGTTTGTAACTGTATACCTTGATTTTTCTTTTTGTTATTATTGTATTTGTGAAACATATGTTAGGACGCATCTATATTTATATTTTGTATCTCTTTTCTATATTGTACAGTTCTTGTGATGTGTTTGTTATGTTTCCTTGTAATAATAAATAAATAAATATAATTTATTGTGAAGTAGGTGAAAATAAACTTTCTTAGCACATTTAGCACGTCATTCACAATACCTACTTGACAAAACCTCACACTTTTCTAGTATTAGATATAGTGCCATCTATCGAGCCTATGCATCATTAAAATGTTCTTCACGTACGCAAAGAATTCAATACGAATTAAACCAGTTACAGGTGTCGCTATTACCGAAAATGTCCTTATAATCTCTATTACAATAATTTCGTGTCTCGTTGTTTGTCCGCATTGAATTTTGCACACTGTGTGCCATTTGATCCAACTTGAGAGATAGGATAATTTTTATTTCGAATTTCGAAAGTTTTTAAATTTCAAATTTTTATTCTGTTGGAATAACTTTATGAGATAAATTTTGAAGCACAGACAGTTCTGCCGTGACATTATTTCATTATAATTGTAATAATTGAACTTTTTAAATAATTATTTCATAATTAACAAACACATGAGGATACTAAAAACATTATATATATTAATATGAGAAGACGGCACACTAGCCAAGATGATTGCGTGCTAGCTGTGTATTCTAAAAATTTCTTTATTTTTCCCTTTTACTACGATAAGAGAAATTTTCTCTCGCTACTATTTAAGATCTCTTCCATAAGAAAATTAATTGTCATACCCAGAATGGCACGCAGGTGACCCTCTAGGGTCTGCAGCACGGTCATCTTGATTTCCTTGACTGATTTCCCGAGGAACTGCTCGCAGGCCGTGGTGAGGAGTTCGTCTTCGTTCATGATCTTGCACTGGGCCACGCCGGTCACTGTCAGCGGCACACCCTGGGCTGTCTCCACGTACTCGCACATTGGATTCAGCGTCATCACCTACATTATTATCATATGATTCATGGATCACTTGGCGTAGAAGACATACTACCGCATTTATCAAGGGGGGTGTTCCGAAGAGCTGTTTAACTTGATTCCTGCCGCCGACTTCCATCTTCGCACGAAACGCCACAAGTTAGGATATCATTCATACCATCTGGATGTGTGGCGGTCCTCCACAGTGCGGTTTTCAAGGAGCTTTCTTCCACGTACTACAAAGCTGTGTGACATGAGCTTCCTTGTGCGGTGTTTCGGGGACGATGCGACATGGGTACCTTCAAAAAAAGCGCGTGCACCTTCCTTATAGGCCGGCAACGCTCCTGTGATTCCTCTGGTGTTGCAAGAGAATGTGGGCGGCGGTGATTACTTAACACAAGGTGACTCGTACGCTCGTTACTCCTCCTATTCCTAAAAAAAATAAAGGTAACAGCAAACTGTAACAGAGAGCCTGGCACAGCCACTTTGTGGAATCAATTACCAGCTGTGGTTTTCCCGAACAGATACGACTTAGAGACCTTCAAGAAAAAAGCATACTCCCACCTTAAAGGGCGGCAACGCATTTCTTGACACACCTCTTATTGCGGATGTCCATGGGCGGTTGCCTCACCTCTTCCCATGCCGTGAACCTCTTGCCCGTTTGCCCCCTCTTATATAAAAAAAATATGACCACAGACAAACTTCTGCTGCTATTTATTTATGTTTAGTATGGTCGAACCAACGTGCGCCCGCGCTAAGGCTACTGTAAATATGTTAAAATCACACTCCTACTTAGTTTCTTTTAATTTCGGTAAATACTTACTGTTGTTATTGTCTATTGATACAGGAGTCATACAGTGTAAATTGACATATAGCAAGTCTCATTTCAATAAACAATATTTCCTCCACGTCTCATCATCATCTCAGTCTCTTACATCATGATCAATCTCGTTCTAATAAAAACTTTTTTTTTAAATACTGATTCTATACCCTACTAGTGTATCATCGATGTATTTTACTGAGGGCATCTCAAGAAGTCTTACGGCCGTTCCCAATATTCAGTCTATCTCCGGTTGTGGCCTACTTGAGATAAAAATCGTAACTATCGACTTTTCTGTCCCAATAAACTTATCGACGGTATCTCACCTTATCCGTACACGCTGTCTGTCAATGGGAGGACGTATAGCTTACCAGCAGTAGAAGTTTGTATGGAAATTGCAATTCACGCGTCCCAATACGAGGCGATAAGAATGATTTATCGGGTATATTGGGACAACTTCAGATAATTGACAGCTAATTACTGACAGTAGAAGGTAGTAATCTATCTGTAGATAGTATAGTAGACTGCGCCATCATAACAATATCTTCAATGCGACTCTACCCACCTCTAGTGATATTCGCTGAACATCCGTGACCAGCCACCACGCCCAAGCCCAGCCGCCCACTATCGTTCGTTTCTGCAGGGAGCCAAAACATCCACCTGCGAAATAAGAACCGTATCAATATCCAATAATATTTATTCAAATTATATTAACGCTTATACAGTTCCTAATTTAAACATATTTTCTTCGAAGATACAAAATTAAAATTAGGGTACTATTATTGACTACTTATGAAATGAAACTTAACAAGTTTAATTTAACTTTTACCCTTGGGAGGCTCGCACAGAATGCTGGCTAGATTATGGGTACCACAACGGCGCCTATTTCTGCCGTGAAGTAGTAATGTGTAAACATTACTGTTTTTCGATCTGAAGAGCGCCGTAGCTAGTAAAATTACTGGGCAAATGAGACTTAACATCTAATGTCTCAAGGTGACGACCCCAATTGTGGCGCCGCTAAAATTTTTGGGTTTTTCAAGAATCCTCAGCGGCACTGCATTGTAATGGGCAAGGCGTATCAATTACCATCAGCTGAACGTCTTGATCGTCTCGTCCCATATTTTCATAAAAAAATACTTATTACTTATTCACTTTTTCTCATAAATTTAATTTGATTTGCAAAGAAAAATAAGGAATTCGTTTTTAAGTGATATCCCTCACTTCTGGGATTAATTATACAACCTTGACGGTTGGCTCAGTTGGTAAGAGCAGTCGGATGGAACCCGAGAGGTCGCGGGTTCAAGTCCCGCATAGTTCATAAATTTTAGTTACTAATTTAATTTACAAGAAAAATAAGGTCTAAAACCCGCTAATATACAAGATAGACACTCATTTGATATAGCACCGCCTGCGGCCTCTATTGCTTGGGTATAAGATTAAAAATAGACCTAAAACTGGTCGAGGCGCAAAACAAAAACAAGACCTCCCCTTTCACCGCGGGTGAGACAGTATTCCATGCGCCGGAGTTTCTGTTAGTCGCTCGAACACGGTGATCGCCGGAGCGTGACGGTACGCACTCTAATGAGACTGGCTGGCATTGTCGTGTGGAATTCGAAAAATATTGCAGTTTTCTTGATTTCAATGAGGGCTAACACTCACTGTGCTATGTTAGATGTGATGCGGATTCGTGAAAGTAATTGACGGTGAGTCATTATCTTTATATATATAAATCCAGTGTCCTGATGTTTATTTCCAGTGAACTCCTAAACGAATAATTTTAATGGGGATTTCTTCATGGAGTGCAGTTTAGTCCAACTCGAGGAATAGGATAGTTTTTATTTCGATTTGGGAACCATAATTATTTTTATTTCCAATATTTGTTTTGTATATGGACATATTTTCTATGCGAGAATTTATTAACGCACGCTTTGACAGTTTTGCTGTGAAATAATTTTATTTTAACACTAGCTGTGCCCCGCGGTTTCACCCGCGTTTTTCTCGTCTCCGTGGAAATACTGAGATAAAATATTGCCTATATTATAGCCTGTACATCATTTTGTTCTATTGTCAATAGATTTGCAGCGCACGCAAAAATAGGTTTTCGATTTTACACCTTGTGCTACAAAATAGCAATTTTATTACGGATCCCTAATTTTGAAAAAAAAAACATAGCCTATAGCCTTCCTCGATAAATGGACTACCCAACACTGAAAGAATCATTCAAATCGGACCAGTAGTACCAGAGATTAGCGCGTTCAAACAAACAAACAAACACTGCAGCTTTATAATATTATATAGTATAGATATTTTTTTTAGCAGTTTGTTTACGAATAAAAATAGTATAAATGTTTGATAATGAATGAATAATTGATGCCTTTGGTATTATTGTTGATATCAATCAAGCTTTAGCTCTGAGAGTGACAAAGGGACGCAAGAAACTCTACTAATATTATTTTATTGCGTTATTTTAAGAGGAATACCAATTAGACAATATTATTGATATATGCTTCAGAATAGATAATTAAAATGTCATCACAGGTTATCCGATCGTTTAAGAATTGCTGTTGAATAAATACAGCAGAGCCCTTATTTACCTCCAAAATGTAATTCGTTAATAACGCCTGAACAGCGGCAGCGTCATTATTATAAAAGTGTATACATTTACCCTTAAGGCTATAATGAATCTTTTTGTGCATACTATTGGGCCTAGAATCTGTAAAAAAAACTCCTTATTTCTAGTGACAAAGTGTGAAAACCGTGACGATATCGTTAAAATCATCGTAGACATACTGACAATGAGCACTCAAAATTTCTTTAAATTGTCCTTTGAGGTCTCTTGATTATTGTAGATAGTCATATCTATAACCAAGCTATATTAAAATAAGCAGAAAATACTAATTGGGCCGTAGCGAATGTGTTTTTATTTGTAAATCTTAAAACCCGACATCATATGCGTATTCAAAACTTAACGTTCTCTGTTGAAGAGTTTCCTTTCTCGAGAAAAGACATCCAGTAGTCCTTTCAGGTCATGCATTGTCATTAAAACTGAAAGACCATGTATAAATCAGCTATGTAGGATGTGAGTAGCGGGTCTTATTCAAACTGCAAGATTAGAACAATACAAACGTTACAGGTTTAAAATAAAATGATTAGAAAAAACATGACTTTGAAGCTAACTATATTTATTAAAAAAATAAAAATTGTCTATACGAAAATTATCTTCCAAAGTAAGTTGTTTATAATTCTATGTGGGAAGAACATAACATCGATAATACTATAGTAAGTTAAATTTTAATGATTGTAATTGGAATTTCATTGATCACCTGTTGCAGTTTTGCAGTTGCATGTTTTTATGAACGTGATAGCTTTGAAATTTTGCAGTGAAACGTCTTTTGGGGTGGTGTCAATTGAATATTATGAATAGAAAAAGAGACAAGTATAAATGTGTTTATAGGGTTTAGGCTGTGAGTCTCACAATTATTGCGAATGCGACACCTCGATAAAGCTAATATATACTTACGCTAAAAAAAAAGGACTGACTGAGCACAAAATCAAAAAAAAAATTAAGGCTTTTTTGTCAAAGAAGGTTACTGTAGTATTAAAGATTAAATCATAATATTATAATGGTTTTTGTCTGCTTATATAATCGTATAGTATTATATTAGGAAGCCTAAGCAATTTCGTTAACATCACTTAAAAGATAGGCTGGGAGTTTCTTCTCAGCACTTCTCCCTGTGTCAAAGCCTCTCTCTCTCTGACGTAGCTTGGTGACGTTTACCAAGTATTGTTGCAGTATGTTATGCTATTGTCACTCCCTGTGCTAAATAAATATATTTCTATTCTGTTTTATTCAACTCATGCACTAGCGTTAGGTAACTACATCGCATTCGACGACGAAGGTGAGGTCCCTTTTTCCCACCGGCCGGCACTCGTCACCTAGTCGTGGCTCAGTGATCCATAAATAAGATTTTAATATCTGTATTTTACTTTTCTTTAATTCGATTCTCGTATCTGCACCATTCTCTATACCCGGTTACGCCGGAAAGGCTCTTTTGCAGGCATAGAGTAACTTCAAAAAAAAAACCAGCGATAAATGAACTGCATCCCGTTGCTTGAAACACGTTACGATTAAAAAGCTCGTCATTCCCCTTGAAAAAAAGAGAAGAAATAAGAAAGGAGATGATGCTCTGTCTTCATTTGAAGCTAAAAATATGTTGTTTATATTGTCGAACACAAAATTTGAGAAAGTAAAAAGTGATTTGCATTTTGTTCTGTTCAGTATCTGTGACTCACAAGCACTCAGACAATACAGGGAAATGTCCGGTGAACTAGAAAGTGTTTGCCGAGAAATCATTTACATAATTATTACCTTTTATACCTAGTCACCATTTCCTTTTAATAGAACTGTTCATCGAAAATTTTATATGCGAGATGGCTACTTTAAAAAAAAAGCGGGTACAACAACCTAGATGTAGGTGCGGCGACAATCACCAAAGACAATTTAAACACTACGTTTGCAATCACTTACAATCAATTTACCCTTACGTTCGTTTCTCTTACTTGTCCAAAAAAGATGATGAGAGTTGAATAAAATTAAATAATAAGAAACATAGTATTAACAATCAAATGATTTTAATTCTACTAAGACTACCGGAGGTCCGAATAAAGAAAAAGCGGAAGGACTAAGTTAGCACTAAGTTCATTTAATATTTTTTGGTTCATTCAATAGTCTTTTGAATTGTCAAATCGATTTATCATCTTTATAGCCGAAAGCTGTTCATGTTATAAATAATCTTCAAGACGTTCTTTAACACTCTAATAAATAAATCACTTATTTGTCTGTCTATTGGCCACTCAAATCTTTAGAGTTCTTTCTCTACCTTTATTTTCTCTCGATGACAATGGCCGTAGATTAACTAATTAAAAAAAACTCCGTATAATGATTTTTAATTATTGATTTTTATAGATCGTTTTAAATTTACATGACGGCTAAAGTCCTGAGAAACCTAATATCCCCAATAATCCCTTGACTTAAATACACAGAAACATTCAGAAGTAAGTACTTTAGCTTGTATCGTACCAGCATCACCAGGATAATTAAAAAAATACCGTAACATGTACAATACTTTTATAATTATACTAGCTGACCCAACAAACGTTGTATTGCCGATATTAAAATCGCGATACAAAAGTGGGTGAAAATTTGAAGTTGTATGTATTTTTTAATGCTGACTCATAATCAAAAAATTAAAAAAAAAATTCGTGTGGACCACCCTTAACATTTAGGGGGATGAAAAATAGATGTTGCCCGATTCTCAGACCTACCCAATATGCACTCAAAATTTCATGAGAATCAGTCAAGCCGTTTCGGAAGAGTTCGGTCCCGCACACCGTGACACGAGAATTTTATATATTAGATTAAGCACTCTTGATACCATTTTTAATCCATAAGATAAAAAAAACAATTATTAAAATTATTAAAAAAATCTACATTTTAAACTTGTTTTTTTAGTTTAATTTTATGTAGATTTAATACACAAGAAAACACACTATATAAAATATGACCAATTTAATTTTTTATTCAATTGCAAAACGAGTTGAGTTAAGGTGTAATAACCTTTACTTAGATCACAACCGGCGAAGTTATAGAAAGTGAATCTAGTTGTGTTCGGTGTCGGCGCAACCCGTATGGAGCTGAAGTATAAAGAAATATTGTCAACCAACTTCAAGAATGGAGGTGGTTTTCATATCATGCGTGTGTTTTCTGTCAGTTAATTTTGATTGAAATCACTAATGAACCGATTATACATTTCGTTATAATCTTTACTAACTTTGTTTGAGCGGTCGTATCGATAAAGAAGTGGTGAATGTAGTATTTTTATAAGTAGTGACTTAGATAATGAAAACCCTAAAAAAGAGTTACAAAATCTACATTACTTAAGTTAATTATTTTAGTGTTCTATTTATATATTGCTAATAGTAGCATTACCAGTATTAGATAAGATGTTCTAGCAAAATTATCGGGTAACACCTATGTAGCGTGATAGTTTAATTGTGAGAGCGACACTAACTACGACTGACTTCCGCATTAATTTTCACTATTATGTAATAGAAACATAGACACTTATTTATATAAACCATCCAAAGGCGTCCTTGGAACGGCACTTTACAGGACAGACTTGCAAATACCTTTGAGTTGACAAGCTTGTCTAGCTGAGATAACTATTTAATGTATGTCATAAACATTTATGTAAAAAAAACTATTTTCGATGTAAGGCAACACAACCTGTACTATTTTGAACAATAATTGATGGTAATTAACATAAAAATTGCATAGTATACTAATAGTATGGGACAATGCATGCGACCCTGGAGAATCCCTACTTTGGATTGGATCCGGGAATAGAATTTTCATTAGGTAGTGTAAAGAAATGAATAAATGACCAAAGGATATTTGTGAATCCAGATGCTTTTCGCGTTGACTTGAGACATGACTAGTTTCTATCCGGGAATTCTCGAGTGGAGTTTGTCAATACATTTGAGACAGTTTCCAATTTTTGGAATGTAATATACCCCGTCTCATTTTCTGTGTGTACACTAGATAAAGTGCGTGCAAATATTGATGATGATCGGTTCGGAAACAAACAAGTGAACTTACTTTAATTGCAGTTTTAATGTTAATTAGAATTTTTTAATACCATTGTACTATTCTTTTGCGCACTCGAATAACTGAGACGTGTTTCTATTCGTACGAGTTCACTCAAATTATCTTATACCAATAAAATGGTGTCATTTAAAAAAACGTGGAAGGATCTATTACAATGAGTCGCTCTAGCAGGTATTACTTCTTCAAATGAGGATATGATCTATGTTTTTGGTAACTTTTAGCTGTTAATCAGTTATCAACATATTATTGATTCTGTAAGGACTCAAACCTACTCGAATGCTAGACTCGGATGTATAATGGACACTCCAAGTGAACTCCTGGAGTGATAACCATATCCTAAAACAGGCAGCAAAAACATTTTAAATCGTTCGTACAAAATCCATGTCAACGAAAATAGGTGACCGTTACGAAGCAAAGCGAAGCGTAAGGAAAGTGATAACGGTACCAGCGTATATAATCACGGAACGCGTGCGCATGCGCCGGCTCACGTTGTACCTGCCAACATTTAACACCGGAAACAGACTTAGTACGTTAAATCAAGTGACTCCTTATTGACTCACAAATGATAATTACAACAGAATAATACCTGTTACAACTACTTTCAACCGAAAAAAGGCGAATTTAAGCGATCTTATATGCAAAATAAAAAACCGTCAGAAAAGGTGTTTCGCAAGGTTGCATGTTTTTGTCCCATACTGTTTCTATATCATGAACATGAAATTACATTAGGTTCCATCATTCATTTTTGCCATACAAATAACAGTACAAGTTTGTTGTACATTTTCGTGATACATAAAAAAAAAGGAAAGGAAAGCCTCCTACGACTACTGTAATATCAGACAAGCATATCTCCAAAGCTATTGCAGGCCGGTCCCCAAAAGGATTATTATATACCTAAACCCTTCAAATTCAAATTAAATTCAAATTCAAATATTTTAATTCAAAATAGGATGTCACATCACTTATTGAAAGTCAAAAACTACCACCCATTCCAAAGTGAATGCCTCAGACTTGAGAAGAACGGGAGCAACAAACTCAGCGGGCTTTTTTTTTCATCGAAAAAAATATGTTTACAAAGTAATACTGTACAATTAAACTTATTATTTAATAGCGTGACGGCGATCACTCCATTCCCAATCTGTGGTATGATTAAGAAAGTCATTTATGTTATAATAACCTTAACGTTTTAGAACAATTCTTTTGAATAACTTAGGGGTTGAATTTTGGTAAATGCTAAAATACGTAACTCATTATTTTAGTCTTATTCAAATCACGATATTTCATGCAAATGTATCCATAATATTAGTATGTATGTATATTAGGGGTTCTAGACCCAGCGGTTTCAGCTGTGCGTTGAACGATCAGTCAGTCAGTTTCTGCTTTTTTATGTATTAAATAGATTTCTTGATTCCATTGCATAAAAGTGAAATTCACTGCGGAAGTCAGGCGTAAGTAGTTAGTCTTGCTCGAGCGACAAATTTATCAAACCACACAAGAAGCTTATCCACCGCAAAGTTGAGTTACTTGTACATAGTTTAAAGAAATTTCAACATCTCCACAATGGATAAACCATCATAATATCTACAAATTGTAAAATACTGATATACCACTTTCACAACTTTTGATCATATAGGTAGGATTTGTAATAAACATATATGCATCAGATGACCCTGAGAGACGTTTGTAGTCTAAAACATTTTTTTGTAATGTTTCAGAGAAAATGAGTGCTATAGTAAATGTAGCTGCGGACGTGATAACTGGCTCAGCTATAGCGGCTGAAGTTACGCAGGTAATCATATTATTATTAGAATTAGTCCCACATTATAACACAATTATCCACTGATCGTATTAGTACCACTGCAATGTCCATCTGTTCGTCTGTTAGCCGTCTCTGTTTCATAAATTGCATTGTTAGCTGTTATTTATGAGAAGAAGTAACGAAACGAGCGGACGTTTATCCGATGGCAAGTGATACGCCCTACCCACTACTATACAGTGACGCTCGGGATAATTGGAAAACTAAAAATTCTGAGCGGTATCGAAATTGCGGTCGTCATCTTGTTGACCACAACTTGTTAAGTCTAATTTTACTATCTACGGCGCTCTTCAAATCAAAATACGAATAATGCTTGCACGTTACTGCTAAGTGGCAGAAATGCCGCAGCTGTGGTACCCATTAAGCCGGCATCTTGTAAAAAGCAGCCCTCCACTGGTGTATTACTATTGCCGCAATAACAAAAAAAACCAAGATGGTAAACTCATAATGGCGGCTATGCCAAAAAATGTTTATTTGTAAAATAACTTGACTTAAAGACTGATGGACAGCAGAGTATTCGTAATAGGGTTTCCATTAGCAACACTTCAGTCATAACAAGCATAACATTAACAATAATTCGTAAAGCATGACAATACGACCTACTACGGACCGTAACCATAACCGAGAGTATATAATAATATGAAATGGCATCGAAAGACAACATGAGTGGTCGTGTCGTAAGCTTTCCTAAAAACTACGCCTTGCAGTTAAAGTATGCATTGTATGGTAAAAGAGTAGTTTGACCTTTTGTATCATCGTACGACACACAAAGAGTCATCCTTACCATCTGGGTGTGAAGCGTTCCTTTTCAGTGTGTTTTCAATTTCTTCCACCTGACAATATTAGTAGGCCTTCAAAAAAGTGCACGCACCTAGAACGCTCATGTGATTCTTCCGGTGTTGCAATTGTGTTTGGGCGGTGTTTAGTGGTCCGTATGCTCATTTTAGTTTTCACTTCATAAACAACACTAATTTCATCAATCACATTTCAGGTAGCATGGTTCATACCGATGCTGGTAGCCGCGATAGCTTACTACCAATTCGACCAGACCGATCCAGAGGGCAGGCCAGCCGATGTCACAGAGGACGAGATGCTGCCCGAGTACGACTTTATCGTCGTCGGAGCTGGTTCTGCCGGTAAGTGAGACTTAACATCCTCTACTCGAATAGACGTACCAGCTTGTCTCGAATTATAGTTGTTAGTGTTTCACCTTAAGGGTAATAAGCGTTATCCAAATGTTTAAAGTTTTCTCAAGTGTTAATTCTGCCAATATATTGGCGAAATAAAAACTTAAAATATTTGGATAACTATAGATTTCCGCAAAGTAACGCCTACTTCAAGAAATTTTCTAGGATTACGTTTTCAGTGGGACTGATGATAACGTGATGACTGAAGTGATCCGTGAGCCACGAAATGTCGGGTTAAGTAAATCATAATAAAAATGTAACTTTAACGCAAAAACCTAACGTAGAAATACAGTTACATGTTTACACGCATTTTAATCCTTTAAAAGTTAGTTAAATAAATGTATAACATCCGCGTTAGTAAACGAAATGCTTATTATTATGAAATTGGAGCACAAATGAGTTGGAAGATTCCTTGTGGATGAGTGGTTACCCACGTCATCGTAAGGCATGTACGATGGGTGTACACGCTATATAAAAGATAATCGTATATCGTAATCGATAAAGTACAATATATTATTAGCGCATTTATTATGAAGCAACCTTTTTGTAATTCGATCTTCTAACGTAAACTAAGACATCCGATTTACTTGAAAATACGCAAACATATTAAAAACTCTAAAGTAATAAAAATATTGTAGTGTTATTGGTGAATAGACAAAAAATCAGAGGCGATCTTTAAAAATACTATTGATACTGTTTTAATAATAAAAATAAGAAAAAATATATCTACTATAAAAAAAACAGTTAGGTCCAAGTACTGTACCATTCTATAAGATAAAATGTATACTTTGTTTCTATGTAAAAGAATTTTTGAATACTTTTGTAAAATAAACTTTTAATTTGCGTGGCACCATTTCAAATTCGTTTTTTTGTAGCGTTACTTGGATGTTCCAAAATTTCGGTTGTTTAACTATTTAGAAGCAAGAACAATTACAATTTTACTAGTGTAATTACTGTCCAAAAGAATTTGGTTTCTCAAGAATCCTGAGCGGCACTGCATTATAATGAACAGGGCGTCTCAATTACTACTAGTCCTGAGCATCTCGTCCCCTATTGTCATAAAATAATGTGGTAGTATAGAATTATATTGATAACTCGTAAATAATACTACCTCATATCCATGACTTTAAGTTAATAATTGAGGTTTTTGGGAAAAAAACATAGATTGACAATGTAAGTAGGAATAATGTTTATAAAAATGTTATACTAAGCTTTTTGCAAACGTATGTAAAATGCCACTCTTTTTGGACGCATTACGAGGGGCACACTGAAATTATCGGGAATAGAATATTTCCGATTGAGTAACAATAAAATAATATAATTTTTTAGAATTTGAGTACTGGCCTCTTAGAACCTTAATAACATTCATACAATCAAAAAAAAAGTTCAATAACAAAAACTATGTTGGTTTAAAGTTGACACGTCGTTTACAGAAATGAACATTTCCGTGCCATAATTTATCACTATTTTCGTCGCGGCTTATCTAAAGATAAATGTCTCAGCGAACTTGTTTCGATTTATGATGTTAAAGCGACCGAGTCAAACGACAATATACCGCTGGTATGCCGAGTTCCGACGGGGTCGTGTGTCGCTCAGCAATGTTTCTTCTGCGGATCGACCAAGAACAGCTGTCACGCCTGAAAACATCGCAGCTGTTCGAACTATTATATTAGATGACCGTGACGTACGAGCAGATTCAGGCTGTTATCAGTATCGGAATAAGTGCAATTCAGTCGATATTACATAATGAACTTTGTGTAAGAAAGCTAGTTTCCCGATGGGTACCCCACAATTTGTCCGAAGAGCAAAAGGCGGCTCGTGTAGATTAGTGCCGGAATACTCTGCAACGCTTCAACGGAGGGAAGTCAAATGCCGTTTATAATATCGTCTCATGTGACGAATCATGGATTTATTCATACGAACCTGAAAGAAAACATCAGTCAGAAGTTTGGGCCTTCGGAGACGAGGTCTAACCAACGAAAGTGGTTCGCTCCCGCAGCGTGTCAAAGAAAATGTTCGCTACGTTTGTCTCGAAAAAGGGGCATGTTGCTACAATTCCTTCCTACAGGATTGCAGAACGGCTACCGCTGAGTGGTATATCACGGTTTGTTTGCCAGAAATGATAGCCGAACTCCGAAAAAATAACCCGAAACGTCAAAAAACGATTTCTTTACATTCGCTAGAATGAAAGATTTATTACGTGATCAACGGTTTGAAGACCCCGAGGCAGCTGTGGAAGCGTACAAATCAGCCATTTTGTCAATATCAACTTCAAACTGGAATTACTGTTTTAATGATTGGTTTGCACGAATGGAAAAGTGCATTAAGTTGAACGGAGAATACTTCGAAAAACAATAAAATACAATTTAGCTATACCGTGCATGTGGTTTTTCTTATTTCCGATGCCCTGAAAAAGGATACGAAGTATAGAATTTTCAAATTAATATAATAATTCTCCAAAACAATAATTTTTATTTCCACATTTCAGGAGCCGTGGTTGCAAGTCGTCTTTCAGAAATACCTCAATGGAAGGTGCTCCTGTTGGAAGCTGGAGGGGATGAAACGGAAATATCCGACGTTCCATTACTCGCCGGATACCTGCAACTTAGTAAACTCGACTGGAAATATAAAACTGAACCACAGGGCACCACTTGTTTAGGTAATTCAATAAAAAAGCTAAGCTAAGATTAGTGAGTTACATCAAAGTAGAAGTTAGCATTTATTTTTGCAATATTTAAAAAACGGTGTGTGTTTAAAACCACCCAACAAATTCGAAACTTCGTAAAGCCGATGCTAATAATATCATAAAATGATGCAAAAGTTGCAAATTAGTTTTATATTGTGTTAATTTATCAAGGGAGCGCGATACGGAGTTAAATGCGGAAGAAGTCGCAGGCAAAAGCCTTTATTGCATGCGTAAGTCATGAGATAGAATCGGACGTTGCCATAATAACAAATGAGTTGACGACCAATCTTACATAATGTTATTACGCACGGTGTTCATGGACCTCAATCGTATTACACTTACGAATTACATGAATATTCAAAGTATATGAAGCAATTATTAAAGTCGCTGTAACATATGCGAGTCTGGAATATAAAGGAAGCAAGAAAGAAAGCAAGGTGGCCACTTGTCAGCATGATGTTAATTAGTCTCATAACTAACGCTGATCTTACAGTGGAACCAACAAATGAAGCCACACACCGATGCTAAAGGATGGGCCATCTAGTGTTTTAAATTTGAAGTACCGATTATTTTAACATTAATCTCTTTAAATGACTTTATAATATCCGAGATATTAACATACTCAAATTCGAAATTATTTGAACATTTAGTAACATTTGCAGAAAGTAATGATATTGCCCTGATGTTTAGTTTAGTTTAAACATGAGTTTAAATGTTTAGTGGTAGATATGGGAATATTGGTAAAGAAATTTAATTTTCAAAAGCAACTTATAAGTTTGTTTTACCAGTTTAATTATTAATAATTTTCGAAGTAGTTTTGATTTTATAGTTAGAATTTCTTATATTATTTCTTAAGTATAAAGATATTGCTGCTTGACAAACATGTTTATATGTTTTTGAATATTTTTTTACATATTCCAGAAAGAGTGGATTATGGTTGAAAGTTTTTTCATCATAGAGGCAATAGCGCCTCATTCAACTCCTATGAATTCCAGTTGTAGCCCATTCACTAAATTTGATATCATTATTAATTGTGATGGTCTTCTATGTAAATATTTTTTTAACTACAGTATTAAATAAATTAAAAAAAATATTATATAAAACATTGGGGTTATTGTGCTCTAAAGGCATTACTTGCTATTTATTAAATAGGTAAGATTAAAACACATTCAGACGGCCCTGTGTAATTGGTACAACAGTGATGTCTTTAGTTACAATTTTCTTTGTCTGCCAATTAAATTAATTAGTTCTCCACAGTGATCTTATTCTTGTTGATTTATTAAACTTTTGCTGTTAGGTTTTATATTTGTAAAAATGTTATCTAGACAAGTAGCTGTGGTCAGTGTTATTCTAGTTCTCCATTAACAAATTACTGAGATTATATGACATGAACAGACTTTGAAACTTAGTACACATGGAGGAATGTTCTAATGGATAAATATTAAAATCTCCACAAATCAGAATCCATTTGTTGCCCTTACAAACTCTAGACAAGACTGCATTCATCACATTTTCAAAATCTTCATATGGTGATAACGGAGGTCTACCACTTACCATAAATGTTACACAAACCATTCAGAGATAATTGATGCGTTGAAACGTGATATCGAAGTTGCCAATAAAGAGAAGTCAAGCCGAAACAATCGAAAATATACTGAAAAATTTGGGTTGATCGGATTGGGTACTGCCGAGCTAGTCGTGGTGGTCATATGAATTATCACACAATATCTTGTGTTCCATTCCTAAATGACAAAGTTCAACCTTTCCAATAAAACAATTAAAACTTGAAAAAATAATCAGATTTTTTTTATAGCCGATTCAAATTTAAATGGCCCATTTAAAGTAGCGCACGTCTTACATGTTGCGTTAGATAATAAATTCGTAAGCAAACAATGAAATAATTTTGAGTGCGGTAAAATATTGGGATGATATACCAGTGGGAGGCTCATTTGCACAGGATGCCGGCTAGATTATGGGTACCACAACAGCGCCTATTTTTGCCGGGAACCAGTACTGTGTAAGCATTATTGTGTTTCGGTTTGAAGGGCGTGAAATTACTGGGCAAATGAGACTTAGCATCTTATGTCTCAAGGTGACGAGCGCAATTGTAATGCCGCTCAGAATTTTCGGGATATTCAATCATCTCGAGCGGTGCTGCCATTGTAATAATGGGCAGGGCGTGTCAATTACCATCAGCTGAACGCCTTGCTCGTCTCGTCCCTAAATTGCACAGGTGTATAACAGTTCCTCTTTTTTGATGTTAAAAATAAATATCTTTAAAATAATTTGAAAAACATGTAAACAATGCTTAGTTAGTATTGGAAATACTATTCTATAATACTATTTAAAATACGTAAGTTTGTATAGTCAGCACAATTAATATAGGTTAAAAATAACAATCACAAAAGAAAAACCCTCAAATTGGAATTTTATTTGTAGCATCGCTAAAATTGAAATGAAAAACGACACTTCTAAAGCCTAACTTGTAGTAAACCTTGAAGCCCATAACAGTTTACCATAGCTCAGTGTTACAGGCTAGATACACTGCATTATCGTTTAATACATTTTCGGTTACTTTAAGTATAATATTATAAGCATTATTTTTTGTTTTAATTTAAGTTTGTCGTCGCGTCTTAACTAAAAGCCCCAACGAAACACCTACATGTAATGTATGGATTCGAAATTCCACAACTATATCATGTCATATCATCATTTTTTTCTAATTTTCATATTGTTTATATAGGTATCTCTTTTGTTCCTTTGAAATATTTTAATTTAAGTTAATTGTTATATTGCAGCAATGGATGGCGGTCGCTGTAACTGGCCGAGAGGTAAAGTCCTTGGCGGAAGTTCAGTCCTGAACTACATGTTGTATCTAAGAGGAAACAAAAGAGATTATGATGCTTGGGAGTCTCAAGGAAATACAGGCTGGGGATACAATAACGTTCTCTACTATTTTAAGAAGTCTGAAGATAACCAAAATCCCTTTCTCGCTAAGACGCCATATCACAGTACGGGAGGATATCTGACTGTTGCCGAAGCCCCTTATCATACACCATTAGTATCTAGTTTTATAGAATCTGGTCTGGAAATGGGATACTCAAATCGGGATATAAATGGTGAAAATCAAACTGGCTTTATGGTAGCCCAAGGCACACTAAGGCGTGGTAGCAGATGCTCAACAGCAAAAGCGTATCTGAGACCAGCAAAAGACCGCAAGAATTTACACATTGCTATGAATGCCTTCGTTACCAAAATCATGATAGATCCAACAACCAAGATAGCGTTCGGAATAGAGTTTATAAAGAATAAGATGGTACACCGAATCAGAGCTAGAAAGGAAGTTATTTTATCAGCTGGCACAATTAATTCTGCTCATTTGTTACTACTTTCCGGCATTGGACCAACAGATGAATTGGCCAAACATCGTATACCACAAATACAAAATCTACAAGTGGGAAAAAATTTGCAAGATCACATCGGTCTCGGAGGTTTAGCATTTCTAATAAACAAACCCGTTTCCATTGTAGAGCACCGATTACATACCGTAGGAACTCTTATGGAATATGCTGTGATGGGTAAGGGGCCATTAACAATCATGGGCGGAGTTGAAGGCCTAGCGTTTGTCAACACAAAGTATGCAAATGCGTCGGATGATTTTCCTGACATTGAATTTCATTTTATATCTGGTTCCACAAATTCCGACGGCGGCGACCAGCTGCGTAAAGTTCACGGATTAACCGAACAGTTTTATGATTCAGTCTTCCGTCCAATTAACAACAAGGACGTGTGGAGCATAATTCCAATGCTGCTGAGGCCAAAAAGTAAAGGTTTCATTAGGCTGCGTAGTGCGAATCCTTACGATTATCCATTCATTTTTCCGAATTATTTAACAGATGAAATGGATGTCAAAAGCTTAGTAGAAGGCGTTAAGATTGCTGTTGCTCTTTCAAGGACAAAAGCCTTCCAAAGGTATGGATCTGTTTTAAACAGTCATATATTCCCAGCGTGTTCGAGTATACCGAGATATTCGGATCCATATTGGGAGTGTATGATTAGGCAATACACTTGTACTATATATCATCCTGTGGGGACAGCTAAAATGGGGCCTTATTGGGACCGAGACGCGGTTGTTGATCCAGAACTAAAAGTGTACGGCGTGGCAGGACTACGGGTTATCGATGGAAGTATTATGCCAAATATAGTGAGTGGAAACACAAATGCACCGATCATTATGATTGGAGAGAAAGGTAGTGATATGATCAAGCAGTCATGGCTTAAACGCCGCAGATCCAGATACTATTTGTGATTAAATGTACAAAGAAATTATTATATAAGCACCCATACAGTATTTCTAGAAATCAGGTTTTGTAAATAATTTGTTGATTATTTGTTTAATTAATTTATTGTATAACTGTAACTTATTTGTAAGTAATTTATTTTTGAACTATTTAAGTTTTCTAAATGAAATTCTAAAGACTTATACATTATTAAGTATTTCTAAATATAAAATTTATAAATTACTAGCCTTTGTTCTTTTTGAGATATTCCTATACAATTATTACAAATAATTTCTACCAGGTCAAAGAAGTTATATTACATAGTCTGGCCGTAAATAATGTCCCACGTAACATTTTAATGTAGAACTTGTCATTCCTATATTATTTTTTAATTACACTTTCGCTATTAAAGTTGACTGGAATAATAAATAGAAGAAGAATTTAACAATCATTTATGAAACTCTATTTCCAATAGGTTATTAAATTTGTTTATTTCAAATTGGCTTTGTCCAGCTCGTCTAAATGTTATTGCTCGTGGCAGCGTCATGGAGCAGGTTTTCCCTAAAATATGGCCGAGAGAGGCAATGGTTTATCCATACATCAAAGTCAAATAAACTTTATTATCTTTATTTAGGCTTAAAGTAAGCGCTTTTGAATCGTCGCTATAAACATTTCATATGTTCGGAAAAAGTAGGGCTCGTGAGAAGAACATACAAAAAACTCACTCTCTTCAACCAATGCAGTATTTTACAATACACATTAGGTTGTTAAGTGCTGCATCCACTATGTGAATCGTATTCAGAGTTAAAAGCGATTTAAATAATATAAATTATTTCATAAAAAGTTCCTGTAATTCCTCTGATGTTGCACGAGTTCATCACTTAACACCAGGTGACGCTCCTTTTCCATAAAAAAAGAGACTGCCTTAGAGCGTATGGAGAACACCTCAGTAATATGCTTTTTAAAAATGTAATAAAATGTTAGTATTGAAAAAAAAATTTAACTACGTCCATCTCGCCGGTAATTTCATAAGCTACGCCGAGAGAGTAATTAGTGGAGTGCATTGCTTAAGCTATATGGTCGAAAACCATATTGTTTCATCCCACGCATACCTGTTGACGACAAGCAAGAGACAGCTATAACATTGAACGATAAACAGTATAGAAATTCCATAAAACTTCTCCCGGGAAATTCGTCTTTTTGATTAATCCTTTCAAAGTTATGAAATAAATGTTTTTCACAAAGTATCTCCATAGCATATGCGAGGCTTCAATCGCAATGTTTTCTTTATTTTTACAATTTATAAGAACATTGTGAACGGCCAACGTTCAGTTAAAATTTGCGCATAAACGCAGATTTCATCCCCACCATTTGGATGTGTGGCGGTCCTACACAGTGCGGTTCCCGTTTTCGCTCCTGTTCCCAACATATTATATGAATCTTAATTCGAGGAAGATTGCTATGGCAATCTATACCTACTCAGGTGCAGCTATAGCACATCGACGTGAATTTCTGTTTTTCACAAATTCCGCGGGAACCATGAGTTTTCCGGGATAAATGTAAAAGCCTATGTCCTTTCCCAAGCTCTAGTCTATCTCTGTACCAAATTTCATCAAAATCGGTTCATAAAAGGCTCCAGCGTAAAATCGTAACAAACAAACTTACATTTACATTTATAATATTAGAAGCAATATAAATGTACAGCAGGTTATTGAAAGCGTGTTAGAAGTACTGCCAAGAGTGACGTTGATCCATAGATATTATTATTTATTTTCGAAAAATATGAAATTATATAATAAACAACTTGTTTTTAAATAATTAATAATATTGTAATATAAAATATCAAACATTAACTTTTACGTAGCATTACTAACTATCTGTGACTATTATAAGTATTTACGTTTTTATTTTTCCTATCAACCAACCCCTTATTATGTTTTCTTAAGTATACTTATTTATTTATAACTCATTTATTTAACATAACAATATAAAAGAAATGAAAATCAACAAAATACAATCGATTTCATAGTATCTAATAGCATAATAAAGTTGGTAATAAAATTTATCTAATATTAATTTATTCTCTTCTATAAACACACCGACATCACAAAGTTATTTATATGTATGTATAACTCATGACTATATTGCTAAGTAATCGTATAATGAAAGCCACAATAAACAAAGACTTGCTCAATATAATTCGCAAACTAAGCACCCATTCATCGTAATTGAATATCAGTTAGTGTACATATGTCATTGAGTTCAATACTTCAAAGAATGGCAACCCAGGGAGTGTTATCAATTAAACCGATAGTGACAAGTACAAGAATTATATTTGGACTATTGCCTGGCCTCGGGGCGTTAATAGTACTTCGCATGGCAATTCATTTATATCGCCCTGATATAGAAGACGCCGAAAATCGGGTGAGAGATCATCCATTTGATAAATTGTACGATTGCTACGACTTCATCATAGTGGGTGGAGGTTCTGCCGGGTCTGTTCTCGCCAATCGTCTCTCAGAAAACCCAGAATGGAATATACTTTTGCTAGAAGCTGGCCAAGATGAAAATGTTTTGTCCGATGTACCGGTATTATTCCCTACACTTCAAACATCTGCCATTGACTGGCAATTTGTCACCGAACCAAGTGAAAAATATTGTTTAAGCATGATCGAAAGCAGATGTAAATGGCCTCGAGGGAAAGTTCTTGGTGGATCGAGCGCATTAAACGCTATGTTGTACATTAGAGGAAACAGACGCGATTACGACAACTGGGCAAACTTGGGAAACCCAGGATGGTCATATGATGAAGTTTTACAGTATTTTCTTAAGGCAGAAGATATGAGAATCCCTGAATACCAAAATGATCCGTACCATTCAGTAGGTGGCCCGTTGACAGTAGAGAACTTCAGGTATGAACAACCAATCACAAGAAAAATTTTAGAAGCTGCTGAAGAACTAGGATATGAGTTAGTAGATGTAAACGGTAAATATCAAACAGGATTCACCAGATCTCATGCAACTGTACGAGATGGACTTCGATGTAGCACAGCAAAGGCCTATTTACGGCCTGCGGCGAAAAGACCAAATCTTCATGTGAGTGTACACTCATTGGTTGAGAAAATTCTAATAGACGAAAATAAAAAAGCTTACGGTGTAAAATTTACCAAACACAAAGAAACTCGAATCATAAAGGCTTCAAAAGAAGTAATTCTATCAGCAGGATCCATTCAATCACCTCAACTGTTGATGTTATCAGGTATTGGAGATAGTAATGATTTAAAAGAATTAGGAATATATCCTATTAAAATTCTGTCTGGTGTAGGAAAAAATTTGCAAGATCATATAGCCATGGGTGGGCATTCATTTCTATTTGACAATCCATACACGAATGGTTCAGAATACTGCTTTAATCTGAACTCAGTATTTAATATAGGAACATTAATGGACTTTACACTTCACAAGAAGGGTGAGCTGTACAGCATGATGGAAGCCGAGGCAATGGCATTTATAAACACCAAATACCAAGATCCATCGGAAGACTATCCTGACATTCAATTGTTTATTGCTCCGACTGCAGACAACATGGATGGAGGTATATTTGGCAAACGAGCTAATGGTTTGACAGATGAAGTCTATTCTGAATTATACGAGGATATTTTGTACCAGTCATCATTTTCAATAGTGCCTTTATTGCTTAGACCAAAAAGTAGAGGATTTATAAAACTAAAGGACGCGTCTCCATATTCACCACCGCTTATTTATCCAAATTACTTTTCTGAACCTCAAGATATTTTAACACTGGTAAGATATTATTTTTATATGTATTTAGACATTCCTTATTTTGTTTTATTATAGTATTAGTTCGCACAACACGACGATCGTTTTTGAATACTCTTATAAAATATACATTTATTGGCATTGTAGCATCCACCATCTCAATTTTTAGCTATGAAAAACTGCGCGCTGGAAGAAAGACGAACGAAGACTTAGTTATAGGGTTCCTGTTGGTTTCCTTTCGGGTACGAATTCCTAAAAACAGAAAAAAATATAAAACATCTTATATCTTGTTATTTTGTTTCAGATGGAAGGAGCAAGGTTGGTCCAGGATTTAATAAGCCAACCAGCACTCCAAGAGTTGAATACAAGACCGAACCCTCGTCGTAACCCAGGCTGTTCTGAGCACGCTCTCATGTCAGACGAACATCTGGAGTGCCAAGCTAGGCATCACAGCTTAACGATATACCATCCTGTCGGCACATGCGCGATGGGGCCCACTGACAACCTTGAAGCTGTTGTAGATTCAAAATTGAGGGTGAGTTATGTATAACTTTGTATCTACCTATATTCTGAGGTTCACCAAACTCAAACCTAGTTACTATTTGATGTGCTCGAAATTACTTATGAATATCAAATTTATACATTTTACCATTTAACACCATTTTGGATAAGTTGAGCTTTAATGAAGCAAGACGAAGATGCAACGAGGCACGAAACTCTTTTGAATAAATATCGACTTCATTTTACTTTAAATACAAACTGATGAACAAAAATAATCGAACATTTAACATGTGAAGTATTAGTAAATAATAGTTAAAAAAAACACGCTTTTTATAGAAAACCCAACTAAAAAATAGAAATATTTATATTATTTTCTTACTTTTAGTTTGTTTCTTTTTATAAAAAAGTAATTTTTTTATTTTTTTTTAAATATTATTTGGATTTTTGAATTAAAAATTCTTCTAAGTATTCGAAAATTTCCTAATATTAGAAAAACCAGTTAAAAGATAATGGTTGTAATTAAAAATTTATATGTCAACGATAGGTGAAAATTATATAAATTAACAAAAAATCTTATTTTGCAAATTGAAAAATGGAATAATTTTATCAAATTAATGTATTGCCATCGGTCCTCGATAAATAAATCTATGAAGTTTGAACGAAATCTGGCCGTTTAAAGTGAGTCGGTTACAAACAAACATACATACAGGTGAATCTAATAAAAAGTGTGTAAAAATAAAACTTCAAGTTAAACAACTAAAGATGGGTTTGCGATGTCAGGATTATCAAACCACCATAGCGCCCGTTCACGAGTATTACGCATTATTAATTATAATTTACGCATTCCAAGAATTATTTTAGGGAAGGGAAGAGCCGTCCCAAGACACCGCCACAAGCGAACATAACTTTTGATGAGATTCTTTTCGCGGTGTTTCCAGGTTTCTATATTGTTTTTTGTTAAAAAAAAATATTTTTTGATTTTTAGTGAATCTGAAGTACACTAACAAATTTTTCTAAATATGTCTATGTATATAAGTATGTATACCTAATAAATTTTTCAATGCAGGAATTAACGTTAACGCATTAGAATTGATAACAGACAGTTAGAAATTCTGCCACCCTAAGTCGTTAAGGAGTTCCATTATTCCATCCATATTCGACAACCACAATTACTTAACCATAACGATGTTACGGTAGGTGACTCATATATCCGGATACCATAAAAAAGATTCGGCCGATTATCGTTAATTTGCTCCTAAGAATGGAAGAGGTCCGTTACTTTGTCATGGATCCCATAATCTCACCAAACTACTTTTCAAGTATATTCTTTCCAATAATAAAGAATTATCGAAATCGGTTGGCACGATATTGAGTTATTCGTCCATTTGTCGCGCACATTATAGCAAATATAAGACTTTTATGGTTTTCTCTTGGATGTCATTGTTATATCTGGACCAAATTACAATGGGGCTACACGGGACGCACCAGCTTTCAAATAAGAAAAGAATTATCACAATCGGTTCACGCAGTAGCAAGTTCAGAGGTAACAAAAATAAAAAAATACCGACGAATTGAGAACCTCCTATTTTTTGAAGTCGGTTAAAAAAGAACAACTCTCTCAGAACGTCATTTGTTTCCAAAGCGTTGTTAGTGCTTTAAGACATCAAACATAATTCTCAAGAATCAACATTAAAAATATATATGATCAATACAGATAAATGAGCCCGCGATCACGTTAAGGTTTAGTTAACATTGCTTTATTGAAACAGTTTTATAGTTTGTATGTGCAGAAACCATTTTAATTTACTAAATAACAGATTAAAAGATTCTTATAAAATAAGCTGTAAAAGTCGAGTCAAAATCAGCCTAGCCCGAGGTTAACCAAAGCGAACAGACAGACAGTTAAAATTTATAAACACCTGTTTTCTGAGTTAACATTCACGCGGCAATATTTTTAAGTATCCTTCTTTTGGTATAATAACTATATTGTTTTTGACTTTACAATTTTATGAATTGACATATATAAATAATAAGTACCGTATATTATACACATTTAGTACAAAGTTATTTTTTTGACATTAAAAACAGACAATTTAAAATTTAGCTTTCACTAATTTAGGTTGATTAATACACATTATATAAATATAGTCAACAGATGATAAGCCCAAGATCTCTTGCAACACCAGATAGTTATTGATTGCAAGGTGGAGAGTGTACACATGTGCTGTTTTCATAAGTACCCATGTCAAAATGAAAAAAAAAATCAGAAACGTTATTAATATTAGATTATGGGTACCACAACGGCGCATATTTCGGCCGTGTAGCAGTAATGTGTAAGCATTATTGTGTTTCGGTCTGAAGGGCGCCGTAGCTAGTAAAATTACTGGGCAAATGAGACTTAACAACTTATGTCTCAAGGTGACGAGCGCAATTATAGTGCCGCTCAGAATTTTTGTGTTTTTCAAGAATCCTGAGCGGCACTGCATTGTAATGGGCAGGACGTATCAATTACCATCAACTGAACTTCTGCTCGTCTCGTTCCTTATTTTCATAAAAAAAAAAAAAAAACGAAATAAAAATATATTCTCTAATTATTTTAATATGTGCAACAGGTTTACGGCATCACGAACCTTCGTGTGGTCGACGGCAGTATCATGCCGACAATAGTCAGCGGCAACACAAACGCTCCTATAATAATGATCGCAGAGAAAGCTGCAGATATGATCAAACAGGACTGGGACGGTGTCACTGAAGATAACCCTTGCACTTCTGACTTTTACCTCAGACAAGCACAAGATCCAATACCAACAGACGAAGACAAATCTACAATTAATAATCCACCAGACATATTCGCCGAAATGAAGAGTCTATTCTCTAATTTACCTGAAGATCAACCATTGAATCAAAATATTAATCTAACAAGAATGAGAGATCATTTAAAACCTGCATTCGATGGCGCCCAAACTACCAGAGTGAAAGAAAATCCATATAATGTTGCTAAATCACGAAAAACGAAACATTCCAAGCATAAGTCGACATATTCCCCGGTTTATACGAGTCGTCCCGTATCTGGCTATTGGACGGATCCTGCTACGAATGTTGCCAATGTACCATATTATCACGTTAATTACTTTCCTCCTCAAATACTCGGCTACCCTTATTATAATGCGATTCCGCCAGTTCAGTTCGATAGCGATTATAGCCAGCTTCACCATGACTCTATTCTGCCTTCATACGTATACAACCAGAACAAAGAAAGGAAAACTTTGAATGACCAATCGAGCGGCGATAATAAATGTAAAGTTTGGCTTCATAAAAATGGAAGAAACTATGAAGTCGAGCTTTGATCACATTTTCACATAGTGTATGTTACATATATATGTATAGTGTATAACTGTTGTATTCTTTTATTTTTAAATAATTAACATACATAAGTATTAACAATTTTCTATAGCGTGGATAATAAAGGTAGCGATTAAGATAACATTTAGAGCAAGTTTTTTATACTTCACTTATCAAATCAAATCAAATCAAAATCAGTTTATTCACGTAGGTCACGAAAATGACACTTATGAATGTCAAAAAAAAATTTTTTTTTATTGAATCTACTTCGTAAAGGGTTGAGCTAATGAGAAGAAGTAGCAAGAAACTCATTGCCACTCTTTTATATCACGATTTACAAATCATTTCAATTACAATATAATATCTAAAATGTAAAATGATGCAACAAACACACTCAAACGTCAAATAGTCAATGTCGTACACGAGTAAGTCAAAAAAGTAAATGTAAATTAATACAAAAGTTATTGAGTACAGTAGCTGCATCATCCACATACACCATTATCATTAAGGGAATCTCACGCTTGTGTAGTCCTGTTTAGTAAGGTGGTTAGTATGGAAGCTCCGGATACTGCGATTGATTCGTAGACTTACTTTAAATACTCCTCCTAGGATCCTTAGAATATACTAGAATATAGGAAACCTGCCAGCCCGATAATGCGTGTAATGTGTGCGTTAGCTAGTGGTTTTATGGACGCTATGGATAACCTCCTACACTATAATAAAGGGCGTGACGGAAAAATCTTAGACGATAAGGAACTTCGATCCAAATATTTGTGTATGAGTTGATTTCAAAAGTTAATTATTAAGCATATTGTAGTTATAGATAAGTTCGTAGCGTATTTTTGTTCCATTTTTCTGTCAAAGGAACGATATTCAGAGTTTGGCCTTGAAACTTAATATTCTAAATTGCCTTGGCAAGATTCTTGCGCAGTCAGAATTATCATTTCGCATCGAAAAATTCATTACAGGGTTTAAATAAGCTTGGTCAGTATGAATCTAAGTATGTAACGGAATTTTTAAACGTGATTTCACCAACTTCAAGACATCTAAATTTATTTAAATGTTTGCACACGTATCAATTAATTTTAAAACACCGTAAAACGAACGAAGACAGAAGAAGAGCGGTAGATTCAATAAGAAAATAAAAAATTTTTTTGACATTCATAAGTGTCATTTCCGTGACCTACGTGAATAAATTGATTTTGATTTGATTTCATTTGAACCCTCCACATTAAAAATTTTAACTCTTTACAGTTTTTTTTAAGTTGTGCATACGGGTAATTGAGTGGTATTGGTATGTACGATTTAGTGGTAAACTAATGCTAGCAATTAATGGTTTGAGATCATAAAAACTCGTCCTTTGAAAAGGCATAAAAGGCATTTATTTTCTCAAAATTGATTCCTTTAGAATTATTTTTGATGTCATTTCTAATAACTACTAGATACTACTACCGCTTCGGAAACAAATGGCGCTCTGAGAGAGAAGAAGCGGCGCAAGAAACTCTCCCAGCATTCTTTTTTTCAATAAAAATATACAATATTGTACAGTCATTTCTATCGCTATAAAATTATCATAATCTAGTCCCAGGCTGGGACTATTATGGTCCGATCATTTAGATATTCAGCTGTGGAGTAATAGGATTTACGATAGAGCCATTTTTTTATAAATCATTTAAATTTATTGAGATATTGAAATCCGTCTAAAATCACCATAGAAGAAACTATTTTACGTGTACCGATAATGTTATGTTCTCAACACATATTAGTTATCAGCTTTCATGTAATACATGTTTTGGTTTTTAAAACGTATATTGTCCAAGATGATTGGAAACATTGTATGTGCGGTTTTCCCTCCATGTTACAGTGCAAAATTTTAATTAAAATTGGTTAAATTTTCCATTAACAACGTATTTAGCACAAGCCCCTTCTCTCGTAACTTCCATTACTTAGACTGTGACCGTGAGTAACGCAGAGCTACTCAAATTGTCCAGTACCTATTTGGTGAACTGCTTGATCGCTTGTCGCTGCGTAGAGACATCGCTTGACTGTGTATCTTCTATTGCAATTATCGTGGAGGGTGTTGAGCTGTTTAGCCTGTCCAGCCGTCAACTTCCACCTTCGTACGACACGCCACAAATTACAATATCATCCCCACCATCTGAATGTGTGGCGTTCCACCGTTTTAAGGAACTTTCTGCTACGCACAACCAAGCTGTGGAGTGAGCTTCCTTGTGCTGTGTTTCCAAGACGATACGAGATGGTTACGTGAAAATGTGACCGACGATAATTATTTAAGATCAGATGACCCGTACGCTCGTCTCAACTGCTCTTCCACTCAAAAAAAAAAGGAAATAAAATATATTTATTTATTTGTAAAAAGAATTTTAATGTATTAATGGATATCTGACACCAACAATGCATTTCGTATTGTATTACATTATAAATATTTTTAATCATAATCTTATATTTAACTAACTGCAAAATGATGAAGAGAAAATTTATTTTTGTTGTAGTTATCTTCTCTAAATGTATGTTTGTAGTCGGATTGTTTGTAAATAGTTTTTATATTGTCTGCGAACAAGTACCAAATGTTATATATGTTAATAATGATGCATTATACTGGAGTATTGAAGCATTTAAGGTTCTAGTAACCTTGTAATGTGTCCTATTACTGAAGTATTCCATGCGACAGCAGTGTCCGAGCGCGCTTGGCCAAGCATGAATCATCACGCATGATAAATATAAGAATACAATTGGTACCTACGGGATTATACTTTACGTTGATCGCTGGTTTGATTCCTGATGAGTCTGTATACTCTATTTTTTATAGGTTTGGTTCTTTCTAATATAACTTCTCTCTGTCAATGTAATGGCGGATTCGCTGACAAATCACCACGCAAAAAGGCGCACACTACGAGTTGCGGAAAATAGCTCTTGATTACAAAGGAAAACTAGGTAAGGTATGGAACCTATACTAGAACAATCGTCAGTGAAAATCTCGCTGTTCGGATATTGTTTACAAAACTGATTATTGCGTGTTCCAAATCAGAAGAAATCCGTTTTAAATATTACACCCATAATTATTTACTACGTTACAATACATGAAGTTAAAATTATTGAAAAACGTAAACTAATTAATAAAACGTTCTATAATCGAAATACTTCTATTCAAAATCGGATTTTATGTACAGAGGCTTGAACAAGATCTCTGAATAAATAAATTCCTAAAACATTTTGAAGTAATTATTTGTTTAAATAACCTAACTATAAACACGATCAACAATTGTAGCATAATAAACATTGAGTCTACTGATTTAAAAAAAAGGTAGGTACTTATTTATGCACCCAAGAAGTTTTACTTCGTTGGCCAAAAGAAGCAAAAATCATTAAAATAATTTATTCCCCGTGCTAGACTACGTTTTTAGAAAGAACAATTTTGTAAAAATCTTGCAAAGATGGCTTTGAAAATTAATTATTAGGTAATGACTTGCCCTGTACTTTTCCCGGGGCGTAAAAAGAATAGGGGAGTCTCAGGCCCATGGGTGTCGTAAGAGGCGACTAAGGGCTTTTTAGAAGTGGAAGAGTCACGCTGCCGTCTTTTGACGTCAGCACAATCGGGCCAGGCTCGTCCGGGTTAATTATCACACTCGCACAGAATACCGGCGTGAAGTAGCGGCCTAGTGCCGCTATGTTTCGCATAGGTTAGTGTCGAGGACCGGTGGCCATTCCCCCCCCCCCCCCCTCCACCCGGAATATGACAGCGGAACTTAAAAAGATTTTACCCCAGGTGGGTACCGGCTCTACCAGAGTCGGATAATCCCTCCCCGAGCACTCTAGCTCGGGCTGCCCTTCGTATTCTGGGGAGGGCACAGAACCGTACCCCGGGTACAAAATTGAGCACAATTTTTTGCCTCATGCCGGGGTATGTGTGTACGTTAGGAGGATATCTGCTGTCGCCGTCTCGGCAATTTTGAGTGTAGGGACCTGTCCACTCTCTGGCTCCGCGTAGATTTAGAGAACCGCGTCCGAATCTATGCGTGTGTCTACAGGTCCCATAGTGGTAACGCAGAAACCGATCATCTCATGGGCTGCGTTCAAGCGGCAATTGACGACGTGCTTGCTGAAATCGTAGTCTTGGGTGATTTCAACGGGCACAATGGCTTGGATCACGTACCACAGGCAACGCAGGGCGATCTGTGCATAATTTTGCATTGGCGTATGGTCTGTCCCAATTGGTCGAGTCGCCAACGCGGCTCCCGGATGTGGATAGCCACATGCCGTCCTTATTGGATCTTCTGCTGACTACACATCCCGATGGTTACCAGGTCTTTGTCGACGCCCCTCTCGGAACGTCCGACCATTGCCTGGTCAGGAGTGTAGTGCCTTTCCGACGCCAACGTCGCAGACCACCAGCGACCCGCCACGTTTGGCACTACAAGTCAGCAGATTGGGATAGGATGCGTTCCTTTTTTGCATCCCACCCTTGGGGCAGGGTTTGTTTCCCTTCGGATGATCCTAGTGCCTGCGCCGTTGCAGTACCCGATGTGATACTGCAGGGCATGGATATTTTTATACCAAGCTCTGTAGTACCCATCGGTGGCAGATCACAGCCCTGGTTCGATGCGTCAGTTAAAGCAGGATCTGACTGCAAAAAACATGCGTATCGAGCTTGGGTTGCAGCGCTGGGCGCAAAGGATCCGAACTGCACAGTTCTTAAGAGGAAATACAACCGTGCCTCCAGATTTTTTAAGCGGCAAATCGCCCGTGCAAAGTCAAAACACGTCGTCATAATCGGCGAGCAGCTTTCCAGTTACCCGACCGGAACACGCAAGTTCTGGTCGTTGTCGAAAGCTGCTCTTGGTAACTTCAGCCAGCCTGTGCAACGGTGGCATGGACACCGTTGCACATGAGGAATGACACCCTGGCCCATACGGCAAAAGAGAAAGCCGATCTCTTGTGCACTCTTTTCGCCTCCAACTCGACTCTTGACGACAACGGAAAAACACCGCCGACCATCCCGCGGTGTCAGAGCTCTATGCCTGAAGTACAGTTCAGACAGAAAACTGTTAGGCGAGCTCTGTTTTCATTGGACGTCAGGAAGTCGAGCGGGCCGGATGGCATTTCTCCAATCGTGCTTAGAACGTGTGCCCCTGAATTGACGCCGGTGCTAACGCGTTTATTCCGGCACTCTTATTCTAAAGGCGTAGTCCCTGACTCATGGAAGTCAGCCCTTGTCCATCCGATACAAAAAAAAGGAGACAGTTCGGATCCGGCAAACTACAGGCCTATTGCTATTACCTCCCTGCTCTCCAAAATCATGGAGAGCATAATTAGCCGTCAGCTCTTAGTATATCTAGAGGGTCACCAGTTGATCAACGATCGACAATACGGGTTTCACCATGGTCGGTCGGCAGGTGATCTTCTGGTATACCTAACACATAGATGGGCAGCGGCTATTGAAAGCAAGGGGGAAGGCCTGGCAGTTAGCCTGGATATAGCGAAGGCCTTTGATCGTGTATGGCACAAGGCGCTCCTCTCCAAACTTCCATCATTTGGGCTTCCCGAGAGCTTGTGCAAGTGGACCTCCAGCTTCCTCACTGGGCGCAGCATACAGGTCTTTGTCGACGGATATTGCTCGAACCCGAAGCTCGTGAATGCTGGAGTGCCCCAAGGCTGTGTGCTGTCTCCCACGCTGTTTCTTCTGCATATCAATGATATGTTGGACACCTCCAACATTCATTGCTATGCAGACGACAGCACTGGTGATGCCGTATACACTGGCCATGCAGGTCTCTCTCGGGAAATTGTCGACCAGTGCCGGGAGAAACTTGTGTCTTCTATCGAGTCCTCTCTTGAGAAGGTCGCGGAATGGGGAAAATTGAACCTTGTCCAATTTAACCCCCAGAAGACTCAAGTTTGCGCGTTTACCACTAAAAAAACCCCATTTGTCGTATCACCGCTCTTCGACAACACTTTACAAAGCTGTGGAATGAGCTTCCTTGTGCGGTGTTTCCGGGACGATACGACATGGGTACCTTCAAAAAAAGCGCGTACACCTTCCTTAAAGGCCGGCAACGCTCCTGTGATTCCTCTGGTGTTGCAAGAGATTGTGGGCGGCGGTGATCACTTAACAACGGGTGACCCGTACGCTCGTTTGTCCTCCTATTCCATAAAAAAATAAAAAAATGAATACGGATATGAACCCTTGCCTGTCCTAATAATGGACGAAGAAACCAAAATAAGTAACGAACGCAAACGTCAGAATTTTTTAGGAACCAACTTCAACCTGTTGCTTTTGTGTTTCAGTGATGCGCGCGCATCTTAACATTTCACTCTCATAATTTTATCATAACGCGCCTAAAGAAGTATCAGATCAAAAAATGCAAATACAGATGATAAAAGCTAGCTTTAAAATACTATACAATAACCACGACAAAGTCTAAGATGTCTGATAATATTACGGTCACAGATCACAGCACAACTATTTATAAAAGAGTTTATTTAAACGACAAAAGTTTAGTATAATACGAGTACGGTAACAATACGTCTGTTGAACATAAAGTAAATGTATTTATCCTAGTACAATAATGGATAGTGTGCGCACACAATTACTTAATTCCTGTCCTTTGCCCTTCAGTGGTAACAGTGGAGACATATTTTTAAAAGCAATTATGGGCGTTGTAGCAGCGCATTGTTCAATTTTCGACGATTACCAATGGCCACCTGACAACGCCAATGAAATTCTCCTAAACACAGGTATAGCAAAACTGCAAAATAAAAATATGGTAGATTAACAATTACTTGTATCGGAAAATATAAGGTCAAGTCGCGATAAAATTAATGATTACTAAAAATATAAATCAGAGCAACACTCGCATTTTCAAAATAGAGATAATAAGTATTTTTTTAAATCGACTATCGTAAGCTCGGTATGCAATTTTATACACATAAAGTACAATTCAAAAAGTTTACATTCCAGATGCTTCTTATGACTTTATTATCATCGGCGCTGGCTCTGCAGGGTCCTTGGTTGCTGGCCAGGTATCAAATATGAACATAGGATCTGTATTACTTGTGGAAGCAGGAGATGATCCTGGCATAGATAGTGAGGTAAGTGTTGAAAATATGTAAGTTTGAAAGAATTTCCTAACATGATATTTTTAATCTTCTTATATATAAAATTCTCGTGTCACAATGTTCGTTCCCGTACTCCTCCGAAACGTCTTGACCGATTCTCATGAAATTTTGTGAGCATATTGAGTAGGTCTGAGAATCGGCCAACATCTATTTTTCAAGCCCCTAAATGTTTAGGGTGGCCCACACGATTTTATTTTTTTAATTTTTTTTTTTAAATTTGTTTGATTATCAGTCAGTCAAATACATACAACTTCAAATTTTCACCCATCTACGATCAACAGTTACTTTTGTATCGCAATTTTAATATCGGCAATATAACGTTTGCTGGGTCAGCTAGTAATAGTTTATTATTATAATGATAACTCATAACTTATGATATGCTCGCTGATCTGCTGGAATTGTATATTATAAATATTAAATAAGATTGGTCATAATTATTAATGGTAGGACTGGAAGAGTACTACTGCATTATTCCGTACATAGCATTACATTTGAACGTTTTTAACCAATAAAAGTTTACATCACATGTCCATATTATTTTCAGGTACCCGCATTCCTTTTTCTTAACCAAAACTCCGACATAGACTGGAATTACAAAACACTTTCTAGTGACAATAGCTGCTTAGGTTTCGTCAACAAAAGCTGCATTTGGAGTAAAGGCAAAGGAATGGGTGGATCGAGCTCTATCAATGCTATGATCTATGTGCGTGGTCATGAAACCGATTATGATACGTGGGAGGAGTTGGGTAATCCAGGCTGGAAATACGAAGATCTAAAAAAATACTTCTCCCGACAAGAAGAGGATTTTGGTTTTTCTAATGTTATTTTTGATAAATACGAAAATAAATGGTATGAAGTGATCGATCAGGCTTGGGAAGAAATACAGTATACATCTCACAAATACACAGGCGACGAGAGTTTAATAGGAACAAGAAAAGCAAAATTAGTTACAAAGAATGGAAAACGTCTTAATACTGCAAAAGTTTATCTGAAAAATTCTAAGCAATTACATATTATGAAAAATTCGTATGTGCAAAAAATATATTTTGAGACAACAACTAAAAGAGCTATAGGAGTCCAAATTAAACATAATAATGACAAAATTATAAATGTTAAATCTAAAAAGGAAGTTATACTATCAGCTGGAGCAGTTGCTACTCCAGATCTACTCATGCGATCGGGAATAGGTCCAAAAGCACATCTTGAAAGCTTCGGAATCGAATGCCTAAATGATTTAGAAGTTGGAAAAAATCTCCAAGATCACATACTTTTTCCAATATTTTTGAAAACAAATCAAAATGATACTCTTTCTTCTGAAAATATTGTTTTATTCCTGATGCAGTATATGCTTAATCGAAGTGGACCTTTTTCCACAATAGGCATCACAGATTTTACAGGATTTATTGACACTAAATACTCCAGTGACTATCCGGACATTCAGTTTCACTATACATATTTCACGAAGAAGGATACATTTACATTGAAATCGTATCTCGAAGGTATCGGTTATAATCATGAAATAATACAAGCAATCGAAGATATAAATAACGACCATGACTTAGTTGGAATATATCCGACATTATTACATCCAAAATCTAGAGGGAGTATCTTACTTTCTGACTCTGTATCGAGACCTATAATCCAAACAAATTATCTTCAGCACCCCGATGATATGAATTCGCTTATAAAGGCGGTGGAATTCGTACACAAGTTAGCAAATACTACATCTTTTAGGAAATTTGGGATGGACATATTACCATTGCGTATAAGCAGCTGCAAAACATATTCTTTTTTCACAAGAAATTATTGGGAATGCTATATAAGGCATTTGGCTACCACCATATACCACCCTGTTGGTACTGCCAAAATGGGTCTAAAGGAGGACAAATCGTCAGTTGTCGATCATAAATTACTTGTTCATGGAAGCAAAAACCTGCGAGTTGTGGATGCCAGTGTAATGCCTTTGATACCAAGTGGAAACACAATGGCACCAACCTTAGTTATAGCACAGAAGGCAGTTGATATTTTAGTCTCGAAACATAAGTTTAATGATGAATTGTAATAACATACTTCTCTCTTCTTCTTCATACGGGCGCTTTCCGCAACTCGACGTCATATGCGCCTATTTTGCGTGCGAGGGTGGTAGAGGCTACTCCAACCAGCCAATAACATACTTACATTCATTTTTAGTCATGAACATCACTTTTAATCTATTTATCATACGGTTTTATTACATAAGCACAAACATTTCATCGACGTTCATGTCAATCTGTAGTCGTGTATATGGTAATAATATTCACCCAATTACAATCATATATCTAGCCATTAGAACGTTATTACGTTAGTAAATAAGACTTTTTTGTAATGTAAAGAAACTGTTGAAATAAGACTTTTTTGTAATGTAAAGAAGCTGTACTTCGAAACCACATATATAACTCCCGTATCCTGATAATACAAGCATTATATATCTATCTCTTTCTAGCTCATTACTCTGTTTCCTTGTTTTAATATTGTGTTAATGGTTATATGGTACAAATAAGTAAAATCTCGGTTAAATATTCGCCACATAACACTTTAACTTGTTTCTTAAATTGTACCAAGCGATTGCACGTTTCATATGGAAAAATTCAGTGTACCTATCTCTTTTATTTTTCAACCACTTTTGCGGAAACATAATCACATCAAGTTGCATAATTTGTTCATTAACCGCAAAGGCACAGAAATAATTTACATTTATCACAATCGGTAATAAACATTAAAACGGTACCTTAACAATTTTCATCAATATTGTCCGATCTATTTATAGATTTGAAAATTTTATCATTATAACTTTAACCCTAAACCACAATGAATGATTGAAATAAATGTAATATAATCAATTAAATACTCTCATTAATATCACTAAAGTATTTATTAAAATAAGTTAGTAAGAATCTCTGTTAAAGTATTTTTAACAATTTAAAATTATTTGGAATATAATATAATAATGTGTTCAATTCAATTTGAACTCTTGTTTTCTTTAACTCTGTGAAACAACATGTGAATCAGGCACAGGCGATATGTTATCACATAATATCGGCAGTATTGTCGAAATCAAATAGTCTTACGTTGCAAGGTATCTTTCGGCCTTGCCTTGCTAGACGAAACCTCAGAACAGTGGCGCAACGTCTTCACTACGGCATGTGTAAAAGGGGTGATAGACGCACGAGCAACTACGCGCACTTTATGATTGACACATTTCTCGCTCATGTTTCATATTAAGAATGCGTACTTAAAAACCGCTGAGTAATTATTGTTGACGATCCAACAGGTTTGAAATTTTGCTCATAGCCCGCCATAGCTGGTACTTCCGTCATCACCGCGAATCGCGAGCCGTCTTTTTGTGTCGTCGTCTATGAGCAGTATTTGACATGCTACATGACTGTTTGGACCTCACCACTTTATACAAATGATTTGAGTTCTCTTTAGTGTTAATTCTGCCAATATTATATAATTATAATATATTATATATAAAAATCTGGCACGAGTCTTGTGCCAGATTTTTGGCGAGACAACGCGTCCTGAGGATGCCTCGTGTGGAGGCGAAGCGCGTGTCGAATTGTTTTAAAAACAAATATTGGCGGAATTAACACTAAAGAAAACTTAAATCATTTGTATAATTATGGATTTCCGCAAAGTAACGCCTTATTCAATAAATGTCCTCACCACTTTGTTTTTAAAAGGACAGTTACGAGTAAGAATCAGTTACGGAATCAAAAATAAATTGAAAAATTACAATTTAAAAGGATTTTTTAGGTAATTTTGATTATTTATATAGAACCAATAAATGCCGGTAAACTTCATAATGACAACTACCTATGACGAATACTGTCTTGACTCATTTTATCTGCAGTCCCCCTGAAAGCGAGATCTAGAAAGGTCTCGAAACTTCAGGTTAACTAAAATAATAATAAAAAATTAACTTTTACGCAAAATCTAATGTAAACAACAAATAAATTACACGCGATTCTAATCCTTTAAAAAGTGTTTTATTTAAATTTCTGTTCTATTGATCCATGAGTGAGGCAACTCCGTAAATTTCAAAAGTTGATATATACAGTTTTTTTTAAAGTGGTTTTAGTTATTATCAATAACAAAAAGACTGTATATAGAATTTATCCAATCCAATCCAAGAAATCCAAAATCTCTTCATTATCCTTACTAAGTAGGGGACAATACAACGCATTTCTTGACACACCTGTTGTTGCGGATGTCCATGGGCGGTTGCCTCACCTCTCCCCATCCCGTGAGCCTCTTGCCCGTTTGCCCCCTCTCATATAAAAAAAAAAGAAAAATAACCTAAACATACAAATAAAACAAAAGCGATCTAAGTGACATGATTCATATATTCAAATTAAGTCGTTTTTACTCGCAACGATTTAAAAGATATTCTTGAATTTTATAACCACCTTTGATAGCTGTTATGACAAATGTATAAGTCATAATAATAGGTAATAGCGTTCCAAACACTTAAAACAAAATGAATTGGTAGCAGCGTAATAAGTTCTACGATCATTAATAAATATGAATGTATTTTATATCTGTAATGTATCTATAGAGTTGCAAACATTTGGCCCCCTTTGGGTACTCACTCAAAATATTCCGTAGCAAAATTTTATTAAGTGATAAATTAAATAATTTGTAATATTAACAAAATATATTTAAGTGATTTAAATATAGCGAACTACCTGTGACCTAGAATTATTCCATTGTGATTATTTTTCGGTAATAAATTAATAGGTTTTTTAAGTTATTTTTAAGCATCATAATAATTGCACGCTGTATCTGCCTTACGGCCGTTCCCAATATACTATCTACATATAGAGATAAATTACTACCTTCTACTGCCATTCAATAGCAAATAGCCAGGTTTTCCCAGTTTCCTGGATTCCCCCCCCCCCCCCCACAAACCTCATGTATTAGTTTTTTAAGCATAATAAAGTTTTATCCCTCAATACGTAGATAGGGTTGTAGAAATAAGTTTTCTGATACCTACATATATAAGGCTTAATTGTAAATTGCTTTAATAAGTAGATTTAAGTAATTTTGTATATATATTTTAATACCAAATATAGAAATTTTGAATATTTTTTTTCCTTCTACTGCCAGTTATTGTCAATAATCTAAAGCTATCCCAATATACCGTATAAGTCATTGCCTTGCTTCTAAACTCTATCGCTGGTAAGCTATACGTCGATAAGTTCATTGGTACAGAAATGTCAACGATAGTTACGATTTTTATCTCAAGTAAGAGATAGACTGAATATTGGGAACGGCCTTTAAAAGATAATGCATTTAGAATTACCTTTAGATTAAATATTGTATTGTTGCTTGAATTATTGTAATTATCACTATTGTATTAAATTGATCAATAAATAAATAATGTAAGCTTCTTTATGCACGCTGATTAATTTATTTTTGGCTAGAATGAGACTGAGCCATCCCACTAAACTATGTAACGCATGAGTCGACAAATAAATGCATTTTGTATTAATAGCCCCACTTTGATGAAGATTCTTTTAAGTTTTGTACTGAACGCACATGAATGTTTACACGGCGAGTATGTATAAAACTCAAAAAGAGGCCAAATGCGAGTCGGACTCGCTCACAAATGGTTCCGTAGAAGCAAGTAACATAATATAAAAGTTCTTGTAGTTCGTTGTAACGATTTATGACGTATTAAATAAAAAGTACTTACTAGATCTTGTTCAAACCAATTTTCGGTGGAATTTTGAATGATAATGTACATCATATATTTCCTTTAGTTTTATAATTCTCTTGTTGTAGAAGTTACACGGGGGGTGGCACATTTTACCACTTTGGGAGTCTCTCTCGCGCAAACTATGATAGTAGAAATCTCAATATCATTTTTGAAGACAAATATTTGAATTTGAAAATCTTAATGCGGTTCACAGAATACATCTACTTACCAAGTTTCACCAGTATAGTTCCTATAGTTTCGGAAATAACTGGCTGTGACATACGGACGGACAGACACACACAGACATGAAGAATCTATAAGGGTTCCGTTTTTGCCATTTGACTACAGAACCCTAAAAACAATTTTATATCCGGTATAATGCAGACTCTAGCAGGGTTTTCCAAAGCATGCGTCGCGAGTGCCGCTTGCACAACTTGTTCTTGAAGTTATGAAAGGAAAGGTCTGTTTATATCTATGTGATATATTGCACGTACTCCATCCGTTGCTAAATGTCGACATGATTGTAATTTGTGCTCAGTTTGCAATGGTTTTGAATTTGAAACATCAATTTTTTGCCGAGGTACTTAGGTTTCTGTACACGAGGAATATCATTAGATATTAAATTCCAATCCGTTCGTTGGTACCATTATTTTTTATTTTTTAAAATTGTTATATTTATAGTTCTTAGCTTCACATAAAAACATAATGGTACAGTTGTCAAGAATTGATTGAGTATTAATTAATCTACTTATTTTAATTTTATTAGATAATTTTGAAATCATCTTTAATTATTACAAATAAATTACTAGCTAACAAGATTGAAATCGGGGAGAACTTCTAGTAAAAATATAAATTTAAATATCTATCTATATATATAAAAATGAATTGCTATTCGTTAGTCTCGCAAAACTCGAGAACGGCTGGACCGATTTGGCTAATTTTGGTCTTGAATTATTCGTGAAGTCCAGAGAAGGTTTAAAAGGTTTGAATAAATATAAAAAGGCTCGGAATGAAATACAAAAAAATAACAATTTTGTTTTTCCTTTAATGTGTCCCCCGTCGTTCAGAAATGAAATTGAAATAATAGTTTGAAATGATTAACTAATTATAGCTATAGAATTTTTATAGCTTTCTAACTTTCTCAGGAGATAAAAATAAACTTAATTTTAGCCGACTATAGTTGGTAGATTAACTATAGTTGTTAACTATCGATCAGATTATTTTCATGTAGATTGATAAATCTTAAGTTTTGTCACAAATTAAATTTCTGAACCTAAGATGGCAATCGAATATAATAATAATTGAAGTACGATACATTTTATGTACGATTTGATAATATCTCGTACGTCTGAGAATCGGTCGTCATATATTTTTTATACTTACCTCAAAAATTTTAATTATTGTTTTTTTTCTTATTACTTTATATGGCAATACAACGTTTGCTGGGTCAGCTAGTATAATATAAATATAGAAATAGTAATCGAAAGATCAAAAAAATAAAAAAACCCTGTCCCGGCTTTCCTGATAGCCTTCGACAAACTATAACGATCGGCGATTGGTCCCTGAATGATAATTCATATACTCGAAGCATTTGAGAAAATAGTCAACAGTGGCTGAATTGGTAAAAGAACCGCTGTTTCCTTCTTCCTATCAGTCAGAATTCAGTTATCTGAAATAATATTAGTTAGCTGAATAAAATATTAAGTACAATATTTTATTGTACTATATGTATATTATATGGGTAATCTACAAGCATACGGGATACCTGATGATGTGAGGTCATTGCCGCCTTTACTTTATTGGCCGTTTAGGTTGACGGAACGGTCCGAAGTCATAGAGACGAAGTAGGTAGGTTATTAAACTGTATGTAACAGAAACAATACTGTCAATTGTTGAAGGATAAGATTTATATATTCACGGATATTCAGCCGTGTCTCAACCTTAGAGAGATCATGTTACCAGTTAAGGGATAGGACGTCCCTAGCACAGGATGTCGGCCCCTATGTATGTGGTAACTGGTAAGGTGTCGAGCGCAACCGCGGTTCTAATTTCCTGAATCTGACATACCTACTATACTAATAATTATTGACTTATGGAGTTACTCACCGGCCATATTCTCCTGCAACACCAGAAGAATAACAGGAGCGTTTTAGAGGGATACGGTACAAGAAGAAGAAGAATGAGACCGAACAGTCACGCTCAGCTATGTAGAACTCACTTAGGCAATGACAAATCTTTAAAGTTTTTGTAGTATTTCACGTACAATATCTATATATATATATATTGTTATGGCTCAATCACGCCTAAACCACTGATCGTATCGACATGAAACTACCACCATTGGATGCGAAATTTATCCTAGATGGTTTATGGCGACTCATTTTTCGAATTCCAACGTTCTTTTAAAATTCGCCCAGTGAAGCGGGCGGGAACGGTAGTAGGCGAACTAGTAGATTTTTAAATACAAATCTTATTTTAAATAAAAATAGAAATTGTATCTGCTCGAGTCTCACGGAGACTTGCTCGGTTAGCAAAATTGTATTTCTTATTATTAAAGTCGCATTTATAAAGTTATGACTTCTGTCGTGTAGTCTTAGGCATATATTAATTTTTCTGAATACCTTTTTAAGTATTTGTACGTCTTCTTTTGTCAACAGAACAACGGAACAAATACTATATTATTGTTTACAAGTTGCTGAATAAGCGGATATCCACAGCGGTACTTGCAAGCCTTTCAAAATATCTTGTAATAGCCGCAAAGCAAAATTTTTAAGGACAGGTAGAACATACATGTGATTACTACATAGAGGTTCTGACTCTATTTGCCGTATATTAAGATTTCTTCAGATTTCTGTCGTTAAGCATACCAGTTCAAAATGTTATTATTTTAAGTTTGGTTGCTAGTGAAAGATTTGACCATTCGAACTATTCTAAAATTCTATATAAAGAAAAACAGTCAAAATTCGTTAAAATCTATATTACTGTTTCAATCTGTTGGCTCTGTCTATACATACAACTATTTTGATATATTTTCGTGATAAATATATGTTTTATAACTTCTGGCAACAATCTACGATTCTAAAAATCGTAATCGTAAATTTTCATTTATAACTAGTTTTTGCCCAAGACTTCGTGCGCATGAAGTTTAGAATCAAATATCTATATTTTAAATTTTGTAGGGATAATTTAGAGTTAGTATATACGATACGACATGGGTACATACAAAAAAAAGCGCGTACAACTTCCATTAAGGCCGGGATCGCTCCTGTGATTCCTCTGGTGTTGCAGTAGAATGTGGGCGGCGGTGATTACTTAACATCAGGTGACCCATACGCTGGTTTGTCCTCCTTTTCCTAAGAAAAATTACTTAGCCGAAAATAGTGGAAATAGGATACTTTCCTGCGGTAAAATGCAGAATATTTTTAGTTAAACCTCTAGAAATACATAGTGGAAACAGCATTCAAATCAAATCATAATCACTTTATTCATGTAGGTTACGTAAATGACACTTATGAATGTCAAAAGGATATTTTTTTCTCATTAAATCGACTGCTTCTTCATAAAGGATTAAGCTAATGAGAAGAAGTAACAAGAAACTTATTGTCACTCTTTTATATCAAAATTTACATTTTCATCGTTTTACAAACCATTTCAATTACAATATAATATGTAACGTGATGCAACAAACATACTCAAACGTCAAATAGTCAATGCTTTACATGAGTAAGTCAAAAAAGTAAATGTAAATTAATATAAAAGTTATTGAGTACAGTAGCTGCATCATCCACATACACCGTAAATAAATAAAGGTATTCTGTGAGAATTTTATAAGGGATCATATATAAAAAAAAATATACATATATATATATATCCTTTAAGAACCTGAAGCCGAGCCTCCGGCAACAGGATCATCCTGCCACCACAAGCGCCCGTTCACGAGCATGACGTATGCCAGCCATCATCTCCCTGAACCATACTTTAGGGAAGGGGACGACCCGTCCCATGTCGCCGCCAGAAGCAGTGACATTTAAGCGAGCATGACGAAGCCTGTTACGATAACTCAAGCAAACAACAAAAAAAAAGAATCCTAATCTACATATAGCCGATCACTAACCATCATCCTTGCTGCAAATACTTGTCTTTGGCATTCTTATGAAAACAAACAAGAGAGGCCAATAAGAGTTAGCTTGAATAGTCGAGGAGCTACAAATAAAATGTTTTAAAATCACTGAAGCAGTGAATACGCTTAGTTGGACAACGAAAGAGCCACTAAACATGTTCATGCTAACATTCGCCAATAGCGAAGACATAAATAAAATTTACAATATAAAAAGTATATTGTAAATTGGGTTGTGCTATAGAAATACAGCCACTAAAGAGCACTAAATTAATCCCACAGTGCAAAAGATATCAGACATATGGACATACCCAAAAATACTGCTCTAAAGAGCCTAGGTGTGTTAAATGCATTGGAAAACATCACACCAAAGACTGCAAGAAACCTAAAGATGAGAAACCAAAGTGCGTTCACTGTGGAGCCCCACATCCCGCTAATTACAGAGGATGTGCCATTGCTAAGCAAATCCAGCAGCTAAGAAACAATAATACTAAAAGACCTTCTATGGCTAGACAAAAAAAAAAGCAGGAGTGAAATGCAAAAGAGCTCAAGTAAGTCTAATCATAAGTCTACAATAAATACGAATACAGTATGTAATAATAAGACGTTTGCCAAGGTTACTGCAAATAAAACAAAAATACCCGAGGTACAACACACAGCTCCTAAAGCAGATGATAAAGTTGATAACATATTAAAACTTATGTTATCGTTTGATGAAAGGCTGAAAAAAATTTAAAATAGCACTATGAAAGCTATACTCAAGCAAAACAAATGAATACCCCGCTTAAAATAATGGCGTGGAATGCAAATGGATTACTTAAACATCGAAATTTATTGCAGGTAATCCTAGATATGGAAAATATTGATGGGTGTCTAATATCCGAAACACATTTTACGACGCACTCATTTATTAAATTTAAAGGCTACAAAATCTACCATGCCCTACATCCCGATAATACAGCAAGAGGTGGTAGTGCCGCTATTGTAAAGGAAAACCTTTCCCATTACCAGGAAACCATACATGAAAAAAAAGAAATTCAATCTGTATCAATTAGTTTGAAAACAAAGACATATTCTTTAAGAATATCTGCAATCTACAGTCCACTTAGGTATGCGATAAAAAAAGACCAATATACTAACTTCCTGAAAAGCCTTGTTAATCGATTTATATTAGGAGGTGACTTTAATGCCAAAAATACATATTGGGGCTCCAGGTTGACGAAAACAAAAGGCAAAGAATTATTAAGTGCAATTAGAGAGATGAAATATGAAGCAGCATCTACAAGACGGCCGACATATTGGCCAACAGATTCGAACAAAGTACCAGACCTGATTGATTTTTTTATTATTAAGAATGTAGCATCCAGCCACATAAGAACATACCAAAATAATGATATGAGTTCAGATCACTCTCCTATATACATAGAAATAAGAGATATCTTGCTCAAAGAAAATAATTTAGCCCTTTTAAATAAATATACAAACTGGAATAGTTTTAAAATAGATTTAGATAATAATATAAATTTAAATGTTCCACATAAGACACCTGAACAGCTAAATGAAGAAGTTGAAAAGTTTGTGAAACTGATTCAACACACCGCTTGGGACAATACTCGTAATTTAATTATGAAAACTAAAACCAATTCTTATCCTATAGCGATTAGAGAACTCATTGCAGAGAAAAGAAGGCAAATAAATATTTGGCACCGGTCACGATGTCCTAAAGATAAAACAATTTTAAATAATTTAACAAAGAAAGTTGGTGGAATATCTAAAACCGTTGACTTTCACTGCTCGGTTGGCCTTCCATTAAAAAAAAATAAGTCTACTTTCACTATGTATTTTTGTATCTTAGAATAATACTGTAGATAACATAATTTATTCATGTTTATGTGATTAGTTACAAAGCTAATTCTTCTATATAACTAACGGCTGTAATGTTATATCTAATATATAAAATTCTCATGAAATTTGGAGTGCATATTTTGGGTAGGTCTGAGAATCGGACAAAATCTATTTTTCATCCCCCTAAATGTTAAGGGTGATCCACGTCAAATTTTTTTTTTAATATTTTTGACATTTCTTTTTAAATTTGTTTGATTATGAATCAGCATTAAAAAATACATACAACTTCAAATTTTCACCCAACAGTTACTTTTGTATCGCGATTTTAATATCGGCAATACAACGTTTGCTGGGTCAGCTAGTTATAAATAGAATATTGTTTATATTTTCTCTATAATTACATATTGTAAGCTCTTCTGATAAAGTTTTTAGATCGTTAATTCGATTCAGTAAATCATTACTTAATGGCCACATTACCACCATAAGCCTTGTTTCTTAACACGGAATCACATTAGGCTAGAATCCTCCCCATAATGATCCGTGTGACTTTGACCGCTCCGAGTTGCAACACTGCCTTAGTGGGGAGCACGGCGGGTGTCTCCACTCTCAAGTCACGACTGTTTCAACTCTTATGTGCTCGGTGTTGGTTCGTGTTTTTGTGTACTGTGACGTGCTCGGCAAGTTGTTATTACGTCATTACGGGTAAATATTTAGATCGTACACTGCAATTGTCGGTCGCTGTTATTTAATAATACGTGGATTTGAATAATAAGTACGAATGCTCAGTGTTAAGACATATGATTTGGTTCTTACGAATCAAATTGTATATTTGCATGTGTGAAATATTTATAAGCGCGTTGAGCAATTTTTGTTGTAAGTTCTCGTCAACTAAAAAGTTCATTGAATTCTCCGATCGGGTTGACTTTTTGGCGTTGCGTAGAGATGTGTGTATATTTTCTACAGCATATATCACAAGAATTGTTCAGGTTAAAGGCATAAAAGGCATTTATTTTCTCAAAATTGATTCCTTTAGAATTCGTAGTAGAATTTAGTAAATACCAACAGTCAAATTTCAACATCGACTATCATGTCAAAATGTGATATATCTTGCACCACCAGTGGAAGGATTCTTTCATTTAGTAGGTAATAGTTAGGTAATAAACCACTTGCTTGTCTCGTCACTTCAACTCATAATGACGGTGACATCTGGCATTCCACAATTGCTCGTTTCAATAGAGAGTGTCTGCCTCGCAGCCACTTTGTGCGATCGTAGCAGGCTGATCTGTTCTAGAACTTGACTTAAATAAAAAAAATCCTTTAAATTCCGAGACGAGAATAGATTTAAAATATAATTAAAAGTAAACAAAATTAAAAAGCCTAAGATCAAAAGTAACTTCTTCTTTTATAGAATGTCCGTTTGACCTAGTCTCTAGCCTCCCCCAACTGTCTCCATTGGGCTCTATCCTTTTAATCCTTGTCCAATATGACCTTCAAGTCAGTCGTATATTGTCATCCCATGGGATACCAAATTGTAACTCTCTTGCTTCTTTAAGGTATCTTTAAGCTCAGAGCATACTCCCACTTCGGCACGGGATCTCCACGACCCCTGGTGATGCGGATTTCCATGGGCGGCATAGTTTTCACTTCCCATCAGGTCAGCCACAGGACTGTTTCCCCCTCCTTACATAAAATTTGTTTCTCAGTGTGTCACAGGACGTACCTACCCAGTCGCTTTGAATAATTATAATTTATGTTGAAAATAATTAAATTAAACGGTGTGCAAATACACGATAGAAGTGCGCCTAAAGATGGTTTCATTTCAAAAATCACATTTTTCATTTTCATTCAACTGTGATCTGAATTAATATTGACTATACTAGGTGAATGGAATTGTGCTGATTAATTTGAGAAACGTAATCTTAAATGAAAAAAACGTAGATAATAAGACCATGTCACACTCTATCTTGACATCAGGGAAACGAGCGCAGTGCGATGTGTTAGGTGTCCGTGATGCATCACGCTATCAATATTGACACTATTATTTTACGATATGTATCAACTGCTAGCTCCGTCATGGTTAAGAAATGGTGAAATGCGATTCTAACTCGAACACGAAGGCGTCCGAACCATCGTACAAGATGTAGTTTATACCGTAAATTTATTTATTTTGCAAGCCGGCCATTTTTAAAGCTGTTACCTTCGTGTTTTTTTTTTTGAAGTAATACACACTCTGTTCAAATTTCAACCGTCTACCTATTGGGCTTTATGATATGTTCACAAAGCAGAGATTTAGTAATAGGGTTGTACTTGGATACCTTTCTGGTACGGAACCGGTAGCATACTATAAGTAGTCAAACGTGGCGACAATTTAAACGGACACATCAATTTCACTCACCGCTCAAGATTCTAGCGGGGCCTTTAAAAATTCTATCGGTGGCAAGTTCAATACTGAAGGTTAAGTTTCGCATGACCCTGTTACACACGAGTTGCCTCATACAAATATATTTTAGTAATAAATTTAAACTTTATGTATATTATACACACCATTGACTCATTGAATAATGTTAGCTAATTCCAATTTTATTCATAGACAACGAGCGAAATCATTACAATTGATTTAATATACTATAAAAGTGCGGCTAAAATTCATGACTTGCTTTTTTTTAATATTTATATTTATAAATACAATATAACTAATAATAAACAAATAATCTCCAATTTTATCTATTTGTATATTTAATTCGGGAATAACAATTTGACCAATAAAGTTTCCACAGTTAAAAAGTTCATAGAATAATGCGAGCAAATAAATTACAATAATCTAAAATGCATCTTATCTATCTATATATAAAAATGAATTGCTGTTCGTTAGTCTCCGCTCGAGAGCGGCTGGACCGATTTGGCTAATTTTGGTCTTGAATTATTTGTGGAAGTCCAGGGAAGGTTTAAATGGTGAATAAATATGAAAATGCTCGGAATTGAATAAAAACAACAATTTGGTTTTTGCTTTGATGTGTCCCCCGTAGTTCAGAAATCAAATTAAGAGAATAGTTTAAAATGAATAACTAATTAGAATCTATAACTTTCTAACTTTCTCAGGAGGTAAAAAATAAACTTAATTTTATATACAGAACAACGTCTGTCGGGTTAGCTAGTATATATATATATGATTTGAATGATGATTTTAATAGAAGATGAGGACAAACTAGCGTAACTTAGCTTAACGTAAACTAACTCTCTTGTAACACTAGAGGAATCACAAGATCGTTGCCGACCTTATAAATCGTCGAATAAACTAACATATGAAAACCGAAAACATATCGGTACGTGGCGGGCGAGCATCAAATCGAGGGCTCTGTCGTGAGAGTCAACAATTTTAACTATTTTCGAGTGGGTATTTATTTTATTTTATTTACATTTTTTTCTCATAATTTAGAAAAAACATCTTATATTTTATTTCATACTTGTAAGGGGGTTATTATGTTACAGACCTCGATCTGTTCCAGTCAATCCACATATTTTTTTCGAAATACAGTCCATCGTTATTAAGACACTATGTATGTACATCTATGTCTATCGTATTATCGATCAGTATACCAATACATCCTCTGTTGAACATAAAAGATCGAGGCAGCAACGTGCTATTAGAACTCCAAAGGCTGTCACAATTCGCCAAAATCTTATAATGTAATAAAAACTATTATCGCGAGAAATGAAGATTTCCACCAGAAATCTTTAGCGTAAGGCCATGTTAATTCCATACCATAATGGGTCTCCATATTGAAGTATTGGCTAATAGACTTAGTTCCACAGCATGTGCGGTTAAAAAGATTAGGCATATAACTGACATAGATACAATGTGACTAGTTTAGTTATTTTCATAGTATTAAATCCTATGGTATATTGTTATGGTGCAACGCAGCCGATTATTGTTTGTCCAAGGTAAGGAATCATATTTTTTTAAAGGAGTTAATATTAAATGTTGCCCCTCAATATATTCTTTATAAGGTAATTAATGTACGTACAGGAATATTAGCGAATTTTCTAAAAACTGTGTTAATAATAATGTAATAACCAAGAACAAAAATAAACTTGTTGTGCCAAGTCCGTGGTAAAGTCTTTTATTAGGTGATGTACATGCTCTTAAAACAAGATATCTGATACTATACCAAAAATGTCTTACAAAATCCAAAAGAATCAATAAAAACGTTTGTGTGGTAAAGGTTATTATAACATAAAAGACGTTTTTAATCACAGCAAAGCAATGGAGCGACCACCCTCAGTCTATTTAATTTAAAAAAATAATTGTAATCAATTTATATTTAAAGAAAGAAGCCCGCGAGTTTCTTGCGCCCGTTCTTCGCATTTCTGCGGCATATATTTTCGAACTGGTAATATTTATCGACGTTAAAAATCCCATTTTTGAAATTAATTGAAGTAAATATGTTGGATGTTCATTTAATAATACTTATTGGTAAATATGAAAAAGTTATATAGGCAACGGAATAGTATAAAAGTTCCCAAGTCAGTCGATACGAGTGATATAATAAATGCGAGATATTCAAGGCCTTCCAAACAGTATTGCGTTATAATTATTGTAACATTATACTCAACCTTGCTTCAGTGGGTCTATTTAATGATAGGTTTCTATTCCCTCATTTACATATAACTAGATTTACATCTAATGCATGACAACCTCATAACGGAAGCGCTTCGCAGTTATTTGTGCGTACCGAATCAGACTAAGCTGTCACGCTCGGGTATTTAGCTTTTAATTTACAAATACGAAATAAGTTTAATGATATACATTAGCTTTAATAGTAGTTTTAGGTTAATACTAGTCTTATTGTAAGTAGTATTATCTTTCCACGAGAGCTGCTGCCAACAAACTACTTACGTAGTTTGGCCTTTACAAATTTCATAAGTACACGAAATTTGTAAAGGCTACTGGAATAAATGAATTGTAAAAAAAAAAAAATAAAAAAAACGTAACACTCGTTCGAGTAAGTCGATTAAAGGAGCACTGTCGGTCAGAGCACACAACAATAAGCCACCAGAAATAGGGATAATCGTCATAAGAATAAAAACAAAACAAACTGATCCACAATGGTTTTTCTCAATCCATTATTTTGTATATTTTTTTCACATAATATCATACAGCTAAAGACTGCGCATAGTTTTGGTCAAATGCAACATACTTATTCTCGTATAGAGCGCTTAAGTAAATAAATAAAAAATATTCCAAAACGATAATTTAATAACACTAGTTATCAAAACATTCCCCATAAAATGAATTCCATTTTTAATTTGGACTGTAAGAACAGTTTTCGTTGCGAAAATGACACATGGCATGGCGATCTATCAAATCAAATCAAAATCACTTCATTCAGGTTAAGGAAATGACAGTTATAAATGTTAAAAGCTTTCTTTTCTCTTTATATTTATCGAGAGTACATCGTGTTCTACATGTCCTAAATAACAAACAATCATTAAGAATTTCTTGGAAAAGGTTTTTTTTTCTAATTAAGGCTCGTAACAAAATTAATACTTGTGAAAGTAGGAATATAAGTTATAATAGCAGTAATTCCTATTTTTCCGGTGAAATGTAAGTAGAAACATTGCCTCAGAACCATTAGCTGATTACTTAAATTAGTAATACTGGTATATGACTGTCCGACTTGACGTCACCTTGAAACTCATGTAGCTTTCCGAAGATTGGTTTCATCACAACTCAATTAGCGGCTTGGTACATGCCACCTGTCATTCGTGACATTCTAGCTGACTTTTTGAACTGTGACTTGTATTGTTGTATTGAAATTATCATCAAAAATTATATTTCATAAGAGGTCGTTTGGTGGCACTTTAGTTATCATTTGCGCAACAAATTCATTATAAGTATACAGAGTTGTTCTGACTGGAAGCAGTTATTGCCTGACATAGTTACAGATCTAGTCAGCCTGCTAGACTGGCTTCAAAAACAACATTTTTTGCGTCAGCATGACATTTTTTCGAACGTTGATTTGATCCGTGGAACTTATGCACGATATATATGAATAAATAAATATATACTAAAATATATACACTTCTATAATAAAGTCCCAGCCATTGTTCAGGCATTATCTATAAATAAATTTTAATGTTTTATAAAAAAATGGCTCCGTCGTAAATCCTATTACGCCACTGCTGAATATCTAAATGATCGGACAGCCTGGGACTAGATTGTGATGATTTTATAGCGATAGAAATGACTGTACAATATTGTATATTTTTATTGAAAAGAGCGCAAAAAAAGAATGCTGGGAGAGTTTCTTGCGCCGCTTCTTCTCTCTCAGAGCGCCATTTGTTTCCGAAGCGGTAGTAGTATCTAGTAGTTATTAGAAATGACATCAAAAAGAATTCTAAATGAATCAATTTTGAGAAAATAAATGCGTTTTATGCCTTTTTATATCTATAATAATAAATCTCTAATGTAACAATTATACTTTGGTTCACGATCAAGGAGAAAATGTTAGCAATTTCTGCGAAATAGTTCCTAGATACCTACGAAGCGAAGTTGAAGGCCTCAACACACCTGAGTAGGAGAATCAGACTTTCTCTCCATTGAAAGTGCTTTAAGCTAATCCTACGAGGAAACATCAATTTGCCTTGTCACAAAATAATTTCGCCTGTCGCTTTCATTAGTAAGAGGTGCCTGGTTTAATTGGCCAACATGCCTTTTTATATCGATTATAAGATATTATTTATTTCATAAATGCAAATTTTAAAATTATAAATTAAATCAAATCAAAATTTCTATATAGTATAGTAATCCTTACCATGTTCATTAAAAACAATATTATTAGTTCGTTATTGGCAGTATAAATATTAGGGATATATAAAGTTTCTTATTCGTTACCCCTGTTAACAAACTTTGTTTGCGAAATTTTCCTACCACAGATGGTAAGCCATTGACTCGGCCAAGGACGAAGCGGAGAGGTCACTTGTCCCTCGCGCCCTTTCCACCCGTGGCCTGTGGCTTGCCATTATAATGTCATGACAGAACACAACTTCCTGCGCAATGATAATTGCATTACAATTTTTATGTGCGTGTATTTAGCACAAGCGGCCAACTTGGTTAGTTTTACAATACAATATGGTATCAAAACATACAACGTATCGTATGTACAGCACGTCAACTTATCTTCTTTTTGTTATACACAACTTACTGTATGGTCAACATAAAAATTTTTATTGGAACAGTCAAACGGGTACAATATTTGTATTTGAAAATGACTGTATTAGTGGAACACTAGCGCATTCACCGTCCACCTACGGAATAGGTACACATATTATATTCCATTGCAATTTTTTTATCTAAGTATTTTTATCATAAAAAGTATACCTAACCTAACCTAACCTTACCTAACCTATTTAATCGACCTCAAAAAAGGAGGAGGTTCTCAATTCGTCGGTATGTTTTTTTTATGTTTGTTACGTCAGATCTTTCGACTGGGTGAACCGATTTTGATATTTTTTTTTTATTTGAAAGCTGGTGCTTTCTGTGTATCATTGTATTTGATCTGACAGTGGTTAGCATGAGTAAACTATAAAAGTCCTAAATGTGATATAGGTATGTGCGTGACAAATTTGCGAATAACTCAATATTCCAATACAATAGATATAATATGCACTAAAAAGCATAAAAAAAATCATGTATTTTATACAATCTAATTAATTAATTTAATTGTTTTTGATAATTTTTTTATAAATTAAGTTCAGGACTATCTACAAGCTTGACAACGTCGAATATTCAAAATTTTGACCGTGGCTCCTACCAATATAATCATATTCATAAAATATTCTTTTTAACATATTAGAAAAAAGCTATTAATTTGACATAAGAAAAAGCTACTTTTTTATATTTTTATATTTTTTTTATGTTATTTGTCGTTGATTTCTTTTTTTTTTATGGAATAGGAGGACAAACGAGCGTACTACAGGGTCACCTGTTGTTAAGTGATCACCGCCGCCCACAATCTCTTGCAACACCAGAGGAATCACAGGAGCGTTGCCGGCCTTTGAGGAAGGTGTACGCGCTTTTTTGAAGGTACCCATGTCGTATCGTCCCGGAAACACCGCACAAGGAAGTTCATTCCACAGCTTTGTAGTACGTGGAAGAAAGCTCCTTGTAAACCGCACTGTGGAGGACCGCCACACATCCAGACGGTGAGGATGATATCCTAACTTGTGGCGTGTCGTGCGAAGGTGGAATTCGGTGGCAGGAATCAGGTTAAACAGCTCTTCGGAACACTCCCCGTGAAAAATGCGGTAGAAGACACACAATGAAGCGACGTCTCTACGCAACGCCAAGTGATCCAGCCGTTCACAGAGCACTGGGTCCCCGACAATTCCAGCTGCTCTGCGTTGCACGCGGTGGATCGAGCTGATACTGGGGTGCGCCAGACCAGAGATGATAGCAATACTCCATGTGTGGCCGGACCTACGCTTTGTACAGCGCTAGAATGTGGGCCGGCTTGAAGTATTGCCGTGCTCTATTAATGACGCCCAGTTTCTTTGAAGCCAATTTGGCTTTGCCCTCCAGATGGCTACGGAATTGGCAATCGCTCGAGATTTCGAGACTCAGTATTCCGATACTAGGCGAGGCTTTTAGGGAAGTGTTGTCGAAGAGCGGTGATACGACAAATGGGGTTTTTATTCATATTGATTCGAGGTTTCGGCCTGGTTCATACATTATTTCGAGTATTATCCGGTTTTTAAGTCTTTCACAAAAAGACTCCGACATCTCGACTAACACGCAACGACGACTCTGTTCACAATTGTAAAGGCCGTGAGCTGTGGTTTTTACATTTCGACGTCCGTTTATGAAACAAATTTAAATGCAAAATTATTGAAATATCAGATGTTAGCTTACATCATTGCGACTCTCCAAGCAATAAGAAATCTTTTAATAACTATTTTAAACATAAATTTGAAGTCGTTATGTTTGTGTATATTTCAAAGTGTTTTCCGCGCATGAAATATATTAATTTTAAGCGATCATCTTCAAAAACGAAAATAAAAAACGAACTTGACTTGTCAACACGCGCAATTGTATACTCTATTATCTCCCTTATTCATAATAGTCTGCTAACTTAAAGCATTGCTAATTCGCACTCTGTCTTCTTCTATTGACCTAAGTCATAATGAGAAAAAACACTCCATAGCGTCTGGCTAAAGTTAGCGGACCATTATGAATAAGGGGGTAAGTATCTTAGCAGAACGGCAACACAAGTTCAGTGCTTTTTCACTAAAGTGCAACGTGATTTAGATGTTATTGCTTCATAAATAAATTCTAAAGAATATGAGACTAGATAACAAGTGAACAATAACTTTAAAGTGTACATAATGTACTTATTCGTGATAAACACGAGATTGATATCTTCTTAAAGATGTATATTTCGACTGTCTTAACAGGATTACAATTATAGTTTCTTGTGTAGTTCAGGTATCGTGTGCAAGTGGTTGAAGTAGAATAGAGTGAATGAATGAAGGTTGTATTTGACAGTTAGATGCAAGATGAAGTATGATTCACAGAGTAGGTAAATGAAGTAATGTTTAAGTTAATTGATGGGTTGAGGTGTATGGCTCGATATAATGATAAAATTAAATATAATACAGACGACGATATAAAATCTGGTGTCGACACTACTTATTAATAGAATATAACCAACTACCAAAGCCAAAGTTTATCCATTAATAATTTATAACAATCTACAAATCAGCGAGCAGCTTTCAAAGTACCCGTTTGGAACCAGCAAGTTCTGTACGTTGTCTAAAGCTGCTCTTGAAGGTGACACACCCGGGCCCACCACGATCACTTAAAATTAGGATAAACGAGCGGACTTGAGCGCTCGTTTGAACTCCTCTTACATAAAAGTAACTTAAATGTATAACATATAAGTAATATTTTTCTAACGTCCACTACAATGGCTGCGGTGCCATCAATGATTGATCTAGGGAAAGGCGTATCCCTAGTCACCTATTGATAAACTATATCGATTTCTAGAAGAATAAAGATTAGTGTGCTCTTATCTAAAATGACGTGTGTACCGATTATTTATGAGGAAGAGGAAGCTTATTCCAGGGTTTGGAAGGAAGTTGATGACGTTTCAGCTGCTGCTGTTTATTTTAATTTTATTGTATTAACGATAGAAAGACAGAAGAACATGTAGGTACATTCTATTATATACCTACAAACATTAATTCTATGATATATATACGTAATTTTCACAAATTTATGTCAATACCACTGTGTAGAAACTCAACATTCTAATAAATGATAATTGCCAGTATTACGTGCGCTTACATTCTTAGATACAAATAGCTGTGTTTTAATTAATCTTTGCGAAGCTTGAAATAGTCCTTGTTAGCTTTCTTATGACAATTGGCGGCTCCTTCAGATTATAATTTGTTTATAAGTTAAATTGCAAACATAATTTGATATCTTACGATATTCGGAAAAGAAATTTCTCAGACCTAAAAGAATAAACACAAGAAAATCAGCGGAACTATTCCAATTTCGCAAAAAATCGCTCAAGTGGAATTTCTATTTAAAGAGAAATATTTTCTTATCTGGAGATATTTAATTAAAATATTAGAATATATTATTATGTAAGACACAAACCTATTGTACTTATAATTATTTTCTAGAGTACGGTACAAATAACGATTAGTTTCATTATAATATTTATATAGAACAAAAAAGGTGCTGCATTTCGTATTATTACTGATATAGTTAGTATTATCAAATACGCAGGTGTGTATCATACATACACATTTTTAAGTATGTATGTTTTATATGAATTTGTGATTCAAGTCGATATTTTACTTTTTATCAAGAAAAAATCGTTATAAAATTATTAATTTTAATATTAGACGCAAAAAATAGGGTTGTTTCTGAGTTCGTTTATATCTTTTTCCCAAACTGAAAACGCAGAAAATTACGTTCTTGTTTCTATTGAATCAATCGGATATTTCGCACAATTATCAATTATTATCAGCCGTGGTAACACAATCTGTGGTGGTCTGTATACTGTAACACACGACCTAATTCCCACTACACTGATATACATAGAATGTGCCTGTGTTAAACCTTCAACAATCGCTATCTTTTTCTATGTCACCTATTGTCGTATTATGAGACTGAAATTCGTTGCAACTTTTTGTGACTACATACATTATGATAAGGCCACATGAGGGCTTTAGACCTAACGTCTAGCAACGCTTTGAAAGCTGTTGAGTATCGTGAACTCCTATTACAAGCCAGTCAACCTAACTAACCTGGGTCAAACTATCTTCTCCGCGTTCCCCACCGCGCCGTCGTCCTGTTAGTAGGGTTAGCAACTTATCACACTGAACACCCGTAGATTATTATTAAAGTGAAAATTTTATTACAATTTTATTATTATTTTCGCCTCAAATTTTTTCGCCCATCTATCGCATGTCACATTACAATCGGCCGCGGTACTCCAGTCGATTGTAGTAGGGGTGAAGTTGTATCATTAATTTCAAGTACTGCTTTCAAAGCAGTTTGGCCGCGCGGTATAAGGCACCACATTTAAGCTCTGGTTCCCGAGAGGGAGAGTATAGAGAGATTGCATTTTTTATGGAAAAGAGGATAAACGAGCGTACGGGTCACCTGGTGTTAAGTGATCACCGTCGTCCACATTCTCTTGCAACGCCAGAGAAATCACAGGAGCGTTGCCTGCCTTTAAGGAAGGTGTCCGTATTTTAAGGTACCCATGTCGTATCCTCCCGGAAACACCACACGAGGAAGCTTGCATTGCACAGCTTTGAACCTATTTTTTATTAATCCAATATTTTAAGAGTTACCGGTCGGGATAGAAAAGCCGGTTTTGTTTAAAATTTGTGAAAAAATAATGTTTTTTTTTTTCACTTTTGCTGTAAGGTGCATAGTTTACGAAATACCTGCGAAAAACTTTCTTTTTTCAAAAGAGATCTGGCAACATTTTGTAATTTTATGCTCAGTAAGTGACCCTAAAACTTACAAAATTTTGTGCTAGGTGAAATCCTAGTTTTACTAACTTTCTACATTTCAACAGCTTTTGTTGAATTTTTCAAGCTATCCGTACTTCCTGAACTGTCATTCGAACCAGGTCACGAGTTAAGTTGACGGATTTATACTTAGCTACCCAGATTATCGAGTTATCAAACCCGAATGTCACGCACTGATGAAAAAATCATTATATCATCCGAAGTTCGTAATTCGGCCATAATTTTTAATGCGAAACTTATCAGTTTTGGGATGTCTGATGGGTGATGGATGGATGATGTCAATTGAGTCTACTGTCGTATATATATATCTATCGTCGTCTTTGCCCGAACTATGGTATACAGAGACCATGGTGGTATGGTATTTCTATATGTGATTGTTTATTTATTCGTATTACCGTCATTTTGCACACCATTGCTCCACAAGGCCTTCAATATCCAGCGCGTTGCAAGCGTTCACATCATCTTTTATCTTCTTACTTAGATTTCTATTCATTCATATTCATTAATTTGCCATTAAATAGAGTGGTACAAGTTTGGTCTTACAATAGATTAAAGTATCTCCAATTGAGTCATTACTAATAACATGCAAACTTAGTCTTTGTGAAAACTTTATTACAATATAAATTACTTAATTTTATATTTATACAAAAAAAATTTTGCATAATATATAAGATAAAACATTATCTTGATTATTATCTATGCTGCGCACTAATTTCGCACCGTTCGCTCACTGCTTAAGATCGGTATCGCGTGGCGTGTACTAGATATTTTGTCATTTTCGAGTGTTCCGAAATATCGCGTGGCGTGTACTAGATATTTTGTCATTTTCGAGTGTTCCGAAATATCGCGTGGCGTGTACTAGATATTTTGTCATTTTCGAGTGTTCCGAAATATCGCGTGGCGTGTACTAGATATTTTGTCATTTTCGAGTGTTCCGAAATATCGCGCGGTGTGTACTAGATATTTTGTCATTTTCGAGTATTCCGAAATATAAATATTGAATTAACAAACGGCGGTTCGTAGCGCCCGGCCGCTCACCGGATAAGCTGTTTCCGGTTTTGTATTCGTAAATTATCAAATAACTAGTCGAAATAAAACAGGTTACACAGGCATAATAGATATCCATTTGCAAACCTTTTGAAACTACAATAATTAAATATTATGATTGTTACTTCGTTTATTCAGTTAAAATTTTGAAAGCTTCGAATAACAAGAGGCATTGAAATATAATTTAAATGTCGTTGATGGCTTCCATTAAAGGAACTCTCAATAGATTTGCGGGCTTTAAATTGCGTTGTTTTATTATGGAATAGGGGCTACCGCATGGGTGACACCTGCTGTTTGTAAAATAATCACCTTTGCTCAAGAAAAAGTTAGCAGCCTTTTAGGGTGTTTTTATTTTATAGTATTTTATAAGTATAAGTATATCGAATTGTCGGGGACCCAGTGTTCTTTAAAGAGCTGGATCACTTGGCGTTGCGTAGAAACGTCGCTTCAATGTATTCCTGCCGCCGTACTCCACCTTCGCACGACACGCCACAAGTTACGATATCATACCCACCATCTGGATGTGTGGCGGTCCTTCACAGTGCGGTTATCGCGGAGCTTTTTTCCACGTACTACAATGCTGTGGAATGAGCTTCGAAGTACGTCGGTGCGGTGCGGTGTTTCCGGGACGATACGTGATGGGTACCTTAAAAAAAGCGCACCCGGCGATCCGTACGCTCATTTGTCCTCCTATTCCATAAAAAAAACACACGAGTAACTAAAAAAGTTTGTACCAATTTTGTTCCAAACTTTGGATTTCGAGTGTGACCGTATTGCCTGCTCTATGCCACACATCTATACTAATATTATAAAGAGAAAAACTTCAGATTCGGATTTAAAAGTAAGTCAATCGATTGGCTCAGCAGATATGAGCGCTCGGACAGAACCCGAGAGAGTTTCGACCAAGAGCGCGGGTTCGAGTTCCGCATCGTTCATTAATTTAGGTGACAAATTTAATTTGTATGAAGTAAGTCAGAGAAAAAACAGTCGAACGAAAGCGTTTCTTATGAACGCTGCCTAACGATGAGAGATATATGATTGTTTATATATTGTATACATGTGGCAGCATTGGAACATCAACTTATATTGTTACAATGGTAAATGCGGACGAAGTCTCGGGTGACAGCTAGTTATATTTATATCAATAACTAAGCAATAGTTTTGATGAAAATAATTATCTAAATATATAGGTATTACGACCATCTCGTAGCAATAACGTGAATACATTAACAAATCATAAAGCATTAGTTGGTTAATAATTTAATATTATAGATAATCTAATGAGCTGGTTAATGATTTAATATTATAGATAATCTAATTGTCACTATGAGATGAAATTATATCTATATAAAGCATAAAGGCTACGTTGGAAATTGAATTATTAGAACTTATTATAAAGTTAGAAAGGTCTTGATGAGAAAAGCATAAATCTGTTGAGTTTGGATTTGTAGGTGGTTGGAATCAAAAGCTATTCAGGTTCAAAAATTTCCAATAGAGTTACATTGAAAATGAGGTTTCTTCACGAGGCATGTATACACGGGCAGAAGACACGCGAGGGTCGACCGGGTCGTCACTAGTATTACAATAAAATGAATAAAGATACGATCCAAATATTGTACCTTTAAAAGGACTGTTTGTTGTGACAACCAAACAACATAATATTTACGCTCATTACACAAGACAGTTTCCATGCAAACCAAACTTAAAACACAAATTAACTAATTTTTTTCGGAATAATGGACAAACATGCTTAAGATTATTTTCACTTCGATACAAAACGATCCACACCTTGGAATTGCCATGTCATTTTTTATCTTATGTTTTTTTTTATGAAAATAAGCCTGCCCATTAAAATGTAGTGCCACTCAGGATTCTTGAAAGATTCTGAGCGGCAATATAATTGCGCTCGTCACCTTGAGACATAAGATGTTAAGCCTCACTTGCCCAGTAATTTCACTAGCTACGGCGCCCTGCAGACCAAAACACAATAATGTTTACACATTACTGCTTCACGGCAGAAATAGGCGCCGTTGTTGTACCCATAAACTAGCCGACATTCTGTGCAAAGGAGCTCGACTCCAATCGAAAATTCGCCCTTCTACCAATCCATTAATACGTGCACTCAAAATGTATAATTTTATTTCAGAGCAATGTCCAGCACCTAACAAACAAAGATGGGTATTCTAACAGTAGCTTCGACTGCAGCTAAGGCTGCTTTGACTATCGGAGGTCTGAGCAAACTGACGTTCATACCAGCCATGTTAGCAGCCATGGCATATTACAATTACGATCTAGTCGACCCCGAGAGCAGACCGTTCAACCAGAAGTACCTGAGGGAGGAGTACGACTTTATCGTGGTGGGGGGAGGTTCAGCTGGTTCTGTGATGGCGAACAGACTGTCCGAAGTGGAGAACTGGAATGTTTTGTTGTTAGAAGCCGGTGGTCACGAGACGGAGATCAGCGATGTGCCGCTGTTGTCAATATACCTTCATAAAAGTAAACTCGATTGGAAGTACCGGTGAGATTTTATTTACTTCTCTCTTTAAAGTTATATATAAAATATTAAACGAAATTTTGTTTCGAAATTTTATTAAAATAATGAAGAAACCCACTGAATTTCTTGCGCCCGTTCTTTACAGGTCTGAGGCATATATTTTCCAGTGTGGTCGTTTTTGATCTTCAATAAGTAATTTAGATCCTGTTTTGAATAAGATATTTAAATTTGAAAAGCTGCCAGTCTAGAAATAAACTATCTCACGCACCAATTACCCTTCGCACCATTAGCCCAAATTGAACTCTTACAATATGTAGGCAGGAAAATGGTAAAAACTTAAAACAACGCCCTATATTTAATTCCAGAACTCAGCCACAAGATTCCGCATGTCAAGCGATGGTTGATAAGCGATGCAATTGGACAAAAGGCAAGGTTCTCGGTGGATCATCAGTCCTTAACACGATGCTCTATATAAGAGGAAATAAACGAGATTTCGACCAATGGGAATCATTTGGAAACCCAGGCTGGGGATATGAGGACGTTCTGCCATATTTTAAGAAATCTGAAGATCAACGCAATCCGTACTTGGCGAAAGATACAAGGCATCATGCTGTAGGTAAGGAATAGTTTCATAAAACTTAGATATACAAACTAATGCACTCCGGTTTTACACAGAGAGTAGAACATCATGTTTTATTTTTTATTATGGAATATGAGGGCAAACGAGCATACTGATCACCGGAGTCCATACTCTCTTGTAACACCAAAGGAATCATAAGAGCGTTGCCGACCTTATAAAGCGTCGAAGAAATGTAGACAAATTCGAAAACTGAGAACACATTGGTACGTGGCGGGCTAGGATCGAACCAAGAGCTCCGTGGTGAGAGTCAACGGTTCAACATATTGCGCCATCGACGCTCTATGTACATTAGATTTAAATCAAACGCGCGTGTATGTTCACACTACTTTAAAAAAAATATTTCCTATCCTTCAGTATACTTAGTTATAGTATTTTTAAAATATATAAAACCAACATCCTTGTCATTATCATTTTATTTATGTACGGTCATTAAATTAATCAATATACATCTATCACTTATTAAAAGAAATTAGTTGCTTGAAAGTTTACTTTAACTCTACAACAAATACGAACTACTAATTTGTGATAAAACTCAACTATCAAATAGTTCACATCAGTGAAATATTATTAAAAAAAATGCGGAAGGAGGAAAGAACAAAAGTGTAACCTTTATAGTATTTCAATACATAAACTAATATTAATATCGTTAACGACATATAGCAAAACCCCAACCAATACCAATACGAGGGCGGCACTGAAAATTTCGGGAATCAAGGAAGTGACACAACATTACTATGTAAAAATGTATTTATTGCTTTTCGAAGTATTCTCCGCGAAATTTGACACATTTTTCCATATGATGGCACCAATCATTGAAGCAACCATTCCATTCGGAAGTTGGGGTCTCCAAAATGGCCGTTTTTTAGGCGTCCACAGCTTCTTCGGGTGATGAAAATCTCTGACCACGTAATTTATTCTTTATTTTAGGGAAAGTATTGAAATCATTAGGGCTTAGGTCGGGGCTGTACGGTGGATGATCTAATAAATTCTATGTTTTCTTGCTCTAAAAACTCTTTTGTTTTGTGCGCGGTGTGAGAACTTGCATTGTCATGATGGAGGATGATGCGGCGGTTGCAGTTCTCTTTACGGAGTTCAGAAACGACTTGTGGCAAACAAATGCTAGCATACCATTCTGCATTAACCGTTCTTTGTCCCTCAAGAGGAATAGTCGCAACATGGCCGGTTTTGGAGACAAACGTGGCCACCATTTTTTTGCAACACTCCGTGAACGAACAATTTTTGTTGGCTTTAGCTCATTTTCGAACACCCAATCTCGTGACTGGTTTTTTGTTTCGGGTTTGTACGCGTATATTCAGGATTCGTCACCCGATACGATGTTGTATACAGCATTTGAGGATCCTGCGTGGAATCTTTCGAGAGTTCTGACGCACCAAGAAACGCGAGCCGCTTTTTGCTCTTCACAGAGCAAATGCGGTATCCATCGGGAACAACTTTTTTACACCTAATTGTTCATGCAAGATTATTTGTATTTGACTCATGCCAATGTCTAAAGTTGCCAGAATTTTGCGGTATGTCACATGTCGATCTTCCTCAATCAGCTTACGCACAGCATCAACGTTTTCTTTGGTGACTGCAGTTTTTGGACGACCTTGACGGGGAACATCACTGAGCTTGACAAGTCCACGTTGAAATTCAGCAAACCAGCGATGGGGCTGGATGGTAGATGGGGCTTCATCACCAAATGCAGAAATCATCCGGTCAACACACTATTTTTGTGTTAAACCACTTCGAAAGTCATAATAAATCATCGCTCGAGAATTTTTCGAGTCAATTCCATTTTGTCAAGTTTGAAAAGACCATGTGACTAGACCTAGAATCTTTTTTTAAATAAATAAATGGTATTCGATTTTTAAAATGAAGGAGTTTTGAATTAAAAAGATTTTAATATAACAGGAACAGTGGAAATATTCCATTCCCGATACTTTTAGTGCAGCCCTCGTAATACAACAATATTCAAAAATAAAACACACATCACCTAGTATTTAATTTGATAAGGCTTAATACTGAATCCGTGTCTTTTGTGTCCATTTTCCTTTTCCTTCTTTGTTCCGAAGTTTTTATGATTATTGAAGCCGGCAATACATGTGCTGACAAGTCGGTCTTGTCCTAGGTTAGGAAGGTTTAGATTTTAAGATATCTTGATCGTGATTCATTCAGCTGCAAAAGCACATTCCTATTGACCCATTCCCCATCATGTGATCTGCATGAGTGTTGGTCCTCATATATCATAAAAAGAAAAGCGAATTATCAAGTTCTCCTTGTTTGCTGTATATATTTTCACATGAAAATTTAAACTACTTTTTGATTTTACAGGTGGATTACTAACAGTTCAGGATGCGCCATACAATACACCCATTGGAGCTACTTTCTTGCAAGCTGGCGAAGAAATGGGTTACGATATCCTTGACGTCAATGGTGCCCAGCAAACAGGATACGGATGGTATCAATTCACAATGAGACGAGGAACTAGATGCTCTACTGCAAAAGCTTTTCTCAGACCAGTGAGACTACGCCAGAATTTGCACACTGCACTTTTTTCTCATGTCACCAAAGTGTTAATCGATAAAGATAATAAACGAGCTTACGGTGTAGAATTTATGAGGGATAATAAAAGACAAGTGGTTTATGCAAAACGAGAGGTTATTCTGTCAGCCGGTGCAGTAGCCTCACCTCAACTACTAATGCTATCTGGCGTCGGACCCGCTCAGCACTTACAGGAAGTTGGTATTGATGTGATCCAAGATTCTCCCGGTGTAGGACGAAATCTACAAGATCACATTGCAGTTGGCGGTATTGTTTTTGAAATTGATTATCCAATAAGTATAGTAATGAACAGACTCGTTAATATAAATTCAGCTTTACGTTATGCTGTGATGGAAGATGGTCCATTAACATCCAGCATTGGTTTAGAAGTGGTGGCATTTATTAATACAAAATACGCAAACGCATCGGACGACTGGCCCGATATGGAATTTATGATGACATCTGCATCAACACCTTCTGATGGTGGAACCCAAGTAAAAAAAGCACATGGAATTACCGACGACTATTACGATGCGGTTTTCAGTCACCTCACGAATAAAGATGTAATGGGAATTTTTCCTATGATGCTTAGACCTAAGAGCCGGGGTTTCATAAAATTACGATCAAAAAATCCTTTGGAATATCCCCTAATGTATCACAATTATCTAACTCATCCAGACGACGTTGGTGTTCTTCGTGAAGGCGTAAAAGCTGCTGTAGCTGTAGGTGAAACCCAAGCAATGAAAAGACTCGGTGCAAGATTTAATAGTAGACCAGCTCCAAACTGTAAACATCTTCCCATGTTTACAGATGAGTATTGGGATTGTTACATTAGACAATACACTATGACCATCTACCATTTATCAGGTACTGCTAAAATGGGTCCTAGCACAGACCCGATGGCTGTTGTTGATGTAAATCTTAGAGTCCACGGCATTGAGGGATTAAGAGTTATTGATGCAAGTATAATGCCGACGATTACCAACGGTAATATAAATGCCCCAACTATTATGATAGCAGAGAAAGGAAGTGATTTAATAAAAGAGGCTTGGTTACCAAAGTCTCGAAAGAAAAGAAGTAAAGAAACTTCTTTGTGCTCTAAGTTGGAACAACTTTTAATATTTAATAAGAGAGATACATTGTGCGGACTAGAAAGGTGACTAGATTCAATTTTATTTTCTAATGTTTAGTACAAATATGTTATTAATGTTATTTTTTTATAAATAACCCGTGTTCAGAATGTTTGAGTGTACCTTATCAATTATAAGTAATCTAGTCTCTGAGGCAAAGTACATAACGTTTTGCTTTAGTTTTCAAAACAAATAAAATTACAACTTAGGTAGTTAGTTATAGTTAGAATAAAGCTAAGTAGATACATTAGAGTCCAAACAGCAAAAATGGTATTCAAACTCAAAGAGATTTACATAGGTTGATTTCTGCCGTGCGATTAATCGTTTCACAAATCACCTCACAAAGCCGCACAAACAAATATTTTATTTTAATCAACTCATAAATGTAAGGCAGATTAATAATCATTACTTACCGGCATTAAAACAGTTAATCAATCAATCAATTCAATCGACGTCCTGCAATTGATTTTTCACATGGTTGATGATTTACTCGGTAGACATTCTTCGCCAGCTGGTCGACATAAGGTCAATGCTTAGATGTTATGTTATGATGTTGCAGCCGAGCTAAATCACCACCTACGCGACAATAGTGCGGCTAGTAACCTGCGTAAATCTAACGCCGCCGACTAATAGCCCAAACACATGGTCGGATTTGGTACGGCCGGACCATCGGACAGTCCCGGTGCCCACCGAGGCGCCCGCCTCACAGCAATTGATCCGCCGTCGTACTCGGTACGGTTCAAACGGTTATAATAATGATTCTATGCGATGGACAATGCGACCTACCATCGAATAAAGTCCGGTACCGGTCCGACCAAATCCGACCGTGTGTATAGACTATTAGGTCCGAATTCAAAAGGCATAAAATATGTAATCCATACACTCGAACATAGATTGTACAAAATATATTGTACACCGTCTGATTCAATATATATGCCAAAAGTAGCATGTACTTATTGCTTTCTTTTTAAAGGTTCATAAATCGAATTTTTTTGCGTGTTCATTGTGATGTTCGTATCACATCGGTACTCTAATGTAACTACAGGTAGCGAAACTAATATATTGTATAAGGGGAATACAGAGAGGCTAAAATTCATAGAGGCTAAAGGCGTGTAACACTGACTAACACATTACAGTCTAGCAATCTAACATTTTATGTTGATGTTTTACTACAATTTAGATTTTCGGGAAGAAAAACAAACATTGTTTACAATACTTATGTACATTTGTAAATAAATGTTATTATTATAATTGAAGTTTTATTTACATACTTTGTTCATTTGTTATAAGTGACGTACAATGCTGAACACAGACTGACTTGCAAGAAAAACATTACCACACATTTCGTCCTATCTCGAGTTGCAGAAGTAAGTTATACATTACACCATATTTTTTAATTAGTTCTAACTGAACTGGGCTATGAATTATATATCAGAGCCAAGAAAAAAAAATACACGTTATATTTCAAAGAGTAACGATTAGAAGTCATCAGGTAAAATGCAAGCCCTCAAAGATCAGATAAGTATTAAGTGAGGAAATTTAAACAAGATATTTTAAATTTAATCCGAATTACGTTTACCAAGAAGAAGACAGTGGAAAATAGTTTAATTAAATATTACATTTTAATAATACGTAAGTATCCATCATTTTAATGTTATTAATTAAATATTGCGTCTTGGGTTTGTTGTCTTCAGCGCCATCTTCATTTTGCACCGTGCATTTTTTAAAGGCAATATACCACCACTGTGCATGTCAAGAGAATAGTTCACGATGTCATCATAAATGAAATTTTGTTCCTTAAAGTGACTTAAGTATCCATCGCTACTCAGTGCTGAAAGTATCTGTTAGTAATCTATGCTTTCGACTTCTTGCTTAGAGTTTCAGTTCTTCTTCCTAAGCCTTCTTTTACAAAAAATCCATAGATGGCGCTGCCCAAGACCAAACAGTTGTAGAGAGAGCAACCAACATTTTTATAACATGCAAGCCTTTAAATTAATAATTGGTAAACGCATACCTACAACGCCCCTAGCGGCTGCAGTAAAAAGTAGTCAATCGATGTGAATACTTTTAAAAGATGTCGCCCAAATAACATAATCTGAATTTTACAATTTCACGTTCAATGATATTTTATTATAAAAGATACAAAAATCAAGAGAGAAAAAACTCACAGGTCTACTGATGGTATGCAATCACCGTCTTTAAATAACTGTTATTTTTTATAAATTTTTATTTTATATTTATTACAAGCTGACCCGACAGACGCTGTTCTGTTAATAGAAAAAAAAATAATGTAAGTATTCGGGAATAATGTAGTCTAAAGCCATCGGAAATGAGTTTCTGCGTTACCACTATGGGACCTGTAGACACACGCATAGATACGTACACTGTTCTCAAAATCTACGCGGAGCCAGAGAGTAGACAGGTCCCTACCCTCTAAATTGCCGAGACGGCGACAGCAGATTTCCACCCTAACTCACACACATACCCCGGCATGAGGCAAAAAATTGTGCTCAATTTTGTACCCCGGATACGTTAAATATGACGTATCGCTAGGTCTGCGTCTCCTTAAGGAAAAACAAGGCCACGCTGTGCCGTCTCAAGGTGGTGGTGAACGGCGTTTAAAGTGGAGTGAATTCCCCTGATATTGCAAAAGTCGTGGAAGAACTTAGAGGAATTAGTGTCGATCAAGTAACTTTGAGTTTACTACAAACATATTTTTTTATGGACGTTGAAGACATATAAAAACTTTTTAGGTCATTACTACAATTATTATGAAGTCGTATTCATTATCGTCATTCTACATGTCAACATATTCCAACTTACATAATTCAACAACGACATAGATAAATACATAACCGTACAAAATGCAACGGCATACTTCCTCGGAACTAAAATATGCAAGTCAGGGGTCACTCCACTCTAGCGCAAACTGCGAAATGTTTTGTCCAACAAATTGTATAGAGCTGGGGTCAACCATTACAAAATGTCATAAAAGTAGGTGAGTAAGACTGGACACAATTATTATTATAAGTAGTAAGACAAGTTCGTACAACTATCATAATAGTTATGAGCGGTTTCGCTAACGTTTAGGTAACTCTGCTTTATGTTTTTTATCGTAATATCTTGACGGAAATCATACACTTCACTAGTTTCATTACAAATTCGTATTGTAATGATAACGATAAAAAGACTTGATTAAATTTAAAAAAATCCTGATACATAATAGAGAATCGGGTTAAGCTGTGCTGTGTCATTATCGGGAACATAATATGTATTCGCGAGTCGCTTTTGGGTTTAAATAATTAAATTAAAACATTATGGACTTCGTTCTGAGTAAAGGACGGGTTCATCTTTGTCCATTATATCCATTGGTCCAAATACAGCAGAAGAAGAACATTGCTGTCATTTAGAAGAATACGTTGGTGGCGTAACGATGCTCCGGAAACTCATAAGGCCCACTATCCACCAAAGCGGAGAGGAGATGTATTTTGATAACCAATCAGATTTCATTATTTCCACATCTCCTCTCCGCTTAGTTTCGGTGGAAATGGATCAAGCATAGAGGAGAGGAGATGTATCATTTGTGTATAGAATTTTGTGCCGCGTCGAGCGATCAAGCTCCACGGCCGCGGCGGAGCGGAGATGCGTGTAGACAGGCGGCCGGGTGGCTCGCGCTCGCGCCCTTTTTTTCCACTGCCTTCTCTCCACGCCTCGCACACGGGATAGCGTTGCTATAAACACAGCCCACATCTCCTCTCCGTTCTGGTGGAAATAACTCGACAGCTTCTAGGCTTATCTCCTCTCGTCTCCTCTCCTCTCCGCTTTGGTGAATACCGGGCCAAACTCCCTCCACGCCAATTCATATTTATTTTACAAAAAAAAATATTAGAAATAAGTCTAACTTGGATAATAGTTTTTTGGGTATAGGTAGGTTAGTTTGGGTATGGGTAGGATAATATTTTGTATTTTGGGTCTAAATAATGTCGTCAGTTAATAATACGGAAAGACCAAGGTTCACTAAATACTGTAGCGCCGAAGAAAGTATATAAGTTTATATTTTAAATTAGAATAAGGGAGAAGTCGAGCAGGACGTTCAGCTGATGATTATTGATACGCCCTGCCCATTACAATTCAGTGCCGCTCAGGATTCTTGAAAACCCCAAAAAATTTGAACAGCATTACAATTGCGCTCGTCACCTTGAGACGTAAGATGTTAAGTCTCATTTGCCCAGTAATTTCACTAGCTACGGCGCCCTAAAGACCGAAACACAGTAATGTTTACACATTACTGCTTCACGACAGAAATATGTGCCGTTGTGAGACCTCCACTGGTATGTAACTAAGTACAGGAATTAATAGTACCCCATTTTGGTAAAAACTTAATAAGAGCAATTTCTTCACATAGTTACAACTACTATTGTTATAACTAGGTACTATTCTATATAAACAAACGATGTATATTCCCGATAGTGTCTACAAATCCGAGGGTTCCATATAATGAGAAACCTTCAAAAATCGTAAAACTTTCTTAAAGTTCTGCAACGCTCTTGTTATTTCTTTTCCGTTGTTGTCGTTCCGTTGCAGCGGTTACTTACAACTTTCTGACCAATACTGCGATGTAATCTTTTTTGAGTTTGATGTACACAAATTTATATTTAGCACACATAAATTACAATAAAATAAAATAAAAACACGAAATATTATGAAACTATAATTTAAACAAAACATTTCATAACCACAAAGTTCTCTAGCGAGGTATTATGTTATGCTATTTGTATCTGTCAGTACAAAACTTATCTGTCTATATATATCTTTACTGTTATAAACCGGTAAAGTGCATCTCTGCCCACGTCAAGTGTCAGGTTCCGTAGGTACCCGAATGTGAACGAAATTTTCCTATTAAATTCCTATGTATTATAGGCATTAACTTAAAGTTAAAAGATTACCGTATAACTTCAATTTGCTATGTCAATTTTTTGTAATGTTTAATGTACTCAATATAAAACTGGCTTTGTGTTGCCCGCAATATCTATGAGAGAGAAGTCCAACGATCACGATACGCTGATTCCAGACACGGCTAGACCGATTTGAATGCGGATTTCACTGAAATATTGCGGCAAGCATCAAATGCCCCATAGTATTTAATTTTAATTTCTATTGGTTCACAACCAAAAAGGTTACGTCAATTGAAATAAGTACGAAGAATGTACGTGGACAAAGTCGCGGGTGCCCAGTCATAAAGGAATATAATTGATTACAATTAAACAAAATATCATAATTATAACATTATGCAATATAATACTGCGAGTTTTTAGTATCGCAACATATTAAATAATAAAAAAAAAGTGAAATTAAAATCATAAATCAGCATAGAGCGAAAGTGAATGAAAGAAAGCAAGGATACCCCAAAAACTATACAAATAATACTTACCCAAATATTCGATAATAGCCGTTACATCACTGACTTCAAACATTTATAATTAATGTTACATTTATTACCCCATTGTTTAAAAGCTCGGCGATCCGATTGATATCTTGATATCAATTGGCTCTTTTAATTCATTAATTATTAGTTTATTAATTAGTATATTAAAAGTCAAATCTATGTATAGAATAGATTACCTACTCCTGACAACAGTTGGTAGACGTCATGAAGCTATATCAGTTCGTAAGGGAGCTTTGACATCGGAAGAAGAACTGATAAAACTCCCAGCACATTTTTAAATCATATAACAAGTAAGCGTATTTAAAATATACAATACAATTTGCAATGGCCTACGCAGAACCAGACAATAACCATGCATCATTATTCTCTATTCATGGGGCACACTAAAAGTTTTGCACTTCTAGCTAATCGAAAACATTTGAATTTCGAATTGGCGGGAAAATTTGTCAATTGTTTTTTACCACACATCAAAGTTCTACGTACGTAACGAAAATGGAATTGAGTCGAAAAGATTTTAGAGCGATGATTTTTTATGATTTTATAAGTTCTGTCTCTCCGCAAGACTGTGCCGTTCGTCTTCAAAATGCTTTTGGGAGATAAGCACCTTGCTTGAGCACCGTGAGGCGATGGTTTGCTGAATTTGAGAGAAGTCTGGTTTCTTTACATGACGAATTTCGTGAAGGGCAGCCTTCAACTGCAGTCAACGAAAATAATGTGGCTACTGTTAAGCAGCTAAGTGAAGAAAACCCGCGGATTACCTATGAGACAATTCGAGGACTATTGGGGATTGGTAAGAGCCAAATTCAGAAAACTTTACACGAAGAATTGAGCGGGCTCGTGTGGAATGGTGCTCACATATACTAATGAAGTACGACCACATTCTAATGCTGTTTATGACATTGTCACAGGAGACGAAACGTGGATTTATTGTGGTGAACCCGAAAGAAAACAGCAATTTTGTGAATGGGTGTTTGAAAATGAGAATAGGTCAACAAAAGTGAAGTAGGCGAGAAACGTTGGTAAAAAAATTATCGGATTTTTTTTCTCAGCTAAGGGATTTTTTTTCCCATCTGCACAATTCCACTTGAAGATCAAAAGAGCGTTAATGCCGAAAAAACCTACGTTTCTTTATCCAGGGTGTTAAAAAAAGTTCGGGAAAGACGACCGAAAAGCCGCGTTCTCCTACACCATGACAAAACTAAGTCATTTTCCTCACCCATCCTGCACATAGCCGCCCCCCCCTGTGATTTCTGTGTTTTCCCCAAAATCAAAGATTTGATGAGAGGTTTCACTTTTACCAATTCCGAAGAGGCAGTGATAGCGTTCTCGTAGAACACATGCCTTCAGATTTCTGGTCCTCCTATATTAAAAAATGGTTCAATCGCATGAAAAAATGTTTAAATGTAAAAAAGAGTATTTTAAAAAGCAATAAACATAATATTTTGGTTTAACAAGTTTTTTTTTTGAAGTTACACAAAACTTTTAGTGTGACCTACGTATAATCTACTATACTATAGTAAGCCTTCTTTGTCAAAGAAGCTTTATCATATTTCTTGAATTTGTGCTCAGTGAGTCCTAGCCTGGTATTTTATTGTAGACTTGATTATGCAATATTTCAAGGAGGTGTTTCAGTCACTTATATTGGCATATTCACTTCTGCCATTAACTACCTCACCCCACTTTAAGTGTCACCATTTTTATTTTGAATACAGAGTTAAATAAGTCAGTATTTAAATAGTTAAAAACATCCAGAAAAATAATACTTGTTGGAATAAAATGTTATTCTAACTAGTAAGGCTTCTGTTGAGTGATGTACATGGTTTTATAACATTATACTAGAAAATGCACAAAACAAATGTGTTAAGTAAATCAAAATATTTTTTTTAAGTGATGTAAATGTTGCTGTAACATAACGCCTTTCAAGAAGTCACACCTTGACGAATGGAGCGACCGCCCTCAGGTTAATTAGTTAATAAAGTTTATTGCAACGAAATTAATTAAATAAAGAGGAGGCCCGCTGATTTTCTTGCATCCGTTCTTCTCGGATCTGAGATATGTTTTCGAATGGTGGATGACATGATTTAATATCCTTCTTTGAATAAAAACAAATTGACCTAATTTGAATTTAATGTTACGAGTAACAAAATGACTTCACAATAATTGTTACCGTCAGTCTGCCACGTGGGAGGCTCCTTTGCACAGGACGCCAGCAAGATAATGGATACCACAGCGGCGCCTTTTTCTGTCGTGAAGCAGTAGTGTGTAAGCATTAGAGTGTTTCAGTCTGAAGGACGTAGCTAGCGAAATTACTAGGCACATGAGACTTAACATCTTATGTTTCAAGGTTGTTCCCACTTTATACAACTCTTACAAGGGCCAAAACCTCAGCAATAAAATAGGTACTGTTTCTTATAACGACACTAACTTATAGAAAAACAAACAGAACAATTTTTTTTTTATATGAGAGCAAACGGGCAAGAGGCTCACGGGATAGGGAGAGGTGAGGCAACCGCCCATGGACATCCGCAACAACAGGTGTGTCAATAAATGCGTTGCCGGCCTTTAAGGTGGGAGTATGCTTTTTTCTTGAAGGTCCCTAAGTCGTATCTGTTCGGGAAGACCGCTGCCGGTAGTTCATTCCACAAAGTGGCTGTGCGAGGCAAGAAATTTCAAACAAAACGCGCGGTTGTGGAATGCCAGACGTCTACGTGATGCGAATGGTACTTTGCACGTAATGTCCGATGGTGGAATTCGGCCGCTGGAATCAACCCGAACAGCTCCTCTGAGCACTCCCCGTGATAAATGCGGTAGAAGATGCAGAGAGAACCCACATCTCTACGCAATGCTAGAGAATCAAGCCGATCGGAGATGACTTGATCGTCGATGATTCGAGCCGCTCTTCGTTGTATGCGGTCAAATGGAAGAAGCTGGTACTGGGGAGCACCCGCCCAGAGGTGAGAACAGTACTCCATGTGAGGCCGAATTTGCGCCTTATAAAGTTGCAGGCGGTGGCTTTTAGTGAAGTACTGTCTCGCCTTACTGAGTACACCAAGCTTTTTAGAGGCCAGTTTGGCCTTCTCTTCCAAGTGACCACGGAACTGAACGTCGCTCGATATATCGACGCCAAGTATGCCAATACAGGCTGTGGCAGTTAGAGGAGTGACCTCGAATCGAGGGGATACGACAAAGGGAGACTTTTTAGTGGTGAACGCATAAACTTGTGTCTTCTTGGGGTTGAATTGGACTAAATTATGTCGGCCCCATTCCGAGACTTTGCAAAGCATAGTCTCGATTTCAAACACAAGTTTGTTCCGGTTCTCGTCGACGCTATCCCGGGACATGTTGGCACGGCCGGTGTAGGAAGCATACCCTGTGCTGTCGTCTGCATAGCAATCGTCTGCATAGCAATGAATATTGCTGATTTGCAGCACGCAGCCTTGCGGGACACCAGCGTTTATGGGTTTTAAGTCGGAGCATGCACCGTTGATAACAACCTTGATGCTCCGATCAGCCAAAAAGCTAGTGACACATTTGCACAACTTCTCGGGAAGCCCATAGGATGGCAGTTTCGCTATAAGCGCTTTATGCCACACCCGATCGAAGGCCTTCGCTATGTCCAAACTCACCGCCAACGCCTCTCCCTTCGACTCAACCGCTTGCGCCCATTTATGGGTGAGGTATGCAAGAAGATCACCAGCTGAGCGACCCTGACGGAAACCGTACTGGCAGTCGCTGATCAGCTGGTGCCCCTCTAGGTATCCCAAGAGCTGGCGGTTGATGAAAGAAAATGGAGGTAATGGGAATGGGGCGGTAGTTGGACGGATCTGAGCGTACACCTTTCTTAGGGATCGGGTGCACTAAAGCCGCCTTCCATAACTTCGGGACTACGCCTGATGAGTAGGAGAGCCGGAAAAGACGGGTAAGGACCGGCGCCAGTTCCGGAGCACATGTCCGCAGCACTATCGGGGGAATGCCATCAGGCCCGCTCGATTTGTGAATGTCCAAGGTGAGAAGCGCCTTAAGCACGGCACTATGCCGGATTTTTACCTCCGGCATATATGAATCGCACCGCGGAATATGCGGTGGTGGTGCACCTTGGTCATCCACAGTCGAGTTGGACGCGAAGAGGGAGCCCAGGAGATCAGCTTTCTCTTTCGCGTCATCATCCCTGTGCAGTGGCGGAATGGCTGGCTGCCAGAAGTTGCCTTGGCGAGCGACCAGAACGCACGAGTTCCCGAGGGAAGGCGTGCAAGTCTCTCGCCAATTACAAAAAATACAAAATACAAAATCATTTATTTCGCAGTTTTCATATACAAATTAACATTTTATACTGACCCCCACACTAGGCGTTGCCTGTCTCGTGGGGGAAATAGTAGAATTAACAGAAAATAAAGATATACAAGCGGCTAGTGACAACAAGCTGATTACTAAAATTTTACCAATCATATAAAGAAATAAAGTAACAGTAATAACTAAACAAGTATTAATTGTGTGTATGTGTTGTGTGTATGAAAGTGTGTGTATTGTGTATATGTATTGTGTGTATTTTTTAGGATTGTATTAAATATTTTGATAGAAGCTCTTTAGCCTTGAAGATGGAGTGTTCTTTAAATTTACATAGCTGGACCAGTTTATTATAAATCCGGGGGTACAAAAAGGTTGGAAAGCGACATGCAAATGCAGTTTTGACATTAGTAACAGGCAATTTGTAAACTCGGTTTTTAAGCAATGTGTTGTATTCTTTTGAGTTCAGAGCTGTTTTGTGGACATGCATCGCCACTCTTATCAGGTACAGCTTTCGAACACTGAGTACCTGAGCGTCGCTGTACAAATCATTCGTTGGGTATCTAATCGGTTTCCTCAAAGCGACTTTTAACACAGCTCTTTGCGCTCTTTCCAATTTTATGAGGTTGGTGGAATTTGTACCTCCCCAGGCTAGAATGCAGTAATTTATGATTGATTGTCCGAGGGCTAAATAGATGCTTTTTAATAATGAAAGCTCAGCGGACTCTCGAAGCAATTTAATGGTGTATACCAATTTTCGTAAACGAGTTGAGACAGCAGCAACGTGATCTCTGAAACTTAATGTTTCGTCTACGACTATTCCAAGATATCTCATTGCGTTAACTCTTTTAATGTGGTCACAAGTGCACTTTTGAGCTGGACGTCTTGTACAGTTTGTACTGTGAATTTTAAGATTTTGCTGTTGGCTTGGTGATGAAGCAGAAGTCTTATAAAAGCATTGAAATCTAGTTTTAGAAGAATTTAACGTTAGAATATTTTGTTTCAGCCAGTATGATACCAGTGACATACCTTGCTCGACATATTCGTAAACGGTATCCCAAGAGAGTCCGTGAAAAACAATAGCTGTGTCATCAGCGTAACACAGGATCTCAGCATTTTGTAATGGCCATAAATTCTGCCAATGTGCTTCGACTTCGCGTCAGCAATAACTCTTTTGAAGGACCTGGAGGCATGATTGAAGTGTTTTTTAAGTTCGCTGGAATTCACATCCTTAGATACCACCGCATTGACTCAAGCCTGATAGCACTCCTACTTTCGGCGAGAGGCCATTTTGCAGGAGCGGTCAAACCATGGTAGGGACCTGCCACCGATAGGCACAGAGGAGGATAGAATAAAGAGTTCCATACCTTGCAGTACCACATCAGCAACAGCGTCAGCCGCGGCATCTGGATCTCCCAGCGAAAAACAGATATGCCTCCACGGGTAGGATGCATAAAAGCACCGCATCTCGTCCCACTCTGCTGACCTATAGTGCCACACGCGGCGACAACCTAAGAAGCGGGGCCGTGTTAGGCGCGTGATCGGCTCGGTGCTCCGGATCAGGCAGTGGTCCGACGATCCCAGAGGAGGGTCAACGGAAACTAGGTAGCCGTCCGGATGAGAGGTCCACAGAAGGTCCAACAGTGAAGGTGTATGATCTTGCACATCTGGGATTCGCGTTGGCGCAATAACCAGTTGTGTCAGACCCTATGCTAAGGCGAAGTCGTGAACAGATCTCCCTGCATGATCGGTGGTACGTGAGCCTAGCCATTCGGCGTGGTGGGCTTTAAAATCGCCAAGAAACACGATCTCTGCAGTGGGGATCTGCTCCAAAACGGAATCTGTAGCCATTTGGATGTGTTCGAGGAGCCGGTCAGTCTCTGCGTTACCGCTATGGGACCTATACAGGCATGCGTAGATTCGCGGATGGTCATCGCAGTCTACACGCAGCCAGATGATGGATAGGTCCTGTCCTTCAAGAAAACTCAGGCGTCGAGAACAGACATCCTCCCTGACGTAAACGCACACGCCAGCCCGTGGTATAAAGGAGTGTTCCAAAATATACCCCGGGTAGGAAAGGTAAGATGAATCAGCCAGGGAGGATATCTGTGTCTCGGTTAAAAAGAGCAGGGCCGGCTTCGCCGTCTCCAGGTGAAAGTGGACGGCATTTAAATTTGATCGAAGCCCCCTGATGTTGCAAAAGTCCACAGCGATTGTGGAGGAGGGTGGTTTGAGCCTCCTGCTCTGTTTGCCCCGAGTCAGCGCAGATTTGCCCCCTCCAGAATACGCGGGGCAGCCTGGGCAACCACTGTTAGGTATAGGCCCTAATTGTGGACGGCCAGGGACGGATTCTCCAGGGCTGCATAGCCTGGTACCGTCCTGGAGTAGTCTCTTCTTAGTCTGTGCTGCCATTTGTATTTGGGAGGGGGGAAGTAGGCCTCCGGATACCCCACTCACCGGACGAAACACAGCGGCATAGCCGCTATTTCACGCCGGTTTCGAGTCGGGGAGTGGTATTTCTCCGGGCGTGCCGGCCCAATTCGGTTGTGTCCGTGAGGACCCAACATGGCACTACCACTCCTGTTTTATATATATATATATATATATATTAGAATTATAAGAATTATATATATATATATATATATATATATATATATATATATATATAATTCTTTTTTATATGCAGTTTTACACATTTTTAATGAATGAATAAACGCTGTTCAAAATGTCTTCCAATATTTCCAAGTCCGGCAGCGACAGATTGTAGTTGAAACAGTTTATTCATTGGTGGTATTTTCAACATTTAGGTCATAACATTTCATTTGCAGTATTGTGCCCTACAAACTAACAGTTAAGCCGTAAAACAACTGTATGTCTGCAACACGTTGATTTGATTTATGTCGCAACTCGCAGCCATGATACGACTAATTAAAAGTTAAGTCACAAATAACAAAAAAACATCAGCCTGAATAATTTTGGAGAAAACTGAGAATGTTAATTAATTAGAGCAAAGAAAATGAACGCGTGATCACAACGCGTAGCGAAGGACTTACAAGTAACCGGCGCCTGGCGGTAAGTATACGAAGTCATTTAACACACGCTGTCTCACTCACTAACTATACATTTACCTCAACCTAAATACAGTAATAGAACACTAGAGCGCCCGAATCGACGCACGCACACATACACATATTTGACACGGCCGCTTAGCAATCTTGGGAAGACATAACTATTGAGACCCATGCCGTACGCCGCCGAGACTGGTCGCTCTCCGAGTTAAATTAGCTACGTCACGCCGTCCGCGTCGCCATTGTTTTGTATGTCCCAACTCTAGCGCTCTGCCCGTAGGTATAAAATTTAAAGAGACCGTTAAGTTATCCCACTATTCTATTACTTTAATTGTGCGTCAACCTTGCGTGCAAGGTGCACTCAAGGAATGTAAGTTCCTGTAACCCAAAACCAGGGCGCACAAGGACTTAACGGACGTACCGCCTGTTGCAGAAAGCATCCTTAAGGTTAATGTTTCATTAAATATAATACCGTCACTTTATTTTTCATTTTGACACTCAAAGATGCATGTGATATAAAGAAACATTAACTTAAAATATTATGCTTTCTGCAACAAGCGGTTTCATTGAAAAATGTGACGTCCTTTTGTAGATCTGTAGAAAGAGTATAAATTAAAAATTTACTAACTCAATAGTCTTTTAAATATGTTTTTCCATATATTTTTATTTGTGAAGATTGTTAAGTATCTTTAAATATGTCATTAAGTAGCTAGAAAAAGGTTTTGTCCTTTTCATAGTTACTTAGAAATAGCAATGCTTGTACATGGACTAACTTAACTCTAACGTCAAAATAAAAAGTCATTCAAAGGGGAGCCAGGTCATCGCAGAAGGTAGAATACCCATAAAAAGTAGATCACGCCCTAACATATTGTATATTCATAGAAGATTAATGAAGATTCCTTATGGACAGGATTTATCGATATTTATTAGTGAGTCATTATAAAGTCAAGTTAATAAAATCCATAGCCCCCAAATGCAAAAGATATAAGCCTAAATTATTTAATAATTATACGCGAAACTTATCGTATTACAAGCATTTATCTTTGGATAATTAGCATCCCCATAAACATAACAACAAGACACTGATAATTATATTTTTGAATTTTCTAGAGCGTATGCCAATGACATAACCGATATTTTCTTTACCACCTAAATATACTCGAATAACCAAATACGTTCAAAAATGGAAAAATATCAATGCTTAGGTTTGACGTGTGCAATAATAAAATAACTGTATGGGATTTACAAATGATTTGTTGGACGCAACAAGAACAGATTTACTTTCACTAGGCTCTCAATCTGCGACTTAGCATGAACGCACCGGCTTATTGCGCTGCTAAAGCCGTGTCGTACAAATATTTTGCGTTTCATGTAAAACTCATTCAAAGAAGTTATTTTGAAAAAAAAAATATTTTATTGTCTGCATAGAGTTAGAGATTCGCCACCTCCATTTGCCATGGTCCTGATACCCTAGACTTTAACCACACTTATTTGATTACACTAGTTAAACACTCTGAAATATTAATTCCATAGAGGTTCAGTTTTACGAGATCTCTCATCAAGCTCTGTCATTATTTGTACTCTTGATCTAGGCCCTCACAGGAGATACCTCCTGTTATGATCCCACACATAAATATAAGCATTCAATCACCTTTCTGATCTTCTATCTCCGATCAAATGACATCAGTATTATCTTTTAAGTTACTATCACTAACTCTTATTCTCCGCATCGCCCTAATTTCACCGTTTCTTAATTTGTCTCTCTAATTAATTCCACTCAAGTAGACCTACCTACTTGAGTTAGGTAAGGCAAAGCTTTCATTTCTACCGCGTTTATTTTGCTTCCATTCAATTTTGCCAAATCCAGTAAATCTACCAAAACAAAAAACAAACAATTTGCCTCTCAGCCAGATGTGCCTCCTTGGACGCAATGGTGATCAGTACCTGAAACAAACAAAATTAAAGTATGACTATTTTTCATAAGTGTAAGGTTTTATCTGTTATCAACGAGGCACGGGGTTCACTTTCAGGTCCTTTTCATCATCAGGATTGGCTCACTATAAGTTTTATGTAAATTTCTAGCTTTGGGGGGATTACAAACTAAATAGTGCAATATACATTAATGGCCTATTTATATTTCAAACGCAATCCCAGATTAGCGAGCCAGCTAGATATTTATAAGCCATTTCCTGCTTCAAGAATATCTAAAACCGATCTACAGAAAATGTTGTTTTTTCAATCCATCTATGATATTTTATCTCGTAATGTAATTTTTAGCTTTGTATATTTGAACGAATGTGACAGAAGAGCCTTTTCTATCTTAAATTGATTAAGAAATGAAGATTGGCATATTGAAGTGCAGGTTCAGGATCTATTGACGGATGACATAATGTCTGGACTAAAATCTATCTTAGATGTCCAATATTGAGGCCCTTGGTAAACGCTTTATATAAACATTAAACATTTCAGGCAATGTTGTTTTTTGTAATGCGAGAAATGGTAAAAGAAGTATATGATTTTAAATGTACAAAAAGATAATATACCGATCGATGGAACGATATCTTTCATATTTATTAATTTATTCATTATAACAATATTACAGTAAACATACAAATGAGCCATGACATGCAAACTTATATAACTATGTAACATTACTTACACATTAAACTACTAACACTATCAATCACCTCACAGAACCTCAAGTGTAGAGAATCTACACACCTGCCACCATCTATCGGCAAAGAGATCTAACAAAAATCATACGAGAGCTTTTTGAATGCTTTCAAGTCGCAATGTATAAGTACTTTAATATAAATTTCAAACGAATTACGCCGCCTCGATATAACTTCTTCGCAAACTCCATTACGCTACACAAAACCTAACTTACTACAGCAGTCATAGTGTAATACTTTAATATACTCGAGGTAGTTTAAGTACGGGTGGACTCGTAGGATAGGTTCCGTACCCAACATACACTGTAAATGAGATCGGCTACTAATCTAGTATTACACTTGCCTATATTATTGAAACTCCACTTGAAAACTGCATGAATAACTGAAAGGCTGAGGATTTATTGATTAAATCCAGCCCAAATGTCAATCTGAGGTCACCTAGTGGTCATTTATCATGATCTCAAACAGAAGGGGCCGTAATATTGATCCTTGGCTGACTCCTAAACTTTAGGGTTGAGGTAAAACAACCATGCGGCAAGAATTGCTGTAGGCCATGCAGATAGCTTGCCAAACAATTAGCAGTTTGGCGCAAACACTAATATAACATACATCTTTTAAGCAACGCTTTATTGTCGACGTCGTATTCAAGTGTTCGATTTCGGGTGGTTCCATTCGAAGTTTGTCTGAATTTGCATAATATATTGTAATTGCAATGATATGTAAAACGGTAAACTAGTAAATGTTGATTGAAAAGAGTGGCAATGAGTTTCTTGTCACTTCTTCTCAACCCTTTACGAAGTGGCGGTAAATTTAATAAGAAATGTAACTTTTTCACATTCATAAGTGTCATTTACGTGACCTCCATGAATAAAGTGATTTGATTTGAAATTGAAGAAACTGGCAGACCTCTTCGTCTAACTATTGCATCGGACTCTTCATATAGAGCAACTATCAAAGCATAGAGACACCACAAAAGATTATTATAACTTTTAGTATAAGCATTAAATTTATTATTTTTCAACATAACAAGATTACAGACCTTAGTCCGATAAAATATAATATTTAACCTTATTATAATATTACTGTTACTTTCTAAGATCTTGGGATCCTTCCGTGTTCATCATTAAATCGGGTTTTGCATTGTCACCTTACTTACGTCATGTAGGCAGAGTTTTAACTTAATCAAGTTACCGAAAGTATGTCAAACTTGATACACAAGTACAAATACATTGTACTTGTGATAGACGCTGCGAGAAGTAACGAAAGTCTTTTTAAATATGAACATTAATCTTTGTTTCAAACTCGATTGAGTTTTAAAATAATCTGTTCTATTTTACTCCATCTATACTTATATTTTAAGGCTGAAGAGCTAAAAGTTAGTTCCTTATTTGAAATGGAAATTCTAAAGACGCAATGAGCATTATATATATTTTGTGCTTATAGAATAAGACTGAACTCTCTACCCCAGCTAGGTATTGCTCGTTCGGGTCAAATCGCCTGGAGTGGATTAAGTGGATGCGAATTACCGGAGCAATTACAATTTTAATAACATACATAATACATTAATAAAGTTATCATACATATATTACTTTATGATTATCATCATCATCATCATCATCATCAGCCGGAAGAAGTCTACTGCTGGACAAAGGCTTCCCCCAAAGATCTCCACGACGATCGGTTCTACGCTACCCTCATCCAACGTATTCCGGCTATCTTGACCAGATCGTCGGTCCATCTTGTGGGGGGCCTACCAACACTGCGTCTTCCGGTTATACTTTGTTATACTTACTTACTTCTACTTTGTTACTTCGTCATACTTTACTGCCCCAACGGCCATCTGTCCGTCCAACTATGTGCCCCGGCCACTGCCACTTCAGTTTCGCAATCATTGGGGCTATGTCGGTAACTTTGGTCCTCCTACGGATGAGTATAAAAGCATAGTACTCGTATTATAGGTTTTTTCGTATTACAAACATTGCCTGAATGAAATTTTCATCTCTATGGTCTGGTCCGAACACCCCGTTTTTTTTGTTGTTATATTTGTTAGTGTCAGAACAGGAGCCTAGGTGCTGAAGTCAGACTGGCACAGAGTGTCGGGAGGATCAAGACGTATACCGAATGGGAGATGATACGCCCTGTCTCTTTTTTTTCGCAGCACCGCTCAGGATTATTGATTGAACCGAAAAATCCGAGATTACACTCGTCATTTTGAGGTGAGGTGGGATGTTAAGTCTCGTTATCCCAGTAATTTCATTAGCTACGGTGACCTTCTAAGCGAAACAACTTGCACGTTACTGTTTTACAGCAGGGAAAAAGGCCAAATATGACCGCTCTATATCTTAGGCTGAGATCTATAGAGAGTACTAAGACTTTGCTCAGAATTTACTTACAGGGCAGTGCCGCTCAGGATTCTTGATAACCCCAAAATTTCTGAGCGGCACCACTATTGCGCTGCACTATGTTAAGTCTCATTTGCGCAGTAATTTCACTAGCTACGTCGCCCTTCAGACTGAAACACACCATGCGGTACCCATAATCTCACCGGCATCCTGTGCATTGGAGCCTCCCACTGGTAAGTAAGGCTGAGCAAAGTCTAAGTTTGTAAGACTGGACATCCAACTAAGTCCCAGCTATATAACATTGGACAATACTGCTCCTTGCACTATTTCTCTATTTGTATTTCTATTTGCCAATTCATTACTGCGGAAACTCTACCGTTACATAAACAATGTTTATTTGAGGAAATCATTTACTTAACACGGCTGTGATCATGGCGTAGCGAATGCTATAAAACCGCATTGCATCGGAAATTGTTCTGTGAATTTGCATTGGGTACACCTGTTGCATAGTAGTTACGTGCGGTTATGTATGTCGCTCATATTGACTGAGACAGATGAAGCCAATAGTTTCCCGCTTCATTACAAGTACGCTCGTTTGTCGTTATATGAATGACTACATCCTTTTTTCCTACACTTGTCCCCCATAAAGAACTTACATTTCAAATTTCAAGTTGAAATAACTATAATTACAACTTTAACTATACAAACTATACCCCCTTACTTTACCACCATTAAAAGGGGATTTTCCAAAATAACGTATTCAGATTTTTATTATTTAAAGCTAATAACCTAAATTTTAAATTTATTTAAATTTATTGCTTGTAACTAATTCTAGTAGGCTTCATAAGATACATAATAGCTTTAAGGGTAAATGTATACACTTCTACAATAAAGTCCCAGCCACTGTTCAGGCATTATCTATAAATAAATTTAAATGTTTTATAAAGAAATGGCTCTGTCGTAAATCCTATTACTCCACTGCTGAATATCTAAATGATCGGACAGCCTGGGACTAGATTGTGATTATTTTATAGCGACTGTACAATATTGTATATTTTTATTGAAAAGAGCGCAGAAAAAAGAATGCTGGGAGAGTTTCTTGCGCCGCTTCTTCTCTCTCAGAGCGCCATTTGTTTCCGAAGCGGTAGTAGTATCTAGTAGTATAAGAAATGACATCAAAAAGAATTCTAAAGGAATCAATTTTGAGAAAATAAATGCCTTTTATGCCTTTTTAAATGTCGATTTTCACGTATCTAACTTCAAAAACATAGGACTTTCATACAATCTTCGACCCCCCCTTTAACCCTCTTAGGGGAGGAGTATCTCAAATCCGTTTCATAACTGACACCTACGTCCAAGAGAGAACCTACTTTCCAAATTCCAAGTTCGTAGGCTTTGTAGTTTCTGAGATTTCGTGATGAATCAATTATCGGTGGAAATCTCTTGTGAAAAATCAGAACGTAGTGCTCATAAAAACGTTGTTTCTTAAAACTTTAAAAACTTTATATTAAATGAAGATATCGCGATACTTTTTTAGATAAAGGCCAACCCCTTTATTCATAATAGTCTGCTAACTTAAAGCATTGCTAATTCTCACTCTGTCTTCTTCTATTGACCTAGGTCAGAATGAGAAAAAGCACTCCTAAGCGGCTGTTTAAAGTTAGCGGACCATTATGAATAAGGGGGCAAATGTCAAAGGAATAAAACTTATAAGACTTTACTAAAATCTCTCCAGAAGCTTTTCCGTGATGCGTGCATAAATGAAAACCTTTATTATGTTATTTATATACACTAACTATTTAATTTTAATTTTTATTACCTGTCTAATGTTTTATACATATAATACCTTAGTACCTGAACGACCGAGCCTTGCCCGTATTTTTAAGAAGATACAAAACTTGAAAAAAAAAACTAATAGGAAATCTGGATTTGAACTGGGGTCTTCTGCTTTATCTCCACTAAACTATTTCACATTACAGTTTCCCAATCTGTCTCTCAAACTAACTCCGTACAAACGCATTTTGTCTTTTTTTTAATTTTCTTTCCATTTTAAAATTCTCGCAAATAATTTCAACTAAAACTTAAAGCTTCTCGACCATTCTTGAATGCGATATCAATTTGAAATCTGAGCGATTTCTACAAGCAGACTTCACGCAATTTCATAATTATGAAAGATCAAATCAGTTTTATAGGCATTGCGTTCGTTTTGATCAACAATCTGCATAAGAGCGTCTAGTAATAGTGTGCAGTATAAAACACTTTCTAGTTCTGCAATAAGAAGTCAGTTTCAAGTACCCTCTGCAGTGAGTACATACAATATGTCAAAACTAATCAAAATGAGTTTACCGGAGATGACTTCTTGACATTTGTTGATTGGTCATGAGAATATTGTCGAGTGTCCCGATGATGCTCTGGAAATGTATCTATGTAACGATGTTATGCAATATTGATTTTATTAAAGAACTAGCTGACCCGACAGACCTTGTTCTGTACATAATAAATATTAAAAAAAACTACGTTCAGAAAAATCGACTTCAAAAACCCAAAAGTAAAAAAACTTGCTTAATTGCTTTCTGAACGACGGGGTACACATCAAAGGAAAAACAAAATTGTTGTAAATTTATTCCGAGCATTTTCATATTTGTTCACCTTTTAAACCTTCTCTAGACAAATAATTCAAGACCGAAATTAGCTAAATCGGTCCAGCTGTTCTCGAGTTTTAGCGAGACTATATCTTTTTATATCTTTTATATGGAAGGAAGACACCCTGCTCATTATGACAGAAGAAACACATTTTTACCACTTTGGAAGTTTACCAGTTTAGAAAAACAAATAAGAAACCTAAAGACCTATCCATCGATGACGTATGGGTTTGATGAAAAAAAAATTTTTGAGTTTCATTTCTAAGAATGGGGAACCCGCGAAATTTATTGTTTTTTTTTTTCTATTTTTGTGTGAAAATGTTACTGCGGTTCACAGACTACAACTCCAACACAGGTGTGAACAGTGTATCATAATTAAGACAAAAAAAAAATTGTAACACAGATCCAACTTTATGTCAGCCTTTTCTCTTCCTTGCAATAGGAAATGTATATAATATAATATATGTAGTGGTTTGATGAAAACCACTACATATATTACATTATATACCTATTTAAGTTAGCTATTACATTAGTACCTATTTAAAATAAATAGTCCTAATTTGACAATTAATTTTAAATAGGTACTACTAATATTATTATATATTATCAATAAATAGTTAAGATAAACAACTAGTTTTATTTTCCTCATATTCGAAATGAAAAGTAGAGTGTTTAACACGGGTAAAGGAATCAATTCCTACTCGGACTATAGCCGCCCTTGCTGGGCTCGGGCGTCTAAATACCTAGGAAATTGATTCTTTCGACCCTCAGTTAAAAATCTACTATTGCTTATTTCTCATTCCGTAGTAGAAAAAAAAATAAAGACGACAACACAGTATTTTTCAAATCAAGTCATATAATTGCATAGATTGAGTGGGTACATTGGTGTTACATTATAATCATAGGTGCTAACAATCTGCCGGGCAAAAATAATATTTTATAATTCTTACTCTAAGTTTACAGTGAAAAACATTATTTTTATTTTTATATTATTATTTATTTTGATAGCTTATTATTTATTTATTACTTATTATTTATTTTTATAGCTTTTTATTATATTTATTTTTTAAGCTTTTAATTGTATCTTAATATCTTTCTTCACACTGATATAAAATACGTGTTAAATCAAAAAAATGTATTGTTATAGATACATTTTAATTTTAAAATAAAGTATTTCGTACTATTAAATACTTTATCTGTTCATTCGACGCGGACGTTTCAATATTTTACCAATTAGCGTGATGACCGGCAACGTCAGCTTCAATATTTTAATATGTGTAATGTGTGATAGGAGGTGCTGAGACAGACGTTAAGTTCGGGAGTATCGCTAATCTAAATTATTATTTTTTAATTATAAGTGTGTTACTTGAAGAATCAGTGGGTTGGTACCAGTGGGAGGCTCCTTTGCACAGGATGCCGGCTAGATTATGGGTACCACAACGGCGCATATTTCTGCCGTGAAGCAGCAATGTGTAAGCATTACTGTGTTTCAGTCTGAGGACGCCGTAGCTAGTGAAATTACTGGGCAAATGAGACTTCACATCTTATGTCTCACGGTGACGAGCGCAATATTGTAGTGCCGTTCAGAATTTTTGAGTTTTTCAAGAATCGTGAGCGGCACTGCATTGTAATGGGCAGGTCGTATCATTTACCATCAGCTGAAAGTCCTGCTCGTCTTGTCCCTTATTGTCATAAAAAAGGTATCCTAAGAATACAGTACTATTTCAGCACTCTTTATAAACTATTATTAAGTAATTTTTTTTTTCTGAATCCTTAACTCATTGTAACTAGTTCATTGTAGTATTGTATAATGTGAGTGTATAGTATTGTATAACTTATACAAGGGCTGCACTAAAAGTATCGGGAATGGAATATTTCCACTGTTCCTGTCATTTTAAAATCTTTTTAATTGAAAACCATTTATTTATTTAAAAAAAGATTCTCGGTCTTGTCACAAGGTCTCTTCAAACTTGTTTAGTCGTTGAGAAAATGGAATTCACTCGAGAAAATCGATCGAAGAGCGATGATTTATTATGACCTTCGAAGTGGTTTAACACAAAAACAGAGTATTGACCGGATGATTTCTGCATTTGGTGATGAAGCCCCATCCAAAACCACAATTTATCACTGGTTTGCTGAATTTCAACGTGGAAGTGTCAAGCTCAGTGATGATCCCCGTCAAACTCGTACAAAAACTGCAGTCACCAAAGAAAACGTTGATGCTGTGCGTAAGCTGATTGAGGAAGATCGTCATGTGAAATACCGCGAAATTCAGGCAACTTTAGACATGGGCATGAGTCAAATACAAATAATCTTGCATGAACAATTAGGTGTAAAAAAGTTGTTTTCCCGATGGATACCGTATTTGCTCTGTGAAGAGCAAAAAGCGGCTCGCGTTACTTGGTGCGTCAGAACTCTCGAAAGATTGCACGCAGGATCCTCAAATGCTGTATACAAGATCGTATCAGGTGACGAATATAAACCCCAAACAAAAAACCAGTCACGAGTTGGTGTTCGAAAATCAGTTAAAGCCAACAAAAATTGTTCGTTCACGGAGTGCTGCAAAAAAAATGGTGGCCACGTTTGTCTCCAAAACCGGCCATATTGCGACTATTCCTCTTGAGGGACAAAGAACGGTTAATGCAGAATGGTATGCTAGCATTTGTTTGCCCTAAGCCCTAATGATTTATATACTTTCCCTAAAATAAAGAATAAATTGCATGGTCAGATATTTTCATCACCTGAAGAAGATGTAGACGCCTGCAAAACGGCCATTTTGGAGACCCCAACTTCCGAATGGAATGGTTGCTTCAATTATTGTTTCCATCGTATGGAAAAATGTGTCAAATTTCGCGGAGAATACTTCGAAAAGCAATAAATACATTTTTAAATAGTAATGTTGTGTCACTTCCTTGATTCCCGAAATTTTCATCCTCCCTCGTATGGCTTACGGCCGTTCCCAATATTCAGTCTTGAGATAAAAATCGTAACTATCGTTGACTTTTCTGTCTCAATAAACATATCGACGGTAACTTACCTTATACTTACGCGCTCTCTCAATGGGATGACGTATAGCTTACCAGCGATAGAAGTTTGTATGAAAATTTCAATTCACACGTCCCAATATAAGGCGATAAGAATGACTTATCGGGTGTATTGGGACAGCTTCAGATTATTGACAGCTAATTACTGACAGTAGAAGGTAGTAATTTGTCTATCTGTAGATAGTATAATGGGAACGGCCGTTATTGATTATTTATTAATTTGTATTACCTTTGGTTTGTGGTTTTTATCGCTACCTTTTAACTAAAAGTGTAGTATAATTTTTGGAAACTTCACTGGTGAAAGTGTAAGTTTTAAGTTCTGTTAATATTTATTATTGTGTACTGTTTAATTCCTATACATGAATAAATAAATAAATAAATTTACTCACTAATTAATCGCTTTGTACTTGTAGGCTGGTTAAAAACATTGTCATCATCCCTTAATACGTCTATTTTCTTTTATTATACGATTTCAATTTAATAGAACATTGTGAAGTGGATCCAAATCATCAATATTTTGTAATATTCATAGATATATACAAGTGAAAATAAAAATATACCGACATTTATTTATTACGTGAGAGCATAAAAGACGCGACCCTCTGAAGAAATCAAACATAACTTAGTTGAATATGACATCTTACAGGCAATAAATTGATTAAAATCTCTTTAATTTAAAAAGTTAGAGTAGGAGTTAGAGTGATGGGCAGAAGTCACGCGACCTGCCGGCCTCACTCGGTGGTAGACCAGACAGGTGAACGCGCCGGTAACGTACGGTCGCTCGCGCAGTGTACAATGACGTGTTAAATAATTGAGAACAAAAACATGTGCCTCTGGTAAACGTTCTACTGTTATATGGATATTAAAGAAATATAATCTTCAATAGAGGTGAGTGTTTGATACATTTTTAATAAATTTATATGGAGTAATTGCCGAACTTAATGAAAACTTTATTATAATCTTCCAAAAACTAGTGTTTCATGAGTGGAGGATTAATGAGTGAAACATTTGTTTAGTACAGAAGGGCAGCCATTGTTGCCTTCATATTTTTTTTTATTTATTTATGAATCCTTACAGCTAACAAAATGTACAGAGTATATTTAAAATAATACAGAATAGATACGCCAATTAAAAGGAATATTAATAACTTTATTTTTTAACTAAATCTATTGTTAATGTACAAAAAATTTTTTTAATTATAATTTGGTTGAGAACAAAAATCAGGTTTCTATGTACCATTTTCATCAGATGGAATAAATAACGAAAATTATATTTATACATTAATGATTGGATGTTGAATTTTCAAATGTTTATTTATTTTATTAAAATCCAATATTTTAATTCAAGATAGGATTTAAAATCACTTATTGAACTTCAAAAATAACCACAAATTACATAACAATAATTATAATTTACAATTTAAATATCCTGATAAAAATTTATTGTAATTTTTGTTATAGTTCGTCACATATGCGTCGTTTGTTTAATAATTCTTATGAATTTCGTAACACATTTGTTTTTTACATTTCCTGGAATTATGTTATAGAAGCATTATACATCGCCCAACAAAAGACTTACTAACTTAACTTAACCAAGAGTAAATATGTACCTACATCAAAAAATCAAAATGGGTAACGGCGTTATGACCCGTAGTAAATAATATATTTAAATAATTTCAAAACTCAAGTATAGATACATCTCATGAATAATAATTACTATACTGCGAACTTGAAGTCAGTTCATGCAAATGCAAATATTATATCAGAATAAATTCAACATTATTCTACATATACCATAATAAATTGTATGGAGAAATTTAGGTTTATGCAGAGAATATTGGGTATATTTTAATTTAAACTATCCGTTGAGTCTTTTAATCAACAATATCATTCAGAATTTTCATTAGTCGATTATTACTAGTGTCAACACCTTGGGTAACATGTTAAAATATATATTAACTAAACAAAAATTATAGACAAAATTTATTATAAATTTTATAATGTAAATTTTATTCATATCAATATTTTGTGCACTTCAGTTGGAATGTTTAAAACTGAAAACTATTTGAGTTTTAAATATTCCAACTGATGTGTACTAACAAACATTGAAATTTATACTTTGTCATACGTTTTTCACTCTTATTTTGTGTCTATTAAATTTTAACTTTGTAATGCTTACCTTTCTCAATTTTTATAATTAATCTGTGGTTAACGGTGCTGGTGGCACATTTAGTATTACATATTAATGTACTTTATTACATTAGATCTTACTGATCTAATGTTTGACTGTTTGTTTACCCCAATAAATAAAATAAAATAAAAAATTCTTATACCAATAGAAAGCTTATACAAATATTATTATATTTACTCGTAAATGATATGAGCTGACATAATACATTAATCTTTAGATTTTTATATTCAATGAGAGATCCCACAAATATTACAAAATCGTAATTTAAAATATTAAAATTTGCCTTCACATGCGCCGAGGAAATTGTTCTTTATTTTATATTGATATCGATCAAATCTGGCGGAATGGAAATACATTGTATCATTATTATTTTGATAATATTACTTGGGTAAACATATTTTTAATTCCGAATATAATTTTTTAATATTTAATAAGTAGGTATTATATCAAAATGCATTTGATTTTAATATTAATTTTCTTTTGCAATTATTATTGTTAACAAATGATAATACAAGTTCACTATACAAACAAAATTGGGGCTGTAGTGAATTAAACAAGAACTCTAACACACATTATCTTGTTAAAAATTAAACTAACAATGCAATTGTATATGATTAACCAAATTCTGCACGTCAGTTACTGTTGCTCTACTTTTCACTACGATGAACACATTGTCTGTAGCCGGTCGCGTGCGGGTCGGACTGCCACATGTAAGAGCATAAAAGGCATAAAAGGAGTTTTTATTTTCTCAAAATTGATTCCTTTTGAATTAATTTTAAGATCATTTCCAATACTACTGCTACTACCGCTTCGGAAACAAATGGCGCTCTGACAGAGAAGCGGCGTAAGAAACATTGCCAGCATTCTTTTTCTGCGCTCTTTTTAATAAAATGTAGAGCTTCAAAGCATCGTACAAGACACAACACTATGTGGATATAGAATAAGAGTAACGTCAGCTCGAGTTAGTCAACTTGAGCGCGGTCAGTTTTTTTTTATATTTCGTAATATTAAGATCATTTTGATGTGGTTTAAGTACCTACAAATAGTTTTTTTATACTTATTATAAAAAAAAATAAGTTGTCACCTTTTTGTGATTCATGTGATACAACTCTTCGAAATACAGACGTTCGGATAATCAGTCATGTCTTACTACAATCTAAACACAAATTTTGAATTTCTTAATAGATTCCATGTAACTGTATGTCTGCGGTATCGTTGATGTCTTTTGTACACTGAAACATCTCGGAGGTTCAAGCCGAAGTACCGGCTGCGAAGCTAATGATCGTAAAACTTATGGACAAATTGATTGTTGAGGTTGAAAAACATAATTGTGTTTACAAGACGTATATTAATATTAAGTACTGTGTACTTTAACGTAATTTACATCGTTTCCCACCATTTTATTTCTTACAGGTTAATATATATTAACAATAATGGAACAGGGTTTTAAATAGAAATTGAAACATATTTATTTACCTGCGTATTTAGGCTGCGTTGGTTATGTGGAACTCACGTTAGAACCTAAGTGGCCTACCCACTAAACACCACCTGAGGTTGGCTTTGGGCAGTGTGCCCTCTAAGCCTTCATCGTAGGCGACCATCTCTCGGGGAAGAGAGGCGCAAGCGGCACACCCTAGGGAGTGTTCGCTGGGAATGCACAGAAGGTGCTGTCTAATAGAGGCTTGGCGACATCAGAAGGATGATCACAAACGGGAGGTGAGGCTACATGTATCTGGTACCTGTCAATCCAGGTCAGACGAAAGATTGAAAGAGGAGAAAAAATTAAAAATAGTGACAATAACATAATTATTATTGCAACAACACTAGGTTAACGTCATGTAGCTAAATCAGTTTGTAAAGGGGCTTCGACATGGGGAAAAGAACTAATAAGAAACTCCCTGGGCATCTTTTTAATCATATAAAAACTTAGCCTATTTAACATAATATTATACAATTTTAGGTGGCCCGCGCAGAAACAGACAAGAACCATTCATCATTATCCTCTTTATAATCTACTATACTATAGTAAGCCTTCTTTGTCAAAGAAACTTAAAATTAATTCTTGAATTTGTGCCCAGTGAGTCCTAGTATAACACATAATTGAAGTGATTGCCTTGCACAAGGTGGATATGGAGCTGTCGGTCATTTTTCATACATCGTATTATGCGTTGCATCGCGTAAAGTCTGAATTACACCTTATTGTACCACCATATTACGTATTATTTGTCTCAACTCAGTTGTGAATATTTTTTAATCAGTGAAAACGATATTGTTATATTTCTCACTCGCGTATGCAAGCATTTTCAAGTTTGATCGAGCCCCTCTCTTTAATTGTATAAACAATAAGCAACAACGCCTTCTTTACATACATCAGATAATACGTGATAACATCGCATAATCGTACAGCTTATAATAACTTACATCACTATTCCCTTTAATTCAATAACACACATAGGTCGGTTAACCTGTATGAAACTCAAATGAAACCATACAATACCTCATATAAGGAATTGTCATTCCGATGGTTCGTGTTTTTTGGGATGGCACAGGGGACAACAAGCGTACTTTTCTGCAACATTTCGTATATGCTTTTATTATATGGCATCGACCTGCAAATACGTTTCCTGCCACTTTTTCTCATTAAATGAGAACACGCTTTACCGAGATGTATAAATGGTTAAATGTATATTATAGATATCTTACTTTGATATTCATAAGTGTCATTCGACCTTTATGAGTCATAGTATGTAGTTTTTTATTTTTTTATATGAGAGGGGGCAGACGGGCAAGAGGCTCACGGGATGGGGAGAGGTGAGACAACCGCCCTTTGCCGGCCTTTAAGGGAGTATGCTTTTTTCTTGAAGATCCCTAAGTCGTATCTGCTCGGGAAGACCGCTGCCGGTAGTTGATTCCACAAAGTGGCTGTGCGAGGCAAGAAATTTCGAAGAAAACGCGCGGTTGTGGAATGCCAGAGACGTCTACGTGATGCGGATGGTACTTTGCACGTAATGTCCGGTGGTGGCATTCGGCCGCTGGAATCAACCCGAACAGCTCCTCTGAGCACTCCCCGTGATAAATGCATTAGAAGATGCAGAGAGAACTCACATCTCTACGCAATGCTAGAGAATCAAGCCGATCGGAGATAACTTGATCGTCGATGATTCGAGCCGCTCTTCGTTGTATTGTAGTTTGGAGTCAGGTTGATAAAATACCATTTTAATATAAATAACCATATGACAATTATTCAACAGGGTACACATTAAAGAAATCAAGATGTAAACATGGCGTAGAAAACGAACATAAAGCAACTCGTGACTTCTTTGGCCTAAATATCGTTAGTGTGACAATCAGACAATAAAAATAGATATTGTTCAGAATTAAAATTATTTTATTCCACAGAAGAAAAGATATGACACATAGTACCTTATAACATTTTATGAGCAAATATTAAAAAAAATATATATTAGTAATTCATACAGAGACTTAAATTCTATTTATTTATCTTCATAGGGGTCACGACGCAAACCCTAATGTTACATGTAATTTGATTATTATTAATCGTGGTAATATGAACATTATGCGTTCAAATACGGGTTATGTTATGCGATGTGATCCAGATAATAATAGCATTGCTATTTATCAAGCCGTATATCATCAGTTCTTCAGACACCTGATCGCTTGCAGATTAATTTTCAAATAGAATTAGGAATTACCGGCAGGAGGCTTCACAGCATAGGAGGCTACAGCTGCGCTATTTTCTGTTCCTCTGCTGCTGTATCGTCTAGTAGTATAAGTGTGCCTGCACTGTGGGTGTTTCGGTTTGAAAGCGCCGAAGCTAATGAACTTAATATCTTATGTCGCAGATGCCAGCATCTGTTACGGAGCCAGCTCCGTTTATGGCCGCTGTTAATATCCGATATCTTATTTAAGATTATATCAAATGCAGATTTATGTCATCCAGGTGGATGGATTATGGGATCCAGGACTATTGTGGGGTGTCCTAAAACTCAGTCCATCCTCACCCATCGAAATGAATGCAGTATTCCTCCAAAATGCACGTTTCAAGGAACTTTATCGTAGAACCAAAATATTGAACGAACTTCACTTGCAGAGTTCAGGTCAATTTGATATTTTACCTAGAAATTAAGCAAGTATACCCTCTTTCAAACACTGCTGTAATTCCTCTGGCGTTGCAAGACAGCATGGGCCCAATGGGTCGCTTACCATCAGTTGACCGGATGCGCGTTTCATCACGTTCATAGTTCATTTAAACTTTAATTTAGTCACCGAGAAGCATATTCCTGGAAAAGTGTGGATGGAAGCCATGCATCTATGTGAGGACGGTATTAAAGTTAGGGGCTATGGTGGAAGTCTTAGTCATCGTTGTTACATTGCAACAATTACACAACGAGTAAAGTACACGGAAATGGCAAGTCAATCATAAAATTAATATAAGTATAATAAACCGAGATGCTTCCAAAGTGATGTACGGTGCGCCGTCTACCAAAAAGAGTGGTAACATTTGTTGTTACGTAATCGGAAGCACAAGTACAGTCCGGACCACTAACTCGAGGCGATTTCACTTTTCATTGTAAACAAAGCCTCGTCAATACGCCCATGTGAGCATGGCTAATGTATCGCCATAAATGTCCTGTTACCTTGAGATCAAAATAAAAAAACTATTCAAAATTCACATAACCATAAGATATAGTAAAAAGACCATACGAAACAAGTGAAAATATCCTAAATCGGAGGATAATAGTACTACTAAACTATTGTTTTTTATATAGTCATAAAGTAATAACATTTGCATAATAATATATTGTGTAAGCATTACTCTAAAATGCAATTTTCATTTTTGAGTTGACAGTAGTTAATGTATGTATATATTTTTATCAAGCCAACCTCAGTTAATTCGAGCTGATTTTATCCTAACGCGATCAGTCATATCTAATATACCCAATAAATAAAGTGCTCAAAGCGCTTAAAGATGTTTTTATCAATTTTTGTTCTTAAAGATGTAAAACCACGACTTTCGCAAAGATAAAGGCAAATAAACAAGAAAAATTAAAATCAGCCTACGCGTTTGGTCTCTATAGCACTATAAAGAAACAACCACATACATACATATACCGATAAATACATGAAACCCCTCTTTCCTGCACAATCTATCTGCTCAAACTAGAGCACGCGGCAACTTCAGAACAAAGTAAGAGTTTAAATAGAGAAATAGCTTCCAAATGATATTTATTCATAAGCCACTTTACCCACTTCGAATTGCGAATTAATCTAAAGTTTAACTTGTGCCAAATTTGTGGACGATGCGGTATTCCAACTTGCGAGTCGTAGGCGGTGGTGCCCTTTCCCAACGAGCATGTACGCATCTACAGGATCTACTTTACATTGCTACTCAACCCTGTGGAGCTACGACGGAAGAGTCGAAGGAATATATCAATATTTAAATTGGATGCGTCAGAGGATGGTTAGGTTAGCAGGGCACCCGTTGGACTTACAACCCATGTCCATATTATAGCACAAATAAATATTTGTACAATACCTTGCTTTGAATGTAACAGTCGGAAAATAGCCGCATTAATAATTATTCATCGACTTTATTGTTATATCTTATTTAGTAGAAGATTTAATATCAATCGACGACTTGTGATAATTAATATACTCCATCAAAACATAATAAGCTTATCGTATTTAATGATCGGATTAAAGTTTAAATAACGATTACATATGTTTGCCCATTAAGAGAATATTGTAGTTTTTTTAAATATTCAGATTCTGTTGCGTCATCTATAAATATATACTAGCTATCCCAGCAAACGTTGTATTGCCGATATTAAAATACAAAAGTAACTGTTGATCGTAGATGGGTGAAAATTTGAAGTTGTATGTAATTTTTAATGCTGACTCATAATCAAACAAATTTAAAAAAAATGTCAAAAAAATTAAAAAAAAAATTCGTTCGACCTTAACACTTAGGGGGATGAAAAATAGATGTTGTCCGATTCTCAGACTACCCAATATGCACTCAAAGTTCATGAGAATCGGTCAAGCCGTTTCGGAGGAGTTCAAAGTTTAACACCATGACACGAGAATTTTATATATTAGAAGATATAATGAAATTTGTTTTTATTGAGGCTCTATCACGCCTTAACCACTGATCGTATCGACATGAAACTACCACCATTCGATGCGAAATTTATCCTAGATGGTTTATGGCTACTTATTTTTCGCCTGTATGTATCTATGTGACGGAAATTTCGAAGTGGGAGGCTTCTATGCACAGGGTGTCAGCTAGGTGGGTTTACTGTCGTGAAGCATTAATGTGTTTTGTTTCCAAGGGGTGGGTTTTGAAGGGCGCCATGAGTACTGGAATTACTAGGCTAATGAGACTTAACATCTTATGTTTCAAAGCGACGAGAGATTGGAGATGCAGCTCTGAATTTTTGTTTGTAATTTTCTCTAGAATCCTGAGCGGCACTGCATTGTAAAGAGTCTTGTCACTTTTTCCCATTGAAAAAAAAAACACAGGTTTTGTAAAACACTTTTAACTAAAAACCTAACAGCACGTCTAGGTGAAGCTTACGATGGTATGTATCAAGGTCCTATAATAACACCAGCAACCACACCCTTTAAATCGTAACACAATGATACAGTAATAGTTTTTTCAGCACTGTTAAGCGGCAGAGGCAATTAAGGCGTGTGTACGACTCCAGTCGAACACTACTCACACCGCCTGAACACAGTTATCAAGATCTAATCATTCTTGAGAGGCGCACGACACGCCACAAATAAATATATCATCCCCACCATCTGGATGTGATTGTTCCTCAACAGTGCACTTTTCAAGGAGTTTTATTCCACGTACTACAAAGCTGTGGAATGAGCTTCCTCATACGGTGTTTCGGGGACGATACGATATGGGTACCTTCAAAAAGTGCGTACACCTTCCTTAAAGGCCGACAACGCTCCTGTGATCCCTCTGGTATTGCAAGAAAATGTGGGTGGCGGTGATTTATTTAAATGTAGATATATAGATATAAAATATATGATATGATATATTTTGTTGGTTAAGTGCCTATGTATATATTTAAAACATGACCGAAATAAAATGTAATAAATCAAAAGATGTTTATACTATGCTTTCTACATTGTCATAACTTAGCATATTGCCTACGAACGCGCGTGTATGATTTATTGACACGAGAGTTAAGTAAGAAACCAGTTGAGTTCATAATATTACGACTAATGAGCCTCTAGAAAACACCGCTACTATGTTATTTAGCAATGTACGATTTCTTAATTTCTCATTAACTGACAGGGCCGATTTTATGATATTGATAATTTTTTAAATAATATAATTTAAAAAAATTATCGTACCTATTATTAGAAAAATTACATGAAGCCACCAGGATGACAAACCTTGGTAAGGCTAAAATCTCACAAAGTAAACAAACCAAATATTCACTTTATGGTTCTGATTAACAACATATTAAAAACGGCTTACAAAGTAGATTCGTTAGATCATTTATACGTCTGTAAAAACGTCGAAAAAATTGAGGTTAACAGTTAACCTATATTTTGAGCAATGGCGTGCATTTACACAAACACAAAATGACATACAAATCGCGAGTGTAAGACGTAGCTTGTCCGCACACTAAAGTAATAAACCTGGCCTGTTTTCATCGGTTGTCTTGTCAGCAAGAGACTATCTAGGCGTTTAAATTATCATCAGCTGAACGTCCTGCTCGTCTCGTCCCTTATTGTCATAAAAAAATAAAATAATAAATATCTAAGGTAAATTATCAACTTTTATTGTCAACATTTACGCGTATTGTTTCTGCAGACCGTTGCGATAGAGTAATTACATAATAACATGAAACATTAATTAATATTTACATAAACATCACTGGTTCGTGTGTCTTCACATATTGTTGAGACTGCGTGACTGCACTCTGTCGTTCAGAGACGTTAGGTTTCTTTCTGTTTTATATATAGGTATTATAATTATTGCTATACTCGTTTACCCTTAGAAATATTAATGATAAGTACTGGAAGCAGCATAGCCGTGTTAAATATGTCACCTCATTGGTTACCTATAGTCCACCAGCGAGTAAGTGGTGATATAATCGGAATTGTGGGCATGAAAGAACGCGTAAATATGGCGTGTTTAAGAATATCCACATTTATATACTTAAGTTGTAAACCTATCGTGGGATCTCATTCACATCCTACAACTATACCAATCAAAATATTACATTTGATCGGCAAGTCTTTTTAATAACTAAACTTTGGTTTTTTAAATAAAATGTTATTTATTGAAGTAGGCGTTACTTTGCGGATATCCATATCCAAATGTTTTCAGTTTTATTTAGTATTAATTCCGCCAATATTTCTCTTTTAAACAATTCGACACGTGTTTCGCCTCTACACGAGGCGTCCTCAGGACATGTTGACTCGCCAAAATCTAGCACGTGGCAGTCAACATGTCCTGAGAATGTTTACATATTCGACAGTCGTACCGGAAGTAATAAGCACTTATAACATTTCTATTACCTTCTTATTCAGATTCCTTTTTTATTATGGAATAGGACGACAAACGAACGTACAGGTCACCTGGTGTTAAATGATCATCGCCGCCCACATTCTCTTGCAACACCAGAGGAAACACAGGAGCGTTGCCGGCCTTTAATGACGCCCAGCTTCTTCGAAGCCAATTTGGCTTTGCCCTGCAGATGGCCACGGAATTGGCAATCGCTCGAGATTTAGAGACCCACTATTCCGTTACTAGGCGAGGCTATAAGGGGAGTGTTGTCGAAGAGCGGTGATACGATAAATGGGGTTTTTTAAGTGGTAAACGCGCAAACTTGTGTCTTCTTCTTTAGGTAAATTCCTCGCCAAACTTCTTCGGAGAGGAAAATGCGGCAAGTATGTTACGTGCGCAAAAAGGCGGTAAATAATTTCAGAGCGAACTTAAGGTTTGACTAGGGGTAACGTACTAGATATATTCGTACCTTCTAAAACACAAACTTCCTGTATCTTGAAATTGGAGGCGATAATAATTGACGGGTCACCTGAGGTACCGCAGCAATTCGCTGATTAAACATGTTCTTGCCACTCTTGAAGAACCATCTGTCTCTTTTGAATACGTCGTGTCGATCTGGCGTTCCATTATTTCATTTCTTATATGGGAAATGTCGGAGATGCAGTAATTGGCATGAGGCATAAATTTTCAAATGGGTGATAATTTTTGATGACCAATAAGTGATTTTATAAAAAATATTTGATTTTGACACTGCGAGCATTTCGAAGAGTTATTTCTATTATTACATTTTTTAAATTAAATAATCTAGCCCTGTACTCGTGTACTATGGGAAGTTATATACATAGATACAACCTCATCCATTTCTATAGTAACTCTTGCACACTCGCTACCGGGCAAAGATTATCTGAGACACCAGTGGGAGGCTCCTTTGCACAGTATGCCGGCTAGATTATGGGCAGTATGTGTAAGCATTATTGTGTTTCTGTCTGAAGGGCGCCTAGCTAGTGAAATTACTGGGCAAACTAGACTTAACATCTTAAGTCTCAATGTGACGAGCGCAATTGAAGTGCCACTCAGAAGTTTTGGTTTTTATAAGAATCTGGAGCGGCACAGCATTTTAATGGGCAGGGCGTATCAATTACCATCAGCTGATCGTCTTGCTCGTCTTGTCCCTTATTATCATAAAAAAAGGTAGCAACCAGTGTAACCGTGCTAAATTGTGTGTTAACATGAACAGTTAATATACGAATGTTCACAGGTCCTCTGGTCGTTGTAGATGAATGGGCAGCTTCTCAAAATTTTTACTCAGTGTTTCAAGTCCGTTCAGATTCTCCAAATGTCTCTGAAGACTCTCGCAGCAGAAACCATCGTACCTAAAGAAAAATTCATAGGCTTCGTCAACCCCATGAAGGGGGCAAGATAGATTCCGCAAATTGAATGCAACAAGCCCTACCTAAGGAAGATAGGACACACCTTCGTGAGTCATTCTATAGGTGTTACAAAATTATAATTTAACTTATAATACATAAAATTACAATTTGTTCACCTTTATTTAGCTACACTGTCAGCTGCACATTATCTCTTCAATAAAATGTTTTCTTTTTAAATATTGTAAAGCAAGTAGCCCAAGTTATTATTAATTGTCCATATAAATTATTATCTGGCGGGCGTTGCGAGAGCTATTCTTGATATATAAAATAACTACGAATACAGTATCCTATATCGAAATCTACCAGAGTGGAGTCGGATCGAACAAGTTTTAAAATATTAAATGAAAATGTACTCTGTGGCAATGATAATCAGTGCTGAAAGTAATCTCATACTACACCTAGCGCTCTCTGTTATATTTTTATTGAACACAAGCGACGAATAAACTATTGAATGAACATCAGCATGCTGTTATTGCCAGAGTAAGCGGACAGATGGCGCTACACTCAACATTATGCAATTTAAATATTACTGTGTACAACAGTGTCAAGTTGATCACAGTTTTTTAAAGAACTGCTTGCCTGTAATCTATGGTCAAATCAGTCCTTATCAACCACACATCATCTAGAAGTACACACTCTTTTCGTCTGAACCTCAAATTTAAGCAAATTCGCTGGAATATTGTTCATGAGATAAAAATATCAATTTCTTGTAAATGTTATCCGTGGTATGGGGTACCCAATTACTTACAAACTTGGTACTTGGTGTACTGCCGTAAACCCTCATGAAGAAAATTGAGAGTAATGAGCTCTGCACTCGTGGTAGACATAATATTAGGGTTCAAACGGCCACTCACACTGCATCATATAGAATCAGCTAAGTTTAAATAGGCATCGTCAGAAAAGAGAATCAGTTGAAATTTTGGAAGTGCCCCAACATTCTTTCAGAAAATACACAACCTAAATTGTGGTTTCAATTATTGTAATAATTAAAGTTTACAAAACTGCATGTATTAGATCTTTATCAACATATTATTACGTAAAGATGGCCTCGATAAAGCGAGCTACGCCGATCTTTATTGAGTGATGAAGCCGCAACTGGGCTCACAGTTTCCTCAACTTGTTTCAACCTTGGTCATCCCGCAGGCGTTTTATGTGTTGAAACCTTAGCCTCGTACTTTCTGACCCACAATCTAACCACACTTCCACTGAGAAATATATTTAGTTCATGTAAATTAAACTCAGAGTGGAAAGCACGCCACGAGTGATGAAATCACCATATTTCTAAAACGCAAAATGCCCCCGCTACTTTGGAAGCAGGCTAGTGCGTGTTTTATGATCTTTCCCGTATAAGGGCGCAGTTGTAATCTTAATTTGTACAGAATCTATAATAAATCATCAATTAGTAGGTACGTCACGGGTGCTCTGACTGGACTGAACATAAAAATCATAGAGTTAAGTGTAAGCTGCTACAATGCATCACAGCGTGTAGAACCGTTTCGTTCCGCTTTAGAACTAACAGCAGGCCTAGCGCGACTGATTATTGAGAGCACAAATAACACGGCCGGGGATCAACAGAAGCTTTAAACAGTATATAACTGTCACGGGTCCATCCCTTACTCTGTGAATCGCTCCATTAATTAATTGCGTGTCTTTTAACATATCAGTCATGGGGGAAAGACAAAGAGCTTTTTGATCTGATACTCAATATAATATATATATTATACTAGCTGACCCGACAGACGTTGTTCTGTATATAATAAATAAAATAATGTTTTTATATGAATTTTTCAATAATATATCATAACATCAAAAATTACTTCGTAAAATATGCACCCTGCTGTCGTAATGCAATTGTTTCACAGCAGAACTGTCAAAACGTGCGTCAATAAATTCTCTCATAGAAATTATGTATGGATACATCAAAGGAAAAACAAATTTGTTGTTTTTATATAATTCAGCAGCATGTTCCTATTTATTCCTTTTAAACCTTCTCTGGACTTCCACAAATAATTCAAGACCAAAATTAGCCAAATCGATCCAGCCGTTCTCGAGTTTTAGCGAGACTAACGAACAGCAATTCATTTTTATATATATAGATAAGCTTGAATATCATACCTATTAATTTGGATGTGCGGCGTTCCCCCACAGAGCGGTTTTCAAGTAACCTTTTTCGGAGTCTGGGACAAACTAATTTTTGCTTTTGGTCGGTCTATCATGTTAAGATGATACTTTTGTCCAAGTTATATGCCTATCCATCATTAATTTACCCTGCCAAAAAATTACTGACCGACGCGGGACTCAAACCCACGACCTCCGGCGTTCCGTACCGTCGTCCGTAAGGTTGTGGGTTCGAGTCCCGCATCGTTCATAAAATTTTATTTGTGTATTAATCCTAGAAGTGAGGGTTATCACTTTAAAAACATAACATATTGATTAAATCTTGAGTCAGAAAGAATCATGTTCAATGATTTCGTAATACACCAACACAAACTGTCCATTATCCCGGAGATTCCTAATATAACGCCAAACTAATGAAATATTGTATCGTCTTCAGTCATCGATATGAATGCAAATCTTCAAGTAAATAGGACGTTTTGGGGTGTGTGAAGTGGGTGAATATCATGTTGAAATATTTCTTTACAAACAAAGATACAAACTGGTGGAGCTGATATAAACCGTATAATCGTTGGCAAAAAAAATATCTAATACATGTCAGGATAAGATGTAGGTCAAAGCATTTAATGCGGGCCGTAAGCGCTCTATGGCCAGTATTAAATAAAAGTTTATTTTACAATCGTTATTAACCTTCCGCGATCTCCGACAGCGGGCTATCACCGTGCTAGAACAGGTCCCGCATTCAACGATCAACTCACCGACCCAGTGGTTGTGTTCGAAGAAAGCAGTCCACTACTTTCTACGCCACTTGTATCCGATATTCCGAAGTTCTAACACAAACCGTGGTGTCTATAAAAACGTAAAAGTGAATGAAAGTGAAGTGTAAAGGAATTTGTCTGTCTGTGACGAATTGAATCGTGAGAGCTTTCTTTGATACGTTCCCGGTATCGTTCAATTATGGATCACAGGTAAATTTAATTTTGAAGTTATCTGATAAATTACGAACACATTAGTTAAAAGCAGAGTTATTATACTTGACTTGTTAATATTTGCTTGATACAGCTATATACTTATTTCAAAAGAAACTTGTTAGTGTGAGATTTGGTATACGAAAGCAAATTCTATAAATTTCTAATTTGGACCAATAAAAATAACGCTTCATTCATTGCTTATCTTCTTACTGAGATTTTCAAAGCTGGCGACACAGACACTCGCTAAATAATTTAATAAAGTGTACTTGGTGATTGGTCACTATTGAAAATATGATGGATTCAATAAAATAGAGGGGATAACCTACATTATAACATTTGTTCTTATCGCGCAAATTAATAAATTATTTTAAGTATTCTTGTTTAATAATTTGTTTTAAGCTGTTGGCCTCATTGCCAATGCTCTCTATAAAATGAAAAGTTAAATAACAGATGATAAAATAACAGTATATATAGGTACAACGGCAGATATAACGGACCTCCTGTCCATTCGCCATTAATTCATTCACCGACAAACGACCTTGGTCAAACATTTCTTTAAATAGAATAAATAAACTCCTGATGAAGTTCAAATACTTCCACATGCAGCTTTACTTCGTTATTCCCATCGTGCAGCGAAAGGAAGATGTTTCGAGAACTTTAAGCTATTCGAAGTCACGGATAGATAACGTTTAACCCGAATACAAATAATTTATCGATATCTGAGCATTTATAGAAACATACTCTTTAATTTAATTTCTTTTCATGATCTATAGTCATATTATGATGTAGTCATTTCAATACGAAGTTTTTTATACGCAGACTTCGGTTTATAGAATTCTGTATTCCCATTAAGTCAAAAAGGCACTTACATGTGACATATATCTAATATATAAAATTCTCGTGTCATGGTGTTAAACATTGAACTCCTCCGAAACGGCTTGACAGATTCTCATGAAATTTTAAGTGCATATTGGGTCTGAGAATCGCACAACACTTATTTTTCATCCCCCTAAATGTTAAGGGAGGTCCACACGATTTTTCTTTTTAATTTTTTTGACATTTTTTTAATTTTTTTTTATTATGAGTCAACATTAAAAAATACATACAACTTCAAATTGTCGCCCATCTGCGATCAACAGTTACTTTTGTATCGCGATTTTAATATCGGCAATACAACGTTTGCCGGGACAGGTAGTACAGTATAGATATGTGGTTATTACAAAGAAGTTGTGGTTAAATAGTTAATTACAATTATTAATTAAATAATTACACTTACCTAGTCTGACGCCACAGTGATACATGACAATAGCAAATGCGGTTGATAAAATATACAGTAAAGACTTACATAATTCATATAATATTTATTACCAACCAACTGTGATTACCACCTGAAATTTAGTGGCGACCACGACCTTCTTTTACTATTTATAGTTAATTATATCCAATTATTATTCCTATGCACGCAATTATTAGTTAATTATCCAATATCCTACTCTGGCAATTCTAAACCTAGATATTTTGTTTTTAATATTCATGTAAACGTAAAGACCTGTTAGATAAAATTTAAAAACTGTTGTGTCAAGTGAATAATAATAATTATTATACCATCAATAACTCTTTCGTCACACTGTATTTTTATTAATACTTTGATAGACCTTCAAAAGTATACTTTTATTTAGTTTTTAATTGACCTAAACTTTATGTAAACGTAATTGTTAATTATCTGACAATAGTACCTACTTACTCTCTGTAAAATATTATTACTACGATTTTTAAAAGTGCACTATTCAAACTCAATTTAGTTTCCTGCCGATTTTCTCAGCTTAAGCAGCTGTAGGAATCTGTGGAAGTATAAACAATTGACGTATAAGGTACCAGAATAAAAATATTTGACTTTGACTTCAAAAATATCTTACTTTTCTAACAAACTGTGACCAAAGTTATATAACTTTAAAAACAAGTTATCAATTCCATGAGTATGAACTTAACAATCGTATTTTTTGGAAACAGTCGCATTTCCACTTCAGGTTACGAGAGATTCATACGACGAACATAATTTATTATTCACGGCTCAATGACATAACAACAAAATGAACTACGAAATAATCATGACATATTACGAAACTTTGACCTCGATTTTAAGAATGATGTATTCCTCAATAAATTACAGAAAAATGAGAGGCTTTGCGAGTACGCTCAATATAATAATGAGCGAGTAAAGAGAGATGACTTTTTGAACTTATAAAAAGCACTAGCCTTAGTCTGCAACTCCGTTGTGCAACGTGAAAATCCCTACTAATATTATTAATGTCAATGTAAGTTTGTTACGTCTCAACTACTGAAACGATTTAGATGAAATTTAGTACAGAAATAGACTGGAACTTGGAAAAGGACATAGGCTTCCTTTTATCTTGAATATGAGGTTTGGAGTTGTTGAAATAGAGGGTGGAAGTTTATAGAAATCCGTCATTATCAAAGAGGCCACCATGAAACTTTGTTTTTAGGTACTTGATAAGAAATAAATAAATATTTGTTCTAGCGTTCTTGGAATTTGTAGTTCGACCTGTGTAGGGTTTAAATAAGGGATGGAAGTCAAAAAATAGAACGCTTAAAAGTATGGAAAAAACAAAACAAAGTAGTTAGTAAAAATGTATTAAAATAAGCAATTTATAGTTAGCCGCAGCAGTTTGTATGTGTATTATTTGCAAAGTATTCTAAATAATAAAATTTTAAGCGGACGAAGTCGCGGGTAAATGCTAGTATAATTATAAGAGTTAGCTCAGGTTTTTTAATCCAGCAAAGCGTATCCATTTATGATGTTCCGTCCTCCATTGCACAATAACAGTTACAGTATAATATATTCTATGAAGCGTTCACAAGTACTGCACAGAATTAATTACGATGGAAAGTTGTAACTGCATTAACCCAAATATATACATCTCATATAATTCGCTACGCTATCTTATATAATACGGGACATATCTACTATTTATTACAACAATTAATAATGAGGCTATTACTAAATAGCTCTTAAGACGATGACCTAATGGTTTTCTCTCAAACAAGATATCAAAAAATCACAGCTAAGAGCAAATAGTTGAAATTCAATGACTGTTACTACGTCAGTAAGGATGTATTCATAAATCGCTAGGAAAATTTCGACGGCTTGAGTTCACCCGATCCCTTAAAAGGTCTACGCTCGGATCCTTCCAACTACCGCCTCATTACCATTACCTACATTTTCTACAAAGTTATAGAATCAATTACCAACTGCTAGCTCTTGGAATACCTAGAGGAGCCAGCTGACCAGTTATTGCCAGTACGGTTTCCGTCAGGGTCGCTCAGCTGGTGATCTTCTTGCATACAGCACCAATAATATAGTAAGCGGTGGAGTTGAGGGAAGAGGCGTGGGCGATAAGTCTGGATATTGTGAAGAATTTGATCGGGTGTGGCATAAAGCGCTTATAGCAAAACTGCCATCCTATGGGCTTCCCGAGAGGCTGTGTGAGGCCACTAGCTTTTTGACTTATTAATGCATATTTCTTACATCAACCGTGCCGTGCTCTCAGGATAGCGACGATGGGAACCGGAAAAAACTTGTGTCTGAAATCGATGTTGATCTATGATTTGCAGTCTCAGATTGCGTCGGAAGAATGTAGTCCGATTCAACCCTAAGATGGTACAAGTTTGTCCGTTTACCGCTAAAAGTCTCCCTTGGCGCATCCCCTTGATTCAAGATCACTCCTCTAACTGCCACTGCCTGTGTCGGCGTCGATATTATACCGAGCAACGTTCACTTTAGTGATCACGTGAAAGAGAAGGCCAAATTGGCTTCTATAAAGCTTAGTGAATTCAATAGTGTGAGACAGTACTATACACACAGTTTAAATTTCGGATGAATTCGTTTTTAGCATTTCAATAACGGGTCTACCTTGAACCTACTGTTAAAATACGTATTAATATTTGCGGCTTGCAATAAATCAATGATGATTATACGTTTCTTATACATAATGGGTTTGGAAATTAAGATTGATATTTTGCAATATAAATTCAGAATCGACTGATGACAATATATATAATCTTGATTTAAAATAATCTTATACTAGTATATCCCTAGGGATCGAATATTGAAAGTGGACAGTGACTTGATTAGAATCTATAAAATACTCTTTTTCGAAACCCGATGTTATTGTCGGGTTACATAAGTACCTAATTGGTATCTTTTACGCAAAAACTCAATGTAAAAAATACAGTTGCAATTACTCGCGTTTTAATCCTTTAATAAGTATTTTATTTAATTAAATAAGTTAGAATTAAATTCAAACTCAAAGTAATACAAAGTTCAATCCACATGGATTTACCAAAAACGCAGGAGTCACTATGGGATACCGTAGTGGTGCGTTGATGAAATAATTTTTAAGAACAGTCCATTAGTTCCTTAGAGATTATGTTAGAAAGGACACAAATCACGTATAAATCCGTAAGATCTATTTCATAGTGGAATGTTAAGTAACAGGTTGAATGCTTAGTGCGAGCATTTAAAAGCCGAACGTACGTTGAACGAGCTGATGTTTTTCTCCATTGAATCATAGCTTGGGGGTACATTAACCTCGTCCGATCAGAACGTCGATAGAAAGCAACTGTTCCGCGCCACATTTCCTTACGAGTGAGAATATAACATCACGTAATAAATAAACATAGCGGTTTAAAATTTAAACTTCTGTTTTCTACCCCTCCTTTCATAAGAATACCGTTGCTATAAGCTCGGTGTGTCTTAGATGGCAGTTTTACGAATCTCCCGAATTTGAATACAGAAAAAACTGAATTTTGTCACCTGCAAATAAAAATATTTAAAAGAAAATCTCTAGAAATGTTTACTGTACAGATATTGTTGGTAGTTTGTATAAACCTTTTTCTTTAGGAAAATTTTAATTTAAGCATTTCTTCTACATATAGAATAGGGTATATTCCAAACAAAATTACTACTTATACATCGACAGTAGATGCATTTGTATTCTAAATTGCAGTTAAATATTACTTATTGCATCAGCTTTTCGAATTGAAGGAGCTATAGGTTTTCTTGTTTAAACTTTTTATCTAAGTGGTTCTCTTTAGGATTAATTACACAAAGAGATCAATGAAAACATATTCCCCTGTACGCTACATATATTTCTCGAATGGAAAATATCCAGAAAATATTCTTTTGCTTTGTATGCTACCGTACTAATGACAGAAACAATTCAAAGTTCTATGAGAAACATTATAAGAAGCACTGTTTTGTACACTTGATAAACGACGTATAACATTGCTCACTTCTTGAAAATAAGGATCATTGTCCAGATTTTCTCTCGAAAATTTCATTGAGGAATTCGTCTACTGCACTCCATCTACTAACTACTGAAGCAATAGTTACAATATATATTGCGGGCTAGCTCTACCTATAATAAACTATGCACTGGAATCATTCATTTAGATATTTTTCATGCATTTGCTAGCACAACAAAATAATTTATTATGAAATCATTTTTCTAATCAGTTGACTAAGCTGTATAAACTAACCGCCTTACAAATAAAATTGGCATAAAGTTATACCTGATAATAAACCAAGAATAAAAAGCAGAATGTTGACTTACGGCTGTTCCCAATATACTATCTACAGATAGAGATAAATTACTACCTTCCACTGTCAGCACAGCTGTCTATAATCTGAAGCTATCCCAATATACCCGATAGGTCATTCTTATCGCCTTATATTGGGACGCGTGAATTGCAATTTCCATTCAAACTTCTATCGCTGGTAAGCTATACGTCGTCCCATTGACAGACAGCCTGTACGGATAAGTTGAGTTGCCGTCGATAAGTTTATTGGGACAGAAAAGTCAACGATAGTTACGATTTTTATCTCAAGTAAGAGATAGACTGAATATTGGGAACGGCGTATATCTCTGACAACACTGTCAATACAATCATAATTCTGAAGTTTTCCGAATGTCAAGCATCCTTGCAAATAAACGCGGGAAACGTTATACGTTTTAAAAACCATCATACGCAAAATGTCTATTTGTAAAGAATGGTTTATCCTCAGGTATAACTTTATACCAAGTTTATTTGTAAGGTCGTGAGTGTGCTTATTATTAGAATATATTATTGTTGTACTTGTGATAATTTTCTGTAAATAATCTATAATTAGCTCTCAGTTGTTTATTGTATTTTTGCACAGAAGATATCCCAGCTAATCACATCACCCACAAATGGTACTATCAAAATATATTCTTACACTTTAAATATCTTTAATTGTTACAAGAAAGCAGTATAAGTGAAATATTTCTTAGGAGAAAGTAGAATATATTAACATATATATTTTTAAATATTAAGAAGCGAATTCTGTATTATACTATTAAAACAAATTAGTGATGTGCAAATATTGAATGATGAAATGGTTGCCACTCGCTGCATGTCGAGATCTCACTAATTATTAAATTTCATCATGTACACATGTGAGTAACAACTAACTAACATTTATTACTATTTTAATGGATTTAATTATTGCATAGCGGTTATTAATAACTATTGAAATGAACGGACAGTTCCATCTTTTGCCAATACTGCCAATACTGCCAATTTGCCGAATACAAATAATTTATCGATATCTGAGCATTTATAGAAACATACTCTTTAATTTAATTTCTTTTCATGATCTATAGTCATATTATGATGTAGTCATTTCAATACGAAGTTTTTTATACGCAGACTTCGGTTTATAGAATTCTGTATTCCCATTAAGTCAAAAAGGCACTTACATGTGACATATATCTAATATATAAAATTCTCGTGTCATGGTGTTAAACATTGAACTCCTCCGAAACGGCTTGACAGATTCTCATGAAATTTTAAGTGCATATTGGGTCTGAGAATCGCACAACACTTATTTTTCATCCCCCTAAATGTTAAGGGAGGTCCACACGATTTTTCTTTTTAATTTTTTTGACATTTTTTTAATTTTTTTTTATTATGAGTCAACATTAAAAAATACATACAACTTCAAATTGTCGCCCATCTGCGATCAACAGTTACTTTTGTATCGCGATTTTAATATCGGCAATACAACGTTTGCCGGGACAGGTAGTACAGTATAGATATGTGGTTATTACAAAGAAGTTGTGGTTAAATAGTTAATTACAATTATTAATTAAATAATTACACTTACCTAGTCTGACGCCACAGTGATACATGACAATAGCAAATGCGGTTGATAAAATATACAGTAAAGACTTACATAATTCATATAATATTTATTACCAACCAACTGTGATTACCACCTGAAATTTAGTGGCGACCACGACCTTCTTTTACTATTTATAGTTAATTATATCCAATTATTATTCCTATGCACGCAATTATTAGTTAATTATCCAATATCCTACTCTGGCAATTCTAAACCTAGATATTTTGTTTTTAATATTCATGTAAACGTAAAGACCTGTTAGATAAAATTTAAAAACTGTTGTGTCAAGTGAATAATAATAATTATTATACCATCAATAACTCTTTCGTCACACTGTATTTTTATTAATACTTTGATAGACCTTCAAAAGTATACTTTTATTTAGTTTTTAATTGACCTAAACTTTATGTAAACGTAATTGTTAATTATCTGACAATAGTACCTACTTACTCTCTGTAAAATATTATTACTACGATTTTTAAAAGTGCACTATTCAAACTCAATTTAGTTTCCTGCCGATTTTCTCAGCTTAAGCAGCTGTAGGAATCTGTGGAAGTATAAACAATTGACGTATAAGGTACCAGAATAAAAATATTTGACTTTGACTTCAAAAATATCTTACTTTTCTAACAAACTGTGACCAAAGTTATATAACTTTAAAAACAAGTTATCAATTCCATGAGTATGAACTTAACAATCGTATTTTTTGGAAACAGTCGCATTTCCACTTCAGGTTACGAGAGATTCATACGACGAACATAATTTATTATTCACGGCTCAATGACATAACAACAAAATGAACTACGAAATAATCATGACATATTACGAAACTTTGACCTCGATTTTAAGAATGATGTATTCCTCAATAAATTACAGAAAAATGAGAGGCTTTGCGAGTACGCTCAATATAATAATGAGCGAGTAAAGAGAGATGACTTTTTGAACTTATAAAAAGCACTAGCCTTAGTCTGCAACTCCGTTGTGCAACGTGAAAATCCCTACTAATATTATTAATGTCAATGTAAGTTTGTTACGTCTCAACTACTGAAACGATTTAGATGAAATTTAGTACAGAAATAGACTGGAACTTGGAAAAGGACATAGGCTTCCTTTTATCTTGAATATGAGGTTTGGAGTTGTTGAAATAGAGGGTGGAAGTTTATATAGAAATCCGTCATTATCAAAGAGGCCACCATGAAACTTTGTTTTTAGGTACTTGATAAGAAATAAATAAATATTTGTTCTAGCGTTCTTGGAATTTGTAGTTCGACCTGTGTAGGGTTTAAATAAGGGATGGAAGTCAAAAAATAGAACGCTTAAAAGTATGGAAAAAACAAAACAAAGTAGTTAGTAAAAATGTATTAAAATAAGCAATTTATAGTTAGCCGCAGCAGTTTGTATGTGTATTATTTGCAAAGTATTCTAAATAATAAAATTTTAAGCGGACGAAGTCGCGGGTAAATGCTAGTATAATTATAAGAGTTAGCTCAGGTTTTTTAATCCAGCAAAGCGTATCCATTTATGATGTTCCGTCCTCCATTGCACAATAACAGTTACAGTATAATATATTCTATGAAGCGTTCACAAGTACTGCACAGAATTAATTACGATGGAAAGTTGTAACTGCATTAACCCAAATATATACATCTCATATAATTCGCTACGCTATCTTATATAATACGGGACATATCTACTATTTATTACAACAATTAATAATGAGGCTATTACTAAATAGCTCTTAAGACGATGACCTAATGGTTTTCTCTCAAACAAGATATCAAAAAATCACAGCTAAGAGCAAATAGTTGAAATTCAATGACTGTTACTACGTCAGTAAGGATGTATTCATAAATCGCTAGGAAAATTTCGACGGCTTGAGTTCACCCGATCCCTTAAAAGGTCTACGCTCGGATCCTTCCAACTACCGCCTCATTACCATTACCTACATTTTCTACAAAGTTATAGAATCAATTACCAACTGCTAGCTCTTGGAATACCTAGAGGAGCCAGCTGACCAGTTATTGCCAGTACGGTTTCCGTCAGGGTCGCTCAGCTGGTGATCTTCTTGCATACAGCACCAATAATATAGTAAGCGGTGGAGTTGAGGGAAGAGGCGTGGGCGATAAGTCTGGATATTGTGAAGAATTTGATCGGGTGTGGCATAAAGCGCTTATAGCAAAACTGCCATCCTATGGGCTTCCCGAGAGGCTGTGTGAGGCCACTAGCTTTTTGACTTATTAATGCATATTTCTTACATCAACCGTGCCGTGCTCTCAGGATAGCGACGATGGGAACCGGAAAAAACTTGTGTCTGAAATCGATGTTGATCTATGATTTGCAGTCTCAGATTGCGTCGGAAGAATGTAGTCCGATTCAACCCTAAGATGGTACAAGTTTGTCCGTTTACCGCTAAAAGTCTCCCTTGGCGCATCCCCTTGATTCAAGATCACTCCTCTAACTGCCACTGCCTGTGTCGGCGTCGATATTATACCGAGCAACGTTCACTTTAGTGATCACGTGAAAGAGAAGGCCAAATTGGCTTCTATAAAGCTTAGTGAATTCAATAGTGTGAGACAGTACTATACACACAGTTTAAATTTCGGATGAATTCGTTTTTAGCATTTCAATAACGGGTCTACCTTGAACCTACTGTTAAAATACGTATTAATATTTGCGGCTTGCAATAAATCAATGATGATTATACGTTTCTTATACATAATGGGTTTGGAAATTAAGATTGATATTTTGCAATATAAATTCAGAATCGACTGATGACAATATATATAATCTTGATTTAAAATAATCTTATACTAGTATATCCCTAGGGATCGAATATTGAAAGTGGACAGTGACTTGATTAGAATCTATAAAATACTCTTTTTCGAAACCCGATGTTATTGTCGGGTTACATAAGTACCTAATTGGTATCTTTTACGCAAAAACTCAATGTAAAAAATACAGTTGCAATTACTCGCGTTTTAATCCTTTAATAAGTATTTTATTTAATTAAATAAGTTAGAATTAAATTCAAACTCAAAGTAATACAAAGTTCAATCCACATGGATTTACCAAAAACGCAGGAGTCACTATGGGATACCGTAGTGGTGCGTTGATGAAATAATTTTTAAGAACAGTCCATTAGTTCCTTAGAGATTATGTTAGAAAGGACACAAATCACGTATAAATCCGTAAGATCTATTTCATAGTGGAATGTTAAGTAACAGGTTGAATGCTTAGTGCGAGCATTTAAAAGCCGAACGTACGTTGAACGAGCTGATGTTTTTCTCCATTGAATCATAGCTTGGGGGTACATTAACCTCGTCCGATCAGAACGTCGATAGAAAGCAACTGTTCCGCGCCACATTTCCTTACGAGTGAGAATATAACATCACGTAATAAATAAACATAGCGGTTTAAAATTTAAACTTCTGTTTTCTACCCCTCCTTTCATAAGAATACCGTTGCTATAAGCTCGGTGTGTCTTAGATGGCAGTTTTACGAATCTCCCGAATTTGAATACAGAAAAAACTGAATTTTGTCACCTGCAAATAAAAATATTTAAAAGAAAATCTCTAGAAATGTTTACTGTACAGATATTGTTGGTAGTTTGTATAAACCTTTTTCTTTAGGAAAATTTTAATTTAAGCATTTCTTCTACATATAGAATAGGGTATATTCCAAACAAAATTACTACTTATACATCGACAGTAGATGCATTTGTATTCTAAATTGCAGTTAAATATTACTTATTGCATCAGCTTTTCGAATTGAAGGAGCTATAGGTTTTCTTGTTTAAACTTTTTATCTAAGTGGTTCTCTTTAGGATTAATTACACAAAGAGATCAATGAAAACATATTCCCCTGTACGCTACATATATTTCTCGAATGGAAAATATCCAGAAAATATTCTTTTGCTTTGTATGCTACCGTACTAATGACAGAAACAATTCAAAGTTCTATGAGAAACATTATAAGAAGCACTGTTTTGTACACTTGATAAACGACGTATAACATTGCTCACTTCTTGAAAATAAGGATCATTGTCCAGATTTTCTCTCGAAAATTTCATTGAGGAATTCGTCTACTGCACTCCATCTACTAACTACTGAAGCAATAGTTACAATATATATTGCGGGCTAGCTCTACCTATAATAAACTATGCACTGGAATCATTCATTTAGATATTTTTCATGCATTTGCTAGCACAACAAAATAATTTATTATGAAATCATTTTTCTAATCAGTTGACTAAGCTGTATAAACTAACCGCCTTACAAATAAAATTGGCATAAAGTTATACCTGATAATAAACCAAGAATAAAAAGCAGAATGTTGACTTACGGCTGTTCCCAATATACTATCTACAGATAGAGATAAATTACTACCTTCCACTGTCAGCACAGCTGTCTATAATCTGAAGCTATCCCAATATACCCGATAGGTCATTCTTATCGCCTTATATTGGGACGCGTGAATTGCAATTTCCATTCAAACTTCTATCGCTGGTAAGCTATACGTCGTCCCATTGACAGACAGCCTGTACGGATAAGTTGAGTTGCCGTCGATAAGTTTATTGGGACAGAAAAGTCAACGATAGTTACGATTTTTATCTCAAGTAAGAGATAGACTGAATATTGGGAACGGCGTATATCTCTGACAACACTGTCAATACAATCATAATTCTGAAGTTTTCCGAATGTCAAGCATCCTTGCAAATAAACGCGGGAAACGTTATACGTTTTAAAAACCATCATACGCAAAATGTCTATTTGTAAAGAATGGTTTATCCTCAGGTATAACTTTATACCAAGTTTATTTGTAAGGTCGTGAGTGTGCTTATTATTAGAATATATTATTGTTGTACTTGTGATAATTTTCTGTAAATAATCTATAATTAGCTCTCAGTTGTTTATTGTATTTTTGCACAGAAGATATCCCAGCTAATCACATCACCCACAAATGGTACTATCAAAATATATTCTTACACTTTAAATATCTTTAATTGTTACAAGAAAGCAGTATAAGTGAAATATTTCTTAGGAGAAAGTAGAATATATTAACATATATATTTTTAAATATTAAGAAGCGAATTCTGTATTATACTATTAAAACAAATTAGTGATGTGCAAATATTGAATGATGAAATGGTTGCCACTCGCTGCATGTCGAGATCTCACTAATTATTAAATTTCATCATGTACACATGTGAGTAACAACTAACTAACATTTATTACTATTTTAATGGATTTAATTATTGCATAGCGGTTATTAATAACTATTGAAATGAACGGACAGTTCCATCTTTTGCCAAAATAACTTCTGTAATCATACAATTTAAATTAAAAAATGATTGTGTGGTTTTAAGAAAACACGGTAAAAGTGAAAAAATTTTTTCACATTATAGACATTTAACAAAAATTTGTTTGAATGATAGATATATTGAACACTGACAAAAACCAGCAAAATAGCGTGGAGCACTGGCACAAATGAGTAATAGTCTATACACTACGTCTACACGGTCAGCTGCTGCGAACTGTAGGCGCCGCCCGACCGTCACGCGACATGCAACACACAGACGAAAAAGTTTGAAACGATGTAATAAAAATTTCACTTTAACAAGGCATGTAACGTATAATATAAAAAGGACAGATCATAATGATTCCATTTCCTGTAATGTATCATTTACACAAAACTGTATTTAACGTTCCTTTAAACATTGACTATAAACTGTTATTCTAAGAACTAATGTATTCAATAATACTATCGTGGTAAAAGCAACTTTGTTTCTGGAAGATATAATATCTCTATTAAGAAAATTTATTGATTAAGGCTTATTTTGTGGAAATACATAATTATCGAAATGTTATGAATTAAGTGTTAATTCTTAGAGGTATTAACACTTAAGATAACTCATAATATTTGGATCTCTCTATTAACTTACATAAAATAATCATCATCAGCCAGAAGACGTCCACTGGTTGACAAAGCCCTCCCCCAAAGATTTCCTGATCGGTCCTGCGCTGCCCTCATCCAACACATTCCGGCGATCTTGACCAGATCGTCGGTCCATCTTGTGGTGGGGCCTACCAATACTGCGTCTTCCGGTACGTGGTTACCATTCGAGGACTTTACTGCCCCAACAGCCATCAACGGCAACTGTCCGTCGAACTATGTGCCAATAAAATAATATATTGTATGAAATGTTAAACTTTTATTGTATAGGCTTAAATGTGTCTTTATATATTTCTATTTTTTTTATAAGTATTTCTTAATTGAAACATTAATGAAAGTGTAGAAAACTGTGTTGGAAAGGCACTTAGTTGGTGCCACTACGATGTCCACATTTCTGACTATTTGTCAAGCTCTGGCTTCTTCCGTTAGAATCAAACCATTTTATAATGCTCTTTTATTCTTTGTACACATGGCACTTCATCATCAAATGTTTGTTTAGGTAATATTATTAATAGGAATTTAAACAATCATTATTAAATAATAACCTTCATCCCAATGAGCAATTACGAATAAATATTGAAAACAAGCGGAGTCTCACAGCGCAAGAATCGAATTATGTAACCATTAATTTGTATATTGCAAATATTTGCGTAACTGTAAACTACTGATATATTCATTTATTTCATTAGTATACTTTATGAATTTTAAATAGTCAAGTTTAGTAAAAAAGCAATTAATTAAATAAAACATAACATACAGCATAAAATGTAAAAGAGTTACTGCAATAAAGCTAACATTGAAGTGCTGGGAAAGGCCGACGGGGCCGTATATTCTACAATCAAAAAATGATCTGAAGGAACGCAAGGTCAGGAAAAACAAGAGTAAGAAAGCTTGTATTAAAATAAAACTCTTCTTCCCCTCGCAAAACCTGCACTCCCTTTTAAGGGAGAGAAGAATGACAGGGCCATAAGTACAATTACATTGCTATGTACGCTTGCAACTCTCCGGATATTGAGGGACTTGTTCAATGTGCAAATGGTAAACAAAAACGGTAAACCGGATAAATTAAGAATCACATTCTATATAATAAAAATCGTTTAAGAAAGACTTACGATGATAAATAATATTTTGATTAGTATAGTTTTAAGTTATGGAACAGTTTCCGTAGTATACTGAAATACATCATATTTACGCGTTGCTTAACGTCCGCCGTTCCAATAATACTAAATCACTTCTTACTCGCTGAACTGTAGCCACCACCATCACCTCATCTGTTCAACGGGCAATGTCACTTCTATACTTCTTATATTACTAAAGTCATAGCCGCGATGACTGGAGGTGCGTGAAACTGGCTACCGGTTTGAGAGACAGAAGTGGTGATACGTAGGTATATAAACATAATGAATTATCGAAGGCGTTACCAACAAGTCAATCCTTTTAATGAGCATAATCTAAACGTGTTTACCATTCATGTATTCATTTACCGTATACTTTAACACGCAAACAGTAATACAGCGTACCGCCTTCGGTCTTCAATACAATCGATGTGTACAAGTGGTCATGTAGACATAAGTTATTATAGACTACTGAACATCTTGCAACGTATGTAATATGTAAACAAAAATCGAAAGTCTTCTAATTTGCTATCTTACACAATATTCACACAGCAGAGTATAGAGTCAATAAAACGAATGATCTCGCGCTTTCTCTAACATTAACGCACGTTCGCGCCAGCGAATATACAACCCTTGCGATTCTGTGTCCTACGACCTTGAGAAGTAAGCTGCAAATTGCTAATCAGAGCGGACACGTCGTCATCGAAATCAGACCATCGACCTACATGCTGAGTACAGACGTTCCGAATTAAGTTGGACATCGTTTGTATGGAATTAATGACAGCTTCGAAAGACGTGGTCTGAGACACGTACACTGTTTGGTTTGCCGTCGCCCGCATATAAACTCGTACTGCCTGCTCTTATTATAAGCCAACTACATCGCCCAATGGCCGCCGCCGAGCATGAGTTGTAACTTAAACGACAGTTTGGTAATTTTGACGTGTTATTTTATAATTTCATATCTTCATAGATTAAAATTAGATTTCCGTGCGAGTGTTATATTAATCCGGCGAGTCACTCGTGCTGTCGCTGCAGAGAACCAGGTCTACGTATAACAAACGGCAGCGAAAAAGCTATGGAACGTAAGAGAAAGAGCATGTGTGGGGTGGGGAGCGAAAGAGAAGGAAGTATTTACATTCGCCATCGTTATTTGTACGTGGAAATACCTAAGACGTACACCGTAACTCTCCCACGTCAAACAGCTCTTAATCGCTTCTTACGACTCCCCACTTATGCTCCACTATTCATCATATTTCATCGCTGTAAGACTTGAGATGAAATGCCGCAAGCGCCTGTAACTACACCGACAACCACATTTTTAAAATCGAAACAACCGGCAGAAATTGGGCCAAAGTTGGGACATTATAAGTATTATATTATTATACGATTTAGCTGAAACCGGCAATGTATACTATATGTATAATACAGCGGAGTAGTATCAAAACACACTATAATATACGACCTGTATAGCCGAGTGGTTAGCGATCCTACTTACTAAGCTAGAGTTCCGGGTTCGAATTCCGGTAGGTGCAAGCATTTATATGATGAATATGGATGTTTGTTTCCGAGTCATGGATGTTTAAATGTATTTATGTATGTTTATAAGACTTTATATATGTTTAAGTAAGTATATTGTATTAAATATATCATTGTCTTGTAACCCATAACACAGGCTATATATGCTTAACTTGGGGCAAGATAATTTGTGTAAAAAGTGTGTCAATATTATTATATTATAATATACGGAATATAACAAACAGGATATATATAATGAATATACGACATTAAAATGTTCGTTTCGTATCTCATAGCGTCCATCTTAGAATAGGCATATCTGTAGGTGTGGGGGTTTGTGTTCACCGCTACCATACAGTAAAGCTGATCGGGTTGCCTAGATTTGAATAAACAGGTTGTAGAAATAAAATGAAAAACATAAACATAATATGGTAATGCGGGACACGTCAGTTTACGTGTTCCTCATTTGAGTGAATCTTGATGTATTTGTAACATACATGGGCCACATCAAGAGTAAGTTGGCGCTTCAATAGCTTCTGATGATCTGCACTTGTTACATTATCTTCAGTATATCTTCTTAGAATAAAACTTTAATGATTAAATACATTTAAATACTAGCTGATCCGGCAAAACGTTGGTTCGTCATATAAATTATTTTTAGAGTTAGACCGTTTCTTGGACATTGCAATATTACTTTATTTATCTAAAATAAAAGATTTTTTTTTCTGAAATAAACAATGCCTTACTTACTCCTTATTACATCAGCTACCTGCCAATAAAAGTCCTGTCAAAATCGGTCAAGCCATTTCAGATATTAGCCGGAACAAACAAACAGACAGACAGACAAAAAATTTAAAAAAAATGTTGCCGTGTATATCTTATCTTAATATATATATAAATTACGTGACACGTTGTTTGGGCGCGATGGACTCCTAAACTAATGAACGGATTTTAATGGGGACTACTTCATCGAGTGCTGTTAGGTCCAACTTGAAAGATAGGGTAGTTTTTGTTACGATTTGAGACCTATAATTATTTCATTTCCAATATTTGTTTTGTATGGACATATTTCCTATGAGAGAATTTAGTGACGCACGGTTTGACAGATCCGCTATGAAACAATTTCATTATAACAACAGGGACAATTTTTTTCGAAATAATTCTTGATGTTTTGAAATATTATTGGCAAATTCCTATAAAACAGTTTTTTTTTATTATCTACAGAACATCGTCTGTCGGGTCAGCTAGTATTATATATATATGCATGTAGTAAAAAACGGTTATTTCAATATTAGGAACAGACACTCCAATATTAATGTATAGATTTATTGCTAAATAAAATAATTACACTCATAGCTATATATATATTACCAATAATTAGTTTGTTTTTTCTCCACACGCCAATGAATAGGCTATAATTTTTATTATCAATACGAATAAGTAATGTACTGGCGACTGTCTGTACCAGCGCTATCTTATTTAGTATTCTACTCAGAACTTATTGCTTGAAGACTAAGAATATCTGTACAAGGCATTTATAAAGAGTAGGATTTTAAAATCACTTGTTGAATGCGAAAATGAACCTCGCATTCAAAACAATATACCCCTGCAAACCTGAGCAGGACGAGCGAACGAAACGCGGCAAGACATTTTAACACAATTTATTCATTTCATTCATATCTTGGGGGCCGGCGGTTGCTTCATTACCACGGTGTCAATCACTTAGAAAGCCTTTTATGTTATGGTTACCATGATTTATTTACCACACAAATTCAATTATCAACACATATATTTTGTGTCTTTTCTAAAATCATATTATTGTAAAAGCATATTAATACATCGTCAAACAAAAGACCTACTAACTCGACTTATCTTAGGCATATCAAGTTTATTTTCGTTCCTTGTGTTAACATAATGATTATCAGTTTCTAGAAAATTCGCAAATGCCCTGTACACACACAAATAAAATTGAAGTCATATCTCATCCTAGTGATCGAAAACGTCATTCTGGGAAATTTTGTAAAAAATTTCGGCTTTGTAGACCCAGCGGTGTTTAGGCTATCTATATGTTGATGAATCATTCAGTCATTAGGAACTAGAAATTATATATGTATAGATAATAAATACTGTGTTATATAAACAGTATACGAATTACAGCGCGTCGAGTTTAAACTGGCCCTTACATGGGGCTCCACTGTCGTACCTAAGTGCAATAACAAAGAAACCATCGAAATTAATGATATATATATATATATAAATTAATTGCTGTTCGTTAGTCTCGCTAAAACTCGAGAACGGCTGGACCGATTTGGCTAATTTTGGTTTTGATTTATTTGTGGAAGTCCAGAGAAGGTTTAAAAGGTGAATAAATAGGAAAATGCTTCTAAATTAAATAAAAACAACATTTTTCCTTTGATGTGTCCATACATAATTTCTATGACAGAATTTATTGACGCACGGTTTGACAGTTCTGCTGTGAAACAATTTCATTACGACAGCACGGTGCATATTTTACGAAGTAATTTTTGATGTTATGATATATTATTGACAAAATCATATAAAAACATTATTTTATTTATTATATACAGAACAACGTCTGTCGGGTCAGCTAGTATTTGATAAATAATATTATATAATAAATCAAGTCAACTCAATAAATAGTTCGTTTTCTTTCCAAACGTCATTCTTTACATAACAAGCTACTATTTTCCCAATTATTTCCTACACACTCAATTTTACAGTACTATTATGAAACTGAAACTCTCAAGTAATTTATAAGTATCTATATTAGGTATGTTATATGTGAAGCGATAACTTTTTTAAAAAAAATAACGGAGGATCGTGAAATTTAACACAGTTAAAGTTTATATAAAGAAGAAGTGCAAAAAGCTATTTTTCTTACATAAAAAGCCTTAAAAATAAATTGAATTAATTTAAATAAATGTTACATATACTACTGTTTGAACATGCACACACATAAACTATAAAGGTGTTTTTGACAAATAAACCCTAATTCAGTTCAAACGTAAAAATTAAAACATGAAATATTATGGTCGAATGTCGACCTCTGGGCACAGTAGGAGTAGACTCATGTACAAGTATAAGTAATACTGTGCTCTGGGCGACCTCTAGTTTTTATAAACAGCCAATTAGAGTGAGATTCGTTAAGATAAAATGAACGTTATGAAAGAAAACGACGTCACGGAAATTTCAACATGTGTGTATTGCAGAATGGTGAACTGGTAAGCGGGGGTCAGTAGGTGTGCAAACACCACCCGTCTAACTAGTAGTCGTAATTCCGAATCTGTTGACCTACTCACAGACGTGTTCACATGAACACTAATTGCTTTTTTACTTATAAATAAGAATACGATATATTTTTCACGAGCGCGTTTTTCGATGGTATTCGTGTTTTCCTTTATATAATAAAAGATGTTTAATAGCAAAAAGGCAAGTAACTCCTAAATGTTTTAAGACGGTTATATAATATTAATTAAACCCGAACTAAATAAAATCGATTCTACAAAGTAGTGAATAATACGAATGAAAGTAAATATCTTTCTCTTGAAAGTCTTCTCGAGAGAAACCAAAAAAAAACTTCAGCTTTGTAATGAGCACCTACCACAACGACCCAAAATGAAAATTTATCTCACAAAGTATACAATTGTTTATGGAAATTTGTAGTGACAGTGAAGGACTGGGTAGATATATCTAACCTCATAAACTGGAAAATAACGTTACAACCGTTATTTTCTGTCAGAATTGTTGTGCTCGTTCGTGGTGACAGTACACAGCATATTAAATTTTTTTTTTATTAATTTACATTTATTGTAATACTAAATAAAATCGATTCTACAAAGTAAGACCCGCGCGTTGACGCAGGCACTAATATAACAAGGTTCCATCCATTTTCCAACGCGCGGGGGGCTATATATGCAAGAATAGCTTGTGCGTAAGATAAGCCTTTATCGTATGCATAAATAATTCCAGCAAACATTTACATAAAGGCTTGCGTCATTATTGATGGAGTAAACATTTCAAGATTTAAAATTTAAACGACAAACAAAACTTAAGAAATACAAGGAGCTGGAGCGAATAACTTGAGTAAACACTTTTAAAAGTAATAATTTGAAAACACGCAGTTTTTACCGAAAAATATCGCTGGATGTTGCCGCATATTAAACATACACAAATAATCGTAACACATCGAGTAATAATATATGAGAAAAACAGTTAAAGAAGTTTCCGAATGTAAAACGGGTTTAGCCGCTTAAATTAATAATGTCTCCGAATGGTTTTAATTCTTTAAGACTAAAGCGTGCAATCCTCACTTCACGGCCCTTACATATGTGTTTGTTTGTTGCCCCGTCGAAATTGAATACTCTAATAACTACCACACATCAACACAAGAACACCAAGATGTGGACATGAAAAGATACGAGTGACCGCTGAGCAAGTTGGACTAATTATTCAATTTTGTAGCTCAGAAAAATCTTAAAAACTTTTTGTGAATGTCAAATTATTGAAACAAAGATCAGAGGCCTTCCCATTCTCACTCGCTCACAATCTTACTCAGAATGATATTGGTTTCAATAATGCGGGTACTTTGTTTGTAGAAACGTTCAAACTGCCGCATTTATGAAACCCGTTTAAGTTTCTCGGGCCACTTTACTTTTTAGTCGGCTAAATCTGATTAAACTCAGGTATACTAGATATTAATAATTATAAAAAAACACCGATTACGTAACGCACAGAGTAACGTTTATCCCCCTTATTCATAATAGTCTGCTAACTTAAAGCATTGTTAATTCTCACTCTGTCTTCTTCTATTGACCTAAGTCAGAATGAGAAAAAACACTCCTAAGCGGCTGTTTAAAGTTAGCGAACCATTATGAATAAGGGGATATATATCATCCTTTCAAAGCGCGTTCGCGGGGCAAAGCGTCATGCTTGGGGTGACCAATAGATCATGTTATCGAGAACTCTTTTTTTTTTGTTGGTCATAAAAAAATTATTAGGTAGATGAATAATACGAATGAAAGTAAATATCTTTCTCTCGAAAGTCTTCTCGAGAGAAACCAAAAAAAAACTTCAGCTTCATAATGAGCACCTACCACGACAACCGAAAATGAAAATTTATCTCACAAAGTATACAATTGTTTATGGAAACTTGTAGTTATAGTGAAGGACTGGGTAGACATATCTAACCTCATAAACTGGAAAATAACGTTACAATAACACCGTCATTTTCTGTCAGAATTGGTGTACTCGTTAGTGGTGACAGTACACAGCACATTGAATTTTTTTTTTATTAATTTACATTTATTGAAATACCGCCTTAACATTGATTCAAATTAAAGAATGGTGGGCTGAAATTAATACGAAAGCGCACCAATGTAATTTCCACAGTAAAATTTGAGCTCTGTGCTTAATGTCTGAGTAGCGACACCTATCGAAAACATTGAGAAGCCTAAGACGGTCTTTATTCCACATGTGAATACTCTAATTTTAAAACCTCAAGCCTGGCAATAAAAAAGCAATCAGTACTAAAATACGCATTTATGTATTTATTAATTAAAAGGAAAGTATTAATAATATCACAATTATGTCCCTCGTGGACAATAAGAAACAATAAACGTTATGCGATACTTATATAGTTAACACAACAGTGTTATTTAAATAATTTATGTTCGATAATTTATATGTTTTACTTTTTATGGAATAGGGGGATAACTGATGGTAAGCAATTACCGCCCATACACTCTTGTAAAGTCAGAGGGTAATCGATGAGGATGTCGTATCGTCCTGGAAACACCGCAAAAGGACTTTCGTTCCAAAGTTTGATTTAACGTGAAAAAGTTTCTTAAATATTGTTAGTTTTATGTACAGATCTGTGTCAAAAGAATTGTTAACTAAACGTTTGTGTGGTAAAGGTTATAGTATAACATGACTTTCTTAATGAATAATAAGTTTAATTGTGCGATATTACTTTGCAACCATACTTATTATGGAAAAAATGAAGTCCGCTGAGTTTGTTGCGCCCGTTCTTCTCAGAACTGATACATACTTTTTGGAATGGGTGGTAGTTTTTGACTTTCAATAAGCGATATCACATCCTATTTGATGTTTAACTTGAATTTGTATAAGTAACAGAACTTTTAATATGACTCACCGATTTCAAGAAGTCTAATTTACTTGAAAACATGCACACGTAAGACCCATGACGATACAATATATTTTTATCATTTTGTACTTGTATTATTGAAAAATGTAGACACACAATATAAGACAAAATCTAGTTTTTTTATTATTAATACTGCACAGCACATTTCGCCAATAAATTGGCATGCAAATATTTAATTCTTAATATTAAAGACAAGTTTGTGAAAATTATATTTTTTGCATTATTGAACGTACAATATTATTCAAATTTTTAATTAATAAATACTTATGATGAAGTGTTGATCTACAGTGTGGCATCAATCGCCTATTGAATCTCTTAAATCTTAATCCTACTATAGAATAGTCGTTTGCTAATTTGAAACATTCACTGCGTTTTATGATAACCATACTGATGTCTAATATAAAAAGGCTAGTAAGCGTTAAGCTGTTTTTAATACTCAAAAATAAATCATATATTAAATAGTTAACAATAACACCAAAACTACACATAACTAATAACACAAAGTAAAAAATTATGTTCAGTTCAGTTTCAGTTTAGAGTACATCAGTGATAACGCTAAAATAATCTGAACACTAACTAAAGTAACACACACACACACATTATAGTAAGGTGTTAAAACCTTACTATAAAACCGTACTAATGAAAATATGATCAGATGTTGTGACATTGCGTGTAATGAGAAGAATCTAATAATAAACTTAAATTTTCAGAAACCTCATCTTTGGGTTGGCGCTTACGCCGTCTGCAGAATGGGTCAAGAACAATCCCTCGGAGCCCACACCAGCGTCGCACCAATAAAACACTACCAGCACAAATACGACACGAAATCGTCACTCGACTTGAGAATAACAGACTACGAACGAAACTACAGACACAAAGGACCTAGAAAGAGTGTTGAGAGTTTAAAGAGCGATATATCAACTGAGAGCAGCGGATACAGAAGCGGTTCAAGCGCTTACGAACAACGGTCGGACGTCTCGTGCAAAACAGACTACAACTACACATCCCTTTACAAAAACAGTCATTACAAAGACCTGAATAAAGAACTGTACAAACCAGTCAAGATAAAAGAGAAACGGAATAAGCTGACGTTTTATGACGAAAGCGACGACATAAAAAGTACAAGAATACGGAGTTATCTGAGCGATACTGAAAAGTTGAAGTTGGAGCAGATAGCTCCAAAGAAGGCAGGCATAAGAAATTATACGCCGAAGATTATATCTGCTGAGGAGCAGACGAAGAAGACAGGAAGTTGGAATTGAGATAGAAGACTCGTAGGATAGTTGTAAATATTAGCGTAGTGGTAAATGTATTTGGAGGGTGAAGATGGAGGCGGCAGGAGCGCTGGCGAGCTTAGCACCATCTCCTATCACTGTGCTGGGACTGATACCACTCCTGGCTATTGGGATTACGTATTTCAGATATCAGCAATTCGATCCAGAATCTTATATCACGGATGTCAACACTGTAAGTATAAGTTCACTACACAGTTATAATGATCACGATTATTTCGATGAAATTAGTCTGGGGAATTTAGAAACTCCAGTGGAAGGACCCTTCCGTTGGATGACTGCCTCGCACCGCACAAACTTTTTGCGCTAAAAAGTACAGCTTACACTGCCTGGCATGGTTGATGATTCATTCGCCATGTCTTAAATGTCTCTGAGCGGCACCGCAATGCATTATCATTTACGATCAAATCCTTTTGCTCGTCTCGTTTATTTTTATCATGAAAACACATTCTTTGGCTGTAATAAAAACGGGACTCGAAATTAAAATTCAGTCATGTATAACAAATTTATGATACTACGGCCCGGGAGGTCATTACCAACTAGGTATTTAAAATGCTAGCGCTGGTTTTACGATGGCTGGTTTTAAACGATGCGATATGGATAAAAGCAACCTGTGGTTCCTCTGGTGTTTCGAGAACGCTTCGGCGGCGGTGATCACTTACCATGAAGTGAACCATATTGTCACTTATTGTCACAAAATTTTAAACTATATAAATTTGAGAGATGAGTTTCATCCGTTGACGATATAATAATGCAATATACTTTGGAAATATACTCGAATCATAACTTATTTAATAAATGTGTGCAGTCTAAAAAGTGACACTAATTGAAAATTTATTGTTTGGTCATATTCCGTCACTTTCTTTATTCAACATAATGCTTTATTAAAGTTCAAACTATTTGCATTCCAGATTCTACCAATCTACGACTTCGTGGTGATCGGCGGCGGCTCCGCTGGTGCGGTGGTGGCGTCGCGTCTCTCAGAAGTAGGAAACTGGACTGTTTTACTGCTAGAAGCCGGACAAGACGAGAATGAAATCTCCGACATCCCAGCCCTGGCTGGCTATACTCAACTCTCCGAAATGGATTGGAAATTTCAAACAACACCATCCCATAACCGTTCGTACTGCCTTGCCATGAACGGGGACCGTTGTAATTGGCCGAGGGGTAAAGTGCTTGGAGGCTGCAGCGTTCTTAACGCTATGGTCTACGTGAGAGGCAATCGCAAAGATTACGATTTATGGGAAGCCATGGGCAATCCAGGATGGTCATACGATCAAGTGCTCCCTTACTTCATAAAGTCGGAAGACAATCGCAACCCTTACTTGGCTGAGACGCCGTACCACGGCACTGGCGGGTATCTTACGGTACAAGAGGCTCCATGGCGGACGCCACTGTCCGTTACGTTTTTGAAAGGTGGCATGGAACTGGGTTATGAATTTCGCGACATAAACGGCGCAAAACAAACTGGTTTTATGCTGACCCAGGCGACCATGCGGCGTGGGAGTAGGTGCAGCACGGCTAAGGCGTTTATACGACCCGTGCGCCACAGAACTAATCTACACGTTGCGTTGGGTGCTCACGTCACTAGAATATTAATCAATAATGTTAAGAAACAAGCGTATGGCGTCGAATTTTATAGAAACGGGGAGCTGCATAAAGTGAGGATAAAACGGGAGGTTATATCATCAGCAGGCGCACTTGCATCGCCGCAAATATTAATGTTGAGCGGGATCGGTCCAGCGGAGCATTTGAAAGAACACGGCATACCAATGGTCGCTAATCTCAAAGTAGGTCACAACTTGCAGGACCACGTCGGTCTTGGCGGCTTAACTTTTGTTGTAAATAAGCCTGTTACATTCAAGAAGGACAGATTTCAAACTTTTGGGGTGGCGATGAATTATATATTATACGAGAAAGGGCCACTGACAACGCAGGGAGTGGAAGGATTAGCTTTTGTTAATACGAAGTATGCTCCACCATCAGGAAACTGGCCCGATATACAGTTTCATTTTGCCCCAAGTTCTGTCAACTCAGATGGTGGCGAGCAGATTCGCAAAATCCTCAATCTCCGTGACAGGGTTTACAACACGGTCTACAAGCCGATAGAAAATGCGGAAACTTGGACAATCTTGCCTTTACTGCTGCGTCCAAAAAGCTCAGGCTGGATAAAATTAAAAAATCGAAATCCCTTCATTCCACCTATTATAGAACCGAACTACTTCGCTTATAAGGAAGACATTCAAGTTTTAACGGAAGGGATAAAAATTGCGTTCGCGCTATCGAACACGACTGCATTCCAAAGATATGGCTCACGACCTCATACGATACCACTGCCAGGTTGCCAGCACCATGTCTTGTTTAGCGACGAGTACTGGGAATGCAGTTTGAAGCATTTCACTTTCACCATATACCACCCAACAGGAACCTGCAAGATGGGTCCAAAGTCAGATCGCGACGCGGTTGTTGACTCGAGGCTTCGCGTACACGGAGTAGCAAACCTAAGGGTCGTGGACGCCAGCATAATGCCCACCATAATCAGTGGGAACCCTAACGCCCCCGTCATTATGATCGCGGAGAAAGCATCCGACGTTATAAAGGAGGACTGGCTTGTGTTATGACATGTGTGACGATATATCTAATTTCTAAGTCATGAACTATTCTTATATTTATGTCACAAAATACTTTAGCTTTAAAGCATATTTTTTGTTAAGACTGTAAATAGATATTTTAATAATTTTATATAAAATAAACCTTTTTATTTGTTTTACTATTCTTTAAACTATAATTATTTTAATATTGTGAAACGTAAACACAACAATGAAGTCAATCATATATTATGAAAAACATTGAAGAAGGGAATAGGAATTTTATGATAACGGCATAAAATTCCATTCTACCTTGTTGATGGACCACCTAAAAACGATGACATTGAAATAGTGGTTTAAATCGTTTTTTATATCAAGAAATGGCCGTCTGGAAACATTAACAAATTAAAACTGTAACATGTAATCAGCAGGGCTCGGCCCTTACTTATCCACGGAATAAACTAATGCATTTTCGTGAATAAAATAGCCTTAGTTACTTCATCTATCTGCCATTCAAAATCCAGTCAAATGTAGCCGCCACAAGCAGAAGTACATTAAAAACATTAATTCCTTCAGTATCATGTAATCCATATTATGCTCTGAATAAAACGTTTTACCATTCATTTAAAAAACAGTCACTTCAATCTTGTCCTGACTGACTAACACATCAACGCAGAGCCTAAACCGCTGGGGCTATACCGCTTTGGACAAAGGTTCCTGAATTGACGATAGCGAAAATAAAAATGGAACATTTTTGAAATTTTCAAGGGCTACGATGAAATTTAACATATTATCTGCTTCTAGTTAGAACTAGGTGTAAATGTATATATAATCTCTTTTAAAAGGTTACACTAAAATGGTAAATAGAGGTTTAAGTTTATGTGGGCAGTTCAGACATTTTGATGAAATACACAGGGAACGACAACCTGATTTGTCTAGTTTTATTACATAAAATGTAACAATTTTCGTTCATACAATTAGTTCAATCTGTGAATGACGAAGGATCTTATCTTCTAGCGGCAACTGGACTAGTCCTTGAGACCGGGTTTCGGGTTACGTCTAGCGGGCAATAGACGGTAAGGTGTCACCACAATAAATACACATTCAATTACAGCTAAATTTCCTCGGGAAATGATGTTACTAGAGTTACTAGATATATCAATGAACTGTGTGGTAAAAACAGAGTATTTTTTTAGATTTTCCAACATGGAGGTGGAAGCTTCAAGCTACTGATAAAAAATTATAATATACATTTATCATGTTATATGTTATAAATGAATTATGTTTCAACAAAGCACGACCTTAAAAGGGTTGTGGATGATCAAAATATCTCAAGGAGGATATCAGATATTGTTTAAATAATTTACTATACAAGAATTTCATATCATTTTGGAAAAGTTCCAGGAATTATTATGGTTATCATTCGAAAACTTCATATCGGACGACACTTGCGTTTTCGCAAAGCTCATGTTGCCGACTCATGAAATGGTTGTGTGGCCCGTTCATTACCTGTCATCACCATGCGACTGTCATCTGCGATACTTCACTGCTGCCGAAACTAATTCCATTGCATTGGCTTGGTTTATGGGCATAAAATTTGATTCCTTTATCGAATCAATATTATTAATTGTCTTTTACGTATTTTATTCGAACTTTATGTTGCCATTGCATTCAAAATATGGGTTTGTTACAACCCTGAACCCATACGTTACATATGGTCGAGTACATTGCACAGAATTTAAAATTTACTTTTAACATAGCGCCATCTGTATTCATTACACGGAATGAAATGGAACATTCTTGGTACAACAGATTCTAATAAAACACGAAATGCGGTTCCAACTCACGAGATGACGTTAACATGCAAAGAATAAAATATTTGAATTTCTGTAACCATTAAAAACGAGTTGGTTTATTATTATTCCTTAGTGTATTTCTGTAACTAGACCGTAAATAGCACTATTAAATTTATTATTAGTAAGTCTCACTAGAAGATCAGCACTGGTTGCGCTAATAATTGACATCAAGTTGAAGTGTGATCAATTGTTATATTTTGTTTTTTATTTGGCAAGAATGTTCTATCTTACTTATTATGTAAATAAGTTACTTATTATTATTATTACTTACTTGCGTTGTTTTTACAAATGATAACATATTTTTCTATACTTAACAATATGCATATATTAAATCTTTTGCATATTATGAAATTAATATTTGTACAACTCGTTTTAATGCAGAAAATTAACAAAATAAATTATTTTACATAAGACTAGCTGACCCAGCAATCGTTGTATTGCCGATATTAAAATCGTGATACAAAAGTAACTGTTGATCGGAGATGGGTGACAATTTGAAGTTGTATGTATTTTTTAATGCTAACTCATAATCAAACAAATTTAAAAAAAAATGTCAAAAAAATTAAAAAAAAAAAATTCGTGTGGACCACCCTTAAAATTTAGGGGTATGAAAAATAGATGTTGGCCGATTCTCAGACCTACTCAATATGCTCACAAAATTTCATGAGAATCGGTCAAGCCGTTTCGGAGGAGTACGGGAACGAACATTGTGACACGAGAATTTTATATATAAGATTAAACTCTACTAAGATTTTGAAGATGCCAAATCACTTTGTTGTATGACATTTTAAACTCCTGACAGACAGCAATGAAAAAACGTTAGCAGAAACAATCCAAAACAGTAGTTTTAATAATTCTTGTCTCACCTATGAAACAGTTTCACCAAATATCGGCTCGACTTCTCTTATTCTAGAAAATAAACTACAGTTCCGCTTATATAAAAACATGAAATTTTCAATTTTCAAGTGTAGTGGTCTAGGTGGTAGGTCTTTCTTTCACTTAGAGAATCCTTGGTGGTACACGCAATGCAGAAAACACGGAGAAGCTTTTGTATGAAATTTTGTATTTAGGGTTATTTAATATCGATGATCAAACCCAATACAAAAGTAATATAAAACGTTTTGTTTCATTTCTCTAAAATTTTTGCGACACCAAAATGGTTAACAATTTTGGCCGCTCCAAGAAGCTTAGTCTCTGTACCGTTTGTTTACTCATGTGCTGCCACCACACCTATACGCAAATCCCTGTGATGTATGTCAAAAGAAAACACCGATACTGAACGGAGCACATTATTAAGGTAGAGACCATGCCCAGGACCAAGCCTATAACCCCCCTTCAAGTTACTTAGCTTTTAACACATACCTACAAAGTTTTTAAAAACCAGGTCACATTCAGTCAAAATTCTACCTGAAATTGATGGAAAAGATAAATTCTATCCTTAAGACCGTATAAGATGCCATGGTAAGCGCTTTTTAATCTTTCTCTTCTAGTGACTGAATGTTAAAGATCTTCTTTCGACAATTTCATTGAGAACTTCGTCAACTGCACTACGCTATAGCCGTTTATTGTATATACCTCAATCATCTACTAACTACCGGAGCAATAGTTATATCTTGCGAGCTAGCACCACCTGTAATAAACTAAGCAGTGAAATAATTAATTTGGATATTTTTAATACAACTGTCAAAGCAATGAAACAATGTATCATGAAAACGTTTTTTGAATCCTAACCTGTGAACATCAAGTGTGCTTATTATTAGATTATAATTTTACATGTTTACTCTTTATAATTTTGCTTCTTACTACTTCTACTGTCTATTAGTGAATATCTGTAAAGCTCTAAGTTTCTATTGTATTTTTATTTTATGTAAATAGCTGTTGATGTTCCTTGAAATAAATAAATAAATAAAGGCCCAAACGACTGCTCGTGAGTGGCTAATGTTCGTCTCCTCTAGTGTGAACGATCCTTTAAAGATTCTGCCTCTACAGCTTACCATACCATGATCGTGCTATGAACAGGCACGGAAAGAAACGACACACATACAAAATTCTATGTACAATACGGACGCAGTACGGTCTAGCGTGCGTAATCACAAAGTTTTCAATAAAAATATTTTTTTTGTACGACTTGATACTAGCTCTATCATAGTAAGATACGTTGCAATGGCCATACATCTTTATGGACAGAAATGCTGCTTATCGTCAGGTGCAGTAACTACTCCTTTTGGATCTAAATTCCATAAAGACAACGACGTCCTAACTCCACGCTGAGCCAACAACAGTAATCCGCCTATTATCCCAGCTCACTAAAAGTTAGGTAAGAAAGTAATAAATAAGCAACAGTTGCATTGACACATCGTGTTTCATTGTATAATACAGGAAGTGCATAGCTCGCTGCATCTCGAACTAGTTGGTTGCGTGCTCTCATATTGCTGTTATAACTAATAAGTAACTAATACCACTAATACTTGCTTCACTTACACATACATATTAATATGATTGAAGTGGATGTTTGTAGTAGGAAAATAACAGATTTTTTAAGATAGGGAGGGGGGAGACAAACAAACTTACGCACGGGTCACCTGGTGGTATACTCTCTTGTAACACCATCGGAAACACAAGAACCGACTTCTTACAGAAGTCGAATAAACGTAAATACGAGTTCGAAAACGGAAAGCACATTGACGGAACTTCTATCGAACATTAGGTACCTCACATAAGGGGCAAAAACTAAAGCTACTTTTAATTCCGAAATAGGGTTCCCAAGCAATACAAATAAAATAAATTTGCAACAAAATCCGACTGAATGGTTAAGTCGTGCCGAAAACAAAACAATAAATAATAACGCGGAAATAGCCGCGAGGAACCGCTCCTATTTTGATGAAATGATTTTTTACAATTTTTATCTGTCTGTAAATTTACTGGCATAATGGCTTATATGTCAAACAGTATTTAAGGTTCTGCTTAAAAAATTAAAGGTAGGAAATATCTCATGCAATAATTGTAACGAAACCCTCAAGTTACAGCGTGACGAGCACACTGCGATGTGTTCGGGATCTGCTCGCAGCCGGACGCCGCTCAGCAGCAGGATGTCCGTCTGCTCGTTTCTTCATTCATTCAAATAAAACGCCGTGTGCTTTTAAACAGAACAGTAATAAAAACTTCATCAAACCGAGGTTAATAATATGAATTACGACATTTTTATTGGTCTATTCTAGAGAGTCTATAAAATTATTGCAAGTGTTAGACACTTGCAATAGTTTTATATACTCTGTTTTGCAAAAAAACGGGCACCTAGGAAACTATCCTGTTTCAAGATGCCATCTTTAGATTATTTCATTATTTTAAGTAGGTTGTATCATAATAATACTTTAAATAAGCAAAATGTAGTTTCTGTCGATTTAGTCACTACATTTCGATGCAATTAATTAAAATGATCTTTCTCTATAAGCACATTTTCCATCCCCAATTTTGGTTCTGATCTTAAATCTGGTGGAGTATAATCAATCTCCATTTCACTCTCTGAACCATTGGAACTCACTTTAATTATTATTAAATTTATATCTATTATGTTAATAACAAATCAAGACGAATTTTCAGCTTTACCGCCAATATTTTTTTACCGTCTGTGCAGGCACACGCTTTTATGGCTATATATACGCAATTTGTACTAAGCAAAGAAACTATGGTATGCCAAGAATGACAAAAGAGACCCGATCAAAGAGTATTTAAAAACCCCAGCACGCCGTTTCATACAACATTGCAGGAGCTTTGTAATATTCCAAATTAAAAAAACGCTCCTGCAATGGATTTGATTTTCTATGTCCAAAAAAACGATAATTCGCGTGTTCTCTTTTCGAAATAATGACAATATTTCCATGCATATTTGAGAAAACTTTTTTATGCACCACAACACTTCATTAATATGCCAGTAATATTGTCAAATGGCCTCTTTTGGTTTTTTCTAAAAACACGGAAAAAATTAAAACCGCCCGTTTTCTTTGCAAATGAGTAGGTTCACTTACTCCACTCGTGCAGGCTATACACGATAAAGAGTTACAAAGCAGAGCGTGACAGCTCGAGCTTTTTCAATAATAACATACAAGTTCTCCTTCAGCCTACAGCTTAAATAAAAGATCTAACAAAGTTACATAATAGTAAAGAACAATCAAGTGCTAATTGTTGGGTCATTCCTCGCATGTTCGGCGCCCAATCTAACTGGTGACCCATTGACACACATCACCCTTCCCCAAGCTGTCCGCGTTGCGTGTGGTTTGCACGTAGCGGCTCATGCGATACTACTCACGTAGCCTCTCGCTTACATAACACACAACTCTACGCAGTACGCACACCCGAGGCATGTGCACAAGGCTTTTCATTACTACAAATTAATAGAACTCTTAACACAAAAACGGTGCGTGTCTTACACCGTGACGGAAGTTAAACCTTCATTAAGTCTTTATAATATGAAACAACAATTTATACCGATTATATATTCATAAAATAAAAATAGTTACAATATGAAATCGTGTATAAATTACAAATCTCGTGCCTACTTAGCCCTAATTCGTTACCCATAAACTAAAGTGGTCAATGCAGTTTGTGATAATTGCTGTTGAATGGTAAATATTTTTTCTAATCGTGACTACGTTTCCTAAAGAAAACCTACATTTCACCAGGAGTATCGACTCCTGGTGAAAATGTTGTCCATACTTAAGGTTCGTGTACGAAAAAGGTTGAAAAACACTGCTATATTTTTATATATTTTATTTAATACCGTCTTTATTACAATATTTTTCTTTAAACAAACGTAAAATACCACGAGGAATAATTTTTTTAAGATATTTATTTTGTGTTTTACTTCTTATGTGTGAGTAAAAACACCCCTTTTTCATTTAAATAACCATCATCCGCATTCTGCTTTTTGCGCGGAAAATTTGACAGAATTCGGAATGTTGACGAAGGCTTTAATGTAATGTCGTTTTAAAGGCTCGCACGCGGCATGTTCCACGCGCACATGCTACTCAGCTGTTTACTAAATTATCTCCTCTACCAATATCTACTCGAGTAGCTAATAGAATTTAGGATCTTTCGAGAACTTATAAAAGCCTTTTGTTGAGTTAAATAAACACAACACTTAAAGCTACAAACGGAATTTGAAAAATAGAAAAAAAACGGAAATCATTTATACTAAGAGTATGGATCATGTCTTATCATTCCATATAACAAGCTTATGGTTAAGTTATGTGTTTGTTGACGTTATACTTATTTTTTTTTGTTTTTGTTGAAATTTTTATATGCGCGCGTATCACTTTAACACAAAAATAACAGGGTGAAGTTGGATCCCGAAAAGGATCTGACGTTTGCACCATTCGTTATTTTTTTTTGGTTTCTTCGTCCATTATTAGTATAGGCAAAGGGTTCCAGCCCGTACAGCCGTAGTAGTTATTTAATAATGAATGTCAAAGTCATCGTTGCAAGATTTTTACAATATTGTTCTTTCTACAAACATGAGGGATAAATAATTTTAATGATTTTTGCTTTGTTAGGCCAAAAAAGTATAACTTCTTGCGTGCATACATAAGTACACACACACTTTCTTTTATGGTCAGTAAGCAACGGGTCATCTGATGGTATGTGATCACAACGGACCATACTCTTTTGTATCACTAGAGGAATCACATGAGCGTTGCCAACCTCACAAAAGCCGAAAACACGTACATGTGAATTTAAAAAACCAAGCTTGTTTGGAGCAAGAAGCTTGCAAGATCGGATCCCGAAGGACGATCGAACGGATTCCAGTGTTATTGTCGCCTTGAATGAATTCTTTGGACTTTCGCAACTGCTCGAAGTACAAAACTGCTCAAGATCCAAGACAAACTATCATGAGCTGAGCTGATTGCCAGAAGTCGAAGGATTTTATTATTTTTGGAATTGTCATTACCTCCAAGTAAAGGTCGACATTTCTAAAAGTTTCCGGCAATACTCCTGTGATTCCTCTGGAGAAGGAGGAGCAGGAGAATTTGGGCAACGGTGATCACTTAATATCAGGTGACGCGTACGCTCGTTTGTCCTCGTCTTCCATAAAAAAAATACCAATTGCTTTTATTAAACTATTATTACTTGTTGCAATGTTATTTCTTTTACATTGCTAAGTCCGCCAATATTTGTCTTCAAACAATTCGACACGTGTTTCGCCTCCACACGAGGCATCCTCTGGAGATATTGACTCGCCAAACTCTGGCACGAGACTGGCGGAATTAACACAAAAGAAAACTCAAAACATTTGGATAATTATGGATTTCCGTGAAGTAACGCCTACCTCAATAAACTGCTGAGTCTCGCTATCTAAAGTTAAAGTGTTAATATCGCGTTAGTATAGATAAGGAACGGATTACATAGAAACTCATGGGGAACAGACGTACAAGAACAATAATATCAACAACTATTATCAAGCTGTCACCACGGTACCGCGACCCGCGAGTTGTGAGCGCGACCGCACATTGCACATGTATGACGTAACGCCAGCAACTCGGTTCGTAACTTTCATTTTCTGGAAGATATCGAAAACATTTTCTTGGTTCTTGCTCGTTTAGCTTTATTTATTACAGAACACTGAATTGAAAAACAAATGCCTAAGGAAGTTACATAACACTCTACAGAGCGCGCCACCAAAATATCAGCCGTAACGTTCGTACTCCCCCCCCACTTAATAATTAAATACGCGAAGTATATTAAAGGTAATGGGGTTGAGCAGGTTATCAACTGTTAACTAAAGTGGATCCTGTAGATAAAGCCACAGCCAGAGAGTTGAACAAAGCATACAAGATTTATGAACGTGACGTTACTCGAACGGTTGGCTCAGTGGAAGAGCGCTCGCACGGAATGCGAGAGGCCGCAGGTTCGAGTCCCGCATCGTTCATAAATATTGTTTTCAAATTTAATTTGTGTAATGTTTATAATATACCTATTAAATTATTTATGACGTAAACAATAAATGAGGAATACTATAAAAAAAATATTATAGGTAAGGTAAGCGCTACCATTACATATTTGAAGTAAATTGATATAATTATTGATATAATTAAAAAAAAGCCGTCGTGCGATGTGAAAAAGTGTAAAAACAATAATATAAAAGTATTCGTGGATATATGTTTATTTAAGGGAAAAAAAATTGTGTAACTGGTATGCCCCGTATCCGCTCACACACTAGCATAAAGGTGCTTCACTTGCTATTATCACGGAGCGGAGTCCTTCTTTTTTTACTAGTCCGTGCGTCTAAGGTGTAAATATAATTAAAAAATCCGGACAAGTGCGAGTCGGACTCAGCGAACCGAGGGTTCCGCAAAAAACTTTTATCATTTAATTCAAAATAGTTTAAGATTTTTACCTATATAAAAACACAAAAGTGATCTTACACTAAAATCGCGTAATTTAAATATGTGATATTCGGGTTCATTCAAGTAACTATTATAATATAGATACTGGCTGTGTTGTTTTAATTTCAGCGCTACACAGGGACGATGTGTTATGTTTTAAAAAGTAGTCAGATCAAGGCATTGTTCGTAGTTATTGTTTTATTCTTTAGTTTTTCTTGGTTATTAAGTAAGAATATAGTTATTTTTGTTTATCAGCCTTTTGCTTGTTGCCTTAAATTGTTAAATTTTTTCAAAAATTGTTTTCAAAAGTTTTAGTTTACCAAATAATGTATATAATACTATTAAGCATGTCGAGTAAGCCTGCAAGTGAAGTATACAACATTATAAAAGAATTTTTAAATGTATCTATAGATTAAGATAGTTGTATGCACGTTGGCTTCCTAATAAATAAATAAAAATACGAATAATCAGCTGATTCATACGACAATCCCTATGTATGACGCTTGCAACAGTGCATAATGGATAGTATCAAAATAAAATTCATAGAAATACCCGATTGATGATGAGATAAGTCCATCACATACCCATGACCCATATTTTCTTTACAATGTACATGGATGAAGTCGAAACGGAGTACTAAAATTATGTAGAAGTATATATTATTATATGCCTCAACCCGGTCACTAACGAATAAATAATTATTTTATTTTAAACCCTGGACGACGGAAAATTCTAATACTAAAATGAAAAAAACACAACAATATGATGTAATCAGACAGCCAATGTAATAAAATTTAATTTTCACAATTTTGATAGTTTTAAATGAGCAATTGTAGAGATTTCAACGATTTTTCTAAACATATACGAGTATGCATCTTTACGAATGACAAGTAGTGTTAAAAATGAAAATGATTATTCTAAAAGGTTTTTTAAGAATGAAAATATATACTTTAACAATATAGACTAAATACGATTTTTTAAATATTTCCACAAAATCAAAATGGCGTTAACTGTAGTTGATTTTATTGTTGTCACGTTAATTTTATGGACTTGTGTGAAGAACCAGTTGAAATTCCTTGTATGGTGTTTCCAGGACGATACAACATTGGTACCTTCAAAAAAACGCATACACCTTCTTTAAAAGCCTTAATTCGTGACTACGGCACCACTCGACACGCATACTCGTTTCTTGTCATCCATTAAATCATTTGGTCCAAATGTTTTGAGTTTTCTTGAGTGTTAATTCCGCCAATATTTGTCTTTAAACAATTCGACATGTGTTTCGATTCAATTCGATAATTATGGATTTCCGCAAAGTAACGCCTCCTTCAATAAATTTTCTTAAATCATGTAGTATTAATGGAGTGCATAAAAAATAGTTTCTCATGTATTTTTTAATAATTTCAATCGATTTTTTGGTTTGGCATCAATATTAGTTTCGGTAAATAAAACGAATAATCATCACAGAGATCATCCAGTTTCTCCTTCTCCAGACGTCCAAGTCTGTCTTCATTGAACCAGGAATACACAGAGCCGAGTGATTGATCCTTATCACTAAATGCAAATTGAAGACTCTGGCAACATTCATGTTGACTTAAACAACGAAATTAATAAAAAAAACATATCGCGAATATTTTCTTGAGTCTAATACATTGTACTACCACAACACAATTTTAAAAACGATGACACAATAAAAAAACAATTGAAAATCACACAAGCTAAAATATGACCTACTCTCTGAGTGTTACATTTTCAAATACCGTGATTGTTTTTTCATTAACATTATTTCATTTGTATTACAAAAGGCCAGTCCGGCAACTTGGAGTATGACCCACCTTATAACCAAGGAATAGAACAGTAAGACATTGCAACATTTCGTAATTTGATAAACAACATTGCCGCTCAATCTCTATCTCCTAGATATCAGCATCTTCCGAAATATCGTTATTTCTTGTCAAATTTCAACACAGTATGCTAATTTTTATCTATACTGTCCAAATTGGTATTATTGCAGTTACGAGTAGGTTATATAAAACACGTCATATTGCCAATACTTTGGGGTTTTCCACACTGCAATACAGCTCATTGGTTTTGACTTTTGAGCAGCCAGGTTGGCAGATTGGTCGCATACATTTTAGTAATATAGTAACAGGAACTAATACTTCTTCTTCTTCATATATAAAACACTTTTTGGGTTATGGTTATTTGGGTTTAGAGCGATGCCGAGGGCCTTAATAAACCCGATGAGGGGGTCCCGAGATCTCCCACTTTTCTATCAAATAATATACATATTACTGACTCGACAGACGTTGTTCTGTACATAATAATTAAAATACTGTTTTTTTATGAATACGGCAATAATATTTCACAACATCAAGAATTATTTCGTAAAATATGTTACGTGTTGTTATAATGAAATTGTTTCACAGCGGAACTGTCAAACCGTGCGTCAATAAATTCTCTCATTGAAAATATGTCAATACAAAACAAATATCTATATAATATAAAAATGAATTGCTGTTCGTTAGTCTCGCTAAAACTCGAGAACTGCTGGACCGATTTGGCAAATTTTGGTCTTGAATTATTTGTGGAGGTCCAGAGAAGATTTAAAAGGTGAATAAATATGAAAATGCTCGAAATTAAATAAAAACAACAACTTTGTTTTTCCTTTGATGTGTCCCCTGTCGTGCAGAAATCAAATTGAAAGAATAGGTTAATATGAATAACTAATTAGAATCTTTACATCTTTCTTACTTTCTCAGGAGGTAAAAAAACAAACTTTAATTTAATTATTGGTTTTTTCTCATTACTTTATATGGCAATACATCGTTTGCTGGGTCAGCTAGTTGGCCAAATCGAAATAAAAACTATCCTATCTCTCAAGCTGGACTAAACTGGACTCCATGAAGTAATCCCCATTTAAATCCGTTCATAAGTGTAGGAGTCCATCGCGGACCAACAACGTGTCACGTAATTTATATATATTAAGATAGTAAGTACTACTTTATACTGCATCTACGAGTTTTTGGCATGTATAAAACATTGTAAGGATAGAAGCCTGCCCCGACCAGAACAAAGCGTCAGTATGTTTGTCTGTATTATCTTTAAAAATCCTGACAACACTTTGACCCGTTTCTCAAACATACAAAATAGCTTAGCAGTAGAAAGTAGTACTATAATATGTATTATTCGGAAGAAAGTGTGATATCGCTACTCGGGTGTATTAAGGCCCTCGGTATCGCTTCAAAACAACAAAACGCAACCTGGAAGGAATTACTAACATTCTCCCATCAGCTAATACTGAACCACTTTTATTCAGAACGTCTGTCAGATCAGCTGGTTAACGTCGATTAAAGGCGGGCGACGCATCTCATAACCCTTGGTTTTGCGAATGTCCAAGGGCGATTGCGTCACCAACTGCCCTCCGCGTGAACCTGTTGCTTGCTTGCTTATAACCAAAAAAAAACTGAATTATATGAATAATTTTATTTTTAGACCTAATAATTTTTTCATCAAATTCAATTAAAAGAAATTCGAATAACACAAAACTTTTTTTGTTTTTCATTTTTTCTTAAATTAATTAAATCCAGCGCACCACCAAAAGTGTCCTTTAATTGACTTAAAACAGCTATAAGCATCTTTTTAAACTGCGTCCTCTAATATAACAATCTCAACAATCACACCATAGTACCAACTACCAAATCCCGCATCGTTTAAGTCATAACATTACTTCACCGGTGTTTGTCTGAATGTCCCTGACCACACAGCCAACCCACAACTCCACATAAGCCACTTCGTAATATGTTACGTTAATTATGAATTACACAGGAGCGGGGCGATTACCGCATCCACCGCAATACCACTGCCAGTACACCACGCGGACTCGCCTCGCGAAGCCGTCCACAATATTCGATACGCGAAACTAGCACCAAACAGTTAGTACACTGACCATCTTAAACTACACTTAATTCCTTCTGTGATTGATTTCAAATTTAAACAACAGCCTAATTTATCCTTTGCGGATTAACTATAAAATACTTTTTTAATTTAAATAACAAATCATTCTAGGTTATTTAAATTCCGTAGCAATTAAAACAGTATTTTAGTAACTTATAAATTATTATTTTTTAAACATTACTCTCAATTAATTATAGATGTAATTGTGATCAAGTAAGTTAAGTTTAAAAGGTGGTTTAGTGATTTTAAAGTAAAATGTAGTGAATGATTAACATTCAGATTAAATTGTTTTATAACTTCGTCTAACTGACGCTTTTATGTAAATCCAGAATATGATATCAGTATATTTATGTCCCATCGTATTTACTGTTTTTACTCCATTCCTTATTCGAGATTGGAACTTTTCATTTGCGTGACACTAATAAAAATGTGCATTAGTACATCACATAATAATTGTGTTTAAAATATTGCTAAATTATTAGCAGAAATGTAGTTTAATGACTCACATTTAGCATCAATCAACTAATTAATAAAAACTTAACATAATCGCTTACGACAGTAATAAATGAGCTGTCAATTATTTTTTAAATTTTATTGCAGACTACGGTACCGTATCGTTAAGATCCCTTAAAAAAAACATTATTACACTCAGATTTAACAATATCTCATTTTGTCAAATCAAAAAAGAATTATATTCATTGTGAATCTATTAGCCTCGAAAAACAATGAAAACAAGTCCTATATTATAGAATTGCTAAATGTATAACACATTTTAGATCTTTTATGTAACGTTAAAGTAATTGTTAAAAACTAGTCATAATAATAACACCATTGTCGCAGGTTCAACGATCACCAGTGAGAATCTGTGAGAGAACATTTACCACACAATGCTCCGAGTGTTGTTGATAAACTTTCGATATCTAGTGAAGTGTCTGGAACTAATGCACTAAATCGTTAAGTCGAACGTGTACTTAGCAACGATTCATCACTCAGTGATCCGTCAACGAGTGTAAACAGAAACTAAGATTGTGTGAACTGTGTGAACATAACAAACGGAAATGAACGTAAGTATTTTAATGACAATATGCAAAACTCATGCCGTATTACATTACAAATATAAGCCCTATTGTATATGAGCCGAGAGAAGTGTGAAATATATGAATCTAATTTAAAACAGTTTAATATTTAACTATTTTATTAAATAAAATCATACAGATAGTAAGGTTCTCTTTTTAAAACATTATTCCGCTCTCTCTATGTACAAGTTGTACAAATCAGATTCTATAAACAAGAATTCTATAAATCGCTGATATGTTTTCTATACTCCTAGGACTTAATACAAATTAAGTTTTTATTAATTTCCTTTAAATTTGCAATCAAGCCTGATTCTGCATTTTTTATTAACCTCTCACACAACATGGATAGATAAGTTATTAGATTTTCGTGTTGTAGATAGTTAGATACAATAACTAGTTTCTATTGTAAAACAACCACGACGGAAAAATTAATGAAGTACAAAATCGGTTATAAATTATAACAGTTTTAATAGTTACGAAATTACGGTTATGTATTAAACTCAGCGAACTAGAGAAAGCTTCAATGATAACATGGTGTCTATTTATACTTATCTGTATTCCTTTGGGGTATGGAAATGGAATATACAGGTAAATCATCTATCAAAAGTTAACATATGATAATAATATTTATATAATTCTAGTTTTGCTACATAGTTTCTCTACCACTGGGAGGCTCCTTTACAAAGGAAGCCGGCTAGATTATGGGTACCACAACGGCGCCTGTTTCTGCCGTGAAGCAGTAATATGTAAACATTTCTGTGTTTCGGTCTGAAGGGCGCCGTAGCTAATGAAATTACTGGGCAAATGAGACTTAACATCTTATGTCTCAACGTGTCGAGCGCAATCCTGAGCGCGTCTGCATTGTAATGGATAGGGCGTACCAATTACCATCAGATATATATATAAAAAACATATATGTAAAAAAAAAATACATTCAACTAAGTAGTACAACATTAAAGACAAATTGACCTTTTTTAATTAAGGAGAGAAGGAGCATTAAGTAAATTTTTTAATTATAACCTAAGTTGTACCTAACCTATTAACTACTTACTTAAATAATGTGTTATCAAAATATATATCACCTCTTCTATTCGTTATTTTCAATATTTCGTTTATGAATGAATAATTTATCTTCAAAACTTTATCAAATCCGTGCAACAATTAGAGTCAAGTTAATTCAGATACAAATAGGTTCCACAAACGATTATGCAAACAGCGAATTCGTTAGAGTTGCATCAGAAGTGGATCTGGTATCGACCAGACCTGTAATACTTGTAACGTTTGATTCGTTGCACTTTGCCGGTAAATAACATTTTGTGTGTTATATCATGTCTCGACAAGTGCGAGTTTAGAAACGATCACATTCCAAGCGAATTCCAAAGTCTCTCTGTCTTAATCATAATGACTTAGCGGAGATTTAAAACGTCGTTAATATACGCTTGTTAAAAATGGTATACATAATCGCATATTAGAGCTAAAACGTTCATTATCTCTTCTATAAAGCTGACGTGACTTATAGTAGCTAGGACCCTTCTATAAACCTATTTTAAGCCCTCGAACGCAAAAAAACATGGCCGACATTGATCAGCTGTTCGTTAAATAATGTGATAAATAACTTCCCGCTCAAAGTTGTTGGATATCCGTCATGGATTGACGACCGACAAACTTCAAAACTTGAATTTTGAAATTATTTGACATCGACTTTTGACAACTGACAAATCATTGACATTGAAAAAGATGTCTGTTTCCATTGACAGTTCCTCATTATATTAGTTAAAATCATGTTTTTTTTGTACGAAATGGCAACATAACGTACTATAGAGACGTATTAGTTATGGAAGATTTATCTAACGAATATGAATAAGGAATTTTATCGAACGTTCGATAGGCTCAAAACACGTTTTAACTAATATAGCTTTATATCTTCAAAAAGCGTTTTATTATGAATAAGGCAGTCTCTATGTAATACCAAAATAACAGCTTTTAACTAAAACATCTTCTAACTAACATCCAAAATAGTTGAAGCAATTTTATGGCCAATCCTAAATTTCAAGATGGCTCACGATATTTGATCTAAGTTTTACAGGTTTCAATTATTTTACTTCTAATTCTAAAGCGAAAGTTCCATTTTTAAATCTGTTTCAAATTGTATAACCTTGTTAACATTCATTTACTATGTAAGTATAGGTATCAACCGCAATACTTGCATGGAATCTAATGAAGTTATAACTAATAAACTTATGTATGTATTTAAACTACTACATTACACATTACATTATGTATTTAAACGAACAATTATTTTACGTATATTTTTTTGTATCTATATCTTGTATATCTCGGAATCAGCTCCTTACGCTTTGGATGAAATTTACAACACAGGAGTTTTCTGATCTGTGTTTCACCTTCAGTGTTTGAGTTTCAGAGTTTTCAGAGTTTCAGTTACAAACAGAGGAGGTCTCATTGTACCTATTAATAGCCCGGTACACAAACATTTTACTTATAACAAGCGTATGGAGTTTTAAAAATTGCATTTGGCTCCATAGGTAGGTACCTACTTTGTGTAATGCAATCACAGCGATTCGGTTCTCTTTATCACCCCACTCCATTTTAATATCGCAAAATATTGTACAATGTATTGGCGCCAAGATGAGAAAACTCAATGAACAATCATATAAAAATTACAGATTCCAAATTCAAATGTAATATTTTGTTTAATTTTGATTGACTAAGCATATAGACAAGCCTTTACAATCAAGCCAGCGAGAGCAAGCCGAACTCTAGAACAATAATTACTTACATATTATCTAGTACGCCAAGACATAGCGGAGCTATTACACCTGACATTTCATCAGTCTTCCGGGTCACTAATGACGGTACATTAACAAATAAACTTACATAAAACGTGTACACGCCAGACTTCTCTAAGATTAATTTGCGTGTCGACGTGCGGTCATTTGAACCGACTTCAAAATAAGATCATTACCTTATGAAGTTGTTTATATTTTTATATTTTACTTCCTCCGAACTCCACCATTTACAGACTGAATTGGAAATTATGTATAAAGGATGTACATATTCTATAAGTAACTGAAAGAAACCTCAAATTTTAAATATATAAAGGGTTAGCCCATTGGTTAATAGCCTGCTAGAATCCCACCTAAAAGTATTATTTCGTGAACTGAAACTCGCACATTATAATTCAAAAAAAAAATATTGAAAATATAATTACAAATAAAAAAAAATATAATGTCATGACGAAACAAAAAGTAGAGCAAACTTTTAAAAGAAGTTTCTTCTAAAGCGTACGGGGGGAGTTTTATTGTTTGAACTTTACTTTTATAACTGCATTTTTTTCTGAATTGAAAAATGTAGGCACGCTGAGCACGTAATTTTCTGGTTATTGAATACTATTCTATGAACATAGAGTAAATATAGAATTGTATTTCGTATTATGAGCCTCGCCTTGATGAAGTTTTTACTTCTGTCATATCTGTGAAACACTACGGCCTTACAAATAAAATTGGTATTATAAAGTTATACAAATAGACATTTTCTTACGATTGTTTATTCGGACGTATAACGTTTCCCGCGTTTATTTGGAAGGCTGCTTGACATGCGGAAAACTTTACAATTATCATTGTATTGAAAGTGTTGTCAGTGATATAGTCAACACTATGCGTATTCTTGGTTTATTCTCAGGTATAACCCTAATACCAAGTATATTTGTAAGGCCGATACAGTTTATTTTATCGTAATAATATTCGTGGGAAATTTTCATAGTTGATAATTTAATTGTATCGTTTTAATAACAGCATATTATGAAGATTTGTGCACTTCACAATATTACGCTGATGGTAGAAATGGCAATCCGAACCATTCGTTTTTGAAAATATATTGAATATTAGTGGATTATCGTTAAAATTATATCTTCATAGCAATCTTGGAACAATATACAAACAATTCAGGCAAGTCGACGTACGCGTTATGAATCGTGGCACAGATACACCAAGACAACAATATAAAATAAAGAAAAAAAAAACACTAGCCATTCCACAAGCGATCACGTTTCTCTTTGGTATCTAGTACGTTCAAATATCCATTTAAATCTTAAACAAACCAAATTATTAATGCCTATTTCAAAAGCATTGCGTAACTGTATGCACCATTACGTGTAGGAAATCGGAATCAAACTCGGCAAACAAACGGATAATGACATAAAATACACCAGCTATTGACTATCAGATATTACATTGACTTAATGGTTATTTGAATAGTTTTATTCATTGCTTCATATTGTATTCGTGCCACGGCTGACTGTAAGTTCTGTAATGTAATCATAATACAACTTACATTTATTTATTTATTTAAGTCTCAGAGATATATTAAAAAGTGTGTGTGTGTGTACTTAGATAGTTTCTTGCGCCGCTTCGTCTCTCTCAGAGCGCCATTTGTTTCCGAAGCGGTAGTAGTATCTAGTAGTTATTAGAAATGACATCAAAAAGAATTCTAAAGGAATAAATTTTGAGAAAATAAATGCATTTTATGCCTGCCTTTTTTATGCCTTATGTATGCACGCAAGAAGTTATACTTCTTTGGCCTATTTGATTTATGTAAATAATTTTAATGGCGGGAAATGATCGATGTTTCAAACATAATAAACTCGTTCCAAATATGAATTTAAAAAAAATTGAAGTTTTTACGTTGTAACAATATTTATGGTCTGACTTTAGAATTAGAAACGTGAATGTTTTAAAAGTTAACAATTTACCTGTCTGTGACTCAATGAAACAAAATGACGTGGAGACAAAATTTTCAAGAGTATAATCTCTTGAAAATTTTGTCTCCACGTCCTTTTTGGTATCGGCAGGTATTGTTAGTTGAGCACCAATTAATTTGATCGCACCTATTAGGCTTGATACACATGAGTCAGTCTCGTCGCGACCTTTATGAAACGCGTCGTGAGGGTACATAATAATATGGGTGACATACATTTGCATTACGTTAAAAGCAAGACACGAGAGCACTCCCGGTTCTGACTTTCAAAGTTTTCAAAAATTGAATCCAGATGAAAAAATAGGATAATTTTTATCATGAATGTCGCAAAGTTGAATTCCATGTAGACGAAATTACTTGTTAGTAAGAGGTACTAAAGCTGTGGCCCAGGCTATGGTATTCCGGTTTTATTAGACGTACTAGAGAAAAATTTATTCGTAGAACATTGTGTGTATGTATCACTAATAACTACGCTAACACACGATAATAAGGCAATTCGTGTCAATACACGTGTCTTCTACCGCATTTATCACGGGGAGTGTTCCGAAGAGCTGTTTAACCTGATTCCTGACGCCAAATTCAACCTTCGCACGACACGCCACAAGTTAGGATATCATCCCCACCATCTGGATGTGTGGCGGTCCTCCACAGTGCGGTTTTCAAGGAGCTTTCTTCAACTTACTACAAAGCTGTGGAATGAGCTTCCTTGTGCGGTGTTTCCGGGACGATACGACATGGGTTCCTTCAATAAAAGCGCGTACACCTTCCTTAAAGGCCGGCAACGCTCCTGTGATTCCTTTGGCGGCGGCGGTGATCACTTAACAACAGGTGACCCGTACGCTCGTTTGTCCTCCTATTCCATAAAAAAAAATCGGGAGCGCGTTTTCTTCTTACTTAACAAAACTATGTTAAAGGCTAGCTGAGAGATGCAGCTCAATGCTCTACATGTTACTAAGCCTCATTAAGTGAGCTATTATAATATACTAAAATAATTATTGACATCAGACTGTTGGACCCAGAGATTAGAGCGGTCAAACAAATAAACAAAAACTCCTCAGCCTCCTCGTGATATTAGTTACGCTCAAAGAAAATCCACGTAAAGTATATTTATTTTTATGAACAACATCATTGCATACAAATACAGCTGGGCAGCTAGCATTTAAAGTTAATTTCTCATTATACGATTGAAAAACAATTGGAAATTAATTCCAAATAGACAATAGTTTAATATTTAATATACTTAATAAATAATTTAATATAAATAAATTGTGTATCATATAAGAAACTAAAGGTTTATGTGTACAATTAGTCTGCAATGTTATTTTTGTTGTAAAAAAACTGTTTGTTTCTTACTCAATAAAAATTTAAAATAACAGGCGTAATATTAAACGAGCCATGAACATAATGAAAACGAAAACGATGGAAGGTTGTGTAATATCTAGAATAATTAAACATCGAATCTAATTAATTAACAACAAAAATAACTTAATGGGAAAATTATGTAGGTACTCAAAATTAAAAAGAACGTTCAAAATAATAAAAAAAACTCAATTACTACTACGGACTAGTAAAAAAAGAAGGACTCCGCGTCGTGATATTAGCAAGTTTATATATATTTATATATTTATATATATATATATATATATATATTTACCTTTATGCTAGTGTGTGTGCGGTTACGGGGTATACCAGATACATAATTTTTTCTCCCTTAAATAATCATATATCCACAAATACTTTTATAGTATTCTTTTTAAACTTTTACACAACGCACGACGGCATTTTTAAAATATTTTTATTGCGACGCAAACTGATATGTCACAGACGATGGCAATTTCATAATGGCGGCCGATCGGCTTGTTATTTTACTCGTCCGTGTTGATAGCATACAAAATGTTAGCAGTAGATTTTTGTATAAGTGCAAACGTAGGCGAATGGTGCAGTTACATAACCAATACAGAACGATCAAAGTAACAATGTTACACAATGAGGAAGTAGGTCAACCACTCGAGTCCTTGCGCAGGCGCAGGCGCTCGGGCACCGGCCGGCCGATGGAAAGCTGCCGTGTGCAACAACCTTGATACTACTCGTAAATGTGACAAAAATAACGATCAATTCGATTGAATACAATTTATTATTTTAACACTACCACCGAAGCTACTTGTGTTGAGAAAAATCGGCGAGGAACACAAAAATAGCTTTTATCATTATTATTTTAGTTATTACACATAAAACAAATAGCTGTACTATTAATGTTATAATTAATAATAATAACAATTATATAAAACTCAATCTCTGGAGAGATTTGTATTGAAGCTTTAGAATAATGCTTTCGACTATTGTTGTCCTTTCACGAACATTCACATAACATGCCTCTAGCCGGCTTTAACCGATTTCCTTTAGTTATTGCGGTGGTATTATATTACATTACTAGTCAGCGCTACGATTGTGTACGATGTACGATTCTCGTGTAAGAAAAAGTTTTTAAGTGTAGAGGCGATAATACAGAATCAATTGCAGTATTAGGTAATAATTGGTTACCTAAGTGTTGAAAAAATACTAAAGCAATACTGTTTTCTAACATGCATTTATTTAAAAAAAACATTCTACTCACGCCTCGCGCCTGACATTCTAAAAAGCAGACTTCAAAAATAGGGGCAGGTTTAAATGAGGAGGTCGTTTGTACAGACAATAGCGTATTAGGTTGTTTACAGTTTAAACAACAAATAAACTTAGGTTTAAATAACATTATTCTCATTAAGACCTATTGTCACTAACATGAGAAATTAATATTTTAACAATTAAAGTAGGTACTTACAACAATGATTTTGGTAGGTACAGAATGCAATTCAATGTTAGGCAAAAAGATACGACATAAAACAACCTACATATGTTATTAAAACATTTCATAATTATTGAGTATGTGTCTTTGAAGGCTCGCTTTAAAAGAAGTCAATGTTTTGGCATTTCTTATTTCTGAGGGCAGGTTGTTATATATCTGAACTCCCTCAAAGGTTATTTTCTGTTTTCCATAATTACTTCTCAACATTGGCAGCTCAATATGACTAGCTCTTTTACGGAAAGTATCACTTGCTGAAGTCGACCTAATGAAGCCTGACACATCTGATAGTCTGACTCTTCATTTGAGACTCTTACAAACAATGTGTGTTTAATATCTTATTATCAACAATTGTTCACTCAATCTCTTTACTTTCTGCACATCTCCTCTATGTGTGTAACTTACAGCATTCACTTTTTCATGTACGAAAACTTACTTAAAGTGAATCATATATTTTTCCATCACGCATTAATAGAGATTGTCTAGTTCCATAGACGTCTTTGCCAACTGTATCGTTTATTATTGTCACTTTCAACACAGCATATTTAATTTTGATGTTGCTTCTCAATATATTCTTAATAATGTAATGTATGTTCATAGGCACATAAATGAATTTGCTAGAAACTGTCATAACCATAATGTTAACACCAGGAACAGACATAAACTTATAATGCCTACTACTCGGCTAAGTCAAGTTATAAGTCTTTTGTGGGGCGATGTATATGTTTTTACAACAAGATCCCAGAAAATGTTCAAAACAAAAGAATTGCGATTTTCAAAAAATTTTTAGGAAGCGTTTGTGTGGTAAAGGTTACTATACCATAAATGACTTTCTTAATGATGCCACAGATCAGACTATCAAATAATAAGTTTAAATATACAATATTACTTTGTACACATATTTTTTAATGAAATAAAAATAAACTACGTTTAAAAAAAACCGACTTCAAGAACCGAAAAGTATCAAATAACTAAAAATTTAATTTAATACACCTCTTATGCAAACCTTTACCTTTAATATTAATAAAATACTATTATTTATATGTCCTACCTATCGATAGGTTTTAAGTCAATGCGAAGCCCTAAACAAAATAAAACTTAACAGCTGTTTATACAGCTTACTGTTATTATTTAGGATGTCAGGATACGCGTGTCTGTCCGCTTGGGTTTTTTTAGACAAAGCTATCCCGCTCAAAGTCACGCGTGGCAAGTGTAGGTACCTTTATTACATTTGGCTTGTCAACGACTTCAAAGCTATCAATATGTAGCACATACAAATAATAGTATTTTATTAATATTAAAGGTAAAGGTTTGCATAAGAGGTGTATTCAATTAAATTTTTAGTTATTTGACACTTTTCAGCCCTTGAAGTCTGTTTTTTAAACGTAGTTTATTTTTATTTTTTACGTTTTAGTGTTAGTTAATAATAATATATAATCAACCTGAATGAAAACTCCAAAAAAAATCCGTACACATAAAACAATTATGTCATCCAGGTAGACAACAATTTTCATATAAATGTTCATAAAATAAATTACTGCGCTAAACTATGTATGTATATTTTTATGGGACCAAATGGCATCTATTTCGCATCAAACAAAGGGGAATAACGTAAATCGGATCATAAATCTCAGATAATCGGTGTACATACATAAAAAAAATACCGATGGAATTGATAACCTTCTCCTTTTCTAAGTCGGTTAAAAAAAAACTCGCTGAATCTGTTGCGCCCATTCTTCGCTGAGGCATTATTTTTGGAGTAGATGTTGGTTTTTGGCTTTCGATAAGCGATGTCACATCCTATTTTTAATAAAAATAGTTTAATTTGAATTTAATAATTATTAAATACCCAAGGTGATGGCTTGTCAAATTGCAGCTATTAAGTAATTAATTAAAAATTATGAGTTTTTATTGATACACTGTACAGCTCGACATTGAGACACTGTACGAGGTCTTGGCTTCACATGGCCAACGATTAGGTACCGCGGAATTATGATAGTTACAATCGTAAGTGGCTACATTTTAATAAATTACACAAGACCCACGTTGTTCTACTTATAATAATAATAATCATTTATTTCGGATTCATTCATGAGATTACATCCATATTTGTCAGAACAATTTGCAAACTTACAAAATAGTGTTAGTAATAACTTATTAAATCACATATTTAGAAAATAAATAAAATAAAATAACAGGCTGGTCCGGACCTCCCGATGATGACGGTAAATCACTATACGACTGCGTGCAGCCGTATCCAACGATCCAGCATCGGGAAGTCCCACCGGTCCGACAGCGCATGCAGTATGGTGCTGGGACTGTCGCGCATGCGGCGCATGGTAGAAGCGCACCGCTTGCGCATGATGGCCGCAAAGCCATCTGTGTGAGCTGCCGCGAACATAGCGGAGGCGCTGCAGTGGCGCGGCAGTGCCATCAGCACCCGGAACGCGTTATTATATTGAACACGCAGATCGTTGTATGTCCGCAGTGTGTAGTTAACCCATAGGCTGCAGGTGTAAAATGACTGACAGTAAGATTTAAAAAGCGCAAATATACTTATACTTATGCTTTTAGGCATTGACTATATTTTGTTTTGCAGCTTTTATTATTGAAATTATGAATTCAATAATTATTTTTATAATTTATTTCAAAATTATTCATATTACCAGTGAAGCTAATTTTTACACACAAATAATAAATAGGTACACCGTTTTATAGATGCCCGAATTTAGCTGCAGAAGTTCTGTTTGAACTAACACGTCCTTTGCGCTTTACTTTTTTTATGGAACGAGCAGGTTTTTCCACAACAGTGACACTATGACTTACAAGATTACAAAAAAAAAAACAATGATAATAGATAGATATAATCATAGATAGAATAAAGAAAAATATTTTTTTTGGGCTGTGGTTATACTGTAGTTATACACCATTCGTTTTTACGTAAGTATGTAACCCGATTTTTTGTATTAGACAGCAACAGAATTACTACATATTAAAAAAAATCTTCCTACAATTATGTACTCTCGCTAACGGTATAGTATTTTTATATAAAAGTACGTATCAGATTACCAATTATAATATTTCGTTCTTATGTGTGTCCCACATCCATACAAGCACAATTAAAGACATTGAAATTTGTCAGTGATTTGCTATTTCACGTGGGATAGTTTTTTGCACTGTTTTTCATTTTACTTATAAATCTCATGCTTACTTATAAATCAATATTTTTTTTGGTATTTTTCAACGGCGTAGAACCCGATTAAATCAGCTGGGCAACAAACGCATTCGTTTGTTGCCCAGCTGTGTTAGTACCTACGTAATGTGGATTGCACGTTTCGAACGAAGTGAAGATGGCTGCGTACCATTTATATAATAACACATATTACTATAGTAAACCTTAGCATCATATTTAAATAAAATACGCTTTAGTGGATTTAATACGCGCGTAGTTACAACTGGACTTTTACATTAATTATTTGGTAAAAGTTATCGCTATTTATTTATTCCAAAAGGGACATTTCGCACACTATTCGTAAACACGTTGTTCTTTATAATGTACGAAATATTTGAATAAATAACTATTGTTAATCTGTACAAAATAATAAGTACGATTTTTTTTATTATGTAACAAAGTATATAATTTTTAAATAATTGGAATTTTTAGATCCCTGTAAAGAGCTTGACGTAAACCTTTCCTAAATAGAGTTAGAGGAAGGAAACCGGCCAAGTGCTAGTTGAGTCCTAGCATCCAACAAAATATAACAAGGTATATAATTTTTAAATAATTTTGTAAAAAAGATGTTATTTGTATTAATGTAACGGACCCTCCGTTATATAATTCAACATCACAGCCTTCATTCGTTGTTAAAGCAACAGCACAATTGTTTAACACAACTTAATTGTGACAGAGTGTGTGAAGGCACACCCTTCGGGTAACAAACCCGTACAGCTGTACTGGGAAATAATGAAAATTGTGCAATATTGAAAATTGTGCAATAGGTCATTCACTGTTAAAGTTTTAGAAGAACATACAATCATACCAAGTCTTAAATGGGTAGTCCCGATATACTTGACTTCCTTCTTCGATTAGGACCAAACCATGCATGCTTTCTTATTTTTGGTTCTCCGTTCTTAATAAGAACGAGTTCCGGGTGTCAAACGAAGTAAGAAAAAGAACCTGTTGTATCAAACAACCGGGTGAAGGCCAACACAGAAATAACTTTCACTGGTTTTGCAAGAACTTGCGCAGGCGCCGCGCCGCGACATAATCGAGACATCAATGTGACATCTGTGTCGTGATGACATTGAGTGGCCTTCACATTTTGTGTAACACTTCTGTCATTTCAACTCTGTTCAGTTCAGGTGACCCATGACCGAGTATATTGTTTCTTCTCTTTAATACATAGTAAGGAAAACAGTTATTATTATTATTATGTAGTTTATTGATTAGAGGCTCCTTTGCACAGGATGCCGGCTAGATTATTGGTACTAGAACGGCGCCTATTTCTGTCGTGAAGCAGTAATGTGTAAGCATTACTGTGTTTCAGTCAGAAGGGCGCCATAGCTAGTGAAATTACTGGGCAAATTAGACATAAAATCTTATGTCTCAAGGTGACGAGCGTAGTTGTAGTGCCGCTCAGAATTTTTGAAGTTTTTCAAAAAGCCTGAGCGGCACTGCATTGTAATGGGCAGGGCATATCAATTACCATCAAATTAACACCCTGCTCGTCTCGTCCTTTATTTTCATAAAAAAATTAACGAACTTAAAACTTGAGTATTATTTGGCCAATCTTCATTAAATTGTAAATGTGTTCAATGTTTTGAAACTTACTATGAAGTAGAATTTGGATTTGTAGGTCATTAGTTATTTCCGTATCGTTAGGAAAGGTGTTTTGTAAATTCTTAATGAATCTGCTACAGCTTAAAAATGCACTTAAGCCCTGCTATCAATTACTATTACCACCCTTTTTTATTCACAGCCGGTGTGGTTTTTGATAAATCTTCTGTACGCAAGAACTCTTGAGGTTTTTTTACTGTTAATTCAAATTTGTTTTTAACTTACTCGTGTTAGTCGAGTTGAGTATTTTGTTGCACCACTTAACAAACACTGTAATTAAAATAATTTTTAAAGCAATAAAACTGAATGTGAAAGTGTCTGTCTTACAGCGGGCTCTGTCTATGTATAATATGTAGATGGCGAATTCCATAACTGCTCTGTGCAGTGATCTCAAATTTCCAATCTTATGATAATTGTTAACAGAAAATCGTCTCTGCTTTTTCGCAATCTTCGCAATCAAAGCGATTATCAGACATTTAAATATAGTTAAGAAACGATTAAAACGTGTAAAAATAAAAAATAAATACCATATTTTATAATTTAACATTAATTATTTATTAATTTATATTAAGTTATTTAAGAAAATTTATTGAATTAGGCGTTACTTTGCGGAAATCCATAATTGTACAAATGATTTAAGTTTTCTTTAGTGTTAATTCCGCCAATATTTGTCTTTAAAATCAGATTTTGGCGAGATATCACGTCCTGAGGATGCCTCGTGTACAGGCGAAACACGTGTCGAATTGTTTTAAAGACAAATATTGGCGGAATTAACACTAATGAAAACTTAAATAATTTGTTTAGTTATTTATTTATTTCAACGTAGACTATAGAATAACATATTGAACATACACGTTATAGTGAAAAGTCGAGGAAACGAAAGGAAGAGATAATTTTTAGTAAACATTTTTTGTAAAAGACCAACTACACTCGTTTTAAATCCATTAACTATGATACTAAGGTTTATAACAGATACTCAAATAATTTTGTTATCGAGCGTAATTATCATAAAAGGTACGCGGCCGACTTCACTTCGATCGAAACCTATAATACTTTCCGTACACAAATGCATGATTTATTGTTATAAGGAGCAATAGTCGGGCAATGTAAAATAGTTAAGAGATCGTAAATATGCAGTCAGTAATTTTTATACTGGACAGTAACAAAAATATTAAAGTCAGAGTTAGGATATCATCCTCACCATCTGGACGTGTAGCGGTCCTCCACAGTGCGGTTTTCAAGGAGCTTTCTTCCACGTACCACAAAGCTGTGGAATAAACTTCCTTGTGCGGTGTTTCCGGGACGATACGACATGGGTACCATCAAAAAAAGCGCGTACACCTTCCTTAAAGGCCGCAACGCTCCTGTGATTCCTCTGGTGTTGCAAGAGATTGTGGGCGGCGGTGATCACTTAACAACAGGTGACCCGTACGCTCGTTTGTCCTCCTATTCCATAAAAAAAGGCCGAGTCAAATAAACTTTATTTTAATTTTTCATTCAAATACAGTATTTTACAAATGAGTTTTTAAGGTGCTACATCCAATATATTAATCATTTCATAAAAACTAATAAACTATAAACTATTAATGATGTGCTATTTTCGGGGTTTTTTTGTATATAATGGTAGCTGATTAATCGGTTTTTAGACTGCATTCGCAGATTCATACAAACGGCCTTTTACTCAACATGGAATTTAATCCGTGTTTTTTTTTACGATAACGGTTGAAAGCTTTATTTCCTTAGACTTTTTTTTATAAATAACAAAATATCTTGAATAAAAGGAAGATCATGAAATTGAACATTTTATTTGAGTAAGTTGGATCTCGGTTCTTTTAATTCTGTGAGTCTGAAAGTCGTATAATTTATATTTAATTAGCAAAGCCAGCTTCAATTCACAGGGAGACCTTCACCTAATGACCTGGTTGTTATAACTGGATATTACATAAGGTTTGTTTTTAAACTTGAGACATTTCGGGCAATGCATTAAACGAGTTAGCCCACATGTGAATACTTTCACAGCAGCGTCCATAGTAATTATATACATCGCTGATACTGATATTGTTCAATGCTACTCAAGAGTGATATTTACTTATTTAGTTTTTTATAGTTTAGTTTAAAATAATCAGTAGATAACTAAATACACATGTAACAATGTTATAATTTCCAACAAACTGTTAAAGTTTGGCAAGATTTTGATTTTTGAGTAAAAACTGTAAATAATAAATTCGTTCCATAGTTTAATACACGTGAATGACTTCGTTTGTCATCGAACTATTCATGAACTTCATTCAGTGTTATTATGGCAACAACAGCTCTTTGGAACATTTCCTATGATGGATGCGATAGAAGATATGATGACGCAACGTGTCTACACAACGCAACGCCAAGTATGGAATGACATTCTTTCGTGGGCAAAAAATGCGTTCCCTTGTCAAAGGCCGGAAACAATTCAATACGGAAACTTAGCGAGGCAACTTACGGCCGTTCCAAATATTCAGTCTATCTCTTACTTGAGATTAAAATCGTAACTATTAACTTTTCTGTCCCAATAAACTTATCGACGGTAGCTCACCTTATCCGTACACGCTGTCTGTCAATGGGACGACGTATAGCTTACCAGCGATAAAAGTTTGTATGGAAATTGCAATTCACGCGTCCCAATATAAGGCGAAAAGAATGACTTATCGGGTACTGACAGTACAAGGTAGTAATTTATCTCTATCTGTATTTAGTATATTGGAATCATTGGTGAAGCACACGCACCGATGACTTACGCACAGGCTTATGAAGTGGAAACACTAATGCGGGGAAATGGAAAAAGGACGAGTAAATCATGAATCGTCATTAAACGATAATAAACATTATAATCTACAATTTAATTTCGAGTTATTTGTTGGTTCTAGTTTTGTGCCATTCATTTGTTATTACGTATAGTTGGTGAGGCGTCAGTTTACACAACACGTTGATTACAATGAGGTTGTGTGTTGTTCAGTGACAATCAGAGCGTGCCAAATATTTTGGTAATTGTCTCTATGTCTAGCTCACATCATGTGGGACAGCCATTTGTAAAACGAATCTAATTACTTATACCTATGTATAAGTAGGTGCTTCAGCTCGCGATTTATTGTGCATTTAATTCGCCCTTATTGCGCTCTCTCTCTAACTACAGATTCGGGGTTGAACGTAGTTTACCCTATCTTCAGATGGAGTGATTTTCAGAAAACGGATCGATTTTCATGAATATTAATTGATCAGGGAAGCAAAGTTCCGAGATTTGGCATTTAAGTTTATATTATGGTATATAATAAGGAAAAATCTACAAAAAGCTAAAAATTGTATTTAAAATGTATTTATTGTACTTTCTTTGATTAACACGCGTGTTACACATTTAATTAAAAACACTTTATAAAGGATTAAAACTGTTTTTTACATTAGGTTTTTGCGTAAGCGTTACAGTATAATTACACGCGTTTTTTTATCTTTTGAAAAGTATTTTATTTAAATGTATGTATTATAAAACATTTATTAATATAGAACCATCCTCCATATCGTAAATTACCGTTTTAACTATGAATTAAATTATTTTATTAAACATTAAATTTCGATACATATAAAACTATTGTCAGTATACAAGGTCAGGGCCGTCCCATAAAAAAATCATAAAAATAATGAAGTGCTTATAAACTATGCTGTTACTGTTCACTTAGTTTCTACATTATTAAAATGATTTTTAGTTAAGATTTAAATAGTTTCGTCACGAAACCTGTAAATACAATAATGAGAACTTGATTCAGATTCCTTTTTAAAGCGCTGTTTTTACCTTATTATAAGTCTCTTCCATTTTGCAATTCAAACAAATACTGTTATTTTTATTGAATGAGGGTTCATTATTTTGGGGAAATCCATTAAGATCCAAATGTTGTGATCTTTATTGAGTGTAAATTCAGCTTACTTTTAAGTCTTTAATAAATTCGACACAGTCTCGTCAACAGGCGAGTCAACATCTCTTGAGGATCGTGCCTCGTGTAGAAGCGAAACACGTGTCGAATTGATTGAAGACAAAAGTTAGCGGAATTTACACTTAGTAAAAATCTCAATATTAAAGACAATACTGTTATGATTAGAAATCATAATGCTCACAATATTATTCATTCGAACGCTTTTAGAAACGTTGTTAAATTTAAATCATAACATTAATAACAAAACGTAAAAGTTACATTTTTATTATTATTTCGGTAAACGTTTCGAGACCTTTCCAGATCTCGTTTTCAGGGGGACTGCAACTTATTTTTACCCAAAAATCTAATGTAAAAACACAGTTACATTCACACGCGTTTAAATCCTTTCAAAGTGTTTTATTTAAACGTACAAATTGTAAAACCAAAAACGGTACACTATTTAAAAAATTAAATATATTTATTAAAAGTACGTAAGATATGTACAAAGATAAATTACTATCGCATAGCAGCATATTACAAACTCGCAAAATTTAAGAGCTTATAGTGTGGAGTAATAAAAAAAAAATTGGAAATAAAGTAGGAAGGAAAGTAGATGCGTCCGTGGTGCAACAGGCTCGCCATTCTAGTAGGCTTCATAAGATATATAATAGCTTTAAAGGTAAATGTATACACTTTTATAATAAAGTTCCAGTCACTGTTCAGACATTATCTGTGAATAAATTTAAAATGTCTTATTAAAAAATGCCTGGGACTATGATTATGATTATTATTATGATTATTTAATTGTATATTTTATTAAAAAGAGCGCAAAAAAAAGAGAATGCTGGGAGAGTTTCTTGCGCCTCTTCTTCTCTCTAAGAGCGCCAATTTGTTTCCGAAGCGGTGGTAGTATTAGAACTGACATCAAGAATAATTCTAAAGGAATAAATTTTGAGAAAATTAGCCTTTTTGCATCCTGTTAATCTTACTGTTTGACAATGTGTACGGAGACGTTGCAAGCACAGAGGGCCTACCATCAACTTTTAATAAGCGATGCGAATCCGATGCAGTTCAGTTTAGGTACCTAAACTGAATCACTAAAATTCGTGCCATGAAGTGCTTTTTACTGTATAGCGTTTGGATCGCTTATGAAGAATGAATGAAATAAAATTGCGTTTCGAACCTAAAATGATATGATTTTAGCGGTTTTTTTGGATACTAAAAATCCATTTAAAAATTTCGCTTTATAGCGTCAAATTATAAACCCTTTTAAGCCCTTTTTTGTACTTATTAAATAATAGTAATATAAATAAATATAGTTCTTTGAATTACAAATTAAATGTTTGCTTAGGTATTGCGAACAGGCTATAGCCCGGGCCCTTACAGCCTCGCCCTAAGTATTTTCATTTTCGGTATTTATTTTCGGTATTTTGTTTTACAAAAAAGTCCAAAGTATTCTCAACTCATCTTTCATCAACAAAATTTTCCTTTTCTGTATGTTTACACTATTTTTTAAGTTATTAACAACACGATTCACTTTCTTCTGGGAAGTAGCAACTTTTTTCGTATCGCTCACTTTGACACATAAGCTATCCAGTTTAGGTTGAAATATTACCTCATGGTACGAATAAATGAACGAACTAAATCAGTTTGCGATTCAATTGATATGATTTTTGACATTCAATTGACATCATGGCGATTAAATCAGTTGATTTGACGTCAACCTAAATTAGATAGCTCTAATCACGTCGTGGTACGAAATAGCGAAGCCATTCATTTTAGGTTGTCAATTGAATCGCAATAAGAGTTCATGGTAGGCCCGCAGATGTTTAACAACCGCACGCATTTCTATTTAATCCATTTTCAACAACACGCTGAGACAAACATAAATTTAAAGAATTTGTTATGTTTTTTAAGTGATAACCTTCACTTCTCGGATTAATACACAAATAAAATTTGAAAAACAAAATTTTATGAACGATGCGGGACTCGAACCCACGACCTCCAGCGTTCCGTGCCGGCTCTAACCAACTGAGTTAGCTGTGCAAACATAAATTGTATTTTTTATCTTCATCTTTACTCGCAAGTATTTACTTGTTCTGGTTCCAAAGTTAGCACATCATTCTCACTATTTGTTGAGACTACTGACTACTAAGCTACAGGGTTCGAATCCCGGCAGGTGCAAACATTTATATGATGAATATGGATGTTTGTTTCCGAGTCATGGATGTTTATATGTATTTATGTATGTTTAAGTAAGTATATTGTATTAAATCTATCGTTGTCTTGTACCCATAGTACAGGCTATGCCTAGTTTGGGGCAAGATAATTTGTGTAAAAGTGTGTCAATAGTATTATTATTATTATATTATTATTGAACTACCATCGCGTAACTTCGTTCTGTTTTATCTGTTACTAAGATGTATCTATGCTAAGAAGGCATAAATGCTAAGTGGTAAGTTAAATCGGAAGTAATTTAGCTGGAATGACTGAATTCATTCTCAAACGACCATGATTTATCGTGGTTAGGTACTTTCATAAATGATTCTTCCGCGTAGCTAGGAAACAATCTAAAATACCTTTCACAACAATAAAATATAAATTATATAGGCAGTGCTTGTGAGACTAACGGAGATTGTAGATTAAACTATATAATATACACAAAACACTATACTTTCTTTCGATCACACCCAGCCAATACAACAGAAATAAAGTGCTTACAGATTTTATTTTAAAACGACAATACTCAAACTTAGGCTAAAACTTGCTTTAATATTGTCTTGTATTATACTTAAGAAATATTGCGTAATATATTTGATTAGACAGATGATCCACTTGTTATAAAGCGGAAAGAGAACACAAAGAGTTCACAAGAGATTTTTTTTCCTGTCGTTTGGTAAGTCAACAGCTCCTAATGATGCCTCATGTATATGAGAAACACGTATCGACTTATTTCTATTATTAAGTGAAACTTGGCCGAATTAACACTAAAGATCACAATTGATAACATTTTATATAGGGGTTAGTTTCAGCAATATAACGGGAAATTCTATAAAACATGTATTCACTGATTTTTCTGTAATCATAAATCTTTGATTACAACAAAAACCGTAACGCAATGTATTACGACTTCTGTCTACATCCTAATAAGATGAGCTTAATTTTCGAGGTTTAAAGTCGGGACAAATTCAAGATTTGTCACGTATCAACAGTTATTCCATTCTAGAGAGTTAAATAGCAAACTACATATAAGCCCTGGCTTACTAAAACCTTGGCCTACTAAAGGGTGGCCCAGGGATCTCCTGACTAGCAATTTCTAAAAAAAATTATGGAAAAAAAATAGTTTTTGTTGTATACATTACTTTCCCGTTAATTTTTTGACATCACTTGACTAATTTCATTGTTTGTTACCTGTAACAAAAACAAAATGCTATTATTATAAGCCAGTGACATTTATAAATATTCTTTGAATTCCAGATGCAGAGAACATATTCCGGACCACCACTGCGTTGTTAACATGTCAAGAACGCCACTTTCGATTAGAAAAGCGATGTTAAAGAATAAACCGCCGGATAAGCTAATACTTCGACTAAAGCTTTAAGAGAAATAATAGAAGCAAAATTGTAGTCAATAGGCTTACATATTTTGCAGACTATAAAACAAAGAAAGACTTAAAAGAAACTAAAGAGAAAGGAAAAGAAAGAAAAGAAGAAGTTAATAAGGGAATCAAAGCACTTAAAATGGGTATACATGTGCTACTTGCATCCAGTGCACTCAAAACAGTGAGTGTCACCGGCTTGTGGCTGATACCGTTGCTGTTGGGAGCTTTTACATATCATAATTACAACTCCTATGACCCAGAAGCTAAAGTACTAGATAAGGAACCGAGAAGGGAGTACGACTTCATAGTTGTTGGAGGAGGCTCTGCTGGTGCTGTGGTAGCGAACAGGCTGACAGAAATAAGCAATTGGAATGTACTCCTCCTAGAAACCGGTACTAAATTACTTCCTCATGTTTTATTAAGGCTTGTGCACAATGATGGCATGTTATGTAAGAATGTAGAAATGAAATAAGTATATAGCATTGAGCAGAACGCTGTGTTGTGAACGTTTCATTGACAACAGAAACGTGAAGTTTTTGTGGGCAAGCCTTGTAATATTTATAAAGATTCGTGATTGTTCAGCTCGAAAGCTGAAAAAAAAATACGAGTATTACACATTACAATATAAACTTTTAAAGGACTACAACGCGTGTACTCAAACGATGTTAGCGAATTTACCCGCGTTTTAATCCTTTCATGAGGCATTGTTAATGATGCAGCTTTACATATTATACGGGCATTGACTAGTTTCGGACCATTCGGAGGTTCTTCACCAGGGTGAGTGTAGTAGGTTCGCGATAACATCCCGTCTCTTCGAATAGTCCAACACTAGTCGGTACCCACTCCGATAAATCGCGAGTCAAGCCGTAACAATTGCCGTGGATTCTATCAGCATAATTGATGCTTTAATATTCAAGGATCCAATCAAGCATTTCCAAATTTAATTAACTATGAATGAGACCTGAGGTAACAAGCATAATAAATACAAATGACTTGATAACCTCTTTCATGTTTGAAGTCGAATAAAAAATACTTTCCATAGAATATTTAGGGAGAAACCATACTGAAATATCGAATTACAGTTGGAATCTGTTCTACTAGTTCACTCTGAAGGTGCCACGTTCACATCTTTTCGTAGATACATTCTGCATTCGTCCCTCCAAGACCTTATTTCTGGTTACTACGTAAGTCTTCGCAGCAACGTCACAGAGAACATAAGGTGGGGAGTGATTATCAAGAAAAGTTCACCTCACGGTTAACGACCATCGCAGTTAGTGCGGACCCTAAGTAACATAGGCTATCAAATTCAAATGTTTTTATTCAAAGAAGGATTTTTAAATTACTTATTCCGCCACACATTTCGAAAATATATGCCTCAGGCCTGAGAAGATACTTTGCAGCCTTCTCTTTTTTAAATAGAATAACATTACAATTACATTTATTAATTTAACAACCTGAGAGCGGTCGATCCATTCCCAAGGTGTGTTATCATAAAGGAAATCACTATCTGATAGTAAGTAACCTTAACCATACAAACGTTTTTTAACAATTCTTTTGAATTTCGTAACACGCTTAAATGTTTATTTCTTTACATATTTCTCTCAATGATGCCAAGACCTAAACTAACGCGAATAGCCATGTTCTGCACACAACAATTGTTATTATCGGCTGCACTGCCTCAAATATAATATCCCCTAGGATATTATATTTGACAAACATAATATAATACTATGAAAATATTTAAAGTTAACTAATCGCACCGTATCTATGTCAGTTACTTGTTTAAGCTTTTTAAGAACTGCAGAACTAAGTATCAGCCAATCCCCCATTATGATTTCGCTACTAAAAACTAATTCCATGATTGTTGTTGCCACTTTTGAAGGCGTTATTTTGTAATGTTAGAAAATTATGCAAGGTCTTCGATATTATGATGGGTGTTCAACGCAAGTGACTGGGATAGAATGAAGACATGTTCTTTATATGTAGAAAGGAACCTTAATACAAAATCAAAATAGTGTGTCACGTTGTACGGCCAATTAAAATATTATTTACGCGAATGGCTACCGGCCTATATCAAGTTTTTACTTATCTCTCTCTACTAGGACGTTGGCTTTCCGAACCCTTTTCCATATTAAAAAACATAGCAAAGGAAAACAATCCACAAATTTCGCAATTTCATAACACCAAGAATTATTTTGTAAAATATGCTCCCTGTCTATATTATGTATAGAACGTCATTGCCCCCTGTTGTATGCTTAACATAATGAAATTGTTTCACAGCAGAACTTTCAAGCTGTGCGTCAATAAATTTTCTCATGGAAAATATGTCCATACAAAACAAATATTGGAAATAAATCAAAATAAAAACTATCCTACTCGTATCTCTCAAGTTGGACTAAACTGCACTCCATGAAGTAATCCCCATTAAAATCCGTTCATTAGTTTAGGAGTCCATCGCGGACAAACAACATATCCCGTAAGTTATATATGTTAAGAAGATAAACTAAACAATCAGAATTAATTAAAAGCAATTATTGAAAATTCCAGGTCCTGATGAGAATGAAATAACAGACGTGCCTTCGCTAGCGGGCTACCTACAACTGACGAAACTGGACTGGCAATACAAGACCGAGCCCACACAGTACGCGTGTCTTGGTTTCAAGAAACAGAGATGTAGCTGGCCGAGAGGAAAGGTATTTATCAACTGGGTTCAAAAAGGAGGAGGTACACAATTCAAATATAACATTTAGCTTGAAATGAGATATTGTATTTGAGGGTATTTGCGGATACAAATAAAAAGGCAGAAATAAGGATTTAATATTACGATCACTATTGAGACAGACTTAAACAAATCGGATATTAATTAAAAAGGATCATATTATAGTTCCTAAGTGATTTTCTCGTTGCACGTTCACGCTCTTAGATAGGTAGCGTTTGCTTTCCGATGGTACTTAATCTATGACCACTGTGTTACCATGGAACCAATCTGGGACCGCAGATATACAATATATATATATATATATATATATTGTAAAAAAATAGATTTGATAATGGTATCTATGAGTAAATGATGGACATCCTCAAATTATGCCTTATTAATAAGTATATTGGTTTATATAATTATTATTAGAACCATTTCCACCCATAGTTACTGTTCCCGCAGGATCTAAGATTTATATCCCTGGGTCCAGCGGTAACAGTCGTCATTGTATGAAATTATTAAACGATGGCCTGCAGTACTGATGGCCACTCATCTCCCCTTCTGATGATCTTTTGCACCAGAGAATAACTGGAACGTTGTCGGCTATACGATTTCAAGACTAAATTTGGTTCTGATGATGATATAGTTGTAAATCGCTCATTTAAAGGTTGCTAATAAAAAAACAACCGTGAGATGTTGCATATATTCTAGTTCTGTTTTCAAATATTTTATGTAAAATAAGTTGAGGTGCTTGAGATTTACTTGTAAAAATACCAGGGATAAAAGAGCTAATATAAAAGTTATACGAATAGAAGAAGCTGGAGGGGCAAACTTGATTTAATATATGTATTGTATTGTATTATATGTATACGAAATAATACTAATTGTTCCTATAATTATTTCACAGGTTCTTGGTGGATCCAGCGTTCTCAACTACATGATCTACGTTAGAGGAAATCGACTAGATTTCGATCAATGGGAATCATTCGGCAATCCAGGCTGGTCGTATGAAGAAGTTCTTCCTTACTTCATTAAATCCGAGGACAATAGAAACCCATACTTAGCGCATAGCAAGTATCATGGTCGCGGTGGTTACTTAACTGTCCAAGAGGCACCTTGGAGAACGCCGCTAGTTGCGGCATTTGTCGAATCTGGAGTTGAAATCGGATATGAAAATAGAGACATAAATGGAGAGATACAAACTGGGTTCATGATAGCACAAGGAACTATACGACGTGGGTCAAGATGTAGCACAGCTAAAGCGTTTCTAAGACCAGTACGGACGCGTAAGAATCTTGATGTTTCATTGAATTCTCAAGCTACAAGAGTTCTCATTAATCCGTTGACAAGGAAAGCTTACGGTGTAGAATATTTCAAGAAGGGGGTAAAACGATTCGTTTACGCTAGGAAAGAAGTAATTTTATCTGCAGGGGCCATTAACAGTCCACAGCTTTTGATGCTGTCAGGTATTGGACCCAAAGATCATTTGAAAGAAGTTGGGATTCGTGTTTTAAAGGATTTACCTGTTGGTCAAAACTTACAAGATCACGTAGGTGTGGGAGGGTTAACATTTTTAGTAGATAAACCAGTAGCAATTGTTCAAAATCGTTTTCAAGCTTTTCCTGTGACAATGAACTACGTTGTAAACGAAAGGGGCCCAATGACTACTTTAGGGGGCTTAGAGGGTATTGCATTTGTGAACACAAAATACGCTAACAAATCTGGTTTATGGCCAGATATTCAGTTTCACATGGCACCGGCTTCATTTTCTTCAGATAATGGTCAAATCGTGCGAAAAATTCTCGGTTTGACAGACGAAGTATACGACACAGTATACAAGCCAATTGCAAATAAAGACGCCTGGACAATAATGCCACTATTGCTTCGACCAAACACACGTGGTTACGTGCGTTTAAAAACATCCAATCCTTTTGATTATCCAGTAATGAATCCACGTTATCATGAAGATCAACTAGATGTAAATAGGCTAGTTGAAGGCATCAAGATAGCACTCCAAGTTGCTAATGGCACTCCTTTCAAACAATTTGGATCAAGGTTGTACACGAAGCCACTTCCAAATTGTAAACAACATGAATTCATGTCGGATGCATACATCGAATGTCAGGTCCGGACAATAAGCATGACCATTTACCACCAGAGTGGAACAGCCAAAATGGGTCCTTCGTGGGACCCTGAAGCAGTTGTGGATCCTAGACTTAGAGTTCATGGCATCGAAGGCTTAAGAGTAATAGATGCTAGTATTATGCCAACAATAGTTAGTGGAAATACCAACGCAGCTGTTATAATGATAGGAGAAAAGGGTTCTGATATGATAAAACAAGACTGGTTAAATAGATGAGAATAGCTCATTCAAAGTGGATGATTCAGTGTGTGTCGAATGTTACCAGATGATTACCAAAGTGAACTATAGTTGTAAATATGTTTAAATATATATATATATATATAGGATGAGTCTTAGTATAAGTCAGTGTGAAAGAGGGTATTTTTATTTTCTGCTTGAAATATATGAAAGACATATCTTGTGTGTACACGCATGAAAACAAAAACTGAATTTCACTTGTTTTAAGGTATTGTCAATAGTGCTAGAAGTCATTGTAATTTCGTCAAAACCAATTTTGTCTTCGCTTTTGAAGTCTTGACTTAAAAAGAAAATTATATTATTATTTATTTAAAAGATGTATGGTAAATGTACTTTATAATCATAGAACAAAATTTCTTATATTTCGTATTATGAGCTTCGCCTTAATGAAGTTTTCACTTTTGTCGTATCGTCTTAAGCACATACCAGTGGGAAGCTCCTTTAGACAGGATGCCTGTTAGATTATGGGTACCACAACGGCGCCTATTTCTGCCGTGAAGAGGTAATATGCAAACATTATTGTGTTTCGGTCTGAAGGGCGCCGTAGATAGTGAAAATTTCTGGGCAAATGAGACTGAACATCTTATGTCTTTAAGGTGACGAGAGCAAGTGTAGAGCAGCTCAGAATTTTTGGGTGTTTCAAGAATCCTGAGCGGCACTGCAATGTAATGGGCAGGGCGTATCAAATACCATCAGCTGAACGTCCTATTCGTCTCATCGCTTATTTTCATCATAAAAAACGGTTGTTTTATGTTGACAGGAGAGCCAAAGTCAAAGTATTTTATCTATTCTCAGTTAAAACATATATAGGTATGTATACTAGTTTCATTACGACCCATATGGCTCAATGGTCAGTCACCTTGCACACTAACGTAGAGGTCTCGGGTTCGAATCCCAGTAGATGCAAACAGTTATACGATATATTGAATATGGATGTTTGTTTCCGAGTCATGGATGGTAAAATGTATTTATATATGTCCATCGTATTTAACAAATCATTCTATTGCATCCAGGCTATGCCTAGTTTGGGGCAAGATAATTTGTGTAAAAATACCTATGTCAATATTATAGTTATTCATATTATATTTATGATGAAAACAATGCATGATAGCTTATAGCCCGTCATTTTAAAGTACAAGTAGTAGGCGAGAGTCAACTGTTCTCCCGGACTTGTTTTATACGTATATTATAATGATTTTCAGAAATTGCGAATATTAAAAAAGATATTCAGATCATCAATACGTTGGCATCCAGGTTCTTGTGCCATACTTATTATTAACAATAAATTGGTAATATACTTTAAATACGACAGACACAGTTTTGTATATGAATTACACTTAAGGGCCTACCTTCAAAAATATCGTATCAATTTTTACTGTACTATTCAAAATATTGCAACAGTCATGAAAGGATTAAAATATACATACGCGATAAAAAAAAACAGTTAATTAGATCTCCGCGCAACGTATTTTCAAATGCTTCTAAAAAGCGCATTATTTGAAGTTGAAAAACATGTAACTGTGCCTATTTCTGCCGTGAAGCAGTAATGTGTAAGCATTATTGAGTTTCGGTCTGAAAGGCGCCGTAGCTATTGAAATTACTGTGCAAATGAGACTTAACATCTTATGTCTCAAGGTGATTAGCGCAATTATGGTAGTGCCACTCGGAATTTTTGGGTTTTTCAAGAATCCTGAGCGTCACTGCATTGTAATGGGCAGTGCATCAATTACCATCAGCTGAATCGTCACGTCCCATGTTGTTAAGAAAAGTAACGATTTTCACTGATTTTTTTATATAAGGTATCACGAATCCATATACAGCTCTTACAGCGATTAACTCTACGTTTTTCCGCACTTTTTATCCCTTTTACGGGAGTTTGGATCAAATGGGATTAGTTCATTAGATTAAGTTATATTAAATTATTTTGAATGTATGCCCTTAATTAGTATTAAATACCATTTAATGAAAATTCCACTGCCTATTAAGTAGTCATTTATGTATGATTGTTATTTGTTTGCTCATATAAACTGTAAATAAATTTGTTAAGTTTCTAATTTTATACTTTTATTTTCCTCCATAATATACTTAAAACACTGCCTGATGCAGACTCATCTCTATGTTTCAGAATCATTTATTTTGAAAATAACAGGTAATGGTAACGGTACACTCAATCTTACACAACAAACGGTACACAACAAGGTTAACCATTTGAAAATATGATCTTAACATCCTCTGCAGAGCTTGTCGTACACCGGCCCTGCCAACATCTCCAAGGATAGCGTCGACAAGAACCGGAACAAAGTTGTGTCTGAAATTGACCCGTTTGAGTTGTTATCGGGAATTTGCTTTGCAAAGTATCGGAATGGGTCAGTAAAAAAAGCTTAGTGAACTCAGTATAGCGAGGCAGTATTACACTATAAGCCACCGCCTGCAACTATTTAAGGCGCAAATTCTCACATGGTGTACTGTTCTAACCTATGGGCAGGCGCTCCCAGCACAAGTTTCTTATATTATTTATTATATTTGACAGCATACAACAAAGAGCGGCTCGACTATCTAATAACCTACGATTAGCTTTTATTCTTTGGCATTATGGGGAGTAGTTGGTTCGCTCTACATCTTCTACTGGATTTATCACGGGGAGTGCTCAGAATTGTTCGGGTTGATACCGAGAACCAAATTCCACCATCAAACATTAAGTCATAATGCTAATTTCTACCCGCATCACGCTGACATTTGGCATTCTACAACCAAGCGTTTTACACGAAATTTTGTTGTCTCACACAGCCACTTTGTGGAATCAATTACCGGCTGCTGTTTTCCCGAAACGATACGACTTAGAGACCTTCAAGAAAAGAGCATACTCCTTTAGAGGCCGACAATTTATGAGAAATTTTAATGAGCTTAATTGCTATTAATTTCAGATATACCTAATATGTCAATATCGGAAAAGATTTCATTCTATGCTAACTAGGCACTGCAGAGGCCCGCGTTTGCCGGAGCTGGTCCGAATTGAGCTAACTCCAAATAGGGGACGCTTTCGTACACTGCACTGACATACAACTATTGGGACCGGGAAGTTTAGATTGTGTACTAAATCACTGCAGTCATATTTGTTATAACATAATCCAGATATTATGGTCTGTAAGTTATATTCTTGTAGCAGATCGTGGTAAGATAATTTAGATCGGTAACATCTGTAATGAATCGATTTTAAAAATTTACGCTGTATAGTCTCAATCATATGACATATCGGTATATTTACTGTACAGATAATCTTAGACCTGCACAACGTATTCAAGTTGAGGACGAAATAGTGATTTGTGAAGTATTCGGTATGTTGTATGTAGTTTAAACTGATTATTGATTATGACTGAAGTCGGTATTATTGTATTTGTAAAAAGTTGATAAAGCATTTAATGAAGTTGTTCCTTCAGCATTCGCCACGATAACGAAAACGCCTACTTAATTTGTATTTCACATATTTATGTTAGAAAATATTGCTGTACTACAACCACAGAGACTAATATTATCGATCAGGAAAGTTGTAAGCGCGTTGTTGACGCGTCGTTGAATATTTTATTTTAATATTGAATTTGTCAAAAGTAGAATAATTATATTATGTTGGGTACTTCTAATATATATAATATAAATAAAAGACATGAGTGTTACTTAAATAAATTTTCTGTGATATATCATAGTCAAAGTTAAATATATTTATTTTAGTAGTCTTTTAAATCGTCATTTAATTTTTACAAACCGCTTCTTAAGGCTGCTTTTCTTTAGAAGAATGTGCTAGAAGCTGAAACATTGCTATTTTAAAATCATATTATGTAATATAAATACAAGTAGCTGTACTAAAATCTAATTGACGCAAAATATAACGTCATGATTATTTTTATGTCATCAGTAGTGCAATTCTGTTAACTGCACTGCAACGCTTGTGATTTGAGTCGTACAGTTGCAGGCCCACATTCTAGAGCTCTACAAAGCGCAGGTCCAGCCACATATGGAGAATTGCTGTCATTGGTCAGTGGTTTAGCTCGATCCATTTCAGCGCCTGCAACGCATAGCTGCTCGAAGTGTCAGAGACGCAGAGTTATGTGAACGGCTAGAAACTTGGGGTTAAGTAGGGAGTCTATCGCTTCATTGGACGTATTCTACCGCATTTATCACGGGGAGTGTTCCGAAGAAATTGACCTAATGCCTGCCGCCGAATTCCACCCTCGCACGACACGCCACTAATTAAGATATCATCCCCACTATCTGTATATGTGGCGTCCTTCACAGTGCGGGTTTCAAGGAACTTCCTTCCACGTACAACTAAGTTGTGCAATAAGCTTCCTTTTGTGGTGTTTCCAGGATAATACGAGATGGGTATCTTCAAAAAAAACGCGTTTCTAAAACTGGTGATCACTTAACATCAGATGACCCGTATGCTTTTGTTCTTCTCTTCCATAAAAAATGGTTATTTCATAACTATAAAGTTTGTTCTGACAACATGTATTGATATTTGATATTTAATATAAATATTATCTTTAGGTTTTTGCATAAAACTGATCCTAATTAATTATTTATGACATAATTCAATGTGTCCACTATCTATCGGCATGTTAATCCAAACATTTATATGATCTACCTGATACTTCGAAAAATTACAATGGAAAAGTGACTTACAATCTACTTTAGTAAAACTGCACAAATACTGCTGTCATTACAGTTCAAATGTCAAAATCATTAAACAGAATACGTTTATTTTGCAGTAAGAGTGCAGTTGCAGTGCAGTTTTATTTGAATAGCTCAATAATCATTCACCGCAGCCTTCCTGCGAAACAACTGCAACAGGCCTGCTTAATGGATTATCGATATTTAGTTAGTTAGTCAAAATTTTATACTTTTAATAAGCGTCGCGTTGCAGTGCACTTGCAGTTTATTAGTAGAATGAATGTAATAAATATTAAAGAATGTCACAAAAAAATTTCTGAATAGTAAATAATATAGTTATTACAAAAGTAGTAGTACAAATGCACGTGGATTTTCAAAATATATTAATGAAGAATATGAAACAATTTCTCTAAAACCGTTCAATTTTAAACTGTAAAAAGCATTGGCAACAACAAAGAAATCTGAGTTACCCTCTAGTCGCGCCTAAAGAAGTTCTCCTTCAAAATTAAAAGTGAATGACACAATTCCATTAAAAAAAACATACACTTCTCAGATATTGAACTTGACATAATTAAAAGTATAAATGTCACGTGGAGGACTACCAACAACACTGGTAGAATTTCCGCGTTCTATAAATGTAGGCTATCGTTCTATAAATATAGCTGTTGACTGAAAAAAATACCAGACCTTGGGCTGCCGGTTGCACTACTACGTTGATTGCCCTTTGTACAACTTGCCCGTCTCCGATCCCTACAGTCGAAGTGTCTGAACAATGAACATGGTACGGCATATTCGTGCTACACATAATTGTGCAATTTGACGCGTTGGGCAACAATCACTTCATTGTTCATCTATTTCTCTGTCAATTCCCTATTTCACAAGAACGTGGAAGTATCAACTTGATATTAAAAAAATACTTGATTTAATTTAAATATAAGCCGGTTTATATACATGACTGTACTTTTAACAGAGCGCAGAAGTAAAAAACAACGTGAGCCTTTAAACGACCCTTATAATTTTTTTATCGTTTCCTTGGTTTTGTGTTTTAGCGCCATGATTTATAATAATATGTCAACGATGTACAGTGTGACGCTTTTTAATGAGAATTTGAGTATAAATTTGTTTCATTTCGACGCTTTCAAACGGAAGTTGAGAGGTCGTGTGTGAATGTGGCCTTAACCTTCCTTGACCTGTTATGTAAGTCCGCATGTATAAATATATACTAATAATAAATAATTTATACATAAATTATTCAAATTAGATAGTACAGCACGAGCAGCCGACGCGACTTCGCAACATTCTTACCAATGATTTTGTTTGCAATTTCATGGAGTTTTAACTCATTTTCTAAAATAAACCGAGTTTCTACTATAACATGGAACTATCTTACATATAGAGATTCAAAATAAATCCAGTCGTTACAATCAATTACATTTAATCAACTATCAGCTATAAGTTCATCTTATGGAAACAGTTTGAGACCTTATTTAAATTTGAGAAAAATGAAACCTACATAAGTCGAAACTTTTCGAAAGCTTAATAACTATATAAAATTTAAATGTAGATTTGATACGATTTTATTCGTCGTATCGTCCAGGAAACACCGCACAAGGAAACTGATTCCACAGCTTGGTTGTACGTGTTCCAGTGTAGAGGACCGCCACACATCCAGATGGTGGGGATGATATCCTAATTTGTGGCGTGTCGTGGGAAGGTGGATTCGACGACAGGATCCGGTCAAACAGTTCTTCTGGACACTCCCCGTGATAAATGCGTAAGAAGACTTATACAAATTCTTTAATTCTTGATATTATATATTTAAAATGAAAGTATAATAATTAATTTATACAGGACTAGCTAATACCCGAGACTTCATCTGCATTTACCAACGCAACCATATTAGTTGGTCTTCCAATGTTGCCGAATGCATATATACAAAACAATCTTATGTCTCCCATCTTTAAGGCAGCTTTCATAAGAAACATTTTTTTCGACCGTTTTTTCTCTGACTTACTTCGCAAATCCGAGTACCACGAAAAAGAGTTTTCTTTTTTAGGTTAATATATAGCCAATAACGTTCACAAGTAATGAGGTTTTCTATTAGTGGCAACAAATTACCTGTTTATAACATTAGTTATTTTTTAGATAAAAGAGCAACTGCGCTGTAACCTATATAATAGCTATTATATTTGCTATTTCGAACAAGGAAGTATGGTATGAAAAGAAATACGGCAATATAACCCTTAAGCTATGCAACTTTATAGCGAGAGGCAAAATATATGTGAACGGGCTGTAGGTACCACATTTAATTGTTTGACTTTAAGTTGTTTTTTTCATTGAGTTTTAATAACAAAGTTCAGGCGTGACATAGCGCACCAGAAACAACTCGCGATATCACTGCTGTGTTTGGAGAGTACACGGCTAATGCACGCTTGGGGGGTTTCTTGTTTAATCGCTTCCGTAGAGGATACTTTGCCTTGACCTAACTGGTATAAGGCAATTACACTGCTGAAAATTTATAATTTAAAAAAAGAACCTCTAATAAAATAAGTAAATTCAACATAACTTGTAACAGTAATAAAGAATAATTAATACAGACCTAGTAGAATTTAAAAGAAAAATGAAAACAATAACATAAAGAAGCAGTGCAATCACTTTAGTGTTGCCAATCAAATGGCCATCTGAGCCTCGATACTGACTTTCAGTGGGCATCGTGTTTCGCAGCACGGACAGCGACCACGCCATACAAATACATCTATCATTCAAAATACTTTCATAATTTTACTATACTAAAGGTAAACTAATAAAATATAATATGTAACATTTCTATGATGTTAATAATTTTTATGAAATTATAGTTTCAGTCAGTGATTTATTGTTGAAATTTGTATACTTCACGGACACAAGACATAGTGAGAAGATAATGATGAATCGAATTCGATGTTAGAAGCAGATCGGCAAGATACTACCAAGGAATAAATGGCATGGTAGCATAAAAACATACCCACAACCAATGACCAATTTGCATCTAATCGATAAAATTAAAGAAACTTAAAAAATGGGTGCCCCATGATTCATCCGACCTAAAGAGAGTAGCACGCGCTATACTTGACTGAAATTATTAAACCTTACACAGGAATTAAGTGATTTTGGGGATGATCGTGACGTGTGACTAAAAAAGGTTTCATTACGATAATCGCAAGCGAACATCGAAGATAGATAGATGACTCCAAGTCAAACGAAGAAACTAGAAACAACCCTAAAGCGAAGCTTACGCATAGAAATGTGATGGTAGCTGTCGAGTGGTCACTTCAAGGCATAATTTACTACAGCTTTCCCAAATCAGGTCAAACAATAACAGCAGATGTCTAGTGTACATGATATCCAACAATGACGGTAAAAGTCGTCAAGCGTTCATCACCATTGCTCCATGAACGCAAGACCTTACAAGACTCGAGAAAATTTTTAGGTTTAAACAACTTTATTCTCATTAAGACCTATTGTCACTTACATGAGAAATGAATATTTTACAAATTAAAGTAGGTACTTAACAACAATGATTTTGGTAGGTACAGAATGCAATTCAATGTTAGGCAAACAGATACGACATAAAACAACCTACATATGTTATTAAAACATTTCATAATTATTGAGTACGTGCCTTTGAAGGCTCGCTTTAAAAGAAGTCAATGTTTTTGCATTTCTTATTTCTGAGGGCAGGTTGTTATATATCTGAACTCCCTCAAGGTTATTGTCTGTTTTCCATAATTACTTCTCACCATTGGCAGCTCAATATGACTAGCTCTTCGTGTAACAGTTCTCGTTAAATATTTTTTTTAAAGAAGGATGTGTTAGTGTGATTTTTTTTATTTAAAACCTTGTAAATGAGTAAGCATGTAGTCTATAATTGTCTGATTGTCATAATTTTTGTTTCTGTATAGATTTTTTCAGTTGAAGTTAAGTAGGGATAATGAAACAGTAGCTTTACTAGTACAGACAAACATTTTAACTAATTATATTGGAGGACCCTCATCCTTTTAAAAACTCTCCGTCACCGAGGATACGTATTGACGTATCTCTTGTTACATGTGAAAATGAACCTAACGCGAGAATATTTTTGGTCAATCATTTATTATGACTTTCGTTATGGGCTTACTCATAAACAAAGCTATGATAAGCTGCGATTAGCATTTCTTAAGGAAGCCCCATCTCGTGCCACTATTTACAATTGGTTTAACGAGTTTACGCGTGGACGTAGCAATCTCAATGATGATCCGCGTGAGGGACGTCCTTTAACAGCGACTACTGAAGAAAACATCTGTGCTGTGCAACGCATGATAGAGGAAGATAAGAGAGTGACCTATCAGCAGATACAAAAAATAATATTTTTTGTATCACGCATTTTGTAGCACGAACATGTAGGCGTCAGGAAGCTTTGTACCAGATGGATTCCCCATACTTTAAACGACGACCAGAAACACCTTCGCATGGACTGGTGTCGCCAAATGTTAGATAAGTTCAACGGCCGCGGCGGTGACTTAAATGCATTATTTCACATCGTCACAGGTGATGAAAGCTGAATATATTGCTACGAACCCGAAACAAAAAGATAATCAGCTCAGTGGGTGTTTCCTTTCGAGGATCGGCCAACTAAGGAAAGAAAGGAAGAAGTCAAGGAAAAAAGATGATTGCCTGATTCTTTGGTCGGAATGGTCATTTCGCGACAGTTCGCTAGAAGATGGATTGACAGCTACTGCAGACTGATATGTCAATCGCTGTTTGCCTGTTGTCTTGGAAAAAATTCGACAGCAGCGCCCTCGAAGCAGGATCCTCCTTCACCAATGCTTCAGCGCACTCCGCAAAACGGTCTGTTGAATATTTAACTATGGCAGGTGTTGCGATAGTGAGCCATCCGCCATACAGTCCTCACCTCGCGCCCTGCGACTTTTATTTATTCCCAAGAACTAAAGATAAAATTCGAGGTATTCGCTTTACGAGCCCTGAAGATGCGGTGAAAGCGTTCGAAAATGCCATATAAGAAATGCCCTAAGAAAGAATGGGCCCACTGCTTTTCTCACTGGTTCCATCGAATGCGACGATGGAACGGAGATTACTTCGAAAAACAAATACAAAAGTATTGGCAACTTTCTACATTAAGCCGTTTTTCATTTTCTAAACATTTTCAGTGTTACCTAGGTAAGGAGCATATTTAAATACTTCGAATGAATAAATGTATTTTGTATTAAAAAAAAAAGTGTGATTTTTTCAGTACATAACGGCAATGTCATAGCACAGTAGATATAAGTACCAGTACGGAAACTAAATACAAACGTTCGAAATGACACACTCACACAAACATACGCATCGACGAGGCCCTTAAGCAGTTTTCGCGGTCAATATGAGTCGAGTGTCACGTTGTTATTTGTGTCCGCGATCTTTGTAAAAATGCCAGCGTATTGCGAGGTATAAGGCTATTTGAAATCGGCTCCATCAAAACTCCAGTTTTCGTTTTTTAAACTATAATGTAGTATATAAGAATGATTTATTGTTATATTATTATTATAATTAGTAGGTATTCGAATTATAAGTCCCTGAGGTCGATCATAATAAATTCGTGAACATAATTCACAATTTACACTAAGATGGCGGCTGCAATATTTATTATCATTTTTTTATGAGTGTGGTTTTATGGTTTTCTAGGATACTTTTTAATTTTATTTATTTTGGACTAAAATTGTTGAAACCAATACTAGCTAGTGCTGTAAAAATCTAAATCAAAGTTGGAGCTACATGAAATTATCAACTTTTTATCATGGGTGTTGTTTTCATGATTCTCGAAAGTGTTGAAGCCGAGAATGCTGGACGTAAAAGAAACGAAGACTGAAATAAAATTGTATGTTAAAATAAAATGTCACATACGCCATCTTGGATCTTGAAATGGGTGTCATATTCATTATTAACACTCACGAAAACAGTAATTGCCCCGTCAAGACATGTTCGTGGGATGAATGCAGGGAATAGTTTCTTAAGACTGTGGCAGAAGTGAAACTTCAACGGTCAAAGTTTAAAAACACATATTTCTAAGCTTCCCGTCAATATTTCAACGAAAATTAAAAAAAAAACATTCCAAAATAATATTTCCATGAAAAACATTCAATAAAATGTTGTTTAAAAATATTATATAACAGTCATCATGTAGACTATAATATTGCATAATACACTATCTTTCTTATATAAATATAGTGTATGTACTTTTTTACGCTCTGCAACGCCCCATAAGGAAAGTTCGTTCCAAAACTCTTTTTTTAAAGTCGGTTAGAAAAATAACCTGACAACCCTATTGCTTCAATGGAGTGTACGCACATATAGGTAAGTATTTTATCAACAAGGCCTACTTTTCGTACTAATACATATGTCATAGTTTAACTCCTAATTTCAATTTATCTGAGAAAAAAACTGAGAGAAAAAAAAGAATATTGAGTCCGATCTAAAACTATCCGGTTGCTCGCAGAATAGTTTTGAATATGTATGAAGCACGTTGAGATTTTAAAAGTTTAGGTACTTAACTAAATATAAATATACAAAAAACCTGTTATCTTGACGTTGCGTTCTACATGACAGGTGATTGAGAATTACTTAGATATGAGCAAGCACTCGCGACCTTGCTCGCGTACAACTGACAGCTACTCTTACTGGCTTTTTATATTATGAAAAACATATAAGAAACTAAATATATCATGAAATTCGCGAGAAACGGCGAGACCATTTTAGCAAACATTGTTTTGTTTCACGATAAGTAGAGTAAGAGGATAGGGAATTGTCTACTCTCTGGCTCCGCATAGATTTAGAGGACCGCGTCCGGATATATGCGTGTGTCTACAGGCCCCATAGTGGTAACGCAAAAACGGATCACCTCATGGACTGCGTTCAAGCGGCATTTGATGACGTGCTTGTACAGATCCCTTCCGATGAAATCGTAGTCTTGGGTGATTTCAACGGGACAATGCCGAATGGTTTGGATCATATACCACACACAACGCATGGCGATCTGTGCATAATTTTGCATTGGCGTTAGGTCTGTCCCAATTGGTTGAGTTGCTAACGCGGCTCCAGGATGTGGATAACCGCATGCCGTCCTTATTAGATCTTCTGCTGACTACACATCCCGATAGTTACCAGGTCTCTGTCGACGCTCCTCTCGGAACGTCCGACCATTGCCTGGTCAGGAGTGTAGTGCCTATCCGACGCCAACGTCGCAGACCACCAGCGACGTCAGCAGATTGGGATAGGATGCGTTCCTTTTTTTGCATCCTACCCTTGGGGCAAGGTTTGTTTCCCTTCGGATGATCCTAGTGGCTGCGCCGTTGCAGTAGCCAATGTGATACTGCGGGGCATGGATATTTTTATACCAAGCTCTATAGTTCCGATCGGTGGCAGATCACAGCCCTGGTTCGATTCGTCAGTTAAAGCAGCATCTGACTGCAAAAGGCGTAAGGCTACAGGCGTATCGAACTTGGGTTGCAGCGCTGGGCTCAAAGGATCCGAACTGCAAAGTTCTGAATAAGAAATATAACCGTGCCTCCAAATTTTTAAACGGAAAATCGCCCGTGTGAAATCGAAGCACGACGTCAAAATTCACGAGCAAGTTTCCAGTTACCCGACCGGAACAAGCAAGTTCTTTTCGTTGTCGAAAGTTGCTCATGGTAACTTCAACCAGCCGTCCATGCCGCCGTTGCACATGACGCATGACACCCTGGCCTATACGGCAAAAGAGAAAGCCGGTCTTTTTGCCTCTAACTCCTCTATTCCGGCACTCTTATTCAAAAGGCGTAGTCTCTGAATCATGGAAGTCAGCCCTTGTCCATCCGATCCAAAAAAAAAGGAGACAGTTCGGATCCGGCAAACTACAGGCCTATTGCTATTACCTCCCTGTTCTCCAAGATCATGGAGAGCATAATTAACCATCAGCTCTTGGTATACCTTGAGGGTCACCAGTTGATCAACGACCGGCAGTACGGCTTTCGGCATGGTCGGTCGACTGGCGATCTTCTGGTATACCTAACACATAGATGGGCGGCGGCTATTAAAAGCAAGGGGGAAGGCCTGGCAGTTAGCCTGGATATAGCGAAGGCCGTTGTTCGTGTATGGCACAAGGCGCTCCTCTCAAAACTTCCAGCATTTGGGCTTCCCGAGAGCTTATGCAAGTGGACCTCCAGCTTCCACACTGGGCGCAGCATACAGGTCGTTGTCGACGGTTATTGCTCAAACCCAAGCCCGTGAAGGTTAGAGTGCCCCAAGGCTGTGTGCTATCTTCCACACTGTTTCTTCTGCATATAAATGATATGTTGGACACCTCCAACATACATTGCTATGCAGACGACAGCACTGGTGACGCCGTATACACGGGCCATGCAGGTCTCTCTCGGGAAATCGTCGACCAGTGTCAAAGTCAAAGTAAAAAAAATCTTTATTGACTGTAAAACTTTATAAGTTATTTAGTGCAAGTCAGGATGAAGTACAAAAGTAACAATAGCATTCAAATGAGTATAACAATATTCATTAACAAATTTTAGAACATTAATTTTAGCTATCTTTATCATTCAAATAATCTTTCACGTTATAATAGGCCTTAAATGTTAATTTATTTTTTACGATACATTAAAATTTTTAATAGGTAATATTTTAATATCATTTGGGATTTTATTATAAAATATAACACAATGCACTTTAAAAGATTTAACAATTTTCAAGGTCGCGGAATAGGGTAAATTGAACCATATCCAGTTTAACCCCCTGAAGACTCAAGTTTGCGCGTTTACCACTAAAAAAACCCCATTTGCCGTATTTTGCCGCTCTTCGACAACACTTCCCTTAAAGCCTCACCTAGTATCGGAATACTGGGTCTCGAAATCTCGAGCGGTGCCAATTCCGTGGCCATCTGGAGGTCAGACCCAAATTGGCTTCGAAGAGGCTGGGGGTCATTAATAGAGCACGGCAATACTTCAAGCCAGCCCACATTCTAGCGCTCTACAAAGCGCAGGCCCGGCCACACATGGAGTATTGCAGTCATCTCTGGTCTGGCGCACCCCATTATCAGCTCGATCAATTTGACCGCATGCAACGCAGAGCAGCTCGAATTGTCAGGGACTCAGTGCTCTGTGTACGGCTGGATCAGTTGGCGTTGCGTAGAGACGTCGCTTCATTGTGTGTCTTCTACCGCATTTATCACGGGGAGTGTCCCGGTTTTACCTGATTCCTTCCGCCGAATTCCACCGTCGCACGACACGCCACAAGTAAGAATATCATCCCCACCATCTGAATGTGTGTCGGTCCTCCACAGTGCGGTTTTCAAGGAGCTTTCTTCCACGTACTACAAAGCTGTGGAATGAGCTTAGGTGTTTTCGTATGACGTACATGGGTACCTTCAAAAAAAAGCGCGTACACCCTCCTTAAAGGCCGGCCACGCTCTTGTGATTCCTATGGAGTTGCAGGTGACCCGTACACTCGTTTGTCCTCCTATTCCATAAAAAAATATGAAAGGAATTTTAAGTTAAGAAAAAAGATACTCCAAGTGTATTATGCTAGAAGGCGATTTAATTAAAATTACATACTCATTTTTTTTTATTTAACGACGTACTTTTGATTACCATATCTTTTTGTTCATGAGCTAAGACTTTTTCCTATACGAGTAGAAATGATAAGTCAAAACAGAACTCAAAATATTTATAACTACGATTATTTGGAATTGTTTGTTTGTATGTAACGCTTCATGGTCTATAGGCTTCATGGGCATAGCTGGGCATCATAATGGGCATAGCCAATCCATATACTACACACCAATTTATATCAAGATCATTCAAGCCGTTCTCATGATTTAGAAGTATACGCAGCCAGACAAAAAGACAGAAAAAAATTTACTGGAATTGGAATGTGTAATATTCCAACTATCGCGTAAGGAATGGTTTATAACAATTCCAATACACCTAAATGCCAATAAGCCCAATGACGGAAAGGACCCATTTTTTGATAAAGAAGTTCCAAAGCGTTTTTCCTGGCTTCACCAACAGATCTAAGGTACTATTTTCATTAGATCAGAAAAGATTATAAAATTATATCGCCACATAAACAAATGTGAAGTCTAAATATTACAAACACAACATGACACATGGATGGCCACAGCAAATATATTTAACCGACAAGCGGCCGGATACAGCTCTTTCATATTTGTATATTTATCTTGTTCGTGCAAAAAGGGCTATAGACAAATAAACGCTCCAAAAAATCGTTTTTGGCAAATAATGCAATACGCCAACATGCAATGCCAAGTAACGTGCTTAGCTTGACCCAACACTACTAATTTGTCAAACACAACAACAGACGACGGGAATAGGAGAAAATCGTTGAATTAAATTAAGTAGAGACAGTTAGTCTCATGGTATCATCATTCAATATACAAACGGAAGTGTGCGACTTGCTTGCACAGATACTCTCCGCTGAAATCGTTGTCTTGAGTGACTTCAAAATTAAAAATGTCTGAGGACATTCGCCATAGAGAATACGCAGGGCGATCTGTGCACAGCTTTGCATTGGCGTTTTGTCTATCCCAATTGGTTGAGTCGACAGCGCGACTCGTAGACGTGGATAACAACATGTCATCCTAATTGGATCTTTTCCTGACGACACATCTCAAATGTTACCAAGCCCCCTTCAACGCCCTACTTGCAACGTTCGACCTCTATACCTGTGCATAGTGACCATTCAAACTTCAAAGCCCACGTGGCATAACATCAGCAACTAGCCGCGTAATGTATTACAAGTCCTTAGTTTGGGATTGGGTGTGTACCTTTTTTGGATAGTACCCTTAGAGCAATGGATATATCCCTTTCAACGACCCCAGTGCTTGTGCCGGTGCAGGGGACGATGTAATATAATTGGGCGTGGATATTTTCATACCATGCACCGTAGTACCAGACATAGAATCTGTAGTCGCAAATCACTGCCCTAATTCAGTGTTCCGACACAAGGAGGACAAAAAGCGGTCCAACACTATTTAATATTAGTCCTGAAATTTACGGGATTTGGTATAAATTCGAGATAATGAGATTCCCATTATTTGATGAAACGTCATGTTTGCTAAGTGACTAGCGAGTATTTTTTATAGGTAGATATATCAGTAGGTATGTATTATATTTACTTATAACAATAATTCTTATTATATATAAATGATATTATTAACATAACCAAACATCAATGTGTGTTATTTGCTGATGATAATACAATCGTTGTAGCGTCTGAAAAAAATAATAACTGTATCAATAATCATGAGATTGAAATTAATAACACTATAAATAAATTAATACAATGGCTTGAAAATAAATCTTAATAAATCCGTATATATCAATTTCAATAAATGTTATAATCCTAAATACAATATACAACTAAAAATAACGACAATTAAAGAAGAAGCACATACAAAGTTTCTAGGAGTAATAATAGATGAGAACTTCAATTGGAAAGAGCAAGTAGATAATATATGTAAGAGAATAAATAAGTTCGTATATGCGCTTAAGCAAGTCAAAAGATGTTACTCTTTAGCTTAAGAACTGCTATAATGACTTATCACGCACATGTAGAATCGGTACTGCGCTACGGGCTTATATTATGGGGACACAGCACAGATATCAAGAGAGCATTTATTGCTCAAAAAAAGTGTATTAGGGCAATGTACGGGATGCATCCTGAGCAATCGTGTCAACCCATATTTAAAAAACTAGGATTGTTACCTTTACCGTCGCTTTTCATATCTCCTTTACATCTTTACATCTTCGAGATATGTATGTTTGTAAAAAAAAATAAAGAATTGTTTAAATCAGCTAATGATCTAAATCCGCGGAAACGACGTGATCCACAAAGACTCGTTCTTCATGATGTTCCAAAAATTACCAAATATAATAAAAGTTGTGTATGTAATTGTGTTCGTATTTATAATAAGTTACCGAGTAGCATAAAAAATTTAAATTCTAGATTATTCAAGAATAAGCTATATAGTTGGCTAAATGATTATAATTTTTATAGTATTAAGGAATTTACGGAAATGAAATTCTGATTATATTCATTGTGTTTAAATATTTGCATGCTAGGAATAGTGCTGGCAAAACATGTAAGCTCTTATTATTTATTTAAATTTAAACACCATTGTATGCTATGTTTTTTGCAAATAAATATATTATTATTATTTTTATTATTAACACATAACTGTCATAGCAGTCAGCAAAGGAGAATGGGACTTTTGGGCCTGATGGTTAACAAGTTGAAATATACTTTTAAAAAAAAGGTATATTTTTCTGATGTAAAATACAAAAAACTAGCTCATTTTGCAATCTACATAAAAAATCGATACTAGTGAAATCCTTGATCCTCAACACTAACTTCACTTTGACAATGACAGTCTGACAGATCATTTCGTTTCTTCGTCACTGTCACTTCGTTTCTTGTTGTATTCGTTGAGTTACCGACTTGTTAACTACCTACCCAATTGAATTCCAAGGAAAGTAATTGTCTCTAGCAGTCTGTTTTACATTTCATGTATGAGCTAATGAGTATATATTATTCTTATCTGATCAAATAAAACTATCTTTTAATTTAGGTATACTATATTATATTACCTTATTAATAATTGTCTTATATTATAATACAAAAATGTCGTTACAGTAGTAGATAGGTATACGTAGATAGGTAGGTATTTTTTATCTAAAACAAAAAACAAGGTTGGTACCCATCTAATATAAGTATGTGAGAAATCCTTAGGCATTTAATAAACCTAGAATAGATGAGCTGTCAACATATAGTTTAAGACATAACCTCATTTTTATATCTTCGATTACTCAGCTCCTAGATTGACAAATATTGCAAAATTTTCAATTATGGATTATTTAAATGTTATCTTTTAAATGGTGCTACTTTCATCTTGTTATCACCTGGGCCCAGGAATGTATGGAAGCGTTTCAATCTCCTTTGGAATGGAGATAAGGATAACCCAAAATAAAAACACCGATCTTATGGGACGTACAGTCGATCTGTTGACAGCAGCCGAACATCAATCTACCCTCTTTTTCGGTTCGTAAAATAAAAAAAAAAACAGTGTGCATACAAGACTAAAGTGAGAACTTTATCAAGGATTCTTTAAATTAAATTTGTAATTAAATTAGGTAATCAAAACGAAATACAAAAAAAATAATGAAGTATTAACATTTACAATATCTATATACTTAAGTATAAAATTATCTGGTTAATTTTATTCTGACTCGTTGATAATACAAGTGTTACATAGCCGAGATTGACAGCTGAACGTCATTCAATATTGCTTTGAAAGCAAAAACTACACCAACAAATAGCTGTGCTAATAGTTTTAAACAAGACAAAGGTCACTGAACTGCGTTGATACCTGAAGTTCTGTTTTTAATGATATTATTCAATTATAAATTCTTATCTGTTTAAGTGACAAGAAAAATGACTAACAACATTGAAACCGGCTTGCAACAACATGACGCAGTTACCAATCTATTGCGGTCAATCTATTCACAAAATCATTAATTTGAACTCCTTTACCATTGTAGTATATAGAATGGTGCATTTCCTAATTATTCTGAATGATTTTTCTTATATCAGGTTACAGGTGGCAAAGGGGCAAGTGGAACCAATTTTGTATTAGAAAATACAAATAAAAAAAATTAATCATATGCGCTACTATTGCGATAAAATAATAATTACTTACACAAAGTTATAAAATGGATTATTATTCTCAAGTAAAGCTTAGTCGCTCAAGATTAGTGATAAAATAAATAGTAGTTAAAAAAACTAATAAACAAGCTTTTTATAGAATACCGAACTCAAAAAATTTAAATTTATTTTAAAATTTAAACAATTAATGAACAAAAATCATATTTTGCAAATTGAAAAATGGAATAATATTATCACATTAATGTATTGTCATCGGTTGATAAATCTACGAAATTTGACCGAAATTTGACAGTTAAAAAGGGTCAAAATCGCGCCCAAATAAGTCGGTTACCAACAAACATACGTACCTATACAGGTTAAGCTAATAAAGAGCGTGTAAAAAAGGCAGGCCTTAAACAACCTGTTGAGTTGTTAGTTTTGTGTGTGAACATAATTAAAGTATAAAAATTATACCTAATTCGTGTTTAGGATTAGTCGTCAAGGTGTTGAAAATAAAGAATTTGGTTTCGTTCGGTTTCTTAGGACACCAGTCCCTTAATGTTGAAAGAAAGAAAAAAGATAGTTATTATTAATGTAAATGTGAATTGTTAGTTTTTTTGCTAGTTTGTTACTGTTTCACGTCTTAATTATTCAAACGATCATGAGACTTTTTACGTTGTTATAAAAATAAATATTTTTAAGTATATATTTAAAGCAACAAGTATTTTAATATTAATAGTCCATCTCATATTCCAAACAGGCTCTTTTAAACTTCATAATACATTATAATGTAGACCAACATGTCGTTGAACTATGCGTTAAGGCCGGTCCTCATTACCACCGCCCTGCGCAGTGCTGCACTACGCGGCACTAAGCATTAATGTTAATTGTTTACTTTATAGAATTTTGTCTTGGACATTCTCAGATAAGTGTGAAATCGTGCAGTCATTGAAAAGGCGAAGAATAAATATTTATATTCGCCTTCTTGATAGCGTGACCTTGGTATTCAGCAATGTATTTCTTCTTACTTTTTTTCTCTTCCAAAATTCGTTATTAGTTATTCTCTCGACTAAACCCAGGTCTAGGAGATAGTTCTCATCTTGTCTATATCTCATGTTGCTCGCACGCAAACTGGTATAGAAATGATGCGAGCTGCCGCTTACTGCAGTTGTAATGCGATATGTGACGTGAAGCGACGTGCAGCGCAGCGGCGCTCTAATGCGGTCCGACCTTTATGTTGACGGCATATCCGAGGCAGAGGACTGTGTCACCCCACAGTATTTTTGAATCTTGAGTGGATTTATAGATAATAAGATTACATTCGTAAGCTTTTTTGCACAGGATACCAGCTAGGTACAAAGCGAATCTTTTATTTGTGACGCTGTAATGTGTTAAGAATTAGTGTGTTTCAGTCTGAAGGCCGAAATTACTGGACTAATGAGGCTTGGCGGCAGAGGCACGGTATACTTTAAAGTCTTTACCACAATTACGATTACACTTAGAACTTTGGGTTTTTCAAGAATCGTGAGCAACATTTCATTGTTATAAGCAGAGTGTATCATTTAAAAAAATGGAACATTAACGAATGAAAGTTGGCAAAACAAGTTTGTGCCAAGCTTTGGCATCTCAATGAACGTTTGTTGAGATCATAAATGTAAATTATGTAGGCCCACCATTATAAAAATGTGTTGAAGCTAATCTAAAACAAGCTCTTTGCATATATTTATTTATAAAAAGAGTCATTGAATACGTTTAGATTGTTATTTATTTAATTGAATAACGAGGTCTGTAATATGAGATACTGTCTACAGAAAAACTGGGTTATCGTTTTAGAACTTTAGTTTTTCATAGTACAAACATGTGTACGGGTTAAGTAGGGAAGTATTTATTTTTATGAAATAGGAGGACAAACGAACGTACGGGTCACCTGTTGTTAAGTGATCACCGCCGCCCACAATCTCTTGCAACACCAAAGGAATCACAGGATCGTTGCCGGCCTTTAAGGAAGGTGTACGCGCTTTTTTTAATGTACCCATGTCGTATCGTCCCGGAAACACCGCACAAGGAAGTCCATTCCACAGCTTTGTAGTACGTGGAAGAAAGCTCCTTAAAAACCGCACTGTGGAAGACCGCCACACATCCATAGATGGTGGGGATGATATCCTAACTTACGGCGTGTCGTGCGAAGATGGAATTCGGCGGCAGGAATCAGGTTAAACAGCTCTTCGGAACACTCCCCGTGATAATGCGGTAGAAGACACACAATGAAGCGACATCTCTACGCAACGCCAAGTGATCCAGCCGTTCACAGAGCACTGGGTCCCCGACAAGTATGGAGTTAAGTAGGGGAGGCCTTTACCCAGCTGTGGAATCCTAAATATAATATAACTACATGACCTCCATCTTAAGAGGGAGCGCGAATTATCGCGTCGAAGTCGGGGACAAAAGCTGTTCAAATAATAACTAAAAAAAATTGTAACAAACAAGGGAGAAAGGGTATTAAAGCACGTAAACATATTTATTGAATAACAAGGTATGAAATTATTGTCTTTGTATAAAATAATTATTATAATTATAAAATTTAATATTGAAAAAGAGCTTGTTCGTATACAGTTTTTTTATACATTTTTGCCCTCACTTGAGTAATGTGTTGGATATTGTTGTGTACGTTACAAATAGGATATCAAATCATTTATTTCAGATTCTAGGCCCATATTACGTGAGGAAAAGAAAAGTATACAATAAAATATTATTATTATTATGTTGCTACGCGCGCGATCTGCCCAACAGTGAGCTCAACCTGTTCTCGCATGATAGCTGCAGAGTCATGACCAATATGAATGATGCACTGTAAAACCGCGGGAACCGCATCAGCACCCTGAAATCATGATTTTTAATAAACACGCAGAGCGTTAAGTTATTCTGAGTGTATGCCGCCCATAAGCTACTGTAGTACAATGATTGGCAGTAAGCTTTAAGCAGTGTTACTTTTGCTACATATGAGCTACATGCGAATCCTCTGCACAACATATTTTCTCTTCGCGTCGACGCTCTACACACCTGCTCTGCCTCATAACAAAAGGCCACGTAGACAATACATCCCAAGTACTTACATAATCTGTTTAATTCTGCTGAGAGGAAAACCGGTTAGCAGCAATGGTACACTTTCTGGTCTTCGAGAATACCAATATTCACTTTTTTTAAGTTATATGGTAAACCATGACTTACTTACATTTGACAGAACTCTAAGGTCTATAATTCACTGGGCCACCACGGTGGCGCAACCAGTCACTGCTATCAACAAAATGTATACAGTTCTATAGAGATTTACTCACCTAGTGACCTTTTGGGTGCGCAACTAATTTGGTGGCGCGAACAGCTCAGACGCGACATGACTCTGGTGATGTTCAATTTGGTAGTGTATTGCTGTGAAATATAGCCCTAAGAGCTTTCTGACAGAGTTGACAACAGTACCATATCGTCCACGTAGCTTAGATGACTGACGTTTCTACCATCAATTGAGCAGCCGGTTTCCATACTACTGAGGCCCTCTATGAGAGCCATATCACATATAAGTTGAAGAGCTAGCCTAGTCCCCCTTTCTCACACCGCACTCCAACCTATATGCGTCAGAAAGCTCCCCGGTCCATTTAACAAAATTTATCTGATTGTTATACCAATACCCGATAATAGAACATTTTTTCGCTAGAAATCTGGTGCTCCAAAGCTTATTCAAATGGACATCATAAGGCTGCCTGTCATCATGAAATGTCAAACGCTTTTGATAAATAAAGGAAACATGCATAGATAGGAGAAATTCTTCCGACATAGCATCTCAATGTATGGTTCAAAGTCAGTATAGTAACTATCTGTTGACACTACAGCCCTAAAGTCAAACTACCCATCATGAAGCTTTATATTATGTTCTTCGAGCTGACTATATATATATATATTGGTTGGCTATCTTCTGAGGCTCAGAAACTCCGTCGATCTAAACAGGTGACATATTTGAAATGCGGAAACGTACAATTGGTGTTTTTGAATTTGAATAATAAAGTGTCATATAGGGAGAGACCCTTATAATTTTTTTTAATTTCGACCACACGACATAAGGGAAAGCTTCATCGAGACGAGGTTAATAATACGGAATACAAATACATTTTTGTTCTATATTCATAAAGTAATGACATTTACAATTTATTTATAGTCTATTTTTCCTTATGTGTCCTGTCCTATATGGTAAACAAACATTGCCTTGAACGAATATCACTCGTTTTCGTCCAATCACACATTTTAGATTTGCTTTTATCATTTATAACTATTTCAGAAATACAATCGCTATCAATAACACTAATAAAAGCTGTTATTTGTGTGTTTGTTATTTTTGGTAGAGTCGGAATATGAACAGAAGCACCTTCCACAGATACGTATCGATACGCTACTTTGTATTTGAATCATAGAAATGGATTTTCCATTTAGAATGGATAGAAACTGAACTTTTAAAATTACAACATCTTCAAATTTTTATTAGGTTTTATAATTGCATGGCTTCTGTAGAGTAAAGAAGACCTTTAATTGTTATTGTTAAGGCGCTATAGTCCTAAAAACTAAAATTTTTGAAAATCTACTTAAAATACTTCTACAAATACTGCGGTTCCAATTTTTTGACATGTTTATATCTTCATTTCTTTATCTAAATTATGGCAGTTTCGAAAACACGATTACGAAAAAAATCTCGATAGATTTATTTTTTGAAAAATAGGCTTTTTTATCTGAATTATTTTATATTACCACAAAACTATGATAGCTACACAAAACTTATTTTATTCGATAGTTTATTAGTATTTATAAATTTTGTTCGTTAGTTTTATCAATACACTTTGTGAATTATTTTATATCAATTTTTTTCGTAATAAACCAAACTCGACGCCGTAGCTCGCTCATACCAGCAGTACGCCCGTGACCACTTATACTTATTATTTACTTGTTATTGTAATTATTATTATTTCGTATCTTATTGCACCCTTTATTAAAGTGGAGTCCGATGTACGATTGTGATTATAGTGCATATCCAAATGTTTTGAGTTTGGCGAGTCAATATCTCCTGAAAATTTCTTGTGTAGAGGAGACGAAACACGTGTCGGCGGAATTAGCACTCAAGAAAACTGAAAAAAATTTGGATAATTATGGATTTCCGCAAAATAACGCCTACTTCAATTTTTTTTTATTATAGTGTTAAAAACACCAAGGTAAGTTTGATAATTTTATAATGTTATAACAAAACTGATATGAACCGGTAACAATTGTTTTTAATTTGCAGATTTATGAAAGGAGGATTTAAATTTTATTTTTCATTTAATTGTTTCAATGAGGGCTAAATATCAACATATTGTGTACAACTCTTATAAAATTAAACGTAAACATGAGATTATATTTATAATTTTTGACACATTTCCGCCTTATCATTGTGACTAAAACACAATAGAACAGAATAAATGTGGGCTCAATAACTATAAGCACATACTGGAAAAAATGAAAACTTTTAAGATGGGTGAAGTTAAAGAGTCGGTTAGAGAAGTGTTTAGAAAAATTATAACGGAGCGGGCGTCTTCGATGAATTATACTGAACGTGTGAAAAGGAAGAAGACAAAATATAAAAGCTTGAAGGCTTATCAGAATAGATACACCAACCCCTATTCTTATAAAACATGTGTGAAAAATGTCGATGAACAATCGTCTATAGTAAAATTATTAAAATAATTAATTTATTCATTCCATACAAACCATTATGTTCGATTGTCGCACATATCCATGAATAATCTCTGGTTTCCTGTACACCATATTTGTTTAGTATTTAGGACACGTAGCAATAAATAAACTATAATTATAGCTATGTCCATTTACGCTGGTAAATTTTGCTCTGACTCACTGATTGCACTCTTTTAGTCGACTTGAGCCTATTTTACCCGACCGAGTGTTACATACCCAAGCGTAACAACACAAACAAGCCTCATTCTCTCGCTGGGGTCGGTCCCTCATGTGGTCACCATTATGTTTGCATCTTGAGCGGGTGATTAACAACCGTGGAGAATTCGGACAACAAGGCTTTACTTTAGTCAGTCCATCTTGTTGGAGAAGGACCGCACGATCTTTTGCAGAATTTTGCAAATTTCGAACCACAATTATTTTTTCTAAACTTACGTGGCTTCACAGCGCATTGTGTTACTAAAATATGAAAGAATACGTCATCTGCATAAGGTGAACAAGCGAATTTTTATTCGGAGCTGGTGCAGAATCAATGCATTGGTGCGTTTCGCCGTTGACGGTATGCTTAACATTCGCCTCCAACACCACATCTCGAATGCATCAATCCTTTGCCTTTCTCTGAACAAGATTGTCCACATTTCCACTCCATATAGGAAGTCAGGGTAACTGATCACCCTTGCTCGTATTATATACATAGCATCTTTTGCCAACGCGATTCTCCTTTTTATCTCAGGGACACAGCTGCCGTCATTGTTGATTTAGGAGCCCAAGTATAAGTTGGAGTAGTCGACGTTATTAATACCCGGAATGTTACTGATTTCATCTCTTAACTTTCCGGCTAGATCAACTATCATCACTTTAGTTTTTGCCCTGTTCACTGCTAGTCTCAACCTCATTCAATACTCAACAAATGAAGCGCCTAAAGAAGTTTTCAGTAGAAAATACGACGCGACGAAACACCGCGTACCTCGACTACAGAATAGAGAGTACTAATACAGAAGGTTCACTTACTTAAACCTAATAAAGAAATATATACTTTATCCGTCCAGTAATAAGGTTCTTTTTTATCGCAATCTGTACGCAGCTGTGATGAACGCGTAACACACTGATAAATTAGATAATTAACACTACGTAGTAGTACTAGTAGTAGTATCTAGTAGTATAAGAAATGACATCAAAAAGAAATCTAAAGGAATCAATTTTGAGAAAATAAATGCCTTTTATGCCTTTTTATGCCTTTTTACGATGTACTCGTATGTACGTGTACGTCTTGGGTACCTACTCAGGGGTGACGCGCAATAATACAATACAAAAGGCGCCATTTTTACGTTCAGTTATACTAGTTACTGAAGCAATGTCCCATTACCTGCCGTGTGTATATTTCATTACCATTAAGGAAATGAGGAAACTACATTAAAAACAAAACGAATACAAAATGTGTATGAATGTTCTTCTGATCATAAGGTCGATGACTAATCGGATAAAGTCAACAGGTCAGCTACCTACCATAGACTATGACAGAAGAAATAACAACGAAACGTAAACATTACACCTAGATACCTAATAAGCAAAGTATGTACGTAACTCTGCCATTGTGCTAATTGTAAGGTAGCTTTGGTTATGTCAGACTGGTCTTCGTCTTCAGAACCACAAGTTAATAGATAAATAGCGTGCAAATGGCGCCTGGGACTGGTGAAATGGTACTCATAAGTAAGTACGTGTAGATCGTAGTCTGCGTAAACTGAGTAATCAATGTGTTATGAACCCAACACGGCCACGAACTGAGTCCAATTTAAAGTTCATATTATTAGCTTGTATCTAAAGTAGCTATTTCCTTACAAAGTGTGAGTATAGTATTTTCTTTTATTAACGCGAGTGTTACACATTTAAATGAAACACTTTTAAATTATTAAAACGCGTGTAATTGTTACTGTGTTTTTACATTAAAATTTTGCGTAAAAGTTATTTTTTTATTTTAGTTAACCCGACGTTTCAAGACCTTTCCAGATCTCGTTTTCAGGGGGACGAGATCTGTAACTTTTACGCAAAAGTCTAAAGTAAAAACACAGTTACAATTACACGCGATTTAATCCTTTAAAAGTGTTTCATTTTAATGTAAGTAATATTTCTGTTTCTATTACAACTACTCTGTACCTATTCTGTGGGTCGTAGGCATTATACTATACCTTAGGTCACCTTGTGATAGCTTAGATCATAGCGGTCAGATTTACAGATATAGCACAGTAAAAGAAGCCGAATGACAATAAATAAGAATGTATTATTGTAATGCACGGCCATGTTCCAATTGTTTTAATATTCACGACATATCAGTTACCAGAGGCTAGCAGAGTCAACCTTTACCTTAACACGTACAAACGTATCGACGCAAATCCTCTTCTTTAAATTCCTAACATCAACTACACAGTACACATGAATATTAAGACATTCTTGACCATTACTCTCCATCTTAATATATATAAATTACGTGACACGTTGTTTGTCCGCGATGGACTCCTAAACTAATTAACGGATTTAAATGAGGATTACTTCATGGAGTGCAGTTAAGTCCAACTTGAGAGGAAGGATAGTTTTTATTTCGATTTGCGACCCATAATTATTTTTATTTCCAATATTTGTTTTGTATGGACATATTTTCTGTGAGAGAATTTATTGACGCACGGTTTGACAGTTCTGCTATGAAACAATTTTATTATAACAACAAGGAGCATATGTTACGAAATAATTCTTGATGCTATGAAATATTATTGACAAATTCATCAAAAACAGTATTTTATTTATTACGTACAGGACAACGTCTGTCTGGTCAGCTTGTATTATATAAACGCTTACATTTCATTAGCAACTTAACAGACTTTGATATAGACTTTTTACTTATTCTATAGCGTCGTGTTTGAAATTCTTGATTCTATTCGACAAATAATTCTCGTAGCAAAAATTGTAGTTTACATATTATTTAAGTGTAATCGGGGTACCTCTATTATCTTGAGCTTGAGCTTTTTTGTGGAAATTTGATAAAATAATACCGACTTCAAATAGGTCTTGTACCAATGGGAGGTTTCATTGCGCAGGATGTGTGGGCATCACTGTGTTTCGGTTTGAGAGGCTCCGTAGCTAGTGAAATTACTTGGCAAATGATACTTAACATCTTATGTCTTAAAATGACAATTATGTCGATGCCGCTCAGAATTTTAAGTTCAATCAAGAATCCTGGCACGGCAGCGGCACTTAACTGTAAGGGTGAGGATTGACACTGATCATAAGGTTTTTAAAAACACATTTCGGTGAACCTTCTTGTACCTTGATTCATTGATACCTTAGGTCAAACCTTGTTTTTTTGTTTTATATGTACCTATGTACCGAGGTACGTTCTAACTAAATAATGAAAATAAAATTAGGTCCTTATTTAAAAATCAAAATAAGGTAACTAAGAAGAAAAAAATAAAATTTCTCTACATATTTTTGAAGTTGGTGATTGTTTAATACACTATATTGGGATTTCACCAACACAACAACTATATTGGTAAACAAAATATAGTGTTGTAAATTGTAATCGTTAAATGTCAATGCCAACGGTCAACGCTCTCACTTCGTCTCGTGCGCTATTTAAAATCAAAGTCAAATAAACTTAATTCAATTAGGCATAAACTAAGCTCTTCTGAAACGTCACTATTAATATTTCTTTTAAATTACTGAATCTACCATATGTTCGGGAAAAGTAGAGCTCGTGAGAAGAACGTACAAGAAACTCAACAGCCACTCTTTTCAATCAATAGAGTATTTTACAATAATAATTATTAATTGCATCTAATTGACCAATGATATATTAACTATAACAGATCGACCTGGCACCACAAGCAGTAACCATTCACGAGTTGACACATGTATCAGCCATCGTTACTTTCGCACATATTTGAGGGAATGAGATAACCCGGCACACGACTTCGCCGCAAGCAATGCTATTTCAGTGACCAGGAAGAACCATGTTATAGAATACATACGCATGATGACTACAAAATTTATGCTCACAAAGCAAGCCCACTAAACGATTCTATATAATAACAGTAGATTTTATGTAAACTAAAAGAATACAATTATATTCATGTAACATTCATGATATTTTAAAATCCTAATATTATGAATAATTATTATTAGGTGGTCCATGAGCATCTATTTTCCATACTTCTTTATCCTCTTCATATTCTTGAATTGTATAATAGGCTTTTTGAATAAGGCGAGTCTTTATAATTTTTTTGAATTTAGCAGGAGTTTGACATATGATATTATTTTTAATTTTATTCACTGAGATATAGGTATACAAATGAGTTTTGTATTTTAACGAGTCATGTTTTTGGAATTACTATTATATTCTTATTTCTTGTGTTGACATCATATTGTATGTATTGGGAAAGGACAAAGACTACATTTTATTCCGGAAAAATCCATGGATTTTGCCGGATTCGAGTCGATTAATTAAAATGTCTTTTACCTATTCTGTGATTATAACTATACCAATAGGTTTAGTTTGCCATAGCAATCTTCCTCGAAATGAGATTCATGTAATATGTTGGAAATGTTGGAGCGAAAACGGAAACTGGAATAGGACATGAGATAATCTTCAATTCCAAACTTGCTTATTATTTTTAAAAACCCTTTATCTACGCGGATGCAGTCGCGGGCATCATTATTATTACAAAGGCATTGGCATGCTATTGTAAGAATACCTATTTATTTGAAGCAATATTAACCCGCCCCCAAAACAATAGTGTGTCCCAGTGGCCAATTATACAATTTGAAACAATTCCGTGAGTTTCTTCTTACGCCAACAAACCCGCACAACCCTACAACACTCGAGACCAATATTATATTTGAAATACACCTTTCGTGTTATAACATGAGGATAAATTACCAGAAACAGAAATACAGACAATGTACTTTAAATTAGTATCCTGGAGTCGCAGATTGGAAGTTCCGTGGAAACTGTGAAAAAAAATAGATTGAATAAACGAAAATAAAGTAAATTCAATCCGTTCGAGCCAAATCGCGGGTCGCCGTATTGCGAAAACGTAACTTTTTTCTACAACATTCAATCATAAAAAAATACAATGTACATCCTAACGACTCTTCAAATTAGTGAAAACCATTAAGTACTGATGACAATACAAATTATGGACAAATAAAAAACAAAGTATTTCAAATATCGTGATTTTCGCGAAACCGCGCGATTAATTTTTGCTGCCCTTTAAAAGCTGGCACGAAACTGTACGACTTTAACATACATTTTTACCTATCGTACACATATTATTGTAAAATCTTATCGCGGATACAGCTAGTTATTAATAAATAAAATATAAGTTATTAAAATAAAACACATTATTACGAAGCAACAATTCATTGCTCGTAAATGCGAGGTATATGAAATGCGAATGCATAACTGACTTCAGTTAGTGAATTATCCCAAAACTTGAAACAAACCGAGAAACCTAGATCGAATTTAATTCGTAATAATATTTATAGACAATGCCGAATTTGGACTCGCGTAGAGATGATTACGCCTTCAACGCTCTGCTTATTACCGCCAAGACAATGTTAGTTCGAATAGTTCATAATACTTATTCAAACACTATAGGGAAAGTTACTTGATAACAAAATCTATAAAAAATAATAGTTGGCGTAGAAATTAGTATAACCCCCTCTGTGAATTTCGGACAAACAGGCCACTCTCTTAGTCAAACCATATTGACGTCACTAAGATTAAAAAATTACCAATTAAAGGCATCTAATTTTCATAAGACCTTAATATTACAAGGTTCCAATGTACAGGTTGGAGATTTATTATAATTTACAACAACATTATGCGAAAAATATAAGATTTTTAAGGAGGGCTCTTAATAGGTTACTGGGCTTATTAAGAAACCGCAAATGCACAAGGCTAAAGCCAATAGTTTCCGGGAGTAGACAGCCAAGTTCAGTGGCATTATAACATATATTGGTGACTGGTGAAGGTCCAATCCAGTTGGTTGAAAACAAAGAGACGCTGTAACATCTTTATAATTAACTAGCTGTTACACGCGACTTCCTCCACCTTTATTAGTTATGTCCGCATATATTAGTTGGAGTTCCAATGCTGCCGCATATATGGAATATACAAAATCTTATATCTTCCTAAACTTTTATCATCGCGGAAGTTTAACATAGTTATTATTATCACGGGTACTCACGATACTTTATTAATTTGAAGCCGATATTTCGATCCAATTGCATGAATCGTGGTCACGGCGGAACTCAATAAGGTAAGTTTTGCCACATGAGTAAATTAAATGGTACAGAGAGTAAACTTCATACAACCACGCGAAATGTTGTACATGAGGACATGTGTGAGTGTCCACTGGCCGCTTATTGCGTACGCGGCGAGAACAGGCGAGAACTGGAAATAGCATGTTGATGATCGTACAGCCAGTAAAAAATCTCAAGATTAGCGCGACACGCGTATTGTTTCATTAATTGCAAGCTTGAATATTTTAACATAAAAAGTGATATTATTTTATTAGGTTGTTTGTGCTGTACTGTATGCATGAAAAATGCGAGAAAAAATAAAAATAGATTTATATTTTCACCATCCCAAGTTTTACGATAGGTTGGTAAATATTTGATAATATTTATATTTGTGATCCTTTTGGTTATTGAAAGAGAGTACATCAAGGTATGTTTTCACCATTTTATTTGGTTGGTATATAACTATATAGGTATTTCTTTATGTTCAAATATTGCAAGTAACGTTTAAAACAATTCCCGATATCTGATTCAGTTAAAATTTTGTACACCACATAATTTCGGTTGAAATAATATGGTATTATACATAATCTGACGCTGCAGCCAGGATTAACTCTTTAGTAGGGAACTCTTCAAAGGTAAGTAGCACGGTCACGAAATTTTGTATCTAAGTTTAGTTTTGATAACTCATAACGTTTTTACTATGAGCTGCTGCAAGGACGCGAAACATACTTCAATTTTGTTTTAAAAATTATGATAGTGTTAATTTCACCAATTATCAAAAAAATCACTTTGACACGTGTTTTGCCTCTACACGAGACTTCTATTAATTTTCTTAATTTTGTTTGCCAAACATGATCTTCACCATCAACTGCAGCATCAGCTAGGAATGTCTCCTCACGAGAGAACTCCTCAACGGATAGTAGTAATAGCATGAACATGAAACTCTCAGTACTTGTTTAAGCATAACATAAAAAAGCATTTTTAATGAAAGGTTATTAGGTTAAAGGTTACACGGTTCTTAGTTCTTGCTTTCTTGTCGGTCTGTCTTTAAATTTAATTAATATTTAAAAATATATATCTTTAAAATACTAGACGATAAGATATAATAATTTAAATTAATACCTTATAACGTTAATGCGGACACCTTTTACTGTAATTTTTGCATGAAGTCTTGTATCTAGGGTTATTTAATATCAAACCCTATAAAAAAGCTAATAAGATATTTTTTGTTTAATTTCACTTATTTTTTTTTTGGCAACCCTATCAGAAAAGGTAACAATTTTGCTTGCTCTTACGAAGCTTTCCTTGCTCTGTACCGTTTAGTTACTCATGTGGTTCCGCCGTGACCACGATCTTATATCTTCCATCGTTAACGCAGCTAATATGAATAAGAAACGTCTTCGTTCGACTGTTTTTTTTTCTAACTTGCTTTGTCCAACTACCACAAAAAGTCTTACTACTTTCGGGTTAATACATATTTAGCCTATGACACTCACAAATAATTTCGATTTCAATATTGGTAACAAATTTTCAAAATCGGCTCAGTAGATCCACAGATTACCCCTTACAACCTCAAAAACTTTACCTCTTTATAATATTATTTATCATATATCAAATTGTTGAATAAATTAAACCGTTCCTTTATTTGTAAAATAAAACAAACAATTTTAATGTGTTATGTTGCGTACTACATGCTCGATAAAATTATTTATTCATCGTGCTTATTCTATTAAAATTTTGCGAATACGGCTGTATTGGCTCGAACCCTTTGCCTGTCCTCATAATCAAATATATATAATAAACCAACCAACTTAAAAAAAAGCTATTCCTAAACAATATATATATAATATGGAGTAAGTTATTATATCTATTGTTTTGGAATAGTTCTTTTTAAGTTGGTTGTTTTATTTTTATTTTCTGATTTTTAGTGAATCTGAAGTAGACTAACTAATAATTTGTCTAAATATGTATAGAACCACAAAATTTTTCAATGCAGCAATGAACGTAAGCGCATTGCAATTCGATTACAGGCAGTTAGAAATTTTGCCACAGATCGCACCCTGACTGTAAGTCGTTGAGGAGTTCCATTGATCATCATATTCGACCACAACAATTACTTGATCATAACGACGTTACGTTAGGTGACTCAAATATCCGGATAGCATAGAAAATATTCGGCCGAGTATCGTTAATTTGCTCCTTAGAATTGAAGAGTTCCGTTGTTTTGCTATGGACCCCATTATCAGAACCTAACCAAACTCACGCCAAACTACCTTTGAAGAATATCCTTTCCAATAAAAAAAGAATTTGCCCATTTGTCGCACACTTATTTATATCAAATTCAAGACTATTATGGTTTTCTCATGGATGTCAGTGTCAGACCACACGGGAAGCACTAGCTTTCAAATAAAAAAAGAAATATCTAAATCAGTTCACCCAGTCGTAAGTTTTGAGGTAATAAACATTTTTTTATGAAAATGAGGGACGATCAGGACGTTCAGCTGCTGGTAATTGATACGCCCTGCCCACTACAATGCAGTGCCACCCAGGATTATTGAAAAAAACAAAAATTCTGCGGAACTGAAATTATTGCGCTCGTCATCCTGAGACATAAGATGTTAAGTCTCATTTGCCCAGTAATTGCACTAGCTACGGCGCCCTTCAGACCGAAACACAGTAATGTTTACACATTACTGCTTCACGGCAGCAATAGGCGCCGTTGTGTTACCCATAATCTAGCCGGCTTCCTGTGCAAAGGAGCCTTCCACAGGTAAAAAATACCGCCAAATTGAGAACCTCCTCCTTTTTTGAAGTCGGTTAAAATGAGCTATGAAGATCCCTGCTCATAAGATGCACTCGTTACTCTTTTTCTTTTTTTTTTACTTACACAAGTAAGTCAAAACGTTTCACTGCTTTTGGTATATAATTATAGTGTGAAATATAATGTAAAATGCTGAATCTGTAAATATAAAATAAAAGGTGGCAATGAGTTTCTTGCCACTTCTTCTCATTAAAGCTTAATTTTTCCGAAGATACATTGTTATTGACAACTTTTACACAAATAATCTTGCCCCAAACTAGGCATAGCCTGTACTATGGGTACAAGACAACGATATATTTAATACAATATACTTACTTAAACATACATAAATACATTTAAACATCCATGACTCGGAAACAAACATCCATATTCATCATATAAATGATTGCACCGACCGGGATTCGAACCCGGGACCTCTAGCTTAGTAGTCAGGGTCACTAACCATTCAGCTATATGGGTCGTCAAAGATACATAAATCTTTGACATTAATAAGTGCCATTTTGACTTAAGTGAATAAATAATTTTTCTTACTTTCACGCCAGGAACTAAAAGTGGCTATCCGTGGGGACTGGGAAATATACCTTAAGTTGGAGGCCGGAAGGGGACGCTTCCAATTACAACATGTTGTTTTGTATTGTTTTCGGAAACCTTTGTGTGAACTATGATAGTGTTGAAAAACAGGAGATACTAAGTAAAGTCAAGGAGTGGCCTTTCACCAGAAAGTTCAACAAAATTTCTTTAAGAAATGCTATAATTTTTTAGGAAGTGAATCAATTTGACTCGTGACGATGCGTCAATGTGGCCGTGGCTGTGTTTAAGTGAATGTCCGAAGAGGCATAACATGTAGTGCAGAGTTGACATGATCGACATATTATTATATAATAAAACACTTTTAAACGATTAAAACGCGTGTAATTGTAACGGTTTTATATTAGGTGTTTGCGTTTTCAGGGGGACTACACGACAAATTGAGATCTGGAAAGGTCTTGAAACGTCGGGTTAACTAAAATAAAAATGTAACTTTTACGCAAACATCTAATGTAAAACCGTTACAATTACACGCGTTTTAATCCTTTAAAAGTGTTTTATTTAAATATTATTATAATTTTTCATTTTTTATTTATATCATTTTATTCGGGACACAAACAGTACAACTTAATACACTTAAAAAATAAAACATAAAATGTTGACCAATAAAAGTTTCCACACTTAAATAGTACATAGAATAATGCAAGCAAATTAATTACAAGTTAAAAGTACCAATATATGTACATATTAAATAAAATATAAATAAAAAATTATTAATGGTTCTATTAATAGTAACATAACATTACAAATATTGTAAATTGATTACAAAAAATAAAATGTAATTTATTAAAAATTTCAATTGAAATAAACTTACAAGAGGCACATTACTTGAAGCGCGACTTTAGCTATACCTACCTAACCTAAACCTAAACGTGGTATAAAGTTATAACTGAGAATAAACAAAGAATATGCATATATGGTATGAATGTTTACAAATAAACGTTTCGCTTATGATTGGTTTATTGGGACGTATAACGTTTCCCGCGTTTATTTGCAAGGCTGCTTGACATTCGCGAAACTTCAGAATTATCATTGTATTCTTTTTTTATGAGGGATGAGGCGAGCAGGACGTTCAGTTGATGGTAATTGATACGCCCTGCCCATAACAATGTAGTGCCGCTCAGGATTCTTGAAAAACCCCCAAAAATTCTGAGCGGCACTACAATAATTGCGCTTATCACCTTGAGACATAAGATGTTAAGTCTCATTTGCCCAGTAATTTCACCAGCTACCACGCCCATCACAGTGAAACACAGTAATGCCAACAAATTACTGCTTCACAGCAGAAATAGGCGCCGCTGTGGTACCCATAATCTAGCCGGCATCCTGTGCAAAGGAGCCTCCCACTTGTAATAATATATATATTATTGTATTAACAGTGTTGTCAGCTTTATAGCATTTTGCATATTCTTGGTTTCATTCTTATTTCCACAGCCAAAAATGAACAAATGTACTCAAAAGGGAAGTTCCAAAAAAATGCTATAAAAAATAACATCAAAAAATTGCAGCTAAAAAGATATTTACGAAAAAAAGTAAAACTTCTAATGAAAAATTTGTACTAAAGATCTGAATTAATGAAAATGAAAGTTTCGAGGTGCTATATAATGTATTATAAAAAAAATCCGGAGCCCGGTGCTCTTCGCTTCATGTAAAAAAAATATATAATATTATGCATAAAAAAATTATTACACAAATTAAATTTGGAAACAAAATTTATGAACGTTGCGGGACTAGAACCCGCGACCTCTCGCGTTCCGTGCGAGCGCTCTTCCGCGGAGCCATACGTTAAAGTGACGTATCGTTGATAAATATTGATATGTCTTATTCAACTCTCAGATTGTGGCTTCATCTACAGGATCTTCTTTACAGTTGATAACATGCTCAATCCCAAATTCTGCATACTAGGAAATTGACTTGAGATGTCGCTGTTTCAAATGTAAACAATTTGTTATCTTTTAAAGTGATAACCCTCACTTTTGGGATTATGTTTGAAATCATCACTTAGAAATCATCATCACATAAAAAAAACAAATTGTTTAAAAAATTTAATATCAATTCGACTTATGCTATAAGAATCACTGTCACCAGCGCCACCTCAGGCACTAACGTAGTAACGTTCTTCGGAGCGTTCATGTCCTTTATATGAGTCCAAACATAGGGTATTACTGAAATTTTACACTGTAACTAATGGAAGTAATGTGAAAACATTATCATCCGTGAATTTGGAGATAGACTTATAGCCCCTTGCCATGTTATAAAACTAATAAAGAATACGTTCAAGATTAAAACAATGCTGTACGATAATATTAATAATAATTAGTAAATCAAATGGCAACTACAGAATAGTTGAAAGTGTGTGATAGCAACTATTAAAAATACTAAAAAGCTTCAAAAATGAAGGGATTAAGAAACCAGTTTTGCGCCGGCAATGCCCAGACCACCCGGAACTTTGATTGATATGACTATGAAGGCATTTCGGCTTCAATAATAGTCCAAATATGCAATATAGTGCAGCCTATAAATAACTAAAATAATCTTGAACTTCAGTCATTCATCATTTACCGGCAATTAACTACATCTCGCTGGAAAATTTCTGAATCTTAAGTTCTACATCCGTAAACATAACGAACAGCTCCTACAGCCTTTCAAACAGATATGACAAGACTTTTTCTGTCGTGAACCAGTTATGTGCACACATGGTAGATTCAGTAATTTAAATAAAATGCTTATTTATTTGCCTATTTGATTGAAGTTTATTTGACTTTGACTTTGTGCAAGCATTACCGAGTACCATATTTAGGTTCGAAGGGCGTCGTAGCAAGAGAAATTTCTGAGCTTATAAGAATAAACATCTTCTCTGTTATTAAAAAAATGTTTAAAATTAGTCCTCCATGTCATGTTATTTTGTAGTGGCAAAAAGTTTTATTTTGGAAAAACTTTACTTCGCATTGCCAGCTTTGTGTGAATTATCGGTACTTGTGTGTGTTTTTCTATTATGAAAATAAGGGGCGAGGCGAGAAGGTCGTTGAGCAGATGGTAATTGATACGCCTTGCCCATTACAATGCATTGCCGCTCAGGATTCTTGAAAAACCCAAAAATTCTGAGCGACAATACAATTGCGCTAGTCACCTTGAGACATAAGACGTTAACTCTCATTTGCCCAGTAATTTCACTAGCTGCGGTGCCAGACCGAAACACAATAGTTTTTACATATTACTGCTTGGTTTTATTATTATAGTACCCATAATCTAGCGGGCATCCTTTGCAAAGGAGCCTCCCACTGGTGTTACTTTGTTACTAGAGCAAAATATTTTATACTCAAACAAATCTTTAACCACTAAATACAGACTGATTGAATTATCATATTTACTTAAATATACTCAAACTACCGGTTATAATTAACATTTAAATATCGTAACAAAGAATGTTCCCAACGAGAACTGAATATTTATGTATATTGTACACACATAATAATAATAAATCATGTGATAATATGACGCGTGTCACACACACTAACCCTCATCCGCGCGAGTGTTAAAAACAATCAAAGTACACTCACGATCATTTCATTCAGATATTTAGCGGTTATAAAATTGCAGTTAGGTACTGAAAAATTGAAAAATCTTTTTACACGATAAAATATATTTGAATAGATATAGGTTTTATCCTACTTTACATGTCTGCCGTGTCTTTTCACCAGGGGAAGGCTTCTTTCGACAAAATGCCGGCTAGGGGGGTATCGCAGCAGCGCTATATTCTGCCGTGTAACGACTGAATCAATATTTTTTTCATGGAAAAAGAAGACAAACGAGCGTACGGGTCACCTGGTATTAAGTGATCACCGCCACCAACATTCTCTTGCAACACCAGAGAAATCACAGGAGCATTGCCGGCCTTTAGGGGAGGTTTACGCTCTTTTTTTGAAGGTACCCATGTAATATCGTCTCGGAAACACAGCACAAGGAAGCTCATTCCACAGCTTTGTAGTACGTGGAAGAAAGCTCCTTGAAAACCGCACTATAGTGGACCGCAATACATCCAGATGGTGGGGATGATATCCTAACTTGTGGCGTGTCGTGCGAAGGTGGAATTCACCAATACCACGCGCAACCATCATCGTGCTCCGATTTGATACATCCCCCAATAGTGAAATGACTAGGCTTATGAGTAAAATCTTATGTCTCATTATGACAAGCCCAATTATGATACCGCTCTGAATTTTGGCTTCAATCTTGAATCCTGAGTGGCACTGTATTGTAATGGGCAGGACGTATCACTTACCATTAAAAGAGCGTCTTGCTCGATTTGTCAATGTTCTCATAATCAAATTCAGGGAAGATGATTTATACCTTTACGGTAGAGCTCTCGGGACTTAGACTCAAATTATAATGTGAAGATATTTTTATTACATCATCAGAAGAAAAAAAATTTATACAACAAAATTTTACAAATCGTGAAAAAATGGTTTTAAATGAGCCCACATTCTAGCGCTCTACTAAGCCGCTCTATAGGTCCGGCCACATATAGAGTATTGCTGTCATATCTGGTCCGAAGTCCACCTTCGCACTACCCGCCACCAATTAGAATATCAACAATAGCATCGGTGGCATCCCTTCACACTGCGGTTGTCAAGGAACTTTCTTTCACCAAACAGCAAAGCTGTAGAATGAGCTTCCTTGTGCGGTGTTTCCGGGACGATAAGACATGGGGGTACCCATCAAAAAAAGCGCGTACACCTTCCTTCAAGGCCAGCAAGGCTCCTGTGATTCTCCTCTGGTGTTGCAAAATAATGTGGGCGGCGGTGATCACTTAGCATTAAGTGACCCGCTCGTTTCCTTCTATTCCATTAAAAAAAAGGTTTTCAAGTTCAAATTCTAAAAAAGATTGAAGACAAATGACTTTCAATGCATATATCTAAACAATTTATGCATTTTTGGATTCGTTGAAACCACCGTAGTAAACAGTTAGACCAATCTTTATAGAACTCATTCTCCACTGAGTCAGGACTCGTAGAACGTGTGCCTCTGAACTAACCTTTTATATTGAAACCAAACAAAAAATGGCGTCAGACATAAAATCGCGTGCATCTTAATTTACAATCAAATTTTGTTACAACAAGATTAATTAAATATCCTGAGGGCGGTCGCTCCAGTCCCAAACTGTGGTTAAATAAACTTTTGAAAAAAAAATGTTAAAGAATCAAAGTATCATTTCTAAAAAAAGATAATAACGATAAATTTTGGGAATCGTTTATTAATAAAAAAAAATATTAAGAATATCAGTTCAATATACATCTATTATCACAACTGCATCATAGGTGCATAAAAATACAAACTACAAACGATAAGGTGTCATTGAATCATGCAACATCGATATCAAAGTGGAATCGAATTAAGAAATACATGATTGATAATTAATTGTCACATTTGTGAAAAGATAAAAACGAGTATTGTGACGAACAGATCAAATCGCCTATTAGTTACTCTAAACACATCACACAAAGCGGTCGTAAAACACCCACACTAATTATTATTGTATTATTTTAAAAAACGCGCGACTATTTTTTTTAATTTTAATTTTTCGGAAAAAAATTGAATTTATGTATTCTATATTGGTTTGGCGAGTGCATACGTAGTGAAATCAAGATCGCATTGAACTCAGCCAAGTCTATTGCACTTGACACAGGACTATGGCCTTGTGAAAAATTCTGAATTTCCTCAGTTGAATAAAACATGTGGCGGCACCCAGCTCTGAACAGTTGTAGCGAGAGGAAGTCTACATACGCGCCTGTCTCACAGATATGAATGCTTTCAGTTTGTGTGCATAGTGCCGTGAAACAACTACAAACTATTAAGGGACATTACATATCAACTGTTTATTGAAATGGTGAGTTAACGATTTTTCAATATTATTAAAGTGAAGTGTAAGAATTTAATTTTCGGTGTTTTAAAATTACTTCTATTTTTTTCTAAGTGGTAAAAAATATTTCTCAAAACAAAGCAGTGGTAACTTAATCTGATACAAGCATGACCATACTAATCCTTGTGTCCAATATTGCGCAATTTTTCCCAAAATTAGTTACGTTAAATATAAATATCCTCCTGATCCTGTGGATCAAATTTAATGTTTTACTAAAATTAATTATTATTAAAAAATTAATTTTATTGACGCCTAGCAATAATTTTCTTATATTCATGGTATTATTTAAATTAACTATAAAAATTATAGAACAATAGCTAATTTCGATGTCAGTATTTTATTTGATTTTTGAACACATTTAAGTTAACTAATACGGCAATTAAATAAATCAAATCAATACTAAAATCAACAATTCATTTACGAAAATAAAAGACACTAATATATCAAAAATTTAAATTTTCCCATTACCACCACTTCGGAAAAAGGTTATGTTTTAATGAGAAGAAGTGGCAAGAAACTCACAGCTACTTACTAGAATACGCATGGACTATAGTCCACATCACACATCACCTCTCTCAACCACATATTAGGGAAGGGAACGACATGGCCCACCACAAGAATGATGGTTTAAGTATTATATAATATTATCTATTATCAAGTGCATACATATTTAAATTTGCATACTATATGAGCCCTAAAATGTAATGGTAATGAGGGACACAAGCATTAAAGTCTAACGAAAGGGTATTATTTATAGTACTAGATGACAACCGGTTCACCGAAACAAATGCACAAAATCTCAATTTAAATAATTTTTTGTAAATTACGAAATCTTATATAACTTATACGTCTAGATATAGTCCCTTGCTGTTAGACGACCGATAATAACAGGCCTCAAATATCCCGGCCTGTTTTTATCGTTTTATATTATATACCCTTATTATAAATAATAAGGGTTGCGAATCGAAATTAAAAGTACCCTTAAATTTAATAAACTTTCGTGAGTCATTATTAAATTATCTGTTAATAATGTGAAACTAGTCGGTACCGACACCGACAAATACGTGAGCAAAGCCGTATTAACAGATAATTAAAAGTACCCTGTCTCTCAAGTTGGATCAAACTACACACACTGCGTACAAAATTTGATTAAAACCGGTTCAGTGGTTCAGGAGTTCATCGCGGACAAACAACGTATTCCCGTTGCACACTTTCATTTATTACACGAATTTCGTACATATTACTAGCTAACTCGACAGACGCTGTTCTGTCAATAGAAAAAAAAAGATTTGTAGTAAAAGTATTGGGAATAACGTAGTCTAAAGCCATCGGAAATGTGTAATCTGGGTTTATGAGTTAAAATAAAACAAAAAACGAATGTCGTAATAAAAAATGATAAGTATTAATATTGTATTTGTGTAAACAACTTTTACATTACCGCTTTATTATTGCCCGTTTTTTAAAGTATTAAAATGGATATAGTATGTTAACATTAACAGATAGACTTTAATTGCCATTGCGGACTTTTATATCCAATATATAAAATTCTCATGTCGCGGTGTTGTAGTGTTTGTAGTTAAACTCCTTCGAAACGGCTTGACCGATTTTCATGAAATTTTGAGTGCATATTGGGTAGGTCTAAGAATCGGACAACATCTATTTTTCATCACCCTAAATGTTAAGGGTGGTCCACGCTAAATTTTTTTTTAATTTTTTTTTTAAATTTTACATAACTTCAAATTTTCACCCATCTACGATCAACAGTTACTTTTGTATCGAGATTTTAATATCGGCAATACAACGTTTGCTGGGTCAGCTAGTAGATCTATATAAGAGTCACAATTACACCATACATTGTTCAGACAGTGTTTTCGATGAAAGCTCCCAGTGGGCTTAATTTTTCTGACACCAAATTTATCCAACAAATATCGTTAATGATTACACAAATATATAAAAAAAACTTATCAAATTATACTGAAATCTGACTCAAATTATATAGCGAAAACAACATGAAAATCGGTGCAATAGTATTTGAGTTTATCGCGCACAGACAGACAGACGCAGCGGAGGACTTAGTTTTATAATAATATGTAGTGATGATAGAAAGAGTACTCAAATCTCGAAACGATTCTGGTAAGCCAAAACTATATATAAAGATATTCAGGAGTTCTAATGCCTACCTTCCGGCCTCACCACGAGATTCATTTGATGCTTTTATATTCCCTTTAAACAGAGTTCTTTGGCAATCCCTTTCTTTTAAGACTTATGTCACGTGGTGACACTTACAACGAGGTACCTATTATAAATAAACGCGTGTGCTCAATTTCCTGTTGACCGTTGAATAGTTATTGTATTAACATACAGTTTCTGCAAAGCATTATTATGCAATTGTCATCGAAACAGAATCAGTATGTTAAATTTGATGTCTACAGATGACCGAAGTCATTCTCGTTGCGCTGCACAAACATTACAAGATTAAGAGCCTTCCTGCAACAAAAATCTGATTGTTTTGCCCGTATTTCAAATTGTATAGTCTTTTTTTTTTAAATAAGGGACAACTAGCAGGACGTTCATCTGATGATAATTGATACGCCCTGCCCATTACAATGCAGTGCCGCTCAGAATTCTTGAAAATCAAAACTTCCGAGCGGCATCGAAGCTATGTTCGTCTTATTAAGTCTCAGATTTATAGAGCGAACTTAGACTTCGCTCAGACTTTACTCACATTTTTTTATGAAAAATAAGGGATGAGACGAGCAGGACCTTCTTAAACGCCTTACCCATTACAATGCAGTGCCGCTCAGGATTCTTGAAAAACCCAAAAACTCTGAGTGGCACTACAATTGCGCTCGTCACCTTGAGTGGAAGGCTCCTTTCAACAGGAAGCCGACTAGATTATGGGTACCACAACGGCGCTTATTTCTGCCGTAAAGCAGTAATGTGTAAACATTATTGTGATACGGTCTGAAGGGCACCGTAGCTAGTGAAATTACTGGGCAAATGAGACTTAACATCTTATGTCTCAAGGTGACGAACGTAATTGTAATGCCGCAAATAATTTTTGGGTTTTTCAAGAATCCTGCGCGGCACTGCATTGTTATGGGTAGGGCGTATCAATTACCATCAGCTGAATGTCCTGCTCGGCTCGTCCCTTATTTTCATAAGAAAAAATTATCTATCTGCTATCTCTTTTGCCTGGTGTTGGCGTGAAATGGATTAACGGGGTTAAGTCATCCCCACACGGATTAAATCTATTTCGAATGTATATCCTTCAATCAAAGATTTAAAAAGAGAAAAGCAAATTATTCGCGCGCTGCAAGGGAAAAATTAGCGATTTGTTTTACTAAACTCGTATTACTTTCATTGTGCTAATAATATATAACATCGAACAGTCTGGAGTGTCATTGAGTACAGTCACTTATCGTCTTCCTTGTTCTACTCTTTATTTATGAAAACGAGTCTGACCACCATTTCCGTATGAGATGGTCTTGGTTGTTTTTCGATCAGTATATAGGTCGCCTAACTGAAGAAATCTTGAATAGCAACAGCGTTCTTTGCCCCCTATCTTGTTTGAGTTATTTATATCTTATTTATATGCGTCTGAAATGGTCTTTGTTTGAGGCTCTTTCACGCCTATACCACTGATCGTATCGACATGATACTACCACCATTCGATGCGAAATTTATCCTAGATGGTTTATGGCTGCTTATTTATTTATTGTATTATTTATTTCCTTTTAAAATTCACCCAGAGAAGCGGGGGCCAGCGGCTAGTTTAAAGATAATAACGGGTAAATTTAGGGTTGTGACGTGTGGGTGGGACTTTTTCGGTCTTAAGCAAAGATCGATAGAGCGTACTAAGACTGCTCTGATTTTACTTACGTAAAACTTAACTATGTGTGATTAAACGCGAACTTGGCTTTTGCATCGGTCTGTCTCAGCTTAAGCACAGCATAAATTCAAATGTCATTTGACTATACAGATGTAATCAAAGATATCGTAAAGCTTACACTTAGTTAAGTTTTATTTAAGTAAAATCTGAGCAAATTATAAGAACGCTCTATAGATTTCAGCCTCAGTTTTTTAATTACTACCTTACTGTAATTTAAAGTTGTAGTATTAAATTTTATTAACAAGTGGTAATGTTATGACACTAGAAATAAGTAGGCTTCATAAGATACATAATAGCTTTAAGAGTAAATGTATACACTTTTATAATAAAGTCCCAGCCATTGTTCAGGCATTATCTATAAATAAATTTAAATTTAAAAAATAAATGGCTCTGTCATAAATCCTATTACTCCAGAGCTGAATATCTAAGTGAACGGACAGCATGGGACTAGATTATGATTATTTTATAGCGATAGAAATAACAATATTGTATATTTTTATTGAAAAGAGCACAAAAAAAGAATGCTGGGAGACTTATTGCGCCGCTTCTTCTCTCTCAGAGCGCCATTTGTTTCCAAAGCGGTAGTAGTATCTAGTATATTAGAATTGACATCAAAAAGAATTCTTAAGGAATCAATTTTGAGAAAATAAATGCCTTTTATGCCCTTTTTATGAGGGACATTAGCAATATAGTGAAACGAAAGGGTATTTATATACTATAGAAAGACTAGTCAAGTCTCGTGACGATTCTGATAAGCCCAAACACAGCGAGAATATATGGTTCTCTTGACGAACTCCGATGCCCAGCTTCCTGCTTCATCACGAGATTGTTTCGATGATTATTTCGTATTAGTAGTAAATTTAAACGAGCAATTCTTGTATATATATATATATATATATATATATATATATAATCTGAATCTCGGAAACGGCTCCAACGATTTTCATAAAATTAAGTATGCAGGGGATTTCGGGGGTGATAAATCGATCTAGCTAGGTTTCAATTTAAAAAAAAATGGTTTTATCCATGTTTGAATGAGAAACAGCTACAATAACATTAGAATACAAAGGTAAATTTCGCCACTATATACAAGACTATTATAGCTCAGATGGGACATTGGGTGATCCGGAAAGCAGAAGACCCCGGTTCGAATCCAGATGTCCTATTAGTATTTTTTTTGTTCAAGTTTTGTACATTCTTAAAAATCCGAGCAAGGCTCGGTCGTCCGGATATTTAGTAGTAAATAGAGTTGGGGATGTCTACATGATTGCTTTCCCGCTTGCCATCACGTGAACCTCTTTCCCGTTAGCTTCTTATATAAAAAAGAAATAATTAATGATATGGTATAATCACCGTGGCCTTAAAGTTATTTAAATTTTTAAATGTATATTATTATAATTTATCATTTAATCACTTAGACCGCCTTGTTTGTACCAAAATTATGTTGACTGTTCGAAATTATTTACTTAGTATTGTATGTAGTTAGACCACTCCGCTTCTCGTGGCCTTATTTTATGCCATCTCTAGCCATTAATCCTGATCTGGATTTAAATTCACAAAAATACCAAATTAAAAATACTAATATGTAATCCCATAGATAAATTGAAAATAGAGATCAACAGAACATTCTATAAATTACTGAAATTACAAAAACAAAAAAAAAACATTAATTTCCGGCTGCCAATCAAGGATTGCGACTGTATATAGAACTTGGCTGTGTTTTTTTTCTCTCTCTTAATAACTCTGCGTAGAAGTGACAAAAGATCCCTTGCTCGTCGATTCCATATTGAGATGGAATTTTGGAATACGAACCGAAAAAAAAAATTCAATGTTCATACGAAGATTTCCAGACACGGAGAGTCTCTTGCTGTTAGACAATCGATAATAAGAGGCCAGGAATATTAGTTTACTGTGTATAACAAGCTACGTCTTACACTCGCGATTTGTATTACACTTTGTGTTAGTGTGCGTGAGTATCTCAAAATAGAGGTTAGTTCTAAATTATAAATTATGTTCGAAGTTTTCACAGCTGTCATAGTCCATCTAGACTTATCAATGATCAAACATCAAAAGCTTCATTGCTTGTAGCGATTTCAGTCCTATTCATAATCCTACTTATTACATATGACATAATGTAAACTGTCACTGTCATATTTCACACCTTCCGTGCGCGCAGAGCTTACAAAGAATAGTTGCTGTCACTCATATGTAAATAGTTATGATTCACTATACTCACTATTCGCTCGGTACAAAGTTCACAATAAATTTTGAAATAATTCCCAATTAAATTTCCCAATCGCCCTATTGCTGGATGCAGAAAAAAATCTGGTGCATTGAGAAATATTTACAGCATCATCACCTTTAGTATCGCGTTTTTTATAGTCATTATCATATTTAGTGACGGCAATGGAAAATCTATGATGTTAATAAAAATTTGCCGTATGGGTCTTCATTAAGACAAGTAAAAAAGCGTGAAACGTCCGATAATGTGTAAATTAGGATGTTAAATACGTCTTACATAAATATATGATCATAAAATCCGGTAGCAAGTCAAATATAATGAATACAATACATATTATATATTGTAAGGCACCTTTATTTAACACTGTGTCCAGGGAAAGCATTGAGACGTGAAGTGATTTCACATAGGTTTGAAGAAGTTATAATCCGGCTAAATTTGAAAGCCAACAGTTGCATAAAACCTAGTGAATTTCAGCTATCTCCTATCTTAACAAGATTATGGCCGTCATCTGTCAATCTATCAATGACTGCACGTTTCATACAATTGAGTCAATCGCTTTTTTCTTAGAGAGTTTCGCTAAGTTTTGCAAAGACTTTCGCTAAGATTGCAAGATGTATGAACAGCATAATATTGACAACAGGCACTTCCGTCCATGCGAATAGTACAAAATAATCGCATACTAAAAATATAATTTAAGCATATTACAGATGTATGTATTATTTAAGGATATTACAAGAAGAGACACATTTACTTACACACACACACACACACTCACGGCTTGACATCAACATCAACATCCTTACAAACCTCACGCGCTTCCTCTACATTCATTACTCTTTTCATACATGCTCGCCGCGAAAAGGAGAGCCTTTTCTTTTCCCCAATTTGGTCGACGAATGTTCTACGAGGTCTCCCGCGACCGTATGCCCACACACACTTGCCTTATATATTTGATGCGTCATTCTTTCTTCACTCATTCGCTCAACGTGTCCAAACCACTTCAGCATTCCTTTTTCAGTCCTTGTCACAACATCCTCTTTCAAACCTCAGCGCGCTCGTATTACCGCATTCGGAATTCTATCAGTCAGTCTTACCCCACACATACTACGCAGTGATCGCATCTCAACTGCATTAATTCTGCTTTTATGCTTCTTCTGCCATACCCAACTCTCACTTCCATACATTAACGTGGCGACAAGCACTCCATTATGTACAGCCAATCGCGTTTCTATTCGCACAGTCTGACCGTTTATAAAGGCATGCAGCGCTCCATTTACTTGTGTCATAATTATTTATAATTTTATTTATTTAGAACATTAGTAACGTTACCAGGAGCTTAAACTGAAATATGAATTAAATCAATTAAATTGATTAGAACAAACCCCCTATAAGAGTGTTACGTCTGCAAAAAACAAAATACGCTTTTAGACACTTTTATATTGGTTGATTTTATATGAATCCAAGTGTTATGAGTTTTTCTTGAGTGTCATTTCCGCTCAAATAGATCTTTTACCAATTCGACACGTGTTTCGCCTCCTCCACAAGGCATCTGCTGGTGATGTTCGCCAAGTTCTGGAACGAGACTGAGGCTGAGATCTACTACTACTCAGTAAAACTTTAGCTGAGTGAGATAAAACGCGAACTTGACTTATGCATTGGGCTGTCTTATCCTAAGCTCAGCATGATTGCAGCTGTTGAATAACTATCAAAACGAAATCAACGATAATGCCGAGCTTACACTCAGCTAACTTTTACTTAAGTAAAGTCTAAGCAAAGTCTACGTCCGCTATATAGACATCAGCCTGAGTCTCGGTCAAATAAAGATTGAAAGACAAATCTTAGCGAAATCCGATTTCCGCAAAATAACGCCTAATTCATTAAAGTTTTTGAAATAGCAACACTACATATATATATGATAGCTAGAGAGGATTTATATAATATGTTTGATATGTAACAACATCAACAATCGCTCGATTTATTTATAATTGTGAACACGTATCAGCAACGGAAGACAGCTCACTATTATTATGACTGTAGCCTTGTATCGTAAGGAGTGCCATCAGGATAAACTAAAACTTTACATTTCTAAACAATATGTTTATAAAGTGATAACCCTCACTGCTAGGATTAATACACAAATAAAATTTGAAAAACATACACTTTATATTTTGTTTAGTTTTTCCGACTTACTAACAGGTAATTTTGGTCACATTTTTCGTAACAAACCCTAGTACATATCTGAAATAAAAGTTTCGAAAATAGGCCAAATCCAAAAAGGAAAATTGAAAAACAATGTAAGTCTGGTAAAAATACCGCAATAACCAATATGTTAATTAAACACCTATTATATCAATTTTGTTATTACCGCGTGCAAGGCCGAGCTGCTCGAATTGTCGGCGATCCAGCACTGCGCTGCGTAGAGACGCCCTTCATTTCCGTAAACGAACTCCACCATCACAACACACGCAAACATAATCATCATCATCTGGATGTCTGGGTTTCCTCTACATATTGCTATGGGGCAACGCTGCCGATATTAATACAATATTTGTGCTGCAGAAGAGGGCTATTCGCGCTATTTATAACCTAGGTCCTAAAGAATCATTGAGAGCAAATTCCAAAAAAATTAACATCTTGACTGTTGCTTCTCAATATATTCTTGATAATGTAATGTATGTTTATAGGCACATAAGTGAATTTGCTAGAAACTGTCATAACCATAATGTTAACACCAGGAACAGACATAAACTGATGATGCCTACTACTCGGCTAAGTCGAGTTAGTAAGTCTTTTGTGGGGCGATGTATATGCTTTTACAACAAGATCCCAGAAAGTGTTCAAAACAAAAGTATTACGTTATTCAAAAGAATTGTTAAAAAACGTTTGTGTGGTAAAGGTTACTATAACATAAATGACTTTCTTAATGATACCACAGATTGGGAATGGAGCGACCGCCCTCAGGCTATTAAATAATAAGTTTAATTGTACAATATTACTTTGTTACTTTGTAAATGGTACTTTAATTGTAAAACATATTTTTGAGGGAAAAAAAAGCCCGCTGAGTTTGTTGCGCCCATTCTTCTCAGGCCTGAGGCATTCATTTTGGAATGGGTGGTAGTTTTTTGACTTTCAATAAGTGATTTCACATCCTATTTTGATTAAAAATATTTGAATTTGAATTTCAATAGCATTTTATTCCAGGTTCTACCAATTTATAGAGCTTCCTTGCGCCTGTTTCCAGGACTATACGATTTAAAACCACTTAAAAAGCTGGCAATGTTGGTCTGGTGTTGCAACAGAAAACCACCATCAGGTAGCCCATACGCTTTTTATCGTGGACTTTTGCGAACTTTTAATGCAGACCTCAACGTTCAGAGGTTGGTGACGATTGATGGTAGTTATCACCATAGACTAAGGGCCTATGATGTATAGTTTGGTAGCTTACTGCACCACAATGGCGCGACAGGTTGCGGCACCGTGGTGTCCCGGTGAAATATAGCAATTAAAATATACCAGCGTATACGATGGTATATTTTAATTGCTATATTATAGGTCTGAGAATCGGACAACATCTATTTTTTCATCCCCCTAAATGTTAAGGGTAGTCCAAACCATTTTTTTTAAATTTTAGATAAATTATTTATTTTTAATTTTCTTATGATACAACTTTAAAAAAATACATACAACTTCAAATTTTCACCCGTCTACGATAAACACCTATTTTTCTATCGCGATTTTATATTATTCTGTTACATCCACAGATCCACAATATTTATTACTTTATATGGCAATACAACGTTTGCTGGGTCAGCTAGTAGATTTATATTTTTAACCTATTTATCTTATGTAATACTGTTTGTTTTGCGAATTAAAGAAAATAAAATAATACGATAAAATAATAAACGATATTCCTACTAGTAAGAAAATCGTTATGTTATTTTTTCTTCATGTCAAGTCTATATGTTAATAATTATTAAACTATGAGTATACAAGATTTTTTTTTAACATAAAACAATAGAACAAGACACGCCTTGAGAGTTAGGGAAAAAACAAACACATTAAGTACGGTTTCCTTGACAGATAGGCAGTGACATGTCGCGCGTCTAAAGACTTCCATATAAGTGATTGGAAAATCTTTTGTTTGAATAAAAGATGAGGTCAAGGGGCGTCCTACTACGACTATGAACTTATCAATTAGCAAGCTTAGCTATTAATTTATTTTTAATTACTAACACGTTTGTTGAATGATGTTTTTACGGGATCAATTCACGTAAATTTAAATAAAAAAAAATGTAATCCTGACATTATTTTAAACCTTATTTTCATAAAATAATCCAAATGTTTCGAGTTTTCTAACTGGCGAGTCAACATCTCCCGACGATGCCTCGTGTAGAGGCGAAACACGTGGGCAGGGCGTTTCAATTACCATCAGCTGAACGTCCTCCTCGTCTCGTCCCTTACTGTCATAAAATAAATCACATATATGTATATATATGAAACCCAAAATAAAAAACGGTTTCCTGGCGAAACTGAACTTCAACACTTGCACTACAGATCATACAGGTGGCACTGCATAATTAGATCCTGTATCAAACATCAGTATTGCTATCAAAGCCACCAAAGTTTTAAGATGCGCCGGCATCACTGTAACATAAAAGTAACAGGGTGAAGTTGGGTCCTAAAATTTTCTGACGTTTGCGACATTCGTTTTTTTTTTGTTTCCTCGTCCTTTACTAGGATAGGCAAAGGGTTCAAGCCCGTACGGCCGTATTCGTTATTTAATAATTAAAAGGCATTTATTTTCTCAAAATTGATTCCTTTAGAATTCTTTTTGATGTCATTTCTAATATACTAGATACTACTACCGCTCCGGAAACAAATGGCGCTCTGAGAGAGAAGAAGCGGCGCAAGAAACTCTCTCAGCATTCTTTTTTTGCGCTCTTTTCAATAAAAATATACAATATTGTACAGTCATTTCTAAAGCTATAAAATAATCATAATCTAGTCGCAGGCTGTCCGATCACTTAGATATTCAGCTGTGGAGTAGTAAGATTTACGACTGAGCCATTTTTTTTATAAAATATTTAAATTTATTTATAGATAATGCCTGAACAGTGGCTGGGAGTTTATTATAAAAGTGTATACATTTACCATTAAAGCTATTATGTATCTTATGAAGCCTACTAGATTAATTGTCAAAGCTATCGTTGCAAAATTGTTCTTTCTACAAACGTACAGTAACACGAGGAATTAATAATTTTAAGGATTTTTACTTTGTTAGGCTTAAGAAGTATTACTTCTTGCATGCATACATAAGTATCTACACACACACTTTTTTTTATATTATAAGAGGTTATTTTCTAATCTGTTCTTGTAGGTCGAATTAACTAGGATTTGTTGAAGTTTATAGATCTTTATGAACCAGGAAAGTAAGAGAGAAAGAGAGATTAAGCATTTATAATCTCAGAAAGTGCAGTCTGAGCAAAAGTAGAATAATTAACAGTTACTTTATTTTTCCATTTTGGTAGTTAGTAATCTCCTTGGTAGATCGGTGGAAAATCTCTTCTTTTAGGATAAATGTGAGATGAACAGACTTGAGAGAAGTTGGGTTTATACTACCTTTACCCATTTGTTTATGTCATTCCTTCAAACCTTCTAGAAACGATTAAATTAAAAAAAAATAAACAGTGTATCATGAATAAGTAGTAATAACGCAGGTATTATTACGTCCAAGTTGATCTATACAAGATCATTACAAGTAATTATATGATAAATAAATATATGTTTCTCTTCCCGATTTCATTAGTTCAATAAAATATACCTAGTACTAACATAAATAGTGTTAAAAGTGCATAAAACAATTATTGCTGTTGTGTCAGGTAGTTCATACATTAATGTCTTACATAATTTATACGTCTATGAACACGTCGAAAAATTGTGGCGAACTGTTAACCTCTATTTAAGAAAGTGCCTTACGTATCGCAAGTGTAAGATGTAGCTGCCATGAACACTAAAGTAATAAAACTGTCATTTTTTCATGCGTTGCCTAACAGTAAGAAGTAAGATTCTATCTAGACGTATAAATTATTTAAGATTACTGAAATGACAGCATCCGTGGTTTGTGCTGTTTCCTGTCACCCAAGAGGCAATGGTCCTGTGCCCGCCCGGTCACGTACCAATGTGTATTTATTTATAAATTTTATTTTATGAAAATAAGGAAAGAGACGAGCAGGACGTTTAGCTGATGGTAACTGATACGCCTTGCCGATTACAATGCAGTGCCACTCAGAATTCTTGAAAAACCCAAAAATTCTGAGCGGCACTATAATTAGGCTCGTCACCTTGAGACTTAAGATGTTAAGTCTCATTTGCCCAGTAATTTCACTAGCTACGACGCCCTTCAGACCGAAACACAGTAATTTTGATACATTACTGCTTCACGGCAGAAATAGGCGCCGTTGTGGTACCCATAATCTAGCCGGCTTCCTGTGCAAAGGAGCCTCCCATGGGCGAATGATGACAGCAATATTCTATATCTGGCCGAACATGCGCTCTGTAGAGCGATAGAATGTGCCGATGATTTGACAATTCTCACGAAAATTTATCCGAGATAAATATGAGTATGGGTCTGAAGTCCGCTGACTAAATGAAGAATGAAAAAATTGCTCGGTCATTCGGCTTGTTAAAATATTGTTCCATAGTAAATATTGTCCCGACAATAATATAAAAATAATAATCTGTGACCTACCTTTACCTTGAAGTTATCTAACAAATTGATTTGACTTTATGACCGTAGTAAATAAAAGTATCGGTTACATAAGGATTAAACAATGTAATAATAATAAGAGAGGGTGGTCCTTGTAAGCTCTAAGTCATATTTATTTAAAATATACGACATGGTTCTGGGACCTGTATGCACCCGAAACAAATTATTTTGGTTTCGGACAGAATTTCTTCGAATTGTTAACTAATATTATTGATCACCTAGTACAATTACCACGTGAACGGCCAGATCTCTTTTTCTTTTTCTGTAACGAGTAGAGCAAGTTTCATAGCACCTAGCAGATAGCCCGGTACATAAACATACGATACCAACAAGGATGAAGAGCTTCATAAATTGCATTTGGCTTCATATCTTGTAGCAATAGCCAACACAGCAAATAATAATAATAACTTTATTTCCCAAACATTACAATAATTAATAATAGTTATATAGAATAGTAGTAGTTACAAGTTACAAATAGTTCTAAATTATATTATTAATTATTTACATACAGGGAAACAGGGAGCAAAGACAGCTAAACTAGTATGAACTGTGTTTCAGCTGTCAGAGACTTCTCGGAAATCGGTTCTCCAAATCGCTATCAATTTTAATATCATAATTATATTAGCACAGATTGGCGCGAAAATGCGAAACCCTAAAATCCTTGAGCGGTGGGAGGCTCCTTTGCACAGGATGCCGGCTTGATTATGGGTACCACAACGGCGCCTATTTCTACCGTGAAGCAGTAATGTATTTCTGTCTTAAGGGCGCCGTAGCTAGTGTAATTACTGGCCAAGTGAGACTTAACATCTTATGTCTCAAGGTTTCGACCGCAGTTATAGTGCCGCTCGGAATTTTAGGGGTTTTTCAAGAATCCTGAGCGGCACTGCATTGTAATGGGCAAAATCAGCAGGCGAATGCCGTATTTTCATAAAATCCAACAACGGTTAGGAAATCAGAAGTTTGACATGGTACAAAATTAAAGAGGAGCTACTAGCTAATAGAAAAATATTAACTGATGCTGTAAAATAATGAAAACGACTTAAGGGGGCAATCATTTTTCACACTCATAATGATATAAACTTGATTTTTGTGTGATCGTTGGTAAAACATTTATCTGTCATATTTGAGAATTTTTTTTGAAGTAGGCGTTACTTTGCGGAAATCCATAATTATACAAATGATTTAAGTTTTCTTTTGTGTTAATTCCTCCAATATTTGTCTTTAAAACAATCCGACACGAGACTGCAGTCTCGTGCCAGATTTTGGCGAGACAACACGTCCTGAGGATGCCTCGTGAAACTAACAATTGACGGAATTAACACTAAAGAAAACTTAAATCATTTGTATGTCATATTTGAACCTAAATGATTATAATTACACTTCTGACATCACATAGTTCTCTTGTGAATTTAATTGACGTTCGCTGATGGGCGTCCAACTTTTTATGTTTATCATCAATGGACTTTGACTTTGACATAGACATATGACAATATTGTTAAGTGCGCTCTTAAATTTTCATTATTATTAATGTGATTGACGAACTGTGCACAAGAAGCCTGTTCGGGAAACTCGGAGTGCAAGTAAGACTCGCATTTTTCGTTTTCATATTACACTTAGTTGTTATTTTTCGTTTTCCTTACAATATCGTTAAATTTTAATGTTTGTTTAAGAAGAAAGTAATTAAGGGACGAGAGGAGCAGGACGTTCAGCTGATGGTAATTGATACGCCCTGCCCATTACAATGGCACTGCATTGCACCGCTCAGCATTCTTAAAAACCCCAAAAATTCTGAGCGGCACTACATGTTAAGTCTCATTTGCCCAGTAATTCCACTAGCTACGGCGCCCTTCAGACCGAAGTACAGTAAAGCTTGCACATTACTGCTTCACGTATATTTAGGCGCCGGTGTGGTACCCATAATCTAGCCGGCATTCTGAGCAAAGGGGCCTTCCACTGGTAAATTCAGGTAGTTTTGTACTATTTATATTAAGAATGGGAGACAGTGTGATATTTTTATTTAAAAATAATGTGTACTTACTTACTTATCGGACATATTTGTTCCTTAACGAGTATAGACCTCTCTAACAGAACAGCATTTTAAATACACTTGCTCAAAAAGACTTCCATTATCGTTAAGCGTGTGAAGAGTTATTTTTAACACACTAGTGCGTTTAGTTTTCCTCCTGCATATAACCTCCAAATTCGTGCAGGAGGTTTTTAATCAAAAAGTTTTTCTACAAATCTATTTTACGAAATGAAATATTTTTACTAAACATAGGCGTAATAATTAAATAATGCAATTAAAATTGTTTTCAATTTAATTAAATTATTGTCATTGAATTGGCTGAAAGCATAGAAACAGTTGCCCAGCTTCTGAATACTTACTCATCCAAAATTACACTTCTGTATTTTTTTAAGATTCAAATTTGAAAAAATGAAGTTTAATATTGATTGTGATTTTATATTTTTTCTCAAATATATTTAAAACGTCGCTCGACACACTCGCGTAGTTGTCATTTACACTTCCCCCTATTGTAGTCCACAAATCGAGAAGTTATGAAGTAATGTCCTATCCGCTCTTGTATCGAATTGTACTAATAATATCTTCTGAAGTATACCTGTGAACAAAAAAATAAGCTGTTAAATTAAGTGTATATAAGATATCAAACTATATAATAATTAAACTAAGTGACCGCGTCCGAACGTTATAAACTCAAAAATTAACGAAGGCATTCCAATGCGGTACGAATCATCAAACAGAGTGATTCACGAGGAAGGAAGGAAGAAACTATACAAGCCACGTAAAGCTGCCCGTGTGAGAAGCAGTCCCCCCTTAGGTCAATCCCTGCCGTTTTTAACGACTGACCCTATGATTTATTAATGGTCATTGCAGAACAGACCTTAAGGGGAACTGCAATCTTTTAAATTCAAACGGGTAGTCAGATGGTATTAGAGGTATGCGTGGTATATACATGGATTCACCTCTAGCGCAACCAGTAATGACAGTGGCCTCTACCACATTGTTATGTAACGCTTTTATACGCAACCTGGTCCCGTTGTACAACTTGGGAGCGTTCAGATTACACAGTAACATTACTGGAGCACCCACTTTAAGTATAATCAAAAAATATTCTAAGCCACCCCTAAAGAAGTCAAGTCGCGCCTAAAGAAGTTTTACTTTAAAAAGAAAAAGCCCAAATATATTGCTGAAAGGGTAAAAACAAGTGAGATCTTAAGACCAGACGATAAAAGTGAAAACTACATTCAGGCGATGTTACTAATACAGTTACTTACATATTTTATTGTTATGACCTATACATAATTAACATATTATACAAAATTTCAAGTCAAAATTTATAATGTTTCTTGTTAATTGCGAGATTTGTAGATGTTCTATTATTAATTAAGGATTATAAATTACAACAATTATTTCGTTTTTCCCTGTTCTTATATTGAAATAATGTCACAATAGAACTGCCTGCAGAATTGTGCGTTTAACCTGATTCCTGCCGCCGAATTCCACCTTCGCACGACACGCCACAAGTTAGGATATCATCCCCACCATCTGGATGTGTGGCGGTCCACCACAGTGCGGTTTTCAAGGAGCTTTCTTCCACGTACTACAAAGCTGTGGAATGAGCTTCCTTATGCGGTGTTTCCGCGACGATAAGACATGGGTACCTTCAAAAAAAACGCATACTCCTTCCTTAAAGGCCGGCAGCGCTCCTGTGATTCCTCTGGTGTTGCAAGAGATTATGGGCGGCGGTGATCACTTAACACTAGGTGACCCGTACGCTCGTTTGTCCTCCTATTCCATAAAAAAAAGAATTGTGCGTGGAAAATGTATCTCAATGAATTTATTCGGACAGCAATAAAATTTGAAATTAAAAACTGTAAGGGGGCACGAATCGCAATAAAAACTTACTACCTCTCAAGTTGGATCAAACTGTACACTCTGGCCATAATATAATTAAAAATAAACAAAATATTACATTTAGAATCTGTAATTTTTATATTTGATGATGATGTCTTTGAGTTTTCTCTTTTTGGCACCAATACATTGTACAATATCGCATATAAAAATGGAGTAGGGTGATAAAGATAACCGAATCGCTGTGATTGCATTACACAAAGTATGTTTTCAGCCAAATGCTATTTTTAAAACTCTCCATACACTTGGTATTAGAAAAATGTTTGTGACAGAAAAAGATGTGGCCGTCCCTGTATTGTTCGTACGAAAAAGGTGGTCAAAGCAGTAAGGGAAAGAATTCGAACAAATCCTGTCCGAAAGTAAAAGATTTTATCTAGGGAGATGAAGATAAAACTTAGGATCAATTCACGTATTTCAAAAGATGACTTAAAACTTGCAAACTATAAGAGATGTACTAGTAATTTCTTAACTGATAATTTAAAAAAGAATAGGGTGGTAAAATCGAAACAACTACTGAAGCGGTACGCAAAGGGAGGTCACAGAAAAATTTTGTTTACGGATGAGAATTTAACTTCAATTGAACAACATTTTAACAAACAAAATGACCATATTTATGCTCAATGCTCTAAGGAAGCTTCCAAATTAGTCGACAGAGTGCAACGTGGGCACTAACCAACTTCAGTTTTTCCCGGTTTGTTATTCCATCTACTAGGCTCCGTGAAATTACTAAAATTTTTAAAGTGGATTGTGTTATATTTTATAATGAACTCCCAAATGATATTAAAATATTACCTTTTAAAAATTTAAATGTATCGTAAAAAATAAATTAACATTAAGATGTTTTTCACATTATAATAGGCCTTAGGGCCTATTATAATGTGAAAGATTATTTGAAAGATAAAGATAGTTGGAATTAATGTTCTAAATTTTGTAAATGAATATTGTTATACTCATTTTAATGCTATTGTAACTTCTGTACTTCATCCTGACTTGCGCTAAATAACTTATAAAGTTTAACAGTGAATAAAGATTTTTTTGACTTTGACTCAGTGATGGTTTGATGGGGTATTGATTGAACCTATGAAGGGGTGACTGAGCCATACTTTTGTGAAAAAGGTATCAAAACATCGGCATATAAAAGTGTATCAAGATACCATTCTTGAGAAGGTAGTGAACCCCTTAAAAACACCATGTTCAATAACCAAGAATGGTCCTTCCAGCAAGACTCGGTACCGGGTCATAAAGTTCGGTCTACGCAGTCTTACTTGGACACGAACGTTTAGGACTTCATCAGAGCTGAAGACTGGCCGTCGGCTAGTCCCGATCTTAATCCGCTGGATTATGTTGTATGCTCAGTTTCAAAGAGTACGGCTTGCTTATACTGCCACGATAATTTGGAGTCCCTAAAACAATTCGTACGATTGACAGTGAAGAATTTACCCATGGAAAGAGTGCGTGCTTCTATTGATAACTGGCCTCAACGTTTAAAGGACTGTATTGCAGCCAATGGAGACCACTTCGAATAAGCTTTTTATATTTTAAATTGTTTTATATTTATGTATTAAACTAACACACTATAAAAGCAATAAATGTTATTTGCAATACAAATTCTTTATCTTTGTTTCAGTATTTGTGGCAAGACGTTATAATGTCTGTATATATATACGCCTGGTATACCTAGTAAGTAAGTAGTAGTAAGGACCTTCGTGCGGTATTAAAAAAGGCGTAAAAAGGCATCTTTCAATTTAAATAAACCGTGATATTAAAATAAAAAGATATTTGTTATTAATAGTTTTGTTGACAATTTAAAAGTATTCCAAGTTCAAGTAAAACACAAACATGTTTATATTGTGTGGCATTCAGCGTCAGTTGATTAATCTTTGAGCGACACTTGAACTTGACTTTCAATAATTACTGTTACGAACTACGCGGTGGCACGTAATACATACTCTTACGTAAGATAGATAGACATAATGAAAGTTAGTATTATCTTTTATTAACGCGAGTGTTACACATTTCAATGAAACACTTTTAAAGGATTAAAACGCGTGTTATTGTAACTTTAATTTTAAGTTACATTTTTAGTATTATTTTAGTTAACCCGACGTTTCATGACCTTTCCTGATCTCGTTTCCAGGGGGACTGTAACTAACGTTTACGCAAAATCTAATGTAAAAACACATTTACAATTACACGCGTTTTAATCGTTTATAAGTGTTTTATTTAAAAATGATACTTTGTAATTTTTTAACTGATATTCCTCACTTTACACACAGGGCTTTAAGTAAACAATTTTAATTTGTACCAAAAATTCGAACCCGCGTCTCTCGAGTTACCTAAAGTGAGCCTTATTAGATCGTTCTTATGGCCATAAGCCGAACACACGCGTTTAAATAATATTACACACTAGTGCTTAAAAGAATTATCCCTACAAAGTTAAGTTAGTACATAACTGCAAATTATATGAGAGTAAACAGAGTCTTTCCAATTTAACCGGGTTATACAGTTTTTTTTGTAACAACGAGGTTTTATGCCGCTGAAAATCCATTTACATTTTTGGAATAAATAAATGTGTTCCAAATAAAGACGAAAAATCTATATTATTATCAAATTATTTATAATTTACAATAATTTGTTTTAAAATATATGCATTTTATCTCTATAATTATAATTTTGAAGTAGGCTGTATGGCTATATACGTAATAAATCACCTTACACTGAGCGCGTGCAAAAAAAAAACGTGCGCGCCATTTCCAAATAATATTCATATTTTGTTTGTATCGCATTTGTTGCTGCGTACTAATGTTTGTTTTTTCCTCGTGAGTCGTGAGCAACTTACTCACTAGACACTCGGCTGATTTACGCCCTCGCATGCGGCTCGGGCTGCAACCCACAGCCTCATGTATATATATAGTGAGCAACTTAGCTACCTTGTATCATTACATACTATTACAGTTTGGCTTAGGTTAGGTTGGCTGTTAGTTTTTGTTACCAGATGATGATGATGAGATGGCGGATGAGGGAGATTGCAGTTCCGTATTGTCCCTATGAACTGAGGGAGAAGGGCGAGATCCATTCAGAATGATGTGACTTTCACCTGAAGTAGATGAGATTCAGTTAACTTCACTGATCTCACTCATATTCTGTTAATAGTTAAAAGGCATAAATGGCATTTATTTTCTCAACATTGATTCCTTTAGAATTATTATTGATGTCATATCTAATATAGATACCGCTTGGAAACAAATGACGCTCTGAGAGAGGAGAAGCGCCGCGAGGAACTCTCTTTCGTGTTTTGCAATATTTTAAATAAAACATACAATATTGTACTATCGTATTGTATATATTGCTATTGCTATAAAATAAATCAAAATCTAGTCCCAGGCTGTCCGATCACTTAGATATTCAGCTGTGGAGTAGTAAGATTTAAGACAGAGCCATTTCTCACTTAAGCATTTAAATTTATTTATAGATAATTAACAGTGGCTAGGACTTTATCATAAAAGTGTATACATTTCAATGTAATGAATGTAAAATGTAAACATCTTGAATATTATTTGCAGCCACTATATTGGAATTCTACCAGCCATGTTTCTAATATCAAAGCTAAAATTTGCTATGTGAGCTTTTTAAACGATATCTGTAGTCGTTAACTCCATAATTTTTTCATCAGATCTTATCTTATGAGATTATTAAAAGCACTAGGCAAATGTAATCTTCATAAAATAGAATTAGCAGTTTTTAAGAGGCATATTATTTTTATACCAGACATTTATCGCGTGGCAAAGGTGTAAGCGTATACAGCCAAGTAATGTGTAACCTATTTTTGGCGGAAAGAAATTAATGCGTAGTTTAAATACAATATAATATAAGAATCTGAATTATACGTTTTTCATATGCTTCTTTGTTACTTATCAGGTGCTTAAAAAGCACCACTTTTGCTAATAAATAATTAATATGTAGCCTAGAAATTATACAAATCACTTTTTCACATAAATTGTTCACAAAATCAAGAGAGCAAAGCTCGTGTATTGTGTTTCCATAAAAGTAAATAAGTCTTAAGAAATAAAAAATATATTTATACGAAAATAATAAGAGACCATAAGCATAGCGGAATAACAATTTAAAATATTATATATGTATAAAGAAGTATATCAGCGTTCTAAAATTCCAAATAATCGATATGTAGTTCTACTACTACTAAAATAGCCCTATTTTTAGTGGGAATTTTCCCTGGGAAAGATAAAGATTTATTAGATACGTGACGAGTTCGACAGATTGGGTATAGCTACAATATTATTACAGCTGGGTAGAGATCTCATCGTAACCTGTTGATTTTGTATCTCTTAATGATTTTAGTGCAACAGCTACTTCATCGTGAGTGCATAGCATCAGATAAATAGAATTATTTACTGATTTAACTTGTTTATAACAAATGTCAGTGTGAGTATTATTATAATTGGGATCTGTCACATTCGCAAATATCTTATTATTAAAGAGGTCAACATTTTCTTGAGGGTCATTTATTGTAATTTCTTCGTATTTTAATTTATCGATGTCAGCGGAGAGAAATATATTGTCACTTTTGTTTTTGATGAGGACCCAAACAGCCTTACACTTATTTGATTATAATTTATTATGGTGGGTTTTTACAAGCAAATGCATTAAAAATGTTTTTTTATAATAAAAACGGAACGAGTGTTAAACAGAAATATCATCACTATTAATTAATCGTTGTTATTTCAACCATTACGCAACGCAATTAACATATTATTTTAAATTAAGTGGCTAGATCTATTTAATAATTAAACGAATTAATTATAGCATAAGTAAATATTTTGCACTAACTACATACGTTAATATGGCGATATTAAACATATTTAATAGATTATTTTGAGATATTTTTCTTGTGTGTACGTAGTGTGGTAGTTGTGGGTTAGGACATCTACGTTTCGATCAAGTGCATCATGCATATCTTTAAATGGGAAAAGAATTTGAGACGGTAGAAATTGGTGGTAAAAAAAGGTGGATTTTATAAAACGCGTAATGAAACGACAAATTTAATGTATTTATTTATAGTTTGTTAGAGAATGAGATAAAAAGCGTTTCTATAAGTTACCTTATCCCTCGTCTCCTCTTTGTACTGTAGTTCGTAGCGTCCCCAGTCCCCCCTACCCTACATGCCTTTGCACGTACATTTCTCCCACCGCGACAAGTCTACTCTCTACTTGAAATATATCAAGAAAAGAGGGGAGAGAGAGAAATTTGGTCTAGTTATGACAACAGCATCCATGAGAAAACCATAAATTTGCATTAAGTATGTGCGTGACAGATTTACGAGTAACTCAATATCGCGCCAACCGATTTCGTTAATTCTTTTTTTATTGGATAGGATACACTTCAAAGGTAGTTTGGTGAGAGTTGGTTAGGTTCTCATTTTGGGGTCCATGACAAAGCAACGGAACTCATCAATTCTTAGCAGCAAATTAGCGATACTGGGCCGAATCTTTTTATGTTATCCGATTTTTTAGTTACCTACTCAAATTAATCAATAATATTGAAAAAAAAATGAATACCATAACACTAAATTATTATCCTTTTTACATTTATAAATATATTTGATTTATTGTAATCCATATTACTGCTGCTACGAAATAACATGTATGAATTCTCTATGAAACGCTTTTTGATGGGCTTAAATTTTCCGAACATTTACGATAAATTTATATTTTTTACACCATCGGAAAGCAGAGATTACGACGAACACAAAAAAAGGCCAATTTTTTGAAAAAAAGGTGATATTTTGACGGGTGAATTTTCAATTAAAAATAAGGCTTCTTTTTCAATATTTGAGTGAAAATAAGGTGAAAAAAGAAATATATCAATTCTAATAAATTACAGTATATTTAAGACATAAGAAGGTAAATTTTCACCAAATTTCGCGAAAAACAGATTAATTTTGGAAAAGATAAAAATTAAAAATCAAAAAACTTGGTTTTTTAATATTTTTCATAGCATTATTGTGTTTCGGTCTGAAGGGCACCGTAGACAGTGAAATAACTGGCCAAATGAGACTTACCATCTTAAGTCTCATGGTGATGAGGGCAATTGTAGTGCCGCTCATAATTTTTGGGCACTGCATTGTAATGGGCAGGGCGAATCTATCTACCACCAGCTAAACGTCCTCTCGTCCCTTATTGTCATAAAAAAACGTGATCTGACACATAAATTTTCATCAAGGCTGTTCAAGCCGTTCATGAGTTATAAAAGAACAAAGAAGAAATTTCAATAATCTTAGAATTTGTGTCATTTATATTTGCCAGCTAAAATCAAAATAACAGACAAATTTATAAAGCAATAAGTAGAGGAGAAATCACTGGTACTTTAAAATCAACATTAAGAATACCTTATTTTATACTATTTCTTAAACTTATACAACATAATATGTATGTGTCTCTACTTATCATTACCATGGTTCATTTATAATTAATAGTAATGTGAGTGTATAATGAACAAATGCAGAATAATGGACGGATGTGCGAACCGGTTAAGTGTGGGCCGAGTTCACGCTTGGGGTGTTCCGTACATAAAAAAGGCATGAGGCTGTGTTGTCGACACCTCCGTGTGTTTTGCGTGTTATATCTGTGACGTGATAATTACTAAGATTTTTATATTTTGTTGTTGATTGGAAGATTTTTTATATAACAGAGAGCAAACGCTTTTTCTTTCTCTCTTTCTTTTTTCCTGCACGTGATGGGTGGTGAGGTGAGTGGGGAGTGGTGAGACAACCGCCCATGGACATCCACAACACCAGGAGGTCAAGAGATGCGTAGCCGGCCTATAAGTAGGGAGTATGTTCTATTCTTGAAGGTCCCTAAGTAGTATCGGTTCGGAAAAACAGCAGCCGGTAATTATGATTCTACAAAGTGTCTGTGCGAGGAAATAAATACGGGACACCAGCATTTATGGGTTTAACAACCTTGATGCTTCGATCGGCCAAAAGCTAGTGACTCAATAAATCAATCGATCAATCAATGGCACAATTTCTCGGGAAGCCCATAGGATAGCAGATTTGCTATGAGCGCTTTATGCCACATCCGATCAAAGGTCTTTTTCAAACTTTGCTTTGCTTGCGCCGATTTATTGGATTATTACCACTAGAAAGCCACATTATTTGAGAGTGACATATACATTAATATTAAACCGAAAGATGAAAATACTTGGTAGTCGGATTTGCAAAATCGGTCAGAAAAAACGGTCGAATGAACACGTTACTTACGAAAGCTACCTTGACGATGAGAGATATATATATGATTGTTTTGTATGTATGCATGGAGCAGTATTAAAACACAAACTAATATTGATTCACTGGTAAATTCAGACGAAGTCGCGGGTAACAGCTAGTACAAAATACCAAAATGAGATACAACTATCACCGAGCTAGTAGCCGCACTTAAGCGTCTCGTGCATTCAGATCCCGAAAGAACATTACCAAACCGAGTGTGACAGCTCAGAGTCATTCAATCCCCATAAAATATTTTTTTACTGCTAAAATAAATAATTTTGTGTTAAATTGTGAATTATATTCGATGCATAATATTTAAAATTAATTCTGCTTGTTGTAAAAAGCTATGGGGCAATGCTGCCGATATCAGTACTATCTTTCTGCTGCAGAAGAGGGCTATTCGCGCTTTTTATAACCTAGTGAATTTGCTAGAAACTGTCATAAACATAATGTTACCCAGGAACAAACATAAACTTATAATGCCTACTACTCGACTAAGTCGAGTTAGTAAGTCTTTTGTGGGGAATTCTTTATGCTTTTACAACAAGATCCTAGATAATGTTCAAATCAAATGTATTACGAAATTCAAATCAATTGTTAAAAAACGTTTGTGTGGTAAAGGTTACTATAACATAAATTACTTTCTTAATGATACCACTGATTGCGAATTAAGCGACCACCCACAGGCTATTAAATAATTAATTTTTTTGTACGATTTTAGATTGTAACCATATTTTTTATAAAAAATGAAGATTACTGAGTTTGTTGCGCCCGTTCTTCTCAGGTCTGAGGCATACCTTTTGGAATTTCGTTTCAATAAGTCATTCTATATCCTGTTTTGAATAAAAATATTTGAATTTGAATTTGTAAAATTAAAACTCGTAAAATAACCGTTTTCTTAAATAATTGTTTACGTAACAATCACGACCGCTTCTTTATCTATCGTTACTTATCAGAGCTATACAATACACACGTAAAACACATCACACTATCCCGTATCAATCCGACCTTGCTACTGTTACCGCATTATATCATGCATCATATACACCTCGGTCTGTGCTCTGTACAATCAGTGTGACTCAACGATTGTTGACAATCACAATCATATTTAAAACTGTAACTTCAAAGAAAAGGAAAATTTTGTCGTCATACGTCATTATGTGGTCTGTTGACACCAGTTGGAGGCTCCTTTGCACAGGATGCCGGCTAGAGTATGGGTATCAATATTAACTGTACTATTCGAAATATTAAAACAGTCATGAAAGGATTAAAATATATATACGCGATAAAAAAAACAGTTGATTAGAGGTCAGCGCAACGTATTTTCAAATGCTTCTAAAAAGCGCATTATTTGAAGTTGAAATTTAGTTTACTAGAGTTATTCTGTATTGGCTGCTTGTATAAACACTTAAACATGTGACGGTGCCTATTTCTGCCGTGAAGCAGTAATGTGTAAACATTACTGTGTTTCGGTCTGAAGGGCGCCGTAGCTAGTGAAATTAAGGCAAATAAGACTTAATATCATATGTCTAAAGGTGGCACTTCATTGTAATAGATAGGGCGTATCAATTACCTTCAGCGAAACGTCCTGCTCGTCTCGTCCCTTATTTTCATAAAAAAAAGTTCCGTTTTCAGTATTATATATTATTCGTATTCATCCCTACTAATATTATAACCGTGAATGTAAGTTTGTTTGTTACGCTTTCAGGCCTACACCACTGAACCTATTTTGATACAATTGAGTACAGATATAGACTAGAGCTTGAAAAAGGACATAGGCTGCAAAAAATAAATGGAGTGGGTGAAATAGGGGATGGCAGTTTGTATGGAAATTAGTCATTATCGAAGATGATTATGAAACTTTGTATTTAGGCACTTGATAAGAAATAATTTAAAACAATAGTTCGAGCATTTTTTAAACTTTGACCTACAAGGGGATGAAATAGAGATTAAAGTTCACAGGGAAATACTTTTGAAGAGATTGTCCACAATGACAAGGGATATGACAAGAAGAGCGCTGCCAGCAGCGGAAAGAGCATTTTGTATGTGTATTATTTTAAAAGTATCCTAAGAGATAAAAAAAATAGCCCAAAGGAACTATTTAACGCGGACGAAGTCGCGGGTAAAAGCTAGTAAAAGAGTGTACGGTCGAGGAACTCCCAATAGTAAAATGGAGGTATAAAACCTGATCCAATTGGCCATAAAGATGATTTTTCTTGTGAACGAGTATATCGGAAAATGATTTTATTATTCTTAATTTAGCGTATTTTAATTTGTGTTCTCTGTGCCATTTTTCCTCATTCCGTTCTTTCGACTACAAATGCAGCTTTTGCAAAATTCAATGATATTTTAAATATAATCTTACTCAACATCACATACCTGCGTATGAAATATGTAGATAAAGCATCAAAATATTAATAATTCATACATTAAGATAAGACTTTTTGGGTATTCTATACATTTTATAACACCGGATGTACACAATGACGGTAGCACATAATTTGAAACTGTTCTCAAATCAACATTCTTCGTTTTACATAATGTTGATATGCCGATAGCAGAACATACATTGCATACATAGATTGCTTGTAACTAATTCTAGTAGGCTTCATAAGATACATAATAGCTTTAAGGGTAAATGTACACACTTCTATAATAAAGTCCCAGCCACTGTTCAGGCATTATCTATAAATAAATTTAAATGTTTTATAAAAAAATGGCTCTGTCGTTAATCCTATTACTCCACTGCTGAATATCTAAATGATCGGACAGCCTGGGACTAGATTGTGATTATTTTATAGCGATAGAAATGACTGTACAATATTGTATATTATTATTGAAAAGAGCGCAAAAAAAGAATGCTGGGAGAGTTTCTTTCGCCGCTTCTTCTCTCTCAGAGCGCCATTTGTTTCCGAAGCGGTATTAGTATCTAGTAGTTATTAGAAATGACATCAAAAAGAATTGTAAAGGAATCAATTTTGAGAAAATTAACGCCTTTTATGCCTTTTTACAAAATATCTTAAATTTACAATAACAATAAGCACCTAGTAACAAACAACGTAGTTCACCGATGCATATAGCAGTTATTATGGCTGTGTATCTATGAACCAAACGCATTATTTTGAAGTCATGTATACGCAGATCCGGCTACGGTTAGTTAATTGACAGTTAAGTCAATGCCTTTTGATTTGTCCCTACTGAAGCCTTAATAGTTGTAATCAATATGATTTTAGCAACATTTGACAGCACCTAACAACACAACAGCAATACAATAGAAACACGAAACACTTAGAAAAATGATAAAAGACACATTTACAAACTCGGAGCTTTAGTTTATTTTCGAATTAGTTGTCATAATGAAACTCTGGGTGCGATTTCGAAGGAAGCGTCAACAATATATGTCGTTGACAGAGACAGTGGACGTATACTGGTGTCGCCTGGCGACAACCAAACTACCGGTTTATATTAATTTAGTATTTTCTTTGATTAAAGCGAGTGTTACACATTTAAATAAAACACTTTTAGAGGATTAAAACTCGTGTTTTTACAATAGATTTTTGCATAGAAGATACTATTTTAATTTTATTTTAGTTAACGCGACGTTTCAAGACCTTTCCAGATCTTGGTTTCGGGGGTCCCCCTGTAAATTTTACGCAAAAAACGAATGTAAGAGAACTGTTACAATTACACGCGTTTTAATCCTTTAAAAGTGTTTTATTTAAATTATATTAATTTACAGTATGTGAGCTCGAACGTAGGTCGCGACAAGTGTCGCGCTACAAATGCTTTCAATGTACCCACGCGACGGCAACACCGTCGAATCCAAATCTGTAGTTTCGCATCACTTATCTGTCTCCGATTAGGAAGTAACTTAATAAAAATAATTTAAAAAAGTAAAATTTCAATTTCTTCATCTTTTCTTAGATGTTTTTCTAATAAGTAAAAACCTTCCATGTGTGTCATTTGAAAATTGATTTATGTCTTTTTTTCTTATTCGACATTCTTAACTCAGACGACCGACTTCTCTGAATCCAATAACGACAAACAAGAGACAGTATCGCTGTCTTCAAAACGGTACCTTTAATATTTAAATTAAACGATATGTTTTAGTACACTCTCAAGAGACGCGAAAAGACACCTTTGTCATAAATTAAAGTAAAAAGTGCGTTAAGTTTAACAATCCAACAAACTTGAAGGTAGTCATCATGTGAACATTAGTAGAGGCCATTTCATGATTCTATAATCTAGATGAATGGGAAGTACCCGTCTAGGATTTGAATTATCTGCAAGGTCTTAAAATAGTATTATTATTATCTTTTTGTTGGGTTGATCTAGAAGCTTGATTTGTTACATCTACAAGGAGGCGCAGTATTTGATCTTAATTTCAACTTGGTACTTGGAAAAAAGGCTTTTGGCATACCGATGGACGGAAAACCAGGTGATATTTTCTGACCTAGATAAACGGTTTTTTTTTTAAGTTGAGAGCCCTTAAAGCTATTACCACCATTCCATAGAAAAATAGGCAAAATAAGATTTGGAAAGTGAAATATATGAATTATGAAGTATGTTCCTTCATAGATACAATATTGTCAGAATGGAGACCAAAAAACACTAAGAAGAAAGGCATTTTATTTCTATCAGAAAAATCGAAATTAAAGACCATGAGACCCCATATACTATCAACAGCTACAAAATTCTACTAAAACCTGTTTTGTGTCTAAAAGAAGTATATTTAAGCCTTTTTGTAATAACACTGTCGTTGTTATTCAAATCATTTTTTTGCCATTTATGGTTAACAGATTTCTAAAAGAAGAAAATAACAAGCAAGGCAGTCGAAACAGAAGAATAATAAAGGTCTTATTCCCACTGCGATCGAACAAAACTACTTAAAGTAACACCATTTAAATAATAATATATTGCAAAAAAAACTATACAATGTGTGAGTGTAAATTTCGGTGTGAAATCCGCATTCAAATTGCTTGAATCTAACCTGAGATATTCGTCATAAACAAATAGACAAGCCGACAAAGAAACCGAAATTCAAAAATGCTGCCCTAGATACTTCACATCATCTGCCCTGTCCATCTCCACTCAAGATGGTCTATTTTCGATAGCACGACATATTTCAGTTAAATTGTTTCTTAACAGATATGTCTGTAATCTGTCGGGATATGGATTTTGTCGCTTATATATATCCGCAAGTGCGTACAGCGCCCTATTAATTTCGTGTCACAGAAGTCTGCGAGACAAAACCACGCGAATAAAATTCGCTATGTGTACGAGGCCTTAAGTTAATGTATGCGCAGGTATTTCCGAGTATGTAACGGATGGGCCATTTATCACGCTGATAAGAAAATGTTTTGTTTATGGCCGATCAAAATTTGATTTTATTAAGGATTAAGATGTTTGATAATAAAACAATAATTTCAAATTAAATTTTTAAACAAAATTTATGAATGATGCGGGACTCGATTTTTGTTTAGAATTGAAAGATCGACATCTCAAATCAATTTCAAAAAAATGCAAATTTTGGGGTTGAGCAGGTTATCAACTATAAAGCAGATCCTATAGATGAAGCTTCAACCTGAGAGTTGAACAAGACATACCAAGATTTATGAACGTTATATCGCTCGAACGGTTGGTTCGGATGGAACCCGAGAGGTCGCGGGTTCGAGTCGTTCATAAATTTTGTTTAAAATTTAATTTTTTAATTAACCCCAGAAGTGATCATTTCTGAATGATTTTATAATATGATAAAATTAAATGATAAGGATATCGTGTTTGTTTAAACAGCTTCTAAATTGCCGCTTTATCCGACACTTCATCAACAAATATCATGAATTTATACAAAAACTTATACAATAAAACGATCCTCGAGAACCAGTCTAGTCATTGGTGAAAACTGCCTAAAAATAGGTGCAGGAGTTTTTAGGGTTACGTAGGCAAATAACGGACCCCCCCCCCCCGTAACTTCTAAAGTAAGAGAATGATAAAACTAAATAAAATAGATGATGTACATTACCGATCGAAGTTACAACGAACTACAAGAAATTTTACATTCTGTTACTTGCTGTGCTACGGAAACCTTCATGGGCGAGCCCGACTCACTTTTTTGAGTTTATCGCGAACAGACAGACAGACAGACGCGGCGGAGGACTTTATTTTATAATATGTGGTGATATTATGGAAATATTACATATATATCATACAGGTGAAAACATACAGCACAGCACAGACATATTAGCTATTGAATGTAACCCTTCTAACTTGCGAACAAACAAACAAACAATAATTTTATTGATGTTGTAAAAAATCTTAAAAGGTGAAAATGATCACTCACCCACCAAGGCTCTTCCTCGTTACCTCTTCAGGTGATTTTATAGCATTAATAAAATGCCAAGCGTAACATGTGTTTACGTAGTTGTCATCACGAAAATATGTTTCACGATAAACCACTTCTACTATAAGTGCTTCTTTGCACAGGACGCCAACTAGATGGGTTATTGTTTCCGTTTACATGACGCGTAACTATTGAAATTAACGGGCTCATAAGACTATGTTAAGTCTTATGAGTTATGTTATGAGTTACTTATGTTAGATCTTATTAAGTATAATGATCTAATGTCTCAGAACTGGGACGCCAGATAGATGGGTTATTGTTTCCGTTTACATGACGCGTAACTATTGAAATTACCGGGCTCATAAGACTTAACATCGAATGTCTCAGAACTGGGACGCCAGATAGATGGGTTATTGTTTCCGTTTACATGACGCGTAACTATTGAAATTACCGGGCTCATAAGACTTAACATCGAATGTCTCAGAACTGGGACGCCAGATAGATGGGTTATTGTTTCGGTTCGAAAGACGTGGCAACGAGTGAAATTACCGTGCTTATGAGACATGACATCTTATGTCCCAAGGTTAGATCTATAGAGCGTACTTTGCTCAGACTTCACTCACGTAAAACTCAGCTGAGTTCAAGCTTAGCGCAAAGTTTTGACTACATCGTTTTTATAGTCAATTGACAGTTGAAATTATGCAAAACCAGGTTCGCGTTTTATCACACTAAGCTAAGTTTGAACTTCTGAATAGTTGAAAGTCTGAACAAGTATAGTGCGAACTTAGTCGCTCTATAGATCTCAGTCTTAAGAAGACGAACGCAGTTGCGATGACGCGCGTAATTTTTGATTTTCAAGAATCCTGAGCAACACTGCATTGTAATGGTCAGGAACACGTGAACAATTTGCTCCTCTCATCACTTTTCATTTAAAAGATAAAACAAATTCTGAAACGAACTATCTCCCGGTTTACAGGTTTAATGTGCCGACAACACTTTTGAGATATCCATGGTATGAAGTGACCACCATTGTCCCCCACCGCCCATAATTCGAAACAAGGTATTTTCGAGAGCTCAGGAGCAGTTTGCCCTTCACTCACAAGTAGGACAATTCGAAATAGTAACCGCATCTGTTTCAGATTACTATAAAATTTAAATATTTCATTAAGATTTACTTCTGAAAGAAAGTGATTATGTAACATTATGATAATATGTAAATGACATCATTGACTATCCATGTAAGCATCGTTTAGTCGTCAGTGACGTGTTCAGATTCGGTGGAAAATCCGTGCCCTTGATTTTATTGCTTAGCGATTCCGGCATATCAATGACACCAGTATTAGAACCACATATTAATTTCCAATAAACAATTCAAATCGAGGTGACTTCAATCGACCGTGTATTATGGTGTACTGATATTACGACTCAGCATTCGCTAAAGTCCTGACATGCTATGCTGGTTCATTATATTAGGATCAAACATTTCACTCAAGATCCCTTGCTCTTCGTACTCTTGACGTATTTAATAAATTCATCCCGATCTGATTGTGGAATGAACGCCTAGCTCAACCTTTCCCAACACTTTCACATTCGTCTTTTAGAAAATTTAGTCCAGTACACCCATAACAAAACACAAGTTAATGCGTTCAACGTTAAATAGCCATGAAATACTTCAAAGCCGGCCCACATTCTAGCGCTGTACAAAGCGCAGGTCCGGCCACACATGGAGTATTGCTGTCATCTCTGGTCTGGCGCACCCCAGTATCAGCTTAGCAGTATCAGAATTGTCGGGGACCCAGTGCTCTGTGACCGGCTGGATCACTTGGCGTTGCATAAATACAACGCTTCATTGTGTGTCCTCTACCGCATTTATCATGGGGAGTGTTCTGAAGAGCTGTTTCACCTTATGCCTGCCGCCGAATTCCACCTTCGCACGACACGCCACAAGTTAGGATATCATCCCTACCATCTGGATGTGTAGCGGTCTTCCACGTTCTACAAAGCTGTGGAATGAACTTCGTTGTGCGGTGTTTCCGGAACGATACGACATGGGTACATTCGAAAAAAGCACGTCCATCTTCCTTAAAGACCGGCAACGCTCCTCTGGTGTTGCAAGAGAATGTGGGCGGCGGTGATCACTTAACACCAGGTGACCCGTTCGCTCGTTTGTCCTCCTTTTCCAAAAAAAAAATAGCCGCCCTTTGTCGAATACCCTCGATTTGAGATCACTCTTCTAACTGTCACTTGAATGAGCAATGAGACTGTCACTTGATTTAGTCATTTGAATGAGAAGGCCAAATTGGCCTCTAAAAACCTTGGTGTTCTTTATGATAATAAGGGACGAGCAGGACTTTCAGCTGATGGTAATTGTTTCGCCCTGCCCCTTACAATGCAGTGCCGCTAAGGACTCCATTGCCTTGCCGTATTACCAATAACCCTGTATATTAAATGAAATATCAAAATTTATAATATTTTTTGGAAATTACGAAATTTATAGAAGTTCAATGATTAAAATTAATATTTTTTCAAGTTGAATCAAAACATTTTAATTATTTATAGATAATGCCTGAACAGTGGCTGGGACTTTATTATAAAAAGTGTATACATTTACCCTTAAAGCTATTATGAATCTTATGAAGCCTACGAGAATTAGTTACAAGCAATCCCTTATTTCTAGTATTATAATAAGTGATTTTTGTGAACATATATTAAATTTTCATAAATGTACTGGACAAAAAACAGTCATAATATGTATAACTTTAATTTTTTTGTCATTTAAAATATAATTACGCGTTTTACAATAAATTGCAGAGACCAGTTCATCTGCAACGTAGCGAAACTCGTATTCATTGTTTTTTTTTTTTTTAATTTTCAGTGTTTTATTTTAAAAAACAACTGAATGTCAAATATATAATATTAAAAATAATTATTAAAAACCTCGTATGTAGGAGGTTCTATTTTAATCCAAAGTAGGCCAATTACATACAAAATTTCACCATCTGGATGCGTGGGGGTCAATCCTCCACAGTGCGCTTTTCAAGGCGCTTTCTTCCACGTACTACAAAGCTATGGAATGAGCTTCCTTGTATGACGTAGACGTCCATTTTTTCCAACTTTATACCGCTTACCCTCATCTTTAGTAAAAGCTGTCATTTTCAATTCAATTAATAAACAGCAACCATAAATCTGACCAGCCATAATGAACACGCAAGGACTAATTTTACTGTACATTAAAACAACATTGTAAAGTAATTATTCCCTACATTGTTGTACTTATATAAAATTATCTCTTTCATCCGTATTTACGTAACCAAGAAAAAAAAATTACGTTTGATTGAACAATCCTAGACTTACCTCTTGTTTTGATTTTGCGCCATAGTAGAAGTTGTCGAGTTAACAGGAAATCCTGAACGATGCAAGAGATATTTGTAATAATAATAAGTAATTTCTTGCAAGATTTTTATTGTTTATTTTTCTTTTACTTAGAAATGTTAGAACTCCATAAAGAGTTAAAGGGTATCTCTTGCAATATAATAGACACGATGATGATATATTTTGAATGCCTGTTCTATAATGCTAGTACACACATATTTTTTTAATTAAACTTTATTTTAGCAATACTATGTACTCTGACGTAAATTCCTGTATTTTTATCTATCTAATTTGAGCGCTAACGCTAAACGCTAACCTGTACTAATACGTAAGTATCCATCCCTACTCAGTGCTAGTACCATGAAGACCGATAATGAAGCCACACGACAACCAATGTCTTTCATCAATCTTTGCTATAATATTGACACATCACCTCTACACACAGTGAATAATATGATGGATACTAAGAAACAACTGCATAATATCCTTATAGTTACTAGCTGACCCAGCAAACGTTGTATTGCCGATATTAAAATCGCGATACAAAAGTAACTGTTGATCGTAGATGGGTGAAAATTTTAAGTTGTATGTATTTTTTAATGCTGACTCATAATCAAACAAATTTAAAAAAAAATCGTGTAGACCCTTAACATTTAGGGGGATGAAAAATAGATGTTATCCGATTCTCAGACCTACCCAATATGCACTCAAAATTTCATGAGAATCGGTCAAGCCGTTTCGGAGGAGTTCAAAGTTTAACACCATGACACGAGAATTTTATATATTAGAGATATATTTTATAGATTGCAAAGCTTTCGTACCTTCAGATTTTATATTTTTTACAGTTGACTCATTTCAACGCCTAACACACCAGAAAATGTGATCAGTATAAGACATTCACATCGCACATATGTGAATCTTATGAAGACAATACACGTTGCGGTATTCACAGAAATACCACAAAGCGAAGTTGGTGTTGTGGCCGTCATGCTCTACGCGCTATCTCTGGCAAATGTGATGATCATGTTTAAAGATAAGTTAAATACGTAGATACAGGCGAAGCGTATAAATGAAGTCCTCTGGCGATGATTCGGCCTCCAGGTAAAACATAGCCCATTATGATCCACAAACAAAATTACAGTCTATGATTTGGAAAAGACCATCTCCAGCCCCTACGAAGTTTAAGACGATTCGTGCCACCCGAAAGGTCTTGAATTCTCTTTTATGGGATATATCTCGATAATGAAACAACTGTTACGTTTGTAGTCTCTTCCATTAAAAATTTAATAGTGTTTTAATTGCCCGGTGCTGCCCGAGTTGTCATCCGCGTAGCGCTATAGAGCAAAATTTTAATTCAATTTATTTATTAGTTTTTGAGTTTAGTTACGACATACATACATAGAAACGGATAAATAGATAAAAGGGTGTCAGCATGAGCTCTCGTTGCACTCTGCTGCGACACAAATACTTAATGTTCCTTTCCATAAATCTGATAGCTATCACTCTTCTTTCACCATTAATGCCATCACTCTTTGGAATCAAATGCCGCTTACTATCCGTCAAGCACAATCATTAGCATCCTTTAAAAATCAACTAAAAAAACATTATCGGTCCTCTATTAGATAGAATCTATCTGTATGTATGTATCCACCAACATAATTCAACAATTCTGAAATGTTAATTATTGTTCCTACTTGTTACTTATTTTACTTTCTTATAAATTTATCTATATTTTAGTATAGTATATATTATGTGTGTCTATATTTTTTATACTTTTCTTACCCTTTTAATGTACTGTCTTTCTCTTTTATTGTATTACAAATGGTTGCTTGGCTCTTCCAAGTACCACTATATAGTGATAAGGCCGCCATTTGCACCGTATAATGTAATTATGTATGTTAGTAGTTAAGTTATATTTTGTTAATGTGGTGTCAAAAAAGTGTAATATATAAAATAAAAAGCTATAAGCTACCTTTATTCTTCGGTAATGTTGTAGAAAACTGGGTCAAATGTATGTCAATATTGACCAGCCTGTCGTTCGTGAAAAGTCGGCAAATCTTATGATTAACTTGTTGCGTATTCGATTTTAACTTGGTATTTTAGTTATCCTACGGCTTTGTATTTGAAATTTTAATAGGGTATGTTTCGGGTGAAGCATTTTTTTAATGTTATACATGATGATTCATTAAGTTTCACAAAATCAGTTCAATACTTGTATCGCCTATAACCACCTAATTTTTACTTTCGCACTAATGCGAATATGATGCGGAAAACATAAATTTTATTACCATTTAAATATAAAACAGCTCAAGAAGATTTTTTTTACATCCATAAAGTTTAATAAATCTTCTTCCATAATTTCAGATGGAGAACTGCCGAATAGTGCTACTGTTGGTTGTGGCGCTGCTAGGAGCGAACCCGACGACACCACAAGACTCAAATCCAATTCTATCACTCTTGCAATTCCTTCGAGAAGGCGGCAAGCTGTTAGACAATGAACCTCCTGATGTAGTCAACTTACTTTCTGAATATGATTTTATCATAGTTGGCGCCGGCAGTGCTGGCTGTGTATTGGCAAACCGACTCACAGAAATACCAGAATGGAAAGTGCTCCTGGTAGAAGCAGGTGGAAATGAAAACTTTGTAATGGACGTACCATTGGTTGCAAATTATCTTCAGTTTACCTCAGCAAACTGGAAGTATAAAACGCAACCGTCGGAAAAATACTGCGCGGGTTTTGATAATCAACAGTGCAATTGGCCACGTGGTAAGGTTGTCGGGGGTTCCAGTGTTATTAACTATATGATATACACCCGTGGGGCCCCACAAGACTACGATAATTGGAAATCTATGGGAAACGATGGTTGGGCTTGGGATGACGTACTGCCTTATTTCAAAAAAGTAGAGAATTACAATATTCCCGCGTTCGACAACCCAAAATATCACGGTCATGGAGGTTACGTTAATGTAGAACATGCTCCATTTAGGACTACGACTGTAAAATCGTGGGTAAAAGGTGCCCAAGAGATGGGTTTCAAATATAGTGATGTAAATGGAGCTAACCCATCTGGTGTTAACTTTTTACAACTCTCAATGAAGAATGGAACTCGTCATAGTTCCAGTAGAGCTTATTTACATCCAATACATAAGAGGAAGAATTTACATATGTCTAAAGCGAGTATGGTAACCAGGCTTTTATTTGATGAAACAAAAACTAAGGTGATTGGCGTGGAATTAGAAAAACGTGGCAAGAAGCATAAAATTTTAGCTAAAAATGAAGTAATTGTATCAGCCGGCGCCATCAATTCACCTCAACTTCTAATGGTATCTGGGATCGGACCAAAAGATCATTTGAATTCTATGAAAATATCTGTCATCAAGGATTTACCTGTTGGTTATAATTTGATGGATCACATAGCCGCGGGCGGAGTACAATTCATGATAGACAAAAAAAGCTTTACTTTAAGTACCGATTATGTACTCAATCATCCAGAAATAATATTTAAGTGGATGCAAAGTCATAAGGGCCCTTTGTCAGTACCGGGCGGTTGTGAAGCTCTTGTATTTATGGATTTGAAAGACAAATTTAACGTGACAGCATGGCCTGATATGGAATTACTGTTCATTGGGGGTGGGTTAAATTCTGACCCGCTTTTGCCCAAGAATTTTGGATTCACTGATGATATTTTTCAAGACACATATGGACCACTTGGAAATAATAACTTGTTCATGATTTTTCCGATGCTAATGCGACCAAAATCTAAAGGTAGGATATTCCTTCAAAGCAGGAATCCTATGACCCACCCTATTATTGTTCCAAACTATTTTGATTATCCGGAAGATTTAGAGAAAATAGTAGAGGGCATTAAAACGGCCATCAAGATTTCTGAACAAAGATCTATGAGAAAAATTGGAACAAAAATATATGATGTCCCGATAGAGGAATGTCTGAAGTATGGTACGTTTGGTAGCGACGCATACTTTGCTTGTCAAGCACAAATGTTTACATTTACGATATATCATCAGAGTGGAACATGCAAGATGGGTGTTGAAAATGATCCTACAGCCGTTGTTGATGCTCGGTTAAAAGTGCACGGAATTTCCAAGTTGAGAGTAATAGATGCCAGCATAATGCCCGAAATAGTTTCCAGTCATACTAACGCTCCCGTGTTCATGATAGCAGAGAAAGGCGCCGACATGATCAAGGAAGATTGGGGTCGCAAAACGTAGACATTAACTATCCTAGAGTAATCTAACTGTGATATTCAAATTAGTTTTTATTTTTTATATAATTAGCCAGCCTTATATAATTCACAACGTCTTTTACTGTGTCTAAATGAACGAAATAAAAAATAAGATTTACAAAGGATATAATTACAATTGTGTTAATTAGTACAATGGAAATTTTTTCCTCCAAGTGATCATCAATTGTATCGTACTCTTAAGTATATACAATTAAAATAATTGTCCCATTTAAACACTGACTTGTATAAATAATATGGTAGAGGTCAGAGCATTTACATAATAATCGATACACACACGTGTATATTATCTTCATCTATCGTTTTGATAAATAAAAAGTATTAAAATTTTTGAATTTAAACCATTGACGACCTAGTAGATCTATATTGGTTCAGTGAAAAGTTAAAGTATTTACTAAACAAAAATAAGAAAAATATCAATAGATTTTTATAACTTGATAGAACACATATTGTGTAAGTGTAAAAATTTGTTGAACATTAATACTTTCGTAAGTATAGGTAATAGCAATAATAATATAATGAGAATTGCTAACTGGAAATTTCTACACTAGTTTTTAATAATAACTGAATGAAAATAGTGTCCTTGTACAAAACATGTTGGTATTTTTACCAACAATAACAGTATGTTAATTCATCCATGGTATCCCGTTATACAATTCCTTTGATTTATGTTAATAAGTTGACTTAGCATTTTCTTTTCACTAACACAAGTGTTCAGGGGGACTGAAATTGTGAGCCTGCAAAGGTCACAAAAAATCGATATTCAAACAATTACATCACCCGCTTATTTGTAAAATAAATGAGTTTTAACGAATGCACTTTTCGAGAAGGTATCTACACCTATGCCTACATGTTATAGTAAAACTTCGAAGCTCTGTCGCTTCAATTTTAACGTGTCAGTATATTTAATTTCAGCGTTTGACCGTCCAAGTCGGTCTTTCCCAGTATTAGATATAAATTAGAAGATAGAAACATGCGATCGCAGCTTCAAAGTTTGACTAACATCTAATACATAAAAATAAATCGCTGTAATGTATGTATTCTTTATTTGTTTTGTCAGGACATTGTATACGAGTAAAATTTGTATAGAAAAAACTTAGTCTCTATCTGTGGGAAATTTCTTAAATTTTCCATTGAACGATATTAAAACTTTAGACTTCTCATATTATTATTCAATTGTATGTAAAAACACATTTTAATTCTTATATGATTAAATGTACATGAATGAATGAATGTTTAGTACTTAATCTATTGTTCACAGTGGTATTCAATAAAAATATTCGAACATTGTTTTATTTGGTCTTTTATGTACTTAAACAAACATGGTCACCTTTCGAATGAAACAGAGACGAGCACGCAAGTTACCTAATAGCAGGTTACTTCATGGATTGAGGAGTACTCATATGGTGGAGGCAGCGAGTGATACATCACCATTTTTTTGGATACACAACTATCATAGTAAGAAAAAACACTTATTGTAGAATCTCTTCGTTGTGCCCAGCCGCCAAATTCCACCTTCGGATGACACGCCACTAACTTGAATAGCTGGATCTCTACATTGCCATTTTCAAGGAATTTTCTGCCACCTACAACAAAACTATGGTAACTTCCGACATGGATGCCTTCAAACACGCATACACATTCTAAAAGGCCGGCAACACTCCCAATAAAAATAACCATAATTTGTTAAGAATATTTTTATCAGGAATGGATAAAATATCAAGTTAAAATTTACATCTAATACTAATGTCTACATTCCCATCAAATCAATCATCAAATTAAGACGTCATTGTGATTAGATTACCAATGTTATAGAGTATGCGGTGCAGAGTGGTTGTGCACTAAAGAAAGTTTTTAGAGAACCGATGAGACGAACGTCACACATCCAGATGGTAAGAATGGTACCATAGTTGCTGGAAATGTATTTGTATAGTTGTTCAACAAAACCGAAATCAAATAATATAACTCACGGCAACATTAACAAAGTTGAGGTTATATTGTGATGTCATGCATAAATAATAGTAATTACAATTAGGGTTTTTACTAACCACCGGTTTCTTGTCAGCGAATTAAATCTCATCAACTTCTAGCTGCAAATCAATGACAGTATTAGGAACTGGCCATCCTTGGGGTAATCCGCAAGACGTGTCAGCCCAGTCACGATTTTCGAACTAGATAAACTTGTTCATCTTTTAACTTTAGCCACTTTTAATGGGACATGTAGGGCTAACGAGAGGGTCTCCCGATCTTATTAAAATGTTTACGTTTATGCTAGAATTTGGCGGCTGGAATTATATGTATAATATTTATTGTGATCATAGCTGTGCTAGATGCTAAAGAAGACTAACAATTCAGCGACGAACCGATGCAGCATTCATGGAGTACTAGATTACCAGACCAGAAGATCTGACTGCGTTGTACTTGGTCAAATGGCTCGAGTCATACCTTGGATACACTAGACCAGAGAATGGAGCAGTAAATGAAAAAAACTGGCATTTGAGAAACCGAAATTTTTGTGAATATTCAGTAAAGCCTAAAATAAACAACGGTTATTTGTATCACACAAAAATATTGCTGTTTAAGCTATAAAGGCGCAAATTTTCCTCGTCATTAATTTGAACTTATATAAGCTACATTGAAAAGATTCAAATAGAATCTAAAAACAAAAACACATGTATACAGGTGAGAAAGTATCGATTTAAAAAATTGTGCCCTACATAGTCACTCTCCTACTTTGATTCTGACGGATTGGAAATTTAAAAAATTGATTTTGTGTGCACCCCTACACAGAATTTCTATTTACTATGAATAACTTTGAAAGTACAGCAAGGACATAATACGTGGGTAACACTGAAAATGTTTAGAACTGACCCTTTAGAAACATTGCTAAAGAAAACCTATTTATGAATTTCAATTTTAGAGAATCGCTATTATGACAGTGGCCTCACAATACCTTTACGAGAATTTGATGTTTGTAAAAAAGAATAAAAATAAGTTCACAAAACTAAGTGACTTACATAGTATTAATACTAGAAATAAGGGTAGACTTGCCATGCCTGCCACAAAACTCCATAAAGTCAGTAATTCTTTTAGGTGTCAGTGTGTTCGCTTCTATAATAAACTCCCCGAACATATAGCAAATATGTCTATAAACAAATTCAAAGCCTTCACAAAAAGTAAATTAAGCAGCAAAGGCTATTACAATATCCAAGATTATTTAAATGATAAAGCAGCCTGGAATTGAATTGATCTACTTAAGTGTGATTTGTTTTATGTGATTTTAATTTTTTGATGTTATTTATGTTACTTACTTGATTTGTTTGATTTTAATTTTATCTGTTTGATATTGACTGAACTTAAGCCATTGTAAATCAATGTTATGAGTTCAATAAACGTTTTGATTTGATTTTGAACTCTTTGGAACCTAATGTAGTAAATTGCATTCTTTTTTTCATTTGTTTTTGTGAATTGGCGGCAAATCTAAAACTCTTGTTACACGTGAAAATGAACCAACGCGAGAAAATTTTCGGTCAATGATTTATTATGACTTTCGTTGTGAGCTTACTCAACAACAAAGCTATGATAGGCTGCGATTAGCATTTCTTAATGAAGCCGCATCTCGTACCACAATTTACAATTGGTTTAACGTATAAGTTTCAGTTTCGTGGACGTAGCAATCTCAATGATGGTCCGCGTGAAGGACGTCCTTAAACAGCGACTACTGAAGATAACATCAGTGCTGTGCAACACATGATAGAGGAAGATAAGAGAGTGACCTATCAGCAGATACGGGCAAAAGCCTAGGCATTAGTATGAGTCAAGTTCAAAAAATATTAGACGAACATTTAGGTGTCAGGAAGCTTTGTACCAGATGGATTCCCCATACTTTAACCGACGACCAGAAACACCTTCGCATGGACTGGTGTCGCCAAATGTTAGATAAGTTCAACGGCTGTGACTCAAATGCTGTATTTGACATCATCACACGTGATGAAAGCTAAAGACAATCAGCTCAGTGGGTGTTTCCTTTCGAGGATCGGCCAACTAAGGTAAAGAAAGAAAGAAGTCAAGGAAAAAAGATGATTTCCTCATTCTTTGGTCGGAAAGGTCATTTAGCGACAGTTGTTCTAGAAGATGGAAGGACAGTTACTGCAGACTGGTATGTAAATCGCTGTTTGTCTGTTGTCTTGGAAAAAATTCGACAGCAGCGCCCTCGAATCAGGATCCTCCTTCACCACGACAATGCTTCAGCGCACTCCGCAAAACGGACTGTTGAATATTTGACTATAGCAGGTGTCGAGATAATGAGCCATCCGCCATACAGTTCTGACCTGGCGCCCTGCGAATTTTATTTATTCCCAAGAACTAAAGATAAAATTCGAGGTATTCGCTTTACGAGCCATGAAGATGCGGTGAAAGCGTACGAAAATACCATAGAAGAGACCCGTAAGGAAGAATGGACCCACTGCTTTTCTCAGTGGTTCCATCGAATGCGACGATGTGTAGAGAGGAACGGAGATAACTTCGAAAAACAATAAAAGTATTGGCACCTTTCATTTTCTAAACATTTTCAGTGTTACCTAGGTATTATGATCTAAAATATAGATGCCTGTAGTTCATACTTATTCCGGATGTTTTTTAATAATATAATTCAATTCAGGTTTTTCACAAAATCTTACTTAATAAAAAAGCATACTACTCATTAAAAGATTTTCTTGACGATAAAATAGTAAATAATAAAAATTAACTTCGACTGAACATTTCAAATTAATGGATAAAAAAATATGTTTTCGTGTTGATTTAAAATAATATCAATCACAAGTCTAGTACGTTTTTTTTTATTGTTTATAATGTTTTATTAAAATCTAAATGTTGTGGTTAGAGTTTATGCAGATTTAATGTACCTAATAATAATTTGGCATAAATGCAACGCAAGCAAATAAGGCTTCATGGGCCAGGTGCGAGCAATGATAGAGAGTCCGATAAAATCATCCACGCAGCTCCTTGCTTTTCCGTACGTAGCAATCCTGAGTGTTTAGTAGGCACCGATTTTCGGGAGTTCTCAACACAACACGTTCTAATCATCTGCAAGACTGCATCAGTCTCGTGCCAGATTTTGGCGAGACAATACGTCCTGAGGATGCCTCGTGTAGAGGCGAAACACGTGTCGAATTGTTTAAAAACGGAAATGGCGGAATTAACACTAAAGAAAACTTAAATCATTTGTATAATTATGGATTTCCGCAAAGTAACGCCTACTTCAATAAAACGTTCTATATTATTCGAACGAACGTATTCGAACTTTGTTTTATTTGGTTTTTCCTGTAATGAACCAGAGAATAGCACGCAGGCTACCTAATAGTGATCCCCGCTCATGGATTGAGGAGTATATCGGCAGATCGGCTTCGGAAAAAGTGCTTAGTACCTCCGGTCTTCGCGAGTTCTCTTTAGAGAGCTACGATATCTGAATGCATTGCTAATTCATTAAAAATTTAAAATATTCCCAGAGATTATTCACCTCAAGGTTTTGTATGTTATTGGCACGAAGAAATCCACGACCAACACGTTTGTTTGGGTTTTGATTATAAACCTTAAGATGGATCGTATATCGTGTAATGATACTTCATTGGTAGTTTTTTATAGAAGAGAACTAACGAGCGCACCGATCATATAATGTTAAGTGATCATCGCCGCCCACTCTCCTGCGCCACCCGAGGAATTACAGTAGAGTGGCCGGCTTTTTAATTCCCGGACCAAGGTATGAACAGTTCAGAGTGTCAAGTTCGGCCATCTTAGGCTGAGATCTATACAGCGTAATTAGACTTTGCTCAGACTTTATTTACGTACAACTTAGCTGAGTGCAAGATAATTGTAATCTTTGAGTAAGTATTTTTATATTCATTTGACATCTGAAATTACGCTGAGTTTAAGCTAAGACAGCCCAAAAAAAAACCAAGTTCGCGATTTATCACACTTATTTAGGATTTACGTAAGTAAAATCTGAGCAAAGTCTGAGTTCGCTCTATAGGTCTCAGCCTTAGTACGCCGAAAGTATATTATTAATAAGGATATTGCTGTACTAAGGGTATTACCCACTTTATTGCCACAATAACGTTATATTATTACTGTATTACAAAGCCAGGCATAAAACTTTATATTACTGGTGGTTTTAACTATATATATTTTTTTCACTTATTTATTAGGTTTAATTTGTGGTGCATTTTATGAAGGCATATATTTCCGCAATAGCGAATGATATGATAATGATAAAATAAAGCTTTTAAGCGTGCCAATGGATAGAAGTTATAAAATGGATAATTATTTTTACAACTTTAATAAAAATATTAAGGAAAGATTATGAGCAGTTCAAAAACTAAACAGACAGTCATTGATCAGGATTTCAATTTTATCTTTTTATTTATCTATCTTGGATTTTTTTTTATTTATTTTGGAATGTCAGTACAAAAACTGCTCAGGTAGGTAATATACAGCTGGGCAATTAGTAATTTATTTATTTATGTATTCTTAAGACCTCTAAGAAATTAAATTACTGATGCGAGTACCAATAAAAGATGTCCACAACATTCATAGTTGTAACTGTTACAAATTACTATTACATAGACTAACAATTATATATGAGACTTCAATTATTGGGATGTTTCCGTAGATGACGTTTAAATTCCTGTTGACTGTTGGAAAATATACCAAAGTTCTCTTTTATTACTCTCATTGTATTATCGCCTAAGGCCTAAGCAGACGTGGTAGTGGTGAAAACGGCTCCTTAATTTGGTCGAGGCATATTGTGAGGGATGTATATTTTAACAGTTTCCAATAATTTACTCAAATGCGCTTAGTAGATGTAGGTACTTCCTCTTTTTCTTTGTCTATCATACAGAGAGAGAGAACAAACGCTTTCTCGTAACAAACGCTTAAACTGGTGAACTTTAATTTTTAAGTGTGTTTAACAACATTAATTACAACATACCGTAAGAAACATTGTTCCAAACAAAAGAAACATGGTACTTACACAAGAAAACTAATTTTTAATATTTTTGTCTGTTAATCTGCCTGTTTGTTGTGGTTGACCTCCGCAATGGCTGGATCGACTTCTATCTTATAAGTAGTATAAGATATGCTATGCTTTATTTTTGTAAATGAATTAGGATTCCGCGCAAAAAGTCATTAAAAATATGAGCAAAGTTCAATTAATTGGTCAGATAACCACGTAGACCTAATCTAAGTGGACAAAGTCGCGAGCGACCGTTCGTATTATGTAAGTACAGTTCTTTATCGCCTAAATGGCTGTCAGTGAACTTAGTTCAATGACCTTAGTAACATACGAAATGTCGCAGAGCAAGATTCCTTCGCGATTTATCTTTCATTGCATTAAATATACAAACAGAACAAGTAATTGGTGAGGGTTAATGCCCCAGGATAGAACTTTTCAAATTATAAAATTTGATGCAAAACAAGACTTAGATCTGAAGTCCTGTATTCCATTTATGTTTTTGAAAATGTGTAAGATCGAGCAGTGTATCCGAGTCAATGCACATCTTAAAAATCCTAATACGCAATATCAGCGTAATTCTATATCCCACTACACATCTCTGCGTCTGTCAACCTGAGTATTACGAATAAATTCCGTTTACCAGATGACTCAATACGTCATCCCAGATCAAGTTCGTTTTGTCACTGTCTTAGAGACATTGATATGAAAAAACAACTTAAACAAGCTTTTATTCAAATTTGCTTGACAAATGCTGTATTTTTTTTGTGCAGATCGTTCACCTGATTGTAGCTGTAAATGATACAGTGCCGCTCAGGATTCTTGATCAATAAGTTACTGGAAGCTTTTCCTGACTTTGACTAATTTGATGGATTGAAGTGAAGGAAGTCTTGAATGTTTGCCTGAGTTCAGTGAGACACTTGGACTACATTTACAATGTTACAAATAGGAATTATTATTATTCTCTTTATTATAATTTTATCCTATTATCTACATTTATATATAAAACATATTTATAAAAACAATATTACAAATATAAATATAAAAAATAGAATCCCGCGGCGTTGGTCCACGACAATTCCGCCGGTGGCTATGGCGACAGACTGAGGAACTTCCGCACGATGCGTGCCGTTCCCAAAACAGCTGCTTTCTGAAACTGACCCTTTATCCAGTTATTCAGCGAGAGCCTCTTGAGATGATGGTCGAGACTCTTTGCTATAAAACCGTTTACGGAAACGACTATTGGGACAATTATTGTTGAATAAACATCCCACATGTCAGTAGCCTCGTGTGATAAGTCTAGGTACTTCGACAATTTGTCTATTTCAGCTTTCACAAGGTTATCATCACACGAAATGGTGATATCAACAACAAATGCCCGACGCTTTAACCTATCTACAAACACAATATCAGGCTTATTAGCAATGAAAGTTCTGTCCGTGATGATAGATCGGTCCCAGTAGAGCTTGGTATGGCTGTTTTCCAGAATTGGCGCCGGAATATACACTATATATATATTCTATAGCTCTTCAATACAGTCTTATATATATATATAAGACTGTATTGAAGAGCAAGTTGCTGATGGTTAATCCTGGCTACTTGGTTGTCTGTGTAAATACTCTCCATTGGCAAGACGAGAACAACCGGAAATAATATGTCTGATAGACTCACTAGGTAGATGGCACGCCCGACATATGTGTACTGTGCCATCCTTCATGATGTATTTCCGGTAGTTATTCGTCATTCTAAATCAGCAATTGCACAGGCAAATCCTTCAGTTTCCCCAAAGAGGTCACCAAATCGTAGCCAGGTCACAGACGAAATCGTGTCTACATCAGGTCCGTAGAAAGCCCGGTAAAACAGTCCATGAAGCTCTTTTCCCCTCCATACATTCAAGCGATTTTGAGTACTGAGTATCACCGGTTTTCGCCAATTCTCTTTGGATAAAGAGAGCGGAGTAAGTCCATTGTCTACTGCCACAATTTCTCGATGCACTGCCCAGTCTTTACGTAGGTAATATTGCCTAAGACTATACAGCTCACGATTATGCAGGTTTTTAGCACTTAGAAACCCGCGGCCTCCACATTTCCGTGGGATGTATAATCTCATCAAAGATGAGCGTGCATCAGTATTATTATTATTATCATTTTATTATTATATTTCTGCTATCATTATGCATTTTTTTAAGAGGACAATTTACAACGGTTGAGAGGACTTTGATTCGTGTATGATTTGTGTATTGTCTTCAATGATATTATAGTATTAAAAGAGGTAGATATGTCACTAGCGCGATGAAAATCAAAGAAAAGCCTTAATGGAGTCAATTGGTTCATTTGGTCGTAGTAGCTCTCTCGAAACGAAAACGGTACACGCGTTGTCAGAATTTCTTACAATTTGATATAGGTACACCATTAAAATGCCTTCTTGTGTTATGGGAAGATGCAGTAATTACGAAAGTAGAAAGAAATCATAGATTTACATACCACAGTTAAGAAATCATGAATCATGACATTTTATTTAATTTCATTATTTATGTAACAAAATAAATATGTCGCCATGACAACGCCGATCGCCGCCAAGCCGATCATAGATTAAAGTACAGAAATGACAAAATATTGATTTTGTCATTTCTGTACTACACATTTCTGTACAGCATCAATATGCTGTCTGTTGCGGGATGATCGAGGTAGAATATTCTAGGAAATAATGCAAAAAAAAGTCGTTGTTGCAGTGAATGTAATACGAAATGCAATAATTTTTAGTTAAAAAGTGCGTATATAGGTAGCTGAACTATCAAACCTAAAACAAGGTTTAGGGTAGGTAGCGGATGTAGACACTGAGTGCTATTTGTTTACGTAGGAGTTTTTTCAATAACAGTGTCCCTTTCAGTATATCCCTTGCTAACTGCAGAAGAATCACTGGATCATTTTGTTCTTCTCCCATTACCTTATTGTAATAACCCCTCAACATAAAGACATTCATAAATAATATAAGATACAAAAAATAATAATTGTAATCTTAAAACTTTTTGGGAGCCGTCGTTAGTAAAATTGTATTGTATTTTTATTACTTTATGTATAAATAATTGATATCATCAAATGTGGCTATATATTATAATCAATATTAAATTAATTTTTATAAAATCAATGACACATTATCTACCTAATTTCAATGCAGTTTTACTACTTTATAGCTTTTAACTACATGAACTCATGAATGAATCATAATTTAGGCATAAATCACGGTGTACTGTCATTTGAATTCATGTGAATGATGATGAATTCACTGTATTTTTTCTATACAAATACGAAGGAATTAGCAAATAAGAGTTATTTCTTTTTCGCTTGCGATAATTGCATTTACTATCCTTCTTTGACGTATAATCGTAATTGTGTGCTATTGCAACGTTAAATTATTCATGTGTGCGTTAGTGTATCATTTTCAAACACCGAACGTTGTCTACGTAACCTATCTAAACTTTTAAATATTATTGATTGTCTCAACATCTCTGTATATTTAAATTTTTCTTATTAGTTTTAACATTGTTCGAATTTTATTTTTATTTTAATTTTATTTGTAAGCAATATTATTTTGTGTGTTATTGGCCTATAAAGGCCATTCATATTAACAATAAATAAATAAATAAATTGATTTAACTGAAAATTCTGAGCTGCGCTCGTTACTTTGAGACTTATGATGCTAAGTATCATTAGCCCAATAATTTCACTAGCTACAGCGCTTTTCAAACCGAAACACACATAATGCTAGCAGTTAACTGCTTCACGGCAGAAAATGGCGCCACAAATAAAGTACCTAATCCGAACGGCATTTTTGCAGTTTTGATATTAATTAATAATATATACAACAACAAAAGTGGATTAACATACTTTTAAACGCCTGAAGATTATTGATAGCAAAACATACGAGCACTATTTAATTTAAACATTTCTAAAAGGGATTAATAAAATATGTATATTTACATAGACCTCTATACTTATATATCACATTCTCGCGCTCTACAAAGCGCTGGACCGGCCACACATGGAACACTGCTCTCATTTCTGGTAGTATCAGCTCGAACCATTTGACCGCATCAAGAGCTCCTCGAACTGTCGGAGGTCCAGTGAATCGTAAATGGCTCCATCACTTGGCGTTGCATATACGTAGACGTCGCGTAATTGTGAGTCTTCCACTGGATTTGTCGCGGGGAGTGTTCCGACCTGATTCCTGTCTCCAATTTCCACCTTAGCACGACACAAATATGTACACATGGACACATCCCCGTAATTTCGATGTGTAGCACTTCTCCTCAGTGCAGTTTTCAAGGGAACTTCCTGCTACGTGCAAGCAATCTATGGAATGCGCATACATGTGCGGTGATTCCAAACCAATACGACATGGGTAACTTCAAAACCTTCTAAAACACCGGTAACGCTCCTGTGATTCCTCTAGTACAGCAGGAGAATGTGGGTTGTGGTGGTTACTTTAAAAAAAAAGCAGAGATTGTAATTTGGTTAGTTGATACTTTAATAAAGGTGAATGCCCATTTTCCGCCTAGGTTTTTCAAAATGAAATTAATATAGTAATTATTTGTTTAATTTTTGCCTTCATCTGGCCATCGGAATCAATGACTTGAAAGGATTCAATTCAAAATGAAATAAAGTATTTCATGGATTTTCCTGTAAATGCGGTGACGGAAAAAAGCCATCAAATTCTTTGAGTGTTGCGGTTTAACAAATGATTATATTTTAGGTACTATTGACATATTTTATGGATTCGAATCGATGTTTTTGTATTTGAATCGATTTTGGCAAGAACACAATATATTCTGAAACAAGTCTCGAAAAAGTACTTTTTAGGTAATTGAATCTTAATTTTTATTCTTATAAGCCCTTATCCCACATTATGTGGAGTCGGAACTTCAATAATTATGGCTCTCAAATTAAAATATTTTAATGTCAAATTTTTACTTATGATTTTTTTATTTATGACAGTAAGGGGCGAGGACGTTCAGCTGCTGGTAATTTAACGCCCTGCTCATTACATATCATTGGCGCTCAGGATTCTTGAAAAACCCAAAAATTCTGAGGGGCACAATTGCGCTCGTCACATTGAGACATAAGATGTTAAGTCTTATTTGGCCAGTAATTTCACTAGCTATGGCACCCTTTAGACTGAAACACAATAATGCTTACACATTACTACTTCACGGCAGAAAAAATCGCCATTGTGGTATCCATAATCTAGTCGGCATCCTATGCAAAGAAGTCTGGTGAATGATTTACATATCGCATAATTTGCTCAGTGCTTATCTGATCGAAACTCTAAAAAATTACCCTCAGTTAGTTAGTGTCGGAGATTTATTTATATTAAATTAATCAATGTATTTCATGCCCTCTCTACTCCCTCATGCATGACATGACTGACATCCAGGTCTACCATCACTGCTGCCAGGCCGCCATCACCATTACAGTTTGTTATTGTTTGTATTGTCTCGATTGGATTTTTACTCAAATTCCACTCAAACTTCATTATTTTAATTATTACAGTATTTTAAAGAGTGATCACGTACCTTTTTCTGTGGTGAGAGTTTAACGTGTTTACTGACGAAAGTACTTATTTGCATACTTTAGGAATAGTTAATATAGGAAGTTTTAATTTTATTTAGTTTGTGTGGTTTTGAAATACTCGCTGTTTATAATATATGAATGTGAAAATCTTCAGATATATAAAATTCTCATGTCACGGTGTTTGTAGTTAAACTCCTTCGAAACAGCTTTACCGATTCTCATGAAATTTTGAGTGCATATTGGGTAGGTCTGAGAATCGGACATCTATTTTTCATCCCCCTAAATGTTAAGGGTGGTCCACGCCAAATTTTAATTTTTTAATTTTTTTGAAAATTTTTTTTCTTTAAATTTGTTTGATTAAAAAATATATACAACTTCAAATTTTCACCCATCTACGATCAACAGTTTGTATCGCGATTTTAATATCGGCAATACGTTTGCTCGGTCAGCTAGTGATCAATAAAATCTCCGAATGTAATGTGATGGAAGTACTTAATTGTACTTACTACCTGTGTAATTGTGAAACCCAAAACATTTTTGTCCTATTAAACGAGTACATAAATGTTGTTGCTCATAAAATTGTAAATTATTTCATTAACAAATATATAACCTATATGTTGTATAATATATTCCACAGTTTAGTGTAGTGTAGTGTAGTTTATTTATATTTACGGAAAGTGTACCTACTAAATCTGCAAGTTTGCTAAGTAGGTAGGTAAATAACTAATAAGGCCTTTGTTTTGGTAGGTCCAATAAATTTTCGAAATGAAATTAATTTAATGTTTTAATTGTTTACTAGTAATTATCTGGACATCATACGAATTGCTTTGATTTTGAGGTTATGTTATTTTATCAAATGACATCAAAACCCGGGTTTTGATTTAAAAATGATAACTGGGGGTTAATGACTGAATAACTTAGTTTGTTGCGCCCATTCTTCTCAGGTCTGAGGCATTCATTTTGGAATGGGTGGTATTTTTTGACTTTCAATAAATGATGTCACATGCTATTTTGAATAAAAATATTTGAATTTGAATAAGTGGGTGTTTACGCATCATTTAAAATAACTTTGAATTTGATGCAAATCTACGCCGCGGTTCATACATTTTCGGGCAATCTCCTTTATACCTAATATAAAATATTTTATTCAAAATTTGCTCCTGTTTTTTATATGTACGGATCTATCGCTGCCCGAGTCAAACTCTCACATGTCCGCTTTTTCAAGGTCACATTAATGACAAACCTGATAGTCACATAAGGTAGTATGTATATTTGTGAGTATGTATAAGTATGTATGTTCATCTGTTCCCTTAAAACTTCTTCACGACTTATTATAATTATACTAATAATGATAGTATAAAGACAAATTTGTCAGTAAGCTATAAAATAAGACAGGTAAACCTGACGGGTTTAAAACAATTCCTACAGAACCGGACAAGGCATCGGAATCTTCATAATAATGTATAAAGGCCACAAGCTCTGAATTCATCGCATAAATTATCAAGTCCATAAGCACTTCCATCCAGCGAGCCAAACCGTCAGTGGCCGCCGGCTTGATCGCTCTCCCACTGTCGATAATATTCCACGGGTGGAAAAATGCTTAAAAGTGCAGTGTTATGTTTTGCTATTTTATCAAATACCGTGAACAGTGATTACGGAAAAAATGGGAGAATTTACTGGTCAGAGTTCAACAATACTATGGAAAATGGAATTTTGGACGCGCTTTCCGGTTTACTTCCTGAACGACCGGAAAGTATGTTCGATTTCCTATCGGATTCTTATCCTCTACCCGGAAGTAAGTCATTTAAAAAAATATATTCATTTAAACTTATTATATTCATAATATAACAATAGCAAAAATAAAATATTAACAGTTGTTAAACTGGATTTACTGAACTAGCTTTTTGTTAATTCTTATTTACCTATTTATTATTAATGTACTATGCCAATATATATACTATCTGCTCAATAAAATAAAACGGGTCAATTCCGGTTATTTATCCGTCCCGTTATTCTTTTTTATTTAATCTGTGTACTGGTTTTGAACAAAACAACATCACGTATATATGTTATGCTACCGGCAATATGTATAATCTGGCGTTCTTTACAAATAACTGGTTAATAAATAATGTTGTCCATTACAGACTTTAATCTAGATTTTTTTTCATTAACTTCATCGTACGATCAGTCTTGAACTGGTATATTATGGATATCTATAAATTCACGAAGGTGCCAATTTACTTACTTTACTATGATAAATTGTCATAAAACCAAATATATTAAATTTGCCGCGCCGAATGTCAAAAATGTAGATGCGAATATTTTAACGAAGAGGTGGTAAAACCAGTGGAATCTGCTCTATTTCTTGGCATTACTCTTGATTCCAAATTCCATATTGAAGGATTGGCGAATAGGCTTAGTTCTGCAGCATATGCGGTTAAGAAAATTAGACGGTTAACTGACAGATACGGCGAGATTAGTATACTTTAGTTATTTTCATAGTATTTTGTACTATAGTGTATTGCTATGGGGCATTGCGGCCGATATTAATACCATCTTTGTGCTGCAGAAGAGGGCTACTCGCGCAATTTATAACCTAGGTCCTAAAGAATCATTAAGAGAAAAATTTAAAGAAATAAACATTTTGACTGTTGCTTCTCAATACATTTAAGATAATGTTTTGTATGTTCATAAGCACATTGAGGAATTTTCTAGAAACTGTGACATTCATAATGTTAACACGAGGAACAAACATAAACTTGTTATGCCTACTACTCGGTTGGGTCGAGTTAGTAAGTCTTTTGTTGGGCGATGTATATGCTTCTACATTATGATCCCAGAAAATGTACAAAACAAATGTGTTACGAAATTTAAAAGAATAATTGTTAAAAAACGTTTGTGTGGGAAAGGTTATTATAGCATAAACGATTTTCTTAATGACACCACGGACTGAGAATCAAGCGAACACCCTCAGGCTCTTTAATTATAAATGTTTATTGTACGATATCACATTGTAATCCATATTTTTACATGAAATAAAGCGCGCTGAGTTTCTTGCGCCCATTCTTCTCAGGTCTGAGGCAGTCTCTTTTGAATGGGTGGTAGTTTTTGACGTTCATTAAGTGATTTTGAATCCTATCTTGAATAAAAATATTTGAATTTGAATTACTTACACTTCAACGTGGGTAATGTACACAATTACGAGGAATTGTAGGGTATCTATTGTTACAACGACAACGTGCAGTGTAGAAGTGAGTAACGTAAATAGGTATATTATATTTTTATAACATAAATTCAAGACCAAAAGGAACTTCATACTCTGTTTCCTGATGTTAAAATAATGAGATTGGTGAATTATTTAAACATATTATAGAGTTGAAGTGATTTAAATATATTTAAGTAAGACGGTTCATTATAAATATTTGTTTAATTTATGTATCTCATTATAAATGAAAATGAAATGAAAATTTGAAAAAATATGAGTCATTGTTTTTTTTATGGAACAGGAGGACAAACGAGCGTACGGGTCCTGGTGCTAAGTGATCACCGCCGCCCACATTCTCTTGCAACACCAGAGGAATCACAAGAGCGTTGTCGGCCTTTAAGGAAGGTGTACGCGCTTTTTTTTAAGGTACCCATGTCGTATCGTCCCGGAAACACAAGGTCCCGCACAAGGAAGCTCATTCCACAGCTTTGTTACTACAAAGTTGTTAGTACGAGGAAGAAAGCTCCTTGAAAACCGCACTGTGGACGACCGCCACACATCCAGAATTGTTCAGTTCGCGATTATAAAGAATAACAAGACAATAAATTGCCGTTGCAACTTTTAAAAGTATTATGCTAAGAAGACACACAAGACGACTGCGAACGAAAACCAGGTCTCTCTTCTCTAGTTCTCTATCAATTTAGTTCCACAGCCTTCCGCCGTTGTTCGCTATAGACATATAACCCAATCTAAAACTCGTATGGCGCCCCGCGGAACCAATAAAATATTTCGGGATAAAATTGACGCTATGTGCTTTTCTGTATTAGCCCTGAACACCCACGTTGATGTGGTCGGTTGATTAGTTATGGAATGAAAGCTTAATATAATAAATATAAACATAAACTTACAAAATGTAAACTTAAATTTGCATTGAAAGTATTAGTAACAAGTACTTTTTTTATGAAAATAAGGGACAAGACGAGGAGGACGTTCAGCTGATGGTAATTGATACGCCCTGTCCATTACAATGCAGTGCCGCTCAGGATTATTGAAAAACCCTAAGATTCTGAGCGGCGCTCGTCACCTTGAGACATAAGTTGTCAAGTCTCATTTGCCCAGTAATTTCACTAGCTACGGCACCCTTCAGACCGAAACACAGTAATGCTTACACATTACTGCTTCACGGCAGAAATAGGCGCCATTGTGGTATCCATCCATTATTCAGCCGGAGTCCGATGTAAAGGAGCTTCCCACTGGTGAACTTAATGTTTTGTTACCATTTTAAAAGTGTGTCAAAAATTGATACTGAAACAAGCCAGGATTTGTCTGGTCCGGGGCAAATGGAGGTTTGTAGTCTCTGCCTAACCCTCTGAGAGACAAAAGAAGTAAAGAACTTGTATCTGTTCGTATCAATATCTACTAAACGGTACAGAGGTATCTACCGCATCAGGATACTTCAATATTCTCTAACTTTCATTTGGACTGATATCTTACATACCTACATCTGTTAATTATTTCAGATCTGAAGCAACCCTACTCGGAATACGACTTTGTAATAGTTGGCGCCGGATCGGCTGGGTGCGCCTTGGCCCAGAAGCTGTCGAAAAATCGAAACACAACCGTGCTTCTCATTGAAGCCGGGAGACCGGAGATGCTGTTTACTGACGTACCAGCTCTGGCGCCTTATTTTCAGTCCACAGATTACGTGTGGCACTATTATATGGAACCGCAGCCTGGTGTATGTTTAGGTACCTAAATATTTTTATTTGAATTTTTTCCCCTTATTCAAGCATCACGTTATCTTAAACAAACATTTTCATCAACATCAAGTGGGAAGAAGCAATGGGGTGGGGACAGAGGCAGCTTGCCGGCGATCACTTCGTAATTGTTAGCAATGCAGTCTGTGTTAGCACCTTTTGTTTCAGTCTGCTTATTAACTAACTGCACGGCTCGTGCCGCGAAACGGTTGCTTTACTCTCGACAAGTCAAGGTCAAGCAAGTCTGCGCTCTTAAACTGCCTCTACCACAACCAATTCGCACTTATACGATAATATGAGCAAGTAATTCTTAATAGACATCCCAAAAATATGAGCTATGGCTCGATCCGGAATGATGTCTAGAAAAATATAACGAAAGTATATATTTGCACATAAAAATTGAACATGAGGAAAAGATTTAGTTTGCCGTTATTAACTCAAACAGTATCAATATTTCGCAAAATGATCCTTAAAGGGGAGGATATTCTACAGTTTTTTGAAAAATGATCCCAGAGCAAATGTTTTGCGAATTGCTCTGATAGCCGCCAGCAATGGTTCCATTGCCGGCTGCAGAACTCCCGACCCGATAGGGCAAGAGACCTTTCAAAGCTTGTGCGGTAAAGGTATTTTTATTGACTTGCAGGTAGATACCACACCTTGACAATGGAGGTTTTTAAATCAATAAACTTTATTGTAATACAATTTTATTAAAGGAGGCCCACAAAATTTCTAATGTTTTAACACGCTATAAATTAGCTTGACATGACCTAATGTAATCTTTGGACTAGATTTTCAACCACTATAAAATGTTTCTTATTTACTATAAAAAAACGATAGGGTGCTTGATCTCAATTGCTGCAAATGTTTTGTTTATTGTTTGATTTGCAAACTCTGCGATACACTACAAATTCTTAAAAATGTAACATTTAAACTATCATGGTTTTGGACACTACGAGCGATATCAAGCGCGATAATTACCATAATTTGAATATATTTTACTTTAGCGAAGGAGTTGTCCACTGCTGGAAAAGGCAAACCCAAAGATAATTGCGAAATTGAAGTGGCAGTAGGTAAGGCACATAGCTCGACAGATTGACATGCCGTTGGGGCAGTAAAGTCCTCGAATGGCGACCACATACTGGAAGACCCAGTGTTCGTAGGCCTCCCACAAGATGGACCATCTGGCCATGATCGCCACATTAGTTTAGATGAGGGCAGGACCCATCGTTGTGTAGATCTTTAGGGGAGGCATTTGTCCAGTTTACCGATATTTCAACGTTATCCAAGCATCATGCTCATAAGACAACTGAAGTGATTAGCGATTAGTTAGAAATTATAGTTAGATGAATGGATCTCCCTCCTTCCGAGTCGTTGCACATTTTATAAAAATGTATTCCAATATCTTTCAGGAATGGATAACCAACGCTGCTTCTGGCCGCGAGGTAAGGCTGTTGGGGGCTCGAGTGTGGTCAATTACATGATATATACCCGCGGAAGACCGAGAGAATGGGACCGTATTGCTGCGGATGGAAACTATGGATGGTATGTAACAGATTGGATTATTAAACTACATTTTTTGTTTATTTCAAATTGTCTTAAACAAGTAAGTGGTAACCAGTATGTACGGCTTCCGTGGTGGATACTTTGTTTAGTTGTACATCTTTTTATTACCTACTACTTTGCTATTTAACTTTTCTCCATAGGACTTGTTGATTCGCCGGGAATCGTGATAAGACGATTTTTAATCTTAAAAAAATATCGAACCTGGTCTATAAGCCATAACTATAATAATTTAAATTTACAATTTAAAGGGAGACAATTTTTTTTGGCCCACTGGATATGGTGATGTTTATTAATCGTATTATGCTAGTAAAAATGTAACAATTTATTACTGTCAACACGCCATATTTTATTGTAAAATCTAACCGGGATTATGAAATTATAATAAAAAGGCAAACACTTGATACATTTCCTATATCCAGTTATATATACCATGGCAAAAAAAAATTCGTATAATGAAACACTTGTAACATTCATGTGTGAAAATAAAATTTACTGCAAAACGTGGTGGTAACAGTGATATTTGGGTTTTGAAAAGTAGAAAACATCTATTAGATCCATGACCCTCATTTTAATTATTGTTTTAGAGGTTAAACTAATTTAGCACTTAGTACTTAGTTTAATATTACCGTGCAGTCACTGACCTCTACTATTTATCACTGTACTGGTGGCTGTCAACGTGCTTTTGTGCCTGTTTGATATTCGCCATTTTGGCGCTGTTATCCATATAGCGAGAAGTACAACTAGTGATGACAATCTTAGCTAAACAAACATCAATAGGAAATACGTTGATTACTGAAGTATAAATAAGGCGGAAAACGAGCGAAATTAATCCAAAATACATTAATACTTCAGAGTACTATACGCTTCTCTCGCAGCCATTTGTATTATACGTCAAAATTAGTTCTCTGGACGCTCGCGAGTGGCGGTTCAAATAGGTACAAAAAATTTGCTGTCAAACGGAACAGCCTGTCCCGTGGTATTTATACAGGTCATGCTCCACTGCATGACCTGTATAAATTATTATTATATGTGTATGCTGTATAATTATTATTATAAATTATTCCAATAAAATAACATAAAAGACAAGCGTTTGTTAAAAGCTTAATATTTAAAAAAATAAATAAAAGTTTATAAAAATCTAAAAAAAAATACGCTTTTATAGAAAATCCCACTAAACCATTGAACTTTTCAATAACGTTGTTTGTTCAAATTATGATGTTATAGTTTTTACGGATACATGGCTTAATAGCAGTGTTTTAGATAATGAACTGTTTGATAATAGATACATACTTTACAGACGCGACCGTGAAAGTAGCGAATTACACAAAGGTAAAGAAGGAGGAGGCGTGTTAATCGCAGTTTTAAAATGTTTCAAATCCCATCGAATTTATAAGTACGAATCTAACTGTAAAGATCTATGGGTAGGTTTGGAGTTGCGAAACGCTAAAAACAAGACAGAATACTTATATATCTGTGGTGCATTACAACCACCTCCAGTCCAGTTACATATTTTTGAGAATTTTATTAACCACACTAGTAATGTAATGGAAAACCCTGAGGGAAAATTCATAATACTAGGTGACTTTAATTTAAGTAGTCTAAATTGGTGTCGGTCCTCCGAAAATGAACTCCTTCCTATGCCATCAAACAGCTTACTTCATAATGTATTTCCAGACTTTTTATCGCTCAATAATTTGGTTCAAGACAATGACTCAAACATAAAAAACAAAATTCTAGATCTTGTTCTCATTTCTTTTACTATTACACAATTGTATGTGTGCTCCAACCCTCTATCGATAGTAGATCCGCTGCATCCACCACTTGTAGTTAACATGTCTCTTGAATGTTCAGAGAATCTACAAACAAAGTGTGATGCTAGATTCCAATTTTACAAAGCGGATTATACTAAAATTATAAGTGACATCAATGATGCAAACTGGAATACTGTGTTCAAAGACTGTTCAACAGTTAATGATATGTTAGCATTATTTTACAAAATTTTGAGGACTCTGATATCGAAACATGTTCCTAAATACAAACGACGCAATAAGCATAACTATCCTGTATGGTTTTCTACTTCATTAATCAACAGTTTGCGAGAAAAGTATAAATTTAGAATGAAATTCCGTGAATACGGCAACCCTCGAGACTATTTAACTTTTACAATGTTGAGGGATCGTTGCGCACGATTACAGGATTTAAATTACGCAAAATATTTGGAAAGCTTAGAATCATGTTTAAAGTGTAATCCTAAAATATTCTGGACTTACATTAAACAAAAAAGAGGTAATAGCAGTACTTTTCCAGCTGAAATTTTTTCAGACAGCAAAAATGCAACAAATGGCCCCGATATGTGTGAGTTATTTGCCTCACAGTTTTCTTCTATATATAACATGGATACCATCTCTGTTCCAACTGGGTCTCATGAGCCGACTGCAACCAGTACCTTAATGGCCCTTTCCGTCACAACATCTCAAGTATTTAGAGTGTTAAAAAGACTTGACACTACAAAGGGAGCCGGTGCAGATGGAATTCCGTCAGTATTTGCAGTCAAATGTGCTAGTGCTTTAGCACTGCCTCTAACTATTATCATAAATAAATCTCTCGGTACTGGTGTATTTCCATCTGCTTGGAAAGAGTCTCTTGTTTTGCCATTGTTTAAGAGCGGCAACCCTAAGCACGTCATAAATTATAGGCCTATAACAATAATTCCCGTATTTGCTAAAGTTTTTGAGGTTCTGATGTATCCAATTCTGTCATTCCATTTAAGACAAATTATTATAACTCAACAACATGGGTTTATGAAAAAGAGATCTACAGCTGCTAACCTTATGTCCTTTGTCGGTGATCTGTCTGAGGAAATGGATCATGGTCATTCAATTGACACTATTTATACCGATTTCAGCAAGGCTTTTGACGAAGTTAACCATGAACTACTTATTTACAAGCTTTATTCTTCTGGAATCGATGGTATGTTCTTAAAATGGTGCAAGTCTTACTTAACTAACCGTAAATCTTCTGTTGTCATTGGAGGCTACTCTTCTAAGCCTTTTACTACTCTGTCAGGTGTCCCACAAGGCTCCCATTTGGGACCATTATTCTTTAACTTATTTATTAATGACATATACAATTGCTTCGAAAATTCTAGGTTTTATTTATTCGCTGACGATCTTAAATTTTTCAGACAAGTTAATTCGGCCGATGAAGCTCTTCTTCTTCAAAATGACTTAAATAATCTAGTAATCTGGTGTCAGGAAAATGGAATGAGATTAAACACTGATAAATGTCACGCAATCCGCTTTAGTAGACAAAAAAAATAATTTACCCACGAGAACATATTATGTTAATGCTATTGCTTTGGCTGAAGTGAACCTCGTTAGGGATCTAGGGGTCATCATCGACAACAGGTTAAGGTTTAATTCCCATATTGATGCAATTACTAAAAAAAGCTTTCAGATTTTAGGCTTTGTGTTACGCAACTCCAAGCCCTTTAAAAGGCCCACAACAAAAATCACCATTTATAATGCTCTAGTGCGGAGCACTTTAGAATATTGTACGGTCGCTTGGAACCCGCATTACGATGTATATAACAAACGCTTAGAATCAGTTCAGAAGAGGTTTCTCTGGCATTTATCTTATAGCTGTAATCTAGCGAAAAAAATTCCTTCTTATACAGGTAGACTGCAGTATTTCCACCTTAACTCACTTAAGTCCCGTAGAACTTTGCTCGACAGTATGTTCCTCTTTAAATTACTACATAATATTATTGATTCTCCTCATCTTATATCGAAACTAAACCTCGCTGTTCCAAAAACTCAACCGAGAGCGTGTAAGAAATATAATCCATTTCTCTGTAATTATGCAGGATCTAATTTAGGCTATTTCTCTCCCTTGAATAGAATTACCAGGGAATATAATAGTCATCACGATGAAGTCGACATATTTGATCATAACTTACATAAATTTAAAAAATATATTAAAACGGTTCTTTCAAGGGAGGGATGACCTCAATCGTTATTTTTCTTTTTTGTGTAAATTTATATTAATATTGTATTCATAGATATATAATAATTTATAGTTCTTATTTTATTTTGTGGCTTAATTTAATTGAATAGCATGTCATTTTCGCCTATAATTGAGGCATCACTTACCATGTGAATGTTATTGTTTTTGTATTATACTGTGTTTATATTAGTGTATACCTTGTTGGCGGAATTTAATAAATAAATAAATAAATAAACAATAGAAAATAAATCGTTTTTTTTCTACACTGTTTTTAATTCAAATTTATTAAGATTTATTTTCTATTTTTTAGTGGGAATTTCTATAAAAGCGTATTTTTTTTAGTTTTTTTTTTAAAGTATTAGGTATTTATTTTTATTTATTTTTTTATTGAAATGTCATCAGTCCTTAATAAGTATGCCTAATTTCGAGTTAATCCGACGTTTTGAAGGGGGTCAAAATCATGTTCATAGATTCCGTTACACACTAACATACGTACGAAACTTATAAAAGCGTATTAAAAACATTTTTATACGAACATATCTTTATGATTTTAGGTTATTTTGACGTTCAGATTCTAACTTTTCTTACATTATAAGGAATAAATCAATATATCTTTCAATACTATACACCACATTTCGGGCCCATTCCTCGAACATAAAAAATTGTCTCATTTAGGTATTTTTATTTTTATTTATTTAATAAGTACAACCACATTACACATATTATCCTTACCAAATAGTTTTATATATTACAGGGTATTGTGTCTGATATGTATAACAATTACGGTGTACATAACTTTGCCAAATAACTATGAGATACTAATAATACTAAATAATTTTAAATAATTAATAACAATAATATTACTTAATTTTGAAATACTCCAAAATCTTTTGCTTAAAACTATATAAAGAGTCATGAAACACATCCAACTCGATGCGACCATTTATTAAATTATACTCCTCAAGAATGGGCTTAACCGGAGACTGTAAGCCTAGATTTGATCTACAGGGCGCGGGGTATAGAAAATTTTGGTTAATTTAGCTCTCGGATACTTATAAAGGGCCTTAAGTGCAACGCGACTGAGCAGGAACTCACAATTTACTTTATGGTTAATAGTGTAGTAAAGAAAAACTATATCATACATCACTCTCCTGTCTCTGAGTTCGACCATGTTAAATTTAGCCAGTCGTTCCTCATAGGGTTATTTTTATATAATTTTATAGCATCACACTACCTGAAGCAAAGATTATAGAATAAATACATAAATACATAAACCTAACGAACGTTTGAGTTAGATTACGAGCTCTAAGGAAGCTATAGCAGGACTAAATATGTCGTATCAAAGATTATCTCCTACTGCACACGTAGTACCTCCTTAATAAGACGCAGCCTAGCTTGAGCCCATTCTTAGCATAAGAATTATTTATTATAATGCACTATTGGAACCCAAGTCACGAAAACTATAAAACAATCCAATGGCTTTGTTATAAAATATGACGACCGTATTAGCGATTGAACAAAAATTTTGCCCAGTCTATAATTATTAGGAGACCTAAGATTTTTTCGCAAGGTTCTATTCGTTGAACATTATAATATAGTTACCGTATGTGAAATTCATAAATAAAAATGGTTTTAAATCAGTCTTAATCTTTTTTATACAACAGAATTGTTGTTTAGACAATTTTGCAGCCTTTTCTATTTTATTTTAATTCTGTTATTAAATAATTGCTCCCTCTTTTATTTGCACTACAAACAACAAAATTATGCCCTTGCGTAAATAGTTAATGCAATAATTTTAGATTTATTGTAATTATTTCAATATTTAATAAACGCTTGTTTAAAATTTTGTTGATTAGATAATATATTTTTATATTCTGTTACTAGGTCATACGATGATGTACTTAAATATTTTTTGGAGATGGAAAAAGCAAAGTTGGACGGTTATGAAAAGAATCCATACAGAAGTAGAGACGGAGAGACGCCCGTAGAGTTTGTACCAATAAAGTTAGTATAGTGATCTTTTTATCGTAGACTTTCATTTTAAGTTGCTCAAATATTTCAAAGCTAACTCTAATAGAACTTATTTCTTTTCTTATTGATTTAAAAAAAATATAATACATGCCTACCATACCAAACCTATACATGCAACCCAATTATTACTCCTCATTACCTAATTAATATTCATCGGTGCTTGTGCACTTATGCTCGGGCACTGCTTCCACGCGTAAAGTGAACAAGCACTCTGTGTCAGTTTTTCATTTTTCTTTATATTTAAAGTCCGCTAGTGCCTGATTCTAATGTATGATGTATGTATCTTTACTAAATAACGAATATATATATATATGTATGTATATATATATATATATATATATATATATATATGTTTTATTTAAAGTTATTTTTGTAACTTTCAGAACAAAGTTGTTAGATGCATTTCTGGAGGCGGGAAATATACTTGGTCATCCAACAGTCGACTACAATGCTCCAAATGAGCTTGGTTTCGGCAAAGTACAAGTAACAATGAGCAACTCACGAAGACAAAGCGCTGCAAAAGTCTACCTACATAGCCATAAAAACAGGAAAAATCTTCACGTTTTAGCGGAAAGTAGAGCGACGAAAATTTTAATTGATCCAGTTACTAAGCAAGCATATGGAATTGAGTACGTGAGGAATAAACTTCTGCATACAGTTTATGCCCGAAAAGAAGTCATAATATCGGCAGGTCCCATAGCATCTCCGCAGCTCCTAATGCTGTCTGGCATTGGTCCTAGAAACCACCTATCTGAAATGGGAATACCCCTTGTGCAAGATCTTCTTGTTGGACGAAATCTTTATGATCATATTTCTTTTCCCGGTATTATATTTACTCTTAATGAAACTAATATTTCGTTTAGTGAAAATAGAGCTACTGGAGATCTGGCAAATGCCATTTCTTGGATGAAAGGAAGTGATAGCTTTTATTCAACACCCGGTGGCGTAGAAGGCATTGGTTACATAAAAACACCAATAAGTGATGATCCTGATCAAACAGTACCGGACATTGAGCTCATCAGCATCGGGGGTTCAATATTATCAGACGGTGGAAATACGGGGAGTAAAGCAATACGAAAAGGTATGCGACTGTCGGAAAGCTTGATTACTGAAACATACGGACCGATAGACGACACGGATACGTGGAGCGCAATCCCGATGCTTTTGCATCCAAAATCTGTTGGTCATATTGAGCTGAGAAATAATAACCCGTACAGCCATCCAAAACTGTATGGTAACTACTTGTCACAGAAACACGATGTCGCTACCTTCATTGCAGCGATACGCCATGTTCAACAGTTGGCAGCAACACCTCCTTTTCAAAGATTTGGTGCGAAACTCTATCCTGTGCCATTGCGCAATTGCCAAAGTTTTACTTTTGATTCAGACGAATATTGGGAATGTGCAGTACGCACTTTAACAGCCACTTTGCATCATCAGGTAGCGACATGTCGTATGGGCCCAGATAATGATCCAGGGGCTGTAGTTGATCCTGAATTAAGAGTTCGAGGCATTTATGGCCTACGAGTGGTTGACACAAGTGTTATACCTAGAACCATTTCAGCACATACACACGCACCCGGTACTATAATAGGATTAAAAGCGGCAGATCTGATTAAAACTTCCTGGAATATAAATTAAATTTAGTGTATTTATTACCTAGAACGAATCGCCTACTGCTTAATTCTACTTCAAAGTTCTACTAATTCATTAGGACAAATTGCAGTAAATCACTTGATTCGAGCGAGTTAGTCGCAAGGTTATCTGTTTAAATTAATAAATAAAATCACTGAGAACCGCTCATATTAGAACAGTTATGATGATATTTTATCATCAGTATTGAAAGGACCTTATTAGAATCACGACCAAATGCAAACTTTGTTCGTTCAAGGCGATTAAGGCATGATTTTTAAATAACATAAGAGTTTGTGAAACGTTTTTAATAGCGTAAGGTAAAGTTATGTAATGTTAATATATTTAATTTGATTGCAACTCAATAAGAAATTACCTTGTGTAGTCCATAAGTTTTGCGTATCCTTTAAATAAATTTACATGAAGCAAAGAACGCTTTACTAATTCATTGGTATCCTTTTATTTGAGTTTCTTGCGCCCATTCTTCTCAGGTCTGAGGCAGTCTCTTTTGAATGGGTAGTAGATTTTGACGTTCAATAAGTGATTATAAATCCTATTTTGAATAAAAATATTTGAATTTAAATTTGAATTGCCTTTACGGATCCGGATTACGGATTGCATTACAAGAACGTTTTTTGAAAGTATCAAGGATTTCGTGAAAGTAGTTCTCACTTTTGCCTTAAGCGCGAACCGCGTAGGTATGTATTTAATTTACTATTAAGACGCAACACACATACTGAAGCAGGATCAACTCAACAAGGTTCGTTTCAATAATAATAAATATGTATCACGGATATGGACATGCAGTGTACAAACTACGTATTGGACCCGTGACAATTACAGTAAAGTTCTCCTCCTCTTTTCCAATGTTAAATAACTCAATCGAGAGAATATTCTCCCAAGAAAACTTGAATAGAACAAAATTAATGTAAAGGTTTTTAAACAACAATGTATCCGCAATAATCACAACAAAAGAAGGTTTAAACGAACACAAAAACTGTATCTCCTTTACACCAACGAAACAGCATTAGTAACAGAACGTATTACCGGACTAGATACATAAATATTAACAACTACATAAAGGCGCAAAATTGTCTCACGAGAAGTGCTCAGATGAGTAGTTCGGGTTGATGAGCCTATCATTCTAAATTCGCGCGCTGTATGAGAAATTTCTTGCCTCCCACAGCCACTTTTTGGAATCAATTATCGGCTGCAGTTTTTCTGAACCGATACTACTTAGGGCCCTTCAAGAATAGAGCATAGTTTTAACTTAAAGGCGGGCATCTGATAACCCCTGGTTTTGGGGATGTCTATGGCCCTTTGCATCGTGATCTCCAACACTAACAAAATCATTAATCGCCTATTTTATGAAAGAGGAGGACAAGCGCACATACAATATAATATATACAGGAATTGATCATGAACCAGGAGCGTTGCAGAACTTTCAAAGCGTTGAATAAAGGTAAAAAGGTACTGTTTATTGGAAAACTGAAAACCCATTTGTACGTGGAGGCGAGGGTTATATCACCGTGATGTAAGTCAGTGGTTCTATCTATTGTGCCGCCAACGCTTTGCTTAAAACGTCTCTTACGTCGCTCACGGGCCTAGGATACCCCTATTATTAACAAGCCCCGGGTATGCACGGAAAATAGTATTTGGATAATAATTATTATCACACGTCAACGTTAGTACTATTACTCGTACATTATGTTAATCGTCGAAGTAACCTTGGATTAATGCTGAGCGTTCGGACGTCCGATAATAATCTAGCTCGCTGGATGGTTTTGTCAGCCGGAAAATTTACGGAAGTGGTCTCGGAAGGGAATACAAGCCGCGTCCTACACGACTGTGGAAAAAATCTGCTTCATCCAGTCTTATTGAATGCCTTCTTATTATTGAATGTCTTATAGCTGGCGTAATAGTTGTCTGGTTCTATTGATATTATATAAATATGATTAAAAATTCCTTTAATGATTTAACAGAAAACATTAACAACATATATTTTAATCTTATCTAAGTCAAGTATGTATGTTAAGTTTTAAACGCGGCCTACTAGAATATAGTTGCAAGAATGTGTTGGTACATAAATAATACTTACCTATTCATTGTAATTATGCGGAACCAACTCTTTGTGACCTTAAAATTTGAATATCATAATATATATATAGGTGAGTAAATTTAACGTATAGGAAATTCTAAGCTACAATTGATTAGCATAATAATATTATTAATGCTATTGAGGAAGTATTATATATTTACAAACAAAAAAATAACAGAGCTCCAAATTTAATGGAGATAATGGAAATATCATAAATAAGCGCAAAAACTTGTTTGATGATGACGATGACCTCCGTTTGTATCAAGCTTGCAGTGCAGTTTGAAATACTTCCACTTGTTATTACAATATTCTTAAGGTGTGTGTCGATTACAAAGAAATCACACGGGGCCAGATTAAAATAACATAAATATATATTTTAAGTAAATTTTTTGTGAACGAAAAAGTTTTATCCGTCTCTCCCTTTCCATTCACTACAACTTGAGAGATACTAATCCGGCTACTCTCACAGCGCATTTTTTTGTTGGTACCAGGCAAACATAACTGAAGTAGAGATAGTATATTTTTTTAAGAGAGACGATGATTGCTTTACCCTATATTATCCTGATCTTATGTCCCACGACCGCCGCTTTCAACGTATAAAGTCTTTTTATTTATTTATTTTACTTTAATACGTCTCGTTGTCAATATGATTTTATGTGAATTCATTCTGGCGAATTATAACTAATTTATAAATTTATACAACCTGCCAAGGTGATATTGAAGTAGTGTAAATAATTTATAAGCAAATTATATTGTTGTAATTAACATTAGTCAAAATTAATAAATGAATTATCAGTCAAATAGCATATTAATTAACTCTGTTCCTCCTGTGTGTTGTGTTACACCATACGTTTATTTTCCCTATTTCAAGGTCAGGTCCACATTTTGTTTGCTTTTTGTACATATTCCTGCCACCCAATTCGACCTTTGCACCACACGCCACACACTTAAACCTCCATACTCACCATCTGGATGTGTGGCACATGATTCCTTTGCAGTGCTGTTTCATGATACGACAATGGTACCTTCAAAAAAAAAGCTCGTAAATGCTGGCAATGATCCTATGATTCCTCTGATGTTGAAAAAGAGTGTTGACGGCGGGAATCACTTAACACTACGTGACCCGAACGCTCGTTTATCCACCAACTCCATAAAAGAAGTGTGTAAAAAGTATACAATAAATACTTCCACAAAAAATACCGACTTCAAACATGTATATAAGTACTAAGAAAGATTGTAAAGCTGAAGAGTTTTTTATTTATTTAAACACACTTTACTCTGGACTTACCACTCGGATTTAAAAATGTATTTTATATTTTATGCATAATAATTATAATGCAATTATAATTACATAATATAATCATACAACAACGCTATTATATTATACTAATACAGTATTTACTTGTGCAGTTCGGTAACTACAAGACCCGCCCTAGTCTACGCGCACCCTTACAATGCGAAATAGCTAACTCAAGTCAACGTTATTACATTCAAGTTCAAAGCACTGTGAATAAACTGTTTAGTATCACTTAAACCGGTTCTTTACAGCTTCGTCAGGTGTATGGTCATGGGAACACTCGGACAGTATTAGTCTCGAGATAGAATAAGATAGTTAACTGCTAAGCAGACATTTAATATGGATCGATTATCGATCGTTATACTTTTCGTTCTGTTTGTAAGGGCACATAATTTTGATAGAAATGATGATGAAGCACCTGTTGAAGATGAAGATTACTCAGTTCCTTCACCGTGTGATTATTGTGACAGTGATAATAATAATGATAATACAAGGAAGCAAAGAAGTAATTCCGATAATAAACTAAACAGTAAGATTTTAGAGGTGATGTTGAATACACCAATGTACCATATAGATAGATACACACCTAATATATTCGATGCTTTTGTGGACCAGTATGATCTGCCTAAAGGTAAGTAAAACCATCAACAATTCCTTTAATTTTTATCTGCGGTGGTGCTTTGTCAATATTGTTGGGGTAAAGTCGGGCAGCGGAGATAAATTTACCAGAGTAATTAAAAACAAATATAATTAGTGTAAACAATCTTATTTGGATGAACGGGATGATTAAGAAAACTTTATATGCGACAACATTACTAAGGTCCCGATATTAATTAATAGTGTAAGTTATTGTGTTTTTGTGTGAGTGTTTTTTTATTTGCTAATAAAGTGTTTCAATTCTATTCTATTCTATATTTTAGCTCGCAAAACAATCATTTGAACTTCTAAACATGACAAACTACAGGAGCCTCTTTAAGTGAAAATAATGTTCCATATCACTACTTAATATAAATAATAGATCAATAAAACTAAAAAACACAATATTTATAGAAAACCGAAATAAAAAATAAAAAAAAAAAATTAAATTAATATCAATTACTTTCTTATACACGATAGATAAAAATTATATAAATTAACAAAAATCTTATTTTTCAAATTGAAAATTGGAATAATTTTATCAAATTAATGTATTGTCATCGGTCTTTGATAAATCTACGAAGTTTGAACGAAATCTGGCCGTTTAAAGTGGGTCAAAATCGCGCCCAAATGAGTCGATTACAAACAAACATACATACATGTGAAGCTAATAAAAAGCATGTAATAAAACAAAGTCCTCCGCTGCGTCTGTCTGACTATATATGTGCGTTAAACTCAAAAACTACTCCACCGATATTCATGCTGTTTTCACCAATGGATAGCATGGTTCCCGAGGAAGGTTTTAGTATTTTAGGTTACATTTATTTAAGGTTTATATTAACGATATTTGTTGGAGATATCGGAAGAAATAAGCCGTATGGCATACAACGAAAACGCTGCCTAAGTCCCCTTGAGATATAACAAAATAATGTATGGTGGAATTGTGTATCTTATATATAATATATGGGTCTACAGGAAAGTCCTGGATGGCTATATAGGATAACATATACTATATCCATGTTAATACTTAAAAAAATAGCACTTATTATAGTACCTACTATGTATCATTTTATTACTATATATTATAAAATCATCCAGAAATACGTTGTTACACATTTTCGATGGCTTTAGACTACATTATTCCCAAATACTTCCTTTTTTTTCTATTGACAGAACAGTCTGTCGGGTCAGCTAATCTATATATATAAAATGAATTGCTGTACGTTAGTCTCGCTAAAACTCGAGAACAGCTGGACCGATTTGGCTAATTTTGGTCTTGAATTATTTGTGGAAGTCCAGAGAAGGTTTAAAAGGTGAATAAATATGAAAATGCTTGGAATGAAATAAAAACAACATTTTTGTTTTTCCTCTGATGTGTCCCCCGGTCCGTCGTTCAGAAATCAGATTTAGAATTATTATATCTTTCCAACTTTCTCAGCAGGTAAAATATAAACTTAATTTTAGCTAAAATAAAATTTGAAATCAAAATGTTTATGAACGATAAATGTTTAGATTTGTCATAAGAAATAAAGATTTTTATAAGTACTACGTGCTTAGTCATGTGTGTACGCGGACGAAGTCGCGGATATCAGCTAGTCATTAATAAATTAACAATTACAAAAATTTACTGATTGTAAAAAGTAGACTTAATAATAACCATATCATACTAAGAAACACTAGGACCAATTATTATTGACTGAGAACTATAAAGGTGCTAAGTTGTACAAAGGAGTATCTTCTGATATCAAAATATATGCAGCCACATTTTAGTTATTTAAATTCCGCTTAGGCAAATCTATAACAGAATATGACACTTACACTAACAGAAATATATGTATTATTATCAGCAGGACGATGTAAAGATTATTAGTTTACGTATAGTTCTAATTTAAGTGACAGTTTATATGTTTTTAATGAGAATATCAAGTGCTATTTAAATCTATCTACACCTCTGCAAATGTCACTTAAGGTTTACTTGAGTTTTGTGACATAAATTCCTCAAATTTTGACAAAATTTAAAAACATATCCAACATTTTAAAAAGGATATTCTGAATAAGGTAACTGATTTCTCGATAGATATATAATATTAAAAGGCAAAATTTATATAAATAATTACAGGTTTCTTATGTTTCCCCGTGAGAGTTATCACTCGCAAGAAATAACATTCGGGTTCCTTGACTTATTTGCATCACGCCCGGCCGGTTACCTGTGTGAGTACTAATCCTATCGAGTTTATCCAGTTCATGCTGTCGTCGTAGGTCGGTTTTCGGCGTCGTAGGACGTGCGTGTGTTGCTAAACTTGAAATATGTACGTCACGGCCTTCGCATTCAAGGTTCATTGCCCCTCGGTTTAATTGTGTATCATCCACCAGATACCAGCTGATATAACGGAACTATCAGCTGATAGTTCAGTTTTACAAGGTCACCAAGGGGTCATAAGCGAGACCTAACTAGACGAAGTCGAGGACCTCAATACGCCCGAGTAGTATAATCTCACTTTCCTCCGAGTGGTAGGTACATAGAAAACATTCATACGTAACTTTGATAGTATTTATAAAAGAAAAATACTTTAATTTAGGTACCCAAAAATATTCAGTCTGCTTCGTGGATAAGAAACTGCCCCGTTCTTCTCAGGTCTGAGACAAACTTTTCTGAACGGGTATGGGTACGGGTGATTGGATAGATTTTGACGATCAATAAGTGTTTTTTTTTACTAAAAATATTTGAATTTGAATTAAATGATAGGGTTAGGTCACCCTGAGAATTATTTTGAGTAACGTATGATCTATTTTACTACCTTAGCTTTATCGTCACATCAATAATAGTTAATGATTACATTTATTGTCAGAGTTTGACAAATCTTTCTTAAAATTTTTTTTTGATTAATTAGAAAAACAAAAGGATTTTTAAAATCTTTATTTGTGCTTTACTAGCTGACCCGACAGACGTTGTTCTGTATATAATAAATAAAATACTGTTTTTGTAATATAAATTTGTCAATAATATATCATAACATCAAAAATTACTTCGTAAAATATGCACCCTGCTGTCGTAATGAAATTGTTTCACAGCAGAACTGTCAAACCGTGCGTCAATAAATTCTCTCATAGAAATTATGTGTGGACAAGGAAAAACAAATTTGTTGTTTTTATTTAGTTTAGCAGCATTTTCCTATTTATTCACCTTTTGAACCTTCTTTGGACTTCCACAAATAATTCAAGACCAAAATTAGCCAAATCGGTCCAGCCGTTCTCGAGTTTTAGCGAGACTAACGAACAGCAATTCATTTTTATATATTATATATAGATTATGAAATTTGTAGACGCTCTCCAACAATTATTATTTAATAAAATATTATTTTGCCATTGTTTCTCGTTTAATTTAATAGAAGTGTTAATAGTAAAACTTAATATTTCACCTCTATTTTTATGAGATAATTTTTTCAGTTAGCGTAAAAAAACCAAAAGTCAAGTCAAGGGCTAGGTCAGTTATTGGAGGAAGGTTGAAACGAATACAGACCACAAAACTGTATATGTAACTGTAAACTGTTATGCGATAATATTATACAAATGATTTAAGTTTTCTTTAGTGTAATTGTAATTCCGCCAATATTTGTTTTTAAACAACACGCGTTTCGCCTCTACACGAGGCATCCTCAGGACGTGTTGTCTCGCCAAAATCTGGCACGAGACATTAACGAGGAATTAACACTAAAGAAAACTTAAATCATTTATATAATTATGGATTTCCGCAAAGTAACGCCTACTTCGATAACTTTTTTTCGCGATATTATTGTTATTTTTAAGTTTTAATCCTTCTAGATCTAGAAAATCCTGGGTCACTCCTGATGCATCACTGACTACGAAACAAAGACTGCACACTAATAAATAATTCATGCAGTATTTTTAAAAGTTATGCCTAATCTAAAACAAACAAATAAATTTGTTCAATGATTTTAATGCTCTCGCATCTTCTAGAGTTGTTACTCGCAAACAAGTGAACGAGAATTCAACAAAATAACGTCTTATTTTACACGTCTTTTATCAGCTTCACCTGTGTGTATGTTTATTTGTAACCAACTTATTTTGGCGTGATTTTAACCCACTTTAAACGGCCAGATTTCGTAGATTTATCGAAGACGGACGACAATACATTATTTTGATAAAATTCTTCCATTTTTCAATTTGCAAGATAGGATTTTTGGTAATACCTAATTTATATAATTTTTTCATCTATCTTCGATAAGGCAGGGAATGATGTTCATTTTAAATTTCAACTAGTATCTTTTCAACCAAAGCGTGTTTTTTAAATTATTTAAACTATTTTTATATTTAAATTATTTTATTTAAAACGCTTGTAAACATGACAAGATAGTTTTTTTCAAGTGTCAATATCTTACTTTAATGAAAATTATGTTGTGAAACAGGAATACTTTTTTTCAAGTCAACATATTAGTAGATTTGTCGGTAGTTCTTGATATGAGATGGGGGCGGTGTAATTGCGTTACGATTGTAGTATCGTTAGTTACAAAATAGATCCCAAATGGATCCCTGCTATTAGGCAAATTACCATACGGCAGACTATAATATAGAAAATGGAAAAGTTTCTCCATTGAAATCAGTAACGTTGCGTATCAAGAAAATTTCGAACAAGTATAATAAATCAAAATGAAATCGCAGTAAGTTTTACTACTTGTAACTTAATAAAAGACTACAAATCTCTATTTCTAACTTATTAAAACTCACAAGTAGTGACGTGACGTCACACAGACCCCTAAGAGCGTGAACCTGCAAAGCCATGTAAATAAATAATAATAACATTAATTGTTTCGCAAAATCCTCACGTAAAAAGACGGCTACAATTACACGCGTTTAAATCCCTAATTATTTTATTTAAATAAATGTGTAACACTCGAAAGATACTTAAATTTATGAGCAGTGAAGGGGTAAACGAATTCACTTTAGCTTTATTAATATTAGTAAGAATACCTAGATAAGAATAAATTATTGTAAATAGGTACAACTATACAAGTTCCATGAGAAGGTTACACTAGCGATACAAATTATAATACTCTAGCAAGGTAGTAAAGACGAGATCTGCATGAAAGTTATTAAAGCTGTTTCTAATTTTAGACCTAAGAAAATAATAGATTTGGTTAATTTTCCAGGTTTCAAAGGACCCCTCAAGGTATACGATTTCATTGTGGTAGGAGCTGGATCAGCCGGCAGTGTATTGGCATCGAGACTAAGTGAGGGCAAAAAAGCTTCGGTACTACTTCTAGAAGCCGGATTTGGAGAATCATTGCTGACAACAATCCCTACTCTGGCGCCGTTGTTCCAGCAATCCGATTACGTGTGGCCGTACCTGATGGAGCACCAGCCCGGTGTATGTTTGGGTCTGTTGACATTGTTACATCTGAGCATAATTTAAGACAAATCACACAACATCATGTTAACAGTAAATTTCACCGAATAATTTTCGATTTACTAGATTTTCCTGTTAAGGTTTTATATGATTTATAACCGTCAAGAGGTATCATTGGGGGAAGTTTTTCCATACAATCGTTCTAGATTTTTTGTTCTTGGTTTTTAACACTAGATCAAAATTATTTTCATATCATTATTAACTGTCTCTATCTGTTTTGCTTTTAATATATTTTTGTTTTTGTAAGTGCAAGACTTCTTCAAAAAATGTTTAAAACGGCTTAATCCCATGAGGCCTGTATGGCCACAAACAGCCTAATTACTTATATACAAATGCGATAACAAAAAGTGAAAGATCAAATAGTCCAACACCATAGAGCAATACAGAATATTTCCTCCCCATTCAATTACCACGTTACGATTGGTTAATTTTTGGAGGAGCAAATTGTCGAGACCGAAACCCTGATTTTTGAGTATTTAACAAAACAAAGCTGCGAGAGCGCGACGGTGTGTTGTTTTAGAATTATTTAATCCTTGATGATGACGCGTGGTCGGTAATTCACCAGAATCTAACTAATAATTTCATGAGATATGACAAAGTATGTCATATCTCATAAAATTATGTTTTACCTGATTTCTGCGGTCGAATTCCACCTTCGCACGACACGCTACAAATTACGATATCATCCCCACCATCTGGATGGGTGGCGGTCCTCCACAGTGCGGTTTTCAAGCAGCTTTCTTCCACTTACTACAAAGCAGTGGAATGAGCTTCCTTATGCGGTGTTTCCGGGACGATACGACATGGGTACCTTTAAAAAAAGCGCGTTCACCTTCCTTAAAGGCCGACAACGCTCATGTGATTCCTCTGGTGTTGCAAGAGAATGTGGGCGGCGGTGACCACTTTACACCAGGTGACCCATACGCTCGTTTTTTCTCCTTTCCATAAAAAAAATTGCCAATATACCCAATAAATTGAAGCGCAGAAGCTTTCTGGAATCATCAGAGGTATATTTTGTCCGGATTCCGTAATTCATAATTAGATTCGATTCGATCTCACCTCTAAGGATAGGTTTCCGATCATAACTCTGACGCTAAGAGTACTTAAATTCGACACAAAAAATGGATATACGCTACATAATATGTGTAGGAACGGATTAAATAAAATACTTTGTTGGAAAAATCCAATTAATCCGTTAAAAACAATTTTATTTAAATAAATGTGAAATACTCGCGTTAAGCAAAGAAAGTGTCTTGTTATTCAAGAAATTTCATATACTTAATACTTAAATATAATAATTTTGATCGTTGCTTTTTTTCCATACTTAGTCATACCTCACTTTGGAGTTAACTGTTATAACTCGGGTCTGAAAATAAATTTAAAGTTGGGACAAATTCTTTTCTAGTTAAATAGTTTAAAATATGATGTCACATATTTTAACACACGCATAAGAAAATATGAAATACCTTTAATTACTGTCGCAAACATATAAGAAGAAGACTTAAGACTAAGAATAAGGGCACAGAATTTTATACTTATACTTTATTGTAAGAAGAGGAATAATTGTACAACATTTATACTTATATCAGGAATGGACAATGAACGGTGTTTCTGGCCTCGAGGAAAAGCTGTGGGTGGCACGAGCGTAGTTAACTACATGATCTACACTAGAGGAATGCCAGTTGACTGGGACCGCATTGCAGCTAAAGGAAATTATGGATGGTAGGCAATTAGGCATTGAGATAATTAAGGTCACACACAAACTTTAACTGACGAACAGTGAAACACGCTGTAGATAAATTTATTTTATGTAAGTACTTACTTATAGACCAGTGCTGAAGCCTTTGAAAATGATAAAAAGTGAAAAAATAAAAGTAGGATGAAACCTATTGGAAACGGAAGAGAATATAACAAAAATGAAAGGAAAAATAAATTACGGGCGATCTGAAGTCGGGAAGTGGAAAAGAGAACCCTCTTTTCCTCTTTTTCGAGTCAGAATAAGGTGAATAAATACTATATTTCAATTCAAATACAATACAGTGTATTTGGGACGTAAAAAGGCAACTTTACAGCAAATTTCGTGTAAAAAAAATATTACTTGTAAAAAAAAAAATTTAATTAGGCGTTACTTTGCGGAAATCCATAATAATACAAATGATTTAGGTTTCCTTTTGTGTTAATTCCGCCAATATTTGTTTTTTAAAAACAATTCGACACGTGTTTCGCCACTACACGAGGCATCCTCAGGACGTGTTGTCTCAAGAGATTTTTCAGTGTAACAAAAGTTGTAGATCTTTTTAGCCATTTGAGTTTTCCATGGAACTTGCCGGAAATCGAATAATTCGTTTTTACCCTTAAACCCCCCCTTTCCATTTCCCGACCTCAGATCGCCCGTAATTATTTTTTCCTATAAATTTTGTTACATTCTCTTCCATTTCCAATGGGTACCAGCCTACTATATTTTTTTTTCAAAAATTATCGACTTTTGTTGGAATTAAATGTTCATGCACGATCTTTCTCCCGCTACTCCAAGACAGCCACATTACGCGGCGACAAAATACGTGTGTTTGTCATAACTTTGGATGATTGAGTTTCACAATCGAACCCGCTAAGTGAATCTGCGATCTAGTATTGACTAGTTCTTTAAGATTAATACAAACAGTTCTTACATTTTTCGCACCAGATGACCATGTAACCCTAAAATTTGACCGCATCCCCATGACCAAAAGCCATTGTTTGTTGTTATTGAAGCAATGTTTAAGCAGTAGGGCATCTATGAGATTTTAGTGGTAGGGTTTTTTAAATTAACAAATTGTTAACTGCCAAAATAATACTTATATGTTTGGATTAAAATCGCGCCCAAGATAACTTCTAAAAATACAAATATTTTCTTGAACACGGTTATGAATGCTCTTGACAGACCCAACTAACATTTGTTTTTTATAACCAGAAACAAACTCAAGGTAAATTCAATATTTTACAGGTCATATGACGAAGTACTTCCGTATTACATGAAATCCGAACAAGCCAACCTTCGAGGATTACAAAAATCGCCATGGCACGGAAGAAACGGTGAACTACACGTTCAGGACGTCCCTTTCAGGTATATAATGTTACTACTCTTTCTTTTTCTCTTTCTTCTACGGTGGCAACTCCATTGACTAACTGCCGATTTTTAAATTCAATCGCAATTATTAGTTTTAATCAATATCCTGCTGTAATATTAATCCTATGGAATTACGTGTGGTTTTTTAGCTTGGTATCTGTATGAATATGATGGATAAGCGTTTTCTACACTAGGTACCTATACTATATTTGTAAATTAAGATAATAGGTGTGTGCTACTGCAACCTGCAACTTTAGGTACGATAAAAGAACTACGGGTGAGAGGACTGTATAAGAGCATTAGACACCGCTTTCATTCCAGTCATAGGTAGGTACCTACATAATATTTCTAACATCACGCGATACAGGTAACAGAATATATATTCTATTGCGAAGTCCGTTAAGAATCACTTTTTATTCGACGGTAAATTACTTATATTTGTATGAGCTTTTGTACGATTCATTGTTTCAATCTGATTAGAGGTGATCAAAGCCGCGATCAATATAGTACAGCAAAGCAGATACTCAAACCAATAAGAATCCATATTGATAATATTTTATAATTTTTCACTTAATTCCATTCATATTTTTTATTTTCCAGATCAAAGCTATCGAAAGCATTCTTAGATGCCGGGGAAATTCTTGGCAATCGTCGAGTTGATTACAACAGTCCAGATGGATTCGGATTCAGTTATATACAGGCAACTATAAATAAGGGCAAGAGAGATAGCAGCGCGACTGCCTTTCTACACGATAATAAGAAAAGAAGAAATCTTCATATTCTTCCAAACAGTAGAGTAACCAAAATTCTTATAGATCCTATCTCTAAAGTTGCTTATGGGGTTGAATTTGTAAGAGAGGGCCGTAAATACACAATTCACGCGACAAAAGAGGTTATTTTATCAGCTGGACCGATTGAGTCACCACACCTGTTGATGCTTTCTGGTGTTGGTCCTAGAGTACATTTGGAATCTCATGGAATAAACGTAATACAAGACCTGCAGGTGGGCCAGACATTATATGATCATATTTCTTTTCCTGGTCTCACTTTTTTATTGAATGCTTCGCAACTAACTTTAGTTGAAAGAAAAATAGCGACCTTACAGAATGGCGCACAGTACACACAATATGGAGATGGCCCATTGTCATCTTTAGCTGGTGTTGAAACTATTGGTTACATAAAAACTAACGTCTCTGATGAAATCGGAAATGTCCCCGATATAGAATTGATTGGTACATGTGCTGCAATGGCTTCTGATGAAGGCAAATTCGTAGCCAAAGGCATGCATCTCTCAACCTCAATATATAACGATGTTTACAAGCCAATTGAAACGATAGAAGCCTTTACAATACTTTTTATGTTGTTACACCCGAAATCAAAAGGATTTTTGGAACTACGATCAACAAATCCATTTGATCCTCCGAAACTTTATGGCAACTACTTAACTCATCCAAAAGACGTTGCAACTAGCGTGGCAGCAATAAGATACATTCAAAAATTAGTTGCGACAAAACCATACCAAAAATATGGATCAACACTCTATAAGAAAAAATATCCAACATGTCTGCAGTACGAACATGACAGTGATGAATACTGGGAATGCGCTTTCCGGACTATTACATCAACACTTCATCATCAGATTGGTACTTGTAAAATGGGCCCAGCAACAGATGCTGATGCCGTAGTAGATCCAGAATTGCGAGTTTATGGTATTCATAATTTAAGAGTAGTAGACAGCAGTGTGATACCTAATACAATTGCTGCACACACAAATGCACCAGCCATAATGATTGGAGAAAAGGGAGCTGATCTTGTGAAACGATCTTGGGGTCTATTATAAGATGCCTGTTTTTTTTATAATTATGCGTGATTATTTCGCTTTACAGGCATCAATGGCGAGTTTTATAGCAGCTATATGAAGCTGTTTGGGCTGATTTTGTAAAAATAAATTACATCAACATTCTGTGGGCAGCTTATCACACTTATTGAGGTCCATTTATAAGATATTAATAATAGTATTTAATCTCCTTGACGATCTCCAATATGAAGCACCATAAAATTAAATCTTATCAATTATCTAACTTACAAAATCTATATACCTAATATCTTTTAGAATTTTGATCTCAGGATCTCACTGCACACAGAATTGAATGCATTTGGATAAAGTTTTTCAAGCCTCTTGAATACATGACAGACAATTGTACATGACACTTCAGTAAAGAAAAATTGAATAAGTTGGGTCTAGAATAGCTGCAGGTAGGAAGATATAAATTTAGATACACATACTAATAAAAAATCTTTCTTACATATTAATAGATAAGATATAAAAATATTATAAAGTATTGTGTTAGTTAATGAGTGTTGCAAGAGAAAATCCTATATAATTATGTACATTTACAAAAGAATCTCAAGATATACTGAGTAACTAAGAGACTGATGGAAACAAATTAAGTAATGGAGTATTGAGTACAGTTTGGTAATATTAAGGAGTCTGCCTATAATATCTAATACCATGACTATAATATAACATGAACACATCAGATAGGCGTGTGCCATACCAAACATACCACACATAAAACCTATAATAATATTGCCAAATGTTTTTTTGTATCCCACATGTCATAGTAGTGATAGATCACATGTTTTAACAAACAGCAATGTAGAATGGTGACACATCTGTCTAGTGGACATGGTTAGTTTAATTCGGCTGTTAACACTCTTCTCTTGATTAGACCATTCTGTGTTCATCATCTTACTCCAACCAGCCCAGATTGTCCTAGAAGGCTGGCAAACCCTTTTTGAATTGCTACAGATATCTGGAGGCAACTCTGGAAATTGGAGGATTTGTGCCCATTGTTTGGCCAGACTCCTAAACTCTAAGAAAATGTTCTGGTGTTTCCTTTGCCTCCAGCTTTCTAGTAGATACCTGCTTATTTAAGGGACACTCTTGCCGGAGACAACACATACAATTTTGCGTATTTTGTACCTATGTAGTCTGACAAGGTAGGGCTTACTTAATTTGGCATAGTATCATACTTTTGAATACAAAGAATATTTTTGCTTGGTACAATCGTAGCATGATTATGGTGTGTAATAGGGGCCTCTTTTAGTTAGCAAATGGAAACAAGTGATTACACGGTCTAATGAACCATTATGATTTCCCAGTCGGAGGTTCCTTCACTCTATTACTTGATGTTATATAGGAGAGGTAATCTCCTTACCTGAGGTTGCACATTTTATTGCCAATACAGGTACTACTAGTAGTGTGCGAGTACTATTAGTGTTTCTATTAAAGGGCATTGAAGCTAGTGTTATTACCTCAGTACTGTAGTACTTAATATCTTAAATCTCAAATGAAGAAGTGTAATGCTTTCATGATTCCTGAGTGGCACTGCATTGCAGTGGACAGAGAATATCATTTACCACTGCTTCTAAGATCTTGCTGGTCTTATCGTTTCCTTTTTTTATAAAAAAAATCTATATTACAGCATTGTATAGTAGAGTAATAATATAATAATAATATTGCCACACTTTTACACAAATTATCTTGCTCCAAACTAGGCATAGCCTGTACTGTGGGTACAAGACAATGATATATTTAATACAATATACTTACTCAAACATACAAAAATACATATAAACATCCATGACTCAGAAACAAACATCGATATACATCATATAAATGATTGTATTCGATCCCGGGACCTATAGCTTAGTAGTCAAGGTCGCTAACCATTTGGCTATAGCAGTCGTCAGAAAAATCTATTGATTGAAAAGAGAGGCTGTTGAGTTTCTTGTATGTTCTTCTCACAAGCTCTACTTTTTCCGAACATGGTAGATTCAGTAATTTAAAAGAAATATTTATAGTGACAATTCAAAAGCTAACTAAGCGTTCAATCCTAATTGAATAGAATTTATTTAACTTTTACTTTGACATCATTTGTCATTATTATTTAATTCTACATGAACAGATTAAGCTTGAAAATCAATGCAAATGCCTCATATCAATTACAAATACCCTGTTCCAAGTGTCAACAATAATTATTATTGATGCAACTGTACTATTTTTAAATTTTATGTGTACAATCAATAACTTATTATAGATAGAAACACTGAAATAGCTGTGCCTGCTTAGTCGTCAGCGTTAATCTAAACATAGAATCAAAGAGTATATCTATACTAATATTATAAAGCCGTGTTTGTTTGTTTGTTTGAATGCGCTAATCTCTGGTACTACTGGTCCGATTTGAATGATTCTTTCAGTGTTGGGTAGTCCATTTATCGAGGAAGGCTATAGGCTATGTTTTTTTTTTTTCAAAATTAGGGATCCGTAATAAAATTGCTATTTTGTAACACAAGGTGTAAAATCGAAAACCTATTTTTGCGTGCGCTGCAAAAACTATTGACAATAGAACAAAATGATGTACAGGCTATAATATAGGCAATATTTTATTACTTATAAAACTATCGCGTGAATTATACTTTATATGGCAAAACAATGTTTGCCGGGTCAGCTAGTTTAATTTATAAAATTAAACATAGTAAATTTAGTTCATACTGTTTTTAAATACATACTTTGAATTATAGAATACTGGTTATTTTATTTTATTAATATTGTTTAAATTGATTTAGGACATCCAGTAATTTTTATAATAAGGCAAATATCAAACAGTCTGGGAGCAACCAAAAACCTGATAACCTAATAGTATGTGTACCAAATACATATCGGAAATAGGTTATACCAGAAAATATTCTATGGTTTTGTAATATTGTCCTACCTAACTTAATATATGAAATAATAATCTTATCTGTGAATAATAAAATTCCAAAATAATAAACTTGAGTTTTAGTATAGTTAGTACATTGAAAATATAATTATTATTTTTTAGATTCATTAACTTTTTGTTTAGTACTAAATCCTCAATTGTTCACAGTGAAAGGCTGAAAATTCTTATAAAAATTATCCAAATAGTGGTCGCCGGTCCAAGCGGACTTCAGAACAAATATTCAGCTTTACTTCAAAGGATAACCATCATATCAAGGAAAAGAGGCAACAATCGTTAATTGTTGAATGATCAGTTTTAATACAGCTCAGAGTAAAGTTTAAATGCAAATTTTGTAGCAGCAAATAATTAAAATTAATTAGGCTTAACTTACCTGATACAATTAGTGCCTCGTTGGGTCCAACAGTGTGAATATTGCCCATTTTGCAGTAACCTTATATAAACAGCTGCTTAATCACTTTTAATTATAAGCAAATATCACTCAAAATGGTCCCAAATTTGAGAAAAACACAATTAAATCGTACTTCTATAAAAATAACAACAACATATCACACTCACACACAGACAATTCACAAAATAGACTATACAACATAGGTAAGTCAAATGTCAACATTCCAACAACCAGATTAATCAAATACTAACCACAGCAGCTGTCAGCGGTGGGACAACCAACGCGACTACATAAATCATGAAGCCTGAGTATTCCCTATTCTATAAGAATTTGGCTGAGTCCTCCTTACTCTCCTGCATCCCAACAGTGGCATCCCCCTGCAAATGACATAACACAACCGCAGGTCTGCTGTTGGCTTGTGCAGTGACGTATGATCCCAGCCCTCAAGTAGCCGTGAGTAGGAATCTTCATGACTCGCTGCAAGCCCAACGAGAAAAGTTCTTAGGAGCTATCACGCTCGTCACAATATAATCGTCTAAACGAATCCCCGGCCAACCGAAGCCGACCCGGCTCCTGAAGCAATGCGAAAGCAACCATGAATCCAAGGTTAAACAACAGCCTGCACTAACCTCCACAATGTGAAACATCCCCGTATCCCGTATGACGGTTGATACTGACGCCAGACGAAATTCAAGGTGCATTGCACTCGCTGAAATAAAGTAATGAGTACTGTCAGCGGGTGCACGCAAGAAGAAGACGGTTAAGATATCCGCATCCCGTCATATGTGAGACATCTGAATAAATCAATATATCAGTTGTTTAATTACATTATAAATGGGTAATTACACCAGGGGTCCCGTCAAACGTCGCATTGCTAAACGGCTGTTAGTTGGTGGGCTGCACCTCACTTAGGACTACATACTTATCGCCCATGTTATTTAAGCCACAAGGGGCCACAAGAAATAAATGGATGTCATGTTTGCTTCAATAACATTGCTTTTATGGGAGCCGTTAGGCAGATCTTTTCCACCCCTAAATGGTCGAGGGAGGTGATAGCTAATGCTTGGCTCCTACCAAAGTCCCTCTATACATCATTTTCATTCATCTTCTTTTGTACTACTTGATACTGATACTGAAGAGATCAACAGCATACTTATGAGTCTTGACTCTAGAAGCGCTCCTGGCTGGGACGGAATTTCAACGAAATTTCTAAAGCTCTCTAAAGATTACTTGATCCCACTTATAACAAGATTGGCTAATCTCTGCTTTAAATCAGGTATTTTTCCTTCCTCTCTAAAGCGTTCCATTGTTACTCCTGTGTACAAGAGTGGGACTAAAACTGATGTAAACAATTATAGACTTATCTCTGTATTGTCTGTTATTTCAAAAATAATAGAAAAATTAATTAACAATAGACTTCTTAAATACTTCAATAAATATAATATTATTTCTAATTGTCAATATGGCTTTAGAAAAGGTGTTTCCACACAAGACGCAATTTTAGGACTAACAAAAGCTATAGTAAGAGAAGTGGACAAGGGCAATAAATGTCTTGCAGTTTTCCTAGATTTAAAAAAGGCCTTTGACACAGTTTCTATTCCCATTCTTGTGCGCAGATTGGAGGGCCTGGGCATTCGTGACAAAGCCCTCTCTCTCCTAGACAGCTACCTAAATGACCGAATACAGGAAGTTAAGGTTGACCTATACCACAGCACAAGGGGAAATGTGAAATTTGGCGTACCGCAGGGCAGTGTCCTTGGCCCGACACTCTTTTTAATCTATATTAACGACCTATGTAACCTCCAGATCGACGGGGCGAGTATATTCACTTATGCTGACGACACAGCCATTGTTTTCTCTGGTATCTCGTGGGAAGCCGTACAGAGGAAGGCTGAGATGGGCCTTGAAAGAGTCTCAAATTGGCTAAACCAAAATCTATTGTCACTCAATATATCAAAAACATACTATATATGTTTCTCTCCACATGACAGATACCAGCCCGTTCAAGACTTCTATATCAGAATCCATTCATGCTCCAACCCACACGATTTGAATTGTAATTGTCCCTCCATAGAAAAGGTTAATTGTACCAAATATCTCGGCATCCCGGTTAAGTTGGCATTGCCAAATAGGACTGGTCATAACCAGGGTGAGAAAACTTATGTGGATTTTTAAAACTCTGCGGCACGTTATGAATAGCACAGTCCTTAATAAAATATACATCGCTTTGGCTCAATCTGTGATCACCTACTGCATCCCGGTATGGGGCGGCGCAACTAAGATAAACCTCTTAGAATTGGAAAGAGCTCAAAGATCACTTCTCAAGGTCATGTACTTCAAACCTTTAAGATTTCCAACTGATTCGCTCTATTTGACTTGTAATCTTTTGACAATAAGGAAACTTTATGTTCTTAACATCATTTCAGCCGTCCACAAGTCACTTCCGCTAGATCACGCCAAATTGATCAGTAGGAGAAATGATAAAGTAGCAGATACCATTACTGTTCGCACTACTTTTGCTGAACGACAGTTTAGCTGTCAATCAGTGTTCTTATATAATAAAATAAATCGTGTCCTAAATATATATCCTATGACATTACATCTATGAAGAAAAGCTTTAAATAATTGGCTAACTTGTCTTGCTTATGATGAAGTGGAAAATCTTCTGATCAGACTGACATGATAAACACACGCATTGTATAGATGGACCCAATCAAAGGTCCAATTCAAACCCACATCCACACACTCACTCACTCACACACACACACACACACACACACACACACACACACACACACACACACACACACACACACACACACAGACACACACACACACAAACACACACAATTAATTGTAAATTGTAAAATTTGGTTTTTAATCATTTCTGTTTATTTCTATATTGTTTACTAAATAAAAAGTTATCTGCTAAGGAAGTTGCGAGATATTCCCAATACAAGTGTCCTAAGACAACTTACTGGGAAGTCTCAACCACTAAAAAATGTATATGTAATCTTTGAAATAAACGAAATTTATTTATTTATTTATTATTTAATGCATGCGTTTACACGCGAACGGGCGTTACTTGTGTTACTTTAATCCTGTCATCTAGAACATGTATTTATACAGTTAAAATCAAAGTCAGTCATCTTATCTATATATATTACAATATATATTGAGGTTTGTGTCCGTATATTTCACTTTGCATCCAAAACTAAGCATCACAGACAAATTGTGTTTGTATGTGGCAAAAGGCCCAATAAGCAATTGGAAGCGGCTCCCATCATCAACTATGGTGGTTGAAAGTCGGTAGATATATATCTGTCAGACTATCATTGGTCTATAACGATCTGGATAGTTCAAGAAATTTCCGAAATGATCTGGAGACAGAAACGGTAGGTGGCGCTTATTTCAACAGGGTAACAAGAGCTATTCATATCTTGCTTAAATTGGATTATTCCTCTTGTAAATAAGTAGAATGATTTTTAAATATGCTCAGCATGCTACAAGCCTACAACAAGTATAAAACATGAGATCATAAACATGTATACAACTAGTATTTCACAAACAATTATATCCAACAAGTTTTATATTTTTGTATTTTGAAAACATTTCATAGAACTAGTATATGCATGAAACTCGTCAAATACATGTATAATAACTTGGTGTGAACGAGGGGAGCTCTTAAAGTTTAGTTTTAAATGATTGTTGAACACTGTATATAGTTTAAATGTAACGTTTTTAGGGCTTAATTTTTTAGTTACACAAACAAATATTTTTTTCCCCTATAACCCGTACATTCAATATACATAATAACATACCTATTATAACATTTTATTGTATGCTCGTTTGTCTTTTCACGTTTAAATGTACCTGCAGGTTAATGTGCATTACGTATGAAGACTCCCAGATCAAGAGCTATGCACAGAAATTCAACCCAACAGCATGTTTCTTTATTTCTTGCTAGCTGATGTCCGCGACTTCGTCCGCGAATATAAAGATTTTCTTTAAATAATGAGCAAGTTAGGAATTGATGATTCTCTCGTGTCCTATTCCAGTCCCAGCTTCCGTTTTCGCTCTCCTTCCCAACATATCATGTGAATCTTATGTCGAGGAAGATTGCAATGACAAAATTAACCTACTATTGGTATAGTTATAGCTCTTCGACGTGAATTTCAGTTTTTCACAAATCCCGGGGGAACCATGGATTTTTCTGGGATAAAGGATAAAATATACCCTATGTACTTTCCCAAGCTCTAGTCTATCGCTGTACTAAATTTCATCAAAATCGATTCTGTAGTTCTGGCGTGAAAGCCTAACAATCAAACTTACATTCACATTTTATTAGTAGGGATATTCACACTTTATTTGTCGATATAGTGGAAACACTACTTTACTGGAATAAAATTTCTTCCTTTCTTAAGAATCTACTTAAGGAATTGAATTAAAGTTCATTGCCGCATGTCGTCAACTACTAACAAAATGTTTAATAAAATGCGTGCTCTTCAGGCTTTTGCTCCGAGTTCTAAAACTATAAGTGCCCATTTTAGTGTGTTCTCTTCTAAGCTGTGTCATTTTGTTGACTCAGACTATTTGTAATCTGTTATTTACATTCTCTTTGACTCACAGTTAAGCTTCAGACTTGCAATCTGCTTGCAATCAGCAATGTTAATTTGTGAGTTCGCGTTGTGTATTGTTTTCTATTGATTAGGGTTTTGAATTCATATGAAAAGTTGTTTTTAAGTGCAGACGTAGCTAACTTAGGTTTAGTGATATTACTCAATAAGCAATATTAGTGTTTCTTTTAGTGTGATTGCTAGGCAACCCTTTTCTTATTTCAACTGAAGTAAGCTGACATTTTTTGCTGAACACAAATTTCTTACTGTTTTACGTTACCTTACCGTGGTTGTAAATTATATATATTTACAGATTTTATAACTGCATAAGTAGAAAATGTCTGATACAAGTGATCTAGACCGTCAAATTGAACAGTTGAAGAGATGTGAAATAATTATGGAGGCAGAGGTTAAAGCACTATGTGCGAAAGCCCGTGAAATTCTTGTTGAAGAAAGTAACGTACAACGAGTTGATTCTCCTGTTACGGTAATATTCCATGTGTATTAACTGATATTCTCTAATATTAATTCATGTGTAAGATCTGGTGTAGCACATACAACTAATTAACACCATGTTAAATAATTTATGCTATAAGGCCTCTAAATTGTTTAGTACGTATTTTACTAACCTTTGGGAAGCCTCTGAAAATATATAAAAATATGGCTTGATTGAAATTATACTTATAAGGGTCTGTGCGCCAGAAACAAACCCAAAAATTTACACTGAACTAAAATTTCACAATGGGTATAAATTAGTAGTAAGGTAAGTAAATAGGTAATTTCTTTATAGCTACTTACTTTATTTTTATTGAAATAACATATCTGGGATATCTTATATATTTTATGACAAAAGTGTGTAAGGAAAAAGTGTGTATTTATAGGGTTTAGGCTGTCAAAGAAAGAGCTTCATTATCGATTGAGATAGAATCTATATTCATTATCCTTTGTGAATATAATCCACTTGGTGAGCAGAGTTGTATTTTATACTATTATTGCCTTTATATGATTTTAATTTCTATTCTTCCTATTATTAAATATAATGAAAAAAAAGAAAAACGGAGACCTATTTGGATAAATTAAATTTTTTGCCCCATAAACCAAAAGAAGGTTTTTCATTGTGTTTTGGTTTTATTAATTTAGCCATTGCCAATAAAACATTAAAAAATGTATTAACAAGGCTCAAAAAATTAAATTCAACATTCAAAGCTTAAATGACAATTATTTCACTATTAAGTTAAATTTAGTCAATGTCATCTGACTACCTTTTATAATATGGTCTTTCAACTAATCTCTTCTCCAATGGTCTTCTCAGTGGTGTGTGTAATGTGTCCTGCCTATTACCTTTTTAGTTTCAGAGCCTGTGTTAAACTATCTGTTAGTTTTGTCAGACAGAAATAATTCTAAACATTCCACTTTCTATTTCTTGTAATTTTTCATCTTACATATTTCTATAAATCCAGATATGGAAGGCACATATAGCAGGCGAGGGTGAATCAAAAACTCCATAGCAGTTTTCTAAGTATCTGTTGTAATGTCTTTCATAAAATTGTTTTTGGGCCAATATTTTTTCAATGCTTCTTTATCAATGTTATTTTTTTTTTCTTAAGAAATATTTTTATCCGAAATATATATTTTTCTCAACATAGTCTAATTTGTGTTTTCCTGTTGATATATTAAAATGTGTTAAAACATTGACCATTACCAGGGAGGCTTTGTTGCACAGGATGGCAAATAGATAGGTTCCACAGCTACTCCTTTATCTGTCGTCTGCAAGAATTATTGTTAATCTTTGATGGATGCAATTGCAATGCTACTTGAAATGAAGAATTTTTCAATATATTTTTTCTCTAGATTTCAGATACATCATCTAACAATTTAGCAACTTTAAGATCTGAGATAACTGAAATAGCAACTAATTTCTGTGAACAAATTATACATTTAGATGAATATTACTGGTATATAGACCTTAAAATATGTTCCTAATGGCTCATTGGGACCATAAATTCATTTTGGTTGCATTAGTGTCTCTCTACCAGTAAATTTTCACGATAAAAAATGTAATATTTTAACTTTCTAATTATTTTGACAGATTACACAAGTAGGTAATAAAACTTGATCTTAACTAAATAAACAAAACATACATTGTTTGTATCTGAAATATATATTAACCCCATTATTCCCCAATATTTTTGGCCAAGATCCGGGTAAGGGACCATTCTATATGTGAATGTGGCCTTGAGGAAGGTACTCTTGAACATATTTTTTTCTATTGCCCTAAATTGTCAATTCCTTTATATAACCTTCTACCGAAGGATATCCCTCGCCCCATCAACATCCCTTTTCTTCTTAATTGTGTGAATGGCATACATTCACCTTTCATAAAGATTCTTAACAAATTTATTTCCCGCAATAATATTAAATTGTAATTTCTATCCTCCATACTTTCTACGCTTCTATTAGGCACATATTCCCACTTACATTCACACATTTCTCCCTTAAACTTAGATTAGATACTAACAAGGTAGTTAATATTATGGGTGTTTATTACTAACCATACTAACTCTTGTTGCCTATTCTTCAGTTCACAAAAAAAAACACAGCTATATCAACGGATCATTTCCTTTTAAATCAGCTCTTTATATACTTCAATCAGCTAAACTAAAATAAAAAATCTCTCCACCTTGACACTGGCCGAATCGTCAACATTCAGTTGACAGAGCCAATTAATATAAAAAAAAGTGCACCATTAAAATAATTTTATCATTCTGTTCTTCTCTAAAGATCTTCGTGTTCTGTGACACTTGAAATTTTATTAGTCCCATTATTTTTATAATAATTTGAAATGGTTAAAAAATGGGCTTCAATTTTCCATTTTCCTCATGGTTGCTATAACTTGATTGTTAGCAGGTGATGATGTAATACTTACCACTAAATAATGTATAAATATCATCACTCAATTTAAGTGTTAATTAGTATGAAAAATATTTGGATGAATGGCAGAGACCATAGTGATTACTAGATCAATAAAATTAGGCATAATTTACCATTTTTTTCAGGTCTGTGGAGATATCCATGGTCAATTTTATGATCTCAAAGAGTTGTTCAAAGTTGGTGGGGATGTTCCGGAAACAAATTATTTATTCATGGGTGATTTTGTGGACAGGGGATTCTACTCTGTTGAAACATTTTTGTTGCTTCTAGCTCTTAAGGTATACTTCTATTCTTAACCACTTACTATGATTTTGCCAATGCCAAGTAAAAGAAAAGTTCAGGATTTACTATCAGATGGCCCATATTATAAATCACAATCCAATCACAAAAATGATTGCACAATTTGTTCCATTTTAAAGTGAATGTGTGGTGACATTATAATGTAAGTACTACTTTGGGGTTCTGAAATATGTTGCTGTGAACAATAAATAAATTTTGCAATTTCATCAAGATTATTATGTATTACTTATTTATGCAACTGTTGTGTAATGAGAGGTATTAAAACACGAATTTGGGTTTATCACACAATGTGAAGCCAAGCGTAAAAATATTATCACATGAGTGTTTTAATACCTAATTATCAACAGTTGCATACAGGATCTACACCCAGAATATGAATCCTCTAAAAGATTCTAAAACAGTTAGCTTACTGCTAATATTAAAACAGCCAATGTCCTAATGTTTCAGGATCTTTAATAGAGGATTTAAAGCATGGGTGAGGATAAAAATTATGTTATATAGTTTCACGACTTTGATATGTCGTTTTATGGCAAACAAAGCAAATAAAACAAAGTGACAGAATAACTATCATAATGTCAAATGCTCAAATATTTCCCAAATCTCATTTTAAGACCTATTCACCATTTTATTTTATTTTTTTCAATTGGTCCTTTGGGTTTTTCTTATTATATGTTCTTTTAACACAATAATAACTTTCTAATTTTCATTAGTAATTCAGTATAGATTCCACCAAAAAATTAATGCTTTCTATGTGATTTGTCAGGTTCGCTACCCAGATCGCATAACACTTATAAGAGGAAATCATGAATCTAGACAGATTACACAAGTATATGGATTTTATGATGAGTGCTTAAGGAAGTATGGCTCAATTACTGTCTGGAGGTAATGTTTTTTTTTTTGTTAAAAGTATATTCAGTAACACCCATTTAAGGTGATTTCACAGGGACCCAACCAATAAAGTGTCTTAAACGGTAAAGCATATTATTTAGTATTTTTATTAAAAAGAGTGTATAAAAAAAATGCTGGGAGAGTTTCTAGCGCTGCTTCTTCTCTCTCAGAGCGCCATTTGTTTCCGGAAGCGGTAGTAGTATCTAGTATATTAGAAATGACATCAAAAAGGGAATCAATTTTGAGAAAATAAATGCCTTTTATGCGGAATAGAGAAAATAAAGCATACTTCATATTATTGCATACATTACTTTCTAATTTCATATATGTAGGTATTAATTTATACATTTTTAAAAAACCTTTAAAAATATAGAGTAATTATAATAATAATTACTTATCATTTATTTTGGTTGGACAGGAAGGTTTTGATGCAGTAGCAATTCCAAGATTTTCAATATTTAACTTTTGCAGTGCATCTTAGCTTTGGTTCAAAGAACTACATAGCATCTTAAAGTGTAAACAGCTGATATTGTCAAGGCTCTTGACAAAATCGGAGTTGACTCATCTTCGTCTTCATCTATATCACTTAGTTCTCTTTTTGTGTGTTATTCATTTTCTCAATTAGATCTTCAATTGATTGAATTTCTTACGGTGACACATTGTCATCATAATGTCACATAAGTTGCAGAGAGTAACATAAAATGGTGTTTCCGTTATCCCAGAAATCATATTAACCAGGGTATACTTTAATAACATTCTAAATGCTTAATTTAAATATGAATATGTTGTAAGTTTAAAATTTAATTGCTTTAATTCATAAGTCATTTGATTTGAGAGAATAATAAGATTGTAAATACCATTTGTTTGGTCCTTGTCCGCCACATCCATATAACATATTATGTGTTTTTGGCGGTTTTCTAAGTTGTATGAATGCTTATTTCACTCTTAATAAGGATGCCGTGCTCTTGTTATTGTAATTTGTTTAGTGTTACGAAATAGTATGGGCAGAGTTACTTATTTCTGTAGTTGTATGTACATATCTTATATAAAAACACTCTTTTTTACAGATACTGCACCGAAATTTTTGATTACCTCTCTCTATCTGCTATCATTGATGGTAGAATATTCTGTGTTCATGGTGGTCTCAGTCCATCAATACATACTTTGGACCAAATTCGTACAATAGACAGAAAACAAGAAGTGCCACATGATGGACCCATGTGTGATTTGCTGTGGAGTGACCCCGAAGGTATTCTATGAACAAGCCTATGTAGTACACTAATTATAAAATATACAGAATGACCCATTTAAATATAGTTGTATCTTCAGAGAGTTTTAATAGAGCTGTGTATAACGAGAATAATTTTCTGGTAACAATATCAATCATACTTTCAGTCGAAATTAAGAATTGGTGAAAGTCTAAATAAAATAAATAAATCTCGGGGTTACGAATTCGGTGAGTTATTCAGGGCTGTGTCACATTAGCTTCGCCATTTTGTTATGTGTCGTCTGTTGGCTGCATCACTTAATTAAAAAAAACTAGTGATATTTTCTCTCAAATGAAGATGTACTTAGAAACCTCACGAAGTAAGCTTTCGAGCTTTTAACAATAAATTTGTTAGTTGGGGATCGCCAATGGCTACCAAAGCTATCGTTAGTAGTTTATCAGTTGCATTACAATGCAGTGTCGCTCAGGATTCTTGAAAAACCCAAATATCTTGCGGCAGTACAATTGCGCTCGTCACCTTGAGACATAAGATGTTAAGTCTCATTTGCCCAGTAATTTCACTAGCTACGGCGCCCTTCAGACCGGAACACAGTAATGCTTACTCGAAACTGCTTCACTTAGCCGGTTTCCTGTGCAAAGTAGCCTCCCACTGGTGGTGTTAAGGATAGGGATAGTACATTTTATCCCGAAAATTTTATAGATCCCGAGGCATACTAGTTTAACGCTGATAAAATCGCGAGCAGAAGTTAGTTCTTACATAAAATTGTGGATAATTTTTAGATACATCAGGATGGGGTGTATCACCACGTGGAGCAGGTTACCTGTTTGGATCGGATGTTGTTGCTCAATTCAATGTCTCAAACGACATCGACATGATCTGCAGAGCACATCAACTCGTCATGGAGGGATACAAGTGGCATTTCAATGAAACAGTTTTAACGGTGTGGTCAGCACCTAATTATTGCTACAGGTATGATCATTTATTGTTCAAGCTTACTTCATGCGGCTACTGTAGGTATTCCCGAACCGATACGATAGAGGGACCTTCAAGTCTAGAACATACTCCTGTCTCAATGGCTGGCAACACCAGCTCGCTTGAGCTCTGCTATTGCAGATGTCCTTGGGCAGATGGTTTTTTTACTTTCCATCAGGTAGGTAGAAAAAAGATGTACAACTTTTGTTTTTACACTTTTTTCACATAACGTCAAAATTTATGTGAAAGATACAATAACCAAGTTTTTAGTTTTTTAAATTTTATCTTTTACAAAGAAAAATATTTTTCAGCGAATTTGTTGAAAAGTTGCCATTTTATATGCCAAATACACCGTAATTTGTTTTGATTTGAAATATTTATTCTATAACCTTATTTATTGATATTTAAGTCAATTAAATATCGAATAAGAATATTCATTTTCAATCGAAGATCCCACGTGAATTCAGCTTTTTCAAAAAAGTCGGTGGGATTTTTGTTCGTTGTAATCTCTGCTTTTTGATGGTGTAAAAAAATATACATTACTATGGTAAAACGAAAAAACTCAGAATCCGATATTTTTTTTTACATGTAGGTACAATTTTGAGCTATTATTTATACTTTAATTACTCGAAAAATGTTACATTGATAAGCTTAAAATTTAAAATCGTTAAATACTACTAAAATTAACAACAAAATAAGTTAATATTTAATAAGTCATCTACGATATTTTGAGAATGTTGTTCTCTTCATTATCCTATGGGTATCATGGGTACCAGTCTTTCTCCTTCGATGTTTCTTCCAGTAAAAATATTATTCCGATATTCAGAGGATCTTATAAGGCCCACAGCGAATACGCACCTTGTGCAGTGGCAGATATTATGAACAATACCTGCACTTGCTGTCCACAGATATTTTATCTAATCACAGAGAGCAAATACCGCACCATACACAGCTAATATTAAGAACATATATCTCAGAAAAAAAGTGCGTGCGTAAAAATTCTTTGGCACAATAATACAAAAATAACGCAATTTTTTTATATATTATGTTAATGAGTTTCTTGCTACTTCTTTACAACCCTTTACGAAGTTGCGGTAGATTCAATAAGAAAAAAATTTTTTGACATTCATAAGTGTCATTTCCGTGACCTACATGGATAAAGTGATTTTGATTTGATTTATGTCGAATTGCTTGTCCGCAAGTGTCGCGACATGATAAATCGTCGTGTGATCGGAAATAATTCTATGTACACACTGCTAGACAAGAATTTTGGAATAACAATTATTGTGTCGCAATTATGGATCGCGCGGATGGGCAGAGAGGGGAGCAGACATGGACATTTCTCGCAAACGCATGATGTAATAATAATGACAATGTTTTATTGGCCACTTTATACAATATCGGTGTTAACTTCTCGCTTGCTCGCAGTGGACTAAACGAGTTGCGTCGGAACCGAAACTCAGTGAGCAATTATGCAAGAGCTTGTCTAGTAGTATTATACATAGAAGTCTTTGTGTGATCGCTTCGACAATGTGGCTGCAGAAAAAGTTAACACTATTTTGGTACAATAGTGTTAGTACTCTCACGCATTGGTAACCATATTATGTTATGTATTGATAATGAGACTTTCTAAATAAATTATTCTTGATTTATCGACTTAAATCATGGCGCTCTGTGTCATATGGCACGTTTAAATTGTATAAATTTAAACGTGCTATATGACCCACTTAAAAAAGTGTTTTTTCAGATGCGGCAACGTAGCAGCCATATTAGAGCTTAATGAGAATCTTCAGCGCGAATTCACGATATTCGAAGCGGCGCCTCAGGAGTCCCGGGGTGTACCCTCTAAGAAACCCCAACCTGACTACTTCTTATAATGGCGTATGGAATTAGTTTTACGATACCTAGCGACGAACTCGTCATTGTGAAGTTAAGTTAATTGTGATGCTAAGATGAGACTGCCAAATGTGAATTAACCACTCACCATACTACCTGTCATTGATTCGGGTCAAATATTCTGACTAAGAATTAAATTTAATAAACTTAGAAATAAACTTGTTAAGCTATTCCACCATGTTTGATGTATTCAACTGATTTAAGTAATTATTTTCTAAATTATATCTAGTATTTCCACTGATTATAATATCTTTTTTGAATTGGAGCGATTTGAATTTTGATTGACATTGTTAGGAATGGTAAAATAAGCCCATTCCATAGGTAATATCTATTTATTAAATTCAATGTTTTTCATATATTTTTTTAACAGCAGACCATAAGTCTGTTTGCCTATTAAACCTTACAGCACACAATCTAGTGCATTCTGTAAAAAAAAACATCTATTGAACCACTATTTTTGAAAATTTATTTGTGTAACTTATTTGATAATTTTACCAAATTTTCAATATGCTTGAGGAAATAAATAATAGACAAGTTGTGAATTTTTAAGATTAAATAAATACGTATTAAAAATTGATCTTATTTATTTTTATTCGTGTCTTGTGGTTCATAATATTGCATGAGCAATATAGTAGGTTGCGGGGAAATGATTCTTCACGTTTTTTATTTCAAGGATTAATAACAGTATACCTACATGTACCATGTGTTTGGTGATTTGATCCCGTTGCTGTAGATATTTTGGGACTTGTGATCGAAAAAACATGTAAAAATAACGTTAATTATAACAGTTTGGAAACCTCTGCCTGCGGCCAGATTGAACCGGATTACCTGCGAACCGCGCATATCTTGCACTTTAATCACCACAACGAAAATTTTGTACTCAATACAATTCATAATTATGTCTACATACTGAGCGTCTCTCAACAGAAGGTAAAATTTCACGAGATTGGCACGGACCCGTTGTAGCAACGTCGTGTAAGACATAATAGTATCAGAAATTCTAGGCATATTCTGGAACGGTGGGGATAGTCATCAAGCTGGACCCACATATGCTAAAAAAGCCAGACTCAGCTCGTCCCATAAGTCGCTTACCTCTTCACGCAGAAATTGTAAAAAATTCGTCCCGTTCATCATGTCATCGGCGAACAATTCCAGCACTGTCTCCTCCAAGCTGTCTAGCAATCATGGCTGACCTGCTTAAGCGTGCTGCAAAGCATGGCATCACCTCAACTCCAGACCGAGCGGAAGTGCTAAACGTTCCCTGCGAGCTGCGGCTTAGTTACAAACATTGCGCCCTAGACACATGTGCATGTTGAATACTCTTCATACTTAACGCACTAAAACTGTCACTCACACACCGTGAAAATCACGCAATTGGCGTGAGCGAATAATTTTCCACATCTGATCTGACTAAAGCAATGATGCTTCTTTCCGCGATTGGCAACGGTGTGCTGCTCGCCACGCCCTTATTCGTTTGAGTCGCCAGCTGACTATAGCACGTAAGTAAGTATCCATCCGTATTCTGTGCTAAAGCTATCCGCCATTGGACCGAGTTCAGGGCAATGACCTTAGTTTACTGGTAATAGTTATTTATGCAACTGTTGCATAATAAGGGGTATTAAAACACGAACGTGGGTTTATCATAGTATCACATGAGTGTTTTAATACCTAATTATCATTAGTTGCATACAAGACTTTATCTACACCCAGAATATGATGAATCCTCTAAAAAATTCTGAAACAGTTAGCTTACTGCTAACATTAAAACTCCAGTCCTAGTAGTAACCTAATATCATTAATTACTGATAACAAATAAACTAAGTATTAATAAAAGAATTATTAGTTTTAGTAGTAATTTACATTTTGTATAGTGCAATTATTAAAATTCACTTGAATATTATGTTATTTTGCAGTGTTTAAAATATCCGGCGGTGTGCTATCAATACTTGAATCGCTCATTTTTTCAAGAAAAATGGCAGGGTTTCGAATAACCTACTTTTTTTTACGGCGCGCCATGTTCTGGTAGTGTGGAACGCGCGTAAACGAAAATGTTCTTTTTTTGAAATTCATACAGATACCACGCATCGAGCAATAAGAATGTGGCTGTTTGTTGAAACTCTTTGTGCATGAAGGGATCGAAAAAAAAACCAAGGAGTGTTGTTATGAAATTCAGTACAACATTACAACAATCTTTAATAGAGGATTTAAAGCATGGGTGTAGATAAAATAAATAAGTCATGGGCTCTAAAACTTTTTTGACAACATCTACTATGAAATGTTAATTTTATGTTTAGTCATAATGACACATTCTTGATTCGTATGTTTGCTCAAACTACATATTTAAACAAGTATTACATATGTTTAAAAAAAATGTGTGCGTGTAATCTTTTCGCGCGTATGAATTGAAAATTTATAATAACACTAGTGACCCGGCAAACGTTGTTTTGCCATATAAAGTATAATTCACGCGATAGTTTTATAAGTAATAAAATATTGCCTATATTATAGCCTGTACATCATTTTGTTCTATTGTCAATAGCGCACGCAAAAATAGCAATTTTAATACGGATCCCTAATTTTGAAAAAAAACATAGCCTTACTCGATAAATGGACTACCCAACACTGAAAGAATCATTCAAATCGGACCAGTAGTACCAGAGATTAGCGCGTTCAAACAAACAAACAAACACTGCAGCTTTATAATATTAGTATAGATAAATATATTGTATTATTCATATACTTTTATCTGTGAAACATGTGTTAGGACGCATCTATATTTTTTTTTTATATCTTCCTATATTGTTCAGTTCTTGTGATGTTTGTTGTGTTTTCTTGTAATCGTCAATAAATACTTATACATTAATTAAAGCCGTGTTACCAACTAAACACTCACGTATTGCTGAAAAGCATTTTTTGATTTGTTTGCTTTTTTTTCTTGCAAAGGTTTACGATTTAAGTAACTTTATATTTTGGGCAACGTTGGCATTTTCTCTACCTAGATAATAATTATAAATAAAGAATATAAATTTCCTTTAACTTGTGAGTTTTATATATTTTACAAAGAATGGTATACTAAATGTTATATTGATATCTATAATTCATTATAAAATAAACACTTAGGTACATTTTTTACAGGTCAAGTTAAGGTTCTTGATTTTTCTCTTTCACTGTAAAATGTTCCTGTGGTGCCGCCATTTAATTTAACTGATCATTATTTTCATTTTATATTCTGTATAAATTCCTTAATACCATTTTCACTCATTAAATAAAATAATTGAGAATAAGAAATTGAGTGTTAGATTATTAGCACATATCAATATAACGTTGTTATCGAATATTAACGATTACGGCTGTGAGAGCTCGAACCCTGCCTGTCTTAATGATGGACGTAGAAACCAAATAAAAATTAACGAATGTCGGAAAATTTCTGAAAATCTTTATTTATTATTTATAACAAAAGTGGTACCTAATAAATAAAGAAATACACATGTCGATTTTCAAAATAAATACTGAGCAATTTGAAACAATTTTTTTAAACCATTAAAGCATAATATAATAGTTAAAAAAGTGTTTCAATTGATTTTATGTTTATTTTTTTGCTAAAAAGAAATCTGAGTTATCCCTAAGTCGCGCCTAAAGAAGTTTTCAAAAATAGAATGTTTATTTTATTAAATCATGAGGCAACTAAAAACAAACAATAAAAATTTACATTTTATTTAACATAATATGAAATAGAAGACGTGTCTGACACGCACAACCGACACCAACAATAAGTCTATGCCGTTGAAATATTGCTCAAACTGCTGTGATAATTCTCTTTGTGGGTAGCTCTATAAAACAGCTTTGGCACATGAGAAGGACTGCACCTACGTACTAGTGTGTACACTTTTACAAATAAGTAATCAATTTTATTGTGGAAAAAAAGGCATGCACTTTTGGAATTTCCAAATTATTTTGATCTGTATTTAAATATTTCGATATTGCTAGGAATTAGGAGTATTAACGCAACGTAAAAATTACCCAATGTCAACTGTTGTTTGGCTTATAATCACATCATAACAGTAACATTGTTCACTTAACGTTTCTGTTTCCAAAGACTAGTAGGCAGACTTAAAATATCAAGAAAGTTTTCTTGTTGTCATGTTATCCAGCTGTCTGCTTTCCCTTGAAATGCAAGCTTTTTTTGTATTTTTGTGGGCTATTATTTATATTCTTCTATTTGTTAGCGACTCAATGTATCATAATATAAGCACACTTTGTACCGTGTTCGGCGTTACAATAATAATTTAATTTGCAAACCATCCGACCATGAAACGCGCCGGCACTTAGTTCAGTAGGTAATGGTAAGTGAAATGAATGCCGATTTTTCAAAATATCTTCACTTATGAACCGCTTTTCCAACCGAATGGCTTTGCGAATAAACAAAAACTCATGAGATACGAATGCATCCACAGACAGCAACTACAACATTGCGGTTTTTGGTCAGGTGGCGTTATTGGGGCTTACTTTTTTGAAAACAAGGCCGTAATTGCAGTGACTGTGATCGGCATTCGTTACAGGAACATGATGGCGGAGTTCTTGTGGCCTCAACATTTTTTTTAAAAGGAGGACAAACGACCGTACTTGTCCTGTACCTCGTGTTAAGTGATAACCGCCGTGATAACATTCTCTCCTTGAAAAGATTCCTCTGGTGTTGCAACACCGAGCGTTGAAGCCACCTTGTACACGCTTTTTTTGAAAGAACCCATGTCGTATCGTCCTGGAAACACCGCACAAGGCCTCCGGTCCTCGACATTAACCTATGCGAAACATAGCACTACAGAGCCGCTACTTCACGCCGGTATTCTTTGCGAGTGTGGTAATTAACCCGTACGAGTCTGGCCTGATTGTGCTGACGTCATAAGACGGCGGCGTTACTCTCCCACTACTAAAGAGCCCTTAGTCGCCTCTTACGACACCCTTGGGCCTGGGACTCCCCTATTCTTTTTACGCCCCGGGGAAGCACAGGGAACTTGAAGGCTGGTAGTATGTTATTTTATCTACACCCATGCTTTAAATCCTCTATTAAAGATTCTGAAACAGTTAGCTTATTGCCAACATTAAAACACCCAATGTTCTAATAACCATTACATCATCCAAAGGAGTGTTGTAATGTTCTACTGAATTTCATAACAACACTCCTTTGTTTTTTTTTTCGATCATCCTTCATGCGCAAAGAGTTTCAACAGACAGCCACATTCTTATTGCTCGATGCGTGGTATCTGTATGAATTTCAAAAAAAGAACATTTTCGTTTACGCGTTTTCCACACTACCAGAACGTCGCGCGCCGTTAAAAAAACTAGGTTATTCGAATTCCCGCCATTTTACTTTGATAATTTTATTGTTTTGTTTACAAAAAATGAGCGATTCATTTTAAACGCTGTAAAAGAACATTATATTCGAGTGAATTTTAATTATTGCACTATACAACATGTAAATTACTACTAAAATAAATAATTGTTTTATTAGTACTTAGTTTATTTGTATGTAATCAGTAATGAATGATATTAGGTTACTACTAGGACTGGTGTTTTAATGTTAGCAGTAAGCTAACTGTTTCAGAATCTTTTAGAGGAATCATATTCTGGGTGTAGATAAAGTCTTGTATGCAACTGTTGATAATTAGGTATTAAAACACTCATGTGATACTATGATAAAACCACGTTCGTGTTTTAATACCCCTTATTATGCAACAGTTGCATAAATAATTATTATAACATTCTCAATAGATAAGAAAGAGATAAAATTACAGGAATCAAAACAAGCCAACGTGTGTGAGCGAGATAGACATTCGTCTGTCAGCTTGATATATTGGTCGACGATATTTTTTTGACGCGGCGAGTAAACTTAAAAAATGATTTGAGCACGAAGTTTTAAATAGGTAGTTCTATTGTTTGGTTATATTCTTGATAGAAAATAATGCGTTGGGCACTTTTTGGTAGGGGAAAATCTTATGGGTTTGCGTCACCGACATGCTCATGACAGGCGCACGCGATAAATGACCGAAATGCTTATAGCAGTATATATAGCTGTACAGCTGACGTATTGTGTATTAGTGTTATGTATTTTTGACATAAGTGAAATTGAATGAATTGAAAGTAAAATAAATATAGGGCTGTAATTAGGGTTGTGTCGCTTGTTTAGACAAGGGGATTATTTTGCTGATATAACAGAAAGATAAGCCTTTAGCGACATGTCGCATAAATGTCGTTTTCCATAATTGCAGCCAATAAAAAATCTTGATATGATGATATAACTCTCGCAAATGTTTGTTAATTATCTTTACACACCCTTGTCAATTCAATCCCACACTCTCTTGGGATTTCATTATTCGCTCCTTTCCTTTTTCCTTCATCTTATGTACCTACTACCTACAATACTTATATAAATTGAAATGTTGTAAGTTTACCGTTAAGTAAATATAAGTACCTAATTGTAATATTGATGGAATTTAGAAATTACTTATTATTTTAAGTAGGTTAGTACTTTGGAAGACAGCACTAGCACACAATTGTTTTATCAGGGAGTATCTAGTAGGTAATTCAGAAGATCAAATTTATTTGTTTCAAATTAAAACAAAAATATTGAAATAAATCATTTTTATTGTCAACAATATTATTTACATGAAATCTTTACTACTTTTTACACTTATGTCATAATAAATCATTAGTTTTATACCTACATGATTTATAATAATTCATAATATAATAACATCTTATTTTACTAACATATAGTGGACTAAGTTTTACAACATGTAGGTACCTACACGGTCAACCTAAAGCATACAATATGGATCAAAGGACAATGGCTTTAAAAAGCATTGCCACTCTTACATATTAAATATAGTTCCAATGTTTTGCCTAACTTTATGAATAAAAAAGAACAAGATTGAACATTATCTGTAGTTGTCAAACAATCCAACTGAGACAAAAGGAAATATGTGAAGCGCCTATAAATTATGAGCTAGTTAAATATATAATTGTCATTATAACTTTCATAAATTATTGATATAGAATATAAAGCATTTTCTACAGTTTTCTTTTAACCTGTTATCGTCGGCCTGTGTAGTGCTTGGCTTTCTATGAACGATTTGGCTTCCTATTACTTGAGTGAAGTCTCCGTTTTGATTTTTTTATTAGTCTATGGATAAAATAAAGAAAATCATCTTAATGAGGTTAACTTCTTTTATGAAGGTGTGAAGATTCATTATGTTAATATACATTAAAAGCCAAATGGATTGGTGTTGTTATTGTTATTAAGACGAAACCAAAGTATTATAAAGATCAGGTAGTATTTCACCACATTTTGTTGACACTTTGATATCTGCTATATCATCTGCTCTAGTCGGACCTATATTCAATACAGCAACATCTTTATTCTCTTCTTTTGCTTGTAAAATAATTCTGTAACTTGAATATACAGTTAAGCTTGAGCCCATAACAAAAACAGCGTCACTTTTCTTTACTTCTTCTCTTACTTTTTCTACTCTTTGCTTTGGTACATTGTCACCAAAAAATACTATATCCGGTTTCAATGGCCCTTCACAGTTTGGGCAAATGGGAGCTCTAAATCTTTCAACTTGCTCCTAGAAAGTGATTAAAACATTAATATTATATCATTTTCAAAAAAAAAAATATACCAGCCTGTCCAAACGGAAAAGCTGCTTGAATGGTATTTTTTGCATAATTTTTGCATTGTTTTAGTCTACATAAATTATAGTATAATTTTCAAAATGGAGAGCCTGTTCTACAGTTCATAATATGTCACTTCAGTTCTCACTGTGTAAGAATACTACAATTCCAACATATATTATTCTAAATTACTGATTAAAGATTTAAAGCTAAAGGCTTGCCAGGCTAGATTACCTAATTTAATTATTATTACTTTGATAACATCCAGGAAATTTTCTTTTTTTATTTTCGAGGACCATTGGATTTCTACATTATTATTTATTAGTTCAAGCACATTCTTACTGAAATTTCCATAACATTTTAAACTTACGTTATCTGGAGTTATGATTTGCGAGTCGATCTTGGCAGATATTGTAAAGCACTTCTTTTGTCAAGTCTTACGGTCTGATTCGGGTTAAAACAGATAGGAATATTAACGTTATTTACTTCCTTGGGCTATTCAGGCTCATTCATTCAGCTTATATCTGCTTTTCCTTCAGCAGTATCAACTACAAGCTTTCTGATATGCCTTGTTACAGAACATAAACTTTGAGATTTTTCAATACTAATAATTTATATGCTTTACCAAAATGAAAAAAAAAATTCGATCAAATATATCCATTTCAGCTGGAAGCTGCTGGACAAAGGCCTCCCCTAGGCTCCCCCTGGCCGCTCCATCTTGTGGGCCTATCGACTCTATGTCATCCGGAAAATATGTATTTAAATTAATAAACTATAACTTTAAATTGTGCGTAAGATTGCATATTATACCTTTGATAGTTCAACATCACCATCCGGTCTTATCATATTAAAACTCGTTTCCATCTCAGGATTTTGTTTCAGTAATTCAACTTGCAACTTAAATCTGTCGACTTCATGTGAACACTCGAGACATTTTACTATGTAACCACATCCATGCAGCTCAGTAACGTTAAGTGATCCCGCTTTGTGATGCAGTCTGTCAACATTTTGTGTTACTACAGCTTTCACTTTACCCCTCTGTAAAATCAATACAGGTATTAACATAATTAGTGTATCTTGTAAGCAATATGTTATGTTAAAATAATGACTGTTTTACTAAGTGCATTTAAATATTGACAAGGAGTGGTGGTAATAGTGTATATTATGTTATATAATTTTTATGGGTGTTGTACCTGTTTAAAGCACCTGAACTGATTACATATTGGAATTGGGCATGGAAGTAAAAGAGATAATTAATTATAATATTATTTTATAATACACTAATTAGCCACAATTTCTAATTGAGACATACAATAAACCACTGGACTATGCTGCAAACATGAAAAAATTAATATCCTAAATCCAGCTGAATGTTGTATGTCTATCCTTTGTGCCTCTTGCTGTAAGTACGAGTGCTATTTACAATAATGTCGCATTTCCTCACGAACTCGTAGGTTTTGTTTACCCACCAAGGCTGTCTACCTCTCTGCCACTACATAGGGAGGATGACTCGCTGACTCATGACGCGGAATGTCACGAATGCTCGCATAGTGTACGGACCTATTGTTAAGTTAAAGCGAATCGCTTTTGTGTTCAAGTTTTCTGAGAAAATCTCTGCATAGAAGCACCCGTTGTTGAGGCAACGGAGGGGAGTGTCTGCGCAAGCCGAAGCCGGACCTAACATCACGCATGGATAGGCCCCCAAGGTCACACGCATACGTCGAAAGAAGAAGCTACGATGGATCCTCTCGAGGAACCACCACCTGGCCCGTCACAAGGCCTAACAACAGAAGATGAGGAAGTCATGAAGACGCAAAACGATGTTGAGGGTACTTCACAAAAAGTGCCCCCCCCCCCCCCCCTAGCACACCCGCCGCTGACATCCGCGCCGAGAACGCCATACCGCACCAATTATCGCCGACAGCACTTTATGAGCGTGATATCCTCACGCTCTCTCAGTTAATGCTAACTGAGGTGCTGTCGGACGGTATGCTGAGGTGGATGGCCATATATCTGCGCATCCAGAAGGCCGAACAAGAAGGTACGGAGCTTTCAGTAGATGACCAGGTCGCACTTGAGTTCGCGCAGAAGTCTATCCTTACACTGCCGCCAGTAGCTGCCAAAACGTCGCCGATGCAAATAATCGACGACAACAACCAAACGTCTCGCAAGCGAACTCTGCGACGCTCGACATCACCAGCGCAGCCAACCCGCGGGAAGCAGACAAAAACCGACGTGTCTCCGGTTTCGTCTCGACCGTACACAGAAACACCGAAACCACAGAGGGTGACTTTCGCCAAGGCGACCGCTGCACGCCCCACGCAACCCTACGTTGCCCGTCCAGCGCCGCTCCTCCGGCACCGCTCAATGTCGCCAGACTTGCGCCATCCAAGGGCGCCGGGCAAGCACCGATAGCCGCAACCCGCCCATCGCAGCCCAACGCTGCGCTTCCTACGCCACCCGCTTTAGAAACGCAACCCAAGAAGCCTCGGTACCCGCCAGTACTGATCGAAAGGCTGGAAAACTGGTCTAGCCACTTCAAGATACTGGCGGGAAAACTGAATCGACCGCCAAACGGCCGCCCGTATAAAAACGGATTCCGATTCCTGCCGGACGATGAGACTGAGTACAGAATGCTGCAGGCCTATTTCTCGGATCTCGAGAAAGAGACAGGGCTGTAGTGGCATTCATACTCACCACCCGAAGAGAGAAATGTAAAGGTGGCGATCCGAGGGCTGCCAACGGAGACTTCTACCGAAGCCTTAAATGCAAAGCAGTTTGACGTTGAGCATATTAAGAACATTAAAGGCAGACAAGGACGTCCCGGCAGTATATTTTACGTGTCACTTAGAAAGACACACAATATACAGTCGATATACGGGGTGACTGAATTACTAAATATGCTGGGGATCACCATTGAAGCATGGCGAGGCAAGAAGGGCCCTTCGCAATGTCACAGATGCCAAAAGTTTCGCCACAGCTCCCACAACTGCCACCGACAACAGCGTGTGTGCGCTGTGGAGAGCCTCACAGGGCCAGCGAATGCCCTCGCCCAAAGGACGAGGCCGCCACGTGCAAGAACTGTGGCGGACCGCACCCGGCAAACTATAAAGCCTGCCCAGTATTTGTAAAAGAGATGAAAAACATGCACGGCGGTACGGTACCCGAAACAAGTCAACCTCGGGGGAGAAAGGGGACTGTACTGACCGTGCTATCGACGGTGGAAGAAACGGCTCCGACCTCCCTAATGGCCCCAGCAAACCCATACGGCGGTTCAGTTGATAAGAAGAAGCGGGGCAAAAAGACAAAGTCAAAACCAAACGCAGAGGTACCAGCAAAATCGGCGGAGATGGGGCAGAACGTCAATGTCTTGAAAAACATGATGAAGCTGCTCCAGTCGCTAACTGACGAGGACAGGAACACCCTTAAGGGCTTGAGCCAGCTGATTCAATGAAATGGAAATGGAGGGTAAACTAAAAATAATATATTGGAACGCAAGTACCCTCAGAGGTAAAGTGCGTCGGGTGAATACCTTCTTACAGGATTATCGAGCTGACATACTGCTAGTCAGCGAAACACACCTGCGGCCTAGTGATATATTTAAAATACCTAACTATCACATATATAGAAGAGATGAGGTATCGCCGTCGGGACAGGTGTACCGAGGACTAGCAGTATTAGTTCAGCGAAGAGTGATACACCAGTTGATACCCGTCACAGAATACGGAACATTCCAAGCATTGGGAATTCTTATCAATGTGGCGGGTAAAATAATGCGTATTTATACAATTTACAGGCCACCCGGAACAAGCCTAGATAAGATGGAGTTAAGGTCATTATTCGACGGGAACATTCCAACGATAGTGGCAGGCGACCTTAACTCTAAACTGACGAGATGGTTGAGGAGCGCTATGATGTCACAGGCCCTACATCGTGGACCCACTATATGCCTGACGGAAGCGGTGACGTGATCGACCTGGTGCTACACAAAGGACTCGACACCGCAATTCCAGAGTTGAGCGTACTGCACGAACTCGACTCTGACCACAGACCGGTACTGCTCACTCTGGAATTCCTTCCCAGTAGGGTCTGCGAGACGGAAAATCAACTGGGAAGTGTTCCGAAACGAATTGCATACAAGAAGCACAACAGGGCCTGTAACTACAAGCAAAGACGTAGAAAATGAAACCGAGGCACTCACGAACGCCATCCAGCTCTCTCTCAAGTCAGCAACGCGCACCTCTAAGCAGGGGAAAAAGCAAGAACAGCTCCCGGCGAAGATACGGATACTAATAAACAATAAGAGAGAGACAAGGAAACTGTGGCAAAACACAAGATGTCCTACAATCAAACGTCGACTCAACCATCTCATAGAGCAAGTACGCATAGCTTTGGACGAGTACGCAGCCGAGGGGTGGGAAAGTCACATTTTAAAAATAAATGACGAAGTACCCTCAGTCCACAAGCTATGCAAACAGCTCTCCAGCAGCCCCAAACCAGTCCAACCACTTTTGGACCGCGAAGGCCTTCTGAAGTTCGCAGCGGCAGACAGGGCGGAAATCCTGGCCGACAGTCTGGAGCGACAGTTCGCACCAAATCCAGACTTGGATCCCCAGCACACCAGAACCAGGTGGAGGAACTTGTGGAGGCATATCTAGCAAGAAGAGAGACCACAAACGACCAAGACCAGCTGTTCGTGACTCCAGGCCAGGTGTCGAGGCTTATCAAACGCCTACCTACAAGAAAAGCACCTGGTCTGGACCAAATTACCAATGAAGCACTGAGGAACATGCCAGGGAAGAGTGTGGTCGCGCTCACTCGCATCTTTAACGGCATATTCCGCTCCGGCCATTTTCCAGACGCCTGGAAAACAGGCAAGGTGGTGATGCTTCTAAAACCAGGGTAGGACGCCCGCAAACCGGAAAGTTACAGACCCATCACATTGCTAAGCACTCTCTCCAAACTGTTCAAGAGAGTCTTACTGAAACGTGACGCCATACACAAAACCGAGAGAGGAGCAATTCGGGTTTAGAACAACGGTTCTAACACTCCAGGTTCGGAACACTCCACCACCTTGCAAATCATACGAATGGTAAACGAGATGGCCGTGAGCCACAACAAGAAGGAATATGTCGCAGCCGTACTGCTAGATATGGAGAAGGCCTTCGATCGCGTATGGCACGAGGGGTTGCTGTACAAGATGATCAAAACTGAGATGCCAGTGCAAATAATCAAAATATTAGCTGCATTTCTCACAAACAGAAGATTCCTTGTCTGTGTGGAGGATTGCCAATCGAGTGTTAGGCCAGTGAGAGCCGGAGTACCTCAAGGAAGCTGTCTCTCTCCGCACTGCTATGCCTGGTATACTGACGATATCCCGGTCGTTGGGCAGGCTAAGCTAGCACTATACGCGGATGATGCAGCTTTCTACGCATCCTCCTACAGACCTGAGTTTACAGTGAAAAGACTCCAACCAACACTAGAAGCGCTACCAGAATGGTTGAAGAAATGGCGATTAGTTGTGAACGTAACAAAAACGCAGGCGATCATCACCGGAAATACAAAACTACCCTCACCCTTGAAGCTGATGTCGGAGGAACTCCCATGGAGGCCGGACGTCAAATACCTGGGAGTTACCATTGACCGGAGACTCAGCTTCAAGAAGCATATTGACAGCACCATCGGGATGGCGAGGGGTGCTCGCGCCAAGCTCCAGCCCATCCTGCGGTCCAAGCTGCCACTAGGAACCAAATTGATGATATACAAAACATACATACGGTCCAGACTGACCTATGCAGCAGCAGCTTGGTACCCGTATCTCACAGCGTGGAACCGGGATCGCCTGCAAGCACAAGAAAACCTCGCGTTGCGTGCCATAGTGGGCGCACCGCGATACGTACGAAACGCAACAATCTCCAAAGATTTGAAAATTGAAAATCTAGACGCCTTCGTAAGAAGGATTACAACAGACATGTTCCGGCGAACAGACGCCTCGTCACACCATCATCTGGTGGGAATTGCCCCGCTACATGCAAGACCCCCAGATGAGGAGGGTAGACGAAAAATGAAGGCGTACTCAAGGGACTGCGTGAATGAAGAGGAGGATGAAAACTCCACTAGATCCCGGAAAATTCGAAAACTGACAGACTGACCGACTAAGCTACGAGCTAAGGCACAAAAAAAATCAATCAAAAAAAAAAAAAAATAATAATAATAATAATAATAATAAAAATAAAAAAAAATCTTTGTGCCCCAAGCAAGTAGCGACGACTCCAACTGACTCTCCCAACGTCTTGGGAGAAGAAGTGCCAGGGTATAGGGCCCCGCCCTGACACCCTCCTTCCGCCCTCACACAGGAGGTGAGAAGAAAACTCGACGACGACTCATGACGCCAAAGATTAAGCTGATCTCTTGGGCTCTCTTCGCGTCCAACTCAACTGTGGATAACCAAGATGGCGCCATGCTTAAGGCTCGTTTCAGATTTATAAATTGCCCCCTTCAGCTGTATATCTCACTCATAAATTCACGCAAGTTGCCTGAGAGGTTATGCAAAGCTTTAGCTGATTAGAGCATCAAGGTTGTTGTAGACGGTGATACTCCAACTAAACCATAGAACCCATAAACGCTGGTGGCCCGTAAGGCTGCGTGCTATTAGCTACACTATGCAGGCGACATTTTTCTTTTAATGAAAATAAGGGACTACACGAGCAGGACGTTCAGCTGATGGTAAATGATACGCCCTAACCATTACAATGCAGTGCTGCTCAGGATTCTTGAAAAACCCAAAAATTCTGAGCGGCACTACAATTGTGCTCGTCCCCTAGAGACATAAGATGTTAAGTATACCCAGAATAAACTTGTATCTTGTGTATGCAATGAAAAATTTCAAAATGAGACTGGGAAAAGATGGTGCCTAAAATAAACTAAATTGAGCACCTTCTTGAGTTATTCATCCATTGATGGCACACATACTTTACGCAAATTTAAGTCACGAATGCCATTTCAGAATTGGACCAAATTGAAATGGGACTACATGAGCGGCACCAGCTTTTAAACAAAAAAAATAATCATCAAAATTGGTTCTCTGAGTCGAAAGATTGAGAACCTCCCCCTTTTTATTTTATTTTTAGCCAACTTCAAAAGTTGGCTAAAAATAAAAATTCAATTGTTAAGCATATAGTGGACTAGTTATAAAGCCTTTAGACTTTATAGTGTATGCTACTCTTAAATAACAATCACGAATGTTACGTAACACATTAGTAAAACACGGTAGCATTTGTGAGTAAAAATACTCATATATAATATAAAAATATTTATTAATTTGTCTTTTGAAGTTTTAGGACAACACATAGTTTGATTTGTCAAAGGAATAGTCTATCCACCACCCCAATTAAAATTAAAATATAAAATTTGCAATGTTAATGTTACCCTTGTTTGAAAATATTTAAAACTTCCGAGACAAAAGTGCTGACTACCTTCAAGATCACTTTGACAGTAAACCAAATCGCGTCCTGTATGTTGTTAACTTCCTGTATGTTAACCAACATGGGGCTGGTGTTGCCATGACTAAAATAATAATACTACAGGCTGGGCATCTAGATTAACGGTCGTTCCCAATATTCAGTCTATCTCTTACTTGAGATAAAAATCGTTACTATCATTGACTTTTCTGTCCCAAAACTATGTATATACTATATTTACATAATGTAAACTTATCGACGGTAACTAACCTTATACGTACACGCTGTCTGTCATTACCCGTGTAGCTTACCAGCGATAGAAGTTTGTATGGAAATTGCAATTCACACGTCCCAATATAAGGCAATAAGAATGACTTATCGGATATATTGGGACTGCTTCAGATTATTAACAGCTAATTACTGACAGTAGAAGGTAGTAACTGATCTCTATCTGTAGATAGTATACTGGAAACGGCGGTAAATCATCTTCGTAAAAAGTGGAACATATGATTCATAATTCAAAAGTGCTGCACGACACATATTGGTCGGATCACTTTCACATTACATCAATTTTTTTACAGGCCTTCACGTCTGACTTTTTGAATTGCGAATTGGTCGATTAAAACTTCGCAATCTAAACGTTGAAGTACGTCGGATTCGATGCATAGAATAGCTAAGCTATTGAGTCTAATAGCGGTCATTGTAGAATGTACAAAGTTTTTAACTCTCTTCAAACATGAAAACGATCGTTCTGCACTTCAGTTTGTTACAGCTAATGTCATAAATATTCGATAGGCGATTTCCACGTTTTCAAACTTAGTATACAAGTCGTTTGCATGCAACAATTTCAAAAGATCAGAAGGCGAATTCTTTTCTATAATTTTTCAGTGCAATAAGCATGAAGTGCACAAATTCGTCATCGAGATCTGAAGAATAAACATTTAATAATTTCTCTATTATCCACTTGGATTGGCCACTTGGCCAAATTTAGTGATAACTGAGAACTTTTCCTGAATTTTTTCATAAGCTGCACATCTTTTACGCAATTCAGAATCCAGATTGTTTTTATTATAAATTTTTACTAAACATGCCAACATTATAATTTACAAATAATGGATAAATTGAATTTCTTGAATTATCAATTAAACCAAAAATTATTAATTAATTATATTGAGCAATCTTGATAAGACTAAAAAAAATTTTTTTCAATTTCAAAATTTTGTCACCCTGTGTACTTGCCCCAACTGCCCTTAGTGTAAATCCACCGCTGATCACAATCTACAAAAAATTATTGCTGCAGTGCAGTATATGAGTGTATTATGCTTGCAACTCATTTAGCTCTTTTTGTTTTAACAGTGTGATAACTAGTGATGCAACGGATCTCTGTTTCTGTTTCCGCAAGTCAGGAAGTTCCGCGCGCTTTTTAACATTCATTTCTGCTTCTGTTTCCGCTACTTTTATAACGGAGACACAATCGTATGTTTACGACGGCTGAGAGTTAAGCATGCGCGGCGCGAGGCGCGTGCGAGTCGTCGAGAGTCCAGCCGACGTCATCATCAATGATGATTTCACCATTTCAAATGTTAAGTACAAACATAGACCAAGAAATCACGACCACAACTAATAAGAGTGACAATATCCTTTTGGAGATACAGTCACATTTTCAGGAGTTCAAAAAATAATAGTGATTACCTCTAAAATATGAAGATCCTCTTGTGTGGTGGAAATTAAATTCATACAAAGACTATAATCTTTTGCCATTAGTGCACCAATATATGTCGGTAACCCCCTAGCAGCATCACCAGTGAGCAATTATTTAGCGGAGCTGGTTTGGCTTATATAATAAGAACTTTTCATAAAATATAATTTACCACTACTTAATTTTGAATATAAATAAAATGTTCAGTTGCAAAGTTGCAATATTGTTTTCTATAGTAGATTTCTAATCTAGATTTGGTGTATTTTTATTAAAAAATATATTTGTAAATTTGTTTGTTTTTTTTTTTCATATTATTTACACATACTGCATCCGTTTCCATTTCTGCTAAAATTTACTTTTGACATCTATTTCCATTTCTGGTTCCGCTAAGACACTTCTGTTGCATCACTAGTGCAATAACACAGTTGCAAGAAAAAACAGCATGTGGGCACAGTGTGCTCGAGTTGACACAAACAATATAGCTAAGTTACCCATGTCCACATGCACAGCATGCTATGTATTACAACTATGTAACTAAGAGTAGTTTATTAAATGTAACTTATTCATTAAAATAGGACTTTATTTATTAAAATAGATTACCTTTTCAAGATCCTTTATAACCAAATGTGTTGTACTTGGTTGTATTGAGCTGAATCTAGGCCATCCAATAAAATTTCGAGCCCAGTACCTTTGCCGTACCTTTGGATACTTGACAAATTCCTGATACTGTACAGGCTTGTGATTAGATCTTGCATACAATCCAACTGTTTCCGATCTGTAGTCAGGAATGCCTTTTAAAAATGAGTTAACAACTAAGATTCTTACAAGCAATGTTTGTCACAGGTAACATTACCAAAGACTTACCAGACTCGGTTGAAATTCCAGCACCAGTTAGGACCAAAATGTGATCATGATTATGCAAAAATTTGAGGAGCTTCTCATAGTCTTCTTCTTTTGGTGGTTTATATGCAGGAACACAAACAATATGTCTAGTAAAGCGGGGTTGAATAATGTTTCTGAGGTTGATCAACATTTTCATAACGATGATATAAGATACTTATGACTTATTTAATATTATTAATTTTATCGGCAGGCACAAAAATAATATTAAATTAGTATAAATAAAATATAAATCTATTTTAAAATTCCAGTCTATTTACATTTCCGAAAAAGATCAAATGACGTTTTTTTTAATTTCCATTCGTTTTGCAGATTTTGGCTCGCACGCAGTGTTGCCAGATACGAAAGTTGAAAATGCGGTAGCGGTACTTTAAAAATGCGGATTTTCAACAAAAAAAGCGGAACTTCTTGTTTAAACATTATATATTAACATGAACAATCGATAATGTACCTAACATTATCGATTGTTCTTTCTCCATAAGCTTCATTTTTTTATATGTTTATTCATACCAGGAAAAGAGATTTTATAAATTAAAGGGAATATGTCAGTGGTCATTAAAAATGTAAGTGTTTAAAAGGAATTTTATTCTTATTCCTTATTCGATGGAAAACACATCCTCAGCATTATCTCCCGACTCTTCGACCTCTGCTTTTGGAATGTTGTAAAACTGTTTGACAGTCATCTTTGCCAACATGTTTGGAGAAGCTTTGAAATTTTTGGAACAGCCCCTCATTTTTTCTTACAGCCTAGTCCGCCAAATGAACTCCATTGACTGTTGGTGTAATTAGACGATTTCGCTTGCCAGTTTTTATATTATTTATTTTTGAAAATTTCCTCTCATAATCTGCATTTGAAATAAGAACTGACAGAGCTGTGAGCGCGAAGTTAGGAAGATTTGTGAACAGCCGTTCACCAATTTCGTCTTTCACCATTCATTCAACAAGTCACCATTTTTTCGTGTACTACTGTTACAACAGTCTTTTCAGGTTGGAAGTATTCATTCAACCAAGTAAATTTTCAACTTGTTCAAAGTTGAACATGACATGGAACTAACTAGTCTCAAAAAAAGGGGAACCGCGTCAGTTAAAAGCGGAAGGTGGTCCATTATCAAGAAAGGCGGTGTAAAAAGCGGAAAAGCGGTACATCTGGCAACACTGCTCGCACGTCCCGTGCATCTGCCCTTCAAGTTTTCTCTAAACTTGTTAGGGTTGTTGCTAGTCGTCCGATTATCAGATGAATAAACAACCTGAAAAATAAACATATGCTGTAAGGTGACGTTAATACTTACATAATAGTTCCATAATCACTTTAATTTTTTTTCTTAACTGGGGTTTATAGCAAATTTGAGCCATAATAATTATTACTGCAAAATCAAACATGTACTTGCAGATATGTAGATACTAATACGAAAATGATAAGATGATGATATTTAGATAATTTATACGTCTTGTTAGTGTACTGTAACCGAACACGTCGAAAAAAAATGAGGTTGACAGTTTACCTCTATTTTGAGCAATGTGCGTGCATTGCACTAACAGAAAGTGACAAACAAACCGCGAGTGTAAGAGGTAGCTTGTCACGCACACGAAAGTGCCAGTGGGATGCTCCTTTGCACAGGATGCTGGCTAGTTTAATTCATTGATTTGATAACAACATTATTCAATTGTTATTATAGCAGGTAGTAGGTACACTGCTGTGGGAATATTTTTTTTGTATGAGCGCAATCAATCTATCGTGGCGTATAGTGCTGTTCCCTTCCTTCCCACGTTATGTTAGCTACTGCCACAACAGTCGACTCAACCAACGCGACGAAAGTTGACCCGACCAAACATCGTGTTTGCTTGCTTTGATCTGCGTCGACTCGCGGACACAGTACCTACTAAATCAGTAACTACTAATTTTTATAGTCGAGATATCTCGAAATATTTTTATAATAGAATGATTTCATTAGTATATATCTTAATCGCCCACTTCTACCAATAAGTATTATAGATGCTACCATTATTTAGGTACTTAAAATTAAAAAAAAAGTTTAAAGAATATTGTGAATGTCATTATGCTAGCATTGCAATAAATTATATTTAATTAGAAATAAACTGATTTTATACATTACTGAGCCCTCAGCTGCAAAATGCGTTGTGTATATAATATTATGACTACTTCTCATGAAATTTATAATTGAATACTATTTAATTCAGAAATCTATTCTTTTTGAGGAATGCAGTTATTTCACGAACATTTTCCTAAGTATATACCAAAGAATATAGGTACTACACCCAATCAAATTAAGACATTTATCTATTCACTCATGTACTATATACAACAATCAACATAGCCGTAGTCGTACGCTGTAATCTGTGTCGTAGACAATGAAAATTTTAAGGCCACTTCTTTAAAGCAGATGCGCGCGCAATTTTTATTCCGTGTTTCTAAACATGGCAGGTCGAAGTGGTTTTGACGATGGAAATCCGAGGTATAAATTGTTTTTGAACTTTAAACGTGGTATTTGAATCATAGAAGTGAATTTCCTATATTGAAATTTATAAGTGTAAACATTTGGGCTATCGGAATTAGCCTTATTCATGAAAATGAGTTTTCACTGACTGTGCTATAATACAACAATATATTGCCTTATTAATGCAGTGTTCAGCACGAAATAGGATCTGGATGCTATATCGGCTTCCGATGGCTTTATTTACAAAGATTGTTTTGCTAAGTGTTAGTAGAATTAAATTTATAGGTTATAATATGCTATGGATATACTTTGTCTGCAGGGACTATGGAGGTGGAAGAAGGACTGCTGGTGGTCGCATGTTACCAACTGAACCTCCGTACAAAGCTTACGTTGGAAATCTTCCTTCGGGAGTCATTCAAGGCGATATTAACAGAATATTCCCAGTAAGTTTTTAATTATTTGACAAACTGGTTAAACAGATTTTATACATTATTAAATGTTAAATATCATACTTTTACTACCCTGTCAATATTTAACAAAGCATTTTTAAGTAAGATTTTAATTATTCGACAAATTAGTTAAACAGATTTATTTATTTATTTGATATATTATTAAATGTTAAATATAATTCTTCTATTACTTGTCAATATTTAACAAAGCATATTTGATTGTACACAGAATAGTACCATATTCCTATGGAAAATAGTAAATACTAATTGAATCATAAAAGATAAGTTGAAGGGACTGTAAATTTTTCAAAAAAGTTGTTTATAGATTCAATCTTATAGTTTCATTATATCTTCCAAGATATGTGTATTTGACATGTTAGGTTTGTAGTTTATATAAACCTATTCAACTGAAACTAATTGAGTACATAAATACAGTGAGTTTCATGTATTTATAGTAGATAGATATGGGGCGACTAGTTTACTTTAGTTATTTTCATAGGTCAAATGTATATTTCCATATTATGGTATATTTCTAGGGTGCAATGCTGCCAATATCAATACAATCTTTGTAATGCAAAAGAGGGCTATTTGCGCTATTTATAACCTTACCTTGAATCATTGAGAGCACAGTTTAAGAAATAAACATCTTGACTGTTGCCTCAATGAATTGTTGATAATGTTATGTATGCACATAGGCACATAGGTCAATTTGCTAGAAACTTTCATAACCATAATTTTAACAACAGGAATAAACATAAACTTATAATGCCTACTGCTTGGCTAAGTCGAGTTAGTTAGTCTTGTGCGGCATTGTATATGCTCTTACAACATGATCCCAGATAATGTTCAAAACAAAAGTTTTATGAATTTCAAAAAATGTATGTGTGGTAAAGGTTATTATAACATAAATTACTTTCATAATAATACCACTGATTGGGAATTGAGTGACCACCCACAGGCTATTAAACAATAAATTTTATTGTATGATTTTACATTGTAACCATGTTTTCACATAAAAAAAAGCCTGCTGAGTTTGTTGCGCCCATTCTTCTCAAGTCTGAGGCATACCTTTTGGAATGGGTGGTAGTTTTTGACTTTCTATAAGTGATTTTATATCCTATTTTGAATAAAAATATTTGAATTTAATGTAACAATCCTGGTTTTAGTGACCATTTAGCTATAGATTAAATCTAAGTTCCTTGAATTTAAAGCATACTTTAGTATATAATTCATATGGCTATAGCGACTGTTTGAATCATTTGTAACAAATTCCTATAAATTCCATGCAGATATTACAACTGGAGTTGGCCACAAAAGACACAAAGAGCCTTTTTATCTTTTGTTTACAATCACACAAATGGTCAGCAATATTGACTGTAGAAAGCACAATGTACATTTTGGAGTTAAATTTATGGTTTGCATACAATGTGATATTCTGAGCACCAACTGTGTATAGAAACTTATGAATAAGATGCACTTACACATAGATAATCTTGACACACATTCACTGTTAAAGAAACAGTGGAAATAAATAGTATCCCATTAAATAATACCTATGATGTGGAAAAAGTGCTATAAAGTTAGCATAACTATACACAATGTGTCTGTATCTCTTTACCTATAACAAACATCTGGATGTAACAACAAAATTAAATATCTAAATCCTGATATCTTCTGAGTCCCTCAATTTGTATAGTTAACCCCAGAAGTAAGGGATTTCACATTAAAAATAAAAAATATTATTAATAGTATCTAATTTTACTTATTTGCATTTTCTGTATACATTGCATTCCCTATTTGTGGGAACAAAAATAGAAATGTCCGAACCAAAAACAATTTACAAAAAACTTGCCTCAGAAAACACTTACTCAACAAGTATTTCACCCGGCCATATTCGCGAGACCCTGCTTGGCCTCTTTAAGTGATGTTACCAACATTGTTGCAAGATATCAGATATCAAGAACCTGAATTGATCGAAACCACTACAACTGACATACAGGGCCACACTACTAGTGATGATGATCCAAAGTATCCACCCTTGTGGCAGAGAATTCCACCATCAAGGCATGCAAAGCGTAGAAAGACCCAATGTCCATCCCCAGATGCAGTTGAGATATCAAATAGATTTAGTGGTCTCCCAGTGAATGAAACTGAACAAACCCCAATGTTGAAAAAGCCCCATAGGCCACCACTTATAATGCTCTATGAAATGGAGGATATTAATAAATTGACCGAACTCCTAGAAACAGTAGCTCAAAGAAGTGACTTCAATTACAAATTATTAATAAAAACCAGCTCCGGATAAGCAGTGCCAATGTAGAAATATACAAGAAACTTATAACTCTTGTACGCGAACACAGCCTAATACCTTCAACACTAAAGAGAACAGGAGCTACAGGATTGTAAATAAAAATCTACACAACACAACCCCACACAACGAGATAAAAGCAGCAATTGAGAGCACAGGAAATAGTCTTACGGGTGAGATAATTAATCACAATTATGGACCCTCAAAGATGTCTACCTCAACTTTCTTTGTTAATCTGGAACCAAGACCAGGGAACAAGAATGTCAAAGAACTGAGGTTTATCTATTACTAATCCATATCTATAGAAGACCCCAAAAAGCGCAAGACAATAATCCAATGCCCACAGTGCCAGCAATATGGGCACTCCAAAAATTATTGCATGAGGCCATATCGATGTGTAAAATGTGCGCAAGACCATAAGACAAAAGACTGCCCCAAAGTTGATAGAAATACTTCTGCTACTTGTGCCCTTTGTAATGGACCTCATCCAGAAAACTACAATGGATGTGAGGTTTACAAAGAAATGCAAGCAATAAAAGTGCCAAATAAAAATACTCAAAGAGCCGACAGCACAAACACAAACCAAGTAAAGACAGGCACAAACACAATAAAAAATGGACAGACTTATGCAGAGATTCTAAAGAAATCTGTAGAGAAGCAGCCAGAAGAAAACTCCATCTTAGGAATATCAAAATTAGAGCAAATGCTAATAAAACAAGCAGAGAAGTTTGACATAATCTTACAACAAATGAGCACCTTTTTTTTTTTATAACTGGCTCCGTCGATTGAATGTCGACGATTCGGCCAACATCAAGGTGGAGAGATTTTTTATTTTAATTTAGCTGATTGAAGTATATAAAGAGCTGATTTAAAAGGAAATGATCGGTTGAAATAGTTGTGGTTTTCTTGTGAACTGAAGAATAGGCAACAAGAGTTAGTACGGTTAGTAATAAACACCCATAACACAACAATATTAACTACCTTGTTAGTATCTAATCTAAGTTTAAGGGAGAAATGTGTGAATGTAAGTGGGAATATGTGCCTAATAGAAGCGTAGAAAGTATGGGGGATAGAAATAACAATTTAATATTATTGCGGGAGATAAATTTGTAAAGAATCTTTATGAAAGGGGAATGGCATAAAGTAAGAAGAAAAGGGATGTTGATGGGGCGAGGGATATCCTTCGGTAGAAGGTCATATAAAGGAATTGACAATTTAGGGCAATAGAAAAAAATATGTTCAAGAGTACCTTCCTCAAGGCCACATTCACATATAGAATGGTCCCTTACCCGGATATTGGCCAAAAATACTGGGGAACAGACAAATCCCAAGCGAAGTTGTATGATGACAGAAGTGAAAAGTTTATTTTGTTTTTTTTGAGGAAAGAACCAGGGCTTGGAGGGGATAAAGGGTTGGATAGAACCATAGAATTTACCTTTAGTTTGTTTTGTGATTTGCCATAAAGCATTCCATGAATCAGCCAGAAAGTGTTTAGACATAGCGCGTAGATCTTGAGGAAAACAGTAATTAAATTTTAATGATCCAGACTGAATCGCGTCTTAAGCGCACGAGTCTGCAATTTTATTGCCCCTAGTTATCCCCAGATGACTAGGTATCCAAGCTAATGCAACTTCTATTCCCATTATGTGACATCATTAAATTAATTGTGAAGTTGTTTGAAGATTTGAAACGATTTTTTAGGTCCAACAAGCAGCTTAATGAGTCAGACAAGATTAAAGCCTTGTTGATCTGTCCTTGTTGATGTGATTCAACATATGACACCGCCTCTGACAGGGCAATTGATACGCCAGTGAAGATGGAATTCTGCGGGTGACTTTTGTAATTTAGAATTATACAGAACTTAGGGATCCAAACTGCAGACCCCACCCAGCTATTATTGGATAATTTGGATGCGTCCGTTACAACGTCACCCAATCAGACCAATCAGAAGATAGAATAGAATTAAATTTTCTATTGGCTTCAGGACAGTGTTTAGTAATTCCAAAGTCAAAGAAAATTTTAGGTTGGAAAATGAGAGACTGATATTCTACTTCAAAGACTGGGCATAAGGCTGATTGGTAAATGGGAACTGGAAAGGCTTTAAATTTAGTATAAGAATTAATTAACGGAGGCGGATCTTTATGAGACCAATATAAAGAAGTTTGAATAGTTAGAGACAAAGAGTGCAGAATATAAAGAAGGGGGTGTGCGCTAAATTGGATTACGTTAGTTAGGTATCTATCGGCTAGGTACTGACGGCGAAGGTGAAGAGGTGGGTCTACACACTCCACTTGGAGAGCGTTGACGGGAGATTTCATAGCACCAGTTATGATTCGTAAGCATTTGGACTGGATTTTCTCTAATTTGGACAGGGCTATTTTGCTACACGGCTCATGTAGAAAGCTTCCGTACCGAAAGTACCGTATAGAAGACATACATGGGTACATAACTGTAAGCTGTGTATACTGCCCACCAAAACATAAAATAACAGAAGAGATGTTCACCATATTCCTAAATACTCTTGGACACAGATTATTGCAGGAGGTAACTGGAAGTCCAAACACACACACTGGGGCTCCCGCATAATATCAACTAGAGGCAGGCAGTTAAAATACTGTGCTGATGAACAAGCTACTCACCATCTCATCAGGAGAGCTAGCATATTGGCCAACTGACCCCTGCAAGCTCCCAGATCTTCTGCACTTTTTTGTTGTAAAGGGACTGCCAAGGCACTATTTTCAACCAGAATCTTGTTTGAATGGCCACTCAGATCATACGCCTGTTATCCTGACTGTAAGCTCATCTATAATATCTTATACTAAACCGGATACCCTGAGTAACAAACATACTGATTGGGATGGCTTTGGAGAGCATACAGAAGAAAATCTGGTTTTAAAGGCTTGTCTAAGAACAGAGACTGACATAGAGGAAGCCACTAAACTCATAGCCATGAGCATCCAAGAAGGCTGCTGGAGGAACACTCCGAACACAAACAAGGGATTTGGCACAAATATACCTCTGGAAATCAGAAACATGATTAGAGAAAAGAGGTGACTGCGCAGAGTATGGCATAACACTAGGCTGCCCAGTGATAAAACAGCTTTTAACAAAGCTATGAGAAACCTAAAGAAGACTATCAAAGATGTACAGGAGAATGATCTCAAAAATAAACTAGAAAGCCTAACAGCATCACCATCTACGAACAACTCTCTGTGGAAAGTAACAAAGGCTTGTGACCAGCCACAACAAGCCAAGCCACCTCTGAAAAAAGCAGACAATACTTGGGCCAAAACTAGCAAAGAGAAAGCTAATGAGTTTGCAAAACATCTTGCACAAGTGTTTATGCCAAATGAAAGTAGGAGTAGTAACATATTTGAAAAACACATAGATGAAATTCTTAATCAGGACCTTCAGCTGACTCTTCCATTAAAGCCAATATCCGTAAGAGAAGTCCAGAAGGCAATAAGAATCTTAAAGAGAAGAAAGCTTCAGGATTCATAGAGTATATGATAAAATCAGGACCTCCCTGGAGAGTGAGGAATATTGCTCTGTCGTGTTCCTGGACGTGCAGCAAGCATTTGACAGAGTTTGGCACAAGGGGCTGCTCTCAAAGATCAAGACAAAACTCCCTCTCATACAGGGTGGGCCAAATGAAGTCATCCGATCTTGTTTGGCTCTCTTTTTTTTTCTAAATGAAAAACTTCGATTCTGTTTTTTGATTATGTTTATTTGAGCCTTTAGAATTGTATTGGTCAAGTCGAGAAGATCATATCGGCCAAATGGGCGCCGTCACAATTGATTTCCATACGGGCTCGTTTTGCGGCATTTTTCATCACTTCAGCGAGAACTTCGGGCGGCAGATTCTTGCACTCGTGTCGAATGTTGTCCTTGAGGGCTGCCGGAGTATCTGGCTTGTTCACGTAAACACGGGACTTCAACCTTGTAGTTATTACTTACTACTGAAGTCTTACCTAATGGGCAGGATCTTTCAAGTCCGGGTAGACCAAGAAACATCAAATTTCTATGATATAAAGGCAGGAGTGCCACAGGGTTCTCTACTTGGGCCGATCCTTTATAACTTATTTACTGCAGACCTCCCTGAAGCACCAGGCTTAGTAACAGCCACCTATGCTGATGATAGCGCAGTACTAGCCTCAGATAAAGATGCTGGAACAGCAACCAAGCATCTGCAAGCCGGCTTAAACAAAATATAGCAATGGTTTGAGGATTTGAGAATTAAGGCTAGTACATCCAAATCATCTGCCCACCAGTGAAACTGGGAGGCAAAGAACTGCCACAAAGGGAAACAGTAAAATACCTTGGACTCCATTTAGACAGGCGGCTTACATGGAAGAAGCACACCATAGCAAAGAGGGATGAGTTGAAAATAAAGTACCGCAGTTACTATTGGTTAATGCAACGGAACTCTAAGCTTGCAATAGATAATAAATTACTATATATAAAACAATCTTGAAGCCAGTGTGGACATATGGTATACAACTGTGGGGAACTGCAAGCACATCCAACATCAATGTTATCCAAAGGCAGCAAAATATTATATTAAGAAATATTTCAAGTGCACCGTAGTTTGTCATTAATGCTGAAATACACCAACACCGAGGCATAACCACAGTCAAGCATGAAATAAGGCTAGCATCAGAAAGATATAAAAGTAGACTGTCTTGCCACTGCAATCCTTTAGTAACACCTCTTTTAGATGTTAGCTATAGGAAACGCTTGAATCGCTATGATGTGCAAACACTTGACTCCAGAGAGTAAGTAAGCAAGCTGAGTAGTTGCTTCTGCGGGGAAGCACACTCTGCACGTGAAAAATGGGAACACATCTGATTAAAGTCTAAGAGTGCAGATACACAAAAACAAAAAAAAATCGTATACTCAATCACATTGTTATCAGCCGTAATATAACTAATAAAATAAAAATAAATTTCACAAAACATGTGATCAAATAATTTGCAGTTCAGGCAATTTCTCTTATCATAGATGTCCTTCAATTGACGTTAAAGTAATTATGTACCATGGCTTCACTAATATCTGATTAGCATTGTCTATTTATATATTGTGCCATAATTACATGATCACAACTTTGACTGTATGACTGTAGTATTGGTAAAATCGAAACAACTATTGAGGAGGTACACAAAGGGAGGTCAGAAAAATTTTTTTTTACGGATGAGAATTTATTTACGATTGAGCAACATTTTAACAAACAAAATGATCGTATTTATGATCAAAGCTGTAAGGAAGCTTCCCAATTAGTCGACAGAGTGCAAAGATGGCGCTATCCGATTTTTTTTTAATAAGAGGCTTACGGAAAGTGAGGCAACCGCCCATGGACATCCGCAACATCACGTGTCAAGAGATGCGTTGCCGGTAAGGTGGAAGTGTGCTCTTTTCTTGAAGGTTCCTAAGTCGTATCGATTCGGGAAAAACCGCAGCCGGTAATTGATTCCACAAAGTGGTTGTACGAGGCAAGAAATTTCTTGCAAAACGCGAAGTTGTGGAATGCCAGATGTGAACGTGATGCGGGTACTTTGTACGTGATGTCCGACCGCTGGTGTTACGTAATGGTGGAACTCGGCCGCTGGAATCAACCCGAACAGCTCATCTGAGCACTCCCCGTGATAAATGCGGTAGAAGATGCAGAGAGAACCCACATCTCTACGCAACACCAAAGAATCAAGCCGATCGGAGAAGACTTGATCGTCGATGATTCAAGCCGCTCTTCGTTGTATGCGGTCGAATGGAAGAAGCTGGTACTGGAGAGCACCTGCCCAGAGGTGAGAACAGTACTCCATGTGAGGCCGAATTTGCGCCTTATATAGTTGCAGGCGGTGGCTTATACTGAAGTACTGTCTCGCCTTATTGAGTACACCAAGGATCTTAAGAGGCCCGTTTGGCCTTCTCTTCCAAGTGACCACGGAACTGGCTTTAAGGCCTCCGGATACCCCACGCACCGGACGAAACACAGCGACAACGCCGCGATTTCACGCCGGTTTCAAGTAGGAGAGTGATAAAGTGGAGTTCTAGTCCCGATCTTAATCCGCTGTGATAATTTGGAGTCCCTAAAACAATCCGTACGATTGGCAGTGAAGAATTTTCCAATCGTAAGAGTGCATGCTTCTATTGATAACTGGCCTCAACATTTAAAGGACTGCTAATGGAGACCACTTCGAACAAGCTTTTTATATTTTAAATTGTTTTATATTATTTACTTATTAAACTAACATACTGTAAAAGTTATAAATGTTATTTGCTAGCGCGACTGGTTAAACGCTATATATTTAATGTAAAAAGATAAAATCGTTACTTTGGCTGATCTTTAACAATTCTTTTTGTTAATTAAAACATCACTAATAACTGATAATTATTTTATTATTCCAGGACTTAAACATAAAAAATGTGAGGCTGGTTATGGACAGGGAGACAGATAAATTCAAAGGCTTCTGCTATGTTGAGTTTGAACTTTTGGAGGATTTAATAAAGGCCATCGAACGGAATGGAGTTGTTAATGTGGACGGTAACTTTATTAAAATCGATGTTGCTGAAGAAAAGAGAAATGACAGGCAAGTTAATATTAATGTTTTCAAATGGTTCCACCAGATCTACTACCACATATACTGTAAAGACAACAATATACTATACATAACAGAGAGGCAACATCAGATGGACATAAGCCCTTTATTTTTCAGTTTACCGTTTGTGGTAGATGATAGCCATGAGATTGTATTGTTTGTTGATGATAATTCACTTATTTCTAAAATGAAGCGACGTGCAGATATTGATGACGAGGTAAACAATGCACTCTCAATCATAGTGTTTATAGGGTTTGAGACGAATAATTTGCACTTCAACAGTAAAAAAAAACAGAGTATTTACGGTCGATTACACTAAACACAGTGGAGGCCAGACAAACCAACATACTTATAAATGACCAGAGATTACCACTAAAGGTCTTCTTGGGTATCACGTTACATAAAAAGCTTCAGTGGGGTCCGCATATTGTCCAACTAGCAGAGCGAGTCAGCTCTGCAGCATATGCCGTTGGAAAGATTGGAGAGTACACGAATGTTGCGATCGCTAGATTAAACAGTCTTAATAGTGATTTTCATTAATAAGGGATTGCTTGTAACTAATTCTGGTAGGCTTCATAAGATACATAATAGCTTTAAGAGTAAATGTATACACTTTTATAATAATGTCCCAGCCACTGTTCAGGCATTATCTATAACTAAATTTAAATGTTTTATTAAATAATGGCTTTGTCGTAAATCCTACTACTCTACAGCTGAATATCTAAGTTTTGGACAGCCTGGGACTAGATTATTATTATTATAGCTATAGCAATGACAGTACAATATTATATATTTGATTAAAAAGAGCGCAAAAAAAATGCTGGAAGAGTTGCTTGCGCCTCTTCTTCTCTCTCAGAACGCCATTTGTTCCCGAAGCGTTGTAGTGTCTAGTATATTAGAAATGACATCAAAAAGAATTTTATGCCCTTTATAATAAAGGTACCCAAAACTATACCATTGTAGATCTGACTTTTGAAAGGTATTTCGTTCACAATTTTATGGGTTTTGTTATTTTGCTCAGAACCATACGAATCTTTCTTCTGATACTTTTTTGTCTTTATAACAACTAATTAATAGGGGTAAAAGTATTCACAAGCTATTTCCTAGCATTTAAGGCAAGTTGGTGATCATGGTCACTCAGAGGGTGAATGGAGAGGGTTATGCTCGAAATTTTCCTGTGAGATCGAATCAGAATTGAGGAGATCCTTAAGAGAAACAAAGTCACCGACATAGCCCAGTTGATTGTGAATCTGAAATGGCAGTTGGCCGATGGGGTAGTAATGTCGTTGAATGGCGACCACATACCGGAAGACGCAGTGATGATGATGAGGGAGTTGGTCAATGTTGCGCACAACTTCAAAACTAATATATTACATTCTCGTGTCATGGTGTTAAACTTTGAACTCCTCCGAAAAGCCTTGACCGATTCTCATGAAATTTTGAGTGCATATTGGGTAGTTCTGAGAATCGGACAACATCTATTTTTCATCCCCCTAAATGTTAAGGGTGGTCCACACGAAATTTTTTATTAAAAAATTTTTGACATTTTTTTTTAATTTATTTGATTATGAGTCAGCATTAAAAAATACATACAACTTCAAATGTTCACCCATCTACGATCAACAGTTACTTTTGTATCGCGATTTTAATATCGGCAATACAACGTTTGCTGGGTCAGCTAGTTTCTTTATAGATCTGTTTAGATTTCCACACTATGTTTCCTTTCACAGAATGAGTATTGAATAATAGTACATAATGAATTTAGAAAAACACATAGGTTGGTGTTGATGAACTTCAATGAAACAAATACTAAAGGTTACAGGAAACTTGCCAGAATGCATCATTTAAAACAACAGTCAAAACTGTTTAGTATAAGTGCATATAATTTTATTTTTTTTGAAGTGAAAACTTCTATAGTCACGTTGGGCAATTTTGTAGAGGAAAATCATATAGGTTTGCGACACCGACTGGCGCACGCGATATATAAATAATTTAAAAATATAAATACTACCTGACCCCACAGACGATGTCCTAAAACACGTGTTAAATGTGAAAAATAGGTCCAGACGTTAGGAGGAGATCACTAACATACGTAGGAGAATTATATGTCGACTTTATTGAGAATCTAAATCAATCTCAAATTCACTGGAACACACTAAAAAACTCATCAAAATCGGTCCAGCCACTTAGGAGGTAGTTCAATTGTGAATCTAAACTATCCTCGAATCCACTTGAACACACACAGAAAATTCTATTCAAATCGGTCCATCCGTTTAGGAGGAGTTCACTGTCAACACGCGTACAAAAGTATTATATATATATACTAGCTGACCCAGCAATCGTTGTATTGCCGATGTTAAAATAGCGATACAAAAGTAACTGTTGATCGTAGATGGGTGAAAATTTGAAGTTGTATGTATTTTTTAAAGCTGACTCATATTCAAATTTAAAAAAAAAATCGTGTGGACCACCCTTAACATTTAGGGGGATGAAAAATAGATGTCCGATTCTCAGACCTACCCAATATGCACTCATGAGAATCGGTCAAGCCGTTTCGGAGGAGTTGTGTTTTGTTGTTTAACAACAATGTTTAACACCATGACACGAGAATTTTATATATTAGATAAATATATATATTTAGACACTATAGATGGGTGAAATCTCGTGAGTTCGCGTCACTGTATGGCTCATAGCATCTGTACTTATAACGCTGATGTATTGTGCAACATTAGTGCTGTGTACATATCTTTGATATATTTAATATTATAAAGAGGAAACATTTGTGTTTTTGAATGTATGTTTGTAATGTTATACACACAAAAACTACTGGACCGATTTCAAAAATTCTTTCAGCATTAAAAAGCTGAATCTTCACTGGGTGACATATATTACATTAAAAAAAATAGGGTTCCCTAATAAAAATGCAATAATATAACACAACGTGTGAAAAAAATTGTCATAAAAATCTATCATCGCGTGCGCTGCGGATAGGGACATGATTAGTCGCATGTGGTCAGTAATTATATATTATGTCTCAAGGTGACGAGCGCAATTGTAGTTCAGCTCAGAATCTTTTCAAAGCTTTTCTAGAAACCTGAGCGGCACTGTATTGTAATGGGCAAGACGTACCAATTACCATCAGCTGAACGTCCCACTCGCTCGTACCTTATTTTCATTAAAAAAAATCTCTAGCTACGACGGCCTTCAGACCGAAACAAATATATTATGTTTAATTGATTGAGCAGAGGTGGTGGATTTGATCGTGGTCGACGCGATGGAGGGCGGGATGGACGAGGCGGCTTCAGACGGGACGGCGGAGGAGGCGGCGGAGGTCGCGGTATGTACGACCACTTTGACGGTGGCATGGACCGCCGCGGACCGAGGAACCAGGGTGGAGGGTTCACACATGGTAACATCATCATGCTTTGTAAAGACGCGTCAAACACGGAAACAAAATGCCATTTCAATAGACATTTTAATGTTTTAAAAAAAGATCAGGAACCAATATTTTAAAGAGCAGTTTATGTACCTATGATATGAACTCGCTACTATGAAACTAAGACAGCCAACACAATAATCCATCTCCATTGTGGATAATCAGAGTTAAGAAACTATAAATTCAAATAGCTTGTTTCAGTTGAAATAACTAAATTAAATAAATATGAACAGTCTTCTATTGAAACTACATTGTTTCTGTTGTTTCTTCATCTATCACGAAAGTAGATTGAAATATCTAAAAAACGAAATGAGTAAAACACAGAAACAAATTTTGAAGAGTCTTAAAAAATATCAGTCATATTTTTATTGTATTCATTACTTTTACAACGGCTAAAATATAATTATTAATACAACCAAGTCATTTAGGGATTTTTATAAATAAAAAAACAAGTGTACAGATTTTAGGTGATTTTGTTATTAAAGAATATAAACAGCAATTAAAATAATAGTTGACTAACCAGTTGATTTAATTAATAAAAAACTCATTATTCTTTTATAACATATGTTTCATTTAGGTAACTGGTCAAAATGAGTAAAATTAATTAATTTAAAATACTGGTTTTTGTTATTAGTGACATTTTCTAATGTTACATTCTAAGGATAATGTTAGGCGCCATGGTACATGAGAGAAATGAAAAAAAAAAACAGGCATGTATTCTCAAATCATAAAATAAATTAAATTCACAACACCGCCTTAGATCTGAGTCTAGGCATGTAGCAGCTGTCAAATATAGTTTTATTGTAAAAATATAGTGTTCTCTTGAAATACTTCTACTCATATTATTGTATTACATGGTTAAATTATATCTGGACCTCGCTTTCTCATCGTCACTTTGTTACGGTGTACAAAACAAGCATCGCTAGGATATTATTAAGAATAAACAATGATTAATTTTTGTTATTATTATAGAAGTATTAAAAACAAAAGTCAAAACGCACCAATGTAAACTTCAAATCAAAGCAGTGATGAAAATATGATGATATGGACCTAACAGTAATGAAACTGCAAACCGTACTGATACAACAGGACCAGCCCAAGTGGGTGAAATGGAGGGGGTTTCACGTACCATCGAGGCCCAGAGATAATCTGGCCGTTGAGTACAAGTGCAAATTGTGTTGTAGTAGAGGCATTTCGAGAGCAATTTATTGTTTGACAAGTCTTTGTATGCATTCATTGGTTTTGAATCATTGCTTTAACCTCCTTCCTCTTTTTCTCTCATATGCCTTATAACTAATATTCTTAACAAGTAACGTTTTTGTATTAAATTTGCAGTCATTGTTCATTTCATTGTAAAAAGTTTATCATTGCCAATCTCAGCATTTTTAATGTTATGGGTGCTCACAATAATGTATTTATGCTTGAAGCTAATTGCACGGATTAGGTCACAGAAAAGAATTGTTCTTTCCATCAATTTGGCTTCAAGTATAGAAAGTTTATGTTTAGTTTAGGTTAAATGTTTTTATATTTAATTCTCTGATATTTTAATGGTGAAATTCCATTCTACATTTACTACAAGGTCTTTTCGAGTGGCTTAAATTGGGTGATTTAAATACTTTTTTAATCATCATAACTAACAATAACATCCTTATCATAATTTCATTTACTCCACATGTTTTGCTAAGTTTCCTCAAAGAAAAAACTAACAAAGATAAATTGCTGTGTAATAATGTAATCTCGATATATTTTATATGTATATCATATATTTTATTGGAATCTCAGCACCAAATAAAAACATCTTATTTTTACCTTTAGTTTTTAGACATAGGGATTTCATTTGTATGGTCAGGATATACGGATTTACCCCCATAGCAAGCAACATCCTCAAAAACTGACCATATTATGTCTACAGTAAAATCCATGGGGTTTCAATCCAGATTTGTGCTCGAAGAACGTCAGTCTTCATTAACTTCGCCAAATTGATTCCTTTTCGGAAAAAAATGGGAGAACCGAAAATTCGCAAGAAACTCTTAGTATTATTTTATAAGGTTTTGTTTATAACGACAATAATCACCAAGAAAGATAACATCTTGTTTAATCATGCGCGAGAGAGTTCTTACGGAAATCTTAAATTGTCGTGTTTTTGGTTGCCATCGACATTTATTGGCTTGTGGGATTTTTAACAGTCCGGGGCCGCCCCAATCTTGTTTGATTTACGACAGAGTAAATATAATTATGACAATGTAGTTTTAGGGTTTTGCAAGAATCCTGAGCGGCACTGTATTATAATGGGCAGGGCGTAACATTTGCCATCAACTCAAGATCCTGCTCGTCTCGTGCCTTATTTTCATTTAAAAAATAGATTTAGTTATTATTATATCTTAAATCCAGACCGCGAGCGCGGACCGGGTGGTCCGGGAGGCCCTGGAGGAGCAGGCGGCGAGCGCTGGAGTGAGCGGGGGTCCCGGGGCTCCTCCGAGGAGCCCCGCGGGCCGGGGGAGTGGAACCGCATGGGACGCTCCGCCAACGCGCCCCCTTCCCGGCCGCCGAGGAGGAACTTTGATGATATGCCGCCTTCTCGACCCGGTATTAAACTTTTTTAATTTATATAAACAATATGTTAGATATTTTATATGTTTAGATAGAGTCTCTTGCTGTGACACAACCGAAAAAAACAGGCCAAGAATATTAGTTTAGTGTGTGTGCATTGCTCAAAATGCGAATGCATATCCATCAAAAAAGCTGCAAACGCGATACTAGAAGGAAATTACATGGATATAATATCCGAATTCTATCCGATAGTATGGCGGTCAGTCGCTGAGGAGCAATACCTATAATTTCGCGCTGATATACGAGTGTTACCAATCCTTAGAACAAGGTGCCTCTAACAACTGGGTAAATCTGCAATGGATCAAGGGACACAGCGGTTCGTTGGGGAATGATGCAGCGGATGAACTTGCAAAGCGGGGGTCAGAGACCCAAGTGGCTGGCCCAGTGCCACTCATGTATACGCTCTCTCACCAACAACCTACACAACACCCGATGTCTGTCCGACAAATCTATATCTATATATGTGGAAGCTTGTAATTGGCTTTTAGATTTATGTTTACGATTGTTTATATTGTAAATATTGCTGTAAGATCCCCAAATAAAATAAAATAAAATCTCTCAGGCGATTCATGCACTATCGCCTAAGCCTACTACTATAGCCTAAGTAGACATGATATCCGAATCATTTTCCGCACCCCAACGGGTCTCACATCACTAAACAGGCACCTGTTTACAATCGGCGTAACGGACAGTCCTAAGTGCAGGGGCTGTCAAGCCGAGGATGAAACGGTCACTCATGTAATCCTGGAATGTGCTTGGCTGGCTAACCTACGGGCAAAAACCTTAGTAAATACAAGGTCGCTCCAGGAAGTGCGAACACCCCATGGATGTTCTGAACTTCTGGCCAACACTGCACGCAAAATGGACCCAACTTAGCGGTCTAATTGCATAAACAGGAGCCCCTTACCAATATACATTCATCGAAATATTACATCTTTTTATTGAGGTACTAGTTGACATTCTTATTATACTGACTTGACTGGGAGTCTTATCATGGTCAGTGAGGTGAGCTGGCGAGTGCTACCTTGAACTCAGTCACTCACTAAGGACCCCCGAAAGTTAATAATTTAATTAATGATTTCAATGTTTCTTTTAGACACCACAGGCAGACCAAAGCTTGTACTTGAGCCACGGACCGTGAAGGAGCCGGTAAACGCACTTGCCAGCACAAGTCAGGCTTCCTCAATATTCGGCGGTGCTCGACCGCGGGAGGAAAACCTCAACCTCAAGTCAGGGGAATAAGCTGGACACTCCCTTGTCTAGCTTAAGCTGACTAGCGATAATGTACAGATAAAAGTTAGCACACGTGGTGTGATACACATGTTGGTCACAAGCTCTCGCTGGAACTTGTCATTTGTTTTTAATTTAATTTTATATTTTATGTCGTTCATCTCTTAATTTGTATAATTATTATTTTGAAGTAACTATAGCCGGAGATATATTTTGATCTGCGTTCACCGTCACATGAACATTGGGGTCCTTTTATATACTTTACCCGACAGACATTGTTCTGTACATAATAAATAAAATACTGTTTTTTTATGAACTTGTCAATATTATTTCATAACATCGAGAATTATTTCGTAAAATATGCGCCCTGTTGTTACAATGAAATTGTTTCACAGCAGCACTGTCAAACCGTGTGTCAATAAATTCTCTCATAGTAAATATGTTAATACAAAAAAAATGTTGGAAATAAAAATAATTATGGGTGCCAAATCGAAATAAAAACTATTCTAACACTCAAGTTGGACTAAACTGCACTCCATGAAGTAATCCCCTTTAAAATCCGTTCATTAGTTTAGGATTTCACTGGAAACAAACATCAGGAATAGAAAAACTGATTAAATATGTATTTTTGTTTAGTATTAGGACTTTTAAACAAAGGAACGCAATAGATGCATTCAAAGTTGATTTTCCACGGCAAGTGTCACACAGAGCTTGTTGGTTAGAGAGAGTGCAGCTAACTCAGCTTAGGGTAGACAAAGGCCATTTGTTCTATGTGTATGTATGTCCCATCTCACCCAATATATTCATATTACTATTGTAAATGTGCTATACTGTGCAGGAGTTTTGTTAGGTTGTGAGGTTGTAAATCATTTTTATCGTATGTGTATTTTGTTAGCTTTATTGTCAAATGATTGAATGCTTTTTTCAAATGTCTCCTTTGCTGGACTTACAAAGGGAAGTTTCGGTGTTTAACGGGTCAATTTCAGCACCAGTTTACTTACTGATTTGCCGGTTTATATTTTCATTTATTGTGTATATATTACAATGCATGGAAAGTTATTTCAATTTGTTTACGTCTAATTAATTCTTTACAAATTCAATTTCACAAATGACATGTGGTATTTATATTTTCGTAAGTACATAATATTCTCATAGAGTTTTTGTGAAATTTTATTGAGGTTAAGTTTGCTTTTAAATTGTTATATCTTGCGAAAATACTAAAATAATAGGACATTCATTGATTGGTTATAAAATTTAATTAACTTATAGTAATAATCTTCCGCGTACATTCATAATTTGTACTTTAGATGTATGTGTAATATTATGAAATGTGGCAGAAAAAAATCGTGAAATTGTAAGTGATTTAGAAAACAAAAATAAATTCTTTGTAAAAAGCTTTGTTTATATTTCCAACCTAAGTTAAGTTCAGATCAAAGTGTGTGTTAAGGATTTTGTGCTACATCTACCGATAAGTATTCAATGCCAATTTTAGTGCAACTTGGGAACCCTTGATTAAATATGTACTAATTTAAAGATGACACTGAAAATCGACAGATATATGGCTACAAACAAAAGTATCTATTTGTGTCAACACTATTATAACCCATAACATACGCCTAATAAATAGCAATGCTTTCAGATCAGGATAGTATGATATATTTTGTGTAAGTCCACTGTAGCATTTGCTTACAAAAAGTTGTGATTATAACCTGTCGGACCAATTAGGTACGATAGCATGTTCAAATTAACAACAACTAAATCAACACATGCATAATAAAATGCAACTGTTATTATGCAAGTCGAACGTTGGAAAAATATATGGTTTGAAAAAGATAACACTTATCAAAGATCTTGGCGCCCGTTCTAAGGTTATTAAATGAGTTTTGGCTGCACCACCCCAAACAATGATGCAGTAGCTGAGTATTGATTGAGCAAGGCTTTGTAGATAAGAGTAGATTGATTTGCTACATGCCAAGTTTTTAATACCCAAGTAAGTTTCCTTAACTTGTCGACTATGTTATCTATATGATGTCACCAGGTGAGGTGCTGTTCAATAATAATCTGAAGATATTTTAGATTTTCAGTTTTAGAGATTTTATCCCAAAAGCAACTACTAGAGTCCGGATAATTACATGTAAGTATGTGCTTTTAAACTGAATTGGAATTCAGGCTGTGTAGTTTTACGAATTAAAAAAGGTATACAATTGGTTTTATTTATATTTAGCGTCAATACATTCGATCTTAATAAGCAAGTAACCAGACGTAGGTATTCCAAATTCGGTAATAACTTTTAGTTCCTCCCACGATTTTGCTTTGAATATGAGGGCGGTATCATCGGCATATGGTTATATCTTACAATTTTTAATACAATAATTACTGAGATTGTTCAAATAAATTAGGAAGAGGGCATGTCGTGGAACTCCATAAGATATGTATACTTAAGGGTTGACTAACTGATTGGTTAGGTCTACCAGCAATGCATGGGGTGTACCTCTTATATCATAATTATATAACTTGTCGAGAAGGATGGGAATGGATATGGTGTGCATAGCTTCGGCCAAATCAAGGATCACACCAACGCTCCTGTTCACCTGAGTCCAAATGATTGCTTACTTCATCAGTCAAGGCCTATACCGCGTCTTTGGCGGAGAGATGTATTCTAATAACCAATAAAATATAAGATTTCTTTATTTCTGCATCTCCTCTCCATTTAGCTTCGGTGGAAATGGATCAAGCAGAGAAGAGAGGAGATGTCTCATTTTTGTATAGAAATTTGATCGCGTCAAGCGATCAACGGGCGCGGCAGGACGGAGATGGCGTGTAGGCGGGCCTTTCATAGACATCACTTGACTGATTTCGAGCTCACAGTTCACATCTCTACTATTCTCCTCTTGTCCCCGCTTTGGTGGATACCGGGCCTAATGCTTGGATACACACTTTATGGCAGGAAGATGAGCTGCTGTGGTTCCCAAACTAGCTGGTATTCTGCGCCAAAGAGCCTCCATTTCAAGGTATCACTATAGTTAGATTGATAAATAAATTTTGAAGTTTTTTAAAAATAAGAACATCAGTATTACAAATTACTTTGTATTTTATTAAACAAACAGTATAAGTTAGTAAATTTAAATTTTATATATTATAATTGCCTTTAAATATATTGTTCTGTAAATTGGATTGTCTTTAAACTCCAAGGTAGATAAAGTTTGAGTGGTAGGTTGGTACATACACAACTCCTGTTCTGTTTTATATTTTCATAATGATCTTTGAATACATATTAGTAATGTGTAATTATCAGTACAACTGTAGTAGGAGTCTAATTACAAAATATTCGTTTGCAGGACTACACATCATTAGTTAAAACTGCATCAGAGATGTCTTGTAGTATCCATACAGATTGCAATTGGTATTCTAATTATTATGGTGAGAAACTGCAAGATGACATTTTGATGTGCAATAGCGCAATTTTCAATTCAATAGTTTTTTTGCCACATTCATCAATTCCATACAAATTTCATATCTCCAGATCATCATCGGGATCTTCATCATCCCAATCATCTACAGCATCTGGTTCATAGAAGACTCTTCCTTGCCCTTCATTTATTTTGCTCATATATGGTAATTGAAATTTATTCCTTTCCATTTGAGCAATTTGATCTGTTTCTATTTTGAATGTTGTAAGACTTGCTGGAGACACATTTTCTACAACATCAATATTCTTTAGTTGTGTCACTACTGTTGTGGCTTTTAGTATTTCATTATCAACATCCCATGATAAAACTTCCTCACTTTTAACAACTTTACCCGCTTTCTTTATTTGTACATGTATTTTATCAAGTTGTTTTGCATCATAAGACACAATTGAATGTGCCATATGGTTTAAATGTATTTGTAGCTTTGTATTGAGTAACAAACAGTCTTTATGTAAAATTAATATTAATTTCGTAATATTTGAATCAAATTCAAGCGATTTAATAAAATTTAAACACTCATTCCAGCCATGGAATAGGGCCATTTGATTAACTGAATCTATTATAATTGTTGTCCTTTTCGTGGGTTTAATCCATTTATCTGGAGAATATTCATCATAGCATATAAGATGCTTTTGTTTTAAAACATCCCTCCATAGTTCTGCAGGTTGTTCATAGCACAATAATATCAGACAAGGATCATTCAAAATAAGGTCCCGAATTAGGGGTAAACAATTATTGCTCAAATGATCTTCAACAAGAATACAAGCCGATGTTTGTAGTTTAAAGAGGGTCATTATTAAGAATATAAATTATAACCTTTTAGTTAATTAGCCTAAAAATTATTTTTACAGAATATTGAGACCTACTCACTAACAAACTAATCAATAATAAGAAACAAAGAGATAACAATAAAAAAAATGTGATAAGTGTTAACCAAAGAGGATGTAAATAAGTACTTACTCAATATGTACTTACATTATATACTACTATTAACAATATGGTCCTTGGTCAATGAGAGTAAATAATTTAATCTTTGTTTAAGTGTAATGCTAGATTTATTGTTTTTTTGTGGCGAAATATTCTACAGGGTGTCCCGTAATCAGTGGACCAACGGGATACCCGTGATAGGGGTGGTCATCATCTATCGAAAACACCAAATTTTTCTGTTCTAGGGCCAGTAGTTCAAAAGATATGATTTTTTAAGCATTATTTTGAAAATTCTACCCTTATCAACACAAAAGTTGAAAAAAAATATTTTTTATTTTTATTTTGCCCTGTTTCTTAACTTAAGGTGGCTGAGGAAACATGTGTCTTCACAATTAAATCCATTTTTGTGAATAAATATTGCCAAATTGAAAATTAAAAACCAAAACATGCGCAAATATCAAATAACTAAATTTGGAACGTGATGTTTGAAGCAAGCTAGTGCAAAAAAAATGTATGACAGCCTTGCGGACCATTATTTAAAAAACATCTGCAGTTCATACTGATTCCAAAAAGGTATAACAATATTACATTTTACAAAAAAAATAACTTAATAACCAATTTTAGACTCCAATTGCGAGAAACATTTAAGCGCTATCTATTCTGAGAATTATTTTGTTATCGAGAGAGAGATAACACAATATGCTATCTCTTTCTCGCTCAGGTACCTTTTTCGTTTACGGGGTCCTATTGGCCGACGCCTATGATCCCCACACCCTAATTTTTCAAATTATTCTTAGTTTCATCAGAGACTTGCTCATAGCTCGTAGCTGCACACGTGTTTTTTACTTCGCTACCATTACGACTCTTTTTTTTGGTGACTGACGCTTGAATTGGACCTTGTTTGTCTTTGTGATTTGGATACTGTTTGCCCGGATTTTATAAAATGCCTAATACCTATACTCCTCGTGAATATGCTGAGATGTATTTTATTTACGGTCTGTGTAATGCAAACGCTCGGCAAGCAGCCCGTACGTATCGTGAGCGCTATCCTAATCGCGACCGCTATCCGGATCATCGAATTTTTCTCCGTGTAAATAACGCGTATTTAGAAGGCAGAATTCCCGGAGCTGCAAACAACGTGGGAAGACCTAGAAGAGTCGATGAACTTCAAATACTGGCCGAAGTGACAGAAGAACCTTCTACGAGTGTTCGTCGTATTTCAAGACGTACTGGTATAGCAAAAACAACAGTACATCGCATTTTAAAAAGAAACAGTTTATACCCTTATCATATTCAACGAGTGCAGGCACTATTACCTGCTGATTATCAACGGAGGATAGATTTTTGTGCAGAGATGCTTCGCCGATGCCGACAAGATCCACTATTTTTCAATTCAATATTATGGAGCGATGAATCGTGTTTTAAAAGAGTTGGAGTGTTTAACATTCATAATTTACATGAATGGGCTGTTGTGAATCCACGTATTGTACGAGAAGATAGATTCCAGCACCAGTTTGGAGTCAATTTGTGGGCTGGAATCTTAGATGGTAAACTTATTGGTCCATTTGAGCTCCCACCGAGGCTTAATGGTGCTCGGTACTTGCAATTTTTAAGAAATGACTTAAGTAATTTATTAGCAAATGTACCACAGGAGGTATGTGAGAGGATGTGGTTACAGCATGATGGCGCACCCGCTCATTATTGCAGACAAGTGAGGGAATATTTAAACGAGTCTTACCCAAGTAGGTGGATTGGACGAGGAGGTACAATCCCATGGCCAGCTCGATCACCTGATCTTAATCCATTGGATTATTTTTTATGGGGATATTTTAAAGAATCCGTATATGAAACCGTTAACGATAACGAAAGACAGCTAAGACAAAAACTGAATGTGGTGAGTGAAAAAGTCAAAAATAATGAAAGGGCGTTAAAAAGTTTAAAAAGAAATTTTATAAGAAGATGCCGGCTATGCCTTAGAGTAAGAGGAAGACATTTCGAACATTTATTATAAGAAATAAATAAAAAAATTCTAACTATTTACTTTTGTTTTATTGTAAATTCCGCCAAGAAATTGCTATCTAATGTTGATTTAAAATAATTATTGTCTTTTATTGTTTCACAATAATGATTAATTATACCTTTTTGGAATCAGTATGAACTGCAGATGTTTTTTAAATAATGGTCCGCAAGGCTGTCATACATTTTTTTTGCACTAGCTTGCTTCAAACATCACGTTGCAAATTTAGTTATTTGATATTTGCGCATGTTTTGGTTTTTAATTTTTAATTTGGCAATATTTATTCACAAAAATGGATTTAATTGTGAAGACACATGTTTCCTCAGCCACCTTAAGTTAAGAAACAGGGCAAAATAAAAATAAAAAATATTTTTTTTCAACTTTTGTGTTGATAAGGGTAGAATTTTCAAAATAATGCTTAAAAAATCATATCTTTTGAACTACTGGCCCTAGAACAGTAAAATTTGGTGTTTTCGAGAGATGATGACCACCCCTATCACGGGTATCCCGTTGGTCCACTGATTACGGGACACCCTGTATAATCTGTAGTTATACTCTATTCATAATTGAGGATGGCGATACAGGAATCGATTTCTTGACTCAAAATATCTAATTACAAGACAATTATATTAGATATTCCGTCCCCTTTCGTTCAGCGTAGTCGTTAAAAATCGCCCTTAAGAATAATTAATAAATATATAATTATCAGCACATTGCTTTTCGTCAACGTGTTTAATTCATTAACATTACAACTCATCTGTTGAGTATAATGTGACACTGTCTCAAATGATTTATTTCCGTTAGATGGGTAATTTTATTTATCCACACCCATGCTTTAAGTCCTCTATTAAAGATTCTGAAACAGTTAGATTATTGCCAACATTAAAACACCCAATGTTCTAATAACCGTTACATCATCCAAACGAGTCTTGTAATGTTGTATTGAATTTCATAACAACACTCCTATGTTTCTTTCGATCCCTTCATGCACAAAGCTCAATGCGTGGTATCTGTATGAATTTCAAAAAAAGAACATTTTCGTTTACGCGCGTTCCACACTGCCAGAACGTCGCGCGCCGTAAAAAAAAGTAGGTTATTCGAATCCTTGCCATTTCTCGTTTCATTATTGTTTTGTTTACAAAAAATGAGCGATTCATTTGAAACGCTGCAAAAGAACATTATATTCGAGTGAATTTTAATTATTGCACTATACAAAATGTAAATTACTACTAAAATAAATAATTGATTCATCAATACTTAGTTTATTTGTATATAATCAGTACTTAATGATATTAGGTTACTACTAGGACTGGTGTTTTGTGTGATACTATTCACTGTCATGTGATACTATTATCAGACTCGGCTTCGCCTCGTGTCCATCCACATTCGTGTTTTAATACTCTTTATTACGCAACAGTTGCATAAATAACTATTAAATTAAGGCCGGAACGCATTAGAGCGGCGATGCGAGTCGCTTCACGTCGCTCGACGGTACCTATCGCATTAAAATTTAAAACTGCAGTAAGCGCCAGCCGGCAGCTCGCGTCATTTCTATAACAGTTTGCGTGTGAGCAACATTACAAGATGAGCGATAGTGAAGAGGATTAGGTCATTATTTCTTTAATGTGTGCAGAAGAAGAATCTATTATGGAAGGGAAAAAAAATGAGTCAAAGTCAAATTAACTTTATTCAATTAGGCTTATACTAAGCGCTTATGAATCTTCACTATAAATATTTCTTTTAAATTACTTACCGAATCTAATATAATATTCGGAAAAAGTAGAGCTCTGGTGAAGGACACACAAGAAACACAATGGCCACTCTTTTCAATCAATAGAGTATTTTACAATCGCTGTAATATACAAAATAAATTAGTTTCTAAGGGTCAAGGGTGCATCCAATATATGGATATAATATATTAATAATAAGATATAATAAAATTAATAATTAATTAAATAAAAGTAATAAATTTACTACTTAAAATGTGTAGTGCAGTGCAGCACCGCTCTAGTGCGACATGCTCTATACAAAATGGTTGAAATAATATTTTGACGCTTAGTGCCGATTGCCGCGCAGTGCAGTGCTGCGCATTGCCGCGCTAATGCGTTCCGGCCTTTACTATTATGTTAACACCTAAGAGTACTACTGTCAAAACTGTTTCAATCTAAAAGGGGCGCGGAGACTACTTCTATGTATTTATTTATTCAAAAAGGCTTACCAAATAAATAAAATTTAGTAACTTATGCACTAAGATTTAGACAAATATTATAACATAGTTTAAATGTACTGTTTAAATACATGTGATATCTTAAAATCTACAAGTTTTGGAGAGCATTATAAATTTGTACATCTATTTTATCATATCGCATCTTAAAATGTCACTCTCATAATTTTTGAAGTTATAGTTCTTTCGCGTTATAAAAAGTTGTATTTACATCCTCTTTGTTCTGTGGAGTGTGGTTGAACGTAGTGGTGGATCCTCTTTGGTGTGACTGTGGTTGCTGTCTGCTGAACGTAGTGTTTAAATTCTCTTTGGTAGTCTGTCCAGATGGACGAACAGAACCAAAAAAAAAAAATCTCTTTGGTAGTTGGGACTTACGACAAGTCCGAGTCCGACATGTGCGCGTTTTACAAAACATAAACATTAAAATACTTTAAAATGAAAGAATCTACGACGAACAAACCTCAAAGAGAAGTGACTGCGTCTCTATTAGACTATTTTGGTCACCTTACATCTAAAACGAATGAAGTGAAATTAAAAGGCGCTACAGACATCATTAGACAGTTAGAACGAAATAAGGTTAGGTTGCAATTTTTATGAATAAAATGTGCAATCCTCCATTCCTTATCAACTGCAGGTCGTTACTTATTAGGGTTCTGAATAAATATTGCTTTTCTAACGTTTCAGAATGAAAAGGATGTATCATATTCATTAAGAAGGTTAGTTCGGAGTCTTGGTGCAAATATTGCTGAATTGAGGACTGGATATTTTGCGACTCTAGTAAATTTACTGCAGAGATTTGACGACATAACTGTATCCCAATTGCTTGATCTGGTGAAAAAAGAACTTCATGCTAATGGGTCCTCCAAAAGTGTAAGTACCACTTTACCAATATAATAGTTTTGGTACTTGGCAATACAGCCGAAGGTATCATATAAATTATTAATTTGAACTTTATTTCTAGTTTAATATAAGATGCAGTAATTTTTTCTCAGATTAAAATGTGTATCTTTTGAAGATTCTATAGAAGACGATAAGCCTAATACTATTATCATGTTGCTCAAATTGAATTATGTTTTCTATGTTCTGAAATAATTAACCCTTATTCAACAGTAATCTCAAGTGTTTATAAAGATTGGTTAATACAATCATGATTTCTTTTTCTCATATGGTTGATTATGGTCCTTATTGCGATTTCAATAATCATTACCAATGGAACATTTACTATTAATCTCAACAAGGTAGAATATGACTGGAAAGAGTAAGAATGTTTTAACCCTACCTTAAACACACTAGTCAAAATTGAATTCAGTGCTTGACAATTAAATCATGTGTAATAAAAATCTATTTAACAATTTTCAAGGCACTAATATAATTTCAATTATGATATTTGTGCAAATATTATTTGTTTTCTGCTTGTTTCAAGAGCTTATCTCTTACTATTAAATTACATATAATTTTATTGTATTTGTCCATTTAGACTCATACTAAGAATCCCCAAGAACACCCAAATGTGAGATGTCTTTCTCTCGTACTTGCTGTAATCTGCTTCAAAGGGTTTCTTGGGCAAGATAAGAGCTCAACTCAATTGACTGTGTGCAACATAGAGCATCTCGAATTGTCAGGGACCCAGTGTTCTGTGAACGGCAGGATCACTTGGCGTTGCGTAGAGATGTCGCTTCATTGTGTGTCTTCTACCACATTTATCTCGGGGAATGTTCCGAAGAGCTGTTTAACCTGATTCCTCCTGCCAAATTCCACCTTCGCACAACACACCACAAGTTAGGATATCATCCCCACCATCTGGATGTGTGCATCCTCCACAGTGCAGTTTTCAAGGAGCTTTCTTCCACATTCTACAAAGCTGTGGAATGAGCTTCCTTGTGTGGTGTTTCCGGGACTATATGACATGGGTACCTTAAAAAAAAGCTTGGACTCCTTCCTTAAAGGCCGGCAACACTCCTGTGATTCCTCTGGTGTTGCAAGATAATGTGGGTGGCGGTGATTACCAGGTGGCCCGTACACTCGATTGTCTTCCTATTCCCTAAAAAATAAAGATAAGAGACCACTAAAACATGGATTTTCAGTCTTGGTGTGAACTAGTAAGTGGATTTAGCATATGTGTATATCCATTTATAAAAATGTGGAGCATTAGCATTAAAATTCATTAAACATTTTTACTTTGAGTTCTTTATGGAATCATTTACATTAAATATTATATACTCATCAATATTTATCTTAATTAATCCACAATTTTCACAAGGTCAGAAAAGGCTATTGAATGAATTACCAATGCTGCTGCACAGTCCAAAACAGGTGGAAATGAGAAGAGTAATGGAGAAATATTTTGTGTGTGGATAATTTTAAATTCTTCTTGGTGCAAGTCTTTATAGGCTTCAAAATATATTACTGCAAGATTCACAAGGAAGGCGAAAAATAATATATAGCAACAAGTAATAGCCTGATGACACTGTATTTGTAAAGCAAAATGTTAAAAGCCTTCCAAGTTGTGTGTTCCTCATGAGCTGAGCAAATTGTTAGTCATACTCTGTAACAAGATAATTGCTTTTAATAAACCTCTTTTAAACACACACACCACAAGACCACATTTAATGACCACTTTACGGCCGTTTTCAATAATCTATATATCCTTAGTTTAACTTATTAGACTTAGACAAATCTATCCTTTTACGCTTACTTACATTTCAATAACCTATTGACAAATAGCATTGGACTATAACTATATTGGATATAACTATGAATAGATAAGATCTTGGCATTAAACAGTGACAGAAATGTATCCGTAAGTTAAACTAAGGGTAGATCGGTTATTGAAAACAACAGTTAGTAACTTAACACAAACACCACTGGCAATATGTGTATAAACAAGCTTTGACCCTCTACGGGTTTTGAATACCTAGAATACCTTATGTTTAGTTCTTGGTGTTTTTGTTCGGTTGTTAATATGCATAACCAATGTGTTTATATGTTATGTTTTAATTCATTTCACTGTGGTTGTTTCAGGAGGTTGGAGATGTGTCCTTAGGGCATATATTAGTGTGTGGGGCAGTATTTCGGTCTGGATTAATGCTAAAATCTTCTGAAGATGAACAAAAGCAAATACTTGAGGTACTGGAAAAAGCTGGGGCAAAGAAATCCTATTTGAATACTGTTGCTTCGCTCACATTACTTGATTTCATTGAGAATGTAAGTAAGTAGTAGGCACTTCTGTATGTTTAATAAATATAGGTCTGAGGATTAAAAGGTTTGGCAGTAAAGGTGTTTATTTGTGTTGTTCTATGGTGTGTATGATGTATGGTGTGCATACAGTTTGCTAACATGTCGTTTTAACCTTATGACCTGGTCATTCATCTTTCCATCCACTTAAATTTCTGTTGATTAAAATGTCTGCTTTTAATTCTACTGTGTATTTTGATGGATTTTACATAATAACTTAAATGACTTGTAAAATGATGAAGCTGTAAATGTTGATTTAAAAGAGTAGCAATTGTTTTCTTGCTACTTCTTCTCATTAAAGCTCAACCATTTCCGAAGTGGCGGTAAAAGTGATATAATAAACTTTTGACATTCTTAAGTGTCATGAATAAAGTGATTTTGATTTGATTTGTGGAATTTAACATGTGAATATCTATTAGAATTAAATCACTTAAAGAAGCTTGAAATGCCATACAGTACTAATAAAATTATTTATATATATTATTGGTGTGAAACAATTATTTTCCCACCATGTGGTTTTAAGAAATGATAATGTAATTTTATTTAATATTTAGTTACAAACAATATTGTACCAATCAATATTCGAAATAAATAGTAATAAACATAATAATTTATTAAATTGCAGTTGGATGAGGAGAAATTTAAACAAATAATTTGGAAAAATGTTAAACCAAGATTCAAGAAACCAATCAATGAATATAATATGAGTTCTCTACACTTTCTTCTTGTAGTAAGTAGGAAGTTCCCAAAAGCAGTTAAAATTACAAAGCTTCTTGGTGTGCCAACAATTATACATGAAGATCATATAAAAGAAATTTGTGACATTCTTTTGGTAAGTGTGGTATATACAAAAACATATACAAATAATTAAAGTTTTTAATAGTTGAACATATTTCATATATCATAATTTTTTTTAGAGTGGAGTAGACTTTGGTTCCGTTAGTCACCCAATTTATGAAGAAATTGGAAAACAAGTTGCAAAAGGGCCTCTTATGGTAGAGTTTTGGTTAAAAGTTGACAGTTATCTTGTTAAACATAACAGGAATAGAGAACTTGTTGCATTAAATATTCTTAATACAATTTTTTTGAATGTTGATAGCAAAAATTATGAATTAATACCAGACCTAATAAGTAACAATTTCTTTAAACTTTTCTTGGATTGGTTTAAAGGACTTCAGACTGCTAGCAAGATCCGTAGTAAAAGAGAAGATGAAGATGATCATAAACTTATGATAAAGACAGAAAAAGATTTCCTAAACACTGTTGCAAAAGCTCTTAAATCTGAATCTATCACGAGCAGTATAAGAGTAAATATTTTAAAGAAGTTGTTAATAAACCCTGGTGAAATCAATTTGGCAGAAATAACAGGATCATCAATTATTAAATCAATTATAGCTGATTTAGATATTAGTGGTGTTAAAGAAATGGCAAAATTGTTTAAAAAAGTTCTACTGAACAGTTCAAAAAAAGTGGTTAAGGATGATGTGGAAAGGAACTGGTATAACAATGAGAAAATTAAAGCAGCGGAGTTGATTTCTCATTTAGTAAGCCATGAGACTGTCAGAGATGATACATCATTTAAAATTAAGTATATGCAAATATTGATGTGTTTCGGGTTCTTTAAGATAAGTGGAGAAGATAACATCCCAGTGAGCAGTGAAATGTCAGGTAAATAAGAAATGTTAAGTCAATGATAGTGTCATTGTATGTAATATATATATTCTTCAAACTAATTTCTTTTCTAATTTTTAGGGTCCATTAAAACATCATTTTATAGATGTTTTTCATCAAAATTCACAAATGTTGATGGACTTGTCACACTCTTATCTTCCTTATGTAATTTCATATCAGTGAAAGTAATGGAAAAGAGTGAGATTCGTGAAAAACTGGAAAAGCAATTTTCCAAAGAAAATATTGAATGCTGGGATATACTTATAAAAATGTGTGATAAAATAGAAAAACATGATTCAAAATCCAAAGTTGATAAGGTATTTCTTATTTTATTATATCAGCTAGGATTGTTCCTGTATTCTGAACCAACACATGTTAAAATTGCACAAAGTTCAATACTAGAATTAAAGAGTTGCTTTGAACATTATAAAAAAAGTGATGGAAAACAATTTAAAGGTGATTCATCAATGGATGATGAACCAGAGTGGATTGAGGTAATGATAGAAATATTACTATCTATTTTATCTATTGAGTCAAGTGTGCTAAGATCTATTGTTCAATGTGTATTTCGTCTTTTATGGGAGTATCTGACTCCAACATCTATTGGCCAAATTATATCAGTGTTAGACCCAGAAAGTGAAGATAATCCACTAACAAATGACAGTGAGTCGGAAAAAGAAAGTGATGACCAAAGTGACGATGACTCAGTACAAGACAGTGTTAAAGAAAATGGACTTGACAAAAATAGTGATACAGATGAAAGTGAAGGAAGTGATGACGAAAAAGATGATGATGACATGAAAACACCTGACCAGTTAAGAATGGCAGTACAAAAGGTTTTAGGAGCTGCAACACTTGATGATGATGCTGAAAGTATAGATGCTGACAATATTACTGAAGAAGAGGGGAATAAACTTGATGAAGCCTTAGCTGAAGCTTTCCGCCAATTTCATCAAGGGAAAAATGGCAAATCCAAAAAGGACCGTAAAAACAAGAAATCCTTATCTGATTTTAGGATAAGGGTTTTAGATTTGATTGACATTTATTTAGAAAAAGAACCATCAATGGATATATGTGTTGGTATGATAGCACCACTAACAAGATGTCTAGAGTTTTGTATGCTAGACAACCAATTCAATGAGCTAGAGAACCGATTGAGAAAAACTATAAAAACATTAGCTAAAGTAAAAAAATTCACATCAACAGATGATATTACTGTTGATATTCTTTGTGACCATTTAAAGGCAATTATAGATAAGGGTACACGATCACACTTTATGTATCAAGCCCTTGGCGATGTTATTACCAGCTTTGCAACATTTATTATTCATTGCTCACAAAAAATATTAGGCCATGTAAAGTCTAAAAAACAACAGCTCTCGCCATTAGTTATAATATTGCAAGAAACCATGACAAGTTTCTTTTTGAATCGGAACTGTTTATTACCAATAATATTCTTCCATAGTATACTACAAATGGAGTGGAAAGACAGATGTGAACTAGTTCCAATAATAATAACTAATATTTTTAGTAATGATGTGAGACAATTTAGACGGCATGAAGGTGTTGAGCTGTTAATTGGATTCTATAGAGGTTTAAATAGAAATAAAACCGCAACTAGTACAATTGAAGAGAAAATATTGTCCATAGAGAGACATTTTGAAACTGCGCTGTTAGCAGTAAAAAGTAATCTGGAATTCAAAGTTAAAAAGAACTTTGTTAAATTAGTGAAAAAACTAATTAATATTATCAGATCTGTACATGAAAACTGTCAAATACAAACAGAATTAGACTTCAGTAATCTATTAAATCTTGTAAGTGAGCTCAAATTTAACTTAGACAAAAGTGCTCCTGCAATCCAGAATCCAGTCAATGGAAAAAAGAAAAAGAATAAAAAGAAACGTAAAAATTCCATTCAAGCAAATGGTGATGAGCCAAAACTGAAAAAAATAAAAAGTCAATAAATCAATTATACAATACTGCTTTTTTGAATATTATTTTAGTATTTGAATATTTTACGAAATTTCTATTTTAATTAATATTATAATATGTTCACTCAATAATAATATTAGTAAAACTTTGTGTAGGTAGGTGTACACCAATTTATAAACTTGTCAGTATAATATAACTTTCAGAACTTTAAATTATTTTGGATAGTTGATGAACAAAAAAGTTTAACTCTAAATTCCCTTCAGCTTGAACTAAATTTACAAGCATATTGTTGCTATTTGGGTAATTTAGTATTCCATAAAAATAAATAAAATTCAAAATAGCATTTAAGGTATATGAGACATTTTATTTTACATGGGATCAACAGACATTATCCATAATTTTAATATCAAAATCTGTATACAATGTTGGATAAACACATTTATAAAACAAGCCAATTGAGCAAAGAATGTAAAATGACGTCGCGCTTTTCGTTATTAATACCCTATTACTATCAATACTCAACACACGGTAGTTCTGTGCACGTACAAAAAATGTAGTAGACTATTAATGCATTACAGGTCAATCGTAGAGCGGATTTGTTGGTGATAGCTAATTTACTTTTTTTTGCGTGAGTACGCATATGTGAACACCACCATTTTAGATTCTTAACTCTATTAGCTTGTATTAATCATTGTTATTAATTTTATGTGAACAATTTGATCTGGCTGATCAAGATATTGTAAAAGTCAATGCATTTAAAATTATAAACTTTCAAAATCAAATATTATTTCAATTCTTTGGATTCCTGGTGTCTTTATTAGCATACATGAAAACACTTTTAAATGATAATATATACATTATTGTGACTTAGATACATGAGACAAACAGAAGAAATAGGAGGTACCTATATTACACAACTAGGGTGGGAATAATGCCATTTGGCAAATTCGGGTCGGTTTGAGATGGCCTTTATCCTTCCAGTGTTGCGTATACAATTTCTTACCACGTCAGTAACGAAAAGTTGACTTTTTACCATGTTTTCTGAGAGGAAAGTGGCACTTTTCGGCCCTCTGAATTTGTTAATGCATGCGTCATCATACCTACGGCAACAAATTCAGAGGCCTGAAAAGTGCCACTTTCCTCCCTGAAGACAGGGTAAAAAAGCAACATTTCCGCAGAGGTGTGGTTAAAAACAGCTTATTTATATCGAAATACGTTTAAGTAGGTAAGTGTTGTAATTAATCTTTTTTTATATAATGGAAGAAGATGACAAACGACTACCTACGGGTCATCTAATGTTAAGTGATCACCCTCTCGTCTTAAGGCCTTTAAGGAGGATATACGCGTTTTTTTTGATGGCACTCATGCGGTAACGTGCTGGTAACACCAGCTTTTGCTTCTTTTAATTAGGTGGTGGTGGGAGTAAACATTTTTGAAGTAAGGCCTCCGTTTTACACACATTTACCATATGAATATACTTAATTTTCATTTTCATCCCAATCGGTATTTAATTAATCTTTCTTGTGATATTGAAATGAAGACTGGATGATCCTAGTGCCTGTGCCGTTTCAGTGACCGATGTGTTACTACAGGGCATTGATATTTTCATACCAAGCTCTGTATTTATCTGAATAATAATCGGTGGCAGATCACACCCCTGGTTTTCGATGCGTCAGTTAAAGCAGCTGCTGCCTGCAAAAGGCATATCAAATCTGGATCCGGAAGGATCCGAACTGCAAAGAGGAAATACAACCGTGCCTCAATATTCATTAAGCGGCAAATCGCCCTTGTAGACTCGCCTAGTATCGGAATTCTGGGTCTTGAAATCTCAAACGATGCCAATTCCGCGGTGATTGAGAAGGCAAAGCCAAACTGGCTTCGAAGAATCTGGGCGACATAAATAGAGCATAGCAATAATTAAGCCGGCCCACATTCAAGCGCTCTACAAATCGTAAGTCCAGCCACACATGGAGTATTGCTATCATCTCTGGTCTGGCGCACCCCAGTATGAGCTCGATCCATTTGACCGCGTGCAACGCAGAGCAGCTCGAATTGTCGGGGACCCAGTGCTCTGTGAACGGCTGGATCACTTGGCATTTGACACTTGGTCTTATACCGCATTTATCACGGGGAGTGTTCCGAAGAGCTGTTTAACCTGATTCCTGCCGCCGAATTCAACCTTCGCACGACTCGCCACAAGTTAGGATATCATCACCACCATCTGGAAGTGAAAAGAAAAAAGCGAGTACACTTTGGGCGGCGGTGATCACTTAACATCAGGTGACCCACACGCAAGTTGTCCTCTTTTCCATAAAAAAAAGTGGATAACTATGATATGGAAAAAAACCGAATTACTGCACGAAGTACGTATAGAGCCAAAATTTTTTTTAATACAGTTGCTCAAAAAGTGGCTTATTGCAGGGACGTATAGCGTTCGGGATGTGGGCTTTTACACACTCGAGCTTTTTCTTTACCTTTTCCGAACTCGTGCGTTCTCTTTCCCAACTGTCAAAATAATGTCTATTAAAAAAAAAACCAACCACGCTTTTTTACAAACAAAAATTCATAGAAGTTTTTGTTAGGTTAGGTTTCATTTTTCATTTCATCTTATTAAATTTCATTTTCATAAATAAAAATTTCAATATCAAAAAAGATCTACTGAAGACTTGGTTGTATGAGCATAGTTCCCTTATTATTATTATTTGAAGAGGGTGGCTATTTCCTAGTCCTAAAAGATTCCTAGTAACACCGCGTCCAGAATTGGACTATTGTGTTCGCCACTCATACTAAAGCTCATCGTCAAGCCCTGCCGCCTTTACGAACCGCAGTAGTTCCTTGACGCGAGTGTTGCAAACACTATCTGGTGGCACGAAGTAGTCACCAAAGATTGTGTTACGCTTATGCATTAGTGGGCCGCAGTCGCAGAGTAGATGAATAGGTGTTTCATCATCCTCAAGGCAGAACCTGCAAGCTTTGTCGCTTTTGATGCCGACCACACTGAGGTGCTTGTTTAGGCGACAGTGCCCGGTTAGCATCCTAGTGAGTATAGCATAGATTTTTCCTGTTCAATGATGAGCTTCATTCGCATAGCTACTGTTGAATGCCCTTATCAGTGCTTTAGAGTGGTTTAAACCTGAAGAGTTGTTCCAGCGTTTAAGTGCTTCTTGTTTACATTGGTTACTCAGGGTGTGTCGGATGGCGCTCTTGGGCAGTCCACAAATGGATTCCGGACCATATTGGACTGATTTAGCCCCAGCTCTTGCGAGCTCATCGGCCATTTCATTGCCTATGATTCCGGCATGCCCTGGAACCCATCTGAGAATCACTCTGTTTTTCATGCCTAATGAATTCAGGCATTCAACGCAATTATTGACTAACTTAGACGACGTCAAGTCAGCGTCTAAAGCCAACAATGCTGCCTGACTATCAGAGTGAATGTATATGTTATGATTGAAGTAGCCTTTTTGGATATTGGTTTCCGCGCATTCCAGGATGGCGTACACCTCTGCTTGAAATATGGAGGTAAAGCTTCCCAGGTTTGTGCTGGATTTAAACCTGGGGCGTTCTCCAAAGACCCCACAGCCGACTTCATTTTGCATTTTGGACCCATCGATGAACCACATGAGGCGCCCGTCCTTCCACGTGACTTTGTTGTTTATCCAGTCGTCCCTGGAAGGTAGTTCCACGATATAGTGTTTAACAGAGATTTATTGTGGAATCATCGGATCAGGTAACATGCCTAATATGTGGTCTCGCAGAACTGAGTCCTCTAAAGTCCTAAGCGTTTGCGACATCCAGTTACATGAACCCCCTGGGCGATTGCCCTCAGCATGCTTGCCTTCGCCTCTTGCTGTATGAACAGTGGAAGAGGCGGTAGGTTTAGCATTGCTTCAATGGCCGCACCAGGAGTAGACGTCATGGCCCCGGTTACCAACATACAGCCAAGTCTCTGCAGGCTATTTAGTCTGTCAGCAGTTGTTTTCTGGCTGGCTTTGTTCCACCACACAATGGAGGCGTATGTGATTGTTGCTAGCGTGTCTGTCGGGGTATTGTCAAAGGCACCCTCAATGTCTAGAAACGCACAGAGTGCAATCTGTTTGTCTTGTAACGCCTTCTCGACTCTATCCACAAGTTGTAGAAGGGCCGTTTCTGTAGACCTGCCTCTACAGTAGGCGTGTTGAGAACTATGAATGGGCTTTAGGCTTAGAGCATCCTCTCTTATGTGTCTGTCCAAGACTTTCTCAATAACCTTCAGGAGAAAGGAGGTAAGGCTTATGGGTCTGAAGGAGCTTGGCAGGGAGTAGTCCTTTCTGCCTGCCTTAGGTATAAATAGTACTTTAGCCTTAGTCCATTGTTCTGGAAGATAGCCCCAGGCAAAGCTTACCCGGTATATCTTGACTAGTAGCGGTACTAGGATATCCAAGCCTTTTTGAAGAAGCGCTGGAAAAATATTGTCTAGACCGCTTGACTTGTAGGGTTTCAGAGTCTTGATGGCGCACCTTATATCCCGGGGTCTAATTATCTTTGCTGCTCTACGCCAGTCCTCGTCAAGAGGCCGTTGTGTAGGCGTTGCTACAGTTGGTTGATGGGTAGCCCCCGGAAAGTGGTGGGCCATCAGTACTCTTACGTTTTCTACCTCGTCGGCTGTAAAAGATCCATCTTAAGCAGGCCGATTTGGCTAGGTTTGACCTTGGCGAGCAGTTTGTGTACTCTGCTTAGACTGGCAGAGTACCAATGGCAATTCGTACTCCCATGCAAGGCACGTGAATAATGAATATATAATGCTTCTCGGAGTCTCACGTCCGTACTTCAATCAAAAAGCTTAAAGCTTCCTTCTTCGCCAGGACCTGATGGAATACCAGCATATGTAATTCGTGGTTGCATTGATATTTTGATTAAACCAATCACTTATATTTTTAATTTGGTTTTACAGACAGGTAACTATCCCTCAGTATGGAAGAAATCTCGAGTTACTCCTATTCTCAAAACGGGATCCAAGACTGCGGTGGAAAACTATCCGCCAATAGCAATTCTTTCAGCTTTAGCTAAATCTTTCGAGAGTGCCTTGTACGACATAATCTTACCGCATCCTCTTCGTTACTGAGGCGCAGCACTTGTTTCTCCCACGACGATCAGTAAGCTCAAACCTTCTCCACCTTGTGGATCTTGTATCATGGGAACAAGGCAACCAAGTGGATGTCATCTGCTTAGACTTCTAGAAGGAGTTCGATCGGGTTGATAACGACATCATGATTCACAAATTGGGGATCATAACTGTTAAAGCTTTTTGCAAGTTACCTATCTCAAAGAGAACAATTTGTTAAATATGGTGCGTTTGTATCTAATCCTTATAGAACGCGTTCTGGATATAGTCAGGTCAATTTGGGACCTTTGCTCTTTATCCTATTCATAAATCGACGCCCCCGGGGAATAAAATCGTAATAGACAAAAGTAAATTTTACAGGACGAGCAAAAAACTGTTATTCTGTTTTAGCTCTTAAACTAACCGGCCTATATTAACATACAATACATCATTTTTTTCAGTATTTTTTTTTTCTTAATAAGCAGCTATAATAAAAAAATATATAATGTATACTTTTAAAGTTATTACGAAAGATGTATAATACTGATTTTATATTTAAGTGTATCCTAAGTAACGGCACATAACGATTTTATTCTCGTGAAATTGTAATGTCATGAAAACTATATTCCTACATTACGATGTTTTTCTACAGTTTTTTCATGAATGAATGGTAATTGTAATAAACTAATACGATTTTGTTCTTGTAAAAGCTACCAGTGTTTTTTTTCGTGTAGCTATATAACGACTTTGTTTTTGTATAAATGTGCTTAGAGAATTCATCGTAATATGCAGTAATGTTTATGAATTTTGGTTATAAATTATTGTACCACTGTTACTGTAATACCACTAGATACTGCGTACTTTGTGGGTGCTTTTCTACACTCAGTCAGTACCTACATATTGTAAAAACTTAAATAAAATAAACAATGAAGTAAGTATAATAAACATAATTTTTATTTAAAAAATCACAATTGTTACAATAGGCATTAATCAGTATTAGTTCTAAAAAATCAATCAGTCTGTTTCATTGCTTTCACTGTTACAGTCATCCTCACCTAAGTATTATTTGTGCTTATCAGCGAATTGTAAAAACTGTGATAATGGAGAGGTATGACGTTATTCCTACAAAGACTTGATAGGTCGTCGTGTAGAGCTTTAAAAATTGGAACTGGACCGTTATAAGCTGGCTGCAATGTCACGTCATTAGCGATAGATTTTCGTTTTCTAGTGTTTTTAATTGTAGTTAATCTAATATTCATTTCAATATAGTCGTCATCATAATCATAAGTAAACAGATTGTGGATGTGTATGGGCAACTTTTATTTCTTTGATCTTTGACCAATATATTTTGTTACCTTTTGCATCACTTAGCCAATTTTGTCCAGTAATCAATGATTTTATGTCATAAAAATTATTTTGTCTCATTTCCTTGAATTTGTATTTTTCACCAGTTTGTTTAGCATTCATAACCATACCATATGATATGATCAGGTGTATAAATTTGTTTATTTTTCATTGCTCGTTATACGCATGTATGCATAGAATCACCTTCATTTTGGCTGTGGCCAGATTCAAAGAAACGATGAACAATTTCCAGTTTGAACTTATTAGCAGCAAACAGATAAAGGGTAAACACAAATCTATTTTTATTCTGTCCTGCGCAACCATCAGAATAAAATGAAATTTTATTTATTTGTTTATGATATTGTTCTTCAATAAAATTATAAAGACAGCTACCTATCTCTATTGATCCTCTTTTAGCAATTTGCAAATGCCACATGTAACAGTATTCTTTCTTTCTTGAATCATCGAAAACAGTGAAGTTATACACAGTATACTTCCGTTTATAATGGAATATTCCTACCTCTGACTGAGGTACGCCTGAAACCTTTTCTAAATCAAAAATTGCTAGAGTGAAGTTTGCGTTAAGATTTTCCTTTTCTGAATGTTTGATTTCATGAATTTTTTCTTTATTATGTATATGTTTTGTGTATTTATCGTTTAATGATTCCTTATGTTCGCCTTCTGCTTGTTCATAAAGTGTACAAGTACCACATAAATCTTTCTTAGGATAAAAAAAAGAATAATTAAACATTGTATTAAATATAGTCTCATACTGTCTTTTGGTAGCCATCGTAACATCACTATAACCTGTCTGTTCTTTGGACCAATCTGTGTATAAACGGTACATTTTTGATATATTCAAAGTTTCGCATAAATACTTTCTTTTGGAAGATTTTCTAACATAGTGTGCTTCTTTTACTGGGAATAATTTTATGTGTGATATGATGCTTTCTTTTGTTGGAACTGACATTTTGGGTGTTCGATTGTTATGTTTACCTCTACAGTCAGTTTTGTCAGAATCACTTGTATTTTTCTATAGCAGTGTAAACCATTTATTCGGATATTCGTAAAGTATTTAGGAAAAATACTTTACATACACGGACTGTATTATTCTCTAATGGCAAATAATAACTTATAGTTTGAGTTCGGTTTTTATTTCGAACAACTTGAAGTTTTTTGACAGAATCTGATATAATGTATTTAGTTATAAATTGCCATTGCAACTCATGGTCACCTAATTTATAAAATGTCTCCAAAATGGCATTCCTATTATTATAGGAAAACGTTTCACCACATTTCAATTTGCATTCACAAGAAGGTCCTACCGATTTTGCAAGGAACTGCTTTTTAGACTGACATCCAACATAGGCTTTTCCAGAGTTTTTTAAAGTTTTGGATTTATTGGATTTCCATTCTTTTTTATTTCGGCGTCGGTTACGGGCTAAGTCGTTTGTGATAGAGAAAGAGTTATCGTCATCATCAGTAGGTTCAATAGAACTGCTTGGAATTGACCCTGATACTGAAATTGTAGTGAGTGATTCTGATTCAGGTGTACCTAATACTTGTAATGTTACAGAATCTTCATTCTCCACTATACCTTGTTGCCTTGGGCTTTTATCGCTATTTATAATTATAACCATCTCGTTGGGGCTTAAATTAGATCTATTTTGAGGCGTTAAAGTCTTATTTATATCAATATTGTCATTTTTTACATCGATTTATATAATTATTATAATTATCACAGAATACTAATTATGTTTATTTGTTTGTAAACAATAGAATACCGTCAAATCCCAACGACTTCAAATTACGCAATGATTGATTATTGTGCATGATCACACCGCCCGCGCATAGTAACTTGTATAAATTCGAGCGAAAAAGACAATAATAACCAAATACTCTATTAATAGAAGGAGAAAAAAATAGTATCACATTACTACATGTTTTCAAATTCATAAAGAATATTGTAATAGGTGTTTACGTGAAATAGTATTGATAATTATGTCAATAATAAAGCAGTAAGCAAATATAATGAACGACTACGATGTTTTTACGGGAAGAATTTGTTACATGATTTCCGTAGAATAAAAATAAAAACTGTTATAACTTTATGAATTTTCTGTCAAAAAATCTAAAAAAAAATCAGTAGGTGTATATCGACCCATAGATGCAAAAACATTAAAAAAGTTGTAGCGCATAACCATTTTATTCCCCGGGGGCGTCGAAATGATCACCCAGAAGTCATACAGGATTCTGAGGTATTACTGTTTGCTGATGATCTAAAGTTGGTCAAGGCAGTAAAGAGCTCAGAGGACTCCTTATCTCTGCAAAACGACTTATATCGGGTTTACAAGTAGAGTGTTGGTAATAAGCTGTTTTTTAACCTGTCGAAATGTGAATTCATGTCATTCTCAAGCTTCTCTGTCGTGCAAGAGTTTAATTATTTAATTGGTGATGTGCCGGTGATGCGAGTACAGGGAGTACGCGATCTCGGGGTTGTATTCGATCCTAAACTCACGTTTCACTCATATGTGTAGACTATTGTTGAGGCTGCTTACAGATGGCTTGGATTTGTTCTACGTATGCATCTCATTTGATGAACCAAGCACTTCGTATCCTTTATATCGATCGAACAAGTCCAAAAACAATTCCTTAGACATTTTTATAAGAGGCAATATGGATACTATCCATTTATGTACCCAACACTCTTTTTACAAGGACATCTGGGCTTTGATTCACTGCAGTTACGTAGGTACGTAGCTCTTACTAAGTTTGTTCTTAAAATAATTTATGGCAGAGTGGACTGTACCTACATACTTATTACAACGTTTGCTGCGTTTCTTTATACCGACCTCGTACGCACGCGCACGGTGACACGCACCATTAGCGCAGCCGCTTGCACGCACCCAAGCGCATAAGCACACGCCTGTAATACGAGCCATCTGTCTTCTAAACTCTGTACTTGAGGTAGCAAGAGACTTGATCCTGCAGACAAACTGTCCAAACAGTTTTGCGGGACTATATAAGCTTTTAAGATTCTTTCAGTAAATGATTAATAGTATAAATAAATAAATAATAGCACCACAGTGTGATCTATTTGCCAGCTCGATGGGATGTTTGGTCAAAGAATGTAAGAAAAGATTTGAGAGTATGATGCCTGTAAGCTCTATAAAATAAGATAACTAGTTTATAATTTTCATTGTTTTTTTTTCTTTAGTATAATATATTTGTAACGCATTAGATTTAATCTGTTATGTTACATTGTATTTTTTTAATAAATAAATATGGGTTGGGTACCCTGAGATATAATTACTGACAACAACAGCTTGAGTGCAGTTATGAATATAGGAGGAAAACCATATTACAAATCACCGCTGATACCAATATTATAGAGCTTATTAAGAAGGATATCATGCCATATTCGGTCAAATGCCTTACTGAAGTCGGTGTCAATTACGTCAGCTTGGACACCTTGCTGCATTGTTTCAGTTAGATAATTATTAAGAAGTGCAAGATTACAGACGAGCGACCTCTAAGAAAACCATGTTGACCGGGGCTAAAGGCTTGCCTTAGTGCACGATAAACCTAGACTATAAATGATTTTCTCAAAAACCTTAGATATAATGCAAAGCTAAGCTAAGCAAATTGGACGGTAATTTGATATATTAGTCTTAGCCCCCTTTTTATGCACTGGAGTAATATAAGCCATTTTCCATAAATCTGGCATTACACCCGCATAGAGAGATTTGTTGAATAAAATTGTAATGGGTACATATATGGAATCAGAACATTTCACTAAGAATATTTCAGGTAAATGATCCGAACCATCGGATTTTGATGGATCCAATACCATGGAGTAGTTCCTTTACTTCAGTAACGTCTACGTATATTTGCGAGATATCACACATTTTTATTGACTGGGGGATCGGTAAAGTTATTACGAAACAAAACAGAAAAGGCATTACAAATAGTGGTGCCAGTATTGAAGGTCTTGTCAGCAAGGTGCATGCAACTAGGCATAGAGTTAAGATTTCGTTTAGACTTCATATACGACCAAAAGTATTTTGGATTCAGTTTTATTGAATTTTCAACAGTACGTATATAATTATCGTAACATGATTTTTCAAGATTTTTTATTATTGCACGTATAATTTTATAAGAACCCATATCCGACTTATTACCATAAGTTTTGTATTTACGTAAATATTTATATTTTTCTTTAATAGCTTTTTTAAGATGGATAGAGTGGTACACTGGATGGATTAGGTTTAATAAATTTAAATGGTAAATAAAAATGTGACCGACTCATCAAGGGATAAATCCGACAGAACGCCATGCCAATTAATGCTTTTTATTTCAGCCTCGTAATCACCGCAGTTAAACATGTATCTACGCCTAGGGGCCGACTGGAGAAAACTTTTCGCGGTGAATTTAATAATCAAAGATAAGGCTCCATGGTGGGCGTCAATAGGAACAAGCGCATCATTACTAGAGTTTTATTATTGACACGGGAGTGGGTCAGGGATTGGAAATAATACTCCGCTTATAGGAACGAGTCTTTATTTGCGTTCACTTTTTCTGAACTTGCACTTCGCCGGTCTGCCGCTGTTCCTCTTGAGGGCGGCGGTACCTTCAACGCGTCACACCGCACCGTACACTAAGTCTCTTCTTTCTCTTGGAACACTTCCACTTTTCCACTACTTCTTCTTTCCTTTTTCTTCTTCTTTACACTTTCCAGTCAGAACTAGAACTGCCGTAGGCCACGCTTAGTACGGCTTATATACCCCGGGATCCGTTCTATTTTCAAAATGATTCTCCCATTCCATCTGTAAATTTAAATTGTACTAGAAAATTCTTTTAACTATTTTTATCCTGCTTACACATTTTCCATCCCTTTTTTCTGTTCGATTTGATCCTGAACTTACTAGAAATTTCCTTTAACTTTACAAAACCCAAAAAAAATCCATACACTGGTAGGTGTATCGAACCCGGGTCTACAGCGTCTAAAGTAAACACTTTTCTGCTGAGCCACGAGTATTGCTGACGGAGCTGTTGAAATTAACAATGTCTTGAAGTTTGACAACTCTCGTCATATACTTCGAAGGGTTGCTACGCAACACTGCCCCCTCCCAAGACATGATCGTCCCGATCATCGTTGCTTCCGTAGTACTTAGCCACCCGATCGACATGTACGGTTTTCAGGGGACTTTGAGGGGTACGCTGGATCCTGAGAGTCACATCATTTATCCTTGTGATTACTTTATATGGTCCCTCCCAACTTGGTTGGAGCTTCGGAGACTTCCCCTTTCGCCTTACAGGATTGTGTAACCAAATCAGGGTTCCCTCTTCAAAACTAGGAATATTAGCTTTTCGATCGTAGCGGGTATTCATCCGTTCACTTGCCTTAAGCCCAGTTGTTCTAATTTCCTCGTAGATGTCAACCATCTTTTTCCGTAACTCATCCACATATTCTGTTATACTTTTCGGAGTATCCGGTGGACAGCCTGAGAGTAAATCAGCTGGCAATTTCAATTCCCTTCTAAAATTGGCGTACGCAGGAGTCACCGTTGTTGTCTCGTGTATTGCGCTTCTATACGACATAAGAAACAGTGGAATGTACTCATCCCAGTTATCCTGATGACTGTCCACTACTTTTGCCAGATGTCGCTCCAATGTTTGGTTAAACCTCTCCACCATCCCGTCCGACTGTGGATGATATGGCGTAGTTCTGGTCTTATGGATTCCCAAGATCTTGCAAACTTCTTGAAATACTTGTGACTCGAAGTTCCGCCCTTGGTCACTGTGCAACTCCAAAGGCACACCGAATCAGCACAAAACTTCATTCACCAGCTTCGTCGCAACGGTAACTGCTTCTTGATTCGGTAGAGCAAATGCTTCCGGCCACTTCGTGAAATAATCCATCACCACCATTATGTAACGGCTTCCAGCTTTGGTGACTGGAAACGGTCCGGCTATATCCAGAGCTACTCTCTCCCACGGAGCCCCAACATTATACAACTTCATAGCTCTTTTGCTCCGGGTTTGAGGTCCTTTGACAGCTGCACAACTCTTGCATTTACGGCACCAGTCTTCCACATCATCACGGCAATGCAACCAGTAAAATCGTTCTTTAATTTTTATGAGAGTTCTTCTTATTCCCAAATGTCCACCTGAAGAACCATCGTGATAAGCTCTCAGGATCTCGTTCACCTTCTCCCTGGGAACGACCAGTTGCAGATGGCAATCCTTTCCTTGCGGGATTTCCCATTTCCGGCAGAGCAACCCGTCATGCATCACCAAACTATTCCATTGTGCCCAGAGACTCTTGGTAGCCGTACTGTGTCTAGCCACTTCAGACCATTTTGGTTTAAGTGATCCACTTGCTAGCCAATGTAAAAGTGGTTGAAGATCCTTATCATTTTCCTGGGCTCTTCTCATTGCATCGTTGCTACAGTTCCCATCGATCGAATCTGTTCTGATCAGTCGGATTATTGGATTTTCATTCTCCTCCTGACGAATGCAATGTTTGCATTCCGTCGGACAAGGTCTTCTAGATAAAGCATCTACGTTTCCATGAGTTTTTCCTCCTCGATGTTCGATTTCAAAGTCATACTCTTGAAGTTGCTCAATCCATCTGGCCACTTGTCCTTCCGGATTCTTGAATTCTAGTAACCACTTCAAGGCGGCATGATCAGTCCTTACGAGTCTTAGAGAGAGAATTTGCGACCCAACAAGTACTTTTTAAAATGTTGTAATGTCTTCACCACGGCAAGTAACTCCCTACGAGTTACACAGTAGTTTCTCTCCGGCTTCGATAAAGATTTGCTAAAGTATGCAATTACAACTTCTTGATCTCCCCTCTTCTGAGATAACACTCCACCAATTCCAGAATTGCTAGCATCAGTATCTACTATGAATCTTCCCTCCGTGTCAGGATATCCGAGGATAGGTGATTCACATAGTCGTTTTTTCAACTCTAAGAAAGCTTGTTCGCAGTCTTCATCCCAGGAAAAGGCTCTTTTCTCCTCCGTCAGTCGATGTAAGGGCTTAGCAACATCGGAAAACCCTTGCACAAAGCGTCGATAATAAGAGCATAGTCCAAGGAATGCTCTCACATGTGTCTTTTCTGTCGGCGTCGGCCAGTCCTTGACAGCACTTATCTTGGCAGGATCCGTCGCAACGCCTTGCTCCGAGATAAGGTGCCCCAAGTAATTCACCTGACGTTGAAAGAAGGAACATTTCTTTGGACTCAACTTCAAGTTGGCACCCTGCAGTTTTGCGAAGACTTTTTCGAGCTTCTTAAGATGATCTTCAAAACTTCGTCCCATAATTATTATGTCATCCAAGTAGACAAGGCAGGTTTCTCCCAACATACCTGCCAGCACATACTCCATCAACCTTTCGAAAGTAGCTGGGGCGTTGCATAATCCAAAGGGCATTGTTTTGAACTGCCATAATCCTTTTCCGGTTGAAAAAGCCGTCTTCTCCTTGTCTTTAGGGTCCAGATCAACTTGCCAGTAGCCATTTGTCAAATCCAGAGTAGAGAACCACGTCATGCCACAAAGTGAATCTAAGGTGTCATCGATTCTTGGCAATGGATAACTGTCCTTCTTAGTAACATCATTCAGACGCCGATAGTCCACACAAAATCTAGTTGATCCATCCTTCTTCTTCACCAGAACCACTGGAGAACACCATGGACTCGACGACGGTTCTATCACACCATTTTCTTTCATATCCCGAATCATGTCTTCCACTTCTTGTTCGCGTGCAAACGGAATACGTCTTGGTCTTTCCCGTATCGGAACAGTGTCTCCTGTGTCGATCTTGTGTTTCACCAAACCAGTTCTTCCCCGTCGTTCTTTGAGAAAATCCCGGAGTAGCGTAGCAGGAAATTTCTCGCTTTTATTAACTGTAGCTTGGTAAGATTGTCCTTACAGCCATCCAGAAGTTTCTGTATGTCCACATCCTGGTTTGCAGCTTCGGTCTTCCTCCCTTCTTCACACTTTCTTAACCAAGCTATCTCCTCACAAGCTCCGATCACTGTTCCCTTCCTAATGATTTGCTTGTCCTCATGAGGATTAAACACGGGAACCATCGCAATCTGGGAGTTACCCACAACAGTCCTGGCTGGGATCCATGTCGTGTCCGATGTCTCTCTTTCTATTATAGCGCATTTACAAGGTCTTCCTCTGTCATCCCTTGGCAGGACTACCGGGACTAGGGTCTGCGATCTCGGATTTAAAGTAGTGTCTCTTAAGCACAACACTTTCCCAACAGTTCCGCCTTTTATTGGAATTTCTTCACTTCCATGCTTCAATACACCATGTTTCATGTCAATGGTACACTGATGATTTCGAAGAAAATCCAACCCAATGATGCAGTCATCTGTGATATCCGCGATTACCACTTTTTGCCAGTACAACGTATCCCCGATTTTCATGGCCACGATCTCTCCCTGGACTGGTATGCGCTGGCCGGTAGCTGTTGTGAGTGTTAAGTTTACATTTTCTCGCATATGTCGTCTTCCGATGCTCTCTAGTCTTCTTTGGCTAACGACTGTACGTGAGGCTCCCGTATCCAAAGTGAAACGGCAAGATTTTCCATTTATCATTCCTTCTATAACTAAAGTGTTTCCGTCACATGTCTGCTTAACGAAGATCCTTGGGGCTTTGCTTCTACCGGCCAGCGCCCACCCCACTGCCCTGGCCTTTTCCTGCTGCTCCAGCGGTGATGTTGAGACCGCCGCATCCTTCCTACCTTGCGTTATGCTCTCACGCCTGGGGCAAGTGCTTCTAATGTGTCCTCGCTCCCCACAACCATAGCATGCTGGGTTATATGCTTGCCTTCGGCTGGAATCTGCTGGTACAATTTTGCGGAGTCTCGACGCCCGAGAATCGTGGCGAATCGCTTCCACTTCCAACGCATGTGCCACCGCTTTCTTCAAGCTGGTATGATGACTCAATCGTACGGCTGCTCTAACTTCGGCGTCCCGTATTCCATCGATGAAAACTTGGAGCAACATTTCTTCTATTGCAGCTGGCGACGACTGATATGCTTTACGCACTAGTTTCTCGGCTTCCACGGACCACTGCTGAAGAGTTTCGCTGGCCCTTTGACTGCGGTCCTTAAGTTGCGCCCGGTACACATGTTCGAGGTGTTTATCACCATAGCGTGCCTCCAACGCGTTAAGAAGGTCCGTATAGGTTACTTCCTCCTTCCCAGCGCCGAGTGCTTCCAATACGGAAAGTGCTTCATCACGGAGCGCTAGTGTGAGGGCAGAGTGTGCTTCTAGGTCACTCCAACCACTTGCTCTTCTGACCGTCTCTAATTGTAGCTTGAAGGCGGCCCAGGAAGACTTGCCGTCGTAGGGGGGTACTTTCAAACTTCTGGTCGATGTGATTCCGCAGGTGACTCCTGGGTTGGCTGAAGGACCCCCACACATGACCTTCCTATTGAGCTGATGAATAGTTGCTTCCATCTCCCCCATCTTCCTTTCCACAGTGTCAATCCGGGCGATCTCCTTTTCTACAGTGTCAATCCTGGCGATCTCCTTTTCTACAGCGTCAATCCGGGCGGAGTTTTTCTGCACCACTGATAAAATTTCCTTGGAGAGGCCTTCATGCAGACCTCGCAGCTGCTCCTCCTGTCGACGTGCTTGCTCTTCCTGCAAGGCTCGCAGCTGCTCCTCCTGTCGACGCACTTGCTCCTCTTGTCGGAGCGCTTGTTCCTCTTGCAAGCCCCGCAGCTGCTCCTCCTGTCGGCGCGCTTGCTCTTCCTGTCGGCGCACTTGCTCCTCCTGTCGGCGCGCTTGTTCCTCTTGCAAGCCCCGCAGCTGCTCCTCCTGTCGGCGCGCTTGCTCTTCCTGTCGGCGCGCTTGTTCCTCTTGCAATCTCCGCAGCTGCTCCTCCTGTCGGCGCGCTTGCTCTTGCATCATGGCGGTCATCTGCTGCGTGAGCGCGCTGATGTCTATGGCAGGAGCCTGCGGTGCTGACACGGTCGCACTGAGTCCAGAGCCGGATGCTTGTTGTGACTCGTCCTCTGCCGCTGCAGCTGCTCGCGTGGTCACTCCCTTCTCGTTCCTGGGCACTAATGGCATCTTTCCAATCCCATTTCTGACACCAATTGACACGGGAGTGGGTCAGGGATTGGAAATAATACTCCGCTTATAGGAACGAGTCTTTATTTGCGTTCACTTTTTCTGAACTTGCACTTCGCCGGTCTGCCGCTGTTCCTCTTGTGGGCGGCGGTACCTTCAACGCGTCACACCGCACCGAACACTAAGTCTCTTCTATCTTCTTCCTCTTGGAACACTTCCACTTTTCCACTACTTCTTCTTTCCTTTTTCTTCTTCTTTACACTTTCGAGTCAGAACTAGAACTGCCGTAGGCCACGCTTAGTACGGCTTATATACCCCGGGATCCGTTCTATTTTCAAAATGATTCTCCCATTCCATCTGTAAATTTAAATTGTACTAGAAAATTCTTTTAACTATTTTTATCCTGCTTACACATTTTCCATCCCTTTTTTTCTGTTCGATTTGATCCTGAACTTACTAGAAATTTCCTCTAACTTTACAAAACCCAAAAAAATCCATACACTGGTAGGTGTATCGAACCCGGGTCTACAGCGTCTAAAGTAAACACTTTTCTGCTGAGCTACGAGTATTGCTGACGGAGCTGTTGAAATTAACAATGTCTTGAAGTTTGACAACTCTCGTCATAACCTTCGAAGGGTTGCTACGCAACACTATATATATTTCAGATTTCATTGAATTGCTTCAGACCAAGAAATGCCAATTCATCCATGACAAAAAATTTCATCCTGTGATTGACAATTACAAGCGCTAAAAGATTAGTCACTGTCATTACAAAGATTCCATATACAAGTAGCAAAAAGTTGTGGATGAAGAATCCATGCAGTCAGCAATACATGATGTTATGCAAGGAGTATTGTCATATAGAAAAGCTGCGGACAAGTAGGTACAATTTGAAATTTTCAACATTAGAAAGCCTAGTCAAAAAATACACGAATAGCAATGATGCTGAAGGGTCAAGCAACCGTACATTTGACTCTAAATATACAAGTTTCCAAGTCTTTTTTCTATGGAAGAAGAAAAACTGCTAAATGATTATATTATCGAATACTTATAAAGACTTACAACAATTCAAGCAAGAAAGCATATGAGTGTGCCAAAACTTTGAGTTTGAAATATCCAGCAAAGTGGGAACAAAATTAGATGGCTGGGAAATAATGGATGTATGGTATTCGCAGAAGAAACCCGGAATTCAGTTTACGCAAACCGAACACACAAGCGCTGCCAGATCTTTTGAGTTTTATACCAATTTGAAGACAATGTTGGAGCGACGTCCATTTACTACTGACAGAATCTTTAATTTCGACGAATCAGGTGTATCTAACGTTCTAGCTACTCCCAAAGTCTTGGCTCCAAGATGTCAAAAACAGGTCGAACAAATTGTATCAGCTGAAAGAGGGGAGCTCGTAACTTTTTGAGTGGAATTATATCTGCCAGTGCAAATACCGTTCCTCGACTTTACGTGTTTGCCACACGTTGATTATTATATAGATAATTTTCTTGAAGGAGCACCCGAGGGAAGTTTTGCGCTGCAAATAAAAGTAACTGGATAAATAGCAATTTATTCGTCTATTTTTTAGTTATTAGCCTTTTAGTGACGAAGATTTTGCTCCAACTGAGTTGTATACATCCGGTAACGTAGAACATGTGCCTCCTACTCAAAACGTCGTTGAAAATTTTGCAGCTACTCCGCACTACTGTTTCTGATATCTGCCAACCCTCTACTTGTGGAAGACAGAATTTCTTGGAGGTTCCGCGGGAATCTACAGAAGAAACTATCAACTTACCATCGATAACTTTGATGAACGACAAAGTTTTAATTTAGATGCTTGTGAAATGTGAACCAGATGCTTTGAATAAATCACCAATCCATCAAATAGCAGCACTTTTAAAGACAGTTTTGAAACCAGAGGCAATTTGACCCTATCCGGAGAAGAAAGTAATAAAACAAACAAAGGACGACGGCCAAGAAAATCACGTATTTATATAGACACACCCGATTGAAACCTAATTGAAGAGAACCACAGTGAAAAGCAATTGAAAAAGCTAGAACAGGAAAGAAGGGCTAGGGTAAGACAAATAAAACGTAGTTCAGCTTTTTAATTTAAAAACGAAGATCAAGAAAGCTACAAAAAACGAAAAGTGATGAATCTGATTGTGATGGATCTGATATAAGCCTTCGAGCATGAAAATTTTGAAATGAACAGAAGCCAATTGACAATTGATGTAATACCCGAAAATATTAAAAACAATTCGTTTATTTTATTGAGGTTCCCTTAGAAAAATAACACTATTTACTATATAGGAAAAGTTGTCGGTCTCTATAGTCAGACTGAATATAAAGTATCTTATCTAATATAGACCGGTGCAGAAGCCTTTGAAAAAGATAAAAAGTGAAAAAAATAATAACAGTAGGATGAAACCCATTGGAAACGAAAGAGAATATAACAAAAATGAAAGGAAAAAGTAATTACGGGCGATCTGAGTTCGGGAAGTGGAAAAAGTGGAAAAAAAACAGTTTATCTCTAATTCCGGCAAAACTGCAAATCCTATGGAAAAAAGTCAAATTGCAAAGTTGTATTTAATATATAGATCTACAACTTTTGTTTTTTGACATATTACATATTGACGTTTTACATATTGATATTTAATTCATTTTTGTTCTTAGCCGAAACCTACATAATAATGCAAATATTTGACCGTTTTTTTCCTAGTTCAAACAACTAATTACGAAATTTAATACTACAGACTCCGTGTACCGAGCGTACTATTATACTCTGTGGCTTAATTCGTACCGGAAACAATGAAATAGACATTTGCGACAGCTCTAAAGTCTAAACTAAACTCTCATTTCTCAACACATCTGACATCTCATATGTTTCTCTTTTACAACCTGCACAAATTTTAGCCAGCCATCTTTTGTGAAAAATCGTTTGTATTGTGTTATCAGGGTAAATTTCATATTGTAATTAATGTCAGAGCCACAGTCTTCGCTTTTGTTGAAAAAGCAACTAGCAGGTAAATAAATATCTAATTCGTGTAGTGCTGTGAAGCAATTTTCATCAATGTGCAATCGTATATCATCATGAAGTCGTACAATCATTGACTTAACTTTTCAGGATTTTTGTACACTTACCGATATTTCCATAAATAAGTTAATGATTCCTTTAAAATATTGATAAAATGTACCCCATTTAAAGCAGCAAAAGTTTTTGTTAAAATCAATATCTACTGAAGTGACGAATTGTCTGCTAGTCGTTTTATTATTATTATAACGTGCTCGTGCTATTTATTTTTGGGATTTTTGGCAAAGTTTCATTTTAATTTCGTTGAACGAAGTTGTTGAGGAATTCAATCAAATTATAAATTATGTAATTTTTATAGTGAATGGTTTCCGAAATTTAAGTACTTTCATTTACATTTCAGAATTGAACAAGAATCCGGTGGAAGGTTTTTCTGCTGGACTAATAGATGATAATGACATATACAGATGGGAAGTCCTCATCATTGGACCACCAGATACTTTATAGTAAGTTTTAGTACTCTCATTGTAAACAAGTAACTTTAACTTCTATAAACCTATTTGAAAGGGTTAGTAGTCAGTAATTTCATTAATAACTTTTAATTCACTACTGAGCTCCTTGCCTACTATATAATAAATATTTTAATTCAAAGTATTTTAAAATTTTATGTGAAAAAATAATACATATTTTCACTAACCATATTTGTATTTGTTGAACCTTATTACAAAAACTGTTCTTTCTTTTGTTAATATGCAATTGTTGCCAATTAAATATTATAATTTTACAGTGAGGGTGGATTCTTCAAAGCACATTTATATTTTCCTAAGGAGTATCCATTAAGACCACCAAGGATGAAATTTGTAACTGAAATATGGCATCCAAATAGTAAGTACTTCTTCTTTAACAGTATATGCACTATTAAATACAATATTATATTAGACCTCTCTAGACAATACCAGGTTTAAAGTTCTGGAGACTTTGGAGTGGAGGCTCTCTGTCCCTAAATTATGTTTCAAATATAATGGACAAGTTTTTCAATAAATAATTTATTGTAATGTATTATTCTCCAGGGCTGTAGCCCCGCCTGTCTCTAGGGTTAGCAGTGAAATTGTGAATTATGTACTAATTTGTAATATAATTTCTTGTAGAACATATATTGTTACAAATTATGTTTTCACATCCATAAGTTTGACAAGGCTCCTGCCACTGTACACCACCAACTTAGATATCATATAGGTAAGTAGTGCTCATGCATTTTGGTTCTCAGAACTTTTCCATGCACCATTGAAATGACATGATAAGTCTTTTGTTGGTGCTTACAAGTCTCCATGACAGATACCTTCAAAACAGGCTCATAACCTCCTTAATGTTTGGCATAGTTCTTGTATTTCTCTGTTGCAAAAGGTAGTAGTAATATCTAACTACAAAAAGATCAGCAATTTTGTAGTTTTAAAAAAAAATGTATTCTTATTGGTATATAGACTGTGTCTGCTCAGTATTATTTATGCCACAAATATTGGAGAGATTGAATTATTTTTATATAGCATAGTAAATATACATGGGCTCTTAATATACATATAATGCTGCCAGTTTGATCTTTGATGGTTTTTAATTTTACATGATTATTAATCATACAAATTTGAAAATTTTCATGGGTGTTTGTAGGTATTGTTATAATTTTTTCCTACACTGTAAAAGTGATTAAACACACATGTATTTGGATAATTGGTACATAATATGTATGTATGTGGTACATAAATCTTGAACTAAATTCCGGCCCCTAAGATTATTTTTTACATTATCTTTTTATACTTATATTATTTAGTCTATGACAATGTAGTAAAAGTATGAAAATTAGGGCAGATCCCTATTTATTCATATTTACATAATGGCATTTGTATTTATGAATTAATAATTGACATAGCTTGTGTATGGATACCACAATAAATCCAAAACATCCATAACACTGAAATAAAAAATTCATAATTAATATTGTTCTTGTTGTATTCCTAGACTTTCACTTTATTTCCATAGTTAAAATGTAAATAATTACTAGCTACTCCAAAAACTGGCCCATGACTAGTTATCATTTTAATAAAAGCTTAACTGTTCTGACTCAAAATAAAATGATGGCACTTAGCAATCACCATGTGGGCTGAATGGTGTCAGAACTCCTTATTAGTCCTGTACAGTACCCAGGTGCGTACAGAACAAGGATCCCTTTCTGGCCTTCCCCATTTTGTGTTATCAAGAATACCAGCTCAAACCTGGTAAAAAAATCAATTTTATCTCTAGTTTAACATTCTTGTAAAATTTATAGAAAAAAAACCTTTTTTTGTTCTAAGGAATATGATATCAATATTTGCGGAGAGAATAGATTTAAGATGGTCACCATTATTCCCAGAATATTATAATGCATAGCTGTCTGACACATGGAACATTCTAGATACACAATAGATAAATGTGTAATTAACCTATCTTATAAGTGTATTGACATAAGTTGTAGAAATAACAATTTTTTTTTTCCAGTTGAAAAGAATGGAGATGTTTGCATTTCAATATTGCATGAGCCTGGTGATGACAAATGGGGATATGAGAAAGCATCAGAGCGATGGCTACCCGTCCACACTGTGGAGACTATTTTAATTAGTGTTATTTCAATGCTCGCTGATCCAAATGATGAGAGCCCTGCTAATGTTGATGCAGCAGTTAGTATATGTTATGATATTTTTACTAAGCTTAATTAAATTTCACAGAACAATTCTTGGCTTCTACTCCTTTGCATACAATAATATAACTAGGTAATAACTTTTTTTTTGCATTCACAGAAGGAATGGAGGGAAAGATATTCGGATTTCAAAAAAAAAGTTGCCAGATGTGTTAGGAAAAGTCAAGAGGATTGCTTTTAGGATGAAAAGGAATTTAATAAAAAAAAGACCACAGAAAAGGGGCACCGGGACATTCTACAAACAACAATTATGACCAATATTTTTAGGTCACACACTCTGACCGGCACAACCATACATTACAAAGAGTTGTTGATGAGTGCTTATTTTAGTTTTTTTTACAGAAAGAATGGCGAGAGTCATATTCGGAGTTTAAAAGAAAAGTAGCACAGTGTGTGAGAAAAAGTCAAGAGGATTGTTCCTAAGTAATAGTGCCCTTTGTCCTTGATTTAATAGAATTGTGAGTGTTTTGTGATTCACTAGGATGTCCTCGTGACTATTGTATCACAACCAGCAACTTAAAAAGTGTACGCCCTGCACCAACCGGGCCAGAGACAATATTGAATTAATACTTATTGTAATAAATTGGTAATGCTGCCGTATTATTAATAAATTAAATGTAGAAATTGAGGTCTTTTTCATCTTTTTAAGGCATATTAGCTAGCTATTGTTATATTAATAATAAATGTGTATGGTACCTTTTTTTAAAAAATGAATCTGCATTTGTTTTTCAATTAAATTACATGTGTGATCTCATGATGAGATAATTGATAATATTATTTTGACAAAGATTAGTCAGCATATTATTGTAACTGTCAAAATTCATTAGGTTTCTCTATATTTTATCTCATTGTAAATCATAGTTACCTTACCTTACTATTAATGGTTATTGTTTGTGTATCAACATTGTTTATTTTGTTATTGTATTGATTCAAACAATAAACAAGACAATGAGTTGTCACACACAATTAACATACATACTATAATTTTATACATGCACATTATTCACATAGAAATATATGTTATTCTCATACTACTAACTAAACAGGAAGATCTATAGAACAGTTTTTAAGCAGTATTTGATAACCAATGCTTTCAATGTAGAACAAAGCTGGTTGCTAATATAGTTTTTAGAAATTGGGCTTTTGTTTTTCATTGTAATATGAAATGATATAATGTATTTAATTGAATGGCAGCAATTTATTTGATTTTCTATTTATTAATTTTGTTTTGAATAAATAGAAATGGTTCCTGTGACATTAGTAAAAGCAATATTACTATATAAAATTTATTGTGTCCGTTGCACAGCATACACTCAAGAGATAATTGATTTGTAAAGTGTGTACAATATTATATCAGTATGTATATTTTTAATATAAAATCATAATGCAGTGCAATAGTTTTTCATTTTACTTTCCACATGCTGAAATCTGAATTAGAACTTATCCAATGATGCTTGGAATAATGTCAAAGAAGTAAACGAATCTTTACAGAAGAGCTCTTTAAATTTTTTTAAACCAATTAAATCCTAGATCCCATTTATTAGTGTCTATTAATTATGTGATCATAATTGGACCTGTTCAATCTGTAATACATGATGCCAGGTCTGGTGTGGTGAGGCCCATTATACAACTGATGTTATTTATTTGGAATAACTGAGAGAACACCTATTATACCTTAAAATCACAGAACTTCTGTTTATTCACTGATCTGTTGACCATGGTGCCTCAGGTTCATTCCTCACCCGCCACATACCTACCAATGTTTTCTCCAATTCATGTGTTCACATTTACTAGGGTTGGCTCTTATGATTCCTCTGGTGTTACAAGAGAGTATGGGTCGCGGTGATTACTTACTATCAGGTGACTCGTATGTAGGGCTGTCAATTTTTTTAGACCGAATATATTAGTGTTGGATTCAGTTCCCAAAAAAAATATTGTAGAATGGGAATGAATATTGTTCCCAAATATTTTAAAATAATTAAAAAATATATTTTAAAATCATTTTTATGAGTATATTTTACTGCTTTGAGCTTTTATTGTTATGGAGACCTTCGTAACTCTGCTTTTATCAGACCGATATTGGTTCTATTAAATATGCTTTGCTGATGCTATGCAGATACTCTGTAGGTATGCTGATAAAATAGGTTGACACCTTAGTAGGGATACTATATTATATAGTAGTAGGAGTGGCAACCCTACACGTATGTAAAATAAGAATACGCATCTACAAACGATCGGTAGTCCATTTTGTTACTGGGAATCCTAGCTGAAACACAATCTGCCATTTTGCGCACAAACAATGACAACATAACTCCAAACAAGCGGAGAGGATTGATTGAAAAATAACAATTGCCGTCATTTACTTCAAAATTGGCTCTGGTATTATATAAGCCCCTTAGTAGATTGATTTCCGCTGCGCTCCAGTTAGATACCGCCGCGCAGACGTAGTCGCAAAGTGCGGCAGCTAATACTACGCCCAAGTGGGCGTACTGGCGCCAGTCCCGAACAATGTGACATTGACGTGCCACGTCATGTTCTGTTAAACTTTGCTATTAATTATTTGTAGGTAAGTAGGGTTGTGTACTAAAACTTTGTAAAAATAATACTACAAGAAATAAGTAGGACACTGAGATCACATAGGTATCCTCAGAAAGATTTTTGTATTTTATTAATTTCAATATAAAATAATACGAAGGGTATGTTGCGAGATTTTAAAGATGCCATTGAGTGGCAAGATGCCACGCTCACAAGTATCGAATAGTTGCCGTATTAAAAAAGCTATTTTTTTAGGTAGTGAGGTATCCAGATGGAGGGCAGCGGAGACCAACCCTTAATCAAAGATATTTTTACCCATTTGCAAAATAAAAAAATCGGGCAATCAAAACTTCACTGTACAACTATCTTATAGAAGTGGTTTTATATGCATTCAATTAATTAAAAACAATTGTCTACATATTAAAATGTTGGCAAGTAAAAAACAATGTTGTAAATTTGAAAATTTCAAAGTAGGTAATTTAAAAATATTCTATTCAAGGCTCGAGCGTTTGCTCGCAGCAAATAGGATGTAAATACTACGTATTGCTCACAGTAATTTGTGTTTAGTTTATTGTGCTATAAATAAATAAAAAACGTTTTTTTGGGATTATAATGAATTGATGTTGATGTTAAATTAGTTTTGTCGTGACAAATTCTATACATTAATATGGCAGACAACACAATTATTGCTGGTAATATAGTGACTCTTCTCCAAGAAGGCTATAAGTAAATGTAAAGTATCGGAATGGTTTGGTGTCAGTCCAGAAGACCAGTTCTTTGAAAAGAAAACCGGATAAGGAAGAAAAACATGTAAGTACCTACTGAGCCAAGGGACGACCGATATATTGTGTGCCAAACTTTACATAATCGGAAGGCTTATCTAAAACAATCTTGAAATCTTAGCATATGGACTTTCAGGAGGAGACTTCTAGAAGTTTCCCAAAATTGTGCGACGTGGACGGATGTAGTATGGAGCAAGGTTTTATTTTCAGATCTTCTGAGCCAAAATCTTTTTATTGTGCCAACCTACGTCGTAAAGTGCTAAGGAGACCAGGAGAGCAATAAGCAAAACATACCCCATGTTTTGAAGAAATTACGCCTAACTGCTCTGTCATAACTTCTGAAGATCATACAGAGTAAGTTTTCGTAGAAAATTGCACCCAAATATCACGAACTTCTAATTCAACAACTAGTACAACCAGCATTAGCTGTTACAGGAAGAGCTACTGGTAATGCTCGATCACATCGAGCCGGTGACGTAGACTCTTGCCTAACTGAAGTCGGGATCTGATCTATGGGCCTTTCTAAAACGACGTGTTAGAGCTGTACACCCTATTGCTATTGCGGCCGAATAGGAGCGTATTCCCCAAGCATTCATAAAAAACCTCTTTTAAAGCACGAGGAGTTGTAGAAAGTATTTCAGCCAATGGAGGCCACACTCGGTATTAATATTTTATTATTAAAATGAATATTTCCTAAAAATCAAACTAAAACAAATTAAGATCGACTTGATTACCAAACAAAATAGTCCATTGAAATGTTACAATTTAAGGACCGAATATTGCATTTTTAGAGGACGCAATTTTATTTTTGGGACACATGTCACTCACTTTTTTGCTTATAACCTCTTTAATGTTTAATTCAGACCAAAAAGTTTTATAAACATATTTGTAGGCAAAACAATTTATGTCGTTATGATTTTTTTGTAAGACGCATATACGCGAGATATCGCGAAAAACTTAAGGTTAAGCTTCTATAGCCCCACACATGCCCCAAAAATAAAATTGCGTCATCTAAAAAATGCAAAGCTCATGTAACATTTCAATGGACTAAAAGTGAATTTACATCAGTAAATAATACTTTTTTCCATCAAATCCCTTCTACAACTGTTAATACTAAATCTGTACTCGTACCTAAAAATCAAGTGCCCATTTTTTTTTTGCAAAATATAATAGTCCCGTGATTCTCCGGAAACGCTGCCCAAGGGTGTATATTTCAGATTGGTTGTATGTCGAAGGCAATTTTTCGGTACCGGTTTTTGGCGACTTAAACTTATTTTACACGAAATCGATCGCGCCGTCGACATTGGACGTCTAGCGTTGATCGCGCGGGTGTAAAGACGTTGATAAAGCAGAATACGCTCTATTTATTTATGCGCGTCAAATCTTCGAATTTTGCAGGCGCGGGAGGGTAGTTTGAATTCGAACGGGTTGCAGTCTATGCGAAGGCCCCACTGACTACGCGCAGTTAAATAAGAAGAATAATTCAAATGTCATTGATGTACGTGACAACGTCGTCTAACTGCAGTTTTCCGTGATACGCGCATAAATGAAAACCTCTATTATTTTATTTATGCGGAATTTAAAGTTATGATGGCTTAATTCAAATGGTTAACAAAGAAAGAAATACTATCTATTACCTAAAATTCCACTCTTTTAATAACTAAAAGATTAAATTATTTAAGTGTTTTTCTCACACCATATGTGTAAGCAGTATTAGCAATTTGGAGAAAGTTCGAAAAAATGAGAACACCAACACCTTTTTTGATAATATTTCTCTATTGACTTGGGTATCATGTTACCAGCACATGATATAACTCTTGGGGTGACAAGTACAGTGGCTTCATGATCATCTCATTTACCTTTGCTTGACCATGGTTGTTCCACCACTTACTCCCATAAAAGTAAAAATTATTTTATCCTAAATTGTATCAGAAAATAAAATATCATGTAACAGTATTGAATACATTTAATAATAATATAATATAATAACATACTACTACTCACTGTCCGAATTTTCTGCTAAAACATTACCTTGTATACTACGAACATCAAATGTGCTCTCAAAACACCTTTTGAAAATAGTTTTTAATTTCATTTTAGATGTAGGTGATGGAGGGATATTATCACAGTCTATTTTGCTAGTGTGCCATACTTTTTGTGTTTGGTTTTCCTTCTCTACTTCTGTGCCATCTTCAGGTATATCAATGAAATTAAATAAATGTGAATCTTCATCTAAACATTTTGACAAATCAATACTTAAATGTGCCTTCTTCCTCACTGTCCCCTGTGTATTATCAACTTCTTTTCTCTTCCTGTCTATCATAGAGTTGTTTTGTGTCGGAGTTTCCTGAGTTGGGATATCCGGTTTTGAAGTAGCAAGGACAAAGTGTGCTTCAAAAGTTGAACCATTGTGAACAATAAACACAGCTGGTTTGCCAGTTACCTCAAAGTGCAATTGAATGGGTAGGCTCAAAGCTTCTGCAAATGCAAGCAGAGCTCGAAATTCTTTCAATGTAAATGTGATAGTTGTTTCTTCACCTATAATATAACTATCAAATTCAATTGGCTTAATACTTATTTGTGTTCTTATAACTTTTGTTAAATCTGTTTTGCTATCTATATAATTCCTAATAATAAGTGAGTTGCTGAAGGCTTCGATTGTAAGCTGATCATCAGAATTTTGAAAATTTCCAATTGCTTCTGAAAGTATTTTGTGGGGTGATGTAATTCTGAAATAATACATTGAGGTAAATCATGGATGTACACGCCAGAAAGAATTTCTGATGACGAATCTTTTTACCTGTTTGGTACAAGATCTTTAGTATAAACTGCTTGCATTGCTTTACAGTCTAATATCGAGACAAAATGTGTTTTCACAATGCCGTGCTTGCACTTCACTACAAATATTAATTTACAGGAATCGGCGTCAAGTTTTATTTCCAAGTTTTCTACTTGTTTATCCATATGTGTGGGCGATTTAAATGTATTTAAAGCACTTTTCATTGAAATTTTGCATTTTAAGCCTTCTTTATCATCAGTACAGTAGTAATTATAGTTAAAATAAGAGAAAAAATTCTTATTGAATTTAACCATTGCATAAGCAGATTCTGCAGCATTCAGTGTTCTTAGAAGTATACAATCAGATAATGATTCTAAATACAACTCATCTCCAAGCCTGGCTAGAGCGTGGATAGTTCTTCCTAAAACTAAATAGAATGTGCTATTATTATTAACCTTTAAATTACCATCAGTACTTTTTTGCCTGGCCTATAAAAGATTCACCTTTTACGTTTGGTCCTGGAATGTGACACTTCATTTTGAGACTCAAAAGTAATTATTATTCTGGTAATATCCTTTTTAATGCTGCCTCTACATTGAATTAATTAAAAACATAAACATAGAACAAATCAAGTTTAATTTGTACACATTTTTTCTTAAATTATCTTATTGGCCTGGATTCATCATAGAAGTCTTCCGCAGTGCGCTTAAACTTATATTTTTAAAAACTGCCGGTACGCTTACGGTTTCAGTATAATTTATTAAAAGGTAGGTACGCTGTGAAATCATCTATTATTAATATTTTATTAAAAAGAACGACAATAATAATAAAAAACAACAAAAACTCTTTTTTTTTATATTATTTTATGGCCTGGTAACAAGTTACGACTCGTAACTTACGAGACCTCTAAGCCAACTCACCACTCTCCAGTGTCCACAGTCCGACAGGCTAAGTAGTGTAGTAACCACAGAGTACTTTTACATAAACTTAAAATGCAAACAAAGAATATTAACACAAATCTAAATCAAGTCAAAATCCCAAATCAAAGAGAATATCTAAATTAAAAATAAACAAATAAAGTTCGCCCAAATCATACAATATTTCCTCGCTAAACGTTCCTCCAGAAAACCTTTTACATTGCAAATTTCATATCCATGTACCAGTAACATTATTAGTTGATACCGGTGCCGCTATATCTATCATTAAGAGAGATAAGATCGATAACAACACTATCAATCCCTCTAATAAAGTTTCAATTATTGGCATCTCTAACTCAAAATCTACAATACAAACTTACGGCACTTCCGAAATTTCTCTTGATGATTTCCCTAAATATAAATTTCATATAGCCGATCTCAATATAATTGCTGACGGTATCCTAGGGAACGACTTCAATGTCATAGATATAACTTGTAAATTGTGAATCATTATAATAAATATTTTTTTAAACAAGTTTTCTTCTCGTCACTTAACAAATTTGGCTACTTACTAGTAAGTAGGTACCAACTTATTTTATGCAAATAATGACAGAAAAATTTGAGGTTTCTACTTCTGACACTACTTCTACTTCTGAGCAGTTCTAGTAACGTTGGTTATATTTATATACTTTGGCCAATTAACTGAAATGAACTGAAATATCAGGGAAACTGGGGTACACCCATAAGACTACCGATATTATATAACCTACCCCTTTAAATTCCGAATCATTAAATACAGAAGGGCAATTTTGTAATTTGTTAAATAAGTGCAGCTGCACTGCCATGCTTGTCATTTGAGTTGTGCAGTTGCAGAGCAGTGCTAGTTGAGGTACGTACGAGGTATTACACTAATCTTCACTACACTGCTACTGCACGAATAAGATTCCTTCAAGCTCGGAGCAATTATGAAGCCCGGAGAACGCGCAACTTGGATATATTCTTAGTAGTAGTGCGATTGAAAGTGACGACATGTGGCAGTCGACTTGAGACTCAAATCCATATGTGGCCGTTTTTTATTCTAGAAAGGTAGTACTTGCCACCAATATTGATAGATTTTATATAAATAAAAAAATAGGTGTGTATATAAGAAAGAACAAAGACACAGGCTGTTGGGTAAAATTAATGTAGCTCTTCATCAGTGAGCCCTCTGACTCCATACAAGTTTCACATTTCATTATAATCAAGATTTCATTTATGAATTGTAGGAAAAAAAGTCTTTGTTTGTTTGCGTAACAATAAATAATAAAATAAATATATTTAAAATTTGTTGTCGATATTAATCGATTTTTTTTTGCTGAGCTATATATTTTACGGGATATATATTTTACTTTTAAATTGTTGATGTCTGAGGAAGCGCTTTTGCATACGCTCCAGGCGAAGTTATGTATGTGTTGTAGTTTGGGTTCCAGACTTGTGAGCCGTATTCGAAATGACTTCGAACAAAAGTACAATACAAAATTTTAATAAGGTTAAAATCAGATAAGACTCTCATTATAAAACCAAATGATTTTGATGCTTTGTTAATGATATTTCAATGTGATTGTCCGAATCCCACCACTGGACAGTACTCCCCGACGTCGACCTGTAATACACATTCCCCGAACAAAAAGTTCATTTGCACAACGCCAATATAACTATTTGGGACGATTACTTTTCAAAAATATTAATACAAAACTTAAAATTATGCATTGTAATATATATGAACTTAGACATAAACTCAAGAACATGTTAAGAAACCTAAATTACGAAGCTACTGAAAATCTTATTCGATAACCACTACTTAATCCAGGTATAGCATTTGAAAAATAAAAAGCTAAACACATACTCACACACACACACACACACACACACGCACACACACACACACACATATATACACACACATATACACACACACATACACACACATTTGTTGCATAACTTCCATTGTTAGACCTTAAAATATGTTGATGTTTGTTATTTGACATTTTAGAATGCACAACTGGGAAGAGACTGACCTCCATGTCACGGGCTGTCCTAGTTTGGGGGTCGAGGGTAATTTTAAGCAAAATTGTATTTTTTCTTTGCAACAAATAAAGATTTATTATTATTATTATTATTGTCGAATAATAATTTAGACTCAAAGATAATTCCTAGATTTGTTATTGAGGTAACTCTTGTAACTTGCGATCCAATTAAGTTTATAATTAAATAGAACCGGTTTGATTTTTCGATTAAATGAGCACATGTAACACTTATTAACATTTAAATCTAGTTTATCCTGTGTATTTTAAATCTTATGAGATCGTATTGTAGCTTAATTGCATCTACAATCACTGATAGCAGTATATAAAAGTATCCTAGTATTTATAAAGCGTTGAGAGATATCATTAAGGCGCTATAGTCGCTATTACGAAAAAAAATCTCGATAGATTTATTTTTTGAAAAATAGTCTTTTTTATTTGAATTGTTTATATTATCATATAACTATGATAGCTATAAACACAAAACTTATTTTATTTGATAGTTTATTAGTATTTATAAGTTTTCACTGTGGGATTTATCAATACGCTTTATGAATTATTTTATATTAATTTTTTTCCTAATAAACCAAACGGGACGCCTTGGTTGCATGCTCGCTCAAGCCAGCAGTACGCCCGTGACCACTGTCAAGGAAGGTACTGTGTTCGTGTCTCTCGGGCTCACATTACGTAAGATTTTAGCAAACAAGTACAAAGCGGGAATCATAGTAAAAAAATAATGATGATGCGACAGCGTATTTGTTGAAATATAAATAAAATTTCCGTAATATTATTTTGAATATAATGCCACGCGGGATTTTTGTATATATGTACTTTAGGGAAGTTAGATAAATCCAAGATGACCGCCGCACAAAATTATGATTTCAGCAATATGGATATCGTGTCCGAGGTTCTCGAGGGTGCAGAGAACGATTGTGTGATCATATTTTAAATCCAAGATGGCCGCCGCACAAAATTATGATTTCAGCAATATGGATATCGTGTCCGAGGTTCTCGAGGGTGCAGAGAACGATTCTGTGATCATTTTTGAATTCAAAGATGGCCGCCGCTCATAATTATGATTTCAGCAATATGGATATCGTGTCCGAGGTTCTCGAGGGTGCAGAGAACGATTTTGTGATCATTTTTGAAATCCAAGATGGCAGCCGCACAAAATTATGATTTCAGCAATATGGATATCGTGTCCGAGGTTCTCGAGGGTGCAGAGAACGATTGTGTGATCATTTTTGAAATCCAAGATGGCCGCCGCACAAAATTATGATTTCAGCAATATGGATATCGTGTCCGAGGTTCTCGAGGGTGCAGAGAACGATTGTGTGATCATATTTAAAATCCAAGATGGCCGCCGCACAAAATTATGATTTCAGCAATATGGATATCGTGTCCGAGGTTCTCGAGGGTGCAGAGAACGATTCTGTGATCATTTTTGAATTCAAAGATGGCCGCCGCACAAAATTATGATTTCAGCAATATGGCTATCGTGTCCGAGGTTCTCGAGGGTGCAGAGAAAAATTGTGTGATCATATTTGAAATCCAAGATGGCCGCCGCACAAAATTATGATTTCAGCAATATGGATATCGTGTCCGAGGTTCTCGAGGGTGCAGAGAACGATTGTGTGATCATATTTGAAATCCAAGATGGCCGCCGCACATAATTATGATTTCAGCAATATGGATATCGTGTCCGAGGTTCTCGAGGGTGCAGAGAACGATTCTGTGATCATTTTTTAATTCAAAGATGGCCGCCGCTCATAATTATGATTTCAGCAATATGGATATCGTGTCCGAGGTTCTCGAGGGTGCAGAGAACGATTCTGTGATCATTTTTGAATTCAAAGATGGCCGCCGCTCATAATTATGATTTCAGCAATATGGATATCGTGTCCGAGGTTCTCGAGGGTGCAGAAAACGATTTTGTGATCATTTTTGAAATCCAAGATGGCCGCCGCACAAAATTATGATTTCAGCAATATGGATATCGTGTCCGAGGTTCTCGATGGTGCAGAGAACGATTTTGTGATCATTTTTGAAATCCAAGATGGCCGCCGCACAAAATTATGATTTCAGCAATATGGATATCGTGTCCGAGGTTCTCGAGGGTGCAGAGAACGATTGTGTGATCATATTTGAAATCCAAGATGGCCGCCACACAAAATTATGATTTCAGCAATATGGATATCGTGTCCGAGGTTCTCGAGGGTGCAGAGAACGATTTTATGATCGTTTTTGAATTCCAAGATGGCCGCCGCACAAAATTATGATTTCAGCAATATGGATATCGTGTCCGAGGTTCTCGAGGGTGCAGAGAAAAATTGTGTGATCATATTTGAAATCCAAGATGGCCGCCGCACAAAATTATGATTTCAGCAATATGGATATCGTGTCCGAGGTTCTCGAGGGTGCAGAGAACGATTTTGTGATCATTTTTTAATTCAAAGATGGCCGCCGCTCATAATTATGATTTCAGCAATATGGATATCGTGTCCGAGGTTCTCGAGGGTGCTTAAGTTGAGAGTAGTAGATTTGCCTTTTATAAACCTATGATTGGCTAAATGTATATTTAAGAGTAGCGTAAAGCTTGTTTACAATTTTTTCCAATATCTTAGCAAAAAAGACACAGCTTAGATTTAGGTCTATAATGTTATAACTATAATTAGGTCCCTACGACCTTTTTTATATATTGACTTATGTGTACCTATGCTGACATCCAGAGGATTATAATGCAAGCTTCTTTGAATTATCTCCTAAATAGGATTGTAAGATGAGTACATAAATATACTTTTAGCACATTTAATAAAGAAAGCAGGTATGTTGTCAGGGCCAGCTGACTTCTTTAGGTCTAGTGACTGTATTAGTTTAAATACTTCCAATGCATCAATCTCAATGTCTCCAATGTCAGTTAAATGTATGATTATACTCATTCAATAAATCACCTGGTGTTTCATAGGTAATGTATCGTGGTAAAAACGTAGAGTGAAAGTAGCTGCTAAGCATGTTACAAAATATATCCTCTTCACAGTCAGATTAATTCTGTCCGAGTCTCAGTACATCCGGATAGTTGTCGCTTTAGTTTCTACTTTTAACGTATGACCAAAAAGCTTTTTTTGGGGTTACTTTAGTGGACATGGCGTTGAACCTGTTAAGTTGATAGAAGGAAACATCGAACAATTTTAATACAAAAATATAATAGAAGAAATAATGTTACCTCAAACTGCACACACTGGGAATTTCTTACATAACAATCAGTTTCTTTCATAGATGGGCCAGCTAACAACCCAATTATAAACCCGATAGAACATATTTAGCGGTAAGTGGTAGAAATAGGTTTCATATCGATAATGTGACAATTTAAAAGAGCCTCGATGTTTTCCTAGAAGAATGGAACTCTATCTGTCTTGCGAAATGTCAAAAATTGATAGTCAATGCGTCGCTGATGTAAAGCAGTAATAATTGATAGTCATGGACACGCTATTAGCAATTAACTTATGTTTAAATGTAATAAATTATTTATATTTCTTCACACACTAATAATTAATAATGTGATTATTTAACCTAAGTTTCATATAAAACAACTCTCGAGCAGTTTAATAAATCGTTCTTAATTATTTGTCCAACTTCATTACTTTTTGAATTTTCCATAGCATCAATTATGTATTTTTATTTCACAAAAAATATCATTTCCTAATTACTTAAATTTAGCGTAAAGGCACGGACTAGTAAAAAAATAAGGACTCCGTGTCACCTTACATAAACAGTGTAGCACCAAAACAAGCCGATTAACGTGTAAAAACATAGCCCCACGCACACACTTACACTACTACAGCCCCGATAAGCGGCCATTAAGAGAATTGTCATCGTCTGTGACAGACCAGATTGCGTCTCAATAAAATATTTTATAATGCCGTCGTACATTGTGAAAAAGTGTAAAAATGATACTATATAAGTATTTGTAGCCATATATTATGATTATTTAAGGGAGAAAAAATTGTGTAACTAGTATCCTCCGTAACCGCACACACACTAGCATAACGGTGCTTCACTTGCTAATATCACGGCGCGGAGACCTTCTTTTTTTACTCGTCCATGGGTAGGTACTGTAAAAATAATAATCGTTCAATACCTACTCGGTAGCCGGTATGTAGGTACACGAAAAGTTTTGATTATTGCCATTTCCATGCTTTGATTATTTAACTGTCAATAATCGAAGGTTCCGTGCTGTATGTAATATTGGGCTTATATGGTTGCCCGTTGGCCTTATCGGCAGTCGGCACTCCGTGGACGGCAAGTCCAAATGCGTTGCTCTTTGTATAGTCTATTTTTCCTTAATGGTTTTAAATAGTAAACAAATATGGCGTAAAGAGAACTAGCTCTGACTAAAAGATTCATATTCATATTAATAGAGATGGGGATCATCGAACGTATGAACGACTGAACTTAATGGTTTTTATGCAGTGAACGAAAAGTATCGGGTAGAAGGGTAGAAATAATACGAAAGTTATTTTAATAATTTTATCATTCGGATTCCGATGATAAAAACTATGCCTATCTTATAATAATTTTATATACCTAAAATAAAAAGTAAAAAAGCCGTCGGGTGATTTCAGTTAGGAGTCACTCAGAGCCACCTTTTAAGAGGAGACCCGGGTCAAGCGTAAATAGTTAAAAATCATGAAAACAAATCAAAATATGTGATTGTCCGAAAATAAGTGAATTTCATTCAAGGTCGTGTTTCTTTACTATTTAAGACAAGTAAGGAAAAATAGACTATAATTCGTTGTATGTAATAATATACTAAATACCGATATATCAAAAAGAAGCTCCCCCGCTTTATCTTATAAAGTTTCGCTTCTTTCGGGCGTCCCTAGATGGCATTGTTTACTATCACACACTATATTAACTTTACAAAAACAACACATAAAAATCCCAACTCAAACCAAAGTAGGGACTTGGTTGGATAACTTAAGCGGAACTCTACTTATTATCATATTTTTATTATAATAATCAGAATGAGTCAGCGAACAAAAGCTATCTAATACCAAACGGCTTTAATGTTATATCGTAGTATTATGAAAAACATCTAGACATCTGTTACGTAGATAAGTTAATTATTAATATCTCGAAATCCTTAGTTGATTGTTGTTGGTGCATCTGATCACATGTTTGTATATCCTGAATCTTGATCTAGTCGCTAATTACTATCACTATGGATATAAGCGGTATGTAATATTTGTTTTTTATCACACAAATCGTTACGAATGCTGAAGAGTTTTATGGTTTGCACAGTCGGATTTGTATTATTATTATTATTTACAACAGCCAGATATAAGAATTAGTATATACACAGGTTGACATCATAGGTCGACCAATATTAACACCTCTAGCTTACAATCCTTGAATATTTATGAATTCGGAATAAAAAACTGTTACTTAGATCCGTGTGGCTGACGTAATTGTAGCTGATACTATATGTAATTATCTATCGTCACTCTGTGGTAATACGATAAATTTAAAATTCTACATGCATGTTGACCCTTATTATATCTACAAAAAAGATTTTCATGGAAGATTTCGTGGCCTCGTCTATCCTCCAAAGCCATGGTATAAAAAATTTTTAGCAGGCTATATAAGTTGACTTGACAAAAAACATACTTTCATTCAAGTCAAATATTTAAAGTCCGATTTTCAGGCAAAACACATAAATATAGTCAAGTAGGTATATACAAAATAATATAATTATAACAATGTTTATCAAAGTTTGTGATTAAAACATTATCATCATAAACATATCATATTATATCATCAATCATATAATAATCTACGAAAAATTTACGATTTATTAGGCATTTTAAGTAATCCGGTGATAAAATTTTAATTCTACTCTTTCTTCAAATTGAATTATTCTCCCGCTTTTGCAACTGGATAATAGCTTCAGATCAAGTAAAACACCAACTAACTAATTATTATTATATTTTTTAATTTGATGCTGATATTTCGATAGTAACCGTCATAATAATTATTACAATGTTAAAGTTCGATGATATAAGTTTAAAAAAATTTAAATGTGCGGAGGAACGATACAATATATTGCTCCTCTGCACATAATCACTAAACACAACGCACCCCTTGATCCCTGGTGTTGCGGATGTAATGGGCGGTTGGCTCGCCACTTCCTATCACGTGAGTGTCTTGCCCGCTTGTCCCCTCATATAAAAAGACATTCCAAAAGGTATTCAAGTACGGGGGTGGCCAACCAACGGGCAAAAACCTTAACCAATACAAGGTCGCTCCAAGAAGTCTGTGAACTGGGCTGAGCTGAGCTGGGCTGGTTGGAGTAACCGGCAATTACTGCACGCAAAATGGACCCATGCTAGTGGTTTAATTGCGGAAACAGGAGCCCCTATACCATACCATACCAAGGTATTCAAGTATGATGGGATACCACTTTGACTCTTTTTGCACAAATATTCCTTAATTGACGTGGGTACGTGGACGTGGACGGAGTCGCGGGCAAAAGCGAGTCGAATATATAGAAATTGGCCAGAAATATTTTGTGTATCTTCTATTTCTGAACAATTTTTAAATAAAACAATCATCGTCCTTTGATTGATATTGTATATAATACAGTTATTATTAATAGAAATTTTGGTAAGCAGAATCAATAAGTGGACTATTAACAAATTGCTTCTTAAAGTCCTGATCGTCATACAACATGTCGAAATTTTCAATCGTTGCATTGGAGAGTTGCCATGCCACGATCAGCTTGCAAGACGGTGCGATCTCTGACCCAGAACAATACTCTAGCGGTAGATCTTCTAAAACGTCTTGCCTTGGGTAGTACGTATAGTCAGATAGGATTCGAGTTCCACACTCCATTGTATTCTCTGCTAAGCTCCTCACAGTACCTACAAGAAAAAAATTTATGGAAATATCTGTTAAAAGTACTCAAAATATTTTATTGTTATTACGTCTATAATTTCACATAGAAAACAATACTTTTAAGAATAGGTATAAGATAACTAGGCAAATACAAGAGACATTACCAATTACTGAGAATCAGAAACACACACGCTATCCGCAGAGTAATGCAAAGCTTTGGAGAAAAGCTTAAAAGATATCTTTTGCATGATAATATATACTTAGTCTGGCCATAAATACTGTTACAATTAAAAATAAACAAAATATTACTCTTGAATTTGGAATCTGTCGTTTTATTTGAGATAGGAAGCATTTAACAGTGTTTTGGTACCAGGCGATCATAGTTGAAGAAGATATTGTCTTATTTATGACGCGAGTATACTTTAATAAATTCTGCGTATTACGTATTACTACATAGACGCCATGAGAACATAGGTATGGTAGCGGTGATAGTAATATCTTTCATAGCGGTTGAAATCATGTGTCGTCCTAGCAGCATGTACCAGGACTTCATATGCGGTTTGGAGGTTCATGCATAATGCAGGTTTCACTTCTGACATGTGTACTTTGCACGCACGCATATTTATTTGTTTTGATTGTTTTCTTACCTGCGTTGCACGTTTCGTTTACAATCCTTTTCGGCACTGAGAGATATTGTTCGAGGCTGCTGTTAAAATTACTTTTAAGGCAGAAGTAATCGTCTTCTTGATAAATAGACCGTCTGCGTGATGGTATGGTCTCATATTTAATTATTGAATTAAACGCACAAGGATCACGTATAGATTGTATCTAAAAATGTCATAAATGATTAAAAATTTACAAAAACAATGAGTATTTCAAGTTCTTACGTTTTTCTATAAGCTGCATTGATTATAATTACACTAACACAATGTTATTTACACCTTATTTACATGCTTTGAGATGAACTAGATTTTAAAATATTAAACTCTTGAAATGAAATCAGGATTGATTTTAATTGGTGAATTTTCCAAAATTTCAATTAAATTCGTCCGCAGCTATTTTAAGAAGAATTAAAGCCAAAAATATCTGTAAAATTAAACCATTAAGGTCAGGTGGGGTAATGGAAACATACTTCATTTTTTATATTTAATCACTGTATTAAATGACCTGTAATTAAGTTGACAGACACAAGATATTATTCTTCTTTAAGTCGGCTTTCTAGTATCGAGTGAATTTTTAAACTAGCTATATTCAAGTGGTTTAAAAATTATAAATCGTTTAGGCTGGTTCTGATGTTTCACTTTCCCGGTTTTTGGGGTAAGGGTATGTTTTTCGTTTTGGAGTTCTTTTGTAAGCATCGTCACTTATTATAACTTCTGCACCTGTTACCAGTTAATTTGCGTCAAGTCTAAACGCATTATTTTTAACAAGAATAGATAAAGCAAAAAATTCGGTAAATGCGTTACTATTGGGTGACTCTTCTTATAATATCTGTGTCAGCTTGCGTGGATGTGCCAGCTTATTGCGACTTTGTCGTTGCTGAAATTTGGTTGACATATAAGGGCACATCAACGGGTGCTTGGTCAGAATTTTAACAAGTTCCGTAGGATTAGAAGGTGATGTTTTGTTTCCATTCCCGTAAAAGATCTTGTTTAAACTGGTTTTCTGGGACTGCAAGTTTGTTTAATGGATAAATTCCTACTTTTCTGAAACCAACTTTTTTATGTTAGTATTTAACAATACGACTATTAATTGTAAGTAATACTATTCTAATATATTAAAATAATAATTATACGTTATCAAAAAACGGATTCTTGAATCAATGGGCACAAAATATCTGTAAGTACCTATACGTATCTCTTAAAATGTTGATGACCCCTGATATCGGGAAAGGGAAACATATTATTATGTTCCACTTGACCCAGCTATGGTAGTTGCCGTTACCCCGGTAATGAATTCGTAGGTTATGTTTTAAATCACATTGAATTTTCTTATTTACAGCATAGTTTACTCAAGTTCAGTTATATAAGACGAAAATAATACTTATCTACCAATACTGGAAGTCTCCGGTCTTAAAGTTTCGTCATATAACATCACACTACTTATAGGCGTCTAACTCGAGGTTTTGTAGCGCGCCAACTGTTTTTTGTTTTTGTCAAGTAGGTACCTTCTTTGTTTTTGTTTTAGAACTAAATCTTAATTACTCCTTTCTCTACCGACAAATCACAGAGCAACAGTCTATAGTTCTAGACTTATAACCACTGTTTACCTTTCCCCGTAGACGGGCCGTAGTCCCGTACCCAACCTGGCCTTACCCAGAAAAATCGTAAGATTTTCAAATCATTAAACATACTTACCTATTGAGAGTTTTATAAATGCCGCACATTTATCCGAGGGCTAGGTTTTAGTGTAAATAATAATATAATAATAGCGAAAAAAGCTAAATGTATGTACCTCTTGTCCAATACATCGTGGCGTTGAAAATATTTCACTAAATAGATTAGTGTTCGATTGTGTTGAGACTGGATGCTGTAATAAACCATTGCATATACTCCAAAAGCCATCACGAATAATATACGTTTTTGGAAGTCTTCCCATTGTAGTCAAAGATAGTGTTGTTACACCAGACCTGTAATTTTTCATTCGATAATATTATGACTCTTATGATAATTTGTTATGACGCTAAAACAATCTAATTTAAAATGATTATTGTTATTATGAAATTACCATTCATGAGAGGTACCTATCACAGACCGATTTATTAACTATAACTAAGTATGTTCAGTGGTTGTTTCGTTTTTCATAATTAGAGGCCGACCGCAAAAAAGTCGTTTGTTATTGTAAACACCTTAGACGTATGCAAGTCTAGCTCTCGTAATGGTTCTATTCCAGCTCGTATGTACCTACCTACCTATTTAATAATAATAATTTTGACACACTTTTTACACTAATTATCTTGCCCCAAATTAGGCATATAATATAGGATTCGAGTTCCACACTCCATTGTGAATACAATAGAAAGCTCTGCTAAGCTCCTCACAGTACCTACAAGAAAAAAAATTATGGAAATATCTGTTAAAAGTACTCAAAATATTTTATTGTTATTACGTCTATAATTTCACATAGAAAACAATACTTTTAAGAATAGGTATAAGATAACTAGGCAAATACAAGAGACATTACCAATTACTGAGAATCAGAAACACTCACGCTATCCGCAGAGTAATGCAAAGCTTTGGAGAAAAGCTTAAAAGATATCTATTGCATGATAATATATACTTAGACTGGCCATAAATACTGTTACAATTAAAAATAAACAAAATATTACTCTTGAATTTGGAATCTGTCATTTTTATTTGAGATAGGAAGCATTTAACAGTGTTTTGGTACCAGGCGATCATAGTTGAAGAAGATGATATTGTCTTATTTATGACGCGAGTATACTTTAATAAATTCTTACTTAAACATACATAAATTACATATTAAAAATCCATGACTCGGAAACAAACACCCATATTCATCATATAAATGTTTGCACCTACCGGGATTCGAACCCGGGACCTCTAGCTTAGTAGGTAGGATCGCTTACCACTCGGCTATACAGATAGTTTCTACTTTTTGTATTATATTATATATTTATATTAATGAACTATGTCTAGTATGTTTTGGTCTTTCAACGCATTCCTTACTATCTGCAACGAATGTAGGTTTGACAACGAAAGAATATATTTAAAATTATGAATACATACCTATTTATATTATAAAAAAAGTGAGCAATTTCGATGCAACGCAAGATGCAAGCAAGATTACCTAATACTTGGTATAATAAAGGTCGGAACGCATTACAGCGGCGCTGCGCTGCGCGTCGCTTCACGTCGCTAGACGGTACCTACCGCACTACAAGCGCGAGCAACATTACAAGATGGGCGATAGTGACGAGGATTAGGTCATTATTTCTTTATTGTGTGAGAAGAACAACCTATTAACGGATGAGGAAAAAAAAATAAGATTTCAAAGTCAAATAACCCTTTTTACAATTAGCCTAAAGGCCGGAACGCATTACAGCGGCGCTGCGCTGCGCGTCGCTTCACGTCGCTAGACGGTACCTATCGCACTACAACTGCAGTAAGCGGCAGCTCGCGTCATTTCTATAGCAGTTTGTGTGCGAGCAACATTATAAGATGAGCGATAGTGACGAGGATTATATAATTATTTTTTTATTGTAAGCAGAAGAAGAACCTATTAACCGATCAGAGAAAAAAATTAGATTTCAAAGTCAAATAAATTTTTTTCAATTAGGCAATTAACCGTCAAAATATTCTCTCGGAGGCAACTCTGACGCGACGCGCAGTGCAGCGCCGCTCTAGTGCGACATGTTCCATACAAATTGGTTGAAATAATATTATGACGCTTGGTGCCGCGCAGTGCAGCGCTGCGCAGCGACGCGCTAATGCGTTCCGGCCTTTATACTAGCTAGGTACAGTTTTAGGTAAAGACTACAACCCTAATGTCGTCAGAAGACGCAAGAGTCACGCGATAGAAAGAGAGGCAACTTCTAGGTGAATAAAAATATAGGTTAATAGCGCTGTGCGATCTGAATCGCATCTTATTGCATGGCAGTTAGAGTCCCTATTTCTTTAATTAGTTTTGCAGGGTGAGTACTTCTGTACTTGTACTATTACGTCATATTGATTGCTATATGTATACGTACGTATAGGTAGTCGCTAATTCGCGACGGAAAGGCGATACCAGCACCAACATCCTTAATTTTTTGTTTGTCAATGATAAATACTAATATTTCCAGCCTTGAACTCTAAACATACCTAGCAAATTATATGCATAATTTATTTCCGATATTTAAGGAAATTGTATATCATTGTTTGCCAATCTTGGAACAAAACTTTGTCTAAGCTTTTTGCTCCCATCAGCATATTTAAAGAACTTGTTTTCTTAATTTTATATTATATAAATTAACAGATTGTTAATTATTATTGTTTTAGACATTATTCTGTTTTAAGTAACAAATGGTAATCGAAGAGTTTATATTAAAAAGTAATAATAAAATGCTCCACTGTTTTCTACAGTTGTACGTTGGTGTGACTAATTTAAGCTTGTAAGAAAATTCATCTAAGATGACCCTCGCTGGTGTCCCCCACCAATGTTTTTAGCTGAAGAAATAAAGATTTAGAATAATTTGTGCATAGCATTTTAAATCAACACTTGGGCATGAAAAGAGTTGGGTTTTTAGAATGCTCACTGATGTACAAAAACAGATGAGACTGAACATTTCGCGAGCTTCTTTGGATGAAAGGTGGCTTAATCATTATGATGCAGAAAAAAAAAAACAGTCTACAAGTGACTCATTTACAGCCCCTTAGAAATTTATGTCGAGGTGAGTGTGAAAAAAATAACTGAATACCGTCAAATACTTCACAATCAAAACGATTGGCCAGAGGGTTTTTTATTTAAATGGACTCTAATTTTTCCGAATATACGAGAAGTAAACAATATTTTAACAAATAGTTCTAAGTTTGGAATTTTAATAGTGATTAGGACTACTTTGATAAATATGATTTGATCTTGCATTAACTTACCTACTGGATGTTTCCAAATGGTATGGATATCCTCAAAAGATTAGAATACTTTGAATGCAGCCAAATATTCATTGAGTCGTCTGGTGTTGCTACAAAGTTTGAGCGCCTATGATCAAATACCGGAGGAGGACCTTTTATCTTCTATCAAGTCCTCTCGAATGGAGTAATGTGATCTTTTTTCAATTTGAGAAAATTGGCAAGGTAAACCACGAAACGAACCCCATTTGTGTTATCACCAGTCTCCGTCAGCACTACCCTTATTGACTCGCGATAAAGTAAATCTAGCTCGCTTTTTATCCTTATGAAAGGCGGAGGTTCGGCAGTGTCTAAAAAGTGGGTAAAAGGCACCGCCAGAGTGATTCCTCTGGAGTTACAAGAAAGTATTAATGATGTGACCACTTACCACCGGCGTGATTCTGTCCTTTTATTCTATAAAAAATAGTGTAAATATAATTTAAATGATACGCTACCTTCCATTGACTATCGAATCTTTGAGCACACGTTCCCGTTTCTCTATTTTACTTATTTGCTGTCTCAACGTTTCAGCGAGATCATTGGCAGTTTGGAGAGTGGTCTCGAGTTTTAACTTCAACGTGTTTGTGGAAATTCCATCAAACATCACCTTAGACTCGTAGTATTTTGGATTTCCTTCGGGATACGGATTAGGTAGTTTCACGTTTCCATCGCCGTAAAATAATTTTTCATCATTGCTATCAATACCAATTCGATCTTGTTTGCTGTTTAACAAATTTACAATGATAAATAAATTTACTCAGAAAGAAGACAAGTATATGTATCACTCGGCCGCGAAGAAGATTCCGTAGTGACAAGATAACAAAAATAAAGAATTTAAATCAAATGATACTTTTGTTATTAATAAATTTAATGATATCCTTTTTATAAATGACGTACGCTATATAGATCTCCGATTTAGTACTCGAATTGGATTGTTAATTGGAAAAATATATCAACCTATATGATTTCCAAATTTACTACTAATTTAAAAGACTTAATTTTGTACAACATTAAAAAAGCTTATCACCAAAGGTGCATATTTTATAATTTGTAGCCAATTATATTGTTGTTTTTCTCTTTATTGCATTTTAATTTCTAAACGTGTGCGTTTCGGTAACATTACTATTCCATGCATAAATAAAATCAAATTATAATTAGATCAAAAAATGACACTTACCTACCAATGTTAAAAGGTTAAGCTTTAATAAGAAAAATGGCAAGAAACTCATTGCTATTCTTGTAAATAAATAAAAACAGCTTCATCATTTTACAATAATTGTTTAATTTGTCCTTACTTAAGTGGATATATTTTGTAAAGTATTAGTAAGCCAATCTTACACCTACTATTATTTATTTCGAATTTCACGTGTCTCCAAATAGAATGCTTGCAAGAAGGGACGCATGGCTGTTCATTGAGGCGTGGTGGAACTTACATAATACTTATAGTAGTGCAGTAGGAGAATGATGGCGGAATAAATGGCACAGAAATGAAATCTTTGTCATTTGTGTTATTTTTGTGAAGTCAGTTTGAGAAAATAGAGCTGATTTTTTGTGGCAGTGGAAAGGTCCCCTCCTCCCAGGAAGGCTGGGGAAAAAAACTCTTTTCGATAACATTTTAAAGGTGGATTCTGAGGTTTTGCCATGTAGCAAAAGTGAATGAAAGTAGATTGATTGCACAAATTGGTAGAGTTAAATTCATTTTTTTTTATCAGAAGTTGCATTATTAAATCAGTTTGGGTTTAGGATCTACCACCATTAGGTACGAAAACATTATATTCCTCAGAACGAAGTAAAATGGGTACAAGAAACTTTTGCAGGTAGGTTTTTGTTCTATTTTACATTTTTTTTAATCCTGACGGAGATCGCTTTATTCTTAATATCTCTCATCTATGGATGTTTTGACTTTTGGGATAAGTCAACGATTGGAATTGGAAAACGGCGATTTTTAAGAGTCGAGCACTGACGAATGGTGGACTTAATTGTCTTACAACACCATTTTTATGCCGATTTTTTTCACATACCTAACTCAAAAAGTAAATATTTATAAGAAATAAGTGCTTATAATTATAACCCAATTGGGTTGAAGCGAAAATAATCGCGAAAACTCGCCCCGTGACACTTTATCTCGACTACTCGTCGTTGCATCGTCAGTTAAAACCATAGAACAGAAAAAACTAGGTTAAAACGATGTTTTTGATAAGTTATTTTGATGTAAATGATTATTGGTGATGGTTGATGGAAGAAGCAAAGGCTGTACCCATCGAATTTATAACCCGTAGCCTTAAAGGGCGAGCGTTTTCACATACAACATTAGGTCTTCGCCCGCTCACCCCTCGCTCATTGTTTAAATTGTGAATATACAGGAATTAGAAGTCTACTGAGTTATAAGGTCGATACCTGTAGGTACCATTGTCCCATGGCAAGAATGACAAACATGAAATGAATCTTAAGGAATTATGAAATGAAATTGCAACAGATACAATATTTAAAGATCAAATATAATTTACTATTCTCGCTGCACTGGAGTTAGCCAATCATTCACCTGTAAAGATATTGATAAAATTTAGCAATTTATAACTAATATACATACGTATTTAAATATAATTGAAGCGTCTGTAATATGAAGAATTCAAATTCAAATATTTTTATTAAAAAAAAAAACAATAAGCAATCTAGGGACGCCCGAAAGCAGCGAAGATAAAGCGGAGGACCTCCAAATTTTGATATATCGGTAGATCGTTTATTATAAAGAATTACACAGAGCGACGCGTTTGGACTCTGGTGGTACGCGAACACTGTCTGCGGAGTGCCGACTGCCGATATTTTTAATAAAACAATTTATTTTTCCTAAAACACCCGATGCTCTCCTTTTTCTCCATCGTTGGCTACCGAATAAGTATTGAACGATAAATAGAGAAACCGCACACCTTGATTAATTTCTAATGTTCCTCTGTTGTTGCAAGAAAACGTGGACGGGGATGAAATTCTCAAGACGACACACAATCCACCACCAGCAAATGGCATGGGAGACAACAAACAGTAAACACATCCAAAAACTCAAGGCCGATCAAAGCCACTTACATACCTATTCAAAATTACACAAAATTCTCAACATTTGTCACACTGTATTTTGTTAGATAGATCACGAGAGATATCGTTAACTAACGCCCTATAATAATTTTATCATTTATTTCAAATTCATCCCGAGAATCCACTTAATATATTTATTAATTGACATATTCAGAATTAAATAACAGGTTGGTACGGTTGGACTTCCCGATGATGATGGTAAATTACTATACGAAAGCGTGCACCGTATCCAGTGAGCCAGGGGGCCTCCTAAAATCGATATTCGATATTTTTCTACTTACCTACTTTTTTTTACATCCGCAAGTTTTGTATTATTTATTCAATTTTAAATGGTCATATTATATTCATTACATATTTTTTTAACATTTAGGGGAACATGGGTATCAGTGGATCACGGGGAACAGTGAATCATTTGATATAGTTCTGTATCTATAGCACCCACACATACACGCGATGGTTTCAATAACTCTCTTCCATATCCCGCGCGGCCCAACTAGTCACAATCTTTCCATCATAGCGGGAGGACGCGCGATAGCGCATCAATCATTAGGTAAGTACGCAAAAAATTTTTTACGTGCTACTTAAAATTGTCTTACTTCAAAGTTACTTGGATTTTTTTTATTAAATGCATTTCTTCTTTATATATATGTACTCAATCGTATAGAACCGTACTGAGGTTCAGGAAAAAAGCAAATTATTTTAATGTAAAAAATATTATTTGTGTTTTTGGTACTTGGGTTACAGTGAATCATGTTGTTATGGGTTTCATTGGATCACGATCCATTGTACCCCAAAGAGCTTCGATCTTCAAAGTACTTTTTTTACAGGTTAAAATGCCACGTATTCGTAAGCTTCAAGCGTAAGGCCCATACGAGATGGCGTTGCTAAATAATATGCAGGTTCCACAAAAATGGCATGAAACCAAACTGGTAGGTATTAAATGGCTTTAGGAAATGACATCCTGATCTAAGCCTAAGAACACGTGAAGGTTGAGCCGTGCCACGTCTTTTAAACCGCCATAACGTAAAAATGTTTTTTGACATTTTAGAAAACGTTATGTCCAGAGAAATTGTGTTTGGAAACGGAACCAGGGTTTTCAATTTTGACTAAACCAACACCATGACAGTTCAAAATTCAGCCAAAGTACTCGCCCCCAAAGGCCAAAAACAGGTTTCCAAAGTTAGCAGTGAAGAGCGCGGAACACTAGTAACTACATGTTACATAGTCAGCGCACTGGGTAATACTCTGCCACCCGTAATGATCTTTCCAAGGGTCCATTTTAAGCAACACATGATAAATGATGCACCACCTGGCACTTTAGGACTCGCAACATAATCTGGCTGGATAAATGGAGAATTATTTGCAATGACATTACATCATTTTATAACTCATACAAATTCAAGTAAAATTAATCCCAGCCTTTTAATACTGGACAATCATGAGTCGCACATTTGTATTGAGGCACTAAATTTAGCCAAAGAAAATGGGGTGACAATTATTACCGTCCCACCGCATTCAACCGGTAAAATGCAACCTCTAGACGTTGGTGTTTTTGGGCCATTAAAAACTGCCTACAAAAAGGCTGTTGACAGCTCGATGATGCGCAATCCAGGGAAAACATTCTCAATTTATGAAGTTGCTGGGTGTGTTAGAGATGTCCATTTGAAAGCAATGACGCCGGATAACTTATGCAATGCCTTTCGCGAAACAGGGATTTTCCCTTTCAACAGAGATATTTTTACTGGCGAGGATTTCGCACCCAGTGAAGTTACCGACAGACAACATGAAGATATTTTCAGAGACGACAATGACGAGAACAGAACAAGAACTCCTTCAACAACAATTCTGCCTTTAGAACTATCATCGGCAATTGTTCATGACCAAACATCGTCTTTGGCCAACCCTCAAAATACATTATCTGCAGAATTTGCCAAATCAGCTACGAAAGATATTAAAACCTTAAATTACTTCGAACTGGTGCCATTGATATCTCCTTCAGAAAATATTTTCATTCATCAACTATTAACTGAACCAGCTTCTTGTACACTAGTCAAATAATTACCTGTGAAAACACATTGCACTGCATTTAATGGTGCAACGCCAACTTCTAGTACATTTATAGACTCAAATGCACAAGCTAGGAAATTCATTAGTCCTTTAGAATTTCGTGGCTTAACAGAAGCTGATCCTAGAAAAGGTAGTAGAGCAGCAAGACGAAAAGGTAAAACCATGATTTCTACAGATACACCCGAAAAAGACAAAAATCTAAAAAAGAGCAGAAGATATACATTAGCGAAAAAAGACTATGATACAGGCTAAAGCTGTTATGAAAAGAAAAGTCTTAAATAATAGCTCTAGTGAAGAAGGCGAAGAAATGAGCATCTATTCGGAAGAAGAACCTGTGTTTGAAGAGGTTGTTTCTAGTCATTAATCCTGATAAATTGCCAAGAGAAGGGGACTTCGTATTAGTATTATTTAAAGTGAAGAGTAAAAATATTTATTACATTGCAAAAGTAATAGGAGAAAAGGGTGGAGAGACCGAGGTCAGACTTAGGAAATCAGTCAAAAACTCAAACAAATTTCACCTGCCTGTTGTTCCAGATCTTGCCACGGTCACATTGCTCGATATTTAATTGATATTGCCTAAACCTGGGTATACTGAGAGTACAAAAAGGACTCAAGGTCTATATTATTTCGACGTTGATTTTACAAACATAGATTTACGTTAAGTTTTAGTTTTCTTTTCTGTTCTAAATATGTTCAAAACTTTGAGATAGGCCATAAGATTAAAAATTGATCGCATAATATTTAATATTGATTTATTTTTGGATGCCTTATTTGTTCATTTTTGTTTTACTGTGGCCTAGATTAAAATTTTTGTAGTTTGAAATATCTACATTTTTTATGTTATGAAACCTATCTTTAGTTACTTTCTAGATTTATTGATCTTTAAGACTATTTTGTGATTTAGAAACTTTATAGACTGATTGAAAACAGAAGCTATGACTAATTATTATATCTTTTTTACTAATAAAGAGATTCATTTAATAAAAACAAGTTTTATTGATTTTTAAATACTTCTGATTCAGGGTGCCCCATTTGATCCATTGTAGCCCGAACCCTGATTCTTTGTAACCCGTGCATGGGCCACATTGGGTCAATTCCCTGCACTAGAAAAAACTATCATATAAAGGATACTAACCTATAAAATAGGCATTTTAGGCACGTATCCCAAAGATTAGGAATGCCTTAGCATATTACAATAAAAACCTTGGTCAATAAAGAAGAAACTCAATCGAAAACATCAGTACAAAAAAAAAATGATCCACTGATACCCATGTTCCCCTACATTATGTGTAAATTATACCAAATTGGTGGTGCAGAGCCTGACATGGTCCTTAGCGCCTAAACTATGTTTTGACTTTTGACACTTAACAGCGACATAGCACAGATAATGTTTAGGTTTGAACATATTTCATTCACACTAACATAGTAAAAAAATCAAAATATTAGTCTATGGTAACGATAAACGATAAGGAATTCGAACATTTGTTAGAGTAGGATAGTTGCGATATATTCGGAGTATTGTCGTATCGTTCCGAATGTATCGTTGTCGATTTTGCGAGTAGACCTCCAGCATCGGAGAGTCCCATCGGTCCGATAGCACGTGCAGTATGCTGTTGGGACTGTCGCGCATGCGGCGCATGGTAGAAGCGCACCGCTTACGCATGATAGCCGCAAAGCCATCTATGTCAGCCGGAGGCGTTGCAGTAGCGCGGCAGTCCCATCAGCACCCGGAACGCGTTATTGCATTGAACTCGCAGATCGCTGTATGTCCGCAGTGTATGATTAACTCACAGGCTGTAGGTGTATAAGGATTAACAGTGCGCTTTGAAAAGAGCAACTTTGACAGTCCCCGTCCACCGTGAAATACTGCGGGCCAACATGTTGCATCGGACAAACAGCGCTTAATAAATACTTAAATTGATTTACTTTACATACACAATTCCTATAAGCAATACAATGTAGCAACGCCGATAAAAGTCCGACAATCCATAAACTCCAGCCGACAGAAAAAGCGGGGTTTCGTTCCGAATTTCCAACAACGGACCACATACCTACAAGTAATGCAACAAGTGATAGAGAAATACAAGGAGTTCAACAGTCTCAACACTATAGATGGCTTTTATCTATTACACTTTGATATGATTTTTCATGATGCTATTTGGGTAACTCTGATTAAATATGAAATAGACGAAAAGTATATAGGACTACTAAAAAGCATCCACAAGGGAAGCGTAAGCCAAGTCAAACTAGAGACACGAGTACGGACTATACAAATCTGTAGAAGAGTGAGACAAGGAGATCCTCTATCACCCGAGTTGTTCATAATAGTAATGCAAAACATTTTTGATACCTAATCTCAAACTGGCAGTAGGATGGGATTCAAATCAATCGAGATCGACTTACTCACCTAGATTCGCGGATAATGTTGTTCTATTTGGAGGCTATATGGCGGTATACGGAGGTATAAGGCTGACCAAAAAAAAAGAACTTCTTTACAATCAAAATGAGGAAGTTGATTTTAAAATGAATAAAACGAAAGTTTTGACAATAAAACTTAACCTACATATACCTAGCTGGACCCTGAAGGAAGAATCTGGCGATTATTGTATCGCAGAACAGGTGATATTGTATATTAATTTGGTGTTGCATATGCATCTCATTTCGGTTTTCTCTAAACCTAACAAAGTTCCCACATTCATCGTATTGAAAATAATACATCTTACCCAATCACAAGATACGCGTTGGCACAAAAACAATGTCACAACCAGGATCATGTAGGTATACATGATTCTAAACGTTGAAGGTAAGGGGAACTGTTATTTCGAGTTCAATTCCTACCGCCACAATATTTGTAAAACAATAACTGATAAGCGATTCTTGCAATAGAAAAGAATCGCTTAACAATTGAAACAATCGATTCATTTCTTTTAGCTGGTAAAATAAATGTCACGGTCAAGAGGAATATACCCTACATAAATATTGGTATCAATATAACAATATAACGCATTGCAAACATTTATTAGAATATAAATGCCCGCTTGCGACTTCGCTCGTGTATTTTTCATTTTCGTGGCAAACACACGGGTTGAATCTACTTTTGGGCGGAACCCATATTCATTCCCTAAAAACAAAAGTAACACAAGTTCCTTATACTTCGAGCTATCTGCCAGAGAAAGTCTCGTTAAGATCGGTCTACCCGTAGGTGTAGATTTAGTACTTATGTATTTATATTCTACCTATCCTGTAGGTATACACACCTACACGTAGTACATGAGTAGAGATAGATACGTACCTACCATATGGTAATGTAGTAAGGTTTTAGTGGCGTGGTAGTTATAGCCGTGTGGAATAAAAGAGGAAAAGCAACTCCAATTTAAGGTAAATAAGGTAATGAAAGGAGTGGACGTCTTCCGGCTGATGATGATGATGAAAGTAACGGAAGTGCCAAGACGTAACTGTCTAAAGGCCGTACCAACGTTTTTTCATTCAAGATTTGAAGATGTAACTATCAAAAACTTGATAGTAAAATGGCAAAAACAGTTGAGCCTACTTTGGCTTATTGTATCAAGAACTTCTAAGAGATAGTATCTAATATCTTGAATAATATAGTAAAAAATTACAAATCCAAGTCCATAAAGTGAATCTAACCACCAGGATATGTCGATGAAAACGGATTTTTTTATGAAAGAATAATATCTCGCCTTAGATACTTTTGTAAATAATCATTCCTGGACTTAGATTTCAGCCAAAATCCGTTGTATCGTCACATATAATCCGATTAGATACAATCGTTGTACCTACCAAACACGACACATCAATAATTATGATTATAATATAATGGACTTACTTACTCGAAATTGCGGATTATAGCTATCTCACTTTCTCCAAGGACAAGGTTCACCGCCAAATTTATGGGTAGCTTAGGGAATTTTAATTATGACGTTTAGAGGATACCATATTCTTTAAAAGTGACCATAAACTATTAAGATCGGGGCTAAGTGTCAGCCACTTGTGCTTGTGTGGATCGAGCTTTATGCCCCAACGCTGAGAGTTAAAGAATAGGGTTTTGTTAACAACCTTCTCAAGACTCGTATTTTGGTACACCTGTGCTAATCTGTCACCTTTTCACAAAAATATTGGTCAGTCACTCCGGGGAGCTCCAAGAATCACTGAAGTCGGATAATGCCCAGGTTGTATTCTGCTGAATAATTAAAAACTTTAAAAAGACTTTGAACATAGGCTAGGTTGATCTGCTAGTTTAGATTTTACCACCATAGCATTTTCTTACCAAGTGCGTCTCTTGTATATACTGCAAGTCCTGAGTCATCTCTTAAAATACGCGTCATGGTTTTTGGTGTTATATTCCTAGCTAAAATCTTTTGCTTTCGGGCAAGATTTGTTCGACTTCTTTCCTTCACTGCTTTGATCGCCCTTTTAGTTCAAACATTACCTACGTGAACGGCGCTGTCACATACAGAGATGATTTCATTGTAAGCTAGATCAAAATAAAATTAAAAATTACTTACATCTACTGATATATTTATAGATCTCTTTATTCCATTAAATTTGAGTGAATTCATATGAAATATTTTTAATAATATAACAAAAGAAAAATCAACTAAAATAAGCTTATAAGAAATTGTTTAGGTACTAATAAATAAAAGTAATTTTGACTTGAGTCTACTCGAAAGGTACAAAAGAAACTAACAACGTTACCGCTTCTCGGGTCACCTGGGCAATTCCTTTATGAGGATTCGTGCCAATAGACTCCAAGGACCCATAGTCCCCATCCCAAAGGAAATAAATATGTACTTATTCATCACCAAGGGATGTCTATTTCTACCGCTTTAGATCATCAGCGACTTGAGCCAGTGCGAATGTCTAAAAATTTAGTTAAATTAAAAATTTAGTTGCTTATGCTTTTCTTTGGATTGGCAAATGATGATCACTTACAATGTTTCAGTGGAAGAAGTTCTAGATGGATTGCTAAGTCCTGAGGCCTACGATACACCATCTGATGATGTTAAAGTGGAAGATTTGGAGATGTCGCTACCGCAATGGTTCGATGAAAAGAAATTTAACCAGTAAGTCATTCCTCAACACACCTATAGATTATAATACAGTTTAATTTTTATAAGAGGGTAAACGTGCAATGAGACTCACGTGATGGAATATGCTGAGGCAACCACCAATTGATATCCGCATCACCAGGGGTCAAGTGATACGCCAGCCTGATATTCCTTTAAGTAGTAGTTACCTATGCTCTAATCTTCAAGGTCTCTTACGGCCGTTCCCAATATACTAACTACAGATAGAGATAAATTGCTACCTTCTACTATCAGTAATTAGCTGTCAATAATCTGAAGCTGTCTCAATATACCCGATAAGTCATTCTTATCGCCTTATATTGGGACGCGTGAATTATTCCATACAACCATCTATCGCTGGTAAGCTATACGTCCTCCCAATGACAGACAGCGTGTACGGATAAGGTGAGTTACCGTCGTTACAAAGTGGCTGGGCGAGGCAAGAAGTTATTGTTAGACTAGTGTCATTGATAAGTTCAGTATTTGTTATAATATTTAGTCATAAATTTAGGTATTTCGCTATAGAAGAAGAGCACAATTGAGTATCCATACGGCTAACCTGATGGTATGTGATCACCGCTGCCAATTCTCTCATGTACTACCAGAGGAATCACAAGAGTGTTGCCGACCTGATGAGGCATCCAATTAATGATAACTATATTAATTTCAAAACTGAAAACATTAGTAGCAGATGAAGATCAATTTTTGGCGAGTGTTTCAAATAAATCTGTAACATAACGATATAAAACGAGAATAGACTTTAAATCTATCTAAAGAATCAAAATGTGAGATCTAAACATAAGCATATTAAGTTGAGAAAAGTCTTCTTATTACCTCTCTCGATTTTTTTAATGAAAATACGGGACGAGACGAGCAGGACGTTAAGATAATGGTAATTCATACGCCCTGCTCATTACATTCCTGTGCCGCTCAGGATTCTTGAAAAGCCCAAAAATTCTGAGCGGCGCTACAATTGCGCTCGTCACCTTGAGACATAAGGTGTTAAGTCTCATTTGCCCAGTAATTTCACTAGCTACGGCGCCCTTCAGACCGAAACAGTAATATTTACACATTACTGCTTCACGGCAGAAATAGGCGCCGTTGTGGTACCCATAATCTAGCCGGCATCCTGTGCAAAGGAGCCTCCCACTCGATTACTCTTTATTCTGTGGCTAAAACGTAAGCGCATCTCGTTGGCGCGCTCGGTGTGACGTAAATGACGCACCGTGGCCATGGGATCGACTAATCCAACTGAGCTAACATCACGATTACTTTAAGGAAACTCATATATATATATAATATATTTGCATGTTTATGTTATTGCACTTATTTGTCGTCTACTAAAACATGTTTCATCACTGGCCTTAATAAAGCAAGGATAAAGTAAGTAGCTTAGAGCAGATAGCTTATTATTTTACACTAAATATATTTTCTTGCTTTCAGAGGTCGTCGATTCTTCTGGGATTTCTGTTTCGCCTTTGCTGGCAGCACTATGATGGGATTTATAGCGGTTCTATCAATACCCTCAATCATTCAAGTATTGGTTCAAACTCAGAGATCCAACTCAGAATATACATCATACAAACGATACCTCTCCACCCATCTCCATATGCTCTCCTGGTACTCTTATGAGCTGAAGCCAGGGTCAAAGTGAGTCTGAAAATATTATAAATTAAATAGTTTTAGTCATAGTCAGCACATTGAAAGCATATTGTGTACCACCAGTTTCTCTCTTTAACTATTTTACCGGGTCCGGGGTCTCTAAAATGGTTGATAGATCGATGACAGCGATCCAAAATTATAACGCTACTTGAGAAAGGGTGTAGCCAATGTTATGTGTCCCAGAGGCTAAATGTGAGTCGTTTGACTATCCAGAGATTTCGTCAGTAGAAGGCTTGGGTCTGAAGGAAAACCATGCACAGAAGCTTGAGATCACCGCTTCCTGGTGAACCAGGCATTGAGAAATCGCAAATCTTCTTATGTCAACTTCAAAAAGACTAGAGGAAGTGAGAGGTGTGCGAACTAGCTTATGGACTTTCAGGAGGAGGATTCTCCCTGCCAATATATGCAGTCGCCGTCCAGCCCGTGGTCATAAATTACTCCGCGAGCACATAGTTGCTAGACTTAGCTTCGTTCGAAGTTGTGCGACGTGGACTCAAGAGGACTGGGGTAGAGTATTACTCTTGGATGAAGGCAGAATATCACTATATGGTGAGGACCACGCCGGCGAGTACTGCGAAGGTAAGGGGTACGTTTCGCAGAAAGTATACTTACTTTGAAGAAATAACCCCTATTGGTAGAGGCTCAGTTATGTTTTGGGCAGCGATTAAAGTATTGGACCGTACGGAGTTAGTCTTCATAGAAAACGGCACTTTGAATGCACAACGGTACGTACAACCCGCATTAACGGTTCTTGGAAATAATTTGATTTTTGGGACAATAACGCTCGCGCTCACAGTTCTGGTGATGTGGAAGCGTATATTCAAGAGGTAGGGATTCGTCGTTTGGTTTGGCCAGCTCGAAGTCCCGACCTCAATCCCATAGAGTTCATTTGGGATGTTATAAAACGAAGAAGAGTAAGATCGGTGCAGCCCGCACCGCAAAACATCAGGGAGCTAAGGAATGTAATTGCTGCGCAATGCGAACGTATTCCACAAGAAACAATCAAAAATACTCGTAGCGTCGATACCATGCCCGGACGAATACAAGCTGTCAATTTAGTAAGTGGGGCCACACTCAATATTAAACTTTTTTATGTTTATGTTAAAAAAAACTATTTTAGCCTGCTTTTTAATTTAATGAACAGATACTCAAGTAGCTGTTTAGACTCTGGAATCACTTTTAATTAATATCATCGAAATGTAATGACGAAATTGACAGAAACTACTTTTTTTGCTTATTTATTTAAAGTATTATGATGATACAAGCTACTTAGAATTATGAAATAATCTGAAGATTCCAGTGAAACAGGTTATTTACCGAGGAGACCGTTTTTTTGCAAAAGAGTGTATTAAGTTACAGCAGTACTGGGCCTAACGTCATACCTTAAGTTTTGGTAGTCTGGATGTTTTTGTTATGGAACAGGAAGACAAACGACCACACGGTGATGGTTGGTAAGTGATCACCGCTGTCCACATTCTCTTCGAACGAGAAAGGGAATCACTGGAGCTTTTAGAAAAGTGTACGAGCTTTATTGAAGCTACCAATACCTACTCCCACAGTGAGATCTATTATTAAAAAGCGAATAAAAACTTTTAATTTTTAAAACCCTCTTAGCATGTTCCCCAATCAACATTAAGATTATTTTGGCTTCAAACTATTACTGTCGCCAAAAATTCTATACTGGATGGACAATGCCCTGCTTCCCCAAGGATGTGTGGTATCACCTATACTATGTCTTCTGCATATTATCAATGATATGTTGGATGCCTCCAACATGTATTGTTAAGCGTATGACATTACTGTAGATCCCGTTTATAGCGGCCATGCAGGTTGCTCGGGAAATCGTCTATCAGTGCCTGAGGAACTTGTTACCTTAACCTAACCTCTGAAATATTAAGTTTCTACATTAACCACTTAAGAAACCCAAGTTGTTGTATCACCGACTTGTTGTAAAACCGACAACATTCCCCTTAATTCAATAATCAAATAAGTCGATGAAACGAAAAAGCCACACTAAAAAGAGACAGACGCATGAATTCATAAGATTTAACGTGGGAGAAAAAGAGGTAGGAAGCATTATACAGTGTATTGGTACCAGGCGGTCATAGTTGAAGAAGAGACTGTCTAATGTATGTCGTGATGACCTTAATATATTTTGCGCAATGTGCACGACGTATTACTAAATAGACACCAGGGTCCAGGAGAATATATATATGGTAGATAGTAATGTCTTCCCTAGTGGTTGAAATCATGTGAAATCCTAGTAACATGTACCAGGACTTCATATGTGGTTTAGAGGTTTTACCATAATGCAGGTTTCACTTCTGACATGTGTACTTTGTACGCACGCAATTTTTTTGTTTTGGTTGTTGTCTTACCTGCGTCGCACGTTTCGTTTACAATCCTTTTCGGCACTGAGAGATATTGTTTGCAGCTGCTGTTAAAATTACTTCTAAGACAGAAGTAAAAGTCTTCTTGATAAATAGACCGCCTGCGTGATGGTATGGTCTTCATAATTTTTGAAGGTTTCACTTCTCACTCGTGTGAATTGCTCAATTTTTTTTGTCAAGCCTGTTAGTTATATATATTAAAATTAAATTTAATAATATTAAATAACAGTAATTTCACATTTTAAAAATTGAAACGTGGAACCACACTTTATAGTTTATATGGTTCTCACATTTTAAATTTATTGTTAATTAGTTTAATCATTGTCTTGCAATAAATATTAGACTAGTAATAATTCCATATTAAAAAATACTTTAATTATAACTAACTTACACACTTTGCATGCTGTACAGTAAGAAATATATTGGGGTCTGGTTGGGATTGATAAATAATGTGAGGTTTCCACAATAGTTGTTTATGTTTAAACTATTCACAGTTCTTCAGGCAATATTTAAATGTTCCATCTTGTATATTTCAGATCATGGCGTTCATTAGAAACAGTCCGAAAACGTCATTTAAGAGCTGGTACAACAGCCAGGTTGAAGAATCAGGGGACAGTTTCTCAAAGAGATTTGTCCCTTACCATTTTTGGCTTCATGGGGTTTGCCATGCTTAAGCCAGACGAATTTCAAATCACTCAATTGAAGGAGGGTGATCTGGACGCCTTTGTACATTTTTGGGGAGTTATTGGATCTATGCTGGGAATTAAAGACAGGTAAGTTTTTTCACAAACACTAACATTTTGATTTCAACCGTCCCTGACGTAGGTATAGGTACCTCCGTTTAGTTTTCGAATACAGCTTTTTCTTGTGTAAATCTTATAATATTTTTTTAGCTTTTCTCATTAAAATAAACTCAAGACAACCACAGCTGGTGCGGTTTCCGTATTTCCAATAATATCCACTTCTGAGTTTTGGTTAGAGCCGTTTTAACCAATTCTTAATGGGCATTAATTAATTATATTATTTTTAATTTAATTCACGGTTTGTATACAAATTGATAGACATAATATTTTGACCATATTTAGTCTTCGCTTTCGGTTCTGGATGGTCGTGTTTTTTTGACGATGGGTAACAATTCTAAAGTGGCATTACTGAATTTCCCTGCTGTTTAGTTGATTAGATTAAAACATTAAGCTGAAGATTATTTAACTACTCAATTTTGCATGTATACTATCAATTCATTCAACTCAAATTAGTACATAATATGTATTCGATTATTATAGAACCCAAATAAACGTTATAATAAATAGTATTTTATGTGATACCTAAAGAATTAAGAGTGACAACCCTAATGCTCTAATAAAGAGTGGAGAAGTATTATCCTGGAATAAACAATAATACTTCTTTAGCGATCCTATTTTATTTAATTTGTTTATTAATGACCTATGGACAAATATCCATCATTCAGAATGTTATTTATTTGCGGACGATTTAAAAATTGCCAGATGTGTGAATTCTATAAGCGACTCTGAAAAGCTTCAGGAGGATTTAAATAGATTAGCTTACTGGTGTAAATGTAACCTTATGGTATTAAATGCTGAGAAATGTTTTCATCTGAGATTTTCAAGAAAAAGGCTAAATAGCTGTAAAGATATAGTGTACAAAATAAGTGATACACCTCTTACGCAAGTTGAGCAGATTCGGGATCTTGGAGTGATTTTGGATAGCAACCTAAGATTTGACCAACACATAAATAACATTACTTCCAAGGCTTTTAAGATGCTTGGGTTTGTTCTGCGGAATACCAAGGAATTTAAAAATTCTGAAACAATGATTGTACTATATAATGCGCTGGTGAGAAGTTGCATTGAGTATTGTTCTGCTGTTTGGAACCCTTATTATAACAAATATATACAACGCGTTGAGAGTATCCAAAAAAAACTTCTAAAAATTATTAGCTTTCGCCTAAAAACGAGACATCTCAACAGCTATAGTAGCAGGCTAGCAAATTATAAAATGATATCCTTGGAGGATCGTAGGCAAATCCATGAACAGATATTTTTATATAAAATTATTAATGGGATGTTGGATTGACCGCAGCTATTGAGCAAGACAAATATTCACATGCCAACTAGAGCGCCTCAACTGGCAAAATATAAACCGTTTATACCTGATCGAGCAAACTCTAATCTCGGATTTAACTCCCCACTGAATAGGCTGTTGCGTCAATACAACACTATAATGTCAAACAAGCGATCTATAGATGTTTTTGGAGATACAGTAGCACAATTTAAGAGAAACCTGACACTCTGATTAATAAAATGTAATGACTTAATTTATACTTAATTAAAAACGGATTGACAAAATATATTGTACCTATATAGTATTTTAGTGATTATATTGAAGTGACTGTATTGTGGCTTGTAATGATTTGTGGAATAAATTTATCTTTTTATATTGTTTTAACATGTTAGCGTTATAGGACTTCAATTTACTTTTATATAATTAACAACTAAATTGTTTGTATGTTAATGTGCATGATGTGTTCACCTGTAATTGCAGGAACACGATTTTTGAAATTTATGATACAATCTTATGAATTGTCTTGTGTATTGTGTTGGTCGACCTTGAATAAATAAATAAATCCTGCTATCCTGGTCAAAAGAGAGTTTAATTTGAGGAGTAGGTACACCGAAAAGCTAGCTACGTGTGGCCTAAATATCTGTGATGCACCGCTGACTAAATCCAATTGCTGTTTTAGGTACAATATCTGCCGAAAAACGTACGAAGAAACGCATCAGATTTGCCAAGTTATTCTTGACAAAGTATATACCCCCTGTCTAACAAACGTGCCAGAGTACTTTGAACACAGCGCTCGAGCCATGACACTAGGTGCATCAGCATATTTCTCAAATATTGAAGCGAACTTTGTAATTTACAAAACTAAACATTTAGCAAATGTGCCCGGATATATTTACACCGAGGTTGACAGATTAGTTCTACTGAGAAAGTTGAAGAGGTTGCAGGGTGGTAGATCTGATGATTTAGGTAAGTAATGCATTGTGAGGTTAACATGATTAATACTCTTTAGACAATTTGTTATGTTTTTAAAGTGATCCCTTCTGGGATTAATTACACAAATAAAACTGCAAACAAAATTTTATGAACGATGCGGGACTCGAGTTGATGACCTGCTCAACCCCAATATTTGTATATTATGAAATTGACTTGAGATGTTGCTCTTGCGAATCTAAACAATTTGTAAAGCCATTACTTGAGAGTTGAACAAACCATACAAGATTTTATATCTAATCGATACGTCACTCGAACGGTTGGCTCAATAGGAATGAGCGCTCGCACGGAACGCGAGAGGTCGCGGGTTCGAGTCCCGCATAGTTAATAAAATTTTGTTTTCAGTTTTATTTGTGTCATACTTTTTAGATTGAGCTTAGTCTACCTCAATTGTACCCAAGTGTTTATTCAAATATTCTAAAGCGTTTTAGGAGCCCATCATCTTAAAAACTAAAATTACCTACCATTCAAAATAATAAAAATAAAAGTATTTGAAATGCTTGGCTGTAAGGCCTGATGTTCTATTCTAGCTCCATTATTACAATTTATTATAATAAGATATTTATATACTACATTCTCAGACATTTATGTGATAAATATACAATTAGTGGGTAACTCCTTTGTTCCGCCGCTTTATACTTATAAGTTACAGCGCTGTTTCGACGTCTAGTCTTCGGTTTATGTTCTAAAAATATATAATATTAGATGTTGACGCACAGCAATTTACAGCATTGATGAAAATTTAACTAAGTAATAAAATCATGTCATGAGAACACAAAAACACGCGCAACTGATTTCTACGTGACATGCCTAAGCCCTAAATACGTGTACCGAGACGCAATTCAACGAGCCGGTACGAGGACGCCGCGGGCGGGAGGTGGATGCCTCTCTTTCCTTCATACTGCATCCCATCGTTGCTCCGGCTAGTCACAGAGTTAGCTCACTGTATGAAATACCTGATTATTACATTGTGTTTATAAGATCTGGTTTTCCATGTGAGCGTTTGTAATCACCAATATAAAATAGCATCAGCACGGCAGCTGAAACAGCGTTATAGTATTATGTATGTAAACTGCACGTCGCAGACGCACAGTTTTTATATTGCAATAGGTACAAGCCTCCCATCGTGGACTATGGTGGCTGCAAGTTGATACCTATAAGGGTGTAGAAGATACGGGGGTTGAAACATGTGATATAAATGTTAAATGTGTGATAATCATTAATATTAACACTGTGCAAGAAAATTCTAGAATGATCTAAAGATTTCTAGAATTATTTGGAATCTTTTCAAATGTAAGCCTTATTCTCATCAAATGAAAATGTTTTAGAAAGTTTTAGGATGATCTCGAATTTTTTTATATGAAAATATTGTGAAGTTGTAATAGATTATTAACATTAACAAATAACTATACAATCAAAAGTGACTCAGAGAAGCGGTTATAAAAGGTTTACATATATACAGACGTACGAACACCATCGCGCGAATAGTCAGGGAAGCATAAAAATCTGACGAAAACTCGATTTTCAAATAACGGGGAAAAACCAATAAAACTCCCAATTTTTTAAAATTGTCAAGCGGGAAGTTAACAAACAACTGAACGCGGTTTACATCGAATTTGATGTTTGGCTTACTTTTACATTATTTTGACATTTTGCTCAAAAAATAATAAAAATGCTAATAAAATATTGTTCGTTGCAGGTGTCGATGCAAATGAGTTAGTTCAAAAATGTGGCCTAATATCTAAACAGAACAATTCGTATCGTCTGTTTATGAAAGACTTCGCAACTGTGGAGAACTCGCCTGCCTACAAACAATTACCGTTGATATCAAAATTCCACCTGGCATTTATCCAAATGGCTTTGGCGTTTTATTCCACTTTCATTGGGAGAGCTTTAATCAACTGTTATTATAAAGTTCTCCTTTTTTTGGCTGAATATTTGCCAACTATAGCAATGTGGAGATACGGTTTATCAAACGCTTTTGTAAATATCTTTAAAGAAACGCCCAAGGATGACACACCTCTAAAGCTGAATTCGGACTTCTATAAACATAAAGATGAATCTTGTTACCAGGCTATGCCAGTGTCTTTGAGCAAATGATTTACGAGAAATGACGATGTACCTACTCAGATATTTATTAGATACAATTAATAACTCCAGTTAGTACTAATAGATATTGGCGTGGCAATAAAATACCTTGTAAAAAGTAGTTACTTAATAAGTCTACCTCAATTACACAGCGCGACGACAATATGAGTAACCAAAACTGTGAAATACCTAACCTAGTACCTACGTACACAAAGAGTACAAGGTACATATAATATATTTTGAGTATCTTTTATTTATTTTAAATTTAATAAGCACACTTTAAACTTATTGATATATCTTGCCGAATTTTAGCAGTTTCTTGGTTGCTTATTGATAATCTTCCAAAACTACATTTCGCATAATGATCTTTTATGTAATCCGGAATTTCGGATTTATAATTCTTAAAGACAAAAAGAACATTGACCATTTCCCAGGACCGGGTGTTATCAAGCCGAAATAAGTGAGTAATTAGTATACTTACGTTTGTGGTTCTTGGTTTAACTAGGTTTCATATTCATCACAAAGAAAAAAATCGGGAATACGTTATTTGTTAAGTACAGTGTTAACTCTATACAGCTTACACAAGGGACTATCGAGAGGTGTGTTAAATGGCTAAGAAAAAATAATCTATTTATCTATATCCATCTTATTCAATACTACTATACACGGTGAACCTTTATGGGTATACTATGCTTTGAACCCGACATTCCTTAGGTCTGTATAACTGTGTAAATTAATACTTATAATTATTTGTAAGCAAAATTTTTTACTATTCTAATTTCTATATGTACCTACTACTATATAACTCTGTATTTACTATTTTGTGATTTTTTTATATAAACTGACAACAATTCTATCATTTTTTGTCTATCTGATTTTCTTTATGTCCTTTTATATCGGCGTGCACGATCATCATGAAAATTGGTGTGTAGTTAAATCACGTGAATGACTAATTGATAGGTTATTATATAGTAATGAACGATGATTATATTCGTCCACTTAAAATTGTACTTAATTGTGAATTATAATCTATCATATCTATGTCCTGGAAAATAAACAATTTAAGATCCACTCACACCAAATCTTCGATCTTTAATTTTGTCTGTCTGTCCTTTTATAACTTAAGAACAGCTTGATGAGATATATTTAGCTATGATCAGAAGTAAGTTAGATTATGGAAGTTTTCTTTTTGATAGTCGTGTTAATGTTTATAAGTTAGATGAAATACAAAATCAATCAATGAGAATTATTATTGGTTTTATCCAGAAAACCTACCCCCATACATGTTATGGAAAGTGAGCTTAGCCTACCACCACTACATTTGAGAGGGAAATAAGGAAGGAAAAACGCTTACTGTGTTATTAAACGCGAAGTAAAGTTATTCGAAATTTAAAACTCATTACCCATGTCGTATCGTCCCGGAAACACCGCACAAGGAATCTCATTCCACAGCTTTGTAGTACGTGGAAGAAAACTCCTTGACAACCGCACTGTGGAGGACTTCCACACATCCAGATGGTGGGGATGATATCCTAACTTGTGGCGTGTCGTGCGAAGGTGGAATTGAGCTGCAGTAATCAGGTTAAACAGCTTTTCGGAACACTCCCCGTGATAAATGCGATAAAAGACACACAATGAAGCGACGTCTCTACTCTCTACGCAACGCCAAGTGATCCGGCCGTTCACACAGCACTGGGTCCTCGACAATTCGAGCTGCTCTGCTTTGCACGCGGTCAAACGAATCGAGCTGATACTTTGGTGCGCCAGACCAGAGATGACAGGAATACTCCATGTGTGGCCGAACCTGCGCTTTGTACAGCGCTAGAATGTAGGCCAGCTTGAAGTATTGCCGTGCTCTTCTAATGACGCCCAGCTTCATTGAAGCCAAATTTCGCTCTTCTAGATCTCAGGGTAAGAATAATATGATATTGTATCGATAATTCAAAACCACCTAGCGACTAACGGTAGGCCAGCAGCCGGCATAAATACCTGCTGGATAATAAAATGTCAAATATATTATATTGTTATGGGGCAGTGCGGCCGATATTAATACTATCTTTGTGCTGCAGAAGAGGGCTATTCACGCGATTTATAACCTAGGTCCTAAAGAATTTTCTAGAAACTGTGACATTCATAATGTTAACACGAGGAACAAACATAAACTTGTTATGCCTACTACTCGGTTGGGTCGAGTTAGTAAGTCTTTTGTTGGGCGATGTATATGCTTCTACAATATGATCCCAGAAAATGTACAAAACAAATGTGTTACGAAATTTAAAAGTATTGTTAAAAAACGTTTGTGTGGGAAAGGTTATTATAGCCTAAACGATTTTCTTAATGACACCACGGACTGGGATTAAAGCGAACACCCTCAGGCTCTTTTATTATAAATGTTTATTGTACGATATTACATTGTAATCCATATTTTATATAAAAAAAAAGCCCGCTGAGTTTCTTGCGCCTATTCTTCTCAGGTCTGAGGCAGTCTCTTTTGAATGGGTGGTAGATTTTGACGTTCAATAAGTGATTATAAATCCTATTTTGAATAAAAATATTTGAATTTGAATTCAAACAATGAAGCGTAGATACACCACAAACTTAGAATACCTGTGTGAAAGTGAGGTAACTATCTTTACATAAAAACCTTGGTGTGAGAAAGAGACGGAATAGAAGAAGACCATGATACCGTTTTGAAACAATTTAGTGTCCATTAGTCTCCTGTCAAATTGGACCGCGTTTTAATTTTAGAGTTTTTATCTTTATTGTTCTGTGTTTTAACAGATATTATTTAAAATATAATAATGTCGTTTTCTGTATTAGATTGTGTTGATACATATAGCAACAATCCAACTAAAGAAACATTTCACAGGTAAATACCAATTCTTCAATAAGTACTACTTTCTAGATGTTTGTTTTCGTAGAACATACCTATGCACTAAAATACTAAATATTACATTTTATATACACGGTAAAAACTCTATTTTATAAAGATTATATTAACTAAATAAAATATTGTATACATGAATATGACGCCGTTTATTAATACTTCTCATCATCATCTAAAAGTAAAATACTACACACTTCACTCACTAACACATCTGTAAAACTAGCACACATGAACATTTTAAATTTAGTCACGCAGTAATGAGGAGTGTTTGTCTATTATGCTAGTATACTAAGTTTATGAGATACACAGATACAGTTCTTATATTAATTTCGGCAATTTATTATTGTTTCACAGACACTGCCAATAATGACGTATAGATATCTGACCGATATCTAGAATCTTCTAGGATGGATGTGACGCTACATAGTGCCAATCAAGTCAATCATCGTATGGACAACAACAAACACACCAAACCAAACAAGGTCAAGTAATTTTCATGATTACTACTACCACTACGTTACCAGACAAAACTGGTGGCTTTAGATGGAGTTCATACTATTCTAGTTTGTTGGAGACAGATAGCTGAATAACACTATAGAGTATAGATGATAAAAGTTTCAAATACAATACAGCTATACATACCTACCTACCATCTGATTAATAATTTGTTTTATTTATACTTACCATTAAATGAATCTTTGTTTCAAAAGTATAGAACAGGGCACAAGCAATACTTACACTTGTCTTTTTATTACGACTATTTTTAAATTTTACATTGCCCCGAAAATAACATTTTAGTTACGACACGCCTTGCTGTCGATATCGGTTTCCCGGGGTCGACATAAACGAAAACTAATTTTGGCCGTCGACACCTACTTTTTCTTATTTCAAACTCTCAAGATCCTGTATAAGTTGTGTTACGTGTACCAATGACGTGTTATTTGTAATATTTTTGTAGGAAAAAACCTAATCGCCGCTCTTCTATAACACCTCCCTTAAAGCCTAGTATCGCAATACTGGGTCTCGAAATCTCGAGCGATTGCCAATTCCGCGGTCATCTGGAGGGTAAAGCCAAATTGGCTCGAAGAAGCTGGGCGTCATAAATATAGCACGGCCATACTTTAAGCCCGTCCACATTCTAGCGCTTAACAAAGTGCAGGTCCGGCCACATATGTCGCGTACGGTCTGAAGGGCGCCGTAGCTAGTGAAATTACTGGGCAAATGAGACTTAACGTCTTAGTCTCAAGGTGACGAGCGCAATTGTGGTGCCGCTCAGAATTTTTGAGTTTTTCAAGAATCCTGAGCGGCACTTTCAGCCAATGCGTTTTCAAGGAACTTTCTTCCACATACAACTTCCTTAAAGGCTGACAACGCTCCTGTGATTCCTCTGGTGTTGCAAGAGAATATGTGCGGTGGTGTTCACTTTACACCAGGTGACCTGTACACTCTGTCCTCCGTTTCCATAAAAAAGTGAAAGTGTAAAGAATCCCTGTAACAGAGCGTCTAAAATTCACAAATCAAAAAGGTACTTATAACTATTTTTATATGAAATTGAACATGAGCTGTGAAAACGTATGATTCAATGGGACTGAATAGTAAGAATAAGACAAAATTGAGTTACTGATTTAATCATCACCATTTCCATCATCTTCGTCAGGCTCATCAAAGTCTCTCACTTTAACATCAGCATCTTCCCCATACTGAATAATATTATCTATGGTAATTAGAATATTCTCTATACTTTCTTCATCCTTTATGTTCAATGGGTAGAATCTTACAAGGCTAAAGTTTTCAATAACGTCACCAATTGCTTCTGTTAATTTTCTGTATTTTTCATGCCACCTTGATTGCACATTTCGCATATCCGATAATAAAATGTGAGGATCGGGATCTAAGTAACTAAACAATGAAACAATATAATATTAGTTAAAATTGTACAAAATAACTTCATAAAATAATTCAGTATACAGTATGGAAACAGCTTATATGAAATAAATGTAGATACATACTTGTTAGCATATTCGCTGACGATACACCAAAAATTAACGAAATCCGTGCAGTGGTTTTGTCAAAAAGTAGGCTTTTCATTTTGAACAAATTTAAACGTCCTGTAAGATTCGTGTTACTGGGTCAATGATTCAATGAACTTTTCAATATAGGCGGCGTTGCGCTTTGCCTAGCTGCCTTTGAATTGCGCCGCCCGCGGCCGTCAAAGAGATACACGTGCCGGCGGTATCTCTTTGACTGCGGCGCTATTCAAAGGCAAGGTCGTCGTCCGGCGTAGGGAAGGACATCTTCTATCGATAATTAGCTTTGTTAATCGATAAATACATAATAAGCTGTTTATTTGAGATTGTTCTGTAATGATTATTGTAAAAATACTACATCTACCTAGGTATTTAAAACTAAGCAGCTTCAGATTTTTTATTTTTTATAAATGATGAAGTAGTTTAGAGATAATGATCGTGAATAAACAATAATTTGAAAGCAACCTATCAAAAATCGTACCAACTAACTTTTTTTAATTTTTTTTTTATGAAAATAAGGGACGAGACGAGCAGGACGCACAGCTGATGGTAATGAATACGCCCTGCACATTACAATGCAGTGCCGCTCAGGCTTGAAAAACCCCAAAAATTCTGAGCGGCACTACAACTGCGCTCGTCACCTTAAGATTAGGTCTCATTTGCCCAGTAATTTCACTAGCTACAGCGCCCTTCAGACCGAAACACAGTAATGCTAACACATTACTGTTTCACGGCAGAAATAGGCGCCGTTGTGGTATCCATAATCTAGCCGGCATCTTGTGCAAAGGAGCCTCCTATTTGTTCGCTGCTCAGGAAATCACTCAGAAAACAGTGGTTTCGTAGGTAACTACAAAAATAAACTATTTTTTTACAAAGCTTAATATCCATTTATTAATTGTTAAAAATATTAAAACATTGGAATAACGCAAAACTACTAGTTTTTAATGCCTTTTTAGATGGTTGGTTAGTAATTGTAAATAAAGTATCGATAAACTAGAATTGTGGGGTATGCCCACAATTCTAGTTTATCAATACTTTACGCCTTTATTTATTTTCGCCATTTCATTTAAGTATTTGTAATTTGTTATTCAGTTTAACGCGAGCTTTCGGAATGTGCGTACGATGTCTGGAGTGTCCAAGCGAGTGCTTTACGCAGCCCGCGATTGTTTCAAGTTTTTGTTGAAAAAGTTAAAGTTGTATTTATTCATTTAACTTTCTTAAAGTTCAAGTGAAATGTTTCAATCAAATTTCATTTCTTCGTTAATAATTATGTTATTGTTGAGAGCTTGTTTACGAGAAGAGAAGTAACAGCCAATTCGCCGCCGTGAGCTACGTTGTCGCTCCTCGGGGTCAAAGTACGTAGTCTAAACAGACAGTTTTCTTTTTTCTAATTCAATTTTGATAATTAGATTCTTTGAAAATTTATTTTTCATAATTTAGGGATTTTAATTTAATTATTAATTTTACTATACTTCTGTGGACCAGTATTACTTGTATTTTCATTTATTTCATATAAACTGTTTCCATACTGTATAAGTAAAGTAAAAATAATATCATAATGTACAATAAGTACATAATGACATATTATTTTACTTAGGTACCTAAAAATATTCTTATAAAATGGTCACAAACATTGAATTACATAATTATCAATACTTTTATTTGTTTTATTGAACTCCATAGTAAATACCTAGAGATTGTCGCTTAAATAAAATAGGCAACCAGGGATGCAATGTGTATGTAGAAAAATATCACACCACCACATTGACCCAATACTAATAGCACTCCAGCTTTCGGCGAGAGGTCATTTCCAGGAGTGGTCAAAGCAAGGTTGTGACCAGCAACCTATAGGCCTGCAACCCCAAGGAGGATGGGATTAAGAGTTTCATACCTTGCAGTACCACAACAGCGTCAGTGGCCGCATGTGCATCATCCAGCGAAAAACTAATCAGCCTCCATAGATAGGATGTAAAAAATACTGCATCTCATTCCTCTCTCCTGTCCTATAGTGCCCGTGCTGAGCAGGTAAGTCTTAAGATGGTAGTAACCACAAGTGCACAATTATTTTGCCATAGAAATAGTATAATATCAGTACTCCCTGGATGAACATAGTTCCGCTGCTACTACTATAATAAGTGACCCGTAGATCTATATTAAAACTAGACATTATTAATCAGTGTGAAATTAATGTGCAAGCACTTACTGATCTAACTGTTTTCTTGCCGATTTACTGAGAAGATCCATTTTTGTTAAGATATTCACATGTGGCAGTTCTAAATTTACCATTACACTCAGAGCTGCCATTGTGCCTGTAATGAGGAATGTGCAGCTTAAAACAAGCAAACAAACTCAGACTAGAATATCAAATAAAATTATTTTAGCTAAAAGTTTAATTATCTGTTACTTAAGCTATCTGAAATTCCTCAAAATTAATGTGTTTCTCAATAAACTTTGCCCCACACAGGCACTTTTTGAAATTATCTGCCCAAACCATGTATTCTGTATTCCCGAACCAGACCAATTTAGGGACTCCAAAGGCCAGTAAAACATCTCTTGATCTCCATATAGTGGATGTCCATGGTTGCTGGTTTTAACAATCCATGATAAAATTGCCACCTTTAATAAAAATACTTAATGCTATTTTTACCTGATAAGAATTTTGCACCATCTACCATGAATTGTGAATCGATCATAAAAACCACACATATCCTAAAATTCCATTTCTCAAGTGTGTTTACAAGTTTTTTTATAACTGATAAATGTGTGTAAAGCTCAATCTGGCCTGGACAGTCAAATAATATGTAATCATCATCAACATCTCCAAGTTGCTCCTCTAACCATTCACAGTTTTCAAGTAAAGTCCTGAAATTAATTAGTCTGATTATCAAGTATCTTAAGGATGTTAACCTATCCTGCAAATCAGTATTCTTAATAAAAAAATCCTTTTTATGTGAGCTACTTTTTTATAGATTTACAAAAGATTCTGATCAATACATAAAAATTTATAAGATTGAACCACAAGAATATGTAAAACTAGTGACAGTTTTCTTATAATTTCTACTCATGCTTTCTCATGTTGAAAGTAGATCTGCATGTACATACAAGCCAATATAAATTAATCATGATAAATATTCTATGACTTCAGCAGGGACATACTGTGCACATTGTCAACTGCTGACAGCATGTGGTTCTTAACACATTATCATTTATAGCACCTGTAGACCTGCTTAAATTTGGATGTGACTCTCAACATCAAATTGAGACCTTGTTAATGAACACGATGAAGATACCTGGGCATGAGCCATAAAATTATGCTCTATCTTTTACTATGCATGGAGAATTGTTCGGCAAATTTAACATAAATATATTTGACATTAATAACACAACAAATAAGAGAGCTCTTAGGAAAAATGTTGGTATGTGTGATAGAAACCAGGAAAGTCAGTACTGTGGATAATGGAGGTCTGTGTGGCATGATTGATTGTATTTATCATTATAATATATATAATATAGTGGGCTCTTAAATTTCTTCACTCAGATACTTAAGATGGTCCATAGTGTCCAAAAATCAGACCTAACCATACTTATACCATACAATAGAACACCATTAGGAATTATGTATGTTAGGAACACAATAAAATATTTAGAATATATTATTACAGATTAAATAATGAAACATTATTAATTGTTATAATTTATATCTCCTACAGGTACATGTTTTTGTGGAAAAAGATAGGCACCAATGGTTTTTTTTTGATTATTGTATTTGTTTTTATATGTATACTTACTCCATACAAAATACAAGTCCTCCATTAGGCCCAAAATGGAGATCTTCATCCTCCATTGCATCATCAAGATGTATTAACTCCCGAATGTCCACCAGAGGCTCATAATCAAAATGTTCTGCAGCTGGATCTAAATTAACAACCTCTAAAATTCTATTTGAATCACTTGCATGTTTTACCATAGTTGAGCAATAAGTTGACTGGAATTACATTTAATTATAATTAGGTTGTACATTAACACAGCTTATTCAATGAAACTAAATATGCATAATATTTTTTCAGATTGTTGTTATTGAAATCCGACAAAATAAAACAATAGTCTGTATATACATAGAATAGTTATATAGAAAAATAATAAATACTTGCTTTTCCACTGCCAGCCGGTCCAACAACTAATTGAGCATACCGCATTGTTAAAACTTATTTATATAAATTAATATTTAAAGTTACGTGTATTCTCGAACTGAAATAAAATATTACATGTATCGAATACCAAAAGATTCTAGATTCCGTTTTTCAAATTCATTTTATGTAAATTAAAACATTACTTTCATAGTACAACAAATAAAAACACACCAGACTGTGACCTTGCCACAGAGCACTTTTCTTTTACTCTAACGAGGACCTTGCACTCAAAGACAGCCTTCTCAAGTAAAAAGTGTATTTAACTATGGTCTGGAAAAAGGGCGGGAAACTTAAGATCGGTCGCACGTAATTTTGTTAATTTTTCATTTTATTTTTAAATTTCATGTAAATATTTTGATATTTTGATCAGATAAGTTGTAGATTGTATATATTTTAGTAGTTAGTTTTTATTAAAGTGTTAATTTGTGTAAATTTCATCCTATTGGTAAGTCTTCTTTTCTTCACTTTTCTATTATATGATGGACCCCCCGGATGATCCTGGGGGGACAGCCCCTGATATTGGCATGTAGTGACAATTTCTCATAATGACGAAGGTAGCACGATGGATACAGATGGTTCTGTGTCTCAGACATCTAGTGGCCGTAAAAGAGTATCAGCTCGACCCAGAATATGCAGACACTGTAATAAAAGACGACGAAAACACCGTGGTGATAAGAAAGATATTAAGGAAAGTGATTGCAAATGTGTAGACATTAGTGATAAACAAATTCTTTCCAAAGTCGATTCCTGCAATAATTCTTCTATAGTAGTAGAGAACATTCAAACAAATAACACAGACACTCCACAACAACCACAGCCACCTGTTGCAAGGCTGTTATATAACTCATTAGATGCTGCTCCTTTTGTTGTACACATTCAGAAACAGTATTCATCTCCCGATGATAATGTTACTTTACATCCAGTTACATTTGGTCGTTTTCTCAAAAGAAATTCTATTAAAAATATTGTGAATGGAAGTTTAAAAAGGATAGGCCGGAATAGGTTATCTATTTCTTTTTCTAAGTACCAAGATGCAAATGACTTTGTTGAAAACAAAAATTTAGAAAATGAAAAATATAAGGCTTTTATTCCATCATTTTCTGTGAGTAGAATAGGAATAGTCAGAGGAGTACCAGCTGAGTGGTCTGAAGAGGAAATAAAAGATAATGTTTCTGTTCCTATTGGCTGTGGCCCAATCATAAAAATTAGGAGAATAAAACGAAAGATGATGATTGATGGACAAAACCATCTTAAATGTACTGAGTCTGTGGTATTTACTTTTGATGGACAGTTTTTGCCTAAACGAGTATATATGTGCTACACTTCTCTTACTGTAGACTTGTATATATATCCTACTATTCAATGCTACAATTGTTGTCGGTTTGGTCATGTGAAATCTCAATGCAGATCTAAACCAAGATGTTTTAGATGTGGTCAAGGACATAGTGGTGATAACTGCTCTGTTCAAGATGATTTTATATCTTGTTGTTTATGTAAAGGTTCCCATATTGCAACTGATAAAAAATGTTTAGAATATGAAAGACAAAGAGCTATAAAGGAATCAATGGCTAAAAACTGTATTTCCTATTCAGAAGCTTCAAAGATACATCCAACTGTCTCTCGAATTTCATATGCAGATACATTACTCTCATCACCTAACATCACTCCTAATACTTTTCCAACCCAGCATCAACATTCAACACATAAAGCTATAAACAATACTTCATATAAAAAAACTGTTTTTGTTAAACCAAAGCCTCCACCTACACTTAGCAAAGGATATGACAAATCTGCTCACCAAGAAATTTTAAGGGATTTTAATATTCCCCAACCCTCTAATGGATGTGCATTAATTAACAAAGTAAATGAAAATCCTTTGGAATCCTCAGTAATTGATTTAATTATTTCTCTTATAAAATCTCTTAGTCAATCGAATGAATTTTCACCGTCCAACGCTGCCTTATTAGTTTCTGCAATTACTCAAATTTATAAACCAAATAATGGACAAAGTTCTTCAATGGAATTGTCAAAGCATCACTCCTAAAAAAAGTGATCTTATTTATTTATTAAATAAATATAAACCTTATATCTGTGTTCTTGAAGAGACATGGTTGAAACCAGGATCTTTATTTAAGATTCGAGGTTATTCATGTCTCAGAGAAGATCGTGTGGATGGGCATGGCGGAGTAGCCATGCTTGTGAAACACCCTCTTTCCTTTTCTCTCTTCTCTATTCCTTCTCACAGTAATGATTTTTCTATTATTGCTGCTTTAGTTGAAAATATCTGTTATGTATCTATTTATATACCTCATCCTTCTTCTACAATCTTAAATGAAATCAAAGATATTATTTCCATTCTTCCGAAGCCTTTTATGATCCTTGGTGATTTTAACTGTCGCCATGAATCCTGGGGTTACTTATCTTCTAATAGTTATGGTAACACATTAATAGATATATTTGATTCAGTGAACTTGTGTATATTAAAAGATGGTCGTCCTACACGACGTTCTCATCCTGAAGAGGGCCCAAGTGCTCCAGATTTAACAGTCACTACACCTAATCTTGCTTCTTCTTTGTCCTGGGATCCATTACGATCTACTTTTGGTAGTGATCACTTCCCACTATTATTATCATTTCCAACCTGCAATAATAACAATAAAGTATTACATAAAACTTATTCTCCTCGTTTAAAATATAAGCTTAATGATGTTGATTGGGATTTATATAAAGATCTAATAAAAAACAAAATTATTACACTTCCAAAAATTAATCCAGGTACAGAATCTCAGTGTGCAGATTCTTTAGCAACAATCTTTATTGAGGTTGCCAATGAGATATTTCCAAGTAAAAATAGCTCTTTGGGTTTTATTCCTTCTCCTCCTTGGTGGGATAACGAATGTACTGAGGCAGTAAAGAGAAGAAAATATGCTGAAATAACATACTGTCAATGCTCCACTGATGAGAATTTTGAAATTCTTACAAAGAGTATGTCAGAAACTTCAAAATTTCTAAAGAAAAAGAAATTTGATGGCTGGAAAAATTTCTGGTATTCAATATCACCTGATGTCAAACCAGCTCTTGTATGGCAAAATATAAGAAGGTTTAGATCTGCATACAAAGATTCATCTCCAAAATCAATCCCTTTTCATTAAGTTAATAGCTTTTTAAATAAATTGGCTCCACCTGTCGTTCCTGAAGACTTAATAATTGGTTACCCTGTAATAAATATAAATAATGATAACTGTTTTGGTTTAAACAGTATATTTTCTCTCACTGAACTAAAAGGTGTATTGTCTCATGTTAAGGATTCTGCTCCTGGACTGGACGGTATTCCGTATTCCTTTATCTCTAATTTAGATGATGATGCTTTATTTTATTATTTATCTCTTATAAATTCCATAGTGACATCTGGTAACATCCCCTCCACGTGGAAACGTCAAGAAATAATTCCCGTACTGAAACCTAATAGGTGTTCTGCAGACCATTCTGCCTATCGCCCAATCGCACTTTCTTCTGTTTTGATGAAAATTACAGAACATCTTATAAAAAATCGTTTAGAATGGTTTGTTGAGCATAACGGTCTATTATGTGAATCCCAATTCGGTTTCAGACGTGGGAAAAGTACTATTGATAGCTTAAGTATATTCATTTCTAATATTCAATTATCATTTTCAAATAATAAATCAGTAATAGCTGCGTTCTTAGATATAAATTGTGCCTATGATAATGTCGTAATAAGTATTTTAAAGAGTAAGCTTTTACAACTTAATATACCTCTGCTATTAACAAATTTTATCATAAACATGCTTTCCGAAAGATACATAATCCTGAAACTAGATGACAGGAAGTCAATTACTGGACTTGTTTCAAAGGGCCTCCCCCAGGGATCAGTACTTAGCCCAATATTGTATAATATTTATACACACGATTTAAAATCATCACTTAATTGTGTAAATGTTCTTCAGTATGCTGATGATCTATTAATTTACTGTCGTGATATTTCTATTGAAAAAGCTAGTTCTTCTATAACACAACCGCTGATAAATTTAAAAACTTGGTTGGACTTAAATGGCCTTGATCTATCACCTGAAAAAAGTACAATAGTTTTATTCACGAGATCAAGAACTCCTCCTCCTATTTCTATATTTTATGAGGGTTATCAGATTCCAGTTAAAGATAATGTTAAGTTTTTGGGAATTGTCTTAGATTCGAAACTAACTGGTATCCCACATTGTGATTACCTAAATGCTAAATGTGAGCGTACTCTTAATATTTTAAGATGTCTGTCAGGTGTTTGGTGGGGTGCGCACCCTTTTTGCATGAAATTGTTATATAATGCTCTTATAAGAAGTATATTAGATTATGGTACATTCTTGCTGGAGCCTGGTAGTGTTAAGGCATTTAAAAAACTAGATCTCATACAGTCCAAAGCTTTACGAGTAGTTTCTGGTGCTATGCGGTCAAGTCCTATCAATGCTCTTCAAGTAGAATGTGGTGATCCTCCACTACATCTACGTCGTCAATATTTAGCAGACAAAATTATATTCCGATCTTTTCAGTTTCTTAACCACTCTCTTTATAACAAACTTCAGAAACTTTCTCATTATATAGATTCATCTGCATATTGGTCAAATAAAAAACCACCTTGTCTAATCAATAGTTTTAAGAAATTTATCAACATAAAAGCTCCTATTCATCGATCCATTAATTATCCTCTTTTCAGTACTAGCTTTGAAGCAATAATGTTGCTTCCAGAAATTAATTTTAACTCAGATTTAAATAAGCACGATATTAGTACAAATTTTTCGTTTAATCTTCTTAAAAATACTGTTTGGGTTGATTACCATCATATTTACACAGACGCGTTTAAACATTCCTCCTCGGATCCCGTTGGTGTAGGTGTCTATCACGCTCAATTTAAAATATCACAGAAAATTAAACTACCTCCGGAAACATCGGTGTTTACTGGGGAATGTTATGGTATTTTTAAGGCTATTGAATATATTATTCTATTTAAACTTCCAAAAACAATAATTTTCTCTGATTCAAAAAGTGCCTTACAGTCTCTCAATAGGTTCCCATTTAAATCAAAAAACATTTCTTCTGTTGTCATAGAATTAAGAAATCTATTAAATAAATGCAATCACTTTGGTCTTTCTGTGTTGTTTGTATGGATCCCCAGCCATAGCGACATTCCTGGTAATATAAAAGCATACCAACTAGCTAATGAAGCCGTGGTCGATGGCGACATTTTCCCTTATAAAGTTTTTTGCCAGGATCTAGGTGCTCTTCCTATAGTTCACCTTCAGGATTGTTGGAATAGGCTTCGGACTGAAACTGGTCAATCAAAAGGCAGGAAATATTTTAACCTTCAGCCACTTATTTCATTTAAACCATGGTTTTTCCGTGCCAAATGCAATAAGTTAGTATGTTCTTCTATCATAAGAATGCGTTTGGGTCATGTTTGCACTCCTGTTCATCTTAATAGATTAGGCATTGTATCTACTGACATGTGTGAATGTGAATCCGATAAATGTGATCTAGATCACATTTTCTTTTCTTGTTCTCTATACGACCGCTCCTCATTCCTGAATGATCTATTTTCTTTTCATGTTCTCTATACGACCGCTCCTCATTCCTGAATGATCTAATATCTCTTAATGTTCCTTTTCCTACCTGTATATCCTGTCTAATTATGTATCCATGTAAATTTTATAAAATATTGTCATCTTTCATTCTTCAGAATCATATTAAAGTTTAAATATTTGTAATGTTGTGTAAGTAGCAAGTATATATGTATATTTATGAAATTTTTAATATCCGTTTCAATCCTCTTTCTACATATCTGATCCTTTCCCGTGTTCCGTATCCTTTTTTAACTTAGTTTCCCAATCTTTTAATTTACGTTATTGGCAAAAAGTAAACGCTATTGCCAAAAGAAGAAAAAAAAAAAAAAAAAAACTATGGTCTGTGGATATTGGACAGCCTGGCGCAACTCTCTATATACTCGAATATGTATGATATTGCACTAAAAATAATGGCGGCAAACGCTGTCTCGCTCTAACATATATTCGACTCTGTGGTTTGTTTTGGTTTGAGTGTCATGTGACATATCATTCATTCAAAATTAAAGTGACTGTTTGCTACGAATTTTCGATTTCTTTTACTTATATATATTATTCAGGGTAATGTGCTTAATTATTTAAAGAATAAATTCGTTATTTATTATTGTGTAAGACTTTCTAAGCTATACCATGTAATAGAAAATTGTGTAAAATATGTATGATTTATAAGTTCATCTCTAAATATAAGGTCTAATCGAAATCCAAGATGGCGCTTATAAAATTGGCAACTTTTCTTCATGGGTGTCATTTTCATGGTTTTCGGGGTCAACAATAACGAATATCGGGTCAAAATCGAAATCCAAGATGGCGCCTATGAATTTTACCAACTTCTCTTCATGGGTGTTATTTTCATGATAATCGGGGTCAACAATAACGAATATCGGGTCTATATCGAAATCCAAGATGGCGCCTATGCAAATTACCAACTTCTCTTCATGGGTGTCATTTTCATGGTTTTCGGGGTCAACAATAACGAATATCGGGTCAAAATAGAAATCCAAGATGGCGCCGATGAAATTTACCAACTACTCTTCTTGGGTGTCATTTTCATGGTTATCGGGGTCAACAATAACGAATATCGGGTCATAATCGAAATCCAAGATGGCGCCGATGAAATTTACTAACATCTCTTCATGGGTGTCATTTTCTTGGTTTTCGGGGTCAACAATAACGAATATCGGCTCAAAATCGAAATCCAAAATGGCGCCGATGAAATTTACCAACTTCTCTTCATGGGTGTCATTTTCATGGTTTTCGGGGTCAACAATAACGAATATCGGGTCAAAATCGAAATCCAAGATGGCGCCGATGAAATTTACTAACATCTCTTCATGGGTGTCATTTTTTTGGTTTTCGGGGTCAACAATAACGAATATCGGGTCAAAATCGAAATCCAAGATGGCGCCGATGAAATTTACCAACTTCTCTTCATGGGTGTCATTTTCATGGTTTTCGGGGTCAACAATAACGAATATCGGGTCAAAATCGAAATCCAAGATGGTGCCTGTGAAATTTACCAACTTCTCTTCATGGGTGTTATTTTCATGATAATCGGGGTCAACAATAACGAATATCGGGCCTAAATCGAAATCCAAGATGGCGCCTATGCAAATTACCAACTTCTCTTCTTGGGTGTCATTTTCATGGTTTTCGGGGTCAACAATAACGAATATCGGGTCATAATCGAAATCCAAGATGGCGCCGATGAAATTTACTAACATCTCTTCATGGGTGTCATTTTCTTGGTTTTCGGGGTCAACAATAACGAATATCGGGTCAAAATCGAAATCCAAGATGGCGCCGATGAAATTTACCAACTTCTCTTCATGGGTGTCATTTTCATGGTTTTCGGGGTCAACAATAACGAATATCGGGTCAAAATCGAAATCCTAGATGGCGCCGATGAAATTTACTAACATCTCTTCATGGGTGTCATTTTCTTGGTTTTCGGGGTCAACAATAACGAATATCGGGTCAAAATCGAAATCCAAGATGGCGCCTGTAAAATTTACCAACTTCTCTTCATGGGTGTCATTTTCATGTTTTTTTAATAATATTAATTAGTAATTAAATACTTTATTTGGTTCAAAAATACAGAAATCTTATTACTAATAATAATATTATGGACATTACAGAACCAAAATGGTGTCTAGTCAGCATTATGTTGGGAATTTTACTTCTCAACGCTGGTATTCTCTAGACACCGAGACACAGACTTTGAGAATTAAATATTTAAATATTTATTATCCCTCAGTCTACTGCTACCATAAACATTGGTAATATAATTTTTGTATATATATATATATATATATATATATATATATACAAAAAATAAAATTAAATCTGTTAGTAACTAATACACTTCTCAATTTAAGGAAAATATTAATAGCATAACATTAAATCATAATATCATAACATTGGTAAGTAATCGGAAAAAAATTTCTTATAAGTAAACAATAGGTTTGAATAAATACTAGATAAGTCATAACTTTGACCTTTTAATCAAAATAAAATATATCCATAAGACATCAATAAATCAGCTATAAAACCCAATGATGTTCTATACACATATAAATAAATAAATTTAAATGTTTTATAAAAAAAATGGCTCTGTCGTAAATCCTATTACTCCACTGCTGAATATCTAAATGATCGGACAGCCTGGGACTAGATTGTGATTATTTTATAGCGATAGAAATGACTGTACAATATTCTATATTTTTATTGAAAAGAGCGCAAAAAAAGAATGCTGGGAGAGTTTCTTGCGCCGCTTCTTCTCTTTCAGAGCGCCATTTGTTTCCGAAGCGGTAGTAGAATCTAGTAGTTATTAGAAATGACATCAAAAAGAATTCCAAAGGAATCAATTTTGAGAAAATAATTAATGCCTTTTACATAAAAGCCTATGAAACTTACCAACTTCTTTACATGGGTGTCATTTTCATGGTTTTTGGGGTCAACAATATCGAATATCGGATCAAAATCGAAATTCAAGATTGCGACTATGAAATTTACCAACTTCTTATCATGGGTGTCATTTTCATGGATTTTGGGGTCAACAATAACGTATAGCGGGTCTAAATCGAAATCCATGATGGCGCCTATGAAATTTACAAAATTTTCTTCATGGGTGTCATTTACATCGTCAAAATTAGAATTCATTCATAAACTTAAATTATCTTATAAAAGGCCTGTCTAACAATATCCCACATGCTAAATTAATTCTTCATTCCCTAAATATAGAAATATTTACGTTTCGACTTTTCACTCACAATATGTACAAAACACATTCCGTTACCAATCTAATTAAAAAATCTCAAAATTTGATTTTTAAAGACCTTTTTAATTGTTCTCTGCACCCTCGATAACCTCGGATACGATACCCATATTGTGGAAATCATAATTTTTCGCGGCGGCCATCTTGGATTTAAAAAAACTGCGTTTACTGCACACGACGTTATGCGACAGAATTGCCATCTAAAATTCTAATATTTAACTACTAAACGAATACATCAACCAATTATCAAAAATACATAGGTATTAAAAAATAAAATTCAAACTTGCTAAAGTATCAAATTCATTTGATTCCCGCAATTAACTTTAAGTACGTGTATGTGTTTGAGGGGTGTCAGTGTAGTAGTGCGATTCAATACCTCTCTGTTTTGAGAACGCGTCCTTAACAAGATGCTCAGATATTTTGGCAAGGACAGACGATAGCGCTATTGGACGAAAAGATGAAATATTAGAAGCTGGTTTGTTTGGTTTTAATATGGGAATTATGGTTTGGGTTTTCCAAGAAGAAGGAATATTACCAGTCTCCATAATAGCATTAATAATACTCAAATAATAATTCAAGGAAGTGTCACTACAGTTTATCAAGAAAGAGTATGTGATGCCATATTCACCTGGCGATGAGTCTTTTACATAAGACAGCACCCCTTTTAGTTCAGAAAAAGAAAAGGGAGCATTAAAGTCTGTATAACTACAAGATACAGAGAAAGGAATACAACACGGGGCATTTTTAATGTCGGGAGCAGATGAAGGAGCCAGCTTGTCCATAAAATTGTCGGCTAGTTCAATAGATAATGTAGTAGATGAGTGTGAATAGAAAGCTGATTTAAATCTTCTTATATTTTTCCAAAAACTGATGGGCAAACATCTGGATTTAAAGACGCACAAAATTTCCGCCAACCCTCAAATTTCTTGTGTTTGAGGAGCTTGCGAGTGGAATTAGCTATTTGGTTATAAATTACAAAATTCTCTGCAGTCATCATGGAACAATATTTTTTCTCAGCCTCCTTCCGCTGCTTGATAGCTGTAGTGCACTCATGATCCTACCAAGGAGGAAATGGAATTTTACCTTGTGTATTACCTCGTAATGGAAATAAAGTGTTAGCAGCATCAATTAATATTTTGGTAAACTCGTCTGCACATTTTGTGTCATTACCACCACTAACAATAGGAAGGTTAGATAGTTTTTGTTCAACATCATTTTTATATGAACTCCAGTCATCTGGCAGTTTATGTTTTAATTCAGAATTGTGTTTTACATCAGAAGGTGGACAAGATATACGTAAAGTAAGAACAACCGGTATATGATCACTGCCATAAGAATTGTCAAGTACACTCCAGGATAGCAGTGAGGCCAAACTTGGAGAGCAAAGTGACAAGTCAGGAGCACTGAGGCTTTCATGGGGACCAGTACGTTGAGTTGGAGATCCATTTTTCAATATACATACATTATGAGAGTCTGTCATCAATTCACCATAATAATTAGTGTTAGAACTGCCCCATGATTGATTTTGACAGTTGAAATCAGCAAGTACTAAAAATGGGCCAGGTAAGGTAGCAAGTAATTGACTAAACTCATTATATAAAACAGAAGAAGGGTGAGGTAGGGTGTCATACATCTAACCTAACTAACAGCAACTACACTGGCCTGCAAAAGTAAGTATCACACTTTTCAAATTAAATTTTTTTCTTAACTATAGAAGGTAGAGATTTAAGATTAAAAACGTTTTGTTGCAAATTTTATAGGCTTAAATTCTTAGAAACTAAAGTTATACATTAGTAACATTTTTAACTTAAAAAAGATAAAACAATGAAAATAGACATTTTTAGTTTAGTGTAAAAAAATTCAACTAAAATGTATTACATGTTATTTAATTTTTAATAACTGGTATTGCCTCCCCGAGCTCTGATTACAGCTTCGAGCCGGTTTGGCATACTGAACACTAGGTTTCGGAGCCGATGTTGGGGAATATTCTCCCATTCTTCTACCAGGGCCTGCTTTCGTGCCCTAAGGGTAGTAGGTGGTGGTCTGCGATTTCTGACTAGCCTCCCAAGCTCATCCCAGGCGTGTTCAATCGGGTTGAGATCAGGACTTCTTGATGGCCAAGCCATCACGCTTGTACCGACCTCCTGAATATACACTTGTACGATATGAGCCGTGTGTGGCCGGGCATTGTCATGCATCAGCATCGATCCATCACCCATATTTGCTAAATACGGCCCTGCATACTCATTGAGAATCTCTTGAGCATATCTTTGCCCAGTGAGGGTGCCATTTTCTATGGCTACTAGCTCTGTGCGATCTTCTGAAGATATGCCAGCCCATACATGTACACTGCCTCCACCGTATTGGACTCTTTCTGAGATGCAGGCTTGAAGGTATCGCTCACCAGGTTGCCTGTAAACACTTCGCCTTCCATCAGAAGTGTAAAGGGAGAATCGAGACTCATCTGCAAACAAAATTCTTGACCATTCTTCTTCATCCCACTGCATGTGTTCACGGGCGTATCGCAGTCTCGCTACTCGATGCTGTCTCTCGAGTTTTGTGCCACACGCTAGTCTTCGGGGTTTCAAATTTGCTTCAGCAAGTCTTCTTCTTACTGTACTGTCACTAATGTAGTCCCTGCGGGTCTGAAGTAGCTGTTGCTGGACTTCAACTGCATTTTGGTGGCGATTTCTTAACACAGTGGAAATAATATAACGATCTTCTCGGGCACTGGTACACCTGGGTCTGCCATTACAAGGTCTCCTCAGATGGTGTCCAGTCTCTTCGTACCTTCGCTTTACCTTCTGGACCGTTCGTACCGTCACACCCACCATTCTTGCAGTGCGACGTATACTGATGCCTAGTTCCAGAAAAGCCATGATCCTAGCACATTCTTCAACTGAAAGAGACATGATAAATAAATGTTATGTGCTTTTTAGCATAAATTTTTAAAACAAGACCCATCGATCTTGAAAAAAAATTAAAACAGAAAGAAAAATGTGAATGGTAAAATTGTAATTCGGAAACGTCCACTTTGAAAAAGGAATGGTTTTGTTTTTGAAGTTTTTTTTCAGCCAATTCTTAAAAGAAGGTTACCGACTATAACGTTTTTATGTACAAATTTAAATTCTCTTTGGAGTCCTTTTCATTTCGAAAGTATATCTTGTGAACTTAAAACGTTATCCCAATTTGAAAAGTGTGATACTTACTTTTGAAGGCCAGTGTAACTTCTACACTATGGAGATCTCTCCTCCGGAACCTCCGGATCCACCGGATATTCCTGCTCTCACCGGCTCGAAACGATGGCTAGAAGATAGTTCTTCAGGAAACGCAGCGCCTAAAAAAACAATTATCGATACGGACATGGCTTCTGCCTCTATCCAAAATGTATATAGTGATCCATCGTTAATAATTGGTACCAAACAGTATACAACATTTGATAAAGGACCATTTTTGATCCACGTCTCCCGTACGGAAGAAGACCCTGCCTCAGGTCTCACTATAAAGCCAATTAAATTCGGCCAGCTACTCCACAGGCACAAAATTGCTAATATTTGCCCTGACGGAGTTAAAAAAGTAGGTAGAAATAAAATTTCAATAGTATTTAAAACAGCCAAAGATGCCAACAGTTTTCTTGATAACCCACTTGTAGCCGCTATACCACAACAATTCCCAACTATAACATCACCAAGAGGGGTATAGTTCGTCAAGTCCCAGTGGACCTGTCTATGAATGAGTTTGTGGAGTCGGTTGATCTTCCCACTGGTTGTGGAAAGATTTTAAAGGCTCGCAGACTCAATAGGAAAGTAATTGAGGAGGGTAGAGTGACTTGGGTACCAACCCAAACCATTGTATTAACATTTCAAGTCCAATGCTTCCGGGAAAAATCTTCCTCTTCCACAATTCCCTCCCCATAGAAACTTACCTGTTCCCTACTATCCAATGCCAGAACTGTTGCCGCTTTGGCCATATAAAAACAGTATGTAGATCTAAGCCAAGGTGCTTCAAATGTGCCCAATCCCATGCTGGTGATACATGTGAGGTTATTGATAAAGATGCTTCTTGTATAAATTGCTCAGGTCAACATTTTGCCCCCAACAAAGCTTGTCCTGAACATGGTAGACAAAAATCCATTAAAGCAATCATGTCTCAGGAAAACTTATCTTATGAGGAGGCAGCAAACCGTTGCCTGAAATCAGTAAAGCCTTACTCTGAAATTCTCCTTAATCCCTCATTACCCCATAACTCTTCCTCAACTCATACCACTCAGCCACCCATTTCTCCTACTGTCAGTTACAGGAAAACTGTAACACTCCCTTCACGCTCCAGACCCATTTTAAGTCCTACAATCGTGCTGCTCATCAGTCCATCATTGCTGATGTTCGTTCATCCTTCCCGAATGGTTCTGCACTATCCCATCAATCCAATTTATCATCATCAGCTCAGGATGATAACCTCTTGGAGGCTCTCCTGTCCATCATTCTATCCCTGATAACTAAAAACAGTCTGAGCTTACCGTCCAACGTTGCCCATCAACTTTCACAAATTCTGTCCTTAGTTAATAACCATGGCCCCAGTGTCCATTCTGCAATGGAACACCAGAAGCCTACGTCCTAAAAAACCCAGTCTTACACATCTCATAAATAAATACCTTCCTTCTGCCATCGCCATCTCTGAGTCATGGCTGGTCCCTGGTTCACACTTCAGGGTCCCCGGCTATGTATGCCTTAGAGATGATCGAGCAGAAAGTGTTGGTGCGGGTTGCGCCTTATTAATAAGACGCACCCTTCCCTTCTCCTCGATTACACTTCCTAGTCCTCATCCAGGTATAAATATCGTTGCAGCAAAGGTTATGAACATCTCTCTAGTCTCAATCTATGTGCGTCAACCTCAGTCAACCATGATTGCTGATATCCTCTTTTTAATTTCATCTATTCCCCCTCCTTTTATTATTATGGGAGACTTTAATGCTCATCACACTTCATGGGGCTCAAGCCACAGTGATTATTTTGCCCTCTCTCTGTTAGACATATTTGATGAGTGTGATCTGTGTATTATCAATGATGGCTCTCCTACCCGCAGGGTTTCACCTTCTCAAAATCCCAAAAGTGCAGTTGACCTCACCTTGTGTTCTCCATGTCTGGCTCCTCTCCTTTTTTGGAACATTTTACAAAATTCCTATGGCAGTGACCATTTCCCTATAATCATATCTCTAATCAGGAGTAAACTCAACCAGCTGCATATCCCCGTGAAGCTATCTCGTTTCATATGTAACATGTTAATGGAAAGAACAATCACTATCAAAGGTCCATCCTCTTACCTCCCTCCTAAGTCAGTTTGGAAAGGCTTACCTCAAGGCTCAGTCCTTAGTCCCCTTCTCTACAATCTGTATACATATGACCTCAATAGCTCTGTATCCCTCTTCTGCCAAATACTGCAATATGCAGATGATATTGTTCTGTATACTTCCAACAAGTCCATACAGGATTCATCCAATCAGTTAAATTGTGCACTTGAATATCTTGCTGATTATTTAATGCAACATGGGTTGTCACTATCAACTGCTAAAAGCAAAGTAGTTTTATTTACAAATAAAAGACTTTTTCCTCATATTAAAATTAAAATTTATAATGTTGAGTTACCTGTTGTTACCAATTTAAATTTCTAGGGATTTGGTTAGATCAAAAATTATCAGGCATAAAGCATTTTGATTATGTCTCACAGAAATGTGAGAAAAACATTAATATCCTGCGCTCTGTATCTGGTGTCTGGTGGGGAGCTCACCCCTTCACCCAAAAATTATTGCACAATGCAATCATTCGCAGCCACATGGATTACGGCACTATGTTCTTGATCCCAGGAAATAAAGCAGGTCTGAATAAACTGGACAAAATTCAGGCTAAATGCTTACGCATAATATTAGGAGCCATGAAATCTAGCCCGATTAATGCCATGCAAGTAGAGTGTGTGGAACCTCCCCTTTCACTTCGCCGTCAATTTCTTGCCAATAAATTTTTTCTCAAATTAGCTGAATGTTGTGGACATCCATGCTTCCAAAATTAGACCAACTATTTGCTTTATACAATAATAATAATATTCCTGAAGACAAAAGACCCTGCATTCTCCACAGTTACTTATTATTCTCTCACCTCTCTTACCCCCTCTTCCAATATTCTAAATTGCCTCTATTTACTATGCCTTTTAGTGCACTCACTTTCCAACCATCTGTAATAATTTTAAACTTAGGTATAGATAAGTTTTCCATAGAAGCCAATAAAACGTTTTCTCAGATAATGTACTCTGATTTTCAAAATTGGCATAAATCTACACTGATGCTTCAAAAACAGACATGAGCCCTGTTCGTGCTGCAGCATGGATTCCTTCAACAAGAATTATACTCAGTTACAGCTGCCCATCTATCACTTCTGTTTTCACTGGGGAATCAATTGCCATTCTTGAAGCAATTTTATTTGTTAAGGCTCATGGCATGAACAATTCTATTATTCTTTCAGACTCCAAAAGTTGCCTTCAATCAATACTGTCAAATCCATTTAGGCAGTCATTAAAACGATAGAAAAGTCATTTTCCAATTATATTAAAAATAAGGGAATCTTTGAAAGAATGGAAACGGAAAGAAAGGAGACGGCTGCTACCTCCTGGATTTGCTCCATCATCGTGTCGGCAGTGGACTTCGCGCTGAATGACTCGCTGACGGCGAGCACGGAGCGGACGTGTGCTGGCAGCAGCTTACTCCACATCATGCGGAGGGTGGAGTCGGTAACCTTGTCCCTTGCAAGGTTACGCATGCGTCGCAGTAGCTGTGAAGGCTTCTGGTCTCCAAGCTCCATCTCGGCGAGTAGCTTCTGGAACTTGCAGCTGTCGGATTCTTCATACACCGATATGAGACGTTCCTTGATTGCTGAATATTGTTTGTCGCTCGGATTGTTAAATAGGATGTCGGAGATTTGTTCGATGTCAGCCTTTTCTAATTGGACGAGCACCATCTGTGTCAGCTGGGCTTTACTCCTCTTGAGATCATCGGTGGCGGCTTCAAAGCTGTGATACCACAATCGCCAAATTTTCCCGCCAAAATGATGATATGCGCATCGACAGTGAAATGCTGGAGATTTCTGTCGCGGTGGGCGCTGAGAGTGGCTGAGCCTGGTCTGTGTCTTCCATTTCTTCGTCGGGTTGCTATTCCTCGAGCAGAGATTCGTCGAACAGGAATTCGTCGTTTCGGCGAGCTGGTGGAGCTGTTCTTCGATGTGTAGCCGGGCAGAGGTTCGGTGTTCTTCTGTATTGGCTTCCTTCCGTCGGTGTTCTTGTTCGGGGTCACCACTTTAGAGACTGAGCGTTTGGCGATTAAATAAAACAACTGCTTGACTGTGAGGAATATGTGGAAGATATATGGAAGATATAATTTATTAAAAAGTTACACGATATATATACAAAATCCTTAAAACTAGTTACCCAATTACAATCGTTACTTAAAAAATATTTACAAGTTCAGAAAATACACACCAATACTAGAGCTTACATTTTAACCAATAGTAAAACGTTTCATTCAATAAGATTTGAGAATAATATTATGTTTTCTATCACGCTCTAAAACTAATGCTATCGCAGTTTGTGTAAACTCGCGTCGAACCTCGATCATACGATTGCAATGAGCATTCCGCACCTACGCTATTGCTCATTGATTAAAATTGCATGAATAGCGATCGACGCCCGAGTCCCCCCTGCGAGACGGAAAATCAACTGGGAAGTGTTCCGAAACGAATTGCACACAAGAAGCACAACAGGGCCTGTAACTACAAGCAAAGACGTAGAAAATGAAACCGAGGCACTCACGAACGCCATCCAGCTCTCTCTCAAGTCAGCAACGCGCACCTCTAAGCCGGGGAAAAAGCAAGAACAGCTCCCGGCGAAGATACGGATACTAATAAACGATAAGAGAGAGACAAGGAAACTATGGCAAAACACAAGATGTCCTACAATCAAACGTCGCCTCAACCATCTCATAGATCAAGTACGCATAGCTTTGGACGAGTACGCAGCCGAGGGGTGGGAAAGTCACATTTTAAAAATAAATGACGAAGTACCCTCAGTCCACAAGCTATGCAAACAGCTCTCCAGCAGCCCCAAACCAGTCCAACCACTTTTGGATCGCGAAGGCCTTCTGAAGTTCGCAGCGGCAGACAGGGCGGAAATCCTGGCCGACAGTCTGGAGCGACAGTTCGCACCAAATCCAGACTTGGATCCCCAGCACACCAGAAGGGTGGAGGAACTTGTGGAGGCATATCTAGCAGGAAGAGAGACCACAAACGACCAAGACCAGCTGTTCGTGACTCCAGGCCAGGTATCGAGGCTTATCAAACGCCTACCTACAAGAAAAGCACCTGGTCTGGACCAAATTACCAATGAAGCACTGAGGAACATGCCAGGGAAGAGTGTGGTCGCGCTCACTCGCATCTTTAACGGCATATTCCGCTCCGGCCATTTTCCAGACGCCTGGAAAACAGGCAAGGTGGTGATGCTTCTAAAACCAGGGAAGGACGCCCGCAAACCGGAAAGTTACAGACCCATCACATTACTAAGCACTCTCTCCAAACTGTTCGAGAGAGCCTTGCTGAAACATGTGACGCCATACACAAAACCGAGAGAGGAGCAATTCGGGTTTAGAGCGGAACACTCCACCACCTTGCAAATCACACGAATGGTAAACGAGATGGCCGTGAGCCACAACAAGAAGGAATATGTCGCAGCCGTACTGCTAGATATGGAGAAGGCCTTCGATCGCGTATGGCACGAGGGGTTGCTGTACAAGATGATCAAAACTGAGATGCCAGTGCAAATAATCAAAATATTAGCTGCATTTCTCACAAACAGAAGATTCCTTGTCTGTGTGGAGGATTGCCAATCGAGTGTTAGGCCAGTGAGAGCCGGAGTACCTCAAGGAAGCTGTCTCTCTCCGCACTGCTATGCCTGGTATACTGACGATATCCCGGTCGTTGGGCAGGCTTAGCTAGCACTATACGCGGATGATGCAGCTTTCTACGCATCCTCCTACAGACCTGAGTTTACAGTGAAAAGACTCCAACCAACACTAGAAGCGCTACCAGAATGGTTGAAGAAATGGCGATTAGTTGTGAACGTAACGAAAACGCAGGCGATCATCACCGGAAATACGAAACTACCCTCACCCTTGAAGCTGATGTCGGAGGAACTCCCATGGAGGCCGGACGTCAAATACCTGGGAGTTACCATTGACCGGAGACTCAGCTTCAAGAAGCATATTGACAACACCATCGGGATGGCGAGGGGTGCTCGCGCCAAGCTCCAGCCCATCCTGCGGTCCAAGCTGCCACTAGGAACCAAATTGATGATATACAAAACATACATACGGTCCAGACTGACCTATGCAGCAGCAGCTTGGTACCCATATCTCACAGCGTGGAACCGGGATCGCCTGCAAGCACAAGAAAACCTCGCGTTGCGTGCCATAGTGGGGGCACCGCGATACGTACGAAACGCAACAATCTCCAAAGATCTGAAAATTGAAAATTTAGACGCCTTCGTAAGAAGGATCACAACAGACATGTTCCGGCGAACAGACGCCTCGTCACACCCTCATCTGGTAGGTATTGCCCCGCTACATGCAAGACCCCCAGACGAGGAGGGTAGACGAAAAATGAAGGCGTACTCAAGGGACTGCGTAAATGAAGAGGAGGATGAAAACTCCACAAGACCCCGGAAAAGGCGAAAACTGACAGACTGACCGACTAAGCTACGAGCTAAGGCACAAAAAAAAATCAACCAAAAAAAAAAAATAAAAAAAAAAATAAAAAAAAATAATAAACAAAAAAAAATCTTTGTGCCCCAAGCAAGTAGCGACGACTCCAACTTTGACCAACTGACTCTCCCAACGTCTTGGGAGAAGAAGTGCCAGGGTATAGGGCCCCGCCCTGACACCCTCCTTCCGCCCTCACACAGTGGGTGAGAAGAAAACTCGACGACGCGACGCCCGAGTCCTGACGCGTCATTCGAGGACGCTCGGCCTTGCTGTGCGGTTGTGTAATGCGGAGCATATGACTGATCACGTGAGTATGTCTGCGATCGTCGAGAGAAAGTACGATGCTTGAAACTTCACTGAGATGTCTACTGGTGATCTGTATGATTCTATGAGTTGATGTACAGCATTATGAAATGGCTCTTATCAGAGCTAATATTACGTTATACAAAATAAAATGTTCTTATCGGAGCTAATATTACGTTATATAAAATAAAATGTTCTTGTCAGAACGAATCTTTCGGCAAACGCTTATTACAGTTATTATGCACGATTACTATTTCTACGATCTATCATGCTACGTTACGAGTTAGGTATTAGACATTTGTATTAATTGATATTATTGGTTGTAGGTAAAGCTACATTATGACCTCAATATTAAAATCGTTTTACCATGGATTCCAGGTCATTCAGGCATTCTTGGTAACGAAAATGCAGATGCCTGTGCGAAGACAGCTATTGCAACAGGTTCCCTCTAATACTCAAAAATTTTCTCCCATGACTTGCGTACCATCCTGAAACCCAAGTTGCATGAGAGTTGGTCCAGCATTTGGCAAGTTTCCAAAAACACTAAAGGCAAATTTTATGGAGATCTACAACCCGTAATTCCTCAGAAACCTTGGTTTTCGAAATTTAAAATTCCCAAAAAGTCAGTGATTTCAACTATTTGTCGTTTACGTTTTAATCATGCTTGTACCCCAGTATTTTTGGCTAAAATAAGAATTAGGGACAATTCCTTGTGTGAATGTGGTCTAGATGAGGGAATCGTGGATCATTTATTCTTCAATTGCCCTTTAACGCAACCTTCTTTATACAATTTTATACCTCCTGAAATTCCCCGCCCAACTTCCTTTAAATGTCTCCTCTCCCTAGTTTTCACTCCTTTTGTATATATTTTGTGTAAATATAGTAAAATAAATAAGATTAAGTTGTAAATAGCACTAAGTACTTATATCAAATAATTTAAGTAATTATATTTGTGTTTGTCCCTTATAGTCCTAACAGCATGTATATTCGTTTCAGGTATAAGAAAATAAAACTTGTTTCAATCTTAAGCACCGATCACTACCATTAAAATTAGTAAAAGAATACTCTAAGCTTGGTGGTCTACCTTAACGTGACATTGGCAAACTTGTGGTATACCTTCCACAGGAGCCATAGTAGGAAGAATAGAATAGAATAGAATAGAAGGGTGAGGTATATACACAGATATTATACAAATTTTATTTACAATCACAGCAATGGCATTAATACCATCACTGAGAGGAGGGAGTGAAAAAATCTTATATGAGAAAGCTTTACTAATAAGTATGGCCACTCCACCATACCCATCAAGTCTATCATTTCTCACAGTAACAAAACCAGAAATCCTAAAAGAAAACTCTGGTTTTAACCATGTCTCAGAGAGACACATAGCTATAGGTTTATATTTATTTAGTAAGTAAATAATATCAGTTTTTTTACTTATTACACTCCTGCAGTTCAAAGACAAGGACACTCTGTTCCTGCCGATACGCTTCAAGCTGCCATTAACAATATTTTTAATATTATATATTTTTAAATCTTTTCCAAACTGTATTGGGTGCAACGTAATGGGATCATCAGGGGATGTTGTTAATCTTTGTACATGTACCGTGAAAGGGCCTGAATCTGTGCGAACATATTTTCTAATTATTTGTGGTTGTGAGTGACCTGAACCAGTGGGTTGTGTAGCAGCAGAAGTATTAACTGGTGAGACGTGAATTTTGGGTGGTAACATTGTTTGCTCGTCAGAATTTTCGTAAGTTAGAGAAGACAATTTTCCAGCTTTAGTTTTCTTTGATTTAGAGTGTTTTTTTGTTGGTTTCGATCGTTTTCTCTCTGAGAGAGGAATTATTCCATCTTCAGTATCCATTGACGAATCGTCGATTACGACATTACATCCTACAGGCGGTCCAGGCCCTGGACCGCCAGGGTCGTCCGGGGGATCAACCCCCATAATAATTAAAAGAAACTCTTACCGGATTCCAAAAAGTACACTATATAATTGAAATAATAAAATAAATATGTTATAACTATTAAATAAATACTTTTATATCGTAAAAACCTTCACTGATCCACTTTTTTAATTATAAATATAAATATCAAGAAAAACGCGTCCGCCAATTTAGATGTTTCCCGCGCTTTTTCCACTCCCGTCTCTTCAACGTAGTGTTCTAATTCACTTTGCTCAAAGAGAATATAAACACTACGTTGATACATTCACTTGCACTGTGAAATAAATCACAGACTACTAACAAGAAGAACTCCATACGAAAAATCTGGTACTAAAACAAGACTACCAGCAACGCTTGTGGAACCCCCGACGCATTATCAATGTCACATAAATTATTACGGGAAATTCAAATCCCTAATTAATTCCGCCTTTAACCGAATTTTGAATCGGACTAGTATTACGGCATTATTGAAAATGTATTAAATATAAGAATAATACGTAATTAAACAGTGCATATAAGAAAAGCTACTAAATTCTGTGTATAATTACATATTCTACCTGTATTTAATATATTTTCAATTAATCCGTAGCTACTGAGTACGATCAACTCCTGTAGTATTGGATAACATTTTCATAACATAATAACAATATAATTATTTTTATCTTTCCGTCCAAGAGAGGTAGACGATTCAGCAACGTCAGGGTGGAGAGGATTTATATTTTATCTATTTGAAGTACAGATAGTAAAGAGAAATGATCAGCTGATATAGCTGTGGATTCCTTTTGTAAACTGCAGAATAGGCAACAAAAAGTAAGTACGATCGCAAAAAAGTAGTACACCGAAGTCAACACCCATAATTTATAAGCTACCTTGTTAGTATTTAACAAAATTGAAGGGAAAAATGTGTGAATATATTGTGTCCAATAGAAGGGTAGAAAGTATGGAGGATAAAAATTAGGTTTTATATTATTGCGGGAAATAAATTTGTAAAGAATCTATAGGAAAGGAATATTGATGGGGCGAGGGATATCCTTCGGTAGAAGGTCATATAAAGGAACTGACAATATGGGGAAATAGAAAAAAATATGTTCGAGAGTACCTTCCTGGAGGCCACATTCACATTAAAGAATGAACCCTTCCCCGTATCTTAGCCAAAAAGACTGGAGAACAGACAAATCCCAAGTGAAGTCATATGATGACGAAAATGGACAATTTAATTTGTTTCTTTTAATGGAAGAACCAGCTTTAATAGAACCGTAAAATTTACCTTTAGTTTTGTGGTTTTGTCATATAGCATGCCATGATTCTTCCGGTAACTCTTCTGCGTTAGTAATTTGCAATTTTAGTATTTATAAAAAAACACTTTAAAGAAATTGCGTGCGTACAAAGTACACGTGTCAGAAGTAAAACTTCTTTGGCAAAATAATTTTTAAATCTCGTTGATATATTTTATACTAATGTGTGTGTTCTCCAAATCTATTTTTTTTGTAAAATATTTTTAATTAAATTTTTCTTTGAAATTAAAATTTTGTTGTATTAATTAAGTTTTACTTCAATTTAGAACTTCACGCTAGTAGGGGAGATGTAGTACTTACTAGCGGCCGCGCGCTAAGCCTGCACCATACAACGCTAGAAGGAAATATATTACTATATTATATTCTACTTAGTAGCGGCGCTATGTGCTTCATGCTGCGTTCGCCCATTCTCACTCTTCTTCAATTGCTCTCTCCCTTGAACAAGAACCTCCTGCTCCTCTTCTTAAAAAAAACGTCCCACATTTTCGTGACACTTTATTGCGTTTTACCCTCATTCGCGCAAAGAAGCTACACTTCAATAAATAGTTTTCAAAACCTTCATTCCATACCAAAAACGCGCGGCAGCAGTCACTCTGTATAGTTACATATAGTTATATATATCGTGTAACGGTCTTAAATTTTACAGCCTCCGCGTCGAGCGGCTCAAACCTTCGTATAAAAGCTTCGCTTCAAAATTAAAACACTTGTTATATAAGCGATTATTTTAAAACACGAATGAATTTCTAAGTTATTCATAATATGATGACATGAAAGATGAAACTTTAAGCTTTAAATTTATTAAGTACCTACTATGTTAAATATTTTTTTATTATTTTTGACATGGAAACATAATATTTCAGCCTAATTATTTTATTTAATTCTGTATTATATTTAATTAATTTGCATGCCTAGTTACACTTAGCGAAACATGTGTACTTATCTGTACCAACGTAACATATGTAATTACTTCTTAAGATAATTAGAGTGAATGTTGAATTTTGTCTTCAGGTAAATTACTATATTAAGTAAATAATATAATAATACTACTTATTGATTTTTATTAATAATTTTATAATTAAACGATCACAATATAAGTGCAGATAGGAAACACATCAACATTCGTGTTTTAAATTGGTAAAAGGGACTGCAAACTTTCACTGAACTATTGCCAAGCCATATGAAACTGCGAGACTTAAAACCTGCAATGAAAATTTATATTATTATTTTCCAACCAAACTAAAACGATTTATTAATTAAATTTCAAATTAAAGTTAATATTTTATTCGTATTCATATACCAACAACTATATTACACTGTATATTTAATACTAGGTGTAATATGTATATTTATACATATAGTCGAATATGTATGACGTTGCACTAAAAATAATGGCGGCAAACGCTTTCTCGCTCTAACATATATTCGACTCTATTGTTTGTTTTTAATAGTGTTAGCTATTAAAGTAATGCATATCAAGTTGATTTAGATCAAATTGCTCTTTGTAGGTAGGTACCGGCCTCTTTTATTTGCACATGCATAAAATTGATATCTCCATTTTATAATAACGTTAATATTTTTTAAATGCCAGTTGGGTTGAGAATTTCTCTTAGCTAATCGTGAATAGTCATTATTAAAGTTCAGTTATTTATTTAGAGCATTGGTAGCAAGACCATCAGCTCAAAAGAAAATACAGTAATAGAAAAAAATATATTTAAATCACTTTCAATATAGGTACCCGATAACAAGGTCACCCCCGTTAGCTTTATGGGCAAAAAAAAAATATGAAGGTTAGGCCTCCATTTTATTCCTTTCATTAAATTCATAATTAAAGTTAAAATCCAGCTCTAGCATTTGATCCATACTATAAACGCCAAATAAATTAAAATTTGAAAATTAGTCCAACTTGTTAACACTGATATTAAACTTACAAGCCGTTATTATCTAAAGGAATGTGCAAAAAGCAAAGAACTACAGAGACACACTCACCGTTATAATAAGTGATCTTTTAAGGGTTATCAATCCAAGAGGTGTAAATATCGGCGGTATGAAACTAAGAGTGCTTATTATCATTTTTTCCATGTTAGAAATCTCTTCGCCCATATTGGTCGTCTGGTACGCAAATTCTGAGATAAGATGCTTGGTTTTTTCCACCTAGTAATTAATTTATAATTAATTAAACTTAATTGAGACTCATATTCAGAAACTGCATGTATACCAGTAATAATAATAATAATATAGCCTTTATTCAGATCCTTACTAACATAGAGAACTAACAATACTCAAACATAAAACATTAGAAACAAAATAACTTATTCTAGTATTTGTATTTTTTTTATTTTTTGTGAATCTGTTTGCCAATCGGCAAAGGCCTCCTCCAACCGTTTCCATTCATGTCTTTCTTGAGCCACTTTGTTCCAAGTTACTCCTGCCACTTCCCTGATATCGTCCTCCCATCTTTTCTGGGGTCTACCTCTTTTCCTTTTCCCTTCCCTGGGATACCATCTTGTCACTTTCTTACTCCATTTGTCATATCCTCTTACCATGTGCCCAGCCCATCTCCATTTGAGTCTTCTAATTTTGGATTTGACGTCAATGACTTTTGTTTTACTTCTGATGACGCGGTTTTTTAGTCTGTCTGATCTTTTCACGTTCAGAATACTTCTCTCCATAGCATATTGGCAAGTTGCGAGTTTGGTAATCATTTCATGAGTTAAAGTCCATGATTGACAGCCATACATCAGAACGGGTAAAATACAGGTGTTATACAATTTGCTCTTGATATTAATATTAAGTTTTTCGTCTTTCATAACCTCTCTCAAACTCCAATATCTTCTCCAGCTGTTCGTAATTCTTCTCTTTACTTCCTCGCGCGTAGGTTCTTTTTGAGTTATGAGCTGTCCCAGATATATGAATTCATCAGTATAGTTGATTTCAGTATTTCCTAATTGTATCATGTCTTTTTTCCCATTTGTCATCACTCTAGTTTTGTCTGGATTGAGTTTTAACCCTATTTTTTCACTTTCTGTTGCAAGTTCTTCTATCATAGTTTTCATATCTTCGGATGTTTTAGCGAATAGCACTATGTCATCAGCGAATCTCAAATGCGTTAATGATTCGCCATCTATATTGATCCCGAAATTTTGCCAATTGATTCTTCTGAAAATTTATTCTAAAACAGCTGAAAATATTTTTGGAGATAAGGGATCTCCCTGTCTAACGCCTTTTCCTACTTTGAATGGATGACTCTTCTTTTCTAGTTGTATTCTGGCTGTACTTTGACTGTATACGTTTTTTATTAATCGAATGTATTTATGCTCAATCCCTTGTTCTGCTAATGCTTCCCATATATTTTTGTGTACTAGGGAGTCAAATGCCTTACTGTAGTCGACGAATGCTATATAGTATGTAAGCTGGTATTCATTGTACTTCTCTAAAACTTGACGAACTACATGGATGTGGTCAATCACTGAGTAGTCCTTACGAAAACCAGCCTGCTCTATCGGTTGATGTTCGTCCAATGTCCTTTCAATACGTTTTAAAATGATCTTCGCGAAGATTTTGTAAATATTTGACATTAGGCTGATAGGGCGATAGTTACCAATATCATGTTTATCTCCTTTTTTATAGAGCAGAATAATGTTAGACTCTGTCCATTGCTGAGGTATTATTTCAGTGTTTAAGATAGTGTTAAACATCTCTGTAAGGACAGGTACTAAAACTTCCTTGTAATTTCTCAGGAATTCGTTGCTTATGCCATCAGGACCCGGTGTTTTATCTACTCTTTGGGTGACTATAGCTTTATCGACTTCAGCTTGAAGAATGCTAGAAACGCTTGAAGTACCCACAAGAGTGTTTTCACATATTGTTGTATGCTTTTTTGACTCCACCCGTTTTACTTATATACGCTTCTATGATTTCCATTCTACTTTTTTTCTTATCCTTCCTTATGCTATCTTTAATTTCTTTACTAATCTTCGTTAAATGTTTTCTTCTATCTTGTGTATCTCTGGCTTTGATTAAGTGATTTCTCTCTTCTAGCAGTCTTACGGTATTTTTTGTCATCCATTTTCTTGGTTCATCTTTGGTATTTGCATTTAGTTGTATTTGGGTTTTTATGGTGTTTTCTATCCAGTTGTATTTTTCTTGCGTACCCATCTCCTTTGCGTTAGATTGAAAGTCTACGAATTTGTCCCTTAGATTGATTGTTATTTGTTCTAACTGATATTTCCCGAGCTTTATATTTCCTGGGCCTCGTCTTGGTCTAGACTGTTTTGGTTGATTTGCTACCAGTTCTGTTCTAATTAATCTATGATTAGTGTTAAAGTTCAATTTGTTAATCACGGAGAAGTTAGTGAAGTAGCTATTTCTGTTAGTCATTATAAAATCAATTTGATTTTTTGTTTTACGATGTATACCAGTAGGATTTTTAATTGTATTACTTATAATGATGATTTTAATAGAATAACAGCCCTATGTTGGCCTAACTCTTAACCCTATTAGTACTTAGGTATTGTAAGAGTTGATAACCTGGCCTAGGACAAAACCTTTTGTTGCATAGGTACAATAATGGTTTTTTAGTATTCCTACCACGAATAAATTAGTAACTCTTATAAATATCAACATTGTGTCTCTTCTAGAATTGTACAAAAAATCCTCGTAGTAAACTTTCAGTAGTTGACTTTCTTGACCTTCGAGTTTTTATGTTCCGTGGAATAAACGTAGTACCTACATTGATTCGAGAACCGAAAACACATTGGTAATTAATTAGCAGGCGAGGATTGAACGCCAGGGTCAACGGTTCTACCTTTTGCTTCACCGACGATTATTTTAAGTAACATAGTCACTCGTCCTGATTAATTCTGGCTGAATATTGGTATTATTAATTATTGAATTAGGTATAAGAAGTAAAAAATTAAACTCTCTGCTTCTTTCATACGTGTGTTCTTTTGTAACCGTAGGAGTCAACCAGTTGAAGACTTCTTTGCACAGCATATTTTATGCTTTACGGTCTATCACCGCAGCGTCGGCTTTTTCTGCCGTAACCAGTAGTGTGACTGTGTAAGCACTGTTTGTGTTTCGGGAAATGGATCAAGCTGAGAGGAGAGGTGATGTCTTATTTTTCTATAAAATTTTGTGCTACCGTCGAGCGCTCATGCGGCGCCGCGGAGCGGAGATGCGTATAGACAGGCGGCCGAGTGGCCCGCGCTTGCGCGCTTTTTCCCCGCGCCTCGCACTCACGAGAGCGTTGCTATACACACAGCCTTCGTCTCCTCTGCTCCCCGCTTTGGTGGAAACCGGGCCTAAGAACCACAATAGATCCAACTTAACGTAATACGTTAAACATTGTCCTTGATTATAATAATAATTACTTGAAGGTACGTTAGGTGAATTGGTTGGAAGTACACAAATAGTCTTGATCCGTGTAGTATTATCCACATTATTTGTATCACGCAATCAAGACAAGTCCCTGAAATCATAGTCACATTATTAAGGGTTACATTTTATTTCCGTAGCTATTCCAGAAAGCGTCTCAATAAATCAAATCAATATCAATTTATTCATTCATGTCAAAGAACACTAATGAAAGTCAAAAGTTATCATTACCAATTACAACTTTCTTCGGAAATGTTTGAGCTTTAATGGGAAGAAGTGGCAACAAATTCATTTAGTAGGGTACCCGTAAGGGTGGTACCCTTTTAAATCAACGTTTACAGCTTCTTTGTTTTACAAATAATTTCAATTACAATATATGTAAATTTATGTAATAAAATTACTCAAACGTCAAATATTCAACACGAGTAGGACAAGAAAAAGTAAATGTAAATTAATAAATAAAACAGAAATTATTGAGTAGGTACAGAACGCCTACCATCAACTTTTAATTAGCGATGCGATTCCGATGCAGTTCAGTTTAGGTACCTAAACTAAAATTCGTACCATAAGGTGCCTTTTACTGAATGATGTTGGGATCGCTTATGAAGAATGAATCAATGATATTTCTTTTAATACTATAATATCATTGGAATGAACGAAATAAATTTGTCTATGGTCAGCTGTGTGAGAAAGAGATGACGCTCTACAGTCGTTGCATAAGTTTGTCTCTCTTACTCGAACCATACCTATGCGTTGCGTTTCGAAACCTAAAATGATATGATTTTAGCGGTTTTTTGCGTAGAAAATACATTTAATTTAATTGCGCTTTATAGCGTCAAATTATAAACCACTAAGCCCTTTTTTGTACTTATTAAATAATAGTAATATAAATAAATATAGTTCTTTGAATTACAAATTAAATGTATGATTAATTATATGTTTTCGAAAAAAATAACGAGTTATGAACGCACCTCCATTTATATTTGATAGGAGCACTGAGTATATACTTTTTAATTCGTTCTTGCGAACAGGCTATAGCTCGGGCCCTTACTGCCTCGTCTTTAGTATTTTCATTTTCGGTATTTATTTTCAGTATTTTGTTTTACAAAAAAGTCCAATAAAGTATTCTCATCTCATCTTTCATCAATAAAATTTTCAAAAAAGTTACTTATTTTTTACGGTGTGTTCATTTTAGCAGTTTTAGTAATATATAGCCTCCTTTACAAAGAATAGGGTTGGAGAGCATAATAAAAAAAGGGTTTACTGCGTACTCGTAGCAGGGTGTGAAGCTCCCATAGTCATTGTTTTAACCATCTGTTATTGTAACATTTCTCTTAAATGTGTTTTGTACAATTGTGTTCTTAGAAAATAAATTACACAAGTGTTTGAGGCGTGGGAAACGGTGGACGATGGCAGGGATAGAATTGAGTATATATTGTGAGAACGGACACAGTTCATGGACGCGAACGCGACACCCACACAAAAACACCGACACAGACGCGCACACACCGCCTTCGCAAGCGTAGGCTTGGTCAACCGCAGCAAACCGCTGGCACTCGTCACGCCAGGGGTCCGCAAATTAGACACAACGAGACGTTAGTCCTCGTCCTGTAATCGTTTCACTCCACTCACACTCACACACGGACTGACTGACGGACTGACATACACCACTCACACAATCACAAACAGACACAAACATACATGCACACATATATACACACTTACACACAATACACATAATACACAATACATCACCACACTCGCCGGCGAGTGTGTTCTTCTCATTTTCTCATCTTTCATCTTCATTTCATCTTCATTTTCATTCTCTCTCCGTCCCACAAGCACACAGCCGGTCCGAGGTTCGAGTATCCTTAGGTGACGCCCCGCGACTGTTGTTGCGTAGTCTTTGCGGCCTCCACGGCCAACGTCCTATGTCGCTGTAAAAGCCTTCAGGGCTAACAGCATAGAGGAAGTTTTTAGTCGGTAGGGGGTGTCCGCTAGCGCGGACACTCGAGTCCGACATATTACGTCCCGTTTCGAAGCCTAAATACGTAAATGTATTTTCCTAGTCGAAAAAAAAAACACAGTTTATAGACACACTTCAGAGACATCCGCTTAAGAGACAAGCTTCTACCATCCGTTTAAGAGTAAATTCCTCCACGAGACAGGAAGAAAGAAAGTTATTATTATAACGCGTTCCTGTATAATATAGTATAGTCCGTCTCTCAATTGTGTTAATAGTGTCGATAGTATAGATTATGTTGCTGCCGTCACATAGTTCCACTACCGGTCTCTTGGCTTCACTTGTTTCATACAATTAAAGTTTGTTTAATTCGATCACCACGCGGCATACTCACTCTTGGTCGATTATAGTGGCCTGTCCGTTTCAGTATTATTATGATTAAAATTACCCCTAACGGAATTACATCTACACAAAGTCACATACTCAACAGATGATTAGGAATGTAAATGAAGTAAACACAATAACGAAAAGCATGTACTGATTATGAATGAATGAATGATATATATCTCGGAGATTTATTTGGATTTAAAATCGGGCGTCACGGTGTTGGTATCCACCATGTTGTTATAAGTCCATCAGTGCGCACAACCGGCGCGGGCGCTAGCTTGAAGACGACTGCGACTTCTCAATGAGCGCTTTACTGATGGACAATAATAACTAACTTCAATCACGTCACCGACAGTGACGTACACAGTGACAACTTCAAACACACTTTGAAAGATGACGTTCGCCATCAGTTCAGCCCAATACACAGAGTAGAATATTATCTATAAATACAGGCCATATTGCTTTTATATTCTAATTCTCCGACATATATATATTAAAAGACCCATACAAAAATATAAGTAATTATATGAATGAATGAAATTTCTAGGTACAATTTGTACATCAGCTCGATCCATTTGACCGCGTGCAACGTAGAGCAGCTCGAATTGTCGGGGACGCAGTGCTCTGTGAACGGCTGGATCACTTGGCGTTGCGTAGAGACGTCGTTTCATTGTGTGTCTTCTACCGCATTTATCACGGGGAGTGTTCCGAAGAGCTGTTTCACCTGATTCCTGCCGCCGAATTCCACCTTCGCACGACACGCCACAAGTTAGGTTATTATCCCCACCATCTGGATGTGTGGCGGTCCTCCCCAGTGCAGTTTTCAAGGAGCTTTCTTCCATGTACTACAAAGCTGTGGAATGAACATCCTTGTGCGGTATTTCCGGGACGATACGACATGGGTACCTTCAAAAAAGCGCGTACACCTTCCTTAAAGGCCGGCAACGCTCCTGTGATTCCTCTGGTGTTGCAAGAAATTGTGGGCGGCGGTGATCACTTAACAACAGGTGACCCGTACGCTCGTTTGTCCTCCTATTCCATAAAAAAAAGTCCCATAGCTTTACCCGTTTTATAGGGTTTTTGTTTAAATGTTTTTTTTTTGTCATATGTCAATGTTTTAAAAGAATAGAATAAAGATATTCTATTTCAGGCTTCCATTAGATCCAAAAAAAAATCAAACGGTTTGTTGAATATATTGTTCTGTTTATTCATGTAAGTGCTTTATTGTTGCTTTAAATAATATAATTTTTATTGTTACATCACACAGTGATCCTATCACTTGTAAATGCGTAGTTATTATTATAATTATTCGAATTATTGTGTTTTCATGTGATTGCCTCTATTCTAATCTCTTATTATTTTTAATATATTTTTTTTTAATCTGGATATTGTCACTATTAGATGTTGTTAGTTTAGCTAATTGCGTGATAACCTTGAAAACCGCACTGTGGAGGAACGCCACACATCCAGATGGTGGGGATGATATCCTTACTTTGGGCGTGTCGTGCGAAGGTGGAATTCGGTGGCAGGAATCAGGTTAAACAGCTCTTCGGAACACTCCCCGTGATAAATGCGGTAGAAGACCCACAATGAAGCGACTTCTCTTCGCAACGCCAAGTGATCCAGCCGATCACAGAGCACTGGGTCCAGCTGCTGTACGTTGCACGCGGTCAAATTGATCGAGCTGATACTGGGGTGCGCCAGACCAGAGATGACAGCATAGTCCATGAGTGGCCGGACCTGCGCTTTGTAGAGCGCTAGAATGTGGGCCAGTTTCTTTGAAGCCAATTTGGCTTTGCCCTCCAGATGAGCACGAAATTGGCAATCCCTCGAGATTTCGAGGGATTTAATTAACTACGGCTTTGTCAGCAAAACACATTACACCCAACCATATTGTTAAGTTTCATAACTATACCTTTAACACACCAAATATGTTTCAAAACAATAAAATCACAAAGATACTATTCGCCAACCGATGACATGACAGTTCTTTGTTTATTTATCCCCAACGTTGACATCTGGCCAAACAAATATATGGGTTACGCGATATAGATGCAAGATCAATAGCTTTGTCCCGTTCTATCTCAGCCTTAGTTGTATATCGCTTGTCCTTTCTATTTGTAATGAAGTCACTGATGCTACTTCTGTAGCGTTAATATGCTAAGACCTCATGGTACGAATGAATATTAGACTATGGATCCTATACTCTACCTACGGAATGAATGAACGAACTAAATCAGTTTGCGATTCAATTTCTTGATTTGACATCAACCTAAAATGGATAGCTGTAATGACGTCGTGGTACGAAATAGCAAAGCAGTTCATTTTAGGCTGTCAATTGAATCGCAATAAGAGTTCATGGTAGGCCCGCAGTAATACCTAGATGGATCAATCCAGACACACCGTAAATAAATATAGGTATTGTGCGAGCATTTCATTAGCTATTATAAAAAAATATAAAAACTATTTTAATATTAACTAATTTATAAAATTACATATAACTTAACTAACTTATTAAATTGTAACTAACAAGTAACCGAACATCAGTATAGTAGATAGTAGATTATTAGTAGATATGGACATTATATATATATATATATATTATAATACATACCGCGGCAGCAACTTTGAGATAAATTAGCCATGGTTATAATAAATGATATTATAAATGACGAAGATGTCGCAAACGTCATCAAACCATGCAATGAGGAATCAAGTAAGATAATTACTTCCAACATTGCTATGATTGACCTGTGAATTTTCAGTAAACTTGCATTCGTTAATTTTATGCTTGCTGGTTTGTGTCCTGCAAAAATATATGTTTATATCAATATTTATCAATAGACTGGTGTGTTAATAATAGGCAAATGTAAACTAGTGCAAAAAGCAGGAAATCCAGAAGTCAATGGGATAATATTATATCTATGTACCCAACCAACCATGATAACGATTAGAATACAGTGTTGTTATGGATATCCATATCCGTAACCGTAACCGAATCCGAAATAAAAGTTTTGGATAATTTCGGATAGGGTGGAGTCTAACTAAATGTAAATACTACACTCGTACGAATTAACTGTGCACTCCGCTGGAATGCGACACCTTTCCCGCTACCTAATGACGTCACAGCGCGAGGTGCACAGCTACCTAATTCGTACGGGTTATACTTTATAGTAATTAATATGACACGTCGTGACAAGTTTTTGTTTTTGCCCGGCCGGAAGATTACCGCACGCCCGTTTAGTCGTAACTTTAGACTCTAAAATCTAGAGTTTAGAGGTTATTGCGGGATTACGTTACGTATGATGTAATTCATTTTACGATTACTTAAGGTCTGGTTTATTGTAAATTAGTAAATAAATTTGCCTCACGCTCACAGCAAAAAGCGTTTTTGCTGCGAGTTTTCACGTAGCAATAGCGCCCTTTTCGTGCTGGAGAGGTGAAAAATAATTTTATTGCAAATACTTTTTATTTTGGTTAGTTTAATACATAAATATATAAGTAATTTAATACAATATAAAAATTCTCCATTGGCTGCAATACAGTCCTTTAAACGTTGAGGCCAGTAATTAAAAACACGCTCTCTTTCCATGGGAAAATTCTTCACTGCCAAGCTCACGGATTGTGTTAGGGACTCCAAATTATCATGTCGTTTAGAGCAAGCCGTATTATCTAAAACTGACCATAAATCATAATCCAGCGGATTAAGATCGGGACTAGACGACGGCCAGTCTTCAGCTCTGATGAAGTCCGAAACGTTCGTTTCCAACCATGACAGAGCTTTATGAATGCGCCGAATCTTGCTGGAAGGACCATTCTTAGTTATTTAACATGGTGTTGTTAAGGGGCTTCACTAAATTCTTAAGAATGGAACAGGGAGGCGCAATAGAACGTGCATTTATTAAGTATAGGCTAAAAAAATAAATACAAAAGGTATAGTTGAAATAAAATATAGGATGATCTGAAATCTGGGGTGATAGCTGCCATTTCCCCACGGATATTTTCATTTAGCTGACTGATGTTCCTCGGATTGTTCATGTACACTTTATGTTTGTGGTATCTCCACAAAAAAAAGTCAGGAGGCGTCAAGTCAGGGCTACGTGGGGGCCAAGGGATATCACCTCTTTTGGAAATTAGTCTTGCAGGAAACATCTGTCCCACAACCGCCACAGAGTCATTTGATGTGTGACAGGTCGCCCCGTCTTGTTGGAACCAAGTCCTCGTATTCGCTATTCTAGATCTCGCAAAATCTGGAGTCAAATATCCATCTAACATCGCAACATAGCGGTCGGTGTTAACGGTGATGTTTCATCCTCGTGAATCTTCAAAGAAGAAAGGGCCAATAATTTCTTTGCTTGAGATTGCTGCCCATACCGTTACTTTCGGACTATGCGAATCCATATATATATATATATGTATATATATATGTATATATATATGTATATATATATATATATATACATAGCGGTCGGTGTTAACGGTGATGTTTCATCCTCGTGAATCTTCAAAGAAGAAAGGACCAATAATTTCTTTGCTTGATATTGCTGCCCATACCGTTACTTTCGGACTATGCGAATCCATATATTTGGATTCTCGTCGTTCCAATAGCGACAATTTCGGTTTACGAACCCATTTAAATGAAAATACCCTCGTCAGAAAAAAGGATGTTGTCAAAAGTGGAAAATCGACTAAGCATTTCTTCAGCAAATGCCAACCTTGCTCCGAAGTCGACCTCTTAATTCCTGCGTTAACTGGAGCTTATAAGGATGCAGTTTAAGATCCAACTTCAAAATTCGCTGTAAAATTCGTCGCGACAAGTTTAAAGCCGCCGATCGCTTCCGAGTAGTCACTTGCGGATTTTTTCCTACTGACTCCTTCACCCTCTAAATATTATCTGTGGTCCTAGACGTTCTTGGACGACCTGTTGCTGGTGGTTTAAAGTTACCCGCTTTTGACATTGTCCAGTCCAGTTTACTACAAACATTTCAACCTGATTCCTGCCGCCGAATTTCACCTTCGCATGACACGCCACAAGTTACGATATCATCCCCACCATCTGGATGTGTGGCGGTCCTCCACAGTGCGGTTTTCAAGGAACTTTCTTCCTCGCACTACGAAGCTGTGGAATGAGCTTCCTTGTGCGGTGTTTCCGGGACGATACGACATGGGTACCTTCAAGAAAAGCGCGTACACCTTCCTTAAAGGCCGGCAACGCTCCTGTGATTCCTCTGGTGTTGCAAGAGTGTGGGCGGCGGTGATCACTTAACACCAGGTGACCCGTACGCTCGTTTGTCCTCCTATTCCATAAAAAAAAAACATACAGTAGTACCGTAGTAGGTACAGTAGTACAGATTTGGGAGTATAACAATGACTTTAATAATTCCGCAATAATTGAGGTTTTTTTTTCGTAGCTTACAGACTTTTTTCAAAATTTTACTCAATGTACTATATAATAATAATATAATATACTCAATAATACGCTTGCGTCTCTCTAAAGCCTACAATTCATCATCACTCTGATCAATTGTAGTGTGTTGAAGCTCTTCAGCTTTTTAACTATACATTTAACTTATACAGTGGAGACATATTACTTATCAGGCTCAAATTCTAGCAGTACTAATTACATTCTTATCATCACCTGTATCAGTAACCTATAGTAAACCTGTTTGCAACAACGCAGCACCGGGCGCTGAGTTACATACACTTTTGTATGAACCTTTTGCCCAAGAACCATCTGCAACTACTGCTATCACAGGACAGCAATCTTTATCCACTCCTCTGTTTAAAATGGCTAGCCTTTTTTCTTCTACACCTTCTCGCCACTACCTAAGTGGCACTTCTTTGATTGCATATTGGGCATTTTTAGCGTACTACAAATTTCATTTAACAGCTGAATATCCATTTTCTGAACAGAAACCTATCCCATATTCCTTCCACAACTTTAGGCTTTCATTAAACAATATTGAAATATTTATATATATTTTACATTCGTGATTGAATGTAAAATGTATCTGTGCCTATGTATGTATCTATATACATCTTTAAAACAACGTAACGGATATTGATTAAGTTTTTAATATATAGAAGATATAGTGTTGGAAGGCCCCCCACAAGATGGTCCGGAACGGGTTGGATGAGGGCATCGCTGCACCGATCGTCATGGCGATATTTGTGGGGGTTTATTTGTCCAGTAGTGGACGTCTTCCGGCTGAATGATAATGGTGATGATGATAGTAGAGAAACACTGATCATTTATTGTTTCCTAAATGTGGTAAATTGATGTCGTAAATGAACACATTTTTTGCGCATACATTGCAAACGCTGGCTGAACCGTACAAGATAGATTAAAATGTGCTAGAATATTGTACAACATTGTTGTTCGACGAAGAAGTCCGCGATGGTAGGTATATGTCTATATCTTAGGGGAAACCCACAATAACTATTTGTTATCCTTTACTATTTACGAGAAATAATGACTTATTTATGAAGCGACTTTAAGCAATTCAACATTAATCCTTATAAAATTAAGTATACCTACATTGTGCATTTAATATAGATGAACATGGCCTTTTACAGCATTTAATTTAAATGAATATTTTCGAAGATATTAAAGATTACGTAGCGTACGTAGAGTGTCAATATATTGCACGGATACATTTTTTTGAAACACGAATGAAACTGAATGCACGAATTGCGTCCGAAAAATTTCCCCAAATTATCATAGCACAGTACGGATGCCACACATCCGCTATGCCGTATGCACACCACGTGGCTTGTTCTGATACCGTCTGTCTTTCTCCTAATGGCAAAAATAACCCGATCTAAAATTATTAAACGATTAAAAATATCTTCAATTTGTTCTTTCGATTTAAGATTTTTGTCAATTATCACTACATAGTATAAAACAAAGTAGCTTTCTCTATCCCTATATCCCTATGTATGCTTAAATCTTTAAAACTACGCAACGGATTTTGATGCGGTTAAAAAATAAATACTGTTATTTTTGAGGTTTCTAATATGATGTCGTAAATAATTACATTTTTTCGCTTACATTGCAAACGCAGGCTGAACCCTACGAGATTTATCAAAATAATGTACTTCTTCTTTTCGACTCGTCGGTCGCCTCAAATACGGGCAGCCCAAAAAACTGTGATAGCTCGGTCGGTAGCCCTCGTTCGTGCAGGTTGTCGGGCACGCGGGGCACCCAGTCATGTGCGCAACGGTCTGTTCCGGATGACCGCAGATGCACTCCGTATCATGTCCAGATATGAAACCCCACCTCGCTAAGTTTGCCCTAGATTTCCCCACTCCTGCTCTGAGGCGTTTGAGCGATTTCCAGATAGGCCAGATGAGGTTGTATCCTTCGGCTAGTTTCTCTTTTACGCTGATGTTCGGGTTTGCGGTACTTATCCGTGACCTCCACATAGCAAGACGTGTAGTTGGTTGAGAGGCTGCACTGAGTGTAAGAAGCTATAGCTATAATAATATACACATTGAAAAGGTCTACAGAAAACTCCGCTATGGTATATGTCTACCCCTTATAGATATCCCACAATAACATTTTTTTGTCAATTACTTTTTACGACAAATAATGGCTAATTTTCAAAGCGATTTTAACCTATACAGCATTAATCCTTATCTAATTAAATACCTTACATTGTTGATTTAATATAGATCAATATGGCCCTTTACAGCATATGATTTAAATGAATATTTTTCGAAGATATTAAAGATTTAAAAATTGCGGGACGTAGCGTTTGCGGCGGCTCCGGCCGGCCGGGTCGGCGGAAGCACTTAACTTTATTTTAATTTACGTTAGTGAATGACATAGGCTATATTATAATTTATACCCGTGCGAAGCCGGAGCGGGCCTCTACTTATGCAAATAAAATGTTATATTATTTAAGTTGTCAATTATTGTACCATTATATTTCATGTTCAAATTATTATTTAAGTATCTGTTAGTATTAAAATATATAACACTCTAAAATTTTGATTATTTTCTATTATATTGAATGTATTAAAAAGCGTACCTAGTTTGATGGAAGTGTAATTTCAACATGTCCCTATTGTTGACCCGCGGATTCAGCTTGGATCAACACTTGTACGACACGGCTTAGGACAACACACTTGTATCGAAATTTACGATTTATAATTTACTATGGTCTCACCTCTAATCGTAATTTGTAATTTGTTATTTAATGATACAAAAGTTGATCGTATTTCATAATTAATGACCATGTACTGTGCCTGGAGTATCATCATGATAAAATATTGTATGTGCACAATTATTCGAGAGTATGCAAACGAATCCGCTGCAATTAAAGCACACAATTAGTGTAACACAAATTAAGTTAAATAAACTCAGAATGAGGACGTAATGCTTATTGAAATAGAAATGCATATTATTAATCATGTACCTACTTATCCCTATCTACTCACCATATTTTAAAATTTTTGCGTGAATGCTCTGACAAATCAGCGACCAGAAAATAATTATATATGCAACTATTAGAATTTTCACATAATTTTGTTTTTTGATTGAACCTTTCGTTGGCCAAGACCTTAATATTTTGCATTTCTAAAAAAAGAACAAAAAATATAAATATTCGTTTAAAATATTAAAATTATAAAATTATTACTGAATGAGTGTTTTTTCACCGTGTTTTTATATAAATAATACCTATGTCGAATTTGTACCTATAGTTGAAGATAAAGGAACCTCGTTTATATGTATCTCTATACATATCTACATACGAAAATAATATTTGTTTGATCTGGTACTATAATATTATATTATCTATACTTAGGTACAGTTTTGCGTAAATTAAATTAATTTACTCCGGTAAATTATCTCAAGTGATTGATTTCTTGAAATTACATATTTTAGTTCATTTATTTCTGACGACTTACGGAACTTAATTTAACTTGTGTTTATAAAAATAATTTGGAGCAATTGTTTAAACAATTCCTTTTTGTAATAGTTGTTTTATGAGTGGTAGGTGGTTCATTATGTCTTATATCCATGTCTCCCCTACTCCCGTAACAGTAGAAAACATTAGGTAAGTGAAGTTAGGCAGATCCAATTTCGCGAAAGCGGTCACTCGTCGAATATAATTCGGATGGGCAGCGCTCGGGAAGCTCCGTAAAAAATATGTTCTTGTCCAGCAGTAGCATTTCATGGTAGCACTTCACATAGCTATTTGTGTTCGCTATTGGGTGTTTGTTGTATTTGGCAAAATATATGACGTTCAGGCAAACATGCAAATACAGGCAAGTACAACCACACTTGGCAGTCAAATAACAAACACACAAACATTTGGAAACAGAATGCAAGGTGCTTACAGACACTATGGATGGTACAATTCCAGGAATTTTGGCACTGTTTCATTGTCCCAATTCATATTCAATTGTTGTTCCAGTTCTCTCACTCACAACACAGACACAAAAGTACGTCCGGACAAGTTCACGGCGCGTGCGCTTCTAAATATGGCCATTGTGTGGCCGGTTTATTTGCCTATTTGACCCCTTTGATGTGCCTCGAAAAACCGACAAGCGCACGGTAACGCGTATTTGGTATTGGCCTTATTTGTCAAATAGGCAAATAAGGCCAACACTTTGTCAAATAAACTATAGGATAGGGGCTGGCGAGCAAGAAGTTTGGATATGAATCTCATATGCGATGAGTTGAAGAGATCAGAGACTGATCCTGCTCTGGAGACGCTTGGTCATCATTAAATTATGGTCGTCCCAGAGAGGTCCGTACCGTACGACAGCCCGAGCACGACTGACTCAAGTGTCGACCGTGCGGCTGTATTTATTAGGCTCGGTGCACGTGCACGTGTTTTCAATTCGTGTTGTAGTATTTGCGCCGGTATATTATATATTCGTTAAAGTATTAATTTAAATAAAAAAAAATTGTCGTTTAATTTTAAAACCACATAACTCATAGTAAGCCAAACTTCAGAGGATGCGAGGATTTCGGTGCGTAATGTATATTAATTAATAAATAAATAACCTTGATTACGCGCAGACAATGTATGTACAATTTCATCCGATTGACACTGCCCAATACTCCGATAAGATTAATGAAGTAATTATAATGAATATCTCGAAAAGAATGTATCATTACTGAAAGAAGTCCTTGAATATGTGATATATTTTGTATGGTTATTACTTCATGTTTAATCCGAAAAATATCCAAAACATCTACGAAAAAAATTATGAGCATGACATATCTTATTTAACGTAATACAAATAGGTACTTAAAGTATTTCTTAATGTGGAATGAAAAATAATCAAAATTTGATGAAGTAGATAGAGTAGGAATTTTTAATTTGGATATAATAGGATGTATCAAAACTTGAGGCTATCACTTGGGTAGGTACATAATATATCCCGTTTTATGCTATTGCGAAGGGTTAGAATGAATTGTGCGGTCACAACTATTATATTATATTTCTGTATTTTTTTTATTAGTTGCGTGTGGTGCTATAATTGAATTCAGCAGCAGAAATCGAGAAATATCGTATACCCATTGATATGCAGAGTAAATAGTATAGGAGTGAGTTTGCAGTCTTGGGAAACTCCTTTCAAGGTCGGAGTAATAAAGCGAGGAAGCTGGTGATCCACTTGCAAAATTACTCGGAAAGCACATAAATGTAATCTATGGAATCAGATAACTGTGCGCATGTTACTGCCACTAACAGCTGTCAAATGTGGTAAGATACGGTCGAAGGCTGAATTATCTATGGGCTGAATAAAGTCTTCACCTTCTGAGCATTAGCTCAACATGGTATTGAGAATTAAGGTCCCTATCAACACTTTATGTACTTACACAATAAGACCATCATCACATATCCATAATACACGAAGCGACGAAAAATGCTAATTTGACATTCATAACCCAACGATATTAATTTTAACGGGGCAACTCCTACTGCTCTAGATAAACATAGGACGAAGTATAATATTCTATTTGTTATAAGGCAGGTATCTTCCATGATGCTTAATAAACTTATGCTGTACAATAATTACTGCTTTATTTTTTGTAACCGAATCCAGCGAGATGTAAATAAAGATATGTATGTTGGAGGCCTGTAATATATCTATGTTTACATTATGCAAGGTCGACTTGATTAGGTATATTTGTGGCATTATTATCTTTTATCTATACCTATTATCTGGGTCATATAAATAAAATTGAAGCATGTGCTTGTAATAGGTAGGTATGTTAATAATAGCTTAATACGAAATGTTCAAAATGTATACTTACACATTATGTATTCGAGAAGACCATTTTTGTCTCTTTCTATGTATGTTGGCTCTTGAAATGGCAAGTTCGGCTTTGACGAAAATTTCACTTGATGCAGATGTTTTTTTTTTTTTGAAAATATGTTTCCTTTCTCCGTAACAATTTTTCTGATTCGGGAATCTTACTATGAATTTACAACGGGATTTTTGACATTTTTCCGCTATCAGTCCGTCCGTGGACTGTAGGGTAAGTAAATAAAACGCAATAGTTAGCAAAAAGCATGGTTTAGTCCTGTGGAAATCAAGTAAGCTTTCTCTAATAGGTATCTTTATACATATATAATAAAGTAAAAGGTTAAGCCTGTTTTATCTTATTAATAAACGCGATGTGAAGTTACGCCAAGTTTAAAATAACTTCTCCCTGTCATGTAATTCTGTAGTGACACAGGTTGTTTGTCTGTAGCTAAAAAAAATATATTTTTTTATAAAATTATACTACCGGGGCCAAAGATTTTTTTTTAATTTTTTATGTTTGTGACATTTTTTTTTTGTGATCTCGATTTCAAAAAGGGACCTAGATGTCAAAAACTCACAGCTACACTGATTTGAATTCAAATATTTTTATTTAAAATAGGATGTGATATCACTTATTGAAAGTCAAAAACTACCACCCATTTCAAAGAGAATGCCTCAGACCTGAGAAGAACGGGCGCAACTAACTCAGCGGGCTTCTTTTTTTCATAAAAAATATGGTTACAAAGTAATATCGTATAATTAAATTTATTATTTAATAGTCTGAGGGTGGTCGTTAAATCCAAATCTGTGGTATCATTAAGAAAGTCATTTATGTTATAGTAACCTTTACCACACAAACGTTTTTAACATTTTTTTTAAATTTCGTAATACATTTGTTTTGAAAATTTTCTGGGATCTTGTTGTAAAATCATGTAATCGCCCCCTTTCCTATTTATATAATGTGAGTGCCCAAGATAATATCTCGTAAGAGTGAATATATTCTTTGGTTAGTTTTTCTTAGTTAGACCTTCTGAAATATAGTAAAATAACACCAAAATTTAAATCGGGATACACTTTTGACCCGCATAACTATCGTCCTATTTCGGTGTTGATAACCCAAAAATTAAATTAAAAAAAAAAATCTTAAGTCAAATGCTTACTCACCTTAACAGTCATAACTTACTTCATATAAAACAATTTGGCTTTACTAGCTCAACTACGTAAGCACGTATTGAGCTAATCAAGAATATTTTTCTATTGCACTTGGTATCTTCTGTGATTTATCTAAGGCTTTCGATTGTGTTCAACTTTCAACGCTGGTCAAGAAGCTATGTCACTATTGTATAAAAGGATCTGCGCTTGATCTACTGATCTCATGCTTAAATAATAGAATTCAGAAGGTCAATATCAGTGGCAGGAGATCTCCTGGGACACCTCTCGGTATCGGTAGGTCAAGGGTCTATTCTTCGACCGTTCCTCTTCCTTAATTTCATATATATAGAAGTATTCTTTGCGGATGATACTTCACTCATATTCAAACTGACAACCAATTTACATGTGACGAAGTAAACAATGCTCTATCTGACGTGTACTGGTTTAGCGCCATTTAACTATTGTTAAATATAGAAAAGGAAGTGGTCATCACCACACAGTCGCTCTTGAAACACTAGAATATAATGAAATGGCCCTGAATAGCTTAAGAAGTAATTGATGAGAATACCACTGAAATAAAGGTGAACTTATAGAACTGAATAATCAAAAATAATTAAATATTTGATTATCCGTACTGTTACAAAGACTAGACCTATACTTCATACAGTTTTTCACCATCTCGTTTGGTTCAACGTCGAAACAAGATACCTTGAGAACAACAAACATTTGGAAACAGCTCGATACGAAGAAAAAGTACTAAATTTATTACAAAATATCCCATTTTATTGAATCAAAAACAACAATTTATCAAAGATATTTTCATTTATTCATCATTGAAGTTATATATATCACTATCCGTGGTCTTTTGCTTCGCAGTGTTCATTTCGTCATGAAAAATATTTTTCTTTTTGTCAGTCTTATATTTATCATCACAGCCTGCTGATAATTGTTTTGACGTATTAGGTCTTAGATACTTATTCAAATTATCTGAAAACATGATTACAATTTACATTATAAAGTAGGTTACCAATGAGAAGAAATTTTCTACTATAATATATTAATCCTAAGAATTTAGAACAAAACAGAAGGAACGTTCGATCACATTTCTACGCAGCGCATTGTGTCCAAAATAACTGTAAAAATAATAACCTCACGCCTCACCCTCCGCTCAGGACCAGCGTTCTATACAACACCGACTATTGACTAATTTATCGAATTTGGCGTTATATTGCAGAAATCCCTACTATCCAAATGATGCAATCTCGAGCCAGAATTTAGAAAACTCACAACATTTGGATAATTTACAATTTGGTGCCACCACAACCACAACGGCAGTAATGTATAAACATTCCTGTGTTTCGGTCTGAAGGGCGCCGCAGCTAGTGAAATTACTGGGCAAATGAGACTTAACATCTCATATCTCATGAAGGTGAAGAATTTTCGAGTTTTTCAAGAATCGCGCGTCACTACATTGTAAACGGCATGGGCGTATCAATAACCATCAACTGAACTGCTCGTCTCGTCCCTTATTTTCTTTAAAAAAAGTTAACTAACTATGACGTAGTTAACACCGCCTCTCTGTTGAGCTCGTGGACGGTTTCTGGTTTGTATGTATTTTGACTACCTATTAAACAATAAACATTAGCCAAAGAGCTGTTTGATTTGTCATCAAAATCTATCATCGCATCCACCCGCCACAAGCACACAAAAATCATCGCTACCATCTGGATGTGTGGCGTTCGTGCTTAATGCAGTTTTCAAGGAAATGATCACATGGGCAGAGCCGGCCTTTTAATTATAATAATTAAAAGCCTTTATTCACTCCAAATCCAAATTTATCCACTCACTGCCATCTGGCTTCCCGAGAGGTTGTGCAAATGGGTCACTAGCTTTTTGGCTGATCGGACCATCAAGGTTGTTATCGACGGTGCATGCTCCGACTTAAATCAATTACCAGCTGCGGTTTTCCCGACCCGCTACGACTTAGGGACCTTCAAGAAAAGAGCATACTCCTACTTTAAAGGCCGGCAACGCATCTCTTGACACCTTTTGCTGCGGATGTCCATGAGCGGTTGCCTCACCTCTCCTCATCCCGTCAGCCTCTTGCCCGTTGGCCCCCCTCCTATAAATAAAATAAATACAGACCTCCGCCAAACTGCATAGCAATTGGTTCGCAGAGAAACAGCTCCCAAACTTATATAGATATTACAATAACCTCCGGCTTTCCTTTCAATTTTTTAGCAAATGAGCTAGTCCACGCTTATTTTGGTTGCACGTGAGCATGGAGTTTTTGATATAAGTTTAGCTGTTCAATTATATCTGTTAGTGACGAGCTTTCCTTCACCTAATGGTAAGTTATACGCCCCGCCCTTTACAGTTAAGTGCCGATCACGATTCTTGATTGAACTCAAAATTCTGAGCTGCATCACAATTGCGCTTGTCACTTTGAAGATGTTACTCATAAAACCTGTAATTTTACCAGCAACGGCGCGCTTCAAACTCATTCACAACATGGCGTGCACATTATTACTTGACCGTAGAAAACGCCCAAAAACTAAAAAAGCGCAGACCAAACATACCGAGATTTATGGATGGAGGCTTCATTCAAAGGGTAGCTAAATGGTCAAATCGCGTATCAATTCGAATTCAGCATTGTACATAAATTTTGGTAAATAAATTAAATTTTGAAAACAAAATATTATGAACGATGCGGGGCTCGAACCCACGACCTCTGGCGTTCCGAACCCCATTTTGCGATTGCATTTTTTTTCAAATTTTATTTGTGTATTAATCCTAGAAGTGAGGGTTATCACTTTAAAAACATCCCAAATTGTTCAAATTAAATTTGTATATTTTATCCCAAGGGACAGCACGTAAGAATAACAAACACTTTAGCCAGCCACACACCACGGGACCTATCAGAGCCGGTCTGAAAGTTCCCGTAGGACTCACTTTTGTTACATAGTTTTACTGTTGGTTTTCATCTGTTATTGTACTCCGGATTGAATCCGGGTACGTCATTGCACCGTACAAATGAAATCTTTGGTACAAGTCATAAAATATTTTTCTACCATAGATCATTTATTCGTCTAGACTGTGACAGCTGTGAAAATGTTGCCAAAAATTGACACTTAACCTCTATTTTGAGCAAACTAACACAAAGTGTCATACAAATCGCGAGTGTAAGACGTAGCTCGTAACGCACACTAAAGAAACGAACCTAGCCTGTTTTCATCGATTGTCTAGCAGCAAGAGGCTTTATCTAGGTCTTTACGTATGCCACCTTCACCGCTAGCCCTAGAGAGGTTTAACGTATAAGTGTGGCGTCAATAACGCTATATAAGAGTCATTAAACATGGATAGCGTGATCACCAGCACATTTGTATTGTGTGTAAAAACACATATATTGTGTTGTAGTAGTTAGATTCAAAATAAAGTAGATATCTCACCTGTAATCTTAGCAATACAGTAATCTAGATATTTTCTATCGTTGATATCATTCGTCAACAACGGTGTGATTCTTAAAGTAAAATAGGGTCCGTACTTGGGAAAATCGTCATGCTCTGGTATATCCTCATCTAAAACCACATCAACAGTCAATGCTGTGAGACTTGCCCAAAGCCTGGCTGTATTACTGTGGTTGTAGCCCCCTGCAAGATGTTTATATATTTATATACTACCTACGAAAAAAAAATTAATAGAAAACAACAAATCAATAGTTAACAGTTTCTGATTCCACCTTGACTCATACTTAGTATAATATTCTAGAACTATAATCCCCCCAAATTGAGACAGGGCAGGAACGAACCTTGTACTGTCTTGTCGACTTATGTCTACATGACGAAGTACAGTCAGCATCTAATAATTTAAATTATTATAATTAACTTATACATAACCAATTAATATTCAATTATGCAATACCTGAAAATTTGTCAATATGTTTTGTTTAATCACATTATGCATAATAATGAATAAATGTACATATTTCATAACATTAAGCTTAATATGTAGTTCTTTTTTTAATGGAAAAGGTGGTTATGGAAAGTTTCTAGATTGATACGATGAAACCTTGTGAAAGCAGTTTAAATTAATACTTTCTCGAGGTGATTAAATCCAAAGAGCAGATTATAATAATATACCTAATATCTTATTCATATAAAAAGGAAGTTCTCAAGAAACTGCATTTTTTTTATAAATTTTAAAGATTTGGAAAGTCTGCCTTAGACGTCTTTGTTGCTCTAAGTTTGAGGTGGAAATGCGAAATTGCGAATAGGTATGAAAACGACAGCTAAAATTTGGCAGCTATTTCATTTTTTTATATATAGGACGAAGTTTTTCTATCGCGATTCCGATGCTTCCAAAAGGCAACGCAACTCCCATCCTATTCTAATCGCGGGCGGATTCGATTATTTTAGATTTGTAAGTACCTCCGCCTAAGAGAAGAGTTGGTACTTCTCTATCCAGCACCATCTGAACACATGTACAGTATCCCTTCAATGTGAGTCCTCCTGCACCATTTGGGTCACGAGCCAATGCATCCGCACCACATTGGACAACGATCGCATCAGGACTAAAGTTATCATACACCTTAGGAAATATACTAAAAACAACAATACAAAATATATAACAAAAGTTAAGTCAAAAGTGTGTAGTAGGTGTGAAGCCTAACGAATACGAAGCACGGAAGACGTCCATTGTTCGACAAAGGCCTCTCCCAAAGATCTCCATTACGATCGGTGCTGCACTGCCCTCATCCAATCTTACCAAGGAAGCGAGTGAGATAGTTTTCACTCATAACGTACGATATGAGTGATGGCGATAAATTGTACTGCAAATTGCAACCATTTGGGTAATGCCATAACCAAGACTTGCTCTCCACAGGAATCACGGCGTTGCTGGCCCATTGAGCGGTTGAGCGTGATTTTCAGTGGCCAGTAATATGCTATTTTTCCGACTCCTAATTAGTCTCATTTAAAAAGAAGAGTATCCTTTCAAAGCTTTTTAAGAAGTGAATGTTGTGTCTAGTTATACAGGGTGGTATTTTGAGAAGGGCTTTATTTGCAAAAATTGATTGATCTTATCAGCAACGGAGTACATTGGTCCAATAATACAGGGTTTCCGTCAAAATTCAAAAAGAAATATGCAGTTATTGGTTTCTTTTAAATCAAGGGCATGACTCCTTTCAAGACTTTCCTCTAAGTCTCGTAGTATCCGAATTGGCCATCACCACCCTTCTCAAAAAACTATTCTGTATATACCCTGATGTGGGATAACATTAACAGAACATAATTTATTTGTTACTGACTAGGTACTATTATTATTATTCAAGGTTTTTCTGAATCTACTGAATCTATGAAACAAATAAAATATAAGAATGTTAAGACAATTTTAACTCACGTTTTAAATATGTACTCAAGTGTGTCATCACTATATGTAGAACTTAGGGGTACATTACACGTGTATCCCTTTCCCAGCAATGACCCGATTTCCTCAATAGATCCTGTTCCAGGGTAGAAACCAGGTTCGTAATTGTGGAATGACAGTGTAAATACTGATTTACTTAAGTTGTATGCATCTTGTACACCATTACCTGAAAAGATTATTAAATAATTTTATTTGGATAAATTAATATGATGAGATTTTTAGCCACACCCAATTATAGCAATTTAAAATTTACGTATCCATTTAAAAAAAAACATACATAAAAATTCAAATAAAGAAAAGTTATTCTGCTTTAACTATTATGCCTCCAGGTCCTTCAATAGAGTTATTGCTGACGCGAAGTCGAAGCACATTGGCAGAATTGGCGAGAGACTTGCACGCCTTCCCTCGGGAAGTCGTGCGTTCTGGTCGCTCGCCAAGGCTGTCCAAGGAAACTTCTGCAAGCCAGCCATTCCGCCACTGCACAGGGATAATGACTCGCTGGCCCATGACGCGAAAGGGTCACTAGCTTTTTGGCCGATCGAAGCATCAAGGTTGTTATAAACGGTGCATGCTCCGACTTAAAACCCATAAACGCTGGTGTCCCGCAAGCCTGCGTGCTATCTCCTACGCTGTTTCTTCTGCATATCAATGATATGCTGCAAATCAGCAATATTCATTGCTATGCAGACGACAGCACAGAGTATGCTTCCTATACCGTCGACGAGAACCGTAACAAACTTGGGTCTGACATCGAGACTATGCTTTGCAAAGTCTCGGAATGGGGCCGACAAAATTTAGTCCAATTCAACCCCAAGAAGACACAAGTTTGTGCGTTCACCACTAAAAAGTCTCCCTTTGTCGTATCTCCTCGATTCGAGATCACTCCTTTAACTCCCACAGATTGTATTGGCATACTTGGCGTCGATATATCGAGCGACTTCAGTTCCGTAGTCACTTGGAAGAGAAGGCCAAACTGGCCTCTAAAAAGCTTGGTGTACTCAGTAAGGCGAGACACTACTTCACTAAAAGCCACCACCTGCAACTTTATAAGGCGCAAATTCGGCCTCACATGGAGTACTGTTCTCACCTCTGGGCGGGTGCAGTACCAGCTTCTTCCATTTGACCGCATACAACTAAGAGCGGCTCGAATCATCGACGATCAAGTAATCTCCGATCGGCTTGATTCTTTAGCATTGCGTAGAGATGTGAGTTCTCTCTGCATCTTCTACCGCATTTATCAAGGGGAGTGCTCAGAGGAGCTGTTCGGGTTGATTCCAGCGGCCGAATTCCACCACCGGACATTACGTGCAAAGTACCATCCGCATCACGTAGACGTCTGGCATTCCACAACCGCGCGTTTTGTTCGAAATTTCTTGCTTCGCACAGCCACTTTGTGGAATCAACTACCGGCGGCGGTCTTCCCGAACAGATACGACTTAGGGACCTTCAAGAAAAAAGCATATTCCCACCTTTTTAAAGGCCGGCAACGCATTTCTTGACACACCTGTTGTTGCGGATGTCCATGGGCGGTTGCCTCACCTCTCCCCATTCTGTGAGCCTCTTGCCTGTTTGCCCCCTCTCATATAAAAAAATAAAAAACTACATCTTGCATTTCGATATCTAGATTTGAATACATGAACAAAAGATTGAATCTTACGAACAAATACATTCATATAGCGTCAATCAGCAAATGCTACTTTGTCTAGCAATCGAACTTATAATTATTAGAGTGCTGGTAAAACACGAAATAGAACCGTTTTTTTTTAATAAAAATAAGGGAGAGATTATGAGAGATGGATGAAAATAATGAAGACGAGAAGGACGTTCAGCTGGTGGTAATTGATACGCCCTACCCATTACAATGCAGTGCCGCTCAGTATTATTAAAAAACCCAAAAATTCTGAGCGGCACGCTTGTCACCTTGAGACATAAGATGTTAAGTCTTATTTGCCCAGTTATTCACTAGCTACGGCGCCCTTCAGACCGAAACACAATAATGCTTACACATTACTGCTTCACGGCAGAAATAGGGGCCCTTGTATTACCCATAATCTAGCCGGATTCCTGTGCAAAGGAGCCTCCCACTGGTACGTACAAGTGGTTTAGAAGCGAATTCTACTTGTATAGGGCCCCTGAAGCGAAGGGGAACGTGAAGCTCAAGATCGTCAAAGATGTAAGAGGTTCGCTACCACAGGTGTCGCCGAAGTCGTTGTGCTTGTAAAAAAGCGTTTGCTCTCACTGCAGCTCCGTCTTAATGAAAAAAGTGTGTGTGTACTTATATATACACGCAAGAAGTTATACTTCTATGGCCTAACAAAGCAAAAATCCTTAAAATTATTTATTCCTCATACTATTCTACGTTTGTAGAAAGATCAATATTGTAAAAATGTTGCAACGATGGCTAATTTAAGTTTAATTTATTAATTAAATGAACTAACGAATACGGCTGTATGGGCTTGAACCCTCTGCCTATCCTAATAATGGACGAAGAAACCAAAAAAAAATTACGAATGAACGAAACTACGAACCAACTTCACCCGGTTACTTTTGTGTTACATCTATAAATTTCACTCTCTTTTTTTCATAACGCGCCTAATGAAGTATAACTTGAATAAAAACACAAAGGCCACACACAAAACCTTCAATTAACCATAGTGATAAAGTACTTAAAGTACACCTTCTGCTATACCTACCATGATGTACATCTAAATCTATATAAAGAACTTTCGGAAACTTTTCTCTCAACTTCTCAATACTTAACACGATGTCATTGATGTAACAAAATCCTTCAGCGCCAAATCTGAAATATTACTAATGTAAATATTCTACGAATAATAGCATAGATTATAGTGACGTATAGACTGCGTTTTTGACATAGACAAGTTTTACAAATAGACTTCAAAATATATTGAAATGATTTTAGCAGGTTTTTTCAGATTAAATGTTATAATCAATCATTTATTTACCAAATAAAAGTCCCCGCTATGTCCAACAAAAGGTAATGGAAAATTTATTATTTTAAAATATATAAATTTATAAATTATTTATTTGAGTAACAAAAATTGCACAAACTAACATTAGGTATTGGTTTCCGCTGCGCTATACCTAGATACCGCACTACCTAAGAACAGTAGCTTTTTTATTGCGGCTACTATAAGATGCTAGTAGTAGGGATTCGCCGGTTCTGGCTCACTTGCTCGTGATGCCTACTAAAAAAAAAAAAAAAAGAAGTTTGGTGTCAAACTGGTGGTTTTGATGTATTTCCGAGCGATTGCGCTGATCCGTTTTTCGATATCTCTTATAGTTTCAAAGTTAGCATTTTAAATTAAACAGATCCATAATCATTAATAATCACTGGTCATTTAGCTAATGATTGGTGAGCGACTCAATGTCTAAATTTCCATGAACATGATACAGGTAATTTACTAATTACCTCTATCACATTCGTTACTACGATTAAAAAGACAGTTTCTGTATTTATTATTTATTTTTAAAACATGATTTAAATAAAGTATATAATAAAACATCATTGCAGATTGTATCATTTTCAAAATATTTGATGAAATCATTCAAACTCTTCTTATTAAACTTAAAGTATAGATACATTATGCAGTACTCGCCACACACTGCGGTATATTCATTCTGTACTCTTGCAGTATTGTAGTTATACATTCTGCAATTCCTTTGTAAAAACATCAGCTGGAATCCCTGAGGTGGACGACCATATGAATCGAAGTATTGTCCAATACCCTGCTCATCAATGTGTATTGCAACCCAGTGAGTGCCTGGCTTATTATCACTATCTAAATTGCTGACAATATAACAGGGCGTTACAACATATATCGGCAATCGGTTTGCCGCGTAAACATTATTTTTAATACTGGGATCGATTTTGTTCAAATAATTCTGTATCTCGATTGTATTCATATTAGTTGAGAACAGGGTCTTGTCAGTTGCGAGGATTGAATAGTTATGGGGATCATAATAACATTAGCACTCAATAAATAAGGCTTTAATGTATCTTATTCATGTATTTAAAACTTATATGGTTACAATAAAACAAAATATCATTACAAGCGATTCAAATATAAATCTATGAACATTTGATGAAATTATATTTTCATCAATTTTATTATAATATAAAAGCTGATTGAAAACGAACTTTGTACCTACATACTTACGTAGTCATTAGTACAATCTGGAAATGTTGACTCCATTAAACTATCAATAATTGAACTTATCATTTAAGTGCCATTATGTTTCACCATAATAAAACAAAATATCATTTTATATACATATTTTTATTATATAAATTTATAAGGTAATCTAGTATTTAATCAACATAAAAAATACACAAGGATACAAACGATTCAAACATTAATTATTATATTCTAACTGCTGTAATCTACAGAAATATTACGATTTTTATCAATTTCAATAACATTATCGAATTCCGCATAAACAATACAGTTAATTGTTTGTGTAAGAGCTGATTCAAAACGAACTTCTAATCTTACACTACCATGTTTTATAAGATTCCAATGACTTGAAGAATTTGCTGATAAATCGGGTGTTAAGTCGAAGGCTAGCAAGCAAAACCCTTTGGCATATTGCTCTCTTGATACTCCATTGCCTTCATTTAGGAAATGTATACCTGTTCCTGAGAATAACGTATGATAGACCGTAGTAAAAATATTACTGTCAAACGATGGCTGTAATGCTTTTGAAGGTATCTGTTGTCCATCTATGTATAAACAAAATGTATTAATATCATAATTTTCGAAATTGAATGGGTTTTTTGTGAGACTACCATTAAAGGATGCATTATTCACAAAACCGACTATACACCTTTTGGGTATTTGACCAAGGAATATGTTATCAAGGGTTTTCCCCTGAATGCCTGATGGTATAGTTAAAACTTTGACTTCTGCTCGCGTGATTGGATATTTTGCTGTGGTAGATGATAAAACTTTTTGATGTGCAAGTAGCACAGTTGGGTTGATTCGTGCTCTTCGAATAATAAGAGTTGCATCTGTAATAGACACTTTAAATTTATGGTCAGTTGATGAAGCCATGAGATTGAAATTTTCTCTAGAACGAACTAACTTTACGCACATGTCAACGCCATTAATCAAAAATTTTTCTTGGTTGAATAAATCTCCATGTAAATGTCCTATCATTTCTATTTCTTTGCTTTCACTAGCCAATTCTTGTCTTTTAATAAATCCTTTATTTTGTTCATCAGTTGCATCCATTTTTCCAGCTGTATCTTCATACCATAGACCACAAGTGAGATGAGATTGTTTTGCAGCAGGTGCATAATTCAATAGAGTTTCAATATAAGCTCGATATGCATATGTATTATTCGGTGGCGATACAAGTTTTTGATTTAAATATACATCAAGTTGACTGAAAAGTGTATGTAACCAATTATTAACTGGGGCCACAACTGTCGGTACTGTCAGTTTTGTATAATCTTGATTCAAAACTTTAGCTTTTATATGGAGTAAAGTATGGGATAAATCCACATAGTCATCACCTGCCCCAGGTACTTGAAATTCTATTGGCCCATCATCAGCAAGTGATGAAATGGGCTTATAATGAATCCATAGTCCACTTTCAATGCTAGTTTGAGTTGATGGTAATGCAAATAAATCCAATTCGGACTTAATGCATTCACAAGACTGACTATGTAAAAATGACATATTTAATCAGTAAATATATCTTTGATTTGTTTTTGATTCAATTTTAATTTCTTAATAGCTTTCGCTTTCGCAGTCAATGATGGAATGATCGCAGAACGACGTTTTCGTTTTGTTATATACCCAGATCCAAACATGTTGATATTATCTATTTTAGCATCAGCTTTTCGTTTCAAATTTGAGCTGACTTCTTTTAGACGAGTTTTTATTGAATCTTCCATGGGGCGTGCATTAACCATATCTGATAATATACCTACACCGGTACTTAATGCTTCTTTACCAATAGTTCGAACACCACTAGACAGTAGTGGTAAAATAGATCTAAACAGCCCCCCAAGAAAACTTCCGATTCCATGACCTCTTTGATACGGTGCTCCTTTATAAATAACTCCGATACCCGATCCGGCCTGGTGAGTATAATAGTGTTCATATGGACATGAAATATTATCACGTTTGTCGTACATTATAATTTTTGAAAGTGGAGTTTAATGCACACTGTTCCAAATTGGAATGGTATCTTTTGACCGGTGCTTGTTCTTATATCTATTTCAATTGTATCAAATTCTCTACGCATCACAGGTAGGTAATGGGGAGGAGAGAAAACGTGCATTTTGTACGCTCCATATATGTATTTTGAGGGATCCAATGGTATTATTCGTAAAAGGGGTGTCATAACATCTCCAACGATTTGAGGCTCCACTATGTCACAATAAACAAATAATTGAGAGGGTAAACCCAAATGCAAATTAGCTGGACACTTTCCAAAATTTTTTTCAACGAGATTCCTGTTTGGTTCGAACCCTAGTTGAAGACATAATTTAGGTGATAGAGTTACAGATTTTATGGATTCATCCGTTATCGTAGCAACTACAATCCTTGAAACCTCATCGCACTTAAATTTAATTTTTTCTCGAGTGTTATTCAGTGCTATCAAAATATGATTTATGTTATCGTAATTTGTGGCTAGAATATGTGTCTTGTAATAAACATATGACGGTTTACTTTCATTGGGTACTTGCATCAACTTTGTTATATAAATAATGTTTTCATGTTCTTGAACGGTGAACATAGTGCATGGGTACTGAAATTCTACTACTCCAACCCTCCATTCACCTTCTAGTATTGTTGGTTTTGGCAGTTTCGTAGAAAATAATGTTGTTGTATTATCAGGAAAATAATCCATAGAACTATTGCTTAGTAAAGTTAAATAAAAACTATCTTTATTCATATTTTTTTCAAAGTAGAAGCTAATATCCAGCTATTAAATTTATTTGGATAACCTCTCCACTTCACCAACAATTCTTTTCTGTTACCGGTATATCGAGAGCGTATTATTTTATCTATTTTGTATTTAGTAGTGGGGTCGAATATGATTTTTTGTAACTCTTTTTCATAAAAAGTACCAACTATCTCTTCGCCTTCTAAATCCTTTAAAGTAAATACTACAAACGGAGATCGGTGTATTATGGTAGATACGATGAATATTTCGTCACTCCAATTTGATTCATATCCTTTTTGGAAAATATGTTTATGTTTTGTTATTCTAACATAATCTCCAACGTGAATTCTTGGATTCACCATACTAATTGATGTTTTTATCTTACTTTCTCTATCATATAAATTTTGCCATACACTCATTATATTTGTATTATTAACATCACATGGACACATTTTTATACTAGAATGAAAACTATGATTATATGAATGCACTAGATCTTGTAAAACATCAATGTATTTATGAGTATTTTTGTGTGTAAAATAGCGCCACATTTTCGTTTTAAGAGTTCTCTGAAATCTTTCGACAATACTTGCTTTAATATCTGGATTATTGGTTGTATAATAATTTATGTTTTTTAATTTAAAATATTTTTGTACATATTTGGAAACAAATTCAGTTCCTTTGTCAGACTGTATATGTGTAGGTGTAGTATTAGCTTCAGCAAAAATACTTTCAAAGCATTCCTTAACTGTTTCAGAGTTTTTCTTTTTCATTGCTCGAACATACGCATATTTACTAAAGACATCAATAACACAAAGTATGTATTTGAAACCATCATTATATTCAGAATAAGATCTCATATCACTTAAATCGGCCTGCCATAACTCATTAATATTAGACAAAATATATCTGTTACGAGAAAATTTTCTTTGAACAGGTTTATGTAATGTATATGTTTCTTGTGATTGTAACCACTTTAAGACACTATTTCTGTCCATTTTACCCTTCATTGCTTTTGACAATTTATCAATAGTGCTGTAGCCAGCAGGATGTGATGCATCATAATAAATTTTATTTATTTCTAATATGGGGTCCATTTTTCCCAGTCCAATCTTTTTTTTAGTTTCCCTGTGTACTTATTACTTGTTGGTGTAGAAAATTCTTCGTCAGGTACTGATTTAGATTCAACCTCTTTTAATTGCAAATGGTTTATAAAATCCACTCGCTTTGGGTTCCCGATATAAGTGAGTGGTACTTTTATTTCCTTTAAAGTTGTTGCGAATTTTTCCCAACCTATAGGTTCACTTTTCTGAAGAGCTCTCAAGGTATCACTCACCAAGTCCACAATATTACTCCCAGGTATTTTTTCATTATCTATAATCACGGTACCAGATTCATCCCAGCTTATTTTATTTTTATTCAAGGAAATCAAATTTAGTAAAAGTTCACCTTTTTTAGCATATGTTTTCGGTATTAGTTTCAGTATTTCAGAGCTCGTGTATATTTCCCCAATATTTTTGTTAACCTTCACTGATGTTTGAGAAGGAACTACATTTATTTTATTCACATCATGATTTATATAATCAGTATCGATTTCATTATGACCTTGATTAAAACCAATATATGAATCATTATCATTTATAAGTGGTATGTGGTATGGTTGTCGATCCTCTTTGACGAAGTTTAGATATCTTTGAAGGGTTTGCAAATATAAAATACATTTCTTTCGATCTTCTATGTCACTGCTTAAGATATTTTGCATATCAGTATCTAATCGAGATCTTGGTGTATCATTTTCTTTGTGTTGTTTTAACTTCTCCAATAATGATGGTTCAATAAGTAACATTTTTTTAGCATTGTCCATTTTCTTAAATAAATGAATTAATCAACCCACTTAGAATAGAACCCAATATTATCGGTAGAAATGAACCTCCTTTTTGTACAATTATATTTTTTCTAATTTTATTCGTACCTTTTCTTACCAATTTTCGAAGAATATTTTTATATTTCTTTAATTTAGATTTTTCTTTCTCGGCCAATTCAACGTTACCCCGCAGTACGTTATGAATACATTCACAAATGTAATTTATTTCTGTTTTGTTACATGATTTTAATAAAGCTTTTTGATATTTTGGCTTCAGTTTATGTAGAGCAATTAACAAATCTTTATGCGTCTTTAAACGTCTATGCATCATTTATAAATGATCGAAATTTCTTGATTCTTACCATATTTAAACCCTTTTGTGGGTACATAAACAGTGCAATATCCATCGGATAGAAATATCTTTGTCTTAACGCGACACAATTCATTTGTTTCTTGTTTCAAATCAATCATTAAATAACCATGAGCTTCATTGGTAGCATCTCTGTAAGAATCTTCCAAATATTTCGGATTTTCAGGGAATACTTGACGAGATAAGTATCGAATTTGGGTTTTATCTCGAGGATTTTTGAAATATATTATATAACTTGAGTTGAGTGATATATCTCTTTGTCCTTTACCTTGATGAAACAAATTTTGAGATAAATAAAACACACTTAAGTTTCTATGATGACTTCCTTTCGTGAATATATCAACAATACGACCATCTGATTCCCTCATCAGGTCATCAATTATTACAAGTTGAGGATTTTTTCCGTCAAACATAGATAAATCAGGTAAACCTTGAAGATAATTAATGTGGTTGAGATTATATAAAGGCTGCATTTCATCAAAGCACCAGGTGATTTGAGTAAAATTTGCATCACAGATATCATTCAAAAATTTTATAAAATTATTTACGAATACTGATTTTCCACATCCACTTGGACCAGCAACTATTGCAGTGAATGGATGATTGAAATGATGCATTATCTACTACGTCTATGTGTGTTAAGGTTTAGTATAGTAATGAAACAATCTGTTATTAAACCACCATTTATTTAAACAGAAAAATCTATAATTGAAACAATATACAGTACATCATGTTTTACTCCGCAACTTATACATCTAAATACAATAATCTCTCATTTGGTTTTTTAAAACTATAATAATTTATTCTTAAAATTTAATATAATATTTATTCTATTTTATGATGACCCCATGCTAAGGTATCAATATTATTTGGTAAAATGTACCGTTTGGTATCATTAAATGACAGACTAGATTTATTTATTCTTTGAGTAAAAATATTATGCTTTATTGACTTAAATCTAAGCATTGAACAATATTCGTTCTTATTTTCAAATAAGCAAGTCTTATAATTTTCCATTTTCATACTAAGAAGTAACACTTTTATTAACCCCCTTAGCTTTAGCTGTGAATTTTCCCTCAACATCTAATGCATACATTTTAGATCTAAGTCCTACAAATTCATTAAATATGTTACCATTGTTTTCATCTTTAAAGTAGCCTAACTTCTTTTTATTGAGTTTTGGATAGCCAAATATATTTTTTTCTGTATAGTCAGAGGTATCGAAACGCAAATGTAAATCAGGTTTTATATCTCTGTAAAAATCATCTGTAAAAATTTGATATATTAAACTATCAGTATCTGTGTACAATAATTTTAATTTGTTTTGAAACTTTTTAAACATATAGTTATAGTGAAAGTCGTACATTAGAGTTTTAGAAATATCCAATATACAAAATCCCAAATAAATAGGTTTATTATGGAACAATTTCGTCTTTCGTAATTGAACTGCAACCAAATTTTCATTAAAAATAGATAAACTATGGAATTCTGGCTTAGCAATTAAATCTTGTGCGCCTAGAATTTTACCCTGATTTTCCCAATGACTCAATAATTTTACATTTACTCTTTTTTCGATATTTTCCATTGTTTTTCCAAACACTGAGTTATTCATTAATTTATAAAAATCTTTTTCGAAATCAGATGTGGCTAGTTTACGCATGCTTGTATTTAAATCTATATAATATTGTAACCATGCGCATTGTTTGAATTTTAAAATTCTATGAATTTTTTGTAATTTTAAACCCATTGTCAGACATTGCTTTAAATTTCTGTAGTGAATCACATATTTAATTTTATTACGAAGGTTTGGAACTAATTTTATGTCTTTTGTATTACCAATACATATATTCTCGGGACATAAGGGTAGGTCAGAATGTAAATCATGCAGTTCAATAGGATATTCTAGATCTACTTCCAAAATAAAACCATATTCATAATCATCAGGGACATCAAAATTAGTTGTGACATCTACCCACTCAAAACCTCCTGTAGGAAGGAATTGAGACATGGCCCATCCGTAAAGGTTATTAGCATCAAGATAAGTTAAAAATGAGTTTGGTGTGTCTTTATCATATTCTCGCATATATTTGTTATTAGCTTTGGCATAACGATTGCTACATTGAGATACACCTCCTCGAATGCCCGATCTAATAAAAGCTATTTGTTCAAAGTCTTGAAGTAATTCTAATTTAATTTTTGTGCATTTTAACATAGCATCCCAACTTAACCCAGGTGCTGTATAATAATGAGCTGGATCTAGACCATATGTTTGCAAACATAAGGCTCGGAAATTTTCAAACACATCTGTTAAAAGTAAAACATCGGTTTTAAGATATAAATCAGAATAATCTGACATATTTTGACAATGAAAGTGTTGCCAAACATCCTTGGCATGTTCATAATCTTCATCGGAAATATGTGTGTCGGTTAATGTATTGTAAAATTTATCGCGACTAGGGAGTGCTGAAAGTTTTAAGGAATCATGTGATGACATAAATTCATATGGATAAATTCCTTTTTTTCTAAGACGTAAAAAATCATTATTATTTGGAAAATTATATTTTAATGTTTGAAATTGTTCTTCCTTCAAATTTTGAACAAGTTTGTCTAAACTACAAGGTAAAAATTTAAACGAATCAACGAATCTCAATTGAAATTTATGATTATTTAATTTTATCGTTTTTGTGAAAGAAATGTACTTTTCTTTCGTTTGTGGAATAATATCAATTTCCCCTTCTATAGAATTTAATGCATGAACAATAAAATGAGAGTCATATTGACTAAGATTGTGTAAAAAAACTGGAATGTGATAGGGGATTCTAAACTTTGTCTTACATACTTCGTGTGCAACTCCTCTAAAATTTCCTGTATGCGAGTCAAAGTATAATGCACATTCACCATTTAAATTAGATTGACATATAAAGCAGTCTTTACATTGTGAAATAATTTCATTATCATTGGAAGTCAAAGGTTTTGGACTTATGACAAAATAATTTTTTGTGCAAATCACTTCTAAATCTTTATACAACTGATTCATAAAGACATGAGTACAATGAGGACCACTATATGTTTCATATTTTGATAAACTATCATCATATGAACATTTAATATAGTACCCAAAACTATAAACTTCGTGTTTGTGAACATTAGTTGTATAAGGTTTTGATGGATCGTTAAAGCATGTCTGAATTGGATTAAGGAAAGCTTCAAAATCCGCGTATATAACAAAGGGTATTTGTAACATCTTATTAAATTTATCAAATTTTAAGACATTGTTTGAAATTGGTTGTTCAAACCAATCTTTTAAAGTTTTTTCTGTATTAGGCAATTCCACTTTAATATGACAACAATCATTCAATTGATGAGCTGATAACTTATCATTTGTTGAGAAGTGTAAAAGACAACCGTCACAGATGTAGATTGCATGTTCATGGTTTGAAATTTGACCACTTACTAAACGCGATAGGTTTTTAATGTAGCAAAAATGATTAATTGTTCCGTGCGAAATAAATAATAAATTGATATGAACAATTTTCCGTGATTTTGTTAAATACAATGGACCAACTAATTCATGTACTTTCTTTTTACAATTGTATTCAAGACCAAAAACATTTACACTTAAATTATTTAACCTTTCTACTTTCTGTATATCTGTCATTTTAACAGGAAACGTAACTCCGTCAAAATTTAATTTATTTGAATATTTACTGTAAGATGAAACTCTCTGAGAGTTCTTAGTAACTGGATATAATGCAGAAAGCAAAGCCCATTTAAAGCATAAATCATCCGAGTTTTGTACATTTATAACACTTTTTTTTAATTTGATTTCTTTAGGTAATTCAATATATGATTTTCCACGTAATGGATTGAATTTGTTTATATTCATGTCTAATGCATTTATTTTCTTAAGAGTCCAACCACTATCTTTTTTCTCAAATGTGCTAATTTTAGTCATCAACATATCACATAAGGACGAAAAGAAAAAATTTAAATCCTCACCCTGCATTATAGTATAACTACATGTTTGAAATTCAAATTCATTAGAAATATTTTTTGTTTCTTGAACAAAATTAGCGTGCAGAATAAAATTAACTTTAAAAATTGTAAGCAATCGAACAGATTCCTCAAATAGTGAAATAATTTCATTTTTAATAGAATTCAAAAACATTTCTGGTGTTTCGAATGTTTGTAATTGGTTGGATTTACTCTTTATTTTATATGAGATAATTCTATTACCAAAAGCCGATTCGTGTACTGTGACATTTTTTAAAGTACTATGTAATTGCATTACGTTATTCTTATGGAGGTTACTTCTAAGATGATTTGCATAATATCTTTTCCGTATTAAGATTTGACATAAAGAACAGTTCACCATTTCATCGTTCACACTGGTGAGCCCCGATGATGTGGATGGTTCCCCTTGTCTTCCTCTCTTTGTACTTGTATCATTGTCTTCACTGCCTTGTAATACTACACTTCTTCTCTTAAAACCTCCTCCACTTTGTAGAACAGGTTGACTACAACATAAGTGAATGATATTAGCCACATTTCATCAATAATATAATACTAAATAATTTACAAAGAAAATAACTCACTTGATCATTTTTTCAACCTCATTACATACAAAGCAGAGTTCCATATCGTTATGTTTAATTTTCCAAATGATGAAAATATAATAATATTATTTGTATAAGAGAATAAATAAACTAATAACTAAACTGAACTAATATTTATGTATTTCTTCATAGCTACCTACTTATTGTTAAAATTATATTTCTTATAATTTTCTGTTTCTAAAATTTTCTTCGTAACATTGTATAAAATCTTTTTTATGTCCTTATAACTTTCATTATTGTCGATTGTATAATATTTTAATCTATAATCAGCGTATTTCCATTGTTCTTGTGCAGGCGTGTTTTTTATTTTATTGAGATCATAGATTTCTATTTTAACCAAATGTGATGCATTTCTTCCGTCATCTGCATTAGTTGTAATGTAAATACTTCCATTCTCATGTGCTCTGGATATTGATGATGATATTTTCTTTTGTTTTGTTTTTTTCACTTCGAATAATGCATCTATATTTTCATTTGAGCTGGCCCTCTTCAAGGATTTAAGTTGAGGAACTTTTAATGAATCCTGACTATCTTCAGATAATGGATAGTAAAATGTTTTATATGTAGTTTCTTCCATTGTTGGGTTGAATGCATTCTACAACAACAATAAGACTGCTTTAGAATAGTATTATACATACATATCTTAATATAACAAATGATATTACTTTTTAATTTCAAAGTGAATAATAGATAAAACTTACCTCCATTGCAGCAAATCACTCAACAATTACACAACACACAAAATATATAATAATTTGACTGAATACGCCACTTCAATGATTATTTTTCTGAACAGTTCTAGCATTTTATACTAAAATATCGTAAAAGTAAATTTGTTTATGATTAGTACTGGTTTTTAAATATTGTGGTGAAACATAATGGCACTTAAATGATAAGTTCAATTATTGATAGTTTAATGGAGTCAACATTTCCAGATTGTACTAATGACTACGTAAGTATGTAGGTACAAAGTTCGTTTTCAATCAGCTTTTATATTATAATAAAATTGATGAAAATATAATTTCATCAAATGTTCATAGATTTATATTTGAATCGCTTGTAATGATATTTTGTTTTATGTAACCATATAAGTTTTAAATACATGAATAAGATACATTAAAGCCTTATTTATTGAGTGCTTATGTTATTATGATCCACATAACTATTCAATCCTCGCAACTGACAAGACCCTGTTCTCAACTAATATGAATACAATCGAGATACAGAATTATTTGAACAAAATCGATCCCAGTATTAAAAATAATGTTTACGCGGCAAACCGATTGCCGATATATGTTGTAACGCCCTGTTATATTGTCAGCAATTTAGATAGTGATAATAAGCCAGGCACTCACTGGGTTGCAATACACATTGATGAGCAGGGTATTGGACAATACTTCGATTCATATGGTCGTCCACCTCAGGGATTCCAGCTGATGTTTTTACAAAGGAATTGCAGAATGTATAACTACAATACTGCAAGAGTACAGAATGAATATACCGCAGTGTGTGGCGAGTACTGCATAATGTATCTATACTTTAAGTTTAATAAGAAGAGTTTGAATGATTTCATCAAATATTTTGAAAATGATACAATCTGCAATGATGTTTTATTATATACTTTATTTAAATCATGTTTTAAAAATAAATAATAAATACAGAAACTGTCTTTTTAATCGTAGTAACGAATGTGATAGAGGTAATTAGTAAATTACCTGTATCATGTTCATGGAAATTTAGACATTGAGTCGCTCACCAATCATTAGCTAAAGGACCAGTGATTATTAATGATTATGGATCTGTTTAATTTAAAATGCTAACTTTGAAACTATAAGAGATATCGAAAAACGGATCAGCGCAATCGCTCGGAAATACATCAAAACCACCAGTTTGACACCAAACTTCTTTTTTTTTTTTTTTTAGTAGGCATCACGAGCAAGTGAGCCAGAACCGGCGAATCCCTACTACTGATGCTTGTGTGCGTGGCATCTTGACACTAGCATCTTTCAAATTTTGAAACATACGGTTCGTGTTAGTTTAATTAAAAGTTTGACAGAACAAGACATTGTGGCATGTCGTCACACATTGCTCGCCACGAGACCACACGAGACTGGCTCGAGTAATCCTACGGTCGTAGTATCTCTTGCCGCACTTTACGACTGCTTTACGGTAGAAAAAGGCGCCGTTTGTATACTTAGTTTTAGCATCTTTTAATGGAAATGATATTGTATCCTATAAGTGTGATTTTTGACCATATTTAAAGAAGTGGTAGCACTGCCACACATTGAAAGTATGGAGGATAGAAATTACAATTTAATATTATTGCGGGAAATAAATTTGTAAAGAATCTTTATGAAAGGGGAATGGCATAAAGTAAGAAGAAAAGGAATGTTGATGGGGCGAGGGATATCCTTCGGTAGAAATTCATATAAAGGAATTGACAATTTAGGGCAATAGAAAAAAATATGTTCAAGAGTACTTTCCTCAAGGCCAAATTGTGTGAACTGTTTATTTTGTTGTTTTTTTTTTTTTGAGGAAATAACCAGGGGTTAGAGGGGATAAAGGGTTGGATTGGTTGGAACCATAGAATTTACCTAGTTCGTTTTGTGGTTTGCCATAAAACATTCCATTAATCAACCAGAAAGGGTTTAGACATAGCGCGTAGATCTGGAGGAAAACAGTAATTATATTTTAATGTTCCAGACTGAATCGCGTCTTTAGCGCACGAGTCTGCAATTTCATTGCCAGTTATCCCTAGATGACTAGGTATCCAAGCTAATGCAACTTCTATTCCCATTATGTGACATCTGTACAGGGATTGTTCTTAAATTGATTGTGAAGTTGTTTGAAGATTTGAAAGGATTTTTTGTAAGGTCCAACAAGCAGCTTAATGAGTCACACAGGATTAAAGCCTTGTTGATCTTATGTGATTCAACATATGACACCGCCTCTGACAGGGCAATTGATTCGCCAGTGAAGATGGAATTCTGTGGGGGACTTTTGTAACTTAAAATTATATGGAACTTAGGGATTCAAACTGCAGAACCGACCCAACTATTGTTGGATAATTTGGATGCGTCCGTGTACAACGTCACCCAATCAGACCAATTAGAAGATAGAATGGAATTAAATTTTCTATTGGCTTCAGGGCAGTGTTTATTAATTCCTAAGTCAAAGAAAATTTTAGGTTGGAAAATGAGAGACTGATATTCTACTTCAAAGAGTGGACATAAGGCTGGAAAATGGGAACTGGGAAGGCTTCAATATAAGAATTAATTAACGGAGGCGGATCTTTATGAGACCAATATAAAGAAGTTGGAATAGTTAGAGACAGAGCGCAGAATATCAAGTAGGGGGTGTGCGCTAAATTGGATTACGTTAGTTAGGAATCTATCAGCTAGGTACTGATGGCGAAGGTGAAGAGGTGGGTCTACACACTCCACTTGGAGAGCGTTGACGGGAGAACATTTCATAGCACCACTTATGATTCGTAAGCAATTGGACTGGATTTTCTCCAATTTGGACAGTGCTATTTTACTATATATTGAGAAGGCCAGAGAATTCAATACAACCCTTTACATCTGCTTTGTGAACTTTCGCAAAGCATTTGACACGGTCATATGGACACACCTTTGGAAGATACTTGCGGAAATGGGTGTACCACCCCATTTAATAGTTCTGTTGAGGAGGTTGTATGAGCACGGTACTGCAGCGGTACGAGTGGATGATACTCTTTCAAGCGAATTCAAGACTGAAGATTGGAACAAAGGAATATCTGTTGGGGGACGCGTGACAAATAACCTCAGGTACGCTGATGATACTACCCTTCTCGCAAAGACTAGAGAAGACATGGAAAAATTTCTAAACCGTCTAGAAAGTACCAGTCTCCAATTCGGACTTACTATTAACCGAGACAAGACGAAGGTGATGATAGTAGACCGGGCCGAACAAATTGGAACCAACATACCCTATATAGCTAACTGTGAAGTGGTTCAGAACTATATTTATCTTGGTTCTACTATATCAAGTACTGGAGGATGTGGCGACGAGATCAGACGACGGTGCGCCATCACCAGGCCTGCAGTGAAACAACTGGGAAAGATTTGGAGGGACAGGAGGATTACCAAGAAGACTAAAGTCAGTTTGATGAAATGCATTGTGTTTCCAATCTTTCTCTATGGAGCCGAAACTTGGTCTCTGAGACTGCAGGACCGCCGTAAAATCGATGAATTAGAGATGTGGTGCTGGAGACGCCTCCTAAAGATCCCGTGGACGGCATTTCGCACCAATGTATCCATCCTCAAAGAGCTTCGTATAAAAGACTTGAAATTGTGCAACTAAGAATACTGAAGTTCTTTGGTCATGTCTCTAGAAATGAGAACTCGATGGAGAGACTGGTACTTCAGGGCCAGGTGGAAGGCAAGAGAGCACGCGGTCGATCGCCAACCCGCTGGATAGATGCCATCAGAAAGGCTACTGAATCCACCATAGTCCAGTGTAGTCGCAACGCCTCTAACCGTCAGAAATGGAAGCACGTCGCCAGGAGATCTACCCTCAGAAACCTCTCGACGGAGCCATTTAACAAAATAAAAAAAAAGACTACACGAGACTAGCTCGAGTACGCCCTACGCCCTACGGTCGTAATATTGGTTGCCGCACTTTACGACTGCTTTACGGTAGGAAAGGCGCCATTTGTATACTTAGTTTTAGCATATTTTAATAGAAATGATATTGCATCATACAAGTGTGATTTTGACCATATTTAAAGAAGTGGTAGCACTGCCACACATTGACTGTGGTGTGACCATAGCAAACACAAATATGGCCATATGTTTATTAAGGGCCATATTTTTTCCGCCGCTTTTAAAGAAAAAGTTCCATAATGTATAATTATTTTCCTGCCAATAAACTATATATGTCTTCAACAAAATTGTATTACTCACCTTTGTGCATGATGCCATCCACCACACCAATTAATGGAAACATTTGATAGACCCAATGTTAGACATCTTGCAGCAGTCATGGAGCTTCCCGCAATGACAGACACCAGATCAAACATATTTGACACTGGAGGACAGTCATATCCTACAAATTATATTTTTATAAGACCATTTCCTTTCAAAATGTATTTTAAAATCTATACTAACACCTGAGCCTCTTTCTGATCTAAATTTATATTCAAATTCAAGTAATTTAAACAATTTGTTTTTTTTTTTAAGTGATATACCTCACTTCTGGGATTAATTACTCAAAATAAATTTATTAACAAAATTTATGAAAGATGCGGGTCTCAAACCTACGACCTCTCGCGTTCCGTGCGAGTGCTCTCTACTGAACCAACCGTTCGAGGGACGGATCGTTGAAAAATCTTGTATAAGTATTGTTCAACTCTCAGTTTCTGGCTTCATCTACAGGATCTACTTTACAGTTGATAACCTGCTCAACTCCAATATTTGCATATTAGGAAATAGACTTGAGATGTTGCTCTTTGCGAATCTAAATAATTTGTGTTTTTTTTTTCACTCGTACGAAATGCGAGAGGTCGCGGGTTCCTGCATCGTTCATACATTTTGTTTATAAATTCAATTTGTTCAAGTAAATTTGATTGCATATACACATAATATTCAAGCTTGAAATTATAGTCATCCATGTGAGTATAATTTTATACTGTAACTTGAAGACTTTTCTATTAATTAAACTGTATTTACGTTTAATTTAATCACAAACAAATAATAGATTGCTTCATTCCCACAATATGGTATTGTTTATAAAGTCATTCATATACTTAGAAACCTCTACCACTTCAATATTTTCTCTTTTGATAAAACAGTAAACATATCACACATGTGCCTATATGCCTTGACCAAATGGTGCTTGACCAAAAACCAGAGGGAGAAGTAATAAGAAACCAAACAGCAATTGAGAGAAGCTTGTTTGGTCTAAAATTAAGGGACAAAATCAGTAGCTCCTAGATTCAAAATTCAAATATTTTTATTCAAAATCGGACTTAATATCACTATACTATCTATCCTTAGTTTAACTTACTAGAGGTAAACAAATCTATCCTTTTACACTTACTTACATTTCTAAAACCTATCGACAGTTAGCATTGGACCATAACTAATAATATAATATTGGACATAACTATGGATACATAAGATTTTGTCATGAAACGGTATCTATCCGTAACTAGTTACTGAGAGATAGCTATCGTATCACAGATGTATCTCTAGAGATACGTTATTGAAAGCGGCCGCTAGCCGAGTAGTAGGCAAGTTTATGTTGTGTTATGGTTATGACAGTTTCTAGCAAATTCACTTATGTGCCTACGTACATGCCATTATCAAGAATATATTGAAAGGCAAAAGTACAGATATTTATTTCTTTAAATTTTCCCCGCAATTATTCTTTAGAATCTGGGATATAAATAGCCCTTCTGCAGCACAAATATGGTATTGATATCGGCAGCATTGTCCCATAGCAATATAACATAGGATAACGCGTATCTATGCCAATTAGTTGCTTAATTTTTTTAACCGCATATGCTGCAGAACTAAGCCTATTCGCAAATTCTTCAATATGGGGGCCCCATTGCAATTTAAAATCAAGAGTAACACCAAGTAATATTCCAGAATCCACCGGTTTTACCACCTCTCCATTTAATAAAACATTCGCTGATACGTTTTTGCGCGGTAAATTTAATATAGGTATTCAGTTTTATGACTATTTAACATTAAGATTATTGGCGCGAAGCCAGTACACGATATCAGATAGAGCATTGTTTACTTTGTCATATAAAACTGGTTTCTTTTCACTTTCAGATCATCAGAGCAAAAAGACACTAGGACGTGGAGATGATTGAGATACACAAAAAGATGTAACCAAAAAAAATAATGGGTTGCACTCCGGAAGTGCCGGCAGAATTGAAAACTTGACCATGAACATTGTGCATTTTTTAATATTTGGGAATGGTTAAAAGAATGAATTCGCATGAATTGCTTTATTTATCATCAGTATAAAAGTATTTATGTGGTTAAATACAATATTCATTTATTACGCTATCATACACAAAAATGAAAATTTATACTACAAAAAAATTTAACTCTTCAGAACTATTACCATTATTTTACGTTAAAAAGTTTTATCTCAGAAAAACCAACTTTTATACCCATCTTTTTTTTATGGAATAGGAGGACAAACGAGCGTACGGTTTACCTGTTGTTAAGTGATCACCGCCGCCCACAATCTCTTGCAACAAGAGAAATCACAGGAGCGTTGCCGGCCTTTAAGGAAGGTGTACGCGCTTGTACCCATGTCGTATCGTCCCGGAAACACCGCACAAGGAAGTTCATTCCACAGCTTTGTAGAACGTGGAAGAAAGCTCCTTGTAAACCGCACTGTGGAGGACCGCCACACATCCAGATGGTGGGGATGATATCCTAACTTGTGGCGTGTCGTGCGAAGGTGGAATTCGGCGGCAGGAATCAGGTTAAACAGCTCTTCGGAATACTCCCCGTGATAAATGCGGTAGAAGAAACACAATGAAGCGACGTCTCTACGCAACGCAAAGTGATCCAGCCGTTCACAGAGCACTGGGTCCCCGACAATTCGAGCTGCTCTGCGTCTGCGAAAGCCGTATTGTCGGTCGTTGATCAACTGGTGACCCTCTAGGTATACCAAGAGCTGACGGCTAATTATGCACTCTAAGATTTTGGAGAGCAGGGAGGTAATAGCCTGTATTTGCCAGATCCGAACTGTCTCCTTTTTTTTGGATCGGATGGACAAGGGCTAACTTCCATGAGTCAGGGACTACGCCTTTGGAATAAGAATGCCGGAATAAACGCGTTAGCACCGGCGTCAACTCATAGGCACACGTTCTAAGCACGATTGGAGAAGCGCCATCCGGCCCGCTCGACTTCCTGACGTCCAACGAAAACAGAGCTCGCCTAACAGTTTTCTGTCTGAACTGTACTTCAGTCATAGAGCTCTGACACCGCGGGATGGTCGGCGGTGTTTATCCGTTGTCGTCATGAGTCGAGTTGGAGGCGAAAAGAGCGCACAGGAGATCGGCTTTCTCTTTTGCCGTATAGGCCAGGGTGTCATTCCTCATGTGCAACGGTGGCATGGACGGCTGGCTGAAGTTACCAAGAGCAGCTTTCGACAACGACCAGAACTTGCGTGTTCCGGTCGGGTAACTGGAAAGCTGCTCACCGATTTTGACGACGTGTTTTGTCTTTGCACGGGCGATTTGCCGCTTAAAAAATCAGGAGGCACGGTTGTATTTTCTCTTAAGAACTATGCAGTTTGGATCCGTTGTGTCCAGCGGCGCAACCCAAGTTCGATACGCCTGTTTTTTGCAGTCAGATGCTGCTTTAACTGACGCATCGAACCAGGGCTGTGATCTGCCACCGATCGGTACTACAGAGCTTGGTATAAAAATATCCATGCCCTGTAGTATCACAACGGCTACTGCAACGGCGCAGGCACTAGGATCATCCGAAGGGAAACAAACCCTGCCCCAACGGTAGGATGCAAAAAAGGAACGCATCCTATCCCAATCTGCTGGCTTGTAGTGCCAAACGCGGCGGGTCGCTGGTAGTCTGCGACGTGGGCGTCGGATAGGCACTACACTCCAGACAAGGCAATGGTCGGACGTTCCGAGAGGGGCGTCGACAAAGACCTGGCAACCATCGGGTCGTGTAGTCAGCAGAAGATCTAATAAGGATGGCATGTGGCTATCCACTTCCGGGAGCCGCCTTGGCGACTCCCGGGTGGCCACTGGTCCTCGACTCTAACCCATGCGAAACATAGCGGCACTAGGCCGCTACTTCACGCCGGTATTCTGTGCGAGTGTGGTAATTAACCCGGACGAGTCTGGCCCGATTGTGCTGACGTCAAAAGACGGCAGCGTGACTCTCCCATTTCTAAAAAGCCCTTAGTCGCCTCTTACGACACCCATGGGCCTGGGACTCCCCTATTATTTTTATGCCCCGGGGAAAGTACAGGGCAACCCATCTCAAGAAAAGCGCTCAACACCCCTAAAGAAGTTTTCACTTCAAAAAATTCTGGTACCCGAAAAAGGCATGAGGGCTGGAGGAGGTGGGGTGAACTAGAACAAACTACAGAAGACATTGGAAACAAGTGGCAAGGGAGAGAGTACAGTGGAAGGAGTTCGAAAAGAACTATGCCCTAAATTTAGTAAATGAGTATTGTTACATAACTTCAATCAATTAGAATAAAAGTACCTTACAAAAATTTGAATAATTCCTTTGAATTTCAAATTCTCTTTATAGAACAGGAAGACAAACAAGCATACATAATCGGTCACCTGATATCCTCTTGTTACAGAGGAATCACAAGAGTTTTGCCATGCTTATACAAAATGTATATCCATAAATAAATGGAGGCATTATGTGAGCCTTTTATTAGCTATTATATAGATAAATAACTTTAATTAAAAAACAATAAAAAAAAACATGAAGCAGACCCCCGGTAACAGGACCATCCAGCCATCAAAAGTAGCGCCCATTAACAAGCATGACAAATGAACCAGCCATCACCATCATATTTTAGGGAAGGGAACCACCAGTCTCACATCGCCCCCACAGGCAGTGGCATTTAAGCAAGCATGATGATGCCTGTCACTGAGAACTTCATCAAAGAAAAAAAAAAAAGAATGTTCATCGAGATATTATGTAATACTAACTAAATGGTTTCACTTGCAATTCTATTTTGATTAAATTTACATACATAACTCATTCAATTTTGTTTCATGAATGAATCAGAGATGTTGAGTGTAGGAGTGAGTGAGTGAGTAAGACTATAATAAACTATGACTTTAGCTATCCTCTTGCATAATATAGGTTTTTTTTTGCTTGCCATTGTATTATTATTAGTATGTTAGAACTTTCTTATTAGTTCTTAAATTAGAAGAGAGAAGATTTACATTTTAGATTTACAATTAAATCACATTATCTTTTGTCCCAAGCAAAGAAATTTGAAAAAAAAAGGTTAGTACAGCACTTATATTGTGTATAATAATAATATAATGATAATCCTTAACCTGCGAAGTATTAAGGAAAATAATGTATTAACTGCAAATGTTTATTGCATCAATCACTGTACTAATAGTACTAGAAATCCGAACTAGTACATTTTTGTAGCAGATTTCATTGAATGTACCAGATTGGAGAATTGTTTCAATGTCCAATCAAGAACAAGTCTAATTTATGTGTAACCTAATATCAATGGTTAATCAATTTCTAGTATAGAATACAATACCAATTCCAAATTCTTCATCTTGCTTCTCTGCAATATACTCATCATCAACACACTTAAATTTCTTTAGGTGATCAAGATACAATTCTGAATGAAATAATTTTAAGTCTTCATATGTAGCAACTGTTGAACAAACCACTTGAACCATTGAATGTAAATCATATGCAGTTATAAGATTATGTACTTGTGAAGCCTGCAACCAATAAAAACAAAATCAAAACTTATCATATTACCAGATATTATGAATTGTGTAAACATACTCTTCCCATGACTGCAGGTAACCGATTGCAATGTTCTCTCAGAGTATCATCCCATATGTAAGCAGGCTTTTTCTTTGCCATAGCGAAAAAATAATACTAAAAATAAAGATATGAAATTCTTACATCTCTAACTTTAAAACTTACAACAACTTATAAGTTGTAATGGTAACTTAACAAAACTTAACTCCATGATAGAACTTCTGTTTTGTTTAGATTTTTGAAATTTTTTTGTTTCGTCCAATATTAGGACAGGCAAAGGGTTCAAGCCCATACAGCCATTTCTTCGTCTTTTGAAATTTAAATTATTAAATAATTAGATTGTCAATTAACTTTTTTTTTAAGATTTTATGGCATGGGAACGAGACCTTTAAGTCTTGATCTTTTGTTTTGTTTTCATTTTTTAAATTTTAAATAAAAAAAATATAAAATAATTAGATAGTCAATTAAGTTTTTTTTAAAGATTTTATGTCCTGGGAACGAGACCTTCAAGTCTTATTTAAGGGCATTAATTTTCACTTTTCAATAGTGTGTATGGTTAGGATAAAGGGTCACGTCAGCGACTCGTCATTACTATGGGTAATGCCTGAAAATAAATGATTTATTATTATTATTATTATTATTATTATTATTATTATTATTATTATTATTATTATTATTATTATTATTATTATTATTATTATTATTATTATTATTATTATTATTATTATTATTATTATTATTATTATTATTATTATTATTATTATTATTATTATTATTATTATTATTATTATTATTATTATTATTATTATTATTATTATTATTATTATTATTATTATTATTATTATTATTATTATTATTATTATTATTATTATTATTATTATTATTATTATTATTATTATTATTATTATTATTATTATTATTATTATTATTATTATTATTATTATTATTATTATTATTATTATTATTATTATTATTATTATTATTATTATTATTATTATTATTATTATTATTATTATTATTATTATTATTATTATTATTATTATTATTATTATTATTATTATTATTATTATTATTATTATTATTATTATTATTATTATTATTATTATTATTATTATTATTATTATTATTATTATTATTATTATTATTATTATTATTATTATTATTATTATTATTATTATTATTATTATTATTATTATTATTATTATTATTATTATTATTATTATTATTATTATTTTTATTATTATTATTATTATTATTATTATTATTATTACAGATAAATAGCAAATATTGCTATTTATTATTTTGAGTCATGCTAGGAGCGCGGATGCACAGTTGCGGCCAAACCGTAATCTGTTGATTGTGATGAAACTCACGGCTAGCTATATCTAGCTCAGCATACTCTCTTGGACACTTCCATACCAGTTTCCTACATTTTTGATATTTTTTCCAAAAGTCAAGCCACATTTTGTAAGAAGATACTTACATTGTAATAACAATCAGCCTTAGTCAGCATAGCCATTCCAACATGCACCCCATTTCTGACGTCAAAAGCATTGATCCATTCATGTGCAATAATTTTGTCCGCTATTTCAATGCCAGAAATACCTTTATGTGGGTTCCCCCACATACAGTCAATTGCAAGGGCAAAGCGATAACCTTTGTGTAAAATATAATTATTTTTAAAATAAGGACTTGTAATATGTTTCAGGCTATTAATAAGACTTACGAAGTCTGTTAAGTTAAAAATATGTACAATTATTTACACAACTCATCAATTTAAAAGCTTAAAAAAATGCATTTGCTGCTTTAAAAAGACTGAAGTATGTTTACATTTTTAGTATTTTCATATTTACATAAAATTATGTAAAAGTAAACAAGTATAAAATAAGGGTGACAATGTTGCACCTTGTATTCCTTTAACCCTAGTAACCCTTTGACACAGTTCTAGGCCCATGCAAGATATTCTTGTACATGCAAAAATATTTTTGTAATTAAGGAAGTCATAACTCCCTTTACACTTGTCTAGGTGCATTACTCAGAAAGCTACCAAGTATGCCAGGATTTATACTATCAAATGCATCTTGCACATCTAGAAATACACAAACTGTGTGTAATTTATTGTCTTTTGCATTTTTCAGGTCGTTTATGCGTAATCCGATCCATCTAAGCTTGAACTCTGCTGCTTACCGAGCGATTTTGGCGCGGGAATTTTACGTGCGTGAAAATGTATCAACAAAGCAACTTACCAAATATTAGGTAATACATTAAAAAAAAATCTACGCACTTCACTATCACGTCGACGGCCGATGAAGACTGAAGTTTTTTTCCCTTTTTCCGTTAACTTTTGTATGCTAACATCCCATTGTCTAATTTAATTTACTACTGACCTTTATTCTATTTAATAATGTCTCTCTCGCACCTTTGTGTGTCTATTCGCTAGGTATTTTGTAAATCTATGGTAATCTAAGGTATACTATGTATTCTGTGGTGAAGCTGGGTGAAGCGTCCTTTTGTATGACATTTGTCGATTTGCTTTGCTTTTTGTTAATTTATGAGTGAGTTCGGACAACGGTTAATGAAATGTTTAATTATTTGGACGTACGATTTATATAGAAAATAGATTGCTTGAAAAATATAAATGAAATAGAAATATTAGACAATTTGGATACGCAATAGTTATTGTTCGTCATAATTAAATTGGTCTGGTTCGAATGTGTCGGTGTCGGGCCACATTCATTATTTACATGAATTTTTATGCTCATGACTTGTATTCGATGATCTGCTCTAAACTAAATTTACTCATTTGCAAGTGGAAATGGTTCGAGGTTGGTATTATTAATTCATATGACACCAAAAAAAATCTTGAAGGTAGATTTAATAATAATATGTATGGGCAGTAGTAGGCACTACTACTAGGCACTTCCCGGACATTTTTATCTTTACAGGATAAATATCTCCTTTATACTAGTTTTGGAATATAATTTTATTTGATTAATTGCTTGTGAATATTGTTTCACTAAAGCTTTCCTCGCATTTTAGTTAACAGCTTGATGGCCACTCCAGAGGCAGTTAAGACACCACACCGTATTGAATTATGTGAAGGCAAAATTTCCAAGCCAAAAAAGACTATTCGAAAACGCAGGTAATTATGATATTTTAAAGTAACAAGTTTAACTCCATTTTATATTGTTGTTTATACTTCCAAATAACTTTAACAACATAACTTGTAATTAAAGTATGTTCTCTAGATATTTATTGTATATCTATAGCTTAATAAACACATAAGACAAGGGAATTGCAGTCCTCCAGTTGCCATAGTCCACAAACATCAAACCTTTCATAAATGCTTTCCTATTTTTATTCCCTCTATTATTCAAATCAAATCGATGCTCTAAAGTTTTTATCATGTTGTAGGATTATAGCAACAACTCCTAATAAGACTGAAAATGAGGTATTAAACTCTGAACTACTACCAAAGAAAGGAACAAAATCAAAGCCGTTGAAGAGTTCGAATGGTATTGATATTATGACTCATGGAAATATTTCACGATCAAGAGCAGCCCGTGCAGCAGCTCAATTCACAGAAAGCCACAAACTTACAGAGTATTTCAAAGAGGAAGAAAAGACTAAATTAGTGCCTCCTCCTTCACCTAAATTACTCAGTAAACCTGTTAAAGTTGAACTCAAGAATATTAACAATAATAATCATAAACTAACAGAATACTTTCCTGTTCGACGAAGTGTTAGGAAAACATCAAAATGTGTTATGGCAGAAAAGATGAGGGATTTGGAGAGGGCTGTGAGAGAGCAGAGAGAAGATGGTCTTCAGGTATTACTCATTACTTTTATAGAAATAGTACAATTAGTTAGCTAAGGGTTCCTTCTGCCTTTTTTTTTGCATATTGGTCTTTTTCATTGAATTATTATTTAGCATCTAAAACAAACATTAATATATAGTTACATAATACTATAAGATAAAGAACACTTAGAATTAGTTGAACAAACTATTTAGTAACCGAAATATATTTAATATAATATGTATGTTACTCGTACACTGGAGTACTTATTCAAAATGATAATACCGAATAAATTGTAGAAAAGGTTTAATGTAAGTACTTGTTAATTACAATAGAAGTTTCCTATAAAGAATGATGGGAGCAACCACCATTACGTGTCTATAAAATCAATGTGTCAGATGCAACCACAACATTGTGGGTAATGTTAAAAAAAGTAATGTTAAAAGATAACAGCTCTGGTTATACTAAATAATTCTAATCTAAAACTGTATGGGTATTTAGTTGTGTTATGTACACAAAATCAATTGCATTTTTGTTGTTCTTATCTTATAATTTTGCTACTCAGTGGAATTTAATATCAAATAAGATTTTTAAATATTATACTTAGTGCTGTAAATGGCTGACTAAAATTCTTATAGCAAGTTTTTATGATGAATAACCCTTGTATATTTTAGGAACTATATGTCAATACAGTTTTTGTAGTTGTGTGAACTTTTAATCAGGGGCAGTGCTGCCACTATATTCTGTTTTTTTTTTTTTTTTTGCAAAATAGTGGTTGTTTCTATGCTGTGTTTCTTTATTACGGAGTAGGAGCACAGACAAATAAACAGGTCGCTTGATAATATCAGTATAATTAGTGATCCCCACCTCCCATATACTCAAAGTCTTCTCATGGTGGCCTGGAAACACAAACTCAAGCTCATTAAATGCACAACCATATAATGTATGAAACCAACCGTGGATAGACAGTACTATATTGTCTGTGTTTTTATGCTGGAAGTGGCCTCACTTGATATTTTGTACACGTTGGTAAATGAATTCATGGCATCTACCAATTGACACACACAAAAGTTTTTGTAAATAATATCACAATCTTACGAAGTTAGGCCCTTCATGGCATACCTGCTAAGCTAAACTCAATCAGTTTGTATTGGACTGCCTCAAAAGTTGAAAATTAATTTAATTGCAATGTAATTGAGGTGGGTAGTTTCATTATGCACCAAACAAATGTAGGTGGGTTTAATACTAAAGACTGCAGCAGCTCAGTTGTCACATTGCCGTTGTTTGAGTTATCTATACAATTATTGCAGTATATTGCTATCATTCACTCGTGTAGCAAACATAAAATGTAGAAATATATAATATACTAGTGGACCTGACAGATGTTGTCCTGTATACACATCTTAAATTTGAAAAATCAGTCCAGCCGTTAGGAGGTAGTTTAATTGTGAATCTAAACCATTCACGAATCAACCTGAAGACTCACAGAAAGTTTCATTAAAATCGTTCAGGGGGAGTTCAGTTTCAACAGATGCACAAAAGATAGATATTATGTAGAATTTTGATACAGAAGAAAAAGTACTAGTACAGATTTCTTACCATGCTTTTAAAATTTTATGGTTATTTCTAGTTTTGCCCCTTAGGATCAAAGAAATTTAATTAACATGAGTGCATTCCATTATTCAATACATTCAATTGAACACAGCATTATAACAATGTCTGACGGCGCAGCGGTTGTGTGACAATAAATTATTGTCCACATCAGTTTTGGGGTTGGCAGGGAAGCCATTTACATGAGCATTTATAGTGCATAGAAATAGAGTTAATTGAAATGTCATGGGAAGACAGTGCTTAATATCCATATCCTTTTTTTTTGTTAATTAACTACCTACATGTTTTCTAAATTTTAGGTGGCATACTTTGAAGGAAAAGGACGTGGTGTAATAGCAACAAGTTCCTTTAGCCGTGGACAGTTTGTTGTGGAATATTCGGGAGAGTTAGTTGGAGTGGCTGAAGCGAGGGAAAGGGAACAGAAATATGCACAAGATCCCAATGCTGGCTGCTACATGTATTATTTTAGATTGCAAGACCAACAGTATTGGTATGTTCCTTCACGGATTACATTCTTCCAGCATATTGAAATAAATAATGAAATTTCGACCCAGTTGTTAACATCAATATAAGGTCATAAGCACTTTCAAGCAAGTCTAGTATAAACAAGTTTGATAATATTTACTTAATTTACTACACTGTGCTTAGTAGTGCCTATGCATTATATTTTTGTGGAAGAGAACGAACAAGAGTAATGGTCACCTGATGTTAAGTGATCACCCCCACCCACATTCACCTGCAACACAGAGGAATCACAGGACCATTTAAAAAAACATCTCTAACTCTCAGTATAGGAGTACCACAGGGGTCAATTCTTGGATCATTCCTCTTCCTTATCTATATAAAATATATTCTTCCTTACCTTATAGAAAAATAAGACAAGGTAGTATTGTATGCGGATGACACTTCACTCATATTCAATGTGAAAAGAAACCAAGTTGCCAAACCAACTGGTTTAGTGCTAAACCCAATGTTTGAAAGCAAAGTATTAACGGTGAAGTCATCGGAAGGCTTTTGTTTGGTGATGCTTATATTTCTAGACCATAACTGAAAATTTACAAAATATATGTGTTGAGGTAGGAAATTAAAAGAATTTGTTGAAAATTTTGTGTGGTTAAAGGTTACACTAACACAATTGACTTTATAAACGAGACCAACCTTTGCACCAGGCATAATTATGAAATATAGTACATTATGAAATTTGTGTGGTGTATTGGTCATATTATCTATGTGGTATAACCGAATAAAGGAACTGCCAGTTTTACGTCGAGTCCACAAGCGTTTCATATGTTTTACCAACACACTTGCAGGGAAAATAGAAAAGACTTGCTTTTTTAATGTTTTTCCTCATTTGCTCATCTTCCCACTAAAGCTGAAATACGTTTTCTAATAATTATCAACCATGGAGCACATAATTAGCAGCATTAACAAATATTTTTGGAAAATAGAAATATACCTTACCGGTTTTTAATGAATTTTTATAGGTAGGTACTATTTGGAATGCTTAATAGTTTTTTGTTTCTATTCATCGTCTACATACCTTTAACTTAGATTGAGTCTTAGCCCTAATGTTACTTGGATTATTTACGATACGATTTTAACGCACTATTTTTTGAAATATTGGATACAATTATTATATATGTAAGATATCAATGAATTATCTTCCTCATTTTTTAAGATATCACTAAATGCTTAGTGCTTATATCAGACAAGACTCTGGATGATACCATATTGGATGAAACATAAATAACTGAATGTAATCAAATTATGGTTCATCTCAAAGTTATATTAACCATTTTTTTTTATGACAGGTACGAGACGAGCAGGATGTTCAGCTGATGGTAATTGATACGTCCTGCAAATTACAATGCAGTGGCACTCTGAATTTTTGAGAAACCTAAAATTCTGAACGGTACTACAATTGCGCTCGTCCCCTTGAGACAGATGTTAAGTCTCATCTGCCCTGTAATTTCCCTAGCCACGAAGCCCTTCGGACCGAAACACAATGCTTACACATTATTGGTTCACGGCAGAAATAGGCGTCATTGTGGTATTAATTATCTAGCCGGCATCCTGTGCAAAGAAACCTACCACTGGTAACGGGTATTTTGTTTGAGTGGTGTCATTACATGAAACTATAGAAATCCTATTAGGCATACTACTATAATTTGCATGCGAGTACAGCTTATCTAACTTATAAGTATATTTGCAGTATCGACGCGACCGCTGAATCTGGTCGTATTGGCCGTTTGGTGAATCATTCACGGAACGGCAACTTGTGCACCAAGGCGTTGTGGGTGGACGGACCCCGGCTGGTGCTCCTTGCGGCTCACGACATATCGCCCGGCGAGGAGCTCACATATGACTACGGGGACCGCTCCAAGGAGTCGCTGCGTCATCATCCATGGCTTGCACTTTGACCTGGGTAACATAACTTAAAAACAAAATATGGTTATATCCAGTAATCTACACATATATAGGTATTATAACAACATTTTTGCCATACACAACTTCCTTATACCTCCATAACTTTTGTCCACCGCCGATGAGCAATTTACTATTGTTCTAAAAAAATGTCTTCTTTTAAATGACATAGATTTTATATATGTACATTGTGGGGCACATACCATAATTTTTTTATCTGTGTCCTTTAAATATTTTATAATAAAAAAAATCTCTGTAAATCTTACTACTCAACTTACAATTAATCTTTCAATATCTAAGTAATCGAATAGATAGCCTTGGTCTAACTTATGATAATGATCATATTACTATTTATTGTGTAAATTGTAATTTTTTTGATAACTCTACGAGATTATTGCGCCGATTTTCTCTCAGAAAGCCATTTGTTTTGATTGTTTAGTGTTTGACATCAAAGAGTGTTCGAAACAAATCAATTTTGATAAATAAATGCCTGGTAACCCTTTCTGTGCTGTGTGTCGGCTCACTTTAGTTGGTTGACTCAATCATTTGCATTGGATACTAAGACTTATAGGGTTTGTTTAACCTGATGGAAAGTGAGATCTTTAGCCCATAGACTGCATCCAAAGCAACAGGTTTTAGAGATATGTTTGTGGCAAATAAGCAAATAATACTTCATCTACGCAAATTGTGGAGAAAAAACTATCCATACCATGTCATAAGCATTTTCAAAAGCATTTTGAATGTTTTTTATATAAATATTTAATTACTATAATAATAAAATTTTTATCATTTTACAATTGCTGAGATAAAGTATATTATAATTAAACAATATTTTTTAATTATTATAGACTTGCAAAGTATTTTGATAATTAATGATGATATTTATTTATTTATTATATACGGGCGAACCTTTTTTACAATATTAAAACTATGAAACTGATACAATATTTACTTAACTAACAAATAATAATATTTAACTAACTAATCAACACATCTTAATTTCTAATTATAAATAAACATGGTTTTAGTGTGTCTTGCCACAGATAGTAAACTAGTATTATATAAATCAATCCAGTTTATCTGGTTGTTAGTAGCTTCGCTGAGCCTAAAAATAGGAGAGTGATGATACACACCTGTTTTCAACAATTGAGTAGAAAAGTAAGTGTCATTCTTTCTCAAGATTCTACTAGGAACAGAAAAATTTATAAAGCTAAAAGTTGACTTCAATCAATATTACTTGATAAAATTTTAAATGTAAAAATGATATTATGTTTGTTATTGAAAAATCTTATAAATTTTATTACTTCGCAGGTTTCTTCCCGTCATCTTCTGGAGTTTCAATAAACATATATTATTATTTAAATGTTAGCTGTTAATGTTTGTTGTAATTTTGTAAGATTAGAGAATGTTATGTAACATTGCTTGGAATCATTAGGTAATCGCGCCTTATAGAATAAGTCACAAAATGATGTCTTAAAGTGAATACTAATATCATTGTTATGACTTGAGATTCTGTCTGTTATTAATGTGCATTTTAACGTTATTGCATGAACATTCGGTTATTTACTAAAGTGCTCAGCAGACTTGATTACGGTTCTAAGTCGTGGCAATAAAACGGCCTAGTTTACCGTTACCGCGATTATAAATAAACATACAAAATCCATGGTGTTATCTTAAAGTAGCGATGCAAGTACGGCGGCACGTTGAAGCCAAGTGTGTTCGCTCACACGCGTTTATGTTAGCGGTACTGAGCCGAGTGTATCTATGGAATTCTGTTGTCTATGAGTCGACCAGAGAACCGTCAACTGCTGTCAGTCACCGAAACAGTTCATGTTACCTATGTCACGCCACGCATAGCAAATGTGTACTAATATAAAACTACCGGCAAGATGGATCATTAAATGGATTGAATAGTAAAAAATATCGCATTTTTTCTATATAGGAAAATGTTATTTTTATAAACTTTTAACTGCTATAACTATAATTTGGTAGTTAACTTTATAAAGGCTTAGAAATTGAGACGACCCTAATCTGTTGTAGTAACGAGCGCTTCAACTGTCAGTCAGATTCTCCGCATGATGGTACAAGATACCACTCCTCGATTCTGCAGGTACCTACGTAATGTATTAGGGGTAGGTTGCCTGTAAAAAATTGGCGGCAAGAATCCTTAATTTATTATATCATCTGGTGTTAAGTGACCTCGTGATTTTGTATTAAAATTAAAAAAAAAAACATGACTGTAAGTTATCAACAAAAATGTACATGTTTACACATGGCAACCCTTAGGTTGCGGCTGACAGAGCTAGCAAGCATACTATTTTCAATTGTTTACTTTACTTTATTAAAAGACATAGGTGCAATTTTCACCAGAAAATTAATTATTATACACAATTTAAAATTAATTTTATCAAAAAAATTCGAGCCTGAAGAATCGAGCGGTGGGATTTAGGCTATTAGTTTCACAGCAAAAAAATATTTCATCGGATTCTCGCATTACGGAATTGTTACATCGGTTTAGCGTAAAGGTTGCAAAGGTTGGTACCAAAAATATAGGAAATTTTTAGCATATTAGTAACAAACTCAATCTTACCTATAATATACCAGGTATCAGTGAGACTTGAGGGCTTTCATTATAACGCCTTTGTACAAAATTATATGAAAAAGTATTTTGTACAAACTGAATTGGTAGTTAATATTAATTTTAGGATGTTACTCAAATTATGTTAGACTCAAACTCGAATAGTATATAATATGTTTTTTAACTTTTATATAGCCTCAATTAAATATTTTCTATGCCACTCAGTAGTAATACTTAGTAGAGATTTGATTTAAATAGGTTATTGTTGAATAATTCTGTTAGTTATACCTTGATTGTGTAGAGAGGGGGTGTGACGTCACAGGCGAGTTGTTCAGGTGAACCTCGAACTGATATACTGCCTTTAACACATGTGTACCACTAATACTATGACTTACTAAAAATCAAAATTAATATAAATATAAGTCACGCCTCTCTTCCGAGAGACGCTTTTTCGCTCCCCGCCCGCCGAAGTCATATCTACCATTATTAGACGCTTTTTTATGATAATATGGGACGAGACGAACATGACGTTCAGGTGATGGTAATTGATACGCACTGCCCATTACAATGCAGTGCCGTTCAGGATTCCTGAAAAACCCAAATATTCTGAGTGGCACTACAATTGCGATCGTCTCCTTGAGGCATAAGATGTTAAGTCTGGGCAAGGGGCCCAGTAATGTGTACACATTATTGCTTCACGGCAGAAATAGGCGCCGTTGTGGTACCCATAATCTAGCCGACACCCTGTGCAAAGGAGCCTCCCACGGTCTTACGGCGATGAAAAATATCGACCTAAACATCTGCGAAAATTTTTTTTTTTTGTAAAATTAAACACTGTGGGCTGTATTGACGCACAATAAACTTAATGTCTAAAGCCCTCGACTTTATGATATGATTTTAAAATGCTCACACAAGCATGTTTATTAAGTTATTTTAATACATCTTGTACAGAAATAACCAAGAATGGGTATTGATGTTTCAAAGAGTTGAAAAAAAATACTCATATCAACTCTCTCTTCTTTTTCTTCTCATACTCCTTTTTTTTTCTTTATCGGGCCATGACTAGTTGCAAGTTATAACTAATTTATATAAAACAAATAACTGCTCATCCTGCAGTTACGCCTAGATAGATGAAGGTATAGAACGGTGTTGGTTATGATTATGTGATTGAAATAGTTTTTGGGACATATTTCATCCGTCCAGTTGAACATTTTTTCTTTTATACTATATATTAACAAGCAATAGTACCTAAGATTATTTTTTATACCTATAGGAACATGTCTTAAGTTCAGCAAGTCCTTGTTTTTGGTGAATGATTTTCACAACTTTAATTGACCTATTACTTCTCGATATTTCTAAATATCAGTATTGATTCTTACTTGGACGTAATTCGTGAAAAACGTTCCAAACTACAACCATGTCGAAATTGAGTTAAGAACACAAAACTGGTCACGTGATTCATATTAACGGACTGACAAAAAAATGGCAGCCCTACTGTCACTCCTTAAATGACATCATGACTTAGTAGCCCAACCCATACGAGCTGTACTGTAATACGAGGCATCTATCTTCTAAACTCTGTACTTGAGGTAGCACCACAGTGTGATCTATTTGCCAGCTCGATGGAATGTTTGGTCAAAGAATGCAAGAAAAGATTTGAGAGTTTGATGCCTGTAAGCTCTATAAAATAACTAGTTTATAATTTTCATTGTTTGTTTTTTCTTTAGTATAATATCTTTGTAACGCTTTAATCTGTAACGTTATATTGTATCTTTGATAAATAAATAAATAAACCCAATGCGTGGAATACACTAATATTTATTAAACTTAAACACGAATTCCTTAAAATGTGATGTTTTTGGCTTGGAACGTTTTTCAGGAACTACGTCCACTTAACAAGAAGAATATGTAAGTAAATATTACGAGAGTTTTTATATAAGTGTAATTGATATTGTTACGTGATTCCGTGACAGTATTAGCTGCTCGACCAAAATATTATTTTTAATGAATTAACATTTTCTAATTGGAAAATATCGACGAGTTGCATTATTTATATACTAGTTAAAAGTCACGTATTTAAAATCAGTTGAACTATTTAAAATGGAATGTATAGGTAACATTGAAATTTATTTATTTTCAACGGGGCAATAATTACAAAAAATTAAGCTTGTTCTCCCGGGCGCTCAAATAACAATATGTTTAATATCTCACTCACAATTAACCCGACACCATAATCTATGTTATTTTTTACTCTATTGCCCTTAGACAATAATTTGAGTTCATTTGAGCAGGTCTATCATATCTAAATAATTGTATTAACGGCCCCCACTGATTACTATCTCAGCATAGTTTCTTTCAATAAAAATACGATAAATTTTTCATCATAGTATTATATTTGTAATTGGTAAATCATTATTTCGTAGTTAAGTAGGTATCAAAGATGTTTGCAATTCTAATGTTGCAAAAATATTATTTATATAAAAAGCTCTCACCTAAAGCTGTCTAAGGATACTTACTCATAACTAAATTTATTTTTATTGTGATTTTATGGAAATCAGTTAAATCATATTTGTATTAATAAACTCAGAGAGAATGGATATTTAAGCTTTATAAATTATTTGGTGAATATATATGCACGAGATGTGAACATGAAATTATTGTTATGTACATAGTTCTGTCGTGCTGGCAGCCCCCCCGCTTTAGGTGTGATTAATAATAATATTATTGTGATTGTCGTTTCGACAAATTGCAATAGTGACTTAACATAATTTTCAATTTAATAAAAATATTGTAATTGGCAATTTTTAGAAGACTTCATGAACGGACAATTGTCGAAACGACCATCATAGTTAAATGCGAATTTTTTAAACGAAAACAGACCTTCCTTAATTGTTAAGTATTCACTGAACGTAACAAATGTTCAGTATTTGTTTTCGGTAGTTCCTACAGCTGAGTAATAGTTTAAAGAATACTTGTTAATGGTTAAGTTCGTGTATTTTGACAGTTTGTACAAGTTATAATAATGTAAGCTTGTTGTAGGCTAATAATCAAAGTTGTAACTTAATAATCTCAATATTTTTTGTGCGAAATAGATTAATATATTTTGAAACAATTTTTTTGTATTTTCATTTAAAATAGTTATAGTATGTCGCAGTACAGGTCGGCATGGTTTTGTTAAGAGGTATGTTAAGAATGTGTGCCGGTAGTTGACGCCGGTGCTCATGCTTAAAAGGCGTAGCGGCGGACACATGAATGTCAGCTGTGTCCATCTGATCCCTAAAAAATAATAGTAAAAAAAACTAAAAAGCACGCTTTATTTAAAATTCAACTAAAAAATAGATATATAATAATAATAGCGTGGGGTGCTTTTTATACAATAAAATATATTTTTAAAATAATAATTCTTCTACACCCCACGTTTTTTTTTACAATAAAATATATTTTTTTACACTATTTTCAATTTAAAATTATTTTCTATTTTTAGTTGAATTTTATATAAAGCGTGCTTTTTAGTTTTTTTTTTAACTATTATTTATTTTTCATTTTTAGTCAAATTAGTGTAATGTCATCGGTCCTCGATAAATCTACAAAGTTTTAACGAAATTTATCCGTTTAAAGTGGGTCAAAATCGCGCCCAAAGAAGTCGGTTACAAACATACAGGTAAAGCTAATATAAAGCGTATAAAATAGATAGCAGCAACAAGAACCAGTAAACTACAGGACTAATATTAAAGGTCGGCAACGGCATGCGTTATAACCCTTGGTGTGATAGATGTCTAGAAATCAATGACATAACATATTGAAACAACACTTTGTAAAAGTCATGAAGCTATATCATTTCGTAAAGGGGCTTTGACATAGGAGACGAAATAATAAGAAACTCCCAGACCATCTTTTAAATCATATAACAACTAAGCCTACTTAAGATAATATTATACAATTTTAGGTGGTCTGCGCAGAACCAGACAAGAACCATGCATCAATATCCTCTATAACATAATAACTACTATACTATAGTAAGCCTTCTTTGTCAAGGAAGGTAATATATTCGATAAGTCAATTTCCTAATATGCAAATATTGGGGTTGAGCAGGTAATCAACGGTAAAGTAGATCCTGTATATGAAGCCACAACCTGAGAGTTGAACAAAGCATACAAGATTTTATGACGATACGTCACTCGAAAGGTTAGCTCAGTTGGGAGAGCACTGACACGGAACGCCAGAGGTCGTGGGTTCGAGCCCCGCATCGTTCATAAAATTTTGTTTTCAAATTTTATTAAGGTAATATATTTCTTGAATTTGTCCTCAGTGAGTCCTAGTCTGGTATTTTATTGTAAATTATGGAAGTAATCAAAATAGACCTAACGAGCTGTATTCACATCAGTCAACTTTCAATCTTTTTAACGGCAATTATTACTAGTCATTGTTATTTCGTACAAAACTTGAACCACGACAACGAGTACTTAACAATAATTGTAATCCCTAATCCACGTAAATTGGTCGGTCGTTATCTTGGGTTTCGTGTCCAGGACCTCTAACATGAGTTTACAGTGATCCTACTCGCTAACGACTGCGTAAAGAACAATGGCGAAATTTTACCTGACAATAGGAATAACTGTCTAAGGTTAGGATGGTTACAAAAAAAAACTTCATAGATAAATTGACTTGTTAGATAAAATAGTATTGCAAAAGGAACCGGGGAAATAAATAAAATATTTATTTCATTTTCACATTATATGCTGTCACAACTTTGAAATCATATCCATTTTAGGTTACATCAAGGAAAGCTATCTGTCAATATGACTGACAGCGATGAGCGAATGATCAATGAGTATTTATACCTGTCACCTACGCCTAATACTAATCATACCTATCAATTATAGTTACCGCTGTTGTGTTGTTTTCTTTATATTAACCTTTCCGGATCGGCGCGCGCCGGATCTCGCTGTACACTATTGATCGGCAAGCTTCCGGCAATTTCGCGGCATTTTCCCCGTGTGTATTATTTTACGTGTAGTTTTAAAATGCTTATAACTAGGGTGATTTGAGTGACTGTCACTAAAAGCTTTTGAAACAAGCTATAAGACCATGTATAAATTATTCATATTGTCTTTCTTTTTTATTTCACACAGACTTTTCATTCGAAAAAAAGTGTAAAAATAGGTATATTTTAAAATAAATATTGTTATTATTGTTAATTACTTGTTTTATTTATTTCCTTTTATGTTTTTGTAATGAATAGTATATGTTAATTATAAAATAAAGCTTAAATCTACACAAAGAACGATCTTCGTGTAAAGTCTTGATAACGACCGCTCGCTGCGCCGGCCGGGAACAAGTGGACACATAAGTGCTTTGTCCGTAAAGCTATGACGTCGAATATTGGTGGCCTTGAATCGTAACGGATCGAAATGTGTTTGGGAATTCACTCGTTCATAACTGCGTAGGCAAATAAACCATCTTGTACACCTAATTAGGGTGAAAACTGGATGAGGTAAAAGAGTGCCCCGCGGCACAGCCGCTCTCATTGTTTTTTGAATTACCAGTGCCCGCGGGCACGGCCGATGCGGAAAGGTTAATAAGTATTTTCTATTTTACCTGGCTTGGTTTTGGACTTGAATACGATATCTATTGTTTAATCAATAATTTGTATCTTATGTCTATGCCTAATAACTTAGTTCACTTACTTAATTCTACTTAATATTATTATACTATAATAACAATACAAGTAATGGAACATACACGATATTTTTCTGGACAAACAACACCAAATACATCAAAATAATTTTCAAATATTCACAATGCTTTTGAAAATAATCGCACCACTAATCCCGTAGGATAAGTAGTGTTTCTAATAGTTAATTAAAATATTTTATATTATTTTAGTTGTCACTAGCATTAAACTAGGCCGGGCCTGTATTTTAATACTAGTTACTTCCAGATACATTGTTTTTTACAGATAACTTCAATACATAAAAGCGTATATAAGAATTTAACTTATGGAAAAAAAAAAAAAAATTTAACAGTTCTACGAGAAAATAAATAACCTTTTCTCTATCATACATATTACTGGTTAGTACTTGAGCGGTCAGTAATAAAATTGAGGGTATACTTAAAAACATTTGGGTTGACTACAAAGACTGTTGACTTGGGCTATTTTCATATAATAATATAGTAAGGTATTATTGATTGGGTTTATTTTGAACTTTTAAAGTAATAATGTATAATATAGTATTAAAGATAATAAATTTTAAAGATAAATATATAAGGATACATGTATACATATAGATAAATAGAAATATTAATTTATTGTATATGTGAAATATAAGCTATTATTATGCATACTATAATTTTATAAGATAATGGTATAAAATAAACAATGAAATTTAAAGTTTTTTTTTTTTTTTCTGTATGTTGTGCGTATATCGGTAAGGTAAGTAAGGCTGGATAATTAATAATTTAACGTATAGCTATAAACAAATTTTCAATTTCATCATACTTTTTAGTTTTTAACCAAACAGTTAGCTTTTTTTTACAGTTAAATTTGTTTTCAGAGTAGATATTAATAATTTTGTTTAATTTATTATAGAGCATGGGACCAAGATAGCATTGAAATTTACGTATAAAAAAAGTTTTAAAAGTGTTTGTAGGACAGACTTTATCTTTACGTCGTTTTGTTACTGCTTCTGGAACAAATATAAGTTTTGAGTGCTGTGCCATTATAGTGTCCCTAATAAACAATTGTCTTACAGACAAGACATCGCATTTAGTGTATAGTTCACAAGTAGGATACCGAAAGGTTTTGCAAATAATAACCTTTAATAGAGCACGTTGGGCCCGTTCAAGCTTCAAAAGACATGATTTTCGAGCGCCACCCCACGATTTAATACAATAAGTTAATAAGGATTGTGCTAATGCAAAGTAAACATTTCTCAAAAGAGTGAAATCAGCAATCTGACGTAAGGTTTTAAATACGAAAATAAGTTTTCTAGTCCTTTCTGACAGTAGATCAATTTGCGGTTTCCATGATAGGGTCTCATCTATTAGAACTCCTAGGTATTTAATTATTTTCGTTTTATTAAGGTAAACACAAGAGCATCCTTTATTTTGAGTCAAGACTTTCTTACAATTATGAACTTGTACGGAAAAATTTTCGTCTGAGGGAATTTGTCTTGTAGTAATGCCAAAGGTGATATATTTTGTTTTAAGAATGTTTAGAGTTAACAAATTCTGTTGAAGCCATTGAAAAGTTTTTCGAAGTCCTATTTCAACCTTGGTTATGACATCTGCCCAAGAATCGGCATGAAAAATTAAGGCCGTATCATCGGCATACATAAATGTTTTGCAGTTAATTGGATTAAGATGACAAAGGTCGTTCACATAAATCAGAAACAAAGCAGGACCGAGCACACTGCCCTGAGGTACACCGTGAGTTACTGGATGAAAAGAGCTTACATAATCACCTATTTTTACACTTTGCTTTCTGTTTGTAAGGTAATCCTTAAAAAGTGAATGCACCTTTCCTCTTATTCCAATTGCCTCCATTTTGTCTAAAAGAAGTGGTATAGAAACGGTTTCAAAGGCTTTCGCAAGGTCAAGAAAAACGCCCACGCATTTTTCTTTAGCATCTAGACGGGCTGCCACAAATTCTGATAGATCCGATACTGCATCCCCTGTTGATCTTTCTGCCCTAAAGCCATACTGATGCTTAGATAAGATATTTTCTTTATCTAGAAAGGACATAAGTCTTTTACTCATAATTTTTTCAAATAATTTGGAAATAGTCGGTAAAATTGAAATAGGGCGATAGCTATTGGCACATGATTTTTCTCCTGATTTATATATGGGTAGTATTATGGAGAGTTTGAAAACCTGTGGAAAAGTACTCGTTTCAATACATAAATTAAAGATGTGTGTTAAGAGTGGAACAAGGATGTGTCTGCTCAATTTTATTATTTTTGGTGATATATTGTCCCATCCAACAGCTGAGTCATTCATTCAAGGTTCGTTATTAAGTTTTCTATTTCTTTTTCTGTTGTTTTCAACATCACCATAGAGTTTGATGGCGTCATTTGTTTTTTATTAGAACAATTTAAATCTACGGGACATTGAACGTGAGGAATTTTGTCTGCTAGGTCCTTGCCAATACCAGCAAAATAGTTATTAATTTTCTCAACTGCGTTTTCAGGCTTAGTGTCAATCCTCAGGAGATCCTGTTGTAATTCTTTTTTGTTAGTTGTGATTGTGAATTTTCTTATTAGTGTCCATGTGTTTTTAGAATTTTTAGCGTGTTTTTTTAATTCATTTTGTTCATATGTTCTTTTTAATCTTTTTAATAAATCGTTACAGTGGTTTTTGTATCACTTGTAAGTAATACTGAGAATTTGATTGTCAGGTTCTTTTTTAGACTTTGTATGCATTTTGTCACGGGTTTTGATACAACGTATGAGACCAGGAGTAATCCAAGGCTTGATACAGTGATACTTCTTGGGAATTAATGTTGTGGTTGTATATTTTGAGATTGTTTTAGTTAAAGTATCAACTATTTCTTTAGAACACCAATTGGGATCATTTGAGTTGATGATAGGCTTAAAGTCTATTTTCTCAATTTCTTTAGCGATCAAATCATATCTGAATAATATCTTTCTCTCGTTTTAAACTCTGAACCTCATTTTGAATTACTTCTGCTCTCCATTACCGGACTATGATATGCCCCACGATTTGGTCTAACGTACGCTGTTTATATAACAATAAACAAAATAAAATATTTTGCTTGTTTAATTTACTGCTACCTACTTCTACAAAATAAGAACTTGGATTGAGAAAAAGACATTAGGATACTAGGTACTTATTTTACCAGTTTTTTAAGATTATAAAAATGGAAGTACTTAGTTTAAAAGTCGACCCGAGCCTTAAAATCGGGGGTAGGTTAGGTACACTTTCGAAGTACCTACCTACGACTATGGATTGCGCATTTGACTTTCCTCTTATAAAATTACTTATAAAGCTATGGACAACCAACTCTGGTTTGTTGAAAATAAACTGTTATTACCATTGCATCAAGTAACAAGTTTCCATTTTATCATAATATAATACTCAAAGTTGTTGACCGTAGACAGTTTAGTAATAAGGTATTAATTAACTATTTGCCTATGATTACTAGTTCCTATCCTTAAAGATTTTTGGAATTCGTGATATTCAGTGTTATTGTTGTTGGAACATGTTAGTTAGAATATAATAGATAAGTATACTATAGTTAGAACGATGAAGTAATAAACAGAAAAACCTAACCTAAAAACTCAAACAAAATAATCATTTATTTCTCCATTATCCCGGTTCTAAATTAAAAATGAATTATGTCAGTAGATGCAGAAAATTATAAAAAATTAATTAGTACACGTCAGTTCTTGAGACGCTACCATTCAATTTCAAATATTTTGTAGTATGGAACTTCGCCATTGTTCTTTGTTTGGAAAATTATACAGCGCCTCTGGCGGTGACCCAGAGAACTTATTTCGGTAGTATGAGTCGAAAGTACAATACCTATCGAAATCTTAACCGCTAGCGAGTAACGGTTTGCAGTGGTTTGTATAGAAAATCGGTACCATGAGTTACTTAATAGACGCATTCGAGAAATACTGTTTCGATAGTAGTTAAGTCATTCACTAGTCTATAGGTTTGTGAGAGGTGTTTTTTATGCAAGTATTTAATTTAAAATTGGTAAATAAATATCGACATAATAGCTGGCAGCATAGTATGTATTCGCAGATTTTCGAAAAACTTATAACATTTTAGTTTTTATATGAATTTATAATAATAAGGAGTTGTTTTTACATAAAAATAAATACAAATAAAACAAAAGCATATTCAGTAAATTTTCCTACATAAGTTATGGAACATTTTCTTGATTAAATAAACGCTTCTCGCATTTCACAAGATTATGTTTATTCGCGAAACATCTATGAAATCAGGTTCAGAGTATTTAACCAATCGGAGTATATCAGATCACTTAAACGATCGTAAACCATTTACGAATATTTTTATTGAACTCCCGTTAAATACTCCGCGTATTTTGATGATGACACCAATCGGCTAACGTCTTCTAAGCCACGGTGACGTTATGGTGGGTCTTCAAGTAATAAAGCTGGGCTTGCGATTCCAATTCTTGCAGCGATTTCACAACAGGCACCATTTGACTAACGTGGTCCTAAAACAAAGATAGTATTGTACTTTTTTTTATGGAATAGGAGGACAAACGAGCGTACGGGTCACCTGGTGTTAAGTGATCACCGCCGCCCACATTCTCTTGGAACACCAGAGGAATCACAAGAGCGTTGCCAGCCTTAAAAGAAGGTGTACGAGCTTTTTTTGAAGGTACCCATGTCGTATCGTCCCGGAAACACCGCACAAGGAAGCTCATTCCACAGCTTTGTAGTACGATTGAGAAAGCTCCTTGAAAACCGCACTGTGGAGGACCGCCACACATCCAGATGGTGAGGATGATATCCTAACTTGTGGCGTGTCGTGCGAAGGTTTTTTTTATCAAGATCAATTCATCAAACAATATCATATTCGGTATAACAAATTATATAAAAATATTCGGTAAAAAAATGTTTCAATAAAAGAAATGCGGACAATTTAAACGCCTGCCAATTTTAGCGCACTTGCTGTGCATGATAAATGACGTCATAGTTCATAACAACAAACCAGTTTGGTGGATTGGTTGAAAATTTACATTAATTTACTTCAAATTCGCTCTGACCAATGGCGTCGCTTTTAAAATATTTGAATATCCTAGGAATTCATGCTCCATTAAGAAATTAATTTCCTGATCAAAATAAAACTATTAATATTTGACAAATATTCTACGACCCATATTGCCAATGGGGTCTGCCCACCTGCCCACTGAGCTAGTTGTTCCCGGTTCGAATCCCGATAGGTGCAACAGTTATATATTTTATGGATGTTTGTTTTATATGTATTAAAAATATTATATATTATCGTTGTGTTGCACCCATAGTTCAGGCAGTGCCTAGTTTTTACCTTTGGCAAAATAATTTTACCAGTGGGAGCACCTTTGCACAGGATGCCGGCTAGGTTATGGGTACCACAACGGCGCCTATTTCTGCCGCGAAGCAGTAATGTGTAAACATTACTGTGTTTCGGTCTGAAGGGCGCCGTAGCTAGTGAAATTACTGGGCAAATGAGACTTAACATCTTATGTCTCAAGGTGACGAGCGAAATTGTAATGCCGCTCAGAATTTTTGGGTTTTTCAAGAATCCTGAGCGGCACTACATTGTCATGGGCAGGGCGTATCTATTACCATCCGCTGAACGCCATGCCCATCTCGTCCCTTTTTTATCATAAAAAAATTGTGTGGTTCAATATTATAATACAATCTGGCGGTCCTCTACAGTGCGCTGTCATGGAGCTTTCTTCCACGTACTACAAATGTGGAATGAGTTTCGTTGTGCGGTTTTTCCGTGACGATACGACATGGGTACCTTCAAAAAAGGCGCGTGCACCTTTCTTAAAGGCCTGTTAATGTTGTTGCCTGTTTCTTTAAGGCCTCCTGTGATTCCTCTGGTGTTGCAAGAGTTATAAGTTGAATCAACGAATGATGATCATCACCTAGTGTGATATATTCCAAGGATGATCCAACAATAGTACCTGGTATCCCGAGCCGACCGTCTTTCTCTTCTCTCCGTACACGACTTTTCCATCAAACTCGTTGCTCGGCACCTTCATATCGGGCTCTATTTGTTGAATAGTGATGTTCAAGTGATCTTCAATGTCGGCCAAGTACTGAAATTTGTCACAGAGTATCAGTAACGTATTTTACGAAATGAGAAAGAATCAAATGAAAATAACATTTTCATATCATTAAATATTAAAATAAAATTCATACTCTTGTGGGTTCTTTTATACTCTTTTAAACTGACTTCAAAATGGAGGAGGTTATCAATTCGATGGGTATTTTTTTATGTATGTACACCGATTACTCTGAGATTTAAGATCCGATTTACGTAATTGTTAAACTATGTAAAAAAAATTACATAGTTTGGCCCCGTAATTTTTTTAGAAGCTTTCATCCAGGTTGATTATATATTTTAATTATTAACTGACACTAAAAAGTAAACAAATAAAAAAAAACTACGTTTTAAAAAACCGACTTCAAAAACTGAAAAGTATCAAATAATAAAAATTTAATTTAATACTACACCTTTAATATTAATAAAATACTATTATTTGTTTGTGCTACATATTGATAGCTTTGAAGCCGGTGTCAAGCCAAATGTCACGCCACGCGTGACATTGAGCGGGATAGCTTCGTCTAGAACAAAACCACCCAAGCGAACAGACACGCGTGGCCAGACAACCTTATTAATAATTACAGTAAGTAAGCTATTTATAATATAAACTTTTATTTTGTTTAGGGCTTGGCACCGACATAAAACGAATCAATATAAATAATAGTATTTTAATAATATTAAAGGTAAAGGTGTAGTATTAAATTAAATTTTTAGTTATTTGATACTTTTCAGTTTTTGAATTCAGAATTTTTAAAGTTTTTTTTTTATATATCATGTGTGTCTGATGTGGTTGTGATCTTATGTCACTATTTAGAATATCTTAAAAAATGGACCGTAATAACATATTTTTTTTTTATGGAATAGGAGGACAAACGAGCGTACCTGTTGTTAAATGATCACCGCCGCCCACAATCTCTTGCAACACCAGAGGAATCACAGGAGCGTTGCCGGCCTTTAAGGAAGGTGTACGCGCTTTTTTTGAAGGTACCCATGTCGTATTGTCCCGGAAACACCGCACAAGGAAGCTCATTCCACAGCTTCGTAGTGCGAGGAAGAAAGCTCCTTGAAAACCGCACTGTGGAGGACCGCCACACATCCAGATGGTGGGGATGATATCCTAACTTGTGGCGTGTCGTGCGAAGGTGGAATATTACCTACTGATAAGGAAAACGTGGAACTTGGGTATAAATTTGTATTGTTTAAATTTCAATGAAGTTTTATCGGATCTAAAGATCCAGAAAAAGAAGTAAGCAGTATATAATATTATGTAGGTTTGAAAGCTTGATTGTGAAAAATTATTGGGTTTGAGGAGGTGATGAGTAAAGAAGATGGATGAAATAGTAAATGAATGGCATCCAACTGAAGAGTGGAACAAACATGCTAATATTTCTGAAATATGCGTTATCGGACATTTAGCTTAGATGTCATCTCCAGAATCTCGCATGGTGCATAAATTTTATTAAACTTATTTTGAATTTTGTCACTTTATTTATATTTATTCAGGATGTCCTAGAACGTAACGATAACCTCGCATTGGGACAAAGGTCCTCTTTTGATGAGCCAGTATCGTTCTACACAGAGTAAAACTCGAGTACCAACGATTTGACTGAAAAATTAATAATATACTTCCCAAACTGGAATTTTTCGGCAATGTGACAACAGTTTTGAATTGTTGGTAAGTTTTAATGATGTTGCGGCCTCGCAAGAAGCCAAACTAGGTCTTTAGAAATCAAAAAACGCGGAAACACATATATTTGTAAAGAAAAAATTAAAATATCATCGTTAAATGTGTTTACGTGTTTTAATTTTACTTCTAATCCCTTAACTTTGACTACTCGTACCAACAAAAACAATAATACACTTAGCCAAGCAGGCAAGTTTAATCTAAAGATGGTCGATTTCATTAAGATTCTAAAATGCTATCGCATGCACAACTTCTGTGATAAAATAATTTTTATTTTTTTCTGATAAATAACTCATTTCATAAAAAAACGCACTATTTAATTTCAAGTGTTCACAGCTAAATGATTATATAATAAATTATTATTCAATTACAATATTTTTACCTGTGGTTCGTTGTACCACATGCAGCAACCCTTGGGTCTGTCGTCTATAAGATTGGTGTTGTTGCAGTTGCGGCCGCGAGAGGAGCACCATTCTCCGTGATACCACACCTGCGTACAAAATATTATTGTTTTATAAAAATATCAGCCATCTGTAATAACAAAAAGTGAGGACGCGAGCAACACGTTCACCTGATACTAAGACTTCTTGACACATCTGCACATCTTGAAGTAACCCAGTTATTGTCACAAGCTACGGCACCCTGCAATACGAAACACTTACAGTGTGCATACGGAGCCTTTGGTACAAGAAAATGGCGCCGGTGTGTACTTTGTCGCACATATACATACATAATTATTATTTTTATGATTAAATAGAATATAATAAATAAAATTGATTTAGATACATAAATAAAAGCAAATTACATTTCAAATTAACTCAATAAAATTATATTAAATTATATTGCTGTTATTTGAAGATAACAGCAGTTTATTTCAGTTGCTCGCTAACTCACTACCAACTGCTCGCTAACTCACTCCCAGCTGCTCGCTAACTCACTCCCAGCTGCTCGCTAACTCACTATAAGCTGCTCGCTAACTCAATACCACCTGCTCGCTAACTCACTCCCAGCTGCTCGCTAACTCACTATCAGCTGTTCGCTAACTCACTACCACCTGCTCGCTAACTCACTACCAACTGCTCGCTAACTCACTCCCAGCTGCTCGCTAACTCACTCCCAGCTGCTCGCTAACTCATTACCAGCTGCTCGCTAACTCACTTCCAGCTGCTCGCTAACTCACTATCAGCTGTTCGCTAACTCACTACCACCTGCTCGCTAACTCACTACCACCTGCTCGCTAACTCACTAGCTCATTTCTAATTGCTGTCTAACACGATACTAGCTACAGTATAACTCTTTTTTAGCTCAATTCGCTTCACGTCTATCGCCAACGGTGGGACAAGTGCTATAGATATCATAAATATAAGAGTGTAATATGTATAACTGACCTTCTCCGGCACAGTGGCTACGAGGCTGATAGCCAGTCCCATACGCTCGGCGCGACCCACACGCCCGATCCGGTGCACGTAATTCGATTTCTCATCCGGTAGCGTCACGTTGATCACTGTGTATATGTTTAAGCTCAATAATGTTATTGACTACAATAATGGAATTTTTAGTTAGTTATTGAAAGTTGCAATATACCATTTATTCCAATGAATAATAGAACAATAATTATCAAAAAACAAATAATCTAAGCAACAAAATAATATTTCAATTTAGTGTTCAATATTAAGTAATTCTAAATTCGAATAGATTTATTTTTGAAAATAATAATAGGCCATGACCTATGAAATTGCTATTTTTCATGAAATAAATAAGTTAACGTCATTTTTTCACCTTTTTTTTTGTTTTATTAAAAGTAACCCATGCAATAAATGTATTTTTGCCAATGTAGTGGTTGGTAGCTTATTGATGCCCTTTTTGAAAGTGTGCTGGGAAGGGGAACGAAACGGGAAACAAAAAATTCTTCAAAGGCAGTCTAACCAACTAGTTGAGCGCTTGAGACTGTCGAACAGAATCCATTTGTCGACGCAAGTAACAATGCGATTCAATATGCCTTCGATTGTGTGCCTGTTGAACAGTCGACCACGGGGTTCATTTCTTAGGTCGAAATTTCTAGAACGAAAGATCCGTGTTAAAGAAGTATTCGCTCCATATACGTCGTTAATGTTGAGTGCCGCTTTTGCCACTTTGCTAGCACTACGGAACGGATGCTCCATAATCACTCGAATTATGAACGAAACAGAAAATGTACAAATGCGACGAAAACAGAACGCTTAACATTCAACAAATGACTAATTTTCAAAGTAAAAATAATTTGAACTTAGAAGTCTTAGAAGAAAAATTTGGTTTTGAAATAGCCAGTACGGCAGAACGGCAATTTAATTGGTAAATTCATTAATAAAAGCAACACTCAAAAAGCATATACTGATACTTGTGATACTTAGGTATAACGAAAATTCAGAGATCTTGTCGAATCGGATTCGAAAACCTCTAAAAATCAATCTCGCAAAAACTGAAATTACAAATATGGTACAAGATTCGACTCCACTACAACTTACGAATATTCTAATACTCACTAAACGGCAGTCCAGATATGTCGATGCCCCGCGCCGCTACATCGGTACAGATGAGGAACTTGACTTGGCTCTGCTTGAACTTCTCCAAGTTGGCCTTCCTCTCTTGTGGTTTGCGGTCTCCGTGAAGGCACACGCAGGAAAACTCGTTGCCGAATGACTTTAGGAATCGCTCCAGATTGTCACAGTCTATTTTGGTGCGGCAGAATATTATAGCCCTGTAAAAAAAATATGCTACAGTATTGATGCGATGCCTTTTCGCACGGTTTTTTTTTTGAAATCCCTCTCGCCCCATGCAGGGCCCAACGCAGTCAGTAGTGCTCGAACCGCGATCGTCGCCACTAGCTTTAGGCAACGCCCAACTAGTATCTTTATGATTTCGTTTGGATAATCTTTACAAAATCATTCTGTAGTAATAATATAAATAGTACTTCCCAATGGAGCAAATGCCTATTCATCACCTCTATGAGAAAATTAGTAAGTGCAACACTAAACAGATAAAGATTTTCAACTGAAATTTTATCACTACGAAGACAGACTCTTCGTAAAAACGGCCGGACGGGTATATGAGCAAGTCCGTCTATGAGATCATACAGATGTGACGCCTCCAATCAGCTGCTCTCTTCAGTGACAATATTTCGGCCCTTGCGCTCTACTAAAATGGATTTCGATCCATGTAAGTATGTTAACTTTGCTGTTAAAAGACAAAGATGTCTTGTGTGAGAAAACAAATTTTACGCCTTATAAACGTTTTCGCGCGTTATTCAAAGTAGACAAAAATGCAATAATATTCGTCAGAGCTACTTAAATATTTAATTTTATTTTCGGTTAAATTAGAAGTTTTCGAAGAGGATTCAGAATCTATCAGCATGCTAATTCCTCTGGTCTTCGGGTCACGTCATGAGTAAGTGCTCACCGCCTCCCATACTTTTGCAAAACCAGTGAAATTATATGAGTATTGCCGGCCTTTTAGGTTACGATAACAGGTGCTTTTAAAGTTACCCAGGACTTATTGATTTGGAGACCCCGCGCAATACTATCCATTGCCCTATGACCGACCATGAGGTTTCTCATAAGACCCATAGTTAGCGACCAGGTCTAACTATGCCAATAAGTCTTTAACAGCCTTGCAGTCATAGTTTTAACAATGCTTACCTGTCCATTTTGTGTTCTCTGATAGCCCGAACACAATACTCTCCCTTCAGAATCTTAACAGCTTCTGATAGCGTCTCCGGAGTAGTGTTACCACTCCTTAGATTATCCTTAGCATGAACACCATCGGTCTGAATTTGCCTGGACATTAAAAAGAATAGTTACAATGTGAAGCCATATTTAATTTTGTTTACTCAAAATAGGACATAATATCACTTATTAAAAGTCAAAAACCACCATCCATTCCAAAAGGTATGCCTCAGAGCTGAGAACAACGGGCGCATATCTTAATATATATAAATTACGTGACACGTTTGTTTGTCCGCGATGGACTCCTAAACTAATGAAGCATTTAAATGGGGATTACTTCATGGAGTGCAGTTAGGTCCAACTTGAGAGATAGGATAGTTTTTATGTCAATTTGGGACCCATAATTATTTTTATTTTCAATATTTGTTTTGTATGGACATATTTTCTGTGAGAGAATTTACTGACGCGAGGTTTGACAGTATTGCTGTGAAACAATTTTATTATTACAACAGGGAGCATATTTTACGAAATTATTCTTGATGTTATGAATTATTATGGACAAATTCATTAAAAAAAAATATTTATTATGTGCAGAACAGCGTCTGTCGAGTCAGCTAGTATATATATTAGATATAGCTACAATGTACAATCGTACAATAAAATTTATTATTTACCCAGCTTTCTTGAGTCTTATAACTGTTTACGCACTTTTTGGAAAACCGTACCCTTATTGTATCGTCCTGGAAACACCGCACAAGGTAATTCCTTGTTTCATTCCACAGTTTGGTGGCAGAAAATTACTTAATAACCGCAAAGTGGAGTAACGCTACACATCCAGGAGGTAAGAACCTGTTACCAGTGGGAGGGCCCTTTGCACAGGATGCCGGCTAGATTATGGGTAACACAACGGTGCCTATTTCTGCCGTGAAGCAATAATGTGTAAGCATTACTGTGTTTCGGTCTGAAGGGCACCCTAGCTAGTGAAATTACTGGGCAAATGAGACTTAACATCTTGGAGTTGCAGTCGCAGTTGTAGTGCCATTCAAATTTTTTGGGGTTTTTCAAGAATCCTGAACGGCACTGCATTGTAATGGGCTAGGCGTATCAATTACCATCAACTGAACGTCCTGCTCGCCTCGTTCCTTATTTTCATTAAAAAAAAACAATAGTAAAGTTGGTGGCGTGTCGTGAGAAGGTGGAATCGACAGTTATCAGGTTAAACAGCATTTTGGAAGACTGCCACTATTAATGTGGTGCATAATAGCGACATAAAACAAATGACAAGCCGAGCAGTTCTCCGTTGCACGCGGTCCAGATTAGAGCAATACATAATTTGTTGTTTCTAAAGTGATAACCCTCACTTCTGGGATTAATTACATAAATAAAACTGAAAACAAAATATTATGAACGATGCGGGACTCAAACCCGCGATCTCTCGATCGTGCGAGCGCTTTTTCAAACTGAGCCAACCATTCGAGTGACGTATCTGGTACGTTGGTATAATCTTGTATGCTTTTTTCAACTCTCAGGTTCTTCATCTACAGGATCTACTTTAAAGTTGATAACCTGCTCAACCCCAATATTTGCATATTAGGAAATTGACTTGAGATATCGCTCATGCAAATCTAAACAATTTGTTATGTTTTCAAAGTGATATAATCCTCACTTCTGGGATAAATTACCCAAATAAAACTGAAAACAAATCGAACGGTTGGCTCAGTTGGAAAGAGCGCTCGCACGGAACGCGAGAGATCGCGGGTTCGAGTCCCGCGTCGTTCATAAAATTTTGTTTTCAGTTTTATTTGTGTAGAGTTATACATATACACTATTCCTTTTGTAGTTCCTTTGAGTCCACTCTGGAGCAAGATGTATGATTATCATAATATTGTGTCTACTTACTTTCTGAGAGTCTGCCAGCTGCGATCGTTCTGCGGATCCACATTAACAACACAATGGTGGACAGTCTCCGGAACCGCGTCCTCACCCTTCAGGTCCACCCACGTCGGGAAGTGCATCAGCTTTTCCTGAAATATGTATTTATCCAGTGTGATTGTGAGAAATACCTATCCAATGGCAGGTGGCAGGATGATCCTGTTGCCGGAGACTCGGTTTCAGATTCTTAAGTTATTGTGTATATATAGATATATACATGATGATTTATTTATAATCGCTCATAAAATGCTCACAGAATACCTTTATTTATTTATGTTGTATGTGGATGATACAGCTACTGTACTCAATAACTTTTGTATTAATTTACATTTACTTTTTTGACTTACTCATGTAAGACATTGACTATTTGACGTTTGAGTGTGTTTGTTGCATGATTTTACATATTATTATATTGTAATTTGAAATGATCTGTAAATCTTGATATAAAAGAGTGGCAATGAGTTTCTTGCTACTTCTTCTCATTAGCTCAACCCTTTACGAAGTAGCGGTAGATTCAATAAGAATATTTTTTTTTGACATTCATAAGTGTCATTTCCGTGACCTACGTGAATAAACTGATTTTGATTTGATTTGAATACCGAAAACCAACAAATAGACGGCCCAATTTGATGTAAATCTTTTGGTGCTTCAGTCACAACTAACTGGTATAAATGAAGTGTCAATTTGTATGTTAAATTGGTTAAATTGTTACGAGTTCTCCTGTGAACCATTATATTTTAGCAATATTTTTATTGCACCATACCCTGTAAAAGCGCAACAAACTCACATCGGGTATTATAAAATAAGAAACCCTAAAAAAATGATAATTGTTTTCCAAAAAAACATATCTCCTCACATACCGCCATTTTCTTGACTTCGAAAGCATGTAGTGTTGCTGAGCAGACCACCATCTGCAAACGTCTTCCGTCCGAGGTAATCTTCGGTATTTGCCGATGCAGCCTCTCTATCAGTTCACCGCAGCCCGCCTTTAGGAGACCGTCGGCTTCATCCAGCACGAAGAAACGACAGTGTGTAAGGGCTAAGTATCCTGTTAAAGAGCAAATAACAAATCTTTATTTGCACCAAATAAATGTTCTGAGAAAAGTATTAGAAGGTACGTACCCTAGAGTGGAGTTGGAGTATGGTCTGAAGTTTGAAGTTATTCAAATTGTAATATTTTTATTCAAAGGATGACCTATATCACATATTAAACGTCATATTAAACCATGCTACCACACCGCCCTTACATCGCAATGTACCACACCTATTATACCACAGTGTCTGAAGACGAAGGTTTTCAACCAGTGTGTGTTGGTATGGTATAGGGGCTCCTGTTTCCGCAATCAAACCACTAATATGGGTCCATTTTGCGGCCAGTTACTCCAACCAGCCTAGCTCCTGCCAGTTCAGAACATTCCTGGGGTGTTCCCAGACTTCCTGGAGCGACCTCGTATTGGTTAAGGTTTTTGCCCGTTGTTTGGCCACCCCCGCACATTCCAGGATTACGTGAGTGACCGTTTCGTCCTCGGCTAGACAGCCACTGCACTTAGGACTGTCCGTTACGCCGATTGTGAAAAGGTGCTTGTTTAGTGATGTGTGACCCTAAGGGTGATGTCTGTTGAGGATGATAAGTCTACGTGTTACTTTGGGCGATAGTGCAGGTATCGCTTCTTTCGACTGTCTACAGTTAGAGACATTCATCCATCGGGTGTTGTGTAGGTTGTTGGTGAGAGAGCGTATCCATGAGCGCATTTGGCTGAAGGGCAGTGGCAGAAGTGGCAATGAACCAGTCACTTGGGTTGCCGATGCTCGCCTTGCAAGTTCATCCGCTGCGTTATTACCCAACGAACCACTATGTCCCTTAATCCATTGCAGAGTTACCCGGTTATAAGAGGCAACTTGTTCCAGGGTTTGGTGACACTCGTATATTAGCGCTCAGTGATACCCTTCAGCGCTGTTAGTACCGCCATACTGCCAGTGTGTGTTGCCAGTGATGACTTACGGTACGCAGACGAGGTCGCTAACTTTGGGCCTTATAAGAAAGCTAGTTGTCGCACAAAGGGTAATGAAGAGGGCTATGCTCGGAGTTTCCCTGCGAGATCGAATCAAGAAATGAGGAGATCCGCAGGAGAACCAAAGTCACCGACATAGCCCAAATGATTGCAAAACTAAAGTGGCAGTGGGCAGGGCACATAGTTCGACGAACAAATGGCCGTTGGGGCAGTAAAGTCCTTGAAAGCCGACCACGTACCGGAAGACGCAGTGACAAGATGGACCGACGATCTGGTCAGCATCGCCAGAATACGTTGGATGAGGGCAGCGTAGGACTGATCGGAAATCTTTGGGGGAGGCCTTAGTCCAGCAGTGGACGTCTTCCGGCTAATGAGGTTTCCCCCCTTCTCCGCAAGACTTCAAAATCGAATGAATCACGTCCTTGTTACTGCACCAGCTCACACACCTTTCGAACAGAAATACGACGTTTAAGTGGGCAACTGCTCGTTTTTTTCCTTGTTCCCAAAACGCAACCTATGTAAATGAGAAATACCTCCTTGTATGAGGTCTTCCAGCCTCCCAGGCGTCCCGACAACAATGTCAACACCAGAATTCAACTGATTGATCTGATCCTTCACGTTGATACCACCAACGACCAGCAGCTCTCTAACTTTAGGATTATCTAAATGTTTCTTGAACAATGTTATTTGTGAACATGTTTGTTCTGCCAATTCCCGTGACGGCTGAAAATTGAAACAAAGTGTCATTCATCGATGAAAGACTGTGGCATTCACTTGATGAAAAAGGCAAATAAATATTAGTGAAGTCATTCTATCAATGAAGCAAATGAAAAGTATCCCAATAAATAAGTAATCGGTATTAATAATCATTTTAATGTCAAAAAATAAAATAAATATTTAAATAATACTTATGTTTGGGTCAGAGTTGAATCTTATTACAATGCTTCAAAAACTGTCAGTGAAATAGCATTTACGGCTTGCAACGTTTCCCAAACATGAGTATAAAAATACAAATCATTGTCTATGAAAAATAAACATTTTTTAAGGGTGTCTAAAGCTCCTTATGCGGCTCCTTCTCCAATACTATTTTCTTAATTTTTCTAAAGTGAAACTTTTATTACATCGTCTCAAACTTTTTCGTCTTGTTTGTTGCATGTCGCGTGACGGTCGGGCGGCGCCTATAGTTCGCAACAGCTGACCGTGTAGTGTATAGACTATTGTTGTACAGTGCTCCACGCTATTTTGTTTGTTTTTGTCAGTGTCTAATGTAAATGTTGTTATTTATTAATATGTGTATATAATCTAAATAATTGTTAAGTATTATGTATGTCGTACTCACCCTGATTAAAAATATTGATTGAAAAGTATTGGGAATCAGTCACCCCATGTAAACTGTATATCTATATATACATGAAAAAGAATTGAAAGTATTCAAATTTGATCATTTTTAAGCCTTTACAATCAATATTTTTAACAAGGGCTAAGACGCAGAGTTATGTTAGTTGGAGACTTAGTCTACTTTTTAACCGACTTCAAAAAAGGAGGAGGTTCTCAATTAGTCGGTAAGTTCTTTTTTTTATGTTTGTTACCCCAAAACTTTCGACTGGGTGAACTGATTTTGATAACTATTTTTTTTATTTGAAAGCTGGTGCTTCCCGTGTGGTCCCATTGTAATTTGGTCCAGATCTGACAGTGGCATCCATGAGAAAACCATAAAATTCTTAAATTTGCTATACATATGTGGATGATAAATTTACATACATTTTTAGATTATTCATTGCTGCATTGAAAAATTTAGTATATCTACACATATTTAGACAAATTGTTGGTTAGTGTACTTCAAATTCACTAAAAATAAAAATAATACCAAAACAACTGTAATTTTTATAGTCGGTGTCATCCAAGATAGGTTTGTAACTACATACATAGTTATAGGTGAGATGTGCTTGAGTCGTAAGGAAGCGAGAGGCGAGAGAGAGTCGCAGTGGAAGGACACCGATTCCAAAAATAACAATAATCGTAACTAGAATTTGATTAATTAATTAGATTGTATAAAAATACGCAATTATTTATATACTTTTGAGTGCATATTATATCTATTGTTTTGGAATAGTGTTTTTGAAGTCGGTTGTTTTTTTTTTGTTATATCCCATTATCATTCCAATTTTTCCAAGTATAAAATTAAGATTGATAAAGCGATTTTTATACCCTATAGACATGATACATACATCACCTTTTAAAAGGCTACACCCGAATATAAATTTAATTCAATTCTAGGTTTATATACCATAGGCAGCCGAAGTTAATCACTGTGTGCCTTGGTTTGGGCCGGCCCTGGAGGCGTTACAATTGTTTTGTTAGCAATATAAAAAAAAGAATGTATAACTTATATCAGGAAATAATAGATTTACATCGACGATTAATACTTATTTTCGTAACCTAAGAATGTATCTAAGAAGGTATTATCTGACTTACTTTAACACGAAAGGGCGATTTAAGAGATTCTAACTGGATTTTTTTAAATAAGCGGGCATATGTTATGGAAACAGCTTTCCATGGATGGATATAAAACATACACATATCACACCTGCCCTCAAGACTATAGTATTAAGGTCCTCAAGTTGTGTAGATTCAGAAGGAAACTTCTGGTAGCCGATTCTACAAAGTGGAATGTATGATTTAAAAAGTATTTACTTTTCTTAATTAGATTTCTTGATATTTTTTCAATAAACCCTTTAAAATAGCAACCTTCTTGCAGTTGAATACATTGCATGAAAAAAAATTGTTAACACAATAAAATTTGCCATAAAAACATAAAATTTCTCTTGTCTGCATTAAAAACTACTTAACAGAAATTGTATAGAAGTTAATATATAATTATCATACATTTACTACTAAATACCCTGATTACTAAGCTAGAGGTCCCGGGTTCGAATCCCTGTAAGTGCAATCATTTATATGATGAATATGGATGTTTGTTTCCGAGTCATGGATGTTTATATGTATTTATGTACGTTTAAGTAAGTATATTGTATTAAATATATCGTTGTCTTGTACCCATAGTACAGGCTATGCCTAGTTTGGGACAAGATAATTTGTGTAAAAGTGTGTCAATATTATTATTATTATTTAAAATGTTAAATGTGATGAAACCAAAAAAAAACAAGCAAAAGTACGTAAAGAAGGTCAAGTCAAAGAAGTTCAAGATTCTAGATTATAGAGTGTTTTACGAATCCAAACTAAAGCACCAGTGGGAGGAATTACCTCAATAATGATTGCTTGTGGTGCATTATTAACGGGCTTGCTTGCACCGGCAGCGGCTGAAGCTGATACTACATTGAGCTTTACATATTCCTTGGGTGCTTGTGAAATTGCTACATACTCCTTTGGTGGGGGATACTGAAACATAAATATGACAAATGAACATAAACAAAATATGAAAACCAGATCTAAGTGCTGCATAAATAAATTAATACACAATCTCAGATTGAATCAAATGACTCATTAGTTTAATACTTATTACATTGTCAACTAATTTGGATAGTAAAATATATTAAAATTAATAATGTTTCATCCTCCTAAATTCGGATATACTAAGAGATCTGCGGATGATTCCACTAAATGGGTGTGTGAGACAAGATACTTACAATAGAACCTCTAAAACAGAATGAAACCCTGGTGAATCATTTAACTTTAACACATTGACTGAGACATTTCTATGAAACAATGTAAAAAAATGAAATAATAACTACTTACTTTGAATGGGGTAGCACCAAAATTGAAGCTCATTTCAGCATTTTTTAACACAATTGCTGGGAAGTAACAGTCCGACCTGCGAGACTGGTCTAATTTGAATGCAACACCAAGGTCTTCACCATTTTTAGTGTAACGAATTTCACCATTATTTAAATTTAACATGCAACCTGTAAAATATTATATTTTATTGAAATAATTGGATTTATAGTTGGATAATATCTGAAATATAAGAAGACAGAATAGGTGGATGGAAAATATTTTTCTTGTCATTACTAACATGCACAAATCGTAAAGAAATAAGTCCAGTAAAGGTTTAATGATATATTATGCCCAGTAGGCTTACTTATATCTGAATCTGTATCTTATCTGTGTCTATCAAATTATTGAATTATAATATTATAGTCTATAGGAACAACAGAATAATTTTTCTTTCTTAAGATCAAACAATTTAACTAAAACCTATTCCTATTATTGCAAAAATGAAATACTTTAATAAAGTAATAAAGCTTTTTGTAATGATACCAGTATGGTATAATAGTAAATAAATCTTATATACTTAGACTGAAATGTCGGTAATGTTATTATTTCATTATGTAAACTACAAATTTGTAATATAACTGAACTTTAAAATGGCAGCAATAAAATTTGAGATCTTAGGCAGTTACTGATCTATTTTTATGGAAATGGAGGACAAACTAGCTTTCTAGGTTGTTCAGTGAACACCAAAACATGATGTTTGGTGTTCACTGACAACCACATCCTGCTGTAATGCCAGAGTAATCACAGGAGTATTGCTGACCTTTAAAAAAAAGTGTATGCACTTTTATAAAAGTATTCAAGCTCATTCCACAGTTTAGTTGTATCTGAAAGCATGCATAAGTGGAACACCATCTTTGGCGACTACACCTTGCTCCCAGATGCTGTTTGTAATACTTGCATCAAGAAAATACTGCGGTGAGTAAATGCTGCATTCAATTCTGGATGCGGTGTAACTAGAACTCATTAGGACTAGCCAACTAGCCACCCTCTTCAAATAATAGATAATTATCTGAAAGAAAAATCCTCAAAAACCACACCAGGTAAGCCAGACATCTAATTTTTTTTTTTGAAAATAAAGGATGAGACAAGCAGGACATTCAGCTGAATGTAATTGATACGCCCTGGCACTACAACTGCGCTTGTCACCTTGAGACATAAGATGTTAAGTCTCATTTGTGCAGTATTTTCACTAGCTATAGTGCCTTTCAGACCGAAAGACAGTAATGTGTACAGCTTCACACCATAAATAGGCGCAAATAAGCAGGTTAATTGTGTGGACAGTATCACTAGCTCAATAGGCTTCAGCAGCTGAAATGTGGGCTCTAATGATCCATATTTACATTGATATCTGCATAAATATATTTATCAACATTTAATAACTTTTAATACATAATTTGTTTCAAAATGTAATAGATATAATCCCTGCAAGTTAAGATAGTCATACACCTATGGAGAGGGCTTATTGATGTTAGTTTCAGTATGCACACTATTTTTCTCACAAACTCATGACTGGCTGCTGACATCATACATATGAAAAAGTTGCTGTGGCAGTTCCAACCAATTTTATTCAATAGAGGGTAAGAAAATCACTTATTAATCAATATCTACTATTCACTTGAAAAGATACTATAATGTACTAGCTAACCCGGCAATCATTGTTTTGCCATATAAAGTATAATTCACGCGATAGTTTTATAAGTAATAAAATATTACCTATATTATAGCCTGTACATCATTTTGTTCTATTGTCAATAGTTTTTGCAGCGCATGCAAAACTAGGTTTTCGATTTTACACCTTGTGTTACAAAATAGCAATTTTATTATGGATCCCTAATTTTGAAAAAAAAACACATAGACTGGGTAGTCTAGTGTTGGGTAACACTGAAAGAATCATTCAAATCGGACCAGTAGTACCAGAGATTCACGCGTTCAAACAAACAAACACTGCAGCTTTATAATATTATAGTATAGATGAGATATTGGGAATAATAAACAATTACTACATTTTATTTATTACATACCTATGACATCATTCATTCCAAATGCACTTCCATAGTCATCAAACTGTTTAGCATTTGATTTTTTTCCTGTTCCACCAAAACCAAAACCAAGTCTATCTGTACCTAAATCTAATTTTGCCTAAAAACATCGTAAATAAATTAATGTGTATAAGTGAAAAAATGTATAAAAGAAATGATGATATAAGAAAACAGATTACACCCGCTTATATCTTTATCTACAATTGTTAAACTGAGTTCATGTTTATTAGAATAGTCTATGTTAAAATAGCCAGCTTGAACTTTATGGTACCAATTTCCTTAAGCCAGTAAAAAGGCACTTCTATCTTTCACTCCTTGTCAACCATTGGTTTAGACCATAGTTTCTCAACCTTATTGTGCTCACAGCCCACTTTGAGAATATGTTTTTTCTAGAGTATTTTCGTGTATCTTTTTGCCTTTTTAGATTATATTTTTTAATATATTCTTGATAATGAACTGCACATAAACACTTTTGCTAGAAACTGTGATAATCAGTAAGAAACATAACGATGGCTAAAGTAGTAGCCATCGTTAAGTTGAGTGAGTGAGTAAAAATTTTGTGTGGTAAATGTTATTATTATGTAAATGACTGACTTGGCTATAAAATAATAAATTTTATTTATATTAAACTGTAATTATATTTTATGAAGAAAAACAAGCCTGCTAAATTTCTCTCCGGGTTTTAGCCATTCTTTTACAAATGGGTGGTAGCTTCAGACATTCAATAAGAGATTTTAAATCCTATTTTGAATAAAAATATTTGAATTATACAAAAACAGAGTTCGCTTACTACACCAGTTCGTAATAGCTTTATTTGATGTATAATATATTTGTTATACAAGACTATGAACCACATTATACCATATACTATTAGAAAAAGTTTCAGACCTAAAATTTATTAACTAAACTGTGTGAGTTTAGTTAATTTTAATTGCCAAGGTTAGAGAGTCATATATTCTCTTACAGTTCCTTAAGTTACTGCATTTGAAATATATCAGAGTTAATGTTGTTTGAGGACAACTTACTGCCTGTGTTGACCATCCTACACGGCAAAGGCCTTCGTCTGTTACGGTAGCCTCATAGTAGTATGCACCCTTGGTATGTACACCTTTGGTCGCCCTGCAACCATGCCAAGCTGCGTGATCACGAGATTGACACCTTAAGCCATCTGGAGTCACTGCCAATGCATCTGTGCGATCGAAAAACGACATAGTCCACTCTGAAGATGCTTGTGTTATCACATTACTTGTCTTTCCTTCTTGTATATCTTTTAAAGTTTCCCAAACAATTTGTAAAATTGGTAAACAAAAGGCACCGGTCTTTCCACTACCGGTCTCCGCAGCCATAAGAACATCTCCTCCACCTAAGATAAGTGGTATAGCCTCTGCTTGAACATCTGTAGGCAGCGTCCATTCCATTTCTTCTATAGCTTTACCAAGTTCAGAAAGAACACCAAATTCTTCAAACGCAGTCATTATGGTGACTTTATAATTATTTAGTGTACGAACTTTAAATGAAAAATTCAATTTGGAGATCGCGGATAGCTGAATCAAAATTTTCTATTTCTGACAAGTGACGTCTATGTAATTTTTTTTATATTTAGACTTTAGAGCATTGGTAACAAGACAAAGACCACAAATACAACGATTACGGAAAAAAACTCTGAAAAAATTATTTAAAGTCTGTTTTACATCCTAAATTACAAGTATGATAATAATATTGCTCGTAATGTAAACGCCTAAACGGTCCTATAGGTACTTGGGAATAACTTGGCAGAAGTTCTTGCAATACTTACCAGTGTGAGGCTCTTTTGCACAGTATGCCGGCTAGATTATGGGTACCACAACGGTGCCTATAACTGCCGTGAATCAGTAATGTGTAAACATTGCCGTGTTTCGGTCTGAAGCGCACAGTAGCTAGTGAAATAACTGAGCAAATGAGATTTAAAATTTTATGTCTCAAGGTGACGAGTGCAATTGTAGTGCCGCTCAGAATTTTCGGGGTTTTCAAGAATCCTGAGTGGCACTGCATTGTAGTGGTAAATGCAGGGCTTATCAATTATTATCATCAGCTGAACGTCCTGCTCGTGCCTTATTTAAAAAAAAAGTAATTCCGCTTGAGATAATGTTTTTATTTAATCTGTGCTTCCAAGTATTGACTGTGATCTCTGAACTGCGATCGAGAATGACTTTTAAATTTTGGTTCGTTTGACTGGAAATTGAATGAATGTTGTATCCACTATCCAGTGCATCAGTGATCAGACTTCAATTCTCATTCATTTCATTCATTTGTGTATGTGGCAGAAGTGGGTGTTACTCGTATGTTACAAAATAATTTCATAAACTGTTAGTTTATTCATGTAGATTTTTTTTACAATAGTGAGTAAAAATATTGCATATATTTGAAGATGTCCCAATTTAGATACTAAAAACAAAAAAAATATTTCGTATCATTATTATGACTGAACGCCATGTTGATACGTGATTGTCAATGGTGATTTTTTGTTTCGGTTGAAAAACAGTGAAATTGAAATTATTGTGCTAAAATTTTCAGACTTCGCGATATTGAAGATCGCTTGCTATCTAATTTGGTTTGCTTAGATTGAATAATAAACAGCAATCATGGCTCAAGTATTACCAATACGATTTCAAGAGCATTTACAGGTGAGTACACATACGCCCATCGACTTATTGGATTTACCGAACTACTTTTACCTGAGGATCTCTATCTTGTATAAAGGATGCTGCAGGTGGCACACATTAGTGCAACTTTGCTCTAAGAAGATATTATAGGAAATTTGTACATTGCGCAATTGCATATGAATATTCCACTTTTTCCTACGAAATTGACGTGCCGGTATTGATCTGTTCTACATAATATATTTTCCATCAAAGGGTTGAGGGTTCCCTTATTTGATATGAAATAGGGGATACGGATGTTATGCCACATTTAAATATTCCTAGACATGGTGTTATATGAAGTTACAATTATGGCTTATATTAGGTATTACAGAGCTTGCCATTACACTGTTCTCTAAGTACCAGTTTAATTAATATTTCAATACAATTTCAGTCTCAACACTCCAGAAAATGGTTGTGTAATTTCTACTTATTTGATATAGTTAGGTCCCAAATTTAATTTTGTGGTATGTGATGTGACAAAATGAATTTGGGAATGTATGCATTTTTCAATCTTTGTTGAACTAAAGTAACTGTAATAGGGTAAAACTTAATTAAATTAGTATAATTGATTGCTAGAAGACATGAGAAGCAGACATTTTTTAATCCCACAATAAAATTCCAAGATTTTATTACAATCCTGAATGTGGCTCTGTCTGCTACATTTTCAAACATTTCTGTAATATTGTGTCTGATTAGTGGAAGGTATTGTGCACTTATCAGCTCTATAAAATGTTTCTGTCAAAAGCAATTAATGTTTCTACATTATATCAGTACTCACTAATAAACTTTCATCAGTATTTCCCCAAAGTAACATCTAGAAAAAAAGAAACTATTTTGACTTTCTCCATCCTTTTCACAACCCCAACCAACCTGGAGACCCTGATAGCATGCCAAACTTACTCTAGTTTGAAAGTAACTACTTTTTTAAAAATTTGTTATATTATCAAACTCCGTTCAACTTAAAGCATATTATATAATTGTGATGTACATATTCTATATAAATGTGGTGGTTAGTGTCAATTGTTGGTGGCTCTCTGATTACTGCCAGCAAGCTTCATCAATATACAAATGTTCACAACTGACAGGCATTTTTCTGCTTACTTAAATAAAGCAACCAAATTCAAAACATACTTGAAATTTTATTTTGTTAGAGAATCTAACAGCTCTGGGTTTGACTTTGCCTTAAACAAGAGTAATTTAGAATAAAGTCTTATTTAATTAAATAGAGGTTACAAATATAAAACATGACTTCATTCAAACCTAGCAAAAATCAGATGTCTGTCAGATTATATATAAATTACAATTATATTGATAATGTTTATATAAAAATATATTCAGAAACTATTTCTATGCCAAAAGGTATGCTACAAAATAATTGTCAGATATTGTTTCACTCTTGTGAACAACAATTGGAGAATCACAAGGCTCAGCGGGCTGCTCCTTCACCAAGATAGGCAAAAAAAGGACTTCCTGGGTATCACACCTATGAAAATCCTGGGTAGCTTCCGTATTGCCTAATTTTATTCCATAAAATAAAAAATCGGCTCAAACGGATAAAATTTTTATATATAATATAATATAGACATACATAGAGCATATTATTTTTATTTTCGCAAAATTTTCTGAGTACCCACATATAATAAGACTAGTAAGATGTACCAAAAATTAACAGTCAGAAATTAAGAGTCAAAAACTTTTTCAGCTCACAAACATTGGTATCAATCCGGCATCAGTATCATTCAACACCTTGACAATGGAGTCAGACAAATTTATCTGTGTTCGGGAGAAAGTTGGTGATATTTCTGAGGTGGTTATAATTGATATGGCCGACCCTACCAACCCTATACGTAGACCCATAAGTGCTGATTCAGCTATCATGAATCCAGCTAGTAAGGTCATAGCTCTGAAGGGAAAAGCTGGAGTTGAAGGTAAGAAACAAAAAATTTTTGGTAAGGAAGTGTGATTCTTGCAATTAATATAACAAAGTGTTTGCACCTACCGTTACCGACGTACCGGGTACAACAAAAAGAAAAGAAATGTCATGGTATTTCACTCAAGAAAGGCCCGGATATTTATTTGAATGGAAGGAAACTAGAAATATTAAAATAGTTTAAATATTTAGGTCATTTTGTCACCAGTACTCTAAGTACGACATGGACACAGAGAGAGATAGGCGAAGTTCAGCTGTTCAATGGAATATATATAAAAAGATGTGGTGTCGTGGGACACCAGGTGGGAACGAAGTTCCTTTGTCTAATGTAGAATTGACACAATTTGTAAAACAAAAATTGTGTTCAATTTTATGTAGGTTTTCTTGATTTTTCTCTTAAATTTTGCAGATTAGTTTTTATTTAAGTACAGGAAAGTATTTAGGAAATTCAGTATTTTAGGAAATAATAAATTACGTAAAATAAAAAAAAATCGTTATCCAAATTATCAATTAAAATAACAAGATATGTCTCTTTATATTTGTTTGACAACATAAAATTACATAGAAATAGAAATAATTACAAAAAGGTATTATACACCACTCGCTTGTGTATACAACTGTCGCGCCTGCGCACGTCTCATTTAACGGTTTTATTCCAAGGACTTTTCTTACGGTTTTACAATCACATTTTTTTCAGTTCGGTCCCGCAGCAAAATCCCTATCTCCTCCAAGCCTGCCGTAAGGCACTTCGTTCCAATAAGATTTAGGCAGTGCAGTAAAAATGTTAAAAAGCTTCTGCTTACCTCATACTGTCAGTCTTTTATTCAAGCAATCTCGGGGTTGATTATAAGTGTAAGCCCATGAACATCTTAAGAGTTCAGTATAACAATATATTTAAAATGTTTATGGACCTGCCACATTACTTTAGTGGTTCAAGTGTCCAAATAAAAGTATTTAATGTGTTACTAACCCTAGAATAAGATTTTACTACCATTGTATTGGCCACATATAGCCTGAAATAAATGATATTATTAATATGGGAGCATAAACTATATTCAGTCGAGATTCTGTCTGCTTGGCCTCTGTCGCTGATTAAAATGTTAAAACTTGAAAACAAAGACAATACACACATTTCACTTCACAGAGGCGTTTTTAATGTAGGTATACAACTGGTATCCTTACTGGCGTAAATGTTGTCGACTATGATTTTTCTTGAAACTCTAAATATACAAAATGGAATAATGTTATTCTGGCTTCATTCTTCTTCGTCATTCAAATACAAAAAAAGATATCAACAATTTAATAAGTCCTCGATAGCATTGGCACAGCTATAAGTTACTAGAGCATTTGGGCAAATTCGTATTTGTGCAGGTTGTAACTTTGATATTGCATTATAACTTGCCTCTATTTGGCATTAAGACACTCCTACATTTGTGGGTAACTCGGGAAAGGGTGTTCTTACATAGGCATTTGTAGAATTATAACTTGATGATTTGCCAATATCACTTAAGAATCTGTTGTGTACTAACGGTAGCTAAAAAGTCGCTAGCCGATCATCAAATGTCTTTTGCGGAAGAATAACTGACGGTAATAAAGAGAATAAGAAGACAAAAGGGCTGTTGTACTCATAACTACACAATACTGCAAATTAAGTGATGATTTTACATTGTTACTTTAGAACACTATAAAAGGCATTTATTTTCTCAAAATTGATTCCTTTAGAATTCTTTTTGATGTCATTTCTAATAACTACTAGATACTACTACCGCTTCGGAAACAAATGGCGCTCTGAGAGAGAAGAAGCGGCGTAAGAAACTCTCCCAGCATTCTTTTTTTGCGCTCTTTTCAATAAAAATATACAATATTGTACAGTCATTTCTATCGCAATAAAATAATCATAATCTAGACCCAGGCTGTCCGATCATTTAGATATTCAGCAGTGGAGTAATAGGATTTACGACAGAGCCATTTTTTTATAAAACATTTAAATTTATTTATAGATAATGCCTGAACAGTGGCTGGGACTTTTTTATACAAGTGTATACATTTACCATATATATATGACTTGGGAGTTGGGGGTAGGCGAAAAAAAGGCGTAGTAGTAGTACCTTCGTTGAACTAGTTTTGTGGAGGAGTAAGTGACTGAACTTATAACACGCCTTTATTTGTTATGACGTCATTAAAACGCCCACGATACTCGGGGGTAGCTCGAAAAGAGGGCGTAGGCAGATCGCCAAACTGTAACGACATAGTGCGGTAATAGAGCGCTTCTTTGGCATTGATTTTGTACTCGAGCGCGTCATTTTTATGTCTTCAATCGCCCTGTCTTTTACTCCTATTAAATTGAGTCATATTATAATTAAACAAACGTCAACCAATTTAGATGAAGAATCACTATACTACTAATATTTCGTTTGATTGTGGTTTATTTTTACGGATAATTTATTTTTTTAATTCTATCAATTTTCATAGTGCGTTGTAGGTTTTCCCACGCTATACAGATTAGAAGTACTTACGAACGTCGAGTAAGGCTGTTTAGACACGACTGCCGCCATCTCTATCAAGTCGGCACCGAGGCGTCATGTGTCAAGGGCCTGCCCCTCACCCGAATAGATGATAGGCACGAGCCCATCGGTACGGACGTATATGACATGATAGCCGATTTATTCTTAGCCATTTTATGAATACATATATGATATTGAAGATTTGGGTTCTTTTTTTATTTATAGACCTGTCGGCATAGGTCTCTCAGTAGATATGACAATCTTCACCAGTTTAATATTGTCTAATTGACGTTTGCTCAGGGCAATCTATCGGGTCTGCTGGAATAGAAATTGGCCGAGTTTCATTGAATTTATTCATAAAAGTTACAAACACCCAAAATGTTAGTAGGAGTTAGTATGTATGCTTAAATAAATTAAATATTATATACTCTTCAATATTATCAATTACGGAGCGACCCACCTGAAATGGTGTTACAATTATTAATATTAGTAGTCCATTACTATCATATCAGTCTTCCCTCACGGGGGGCATATCGCCCTCATTGTAGCATAAATGAATGAATGAATGAAAACTTTATTAATAACAAACACAAACCACACAGAATAATACAACTAAGAAAGACTTAGAGGTAAAAAAATAATAATTAAAAACTTATACTTAGCATAAAAATATACAAATGATAAAAAAAAAATGAAACAAATGTATGCATAATATTATAGTGATTATCTTAATTTAAAAGTACTGTGTAGCAGTCATTGTTATCAAAAGGAACTGACTCAGCGTCATGCTGCATTGGAATAATACCAACACAGCGCTGATTTTCAGCAGCCCCCAGGTGACCCATTGAGTAACTATTAATGTTACAATTTGTTCGCGTCTCTAACAGCTCTTAATAACAATATTTACCTACATGTCATTTATTTCAAGAATTTTAACCCTTTCAAACCCATTACGATAAATTGAATAAAAATAAGATGTAACAATAAAATTATTATGCATGACAGTACTTAATAAAAAAAATTGGAAACCAAAATTGCCCCAAAGGGGGGTTCGTACAAAGAGTAATGCACTGATAAAACTATTTCCGATTATTGTCACCGATAGCTAGAATTGGAGTAAGGGATTCTCCGGGTGCTCAGAATATACACTGATAATTTCATTTTCGGATTCGCGAATGCGAAACCAAATTCGAGACCAAAAAGCCGCATCTCTTAATCATATCACTGCGGAATAATCGGGGACTCTGGCGTCGGCAAACATGCCCGATGCACTGCAATATTTGGGCAGTCTCATCAGAAAATCTAAAGAGCCACAAAACAAAGAGATCTTAATGTATAGACAGACGTCACGAACAAAATTATTATAATGTATGTGTAAATAAAAATATTTTTATTCTACAAAATTTTATATTAAAATTGTGATGACCAATGACTTCTCTGTGTGAATATCATTGGCCGCAAGATATTTTTATTTTTATGAAAATACGGGACGAGACGAGCAGGACGTTTAGTTGATACGCCTTGCCCATTACAATGCAGTGGCACTCAGGATTCATGAAAAAACCCAAATATTCCGACACTACAAATGCGCTCGTCACCTTGAGACAAGATGTTAGGTCTCATTTGCCCAGTAATTTCACTAGCTACGGCGCCCTTCAGACCGAATTACAATAATGTTTACACATTACTGCTTTACGGCAGAAATAGGCGCCGTTGTTTTTCCCATAATCTAGCCGGCATCCTGTGCACAGGAGCCTCCCACTGGTAAATAAACAGATAACGCTAGTAATATCCGTTGTTGTACTAATACTATTACATATTTCGGGCGCATCACTAGAGCTCAAACAATGAAGGCCATATTATACTTTCTTCTAGTGCTTCTTCACTTCACTTCACTTGACCTACAGATGCAGATGCATTACATTTACTTTAATTATAATAATATACATGGAAAATATACTACTATTAACGTACCTACAACATTAGTCACGAGGCAAGCCTGTCTTGCAGAGCAGAATATGTACGTTTCGTATCGGATGTATCTAGCAGAAATTATGAAAATGCGAAATAAAAAGAAAATTATTAAAATAGCAACACTTGCTATCAAGTTAATATTATTATGATGCATATTCGGACGTTAAAAGCATTAAGTTAAAGGATATGAAGCCAACAAAGCTGGGCTCCTTACTGTCGTATTATAAGCTATCAATACTTCTGTTTTATACCTATGTATATCATGTTAAGCACATCGGCCGGGTGTTGTTAACCTTTTTATGTATGTTTTTATGATAATTTCCTTTGTAAGTAATGACTATAACAGATATATGGGCCTCAGCATGCATTATGAGCGGTGTAATAGTGTCATGTAGGCTCTAATGAAATACTAATGACTTTTTGGATTAATAAAAGTAAAAAACTATCACCATATCATGCGACAATACGGAATAGTGTAAATTTTTTAATGTTTATATTCGGTAATTTACAATGCTGTAATAACTGCAATTACCTAGGTAATTAACAAATATATTAAATGCTGTAATAAATATTATATTTCATTTTAAAGAGCAATAAAAAAGGGTTACCGATCAAATGTAATATTTGGATTGCTTTAGTTGCAGTTTCTGCAGTTAGATAATCTATATTCTAATATATTTATATTATACTCATATTTACGCCTTGTTTTCCGTTCGTCGTTCCGGTTAATACTAAATCACTACTACTACTACTACTACTACTACTGTAAAGTAGATCCTGTAGATGAAGCCACAACCTGAGAGTTGAACAAAGCAAACAGAATTTTATAACGAGGTGGTAATCGAACGGTTAGCTCGGTGGTTTAGAGCACCGGCACGGAACGCCGGAGGTTCGAATCCCGCATCGTTCATAAAATTTTGTTTTTCAAATTTTATTTGTGTATTAATCCTAGAAGTGAGGGTTATTACTTTAAAAACATAACAAATTGTTTAAATCACTACTACTCCCTTTATAAATCGCCTGTGAAGCGACATGTTTTACGCGCCTATGTTACTTCTGTATGCCATCTTATTTAGATTTTATGGTGAATAAAATACCTATTGTTTTCGGATTTATGGTCATATATATTATCTCTAAAAGTTGTTTCATCGAATACTTTCTCAGTGTTTGTAAAATGCTGTCTATGTTCTTACGTCATTCACAATGAGATTCGAGTTCCAACACGCGACAACGTTCCGATCGCCCACGCTGTATGAGTCACGCATGCAAAGTTTGATCTTTTACATAAACACATAAAACTGTACCAAAACTGATCAAGAAAGTCTAATGTGCTTACGATGTGTTTATTGTTTGAACATTTTTTAACAATCTTGGAAGCGAAGCCGCTAATTCCACCTTTATTTTTGATAATACTTTGTATATATTGGACTACAATTTGATTACATGGTATCCATTCAACAATTTCTACCTAATAAACTTCTTTACGGGAACCTTATGAATAAAGAGCATTTACTTTTTGCCCTGAGCTACCTCTGCGCGTAAAAAGAATAAAAACGTTGCAGGCTTATGGTTATGTTAAGGTCCAATTAGGGTTTTTCGATGTGGGAGGGCTACGACATTACGAAAGGGCCATATCCGATGGAATTGGTACTACAATCTACATCTACAGCGCGTACACCTTCCTTAAAGGCCGGCAACGCTCTTGTGATTCCTCTGGTGTTGCAGGAGAGTGTGGACGGCGGTGATCACTTAACACCAGGTGACCCGTACGCTCGTTTGTCCTCCTATTCCATAAAAAAAAAAACAGAAAAAAAACAAAACCAGGGTTAATTAGCGGTTGAGAACTGGCGTCCACCTCTCTTCTCTTTACCACAGCAGTTCTTAAAAAGATTTTGCTCTAGGAGGGTACCGGCTCTACCAAAGTTCAAACGGTAATCAAACCAGACAACTAACTACTTTGAGGGGGACATCCACTGGCAGATACCTTATAAGTTAAAAAAGCTAGTCCTGTATCAAAAAAATATGTAACACATGAGGATGTGTGAACAAAATTCAATTAAAGGGTGAAATAAATTAAATAAAGAAAGAATTAAAATCGATTAAAGAATCCTGAGCTGCTCTGCATTGTAATGGGCAGGGCGTATCAACTACCATCAGCTCAACGTCCTGCTCGTCTCGTCCCTTATTATAATAAAAAAAGGGTCGGATTGTCACGCAAACTAAATTACAGGGATGGTTAGCGGACGGGCGGTCACAAATCAAAGAGAGAACAGTTCGATTCAATAAAATGAAAGTTAAAAGTTTTCATAAGTCGAAAACTCTATTTTTTATGGAAGAGGAGGACAATCGAGCAATATGGGCCACCTGTTGGTATGTGATTACCGCAGCAGCAAGGGAGTACTCTCTTTAAACACCAGACAAATCACAAGAGCGTTGCCGGTACTTTAATGGGTCCATCTGTCTGTAACAAGCTGCCGAACTCGATCAAGAAAGATGCAACTTCTACAACGGTATTTTAAACACAACTTCGAAAGTGGCTTTTCGAACATACGTTTTACTCAGTGGAGGGGTTTTACAAGATACCAGTTATTTGACGTACGGCCGTTCCCGATATTCAGTCTATCTCCTGTTGTGGTCTACTTGAGATAAAAACTCGCTGTGTGTCAATGGGAGGACGTATAGGTTACCAGCGATAGAAGTTTGAATGGAAATTGCAATTCACGGGTATCAATATAAGGCGATAAGAATGACTTATCGGGTATATTGGGACACCTTCAGATTATTGACAGCTAATTACTGACAGTAGAACGTAGTAATTTATCTCTATTTGTAGATAGTATATTGGGAACGGCCGTAAGTGACACTTAAGAAGTACAATATTTTACAATACGTAAAAAATATTTATTTTATTTATCTAACATAACAAGAATTACATAATATTGTATTATTGTGAGTAAGGTACTTCCCTATCTAAAATGATAATTAGAATTTTAATTGACTGATTTTTTTTTTACTTTTAACAATGGTGTTATTAATAAATGATTTGATTTATAAAGCGTCGAACTGTACATATGAATTCGAAAGCCGAAAACACATTGTTACGTGATAGGCGACGATTGAACTGCTGGCTCCACGGTGAGAGTCTACGGTTCAACTTATTGCGCCACCGGCGTCTCCTTAAGTTCAGTAATACATGGACAGACAACATGGCGAGATTATAAGGGTTCCTTATTGCATTTCGGAAGCCTGATAACTGCGAGACGGCACTTACTACAAGTTGAATGCTTTTTTCGATACATCGACTTTCCATGTGTCCGGCAACTAAAATATTTTTGAGTTTATCTTTTTTTTTATGAAAATAAGGGACAAGACGAGCAGGACGTTCAGCTGATGGTAATGGTTCCGCTCAGGATTGTTGAAAAACCCCAAAAATTCTGAGCGGCACTACAACTGCGCTCGTCACCTTGAAACTTAAGATGTTAAGTCTTATTTGCCCAGTAATTTCACTAGCTAAACCGAAACACAGCAATGCTTACACACTACTGCTTCACGGCAGCAATAGGCACCCTTGTCATACCCATAATCTAGCCGGCGGTGCAAGGGAGCCTACCACTGGTATCTTATTTGTAACTAGTACATGTGCTAGTAGAAACATCTATGGGCATTTCAATAAGGAAATAAAATTCAAATACCTACCTACTATTCTCACCCTCCGGATGTTTTTCTATTCATCCAGATTGCGATTCTCAAGGAAGTTACTTTCACGTAAAACTGATCTGTGACTTTCCTACACATATGTCCACGCAACAGCCAGTGCCGGTTTTCGGAAATCTATGGCGCCGGTCATCTGCTATTCAGACCATATGAAAAAAAGGCAACCGATAAAATGAATATACTATTTACTCAAAAAAGTTTAAATATTTTAGTTTTCTAACATTTAAATTTTAATCTTATTACGGAGGACACAAAAGTCTTTGTATTCGGCAATTCCAGGTGATTTGATTAACAGTGTTGCTAAGTATATTATATTCTAGATTGAGATATTGTCTATCGCAGAGAAGTTAAATAAATATGTTAAAGTGACATTCAGGCCAAAAATATTACCTGAGTTCATCACTCAACATTCAACCATCTGTATCTGATGTAGTATCTACAGTTAATTTCATTTGGAGATCATCACATAATTCAAGACGGTCTGGCTTTGCCGGAATCTTTTATGAATTGTACGAAAAAAAGAAATCAAACAAAAAATTTTGTTTTTCATATTTTGTGTATTCATCCTAGAAGTGAGGGTTATCACATTAAAAACATAACATATTGTTTAGATTTACAAGAGCGACATCTAAAGTAAATTTCCTAATATGCAAATATTATATATATATATATATATATATATATATATATATATATATATATATATATATATCAATGATATGCTGCAAATAAGCAATATTCATTGCTATGCAGACGACAGCACGGGGTATGCTTCCTACACCGGCCGTGCCAACATGTCCCGGGATAGCGTCGACGAGAACCGGATCAAACTTGTGTCTGAAATCGAGACTATGCTTTGCAAAGTCTCGGAATGGGGCCGACAAAATTTAGTCCAATTCAACCCCAAGAAGACACAAGTTTGTGCGTTCACCACTAAAAAGTCTCCCTTTGTCGTATCCCCTCGATTCGAGATCACTCCTCTAACTGCCACAGCCTGTATTGGCATACTTGGCGTCGATATATCGAGCAACGTTCAGTTCCGTGGTCACTTGGAAGAGAAGGCCAAACTGGCCTCTAAAAAGCTTGGTGTACTCAGTAAGGCGAGACAGTACTTCACTAAAAGCCACCGCCTGCAACTTTATAAGGCGCAAATTCGGCCTCACATGGAGTACTGTTCTCACCTCTGGGCGGGTGCTCCCCAGTACCAGATTCTTCCATTTGACCGCATACAACGAAGAGCGGCTCGAATCATCGACGATCAAGTCATCTCCGATCGGCTTGATTCCCTGGCATTGCGTAGAGATGTGGGTTCTCTCTGCATCTTCTACCGAATTTATCACGGGGAGTGCTCAGAGGAGCTGTTCGGGTTGATTCCAGCGGCCGAATTCCACCATCGGACATTACGTGCAAAGTACCATCCGCACCACGTAGACGTCTGGCATTCCACAACCGCGCGTTTTCTTCGAAATTTCTTGCCTCGCACAGCCACTTTGTGGAATCAACTACCGGCAGCGGTCTTCCCGAACAGATACGACTTAGGGACCTTCAAGAAAAAAGCATACTCCCACCTTAAAGGCTGGCAACGCATTTCTTGCCACACCTGTTGTTGCGGATGTCCATGGGCGGTTGCCTCACCTCTCCCCATCCCGTGAGCCTCTTGCCCATTTGCCCCCCTCTCATATAAAAAAAAAATATTGGGGTTGAGCAGTTTATCAAATGTAAAGTAGATCCTGTAGATGAAGCCACAACCTAAGAGTTGAACAAAGCAAACAGAATTTTATAACGAGGCGGTACTCGAACGGTTAGCTCAGTTGGTTAGAGCACCGGCAGGGACGCCGGAGGTCGTGGGTTCGAGTCCCGCATCGTTCATAAAATTTTGTTTTTCAAATTTTATTTGTGTATTAATCCTAAAAGTGAGGGTTATCACTTTAAAAACATAACATATTGTTTAGTTATTTTTTATTTTTAATGAAGAAATTTTGATTCGGCAACGATTACTCTAAAGGGGGTTTCGTATTGGACCGAGAGTAAGGGTAGCGATTGTTTGACATTGATATAAAAAATTATGTTCTAACAATTTGCTAGTCTGCAATCTTTGGGAGTTATAAATAATGTACATTTAACATATATTGTAAATTCTGTTTTTCTGTATATAATATGTTTAAAATAAAATTTGATATAACTTGTTATTTTGTTATTTTCTAGCCGCGCAAAAGACCCTGCAAATATTTAACATCGAGATGAAGTCCAAAATGAAGGCGCACACCATGACCGAGGACGTCGTCTTCTGGAAATGGATTTCTCCGAATACCCTCGCGCTCGTCACCAAGATGTCCGTGTACCATTGGTCTATGGAGGGAGACTCGACGCCGGTCAAGATGTTCGACCGCCATACATCGCTCGCCGAGTGCCAGATTATCAATTACAGAACTGATCCAAAGCAGCAATGGTTGTTGTTAGTCGGTAAGTGGTGTGAGCTACACAACTTAGCTTAGTAAAATTTTACTAGTACTAATAACAATTCGGTGTTGTTAAGAAGACACTGCCTTTACAAAATGTACTATTTAGGTAGAACAATAACTATTAGAGATTTGTGTCATTATTGTTTTATTTGACAGTGTACAAATGTCCCTTATCTGGTCATGATAAATTATTAGACCCTGATATTAAGGCTGGCACTTAACTTCATTGGAAGTTAAGTGCAAAAAGCAGCTCCTTGCCCACCTTACTGCATTCTATCATAAAACATCTCACGATAAACTAACGATCCGTTAGGAAAAATGTACCTTAAGATTCTGTTTGCGTTCTTTAAAATACTTGAACCCAAAAAGGTCCGTACCATCGTGCTTATCATAGCTTGCTGTCACCTTAAAGGGGTTCCAATAATTGTAGAGCTCAATCTTTTTGCTACCGCACTATGGCGTACAAACACGGGCAAACGATCTCCCTTATACCAAATAGCTCAAGCGTATAATGCAAATTTTAATTATATTGTTATTATGTACTCGTCAGATGGAATGTTCAAGAAACAAATGAAAGCTTTGAAATAACTTACCATTGCGTTTACGTATTTAAAAAGTAAGACGATCACAGAATTTGAAATTTATATTCTTACTTTTATCCTTCTTTTTTGTATTTATTTTTTATTTATAAATGTTGACCCTTTTATCATAGAATAGTAATTCTATGTAGCTGCCCTTTCTCAAGATTTGTAAGTTTAATCTGTGGTGGATATGATGCTGGTGGTATATATTTTAGTATCACTTATTTATGTTGTGTTAGCTAGTAAGATCACTGTTTACCGTCATAAAAAAAAAAGAAAACTCTGACTTCTGGTATTGCGGACATGCATGGGCGGCTGGTTTTCACATCTCATCAGTTGTGCTGTGTATGTAATAAAAAACATTGAATACAAATAGTAGTATTGTGATATCCAGGTATATCAGCACAACAGAACCGCGTAGTGGGCGCCATGCAACTGTACTCCGTGGAGCGTAAGTGCTCGCAGCCCATCGAGGGTCATGCGGCATCGTTCGCCACCTTCAAAGCCGAAGGTAACGCTGAGCCTTCCACGCTCTTCTGCTTCGCCGTACGAACTGCTCAAGGCGGGAAACTGCATATTATTGGTAAGTAAATACTGTAATATTCCTTCAAATGTTTCAAATTGTTGTGTGGATTCCAAAAATGTAGGCAATGGAGCTATCGATATTTTCTGACGTTCACCGATTTGAAATTATGTTTTAAATTTGAATTCGCTTCAATATGTCTGTTTATTATTTTGTAATTTTAAAAATATATTAACATAGGGAAATGATTTAAGTCAACGCTTTCGAAGCGGCCACAGCTAGTAGAATATAATTCGATCTACTTTCCCATGCTCGTCCATTCATCGCTGATATCAAAAGAAAAACCGGTAAATTAGTCTTTAATGAAATGAAATCTTAAATTTATTTTAGGGTATTCTATTCGGCTTTTATTAATTAATTATATTTCCATGCAAAAATCGGGTGGAACGAGGATTCAAGTTTTTCAAAGCCCTTTGAATTCAAATGATGTTGAATATCAAGCTCTTCTTGTGGCTTCTGGTGGTCTTGAATTAAAATATATTGTTTCACAAAAGGGCTGTATTATGTAATTTATATAACATGTTGGTAATGTTAATGCGTGTGCGCGCAGGACAAATTTTTAAGGCGGCTGGGGGCTGGGGGCTTACTCCTAAAATCGATATTCGATATATCGTGGCATTAGTCGTGTCGAATCCTACTCTTAGTTACATCGTATTCAATGTCGAAACGATGATTGAATGAACGAAACATTTTTCGATATTATCGGTCCTAACCCTACTCTTAGTTGAAAATGTCAGAGACGAATATTCGAATTTGACAAATAATCAAACGTCACTTTTACGATAATCTCAACGACACCTTCTAGGCTGTCGTTGTCATTATCGTTTCAAGTTGTATAGATATATTCTATATAACTATCTAACTATATATCTTAATAAATATTATTAAAATAATTATATGTGATTTACTATTCAACAGGATTTTTTTACTCCCAAGTAATTTAAGTCATTCTGTTGATTGTTTATAAAAGGCATTTATTTTCTCAAAATTGATTCCTTTAGAATTCTTTTTGATGTCATTTCTTATACTACTAGATACTACGACCGCTTCGGAAACAAATGGCGCTCTGAGAGAGAAGAAGCGGCGCAAGAAACTCTCCCAGCATTCTTGTTTTGCGCTCTTTTCAATAAAAATATACAATACATTGTACAGTCATTTCTATCGCTATAAAATAATCACAATCTAGTCCCAAGCTGTCCGATCATTTCGATATTCAGCAGTGGAGTAATAGGATTTACGACAGAGCCATTTTTTTTTATAAAACATTGAAAATTTATTTATAGATAATGCCTGAACAGTGGCTGGGACTTTATTGTAGAAGTGTATACATTTACCCTTAAAGCTATTATGTATCTTATGGGTAGAAATAATGCAAATGGCCGCCTGAGAAATAGGAAGTCGACGAGAACGGTTGAATTACTCTATAAATTTTAGTATCCGCAATTTTTGTATTATTTATTCAATTTGAAATGGTCATATTAATAACATATTTTATTAATAATTACATTTTGTGTAAATTCAAATTCAAAATTCAAATTCAAATATTTTTATTCAAAATAGGATTTAAAATCACTTATTGAACGTCAAAATCTACCACCCATTCAAAAGAGACTGCCTCAGACCTGAGAAGAATGGGCGCAAGAAACTCAGCGGGCTTTTTTTTTTTAATATAAAATATGGATTACAATGTAATATCGTACAATAAACATTTATAATTAAAGAGCCTGAGGGTGTTCGCTTTATTCCCAGTCCGTGGTGTCATTAAGAAAATCGTTTATGCTATAATAACCTTTCCCACACAAACGTTTTTTAACAATTCTTTTAAATTTCAACATGAAAAGGTCATACCAACTCCACATATAGAAGGATTACATTTTTTTTGAGCAACAAATACTTGATGCACCCCTGTGCCATTTCATGCCATTCAGATGAGAAGACCATAATTGAGGACTGACGCGACATATCCATGGTACGCCATTAAAGATAGCTCATAAGAATTCGTCATTCGTCTCAGTCTTCTAAGTACACATACAAATCTACAAATTCTAGAGCATACATTATCAATGTCATCAGAGAAATTAAGGTCCTAATTTAAGATTACACATAAATATGTAGAACTGTCAATTATTTTAATATTTATTCCATTATAATTAATATTTACATCAGTTTGTCAACCTCCTTTTACACAAAATTGCATAAACTTCGCTTATAATAAATTCACAACTAGTTCATAATTTAAATTATCAGTATTAGAGGGCATGAGAATCGATATATCATCAGCAAACATAAAGCAACGGTGTTGAATTGTTTTTTGAAAGTCTTTAATATAATTAATTAATAACAAAGGACCCACTTTTATAGTTGGAATAGGAAGACTGATGAGTTATTACTTCTTGCTTTATATTTACCCGTTTATTTGCGCACATTGCCTGCGTCCAATTAAATATGATTTAAACCAAGATAAAGCAAGGCCTTACCATACCTTTCCATTTTTCCTAATAAAATATCGTGATTTACAAAATCGAAAGCTTTCAATATATCAAGATATAGAACAGTTGCCTGGTTTTTGCAATCAAAATTCTCAATTACTGACTTCAATAGGTTAAAAATGGCAAGGGCAGTGGATTTACCCTTTTGAAATCCACATTGATTTGGTGAAATTATATTAAATTTTAAACAGTAAATCATTAGTCTTAAGTACGAAAACTTTATAGATATATCTCATTTATCTCCTTTTTTTAAAAATGGTATTGTGCGTGACTCTTTCAACACATCCCGGTAAATGCCTACTTGTTTCGAATGACAAATTGACCAGATAAGTCAAAACACTTAGAATCGCAATTCCGCAGTCCATAAATAAAGTAATTGCAGACTATATTCCGGAGGCATCTATTTTGTTGCTGTCACTATCTTCATAACTCTATGTAAACATACAGCCTTCCCTTGAAATGGATTTATGTCTTCTGGAATATGTACCTAAGCCTTTTGTTTTTTGCAGAGGTCGGTCAAACCCCGGCTGGGAATCAGCCATTCCCTAAGAAGGCTGTGGACGTTTTCTTCCCCGCTGAAGCGCAGAACGACTTCCCGGTTGCCATGCAAGTGTCCCCCAAGTACGACGTGATCTACCTGATCACCAAGTACGGCTACATACACATGTACGACATCGAGACTGGGACGTGCATCTATATGAACAGAATCTCTTCTGACACCATATTCGTGACGGCTCCACATGAGTCCACCGGCGGGATTATTGGTGAGTTTGTTTTTATTATTTCTGTTACAAAATAGTCAGTTCCATACATGAGTGATGGGAGCATCGCAATTCATTATATTACTCATCGTATTACCACTCTAATAACATGATTACTTATGAATTTATGCCTTAGAGCGCTTCCGTTCTACGTCCGATCCGTATCCGTGAAAACACGGTCCGAAGTAGTCGAACTATTTCTACGGTTGACGGAAAGAAATCGGATGACGGAATCCGGATCTAGTGCGTAAACTACCATAGAAATAGTTTTACGGCTACTCCGGACCGTGTTTTCACGGATACGGATCGAACGTAGTGCGAAAGCATTCTTAGTGTCTCTTAAAGACTTCTTAAATTTTAATCGTAAATTGAACCATTTATTCAAATGTCCACCAAACAAGATCAATCCTAAAAGTACTTATAATCCAGCTCAATTCAAAGGACTAGCAATCTCAGTCAGACAGAATAGTAGTGATTTGTCTGGAATAGGACTTTTCAGGAAGTAGTGCGATTCTTTTAAACTAATATGATTTTTGCAGGTGTAAACCGAAAGGGTCAAGTGCTGTCAGTGACAGTGGAAGAGAACTCCATAGTGCCATACATCAACACAGTGCTGCAGAACCCAGAGCTAGCACTGCGCATGGCTGTGAGAAACAATTTAGCCGGAGCTGAGGAATTGTTTGTGAGGAAGTTTAACATGCTGTTTACTAATGGACAATATGGAGAGGCTGCTAAGGTAAAATATTTGAATTGTGTCGGAATGTTTCAGATGCTTTGAAGTAGAGAGAGATATGGCAGGAACGGCTGCATAAATTTATAAATTAAATGTAGATGGAATGTTTGGAAAGGTCAGAAGTCTAATTAGGGAATATTGAAAAGGGGCAAGGTCAATATCACCGAGATAGCTTGCATAAAAAAGTCAATTCATCGGAGGATATATTCAGTGCATCCTTTTGGGAGACAGGGGTGATCATATATGCAGCTTTTAAACTGTTTCTCCGGGGCATATAAAGAGTAGAGATGTTCCAGGCTCAAGTGATTCCTCTGGTGGTGCAAGAGAATGTGGGCTCATTTGCACAGGATGCTGGCATGATTACGGGTACCACAACAGCCTTTCTTCCGTGAAGTATTGTGTAAGCATTGTTGTGTTTCGGTCCGAAGGGCGACATATGTCTCGTCCCTTATTGTCATAAACAAAAGCTTGGGATTGGAGTGACTACCCTCACCAGGTTATTTAATATACTTATCTTATTTATAAAAGCCACTAGTTTGGGATTAAAAGACATTTAGAACAACTTAAGAACCTTCTCCTTTTTTTCGTCCCTAAAGAAACGACTCACTTAACACTGATGCTTATACTCTACAGGTTGCAGCGATGGCTCCACGTGGCATTTTACGCACGCCACAGACGATACAGCAGTTCCAGCAGGTGCCCACCCAGCCCGGACAAACATCTCCATTGCTGCAGTACTTCGGTATCCTGCTGGACCAGGCTCAGCTCAACAAGTTTGAGTCACTCGAGTTGTGCAGACCTGTCCTCTTGCAAGGTATTTAATATCTATTTGTTATTTGTATATGGATCAGAGAAATATCCCGAAGGACACCTAGACCTTAGCGCTTTTCCCATCCCATAGCATCTCCCCCAACCAACTTCTCTTTCCGTTGGGAGTTCATGTCCTCTCAGATGCTTCCTGTTTTTCGGTGTCCGTGATGCATGGTGCCTCCCATGCCATGCCCACCTCTTTGTCACTACAGAATCTATAGCTGGGCATTGAGCGTTATTTTACCTGAATAAGGATTTGTTTAGTCTGCAGAGCCCAGTAATTGAATACTTCTACCACTACACAGGAAGCCGGCTAAATTATGGGTACCACAACGGCGCCTATTTCTTCAGTGAAGCAGTAATGTGTAAACATTACTGTGTTACGGTCTGAAGGGCGCCGTAGCTAGTGAAATTACTGGCAAATGAGACTTAACATCTTATGTCTCAAGGTAACGAGCGCAATTGTAGTGCCACTCAGAATTTTTGGGTTTTTCAAGAATCCTGAGCGGCACTGCATTGTAATGGGTAGGGCGTATCAATTACCATCAGCTGAACGTCCTGCTCGTCTCGTCCCTTATTTTCATAAAAAAAATAAAAAACTTCTATCATGTTTTTGTTTAAAGAGAGGAGCTCAGATATTTTATCAAACCTTTGAGAGTGTCTTTGGGTGCTGTTTTACAAAGTTGTATAGTTGTTTTTTCTGCTACTGTTTCGAGACCTCTGAAGGGTTATAATAGCCTTTCAACACATTTTCAACATATTTTCGTATCTCAAATGTTCACAAGTATAAAAACGGCACCAGTGTTGCGCTCCTATGATGTGATCACACGGATCGAAGTGGTGAATGATACTAATGTGCATTGGAAAACACGTGAAATAAGCTAAAATTGGCATCTAACCTCTAAACTACTTATAAATTTGATGTTGTGAAATAAAAACAAATTAAATTCCTAATGAATTCTTCCTTCCAAATGAATCCTTATAATTTTGCGCTAACCTAACTGGGTATAATATACCTATATCTTATATCTACTTTATATACAGGGTCTGTAGTAAATAATGGATAATCCTATAAGTGGAGGTAACCCCGATGTCAGGCTACAATAAAATCTAGTTTTTACGTCAGTTTTACCAACAGTGTAAAAATGATGCATACTTTTAGTTTTTTTTCAAAATTTTTGCTCCTTTGATCATTCAATCGGTTGCCATTTCTTTAAAATTAGGTATTTTTGTGTATTTTTTTTGGCATCGTACTCCTAAAGACTTGTTTTATTAAATTTAATTACATTTATAGCCGTTGTTATCGTAAAATATTATTAAAACTAACATTTTAAGTAATTTATTTCCGTTTTTTTGTAATTACTTGTAGTATTGACCCTTGATTGTGAAAAAAAAAGTATGGTGCTACAGCTGCCCATTATCTTAAAAACATGGCTAGTTTGTGTAGATTCTAAAAAGGTATGATAGTGGGTACCTTAGCAAATAATATTAGCTCCAGGAGCAAAAGAACTAAGCTAGGTCGGGATTTCAATTTCTCAAGTAATGTAATAATTTTCGTGATTCAAGCTATAACACACCAAGACATGATTTTATTCCATTAAGAATGCAATTTTAATCTAAATAGTATCTAATCATCTGTTAATTTGCATTCGTAATAAATACATGCGACTATGTGTAACCAGTTACTACAAGTTTATTCCAAATTAAAAGGGATCTTCATGTAAAAATAACAACAAAGACGGTTATACAAAGGCCTCCTTGCGTGTGAGAAAGACATTGATATTTATTGTTAGTAAGAGAAGCATTACAATAAAAAACAAGGTTATTTCTGGTCACAACATTTATTGCTTCGATTACACTAAATGTTCAAAATGTCCTTGCTGCCTAATAATGCGTCTCCTAATGAAGGATCTTTTAATCCGGCGTCCATGGTCAGCTTCTTCAATTTTACGAGCCGCTTCTTGAATACGCGCTCGCAACTCTTCTATTGTATTTATTTCTCGGCTTTATACTTTCTCTTTCATACAACCCCAGTAAAAGAAGTCCAATGGGTTTAGGTCTGGCGATCGTGGTGGCCATAAAATTGGACCCAAACGCCCTATCCACCGACCGGGGTACTCATTGTTTAAATGGTTCCGCACAGAAACAGCGTAATGCGCAGGACATCCATCATTCTGTAACCAAATCATGTTTCGAGTCTCTAGTGGCACATCTTGCAGTAACCTGGGTAACGTACTTTCTAGAAAATTTAAGTAGATTTCCGCGTTTATTGTCGCTGGCAACTCATAAGGACCTATGATTTGCCCACCAATAATACCAGTCCATAAATTAATTTTAAATTGATACTGCGATCTGTCGGCGCGTATCAGTCTGGGGTTTCGTAGCTACCAGCTGTGTAAGTTGTGGAGATTCAAAAATCCATCTTTTCGGCACGTTGACTCGTCACTCCATAAAATTTTGTTAAAGAAATTTGGATTTTCTCTAATTTTTCGTAGCATTGAACGACAAAATGTAACTCTTAATTCCGAGTCCCTTGACAATAATGTTTGAACCCTTTGTTAATGATAAAGGTAGAGTTCGTGCCTTTTTAAAATTTGGTGCACTGATTTTTTAGGTATACCAGTACGACGCGAAATGGCACTTATGGACGTACCAGGGTCTTCCTCCACTAATTCCAACACTTCAGCTGGATTGTGTCGTTGAGGTCGTCCTTCTCTGGCTCCGCCAATACCGCTGCCAGGAAATCTTCCTTCTGAGAATGCACTGTGCACCCTAATGAACACTCTGTAGTCGGGATGCCGAGCATTTGGGTATCTTTCACGATAAACTGCAGCTGCTCTAGTAGCGTTGTCGTTGCATTCACCGTAAATGAAATGCATGTTTGCATATTCGGCCGGAGTGTATTGTTGAGGCATTACTCCCACAAATAAACAAAAGAAAACTCAAAGTCCGTTAATAGAGCACAGTTGTCAGGGTCACACGTTAACAAGTTCAAAACAGGAGGCAAATCAAAGTCCAGTAAGAAAGCAAAAACGGTTAAATGTAAATACACAAAAAACAAACGTACGCATGCGATAGTCAAAATCACACACGGGAGAGATTCGCGCCTTAAGGATAAAAAACCAAAGCTGATGCGCTGTCCTTCTCACACGCAAGGAGGCCTTTGTATAACCGTCTTTGTTGTTATTTTTACATGAAGATCCCTTTGAATTTGGAATAAACTTGTAGTAACTGGTTACACATAGTCGCATGTATTTTTTACGAATGCAAATTAACAGATGATTAGATACTATTAAGATTAAAATTGCATTCTTAATGGAATAAAATCATGTCTTGGTGTGTTATAGCTTGAATCACGAAAATTATTACATTACTTGAGAAATTGAAATCCCGACCTAGCTTAGTTCTTTTGCTCCTGGAGCTAATATTATTTGCTAAGGTACCCACTATCATACCTTTTTAGAATCTACACAAACTAGCCATGTTTTTAAGATAATGGGCAGCTGTAGCGCCATACTTTTTTTTTTCACAATCAAGGGTCAATACTACAAGTAATTACAAAAAAACGGAAATAAATTACTTAAAATGTTAGTTTTAATAATATTTTACGATAACAACGGCTATAAATGTAATTAAATTTAATAAAACAAGTCTTTAGGAGTACGATGCCAAAAAAATCCATTATTTCCAATATTTGTTTTGTATGGACAAGAGAGAATTTAATGATGCACGGTTTGCATATTTTACGAAAAAAATCCTTGATGTTATTTAATATTATTGAGAAATTCATAAAAAAAAGTATTTTATTTGTTATGTACAGAACAACATCTGTAGGGTCAGCTAGTATCTTCCTTACTATCAGGTGGCAAGCATAAAAAATGTCCTTCTTTATACATACATACTAAAATTCTATTGAATTTGGTCTCAACTATCGCGTAATTAGCTATTTTTAGCGTTAAAGAATACGTTAAACAATAACTATATAATAATGAAGTAAAATAACGCTAGAGCTCACGTTATTCATAATACAATGCAGTTTTATCTTATCGTCCATTTGGCCATTCAACTTTTTATCAAATGTTCTCTTGAACTTGAGCCACGGAAGTACAATAGAATGCTAATGTTTATATTATTCTAATATCGGTGTCGTTGTCCGGTGATTACCTCACACACGGGTCGAGACTATGGAAATACTTGGGCTATCGAAATTTTAAAAAACAAATCTTATATCTTTAAACGAGCAATTCTTGTATATATATATATATATATGTATACATAATCTGAATCTCGGAAACGGCTCCAACGATTTTCATAAAATTAAGTATGCAGGGGATTTCGGGGGTGATAAATCGATCTAGCTAGGTTTCAATTGAAAAAAAATGGTTTTATCCATGTTTGAATGAGAAACAGCTACAATAACATTAGAATACAAAGGTAAATTTCGCCACTATATACAAGACTATTATAGCTCAGATGGGACATTGGGTGATCCGGAAAGCAGAAGACCCCGGTTAGAATCCAGATGCCCTATTAGTTTTTTTTTTGTTCAAGTTTTGTACATTCTTAAAAATCCGAGTAAGGCTCGGTCGTCCGGATATTAATAATAAACCATGATGCCTAATAACCAGGGAGCGTACATTTCATGCCGATGACAGGCGTATGACGCCAAGCTACATACAGGATATAAAAAAACGAATTGGTGGTTTTAATGACTATCTCTTCATTTAATTATGCGTGTTATTTAGAGATAAATTAATTAGTTATAATTTATAACTGACGTAGTAGTTTCTGAAATCTAAAAAATAAGTATTTAATGGGTTGGAAATAGGGTTTCCGATTTCTCGAGGTTTTTTAGTTCTCGGGTGTCGAGACTTCTCGAGCCTGATTTCTCGGGTCTTCTCGGGTTGTCGAGAAAAAATAAAATACGTCTAAATTTTTGTTTAATTAATAAAAAAGAGTCTTTAATTTAACTGTGTTTATTTTACATGAAAAAAATCAACATAATTTTTAACAAAAAAAACAAGTTCTCAATAAAAAATCAGCTCAAAACAAAATTGCTAACTAAAAACAATCATACTTCTTCTTCTTATCATAACTAATCTCATCTCACTAATCTGTAATAAAAAACAAAATCTCTGTTAACAATCAGCTTAAAACAAACATCTTAACTAAAAACAATCATACTTCTTCTTATTATAACTAATCTCACTAATTTAATAAAAAACAAAATCTCTGTTAACAATCAGCTTAAAACAAACATCTTAATTCTTAACTAAAACAATCATAATTTTTCTCATCATAACTAAAGATCACTCACTAATCTCACTATGTGGGTGGTATGGTATCACAATTTTTGGCAGTTTTAATGTAATTAAATAAGAGATATCTATCTACTATTAATACGAAAAATATAACTGTCTTTAAGCCTGCTTATTAATTCTTATGAAATATGCCTTAAGATAAACCAAAGCATTAATAGATTTATCAGACAGCCGGCTCCTAATCTTACTGACCACATTTCCCGATATGGAAAATACCCTTTCATTTTGTGTTGAAGTCGGCTTGAATGAAATTAATGCTTTGTATAGTGTTTCCAGATTAGGGGTCCTCTTGCCTGTTTTTTCAAATAGCAAAAACTCTTTTTTTATAATTGATTTGGAAAGCACCACAGCATTAGTTGATTCACCATTTCTCGAAACACCTTTTATTGCTCTCTCTAATTGAGCTGCAAAGCTGTCTTGTTCAGTTTCTGATTCGCTTACGCATGCTTCGACAACTTCTGAATTATTTCCTGTCGAAGGTGCTGTAGTAGTGGGAACAGTGGGGTATAGACGATTGAATAAGTCTTCAGCGTATCCAATTAAAAATGTCTTGCTATTATCGGTAAAATAAGCACTCTTTTTGAGAATAAAATTATCGGGGCTGTTTAGGTAGCGTAGCAGCGATATTAGAGGTGTATTCCGACGATCTGATATTTTCATTTTAAGAGATTCTACTAACTGAAGAGCCAAAGGGTCGTCGATACTATGCACTAACAATTCTCTTATTTGATTAAAAACAAAAGTTTTATTTCTTTAACATACCTATTCATTTTAATCAAAAATATTATTTTGGTAATACAAAACAAAACAAACACTTGAACTATTTAAATAAATAATAACAATACTTACCTGTTTGTTCTGCGATTCTATTACTCGTGCGTCACTAAATAGTAAATACACTCACTATGCTGGGTTTATGATCCGACCGATCCGAACACGGCGGGAGTTGAAACACGAATGAACAAAATACAACTGGGGTCGCGTCGCGCTTGCGTTTGTCGGCAAAAACTAAGGATACCGACAGACACGAGCCGTGCTGTCAAAGGATGCCGCTGCCGCCTCGCATTTACAAAGAAAGCTAAGCGTAAAAATGTTTATTTAAACTTCTCGATGTCTCGACTTTTCTCGAGCTGAATTTCCCGGGTACGAGACCGACCGATTTCCCGGGAATTCCCGGGACGAGAATTCCCGGGAACAAACCCTAGTTGGAAACAAAATGCTTCATTGTGTAATATGACATTAAGTACTATCACTCAGTTTCGTTTTCTTAGTGGTCAACAAGTTTGAAAAGAGCAATAAAGAATTTTGTTTCCATCCCATTAAATACTTATTTTTTATATTTCAGCAACTGTTATGTCAGAATCAAACGTTGATAGACTATCTGTCACTACGTTTTTTTGAAACATCCTGTGTGTTTCTATTAATACGTCATTATGACGAAATTAAAATTTAAATTCGCTGCTCAGGGAATCACTCAGAAAACAGTGGTTTCGTAGATTCAAATTCAAATATTTTTATTCAAAATAGGATGTGAAATCACTTATTGAAAGTCAAAAAAACTACCACCCATTCCAAAATGAATGCCTCAGGCCTGAGAAGAATGGGCGCAACAAACTCAGCGGGCTTTTTTTTATCAAAAATATGTTTTACAATTAAAGTAACATTGTACAATTAAACTTATTATTTAATAGCCTGAGGGCGGTCGCCCCATTCCCAATCTGTGGTATCATTAAGAAAGTCATTTATGTTATAGTAACCTTTACCACACAAACGTTTTTTAACAATTCTTTTGAATAACGTAATACTTTTGCTTTGTACATTTTCTGGGATCCTGTTGTAAAAGCATATACATCGCCCCACAAAAGACTTGCTAAATCGACTTAGTAGTCGAGTAGTAGGCATTATAAGCTTATGTCTGTTCCTGCTGTTTACATTATGGTTATGACAGTTTCTGGCAAATTCACTTTTGTGCCTATAAACATACATTACATTATCAAGAATATATTGAGAAGCAACAGTCAAGATGTTGGCGGCAAACGGGCATGAATTGTACGCTCTCTGCTAATAACAATATTGCCGCCATGCCAATAAATTTTTTAGTAGTTGTTATTAAAAATATTTGTGTTCTAATAGTTAATAAAGTACCTATAAATTGTTTTAATAATTATAATCTGTGATACAGGCTCTTGCTAATGGACTGAGTAGTGATTTATTATAATACTATATGTACCGCCTGTCAAGCAAGTTGAATAGTGGCGTGATGTACGCAAAAGAACCGATTTAGTATGTAACTTTATTCGACAATCGATAGAAATAACAAAATATTCTAATCTACTTACTACACGGACGTCATTTAGCTGGAATGACGTAAAAGGGAAGTAAAGTAAAATAAGCCAACCGTTGGAGTGACGTCACGTTCATAAACCTTGATATGACTTTTTCAACATTCAGGTTGTGGCTTCATCTACAGGATCTATTTTACTGTTGATAACCTGCTCAAAACCCTCACTTCTGGGATTAATTACACTAAGTAATTAAATTTGAAACCAAACTTTATTAATTATGCAGAACTCGAACCTGTCACCTCTCGCGTTCCGTGTGACCGTTCTTCCACTGAGCCAACCGTTCGAGTGACGTCACGTTCCTAAATCTTGATATGTCTTGTTCAACATTCAGGTTGTGGCTTCATCTACAGGATCTATTTTACTGTTGATAACCTGCTCAAAACCCTCACTTCTGGGATTAATTACACTAAGTAATTAAATTTGAAACCAAACTTTATTAATTATGCAGAACTCGAACTTGTCACCTCTCGCGTTCCGTGTGACCGTTCTTCCACTGAGCCAACCGTTCGAGTGACGTCACGTTCCTAAATCTTGATATGTCTTGTTCAACATTCAGGTTGTGGCTTCATCTACAGGATCTATTTTACAGTTGATAACCTGCTCAAAACCCTCACTTCTGGGATTAATCACACTAATCAAATTTGAAACCAAGCTTTATTAATTATGCAGAACTCGAACCTGTCACCTCTCGCGTTCCGTGTGACCGTTCTTCCACTGAGCCAACCGTTCGAATGACGTCACGTTCCTAAATCTTGATATGTCTTGTTCAACTCTCAAGTTGTGGCTTCATGCGTCACTACCACCTTTCCATACTTATGTATGTGTATAATAAAATTGGATTATTTGATTTTACTTAGGACGAAAGCAACTCCTCGAGAAATGGCTGAAGGAGGATAAGCTGGAGAGTTCGGAGGAGCTGGGTGACCTCGTGAAGCAGGTGGACCCAACCCTCGCGTTGTCTGTGTACCTTCGCGCTAACATCGCCAGTAAAGTGATACAGTCGTTTGCCGAAACGGGCCAGTTCCAGAAGATTGTACTTTACGCTAAGAAGGTTTGTTATACTTGTGTAGAAGGGGTTGGTAATTTAAACATACTTAAAATTGACATATCTGTATTTTACAGTTTACACCAATAATTTATAATAATTCAATGCAATTCGGGCAGCGTTACTCCTTACAATTCACAATAAGTAATGTTCAATCGAACTTAGCGCTCTGGCTTATATAGGGCACGACCGTCTACCGTTATAATGCTGCCAACTGTTAGTTTAGGCACTACAGCAGTGCCAACTAGTTAGTAATTATAGTTATAAAGTTCTAATTATAGTTATAACTATATTAAATATTATTTAAATATTAACAGTAGTTAAATACATGTAATTATTAATTGGGATATCTTATGGCAGTTCATGACGTTGGTAGCTTGTTAACACACAAAGCTGACACTTGTTTACTTTCAGCAGTAGACCTAATTGTATATGCAGTGTTAGACCGGGATAGTTTGCCAACATTAATAGGCTTGTATTGATGTGTTTCGGTCTGATAGGTAGAAAGGTGCAGTGCGATTTGTTCGTGGTCGTATCGCGATACACTGTACTATATGTCATTAGGAATGTACTATCAATCATTTGATGTTGTTTATGTTTAGATAAATCCGCTTAATATGCAGGCTGCCATCTGCTTGTTTTTTTTAATAAAAAAAAATAATTCTGTCTTCCATTACACCACATTTTGTTTTACAACAAAACCAAGTCAATCACTATTAGCAGCCCTAAGACAGCTAAACTGGATAATGCCGGTTTCATCTAGTAATAATAATGACGTTTAAAAGTGTGTGAAAAGATCTATTTACTGAAATAAATATCATTTATCATAAGTATGTCATTTATTATTTATCGTAAGGTATTCCACGTATTTGTACTTTCATGACTGATCAAAATACCAACGTGAATTAGCCAGCTAGTCATTGATTGCAAAAGCTACTTGATCCATTTGAAACAATGTGTTATTATAAGGGAAATACTTTATTCGTTGTAACGTTCTCCCTGCAGGTCGGCTACTCGCCAGATTACATCTTCCTGCTGCGCTCCGTGATGCGCACGAGTCCCGAGCAAGGCGCTGGTTTCGCCGGGATGCTTGTCGCCGAGGACCCCCCTCTCGCCGACATCAACCAGATCGTGGACGTGTTCATGGAACAGAACATGGTGCAGCAATGTACCGCCTTCCTCCTCGACGCTCTCAAGAACAACCGACCTGAGGAAGGTCCCCTCCAGACACGGTGAGTAATGTTACTAAAACTTCATTACAATGACGTAAGAAGCTAGCGAACTAGACAAACATTATCCAACTGTAACATTGTAAACAAACACAAAGTTATGATTTGGATAATTTTGACATCTTCGACCCAATCGCAGCAACACCTGCCGCATTTATCTTGTGTCTATGTAATTATATTATTCTTCTGTAAGTGTGTTGACAGTGAACTCCTCCTAAATGGCTGGACCTATTTTGATGATTTTTTTAGAGTGTTCCAGTGAATTTGAGATTAGTTTAGATTCTCAATACAGTCGACATATAATTCTCCTACGTATGTTAGTGATCTCCTCCTAACTGTGTACAGGACAACATCTGTAGGGTCCGCTAGTATAATATAAAAACTAGGTGACCCGACAGACGTTGTTCTGTACATAATAAATAAAATAACTGTTTTTAACGAATTTGTCAATAATATCTCATAACATCAAGAAATATTCCGTAAATTATGCTCCCTGTCAATATTGAATTTGTTTCACAGCAGAACTGTCAAACCATGCGTCAGTAAATTCTCTATATGTAGATACAAAACAAACATTGGAAATAAATAATAATGATGGGTTCCAAAACGAAATAAAAACTATCTATTCTCTTAAGTTGGACTATACTGCACTCCATGAAGTAATGGTGATTTAAAATCCGTTCATTAGTTTAGGAGTTCAGTGGAAACAAACATCAGGACACTGGATTTATATATAATTAAGATAATTCATAATAAGAGTGCTGTAGCGAGTTAAATTACTAGGCTAATGAGACTTGCCATTATACTATGTATAGGAAAAATTATTCAACAAATATTTCAACTTAATATTATTATAATAACACAGCCAAACTGTATTTTGCATAACTTGGCTGCTATTGGTTACAAATAGTACAATTTTAGCCATAGAAAGAAAAATTAGGAAATGACGGTTTGCAAAATAATGGATTAGTAATCAATCTGGTTGTGAAATCACAATGCCGCTCAGATTTTGTGTTTTCAAGAATTCCACTACAATAGTGGACAGGGCGTATCAATTATCAGCAAGCGAACGGCTTGCTCGTCACTTTTAATACTTACAATAAAATATTAAAATTCATACTAAACAAAATAAAACAATGTAAAAATACAATTTATAACTCAATAATTATTGTGCGCCCGGTAGCACTAGTTTTCAATAGCCTTATAATAAATAACTCTTGGGTAAGAGCTGATAATTAATGACAATCGTCGCACCTAGCGGCATTGTAAAATAAGGCTTATATCATAATGTGCGCACTTATGTGTACTGTGTTTTATACGCGCATTTAATTATATAAATCATTAACTGATTTTTTATGGTATAGAAGAACAAACGAGCATATACGGGTCAACTGATGATATGTGATCATCGCACAATGAGGATTAAAATACTATGTAATAAGAGGCGGACCTAAGTAAAAATTGAAATTTAGTTTAGTATGATACGTGCAGTTATTTGACATAAGTTTGAAATAGTAGTAATTACAGTATGACGATTGGCCACGAAGGTATGAAAGCGAACAGTTGCTTAAAACGTAGTGGATTTCGGCTGTCTCCGTTTTTTCACAAGAGTATAGCCGTCATCTGTCAATCTTTCAATGACTGCACGTTTCATACAATCGAGTGAATCGCTTTTTTCTTTGAGAGTTGCACTAGGCTGTCACCGCAGCCCAGCACTCTCTTGTAACGCCAGAGTAGTCACAAGAGCGTTGTCGATCTTATAAATTGCCGTACGTATATTACGTACATATGATTTCGAAAAGCGAAAACATATTAAAAATAAAACTATTTACATTTTGACACTGGCAAATAGAGACTAGATATTGTCACCGAAGTTATATTAATATTATGAATGTATTATAGAATTAAAATTAAAAAGTTTTATTTTTTTGAAAGAACTCAATATTCACAGTGTTGTAAGATATAGTTGTTTATATAATTATTAATCTTTGGCTAAGACAAATGTCAGGTTCTTGTAATATTATCTGTGCTTATCATATTGGGTGGACGAAGCGAAACAAGTATGTAAGGATCTTAGCAAGTGGAATGAAGTGGTCTCTGCCTACCACTACGGGAAAGACGCGTGATTTTATTTATGTATGTTTGTATGTATGTATCATATTGGGTGTGAAATTGAAATGTGAATATCTTCATAATGGACGTGTAACTAAATTTGAACATTAATTATACTACTTCAATTATTAAAACTGGATTTATGATTTAATAATACTACACACAGTTCATTTAGAAGAAATAGATTGAACTATGGTTTTTTTTTTTTTTTTTGTATGGAATAGGAGGACAAACGAGCGTACGGGTCACCTGGTGTTAAGTGATCACCGCCGCCCACACTCTCCTGCAACACCAGAGGAATCACAAGAGCGTTGCCGGTCTTTAAGGAAGGTGTACGCGCTTTTCTTGAAGGTACCCATGTCGTATCGTCCCGGAAACACCGCACAAGGAAGCTCATTCCACAGCTTCGTGGAACTATGGTGTCAATTACTATAAATAGAGAGACAAATTTGTACCAAAATTTATGGAGTGTTCTGTTCAAACGCTCTTACCAACTGATCCAACCGTCCTAGCGACGCATCAATCCTGGAAACTAATTTATTTACGGATGTCCGCAGGCTATTGGAGATGAACCTGATGTCGGCGCCTCAAGTGGCGGACGCGATCCTCGGCAACGGCATGTTCACTCACTACGACCGCGCGCACGTGGCGCAGCTCTGTGAGAAGGCGGGCCTGCTGCAGCGTGCGCTCGAGCACTACACCGACCTGTACGACATCAAGCGGGCCGTGGTACGTACACACTCCAGTAAATACGGGACGAGACGAGCAGGACGTTCAGCTGATGCTAATTGATACGCCCTGACCATTACAATACAGTGCCGATCACAATTATTGAAAAATCCAAAAATTCTGATCGGCACTACAATTGCGAGACATAAGACGTTGAGTCTCATTTGCCAAGTAATTTCACTAGCTACGGCGCCCTTTAGACCGAAACACAGTAATGTTTACACATTACTGCTTCACGGCAGAAATAGGCGCCGTTGTGGTACCGATAATCTAGCCGGCATCCTGTGCTAAAGAGCCTCCCACTGATATGTTCGGTGAAGATTATCGGAGCCACCCGACCACCACCGTTTCGTTGTTCGATGAGTGAAGATCGCTTTGGTATATTCGGGACTTGTTAGCAATGCATCATAGTCGAAGGAAAACATCCTTGCGTGCATTTGTTACTGAGTGATTCGCCGATCGCTAGCTTGCGAGAGAGGCGTTCCGGACACGGTATGGAGTTAATAAAGCGAACTTATTAACTTATATATTTTATACTACTTCATATTTATAAATAAATATAATGCACGAGGTGAGGCGGCGCTGGCCAATGGTCAAACCAGATGGTATGTAGCTCCATTCGTAAGTTATCTTTCATCCTCGGTCGTTATAATATGTGGACCCTGCATTACAGTGCTCTAACGAACGCATTACAACTATTCTGTTCCGTTTTTCGTTGACATACATAATGTATTGAATATTTTTTTCGATTAAATATAATACTTTTTTACACAACAGTCGTTCGGACGTTTACACGCGTGGGGAAAATAATAATGCAAATTTTCCGCAGTAATCTTAAAATTCATATCATAATTCACATGCGTACTAATTCTTTAAAATAATTACAAAAGACAGAAAAGTATTATTCAAAAATAATAAATTTTCCTTAAATATTCTTCTTTTAATAGGAGTGACCGAAATTTTGTTTTATTTTATAGGTGCATACACATTTGTTGTCGGCAGACTGGCTCGTAAACTATTTCGGAACATTGTCTGTAGAAGATTCACTTGAGTGTTTGAAGGCGATGCTGCAGGCCAACATCCGCCAGAACCTACAAATATGTGTTCAGATCGCCAACAAATACCACGAGCAGCTCACAACAAAAGCACTCATTGAAATGTTCGAGAGTTTCAAAACTTACGAGGGACTGTTCTACTTCCTCGGCTCGATCGTGAACTTCAGTCAAGATTCAGAGGTTCACTTCAAGTACATTCAGGTAATTAATTCATTGTATTGGTAATTCAAGTGTACTTGTGTTGTAATGGTGTGTTTTACTTAATCTAACTTTATAAATTATAAAATTTGACATCCTTATAGTTTCATATCCGGCTCTTATGCCTTTTTTATGTTCTTAAAAAATGTTATTTTATGTTTTTTTGTTACAAATATATTTGACTTTTTTATATTTATTTACAGACATATTTTAAAACCACTTCAACAACAAGCCACTAGTCCTTGTTATTGAAGTGGTAATATAATATTATTTAATAAATAGTTTTTCTTTATGCATTACCATATTGGGCAAAACAGGTGAAAATAGCCTTATCCATTTCAAAGATTTCTTTATTGATAATGTCACAAAACATCGAAATGTAACTATATTCACATGGTCTCAGGCCGCCTGTAAGACCGGCCAGATCAAGGAGGTGGAGCGCATCTGCCGCGAATCCAACTGCTACAACGCGGAGCGAGTGAAAAACTTCCTGAAGGAGGCCAAGTTACCTGACCAGTTGCCGCTCATCATTGTGTGTGACCGCTTCGACTTCGTGCACGATCTGGTGCTCTATCTGTACCGGAACAGTTTGCAGAAGTACATTGAGATTTATGTGCAGAAGGTAATGACATATTATATATCATAACTATGTATCAGAATTGTTCCAAGGCTGAACATTGAAATGCACTATATGGATGGTCTCCTACCATGAAGTTATCCATTGATGGTTGATTGAAAATTCTGCACTTCCTAATTCATTTAATGCAACACATCCATTGGTTTTTCAATCCGGATGTATTCTTTTTTGTCTATTATCTAATGAAAAGGTTTATTCTTTCGTTTTTCGTTCTTTCTTTTTATAATAAAATGAGACAAAGAATAATATTCATAATATACGGAAGAATTTGCTTCATTAAATTGTTGTACTGTACAATTCTTTTTTTAATAAATTATTTTTTAAATGAATTTGTTATTAATATGAAACAATTTATATTGTAGGTGAACCCATCACGTCTGCCGGTGGTTGTGGGTGGGTTGTTGGACGTGGACTGTGCAGAAGACATTATCAAAAATTTAATTCTAGTTGTCCGGGGACAGTTTTCTACTGATGAGCTTGTCGCAGAAGTTGAAAAAAGAAATCGGTATGTACACTTATTTTTTTTCATTAATACATCAGTAACACAATATTTAAAGCTACCATCGAGTTTTGTAAGACTAATTAAAAATATCTAAAATGTCTTTATTGCTTTGTGTCTGCTTTCTCACATTCCAGGATGAAGCTGGATTCGTAAATCTTAATGAGATATTCATAGACTCCACCAAACAAAAAATCCCTTCAATAGTATTTTCTGATAGTAAGGTCGTCATAACTCTACCAAATATAATGGCAAGTGTGCTAATCATACCTTTCGACGTTAGTCTGACATCTCTCTAGAAAGTTATTCTAGAATGGCATATTATAAATTATACAATAATAGGTTGATCACCATTAGTGAGCCCAATTCTACACAGAAATAGTTATACTTTTTAAAAAAAGCTTGACAACTTTCTATTATGAAAGTCATATTGGAAAATTAGTGAAACATCGGGACAAATAATTAATTTTGTAATGTAATTGATTCAGTATATATATTCTTTTAAAAGTATGTAGCTTGTAATTTTTATAATATATTCTGTAAAATGGTACTAAAAGCACTGTTGTTGTTGTATAGATTGAAGCTTCTGCTACCGTGGCTGGAGAGCCGCGTGCACGAGGGCTGCAACGAGCCGGCCACACACAACGCACTCGCTAAGATATACATCGACTCCAACAACAACCCGGAGAGGTTCCTCAAGGAGAACCAATGGTAATGACCTGCTGGCTCTCATCACTACCAACAACATAACTTACAACTGACAAACAGGCATTGTGCCAGCAGAGTCTGATCACACTAATACAGGGCAACTTAGAAACTCAGTGGTGTGGTTTTTTTTTATTAAAAGTACGGGGCGAGACGAGTAATTGCAATGCATGGTAATTGACCTGTGAAACACCCTGACCATTACAATGCAGTGCTGCTCAGGATTCTTGAAAAACCCAAAAATTCTGAGGCACAATTGCGCTCGTCATCTTGAGACATAAGGTGTTAAGTCTCATTTGCCCAGTAATTTCACTAGCCACGGCGCCCTTCAGCCCGAAACACATTAATGTTTACACTTTACTGCTACATGGCGGAAATAATCGCCGTTGTGGTACGCATAATCTAGCCTGTAATGTGCAAAAGAGCCTCCAGTTGGTGTATGAGTTGACGACATAGCAATACTTAATGTTGTAGTGTATGATACAGTAAGTAATGAATGCTTTCATTGAAGCTCACATATAACAATCATTTGTTCATATTATACAATACTTAAGTTCTTTATAAAAATGCATATTATATTTCTATATAAAATCCCGATGGCTTAGGTAAAACTCCTGAAACACGTTATATGTTTTTAAAAAACTAAGAAACTAGTAGTAGTAAAGTAACTTCTTCAGGAAAGTAAATTTTATTTTGTAGTATGTTGAAACGTATTTTACTTCTGTAATAATTATTTTTATTGGCTTAATTAGGATGATTATGTTTATATTTATTTTTGGGAAGCCCATCTGGGGTTTGACTAGTCGTTCACATAGCGTGGGCTATCCAATGTGACGGTAGGTACGAGTCCCGCGTGGTGGGCCGCTACTGCGAGAAGCGCGACCCGCACCTGGCGTGCGTGGCCTACGAGCGCGGGCAGTGCGACCGCGAGCTGATCGCCGTGTGCAACGACAACTCGCTGTTCAAGACGCAGGCGCGCTACCTGGTGCGGCGCCGCGACCAGGACCTGTGGCTCGAGGTGCTGGCCGAGTCCAACCCCTTCAAGAGGCAGCTCATTGACCAGGTACACTTTGTAATATTGAAATAACCATAGGCACATACGTCAAAATAACATTTTTTGTCTGTCTGTCTGTTTGTTCCGGCTAATCTCTGAAATGGCTGGACCGATTTTGATGGGACTTTTAGTTGCTGATGTAATAAGGAGCAACTTAGGCTACGTTTATTTTAGAAAAATAATGTAATGTTGCAATGTACAAGTTACAGTCTAACTCTAAAAATTATTTTGATGGCAAAACAATGTTTGCCGAGTCAGCTAGTAAGTTATATATCTAAATTTAGAAACCGACTTGTGAGATGGGACTGCCAAATTAGACTGACTGCAGCAAGCTGAACATGCTAAGACTTAAGACCTTGATTCTACAAACTAGTTGAAAAAGTTAAGTTATTTAAGATTTTATCCTAAAATCATAGATATTGCTAACAAGATAGTATCCTCTAACAGACAGCTATTGATGCATTGTGCCTCGAGAAGAAATGTCACTGTAATAAAAATAATTTTGCCATTTTTAAACTAGATAAATATATGGTCTGACAAGAATCTATATATCTAGAATATGTCCAATCACGCTGATTGCATTGAACACTTACACACAATGAACATTCGTTACTAATGTCCTCTACCGAATTAAAGTAGCCATTTATAATATTTACTTTGCTCAAAATCTCTGCTGGGGTATATATCATTATCAAATCTATTTAAAATAAATACTTATAAGTGACTTATTTCCTTTGATCTCGAGGGGGTCCTATGTTACAAAGTTCTCCATCATAGACAACTTTGGATCATCAGCTTTACTTTTATTGTCGCTCCTCTTCAGATGTCCTTCTTATTGCTTTGTATCTAATGCTGTTGTTACTTAAGGTGTGCTCTATACAGACACACTTAATACTTATTAGTATGATAAATAAATAGTGACAATAAAAATTGCATGATATTTTTATATTTTTTCAGGTTGTACAGACAGCCCTGTCGGAGACTCAAGACCCAGAAGATATATCAGTGACAGTGAAGGCATTCATGACAGCGGACTTGCCGAACGAACTTATTGAATTGTTGGAGAAGATTGTATTGGACAGTTCAGTTTTCTCCGACCACAGAAACCTCCAGAACCTACTTATACTTACAGGTAAATGATTATATTCATCTGTATCACTTGTAAGACTTTTTATTTAACTACTTGGCTGTTACAATTGATAACTAATTTGTCAAAGAGGGTTTGAAAATCGAGGCACTCCTAGTCGTCTCTATTTTGTAATATAACTTCAATATTATGACATGCAAATGGAAGGCATGTGATAAAAAAGGGATAGTAATTTTTTTTGCTCTTTTTGTAAATCGTATTGTATTGACTTTTGGTATTATTGAGTATTTTATTTTGTTATTTGATGTAGTTATTTAACACTTTCCGCAATCACATACACAATCAAACACGAATACAAAGATAATTTTAAAAAACTATTTAAAATAACACTAATAAATAAAAGTGATGCATCAATGATAGTTAAAAATTGTTGATAAATAAGAAGCCACAAGAGAATTGTTGATATCTTCGTGTTGTGTGTTAATTCGTATGAAATTACACCGCCTGTATAAAATTAGATTATGAAAAAACTTATAATATTTTGATCCCTTGTATGTTTAACACACACACATATAACCATAATAATATAACCACCACCCACACGATGCAGTGCCAGACTAGTGTGGCTATTGTTTGACAATCACAATGTAGTAATAAATAGAAGTTTGTAAAATATTAAAACGTTTGAAGTTAATGACAAACTTATATTCGATAAGGCTTGAAGACTGACACAAAATAAGAGAAAACAATGAACTGACAGTACTAAATCTATAATGCTGCAACAGCACAATGGGCCTTGGCCGATTAAGAGCCTCCATTGGTCACTCTGTGGTAATTTAATTCTTTTGTAATTCATTCATTAAGTGGTAATAATACTCATTATTATAACACTAGAAATAAGGGATTGCTTGTAACTAGTTCTATACATAATATCTTCAAGGGTAAATGTATGCACTTCTATAATAAAGTCTCAGCCACTGTTCAGGCATTATCTATAAATAAATTTAAATGTTTTATAAAAAAAATGGCTCTGTCGTAAATCCTATTACTCCACTGCTGAATATCTAAATGATCGGACAGCCTGGGACTAGATTATGATTTCTTTATAGCGATAGAAATGACTGTACAATATTGTATATTTTTGTTATAGTAACGTTTACCACATAAACATTTTCGAATTTCGTGATAGGTACATTTGTTTTGAACATTTTCTGGGATCATGTTGTAAAAGCATATACATCACCCCACAAAAGACTTACTAATTCGACTTAGCCGAGTAGTAGGCATTGTAACTTTATGCCTGTTCCTGGTGTCAATATTATGTTTATAAACGTAACTATTCTATTCTTTCTAGTGGCTTCTGTGGAAGGGGCACCACAACTCGCCAATGTCACGTTTCAGTAGACCAACAAGCTTAGAGTGTATAATATATTGATAAGTTGCAAATGAATGTTACAGCCATAAAGGCGGACCGATCCCGTGTGATGGAGTACATCAACCGGCTGGACAATTATGACGCGCCCGATATCGCCAACATAGCCATCAACAACGAACTCTACGAGGAAGCTTTCGCTATATTCAAGAAGTTCGATGTCAACACATCTGCAATACAAGTAAGTTTAAGTAGTATGAGGCTATAATGGCTATCTGTAACAGTGACAATATGATGTAAGTCTTAATACATCATAAAATTGAGTATTTAATCATTAATATACATTATTTAAATACATCAAAAATAATCTAGCGACTACATTAACCTGATCATATCGCCCTGCACTGTTTGAAGCAATACCACTTGTGTCTGCTATAGGAACGACACCCATGCCTTTCAAACAGCATTCCAAGGAACATGACAGTACATGTTAACCTTTATTTTAGAAATACTTGTAGTTTTAGTACTGCTGGTTGAACACTTTGCCTTCTGATATCTGTGATATGATAATTAAACATTGATTGCTAAATCGCTAAGTATCTCATAAATTTAGTATACAGGTAGTTTCGGGGGCGAGATATCGATCTAGCTAGGTTTCAATTTTAAAAAATGAAGTTTTTTCTGTGTTTAAATGAGAAACTGCTACAATAACATTAGAATACAAAGGTTAATTTCGCCACTATATACAAGAGTATAATAGCTCAGATGGGACATTGGGTGATCCGGAAAGCAGAAGACCTCGGTTTGAATCCAGATGTCCTATTAGTCTATTTTTGTTCGAGTTTTGTACTTTCTTTAAAGTTGAGAAAGGCTGTGGAATGAACTTTTTTGTGCGGTGTTTCCGGGACGATACGACATGGGTACCTTCAAAAAAAGCGCGTACACCTTCCTTAAAGGCCGGTAACGCTCCTGTGATTCCTCTGGTGTTGCAAGAGAGTGTGGGCGGCGGTGATCACTTAACAACAGGTGACCCGTACGCTCGTTTGTCCTCCTATTTCATAAAAAAAAAAAAAGGTTCGGTCGACCAGGTACTTTATTTTTAAAGGTCTAATGGTCTTGGCGGAGTGATTATAATGAAGTGTTATTTGCAGGTGTTGATCGAACAAGTGAAGGACCTGAAGCGTGCGTACGAGTTCGCCGAGCGCTGCAACGAGCCGGGCGTCTGGTCGCAGCTCGCGAAGGCTCAGCTGCAGCAGGGGCTGGTGAAGGAGGCCATCGACTCGTACATCAAGGCGGACGACCCCTCCGCCTACATGGACGTGGTGGCTACTGCCAGCGCGCAGCACTCCTGGGAGGACCTCGTGCGGTACCTGCAGGTCAGTACTACTAGCGGAACATACTTGGACTACTACAAGTCAATATCAATTAACATTAATTTTATTTATTACACACCATGTTTATAAAATAATTTTATATAATAGTAGTTGCAGTTGCGGCATAGGAATACAAATGATAGGATTTTAAAGTTGTCAATATGGATCAGAGTTTTTGTATCAAACGTTCTTGAAATCCGAAACTCAAATATTTTAAAGCTAAAAGCTTTAAAAAATAACAGCTCATTATATTATTTACATTTTGCGTAAATTATGATGACTGATTGCTGATGGTAAAATGATGCTCATCATCTCCCAGAAGAGTGCCGACATAGTTCCCGAGCACGGTACTAATAGCTTCCGTGTGCCCCAGATGGCCCGCAAGAAGGCCCGCGAGTCGTACATCGAGTCGGAGTTGATCTACGCGTACGCGCGCACCGGGCGCCTGGCCGACCTCGAGGAGTTCGTGTCGGGCCCCAACCACGCCGACATCCAGAAGATCGGCGACCGCTGCTTCGACGACGGCATGTACAGCGCCGCCAAGCTGCTCTACAACAACGTCAGTAACTTCGCGAGGCTGGCCATCACGCTCGTCCATCTCAAGGAGTTCCAGGGTGACTATTAATATCAACATCTACAAACAGAGGAATTGATTGCTGAACCTTGGGAAATATTCTACCGAAAAGTAATAATTTTAAGTGTGCCGCTAGTTTAGTTAGCATAAAAGAAACCATGGTGAGAGATGAAAGGAGGATAGCGAGAACGGACCCGCATAATTTAAAAATTGAGGAATCCTACATGTATTAGTTTATATTAATTATAAACATATATTTATACAATGTTATATATAAAAAATATTGAGGCGCTACGATATGGGAGTTAAAAGGAAGAAATTATTTTAATTTATTAAAAAATAAGTGATCTTGTACTAACGGAATGTTCTGCGCAATTGACATTTACATTTTTTTGACATCCTTGTCATTATTTATATGGATGTTCCGACACCATCAAACTATCTATATACTTAAATCAGTAATTCGCAGTAAAATTAAATGAGATTACATTCGTTTTTTGATACTAAAATGAGTGGGTAACTTCTTTAAAAGTATCCATACTTGCTTGAAAATAGAATAAATTGTGAATCCTCAATTTTTAGCACTGCTTACTAATCTTATTAACCTTAACTATCCCACTGCTGGCCAACCTTTCACATAAATTATTTATCTTTTAGCAGACAGTAATCAGGCATTAAATTATTGATCAAACAACAGATATCATTTAATAATTTTAGGTTGTTTTTACTTTTAGGTATACCTTTTTTCTCCCACTTTTTTAGCCTTACTTACTATTTGCATTTTTATTAATTTTGTTACGTTCTACCGTACATACGCCACTTCTTTCAGTGCGTCTCAAAATACATGCATATTAGCCATACTCCTTTTAAACTGTTGTAAAATTACAATGTGAATGCAGGTGCGGTGGACAGCGCCCGTAAGGCCAACTCGACACGCACCTGGAAGGAAGTGTGCTTCGCTTGTGTGGACGCGGGCGAGTTCCGACTGGCTCAGATGTGCGGCCTACACATTGTGGTGCACGCCGATGAGCTCGAGGACCTCATCAACTATTACCAGGTACATGGTTATCTATAATAACCTTAAGCTGGCCAGAGAATGATATATTCAATAAAATATATTCATACATATGTATAGTACTGATGTATGAAATTATTAATTACTCTTAAGTAAACCGAACTAGATTAGTTAAATTAATTTCATTGTATCTAAAATAATAACCCTTTTCGAGATATTCGTTTTTTAAGCAAAAAATGCTATGTATCCACATTTAAACTAATTGTGATTTTTCACATTTTATTAGTTCAAACATACAATTATATTCATGTCGATTGATCTATTAGTTGAGGCAGTTTGATGTGATGGGGATCCAATGAAATTATAAATATTATAGGTAGATAGATGGTTCCGCTTGGGTCATCCGCTCTTTCTGTCAAAAAATAAAAACTTGAATTGTCCATCATGAAGAAATACAACACTAAGAATTTCTCAGTTTATTGAAGCACAACTGCTAGTATAGATATGAACCGTCTTTTCATAAAACAACCGCTTTTATAGCTTCCATACAATAGATGAAACAGAGTAGATACAACTTCTTTTAAAACAAAAATAAAATTAGGTAGTGTAAAATAATTCCTAAATACAGTTCAATAAATATTTTATTGAATTTATATAACTTCAAATGATTTATATAATAGTTTGTTCATTTAATTTGAACAAACATTACGAAGTAAGAAGACGACGCTGCAAGCAAGTTTCGAAATGCAATTAAGAAAGACTTATTGCATAAAATAATAAAGTTTGATACAGAATAAAGATATTAATTCTAATACAAATTAATTTGAACATTTACGCATTCAATTAAGTATTTTAACAATAAATGAAACATCAAACATCTTCAAACAATTCAAACAGTAAAAACAGGGTCTATTAAATTAGTTAGACGTTAATAAATAACAGTTTTATGTTTACAATTAGCTATTTAAACTTAAATCTTATATATTTCAGATATATCTATAATAATATATTCATTTTAACGATAAACTAAAACATAAATATCAATAGTTGCAAACAATTGACGGTAGGTGGCGAGTTGCGCCCATATATACTACAATGTTTGGTAGTTGGTGGCAGAAAGAATCACACCAGAGTTAAAGACCACTCAATTTAGTGGTGAGGAACTAATTGTAATATAATCTCCGCCGTGGGAACGAAATAACGGGACGGAACCTCGTCACATTAAAGGTGTGAATGACGTGAGCGGGCAATAGTCATTTAATTGATGATTTTGGTTGACACTTATTGAACGTTAAAAATGTACTACCCATTCGTAAAGATATAGTCCAGGCCTAAGAAAAATGGGCGCAAAAAACTAAGCATGCTTCGTTTTTTTAAATAAAATTTATTCAATAATAAGAATGATCACTCCATTCTGTATTTATTTACAAATAGCTTAGTGATAATATATGTTGTTTATTGTGTCATCAGGATCGCGGTCACTTCGACGAACTGATCAGCCTGCTGGAGGCGGCGTTGGGCCTGGAGCGTGCTCACATGGGCATGTTCACGGAGCTGGCCATCCTCTACTCCAAGTACAAGCCGGCCAAGATGAGGGAACATTTGGAACTGTTCTGGTCTAGAGTCAATATTCCTAAGGTAATGTTACCTGGCTACATATTAGGCCCTACAAAGAAAAACTCCCAATGAAACCCAGCAAAAGGTCTCCCTTCGCTTTCATTACTTACCTGGTGAACCACACCTCTTGTTTCTCTTTCTCCTCTTAGCTTTCTTTTGCCGTTGTTCCTTATATTTTGAGTTGGTTCGAGAATTGTTAATAAATTGAAATTCCGATTAAACAACCTTAAAAAAAAGCGTGTACATCTTCCTTATAGACCGGCAACGCTCCTGTGATTCCTCTGGTGTTGCTAGATAATATGGGCGGTGGTGATCACTTAACACCAGGTGACCCATACGCTCTTTGTCGTCCTTTTCCATAAAAAATAAAATAAAAAGACATTAAAATAAATCTTAAAGATTCAAACTCAAAAATTTGTTTTTTCCCACCTGGATAAAAAGCTCACTTTTAGTCCCTGGTACGAGGGAGAAAAGTGGCCGGCAAGACGACTTTTATCTCTCGCTCACTTTTAGTCCGTGGTACGCCAGGGACTAAAAGTGAGCAAAACATTTTCTGGAGGGATCCTGTAGTTTTCCCACTATCTACCTCTTATGTTCTGTTTTGTACTGCTGTTTCCGTATCTTTTTTTATATCCGTGTATACCGTATCTAGGAGTCCCTATTTTTTAAACCTATAAGAGAGTTCTCCAAGCGACTAGTTTAAATATTAAAACAAAATGCGACTTTACTTCTGGCATCAAAAAAACGTAGAATAATCGTTTGTAATTGTGCAGGTGCTTCGTGCGGCGGAACATGCTCACCTGTGGTCGGAGCTGGTGTTCCTGTACGACAAATACGAGGAGTACGACAACGCAGCTCTCACCATGATGCAGCACCCCAGCGAGGCCTGGCGGGAGGGACACTTCAAGGACATCATTACTAAAGTAGGTACAGTTGTGATAACTGTTGAAAAGATCAGATAAGTGAACTCAATGTTAAACAAGTTCATCAGCCGTAACAATATGGTCATATTTGCCCACCACAAATCAAGGCGTAGGCAAGACATAATCACCGGTAGACAAAATAATAGAATGTGGAATGTAACTACTATTTTAGCAGTACAATGTGTCAGTACTGTCTATAATACTACAACTATTTGGAACACTTCCGCAAAGAATTGGTGATTTAACGATGATGCTGCTGTAATAATCACATGAAAAAATTTTAATTGTAATAAATAATTAAAATCGGTTTGTAATAAAGTAAGAAACCGTTATTCAACTCATTTGTTGAGTTTCAAGTGTCATTTAAGATATATATTTTAATTTTTATGTATTTATTAAGGATTTTTTTAATTAAACATTGTTTATATTGTAAGTATTAGTTATGGAGTGACAAAGTAAACTAAAAAATAAGGAAAAGGACTAGTATTTTAAATTGTAATTGTAAACTCGTATATATCCAGATTATAAAATATCCAAAATGCCTACTATACATTAAAGAATACATAGAGAATAAAGAAGTATGGAAAATTGATGCTCCCGGTCAACCTAATAATAATTCTTAATATTAAGATTGTATAATCTTTTAAATGTAACATGAATATAATATATTATTTTGGTTTATATAGAATCCACTGTAATTGCATTATATAGAATCATTTGCTTTGTGTGAATTAATTTTGTAATTTTTATCATGCGTAGTTATGGTATAACATGGTACGTCATGCTCACTGAAATGGCATTGCTTGCAGTGAAATCGTACGACGGGTCGTCTCCTTCCCTGAAATATGTGCGAAGTGAACGATGGCTGGTCCATGCGTCAACTTGTGAATGGATGCTACTTGTCGATCTGTTATAGTTAATAAATCATTGTATTAGTTGGATTTTACTAATTATGATAGTAATCACGAGCATCACGTTCACGAAGCATCCTTAAACTTATACAAACAATAAATTTAAGCTCTAAAGGTTATTGCATCCAATATAGCATAATATAGAATTGTTAACAACAAATAAAAACATGAATTTGACAAAATATCTTTTGTTTTTAGGTGGCTAATATGGAGTTGTACTACAAGGCCATTCAATTCTACTTGGACTTCAAACCACTGCTTCTGAACGACCTCTTGTTGGTGCTCGCTCCTCGCATGGATCACACTCGTGCTGTCAGTTTCTTCACGAAGGCTGGTCACTTGCAGCTCGTTAAGGCCTACCTCAGATCTGTGCAGAGCCTCAACAACAAAGCCGTCAATGAAGCTCTCAACTCACTGCTGATAGATGAGGAGGATTATCAGGTAAATCTTGAAGAATGCTTAAGTTTTTATCATATATATACACATTTGTTTCAACAATTTTCAGTTTACGTAGTTTGTTTTACAAATTACTTTCATTAAACAAATTTGTACTTGTTCAACCGTCACAATTACAATCCTTATTCTTTGTGAAACTTTATTCATATATAGTGATAAAGCAAAATTCGTCAAGAATAAAAGTGCCATGTCGTAATGATATTATTTATAGCTTGTATATTTTTTAAGATCAAGGACCTTATGGTGTTTTAGGTTATGTAGCCATTGATGAAATTATCTACTTTCAGTAAATTTTGACTACAAATATTTATAAGGAAAATGTAATCATTGTTTTTCTCTATGAACACCTGGGAAGGTGGAGGTAGGAGTTGTACCGCCAAGGTGGCTCCTTAACAGTACAAAAACTAATTCTTCAATATTATTTTGTTTGGAAAATACCGAAGTGAGCTTACATTAGTTGGTTGATGCGAGAGAGAGTCTGCTTTGGGATTATTTTGGAATACAGATGATCACAGATTATTTGTTAATATTTATTGATAATTGTCTATCTTTGAAGGGCTTACGCACGTCCATCGACGCGTTCGACAACTTTGACACGATAGCACTGGCTCAACAGTTGGAGAAACATGAGCTCACCGAGTTTAGAAGAATTGCTGCCTATCTCTACAAAGGTAAACTGATTAAAATTATAATCTCAACCTTGTCCCTAAAAGATCGTTCATTGTAGTTCTCTGTTGCAAAAGGGATTGAAGATCGTGTATGAAGACTATGATCAAAAACCTCCTAAAATTTGGAATTAAATTGTATAATCAAAATGTATCATGTTGCGGACAGGCAACAACAGGTGGAAGCAGAGCGTGGAGCTGTGCAAGAAGGACGCGTTGTACGCCGACGCCATGGAGTACGCGGCCGAGTCGCGGCAGCCCGAGGTGGCCGAGGAACTGCTGGACTGGTTCCTGGAGCGAGACAACTACGAGTGCTTCTCCGCCTGCCTCTACCAGGTGGGCATATCATTCAGAGTTCATTCATCCGGTACCACCAAGTATGGATTAGTCAAGCGAGGCCTTTCGACAGTCGAAGCCGTATCTCTAAATTGTAGTTACCTGTATGTTTTTTGCTGTTCACAGAACAGACATTTGTACCGATACTTACAAACCATAGCTGCAACTATATAACCATAATGTGTCTCATTGGAGGAAACCAGTGTTCACACAATTGAAAAGTTAGACCCTGCATTGACTCCTGATAATTCTATTTGGCAACCCCACTTTAAGAATACTATTAGGACCCGAGGAATTGCTTGGTCTGAATTGGGTTAGCCGAAATAGAACTGTTGCTACTTGCGAAAAATGGGTATCTACTAAACTATCTTACATTATGTTGGTTCAACCTTTTGAAGTACTGTTAGCTCCAGTGTTACTAAGTTCTGTTCTCCTAATGAGGTTGTCAAAATAATTGTAACCCATAATCGCCTCCTTATACTACAACATGAGAATATTTTTTGTATGTTTGTAATTATTTGTCTCTAAAACTATTAAACTATTTACTCGCCATTGGAAATCTACATAGTTTTAATTTTATTTTGAAAAAATTGGCATTCATATGTAATATTAATTTAATGCTACGCTAGTTGTGTAATCATTTTTACTATAACATGCGCTGTATAAGTATTGAAAGTATGTGTAAGCACGACAATATTACAGAGCAAATAAATATGAAAAAAACTGGTGATATTAAATATTATAATCAAGATACAATGAGTATGTTCCATGTTCAATAGAAACCCTTACAAACAATATATATTAAACAGTAGCCTGTAGCGATTGCTTACGATATGTCGTGTCAACCATCATAGTTGATTGACTGAATTGTTTGCAATGCAAGTATATGAATTATGCATTACATAAGTTTTGATTAGGTTTTTAATTATGAAATTCGCTATAACTATTGAAATAAACTTTTAATATTTATTTTTCAGTGTTATGACCTCCTGAAACCGGATGTAGTCATTGAGTTAGCATGGAGGCACAATATCATGGACTTCGCAATGCCATTCCTCATTCAGGTAAAGTTTGTAAATAGTATTATGTATCCAACACAATATTAATGTGTTGAACATCTGACAACCACAGTGTTTATCCTGGAACATTTTACAGATCTGATGTTAACATGGACTATATTGCCATCCATCCTTTCAAGTTTAATCAAACAAGTGTCGGTGTCACAATAGGTAGAACCGTTTACTATTACCACAGGATAAAGTTTGGCAGAGTAGTCCAAGGCTCCAGATTTAAGCTCGGGATTCCGAGGAACACCATACCTTTATACACATACTTATTAGAGCATCATATAAATAAAGGAGACTGTGTCAGATTGTAATAAGTTGGGATATGGTTTAAAAAACTCGTCATATTTTTCTATTTCAAAATATGAAATAAAATAACAATATAGAATATAAGACATTTTAAAATTTAATTTAAGACACGAATAAAATAGAATATCGATTACTATAATCGATTTATGTGAATGAGTTTTATCAATTGAAAACAAAACCGCTTCTACAACATGATTGATTCAATAAAAGTACCTAAATAAATGACCATAATGTCTATAGTTTTTTTCTTTTGATTTCAAAGACAGCATCAACAATATACAATAGTGTCAACTGATTACATTTAATCGCAAGAAAAATCCATTTATTCATGATTATGTTATCGACGGTAATGTTCTAGATCGAGTGAATGTGATAAGGGACTTGGGCGTCACCTTTGACTCGGATTTATCCTTCAAAAGCCATTACGATGATATTTGTTCAAAGTCAAATAAGACGTTCAGCTTTGTTATTAGAGTCGCCAGACCATTTAAACAGGAAAACTCCTGGATATTATTATGGTTTAGTGAGAAGTATCCTGGAGTGTTGCTCAGTGATTTGGTCTCCAATTTATAATGTTCACCGTGATAGAATAGAGTCCATTCGGCGGCGGTTTGTAAGAGTTCTCTGTAGCAGGTTGGGTGTTAGACGTAAAATTCCCGAATACTCTGAGCGCTTACGTAAATTTAACTTGCATAGTCCTGATAAGCGAAGATGGGTATTTGATATCTGCGTCTTACATAACATTGCGAATGGTTTTATGGATAGTCATCTATTAAGTTTGATAAACTTTAAAGTGCCAACACGATCTGTGCGTACTCCATGTCTTTTTTTTTTATCAATACCTCAAATAATTATGTATCGCATAACAACCCGATTATGAGAATTTGTAGAGAATTTAATGAAGCGTGTGCTGATTTTGATATATTCTTTACAAAAATACACTTGTTTAAAAATACTTTTTATAAAACTTGCTAGTTTAAATAATTAAATGTTTAACTTAAATTTCGTCATAATGTAATTTCTGTTGTGTCCACTTATTATTTTTTACTGTATTTGGTGAATGATGTGTACAATTTTAATTGGATCTCAGGATCATAAAAATATGCTGTATTTGTTTATAGGTAAATGATTTTCCACGTTTTCTGTTTCAGACGGTCCGCGAGCTGACCACCAAGGTGCAGAAACTGGAGGAGGCGGACACCAAGCGCAGCACGGAGAGCGCGGAACACGAGGCCAAGCCGGCCATGATGATGGAGCCACAACTCATGCTCACTGCTGGTCAGTTCTAATTCAAAAATAAACTCGTCAAAACAAAATAGGGCCCACCTTGTTGTTAGGCTGTCAGCAAAAAGTATTAATGTTTATCTGTTTTTATTGTATAAGTCTGTTTAGGTAATTGAACTCAATCAATAATCAAAATTATTTATTTTAATAGAAAAAAAAAAATAGCAAAAATACATTTTCATGAAATTTACAGTAAAATTACTAATGAAAACAATACACCTAACAATATTTATCCATTGCTGTTGCTAAATCAATGCGGTAGTTAGTAGCGAGTAGCGCCTCCTCTACTCAGTATACACTCCATGAGCCTATCTGGCACGCTTTCGATTAGCTGTGTCACTTTTTGTGTTGGTATACGTTCCCAGTACATTTTCAGAGCATTTATGAGCTCCTATCGACTATTCAACTGGCTATGATTTTCTTTCAGGCTTCTTTTCAACTGATCCCATAAATGTTCAATAGGATTGCGATCAGGGCTCATTGCAGGCCATGGCAGAACCCTAATATTGGCATCTGAAAGTGCTCTTTGTGTAACACGAGCCGTATGGGGTCGTGCATTATCCTGCATAAAAATAAAACCAGCATCTACTCTTTGTGCAAATGGAATGACATGAGGCTGGATTACATGCTCCACGTTAGTGGCAGCATTTACAGTACCTCTCATCCAGAATTACTAGCTCTGTTTTGCCTAGGAAGGTGATTCCACCATCAACCATAACACTTGGACCTGTTTTCGCCATACGCGTATTCGTTTCTCATCGCTATAAAACTTGATCTTGCCTTCGTCTTTCTTTCTTTCTTTGATTTTGCCTTCGTCTGTAAAGAGTACCTTGCTCCAGTTATCCATAGTCCAGTCTAAATGCTCGCGAGCGTACCTTAAACGTGCTGCACGATGAGCCCGTGTAAATTTACCCGTACCCTAGAACGTTGACCATCTTCGTGAAGTCGGTTACGTATAGTTTGATCACTTACTTGTGTACCAGTAGATTGTCGCAGTCGGGATTGTAAGTCCCAGAATGTTACGGTACACTCCCGACGTGCAGTTAAAGTGATATACCGGTCTTCATGAGCAGTTATAGATCTCGTTTTTGCTGATCCAGATCTCCTAGCAACACTCCTTGTTTCCTGAAATCGTTCCCACACGTTTCTGATATGTAGTATAGATTGTGAATTTATTCTATATATTTCATACATGGAATCAAGTGTTTGTGACATAATTTTACCCCAGCTACGTAATCTAATGTCTTAAGGAAAATATTTGTTTGTCAGTGTTTTGTAACAGAGTTGTTCCAACACCAGTATAATATAATATTAAACAAAGGGAGTGTTCAGACCCTCGCCTGCAGCCATAAACTTAAATATCAACCTTACTTTTTTTAAATGTTGCATTCATCCATTTTCTTCCACATTCAACGAAACTATAATATAAATATTATATTATGTTAACTAAACTTCCTTTCACATGTTCCTTATGTTTGTATGAAGTGGGGACGGACACCATATCCTCCACCCTAAGGTCGCTAATACATCTGTAGTCCAAAGTACAAAGATATCTGATGTACTATAACAGTGGCTACCATTTCCATGCTGATACTCCTTTGCCCTCCTATTCGATACTAATAGTATGATGTACACATTCCAGGCCCGTCATTGGCGTACCCCGTAGTACCGGGAGTGCCCCAAGCGCCGTCGCCGTACGCGTACGCGGCGCAGGCTCCGTCGCCGGCGCCCTACCACGGGTACGGCATGTAGGGCTCCGCCCCGAGCTGGGGTTCCTACGCTCGCTTCTGAGCTGGCTCAGCCCGGCTCACATAATGATGACTCACACTCACATTCACAACTTGTCTTTTATTGTAAAGTACTGATGTGACGTACACAAAATATAAATAACCATTGGAAGAAACTACACGTCCCAAGCAAGATAATTTATTTGTGCTTTACAAAAAGAGACAAGTGTAGTTGTGGTGAAGTGGCATGTGGATACTCAGTGATTACAGTGTTTTAGTGTCAGTTATTACATAGCAAGTGCTGTAGTTATCCACTTGTAAGTATTGAAAATGAAGAAGTTTTAACTACTCTTTATGTAACAAGTGACATAGCAGCTAATTCTTATATGAATATAGATATATTTGCTGCAAATATATAAAAATATAAATTTTGCCTTTGTGCAATAATAATTTATGCACAGGGGTATATATATATTATTTGGATGAAAATCAGAAATGTGCAGAAATCTTATAAATTTAGAGATTGTGACGGGCTGGTTATTTCGCAGTGTTATTACATTATATTGTGATAGTTGGCAACATCAATATTGCTTCATTGTTATCTGGCAACCCTATATTGAAAGTAATTTAACATTTATGTAGATAGCTCCTACTTTAAGCAGAGTTAAATCTTCATAGTTGCTGTTAATGTTAAGAAAATTACAATTTTAATGTCTGTATAATCTTATAAAATGTTATTTAAATTTATCAATGTACATGGAGTGGCCTAATTGAATACCACAATAACAATTGACATTATACCTTGTTCAATATTTGATTTGATTTAATTGTCAGTTTGTACTTTATAACTATGAAAGTTAGCATAGTTATAAAAATTGCTATAATAACATATAATCATTATTATTTATTTATCATGTTCATCTTCAAACAAGTATTTTGAATTTACATTTAACGTTTAATAGCCAATACAAGCAGTGACTCATTAATTAATATTGTGTGTGGTTGTATATTATCCTCTCGAGGTGGAGCCCCATTTATTAAAATAAATAATATAGAAATAGCCTCTGATGTGAGCAAAAATAAGGTTATTACTGATATCTATAATAGAATTTTTTTTATTAATGTAAAGTTGAGAAATTATTTCAAAAGTTGAATTTCTTGTTATTATATGTATATAATGCTTTCAAAGTAGATGTTGATGCGAGTTTTTATGAAGAAAATAAAATTTATCAGGCATATGGTAAATGAGAAGTAATTAATATAGTTCTAGTTTAGGTGAAAAAGTTTGCGGCGAGTTATTTGTAGCATTTGTTTTTATTATGTTTAGCTGTGTGAGTATTGTTGCACACACACACTGCATCTTCAATTGTAGAACAAGTTTGCTTTTGGAATGCAATGGAGATTAGAGATGGTAATTAGTGATTTATTGAGATTTAATATTTAATAAATATGAATGAATAAAGCAATTCAGCCAATCACTGGTGGTGCTGTGAGAGCAAGGCGTACAAAAGTCCGACCCACCCCATGCGCTTTGATTTAGAACACGATAATTCAAAATATAACAGTTTAAAAACTACTTTTAAGTCATATTGACAAGAATGTTAGGTTTAACTAAACATGTGGCATGAGAACGTAATGCTTTACAATAGATCCAACCCCCTTATTCATAATGGTCTGCTAACATAAAACAGCTGCTACAGAGTGTTATTTTTCATTCCGACTTAGGTCAACAGAAGAAACAGAGTGAGAATTAGTAATGCTTTAAGTTAGCAGACTATTATGGATCCCCTGTAAGGGGATACAATACCTGGTATGAATGTGTTTATATATTTCGAGTCATGTGTTGGCAAGTTTATTTGACTTTATAAGGTCAGCAACACCCTTGAGATCCCTCTGGTGTTTCAAGACAGTATATGTCGCGTCGATCACGAAGGTTTGAGTGAACCATGTAACATCGTGTTATTTGTGATTGTATGTGTGATGTTTATGAATCCAACCTTCAAACAGTATGAAAGCTTAATCGTGTTCTAAATTAAAAGTGATGTGGTGAGCCAACGTATTTGATATTACATGCAAGTATACTTTGATAATATACTTTGCGTTCATGTTCATTGTTAATCATTTGAATCATTCCTATTACTAAAGTTATTCAAGATAAACCATTGTTTGTAATAGTTATCAATTTAACTTAATACAATGAATTCATAGTTATTATTAGTATTGTATTTATTCGTGTATAATAATGTTTCCTTGAATTCTATTATAGTAATAATAATTTAATATACTACATGAACTATCTTTCATTTTATCCTGTTTTGTTCGAACGTTGCCGAGATCCTTTCCTACCCAATATACAACTTAGCCAACTATTATTCCGATGGAAATGTATTTCTTAGAGAGCATTCTAGACATTAACGTACTGTGTAAGCCATGCAGTTCACATTTTATAGTAGGTTATTTACATTACAGATGTTTCTTTTTTTATTGAATTAGGCGCCAATATTTGTCTTCAAACAACAAACACTCGTCTTAGTCTCGTGCCAAAATTTGGCGAATCAATAACCTCCTGAGGATTGAGTGCTCTGTGAACGGCTCGGATCACTTTCAGCTTTGTATAGAGACGTCGCATCGTTGTGTATCACGGGGAGTTTTACGATGAGCTGTATGAGCTTATATTTTCTGACTTGGAATTCCACCTTCGCCACAAGCTTGGATGTCATCCGCGCCATTTGGATGACGAATGTGTGGCGTTCCTCCACAGTGCGGTTTTCAACAACCATTAAGTACAACCACTAAGTGGGCTTTCTTGCGCGGTGTTTCAAGGATGATATGGCATGAGAATCTTTAAAGAAAGTACACCTTGTTAAAAGGGCGGCAACACTCCTGTGAGTCTTCTGGACTCCCAGTATTGCAAAAGAGCGTGGGCGGTAATATTGCCGCGATAGCATACAAAGTATGTTCGTCTATTACATAAAAAATCGACGGTGATAAAAGAGACAGTGACTTGTGACCAGGGGCGTGCAATATAGGCAAATAGGCATAGCCTACGTCAATAAAAACCTAAATTAAAATTATATAGCTGCTAGCTATAGTTAATTTAGTTTAATTCGGTTCTATTATTCTATAACCAAACTTCCACTAAACATCCACCTGTAAGTTTTACCAAGGTTTAACCTTACGCTAAACCTAAGGTAGACAGTTTTACAAACGCCTATTAGAACCGGCTCCCTTACATAGAAATTATTTAGCAATAGTGTTCGTCGAAAGTTATACGACTACAGAAGAAGATGCGCTGTTTACATATCAAATGTTCCTAAAAACATGGCTTCCCAATTTACCAGCGTAACGTAAGCATACCTACTGGCCTATTATTGGCCCATCGCCTATATCTTAAAGTCAAAGTCAAAATATTTTATTGACATAAAATCAAAAGATTGCTCGTCAACGTCAATCACAAAAAATACAATTCAGATACATACATATTAATGAATTATATCGCGACTCCCGAGGTAAACAATAACCAACGATCCCATATCTGTCTCACTCGCTCCCATGTGCAGTGAATTATAACCTGTTTCGCTCTGCTGCAAAGTGCAAGGCCATTTTGTTTTTTACTTTAATTGCTCAATGTTTTGATTTTGTGTTTACTGTTGGTACAATGAAATAAAATAAATGAAGTTGCTGTGTTGTGTGTTAAAAATAGGTACGAATTAGGTTATTCAATTATAATAGAGAAATTAGAGTGTGCCAGTTATGTTACACAGTTTGCATTCGAACAAAAATAAAAATTGTTTCTTTCAATATGTAGGCAGATTCAAATTAATAGTCAAATTGAAATATTTTTATTCAAAATAGGATTTAAAATTACTTATTGAACGTCAAAAACTTACCACCCATTCAAAAGAGGCTGCCTCAGACCTGAGAAGAATGGGCGCAAGAAACTCAGCGGGCTTTTTTTTTAATGTAAAATATGGATTACAATGTGATATCGTACATTTATAATTAAAGAGCCTGAGGGTGTTCGCTTTATTCTCAGTCCGTGGTGTCATTAAGAAAATCGTTTATGCTATAATAACCTTTCCCACACAAACGTTTTTTAACAATTATTCTTTTAAATTTCGTAACACATTTGTTTTGTACATTTTCTGGGATCATATTGTAGAAGCATATACATCGCCCAGCAAAAGACTTACTAACTCGACCCAACCGAGTAGTAGGCATAACAAGTTTATGTTTGTTCCTCGTGTTAACATTATGAATGTCACAGTTTCTAGAAAATTCCTCAATGTGCTTATGAACATACAGAACATTATCAAAAATGTATTTAGAAGCAACAGTTAAAATGTTTATTTCTTTAAATTTTTCTCTGAATGATTCTTTAGAAATCGCGCGAATAGCCCTGTTCTGCAGCACAAAGATGGTATTAATATCGGCCGCACTGCCCCATAACAATATACCATAGGACATAATACTATGAAAATAACTAAAGTATACTAATCGCGCCGTATCTATGTCAGTTAACCGTCTAATTTTCTTAACCGCATATGCTGCAGAACTAAGCCTATTCGCCAATCCTTCAATATGAGGGCCCCACTGCAATTTGGAATCAAGAGTAATGCCAAGAAATACAGCAGATTCCACTGGTTTAGCCACCTCTCCATTTAATAGAATATTCGCATCTACATTTTTGACATTTGGCGCGGTGAATTTAATATATTTGGTTTTAGGACTATTTAACAATAAGTTATTGGCGCTAAACCAGTACACGATGTCAGATAGAGCATTGTTTACTTCGTCATATAAAACTTGGCTTCGTTTCACTTTGAATATAAGTGAAGTATCATCCCCAAACAATACCACCATGTGTTTTTTTTCTACAAGGTTAGGTAGATCTTTTATATATTAGGAAGGGGAAGGGTCCAAGAATAGACCCTTGTTACGGTACCCCCATACCGAGAGGAGTCCCAGGAGATCTCCTGCCATTCACCTCGACCCTCTGAATCCTATTGTCCTCTGAGTCCTAAATAAGATCGAGTGCAGATCCTCTTATACCATAGTGACATAGCTTCCTGACCAGCGTTGAATGTTGAACACAATCAAAAGCCTTAGATAAATCACAGAAGATACCAAGTGCATACTGTGATTCCTCCCAGGCCTCAAAAATATTCCTGAAGAGTTCAACACCTGCATCCGTAGTCGAGCGTCCCCTAGTAAAGCCAAATTGTTTTATATAAAGTAACTTATAAGCATTTGGCTTAAAATATTTTTTCAAATATTTTACTTAGGGTCGGCAAGACTGAAACAGGACAACATAGTTATTCGGGTCAGAAGTGAGTCCCGATTTAAATATTGGTGTAATTTTACTATAAGTACTTCAGAAGGTCAGGAAACACGCCATGTTCAATACAGCTATTAAAAAATAGTGCTAGATATGGTGCCTATGACGTCAATAACAGAATTTATTATTTTTACAGATATGCCCCATATATTAGCAGTTTTTTTCATTTCTAAGAATCTGAAAGTTTTAATTATTTCTGCTGGGCTAACAACACTGAATTTGAAATTTACATTCCTTAACATTTTCCAAAAGAAGTAACTCGGCAACACTGGTGACAAGGGTGCTTGAGTTTGGCCTATAGACTTGCATCCCGTGCCATTAATAATTTAAAAAAAAAGGGTGCTTGAGATGGAAAATGGAATGTCAGAAAAAAATTTCTCAAAAGCAGAAGCTACTTCCTGCTCAGAGTGGATTATTGTATTGTTTATTATTAGATTATATTCAAACTTGCAGTCTTTCGCTCTTCAAGATTCCCAGTTAATAACTTTCCAAGTCATTTTTATTATATTTGAAGCATTTTTAATTATTTCTCTAATATGCATTGACTTAGCAATAGTACATACTTTCTTAAATAATTTTGAATATTTTTTCACATATACAAGAAAAGATACATCATGATTACATGATGATCTCTCACTATATAGTTCATATAACCGTTGCCTGCTCCTATGAATAGCAGCTGTTGCCCATATGTGCCCATTACTTGAGATAACTGTGATGGTGAAAATTTTGTTCGATCGAGCCATTCCTTAACAACACGAAGACGCAAAAACAGTGGTTAGCGAATTTATATCGTTATTACCTACTAAATATTAGACCTGCTTACAATATGTAGGATAATATATTAGTTTTGAATGATAAGCACTCCTATTGTAGTGTGTAATTTCTATTTTGAGTTTGAAAATTATATGGATTGAGATTAAAGTTGTTTTTGAAGCTACAAATGTTCCAAATACATATTATTACAATAATTATTAGAGTTCACATTGGATCATGGATGAGTGACATCTACTGGAGACTTAAGAAATATGAAAGTATACAATATCATGTCATTATAATATTATTAGTGATTGTGAAATCGATGTTAAATTTATGCAACTAAAATCATTAAAAAAAATATTTCGCGTACCTATTATGGATAAGGAGTTACAATAGGAAAACTAATTAACATATTCTGAAGCTAATAAAAAGGCGGACTCTGTATGTCATTTGTGAAGAGTTTAATTTTAATCATCTAATATATAAAATTCTCGTGTCGCGGTGTTTGTAGTTAAACACCTCCGAAACAGCTTGAACGATTCTCATGAAATTTTGTGTGCATATTGGGTAGGTTTGAGAATCGAACATCTCAACGTTAAGGGTAGTCCACCCCAATTTTATTTTTTGACATTTTTTTTTATTATGATTCAGCATTTAAAAATAGATTTCAATCAAATTTTTGCCCTTCTACGATCTACAACTATTTTTGTATCGCGTTTTTTATATTATTCTGTTCCATCCACAAATCCGCTATAGGGTTGCAAGATGGCAATTGAATACAATAATTTTAGTACGATAAATTTGGTAGGTCTGGTTTTTATACCCCCAAATTTTTTTAATTACTTTATATGGCAATACAATGTTTGTTGGGTCAATATAAAATTATTTTGTAGAAAATATACGATGAATAATTAAATAATTAAAATTGTGGTGTGCAATACCTAAATTTTTAATTCCAAATTACAATGGGGCCCCCATATCGAAGGATTGGCGAACAGACTTAGTTCTGCAGCATACGCGGTTATAAAGATTAGACAACTAACTGACATAGATACGGCGCGACTAGTATACTTTAGTTATTTCCATAGTATTATGTCCTATAGTATATTGCTATGGGGCAACGCTGCCGATATTAATACAATATTTGTGCTGCTGGCTATTCGCGCTATTTATAACCTAGGTCCTAAAGAATCATTGAGAGTAAAATTCAAAGAAATTAACATCTTGACTGTTGCTTCTCAAGGCACATAAGTGAATTTTCTACAATCTGTCATAACCATAATGTTAACACCAGGAACAAACAAACTTATAATGCCCACTACTCGGCTAGGTAGAGTTAGTAATCTTTTGTGGGGCGATGTATATGCTTTTACAAGATCCCAGAAAATGTTCAAAACAAAAGTATCACGTTATTCAAAAGAATTGTTAAAAAACGTTGGTGTGGTAAAGGTTACTATGACATAAATGAATTTCTTGATGATACCACAGATTAGGAATGGAGTGACCGTCCTCAGGCTATTAAATAATAAGTTTAATTGTACAATATTACTTTGTAAACATATTTTTTCGATGAAAAAAAAAGCCTGCTGAGTTTTTTGCGCCCGTTCTTCTCAGGTCTGAGGTATTCATTTTGGAATGGGTCGTAGTTTTTGACTTTCAATAAGTGATGTCACATCCTATTTTGAATTAAAATATTTGAATTTATTAGGTTGAACAATTATTGGTCCCGAAACTATACGCGAAACACAAACAACTTCTCAAAACTCAAAACCTAGCGCTGTTGGACTAAGCCTATATTTTTTGCAATAAAGAGCAAAGACAACTGAATAAAAATTATGTATGTGCATAATTTATATACTCCATAGTCTTATTAATATATTAAGATATGTTTCATGAACATTACAGCCATATATTACAACTAGGGAATTAGTGAATGTTTTGAGAGTGAAGTGAATAATTTTTATTTTTTATTTATTAAAAATATAGGTTGCACTAAATATACATCACTGGTAGGTATTAATACTATTAATACAAAATAACCACCTTAAAAATATATTAAATTGCATACTTATCAAATCACAGTATAGTAGTAGAGACTTTCAAAGGCAAGAAATTAAAATAAAACAAGAGAACCGAAAATGACTGCAACGTACGCATTCAATATTAAAAAATAAATTAAAATCAAAACTAAATAGTTTTAGGAAATTAACATTCTTCAAAAGATAAAACGCCACATTTGATAACAAAATACTTAGTTAAGTATGTGGTTACAAACTTATGTTAAATAATAACATTGTAAAACCTTAAATAAATTATAGTTCTACGTTAACGTATGACTGTGTCAGCCGCCAGCTGCAGAAAATATATTTAAGGTTAATATTTCTTTATATCACATGCTATCTTTGACTGCCAAAATGAAAATGAAAGTGACACTATTATATTTAATAAAACATTAACTTTAAGGATGCTTTCTGCAATTGGCAGTTAGTTGCTTAACTTGTTAAGAATATAAAAAAATACTAGCGTAACTAAAATTGATTAAACTTAAAAATTGTTATAGCGGTCAGTCTGAACAGTTATAGTGTGTCACAGAAGATACTAATGACAGTAAAAATAGGGCAATAAAAATAGTTACATGATGTCTTAAAAAATATACACAATAATTATAATGTTATGACATAAGCTTCAAATGAAGATTTAGTTATGTAAACATTGAAATAAATAATTTAAAAAAATACATTAGGTTGTATTAAAGTTATATTTACAGAACACCTAAATTTCAAACGAACCTTTCGCTAAAATTTAAGTCTTCAAACAATGCCAGTCACATAATATTATGCAGTAAAATTTAAGTCTATATTTATAATTACTGGACGTCGGGTACTAGACTAAAAGTACTCAAAATCATATTAATGTAGGCAGGCAAGTACACTTCCAGCGTACTACATTGTGTACAGTTTACGGAACTGTAATAATAATAGTCAAAAATCATATAACGGTTTGCTTTGGTCAAAGGGCAAGATGTCACATTCATCTTTGTATTCGTAAACGTAACGTTTACCGGTGCTAAGTAATCTGGCGTTAAGTTCCGATGTGTGTCGTCACTGGAAGCGCACCTGCCTCGTGAACATCTCCGCGCACACGTCCGCCGTACACTGGGCGCCCGAGCCGCGCTCGCTCTCCGAGTCCGAGTCAAACTCCGACACGACGGGCGACATCCTCCCCTTCGACCCTCGCCTCGCCCCGACCTCCGCAGTCAGGATCCCCTTGATGATCTCATCCGACGACTGCATCTCCTTGCGTTGTTTCTCACGGAGCTGTCGCGCTCTTTTCCGGATGTCGGCCAGAAAGCCCGTGTTGACATCGACGCTCTCCTGCGAGTCGTCCACGGGGGAAACGTCCGACACGGAGCGCGCCAAGTCCGCGCACGACGACGACTTGGACGCGGTCGCTAACGATTCCAGAGAGGTTCCCAGAGTTCGGAAGGCGGCTTTGCCTTCGATCAAGGACACCGCGTAGCCCGAGTCAGTCTTGGAGCGGATGATGACGCCGGCGGGCGCGGCGCCGAGCAGCGCGGGCTCGGACACGCGGTGGGTGTACACGTCCGAGGTGTAGTCGGAGGACGCGGAGGCCAGCGAGCCCGCGTCGCACGTGCAGGGCGGCGCGCGGTACGTGTCGGGCGTCACGTGCGTCACGGTGACCCGCTCCGCGCCCACGGCGTACAGGAAGGGCGGCACGAACGCCCAGCTGTGCACGGCGGCGCTCCAGCGCGGGTCCTCGTCGCGCGTGCGGCGTCCGTCGCCGTCCACGAACACGCCGCATTCGGCGTAGCACAGCAGCAGCTCGGCGGGCTGCTCGCGCACCAGCAGGATGGCGCGGGGCGGCGAGTGTTTCTTGGCGGCGGCCGCCACGGTGGGGTGGTCGGCGGCGAAAGTCTCGAGTGCGCCGGAGGGCAGCCGCACCCGCAGCGGGCGGTGGCCGGCCACGTACAGCGCGGTGGCCGTCAGCAGCAGCGCGGCGGGCGCGCGGTCCACGGTCAGCGAGCGCGTCACTGTGAACTGCGCCTCGCCCGCGTCCCACCGCAGCACGTGCACGCGCCGCCCGCATGCGACCGCGCAGCACCACGCGCTGCTCGACTCGCCCGTTACCGCCTGCCGTTATTAAAATATTACCATTAGTATTATTCATACCATTAGTAATGGTTAAATATGTCATCCTCAAATCCACATAGACACTAGTGGCTCAACTCCTATCAAAACTTGACCCAACTAAATCAGCCGGACCGGACCATATTGGTCCCATATTTTTAAAAAATTGTGCTAAAATTATTGCAATTCCCATCGCACTCTTGTATAGAAAATCTATTACTGAATGTCCATTTTCTCAAATTAAGAAATCAGCTTATACTACACCAATACACAAAAAAGGTTCTAAAACGGATGTATTAACCGGACTTATATCTAAGCTATGCCTAATAGCCAAAGTCTTTGAGAAGATAATACACACCCAGGTCTACGACTCATTAAAAAACTCCTTCCACCCATCTGAACATGGATTAGAACTCAAAGAGAGATCCACTGTATCCAACCTTATCTTGCTCAGTGAATTTCTGACTGAAGCCATGGACAATCGTAGCCAGGTAGACGTAGTATATACCGATTATAACAAAGCCTTTGACCGAATAAACCATAAGACGCTTTTATCGAAAATTAAACTTTTCGGCATTGTCGGGGACTTGCATCGGTGGTTTTCATCTTATATTGACCAAAGGTCACAAGCTGTGGTAATCAGAAACTATATCTCGAGCTGGGTAACCATTCCCAGTGGAGTTCCACAAGGTTCGTTACTTGATCCTTTATTATTCACCATCTTTATAAATGATATTTCCACCTGCTTTCAGAACACTCGCTTGCTCTGTTTTGCTGATGATATCAAGATATTTAATACCATTGCGACTTTATTAACTATGATAAAATTTAATACCGCTGTTAGCCTTTTGCGTTTCAATCATACTCTTATACATACACCATTAGTTAAAACCAAATACAGGCAAAATTCCTGCTTGTGTGCAGTGAGCAGTAACTTTAATAAAATCGATAAGCGAGTAGGCTTAGACCTATTCTGCACAAGCGTAGCATCAGCTAGACACATGTTGAGTAACTAATTCTTTCATTGAATTGTTAGAGAATAAGTATAAGCATGTAACTTATTATATAAGTATATCTATCACTATCGTTGACAGTATTAACTGAAGTATTCGGAACTATTCTAAACTAATATGTTGCTATCCGTAAGGACCTTTAATTGACTTTTTGTGACTATTAGATTTTATTTAAAACTATTGTACGCTGTTGGTCTTCCTATATGAAATAAATAAATACTTGATATATTAAAATGATAAGGCATTCATTTTGGAATGAGTAGTAGTTTTTTTGACTTTCAATAAGTGATGTAGAAAATCAGTTTTAGCCATCGAAAGCATTTGCTGTAGTGGATGTAAAAATATTTTTCATCATTCATGCGTCAATATTGCAAAAGTAAACTACAAAAAATTATCTAAAGAAAACAACAATAGTGAATGCACCAACGAGGATTCGCAAGAAGAAGAATGTCAACCCACAATTAATAAAGGCCTGTGTGATCTCATTCGAACAGAGATCAGGAAAGCGCTAAAAGTCGAAATACCGAAAATAATTCGAGATATACTGTCAACTGAAATAATGCCTCTTAAAAGAGTAGGAGGCAGTAAATTTTGCCGCTATCAAGTATGATGAAATGAAGTCGCTCGTAGAAAAAAGGGATTCTGAAGTCAAAGCACTTATTATAAGTAATTCAATATTGGATAGAAAGGTTAGGGACCTGATGGAAAGACTATAAAACATTGAGCAATACTCCAGAACCACCAATATCGAGATACATGGTTTGCCTAAATTCAGAAATGAAAACCTACCTAATATAATGTTACGTATCGACGAAGTAGTATCGGAAAAAATTGAAGATAACGACATACTTTCTTGCTCCAGAGATGCTGAACAAAACGCAAAAAATGGACCTAGATCAGTTGTCATGAAGTTTCGTAGTAATCGCTGTCGTGATAATATTTTGGCTGCTATTCAAAAATACAACAAAACCAACGCAAACAACAAACTTAATACACTGCTTGGTATTAGAGGAGAACTACTCAAATATATGTATCAGAGCATTTATGCCTCGATAAGAAATATCTTCATGGTGCCACCACGATAAAATGTAAAAAGTTGGGCTACGTTCTATGTCTATCTAAGTTCACGTTAGTTCGAAATGGCGAAATCTACATCCGCAAGGACGAAAAGTCACAGGCAGTACGTATATCATCTCTAAAGTTTTTAGTTGATATTTAGCCAATAGTGTCCAATGTCACTTGGCCACTAATCCCTGATCGTAGCTAATCTTCATGCTTAATATTTACTATCAAGACATCCGCGAACTAAAGGCTAAATTGACAGAGTTTTAATTAAGCATTCTGAATCAAAATTCTAACTGAAACGTGGCTAACAGTTAATATACATCATGAAGAATTATTTGATCCTAGATATACTGTTTACAGAAAATATAGGAATTGCTCCCAAATCTAGAGGAGGCGGAGTCCTAACAGCAATCTTAAGTTCCTATGCAACCTAACCAAAAGAAGGATAAATCTTGAAACCAAATTTAGGTATACGTGTTGTTTACCTTCCCCGCCACTACATAGAAGTGTGAAAGATTTTTTGAGTGTGCAAATGAAGCTATTTCCTACTTCCAGGAAGTTATAATTGTGGGTGACTTCAATATCATGGACTGACAGTGATCAACCAGATGTTTATGAACCCAGGAACTATGATAATTACTTTGGGTTTAATTTGGTCGATTTTTTATCATTAAGTGGTTTAAAACAAAACAATTATATAATGAATTGCAATGACAAGATTTTGGATTTGGTTCTTTTAACTAATCAAGCTCCTGTAACTTAGTCTAACATAATAAGTAAGCTAGATCCTGTATACACCCACATCTTAATATTCAATTAGATAAAAAAAATCTTACAATTTATGAAAAAGAAGCCAAGAACCATTTTAATTTCTTTAAAGCTAATTATAACATTATAATATCAAGTCTAATAAATGTTAACTGGAGAGAAAAACTGTGTACAGCTAAATGCGTAAATGAAATGTACATATTTTATCAAGAAATTAAAGTCATAAATGATAATGCCCATTCACACTGTTAATAATGCAAATAATATTCCGGCTTGGTTTGACAGAAAAGCAATAAAAAGTATTAAAAAAAAGAAAATATTAGAAAAAGATGGCGTAAATTTAGGAATCCAAGAGATAAGTTTGAATATGAATTGCTCAGACAACGTTGTAATAAGATAATTCGGAATAATTATTCAGAAAACTTAAAATTAACAGAAAAGAATTTATGTAATAATATCAAATCATTTTGGAAGTATGTCAATGATAAAAAAGCTACAAAAAGTAATTTATCCCATGAAATGTATAGAGGTGATGTAAATGCCATTGATAGTCTAGGCGTAGCAAACCCTTTCGCCACACATTTTAGCTCAGTTTACTCAGACTCCACTGTTTTTTTTTCTCATTGTACCCATATACCCATGAATATAACAATATGACACTTAATACCATAAACTTTACATAAAAAGAGATGCTAAAAAAACTAAAATCCTTGAATTTTAACAAAGGATATGGGCCAGATAACATACCACTAGTATTTATCAAAAGTAAACTTTACATAAAAAGAGATGCTAAAAAAACTGAAATCCTTGAATTTTAACAAAGGATATGGGCCAGATAACATACCACTAGTATTTATCAAAAGATGTGCTATCGGTCTTTCATATCCACTTACGATAATTTTCAATAAATCTCTCGAAACAAGCACATTCCCGTAAGAATAGATAAAAGCTCGCATTGTACCTATTTATAAAAAGGGTGACATTAATAACATCGAAAATTATAGATCAATTTCAATTTTAAGTACATTTTCAAAATTATTCGAATCTCTAATTTGCCCAGTATTAATGTCACAATGCAAAAAATACTTCAATGATAAGCAGCATAGTTTTTGATGTGGTAGATCTGTAGAATCAAATCGGTTTCATTATATTAATAACATCGCGCAAGCCATGGACAATGAACGACAAATTGATAGCATATACACAGACTTTTCCAGTGCTTTCGACAAAGTGAATCATAAAATCCTTCACTCCTATCTTGACAAACAATATGGCATTGGAGGAAACTTATTGAAATGGTTAGAATCATATCTTACAAAAAGGTATGAATTGGTTTCTATTAACGGTGAGTCTTCGTCCAAATTTATTGCTTATTCTGGAGTACCTCAGGGATCTAATCTCGGACCTCTGCTACTTGCATTGTTTATAAATGAAATAAGTTCATTTAAACACCCAGAGTATTCATTATACGCCGATGATATGAAATTATATAGAATAAGCCAAACAGAGGACGATGCTATCTTACTTTAATAAGACATAGACCGAATTCAAGTGTGGTGTGATATAAATAAAATGATTATAAATGTTTCCAATTGCCATCACATATCATTTATCAGAAAACGGTCCTCGCTTCAAACAATTTATAGTTTAAATAATGTGAGATATACTTATATACACGGCTTTGTATGGCGAGTGACAAAAGATTTTAAGAGCGTCAAACGTAAAATTATTCAAGTAAAACTTCTGTAGGCGCGACTTGGGGGTAGCTTAGAATTTTTTTCTGACGGAAGTACCGCTCAGTACAAAGTCAAGGGAATTATTAAGGTTATGCTTGGCGGTTAAGCTCATAATGAAAAATACTGACGCAATTCCACCATACACACAGCATCACCTTATTGCGTCTTAAGCTGGGTTTTGCCAGTCTGAGAAGCCTTCGACCACGACTTTCATCTTTTCATCACCCATTGTCGAACTCTTCACAAAAGTTTCGGTTTGCGTATTTTTCAACAGAGAATTCTAAAAAAGCACATTTTATTAGGTTCTTTTCAGAGAGCTCGTGTGGTGCGGACACAAGTGCGTGCATGCGGACACAAGTGCGTGCATACAAACACAAGTGCGTGCATACGAATACAAGTGCGTGTCCGTATACACGGTGACGGTGTGGTTCAGACAGTTGTGTCCACACTCACCGTGACCAAGTGCGGCGCGGCGAGCTCCGTCGGCAGCACGTGCGCGCACACGGCGGGCGCCAGCGCGGCCGAGCGCCGCAGCGCCGAGCCCAGCGCCCGCAGCCCCGCGTGCGCCGCCCGGCCGCCCGCAGCCAGCACGGCCCGTCCGCCGCACGCCGCCAGCGCCCCGACCGCCGCGCCCGCCGCGCCCGCGGGCTGCTCGCCCTCCCACTCGAGCACCACTTCACCGCGGAGCGAGTGCAACCCGTTTTCGGTGCCTGAAACATTGCACTTTCATTATATCAAACGCATGTTAAAACTGTTTCTTTGATTATAAATACCAGTTTCACGAGCCTTTAGTGTTCTCCATGTGTAATGAAGATATTTGTTGTTACTGAACAATAAAATATAACTCATAGTATATTTCAACTAAAACATTTATAAGAACTATGAACTAATTATTTATTTATCCTCGTAAGCCTTGCGTTCCCTTAAAAAAGACCAAATAATCATATTAATTAAGGCCGAGACATCGGAAATTGCAAGTTACCCTCGGTACTACTTTAAAAGGGACCAAAACTTTAGCCAATCCAATATAGGCACCTAATAAAAATAAATAATTGTTTATTTTATCGATGACATTAGTTATTGAAGTTCATATCGAATAGAAGGGCTTATTATAAAAAAAAAAGTGTCAGCTGTAAATATTTGCCATTTTGTCATCCCAAGGTAGTGGCGCACACAACCTCAAGGTAAATGAAGACTGAAACATTATGCATAGTTATTAAACTTAAATTATCAATCACACATTCTTAGAAGTTATACTTTTATTTTAATTTTAATCTCGCTTTTATATTTAGCCAGTATTCTATTTTATTTTATCTGATTTTAATAATTTGATATAACATTATTATTATTTTCAATGAACACTCCTACTATTCTTTGTGTGAATTTCAAGCAAGAGTCCAAAGCAAACATTTATAGCCCGTATTTTTTTAAAGTAGTAGTTAAAACCAAAAGTACTTTTAAAATAACGATTCTTCTCTTTTTTTTTCTAAAATTTGTTCAAAACATCTTAAACAATGCATCCACTTAATTTCAAGTCAATCTGATATCTATAACACCAAAAATCTTTGTTTGAAGTGCTCGGCCTTTATTACTATAAAAATTTGGACCCTTACAGAGTACCTTCGTTTATTATTAAAACCCGCTCTCGAATTACCTTCGGTCTTACAAGGTTGTAGTTATAACTTATAATAAGATGTCACTCGTTCTCTATCAACAAACTGTCCACCATTCATAAATTCTTTACTCCATTTTCAAATTCAAAGCTGACACTAATGTGCTAACCAGGGTTCATTTTTGTGTACATTGCTGTGTATATGGGCGCAAATCGCCACCTACCGTCAATTGTTTGTAACTATTGAATATTGATATTTATGTTTTAGTTTATCGTTAAAATGAATATATTATTATAGATATATCTGAAATATATAAGATTTAAATACAAATAGCTATTTGTAAACATAAAATTATTATTTATTAAGGTCTAACTAATTAAATAGACACTGTTTTGACTGTTTGAAGATGTTTGATGTTTCATTTATTATTAAAATACTTAATTGAATGTGTAAATGTTCAAATTAATTTGTATTAGAATTAATATCTTTATTCTGTATCAAACTTTATTATTTTATGCATTAAGCCTTTCTTAATTGTATTTCGAAACTTACAGCACCATCTTCTGACTTCGTAATGTTTGTTCAAATTAAATGAACAAACTATTATATAAATCATTTGAAGTTATATAAATTCACTGAAACATTTATTGAGCTGTATTTAGGAATTATTTTACAATGCCTAATTTTATTTGTTTTAAAAGAAGTTGTATCTACTCTGTTTCATCTATTGTACGGAAAACAAGAGCGGTTGTTTTATGTAAAGACGGTTCATATCTATACTAGCAGTTGTCCTTCAATAAATTGAGAAATTCTTAGTGTTGTATTTCTAGAACTAGAATTTCTTCATGATGGACCCTGATCAAGGAAACCCTGGCGTAACGCCGAAATGTACCTACTTCTACATGTCGGCTCAATGTGCACAAGTGCCAAGAAATATGAATTAAAAAATTCTCAAAGACACTTCACCTATGGCTATAGCATTAGGCGCGACGTACAACGCACACTCCGGCTTTACATCGAGATTTAAGAGCGAGACAGGCGTATACTGCGCGCTCGGTTCTGCCGCCGAACTCTCCCGTAGGCGGCTCAGCCATTCGTTGCGCTCGGTTATGTTCGGGCACACCACTGTGCATATCTCGTCGCCTGTCCCAGATTGCTCCAACTTTATCTACAATTATATCGTTAATTATATTGATTAGTATCATGTATGATATTTTATTAAAAAGTAGAACTTGTATTTATTTATAGATATTCTAATTTGTGGCGTGTAGTGCGAATGAATGAATGATTAAATAAATAAGAGTCCATACAATAATGTTTAATTTCTCATTATAGTATGTTTTACTTTACACTTAATAAGTCAGCGTATGTTTGTATGAATTTATAGTATTTAATGATTTGCAATAAAGAAGAATGTGAAGTTGCATAAAAATTCATAATAGAGGATGGTATTACGGTTATTATGGTAGTAGAAATCCGCTGAGAAACTTATACATTCTACGTAGATAATATTGATGTGTATTAGAATGAGTAATGGTTAATGTGGTAGTTGTGTAATGTAAACTTAAATAAAGTTGTCTTTCATTGAGGATGATTCATCTAAATGGCAAGGATGCCAAATTATAACACGTTAGGGGGCGTCTGTTAATTATGTGAGGCATTTATTGACAAGTTTTCGACCCCCACACCTAAACTTGGCGAAATTTTCAAGCGAGAGTTTTCAAAATTACATTCATTAAAGACTAGGAAATCACAATCAATCAAGAGCGCTACTTCGCTGCTCTGCGGGGTTCGGACGAATACGTCAAACACTATTGTGTCAAATTTGGTGATATTTTCCAAGACACCCCAATAAGTGAGATTTGGAAAGATTTAGCTTGATCCTCTCCCCCCTCCACCCGACCCCTTAAGTAATTAATGGATGCCCCTTTATGTAAAGCTAGTGACCGTGAATGCTCGGTTGGCCTCGTTATGCGGCAGACCGGTTGCTTCGTCCCCGTGTAGGCTCGCGAGCACGTCCCCCGCGCCCGCACTGCTCAAGGCCACGCGGCCGTCCGCGAACCGCGCGTGCATCCGCTCCCGGCTGCCGTCGCTCCTGAACACGATACATGCTTCGTTATTGGTTGGAATTGGGTTGAACTCATCTAAACATTTGTGATGAACACAGTGGGTGGCATCAGAAACCTTCTCAAATTTTAATACTAGGAAAAGATGATTTTTGCTGCATAAAACATTAGTTACTGCAGTGTCCGTTATTAAAGGCTTTAAAAATGTAAGTTTACTAAATGATTTCCATGCCTTAATTACAATCTACTTTGTATAACACCAATATAGTTTTATATATAACAAACTTCATTTTAATACTACAAGAATATGAAATACATTGGTGCGACGTCATAATGAATATTTATCTAAGAAAGACAGGTTTCGAAATTTATACGACTGGAAGTCTACAGTCTAAGCACAAGTTGAATACAATCGGGGCCTGGGGTGAAGATCGAAAGTATCTCCCCCCGTTGTCCGCACGTTTCTTTCCAAACGAGTTTTTATACATCGCCAAGCACGATAAATGGCGAAAAATGTTTTGAAGACATGTGTGTTGAAGAAAGGTAGTAGAAAAATATGAGATTTAATTATTAGGTTAAAATGGTAAACTTGAAGCTTTGTTTTTTATCGACAAACTCATGATTATCGTCATCAATTATAATTAGGTCACACCACTATCGCATTCCTGAACTCTGCATTCAACTAGCAAGATATCTGTAATTAGTGATTTAATTAAATACATGTTTTTGTTTTCCTTACAACAAATCAATCATTTGTAGAAAGCAGTGTGTCGAAATTTTTCTATTACAATAAGTATATCAGGCATGCCACATCCGAAAAATTTGAATAATTTGAAAGTACTGTAAAATATCTATAATCTATTAAAATGGTACAATCCTAATGATCTGGTGATGAAAGCCGAAAGGAACATCAGAATTCTTTAATTAAAGCAAATCTAAATTTGATTTATTTTCTAGGTGGCAGAAAATGGAACCAAATTGAAATGAACAGACTAGGCAAGTAATGAAATGTCATCGATCCAAGTCATTTGCCTAGCTGTTTGATCAAATGGCTGGATAAAAAGGCATTTATTTTGTCAAAATTGATTCCTTTAAAATTCTTTTTGATGTCATTTCTAATATACTAGATACTTCTACCGCTTCGGAAACAAATGGCGCTCTGAGAAAAAGCTCTTGTGTGGTAAAGGTTACTATAACATAAACGACTTTCTTTATGATACCACAGATTGGGAATGGAACGACCGCCCTCAGGCTATTAAATAATAAGTTTAAGTGTACAATGTTACTTTAATTGTAAAACATATTTTTGATGAAAAAAAAAGAACCCGCTGAGTTTGTTGCGCCCATTATTCTCAGGTCTGAGGCATTCATTTTGGAATGGGTGGTAGCTTTTTTGACTTTCAATAAGTGATATCACATCCTATTTTGAATAAAAATATTTGAATTTGAATTAGAGAGAAGAAGCGGCGCAAGAAACTCTCCCAGCATTATTTTTTTTTGCGCTCTTTACAATAAATATATACAATATTGTACAGTCATTTCTATCGCTATAAAATAATCATAATCTAGTCCCAGGCTGTCCGATCACTTAGATCCGATTCAGTTGTGTCGTAATAGGATTTACGACAGAGCCATTTTTTTTAAAAAACATTTAAATTTATTTATAGATAATGCCTGAACCGTGACTGGGATGGGATTTTATTATAAATGTGTATAAATTTACCCTTAAAGCTTTTATGTATTTTATAAAGCCTACCAATTAGTTACAAGTAATCCCTTATTTCTAGTGTTATAATAATGAAGGAATACATTCAGATCGCTAGTTAAACGGCGCTGTTTAGTAAATAAGTTAGGCTGTCTATAAAATAGCTGATTAAGCTAGTTGGCTGAGATAGGTATCTTTATTATCCAGCGTATAGGTACTATGAATGCCAGACGACGATAATATATTTAACAGTGCGGGCAGTGCATCTGAATTAGTAACGTAGCGTTATATAACTACTGAAACGTCCGGGCAACTAGAGCGGCTTTTTTCTTTAGACAGTCAAACGTTCAGGCTACCAGAGTGGCCCAGTCGACTTGCGTATTTACTTTGTGTTATAATCTGTAGTATGAGTGAATTAGCTTGTCGGACTAGATTAATCGGACGTTGCAATAGATAAACTATTAAATACCTGATTATTAATAGTGAATCCTTCTCAGGAGCACCATCGGGCATGTCCAAGCTTAGTGGTCTGAAATGAAAAATATTGTAGTTACCTGTAGCAAATAACTCAAATCTCGGTTCAAAGTCTCTGTTACAAATAGAAATGCATATTTATAATGTTATGTAATTGAAATGAAATCTTTAAGTAGGTACTTATATAGGTTATTATTCTGTATATATATATATTTATATATTATATATGTTCTAGAGGTTCCTTAAGCGACTCAAGGACTGTCTGATGTCTTGATTCTAGTATACTGATACAAGACCACCTCAATCCGTTACTGTGAATTTAACCTAACCTCTTTAACCTCCTGTCTGCTGCTGATGAGACCACCGTTTAGTACGATGTTATAAAATTAGCACACATGACATTAATATAAAAGATATGTGAACTGGCAGTTATTAAATTATGTAAGTATATAAAAATTTCTACCGTTCTAAAAAAAAATATTAGAAGTTCTTAATTTGTTACAATATGCATAACAAGTTGAATTTAGTAATTTACCATTTTAATATTCTTTGGTGGTTATTCGTGGTGTTTGGTGGACATAAACATAGCCAATACATACCCATTGGTTAACTTGTGAGATTTGATTGTGGTTTTCTCGCGTACAGGCGTTGGTGGAAATCTATAACAGATTTTTTTTTTATATAAATATGTATTACATACCTTTTAACATTCAATATATCATTTCAAACAACATATAGAAGACCCATATAGACCATTGGCTAATGACCATCCTGATCTAGAGATCCAGGGTTCGCTAATCCCGCTAGGTACAAACATTTATATGATGAATATAGGTTTTGTTTCCGAGATTTGTTTGTATTTATGCATGTTTAAGTAGTTATATCGTATTAAATATATCGGTTGTCTTGCACCGAAGATAATTTGTGTTAAAAGTATATTAATATTAAAAAAAAATATATATATATTACAATACTCATAATTAAAAATAGTGATCATGTGGTTCCTTTTACTTTAAATTTCCGCACTAGTGTGGTAATTATGTTGCTTAGGTACTACCAGGCCTGTTTCTCTCCTCGTGTAGGTATGGTATGTAGGTAAGGTACTTCACCAAATTCAAGTTTTCAAAATGAAAAAAAAAAGAATAATGCAAGTGTAATTTAAACTAATGTTCATATTATTATTATAATAAATTGTACATTTGGTAATCACAGAACACGAGAATAATATCTGCTCTACTATCTAATTGATAGTATGTCGTATTCGTTATTTATTTTATATATTTATATTTTTGCATAAATATAAAAATATGCCTCAGACTTAAAAAGAACAGCCTTTTTAAAGAGAAATTTAAAAAAAAACATTAAGAAAACATCAATTTCATTACATACAGCCTGATAAACCTAACGACCACCAAGAAATGGTAACTTACTCGTCGGAAGTTTTGGCAGATAACTTAGCGCGTAGTCTGTCCACCTCCTCCCGTAACTCTCTGTGAATGTAAAAGCTTACATTTTAAATTTGTTTATAATTAATAAGTACATTGAAGGAAGTTATTTATTCAATCATGTTTGATGAACACTTTAGATGAGTTGACATCAAATGAAAAAAACAGCATTGTCAGGGCATGAAAATACACATATATATAGATACCTACATCTGGTAGGCTTATTAGGCCAAAGATAATTTACTCCTTTCTACACGAGCTTCACACAGCTAGTTTAGTGCCACCCGCATCCAGCTATGTTTAATTTGGTAAATTTTGACTCTGCAAATCCAGCAAGTGTGCAAATCCACACTTCACCAGAATGTGTGGTCGGAATTTATTGATTAAACATTCGTAGCACCCGAAATATACTGGGATGAACAACAATACATGGTTACCCCAGATGTGAGAATATAGTTGACGGTTCAAGCGAGTACCGAAACGACAGCCCAGGTAAAAATTCTTAAAAACGGCTCTATGGATAAAATGTCAGTGTAAGGACATTGAGTATTTTTCGTTTGAGTATTTTTGCTGCATTACTATATAAATTATTGTAATAAAATGATTTGTAAAACGATGAAGCTGTAAATGTTGTTTTAAAAGAGTGGCAAAGAGTTTCTTGCTACTTTTTCTCATTAAAGCTCAACTTTTTAAAGTAGTTTAGTAAATTGTAAATAATCTTTTGACATTCATATGTGCTATTTCCTGGACCTACATGAATAAGGTGACTTTGATTTGATTTGATGATTTATTGAACCGATCGGATCGCCACGATTCGAGCAGCTCTGCGATGCACGCGACTGAACGGTTCAAGCGGATACTGGAGTGCACCAGAACCGAAGATAGATATCAGACAGTATACAACACTAGTAGTAATACCGGTTGGTCCTCTGCAGCGTTGTACTGGGCGAGGCGGCCGCCCGACGTCCCGACCGCCCGAACAGTTTGTTGCTCAGCGAACACTTCTTACGACCACTTTCTTCTAATTTTGCCTGGACAGAAATTTTTTCTTGTACTCAGTATAAATTAAATTTATGTTTTCATAATAATCACGAATTTTTAATGTCAATTAAAATTTGCATTCCTTCGCTTCAAAAAGAAATATCGCTATTAGGAAGGAGAAACGAAAGAAATTTTTCATCCATCAAAAAAGTATCATTTCATATATTATATTGTTATTATTGCGATAAGACATTCCTAATTCAAGTCTAGGCTGTTCAGAAATAGAAAAGAAACTCAGACGGATGTGTTTTTTTTCTCACCATTGGTTTGACCAATGAGTTGCGCGCGCGATTCGGGTCGCGTCGGACGTTTCCGATTGAGCGTGAGACGTATGCGATTTCGAATAGAATGAGTACGTTAAAGTGTAATAATTGTCATCTCGTTGTGGATGAGCTTTTAGCTTACATCCAAAATAAAGTTTCAATAGCCGATGAAGTGAGTTTGGTGCAAATATGTGCGTCTGCTTTCTCACGTGAACAAATTGAGATAGCGAATAGCTTACTTCTGGAAGCATTACCAGCGGATCTACGCACAAAAACTTTACGCAAAGGAAAAGGCAAGGAAAACCGCCTTTTGCACGACATCATAAGTGTATTTAAGGTAACTGACCCTGATGTACTACCTGTGTTTGTGGCCAGGGATTTGGAAAAATTACCATCTATAACTTTCGACCATCTGGACGTCTCCAAACTGCTCAAGGATTTGATGCTAGTACAGGCGGAGATCAAAAGCATTAAATCCTCATATGCAACTGTTGAGCAGCTAGAAAATTTCAAAAAGGAATGCTTGAGCGGAAAATTACCTTCGCCGCCACTTTCGATTATGAAAGTAAATATGAAAAGAGGAGGATACTTTGATAGCGGACCGATAGGTTTGTCCCAATTAGACGACACTATCGTTACAACGCCGTTGGAACAATCTAACTATGAGACATCTCCGAGGGAATATAATTCAAATTATAGAAGTATTGATTTGAGTAAAGCGGAACGGTAACTCAGTGCAGTTTCAAAGCACTGTATCTAAACATTCGACCGACGATTGCGTCACACGCGCCGAACGCGGCATTATGCGAGTTGGCACTGAGTCATCAGGCACGTCGAGCGAACCGAATGGTCAGCTCGGTGCGACAGCGCAAATTCGATCATATGCAGGGGTCGCTAAGGTACATAATCCAAATGAAGGCTGGACAGTGGTGCAAAAGAAGTCACAAAAATCCAAAAACCGCCTTATTGGCAAAATGGGAAATTTTGTGGTAGAATCAGACGAAAAATTCAGGGCGGCCGATAGAAAGATACCCTTATTTATAACAAACGTACATAAAGACACAGCAGAATCGGATATAATTAAATATATTGAGAATAAAACTCAGGAAAGTATTGTGAGTCTAGAGAAAATTTCAATTAAACGGCAATGTGAACACGACGCTTATAAGATTTTTGTTTCACAAAGCAAGCTACCTTTGTACCTTGATGAGAATCTATGGCCACAGGGAATTATTTTTCGACGATTTGTGCACTTTAAGCTTAAACCCAAATTAAAATCAAATGAAACACCCATCACATAGGTGGCGCTGAGAAACTTGCCTATTGTTAATGGATAAAAACATAAAATGTAAATTTGTTTCATTTAATTGTAAGAATGTAAAGCGTTCTGCACAATGTATTCGTGAGCTATGTAAATCCTCACATTTAATCGCTTTACAAGAATGCTGGTTGCTCAAGGAGGAGCTTTGTTTCCTTGACACAATAAGCGAGGACTTCAGCTCCGCAGGAGTATCTGCGATAGACACGTCTACTGGTATTCTACGTGGGAGACCATACGGAGGCGTTGCGCTGTTGTGGAAGCTGTTTTTCAAAATGTGTCCATTATTCAGTGTAATAACCCGCGTATTTGCGCTATCAAAGTAGTGTTACAAGAGAAATCGTTCGTAGTGATGAGTGTATATATGCCTACGGATTCACTTGCAAACCTAATGGATTTTACGGACGTACTAAGTTCGGTAAGTGCTATTATTGACAGTTATGGGGAAAACTACGTATACATACTTGGGGACTACAATGCACACCCTTTTGAGCGGTTTTACCATGAACTTACTCAGTTCTGCTTAGAACAAGAGTGGACTTGTGTTGATACTGAGATATTAGGTTTAGGGTCCGAGACATATACATTTATAAGTGAAGCTCACGGATCCAAGCGGTGGCTCGATTGTTTAACTACTAAAGCCGCTCTTGACTCTGTGAGTAACGTTTATGTATTATATGATGTATTATGGTCTGACCACTTTCCTCTGGTCGTAGAATGTAATTTAAACGTGTTATTACCAAAGAAAGTTTGTAAAAATACCTCTCTAAATGAGGTTTATTGGGGAGAGAGAAGCCAAGTGCAAATAAATACATACCAGAGGGAATGTCATGAAAGGCTAAGACTAATTGACTTCCCACATGGGCTTCAGTATTGCTGTGACCATACTTGTAACGACTCTGAGCATAGAAATGCCATAACTAAGTTGTACAGTGACATCGTTAAAGCTTTAGTTGAGGCTTCCGGGGCGGGTCGAAAGAGTATGTACCGTGTAGCCAAAAAGAGAGTGATAGGCTGGAATAAGCATGTAGCCGAAGCGCACGGGGAGGTAAGGCAAAAGTTTCAGTGGTGGCTGTGGTATGGGAAGCCAACCTCAGGATATGTTTATAGGGAAATGTGCGAGGCTAGAAGAATTTTCAAAGTTTCGAAGTGTCAAAACCGTCAGGATCAAATTAAAATGGATATTCTAGCTTCGCACCATTCGAAAAATGATTTTCGCGGGTTTTGGAAGAATACCAATAGAATGAACAGTAAGCCGTCCCTCCCTGTGAGCGTTGGTGGCGTGTGTGAGCCTGAAACTATATCTAATATGTTTATGGACCACTTTCGCGTTAAGCCGCTACGGGGGACTTCTGAATCGGTGCTCAATGATCAGTCCAACATAGAAATTGGTATCAATTTCAAGTGTAAAGAAATAGCACATACCATCAAACATATGACCAGAGGTAAATCTCCAGGCCATGACGGACTGAGCATTGAGCATCTTCAATACGCTGGGCCACATCTTCCCAGGGTTTTGTCAATGCTGTACAGCTTTTGTGTGAGTCATAGTTTTATGCCGGACGAGATGATACGTACAATAGTTGTGCCTATTGTAAAAAACAAAACCAGCGACCTGGCGAGGCAGGGAGGATTGAGCTCACCAACGCTCTTCAACCTATATGTAAATGATTTGATTGACGAGCTCAGTGGCACCAGGGTCGGCTGCTTCATAGACGGAACTTGTGTCAACAATATAAGCTACGCAGACGACATGGTGCTGCTCAGTGCGTCTATTTGTGGTCTCAGACAACTGATGGCCATATGTGAGGCTTATGTGGGAGGACATGGTCTTGCCTATAACGCTAGAAAAAGTAAAGTGATGGTCTTTGAGGCCGGTGGTAAAACACCAAATAAAGTACCACCTGTAATGCTCAATGGTACAGCGTTGGAGAGAGTATCTACGTTTAAATATCTTGGTCATATGTTGACTTCCGACCTCAGGGACGACACGGAAATCGAGAGAGAACGGAGGGCGTTGTCGGTGAGAGCGAATATGCTGGCTCGCAGATTCGTGCGTTGCTCAAACAGCGTCAAGATTACGCTGTTCAGAGCCTTTTGTACAACTTTCTACACGTGCAACCTGTGGGCCATGTACACTCAAAAATCCTACAACGCGCTTCGTGTTCAATATAACAATGCTTTCAGGGTGCTGATGGGGCTGCCCCGATTTTGTAGCGCATCAGGGATGTTCGCGGAAGCACGGGTCGACTGTTTTTATGCGACTGTACGCATAAGATGTGGATCCCTGGTGAGCAGAGTGCGGGGCAGTACCAACAGCATTCTAAAGATGATTGCGAGCAGGTTGGATTGCAGATATGTGGGTCATTGCTGCAGTATTTCTAACGGAATGGTGCAGCGGTGACACACATCTGTAACTTAATAAGTAATAGGTTTAGGATAAGTACTAACATAGAAAATAAGTTTGCTGTATTACTAACAATTAATATGAGTCATGATACTCGAAATAAAGATTTATTATTATAATTATTATTATATTTGATAGTTTCAAAGGCTAGACTTTCTAGTTTGTGTTTATCTAGATTTCTTTCGCATTATCTATATTATTAATCCAATTACAAAAAAATGTGAAGGATCCATTTTTCAAAATGTCAAGGATCCACTTTTCAAAATGTGAAGGATCTATTTTTCAAAATGTCAAGGATCCATTTTCAAAATGTGAAGGATCCATTTTTCATAATGTGAAGGATCCATTTTTCAAAATGTCAAGGATAAATTTTTGAAAATGTCAAAGAATCATTTTTCAAAATGTCAAGGATCAATTTTTCAAATTGTCAAGGATCCATTTTTAAAAATGTGAAGGATCCATTTTTCAAAATGTCAAGGATCCATTTTTTTAAATGTGTCTGAATTAACAATTAATACAGTCACAGTGCATTAACTATTAATCCAGTGTAAATCGTCAAAACAAGCATAAAATTACTATTCCGTTGTCCGAATATTTTCAGGGGGAACTGACGTTAAAATATACTGTTACTTCTTAACAAGTAATATAGATATTCAATTTTATTAATATGCGTTTTAATCATTTAAATATTAATTCATGTGATGCTCACAAGAATGGCGACCACGTAGCGGAAGACGCAGTGTTGGTAGGCCCCCCACAAGATGGACAGACGATCTGGTCAAGATCGGAGAAATACTTTGGATGAGGGCAGCGCAGGATCGATCGTCGTAGAAATCTTTGGGGGAGGCCTTTGTCCAGCAGTGGACATCTTCCTGCTTATGATGATGATTCTCAGTAGACTACAACACTAAGGACAGTAATTCCCCACCTGCAGGAAGTCGATGAGCTTGGCCTGCTGCCGGATGGTCGCGTCTGCCTTGGTGTCCCGCGTGCGCCACCACGCGGCGGCCGACTCCTGTGCCTCTCGAAGCGCTGAAATCTCCTCCTGTCAGAAGACTGCTAGTTAATATGTATGATCATAATTTTAGAACCTGATAGTTGAACAAAGCATAGAAGATTTTATGACGATACGTCACTCAAACGGTTAGCTCAGTTGGAAGAGCACTCGAATGAAATGCGAGAGGTCGAGCCGAGTCCCGCATAATGTGTATTTTAGAACTTTTATAACACAGTATACTCCTAATACCCTATAGCTATGTTCGCAATGCAAACAATTCAGTCAAATGAGGTACTTACAATGTAAATTATGTGTGCTTACTACCTTAATAAAAGATTTTATTATTATTATTATTATTACATAGGTAATCATTACAACATATTGATTATCGGCTGCTATGGATTTATATAAGATGTATTGTAATCAATCGCTACTCTAACAGTTAGTACCTAATAATTTATATAACACCTATTTTTTATAGAAAAGGAGACAAAGGATCGTACGGGTCACCTGGTGTTAAGTGATCACCGCACCGTGTCAATCATAGAAGCGATAGCGGTCTTTAAGGAAGGTCTACGCTTTTTTAAGGTACCCATGTCGTATGTTCCCGAAAACACCGCACAAGAAAGCTTCAACAACTATGTAGTACGTGGAATAAAGTTCCCTGAAAACCGCACTGTGGAGGAGTGATACACATTTTGTGGGAGACTCCTTTGCACAGGTTGTCGGCAAGATTATGGGTACCACAACGGCGCCAATTTCTGCCGTGAAGCAGTAATTTATTATTTATTTATTTATTTCATTTATTCAGGATACAAACGGTCACAATTCAAAAACTTTACACTATTTTATTTAATGAAGACCTATAGTTCCATAAAATAATTTTAAAACTACTTAATACTTACAATGTGAGTGCTTTGTTATAAATAAAATAATACTAAATTTAATTGCAAATAAAGTGATAAAATATAAAACCTATAAAATACAAAACTTAATATATTACGATATGAAAACAAAACAGAAAGATTTACTTATGCTGCTTATGTTTAGACATTGCTTCTTTAATCATAATTTTGAATTTAGCAAACGGCAAGTGAAAAATATCTAAATTTCCAAATTTTTCATTAAAAAGTTTACAAGCTCGTCTGGCATAACTATTGCTAGTGTGACATGTATGTGCTCTTTTGATGGTAAACACATCTTTTTGAAGAGTGTGTCTTTCAGGTCTGCAAGGAACTCTAAAATTAATCTTATGTAGTAATTGAGGAACGTCCACTTTATTATTAAGGAGTTTATAAAGATATGTTATGTCAAAAATATCCCTACGATGTCTTAAAAGCATTATATTGTTGCGTTCAGAGGATTCTAAGTAATCGTTGTAAATATGTCCAGTACGGTATTCGAGTGATTTGACAAATATCTTTTGTAGTCTTTCTATTCTATCGATATGAACTTTATAGAATGGATGCCAAACAGTACATGCAAATTCTAAATTGCTACGTACGTAGCTATGATAAAGCAACTTATAAGTGAAGATATCCTTGAAAGGTTTACTTAAACGTAATATAAAACCTAACTGTTTGAAGGCTTTATTTAACATTTGATCGATGTGAGGAACAAAATTTAACTTAGTATCCATAATAACCCCTAGATCTCTAATTTGATCAATTCTTTCTAATATTTGGTCATATAATTTATAATTGAATTTTATCATATCATTTCTTCGTGTATAACTCATGATATAACATTTGTTTGTATTTAAGAAAAGATTATTAGTATTGCAGAATTGCTCAAAATTCGATAGATCAGCTTGAAGAAGTTCGCAATCACTAGTATCCTTGATAATCCTAAAAATCTTTGTATCGTCCGCGTAAAGTAAGATATTCGAATTAGTGGCTATATTGGTTATATTATTAATGTACAATATAAAAAGTAATGGAAATAAATGAGAACCTTGTGGGACCCCAGAACTTATATTACAGTATTGAGAAGTATATCCCCTTATAGCAACTGCTTGGCATCGGTTACTAATATATGATTTCAACCACCGGAAAAGGTCGTCATGTATTCCTAGTTGCCACAGCTTCTGTAATAATGTGTTATGAGAAATTTTGTCAAAACACTTGGCGAAATCTGTAAATAAATAACATCAACTTGACACTTGTCATCCATGGCATTGAGAATATATTCGGTAAACACAAGCAAATTGCTATCTACACATCGTCCTCTCAGTAATGTATAAGCATTACTGTGTTTCGGTCTGAAGAGCGCCGTAGCTAGTGTAATTACTGGGCAAATGAGACGTAGCATCTTATGTCTCAATCTAACGAGCGTAATTGTAGTGTCACTTAGAATTTTTGGGTTTTTCAATAATTCTGAGCGTCACTGCATTGTAATGGGCAGGGCGTATCAATTACCAACAGCTGAACGTCCTGCTCGTCTCCCTAATTTACATAAAAAAATCACATGGTGGGAATGATATCCTAGTTTGTAGCGTGCCATGCGAAGGTGGAATCAGGTGAAACATCTCTCCGGAGCACTCCCCGTGATATATGCGGTAGCGGCTCGGCGCCGCCGAGCTCAGGGCCGCCTCCTGCGCCGCGTTGTCGCTCTCCAGCGACCCCGAGCGGTGATATGACCAACACTCACACACACACATGTACCTGCGCGTCGGCCAGCGCGGCCTGTAGCCGCAGCCCGTGCGCGTGGTGCGCGTGCGCGCCCGTCCGCAGCGAGGAGCACTCCTCCTGCAGGTCCCGCAGGCGCCGCGCCGCCGAGCTCAGGGCCGCCTCCTGCGCCGCGTTGTCGCTCTCCAGCGACCCCGAGCGGTGATATGACCAACACTCACACACACACATGTACCTGCGCGTCGGCCAGCGCGGCCTGTAGCCGCAGCCCGTGCGCGTGGTGCGCGTGCGCGCCCGTCCGCAGCGAGGAGCACTCCTCCTGCAGGTCCCGCAGGCGCCGCGCCGCCGAGCTCAGGGCCGCCTCCTGCGCCGCGTTGTCGCTCTCCAGCGACCCCGAGCGGTGATATGACCAACACTCACACACACACATGTACCTGCGCGTCGGCCAGCGCGGCCTGTAGCCGCAGCCCGTGCGCGTGGTGCGCGTGCGCGCCCGTCCGCAGCGAGGAGCACTCCTCCTGCAGGTCCCGCAGGCGCCGCGCCGCCGAGCTCAGGGCCGCCTCCTGCGCCGCGTTGTCGCTCTCCAGCGACCCCGAGCGGTGATATGACCAACACTCACACACACACATGTACCTGCGCGTCGGCCAGCGCGGCCTGTAGCCGCAGCCCGTGCGCGTGGTGCGCGTGCGCGCCCGTCCGCAGCGAGGAGCACTCCTCCTGCAGGTCCCGCAGGCGCCGCGCCGCCGAGCTCAGGGCCGCCTCCTGCGCCGCGTTGTCGCTCTCCAGCGACCCCGAGCGGTGATATGACCAACACTCACACACACACATGTACCTGCGCGTCGGCCAGCGCGGCCTGTAGCCGCAGCCCGTGCGCGTGGTGCGCGTGCGCGCCCGTCCGCAGCGAGGAGCACTCCTCCTGCAGGTCCCGCAGGCGCCGCGCCGCCGAGCTCAGGGCCGCCTCCTGCGCCGCGTTGTCGCTCTCCAGCGACCCCGAGCGGTGATATGACCAACACTCACACACACACATGTACCTGCGCGTCGGCCAGCGCGGCCTGTAGCCGCAGCCCGTGCGCGTGGTGCGCGTGCGCGCCCGTCCGCAGCGAGGAGCACTCCTCCTGCAGGTCCCGCAGGCGCCGCGCCGCCGAGCTCAGGGCCGCCTCCTGCGCCGCGTTGTCGCTCTCCAGCGACCCCGAGCGGTGATATGACCAACACTCACACACACACATGTACCTGCGCGTCGGCCAGCGCGGCCTGTAGCCGCAGCCCGTGCGCGTGGTGCGCGTGCGCGCCCGTCCGCAGCGAGGAGCACTCCTCCTGCAGGTCCCGCAGGCGCCGCGCCGCCGAGCTCAGGGCCGCCTCCTGCGCCGCGTTGTCGCTCTCCAGCGACCCCGAGCGGTGATATGACCAACACTCACACACACACATGTACCTGCGCGTCGGCCAGCGCGGCCTGTAGCCGCAGCCCGTGCGCGTGGTGCGCGTGCGCGCCCGTCCGCAGCGAGGAGCACTCCTCCTGCAGGTCCCGCAGGCGCCGCGCCGCCGAGCTCAGGGCCGCCTCCTGCGCCGCGTTGTCGCTCTCCAGCGACCCCGAGCGGTGATATGACCAACACTCACACACACACATGTACCTGCGCGTCGGCCAGCGCGGCCTGTAGCCGCAGCCCGTGCGCGTGGTGCGCGTGCGCGCCCGTCCGCAGCGAGGAGCACTCCTCCTGCAGGTCCCGCAGGCGCCGCGCCGCCGAGCTCAGGGCCGCCTCCTGCGCCGCGTTGTCGCTCTCCAGCGACCCCGAGCGGTGATATGACCAACACTCACACACACACATGTACCTGCGCGTCGGCCAGCGCGGCCTGTAGCCGCAGCCCGTGCGCGTGGTGCGCGTGCGCGCCCGTCCGCAGCGAGGAGCACTCCTCCTGCAGGTCCCGCAGGCGCCGCGCCGCCGAGCTCAGGGCCGCCTCCTGCGCCGCGTTGTCGCTCTCCAGCGACCCCGAGCGGTGATATGACCAACACTCACACACACACATGTACCTGCGCGTCGGCCAGCGCGGCCTGTAGCCGCAGCCCGTGCGCGTGGTGCGCGTGCGCGCCCGTCCGCAGCGAGGAGCACTCCTCCTGCAGGTCCCGCAGGCGCCGCGCCGCCGAGCTCAGGGCCGCCTCCTGCGCCGCGTTGTCGCTCTCCAGCGACCCCGAGCGGTGATATGACCAACACTCACACACACACATGTACCTGCGCGTCGGCCAGCGCGGCCTGTAGCCGCAGCCCGTGCGCGTGGTGCGCGTGCGCGCCCGTCCGCAGCGAGGAGCACTCCTCCTGCAGGTCCCGCAGGCGCCGCGCCGCCGAGCTCAGGGCCGCCTCCTGCGCCGCGTTGTCGCTCTCCAGCGACCCCGAGCGGTGATATGACCAACACTCACACACACACATGTACCTGCGCGTCGGCCAGCGCGGCCTGTAGCCGCAGCCCGTGCGCGTGGTGCGCGTGCGCGCCCGTCCGCAGCGAGGAGCACTCCTCCTGCAGGTCCCGCAGGCGCCGCGCCGCCGAGCTCAGGGCCGCCTCCTGCGCCGCGTTGTCGCTCTCCAGCGACCCCGAGCGGTGATATGACCAACACTCACACACACACATGTACCTGCGCGTCGGCCAGCGCGGCCTGTAGCCGCAGCCCGTGCGCGTGGTGCGCGTGCGCGCCCGTCCGCAGCGAGGAGCACTCCTCCTGCAGGTCCCGCAGGCGCCGCGCCGCCGAGCTCAGGGCCGCCTCCTGCGCCGCGTTGTCGCTCTCCAGCGACCCCGAGCGGTGATATGACCAACACTCACACACACACATGTACCTGCGCGTCGGCCAGCGCGGCCTGTAGCCGCAGCCCGTGCGCGTGGTGCGCGTGCGCGCCCGTCCGCAGCGAGGAGCACTCCTCCTGCAGGTCCCGCAGGCGCCGCGCCGCCGAGCTCAGGGCCGCCTCCTGCGCCGCGTTGTCGCTCTCCAGCGACCCCAGCCGCACTTCGAGCTCCGATAGTAGCGACTCGCGGTTTTCCAGACGCTCCTTCAAAACATACAAATATAAGCACTAATAATACCAGGTGCCTGCATTGGTTTTTTGGCAAGGTAGGCACTGTGGATCTATCTAGTCCTAGCTGAGCTTTGAAATTAGCAAAGAATGCTTACCGTAGGCATTTAGTATCTAGCGTTAGGAAAAATTTTATGAATATTGAACATCCATAGAAGTTTGGTTATAAAATAACCGAACCAAATTAAACTAAATTAACTTTAACACTTGTGCTATATTTATTTAGGCTCTTAACGAGGTGGGCACTGCCTAATTGTCTTAAACTCATATATATGCACGCTGAATAATATAGTTAAGAGAAAATTTTAAGTTGAATACGGAGTAACTGTCTGCTAGTGAAAAGGAAAGGGGTTGTTAAATCATACAGAATAATATAACAAACTAACATATAAATTCAAATACACTGGCCTTCAAAAGTAAGTATCACACTTTTAAAATTGGAATAACGTTTTAAGTTCACAAAATATACTTTCGAAATAAAAAAGACTCCAAAGAGAATTTAATTTTGCACATAAAAACTTTATAGCTGGTAAACTTCTTTTAAGAATTGGCTGAAAAAAAACTTCAAAACAAAACCATTCCCTTTTCAAAGTGGACGTTTCCGAATTACAATTTTACCATTCACATTTTTCTTTCTGTTTTAAATTTTTTTCAAGATCGATGGGTCTTGTTTTAAAAATTTATGCTAAAAAGCACGTAACATTTATTTATCATGCCTCTTTCAGTTGAAGAATGTGCTAAGATCATGGCTTTTCTGGAACTAGGCATCAGTATGCGTCGCACTGCAAGAATGGTGGGTGTGACGGTACGAACGGTCCAGAAGGTAAAGCGAAGGTACGAAGAGACTGGACACCATCTGAGGAGACCTTGTAATGGCAGACCCAGGTGTACATTTTGTTTGCAGATGAGTCTCGATTCTCCCTTTACACTTCTGATGGAAGGCGAAGTGTGTACAGGCGACCTGGTGAGCGATACCTTCAAGCCTGCATCTCAGAAAGAGTCCAATACGGTGGAGGCAGTGTACATGTATAGGCTGGCATATCTTCAGAAGGTCGCACAGGGCTAGTAGCCATAGAAAATGGCACCCTCACTGGGCAAAGATATGCTCAAGAGATTCTCAATGAGTATGCAGGGCCGTATTTAGCAAATATGGGTGATGGATCGATGCTGATGCGTGATAATGCCCGGCCACAGACGGCTCATATCATACATGAGTATATTCAGGAGGTCGGTATCAGCGTGATGGCTTGGCCATAAAGAAGTCCTGATCTCAACCCGATTGAACACGCCTGGGATGAGCTTGGGAGGCTAGTCAGAAATCGCAGACTAGACCTACTACCCTCAGGGCACTAAAGCAGGCCCTGGTAGAAGAATGGGAGAATATTCCCCAACATCGGCTCCGAAACCTAGTGTTCAGTATGCCAAACCGGCTCGAAGCTGTAATCAGAGCTCGAGGAGGCAATACCAGTTATTAAAAATTAAATAACATGTAATACATTTTAGTTGATTTTTTTTACACTAAACTAAAAATGTCTATTTTCATTGTTTTATCTTTTTTAAGTTAAAAATGTTACATATATATAATTTTAGTTTCTAAGAATTAAAGCCTATAAAATTTGCAACAAAACGTTTTTAATCTTAAATCTCTACCTTCTATAGTTAAGAAAAAAATGTAATTTGAAAAGTGTGATACGTACTTTTGCAGGCCAGTGTATTCATTACACAAAGAAAACTGTAAACAAACCCAATCCCAATAATTAATTAACGTTTTAAAAAATACTGTTAAATATTATTTAAAAAGAAAAACAAGTGTATACGCGTGCTTTCTTGATCTTAGCCGCGCATTTGATACTATACACGACATATTATGGTCTCGGATTGAAGGGACTGGTGTTCCCCGTGATATTCTAGGACTCTTGAAACATTGGTATGGAGCCCAAACTAATGTGGTTGTGTTGTGGTGTGTGGCCCAAAAAAATGGGGTACAGCTTCTCCAAAGAGTATTAGCTAGAGTAGGGCATTAGACAGGGTGGTCTCACGTCACCAACCCTATTTAATCTTTATATGAATGGACTTATAGATGAACTCAGCGAGTCCAAAGTCGGCTGTTATATGTGCAATCAACCTGTCAATAACTTGGGTTACGCGGATGACATGATCCTGCTGAGTCCCTCTATAAAGGGCTTACGGAAACTTAATAAATAAATATTTGTGAACAATACGCTTCAAACGTTTAACGTTAAAGTATAACGTAGATAAGACGGAAATTATGGTATTCAGGCACGACGGGTCGCACATTTCAAACCCAGTTATCACTTTGGCGGGATCTCAGCTCAAAATTGTTTCTCAATTTAAATACCTAGGGCACATCATAAGAAATAACTTGAAGGATGATAATGACATAATGTTAGCCCGCAGATTCGCTAGCTGTAATGTACCTGTCAAAATAACCTTATTCGGCGCTTATTGCCGTGTTAGTCGTGGAAAAACTATACAAAACGAGCTTAACATACGCTACGTGTGCAGTACAATAACGCTTTTAGAGCAATGCTTAAACTACCGTGGCGCTGTAGCGCGTCGGGCATGTTTGCGGAGAATAGGGTTGACGATTTCTATGTCGTGTTAAGAAAAAGAGCCGCTTCCTTTATGTAGTAGGACCGCATTAGACAAAGCTGTAATTTAATAATTATTTCTGTGTATGACTGTTGTAAATATGATATTTGTGACCTGTGACAACTTGCTTATATTATATATTTGACATAATATATATTTTTTTATAATGTAGGAACTGAAATTAAATTTAACATCATTGAATTGTATTAGACTATATTAATTTTATAATTTTTATTTCTATAATTTAATTATTTTCTTTTTTAATTGTAATTATGACATAATATATTATTTTTTTCTTTTTATCTGTAATTTAATAAAAATCAAAGTATAATTTAATTTAAGTCAAGATAGTTTGTAGATTAATGGGTAAAATGCCTGAAATAAATGATACAATTAGTCCGAGATGTGAGGGTTATCACTTTAAAACAAAATAAAATGTCTTAGTAATGATAAATCATTCCCCTAGAAAATCACGAGTATGATTTACCTGATAAGTCACCGGGAGAACCATACAAATTATCATTATAAATCTTATTTATCTTCCAATTTACTTCACATAAAATCAATATTTTATATTTTTTATCTAATAGAAGCTCAATACTATACTATTCTGATGAATCAGGTTAGCAAACACAATAATAATTATTAAAACTTGGCTGGTAGATCCACAGATTGCTGTGTATAACAAATAAACAAAACTCTTCGATTTTATAATGTAAGTATAGATGTATTATACTACGAAATTATTAATTAATTTTAATTAATTCCATAAGGGGATAGCACTTTAAAAATAAATTATTTACATTTGAAAGAGTGACATCTCAAGTCAATTTCCTAATATTCAATAATTGCAATTGAGCAGTTAATCAACTGTAAAGTAAATCCTGTAGATGAAGCCACAACCTGAGAATTGAACAAGACATAAAAACATTTACGAATCTTCACTCGAACGGTTGGCTCAGATGGAAGAGCGCTCGGACAGAACCCAATAAATGTTGATTACAAATTTAATTCATAGATGTATAGTTTATAATAACCGGACCGTGTTACCTTAAGACACTCGACGTGCAGGTTGGCCTGTTTCAGTTTCTCGTCGGTTTCGCTCTGCGTGTGTCGCGCCAGGTCCGCGGCTGCCGTGCGGTCCGCTACCTGTCGCTCTGCCTCCGTCACGCGGCCGCGGTACAACTCCACTTCACTCCGCAGTCGCTGCACTTCACTCTGCAACATTAGGTACATATTCAATGCATCCGTATAGTAGGCGACAATACTCATTTCGAAAATTGTTCGAAGAAAAAAAAAACAATATTTCTAAAAAATATCGAATTGCTGCAGAAAATAAAATAGTTTACATTAAATTACACAAATCCGCGTCAGTTAGCCTATATAATGGCGTTTGCTCGTTAAGTCACTTCCATGATTGTTAACAATAATCTAACCACGTGGAAGTGCCCTTGAACTTCCTTAGTATGGAAACGAATGACGCCAACACGCAGCAGTAATGTGCAAAACATTACTGTGTTTCGGTTTGAAAGCTAGTGTAATAAGACTTAATTGCGAGTATCCCGGGTGAGAACAGCCCTCGTCTTAGCGTCAAGCTCTCCTTGTTTCTTAGTTAACGTTATACGTAATGATTGATCGATGACCCAGACCAGTTATTATAGTACTCTACATGGACTATTTGGGAAAATTAATATACGTCAGCTTAGTAACTGTTATATATACAAATGATTGAAGTTTTCTTTAATGTTAATTCCACCAATATTTGTTTTTAAACAATTCGACACGTGTTTCGCCTCTACACGAGGCATCCTCAGGACGTGTTGTCTCGCCAAAATCTGCCAGATTTTGACTCTTAAAAGACTCTAAAGAAAACTTAAATCATTTGAATAATTATGGATTTCCGCAAAGTAACGCCTACTTCAAAAAATTTTACTGTAACATAATCAGATACTCATAAAATCATAAATACCTCAAGATCTTTATTTTTCAACTCGTGCAGGTCAGTTAATTTCTCCAGATCTGTGAGTTGCTCTTCAAGCAAACTGCAAGCTTCTTGAAGAGCCTTGTTGTTCTGTAATAAAAAAAAACATTTAAAAGAAGGTTTAGAAATCGATTATTAAAATAGTTTAGTATAACTATTTATTCGCAGCTAAAAACAACATCCTATGAATAATCATTAACACTAAATCTTATGAATAAAATCATTTACCAGTGGAAGGCTCCTTTGCACGGGATGCCGGCTATGGGTACCACAACGGCGCCTATTTCTGCCGTGAAGCAGTAATATGTATGCATTACTGTGTTTCGGTCTGAAGGGCGCCGTAGCTAGTGTAATTACTGGGCAAATGAGACTTAACATCTTATGTCTCAAGGTGACGAGCGCAATTGTAGTGCCGCTCAGTTTTTGGGTTTTTCAAGAATCCTGAAAGGCACTGCATTGTAATGGGCAGGGCGTATCAATTACCATCAGTTGAGCGTCCTGCTCGTCTCGTTCCGTATTGGCATAAAAAAAAAAAAAACATAAACATTAAATATTTTTTTTAAAGACACGAAACTGGTAACAGACACACACGACCCTTCTGGTAATTGCATTAAATAAATTTTGTATACTTCGAATAATCAATGAATTTTAACAATAATAATTTTACAAACTTCCTTAGATTTATTTATAAATTGTTCTATTATATATTTTTTATGACTTCAAAAAGTGGTATTCGATTTTGAGAAATAAACTATTTGATTTTTTTTTTCAGATTTAATTTATTTAGATAGTTACACCAACAACACATCATTATACAATTAAAATTTTAGCAAGTACACAAGGGAAAGTACAATATGACATATCTTTACAGGTGTAAACAATATTTACAATAGTGCGAAAGGAGTAACAAAGTTGAACAATTAAAATTAAAGAAATGAAGAGTTAAACAAAAATGATGATATTAAATGACTTAAATACGTTTCTACTTTAAAAAAAGAGATTTATAAAATTTATAACTATACAACAATACAATAATTTACTTCTTATATTTAACCAGTGGGAGGCTCCTTTGCACAGGATGCCGGCTAGATTATGGGTACCACAACATTCTGCCGTGAAGCAGTAATGTGTGAGCATTACTGTGTTTCGGTCTGAAGGGCGCCGTAGCTAGTGAAATTACTGGGCAAATGAGACTTAATATATAGTCTCAAGGTGACAGGCGCAGTTGTAGTGCCGCTCAGAATTTTTGGGGGTTTCAAGAATTCTAAGCGGCACTGCATTGTAATGGGCAGGGCGTATCAATTACCATCAGCTGAACGACCTGCTCGTCTTGTCCCTTATTTTCATAAAAAAAAAAAGAAAACATAACTAAGGTCTTAATATTTTAATGCAGTCGGTTTTAAATTTATTTTCAACCAAGAGTCATTTTAATTTATCACAAAGGGGGAAAACAGTTCTAATACTTAAAACAGGTTTAATAAGCGGTTCGTCTTAATGAACTAGACACCATTTATTTATTTTTTGTAATCGATCAACAGAATCTTTAGCAAGCGTAAACTACGACACTAAGTAATGTACTTACTGTGTTGAAATGTAAGTGGACAGCGGTCAATGTGGAGTCAACCGCACGACAACGCCGTTCTAAAAGGTCAGCGGCCAACGATATACGAATACGTTGGGCCCAAGAGCTGTGCAAGAAACGCAGGAACATTGGCTTGGGACAAACCGTAGGCCTTTTACTCACTCTAATACCATATTTATAGGCCCGTTCCATTTTTCAATGCTTTTACTACTATAATAATCATTTAACGCATATAAATTGCTTTTAATATGGCAAAAATATTTTGTTAAGAGCAACGTCTTGTATTATGGGCAATATAAATCAACATTGATGCAACTCGACAATCATGTTTGTAAACAAAACAAATGTGTGTGTTTAAAATAACAAACAATGTGTTTAGATTATAAACAAGATCATTATATACAGGATGTTCATGAAAAATAGATAGACAATACATTTAAATAGTTTCGTGATATCTGACCTTTATAAGGTCTTTTTATAAGCTTCTGAATGCAAGCGACAGTCAATGGCCTTTACAATGTAGTACAATAATTAAAAAAAAGTTTATTTTCAACTGTTTACCCTATAAATGAACTAAAACATTGCTTTAAGTCATGTTTTTTACGCAAAATCTAAAGTAAAACACAGTTACAATTACACGCGTTTAAATCATTTAAGTGTTTTATTTAAATGTGTAACACCCGCGTTAATTAAAGAAAATACTAAATACATACCTACATATATTGTCATGAAAAAACCAAAAAGTTAATATGTATTTAATTTAAATTTATTATTTGTTAGCTTTGCGACGTGTAAAAAAAAACTTGTTTTGTAAAACAAACGGCTATTTCGCCCGTACAAACCAAGGCGTAACTGAAACTAAGCCATCTGCGCAAGAAGTGTACAGGCGGTATCGTGAGATTAGTTTAGTCCCTTTGCACTAAAGCAAACTGCAAAACTTATACAATGTGGTGGAAATTATATAATTTAATAGAGGTGATCGTGAAGCCTATTCTCAATATCTATCTCCTTTAAGAGATGGCTTTCAAACAGTTGTGCGGCATATCCCATAAGACGAATTAAATAACGATAGTTCAAATCAGATGTGATTGAGATAGAACTTAGAAGCTTTAGCTTAGCTTTTTACATTAGATTTTTGCGTAAAAGTTACATTTTAATTTTTATTTTAGTACCCCTGAAAACGAGATCTAGAAAGGTCTAGAAAGGGTAGAAAACGCAAAAATCTAATGCAAAAACACAGTTAAACGCGTTTTAATCCTTTAAAAGTGTTTAATTTAAGTACTCTCTCTTTCACGTGTAGAATTCAGCAGTTAAACTGCACCGTAAACTCACCGCTATAAGCTCGTTGTTTTGAACCCTGAGTGGTGTCAGTTCGTCTCTGAGCTGAGCCCGCTCTCGGGCAGAGAGCTCCTCCTGTTCTTCCGCGTGTAGACGTCGCTTTTCACTATATTGCACTTCGCTTCTTAACTTACGTATGTCGTTACGAGATCTGTCGCATGAAAGACATAAATTTAGTCAACACATACAAGGAAGACATGTCTTCTTAAAGAAATACTTTGTTACGCTATCACAATAATCTCTAAAATAACACTGAATACAACATTATATACGTTAGTTTTCATAGTATTATGTCCTATGGTATATTGTTATGGGGCAGTGCGGCCGATATTAATACTATCTTTGTGCTGCAGAAGAGGGCTATTCGCGCGATTTATAACCTAGGTCCTAAATAATCATTAAGAGAAAAATTTAAAGAAATAAACATTTTGACTGTTGCAATACATTTTTGATAATGTTTTGTATGTTCATAAGCACATTGAGGAATTTTCTAGAAACTGTGACATTCATAATGTTAACACGAAAAAAAACATAAACTTGTTATGCCTACTACTCGGTTGGGTCGAGTTAGTAAGTCTTTTGTTGGGCGATGTATATGCTTCTACAATATGATCCCAGAAAATGTACAAAACAAATGTGTTACGAAATTTAAAAGAATTGTTAAAAAACGTTTGTGTGGGAAAGGTTATTATAGCATAAACGAAATAATATATATATAATAAAGCGAACACCCTGAGGCTCTTTAATTATTAATGTTTATTGTACGATATTACATTGTAATCCATATTTTATATAAAAAAAAGCCCGCTGAGTTTTTTGCGCCCATTCTTCTCAGGTCTGAGGCAGTCTCTTTTGAATGGGTGGTAGATTTTGACGTTCAATAAGTGATTATAAAACCTATTTTGAATAAAAATATTTGAATTTGAATTTGATAGTTTTAATTATATAAGAATGTTACACTTAAGGAATGGCCTTATGAGGAAGCTCATTGTCGCTCAGCGGGCAATGGAGAGGGAGTTTTGCTCGGAGTTTCCCTACGAGGTCGAATCAGAAATGAGGAGATCCGTAGGAGAACCAAAGTCACCGACATAGCCCAAATGATTGCGAATCCTAAGTGGCAGTAGGCAGGGCACATAGCTCGACGGACGGCCAGATGGCCATAGGGGCAGTAAGATCCTCGAATGGCGACCACGTACCGGAAGACGTCAGATCGTCGGTCCATCTTGTGATGGTAGGCCCCGCCACAAGATGGACCGACGATCTAGTCAAGATCGCCGGAATAGGTTGGATGAGGACCGATCGTCGTGGCGATCTGTGGGAGAGGCCTTTGTCTAGCAGTGGACGTCTTCCGGCTGAAATGATGATACTTAAGGAATAGTATGTTTGTTGTTGCGGCTGCAATACCGTACCTAGCGGACGCCGTGCGGGGAGTGTGGGACGAAAACAATAAATCAATATAGATCTTGAGAAGCCACAAGTTAAACGTATTTTATTTCATCGCCGCAACCCTCCAATCATATAACCAGTGCAATACACATTACCTCAATACAGTCCACTTTAACATAAGCAATCGACAGGAATATATAGTGCGGCATACTAGATTTTTGCCATTTTTATCTTATTTAAATTACAACTTATATCAATCGTTGTATCTATCAACTGAATTAATAAACAATATAAATGAAAAATAAACTTTTTACTATTTAGTAACTTAATTTAATAATTCCACCTCATAAAACATCTACCTGTCAACTTCCGCTTGCAGTATTTCGTAGCTCTTCTGTAACTTATCCAACTGTTCCTTATATTGCTCCATACCCTTTCTCGCTTCCTCGTATTGTGGTTTCAATATTGCCAGCTCTTTCTCCAATTTAGATGCTTTCTCTTCGGCCGCTTTTCGGCTCTCGAGAAGCGTGGCTATGCGCTCCTCTGAACGTTTTAAGTCCCTTGTTGTTACTTTTACATCCAAAGCTGCTTCATTATATTCTTTTTCCTAAACAAAATGTTTCTTACATTCTCATTCTATTCATTTGTGGGATCATTAATATATTATTATTGAAATGTGAAAATATACAACGAAGTCTAAAAGTGTGTTATTAAGTAGATTTTCAAAAGTTTATTTACCTTTCGCCATCTTGCGAGGTTCGCTGATCTTGCCTCTTGACGAAGCGCAGCGATTTCATTTGCTCTAGACTGGAAATAAATTTGATAACAATTTAACTATACTGTCATAATATTGTGAACATGAATAACCATACAGACATAATATAAAATACAGATATAAATAATATGATGAGAGTAGCATGTTGGTGACGCGACTTTGAATGTTGATCCACTCCCGCAAGTACTCAACGCGCTTAGAGAAGTTTTATATGAATGAAAACTTTTCGATGTATTAGGTGCAGGGGCGTGCATATCATATAGGCAATTAGGCAGTGTCTACCTCGTTATAAACCTAAATGAATATAGCGTTAAAGTTAATTTAGTGTTAAAGTTAATTGCATATCCAAAGCTCAACTACGACTAGTTAGGTCTACAACCATGCTAGAAAACCAATGCACGCCACTGATAAGGTGTTAACCGCTATTTTTTTCAAATTCTAAGCCTTGAATATTACTAAATAGTAACCTGCAACTGATTTTCAGCCCTCTCCAACTGTTCCTTCAGAAGAGAAACCTGCACGTTGGCGTGTCCGTCGACGCTCTCGGTGTCGCTGCGGGCATCCAGCCGGATGTCGCCATCGGAGGTGTTGGTGGCCGCATTGTGGCCAACGTTCACCTCATTGGGGTTGTTCTCCTTGTCGCTGGCGGCCGCGGCAGCCGCAGCCGGTTTAATACATTTCAGGGAGGCACGGTTCTCCAGAGCCCGCACTTCACGTTCCAGCTGCCGCACCATTTGCTCCAGTGTGGTCACCTGAATGAAACAATACATAGTGAAACGGGCTCTGTCTCCGAATTGGAAACCAGTGTTTAAACGCATCTTACAATAAGACCCATAGTGCCGATAATCACGTAGTGGACAATACCGACATAGTGTCAGTGATACCGTGCTCGTCATCACCACCGGCGCACATGTCCAGCCGCGCACTACGAGCCCAAGTCTGCAGTTAGAGATGGGACGTTATCGCGAACCCACTACACTCACCCTGATGAAGGACCTCCGAATGGACCGAAACTAGTCGGTACCCACATCGATAAAACCACATCGTTAATAATCTCTCTCGAAAGTTTTAATAATTTATGTTTTTCTTGTAGGTATGTAATTAACAAACTTAAGCCCTACTTAAAAGATAATATTACATATTAAAAGAGACATAGATGGCGATTGTTAACTCCAAAATCATATTCTCATGTCAATATTTATTTATATGCACATTTTGTCAAAAAATATGTCTTTCACTGTAATTTTAATTTCATTGCAACATACCAAACTAATATTTTAATATTTACCTACCCAAGTTCAGCTCTAATTATCTGAATAAGTTAGAATCTGTCATTCAATTATTATTATTTTTTAAAACAATCAAAACTAAATTCATGTTTTTGTAGAAATATAAAAGACAAAAAAGACAGTGAAATCAACATCGGAATAGTTAATTTTCCTAATGATGTTAAAAATATTCTAAAAGATTTTATTGTCTTAAATAGGCACTTTGCTGAATTTGCTTACGACAGATTTTAAACTAACCTGTTAAAATGTTTTCGTTTTCGTTACTGACTAGTGTAAAAATATGACATGGTAAGTCCAACTTACAAAAACAAAATTACAATCTTTGTATGTACACCACCAAAACACAATAAAGAATACTTTGAATAGTATATATAGAAAAACACATTTTAAATCATAGTATCGACGCGAGCGATTATCGCAATGTATCTGAAGTACCAATACATTGCCACATCTGTAATGTGAACTGCATGTTGGATGTTATCTCTGGATATCTCGTTTCATAAGATGTTCTAGCAACAAACACATTCGCGATTTGACGAGAAACGTCATTGTTGAAAAATATTAAAATCGTTTAATTGATTTCTAATAAATATTTCATTTGAAATGGTCTAGTTATCTGCCGACATTGTATTACTGGTGTATTTTACAATTATGTGTACAATAGTGAACTTTTATTGTTTGAATGGTATATTAAATCATCATTCTGAAACACGGTTCCTATGATGAAATAATGAAGCATTTTCAGGAATATTCTCAAACATAATATCAAGAATTTCGGTATTTTCACCAACAATCAATCTGTGTACAGAGAGAACAATTTGGTCAAGTGGAACTGACGTAGAAGGCATAAAAGGCAAACGCGATATCTTAAATTCTTAATAATACACCGGCGCGGTGGCGATAAGATAACATCTTGAACATGATATTTAAGTGATCGTACCTAGCCAAACTTACCTAATATTCGTTTGTTCGTCTGTTCAAAATCGCTACTTAATCTCCGAAAGTTCTTTAACGATTATTAAAAAAAATATACAACACTGTTATTTATATATATGTAATTTTTAAGACGACTTTGATTCGTGTGTGATTTGTGTACTGTCTCAACATCTCTGTATATTTAAATTTTTCGTATAAGTTTTGACATTGTTTAAATTTTATTGTTGCCACAGCCACCCCTGTACACTGCTTGTCATGTAATGGCGTCGCATTATTACACTGTTATGACATAAAATGTGTCTACATGTTTGTGAAATTTTAAGTACACTATTGTTTGTAAAAAACAACTGCTTTTCTATGTAATAATAAGAAAAATAAAACCAGTACGTATTAAGATGGGCTTTTTCTTTTAGTTTACCAAGTATCATTACTTGCCAAAACTAGATCGTTAAAAGCAACAGCTATATCGGCCATTTCTCAAACTTCCACCCAATAATTCATCCAATAAATTTATGTGCAGCTAATTCATTTCATCCATCTCTAAAAAAAAAACAATAATAACAGGATAATTTCCTTCTCAACAGCTGCAATTAAATCTACTTTATTTGCCCCATTCTCTGATATTGGTTCCAGACGAAGCTATCCCGCTCAAAGTCACGAGTGGCGAGTGTAGGTACCTGTTATTACATTTGGCTTGGCACCGAATCTATCAATAGGTAGAACATACAAATAATAGTATTTTATTAATATTAAAGGTATAAGATTTGCATAAGAGGTGTAAAAACGTAGGTTTTTTTTTATTTTTTAGTTTTCAGTGTCAAACAGGTAAACTATTAGGTTTCGTTGCTTTTTTTGTCATATATTAAATAGTAAATTTTTTAAGTTGCTAAAAGTATGCATACGAAGGTTCCGCGTGCCTTAAACAAATTCATAAATCCCCTATTTCACGTTCTGTGAGACACTGAAATATCGTGAAGAACATTTGTTAATAAAATAATAATATATAAGTAACATCATCCACGTAAACAAAACACACTACTGGGCCAAAATATGTCAACTATGTCCCATTTTTACGGGACCAAATGGCAAACAGTCCACATCAAACTAAAGAAGAATCACGGAAGTCGGATCATAAATCTCAGCGTAATCGGTGTACATACATAAAAAAAATACCAATCGAATTGAGAACCTCCCCCTTTTCGAAGCCGGTTAAAAATATTAATTAGGTTAGCTACATCGTCCTACCTTGTCTCTGTGCCTGGCCTCGTCGCTCAGTGCGGATGCAGCGCGCGCCTCAGCCGCGTCGAGTCTCTGTTGCAGCCGGGCCTCGGTCCGCGAGCTCTGTTCTTCAAGAGTCGCCTCTCGCTCTGCAGCCAGCGATACCGCGCGCTCACTCTCCTGTCATTATCGAAATTATCGTTTAAGAATCACTACATAGGTAGTAATAATATTCTACATCAAGATGTAACTAGCAAACTGTGCATTGCGGTAAGTCATTGGTGCATTTTCTGTAGGACGGCTAAGCGTTTTGAATCATTTTCATTACATAATGTATCTTCGAAAAGCCAATATCCGGGTCGCTTTACAGATTTTTTTTAATGGCTTCATTTAGAAGCTATCATAATATAAAAGAATAATTATTTTCAATTGGTTGATTCAGAGAAAATCCCGCTTAAACATTTTCAGCTATAAAATATTAGTAGAGATAGTTATTATTATGATAAGCCCATTTGTTAAATTATATATCAGTCTTCGTAGAATCTAGTTATGGTTTTTATGGTCGTTGGAAATATTCCATATTTCTTTCCACGTGTGTGCAACATTCGTTAATAAATCTAACCGTTAAATGATTGTACACTAAACTACCGCTCCGCACATAAATGACGTATGTAGTCCTGGTCATGTCCTTTTTTTTTTATGGAATAGGAGGACAAACGAGCGTACGGGTCACCTGGTGTTAAGTGATCACCGCCGCCCACACTCTCCTGCAACACCAGAGGAATCACAAGAGCGTTGCCGGCCTTTAAGGAAGGTATACGCGCTTTTCTTGAAGGTACCCATGTCGTATCGTCCCGGAAACACCGCACAAGGAAGCTCATTCCACAGCTTCGTGGTACGAGGAAGAAAGCTCCTTGAAAACCGTACTGTGGAGGACCGCCACACATCCAGATGGTGGGGATGATATCGTAACTTGTGGCGTGTCGTGCGAAGGTGAAATTCGGCGGCAGGAATCAGGTTGAACAGCTCTTCGGAACACTCCCCGTGATAAATGCGGTAGAAGACACACAATGAAGCGACGTCTCTACGCAACGCCAAGTGATCCAGCCGTTCACGGCATCGGGTCCCCGACAATTCGAGCTGCTCTGCGTTGCACGCGGTCAAATGGATCGAGCTGATACTGGGGTGCGCCAGACCAGAGATGACAGCAATACTCCATGTGAGGCCGGACCTGCGCTTTGTAGAGCGCTAGAATGTGGGCCGGCTTGAAGTATTGCCGTGCTCTATTTATGACGCCCAGTTTCTTTGAAGCCAGTTTGGCTTTGCCCTCCAGATGGCCACGGAATTGGCAATTGCTCGAGATTTCGAGACCCAGTATTCCGATACTAGGCGAAGCTTTAAGGGAAGTGTTCTCGAAGAGCGGTGATACGGCAAATGGGGTTTTTTTAGTGGTAAACTCGCAAACTTGAGTCTTCTGGGGGTTAAATTGGACAAGGTTCAACTTACCCCATTCCGCGACCTTCTCGAGAGAGGACTCGATAGAAGACACAAGTTTCACCCGGCACTGGTCGACGTTTTCCCGAGAGAGACCTGCATGGCCCGTGTATACGGCATCACCAGTGCTGTCGTCTGCATAGCAATGCATGTTGGCGGTGTCCAACATATCATTGATATGCAGAAGAAACAGCGTGGGAGATAGCACACAGCCTTGGGGCACTCCAGCGTTCACGGGCTTGGGATTCGAGCAATAACCGTCGATAACGACCTGTATGCTGCGCCCAGTGGGGAAGCTGGAGGTCCACTAGCATAAGCTCTCGGGAAGCCCAAATGATGGAAGTTTTGCGAGGAGCGCCTTGTGCCATACACGATCAAAGGCCTTCGCTATATCCAGACCAACTGCCAGGCCTTCCCCCTTGCTTTCAATAGCCGCCGCCCATCTGTGTGTTAGGTATACCAGAAGATCGCCAGTCGACCGACCATGGCGAAAGCCGTACTGCCGGTCGTTGATCAACTGGTGACCCTCAAGGTATACCAAGAGCTGGCGGTTAATTATGCTCTCCATAATTTTGGAGAGTAGGGAGGTAATAGCAATAGGCCTGTAGTTTGCCGGATCCGAACTGTCTCCTTTTTTTGGGATCGGATGGACAAGGGCTGACTTCCATGAATCAGGGACTACGCCTTTTGAATAAGAGTGCCGGAATAAACGCGTTAGCACCGGCGTCAACTGTGCAACGGCGGCATGGACGGCTGGTTGAAGTTACCAAGAGCAGCTTTCGACAACGACCAGAACTTGCGTGTTCCGGTCGGGTAACTGGAAAGCTGCTCGCCAATTTTGACGACGTGCTTCGATTTCGCACGGGCGATTTGCCGCTTAAAAAATCTGGAGGCACGGTTATATTTCCTCTTCAGAACTTTGCAGTTCGGATCCTTTGAGCCCAGCGCCGCAACCCAAGTTCGATACGCCTGTTTTTTGCAGTCAGATGCTGCTTTAACTGACGCATCGAACCAGGGCTGTGATCTGCCACCGATCGGTACTACAGAGCTTGGTATAAAAATATCCATGCCCTGCAGTATCACATCGGCTACTGCAACGGCGCAGGCACTAGGATCATCTGAAAGGAAACAAACCCTGCCCCAAGGGTAGGATGCAAAAAAGGAACGCATCCTATCCCAATCTGCTGACTTGTAGTGCCAAACGCGGCGGGTCGCTGGTGGTCTGCGACGTTGGCGTCGGATAGGCACTACACTCCTGACCAGGCAATGGTCGGACGTTCCGAGAGGGGCGTCGACAGAGACCTGGTAACCATCGGGATGTGTAGTCAGCAGAAGATCTAATAAGGACGGCATGTGGCTATCCACATCCGGGAGCCGCGTCGGCGACTCAACCAATTGGGACAGACCATACGCCAATGCAAAATTATGCACAGATCGCCCTGCGTAGTCTGTGGTACGTGATCCAAGCCATTCGGCATTGTGCCCGTTGAAATCACCCAAGACTACGATTTCAGCGGAGGGGATCTGAGCAAGCACGTCATCAAATGCCGCTTGAACGCAGCCCATGAGGTGATCCGTTTCTGCGTTACCACTATGGGACCTGTAGACACACGCATAGATGCGGACGCGGTCCTCTAAATCTACGCGGAGCCAGAGAGTAGACAGGCCCCTACCCTCAAAATTGCCGAGACGGCGACAGCAGATATCCTCCCTAACGTACACACATACCCCGGCATGAGGCATGAAATTATGCTCAATTTTGTACCCGGGGTACGTTAAATATGACGTATCGCTAGGTCGAGATATCTGCGTCTCCGTAAGGAAACACAAAGCCGGCTGCGCCGTCTCAAGGTGGTGGTGGACGGCGTTTAAGTTGGAGTGAATTCCCCGGATGTTACAAAAGTCCACATTAAGCGTGGAGCGGGGTGCCGTGGTGTTGCTGCCCTGTTTGTCCTGTGACATACGCGGTACTGTGCCCTCCCCAGAATACGAGGGGCAGCCCGAGCGCGAATGCTCGGGGAGGGATTCTCCGGCTCAACAAGAGCCGGTACCCTCCTGGGGTAATTTATTTTTTAGGACCGCTCTCATATTTTGTTGGGGGGGGGGAAAGGACGGGGGGGAATGGCCTCCGGTCCTCGACACTAACCTATGCGAAACATAGCGGCACTAGGCCGCTACTTCACGCCGGTATTCTGTGCGAGTGTGGTAAGTAACCCGGACGAGTCTGGCCCGATTGTGCTGACGTCATAAGACAGCAGCGTGACTCTCCCACTTTCAAAAAGCCCGTAGTCGCCTCTTACGACACCCTTGGACCTGGGACTACCCTATTCTTTTTACGCCCCGAGGCAGCACAGGGCAAAACTACATGTGTTTCTGTCACCTCTGCTCTGAGCACCACGTAGCAGCTCGAATTATTTGTCCGCGTGCAACGTAGAGCTGCTCGAAATGTCGGGGATCTAGAGTGACTCTGTGACCGGCTCGATCACTTGGCGTTACGTAGAGACGTCGCTTTATTGTGTATCTTAGACAGATTCCTTCCTGTCTCCAAATTCCCCGCACCATCTAGATGTGTTCTAGGCGTTCCTTTACAGTGCTGTTTTCAGTTCTTCCTTTTGCAGTGCTTCCAAGATGATAAGACCTTCATAAAAGGCTTGCAGCACCCCCGTAATTCCTATGGTGTAGCAGAAGCGTATGGGCGGCGATTATCACTTAAGCCTAGGTAATTGTGTGTACTCCTCAATAAAAATGTGAGACCCTTTGATGAGCACTATGAATCTATGTGATTCACTATCAGATTCAGATTTGAGAGCATGAAAGATTTACAGGAATGGAAGAAAACAGGGAAGTATGTCAGTACCCTGGTATCTGCACCATACCTGTTGTATTAATGATATTACTCATGGAAATATAGTCTTACCTGAAGATGTGCCTGCAGGGTGGAATTCTTAACCCTCTCTTGGGCGAGTTGTTTCTGTAGTTCCCTAAGCTCCTGTTGGGTACTGGATACCAAACGATCTTTTTCACGGGTCGATTCCTACAGATGTTAAAGGTATAATTATTTTACTATTAGATAATTTATGTGTCAAAGTGAGCGATTCAAAAAAGGCTGCTACTTTCTTAGCGGAAAGTGAATCGTGGTTAACTTTAAAGTGAAAATATATATAATACATACAGAAAAGGAAATATTAATTGATGAAAGGTGAGATGAGAATACTTGGTGGTGCGTTCATAACCCGTTTAAAGAAAAACACATAAAAAGTGAGTGGTAAAAATAGATACACACAAAAATAGATAGATATGACATAACGTTAGATTGATGGAAAGCGCGTTGTAGCCATGCGCCAGATCATATTATGTTGTACACAACGAGTATCAATCAATGTTAGGTGAGCTTCATATTACGGAGTGCTATTTCAAAAGTACGCGTCTGTGAGCAACCTCAATAACTTCAGTCTTTGCTCAAGATTCGAGCCGGGGCCAGATTATATGCAGTTAGAGAATATATTTGGTCTTCCTATTTTTTTTATGATAAAAAAGGACGAGACGATCAGGTGATGGTAATTGATACGCCCTACCTATTACAATACAGTGCCGCTCAGGATTCTCGAAAAACCCAAAAATTCAGAGCTGCACTACAATTGCGCTCGTCACCTTGAGACATAAGATGATATGTCTCATTTGCCTACCTATGGCACCCTTCAGACCGAATAACAGAGTAATGTTTACAGATTACTGCGTCACGGCAGAAATTGGTGGCATTGTGGTACCCATAATCTAGCCGGCATCCTATGAAATGGAGCCTCCCACTGGTGATTCTATTATGTCTGTACAGCGAAACCACTCTTTCGGCGTAAAAAGATTTCAAGTAGAATAAACCGTGATACATACTTGTTCTTTATGCAGACTGTCCTTGACGTGTTCTAGTTCGTGCCTGAGCTCGTCCAGTTCATTATGAGCCGTGTTGAGTCGTTCCTCCAGAGCGGCCCGAGCTCTACACTCCCTGGCGAGCGACGCTTCAGCTGTGGCCAGCTTGGCACCGTCTATCTCACTGCCGCTCAATGTTTGACGACGAAGCGCGCGCTCTTTAGCGATCGAGTCCTGTTTTTAGAAAAAAAAACATTGTGTGTAGTGCGCGATAAAAAAAAAAATCTATTTCTACTTTTTATCTGTCATTTATACAGCCACGATAAGTAATAAAAGTACATACATAATCTTATATACTCTATGGCCTAAAAAGCATTGTTTACCGTACTATGATGTCGCCAAAAAAGCTCAGTTGTTTTGGTGCCATAGACAACTAAATCTAGGTTAGGTATGGTAGGTTCACAGAAATATTATTAGGTTATACGAAGTATATACTATATTACATACATAATATTTTCTTGTTTAAATTATTAGACTAAACATTTTAATTTCAACTTAAGAAAAAACTTGTTAATATAATTTGCCAAAATGCTGCTATAGATATATAGATATATTTTGTAATTTTCAATTTTTCCGCGTGGCTGTATGGGTGTTGTACCTTTGCCATTTCTTGAAGGGCAAAAGGAATCCACTCACCAGAGATAGGTATGTCCCGCCCATTAAAGCGACAACTCGAAAACTTGTGATAATTGTTTTATTTAATTAATTGTTTTATTTCAAATTACGTAGTCGTAGAAAAAATAGTGTATGCGACACGTTGTATCACGAGGTCAAAAAACGCCCGTGGCGTCATTCATCACCATCATTATACAACTGTTGCATATAATACTATAAATTAACATTTCGCGGAACTGTTATAAATACGAAGACTATTTCTTGCGCTGGACAAACTAAATTCAAATTTAACTGAACATAACTGTCGCCGAAGAAATTTATGGTTATGTATGAAGAGTGAAACTTATTGATTTCTCTCCATCCGTAATCTATTCGTATGAGGGTTTCCCATAACACTAATGGATTTCGATTTTTGTGATTAGCAACGCATTAGCTATTAAAACTCTTAAATTAAAAAATTTGCATGCATGCATGAATGGAAAATTTTTCTTAACAAAAATCATTTGTTTCTATATTCTGATCAAACCACACCAAACAGTGATTTTGAAATGGGTTGATCTGGTGGGGAGAACTGATGAAATGTGAACATCACATACTTATTGGTTCGAAATAATTAAAGATAACGAATTTCGAAGAATAACAGTAAGTAAATGGTAGGTATTTTACGATGTACTAATTACACCAATATACAACATAAAAAGCACTACTGAAGTAATACTGTATGAAAGCTTGACCAAAAACACTAATTATCTATACAATAAATAATGTTGATCTATCTACAATACTTACGCACTAAGAACCGCGTAGACAACTCTACTTTAAAGTCAATACATTTTCCAGTATTCTATAAAGGCGAATTGTCTAAAGTCTAAACGTTTCTAATTTACTTATACTCCTACATCATAAATAAATATAAAACTACTATTCTGCCATATGATAGTTTTTCTTGTTTTTAAATTCCCGGATTTATACTATTTACATTTACTTTACGATTTTATACTCGAAATTTTATTCTAAATTATTTGCCATCCGGCTCGAAGGACCATTGACCAAGGTGGGGGTAAACAAGATAGGAAGAGTTACTATTAATAGTTTTATTTTGTCAACTGGAACAAACTGCTCTTGAATTAAGAGGTCAGAGTAAGGATTGGTAATATACGTACAGTTTGGAATCAAGCTTGAACTGCCTCAATTAAAATTTTCACTCTCACTCTCTTCTTAATTTCTTTAATACTCTATACAAATCATCACTTTATGATTGTTGATCATTTTACCACTATTTTTAGCGTTCTTAGAAAGAGAAATTATTATTATTTAATTACAAATAAGGAGTTAGAGAGATATGACTCTGTCATTCGATTCTGAAACCTGAAATTTATCTCATTATAATTCTTACTCCATTGTTGTGTCCACCCCGAGACGTAAATCCCCAACAGCTTTCTTCAACATGTTCTAAATACTCAAAAATATACAGCAATAATTATTTTAACATAAACCTCCAGCTCTATCTTATATTAATATATCAAATAAATGCTTGTAATAAACTTAAATAAAATATATAAATATTATAAGCTCTACATAACACAAATATTAATTAATGTTTAACCTAACTTACAATGGGTTTCACATTCATCTCTGTGAGCCATCTATGACGTAAATCTTGAACACTATGGATGACGTCCTAATTGAATGAAACAAATAAAAATAAAAATATTTTAACGATATATCGGCAGCTAGCTTTACTTAGCTTCGGCTACGGTATGTGCCTCAGTCATATTTTTAGTCCTTAGCCAAATATAGAAAGGAGCTCTGTCTGGACTTCGAATGAGTAACCTTAGTTCGTTGAACAAACTGAGTGTATTGAAGGCACAAACAGAGTGATTCATGACTTTCATTAAAATTCATCTTTATCTAACAAGGCGTTGGGCATTTTGTAATATAAGAACATCGAATAACCACAATGGCCACTGTTTTAAGTCATCAAGAATTTGTAGTTTTAGTGTAGTATTGTGATATAATAGTGAGCGTCACCAACCATATAGAAAGAGGGCAAGACATCATTTTATGCAAAAAAAAAATTTCATGATATCATCCATCCACCGGCATTCGCCATTTAACAAGAGTTTACACGGAATAAATTATTTTTATTGATACAAGCGGACCCGACAGACGTTGTCCTGCCAGTTAGGAAGAGCTCACTAACATACACACATGGGCAGGAGATTTATATATGGACAGAAATGAGAATCTAAACCATTCTCAAATTCACTGCAACACACAAAAAAAAACAATCTGTCCAGCCGTTTAGGAGGAATTCACTGTCTACACAGAAGAATTGTACATATTGTTGTACCTGGTAATGCCTCTGCCTCTGCTGCGCCACGTCCGCGTCTGCGCGCGCACCCGCACACTCTGCCTGCAGCTCCCGCACGCGGGCCTCGAGCCCCGCCAACTCCGCTCGCAGTGCGTCCCTCTCACCCGTAGCCTCCCTCTCCCTCGCTCTAGCCGCTCGTATCTCTGCATTGTTGCGGTCCTCAATACCGTTGGTGAGCTCTTGATTGGTCCTCTGTAACGCCATACGTTCTTCTTTTTCAACTTCCAGCTGCCGCTCTAGTCGCCTGGAAAAAAAAAGAAAAACTTTCTATGAGAATGTGTGATGGAAACTTGTAGATGCCAAACTTGATGTTAAAGGGCATCGCCCGCCCATAAATGACAGTGAAAATATGAGCTAAGAATTGCGGCGTAGTATAACCTGATCACACACCCGTTCCCTGGACATTATGTCAGATAATGTAATGTTATACACTTTTACTTATATATTAATGTCATTTTATATACAAAAATTTACCAACCACATTTAGTTAGGTATTGATTGTAATAACAGTGTAATACGAATTCATACTATGTTAAATGCAGAAACTTTCCAACTAATGTGTTGATTCCAAAAAGTTCCAAATAGTAAATGAGTTTCCTTGTGTAGTGTTTAAAGATCGATATGACATGGGTGTATATCGAAAAATCGTTTTCACTCACTTAAAGGCCGGCAATGCTCTGCAGTGATGCAAGATACGTTGCAGCGATCATATACAATCGGATGACCTGTTTGTCCAACAATAACATAAATAGTACGAACGACACCAACTTGTTCTGTAAGGAGAGCGCCGTGATCTCCGCTTGTAGCCTGGCCCGCAGTCTCTCCGCCTCGTCGTCTGCCTCTCGCTTGGCCCGCTCCACGGCCGAACTGACTGCACATTCTGCCGCCGCTAACTTGCTCTGCAGTGAAGCTATCTCTTTCGCGCGCAATGTTGCCAGTTTTTCAGCAGATCTGAAAATAATGTACGTTTATAAGTATTACGTTTATTACTTACAAATATGGAAAAATATTTTAAAATATGTAAAAATAAATATTGGACCCATGCTATCAAAGCATTATCAACAAAATCTTTGAAGGTCCCTTTATTATAGAGCAAGAGTCCGTGAGCCCCAGACCTACGGCATTTTATAAAAGCTGAAAGTTTGTCAGCGCATGCTCCCAGCACAGGTAAGAACGATGGACCATTATGGAGTTTGGGTTAGTGGCTTTGGCAGGTAAACGGTACTAAAGGTGTGTAAAACAACACCGATCTAAATACATCAAAGAATAAAGTGCGAGTTTTCGGTATTACCTTCAGAATATTATTAAAAATCACGTTATTCATTGCCAGACACTTAACATCGTGGCAACCCCTTGCTGTTCATGAAATTAAAATATTACTGACGTCATAGTATAAGTGCTGATTTTTAGATATTATAATACTTGGGTAATATTCAATGTTTTTTTTTTCTAGCCAGAATTTGACCAATTTCCGAAAAAAATTATCACAAGGTACAGGAGTAGGAGTGTCCATCCATCAAGAAATTGGAACAGTGTGGAAGGTAAAAATGGTGATGAAAGAAAAGTAATGTTAACAACTTTCAATATTGATTCACCTACCATTCAGTATTGATGACAACTAGGCTGAAAGTGTATTAGTTATATCACACAAATAAGCGACAGTACAATTAATATGCGAAACCATGACTAAAGTGGTTAAGCGGGCCGAAATATAAATCTGATTTGCTTAGTAATTTCACTAGCTACGGCGCCCTTCAGACCGAAATACAATAATGCTTACACATGACATGAAAAAGGCGCCTCTCACTGGTGGATTACTTTATTCTTTAGACATAAAAGGCATTTATTTTCTCAAAATTTATTCCTTTAGAATTCTTTTTGATGTCATTTCTAATAACTACTAGATACTACTACCGCTTCGGAAACAAATGGCGCTCTGAGAGAATAGAAGCGGCGCAAGAAACTCTCCCAGCATTCTTTTTTTGCGCTCTTTTCGATAAAAATATACAATATTGTACAGTCATTTATATCGCTATAAAATAATCACAATCTAATCCCAGGCTATCCGGTCATTTAAATTTTCAGCAGTAGGGTAATAGGATTTACGACAGAGCCATTTTTTTTATAAAACATTTAAATTTATTTATAGACAATGCCTGAACAGTGGCTGGGACTTTATTACAGAGGTGTATACATTTACCCTTAAAGCTATTATGTATCTTATGAAGCTTACTTACTTTACTTTAGGACCTAGGTTATAAAAAGCGCTTCACTGATGACATCACATCCGACATACTTACTTAGCACACATCGAAATATACTTACTTAAAAGTGGCCAAATCGATCGCCGTTGAATCGTGCGTGGACGTGTAGCTGCCGATCGTCTCCTCACTCTCCTCGGGCGCAACGAATGTGTATCCTGAAACGAAAAACCGCGATACAATCGTCGGCCGCACAGACATCACTCATCACATAAATATAGCCTTCTGAAATTGGTTTCAATGTTTAAATGGAATGGAGTTGAGCAACTACGTAAAATCGTAAAAGTATTTATCAATCTACTGAAGACAATGCACAATAAGATTGTTTGTTTTTATTGAATATTACAATTTACGTATTAGCTGAGCACGAGTGACTGTGTCAGACACAAATAGTTAAAATTTTACCTTAAATAGATTTTTTTATTAAATTTGTGTTGAATAATAAATATTAAATATACAAACATGCAATAAATACGCGCGAAATACAAAACATCGAAACGCAATGCTATTGGTTGAAGTTGGTTGGCGCGTTTGAATAGCCGAAATATCTTGCCGGGAACGAATATTAATTTTTAATTGAATAAGAATGGTTTTATCTATAATTTGACGTGTCTGATAATTTTTAGTATGTAAAAAATCAAATTTAATTATTTTTAAAATTCATGCATACACCATTTTGCATTCTTGTCAGTTACAGTACTAATTTGTGTTAGGGACAAGTGTGTTTTTTTTATTTAAGCAATCTATTAAAAACACTGTTATTTTAGGTTCTTTTAGTGTTGCAAGAATATAATCAGTGATTACTTGCCACCAGGTGAGGCGCGACGACATTTGTATACCTTATATTATACCATGAAAAATGAACATTTTCAAGCAGTAGGGATAATTTACAAGTATATTGTTAGAACATAATATTCAAATTCAAATATTCAAATAGTTTTATTTCTCAAAGTAGGATAACTGCATCACTATTTGAAGTCAAGAAAATATACAAATAATAGAATAATACAGTCCTACTGCTTATAAATTAAAATAGTATGCAGACCTTAAAATTATTTACATTGCTCTAATCGCATCCACTTTTATCTGTTATATAATCTTTAATTGTATAATAAGCACAAGTTAAGATACCATCCCCACCATCTGGATGTGTGGCGGTCCTCCACAGTGCGGTTTTCTAGGAGCTTTCTTCCACGTACTACAAAGCTGTGGAATGAGCTTCCTTGTGCGGTGTTTCCGGGACGATACGACATGGGTACCTTCAAAAAAAGCGCGTACACCTTCCTTAAAGTTGGTGTGGTGGTATTCCTCTGGTGTTGCAGGAGAATGTGGGCGGCGGTGATCACTTAACAAACAGGTGATCCGTACGCTCGTTTGTCCTCCTATTCCATAAAAAAAAAACTTTTTTTTTAAGTTTCTGTTTAACAAATATTTTAAACTTTTTTTTGTTTTGAATTGTAGTTTGCAAATTTCTTCAGGGATTTTATTATAAAAACGGACACATTGTCCCCTGAATGATTTGTCTATTTTCGTTAGCCTTGTGTGAATTAGAGCAAGTTTATGTTTATTTCTAGTGTTGCAGTTATGAATGTCACTGTTTTTTTAAAACGATCTATATTTTTATGTAATAAGATTATAGAATTTGCTATTAAAAATAATGACACGAGTACTGTAGTTTGTAAGTCGTACTGTCAGCATATTGTAACATCGTTTTGTTTACGATTTATTTACTTAACGCGAATATTAGCGTTTTATCTGGAACCAAAACTGGTGTAAGTAAAATCGGTAATAGTGAGTAAGCGAAAAATAAATAGAATAATATAAAATTATCTATAATCCCATTCTTAATCTGCGTGACTAATTAATGATAAATTTGTAACCAAAAGTTATGAACGATGCGGGTCTCGAACTTGCGACCTCTCGGATCCCGTCCGAGCGCTCTTCCAACTGAGCCAACCGTTCGACTTAAGTATGGTTCGTAAATTTTGGTATGTCTTGTTCAACTCTCAGGTTGTGGCTCCATCTATAGGATCTTCTTTACAGTTTATAACCTGCTCAACCCCTAAAATTCAATATTAGGAAATTGACTTGAGATATAGCTCTTTCAAATCTAAACAATTTGTTATTATTAACGTGATGAAGTGAGGGATACTTCTGGGATAGTTGAATTAAATTTGTCGAGAGGTCGCGGGTTAGAGTCCCGCATTGTTCATAGATTCTGGTTTTTACTTTACCCACTTTAAAAATAACAAATTGTTTAGTTCATGAAAAATTAATATAAATCTAATGACATACCAACAAAGGGTAGTTGTCCAGCGAAAGGCTGCCTAGTTCTGAAGGGCGCGGCCGAGGGTTTGGAGGGCTGCCGCGGCGGGGAGGAGAAGTAACGAGAGTCCTCCGGTCCGCGCACACTGGGCACCCATGGAGGCGCCTGCCAACAACATTATTATACTTATTAACATTGACATATAATATATTATGATAGTACAAGTACAGTTTCACTCTGCAAAATCAATTAAAGAAATAAGGACTCTTGCAGCCATACAATAAGGTGTAATTCAGATCTTCCAGCACTATTAACCTAAATTTTTATTTACTAAGAAATTGCCTCTCTTTCTATCGCGTGACTTTTACCTATTCTGACGACATAAGGGTTGTCTTCTTTACCAAAAACTGTACCTACCTAGTATAAGGTCATCTTTTAAAAATTGCTTAGTTTTTTCTATAATATTGACACACTTTTTACACAAATTATCTTGCCCCAAGTTAAGCATATACAGCCTGTGTTTTGGGTTACAAGACAATTATATATTTAATACAATAAACTTACTTAAACATACATATATTCATATAAACATACATAAATACCTTTAAACATCCATGACATATTCATCATATAAATGCTTGCACCTACCGGGATTCGAACCCGGGACCTCTAGCTTAGTAGGTAGTTAGTAGGATCACTAACCACTCGGCTATAAAGGTCGTCGTTTCGTTATCAAACCTACATTATTTGCATATAGTAATGTATGCGTTGGAAGACTACGACATAGAAATACCTACTTAGCATAGGAAATAAATAGCTACCTAGTAACCTAGCTATCATGAATGGTAATTTCATTATAACAATAATCACTGTTAATTAGATTGCAGGGTTAGGAAGCTTAAAATATTTAAATGTGGATCGCAATCACTTTTATCGTGCTTTGCTTTTTTTGTTTCTTCATTTTTAAAAGATCGGTCGAACCGGTAAAGTTCGTGAAAAAACTCATGCGTGCTTACGATTTCGATACCTACACGGGAAGTGAGACAGGCCTGGAGGTCTACTCGCAAAATCGACAACGATACATTCGGAACAATACGATAATACTCCGAATATATCGCAACTATCCTACTCTAACAAATGTTCGAATTCCTTATGGTTTATCGTTACCATAGACTAATATTTTCAGTTTTTTACGATGTTAGTGTGAACGAAATATGTTCAAATCTAAACATTATATGTGCTAAGTCGCTGTTAAGTCTCAAAAGTCAAAACATAGTTTAGGCGCTAAGGACCATGCCAGACTCTGAACCACCAATTTGGGTTCATTTACACTAATGTAAATGTTAAAAAAATATGTAATGAACATAATATGACCATTTAAAATTGAATAAATAATGTAAAACTTGCGGATAATAAAATGTAAAAGAAAAGTAACTCAACCCTCGTCGACTTCCAATTTCTCAGGCAGCCATTTGTATTATTTCTACGCATAAACGATCAACAAAATGACTTAAATGACTTAGTAGTAAAAAATCCTGTTGAATATTAAATCGCATATAATTATTTCAATATTGTTTATAAAGTAGGTATGTATATTGTATGGCAAATATATCTATACAACTTGAAACGATAATAGCATCGACAGCCTAGGTGTCGTTGAGATTATCGGAAAAGTGACGTTTGATTATTTGTGAAATTCGAATATTCGTCTATGACATTTTCAACTAAGAGTAGGGTTAGGACCGATAATATCGAATAATGTTTCGTTCGTCAATCATCATTTCGACATTGATTACGATGTAACTAAGAGTAGGATTCGACACGACTACTGCGACGATTTATCGAATATCGATTTTAGGAGTAGGCCCCCAGACATTGATCATAGTCTGAATAAAGATCTGGTTTGATTTGATAACCAAATATATGAACCTGATCTCGTATAGCTGCTCCATGTACATTGAGGTGGGCCAGCGCTGCGTGCTGGAGCGTGTCCAAGTAGTTAAACCTCCGCGCCGGCTGCACTCTTAGCAGGCCGTACACCAGGGACTGCCAGCTGTTGGATGGTCCGCTCGGAGGCTCATCGAACAAGGGCTCAGAATCTGAGTTGTTTTCATATCTGAACATAAGAATACCATGTTAAAAATACACATAATAAAAAAACACATGGGTGTACGGCACACACTTGTCAGCTGAAGACACCTGTATAAATACCATTGGACAGGCTGAACAGCAAACTTTTTGTGCCTATTTGAAGCGCCACTCACGAGCGTCCAGAGAACTAATTTTGACGTATAATACAAATGGCTGCAAAGGGAAATACAATACTCTGAAGTCTTTTTGCATTTTGAATTATTTTTTTTCGTTTTCCGTGTTATTTATATTTCAAGAATCAACGTAATAAAGTACACATTTCTTTTTTGTAAATTGTTTCACACCATCTATCGATATTTGCTGAGGTTGTCATCACTAGTTTTAGTACCGCAGACTCTCGCTACATGGCCAACAGCGCCAAAATACCGAATATCAAACAGGCTCAAAAGTACTTTGACAGATGATAAGAAACAAAAAAAGATCGATAAAAATATCTGTTGATAGATGCCATACCGATATCCCTACAGGAGTCTCGCACTAACCTGCGTGATTCAACGCCAGTAGGAAAGGTATTCTAGCTAGTAGGGGCCAAGCTCATGGAGTACTCTGGTATATATGTATCACTAAAAATGGAAATATGGTACACAAATTGGACACTTGGCATTGCGTAGTGACGTCGATTCATTAAGTGTCTTCTACCGCATCCAACACGGGGAATGTTCCGAAAAGCTGTTTGACCTGTTCCTGCCGCCGTATGACACGTCACAAATTAGGATATCACCCTCATAATCAGGTTTTCAAGGAACTTTCTCCTACCTACAACCAAGCTACGGAATGAGCTTTCTTGTGTGGTATTTCCAGGTCAATGCAACATGTGCGATTCCTCTGGTATTGCAAAATTCAGGCGACGGTGATCACATACCATCAGATACCCATGCGATCGTTAGTCCTCCAATATCTTCCAATACCAGAGAAGATTTTTGTTATTAAGTCTTTCATCAACATACAACTATATCAATATTGTATCAACTTGTTTAGGTTTACCAAAAACCATTTATCTAACTTCTTATTAAGTAAATTACTTACCTATGAATATTGCTGAGTACTTGTGCGACAGAATCTTCATCGGATGTTGAAAATGGCCTTGACAGTGTTACCAGCTCGTAGGCTACAACCCCAAGCGACCAATAATCACAGGCAGACTAAAAATAAAATATCAAATTTATTAATCTCCATTTAACATACTGGGTTTACAAACTTATGTTTCATTGGGGTAAGGGTGCACAGAAAAAGGAAACACACAAGGTGTCCAATTATAAATACATTGGGGGGAAAACAAGATGAAGAACATCATAAGAGGTTATTAAGAAACATTTGTACGCATTAATGAGCAATAAAGCGCTTATTTTAACTACTTTGGGTCATGCTTGTCATGCCAGTATCTACTATGGTAGTAGTCTAAACATTCCATAACCATTCACATTCTACTTTTACTATTCATGCTTAAAAAATTTTAGTTCTCTCTAATTATCATAGAAATCTGATATTGACTTACAGCAATTTGATTTATATTTGGGTATTGGTAGCGGCAAGGTTACAGCCTTCAAAACAACAATCATGAGGAAACCTTACACACACACGGGAAAATATTCTAATGTTGTGTGAGAAATTAACAACCAGCACTGGGCTTACAAGAGCTTAAGCTTAAAATTAAGTTGCAGTTCATGTAAGGTCTATGTGTAAGACTTTTTGTGCTCTGCGATTCAAGTAGGTGTACCCTTTACTCCCCGTGTGGAGGACCAACCCAATACCCCTTCCTGGGCCTCCTCAACTCAAGATGGCAGCGGGCGGCAGTCGCTCTTTTTTTTGCTCATTTGATCACGTCATCATGGTTTTTCTTGTTAAGTACATATTTAGTCTTTTTATTTTGTAGTTAAACTTCCATCTTATGATATAAAACCTTTGCACCAACTCTTTATCTTAGTAACTGTCTCTGTTGCTAACTTGTAAGTGCTACTAAAATATTAAGTAGTTTTCACTGAGATTGATGCTTAACTAGTGTGTTAAGTTATATGTTAAAGTGTACTTGTTTAGAACTGTTAATATTATCTGTGAATTAAAGTTATTTCTCTAAGACAAGTTTTTGCTGGGAGTGATATTTCTGCTTAAAATATAACATTAAATTATACACTAATTCAGGATTTTCAACTAAAGGATTTAGACATAATATTGAATTGATAAGGATATCATATCTATTTCCTGACTAGAAGGCGCTTGGAACTAAAATTGTTAGTTACATACATAATTCAAACAATTTATTATTATCTACTATGCAACTACTAACATAATGAAAGCATAATTGTAATATACTTACCACAATGATTTTTTGTATGATTCAATTAAATTAAGATGCTTTCATTACGTTCATGAAGAATAACAACACATTGAAATTGATCTATAGCTACTAAATAAATGGAGAGCCGGTTATTTCCTTCGGTTATACTGTGAAAACAGACTTATATTGATCGGAATACCGTAAGATTCTGCGTGTTTCGGAGGTTTTACTGCCTATATAATAAGTTGGCAACTACTTATTCGGAATCTATATTTTTTCGACTTAGAAATACCTATATATTTGTAATACAAATAATTCAGTCAATGATATTTCATTACATATGACAATTCATACAATTAACAGGCATTAGGTACAAAATTTATGTGGCAAAACAATGTTTGCCGGGTCAGCAATTGTAATAGATAAATATCATTGTAATTATATAAGGCACCTCACATCAATTAAAAGTCATGCGGTAGGGGCACAACCCAATGTAACTTACAATTGACTGTACTATGATGATAAATAAAAATACTAAATTATTATAGTCTATGGAATGATGTAAAGAAGGATGGAACGATGAAGAAAAGAAGAATAATTCATAGTCAAACAAAAGTGGCAGAGACACGAATAGCAATCACACAAGATTTACAGAGGGGAGAGTAGTTGGAAAAAGTAATCTATACTAATATATAAAGCTGCCGTGTTTGTTTGTTTGTTTGAACGCGCTAATCTCTTGTACTACTGGTCCGATTTGAATGATTCTTTCAGTGTTGGGTAGTCCATTTATCGAGGAAGGCTATAGGCTATGTTTTTTTTTCAAAATTAGGGATCCGTAATAAAATTGCTATTTTGTAACACAAGGTGTAAAATCGAAAACCTATTTTTGCGTGCGCTGCAAAAACTATTGACAATAGAACAAAATGATGTGCAGGCTATAATATAGGCAATATTTTATTACTTATAAAACTATCGCGTGAATTATACTTTATATGGCAAAACAACGTTTGCCGGGTCAGCTATTAGATAAATAAAAATAGAAAAAAACTGGCTTAAAGAGGAAAATATACCCCCAACACGGATTATATTACACTTATATGTGTCAGCAGGCAACAATAACCATTGGCAAGGCGCAACGGGGCAGTCATTGTTGTATGAGGCAAACATGGTGGCAACCTAACTCAGATTATTTTAGATTACTCGTAAATTGTTAACGTAATTATGGATGGCCCCTTACTGATAATGTAGTAGGCAGTAGACATTTCAATGTGTGACTATTCTGGTGTTAAAAGCATTATCAGCGAACCCACAAGCGCAGTAGTAATGTGGCAATACTGCAGACACACAGTGTGGGTGTGGTTGGCACATTCAGCCGCTGCCAGTAGCTCGGGCGCCACGTAGTCAGCTGTCCCTCCAATAACGCATCCACCTTCAGACAGCCGGGCACATGACCCGAAGTCCCCGAGCTTGATGTGCCCACATCTGTCAATAATTTTAAAGTGATAGAGATTGGTAGTGTTTTATTAATATTAAAGGTATTAGGTTTGCGACGTGTATTAAATCTTTATTAAGTTATTTTTTACTTTTCAGTTTTTGAAATCGGTTTTTTTTATTACCGTTTTGTGTGTGTAATGGGTTGTTCTGTAATTTACAGGACTTTTTTTTAGATTAAATCAGGTAAAACTATAAGATTTGGTTGCTTTTTATTATCATAAGTATAGGCCGACCGTTTATCTGAGTCCTCGCCTGCGGGGTACAGGGGCGCGGGGGTATGACGACAAAGGGGACTGAGACAGGTGCGGGCGGCGGGGGAATTTTTGTAATCGCTCATTTCACTAAGCGCCCCCGCCGCCCGCACCTGTCTCAGTCCCCTTTGTCGTCATACCCCCGCGCCCCTGCACCCTGCAGGCGAGGACTCAGATAAACGGTCGGCCTATATATTGAATAGTATTTTAAGTATGGGTATGCCTACGAAAGGTGCCGCGCGCCTTAAACAATATAGATCTCAAGAAACGGGAACGAAATAAAGGAATCGACTCCGGCTTTTCCAAACTCTATTTCACATTCTTGTGAGACACTGAAATCTCGTGAAGAATGTTTGTTAGCTATGACTGACAGGTACCAAACCTAAGGCCCAACTATCGCGACACAGGTTAATTGTTTTAATATACAATCAACTTAAATGAAAACTCCTAAAAAAAATCCGTACACAATCTATAATTACAAAATCCAGTAAAAAAAAAAACAATCATAAAAATGTTCATAAAAAAGCTACTGGCCCAAAGTATGTCAAAATTTTATGAGACCAAAAGGCATACATTCTGCATCAAACTAAAGAAGAATCGTACCGAAATCCGTTCATAAATCTCAGCGTAATTGGTGTACATACATATAAAAAAATACCAATCGAATTGAAGGACCTCCTCCATTTTGAAGTCTGTTAAAAACACATTAATGTTTGTAGCCAAATTACTCTAAAACATTTAAATTATAGGGCTTACAGCGAAATTTTTTAATATTTCTTCACACATTTTCACAATTATTGGAATATAATAGCATAAATGAGGAAGAATCAAAATTAAAAAAAATATTATCAATTTAATTATAAAAACTTACCTATCTATCAGGATATTTGACGGCTTAACATCACGATGAACGAAACCCATGCCATGCAGAGCTTTGAGTGCATGAGCCACTTCGGCAACATAGAAACCTGCATCTCTTTCCGATAGTGGTTGACTGCATCTAGCCAAAAATCCTTCCAAGTCACCACCAATGCACAGCTCCATAACAAGGAAAAGATTACTATTATCCTACAAAATAAAATACATAACTAATATGAACAAAATATATGAAAACACTGTATCAAAACTATTTAAAATTAACTATTTAACCCTTCGTGAATCGATCCCTCTTCCGAACTTCAAATCAGTTGACCAAGCGATTTTCGCGCGACAATTTTACGCGAGCTACAGTGTATCTATGAGTATTATTTTACATATAGCAAAAGAATGCTCATAGTTATACTTTAGAATAAATGAGTATTTCCAATGAAAAAAATTGGTGTTATTTATTAGTGTTTATGATTTTCTAATCATCTTAATATGTTCTTTCTAATACAAAAGTAAAATATACAAGCTTTCATAGTAATAATTTGAGCTATTCATTCCAAAAGACTAAGAAGAATCCCTTGACCTTGATCCACCTTGAAGTGCGAGATTGCGTGTTTATGTTTTAAAATGTAACTATGGTATATTTGGACAAGGTAACTATTGAAATATTTTTGCGATAGTTTTTCAAGTTAAGTAAAAATATTGTGTGTTGAATATTCCAAAATAAATAAATAATAAAAAACAGACAAAGTATATGAGGCATACTTCACTATCATGTCAGCAGCCGATAAAAACTGAAGTCCCCACACCCATTTTCTGTTAACTTTAGTATGCCAACTCCCATTGTCTTTGTTTTAATTTGTAGAGAATTTAACGGACTTTTATCCTTTATAACTTTATAGTAAAAAAGCAATTTCTAATAACAAAATATGGCGAGAAATTGTATGAGGTTGTGTGGTTTTTGTCTTTGTTTCATATGGAATTGTGGTCTACTATGATGATTGTGCCATATAGCCCCACAGTAAATGGTTAATACTTTATTAAAATTATATTGTTTAAAAATAAACCGGTGGTAACAAGTGAGACTCAAACTCACCCACCAATTATTATTATTTATAATAGACTAAGCAGCTTTCGCTGATGCATCTATGTCATTTGCCATATCTATTCAAATATTTGTCCAGTCTATTTTTAAACAGATTAACAGATTTTGATTTAAGCACATCCTTGGGCAATCTATTCCATATAGAACAACTCTTTTGGTCAGGAAGTGTTTTAATGGATTTGATAATGCTAATTGATATTCTAGCTTCATATCATGTCCCCTTAGTCTAGGATTGCTCTTCCTTGGAAACATGCTCTCAAAATTTGGGACATTATAATAATTTTTTAGTATTTTGTATGTTTCAATTAGATCGCCTGTTTCTCACCTGCTTTTGAGGGTGCTGAGTCCAAGCTTTGTAAGTCTTTGTTCATATGTAAGATTTTTCAGTTCCCTAGGCAACTTAGTGGCTCGCCTCTGTACCCTTTCCAACAATTCTAAACTTTGATTGTTCAACAGTTTTCAGATTTGTGTATATGGAACTATACTTGTATTATAAGATGGTATTACTTTATAGTTCTAGGTCAACAAAAAAAACCCTATGTATATCAATTCACTTGAGTGTTGATAAAAAATTTTTGCTGCAAAAATGGTTGTATAATTTTTACATTAAATTTTAACTCGAAACCTCCATGTGTTGCCGAATGTCTTGTCAGACAGTCAGACAGATGGACAACGAAGTGATCCTAATAAGTGTTCCGTTTTTTCCGTTTGAAGTATGAAACCCTAAAAAAATGTATATGATAATACCTGAAATGCATATTGCAGTTTGGGTATCCACTGTCCTGAAGATGTAGCTAGGATGTCTCTTTCATCAGATGAGCCAGTAACTCTCTTACGGGCTTGTTCTTTACGAATACTTTTTAAAGCATACACATCCCCTGTATGTTTTTCACGAACCATCTGTGATGTGAAATTATAAAAATAAATATTTCATGTGTGGTAGAATTTCTTAAAGTTGAAAAACTTGCAATGACCCTCTATTAGTTGAACACATCAGCAATTGACATTAAAACACTGTTATTAGTTGGGCAAAAATGTTGATGACCTAAACCATAGGTTCTCAACATAGGCGATAACGCACCCTGTGGGCGTTTGAGACATTTGGGGGGGCAGTAGAAGATCCAGAGAAAATTAGGGGGCATTGAGATGGCGCAGATGGGGCGTGGATAGATTAAAAAATATAGTCTAAAATGGCAAAAAATACACGAAAATACTCTAGAAAAAAACATATTCTCAAACTGGGCGGTGAGCAAAATAAGGTTGAGATACTATGACCTAAACAATGGGTATTAAAATTTATCAGATTTATTGTTTCCCCTTTCCTATTCCATACCAGCAATGCACCCATGTGTGTTTTATTTATTTTTCTGCAATGCACCTCTTCACATTTCTTTTTAATATTGGTTCATTTTTTGACAGTGTGTTGCATTAAGTGTTAGCGTTTCTTAATTCAACTCAATTTAGATTACATTCTCATATAATATTGAAACAAGTTTTTTTTTCTAGTAACAAATTATTAAAAATGGAACCACTATATTTTAAGCTACACACTTTGATGATTGTAATGCTTTTTAGGCAGTTGAATACTACACTTACATGAACTTCACCAAAATGCCCTCTTCCAATGGTTTGCAGCACTTCAAAATCTGACAAAGAAACACGAGCACTTCTTAATTCTGCAAGTGCACTACGATCTGAAAGTAAAATAAATTAAATAAATATAGCCTATATTATTTTTAATTAATTTTTTGATTAAACAACTAGAATATTTATAGGAACACCTTATGTTTAATATTTGTTTAACAATTTATTTATTATAATATGCTATAGCATATTTTTTTGTTAAATAATGGAGATTTAAGATAACTTGTAATGTTCATTCATATTGTTTTTACACCAGTTTCCACTGTCCAAAAGGAAAGAATGGTATCAGAATAATATTGTTATGATATTTAAGTCTCTCAGTAATAAAATAATAAAGACACTTGGTGAACTTTTGAGTAAAAACTATGTCTAAAAATCTTAAACAGAGTGAGAAATAATCTCACTAAAAACATACATTTATCAACGAATATCTTAACAAGCTCGTCTGTTTTCTTAACAGGATCATCATTGCATTCATCATATAACACTGTAAGCGCATCTAAAAGAGTCTCCCTATCTAATTTCTTAGAGATTTTATTAGTTCCAGCGGTCAATTTCCCTGTTATTTGTCGATTTAGACGTGTAACCCGCACTGCAATAGCATCCTTTGATGGTTCCATATTTGATGAGATGTTTCAGGTTTCTAGCAACAGTCTCCCATAGGGTGATTTTAAATTCCTAAAGTAATATAAATTCACACAAAATCATTTTATTTCACTTGTCGTAACAAATAACTATTACTATACAGACTATTGTTCAATTCTGAACGTTTCGTTTCCCTTTGTTCGTTACTATTTGAAAATTGAAATGTGTGTTATAAATACAAATATTATGTCAACTCTATTGACAATTCCACAACTTAGACAGCTTAGAATGTCATTCTTAGACTATGGATCCTAACTCTATGTCATTTTGGCAGCTTTTTTAGACGGATAATCGACTATAATTTTTTTTATAAAGATTTTATGGCCTGGTAACTGTTGTTGACCACACGATAGTCCGTTGCTTGGACAATTACTAGCCTTTCCTCATCGGACGTGCCCGCGGGCACTGGTAATTCAAAAAACAATGAAAGTGGCTGTGCCCCGAGGCACTCTTTTACCTCACCCAGTTTTCACCCTTATTAGGTGTACAAGATGGTTCATTTGCCTACGCAGTTATGAATGAGTGAAGTCCCATACACATTTCGATCCGTTACGATTCAAGGCCACCAATATTCGACGTCATAGCTTTACGGACATAGCTCTTTTGTGTTCACTTGTTCCCGGGCGGCGCAGCGAGCGGATCAAGACTTTGCACGAAGATTGTTCTTTGTGGAGATTTTAGCTTTATTTTATAATGAACATATAATGTTCATTACAAAAACATAAAAGGAAATAAATAAAACAAGTAATTAACAATAATAACAATATTTATTTTAAAAAGTACCTATTTTTACACTTATTTTCGAATGAAAAGTCTGTGTGAAATAAAAAAGAAAGACAATATGAATAATTTATAGATGGTCTTATAGCTTGTTTCAATAGCTTAAAGTGACAGTCACTCAAATCACCCTAGTTATAAGCATTTTATAACTACACGTAAAATAATACAAACGGGGAAAACGCTGCGCCAGCGCCGAACGCTTCCGATCTAAGGTGTACATCGAGCGGCGGAGCGCGCCGATCCGGAAAGGCTAGTACTCGTCTGTGGCTTGGGTAATTATTACAATGAATTCAATTTCACTTGAAAATATCATAAAAGTAATAACAATTCACTATGAATATGGTGGATCCACGGTGGATCTGTAAAAGTTAATTTAGAAAAATTCGGGATATTGTCGGTTAAAATAATTGACTGCTATTAAGAGTTTGATGGTGAAGCGCCAACACCAAAGCGTGTTTGACCGATGATAATCCGAATTTCTCAATATTCCTCTCAACGATAGAGATTATCCGCAACAAAATTTCCTAATCGCTTCCTACCCGAACTTTCCAACTAAAATATTTATAAAAAAATAGATAGCTGTACATTTAAGGAAATGTTTCATTCATTATTGCAAAACCGTAATCTTTCTAATGTAATAATAATTTGAACTATTATCATCTTAATTCTTAATTTTATTCCGATTAACAAAAAAATATTACATATTGGAAGACCCTTTATTTAAGTACTGTTCAATTGAAATACTTTTAGCCTACTCTATATCACTAGGAGTGCTCAGAGGAGCCTTTCGGGCTTACACCAGCAGCCGAATTTCACAACCAGACATTGTGTCTAATTACGAACTTTCGGCCGCGTCATTTTGAAGTCTGGAATTCTACAACCGCGCGTTTCGAGAGAATCTTTTAGCCTCACACAGCCCTATATATTATTATACTCTTTGCACAGCCACTTCGCGGAACATTCCCATCATGTGATCTTGTTGCCCTTTTGCCACCTCTTATATAAAAAAAATATATTTATGGAATACCCTCGACATGTCAAATTTAGATGCGAATGTTTATATAAACGGAGAGGTGGTAAAACCAGTGGAATCTGCTATGTTTCTAGGCATTACTCTTGTAAGATGGCGAATAGGCTTACTTTGAGATTTCACTCGAGTAAACTGAAAAGGACTGAAAGGACAGATGACAGATACAAACGTCAATAGGATTTGTCACCTGTCATTACTCAATAGACTTTTTGATTCAATATTGATTCGCAAATCTTGTTAATTCAATGAATTAATTAATAATTTCTCGTTAATTCAACCCGAAATGCCTTTAAACCCCTGGTTCTCAAAATCTAGGTTTCCAAATAACGATAACTTGCACACCAGTATTTTCAGCCAAACTTAGAATTAGAGAACATTCTCTGTGTGGCTGTAGATAAGATGAGGGAAAGGGATGGGTGGTAGCTTTTGACTTTCAATAAGTGATGTCACATCCTACTTTGAATAAAAATATTTGAATTTGAAATGTAGACCATTTGTTCTTCTTTATTGAAGTCTTCTTAGTTCTTTGTACAATTAATAAAGTTGAACTTAAAATATGTCGGATCTGTAAATAGACTAGAAAAACCCAGAGAAAGAAGGATCCTAGTCAAGAGTCCATAAGCATGAGATGAACAGGTGGAGGCCCGCTAGGAGATCAGGCCTCTTCAGTGTTAAGTGTCTTAATGTGGACAAAATTGGTCCATTTATAAATGACTACATTTTAGTGGTTATAGTTCTTCGGAAATACAATCTCTCACGGGTATATGTAATTATCAAACTCTTCTTCATTATTATAATCCATTATTAAAAGCAGTAAAATACGAGAAATCACTGGAAAGTGGTAATCATCAGTAAAAAAGGCGGGAGGTTTTGAAAATTGCTAGGGAAGTTTAGGTATTGTACCTGTCAGCATATCCATTCTATGGCGACCCTAAATGGGGGCTATAGAACGGACATAGTAAAACAACGTTTATACAACATAAATAGTCTATATTATCTCTTGACCAAATTCTTACATACAATAGGAACAATACAATTTACTAAATAATGTTCTACATTCTGGAATCTTTCAGCAATGGCCTCTAAACTCTTCAATAATTCTTCTCCAGCGGCTCCAGTCCAATCTGAGCACCTGGGTTTAAGGATTTCGTGTTCGCGTTTCTGTTGTGGCAGACTAATGCAGTACTTCATCTGAAACAAATAATCCATAATACATATTAATGTCATATTTTTTGGGGTGATATCATGGAAAAATTACAACAGGTTTCAGAATATCAGTTGCATCGCCAATTCTTCGGCCATTGTCGACTGTAGTCGGTAATGCTATCTCCTTTTTTAGAGCATTGTCTTCTTTCCGCGAATTGTTCCTTGGTGTATGCATTGGCTGCTTCAAGAGCTGACCCCCCCCCCCCTGGGCCTCAGAGCCGTGATATTAACAAGTGAAGCACCTTTAAGCTAGTTTGTGTGCAGTTACGGGGGATACCAGATAACACAAAATATATCCCGATATTAGTCATAGTAGCATAGTCACATAACTCTTAACTCCGATTTTTTTACATCTGATAGTCAGATTGTTTCCTAAAATAAAAATAAATGTCGCAGGCATAGTATGAGTGAATAAATAAATTACATAAAAAAACAGTAACACATTGAAAGTAAGGAAGGGGGTTTGATTCCTGTGCCCATGTCTTGTATGCAGTATCTTTGTTCAAACTGACATAAAAATGACGTACTAACATTTCTAATTTTTACACGAAATTCATTTTTAAATTCGTTTGTTTGCCACTGACGTGGTATCAAATAAGTACATTTCTAGTGAACAAATAACAACGTGCTTTATAGTGATTTGGTAGCTAAGTAAATACACAAGTGATGGAAATTTTAACAGAGTACTGGATCCCCGACAGTTCGATTAGCTCTGAGTTGCACGCAATTTAATGTTTAGAACTGATACTTGGATGCACCAGACAAAAGATGAGAACGATGCTCATTTAAAGTAGAGTTCCATACTACTTTAAAATGATGGTAAAAACAGACCTGTTACCATAAATCATTTCATCTTCAAACAGATAATGATATATCTACTTAGAACACCAATAAATGGATTACCCATTTTTTCGGGTAAAGTTCCCGTTTATTTTCCGGTCACACTAGATGTTACTATCACGCGTAGCGAAGGTTTTGTGTTCCAAACATAAAATTAATTTGAATTATGAAAAGAGCAAAACTAGTGTGATAAAGCAGCATTTTAAAAATATTTTAGTGCGAGGGAAACTAATCCGTCACAGACGATGGCAAATGTCAATTGTCATAATGGCGGCTGATCGCCTTATAGTAGTGTAAATGTGTGCGTAGGGCTATGTATTTACTCGTTAACTAGCTTGTTTTGACTTTTGATGCTTCACTTTAGTGTAGGTGACACGGAGTCCTTATTTTTTTACTCGTCCGTGCTATAATATGGGGTACCCGAAATACTGTTTGACATGCACTATGCGTAGCGTGAAGTACCTCGCAAGCTACTTTACCTATGTGCTTGGCGCAGTGCTTCCGATATTAATACCATCTTTGTGCTGCAGAAGAGGGCTTATCACTCTATTTATAACATAGGTCCTAAAGTATCATTAAGAGAAAAACTTAAGGAAATAAACATTTTGATTGTTGCATCTCTATATAGTTGATATTGTTCTTTAGGTTCTTAAGCACATTAAGGAATTTGATAGAAACTGCGATTATAATGTTAACACGAGAAATAAACATAAGCTTGTTATGCCTACTACTCGGTTAAGTCGTGTTAGTAAGCGTTTTATCGGGCTATGTATATGTGTCCCAACGTGATCCCAGAAAATGTACCAAATAAATGTGTTACGAATTTTTAAAGAATTGTTAAAAAACGTTTGTGTGGTAAAGGTTAACATAAATGATTTTCTTAATTATACCACAGACTGGAGAGAACACCCTCAGGCTATTAAAATATGGATGTTTATTTTGAAAAAAAAAGTGTGTGCGTGTAATCTTTACGCGCGATTGAAGTAAAACTTAATTATAATTAACTTTAGGAATAATTAACAGAGATATATATATATATATATATACCTTTTTTACTTATCTGAAAGCTCATAGACAAAATATGTTATTTTCAATTTCTTATGTTTTTAAAGTGATAACCCTCACTTCTAGGATTAATTGCTAACTAACCGAGCTAACCGTTCGTGTGACGTATCGTCATAAAATCTAGTATGCTTTGTTCTTTGTCCTATTCTAGGACATCCAGTATGTAGCAAATATTCTTAAAAGAAAATTTTATCAAAACAACAACCGACTTTAAAAACACTATTTCAAAACAATAGATATATATAATATACACTAAAAGGTATAAAAATAATTGCGTATTCTTATACAATCTAATTAATTAATATAATTCTAGTTACGATTATTGTCATTTTTGGAATCGGTGTCCTTCCGCCGCGACTCGCTCTCGCCTCCTCACAACTCAAGCACATCTCACCTATAACTATGTATGTAGTTACAATAATCGTAACAAGAATAAGATTAATCAATTAGATTGTATAGAAATACGCAATTATTTTTATACTTTTTTGTGCATATTATATATTCTATTGTTTTGAAATAATGTTTTTAAAGTCGGTTGTTTTTTTGTTATTTTATGTATTTTAGTGGATTTGAAGTACACTAACTAGCAATTGGCTAAATATGTGTAGATATACTACATTTTTCAATGCAGCAGTGAACGTAAGCGCTTCGCAATTTGATTACAGACACTAAGAAATTCTGCCACAGATCATCTGTAAGTCGTTAAGGAGTCCTATTGATCATCATATTCGACTACGACACTTACTTGGCTATAACTATGTTAGTAGATGACTTAAATATCCGGACACCATAAAAAAGATTCAGCCGAGTATCCAAGAGTGCTTTACAGGCTCTTTTGCGATTTCCCTTCAAATCAAAATAATTTTTTCCTATTATAGCAGACATTAGAAGTAAACTTTACGAGTGTTCAACAAAAGGTCTTTCAGTCACTTTTGTCTGGATACCTAGCCACTGTGGCATAATAGGCAACGAAACAGCCGACACACTTGCAAATGAAGCTGTGGTGTGTGGTGACGAGTTCCTCTTTAAAATATATACTCAGGATTTGGCTGTTCTTTCTGATCTTTGTCTTAGGGACTCCTGGGGTAAAGTCTAGGCAGAAAGCAGCCAATTTAAAGGCAAAAATTATTGCGAAATTCAACAAATAATTCCTAACAAGTCATGGTTCTCTGTCATTAAACTTGATAAAATCATTACCACCATATTGATAAGAATGTGTCTTGGACACACCACTTGTCCGGCCCACCTTGCAAGGTTTCATATTATAGATAGTCCACAATGTGAATGCGGACATGACTTTGGGGATCTGGATCACTTATTCTTTTCCTGTCCTAAATATGACCGAACTTCCTTTTTAGATAGTTTGATATCCATCTGTGTCCCTTTCCCCACTTCTATAAAACCCCTCCTGAGTTCTGTTGATCCCATATTGTATAGTATACTTTCTAGATATATTTATAGCAATAATATTAAATTGTAAATAATGTATAGTAGCTAATATATTTTATGTGAAAATAATAGTTTTCATCTACTTTTTTGTATATTATTTACCTACATTTATCTTAACCATGACAAATATCAAAATTCTCGTGTTCTACATTTTTGTAACGTGATTCGTTTCCCCACCTTAAAATAAATAAAAACACTTTGAAGTAGAACATACAAGAAAACTTCCAATGTGAACCGATGAAAGAAAACTTGAAGCTGGCGGATGCATGGAATGTGCGAGCCAAAGTCTCCAAAAAGGAGTGAAATTAAAAAAAAAAGGTCAGACAGGACTTTTTTTTTCTTTGGAACTGCACAGTATGCGCATTCAGCCATTAAAAACGGGGAAACGAGTTACAAAAGGAAAGAAAAAGATAAACTCGGAATATAGAGAATTATGTACATATCATCAGATTAGTACAAATTACAAAATAAAATAAATAGGTATATAAGAGATTTAAGATATGTAGGTATATAACAGATTTAAGAAGTAAAATCTAACTTAACTCTAAAGTCTAATATCTCGGTGTCTAATTGTAAACTAATTACTAAAGGAAACACAAAAAACTAAAGTAAGTACATGAGATAAAATAATTACAATTTAAGATCATTTACAGATATGAAAGTTGCCAATGCTTTGTAAACATTTATATCTTTTCCATGTAGTAAATATTGTATAGATACCGGAAATGGAATGCGGTTAAAAGGGTTTCATACAAAGCAGATCGATTGTTTAAAGGACAGTCGAAGAAGAAGTGATTTAGCTGGATCGAAACCACAATCACACGCCGCCGAATCCATGATTCGGAACCTGGCAAGGTGTACTGGACTCTGAGGGCTTGAGGCAAATTATTTCGAATGAGTGGTAGATTTTAAGTTCAATAAGTGATTTTAAATCTTGTTTTGAACTTTGATTAAAAATTTCAATCAATATATTCCTAGTCTCTTAGCGTTTGATGTCCTTTTTCAGAAAATATAAAAACTATGAAAACACACTGGGCTGGAGAACTAAGTATTACCATATAACACTGCAATAATTGTTAAGTACTCAAAATATACTTACTTGCTCAATAGAAATGTCTAGAAAAAGAGTTTAATATTGTACATAAAAACTGCGTGTAGTCGGTAATCTTCTTTAAATAAATAAACGTTTATTTTAGTCATTTCCATCCATAATTTTTTATTTTTATTAGTAAAATATTTTTCTTAATTACTGAGTTAGTACCTATATCGCAGATGTATATGCGGAAGCTTATATCCATCTGCGAAATATATGCGAGGGTGCATGGCCTAAAATATAACTCTATAAGTAGTGAAATACTTCTTTTTAGGGCACCAAAACATGTGCCACGTGTGTCTCGACGGTGTACCTTTCAATGTCGTAAAGATTTAGGTACCTGGGTCATACAGTAACGAGTGACTTATGGGGTGATATGGAGCGAGAATGCATGGCGTTGGCCTGGCCCTTATGACCTTTACACGGGAGGTGTGTGGGTGAAGAATACAAGCAGGGCCTACAACGCCTCCTGTGTTCAGTATAACAACGCTATTATGATGCTGAGGCCATCTTGGTTGTACGCTACGCTGTAGTGTTTCTAAATGTTGGCAGACGACTTTTTTGCCATAATGCGGAAAAAAGCAGCATCTCTGCTGCAGCGCTTACGTTCCAGCGACAACAGCATCCTAAAGATGATTGCAGCCAGGCCTGACTGCTCTATGCAGCGTCACTGGGAGGAGGCAGACATAGGCCGGATTAGATAATAATATAATCATAGTTACTGATAATACTAACGTATTAACGTAACGTAGAATTTACTAACAACCTCTGGATGTCTTACGTCTGAAATAAACGTTTATTTATTTATTAAGTCAACAGTGCGTGAGAACCGTCAGCGTCATCGATGATTTAATTCAAATTGACGTCACCAGTGGCGGGTAATATATCGAGAGTAGTTAAAAAGGCCTACAACTTCGTCCGCGTTAAATGCGTATCGTGTTCCCTCGGGAACTCTTAGCGTTTTTTGTGTATGCGCAAATAGTCATGATGATCGGTTGAGTACTGAATACTTTAGGTGTGAATACGTAACAAACTTATATTCTATTTATAATATTTGTAAGGATGTTTACAATAGTTCGAGTGACGAATATTAGCGGTACTGTGGTAATTGTCTTGTACACCTTAAAAGTACATAGTAACATAATTCGTGTTTACCTACAACGTAATGAATCTAATATTGTATTGACACAAAAAGGTAGCTTGTGACATTATTGTAATCGTTGAATCTATAATGTTCAGATAGCCACAGGATAGTTAGTCCTATGTACTGTGTACAATATACTATTGAACCGTATGGTGTTTCAGGACCTGCGTAGTCCCAACCTAGGGGTTGGCTTTTAGCCGAAACAATCTTATGTGTCAGATACAAGAGGTTGTTGGCACTGATGATAGCTTACCATAAGTTGATCCAATTTCACATTTATCTATAAAAAGCGGTCTAGTGAGAGTGGAATCGCTAACGAAGCGTTCCTTCCGTACAAATTACAATCAACACAACAGGCAACACAAATTTATAACCGTCTCACATGTAGACTTCGAGTTCGGAGTCCTAAAACCAGAGAACTTTGTTTTTCTTAATTGGAGATGTCGTAGATTGGATTCGGTAATGACATGTGTGAGTGAAGCCGCAACCAATGCTTATGTTCTTCAATAATCTACAAATACCTACAATTTCCTGTAGGTGTATCAAAATAGAAGTCCCATTTCAAAGAATGTGCACATAGAAGTTGCGTAATGTAAATAAGAGCACAATAGGAACGACTGGATCACTTGGCGTCGCTTCATTGTGTGTCTTCTACCGCATTTATCACGGGGAGTGTTCCGAAGAGCTGTTTCATCTGATTCCTGCCGCCGAATTCCACCTTCGCACGACACGCCACAAGTTAGGATATCATCCCCACTATCTGGATGTGTGGCGGTCCTCCACAGTGCGGTTTTCAAGGCGCTTTCTTTCACGTACTACAAAGCTGTGGAATGAACTTCTTTGTGCGGTGTTTCCGGGACGATACGACATGGATACCTTCAAAAAAAGCGCGTACACCTTTCTTAAAGGCCGGCAACGTTCCTGTGATTCCTCTGGTGTTGCAAGAGAACGTGGGCGGCGGTGATTACTTAACACCAGGTGACCCGTACGCTCGTTTGTCCTCCATTCACATGGAGTCTTCATTATTGATCATTTTTAATTATACTTTTAATGCATTTTTAATTCTTAGTATAAAGAAGTAAGAACACTTTTTAATTACTAATGTAATTAACTAACCAGTTAATTATACATTGTTATTCGAACTTTTCATATTTACAAATTATTTCCTACTCATTACTTACTAATAGTATATAAACATGTTTCTAGATTTTTTAAACAATAATGTGTTACTATCGGCACTTACTGGTATTTAAGTGACAACAATCTAATAGACTCATCTAAGCACAGTCCACACGAATAATACGAATAATAATGACGACCTGAATAGCCGAGTGGTTAGCGATCCTAGCTACTAAGCTACAGGTCCCGGGTTCGAATACCGGTAGGTGCAAGCATTTATATGATGAATATGTATGTTTTTTTCCGAGTCATGGATGTTAAAATGTATTTATGTATGTTTATATGAATTTATGTATGTTTAAGTAAGTATATTGTATTAAATATATCATTGTCTTGTAACCCATAGCACAGGCTATATATGCTTAACTTGGGGCAAGATAATTTGTGTAAAAAGTGTGTCAATATTATTATTAATAGCACAGAGTACATATTATATCTCTAATACAAACAAGTTACGCCGGGCTTTCATCCACGAATACATTGACACAAACAAGATTTTTGATTAGTAATGTTAATTATAATAATTCTTATCTTATATTCAAATTCAAATTAAATTCAAATATTTTTATTCAAAATAGGATGTGAAATCACTTATTGATAGTCAAAAAACTACCACAACAACTCTTTTGAATTACTACTATTACTACTAACAATTCTTTTGAATAACGTAATACTTTTGCTTTGAACATTTTCTGGGATCCTGTTGTAAAAGCATATACATCGCCCCACAAAAGACTTGCTAACTCGACTAAGTCGAGTAGTAGGCATTATAAGCTTATGTCTGTTCCTGGTGTTAACATTATGGTTATGACAGTTTCTGGCAAATTGACTTATGTGCCTATAAACATTCATTACATTATCAAGAATATATTGAGAAGCAACAGTCAAGATGTTAATTTCTTTGAATTTTCCATACCACATTTGATTCCATAGGGCCTAGGTTATAAATAGCACGAACAGCCCTCTCCTGCAGCACAAATATTGTATTAATGTCGGCAGAGCTGCCCCATAGCAATATACCATAGGCAATAATACTATGGAAGTAACTAAAGTATACAAGTCGCGGCGTATCTATGTCAGTTAATTGTCTAATATTTTTAACCGCATATGCCGTAGAACTAAGTCTGTTCGCCAATCCTTCAATATATCCCCATTGCAATTTTTAATCCAGAGTAATGCCAAGAAATATAATATAATACCTTATAATAACGTCTATGCCATCTAGCGTAATGTAAAAAACAACAATGCAATTGTAAACCTATGCGTGGAAATTACACTCCCTGGAATAGGCATTTGTTATGTCTACAAGGTTGTTGTTAGGTTAGGCCTTTTAGGTTTTAGAACTAGCATGGTTCCTTCATTAAAAATTTCAAGGTTCTCTTTTTGGAAAGAAACGATAGAGCATGATTAAAAAGGTTCAATTGGTATTATGTGATCATTTTATAATCATATTCTCTTTTAGCACTAGAGGAATCACAAGAGCATTGGAGACTATATACTTAACATAACCGAATCTAACTCAAGAGACATTGGAACGGTGAGGTGAGAGACATTGGTGAGTTAACGGTTGAATTACGAATTGCAGCATCGCGACCGACGCAGCAGCTTCGAGGTACTTGTGTTCTGAATGTAAATTAACACACTAGGAGATCCGGCAAAATATGTAACGCGAACGTTGCTTAGTTAAAATTCTTAGCAAAAATAAAATATAACGGACTACGAGGGTGAACAAATGTTCTGACTGGAAAATATAATTATTCGTCGGCTAATAATTAATCTAAAGCAAAGGGACATACAAAAGCACACACGCTCACAAGCGTTTCAACAATATCGGCTTAGTCGTTAAGGAGATAATGTCACTTATCTTTTTCTATCTCTAACTAACGTAGATATAGGAAAACGATGTATAAGTATACACATTCACGAGCATGACGCATCAGCCATCGTTTCCTTCTTGTATGTATGCATTTTGGACTTGGTCGTTATAAATTTTTACCACTAGTAGCTGCACTAGCAGGTGGGCTTTATTTAATTAAAAAAATTAAAGAACTCTCAGTAAACATCGTACTAGTTACAACACTAAGGCGTTTAATTGTTTCCTTCTGCTGAATTCATATTATTCCGCACGAACCAGCACTATTTCAGTTTCCGGTAGGGAAATTACTGATAATTACACTAATGCTGGTCAGCCACTGAATTGCAGTAGCAGGTGGACTCAGTTACCATCAGGTGAACATCTCGCTTGTTTGTCACTTTTTAACACAAAAAATCCCCTGAAACTGATGGCGTGTTTCGATTTCCGCTACAGAAATTTCCAATGATTTCATCTGTTCGTCTATCCCCTCTTTATTGCTGCGTTCTCAAAGAAGGTTGGCAGAATTTTTAAAGGCTAATATATTTATTAGGAATTTTCAAAAGCATAGAAATTACGAAAACCTGGAGATGTGAGATGTACTTGTTGACATTCCTCGTCTGAATCCATATGGCACGGCACGGTCATCACGTTGGACTGGAATAATTTGAGCTCTTGGTCTCTTCGTATCGGGATCCGTGTTTGCTTTATGTTATTCAGTTTTCAGATAGTCCGGTGTACAAGAACTTATCACTCCTATTCCAAAATTTCGGATCCGTAAACCTTCTTAAACTTTATGTCCTCCCGGTACAATATACCTTGAAAGATTTTCGTTTATGACAATTAGGGATGAGACGAGAGCAGGACGTTCAGCTGATGGTAGTTGATACGCCACGCCATTACAATGTAGTGCCGCTCAGGATTCTAGAAAATTTGAATCGGCACGTAAAGAAATAAGAAAGCTATAAGAAGTTTTAAAATAGCTTCTCTGGCTCCCTTTTTTACCCCTTCGCGTACACACAAACATAAAATTGCACTCTTTCTTAATTATATTGACATAGAGTACAGATTTGTAGTGCTTACTCAGTGATTTTATGTCGCGGTTGTTTTATAAAAGTAAGATATTTGCTATTCGCAAGCAGTTTGATTCGCACTGACCTCGAGTGAAGTACGTTATAGTTAACTATTTATTAACTCCCGTGTTAAGTGCCATGGCGTATCTTGAAGGAGCCTCTCTTAAGCAGGAGGAAATGATTAAACAAGATATTGGTGAAGGACCCGGGGATTTAGAAAGGGGCATAATGGACCTCCGTAGTATGTGCGCAGCCAATCCATATCTTCCAGATCCAGATACTTTGGGTAACTATATGTAATATAATTAGACATTCGGCACTATTTAATATTAAAGTTGTTTCCTTATTTAAATAAAATATTTTTGTGTAAAGATGCCCGTGGTGGATGTTAAATAATAATACATTTATTCGCAAATAATCAATAATATCACGTTTTGTTCTATTAAATTCTTGCAGATTTATATATATGTTACAAACATAATATTATGATATGATTCAGCGAAATAAATCGTAATCGTATCTCTAATTATTACAATAATGTAAATATAATAATGTATGAGAATGTATGTAAATTCACAGTGTGTGTAATATCTGAAACGATTTTATTAAAATTATGCGTACGTTTCTACATAATATAAAAAAACATGTTCGTCTCAGGACTCCCGACAGAAGTGATAACTTAACCAAATCTAGCTTGAACTATTTAATATTGAAGCTAAGGTTATTATTTAAATTATATGAATATTAATTGGTTATTTATTGATAAAGTCTTTTTTTGATTATAAAATACATTTAAATCTTAGTTTTAATTATTGAATATGTAAGTACATTAGAATTTTCTCTATCTACACTATTAGTACCATTTCTTCTAATATAATATAAAATTCTCTTGTCCCGGTGTTTGTTACCAAACTCCTCCTAAACGGCTGAACCGTTTGTAAAAAAAATTGTGTGCATATCGAAAATCAGCCAACATCTACTTTTCATACCCCTAAATGATAAGGGCGACCTACTCCTAACTATATTTTTGGCACCCCAAGCAGCACCCGTTCACGAGTTGACGCACGGACCAGCCATCGTTCCCTTCGCACATATTTTTATTTATTTTATGATTTATTAATTCTACATAAACCAAAAGAATATGTTATCATATTCATGTTACATTCATGAGTTTATATGAAGAATTATTATTAGGGATCAGGAAGATCTATTTACCATACTTCATTATCCTCTACATATTCTTTAATCGTAACTAGGCTGTTTGAATAAGGCGATTTTTATAATTATGTTTTTTTATGAATTTGTCAATAATATATCAAAAGATCAAAAATTACTTCGTAAAATATGCACCCTGCTGTCGTAATGAAATTGTTTCACAGCAGAACTTTAAAACTGTGCGTCAATAAATTCTCCCATAGAAATTATGTATGGACACATCAAAGGAAAAACAAATTTGTTGTTTTTATTTAATTTAGCAGCATTTTCCTATTTATTCACCTTTTAAACCTTCTCTGGACTTCCACAAATAATTCAAGACCTAAATTTGGTTCAGCCGTTCTCGAGTTTTAGCGAGACTAACGAACAGCAATTCATTTTTATATATATAGATTTAATTTAGACGGTGTGAGACATGTGATATTTGTAATTTTATCAAAGAATTGCAACCTGAGACAAAACAAATTAATTTTGTATTTTACTGAGTCTCGCTTTTGGAATAGCCATTTTATTTCTATTTCTTGTATTGATGGTAAGTATATCTTTATTTTGAATATATTTATTCCTTCTATTATAAACTCATATATTATTATAAATGAATTGGGATGCTATTCTTAGGATTCCAATGTGTTTAATGTGATTTCTACGGGATTCTCTAGAATTCAGATGGCTCTAATCGCCCTATTTTGCAAAACAAATATTGTTTTGATATCAGCTGCTTTTCCCCATAAGAAAATTCCATAATACTATGGAAATAACTGAAAAAAATCAATCTTGTTGTGTTAGTCTCAGTAAGATTTTTAATTCTTCTGATGGCAAAAGTAGCAGCACTGAGTTTATTTGAGATTGCCTCAATATCAACGCCCCATTGTAGTATTTTATCTAATAGGTACTATTCCAAGAAACGAAGTAGAATCTTCTTGATACTTTTCTTAAATTTAGTAGGGAGAATTCAATGCATTTTATATTGCTCGCGTTAAGTGTTAAATTATTCACACTGAACCATTCAGATATGTTTTCCAATGTCAGATTTATTTTAACTAAATTCTGTGAATGTCTATCGATATTAAAAACTAATGGCGTTAAATTCCTACGGCGTTATCTGATTTCTCCCAGGCATTAAATATGAGTCGAATCAACGGCTTACCGGCATCAGATGTTGAACGACGTTTCGTAAAACCAAAATGTTTACAATGTTATTGCGTTATAGAGAAATGGTTTAACAATTAATTAAAAAAAAAATCTCAAAAAATTTACTAATTGCAGGTAGAACAGAAACTGGTCTATAATTGTTAGGATCTTCCTTAACTGACTTAAAAACTGGTATAACTTTACTGTACTCTAGATAATCTGGAAAAATTTCAGTATCGCAACATTTATTGAAGATTAAACATAATTGGGAAGCAACCTTTTTGATTATCATTGCTATAATAGCCACAAGTCACATATTTTTTTACATTTAATGAGTTAAATACTTTGATAATTTTTCACCAGTAGTAACGTGTCTAAGTTTGAATAAACTGAATAGTTAAAATTGTCTCAATTGATTTTTTCTGACAGAAGTATCGCGTTAATAACAAAGCGGTTTACCGACCCCTAAGAAGTTATCTCTTCAATAATATAATTATTTAAAATATTTGTTCAATTGCACTTGCTGAATTCCCGAAGTGTTTTAAATTACAATGAAAAACAAATCTCGTTATAAATATTTATTATACCTTTGTATCTTTATAATATCATGCAAATAAATATAAGTTTTATTTTACTATTGTGGGAATTCCCAAATTATAAGTAGCCTTTGTTACTGCTACTGTTGCTTTGTTTGGGTAAAATTATTTCTGCATAAGAAAATATTTATATACAATTGTTAACAAAATATCAGATACAAATTATATTATTCAATGAACTGTGATTAGAAGAAATTACTCTACAGGGAATAAATAGGGTGTACTTACCTAGATTAAGTGTTATTGCAAAAACAAGGGTCCAATTTCGTTCGGGCACGGGTTTACTTTTTTATCCCAATAGCCATTTTTTATCTACTTACTTATTTATTTTTACCATATGGTTGTGAACATCTAATTATTCTAGCACTATTCACTCGAATACAACCACAGTGCGGTTCGCATACAAATTTTAGAAGAAACTTAATTTCACGGTGTTTCCATAATATAAAAGGCAAAAGTCTGCAAGATGCAAGAAGGCAGGGGTATGGTATAGAAGCGCGTTTAAAAAGAATTTAACTTGAAATCTAGGACAATTTCGCTTAATGAAGGATGAATGAGGACGAGGATGTAGCAGACGCCGTCAGCAAATGACTATTTACTATGGCTTTGTAAACACTGAGAACATATTGTTCGGTATAAACAGACGCGTAAAGGATGAAGATTATTCCACTACGTAGCCGTCCGCATAATAAAGTAAGAAGGAAAACGCTTCGTACTAATATAGAGAATATAAACGACATGAGGGTGATATCCCTTCAGAGTCTGGTCGTCGGATGGTAACATGGGAAGGGAGTTATTAAATTTACAGCTCCTGGGCACATTTTCCGAAGTGTAATCTGTAAAATGAGAAAAGCGCGCCACCTTACGCTGGTGTTCCAATCTTTGGTGCCTGACTTAACTTCTTACCCCCTTATTCATAATTTACTTTATACTTTAAACAGCCGCTTAGGAGTGTTTTTTCTCATTCTGACTTAGGTCAATAGAAGACAGAGTGAGAATTAGCAATGCTTTAAGTTAGCAGACTATTATGAATAAGGGGGTTAACCTCTTAAAGTCCAAAAAAAATATAATATGTTCAGATTTGAACGAGCTCCTGGGCACAGTCTCCAAAATGTTATCTCTAAAATCCCATAAGCATCTGCATTTACATCTGTATTCCAAGATTTTAACGCGAACGAATTGCTGATGAAGTTGTAAGAAAACGTCATCTTGATGTTTGAACATCGATTCGAGCGCGGGATAGAATTTCAGTATTAAGTATTTGTGAATCATTCATCGAAGATAATCTTATGATAATTAACATGTACTAGTAACCTACTGTCTACACATGGAATTTTTAGTCATAACATAAATAGAGTGTTTACGTGGTATTGTATAATGTGTTAGATATTATTATTTTAAAAACAAGGTCAGAACTTGCTGAGACACATTATATTGTAGACTTGTTATAACTTATTTACGCCCTTCTATATCTAATCGAATCCTTCCGTGTTATGGTAAAGTAGACATACAACCTCATTAATAATGTATCGTAGAATTTGTTTTTATTTTATGAGTATTCTATAACAATAATAACTTTATTTATTTCCCAATCATTACAATAAATAATAGTATTACGAGTTAAAAATATGTTTCTAAATTATATTATATTATTCATTGATTCATTCATTCATGGCTGTTGCCACTTATTAATAATTAACGTTAATCTTTTTTAATCACATGTTAATCACATGAATTAGTTCAAAACGTTTAGCGCGCCATTTGTTTTCCAAGCGGTGGTGGTGATTTTATTAATTGACATCGAAAAGAATTTTTCATTAATCACTTGAGAAAACAAAGACTTTTGTGCATTTGAGATAATTTTAAGTATGTAGTCGGCTTATTTTTTAACAAGATTGTATGCTACTTAAATTCAAGGGTAGCCTGCTGTAAGCTTTTACTACCGCCTTTGTTTATGTGTTTTGGTGTCAATTATATAATACAATATTATTTTATTATATTTAGGTACTCTGCTACCACAATTTACAAATAAATGCCTAGCTACATCTCGATAACTTAAATTCAAATTCAACGTGTGAAAAAAGTGCTTCGTTTGAGTTAATTACGATACCAAATATATACCTACAAAATAACAATAACACAGAATAAACGATGCATGATACACGTGACGTCCAAAGAGACTACTAATATAATGTGTGCGCAAAATGTGCGATTGGATAATATGTAGATATTTCAGCACAGTAATATTATTACAACAAATGACAAATTTCGTATTGTTTCGTTTACTTGTGCATTGAAACCTTTTTGGCAAATTTCATGATTCTCGGCCATGGGCTGGAAGACATTGTGCAGTAGCCATGTTTTCAAGTCGTTACGACTCAGATATTTTTTTTTATATAAGAGGGGGCAAAACGGCTAGGGCTCACGGGATGGGGAGAGGTGAGGCAACCGCTCATGGACATCCGCAACATCAGGTGTGTCAAGAAATGCGTTGCTGGCCTTTACGGTGGGAGTATGCTTTCTTCTTGAAGGTCCCTAAGTGGTATCTGTTCGGGAAAACCGCAGCTGGTAATTGATTCCACAAAGTGGGTGTGCGAGGCAAGAAATTTCTAACGAACCGCGCGGTTGTGGAATGCCAGCCGTCTATGTGGTGCGGGTGGTACTTTGCACGAAGTGTCCGGTGGTGGAATTCGGCCGCTGGGATCAACCCGAACAGCTCCTCTGAGCACTCCCCGTGATAAATACAGAGAGAACCTACATCTCTACGCAATGCCAAATAATCAAGCCGATCGGAGATGGCTTGATCGTCGATGATTCGAACCGCTCTTCGTTGTATGCGGTCAAATAGAAGAAGCTGTTACTGGGGAGCACCCGCCCAGAGGTGAGAACAGTACTCCATGTGAGGCCGAATTTGCGCTTTATAAAGTTGCAGGCGGTGGCTTTTAGTGAAGTACTGTCTCGCCTTACTGAGTACACCAAGCTACTTAGAGGCCAGTTTGGCCTTCTCTTCCAAGTGACGACGGAACTGAACGTCGCTCGATATATCGACGCCGAGTATGCCAATACAGGCTGTGGCAGTTAGAGGAGTGATCTCGAATCGAGGGGATACGACAAAGGGAGACTGTTTAGTAGTGAACGCACAATCTTGTGTCTTCTTGGGGTTGAAGGTTCTCGTCGACGCCATCCTGGTACATGTTGGCACGGCCGATGTAGAAAGCATACCCTGTGCTGTCGTCTGCATAGCAATGAATACTGCTGATTCACAGCATATCATTGATATGCAGAAGAATCAATGTAGGGGATAGCACGCAGCCTTGCGGGACACCAGCGTTAATGGGTTTTAAGTCGGAGCATGCACCGTTGATAACCACCTTGATGCTCCGATCGGCCAAAAAGCTAGCGACCCATTTTCACAATTCTTAGGAAGCCAATAGGATGGCAGTATCCCTATAAGCGCTTTATGCCACACCCGATCGAAGGCCTTCGCTATGTCCAAACTCACCGCCAACGCCTCTCCCTTCGACTCAACCGCTTGCGCCCATTTATGGGTGAGGTATGCAAGAAGATCACCAGCTGAGCGACCCTGACGGAAACCGTACTGGCAGTCGCTGATCAGCTGATGCTCCTCTAGGTATCCCAAGATGTGGCGGTTGATGATCGACTCCATTATTTTGGTGAAAATGGAGGTAACTGCAATGGGGCGGTGGTTGGACGGATCCGAGCGTACACCTTTTTTAGGGATCGGGTGCACTAAAGCCGCCTACCATAATTTCGGGACTACGCCTGATGAGTAGGAGAGCCGGAAAAGACGGGTAAGGACCGGCGCCAGTTCCGGAGCACATGTCCGCAGCACTATCGGAGGAATGCCATCGGGCCCGCTCGATTTGTGAATGTCCAAGTCTCTCGCCAATTCTGCCAATGTGCTTCGATTTCGCGTCAGCAATAACTTTCTTGAAGGACCTGGAGGCATGATCGAAGTGTTTTTTTAAGTTCGCTGGAATTCACATCCTTAGATACCACCGCATTGACCCAAGCCTGATAACACTCCTGCTTTCGACGAGAGGCCATTTTGCAGAAGCGGTCAAACCATGGTTGGGACCTGCCACCGATAGGCACAGAGGAGGATGGAATGAAAAGTTAGTTGAGAGCCTAAGAAGCAGGGCCGTGTTAGGCGCGTGATCGGCACGGTGCTCCGGATCAGGCAGTGGTCCGACGATCCCAGAGTCAACGGAAACTAGGATCTCGTCCGAATGTGAGGTCAACAGAAGGTCCAACAGTGAAGGTGTATGATGTTCCACATCTGAGTTCGCGTTGGCGCAATAACCAGTTGCGTCAGACCATATGTTAAGGTGAAGACGTGAACCCTGCATGATCGGTGGTACGTGAGCCTAGCTATTCGGCGTAGTGGACGTTAAAATCGCCAAGAAACACGATCTCTGCAGTGGGGATCTGCTCCAACACGGAATCTGTAGCCATTTGGAAGTGTTCGAGGAGCCAGTCAGTCTCTGCGTTACCGCTATGGGACATATACAGGCATGCGTAGATTCACGGATGGTCATCGCAGTCTACACGCAGCCAAATGATGGATAGGTCCTGTCAAGAAAACTCAGGCGTCGAGAACAGACACCCTGACGTAAACGCACACACCAGCCCGTGGTATAAAGGAGTGTTCCAAATTATACCCCGGGTATGAAAGGTAAGATGAATCAGTCAGAAAGCATATCTGTGTCGCGGTTAAAAAGTGCAGGACCGGCTTCGCCGTCTCCAGGTAAAAGTGGACGGCATTTAAATTTGAGCGAAGACCTCTTATGTTGCAAAAGTCCACAGCAAGGGAGGAGGGTAGTTTGAGCCTCCTGCTCTGTTTGCCCCGAGTCAGCACAGATTTGCCTGCTCCAGAATACGCGGGGCGACCTGGGCAACCACTATTAGGTACAGGCTCTAATTGTGAACGCCCGGGGACGGATTCTCCAGGACTGCATAGCCTGGTACCGTCCTGGAGTAGTCTATTTTTTTTAGTACGTGCTGCCATTTGTATTTGGGAGAAGGGGGGGGGGGGGTGTAGGCTTCCGGATACCCCACTTACCGGACGAAACACAGCGGCATAGCTCCTATTTCACGCCGGTTTCGAGTGGGGGAATGGTTATTCTCCAGGCGTGCCGGCTCAATTCGGTGTGTCCGTGAGAACCCAACATGGCACTACCACTCGAAAAGTGAACCTTCAAAAAAAGCGTAAACACCTAAAACACGGACAATGCACCGATTTTCTCAGATGTTCAAAGCGGCGAAGGTGAATTTCCATTCCTCATGTTCCGTGTTTAGAACCGTAAAGGAATTATAACATATACATTCACAAATTTGTTTCTAAACATTCATTGTAATTCCACTAATGCCTTCGTCGCGCGTCCTACAAAGCATTTCGTAACCAATGATTGATAAAGCTGACGTGTTCCATACAACGCACTTTCGTAATCTTGTAGTATTACGTGTCATTTTTTACTATTATAGTTATATTTATTTTCGTGTTCCGTACCGGTAATGGGAGCCCCAGCACTAAGACTCCGATGTCCGTCCGTTAGTCTATCTGTCAGCGGGCTATAAATCATAATCCGCAATAGTTAAACAGCTGAAATTTAGATAAAATATTTATGAATTATGGGCTTTATGAGAAAGCTCATGGTCGCTCAGAGGGCAATGGAGAGGGCTATGCTCGGAGTTTCCCTACGAGATTGTATCAGAAATGAGGAGATCCGTAGGAGAACCAAAGATATAGCCCAAATGATTGTGAAAATGAAGTGGCAGTGGGCAGGGCACATAGTTCGAGGAACAGATGGCCGTTGGGGCAGTAAAGTCTTCGAATCGCGACCCCGTACCGGAAGACGCAGTGTTAGTACGCCCCCCACAAGACGGACTGACGATCTGATCAAGATTGCCGGAATACGTTGGATGAGGGCAGCACAGGACCGATCGTCGTGGAAATTGGGGGAGGCCTTTGTCCAGCAGTGGACGTCTTAGGATCATGATTAATGAATTAATAGGTATGGAATAAACAATACTTTTCGTTTACAAAAGTATTATAAAAGTACACAGGGTCATGTATGTTGGTACGGAACCCTTTTAATATTAATTATTATTCAAAAGAACTTTAAATCACGCTTTAATTGAAAACCAAACTTAAAAGTTAGTGTAATTAATTTCCATAAATTTAAATTAGGAATAGTGTGGTTAACAAAAAAAGAACGAGCGATTTTGTTGAAGTAATTGTCATTCATATAATGACGAAAGTGTCAATTATTTATTTATATGTAAAATTATATAAATATTGATTCCTTACTAAATGGTGATGGTAATAGAGAAATCGTGAGCATTTAATAAAACTTAAACTTAAACATGCTCGTAAAGCAAAGTACGAGGAACAATCGTTATAACGAATGAAAATTAAAATGTTTTATAATAATCATGATCATGTATAAAAAAGCGGCGAAGTGCGAATCGGTCTCGCCCAAGTAGGTTTCCGTAGCAGCAAGTAAATATAACAGGTACATAGAAAGGAAAATCAAAATCATACAGTGCAAATGAGCTCTCATCATCTATCCATATTTAAAAAAACTAACTTACTTGTTCAAACCAATTTTCGCTGGAAGTTTGCATGGTAATGTACATAAAATATATTTTTTAGTTTTATCATTCTCTTATTTTAGAAGTTACACACGTTTTACCAATTTGGAAGTGTCTCTTGCGCAAACTATTAAATTTAGAAAAACCATCATCATTTATCATAATCAAAAAAAAGTGGCTGTGACAAATACGGACAGACAGACAGACATGACGAAATTATAAGGGTTCCGTTTTTTGCCATTTGGTTACGGAACCCTAAATAGTGGTCAAATGATGGTAGTGGGAGAAACGGTTCCGTGCCATCGTACCAGATATAACATTACGGTCCGTGCCGTCTCAATATGTTTCTAAGGCACATTACCCTACTCTTGTACATTGGAATAATTGAGGATGTTGAAAACTTGTATACTTAAAAGAATGTGTCCGATTTCAGTCTAGTAGACACGAAATTGTAGGACTTATGGGTTTGAACAGATTTGATACGAGCATGTTTGTAAATATACTTGCCCGACTAAGGATGCCATAAGTGTTTTTGAATCCATAAGTCTTATTTGTTGAAAACTGTATAACTTGCTTTTCCTTTTGTTATTTTTTTTTAGTTTGTTAAGTTAATAATTTTGTTTTAGTGTTAAATATCCGGACGACCGAGCCTTGCTCGGAGTATGTACATAACTTCAACAAAAAAAAACTAATAGGACATCTGGATTCGACCCGGGGTCTTCTGCTTTCCGGATCACCCAATGTCCCATCTGAATTCTGAGCTATTATAGTCTTGTATATAGTGACGAAATTTACCTTTGTATTTTAATGTTATTGTAGTTTCTCATTAAAACACGGATAAAGCTACATTTCTTATAAAATTGAAACCTAGCTAGATCGATTTATCGCCCCTGAAATCCGCTGTATACTAAATTTTATGAAAATCGTTGGAGCCGTTTCCGAGATTCAGATTATATGCTCGTTTAAAGATATAAGATATACTTGGATTATAATGGAGCTGACATGTACATACATATAAAAGCCCCTAAATAAATAAAGAAAAGAAAACTCTTGTACATGAACTATGTGTGGCAATTAAGGTCCTGCCTTGGTAGAAATGGAAATAAATGTTATATTAGTATAAAGGATGTCGATCGAAAGATGCCGGCTATTGTACGTACAGTGAAACAGTACTGTGTTTCAGTCTGAAGGGCGCCGTAGATAGTGAAATTACTGGGCAAATGAGACTTAACATTATATCTATGTCTCAAGGTGACGTGTGCAATTGTAGTGTCGATCAGAATTTTCAAGAATCCTGGGCGGCACTACCTTATAATGGGCAGGACGTATCAATTACCACCAGCTGAACGTCCCGCTCGTTTCGTCCCTTATTGTCATCAAAAAAACCTTTACGACTAAATCCTGTACAATGTGATTGAAGCCATTGTACATATTTATTATTGTTTTTAACCGACTTCGTAAAGGAGGAGGTTATCAATTCGAACGGTATTTTTTTATGTATGTTCACCGATTACTCTGAGATTTATGATCCGAATTACGTAATTCTTCTTTTGTTTGATGCAAAATAGATGCCATTTGGTCCCTATTTTATTTTATTTTACATAGTTTGGCCCAGTAGTTTTTATTATATAAACATTTATATAAAAATTTTCGTCTACCTGGATGTCCTAATTGTTTTCTGTGTACTGCTTTATTTAGAGATTTCATTTAGGTTGATTATAATATATTACTAGCTGACCCATCAAACGTTGTATTGCCGATATTAAAATCGCGATACAAAAGTAACTGTTGATCGTAGATGGGTGAAAATTTTAAGTTGTATGTATTTTTAATGCTGACTCATAATCAAACAAATTAAAAAAAATGTAAAAACAATTAAAAAAAAATTGGCGTGGACCACCATTAACATTTAGGGGGATGAAAAATAAATGTTGTCCGATTCTCAGACCTACCCAATATGCACTCAAAATTTCATGAGAATCGGTCAAGCCGCTTCGAAGGAGTTTAACTACAAACACCGCAACATGAGAATTTTATATATTAGATTAAAACATAATCAACCTTAACCTGACTTAAAAGCTATCAATAGGTAGCACATATAAATAATAGTATTTTATTAATATTAAAGGTAAAGGTTTGCATAAGAGGTGTATTAAATAAAATTTTTAGTTATTTGATACTTTTCACTTTTTGAAGTCGGTTCTTTTAAACGCAGTTTTTTATGAGTATTTATATCGTAAGTATACACCCCTACTGTGTGGTTATATAATATATACTTTGAACTTGGCTGTAATACAAAATCTCATAGAAACTTGAGCGCATTATTAACGTGTGAACCTAGCGACCAACTTTCCGTGTAATACTTCGGTCAAGTTAATTAAATATTAAGAACCTTTTACACGATGCACAATAAGACATTTATATTTTACAAACACGTAATGAATGTATCATATACTAGTGACTTACGCAACGTGGGCCTAATATTATAAAGCTTTCCACGTTACAATGAATATGTTACGTTACAAAGATTGTTAATGGGTATGCGAAATTGCTTGAAACTTTGTCACAATGAAGTCTATATGAATGTTAATACACTGGTCTTTGTTTCATTTCAAAATACCAATTAGTTTAGATTTTACACACATCTAAAGTTCCCTTATATATTTATTTGGCGCGCAGCCCCTGTGTGACGTCACAGGTCAACACTGGCTCCTTAATTTCCTTACTTAGTGGTTTTGCTTTAACATTACGCCACAACACATGCTGCCGGTGTACTAATCAATATGCGATTTTTTTATGACGAGACCAGCAGGACGTTCAGCTGATGGTAATACGCCCTGCCCATTGCAATGCAGTATCACTCAGGATTCTTGAAAAGCCCAAATATGCTGAGCGGCACTACAATTGCGCTCGTCACCTTGAGACCTAAGATGTTAAGTTGCATTTGCCCAGTAATTTCACTAGTTACGGCGCCCTTCAGACCGAAACACAGTAATGTTTCACGGCAGAAATAGGCGCCGTTGTGGTACCCATAATCTAGCCGGTATCATGTGCAAAAGAGCCTCCTACTGGTAAAATTTGCGATATTGACAAAATGATTAATGATGCGCTCTAGTACCCAGATCTCTATACTCTATAGGTATTACACACATTACAAAGCAGTGCTTCTCTTCGAAATTCTAGAAAATTCCAAAATCCTCAGTGGCGTCGTAATTACGCTAAGATACAAGATGTTAAGTCCCATTAGGCCAGTAATTTGACCAGCAGTCCTTCAACGTGGAATAACAAGGGGTAGGTAGTGAGTAGCCCGCTGAGTTTCTTGCGCCCATTCTTCTCAGGTCTGAGGCAGTCTCTTTCGAATGGGTGGTAGTTTTTGACGTTCAATAAGTGATTTTAAATCCTATTTTGAATAAAATTATTTGAATTTGAATTTGAATTTGAGTACAAGCTTACTACCAACTCGTTGATGACAGAATAATGTGGAAGTAGATGAAGTCAATGGTGTTTATATAATTATTATACCTATACAAAATATTATAATCATGTCTGCTCTTAATACTACATGGAAATGTTTAATATTGAATTAATTAATGTTCAACATCAATATTATACATATAGATATACTGAACTGTTTCTTGTAATGCTTTCAAAAATCTGATGATATTTTGTAAATACAACGAATTCCAATGAATTCTCGTATCAATTGTACATACAATAAAATGCATAAAATTGTTTGGATGATTCATTTTAATTAAATTAATAATTAAAAGCAATGAACATAATAAGCTAATGAAATACCTTTGAAATACCTACCTTAGGTTTTTCGTAGTGTTTCTCACTAACTTAATTAATATTTTTTGTTGAATTTGTTCACACCTAAACATAATAATAGAATAATAACATAATATATACAGTAGAATATTATGATAAGTATTTTTTTTTAATGTGGCGGTGTCCGTCATTAATCATAACAAGTTATTTATTAATAGTTAACTTTAGATCTATATATATAGATATGTCAGCTGTAAAAACGTCGGAAAAATTGTGGTTGATTGTTAAGCTCTATTTTGAACAAAACACGCACACTAAGCACAAAGTGACATACACATCGCGAGTGTAAGACGTAGCTTGTCACGCTATATTTTAACTATATTTTTTATGCATTAAAGATTTAGGCAACTCTAACATTTTTTTCGAATATGGTTAAAGGCTTTTATAAATACCTATTACATTTGCGTTATTTTCATGAAGCGCTGTTCTTCAGTAGGTATGGCATCAAAATACGAGTTGGATCTCTTAAGGACGCGTTTACGAATCCGACAAAAAAAAGATATTTTTCGGTAGAGTTTGTGATGAAATGAAAGTAAATCTAACAAAACTAAAGATTGCCACAAATAGATTACTTCTTTATTTCCAATTAGCGGGAAATTTTTGCTTTGAAATTTTGATATTTTATGTCGTAAAAACGATTATCCGTTTATCCTAATATGGAATAGTCCTTTGCTGCTCTGTAAAGTTCACCATGCTTTGTAATTATACTAATTTTTCGTATATACATATAATGGCTAGTAAGTAGCGTTAATTGACGGTACTTTTACAATAGTGATCTAAACGATTTTAGAGGACTGACATTCCATAGAGCCCTCGTACACTTTTTTCTGCCAGATTTTTTTTATATTTTTTTGAATTACTCCATAGTATTAAGCCATACCGTAAAACTGAATTAATATAACCGTGGTAAGCAGTAAGGGATACAGTTAGTAGATATTATATTAACAGTCATATTATTATTATTAGTTTTACGCTTGTCAGAAATAATTATGAATATGTCATCAACAAATAATACAAATCGGGTAAATCATCTAAATCAATTAAAAATAGTAAGGGTCCCATAAGTGATAAGACTACCTTGAGGAACTCCAAGATAACTAACTAAATAGGGTGACTTGTGCGTAGTCATCTCCAGTTTCTCACTAAACGACTTCAAAAAGGAGGGGGTTCTCCATTCGATTGTTATTTTTTTATGTATGTACATCGATTACGCTGAGGTTTATGAACCTATTTACGTGATTATTCTTTAGTTTCATGCGGAATTGTTGCCGTTTGGTCCGATAAAAATTTCACATAGTTTGGCCCCGTAGTTTTCGTTTTATGAACATTCATGTCTATGTGGAAGATGTTATTATTTACGTGGTCGATGTAATATTATTTTTTGTACAGCTTTTTTAGGAGATTTCATTTAGGTTGATTATATACTGGGTGAATTTAAAAAGGAAATAAATTAATGAAGGAACGTTGGAATTTGAAAAATAGCCATAAACCATCTAGGATAAATTTCGCATCGAATGGTGGTAGTTTCATGTAGATACGATCAGTGGTTTAGGCGTGATTGAGCCTCAAACAAAGACCATTTTCATTATATACATAGAGATATAGAGCTATCTTAAAGAACCCAGAAAAAGGCTGCCTTTCCTGTTTCATAGATAAATACGCAAAAGTTTAAATTAATTATTTCTCACATACAACCACAGTCACTACTCATAAATTGTCAATATTGATTACGCATGTAATTGTGTTAATTAATAAATTTCACACAAATCGATAGAGCTTCAAAAATGGTAGATGTAGGTATCTAATTTCAACCTTGAGTCGTCTGCTAATTGAGACCAACCTACAACGAAACGTGACTACTTATTTGTTGTTACAGCGGTAATAGTAGATATTACACACAAAATTACAGCTGCTGTCAACCTTTTATGGTTTATGAAACAGACAGACGTATGTATGTAACTAAGTTAACCAAGAACAAGGTAACAAGGTAGTCAATAGGGGTAATGAGCATTATATAGCATTATGGGTACGTACAGGCCTTTTAAACTTCAGATAATAATTAGTTTTTTTTTTTAAGGAATAGGAGGACAAACGAGCGTACGGGTCACCTGGTGTTAAGTGATCACCGCCGCCCACACTCTCCTGCAACACCAGAGGAATCACAAGAGCGTTGCCGGCCTTTAAGGAAGGTATACGCGCTTTTCTTGAAGGCACCCATGTCGTATCGTCCCGGAAACACCGCACAAAGAAGCTCATTCCACAGCTTCGTGGTACGAGGAAGAAAGCTCCTTGAAAACCGCACTGTGGAGGACCGCCACACATCCAGATGGTGGGGATGATATCGTAACTTGTTGCGTGTCGTGCGAAGGTGAAATTCGGTGGCAGGAATCAGGTTGAACAGCTCTTCGGAACACTCCCCGTGATAAATGCGGTAGAAGACACACAATGAAGCGACGTCTCTACGCAACGCCAAGTGATCCAGCCGTTCACAGAGTACTGGGTCCCCGACAATTCGAGCTGCTCTGCGTTGCACGCGGTCAAATGGATCGAGCTGATAGTGGGGTGCGCCAGACCAGAGATGACAGCAATACTCCATGTGTAATTAAGGCCGGACCTGCGCTTTGTAGAGCGCTAGAATGTGGGCCGGCTTGAAGTATTGCCGTGCTCTATTTATGACGCCCAGTTTCTTTGAAGCCAGTTTGGTTTTGCCCTCCAGATGGCCACGGAATTGGCAATTGGTCGAGATTTCGAGACCCAGTATTCCGATACTAGGCGAGGCTTTAAGGGAAGTGTTCTCGAAGAGTGGTGATACGGCAAATGGGGTTTTTTTGAGTATTGAATAAAAAAAAACTATTAAATAATACACTTGATTACAAAAAAAAGGGTGGGGTAATGTAGGATCTGTTTTCAGTAGCCCCAAGTATATATTACTCCTGAACCATGCTTTTAGTTGGGAGTGCGAGTTTTTATTGAAGTTGCCGTCTGTCATTGATTTGAAGACATCGCGCAAGACGGTTCATTCCACAGTTTCCGTTTAGGTTTCAGGAAGAAAGTTACTAGAATATGGCATTGTAGAGGAATAATATATGTAGGTACCTATATCCAGCGGTGGATTTACATTAGGGGCAGTTGGGGCAAGTGCCCAGGGCGGCAAATTTTTTAGGGCGGCAAAATTTTGAAAGTGAAAAAAATTTATTGGGGTGGATTTTTTTCGGTGCCCAGGGGCGGCATTAAGTTTAAATCCGGCCCTGCCTATATCATGTTTTTAAATTCGAACTCAAAAATTCATGCATGTAAATTTTTAGTTTGATCAGGAAATTGCCCCCTTTATCATCAGCCGGAAGACGTCCACTGCTGGACAAAGGCCTCCCCCAACGATCTCCACGACGATCGCTCCTGCGCTGCCCTCATCCAACGTATTCCGGCGATCTTGACCAGATCGTCGGTCCATCTTGTCGCGGGCCTACCAACACTGCGTCTTCCGGTACGTGGTCGCCATTCGAGGACTTTACTGCCATCTGTCCCTCGGACTATGTGCCCTGCCCACTGGCACTTAAGTTTCGCAATCATGTGGACTTTGTCGGTAACTTTGGTTCTTCTACGGATCTACTCATTTCTGATTCGATCTCGCAGGGAAACTCCAAACATAGCCCTCTCCAATGCTCTTTGAGCGACCATGACTTTTCTCATAAGGCCCATAGTTAGCGACCACGTCTGCGTACCGTAAGTCATCACTGGCAACACACACTGGGTGAAAACCTTCGTGGTATTTAGGACGAGAAGATTTTACGGAGCTTCCCGAACGCTGCCCATCCGATGATCCGAGTTGTATTTGGCGAGTGACCTCTTTCGCGAAATTGGACCTGCCTAACTGGGTTGTTTGTCCGAGGTCGACGTACTCGTCGAAAATTTGGAGAGTAATTTCCCAATTGTTATGGGAGTAGGTGCGACATGGACATAAGACATGATCTTCGTCTTGTCCATGTTCATTTTTAGACCTACTCCTTGGGAAGCTGTATTGAGGCGATCAAGCATATGGCTTAAGTCTTGCATGGTCTCTGCCATGATTACGATATCGTCTGCGAATCGAAGGTGAGTGATATATTCGCCGTTGATGTTGATGCCCAGTCCGTTCTAGTCCAGAAGCTTAAAGACATCTTCCAACGCAGCGGTGAACAGCTTCGGCGATATGACATCGCCTTATCTGACTCCCGGTCGGATAGGCTTCAAGATCAGATCCTGGAGACGGACTGACATGGTGGCGTTTCTATACAAACACTTAAATACTTCGATATATCGGTAATCAATGTGGCACCTCTGGAAAGACTGAAGCATTGCCCAGGTCTTGATCGAATCAATGGCTTTCTCATAGTCCACGAACGCCAAGCATAGTGGCAGGTTATACTCCTCTATCTTCTGTTTAACCAATCGCAGCGTATGTATGTGGTCTATGGTACTAAAGAATATCGTAATCCGGCTTGATCGGGAGGCTGGGAGTCGTTAAGCCTGCGCACGAGACGATTCGTTATAACCCTAGAAAACAGCTTATATATATGGCTCAGAAGTGATATTATGGGCATATAGTTCTTCAAAAGTATTTTATCGCCCTTTTTGAAGAACAGCACCATTATATATATGCACTTCTGTGCCATGCTTGCGGCGTTTGCTTGCTTTTTACAGGGGTACCACCAACTCTCAGGAACTCAGCTGTAATTCCATCATCACCCGGTGCCTTGTTGTTTTAGGCTGTTTTAGGCCCGTACTAATCTCGTACAGGCTGACGTCTGGGATATCTTCGGTATAGTGTTGGGTTAATTTGGCTCTTGGCCTCTTCAGTCTTGTTGGTAACAGGTGCCCCCTTCAGTAATGATATTATATATCTTTGCCCTTAAGGGTCCTTTTATGAATCGTAAACACTCTATCTGTCATAATCAATGTAAAAGATAAACCTAATCATTTACCATTAATCTCCTCTTCGGATAAATTTACCTTTGCTGAGAATAAGTCTGAAGAAACTCCAACGAGTTTCTTGCTATTATCAATCAATATAATGTACAGCTTCATCATATTATAAATATTTTAAATGCAATCTATGCTAAATGATGCAACAAAGTTCATATTAATGTATCATGGGAACATATTCAATTGAAGAAAATATAGATGAGGTTCTCTATGACAGGATCATCCAGCCATTACATTCGAATTATCTAGTGTAATAAATTTATAATAAGCATAATTATCTAAATATAAAATTTATTCAAACAAAAAATCTTATTTCTATATTTACAATACTTTAATTATTATACTTAAATAATTATATTTAATTAAAACTATTATTACGGAGAAGCGTACCAAGAATACTGGCAGCATTTCCGCGTTTGATAGCTAGGTTGATCCGTTGACTGAAATAGCTGGCAGCGTTTGGGTTTTTGTTAGCCCTATTGAGGTGTGTAGTAATTTATACATTCTCCTCGACTTTAGGCCAAGACGTGTCTCGACACTAAAATCTAGTTTGCTCATTGGAATTTTTAAATGAATAATATCTTGTTTGAACTATAGTTACTTTATGTTAAAGAAGAAAGAACTTACCTGCTAACGAAGTTATGATAAAATAATGAAATAACATTTTCCTTTAATTCATTGTTCAAGTCAAAAGTTATAAATCATAAATATTTATTATGTAAGACATGACGTGTAAGACGAGTTATTACAAAGGCATGGACTATTATGCTACGCGATATGATTTAAGGCAACTGTTAGAAATTCCTTAATGTATGTTTCTGTTGTTCCAGGTGACCATTTACTCGGGTTGTTCCTGCGAGGGTGTCGTATGAACACTCAGAGGGCTCGCAAGAAGTTTGAGACCTTCTGCTACTCTCGCTCGCGGTACCGGGACATATTTGAGGATCGCTCGTTTAACGAACTGCCTCTCAGCAACGTTTGCAAATATATGTAAGTAACTATCTATCCCATAAATTTAGTGTACTAGCATAATAGACAAACACTGTCCTCATTACGGCGAGACTAAATTTAAAATGTATTCTTTAGAATTCTTTTTGATGTCACTTCTAACACTACCACCGCTTCGGTAAGAAATAGCGGCGAATAAGCGGCGCAAGAAACTCTCCCAGCATTCTTTTTTGCGCTCTTTTAAATAAAATATACAATATTGTTCTGTCATTATTATTGCTATAAAATAATCATAATCTAGTCCCAGACTAGCCGATCACTTATATAATCAGTTGTGGAGTAGTAGGATTTACAGCCATTTTTAATAAAACATTTAAATTTATTCATAGATAATGCCTGAATAGTTTCTGCGATTTTATCATAAAAGTGTAAACATTTACCCTTCAAGCTGTAATGTATCTTATGAAGCCTACTAGAATTAGTTACAAACAATACCTTATTTCTAGTGTTATAATAAGGTTATGATATCTAAATATATAAAAATGAATTGCTGTTCGTTAGTCTCGCTAAAACTCGAGATCGGCTGGACCGATAAGGCTAATTTTGGTCTTGAATTATTTGTGGAAGTCCAGGGAAGGTTTAAAAGGTGAATAAATATGAAAGTGTTCGGAAATAAATAAAACCAACAATTTTGTTTTTCCTTTGATGTGTCCCCCGTCGTCCGATATCTGTTTTGTATTGACATATTTTCTATGAGAGAATTTATTGACGCACGGTTTGACAGTTCTGCTGAAAACAATTTTAATACAACAACAGGGAGCATATTTTACGAAATAATTCTTGATGTTATGATATATTATTGAAACATTCATAAAAAATATTATTTTATTTATTATATAACGAACAACGTCTTTCGAGTCAACTAGTAAATTATAAATATTTTTTTACTATTAATCTTTTCAATAAATGTCACTTTATTTTCTATAACTTCACATTGCTCTCTAGTTAAACTGTCTCTGCTAAGCTGTCTCTCAGCCTAGCTGTTGTGCTAGTTTCGCCTCTTACACCAGTTATTTAAAAACTAGCTGACCCGGCAAACGTTGTTTTGCCACATAAATTATAATTCACGCGATAGTTTTATAAGTAATAAAATATTGCCTATATTATAGCCTGTACATCATTTTGTTCTATTGTCAATAGTTTTTGCAGCGCACGCAAAAATAGGTTTTCGATTTTACACCCTGTGTTACAAAATAGCAATTTTATTACGGATCCCTAATTTTGAAAAAAAAACATAGCCTATAGCCTTCCTCGATAAATGGACTACCCAACACTGAAAGAATCATTCAAATCGGACCAGTAGTACCAGAGATTAGCGCGTTCAAACAAACAAACAAACAAACACTGCAGCTTTATAATATTAGTATAGATAATATAATAGTAAATAATAGTAATTAGTATAGATAACTACCTTGGTAAATATTTCTATGTAGGTACAGTGTTATTTCAAGAACAAAGACTGTATGTATTTGTAGGCTTTTATTTACCACTACATAGTAACTGCAGGCTTCAAGGTATCTGGTTTAACATGTTTTCTAGACATCCAGAGATGCTTCGAACGAGCTATTTAAGTATTCGCATTCATTTGAAGTTTAATGTTAATAAAGAAACACAGAAAAAAGTTCATTGACATTATCATTAAATATTATAATGAGTGGTAACAGGTAGTGTACTACCAACCTTTTCTGATGTTACCTACTAAGACTAGGTGGCATCCAGTTGTGTGGCAACTGGGTCGGAAGTGAGTCGTTAATTCGTATTGACATATTTTATTATGTCTTTTTTCTTATTAAATATTTGATGGTCAACGAGTACTACGGACATCTTTTTTTAGAATTCCAGATGGTGGGATGCGCAATTTTAATGTGACTTAGGGGGGTAAAATCTCGTTTATATACAAAATAAGTAGAAAGCTAAGGGGTGACAAGCTTTTAAAATCTTTAAAAGGTTGTCAAAAAGATCTCAAGTAGCTATGCATTCTACCACAGAGTAGGGATTGAATACACAAATAAAATTTGAAAACAAAATTTGAAAACAATTCGGGACTAGAACCCGCGACCTCTCGCGTTCTTCCACTGAGCCAACCGTTCGAGTGACGTCACATTCATGAATCTCGATATGTCTTGTTCAACTTACAGGTTGTATCTACAGAATCTACTTTACAGTTGATAACCTGCTCAACCCCAATATTTCGGGGCTAGTTTCTTTTTTACACAGTTTATATTTATATTTTTTACTTACTAGGAAATATATAAAGAACTATGTAACACTTGGGAAAGTTGCTATTCCCGTACTAAGGTTATTCGGGCCCACAGCTTCACCTCGTGCCTACAAACTATACCTCATAGGAATCACTAGCATTCTTTTGGTGAACAATGCTATTGCTATTTCACGAACAATTATTGCATCCGTAGGCTTTTATTTGTCATCACATCGTAACTGCAGGGTGAATGGTATGTAGCCAGTTAACACGTCTAACAAGTTTTCTAGACTATTTATAGATACTTTGAACACTGTTCATATATTCGCTCTTTGTTGTTTCAACTTTAATAAGCATAAAGAAAAAAAAACTGAAATAGCGGCCATTGACATTGTCATGTATTCATTGTACTGGCAACCTATTCGGGCCATTTATTTTTGCTCTCATTAAGTATGCTCTCATTAACAACAACATTATTAAGTAATATTATTACCTAAATTATTATTTTTAGTCCGCATCTATCACAACGAGTTTTCAAAAGAGATTGACCTTTTTTCAGAATGTATTTCACCGAGGTGAAAGCGGGGGCGAGGCGAGCCCCAAATTAATCTAATATTATCCTACTGTGTTACAAATTACTATTATATACTTATTATTACTAACTCTTAACTAATATTATAATATAAACTAAAAGTTAATTACAATATGAAGTTGATTATCAAAGAATTCAACCATTAGTTTAAAAAAGAATTAAAGATAAGAAATAAATATGAGTTGTAATTAATTGGGATGTTTCCGTAATTTACGTTCCTGTAGATTATTGGAAAATTAATCTAAATTCTGTTCTTTTCTATTCCTCTCATTGTTATTGCCTGAGCAGTCGCGGTAGTGGTGAAAAGGACCCTAAGTTTGTTTTACCAGGTATGATGTGAGGGATGTATATTTTTACATTTTATAATAATATATTATATAGTTAATAATATAATTACGTTCTTCTTCTTATAAAAACTTCTACTCGTTCTTCTCAAGTCCAAGGCAAATACTGATACTGATTCTGATTTCTGGCTTTCTACTCACGTACCTATTATGCGAAAATTTTGTGTCCCACACAGCTATTTATCAATTACCTGCTGCAGTAGCTGCCGATTGCCTATTGCGGATTGATTGTCAGCGGTACCCACCATGTGACATGTGAGCCTCTTGCCAGTTCCCCTCCTCTTATATTATATAGGTTTAACAAAATAATATTTTTTTAAATGGTATGTGGTAACTGAATCTGGTGCAATAAATGATACAAATGAAATCCAATATTAAATTAAAACATCTGAATTTGGGGACAGAAACCGCCCTATTCCTATGTGCTTTTTTTGAATAATACCTATTATTTGAGGATTTGAAGAACTATACAAATATGGATAAGAAAACCTTGTTTGAAGAATTTGCAAAAAATGTTGCATTAACGGGATATAATTGGTTTCAGGGACATAGCAGTTCTTCCAAAGCTAACAGATGAGGCGTACAGAGTGACTATATTCCGAATAAAGCCGGGCTATCCCGAGAGTGCGGTCGACATTGCTGCTACTGTTAAAGCCACTCTGTTGGTATCAGACGTGCGCATGCATGACGAGACACTTATTTTAGGAGATGTGTTTATCTATGAGGTGGGTTTATTATTTGTTAAAGTATAGAATTATCAACAGTAGAAAGACGTCCACTGCTGGACAAAGGCCTCCCCCAAAGATCGCCATGACCATCGGTTCTGCGCTGTTTCGTCGGTCCATTTTGTGGGGGGGCCTACAAATTATTTACAATACATAAATATACAAAATTATTTGTTATAAAAACGATCACGTTTTTTGATTAAGCCTGATCTTCTTTTGCGAGGGGAGCTAAATATTTTAATCCACTCAGCTGCTTTTGGCATTTCAACACGTAAGCGATCTATGAAATCTTTAAATGATATCTTTTTACAATCCATATATTTTGACTTTATTCGCACGACTTATTACTACATAGACACGAGGAGAACTTAAATATAGTAGCGGTGATAGTAATGTCTTTAGCCATTCCAATACACTCAAAAATACACAACGTTAATGTTCAAGTTTTAACTTATGCCAGCACACCCGGAGTGCAACCCGTTATTTTTTATCCGTATGAATGCGCACGATGAGTTTTTCTATTTTATATGAATTTGGAAATTGAGATCGACTTAAAAAGGGTATAAAAGGCATAACAGGCTTTTTGACAATTTGAATAAACAATCCTCAATTATTCTGACACACAATCTGAATTATAAATACCTAATCATAAGTATTTATTATTATTTTATTTATCTTAAGCTTGAGTTCGGATATATGTAGAAAGTGGCTTTTTTTATATAAGAGGGGGCAAACGGACAAGAGGCTCACGGGATGGGGAGAGGTGAGGCAACCGCCCATGGACATCCGCAACATCAGGTGTCAAGAAATGCGTTGCCGGCCGGTTATGGTGGGAGTATGCTTTTTTCTTGAAAGTCCCTAAGTCGTATCTGTTCGGGAAAACCGCAGCCGGTAATTGATTTGGCCTTTATTAAATCATTTATTATTATTTCAGTGTAGCAACATGCGGGCTTCCCTGGCGGCGTACGTGGCGGCGTCAGCAAACATCGTCCGCCGCAGCATCTACCTGGCACAAGCAGCCTATCCTCAGCGGATGAAGCGAATCCACGTGGTCGGAGCCCCTGGTATAGTCTCTTCCTCGCTCAACCTGATGCGGGCATGTGTCAACGAAAAAGTGAAACAGCGCGTAAGTACCTACATACAAATAGAAAGATTCAAACATACTTGCCAACGCTCCAACCACTAATTCAATCGTCCCAATGATGCATGATCCATCAATCTTGATCTTTTTGTTACGATCTCTAGTTGTGGTACAAAAATTAAATGTGTGAATTATACTATTTCCTAAATAATAATTGGAAACTTACCTTCTATTGATTTCCCATTATCATTCCCATCTTTCAATAACCCTAAATCGAATAAATTTCCGAACATTTTCAGATGCCTACGGTCCGAAAAAATTTTCAACTGCATCGTGATTTTATACTATGTGGTTTCATAAAACCACACAAATCGTAAAGTAAAATATATTTATTCAATCGAAGTATATACCCTCATTATCTATACATTTCTGCCGACTCACGAGAAGGACATTTACGCGGTTGTACAAGTTATAACTATCCGACAATAATTGTACAGTAGATCATACCGATATTACATCGTCTTTTGTCTGCGATTATTCTTTGTGGGTGTTGCAAGAGGAATCCGTCCAATTGGATGTTAACAGTTCTATGTATGTTTCAGTACTACTTGCATTCAAAAGTGGAGGAGCTATTAGACCACATGCCGGCTCGCATACTGCCGGCTGAGTGGGGCGGGAAAGAAGAATCTATAGAAGCTCTCTCAAAGAAAATGCAGCGCCGAGTCGAGGAAGTGAGAGACTACATCCGGCAGCTCAACACATCTTGTCGAGCAGCGCCTCTACCGGCCAGTGATAAAGATATATACGGCGTCGCCGGAGCCTTTAGGAAACTTGAAATAGACTAGATCGGTGAATAGGATTAGGTTATTGTCGGTAGTATGAGTTCTGCTTCATATTAAATGCCTGACAGCGCATTAACTATGGGTTTTACCGGTTACTTGGAGACAGGCAAGCAACGCTGTTTTATAAATTAAAGTAAGCGGTAACTATCGTGGAAATAAAACATATTTTTTTATAATTTTTAGCCCTACCTTAACATTTCTAAAATGTTTATGCCCTAAATACATAATTTTTAACCTTAAAAAGTTATTTTGTTCCGTTATGAAATATATATGATAACTTTTAGGAAGATATCTTCATAAATTTTTTTTCAAAACATCGTAAGTAAAGTTTCAAAACATATAATGAAAAAATCAATTTTTTTAAATCACTAAATCATTATAAGCACTAATCCACATTCAGCTAAATATGAAGATGGAAACGGTAGTAAAAGTGTTCTTGCACATTCTTGGAATTTGCCCGTTTTTGTCAAAGTGGTCACCGATATCTAGCTAGCATTGCATTTAAATAACCCAAAGCGAAATGGTTAAAGTCATGTTGCATCCATTTTTAAATTGCCCCCCTTAACTTTCGAATTGCCCCCCTGTGGGCGTGGGCCCCACGTTGTGAAACACTGTTGTACAGTATAAGCTGTCACAATCGCACCGTGCCCTTATTCGTTGGTGTTTTAAACTCATAAAGAGGTATTGCGGTTCTAAACAAAAAACTGTCGCCCATACTCTCTTAAAAAGATATGATTGATATCACAATCAGAAATTTATAACCAAATCACTGTGGAATTGAAGATCGAATTAGAAAATAAACTAATTAGCGAAGTTCAAGATCGATTTGTGAAGTTCGAGCCCATATTTTTGCAGTGAAAACTTTTTTAGCGGCGTTGAGCACTTTTCTTGAGTTGAGTATAAAATGTTAAGCTCGTGTCAGGACACGTCGCCTGATCGAAAATTCGGAAGACAGTCGTTGACATTAAAAAAAAGAAGTTGAAAGATTTATACTTCTAATTAATTACAGTTCGGCTATTTTAACTGAAAGATCATAATATTGGTCATTGGACCAGTGGTTGAAGGTTCGAATCTCAGCCGTGAAATATTTTTACGTTTTATTATGGATGAAAGTCGATTTTCTGAGAGACTTTTTAAAGTAAAATATTTGCTGATATTAGTGTTAATTTTTTATGAATTTCGTACACAGGAATGACAATTTATAAATTGTCATTTTTCGCAATAAATGAATATTATAAATTTTCACTTCTGCCGGCACTCCCGGAGTGCAACCCGTTACTTTTTTTTATTAGGTACAATAAGTAACAGAACGAGGAGATGTAAAGCTGCATCATTTGTCACAGACAGGGAGTATCCAGTTCTCTGTGAAACCGTATTTTTTTAACTAAGTTTCTTTCTTGCCTAGAAAGATCGGGCAAGCTTAGAAAATTGCCAAATGAAGTCTAGAATTATTACTGTAGTTAATTAATTGTTAGTTTGGACTGTATGCTCCAGTTAATTAAACATCTACTTAGTTGTTAAATTAATTTAATTTAGAGGTTTAATTTTATTTGTAAGTCGTATTATAAATGCTTTAAATAAATAAATAAATAAATAAATACATATTTTTGATGTTTGTTGCATTTCACCCACGGCCAATTTGTCGTTTCTACCTTATATTAGCTATTTATTTAGTTTAGTTAGTTTTTTTTACATGCAAATAAGGGACAAGACGCAGGACGTTCAGCTAATGGTAAGTGATACTCCCTGCCCATTACAATGCATTGCCGCTCAGGATTCTTGAAAAACCCCAAAAACTCTGAATGGCACTACAACTGCGCTCGTCACCTTGAGACATAAGATGTTAAGTCTCATTTGCCCAGTAATTTCACTTAGCTACGGCACCCTTCAGACCTTACTGCTTCAGGGCAGAAATAGGCGCCGTTGTGGTACCCATAATCTAGCCAGCAACCTGTGCAAAGGTGCCTCCCACTGGTTACAGGTTAAGTTTACAGCTTTATCATCAAACTTGGTGTGCTCCGCAGTGTCAGCCGCGAAAATATCATTTTGTCATAAAATACCTTCTGTAACTTATTGTATTCAACTTCTAGCTGTTGCCCGCGACTTCGTTCGCGTGGAAATAGGTTTTTATACATCTTGTGGGAAATTGATGATTTTATAGAAAAAAAAACTGTATATTAATCCAGTGTATTATTTATCTAAGAAATTCCTTGAATACCTTAATCATCGTTCACCTATTTATGGTCAGGCGGATACATAATATTATTAACCGCTCAACAAACATAAAGCGTAAGACGTGTGTTATAAGAATTACAACTTGTGACATAACACAGTGGTTTATACTGTTCTAGCATCAATGAGATGTCTGACACCACCACCAATAGGTACATATTATGAAGGTATATTAGATACCCATATATAATATAGGTATATTCGAGTTCATTGAACCATTGACCGAATTGAAAAGTCTCCTTTTTGACGAAACCAATGCACGGATTTTGTTCATTTTTGGTATATAGTCAGCAAATATGCTATCGAGTATGTTCCTACATTTATTTCATACTAGCTGACCCGACAGACGTTGTACTGTATATAATAAATAAAATAATGTTTTTATATGATTTTGTCAATAATATATTATAACATCAAAAATTACTTCGTAAGATATGCACCCTGCTGTCGTAATGAAATTGTTTAACAGCAGAACTGTCAAACCGTGCGTCAATAAATTCTCTCATAGAAATTATGTATGGACAGATCAAAGGAAAAACAAATTTGTTGTTTTTATTTAATTCCGAGCATTTTCCTATTTATTCACCTTTTAAACCTTCTCTGGACTTCCACAAATAATTCAAGACCAAAATTTTCCAAAACGGTCCAGCCGTTCTCGAGTTTTAGCGAGACTAATGAACAGCAATTCATTTTTATATAGATAGACAGATATGCTATTTCCATACTGTATAAGCGCCACCATAAAACCATTCTGTCATACCTGTCTGTGATTCTAATATACTAGTTGTTCTTTCGCACGAACTCCAGGAAAAATACACTTACTAAGAAGGTGTCATTTATTCCGAGCTATATCTCTACAGCTGATATCTATATAGATAAATGAAAACAGCATTATTTTTTGTGATTATTGTAAATGATTTTGTGAAAAAAATTGAGAATAAGTAAATGCCGCAACGTGACTCGAGTCTCGAGTGAGCACATAGATTAACGTACAAATATGGCAAAATATTGATGCTGTTTCGGGATGATCGAGGTAGTATATTTTAGGAAATGATGTAAAAAAAGCGTTGTTCTAGTGAATGTAATACGAAATGTAATAATAAACAAGTGCGTATATAGGTAGATGAACTATTAAACTACAAAAACAAGTTTTAGGGTAGGTAACGGACGTAGACAGTGAGTGTTATTTGCTTACCTAGGAGTTCTTTTTCAGTAACACTTTCGGAATATCCTTTGCTAACTGCAGAAGAATCAATGGATCATTTTATTCTTCTTCTATTATCTTATTATAATAAACCCTCAACAAAAAGACATTCTTCAATAATATAAGATACAAAAAATAATAATAATTGTAAACTTAAAACTTTTTGGGAGCTGTCGTTAGTAAAATTGTAAAAATGGGACCCTTACTGTTAATAAATTTCGGTTTTGTTTGTTTTTCATTATTTTATGTGCAAATAATTGATATCATCAATGTGGCATGTCATATATCATCAATATACTATAATTAATATAAATTTATTTTTTTATATATCAATGACACTTTATTTACCTAATTTCAATGCGGTTTTACTACTTTAAAATTTTTCCTAAGTGAACTCATGAATGAATCGTATTTTAGGCATAAATCACGGTGTACGGTAAAAACTCATATCTGATGGATGATTCTGTATTTATCTATTCAAATACGAAGCAATTAGCAAATTAGATTTATCTCTTTTTCGCTTGCGATAATTGCATTTACTATCCTTCTTTGGCGTGTAATCGTAATGTAGTGTGCTATTGCAATGTTAAATTATTCATGTTTGCGTTAGTGCATCATTTATAAACACCGAATGTTGTCTAGGTAACCTATCTATACTTTTAAATATCATTGATAAGCTGTATTTTGTAATTGATTTGATTGATTGTGTAAGATTAAGACCAAATAAATGTCTAAATGATAATTTTATTTACTTTATATTTAGATATCCTCATTTACTACTTACATATTCTCTTATAATTTTATCATTATGGAATCACGGTATGGAATGAGGCTGTTGCTTTTATATTAATTTGGTACCACACACCAATCACCAAGAGCATTCAACATATCATTCATGTGGCTATATTGGGATTAGACATAATATTATTTGTGTATTTATTTATTTTTGTAATGACAAAATCGATTAATCATAACTTGGTTCTCTTTAAATAATATACATAATAAATATACATAATAAATAATATACTTAATAAATTTATAATAATATTTTTAGACTATATTAACCTTCTCATCAGTAATTGAAGTGGTTGCCCCACATTTAACTAAATAAATATTTAATACTTGTGTCTTGCTTGTGTCGATATGGGCAATGGGTTCCCTATATATTATTATACTCTTTGGCAATGGGTGTCTTCCCATAAGACACTATTTAAGTCAGGGGCCACCGAAGATATTATTCATCATTCGTCTCAGAACATTGTCAATGAACAGAGGAGCCTTACAGGCCAATACCTCTCTGCATGTAAAGATCGCTTGGTTTTGAATTGCTTATATAAACGTTGAAAACTTGGAATTTTCGCAAATAAGGATTATTAGAGTTAAGGTCAAATAAAATTATTTAATTAAGCTGGAACTAAGTGCTTTTGAATCATCACTACAAATATTTCTTTTAGATTACTGAACTTACCATATGTTGGGAAAAAGTTGAACTCATGAGAAAAATATACAAGAAACTCAACGGCTACTCTTTTCAATCCAATAGCGATTTTACATTGGCTGTAATTATTTTGTAAGGTGCTGCATCCAATAAAATGAGTCGTGTTTAAATGGTATAAATTATTTCATAAAAAGTAAAAAAGATTTAACCGTATTAATATAAATTATCGTATATTGGATGCATCAACCTTTAGTGCTTGAATTCATTGTTTGTGTAAGTATTTTTCGAAAACATGGTGGTCGTAATTACTCTCACAATTAGTAATTTCATCCAGTGTTTAGGAATTTAAAAAAAAACGAATACTAAATCATTTGCTTTTACATGTAATTAGTCTTGCTCTGAAACGGCCTTCAAAACAGATTTAGCCTCCTGAAAACGAGGGCAACTGTATGTTATTTCCAATTTTGTACTATCTGCCTCTATTGGAACGACCTGAAATCACGTTTCAGCTCGCTGAAAACGTTTCGAAGTAGAAAAGTCAAGAAAATGTTTCCTTTAATCAATCTTCGTAACAATATGATTCTTGTAGCTGAGGCTATCCCAAATCAATAATGCAAATTGGATATTAAACTGGTACACAAAAAAGGAAACACATTAGACATCAGCAATTGCAGACCAATCAGGTTACTGTTCAGGAAATATATAATATAATACTTAAGATTTTTGCATGGGTCATTCTCCAACGCATAACATATGAAATAGACTTTGCACCACCAATGGAACAAGCAGGCTATTTTGACCTTAGTACGAATGACCATATACATGCATCGGAACAAATTATCGAAAAGTATAAAGAATTTCAAAAAGTTTTTAGATTTTATAGACTATACCAAAGCATTCAATAGTACAAAGCCACAGCTCTATATGGAACTCACTAAGTCTAAGTCTAACTAAAATCAACTTAAAATACATAAATATCAAAAAACATATTTACATCAACTGCACAAGTAATGTTTGGCTAGATTTCGAGAGGTGAAGCAGTAAGTATTGAAAGAGGAGTGGGACATTCCAAAACATAGACTGGAAAGCCAAGGGACTAAAATTAATAACCGCTATTTAAATCATCTCAGGTTCGCTGATGATATAGTTAAAGTGTCTGGAACAGCAAGAGATCCTTGCAAAATGCTATTCACACTTGATCAAAAAAACTCTAAAGTAGGATTAGAAATTAATGCTACCAAAACAAAAATAATGAAAAAAGCATCAAATTACTCTTCAAAGTCAAATAAAACAAAATATAATATCTCAACAGCTACACCTACCTGGGTACACAGTTATCACATATCAAATCAAATAACGAATATGAAGTCGAACGAAGAACAAATGTGGAACATGGAAGAAATGTTAGTCACTCAAAAGAAATCTTAAAATGGAAGTAGTCTTACTTACTCAATGAATTTGAAAGGAAATGTATTTGACATTGCCCTGTTTGAAGAATAGAATAGAATATAAAAATAACAAATATAGGTAAAGTCAGAAGCGAAGATATTAGCCAAAAAACCAAGCTAACTGATGCCCTCATGCAAGCCCTTCAATTGAAATGGCAATGGGCTGGTCATAATAAAACTCGCTATAAAGACAAAGCAGGTGGACAATAAGAACCACGTAGTAAAAGGGACCTTTATAGGTAAACAACGAGTAGACAGGCCGAAAAGAAGGTCGGCTGATGAAATAGTAGAAAAAGCCGGGAAAGACTGGCAAATTATTGGCTAATCCAAGAAACCAAAAATAACTCATGTTATATATAAATAGCCCATACTAATATCTAGATATTAAGTAAAATATTAACTAATACAAAATAACAATATTTGAAATGTACATCTATATGAAATGAAATGAAATTTCTACGATATGAAATGAAAAGGCTTTATTATTATGATCTCGGAGGCGGTCACGTTGGAGTAACTGGAAGCTCTGTGTATGTAAAATTGACTATGGTTGTGACTGAAACTAGGATGTGTAAATTTATACTCCGGGTGGAGCAGCCCACTTATTATTATATTATAACAGCTTTTAAAAATATTCTGGTATCTTCAATAAGGGCACGTAAACCTACCTAGAACCCTGCAACGCTCCTGTGATTCTGGTTTAATAAGAGTGTGGGTAGAGGTAATCGCTACCCATTTAGTGAACCGTAAGCTCGTTTGTCTAAAACAAAAGATTCATCATTGGATCATTTAGTTCTAGATATCGATTCGATGTCGAAAAAATATATTTTTGTTTGGGGTCCGAACTTTCAATCGATTCTTAAATTAATCGATCTCGAATCGCCCTCCCTACTACGGCGGCGTTATTGTCGCATTCACGCAAGAAAGAATTGTCAATTTTATATTATTGACTAAAACACCGGCGTTCCTTGAGTGTATATTTTGAAGTTTAGAAATTAGGACTAAATTTGATTTTTAAGTTATTGTTTACAAATTACAAAACGAAATATTATTAAACCTTATAGTTTTGGTACACAAAAAAAATTAACTATTTAGATTACTGTACTCCATATTTCTATATCTTATTGTTATTGGAGGAAATGGCAAGTTTATTTCCCTATTTTACTATACAGTTTAGAAATCTTTACATATTTGGAATAATTTTGTATTGGTAATTTGTAGGACTTGGTAATTCAAAGCCTTTATCTGCTCTTATGGCTCCGCTAAATGGGTGACTCGGAAATAATTTAATTCTCCTTTATTGCATTTACATTAAAACTTAAAATATTTTGTGTTTATCTCTATTCGCCTACCAATTGAAAGTGATAAATATTCACACAGACATGCCACCACCAACTAATGAATATGTGCTTAAGGGTAAGAAAATTCTAAGTATTTATGACTGCATGTTAAATACTGTTTACTCAAAATGTTCATTATGATGATAGGTGGAGGAACTGATGATGACACAGAGGGAGCAATCACATACTTTGTGGATCAAGAAGGGAGATATTATTATCAACCAACTGCAGAAACTGTGAACTATGTGTCCATAGAAAATGCTCCAGTAATTAATGAGGTGGGCATGTTACAACCTTTTCATTTGCAGATTTTTAATGTTTTGTGCAGCACAATGATAGCAAAAAGTGTCTGAATTTGTTCATTGTAAAGTCCTGATAAATTATTTTATTATTGTTAATTATTATACCTGGTAATTTCGAATTGTTAATCTTATAGAAAAAAAACATTATGGAATATTGTTGGCGGACAACACTTCACTGATATTTAGAGTGAAAAGAAACCAAGTTATGCATGGTGAAGTAAACAATATTCTATCTGACATCATGTACTGGTTTAGAGCTAATGACCTATGGATAAATAGCAAGAAAACAGAAGATATAAAATTTACTGTACCGAATGTCGTAAAACTGGTGGAATTTGCTGTATTTCTTGGCAGTGGAGCCCCCATATTGAAGGCTTAGCAAATAGATATAGTTGTGCAGCATACTCGGTTAAAAAGATTACACAATTAACCAACATAAATATGGTGCAACTAGTTTACTTCAGTTATTTCCATAGTATGCTCCTATGGTATATTGCTATTAGGCAATACTGCTGCTTTAAACACAATATTTGTGCTGCAGAAGAGGGCTATTTGAATTATTTATAACCTAGGTCCTAATAAATCATTGAGAGCAAGGATCTTGACTGTTGCTTCTCAATATATTCTTGATAAAGTAATATATGTACATAGGTGCATAAGTGAATTTGCTAGAAACTGTCATAACCATAATGTTAACCAGGAACAGACATACACTTGTAATGCCTGATACTCAGTTAAGTCGAGTAAGTAAGTCTTTAGTGGGGCGATGCATTTGCTTTTACAACAAGATTCCAGAAAATGTTCAAAACAAAAGTATTATGATATTCAAAAGAATTGCTTTCATAATGATACCACAGATTGGGAATGGAGTGACCACCCTCAGGCTATTAAGTAAAAAGCTTAATTGTATGATATTACATTGTAATCATATTATTATTCAAAAAAAAAAGCCTGCTGAGTCAGTTGCACCCGTTCTTCTCATGTATTAGGCATTAGTTTTGGAATGGGTGGTAGTTTTCTTTCAGTAAGTGATGTCACATCCTATTTTGAATAAAAATAGTTTGATTTGAATACACCCTGCCCAAAACAATGCAGTACCACTCAGGATTCTTCATAAACCCCAAAAATTCTAAGTGGCGCTACAATTGCACTTGTCACCTTGAGACATAACATGTTAAGTCTCATTTGCACAGTAATTTCACTAGCTATGGCACCATTCAGACAGCAATAATGTTTACACATTATTGCTTCCATTGGTGCCCGTAATCTAGCCCGCATCCTGTGAGAGAGAGCATCCCACTGATGAAAATTAAAGTGCCAAATTAAAGTAAACATGAATTCAGAAAATGTAAACATGTTGGTATGCACATTGAAATTTATTTATTGTGAATGTGTTGAATACAAACCCACCTAATTTGTTTAACACATTAACTGCGGAAACACAACATATGTGTTTTTACATACTATACAACTGCTGTTAAGCACACAATGTGCAGCACTTCTTAATTAAGTAATGAAATAACATTCATTCATTGAATTCTTATTCAATAATATTCATTCGTTGCAGATTCAACATGAGAGTCAAGTACTTATTGAGGCAGAGAACTATCAAACAGTTACATTTGTGCCGGCAGCAACAGAAAATGTAGAAAGTACCTATATATTTATTGTACAAGATAAGGAAAAACCGGATGTGAATGAAAATATAAAGGTATTTTGAAAGTGTGAGGCCAATTCATAATTTGCTTTTGAGAAAGAATCACAGTTGTTGTATAGACTGTAACTGTCTAACCCTGTAATTGTTTTGTACCATCTTAGAAATCCACACATCTTTCTTTCTGGCTAAAAAGCAGAATGTCTTTAATTGAGCTTTTATAGAATAAGAGACTGCTTACAATAAAGTGTAAGACTTTCTGTATTTGAGAAGTGGAGTGTGAAATTTGTGGTAATGGTAAAGGGGATCCTATTTCCGCAACAAATGACTTGGTTGGGTCCATTTTGGATGTAGTGTTGACCCAGAAGATTCCAGAAGTTCAGAACACCCCTGAGGTATTCACAGATTTCTCGGAGCAACCTCATATTCACTAACGTTTTTGCCAGTTCCCTGCACATTCCAGCATCGCATGAGTGACCATTTCGTCCTCAGCCAGACCACCTCTGCACTTAGGACTCTCCGTTATTCAAACATGGTGCGAAAGTGTCTCCAGCCTTCTCTGTTTCTTTCACGGATGCCATTGATTTCACCCAGTCGTCTGGTGCTCGGGAGACGGGTGTTTTTGGCTCTGTTGAACCTCCTTATATTGCTGCGCAGCCGTTCCACCTCTGGGCCCCACTACGCAAATAATCCACTATCTGATTGAACTCATTATAATATTCACGGTTACTGACTAACTGTGCACTGTGTCCTTCTATCTAATTTGTTTTTTATGGTACAGGAAGACAACTATGAAGTGGATCAATTTGAAGACGAGGATATGGTCGACCAAGATGAACAGTTGGAATTATCGCCTGAATCACCATCACAGGTATTTTCTTTTGTTTTCTGTTGGTACAAACATATCATTATGAAATAACGTTGATTTTAGAAATATCCCTTTATGGTGGAGGCTCAGTTATGCTTTAGGCAGCGATTAATGTATTGGACCGTACGGAGTTAGTCTTTGAAAGTTTTTATGGACTATGACGTTCTGGCGATGTTGAAGCGTATATTCAAGAGGTAGGGATACGTCGTTTGGATTGGCCAACTCGAAGTCCCGACCTCAATCCAATAGAGTACATTTGGTATGTTTTAAAACGAAGAGTAGGTAAGCTCTGTGCAGCCCGCTTTGCAGAACATCAGGGAGCTAAGGAATGAAATTGAAGCGCAGTGAACGAATACAAACTGTCATTTTAGCAAGAGGAGCCACACTCTATATCAAACTCTTAACTTTTATTTTTATGTTAAAAAAACTTTTTTAGCCTGTTTTTTTATTTAATGAACAGATACGCAACAAGCTGTATAGACTCTGGGATCATTTTTCATTAATTCCATTGTAATCAATTCTATGTAATGACTAAATTGATGAAACTACTTTTTGCTTAGTTTTTTAAAGTATTATGATGTGAAGATGCCAGTGAAACAGGTTATTTACCTCGGTGCCCGTTTTTTGCAAAAGAGTGTAATTTCATCAGTGATATATTTTTACACTTAGTGCAGCTTACACGATGACAGGTGTTAGTTAGTGAGGGTCACAAACATGCGGTTATTAGACACCGAGAGCGGATGTTCGTAGCGTGATGTGAAGTCGTAGTACACCGAAACAGCCTCACTGATAATTATGTGACCGTCAAACATCAATAATTTCATGTTATCTAAGCTATCGGGCGAAACCTCGAATGTTATTTCCAACACGAGTATGTAACACTATTGTGTTACCAGTGCACATCACTTCCAAATTTTTTTTTTTCATGAAAATAAGGGACAAGACGAGCTGGACGTTCAGCTGATGGTAATTGATACGCCCTGCCTACTACAATGCAGTGCCGCTCAGGATTCTTGAAAAACCCCAAAAATTCTGACCGGCACTACAATTGCGTTCGTCACCTTGAGACTTAAGATGTTAAGTCTCATTTGCCCATTAGCTACGGCGCCCTTCAGACCGAAACACGATAGTGTTTACACATTACTGCTTCACGGTAGAAATAGGCGCCGTTGTAGTACCCATCATCTAGCCGGCATCCTGTTCCTGAGACTGGTAAAAAATCAAACCGTTCCCTCAGTAAAAATACTATCGTGCGGGTAGAATCAATGCTTGAATAGTTAATATAATATATTTATTTGCTCCACAGATACCTAAGAAGCCCAACAAAAATCGTTTCTTCAAATGCAAGAATTGCGAATATACAAGTCACAGACGGTGAAGTATAGATAATTTTATAAATTACATAGAATATATTATGTTAAAATCTTTTTACTCTTCAGGAACTGTCATTAAATGTTTTTTTATTCCTCAACTATATCTTAGAAAGTCCAAATAAGTCAGAATAATAATACCAATATACTTACTCTGGCCATAAATACTGTTACAATTAAAAATAAACAAAATATTACATTTGAATTGAGTTTTCTGATTTTGGCGCCAATACATCGTACAATATTTTGCGATATTAAAGTGGAGTGGGGTGATAAAGAGAACCGAATCGCTTGTAATACACAAAGTAAAACTCCATACGCTTGGTATTAGTAAAATGTTTGTGTACCGGGCTATTAATAGGTACAATAAGACCTCCTCTGTTTGTGACAGAACACCTACAACCGTCCACGTAGTGTTCGTACGAGAAAGGTGGTCAAAGCAGTAATGGAAAGAATTCGAAGAAAACCTGCCCGAGAGCAAAGTATATTATCGCGGGAGATGAATATAGCACCTAGATCCACGTTGCGTATTTTCTTAACTAAAACTAAAGAATAGGGTGGTAAAATCGAAACAACTACTGAAGCGGAACGCAAAGGGAGGTCACAGAAAAATTTTGTTTACGGATGAGATTGGTTGGCGGTCCTACCTACTAAGCTAGAGGTCCCGGGTTCGAATCCCAGTGGGTGCAAGCATTTATATGATGAATATGGATGTTTGTTTCCGAGTCATGGATGTTTAAATGTATTTATGTATGTTTATATGAATTTATGTATGTTTAAGTAAGTATGTTGTATTAAATATATCATTGTCTTGTAACCCATAACACAGGCTTATATATGCTTAACTTGGGGCAAGATAATTTGTGTGAAAAGTGTGTCGATATTATATTATATATTATCCGACTTCAGTGATAGTTTTGTACTGTGCCATACTTTTGTGAAAATATATCAAAATATCGGCACAAGTGTATCAAGATACCATTCTTGAGATGTTAGTGAAGCCCCTTACCTACACTATGTTCAATAACCAAGAAAGGTCCTTCCAGCAAGACTCGGCGCCGGGTCATAAAGCTCGGTCTACGTCTTGGTTGAAAACGAACGTTTCGGACTTCCTGATCTAAATCCGCTGGATTATGATTTATGGCTTGCTGTAAACGCCATGACAATTTGGAGTCCCTAAAACAATCCGTACGATTGGCAGTGAAGATTTTTCCCATGGAAAGAGTGCGTGCTTCTATTGATAATTGGCTTCAACGTTTAAAGGACTGTATTGCAGCTGTATTGGAGGCCACCTCGATTAAGCTGTAAACAGCTTATAAATATTTTAATTATTAATAAATATTTTTATATTTATGTATTAAACTAACACACTGTAAAAGTAATAAATGTTATTTGCAATAGAAATATTTTATCTTTGTTTCAGTATTTATGGCAAGACTAGGTATATACACTGACCTCTACTATATACCACTCGACTGGCGGCTATCAAAGTGCTTTTGTGCCTGTTTGATATTCGCCATTTTGGCGCTGTTGGCCATGTAGCGAGAGTCTGCGGTACTAAAACTAGTGATGACAACCTCAGCAAACATCGATAGATGTTGGGAAACTATTTACAAAAAAAAAGTGTACTTTATTACGTTGATCCTTGAAGTATAAATAACACAGAAAATGAAGGAAATTAAAACAAAATGCAAAAATACTTCAGGGTATTGTACGTTCCTTCGCAGCCATTTGTATTATACGTCAAAATTAGTTCTGTAAACGCTCGCGAGTGTCGCCTCAAATAGGCACAAAAAATTTGCTGTCAAAGATTTGTAACACATTGTCCAGTGGTATTTATACAGGCCAGTGGGTATATATCATATTTTCATTGGCTCTAATATCATATTTAAAAAACCTCAGGTATCTGCTGATGCGACATATGAGATGTCATTCTACAGAGAGGCCACATCAATGTTCTATCTGTGAAAAAGGATTCAAAACCCAAATGACTCTACAAAACCATGTAAATATGCATAAAGGCCTCAAACCACACGTGTGTAATGACTGCAAAGCAGCTTTCACTACCTCAGGTAAGATCTCGGATCATCATTTTAAGATATAAACAATTTACACAACGGTTAGCTCAGAGAGAAGGAAGGAGAGGGTTATCACTTTAAAAACATAATATATTGTTTAGATAAACAATTTGTCATGTTTTTAAAATGATAACCCTCACTTTTAGGATTAATACACAAATAAAATTTGAAAAAACAAATTTTTATGAACGATGCGGGACTCGAACCCACAACCTTGTTGTATTTTAAAAGATATTTAGTATCTCATGAGTTAAATTTAAATTCAAATTCAGATATTTTTATTCAAAATAGGTTGTGACATCACTTATTCGAAGTAAAAAAAACTACCACCCATCCAAAATAAAATGAATGCCTCAGGCCTGAGAAGAATGGGTGCAAAAAACTCAGCGGGCTTTTTTTCTATTAAAAAATATGTTCACAAAGTAATATTGTACAATTAAGTTTATTATTTAATAGCCTGAGGGCGGTAGTTCCATTCCCAATCTGTGTCATTAAGAAAATAATTTATGTTATAGTAACCTTTACCACACAAACGTTTTTTAACAATTCTGTTGAATAACGTAACGTAATAATAAATACTCTAATACATACCATAGACGTAGTGTAATAATATAATATAGAAAATATTAACAAGTTATTGGGAACGGAGTGGGATTAACTAAACTACACACTAATTAACTTGGAATACAAATCAAAAAAATCAAGTACACAATGAGTGAAAAAATCTATACTTTCAATAATATGAATATTTAAATAAGTGTTAAGTTTTTGCATGTTTTTAATTTAAGCTGGATAGTGGCAACATTGTAATATTTAATATAATCGTGCAAGCTGTTTTTGTGAGAAATAAAATGTTTACTTATCACAAATCTATATACATAAAAATGAATTGCTGTTCGTTAGTCTCGCTAAAACTCGAGAACGGCTGGACCGATTTGGCTAATTTTGGTCTTGAATTATTTGTGGAAGTCCAGAGAAGGTTTGAAAGGTGAATAAATATGAAAATGTTCGGAATTTTAAAAAAAAAACAACAACAAAATTTTGTTTTTCCTTTTGTGTCCCCCGTCGTTCAGAAATCAAATTGAAAAAATAGTTTAAAACGAATAACTAATTAGAATCTTTGTATCTGTCTAACTTTCTCAGGAGTTAAACAACAAAATTAATTTTAGCTACCCATAGTTGACAGATTAACTACAGTTGCTGGTGATACTATGATGGCAATACAGCATTTGCTGGGTCAGGTAGTAATTAATAATGTATTCCGAGTTTGACTTGAATTGTAACAATTGTTGAACGACAGTTTTCTTTAAAATGCTTAAGATAAAATTATTGTAGAAATACATTATGTGAAAAGTTTAAATTCAAATGCAATTCGATCCAGTTGAGGCTGAAAATAAGACCAGTTATGAGTATCAGATTATATGGACTTTAAAACCTGGATTACACCTGAGTTCATTTGTGAATTATAGTTTTAGACGTGTACCTACTTATACTATACTAGCTGACCCGACAAACAATGTTTTGTCACATAAAGTATTTTTAGTATTGGACCGTTTTTTCTCAGACTTACTTTATCACGAAAAATCTTTTCATTTTTCAGGTTAATTTTGACAATCACAAAAATGTAGCATACTATTGGTAACAGTCAAAATCATTTTTTTTTTAATTTACTGAATTTACCATATTATGTTCGTAAAAAGTAGAGCTCGTGAGAAGAACATATTATAAGAACCTCAACGGCCATTCTTTTCAATCAAATAGAGTATTTTACAATGAAAGTAATATACACAACAAATTAATTTTTAAGGTGCTGCATCCAATATATGAGTCGTGTTTTAAGAATATAATAAAAATAAATAAATAATTAAATGTATAACTATAAATTATCGTATTACAACAACGTGATTACTGTCACAATTAGTAATTGTATCCAACAAATACAATGATTCATTAACTTTAACAGGTCGATCTGGGAGGAGACGACTCGGCACACGACGACGCCGCAAGCAATGCCATTCAGTGAGCATGACGAACCATGCTATAGCATACCTACGCACGATAACTCAAAACTACAAAATTAATGCACACAAAACAAGCCCGCAAATGATTCTTTATAATGACATAGCAGTTTACCCCGGCTACGCACGGGTATTTAACAATTTAACAAAAAATTGAAAATATAACATAGCCTATGTCCCCGGGGATAGTGTAGCTTCCCAAGAGTGAAAGAATTTTTCAAATCGGTTCAGTAGTTTCGGAGCCTATTCAATGCAAACAAACAATCAAATCTTTTCTCTTTATACTATTAGTATAGATGAAATATATGAGAAATACGACTTAATTAAAGGTGTTTTGTGTTAATAACTCCTGAAGATGAAGCGTCCGCGTCGGTGGCGCCTCAGGTTGAATCTGACAATGCAGCCAAAGAGTATAATAATATATAGGGAAAAGAGAGCCCTCTCTACGCATTATGAGCTGTCTATTTGAAAACTAGCGCCATCTGGAGATTGGCCCCAAAAATAACTATATATAAGCTCGAAATTATAAAATTCATTTTTAATGTTGTGACGCAATTAAATAACTTAGCTCTACTTTTTAATGTAGGTATTGCAATTTTTTACCATGTTGAAATTGCGCGTAGAGTAACTTATTTAATTTTGTCACAACATAGAACATAAAGGATAGATTTAGAAGTTTAAATATGCAAAATGGAACACGAGAGCTACTTACATGCGCAAACGCTAGCAGTAGCCGCCATTTTATGACCAGTTGGCATTGGGCAGTGACACAAAGAATTGTTGAAAGGTTTCAAAGCGAGTGACAGCTGACAAAGCTTTCGTTTTCGGGCCAACTAACAGATGGCACTACAGTCTTCTGAAAATGTCACTTTATGGCGTTTGTCCCACCCCTGAATGCATTTCCCGATTCGATTCTAGCCCGACACGTACCACTGTGTTTTTATGTCTGTGGTCTTTATATTCTTGAGTCAATAACGGTTATAAATACTCTAAATTTGTAAATATATTAATATTTACTACACTTTATACAGACCAACAGGCTGTTAATATTGGTATGTCCGCCTACAGGTGAGCTCGCACGTCACATCCGGTATCGACATACGCACGAAAAGCCACATCAATGTCCCTATTGTGAATATGCCTCCGTAGAGAAGTCCAAGCTGATGAGACATATTCGAGGTCACACTGGCGAAAAACCTTTCCGGGTGAGTTATAAACTCAAGGGGCTGATTATTATCTTGAAAATCATCCGCTTATATAAAAATATACATATTAAAATAAGCAGAATTTACATATAAGATATCTCCAAAAATTTGAATAATTATGGAATTCACCTTATTCAATAAATTATCTTGAATATTATCTGGACCATCTCATTCTGGATGAGTTTTTTTTATGAAAATAAGAGACGAGACGAGCAGGACGTTCAGCTGATGGTCTTTGATACGCCTTACCCATTACAATGCAGTGCCGCTCAGGATTCTGGTTAAACCCCAAAAATTCTGAGCGGCACTACAACTGCGCTCGTCACTCGCGTCGCTGTCGTGAGACATAAGATGTTAAGTCTCATTTGCCTAGTAATTTCACTAGCGACGGCGCCCTTCAGACCGAAACACAGTAATGCTTACACATTACTGTGTTACATGCAGAAATAGGCGTCGTTGTGGTACCCATAATCTAGCCAGCATCCTGTGCAAAGGAGCCTCCCTGCTAAAATGCGTGGTTAACATGTGTGCCTTTGGCCTCCACAGTGCTGTTTTCAAGAAACTTTCTTCCAGGTACTATGGTCAGAATTGAATCGTGACCCACCATAATGCCATTTTCCTACAGTCACCTTTCCAGTTTCCTCCCACCCGTGGGAGTCTACTTTACACAGAACATCACTGCTTTCTCGTCGGTGGCTTATAATATGAATATTATCTTTATTATTGTTTCCAGTGCGTGCATTGCTCGTACGCTGCGCCAGACCGGTTCAAACTGACGCGCCACATGCGGATCCACGCGGGAGAGCAACCCTTCAGGTGCGAAGTGTGTAACCTGGGCTTCAAACAGTGTCATTCATTGAGGACACACAGCCTCATTCATAAAGGTAAGTACTAGTACACGTGTTCTATATATCATCATCATCAACAGCCGGAAGACGTCCACTGCTGGACAAAGGTCTCTTCCAAAGATCTCCACGACGATCGGTCCTACGCTGCCATCAAAATCAGTTTATTCACGTAGGTCACGGAAATGACACTTATGAATGTCAAAAAAAAATATATTTTTCTTATTGAATCTACCGCTACTTCGTAAAGGGTTGAGCTAATGAGAAGAAGTAGCAAGAAACTCATTGCCACTCTTTTATATCAAGATTTACATTTAAGTACATCGATTTACAAATAATTTCAAATTACAATATAATATGTAAAATGTAAAATGATGCAACAGACACACTCAAACGTCAAATAGTCAATTTCTTACACGAGTAAGTCAAAAAAGTAAATGTAAATTAATACAAAAGTTATTGAGTACAGTAGCTGTATCATCCACATACACCGTAAATAAATAAAGGTATTCTGTGAGCACTTTATAAGCGATTATAAATAAATAAATAAATATGTATATATCCATACATATATACACACGATAACTTTTAAGAATCTGAAACCGAGTCTCCGGCAACAGGATTATCCTGCCACCACAAGCAGCGCCCGTTCACGAGCATGACGCATGAGCCAGCCATCGCCTCCCTCAACCATATTTTAGGGAAGGCCCGTCCCATGTCGCCGCCACAAGCAGTGACATTTCGGCGTATCCAACGTATTCCGGCGATCTTGACCAGACCGTCGTTCTTCTTTATGTCTCATTTTAAAATTCGGTGAATGCAGTCTTAAATATTTTCTGTCTTCAATATTTATAACTCTTCCTTTCCTTGTGCTAAACTCAGCCTTACATTTTGTAAGACTTACCACGGTCCAATCAAGGTCATTCACTTTCATACTATTCTGCAACAGAGTGCGCCGTATATTAGACATTCATCAGATTATAATAATAATGTTACAACTTAAAAACTTATTTATTAGGCGTTATTTTGAGGAAATCCATTACTATATTATAAATGTTAAGAGTTTTCTTACTGCCTTGCACAAAGTAGGTATGGAGCCGTCAGTCATTTTCAAGACTCCTAAAAAGCTAGATATCATTGGTATGTTCGTATATTGGAATATCGATATATATAACAAAACATCTTCTTTCGGAAGACCATAATGGATCGGACTGCCGCGTGCTGTTACAGCTAAAAGTTTATGCTGTTAGAGCCAGAATTCGCTGTATTCCTATAAATAAAAAGAATTTTTTATAGGGAGAAATCAAGATTCCCATTCTGCAAGGTATCATCAAAGTCGCTGGTGCTTATATCGTCAATATACAGGACATATCCTAAACCAATCCTGTTAATAATAATAATAATATCGACACACTTTTTACACAAATTATCTTGCCCCAAGTTAAGCATATATAGCCTGTGTTATGGGTTACAAGACAATGATATATTTAATACAATATACTTACTTAAACATACATAAATTCATATAAACATACATAAATACGTTTAAACATCCATGACTCGGAAACAAACATCCATATTCATCATATAAATGCTTGCACCTACCGGGATTCGAACCCGGGACCTCTAGCTTAGTAGGTAGGATCGCTAACCACTCGGCTATACAGTTAAAGAGAGTGGTTTGATCAACAAGGTGCAATAGCATCTTTTTCGCGGTTGAAAACATTTTCACAATTCAGGATCAAACGCTTAATAGCCCCAAAGAAATTTAACAAGTTGTGGCAGCTTGGTCATCGTCTTGTGTCAGCCATTGTTTGATGGAGGTGTCTCAGCGAAGACCCACAAAGCCTCACTTTTGTGAAATCTCTTTCTTTTTTTATGGAAGGAGCACAAGGGAGCGCATAGGTCATCTGATGCTATGTGATCATCGCCGCGCATATACTTTTAGGACTTTACAGCAAGACTTTGCGCCTGGTCATAATGCACGAACTACCCAAGCTTGGCTAGAACGTTCTAGATCTTATTCTAGAGTTGGTCCTCGTCTAGCTAAAATCTGAAACCCTTTGGACTTCAAATTGTGGCGCGTTTAGAAGACATGAACTAAACGAAACGCCGACATCGAGTCACTTAAGAAATGTCTAAAACAAGCAGTGACTAAATGTTTCATAGAAACAGTAAGCGTAAATATTCCACACATTCGTGGCCGGACAGATTTGGAATTGCTGCGACTAATAAATAATCACATGTTTTAATACGTTATAAAAAAAAAAAAATTTATAACAGAACTTATGGCCAGACTAAGTAAAATAAATAAAATATATTATGAATTAAATTATGCTTGTTAGACCAGATAATCTATACGTAAAACGTGAATGAAACATGAAAAGCGTGAAACAGCTAGTGGACGAAGTTCCACTCCAAGTTTTTCTCCACTCCTTTAGCTCCAAGTGCTTTTATAATAAATGTGTTTGTGAGTCGACAGCAAAATAGAATAAATTACCCAAAGCGCTAAATCAAAATCTGTTACTCCTCCTTCTCCTCGCGTCGTTTTCCTCATTACTGAGGGTCGTGGCTCCCCCGCTGCATCAGTTTCTCCCGTTCGATTCCCCTCCATCTGCTGCGATCCTTAGCTTTATGAAGGGCATTATGGATGCTGATGTTCAGAGAAGATCGTATTTGGTCCGACCATCTTGCCTGTCACCATCAGCTGTTCAAGATTAAGACGAGAGGGTCTTACAAGCAATATGTCCGAAGAATTCCAACATCTTACGAAGGCATATTGTGGAAAGTCTAGTTCTGACGTTAAGCTCTCTTAGAATAGACACGTTGGTGCGAAAGGCGGTCCATGGAATCTGTAGCATTTTTCTCTAGGACCACATTTCAATCATCTAATCAGGCATCTATTCGGTCTCCGCTCCATAACTGAATATGGAGAAAACTAGCGAAGTCACCAATTTGGTTTTAGTTTATCGCGTGATGTTAAGGTCTCTCCATATCTTGTGCATCTCACATTGCAGTTTTGGCCATCCCTATACGTCTCCTTATCTTTTTTCGCATGAAAATCTGTTACTATCCTAAATTAATTGTGTCTGATATAATTTTCTTCTAGTGGATGATAAACCAATGCTTCAGTGCCCTCACTGTCCTGCAAAATGTGGAAGAAAAACGGACCTAAGAATTCACATTGAGAACCTTCATACAGCCAAGGAGCCCGTGGTATGCAAGCGCTGTGGCAAATCATTCCCCGACAAATATTCTGCTAAGATTCATAGCAAGGTTAGTATTAGCATATCTGTAGAACATATATAGGGCAATTGCTATATTTCTTTAAACACTTCAAACATTCAAGATGTTCGCATAATACGTTGCCTTATTTGCAGTGTATAATTTATTTATTGCACCAACAAGGTACAGACTGATACATACACAAAAAAAAAATTTTGACAAAAATACAAGTTGAGTGCTACCTCAATTATAAAAATTTGATCGCGATTATGTCATAAATTAAAATATTAATTTGATAATAAAACTGTAATTATTAAATAATTCTACAGTTTTTACTTATAACAGGTTAAAAAAAATACCAACAATAGAATAAAATAATAATAATTGAGTATCTAATGTACTCGGGTTATGTTTGGTAAAAATCAGTTATTTTTAAATAAGTTTACACTTTTGAGTATTTATTCCATCGCTTTGCATAGATCGATAGAAAGATTTTAAAAAATACTCAGTTGTGAGTATATATATATATATATATATAGTACAGATAGTTATAGGTACAATTCGGCAATTTTTCATATTTTTCTAGAAATCTCTAAATATTCTTTGATTCTGTAACACTATTATCATGCCCATTACGAAACATGTTCAAATCGCATTACATATCTTTTATTTTGCCACATTTTAAATTGTTTGAAAACCTCAGCTAATGTTCCGTCTTTTGCTTTTCTGTTAGTGTAAGGAATAAACGTATTTATTCTTTTTAGAGTCATGAAGGCGAGAAATGCTACACGTGTAGTATCTGTCCGTACGCCTCAATGAGTTTACGTCATCTCAAGTCTCACATGCTCAAGCATACAGACGAGAAACCATTTGCCTGTGACGAATGCGACCAATCATTTAGGTATGTGGTGCATCTGTGTCATATTTTATATGAGGTCGGAACATTCTAAACATTCTGAGCTGGTCATATTATGCATAATTAAAGAATGGAATCTAAATCCACAAGTTAGGATATCATCCCCACCATCTGGATGTGTGGCGGTCATCCACAGTGCGGTTTTCAAGGAGCTTTCTTCCACGCATTACAAAGCTGTGGAATGAGCTTCCTTATGCGGTGTTTCCGCGACGATACGACATGGGTACCTTCAAAAAAAGCGCATATTCCTTCCTTAAAGGCCGGCAACGCTTCTGTGATTCCTCTGGTGTTGCAAGAGATTGTGGGCGGCGGTGATCACTTAACACCAGGTGACCCGTACGCTCGTTTGTCCTCCTATTCCATAAAAAAAATTACGATGTTTGATGTTTTGACTTCAAAGTCAAAGTTTTTATTTACATAAACATGTTACATTGATGTTATTTATCTAAATATTATAAAGTACATGTTTGCCACATTTATGACGTGCAAATTTTATAAAATACATTTCTAAATCATTAGTTACAATAATATCAATTTAACAAAAGATTACTAGCAGTATTATTTAATATTATAGTATATTATTTAAAAAAAAATGAATTTTTTAATTGAAAATATTCGTCTTATGAATATAAGCAGTTTTTACTAAGGTATATTTTCAATTTAGATGAGAAATTACTATTTGACGATACCTCTCTTATTATCTTTGGGATGTGATTATAGATTTTTATGCACATACAAAACAGTTTCACTGAAATAATGTAGTTTAAGCAAGGTACTTGTAGTTTTGTGGGGTCCCTGGATGGGAAAAGAGAAGTGTTTTCATATTTACTAAATTCGACTTGAAAGATTGGAAAAGAGGGATTTTTACAATATTTTTTGCGTTTGAAAGGATGGAAACCAGATTTCTAGAATCTCATCCAAGACAACTGAATCCGATTCGATAGCTTTAAATGTATTGATAATAAATGCGGTAATACTTCACTTTAAAGTAATAAGGGTTTGAGTATGAGGTTACCTTTTTGACATGCTGGCTAATTTAGATTATAATAAAACTTCCTTGATTTATGAATCAAACTATTTTTACGTGACAGATAAAACTATCTAGATTTAATTTTAGGAATGTGCTAACATTTGAATGTTTGACTTTCTTGTTGTTTCATTCGGAATAAAAAGAAAGGACGGATGCATTGAAAATTAGGATTTTTTAAAACGATTACTAGCATGTAATAACTCACCACGTCATAGCCACGGCCGTGTCAGAGATAATCCTAAGTCGGTGACCCATTTCCTGCACTCCACAGGAACTCTCCAATATTAAATCTATTACTATTTAAATACGTTGCTTTTTTTGGTATGTTTTGTGCTTTTATCTTTTTATATTAAGTTTATCCTGTGAGTGTTTTGTGAAATAAATGTTTTTCTTTTCTTTTCAATATTAATTCTGTTTGGAGAGGATTTGGCTAATGAACGCAACGTGCATTTTGGTCCAAGAAGTTGTTTTCTTGCTGCAGCCGTATCATTAGGCCCCCGGAGACATACCTACTCGTTCGACTTTGTTTCAATCGTGGACAATTTTTCAATGTTGAAAAATATTCCAAAGATGACTCAAGTGAGCCAATGTGAAAAAATTCTACTCAAGAGGGAATACAAAATACCTTCACGAAGTTGGTTGACTTCAAGTCCCCAGAGTTCTATCGCGAACGTATGACCAACCATCCCTTGAGATCGCAGATATGGCTACATAACGATGGTACATACTTCGATTAAATCATACTCGTATATACCTTTACTATAAAAAAAAATTTTTGCATCTTTCAGTACATAACGGCAATTTCATTCTCAAACCCCTAATATTTTCTATCAGTGAAACGGGGTTTTTGTTTTTATAGAAGAAATACGTTCGTTTTATGTTTACTATTTATAATATTAAAAATAAATATATAAAGTAATATACTACCGGTTTAAAAAAATATATTATTCTAGTAGAAAGGTATATTTCCTATTACTGAGTCACATGGGATGTGCTTTAATAAAATCCCTTCGTAAATTGTATTGATGCAAAATAGTTTAGCAAGTGTTGGTTTGCAAGATTCTGCTGTTTGTAGAGAGGCGTCACATGTTTTACTTCTAATGCAATCAAGTTAGCCTGATCGAACCGATAGTTCTTCGTGTTTCTATTGTTTTCTTTCTCCCGCAGACAAAAACAACTGTTGCGCCGCCACCAAAACTTGTATCACAACCCGGACTATAAGCCAACTCCGCCTAAGAAGAAGACTCACATTTGCAACGAGTGCAGTCGCACTTTTGCTAACAAGGGAAACCTTATACGTCACATGGTGATCCATGACCCGGACCCGACGCATAAAGAACAAGCTGAGGCGCTCAAACTCGGTCGGCAGAAGAAGGTGAAGGTAGTCGATGGACATCTTGTGGTAAGTAAATCATGTATGAAGTAATCTTTTCGGGGTACAACTAAAAAACATTTCATTTCTGACATCACTGGCAAGCAACGCTTCAAAACGTTCGATTACGTCGACTATACCTTATTTACTTAGATATTTTATACGTCTACATAGACCCCCTTGCCTTTAGGCAACGCAGGACCACAGGCCAGCTTTATTACTTTAGTGTGCATAACCGATAAAAACACGCCAGAAATATTAGTTGCGTGGCGTGACGTAGCTACGTCTTACACTCACGATTTGTGTGACACATTGTGTTTGTGCGTGAATTGCTCAAAATAGCGGTTAGTTCTAAAGTCAATTTTTTCCGACGTTTTCACAGTCAGAGTCTATCTAGACGTATAAATGATCTAAGGCTTGTACATAAGATATTAAAGCAGGTTGACTGTTATTAAAGTTTTAGCGGCCTTTAAAGATTTGTGACGTACGTAGATACAATACACAGTCTTTTATCGTAATTTATTTCTTTTATTTTCTTCTTTCTGTTCATGTTATTTTTTAGTGTAAGTATATAATATTATTATCCGTAGTGTGACAGCCGACGTGGACACTACGACTTACTAAACGAATGCTAGACTCGCATGTACTATGACGGCACGTTGCACAACAACAAACAAACAAGTGCAGAGGATTCATTAACAATTGATATATGTTGTCGTACGTACGTCGCTTCTCAAGTATTTAAACTTTTCGATTAATATGATCATTTTAATAATGATCTAGACATAATTCTAAATATTTGACTCTTATTTCAATCGTATATCAAGAAATTTCTTGCCTCGCACAGCCAGTTTGTGGGATCAATTACCGGCTGCTGTTTTCTCGAACTAATAGAAAAGTGGTCTCACCTTAAAGGCCGACAACGCATCTCTTGACACCTGTTGTTGCGGATGTCCATTGTCGGTTGCCTAACCACTCCCATCCCGTAAGCCTCTTGCCCGCTTGCCTCCCCTTCTATAAAAAAAATATGCAAGCTAACTAACTAAAGCCTACAAGATTTTATGACGATACGTCACTCTGAACGGTTAGCTCAGTTGAAAGAGCTCTCGCACGAAATGCAAATGCGAGTGGGTTCGTGTCCCGCATCGTTCATAACTTTTTGTTTTCAAATTTTACTTTTATTTATTTATTATGACAATTCATAAGATTGTAACATAAATTTCAAAAATCGTGTTCCTGCAATTACAGGTGAACACATCATGCACATTAACATACAAAAAAATTTAGTTGTTAATTATATAAAAGTAAATTGAACTCCTATAACGCTAACATGTTAAAACAATATAAAAAGGTAAATTAATTCCACAAATCATTACAAACTACAATACAGTCATTTCAATATAATCACTTATGTTTATTTGTGTATTAATCCTAGAAGTGAGGGTCATCACTTTAAAAACATAACAAATAGTTTAAAAAAATATGCATGTTACAGATTACTGAACCCGAGGACGAATCACAGAGCCCTACAGAACAAGGTTTTGTGCAACTGGAGCTGCCCAGAAATAAGCAAGAACAGATGGATGCTGGTGAGATCCTCACTGTGGCAGATGATAGGGGTGAAGAGTACGTGGTGCTGCAAGTGATTCAGCTGGAGGACGAAAGCCAACAACAAGTAGCTTTTGTGGCGCCGCCACAGCATTAGACTAGCAATGCTTAGAGCGTGAGTAGGCCCAAGCGAAATGAAGCAGTTTCAATGTGGTCGTTTATGACCACATAGGTTTCCCGCCGCGTCAGTGTCATTCTGTCAACTTCCAGGACAATCAGTGCGCGAAATTTAATTAAAAAATGACTTACTGTGCAGTGAAAGGGCGTCACAAAGCGTCTTATAATAAAAATTATGATAAGAAAATCACATTTCACACCTAAATACTATTTCACAAATTTTAATTTAAGGCTAATTCGTTCGTCAAAACAGCAAAATATTTTGTAAACAAAACAGGCGCCATTAAAAAAATATGTTGCCAGCTATGAAAGTACTATATACCCCGAGTTCCTCCGCGGGGATAGTTTTTTGTGTCTATTGGTAAGATATTGATTGGAGGCTATGATATTCGACGCCACATGATGTTATAAGTATTCAAAGTCAAATAATGTTATTTCAATTAGGGTTAAACTAAGCGCTTTGAATAGTCACTATAAATATTTCTTTTAAATTACTGAATTTCCCATATGTTCGGAAAAAGTATAGCTCGTGAGAACATTAACTGCCACTTTTTTTAACCGATTTCAAAAAAGGAGGAGGTTCTCAAAACGTTTTATCGACGTATGAGAGAAATTTTATAGCAAAACGTCACGATTTTAGGTTACGTGCCATATTGTTTTTTTTGTAATCCAAGATGGCCGCCGCGGAAATATGATTTCAACAATATTGATATCATATCCGAGGTTCTCGAGGGTGCAGAGAATGAATTTGGGATCATTATTGAAATCCAAGATGGCCGCCGCGCAAATTTATGATTTCAACAATATTGATATCGAATCCGAGGTTCTTGAGGGTGCAGAGAACGAATTTGGTATCATTTTTGAAATCCTAGATGGCCGCCGCGCAATTTTACGATTTCAACGATTTTAATTCCATGTGGCACAACAAATTCAGAAAGATGACTATAAGTTGTTTGGCGTTAGGGTTATCATTATAACCACCACGCATACGTATAGCCCCAAAATAATTATTCACCGCAGCCATCTTGGATTTCAAAAATGATCCCAAATTTTCGAAGACAAGTTTGCGCGTTTACCACTAAAAAATCCCCATTTGCCGTATCACCCCTCTTCGACAAAACTTCCCTTAAAGCCTCGCCTAGTATCGGAATACTGGGTCTCGAAATCTCGAGCGATTGCCAATCTGGAGGGCAAAGCCAAATTGGGTTCGAAGAAGCTGGGCGTCATCAATAGAGCACGGCAATACTTCAAGCGCAGGTCCGGCCACACACACGGAGTATTGCTGTCATGTCTGGTCTGGCGTACCCCAGTATCAACTCGATACATTTGACCGCGTGCAACGCAGAGCAACTCGAATTGTCGGGGACCCAGTGCTCTGTGAACGGCCAGATCACTTGGCGTTTCGTAGAGAAGTCGCTTCATTGTGTGTCTTCTAGCGCATTTATCACTGCGAGTGTTCCGAAGAGCTGTTTAACCTGATTCCTGCTGCCGAATTCCGCCTTCACACGACACGCCACAAGTTAGGATATCATCCCCACCATCTGGATGTGTGGCGGTCCTCCACAGTGCGGTTTTCAAGGAGCTTTCTTCCACGTATTACAAAGCTGTGGAATGAGCTTCGGTGTGCGGTGTTTCCGGCACGATACGACATGGGTACTTTCAAAAAAAGCGCGTACACCTTCCTTAAAGGCCGGCAACGCTCTTGTGATTCCTCTAGTGTTGCAAGAGAATGTGGGCGGTGGTGATCACTTAACACCAGGTGACCCGTTCGCTCGTTTGTCCTCCTATTCCATAAAAAAAAATTCGTTCTCTGCACCCTCGAGAACCTCGGATACGATATCGATATTGTTGAAATCATAATTTTGCACGGCGGCCATCTTGTATTTCAAAAATTATCCCAAATTCGTTCTCTGCACCCACGAGGACCTCGGATATAGCTGCGAAATGTTCCTCTTTCGTCTCGTTTTTTCGTTTCATCGCGGTTAAAAACAACGATTCTATAGAACTCCTTAACTTGCACTTCAAAAATTGTTCCAACAATAATTAAATACGTGCTGTTTTTATTAAATTCTTAATTTATATTTTATTTCCTCTTTCTTATTACATATGACCTAGTATTTCTTACAATTTACTGATTTACGGAAATGTCTATTCGCTTGCAACATTATTTCGCTATCTGTGTGCGTGTTGGCGAATGTAAGTACGTGACGCTCACGCACACATTAATTATATTGTTACTTCCATATTGACAAGAACTATGAATGAAACTATCGTTCTGAGCGTTATTATTCTATGTATATAGTTATTTCATTACTTATCTTATTAGTGATCAATTTGTTATTTTTTTAAAGAGAATACCCTCACTTCTGGGATTAATTGTTACACAAATTAGATCCTGTAGATGATGCCACAACCTGAGAGTTGAACAAGATTTATCAACGATACGTCACGGAATTCGAGAGATCGCGGGTTCGAGGTCCGCATCGTTCATAAATATTGTTTAATGTTGTTCATAAATTTAATTTGTGTAATTATTATTGATGATTATGATTTTCAAAAAAATGTCTAAAAGAAAGACAAACATTTCATTTCAAACAAGCCTCTTGAAAACTCCAGATACACTTATTGTCAAAACGCCTATTATAGTAAGCATAAGGACGAGAGAGTACTAGAGAAGTGTTGTGTTGAGTTATCAGAAACCGTAAATTAATAGTCTTTGTTTACACAATATAATCAATTATATTATCATGAATCCACTATTTGTTCATTTAATTATTTTCTTATACTAGTACCTATGACTTGTTATAGGTCCTTGGCGAAATATAGGAACAAGATATAAATATTGACACACTAGTTAAATGGAAAGTGGACCCCTATTGTACACTTAATTATTTTCTTATACAAGTACAGTGCTCCCAAATTAATAATGCGCATACAGATCTTCGCTAATGGGCGTATTCCCGGAAACCACCGAATCATTCAATCGTAAGAGCCCTAAACAATGCACTTGCATTTTGCACCTTGTTCGAAAGAAATAGGAGTCAAATCATGTGTTCACAATACGAAAACAAATCGGGCGGTCGGCTGTGGTAGCCGGTCAGTCAGTCGTCTTTAAGTATTGGTGCCGACTGCACTTGTTCAGTCTATGTGGAATTATATAGAGCTCCTATTACACACCCCTCTTGTTATTATTATTGTAATATAATTCTACTAAATTATGCAAAAGTAATGCATTTTACCACTCTATTAAGATATCGTCTCCCGACGGTCGGGAAATACGACCGTTACCGAAAAGTGGCGAAGATCTGTATGCACATTATTAATTTGGGAGCACTGTACCTATCACTTGTTGTAGGTCCTTGGCGAAATATAGGAACAAGATATAAATATTGACACAATAGTTAAATGGAAAGTGGATCCCTATTGTACACTTAATTCTCATCTTATACTAGTACCTATGATTTGTTGTAGGTCCTTGGCGAAATATAGGAACAAGATACAAATATTGACACACTAGGAAACTGGAAAGTGGACCCCAATAAAAATCAGTATTTACGATAAGTTTGGCAGCTTCGTGATTGAGAGAGAATGGGTGAAAGTAGGATGACAAGGTGTGTTGGGATAGGTGATGTGTGTTGACTCCAATCCGGAATATGTGACAAGCAAAATGGTTGATCGTACATTCATGTAAAAATTTTAGTACATGTTCAAATTATTAGGTAGGTGTTTCGTGAGCATTCCCGTGGCAGGTCATGCCAACTGTGTGGCATTGTGGCATGTTCGCTTATATGGCATTTCTTGTGGCCGCGTCCTTACCTTCCTTGAGATATGTGCGAGCGATGGCCAGTCCATGCGCCACGCTCGTCAACAGGCACCTCTAGTAGTGCCTCGTCAATCATTTTATCGAGACTTTCCTATTTAAGGTTTAAACAATTTCACAATATTTAATATATAATGCTCGCATAATTATTTACTTTTTAGTAACTGTCTCGTATAATTTAAAAGTCTTAACACGAGGGTATTATTGTTGCATATCTTTGTATGCATTGTAGTAATGTAATATATAATACTGAAGCGATTGTAATAGTAAGATAGTGATTGAGTTGCCACTTCTACACAATATAGTACCTATATTATGTTATGTAAGTACTTATTGTAATAAAAATATAAGGTGTACAATAAAATTATCTCCATTATCTCTAGACTAGATATCTCTAGAGTTTTACCTAAATTAGTGTATTTGTGTAAATGTGAAACAATCTCAATAAGTGATGTAAAAATGTATTTTAATGTTGTAATTTCTTAAGTACTTGTAAATAGTATTAATTGTTATTTATAGTATCAGATACTTTCTGTTGTTTTGTTTAGTTCGAATTTGTTTAAATGTGATTCACGCCAAAGTCGTATAACGTCTAACGTGCGTACTTAAGTAACATATCTGTATTATTTTTATAATTTGAAGTACAAAACATATGTATTATTTTCTTCGTCACTTGAAAGTTGATTCGAGCCTCAAAGGCCGGCAACGAGTCTTGACTTCTAGTATTGCGGATTACCGATGACTTGTTAATTTAACCTCAAATTAATAGTTTTAGAACAACAAATAACACCATGTTATAATAATAATAAACTTTGTTGGCTGCTGCCAATTATATTATTATAATTACACTGATAAAAATAGGTCATAATTTATAATATAAAAAAGTAACCCTTAACAAAACACTTATTTTAACATAATAATATGTAAACTTATACTATATATACATATTATATGCAAACTAAACTTAAACTATAAAGAAAACTAAAAAATAATTAAAACCTAGTGAAATTGAAAAATGTGCGTGTAATCTTTACACGCGATTGAAGTAAAACTTAAGGAATAATTAGCAGATAAAAAAATATATTATATTTATATACATTAATTTAAGCCGTGATACCAACTAAGCAATCATGTATTTCTGAAGAGATAGGAGCATTTATAGATTTTATGCAATTTTTTTTCTCGGAAACTCTGACGATATTACTTCATCTTTTGAGCAAAGTTGGTTTTTCATTCTCTACCTAGAATATTTTTTTTTTATAATTATATTATTATTTTAACAAGTGAGATTTTATTTATTTTACAAATAATTATATTATTCTTATTTATTCTTCTTTTATTCTTATTTATTGATGAAAGAGTAAAATGTTTCTGGGATTCCGCCATTTCATTTAACTGATTATTATTTTTACTTTATATTCTATTTATAGTTATTTGACTTGAGCGTTTTAAAATTTTCACTCATTAAATAAAATGATTGATAATAAGAAATTGAAGGTTAGATTATTAATTACCACATAAATATGACGTTTTTATTGAATATTAACGAATATGGCTGCATGATCTCGAACTTTTGCCATTTATAAGTTAATAAGTTATTTATTTCATATCATTCACACACAAAATTATTGAATAAGTAGGTACTTTGTGCCTAATTTGACAATCTAACTTGTTGAATGATAGACAACACAAAATATCATGTGACCGACTTGTGCAAGCGGCAGCTGACATATCGACTAAATAATAATATATATGTGTATATAACAATGTAATATAATATGAATTTAGGAGAAAGTTAATAATTATTATCTATATTATTATATAAATATGTAGGCTCTGTCTGAAAATACTTACGGCCTTACAAATAAACTTGGTATAAAGTTATAACTGATGATAAAAAAAGAAAATGCAAAATGTTTACACTATCGTTGACAACACTGTCAATACAATGATAATAATTCTGAAGTATTCCGAATGACAAGCTGCCTAGCAAATAAACGCGGGAAACGCCATACGTCCGAACAAACCATTCGTAAGCAAAATGTTTATTTGTAAACATTTTACATATTCTTGGTTTATGCTTAGTTAAAACTTTATGTCAATTTTATTTGTAAGGCCGTTAAAATTTACTGTGAAATTTTGCTTATTGTTTTACTAGTGACTGACACCAATTCTATATTTTTTATATTCAGACAGTTTGTCTGTACGTCCTTCTATAACTTAATAAGGGCTTGAATAATCATGATTGAAATTGGTGTGTAGTAAAAAACATGTCATTGCCCAATGGATAGGCTAAATATGATGACTAGCTTCTGCTTGTGACTTCGTCCGCATTATATTCGTTGCGCTCATCCCCGAGAACTAAAGATCCCAAGTACCTTTACCCAAAGGTCGCTGTGTAGTTAAGCACAAGAAACTCACATAAGTATAATAAATATATTTATGTGAGTAACACTAACCAACTTATAAAAATTGTTATGTATCTTTTTTTTATGGAATAGGAGGACAAACGAGCGTACGGGTCACCTGGTGTTAAGTGATCACCGCCGCCCACATTCTCTTGCAACACCAGAGGAATCACAAGAGCGTTGCCGGCCTTTGAGCCAAGGTACGCGCTTTTTTTGAAGGTACCCATGTCGTATTGTCCCGGAAACACCGCACAAGGAAGCTCATTCCATAGCTTTGTAGTACGAGGGAGAAAGCTCCTTGAAAACCGCACTGTAGAGGACCGCCACACATCCAGATGGTGGGGATGAAATCCTAACTTGTGGCGTGTCGTGCGAAGGTGGAATTCGGCGGCAGAAATCAGGTTAAACAGCACTTTGGAACACTCCCCGTGATAGATGCGGTAGAAGACACACAGTGAAGCGACGTCTCTACGCAACGCCAAGAGATCCAGCCGTTCACAGAGCACTGAGTCCCCGACAATTCGAGCTGCTCTACGTTGCACGCGGTCAAATGGATCGAGCAGATACTGGGGTGCGCCAGACCAGAGATGACAGCAATACTCCATGTGTGGCCGGACCTGCGCTTTGTAGAGCGCTAGTATGTGGGCCGGCTTGAAGTATTGCCGTGCTCTATTGATGACGCCCAGCTTCTTCGAAGCCAATATAGTAAAATAATTCGATTATAAGGAATATAGTTTTGATTTATTTTGTTATGGATTGATTTGATAGCTATACTTATTTGCTTCCATCGTTTTCGTTGTTCCAAGTTCCCCAATTCAGGTGATGCAAGTTTTTCATATAAAAATATTAGTGCCATAATTTAAGAGAAATCACATTTTACTTTAATAAACTTTCTGTGAAACTGGTGATAAGAATGTCAAACGTCCTAATCATTGCATTGTATAAACTTTAAATATAAAATAAATACACATTGTAAATAGTAAACAGATTATGTATAAAGAGTTATTCTAATATTGTTAAGCTGTATGTATTAATGTATATAACAGTTTAGTTTTCATAATGAAAACTGCTAGGTTATGTAATACACGGTTACAGGTCGACCGTTTATCTGAGTCCTCGCTTGCGGGGTGCGAATTTTTGTAATCGCTCATTTTGTGTATATCTCACTAAGCGCCCCCGCCGCCCGCACCTGTCTCAGTCCCCTTTTTCGTTCTCCCCCCGCGCCCCTGTACCCCGCAGGCGAGAACTCAGATAAACGGTCGGCCTATAATAAATGACGTTTAATAACATTAATTATCTTGTTGTATACTTAGGATGTTAGTATCTTCCGCTTAAAGTGTAAATAAATCCTACTTAAGTTAGTCATCATTGTGTACAAAAGATTATTAAATATTATATTGTTCCATGTCACATGCTTTGTTTTATTCGAATCAAAATATCGAGTGAATTATGATCTAGATTTATCTTCACCAACAGAGCCAATCCAATTTTTAAGGTAAAACACACTCGTTTCGGCCAGAGTAGTATATATATTTTTTTTGATAATAAGGGACAAGACGAGCAGGACGTTCAGCTGGTGATGGTAATTGATACGCCCTGTCCATTGCAATACAGTGCCGCTCAGGATTCTTGAAAAATCCAAAACTCTGAACGGCACTACAATTGCGCTCGTCACCTTGAGACATAAGATGTTAAGTCTCATTTGCCCAGTAATTTCAGTAGCTGCGACGCCCTTCAGACCGAAACACAGTAATGCTTACACATTACTGCTTCACGGCAGAAATAGGAGCCGTTGTGGTACCCATAATCTAGCCGGCATCCTGTGCAAAAGAGCCTCTCATCGATGATATATACACTAAAAATAGTAAAGAATGTCGAAAAAATTTGTTTATAATATTTTGAAATTCACGCCACTTCCAAGTGAGTGCTAGCTTGTGTCATGAGGCGAAGCTGCTGTCTCGCACGCTGGGTTATTCTACTCGCTAGTATTAAGTTTAATCATAATACACAACAATTTCTTTTTTCACAGAAGAAACTCGATATAGGTACTTGGAACGAAATTAACAAAAACAAGAAAATTCTCATGTATTTTTTAATTTACGCATTCGCGCGCGCGGGCCATTCTCGGAATCTTAATATATATAAATCTCGTGTCACAATGTTTGTCCTCAGTGGACTCCTAAACTAATGAACGGATTTCAATGGGGATTACTTCATGGAGTGCAGTTTAGTCCAACTTAAGAGATAGGATAGTTTTTATTTCGATTTGGGACCCATAATTATTTTTATTTCAAATATTTGTTTTGTTTGGACATATTTTCTGTGAGAGTATTTTTGACGCGCGGTTTGACAGTTCTGCTGTGAAACAATTTCATTATAACAACAAGGAGCATATTATTATGTTACAATGAAAAATTATTGACAAATTTATCAAAAACGGTATTTTATTTATTATGTACTTCTGTACTCAATCGGTATTTTATTTATTATGTACTCTGTCGTTGTTCTCAACGTCTGTCTGGTCAGCTAGTATCTATATATAAATTACGAGACACGTTGTTTGTCCGCGATGGACTCCTAAACTAATGAACGGATTTTAATGGGGATTACATCATGGAGTGCAGTTTAGTCCAACTTGAGAGATAGGATAGTTTTTATTTTGATATGGGACCCATAATTATTTTTCTTTCAATATTTGTTTTGTATAGGCATATTTTCTTTAGTGACGCACGGTTTGACAGTTCCACTGTGAAACAATTTCATTATAGCAACAGGGACCATTTTTTTCGAAATAGTTCTTGATGTTTTGAAATATTTTTAGGAAATTCCTATAAAATAGTATTTTTTTATTATCCACAGAACAACGTCTGTCGGGTCAGCTAGTACTTATATAAAAATGAATTGCTGCTCGCTAAAACTCGAGAACGGCTGCAACGATTGGGCTAGTTTTGGTCTTAAATTATTTGTGGAAGTCCGGAGAAGGTTTAAAAGGTCTAATAAATAAATATGAGATTTCTCCGAAAAATAAATAAAACCAAAAATTTTGTTTTTCCTTTGATACGTTTCCCCCGCAATCGTTCAGAAATCAAATTGTAAGAATAGTTTAAAATGAATAACTAATTAGAATATGTATATCTTTCTAACTTTCTCAGGAGGTAAAAAAATAACTTTTAGCTAACTATAGTTGGTAGATGAGCTACAGTTGTTAACTATCTATTAGATTATTTTTATGTAGATTGATAAATCATAAGTTTTGTCACAAAAATTTCCGAACCTAAACCACGGACTAGTAAAAAAAGAAAGACTCTGCGCCGTGATATTATCAAGTGAAGCACCTTTATGCTAGTGTGTGTGCGGTTACGGGGTATACCAGTTACACAATTTTTTCTCCCTTAAATAAACATATAAGTATCCACAAACACTTTATTATTGTTAACATGTTATTGTTTTTACACTTTTTCACAACGCACGACGGCATTTTTAAAGTATAAGCCTCTTCTGCTATTCAGAACTTGTCGGCAACGATTATTCATTGAATTAATGAGACTGTTTATGTCATCTTGCGGTATTCGATCCCAATGGAATTGTAGCAAATCCTTCAGATGTTGGGTTGTTGTCACTCCGTCCAACTCCTTCAAAACACGTCTCTGGAGCATGTCCCATGCGTGCTGGATGGGGTTGAGGTCTGGCGATTGTGCAGGCCAGGGCAATCGCCGGACGTTCTCCGTTGCCAAGTATTGACTGGTTCGCCGAGCTGTATGAGAACGCGCATTGTTATGCATTAACGTAAAATCGGAGCCAAAGGTTTGTGCAAATGGATGGAAATAAGGTCTGAGAATATCCTCAACGTAATTTTCAGCGTTCATGTTTCCATTTACAAAAACGAGCTCAGTTCGCCTGTTCTTCATAATACCCACCCATGCCCAACATACATGACGGTACACTCGCACCCTACTTGTATCAGGCTTAAACCCGAATCGCGACTCTACGGAAATCTTAATTTTATCCCATTGTTCCTGCGTCCATGTTCTGCGTTCTCGACACCATTCATTTCGACGAGCGCGATTCCCGTGACGTATCGGTGGGCACCTAATTGGGTGTCGAGCTCGTAGGCCGTACTCATGCTGTCGATTTCGCACAGTTTAGGGACTTACATGAACAACACTTGAATTTCGTAGCCTCAAACTTATCTCTCTGGCGTCTTGCAGTCAGTTGTATGTACCGGTCTTGCCGAGTGGTTGTACTCCTTTTACGGCCTGAATGCTGTTCAACGGGTTCTCTTGTATTATTGTAGCGCTGCCAAAGACAACAAATAACGCTTCTATGAATGCCAAAATGCCGAGATACCTGAGATTGATAACTTCCCGCTTGCAACATCCCTACAGCTCTTTGCATTTCATTTGCCGTCAAATGACGTGGCTCCATGACGTAAAGAATATCTAACAATTCAATTTTGTCGCTCACTAAACAAACTAAGTAATAAAAACGCACTTAAATTAAAAAAAATCCTTTCATTCAATTGGACGCAGTTAAGCAGAAAGAACTCAAACCACACTAAGACACTTTTGAGTTATAAGTATTTGAAGTTTCAGCTCTAAATAATGTTCCATATAAATATTCAAGAAAAAAACAGATTTCGTATACATTTCAAAAATAGGCTTTTCACTACATGACAGATTCGACCTTCAGGAGTGATAGCATACTTAACTATATTTCTAGTGTGGTTTGAGTCCTTTCTGCTTAACTCGATGCAATTTTATGAAAAAAACAAAACATAATCGAATTTTTTTTTACAACCAGCCAGTATGTCATCAATAACCAGGGGTGGGACAGACGCAGCTCAAGAAAGTTAGCCCCCCCAGATTTTTATTTTTTTTTATTACATCGTTAGTTCGCCATTTGTTCTTGATTGTTCTCTATAAACATTTGTTTGTTCTCGATTTTTTTTTAAATTTGCAATTCATTAAAATTGGTTAGGTTATGTTAGAACAGTTAAAACAACGCAAGAGCCGAGCGTAGCGTGCCGCGGCAGCGGCCGGCGAGTGCCAGAACCAAATAGTAGTCGTTTCCCCCCATTTTTAATTAATTGTTTTTAAATAAACAACAAAAGAACAGACAATTATTTATAGCGAACAATTAAGAACAAACTACGAACTAACGATATCCGATATTGAAAATTCAAAAATAGAAAAAAATTTTTTTTGGGGGGGCTAAGTTTGATGAGCCGACAGACGCCTTAAAGTGACGTTTTCAGAAGACTGTAGTGCCATCTGTTAGTTGGCCCGAAAATGAAAGATTTGTCAGCTGTTACCCCCTTTCAACTTTTCTTTATTTGTGTCACTGCCCACTGTTCATAAAATGGCGGCTACTTCTAGCGTATGCGCATGTAGCTCTCGTGTTCCATTTTGCATATTTACACTACTAAATCTATCCTTTATGTTCTATGTTGTGACAAAATTAAATAACTAACTCTACGCGCAATTTCAAAATGGTAATATCTACATTAAGAAGTAGAGTTAGTTATTTAATTGCGTCACAACATTAAAAATGAATTTTATAATTTCGAGCTTATATATAGTTATTTTCGGGGCCAATCTCCAGGTGGCGCTAGTTTTCAAATAGACAGCTCATAAAATGCGTAGAGAGGGCTCTCTTTTCCCCATATATTATTAAACTCTTTGTCAATAACAAAAAAGTTTACATACCTATGCACTTTGAGTGAATAAAGACTTAGAAATTAATTAATATAAATCGTAAATTTGTAATATCATGCATTTTGCTTAGACTTGTTTGATGTGTGTATATTGATATTCTATTATGCATACTATGGCTCCTGTGGAAGGTATACCAATTACCACAAGTTTGCCAATGTTACGTTAAAGTAGACCAACAAGCTTAGAGAATATTTTTTGTATTCTAATTTGATTGGTAGTGATCGGTGCTAAAGATTGAAAAGTTTTATTTTCTTATTTTATACCTGAAACAAAATATATACATGCTGTAAATAATCGATTTTTCCACCACTATTGTTTCTTTTTCTAACTTTAGATAATTAATTCATGTACATATGTCAATTTTCTATATCCGTCAAATGTCAATGTCTCGCGTGTCAGTATCAGTAATCGCAGTAATCAGACTTTTAAATAAATTAAAATAAATAAAAGTTTAATGTAATTTAACAATAATAATAGTGACGAGAAGTCGATAATTATTATATTATAATCTTTGAATCAAATGGCTTTTGTGAGACGTTTCATGCCCATTTTATCACGATTAGTTCAAAATACATCCTCTAATCAACGTATGTATGTTATAAATAATCATATTATTTTTAGGTTATGGCATAACATTTAATTCTAAATTTTAGATCAAAAGATCCATAGATGGGTGGCCCCTACTCTGAGAGAATTGAATAGGCGAGAGGATAAAAATGGAGGAAAGATAATTTCCCCTAGAAATACATATCTAGAATGGAATTTAGAAGCAGAATTATTTGCTTTTGGAAAGCGTTTAAAAGAAGACTTTGATGCTGCTCTATTATTTCAAGCTTTTACTGACAGATCTTATGTAATAAAAGAAGAAATGAAGCAAAAAGAAATAAAGTTTGATATTAAAATGAAGGACAATAGAGAACTGGCAGAAGATGGTAAGACTTACATAAATTAATTCACTGATATAATAACTTCTTTTATTATTTATTACACAATAAACTAATTTTCTTTTAGGTTATAAGTTTATGGATGAATATATTGATTTGTACCTGCAAGCTGTTTTGCCCAAGTTTCCAATTGAAGGAGTTACTGGAATTAAAAATCATTTACTTAGTGAAAAAGTTTTAGCAAATATCTCATTTCATCTTGGCACAAAAGACATTATACTAGCTGCTGTAAGTTTAATATTTCTAATTGGCTTTGCTTACACTTCAAATAGTTTAAATAAATATCACAATACATCATTATTTGTTACCTAAACTGATACCCTTCCTAGCGAGACTGTATTCTAGTCTATTTAATATTGTGCTGGGAACACTATGCAAGAAAGCATTACATTTGATCTTTGATTCTGAAGTCATTAAATGTTTGTCAAATGATAGTTTAAAAAACAAACCAACACCCTATTTATATAAAACTGAACTTAAAGTGATAGATGAAAATTATATGAACTTACAAAAATGTTATTTTGCAAATTGAAAAAATAGAATAATTCTATCAAATTAATGTATTGTCATTGGTCCTCGATAAATCTACAAAATTTGAATGAAATGGGTCAAGATTGTGCCCAAATGAGTCGGTTACAAACAAACATACATACAGGAGAAGTTAATAATAAACATGTAAAAATGATGAAATGAAATTTTCCTTGTGTGGTGTTACTAGGTTAATACAGCATGGGTACCTGAAAAAAGAGATGAGGAATCCGCCTGTGATAGGAAGTGAAAAACCAATGTCCAAGGATATACACTAAACCAGAGGTAGGCCCTTTTAGATGGGACTTGGTTAGCTGCATTGCACGAGCATTGGATAATGGGACTCTCATGAACATTTTGAATCAGATCAGTCCACACTCCGCTGTGTAGGTGACCAACCATGAGAGCCTAGCTCTTGACTCAACCCTGTAGTGCCGAACGTTGTCATTTTAAATAAAGAGTCGAAACATTTTGAATAATAATATGCTTCATTGGCGCTTGTGCAGCATTCAGTAAATGTGTATTATTTTACGTGTATAAATAGATTGCTTATAATTAGGATGATTTGAGAGAATTTATCTGAAAGCTATTGTATCAAGCTATAAGAACATACAAAATAAACCATCTCATAAACAAAATAAAGGTCAGAACTTGGTGAGGGAGTAGTGTGCCGTATGGCTTTGGTGTATTTGAAAAATCTAGTGATGTCCACATCACTGCTGATTTCGGAAGGTTAATGGTTTAATTAGCCGAAGAAAGTCGTTATTTATTAAAATGCTCTAGGCTTGCACAATCCTATGTGGCATTGGGTTGGGAATATTACAGCCAACAATTGGTTACACAAGTATGTGTGGGGCAAAAAGTTTCTTGTAAAAATGTGTGGTTGTGGAAAGCCAGGCATGTAGAGATTATGCAAATTAAATATTGCATTTGGCTGGCATTATTAACATGAACACCTGATGTTGAAATGAAAATTTCTGACCAATTACCATTTCTATTTCAGGAATATCCAGTTGACAATTATAAATTGGCGAACACATTTAAGGCGATTGTAGGTGCTCTTTATCGATCCTCAGGTGAAGAGAGGACGGCACACTTTGTTCGCGATTTCGTTATTACCCAGTTGCAAGGTAAATTATAATAATTTTTGCTATCCAGGCGATACAGGCTCACTTGAAAGTAAATGGCTACTTGACCTAAATTGGGTAACTTACATGTAATATTTTAGCTAAGCGTAGGAGAGTAACTAAAACTGAATAATGTCATCTACCTCAATGCCTATTATGCTTACTGTGAAGGGGTTACTAACTAAATCAAAATAATTTTATAAATATAATTTCCACACCTATTTTTTTTTCCATGACTCGGAAACAAACATTCATATTCATCATATAAATGATTGCACCTACCGGGATTCGAACCCGGGACCTCTAGCTTTGTAGTCAGGGTCACTAACCATTCGGCTATATGGGTCGTCAGGTCGTACCTATGTATTGTATTTATGAATTTATTAATTTGGTTCTCGGTATGACTATACTTTTATTGTTATATCAAAAATTACACAAAATTCTTCAATGGTGATATTGACTGTATTCCAATTACAGCACTAGAGTGCATTATGCGGTATAATGCTCAACATTTAGTGTTCCAACTACAGCAACGCTTCACCCGATTGAGCACTCTCAAAACTACTGCTTTCGCAGTAAATTAACATGGTTTTTCTATAAGTTGGCATTGATCAAATTTTTATTTACTATCAGTAGGAATGTTGAAAAAAATTTCGTTGTAGTTTTTTAGAAATAATAAAACTGGATAAAGATACAAATTTACCGAAAAATGATTTAAAATATTCTTCGTTTATTGTATTTTGGTTTGAGCTGATGGTCTTTTTACCAATGCTCTAAATAAATAAATCTAATGAAGGTACAAACATTGACTATTCCACATTTAAAATTTGAATACAATTTCATTTAGAATTCTAAAGTATACACAAATTTATTGAACAGAAATATACTTTTGTCAACATTGCAATGGCTTGATCGAATCATTTAATGAAGCAGACATCATAAATGTTTTCGTGGAAATGAACATATTGTATCAAAAAAATAAACTATGTTTAAAAAAACGACTTCAAAAACTGAAAAGTATCAAATAACTAAAAATTTAATTTAATACACCTCTTATGCAAACCTTTATCTTTAATATTAATAAAATACTATTATTTATATGTGCTACCTATTGATAGGTTATAAGTGATATTAGATAGTAGTAGATAGTCTTACAAAGCTGTGGAATGAGCTTCCTTGTGCGGTGTTTCCGGGACGATACGACATGGGTACCTTCAAAAAAAGCGCGTACACCTTCCTTAAAGGCCGGCAACGCTCTTGTGATTCCTCCGGTGTTGCAAGAGAATGTGGACGGCTGTGATCACTTAACACCTGGTGACCCGTACGCTCGTTTGTCCTCCAATTCCAAAAAAAAAATAAGTATTATAAACAGATTACTTACTGTAATTATTTAGGTTGTCTGGCCACGCGTGTCTGTCCGCTTGGTTCTAGACGAAGCTATCCCGCTCAAAGTCACGCGTGGCAAGTGTAGGTACCTTTATTACATTTGGCTTGGCACCGACTTCAAAGCTATTAATACACATACAAATAATAGTATTTTATTAATATTTAAGGTAAAGGTTTGCATAAGAGGTGTTTAAAATTAAATTTTTTAGTTATTTGATACTTTTCAGTTTTTGAAGTCGTTTTTTTTAAACTTAGTTTATTTTTACGTTTTAGTGTCAGTTAATAATAATATATAATCAACCTGAATGAAAACTCCAAAAAAAAGACGTACACAGAAAACAAGTATTATGTCATCCAGGTAGACAAAAATTTTCATATTAATGTTCATAAAGTGAAAACTACTGGGCCAAACTATGTAAGATTTTTATGGATCAAACGGCATCTATTTCGCATCGAACAAAAGACGAATTACGTAAATCGGATCATAAATCTCAGAGTAATCGTAAAAAAATACTGATCGAATTGATAACCTCCTCCTTTATGAAGTCGGTTAAAAATGAAGAATACAACATCTTATTTGTTTATTAGATTGCTAACTCTATGAATATTTTTTTACAACACTTAACTTGGTACACACGCACTCTGCTGGTGCATTTTAAAACTAATTCATGTTCCAATTAAGCATCAGCACAATTTATTCGGCATTGTGCTCTGTAATTGGAAAACTAGCAATTTATTTAAATCAGTAATATATATATATGACAACATTAATTATTAATATGTTATTGTATATACAGTATATTTTTTTAAGTACCTATGCTTATTTACTAACCAATTATTTTTTATTCTTTATAGGTCAAGATGTAAATGAATTCTTGCATATAGAAGATCCATGGAAGCTACTCAAGGAACTTATATCAAAAGCTGGATCTAATATTGAACCGAGGTTAATTGGTCAAGCTGGAACCAATACATTACTGGCATGCTATAGAGTTGGCATTTATATCAACAAGGAAATGCTTTCAGCAGGTAAAATAGCTAAGGACTAAAAGAGAACATCCAGTAAGGAACATGATTATATGTAATATTACTTATAAATTTGGCAACACACAGTGGGTTTGATGTAAATATAAAAATAGTTTCTCTAGTATGAAACAACACTATCAAGGTTGTAATATAAACTTATTATTTACAAATTTAGACTTTAAATAACTCATCTACTACTATAAAAAAAAATCGTCACATATTTCTATGGGTATATTCAGGATTTTCATATGGGTAACAATATTTAAGAATGTCTTCTAATCAAATGTCCTGTCACAGTGTGTTGATTTTGTTACAACCATAATAATTTTATGTATTACTTTTTAAAGAAGAGCATGTAAAGGCCAGTGACACTTATGGGATTGCTCTGGTGTTGCAAGATAGTAACGGTGGCAGTGAACACTTATTATAAAATGTGGGTCACACGATGGTATGTAAGCAATGACTCCCTTGCAACACAAGAGTGACAGAGGGAGAGTTTTCCGTGCCACTAAATAAATTAAAAAAAAAAGAGGGAGAGTTGATGTGTTAAGACCCATATGATCTTCTTTGAAGGTACACATATCATAGCTTCCTAGAAACTGGTACAGACTGAATACTGAAGTAGACTGTACCGGTTTGTATGTGTTTTGAAGAATTTCTTGTAAATTTCATTATAGATTTATTGAACACCCATATAATAATTATGGATTTTCTTTTGAATACTCCTTGTGATAGGTGTGCTAGACTATAAGAAGACTCACAATGAAAGGACATCTTTATGCAATTCTGTTTAACATAATTATTATGAAAGTAACATAACTTGAAATTTGATTATAATAATAGTTCTAGATATGAAATCGACAATCTACTTCACAGTTTACTAACATAAATCAAACCTTAATTCTTTATCACTACTATAGTTTTGTGATTCTTTAGGATTTGGAGAAACAGTCAACATTGCAAAAGAAATGGCATCACGAGAAGCATTAAAGAAATTATTCGGCACCCAGGAGAATATGTACCCAATAAATTTTAGATTAAAGGGTATCCCTAAAACAAACCCGGAGATGAGGTATCAAATAGCAGCGAGTTGAGAAGAACAGCTCTTTAGTATAGATATAATATGTATGTAGGTTCGTAATTAAATAATAATAAGACATTAATAAATATATTAATTTAATCTGATCATCTTTCATTTCTTATATAAATAATTATTACAATTTAATTATATTATTTTATTAAATTAACTATCATTATTAATATCTATCCAATTTATAATTGTTTAAAAGTGCAGAGCAATAACAGTGAACAATTTGTATCACAGATTTACAATTTCAGTCCTAGAGAAAAAGAGAGGTTAATTTACAAATTTAATTAATTTAAAAGTTTTCGAAGTTTTTTAAATTTAAATTTATATAAATACAGAATATAATTATTTACATGTATGGGAAGAAAATTTAAATTATACATAATTACTTAGCCTATACAGAAGGGATATTTATGTGGTTTAACAATATAGAGAGGTTGTGAGAAAGTTGGTTTAGGACACAAATTTATAGAGAGGAAGTGTTGGGGAAGGTAGAGCTAAGTCCACATTTAGATAAGGATGGTATCACTGACAACAAGGGTTATTAACATCAGTGGACGAATTAATGTCGAGACTGGTAAATGGAATCTGCACACTTATCTATGAGACCGGTGTCATTAACTTGTATTAATATAAATTATCTCACACCATTATTAATAATGTAGATGTGTAAGCAATAGGTGTTGTGAAAACTGTATGAAAATTAAGTTTATTTGTAGTTTTAGGTCAATAATAGTAGTCAATCTTAATTTAGTCAATCAATCTTATAGTCAATTTTAATTAATACTTTTGAGTCTTATAAATATTTTTTTTTTTACTTTTTAAATCCATAGATCAGAATGGTTTAGTGGAAATACATATTTGCTATAGGGATATAAAACAAGCCTGTAATTTAAATAACAACTTCCGCGTCATCCCGTAGCTGAGTCCATTATCAAATTGCCATGTTTATCTTTGATTCTGACACGGCCAGATGCATACCTCGTTTCTGAAGTGCCATCATTGTACACCAGTTTCACTGTGCCGTCCGGAAATTGGCGACGCTGAAATTTTTCACTTTTTATAACATTTATTTAAATTTCCGTAATCTTCTGTCAGAGGGTTGTATCACACAAGGCGTAATAGCTACCCAGCGTAAATTTTGACAGAGTGTGTATATCAAAGTAAAAAATTCAAGACATTGAAATCTAAAATGGGTGCAGTGCAATATTTAAAATAATGTTGAATTAACAAAAGTACTTTTAATAACATGTCTGTTAATAATATTATCTTGTATGTTACAAGCCCAACTCACACTTGCTCTGTTTTATATTTAAATTATTAGGTATTAATTTTTTTTGGAAGAGGAGGATATTAAAGCATAATATTATCTGATGTGTGATCGAAATTTCCTACATTCTCCTGCAACACCAGAGGAATCACAGGAACATTGCCAAAACGTTTTTAGTATGATATATCTGTTATATTGCATATTTGCCAGAAGATCGGAGGGCTCCTTTCAGATTCTGATGAAGAAATAGTCTAGGCGACAGGCATGATATAATTATTACGAATAAAAGGTGTCAGGCAAACCTAGGTACTTATACAAATTGAGTGGCTTATAATATGTAGCATTAAAGTAGAAAATTATGTCTTAAATAAAATATAGTGACTTACTTTATGGTCTTTTGTGTGAAATTCAATCTGTCCGTTTGGAAATACTATTCGCTGTTCACCGTTAGCAGAAATTGTAAGTGCAGTTCCATCTGGAAATCTCCACTCTTCACGCACATGTTCATTCTTTGGATCAAAGTATCTTATACTGCCATTGGGCAATCTGATCTCTGAAGATCCATCCTTGTAACGTTTTTCAATCTGACCACTGTAAATTCATCCAATAATTTAACAGATTTGTTGTCCATGAAAACAAGTTTTATTATTATTACATTTGGCTTGGCACCGACTTCAAAGCTATTAATACACATACAAATAATAGTATTTTATTAATATTTAAGGTAAAGGTTTGCATAAGAGGTGTTTAAAATTAAATTTTTTAGTTATTTGATACTTTTCAGTTTTTGAAGTCGTTTTTTTTAAACTTAGTTTATTTTTACGTTTTAGTGTCAGTTAATAATAATATATAATCAACCTGAATGAAAACTCCAAAAAAAAGACGTACACAGAAAACAAGTATTATGTCATCCAGGTAGACAAAAATTTTCATATTAATGTTCATAAAGTGAAAACTACTGGGCCAAACTATGTAAGATTTTTATGGATCAAACGGCATCTATTTCGCATCGAACAAAAGACGAATTACGTAAATCGGATCATAAATCTCAGAGTAATCGTAAAAAAATACTGATCGAATTGATAACCTCCTCCTTTATGAAGTCGGTTAAAAATGAAGAATACAACATCTTATTTGTTTATTAGATTGCTAACTCTATGAATATTTTTTTACAACACTTAACTTGGTACACACGCACTCTGCTGGTGCATTTTAAAACTAATTCATGTTCCAATTAAGCATCAGCACAATTTATTCGGCATTGTGCTCTGTAATTGGAAAACTAGCAATTTATTTAAATCAGTAATATATATATATGACAACATTAATTATTAATATGTTATTGTATATACAGTATATTTTTTTAAGTACCTATGCTTATTTACTAACCAATTATTTTTTATTCTTTATAGGTCAAGATGTAAATGAATTCTTGCATATAGAAGATCCATGGAAGCTACTCAAGGAACTTATATCAAAAGCTGGATCTAATATTGAACCGAGGTTAATTGGTCAAGCTGGAACCAATACATTACTGGCATGCTATAGAGTTGGCATTTATATCAACAAGGAAATGCTTTCAGCAGGTAAAATAGCTAAGGACTAAAAGAGAACATCCAGTAAGGAACATGATTATATGTAATATTACTTATAAATTTGGCAACACACAGTGGGTTTGATGTAAATATAAAAATAGTTTCTCTAGTATGAAACAACACTATCAAGGTTGTAATATAAACTTATTATTTACAAATTTAGACTTTAAATAACTCATCTACTACTATAAAAAAAAATCGTCACATATTTCTATGGGTATATTCAGGATTTTCATATGGGTAACAATATTTAAGAATGTCTTCTAATCAAATGTCCTGTCACAGTGTGTTGATTTTGTTACAACCATAATAATTTTATGTATTACTTTTTAAAGAAGAGCATGTAAAGGCCAGTGACACTTATGGGATTGCTCTGGTGTTGCAAGATAGTAACGGTGGCAGTGAACACTTATTATAAAATGTGGGTCACACGATGGTATGTAAGCAATGACTCCCTTGCAACACAAGAGTGACAGAGGGAGAGTTTTCCGTGCCACTAAATAAATTAAAAAAAAAAGAGGGAGAGTTGATGTGTTAAGACCCATATGATCTTCTTTGAAGGTACACATATCATAGCTTCCTAGAAACTGGTACAGACTGAATACTGAAGTAGACTGTACCGGTTTGTATGTGTTTTGAAGAATTTCTTGTAAATTTCATTATAGATTTATTGAACACCCATATAATAATTATGGATTTTCTTTTGAATACTCCTTGTGATAGGTGTGCTAGACTATAAGAAGACTCACAATGAAAGGACATCTTTATGCAATTCTGTTTAACATAATTATTATGAAAGTAACATAACTTGAAATTTGATTATAATAATAGTTCTAGATATGAAATCGACAATCTACTTCACAGTTTACTAACATAAATCAAACCTTAATTCTTTATCACTACTATAGTTTTGTGATTCTTTAGGATTTGGAGAAACAGTCAACATTGCAAAAGAAATGGCATCACGAGAAGCATTAAAGAAATTATTCGGCACCCAGGAGAATATGTACCCAATAAATTTTAGATTAAAGGGTATCCCTAAAACAAACCCGGAGATGAGGTATCAAATAGCAGCGAGTTGAGAAGAACAGCTCTTTAGTATAGATATAATATGTATGTAGGTTCGTAATTAAATAATAATAAGACATTAATAAATATATTAATTTAATCTGATCATCTTTCATTTCTTATATAAATAATTATTACAATTTAATTATATTATTTTATTAAATTAACTATCATTATTAATATCTATCCAATTTATAATTGTTTAAAAGTGCAGAGCAATAACAGTGAACAATTTGTATCACAGATTTACAATTTCAGTCCTAGAGAAAAAGAGAGGTTAATTTACAAATTTAATTAATTTAAAAGTTTTCGAAGTTTTTTAAATTTAAATTTATATAAATACAGAATATAATTATTTACATGTATGGGAAGAAAATTTAAATTATACATAATTACTTAGCCTATACAGAAGGGATATTTATGTGGTTTAACAATATAGAGAGGTTGTGAGAAAGTTGGTTTAGGACACAAATTTATAGAGAGGAAGTGTTGGGGAAGGTAGAGCTAAGTCCACATTTAGATAAGGATGGTATCACTGACAACAAGGGTTATTAACATCAGTGGACGAATTAATGTCGAGACTGGTAAATGGAATCTGCACACTTATCTATGAGACCGGTGTCATTAACTTGTATTAATATAAATTGTCTCACACCATTATTAATAATGTAGATGTGTAAGCAATAGGTGTTGTGAAAACTGTATGAAAATTAAGTTTATTTGTAGTTTTAGGTCAATAATAGTAGTCAATCTTAATTTAGTCAATCAATCTTATAGTCAATTTTAATTAATACTTTTGAGTCTTATAAATATTTTTTTTTTTACTTTTTAAATCCATAGATCAGAATGGTTTAGTGGAAATACATATTTGCTATAGGGATATAAAACAAGCCTGTAATTTAAATAACAACTTCCGCGTCATCCCGTAGCTGAGTCCATTATCAAATTGCCATGTTTATCTTTGATTCTGACACGGCCAGATGCATACCTCGTTTCTGAAGTGCCATCATTGTACACCAGTTTCACTGTGCCGTCCGGAAATTGGCGACGCTGAAATTTTTCACTTTTTATAACATTTATTTAAATTTCCGTAATCTTCTGTCAGAGGGTTGTATCACACAAGGCGTAATAGCTACCCAGCGTAAATTTTGACAGAGTGTGTATATCAAAGTAAAAAATTCAAGACATTGAAATCTAAAATGGGTGCAGTGCAATATTTAAAATAATGTTGAATTAACAAAAGTACTTTTAATAACATGTCTGTTAATAATATTATCTTGTATGTTACAAGCCCAACTCACACTTGCTCTGTTTTATATTTAAATTATTAGGTATTAATTTTTTTTGGAAGAGGAGGATATTAAAGCATAATATTATCTGATGTGTGATCGAAATTTCCTACATTCTCCTGCAACACCAGAGGAATCACAGGAACATTGCCAAAACGTTTTTAGTATGATATATCTGTTATATTGCATATTTGCCAGAAGATCGGAGGGCTCCTTTCAGATTCTGATGAAGAAATAGTCTAGGCGACAGGCATGATATAATTATTACGAATAAAAGGTGTCAGGCAAACCTAGGTACTTATACAAATTGAGTGGCTTATAATATGTAGCATTAAAGTAGAAAATTATGTCTTAAATAAAATATAGTGACTTACTTTATGGTCTTTTGTGTGAAATTCAATCTGTCCGTTTGGAAATACTATTCGCTGTTCACCGTTAGCAGAAATTGTAAGTGCAGTTCCATCTGGAAATCTCCACTCTTCACGCACATGTTCATTCTTTGGATCAAAGTATCTTATACTGCCATTGGGCAATCTGATCTCTGAAGATCCATCCTTGTAACGTTTTTCAATCTGACCACTGTAAATTCATCCAATAATTTAACAGATTTGTTGTCCATGAAAACAATATAATACATAAACTGGTCCTCAATTGAATAAATATTTAAATATAATTACTGAATAAACAACTATTAATGCAAAATAAACTGTATCACGTTAAAGTAAGGTTAAATTGAATAAACTATTTAAAAGAGCAGTGACAGAGAACATCCGAGAGCTTACAATTGCTATTACGATCGAATGGGACTTTCCCCAAGAACTATTCAAAAACCTCGTCCGAAGTTATGAAATATCTACTGAAAAATAAAAACTGCTGTAAATCTTCCTCAATATTTAATAAGCTAATCTTTTATATGGACGTTCGGGCCGCGCGGGCTCTATCCGACCTAAGCGCCAGATTTTAGCGTTACACGAATGCTTCAGATTTATTACCAATATACAGAATATAAATATATATATCCGGACAACCGAGCCTTGCTCGGATTTTTAAGAATATACAAACTTGAATTAAAAAAAAAACTAATAGGACATCTGGATTCGAACCGGGTCTTCTGCTTTCCGGATCACCCAATGTCCCATCTGAGCTACTATAGTCTTGTATATAGTGTCGAAATTTACCTTTGTATTCTAAAGTTATTGTAGCTGTTTCTCATTAAAACGGATAAAACTACATTTTTTAAAATTGAAACCTAGCTAGATCGATTTATCGCCCCCGAAACCCCCTATATACTAAATTTTATGAAAATCTTTGGAGCCGATTCCGAGATTATATATATATATATATATATATACAAGAATTGCTCATTTAAAGATTTAAGATATATATACACACACAGTGGCAGCTGCCGCGCAAATATGAAATTTCGATATTGAGTAATGGCTTCGAAAATTGTTATCAATACATTTATGTTTTTGTAAACACTTTCACATACTACCTCTCTCCATGAGAAGAGAAATAGGCCCTATATCTTACCCATCCTCTTAAATTACTTTTTATATTATATAGTTGATTGTCCTGAGCTGTTATGTTTGATAAAATTTATGTATATTAAGTCTTTTATGTTTCAATCCTCTTACCAGGGCCGGATTTAAACTTAATGCCGCCCCTGGGCTACGGAAAAAGATCCGCCCCAATACTGGAATTATACTCAAAGTAAAAATATAAAATACTAATTAAATTTCTTTAATTCCACAAAATAAAAAAAAACGATTATTATTTTAAATCTCCAAGGAAATAAATTGATTAAATCTTTTTTATTATTAATTTTGACTAAACATGCCAAAATTATAATTTACAAATAATGGATAAATTGAATTTCTTAAATTATCAATAGAACTAAAAATTATTAATTAATAGAATTAATTAATTATATTGAGCAATCTCGATAAGACTAAAAATTTTTTTTCACTTCACAAAAATTTGCCGCCCTGGGCACTCGCCCCAACTGCCCCTAGTGTAAATCCACCACTGCCTCTTAGACACCACTAGTTAAATCCAAATACAGGAAAAATTCCTACTTGTGCCAACTGGGCCTAACTTTAACAAAATTGAAAGTCTTGAGCAGTCTTTGACCTATTCTGTACATAGTATGAGCTAGGCAGTTAACAAATTCTTTCAATAGAATGTTAGTATACTTTTAGAAGTACCTACAATAATTGTTGACTGTGTTCAATTATGTGTTTGGTTTTTCATAGGCAGATAAGTGAATTTACCAGAAACTGTCATAACCATAATGTTAACAACAGGAACAGACATAAGCTTATAATGCCAAGTACTCGACTAAGTCGAGTTAGCAAGTCTTTTGTGGGGCGATGTATGCTTTTACAACAGGATCCCAGAAAATGTTCAAAGCAAAAGTATTAAGTAATTAAAAAGAATTGTTAAAAAATGTTTGTGGGGTAAAGGTTACTGTAACATAAATGACTTTCTTAATGATACCACAGATTGGGAATGGAGTGACCGCCCTCATCACACTATTAAATAATAAGTTTAATTGTACAATGTTACTTTGTAAATGTTACTTTAATTGTAAAACATATTTTTGATGAAAAAAAAATGCCAGCTGAGTTTGGTGTGCCCATTCTTCTCAGGCCTGAGGCATTCATTTTGGAATGGGTGGTAGTTTTTTGACTTTCAATAAGTGATTTCACATCCTATTTTGAATAAAAATATTTGAATTTGTAACTTTTTTGAAATATAAAATTTGCTATCCATGCGGACCTTTAAATGGCCTTTTGTTACTATTAGACTTTTATTAAAATTATTGTATGCTTTTGGTCTTCCTATAAGAAATAAATAAATATTAATATGGTATTTCACTTACTCTGGAAATTCCAGGACCTCCAAACCATCTGGATGTGTAGTGTGATATGTTTTAGACTCAGCATAAAAGTATTTAACTCTGCCATCCTTAAAAAAATTTTCCTTTATATCGCCATTGTAGTACATAAATTTACTGTATTGACCATCACTTGAAATTGTTTTAACGTTGCCATTGGGAAACCTCAACTCTCTAGTTCCATCTGCTTTTATATATTCGGTTGGATTTAAGCTTGTTTTGCTTATTGTCGGTTCAGGGCTAGGAATCAATCTTGTATCTTCATTATTAATTACTGTAATTGGTTTTTGACTACCAGAAGATCTATTACTAAGAATAGAAACAGGTGACTTGTTTCTATTGACACCATAACTATTTTGTACATTATTGTCATCACCATTTTCAATATTTGTCACAGTTTTTCTCTGATTTTTAGATTTAGATATATTTGATAGTCTGTCGGATGGAGTAAGACTTCCTCTACTTGTGGACACCGAATGTGATTTCTCTATAAAGAAATCATTTGTGTCCTTCTTATCACAAAAATTATTTTTGTCTGAGCTGTAACTTAAATTTGTTTCACTTGACTTATTGCTTGGAGGTGAATTAGACTTAAATCGTTCATTGTATATTCTTTCCAAGTAATTTTCGTCATCTGAGTTATACTTTGAGCTACTGCCATCATTGTTTTCTACAACAGAATTATTATTATCACAAGGATCAGCGGCTGTTGTTACATATGAAGTAGATAGTGGATATTTATCTTTGTCGCTCATACTATCTTTTTGACTGAAATATTTAGCATATTTTGATGTAACATTAAGGTTTGGCACACTCTTTGCTCTAGTTCTAGGTTTTAGTGCTTTATTTCTACTTACTAGACTCTGTTTTTCAATTTCAAATGCTTTATATTTTATATTAGAATCCAACTCTAAATTTGATTGTGTATCTCTTAAAGTCATATCTGAGAGCTTTTTATTTATTTGCTCTAAATATTTTAAATTTGTCAACCTTCTAGTCATGTCATTGCTGTGTTGAATTCTTCTGTTTTCTTTTTTTAATTTTTCCACTTCACCTTCCAAGGCCTTTTTATCTTTTTCAATTAGCTTTATTTGATTGCGTAGTCTAGCAATTGTAGATGTAGACTTAGCATCTTTAATTTTAATTTCTTCCTTCATATCAATTATTTCTTTCTTCAAATTGCTAACTTCATCTTTTTCTCTTTTACTTAGTTTTCCTCTCATATCTCTTACATATCTCTCATATAACTGTCTTTGTTTTGCTAATTTTTCTTTTTCTTCAGCTAAATAGTACTCTGACAAAACCTTGTCCTCATTATATTTTTGCTCAAATGCAGCTTTTTCTTCATAAAATTTCTGTCGTTCTATGTCAACTTCCTCTCTCATTTTATTTAAGTTTGCATTTTCTTTTCTAAAAGTTTCAATTTCATCTTCTAGCTCATGAAGTCTTTCTTTTAACAATTCACTTGTAGCAATTAATTTTGCATTCATTTCAACCATGTTTTCATTTACTGTGTCATTGTCAGAATCTTTCACACTGTCAGGCTTTACAACACTCTCTTTTTGACATGCAATATTTTCTTTATTTTTGGTATTCATACTTTTACCTCTTTGCTTATCTTTGAGAATACTACTTTCTTTACTAACACTTTTTTGTGTAATTGTACTACAGGAACAAGAACTTTCTGTAGCACAGCATGACTCATTGCAGTCAGAATAGTCACTAGCACGAGAATATTCTATATCTCTGTGGGAATTAGTATGTTCCTGATTCAGGTTAGGTGAAATGTGCATTAATGCTGGATTGTTAGACAAACATCTTTGCATCACTAATGGTGTGCTCTCGCCCGAACCCTCCAAGTTTCTTTTTCTTAAAAAATTACTAATAAAAGAGTTTTCCATGTTAAAGCTTTCATGTCCAACTTTATTTTCAATTAACTCAAAAATTTTTTGTTCAATAATTTCTCTTTCATCTGTTGATTTAGAAATTTCCCCACAAACACTATACTCTGACTCTATACTTTTAGTTGGAGAGGCAAAGTTTTTATAGTAATCACTTTGTTTGAGTTGCCTAAGGAAGTCGTCTTGTTCTTTGGTCAGGACTGATGCCCAAGTTTTTCCACTTACTTTAATAGGTGGAGACTTCAATATACTTTTATTTTTACTATCATTTGTAGTAAGTTTATTGTATTTAGGTGACCTATCATTACTAATTTCTTTTTTACTCGGTATGGTTTGTTTAATTTTACTTGTATCCACAAACAGATCTTTTGATGTTGCATCAATACTTTCTGTTTCAATAAGATTTAAATTTTTTATTTTATCACAAGCTAATTTTGTCACTTGTTCACCTATATTTTTAATTTCATTTTTATCTCTTTCCAACTGTTGTAATGAATGTCGTTTTGCAGTATTTGGTGTAATAGACCTTTTTCTCCAAGGTAATGATTTAGTATTCTGAATAACAAGTACATTTTTACTGATACCAAACCTAGACATTCCCTCACCTCTCTTTAAAAATGGTTTTTTGTTATGATTGGACTTCTTTTCAGTTTTTTGAACTGGTAATGTGTTTTCATTATTAAGCTTCTCAACCATCAGCTCTTCAAAACTTTTTTTGGGTGATAATATAGGCATTTCTTCCACTAATATATGTTTTTTATGAGTTTTAAAATTATTTCTGTTGATAATTTTACTTTCTTCTCTTATTTTGTATTGTTGGGTGTCAAAACTGTGGTGAGATCGAGGTGAATGATTTAAAGATTCAGACTTCAGAGACAAATTTAGCAATTCAACTCCCTCCATAATATGTTTCGGTGACTGTTTATTTAGTTTTTCGATTGTGTTAGATGTAGATCCGTTTTGACTAGTGCCGCAAGGTGACTGCAGTAAACTTCGAAAAGATTGGTAACTGGTACTATTTTCGAAGTGGCTTACCAGCTCTGTAACATTGGAAGAGTTTTCAGGTGTAGTTTGGTTTGAACTGTACTTTTGTAGTTTACCCCGTTGAAATATTTGTAGCTGTCTAAGCAATTCAAGCCTTTCTAATACTTGCGATGGTGAAAGCGAAATATCACTATCTGAGTAAGAACTATCCATTATTGCAAAACAAAACAGTAGTACTAAGTCACAGAACACTTTACTCTAACTAGTAGTAGTATGGCTTAAATTTAATGCTAAGGGAAATACTTATGTAGGTACCCCAAATAATTCTTCAATTTAACTCCACAAATAATTATCCGCATGTTAAACAAAATAGAAAGTTCTAGAATCTGTTGTTATATAGATAACCAGATAGTTTGCTTAACTTAAAAGTTGTTTATTGTTTTAATTTTATACTAAAGTTAAATTTTTATGCTCAATACTTTTTAAGTTTAAATTACCTAGTTCCTAACCGACAACAGCCGACAACAATAACAAAGAGAAGTTAAATACTACGTAAGGCATAGCCCGACTTTGAAGTTCAGCGGTCGACCAAAGAGTATGTAAGTTCTATGCATTTGTAGCCACAGGCAGGCCTGTCTCAGTCCCTGTGTACGTATCGAAATTGTAAGTTTGTGCGGCTGCCTCTACAGAATAAGCCACCCAGTAGGCAAGGTATGCAATCTTAGTTGTATCGCAACGGTAATAAAGTACACACATAACTATAAAAAATTAAAAAGTACTAAAATATTGTAGTAGTAAGGACAAATATTAGCATAGTATTATAATATGTACAAAACCTGCACAGAGATGTCGCTGCTGCAAAAAAAAATTTTTTCTATTTTTGAATTTTCGATATCGCATATCGTTAGTTCGTAGTTTGTTCTTAATTGTTCGCTATATATAATTGTTTGTTCTTTTGTTGTTTATTTAAAAACAATTAATTAAAAACGCTTTAGTTAGCCACCGCAATCAAAGTTATTAATATTTTTCTCTCAATATTTGTTTGTAAATACACATTGACGTTTGTTCTAACATTTAATTGCTTTTTTTTGTTTAATTAATAATTTGTAATTTTTTTACAAATTTGCAAAAACTTGCATTGCGCATGCGTCGCCTTTGCGTTCAAGGCGGTCAAATTACTTGTCACATTTTTGTGAGATTGTGTTTGACTGTAAATTTAAATAAATATGTGATTTATTATTATCTATATATTTTATATAATGATTTTTATTGATGAAACTCTTCAGTGGTTTAACTGAATTTGGAGTATGTGAAAAACATAAAAAGTATAGTTTTTAATTTTAATTTTTCACACATGAAATATTTTTTCAATTTTTTTGACAGCTGTCTATAATATATATATTTATTGATGGTCCATGTTTCAAAGTTATCCCCTTGGAAACTTTTGTTTATGTTGAATCGAACAAAAAATTTAATCGAATTTGAATTCATAAAAAACAATTTATTAAGAAAATCAATGTTTCTTGTAATTTCCCGCTAAGAAAATTGAAAAATACACTCAAAATATTGTTGACTGATTATAATTTATCCAAGAATTTTATATACAAGATTTGTATTAGTTAAAATTCATAATAATTATTTTTAGCTTATAAATCACAATTGTTTATAACGATATACTTGTAAAAATATATCCTATAACTTCAATTTAACCTTTCCGCATCGGCCGTGCCCGCGGGCACTGGTAATTCAAAAAACAATTAGAGCGGCTGTGCCGCGGGGCACTCTTTTACCTCATCCAGTTTTCACCCTTATTAGGTGTACAAGATGGTTTATTTGCCTACGCAGTTATGAACGAGTGAATTCCCAAACACATTTCGATCCGTTACGATTCAAGGCCACCAATATTCGACGTCATAGCTTTACGGACAAAGCACTTATGTGTCCACTTGTTCCCGGCCGGCGCAGCGAGCGGTCGTTATCAAGACTTTACACGAAGATCGTTCTTTGTGGAGATTTAAGCATAATTTTATAATTAACATATACTATTCATTACAAAAACATAAAAGGAAATAAATAAAACAAGTAATTAACAATAATAACAATATTTATTTTAAAATATACCTATTTTTACACTTTTTTTCGAATGAAAAGTCTTTGTGAAATAAAAAAGAAAGACAATATGAATAATTTATACATGGTCTTATAGCTTGTTTCAACAGCTTTCAGTGACAGTCACTCAAATCACCCTAGTTATAAGCATTTTATAACTACACGTAAAATAATACAAACGGGGAAAATGCCGCGAAAATGCCGGAAGCTTGCCGATCTACAGTGTACAGCGAGATCCGGAGCGCGCCGATCCGGAAAGGTAATGACTGTGCTTGTCATTATAATTTTCAAAAAGACCGCGCTAAAAGTCTAAACGTAAAGTTGACGCATGCGCAGTGCAAGTATTTAGAATACAAATATTCAAGTAATTAAAAATAATTAATTAATTAAAAAATAAACAATGTCAAATGGGCACAAACGTTTGTTATACATGAACAATCTTATACAGAGGTTTATTGACCCGTATTGCTAAAAAAATATAAAAAAATGGGATAGGGGGGGCTAACTTAAGGGCACATTTTTAATTTTTTTTTTAAATAATTATATCGAGAACAAACAAATGGCTAACTAACGATGTAATAAAAAAAAAAAAAAAATCTGGGGGGCTAACTTTCGTGAGCTAGACAAATGGCCGCCAGTGTTGAACCTTTATTGTATGTTGTGTTTTGTGATTTTTCTGGAAGAAGAAAGACTGTGTGTTTTATTGTTTGTGCTTTACACCTATATCTGTTAACTTCGTTTGTTCACTCATACATCATATAATCATTACACAGTGATTCTTTTGTTATTGTTTGTATCAATGTGATTTGTTATTGGTTGTGAAATGACAAGGAGTCTAACAATTATGAGGATACAGTTAAAGTGAATGCAAAAAAATATTTTACAATTAATGTAAAGTATAAAAGAAAAAATAAACGACTTAAAAATTATTTTGTTGTTTTATTATCATATTCTATGGATAATAGATATAAAGGTAGCAATTATAAATAGAAGGTACTCTGTGTAAAAAGTATAGGTATGTGTAGCTATTGCCTTAAAAAGTTTTCAAAACACGACAACAGATGGCGGTACTTTGTCTTTCCCATTTTATAGGTTAGGTTTCTATTACTATAGTATATAAAAAGGTACTCTGTGGTGTTAACTGTTAAGTGACAAGTCAGGTCCAGTCAAGTCCGAACCCCGATGCGGTAGAATCTTGTATGTCAAAAATATCCATAATTATTCAAAATTTATGCAAACCTGGACAGATTTATTTTAATTTTTTTGTGACTATGTCTAAAAGAAATAATTATAGCAAAATTCATAGAATAAGAATGAGGCCCGAAATAAAAAATGCCAATAGTTTTAAAAAGGATCCTGGACCAAACATACCCAAAGAGAAAATTAAAGTATTTTCTGAACCCATTAAATCTGTTGCTGATAAGAGAATGTATAAGTAAGTACAAACCCCTATATTTTATTTCTTTCACAGTACTAAATAGCATATTTTCCAAATGTAGTTTTCATAGTTTGTTTGTTCTAATGTGTGTTATAACTGTATGGTTAATTTATGTATTCATTCATTATTTAAAGGACAATTCAGTTGGAAAATGGACTAACAGCTTTACTAATATCTGATCCAAGTAAAATTGCGAGTGACGAAGCCCTCTCCAGTGATGATAGCTCAGGCACAGATGAAACGGGAACTGATTCTGATGGAACTGGTTCGAGTCAGTCAGTTGGTAGTGATCAACATGTTACAAAAAGACAGAGAGAGTTTGATGAGGAAAAGCTTGTAAGTATGAATTGTTTTTAATATGTAAATATTTATATAGGGGTGAAATATATATCAGAATCTTGTTATGAAAAAATACCTAAAGGAATCTCCGGCTGAAGAAACTAAAACTGTATTATTGGATTTTTGAAAAATCAATATTCCAGCCAGACATTGATCCTGTAAATTTTTGATTAAATAAAAACTGTATTAAAACACCATTTGATAGTATGTTCTATAAGGATAGTATTCTTGAAGAAATTAGACTTGTGTAGTTCGTGAACTAACTAGTTCGAAAGAGCTATCCAACAGAGGAACTACACAAATTAGTTCCCGAATCCCTCGCTCCTTAGTTCATAATTGATCCCACAAATGCTACATATAAGTGATTTGATATTATTAATGTAATTTTACATTTTGATTGCCTTGCCATGGATATCAAAAATTGAAATTTATATGAAATGTAATATACAAGGTTATGATTTTTCATCACTCCTACATTTATATTTTAATCAATTGAAACCAGGCAACAAATTAGTGAAGGGTTTCTTTCTATTTTCTATTATTATTTTTGTATTCTATTTACTTTCGTTATTCTTAAGTTTTTATTTATGACACAATGCATAATTTAGTGCAACTATCTGGCAGTTTTCTCTACACTATAATCTGTGAGTCCACTAACCAGTTGTAGCGGTAAATATTTTGTCATATGCACATTTAATAATATACATGAGAATTTAAATCTAATGTGTATTTGTGTCAGTTTCATCTCAAATAAACAATTGACAATCATGAGAATTACTGCACAAAATATTTAACTAACAAGCATTATAAAAATAGATTTATTTAACTGAGTTTTCACTTCACAGTTACATTTCACTAGTGGTTAACATTGGCAACAGTTATAAAAGACACTTAAAATATCCGAGTTTAATATAAATATTGTTTATGCAATTGTCTTGTACTATACACATACTGCTGTGCTAATAGAGAGGGCTATAAGTTGAAGGTGGCCATTTTTTAATTATTAAATTATTTAGATTGTACATCAAACAAGCTTCTATCTAGGTTTCATATGTCGAAAAAAATTAAAAGTACAGTTCTTGTTAGTTAAAAGGCAGTTAGAATGGTAAGATAATCTAGTTAACTAGCCAAAAGAATAGCTATTCATTGACATACAGCTACCCTAATTATTTATACTTACAAATTATACTGCTTTCTACATTAGTTTGACCAACAAAATTAATTTTGCATCGGCAGTACAGTATGGCGCTGTACTCCACTTTAAGATTAAGTAATTATAATGTATGTCTCATAAATGTACAAATATAAACACAATATCTTACTGCTTTTACACCTTTTGCTAATCAGAAGATTAGAAAGGCCCTAATAAGTACATATTAATGATCAAATTATTCGGTTGTTTCGATTTTCGCACCGATAGGTAGGATTCGGCAGCAGGGATCAGGTCAAACAGCTCTTTGGAACACTTCTCATGATAAATGTGGTAGAAGACACTCAATAAAGCGTCGACTCTTTGAAACGCCAAATGATCTAGGCATGCATACAGCACTGGGTCCTGGAGAATTCGAGCAGCTCTGCATTGCACGCGGTCAAATGGTTCGAGCTGATACTGGGGTGGGCCAGACCAGAGATAACATTAGTCCATATGTGGCCAGAACTGCGCTTTATAGAGCAATAGAATGTGGGCTGGCTTGAAGTATTGTTGAGCTCTATTCATGATGCCAGAATGATGAGGTATAAAAAATAGTTCATTGTCATATTAACACTCCGGCTCCGAAAAGAATAGGCAGAAGATATGGCCCTTTAAGAGTTGCTTTTCTGGGTTCTTCTACTTGCATTATTCTTTCCATCCAATATGTATAACTCTTGGTTGATGTTGTTGCAAATCTGTTGTGTATGGCATGCTTAGGTTGTCCGTTTCCAATATTCAATCCGCATTCCAAATTTTTTTATGTCTCAAAATCACAAATATTTTAAACATTTCCTGTTAACAATAAATAAGTATTAATGTTGTAATAAACATAGGAATTTCGCTAAAAATAAAATTGGAATTAGTGAGAGGCTTCTAAGCACAGGATGGCGGCTATGTATGTGTCACAGATAAACAGAGAAACCAGTGAGAGGCAGCTTAGCACGGGATACCGACTAGATATTGTGTGAATGCGGCGACTTTCTCGGCCGTTAATCAGTAGTGCTTAAGTACTTGTATTTCGGTTGTAAGTGCGCCGTAGCTAGTGTAACTTCTGGGCTAATGAGACTTAAGTTTAGTATCTTCTTTTTCGCCATTTGTTTCCGAAGCGGTAGTAATATCAAGTATATTAGAAATGACATCAAAAAGAATTCTAAAGGAATTAATTTTTAGAAAAAAAAATGGCTTTTATGCCTTTAACATATTTTGATGACAAGCATAATGGCGTTGCCCTCGTTTTCGTCACTTAGTTGAATTAAAATGTGACCAACTTGTTTGTCCTCCTGTCAGAAATTAGACAACTTCGGCAGTCGGATTGACAAATGGACCCAATAATTTTGCTTGTAAACAGAGAGGCCAAAATAATGCAAGGTCCAAATAACAGTGAATGAAAAGTTGCCTAACAGTAAATTACCTCGTATTGAAAATGTGATGACGCGACCTTAAAGGTGGCCTTGTCTCAGATAAAATAGCTGTAATAGAATGATTTCAGTGTTTGTGTTGTAATGCCGACACGGCACAGCAGACAACTTGGTTATTACTGAAACGAGTATAACATAACTTAACGAAGAACACGTTATGACGCGTGCTATAACAGCTGTTAATTTATTTCCTTGATTCAAACTTACTCAGCTGTTTTATAAATGTAAAACGTAAATCTGTTCTAAATACACACGTAGTTATACTCACCTGTCTCCTAGAGGGGTAGTTAGAGAATATGGAACTCCTTTTATCTTGCTTCCCTGGCTTCTATTCGTATTAACCATTTCACACAAGCTGTATTATTTATTTCTGCAATTATTTATTTCTGCACATTACATCATTAGTTAGATAATATTATATAAATGTTGGCCAGCAGTGATTTTATATTTTACTAGCTGACACAGCAAACGTCGTATTGCCATATAACATATAAAAAAATCAATTATTAAAATTTTGGGGGTATAAAAAAGAGATGCAACCGATTCTCAGACCTACCAAATATATCGTACTACAATTATTGTATTCGATTGCCATCTTGCAACCCTAAATAGGTTTTGTGGATGGATGAGAATAATATAAAAATCGCGATAAATAAATACTTGTAGATCGTAGAAGGGCGAAAATTTGAATTTGTATATATTTTTCAATGCTGAATCCATAATTAATAAAAATTGTCAAAAAATAAAAAATAAAATTTAGGGATACTTCCCTTGACATTTAGGGGGATGAAAAATATATGTTGTTCGATTCTCAAACCTACCCAATATGCACACATAGGTTCATGAGAATCGGTCAAGCCGTTTCGGAGGAGCTTAACTACAAACACCGCGACACGAGAATTTTATATTATACTAGCTGAGCCAGCAAACGTTGTTTTGCGATTTCGCGATACAAAAGTAACTGTTGATCGTAGATGGGTGAAAATTTTAAGTTGTATGTATTTTTAATGCTGACTCATAATCAATCAAATTTAAAAAAAATGTCAAAAAAATTAAAAAAAAAATATCGTGTGGACCACCGTTAACATTTAGGGGGATGAAAAATAGATGTTGTCCGATTCTCAGACCTATCCAATATGCACTCAAAATTACATGAGAATCGGTCAAGCCGTTTCGGAGGAGTTCAATGTTTAATACCATGACACGATAATTTTATATATTAGACTAGCTGACCCAGCTAACGTTGTATTGCCATATAAAGTAATTAAAAAGAAATTCAATAATTAAAATTTTAAGGGTATAAAAATAGATGACGACCGATTTTCAGACCTACAAAATATTATTATTGTATTCGATTGCCATCTTGCAACCCGGATTGCGGATCTGTGGATGGAATAGAATATAAATTTAATAAAAATCGCGACACAAAAGTAGGTGTTGATTGTAGAGGGTTGAAAATTTAGGATATGTATTTTTTAATGATATCATAAAAAAATAAAAACAAAAAATTACTTCAAAATAAAAATTTGGGGTTTTAACCCTTAAGTACTTTATTAATCGTCTCTGCACAACTGTTTCTTATGAAATAGTAGTAAGGTGATATAAGTGATCACCTTACTATTGCAATAAAAAAAAAACGTTTTAGTTACAATAGGGACACAATATAATATCTTTGTTTGTTGAACTAAGCGCTTTTGAATAGTCACTATAAATATTTCTTTTAAATTACTGATTTTTTTTAATGAAAATAAGGGACGAGACGAGCAGGACGTTCAACTGATGGTAATCGATACGCCATGCCTATTACAATGCAGTGCCGCTCAGGATTCTTGAAAAACCCAAAAATTATTTGCGGCACTACAATTGCGCTCGTCACCTTGAGACAGACATGTAATGTTAAGTCTCACTTGCCCAGTAATTTCACTAGCTACGGTGCCCTTCAGACCGATACACAGTAATATTTACACATTACTGCTTCACGGCAGAAATAGGCGCCGTTGTGGTATCCATAATCTTGTCGGCATTCGGTGCAATGAAACCGCCCACTGGTTATACTCAATATACAAGAAACTCAACGGCCATTATTTTCAATCAAATAGGCTATTTTACAATGGCTGTAATATACATTATAAATTAGTATGTAACATATGAGTCGTGCTTAAATAATATAAATTATTTCATAAAAAGTAATGTTAATTCGATTCGGTATGAAGTCTAGAAAAATGTATCTCGAGGATGTATTAGAATATAAAAATGCAGTTGTTATGAACAAATTAAGATGAACAAAAGACTATATAACCTTTTTCGTTAATAACTCAAAAACCATTATTCTATATATATAAAAATGAATTGCTGTTCGTCAGTCTCGTTAAAACTCGTGAACGGCTGGTCCGATTTGCCTAATTTTGGTCTTGAATTATTTGTAAAAGTCCAGAGAAGGTTTAAAAGGTAAATAAATATGAAAATGCTGCAAAACTAAATAAAAACAAAACAAATTTGTTTTTCCTTTGATGTGTCCATACATAATTTCTATGAGAGAATTTATTGATGCACGGTTTGACAGTTCTGCTGTGAAACAATTTCATTACGACAACAGGGAGCATATTTTACGAAATAATTCTTGATGTTTCATAACATCAAGAATTATATATTATTATATATTATTGACAAATTAATAGAAAACATAATTTTATTTATTATATACAGAACAGCGTCTGTCGGGTCAACTAGTATCTAATTTAAATAAAAATTTAAACTTAAGAATAATTTTGAATAAACATGTTCCGAAATTTATCGCGAAAGACTTTTTTAAATGACGTATTATATTTTGTTTACATATGAAATTCTATTAATTTTACGAAAAAAGTGCTACTAGATGTACTTGTTTGAAATTGAAACTAAATATGGAAACACATTTTTGATTGTCCTCGATTATTATTTTTTTTAAATGTAAATAAGGGATGAGCAGGACGTTCAGCTGATGGTAATTTATACGCCCCGCCCATAACAATGCAGTGCCGCTCAGGATTCTTGAAAAACCCAAAAATTCTGAACCCAAAATTCTGACCTTGAGACATATAGACCCTTCAGACCGAAACACAATAATGCTTAGACATTACTGCTTCACGACAGAATTAGGGTCCTTTGTGGTATACATAAGCTAGCCGGCATCCTGCAAAGGAGCCTCCCACTGGTAAAACAAAACAGCTCATTTGCCCATTTTTGTGATAATGTATTACTTGGAGTAGAGTTAGGTGTAAAGGCGGTCACGGCCAGTTGATTCGTCCAAGAACTACAGTAATTTAAAGTATTAAAATGACATAGAGATCTGAATTCAAGGGTACCTTCAAGAAAAGCGCGTACACCTTCCTTAAAGGCCGGCAACGCTCTTGTGATTACTCTGGTGTTGCAAGAGAGTGTGGGCGGCGGTGATCACTTAACACCAGGTGACCCGTACGCTCGTTTGTCCCCCTATTCCAAAAAAAAAAACAAACAAATTTATGACCCGTGTGAGATTCAGTACACCTCTGGTGATAATTTCAACAGTTCACAGTGGCGCAACATAGCGCTGTGCCAGCTGTTCGATAGCTGAAACATGTATTATTTTAGCTTTCGGAATCTAGGAAGCGCCCCCGTCGTTTCGATTAAAAGTTTATTTACTTAAATCTCTTTGGTTATCACATGATGGCCGCCTTAATTACATTAGTACGGCAGCTTCAGTGTGTCAGTTAGATTCGCCCAGAACCGGATATAACCTACTGACCTAAATCAAATCATAATCACTTTATTCGTGTACGTCACCGACATGTATGAAACAGAATATAAAAAAAGAAATTCTTGAATCTACTGGTACTGGGTAAAGGGTTTATTTATTTATTTATTAGGAAGCCATAGTGCATACAACTATCTTAATCTATAGAAACATTTAAAAATTCTTTTATAATGTTGTATACTCCACTTACAGGCTAACTCGACATGCTTAATAGTATTATATACATCCTTTGTTAAACTAAAACTTTTGAAAAAAAATTCTACAAATTAAAGCCACAAGCAAAAGGCTGATAAAAAAAAATAACTATGTTCTTACTTAATAACCAAGAAAAACTAAAGAATAAAAACAATGCCAAGAACAATGACTAACCATCTTGCAGTACTTTCATAATTTTTTTGACTTCTTTTTTGAAACATGGGGCAGAGTGCTGAAAAATATCTATACCAACTCTTTTAACCAAGTTGTTGTAGGTGACAACTATTCTCTCAAGGGTTGTACTAATGAGAAGAAGTAGCAAGAAACTCAATGCCGCTATTTTAAATCAAGATTTACATTTTCATCGTTTTACAAATCATTTCATTTACCTCAGATCCACAGTCCAATAAAGTAGCAATAGGTAGAAAAACTATTTGCATGAAATAAATCGCTGCGGCCACGAGCAAGTTTTGATTGTATTTGTTTATAGCAATACAGTATTTAGATGTTATCAGAATACTTCTTCCTGCTCAATAAGGCAATTTAATTTAATTCCTATTAAAAATACCTAGGTATATATCACGGATTAGTAAAAAAAGAAGGATTCCGCGCGTATTGTGATATTAGCAAGTGAAGCACCTTTATGCTAGTGTGTGTGCGGTTACGGGGTATGCCAGTTACACAATTTTTTCTCCCTTAAGTAATCATATATCCACAAATACTTTTATAGTATTGTTTTTACACTTTTTCACAACGCACGACAGCATTTTTAAAATATTTTATTGCGACGAAAACGGATCTGTCACAGACGATGGCAAATCTTATAAAGGCGGCCGATCGGCTTGTTTTAGTGTAAGTGTATGCGTGGGGCTATGTATTTACACGTTTACCGGCTTGTTTTGGTGCCCCATTGTTATGTAAGGTGACACGGGTCCTTCTTATTTTACTCGTCCGTAGGTATATATTTGCCAAATTACTAACGATGGACTAAATAATATCATTAATTCAATACAATTGTTACATCGCGTTTTTGATCAGTGGAATTTGTCCTTATCCGTTGTTGAAGATTATTCATTACATAGATGAATATGAATAACTATAGGTGAACTGCGAGCTTACTTCTTGTGTTACATTCAAAACCGAAAATGAAAAAGCATGTATAGCGTGGTATTTGCGTTATATCTCTTTTGAAAATGTGCACAAAGTTTGGCAATCTCTGAGAGACCACAACAAAATGTATCGTTTTGTAACTCGTAGCCAATGACGTTCTGTACGTATATAGACAAATCACGTCACACAAAAACAAAGCCGAAAAATGTAACACGCACAAATTACAGCGTAATAATCTTCGACTGCTATATTTTTTTCACTTTTTTAAAATATTCTTTGTCAATAAGCAGAAATGTACAACATTTATTCAATTCAGATATGATTCAGATAGTGACAGATGACACACGACTAAGGACTAAGGAGAAAAGTGTGCTTACATTGTCTTTAAGCACACTTTTGCCATTCCGCTATTAGACTGCGAATGATATGTCCCTAAAAATGTATATCTAGAACGTCATTGGTCGTGGCTATATTATTGCTGCACGACCAAAACTTAACATGTCGTAATGACATGTAAAACTTTATAAACCGATGCTCATGTAATTCTTGAGACCTAAATGAGCGTGTGAGTGAAAAACTATTGTATCGGGGCTGCCGATTTCAGTAGGTACGCCCTATACGCCACTTCCTCAAGGAATTTTATACCTCAACCAAACTTTTAAAATAACCCTTCTCGTTTGTTCAAACTACTTCTTCTACTGTCTTTTACACCGTCTGCTGTTCCAAGAGGGCATGGGCGGCAGTAAACACTGACCATCAATCAAACTGCTGGCTCAGCAGCCTCAGTATTTCATAAATATTACCGGCCGTTCCCAATATACTATCTACAGATAGAGATAAATTACTATGTCAATAATCTGAAGCTTTGCCATTATACCCGATAAGTCATTCTTATCGCCTTATATTGGGACGCGTGAATTGCAATTTCCATACAAATATTATATCGCTGGTAAGCTATACGTCGTCCCATTGACAGACAGCGTGCACGGATAAGGTGAGTTACCGTCGATATGTTTATTGGGACAGAAAAGTCAACGATGTTAAGATTTTTATCTCAAGTAAGAGGTAGACTGAATATTGGGAACGGCCGTAAGGGATCATGAACGTGGATTCAAAATATGTAATCAAACCACAGGTGTACAGAAAGAGGTGTAACCTGTACAATTTTATGAAGAACGCCTACAAGAGAATGAATGATTCTAGAAAGCGGTGCAAAATTGTGTTCACACAACTTTCACTCGACACGGTATGATGTGGTTCGAGTAGGATCTATACACTGGCGAGCAAATGTCAATTAATGTTCTTAGAAGTTGATCATAATATGATATACGGCCGTTTTCAATAACCTATCTAGCCTTTGTATAACGAACTAGACGTCGACAAATGTATCATTTTATGCTTACTTACATTTCTATAACCTATTGACAGATAGCATTGGACTATAACTATATTGGACATAATTATGGATAAATAAGACCTTGTCACTAAACGGTGACAACAATGTGTCCGTAACTAGAGATAGGTAGAGTCTTGGCAATACCAGATAATTAACTGTTTATCTTGAGAAAGGCAAAAAAGTCGATAGATGCATTTACAATGCAAAAATGAAATAATAAAAAAATACAATTATAAAAATTTGTCAAGATATTATTATTTATAATAATTACATCAGTTAAATATCTAATTAATAAAATTAACGGTTCGATTGTTTCTTATATGTTTTTGTGAGTATAAATATTTTGACGGGATTTTACCGGCAAAGAGATTTCGCAAATAATTTAAACATAATAATATATTACCTCACTATTAAATTGCGTTCCAGTGCTTTGAGTCGTGCGATGTGGACGAATAAAATATTAACTGTTAATTTTTTTACTTTATTATAATATTATAACAGTGCAGGAGAAACAATTATTAATTGTTTTAAAGGCCTTCTTTGTAAACATGTCCAATTCAAATCCATCTATTCCAAGAAATCCTCAACTACCCTCCATTGAAATCTGTCTAACAGTTTGTTTTTCTTTCTTTAACAAAAAAGTAATCTATTTTCTTCTAGTTAAGCTTATACTTTGTGAAGTAATAAATGAATGATAACTTGCTTTCTATAATTTCCTAAAACATTAAAATATGTTATGTACGAATTCATCCTAAAACCTTGATCTACTTTGGCGACTAGTCTGTCATCTATTCAGACCTTTCTGCAGCTCTGATCAGTAGGCCTGGCTAAACGGCCCAAGTCTTAGTACGTTGTCTTGTTCCGAACAAGTTTAAAATTTGTTTTAGTTTAAATTACCCGTTTCCATATTATAAGTTAGGTAAGTAAAAAGTAAGTCCGTGTCCACATATAGGCCGTCCGCGAACGGAAGCCAGCTAATCGTTTCCCTTATCTTTTCCCTCTACTCCCACTCGCTATATAACATACTCGTGCATACTACTCTTTCTCCTGTTAGCTATCCTCGTCGTCAAAGTCAAGCAAACCTTATTAATACACAAATAAAATTTGAAAAACAACATTTTATGAACGAATTCCGTGCCGGTGCTCTAACCAACTGAGCTAACCGTTCGAGTTCACCACCTCGTTATAAAATACTGTTTGCTGCACGGAAGGTCGTGGGTTCGAATCCCGCATTGTTCGTAAAATTTTGTTTTTAAAATTTTATTTGTGTATTAAACCTAGAAGTGAGGGTTATCACTTTAAAATAACATAACATATTGTTTAAACCTTATTAAATTAGGCTTAAATTAAGCGCCTTTGAATCGTCACTATAAATATTTCTTTTAAATTAGTGAGTCTTAACATACTCGTATGTTCGGAAAAAGTTGAGCTCGTGAGAATGACATATAAGAAACTAAACGGCCACTCTTTTTAATCAATAGAGTATTTTACAATGGCTGTAAAATACAAAACAATTTAGTTTGTAAGGTGCGTTCAAAGTCTAAAGCTTAAAGCGTTTTAAATATCAAATATTTCATAAAAAGTAATAAAGCAAAAACTGTGAATGCACCTTTAGAGCTTGAATTCATTGATTGTGTAAGGATGCTTCGTGAACATGATGGTCGTGATTACTGTCATAATTAGTAACTGCATCCAACAAATACAATTTTCTTAATGTCGTTTCATAGAAATTGTTTGATATAGTTATATTTTTGTGAATTTTTTTGTAAAACATTACTCGCCAGTGTATTAGAATCTAGTGTTTTGTTTTATTTATTGTTTTACCAGATTACAGGTATATTATAGGTAGGTACAAAGTAGTTAGTAATATTTAGTAAGTATTAAAATTGTGCTATAATTAGATATTATTTCAATTGATTAATTAAATAATAAAGTATCTATAGTTCAGTAGATTTAAATTAATTTTGATAATTGAATTGATAATAATATTTCATAGAAATCGTAAGAATTTAATATACTTTATCATTCCTTCAATATTTTTTTTGCAATTCGGCGCGTGGTGTATATTTAGAACTTGTTGTAGTTTTTTTTTTATATCTTCTTTATGTTAGCTGCATTTATCACGGGCAGTGCTCAGAGCAACTGTTGATGTTGATACCAGCAGCGGTCTTGTGTGTGTTAAGGTGCTCTATAGACGTCTCGATCGCTTGGCGTAGTGCAGGGGTTGAAGCAACTTCAATGTGTGTCTTCTGATCCCTGCCTCAGCGGCAACATCTTAAAACATGCCACAAACTAATACATCATTATCATTAGTGACCGGATTATATGCTACAAAAAATGCCCAAAAATGCATGCAAATATGCAAGTAAAATAGCTAAAATATGCACGAAAATCCATAAAAAGGGCCCAAATATGCATAGAGTTCAATAGGAAAAAATAAAAAGTAAATTTTTTAAATATTTTATTTTTATTTTATAAAGGCTTGTACTGACAATCGTATTCTGAAAAAAAAACTATTACAAGCATGGACTTGTAAAAAAAGAACGACTCCGCGCCGTGATATTAGCAAGTGAAGCACCGTTATGCTAGTGTGTGTGCGGTTACGGGGGATAGTAGTTACACAATATTTCTCCCTTAAATAATCATATGGCCACAAATACTTATATAGTATCGTTTTTACATTTTTTCACAACGCACGACGGCATTTTTAAAATATTTTATTGAGACGCAAACTGATCTGTCACAGACGATGACAATTCTCATAATGGCGGCCTATCGGCCAGTAGTAGTGTAAGTGTGTGCGTGGGGCTATGTATTTACACGTTAATCGGCATGTTTTGGTGCTACACTGTTATGTAAGGTGACAGTCTTATTTTTGTGAGTCTTTATTTTTTTACCGTGATTACAAGATATAGCTACTTAGGTAACAATGAAATTAAAGATTAACACTACTAAGTACTGTTCTAAATGTTAATTTTAAACAAATTATAAATTAAAATGCGGAAAAGGAGCGTTCTACATCTACTGAGGTTACTGGGCAGAATATAAATTTGAGTGCAATGTTTGGGCGTAAAGCATTGAACGATGAGCAAGATTGAGCTTAAATATGCATATTTTTTTTCTAAAATATGCAGCTACCGCTGAAAAGGAACTAAATATGCAAAAGATAGCATATAATCCGGTCTCTAATTATCATCCTCTGTATGTGTTGCGTTTATCTACAGTACGATTTTCAAGAAACTTTCGTCTACGCACAAACAATGGAATGAAGTTCTTCGTGTGGTGATTTCATCTCGATTCCGGCCTTTTTATAAAGTACTTAAACGGAACCCTGTGATTCCTCTGGTGTTGTAAAGAAGCTAGGGCGACGGTGATGTTTTGGAAATTTATAATAAATTATGTAGTAAAGGCCTTTACATAGATCTTGAAATGTTTTCGTCATCAGTTGCAAATTTTGGTGTTGCATAGAGCGAATGCTGTTTGTACACTGGGTGTGTAGCTCTGCCCACCATATGACCACCCATTTGATTTTACTTCCATTGCGAGTACTATAAGATCCAATGTAACATCAAAGTAATTTAAATAAAATTGCGTGTGTACTTTACACATGTCAGAAGTGAAACCTGCATTGTGTATGAACCTCTAAACTGCATATGAAGTCCTGGTACATGTTGCTAGGATGACACATGATTTCAACCGCTATGAAAGACTTTACTATCATTCCTACCATATTTATGTTCTCCTGGTGACGTAATACGTCGTGCGCATGACGTCAGAATGTATTAAGGTATATTCGCGTCATACATAAGACAATCTCTTCTTCACCTATGATCGCCTGGTAACAAAACACCGTATAATGCTTCTTATATCTCATTTTCTCCCACGTTAAATCTTATGAATTTATGTTTCTGTCTCTTTTTACGAAGTTTTCACTTCAATAGTACTTAACTTTAATTTGAAACATTGAGGGTACATGAATTTGTTTTCTGTTTTAGGCAGCGTGTGCACTATGTGTGGGCGTCGGGAGCTACAGCGACCCCCCGCACATTCAAGGACTCGCGCATTTCGTCGAGCACATGGTTTTTATGGGCAGTGAAAAGTATCCCAAGGAAAATGAATTCGATGCATTCATAAAGGTTATTTGAGATGTTTATAATTCTGTTTATAGCGCAATTTTTCCAGTGCAAAGAGAACTACTATTAGATCATTTTACGATACGATATAGGAACCATTAAGTATAGAGCGTACTTCATTATACATGTAGGACGGAATCTCTTGACCTGTATTACGTGTGTTCATGGGCGGCAGATTTTTTTTTTACTTAATTTTTTTATTGTAAGACTATTTTTTGTATTCGTATCAGTTTCTTACTTTCAACAAGTGATATTAAATTCTATCTAAACATATATATAAAATTGGAGTGTCTTTTTGTAATATTGAAATAACCGTTTTTTACTACATGTATATGAATACACCAAAATAACGTTTTTTTTTTCGTCTGTCTGTCTTTCTGTTTGTTCCGGCTAATCACTGAAATGGCTAAAGCTGATGTAATAAGGAGGAACTTAAGCTACGTTAATACTTGAAAAATAAAGTAATGTTGCATGTCCAAGAAACGGTCTAACTCTAAAAACGTAAACGTTGTTTTGCCATATAAATTATTAAATTAATAAACTAATTAAAAATTATTAAACTATTTATTAAATTATTCAAGACTAGCTGGCCCGGTAAACCGGTCTTGAATAAAAATATTTAAATTTGAGTTCGTTGGCCATTCAGTTATTCTATTGATTATAGAAGGATTGGTGTTTTCAACTTGCGCCATATTAGTACCTAAGAGACCGAGTCTCAGACCTCTTACCCAGTGCCATTACTACAACTGGAGCCCTATTACTAAAATCGAAATACGAAGTTTCGGTTGACGGAACGATCATTTTCCTATTACGAAAGTGTTTCGGATCCGACGATCGATACGAAGTTCGCGATTAGACAGTTTGTCTTTCGTTTACCTTATTCCCAAATTCACTTGACATTTACTTTTTCGTTGTTTGAGATTAATAAGGTCGTAACTACAACTTCACTTTATATGGTTCCGAAACGAAATTCGTCCGCACTATTCGGATCCGAAGTAATTTGGTAATCATTTTTAATGAATTTAATTTGAAGTTCGTCCTTCTATCGTTTCGGACGAAACTTCGGCTTTCCATTTTGGTAATAGACCTTCTGATAACCTAGGCCTAGTGGTTCTTTATCATTTCGGATTCGACCAGTCTCGATACTAATAATTTTCTTTTCCTTAAAATAATCAGAAAAAAGGAGGTTCCGACAACGCGTCGACTGACTGTGAAGTGACAACGTTCTACTTCGAGATTTCGGAGAAGCATCTCCCGCACGCCATGGACATGTTTAGCCAGTTTTTCGTGAGTCCGCTCATGTTGAAGGAAGCCATGCAGAGGGAGAGAGAGGCTATCGAATCAGGCATGTAAATATTATTTTCTCTTTTAAAGATAAGCTACGGTTCCTTGAAACACAACGCTTGTGCTGGGCGCCGCTCTTAACATCTAGCCGAAATCTTTTGTAAAGGAGCTTTCTGTAATATCCAGTCAAGTAATTGGTCTCCATGTAGTCCATGTAGTATTAAAAGAGTTTGGCTTGGTCACTATGGCTCCCATTTTTTTTCAAAACGCTGGTAATGATAATTTAAAATACTTTGTCAAAACGTTTTCATGTGTGTTATAGATCATTTTCGTATACCGACTTATCAGAACGAAACTTAAGCCAAGTCTTTCATACTAATTAAATATCAATATCTGGACGACCGAGCCTTGCTCGGATTTTATATAAGGTGCAAAACTTGAACAAAAAATAAACTAGTAGGAAATTTGGATTCGAACCGGGGTCTTCTGCTTTCTGGATCACCCAATGTCCCATATGAGCTATTATAGTCTTGTACAATATAGTGGCGAAATTTACCTTTGTATTCTAATGTTATTGTAGCACTTTCTCATTAAATACAGGTAAAACTACATTTTTTAAAATTGAAACCTAGCTAGATCGATTTATCGCCCCCGAAATCCCCTGTATATTAAATTTTATGAAAATCTTTGGAGCCGTTTCCTAGATTCAGATTATATATATATACTAGCTGACCCAGCAAACGTTGTATTGCCGATATTAAAATCGCGATACAAAAGTAACTGTTGATCGTAGATGGGTGAATACTTTAAGTTGTATGTATTTTTTAATGCTGACTCATAATCAAATAAATTAAAAAAAAAATGTCAAAAAAAATCGTGTTGACCAGCCTTAACAGTTAGGGGGATGAAAAATAGATGTTGTCCGATTCTCAGACCTACCCAATATGCACTCAATATTTTATGAGAATCGATCAAGCCGTTTCAGAGGAGTTGAATGTTTAACACCATAACACGAGAATTTTAAATATTAGATATACAAGAATTGCTCGTTTAAAGATATAAGATAAATATTATATATGAATGTAGAATTTGCAATCGCGTCTCCGTCGGACTCGAACCGCAAGGACCAGCTGCTGACGAGCCTGTTCCCGGAGGGTCACCCGGCGCGGACCTTCACGTGGGGCAACCTTCGCAGTCTGAAGGACGACGTGAGTGATGACGACCTGCTGCATAATGCTGCCCACGAGTTCCGCAGACGACATTACAGCGCGCACCGGATGACCGTCACCGTGCAGGTTATGATCATTTTGTTATTATATCTACACCCATGCTTTAAATCCTCTATTATAGATTCTGAAACAGTTGGCTTATTGCCAACATTAAAACACCCAATGTTCTAATAACCATTACATCATACAAACGATTGTTGTAATGTTGTACTGAATTTCATAACAACACTCCTATTTGTTTTTTCAATCCCTTCATGCTCAAAGAGTTTTAACATACACCCACATTCTTTTTGCTCGATGCGTGGTGTCTGTATGAATTTCAAAAAAAGAACATTTTTTTGAAACACGCGCGTTCCACACTACCAGAACATGGCGCGCGGCGTAAAAAAGTAGGTTATTCGAATCCACGCCATTTTTCTTCGATATTTTTATTGTTTTGCTTACAAAAAATGAGCGATTCATTTTAAACGCTGCAAAAGAACATAATATTTAAGTGAATTTTAATTATTGCACTACACAAAATGTAAATTACTACTAAAATAAATAATTGTTTCATTAATACTTAGTTTATTTGTATATAATCAATAATGGATGATATTTGGTTACTACTAGGACTGGCTGTTTTACTGTTAGCAGTAAGTTAACTGTTTCAGAATCTTTTAGAGGATTCATATTATGGGCGTAGATAAAGTCTTGTATGCAAATGTTGATAATTAGGTATTAAAACACTCATGTGATACTATTATCATACTCGGCTTCGCCTCGTGAGATAAATCCACATTCGTGTTTTAATACACCTTATTACACAACAGTTGCATAAATAACTATTAAAAGCATTATCTATATATATGGCCGGTGGGGCAGTAAAGTCCTCTAATGGCTTCACATACCGGAAGACAGTGTTGGTAGGCCTCCCACAAGATGGACCGACGATCTGGTCAAGATCGACGGAATACGTTGGATGAGGGCAGCGCAGGATCGAACGTTGTGGAAATGTTTGGGGGAGACCTTTGTCCAGCAGTGGACGTCTTCCGGCTGATGATGATGATGATGATGAAAGCGATATCCCTCAATTCTAGGATTAATTATAAAAATTAAATTTGTAACCAAGATTTATGAACGATGCGTGACTCCTGAGATAACCTGAGAGTTGTACAATGATACCAAAATTTACGAAACTTGTGTACACGAACGGTTGGCTCAGTTGGAAGAGCGCGTGGTTTCGAGTCCCGTATCGTTCGTACATTTTGGTTACAAATTTCATTTGTACAATCATAATCCGCAAGTATGACATACGATCCTGACAGACTTCCGGAAGGCTAGGCAGATATTAAAAAGTGTCAATATGTATGTATAATTTTTTTTTTAAATAATTTTACGATCGTGTGCAGAATGTCCGCCATAATTAGTACCTATGTGGATGGTCGACGTCAAAAAGGCTACTAATCCGTCTTCGTACTGTACTGACTTACACTCCAATATGTTCCGTCAGCGGCGAACAATGTCGTCTTCTTGTAATTTATGTGAAATGCCGTATCCTCTCGTAATCTTACCCCATTAGCCTGTATTATCTAGTACCCTATATATTCGAATTGGAATTAAAAAAATAAGTAGCCATAAACCATCTAGGATAAATTTCGCATCGAATGGTGGTAGTGGTTAACATCAGTGGTTTAGGCGTGATTGAGCCGTAACTACCGTTTTCCATATATATATATATGGAAAACGGTAGTATATATATATATGTATATATATATATATATATATATATATATATATATATATATATATATATATATATATATAAATGAATTGCTGTTCGTTAGTCTCGCTAAAATCCGAGAACGGCTGGACCGATTTGGCAAATTTAGGCCTTGAATTATTTGTGGAAGTCCAGAGAAGGTTTTTAGAGTTAAGGAAAACAAAAAATTTGTTTTTCCTTTGATGTGTCCATATATAATTTCTATGAGAGAATTTATTGACGCACGGTTTGACAGTGCTGCTGTGAAACAATTTCATCGCGACAGCAGGGTGCATATTTTACGAAGTAATTTTTGATGTAATGTTATATTATTGATAAATTCATATAAAAACATTATTTAATTTATTATATACAGAACAACGTCTGTCGGGTCAGCTAGTCTACGATAAATTTCGCATCGAATGGTGGTAGTTACATGTAGATAAGATCAGTGGTTTAGGCGTGATGGAGCCTCAAACAAAAACCATTTTCCACATATATATACTAGCTGACCCGACAGATGTTCTGTAGATATTAAAAAAAAAACTGTTTTATAGAAATTTGCCAATAATATTTCAAAACATCAAGAATTGTTTCGTAACATGATTATTATGCTCCTTGTTGTTATAATGAAGTTGTTTCACAGCAGAACTGTCAAACCGTGCGTCAATAAATTCGCCAAGCGAAGCGGGCGGGAATGGCTGTTTTAATATATATACAATATACTTACTTAAACAACATAAATACATATAAACATCCATGACTCGGAAAAAAACATGTATATTCAACATATAAATGATTGCACCTACCGGGATTCGAACCCGAGCCCTCTAGCTTAATAAACAGGGTCACTAAACATTCGGCTATATGGGTCCTCATATTTGTAACTGTATTCATAAATTTTTTCATTTAATTGATAACTGAATTGTTCCCAGGCTCGCATGGATCTCGATTCTCTGGAAGAGATGGTATCGAAGAGGTTCGGCCGGATCCCGAACAACAAGCTGCCGCCGGACAACTTCGATCAGTACTCGTTCACCCCGAACAACGTAACGGACGAGTTCAAGCAAATCTACTACGTGAAACCCATTAGCGACGCCACTGAGGTACAGACATGTTACCCTCCTAAATACAGACTCCAGTACACCAGGTCATTACTCGGACGCCTCTCTTTTTTTAAAATATGAAATTAAGGGACGAGACGAGCAGGAGGTACCATTATACCAGTGGGAGGCTCTTTTGCACAGGATGCCGACTAGATTATGGGTACCACAACGGCGCCTATTTCTGCCGTGAAGCAGTAATGTGTAAGCATTACTGTGTTTCGGTCTGAAGGGCGCCGTAGCTAGTGTAATTACTGGGCAAACGAGACTTAACATCTTATGTCTCAAGGTGACGAGCGCAATTGTGGTGCCGCTCAAAATTTTTGGGCTTTTCAAAGAATCCTGAGCGACACTGCATTGTAATGGGCAGGGCGTATCATTTACAATCATCTGAACTTCCTGCTCGTCTCGTCCCGTATTTTCATAAAAAAAGGAAGTTCAGTTGATGGTAATTGATACGCCCTGCCCATCACAATGTAGTGCCGCTCAGGATACTTGAAAAATACAAAAACTCTGAGCGACAATACAAATGCGCTCGTCACCTTGAGACATAAGATGCTAAGTCTCATTTGCCCAGTAATTTATTAAATAACGGCAGAAATAGGCGCCGTTGCGGTACCCATAAACTAGCCGGCATCCTGTGCAAAGGAGCTTCCCACTGTTAATAATATCGTATAGTGTAAACACTTGCTACTTCTATAATATCTAACTCTAAATATAATGCATAAGCATAACACCATCCTTGGTGACTACATCTTGCTCCCAGATGCTGTTTGTAATACTTTTTTTTTCATGGAATAGGAGGGCAAACGAGGTCACCTGGTGTTAAGTGATCACCGCCGCCCACATTCTCTTGCAACACCAGAGGAATCACAAGAGCGTTGCCGGCGTTTAAGGAAGTTGTACGCGCTTTTTCTTTGAAGGTAACCATGTCGTATCGTCCCGGAAACACCGCACAAGGAAGCTCAGCTCTTTCCACAGCTTTGTAGTACGTGGAAGAGAGCTCCTTGAAAACCGCACTGTGGAGGACCGCCACACATCCAGATGGTGGGGATGAGTTTTATTTTGGACGCGGTGTTACTAGGAATCATTCGGACTAGACAAATAGCCACCATCTTTAAATAACAATAATTACTCTAAATAAGAAGTTAATATAAATGTTATGAGTGCCTATTATTTGCGAGAGTACTGTCGCCTATCATTACATTTATTTATTTTATTTTATTTATGTCGCCTATTTTTTTATGAAAATAAGGGACAAGACGCGCAGGATATTCAGCTGATGGTCATTGATACGCCCTGCCCATCATATTACAATGCAGTGCCGCTTAAGATTATTGAAAACCCCAAAAATTCTGAGTGGCACTACAACTGCGCTTGTCACCTTGAGACATAAGATATTAAGTCTCATTTTCCCAGTAATTTCACTAGCTACGGCGCCCTTCAGACTGAAGCACAGTAATGCTTACACATTACTGTTTCATGGCAGAAATAGGCGACGTTGTGGTACCCATAATATAGCCGGTATTCTGTGCAAAGGAACCTCTCACTATATAATATATACATACATTTAATTGCTTCGAATAAATTAAGAATCTCTATTTTATTATAATATAGCAGTTTAGTTAATAACTGACTTACGAATGAAATGTAATATCAGGCCTGTGTCACGTAAGTACATGCTTCGGCCACGCCAGCGAAGCTATCTAGTACGGTTTCGCGAGTGCTCACGAGCGAACAGTGACGCACGCGAAAGTTTTGTTCGTCACTAACTTCACCGGTAGGAGACATGTTTAAAAACATATAGAACTTTTCACATGTAGTGTTTTTAATTCAGTTTCACTATAAAAATGATTTGAGTTTTCTTTAGTGTTAATTCCGCCAATATTTGTCTTTACACAATTCGACACGTGTTTCGCCTCTACACGAGGCATCCTCAGGACGTGTTGTGGCGACATAACATAAATATTGGCGGAATTAACACTGAAGAAAACTCAAATCATTTGTATAATTATGGATTTCCGCAAAGTAACGCCTACTTCAATACATTTTCTTCAGTTTCACTTATAAGATATACACAGCACTAATGCACAATACGTCAGCTGTATATCTACAGAAAATAAGCATTTCGGTGACGCGAACTCACGAGATTACACCTATCTAAAAAGTTTCTAACCAGGTATATATATTTATTGTTTCAATTACTTATTTATCGCCTGCGCTAGTCATAAGCATATCGGTGACGCGAACCCATAAGATTTTCCGCAATTTTCACTTAAATAATATTTCAGTTACAACTAACGTGGATGATGCGCTCGCTCATATCAGAATACGAGTCGAAGCCTCACCAGTACATCTCGTATCTGCTGGGACATGAAGGCAAGGGGAGTCTTCTATCGTATCTTCGGAAGAAGTGAGTATCTTTATGTCAGGCATCAACGGTCGAGGGATCAAACGGGGCGCACTTGTAAGTAGGTGACCCAAGCTCATTATATTACATAATATTAAATGTATAATTTATTAACATTGCGCCACTGATCGAGTTTTTATCTTCATGTACTGTAAGTAATCCTACTAATATTATAAATGTGAAAGTTTGTATGTCTGGATGTATGTTTGAACTTCTTTAACGCAAAATCTACTACAATAATGTAGCTTACACACCAGAATAACAATAGGCTATAATTTATAAAACTATAGTGTGAATTATACAAAATATAAAAGAAGTGTGATTGTTACTAAAGAATACAACTAGCGCCATCTCTTATCAACTAGCAAGCACAATATCAATACAATTTATATGGCAAAACAACGTTTGCCGGGTCAGCTAGCTAGTCAGCTAGCTAGTCAGCTTTTATTCTTATCTTAAAGAATGAGAGCCTAATGACAATTATAGCACAATTTTCACAAACACCTACATTTGACCTTATGGCATTAGTCATCAGTTACTTGCGTCCGAGCGGCATCACTTTATCGATAACGAGTTCTGCGGCATTGTCACATCCCTTTGACGTAATGTTTTACGACTCAGTTCGCACGTTTGTAATGGCCCAACTATAGTATGTATTAGTAGTATATATGATTTCATTTGTTTATTCAACTTCCCCAGGGTCTGGGCGTTGAGCATAAACGCTGGCAACTCAGAGAGTGGAATAGACTACACCTCCATATACAGTTTATTCTCGGCGCAAGTGATTCTCACTAAAGAGGGACTCGATCATGTCGATGAGGTAAGTATTGCTTGCTCTTGCTTAAAAATGTACCCCGCCTTGATGTCACTTATTAATTTAATTAAAAATTTATATTTCGGTGTCCAAAACTTTAAAGGTTTAGATAATCTATACCTCATACATAGTCTCTTGCTGTTAGATAACCCATAAAAACAATCCAGGAATATTAGTTTAGTGTGCGTGACAAGCTACGTCTTACACTCGCGATTTGTATGACACTGTGTTAGAGTGCGTGGATTGCTCAAAATAGAGGTTAGTTCTTAGTCTTTTTTTCGACGTTTTCACAGCTGCCATAGTCTATCTAGACGTATAAATGATCTAAGACTAAAGGTATTAATTTTTATGACTAAAAAAGGAAAAAACATACAGGAGTCAATACGTGATTGAAATGAGCGTCTTTAGGTACCAGTAGGAGGCTCCTTTGCACAGGATACCGGATAGATTATTGATACCACAACGGCGCCATTTTTTGCCATGAAGCAGATAAAAACGGATTTAGATATCAAATTATTACGGTACAAGTACAGATAGATATATGGTACCCTATGTATTTAATGATATAGACTTATTAAGACAGACCCCAAGATAAATATTGGATTACTTAAGAAAAAGCTTAAAAAAGTATTATTAGATAATATTAGGTAATAAGTATAGAAATAAAATATATCATAATAATATAGTTATTCATAGTTTACATTATTATACTTAAATTTTAGAACCATTTTATTTTATGTTTGTAATATATGATTAGGTTTTTTGAGTAGGTTATGTATAAAATTAATGAGCGCATCTCGCCGATAAACGTAACGTTTGGCGAGTAAATAAATGTAAGTTGATATATGTAAACAAATAAATAAAATAAATAAAGATTACTGCTTACTTACACATTAGTGTTATCATTATTGTATTTCGGTCTGAAGGGGGCCGTAGCTTGTGAAATTATTGTGCAAATGTGAGACTTAACATTTTATGTCTCAAGGTGACGAGCGCAATTGTACTGCCCCTCAGAAGTTTTGGGTTTTCCAAGAATCCTGAGCGGCACTGCATTGTATCAATTACCATCAGCTAAAAGCTCGATGTCATATAAAAAATAAATAACACGAAACATGATCGTCGAGTGAATAAAGCCTTCAAACGAGGTGAATGAACTGGTGTTATGAAAATATTAGTACGTGCTTGGAATGAATAAAATGGAAATTAATAATTTAAACGTCGATTTCATCATGCCGTCTTTAGAAATGACTTATTATACCATACAATAATGACTAATTCCGAACAGTTATCAGTAGTCGAATAGTATGCGCAATTCAAAATAAAACGTAAACAATACAGTAGTGCTATATCAAATTCTATCTTACGTCGTAATACACAAAGTCGAAGTTCCCTTGTTATTGTTTAACTTATTATTTAAAGTTCACGTCCTTATTGGACACCGTCTTTCTATTTATGAACAGTGTCTTTTCATCAAAGTATTTATTTAGATCCTTCTTATCCTGTAGGATACAATCTTCGTCTGCCATTTAGTGATAATCATAACGTTAATAAAACGAGGAATAAACATAAACTTGTATGCCTACTACTGGGCTAATTTGATTTCTTAGGTCTTTTGTTGGGCTATGTATCTTTACTTTTACAACATGATCCTAGAAAAATGTATGTATGTATGTAATTTTTGAAAACGTTTGTAGGGTTTAGGTTATTGTAGCATTAAAGGGTTTCTAATTATACCACGCCTTGGGAATGAAGCGGCAGCCCGCAGGTTATTTAATGAATAAATTTTTATTGTAATTCTTATTTATCCTCGCACTATCCCATTTTAGTTGGGGTCGGCTCTCCTAATCAGTCTTCGCCAGGACGTTCTGTCCTGGGTCTTCTGCGGATCTATTTGGGCTTTTTGTAGATCTTTGTCTATTACTGATTTCCATGTTAATCGGGGTCTTCCGCGTCCTCTTTGGTCATATGATCTTTTGGATGCTTCATGACATGCCCATACCACCTCAATCTAGTCTCCAACAGCTTTTCTAGGATTGGCCTGACTCTAAATGTGCCGTTGTCCAAGCAAGTGACACCACCAGACCATCTGAGCATTTTCATCTCGGCGATATGCATCCTGTGTTCCTGCTGCTTTTTGAGCGCCCAGCATTCCGAGCCGTACATTAGTGCTTAATAAATTTTATTGTAATGAAATCTAATTAAGGAAAAAAAAAATGGTCTGCTGAATTTCTTGCGCCCGTTGTTCTCGAGTATACTTTCGAATTGTTGGTAGTTGACGTTAAGGGACTTTACACAATATTTTTTTTAATCTTTATTTATTTGTATAGGGTTTGATCACAGAGTGTACATGCCACCCTCATAATGATGCAAATAACAAAAAAAAAACACATTTTATATTATCTAAACCTAACTTAACCAACTAAATAAATATAAGATCACATGCTCCTATTTCATATAAATTCATTTGTTATTTCAGAGAAAATTTTATTCTTTCAGCCTCGATTCGGACACATTCCACCATAATATGGTATGCAACCTCAATTCTACCGCATTCTACATACAAAGGTGAGGTTACCTTACCGCAAAGTTATTGAGTGGAATATGTCCGGATTGCAGTCTCAAAGCTGTAACAATGTCATACCTGGTCATATGACTTTCAAAATACTATTTTAAATACAAGTATTGCAATTATCGATCGCCCTGTTGTCAAAGTCAAAGTCAAAAAGTCTTTATTCACTGTAAAACTTTATTAGTTATTTAGTGCAAGTTAGGATGACGTACAAAAGTTACAATAGCATTCAAATGAGTATAACAATATTCATTAGCAAAATTTAGAACATTAATTCCAAATATTTTTATCATTCAAATAATCTTTCACATTATAATAGGCCTTTGATGTTTTAATATGATAATAAGGTAATATTTTAATATAAATTGGGAGTTTATTATAAAATATAACACAATCCACTTTAAAAGATTTAGCAATTTTACGGAGCCTAGTAGATGGATTTGCGAGTTTATATTTGTTTCGAGTATTGACAATATGTACATCACTATTATTTTTAAATTGGCTTATATGTTTATGAGCGTATAGGAGGCTCTCGTATATGTTCGGGCAGTGTACTGTCATAATATTAATTTCACCAAACTTTTCTCTCAATGAATCCCTTGAACGCATTTTATAGATTGTTGGAATTGTTGTATAATCATTATTAAAGATGATTTGTTCTCTCCAGGTTATAGAAGCCGTCTTCTCGTATATAAATATGCTGAGGCACCTTGGACCGTCAGAGCATATATTCGATGAAATAAAGGTAAGTTTATTCAAAATTATTCATATTTCGATAAAAACAGCTGCGTGCTAATAAACCCCAGGCTTTCAGGCTGATGGTAAGTGATCACCAGGAGCGATGTCGGCCTTTTACGTGGATTCCATGTCTTATTAATCAAGAAACACCGCACAAGAAAATTTAATTTAGTATGGTAGTACGTGAAAGAAAGTTCTTTGAAAACTGCACTTTGGAACGCGGACACACATCCGGACTGTGAGGATGATATTTAAGTTGGTGTGGTGTGGTAAGGTGGTATTGGGTCGTAGGGTCCAATTCAAAAACCTCCTTGGAGCAATCCCCGTGCAATATGCGGTGGAAACCACACAATGAAGTGACGTCTGTAGTGTATTGACGTTTATTAATTAATCATTGTCAATGTCATGACATCGACAGTGACGTTAACCGTGTGACGTTGAGTGCTATATAAGGAATGCACAGTACAGCGGAAGGCATAATCGGCTATCGCTTGTGTGCAGACTTTCCCGGGTGTAGTGCTACATAGTAAAGATTAGTTGTTTCACTTTAGTGAGCAAAAGTGGAACATTACAACGTCTCTAGGCAGCGCCAAATGACCGCCGTTCACAGAGAACTGGATACTTCCTATCTGTTGACAAGTGATGCTGCACATCATCGGCTTGTTCCGTTACATATTGTAATAAAAAATTGTACATAAATTGTGGCTTGTGATGCGATCATGATTGAATCCAACGGCAGGAATCACATCAAGCGGGTCTTGGAGACACTCACCGTGATGGGTGCGAGTACTTCTACATACAACTAAACCTTCAATCATGCACAACATGGACATGTTTGTTAAGATACGTCTTTGAGGGTGTCAGTGAGCATAAGCCGAGCACGTTTAGTATAGACCGGCCTTTGAGGCTCGTCCATAGGGAAAAAAGTGAATTGTTTTCGTGACGGACGAGCTCGACGCTCGAGAGTCATAGGGACGAATCAATTTTAAGATCCGGCTGTGTGTGGCTTCCTAGCTTTTTTCTTTATTTTTGCTAACATTGGCCACGTAGTCTATGCTTCTCCCCACTAGGCTCCACTCGAGTTTCTCTAGCACCGTGTTTCAAGACTTTGCAGTTCTATCTTGATCTCTGCCCGTCCCTCTGGTCAGACATAGTGTATGTAACTTGTCAGCTGTGTTAAAATACCACTATGTTCGATACAGAAAATAGAAGATACAAGCTTCCGGTTTGATGAGGAGTCTCAGCCGTCGGACTACGTGGAATCTCTCGCGGAGAACATGCAGTACTTCCCGCCACAGCACTACATAATCGGTGACCGGCTCTACTTCAAGTACGATCCCAAGGTGTGCTTTTTTTCCTTTGCTTATTGACAATGTAGATAGTTACAGATTGTCTTCTTTACATAATCAGGAGGACAAATGAAGGTACGGGTCACCACGTGGTAAGTGATCAAAGCCGTTCTCGCATATTACGAAAAATTAATACTTATATATCCATAATTAGTACACATAGGCAAAAATAATCCTGCGGACCCTGTGTGTCAGTTAAATTGCGAAACGGTTGATGCGAATGGAAAAAACCAAGGAAGGGAGGAAGGGAAAAAACCAGCATATATATAGCCAGCATGATAAGATATCAACCATATCACTTTGGGTATTAATGTCTTCTTAGTTCACAAGATTGTAGGAATCATTGCCATATAAATCTAGTCTTAACTTAATTATAATTTTTAGGGGATCACAGATGTTCTGGATTGCATGACTCCAGAAAAAGTAAACATCATGATACTTTCGAACAAGCATTCGAAGCCCATACATTACGACGAGAAAGAGAAATGGTTCGGGACTGAATATAAAAAACAAGGTGAGCTTTTTATAAATACATTTTAGTTTAATGTCAAAACATTGCTGTATATGGGAGGCATAGTGAAGCAACCCCGTCGCCTCAATGTTACTACTATGATTTATGGTAACGCGACCAGCGTTCATTATGATAATTGTTCCAAAAGAAATTGTATTTGATTTAACTTATGGGATTAATAGGGCGAACTTGCGTGCTCTTACAACACCGGGGAATCATAAGGTATTGGTAATATTTAAGGGCACGTGGCATTTTGAAGAATTCAACCTAATTTAAACGCCGTCCTCCACAATTTTGAGAAGGCGCAGCTGGCCTTGATATTTATTGCTTACTGAGATACAAATATCTCGGCCGTGCGGCATATCGTGTTTAACATAGATAGTGTAAAAATTTGAGCATAACGTTTTGCGTCATGGCGGGTTGTGTGTTTTTATTTGGGAGGATATCTGTCGTCGCCCTCTCGACAGTTTTTAGTGTAAGGTCCTGTCTACTCTCTGTTTGCGTGTAGATTTTAGGAATGCATCCGCGGGTGTGGCTACAGATCCCATAGTTCTTACGCAGAAACGGATTATCTCATTAACGTAGCCCGTTTGAACATCAATTGACAACGGGCTTGCATAAATCCTCCGCTGAAATCATAACCTTTGATGACTTCAACGGACACTATACACAAGGCCACAGACTAGGCGCACTAATTTTGCATTGGTGCATGCTCTGTATCAATTGGTTGAATCGTCTGCGTGGCTCCCAGACGTGGATAGCCACATGCCATGCTTAATTGATCATCTCTGAACGGCTCTCTTGGGACATCTGACCATTACCTATTCAGGAGTGTAGTGCCTATCTGATGCCCGCGCTCCAAACACCAGCGACCCAGAACCAGATTGGGACGGATAATTCTAATGCCTGTGCTATAGTGGATATATTTATACCAAGCTCTTTTGTACCGATCGGTAGCAGATCGCAGCCCTGGTTCGCTGCGTCAGTTAAAAAGCTGACTGTAAAATCAGGCGTATCACTTCCTGGACTGAGGCGTTCAGATCACAGAAATTTGCGAGAAAGACGAAATACAACCGTGCCTCGAGATAAAGCGGTATAGCGTGTATATAGATACACGCCACATTCTTGGATATTATCATCCTTAACATCTGGATAAGTGGCGTTTTCTTACAAAGGGTTTTCAAGGAACTTTTTTCCACATAATACCATACTATGGAATGAGCTGAAAAAAAAGCGCATACACTTTTCTAAAAGGCCGGCAACACTCGTAAGATTTGTCTTTTCAATCTAGGTTTTCTTTCTTCCAGAAATTCCCACACCTTGGCTAAAAAGATGGCTTAAGGTGGAGCCGTACCCCCAGTTCCACTTACCGGAGAAGAACATTTACCTAACGGACAACTTTGACCTGGTACCTCCGGCGCAGCCCTACCTCGAACAAGCGGAGGAGTTGGGACTCAACCTCGCACAGAGCAGCGCCAAGGACATCCACAAGAGGTTGCAAGATGAGAAGAAGAGTACGAAAGTATTTAAACAGGGAGACTTGATCGCCACCGTTGAAAACTTCAGGTGACGATTGAAAATATTCACATATTATAAAACACAATCACACGCTGCGGTAGTTTTTGTCTTTATACTTACAAAGTATAAAGACAAAAACTACCAAACTGATTTCCATGCGGTTTCCACCAATGAACGGAAAAAATACTGCAGGAAAAAAATTTTTTTTTTCGTTATTCTTTTCAATTTATTTGTTCTTATTGCAATTAATTCTATGATCGTTTTCTGCAATTCATCATATTCGTTTCATTTAAAAGTAATTTGAGCGTACGCTTTCAGACTGGATCAACCTAACCTCCTTCGTAAGAACCGGCACATGGAGCTCTGGTACAAGCCCGACTTTAAGTTCCGGTTTCCGACTGCACTGCTTTATTTCTACTTCATTACGCCGCTCACCTTAAAGTCGCCCCGGGAGTGAGTATACTGTCATTGTAGTTAAGCTAATAATATAAGTTTTTGAATGAAAGAAAAGAACATTTATTTCAACGTTTTTAGTTTCAAGTTCTTTTTTTTTTCAAGTTTTAAGCGCAGAACACAGAAAAATAGTAGAAGGCGCATATACGCGCTCCGCATATCAGTCCGTTTCTAAAAGCCATTGAATAAAGAACCTCTTAAAAATACAAAAAAAAACCCGTACTGTGCTACTTTAGAGTGCAAGAGCGACAGCTGAACAAAAAACGTATCAAATGGAAATAAATCTTACCATCGTTAAGTATTATTTTATACTTATTTTATTTAATATATATAAAAACTTACATTTACTATTAGCGGTCGGATTGATGGAATTCGTCTCCTTTTTATATAGAAATTATCAAAGGAATAATTATTGTCTGAACCTTTTTATCATATTGAATAAAATCTCTAGAAGAAGGTAGTTTTCCAAACATCGGGGAAAAGGCCCTTATTACCCCTATTCTAAAAGTGTACATATATATGATATACAGCGAATTTCAAACCCAATTTCAAAATTTGCGTTCTTGGCAAAACTTATGAATAAATAAATATTGTCACTTTTGTTAGATCACGGAAACTCTGAAAAATTTACGTATCGAGACCGCTTTTCTTGATAGCTTCATAATTCGATAAACTGCTTTCCACTTTTATCTCAAAAGCCTAGTTCGCGTAGTATGATACTTAATACAAAGTCACTATTATACACATATTTTAGTTTTTACCGCTATCTAGCGGTTAAGAGACAGCAATAATTGTGTCCATTTTCATGCATATAATATTTAAGAAATTAATTCATATTGGTATGAACTTTAAGACTTTTAATAATACCTACATTATTTTCATCAACATACTTTTTATTAATGTCAGATTACCAACTAAACACTCACGTATTGCTGGAGAGCTAGGAGTACTGTTACATTTGTTAGCTATTATTTTCCTCGCAAACGCTGACGATACAACCTCATCTTTTAAGCAGCGTTGCCATTTTCTTTGCTTAGAATAAAAAAAACATTCCTTTATGGTCGATACTTTTCGTAAAAAGTTTTTTGTAAGAGATAAAAATGTTTACGTACAATGATCATAATATCTGACAGTAGGCGTGTTAATACAATGTATGTAAAATATTATATAAATACAAAAATATCTAGTTTTAGTCTAGGTCATTGTATACGAAAAGGCAAAAGTAAAAACTTGGACTGTGGAAATAGCGAAATAAACCATTCTATTTAACATTAACAGCACAAATCAAAACTGTCGTATTCATTATAAATCAAAAATCCTTTATGTACGGTTTTCAACAACAAAGCTGTGGAATGAGCTTCCTTGTGCGGTGTTTCCGGGACGATACGACATGGGTACCTTCAAAAAAAGCGCACACACCTTCCTTAAAGGCCGGCAACGCTCCTGTGATTCCTCTGGTGTTGCAGGAGAGTGTGGGCGGCGGTGATCACTTAACAACAGGTGACCCGTACGCTCGTTTGTCCTCCTATTCCATAAAAAAAAATGTACAAACTGACACATCTGTAGCTTTCAGAACGTTATGTTTTTGATGCCTGTGTGTGTGATAGGAAGATAAAGATGACATAAAAATGTTACAGTTGTATGTTTGCAGGTCCTGCCTTCTAGATCTGTTCAATGATGTCTTGCAGCAAGAACTCAAGGTGAGAATCTATATTTTTTAATATGTAATAAAAGTGAGACTATTGCTTGCTTCTGACATTTAGTCCTACAGAGACGTGAGTTGGAATGCTGCAAGTCCATTAATATTAGCACAAATTAAATTAGTACATTATTGTCATAAACAGGAAGAAGTGTACCAAGCCAACATGGCGGATCTCTTGCACTCTGTGTACGTCGCAGACAAGGGCTTAATCTTCAAAGTGAGCGGGTACAGCCAGAACCTGCACGTGAGTAACTCAATATGATAATAGTATATTATGATACGAGTGAGCTAAGTTGCTAGTACACACGAGGCTGTAGATTGCAGCCCGAGCTGAAGTCGAGGGCGTAACTCAGTCGAGTGTCTAGTGAGCAAGTAGTATCTAGTATATTAGAAATTACATGAAATATAATTCTAAAAGAATCAATTTTGAGAAAATAAATGCCTTTTATTGTTAATTGTTTAAGAAATATTTTTATGTAAAATCGCTGTAAGACCAATAAATAAATAAATATTGTGTATTAGTTATTTATGCAACTGTTGTGTAATAAGGGGTATTAAAACACGAATGTGGATGATAATAGTATCACATGAGTGTTTTAATACCTAATTATCAACAGTTGCATACAAGACTTTATCTACACCCAGAATATGAATCCTCTAAAAGATTCTGAAACAGTTAGCTTACTCCTAACATTAAAACACCAGTCCTAGTTGTAACCTAATATCATCCATTATTGTTTATATACAAATAAACTAAGTATTAATGAAACAATTATTTATTATAGTAGTATTTACATTTTGTGTAGTGCAATAATTAAAATTCACTTGAATATTATGTTCTGTTCTAGCGTTTAAAATGAATCGCTATTTTTTTGTAAACAAAACAAAAAAAATATCCAAGAAAAATGGCGGGGATTCGAATACGGAATAACCTGCTTTTTTTACGGCGCGCGACGTTCTGGTTGTGTGGAACACGCGTAAACTAAAATGTGAAAAAACGCGATTTGAAATTCATACAGATACCACGCATGGAGCAATAAGAATGTGGCTGTCTGTTGAAACTCTTTGCGCATGAAGGGATCAAAAAAAAAACATAGGAGTGTTGTTATGAAATTCAGTACAACATTACAACACTCGTTTGGATGATGTAATAGTGATTAGAACATTGGTTGTTTTAATGTTGGCAATAAGCTAACTGTTTCAGAATCTTTAATAGAAGATTTAAAGTATGGGTGTAGATAAAATATCTTATGTTTGTGTAGTTAGTGGTGGATCTGGTGACGCGTGAGATGCGAGCAGCGAGCGGGCGAGTGGACCGACACATGTTCGAGGCGGTGCGGGAGGTTCGTGCGCGGAGCTACCACAACGTACTGCTCAAGCCGCACAAGCTGTCCCAGTGAGAAGCTTCTACTAATGAATAGATTCGTTTGATCACCTAATCCAACAAAAAAAAAACATTAATACAAACCCAAACAAAAAACCCGCTAAAATGTAAAAAAAATATCTACAACACTACCAGTGGGAGGCACCTTTGCACAGGATGCCGGCTAGATTATGGGTACCACAACGGCGCCTATTTCTACCGCGAAGCAGTAATGTGTAAGAATTACTGGGCAAATGAGACTTAACAACTTATGTCTCAAGGTGGCGAGCGCAGTTGTAGTGCACCTCAGAATTTTTGGGTCTTTCAAAAATCCTGAGCGGCACTGCATTTTAATGGGGAGTCCGTATCAATTACCTACTTTCCTCGTCCTTTATTATCATAGAAAAAGATAATTCCGATAGTGCTTGATAAGGCTAAATAAGGATGAACCCACCGCTGTTTCCTTTTTCTCTTAAATTTTCCTACTTACATACAGCAGTAGTGCTATCTCTTCGGGGTACATTTTGATACTGTCTCAGTGTGGTATCGTGACTCTGGTGTCTGTGTGGTGTCTAGTTTGAAGTATAGTTAAACATGAAATATGTTGATATATTCATAATATTATTATATATGCGAAATTATTCTTACTTCAACTTTCTAATTATTAACCGACTTCAAAAAAGGAGGATTTTCTCAATTCGTTGGTTTTTTTTATGCTTGTTACCTCAAATCTTTCGACTGGTCGAACCGATTTTGATAATTCTTTTTTTATTTGAAAGCTGGTGCTTCCCGTTTGGTACCATTGTAATGGTCCAGATCTGACAATGGCATCCATGAGAGAACATAATATATATTCCTATAATTTTTTTATTCGGTTATACAATGTTTATTGTTAATTGGGCAGAGATGTTCGTATGAACGTGCTGATAGAGCCGTACATATCGGTGCGGGACAAGGTCTCACTCATACAGAACATCACCCTGGAAGAGCTGCAGGACTTCACCGACAGGTTCCTGGACAAACTCTACTTACAGGTACACGAATTTCAAAAAAATCCTCTCCTATTGCGAATTTGTTGGACTCCTCCTCCACGAGCTAGTGATATGTTCTAAGTAACTCTTTTCGAACGACGAACGTGTCACACAGCGCGAGCTCAGAGTACCTTTGTATATACTAATAGAGACCTAACTCAACTATTAAAATGGGAATGACAAAGTACCGCCATCTGTTATCGTGTTTTGAAAACTTTTTAAGGCAATAGCTACACATACCTATACCTACTATTTATAATTGTTACATATATAACTATGGTTAATATAATAATAAAACAACAAAATATTTTGTAAGTAATTTATTTTTCCTTTAATAACATATATTGTAATAGTATATTTCATTACGAGTGCGGAAAGCCTGTCATTGCAAAAAGACATGACCGAGCCGAGGCGCAACCGAAGGTGAGGGTTGACAGTCGGAACAAGGGTACTGAACAACTATTTTTAATACAGTTGCGAAAAAATTAAGCAATTTAATAGAATAATAAAAACACAATAATAAAAACTCGACTAACCAATCATGGAAAATGGCGCCAACCGTAAAAGAATATAAGCAGAGTTTTTTTTGTTTTCTTCACCAATTCTGGGTAGGCAAAGGGAACTATACATACAGCCAAGTCTTCAGTAGATTTTTTTTATTGATATGAAATTTAATGAGATGAAATGAAATTAAACCTAGCCATTATAACTCATTGAATCAAATCATTAAATCTGATATTGAAACAAATTAGTAGCCTCTTTTTAGAAATATTTGTATGGATCATAAAAACTTCTATGAATTTTATTTTGTAAAAACTTCGTGGTTGGTTTTTTCTTTTTAATAGACATTATTTTGACAGTTGGCTAAGAGAACGCACGAGTTCAGAAAAAGGGAAAAGAAAAAGCTCTGGTGTGTAAAAGCCCACATCCCGAACGCTATACGTCCCTGCAATACGCCACTTTTTGAGTAACAGTATTAAAAATATTTTTCACATTCACTTTAAATGTATCCTAATAATTATTAGACTCCTTGTTATTACAGTGACTTTTTAATATTTTGGATTTTCTATGACAGCAGCGACATCTCTGTGCAGGTTTTGTACATATTATAATGCTATCAAATTTGAATGCTAATATTTTTCCTTACTGCTGCAATATTTTAGTACTTTTTAATTTTTTATAGTTATGTGTGTACTTTATTACCGTTGCGATACAACTAAGATTGTCCTGAATGCGAGCAACGTATAGCCACGCGCTTGAAACACGGCGTGCTCGAAGTGACAAGCGCGCTGTCAAATGAACTTTTATCAAACAACAACTAATGTACCTACTCGAGCGGTGGCGTGTAGATTCCTTAGCGCCTCTACGTTACGTGGCGTTTACGAGTGACTCGCGTTACCGGTTAAGGGACTACGCGCACTTATTCAGCTCTTTTCAGCTTTTGTCCATAGAAAACAACAATTTTGTATGGAGACGTGTACGCGTCGATTCAGCTTTCCGCGTCCATTTAGCTTTCGCGGCAAACCAGCATAAAATGAGGATAAATGTGTTTTTATTATGCGAATGCTATAGAGAGCGTTCGGCGCTGTTCCGCCGAGTACAGCGCTGTTCGCCGTCGAATGCGGCGGAAGAGCTCTTTACAGGGATGGTTCGCGACTCCTTGTCGACAAGTTGCGACCTGTATTGTCGTAAGCATTATGCACGCAAAGATAAAATAGTGCAGACGTGATTTAAAGTTCCGTACGCGGCTGATAGAAGCAGAGCTGTATAAGTGTGACCAAAATCGTTCAGCGAAACGCGAATGGAGCTGAATAAGTGCGCGTAGTCCCTAACTCTTTGTTGGGTTGCTCTCGCTCGTGTAGGTGGCGCCTTACATAACTATGTATATTATGACTGTGTACTGTTATTCATCATTACCATACAATTAAAGTTGAAATGTCTGTTTGTGATATCAAAATAACAGCTCAGGCTGGAACAACGTCTGTCTGGTATACTTTGGCGGCCAAACATTAGCCGATTTTCACGAAATATTGTTTTGACATAGTCTGTGATGTAATTTGATGGAGTTATAAAATACTCTATTAATGTTACGCGGGTCGCAGACTTAGTCGCGTAGGAAGTGAAGATTAAATTAATCGATTAATAAACAGAAAAGTATATGAATTTTACTTTTTTTGGAAAAGGACGAGTGAGGAGAAGTCTACAGGTCACTTGATGTTAAGTGATCACCGCCGCCCACATTCCCCTGCAACACCAGAGGAATCGTAGGAGCGTTTCCGGCCTTTTAGAAAAGCGTATCGTCCTGGAAACAAACAAAAATTTATAAAGAGATACAGGTGGCGCAATAGAACGTGCATATTTAAAATATTGATTAAAAAATAAATACAAAAGGTATAGTTAAAATAAAACTGAGGTATTATTAAGAAATAACTGAAGTTTATTTTTTAAAAATAACATCGTCTAAATGATGACCCTCTCTACGACGACACTCCTCTAATCGCAAACGGAAGTTATTGAAAACTTTCTTCAGTAATGCTGGTGTAATTGCTGCCATTTCATCACGGATATTCTCCTTGAGCTGATCGATGTTTTTCGGATTACTGCTGTAGACTTTGTTCTTGAGGTATCCCCACAAAAAAAAGTCAGGAGGCGTCACGTCTGGACTACGTGGGGGCCATGGGATATCACCTCTTTTCGAAGTCAGTCTGCCAGGGAACATCTGTTTCACAACCGCCATGGAGTCATTTGATGTGTGACAGGTAGCTCCGTCTTGTTGAAACCAAGTCCTAGAATTCACTATTCTTGAATTTTCAAGCTCTGGAGCCAAAAAACCTTCCAACATCGCAACATAGCGTTCGGTATTAACAGTGACGTTTTGCCCCCGCGCATTTTCAAAGAAAAACGGTCCAATTATTCCTCTACCAGAGATTGCTGCCCATACTGTCACTTTAGGACTATGCAGTGGTTTCTGGTGCTTGAGTTTGGGATTCTCACTGTTCCAGTAACGACAATTTTGACGGTTTACGAACCCATTGATATGGAAGTGGGCCTCATCTGAGAAAAGGATATTGTCAAAATTGGAAAATCGATTAAGCATTTCATTAGCAAATGCGAGCCTTGCTCCGAAGTCAGACTCTTTCAATTCTTGTGTTAACTGCAGCTTGTAAGGATGCAGTTTAAGATCCAAGTTTAAAATTCGTTGCAAATTTCGTCTCGATAAGTGAAAGACACACGATCTCTTGCGAGTAGACATTAGTGGATCTCCTCGTACAGACTGCATAACTCTCTCAATATTGTCGTCGGTCCTAGATGTTCTGGACAACCTTTTGCTTGTGGTTTAAACGTTGAACCAGTCTTTTCAAAACGCTGTACCCATATTTTAATTAAATTAGCACTCGGAGCTACACTAATTTGCCGTAGTCCATATTCAGAACAATATAAACGACTAGTAACGATGTATGAACGAGAGTTCTCGTAAAATGCGCGCACGCAAAATGCCCGACGCTTCCCGTCGAAGTGACTCATAGTGACTAAAACTCCATGAGCTCGCCTACCCAACGATGCAGACTCCCCCCGCCCGCGCACTTTCTACCCCGCGAAAATAGATGATGCAATATGCACGTTCTATTGCGCCACCCTGTATCTAGTAGTGTTTGTTTTCACATAATGTCCGTCATCTCAGACAACTTTTATTATGCCTGTCCTTAAAGTCATAAGGAAATTGTATAATTAATTACGAGTTTATTTGATGTAATTTTTTTCTTTGTATCTAACATGAGTACATTATTAGATTAGCAATCATCGCGCAGTTTAAAAAAAAATATTAAATCTCTCTAGATTTATCATCTGTTTGTTCGTAAATGAAAGGGTCTGAGAGAGTGGTTCACCAACAAATAACTGCCTTTACTTAGTAACTTGGAAAGACAAAATCTTTTATAAAATATATTAAGTATATTAGGATTCAATTTCAATTTTTTGTACTGCGCCCCATGCGCGCGTAAAATAATAAAAAGATTTTATTTTGTTAATCTAAAAACCAATAGTAAATATTATAAGTGCGATTGGCAATACCTAAAATATATTTTTTTTTATGCCAATAGATTCTGATGCAAGGCAACATAGCATGGACAGACGCAATTAAGATATCCGAAAATGTGCTGAAGAACATCAAATGGGAGGGATTGCCTGAAGCTGAGTCACCGGTGGTAAGATAAGACTGTCAAACTAAAACACTTTCAAATATACAAATAAAATTTGAAAAACAAACTTTTATGAACGATGCTGGTCTCGAACCCACGACAAAACCAGTACTTTTCCCTCCACAACTGGAAGAATTTAATAAATTCACCTTTCTAGCTCAAAATAAGGTAAAAGCTGTGTAAACCCCGGTAGCCTTGCAATGGCCCTCGTCACTTTGCCCCTGCCTCACGGCGCCCTTCAAACCAGAACACTGAATCTAATGCAGTAAAAAGGCACCGCTGTGTGTGTGACGTAACCACTTAGCCGCCGTCCTGTACAAACTTACAAAGGTTCGATGCGATCAAATTTACTTGATGATACATATTTGAAAGAAAACGCCGGAGGTCGTGGGTTCGAATCCCGCATCGTTCATAAAATTTTGTTTTTCAAATTTTATTTGTGTATTAATCCTAGAAGTGAGGGTTATCACTTTAAAAAAAAACATAACATGTTGTTTAGTTCAACTCTCAGGTTGTGGCTCCATCTACAAGATCTACTTTTGCACTCTTTTGTATGTGTGCCCATCCCATTTTAGATGGGGTCGGCTCTCCTAATCAGTCTTCGCCAGGACGTTCTGTCCTGGGTCGTCTGCGGATCTATTTGGGCTTTTTGTAGATCTTTGTCTATTACTGATTTCCATGCTAGTCTCCAACAGCTTTTCTAGGATTGGCCTGACTCTAAATGTGCCGTTGTTGTCCAAGCAAGTGACGCCACCAGACCATCTGAGCATTTTCATCTCGGCGACATGCATCCTGTGTTCCTGCTGCTTTTTGAGCGCCCAGCATTCCGAGCCGTACATTAGTGCTGGTCTTACGGCAGTTTTGATAACTGCCTTTTATTGGTATGGGCATTTTAGAGTCACATAGCACGCCTGTAGGCTCCCTCCACCTCCTCCCTTCATCCAGCCAGTATGCCTCTATTTTAACTATTACTGTTATTATTTGTACTGTCAGATAAAAGTGCACCAGCTGCCACTGGGTGATCGGAAGCTTCGCGTGATGAGCCTCAACCCGGCCTCTACCAACAGTATCGTCACCAACTACTACCAGGGCGAGGTCGCCACCGTCAACGACACGGCCACACTGGAGGTTCTAATGGTTAGTAGTGCGAGGTGTACAGCTGTGAGTAGGTATGACTACATCGTATAAATACCTCTGGACAGGCTATTCCATATCTTTGACAGCAATTTCTTTTGTGATTATTTGAAGCGCCACTTGCGAGCGTCCAGAGAACAAATTTTGACGTATACTACAAATGGCTGCGAGAGAAGCGTATAGTACTCTGAAGTATTATTGCATTTTGAATTAATTTCGGTCGTTTTCCGTGCTATTTATACTTCAGGAATCAACGTAATAAAGTACACATTTTTTTTAAATAGTTTTCTTATCGATGTTTGTTTAACTGAGGTTGCCATCACTTGTTTCAGTACCGCAGACTCTCGCTATATGGCCAACAGCGCCAAAATGGCGAATATCAAACAGGCACAAAAGCACTTTGACAGCCGCCAGACCAGTGGCGTAAACTAAATTTATTAATATGTTATGAACTCTATGCAGCTAAAAACTGAGTCCGTTTTTAAATGAATCATATTAGCGGAAATTTTGAGTAGGTCATATATACTCATACTATCCCACTTTAATCTGTGATTGTAGTTCGCGTCGTTTTCCTTTTCAAGCCGATACGTTCGTAACATGTATGATACTTGAAGGATTCTATGAAAACCTTATAAAAAAGGATTTATTTAGTTATATGAAAGTTGAATAAAGTAATTAATTGGGCTTGAAATTAATAAGATAATTGTCATTTGCGCGGAAGTTAAGGAGGAATATTGTAGATATATAGAATCATGACATGATTAGTGAGGTAGAGTTCCTACGTCCCCTGCCTACTTAGCTAGATGTCCCGGGTTAGAATCCCGGTAGGTGCAATCATTTATATGATAAATATGAATGTTTATTTCCGAGTCATGGATGTTTATATGTATTTATGTATGTTTAAGTAAGTATACTGTATTTGATTTAATATATCGTTGTCTTGTACCCATAGTACAGGCTATGCCTAGTTTGGGGCAAGTTAATTTGTCCAAGAGTGTGTCAGTATTATTATACTCTTTATTATAATTTCATCTTATTTTCTACATTAATATATATAACATAACATATTTATAATAAAACAATATTACAACTATAAATATAAAAATAGAGTCCGGCCGGCGTTGGTTCACGATAATTCCGCCGGTGGTTAGGGCGACAGACTGAGGAACTTCCGCACGATGCGTACCCTTTCCAAAACAGCTGCTTTCTGTAACTGACCCTTTATCCAGTTATTAAGTGAGAGCCTCTTGAGATGTTGGTCGAGGCTCTTTGCTATAAGACCGCTTACGGAAACGACTATTGGGACAATTATTGTTGAATCAACATCCCACATGTCTGTAATCTCGTGTGCCAGGTCTAGATACTTCGACAATTTGTCTATTTCAGCTTTCACAAGGTTATCATCACACGGGATGGTGATATCAACAATAAATGCCCGACGCTCTAACCGATCTACAATCACAATATCAGGCTTATGAGCAATGATAGTTCTGTCCGTGATGATAGATCGGTCCCAGTAGAGCTTGGCACGGCTGTTTTCCAGAACTGGCTCCGGAGTATACTTATAATACAGGACTTCAAAATGCACAAGATTGTATCGAAGAGCAAGTTGCTGATGGATAATCCTGGCTTCTTGGTTGTGTCTGTGTAAATACTCTCCATTGGCAAGACGAAAACAACCGGAAATAATATGTCTGATAGACTCACCAGGTAGATGGCACTCCCGACATATGTCTACTGTGCCATCCTTCATGATGTATTTTCGGTAGTTATTCATCTTGATAACATCATCAGCAATTGCACAGGCAAACCCTTCAGTTTCCCCAAAGAGGTCATCAAATCGTAGTCAGGTCACAGACGAAATCGTGTCCGTCAGTATTATTATTATTATGCCAGATGATGTCATTGTGTAGATGTTGATGGAGGAGCCGGTGTTCGACGTGTTGCGGACCAAGGAACAGCTAGGCTACAGCGTGTTCAACTTGGTGCGGTACACGTTCGGTGTGAACGGCTTCACCATCACGGTCAACACGCAGCGGGACAAGTTCACGTGAGTACATCGTCACTCCGAAAAATTTAACATTAATTATTGAAAATCAAAAACTACCGCCCATTTCAAAAAGCATGCCTCAGATATGAGAAGAAGAGGCGCAACAAACTCAGCGGGGGTTTTTTTTTCATAAAACAATATGCTTACAAAGTAGAATCGTACAATTAAACTTATAATTTAATAGCCAAGGGGGCGGTCGCTGCATTCCCAATCTGTGATATCATTAAGAAAGTCATTTATGTTATAGTAACCTTTACCACACAAACGTTTTTTAACAATTCTTTTGAATAACGTAATACTTTTGTTTTGAACATTTTCTGGGATCTTGTTGTAAAAGTAAATACATCGTCCCACAAAAGAAGTCTCATATCTTACCGTGCAGGCGATGGCTTATAGTGAAGTACTGTCTCGCCTTACTGAGTACATGTAAGTCTTTCAAGTGAATTAAAGTGAATTTAAAAAGATTATGGATACCACAACTGCACCTATTTAGTAAAGCAGTAAAAACATTATTGTGTTTCGGTCTGAAGGGCGCCGTAGCTAGTGAAATTACTGGACAAATGAGACTAAACATCTTATGTCCGAAGGTGACGAGCGCATTTGTAGTGCCGCTCCGAATTTTTGGGTTTTTCAAGAATCCTGAGCGGCACTGCATTGTAATGCGTAGGGCGTATTACCATCAGCTGAATGTCCTGCTCGTCTCGTCCCTTATTTTCATAAAAAACAGTGACCACGGAACTGAACGTTGCTTGATATATCGACGCTAAATGTGCCGATATAGACTGTGGCAGTTAGAGGAGTGATCTTGAATCGATTTCGGATTGGGGTTAATTTTTAATAATAAAAAAAAGTTTTTTCCAAACGTCGCTTTTATAATTTACAGGCAATTATATATTATTATTTTCTGTGTAGATATTGCATCTATATTTTAATTTGTAAATGCATGAGTTTGGTTCACCTACAAATGGAAGTTTAAAGATACTTCCAATTGTTTTAACTTGAAGTTTAAGTTAACAATTAATTAATAATTTATCAGTTATGTAATAGTTATTTATGCAACTGTTGTGTGATAAGGGTTATTAAAACACGAACGTGGGTTTCAAAACCTAATTATTAACAGTTTCATACAAGACTTTATCTACACCCATAATATGATCTTCTATAAAAGATTCTGAAACAGCTAGTTAGCTTACTGCTAACATTAAAAAAGCCAGTCCTAGTAACCATAATATCATCCAATGGAGTGTATTGAATTTCATTACAACACTCGTTTGGATGATGAAGGGTGTTTTAATGTTGGCAATAAGCTATCTGATTTAGAATCTTTAATAGAGGATTTAATGCATGGGTGTAGATAAAATTTGTAATATAATCTAAAATAATTGTTTATAGAGTCTCCCACGTGGACAGGCGCGTCGAGAGTTTCCTTAAGAAGTTTAGCAAGGATATGAACCGACTTAGCGACAAAGGTCTGGCCGCGGTGAAGCAGTCGCTTATACAACTCAAACACACCACCGACTACGAACTCAAGGAAGAGGTGATTATAAACCTTATGTCTCGTCGTGAACATAATGATATCAATTAATTAATTAAAACAAGTATTTTAATTGATCTGGATGGTTTAATCTCGACAGTCGGTACGAATATATATCAGAGAGTGACAACATTTCACAATACAATCCTTATGATTACCACAGAGTATCTAAGTAAGTACAAGTGACTTTGAAAGGCGTTAACACATTCTGATTATTAACATATTTATGATGAAATATTATGTATCTAACGCGATATCTTAACAAGTTATAAGACCAGCCATATCATTAACTCTTTGGCGCATCAGCTGCATGTACAAATAAGGGGGCTACCCTTATTCATAATGGTCCGCTAACTTAAAACAGCCGCTAAGGAGTGTTTTTTCTCATTCTGACTTAGGTCAGTAGAAGAAGACAGAGTGAGAATTAGCAATGCTTTAAGTTAGCAGACTATTATGAATAAGGGGGTAGATGTCTATCTTTTTTAATGTGTTGTAAGATATTTTAACCTTTTTTTATTAACTATATTTAAACTAGGTTTACCGGCATTTACTTTTATATTTAAGTTATTAAATTGTTTTCTCTAAAAGTGCATTTGTAAATTCTTATGAGAAATAAATTCTATAATCATAACCGTAAATAAATAGAGAGTTCTCTATGATATATGACAATGACTTTTTGGGGTGTAATTGTAGAATTTCATGCAAATTTAAAAACAGTAGTTCTTCGGTAAGGTGCTTGTAGTTTTGTTATCTGGGTGGAGAAAGAGAAGTGTTGTGATACACTTTTATTACTAAATCCGCTGAGTTGTAATTTGTACGAGCGAAGAGCCCTCAAATATATTCAAATTCCAATTCAAATATATTGTCACACAAAAATAGGAAATAGAAAAAAAACAATAAATTTTGAACACTTCCAAAGTGGTAAAATGCCCCTCCATGTAACTTCTATAATAAGAAAATGATAAAACTAAAAATTGTTTTCTAACCATTTCACCAGATGATTTCGCCATGTATAATAAGCCGGGATAGTTTTGTATTGCCATCAGCATACAACGATATACAGTAGGATTAATAATGGGCCTATTACATTACCCTTATATACCCAAGCTTTAGTTTACTTTGTAACTTGATTCGTATTTCTATATTTGATTTTTCATCAGTCTTTTCAATCTCGACACACTGTTGCCTATTTTAATATATTTTTCCAGCCATTTTGAAGTGAAACAAGCCCACGTAAATTACATTTAAGGCATAAAAGGCATTTATTTTCTCAAAATTGATTCCTTTAGAATTCTTTTTGATGTCATTTCTTATACTACTAGATACTACTACCGCTTCGGAAACAAATGGCGCTCTGAGAGAGGAGAAGCGGCGCAAGAAACTCTCCCAGCATTCTTTTTTTTGCGCTCTTTTCAATAAAAATATACAATATTGTACAGCCGCTAAAAAATAATCACAATCTAGTCCCAGGCTGTCCGATCATTTAGTGGAGTAATAGGATTTACGACAGAGCCATTTTTTTATAAATTATTTAAATTTATTTATAGATAATGCCTGAACAGTGGCTGGGACTTTATTGTAGAAGTGTATACATTTACCCTTAAAGCTATTATGTATCTTATAAAGCCTACTAGAATTAGTTACAAGCAATCCCTTATTTCTAGTGTTTTATAATAATGAAAATCACTATTAAGAGCAAAAAGGTGACGATTTTTGTGGACATATCTTAAATTTCATAAATGTACTGACAATAAACAGTCATAATATTTATTTCTTTAAATTTTTCTTTGAGAGACTGTCTGTGTTTATAAATAACAATTCCAAAAACAGTGTTTTTATGAACCTACTTGACTCAACAATCGTTTTTAACTTATTATAGCTTCGTTTTATTTTTAGGCCAATAGAAACTGGAGGGAAATCACTAGCTGCGAATATAAATTCCAGAGATTATTAATAGAGGTATGTTTATTTAATTATTTATTAATTTGTGGAAAGCTTGTATGGACCGATACATAATTACAAACACAAACATATTAATTAAAATGATCATCATAACACTTTTTCTTAACGAGGACTGTAATCCAAGATTGTAAACTTGCGTGCTTTTAATTTTAATATCCTGTAGTGAAAAAAAAATATTTTATTATTAATTATACGAATAAAATAGTTGTTTTTGCCCAAAATAGTAGATTTTATTACTTAAATACCTAAATTGTAACGTCTCAATAAATTTGATTGGCATTTAATTTCATCAATACGAAGATATTAGTATTATGTATTATATTTTTTCTATTGTTCGGCGCGAGTTATAAGTAAATATGCACAATTTTCCATAAATATTTATTAAGTTTTTCGCTGTATTGTTCAATTTAATCAAAACTATTATTTGCATTTTCATATTGAAAAATGTAAGAAACATGTGGATAAGATAGGGCATACCCACTATATATAGCACACCACCCCTATAGGGAGTATACCCACGTGAGTGTTACGACCATGTGTGCGTACGCGTGTCTCTAATCATAATTTGAGTGTTTCATAAATTAATAGGCATAAATTGAAATTTATTATTTTAAAGTCGTTCACTCTACTGAACTGATTAGTCAACAGGAAACGATAATTCAGAAATGATATTTATAGAATTGAATCACTGAGTACGTTCATATAATGTGATGTTCTTTAGGCTGTTATGACTGGGATTCGCCTAGGCAGTAAAACAAATGTTTTTCAGTAAGTAAGACTGCACCGGAGGACGTCCGCTCCCAACCAATGACCGATCTAAAGTGACTTTGTGCTGTGCATTCTTTATTGCAATTAATGTCACATGGTCAATGTCACGGTTCATGTCATGACAATGATTGTTGTAACGTGAATTCGAACAACATCCCCGAACTCTTGGCCTTGAAGACACCACAAATTGATTGGATTGTTTTTCTGACGCGTTCACTTCTTGTGACGCCACCTTAAATTTTAATTAAACCAAGCATATTTAGATAACGGTATTTTAATAATCTCTCATCCTTTTTGCAGCCGGTTGGTAAAATAGGAATAGGTGCACTAAACATGCCCTGCTTAGTTTCCCATCAAACAAAGTCCACAAAAAGTATTTTTTAACAGTTCAGAAGCGCGGGAGTGTGGTTCGATGATCTCTCTATTGGACCTCTTGTAACGTGTCATAACTAGAACTTGTTTGTAACTTCACAGGCCGAAGCTATCGACAAGGTGAAGATGTCAGATATTAGGAAGTGGGTAGCTGACCATTTTGCCGTCGGTAACAAGTCGCGTTTCAGGAAGTTGTCCATCCAGGTGAGGCTAAATAATCAATAGTTTATCTCAAGGATGATATCTTTTTTATAATATTATTGCAGTAATATCCAGCGACCTTGAGAGTACCAGACAGGTGGATAGCAGTGCCCTTATGTTCTGGTGTAATTGGTGGCTGAGGCTGCGATGTGTTATAAACAAAACATGTATATCTCCCTGAATCAATTACATAGTAACAGGCTCACGGGATTCGAACACGCTTCACGAGAATAGAAATACACTGCTGCATAACATAGCATCAGAGATAAAAGGAAGATCAGGTTTACAAAAATGAAAAGCTGAAGTTCCAACCCTTGTCCATTGTAAATCGTAAGAAGAGATTCGTGATTACCTGCCAAAGCCACTGTGACCCAAACTCCATAATGGTCCATCGTGCTTACCTGTGTTGGGAGCATGTGCTGACAAACTTTCAGCTTTTATAAAATAACGTAGGTCTGGGGCTCACGGGCTCTTGCTCTATATGTTATCAGCATAATATGTCGTGAGCACATATCTTGAGGATGCTCAGTGTCAATGTCATTGTTTGTGCAGGTCGTGGGTCACCTACCGAATTCTGCGGATAATGCGACACAGGGAGAGAGCGGCGTACAAGACCATAGTCTCCAACTGTTGCACGCGGGCCAGCCTTCTACCAATATACAAGAGAATCAGGAAGAATTTATCACAAGTATAGACGATTTTAAGAAGAGTCTGCCGCTTGTTAACACGCCGAGGGTAGAGCTAGCCCAATGTTGATTAAAATAGTTGTATTTTAATTCAGAATGTATATTCTAGATGGCGCTTTACACAAAAAATACCTCAATGTTACAATCTGTTACCACTCGTCAGGCCGCCCAATTACATGTATGTAATTTAGTTATTCATAATAATAATGTATTATTAAGAAAAACATTAGTGGCCCTAAATCCTCCTGACAAAATTCGCCAAAATTTATAAGTTTCTCTGATATTTTGTACTAATAATTTAGATTTTCGACCTTGGGGCATTGTTGTTGACTATCTAAGATTGTAATAGCATATTATTAATATATTTAAATATATTATTATATTTGAATATAATTAAATATATTAATATTACTTGACACCTAGATGCAATACTGACACAGAACCGATCTCAAATGGGATCGATCGCAAGTTAGACGTTTGGTAAACTGAGTCATAAAAAAACAATATTAACGCGACCGATCGGTTGTTAACTCAGTTTACATCTTTAACCGATTTTAAACTCGCTTTATTAGGTTGTAAAGTCAATTCGCATTTCAACAAAACAAACTGAATTCAGTTAAACCTAATGTGTGATGTCTTTCATCCTATCCGTTTAAGGTAAGTCACTGTACTTATTCATATAAAACATTAAAAATGAATTGTTTTCAAAACAGTTCAATACAACAGTCTTGCGGTAAAATATATTCGTGATATCGTTGCCTTTAACCAAGTTCGAGACTGACATTTGAACTGCTTTCAATAAAGGTATATTCTTTAAATAGGAAATATATAGTTAAAACTCGTTTCGTATTGCGATTGGTGAAATCAAGCGTTAGATGGCGTTGTTATTGAATTAAAAAAGACAAGATTGACATTGACAGCCCACTGTCATTTTAAATTCTCAGTCAGAGCGCTTTCGCGCTACGTCCGATCCGAATTTGATCCGTACCCGTGAAAATACGGTCCGGTCGGATGACGGAAGCCGGATCTAGTGCGTAAACTACCATAGAAATAGTTCTACGACTACTTCGGACCGTGTTAACACGGAAACGGATCGGATTCGGATCGGACGGAGTGCGAAAGCGCTCTTAGGTATAAAAAGTGTTTAACATTATTTAGACTAAATACCTACTGCTATGTTTTGACAACCCGAGATTTATTTTGTTAGCACGAGTGTGTAAAGTTTTTTGTTTAATTATAGTAACTAAATACTATTTGAATTATATAATATTGTTTAATTTGTTTTTTATAGAAATTACTCTGTTTTACAATTTTATACAGAACGAAAATCCTAAATATGTGTTCACGTTGTTGCTAGTTTTTGTATAAATAGCGATTGTAATAATATATTGATATGTAAATTACATTGTAACTCAAGACAATGATGAAGTATAAATAAAATATTTTCTACTATTGATGTCTATTTTATCATACCAGTGGCGTTGATGTATTGAGCGACCCTTGTTTGTACACACATTTTTGCTTGCTGAGATTTTTAAGTAACAAAACGACGTTTATCAAGTTTGGTGGTTCATTTAGAATTGGTTATAATTAAGTGGACTGTATACATTTCAAACATTAAGTACTATTCATAAGTTCTATAGGCTCAATATACACATATCCTAAAGCTAAGGGGAAATTTATTTTTGTCTCGACATACACATTTCCTGGAACTTGATTTTTCTCACTTAATTTCGGGTTAGATAAGTTTCCACCACACATACATGATATGGACAGTCGTGCGGACAACATGCGATTTTCTTGTACGTTCTGAATTTAACTTCAAAAATAATTTACTTATCAAGGTCAAACAATTTGACGTATGCATTTTAGAGTTGTACACTTTAGGTACAGAAGAGGGTTATTCGCGCTATTTATAACCTAGGTCCTAAAGAATCATTGAGGGCAATACGTGAATTTGCTAGAAACTGTCATAACCTCAATGTTAATGGAACAGACATAAACTTATAATGCCTGCTACTCGACTAAGTCGAGTTAGTAGTCTTTCGTAGGCCGTTGTATATGTCTTGCAACATGATCCCAGAAAATGTTCAAAGCAAATGTATTACGAAACTCAACCTAATTGTTAAAAACGTTTGTGTGGTAAAGGTTACTATAACATAATTGATTTACTTAATGATACCACAGATTGGGAATGGAGCAACCGCCCTTAGGCTATTAAATAATAAATTTTATTGTACGATATTACATTGTTACCATATTTTTATGAAAAAAAAAAGAAGCCCGCTGACCTTGTGCGCCCGTTCTTCTCAGGTCTGAGGCATACTATTTCGAATGGGTGATAGTTTTTGACTTTCAATAAGTGATATCATATCCTATATTGAATAAAAATATTTGAATTTATCAGTTACCGTCACATCGGAGAAGATTAGCTTTTATGAAGAGTCAAGAATCGTTCTTGCACTCAAGAACTGTATAAAAAAGTTTATTGTCGAGTTGAGTGTGAAGTTCGAGGTTAAGACAGTAAAATAAAAGGCTTGTGAGTAATATATTATACATTTAATACACAATCTGTATCCGCCCGTCGATATCCTGGAAGTGCGTGCCGTACTTCCTCATGTGGTTCTGGACTATCTTGTAGTCGGTGTCCAGAATAACCAGGTTCTCTCTGTTCTCAGACAACATCTGAAATTATATTATTATACAGTTATACCGCACTACTTACATTGATATCAAAATTTTTGTTGTTATAATAATTAATTGTAAACGATTTGTTTTCTATTGGCGAGAACATGTTGGGCGCCATGTTTGGTTTCTTGTCAAACAGTGTATCTACAGTTCAAACCATAGACCAATTTCTCAATGTGTGCGTTAGTGGATTTATATTTAAAATACTAAGGAGTCTGTCTTTATCTTTTTCTACTATTTTTAGATGGTCCCATTTAAGACCTATAATAAAAGGGGACGTGTTGTCTACGGCTCATGTCAACAGGTCGACTTGGTAGGTACCTACTGATATCCAGTGTTGGAATTGGGGTGATCCTTATTTCAATCCCAAAAATGCTAAGTTGGTGCCCTTTTCATGACATCCTATTTTTAATTTTACTATGTATATAATATTTTTGTGTTGTCATGAATAACCCCCTTATTCATAATGGTCCGCTAACTTTAAACAGCTGCTAAGGAGTGTTTTTTCTCATTCTGACTTAGGTCAATAGAATAATACAGAGTGAGAAATAGCAATGCTTAAGTTAGCAGACTATTATGAATAAGCGGGTTTAGTTTATGCATACTTTACTTCACTACTGTCAAGCGAGACTGACACACAGGTTACATTTGATTCGCTTTTCTTTTCTATTTTGCTTTATCTCCGTTAGAGATTTTGATGACACCCAAACGACCCGCCCCGACCAAAATAAGTTTGTAAAATAAGAAAGAACCTCAGAAAAAACTTGCTTTATGGGGAAATGTGGAGAGCCATTTGGTACATCCTGGTACTTTTTGGTGGAATGTAAGATGCTATTAGATAATTAATTAACAGTTTTCACTATGTTATATGTAATGTATATCTAATATATAAAATTCTCGTGTCATGATGTTAAACTTTGAACTCCTCTGAAACGGCTTGACCGATTCTCAAGAAATTTTGAGTGCATATTGGGTAGGTCTGAGAATCGGACAACATCTATTTTTCATCCCACTAAATGTTCAGGATGGTCCACACGAATTTTTTTTTTAATTTTTTTTGACATTTTTTTAAATTTGTTTGATTATGAGTCAGCATTAAAAAATACATACAACTTCAAATTTTCACCCATCTACGATCAACAGTTACTTTTGTATCGCGATTTTTAAAATCGGCAATACAACGTTTGCTGGGTCTGCTAGTCTAATGATATAAATTACCTGAAATGATAAATTGCATTCTGCTGCTTGGGGAAATTAATCTCCCCAATCGTAACAACCTTTTTTAGTTGTAAATCTAAGCCTACAAAAAAGTATACGATGTCGGATGTAGCAAAGGCTTAAACTTTTTTTTTGATTCACAAGGTTTATAAAATTTGATATAGTTTGTTACCGTGTAACCTCCGCCGCCATCTCCAATGTAGTCCTGCGTGAGCACGCGGTACGTGGCGGTGGGGTCCAACGACTCAAAGCGCGGGACCGCACAGTCCAGGCACCGGACCGTAGCAGACACGATACGGGAACCCGCCGGAGCCGTCGCGTTGTACACGTTACGCATGCCTGGAAATAAATATTAACCCCCTTATTCATAATGGTCCGCTAACTTAAAACAGCTGCTACATAGTATTATTTTCCATTCTGACTTAGGTCAATAGAAGAAGACAGAGTGAGAATAAGCAATGCTTTAAGTTAGCAGACTGTTATGAATAAGGGGGTAAGCCTACATTCATCGATAAATCACGCCTCTGTTTAACCTTTCTCTGTCCAAGCCCTGTACACGATAGTGTGTTTAGATTTCCAGATCGCGAAATAACAACTTGTGTGTTGTTTTAGGTCCATGCCCTATTCTACCATTGTGATAAGATTGACATTTCTCGTTCAATCACAATGTATGAACTTACATCAATTCCCATCCGATATTAAGTTTAATATTAAAATATTACGATTAAATTCTTACAATCTAGCTATGTAGACACTTACACCCTTATTCATAATGGTCCGCTAACTTTAAACAGCCGCTTAGGAGTGTTTTTTATCATTCTGACTTAGGTCAATAGAAGAAGACAGAGTGAGAATGACAAATCTTTAAGGTAGCAGACTATTATGAATAAGGGGGTTAGTAATTTACAAATAAAATTTGAAAAACAAAATTTTTTACTTGTATTCTTTTACAAGAGCGACATCTCAAGTCAATTTCCTAATATGCAAATATTAGGGTTGAGCAGATTATCAACTGTAAAGTAGATCGTGTAGATGTAGCCACAACCTGAGAGTTGAACAAAGCAAACAGAATTTTATAGCGAGGCGGTACTCGAACGGTTAGCTCAGTTGGTTAGAGCACCGGCACGGAACGCCGGAGGTTCGAATCCCGCATTGTTCATAAAATTTTGTTTTTCAAATTTTATTTGTGTATTAATCCTAGAAGTGAGGGTATCACTTTAAAAAAACTAAACAAATTGTTTAGATTTACAAGAGCGACATCTCAAGTCAATTTCCTAATATGCAAATATTGGGGTTGAGCAGGTTATCAACTGTAAAGTAGATGCTGTAGATGAAGCCACAAGCTGAGAGTTGAACAAAGCAAACAGAATTTTATAACGAGGCGGTAATCGAAAGGTTAGCTCAGTGGTTTAGAGCACCGGCACGGAACGCCGGAGGTCGTGGGTTCGAATCCCGCATCGTTCATAAAATTTTGTTTTTCAAATTTTATTTGTGTATTAATCCTAGAAGTGAGGGTTATCACTTTAAAAACATAACATATTACTTAGTAATTTACTATAATAATAAATATATATCTTAGAACATTAATTCTAATGGCAGTTTTCTGACAGCTTACACCACATAGTCATAGACACTTTGTTCTCATATTTTCTTCTCTACTTTTAATATATTGAACAATATAGCGTGTACTCAGTACAAATCTCAGATGGCACCGTGCAATGTAAATTATAGCGTTACGTTTTTATTATTATTTTTTTTTGTTTTTAATGAAAGAGGAGTGCAAACCAACGTACGTAAACTGTACGGTCACCTGACGTTTAGTGAACACCATCAAACACATTCTCTCTGCAACACGAGGAATTATCATTGATGGCCTTTTAGGAAAGTGTAGGCATACGATTTTTTCTAAAAAAAAAACTTACTTATAAGTATACACATAAAAGCTTAGCAAATAATCACCTCCAAGCTGCAGCATCCTGCTGCTATAGAAGCTGGTTGGGTTATTCTGGTTGACCGCCAGGGAGAACTCCAGCGCTTCCAGAATGTGCTCACCCTTCAGATCGTACACCTGCACCGTGTTCTCAAACGGTATCGCCATCAGTAATGCTTCAGTTGTTACGTCTAAAAAGTCAAGTATTTATAATGGACTGCATATAAAATCTAATAAAGGGTAAGTAAATAAGTAACATTTTATTATATCTCATATACTAGTTATAATATAATATCGTTATAGGGATTTCTAGATAAACACAGAACAGTGACTTCCTTCGCTATTCTAAACACAACGCACGAGTTTGTCCCTCACAAGGGGCATTCGAGTGTAAAGTGTTAAACAGTAGTGACTATAAGGTACAGAAATAAAATTTGAAAACAAAATTTTATGAACGATGCGGTACTCGAACCCACGACCTCTTGCGTTCCGTGCGACTGCTCTGCCAACTGAGCTATCCGTTCGAGTGACGTATCGTCATAAAATCTTGTATGCTTTGTATCACTCTCAGATTGTGGCTTCATCTACAGGATCTACTGTACAGTTGATACCTACTCTGCTCAACCCTAATTTTTGCAAATTAGGAAATTGACTTGAGATGTCGCTCGTGTACATCTAAACAATTTGTTATGTTTTTAAAGTGATAACCCTCACTTCTAGGATTAATACACAAATAAGATTTGAAAACAAAATTTTATGAACGATGCGGGACTCAGAGCGCTTGCACGGAAAGCGAGATGCCGTGGGTTTGAATTTTATATTTGTATTAATCCTAGAAGTGAAGGCTATCACTTTAAAAACATAACAAATTGTTTAGACTATAAAGTATATAAACTATATGAACGTTATGCCGTGACGTCCGTTTTGACACATTATAATAGTGACGAGACATAATGTATCGATTTACTGTCGGAACAAATAAAGAAGGTGACTTTATGCGATGTTTCAGAAGGACATCAGAATAATTAGGCTTGGAAAAATCTGGAGAGGGCCTATAGCTAAGGACAGACAAACTAGGTACAATTGAGTCTTAATAGAAAAATACATGAATACTTATTTTATTTACTTAGCTGGAATTCCTTTCATGTGCGATGTATTTAAAGTACAGACCTTATTACGTAGAGACAACAATAAAAATGTATACTGAATTCTCTTCTTTCATATACGTAAGACTTCTCTCAATCTAACTGTGAAGTTAGTTTGAGAGAAGTCATACGTTTCTACAGTAAGTATTAACTGTTATATAAACTCACTGCCCGGGTTGATGGGGACCCTCACACCGCCAGCGTTGATGAGACACAGATGAGCGTAGTTCCAGTTGGTGCCGTTTGCTCGTTCCAACATCTACACATTTTGTTTTTATCATTACTAGAATAGAACAAACATAAACTTGTTATACCTACTATTAGGTTAAGTCGAGTAAGTAGGTCTTTTTTTTGGAGGGTGTCAATGCTTTTACAACATGAACCATGAACCATACCCACAGAATAGGGATGAATACTTGCGTATTAACTATAACATAAACTTTGTTAATGATACCACAGTTTGGGAATGGAGCGACCACTCTCAGTAAATCATAAAAAAAAGTCTGCTGAGTTTCTTGCGCCCGTTCATCTCAGGTCTGAGGTATTTTTTAAATTGGGTCCTACTTCGAATAAAAACATTTAAATTTACTTGCCTGTTTCGCACGAATTGAAATTGAAAAATACATTCATTCACACCAGGGGTGTACCCTCATTGAACACGGCGCTGAGATATATAATAACTCTCTATGCGTATATAAACTATCTTTAACCTGGCCTATTTTCGAAAAAATCTGATATTGGAATAAATAAACCCTAAGTCGATGTTTTGAGAAACACCCGAGAGGAAGACCGCAGATGCGTTGGTACGACGATATCAAAAGACAAAGTGGTTGGAAACTGCTCAAGACCGGAAAAGATGGTATAAGCTAAAGGAGGCCTACACCTTAGAAGTTGAGAACGGCTAAAGAAGAAGAAGAAGTCGATGTTAATCATCTCAACCGCTCTCCAGCTATTTAAGAGCCAAATGTTATTGCACGTCCCAATTGCATGACCTTGACTAGTGCCTTGCCTTGAGAGCGTTGGTGTGAGACGCGACTTTCGTCGACACACCAGCTCCTTCTTGTGTCCTTCAGTTGGTGCTCGGGCTGTTACTTCCAAGCAGCAAAGATCACAAATATATCGGTCTCCGTGAGTCTTACATCTACGTGCCGTTTGGCCTAGCTATCCAATACGGAAATGCTGCCAGTTTTCTTGGTACACTTACTCGTATTGTAAATAACGTAAGTATTATGAATATAAAAATAGCAATTAATCTATTGTATTTATAAATTACTCAATTTAATATTAATTTTATTATTGATGAATGCTGACATTGAATGTAAACCTATAAAAAAACCTCTAAGAAGAACCTCTTAATTTAGATAAACACCGATTTACACTAACATTGATTTCTATATAAAATATTGAGAAGTTAATATACCAGTGAAAATTCGTGCTCCTTATTTGAAATGATATAAACTTCATTAACAATTATTATTAGTGTTTTCAAAAATATCATCTTAGTATAATAATATTAATAAGCATATAAAAAAGTATTACTAACAAATTACGATAAGTAGTGTCAAAAACCAACAAATTTCTTAATTATTGTACTTAATAATTATATAGATTACCTGCTCGAGGAAGGCGTCACAGACCCAGCTGCCCAGGTTGCACTCTCCTCTGAAGCACCACGATCGATTCAGCAGAGCAAGAGAACGACCCAAAACCTCCCGGCTGATGGGGTACAGAATATCCCGCCATGGATTTAGAAGTTCTTCAATGCGGGGATCTGTTTTAACGTAGATAATAAGTATTATGACTCTCTCTTGCGCGAACTCCGTAACGAATGCGGTGGTAATTCGAAATAAGATCAAATTATTTGAATTTTTGGAATATATCTTATATTGATATTGCACTACACAACGAATGTAACTTCACTTAAGCCGAAAGACGGATGACTGCTGGACAAAGGCCTCCCTCAAAGATCTCCACGATCGGTCCAGCGGTGCCCTCATCCAACGTATTCTTGAACAGATTATTGGTTCATTTTGTTCTACGAACACTAATATACTACCTACTAGAAGACGCAGAATGGTGCTTAGTAAGAATCTAGATTTCTCTATTGTTTTACTTCCGGGAACACATGCCGATGTTGCTGCGAACAGTTACCTGCCCTGTCCGAGGGGGAGCCCCAGCCCAAGGCTGTCGTAAGAAGTTACTTATCCATGTGGGACAATACACAGTACGAAAGGGCCAGACTGGACCGCAATAGTACCCACACGTAAACAGGAAATCATCATGAAGTAGCGGCCTAGCGCCGGTATGTTTCGCATTGTTCAGTATCGAGAGCCGCCGCTCACCACTACTCAAGCATTCTCGCTCGCGCCCTTCGTCTTCTGGGAAGCCGTTCTTGTTATTCCTTACGGAGAACTAGATATCTCGACCGAGCCACACAGCGTATTTAACATACACCGGGTACAAAGTATATTTTTTTGTCTCATAGCGGGGTATATGTGTCCGTTAGGGAAGATATCTGGTGTTGCCGTCTTGGCAATGTTGAGGGTACGGAAATGCCTACTCTTTAGCACGCACCACAGTCTAGGGTGGCAGGGCGATCTGTGTATAATTTTAGATTCGCGTATGGCTCTTTCATTAAAAATTGCGCAGTAACAAAAAGTTTCGTAAAAAATATGGGCAGTTATTAACATTATTTTAATCATCAGATCTTTCATCACAAAGTCCCATAAAAATATTAATATTATTTGCCTGGAAGAAAGTGGAATAGTATTTGCTTATCGATGACTATACGCGCGACTAAGGAAGATATTTTTTAGATAATTTCACCTTTCACGATAGAAGTCCCCAGGTATATAGGCTGCCCTTCCCAATGTTCAATCTTGCCTTGGTCGTTGAAGTATAGTTTGATATTTCCTAAGTATCGCGTATAGCAAGACGCTTGCACGACCAATATCTGTAAATATAAGTTAGTTTTAGTTACGCCTCGCGTCGTGATGTCACTCGGACGATACAAGACGGTTTGCAAAAACATGAAGGTTATATAAGAGCTGAAGAATGGGTCTCATGTAGCCCAGATCTGAACCCCTTGGAGGACAAATTATGGTCAGTTCTAGAGAACATGGCCTGCTCTAAATAACACACTGTTATAGAATCGCTTATGAAATAAAAAATAGTGATTGAATACAAAAGCAATTTTGCTGAGACTTCAATATTTAAATACATAAAAGTTTTATTAAGATTGCATTACATCACTAAAAATACATGTATTTTTATTTTTAACATTGGTAACTCTCAAAATAAAACTTAACATAAAATCAAAATAACTCTGTGCAGCGTTGTATTAACGAAAGACTCCGCTCCGGACTCGTGCTATTTTAACCAACATAATTATGACCTCCTGGAAAAGATTTCCGATGTAACTTTGTTCCATAAGTATTTTATTTTATGATCTTTTAGAAAATTACAGCTAGCGACTTGATTATCAAGCTAATATGGCATGGAAGGTGTAAGTTACCGCGTTTATACAATTAACTAAGTTAATATTTTTAATTATATTTGTAAAACTTACAGTGTTACAATAATTTAATTACTACTTAGCGAGTGAATATTTTATTGCATCAATTCTATTTTGCTTATACACTCTACACTTTAATATAAATACCTAAATTTGTATATAATATTATGTAACATATGTAAATAATGTAGATTTTTTGAAGATAGTTTATTGAGGTAACAATACTCAGGAAATGTTTCTATAAAAGAATGAACCTTATGAGTTATCGTAAATATTATTCGAAGAATTTTCTACTGAGCTGGCGTATGAGACTGTTCCCATTTGTACATACAGCAGTTAATAATATGTGACCCGCATCTACGATTATGTATAATATGCAGTTTCTAAGGATTCTTAGGAGTCCTCGTGTTTGTATATATGGAGGTAATGTTGATAGGATGTGACCACAGATCTTCTGGTTCAAGTGGTATTTAATTAATCTCCCCATGTTTGTGACCTGCCCATGATGCAGATTCGAGAATAAGTCAGGTCCAACGTCCTATACTCTACTGGTCTTGCCATAGTTGCTACCTCTCAGTATGTCTTTATTATTTAGTTCATTGTATATATTGGATCAGCACTCACAGTATTAGTTGGGAACTAGATAAATTTTATGTTACGTCAGGTAGGTACTAATTTAAATAAAATATCGTATCTGTGGCCGTGAACCAAATATATCACGCGTTCAACTTTAGTACATATCCTGATATCGGTATGTTGAGGAAGTGTTACGATGGTGCCGATTAAAGATAACAATAATCTTAAATAATCACGCAACAAATTTATTAGATACGGAGGATCTGGCGACGCTAATATGACTCCTCGGGTTTTGCAAGAAGCATGGGTGGATGGCGGCTATAATTTACCATTAGAAGACCTATCTATTCCATGAAAAGACCATAAAATAATTTAAAAATGTTGAACAGACCCTGTGTCCGTTGGATTGGGTGACTACGGTGGGATAATCCCCCACTGGGGTCGATCCATCAGGCGTGTCGCCGGTGAACAGAAGTGTGTGTGAGTGAGCGCCAACAATAATGTCCACTTCGGGAGACATTCGCTCTGCTAGCCAGCTGTACACAATACGATACAATAAACACTTAAATTAAGTTGTATTTGTATGTTTTTTTTAACGTGACTTTGGTACTTTGTACGTTCAGGAGAAGGGTCAACCTCAAAATGAAGCTCGAGTGGCCCTAGTGATAATTTTTGCGAAAAAAAACATATAAATAGCACGATAAAGACATAATTGTCCTTACTTAAGTGTGGCCGTTGAGTTTCTTGTACGTTCTTTTCGCGAGCTCTACTGAACTTTCTGAACATTCTGAACAAAAGGTAGATTCGGTAATTTAAATTAAATATTTATAATGAACATTGGACTTTAACTTTAATAATGCTTATTTACGAAAACTCCAATTTCCCATCGTTGATCTACATCAATTCAAAATCACGCGATTCTTACATCCCGAGAGGTATTGGCCCGTTAGCCTCCTCTGAAATAAATATGTTTTGAAATTCAATGATCATTGACAATGTTCTGAGACAAATGATGAATGCTATGATAAGGCTCCGTAGTCTATAAGACTACAGTTTGACACTGACTTTGTTTGTGTTATACTACTCATGCTCCTCTTCGTTCGACGCATTCCTTTCCCGTCTTTTGGTGGGATTTAATATATCTTTAGAATAATTAATTTGGCATGAGTATATTCACTGCACACATTGTGAAATGAAACGTAAAGATTCGTAGAAAGGCTGCCCGTATTGTGTGTAGGTCCCTTAACAGATTATAATTAGTATTTTCCTTTTTAGTGACGAACTGATAGATATTGTTAATATATTTATAATCATGATACTCACAGGTCACTGGAGTATCCAACGTGGGAGAGCACAATAATGATGTCAACGTTCTGTTCGGCCAGAATGGCCGCCTCCCGGTTCACTGCCTCCAGCTCATCCTCCATTATCACGCGACCAATTGGTGCAGAGAACTGGTGATAATAGTTATTATAATTCAAAAGTATTTTTTATTTGAAAATAACATACAAAATACTAGGTGAAACCAGTTTGGTGTTGCGGATGTTCATAGGCGGCTACTAGACCACCACCCATAACGTGAGCCTCTTGTCCGTTTGCCGCTTTTATATAAAAAAGTATTGTGTATAGTTTAGTTAGCTAGCTAAACGAGATTTTAGTTAGCTAAACTCAGACTTTATATATTATTTATTACATAAATTGTATTCCATTGTAATTTTTTATACATAGGTAATGACAATAAGGGACGAGACGAGCAGGACGTTCGAAGCTGATGGGAATTGATAACCTCTGCCCATTATAATGAATGGTAGCTCAGGATTCTTGAAAAACCCAATAATTCTGAGCGGCATTTCAATTGCGCTCGTCACCTTGAGACATAAGACGTTAGGTCTCATTTGCCCAGTAATTTCACTAGCTACGGCGCCCTTCGGACCGAAACACAATAATGCTTACACAATACTGCTTCACGGCAGAAATAGGCGTATATGACGATATGTGGTACATATAATCTAGCCGGCATTCTGTGCAAAGGAGCCTCCAAGTGATAAATCTGCTCAGGATTCTTGAAAACCTTAAATTTTAAGAATAAGATTAGTTAGCTTGGATATAAGACTTCAAGACTTTGTATCCCACTAGCATTAGCTACGGAGCATAAATAATATGTTTTTGGGCAAAGGAGCTTTCAATTGGTAAAAAAGTCCGATCTTTGTGGTAACAGTTGAAATGGTGAAGATTAAAATATCCTTAGAGAAGTAAGTAAAGAGCCATTCCATAAAGGGTATACATATATGCTATCTAAATAAGATACCTATATTATACCGTTCTAAGCAGTATTCCTATAATCCCAATGGTTCTATTATTGCGTGTCACGGTAATGTGGTTCTGTATGAGAGGCGCCAGCTCGGGTTCCAAGGTCGCGTTGACGTTGGCCCCGAGCATCGGAGCCTCTAGGTGCTGGAGGTAGGGCACCAAGCCCTCCACACCGTGGTCGAACTCGTGGTTACCAAGGACCTGCAACGTGAAAATTGAAAAATAATAATTATCATTTGGGTGTTAGGAAAATCCCCATCAGATCGAGAGAGTATAAGAATAATTAATTTAGACTGTTTATAAATATATTACAAAAATTGGCTCGTGGGCCCCAGATACACTGAGATTGTAGGTAGAATGGGTAGTTTAGCAATCGGAGCGGCTTCTGACAAATTATTGTTAGTAAGGTCCGGTACAATTATTATCTTCTTCTTATCAGCCGGAAGACGTTCACTGCTGGACAAAGACTTCCCCCAAACATCGCCATAGCGAACCTTCCTGCACTATCCAACCTATTCCGGCGATCCAGATCGTTGGTCCGTCTTACTGGGCCTACCAACACTACGTCTTCTGGTACGTTATCGCCCTTCGAGGACTTTACTGTATTGATATTGGAAATACTTTAGCTAAATTTGTATCGTGCTTTTACTTAGTTCGGTGATAAATATTTAATCCATTTATGTGTTGAATAGAGGTGACAGAATGCACCCTTGGCTGACGCCAGAACTTGGATGAAAATTAAAAGCCTAAAAATAAAAATATTTTTTGGCATGCATATTTCTGGACTTGCGGAGGGTGTTTCCAGCCTGAAAAACCCCAAAACGACAACATTGGATGACGGAAGAAACCTGGCATTTGGTTGAAGAGCGCCGAAAACTTAAAGCCAGTGGTGCTAGCATTACGAAGCTAAATGGCAAGTCAGCTATCATACAAGCTGCTTGCCGACGTGACCGCAATAACCATCTGAGTAAGATATGTCATGAACTGGAACAGCACTCCGACAAATATCAAACCAAAGATCTGCATGATAAGGTGCGATACATAACACGCCAATTTAAACCTAAGACGTGGGCTGTTGAGGACTCTGCTGGGAATACGGTTACGGAGATAAAGGATATCGTGAATGTGTGGAAGGAATATTGTCAATCACTATTTTCCAATAATTTGGTACTAAGCTTCACATGTTCTCCCCACAACATACTTGACCGTGAACCCGACATCATGCGGGATGAAGTACGAGCAGCAATTACACACCTCAAATGCAATAAAGCCATAGGTTGTGATGAGATCCCAATAGAAGTCCTCAAAGCGATGGGAGAACCTGGAGTTGATATTTTATATACCATCTGCTGTAAAATATGGGAGACTGGAATATGGCCTGACGATTGGTCAAAATCCATTTTCATTCCACAAAAAAGGGTCCACCAAGAAATGCATCAACGACCGACTCATATCCTTGATATCTCATGCAAGTAAGGTGATGCTCCACATAATTAATACAAGGCTGTTGGCCTACCTCTCAAGGCAGATTGCACCCGAGCAAGCCGGATTTGTTAAGGGAAGAGGCACTCGCGAACAAATTCTTATACTGCGTCAGATTATTGAGAAGGCCAGAGAATTCAATACAACCCTTTACATCTGCTTTGTGGACTTTCGCAAAGCATTTGACACGGTCATATGGAATACACCTTTGGAAGATACTTGCGGAAATGGGTGTACCACCCCATTTAATAGTTCTATTGAGGAGGTTGTATGAGCACGGTACTGCAGCGGTACGAGTGGATGATACCCTTTCAAGCGAATTCAAGACTGAGGCCGGTGTACGACAAGGATGCATCTTATCGCCATTACTCTTTAACATCTACACAGAGTATATTATGCGCATTGTCTTGGAAGATTGGAACAAAGGAATATCTGTTGGGGGACGCGTGATAAATAACCTCAGATACGCTGATGATACTACCCTTCTCGCACCGACTAGAGAAGATATGGAAAATTTTCTAAACCGTCTAGAAAGTACCAGTCTCCATTTCGGACTTATTATTAACCGAGACAAGACGAAGGTGATGATAGTAGACCGGGCCTAACAAATTGGAACCAACGTACCCTATATAGCCAACTGTGAAGTGGTTCAGAACTATATTTATCTTGGTTCTACTATATCAAGTACTGGAGAATGTGGCGACGAGATCAGACGACGGTGCGCCATCACCAGGTCTGCAGTGGAACAACTGGGAAAGATTTGGAGGGACAGGAGGATTACCAAGAAGACTAAAGTCAGATTGATGAAATGCCTTGTGTTTCCAATCTTTCTCTATGGAGTCGAAACTTGGTCTCCGAGACTGCAGGACCGCTGTAAAATCGATGCATTAGAGATGTGGTGCTGGAGACGCCTCCTAAAGATCCCGTGGACGGCATTTCACACCAATGTATCCATCCTCAAAGAGCTTCGTATTAAAGACAGACTATCGTCAATTGTGCAACTAAGAATACTGAAGTTCTTTGGTCACGTCTCTAGAAATGAGAACTCGATGGAGAGACTTGTAGTTCAGGGCCAGGTGGAAGGCAAGAGAGCACGCGGTCGATCGCCAACCCGCTGGATAGACGCCATCACAAAGGCTACTGAGTCCACCATAGTCCAGTGTACTCGCAACGCCTCTAACCGCCAGAAATGGAAGCACATCGCCAGGAGATCTACCCTCAGAAAGGATGTTGACCCACCGAACACTCCACCATGTACCTCGTCAGCGCAACCACGACCACTCTGACAAGAGTGTCCGACTAAGAAGATTAAAATATAAAATGTTTGAGAAACTTGAATTATTAATTTAATTCTTAGGTGTAACTAGTTAAGTAATTTATTTTGTAGTAATTTTATCACACTTCATAACTGACATTATCTTGCGAGGTAACAAATGGATATTTTACGGTTTTTTGATTGAATTACAGCCTTACGGCAAACAGATACTTCCATTTAGAAATAGAATGAAGCTTACCACTTTTGATTCAGGACATAACACGATATGACTTGGGGATCTTCAAGAAAAAGGATACCCTCAAAGAAACGTGACGCACGCAAATAGCCACCTAATGTAATACAGTAAGTAACAACAAGCAGATGACTGAAAACTCACATGAGCGTCATGTTTTGGAAGTATATTCATGAAGTATTGCGTGACGTTCCAGCGGAGGAAGTTGTACCAGACGGTACCCTGGAACGTGTCCCCTCCGTTGAGCACTAACGAGTCTGGTTCCGCCTCCAGGACCTGCCGTATTGCTGTATACAGTCTGGATATTCCACCGATGCAATCCTCCGTGTCGGGGTTGCAAGTACCGCCCGATACGGATATTTCATCGAAGCTGTTCAACAAAAACATTTTTTAATGAGAAAATTAGAGTATTGAGCAGGCATGAGACGTATGTAGATAAGCAGAACCGTTCTGTACTGCGGTAAGAGGAGTAAAAGAACACAGACTCAAGCTGTTTAAGAAAATTTATTAAATTAGGCGTAATTTTGCGGAAATCCATAATTATTTAAATGTTGTGAGTCTTTCTTGTGCTAGAATTTGGCAAGTCTCCATCTCCTGAGGATGCCTCGTGTAGAGGCGAAACAAGTGTCGAATTGATTGAAGACGAATCTTAGACTAATTTACACTCAAGAAGGCTCACAACATTTGAATACTGAAGCTATTTTTTTATAATTATTTTTTCCATTTTGAAAATGAACACTAGGAAATAAAACATGGTGTTTTAGGTTTATATCTACCTACAAAAAAGCGCGACGCAGTAGATGACCCATCATCATGTTCAGCGGTATCATATCGAACCAGTTAGGACTGGTTATAATAATAATACTTAATAATAATCATGCTGCGACTTACATACGACGACTATATAATCGCACTTCACTCGCAACTCTCGGACATTGAGATGGAATGTCTCATGTCATTAACCTGTACTCTTTATTTCCACCTTCTATATGAAATCAGACTTGTTCCAGAAACAGATGGCATCCCAAGTCACATGCGACATTCCATCTTAATCTTCAGGTTGTCGAGCGCAATGAGATCGTAACATTACGTCGATCACGTTACATTAGGTCTTCGTTCTGTGATATGCAGTCTGGTCGTTTGCTCTCCTCCTACATGAAAAAACGTAGTTTTCTTCAAATATTGCGTTGATTTGTAATAAAAGGTAAGAAAACTTCCGCGCTGTTGTTCTATTCAACCGAGATTTTTTTTAAATGTCTTTCAGCTCTTATAACATTTTAACCAATAAACCATCCATAAATAATACTTCAACAAATTAGACCTGACATTGCACTACGGAAATACAAAAAAATATATAAATGATTTATGTCCCGCCCTCCTTAGCAACAGAAATGACTATTCAGGATACTTAAATAACAGAAAAGCCACAGCTAATGCTAAATGTGTATGAAAGAAAACATTGAGACAATATATAATAATATTAGTATCCGTTTAAGACAGATGAAATCATATTATTATGTGGGCTTCTGTTGTCACTTATCCCGATATAGATAGCATAATTGTATAGGAACTTACTGTGCATGAAAATCATTGTAATGTATTATATTCAACTCGAACAAATCGTCATTCTGTGCTAGAACGATTCCAATCACCAGCACCAACCACGCACAAGACCTCATTTCTTTAATCACCACTAGAATAAACAGTTGTCGTATAATATTGATAAATTATACAATGTGATAAATAATTACAGATTATGATAATTTTCCTGCTATCGATATTACGGCTACATAAGTACCTAATCGCGAATTTTAAAGTTAATCTTAATTGCCAATTAATACCTATATTAATACCTTTACCGAGGACGGATGGAATGACCCTGGTGGCTTCGGCACAGGGAAGGGCGCTGGTTTGGGACGCGACTTGCGTCGACATTCTGGCTCCTTCTCATGTACAAGTTACGTCAGTTGGTGCTGGGGCTGCTGCTTCGACTGCCGAAGACAGCAAGTGTCGCAAATATGTCGGACTCAGTGAGTCTTACATCTTTGTGCAGTTTGGTGTCGAGACGCCTAGCCCCGATAATGTAAAAAGTACTATCTTGTCACCTCAGTAGGGCTTTTGGCAACCCAAGCGTTGCCAGCTATTTCGATCAACGGATTAGCCTAGCTATCCAACGTATTTCTACTTCCAGTATTCTTGGTACGATTCCCTGTAATAAGTTTTAATTTAATGTAATATATTAATTTTACCGAGGATCATTAAATGTATGGCAGATGGTACAGAATGTGAGACCTGTATAATATTTCTGGATTCAATGTGCGGTTTCATCCACATTATCAAGTTCTAATGGCCCCTCCAGAGCGTATCCTACGAAACGCGTGCCTGCATCGCGAATCAGCTGGTGTCCTGCTATTTCATAAGTTGTGACTGGCTCACCTCTAACACTTTGTTTAATTATCTCTTTCTGGACAGTCAGTTTCTGGACTTTTTTTTTAATTATTCTACACAGCCCGAAGATTATTTGGTACTTTAATAAAACTAGTGGTTGCATGCTGCCATATAATATAGCGGAGAACAGCAACGGAGATACAGCAAGATAAAAAAAGATAAGCGAATCTATTGTTACCTACTGTAACCGATGCTCATTGGCAAGTCGTAGACACGTTACAGTCACCCACGCTTGATATTAGCTCTAGTATATTGAATAGTGAAACATTATAAAGATTACAAATACAATTGGTCACGTATTATAGGGCTGTCAGATCGTCTATAAGCTAGTATCTTAGATTAAGGATTGGTCTCCGCTGCGCTCCAACTAGATACCACACTACTTAGCAACAAAAGCTTTTTTTATTACGGTAACTGTTAGATGCTTGAGTGCGTGGCATCTTGACACTCAATGGCATCTTTCAAATTTTATAACATGCGCTTCGTGTTATTTTACATTGAAATTAATAAAATTCAAAATACTTACCTACTGCTGATACGTGATCCCAGTTTCTTTCTTATTTCTTGTAATATTATTTTTACCACGCAACCCGGCATTTTAGTTTCAATTATTAACAATTTTAACTGAACACACTTGGGCGTAGTATTAGTTTCCGCACCTTGCGACTACGCCTGCGGTATCTAGTTGGAGCGCAGCGGAGACCAATCCTTAATCCAAGGCTAGTATATTATAAGTCTATGATGGAACCCAAGTCTCATCTAAGCCTCGTAGCAACATAGTGGAATAGAAAAGTAATAGAAACAAAGGGAATACTCAGGTTCAGTGTTTGTAAATAAAACCAACTTTTACATTTTATTTATTGTTTATTAATGTGAACTAACATTTAAGAATTCTACCATAATAGTGATAATAAATAAAAATTATTAGTGCATTTAAGATAGATAAATAGACAAATCTCATATGAATTAAAACTACAACAATCAAACTTACTTTCTCCCGCCATTTTGGGTATCAACTTCAATTGTCACACTCAAAAGTCAAATATGACATTACAGAATTAAGAGCTTACAACTTATCTAGATACTTCCTTAATAAAAAGGGAATCTTGTTTATTTTAGATACTTCCTGCTAGATATCAGCTTTAACTGGAGTATGATAGTTATCACGAAATGTTATTAAATTTGATAATTGTCATATCAATTTATTACAATTTTATCGCCATTCTTAGTGCAATCTTATTCGAGATAAAGAATAAAACCACTGTTACAATTGAGATTCAAACTGCATTTGACTGTCAAACTGCTATCTTCGAAATTCAACTCATTCTACCTTATTAATAAACGCGATGTAAAGTTACTCCAAGTTTAAAATTACTTCTCCCTGTCATGTAATTCTGTAGTCACAAACGTAAAGTGAAATTACTGCATTGCAAACGAGACATAACGTCTCATGTCTCAAGGAGGCGAGCGCAATTGTAGTGCCTATCAAAATGGGCAGGGCATATCAATTACCATCAGCTGTACGTCCTGCTCTCGTCCCTTAGTGTCATAAAAAAAAGGTAAGATTAAGACAAAAAGTTTTAAATTTGAAGTAACTTCGTGTTTATTAATTATACAGACAATACAAAAATCCACATCAAGCTCCGTGCATCGTAGCCCGTTGTAATTTCGTATCATGTTTCAATGTGACAAAGTCTGCAGTGAGGGACCGAAAATTTAAAAATCAAATTCCGAGCGCATGCACTGACGGAAAAAAAATATTTTTAAACAAAAATGTAAAAAGTCAATGCACTTTGGTTTATCACATTTAAATCATTCCTATTTATCCATACCGCTATGTGTGCTACTTTTCTTATTAATTGGATCTAGTAGCCCAACTATTTTCATGGAACAAGAAGTGACATATGAATGAACCAACGAATGGCACCAAGAGTTTGGACAATAGTGCTCTCAATATTCGATGCGTAAATGGTATTGGTTGGTAACACAGTATACAATACCGTCATTGGTCGAAGTGCAACGATTTTAATAACAATAAAATAAAAAAACTTTTAGTTACGATAAGATTTGTATAATATAAGCCCTTATGTTTAGTAAACAATACATCTAAAACAATAACAAATATTAACACGAAACCAACGACTTAAACTCACTCATAACAAAATAAGACACGAAATTATTCATAATACTGCACAATTAAATACTTTACAATTAAACACAAAGGTAAAATATTATTAAATATTTATTATTTCAACCTCAACTTCTTTTGGTCCTTCAAGCCGGAATTGGTAACGTCACCTTCCCGTGAGGTATTTTCTCTTAGTGAAGATATTAAAAGTATGTAATGTGATTTGATTTAAAGTTTGTATTAAGTCTCAACAAATAAAACTACACATTATAAGTACAACATCAATTACTTAAGCTTTTATATTAATTTAATAATAGCCATAATCTCCTCACAGTTACGTTAATTCAGATATTTTAAACATTTTGAAACTTTGAAACGGCTTCAGAAATGAGAATAAAAAAGCGATTCTAGTTTATTTTTTATCACGTATAGAACAGTTCTTTTATAGAATTTTCTTGCTTACTCAGACATATGTTAACTTGTGTTAAAATATTAATATTTGCCTTACTACTCTCTTCGATTATTAAATTATTGATAAAAGACTACGACAAATTTATATTACTAATTAAAAGTAAATTGTTCTTCATTATAATATATGTGTAAATAGCGTGATAATTACTACCTATCAATAGGCGCAAAGTGCATTTTGCGAAAAAATCGCCTCTACAGATCTCATGACCATAAAGATGCTCGCTTCATCGTACATTAGTATAATATTTAATCTATGTCATGTTAGGCCGCTTCTAACATCGATCTAAGAAGCATTTTAATAGTTATTTATGCAACTGTTGTGTAATAAGAGGTATTAAAACACGAATGTGGGTTTATGATAATATTATCACGTATTATCATTTATGATATTATTATGTGTTTTAATACCTAATTATAAACAGTTGCATACAAGACTTTATCTATACCCATAATATGAATCCCCTATAAAAGATACTAAAACAGTTAGCTTACTGCTAACAATAAAAAAGCCAGTCCTAGTAACCATTACATCATCCAAGAGTGTTGTAATGTTGTACTGAATTTCATTACAACAGTCGTTTGGATCATCCAATCCAATCCAAGTTATTAGGACACTGGGTGTTTTAATGTTGGCAATAAGCTAACTGTTTTAGAATCTTAAATAGAGGATTAAAAGCATTTAAAGATAAATAGACTAAAAACATGTCAATAAATGATTAGTAATTTTGGTAAAACTTTCGTGAGGTCAGCTTCTTACGAGTACGGAGTGCGTGGGTTTACGTTGATCATCTCGGTAGTACTGAAACAAAATTTCATTTATTAAACATTTATTGTAATATATAATAAATAATAATTAAGTAATTCTTATAGTTAAAGTATCTCTCCAAGCTTTGTATAATTTATGGTCAGAATCGACTCATCCCCTTATAACATATCACAGATGTTAACGATTTTATTTACTTTTGTCAGAAACAATTCACCTGTGTAGGGTTTAAAAAAATTATATATAAAATATAAGAACGGGACGAGGCGACATAGTTACAGGAATAAAAAATCGTTGGTGATGATTTATATATTAAAATGTGATACTTCCTGTCTGTAGTTTGGGTGTCCGTTTATTGAAGCGAATGAGAGAGACACAGACAAATTTTGACCAATAGAATTTAATAAAATCTAAACTCCGCCCCATTTCAGTAGTATATCTACTTGTTAAACATTTATAAACACGCCCCGTGATCTAACCGCCCTTTTCATGGAGTATTATCGGCCTAGTTCTGTAGCGCTTCAACGAAAAAGCACAGTCTGAACGAAGCTGAGTGGATAATATTAATATTGACACACTATTTTACACAAATTATCTTGCCCCAAATTAGGCATATAGCCTGTGTTATGGGTTGCAAGACAACTATATATTTAATACAATATACTTACTTAAACATGCTGAGCATGCTGACCATATTACCACCAATTATATAGGTCGGTCTTACAGGGAAACAGGGACGGTAGATAGGTTATATTACATGTGCGAGTGAGAAAGTTAATGGCCGCCATTTTAGATTGGTTCTTTATTGGCAAGGGTTATACTTATGATTGGTGGTGATTTTTGAACTGTAAGCTCGCCTCAAGATGGTGGTCTGTCCCTCTCTAACTTGCGTGAAGCTGTACATAAATCAATTGGTAGTTTCTTCTTTAACTTGCTATTTTACTTATGGGATTTTCCGTTTTTAGTTATTTAACATAATCTGTCTTAATAATAAACGCGGTATAAAGTTACTCCAATTTTAAAATACTTCTCCCTGTCATGTAATTCTGTACTAACAAAGGTGAGATTAAGACTAACGGCCTTACAAACAAAGAATATGCAAAATGTTTACAATATCGTTGACAACACTGTCAATACAATGATAATTCTGAAGTTTTCCGAATGACAAGCTGCCTTGCAAATAAACGCGGGAAACGTTATACGTCCGAACAAACTATTCGTCGGCGAAATGTCTATTGGTAAACATTTTACATATTCTTTGTTTATGCTTAGTTATAACTTTATGCCAATTTAATTTGTAAGGCCGAATAAGTTTTTAATTTGGAATAACTTTACTCTGCGTTTATTAATACAGAATAAGTTGAGCAGGTTTTGCAACACAGGCTATGTTAAGACACATATTCAGTAGTAATTAAAGATTGATAGTGATACTATACACACTTATGCCTTGATCGTTGTTTATGATTTAGATATTGTTTCTTTTTAAACGATCACAATTTGAAAAGTTTGAGAATTTGTTTTGCCATCACTTTGTAAATGAATTGTGTAATACTTTTTAATTGCTGAAGTTGTGGTATTAAATTAAAAACTTTACACAGTTTCTTGCCACTTTTTCTCAGTAAAGCTCAAACATTCCGAAGTGGTCATCAACATGAATAAATTATTTTACATTTATTATTTGCTTTAGTGTAATTCCATTTCATATTCGTTTCGGGCGCTATTTCTATTTTCTCACTAATATTTCACGCATTCGGTCTCTCAATAACTATGCATAAAATAGACAAAATGTACTCTATCATGAACACCACTTGAGACGCCTTCGAAGAATTTCTTTAAAAATAAACTCATGATAAGACAATTGAACCCAGGCTACATACACTTCACAATACATTTATAGAGGATCGTCTACGGCCTTCAACATTCAATTCTTAATAATTCAAATACAAAAAACTAACAATACTAAAAAGTAAATAACTTCATATTGCATTTTACAATAATAACACTACCCGTTTCAAAACCTACTGTTTCAAATTCTGATTACACTACTTACATTACACTACATAGATATTGCTGTTAACACCGCCCTGTGTGTAACTTACGTAGGTCCGCTGTTTGTCAATGGGCCGGAGTCTACGTAAAGCGTATTTGAAACGGCAGGGTTATATCTGTACAATTAACCCAATTAAATTAGATATAAACAATTTGTTATATTTTTAAAGTGATAACCCTCACTTCTGGGATTAATTACACAAATAAAACTGAAAACCTATTAAATTTCCTAATATGTAAATATTGGGGTTGAGCAGGTTATCAACTGTAAAGTAGATCCTGTAGATGAAGCCACAACCTGAGAGTTGAACAAAGCGTAGAAGATTTTATAACGATACGTCACTCGAACGGATGGCTCAGTTGGAAAGAGAGCTCGCAACGAACGCGAGAGGTCGCGGGTTCGATTCCCGCATCGTTCATAAAATTTTGTTTTCAGTTTTATTTATGTAAATTAGATATATTAAAAATTATTCTTTTTCTCTTTATAGTCTGTTAGTTTGTCAAGACCCGAAACCCTGGGACGCGTGAAGGAATCTCAGAACGCAATACTAATGCGGAGGAGTCGAATTATTGTAGCTTATTTATAACAAAATACCAAATAATGTAATGAAATTACTGGGCAAATGAGACTTGATATTTTATGTGTCAATGTGACGAGCGCAGTTGTAGTGCCGCTCAGAATTTTTGGGTTTTTTAACCATCTTGAGCGGCACTGCATTGTAATGGGCGGGGCTGTATCAATTACCATGCTGAACGTCCTGCTAGTCTCGTCCCTTATTTTCATTAAAAAATATTTGACGTATGTGTCCAAGATGCATTATTGTAGTAGATGACTGGGCGTGAGATATGTACCGGCCATGCAGGTCTCTCTTGAGAAATTGTCGCCAGTAGAAACTTGTATTCTATCAAGTCCTCTCTTGAAGAATAGGGAAAAATGAAATTCGTTCAATTTTAACTCCAGTAGACTAAAATTTATCGCGAAAACATAAGTCTCCTTTACGCCATTTCACGTTCACCGCTCTTCGATTGGATATTATCCTCATCATCTGGATATCTTTCATTCCCCGACGGTACAGTTTCCAAGGAACTTTCTGTCACTTCAAGTAGCTTCCTTACGCGGAATTTTCTGGACAATATGCCTTAGATATATAGATAATTTATACGACTAGATAGAGCCTCTTGCTACTACCGATTTAAACAGGCCAGGTTTATTACTTTAGTATGCGTGACATGCCACGCCTTACACTTTGCAATTTGTATGTCACTTTGTGTTAGTGTGCGTGCATTGCAGTGCTCAAAATAGAGGCTAACAGTCAACCTCAAGTTTTTTCGACGTTTTCACCGCTGTCACAGTCTATCTATACGTATAAATAATCTAAGCTTACACTAACAATAAAAAAACCCGAGAGTACGCCTTCCTTAAAGGCCGACAACGCTCCTGTGATGCCTGTGGTGTTATAGAAGTTAATCGGCGGTGATCACTTATCAAGTGAGTTACGACCTCCTCTCCCATAAGAAAAGTTCAACAAATATCGTAATTGGTCGGGTAATATTGACAATAAATCGTTAAAAATACCTACTGGTATCTAAAAGCATTCATCCTTCATTAGTCATTTAATATATTAGAAAACTACTAGAACTAGCAAACATTGTATTGCCGATATTAAAATCGCGATACAAAAGTAACTGTAGATCGTAGATGGGCGAAAATTTGAAGTTGTATGTATTTTTTAATGCTGACTCATAATCAAACAAATTTTAAAAAAATGTCAAAAAAATTAATAACAACACCCTTAACATTTAGGGGGATGAAATATAGATGTTGTTCGATTCTCAGACCTACCCAATATGCACTCAAAATTTCATGAGAATCGGTCAAGCCGTTTCGAAGGAGTGTAACTACAAACACCGCGACACGAGAATTTTATATATTAGATAATGAGAGATTATGACTTTGGCCGACTAACCGATTAGTCGGTTGTAAAGATGCCGACTAGCCGGCTTTTATTGATACTAATTATGTTTAAAGAATTTCAAAGACATAATTTTAACAAGTATATTTCCAATTTGGAAACTGATTACCGAAGAAAAGTTACATTTCGAAATGTATAGACTGGATTATAACATGAAAATATTATTATTTATATATATTATATCGAGTACGATAGTTGCCGGATAGTCGGCTTTCGGCCGTTTTCAATAACCTATCCATCTTTAGTTTAACTTACTCTAGATTTGTCTATCTCTAGATAGATCCCTATATAGATAGAAATCTATCCTTTTACGCTTACTTACATTTCAATAACCTATCGACAGATAGCATTGGACTATAACTAATAATATATATTGGACATAACTATGATAGATAGACATAGATAAGATCTTGTCATTAAACGGTGATAGCAATATATCCGTAACTAGAGATACTTTATTGAAAACGGCCGTTTACCAACTAGTCGGCACATATCTAAAAATAATCTTGTTCTCCCACCTCGATGAAAAGCACACTTTTACTCCCTGGTACGAGGGAGAAAATTGGCCGATTCTCTCCCGGCAAGACGACTTTTGTCCCTCGTACCACGGACTAAAAGCGACCTTTTCATCCAGGTGGGGAAAAAATCGTATACGCACCACGTGAGATAAGTAGGAGATTGCCAACCGTCAATATCCAAATATTTTAAGTTTTTTTAAGTGTTAATCCCGTGATACCACGTGTTTCGCCTCTACACGAGACATCCTCGTGACATGTTGACTCGCCAAACTCTGGCAAGAGACTGAATTAAATGAGCCGGAAACCGCTCTTTTATGCACTCATCCCATGAAATGACGCGCTTTAATTTTGGTCGGCTGTTGTACGTATAACCCCCGAAGAGATACGCAACAATGGTGAAGGGACCAAATTTGTTTGTTCATTCAACAATGTAAATATGTTATTTTTGTGTTTTACTATTTCTAATTGCTTAATGACCCGTCAATATTCCGCGGGTGAGAATGACCTACTTTCCTCCCTAGGTGCGTAATATACTCAAAGCATCAGTAACGAGAAAAAATTAAAAATATGTGATGAATTTGAGAAAACATACCTCTTGGAGCATCTGAGATGTATGACGAGCAAGACAATACCCAGCAGCAGACACAGCGTCCCGACCACCACGTAAGCAACACCCAGGAATGGGTTCTTGCCTCCCAGGAGAGATGTCGTGGAGATAATGAATGATTTTGTGCCGTCGAAGTCTGTCACTGGGTAATCTGAAAATGGTGAAATTATAGACTAATCAATATTTAAATAATAATAATATTACTCAAATTAAATTTATTAACGATGCTGGACTCGAACCCGTGACCTCTCGCGTTCCGTGCGAGCGGAGCGCTCTTCCACTGAGCCAACCGTTCGAGTGACGTAAAGTTCATTCATCTACAGGATATTAGTATATTAGGACCTTACAGTAGATAACCTGCTCAACCTCAATATTTACATAATATTAAGAAATTAACTTAAGCTATTTAAGATTGTTGCTCTTTCAAATAAAACAATTTTTTATTTTTTTTTAATAAACTCTCACTTCTGGGATTAATCACACAAATTAAATTTGAAAATAAAATTTTTGAACGATCCTATTAAATTTATGAAGCCACAACCTGACTTGAACAAAGACATATCAAGATTTATGTCACTCGAACGGTTGGCTGAGTCCCGCATCGTCCATAAATTTTGCTTTCATATTTAATTCGTGTAATTAATCCCAGAAGTGAGCGTTGTAACTCTTAAAAAAATAACAAATTGTTAATAATATTATTATAGTAATATTTACGAGAGAGAGTAATATTTTAGAGTTATTTTATTTTAGTAATATTTCTACAGCATTTTTAAGTCGGTGTCAAGTTAAGCATACTATTCGTACCTAAAGTAATGTTTATATTTCAAATTCAAATTCAAATATTTTTATTCAAAATAGGATTTATAATCACTTATTGAACGTCAAAATCTACCACAATACAAAAGTTATTGAACTGAATAGTAATTAATTTAAGTACACCTGAAATATTTAATCAGTTCTCTTGATTAGGTACTTAAGAAAATATGTATTTTTGATCACAAATCAATGGATAATTATACATTAATAAAAAAACCGTAAATGTACATTACATACTACGACATCACTTATTGAAAGTAAAAAAATACTTAATTTATTCCTCAGACCTGAGAAGAACGGGTGAATGAAACTCGGTGGAATACTTTTTTTCTTAATTTAGTTGCAATCAATTTTATGATTTAAATAGCCTGAGGGTGGTCGCTCCATTCCAAATCTGAGGTATCATTAAGTCTTTGACCACATAAGCTTTTTTTTGTAGTACACCCACAACAGACTAACAAACACGACTTACCCTAGTAGTCGGCAAAACAAGTTTATGTTTGTTCCTGGTCTGACCATGATAATTATCACAGTTTCTGGAAAATTCGCTTATATGCAAACTCATATAACATTATGAGTAATTGATTGAGAGGCAACAATTTTTTTTTTCTCATAATGATGTGTGTTTCACTCTCCCGAGCAAAACAGTTAAGTCCCTTTTTTATGAAAATAAGGGACGAGACGAGCAGGACGTTCAGCTGATGGTAATTGATACGTCATGCCCATTACAATTCAATGCCGCTCAGGATTCTTGAAAGACCCAAAAATTCTGATTGGCATTACAACTGCGGTCGTCACCTTGAGACACAAGATGTTAAGTCTCATTTACGCAGTAATTTTACTAGCTACGGCGCCGTTCAGACTAAAACAAAAAAACGAATACACATTACTGCTTCACGGCAGAAATAGGCGGCCGTTGTGGTACCCATAATCTAGGCGGCTTCCTGTGCAAAGGTGCCTCCCACTGGTAAACTCTCTAAAAAGCCTACAAGCAGCAGTAGACATACTTGCGTGCGTTATAAATATACAATTATTATACATAGTATAACACTCTTTCTAGACAAGTTAATTGAGTATCTAACATACTTTACAAATTAAATTGAAAAAAAAAATCTGGTGAAATTATGGGTGGCCAGTGTTTATAAAATATCGTATCGAGTGTTGACCCTCTTTTGTTCAGTATAAATACTCACTATATTCCACGATAAGTGTGTAGGGTCCGTTAGACAAGCCGGTGCTGAAGCCAACCTCTGTGTGGTCTACTCGCCGGTACAGCTTGCGGAAGGTCGGCAGGGCCGCTGTACGCATCCACACTATCAGATCTTCATTCTGCAATACCAGTTTAATTCTATAATAAACTATATACGTATTAATTCGTAATGAGGGAGCGCCAATACAATTACGCGTGTTTTCTCCTTGTCTCATTGATATCGCACTACTTTTAGAATTCAATTGAACTTTTTGTGGACACGGTAAGATATAATTTGCATTAATATCGGGTGATTTTTTAAGAGTTAAGTTTTTCAGGTTGGCAGCACTGGTTGGTAATGGCGTCCAAACGTCATCTGTCAAAGTGAAAATGAAAATCGTGAAGCGTTCCACATTTTTAATGTGGTCTAGATGAGGGAAACGTGGATCATTTATTCTTCAATTGCCCTTTAACGCAACCTTCTTTGTACAATTTTATACCTCCTGAAATTCTCCGCCCAAGTTGGGCGGGGAATCCCAACTTCCTTTAAATATCTCCTCTCCCTAGTTTTCACTCCTTTTGTATATATTTTGTGTAAATATATTAAAATAAATAAGATTAAGTTGTAAATAGTACTAAGTACTTATATTAATTAATTTAAGTAATTATATTTGTGTATGTCCTTTTTAGTCCTAACAGCAAGTATATTTGTTTCAGGTATAAAAAAATAAATTGTTTCAATCTTAAGCACCGATCACTTCCATTAAAATTAGTAAAAGAATACTCTAAGCTTGGTGGTCTACCTTAACGTGACATTAGCAAACTTGTGGTATACCTTCCACAGGAACCATAGTAGGAAGAATAGAATAGAATAGAATAATCTGCCATTTTATCATGGAAAGACTAACAAACGAGCAACGTTTGCAAATTGTTGAAATTTATTTTCGAAATTCGTGGTCTGTGAAAAATGTGCATCGTTTGTTACAACAATATTATGGTCGTCATAATCGACCTGTTGAATCAACACTTCGTGCTGTTATCACCAAATTTCGCACCAAATTTAGTTTGTTGGACATTAAACCACTCGCATGCGTACAGTACGTACCGAAGAGAATATTGCAGCCGTAGCGTCCAGTGTTAATGAGGATCGTGAAATGTCAATTCGTCGCCGTTCTCAGCAATTGGGCATGTGTTACTCAACCAAATAGAAAATTTTTCGTGTCGTTTTGGGTTTGAAAGCCTATAAAATTCAACTTCTGCAAGAATTGAAGCCGAATGACCTACCACAACGTCTAATTTTTGGTGAATGGGCCTTAGAACATAAGTAACGATGGTTCGTGCGAGAGGGAAGTACGCAGGAAAATTGTCATGGCTAAGAGCGCTTTGTCTCAGCTTGGAAGAATCTGGAGAAATCGCAACATTTCCGTAAAAACTAAGACCAAACTTGTACGGACCCTAGTCTTCTCGATATTTTCGTACGGCGCTGAGACTTGGACACTGAAAGCTGCAGACCGCAAACGCATTGACGCCTTTGAGATGTGGTGCTGGAGCAACATGCTCCATATCCCCTGGACAGCATTTCGATCTAATCTCTCCATACTGCGTGAACTCAGGAACTCCTCGCGATTGTCTTCCGAATGTCTGCGTAGAGTTTTAGAATACTTCGGTCACATCGCAAGGAAGGACGATGGAAACCTTGAGAGGCTCATTGTGGTCTGCAAAATAGATGGGAAGAGGCCTCGTGGACGCAGTCCAACACGATGGTCTGACCAGATCCGCTCCGCCCTCGACTCTACGGTTCACAATGCCTTTCACACCGCCAGAGACAGGAATAGATGGAGAGCGATCATACGTGAGAAAGGGATACAGAGGGGTGGTCACGACCCTCAGTACTGAGGATTCCGACGCAGGGAGGAGGAGGAGGGCCTTAGAACAGCTCCATGAAGATCCACTGTTGTATCGAAAAATCGTGTTCAGCGATGAGGCTCATTTCTGACTCAACGGATACGTAAATAAGCAAAACTGTCGCATCTGGAGTGATGAACATGCCATACAAGAATTACTTTTTTCTTTATAATATTAATACTAGTTTTAGAATTTGTGTAACGGTGTGTTAAATTAATTTGTAACAGAACTTTGAGCAGGCCAGGCATACTGCATCTCATTCTCACCTGAAATCCATTATTGTCCGGGTTGGTATCCAATTCCCAAACAGACTTCCTCCAATTTACGGGTTTGGTGTAGTTTGCGAATGCTGCAAATAATTTACATTAAACAATTACAAACTGGGGCGTACAAGTGTTAATTAGGATAATTTTTAAAATGATCTAACACTTTTAGGTGGGGCCAAAATAAAAACCAGTGAATCAGGTTCTAAAAAAGACTGTAACCTTTAAGTAGCTATTTTTATGAAAATAAGGGACGAGACGAGCCGGACGTTCAGCTGATGGAAATTGATACGCCCTGCCCATTACAATGCCGCTCAGGATTATTGAAAAACCCAAAAATTCTGAGCGGCAGTACAACTGCGCTCATTTCCTTGAGAAATAAGATGTCAAGTCTCATTTGCCCAGTAATTTCGCTAGCTACGGCACCCTTCCGACCGAAACACAGTAATGCTTACACATTACTGCTTCACGGCAGAAATAGGCGCCGTTGTGGTACCCATAATCCAGCCGGCTCCTGTGCAAAGGAGCCTCCCACTCACATACCTCCCAATGAAAAGAATGTAATATTCACACTATCCATTGAACATAGGCTGAATTGTTAAAGTTATTTCTATGTGTAGAAAAAAAATAAAACTCACCTGTCTTGAGGTCGCCAGGTGGATTCCTAAACTTAATCTTTTTATCGGAGGTCCATGCAATGCCGGTCTTCAATACAGGGACATTCACTTTTAGATCTTGCGAGTTCACTGTCAACGTATCTATAATATGAAAGTATAGATTAGATTATCTTATATCCTTAATCGAGCAATTCTTGTATATAATATATAATCTGGATCTCGGAAACGGCTCCAACGATTTTAATGAAACTTAGTATACAGGTAGTTTCGGTGGCGAGAAATCGATCTAGCTAGGTTTTAATTTTAAAGAATGTAGTTTTACCCGTGATTTAATGAGAAACAGCTACAATAACATTAGAATACAAAGGTAAATTTCGACACTATATATAAGACTATAATAGCTCAGATGGGATTGGGTGATCCGGAAAGCAGAAGATCCCAGTTCGAATTCAGATGTCCTATTAGTTTTTTTTGTTCAAGTTTTGTACATTCTTAAAAATCCAAGCAAGGCTCGATCGTCCAGATATTGTTTATTTTATATAAGAAGCCAACGATATATTTAATACAATATACTTACTTAAACATACATAAATACATATAAACATCCATGACTCGGAAACAAACATTCATATTCATCATATAAATGATTGTCCCTTCCGGGATTCGAACCCGGGACCTCTAGCTTAGTAGTCAGGGTCAGGGTCAGTCAGTCGAAATACTTTAAATAAAACACTTTTAAAGGATTAATACGCATGTAATTAATTGTAACTGTGTTTTACATTAGATTTTGCGTAAAAGTTACATTTTCATTATTATACAAATACTATCTTGACTCATTTCAATCGCAGTCTCCCTGAAAACGTGATCTGGAAAGGTCTCGCAACGTCGGGTTAGCTAAAATAATAATGAAAATGTAACTTTTACGCAAAATCTAATGTAAAAACACAATTCCAATTACATGAGTTTTAATCCTTTAAAAGTGACTTCTTATAAAGTTTATTTACACTACACGCATATTATGTCTATTATGAGGTATCTTAAGTGTTAATCCGCCATAAGATTTTAAATAGCTTAAGATAAACTCCCAATATTATTACTTATATTGATTCTGGATTTTTGCAATTTAACAGGTAATTCTACAAATTTTCAAATTATGCCAATAGAAGGAATTAAATAGTGTATAGAAAAACAATAAATTTATTATAGTAATAATAGTAAATAAAAAATCGCGATACAAAAGTAACTGTCGATCGTAGATGGGTAAAAATTTGAAGTTGTATGTATTTTTTAATGCTGACTCATAATCAAACAAATTTTTAAAAATTTGGCAAAAAAAAATGGCGTGGACCACCCTTAACATTTAGGGGGAGGAAAAATAGATGTTGTCCGATTCTCAGACCTACCCAATGTGCACTCAAAATTTCATGAGAATCGGTCAAGCCGTTTTGAAGGAGTTTAACTACAAACACCGCGACATGAGAATTTTATATATTAGATTATCATTTCTATAGGATTTATGCTAGTCATAAGCTTATTACAGATTATTTCAGAATCCTTACTGACTGTGTCAAATGGTAGTCTTGAAGCTCAACCATCTCTCTCTGAGACAACCATGTGAGAAAATGTTTAATTACAACTCCAGTCATTATTGGGAATACTGAAAACGAAATATCAAAGACACAAAAATACATTTGTTCATCATCGCCTCACAGTACTTTAAAATGTTAACAAGCATTAAATACTCTGTTACCGCTTAAGATACGTCAAGTTTCCAAACTAGCCTTTGACCTACCATCAACTTTTAATTAGCGATTCAATTCCGATTCAGTTCAGTTTAGGTACCAAAACTAAATCGCTAGGATTCGTATCATGAAGTGCCTATAACTGAATGGCTTTGAATTGCTTATGAAAGAATGAACGAAAGAAATTTTTCTATGGTCCGTGGTGTGAGAAAGAGATGACGCTGCACAGTCGTTGCATAAGTCTGTCTCTCTTACTCGAAACATATCTGTTGCGTTTCGAAACCTAAAATGATATGACTTGAGCGGTTTTATTGAGTAGAAATTACGTGTATGTGTAATTAGTCGTGATATGAAATAGCAAAGCAGTTCATTTTAGGTCGTCAATTGAATCGCAATAACAGTTCATGGTGGGCCCACTGATCAGAAATATAATTTCAGTTTAAAGAATAATTTCATTACTACCATAAAATAAAACAACACTTTATTAACTATTCACCATTGAACATTGAGTTAGCAATAGCACCACAGGGTGCCACAGGCTTCATCTTTCCATCCTCTTCGGCATAGGAAAATGGCTCGCAGTCTGTTGATGGAGTAAGAGACAGACGACCCAAAAGTTGATTATCATCCCTACAAAATAAAGTTATTTATTAAATTGTATTGGAGTATTGCTGTCATCTCTGGTCTGGCGCACCCCAGTACCTGCTCCATCCATTTGACCGCGTGCAAGGTAGAGCAGCTCGAATTGTCGGGGACTCAGTGCTCTGTGAACGGCTGGATCACTTGGCGTTGCGTAGAGACATCGCTTCATTGTGTGTCTTCTACTGCATTTATCACGGGGAGTGTTCCGAAGAGCTGTTTAACCTGATTCCTGCCGCCGAATTCCATCTTCGCTCGACACGCCACAAGTTAGGATATCATCCCCACCATCTGGATGTGCGGCGGTCCTCCACAGTGCGGTTTTCAAGGAGCTTTCTCCCACGTACTACAAAGCTGTGGAATGTGCTTCCTTGTGCGGTGTTTCCGGGACGATACGACATGGGTACCTTCAAAAAAAGCGCGTACACCTTCCTTAAAGGCCGGCAACGCTCTTGTGATTCCTCCGGTGTTGCAAGAGAATGTGGGCGGCGGTGATCACTTAACACCAGGTGACCCGTACGCTCGTTTGTCCACCTATTCCATAAAAAAAAATTGTATGACTTTTTATAATTATCTTATCAGGGTTCAATATTGTTAAAACCTAGTCAAATCGTCATGTCGAAGGCTTATTACAATATTAATGATTATGCAAATGATATTACAATATGGAATTAAATAGTACTATTTATAGTTTTTACTTCTTATAAATTTTATGGTTCAACCTTATATTATTTTACTAGATTGCATTATTTTTAAAATATATGTAATATATGTATAAACTTTTGTGAAGTTAGAATGTATTTAAATTGTGTTTTTAGTTATTGACAATTACGAGCAATCTGTTGTTAGTTAAATTATCAGCTGTTTAACTATTGTGTTTCATAAGATAGATACATGAAACATACAGGAATTCATCGGTCAGAATACCTTTCTCAAGCAACATTAAATAAAAAAAATTTAAATAACATCAAATACATATTTGTACTGTTTCTTAAAGCTGCAATGAGATCAAAATTCTAAATAAAATCGTGTAAGAGGTATAGCCATTTAAGTCTTGTTATTTAAAAAAAATACTGTAACTAATATTTACTGTTAGATTATGCCTTGTATGTTTTCACTATGCCTTTTCTAATGTTTTTTTTTTATAACACATTATGTTATTTATTTATAGCTGTTTTTATTCAGTCATATTCATATTATAAACTATAAATACATCATCAACTATAAGCTGCAACTCCAGTCATTCTTGGGAGTACTGAAAACCAAATACAACAGCCACAATAGAGCCAGTCCAACTCCATTTGGTCACATTTCTTGGAACTAGATGCATTATGATTAAGGCTATCTATTCTTTCAAGTTATTTCCTTTTTTTTTGTGGTTTGTTAGCAATAAATGGTTAATATTATGTTGTTAGATTGGTTAACATACCGTGACTTCACATATCGCCGATGATTTTGATAATAATTGCTGAGTCCATAGTAGAAATAGACATCACCAAGGAAATCTTCAGTCAAATTGAAATTTATTCTGCATATACAAGGATCCATGTTGTTTGGCTTAATATATTCAGCACATGTAATGTTTTCATCTTCCTTCATGCAGTGTGTATAATCTATTACATATTCCTTAACCTAGACAAATAATTCATGAACTATATATCTATATATATAAGAGATTTCCACATATATTTTGACTCATCACAATATATCTGGAACCATAAAGCGTAGAGACTAAAAAAAAATTGGGTAGGAATATTCCTTCCGCCGAGGGCGGAGGGAATAAGAGGGCGGCTAAGAATGGATATTACTAAAATCAACGCATTAGTTATTACTAAATTCAACCCGTAAGTCTTTTTTTATTATGAACAGAACAATGTCTGTCGGGTCAGATATTATAATATATATGAATGTGTGACAATACTAGAAGATTTTTTTTTTTTATGGAATAGGAGGACAAACGAGCGTACGGGTCACCTGTTGTTAAGTGATCACCGCCGCCCACAATCTCTTGCAACACCAGAGGAATCACAGGAGCGTTGCCGGCATTTAAGGAAGGTGTACGCGCTTTTTTTGAAGGTACCCATGTCGTATCGTCCCTGAAACACCGCACAAGGAAGCTCATTCCACAGCTTTGTAGTACGTGGAAGAAAGCTCCTAGAAAACCGCACTGTGGAGGACCGCCACACATCCAGATGGTGAGGATGATATCCTAACTTGTGGCGTGTCGTGCGAAGGTGGAATTCGGCGGCAGGAATCAGGTTAAACAGCTCTTCGGAATACTCCCCGTGATAAATGCGGTAGAAGACACACAATGAAGCGACGTCTCTACGCAACGCCAAGTGATCCCAGCCGTTCACAGAGCACTGGGTCCCCAACAATTCGAGCTGCTCTGCGTTGCACGCGGTCAAATGGATCGAGCTGATACTGGGGTGCGCCAGACCAGAGATGACAGCAATACTCCATGTGTGGCCGGACCTCCGCTTTTTAGAGCGCTAGTATGTGGGCCGGCTTGAAGTATTGCCGTGCTCTATTAATGATGCCCAGTTTCTTTGAAGCCAATTTGGCTTTGCCTTCCAGATGACCACGAAATTGGCAACCGCTCGAGATTTCGAGACCCAGTTTTCCGATACTAGGCGCGGCTTTAAGAGAAGTGTTCTCGAAAAGCGGTGATACGACAAATGGGGTTTTTTTTGTGGTAAACGCGCAAACTTGAGTCTTCTGGGGGTTAAATTGAACAAGGTTCAATTTACCCCATTCCGCGACCTTCTCGAGAGAGGACTCGATAGAAGACACAAGTTTCTCCCGGCACTGGTTGACAATTTCCCGAGCATAGCCCGTGTATACGGCATCACCAGTGCTGTCATCTGCATAACAATGTATGTCGGAGGTATCCAACATATCATGGATATGCAGAAGAAACAGCGTGGGAGATAGCACTCAGCCTTGGGGCACTCCAGCATTCACGGGCTTCGGGTTCGAGCAATATCCGTCGACAACGACCTGTATGCTGCGCCCAGTGAGGAAGCTGGAGGTCCACTTGCACAAGCTCTCGGGAAGCCCAAATGATGGAAGTTTGGAGTGGAGCGCCTTGTGCCATACACGATCAAAGGCCTTCGCTATATCCAGGCTAACTGCCAGGCCTTCCCCCTTGCTTTCAATTGTCGCTGCCCATCTATGTGTTAGGAATACCAGAAGATCACCTGCCGACCGACCATGGCGAAACCCGTATTGTCGGTCGTTGATCAACTGGTGACCCTCTAGATATACCAAGAGCTGACGGCTAATTATGCTCTCCATGATTTTGGAGAGCAGGGAGGTAATAGCAATAGGCCTGTAGTTTGCCGGATCCGAACTGTCTCCTTTTTTTGGATCGGATGGACAAGGGCTGACTTCCATGAGTCAGGGACTACGCCTTTGGAATAAGAGTGCCGGAATAAACGCGTTAGCACCGGCGTCAACTCAGGGGCACACGTTCTAAGCACGATTGGAGAAATGCCATCCGGCCCGCTCGACTTCCTGACGTCCAACGAAAACAGAGCTCGCCTAACAGTTTTCTGTCTGAACTGTACTTCAGGCATAGAGCTCTGACACCGCGGGATGGTCGGCGGTGTTTTTCCGTTGTCGTCAAGAGTCGAGTTGGAGGCGAAAAGAGTGCACAAGAGATCGGCTTTCTCTTTTGCCGTATGGGCCAGGGTGTCATTCCTCATGTGCAACGGCGGCATGGACGGCTGGCTGAAGTTACCAAGACCAGCTTTCGACAACGACCAGAACTTGCGTGTTCCGGTCGGGTAACTGGAAAGCTGCTCGCCAATTTTGACGACGTGTTTTGACTTTGCACGGGCGATTTGCCGTTTAAAAAATCTGGAGGCACGGTTGTATTTCCTCTTAAGAACTGTGCAGTTCGGATCCTTTGTGCCCAGCGCCGCAACCCAAGTTCGAGACGCCTGTTTTTTGCAGTCAGGTGCTGCTTTAACAGACGCATCGAACCAGGGCTGTGATCTGCCACCGATGGGTACTACAGAGTTTGGTATAAAAATATCCATACCCTGTAGTATCACATCGGCTACTGCAACGGCGCAGGCACTAGGATCATCCGAAGGGAAACAAACCCTACACCAAGGGTAGGATGCAAAGGGTAGGATGCAAAAAAGGAACGCATCCTATCCCAATCTGCTGACTTGTAGTGCCAAACGCGGCGGGTCGCTGGTGGTCTGCGACGTTGGCGTCGGATAGGCACTACACTCCTGACCAGGCAATGGTCGACGTTCCGAGAGGGGCGTCGACAAAGACCTGGTAACCATCGGGATGTGTAGTCAGCAGAAGATCCAATAAGGACGGCATGTGGCTATCCACATCCGGGAGCCGCGTTGGCGACTCAACCAATTGGGACAGACCATACGCCAATGCAAAATTATGCACAGATCGGATCGAAGATCTGTATAGATGAGCCATATTAATGTACTGTAACAAGCTGATATCAGCACGTCTTTTGTCAAGTAAATAAAAAATATAATATAATATATATAATATAAAACGTTTATATATAATATATATATATATAAACGTTTATTGACACAGCAGTTGGATATGCAATAATATACATATAAAATTTCTACTACACCTCAAAGGATAGTTATAGAAGTATCTCTTTAAAAGAAAATGTGGTGTTGTTGGAACTATCAAAAATGTAGATTGGCAAGTGGCAACAAGTGTTGGTCGGTTATACCATTAGTTTATTATTTTCTAAATTCATATGTACTCTTATTTATATTTACAATAAAGAAAAACATCCTGAGGAATACAGAACCTAGACATAAAGTATCAAAAAGTTATTAACGAATAATGAACTGAGTGGAAGTAAACACGAGTATAATATATTTATAATATGAAACAAATACGGAATCGAAACATAATTCTTTCAGACAGATGTCAAAACATAAAACAATTGACAATTATATCGTTCATTTACAAAGAAGGTGCGTAGACTAAAGGCTTACTACCTTCTTAACATCCGGTCTCGATTTTGGCTAGGCTAAGCCTATAAGAGTGCTCAGCTCTTTTATCTGGGGCTTGAATAGCGGCTTGGTTAGAAAGTCGGCGAGCTGTTTCGCTGCATCTACTTTAAGGAACTTAAGGCCTACTATAGTCACACACTCACGTACAAAGAAACGTTGTATCTGAATGTGCTTCATATTCTGGTGCCTTTCACAAGGTGGGTCATGGGCTAAACATATCGCAGACTCACTGTCTAGATGAAGTTCTGCATAGACATCCGCAGTCACCATAAACTTCAGAATTCTCTTTAGCCATATGATCTCTTTGACCATTTCGCTGGCTGCCACTATCTCCGCCTCTGTGGAGGAAATCGCAACTGTAGTTTGCCGCTTGCTTTGACAGGCGATTGCTCCTTTTGAATATATACAGACCATTCCAGAAGTAGATTTCCCTGTGGTAAGATCTCCTCCATGGTCTGCATCACTATAGATTTTGATGCATAATCAAAATCTATACCATAATCAATGTTCCCTTTTGTGAAGCGAAAAATTCTCTTCACTCTCACCACATCTTCGGGATTAGGATTGTCTAATTTTCTTGAGACACAGCGTAAGCTATGTCTGGTCTTGTCCCAACAGCTAAATAAGAAAGTGCCCCAACTGTTTCTCTATAAGGGAATGGAGCTGCTTCTTTCTCTTTCTTTTGTAAAGTAGCGTCTTTGACTATCGGTGTCACAGTAGTTTACAGTTCTGCATGTTAAACCTCTCTAGGAGACGCTTCTTTTGATCTTTAATCCTATCTTTAAGATGTATTCGGTAATGCAATGGTTCCAACGTCGAGGAGCTTGCTTCAAACTATATAGACTCCTTTTGAGTTTGCATACCTTAGCTGATTTATCATTATAGCCTTCAGTAGGCTTCATGTAAAACTCTTCTTTTAATTTTACATATAGAAACACGGACGAAAGGTCGAATTGTGACAAAACTAGATTTTCTTGCGCAGCGACACTCAAAACTGCTCTTATTGTACTCGTCTTTGCTACAGGACTAAATGTCTCATAATAATCCAGTCCTTTCTTTTGTGAGTAACTTTTTATTACCAAACATGCTTTATATTTATCAACCGTGCCATCAGAATTGGTCTTGATCTTATAACCGATCGCTTTCCTATCTTTGGGTAAGTCTACCATATCCCATGTTTGATTTTCATTAAGAATAGTTGATTTCGCTTTCCATTGCTTTACGCCATTTGTCAGCTACAGCACTTTCAATTGCTTGCTTGTATGTGGTCGGTTCTATTATAGGCCGATCTGATTTTGACTGTGCATGACAAATATTACACACAAAATCTCTGTATCGATTTGGGGGTCTAAGATTGCCACGATTGCGTATAAGGTTCAGTGTTGATAACTGGTTTACTTCTGCAGGCATCTCATTACTAGGCAATATAGATCACCGTGCTTCTCTCTTTCCAATTAACCTCTTTACACCATTCACCTTAAATATGCATGTTGTTGGTGTTGACTCAAATGTGCTATTATACGAAATATCATGTGCCACAAGGACTGAGAAAAGATTTCGACTTATGGTGGGTACGTACCATACGTTCTTTAAGGTAATCTGATGTACTTGTTTTACCATCATGTGCTTCTGCTCTAATGGTACCAATCCCTACTGCATGAATTCTTTGTCCATTAGAGCCTCATACTGTGTGCTTACTCTTGAAATGGTTGAACTCCACAAAAAGATTGTCTCTATTTGTTACGTGATTTGTTGCTCCATTATCTACATAAAAATTTATCGTATCTTTTATTTCATTACCAGTTATGGACAAGATAATCAGGTTGACATTCTTATTGTCATTTTTTGACTTCTTTGGCCTTCCATTACTTATCCATTTCTCACATTTCCTTACAAAGTGACCGCGTTGACCACAATAATTGCACCTTTTCTTATCTTTTCGCGTCTCTTCCTTGCTTTCTTCTTTGCTGTTAGCTCTGAATTCCTTCCTTCCTGTTTTCACCCATAATGCGTCAGCATTGCTGCTGCATTCATCGTTTTCTTCTGCTTTCACAAGAACCTTCTCATGAGAACATAACTGGATAGTTAGGTTATCAACTGTGTGTTCCTTCTTCGTCATCAATAGCCAGCTAGATTTGAACATAATGTATTACGGCGGTAACGTATCAAGAATTTTGTAGATTAACAGAATATCTGGTAGATCCTTTTCCAGGTCCAGTGCTCTGTGTAGTTCATGCCATAAATTCTTGAGCGTCAAAGTATGACTTGCCATATCATGCGTAGTGTCTCTTTTGTATGAGAAGAAAGTTTGGCACAACTCATAGCTTCTATCTACTGCGCAACCTTCGAATATTCTGTGTAACTCATCCCACATATCTTTTGAGTAGTTGAAGCGCATCATTTTCTCTAGTACGTCATCTTGCAGATTTGACAGGACGGAAATTATGTTGTCGATCTTATCATATTCCTGTACTTCTTTTTCAAACCTCGTCTTGTCTTCTGGTGTAGCATTAGGCAGTAGTGTTGGCCTAGGTTTCTTTCCTTCCAACACATCGCTTGCCCCTGGTAGCCCCTTTAGTACCATGAAAACTCTAAACTTCCACGTATTGAATTTCTTGACATCTAAATCCCCAATTCGAACCTTGGAAACCTCTGCAATAGATTTATCCATCTTGACTGCAGGTCCAATTTTGTCAAATTATTAGAACTATGCCTGTCCACTATGGTTTTTTTTTCGGTTTCCGGTATTACAACAGTAAACATCGAACTCTTGTCACTCCGTAAACTTAATCATTTTAAAAATAAATAACAACTCTGAGTAGTACTTCAGTAGTTCTTATAACGTGTACATTAGTGTAGTGAAGAGATTCACTAAATTAGTTTTACATGTTTCCTCGAAATTACCAAAGTAAAAGAAGATTTGTAACACCAACAATGTGAGGTTATATGTTACAACATTCTAACACTAAAACGTAAACAAGTGTCAGTGCTTTAGTATTAACATTCAATAGTGAACAAAGTGAAGTGATTATAATAAAACTTTAACAAAAGTGAATTACTTGAAATAAACGAAAGTGTATATACAAAAATAGGGATTAACCTAAAAATCTACGTCGAATTCCGGCACCGACAAGTGACAGCTGACATTTCAAACTTCAAACCAACCAGACATATCAACTGTCTATCCTTGCCATTTCGGAGACGTGGCTCATGCCTGGGTCCCATTTTAGGATTTCAGGCTTTTCTTGCCTCCGGGATGACAGGAATGATGGTTGGGCAGGTTGTGCACTGCTGATTAATACATGTATGACATTCTCCCAAATTATTGTGCCTATACATAATCCAGATTTACATGTAGTAGCTGCCAGAGCTGCTAATATATCTTTTGTTTCTGTTTATTTCCCTCACCCCTCCTGAGAGATTTATGACCGGTATAGTGCGTTTTCGGGAAAAAATAACCGCAGTACATTTGGGAACAGAAAGAGTGAGGTTGTGGTCTAAGAGCCATTGATTCAGATAATATAAAGCAGAATTTAAGCAAGATGATGAATAGTTAAAAGAAGATGAGATGGAGTATAGTACTATATCATCAGCATATTGAAGAATTTTGCAGAATGGGCTAACAGTAAGGCCTAGGTCAGAAGTATATATATAATAAAGGATAGAACTTAACACCGAACCCTATGTATTTTCTGCCTGAGTAGAGGAAGGTGAACGTTGTCATATGCCGCTGAGACATCTAGAAAGACCCCAACAACATGCTCGCTTCTAGAAAATGCTAAACGAATTTCAGAAGTAAGGATGCTTAGGTTGTCCAGCGTACCCTTACCTTTCCTAAAGCCATATTGGTTATTAGAAAGGAGATTTTTATTTTCTATTATCCATTCTAAATTGTTTTTACCAAATTTTCCATAATTTTGGCCAGAACGACAAAGCAATGGGACGATAGGAGGAAGCAACCAATGGGTCCTTGCCAGGTTTAAGGATGGGTATAATAATTTGTGTTCTCCAAGAATTCGGGATTACACAGGAGGAGCAGTACGAATTGAGAATATTAAGAAGTACTTTTTTGCTAGTGGTAGAGGATTTACAAATGAAGGAATAAGGTATACCATCCGCGCCAGGAGAGGAATCACGAAGGTGATCAAGAACAGATGTTAGTTCGGAGAAGGAAAAAGGATCGTTCATTTTGTCTGAGTCGGAAAGGGTAGAAATCGGATCGGGGGTAAAAAGGCAATCAGATTCAGGGACGTAGGGAGGAGCTAGATGGCAAAAGAAGTCATTAATAAAAGAGTTTGGGTCATTGTTTGAAATGTCCGGCATGTCAAAACCTCTACGATACGTTTTTATATTTTTCTAAACGAGGGAAAGGGGGGAACGAGGAGATAAGGATTCACAGAATTGACGCCACCCAAGGGATTACTTTTTGGAAAGAAGTCTTGATGTGCGAGCAGAAATCTGTTTAAAGGAAAAAAAATCTACCATGCTACAAGATGTGGAGAATATTTTCTAAGCTTCTTTTCGCGAGCGGACCATGGCGGAGCATTCAGCATCCCACCAAGGAGGGGAAGAAGTTAATTTTCGGTCAGAATTTTTTAGCAGCTTGTAAAATTGACGATATGAACTTCTCATACATCTGGAGACAATTAGATGTTGTTATCTCTGTAAAAGAGTCACTTTCTGAGTCCATAAGCAATGAAAATTGATGCCAATTGGCATTGGCGACTCGGTATTTGAGAGGTTGGGAGGGAGAAAAGGGGGGAGATGGATGGGAATAAGAAATAATAATGGGAAAATGGTCACTACCCAATGAACTTGGTAGCACTAGCCAAGATAAGAGGGAGACTAGAGATGGAGATGCAAGAGAAAGGTCTGGCACACTGATATTTTGTGCTGGGGAAACTCTACGAGTGGCAGATCCATCATTGAGGATACATAAATTTATGTCATCAAAAAGATCTAAGAGGAACGAGGAAGATGGGTCAATAAAATGAGAACCCCAGATGGTGTGTCGGCAATTAAAATCACCTAATACCACCATGGGGCTAGGTATTGAGGAGAGCATAGTATTTAGTTCGAGAATGATGTTAGAACTATTCATCATCTTGCTTAAATTCTGCTTTATATTATCTGAATCAAAGGCTCTTAGATCACAACCTCACTCTTTCTGTTCCCAAATGTACTGCGTTTATTTTTTCCCGAAAACGCACTATACCGTTCATAAATCTCTCAGTAGGTGATGAATCAATCCCGTTTAAGGATAATGTTAAATTCCTAGGTCTTTTTCTTGACTCTAAGCTCTCCGGTATTCACCACGGTACATTGTTACGAAATGTGAGAGGGGTGTAAACGTTATGAGGGCCCTTTCGGGGGTACGCTGGGGTGCCCACCCATTTTGTCAAAAACTTTTATACAATGATATCGTTCGTAGTCATTTTGATTACGGTAGCTTTCTACTTGAGCCGTGTAGCAAAATAGCCCTGTCCAAATTAGAGAAAATCCAGTCCAAATGCTTACGAATCATAACTGGTGCTATGAAATTTTCTCCCGTCAACGCTCTCCAAGAGGAGTGTGTAGACCCACCTCTTCACCTTCGCCGTCAGTACCTAGCCGATAGATTCCTAACTAACGTAATCCAATTTAGCGCACACCCCCTTCTTGATATTCTGCACTCTTTATCTCTAACTATTCAAACTTCTTTATATTGGTCTCAAAGATCCGCCTCCGTTAATTAATTCTTATACTAAATTTAAAGGCTTTCCAGTTCCCATTTACCAATCAGCCTTATGCCCAGTCTTTGAAGTAGAATATCAGTCTCTCATTTTCCAAACTAGAATTTTCTTTGACTTTGGAATTACTAAACACTGCCCTGAAGCCAATAGAAAATTTAATTCTATTCTATCTTCTGATTGGTCTGATTGGGTGACGTTGTACACGGACCCATCCAAATTATCCAACAATAGCTGGGTCGGGTCTGCAGTTTGGATCCCTTAGTTCCGAATAATTTTAAATTACAAAAGTCCCCCGCAGAATTCTATCTTTACTGGCGAATCAATTGCCCTGTCAGAGGCGGTGTCATATGTTGAATCACGTAAGATCAACAAGGCTTTAATCTTGTCTGACTCATTAAGCTGCCTATTGGACCTAACAAAAAATCCTTTCAAAGCTTCAAACAACTTCATAATTAATTTAAGAACAAAGGCATCCCTGTACAGATGTCACATAATGGGAATAGAAGTTGCATTAGCTTGGATACCTAGTCATCTATTGATAACTGGCAATGAAATTGCAGACTCGTGCGCTAAAGACGCGATTCAGTCTGGAACATTAAAATTTAATTACTGTTTTCCTCGAGATCTACGCGCTATGTCTAAACACTTTCTGGTTGATTCATGGAATGCGTTATGGCAAATCACAAAACAAACTTAAGGTAAATTCTATGGTTCTATCCAACCCTCTATCCCCTGCAAGCACTGGTTCTTTCCTCAAAAAAAAAAACAAAATAAACTTTTCACTTCTGTCATCATACGACTTCGCTTGGGATTTGTCTGTTCCCCAGTATTTTTGGCCAAGATCCGGGTAAGGGACCATTCTATATGTGAATGTGGCCTTGAGGAAGGTACTCTTGAACATATTTTTTTTCTATTGCCCTAAATTGTCAATTCCTTTATATGACCTTCTACCGAAGGATATCCCTCACCCCATCAACTCCCTTTTCTTCTTACTTTATGCCATTCCCCTTTCATAAAGATTCTTTACAAATTTATCTCCCGCAATAATATTAAATTGTAATTTCACTTTTTACGCTTCTAATAGGCACATATTCCCACTTACATTTACACATTTCTCCCTTAAACTTAGATTAGATACTAACAAGATAGTTAATATGGTTGTGTTATGGGTGTTTATTACTAACCGTACAAACTCTTGTTGCCTATTCTTCAGTTCACAAAAAAACCACAGTTATATCAACCGATCATTTCCTTTTAAATCAGCTCTTTATATACTTCAATCAGCTAAATTAAAATAAAAAATCTCTCCACCTTGACGGCCGAATCGTCGACATTCAGTCGACGGAGCCAGTTATAAAAAAAAAAAAAAAAACAAGCTGTCAAATTCGGGTTACCAGCTCAGAAAAAAAAACATCCGAAAAGGTAGAAGTTTAGAAACAAACCTACCATGGAACAACAAATGACAGATTTATGGAACAAAATGTTAGAGCAATTACAAAAACAGACAGATTCAATAAACTTAACAGTACACAATACAATACGCTCTACAATAGACCAGAACCATTTTATTTATGAAATCATTTACGGAAGGCCGTGTCCCTGCCATTTGGAAAATGGCACTGGTCACTCCGATACCAAAAGGAGATATTAGCCAATTTATTGACAAGTATCGGCCTATATCAAAATTATGCCAATTTGGAAAAATACTAGAAAAAATTGTTACAGACCAACTATCATGGGCTGTAAGGCGTCATATAACTCCACATCAACATGGTTTCTATAAAGGTCGAAGTGTTGACACAAATTTAATTAGTTTTAGTGAACTCATTCTCGATGCTTTGGATGATAACGCACAGGTAGACGCTGTGTACACTGATTTTGCTAAAGCTTTTGACAAAATATGCCATAAGACCTTATTACATAAGCTTTATCGACTTGGTATACACGGCGATCTTTTTCGTTGGATACAATCCTACATAGAGAATCGTTATCAAGCTTTTGTCTTAGGTGGTTATACGTTGCGTTACAAATCTATTCCTTCTGGAGTTCCACAAGGGTCCCATTTGGGACCATTACTATTTATATTATATATTAACGATATTAGTGACTATATAAAAAATTCTAACTTACTTTTATATGCTGACGATACAAAAATCTTTAGAGTTATCAGAAATTTAGAAGACTGTAATTCTCTTCAAGTAGATTTGAGTAGCTTTGAATCTTTTTGTTATAGCAACCATCTTTTTTTGAACTCCGATAAGTGTTTTGTCATCACTTTTAGTAGAAAGCGATTACCAGTTATATTCAATTACAAATTGTGTAGTAAAAAATTGACTAGAGTTACTCAAATTCGTGATTTAGGAGTTATCATGGATTCAAAGCTAAGTTTTTTGCCTCACATAGATAAAATGTTAAGCAAAGCATATAAACAGTTAGGTTTTATTTTACGAGTTGGAAAGCCATTTAAAAGGCCTTCCACGTATAAAATCTTATATAATAGTTTCGTTCGGAGTCACGTCGAGTATGCCTGTAGTGTTTGGAATCCTTTCCATACTATCCATACCAACCGAATCGAAAGACTCCAAAAAAAATTTGTAAAGTCACTCGATTATAATAGTAATTCTAGGTACTCCAGCTACGCTGAATCATGTTATATTCACAATGTTGTCAAATTAAGTGATCGCCGAAACTCTTTTGATGCAATGCTACTTTATAAAATCGTAAATAACCACATTGATGCTCCTTTATTACTACAGGCCTTTAGTTTTCAAGTCCCCAAAAGAAATATACGTACTTGTCGAAGTAAACCCTTGTTCGTAGTTAAAAAAAGTAGGACATGCTATGCTGGAAATAGTTATATAAGGCGGACCTGTCGACTTCTTAATGGAAAACTTGCTGACTTAGATATTTTTAAAGAAACCTTGTCCAGTTTTAAAAAGAATATACTAACTGTGCTAAGAAAAAGTGAGATTTGAACGATTATAACTGTTTAACCACAACATTTTTTTTTTTATAATTTAGTAAATAAGTAAGTAAGTAATTTAGTAAATCTTAGTTTATTATTAACATTTTTTTTTTACTAGTGCCTCTTTTTATTTTTATTTTGTATAACTTATTTTTCTCTGCTGTACTTTAGTCTTAATTGTCATAAAATATTAATTTTAAGGAAACTGTAGGTCTAATTCAGTACTAACATTTCTTTGTAAACCTGAATATGTATGTGACTGTTTGTTTCTAAATATATAAATAAATAAATAAAAAAAAAGTTAGAGCCTATAACACGCGAAATGGAGAAGGTGAAAATTAGAATCTGAACATTAGAAGCAGACTGTAGGAAAAACAATATTATAATAAACGGCATAGAAGAAAGTGAAAATAATAGTGGCGAAATAATGGAGTTGGTATTAAAAACCCCTAACAACATAAATAAGAATATAAACTCTGCGGAATGGGATAAATATGAAATCAGCAATATAGAAAGGTTGGGAAAGGAAATCCAAAATGAGAAAAAACACCGACCAGTCAAAGTAACCCTAACGTTAGGATGGCGGAAGCTAGAACTTCTTAAAAACAAGAAAGCAATTCCGAAAACTATCAAAATAACTGAAGATTTTACCAAAGAAGTCATCGAAGAAAGAAAACTTCTTTTCCCCAAAATGTTAGAAGCGAGAGAAGCAGGAAAATTTGCTATTATAAAATATAACAAACTTATCGTTAAAAACAATGTGGATAACAGGCAAGAAAAAAGGAAAAACATCTTCACCACTGAGAACGCCACCAAACAACAACCTCAATATAAACAAAAACATAACTCTGATCTCACAGACCGCCAAACAACTTAAAGCTAACAGATTCAACGGAATACCTTCAACAAGCACAACAAGGAGTAGTTCTCCAAAAATCTAACAACCACAAGAAACCGGAAAAATAAGAATAAAACAACAACTTCAGAATTAAAAACAACAAAAATAAATACACATTTTGACAAGACAATAAGTAACTCAAACCTTAGTAAAAACAAACAACTACTTTTTCAACTCCCCAACCCGGCTGGTCCCCGTGGGGAGGTAGACCAAAACTCTCTAAGATCAAGGAAATTATATACAGCATTTTTAAATACCCGCACGCTCAGAACCAATGAATCTTTGCTCGAACTAGAAGCTGCCCTGGACAGCATAAATCGGGACATTTTGGAACTATCAGAAGTTAGAAGAATGGGTGAAGAGATTATTGATTATGGAAAATACTTACTGTTCCACAAAGGAGAAACGCAAGGACTACACGGAGTTGGCTTCATGGTAAAGGATCAATATCGAAACAACATAATAGAATTCATTGGTTTCTCAGAATGAATCGCTGTATTGAACATACAAAGTTCCATGGTCAATAGTCCAAATATATGCTCCCACTGACCTAGCAAAGCAAGAAATAAAAAATAAATTCTATGAGGACTTAACAACATGCCTTAATAAAACATATAAAAATTTAATAATAATGGGAGATTTCAATGGCCAGATTGGTACAAGATTTAGAGGCGAAGAAAATAGTCTGGGCATTTACTGCAACGGAAAGAGAAATGATAATGGGGAAAGGCTTGAAAAGAGTGAACTTTGCACTCCAAAATAACCTAAAAATAATGAATACTTACTATAAGAAAAAAAATAATAGAAAATGGACATGGATTTCACCCTGTGGGAAAGTAAAGAACGAAATAGACTTTATATTAACCAAAGACCAGAAAACCTTTCAAGATGTTGAAACAATCAACCACATAAATTTCAATACCAATCATAGAATGGTACATGGAGCACTTGCTAATATTGGGACAAAGAAAAGTAGACCAACTATAACACATACTAACTTCCTGAAACAAGAGATACCAGCAGAAATAATTGAGTTAACAAAATAAAATCTACAAAAACTAATTAATAAGAAATCTGTACAGGAGAAATATGAAGCCTTACAAGATGAGCTTATCAGTCTGGGCAATAAACTTAGAGCAAATACACAGAAAAAAGACAAAATTGGAGAACAAGTAAGGAAACTTATGACAAACAGAAAAAAACTACTGGAAGATAGGAAAACATATAAGAAAGAAATTGCGTCCATCAGCAAAGAAATAAACAAAAACATAAGAAAACACAGAAACATGATAAGAACTGACAGAATCAGATTTCATATAGAAAAAACAGGTGGAGTGAAGAAAGCCCTTCGAGAAATATGAGACTCATTAACCTGGATTCCAAAACTAAAAAATAACAACAATAAAGTTATAACAAAAAGAAAAAATATAATTAATATTGCATCAGAGTTTTATCAACAGCTCTATAAAGATGACAATCCAATAAAATTCACCAAAGATGATGGAAACAAAACAGTACAAAATGTTCCGCCCATAATGAAACAAGAGATAGTTAAAGCTGTGTTATCCCAAAAAAATGAGAAGGCTCCAGGCCAGGATAGAATCACGAACGAATTATTAAAATCATCTCTAGAGGCCACATTAGACTCTGTAGTGGATATTTTGAATAATATATTAATATCTGAGGAGATACCAAAGCAATGGAAAACAACTACAATTACCCTACTACATAAAAAAGGAGACAAGGAGCAGATGAACAACTACAGACCTATAAGCCTTATGCCTAACTTATATAAAATATTTTCAAAAATTATCTTAGCACGCATGACCAGTATGCTTGAAGAAAACCAGCCTATTGAGCAAGTGGGATTCCAAAGAAACTATTCAACCGTGGACCATATACATACACTAAAGCAGATTATTGAGAAGTATAATGAATTTAGAAAGATATATATGTAGCATTTATTGACTTTAATAAAGTGTTTGATTCCTTAAAACACCACAGCACCTGCACAAGCACTAAAAACCCAAGGTATAGAACAAAAATATATTAATATAATACAGCAAAAATACAAAAACAGCAAGGCAAGAATAAAATTGGAATCCATTGGTGAAGAATTTGAGATACAGAAAGGAGTTAGGCAGGGGGACCCTTTGTCACCAAAGCTATTTACAGCAGTATTAGAGCAGATCTTCAGAAATCTTAACTGGGAAAGAAAAGGTCTTATCATAAATGGAGAATATCTACATCATTTAAGATTTGCAGACAACATAGTACTATAGAGTGAGAATCCCACAGAGATACATGAAATGATTAATCAATTAGATGAGGAAACCACAAAAGTTGGGTTGACAATGAATACATATAAAACAAAAGTCATGACAAATGGACCAAAGACAAAAATTGAATTAAGAGGTACAAGCGTAGAGTATGTGGATGAATATGAATATCTAGGCCAGACAATATCCCCATCGGACCAAATGGATAAAGAGATCAATAAAAGGATTGGTAACTCTTGGAAATGCTACTGGTCATTGAAGGAGATCATGAAAAGTAAGAAGATTCCAGCATTAGAAAAAGGCAAGATTTTAAACACCTGCATAACACCATGTATGTCCTTGGATGCCAAACCTGGGCCCTTACAAGCAAAAATATGAGAAAACTGGAAGTATGCCAAAACACCATGCGGAGCAGCCTATTGGACATAAAATTAAAGGACAGAGAAAGACTAATGGACATAAGAGAAAATACAAAGGTGATCCCCATAACAAAAACTGTGAAAAAACTTAAGTGGAAATGGATGGGTCATATGATCAGAGGCCCAAACAAGTGGTCACAGAAACTCACCCATTGGTACCCGAGAGATGCTAAAAGAAAGAGAGGCCGACAGATATGAAGGTGGGAAGATGACATAAAGAAGGTTGCTGGACCAGTTTGGAGTAGAGAAGCACGGGAGAGAGAGCACTGGAAGGTCCTAGAGGAGGCCTATGTCAGTGGTCAATCTAGACACATGGTTAAAAAATAGAGGAAATAAATAAAAAAATACATGTTACTACATAAGTAATGTCTAGAAATAAAGGCTATCTTTATCTTAATCTATAACATGAGTATTATATATTTATAATATGAAACAAATATGGAATCGAAACATAATTCTTTCAGACAGATGTCAACACATAAAACATTTGACATTTGTTTACCAAGGAGGTGCGTAGGCTAAAGGCTTACTACCTTCTTAACAAAAGTAGCCTGTTAATAATACCTACCTCCCCATGTTTTAAAGATAATACATGATTTTTTTTTTTTCAAAAAATAATCGGATTCCAAAAAGTCATAAATATTTTAAATTCCTCTTGTATTACAAGCAGGGGTAATCTGCTAACTTCCCATAATAACATAAGAAATTGTAAGCTTAGATTGCAAGTAATTAAAATTTGTCTTTTAAATGATTTGATAACTTACCTCATCAGAAAAATATAGCAATCCAATTCCAACGGGTATAAAGGCAATTCCAATTACAAAAAATGTAGGAAGAACTGTGCCTGCTGTAAGAATAGGTTGCCAAGCAGGAAGGCGCTGCTGTTTAAAAGCAGATTCTGAAATTAGTACATTAACATTTAAAGGTCAGGTAACAAAAGGATAGTTAGTTATTACTAAAAAGATATAGTTAAAATTATTATAAAAGGCTATGATCTAGTTTCAATTTCTTACCAGCAGGTCGTCGAGACTTCACATTTTGGTCAGAAGTATCACTTGAAGTCGCCATTATATTATTATTTTGTAATCAGGGTGAGGCAATTAGTAATGCAAACATTTAAACATGTAATTAAAATCAATATTGTAAAAACGAATTACCAATATTGATTCCAAAGAATATACATAAATGTAATATAAATTAAAAGCACAAAAACCACACACATATACCGAAAATCAGAAACCTGAATTCTGTTGTCAGGAATCAGAATTTTGTCCATTTTATAGTTTTTCATTTTTGACAGCTCGACGACTGACAAGTTATAGTGATGCCAAAGGACGTTAATAATCGATGTCGCTTATTTAAAAAAAAAAAAAAAATATAATATTTATTTTCATATTTATTAAGTCGCGCGGTAAATGGGCAATTTTCAACAATTAGAGAGCGCGTAAAACAAAAGGTTAGTAACGGTTTAGAGTGCCCGGAATGCCTCAGGTGAAATAACATATTACACCTTATCTACATATTACCAATTTATTTCTACTGACTATTTGTAATGATCGGCAAAGGTTTTATTTTCAGTATGTAAAACTTAAATAATATACATGCTGTTAGACGATAAAAGACATACACAGACAGAATTACTTAAATTATCGAATAATATAAGTACTTCATGGGCGTGACTGTCAAAAAAACTCAATAAAATGGACACAGTATAACTTTGTAACAGGGATGTTGCGAACATTCGCATCTGCATCCGCAAATGCGGAACATCCGCATTGTTTTGGACATCTGCATCTGCTTCCGCATCCGCATTAATCAATGCGAATGTTCATGCGGATGCGAATATTATACAAGTAGCGACAAGAAAGAAATTGGGCGGGGCCGGTGATTGACGCGTGCCGGTCGCACGTGACAATAACCAATGGGAGCGAAGAAATTAGTGACAAGATTCGACACGTTTGTTTGTTTTCGCTAGTGCATCATTTGTTTGTTCCTTTCCTTGCAAGTGGAAGTGAATAAATACGTGTTTGTTTGCGTTGTGAAGTGAAAGTGAACTACTTATCGTATCATAAAGATAAATAGGTATTTTTAATGTTATTGTGATACAGTGTGTAAATAAGAAGAGTTTACAAGAAAACTTTATATTATTTAAGACTAATATCCATAAGATCACAGGGTAACTTCTATTATATTACGCCGGTAATACGTTTTATTGTAGGAAAAAATATCGTTTTATGACGAAATTCGTTATTTTTCCAGTGTGATTCCCGTTATTGATAGTTTATCTATCTAACTATTTAGTCAACAATGTCACCACCGACCAAAAGTAATGTATGGGATTATTTTGAACCAAATAAAGAAGACCAGGATAAAGCTGATTGTAAAATATGCAAAAAAAGCTACTCTCGCAAGGGCCGCACCACGTCGTCTTTAAAAAACCATCTTAAGTCGATGCACTCAGAAGAATTTTCTACATTTGAGAACATTAGTAAAGAAAAAAAATTACAACAGATGAAATCTGACGCAAGTAAGTTTCATAATTAATAGTTTTAATTAATTAATATTTACTTGAGGCATTGTTTGGTTAGTTTAATAAAAGAATAGTTTTAGTTGTGGTTTATTGGCTAAGTTTCCACTCAATATTATAGTTATTTGCTGTCATATAAAACGTCAGTTGTAAAAAGACTAATATATGTAATTCATTTATCTACTTTTTTATTGTTTCAAAATAAAACAACCTGTACATAAATGTATATTTTTAATATGATATTAAAATATGAATAGTGAATTACTTAACTCAAAAACTATTCGGCTGATTGCAAAAATTTTATCACTATCAAAAAGTGTACCTTTTCTTTTTAGTGTAGTTTAGCTTCACGCTATATTTAATGTTAATGCCAGAAAACATTAGGGATCCTTCCTTCTTATAAATATTTATAAGGAATAAACTCCTTTTATTTTTATTTTTTGCAATATAAGTTGGACATTTGATAGAAAGGTTTTCTGGTGTTTTAAAATGTCCTCACTTTTTAATTACTTTTAAGTAAATAGTTTTTTACAACGAAAATTTTTATTTATTTGTGTATTTTTCAGATAAAGTTACCACTCCTCTGCAAGAATCAAAGAAACAACTTTCATTAGAGGAAATGGTTCTAAAAGAAAAGAAGTGGGACGTCAATAACTTGAATTCTAAAAAAATTGATAAACTCATTGGAGAAATGATTGCACTTCAAAATTTGCCGTTTAATTTTGTTGAAGGGCTAGGTTTTCGTAGACTGATGCAAGAATTAGCACCAAGATATAACTTTAGGGGACGCAATTTTTTTACAGATTTTGTATGCAAGGAATTATATAGCAAAGTGGCTCAAAAAGTTAAAGGATTAATCGAAAATTTTGATAACATGTCGTTTACGTCTGACATTTGGTCGGATCCTAGCTCAAACGCTTCTTTGCTTAGCCTGACTTGCCATGGAATTGCAGAAAACTTTGATAGATCATCGATAATATTGAAATGTGAGACATTTGACGGCCGTCACACTGGTGACATAGTTGCTGAAAAATTCAGTAACATGCTTTCTGAATGGAACATTAAAAAACAACAACTGCATTGCCTAATCAGAGATGAAGGGTCTAATATGAAACGAGCCGCGCGATTAGCAGCATTAAATGATATAGACTGTACTGTTCACAAGATACAACTGGCTATCCGTAGTTGTTTAGGTTCTCAAGAAAACATAAAAATACTAAAACAAAAATGTAAGAGAATTACGACCCATTTCAATCACTCTACCATTGCCCAGAAACAACTGCAATCAATTCAGGACAGACTGAATCAACCGCACCTGAAAGTGTTTCAAGATTGTGTAACACGATGGAACAGTACATTCTACATGTTCGAGCGTTTTTCAAAGATAAAGGATGCTCTGAGCCTTTACATGAATGATAATGAAATTGACCCTATTCTACCAGAAGAATGGAAAATGATTGAAAGTTTCATTCAATTACTGGGACCTTTTGAGGAAGCAACACGGGAACTGAGCAGCTCTTCTGCTCTTATTTCATCTGTGATACCGATAATACAAATGCTTGAAAAAAAAGTTGATGACTATTTATATTTAACAAGATCGCAAGAGTTTGATCCGATTCGTCAGGCTGTAACGACTTTGAAAAACGAACTTTCTACAAAGTTTTCTAGCTTGGGAGAAAACAATTTATATACCATCGCTACCTACTTAGATCCTCGCTATAAGCACAAATTTTTCACACCGGTGACTGAAGAAAAGATTAAAGATGACATTTTAAAAATGATAAATATTGAGAATGACAATTTTGAATCAGTTAATACCAATGCCAAAAGGGCTAAAATAACTGATTGCATGGAAAATGAAACAGAACAACTAGGACCAGGGACTTCAGGTTTCAACAAAAAGCCATGCTTAAAAAACGACCTGGCTATGATGTTAGATTCGTCGAGTGAAGACGAAAGTCAAGATGAGCCAGAAAATAGTAGCGTTGAAGCTGTATTAAAAAAAGAGTTACTTGCTTACCGTACTAAAAAAAGAATAAATGTGAGTGAAAATCCTTTAAACTGGTGGAGTGTACATCGAGGGGAATTCAAGGTATTATCGCCGATAGTACGAAGATTTTTATCTGCTCCACCGGGCAGTGTTCCTAGCGAACAACTATTTAGTAGCGCGGGATTAATTTACGAACCTCTGCGTAACAGACTAGAACCAGAAAAGGCGGCAATACTACTCTTCATCAAGTATAATGCTCCTATTTTTAAATTCAACTACTGATATAAAAAACAGAAGGTGTTCAGTTACATTATACATGACTTATATTTTTAACATAAAAATAAGTACTTAATTATGTTTGATTACAATAAAAATGTTAATAATTACGTTGTCATTGTTTTAATTCTTCATGGATAGACTTTATTTACATAATATCTTATACATCCGCATCCGCATCTGCATCCGCGGATGTGAGCCTGCTAAACTCCGCATCCGCATCCGTATCCGCGGATGTGAAAATATCGGCATCTGCAACATCCCTGCTTTGTAATTTGAGACTGTCATATTGAGATAAAAAATTCAGGTAGTAGTGTAAAAACAGTAGGCGTGTAACGATCTCGTAGGAACAGACCTCGGAGCATTAATTTAATAATTACTCTGAGGTACAGACTGTTCCCCCTTTTGGAGTCCCCCTGTTATCATGTTGGCACTATTTCTTGTCAACTTTTGGTGTCACTTGTCAAATTACTAGTGTTCTCCCTGAGGTGTTTTGTGTAAGAGGCTATTTGAGCTAATGGCACTATTGGAATTGAAATTAAAAATTTATTTAATGTACTTAATTCTCAAGTTTAGTGCGGAACTAAATTATTAATTCATTAGTGCCACAGCCCACAACACTTCTTAAATTTCATTTATATTTATCGTCATTATTGGAATTGAAGTGGAGGGTATCAAGTTATTATTAGATGTGTGAAAGCGAAAATTGCATTGCACCAAAACTGTACGCGATCAATCGTTTCTGTAGTTAGTTATTGAAAAAGAAATATATTGAAATGTCGAACGAAAATACAAAAAATGTAAGTGTTTGTATTTATTCGTCATTTATCAGTGTAATGTAACTTACTTTATCTTGTTTACAGTGTACAAACAATTTTGTATTACTAACTTTATGAGTCATCTAAACTGTATGCAGCCGCATAACATTCTTGACACCGCATACTATTTTAATAATACGTGTAACGTGCCACAAGTTTATTAGTACAAGATTCTTAGTTTCTATCAGTTACATTAATTTATAAGATTTTATTATAAGGCAATCAATTAAGAAATAATTGCATAAAACCAATAAAAAATTCTCTTTGTAGTGATAGAGTTCAATTTATTTATCATTAATTATATATACATGTACATGTAGTAGTAAATATTGTATAGCTATGTTGTAGATAACAGCTACAAAGGGTGCTATTACTGACTATGTTTTTATTAATGTAAGGAGTAAGTGTTATAGGTCAAACAGTATAATTATTTGAACATTCAAAGGATGTCATTATTCTGACAATGGCACATTGTGTTGGTGGAAGGAATTTTTAAAGGATTATCACTCACATTTTTATGGAACAGAACACAAGCCTTAAGTGATTACCACTACCCCTACATGTGTTGGTACCCACATTAAGTACATATTGATAAGCTGAGAGGAAGAGTTTGGTTTTCTATGACAAAATTCTTAGCACACAGTGTGGAGTGGTGTTTGTTAAGGAGCTGCAAACTAAATCAACCAGTCCCAGTCGCAAACTATTTCCCATAAGCCTACTTAATATCACTTTTGTTATGGTGTAGGAGGACTAATGAGCAGAGCACTGTTCACCTGATCAACTATGCCAAAATACAGTGGGCATGATTGTGCCCATTTTATAGTGATACAGTCACCCATCACCATCAATGGCATGATAGAATATACAGGCTTTAGTCTATGCTGATATGAATTAAAATCCATATATCTTCCAATCCAGTAGGTCATATAGCTTGGAATATAGGTTAGTCTATCTGTCTAATAACTGTGAAATTGAACCCTCTACAAGCTAAGCTATAATTATATTAAAAAGTAGTTGCTATTTAGTAAATATTTTAGTTGTTATTTTTTTAATAAAGGTTAATTTTGTGGTTTACAATATCAATTCAATTTAGCTATGCACAGGAAAATGGTTTAATTTATATAAGGAAAATGCCTGATTGTTCTGGATAGTGGTAGGAAAGTGTATATTAACATGTGGCAAGTTATTTAATGTTCTCATGTCATATGAACCTAGAATTTGAAACACTTGCATCTCAATAGATGTTGAGATGATTTGGGTCCCAATGGACCCAAATGGGTTTCATGATAATACTGCATGCTATTAGTAAGATACATTTTATGTAAAATCATGAAAATCAGATATGTTTCATCATAATTTTATTATGACTGCTTTTAATTGTAACTGCTTGAAACCATGATGTTAAATATGTTATGAAAAAGTTACAACAATCACAGATATACAGTGTGAATTTTTTCTATTGAATGTGGTTCGCCAAATTCCAAACCTTAAATGATTCATTGCTTTTTAGAAAATTCAATTATGCAATTTAGTTTTTATCAAAACCGGGACCACTGCTATTCCCTTGAACAATTCAAGCTGTATATTTCTATATTACAGCCACCATAATATAGATAACAAGAAAAATTCATTTCCATATATTAATTAAATTTGTCTTATTTTACACAGTTCTCAAGCCTTGAGACCCCAGGCTATGTTGGGTTTGCCAATCTTCCCAATCAAGTTCACCGGAAGTCTGTAAAGAAAGGTTTCGAGTTTACCCTGATGGTTGTCGGTGAGAGTGGTCTAGGCAAGTCCACTCTGGTCAACTCTCTGTTCCTTACCGATCTCTATCCCGAAAGAGTCATTCCGGATGCCACAGGTAAGCAATGTTTGACACGGGGAGCCTCTCAAAATTAAGTCAAAAATTTTATCATTTCACGAATTTTAACACTTACAAAGTATATCTATTAATTTATTTATTTCACAATATTAAAGGTGATGTGTCACTTTTCACGAAATTTCAAAAGCTTGATATCATTTGCATGTTCGCATATTGTTCTAATGAATAATATCTGTAGAAGATTGTTAAAGATCAGCGGTTTTGTAAAATAACTATATGCGTAACGCCAAAGTCTGTAAGGGAACGAGGGCATTTGCTTCCGAAGCGGTTGCAGTGTCTCAATTGACGGGAAAAATTTTTCTGAATGAATTATTATGTGTCGGTGGTTGTGGTTAACACTGTGGACACACCCTGAATTGATACCAAGAGTGGAACAAGCAAAATTGCTTGGTGAGCCGGTACAGGCGCAAAAGGCATCGAAATATCCTTTTTGCTAGTAAAATGACTAATTGTATGCTCAGAGCTCTAAATAAACCCCGCAACCTCCATCAGTCATGGTTTGGTGAGGGATGTCTGACAAAGGATAACTTCTAGCTTAAATTATATGAAAGAAAACTGTAAACCTTTTACCTAAAGTGTATCAAGGGACCTTCCAAGATTGTGTTGTAAAAGCCCTCAGTAAAACAAAACAAGTGTTAAAATATGTACTGCAGTGGATCTTCCAACAAATCTATCGCTCCTATTTCCGGACTTTAAAGAGTTAAAGGCTATCTGCTTCTACAAATAATGGACAATTCTGACATTTCAATCAAAGCAAAATTTTGGGTTAAATCAAGAACTGTGAGCGTATCACTTAAGGTGAAAGTCATGCTCGTCTCTTTACTTTTCTCATTAAAAAAATTGTCAGATAGCCAAGTTTAATCAAATGTTTGTAAAATAAGGTAACGAAAATAATTCATCAAATGATAATCTGATCCAGTGATTAATGGGTAAACAGACTATAAAAGTCTTCAAGGTAGAAAGCTATAATTATACTAGGCTGGCCACACTGAAGCACATAAGAAGATTTGGCTGTACATACATGATAGACAAAACGTGTAAATATACAAAAGTGAAAAAGTCTTTGAGTTAATTTCTCACGGCCTTACAAATAAAATTCACATAAAGTTATAACTAAGCATAAACCAAGGATATGTAAAATGTTTACAAATATATATTTTGCTTACGAATGGTTTGTTCGGACGTATAACGTTTCCCTAGTTTATTTGCAAGGCAGCTTGTCATTCGGAAAACTTCAGAATTATCATTATATTTGCAGTGTTGTCAAGGATATTGTAAACATTTTGCATTTTCTCTGTTTATCATCAGTTATAACTTTATACCAAGTTTATCTGTAAAGCCGTCAGAGCTTAGACTGTCCTAGGATTGCGTACGCCAGTGTTGCTGCCTTTGATGTGAATTGCAGGAATTTGTTATTTCTATGAACTATTATATAGTATATTGTACAGAGGAGCAATAACTGCACGGCATCCCGCCCCACGCTTAATTTGGACTTTTCCTTCCTGCTTGGCACAGCCGCTCTATGGAATCAATTACCGGCTGCACTTTTCCCGAACCGATACGACTTACGGCCGTTCCCAATATACTATCTACAGATATATATCTAACTTCTACTGTCAGTAATTAGCTTTCAATAATCTGAAGCTGTCCCAATATACCCGATAAATCATTCTTATCGCCTCATATTGGGACGCGTGAATTGCAATTTCCATACAAACTTCTATCGCTGGTGAGCTATACGTCGTCCCATTGACAGACAGCGTAAGGATAATGTGAGTTACCGTCGATAAGTTTATTGCACAGAAAAGTCGACGATAGTTACGATTTTTATCTCAAGTAGGACACAACCGGAGATAGACTGAATATTGGGAACGGCCGTTAGGGACCTTCAAGCCGAAGCTGGCTCTAAAGAATACTCGCAACTTAAAGGTGACATCGCATATATATTTTTGGTGATTCGGATGTCCATGGGCGGTTGCCTCACCACTTTCTAACACGTGAGCCCCTTGCCCTCTTACATAAAAGAAAATGGTAGAAGTACAGTTCAGACAAATAACTGTTCAGTGAGCTCTGTTTTCCTTTGGCGTAAAGAAGTTGAGCGAGCCAGATGGCATTTCTCCCATCGTGCTCAGAACGTGTGCCCCTGAGTTAACGCCCGCCAGTGCAAACGCGTTTATACCGGCACTCATACTCAAAAGGCGTAGTTCCGGCCGGACTCCTGGGTGTCAACCAACGTCCATCGGATCCCAAAATAGGAGACTGTTCGGATTCGGCCATAAGTCAGGCATACAACTATTATTTCCCTGCTCTCCTAAATCAAGGAAAACATAATTAAACAAATAAAATTTGAAAACAAAATTTTATGAACGACCTCTGGCGTTCCGTGCCAGTGCTCTCCCAACTGAGCTAACCGTTCGAGTGACGTATCGTCATAAAATCTTGTATGCTTTGTTCAAACTCTGATCAACTCTCTGTTGCTTACTTTTTTCAAGTTTTATTTTTGTATTAATCCTAGAAGTAAGGGTTATCACTTTAAAAACATAACAATTTGTTAACATAATTAAACTACCCACAGTTCGGCGAAGTCCAAGCTCAGTAATTCCTGTGTTTCAGTGTTAAAAGAGTATTATAGCTATTTATGCTTAAATTTTTATTAGGCGCTATTTTGTGCCGCCAAACAGTAGGTAGTAGTGTGCAAGCATCTACTGAGACTATATTATCTATATATATATAAATGAATTGCTGTTCGTTAGTCTCGCTAAAACTCGAGAACGGCTGGACCGATTTGGCTAATTATGGTCTTGAATTATTTGTGGAAGTCCAGAGAAGGTTTAAAAGGTGAATAAATAGGAAAATGCTGCTAAATTAAATAAAAACAACAAATTTGTTTTTCCTTTCATGTGTCCATACATAATTTCTATGGGAGAATTTATTGACGCACGGTTTGACAGTTCTGCTGTGAAACAATTTCATTACGACAGCAGGGTGCATATTTTACGAAGTACTATTTGATGTTATGATATATTATTGACAAATTCATATAAAAACATTATTTTTTTTATTATATACAGAACAACGTCGGTCGGGTCAGCTAGTATCTTATATAAAAAATTATTTGCTTTTCAAGAATATTCCGAGCGGCTCTGTTTTTCTGAGGGTATGGCGTATCTCTTTTATCAGATGAACATCGTGGTCCGTTTGTCATTTGTTATAAAATATTGATCATATATTTATAAGTGTATCAATTGTCTTATTACAACTACGTAACCCTAATATATGATGATAAAGGCGAGTGTACAGTATAAAATAGCTTCATTGGTATGCAACTGTGTCACACCAGTAGACACTAACAATAACATCCTTCGATAGAAAGTATGTTACAACTGTAACGTTGGACAATAAATTTCTGCAATCGATACGTGGAATACTGTTTTTGAAGTTTTATCCAATATTGTCTCGCACCTCATCTCAAATATCCTTTCCTTAACGATTTGTTATGTTTTTTAAAGTCATAACCCTCACTTCTAGGATTAATACACAAATAAAATTTGAAAAACAAAATTTTATGAACGATGCGGGACTCGAACCCACGACCTCCGGCGTTCCGTGCCGGTGCTCTAAACCACTGAGCTAACCGTTATCGACTGTAAAGTAGATCCTGTAGATGAAGCCACAACCTGAGAGTTGAACAAAGCAAACAGAATTTTGTAACGAGGCGGTACTCGAACGGTTGTTAAAAAGTCGTTGTTGCAGTGAATGTAATAGGAAATGATATGATTTTTAATAAACAAGTGCGTATATAGGTAGCTGAACTATCAAACTACTAAAATAAGTTTTAGGGTAGGTAGCGGATTTAGACAGTGAGTGCTATTTGTTTACGTTGGAGTTTTTTCAGTAACACTGTCCCTTTCAGTATATCCCTTGCTAACTGCAGAAGAATCAATGGATCATTTTCTTCTTCTCCCATTACCTTATTGTAATAAACCCTCAACAAAAAGACATTCATAAATAATATAAGATACAAAAAATAATAATTGTAATCTTAAAACTTTTTGGGAGCCGTCGTTAGTAAAATTGTAAAAATGGGACCCTTACAGTAGATACCTTTCGGTTTTGTTTTGGTGTCTGTTTGTTTCTTATTATTTTATGTATAAATAATTGATATCATCAATGTGGCTATATATTATAATAAATATTAAATATTTTTTTTTAAATAAATGACACATTATCTACCTAAGTTCAATGCAGTTTTACTACTCTATAGCTTTTACTACATGAACTCATGGATGAATCGTAATTTAGGCATAAATCACAGTGTACGGTAAAAAATCATATCTGATGAATTAAATGTATTTTTTCTATACAAATACGAAGCAATTAGCGAGTTATAGTTATCTCTTTTTCGCTTGCGATAATTGCATTTACTATCCTTCTTTGACGTGTAATCGTAATGTAGTGTGCTATTGCAATGTTAAATTATTCATGTGTGTGTTAGTGTATCATTTTCAAACACCGAATGTTGTCTACGTAACCTTTCTATACTTTTAAATATCATTGTTGCGAATATGTAGATATTTTTGAGTAAAAAAAATTAGTAATCTAAAAAATTAGGTTCCGAATTAGTAATCTCCATAAATTATATAAGTACCTACCTACAAAATTTTTCTCCGAAACATATAATTATTCCGCTGCACGTTATTGTATAAGTATCTATTGTTCCGATCGGCTCATTAGTTTTCGCCGTATAACCGAAGATTAATCGGCTCTCCATTTATTAGTAGGTATGGATAGATATATAGTTTATTCGACACTGTAGTTGGCTACGCTTCTGTGATTCTTCTGGTTACTAGAGAGTTTATTCCATTAAAATATTGCAATACAGTATGAAGAAAATGTTATATCTTGTGAGTCCGACTAGCCTTGCCTAGCTTGACTCGTTTTTACTTTCATCATCATCATCAAAAAGCGCGTATACTTTCCTTAAAGGCCGCAACGCTCTTGTGATTCCTCTGGTGTTACAAGAGAACGTGGGCGGCGGTGATCACTTAACACCAGGTGACCCGTACGCTCGTTTGTCCTCCTATTCCATAAAAAAAAAATCTGCCGAAAGACGTCCACTGCTGCACAAAGGCCTCCCTCAAAGATTTCCACGACGATCGGTGCTGCGCTGCCCTCATCCAACGGGTTCCGGCGATCTTGACAGATCGTCGGTCCATCTAGTGGAGGGGCCTACCAACACTGCGTCTTCCGGTACGTGGTCGCCATTCGAGGACTTTACTGCCCCAACAGCCATCTGTCCGTCGAACTATGTTTATTAATTTCTAAGAATTTAAACGAAACTAATTAGCTCCCAAAATAATAGTGGTTCAAAGATAAAGATATCAGAAATAATTAGTTTATCAAATTGGTGTTAGTTATAATGATTTTCTTGCTAAACGTTTTTGACGTAAACGTAAAATTTAACGTTTCTGTTGAGCGAGTCAGGTAATTCACTGCTATTTTTTTTTAATTTTCATCACTTTCGTCATAGTTATGAAATTACCCAGGTTGGGTTAGGTTAGAAATTATTATCACTAAATTAGTGTCCTATAAACTTTGATAAGTAATTGATTCTCTTACAATTCCCACACCAAATTTTTAACACGAGAGTATACAAAAATTGTTTGTTGACAGAAAAACTGAACCAGACCGTGAAATTGGACGCGTCGACCGTGGAGATTGAGGAGAGAGGGGTCAAACTACGGCTGACCGTGGTCGACACCCCGGGCTACGGGGACGCCATCGACAACACCGACTGCTTTAAGGTGAGCTCTAGTTTTATATATTTATATACACTCATAGGCAAAATTAACCGCCCACCTTGTATTTCTTTCAATTTGCAGAGATTGTCAAACTTAGACCACATTTAATGATAGGTAGGTTAAAAACTATTTTACCACCCCAAAACCGTTATGGAGCCTCCTAGGTAATCCACTGTTTCCGTTATAACGCATTGAGCAAACCGTTCATTTTGACGCTTGTAGACACGTTGACGTCCTGGACCTCTTAAGGCCATTCTGCTCTCATCTGAGAAGAGTACGTCCGTCAATACCTCCATAGTACAGTCAGCAAATTCTCGCGCATAACCAAGTATAGCTCTACGATGTTGTGCGAGCAGCTGTGGGACGCGAACTGGACGAAAAGCCCTCAGATTTCCTACGTTCGCTTACACTGACATTTCTTACCTCAAAAATAGCTTCATGAGCTTCAATAGCGGTCGAAAAGCGATTTCTCAATACCTTGCTGACAACGAAACGGTAATCTCGTGTTGAAATGCATCGATATCGACCTTGACCTGGCATGCGGGTGTATAGGCCCTTCTCCCGAAATCGTCTGATGGCATCTCGTACCGTAGTTCGAGGTACAACGAGTGTACGACCGATGAAACGTTGGCTGTACCCAGCTTCAGCCAATGCCACTGCCCTGTTTACACTAGTTGCATCGAATGGCTTTTTTTTTCAGTGAAACAATGTCCGTCCAAATAATGAGCAAGCACAAAAATATCAAATTATAGTAGATTGTTAACCAAGGGTCGAAAGAATCAATTCCCGAGGTATTTGGACGCCCGAGCGCAGCAAGGGCGGCTATAGTCCGAGTAGGAAATGATTCTTTTACCCGTGTTAAGCACTTTACTTTTCATTTCGAATATGAGGAAAATAAAACTAGTTGTTTATCTAAACTATTTATTGTTATTAAATCATAATATTAGTAGTACCTATTTAAAATTAATTGTCAAATTAGGACAATTTATGACGACTTTTTAAATTTTAAATATCTCTAACTCTCCGCGTAATTGTTGCAGCTTATTCCGCTCAAAGAATTAGCGCTTTGGTCACACTGGCTGTTTAGAAAGTCACATGGCCGCAGCTTTTTTTTTAATTAGTTTTTTTTTACAGAAAACTCGTCACAGCTGAAAGCAGTTCTATTGTTGAAGTTCATTCCGGCCCTTAGGTGGAAAGTAATTTGTATGAGTTTTTCCCTCTATGGAGGGAAGCAGCATTTTCCACCCAATAATCAGATCAAAACAACATTACTTTCCGAGTATGAGATATGAAAAATAATATTCGCACACTAAGGCAGTACAGAACAGGAAATGTTAACACAGTAACACAACTGCAATGATGTCAAACAACAATTGAATTCCAAAGACCCTTCGGTGACACAAAGTTAGGAAACGAAATGAGTGTATACGTGTTTAATTTATTGCTAGAGTACCCACTTGATAAAAAACCAAACAGTTGATAAGACATGTTAACGTTAACAAACAGGGTGACGAATCATAACGGGTTAATTGTGCCTGTATATAATTAGGTTCTACCAGCGATTTCTCCCGATTTAAATTTCATATCGCGCCCCGTGGTAATCTAACACAATAAACAACAGTAAATGTAACTTATACTGATAAAATACGATTATATAGCTTACCTACTGGAGAAGTTTTAAAATGACATACATACCCCCTTACATACTTCTACCCACCTTTCCCCCCAGTCTAGGGATGATTTCTGGTACATAAACTATCATATATCCATTCCAGGATCTTAAACTATCTTCATACCAATTTTTATGTAAGAAAAGCTAACCGGCAGATAGAAAAAAATATTTTAGTATTTATACGGAGATATTTTTTACCGACTTTAAAGAATGATGACTCTTACGGCCGTTTCCAATATACTATCTACAGATAGAGATAAATTACTACCTTCTACTGTAAGTAATTAGCTGTCAATAATCTGAAGCTGTCCCAATATACCCGATAAGTCATTCTTATCGCCTTATATTGGGACGCGTGAATTGCAATTTCCATATAAACTTCTATCGCTGGTAAGCTATACGTCCACCCATTGACATACAGCGTGTACAGATAAGGTGAATTACCTTCGATAAGTTTATTGGGACAGAAAAGTCAACGATAGTTATGATTTTTATTTCAAGTAGGCCACAACCGGAGATAGACTGAATATTGGAAACGGCCGTTAGTGACTAGTGATCCCGAGACCTCTTAGCTACGCTCCCGGATTGTGCCAGCGTTTGTTTGATGAATGTTCCCGAGTCTTGTATTTATATTGATATATGTATATTTAGGTATTTTATAGATATTAGGCATATTATCATATTATGTTTGGGGCTAGATAATTAGTGAGAGTGCTTTGATTATATTAATAGATATCAAATAAGAAAGAAGGTGATAGTATTATTATAAGTGCCAATTGCGAGACGACTGTCGCTTATATACTCATACCTACAAGCATCCTACTAATATTATAAATATGAAAGTTTGTATGTCTGGATGTATGTTTGAACGTCTTTAACGCAAAATCTACTGAATAGATTTTGATGAAACTTTACAATAATATAGCTTACACACCAGAATAACAAATAGGCTATAATTTATAAAACTATAGTGTGAATTATACAAAATATAAAAGAAGTGTGATTGTTACTAATGAATACAACTAGCGCCATCTTTTATCAACTAGCAAGCAAAAGATCAAAACAATTTATATGGCAAAACAACGTTTGCCGGGTCAGCTAGTACATAATATATTACAACACTAGGAACTATTGCAACGATCCGGACAGACAAGCGTGTGATAGATAACGGCAGTACGAATAAATTAAAATACTAATAGTGACATACGATGTCTATACCTATGTATTTTATTTAAAAAAAAAAAGAACGGAAGTAGTTTTATACATGCTGAAGAAAATATGTAATATTTTGACTGATATAGTTGCAGATTGTGGACGAGTGAAGAGTGTCCGCGGTTAAATAGGTATAATGAAGGAATAAACCATTTTTATCTACACCCATGCTTTAAATCCTCTATTAAAGATTCTGAAACAGTTAGCTTATTGGCAACATTAAAACACCCAATGTCCTAATAACCATTACATCATCCAAACGAGTGTTGTAATGTTGTACTGAATTTCATAATAACACTCCTTTGTTTTTTTCGATCCCTTCATGCGCAGAGTATCAACAGACAACCACATTCTTATTGCTCGATGCGTGGTATCTGTATTTGAAATTCTCAAATCGCGTTTTTTCACATTTTAGTTTACGCGTGTTCCACACAACCAGAACGTCACGCGCCGTAAAAAAAAGCAGGTTATTCCGTATTCGAATCCCCGCCATTTTTCTTCGATATTTTTATTGTTTTGTTTAAAAAAATAGCGATTCATTTTAAACGCTAGAACAGAACATAATATTCGAGTGAATTTTAATTATTGAACTATACAAAATCCATAAACCATCTAGGATAAATTTCGCATCGAATGGTGGTAGATTCATTGATTCTGCAATCGTACATATGCATATTTTACTGAAACTGGAAAGGCAGAGTAAACTACCTACTGCACTTTTATTAGCGTGCGTCTGACCGAAAGCAAAGTTATCATCCCATGCGCATTTGTCATTTAACTTCTGTTTTGTTTTTAACACTACCGTCGCATGACTGAATACTTTGCAGTGGTGGGGCCCTTATGCTACTTAAAGATTTCTCAAAAAAGAAAAAAATGTTTGCATAAAATTAAAAGAAATTGTTATTCATCGTAATTATCTATCTGTCTCTTTTCCATTTTTTAGTTTTAATGAAATGATTTTATTTGAAAAAAAAAGAATTTTTTTTGAATTTTATCATTTCTGAAAAAAAAATGAAGAGTTTTTATTAATTTTTGCTTACGCACGTCGGGTCTCTGATATATAATTGTAAGACGTATATGGCAGATACGGCGGTAGCTACGCCCCTGATGATGATATGTTTTTGTTGAACTTTTGCAATGAAAACATCATTTTTCCTAACAACAGGGTGAAATATAATATAAAATACTTAACAAAATGCATTTTAATTTATAAAAATATGATGAATAACATTTATGGCCGTTTAAGACGCATATCATTCATTTTAAAAACATGTCGGTGACGAGACGTTGAATGGTTTTTCCCTTCCAAATGTTACAAATATTGAAACCATAAGTCTACTTTACTTTAATTCCATAGACAATGTTGGTTCTCTCTAATCTGCCTCCTGACAACTTCACCTCCTCTTTGTTTCTGTAAGTTGTCAAACGAGTCAAAATCAAAGTATACTTACAAGACAAATTGATAGCTTCCGTCTCACTCACACGAGAAAAAGAAAAACTTATGCGAGTCGTATGTAAAAAAATGAGATAGAGTGATTAGATTTTTTGTTTCGCCATGCGTGCTGGTTTTTTCAAGGTCAGCACACCGGGTGTGCGAAACAAACTTGACAGCGCTGCACAGAAAACTTGTGAAACGTGTGAAATATCCACTATTTATTCAACATCAGTGACAATTTTAAGTAGAATCGAAGGAAATATTGTGCGATGTTGTGTTTTACAATGTACAAGTGATAGTGAAAGAACACTTATGTTATATTATGTACCTATTGTACCTATATATATATATAGGATATTATCTGTCTCATGTTGGCCACCCAAACCGATGTCTAGTTACTATACTTGGTCTATGTGTTTAACACAAACGATCAGCAAGATCTTCAACAGTTGACCAGTATGATTGCCTTCAAATACCATATTCGTACATTGCATTAAATAATAAAGGGAAGTAATTGTAAATTCTAATAAAGCACTGATTGTGACGACGCCGTTTTATTCTACGACCTAAAACAAAATAGCTGAATACGCCTAGACAGCCGAGAGTTTCAACCCAAAAAGGATGATGACTGTTATGTACATGGTGCATTGGTGACCAGTCAACTTACTCTTAACCATTTCTTTGATCTCTTCAGCGTCGACTCTGAAACCCTCATGCAGCACAACGCATGCTACCGGCAGGTCTCCATGCTCTAGATGCGGTATGCCGGTAACAGCCACTTCAAATACTCCAGGATGCTTCTGAATAACTCCTTCTATTTTTACTGGAGATATCTACGAGAGAAATTTCGAATATTACTATCCGTAATAAATTGACCTACATTCCGAACAAAAGTACTTGTACTATAATATATTCTTTGACAAAAGACTTTAAATAAAAAAAAATGACACGTCAACTCAAATTCAAAAGTTATAAATTCCAATTCAAATGGTCGATAAATGACGCTTATATATGTCAAAGGTTTAACCATCTATTACGACTTTTGAAGTCAGTCAAAAAAAATTTTTGTTGTAAAAAAAATGAAAGTCCGTGTACGGGCCAACGCACGTACATTTGTTATTTCAGTACTTTTCCGCCACATGCATTAATTTAGGCCATTTAGACAGTTAGTTCGTCAATGGTAGGTAATCAATCACGCCGCGCGTAACTCATTTACATATCATTTTGCAATTTATCAGTTTATTTTATCTTTTTATCAATATATAATTTTTACAACTATCAAAGACTTTTACTTCTCTCAGACTTATCATTAAAAGTGTTACTCATACATCTTTTTGGTCCTTCGAAAGGACCTCGCCAGTGACTTAATATACACTATATTCGGTGTACGTGAATCTTGTGTTACAAGTGAGGATTTACACTGCAGTTATCGGAGCAAAAATCAATATCAATCAGATTGTATTATATAGCGAGATATTATTTAATCAAACAAAAAATCCCCTGAGATAATAATAATAAAAAATCTTAGTTGTTTATTCACATGAATAATATTCATAATTATAGTTATTAAAGTACTTTCATTTATAATTTATTGACGTATACTTGTAAGTGAACAGATAATAAGAGAACAGTTTATGTTTCATTATTAATTAATAATTTCTATAGATTATATTAATAGCACAAATAAATTATTAAAAGGCATGCGACTGAGACACTTCGTAGATTTCTGTCTCTTATTTCAACTAATATAACTTTCTTGTTAGTAAACCGTTTAGAATGAACCAAGGTTTAGAACATTACGAGGAGTATGCCACGGTGAAAACCGCATTAACTTGGTACTGCCGTATTGATATTAGCGACCTTAGCAAAAGAGACAAAATTCTAGAAACAGTTTTTTAGCTACATTTTCGAACTCACACACTTCAAACCGTAAGAGGAAGAAGAAGGTGTGTCAATATGTTATCTGAAGTCAACGGTGTTTTGTCACTTTTTTTTATGGAATCGGAGGACAAACGAGCGTACGGGTCACCTGGTGTTAAGTGATCACCGCCGCCCACATTCTCTTGCAACACCAGAGGAATCACAAGAGCGTTGCCGGCCCTTAAGGAAGGTGTACGCGCTTTTTTTGAAGGTACCAATGTCGTATCGTCCCGGAAACACCGCACAAGGAAACTCATTCCACAGCGTTGTAGTACGCAGAAGAAAGCTCCTTGAAAACCGCACTGTGGAGGATCGCCACACATCCAGATGGTGGGGATGATATGATATATCACTGTCTATACATTATTAGTACTGTGCGTAAAGAAGACAAAGTACACTTATACGCATTGAGATAATTTAATCTGTAAGTTGGACTTAACTTCAGTGTCTTCGCAGCTGATAGAATCTTAAAAGGTGGAATCTCAGTTTTAATGGAGTCAGAACTTTGAGGAGCCCAATAAAATTGCCTTCTACAGAGCAATAGAATATACAAAGGTGAGAGGGCGGTGTTGGCCTCCTCTTATATAAAAAAAAATAGATTAGCCAACTAAATCACTAAAATTTGTACACTTATTATTAGGCTCGTAAAGTATAATCTAAATCTGTGGCACATACACTATGTTTGTAATGTTCGTGAATAAAAAAGAAATTACTTACCTGATGGTTTCTATACTTGAGTAAAAGCTTCCACCTGTCCACGTAATAGAAGTACCATTTATCATCTCTGTACATAATATCACCTGTTAGGAGCCAACCATCCTCGGTCAAAGTACTCCGTGTAGCGTCTGGTCTGTTTCGATAACCCTAAAAGTAAGTCAAGTTAGAAATCCTCAATGCTCAAGGCAAAAAAGAAAAGAATGGGTTAAAATTCAACGTCCGTAAGTTGTATAGTTTATTTTCTTATAATTTGTTTTATAACAAATAAATAAATGCATTGGGGTTCCCAGAGGGGAAATTTTTAAATGAATACTGGTGTTTTAAAGGAATACTACAAATCGTGGTATCTGTACGAATTTCAAAAAAAGAACATGTTCGTTTACGCGCGTTCCACACTACCAGAACGTCGCGCGCCGTAAAAAAAAGTAGGTAATTCGAATCCCCGCCATTTTTCTTCGATATTTTTATTGTTTTGTTTAATTTTTAAATTTATTATTTTTGTTAATTCAAGTGAATTTTAATAATTGCACTATACAAAATGTAAATTACTACTAAAATATATAATTATTTCATTAATACTTAGTTTATTTGTATATAATCAGTATTGGATGATATTAGGTTCCTATTAGGACTGGCTGTTTTAATGTTAGCAGTAAACGAACTGTTTCAGAATCTTTTAGAGGATTCAAATTCTGGGTGTAGATAAAGTCTTATATACAACTGTTGATAATTAGGTATTAACACACTTATGTGATGCTATTATCACACCCCACATTATATATACCCCCTATAAACCCACATTCGTGTTTTAATACCCCTTATTACACAACAGTTGCATAAATAACTATAACGCTGTTCATTCCATTAAGGCGAAGAGTAAGCAGAAAACACGCAAACATGGTGTTTTTAGACAAGTTTTGTGGTGAAAGTATAGCATTTCGAGCTATGCACACTACTTAATCCTGTAACACATATCCTTAAGTCTTATTTGTAGGTTGCTAATGCTTGCTGTTGGTTATAGTTAACACTGCCGAGCCTTTTTGAACTACCACTTTTCTTTGAAGTTAAACAAGTTATTTGGCATGGTTCTCTCAGAAAAGTTATTCTTATAGCTTGTACTTTTTTGTGTAGGTTCATTTATTCAGATTAGTAGTGAATAACGAGGATTGTAAGCATATAAACTGTTTTCCACCCAAGAATTTTGAAAATATTGGCTTAGTAACATAGATTTCGGGCCGGCAGCCGTGAACTCATATCGCTCAAGGTCGCTGGCATTTAGTGTCGCCTTGATACTAACCCCGTTATTCATAATAGTCTGCTAACTTAAAGCATTGCTAATTCTCACTCTGTCTTCTTCTATTGACCTAAGTCAGAATGAGAAAAAACACTCCTAAGCGACTGTTTAAAGTTAGCGGACCATTATGAATGAGGGGGTAACTCACTACTAACACGTTGGTAGTCTATAAGTTGGAATATGTTAGGCCACATTTTATCGCAGCTCTCTCTTTAGTTCTGATGCAGATGTCTATGATTATATTATTATTGTTAGGAGCTGGGTGAGCGAGCTCTGACCAATCAATGTAATGTTTGCTGCTATGACCTAAAAGTGAAAGAGCTGAAGTTTCGTGCAAAGAAAGAGAGATTGCATTTTGATTTGATTGAATTGTTTGTACTAAGAAGGTAATTCACCTTCTTAGTACAAATGACGGATGTGCAAATAACGTGTTTTCTCTGAGATGTGACTTGACTAGATCAGTTTTCCTCCCTCAACAATGCCTTCGTACTAAATTTCATCAAAATACAGCTATAAGATTTCAACAAAGAAGTCTTTTTTTTTGGAAATAGAGGACAAGCGAGCGTACGGCTCACCTGGTGTTAAGTGATCACTGCCTCATTCCCCACATTCTCTTACAACACCAGAGAAATCACAAGAGCGTTGCCGGACTTTAAGGAAGGTGTACGCGCTTTTTTTGAAGGTACACATGTCGTATAGTGCCGGAAACACCGCACAAGGAAGTTCATTCCACAGCTTTGTAGTACGATGACCGCCAAACATTCAGGCGGTGCGGATGATATTCTAATTTATGATGTGTCTAGTTGGCTTAAAAAAAATTTCGCTATACATGACAAGCAAAGGTATGTATAAATACTTCAAGTAGAGGGTTTTACATTCAACCTTACCTATGTATTTCATTTTGTTGTATACCTACTGGAGAAAATTCCGAGATGTAAACATGCAATTCTGTTATAGAACGCGACATATTTCTTACCGTTGTTATTGTTTGCAGTCAATTATTCAATACATCGACGAGCAGTTCGAGAGGTTCCTGCGTGACGAGAGCGGCCTCAACCGACGGAACATTGTCGACAACAGGATACATTGCTGCTTCTACTTTATCTCACCGTTTGGACATGGGTAAATATACATCTGCCTGCTGATCTCTATCTTAATCACTACTCTCTTGATTGGATAGAACGTTCGTGAGGTTGCAGGAGCTTTCGTCATCCCTCCCTGTCATTGGGATACACGCACGCAATGGATAGCATGCGGTAGATTTCGCTTGATCGCGACGAGAGAAAAATAATATTAAGTGATTAATTCGCGGCAGTCAGCACTGCGATTGTACTCATTGTCAAAGATAATCTATAGTACCTATGTGTGATAGGTTACATGATACTCAGGGCCGGATTTAAACTTAATGCCGCCCCTGGGCACCGGAAAAAAATCCGCCCCTGGAATTTTACTTTAACTTATGGTTAATATATTTTATTTTTCAAAACTAAAATAACTAATTTTTAGCAGAAACTTTATAAAATGTTATATATTCTAAAAACATGAAAAATATTTGTTTTTTTCTAACAATTATAAATTTGGCACTAAGGGTGACTCATAATTATATTACATCAATTTTTTGACTGACTTTTTGAATTGCTAATAGGTCGATTAAATCTTCGCAATCTAAACGTTGAGCAATCTTGATAAGACTTTAAGAAAAAAAAATATTTCGATTTCAAAATTCGCCCTAAAAAATTCGCCGCCCTCGGCACTTGCCCCAACTGCCCCTAGTGTAAATCCACTGGTGATGATACTTACTCTTTGTTCATACTTTAGAAGGAATGTATCTGAGTTGAAATTGTGATTATATTAAATAAACTACTTTGATGAAATGTGCGACTTACTATTGTGTGATGTATATATATATTTAATATTGTATAAAGGTTAGACTCAACGAGGCTATTCAACACTCATGACTGTACCATAATATTTTAATACTCAGAAGGCCATTAATTGTTCACTAGCTATTGCGCCCGTCACTGACACCGTTAAGGCGTGGCTTTGTTTTGTTTGTTGAAGACGTTCGATGGATAGTTAGTGATACGCCTTGCCCATTACAATGCAGTGCCGCTCAGGATTCGCTCGACACTGAGATGTAAGATGTTAAGTCTTATTTGCCCAGTAATTTCACAAGCTTCGGCGCTCTCCAGACCGAAACAATAATGGTTGACGCGACACGATACGACAGAAAATGGGAGCCGATGTGTCGCCTGAAAGAGACCCGGCATCTTGTGGAAAAAAGCCTCCCACTGCTACTTGTGTACACAAGGCGTTCCAATTCCATTATGAACATTGCATCTCCTTCCACTCTCCTTGTATGGTATTCGCGTATAATGGATGGCACGAATATCACTACATACTATAGAACAAAGTCGCTTTCTCTATCCCTATATCCCTATGTAAGTATACATAAATTATTTTGTTATTTTCCTCGCTAGAGAGCTCCGATAATAAACGCGTCCGATCGCTGCTAAATTCAAAGTCCAAGTCCTCCGCTGCGTCTCTCTGTCTGTGTGTTCGCGAGCAACGCGGCAAAGCACTGGCCAGTTCTAATCATTTTCAGTGTTACCCACGTAATAACTACATTGCGGGACGTAGGGTTTGCGGCGGTTCCGGCCGGCCGGCACGGCGGGAATTTTAAAATCGCATGACATAGGCCATATATTTTATACCCGTGCGAAGCCGGAGCGGGCCGCTAGTTTGAAATAAATTAGTGAAGGACCCATCAATTACACATTTCGGCTTTGAAATGCGAATTGGACTTGTTGTTGCTCGGACATTAAAAGGAGCGCTCCGATCGATAGTACAATCAATGTAATGTACCAGTTGTTTCTCGTAGTACTATTGGTACCTCGCCAGTGAGAACTCAAGCGACGAAGCGCAATTCATGATTGAAGAGGATATTTTGCCGTAACAAACATTTTAATTTAGTAATAATTAATTTAATTAATAAATCAGGTCATATTTTCACAATTGAATCCGAATAAATACTTTTAAAGATTAACAGTATAAATTTTCTATTATCTACTTCTACATTTTGTATGTAACTATCGCCGAAAGCAAATTAATTAATATTATAGCTCAAGGTTGAATGTCTCTGGTGACTTTTCTAATTAACCTTGTGAAATAAAACCGTACAGCGACAAGACATAACTGAACTTTATATACAGCGGTTTTGAATAACCTATCTATCCTTAGTTTAACTTACTAGAGGTAAGACAATCTTTCCTTTTACGCTTACTTACATTTTATTAACCTATCCACATAAAGCATTACTATACTGGACATAACTATGGATAGATTGTCTTGTCACTAACAACCTGAGATAAAAATCGTAACTATCGTTGACTTTTCTGTCCCAATAAACTTATCGACGGTAGCTCACCTTATCCGTACACTCTGTCTTTACAGACGACGTAAAACTTACCAGCGATAGAATTGAGTATAGAAATTTCAATACACGCGTGCCAATATAAGGCGATAAGAATAACTTATCGGGTATATTGGAACAGCTTTAGATTATTGACAGCTACCTACTGACAGTAGAAGGTAGTAATTTATCTCTATCTGTAGATAGTATATTGGGAACGGCCGTAAACGGTGACAGCAATGTACAGAATTTACAAATCAAAATGCGTTCATAGCGCGTTGAAACTCTCAATTTTCATGTCTGCACCATACTACAACAACATGATGTGCAGTAGATACATATTGCATATACCTACTGTTCTCTACTCGAGTACTACTCGAGTTCTTCGTTTTGTAAATAATTAAAAAGCATAATAAGATAATTTAAACCCCACCAGTGGGAGGCTCCTTTCCACAGGATACCGGCTAGATTATGGGTACCACAACGGCTCCTATTTCTGCCGTGGAGCAGTAATGTGTAAGCATTACTGTGTTTCGGTCTGAGGGGCGCCGTAGCTAGTGAAATTACTGGGATGACAAATGAGACTTAACATCATATGTCTCAAGGTGACGAGCCATTCAGAATTTTTGGGGTTTTTCAAGAATCCTGAGAGGCACTGATCAGCTGAACGTCCTGCTCGTCTCGTCCCTTATTTTCATTAAAACAAAACTCGTCTCGCAATAATTATCAGGACTGGCAGACTAGCAGGAATTAATAGTTGTGTACAACATTAAAAAATGGAAGTACAAAAAGATATTTTCTTAACCGGGTCTATATATTAGATCACGTGGGAAACTAATCGTCTCTACTTATATTATTATGACAAAATGTGTTTTTTGTTATGAATATCACTATTGATTAATAACAATTTAATGAAGAGGTAGTGTTTCGTTTGTGACTAATCAGATCTAAAAAAAAAAATATATGTTTTTAAATTCATAACCCTCACTTCTAGGATTAATACACGAATAAAATTAGAAAAAAAAATGTTTTATCACTTTAAAAACATAACAAATTGTTTAGATTTGCAAGAGCGATATTTCAAGTCACCATCCTAATATGCAAATAATGGGGTTGAGCAGGTTACCAATTAAAGTAGATCCTGTAGATGAAGCCACAACCTGAGAGTTGAACAAAGGATACAAGATTTTATGACGATACGTCACTTGAACGGTTAGCTCAGTTGGAAGGGCACTCGCACGGAACTCAAGAGATCGCGGGTTCGGGTCCCGCATCGTTCATAACATTTTGTTTTCAAATTTTATTTGTGTACTCATGTTCAGACGTATCTCCGCTACTACCGAATTGCTGAGTGTTCCCGTGAAGGCTCGTGAAGGTAAGCGATTCGAAATGACTTAATGAATAAATAACAATATATTTCGCCAACAGGTTGAAGCCGCTTGATATAGAGTTCATGAAACAATTGCACAACAAAGTGAACATTGTTCCGGTCATCGCCAAGGCAGACTGCCTCACAAAGAAAGAGGTGCAGAGGCTGAAGACCAGGGTAAGCTGGAACTTAAGTTAACAGTAAAGGATCGCCCTTGGTAGTGATACCTAACACTACACACTTACTCCCTTATTCATAATGGTCCGCTAACTTTAAACAGCCGCTAAGGAGTGTTTTTGCTCATTCTGACTTAGGTCAATAGAAGAAGACAGAGTGAGAATTAGCAATGCTTTAAGGTAGCAGACTATTATGAATAAGGGGGTATATGCATACTTTACTTCACTAATGTAAAGCGAGACAGACACCTCCTTCCTTTTCTATTTTGCTGTATCTCCGTTAGAGATTTTGATGACACCCAAACGACCCGCCCCGACCAAAATAAGTTTGTAAAATAAGAAAGAACCTCAGAAAAAACTTGCTTTATGGGTAAATGTGGAGAGCCATTTGGTACATCCTGGTATTTTTTGGTGGAATGTAAGATGCTATTAGATAATTAATTAACAGTTTTCACTATGTTATATGTAATGTATATCTAATATATAAAATTCTCGTGTCATGGTGTTAAACTTTGAAGGGGGTTAAACTATAAGCAATGCCATAATTTAAAATAATATTCAAATATATTTACTAAACATAAACAATATGTTATGTGTTTAAAGTGATAACCCTCACTTCTAGGATTAATACACAAATAAAATTTGAAAACAAAATTTTATGAACGATGCGGGACTCGAACCCATGACCTCTGGCGTTCCGTGCCAATTTCCTAATATGCAAATTTTGGGGTTGAACAGGTTATCAACTGTAAAGTAGATCCTGTAGATGAAGCCACAACCTGAGAGTTGAACAAAGCATACAAGATTTTATGACGATACGTCACTCGAAGAGTTGGCAGAGCACTGGCACGGAACGCGAGAGGTCGTGGGTTCGAGTCCCGCATCGTTCACAAAATTTTGTTTTCTATCTTATTTGTGTAAACATTGTATTTTAATGACTTTTAACTATTGTTTTGTAATTAAATGAAAAAAAAAACATGTTTACAGGTAATGGAGGAAATAGAAAGGGAAGGTATTAAAATATACCCACTCCCGGATTGTGACAGTGATGAAGACGAAGACTACAAGGAACAAGTACGTACGGGCCAGTCGTATTATATTTTTTTAGTAGTAGTAATAGGTAGTAGGAAACAGCGACGAAACACCGACATATTGTGGTCATACATTGACAATATGATTGAACCCGTAACGCATAGAACGTAATAAGAATAGGGATATCCCAGGTATATGGATATCGTAAGAGGCGACTAAGCGCTCTTTTATGTGGGACAGTCACGAATACAGCACGAGCGAGCCACATTTTATTTATTAAATAATGGATGAGACGAGCAGGAACTTCAGCTGATGGTAATCTATACGCCCTGCCCATTACAATGTAGTGCCGCTCAGGATTCTTGATAATCCCGGAAAATTCTGAGCGGCACAACAGCTGCGCTCGACATGTTGAGGCATAAAATGTTAAGTCTCATTTGCCCTGTAATTTCGCTTGTTTCGGCGCCCTTCAGACCGAAACACAATAATGCAAACTGGTGGTCCGTGGACTACTAGTTAGGAACCACTTTTTGGCTTAGATAATTTATACCTACGTCTAGATTCTATACTTATTTATTTATTTATTCATGTATAGGAAACAAACAGTATTATGATACTTAAATATTAACAAATCTTAAAACTTACACTTTCACCAGTGAAGTTTCCAACAATTAAAAAATTTATAAATTATCTAAGCCAAAAAGTTTATAAATAAACTAGCTGACCCAGCAAACGTTGTATTGCCGATATTAAAATCGCGATACAAAAGTAACTGTTGATCGTATATGGGTGAAAATTTGAAGTTGTATGTATTTTTAATGCTGACTCATAATCAAACAAATTTAAAAGAAAATGTCAAAAAAAAATAAAAAAAAAATTCGTGTGGACCACCCTTAACATTTAGGAGGATGAAAAATAGATGTTGTCCGATTCTCAGACCTACCCAAAATGCACTTAAGATTTCATGAGAATCCGTCAAGCCGCTTCGGAGGAGTTCGGTCCCGCACACCGTGATACGAGAATTTTATATATTAGATGAATGATTGCAGGTGCGTCAGTTGAAGGCCGCAGTCCCGTTCGCGGTATGCGGCGCCGGACAGCAGCTGGAGGTACGAGGCCGCCGCGTGCGAGGCCGCCTGTACCCGTGGGGCGTGGTGGAGGTGGAGAACCCCGACCACTGCGACTTCATCAAGCTGAGAACTATGCTCATGTGAGTCAAGTAACAAGGGCTCCTTCGGCCTAGCGAAACTCTAAGAAAAAAGCAATTTTTACAACAGGATCCCAGAAAATGTTCAAAGCATAAGTATTACGTTATTCAAAAGAATTGTTAAAAAACGTTTGTGTGGTAAAGGTTACTGTAACATAAATGACTTTCTTAATTATACCACAGATTGGGAATGGAGCGACCGCCCTCAGGCTATTAAATAATAAGTTTAATTGTACAATGTTACTTTAATTGTAAAACATATTTTTGATATATTAAAAAAGCCCGCTGAGTTTGTTGCGCCCATTCTTCTCAGGCCTGAGGTATTCGTTTTGGAATGGGTGGTAGTTTTTTGACTTTCAATAAGTGATTTCACATCCTATTTTGAATAAAAATATTTGAATTTGAATTGTATAAAACGTGCAGTGATTGGGCTACAATCTTGTAAAAAACGAATAGCTGAAATTCAGTACGTTTTAAGCAACTGTTCGCTTTCAAACTTAGCTGGATTATACTTCCTCGCCGTAATATTGTAATTACTATTTTAAAATTATGTCAAATCACTGCATGTATCATACTAAACTAAATTTCAGTTTGTTTGATGATAAATTCTAGTCGTCCTCTTTTGCTTTCGCTTGTGCCTCCTCCAGGTTTATCTACTGTGTATTACACAGGGTTGTTTTTCTCCACGTTACTAATGTGACTGCTGACAATAATATGTCAAGTTGGTCAAAACACAGGAGCATCCAACTAACTGATATATTTTAACAACCTCTCCGACTAGGTGTGTAATGCCACCGTGTATGAGGTGTCGTGATTGGAGTTAATGGGTACTTAAAATAGATCAAATAGTCCATTGTATCTCTGAATAATTGCAGGTATAAAAAAATCAAACTTATTAATTAATCACCTCATAAATCCCGCTATATGAACCCAATAAAATACTGGGGATACCACAAGGGTCTATTCTTGGACCGTTCCTCTTCCTTATCTATATAAATGATCTTCCTAATCTTATAGAGAAAAAACATAAGGTGGCATTGTTTGCGGACGACACTGCATTGATTTTCAAAGTGAAAAGAACCCCAGCTATGTATGACGAAGTGAACGATATTCTATCTGACATCGTTTACTTGTTTAGCATTAATAACTTATTGCTAAATAGAAAAACTAAATATATTAAATTTACCGTACCAAATCTCAAAAGTAGGATTTGTTAAACGGGGGAGGGGACGGGTGGAATCTGCTATATTTCTTGCCATTACTCTAGATTCCAAATTACAATGGCGCCCCCATTTTGAAGGATTGGCGAACAGACTTAGTTCTGCAGCAATACGAGCGATAATGGAGCGACCGCCCTCAGGCTATTGAATAATAATTTTAATTGTACAATATAACTTTGTAAACATATTTTTCGATGAAAAAAATAAGCCCGCTGAGTTTATCGCGCCATTTCTTCTAAGGTCTGAGGCATTCGTTATAGAATGGGTGGTAGTTTTTGACTTTCAATAAGTGATTTAATATCCTATTTTGAATAAAAATATTTGAATTTGAATAATTTACCTTCAAACCAAATCAAAACCGGTACTTATCTAGGTCTCAAGCCAAATTTTTCTCCAATGGGTTTATAAGGACTAACTATCATCACCGGCACCCTTCTCGCTTTTAACACCAGAGGAATCACTGTAGCGTTGTATGCATGTGAGGTGTTTTTTTATTATGGAATAGGAGGACAAAGGAGCCTACGGGTCACCTGGTGTTAATTGATCACCCCCGCCCATATTCTCTTGCAATACCAGAGGAATATCAGGAGCGTTGCCGCCTTTTAAGAAAGGTGTACGTGCTTTTTTTGAAGGTACCCATGTCGCATCGTCCCGGAAACACCGTACAAGGAAGTTTTATTTATTTTTTATTTCGTTTCCTAAATTAATTTCACCTAAGACTATCATTATTATTCTCTTTGTACAGAACACACATGCAGGACTTGCAGGAGGTAACACAGGAGGTACACTACGAGAACTACAGATCTGAGAGACTGGCACGAAATGGACAAGCACCGAAACGTCATCCGTGAGTCCCTTTAATGAGACATTTAGAAACAATTAACAAACAACATATTTTCTTATTTATTAAATATTTACGCTGAGAGTTGCGACAATGATTAATGAAAGTTATTTCCAAAGATTATCCTTGCTCAAAATTGTTCTTTTTAAGCAATGTTAGTGAAATTGAAAATATTACTTCTCTATAATAACTATTGTTCTTCTGTATGAAAACTCGTCTAAATCGCTGTCAATATCCAGCGCGGAGGGCCATTTTGTAACTAACAACGAAAACACCACGATTGAAACGAGATTCTAACACAGCTCTAATCTCAGCTCAGCTCTCAGCTCTTCAAATTTGTCTAACCACGATAAAAATATTCCTGTTTTGTAATATAATTGTAATTGTAGTAAGATACCGACAATTTTAACAAAAAATACTATAAACAACTATAATTTTTACAATAAACAACTAGACGCTCACAGTCACGCTCAAAAATTGACCGAACCAAAACTGCCTCTATTAGGACGAGTTTTCGTTCAGCCTTGTTACGACCGCGCTTTGAATACTACGCCACGCAATTATATAATGATTAGTGAGAATCTGTCCAAATCAATCAAAAATCAAGTATTCGTATGCACCATAAATTTTTTTCGTAATTTTTTGACTTTACTCTTACAACTTTTAATATATTTTTTAATAATTATGTAGAGTTGTAAATTTTTAATTGAAATATGTGCATATTTTCTATTAGTGTAATTTAAACTTTGGTCAACTTAATTACTAGTGATCTACAAATTAACATTGTTGTCAACAGTTCAATGGATGGTGGTAATAACGAGGAATCCAACGGTATCACAAACGGCTCCCCAGGAGACTCCACTGGACAGGAGCGTGCTCTAAGAGAGAAGGTTAGTGACATTCAATTGGGTTCTTTTAGGTTTATCAATCATCTAGTGTACAGGGTAAATTTTTCTTATCAGCGAGGATGCCATCTCCAAAATTTTCATACTGTACTGTCACGGTTAAATCTCACCGGCAAAGCGGGGTGCAGGGAGCATCGAGCACGGAAATAGAACAGCACTTTCAAGGCGTATAGAAGCAGTGAGACTATAGAGAAAATATTCTTGACAAATATTTCGAATATATAGATATGACTTGCAATGGGGTAATTGGGATGTTATAAAACACTTGCACTAGTGCCGTACTAGTAGTGCAGTAAAGTAAACGTGATAATTAAATGTATGTAATGAGATACATAACCGTTACAAGAAAAGGTGATCAAAATGTAAGAGATATTTGTCGAGACAAGGCCGGCTACATGGCCACCATTCTCGTGGTTGTCCATTGTTGTGGGTCGTGTGTCACAGCTATAATAGATTACGTAATAAGAATGTGGTATTCCCGTCATGCGCGTGCGACACAACCGTCTCGCTCGATAGTTCGTCTCTGATTGCCAGCTAGAGGTGGTCGTTAAATCAATAAACTGTTTTTATTAACAGTTTTGTATTCGTTAACGAATTAACTGTTTTTCTTCAACGAAAAAACCTATTGAACATAATAAATTCAATAATAAAGCTAATAAATTCAATCAACAACTTCGCCCGTAACTCACAATAAATAAAGCATAATTCCGACCCTTTTACACCTATCCCTTTCTCAGTTGCACGTCCGCCACAACAACGCCAGTAAATTGATGATTGAATGCCTTACTAAAACAGCTTAATTCAAAACAGTTTGACGAATTTGTGAACACAAAACGTTGACTTGATATCATAGTTATTAATGTAATATGAACCTAATAAAAACCTAAATTATTAATAAATGCAGTAACCGATATTTCAAAACCCGTTGACGATTTAACAGTTTTTTCAACCTGTTGACCATTGACAAAAAACAGTTAAATTAAATTAATTTAAAAACCTTCAATTACACACCTCTATTGCCAGCTCGGCCCCCGATCTGGACTAAACTCGCGCCGCACGCCGATTACACCCGAGCTAAGACGAGTACCGTAACATCTACGTACTCGCTCGTGACTCGACGTTCTTGGCTACGACATATTAATGTTTAAAATTGAGATTGTTTGCTATTAGGAGGAGGAACTACGGCGCATGCAGGAGATGTTGGAGCAGATGCAGCGGCAGATGAAGCTCCAGGCTGCTAGCACCACCACAGCATAGTGCACGCTCCTGACGCAGGTATATAAATATATATATTATTACTCGACTGCGTACGGACAGTAGAACACCAGAGTCGCATCCGTCTGTTGCATATATTTTGGTTCACTCACACTACTTGGCAACAAAAACCAAAAGTGCGACTTTAAAATTAATTTTTAAAATTATTCATACTACACAGGTTTAAATAAAAACAAAATATCAAGTAACTAATAAAAAGATGTAATGCAAAACCTTCGCAATTACATCCTCCCAACCAGTGAACGCATATAAAACATGGCAGCAGTCAGTAATGTAACATTGTAATCCGTATTTTTATTAAAAAAAAACATTGAGTTTTTTGCGCCCGTTCTTCTCAGATCTGAGGCAGTCTATTTTTAATGGGTGGTAGTTTTTGACGTTCAATAAGTGACTTTGAATCCTATTTTAAATAAAAATATTTGAATTTGAATTATGGTAATTGGTTCGCGCGCTTAACACATTGTAAATGTGTGTCAGATACTTGGACGAAGTATGCGAATATGTAATTTGTAAAACAATCATCAAAATGAATAATTTACTTTTGTTAATCTAAACCGAGTATTAATTAATTAATGCTTAGTTCTTATTATCTATACTAATATTATAAGGCTGCAGTGTTTGTTTGTTTGAACGCGCTAATCTCTGGTACTACTGGTCCGATTTGAATGATTCTTTCAGTGTTGGGTAGTCCATTTATCGAGGAAGGCTATGTTTTTTTTTTCAAAATAAGGGATCCGTAATAAAATTGCTATTTTGTAACACAAGGTGAAAAATCGAAAACCTATTTTTGCGTGCGCTGCAAAAACTATTGACAATAGAACAAAATGATGTACAGGCTATAATATAGGCAATATTTTATTACTTATAAAACTATCGCGTGAATTATACTTTATATGGCAAAACAACGTTTGCCGGGTCAGCTAGTACTTTATATGCGAAAACTAAATAATCCAACAGCACATACATTTGACAATTTAGAAATAAATACCATAACCATACAAAACTATTCAATGAGTGGGTGCTAGTTTTTAACCTGATTTTCCTTTTTTTCCTTATTATATTTCACATTTAACACACTTCTTTGTTCTTTTTCATTTTATTTATGATCATACCTAAATATTGTTAGGACTTCTAATACTTTTTTGTATTCATACTTGAAAAACATTTATTAGGTTAGAACTTTCGATCACTTCAGATCTTTTCGAGGTTAATATTAAATTACAATAATGAAATAGGGTGTTAAATAAAACGGAATTGCAGAGATTACCTTGCACAAAGTGAAAGAAATGCCACGCGATGCAGTACGCATTGCGTGGCAGGGCGTATCACTTGGCATCGGATGAACGTGTCGCTCGTAACGTCATTTCTTTTCACAAAAAGGCCGGCACATTGATTCCTTTTTTGTTATTTATATATGTTATCTGTTTCCAGTTGGAGTATACGACGGCAGTCCAACTGTCCGAGTCTTCTAACGTCGTCAGCTCGATACTGCGGGCAATCCCGTACTGCATCACCTATTAGTATCATTCACATTCATATGCGGTTGTCGCATCATATCAAGGATCATTTAAACATTTTTAATCGTTATATTAATGGTTAAAAAACAACCACAACTGTAACTGTGGTAACGCCAGATTTATTTCTCTTGGAATGAGGCATAAATATAGGCATTAAACAACTTTTTAATATATCTACGGTATCACAACATTGCCGAGGTGACTAATTTAGCATCAATAATACTTTCAAGGTAATAATCAATATTTTGTAGTAAAAACAATTCATTACTTTCAGAGTTTTACCTGATTTAGTAGTTTTAATTGGATCACTGCCCGTGGCCTAACATCTTTCTTAATAGATAGATAACCAGCCTACCGATAATTTATGGCACCGCTGGCAAGGTATTTAACATTAGCACCTATCACAAGACCCTGTCAATGTTATCCATGGTATTTCATAACTAACATAAAACTAAGTAAATCTAACAAATCTATTGTCGATAGAGGCTTCGCACACACCCTTGCACAAGTTGAAATGTTGTTATAACTGACCTAGAAAAAAGTAACCACAATATAACATAATATGCTACGTTTTCAATAGACTTAGAAATATTGAAAATCTAATTTAATAATCCAAATGCGTAATGGGCATTTTTTGTGTTTTTATTTACCTTATAACCCATAGACAATTAATGGATGAAGGTTTTCAGATGTCACATTAGAAACACAGATCTAATATAAATCTACAGTAGCAAGTAGGGGTTGCATACGATATGTTATTAGCTGACCAATCACGATATGTTGTTGACATAAACTGACCAATGAGCAGACAGTATCCCGCACCCGCTATCTCATTGGCTAAAACTAATCGTACATTGCGACAATATGAGTAGGTTTTATGTTTCTACTGGGTTATAAGGCCTTATAATATCAAACTACTGTCAACGAAACAAATGCATTCTATTATTATCATATCTTTATAAATATATAATTAATTTAATAAAGGTAATAAGGCCAAAATTTTGAATATATTGACGCTTGGAAATAGAAATTAAATTACAAGTACGTAGAAGATACAATATTTGTAAATGCAAAAGTTATTATCATAGTGTAACAACCTCCTGTATGTATGAAGTAGCGGTTAAAATGTACTGGAGATACAGTAAGTTACTGAGTATCTTATCAACGAATGTTTATTAACACTAATTAGATAAATAAATATGTAGTATCTGTTATTGTATATTATCAGAAGCAAGTAGAGAGGCCTAATTATTATTAAATATATTATCTGTAGAAATTACATATATATAATGTATTAAATTGTAAAGATTAAGTATTAGCGCCTTTGGCGTAAGCATTCGTACGGTCGTGCAGAAGAAATAATTTAAAGTCATTGATCTGTTTCTACCTGTCGGAACATAGTAGGCGTATATAGTAATAAGTACTAAGGCTAATGACCGCAAATTGTTTCTGTTTCGCGACCGTATGTCGGAAAATAATGGCGATTATACTGCCTAATGTATTTATATCTTCCAATAGAAATCTCTATAGTAAAGATTATTTTCATATTTTGCGTATAATTGAAAGGTATAACTGAGTTATTTTGTAGTGTTTATGCTCTTAATATTTTTTTTTGTAGTTAAACCATACGTAATATTATGTAATGATTATTATTCAATGACATGTGTATTACTTGGATTGTAATCTCTATTAGTAATTGAAATGACATATTATTATTATTTTAGACTATTGTAGGTGTAAGAATATATTATTATATGTTAGAATATAAAAGTAGCCTTAGTGTGTATACGTTTAACAAGTAAAAGCGAAACTGCAGAAAGATTTTTGTGATGTCAAATTTTGTAAAGAGAGACATCTATGGTTCAGCGCGGGGAAACTATCAACTCTGCTTTCTACTCTCTTCGTATGAGAGACAATTTAGTCGATTGAGAAGTGTTTGTTTCTGCCTGTTTTTCTCAGTTTATTATCGATAGTGCGTAATTCATGTTGATTTTATTTTTTTATTTACTAGCTGCACAATGAAGAATTTTAAATGGATATTTCATATGTGTAAATTATCGAACGGGAAGCGTAAAGAACAAGTGGAGAAATATTTAACACGTATTGCGTTGAAATTTACTCGTAATTTGAAACAAACTCTTTTGAAGTTGATAGTTTAAAAAATATAATATAAATATTATTTCAGTCATCATTTGGTTTCGAAACTCACTTTAAAATCAGTCATTCAAAATATCTCGATTGAAGAATCTTTTACGCTGTCCATATTTTGTTAGTTCAAATGATTTTCTTTTGCTATTATTATTGTCATCAATATCATATTAAAAATATTTTTATTAATAATTAATGTGAGCGTTACTGTTTGTTAGTTAACACATAAGGAAATATAATATAGTTTAATGACTTTTTACAAAATCTAGATACAGGTGTTATGTTAAGATAGTCTCAACAATTTGTAATTTTTTTTAAGTGATAACCCTCAGTTCTGGCATTAATTACACAAATTAATATGAAAACAAAAGTTATTAACGATGCGGGACTCAAACCTGCGACCTTTACGTTCCGTGAGAGCGCTCTACTACTGAGCCAAACGTTCAAGTGACTTAAAGTTCATAAATCTTGATATTATTTCTTTGTTCAACTATCAAGTTTATTTAGATTGTTAATAATTAACGTAATTGTTTAAAGTTACAAGAGCGACATCTCAAGTCAATTTCCTAATATGTTACTATTGGAGTTAAGCAGGTTATCAACTCTAAAGTAGATCCTGTAGATGAAGCCACAACCTGAGAGTTGAACAAAGAATTATCAAAACTTATGAACTTTACGTCACTCGAACGGTTGGCTCATTGAAAGAGTGATCAGAGAGCGCATCGTTCATAAATTTTGTTTTCAATTTAATTTGTGAATGATAGTCTCATGTTTCGTGCCATTCATACAGTCTCGATTATGCTAAGATTGTTTCAAGTTTAATACAGCAGTTTCGTTAGTATACGCTCATTGTTGTTTCCAACGAACACAATGTTATACGAATATTAAAAAGTTCTTTGTAGATACTTTTAATAAATGTCACTTACAAAGTTTAAACATGAACTTAATATTTGGTTGCTGTTGGTAACTAACCAGACCTACTGCACAGTAATGTGAGTAGATTTAATTTGTAATGTTAGATACTCAATTAACTTGTCTAGATAGAGTGTTATACTATGTATAATAATTGTATATTTGTCACGCACGCAAGTATGTCTACTGTTGCTTGTAGGCTTTTTAGAGAGTTTACCAGTGGGAGGCTCCTTTGCACAGGAAGCCGCCTAGATTATGGGTACCACAACGGCGCCTATTTCTGTCGTAAAGCAGTAATGTATAAACATTACTGTTTCGATCTGAAGGGCGCCGTAGCTCGTGAAATGACTGGGCAAATGAGACTTAACATCTTATATCTCAAGGTGACGAGCACAATTATTGTAGTGCCGCTCAGAATTTTCGGAGGTTTTCAAGAATCCTAAACGGCACTGCATTATAATAGGTAGGGCGTATCAATTACCATCAGCTAAACGTCCTGCTCGTCTTGTCCCTTATTTCCATAAAAAAAAAATACTGTTATCTGAATCTGGTATCTTCAGGGAAAAATAGTGTACGTTCAAAGAGTTGACATAAGTACCTAAGGACGTCTCTCGCCTTTGCAGTGACAAGATTGTTTACTTTTTTTTTTTTCTAAAATTCGTTTATGAAAATTTCTGTTGAAGCTATTACCACATTTAATCCAAGTTAGATTCTCCGACTATAGTTTCGTTACGTGTGTCAGTGTCGCTACTGAGCCGGCCGGATCGAGGTTAAAAGCATGCAATTGGCTGATATTTTTTTGAGATTAGACGCTCGAACTTTTTATCTAGACAGGTTAATAATGAAGGGGTTGGATACTAATTAAATATTTTATTTGCTCGAATGTGTTTCGTGCGTTATTACGACTGTAAAAAATCGAATATATTCAAGACTGTTCCATAAAAGTATTCTTATAAAATCTTAATCGTTTAGTCCATTCCTTATATTTCCATATAATCATAAGTATGTAGTTTTAAGTATTTTCTTAAAATATAAAAGTTAATAATAAAATCTTGAAGAATCGACATAAAGGAACTCGGGTCGTAGCAGAGTGAATGCCGGTCATTGATCTTTTGCCACGAATCACTGCTGTACCTATATTGTCGTACACGTTATTTGTAGCCCTCTCAATTCGTTAAATAGTCTCTGATTGATATTTAACTTTGTTCTATTATCTTATCGATGATGTAAATAGACTGCGTGTGACTTAAATAATAGTACATTGTACAGAAAGTAGAAAGTTAGGGATTCCTAACGAGGAATTTGTAGGCACAAGTCGAAGTCGTGGGCCTAAATACACCAGAGAAGTGGAATACCACTTTTCCCCGAGCGATACATAGTGCTCTATATATACCTAGGAGGAAAATAAAACATATTCACCAAATAAATTGTCCAAGAATCAATTTGACAAACGCGAGAAAGTTATTTGAAACTTTTTCGACAGAATCAAAAACAAAAGATTGAAACTGTAACATAGTTCGTATGTTTATTGTAATTGGCCATATTACAATAGTCAACATGTGAAGAACGTGTTAGAAATGGATTTTGATACAACTTTTCCGCCTGCATAATATTTATAGATGACACACATTCGGCCCAGTTGTCACGTGAACACTAAGCCACTTTCCGAGCAGGTGTAGTATAAAGATATTGCAGTTCTATCTGAATAGAATGTGGCATAGATAATTATTAATGTATAAATTTAACTGTTTTAGTAGAGCCCATGATATACTTTCGACTTTAGTGGCTCTGGTTACAATATTTTAATCATTCCCATATTATTATTTTTAAACTACGTACGCCGTGAATAGTTAAAGAAATATACTGCGTAGATCCATACTTCAGCACCTCTATGTGACCTTAGCAATGATTGGTGCCAAAGTTGTGACTCATATCTAGAAGTAAAGAATATATAATGATTTTATCATCGAATAGTGTATTATTGCAATTATTTGCTTTTTATAATTATTATAATCGTCACTGTCTGTGTAACCATAATATTTTTTATAATAAACTATTTGAAATGAATTTGTTTTTAATATATTTGTCATAATAAAACATTAGTATACTAAATAGTCTAATAGCAAAGAACCGTATAGGTTTAAAATATTACTCTGTTAATCTTATCAATTACTTATATTTGGCTTCAAAATTAATGCAATAAATGCTACAATAATAAATTTATTCTGTTTTTTCACTCGTCAATACTGTCATCATTTAGTACACAATTGTAGTCGAACTAATACATTTGAAATATTAAAAAAAAAACATATTATAGGTAGGATGTTCAGATGTGCTAAATAGACCATCGGAAACACAAGGAGTTCTTTCTTAATATTATAATTATCTCACCAAAAATATGTTCAGCTGTTTTAGAAATGTAATCTCGTTACTTTTATGGGAAAGAGTATATTCCAAAAATGAATCATCTACGTTTCGCAGAATTGAAAACAAGTTTGTTCTGGCGAATTGCAAATCGAAATAGGTACCGATACTAAATACTTATCAATCGAGAACCAATACATTATGTAGAGGTTAGTATTTCTATCTGGGACAACCTCATTATTTAAAACTAGATGTAACCCGCGATTTCGTCCGCATTTAGTTACCACTGTAACCAAATAAGTTGGTGTTCCAATGCTGCCAACTGCATATATTATGTACCTACGAAACAATCATAAGCGTTTTATTTCGAGCGGTTTTTCTTCGACTTACTATGCAAAACCGTCTACTATGAAAAAGCCTTATAATTTTTCGGGTTAATAGGTCTATAGCCTGTTCAGCTCCATATTCAAATTCAAATATTTTTACTCAAAATAGGACGTTACCTATATAATATATTGAAAGTCTAAAACTACCACCCATTCCAACAAGCATCACTCAGACCTGAGAAGAACGGGCGCAACAAACTCAGCAGGCTTTTTTTACATCAAAAAATATGTTTACAAAGTAATATCGTACAATTAAACTTATTTTTTTTAGCTTGAGAGGCGGTCGCTCCATTCTCAGTTTGTGGTAACATTAAGAAAGTTATTTATGCTAGTTACCTTTAACACAAACGTTTTTAAACAATTCTTTTGAATATCGTAATACTTTTGTTTTGAACATTTTCTGGGATCTTGTTGTAAAAGCATATGCATCGCTCCACAAAAGACTTACTAACTCGACTTAGCCGAGTAGTTGGCATTATAAGTTTATGTCTGTTCCTGCCTCCTGGTGTAAACATTATGGTGATGACAGTTTCTATCAAATTCACCTATATATTTTAAGTGTCATGCCAAGATAGTAACAAGATATGTTGCCACATGTGTGTTTACCATTTGAATGTTTGAGAAATTAAATTGGCAAGTAAAGTCTGGAAAAAGTATTGATCTGTGCATAATAGATTATTAAAATTAAATATGTATTTTTTATGTTTATGTGTCAATCAATAACGATCAATACATATAGATAATTCATGTCATACAAAAAAAAGCCGAAATAAGGCACATGCCATAAATTACACCATATCCAGTTGTTTAAAATATTATTGGCCAACACAGACTAGTAAAAAAATAAGGACTCCGTGTCACCTTACATAACAGTGTAGCAGGAAAACAAGCCGATTAACGTGTAAATACAGTCATAGCCCCACGCACACACTTACACTAATAGAAGCCGACAGGCGGCCATTAAGAGAATTGTCATCGTCTGTGACAGATCAGTCTGCGTCTCAATAAATTATTTTAAAAATGCCGTTGCGCGTTGTAAAAACAATACTACGGAACATAAAAAGTGTCAAGGAATTACATTTCACAGATAGAATAGTAGTAATCACCCTTTTTTTGTTCTTTTCTTAATACAAATTAATTCGATATTTGGAACACAAAATCTCCACAACGCGTGATATTAACATCAAGTGTGACCGGAAAATAAACAGGGACATTACCCGGAAAATTGGGTAATCCATATTTTAATATTCTTTAGTAGATAATTCTTTTTTTTTATGTAAATAAGGCTCGAAGCGAGCAGGACGTTCAGCTGATGATAATTGATACGCCCTGTCCGTTAAAATGCAGTGCCGCTCAGGATTCTTGAAATACCCAAACATTCTGAGTGGCACGACAACTGCGCTCGTCACCTTGAGACTTATGATGTCAAGTCTCATTTGCCCAGTAATTTATTTTAGTCTTTACCAAGAATTTTTTAAAGTAGTGTGGAAATAACCAGCCCATATTTGTGTGCTTTATAAGGTGTGGTTCCGGCCACATAACGAGTATTCTTCCCATCTTTTAGCAGAGCTGCTCGAATTGTCGGGGATTCAGTACTTTGTGAAAATTTCCATTACTTGGTGTTGTGGAGCGACGTGGCGTCTTAGAAGACACAAAATGATTGACTGATGGCAGACCTTTGATGTAAATTTGTCTTTCTAGGAAGATGACGCTGTATCGAGAACTGAACTTAAGACCCTTTACCCTTTATATAAGTGTTACTATATGATGTGTAATTACTTAGCAACCAAATCACTATAAAGAACATAGGTAGTTGTTTGTTCTCTAAAAATCTACTTATTTGATACCACGTCAGTGGCAAAAAAAACGCATTTAAGAATGAATTTTGTGTAAGTATTCTTAAAAATAAGAAACGTTAGTAGTTACGTCATTTTTATATCAGTTAAAACAAATATACTGCAAACAATACACGGGCACAGGAATCAAACCCGCAATCCTTACTTTCAAGGTGTAACTGTTATGTAATTTATTTATTTACTTGTAATAATATGACGATATTTATTTTTATTTAAGAAAACAATCTGACTATCAGATATTAAAAAATCGGAGTTACAAGTAACGTGGCTATATAATACTGTAGCTGTACCTACAACCAATAATATCAATTAACACAAATGTCTAATACCTAACTCGTAACGTAGCATTATAGATCGTAGAAATAGTAATCGTGCATAATAACTGTAATAAGCGTATGCTGAAAGATTCGTTCTGACAAGAACATTTTATTTTATATAACGTAATATTAGCTCTGACAAGAACATTTTATTTTATATAACGTAATATTAGCTCTGATAAGAACCATTTCATAATGCTGTACATCAACTCAGTGAAGTTTCAAGCATCGTACTTTCTCTCGACGACCGCAGATATACTCACGTGATCAGTCTGTCATATGCTCCGCGTTACACAGCAAGGCCGAGCGTCCTCGAATGACGCGTCGGGACTCGGGCGTCGATCGTTTTTCATGCAATTTTAATCAATGAGCAATAGCGTAGGTGCGGAATGCTCATTGACATCGTATGATCGAGGTTCGACGCGAGTTTAACAAACTGCGATAGCATTAGTTTTAGAGAGAGATAGAACATATAATATTATTCTAAATTCTTATTGAATGAAACGTTTTACTATTGGTTAAAATGTAAGCTTTAGTATTGGTGTGTATTTTCTGAACTTGTAAATATTTTTTAGGTAACGATTGTAATTGAGTAACTAGTTTTAAGGATTTCGTATATATATCGTGTAACCTTTTAATAAATCATATCTTCCATATATCTTCCACATATTCCTCACAGTCAAGCAGTTGTTTTATTTAATCGCCAAACGCTCAGTCTCTAAAATACTATGACTAATAACGGGAAAAAAATTATCTGGTATCCCCCGTAGCTGCACACACTAGCATAATGTTGCTTCACTTCTTAATATCATGGTGCGGAGTCTTTCTTTTTTTATTCGTCTGTGTTGGTCAATAGGCAGCAATGTAAATATTTTTTCAGTTTGAGCTGCGTATATTGAATTCAGAACCCGTTTCGGACAGTGACATCAGTGAAGTATCAGTTAGGTATTTTTTTAAACTCTGATGAAAAATAAAAAATGCTAGGAGTTTTACGTTTGTCAGAGTGTCCCTATTTACTGATAAAGGTCTGTTCAGTCGGAGGTTTTTTACGTTTTTAATAAAAATTGTACTTATATTATAAAGGGTAAGGTTTGTATGTTTATTTATTACCCCGTAACGTTCTAAATGGATTTGGATCTAATAAGTTAAGGTATAATGAGAGAAACAAACACTCAAATATAATATTTTTATTTACAAGAAATAATTAGGTAAACTGGTTATTAAAATGTTAGGTTTCCTGAATTAAATTTGTTAAAAAGTAGGCTAAGTCGAGTTAGTAAGTCTTTTGAGAGGTGATGGATATGCTTTTACAACAAGATCCTAGAAAATGTTCAAAACAAATGAAATTGATTCAAGAACAAGAAGACAATCCAAATTCTAAAGAATTGTTAAAAAACCGTTGTGTCGTAAATAACATAAATTACTTTCTTAATGATACCACAGATTGGGAATGGAGTGACAGATCTCAGGATATCAAATAAGAAGTTTAATTACGATACGACTTACGTACGATATTACTTTGTGACCATATTTTTTACTGAAAAAAGAAAAGGCATACTTTTTCGAACGGGTCGTAATCAGTGCCGGGTTTACCACGTAGCAAGAGTAGCAATAATTGCTACGGGCCCCGCATATTTATATCCACTCATCTCTGCCTGAGGGTATTTTTTGAGCGAAACTTATTAAAATGTGTTATATTGAGTTTACTTCACGTGGCAAAAACTTGAAATATTACAACTTTTCCTAGTAAGACAATCCAGGCCAGACTCTCGATAACCGACTATTACTAATATATAAAGGCCAATGATATTATAGTATTAAAAGAGGTAGATATGTCACTAGCGCGCCGAAATTCAATCTCCTAAATTGAGTCAATTGGTTCCTTTGGTCGTCTCTCGATACGAAAACGGTACACACGAGTTTGTTGTTGACAGAATTGCTTACAATTTGATATAGGTACAACATTAAAATGCCGTCTTGTGTTATGGCAAGATACACTGATGATATGAATGTAAAAAAAATCATAGAATTACATACAGTTAAGAAATCATGAATTATAACACTTTATTTGATTTCATTATTTATCTTATCAAAATAAATATGTTGCCATGGCAACGCCGATCGCCGCCAAGCCGATCATAGATTAACGTACAGAAATGACAAAATATTGATGCTGTCTGTTGTAATATGATCGAGGTAGAATATTTTAGGAAAGTATGTAAAAAAGTAATTGTTGCAGTGAATGTAATGTTTAATAAACAAGTGCGTATATAGGTAGCTGAACTATCAAACTACTAAAACAAGTTTTAGGGTAGGTAGCGGATGTAGACGGTGAGTGCTATTAATTGTTTCCGTAGGAGTTTTTTCAGTAACACTGTCCCTTTCAGTATATCCCTTGCTAACTGCAGAAAAATCAATGGATCATTTTCTTTTTCTCCCATTACTTTATTGTAATAAATCCTCAACAAAAAGACATTCATAAATAATATAAGATACAAAAAAAAAATTGTAATCTTAAAACATTTTGGGAGCCGTCGTTAGTAAAATTGTAAAAATGGGACCCTTACATAATAATATAAGGTACCTGTCGGTTTTGTTTTGGTGTCTGTATGTTCTTCATTATTTTATGTATAAATAATTTATATCATCAATGTGGCTATATATTATCTATATATATATATATATAAAAATGAATTGCTGTTCGTTAGTCTCGCTAAAACTCAAAAAAGGCTGGACCGATTTGGCTAATTTTAGTCTTGCAGTATTTGTGGAAGTCCAGAAAATGTTTAAAAGGTTGAATAAATATGAAAATACTCGGAATTGAATAAAAACAACAATTTTGATTTTCTTTAATGTGTCCCCCGTGCGTCCTTCAGAAATCAAATAAAGATAATACTTAGTTTAAAATGAATAACTATTTAGAATTTTTATATCTTTCTAACTTTCTTAGGAGGTAATAAATAAAATTCCTTAAAATACGGGTAGTAACACTTAAAAAATATTCCTTTTGTTTGTTTTAAGTTTATGTTATACAACAATTTAGGTCTTTTATTGAGGCATTGAGGCAGTACGAAGCAAGGAACATATTTACTCTTTAAGTCTGCCGGGTCAGCTAGTAATAAATATTAAATTGTTTTTTTATAAAATCAATGACACATTATGTACCTAATTTCAATGCAGTTTTACTACTTTATAGCCATACTTCAAGAATGAATCGTAATTTAGGCATAAAACGGTGTACGGTAAAAATTATATCTGATGAATTAACTGTATTTTCTCTATACAAATACGAAGCAATTAGCAAATAAGAGTTATCTCTTTTTCGCTTGCGATAACTGCATTTACTATCCTTCTTTGACGTGTAATTGTAATGTAGTGTGCTATTGCAATGTTAAATTATTCATGTGTGCGTTAGTGTATCATTTTCGAACACCGAATGTTGTCAACATAACCTATCTATACTTTTAAATATAATTGATAAAGGCTAATTGAAAGAATTTGCTACGGGCCCCGCGCTTACAGGTAGTAAATATTAACTTTCAATAAGAGATAAAAAAATCGAATTTAAATATTTCAATTTGAATTAAACTTTATCTTAAGACTACATCTTTTCCAGGGTATCTTTTTTGTATATTAAGTAGTGTAAGCAGACGTCAACATAATTTTGTATGACAGCTTTTGTCAAATTACAAATGTGGCTAAATTGGACTTTTGTCTGTCAATTTGACTAAATATATTGAAATTTTAAAGAGATTTCAATACTTTTAATGTTAAAAAAGTTTTATCATACTTTTTGTGCATGAATTTTTAAACGTTTACTTAAATCCTTTTGTGGTGAAATATATATCAGCCTCAAGGAAATGATTCATTCGACTTAAGTATTTGGTTTGTAAAATTCTTCATATCTCTCTCTTGCTACCACTGGTGTCAATTCTCTTTCATTATTTCGTGTAAGATAAAGCTGAAAAATATTAGCTTTTACAATTTTGCGGTGTAAATAAGCATCAAATTATCACTAGTTAACAATACTTCTGTCATACCATGTAAATAGCACTAGTTTGTAATTGTTCACGTTCTTGTAAGCCGTTCCCCTTCACAGGCGGTTACTTTCTGTATACACAACACAATATTGCTAATCATTGTTCACTGGTCCTTAAAAAAAGAGCTATATATCTATAGTTTTCATTTCTGACTGTATGCTCATCGCGTCCTTTAATCTGTGTCATTCTGACAAACGAGACGGAGAGAAAGGGATGTGAATACTACATTACACATCATTTTGTTTAAAGGAAATAGTGTTCAATCACTATCGAGAATCTGGGAAGGTCATGTAGCGCCATCTGTTAGTTGAAGTAGGTACCTTAATAAATTATAGAAGCCTAGCTAAAAAAATAGTTCTACCAACAATGTATATACTATATTGTAGATCGGGATGGCCTAGCCGCCAGTTTTTCGAATACGAAATATTTATGACCTCTCTAGATCAATCTTTGTAAGTTAGTGTAGCTATCAAAACCTACTATCTGTATGTATTATGAATTGGTATGAACTCATGATATTATATGAATCTAACGAACGGTAGAAAAACTAGTCGGAAATTAGATATTGTCTGTGGACATAGTCCATCCGTATCCTGTGGTCCAGTATAATAAATATTAATACTCATATCTATTCTGTGGTTCCTTTTTGACAGGCGCCATTAATACTATTTTACAAAATATAAATAAAAAATTGTTTGTATTTGTGGTTTTGTATTTGTTGTAACTTAGTTCATAAAATCCAACAACAAAAAGAATCATGGCTGTGGTTGAAGATGAATCCAGGAATGCATCGGAAGAGGAAAATGAAATCGAAGTGGTTGTTGAGGAGGACGAAGGCGATCAAGATTCAGATGATTCGGAGGTCAAGAATCGTATTATTTCATCAATTTTGATCTTATATTGCTAATTTTTCCATACTTAAAAAGACATTTGATTTACTCTATTGAAAAACATGTTTTGTATTTATAATTTTATGTATGGAACAACTTGATTTTACGACGATAATAATTGTAGTTCCAATTTAAAATAGCTGCTTGTTTAACCAAGTATAAAAAATTATTAACAACTACTAAAAATATATCATTTCAGGATGACGATGACGATGAGGATGATAATGTGGCATTAGAAAAGAAAGTTGCAGATCTGGAAAGAAAATTTGAGGAAGGATTGTTTGAATATGAGGACCATATTAATTTAATTCAAGCATTATGGTGAGTGGATATAGGTAGCAAGCACACCTTATTCCCTGTAACATTAATGCTCAGGTTGGAATATTCCTATGGATTAAATGAGAATATTCACAAATCTGAATATTTTGTAATATTATTTTAATTTGTGGTTCAGCTTTTGAGTGTTATTTGAAATATTATTAATAATTAATACACTTTCACAGAATTTATCTAAACTCAAACTAGGCATAGCTTGTACTTTAGATGCCAGACAATAATATTATAATTCTTAGACAATATAAACATTTGTGACTAGAAAACAAACATATTATAATAACATCCTGTTGCCCAAGTATAATTATAAAATCATGATTTGTAATTTTGCCTGCTGACATTCAATAAAAATCAAAAATGTTCCAAGACAAGTGGTTATACCCATCTGTCTTACAAGAATGTTGATTTTTTAACTGTAAGTTTAGATATTTAATAACTATTTTTTGAGATTTTTCAGTTCAGTTAAAATCCAATTGTTTTGATTGAAACACTAAATAGACACGGCTCATTAAACAATTTGAATTATGCAATTTAAATATACAACCGTAAACATCTCATAAGCTTTTCTAGGTGGCTTACATTAATTACTGAAAGTTGGTTAAAGTTAGCTTGTATATTATTATATATCTTATATAATAAAAATGTTTTTAAGTTTTATTTTTTTATGATGTGATGTAGGGGTTTGTCAGAACTCGATCGCTGGCGGGCTGCTTTTGATAGACTCCAACAATTGACAATACTAAAACCTGAGCATTGGCTCCTGCGGATTCAAACGGAGGTGTCAATTGCACATTCTGAAGAATCCCGTCAACAAATTGTTGATCTATTTAAGTTGGCTACGCTTGATTGTTACTGTGAGTATACTTAGCTATGTTTTATATGAAAATGATGAAGGGTCAATATTTATATTTCACAAGATTGTCATAGATGTGGAATTTTTATATATTTTTAATTATATGAAAATAAAAACGATTCTACATTATCTAAATATATAAACTATTCACAAACAAACAAGAATATAGGCCAACTGATATAAGTGATCACCACCACATTTCTCCTCCAACATCAGAGATAAATTTGGCATTAAGTCAGAAAGTTTTGAGAAACTAATAAAAAAATTTTACCTGCTTCAAAAATACTCATGTGACATAATCTTTACACCAACCATTGAACACCGGTCATTATTTGCGGCTCCCAGCGTGCAATTTTGAACCCATGTGAAAGAGCATGCGAACATTCTTGTTTAGAATTGCAGAATTAATCTGAAGTTAGAATATAATATGTTGTAGTTTCTGTAGGAAATCTGCTAACACAGTTTCTTTGGTAACAGCTTTTGAACAACAATAATTCAATTTAGCATTCAACAATATGTGGAATGTTTTCCTTTACATTTTATAATTTATATTAATACTAATCGGTCAGGTTCTTGTACATACTTTACGCAAATTGTTCTGACTGGTAATTTTTTGTTTTTCAGCTATAGAGATATTAAGTGAATGGTGTTCATGGTCATTATCAGCTGGTGATGCAAATAGTGTTCGTAACCAGTTGGAGGAGATCTTGAAGAGAGCTGGCGCAGATCCATTGTCAGGCAAAGTGTTTTGGGATGCAAGGTTCGAAATGGAAAAAGCACATTTGGAATCAATGACGTGAGTCAACAACTAATTTGGCAATTTTATTGTTAATTGTCAAGTTAATATAATAATAATATAACTTGTACATCAATCTTTGTCTTTTATCACCGCTAGCTTTATTTCACCATCATCCATGATAAAGATAGGCTTGTGGCTGTAAATAATTAAATTTGCTGTTATTACTTAGGATTGCTTAAAAATCATTGATTTTTTTACAATGTGTGAAGTGAAGGTGATCCGGAATACAAAAACCAAAAGAAGAAGTTATTGTGGTGTCTTGAGGAAACAGTAACTCGGCCATTGTTGAGGGGAAATTTAGCTTGGCAACCATTGCAGGAATTGGCTCTGGAGCTGTACGACCAAGACTATGTTGATAAGGTATTTATTTATTATTTTACATAGCTGTTATAAAATTGTCAAGTGTCAGTCGGATTGTACAATTGGAATTCCATAGTAGAAGGCACTAGTAATCTACAGCCATTCAGCTGCCTTACTATTGCTCTTTATAAGATACAGCCTGCTGACAGATGGATTGATGGATGGACAGCAGAGTATTAGTAGCACTACTACTGTGAACGGGCATGAAACCCTAGATTTTTTTTATGGAATAGGAGGACAAGTGAGCATGCGGGTCACCTGGTGTTAAGTGATCACCGCCGCCTACGTTCTCTTGCAACACCAGAGGATTCAAAAGAGTGTTGCCGGTCTTGAAGGAAGGAGTACGTGCTTTTTTTGAAGGTACCCATGTAGTATCGGCCCGGAAACACCGCACAAGGAAGCTCATTCCAGTTTTGTAGTACGTGGAAGAAAGCTCCTTGAAAACCACACTGTGGAGGACGGCCACACATCCAGATGGTGGGGATGATATCCTAACTTGTGGCGTGTCGTGCGAAGGTGAAATTGATAGAAGCGACGTCTCTCCTCAACGCCAAGTGATCCAGCCGTTCACAGAGCACTGGGTCCCCGACAATTCGAGCTGCTCTGCGTTGCACGCGGTCAAATGGATCGAGTTGATTCTGTGGTGCGCCAGACCAGAGATGACAGCAATACTCCATGTGTGGCCGGACCTGCGCTCTACAAATAGAGCACTAGAATGTGGGCCGGCTTGAAGTATTGCCGTGCTCTATTGATGACGCCCAGCTTCTTCGAAGCCAATTTGGCTTTGCCCTCCAGATGGCCACGGAATTGGCAATCGCTCGAGATTCAGATTCCGATACTAGGCGGCTTTAAGGGAAGTGTTATCAAAGAGCGGTGATACGGCAAATGGGGTTTTTCAGTGGTAAATGCGCAAACTTGAGTCTTCTGGGGGTTAAATTGGACAAGGTTCAATTTACCCCATTCCGCGACCTTCTCGAGAGAGTACTCGATAGAAGACACAAGTTTCTCCCGGCACTGGTCGACGTTTTCCCGAGAGAGACCTGCATGGCCCATGTATACGGCATCACCAGTGATGTCGTTTGCATAGCAATGTATGTTGGAGGTGTCCAAAATATCATTGATATGCAGAAAATGAAGATGGTTAGAGAAGAGAAGAAGATGGTTACTCTTAAAAGAATGATTTGTTGTTGGCCTGTCGATCAGGGTCCTTTTTCTCATGGAGTAGTCAAGTTGTAATTAATATGTAATTCTTTCACCTGGGATCTCTGGAAATTATTCTTAACACTTTTTATGTAGAATATTCTAATGATATTAATCAATCAAGTGAAAATATGTTCTTGTTTAAGTAAAATTCTGTACAATCTTAATTTTAACTAAAATCAATGCCAGTGGGTTAGTTGTGCCTATTTCTGACACAAAATAGTATTGTGCAACCAGTTTGTTTTTCAGTTTAAAGAGTGCCATAGTAAATAGGGCAATTAAATTATATCTTAAGGTGGTGAATACAATCGGGTGCTGTTAAATATTGGGGAGTGGCACTGCATCATAGTAGGCAGGGTACCAGGTAAACATAAGTCTTGTGGCTTGTCACTTCTTAACATAAAAGAAATGAATATTAAGTTTATGTGAGTAAATTTATACTTTTAGATAAGAAAGCAACACGAAACAGCAATGGATTATATGCAAAAGATTACACCGTATGAAGACAAATTGTTAACAATTGAGTAAGTTTTTACATGCTGAGTATTGAATTATTATAATATATCTAAGTGTTAATGCCGTGTTTCTGTTTGTAGTGATGTTGAGGAGAAATGTAAAATATATCAGGAGTACATTGATGTTGTAAAGGACCTCTCGCAGCAGGAGAAGTATTCGGATTGTGATTGTCATGCGATACTCAGGGTGAGAAATCTTTATATGATGTTAGCCCTCTAGATAATTGTTAAAAAATTGTGTTATGTATGCCGCAATCACTCTACCATTTGGCGTTTGTGTATGATTTATAATGACTTTGTTATTAGAAAAATTGTCAAGACCAGCAAAACATTAATCTTAAGGTAAGTGATATTACCTGCCCATATGCATGACACATCCTGAGTGGCACTGGATCGTGATGCAGTTCCACTCAGGATTCTGGATTTTCTTCCCAAAATTCTGAGTGGCATGACATTTGCTGTATGGGACATTAAATGTTAAGTCTCATTAGCCCTGTAATTTTTATAGGTACAGAGACCTTCACTGAAACACAATTCAGTTCAAGCTAGACAAGGGTGCCATTGTAGTTCCCATCCAGCAAGCATCTAGTGCAAGAAAACTTCTTCCTTTAAAGATGTTGATTTCTGTATCATTGTTGAGATTGTTCAGAAACATCAGACATATTATATGTTTAGCATAGAAACATATGACTGCACCACTTATTCAAGGGTTCCATTTATAATGGTCTGACATATTTATTGGCTCCTCTCACTTTCCACCAACCCTATTATACTCTCTTACAAGGGTCTGCAACCATGAGTTGATCATGAAATATAGTCGGGTCAACTTTTACCTACACTCCATCCACATTATATTAATAAAGTCCAAACTCAAGCATGAACAGACTACTCAAATGGAACAGTGATTGGATTAAAATTATATTAGGACATCATGACCTCCATCATCAGGATGTGTAGCATTCATCCACAATGTGGTTTTCAAGGATCTTTCTACCACATACAACGAAGCTGTGGAAACCCCCTTGTGCGATGTTTCCAGGATGATACTTCATAGTTAAAAAGCCAGCAACGCTCATGTGATTAGTCTGGTGTTACAAATTAATGTGGGTGTTGGTGATCACTTAACATCAGGTGACAGGAACACTTGTTTGTCCTTCTCATCCATAAAAAAGAATTATATGATGTTTATGCATACATGACTACCAATATAGGTGAATGGCTAGTGACCCTGACTACTAAGCTGGAGGAATCCCGGTAGGTGCAATCATTTATATGATGAATATGGATGTTTATATCCGAGTACAGACTATGCCTAGTTTGGGGCAAGATAATTTGTGTAAGAGTGTGTCAATATTATTATTAGATATTATTATATATTATAATAGGGATTTAGTAACACATCTTAATTCAATATTAATTATGTGTATTACAGGTGCTGTATGACCGGGCAACAACAGACTGTCTCATTAGTGAGAAAGCGCACGATTTATTACAGTCGTTCGCGCGATACGTCCAACGAACTTCCTCCAGAGAAACTGTTGGCAGGATATTAAACGCATGTGTTCGTAGATGCTCCACAAAAGCGACATTTTGGGTCCTTAAAATGCAACAGACTGAGCATGAGGGAAAGGATTTTGATGAGGTACCTAATATAAGAAAATTTATCTAAATACCCAAAATACATAAATAAATACCCCCTAAAATACCCAATGTCCTAATAACCATTACATCATCCAAACAAGTGTTGTAATGTTGTACTGAATTTCATAACACTTCTTTGTTTTTTAATATGGCAAATAGTTTCAACAGACAGCCACATTCTTATTGCTCGGTGCGTGGTATCTGTATGATTTTCAAAAAAGGAACATTTTAATATACGCGCGTTCTACACTACCAGAAGGTCGCGCGCCGTAAAATAAAAGTAGATTATTCGAATCCCCGCCGTTGTTGCTTTGTTAACAAAAAATGAGTGATTCAAATTTTGACAGCACACTGCCAGATATTTGAACGCTGCAAAAGAACATAATATTAAAGTGAATTTTAATAATTTCACAATACAAAATGTAAATTACTACTAAAATAAATAATTATTTAATTAATACTTAGTTTATTTGTATATAATCAGTAATGGATGATATTAGGTTACTACTAGGACTAGCTGCTTTAATGTTAGCAGTAAGCTAACTGTTTCAGAACCTTTAAGGGGATTCATGTTCTGGGTGTAGATAAACCCACATTCGTGTTTTAATACCCCTTATTACACAACAGTTGCATAAATAACTATTACATCATCCAAACGAGTGTTGTAATGAAATTCATTACAACATTATATCATCCGTTTACATTACAACAGTCGTTTGGATGATGTAATGGTTACTAGGACTTTCTATTTTAATGTTAGCAGTAAGCTAACTGTTTCAGAATCTTTTATAGAGGGTTCATATATGTATAAAAGTCTTGTATGCAACTGTTGATAATTAGGTACTAAAACAATCATGTGATACTATAATCACATTCAATTATCACTCCCACATTCGCGTTTTAATACCCCTTATTACACAACAGTTTCATAAATAACTATTATTTCATTACACGTTATTTTGCGTGTATAAGTATATTTACTATATATATATATTACCCATTTTAACTTGTAGCTTCTATAACTGCCTTTGGGGTTAGACAGACCACTAGTTTCTATCTAATAACTGCCTTCTTAATAACTGCCGCTTCTTAATAACTGCCCCTTAAATGCTTATCTTAATATCCCCATTTCTACTCACCACATCTGTTTGATTATATTGTGTCTAATTCTTCTATTTAACGTTACCAAATATACCAATTAGATACTCCACATTCAGCCATTCCACGGAATATCGTGAATATAGGAATAATCATGTAGGTAAATGTATATTTATTTATATGGGATGTGATATAAATGTAAATTTTTATACAGTGAAAGTTTACACAGAGAAGTACAGAAAGGTATAAAGATTAATAATATATTTAAGTTTTACACGTACTGGGTAAAATGGGGTGATTAGGGACAATTAGAAACTTTAAAACCAATTATCAATATTTTTTTCTTGTTAGGACCTGATTATATTTTAATAGATTTTGTTCCGGCAGCTTATATTAAATTTTTTTGAACTTCATAGGTCATTGTGTTGATATTGTAAGCAATAACACAAACTCGTCGTAGATACTTGGTGTTGCTAGTGCGTAGAACAAAATATTACCCAATTTATTAAAATAAAAATTGTGCGTGACTTCATTGCCGTAAATTCTTACTAGTAAGGTTTCAATTAAATCTGTGTCGAGCGCGACGTCCCACCAAACAAATGTTATATCCGTAAAAATGAGGATAGGGGACTTCTGCCTCAATTTAAATATTTAAAATCAATTTATTAACAATCAACTAAATATTTCGAAAAGTTTCGCTCACAATTTTGATGTCCCGTGTCACCCCGCAAGCCCCTAACACCCCATTCTACGGTAAATTACGTTTTTTATTATTTGCAACTTCTATTGTTTCATTATTCAAGACATTTTTTTGCATATATTTTATTTTGTCTATAATAAGTTATATTGTAGGTAAAAACAATATTCGAAAAGGCACTATCGAAAGGAATGGAGACATATAAAGATGCTGAGTCACTTTGGCTGGGATACTTAGAGTTCACAAGACGACGGACTGCCTTCGATAATGAACCGGATGTAGAGAGACTTCGAAAAACTTTCAGACTTGCTTGGGACTCCCTCGCAGAGGTAAGGCTTGTTGTTTTTGGACTATGTGAGCAGTAGTAAACCAATCTTATGTCATAGTACGCTAAACATTTACATGTGCCATGAATTAAGTAAAAAATTAAGTAAATGATCTAAAAACATTTACGCAAGTTTTTGTAGTACACACCCAACACAAGCAACCACAATTATTTACACACATACATACAAACATAGAAGAAAAGAGATCAAAGAGGCAGTTGTTCTTAATATAGCTTATTATCATTTAACATAGCTAAATGAGTAATTTATTATGATTTATATTATGATTATCTTATGATTTATATATTTTATTTAAAAGTCTTAAAAGTTTCTCATTTCCAACTGAATAATGATAATACGTAATCACAATTTGAAGTTAAGTCGCTAGAACATAATTTACTATCATGTATTTTGTAGCTCAATCACATCTCTTTATATTGTACAACGTAAATATTTATAAACACTTGCATTTGACCAATAGGCATGGGGAGAAGAATCAAATGATTGTGAAGTTCCACTGTTTTGGGCCCGCCTTGAATACAAAAGAATGAAGGATCCCAAACAAGGGAAGGAGATATTCGAAGAAATATTTAGTAAGCACACATTCTTTAGTTAATTTAAAGTGTTGTTAAAAATACTTAGTCAAATCTATTTTTAGAGTATGGCGAAAATAAAACTCTGTCGAAGTATTGGGAGGCGTTGATAAACTTGGAGAGTAGCCGGGAGCCTCCGGCGAACGAGAGGCGACTGCGGGAGTTGCACCGGCGAGCGCTGCGGAGTGTGCGAGACTACCCGCCCGCACTCGCGGCGCTCTGGACCAACTACGAGCGGGACTACGGCGAGCTGACCAGCGCGCTCGAATGTACCCACTTGTGTCAGGTGAGGTCATTGATGGTGCCAGGGGACGACTGCGGGAGCTGCACCGGCGAGCGTGCGAGACTACCCGCCCGCACTCGCGGCGCTCTGGACCAACTACGAGCGGGACTACGGCGAGCTGACCACCGCGCTCGAATGTACCCACTTGTGTCAGGTGAGGTCATTGATGGTGCCAGGGGACGACTGCGGGAGCTGCACCGGCGAGCGTGCGAGACTACCCGCCCGCACTCGCGGCGCTCTGGACCAACTACGAGCGGGACTACGGCGAGCTGACCACCGCGCTCGAATGTACCCACTTGTGTCAGGTGAGGTCATTGATGGTGCCAGGGGACGACTGCGGGAGCTGCACCGGCGAGCGTGCGAGACTACCCGCCCGCACTCGCGGCGCTCTGGACCAACTACGAGCGGGACTACGGCGAGCTGACCACCGCGCTCGAATGTACCCACTTGTGTCAGGTGAGGTCATTGATGGTGCCAGGGGACGACTGCGGGAGCTGCACCGGCGAGCGTGCGAGACTACCCGCCCGCACTCGCGGCGCTCTGGACCAACTACGAGCGGGACTACGGCGAGCTGACCACCGCGCTCGAATGTACCCACTTGTGTCAGGTGAGGTCATTGATGGTGCCAGGGGACGACTGCGGGAGCTGCACCGGCGAGCGTGCGAGACTACCCGCCCGCACTCGCGGCGCTCTGGACCAACTACGAGCGGGACTACGGCGAGCTGACCACCGCGCTCGAATGTACCCACTTGTGTCAGGTGAGGTCATTGATGGTGCCAGGGGACGACTGCGGGAGCTGCACCGGCGAGCGTGCGAGACTACCCGCCCGCACTCGCGGCGCTCTGGACCAACTACGAGCGGGACTACGGCGAGCTGACCACCGCGCTCGAATGTACCCACTTGTGTCAGGTGAGGTCATTGATGGTGCCAGGGGACGACTGCGGGAGCTGCACCGGCGAGCGTGCGAGACTACCCGCCCGCACTCGCGGCGCTCTGGACCAACTACGAGCGGGACTACGGCGAGCTGACCACCGCGCTCGAATGTACCCACTTGTGTCAGGTGAGGTCATTGATGGTGCCAGGGGACGACTGCGGGAGCTGCACCGGCGAGCGTGCGAGACTACCCGCCCGCACTCGCGGCGCTCTGGACCAACTACGAGCGGGACTACGGCGAGCTGACCACCGCGCTCGAATGTACCCACTTGTGTCAGGTGAGGTCATTGATGGTGCCAGGGGACGACTGCGGGAGCTGCACCGGCGAGCGTGCGAGACTACCCGCCCGCACTCGCGGCGCTCTGGACCAACTACGAGCGGGACTACGGCGAGCTGACCACCGCGCTCGAATGTACCCACTTGTGTCAGGTGAGGTCATTGATGGTGCCAGGGGACGACTGCGGGAGCTGCACCGGCGAGCGTGCGAGACTACCCGCCCGCACTCGCGGCGCTCTGGACCAACTACGAGCGGGACTACGGCGAGCTGACCACCGCGCTCGAATGTACCCACTTGTGTCAGGTGAGGTCATTGATGGTGCCAGGGGACGACTGCGGGAGCTGCACCGGCGAGCGTGCGAGACTACCCACCCGCACTCGCGGCGCTCTGGACCAACTACGAGCGGGACTACGGCGAGCTGACCACCGCGCTCGAATGTACCCACTTGTGTCAGGTGAGGTCATTGATGGTGCCAGGGGACCACTGCGGGAGCTGCACCGGCGAGCGTGCGAGACTACCCGCCCGCACTCGCGGCGCTCTGGACCAACTACGAGCGGGACTACGGCGAGCTGACCACCGCGCTCGAATGTACCCACTTGTGTCAGGTGAGGTCATTGATGGTGCCAGGGGACGACTGCGGTAGCTGCACCGGCGAGCGTGCGAGACTACCCGCCCGCACTCGCGGCGCTCTGGACCAACTACGAGCGGGACTACGGCGAGCTGACCACCGCGCTCGAATGTACCCACTTGTGTCAGGTGAGGTCATTGATGGTGCCAGGGGACGACTGCGGGAGCTGCACCGGCGAGCGTGCGAGACTACCCGCCCGCACTCGCGGCGCTCTGGACCAACTACGAGCGGGACTACGGCGAGCTGACCACCGCGCTCGAATGTACCCACTTGTGTCAGGTGAGGTCATTGATGGTGCCAGGGGACGACTGCGGGAGCTGCACCGGCGAGCGTGCGAGACTACCCGCCCGCACTCGCGGCGCTCTGGACCAACTACGAGCGGGACTACGGCGAGCTGACCACCGCGCTCGAATGTACCCACTTGTGTCAGGTGAGGTCATTGATGGTGCCAGGGGACCACTGCGGGAGCTGCACCGGCGAGCGTGCGAGACTACCCGCCCGCACTCGCGGCGCTCTGGACCAACTACGAGCGGGACTACGGCGAGCTGAGCACCGCGCTCGAATGTACCCACTTGTGTCAGGTGAGGTCATTGATGGTGCCAGGGGACGACTGCGGGAGCTGCACCGGCGAGCGTGCAAGACTACCCGCCCGCACTCGCGGCGCTCTGGACCAACTACGAGCGGGACTACGGCGAGCTGACCACCGCGCTCGAATGTACCCACTTGTGTCAGGTGAGGTCATTGATGGTGCCAGGGGACCACTGCGGGAGCTGCACCGGCGAGCGTGCGAGACTACCCGCCCGCACTCGCGGCGCGCTGGACCAACTACGAGCGGGACTACGGCGAGCTGCCCACCGCGCTCGAATGTACCCACTTGTGTCAGGTGAGGTCATTGATGGTGCCAGGGGACGACTGCGGGAGCTGCACCGGCGAGCGTGCGAGACTACCCGCCCGCACTCGCGGCGCTCTGGACCAACTACGAGCGGGACTACGGCGAGCTGACCACCGCGCTCGAATGTACCCACTTGTGTCAGGTGAGGTCATTGATGGTGCCAGGGGACGACTGCGGGAGCTGCACCGGCGAGCGTGCGAGACTACCCACCCGCACTCGCGGCGCTCTGGACCAACTACGAGCGGGACTACGGCGAGCTGACCACCGCGCTCGAATGTACCCACTTGTGTCAGGTGAGGTCATTGATGGTGCCAGGGGACGACTGCGGGAGCTGCACCGGCGAGCGTGCGAGACTACCCGCCCGCACTCGCGGCGCTCTGGACCAACTACGAGCGGGACTATGGCGAGCTGACCACCGCGCTCGAATGTACCCACTTGTGTCAGGTGAGGTCATTGATGGTGCCAGGGGACGACTGCGGGAGCTGCACCGGCGAGCGTGCGAGACTACCCGCCCGCACTCGCGGCGCTCTGGACCAACTACGAGCGGGACTACGGCGAGCTGACCACCGCGCTCGAATGTACCCACTTGTGTCAGGTGAGGTCATTGATGGTGCCAGGGGACGACTGCGGGAGCTGCACCGGCGAGCGTGCGAGACTACCCGCCCGCACTCGCGGCGCTCTGGACCAACTACGAGCGGGACTACGGCGAGCTTCGAATGTACCCACTTGTGTCAGGTGAGGTCATTGATGGTGCCAGGGGACGACTGCGGGAGCTGCATCGGCGAGCGTGCGAGACTACCCGCCCGCACTCGCGGCGCTCTGGACCAACTACGAGCGGGACTACGGCGAGCTGACCACCGCGCTCGAATGTACCCACTTGTGTCAGGTGAGGTCATTGATGGTGCCAGGGGACGACTGCGGGAGCTGCACCGGCGAGCGTGCGAGACTACCCGCCCGCACTCGCGGCGCTCTGGACCAACTACGAGCGGGACTACGGCGAGCTGACCACCGCGCTCGAATGTACCCACTTGTGTCAGGTGAGGTCATTGATGGTGCCAGGGGACGACTGCGGGAGCTGCACCGGCGAGCGTGCGAGACTACCCGCCCGCACTCGCGGCGCTCTGGACCAACTACGAGCGGGACTACGGCGAGCTGACCACCGCGCTCGAATGTACCCACTTGTGTCAGGTGAGGTCATTGATGGTGCCAGGGGACGACTGCGGGAGCTGCACCGGCGAGCGTGCGAGACTACCCGCCCGCACTCGCGGCGCTCTGGACCAACTACGAGCGGGACTACGGCGAGCTGACCACCGCGCTCGAATGTACCCACTTGTGTCAGGTGAGGTCATTGATGGTGCCAGGGGACGACTGCGGGAGCTGCACCGGCGAGCGTGCGAGACTACCCGCCCGCACTCGCGGCGCTCTGGACCAACTACGAGCGGGACTACGGCGAGCTGACCACCGCGCTCGAATGTACCCACTTGTGTCAGGTGAGGTCATTGATGGTGCCAGGGGACGACTGCGGGAGCTGCACCGGCGAGCGTGCGAGACTACCCGCCCGCACTCGCGGCGCTCTGGACCAACTACGAGCGGGACTACGGCGAGCTGACCACCGCGCTCGAATGTACCCACTTGTGTCAGGTGAGGTCATTGATGGTGCCAGGGGACGACTGCGGGAGCTGCACCGGCGAGCGTGCGAGACTACCCGCCCGCACTCGCGGCGCTCTGGACCAACTACGAGCGGGACTACGGCGAGCTGACCACCGCGCTCGAATGTACCCACTTGTGTCAGGTGAGGTCATTGATGGTGCCAGGGGACGACTGCGGGAGCTGCACCGGCGAGCGTGCGAGACTACCCGCCCGCACTCGCGGCGCTCTGGACCAACTACGAGCGGGACTACGGCGAGCTGACCACCGCGCTCGAATGTACCCACTTGTGTCAGGTGAGGTCATTGATGGTGCCAGGGGACGACTGCGGGAGCTGCACCGGCGAGCGTGCGAGACTACCCGCCCGCACTCGCGGCGCTCTGGACCAACTACGAGCGGGACTACGGCGAGCTGACCACCGCGCTCGAATGTACCCACTTGTGTCAGGTGAGGTCATTGATGGTGCCAGGGGACGACTGCGGGAGCTGCACCGGCGAGCGTGCGAGACTACCCGCCCGCACTCGCGGCGCTCTGGACCAACTACGAGCGGGACTACGGCGAGCTGACCACCGCGCTCGAATGTACCCACTTGTGTCAGGTGAGGTCATTGATGGTGCCAGGGGACGACTGCGGGAGCTGCACCGGCGAGCGTGCGAGACTACCCGCCCGCACTCGCGGCGCTCTGGACCAACTACGAGCGGGACTACGGCGAGCTGACCACCGCGCTCGAATGTACCCACTTGTGTCAGGTGAGGTCATTGATGGTGCCAGGGGACCACTGCGGGAGCTGCACCGTAAGGACGTAATTCGTCACGGGCCTGGCAAATTGAGGCCCTGCGTCACAGCCGTGATTGATGATAGTGATAAGGACATTTTTTCACAAAAATATACATCTTCCTCATAATAACAAAAGAATACATCTTCCTCATAATATAATATACATATATATATACATTTTCGTAATAATAACATAGATTGAAAACATAATATTTTTACACAGGCCAAAGTTAAAGAGTGGCGCGAAAACTATCAGGCAATGAAAGACAAAATGACAGGTCAGAAGCAGAAAAATAAAAAAGGCAAAATGGATCAGAAGAGGAGAGAAAAAGAGCTTAAAGCAAATAAAGGGAAAAGGAAAAGTGACAGTGCTATTGATGGTGCAGAGGTGAAGAGGAAGAGGGACAAAGATACCGAAATGGATGTGGAACACAAGCACCATGATAGTGACAGTGGTCTGAAGAGACCTCACGATGAAGCTGACAATGGTAAAAACATTATACAAGTTTGTTCGAAGTTACTCCAATGAACACCGTTTTAATGTTCCCATAATAATATGTCAACATCTTATGAAACTAGGAGAAAAAATCGATCATTCCCGGTTTATTTAATGAACCCTTTATAATGAACTCATATAAACAAAACCGCATAATAGTCGTTGTGTTGTATAAAAAAAGTGTTTAAAAATGACAACATTGATAATTCTTTGAAATTGATGTTATGACCTAGAAATTTCAGTTGGTACCCTATAGAGTTTGATTGACTTGATTGTTAACATACTGCGATTTGATATTTTGTAAGTTTATCTTTTTTATAATATTCAAAGCACCACAGAGGAATTTGGTGTTAATGTCTATGTAACTTCTACATATTCCTGAGAAACAAGGATGGACAAACAGACAACAGAGTGATCGTAGAAGGGTTCCCATTAATAAAATAAATAAATACTTTTTCTTTTAGCCGTACAGAACACTTATTAATAGATACACGTTGCTCTTATTCAGTTTTTTATACGCCTTCTATTAGCTTCACTTGTATGTATTGTTACATGTTAGGGTTCGAAGGATTTGGAGAGAAAGACCTGCGGAGTCTTTTGAAGACTATTCACTAGCGCTAGGTCCAACATAAAGCACTAGGTCCAAACACTAAGCCCTAACGATGTCCTAGGTCGTAGCCAAGCCGTAGGTTTCACTGGTATCACTCTAGATTACTAGTGTTCACTTCGTAGTCGCCTCGAAGGTAGCTCAAACTGATCTGAACTGGCTTGCCTCCCTGCGGCTATTTATATGGGCCGAGACGAGTCCCAGACCATTCCAGAAGTTTCTTTCTAGAACGTACCTGAGTCGCGCGAATGTGATCGACCGGCTTTAATGATTCTAGAAAGTTCGTGCATATACCCGGTTTTCGAGACTATACTATATAGTTCCACAGTAGTTCCTTTAACGCCATCTAGTATTGAGTAGGGGCTTTCATGTTGTCTTTGATCTTTGAGTGGATCTTTTACTGGTTTGTGTGCACGTAACAGTATGTTTGTTTGTAACCGACTCATTTGGGTGTGATTTTGACCCAATTTTAACGGCCAGATTTCGTCCAAACTTCGTAGATATATCGATAACCGATGACAATACATTAATGTGATAAAATAATTTATTTTATTTTGCATCTTTGTAATAAAGATAACTCTTTCACCAGACGGTGTGGATCATAAACGACAGCGCACAGACATTGATCCGAGCGCTCGCCGACTCGCCACTCGAGAGGAATGCACACTCTTTGTCAGCAATCTAGATTTCAAGTAAGTATGACACGTTATTTTTTTTTTATATCATTCAAATCGGTCCAGCGGTTTAGTAGGAGCTAACTGTCAACACACGTACAGAAGAATCATATATATATATATAAAGATGAGGAACATATAAATTTTATTCACCCAATCATGTCAAAATTAACCGCAACTACACTGTTTCTCTGACTTCACCCATAATGCTAGGTTTAAAAAGCTTTCATTTATGACTCGTGTAGTCTGCTTTCATTCCTCATACCATGCTCGAAAACTCTGAACTACAAAAAATGAGGACTTGATTTTTTTTTATGAAAATAAGGGAGGAGACGCTCAGCTAATGGTAATTGATATGCCCTGCCCATTACAACGCAGTGCCACTCAGGATTCTTGTCTGACCCCGAAAATTCTGAGTAGCACTACAATTGCGCTTGTCACCTTGAGACAAGATGTTAAGTCTCATTTGCCCAGTAATTTCACTACAGCTACAGCGCCCTTCAGACCGAAACACAATAATGCTTACACATTACTGCTTCACGGCAGAAATACGGTACCCATAATGAACCAGTTGTTGGCTAGGCACACACTGGTCGTCGGGCTTATTAAATTTAAAATGTTAATTACAGAGTGGACGAAAAATGCTTGAGAGAGAAACTATCAGAGTTTGGAAAAATTGTATCGCTGAGAGTAAGGGCCGGCGTCAAGGCATTCGGTGGATCAATTTGCTACTGCCAATATGACGTCCCTGTAAGTGTGTTGAAATGAAATGAAATTTTATTTGCAAGAAACATTAAAAGGCATAAAAGGCATTTATTTTCTCAAAATTGATTCCTTTAGAATTCTTTTTGATGTCATTTCTTATACTACTAGATACTACTACCGCTTCGGAAACAAATGGCGCTCTGAGAGAGAAGAAGCGGCGCAAGAAACTCTCCCAGCATTCTTTTTTTTGCGCTCTTTTCAATAAAAATATACAATATTGTACAGTCATTTCTATCGCTATAAAATAATCACAATCTAGTCCCAGGCTGTCCGATCATTTAGATATTCAGCAGTGGAGTAATAGGATTTACGACAGAGCCATTTTTTTTATAAAACATTTAAATTTATTTATAGATGCCTGAACAGTGGCTGGGACTTTATTGTAGAAGTGTATACATTTACCCTTAAAGCTATTATGTACCTTATGAAGCCTACTAGAATTAGTTACAAGCAATCCCTTATTTCTAGTGTTATAATAATGAAAATCACTATCATATTGTACTTAGATGTTAACATAATATTATTGATAATCCAATATGTTTCGTCAATTGACATGCAAAGTATGTTATAATATATTGTAATAGAAATGATTTGTAAAATTAAATTGAAAATAAGAATCTGTAATACTTTGAAAAGAGGAACCTTAGAGTTTCTTGTTCGTTCTTATCTAAGGATATCTGCCTTCCGAACGTGCTGTAGGAAAAAAATTACATATTTCAATTAGTGTAATGCAATTTACCTACGATATAAATAGTAGATTGTTGTTGAAAGAATCAATACCCGAGGTACCTATTTAGACGCCCGAGCGTAGCAAGCGCGGCTATAGTCCGAGTAGGAATTGATTCTTTTACCCGTGTTAAGCACTTTACTTTTCATTTGGAATATGAGGAAGATAAAAGTAGTTGTTTATCTAAACTATTTATTGATAATATATAATAATATTAGTAGTACCTATTTAAAATTAGTTGTCAAATTAGGACAATTTATGTCGACTTTTTAAATTTTAAATATGGAATTCACCTCGTAATTGTTGCGGCTATTCCGCTCCAAGAAGATTACGCTATGTTAACACTGGCTGTTTAGAAAGTCACATGACCGCAGCATTTTTTTTAATTAGTTTGTTTTTACATAAAACTCTTCACAGCTGACAACAGTTCCATTTTCAAAGTTCATTCCGGCCCTTAGGTTGGAAGTAATTTGTATGAGTTTTTCCCTCTCTATGCGGGGAAGCAGCATTTTCCACCCGATAATCAGATCAAGACAACATTACTTCCCGAATGTGAGAAATGAAAAATATTTTTGTTTGTTTGCTGTTTATAAAGTTGTTATCTCTTATATTGTGTGTATGTTTGAAAACTGACTTTATTAATTGACAATTATCATTTAATGGATGTGACCATTTAGCTACATCGAAGTTGGGAAGAAGTGGTGAGAATATCTAGATATCGAGGGACTTAGTTTTCCTTCTTTGGCGTTATGTAGAAACACTTCCTTATTATGGACCTTCTGCTAAATCTATGATGGGAAGTATTCGTAGAGCTATGTGACCTTATTCCTGCCTTTCCATACTACATATTGACAATCTTGACGAGTTTGTTAATCCCCAGTGCGATGACGCATCGACGATGATGATCAGGGAGGCCATCTGCAGGTTCCTTCTATTAAAAAGATTGGAAGGAAATAGAGAAGTGAACAGTGGGCTCTGTAGGTCCCATTATCTCTACACACTTCTATGAGAGAGTCATATAATGCATATCAGTCGTTTTAGAACTACTATATAATATATAGGAGCATTGACTAAATAATATGTTGTTGGGTAGGTATTCCTACCTGCATAATAAGAACAGCTATTATTATCTATAGCTTACTCTACTCAACTTAGAGTGGTGAGCCAGTGTATGGATGAACAAAGGATAAAAATTACCAAAAAATATTTTGCTCTGAAATTGCTTATTTGTGCACTATATAGGCTGCACATAATCGATTTTTGTGCACAAGTGCAACAACGTATCTACTCATAAATGTATCTATATTTAGGCAAAGAAAATGAGCCATACAGCCAAACACAATAAAAAGATCAGAGATAGAATTTGTTATTTTTTAATATTTACTTTAATTTATTTGCCTCGTGTGTTTTTAAGACATAAAATATATTAAAATTTAAATTAAAATACGGTAGGTTATTTAATGAATTAATATATAAAATATATATTATATTACCAAATTAATTAAATAGTAGGCTGTATAGGTCTGGAGCCCAAGCCTAATATAAATGTCGTAAGATTAAAAAAAGCGGCGGGAAACTTCTTGTTTTTTCGTGCGTTTATTAATTTCTTTAAATTTGCTAAAATTGTTAAAAATGTCCATGTTATACTACTATTTTATTTCCTCGCAATCGAAATGAAAAGCAGAGTTTATAACACGTCCACAAAACCTTTTTATCCTCGACATTACTATCAGCCCTGGCCTTCAGCTCGGGCTGCTAAAAGTCTCGGTTAAAAATGGTTCGTTTTGAGCACTCGTTGTAAAATATAATATAATAACATTGACGAAATGATCCTAGTCGTAGCATATTACAAAACCACTAAGGCATAGTGAAATGCGATAAAGATCCGTGTAAAAAGACTTCACCTTAAGATGGACTGTCTTATATTCCTGTAGTTATATTTGAACATAACAGTTGAATTATATCTTTTGATTGGGCAGCAAGCAGTAGAAGCGGCACTCAAACACGACAGGGCCCCGCTGAACGGCAGGCCGATGTTCTTGTCCCGATATTCAGCCACGAAACACAGCCAGTCGTTCAAGTACTCCACGGAGACCGAGAACAATAAGTTGTTTGTGAAGAACCTGCCCTACTCGCACTGCACCAAGGAGGCGCTCACCGAGATATTTGACAAGTACGGCGCGCTGAAGGACGTCAGAGTTGTCACCTTTAAGTGAGTGCAAGTAATAGTAGTTGAAATGGATATTCATAATATTTGGTCATTTAATTATCTGCCTGGATACCAGATTTAGAAATACAGCAATTAACACAAAATAAATCTAAACAATTTGTTATGTTTTTAAAGTGATACTACTGGGATTAATTATGCAAATAAAACTGATAACAAAATTTTATGAACGATGCGGGACTCGAACCCATGACCTCTCGCGTTCCGTGCGAGCGCTCGTTCCAACTGAGCCAACCGTTCGAGTGGCGTATCGATAATAAAATCGTGTATGTTTTGTTTAACTCTCAGGTTGTGGCTTCATCTACAGGATCTACTTTACAGTTTATAACCTGCTTAACCCCAATATTTTCATATGAGGAAATTGACTTGAGGTGTCGCTTTTGCAAATCTAAACAATTTGTTATGTTTTTAAAGTCACTCACTTCTGGGATTAATTACACAAATAAAACTGAAAACAAAATTTTATGAACGATGCGGGACCCGCGACCTTTCGTATTCGAGTCTGGGGGCCTACTCCTAAAATCGATATTAGATATATCGTGGCATTAGTCGTGTCGAATCCTACTCTTAGTTACATCGTATTCAATGTCGAAACGATGATTGAACGAACGAAACATTTTTCGATATCATCGCTCCTAACTCTACTCTTTGTTGAAAATGTCAGAGACCAATATTCAAATTTGACAATTTATCAAACGTCACATTTACGATAATCTCAACGACACCTTCTAGGCTGTCGTTGCTGTTATCGTTTCAAGTTGTATAGATTTATTTGCCATACAGTACACATACTTAATAAATATTACTAAAATAATTATATTTGATTTACTACTTAACAGGATTTTTTTACTACCAAGTAATTTAAGTCATTTTGTTGATCGTTTATGCGTAGAAAGTAATGCAAATGGCCGCCTGAGAAATAGGAAGTCCACGAGACAAAAAAAAGTAACTCGACCCGAGTTACTTTTTTTTACATTTAATTATCCGCAAGTTTTTTATTATTTATTCAATTTAAAGTGGTCATATTATATTCATTACATAATTTTAGAATATTTATATTTTGTGTAAATGATAGCAAATTAGTGGCGCAGAGTCTGGGGTGGTCCTTAGCGCCTAAACTATGTTTTCACTTTGACACTTAAGATCGACATACCACAGATAATATTTAGGTTTGTCAATTCTGCGAGTAGACCTAGACCGGAATATCGACACGACAGTGGTTCATCATTATACTACTATTTTAAATATTACATGAAAGACCGCATTACTCTATTTGCCCATTTGTAAGTTTGATTAAAAATTTTCAGAGATGGCAAACCAAAGGGTCTAGCGTACATTGAGTACGAAGACGAGCAGTCCGCGTCGCAGGCTCTGGAGAAGTCGAATGGTCTGATGGTGGGAGAGCGGAAGATTGACGTGGCCATCAGCGCGCCACCCAGGAAGGATGGCGACAAGGTGGCGCTCGGGCAGCCCAAACGTGACGCCGGCGGGGGAATGTGAGTCAAACGCAGTAACAGAACGTTTGACCTATTTTGCCTAGCGATTAAAGCTGTTAAATATAAAATATTTTTTAATAGAGTTGTTTCCGCCTTATATTCCGGCAATAGATTAAAATTTAGTTTTGGTATCTGTATTATGTAAGATTATGTCACCTTTATCCCTCCGGCATTGCTTGCGTATCATCATAATCATAATCACCAGCCGGAAGACGTCCACTGCTGGACAAATGCGTTCCCAAAGATCTCCACGACGATTGGTACTGCGCTGCCCTCTCCCAACGTACATCCGACGATCTTGACCAGATCGTCCGTCTATCTTGTGCCTACCAACACTGCGACTTCCGGTACATGGTCGCCATTCTAGTACTTTTCTGCCCCACTGGACATCCGTCCATCGAACTATTTGCCCTGGCCAATGCCACTTCAGTTTCGCAATCATTTGTGCTATGTCGGGGAGTTTGGTTCTCCTACGGATCTCCTTATTTCTGTTTCTTTTTCTTTGATTGCGACAATGAGCTGGATTTCTCATCAGGCCAGGGAGTACTGCAAGTAAATTAGTAGAGATGGACAATGGAAATGGATGTTTGTTTCTCTTATCTGATGCCTGGATCTCTACAAATAGCGCTGATCAGTTGTGTCATAACGCACGTTCAAACCTGATTAATAATCGTCTTCGTTGCAGTTATTAAGACAGACCTTCTAGAACGATTCTGGTGCGTTCCCTTTTAACTAACTCAACCGATTTTGTACAGCGCTACACGATTTGCCCCTAACGCTTAAAAACTTTAAATACCAATGAATAACCACGTGCTATTCGAGTTGTACTTGTGAAGCTTGCGAAGTTGCGGAGCTGTGGAATGTGTTCCAGCCGCAACTATACGTCTGTAACATTAAACTGATGACTGGGCTTTCGAGTAAACGGATGCGCGATTGGCGATTGAACGATATAACAAATGTGAGCTGCGTTTGCATAGTTTTTGGTTAGGTTTTGAAAAATTCCGCATTACCGCGTGCATAAAAATAAGAGATATATCGAAAGAATGTATTTGATTTTTTTTTCAGGAGACGAACACAGCTAAGCAGTTTCATCCCGAGCGTTTTACAAAAGCCATCGACAAGCGCCAACGGACAGACGAACGGACAAGAAAAAAGACCACTCAGCAACAGTGACTTTCGGAGTTTGCTGCTCAAAAACTGAAAAAATGTTTAACAGAGAAGGAATTCTGGGTAATCTTAAACGTTAGTGGTATATTTTATTATAAAAGATATATTTGGAGTCTTACGGGGATTTTGCAATGATTGCGCAATATTCGAATAGTTGAAGACATTTCATTCACCAAGTAGTTTAGTTACAGGTCGTTAAAGAATAGTCTTCTGCGTCTTATTAAATAATGTTACTTTCTTATCAATGTTTCGTATAGGTGAGTGCTTAGTATCGATCAATGCCCACAACTGCAAGTGTGAGAAAACCGACTCTCGTGAAATCCCTACGTGAGCGTTCCATATTTTAGGGAAATTCTTGGAAATTTTATTTAGCATTACTGTCTCTAATCTGTTATCCTGGCGGGCACATCTAGATTCGCGGATGTATCTGATAGTAAATTATAAAAGTGTTTGGTTCCAGCTATCTTCATGCATGTATGTAATATGTATCATATTATTTATACTCCGGGTTGGAGACATAGGTACTTTTTAACATATAAATTTTATTTTTTACGTAATATATGTTTATAAGATCCGCTTGCATCAACTCCTTAATATAAGTCCTCACTTTTCAGCTCTTATAAGTTGCCCGTTTTCAGTACACCTCCGATCTAATCGCGGTGTGTCGAACTATCTCAGTACTTCAATTGACATTAGCCTTATTTTTGTTTCGTCTCTGTACATTACTAAATCACTTCAGTATTCTCTTCTTAGTAACTATTACTGCATCTATAACTTCTTATCGCTTTCCTATTACGCTTCATTCCTTTCTCAGTCATTGATAGCGCAAGACTTAAATTTATCTTGACGATATACCTGTAATCTAAGCTTCCTTTTTTTAACCAGTGTAGCTTACTTTTTGTTTGAGGTATTCTGTGAGTGAATGCTTATGAGGAATATAGTATAACTGTGCAGTTAAGTTAGATGGCCTTGTATTTAAGTTTTAAAAATATATTATCACCTTGGATATAATTAGTCTTATTTGTTCTTATTATTTACGTTATGAAAATATAGTGCTTGTACTAGAAAAATGTTACTTCCTTCTTTGTGTTCTCTATACTGTTATTCCCAAATTGATGACCAAAATGTAATTTTTAAGTCATTGATCATTCATATCCAAGCATGAATAAGTCTTAAACATTGTTTGAAGATCGTTTTACGAGGGCTATTATAAAAAAAGTACGACATACGTACTTTTTTGTAGTATTTAACTGTCGCTGTATTTATAAATATATTTTTTTTATTTACCTTATGGTGTGCTCTTATTTCAACATTGATATAGATACATTATACACTCACAACAGAACAGAAAAAACGGTCACTCGCTGCACGCTGACACATTGAAATAATGTAAAAAGGATGGCGTGATTAAAACAATACAAAATATAGATCTAGTATTTGTCATTGCAAACATTAGTTTTGCAAACGTTTTCTGGCATTACATAAACACGCGATTCATTAGAAGCTCATAGTCTCGCAGCCACTTTGTGGAAACATCTGCCGTCTGCAGTATTTCAACCGATACCACTTAAGGACCTCCAAGCTTACTATGTATTGTACTAGTTACTGTAGATGTTCAATGGCGACGTTACCTTTTCCATCAAAAATATTACATATTAGAATATTATTAATAGCCTAACCTCCTTTATCGAGCATACATGTAGAGACTGTTGCAAACGGAAAGTGCGAAAGAACTTCTCATGTAAAACCGTGATAGTTGGCGTTATGTTCTTTCTCTGTTCTATGTTATGTAGTAGTGGACTGTTAATTGGTCCATATTTAGTAGTGTAATTTATACAGGGTGATTGTAATTCCATCTAGAGCTTTAAGTGGCGTGTTTTATTAATATAATAAGATTTAAATCTTTCGAAGGTCTTCAAATATCTGTAAAAATTTAACATATTTCGCGCATAACGAGGTACCTTAATAAACATCTGATAAGCGCGTGCAATGGATGGCCGCGGAACTGTGAGCCGGACCTTCAGATCCGATTGGCAAAGCCTCGACACGCCGTCTTCTTCTTTTATATTTTCTGCGCAAAAAGTAGAATGCGCAATACTTTTATAGTAGAATTTTCTAAGTAAATAGTTACTATACTGTTCTATACTATAGGTTTGCTAAAATAACAACACTGTTCTCTACTCTGTTTTTTTATTAATCATCCTGTATAATACATACTTATTTTCATTACATCATTATCTCTATTGTGAAACGCTAAGATTGCTTGTATGTATACAATGGATGTAAAGATCTTGTTGAAGTTAAGAGTGTTAAGATCCAAGCTAGACGCTTGCTTTTTGGATGTCTGAAGTACGTTTACTTCACTCATTGCCATTTTGTTCATATTGATCCCTTTGTTGTTTCACCTAGTTTATTTTATATTAATACAGAGAAAAACATATTTACTATAAAAATTGAAACGTGATAGTGAAATGGTACGCAACAATGTAAGATATCCAGAGTAAACTGGTAACAACCAGTGACCCTGTATAGGTCATGTTTGTGATTAAATTTTTTTAACAATATACCCGCTTTTTATTTACAGTTCTTTCTTCCGTGCGTGCGTTGAGTTTTTGATTGTTTTTGTATTTATACCCAATATTCGGTAAGTTGCTTTAGTTATAACACAATTTTATTATATAAGAGATCATATTATAAAATTATAATGCTATGGATATATATTATTTGTTGATATAAATTAGACTTGAAATAGACCCTCCATTCAATTCTAATAACGACTTTAAAGCGTCGTTTCCTTTGTCTGTTTTTTTCTGTTCATTTAGTTTGGAATATGTTGAAATATATTAAATTTACTTGGAAAATTATCGTACAATGTAGTTCAGTAGTTATTTTTTCCAAATTATATTGTATATCATATACAAGCAATCTCGCACTTCTTCACTCGCACTGTTTCTGTCGGCGCAAGTAGTTTTCAACAATTTTTTTTCATAACTTTTTGTTCTATGATGTACATGTATTATACATTACTGAGAAGCTTATTTCAGTTCTGTTTTATTGTAGGTTTTTTTATTGAACAGAAAACTTTGATAATCTTGACATAATATAAAAAATAAAAATCTTCGAATTTATGTCGTGAAATTGATACCTTACTCAATATTTTGCTTCATATGGTATTTAGTTTGATAAATTAACCAAAGTAATATTTATCAATAAAAAGTTTCCTATCGTTCAGTATATAAATATAAAGTCTAGATACTGAACATCTATTCACAAAAGGGTTATGAATGTACGGTCACTAACGCGTGCAATCTCTGTTCATTGTCAATTTCGTGGGTGCGTTCTGCAGGAATATCTCAAATGATTACTATGAAGCATGTAAATTTCAGTTCGGTGAAAAGAAAGAACAAATAAAGTTGATTATAAAACCATAAACACTTATAAACAGAACCAATTGTTTTTCTTGAAAATCCTCGTTTATTCCAAAATATATCTGTTTTTCAACTTTTGTCTAAGTAATGTCAGTGTAAATTAAAATAAAGCTACAAATCAAATAATTTGCACTTATTATAATAGATTGTTTCACTAGCTTTCAGATAAATTCACTGTTATCACCGTAACTATAAGCATTATTTTGCTTAAAATAATACGCATAGATAACGCGCCGCGCGCGGGTTGAAGTCGCGCGGTAAATGGGCGATTTTCATTAGAGAGCGCGCAACACAAAATATTAAAACAATATTAGAAGCGTACCATAGAAAAAGTGGTATATGGTGCCAATTCTTTTCCTAATACTTTTCTTAATACCCGCCCTCTTTTAAACGTTAAATGAGGCTATTTGGTATGTTTTTATGGAAATATAAATGTGTTCTACAAAAACTTCAAGGCTATATGTTGTCAGGTGTTGTTAATAAAACTCGCCAATATTATGCTGTGATATGCAGTATGTATATCGTAACTCCGGAGGTTTTAAAAATTGACGTACGTAGTTTATCTTAATCTTTTGAGTCTGTACTCATTTAAGGAGTCCTTGCTATGTTTGAAACAAATATATATTCTTTCAATATGAACTTATGTACTATATAATATATATTACGTTAATTTTATTGATGTCAGTCACAACCGACGCATCATTTTCAATATAAACCAAACTGCCACAATTAGCGGTTCAGAGAACAATAAATTTTTTTTTTGTATATTTTATTAAAAAGAGCGCATAAAAGAATGCTGGGAGAGTTCCTTTAGGCGTTTATTCTTTCGCAGAGCGCCATTTGTTTACTAGTAGTGTTGAACTGGCATCAAAAAGAATTCTAAAGAAATCGATTTGAGAAAATAAATGCCATTATGCCAGAAAGCCATAATTAAATTGCTCTGACTAACGTTTCCATCAGTCTGAGCATGTTGAGAATTATGTTATCAATTGTGTCTTGGTACAAACTCTCCCACTCTTCCAGCTTAATGCGTTTTGCAGTTCTCCCAGGTTTTTCTCTGTATTACCTGCAGTATAGAGTTCATATCCGGGAACTTGCAGGCCACCTTTTACCTACATGGTTTACATAATTATGCTTAAACTGAGCGAACACTTTAAGTGAACCCTTGCATTGGATATACTGCATTTGAATGAAGCCGTCATCTTTATGGGTGGCAGATGGGTCGGGAATTTTTAATTTCTCCAACAATCATCAGTACCTCCGTACAAGTTCCAAACAGACCCACGTGTCACCGTAATTGTACTGAATGGACGGAGAATGTTACTCCTTTGCATTTCAATATTCGCTGTCTTCCATTGATCTGGTGTATAAGAACCATGCACTCATAGGCGTGATAATTTTTTTGCATTTCATCTGCCGTTATCTGTTTTGTAATCGCAACCTAAATGACCCACAATTTACAAGATTGTTTTTTATGGAAGAGGAGGACAGACAAGTGTACCTCACCCGATGTTAAGTGATCACCGCACATTTTCTGCGAGGAATAACACCTTGTAAACCGCATTTCCGAGAAATGCTACACACGGATATAGTGATTGTGTATTAATAGTAGATTTTACAACGAGTGTACAAAACGAACCATTTTTTATCCGAGACTTTTAGCAGCCCGAGCCGAAGGCGAGGGCCGATAGTAATGTCGAGGATAAAATGGTTTTGTGGACGAGTTATAAAATCTGCTTTTCATTTCGATTGCGAGGAAATAAAACAGTAGTATAACATGGAAATTTTTAACAATTTTAGCAAATTTGAAGAAATTAATAAACACACGAAAAAACAAGACCTGTTTCCCGCCGCTTTTTTTTTTAATCCTACGACATTTATATTAGGCTTGGGCTCCAGACCTATACAGCCTACTATTAAATTAATTTTGTAATATATATATATATATTTTTTAATTACATAACCTACTATATTTTAATTATAATTTTAATATCTTTTATGTCTTAAAAAACACATGAGGCAAATAAATTAAAGTAAATATTATAAAATAACAAATTCTATCTCTGAACTTTTTATTGTGTTTGGCTGTATGGCTCATTTTCTTTGCCTTAATATAGACACATTTATGAGTAGATACTTTTGTGCACTTGTGCATAAAAATCGATTATGTGCAGCCTATATCGTGCACAAATAAGCAATTTCAGAGCATGCGAAGTAAAAATATATTTTTTTGTAATCTTTACATAAGGTCCTTATAGACTTAGGTCCATAGATAATCTTGTACCTCTCAATAAGAGGGCAAACATATGTGTATTTAAATATGTAATACTTCCCAAAAACCCATTTTTTTGATTATATTAATCAAACAAAATATCAAAACGCCTGGTTCAATCCGTATCCGCCACGTATCAATTTGTTTTCGAATTCATGTCAGTCATACCTACAGGTCAGGGAGGAAGGTCTGATATAAATTGAATCTCTTATCCTCTCTATGTCAAAACAAACCTTAAACCTTAATATTAAAACACTTCTGATTAGTACAAAATATATATATTTTACACTTTATAATCTCAATAGAGACAAAATATATTTTATAATATGTATCTATAAATATCTATTAATACATAAAGTTGATTGATCAATATATAGAAACAAATCTATTTTGTACTCAAATTTTAAAATCATTACATGACCTATAAATTAATATAATATATAAACTGTAAAGTTCCTAGATCACAACTAGTATATGCAATTGGAGTACAACATGTGTTAAGGGAGTTAACAATGAATGCAGTTTGCAATTGTATGGACAGCGTGCGAATCCAGTCTTGATATTGTAGTATAAAAAAATCTGAAAGTAAATAACATTCATTCTAATCCATGGAGTTTCCTAAAAAAGTCATAAGGCCATCATATTCTGCCACTAGCAAGGCGTTCTTAGAGAAGAGGACGTTAGAATATAATCGTCCCCTTGTCCAAAATAAAACATGTGTGCAATACACACATGATAGAAGTGAAATCTTCAAAAATGATGAAGAATTTTAGTATAAAATGATTGAAAAAACTCTACAAACGTATAATACGTACACGTATACAAAGCACTACGGTTCTTGTGATGGCTTTTGGCAAGATTTTTACTACGCATCCGCGCACGAACACGTACAACGCTGAGGCCCAAGCAAACAACCACGAACAAGGTAAGCACTTGTATAATAATTTTAAGACATGCACCTCTGAACTGCATATGAAGTCCTGGTACATGTTCAACCGCTATGAAAGACATTACTATCACCACTACCATAGTTATGTTCTCCTGTTGTCTATATAGTAATAAGTTGTGCACATGACGTCAGAATATATTAAGGTATACTCGCGTCATACATAAGACAATCTCGTCTTCAACTATGATCGCCTGGTACCAATACTCTTCATAAAATGAGATAGGAAGCATTTTCTCCCACGTTAAATCTTACTGTCGCCTTTTTGTTTCATCGACTTTCAAACGATGCTAAAAAAGTTTTCACTTCAAAAAACACGTTTTGTGTTTAATTAATCATGAGATATTGAGATTCTAATATTTAGTTTCTCAATACAATTTGAAGCGACGTATTTTGAGACTAAATATAGCCCAGGGCCCCAGCGCATTGAGTGAGGTTGGACAATAATCATGGAGATATAACTAGGTTAGTAGGGGGAGCCATACAATGTCCGAATTTAATATAAGAGAAAATACGAAAAACTGTAACGGATTGCTTTAATATAAGAGAAAATACGAAAAACTGTAACGGATTGCTTGCTGAAGAATACTTCTCTTTTTTGAAAGATAACGAATTAATGTTGTTGAATGCTAAAGCTTACCAAGTGATATGTTTATTGCAATTATGTAGTACAGTCGGTGGTTACGTGTCATTTTAAATATATATTTTATTATATATAGTACCTAGTACTTACATCATATCGAAAAAAATTAATATGGAAACCCCCATATGTATTAAGCTCAGAGCCAACCAAAACTATAATTTTAGGTATTTTTTTTGGTACTAAGTATTTTTTTTGGGAAAGAGAGGTATTATCCTAATGTTTCTTTCATATCATGTCGTCATATTTAATTCCTTTAAAAATTAACTTTTACTCCATTTGCATATATAGCATACAAACTAGGCATTCGATACTTTCAAGCCAAATTCAGCGAGATTATAATGTTATTCCGTTGACCAATAAATAACATTAAGATAATTTCAAAATTGGCATACAAAGAATACGATTTACATTCCATACTTAAACAGCTTTTACCAGAGAGTTAGAAATCATGGTGCAGTGTTTAGATAAACAAATTTTCATATTAAATCGAATTAGTTATGGTGAAGATGGAGAAACGAACATTCATGGCACCGCATGTGGTGGGAGCATTTGACGTTTGTAAAAAATATGAAAAATTGTTAATAAATTAAGTAACTATATAGATTATATACTAATAACACAGTGAAACCTTATACATAAATATTAATTTTTAATCGATTATAAAAATTCTTCTTGACCGGCCAGATGTTTGTAATAATTACATAAAAAATACAACGATAAGTACTTACTATTGTAAGTATGAATTAATTTTACAAAAAACTTGAATTAGACTGATTAGTACTTAGATAAAGGATTGGTCTCCGCTGTGCTAAAACTAGATACCGCAGGCATAGTCGCAAAGTGCGGCAACTAATAGGTACTACAACCAAGTTCGAGCCAGTCTCGAACAATATGTGACGTTGACGTGACACATGTTCTGTTAAACTTTGCTTATTATTGAAACTAATATTGCGTACTAAAGATTTAAAAAGAATACTAAAATAAATAAGAAAGACACTGGGATCACATATCATCAGTAAGTATTTTGTAATTTATTAACTTCAATGTAAAATAAAAAAATCGAAAAATGCCAATGCCAGCATCTAATAGTTGCCATAATAAAAAAAGCTATTGTTCTTAGGTAGTGCGGTATCTAGTTGGAGCGCAGCGGAGACCAATCCTTAATCTAAGGTTTATTATAATAATACAATAATATGTGTTACCTTAAACGATTTTTGTGACCTGTCATACAACGCATGGGACCAATGTAACATCTGTTGTTTACCTTATGTAAGATCGATATAACCTTAGTGATCAAGTAATATTTCCAAGTTACCTTAGGCCTTGTTAGAGTGCGGTTTCACTGTATTACGTGACTATATATATACATAATAAGGTAAATTATAATGCATGTAGTTACAGGTATGCCTTACGGATAAACAAATTTTTAAATCATTTTGCTATAAATTTGGTTAGTATCCATAATTTCAACAAAATCACGCATTAAATTTGGCTTTTGTATCTACAGGTTAAACCCATTAGTAACATACAAGACTAGACTAAAAATTTAACAAAACATAAATATCTAAATCCGAAAATTAACTAAAGCACTTGAACAAAATTTGCCATTCTATATTTTTCTTTTCTCTAAAAATTAAATGATTTACCATAGACAAGGAATCTAGTTTCATAAATGATGTGAATGTGTGGCGAACAATAGAGTGAAATGAAAGAAAAATAGAAATGTTAGCTTTGTAGACCTTAACATTATTTCTAGCGGTATTGAAAACAATTACAACTCTTTTCGTTCTACTGAATTTACAATATGTATTTCACCATTACATCAAACTTGTCTTGAAAGCGACGTCAGACCTTTATTACAAGACAATAAACAATGATAAAACAGATGTCATAGTAAAACAGTTAATATTTAAAAGTTATAAATGACGGTTTCAAGTTAATTCCTAATGTTCACTAAATCACTGCGATAATTGGTTCGCCTTTATACGACGCATCTTTAGGAGCTGTTGAGTCGCCAAACGGTGGAACGAGACTAAATCTTACATCGCTCTTAATTAAAACACTTGGTTTGAGCAATAAATCCGCTTAAGTTGTTCTACAACTAGAAATAGTTAATAAAACATAAACCGAAGTTAGGTTGGCGAGACATCATCCACTTCGATTTGTGTAGATTTCTTTTAGAATAACTAAGTATTTATCTACAACTCAGCTCAGAAACTGCATTCCTATTGGTAAACATAATCGTAGTCATAACACCGTGTAACATCTTTAATAAAATGGTAACAAAAAAAAACTGAACGACATACTTAATATTTTAAGTATAAATTTAGATAGACTATATTATATTGTCATGTTAGATGCAGACATAGACAGACATTTGTCTGCACCTATCAAGGGCAGGGGATCAAGCCGATTCACAATAAGCTCGAAAATATTTTACGTATATTATTCTAAGTCTCAACGTCAAAGGGACATTTTTAATGATCTGAGGAAATATCTGAAAATGGCTTTGGTTCGAATTTCGAAATCGACATATATTATATTTCTATAGTACAGAAAAGAATGTGTTTGTATCGGATTTAAATTATTATTCTTAATACCATCAAACATTACTCAATGGCGCTTAAGGGACATATATTTTCTGTCTGCATATCGTACGCTGATTGGGCACCTACTCAAAATTTGACTCAAGACAAAAAAATTGAATCCTGTCTGTGGTAGGGCACCCAGTCTTTAACTCTTAGGCATCTTATTCTAACACAATAAAAATTGAGGCATCTCCTAAAAGAGGTTAAGGCTTTATTAATACCCTAGTTTTCCAAACAGCCCAAACAAAGGCGAAGAAATGGCACAATAGGTTTTTTTTACGAAAATAAGGGACGATACGAGCAGGACGTTCAGCTCAGTAATTGATACACTTTGCCTATTACAATACAGTGCCGCTCAGGATGATTGAAAAATCCAAAAATTCTGAGCGGCACTAAAAATGCGCTCGTCACCTTGAGACATAAGTTGTCAAGTCTTATTTGCCCAGTAATTTCACTAGGTACGGCGCCCTTCAGACCGAAATAGAGTAATGCTTATACATTACGCTTCACGGCCGAAATAGGTGCCGTTGTGTTACCCATAATCTAGCCGGCATCCTGTGCAAAGGAGCCTCCCAATGGAGGTAGGTGCAATGATGAATTAAGTTCATCAAACTCAAATTTAGGAACTTAAATGCGAGCAATTCTCAAGAGTAGGTAATTTTCGAAAATGAAGTAGGTAACAAGGCAATCGGTCTAGCGGCCTGGTAGTTTCGGGACGAGGCCTGCGGTTGAACATTAAATGACTGAAGAATTATTAGACAACGGGATCATCAGCTCTTGCGTCGCTATTTTGCACTTAATTTATTATTAGTTTTTTAAAAGTCAATGTAATGTCTCTTCAGTCTCATCTCGGCAATTATCGATGGTGCCTAGCGTATTGACTGGACAAAAATAATTCTAAAGGAGTTCCGAGAAAATAAATTACTTAAAAATGTGCTGACAAGTCCTCTCATCATCACGTTTTGTTCAGTATCAAACCGTTCTAATTTCTACTTGTAGGTTTATCTATCTAATATCCCCAATAAATTAATTAATTGTTCCTCAATCAACGTGTTTGCCGTCCCGCCATTTTTTCTTCGAGCGTTCGAATGCTTCTTTGATACAAGACCTGTAAAGCATTAAGGATTAATTAAGAAAAATAATTTACAAATCAAACTGTTTTATTTATTATCATTTCACAATTAAATTCATATTTCCCGCATCTCACGCAATACCTAGCGCGCGCACGTGTGTGTTTCAAAGCCAAAGATAACTCTATAACTTATATACTTCTGAAATAATATACCAAACCTATTGATTATCCAGATACAGATATATACTATAAGAAAAAAAACATACCGACGAATTGAGATCCTCCTCCTTTTTTGAAGTCGGTTAATTAAAACTATTTTGATTACTAAACTCTGTAGTACTAACTCTATCGCCTTGGTTAACACAGTTACCTACTGTTATGAATTGAGAGTGTCAGGTGCCAAATAAATATCTTGTATATAGATCACCTCACACTATACTAGACGGAAATTCAACTTGTTACTAAGCGGCCGCCATTATGACGCGATCTAATTATATGAGCCCGTCAAAAGGCTATTCTTAGATAATTTAAAATATATTCTAAAATGATAGTAAAGGTTGGATAGCCAACTTTATGTTAAGAAAAACTGTTTAAAATTTAAATTATAAATAGTCGCGCCAAAAAGGGAGCCGCCATGATCGTGGCGTCATATTAGCATAAACAAAGAAACGTCAAATGTGCAGTGCAATCCATATTGATTTTTATAAAAGTAAAATTGACTTTTCTCAGTCCGCATCGTTGGTGTGTTGCTAAAATCAAATTGTTTCTGCTATAGTGACGTCACAAGATAGTGGTCGGCGTTTTCGGTCACGTGACATAAAGATAATAAAACTATGATTTTAATTTTAAAAATATAAATGATCCTTAAGCATTTACAACTAATTAGAATTGAATTCGTAATTCTAATGGTAAAACACTATAAATAACATACTTTCATAATTTAATTTTAATAGATGAAACTGGCCTATTGAGTGGCATTTAATTACTGATTTAAACTGACAGAATTAACTCATATATAACAACATAACATAATTAAGCTTAACCAAAGCAAACCAAACATAATAAATATATCAATACATATTCCTTTAACGAAATGGCTAAACAGCTTTCAACCATCTATCTTTAACTACGTCGCGTAGAACGACTGTTACTTTCATTAAATGCAGGCATCAAACGAACAGGCTTTCCATCATAGATAATAACCAGAGATTTGCCATCCAACTGACATGTATATGATATGAATAATGTACACTTTGCCATCAATATTAAATTAATTTCATTCACCCCTCAAGGATTAAGCAGAATGAAGAGGTTGTACGATACCTAAAGAGAGACTGATGCAGTATGTAGGCAGACACATGTCCCGCGTCCACGTAGCGCACCTCCGCCCCGGGCCAGATCTCCTCCAGGGTGCCTACATCATCACGAGGCACGTACGCATCATGTTTGGCGCACACAGCTATAAGTATTTAATTGATCATTCATTGTTTTATTGAAGAGACATGACGAGCCAGACGTTTGCCCCTAGAAATCTAAATACGAAGACAAGAGAAACGTAAGAAGTCCCCGCGCACCGACTGTTATTAGTTTTATAAACATGTGTTTTTTTAAGAATAAAAAAGTATTTATTTTAAAACTTTAAAAAGTTTAATATTAAATTACGATAAGAAAACAGAAAAATAACAGTGTGCGTTGCATAAAAGGGGGTTAAATAAAAGGTGCGAAACGTCGCGTCGGGTTATATAAATAAATTACAAAATGTAACTTTTGCGCAAACACCTTATGTAAAAAAAAAGTTACAATTAAACGAGTTTAAATATTTAAAAAAAAAAATATTATGAAATGTAATGAATGCTTCAGAATTTTTACTAGACTCGACTGCTGTTTAAATATACACTGTAAGTATTTTGTTTAACAAATGCATAAATTCAAATTTCAATTCAATAAAGTCAAACTGGATGAAACTGGTCTAAACAAAACAAGAGATTTTTTCCAAATAAATATAAACGTCATATTGTTAGACACAACTGAATATATAGGTAATATAGCAACGATAATAAAACTGATTCAAATCCACATAAACTTTAAAAAAATATCACGATTTAAAAATGAATTCATTAATAAAATTAGTTTAAAAAAATTCTAAAACACACGCTTTGGTTGAAATTTAAAATGAACATCAATTCCTGCCTTATCGACGATGGATGAAAAAATTATATAAATTAACAAAAATCTTATTTTGCAAATTTAAAAATGGAATAATTTTATCAAATTAATGTATTGTCGTCGGTCCTCGATAAATCTACGAAGTTTGAACGAAATCTGGCCGTATAAAGAGGGTGAAAATCGTGCCCAAATAAGTCAGTTACAAAGAAACATACATACAGGTGAAGCTAATAAAAAGCGTGCAAAAATATTAAAGCTGACAAATTTTTAAGGGATAAAGAATCATTACCTATAATAAGAGATGTATCAAAAGGCACAGAGAAGTTACTAAGGTGCGTGCACTCATCCATAATCCCTCTCATAAACTGCAGTGTTTCTCTGTCTCTCCAGTGTATTTTTCCTATGTCTATCTTCTTCCCACTTGATCTCGTAAATGGTAGATTTAACCACAAATCTGATGTAAGGTCCGACACATTCCACGATTTCTTTTTAGCAGCCGATGTTACTGCTTTAGTTTCAACTTTTTCATTATTTTCTGTACTACTTTTATCTGGAAAAAATAATGTAAATTAACGTTCATTCATATCATTTTTTTCTATAAGATAACTAACCAACGCTTGCTTTATGTTTAGATATTAGAGCATCTTTAATTTAAAAAATCTACTAGTTCTTGTATACAGCGCCATCTGTTAAACTTAAATAGCAACAAATATATTTTAAAAAAAAGTCTGTAAATGTTGGTTTATTAGATGGATATTCAAAGGAGTACAAGCAGTATAGCAAGTATAGCAAGAATTAAAATGAATATAAAATGCAATGATTACAGAGCCATTTGATAAAAACATTTAAAATTGAAGGTAGATTATTAACTTTGTTATATATTAATTAAACTTAACCTAACAGTCGAACATCGCGTGGGGACACTGCTATCGGGTGCAACCCTTGGCTGAATAGCGGACGAAGCGATCAGAGCGCCCCCTATGAAAAATTTGAGTAAGCTTTGACTGGATATCATAAATGAAACCAGTTGTACATTTTTCTGGAAGAAACTATGTAATGTAAACACACACACACACGCAATTAATTGTAAATTGTAAAATTTGGTTTTTAATCATTTCTGTTTATGTCTATATTGTTTACTAAATAAAATGTATCTGCTAAGGAAGTTGCGAGATATTCCCAATACAAGTGTCCTAAGACAACTTACAAATCTCAACCACTAAAAAATGTATATGTAATCTTTGAAATAAACAAAATTTATTATTTATTTATTTATATGAGAAGATGTCTGTAGTCAGCGGTCTTCTTTTGCCATCAGGTAAACCACTAACCGAACTAACTAACAGAAGAATCACCAAAACCACCAAGGACTTATGATGTGCCTTGTGTTTCCAATACTACGGGGCTGAAACCTGGTCCCCTGGACTGCAAGACCGCTGCAAAATTGCTTTCATTAAAGATAAATATTAACTTACCCATATTACACACATTAAGAATGGCCTCTTTTAACTTATTCTCACTCAATTTGTTTATCAAATCTATCTCTTCAGGGTCCAACTCAAACTTTTTATTCGAAGTCAACTTGTTGTGTAAACTCTCGCTAATTTTATTTTGTTCCAACAACGACTTAATGTCTTCATTTAATTTCTCTCTCACAGATTTCTCTCTAACAGATTTCGTTGCATCTATACCTGTATTCCGACTCTTTGTATCACTAACACATTCTTTGTATGTTATATCTAAACTTGAGTAGGGTGTTTCAACTTTTATATTGTCAACTAAAGGCGTGGGCGATTTCTGAAGTGAACATCGTATATTTTGGCTGTAGGTCCGAGCAAACTTTTTGCCCGCAAGAAATGCTTCATCGATTATAGTCACCATTTTGGACAACTTTTCTCGGTAAATACCATCAGATAGATACTGGTCTTCCAATAAATCCCAGTTTATAGAATGCGACATTACTCCCTAGAATCGTATTGCAAAATCGTTAATAGATTGTTCTCGATGTATGGAATATTGTTGCAATTATTATGTTTACCTGAAGAAAAACTGCAGAAGCGGTCGACCAAGACAGACATGGAACTAAGACAAGAGGTTTGGGCCAGTTAGTAGCAGCCAAAGAAGCCATCTGAAGAAAATACAAAACTTGATTTTGATACACAAAATCATAATAATGGAGGAATAGTAAAAAAAAGCGCACCCCCATGCTTTTAAGGGGCCGGCAACGGCTTATGAACCTTATGTCTCAAAGTGGCGAACCGATGCCGCTCAGAATTTTGTGTTCAATCAGCAATTCTGTACTGCATCCTGATGGGCAGGACGTATCACTTACAATATGGTAAACGACTTGCGCGTATCGTCACTTCGTCTTATGAAAAAAAATTATAACTGGGGAAAAAGACGTGGGACGTGACGACCCATATAGCCGAATGGTTAGTGACCCTGACTACTAAGCTAGAGGTCCCGGGTTCGAATACCGGTAGGTGCATTCATTTATATGATGAATATGGATGTTTGTTTCCGAGTCATGGATGTTTACATGTATGTTTAAGTATATTGGATTAAATATATCGTTGCCATACCCATACCCATAGCTATTGCTATGCCTAGTTTGGGGCAAGATAATTTGTGTAAAAGTATGCCAATATTATATTATACTTATTACCAACGTAGTTAGTATTTTCTACTTTCATAAAACAACGAGTTAGAATTAGTAACCTAACCTATGAGCCATGAGGCTATGAGTAATCATAAAAAAATATTAAACAAAACAGTTAGGTATCTTGTAATAATTAAAATACTTTTCAAGTATTAAAATAACTGTCTGCAAAATAACTAACTGCAGCATGGTCACGGGCTTGGATATTTTATACGTCTAAATAGTCTCTTGCTGTTAGACAAACGATTAAAACAGGCAAGGAATAATACTTTAGTGTGCGGGACAAGCTACGTCTTACACTCGCGATTTGTATGACACTTTGTGTTAGTGTGCGTGAATTGCTCAATATAGAGGTTAGTTCTAAACTTTTTCGACGTTTTCACAGTTATAGTCTATCTAGACGTATAACGGCCGTTTTCAATATAGTATCTCTAGTTACGGATACATTGCTGTCACCGTTTAATGACAAGATCTTATCTATCCATAGTTATGTCCAATATAGTTATAGTCTGATGCTTTATGTTATTGAAATACATGTAAGTAAGCGTAAAATGATAGATTTGTCTACCTCTAGTAAGTTAAACTAAGGATATATAGGTTATTGAAAATGTCCGTAAATTATCAAAGGTCACGGGCGAGTGGCGACTTATCATGTTATACTCGCGTTATTCGAATAAAATTAAAAATGATATAATTAACTCACATGTCCACCCATAGAGAGTCCGGTGACACCCAGTGGGCCGAGTCCATTTCTCTCACACCAGTGAAACAAGACCAGAGATTCCAGAATCAAACAACCTCCCATCACGAATATGTCCGAAACATTGTGTAGAGATGATCGTCTGTAAATCAAAATTTTCAACTAACTATAATAATCCAGGTAGTAATACCAACTTATCTGTGAAGTGGCAAAAATAGGAACTACGGTCGCCATGTTGAAATGTCACTCGACTGTCAGTGTCTACTACTTTCGAGTGTTCCGTGTATTTTATAAGCGTTAAATATGCCCCGACTTTTGTGCGCATTGCAATTAATTAGCAACACTGAAACGAAGATGGCGACACCCATCAGTTCACAGATAAGTTGGTGACACTGTACATCAAAATTTATCGATGTAGAGACAGACCTACTAACAATTGTATATGTAAGTACTAGCTGATGCCCGCGACTTTGTCCGCGTAAATAAAGGGTTTTTAAAAATAATTAGCGAGTTTGGAATTGAAGATTATCTCATGTAATAGGACAGTTCCCGTCCCCTACATATTTTATGAATCTTATTTCGAGGAATATTACTATGGCAACCTAAACTCGAAAAATTCGTATAGTTAAAGCTCATCGACGTGAATTTCTATTTTTACCAAATCCCCGGGAACCATGGATTTTTCTGGGATAAAATGTAGCCTATGTTCTTTCACAAGCTCTAGGCTCTCAGCAGTAAAAGCGTAACAAACAAACTTACATTCACATTTATAATATTAGTAGGGATTACATAATCGTCACATCGCGGCATGTTGAGAGTAGAAGACTCCCAGACGCCCGCATGTTATGAGCCGTGCAAAAGGAGCAGATTAGGTTGGGGAAGAGATTTACCTTACATGAAAACTCGACAATTAATTTATTTGGGGTTACAAAATTTACCTAGCTAAATAAAAGCTATGACAAATGGAATGAAAACGCCCATAAATTTAGGTACAAAACACAAAAAGGTACATTTACTTTCGACAATTTATAACACAAAATGATACGTTCGCAAAGAAGTACGTAAGAAAAGAAAAAGGCTGGAGAATCTAATGGACCCAAAGAGAGGTTATGTAAGGTAATGAATAGTGAAACGCAAATGTATTTAGTCTGGCCATAAATACTGTGTTACAATTAAAAATAAACCAAATATTACATTTGAATGTGGAATCTGTCATTTTTATATGATTGTTCATTGAGTTGACTCATTTTGGCGCCAATATATTGTACAATATTTTCCGATATTAAAATGGTGTAGGGTGATAAAAGGCATTTATCTTCTCATAATTGATTCCTTTAGAATTCTTTTTGATGTAATTTCTAACTACTACCGCTTCGGAAACAAATGGCCCTCTGAGATAGAAGAAGCGGCACAAGAACTCTCCCATTCTTTTTTTGCGCTCTTTTTAATAAAAATATACAATATTGTAAAGAGAACCGAATCGCTGTGATTGCATTACACAAAGTAGGTATGGAGCCAAATGCAATTTTTAAAACTCTCCATACGCTTGGTATTAGTAAAATGTTTGTGTACCGGGCTATTAATACAATGAGACCTCCTCTGTTTGTGACAGAAAAAGATCTGGCCGTCCACGTAGTATTCGTACGAAAAAGGTGGTCAAAGCAGTAAGGGAAAGAATTCAAAGAAATCCTGTCCGAAAGGAAAAGATTTTATCTCGAGAGATGAAGATAGATGCACCTAGAACCATGTCCCGTATTTTAAAAGATGACTTAGCACTTGCAGCCCATAAGAGACGTACTGGTCATTTCTTAACTGATAAATTAAAACAGAATAGGGTGGTAAAATCGAAACAACTACGGAAGCGGTACGTAAAGGGAGGTCACAGAAAAATTTTGTTTACGGATGAGACATTTTTTACAACTGAGCAACATTTTAACAAACAAAATGACCGTATTTTTTTATGAAAATAAGGGACGAGACCAACAAGACGTTCAGCTGATGGTTATTACGCCATGCACATTACAATGCAGTGCTGTTCAGGATTCTTGAAAACCCCAAAAATTCTGAGCGGCACTACAATAATTGCGTTCGTCACCTTGAGACATAAGATGCTAAGTCTCATTTGCCCAGTTATTTCACTAGCTACGGCGCCCTTCATACCAAAACACAGTAATGTTTACACATTACTGCTTTACGGCAAAAATAGGCGCCGTTGTGGTACCAATAATCGAGTCGGCATCCTGTGCAAAGGAGCCTCCCACTGGTAAATTTAATTAGTCTACCTTCGCTATAAAAATATATTTATATTAATTAGAGGTAGTTATTGTTACAACTTACATTTGGTCAGTTGGTTTCCGAAGTCCATAAAAAGGGTTTTCAAGTATTATTCCACCAATACCAGCTTCTTTTAATAAAGGTTTTACCATTAGATTTCTCCTTCGCCAAAAGTACTGTATGAAATATTTAAGTATCATTCAATTATACTATATTTAAAGCATTCAATACAATAAAATTACCAGTAATTTGGTTGTTGGAATACTTGAGAACTGACTAGTGTCTTGTATTGAGTACTCTCTTGAAAATCGCAAAAGAACGCCATTTGTCGTATCACCACTCTTTGACAACACTTCCCTTAAAGCTTCGCCTAGAATCGGAATTCTGTGTCTCAAAATCTCAAGCGATTGCCAATTCCATGGTTATTTGGTAGGACTTTAGCTTCGAACAAGCTGAGCGTTAGATTGACAATACTTAAAGAATGCCCAAATTCTAGCACTCTACAAAGCGCAGGTCCGGCCACACATGGAGTATTGCTGTCATCTCTGGTCTGGCACACCCCAGTATCAGCTCAAACCATTTAACTGTGTGCAACACAGAGCAGCTCAAATTGTGGGGGACCCTGTGCTCTGTGAACGACTAGATAACTTGGTGTTAAGTAGGGATGTTGCTTCATTGTGTGCCTTCTTCTACCACAATTATCACGGGGAGAGTTTTGAAGACACGGCTAGATCACTTGGCATTGCTGGGAGAGTTGCGAACAACTGCTTGACCTGATTGTGAATTCCACCTTTGCACAACACACCATAAATTAGGATATCATCCTCATCTGAATGCGGTATTCAACGAACTTTCTCCAATGTAGGACCAAGCTGTGGCATGAGCTTTCTTGTGCAGTGTTCCCAGTGCGATATGGCATGGGTACCTACAAAAAAAAGTGTGTAACTTTTTTAAAGAGAAGGAAACACTTTTGTGATTACTCTGATGTTGCAAGAAAATGTGGGCAATCAGATGACCCGTACACTTGTTCATCCTTTCTTTGATAAAGAAAGAAGCTTAAGACTAGGTGAAATATTATAATACATATATTAAATGGTGTGTTAAATTCATGTTAAAAATTATTTGAGAACTAAACCCTGGATTAATTAAATTAGAATCAAAACAATTCTTAGTTTACTCTAAAATATAAACTCTAATACTCACAATTTATTGCCTATAAGTCATATATTGGTGCATCATTTTTAGTTTTAATTCTAAGTTAGAATGTATTTTCCATCAAACATATCTTATCACAGTATTAAAACAATATTATGATAGTTAATCACTATTATTATGTAAGTCCCCCCAAGCTAACACAACAAGATAAGGTTACTTAACATCTTACATGATCACCGGTTCCAGCTAAATGTAAGCAGACAGGTTTACTATTCGGTTCCGGCCAATGCAGAGGAAGTAACATTTGAAAGTGAGACTTTCGTGCTATTTCAGGTACTATTCCAGGAAGATACCGCTCAAGAGGAGTTTCAAAGTAACCTTCAAGAAGACGACAATCTGTTAAATTTTGTTCCTGGAAAAGTTGTTAATTAAATTACTCTTTTTATTGGTTGAACTAATTTAGATAGTCTTTTATTAAGCAGAAAAAAGATATTTACCTTGGTTATTGTTACAGGGTAATCTCTTTCAACTAATTTAAAACATTCATCTCGATTTGACACAACTTTTCTGAATTCAAATAACCTATAATTTAAAAAAAGTAATTAGATTAGCTAAAGTCACGTTTAAATAGTAAAAAAATATAATAATAAAGAATAACTAGATATTTTATAAAGTTTTCAAATGTTTCCTTTATGTCTTAGTTATTTAAAATATTATTTTTTTTACCTGCGTAAATTTTCTGGTTTGCCCCATCCCTTTGTAAAAAACTTTGTTAATAGAATACTTCGATATACTGCATCTAATTTACTCGCAGACATTTCCTAAAAGGGGCGGAACCGCGGAAGTGAGCTGTTTGTAACTTATTAAAGGAATTTATGCCATCAAACACATTTTGGTAAAATTATAAAAATTCACATAACAAAAATGTAATCACAAGACTGAAGAACTAAAAATAATATGTCAAAGTCAATTGATAACTATTTTGTCAATAAAAATCAGCTGTTCAACAAAGAGGACCAAAAATTTTACCAGGCCCCTGTCAACTATCTCAATTATTGACATAATATAGGTATGGAGGGAGATAGAGGCAAGGAGAATCATCTATGTATATGAAAAAGTGTCCGTCAAAATGCATTAAATTAGGGTGGCGCTACAGTACTCAGTAGCATCAGGGAAAATCTTAAGAGAACCGCCAAATTTAAAAAATATCAATCTACAAAATATGTGCACTTTTCAACGAGCTTTCTTTTACGTACTACAAAGCTGTGGAATGAACTTCCTTGTGCGATGTTTCCGGGATGAAACGACCTTCAAAAAAAGGTGAGTACACCTTCCATAAAAGCAGGCAACGCTCCTGTGATTCATGTGGTGTTGCAAGAGATTGTGGGCGGCAGTGATCACTTAACACCAGGTGACCCGTACGCTCGTTTGTCCTCCTTTTTCCATAAAAAAAAATCACACTAGGTGCACGTTTTCTCCCCATAACTCTATAAAGAGTTATTAAAATATTATAACCATAAGGTTATAATATTTAGTACATTGTTTTGTAAAACGTAAGTTGTTGAAATTTTAACTATTTAACTGCTTTAGTCGACAATAATAATCTATATTTTTTTAACTCAGCATACTTCAATTCGTTTACATTTGCTACATTCACCATACTTTACACCATACGCTGTGCCTACACCAGCGCCATTGTGGAAGGTTTTTGAACTGTTTTTTACTACATAAGATGGACTCTTTTTTAACTTTTCTCCCTTAAGAGATGATACTCCTTGCCTCTATTCTCCAAACATATCGGTGAAACCTGAAACCATAGAGTAAAACGGGCCACCGGTGCAGGTGGTGGGAGCGGAGTAGTAATAAACTGTCTGTCATTTTATGCGGGATTGATCTGCGTCGCGTACCATTCTTCAGACTCCCACAAAAACAATCGTCAATTGAAAAAGAATAAATATACACACACACACACACATACTCACGCCTTGTTCCCGTCGGGGTAGGCAGAGACAATAGAATGCCATTTGCTTCTATCCTTACAAACCTCACGCGCTTCCTCTACATTCATTACTCTTTTCATACATGCTCGCCGGTTGCGGGTGCTTCGGACCTCTCCTTTTCTCAAAACGTCCCCAATTTGATCGACGAATGTTCTACGAGGTCTCCCGCGACCGGCTTGCCCACACACACTTGCCTTATATATTTGATGCGTCATTCTTTCTTCACTCATTCGCTCCACGTGTCCAAACCATTTAAGCATTCCTTTTTCAGTCCTTGTCACATCATCCTCTTTCAAACCACAGCGCGCTCGTATTACCGCATTCGGAATTCTATCAGTCAGTCTTACCCCACACATACTACGCAGTGATCGCATCTCAACTGCGTTAATTCTGCTTTTATGCTTCTTCTGCCATACCCAACTCTCACTTCCATACATTAACGCGGCGACAAGCCATTATGTACAGCCATTCGCGCTTCTATTGGCACAGTCTTACCGTTTATAAAGGCATGCAGCGCTCCATTCACACAATTTCCCGCAGTCACTCTCCTTTCAATATCACCTTCATATCTTCCGTCTCTTGTAAACATGCTACCCAAATATACGAATTCTGTAACTTGTTCTACCCTTTCATCTTCAATCGTGATAGTACACTCAGTCAACCTTTCATCCTTCTCAAATACCATCACTTTCGTCTTTCTTGCATTTACTTTCAAACCTCTCTCTTTAAAGCTCCCGTTCAAACAGTCAATCATTTGTTGCAACTCATTTACCGATGATGAAAAAATTACTTGATCATCGGCGTACAAGAGGCACTTAACATACAACCCTTCCATATTGATTCCACATTGCATTTCTCTCACATCATTCATGCATCTATCCATAAATAGGTTGAACAACCAAGGCGACGCTACACAACCTTGTCTGACACCTTTGGAGATATCAAACCAGCCCGTATAGGCACCATTAACACGAACACAGGCTTGAGAATCCCTGTACAGAGATTTCAGAGCCCTTATCAGAAAATTGTCCACCTTACCAATTATACCTTTTCCAAGTCTATGAACGCGCAATATACTTTCTGGTTTTTTTCCAGACATTTTTCAGTGATGCAGCGTAAGGAAAAGACTTGATCCGTACATCCCATTCCCTTCCGAAATCCCGCTTGCACATCCCATACCTTGTCATTAGTCACATTCATTACTCTTTCAATCAATATTCTGGCATACACTTTTCCAACAACACTAAGAAGGCTGATCCCGCGATAATTTTGACATTCCTGCTGCGAGCCTTTGCCTTTATAAATTGGGACAATCACTGCCTTCGTCCAATCGTCTGGAACTTGGCCCTGTTTCCAACATAAATTAAAAAGGCGATGCAGCAGGCTCACTATTAGTCCATCGCCAGCCTTCAACATTTCAGTCGTCACTCGATCATACCCAGCAGACTTTCCCGACCTCATACCTCTTAACGCTTTCATAAGTTCATCCAAACCTATTTCATCACTCGGGTCCACAAACATATCTATTATCTCTTCTTGCTCTTTTTCACTTACATCTTTCTCGTATAAGCTCTCAAAATAATTCTTCCAGCACTCTAGTATCATACTTTCTTCATGTATGACCTCACCTTGTTCATTCCTAATCAGTTTCATAGATGAATTTATATTTGTTCCCCGCGCTTCTTTCACGAGTTTCCAAAACAGTTTATAATATATAAGAATAAATATTAGTAATATATATAAGAATAAATATTAGTAATAAAAATCCAGGAACTAACTATATAATAACTAATAACTATAGTGGTATGACCTAAATACTCGTGCCTATTTAAAATTGTGTTAATTATTAGGCCAGACACAAAATATGAATTGAAAATAAATAAATTTAAAAAAAAACAACCGACTTCATAAACAATATTCGAAAACAATAAATATAATATGCACTAAAAAGTATAAAAATAATTGCGTACTTTTTGCGTATTTTTATACAATCTAAGTAATTAATCTAATTCTAGTTACGATTATTGTAATTTTTGGAATCGGTAACCTCCTGCCGCGACCCGCTCTCGCCTCTCGCCTCCTCACGACTCAAGCCCATCTCACCTACAACTATGTATGTAGTAACAAACCTATCTTGGATTACACCGACTTCAAAAATTACAATAATCGTATCTAGAATTAGATAAATTAATTAGATTGTGTAAAAGTTCCAAAAATGACAATAATCGTAACTAGAATTAGATTAATTAATTATATTGTATAAAAATACGCAATTATTTTTATTCTTTTTAGTGCATATTATATCTATTGTTTTGAAATAGTGTTTTTGAAGTCGGTTGTTTTTTTGTTAAAAAATTATTTATTTTAAATTCATGTTTTGTGTCTGGCCTGATAATGAACACAATTTTAAATAGGCACGAGTATTTATGTCATACCGGAAAAGTTATAATATTATCGTTAGTTCCTGGATTTTGATGTGAAACATCTATAGCCGCACGTAAAACCGATTTCTGGCGTGGCGACGCATGCCGTGGCGACGCGTCGCGTTGTCACATTAATACCGTCCTCAGAGGCAACATCGAATATAACTATTACCGAAGTCACTGATTAAACGAATTAAGTAGTCACGATTTGAAATAAATTCGTAAATTTTTGTATTTAATGAAAATAAATGTTTATTCAATAAATAGTCATCGTTATCTGGAAAAAAATCGTAATATTTTATTTTATCATTATGACATTTTTAGTTCCTATCACAATATGTTCTTTTCTGCATATTACTTTTACATAATAATGTCGATGTTTCACATCTGCCAGGCGTCCCCTGACGGCTCACATTTTTGTTTTTTATTTACTAATATTTATTCTTTTTCAAAGTATATTCCCCCCTTCCTTTTGGATTCTGTGGAATAGTATTAAGTAGTTGTACCAGTCTCCCTGAGGGACGTCTTAATTAATAGCCTCTTTAAATGTATTCACCGCTTCTTCAGGGCTTGTAAATCGTATTCCCTTTAGTCTAAAAAAGGTCGTTTTCCGCAAGGTCGTTTTTTTTCTTTCAGAAATATGCCAGGTTTCGTTATCAGCCATAATATTAGATATATTCTCCGTTATATTTTTAATATTATTTTACAGCACTACTCTACTCGCATCTGTCAAATCACATTCAATATTGTGGTATCTATCGAGTGCAAAGCTTCTGGGCCTTCTGGTGTATAGCCACTTGCTTAGAATATTTTCTTTCAAAACTGGCTCCATGGGCTGAATTTCCATGAGATCGAGAATTTTACACAATAAAACAACTTAATAAATATAAACAAATCATAATAACATATCTAAACACACACACACTCACACTCACACTCACACACACACACACACACACACACACACACACACACACACACACACACACACACACACACACACACATTCTTAGAAGTTATACTTTTATTTTATTTTATCTGATTTTTAAAATTTGATTGACTATATAGGTAATGACATCTTGTACTGAGAAGTCTCTGACAGCTGAAACCCTGTTCATACTAGTTTAGCTGTCTTTGCTCCCTGTTTTGTATGTAATTATTTAGAACTATTTGTAAATTGTAACTACTAACTATTATTAATTATTGTAATGTTTGGGAAATAATGTTATTATTATTATTTTCTTTCAGAAATATAACCAGGTTTCGTTATCAGTGTAGTATTATATTAGATATATGCGACTTTTCTCCGTTATACTTTTAAAATTATTTTACTTTGCACTATCGTTGTATAAAATATTATTTTACATTTTCGAATATTTCCAATACTATTTATATTTTAATTGCGTAGTAATGCATATAATAAAATTGAATTGAAAGTCAAAGAAAACAAAATATTCATTCTCTATTTCGCACTTCGATTTTTTTTTACTAGGCATATGTACCGCCGCGTATCTGATCTTAGTATCTAGATAAAGAATTTAATATAATAGTACAAGTATATGGTATAGATAGATATAAGGCTTATGATGTAAATTTTAAATTGGTTTACGCGAGCTTTTAAAGGTTTAAACCTTTTAAACTTCCCGTGTGTACCTACATCGGAATTAATAAAATATAATCTTTAGGTATTTTGCCAAATCATTTCTGTTAACTTTGAATAACAATTAAACTGTATAAATCCAACGTTAACCATTTTATTTTGATAAATTATATACATAATGCTAAGGAGATGATCTATTTAATATTATAAATTAGCAATAAATCTAAATAGATGGTCTCGCTCACGACGATCTCCAGAAAGGTCATTACTTATAAGGAACGATTGAAGGTTTAGTAGAAGTTGCTAAGGCGTAACATTTAGTTAAATTAGCTATATTTCTATATATCAATCTCAATTCTAAAATGGCAAGATTATTGTTTTAATCCATTTCTTGCTTTTGCTTTTCATACCAAACAATAACAAAATTTTTCGTTTTTCTCAATGACGTTAAGTATATAACAATATGAACAGGTAAATAATTTTTAATAATTACCTACGGGTAACTTTTGACTGCCCGTAAAAGCAGAGTTTGCGAAGACAGGATCGACGAGTCACCACAAGCAGCGCGCGTTCACGAGCATGGACCAGCCATCACTCGAGGAAAGGAACGGATCCGCAGTGCTGCCCCGTAATTCAAATTCTAATGGGAAACCTACCACAGTAGTAGTACTACTAATACTGTGCTGTCCATCCATAAATCAGTCTGTCAAATTCAAATTCAAATATGTTTATTCGAAATAGGATGTGACATCACTTATTGAAAGTCAAAAACTACCACCCATTCCAAAATGAATGCCTCAGACCTGAGAAGAACGGGCGCAACAAACTCAGCGGGCTTTGTTTTTTCATCGAAAAAAATGTGTTCACAAAGTAATATCGTACAATTAAACTTATTATTTAATAGCCTGAGGGCGGTTATTCCATTCCCAATCTGTGGTATCATTAAGAAAGTCATTTATGCTATTGTAACCTTTAACACATAAACGTTTTTTAACAATTCTTTTGAATAACGTAATACTTTTGTTTTGAACATTTTCTGGGATCTTGTTGTAAAAGCATACACATCGCCCCACAAAAGACTTATTAGCATGTAAAAGAAAGATCCTGATGCAGATGGTAATTCAGCTCTACCAAATAATTATTATCTAGTTAACAAAAAGTTAAATAAAAATGTAACAGGTGGAATACAATGTTGTTATTGAGGGGTTACGTAATCTTATTGTGGGTTGGCTGAGTCAGTTAGTAACCGAGAACCAAGCCGTTCCATATAAGCCATAACCCTATGTTAATGTTGATATTTAGATCTTTAGTTAAAAGATGTTTTTCCGATTTGGGGTCTTCTTCAATTTTATTACCTTTGTAATGTGTATTATGTTGTTATTAATCTCTTATTTTACGACACGTTTAGGTATGAATTAAATCAAAACAACATAAAAGGTAATTGGTACCTATTAAACAGAGATTGTATATTTTATAACGATGTTTTATTAAATAGCATGAAGACGGTTGCTCCATTCCCTCAACTATATAAACTGTTCTTAACCATGCTTTTGATTTCGTAACACATGTTTGTTTTGCAAATTTTTTGGGATCATTTTGTAGAGCATATATCCAAAAATATGTAAACCGACAAAATAAACAAGTTAAAAAAAATCTACTAGAATAATGAACCTAAAAGTGAAAAACCTTAAAATATATAATATAAGAACTGAAATATATTAGTCAAAGGAGCCCCTTTAGGCAAGCTTACGATTTACGAATATACTGGCAGCGTTCCCCATTTGAATAGCTGGGCTAATTCTTAAGCTCTTCGGTCTCCTGTGATGACAACTAACCTTTTTGCTATTTCCATAGATAAACAAGTGTAACGGATCACGAAAGATAAGTGTGGATTTCATGCCTCAGTCTCAGTTTGTGTATGTTCCTCTGTGTTGAAATGTATGTTTTAACAAAAGCTTGTGAAATGACATCAGAAGAGGAAGTACCAACCTACGGACAACGGTTACTGACGCGAACGCGGTGCCTTGACTTTGTACTACCAAATTAGGTGTGGAACATTGCATAATCTTTTTGTCAAGCCTATAGAAAACTTTTATATTAAAAGGCATTTATTTTCTAAATATTGATTACTTTAGAATTCTTTTTGATGTCATTTCTAATACTACTACTTCTTCGGAAACAAATGGCGCTCTGAGAGAGAAGAAGCGGCGCAAGAAACTCTCCCAGCATTATTTTCACCGAGCGCTCTTGTACTGTTATTATAATTGCTATAAAATAATTATAATTAGTCCCAGGCTGTCCGATCACTGAGAAATTCAGCAGTGGAGTAGTAGGATTTACGACAGAGCCATTTTTTTATAAGACATTTATTTTAGTGGTTGGGACTTTATTATAAAAATGTATATCTTTACCCTTAAAGCTATTATGTATCTTATGAAGCCTATTAGAATTAGTTACAAGCAATCCCTTATTTCTTGTGTTATTATAATTAATATCAATTTTTTTATTTTAGTATATTTGAAATGATTTTTTATAATATTAAAAAAACAAATCTTTGTATACAATGAATTCTTTAAATGAATTTCCTAGCAGCTTTCCTAGCTCATTTGAGAAAAACAGTACAAATTAGTCTGAACCTTAATATAACCAAATGAAGCAATAAATACATAATATGCTTATGATTATCTTGTTCAAGAATTAATAATTCTTTGGAACGTATTTCAAATGGCTTTTCACCAGCACTACTACTTTTCCTATGCACAGGATGCCGGCGAGATTATGGGTATTATCGCCTATTTCTGCAGTGAAGCAGTAATGTGTAGCTAGTGAAATTGCTGGGCAAATGAGACTTAACATCTTATGTATCAACGTGACGAGCGTAATATTTCGGCATTAGCCGCTCAGAATTTTTGGGTTTTTCAATAATCCTGAGCGGTACTGAATTGTAATGGGCAGGGCGTATCAATAACCATCAACTCAACGTCCTGCTCGTCTCGTCCCTTATTTTTATAAAAAAGGCGTTCTATTATGTGATCCGCGATCAAGTGTCGACACTGTCTTGTGTCTCAATATAATCCGTAATCAAGATGTGCCTTCGCTGTCTTTATAACTATGCATAATAATACAACAACATTGGGTTGCTCCTTTGAACCATTGGGAGTTTCCTCTGCACAGAATGCCAGCTGATAATCAGAGCTGATATGGGTACAACATCTTTGCTCACACAAATATGACCAACTTTCAGTGTAGAACTAAGTCTAAAATCACGAAAACATCACCCGATTCATACAAATATAATAGTGAACAAAATATGGCCAAAAAGCGAGATTATACTCAGCAACTTTTTGAGACAAGATTGAACACCAATCTACCTTAGTTAATAATAATTGCCTTAACACTGTTATAGCTAAGTCATTCTCAATAAAATAATCTCTCTTTAATATCTATACATATAAATAAATTTGGAGTGTCTGTTTGTAATATTTAAATAACCGTTTTTTACTACATGTATATGAACAAAATACAAAAAAGGTACTTAATATAAACTGATAAAAAAATTGTTTTAGCTACATGCTTAAATAAATTTTGTAAATTCTAGAAAAAAATTGTTGAAAACAAATTGTAGACAGTTAAATTATTAATAACATTGCTCTCATAAACAATCTTGATTAAGTTAAGTTAAATTAAAAGTAATCGACGCATACCTGTGAGCGCGCGAAATTAACAATAAAAAACCAGGTATAAATAATGAAATTTGTTTAAACCTCTATTATGAATATCAATAACTATTGTATAAACAATTAAAAAAAATATTATTTATATTTTTCATGGGTCAAAAGTATCCAAATTTGAGATTTTTCGAACCTTAAAAAATTCATATCTCTAAAATTATTAACTTTATCATGAAAAGTCATAGGACCTTTTTAGTTGTATTTTTATAAAGAATAAAAAAGAAAACATCCGGTTGAAAAACAACAGTTCCTTGCAATTATTTAAACAATATGGCACGGGGTTGCTCTATGGCAACATGCATTTATATCATCAGTAGGGCAATTTGAAGAGGATCGCATAAAAAAATTGGGGTGGAATAGTTTTCGATACTCATGCGCCGATTCCTCCTGGACTGATATGAAAAATCTGGCCAGTTTCGTTCTCGTTTCCATTTCTACCCACATCTAATAAAATATTACCTATGACAATCCAAATTATAATAAATTAGGCCACTTCATCATTGCAAAAAAGGAAAAGCATATTTTAATACACGGATGTAGGTATTAATATTTTTAATTTTGTAGCAGCGGCGATCGGCGAAGCGAATTTTTATGCGTAGGCGCATCAAGGTGTATAAGGACACATGGGTTATCTCAACATTGTGTTTTCCTCAACGAACCAGAGAGTGGAACAGATGTAAGTCTAGTGGTCAGGTTTTTATAAACGGAATTATTTTTCAATCCTATTTTGTGACAGTGTGTAGTGACTGATGTGAAGTGAGTTTAGAAATTAAAAAAACCCTTTAAATAAATGTTTATACTTTAATGTTGGGCTATCATAATTAAGTATTAATGTGTTTTTAAATTAGCTTTTTACACATCTATCAAAGCTGTATTTTTCTTGAAAATATTAAATATTTCTTTATGTGAGCACGTAATGCATTCACCTGCCTATAATAGTGACGTGTGTTACGTCTTAAGTATGTCGATACAGCTCCGATCACGTTGCAATGCGTCCGTAACCATGAGATGTAAAGTGGAATGTCTCATGTGCCAGTGGGAGGCTCCTTTGTACAAGAAGCCTCCTGTGTAATGTGTAAACATTACTTTGTTTCAGTCTGAAGGGCGCCGTAGCTAGTGAAATTACTGGGCAAATGAGACTTAACAGCTTATGACTCAAGGTGAAGAGCGCAATTGTAGTGTCGCTCAGAATTTTTGGGGTTTTCTAGAATCCTGAGCGGCACTACATTGTAATGGGAAGGGCGTATCAATCACCATCAGCTGAACGTCCTGCTCGCTCGTCCCTTATTTTCATAAAAAAGTGTACTTATGAACCACAATATGTTTCAAAATTAATTGAATTTATTAGTTGTCTTATGTAAATAATTTAATTTAAAATAATTTAATTTAAGCGGTGCTACTTATCGTATTAGTAATACTTTTAAACTCTTTGTAAAGTTTGTTCAGTGGTACAAACCTTCGGCAGACACATGACACATTAACATTGACCCAGAAGGTGCTTAAAGAGACGTTTGTGCTTTCGTAATGCATGACGACATAAGTTTAATTAAATATTTGAATCTTGAACTAACTATTTAGCAATGTTAATATTTACGTATTTTCTGGAAATAGTATAATTTCAAGATATTGATAGGTATACTAGTAAGGCCTAGCTATTTATTAGAGTCAACACTCTTACACCGCCATCCTGAGAGAGCCGAGTTAGCGTTGGCGGTCCTGAAAGCCCGTCCGCGACCATATTAAAAACGGCAAATAGGGTTTTCCAGAAAGCAAAAGAGGAGTTGGAAAAGTCCGGGAACCTGAAAGGCACAATAAGAGTGACCGTTTTGGACGGCCTCAATTATTTATACGAGGCCACCTTACAGGTGAACAGTGCGCCACCTGACGTCCTACTGCAAGTCGAGCATTTACATGACAGCGACACGCGGAGGACGTCTGGACATTTGAACGTCAACAGTCTTTAGATATTATATTCTCTAATATATCTAGTATATAGTGAATACCTACTGTATCTAGATTTTATGCTTCTGTGTGCTATTCTTCAAGTTGTAGCTTTCATAAATCAGCCGGAAAATTGATTCGATACTTATTCAGGCTACTTTTCAATACTCCACTATTATCTTTTTGTACCTACTCTGATAATAAAATTAACTTAAATTCACTATTTATTTTAAGATCATTCACAGTCTACTAAATAATTTCAAGTTCAGCATCAAACATGATCTTTTAATATAAGAGTTACACGTATATCACTTGGCGTTGCGTAGAGTAGTCGCTTAATTATGTGTCTTCTACCGCATTTATCACGGGGAGTGTTCCGAAAAGCTGTTTAACCTGATTCCTGCCGCCGAATTCCACCTTTGCACGACACGCCACAAGTTAGGATATCATCCTCACCATCTGGATGTGTGGCGGTAATCCACAGTACGGTTTTCAAGGTGCTTTCTTCCACGTACTACGAAGCTGTGGAATGAGCTTCCTTGTGCGGTGTTTCTGGGACGATACGACATGGGTACCATCAAAAAAAGCGCGTACACCTGCCTTAAAGGCTGGCAACGCTCCTGTGATTCCTCTGGTGTTGCAAGAGATTGTGGGCGGCGGTGATCACCTAACAACAGGTGACCCATACGCTCGTTTGTCCTCCTATTCCATACAAAAGAAATATGCTATAGATATAATATATACGTGTATTTTGTGTTTCAGATGGAAGGGAAGATGATCATAGCACCGCTGGTGCTTCTGGTGTTGGTGTTTGGTGCTGAAGGTTTGTCAATATATAAATAAAGCGTGGCCGGCCCTTGGCTTTGGCTTAACAATAGCATTAAGTATTTTTTTGCTTACCTTATCATACCGTCGGTCATATCCACGGAATTATTAATATTTAACTTATCGGTCTTGAAGGTGCTTCAAGGATAATTAAATAATAAAAAATAATGCTCCAGTAAATCCCAAATTCATCCGATGGATGAGCGCGTAAGATATCGATAGTAAAAATACCTCCCATGTCCGTGTTACTGGAGGTATCAATCTATCCGTTTGCATGGAGGGCATTGGCTGTACGGAAAAATAATTAATCACTAAGAAAATATCTCGAGGCGATTTTCAGAGGGGATTTTTCGTGAAACCTTAAAAACCCGCATTGTACGGGCGTACGTGTTGGATATTAGGCAAGATCACATTACCTATATTTTTGTGAGCCTGTAGAAGATTCCCCCAGGATTATTAAGTTCTTTTTTTACATATTGTATGAGATCAAACCTTTGAATTTAAATAATTCTCCATAAACAAACTCGAATAATTTTCCAATTAGCATCTATAGTGTCAACTATTGATACTTACCTACTTCTAATATGATAGAAATTAAAACCCTTAAACCAAGTGTTTACACGCATATCGTGTGTAGATACTTATATTAATGTAGCTGTTACGGGCAATTTGATAAGTCCGGGCACTATTAATAATGGCCGGTCTGTATTCATAATGCCCGACTCAATTAGACAATGTGTTAACACAGCATGGATGTGTTAGAACAGCACTTTTCCGGGCCATTATGAATAATGCCCACCCTATCTTGGGCAAAGTAATAAAATATGTGAACTACAAAAACACTATGTTTTTGTTTAATAAAGGAAATTAAACTTACTAAATTATCATGAAAAGTTAACAAAAATCAACTATTGAACATGGTAGTTAAAAAATAAACACTTAAAAATGTAATTACATCATTAGTTACCTACTTTTATTTTGACAAAATATATACGTAATTAAGGACTGTGGAAGAAAGTTATTAAGTTTAAAAATATTTATTCTTGCAAGATGAGCTTTTGTGACATTTGGAATTCCAAAGAATGTTTGATTTCTTGTATTTAGAACGTTTTGAATTGCAGTCACCACTACTATAATGCTGGAAGCCTTGTTCATCGAAATGAGAGTCTCTTGGAGCATATTCTCGAAGAGTAATATCAACTATTAACATGGACCAAGGGCCGTCGGGCATTATTAATAATGGCTGGTCAAAGTGATAAATTAATCACTTTGCCCATGGCTCTTGGGCATTATTAATAATGGCCGGTCCTTATTAATAATGCCCACTTAATCACATTGCCCGTAACATAGCTATAATAGTAATAGCTGTCCACGCGGAAACAAACAGCCTACGTGAATAAATAATTAATTATCATCGACATAGGTATCACATCACTGTTTATTAATACAATCAGCTGTTTGAATGCCAAACGAGCACTTGCCAAGATGCAAATAACGAAGATGTCTAAATAAAAAAATACAATGACAGTGAAATCAGAATTACCACTATTAAATTTATGTGGTAAATAAATAACTCTTCAGTATCCTTAGGTATCCTACCTATCCTAGATATGTTGGTACAAATCTATTCATTTAATCCACGTAAATCCAATTTTTGTTCAAAATTGGATTTGGAAGTCAATTATTTAATGCCCGATTTTATAAGCACTTCGATAAAAATGCCTCAGGACATAGTATTAGATATTTATTTCACCAGGCATTCGTGGTATTCGCTCCGTTTGCTACCGGACCGAAAAACTTTATTAATCATTATTATAATACTTCCCTTTCTTGGCGTGCGTCCGTGCAGAATGGGATGTCGCTATGCCAACTTAATGGCTGACAGGCTTGCCCTGCATGGTTCAGTATGACAAGGCTCTCTGTTATCCCAAAACGATTACTAAGCTATTGCATAGCTTCTATCGCGGGCCTTGAGCGTGGAGACCGAATCTAGAAATTCCGTAACGAAAATAACCTAACACTTACTTACTAGATGTATATAGATATTTCGGCACCGTCATTACAGTTGCCATGGAACAGCGGTTATCACGTATGCTTTTTGTGCAGAAGGTCCCAGGTTCGAGCCAGGGGTACATTTTGATTTTTTTTAATTTCTTTTTTTTTATCACGTTTTTTTAATTTTTATTAGTATGACACGCATTTTTATTTAGTTTCACCTGTCCCGTTGTCTGTCTGTAATCAAATCTTGCAAGTTAAATTTTACTCACTTCCCGTTTGCTTTTTTTTAAATTAATTTTATCAAAAAAAAATACTGCATAAATAAATAAATATAATTGCATAAGTTGATAAAAAATGCTATGCAATAGCTTTACCGCGGCAGTCCCCGAGTGCCACACGTCTTTTTATGATAAAACCTTTACTTGCGAATGCAACGGGCATCTACTATTTTATTATAACTGCCTCTCACAAATTCTCCTTTAAATCATATATGACGTGAGTTTTATGGCACTAATAATTCAGACGTATAGGTAATTAAAACATTGAATAATAATTATTTTTCTGATATCCATCACAACAAGGACATGGTTCGGTGTGGGCGATATAACTCATTTTATCTTATATGGACGTGGACAAGGTCTTGTTTATTTTGCAAAACATCTGATCGCTATGTGTAGTGACACAATGTAGTGACATTGTATTAATTAATTTATTCTCTCAGAGATACTGATATCTCTCAGATATTGTGCAATAACTACTAAAGCTTCTGACGGTTTTAAATCCGTGATTAAGTGTATTATCTCTTTTATGCACAGTTCTGTGCACAAAGGAGGTGGGACAGACGCCTTATAGTGACGTTTTCAGAAAACTGTAGTGCCATCTGTTAGTTGGCCCGAAAATGAAAGCTTTTTCAGCTGTCACTCGCTTTGAAACCTTACAACTTTTCTTTAGTTGTGTCACTGCCCACTGGTCATAAAATGGCGGCTATTTCTAGAGTAAGCGCATGAATGTAGCTCTCGTGTTCCATTTTGCATATTTACACTACTAAATCTATTTTTACGTTCTATGTTGTGGCAAAATTAAATAACTAACTTTACGCGCAATTTCAACATGGTAATAAATTTAAATACCTACATTAAAAAGTAGAGTTAGTTATTTTATTGCGTCACAATATTAAAAATGAATTTTATAATTTCGAGCTTATAAATAGTTATTTTCGGGGCCAATCTCCAGATGGCGCTAGTTTTCAAATAGACAGCTCCCCTATATATTATTATACTCTTTGCATCACATAGATGAAAACTCTGTTCAAAGTTCAAACTGAGGCGAATAATGCGTGGGACGCGGGACTGAAGTCGCTCGCGCCGATTGTGTCAGCTAACTTGTATGGACGTGTTCAAATTGATGCGAGTAGTCGCTCATGTTGAAGTGAAACAAGAGCGGGACGCCCGGCGGGATTGTTTGAACTCACAATGCATGATGTTTCTCCACTGAAGAACCAAAAATGACACGCGGGAAGTCGCGTCAGTAGGCGTCAGTTTGAGAGGCAAAGCGAGCGAGCGAATTGCTCTAAAACGCGTCCCGCGTCCCGGGCGTTATTCGCCTCAGTTTGAACAGAGCTTAAAACAAAGAGATGTAAATACTACGTAATAAAAGGCGCGACTGTCGAAGTAAAAAATTAAATTTAGTTTAGTATTATGAGACGTGCAGTGATTTGAAATAAGTTTGAAATAGTAGTTATTACAGTAGGGCGATTGGCGACGAAGTATAATCCGGCTAAGTTTGAAAGAGAACAGTTGCTTAAAACGTAATGGATTTCGGCTATCTCCGTTTTTTTACAAGATTATAGCCGTCATCTGTCAATTTATTAATGACTGCACGTTTCATACAATCGAGTGAATCGCTTTTTTAGCGAGTTTAGCTAGACTGGCTTATAACTTCATAATATTATCACGTGTAAGATAATGGACATAACTTTGTACTTACATTATTTATGTCTGGATCGTAGCTATTAACACTTATTAATGAAGACTGAATTAATTTATAAACATTTAAATCCGATTTTACTGAAAAGGCTGAAGAATGAAAGGCTTTAAGCGAGCGGAAGAAAACAGTGAAGTAAACTAAAGCAAGGTAAAGGTTTTTATTTTTCAACTGGATCCCTCTGGCCCCTGGGAAGAGCGAAGTATTCTAAGGCCCGTATTTCAAAACACGTCTCAATACGTAATCTGTGGGGATGTACGTTAATGCGGGTATCCGCATCACTACATGATATATATTTTCTTTTCAGATTTATTAATTTATTAAGTTCTGAGCTTTGTTTGATAGATATAGGATACGATAAATATTTAAATATTATAAATATTTTTTCACACATTACTGCCAAAATAGCTTGCACGGAAAAAAAAATATAGGAAGTTCATAATATCAGTGTTAGGAAAATACGTCCTAACGTTTGCTGAGAACTTTCTTTTTTGCGAATCGCGCTGCTGCCTTGTTTGTTATTATTCTAGTTATTAAATAATCTTTCCATGTTTTAAAGCATTAATATCTCTTTCTTTATTGTTTTTTAACATTTATATTGTTATTATTTCTTTTCTTTATATAATGTTAATTGTTCATATCTATTGTACTTGTAAAAAATTTGGTGGCAGTTTTTCGCAAATAAAAAATTATTATTATTAATCTGTGATAAAGGGTCCTGCCCATTTTTATTTTTTACTAGCTGACCCAGCAAACGTTGTTTTGCCATATTAATTTATATTTTAAGAGTTAGACCGTTTCTTGGACATTGCAACACTATTTTATTTTTCTAAAATAAAAAAAAAAATATTAAAATAAACTTAGCCTAAGTTACACCTTATTACATCAGCTACCTGCCAAAAAAAGTCCCGTCAAAATCGGTCCAGCCATTTCAGAGATTAGCCGGAACAAACAGACAGACAAAAATTGTAAAAAATGTTATTTTGGTATATGTATATGTACATGTACATACATGTATTAAAAAACGGTTATTTCAATATTACAAACGGACACTCCAATTTTATTTATATGTAAAGATGCACTGTTGTAAAGACAGCGACAAACACACTGGATTTATTTATTTATTTAATTAAATTGCGTTACATGCGACTTAGTTACTAAACAAAATTGTAGTACTAAATTATTATCACATGCACCTCGTAATAAGGCATTAGAATAGTAACTTTTTTCTAAAAGTAACTTTTTTCAAAGAGCTTATGAATTCTTTAATATTGGTTTCGGCTTTTAAGTGTTCTGGCAACTTATTATAAATTTTAACTAATACTGGCTAGGGATCGGAACTGTGTAATGTTAATTTAGATTTAGTTTGCATAAGATTATTTTTATCATGGATTTTGCATCTAGAAGTAAGTGTTTGTATTGGATTGCTTGCAGCCCAACGGTACTTGAACTACAGTCCCCGTGGCTACTACGGACGCAATCTGTACGAGAACGGGAGGTCGATATCGGACGAGCTGGTCCGGTGCGGCCCCAACACGTGTGGGGTGGGCGCTCACTGCACGCACGGCAGCGTGCGACCAGTGTGCGCCTGTCTGCCGGGCTACTCCGGGGACCCGCTGTCGCAGTGTATCAAGATTGAGTGTGTCGGTGAGTACTTTTTCTTTATTAAAATAAGGGACGAGACGAGCAGGACTTCAGCTGATGGTAATTGATACGCCGTGCCCATTACAATGCAGTGCCGCTTAGGATTCTCGAAAAACTCAAAACTTCTGAGCGGCAATACAAGTCACCTTGAGACTTAAGATGTTAAGTCTCATTTGCCTTGTAATTTCACTAGCTACGGCGCCCTAAGCCTAGACCGAAACACAGTAATGTTTACACATTGCTTCACGGCAGAAATAGACGCCGTTGTGGTACCCATAATCTAGCCGGCATCCTGTGCAAAGGAGCGTCCCACTGGTACTGTACTGTAGTGCTGTACTGTCGGTACAAGCACATTCTTTTATTAGTTTTGGAAGTGAAAACTTTTTTAGGCTCGCTAAGCACTTTATTTCATGACTATGAATGATGCTGAGACATCACGATCGACTATGTAACTGTAAAAGTGGGATCAATCTGTCTTTTAGTGAAAACTGCACTGAGGTAAGTTAAGAGTTAAGTCAGTCGTTTTTGAAATAACCGTGAACAGACGCGGCTGGAAGTATAAAAAATTAAATTGAGCTTTGTGCGACGTTGCCTATGCTTTTATTTCTAAATAACACAATATTAGAGATATAAATTATGATTTCTCCTGTTTTTCCACTAAAACTTAACAGGAATATATTTTCACTCAATTGACTTATATTTCACAAATAAAAAATGTTTTTTTTTATGGAATAGGAGGACAAACGAGCGTACGGGTCACCTGGTGTTAAGTGATCACCGCCGCCCACATTCTCTTGCAAAACCAGAGAAATCACAAGAGCGTTGCCGGCCTTAATGTTACATACATTCATTTTTTTTGAGACGGTTTTGCTTACCTATAATCTGTAGTACTCGATATTACGATCAAAGGGACTATTACCAGTCGGTTAAGCCACGCCCATCCATTTTCAATATATTTTGAATGTATATTCTTAATTTTACTCTTCAGTTAAGATTGATTATTTCCTTTTGACTTGCAGACAACAGCGAATGCCGTGGACACCAGGCCTGCGTCAACCAACACTGTATCAACCCTTGCGATGGAGCCTGCGGTTCTCACGCCAACTGCGATGTAAGATACTAACTTATAGCTTCTCTGTATCATCCGTCGCATCATTTGTCTGTCCTTATTCAAATCTCACATTTGAACCACAATTTCACTTTCACTTCTGTTGGCAACATACTAAGGTAACAGAAATAAATCGACGCTGCAACCAGGACTCCGTAACTATCAATAGCACACTTTCCATACGTTTAATTTTCAAAGGTAAATGTGTACATAAGTCTATAAAACGTATAACCAATACCTCGTTAGAGACTCCTTAACAAAAAACAAAATCACGAATTGATAACGTTTTCTCTTTTTGTTAAAAATAGAACTAGGTAAGAGTCTGGCTAATGAAAGATGTCTCTGAGAAATGGCGGCAATTTCAAAAAATCTGCAGGTGGTAGCACTGGCTATACGCTGAATAAACGAAGTTGATACTATTATTTTTAAGAACACTCAAATACTCTTTATTAAATATCACGAAATTTATTTTACCGAAAGTCGTAAATCCTATTTGTTTATATCATTGCTTGAAAATGTAGAACGATATTTTATACTTTTATTTTTAATATAATCCTTCTAGTATAATAAAACACACTTTTTATGTTAAGGTCCGTCAACATTTGCCGGTATGCTCTTGCCCACCCGGATACACAGGAAACCCCTTCACAGCCTGCAGAATTGCTGATCCAGGTAATAATTAAAGTTAACTTAGTTTTGTGTGTAAGCTAGTATATAAGATGATTTTGTATTAAAATGGTGAGGAGTAGATTAAAATAAATAAGGTACTGTGAACTGGCCACCGACAGTCTCTACGCATGAGAAAGCTTGCATAAAGAATTACAATAAAAGTTTATTATAGAAATAAATAGTACATATCCACTTGCTATCAATCTCGTTTAGGCGCTTATTTATATAGTTTCAAATTCACTAATCATTATTAAAACAGATTAGTAAAAAATTTCGCATATTTTTTTTGTTACAAAAATATATGATTTGGTTACAAGTTTTCATAGCACAACTATGAAAACTTGTAACCAAATCATATATTTTGTCACCAAATATATTATGATTCTTCGTCAATGGGAAGTACCTATCCTATAGAATATGTTCTATAAGTGTACTAAGTTGTTAGGCAAAAACTGCTGTATCTTTTGATTTTATAGCTTGATTTTTTTTTAAGTAATCCTCTCAATAGAAGATAATTGTCATGACGATGGTAGGAACGTGTCAGGAATAAAATTGTAAACTCAATGAAATTCTGTGACACAAATCACAGAAAGGACACACCATAAGACCGTCAAAGTAAGCTAAGCGTAAAGCATCGACTAATAGTCGTCATATTCGTCGTATTGGTATGGTGTAAGTGTAATATCAAAACACTTCTTTATATCGCGTATAAATAAATGCTGATATAGGTACTTATTAAATAATTAAATCAACTCTTTAACAAACATTAGAAACGAAATCAGCTGTCGTACGTAATCATATGTAAGTATCCATCCTTACTGTGTCATAACTATGAGTGTGCCTTTACTGATGATCACTTCACACCATTTTTCGTTCACTGTGGTTTTTTATCAGTCTACTTACGTAATATCTTTGTCCCGTAGAGGAGGCCTGCCACCCATCTCCATGTGGAGCCAACACTAACTGCCACGTCGCCAACAACCAAGCTATCTGTACCTGTCTTCCCGGATACAGAGTAAGTTATTGTAGATGAAATTCTGGTCCGTGATCTCTTATTAAGGTGGTTAATATAAGACTCATCATGTTATAACTATAATTTATAATACTTTTTCTTCCAGGGCAGTCCATTGAATGGCTGTAGACACGAATGTGATTCAGATAGTGACTGTAATACTCAGCAATCTTGTCGGGACTTTAAATGCGTTAGTCCCTGCAGCGACTGCGGTGTGAATGCCGACTGTGAAACCGTTGCGGCTCATCGCGCCGTCTGCAAGTGCCCTAGGGTTAGTATATAATGACTTTCTTACATTTCAAGTACTTAAATAAAAAGTTTACGAAAAAGAAGGAAGAAGGGGAAATAATTAGTAGTGAAGAAAAAAAGCCAGGGCTTGGCAATTAGTTTAATAGTTATTAAAGCTTAAAAAGGGGATTCATATTGTCGGCCCAGTCTTCAGTCAGACCTTTTGACCTACTAGGTGTAGGATCTGAATTTCAAAGTAAGTCGGAGCTTAAACTCGAAATGTAAGTATGAAAATAAATGTATCAGCTCTACTTACAAGATAATTTATGGTTACTTTCATTAAGAATTTGTTTTATTCCAAACCTTCTTTTTTAACTAAATTTATTTTTCAATAAACTGTAATGTACCTACTGGTAATTCGGTTGTATTGGTAAACACCGAAGGCCTCGTCTTGTTTTTTTTACTTTATTTTGGAGAAAATACTCACATGCATTCAGTTTCTAAAAGGTAAAAAAATATACTCGTATAAAGTAATTGCAACACCGAAATCGTTATTGACAGGATGCTAAACATAAAGATATGAAAGTAAGTAGGAGATAACAGAATGGAATACTTAGTCAATTATTATGAGTTAAGGTCATAACCATATCACATCAATGGAACACATGAAAACTCTATTGTTTACAGAAGAAACCGAAAATGTAATATCTAATATTTCTTCAGGGTTACCACGGAGATCCCTACCGTATCTGTTCAGCGGAATGTACTTCAGACTCCGAATGCCCCAGCTACAAGCCTGCCTGTATCTACAATGCCTGTGTCAACCCCTGCACAAACGCTTGCGGCGTGAACGCTGACTGCAACCTCCGTGGTTTGACTCCCGTCTGTTCTTGTCCTAAGACCATGACTGGCGATCCCTTCACTTTCTGCAGACCTTTCGAAGCCCGTAAGTTTAAAAGCTTTCATTTTTTATAGAAACAAAGTGGTGAGATGATAACTCTATGATCTGCCCAATAGTGATTTAAATTTTCTGATTTAGGCTTTTAAGTCTGAATCAGAACGCATGACAAGATGACAATATGACGTATGATTAAGTTTAACTGAAATTACTATCAGATAAGCTCAATTGCCTGTATTTTACCGGCATTTATATAATGCATATTGACTATAGTTTTTGTTTTATACTAGACATATAAAATAATTGATGCTAGTGGATTTGTGCACTTGCCTGGCGTCTTCCTTTATGTGAACACCGTGGCGTCAGTAAACTCTGTCTACCCTTCTTCGAAACAGGCGAAATGTTAAAATTAAATTTATTATAATATTAATTATAATCAAAATTATTTGATAGGTGATCTGTGTGAACCCAACCCTTGCGGCGCAAACGCCAAGTGCACACCCGGCCACGACCGTACCGGTGCAGAACGCCCCGTCTGTACATGCCCTACCGGCTACCGTGGCAACGCGCTAGTCTCTTGTGAAAAGGTAAGTAAAAAAGGTCAATAGAGTTCATTAACTTTATAAGTGAATCTATTCCGATTATATACAATTCAACCAGAAAAATATGCGGCCGGCAAAAGTAGTATATAATTCATATCTGTCGTGGTTCAGCTGCCAAATAAATTACATAATGAACTGTCGTGTAATTTTAAAATGGAACGATCTTTTACTCTGAAACATGGCAACTAAGGGGGTAACTTATCAAAGGTTTTATTTAAATTTCGTACTGGTTCGCAAATTAAAACCTGTTTATTGAAACAAAAAAACAAATTAACAGTAACGGGGGGAAAATATTGGCTGTCGTTGTCCGTCATTGATTTTCAAAAGATTGTATTTCATAAAATAATTTCAAGTGAAGTGTGATGAAGTTATTTTAACGTTTATAAGAGCCGTTTAGTTCTAATTTTTGCGCATTATTTGAGAAAAATACTATACAAGCTTTGGCATTGACGGAATTACATTTGTGTGTAAGCGTTCGTCTTTTTGCTAGCCGTTGCATGTCATCAAAACCGGCCAGATACAAATAGTACATACAGCCAAAGAGACTTTATTACGAGTTTATATACACTAGCTTCGACATACAATAGGATGTCCCAGAACGTAATGATAGCTTGGCACTGGGGGAAGCGTCCTCTTAATATGATGAGCCAGTAAAAAAATCCGCAGCAAAAATTAAAAATATAGCTACTAGGTTTAACTGCTGTTGCGGACTCGCAAAAAGCCAAACTAGATGTCGGGAAACCAAACAATATGGAAACAAATGATTTTTTACAGAAAAATAGTAAATTTCATCGTCAAATTTAATGTGCTTGATATTTATTACAAATTTTGCCTACCCGTACTAAAAAAATAATACAATTAAGTAGAGCAGGCAAGCTTCATTTAAAAGATGGCCGATTTTATCAAAATTCTAAAATGCTAACACATAAACATCTGTAATGAAATATTTTTTTTATTTTATTCGATAGATGAACGATTTCTTAAATTGTGTCGTCCAAATAATATAAGGTTTATGAAACAAATTAGAGTTCTAGACTTATGTTTTTGAACAAATAGGCTTATCTCATAAATGTCAACGTAAAATTTTTTAAATATAGGGCGACAAGAATCTAGGGGGCTGGCTCCACAAACCGCCCTGTTACACTTTTTCTGACCAATAAAAAAGTGCTATGCTCACCGAGTTTCCCCATACGACCAATCTATATTATAAAGCTGAAACCACGAATCCATGATATGTTTTGTCACCTATAGTTTTTGATACGCGTCTGAGGACAAATACATGTTATTTTTTTGCAAATTTTTGACAACATGTGAGTTTGACGTTAATAAGTGATTTAAAACCTTATTTTTTCATAAAGATACATCATATAAATTTGAAGTAATTTACTTTTGGCTTATTTCGCAGGGTGAATGCGAACTGGACTCTCAATGTCCAGACCACTTGGCGTGTGTCGGCTACGAGTGCGTGGACCCTTGCCTAGGAAACACACAGTGCGGTTCTGGTGCCGTCTGTATGGCTCGAAGACATATAGCTGTCTGTACTTGTCCAGGAGGTATGAATGTATTTGATAATGCGATGAGTAATTTTGTATATGTTAAAGTTTTTACTTGACAGTATAAATATTAGATATTAATAATTATGATACATTAAAAATATTCATGTGAGGGACTAGAACATATTTGTATAGCGACATACAGCCTGGTCCTATACTGGCGATACTAAATGAACACACGGGTAGAGTACATAACTTAAAAAAAAAACAAAAATAAAAATACGTTAATTCTTATTAATATCATTCCGAAACATTCTGTAAGTAATCTAGTAGCCGCGCGCTATAGTATTAGTAGGCACTGACATAGGTACTTCGTGCCTGCTTGTGCTAAGGATGAAAATTACCAGTGGGAGGCTCCTTTGCACAGGATGCCGGCTAGATTATGGGTACCACAACGGCGCCTATTTCTGCCGTGAAGCAGTAATGTGTAAGCATTACTGTGTTTCGGTCTGAAGGGCGCCGTAGCTAGTGAAATTACTGGGCAAATGAGACTTAACACCTTGTCACAAGCTGACGAGCGGAGTTGTAGTGCTGCTCAGAAATTTTGGGTTTTTTTCAAGAATCCTGAGCGGCACTGCATTGTAATGGGCAGGGCGCATCAATTACCATCAGCTGACGTCCTGTTCGTCTCGTCCCTTATTTTCATAAAAAAAAACCCTGATTAAAAAACTTAAGCTTCTAATATTTTTGAGTTTTTTTTTATGATTTAGTAGTTTTTTTCGTGTTTTTATTTAATGTCATCATTGATGTTCCACGCTGTATATCTGATAGTGTTAAGAAATTAATATTTGATTTTCTTTCTGAAATATAAAATTTGAGAAAACAAGACTATAAAAAAGCCTTTATGTGATTAAATCTTTTTAATGTTAATTAAATACTAACCTATAACATTATTTCATTTACATAACAAAATAAAATTCTTGTCCTCGAATCATGACTAGACTTTTTAGAATAATATGTTATTTTAATCAATTCTATTTCGATTAAATTATATTCTATATCTATGATTAAATTTATACTGTACATCTACAAACAGATCACCATGGTGACGCACTCGTGAGCTGTTACCAAACCCACTCGGAAGCAGCGTCCACTCGCTACTACAGATACAAACGCAATGGCAACTTCACCGAACAAGAACCGGAAGTGCCATCTAAAGTCACTGAGAGTGTTGTGCTTGACTCGACCTCGAAACCTAGCTCCGAAGTAGACGAGAAAAAAGAATAAACTGCCATTAAATATGCCTTAATAAATGATAAACTTTTAGTTTTCTTAAATATGATGTCTCGTATTCCGAAATAAATTAATATTAATATTTTTATGTATGGTGTTTTATTTCTAAAAAAAGGTTTGCAACCAAACCCATTTCTCCAGCAAACTTTCGATAATTTGCACTTGTGCTGTAGATCAGGTGCATTTACTCCCATAAAAATATGCGGGTATCTTAATTACCAATCTAGTACATCTTGCAAACTGACCACTTGCGACTGACGTCACGAACTTATATTATAATGAAACCCTGTCCCCGTTCTACAGCGCGAGTATTACCAAATCGCCGGGTAGACGTTAGTAGGTTGTTCCAATGGTTAGAAGTCTGTGTGTGTGTCTGTGGCTGATGACAACTTGGCCCAGGCCTCTAGATAGTGAAGTTCGTAATTTATTTTGTGATGTATGATGCGATACTAGCGTCGTAAGTCAAGAATCTGGTAGGAGATGCATAATGACGCGAGGTCTGAGATCAAGCCGATAACAGAGAACTGAATCACCGATATTTCCAGAAGATCTGCAATGTCGTGTACATTGCAGATCTTCTGGAAATATCTATCGGGACAAAAGGGTACAAATTGTGGAATTCGACGACAGGAATCAGGAGACACGGCTTTCTTACACAGTAACAGATACAGTCGATGATAGTTTTCTAACTAGGGAACATATTATACGCTAGTACGCCGATGATCAAGTCATTTTTGTATCATCGGCGAATGAGTTGCAACAAATGATTGACTGCTTGGATGAGAGCCATGAAACTGAACCACGTAAACCTCTTATTAAATTTAATATTCCAAGCATGCTATCAATTTCTATTTATGATGTTGATTATTTATATAAGTATACGGTAAAGTAGTATTAATAATTAATATGGAACCCTTATTTTGAAACGTAGTTCAAAAGAACTAGTGCAAAAGCATGGGACCACAAATTTACAATTCGTTACGTGCTAATATTAAACGCGAAAATATTGTCTACTTTAAAAAGTAATTAAACTTAACTATTCAAACAAAACGTATCTTAGTAAAAAAAACATATTAGGTACTTAAAATATTTTCTTGAGGATAACAATATTAAATATTAACTTAGACTGACATCAATATCAAATCAAAGCAAAAATTTTTTTTTTTCGTAGGTAAATTACATTACACTTGAAATATGTCATTTTTTCAAACAGCTCATTCGGAAGGCAGATTTCCTTAGAAAAGAACGATAAGAAACTCTGAGGATGCTCTTTTCAAAACAGAATGGTATTAAAAGTTCTTATTTACAATAAATTTACAAATCATTTAAATTACAATAAACTATACAAAGTAATGCAACAAAAATACTCATACGTATTAGTACTAAATGCGTTACACGAGTAAGTCACAAAAGTAATAGTCACCTCACCCACACACACCGTAAAAAAAATAAAGGTATTTCGCGAGCATTTTACACTTTACATTGCATTAGATCGATTTAAAAATAGAATAGAAATAGAAGAATCTGAAGCAGCTGTTAAAGAACTACTAAATTAATAGGCAAACATATATTTATATATACACTCACAGGCACAATTAACCGCCCACCTTGTATTTCTTTCAATTTGCAGAAATTGTCAAACTTAGACCACATTTAATGATAGGTAGGCTAAAAACTATTTTTAAGGAAAAAGAAACAATAAAAATATTTATTAAAGGATGCTTACATAAATACGATTTTTTAAAATCTTCTATGAAAATTAAAAAATTAAATTTTCATAAATAGTGGTTTAATTAAAAAAAAATTGTAATGAGCGTTGCCGCCTCTGGACCTTTTGACTTCTTGAAGCCGGTTTGCCAATCCATCCATGATATGTTGAATGTCCATTTCGGGGGTATTGTGCCACTCTTCTACCGCAACTGTTTTTTAGCTCTCCTAAGGTCGTAGGGGCTAGTACTCTTGCTCGGACATCCCTTTTGAGGTTGTCTTAAATGTGCTCAAGTTGTCAAAAATGTGTTAAGATCAGGACTGCGTGCCGGCCATGGTAAAACTCGAATCCCGACCCAATTTAGGTACTTATTGACGGATCTTGCGGTATGGCAACGTGCATTACCATGCTTTAATTTGAGATTTTCGCCAATGAACGGTGCGAAAGGTATGACATGATCTTGAAGGGCATCTATAAAACTCTAATCAAATCTCTATAAAACACAACAAGATCAGTACGAGCCTCGTAAGAGATACCAACCCCAACCTTTATGGAACCTCCTAGGTCTACTGTTTTCGTTATAGTGCATGGAGCAAACCTTTCATTTTGATGCTTGTAGACACGTTGACGTCCATCTGGATCTCTTAAAGCTATTCTGCTCTCGTCTGAGAAGAGTACGTCCGTCAATACCTCTATAGTAGTCAGCATATTCTCGCGCGGAACCAAGTCTAGCTCTACGATGCTGTGCGAGCAGCTATGGGGCGCGAGCTGGACGAAAAGTCCTCAGATTTTCTTCTGCCAGACTTCTTCAAATTCGTTCGCATACACTGACATTTCTCATCTCAAAAGGAGCTTCACGAGCTTCAATAGCGGTCGAAAAGCGATTTGTCAACACCTTGCTGACAACGAAACGGTCATCTCGTGTTGAAGTGCAGCGATATCGACCTTGACCTGGCATGCGGGTGTATATGCCATCAGACGATGTTCTCCCGACATCGTACCGTAGTTCGAGGTGCACCGAGTGTACGAGCGATGAAACGTTGGCTGTACCCAGCGTCAGCCACTGCCCTGGCTACACCAGTTGCATCGAATGGCATTTTTTTCAGTGAAACAATGTCCGTTCAAACAATGAGCAAACACTACAAAATCAAAATAAATTATATTCGCACACTAAGTCAAAACAGAAAAGGAAATGTTAACACAGTAACACAAGTGCAATAATGTTAAACAACAACTAAATTCCAAAAACCTTTTTTTTGCCATCAGATTCTGGTAGACCTATATTATTGTATATTTCGTTTCAGGTGTATCTAAGCACCGATCGTAACGTGATATGGCTAAATTATGGTATATCTTCTACAGAAGCCACAGTAGCAAGAATAGAATAGTTGTCTGATGTCTCATATCTGTCACTGTCAGTTTTTTTGTTAGGAGTAAATAATTTATTCTTTGAATTGAATGGACTATGGAGTATGGAGCAAAGTGCCTAACCATCGAATAATGCGTGGAACGTTAATTTTTATTTAAATAAATACAAAACAGATATATTATTTTATATGTATTATGTAAACATAAAAAATGTCTGACATAAATATGGAAAAGTTTGCAGTACCAGATTTTATCCCGGAACGATATGTAAAAGAGTTAGCAAGATCGTGTGTCGGAGGGGAGGAGTTACAGCAACAAAAGGAGAAAATTCAAAGTCTTAGCGAAGAAACTGCAAATGCCCTTAAGAAAAATGTGTACGAAAACTATATGCAGTTTATTGAAACCGCCACCGAGATATCCCACCTTGAAACTGAGATGTACAAGTTATCGCACTTATTGAGTGATCAAAGAACAGTTCTTACCACTCTCTCGCAGGCATCAATACTAGGTAATGATAATTCTCTATCCCGAGAATCACTTGACAAACACGATTTGGAAGCAGAGAAAGTGGAAGAAGAGCGTAGAAATAAACTTAACTCTATAATGGAAAAAGTGGATGGTTGTGTGAATCTCTTGGATGTAGCAGAAAGAACCCTGTTACATGAAGGAGATTTATTAGAAATTGATGCTGAAGAAAACACTGCCTTACAAAGGATGCATGTATATTTATTTAATGACTGTTTAATGTTAACTTCATGGATTTCAAATCGACGAGGTCCCATGAGATATAAGTTTCAAATTAATTACCCAATAAGTACCGTTGCTGTAGTAAATGTTAGAGATTTGGGTACAGTGAAACAAGCATTTAAAGTACTAGCATTTCCTGACACTAGAGTATTTCAGTGCAATAGCTTAACTATTAAAAAAGACTGGCTTGATAAGTTTGAAATAGCTAGAAAGATGCACATAGAAAAGGAATCTTCAAAGTTGAAAAAGATAGAAAATCAAGAAAAACCAAAGCCAGAAATGCTAGAGTCCCCAAGCTTATCAGTTGAAGAAATTCCATCACCAGATATAACACCTTTACCTGATTGGTTAAGTGATGCTTCGGAGGAACTGGATGTATTAATTGTAGAAAGACATTTTCAGAAAACTTATGATCTCATGATGTCTGCCCAAAAAACATTGAATACAGAAGAATTCAAAAATCATCCACAACGAACTGATATTTTAAAAAAGATTGATCAGAAACAGAAACTTTTAACCGAGATTTTGTTGAAGGAACTAGATGTGACTCATAATTGGAGTCCGAGGGGAGGTCTGAGGTCATCGAGGCATCCAGTACAAATACTCAATAAATTTAATATGACAAGCCAATCCTGCCAACTATTTTTAGATATATGTAGTCACACTGTTAAAGCTCATGTAAAAGGTGTTCAATTAGACGGCTCTATTCTTACTTATGTAAGACAAGTAGGTGATGTGTTCTTCTGCTCATTGAGTGATGCCTTAACAGAATTCATAGTATTATTTCCCAAAAATAAAATAAGCGCTTTTATAGTATGGGCAAGCATGCAACTAAGGATCCTAATGAGTCAAATTGTTAAACAAATATTCACACCCCAGTGTGCTCTGCAATCACTACTAGAATGTGTTCAAAGTTTACGAGATCAATGTTTGCTATTTTGTGAATTTGGTCTAGATCTAAGGTTTCAAATGAATAGCTGCTTGACTAGTCCAATCAACAAGGCACTAAGAGAATATAAGGAAAAAATTGTTGACACTATTAGAGTTAAGTTGGCAGACGATAAGTGGACACCAGTTAATATGCAAACAAAATCAGGTGCTAATAAATTACTGTTGCAAATGGAAGAGTTGGGATTTAATTTAACTAAAAATGTGATAAACGAGACTTGGATAGACTTATCGAGTAGTACTATTTGGTTTATGCAATCTGTTATGACTGTTCAAAATGTCGGCCTTAAAATTGTTACACCCGATATGATGGATGTTGTCGATGAATGTATATTTGCTATATTCAATGCTCGCCTGGCAGCTACTGGGTATGACTCAAGCTATGCACAGAAAAATTTAAAGTATTTATTAGACACAGTCATGCCACTTATGATTAGAAAATATAAAGATATTGTTGGCTATGATAATGAGAAGTTAGTTAGCTTGGGTGAAAAGTTTGGTGTTAAAATTGCTCCTCCAAAGAAATCTAACATTGCAAAGTACACTAGCAATGAATATTTATGAGATAAGTATTTACTCTATATGTATAATATGCTGAAGCTTTAATATTGTATTATATAGGCATAAGCGAGCAGAATTTGTAAAATGTTTAAAACTGATCAAATTAAATTTATATTATGAAAGTTAAATAATAACAAATTTTAATAAACAGGGGCATGTTTCATGTGCTCTCTCTTTAAAACCCAACTTTTATTTATTAGTGTTTATTTAATTTAGTATTTATTTCATTTGAGTTAATAGGAAGGTACATATAATTAAAACAAAACTGAATTAATATACAGATATTTTATTACATTCCTTAACATTTTATATAATATTACGATAAATATTAATATTTTTACATTATTATCTAAGGGTAAGTATCATCTGTAATCGTAAGGATTTCTCTAAACCTAGTTTTTCCATTAACATGCTTTGATCAAATCTGTTCATGCGGTACAACAGAATAGGGTGCGAAGGTCACGTCGTGCTAGCGATCTCTTATACGTGGGTGAACAAGTCTATAGGCGGCAAAAAAGGTCGGAGTTTCTAATTTTCGGTAAATATGTAGGTAAGTATATAATTTTGAATATTTAGGCAATTAATTTTTATATAGCGCGAAATAAATAAACTCTGCTTGTTAGATAAAGTTGCCCACCACAAGATTTTTTTTTAATTTTGTAAATAAAGAACCTCTACTTAGCAAGGTAAGTACAATTCAATCAACCACAAATAATCCCAAGTTCAATCAAAGTGTAGGTAATATTAAACTAAGCAGAAATTTACCTTGCTTGTTTATTCATAGGAATCTATGCTTTCTGGGCAAACGAGACTTAACATCTTATGTCTCAAGGAGATGAGCGCAACTGTAGTGTCGCTCAGAATTTTTGGATTTTTTAGAATCCTGAGAGGCACTGCATTGTATTAGGCAGGGTGTATCAATTACCATCAGCTGAACGTCCTGCTCTTCTCGTCCCTTATTGTCATAAAAAAGCTTTGCCAATTTAATCTTAAGTTTTAATTTACATTAAAAGATGTTTATTATAATTACTTAGCGAAATAAAATACTTATAAACAATTAAAGACAAATTTAGTGTGGAATTGTGTACCTCGAGTCATAAGTGTCTTGAGTGGGATAAAATAGAATTATTCATCCTAGAGTTAAAAACTTGTAAATTAGAACTGCTTTTAGGGGAGCGGGATACAGATGTTATTTTATATGTATGTATGTTATATTTTTAAAAAAATCCAATGTAACAATTCTGTTATTTAATACATTTAGTTATTTAAGAGGCGGTAGAATTTTTTCAATACAATAGTTTAAGGCTCAGTATCCACCAAAGTGGAGAGGAGAGGAGATATATTTTGAAAACCAATCAGATTTTGTTATTGCCACATCTCGCTGCTTAGCTTCGGTGGAAATGGATCAAGCGGAGAGGAGAGGATATGTCTCATTTTTCTAAAGAATTTTGTGCCGCGTCCATCGATCGATTTCGAGATCTCACAACTCGTATATCCGCTATGAACTGCTCACATCTCCTCTCCGCTTTAGTGGATACCGGGCCTTAGTCAGCGAAACATAAATGACGTCTCAAGAGTACATTTCGTATTTTATAACATTCTCATCACTTCATTTTTGGAAAAAGGATAAATGAACCATGTTTGTCAGTAATTACAGTTTATTCAAAAGTACATAGATACTTTAGTGTTACTTCGGACATCGCCTATGAATTATCATAGGCGATTAACCATTAGGTTATCGGCAAATCAGCGAGACATGTTGAAAAGTGTAATTTTCTTAGTAGGTACATATCCATGATATTACAAGCAATTACTTATTCCGGCTCCATCAATGTTTCCATAAAAGTATTGCCGTTGACCAACTTAGTGGTCAGAACAACAAATTCAACATTTGCATCCTCAGCCTGACTTATGTTTCTTAGCATTGATATTTCATAGAAGGTACAGCCTCCGATAAAAAAGACTAGAATAACTTTGGGACTATCCACGGATGAGTTTTCGCTCGTAATGGAGTTCCTTCGCACCATACGTGGCTGCAATGTCTGTAGCTCTTCGAAAGCAGGCCCGGGTAATAGTCCTAGTATATCTACGATTCCTGAAACGAAATATAAACAGTGTAATATTAATTATTCCTTACAATATATTTTTCGTATCGTAATGGTGTAACCCACGTAGGCACATTAATGAACTTTCCAGAGATTGACATTATCATCTTAATATATATAAATTATATGACACGTTGTTTGCCCGCGATGGAGTCCTAAACTAAGGAACGGATTTTAATGGGGATTACTCCATGGAGTGCAGTTTGGTCCAACTTGAGAGATAAGATAATTTTTATTTCGATTTGGGACCCATAATTATTTTTATTTTCAATATTTGTTTTGTATGGACATATTTTCTATGAGAGAATTTATTGACGGTTTGACAGTTCTGCTGTGAAACAACTTCATTATAACAACAAGGAGCATACGTTACGAAATAATTCTTGATGTTATGAAAAATTATTGACAAATTCTTATAAAACAGTATTTTATTTTGTTATATACAGAACAACGTCTGTCGGGTAAGCTAGTAAAATATAAAGTTAAGTCAAGTTAGGAAGACGTTTCTGGGACGAAGTAAGTATCTTAATGTATTTACAACAGTAGGTAGGTGTCTAATCCAGAAATAAGTGGTACAGAATAGGAAGAGATATTATCTTGCGAATTTAGAAACGCGTGCAGAGCATGTTCTAATAGTTTTATTCAATGTCGGGTTTTTGGATTGTTTGCTTAAAGAAAGGTACAAACTGAAACCCATTCGAAAAGATAATAATATGTCTTAAACCTGAGAAGAACGAGCCTATTCAATTTAAAAATAAAATTGCATTATATTAAGTATTAATATTTATTTCATGAAATAGTCTGGTAGCCATCGCTCCATTCCCAAGTTGTGAATTGAGTGCGCTTAGTGGTTGAATTTCCATTCAACAAATGTATAAAAAAAGCGGCCAAGTGCGAGTCGGACTCGCCCATGAAGGGTTCCGTAGCAGCTAGTAACATAATATAAAAGTTCTTGTAGTTCGTTGTAACGATTTATGACGTATTAGAAAAACAAAACAATTTTCGGTGGAATTTTTGCAAGGTAATGTACATCATATTTTTTTTTAGTTTTATCATTCCATTATTTTATAAGTTACAGGGGGACGGACACATTTTACCACTTTGGAAGTGTCTCTAACTATTCAGTTTAGAAAAAAATATATATTAGAAACCTCAATATCATTTTAGAAGACCTATCCATAAATACTCCACTCGTATGGGTTTGATGAAAAAAAAATATTGAGTCCTGATTTTGCGTGAAAATCTTAATGCGGTTCACAGCATACATCTACTTACCAAGTTTCAAAAATGTAGTTCTTATAGTTTCTGAAAAAAGTGGCTGTGACATACGGACAGACATGACGGATATATAAATTTTTGCCATTTGTTTACGGAACCCTATAAAGTACCTCAGATACGAAATTTCCTGCGAAATAATGGTTAGACCATTGAAACAATATTATGTACTTGAACTAAATACTCTCAATTAATATGACTCATTTGATTATCACATCGCTCTGTTCCGAACTGTTATCAGTTTGCATTCTATAAATGTATGACTTTTGTAGATAAATAGATTATAAAGTCATTGGTAATGTATGACCAGGCTTATATAAATATTTCGACAATTCATATAGCCGAATGGTATAACTGACTACTAAGCTAGAGGTTCCGGGTTCGAATCCCGGTAGGTGAAATCATTTATATGATGAATATGGATGTTTGTTTCCTAGTAATGGATGTTTATATACATATTTGTATGTTTAAGTAAGTACATAGGGTGCACTAAAAGTATCGGGAGTGGAATATTTCCACTGTTCCTGTCATATTAAAATCTTTTTAATTGAAAACTCCTTGGTCTTAAAAATCGAATACCATTTATTATTTATTTAAAAAAAATATCGGTCTTGTCAAACTTGTTTAGTCGTTGAGAAAATGGAATTGACTGGAGAAAATTCTAGAGCGATGATTTATTATGACTTTCGAAGTGGTTTAACACAAAAACAGTGTGTTGACCGGATGATTTCTGCATTTGGTGATGAAGCCCCATCCAAAATCACAATTTATCGCTGGTTTGCAGAATTTCAACGTGGACGTGTCAAGCTCAGTGATGATCCCCGTCAAGGTCGTCCAAAAACTGCAGTCACCAAAGAAAACGTTGATGCTGTGCGTAAGCTGATTGAGGTAGATCGACATGTGACATACCGCGAAATTCAGGCAACTTTAGACATTGGCATGAGTCAAATACAAATACTTAATCTTGCATTAACAATTAGGTGTAAAAAAGTTGTTTTCCCGATGGATACCGCATTTGCTCTGTGAAGAGCAAACAGCGGCTCGCGTTACTTGGTGCGTCAGAACTCTCGAAAGATTCCACGCAGGATCCTCAAATGCTGTATACAATATCGTATCAGGTGACGAATCCTGGATATACGCGTACGAACCCGAAACAAAAAACCAGTCACGAGTTTGGGTGTTCGAAAATGAGTTAAAGCCAACAAAAATTATTCGTTCACGGAGTGTTGCAAAAAAAAATGGTGGCCATGTTGCGACTATTCCTCTTGAGGGACAAAGAACGGTTAATGCAGAATGGTATGCTAGCATTTGTTTGCCACAGGTCGTTTCTGAACTCCGTAAAGAGAACTGCAACCGCCATATCATCCTCCATCACGACAATGCGAGTTCTCACACCGCACACAGAACAAAAGAGTTTTTAGAGCATCCACCGTACAGCCCCGACCTAAGCCCTAAAGATTTCAATACTTTCCCTAAAATAAATAATAAATTGCGTGGCCAGAGATTTTCATCACCTGAAGAAGCTGTGGACGCCTACAAAACGGCCATTTTGGAGACCTCAACTTCCGAATGGAATGGTTACTTCAACGATTGGTTCCATCGTATGGAAAAATGTGCCAAATTTCTCGGAGAATATGTCGAAAAGCAATAAATACATTTTTAAATAGTAATGTTCTGTCACTTCCTTGATTCCCGAAATTTTCACTACCGCCCGCGTATATTGTATTAAATATGCCGTTGTCTTGTACCCATAGTACAAGCTACGCCTAGTTAGGGGCAATATAAAAAAAAATGTGTAAAAAGTGTGTCATTTATTTATAATATATAATACCAGTAGATTCGATACATTGTGTTGTCCAGACGATGTTTGGAGGTGATATCTATTAAAATCTAAGAAGCATAAATACATACCATGCATAAACACACCAACCAAAATTGTATCGAAATCGGCTTTGCCATTTAGGAGTTTAGAAACTAAACAGGAAAATATGTTGCTCGTCTCACTGTCGAAGGTCACGTGCAAAGGTCACGTCACTCAATAAATTCGATAGATAGCCAAGTAATATGGGATTCTCGACCTCACACACTAAGATCGAGGATAACATAACTAGCTCTCACTTTATTTTATACTTACTTGTCGATAGTTTATTAAATACAGACTTAATTGTCATCAGAGTGAAATACAAAATCGTTTATTTCACACTTTACATGTACGGGAAAGGGGGGGAATGTGGAACACTTAACTAGCAACGTTCAATAATAATAGAAAAAAATAAATGAGATTTATTGATCAACTTTTATTGCAACCTAAACTTTGCTTTTTTACCTACTTATAAGTGACAACAAAAATCAGAGTGTTATTATAAAAAATATGAATGAAAAAACAAATATTGTCATTCCTTTTTACCTGATATCCTATGGGGTAATTGAGATCATCCCGCGGGGTAAATGGGAACGGTATGGGGTAATTAGGAACGCACATTAAAATCTTTATAAATACACTACAGTTGTTTTGGTTGACACATATCACACACGTAAGTAAGGACTAGTATCGCCAGCAGTGCATTTTTCATGTGCACAGAGTTTTTAGATGGCGCATAGGATCTAATCCTCTGCCAGTGGGGAGTCTTTTCTGTTTTTCATCGAGTTGATTTTTTATTGCTATGCTGGATAAAACTTGAGAATGTGTCTTACTACGTCGTAGAGAAGTTGTTGAAATATTTGCACAAACTCAACAAGCAGCACTAGGGGTAAGTATGTGGAACGCTAGGGGTAATTAGGATCGTTCGCAATCACCTCCATTACGCTATTCCTAATATCCCGAAGTAGGTTATATAATAATAATAATAATGTAAATGAACGCCATCTTGAATTGTATTTTTGGTGAACTTCAAATCCCGTAATGTTTGAAAACAGATATTACGTGCATGGTAGTAATAGAATATGGTGCGTTTGATTGAACAAAATCGTAAAAGTTACCTTACCTTAATATAACACACGTCAAAATTATAAGAGAAACGCAAACTCACAGTGACAGCGTGCTGTCTTTCACTCTCGCTATTGCGTAAGCACTGAAGGGCGCTGGATACATCTATTAAACGAATCCGGTAATCTTGTGCCCGTGGAAGTATTACTTATCTAATTGTTCTCAAATCCCCCAATCTCCCCTACATAGTAACATTTTATGCTGACCCTCACACTAGGCGTTGCCTGTGTTTTGGGGGAAATAGTAAATTTAAAGAAAATAAAAACATACAAGCGGCTAGTGACAACAATCTGATAGCAAAAACCTAACTAAACAAATAAATATATAATCTTAAAGTAATAACTAACTACGTAAGTATTATATTGTGTGTGTATACACACATATGCGCGTGAGAGTTAGTGTATTGTGTATATCTGTTTTTGTTAGGATAAGAAGATTTTCGGTTTCCATATCGTTGATCGGTGGATGGTTGTATATCTAAATATTATGATAGAAGCTTTTTAGCCTTGAAAATGGAATGTATTTCAAATTTATATAGCTGGACTAGCTTTTTATAATAGCGACGTACAAATGCAGTTTTAAAAGTGGTAACAGACAATTTGAAAACTCAGTTTTTAAGTAGGGTGTCATGAGAACCGTGTAGTGCTGCCACTTAACATTATTATAAAATGATTCAGTCTCTGAATTTTTATCATGATTTCCTAATTCACGAAACACACTACTAACGACGTCCACTAGTGTAGTAAATTAGGGAAACAAAGACTGAAACGAATTAGACTGCTGGAGGCACAGGAAGCCGGCTATATAATGGGTACCACAACGGCGCCTATGTCAGCCGTGAAGCAGCGATGTGTAAACATTACCTTGTTTTGGTCTGAAGGGCGCTGTAGCTAGTGAAATTACTGGGCAAATGAGATTTAATATCTTATGTCTCAAGGTGACGAGCGCATTTGTAGTGCCGCTTAGAATCTTTAGCGGCACTGAATTGTATTGGGTAGGGCGTATCAATTACCATCAGCTGAACGTCGTGCTCGTCTCGTCCCTTATTTTCATAAAAAAAAGACGCCACGATAACAGCTTGATGTACTGTTAGTGTCAATGTGTCAAGAGTTTCTCGCCGCCTCCGCAGTCCTGCCGTGATCACGATTCATGCAATTGGATCGAAACATCGGCTTCAAATAAATTAAATATATATCGTGAGTACCCATTATAATAAAATACAAATGATTTGAGTTTTCTTTAGTGTTAATTTCGCCAATATTTGTCTTTAAACAATTCGACACGTGTTTCGCCTCCACACGAGGCATCCTCAGGACGTGTTGCCTCGCCAAAATCTGGCACGAGACTCAAATAATTTGTATAATTATGGATTTCCGCAAAGTAGCGCCTACTTCAATAAATTTTCATTATAATAAAAACTATTATTCAGTCTGGTCTCACCATTCCATGATCTGTTCTTCGCAATTTGCTCGCATATCTTCACCGTGAGCGGAATGTACTTGCTAGTTACATAGCTCATCTCTCCGGAGCCCTCAGTTTCTTCATCTGTCAGATTCAATGCCTGGAAATGATTAGCTTTATTTATCCATGTAAAACTTATTGTAATGCACAAATACTGTATTATTACTAAAGTTGCAAATTTATGATTAAAGGCCGGAATGCATTACCGCGGCACTGCGCGGCACGTAGCGTCAAAATATTATTTCAACCATTTTGTATGGAGCATGTCGCACCAGAGCGATGCTGCACTGAGCGTCGCTGCATAGTTGTCTCCGAGAGAATATTTTGAAGCGCAACATCGCGACGCGCGGTGAAGCGACGCTCAGTGCGAAGTATGCATACTATTAATTGTTAAGTTTATCAACTTGTCTTCAAAATTCTGAAATAAGTGTGAAATCGGGCCGAGTAATCAAGAAGGCGAAAAAAATAAAAAGTGATATTCGCCTTCTTGAAAGCGTGACCTTGGTATTCAGCAATCCATTTCTTCTTATTTTTTTTCTCTTTACTAATTCGTATTTTTTCTGCACACAATAAAGAAATAATAACGAAATCCTCGTGAGTATCGCTCATCTTGTAGTGATGTTTGCACGCAAACTGGTATAGAAATCACGCGAGCTGCCGCATACTGCAGTAGTAATGCGGTAAGTACCGTCTAGCGACGTGAAGCGACGCGCAGCTAAGCGCCGCTCTAGTGCGGTCCGGCCTTAAGTCATTTAAATATTATGTGTGATTAGTACTAATATGTACTACTAATTAGAGTATAAATTGAACGTCTGCAATGTAGACTGTTTTGATACAAGTGACGTGGAGAGATGTCAATGGACAGTTTAATTGTATTAAATCTTGATAATATACTTAAGGCAACCTTATTAAATTTTAGTAACTTTAATCTCTGCAAATTGGTAAAGGCCACATACCCTATTTCCTACGCGGCATGTGACCGCGTCTTCCTGTACCAAAATTTCTACTAAATAAAAATGTATGAAAATTTTTACTCCAACTATTCACGATATGTAAATATATTGATAGTATACTGTCCAAGCAGTCTTTTCAATCAAACAAACTGACGCACCGTCGTGCAGCATTGGCATGATATTGGTAACATCACGGAGCTTTTTTTTTTTGAAAAAAAGAACTGCGTTATAATAATATATTTTTATTTTCTGAATCAGCCTGGTGGTGTTAGCCCAATTACATGTATGCATCATTGTAAATAATAGCTTACCCTATGGTAATTAATAATTATTTAATAATGTCTATACATTATTAAATAATTATTTTAAAAGAACAACCACTTGGGTGTTCTCCTTTGAAACAGTATTTTTAACATTTTATAGGATCATGTATAACTTCGCCCAAAAAATCTCTTACTAATTCCATAGCCGATTTAAAAAGTTAACATCTGTTTCTGGTTTTAAAAATAAGCTCGCTAAAACACCGCTGAAAAATTTGCTTGTTCTATTGCCACATACCTTCTTTATAACTGCGTACTGCCTAGTTCCAGTTTGAGTCCTCAGCAGTCCACACTTCTCCAAGTTACAGATAGTAAGCCAAGTTTTCAGTCCGTAAGTCTGCACCAGCTCCCTCTTGTAGTACTCCAATACTTTCGGCTTCAGGCCTGAGCTGGTCACACATTGCAGACAGACCAATCTTAGAACCTGTGTTAAGATATTAACATTATAGGATTATTATAATAAATGTCTCAAGTTCTATTTTTGGAAAATTTATTGAAGTATTACTTTGCGGAAATCCATAATTATACAAATGCTTTGAGTTTTCTTTAGCGTTAACATAACATGTTTACATTGTTGAATGAACAAACAAATTTAGTCCCATCACCTTTGTTACGTATCTCTTCCGGGGTTAATACGTCACAACAGCCGACCAATCACAGCGCGTCAGTTCATGGGACGAAGGTATAAAAGAGCGGCTTCCGGCTCATTTGATTCAGTCTCGTGCCAGATTTTGGAGAGATAACACGTCCTGAGGATGCCTCGTGTAGAGGCGAAACACGTGTCGAATTGTTTAAAGACAAATACTGGTGGAATTAACACTAAAGAAAACTCAAATCATTTGTATTCTATTTTTGGATTCTGTGTATGTGTTTGTTCATAGCAATAGCAATGACATAACAATATTGGGTATTTCAATAAAAAGAGCGCAAAAAAAAAGAATGCTGGGAGAGTCTTGCACCGCATCTTCTCTCTCAGAGCGCCATTTGTTTCCGAAGCGGTGGTAGTATCTAGTATATTAGAAACGACATCAAAAAGAATTCTAAAGGAATTTATGCCTTTTAATTACACAAAACAGTATCATATAAATAAAATAAAATAGCCTTTATTCAGACAAAATACTTAATCTTATTTTACATGCATTATTATTATTAAAATTTGACAGTAACACGAAACAGTATCTAGTATTATCGTATTTAGGCACGTCATCTTTTTTTTTATGACACTAAGGGACGAGACGAGCAAGATGTTCAACTGATGGTAATTGATACTCCCTACCCATTACAATGTAGTGACGCTCTTGAAACACCCAAATATTCTGAGCGGCACTACAACTGCGCTCGTCACCTTGAGACATAAGAAGAAGTCTCATCTAAAAATCATCATCGTCATCAGCCGGGAGACGTCCACTGCTGGACAAAGGCCTCCCCCAAAGATCTCCACGACGATCGATCCTGCGCTGCCCCCATCCAACGTATTCCGGCGATCTTGACCAGATCGTCGGTCCATCTATTACGTGTGGTGTCTCACCAGAATAGCACCACCCCATGTCCTTCCGTGGGTGTCGTAAGAGGCGACAAACGGCCGTTCCCAACATTCAGTCTATCTCCGGTTGTGGCCTACTAGATATAAAAATCGTAACTATCGTTGAATTTTCTGTCCCAATAAACTTATCGACGGTAACTCACCTTATCCGTACAAGCTGTCTGTCAATGGGATGACGTATAGCTTACCAGCGATAGAAGTTTGTATGGAAATTGCAATTCACGCGTCCCACTATAAGGCGATAAGAATGACTTATCGGGTATATTGGGACAGCTTCAGATTACTGACAGTAGAAGGTAGTAATTTATCTCTATCTGTAGATAGTATATTGGGAACGGCCGTAAGGGATACAAACAACGGAGGGTGGCAGCATCTTTCGTTCAGAGCACACCATATACTGCAATCGCCAACCCCCCTGCCAAGCTTGGCGATTATGGCAAAGAAATCCCCAAAAATGACTAAATTCTAACCTTTGTCAGCGGAGCTTTCTGCGCTATCAGATCCTCTATGTAAGGGTTCACCTTCTCATTATCAACACAGTTCAGGAAGTCCTCCTCACATTGTATCTTGTCCTGGAACTCAAACGAGTCTCCTGTCTGTAATAAAACACAAATTAAGGTCAACTAGACAAGATAGAGATTTACAAAGACTTAGGTGTTAATTTTTTTTTATAAAACCATTAATGAAGAGTCTCGTAATTTGATAATAATTAAGGTACGGACAGACGTGCTCAAAAAAACCGTGCTTTTAACTATGCTTAAAGTTAGCATGCTTATGCCACTGTTCACATTTGCCAGCAATAAGCATGCTTGCTTAAGCATACTCATAAATTAGCATGCTCAAAGCAAACGTACCGGACAGACGTGCTGCTATTTGGCACCAGGCTCTTGGACAAAATGGATGTACAAAGATATAGTGACAGTTATATCCATACAGAACTCAATAAAATAATCATAGTCGCCCGCCGCGGATCGAGATCAAATCGATAATAGCATGCTAATAAGCAAACCTGTTCAGACGCGCTCGGAGCACGCCCCCTTCTACCCGCGCCACAGGTAGCATGCTCGAAAATCAAACGTCGTTTGATTTTTAAGCACGCTCTAAATAAGTATGCTCATTACAGTACACACGTGCTACTAATGAGCACATGCTCAATAAAAGCATGCTTTCGTGCTAGTAATGAGCACGTCTGTCCGTACCTTAAATCACAATAGAGGTTTGATTATGAGAGCACAGTCTTCTTAAATAATCATTTTATACGCAAATAAAACTGAAAATAAAATTTTATGAACGATGTGGGACTCGACCTGAGATTTGAACAAGATTTTGTGGCGATGCGTCACTCGAACGGTTGGCTCAGTTGGATAGAGCGCTCGCACGGAACGCGAGAGCTGTAAAATCGTGCGTCACTAAATTCTCTTACAGAAAATATGTCCATACAAAACAAATATTGGAAAAAAAATAATTATGGGTCCCAAATCGAAATAAAAACTATAATTTCTCTCAAATTGGACTAAACTGCACTCCATGAAGTTGCTGCACCCGTTATAATCCGTTCATTAGTTTAGGAGTCCATCGCGGACAAACAACGAGACACGTAATTTATATATATTAAGATTAATTGAATAGTTTGTTACCTCCTTCAGATATTCCGCAATGGCAGTGTGCGTGGCCAGAGATTGCTTGTTAGCGAGAAGCTGCGGCAGACGAGACACAAACTGTTTGATCTCCTGCACTGTCTTGTCGTTGTGTCGCTCTTCCAGCTGTCTCTTGATAATTCCAGCCTTCTTGGACAACAGCGACCCTGCCTAAAGTTACATAATAGTTATTTTTGCAACTGATGTGTTATAAGGGGTATTAAATTCGCCGGCGAGTGTTTTAATACATAATTATCATCATTTGCATACAAGACTTTATCTACACCCATAATATGAATCCTCAACAAAAGATTCTGAAACAGCTTACTGCTAACATTAAACAAGCCAGTTCTAGTAACCATTACATCATACAAACGAGTGTTGTAATGAAAACGGATGATGTAAGGTCTATCTTCTATGCAGGTCTCTCTCGGGAAAACGTCGACCAGTGCGGGGTGAAACTTGTGTCTTCTATCGAGTCCTCTCTCGAGAAGGTCGCGGAATGGGGTAAGTTGAACCTTGTCCAATTTAACCCCCAGAAGACTCAAGTTTGCGCGTTTACCACTAAAAAAACCCCATTTGCCGTATCACCGCTCTTCGAGAACACTTCCCTTAAAGCCTCGCCTAGTATCGGAATACTGGGTCTCGAAATCTCGAGCAATTGCCAATTCCGTGGCCATCTGGAGGGCAAAGCCAAACTGGCTTCAAAGAAACTGGGCGTCATAAATAGAGCACGGCAATACTTCAAGCCGGCCCACATTCTAGCGCTCTACAAAGCGCAGGTCCGGCCTCACATGGAGTATTGCTGTCATCTCTGGTCTGGCGCACCCCAGTATCAGCTCGATCCATTTGACCGCGTGCAACGCAGAGCAGCTCGAATTGTCGGGGACCCAGTACTCTGTGAACGGCTGGATCACTTGGCGTTGCGTAGAGACGTCGCTTCATTGTGTGTCTTCTACCGCATTTATCACGGGGAGTGTTCCGAAGAGCTGTTCAACCTGATTCCTGCCGCCGAATTTCACCTTCGCACGACACGCCACAAGTTACGATATCATCCCCACCATCTGGATGTGTGGCGGTCCTCCACAGTGCGGTTTTCAAGGAGCTTTCTTCCTCGTACCACGAAGCTGTGGAATGAGCTTCCTTGTGCGGTGTTTCCGGGTCGATACGACATGGGTACCTTCAAGAAAAGCGCGTACACCTTCCTTAAAGGCCGGCAACGCTCTTGTGATTCCTCTGGTGTTGCAGGAGAGTGTGGGCGGCGGTGATCACTTAACACCAGGTGACCCGTACGCTCGTTTGTCCTCCTATTCCATAAAAAAAAAAAAAATGTAATGTTGTACTGAATTTCATTACAACACTCGTTTGGATGATGTAATGGTTATTAGGACATTGGGTGTTTTAATGTTGGCAATAAGCTAACTGTTTCAGAATCTTTAATAGAGGCATTTAATGCATGGGCGTAATTATTTACATATATTTATATATAGTTACATTCTCATATCAGACATTACTTTACACCAGGATGTCTTCTAAACATTATTGAAGCTCAACTCCGTTCTTGTGCCTATTAGCGTAGTTGCTTTTTTAGGAACTTATCAGCCAAATACTAGATGGCAACTCAATTAATAAATCAATGAGCTGAGAAGAATATTCCATGACGTGTCGCTGCATTAAAACAGGCTTAATAGCACAAAACATATACAAGGTGGCTCGCTGGTCGGTTTTTAACAGATCTTATATCTTTAAAAGAGCAGTTCTTGTATATATATATATATATTATGAATCTCGGAAATGGCTCCAACGATTTTAATGAAATTTAGTATACAGGTAGTTTCGGGGGTGAGAAATCGATATAGCTAGGTTTCAATTTAAAATAATGTAGTTGGATCCTTGTTATAATGAGAAACAGCTACAATAACATACGAATACAAAGGTAAGTTTCGCCACTATATAGAAGAATATAATAGCTCAGATGGGACATTGGATGATCCGGAAAGCAGAAGACCTCGGTTCGAGTCGAGATTTCCTATTAGTTTTATTTTTGTCCAAGTTTTGTACATTCTTAAAAACTCGGGCAAGGCTCGGTCGTTCGGATATTTATATATAAATCGAACAAAACGTGGGAAGGGCTTTCCATATTAGCCCCCACTGCATGGCGGCAGTGTGACTGGTGTCACACTAACCGAATTTAAGTACTCCATGCTCGCTTCTTATTCTGTAATGAAAGTAGTTGCTTAATATTTGAATACATCCCCAATAAATAAAGCAATTCACTAATAATTAAGGGTAATTCGTGGTGTGTACTGTACACATAACGAATTACCCGTTATTTACGTGACCCGTGATAAGTAATTATTTATTACCAATACACAAACCCAGAGGCCTTTGATACGGTTGATACGTATGCGTTTTCTTATAATAGTTTGCAAACTCAACTTGAGAATTCTAGATCTATATCTAAGTAGCTAAGATGCATTAAAACTCACATTATATGCAGTGTACGTCTGGGCAATGCTGCAATCTCACTTATTTCTACCGAAAATTAACGGTTAGTGTAATTACAGGCAATAATTTATTATTTTATTAATAATCTCTACATGACAGACCACCATTTAGTGATGTGAGGTCCGTACACTTTAAAAATCAGAACCGTCTGCAAAATACCACCTAGCGTAATCCTAAATGCAAATCAAACGTTACGTCATTTCGGAGTTCAAGCAGTTACTGTTTCAACGCATGCTCAGGAACGAGTTGGTTTGTAGATTTTAGTTTAGTTAGAGGTTTTGCAAAGCACTGACAAAAAAGATTTATTATTCACAGATACAGATAAGCTCAGATTAAAATATGAAGGGAAGGGAAAAAGGATTATGGTTCGAAATCAAAGGTAAAAATAGCTCCGTAATTGATAAATGTAACAGCAGTATGTAAATACATAAGTATATACTGCGCTATGCGTTGCGTAATTAATTACTTATCTGTCGGTTAAGTTTACTAAGTAGTCAATTAATATTTATTTTTCTTGATATATATCGCGAAACATCACCCTAATCGAATATCACTAGTATCTCACCCGTCCGGGAGGTCACTCGCAAAATCGACAACGACACATTCGGAAGGATACGACAATACTCCGAATATATCGCGATTACCCTACTCTGACAAATGTTCGATTCCTTATCGTTTATCGTAAGCATAGACTAATATTTAGATTTTTTTTCGATCTTAGAGTGAATGAATTATGCGCAAACCTTGAAAAACTAAATATTATCTGTGCTATGTCGCTGTTCAGTGTCAAAAGTCAAAACACAGCTTAGGCGCTAAGGACCATGCCAGACTCTGCACCACCAATTTGATATCATTTACACAAAATGTAAATATTCAAAAATTATGTAATGAATATAATATGACCACTTAAAATTGAATAAATAATACAAAACTTGCGGATAATTAAATGTAACTCAACCTTTCTCGTCGACTTCCTATTTCTCAGGCGGCCATTTGCATTACTTTCTACGCATAAACGATCAACAAAATGACTTAAATTACTTTGTAGTAAAAAAATCCTGTTGAATAGTAAATCACATATAATTATTTTAATAATATTTATTAAGTATGTATATTGTATGGCAAATATATCTATACAACTTGAAACGATAATAGCAACGACAGCCTAGGAGGTGTCGTTGAGATTATCGTAAAAGTGACGTTTATTTATTTATCTACACCCATGCTTTAAATCCTCTATTAAAGATTCTGAAACAGTTAGCTTATTGCCAACATTAAAACACCCAATGTTCTAATAACCATTACATCACCCAAAAGAGTGTTGTAATGTTGTACTGAATATCATAACAACATTCCTCTGTTTTTTTTATCCCTTCATGCGCAGAGTTTCAACATACAGCCACATTCTTATTGCTCGATGCGTGGTATCTGTATGAATTTCAAAAAGAACATTTTCGTTTACGCGCGCAACCACACCCCAGAATGTCGCGCGTTAAAAAAAGTAGGTTATTCGAATCCCCGCCATTTTTCTTCGATATTTTTATTGTTTTGTTTACAAAAAATAAGCGATTCATTTTAAACGCTGCAAAAGAACATTATATACGAGTGAATTTTAATTATTTCACTATACAAAATGTAAATTACTACTAAAATAAATAATTGTTTCATTAATACTTATTTTATTTGTATATAATCAGTAATGAATGATATTAGGTTACTACTAGGACTGGTGTTTTAATGTTAGCAGTAAGCTAACTGTTCCAGAATCTTTTAGAGGATTCATATTCTGGGTGTAGATAAAGTCTTGTATGCAACTGTTGATAATTAGGTATTAAAACACTCATGTGATATTATTATCACACTCGGCTTCGCCTCGTGTTCCACTTTCGTGTTTTAATACCCCTTATTACACAACAGTTGCATAAATAACTATTATGATTTGTCAAATTCGAATATTCGTCTCTGACATTTTCAACTAAGAGTAGGGTTAGGACCGATAATATCGAAAAATGTTTCGTTCATTCAATCATCGTTTCGACATTAAATACGATGTAACTAAGAGTAGGATTCGACACGACTAATGCCACGATATATCGAATATCGACTTTAAGAGTAGGCCCCCTTCTCTATAGTTTTCTTACTTGTGAAAAGCCACAATCCCGTAGTTCCGTAAACAATTCTTCACTCGAGTTGAGTATGACACGTTTCTTCTCTTGAGCTGTCACTTCAGGGTTTGCGTCGTCAGGACTAACGAACTTGTGTCCGGGGAAAGTCGCGGTAGAGCTCTTTATATTGAAGAGTTCGTCTGAAAAATGTCACGTCATTAATACACTAGACAGAGTCGCCTGCGGTCTTGGCAAACTTACTCGGTTTTTTCCACTCGAATCAACCTTTTCATCCACACTCTCTTATCCTTGCTGGGCTTCTGGTCCGTCCTCAGTTCATCTTCTTTTTTTAAATGAAAGTGGGACGAGACGAGCAGGACGTTCAGCTGATGGTAATTAATACGCCTTGCCCATTACAATGCAGTGCCGCTCAGGATTATTGAAAAGCCCAAAAATTCTGAGTGGCACAACAATTGCGCTCGTCACCTTGAGACATAAGATGTTAAGTCTCATTTGCCTAGTAATTTCACTAGCTACGGCGCCCTTCAGACCGACAGCTTCACGGCGGAAATAGGCGCCGTTGTGGTACCCATAATCTAGCCGGCATCCTGTGCAAAGGAGCCTCCCACTGGTATCTCTGATTTTATCGTTAAATGTACTACTAGGTCGACCATGTCTAATATTTTTATGCAAAATTGTTCTATTAATTTATTTATTTACTCTTCGTTAATGCATCCTTTCTATAAGACCAAACCACCTTCAACCTATTACCAATATTATAAACAACTATATAATTATTGGTTATAATTTTTATTTCTGGTTCATCAATATTGCTGGTTACGTATTGAACGATGACTCTGTGGGTATTCAATTGTGGTATGCTCTGACCGACCGTGGCGGTGCGATATAGTGGAAGTACTTTCAAAATTTTTATAACAAGAGTTATGGTATGAGGCATTTGGTGTTCCATTCACAATTTTAACATCAATCATCCTGATAATTGACATATATAATTCATATATTTATCAGGTAATCCAAAAAGGATCTAGAATTTTAATGGAAAACACATGGGCGATCTCCCCGAGGTCTTCCTCGTGGGTTCGCCAGTTTCAGGGGAAAGTTATGACAAATTATGTTACACAATGGCAATTACCTATGAGCCCTTCGTATGTTAGTTGTGTAGCTGTAACACTTATGAGATCAATATTACGATCGATGAGGAAAAGTTGGTCAATGCAAGATGTTGTGGCTCCCTTAGGACCTAAGCCTTGTTCTTCTTTATTCAGTCGACACAAAAGATCCCACACCTGCAATATAATATTAAAACCTTTAGGCCTCGACACAAATTATTATATTAGATCAGGGGTGCTCAAACGGTCGATCGGGATCGACAGGTCGATCGAGAGTGCTTTTTGAGACGATCTCGAGAAAAAAATCCCAATCCCAAAAATCCACGCTTCAACATCCAAAGTCACTATTTAGTTAAGCTTAGAACTTTAGAACGCGTTTGTTTTGTAAGAACCAATAAACTCGCAATTTTGAATAATTGAAACATTTAAGAGCAGACCTACACTTACCTCGACTAAAAAAATGCATATTTTGCGCAAAACTAATATCTATGTCATCGTGACACTCTACCTAGACGACAATCCTTCACCACACATACTTGAAGCCTCTCAGAGCTGATCGATCGTAGTCTAACAATTTTGAGGTAGATCGCCAGCAGATCAAGCTTGAGCACCCCTATATTAGAGAGTATGGCATGCTCTCGACGCCATGGTAATGGGGAGTCCCTAAAATTGTGTGTTACGATTGATAACAGACTGGCCTATGTGATAATGTGTTCTCATACCATAATACAATACTGCTACTTACTCTAACAATGTTTTCTCATTACTATACCTTTTTTTATGGAATAGGAGGACAAACGAGCGTACGGGTCACCTGGTGTTAAGTGATCACCGCCGGCCACATTCTATTGCAACACCAGAGGGATCACAGGAGCGTTGCCGGCCTTTAAGGAAGGTGTACGCGATTTTTTTGAAGGTACCCATGTCGTATCGCCCCGGAAACACCTCACAAGGAAGCTGATTCGAGAGCTTTGCAGTACGTGGAAGAAAGCTCGTTGAAAACCGGATTGTGGAGGACCGCCACACATTCATATGGTGGGGATGATATCCTTGTAGCGTGTCGTGCGAAGGTGGATTCGGCGGCAGGAATCAGGTGTTTAACCTCGGAACACTCCCCGTGATAAATGCGGTAGAAGACATACAATGAAGCGAAGTCTCTACGCAACGCCAAGTGATCCAGCCGTCCACAGAGCACTGAGTCCCTGACAATTCGAGCAGCTCTGCATTGCACGCGGTCAAATGGATCAAGCTGATACTTGTTCCTTAACACCTGTGCCTTAAATTTTTTTTTTTTTTTTTTTTTTTTTTTTATGGAAGAGGAGGACAAACGAGAGAGGTCACCTGATGGTATGTGATCACCGCCACTCATAGTCATATAACACCAGAAGAATCACAAGAGCGTTGCCGACCTTATAAAGCATCAAAAAAATGTACATATGAATTCGTAAGCTGAAAACTAGTTACGGGCCAGAATTGAACCGGTGGCTCCGTGGTGAGAGTCAAAGGTTCAATTTATTGCGCCACCGATGCTTTTATCATTCAATAACACAATGACGCAAAATGTTTTACTGCCAACCTTCTCATATATATATCGACTAGACGTCGAGACAGTTATGTATTTAGTGGTTGGAGTTTACCCGCTATTTATATTTATTACATATAATATTACGCTATTATTAAGTATTAAGTACTTCGTTGTCGTTTGTTGTATGTAGACCTGACATGACAGAAGCTGGTGGATCTGGTTCAGTGATCCCCAGCTTCTGTGCAGGTGGTGCGGGATGCAGGATTTGTGGACTGTGTGTATGTGGCGGAATAAGTTTAAGGCGTGAACAAAGAGTATTGATGGAAGGAGCAAGAAGCGAAGACGCGGAATATGGTATGGTATGGTATAGGGGGAGCCCCTATTAATGTTTCCGCAATTAAACCACTAGTATGGGTACATTTTGAGTGCAGTATTGGCCAGTTACTCCAACCAGCCCAGTTCCTTCCAGAAGTTCAGAACATTCCTGGGGTGTTCACAGAGATCCTAGAGCGACCTCATATTGGTTAAGGTTTTTGCCCGTTGGTTGGCCACCCCCGCACATTCCAGGATTACGTGAGTGACCGTTTCGTCCTCGGCTAGACAGACTTAGGACTGTCCGTTATGCCGATTGTGAAAAGGTGCTTGTTTAGTGATGTGTGACTCGTTAGGGTGCCCACCATTATACGGATGTCCTGTCTGTTGAGGCTGATAAGTCTATGTGTCAGTTTGGGCGACAGTGCAGGTATCGCTTCTTTCGACTGTCTACAGCTTGAGACCTTCATCCATCGGTTGTTGTGTAGGTTGTTGGTGAGAGAGCATATCCATGAGCGCATTTGGCTGAAGGGCAGTGGCAGAAGTGGCAATGGACCAGTCACTAGGGTTGCAAAGTTGCCACCTTGCAAGCTCACCCGCTGCATCACTACCCAACGAACCGCTATGTCCCTTGATCCATTGCAGCAAGCGCGGAATGGAATGAGGATTATGAATATGAAATTAGTAAATTGCCGCGAACAGAAGCAATCAAATATGTTTTGCATAGAGTAAATTGGAAAAATAAGTAACTGAAAATTTATTATTTCAATAAGTACCTGTTTGGCGGCTTGTCCTTTACCATAAACCTTTGGAATAATCCCATACAGTTGTTGTATGGTGCGCAAAGCTTGTGCAGCATTGTATAAGCATGTTGGATCACCCTCTAAGTAGTTCTCACTAAAAGAAATCATTAATGAAATATAAATATAAATATAAATAAATATAATAAATATAAATATAATACAATACTAGTTTACTATCTGTGGCAAGACACACTAAAACCATGTTTATTTATAATTAGAAATTAAGATGTGTTGATTAGTTAGTTAAATATTATTATTTGTTAGTTAAGTAAATATTGTATCAGTTTCATAGTTTTAATATTGTAAAAAGGGTTCGCCCGTATATAATAAATAAATAAATAAATTTAATTTATTCTGAGAAGATAAATACTTTCATATATATCATGTTTTTACCTAAATGTCAGCCATGAATGCACAATAAAGGTCATCAGATCAAGTAAAAGTCTCTTACCGGAAATCATTTTGCAGTTCTAGTGACATAACATCACTATCAAATGGGAATATATCACATATGAACTCCTTTAAAATCACATTTGATAATACTCCTCTATTCTTTAAGTGGTTCTCACAAATCTCACTCTTTCGTGGCACAAAGAACACATGGAATTCAACAGGAGTACTCTGTTTGCCCCTGAAATATAAATTGTTGAAGATAATTTCTAAACACAAAATATTGTGAATGAAGTATTGTGTAAGATTAACATATAATGAGATAGGGAATGCACTGAAAGGGGCCATATCAAGATAATAAAATGTTATTATATTGATGGCTAATATTATGAAACAGAGCTGAGCTGACAATATATCTCAATATATATAAATTATGTGTAACATTGTTTGTCCGTGATGGATTCCTAAACTAATGAACGGATTTAAATAAGAATTACATCATAGGGTGCAGTTTAATTTAACTTGAGAGATAGGATAGTTTTTATTTCGATTTGGGACCCATAATTATTTTTATTTCCAATATTTGTTTTGTATGACCATATTTTTTATGAGAGAATTTATTGACACACGGTTTGACAGTTCTGCTGTGAAACAATTATAACAACAACAGGGAGCATATTTTACTAAATAATTCTTGATGTTATGAAATATTATTGACAAATTCATGAAAAATATTATTTTATTTATTATGTACAGAACAGCGTCTGTCGGGTCAGCTAGTATACTATATGTCAATGGAAAACTTACCTCAAATAAAGAATATAGTCAGCGACTAGATCCATCAAAGCTACCTTAGGCCGTGCAATAAATATGATGTGTTTCACAGCAATTGTGGGCAAGTTACCCGGCCGTAGAGGAAACATATCAATAACTTCGTGTTCTGTTAAAAGTGAATGTTGTGCCACAAGTCCAACGGGACCCGCCAGCCACTCATCCCAAATTGTTACCTACATTAAATAAAACATTGACTGTACATTTATGAAATATAGAAATGTAAATACAAGTTATATATTTTTATGACATACTTTATATCTTGATAATTAAATAATAAATACAATTACCTTAGGCCCCTCACACAATTGCAGTAAATTAAGTAATTCCTTTCTCATAGTTTCCTGTAATATAGATACATTGAGTCTACCTCCCGACAAATGGGAAGACATTTTAGTCTCCTTCATTTTAATGTGATTTAATTAACTTTCAGTTAATTCTAGCGGTTTAATAAATAATTGAACAAATTTTCCAGAAAGAAAAACTAAAAGTGAAAAATCACAAATTGAAAAAAAAATTATTGTTGATAAACAAAAATTAACATTAACAGCTGTCAAATTTCAACTGTCATGTTTTGTGTAATTTGTTTTTTGTTGTTGTGGGTTGGCAATGAGTGCTTTAACCATTTCAATAGTATACCCATTTGCAAAAATTAGGGGAACGCAAACCTTTTCTGTACAACTATGGAAATAACAAAACAGTTTTTTATATGCATTCAATTAATTAGAAACAACAGCTTCATATTAAAAAGTACTTCAACAATACAACCAGCGTTAATTGTTACAAGAAATGCTACTGTGTGACGCTTACTTAAGTGAATTAAGATCGTAGGATCCACCGTTTAGATTGGCCGCCAGTAAGTCCTGACCTCAATTCCATTGAGCATCCATGAGACTTTCAAACACAACGCGTAGAGCTGTACACCCAACCCCACAGAACATCTGAGAGCTTAAAATTGCTATTACGGCAGTGGAGGCCGCACTAGATTTTATTTTTTTATTTTATTGTTTGTAACTTTTAGTAAATAAAGGAGAATTTCAATTGAAGTTAGCTTATTCTTTTGTAAATATGAGTAATATCCTAGAAATCAAAATAAAACAAATGAATATCGACTCAAATTACCAAATAAAATTGTTTTTACATTAGTTATTAATATTTATTTTATTTTGTTGCATGAACTCCCTTTTACAACTAGACGTTAATACTAGATGTGGCCGTTTTTTTGCTAAGGAGTTTATGAGTGCCTTTATAATATACGGAACTAAGCTAAGCTTCATAGTGTAAAAGAAAAGGTACGTCAGAAATAGCGTGGCGCACCGCTACCGTAATACTGATAAGCTTTTGTTGCCCAATTGTTCGTACTAGTTGTCGCCCAGAGCTTGTAATTCGACCACAATTCATTTAAATACTAGGTTTGAACTATGAACATTAAAAGGGTTTATTTGTCGAATACCTCTTAAATGTATCTGTGTCATTCAAACAGTAGTGCATGTAATATATAATTAAATGTATTTAGGTATATAAAAATAAATACGGGTTGCACTCCGGATGTGACGACAGAAGTGAAAACTTGATAATTTATATTACATAAAAAATTTAACACTTCAGAACTATTACAATTATTTTACATTAAAAAGTTTATTTCTCAGAAAAATCAAGTTTCATCCTTAATACAACCACCACGTTTTCTGTGTAGTTTTTCCTTCTTACTTCCACTCCTTATATCCTTATTTAAGATTCTCTTTTTACAGAATACTACTTGTTTATAAGTCTACGAAGTATTCAATAACTGTCACAGTTCTACTTAATTCGCTAGTTTAGATTTGATTTTAATGTTATAAGTTATAACTATACATATAACTTAAAGAGTGTTATCTAGTGAAATAAAGATCCAGTGCTAAGAGCGTTTAATATTTATTATTTATTTTATATACATAACATAATAATATGTACATACCACATAACACCCACTTGAAAACTTAAAGCTAAAGGGCAAGTGAATACGTGAATTATTTTCGAAACATTAATTTCCCTTCCTTACTATTTAAGTTACGTACTCTTAATTAGAAAATTAGATAGTCTATCAATGCATCAATGCAGCAGTAGAAACAATAAATGGAAAGGAAAGGATGTTTTAAATATAATTTAGATATGGTGCGAGTTTTCTCCATTTAGTTGCACATACACAATATATTTTATATTTATATCTGTAAAAATTTACATTATAACTATTAGTGCAAAGTCGAAATTGTTTGATTGAAAATAGAATAACCCTAATAATAGAATACACGAATAATACAGCCATAAGAAGAGGTTAATATATATAATAAGTGAGGCTATTGTCCAGCAGTGGACGTCTTCCGGCTGATGATGATGAAGAAGAGGTTTAGCAATTTATCCTTAAAAGATAGATATAATAATATATACCGCGGATTTTTCTGTAGACATATTTAAGAAAAACAATGGGAGGGGAGTTTACCAGTGGGAGGCTCCTTTGCACAGGAAGCCGGCTAGATTATGGGTACCACAACGGCGCCTATTTCTGCCGTGAAGCAGTAATGTATAAACATTACTGTGTTTCGGTCTGAAGGGCGCCGTAGCTAGTGAAATTACTGGGCAAATGTGACTTAACATCTTATATCTCAAGGTAACGAGCGCAATTGTAGTGCCGCCCATTTTTGGGTTTTTCAAGAATCCTGAGCGGCACTGCATTGTAATGGGTAGGGCATATCAGTTACCTTCAGCTGACCACCCTGCTCGCCTCTTTCCTCATTTTCATAAAAAAAAACAAACAATCCCACAATTCATATTTTGTTCGTCTTCGTTGAATGTTACCAGCCGGCTTGTTTTGTTAACAATAATCGTCATATTTATTGTAGGTTTATTTATTACATATTGTAGGTACACAAAATCTTTATATATCATACTTCTAAACCTTCCAATTCCTTCCAATTCAACCCTCACAATTCACTCTCTCTTTCGCTTTTAGTCAAAACCGCATTAACATCAGTTCAGTATTTTTTGAGTTTATCGCAAATAGCAGACAGACGTGGCGGGTGACTTTTATGTGCGAGTAGTGATATAGTTCATTATTTTTTATGTAATTCAGATTCGTCTCATAATTTGGCGAGTCAACATCTCCTGAGGATGCCTCGTGTATAAGCGAAAAAACGCGTCGCATTGATTAACGACAAATCTTAGCATAGTTAGTTCAGCCGGGTGGCTGCTCCGGCTGGCTCCACAATAGAGGGTTTTTACGTGATCAGTATACACTAAATAAAAAAAACTGTATGTGTTGTAATTTATCACTATATGTGCCCTCCCGCCGCCCGACTCAAGCACATCTCACCTATACCTATGTATGTATTTACAAACCTACCTTGGCTGACACCGACTCCAAAAATAACAATAATCTAACTAGAATTACATTAATTACTTAGATTATATAAAAGAACACAATTATTTTTAATCTTTTATTTATTTTTATTTTTAGTGAATCTGAAGTACCTACACTAACTAATAATTTGTCTAAATATGTGTAGATCTACTAAATTTTGCAATGCAGCAATGAACGTAAGCGCATTGCAATTTGAATACAGACAGAAATTCTGCCACAGATCGCACCATTACTGTAAGTCGTTAAGGAGTTCCATTGATCATCAAATTCGACTACAACAGTTACTTGACCATAACGACGCGACTTACGGTAGGTGACTGAAATTCCACCTTCGCACGACACGCCTCAAGTTAGGATATCATCCCTACCATCTGGATGTGTGGCGGTCCTCCACAGTGCGGTTTTCAAGGAGCTTTCTTCCTCATACTACAAAGCTGTGGAATGACCTTCCTTGTGCGGTGTTTCCAGGACGATACGACATGGGTACCTTCAAAAAAAGTGCGTACACCTTCCTTAAAGGCCGGCAACGCTCTTGTGATTCCTCTGGTGTTGCAAGAGAATGTGGGCGGCGGTGATCACTTAACACCAGGAGACCCGTACGCTCGTTTGTCCTGCTATTCCATAAAAAATAAGTGCGTAAAAATGATTCGCCTGAGTGTCGTTAAATTGCTCCTAAAAATTGAAGATTTCCGTTACTATGTCATGGATCCCAAAATCAGAACCTAACCAAACTCTCACCAAAACTTTCAAATATATCCATATAGTTGGCGGGATATTGAGTTATACGTAAATTTGTCGAGCAAATACTTAATGCAAATTTAAGACTTTTATGGTTTTCTCATGGATACCATTAACAGATCTGGACCAAATTACAATGGGACCACACTGGAAGCACCAGCTTTCAAATAAAACTTGTCAAATTAGTCTATCAAAATCGGTTCACCCAATCGAAAGTTCTGAGGTAACAAACATAAAAAAAAACATACCGACGAATTGAGAACCTCGTCCAAGTCGGTTAAATAGACAGACAGACAGGCCATATTAAAACATTCATATTGATATTCCGAATCTTTCTGCTGCGTTAGTTTCACAACAGAACTTATATTTAAAAATAACTCTAATTTTCAATGTATTTTCAATCATTATTGTTAAAGCCGAATGAATAAACCATTGAAAGTTGTACATTTCAATTCAATGTTGTACATTGTTCAAATTATTTATTTTATCGAATTGACGTTCTAAGGCTGGCATAGCCGACAAGGGTCTCTCCAGCAGGTATGGGGGTGGCTCCAGAAGTACCAGGTAATAATTACTTGTTAAGGCTGATTGCTGAACGCTACATTTTGAGCTACATTAAATGAACAAAATAAAAAAACACTTATTTACTATACCTTAATATATAGTATAATACCTAATTGTTGTTAAAATCTAAGTAATAGGTACGATATTATATTTTATACTTTATTGTGATTCTCGTTATTGAAGGCAAAAGTAATAAAAATATTGTATAATATAGTTATAGGTCCCTACTGTAATTTTCACATAAATCGGATGCCTTGAAGGCTGTGAATAATTCCGTTACAGACAACTACAGTTTACGATAATATAAAGCCTTAAAAATACAGTGGCCATACAGGTTATCTACTGAGCATTTGAACTTTGTTATTAACGTTATAAATTACTAATCCCGATACATTGTTATGGCGACTGACTCACAGTAATAAATATTATATTATAAGTAGTAAAGTTGCGAATCCACCAGACGGCTTCAGTCATAAAATAATATATTATGACAACAACAAGTTGGCACTTATTTTGACGCGTAGCGGCCTGCGGCAGACGTTGACGTTCTACATTATGGGTATGTTCCGATATGCACTGCGAGCACTGCACAGCGCTATCACTGTAGAAAAATTCGTTCCGTTATGGACTGCACTTTATACTGCCGCAGTACCCTAGGGAAATATATGACGTCATAAATCGCCGCCATATTCTACTGTGAGCACTGGCGTTTTCGACGTAAGGTACTCGCAGTACTTTAAACACGTGATCAGTCAAAACCACTCGAGTGCCTAACGTTTTATAAACAATACCTATAGTTTAATCCCAAATATTTTTAATTTGACAGTAACAACAGTTTTTTTTAAGAACTAGATAACTTTAAGGCGAGGTTTTCCCAACACTTTAGGTGAAAATTGCGCGAACGTTAGATTCAATAGGTACGCATGGACACGGGCGTCGGGCATGGCTGAGAACGAACCGAGCGATGCGGGTCAACGACCGCCGACCCAGAAGGACCGCGTAATATTTTTTAAAACTTACAGTTGTGCTAGAGTTTTTAATTACTGTGATAATATTTTTTATGCATTTTTGAAGAAAATTGTTTTTTATCGACGTATGAGAGAAATGTTATATTACGCGCAAAATTATGATTTCAACATTATGGATATCGTATCCGAGATTCTCGAGAGTGCAGAGAACTAATTTGGGATCATTTTTGAAATCCAAGATGGCCGCCGCACAAAATTATGATTTCAGCAATATGGATATCGTGTCCGAGGTTCTCGAGGGTGCAGAGAACGATTGTGTGATCATATTTGAAACCCAAGATGGCCGCCGCACAAAATTATGATTTCAGCAATACGGGTATCGTGTCCGAGGTTCTCGAGGGTGCAGAGAACGATTCTGTGATTATTTTTGAATTCAAAGATGGCTGCCGATCATAATTATGATTTCAGCAATATGGATATCGTGTCCGAGGTTCTCGAGGGTGCAGAGAACGATTTTGGGATCATTTTTGAAATCCAAGATGGCCGCCGCGCAAAGTTATGATTTCAGCAACATGGGTATCGTATCCGAGGTTCTCGAGGGTGCAGAGAACGATTTTGTGATCATTTTTGAAATCCAAGATGGCCGCCGCACAAAATTATGATTTCAGCAATATGGATATCGTGTCCGAGGTTCTCGAGGGTGCAGATAATGATTTTGTGATCATTTTTGAAATCCAAGATGGCCGCCGCACAAAATTATGATTTCAGCAATATGGATATCGTGTCCGAGGTTCTCGAGGGTGCAGATAATGATTTTGTGATCATTTTTGAAATCCAAGATGGCCGCCGCACAAAATTATGATTTCAGCAATATGGATATCGTGTCCGAGGTTCTTGAGGGTGCAGAGAACGACTCTGTGATCATTTTTGAATTCAAAGATGGCTGCCGCTCATAATTATGATTTCAGCAATATGGATAGCGTGTCTGACGTTCTCAAGGATGGATTTAAAAAATGATCACAAAATCGTTCTCTGCACCCTCGAGAACCTCGGATACAATACCCATATTGCTGAAATCATAATTTTGCGCGGCGGCCATCTTGGACATCAAAACTGATCCCAAATTCGTTCTGTGCACCCTCGAGAACCTCGGACACGATATCCATATTGATGAATTCATAATTTTGTGCGGCGGTCATCTTGGATTTATCTAACTTCCCTAAAGTTCATATATACAAAAATCCCGCGTGGCATAATATTCAAAATAATATTACGTAAATTTTATTTTAGTACTTTCCGACTTACATTTACCTATATATTTCAACAAATACGCTGTCGCATCATCATTATTTTTTTTACTATGATTCCCGCTTTATACTTGTTGCTAAAATCTTACGTAATGTGAGCCCGAGAGACACGAACACAGTACCTTCCTTGACAGTGGTCACGGGCGTACTGCTGGCCAGCGTTAACAACTTGAAGTGGACTGACTATCGTACCAGAGGAGTAAAAATTATCGTACATGGATCGAAATTATCGTATTTTTTAGGATAATGTCTTTTATAGATAAATATATCATATAAATTGTAATATTGATATGCATGCAAGTACTTCTTTCTTCACTTAATTTGAATAATTCCGTTTGTCAGAGCGAATACAGACATATAATCATAATAATATAACGAAATAACTGCCAACTTTTCTACACGAAAATATACGATACATATGAAGTGTGAACATAATCGAAATATCGAGCTTATATTCTCTTGTTCGCATTGGTAGATGCTATACTAACCAATAAGAAAGCGTGTACAGCAGGCGCTGGATAAAGTTACAGTATCGGCAGTGGTGAAACTTAGTAGAGCGGATCGTAAGGACCAATAGGAATAGAGAACTTGTATTTCCCGGTATTTTCCCAAGATTTTATTGGACAAAATAAAATCATGCTACTGCGATTTAGACTATCAATATAAATTCTCAAATTTTGCATCATGATAGAAATTATCGTACAATCTGCGTACGATAATAATATGCTATCGTACATCGTACGTAGGCACAAAATTATCGTATGTGTACGATAATTATCGAACGGTTCCGAACGCTGCTGCTGGCTTGAGCGAGCATGCAACCAAGTCGTCGCGTTTGGTTTATTACGAAAAAAATAAATATAAAATAATTCACAAAGCGTATTGATAAATCCCACGATGAAAACTTATAAATACTAATATACCATCGAATGAAATAAGTTTTGTGTTTATAGCAATCATTGTTTTAAGATAATATCAACAATTCAAATAAAAAAGACTATTTTTCAAAAAATAAATCTATCGAGATTTTTTTTTCGTAATCGTGTTTTCGAAACAGCGATAATTTAGATAAAGAAATGAAGATAAACATGTCAAAAAAATTGGAACCGTAGTATTTGTAGAAGTATTTTAAGTAGATTTTTAAAAATGTTACTTTTTAGGACTATAGCGCCTTAATACACTCTTTTTAATGCTGCGTCAAAAAATGCGGCTGTCAGTATACGGGATTGCGTTCCGTTTTAAATAGTAACCAGTATAACTAACTATAAAGGAACGGCTTCACAGTGTACTAAATTGACGTCACACTGTACAGTGGTCGCAGTGCATATCGGAACATAGCCTATATAAACGAGAATATAGAGACGGACGTCTATGAATCTGATAAGAATCGAATTTGACATCACAGAGGTATTCAACTTACCCAGCGTCTCAGATATTAAAGGTATAAAAAAATATCTGTCTCATTTACAGAGGATTTCACTAATAGTGGTTCAGAATACAGGTTATTTCAATTATAGAGGTAAGACTATTAAATAAAATAACGTATTATGTAAACATTATAAATTATTTTTAATCCAAATAAAAGGTAATACATATACAAATGTAATAAACAAAAATATTCAAACACGTTTTTTATAAAGTTATGCAATATGGAAACAGAATGTATAAATTATAAAAATCTATAATTTAAGTTTTTCTTTAGTTAGTTTATGAGCTTCAAATAAACATCCGGATGATAGTAAAGCAAACTAAAACTGAAGGTCATTGAAGTTCATAATTACTTACGTAGTTAAGTGCGATATTTGCGGGTAGAATAAGAATAAGTACCAAAGTAAAATAACAAAACGATTTTTTCTCATTTACAGAGGTTTATCCATATAAAATTCACTCGCTGTCTCAGTCATAGAGGTAACGATGATGATAAATCGAATGAAAGAATCCCAGATATAGAGGTTCGCTTCGTCCCACTAACAGAGGTAATTCAGTGCCAAAGTATTGGGTTCCAGTACCTCAGCATGAGTTCCAGTTATGGAGGTTTCTGACTTATGGAGGTCCCACTTAACCAAGTTTCACTGTATATATACATTTTATATATGTAGACAAAAAAGACACAACCGCAACCGAGAGGGAACCGTACTCTGTAGTTTAGCTGACGACTATGCTATATAGAAAATATATTCTGTGGGTCTTCGTTTTCAATTACTACTGAAACTCGACAGCAATTGCCGTCAGCCTTCTACTGCGTCCCGTGCAACCGCACCTCAAGTTGTTGTTGAGTATTATTAAATGGAAAAATTTGTAAAAAGTTAATAGGGATATTGATGATTCGAGGCCAGAACATGCGATCGATATTTAAATAATAATTGTAATCGCATGCGTTCTCCTCATAAACAAACATTTGTGGCAAACGGAAATTACACGACTTGCGTTACAAGCAGTTTTTTTTTATGAAAATAAGGGACGAGACGAGCAGGGCGCTCAGGATTCTTGAAAAACCCAAAAATTCTGAGCGGCACTACAATAATTGCGCTTGTCACCTTGAGACATAAGATGTTAAGTCTTATTTGCCCAGTAATTTCACTAGCTACGGCGCTCTTCACACCGAAACAATAATGCTTACACATTTCTGCTTATCGGCTGAAGTAGGCACCGTTGTGGCACCCATAAACTAGCCGACATCCTGTGCAAAGGAGCCTCCCACTGGTAAAAGAAAAGATGTAGAAGAAATTGTATTCTAATTGTTTAATTGGAGCGGTTTAAACTCGAGATCATTGCGTGGTAGTCAGACAATTTTTCCGCTCGATTAGTGCGCTCGCAAGTCAGTTGAGAAGGCTACTATTCTTAACTAATTATGTGGTTTTAAGATGCTAAGTTGAACTTATTTTGAACCTATATACTGGAATTGTCATATGATAAATAAAATTAAAAAAAAATATAGTTTTTTTAATATAACACAAATCTGTTTTAGGCATTCAGTCTTGAGAAAATTCGTTACGAATGTTTCATCAGGATATTTATTATAACTTACTGAATGTAGGGAGATAAACATGCTAGAAACTTACATAAAAATTAACATAGATGTACGTTGTAAGTTAATTTATTGCCTAGGTAAGTTATTATAAGATCTAGGTTATCTGAAGAGATCGCTATGGCATAATATGAACTGCGTTTGATCTTCTGATTTTATAAATTTTAAGGAAAAGAATTTAGAATGTCGATGTGAATGGCTGAAGATCTCCTGGAACTCCTCCTAGTATGGGGTACCACAGGGGGTATTCTTGGACCATTGCTCTTACTTATCTACATAAATGATTTTTCTAACGTTATAGAAAGAAAAACACAAGGTAGAATTGTGTATGAAAAGAAATCGGGTTTCATATGACGAAGTAAACCATGTTCTATCAAACATCATGTACTGGCTTAGCACTAATAACCTAATGTTAAATAGCAAGAAATGAAATTTTTAAAATTTACCGTTCCCAACCTCAAAAATGTAGATGTAAGTATTTTGTTAAACGGAGTGGTGATAAAATTCTTCCTCTCTTTTTTTTGGTATAACTCTGGATTCCAAATTACAATATGGCCCCAAAACGAAGGATTGGCTAATAGACTTCATCGAGTTCTGCAGAATACGCGGTGTAAAGGATTTTACAATTAACTGGCGTAGATATGGCGCGATTAGTTTAAATACGTTTTTTTCATAGTATTATATTGTATGGTATATTGCTATGGTGCAATATTAATACCATTTTGTGCTACAGCAGACTGCTATTTTATTATAATAAGCTTGGTCCTACAGAATCGAGCAAAATTTAAAGAAATAAACATTTTAAGTGTTGCTTCTCAATATATGCTTGCTTACTAGTTAGTCGGGTCAGAAGTGCATCCCGACTTAATATTGGTGTAATCTTATTATATTTCAGAAGGCTAGGAACCACGCCATGCTTAATACAATAATTATTAAAAAATGTTACCGTTTACATTAAGGACTTAAAATACCCTGATTTTGACGAGACTCTTTGCTAGTTGCAGAAAGCATCATTAAATTGAATACAGTCACTTTCTTTTTCATTTTGTCAGTCAAATATAGCATCTGATATAACAAAACATTATCTTTAAGGATTCTTTCTGCAACTAGCGGTCTGGCAGGCAAACCTTGATTTATGGTCAGATTGCTACGTAAATAAAATACGAAAGGAAAGGCCGGTCGCCGGTCAATGCTAGCGCTTGTACAAAATACAAACACAATAATCTGAAACAAAATAAATAAATCCAACATGTTCAGCCAATATTAAATAATAAGAGAGATTCGGTTCAATAAACAAAACATTCCGCTGAACAATTTTCCGTTCTTGCTAGTTTGAGACGTGTCCCAGTACGTCGTATGATAAATGTACATGTAATATAAATATTACAGTAAATATCGTATATACAGTAGGTACCTATATATCGCTTCAGCTTATCATGAAACGTTCAGGAGAAGGTAGCGAGCTGCGCCTTGCGCAAGATCGATTTTTCCCCCAAACAAGCCATTTTGAACCATCAGCGACATTGTAAACACGTCTCCAAGCTCTCCTACGCTATTTGATAATTCGTGCAAAACAAAACGACATGTGAATCTGTTCTGTGTATAATGCGTGAATATTTGGCGAATCAATACTATGGCCGACGAGAATAAAGGTAATGTATTGTAATTTATAAATTCTGACATGTTTAATGTTTTGTTTTTTAATGGCTTGTCGGCGGAAGTTGTACAGATACTAATGCAGAGTGCATGGCTAGATAAGAAAACATAACACTGCGTGGGCGAAATGGTCCAAGCATTGTTTAAGCCAAATATTTGTATGAACATTATAGATATGAATTCTGCTTGATTATTTTTAAGATAAAAAACAGATGTATTAATCTGAATTTGTAATTAAATAGCGCACAACATGGATATCTGTATTAATCAGAGGAAAATAAATTATTTTTGTGACCGCAATCCTTCAAATGTAATGTTATTAAGAAAGAGCCTATCTCTTAGGAAACCTTCGAGGCTCAAGGATGAAGTGACGTGGCGATCAATCACTATTCTTTTTCTTTGAGGATTAATGTAAAACCTTGTAATAGGGTTTTTTGTTATTAGTAAAATTAGTAGGGATTCGTACGTCGTATCTATTGATAAGTTAAATAGAAGGTGTATTAATTTTTTTTTGTATATTATTTTTAATGGTTTTATAAAATGGTAAGCTGGGACTTCTTTGTAGACTACAAATATTATGTTAACTTATGTTATTTAGGTTTAATTGAGATCTAAAAAGCGTTATTGTCTAACGGATACTTTACCCAAAGGAATTAGGCAATAGAAACTCATGTACAACATGAATGAGCCTAAAAAATTTGATGTTTGTCCATATTGCTTAGTTTTATTTATTCTGATTATTTTAAAGACAAATTAGAAATAATTTGAACAGGTTCCCTTGGCTACATTCGTGGTAGGAACCCAAAATATTATGACGTTCCATATAATAGATATCATATTTATTTATGACAATAAGGAACGAGTCGAGCAGGACGTTCAGCTCATAATAATAGATACGCCCTGCCCGTTACTATGTTGAGCCGCTCAGGATTCTTGAAAATCCCGAATAATCTGATCGACACTGTAATTGCACTAGTCACCTTGAGACATAAGCTGTTAAGTCTCGTTTGCCCAGTAATTCCATTAGCTCCGGCGCCATTCAGACCGAAGCACAGTAATGCTAAGACATTACTGCTTCACGGCAGAAGTAGGCGCCGTTGTGGTACCCATAATCTAGCCGGTATCCTGTGCAAAGGAGCCTCCCACTGGTGTATAGTGCAATAATGCACTGCTAAAAATTCAAAGCAGGCTTTATTTTAATTTGTGCGTCACCTTCTCACCGTCTATAATTTACATTTATGATCCTTGCAATTCTCTTTTCGTTTTAATACTTATGTTACGAATATGGGTACGTAGTATGTACTGGCATTGATTAACGACAGTCAAGTTCACACGAAGATGTAGGTTTAATATAGCTGTGCTTGCTACAGAACATGACTATGTTATGGCATGGCTAAGGAAACTCTGCCTTTTTTTGGCTAAGGAAGGACTTTGTCAGTTAGTATGATAATTTACTCTATTGCTTTTTTTTATGGAATAGGAGGACAAACAAGCGTACGGCTCACCTGTTGTTAAGTGATCACCGCCGCCCACAATCTCTTGCAACACCAGGGGAATCACAGGAGCGTTGCCGGCCTTTAAGGAAGGTGTACGCCCTTTTTGTGAAGGCACCCATGTTGTATCGTCTCGGAAACACCGCACAAGGAAGTTCATTCCACAGCTTAGTACCGCACTGTCGAGGACCGTCACACATCCAGATGGTGAGGATGATATCCTAACTTGTGACGTGTCGTACGAAGGTGGAATGTGGAAGGTGCAATTACTAAGACTTCACGGAGTTCCACGATTACCAATAATGTGTGAAGTCGCGGGCAAACTATAGTCATAACATATACTTTATACAATCTGGCATCGCTTCTGTGATTCCTCTGGTGTTGAAGGAGAATTTCGGCGGCTGTGATAACTGAATATCAGGTGACACGTACGCTCTTTGTCTTACATACTGATCTGTATTTTATCCTTTTATTATAAAAATATATAGTAGTATAGATTGTAAATTGAGATATTAGCATAAGAAATTTTGTAAAAATTGAGTTCCTTGACAGTTCTAATAAGATGAAATGATACATATTTTTAAGTTTCAATGCCTATAAGTGGCTGCATCAGCAGATCAGGACCATTATCATTACAATCCTAAAGAACTTGGTTGGTTATATGATAATGTTCTGTATGCTCATAAGCATATTGAGGAATTTTCTAGAAACATTCATAATGTTAACACGAGGAACAAACATAAACTTGTTATGCCTACTACTCGGTTGGGTCGAGTTAGTAAGTATTTTGTTGGGCGATGTATATGCTTCTACAATTCAATCCCAGAAAATGTACAAAACACGTGTGTTACGAAATTTAAAAGAATTGTTAAAAAACGTTTGTGTGGGAAAGGTTATTATAGCATAAACGATTTTCTTAATGACACCACGGACTGGGAATAAAGCGAACACCCTCAGGCTCTTTAATTATAAATGTTTATTGTACGATATCACATTGTAATCCATATTTTATATTAAAAAAGAAGCCCACTGAGTTTCTTGCGCCCATTCTTCTCAGATCTGAGGCAGTCTCTTTTGAATTGGTAGTGTTTGACGTTCAATAAGTGATTTTAAATCCTATTTTGAATAAAAATATTTGAATTTGAATAGACATAATATATCATCATCATCATACATATTATTATTAAAAAGTTTCAATGGTCACCTTCATCACCTTCAGTTACAAAATATTTCAAATAATATTTTCTCTATGTATATATATTATTAACCTATACAATTGCTGTACTGGAACTCAAAAGTTAAACACAAAAAGTAATTAGTTGTCACATAAATGTCAAAGTTACATTTTACCGTTTATTACCACTTAGGAAAAGTTTAGAAGAAGTGCAAGAAACTCATTACCACAAATAAAAATATCTCAATCAAATCAACAAGTTCAGAAACGTGTTAATTCTTAATTGGATGGTATTTCGTTATTATTTAATAACTCAAAAACTAATAATAATAATTTTAATAATTCCAAAAAAACAAGTCTCAATTTTTTTTAAATAAATAAAACCAAATTCGTCAGTAATACTAATAATTACTTCCTCCGTTTTGGAAGTCAGTTGACGTTCATGTTTAATACATATACTTATTCAAACAAAACAAATCTCATAACTTATTTAATAATACCGTTTTACTCACAATCGGTGTGGGTACCAACCGACACCTGTTACGCCGTAGATATAGCATCAGGACAATTCTTTCGCCCCCTGACGCAAAATTGGTAGTCTTCTACGACCTCTTAACGATCGGGACCTTTCTGAGAGCCCTGGTTAGAGTCTAAGAAATTCCATGCGAGTGCGACAAAAGTTACATTGGTGAAACGGGACGCAACATAAAAACCAGACTCACCGAGCATATCCACAGTGTACGAAAGTTAGACAGCGACACCTCGACCGTGGTAGAGCATGCCCTAAACTCCGACACGTCACATTATATTAGGTTCGATAAGGTGGAAGTATTGGCTGGCGATAAAAACTTTGTGTCTCGCAAGCTACTGGAAGCCATAGAAATCGAACGTCGACCTAATTTTAATAGAGACAAGGGTTGGGCTCTGCCACCTACTTGGAAACCCGTGTTACAAAACGCATCACGCAATAAGACCCAAAGTGGCGATAATCACGTAGTGGACATTGTGAGTACATTTTGTGCACCCGTGGACACCAAAAGTGACACAGTGTCAGTGATACCGTGCGCTCGTTATCACCACCGGCGCACCCCGAGCCCCCTGCCCTGTCCAGCCGCGCACTACGAGCACAAGTCCGCAGTAAGAGATGGGACGTTATCGCGAACCCACTACACTCACCCTGATGAAGGACCTCCGAATGGTCTGAAACTAGTTGATGCCCACACCGATTATTCGTGAGTAAAGCCGTATTAATAAATAAGTTAACAATGTCTCACGAAAGTTTTAATAGTTTAAATCTTATTACTATATTTACTCTACTATAATTACATTAAATTAAAACTATCATTACGGGGAAGCGTATCAAGAGTACTGGCAACATTTCCACGTTGGATAGTTAGGCTGATCCGTTGACCGAAATAGCTGCCAGCGCTTGGCTTTCCAATAGCCCTATTGAGGTGCGAAGATAGTAACTTTGTACATTTTCCGCGCCTCTCGGAACGGGCCAAGTGTCTCGAACCAAACGGCATAAAGATGATAGACTGTGGAAGTCTGATTTTAAATTCAATTATTAAACACATAACTGTTACCCACGACTTCATCCGTATTTACCAGTGTAACCATATTAGTAGTTGTTTCAATGCTGCCACATGTATATTCAGAACAATCATATATCACTCATCGTTAAGGCAGAGTTCTTTACAAACGTTTTCGTTCCACTGTTTTTTTCTAACTTAATTTGAAAATACGATGACCACGAAAAAGTCTTTTAATTTTTCGGGCTAATTATATAGCGTATGACACACATAATGTGACTTTCTATCAGTAACAGAATTTTCTAAATCAGTTCAGTAGATCCAGATATTCCCCCGTACAACCTCAAAAACTCACAAACACAGGCACATAGTACAGAAAGCCAAATGTCACGTTTCCACACTTATTTGAAATATTGCGAATTGTTCAGTCTCTTTATGCATGCTATATCCTAGATCTAAACTGTAGGTTGTGGAATTTCAATATAAGCAAATTGCTCACTTGGTCCGACTTCATCTCAGTTTTTATTATAAATAATATAAATAATGAACGGTCTGAGAATTAATTATAGTATTTGTGCAATTTATAAATAGTATTTAGTGACATCGCATGATTTATGAATTTTATTTATGATCCTATGAATGTAATGATTATGATTTTATTAATAATAATATAAAGTGAGCGATACCCAAAGAGGAGGCAAATCGACTTTCCTCGAGTGATACACTGTAGTGCTTTGTAGGTGACGAGAAGAATATTAACGAAAATATTAATATTTTAATTTAAAAAAAAAACATTATCAATGCTATACCTAGTTACAAATTAAATGGAGAGTGCTACTGGAGTCTGTTTGACAGCTCTTAAGAATATTTAAATTAAGTAAGTACTCATACATCCATGGATCATGTATGATAATATCGAGGCCTATCCGACATTACGAATTTTTTTTTGCCCATAAACCTAACGGAGGATATACTTTTACGAGTAAAAATTTCCATACAACTTTTCTGCCCGCATGTTTGTACGAAATAAAGCACTGCCCGAGCAGGTAGTCTTAATGTTTTCTCTTCACATATTATTTTCTATTTTCCTTGTCCGGCGACCATTTATGTTTTAAATTACATCGATTGCGGAATTGATGCACACGCGTTGGTCTTCGAATTGTGTATTCGTGTTGCTGCAGGCTAGTAGATGTTCTTCTGTTTGTTATTCAGCATAGTCTCATAGGTCTTCTTCAGTTGTATCACCGATTAAGGCTATTTTGTAAAGAGCTCCGACGAAGCAGTCTAGACTGTCGACGGAGCAATCGTGTCTTTTTTATGGAGGAGGACAGCCGGGTCATTATGTTCCTGGTGGTTTGTGATTCCCGCGGCCTCTTCGCTCTTGTGACACCAGAAGAATCACAATAACATTGTTCTAACTTATACAGCGACGAATAAATGGACGTATGAACTCTCTTAATATCGTGTTATTAATTCTTCGGCTATTTTTCTTAGGACACCTGTTGGAGCCAAGCCAATTATGCGGGACGTTAGAGAATTATGAGGATATGGCTTCTCAGTTGGGGTGGGTCTCAAGCATCCTGATGCAGTACGAACTATGATGTTCACAGAGATATCAACTATATTTATTTACGTATTTATGTATTGAAATAAGGGTATTTTATATTTGATGATCGTGTTTCTTTTTCTTTTCATTTGCTGAATATCTCGTGGCAAAGATGGCATTTAAGATAGTACAAACCTGAATTTATTATATCCCATACCAATAATATTCGACCTCAAAAACGTTTACGAGATTGTTTAACGAGATATAAATATAGAGATAAATTTTAAAAGCAAATCTTTACCTTAATAAAAAAAATATGCAAAGTTTAAGCATTTTCAAGACACTTAATAATACCTTACGTACCTAAAAGCGAGTACACTTTTCTAAGAGGCCGGTAACTCTCCTGTGAAAATTGAATTGTGTTATTTTTAATTACGAAATTTGTAGTTGTTCATCATAACAATAATTATTTAGATTTTCCCTTTTCTTGTAATGAAATATTGTCACAGGAGAACTGTCAAAACGTGCGTCAAAAATTACTCATAGAAATTATTCATGCAGAAATAAAATTTGAAATTAATTCATCGTGGACAAACACCGTGACATGAAATTATTATAAACCACTTATAAACTATTTGATGCCCGCGACTTCGTGGATAAATGATTTTTAAGAATAGTAAACAAGTTTGGAATTGAAGATTATCTCTTGTTCTATTCCAGTTCCGGTTCCCGTTTTCGCTCCCGTTCCCAACATATTATATGAATCTTATCTCTTTTTTGAATACTATTGGCATAGTTATAGCTCATCGACGTGAATTTAATTTTTTCACAAATCCTGCGGGAATCATTGATTTTTCCGGGATAAAATGAAGCCTATGTTCTTAGCCAAGCTCTAGTCTATCGCTGTACTAAAATTCATCAAAATCGATTCTGTAGCTCCGGCGTAAAGGCGTAACAAACAAACTTACATTCGCATTTCTAATATTAAGTAGGAATAGAGATTATATCGATTGATGACAGGTAATCAATGAACTATGTCGGAACTATGTATTAAAACTTAGGTTTGTTTTGTGGTGTGGAACCTTCCATCAAAAGATTAATAATTAAACTTGAAATTCTCAGTCCCGTTTCGGGCAGTTGTCAGATTTCCTTGATCTAATTAATTTCCTGCTTTCTAATAGAATTGGTTGAGGAAAATTTATTCTGTACTGTTCTTGTACCACTTCAACACGACTGTACTTTGAACTTTTTTTATATAAGAGGGGGCAAGCGGGCAAGAGGCTCACGGGATGGGGAGAGGTGAGGCAACCGCATATGGACATCCGCAACATCAGGTGTCAAGAGATACGTTGCTGGCCTATAAGGTCCCACCTTAAATGTATGCTTTTTTCTTGAAGGTCCATAAGTCGCATCTGTTCGGGAAAAACGTAACCGGTTATTGATTCCACACAGTGCCTGTGCGAGGAAGAAATTTCTTGCAAACCACGTGGTTGTGGAATGCCAGACGTCAGCATTTTACGGATGCTACTTTGCACGTAATGTCCGGTGGTGGAATTTGGCCGCTAGAATCAACCCGAACAGCTCCTCTGAGCACTCCTCCTGATAAATCCGGAAGAAGATGCAGAGAGAACCCACATCACTACTCAATGCGAAAGGATGAATTTTCCGGCATTCTCCTTTATTTGTGTATGTGGAGACTAATCTCGGGAACAAATAGGTATTAATGAATCCATAAATATAACAAAATGAGTTTTTTTTGAGGTGAAAGTGATGTTTATATCGAGGTGATATCGAGTTGGTAAGCACGAATAAATAAATATCTATAATAATACAGCCCATAGTTATGTTACATGCTTACGAAGAGGGAAGAAAATTCAACGACCTACATGAATGAATGCAAATAAGGTCGTTCACCGAGATATTTGAATAATAATTAGTCGCGTTGTTTTAATTTACAACCACATTATAATATTATGTCGAGGAAATATTACATACTCTTTTTGAATTCCGAAGTAAAAAGCATATTATTCTCATTATTTATATTGTAATATATATATATTTAATTAGTTGATAGGTCTCCAAGCGCGATCCTATTAGATGCCGCGTACCTAATTACAAAGTCCCGTAAATGCGACAACTAATAAATGTATTGCGCTATTCGGATAATATTATGCATTGTTTCTTATAGTACCATTGGTATTATTTATCAGTGGGAGTTTCCTTTGCACAGAATGCCGGCTAGATTATGGGTACACCACAACGGCGCCTATTTCTGCCGTCAAGCGTGTAAGCGTCAAGTAATGTGTAAGCATTACTGTGTTTCGGTCTGATGGCCCCCTTGGCTAGTGAAATTACTGGGCAAGTGAGACTTAACATCTTATGTCTCAAGATGACGAGCGCAATTATAGTGCCGCCTAGAATTTTTGGGTTTTTCGAGAATCCTGAGCGGCACTGCATTGTAATGTCCATGGCGAATCAATGACCATCAGCTGAACGTCGTCTCGTCCCTTATTTTCATAATAAAAAAGTATTTTTTACACACTTTCACTATCAAAACTGGCATTTTACTTTAGTTTATCTTAATTAAAAAAAAAATTCGGCATACCCATCTTGTAGATTACTTGCGACCAGATTGGCTAGAGGGCAGTATTCTTTAAATAGAAATAGAACAGCCACCCCTATCGGCAGAACATCCTTGTCTTCAGTCTCGCCGTAGTATTCGGCCAAAAGAGCCATCCCCGGGGGCATGTATCGCATCGGGGGCTTGATGTGGGAAAAGCGCCTTGACAGGGTTCACGAGCAACTACCTGCAGCATTTCCTTCCTTTGTCCTTTATGGCACGGTTAAAGGCCAGCTTCAGAGTTTTCTTTGCATCTCAGTACTTCTTATGAAGCTGGACCTTTTCCTCCTCATAGCGGTAACATCGCCGGTTGTGGGTGTAGGACCTCTGGGGTGCGAATGCAGGCTGAACAGAGGTCAGGAACTCTTTGAAACACCAGCAGACGTTCGTTGTAGGTTGACGACATTCAACGTGAGGCATGCAACTTGCACTTCATCATCATCATCATCAGCCAGAAGACGTCCACTGCTGGACAAAGGCCTCCTCCAAAGACTTTCACGACGATCGGTCCTGCGCTGCCCTCATCCAACGTATTCCGGCAATCTTGACCAGATCGTCGGTCCATCTTGTGGAGACCTACTTAAGCTTATTATGAGCATATTTATGTAACTAAAGTTTTTATTTGATAGCTGAAAGTGGATCGGAGGAAAATATGCCGGCGGCGACGGATCCTAGCGCCGAACATAAGGAGCGCCTCATAGCTGCTGTTAAGAAAGAAGTCAAACAGCTAATGGAAGAGGTACCTAGATATTACCTATTTATTTTAAGTATACTTTCTATTATGTATATATCGCAGATGGATTGCTTTGTTTCCCATAACAACGGACTCTAGTTCCTTTATAAAACAGCTCTTTTATTTAAGACCGCTGAACGAAGTTAAGTGGTTTTTATAGTTGGAAATTGACCTTTCAAACTCAGAATTGAATTGAAAAATATCTTAAACAGAGCTTCGATTAGAGTTCTTATTTTTTGAAAGAAAGAAAGAAAAAACATTTATTTCAAAACACACAAATAACAAAATGAAGCAACTTAACAATTTACAAATATAAAAACGTGTAGCGTTCTTATAGGAGCCACTCAGCATGTGTTTCAACACAAGTGTGTTGCAACCCTGATCTTCTGAGACCCCCGCGTGACACATGAACCTCAAGGGCGACACCTTCCCTGAATTAAGAAGGCTTTGAAAGGTGGCTGCTCAACCACTCTTTTCATAGTGTCCGACCAAAAAGTTATAGTGACTGCTGATAGTTTTCTAAAATAACGAATGGTTTTCTAATACAGCTGATGCCTGATCCGGGAATACATCTGCAACATAAATGAGTACAATAACACCTGTCTCTCATTGAGGTCCTACCATAATTTTTATATCCCCGATTGGATCGTAGCATATCTACCCTTAAGTTGCCTATTCCCTATAGTGGCATCCAAACTATGTACGCTTGCAGTTAGTTTAGATTTAAGCATTGTAATAAAAATCAGACAATGCCGTTTGAAAGGGTCGGATAGTAAATATGTTGTGGGTGTACGCTTTAATGAGACTTCTTATATTATAGGAATTCATAAAAATATATCAACGTTTTCTTTTATCTAGTAACCGTTCACGATCGCTTCCCGCAAAAGGATGTAATCCCCTCAACAGGGCAAACAAATCTAGAAGGTTCGGCAAAAACTAACATTAACTGGGCCATGTGTTCTTTACCGATGACGTCAGCGAATTTACTGTCTTATAACATTGTAGTTATTTGAACAGACGTTCCACATTCACTGACACTAGACTTTATTTCCTTTTTATAGTCTATCTACGCTAGCAATAGTAAAATCCGGTATTAATCTGTAGGTTTCAAATTCAAGTTATATTGTTACAAATAGATTTCAAGTAAATTCTTTCATCTCACTATTTTTACCCTACCAGCACGTTGACGTAGGTAAATGGCCTGCTGAGAAGAGATGTCCCAAGAAACCTTTTTTATTCACAAATATTAAATGTAGAGATGAGCAGACCATCACTAGCCAGTCCAATTATTTTTTCAATTCAAACAATCGTCTATTTTGTATTATTTTTTTAACGAGCACTATTATATATTATTGCCAAAATATATGTTTTTACATATTCTACCGATTTTGGTGTAGTAATAATAATAATTACTGACATGTGGGATGTTGACAACAATAATTGTCCCAATAGCCGTTTCCGTTAACGGTCTTATAGCAAAGAGCCTCGATCATCATCTCAAGAGGCTCTCACTTAATAACTGGATAAAGGGTCAGTTACAGAAAGCAGCTGTTTTGGGAACGGCACGCATCGTGCGGAATTTCCTCAGTCTGTCGCCCTAAGCACCGGCGGAATTGTCGTGAACCAACGCCGGCGGGACTCTATTTTTTTATATTTATATTTGTAATATTGTTTTTTATAAATATGTTATATATATAAATGTAGAAAATAAGATGAAATTGTAATATAGAGAATAATAATAATAATATAGCCTATATTGAGATCTTAACTAAAATAGTTATCTTACAATACTCTAAAACAAACATAAAACATTAAAAACAATATAACAAGTATAAAATAAGTATTTGTATTTTTTTTATTTTTTGTGTATCTGTTTGCCAATCGGCAAAGGCCTCCTCCAACCGTTTCCATTCGTGTCTTTCTTGAGCCACTCTGTTCCACGTTACTCCTGCCACTTCCCTGATTTTACCGATTTTGTTGTAGTAGTGCCTAAATAAACCTTCGCTAGGAGTCCCTAATCTTCTCCCTTTGTTGACCAATGATTTATTTAATCGCGTATAATATGCATACGCATAATACTTTGCTCCTTCTTTTAGTTCGTTTTAAAATTTTAGTTTTTTCTTTGCAATATAATAAACGCGTGAGGCACTTTTGGATTTTCCAAGTTAGTTTTTATTTTTATTACTAATCACTTATTTCTTCCTTGCCAGGCCGTTACGCGCAAATTCGTGTATGAAGAAGGTGGTGGAGTAACAGCGCTATGCGGGGCAGTCGAAGCTTGTCTTGGCCAGGGATTGAGGCGGCGGGCTCTTGGACTCTTCAAGACCAGTTCTACAACCGCACTTTTGCATAAAATTGCTAAGGTACGTTCCATTTGCTATAATTACTAGTTATGCCTGCGGGTTCACCCTCAATTTCTTCCATAAAATACTATTGTTGCTTAGTATGAGAATTGGGCATGTGGTATCATGGACTTTTTTATTTATCTTTTATTTAGTATCAACTTATTTTTAGAATATTGTATTTTGTATCGTACAACATGTTAGGCATTCTATCCGACAGCAGCTTGCAAGTGTAACCCCAGCAGCAATCGAAGCCGCGACAGTTTCTATTGTAATCCACGAGATTTTTGCAAAACAAAAATTGCAGAAATAAATAACAGCAATTAGTTGGTTGGTTATTAGGTTGTTGGAGTTAGCAGTTTACTTACAGGTAGCACCCCTAAGGCTCAGAGAAACGTAGCTGTAACGAAACTGTAAAACCTGCCAGGATTGTTAAAATATTGACCGAAATACAAATGGGCGACAATGTAATAGATAAAGTGTCCTACATGACAACATCAATCCAAAGAACATTTCGTTATTGCTCAATATTTCGTACATACGTCTTATTCCACAAACTTTTTGATTATTCTAAAAAATCTGTAGAAGTGGGGGTGTATAAATTAGCGCACCACACGATTACTAGCAACCACAGCCAGAGCATCCACCAACACCAACATGACCGCCCCCGAGATACATGCAAAAAACAAAGTAATACTCACATAGCCTTCGCTTAATACTTAGACCTGCACATTTTCCGCTTCGACTCCGTCATTTTTCAGATATGGCTCCACTCGGCATGCCAGTCGAAAGCAGACTGCTCTTGTAGCCAACTTCTAAGTACTAAATACCACGTCTTTGCAGTCTGACAAACTGTCATAAACAGGTTGAATCATAATGTCAGTACTTACAAAGAGGACATTCGATAAACCGAATTTACAAGTCTTTACACAGGATGCCGGCTAGATTACGGCGCCTATTTCTGCGTGAAGCAGTAATGTGTAAACATTTTTGTGTTTCGTTTTGAAGGGCGCGACAGCTTCTGAAATTACTGGGCAAATGAGACTTAACATCTTATGTCTCTAGGTGACGAGCGTAATAATTGTAGTGTCGATCAGAAGTTTTCATGGACTGGAAGGAAATGGGAAGGGCGTATCAATTACGATCAGCCGAACGTCCGGCTCGTATCATCCCTTATTTTTAAATACCTTATTCATGTCAACAGATGTCGCTGTCTTCATAAGTCCTACACACACATCCGACAATACTCGTGAGTCTGGGGGCCTACTCCTAAAATCGATATTCGATATATCGTGGCATTAGTCGTGTCGAATCCTACTCTTACTTACGATGATTGAACGAACGAAACATTTTTCGATATTATCGGTCCTAACCCTACTCTAAGTTGAAAATGTCAGAGGCGAATATTCGAATTCGACAAACAATCAAACGTCACTTACGATAATCTCAACGACACCTTCTAGGCTGTCGTTGCTATTATCGTTTCAAGTTGTACAAATATATTTGCCATACAATATATATACTTAATAAATAAAACTTAAATAATTATATGTGAGTTCAACAGGATTTATTTACTACCAAGTAATTTAAATCATTTTGTTGATCGTTTATGCGAAGAAAGTAATGTAAATGGCCGCCTGACAAATAGGAAGTCGACGAGAAGGGTTGAGTCACTTTATTTTACATTTTGTTATCCGCAAGTTTTGTATTATTAATTCAATTTTAAATGGTTATATTATATTCATTACATAATTTTTGGATATTAACATTTTGTGTAAATGATGCAAATTCGTGGTGCAGAGTCCTAAGCGCCTAAGTTATGTTTTGACTTTTGACACTTAGCAGCGACGAGACTATACATAGTTTGCGCATAATTCATTCATTCTAACATCGTAAAAAAATCAAAATATTAGTCTATTGTTACGATAAACGATATGGAATACGAACATTTGTTCGAGTAGGGTAGGTGCGATATATTCGGGTTATTATCGTATCGTTTCGTTGTCAATTTTGCAAGTAGACCTCCTGGCTTTGCGGATGTGCCTATATAATGCTATCATACTAAAATTTAAAGATACATAATATATTTTTAATACTTCAAGTATCTATACAATTTTCATGATGTTTGTAATATTAAATTGTTTTTATTTGCGTGTCGGAATTCGCCATTTTGGTTTCCATTATTAGTTACATCTTGTTAAACATACTCAGGATGAGTAGCAGTCGTAGCTGTGAGTAATAGCATTCCTACTGGTTCAAGTACGAAAGCCTTAAAAAAGCAATTTGCAACAAGTTACAAACAAATAATCCTCAATTAATTGAGCGAGGTAGCGACCGCGAAACACATTCGTTCAGCCCTTTCGATTTGAATACTGATGAATGAATTCCACGTATTGCCTCTAGAGGGATTAACGAATTAAATCAGACATTAATTCTGTTGCCGAAATTAATCGAAACCCGAGCAAGGTTTTAGTGAAGTAAAATAATATATTGATCGTACAACTCTAAGAAGGTAAATTGATAAACTAAATGTAAAGATAACTTGTATGTCAAAACTGGTCAAGTCAAATCTTGAGCTTCAGTTTTACTTAGAGGACGTCCAGTTCATGGTAATTGATACGCCTTGCCCATCACAATGTAGTGCCGCTCAGGGTTCTTGTAAAACACTAAAATTCTTAGCAGCAATACAATTGCCCTCATCACCTCGAGAGATAAGATGTTAAGCCTCATTTGCCCAGTTATGTCACTAGCTACGGCGCCCTTCAGCCCGAAACACAATATGCACAATATTACTACTTCATGGCAGAAATAGGCGCAGTTGTGGTACCCATATTCTAGCCGGCATCCTGTGCAAAGGAGCCTCACACTGCTTTGTGTAGATCACTTAATTGTTCAAATCGAAGAAGTTAAAGTTTTAAAAAACCAATATTTTTGTTTTTGCTTTTTTTATATAAAAAAGCAGGCAAACGTGCAAGAGGCTCAAAGGGTAAATAGGTGTTGCTAGCCTTTAACTTAGAGACATTTTTTCAGCAGCCAGTAACAGCACTAACAACATTCCATATTATTCCATAACCATTAATTATGATCAGTTACCGTAGCATGCACTTAGAGATCAAGGTTCTTCGTGCTTTCTGCACTCCCTTTTGCCCGCAACCTGAATGGCGCGGAAAAATGTTGTTAGAATTTAAGCCATCCGTAAGATGTGAAACATCTCAATTAATATTCAACTTATTAATAAAAACGAAAAGAAATCTAATAAAAATAAGAAGTAACGAATTTCTAAATATAAGGAAACTCTCTGGTATTATTGGATTCGAATTAGAAGTATTTACCTGTACAGGAGAAAACACGGGCAGACACATAAGTGATCATAAAATAATTTAGGAATTTTTCTATACTATGGAATACTGTAGAACATAACAATATGTTATGTTTTTTTAAAGTGATAACCTCACTTCTGGGATTAATACACAAATAAAATTTGAAGAACAAAATTTTATGAGCGATGCGGGATTCGATCCCACGACCTCCGGCGTTCCTTGCCGGTGCTCTAAACAACTGAGCTAACCGTTCGAGTACCGCCTCGTTATAAAATTCTGTTTCGTTATAAAATCTTCAAATACACCAACAACTCTAAATTTATTCTACATCATTCCTCGAACTTTGGAAATGGGCATTTTATCCTTATAAAGTTCTAATAATGTGGACCAGACCTTTAACTCTGATCGCACTCACTCAGTATCAGAATCATAATCAGAATATCCTTTTTCAATAAAATCTCGAGGATCACATTGAATCGTCACAAAATAAATTATTCTAATATACAAAAATACAAAGTTGTATCCATAATTATACTATTGCACTATATTATACAAAAACTAGTCATAGCTCTACATCGGTTTACAAGAACCTAAGGTATTGTCAAGCGGTCATTGCGAGATGGAGCGACATATGGCCAAGCTATCTTGGTATTTATAAATTCATCTATTCTATAATAGGCTTCCTTAATTCATTGTTTTTTAATATAAAATTTGAAATGACGAATTGATAGCTCTGTCACTTTTGATGGGAGTTTGTTATAGAAACGCACAGAGTTTCCCATGAAAGAATCGTTAAGCTTTTGTAATCGGTATCTTGGAATCAACAATTTATTCTTGTATTAATGTTATGTATATCATTTCTTTTCAGCAGATTATCTTTGTTTCTATGCGTGTACAAAAAATTTTCAAAAATATATTGGGAAGTTACTGTTAAAATATTTATATCTTTAAAACGGTCACGCAATGAGTCGCGAGGTTTCATATTATATATGCCACGAATTGCTCTTTTCTGTAAAACAAAGATTGTTTGGATATCTGCTGAGTTACCCCATAGCAGAATGCCATACGTCATAACACTATGAAAGCAGGTAAAGTACACAAGTCTAGCCGTCGATTCGTTAGTTAGTTGTCTGATTGTTCGAACCGCATACGCTGCTGAGGCAAGTCTAACTGCAAGTGATTCTATTTGGGGGCACCATTTTAGTTTTGAATCAATGTGAAGCCCCAGAAATACTGTAGAATCTGCAAGACTAAATGACTCCTCCTTGAGTTTAATATTAGTAGGAAATTGATTCACATTTGGCATAGTAAATTTAATGCATTTTGTTTTATCGGCATTTAGCAAAAGATTATTTATATTAAACCAATTTAATATACATGAAAGTGATTTGTTTACATCATCAAAGTTTTCTTTCAATTTATCCACTTTGAAAATTAAGACTATGTCGCATAAATTGGTAGCGTAATATGGTAGATCATTGACATACACTAGAAACAACATAGAACCCAAGATAGAACCCTGTGGAACACCCAGCTCAATACATGAACCCAAAGACTTCTCACCGCCAACATCTACAATCTGGACTCTATTGGATAAGTACGATTGTAAAAGATCAAGAGCTTTGTTTCGAATTCCATAATGTTTTAACTTAGCTATGAGGGTGTTATGGTTAACGCAATCGAATGCTTTAGACAAATCACAGAAATCACCAATTGCGTTTTGCGCACAATCCCAGGCCTGTAGTATGTGTTTAAGAAGCGCGATACCGGCATCAGTTGTTGATCTACCTCTTCTAAAACCAAATTGATTTTTGTGAAGAAGCCCGTGTGTAGTGAAGTGAGATGTAAGCTGAGTCAACATTAGTTTTTCAAAGACTTTACTTAGAGCGGGCAGAATAGAGATAGGCCTATAATTTGCCGGATCATTATTATTTCCTGACTTGAATAAAGGGATTATCTTGCTATATTTCATGAGATCAGGAAAAACTCCTCTGTCAATGCAATTGTTAAATATAACAACCAGACAAGGAGCAATACAAGCAATAATGGCAGTCAGTTGGCAGTTGGTTGAAATTGCATTTATATCTTCAGTATTTTTTATATTTAGTGATTTAAATGTTTTAATAATATTATCTTCACTGACATAGCTAAAACAAAAATTAGTCTCACATTTTGGAACTGCTCTTTCTAATAATGTAGTTGCTTTATAAGCTGAAGAAGTCAATGATTGTGTAATAAGTTTGAGAATACTAGAAAAGTAACTGTCAAATATCTGTCTGTATCTGTCTGCAATATCCCTGTTATTGGACAAAATATTAAAATTTATTTTTAATTTTATGTCATTATTTCTACATTTGGATTTACCTGTTCCACTATTGATAATATTCCATGTCATTTTAATTTTATTGTCTGAATTAACAATCTCCTTATTTAAGTATATTGACTTTGCTGTCCGGCACACCTTTTTAAAGATTTTGCAATAATTTTTTAAATACTTGATAAATTGTAGATTGTGAAGCATACACTCTCTATCAGCATTCATATAATCTATTTCTACTCTTGTATATACCTGGAGTAGCCCAGTGAGAAAATCCAGTTTTTGGTTGAAATTTACCTGTTTTTAATTTAAATATCTCACAATAATTCTGGTTAATGATAGAAGAGAGAGATGAAAACATTTCGTTAGGATCATCCAAGCATGGCAATAGTGATATTTCTATATTTATGCTTTTCTGAAACGACTTCATCCTGCTTTCTGTAATTGGGCGATAAGTGTATTTATTTGGTTCTTGAGAGTCAATAATTATGTCATGTGGAAGTATAACACTTTGACCTTAATGATCTGAAGTAAGTTTCTTTATAATTGATTTACTAATAGGTACATGGCTACAGAACACATTTTCAATGCAAGTCGCTGAAGATAATTTCACCCTGGTTGGTTCAGTGAACAGGTGATTCATGTTAAAAAAATAGTTGCGTATTTTTATACAATCTAATTAATTCATCTAATTCTAGTAACGATTATTGTTAGTTTTGAGATCGGTGTCCTCCCGCCGCGGCACCGCTCTCGCTTCTCGCCTCCTTACATCGCGCGTGCGACTCAAGCACATCTCACCTATAACTATGTATGTAGTTACAAACCTACCTTGGCTGAAACCGCCTCCAAAAATAACAATAGTCGTTAGTAGAATTAGATTAATTAATTAACATGGCATTTGTTATAATCAAGTTTCATATTTGCAATTAGTGATAAGCCTTATATTATGTCTAAGCATATGCATATTACCTTTTATTGTACTTAGGTAACGCTTTTTGATTTAATGGGAATTGCATAAAAAGTAAATGATCAATGATATAACGACTTCTAAAATATTTACTTCCTCTGGTGACACATTACTTATCCTATATCCCTATTTTGGGTTTAAGTTTCGGTTGTATTTTTACCCTGTCATATCCGTGAATGCCTTTGAATGCTTTTGAAAGGTAAATGCTGAACTTAACTAGCTAAATTTTATTTTTTCAAAAGCTTAAAACAAATGTTTAATACTAAAGGACTTTTTGTTAAATGGATTAACTTAATCCCTCACCGACGCAGCGATTCGTAATTGTGAAATAGATGTGTTTGTTGGATCCCTTCCTGTACAGTTCTTATTAAGGCTTTGTTCATGTTATTGTAATACAATATATTATAATAGAATAAATCATAAGATTAATTCTATAAATTCTACAGTTAAGAATGATTAGTTGTAGCTCCAGAAACACTTAAAATGGCGAACTACTTCACGAACGGTCAACAGATTTTAAACAACAAAATAAAATGTTTTCGATAACATTTACAATTTCAAAATATTTAAACAAGTTTCAAATTATTAGAAGGATATGCTTAAATTACCACAGTGTCTGAAGACGAAGTTTTTCAACCAGTGTGTGATGCCAGTGATGGTACGCAGACTTGGTCAGTAACTATGGGCCTGATGAGGAAGCTCATGGTCACTCAGAGGGCAATGGAGAGGGCTATGCTCGGAGTTTACCTGCGAGATTGAATCAAAAATGAAGAGATCCGTTGGAGAACCAAAGTTACTGACATAGCCCAAATGATTGCAAAACTGATGTGGTAGTGGGCAGGGCACATAGTTCGACGGACAGATGGCCGTTGAGGCAGTGTAGTCCTCGAATGGTAAGCCTTTATGAATAAATAAATAAATAAATGGTGACCACGTACCGGAAGACGCAGTGTTGGTAGGCCCCCCACAAGATCTACCGACGATCTGGTCAAGATCGCCGGAATAAGTTGGATGAGGGCAGCGTAGATTGTCATGGAAATCTTTGTGGGAGGCCTTTGTTAGCAGTGGACGTCTTCCGGCTGGTGATGATGATGATGCTACACTAACAATTTTAAAATATGTATGTACGTTTTAAATAAATAAAAAAAAGGTTAAACTTCAATTCGCGTGCGTCACGAACATCCTAACCAGAGCCTCCGCGTCTCCCCCCGTACCATTTCTTCCTGCTAGAAACTCGGTGCCCCATTAACAATTAAAGAAGACAATTTTCTAATAAGAAGGAATCTCAATCCGTTTGTAATTAAAATAAATAAAAACTACATTTAAAAAAACCGATTAAAAACTGAAAAGTATCAAATAACGAAAAATTTAATTTAACACACCTCTTATGCAAACCTTTGCCTTTAATATTAATAAAATACTATTATTTATATGTGCTAACTATTGCAAAGTGTTAAGTCGGTGCCAAGCCCTAAACTAAATAAAACCTAAGCATATATAAGCAGCTTACTTTACAGTAATTATTAAGGTTGTCTGGCCATGCGTGTCTGTCCGCCTGGGCTCCGTCTAGAACAAGATTCTAGACGAAGCTATCCCGCTCAAAGTCACGCGTGGCGAGTGTAGGTACCTACTATTACATTTGGCTTCTACTTCTTTGGATATTTTTTTTAATTTTAAATGTGTGTAGATAGTAATAATATATAATCAACCTGAATGAAATCTCCTAAAAAGCCGTACACAAAAACAATTATATCATACACGTAGACAAAAATTATCTAAAAAAATGTTCATAAAATGAAACTACTGGGCTATACTATGTAATGTTTTTTAAAGAATTACGTAAATTGGATCATAAATCTCAGAGCAATCGGTGTACATACATAAAAAAATACCGATGGAATTGAGAACCTCCTCCTGTTTGAAGTCGGTTAAAAAACAACCTTAAATACAACTCCTTAATAGATCTAGGTCGACTAACAAAGCAAACAATATGTGTGTGTTGAGTATTTGTTGAAGCCACTATAATAAAAGTCCCTATAGTGGGTGAAGCTCAGGAATGTAATCCATGTTAATGCTTCTACGTTAATATAAGTGAGGAATAGCGACCGCCGACCACCCAGAGAGAGTATTGATCGTAGTTTTTCACTACTCTCTCGTTAAAAGCTTTGTCCTATTAAATCTTGCTTATATTCTGTACCGCTATGTTAATTTACAATTTGATTTATGTGTTACTGCCAGGCTGAAAAAGGCTGCGAATGAGGCTCTAAGGCTAAGTATAGAAAACTTACGAATATTAACCTGACGACCAGTATAGCCGAGTGGTTAGCGATCCTACCTAGTAAGCTAGAGGTCCCGGGTTCGAATACCGGTAGGTGCAAGCATTTATATGATGAATATGGATATTTGCTTCCGAGTCATGGATGTTTAAATGTATTTATGTATGTTTATATGTATTTATGTATGTTTAAGTAAGTATATTGTATTAAATATATCGTTGTCTTGCAACCCATAACACAGGCTATATATGCTTAATTTGGGGCAAGATAATTTGTGTAAAAAGTGTGTGTCAATATTATTAGCCAGGACATTAACGGGGCACTGCAGATTAAATAAACACCTCTCAATCTTAGGTCTCAGAGATTGCAGAGCGTGTAGATTCTGTAATAGTGCAGATGAAACCCCGCTACACATTCTCTCTGAATGTGGTCCTTTAATGCGTAAATGTAGCATCTCTTTTGGAAGTCCAATTCTTCAACCATTTGAGACACGTCAGCTCACTGCAAAAGACAAAATAAGATTCATGAAAAGAATCATTGTTAGCAGTGAGCTATAGTTAACAGTGGCTATCACAATAGATCACATTGGTCGCAGTGAAACAGGGCTGAACTGAACTGGATCAAAGCCACTTTACAAACCATAACCATACTGCTAGGCTGATGTACAGAACAGGTTAAAGATATTAACATAAACAAAAACTACAAGCGGTGAACGTATGATACGATTTAAGTATGATTGTTTTATCATAGTGACGGAGCGGCTGTTCCGCCTTTCCAGCCTTTTTTACCTATTCCGTGTACGTACCTATAACCATTTACAAATGGGTAGGAACACATACTTAATATCGACATTGCTTACATTTAGGTAAAACCCTATCGTACCCTATATATATTGATATATTTAATAATTACAAATATCACTTGTATTTGAAGGTTTTTGGACTAACCAGTAAAAAGAAATACCTTCACAGGCTACATTACAGAGGAGACTTCTTTTTTGACACATTACTATAGTGCAAGGCGGCAAAATTCATCGATTTCGCGGAGTTTCATACGTTATTACAATAAGAGCGCGACTGTCAGCCGGTGAAGCTAATTTCGTTGAAATATGATCCGTCGCTCACATTCGCGGCGCTCCTGCCCCGCTCACAAGGCCATTCTAATTTCTATAGACTGTTCTGTGGTCAGATGCGTTCACTGGCTGTAAGAAAGTTGCCCGTAATATTGACGATATTAATATTTGAAGTATCTGGTTGCTAGATAGCTTCATGTTTGGTGTATTTTTGTACCTACGTTGTGACCGGTCGGTTGTCGAAAATATTGTATTATTGCCCGGTTATTTTAAGCCTTGTTTCAGCCAAGGTTGTAACACATGTTTGATATTTATTGAAAGTATTGCCCGCGAAAAATACTATGCGGTTGTTTTTTTTTTTCATACATTCAATAATCCTGAGCGGCACTGCATTGTAATAGGCAGGGCGATCAATTACCATCAGCTGAACGTCTGGCTCGTCTCGTCCCTTATTTTTATTTAAAAAAAAATCATTTTGTCGTGTTCTAAAAAAACACCTTACAGAAGTAACTCTATAGTAAGCTTTTCCGAACACTATCTATTAAGGCCGCTATCTCCAGAAATCGACAAATAAGTGCATAATTGTGACCATTTCTTGGCGGTTTATATAAAGCTTATATTAGAAAATTTATTAAAGTAGGCGTTATTTTGCGGAAATCCATATTTATCCAAATGTTTTGTGTTTTCTTTAGTGTTAATTCCGCCAATATTTGTCTTTAAACAATTCGACACGTGTTTCGCATCTACACGAGGCACCCTCAGGACATCTTGACTCGCCAAAATCTGGCACGAGACAGATTTAGAGGAAAAACACGTTTCGAATTGTAGACAAATATTGGCGGAATTAACACTAAGAGAAACTCAAAACATTTGAATAAAGATTATATTTTTACAAAACATAATTATATATCTACACTATATGATTCGAAAATTCGTTTTTTCTTTACACTTCTATTTTTTATAGAGAGTTAGAAAAATATCACAAAACTACCCTCAACTATTACAGTTGGAAGTAACTCCACCAACTGTAATAGTTAATTGTTCACCAATACTGTTTAACATGACATAGTTTTGTAAAGAAAATTGCATTATGTTTGTATTAAATTTAAAATGCTTCTAAATCTGAATTAAAACTATGTCGATCTTGGGCGAGGGATACCTCCCTCGAGAGAATCGAATTGAGGCAAGGATTCGAGCGGAGCTAGGTCACCACCTAGCTCCGCTCGATTCCTCAAGGCCATTGGCTCGTTCCCCAGCCTTAAAGATGCGGTAGAAGTTGAAAGACATATACAACTATTATTATTATTAGCAATGTAATTCATTAAAAGTTTAGTTCTTCAATTAGTGACCAACTAATTAATGTCAGTACTGTTCGTACTTTGTTCTGTTCAGTTCGCAATGTTTGTGACAGTTTGTGAGTAACTTTATTCGCTGTAACTCGGCGTGAAAAGGAAAAGTTCAGAGTGCAAAACAAGTTAATTCTAAGTGGGTGTTGCATGAATAACCAACAAACTCATTCATTGCATCAAAAGTTTTAATAGGAATATTCCGTAGTTCTTTGGCATTTGCCATGAAAAATTGGTGTATGGAGATAAAACACTGCTATTCAAGATTTTTTTCATATTTTTTTATATTACTAATTAATATTTCGAATACTAGAATAACTACAGGGCTATTGCAAGTACCTCACTGCTCTTAGTATATATTAATATCTAGTACCTGGACGACCGAGCCTTGCTTGGATTTTTAAACACTTGAACAAAAAACTAATAGGACATCTGGATTTGAACCGGGGTCTTGTGCTTTCCGGATCACCCAATGTCCCATCTGAGCTATTATAGTTTTGTATATAGTGGCGAAATTTACCTTAGTATTCTAATGTTCTTGTAGTTTTAATCAGTTTCTCATTATAACACGGATAAAACGACATTTTTTTAATTGTAACCTTGTCGATTTCTCTCCCCCGAAACTACCTGTATACTAAATTTCATTAAAATCGTTGGAGCCGTTTTCGAGATTCAGATTTTATATATATTTATACAAGAATTGCTTTAAGATTGAGCTAATCAATATTAACACACCCCGTGATGGAAGCTGTAGAACACAATCTATAGATTCCAGAATGTTCCGAAGAGATATAATATTTTGATCTAATTCCAGCAGAACCTAACACAGCAAATGCACTATGCTCACCACTTGCGAGCGTGGCATACATCCACCATGTCTTATAGCTCAAGAGGGTTGCTCCTCCCGTGGTGTTTCCATGTCTCTATGACATGGGCATCTTAAAAATAACTTGTAAAGTGAACTCACCCTAAAGACCGCTTAAATACTTGTAATGCCATGGATCGAGCTGATACGGGGGTGCGCCAGACCAGAGATGACAGCAATACTCCATGTGTGGCCGGACCTGCGCTTTGTTTAGCGCTAGTATGTGGGTCGGCTTGAAGTATTGCCGTGCTCTATTGTTGACGCTCAGCTTCTTCGAAGCCAATTTGGCTTTGCCCTCCAGATGGCCACGGAATTTGCAATCGCTCGAGTTTTCGAGACCCAGTATTCCGATACTAGGCGAAGCTTTAAGGGAAGTGTTATCGAAGAGCGGTGATACGACAAATGGTTTTTTTAGTGGTAAACGCGCAAACTTGAGTCTTCTGGGGGTTAAATTGGACAAAGTTCAATTTACCCCATTCCGCGACCTTCTTGAGAGAGGACTCGATAGAAGACACAAGTTTCTCCCGGCACTGGTCGACGTTTTCCCGTATAGTAAAGATTATATTTCTCAAAGCATTAGAAATTAATTGCTCTTACTCGGAATCATAATGGAATAAAATCATTTATCCTTTCAGAAACTCTGGTTAAAGGAATGCGAAATGCTCTCAATTGTTCGAGCTTTGATGGAACTCGTGTCGGACCGTCAAAGAGATGCCTTGCATTGTTCCCCCGTTAAATGACATGGAGAGTATTCTGAATAATACTTTATGTACCTTTGATATTTTCTCCGTTTTGCACGTGCTGCTTTAACATCGTTATGTTGAGACTTTCAACTTTGCAAATTAAAACTTTGCACATTGCAACGACTGTGTTATTGTTACAAAGTAAACTTTGTAATCTTTTGTTAAACTTTACGACGGCTTAGCTTTTATTGAGAGCAATAAAGTTGGCGTAACTTTATGGTTTATTGAATTAGTGTGTTTCGAGTGAAAGATTATCAGATTTATTCGGATGTAATGTTTTCTGTGTGCGTTAATAATAAGATTTAGTAAAGCTTTAATGCTTCTTATATTGTTTGTTCGTAATTTTTGCAGAGGGGTTGTAATGTGAGGTAATAATCTTATATCTTTAAACGAGAAATTCTTGTATATATATAATCTGAATCTCGGAAACGGCTCCAACGATTTTCATAAAATTTTGTATACTGCGGATTTCGGGGGCGATAAATCGATCTAGCAGGTTTCAAGCAGGGATCATATAGGTTTCAATTAAAAAAATATAGTTATTATCCTTGTTTTAATGAGAAACAGCTACAATAACATTTGAATACAAAGGTAAATTTCACCGCTATATACAAGACTGTAATAGCTCAGATGGGATTGGGTGATCCGGAAAGCAGAAGACCCCGGTTCAAATCCAGATGTCCTATTAGTTTTTTTTTGTTCGAGTTTTGTACATTCTTAAAAATCCGAGCAAGGCTCGGTCGTCCGGATATTATCTTATTAACTTACCATGTTCATGTGTTTGTTCGGGTCAAATCTTGGATTTAGAATTTTTTAACTTCAACCAATTGAACTAAAATAGATGCGGGCTCAATTTCGATTGCAATGCATTATTTTATATGAGAACGACCTGATACAATTTCAGGATTTTAAATATCTGCAATGTTTTCAGTATATATATATGAGTTTTTACGTTTTCAAGAATACTTCAAATAGCTCTCAACGTTAACTTTGTAAATTTGATATTTGCAATTTATTTCCTAAATTATTACAATTTGTTTTTTTTTTATCACGTAGGTAGATACACCTACATATACTACGCACTGTGCATATTTCGGGAGAAACCTTCCAGAATATTTCGATATATCTTATTCTCCTTTTACTTACAATACATAGTTATCAAGTACCTAAACCGTAAAATGCCAGCTTTCTAACTTAGAAGGAATTACTCAATGTCAGTATTGTTGTATATATCAACAGAATTGTCCAGAGGCGGCTCTAATATCAGCACGCGTGCTGGCTGCGGAAGGTGCACCAGCCACCAGGTCTGCATCAGGGGTGGAGAGGAGACCCTCGGCTCCTCGACCACCGTTGAACAAACGAGGCTCCGGGTCACTTCTATCACAGCCAGCACCACAAGCAAAGTAAGTACATCTAAAATATTTTATAAAATACTCAGTTGGTACTTTAACTTTAGCTGGCGGCAAGCAGTTAGTACATAGTAAAAAAAAATGCATTTTTTACTTAAATAACAATTTGACAGTTGACATAAGATGCAACAAACAGTCACTTCTATAGAATTGTCATCGTCTGTGATAGATCGTTTGCATCTAAATAAAATATTTTAAAAATGCCGTCGTGCGTTGTGAAAAAGTGTAAAAACGATACTATATTAGTATTTGTGGCCATATATGATTATCTAAGGGAGAAAAAAATGTGTAACTAGTATCCTCCGTAACCGCACACACACTAGCATAACGGTGCTTCACTTGCTAATATCACGGCGCGGAGTCCGTCTTTTTTTACTCGTCCGTGAGTTTTAAGTATTTTATCGTTAATTTAATTTACTAGCTAAAATAACTTTTGTTTTATTAAAAATTATATCTAGGGTGACGTCACCAAATAGCCCAACGGAAGACCAGCGTTGGTTTTCAAACCAGCAAACATGCTGAGTTGGGACAATTTTTGTAAGGTAAAGCAGTATTATTGATTCGGATTTTGTTTCTTTATTGTTTGTCACCTTTATAAGTTTATTTTAAGTTATTTGTATATTTATGCGTTTCAAATAAACATTTTTATATTATTTTTCAAAATAATAGAATTGGAGGTAGATAGTAGAGAAATAGACGTACACAGAGCTGACGGCTCCAAGGATGTACTGAATGAAGTGCTTTTGATATTGTAGAGAACTTCACATACCTTCAGCCTTAAACAAGTACTCGGAACTTGAAAATACATCAATTAACAGACGACAGATAGTCATGAAAACGGGGATGTATCAGCTAGAAAAGATGTGAAAAGATTGCGACAGTCTCAAAAAGATTAAACTGTACGTGATTCAAACATTAGTCCTTCCGATTTTTCTTTATGGCGCAGACCGGTAGAGCCTGAAGGAGACATGTTACGCATTCAGTGTATGGATCTCAGAGCCAAAGAGTCGATTCTGAAGGAGTTGAATATTAAACGATGACTTACCATACGCAGACGTGGGTCGCTAAGGTGGCAATGGAGAGGGCTATGCTTGGAGATTCCCTGCGAGATTGAATCAGAAATGAGGAGATCCGTAGAGAACCAAAGTCACTGACATAGCCTAAATGATTGCGAAACTGAAATGACAGTGGACAGGGTACAAGTCCGACGGACAGTTCGGTGGGGCAGAATAGTCCTCGAATGGCGACCACGTACCGGAAGACGCAGTGTTGGTAGGCCCCACACAAGATGGTACGACGATCTGGTCAAGATCGCCGGAATACTTTGGACGAGGGTAGCACAGGACCGATCATCGTGGAGATCTTTGGGGGAGGCTTTTGTCCAGCAGTAGACGTCTTTTGGCTGATGATCATGATAATGATGTTGAATATTAAACGGATGTCCATCGTATGTCTGCAAGAGATTATTATAGTACACCATAAGTATACCATACAATAGAAACCAGCGGGCAATATATTGAAGCTTATTATTGATATATATATATGATTATCACTGGAAAATGTAAGCGACAAGATCCAGAGTTCGCAGCCCGAAAATAATGATTTAGTAACTACTATGGAGACAGAACTTTAAAAAAACGCCTACCTTCTCTATTAAATAGCTTGCCTGAGGACATCCGACTAGAAACCAGTAAAAGAAAATTTAAAACTAAACTTAAGAAATATTTATTGTCAACACTGCCTTAAAATTAAAATTAGTTTTTTTATTATATTTTTATCAATATTTGTTAATAACACTTGTATAAAATCAATGTTCTAAAAAGCATTAATGTATTACAAGAGACTTGATCCTGCAGACAAACTGTCCAAACAGTTTTGCGGGACTATGTTAGCTTTTAAGATTCTTTCTGTAAATGATTAATAGTATAAATAAATAAATAATAATAATCAGATTGTCTTTCCTTCAGTAGCTTTCTCTTGCCATCATTAGTTATTCGACCCGAACAAAAATTCGAATCACGGTTTTTTTTTAATTTCAGGAAAAAATATATCCGTTTCTTTCTCTTTGAAAATGCATGTGCGACATATCACTATAATCAGTTGGTGACTAAGCCATGAAAGCATAACAAACAAACAAAAATAACATTTATTATTTTGTACTTTAAGATTCTCTTTTCTCTATTATTCGTAACCGTTTCCTCATTTTATCATAAGTAGAAATCCTGCAAAATGTTTTAGTTTTCCAGACTTGTTTGTTGTAAATCAGTCAGGACAAACAAGTTACTAAATAAATATTTTACTGAAGCTACCAGCACAGTATTATCCGTTCGTCTAGTTCAGTATGAATAATTCGATAAGATTTTATTACTACGGCAATGTATTAATCAAATTTAAAATGGAAGCTCTCGCTGTAACAAATATGGCGGCGAATTTCCGACGAGGATAATCCATTTTGATGCAGACTTAATTTTACTTTTAAATGACTCATGGATTTTCCTTTAATATTATTTGAATCACTTATCTCACGTTTGTTGCTTTTCTACTTCTTTATTGTTTGAGTTTCATCGGTGAATTTGAAAGTATTTTAACTGAACTACGACTTACCTTTTAGACTCTGTAACTAATCTGTCAAAGATTTTGTTTTGAATACATTAGTAAAAGGTGGCGCTTCAGTTACATATTTATCAACCAGAACCAAAATTTTATCAACTATTCTACTCGATATTTAGCCAAAAGTATAAAGAAATGTGTAAAATATAATCTGTGGTAAGGATACCTAAATTATTGGCGAGTGTGGAGGGGGAAGCTACATTTGGATTTCAAAGAGTGGCAAGAAAGTCATTGCAATTATTTACAGCTTAAGCACTTTACATTTATATGTATACAAAACTGCTCAAACATTTTCACTCACTTTAATTAATAAGAATAAAAACAAAATAAATCTTAGAAAACTTAGAGTTATTGAGTACAATAAAGAAACGTATGCAACAATCTGATTGATTGAATTAAATCTTATCTAACTGAATCAAAAATATTTGAATAATATTAACCCCCTTATTCATAATGGTCCGCTAACTTTAAACAGCCGCTAAGGAGTGTTTTTTCTCATTCTGACTTAGGTCAATAGAAGAAGACAGAGTGAGAATTAGCAATGCTTTGAGTTAGCAGACTATTATGAATAAGGGGGTAAATATATAGCTTTAAACTATTTTATCACCAAAAACAAAGATCACGATGATACAGGATTGAACAAAAGCATCGCTCGCTCACGAGTGTGAGATTCTTTTGCCATATTTTATGAAATTAAAATTGCTTTAATATAATAAACTAGCTGCAGCAGCTTTCATAACACCAAAAATTATTTTGTAAAATATGCTCCCTGTCAATGACGTTCTATATTATGTATAGAACGTCATTGCTCCCTGTTGTTAACTAAGTATAATGAAATTGTTTCACAGCAGAACTGTCAAACTGTGCGTCAATAAATTCTCTCATAGAAAATATGTCCATACGAAACAAATATTGGAATTAAAAATAATTATGGGTCTTAAATCGAAATAAAAACTATCCTATCTCTCAAGTTGGACGAAACTTCACTCGATGAAGTAATCCCCATAAAAATCCGTTCCTTAGTTTAGGAGTCCATCGCGGACAAACAACGTGTCACGTAATTTATATATATTAAGATATATTGTTAGCATATATCCCTCAAAACCCAAATCACAGACCTGTTTATACCAATATTATAAATATGAAAGTTTGTTCGTAACTCAGTCGCACCATAGCGGCTGAATGGATCTCAATGAAATTTCACACACCCATAGCTTATTAGCCGAAATATCACATTTTTAATTGATGTGCGAAAATGATTTTCTTTAAAAAATAAACTATGCTCAACTAAAATAAACACTCGGCTGAGTCTACAGTAATCGGTTTGTGGCTGGAGGTGAGAGCTGACTGATATAAATCATAACTTAGGAAAAAAGAGTTATGCCCGGTGTGGATTCGTCCGATGCATCGACAGCGGAATGTGGAAATTATAGTGTAGTCTAATTATAGGTTAGGCAATGAAATTAAGGCGAAGTCTTGTTGGGATTTATTTATGGGAGTTTGGAAATTATAGAAATTTTTGATGTGAAACATCAGCTATTGGCGCACGTAAGACGGTAAAACTCTCCGATGCCGAAAGGCCCGATCATTTCAATCTATGATCAGCAAGTTAAGCATTCTTATTCCAATGATCTAAATTGCAATAATATCAAATGATAGCCGTTTAAACTTACCATTGCAGAATATGGAAATCGTTACCAAGGCTTTTTATTTTTGGAGTTTACTCCTTATGAATCGATTTTCATATAAGGCGCATTTCGTATGATAAAAATATGGAGAGTAAAACCTATTCATCAAATGGGATACTAACGTTTTTCTCATTTAAATAAAAACAGACTTTGTGCACTTATAAATAAGGCAACAATTAGCATTGTATTTTCCTAGCTTTACTTTACTTTTACTTACTTTACTTTTACTTTATTTATCTAGCGTTACTTTTGAAAATTATTTTGTTTTGCAATAAGAAGTGTTGTGGCTATTGTACGTTAGTTTCCAAAACTTTATTAAATGGCGTTGAACCACAGACACCCCATCTAAGTTCAAATTAAAAACAAATAATACTAAATTAAACGTCATCTAGTGTCACTTTCATAAACTATTTCGTATTTTCAAATCGAACACTGATTCTATCGAGTAATACGACAACGGTTTTCGATAGATGGTGCTGATTTTAATAATTAGGTACCTGACCATAAGAAAAATCACTATTAACTGTGAAGTTATATTTTTTTTATTAATACGCTTTTATTAGCTTCTGCTGTATGTCTGTTTGTAACCAACTCCATTGGACTTGATTTTGTTTAGTACCTGCTCGAAGACAATCGTTCTTGAGGAGTAAACTCCAGTCGTGCGTCGGAGCTGACACACACACTTTTTTTGTGTCAGTTTTATTAACTCATTATTTCTATTTATTCTATTTTAAATAAATGGCAGATTAAACAATAACAGATTGAACTTTATGTTAAGCCGTAGCCATGCCAGCTCCCACCCCCTTCAAATCGGAATAGTATAACAGTAAAACTCTATTGTTTCTCTATACGATACTTGTAATAGCTCTTAGATTTAAAATACTTCCGGCTAATTTCTTAAGACATAATATTAAACTCGGTATTGCAGAATAATATTATCACTATAATAAACACCCAAAATGATTATATTGTATATTATGTTACAATGGAAGGACTTAAGTTAATGTAATAAGGTAGTCTTTTATCTGCCATAAAATTTGAAAATGTTCTGTCCTCTCAGTATCTTTATTGCTACTTTACGATCGGCTGTAAACGAACAATAGGACTTAAATTTCATTGATTTTTTTATTAGGTAGGCTTGTAAATGTCATAGTTCATACTTGAATCTATACTAATATTATGAAGCTGCAGTGTTTGTTTGTTTGTTTGAACGCGCTAATCTCTGGTACTACTGGTCCGATTTGAATGATTCTTTCAGTGTTGGGTAGTCCATTTACCGAGGAAGGCTATATAGGCTATGTTTTTTTTTCAAAATTAGGGATCCGTTATAAAATTGCTATTTTGTAACACAAGGTGTAAAATCGAAAACCTATTTTTGCGTGCGCTGCAAAAACTATTGACAATAGAACAAAATGATGTACAGGCTATAATATAGGCAATATTTTATAACTTATAAAACTATCGCGTGAATTATACTTTATATGGCAAAACAATGTTTGCCGGGTCAGCTAGTGATGAAATACGAATACACACAGATACAATTATAAAACAAAATTTTATGTACGACTCAAACCCATGAGAGCTCTCGCGTTCCGTGCGAGCTCTTCGAACTGAGCTAACCGTTCGAGTGACGTATCGTCATAATATCTTGTATGCTTTATTCAACTCTCAGGTTGTGGCCGTGGTTCATGTCGTGGGTTGGAGACCCGCATCGTTTATATAATTTTGTTTTCAAATTTTATTTGTGTATAGAAGTGAGGGTTATCACTTTAAAAACAACAAATTATACGAATATACTTACAAAAAAAATTGTACTGGGTAACCGAAGTGGAATGATAGTTGTGGGCGCATGAAAAGTACAGATTGTAGTAGGTTTTACTCATAAACTTAGTATACTAGCGTAATAGACAAACACTCTTCTCATTACGGCGAGACTACATTTATAATGTTCATGTTTGCTAGTTCTACAGATGTGTGAGTTAGTGAAGTGTGTAGTATTTTACTTTTAGACAATGCCTATGATAAATATTGATAAACGGCGTCATATTCACGTATATAATATTTTATTATCTAACACGTATTTTCTTAAATGATTACAATCTTAAGAAAATAATAATATAATTATAATAATATTGACACACTTTTACACAAATTATCTACCGAATGTCAATTCCTCAGTCATCTGGAGGGCAAAGCCATATTGATTTCGAAGAAGCTGAGCGTCATTAATAGAGCACGGCAGTACTTCATTCTAGCGCTCTACAAAGCGCAGGTCCGGCCACATATTGAGTATTGCTGTCATCTCTGGTCTGGTGTACCCAGTATCAACTCGATCCATTTGACCGCATGCAACGCAGAGCAGCTCGAATTGTCGAAGACCTAGTGCTATGTGAACGGCTGGATCACTTGGCGTTGCGTAGAGACGTCGCTTCATTATATGTCTTTTACCGCATTTATCACGGGGAGTGTTCCGAAGAGCTATTTCACCTGATTCCTGCCACCGAATTCCACCTTCGCACGACACGCCACAAGTTAGGATATCATCCTCAACATCTGGATGTGTGGCGGTCCTCCACAGTGCGGTTTTCAAGGAGCTTTCTTCCACGTACTACAAAGCTGTGGAATGAACTTCCTTGTGCGGTGTTTCCGGGACGACACGACATGGGTACCTTTAAAAAAAGCGCGTACACCTACCTTAAAGGCCGGCAACCCTCCTGTGATTCCTCTGTATTGCAAGAGATTGTGGGCGGTGGTGATCACTTGACAACAGGTGACCCGTACGCTCGTTTGTCCTCCTATTCCATAAAGAAATATGTTCTAGGAATATGTATAAACATCACGAAAGTAGTATTGAAGGATCGCTATTAACCTGTGAAATGTTTCTTTAGTTGGATTGTTATAATATATGATGGATGCTATATGTACAGAACACGACACCATTAATTTTTTTAATAAATATCCGTTAAAATTAATTCGCGATCCTATTTTACAGGAGACTAATGGAAACTAAATTGTTTCAAAACGGTTTCATTTTCTTCATATATTCCGTGTCTTTCTCACACCTAGATTTTTATGTTAGGATAGTTATCTCACTTTCACACAGGGTTCGTCTGTTACGGTAGTATACTAAGTTTATGGTTTTACCAGTAGGCAGCTGCGGTCCCCTAGTCCAGGTAGATACCACAGGGGTGCCTTTTTCTGTTGTGAAGCAGTTATGTCTCAAAATGACGAGCGCAATTCCGATGTAGGTCAGAATTTTGGTTTTTAATTTTATCCTGAGCGGCACGTTCTCACAATAATACAATTTGTAATTTTATTGACTTGTTTGAATATAAATTGTCCCCCAGGTACCTGTGGATACGCCTGGCGTTATTTGAGCGCCAGTTAGCCAAAATAATAGAGCATTTGGTGAACAATGCTACAAAGTACTACGAGAGAGATGCACTGGTGGCTGACCCGGACTACGGCAGCATCCTGAGCTCTCTGCTAGTTGGTCCATGTGCTCTGGAATATTCCAAGGCGAAAGCACCTACTTGCTTCTGGACAGATCCTCCTGCTGACGAGCTGGTAAGACTTGGAATACATATTTTGTAAGAAATGCTGCGTGTAAAATATTATGAATCAGAATTTCCCCCCGACCGACGGTTATCATGAAACGAATAAAGTCTTACACCTTACATCGTTTTGGGGTATATGGTTCACAGAGTTGCAAAACAGATTAATTTGTCATATAAACGTCTTCAGCTTTAAAACAGTTGCGCAGAGAGGGTATTGAGACAAGGTATTGAACGTTTGAACCTCAGTAAACCTAACATTTCTTCATTCACATTCGTACCTCTAATTACTATAATTTTTTATCTTCTACAATTAATATTAATATTCAATACAAAATTATATTGATTATAAATTATAAACGTTGCATCTTCTGCTTCGTAAAAAGTGCGCCATTTGCCGCGAGTAGAACTTGGATAAATATATAAATAAAATAAAAAGCCTTTTATTTCTTGCTTCACATTATAAACGAGCTATTAAAAAACAATAAAGTAGTGTATATGCACTAATAATTAATTAACTTTATTTAGAATTTTAGTAAAGATTTAAGTAATAAGAAAAATATTGTTGCAACGGAAGGTGAAGGCCTCCTCCAGAGTTGACCAGTGTTGTCTATCTCTTGCAGTTCGTATCCAGTTGGTATCCGGTGTTTTTACAATGTCGTATGTCCAGCGTGCGATTGGTATACCTCTTTTTCTATAACCAAAAGGTCCTAGCCATGATGTAAGTTAGCGATTGTAAGTTAGTCTGGCTAGATGTCCAAACCCATCTCCATTTTAGTTTCTGTGAGTAACTGAGTGCGTCGATGGCTTTGGTTTTCTGTCTTTTTTTGTATCTTCTTGATTTTTCAGAATACTACTCTTCATACTTCTTTGACTGGTTATGGTCTTATTTTTTTGTTTCCTCGTAAACCTCCAAGTTTGGCAGGCGTAGGTTAGTAAGGGGAGTAGGCAGTTGTTCATTACTCTACTTTTCAGCTTTATGGACATGTCGCTTTTTAGGATTTCTTTGAGATTTCAAAACTTCTTCCACGTGATGTTGACCCTCCTGTCTACTTCTTGTTCATTGTTTCGTTGATTAAACGAGATTTATTTTCTTAGGTATATGTTGGTATCAGCATAAGTTAGCGGTTGATTTTTGGGATAAATAGGTATTTTAGTGTGGTTTGTCATGACATTTGTTTTTTCTAAATTGATTTCCAAGCCTACTTTTCCGCTTTCTACGTGTAGAGAGTTTATCATTCATTGTAGTTGAGTTGTGCTTTCTGATATCAGGACTATATCGTCCGCAAATCTGAGATGGCTCAGTTAACACCGTTTATGTTAATGCCTACTTTCTCCCAGTTTAGTTTGCGGATGATGAATTCTAGCACCGCTATGAAAATTGTTGGAGAGCTTGGGTCACCTTGTCTGACACCTCTATTTGTTTGTATTGGTGGCCCAGTGGTCTCTAACTTCACTCTACTGGTGCTATTGTCGTAAATATTTTTTAGGACTTGTATGTATTTCAATTCCACTTCTTGTGATATTAGAGCTTCCCAGATTGCGGGGTGGAGTAGAGTGTCGAAGGCGTTTTGATAGTCAATAAAAACTATATAGAGTGGTTTGTCAAACTCTTGATATTTTTCTAAAATCATCTCTAGCGTGTGTATATGATCGACTGTGGAAAAACCTCGTCGGAAGCCCGCCTGTTCTATCGGTTGGAATTTTTCTGTGGTTTCTTTTCTCAATTATTGAGGAGAAAAGTTTGTATAGTGATGGTAGCAGGCTTATCGGCCTATAATTGTTAATGTTGTCTGGATCTCCTTTTTTGTAGAGCAAAATTATTTCTGATTCTAGCCATTGCCGTGGAATGTTTTTATATGACAGTATCATATTGAACAGTCTAATAAGATACGTGAATCCTGCTTTTATAGCTTCGTTTGTGATCATATCAGGCCCGGGGCTTTTATCTGGTTTCAGTGTTTTAATTCCCTTGGCTACTTCTTCTTCGGTGATGGTAGCTTTCGCCGTTTCTTTACTACTCGGTAATTGATATAATGATTGATTTGGTGAGCTATAGAGGTTTTTGTAGAATTTTGTTTCTATTTTTAGTATTTCCGTTCTGTTTTGTGAATTTTTAGTTTGGTTTCTCAGCTTTCCAATCCATGATTTATGAGTTGCCAATTCCTTGTATGCTTTCTTTACGCTACCTGTGGTCTGAAGACGTTTTTCAATGGTTTGTGTTCAGTGTACCTTGTAGTCTTGGTTATTTCGTTTACTTATAAGCTTATAAAGAACTTTTAATTCATTTTTCATAGCCATTGATTTCGGATTATCTTATACATTTCTTGTCTACTGCCGATTAATGCCTTTGTGCGTGCTGAACTTGGATAGTCTTCATTATTTTGACGACCTTAACAACATAAGACTGGTGCTTCGCCCTTTTCTTTCTCTGTTCGTGTTCTTTTTAATGGCGATGAAGTTAAAATTGCTTTATTTCAAGTTTGATCAGATCCTGCTAAAATTGAATTGAAAAATTAACCTTCATTAACAATAAAACCACAAATAAGTTTTTAACTGCAAGCGTAATTCTTCTTGACACTTTTGAATAACTTTAAATGTTAAGTTAATTACTGTTGTTAACAGAACAAAAACATCCCAAATGAACTTAAATAACTTTACGATAATCACCATAAACAGATTTTCCTACGCTAGAAATGTGAAATGTGGTGTCGTCACTTGATAGCTTCTTTAGTACAATAATGTAGTATATTATTATATAGTGTTCTGTGTTAAAACTGCAATTTTGGCGCTGTGTTTGGTTTCTTATTTAAGGCAGAAACACTATTTGCCCGCCACCCGTCTGTACCCCCCGTTCTCCTACTAACGTGTTCCGAGCGAATAGCACTGACATTCTAATTACCCAAAGACTCTCCCAACGCCTTAAGAGAAGACGAGCCAGGGGGCTAAGCCCTAAGACTCTCCCAACGTCTTGGAAACAGAAGTGCCAGGATATAGGGCTCAGCCCTAAGACTCTCCCAACGTCTTGGAAACAGAAGTGCCAGGATATAGGGCTCAGCCCTAAGATTCTCCCAACGTCTTGGAAACAGAACTACCAGGGTATAGGACTCAGCCCTGACACCCTCCTTGCACCCTCACACAGGGGGCGAGAAGATAACTCGACGATGACTTATCGCAACGACTTAAATTATATTGAAACTGTTATAGTGTATATATGTTGAGTCAGGTGTCTATGAACATAACGTTGGTCATTCCATTATTCGCATCCAAATCGTTGAAGGCTGATATAAAATGGTCGTTACACGAGCAAATACGAGATTGTTTTACCTTGTGTAAGCAGTTTAAAATCGATTTGACACGGTTATATCGTTAAAAGCGCGGGCGGCAAGAGATGTTATCAGGAACTGAACACGAAACTTTATGTCAGTAAATGCGCAACTTAATTTAGTAGACGTCAATTGATTATTATTGGTTAATTTTTACTACACAAAAAATCGCACACAATCGTACAGGATATAACACTGCATATTTTTAAATAAGAATCACAGGAGCTTTTCCAGTCGTTTAGGCGGTTTACTTGCTGCGCGGAATACTTTTTTTCAGTTATTTTTTAAATATGTATATAATGTGTTTATCATTCATATCTGTGGTCGGTGGGGATGAGTACTGTAATAATAGCACATTGTTTACCAACGAGAGAAGGAGAATATCAGCGACCCCTACTGGGAAGTAGTTTGTGGGCACGAGGTGAAGCTGAGGCCCTAAAAAAACCTCATTTGTCATTTCACCGCTCTTCGACAACACTTCCCTTAAAGCCTCGCCTAGTATCGGAATACTGGGTCTCGAAATCTCGACCGAATGCCAATTCCTCGGTCATCTGGAGGGCAAAGCCATATCGACTTCGAAGAAGCTGAGCGTCATTAATAGAGCACGGCAATACTTCAAGCCGGCCCCCATTCTAGCGCTCTACAAAGCGCAGGTCCGGCCACATATGGAGTATTGCTGTCATCTCTGGTCTGGTGTCCCCAGTATCAACTCGATCCATTTGACCGCATGCAACGCAGAGCAGCTCGAATTGTCGAAGACCTAGCGCTATGTGAACGGCTGTATCACGTGGCGTTGCGTAGAGACGTCGTTACATTGTATGTCTTTTACCGCAATTATTATGGGGAGTGTTCCGAAGAGTTCAGGTGAAATAACCTGATTCCTGCCACCGAATTCCACCTTCACACGACATGCCACAAATAAGGATATCATCCAAGCCATCTGGATGTGCGGCGGTCCTCCACAGTGCGGTTTTCAAGGACCTTTTTTCCTATTACGACATAGCTGTGGAATGAACATCCTTGTGCAGTGTTTCCGGGACGATAGGAAATGGGTTCATGAAAAGCGCTTACACCTTCCTTAAAGGCCGGAAGCGCTCCTATGATTCCTCTGTTGTTGCAAGAGAATCTGTGTGGCGGTGATCACTTAACACCAGGTATGCTCGTTTGTCCTCCTTTTCCATAAAAATATTAGTGGCTTGAGTACGGAAATCACAATATCTCTTCTATGATGGAAAAGATAAAACAACTGGGAGTACCCTTAAGCGTTCTTAGTATAGCAGCTAATGTCACCAAAACTCTCACACATTTCGAAACTAAAATGTATTTGAAATTCACAGAATACAATGATATAATTGGCTAAAATTTGTTAAAGCTATTTAGACGAAAAGTTTTATTATAATTGCTCACAATTATGTCTTATTACAACTCTTGAATGTATTCCATTATTTTAAAGTCAGAAACTCCAGTAAAGATATTTTTTATTTTACAATTCAAGCAATAATTTCGGCCAAGAACACTGTAAACATATTATAGACTAGCTGACCCGGCAGACTTCGTACTGCCTCAACCGATAAATAAAAGACCAAAATTTTTGCATAAAATAAATTTAAAACAAACAAAAGGAATCCTTTTTTTACTAAAAAAAATACTCGGTATGAATGAAATAAATATTATTATCGATTTTTCCTGAAATACTGGGTAATCATAAGGCTTCAATTTGATATTGTCAGACACACAGTTATGAACTAATTAGTTATTCATTATAAACTATTATTTTAATTTGATTTCGAACGACGGTGGAGACATCAAAGAAAAATCAAAATCCTTGTTTTTATTTAATTCCGAGCATTTACCTACATATTTATTCACCTTTTAAACCTTTTCTGGACTTCCACAAATAAGTCAAGACCAAAATTAGCCAAATCGGTCCAGCCGTTCTCGAGTTGTAGCGAGACTAACGAACAGCAATTCATTTTTATATATATAGATATAACGTATGCAATTGTCATCGCTTTTAATTTGCCTATGGAATACTGCAGGGTGCGGTTACCGAATTTTTCTACAATTCGCACACTTACATTCTTTGAAGAAGATGTCGTATTCGCATGCTTATCTAATATATAAAATTCTCTTGTCGCGGTGTTTGTAGTTAAACTCCTTCGAAACGGCTTGACCGATTCTCATGAAATTTTGAGTTGAGTTGAGAAATTGGGTAGGTCTGAGAATCGGACAACATCTATTTTTCATCCCCCTAAATGTTAAGGGTGGTCCAAATGATTTTTTTTTTAATTTTTTTGACATTTTTTTTTTAATTTGTTTGATTATGAGTCAGCATTACAAAATACATACAACTTCATATTTTCACCCATCTACGATCAAAAGTTAATATCGGAAATAGAACGTTTGCTGGGTCAGCTAATAACTATTATAAATTTCTATCCGAATACCTACTTATGAGGGTAGGGTATAATTATCCCTTATCAAAGAGAAATTTCAATAGACGTATTTCCAAACCTTTTTCTTTCCATTGCCTGAAATGAAAACACGATTGGAAGATATTTATTTGTTCGATACTTTATTTAATCGAAAACAATGCTTATTTTTAAGAATTTGGTAATTTGCTTGAGAAATACATCTTCATAATCATAAAGCGAAATAATATAAGTAAATAGAAAATGCGGTCAGTAATCCTTTATAATTGGCATATTTACGTATCTTTTATTTAGTATTGCCATAATTAATTGAATAGGTTTTGGGACTTATGCTGTTTAGTTCGGAATAAAAATTAGAAAAATTATTCTATGAAATAATCTATACTAATATTATAAAGCTGCAGTGTTTGTTTGTTTGTTTGAACGTGCTAATCTCTGGTACTACTGGTCCGATTTAAATGATTCCTTCAGTGTTGGGTAGTCCATTTATCGAGGAAGGCTATAGGCTATATTTTTTTTTCAAAAGTAGGGATCCGTAATAAAATTGCTATTTTGTAACAAGGTGTAAAATCGAAAACCTATTTTTGCGTGCGCTGCAAAAACTATTGACAATAGAACAAAATGATGTACAGGCTATAATATAGGCAATATTTTATTACTTATAAAACTATCGCGTGAATTATACTTTATATGGCAATACAACGTTTGCCGGGTCAGCTAGTGATTTTATATCTTTTCAATGCCAAAATACACTGTACCCAAATTACTCTCATTTCGAATGCTAACACCTATTTGTAAAAGATGTAATATTCGCAAGCATTCAATTTCTATTTTTCTAATACTAATCTAATAACTTATTATAATTTTTTTTACGATGGAGATGTTAGGTTACAGTAAGTACGACTGAACTAATGTTGCGGACTTTAGCATAATAAATTGTGACACACTTCTTCCAGTTTCCACTTGTATTTTCTATTCCGTAGCTATTAATACTTTTTTTTTATGGAATACATACGAGCGTATGAGTCACCTGGTGTTAAGTGATCACCGCCGCCCACATTCTCTTGCAACACCAAAGGAATCACAAGAGCGTTGCCGGCCTTTAAGGAAGGTGTACGCGCTTTTTTTGAAGGTACCCATGTCGTATCGTCCCGGAAACACCTCACAAGGAAGCTCATTCCAAAGCTTTGTAGTACGTTGAAGAAAGCTCCTTGAAAACCGCACTGTGGAAAAATACCTACGAAAAAAAGTGTGTGTGTACTTATGTTTGCACGCAAGATGTTATACTTCTTTGGCGTAACAAAGCAATTATTTTTTCCTCCTGATTGATATTCTACGTTTGTAGAAAGAACAATATTGTAAAAAATCTTGCAAAGATGGCTTTGACAATTAATTATTTAATAACCAATACGGTTATTGTTGAACCCTTGGGCTTATGGGCTTGAACCCTCTCCCTGTCCTAATAATGGACAAAGAAACCAAAAAAAAAACAACTTCAACCTGTTACTTTTGTGTTACAGTGATGCGCGCGTATCTTAAAATTTCACCCTCACCATTTTTTTAAAATGCTCCTAAAGAAACTTCAAAAATGAGAAACTAAGATTGAAAGTAATCAGTCTTTTTGAAAGCATTTAAATATTTATTTGAATTCTGTAGTTTGAGTATAAATTTATTGTAACCGACGAGTTTCTTTTTCGTTTAAAATATTCTGATCCATTATAATACCAGTAGGAGGCTCCTTTGCACAGGATGCCGGCTAGTTTATGGGTACCACAACTGCGCCTATTTCTGTCATGAAGCAGTAATGTGTAAATATTACTGTCTTTCGGTCTGTAGGGCGCCGTAGCTAGGGAAATTACTGTGCATTTGAGACTTAACATCTTGTCTCAAAGTGACGAGCGCAATTGTAGTGCCGCTCAGAATTTTTGGATTTTGTGGATCCTGAACAGCACTGCATTGTAATGGGCAAGGCGTATCAATTACCATCAGCTGAACGTCCTGCTCATCTAGTCCCCCATTTTCATAAAAAAATTAAAATCCAATTAGAAATTGTTTTTAATATTTTCAAATTCAAATATTTTTATTCAAATTAGGATGTGATATCACTTATTGAAATTCAAAACCCACTCGGTAATTTATGCCTCAGACCTTTGCTGCCAACACAATATTTGTCCAAAATAAATTTGGCCCAGCTGTCACATTACATAAGAAGACACTTTTCTCAGTAGATATAGTACGCCACCTTTCTGGAAAGTTATCTTATAAGTGTCCCGATATCAACATAAATATCATTTTGAAACCAGTTTTGGATGATTGTTTTTATGGAATAGGAGGACAAACGAGCGTACGGATCGCCTGTTGTTAAGTGATCACCGCCGCCCACAATCTCTTGCAACACCATAGGAATCACAGGAGCGTTGCCGGCCTTTAAGGAAGGTGTACGCGCTTTTTTTGAAGGTACCCATGTCGTATCGTCCCGGAAACACCGCACAAGGAAGCTCATTCCATAGCATTGTAGTACGTGGAAGAAAGCTCCTTGACAACCGCACTGTGGCGAACCGCCACACATCCAGATGGTGGGGATGATATCCTAACTTATATACAAATAAAATTTGAAAAACAAAATTTTATGTACGATGCGGGACTCGAACCCACGACCTCCGGCGTTCCGTGCCGGTGCTCTAACCAACTGAGCCAACCGTTCGAGTAACGTATCGTCATAAAATCTTGTATGCTTTGTTCAACTCTCAGGTTGTGGCTTCATCTACAGGATCTACTTTATAGTTGATAACCTGCTCAACCCCAATATTTGCATATTAGGAAATGACTTGAGATGTCGCTCTTGTAAATCTAAACAATATGTTATGTTTTTAATTTAATTTTGATACGCCTCACTTCTAGGATTAATACACAAAATATTTGTGGAGGAGGTCATGGGTTCGAGTCGCGCATCGTTCATAAAATTCTGTTTTTCAAATTTTATTTGTGTATTAATCCTAGAAGTGAGGGTTGTCACTTTAAAATTATGTTGGACTTACAAAAGGTAATAATGATTGTAGATAACTAATTATACATACATATGATTAAATATGTTTTTGTTAATTATTAAATCTTAATACCTCAACTGTGCCAAACAAAGAGGTTGTAAACACTACGTAATAAGAGCCATAGATACAACAACAAACTTCAATAACTCAAATCTCCACTTGGACTGTCTTGTGGGCTTGTTCTTTTGCTCTTCCAAATTATAAAGAAGTCCTTGAAGAAATTCAAAATTGTTGATAGTTACAAGCTAGTAAATTATTTGTTTCAAATGTAACCCCATTAAAGTTATATATATTAAGGCGTTTACCGATGAAAAATCAACAATTCATTTTGGAAGCAAAATTAACTTTTGTAATTCAAGTCAAACGAAGTAATTTCTCCTTTAATCCAGCTAGCTTCTTTTAAAACATAACATATTGTTTGAAATTAATATATTATGCTAATGTGTCGCATGAATGTTTTGTGTAAAGGTTCAAAGACATCGAATGTCAGCCGGGACAACCACTCCACCGTCAGTCCGGCGACCCATCCTGAACTTTAGAAGAAGTCTGAACGCGTCTTCTGATGACAGCGGCTCTGTCAATTCAGGTATCTATGTCAATAACAAATGCTTTTTTTTTTGGAGTTTATGGCCTGGTATTCAGACCTTTAGGCCAAGTCTTGAGTGTTTTTATTCGGTTTATTATAATTTCCCAACTGTATTTTTGATGAATTTATATAGAGGCACGTAATAGGATCTATTTTTCAACATATCCATCAGGCGGCGGGAGGGAATTTGCACTGTTAATTGATTTTGCTCTATTTCACTAATTTCACTGACAAGAATCAATCTGTCTAACAAATGCTTGTGATCAACTGGCCACAGAGGGCGACTCATAAAGAAAAACAAATGTTGCACTATTTTATAGTTCTTCTTCTTACGATGTTTTGAAAATGGTTTGAGCAAAAAAATATTTAAAACCTTTTTTTATGTTGGACTTACCAAAAGGCAAAAAAGGTATAAAAAACATTTATTTTCTCGAAATTTGTTCCTTTAGAATTCTTTTTCATGTCATTTCTAATAACTACTAGATACTATACTACCGCTTCGGAAACAAATGGCGCTCTGAGAGAGAAGAAGCGGCGCAAGAAACTCTCCCAGCAGGCTTTTTTTTGCGCTCTTATCAATAAAAATATACAATATTGTACAGTTACTTCTATCGCTATAAAATAATCACAATCTTGTACCAGGCTGGCCGATCATTTAGATATTCAGCAGTGGAGTAATAGGATTTACGACAGAGCCATTTTTTTATAACACATTTAAATTTATTTATAGATAATGCCTGAACAGTGGCTGGGACTTTATTATAGAAGTGTATACTTTTACCCTTAAAGCTAATAATAATTTAATTAACAATGAGATTAGATTAGATAACTAATTATACGATTAAACATGTTTTTGTTTGTTATTAAATCTTAATACCTCAACTGTGCCAAACAAAGAGGATATAAATACTACGTAATAAGAGCCATAGATACAACAAAAAACTTCAATAACTCAAATCTCCGCTTGGACTGTCTTGTGGGCTTGTTCTTTTGCTCTTCCAATTTATAAAGAAGTCCTTGAAGGAATTCAAAATTGTAGATAAAAAAAGTTACAAGCTAGTAAATAATTTGGATCAAATATAACCACATTAAAGTTATAGATATTAAGGCGTTTGCCGAACCAAAATTCAACAATTCATTTTGGAAGCAAAATTAACTTTTGTAATTCAAGTCAAACGAAGTAATTTCTCCTATAAACAAGCTAGCTTTTTTTAAGAATTTTAGCAGCTTGAGCAGTGTTTACTGCTCATATCTTCTAAAAATGACGGTGTGTTTGGATGATGCAGCTACAATACTCAATTTTGTATTCATTTGCATTTACTTTTTTTTCGTACTTGTGTAAGGCATTGACTATTTGATGTTTGAGAATGTTTGTTGCATCACTTTACATATTATATTGTAATTGAAACTATTTTGAAAATATAAATCTGAATTTAATAGAGTGGCAATGAGTTTCTTCCTACTTCTTCTAATCAGCTCATCCCTTTACGAAGTAGCAGTAGATTCAATAAGAAAAATCATTTCTTTTTGACATTCATAAGTGTCATTTCCTTGACCTACAAGAATAAAGTGATTTTGATTTGATTTGAAAAATTTACAAATGCTATATTTATAACAGTATGTACAACACATAAAACCTTTCTATTAATTCATTCATCACTACCGCCTTAACAACTTTATCCGGTTGTACCTCTCATTAAGCTTAAAATATTTACATAATCTTGTGCTGGTAAAACATGTCTCAGGATCTTATAAACTGCTTTAATAATAAATTTCAATACCTGACTCATTCTAATCCATACTAATATTATAAATGTGAATCAAGTTTGTTTGTTACGCTTTCACGCCTAATCCACCAAACCGATTTTGATAAATTTTGTTCGAAAAAAGAGCAGACCTTGAAAAAGGACATAGGCTACCTTTTATTGCAAAAAAATATATGGAGGGGATGTAATAGGGGATGGCAGTTGGTATGGAAATTCGTTATTATCGAAGATAAAATAATGAAACTTTGTATCAAGGCACTTTCGTTCGATTTAGGCATTTGTTCGAGCATTTTTGAAACTTTGACCTACATGAGAGACTGTCCACAATGACAAGTCATATGCACTGTATCATAGAAGAGTGATGCCAGTGGAAAGGGCAGTTTGTATGGGTATTATTTGAAAAGGATCCTTAAAAAAAATTGCCCAAAGTTACCCATTCAACGCGGACGAAGTCGCGGGTAAAAGTTATTCTTTCATAAATATCATTATCCAAAAATAATAGGACGTCTTTGACATCATCAAGCTCTCGTTGTTTACTCTAATAAGATTTATTTTATTTATATGAAATAGCCATTATAAAATTTTGGTATAATTGAATTCAATTTAAATCTGCATTTCAAAGTAGGTTCTAATCTTTTTTCTCATGAAAGGAAGAGTTAACGTTTATAATCGAGAGCTGCAATAAATACGCGCCTATTATTACTACTTTACGTAGACTATCCATAAAATTAAATATTGTTGTTCGTATTAAATGTATGACGATCCAAGGAAAGTCTGTGCGCATATTTTTATCGCGTTTCAAGACTTTTCGGACTTCATCGGAATGACTTCAATTACAGAGCCTCTCAACCTCACCATTCTGCAACGTATATGGTAAAGATTCACGAAAATCTAGCGTGCAGTTGGTAGAAGTTTCGCTTAAGCTTTAGTTTCGTTTATCAGTGGGAGGCTCCTTAGCACAGGATGCCTGCTAGATTGTGGGTACCACAACGGTGCCTATTTCTGCCGTGAAGCAGTCATGTGTAAGCATTATTGTGTTTCGGTCTGAAGGGCGCCGTAGATATTGAAATTAATAGACAAATGAGACTTAACATCTTGTGCCTCAAGGTGACGAGTGCAGTTGTAGTGCCGCTCAGAATTTTTGGGTCAAATTACCATCAGCTAAACGCCCGGCACGTCTCTTCCCTTATTTTAAAAAACAAAAGTAATTGAATAAATCCTACTAAACGTAATATTCCACAGGTTCCGGGATCTCGACTGCGTCGGGTGCGAAGGACTATGTCGAGAGTCTTCATCAGAACTCCCGTGCAACACTATTGTATGGAAAAAATAATGTGAGGGTACAACCGGTAAGAGATTTACTTGTATTTGGGAGCCCCGTAGTACTCTTATTAGTCTAGAGAGAGAAGTGAGGCCTGCTTCTGATCAAATTATTTTGCCTCGTTGGCTGATTTATAATAGATGCTATGAAATTTAAGCTCTACAATAAAATTTGCGAAGTGGTAGTGGGCAGGGCACAGAGCTCGACGGACAGATGGCCGTTGGGGCAGTAAAGTTCTCGAATGGCGACTACGTACCGGAAGACGTAGTGTTGGTAGGCTCCCACAAGATAGACTCACGATCTGGTCAAGATCGCCGGAACACGTTGGATGAGGGCAGCGCAGGACCGATCGTCATGGCGATCTTTGGAGACGGCCTTTGTCCAGCAGTTGACGTCTTCCGGCTGAAATGATGATGAATGAAAAGAGACTAGGTTTGAATGAATCATTCGAAAGTTGAATCGAATTCAAAAGATATGTTAAGTTAATGGGTATTAAAAAGGATTCTGGCAAAATATTTGAAGATATTGGTGTCCCTCAGTGAGTTCCGGTCGCACCTCTGGAAAGTAAGCCCGGAAATTCAATCGAATGCAAATTAATCCGCTTCCTGTATTTTTATTTATACTACAAATGTGAAGGGGCTTTGCACTTATCGATTTGATTATTATTTACATTTGCTTGCATACGATAAACATCTTAATACTCGTAACACCCATAAGGGTGCGTGTCCACTGAGGTGGAGCGGACCGAGAATTAACCAATCAAGTTGTTCGAAATCTCCGCTCCGCGTGCTCAGCGGAGCTCAGCGGAGCTGAGCAGACTTTCAAATAACATATGTAATCACGCGGCTCCGAGCTGGATAGAGTGTAGTGGAGTACAGGCTTCATATAGTTGAATGAAATTGAAAAATTCCCCGTGTTCGGAATGGTATTTTATATTATGGTGTCGAATCCAGAATCTATGTATATCTCTTTGTATCCAAATAATATTTTATATTTTAATTTGTCAACTCTTCATCTTCTAGTAGAGAAAGTAGAAAAAGCGCTCTTCGTTTCTTTACCGACAAAATGAGGTATGATTACTCCAAGAGATTGAATTTCACTGATCGGAACACGGCTGAATCCAACTGTCCGCTACTTAGATCAGCTCTACTACACCCCGTTCCAACCCGCTTCGCTTCAATGCATCACTTGCCTTGTTTGACTGCTGCTCTCCGCTCTACTCCGCTCGTTCCACCTCAGTGGAAACGCACCCTAACAGTGCCATTAAGATTGTTATCGAACATGATAAAGTGACAGCTGAAGGTAAATAATCCTTTACAAACATAATAAACACTTTATGCGATTCTATTGAAATATTTTTATTGATAATACAATTTTAAATTACTTATTGAACTTCAGAAATGTGAAGAACGGGATCAAAAAGAGCGGGCCTCCTTTTTACATATGTGGTATCATTAAGAATGTAATTTTTCTTTTAGTAATCTTTACCGACAAAAGTTTTAATAATTATTATGAATGTATAATACATTTATTTTGTACATTTTCTGGGATGTTGTAAAAGCTAAAGGTACGTTGCCCAACAAAAGACTTACTAACTCAACTTAACCGAGTAGCATGGACAAGCTCATTTTTATTTCGGGTGCTAAAATAATGATAATCACAGTTACTAGAAAATTCACTAATGTGTCTATGAATACATTACATTATCAAGAATATAAGTCTTCATACAAAAGTATCACAATAATGGTCTAGAATTACCATCATCCTACTTAGGGTATGGCCAAAGTTCTCCAAAGATGAGGTCGATTGATGATTACTTACAGAAAGACGTCGAAGAACCTATGCCTGGATATTTGAGTCTACATCAAACAGCTTCTGGTCTTGTGATTAAATGGACTCCAAATCAGCTAATGAATGGTTACGCTGAGAGTGAAGGAGTTGATAAAAGGTTTGATATTCATTCTTGCATTGTATTTTTGTAGCATGCTTATTAGATAGATAATTTTGTAGTTTTTTGTACCAATAGTTAGTGCATTTTGTAATAAATATTTTATCATGCGATTTTTTTGCTATAAAAATAAATTTGCTCTTGGAAAGAATTTAACAATAACTCGGAATTCATTATTTTTTAAATTAAAGAAAATATTATCTTATATGATTCTATGTTTTTTTAAATTGTTTCGGAAGATATGCCACTAAACATGTTTCTAAAGTTTGTTTCATAGTAGTGTGAAACTGTTGTAGCTTGTGTGATAGAAATTATTTTCTTGTTAATTTTGTTATTTTGTGCATTAAATATTTAGTTTGCTTCGTTGTCATCTTGTGCATGCGTCGGCGTGTCACAACAAATGTGTTTTGTGCAGCGCTGCCCCCTGCACGGTTTTTAGACGCGTCTGTGCCGGACCGCTTTGTATTGATTGGTATGTTGTGGTCTGTTTTGTTTTTAGGATATTTGTTTGCGATGTATTATTATGTGTTTAATCTTTGATTAAGTATTGGTCTCGGCTGCGCTCCAACTAGATACCGCACTACCTAAGAACAATACCTTTTTACTATTAGATGCTCATGTACGTCTCATCTTGACACTCAATGGCATCTTCCAAATTTTGTAACATACGCTTCGTGTTATTTAACATTGAAATTAGTAAAATACAAAACACTTACTGATGATATGTGATCTCAGTGTCTTTCTTATTTCTTGTATATTATTTTTACGCATTTTTATTTCCCAGCATTTTGTTGTCAATTATAAGCAAAGTTTAACAGAACACGTGGCATGTCAATGTCACACATTGTTCGAGATTGGCTCGAGTACGCCCTCTTGGGCGTAGTATTAGTTGCCACACTTTGCGACAACGCCTGCGGTATCTAGTCGGAGCGCAGCGGAGACCAATCCTTAATCTACGTGTTGAATACTCTTTTATTTATTATATGTTAAATTAATTATTATATTTTTTTTATTGCTGACTTTTTATTACTATTTATTTGCAAATGTATACTAAGTGTTATTGAGAGTTTTATAGGCTTAACTATTTTTTTTTTATGGAATAGGAGGACAAACGAGCGTACGGGTCACCTGGTGTTAAGTGATCACCGCCGCCCACATTCTCTTGCAACACCAGAGGAATCACAAGAGCGTTGCCGGCCTTTAAGGAAGGTGTACGCGCTTTTTTTGAAGGTACCCATGTCGTATCGTCCCGGAAACACCGCACAAGGAAGCTCATTCCACAGCTTTGTAGTACGAGGGAGAAAGCTTCTTGAAAACCGCACTGTGGAGGACCGCCACACATCCAGATGGTGGGGATGATATCATTGCAAAAATGATAATATTGCTCGTAATAACTTTGTTTTGATATTTATCAAATAGTTTGAGATGAAGAGCCCAATTAATTTGCATCAATATTTAATGCAAGATTACTCGACTCGAAATTGATCAGAGTGAGCATTACATAGCCGTTCGTGACGGCTGATTCTCATTCAATATCTTAAAAATGAAGTGAACTAACATTACTTTAGGAAGACGTGCATAGCTTTCGTTGTCTAGTGCGTTCTGGATTAAATTTGTATGTAAACATGTGTTTTGGGTGCTGTTCGGAGCTCAGACGTATAATCACGCCGCCTCCAAGTTTATAAACAGTCCATTAGTGCGGACCTTGCGGACGAATTCCATCTACTAGGCTCCGTAAAATTGCTAAATCTTTTAAAGCGGATTGTGTTATATTTTATAATAAACTCCCAAATGAAATTAAAATGTTACCTATTAAAAAAAAATTAATGTATAGTAAAAAATAAATTAACATCTAAGGCCTATTATAATAGGTGAAAGATTATTTGAATGATAAAGATGATTGGAATTAATGTTCTAAATTTTGTTAATGAATATTGTTCTACTCATTTGAATGCTATTGTAACTTTTGTTCTTCATCCTGACTTGCACTAAATAACTTATAAAGTTCTAACAGTGAATAAAGATTTTTTGACTTTTGACTTTTTGAATAAATCAAGAATCTCGTTTTGGTACCTGTCCCTTGCAATACCGAACCTGGTCGTTGACACAGGTCAGTGACGTCATGATTGTTTCAGCGTGTACTGGGCAATGTCGCTGCAGGTGTGTGTGTGGGAGGTCGTGTATGTGCACGTGCATCGCTCGCAGGCCAGTGACGCCCTGATCCTGGTGGGGCAAGACGGGGTGCAGCGACCGCCGGTACACTTCCCTAAAGGTATCGTTTAACTAACCGTCACCTTACTGATTGTTTACGTTTATTTATTTATTAAGGAAACAAACAACGATACATCACTATAGTACAAAATTAAGTTAAATAAATATACAAATTACAATATTGGATATATCCTAGAATAGTTTCACTGAGAACACAAAAGAATACAATTTTACAGACATGACAACAGAACGATGAGATAAGTAAACAATAGAATATTTAGGCGAATACACAGTATTATGTAAATCAAGACACAGACAGGGATATAATAATGAATAAAGATACAAGGTTTAAGGTAGGGACAGTAATTGTTGTTTTAACTTAGTCTTAAATGCAGCAGTAGAGGAGTGCGAAAACAGGTCGACATTAATGTGAGAATCCAATGATGAACACATTCTGTGAAGAGGCGCGCGAAACCCAATATTGGTTCTAGGGGTCGGTAGGTTGAAAGTTCTGTGTGTGCGTAAAGACCTGGCAGGAACATTAAATGGCAAAAGCTCGAGTTTAGTTAAGTAATAATAACAATATTTATTTATTTATTGTTAATAATAACGTCCTATATAATAACACTTATTAACACAGAAAATAATATTGTTTACAAATAAAATAAAATCCAATTAATAATAAAATTTAAACAATGTCAAAACTTATAAGAAAAATTTAAATATATTCAAAGATGTTAACACTACACAAATCATACACGAATTAAAGTCGTCTCAGCCGTTGACAATCGTCGTCTTAAAAATTACATAATGGATTAGATAAATTAAACAATTCTTAATTTTAATAGAAAAATAATAATAATAATAATAATAATAATAATAATTCCTATTTGTAACATTGTAAATCTCACTGAACCTTAGGCACCATTCAAGACTTCCTTCCATCCATCCGCGAATATGTCGAAGTCAGGAATGGATTCCAGTACCGCATTGAGGGCAGAGAGGGTACGCGGAATGGTGGAGCTGACCCGTGCCACCATCTGACTGAAATGGACATTAAGGAGACTGTGCCTCCGGGATCGGCAATAGTTGTCTGGGTTATAGAGCCTGGTTAGCTGATCATGTAGATGCGGAGCATCAATCTGACCCCGGATTATTTTGCATATCATGACCAATTAATCATTTGATCACCTGGTTATAAGCGAGTTGTAACTGAGGCAGGCCAGGAGGAATGCTGTAGGATACATGAATGGGTAGTTACCAAAGTTATGTTTGTACAGAAACCTGAGAAAAGTTTTTAGGACCTTTTCAAGTAGCCTGTCCTAAGTGGAATAATGGGAGTTTAAACACATGAGCTTGCCTCTAATTTACTGCAAATATATAATAATGACACACTTTTACACAAATTATCTTGCCCCAAACTACGCATAGCCGGTACTACGGGTGGAAGACAACGATATATTTAATACAATATACTTGCTTAAACATTCATAAATACATGTAAACATCCATAGCTCGGAAACAAACATTGATATTGATCATATAAATGATTATCGTGTCGCATGATTTTTTGTTTCATTAATTTTTGATTATTCGTCGTTCACTAGATCTATAAAATGTGGCGAAAGAAACTTTTTCATTGTGACCGGGTGTTGCTTGGGGTCACTCGTTATGCTTACAGCTTATTTCCTTTCTTACTTAACGAATTTGGCGAAACAAAACTTAGGAACGATAGAGAATTCGAATGAGTGGCGTGGCGAGAGATAGAGAAGGGATAATATCTCTTTTTATTTACTCTTACCTCTTGACGTTTCACATGTCTATAATTTATTTACTTTTTTTTAACTTACTCATGTAGTCGACACACCGTGGTATTTTAGTCGTTTCACTTTCTATAGACTGTACAAATCTTTGGTGCAAATGATGAAGCCGTAAATGTTGATATACTTTACTGAGCAATAAGTTTCTTGCTACTTCTTATCAATAAAGCTCAACTTGTCCGAAGTGGTCTTAAATAGTAAAGAAACATAACTTTGAAAATCATGCGTCTCTTTTTAACAAAATTATTAAATTATTTTTGATTTTGATTGAAAAGGAGATGAGAGCACTAATACTGACTTGAAATCAGTTCAGAAGTGCTCGAAATAATAAGACAGAAATAGATTTATGACAATACATGAAAGCTACTAAAAGTATGATCAAATGAGACATAAATTGGAATTTATAAACGGGTTTCCAAAATATGTCCGCCAAAAACATTAATTTCGCGAAAAGATTACATATAGATCTTTGATATGATTATATGTTATAGTATAATATCATTCGAGCAATACCTGGTCATACTTCAGTGAGACTAATTTCTCCAAAATTGACGATGTGGGTCATATATTAGGGTAATTTTTATTAAATACGCAGATATGCGTGTATTTTTTATAATTGAGTTATTTATAGCACGAGCTACCTGCCAGTATAAGTCAAGTCAAATTTACAGACAGGTAGGCAAAATTGAAAAATATTGATGTATCGGTGATATTATGAAATATATTCAGAATATGCATTTAGTTATTAGCAGTTATTTTCATATTACAAATAGAAACTTAAGCTTCACTTATTTGTATGAGATCATTGATTTTTTTCAGGGGGTCATTTATTGTCATTCCTCAGCAACTTAGAAACTGGTCTGTTGCCGCATGGTCAACTGGATCCCCCTTTGTGGTCGCAGCGGGGGTCAGGGAAGGTAATGTATCATTTTATTTATTTTTATCGTAAATGAATGGACTTACATTTTTTAAATAAATGTCCAGATAATAAATCAATACCGGTTGCGCATTCAATCATTGTTTTTATAGTGCTTTCAAATTCATTTTCATCAGTAAATCTTAAAAAAAGTTGTAAGTGTTATTATGGTAAATGGTTTCGGTCAAGGGCTGAAATTGCTATTTGATATTTGGGCTAGAATTGTTCCTATGTTAGCGAAATAATTATTTACAAGTTTACTGTCCATTTTGGTCTGTTTTGCTACGACCTGCATTAAGGCGACACTAAATGCCAGCGACCTCGAGCGATATGAGTTCACGGCTGCCGGCCCGCCATCTATGTAACAATGCCATTATTTTAAAATTCTTGGGTGGAAAACAGTTTTTATGCTTACAATCCTCGTTATTCACTACTAATCTAAATAAATGAACCTACACAAAAAAGTACAAGTTATAAGAATAACTTTTCTGAGAGAAGTACCAAAAAAATGCGTCACGCCATGGCAAAAAACTTGTTTAACTTCAAAGAAAAGTGGTAGTTCAAAAAGGCTCGGCAGTGTTAACTATAACCAACAGCAAGCATTAGCAACCTACAAATAAGACTTAAGGATACCTATATGTAACAGGATTAAGTAGTGTTCATAGCTCGAAATGCTATACTTTCACCACAAAAGTTGTCTAAAAACACCATGTTTGCGTGTTTTCTGCTTACTCTTCGCCTTAAGTATTTTATTCTTATCATATTGGTGTTAGGTCTTTCATAATAAATTGTTACAAAAATTACAGTACCAATCGTAAGTTCTTTCTTTCAATTTATCTTGAGAATTGTTAAATTTTTCGTCCCGGTTTCTGATACAGAGTAAAAGTTCGATTATTCTATTTTGCGATGACAATATTTTGGTCACTGAATTGTTACTTATTAATTAATAAATGTAATTAATTAATAATAATATTAATTAATAAAGATATTAAAAATTCCATTCTAATGTCAGCATCATTTGAAATACTTAAGTATTTCAAATCATCACGGCTTCTCAATATTAAAAATGGGAGACATATATTAGTATTTCATATCATCACGGCTTTTGAATACACAAATAAAATTTGTGGCTTCATCTACAGGATCCACTTTACAGTTGATAACCGGCTCAACCCCAATATTTGTATATTAGGAAATTGACTTTAGATGTCGCTCTGTAAATCTAACCGGTGCTCTAACCAACTGAGCTAGCCGTTCGAGTACCGCCTCGTTATAAAATTCTGTTTGCTTTGTTCAACTCTCAGGTTGTGACTTCATCTACAGGATCCACTTTACAGTTGATAACTTGCTTAACCCCAATATTTGCATATTAGGAAATTGACTTGAGATATCCGAGAGACCACCGGAGAGAGAGCCCCGGCACGGAACGCCGCGCCGGAGGTCGTGGGTCGAATCCCGCATCGTTCATAAAAATTTCAAATTTTATTTGTGTATTAATCCTAGAAGTGAGGGTAACATATTGTTTGGCTTTTGAATATTCATATTCAAAAACAGATAATCAAGACAGGTGAAAAATATATTTTTTGATATATTTCGTAGTGATAGTACGTAGCGATTCTTTATGGTCCGTTATGGTACTATTTATAATTCTACCACAAACTCCTAATAGTCCAGCAGATATTTCTTTGTTTAAATTGATACCTGCTGTTTGCTTAAATTAATTAAAAAATAATTATCTTCCCATCTCCCCATCCGCTCTATTCCTAATGTGCCAGTAGGTACTTTTCGTCTTCCTTGGCCCCTTTCGTCACTGTCAATCTACTGGGTTCCACTTCTACACTTCGCAGTAGCATCAGCCAAATCTGTTGTTCTAATATTGATTATGTCATGAGAAACACGCGACTCGCCCTCTGAGGTCGGATATGTGTTACAGACTAGCGAAACTCTCTAAGAAAAAAGCGATTCCCTCGATTGTATGAAACGTGCAGTCATCGATAGATTGACTGATGATGGCTATAATCTTTGTAAACAAAGGAGATCGAAATCAACTACGTTTTAAGCAACTGCACGCTTTCACACTTAGCTGAATTATAATTCGTGGCCAATCACGATACTGTAATTACTACTATTTCAAACTTATGTGAAATGACTGTACGTTTCATACTAAACTAAATTTTAATTTTTACTTATGCAGTCCTTCCTCTTATTACGTAGTATTAACATTCTCTTTGGTGTGTTAGCCCGTACCTCTTAGCTATCCAGGGGACCTACTCCTAAAATCGATATTCGACATATCGTGGCATTAGTCGTGACGAATCCTACTCTTTGTTATGTCGTATTCATTGTCGAAACGATGATTGAATGAACGTAAAATTTTTCGATACTATCGGACCTAACCCTACTCTTAATTGAAAATGTCAGAGACGAACATTCGAATTTGACTAATAATCAAACGTCACTTTTACTATTATCTCAACGACACCTTCTAGGCTGTCGTTGCTATTATCGTTTCACGTTGTATAGATATATTTGCCATACAATAAACATACTTAATAAATATTATTAGAATAATTACATGTGATTTACTATTCAACAGGATTTTTTACTAGTATTTTACTACAAGTAATTTAAGTCATTTTGTTGATCGTTATGCGTAGAAAGTAGTCCAAATGGCCGCCTGAGAAATAGGAATTCGACGAGAAGGACTGAGTTACTTTTTTTTACATTCGCAAGTTTTGTATTATTTATTCAATTTTAAAAGATCGTATTATATTCATTACATAATTTTTGAATATTTATATTTTGTGTAAATGATACCAAATTGATGGTGCAGAGTCTGGCATGGTCCTTAGCGCCTAAACTTTGTTTTGACTTTTGACACTTAATAGCGACATAGCACAGATAATAATTAGTTTTACAAGGTTTGCGCATAATTCATTCACTCTAACATCGTAAAAAAAAATCAAAATATTAGTCTATTGTGACGATGTTGTTACGATAAACGATATGGAATACGAACATTTGTTAGAGTAGGGAAGGTGCGGTATATTCGGAATATTATCGTATCATTCCGAATATATCGTTGTCGATTTTGCGAGTAGACCTCCAGGATCTACTTTACAGTTGATAACCTGCTTAACCCCAATATTTTCATATTAGGAAATTGACTTGAGATCTCGCTTTTGCAAATCTAAACAATTTGTTATGTTTTTAAAGTGATAACCCTCACTTCTGGGATTAATTACGCACATAAAACTGAAAACAAAATTTTATGAACGATGCGGGACTCGAACCCGCAACCTTTCGTATTCGAGTCCAGCTTGAACAAGTGCACTCGGATATTGACGAGCCTACTAGTTCAATTACTCCATGGTAATCGTGGCTCATCTATTAGCCGGCACAATTACCAATCATGCGGGTTGTTTGATGGTAGGTGATTATACCTATAAGTACTATCTCTGTGTATTTTGTTTGCTACAAAGTACCTATGCAGTTTTTTGTACACCTTGCAGCAACATTAAACAAGTTTTTACTTTAAATTATATTAAAATAAATATTAAAAATTTGCGTTTAAGGAAATGTGATAAAATAATTAATATTTTGCACACCTTTGACCTTGTTGCCAATTTAATAACTTTAATTACGACTTAAAATACTTTTTAACTAAGTAAGTAAATAACTTAACAACTGCATTTTTTTAAAACTCTTTTGAATGCGTTTATTTATTACATTATAAACTTCGATCATTTCCCGCCATATTGTTTCGAGGTTAATTTTACATCACATTTTAATTGAATGTTAAAGAAAACAAAAGTTGCACTTGCACATAAAAATATCTTATTTGAATTATTAAATATCTTTAATATGCATGCGACAAGCAGTTATTCAATAGTACAATTAGTATTGAATTAACTGGAGCAACTAGAACCAATTATCTATGGTTAGGAAGAGCTCAACGCACTATTTATTATATATATAATCTACTGAAAATTATGAATTGTAAAAATATGCTAAAATGTTCAACTAGTAGTTGAACAAAGCAAACAAGATTTTATAACGATACGTTACTCGAACGGTCGGCTCATTTGGTTAGAGCACCGGCACGGAACGCTGGAGGGTTCGAGTCCTGCATCGTACATAAAATGTTGTTTTTCAAAATTTTATTTGTGTAATATGTTGTCAGTTATGAAAATGTATAATATTTTAAAAGTAATTGTCACAGTACATAAGGGTTTGTCCGTGACTCCTCTTACTTCAGGTATAAGAAATTAATAATCATATTAAAAAGGCCCATAAAATGTAGAGCTGACACCGCTACAAGATTTTATTACATTCGGGATTGATATTGATATATTATGACATTGGAGCTGAAGATATAATAAATAATAAAGTAATCACGGACGAGTAAAAAAAGAAGGACTCCGCGCCATGATATTAGCAAGTGAAGCACCGTTATGCTAGTGTGTGTGCGGTACAATTTTACTCCCTTAAATAATCATATATGGCCACAAATACTTATAAAGTATCGTTTTTACATTTTTTCACAACGCACGAATGCATTTTTAAAATATTTTATTGAGACGCAAACTAATCTGTCACAGACGATGACAATTCTCATAATGGCCGCCTATCGGCCTGTAGTAGTGTAAGTGTGTGCGTAGGGCTATGTATTTACACGTTAATCGGCTTGTTTCGGTGCTACATTGTTATGTAAGGTGACACGGAGTCCTTATTTTTTTTTCTAGTCCGTGAAAGTAAAAATTATTTTATGATCCTTCTTGTGTTGCAACACTGTATGGGTGGCCGTGATTACGTCTTGTCATCAAATTCAAATATTTTTATTGAATATAGGATTCCTAATCACTTATTGAACATAAAAACTACTACCCGTTCAAAATAGACTGCCTCAGACTTCAGAAGAACGGGCGCAAGAAACTCAGCGGGTTTTTTTTTAATAATAATGGATGACAATGTAATATCGTACAATAAACATTTATAAATAAAGAGCCTGAGGGTGTTCGCTTGATTCTGTCGGTGGTATCATTAAGAAAATCGTTTATGCTATAGTTTTTAACATATATTTTAAATTTCGTAACACATTTGTTTTGGAAATATTCTCGGATCATATAGAATATACATCGCCCATACATATATGTAAAAGCATAAACATCGCCCAATAAAGGACTTACTAACTCGACTTAACCGAGTAGTAGGCATAACAAGTTTATGTTTGTGCCTCGTGTTAACATTATGGCTGTCAAAGTTTCTAGCAAATTCCTCAATGTGCTTATGAACATATAGAACATTATTAAGAACATTTTGAAAAGCAGCAGTCAAAATGTTTATTTCTTTAAATTTTTCTCTTAATGATTCTTTAGGACCTAGGCTATAGCTATGGCGCGAATAGCCCTCTTCTGCAGTACAAGATAGTATTAATATCGGATGCACTGCCTCATAACAATATACCATACGACGTAATACTATAAAAATAACTAAAGTATACTAGTAGTGCTGTATCTGTGTCAGATAACTGTCTAATTTTTTAACCGCATATGCATCAGATGACCTGTTCGCTCGGTCGTACTCCTATTGCACAAAAAAGCGAAATGCCGTCAAAATTCTTATACCTACATACCAACCAATAAGCCTAGATACATCTGATATAACTTCTTATGAACCAGCAGGTATTTGGCAGAAACAAAGGCAGACGGCGTCCTATGCCAAGTCTCTGCGAGAGTGGGGAGACTGAGGAGCACGAGTTTGAAGACGTAGCTGGTGATTACGTGTTTCGGATTGTTAACAACGCGATTGCTGACAGAGAAGGTAAGACGGAGTTTATGGGTATGTTCTGATATGCACTGCATGCACTGCACAGTTCTATCACTGTAGAAAAATTCGTTCCGTTATGGACTGCCAGAATACTGCCGCTGTACCCTAGGGAAATATATGACATCATAAATCGCCGCCATATTCTACTGTGACCACTGGCGTTTTCTAGGTAAGGTACTCGCAGTACTTTGAACACGTGATCAGTCAAAACCACTCGAGTGCCTAACGTTTTATAAACAATACCTACAGTTTAATCCCAAATATTTTTAATTTGACAGTACTCCAACAACAGTTTTTTTAATGAACTAGAAAACTTTAATACACTCATTTGAATGCTGCGTCAAAAAATGCGGCTGACAGTATACGGGATTACGTTCCGTTTTAAATAGTAAGCTACTGGTAATAACTGGCTATAAAGGAACGGCTTCACAGTATACTAAATTGACGTCACACTGTACAGTGGTCGCAGTGCATATCCGAATATACCCTTAATAATGAACACCAGAAAAGGATAGAAGGAGAATAGAGTATATAGGTGAGGAATGGTCTGTGTACTTAAATAAAACGACATAAGTGCCTCTTTAACGTTCTTTTTTATGAAAATAAGGGATGAGACGAGTAGGACGTTCAGTTGAATGTTATTGATACGCCCTTCCCATTTCACTGCAGTGCTGCTCAGGATTCTTGAAAAACACCAAAAATTCTGAGCGGCACTACAACTGCGCTCGTCACCTTGAGACATAACGTGTTAAGTCTCGTTTGCCCAGTAATTTCACTAGCTACAGCACCCTTATGTTATAAGAATAATAAATAAAGAAATAGGCGCTGTTGTGGTACCCATAATCTAGCCGGCATCCTGTGCAAACGAGTCTCCCACTGGTAAAACTGGTTTACGTGATCTGGGGCACCTTGTAGTTCTGTAAAGTCGGAAATGAAATTCGAGATCCAAAATATAAACAAAGAAATGTCACTGTCAAAATGACGAGTTCAGAGATTACCAACATTTTTCTAGGTAGTTTAATTATAAACTTATTTTGATTCATACAGTAGTACATAAAACATACATACATAAAAAAATATTTAAGTATAATATTTTTTTTTTGATAATGGTTACCAAATATAAAATAAATAACTTCCATATTAATATTCGGTCTCTGATTCCGGTCTGAAGAACTCGATGACGACGAATCGCAATTGGTTAGTCTTATTATTAATAATTGTTCCGCAGCCGACTAGTACATAGCAAAAGTGTGATATTTTGATTTTTCTCTTTATACGATTTCTACTAACTGAGCTTCTGTCATATTTCTTCATAATTTATATTTTTGGATATGAATATAAGATTTTAAAAGTATTCAATATAGATTAAAACGGTATGGGCGTGACGTAACGCCTGGTAGTCCCTTTCACCTCAATCAAAACAAGGTAACAGTGGTAGGAAATGCGCTAAAACCACTTAAATGCAATGTACGTCAGAATTAAATATCAAAAAATCAAACCTGTGTGCCGCCCACATAATGATAAATAGAGAATATATTGACAACATTATTGAAGGTAGGGTCTTATTTATTTACTTTATTGGAGACAAAAACAGAAACAAAAGATTAAATACACATTCAAATTACTACTACAACAATTACAATTGTTCCTTTGGAACGTCCCACTGAGAACATAGATGTTAAAGATAAAAGTGACATATGCTTAGGTGCAAGCGTGCACGTACAATTATAAAAGTTAATCGCAACAAAGGTAAGTAAAACTTGATAAAAGCTATATAATTGTAAAACTAGAATATAGAAAACAAAAATAATAAGATTTAAATTTGATTAGAACTGAATATTTTTAAGGTTAGTTTTATGGGTAAAAAGGGAGCACGAAAACATACCAATTTTAATTAAGGAGATAATTGCGGTCAGAACACCTGAAACCGGCAGCTTTTCCTCACCAGCTCACAATTGATTTGCTTTTCAATTGATGACAGCGATGCGTCACACGCTGTTGGAGAGAGTGGTGCAATCCCCGCCGAGGACTCCACGCAGAACGCTGGCCTCAACGTCCACTACATCATCAGACTCGAGCACAATGTCAGTGGACTGTCCACCGCTGGTCGCCAACTTAAACCAACCCTCGCCGGCCGCGCAGCCTCTGGGACAACAGGTACCTATCCGATTTTAAATATTCCTTTTTCAATAAGGAATAGAGGAAATACAATGTGGGTCGCCTGATGGTAAGTAATCTCCGCTTACACTCTATTGCAACACCAGAGGTATCAAGGAAGAATTACCAGTCCTTAAGCCCCTTTAAGGGGTTCATGGTTCTCTCAAGAAAATAATGTTGGATCGACTTGGACACAACGTTTTTTTTTATGGAATAGGAGGACAAACGAGGGTACGGGTCACCTGCGGCAGGCATCGGGTCTAAGGGTTAATCTGATAAATGTTAAAGTTTTTATGTATGTGGGTACTTACTACTCAATGTCCCTGCGAAGTATCAGTATCTCCAGTATCAGCTCGATCCATTCGACCGCGTGCAACGCAGAGCAGCAGAAGTGTCGGGGACCCGGTGCTCTGAACGGCTGGATCACTTGGCGTTGCGTAGAGACGTCGCTTCATTGTGTATGTCTTCTACTGTATTTATCACAAGGAGTGTTCCTAAGTGCTGTTTTACCTGATTCCTGCTGATTCCACCATCGCACGACACACATTATAATATCATCCCCACCATCTGGATCTGTGGCGGTCCTCCAAAATGCGATTTTCAAGGAGCTTCCTTCCACTTATTACAAAGCTGTGGAATGAGCTTCCTTGTGCGGTGTTTCCAGGACGATACTACATGGGTACCTTCAAAAAAAGCGCATACACCTTCCTTAAAGGCCGACAACGATCCTGTGATTTCTCTACTGAGAATGTGGGCGGCGGTGATGACTTAACACCAGGTGATCCGTACGCTCGTTTTTCCTCCTTTTCCATAAAAAAATGATTTAGATTAGATTGATACACTGATAGGAATTGATCACCACCTTCTTACCTATGTCTTTTATACTTAATTAGAAATACCGAGCAGTCATTCCACAGTTTGGTGGTATATGGAAGAAACGTTCTATAAAAACGTACTGTAGAGGATTATTCAGAGAGGACTTCGTTTGACGTTATTTTCAGGCAGCATCAATAGAGTTGGTGTGCAGCACAATGAGACGTCAGATCATTTCTCGCGCCTTCTATGGTTGGTTGGCATATTGCAGGCACTTATCCACCGTGCGTACGCATCTTAGTGGACTTGTCAATCCAAATATCATACCTGAAGGTTAGTATTTTTTGATAACCACAATTTGTTTGTTGAAACCAGAGGATGTGATTGGTCCTGCTAGTTTTTTATAGCTACCTATATACACCAAAACTATGGTACGCTTCACAGTAGCTACGTGAATCAGTCAACTATTTAAACTAGCTAACTAGTTAAACTATAAAAGTATTTAAGTGTAGTAGTGAAAAATTCAAACTTTTCTATTTAAAAGTTAGATAAATGTATGAGAATAGATGGTGTTCATTAATCGGAATTGACGAAACCAGATATTTTTTGGTAAAATATACGATTATTATTCTTAGTACACGGAGAGAATCAATGAATAATATTTCAATTCATTTCCTCAGACGGCGCTGAAGAAGGACTGACAGAAGATATGTGGAGATCGTTGATGGATGAATCTGGTGTCATTAAAAATAAGAATGAACTGTTCAGACTTGTTTATTACGGCGGTGTGCAACATGATATAAGGAAGGAAGTGTGGCCTTTCTTACTCGGATATTACGAGTGAGTTTTCAAATTTACTTTCATCTTTTGCATACGATTTTTTATATTAGAGAAGGAAAACTGGCAAGAAGCTCACCGGATGTTCAACAAAGACATCTTCAATACCAAATCTCTTGTATTTGCGTTGGCTTGCTTTGAGGTGAGAGTATAGCTTGCATGTACCAAAGTCATATCGGTTCATAAATATATTTTCCAATAGCTGGAGCGGCGGATTCCAAAAGATTTAGTTAATTTTGAATCTTCTCACCCCGTTTGTGTTGTCGAGTGTCGGATAGTCCTGGCCCTAGCAAAAACGCCCTAGCAAAGAAAAAATACTAAGGTTGTGTTAAGGGTGAAAAGATTTTTCAAAAGTTAATACAAAATATAACTTAGATAAAGAATATTCGTGTTTCTTTAGATTCGAGTCGACAGCCGAAGAGCGACAAGAGCAAGATATATCATACCGTCGCCAATACGAAACTACAATGTCTGAATGGTTGTGTGTGGAAGCGATCGTTCGACAACGGGACAGAGAAGCGACGGCCGCATCCATTGCACGGCTATCTGAATCGTCTGGTAAAGCGAAAATCGAAACAAACGATACAAGTGATGTAAGTTCTACATAAATCAATACTTATTTATCGAAATAATCGATTTTACGATTATGATTTGATGTTAATGGGTTTAGTGCTACTGCTTATATTATATTAATAATAAATAATATCTCGAAGGCAACTATTCCTTATTTATTATTGTATTTTGTAGGTTTTCGAAGACGACTGCAGTGTGATATCAGACAATCCTCCCGTGGTTTCACCAGAACCAAGCGATAATGAACCAACACAGAAAAAAATTGATGTCAAGCCAATACTATCACGTGCCCCTAGTATAGAAGAAATAGACAATATGGAAATGGAGGAAGACAAAGTAAAAGATGTAAAACAGAACGGAGAGACTGATATTTGTGATTTGGATTTAAATTACGATGATGATGACGGCGATGATGAAGTTTGTATTAAAAGTGTAGTAGAGAATCCTGATTTAAGGCGGGAAAGTATTGCAGAAATAAAGAGATTGGCTGAAGGTATAGTTCAAAAAGGAGAGGGTAGAGCATTACTGTGCAGTGTTGATAGTGCAAATGTCAATATTAATGGAAATAGTACAAGGTCTGATGAAGGACAGCAGACCTCTAATCAACATAATACGCACAGTGTTATTGTGACAAATCCTTCTGTTGATTTAGCTGTGTCTGGTTCACCAGCCTCTGGTGGCACAACAGGTAAGAATACTTGTTTATATTACAGCTTTTGAAAAGTAATGAAAACGTGTAAGTAGGTGTCAGCTGGTGGTAATTGAGTCCGTACTTTGCCTTTGTCGTACATATCTTTGCCTAATAAATTTCAAAAAAAAGGCCGCACGAAGTACTTATTTAAGTCTATTAGCATATACTGTCTTATTACCACGTTTGATGATTTCATTCATTTCACTTATCGAATCAATTTAAAAGGGAGATATGAACTAAAATTAAATATTAACAAGTATGTAATGAATTTAGCAAATTTTTCTTTGCCAGCACCCGCTAGTCCGGCTCGAAGTCCTCTGGGAGTGGTTCGTGAAGAGTCTCACTCAGCAGGGGCTTCTATTGATACTTTGGATCCCGAATCTCGACCTGATAATCGCTCTAACTGCGTTTCACCTACAAGCTCTAATGGTGGAGTATATTCAGTAAGTATTTATTATATTAACATATTATTATGTACGTCATATCCAAATATTTTCACTCAAGGTTAGATTCTAAAATTAATCACTCTGAGTCAAAATCCATCCAAATCTCCATTTTTAGAAGCCCAGATTGTTTCTGATAATCTTGTGTCATAAATATTTCAAAAACCAATGTATTATTACAAACACATATAAAACATATTATTAGTAGTGCAAATATTACTAGAAATTTTAAATCTATGGTGTTTAAAAACATATTCACTTCCTGACAAGTATTTGGAAGCTATGGAAGGTCTTATTTTCCACCCTGTTTTTTTATTTGCCATATCAAGAACTGCAGGTTATTGCCATACCATTACGTGGCGACACCGATCATGGTCAATACAACTTCGAGAACTAAGGATACTCACAATCTGAAAAGAATACCTCACAATACAATAAAACAATAATTCAGAAGATAAAGACAATAGTCTAAGCCAGTCCAATTCAGCAACGAAACTTTGAAAGGCTTTGATAACAAAAATCGCCGAATACGATGTGATACCTAGGATTTCTTTGCACAACTTATGTTTTTTATTTCTTAGAATGAATTGGTGGAGAGTTTCGCGTTGAACCTGCACCGAATAGAAAAAGACGTGCAAAGATGTGACAGGAACTATCCATTCTTCACAGATGAAAATCTCGATAAGCTCAGGAATATAATGTGCACGTGAGTATTATTTGATTTTTTTTTTATTTTTTTTAAATTGATTTTATAAATATTGGATTAAAGATTGTTTAAAGTAAAATGCCAGTCGGACTCGCCCACCGATGGTTTCCATACAAATTATTAGGTACCTACACTTATAAAAAAAGAGAGAATTACAACACATATAAAACATATTATAATTAGTGCAAATATTACTAGAACTTTTAAATCTATGCAGTTGAAAAAGAAGTTCTTATTTTCCACCATGTTTTTTTTTATATTTGCCATATCAAGAACGGCAGGTTATCGCCACACCTTTACGTGGCGCCACCTATCGTGGTTAATACGGCTTCGAGAACGAAGCATACTCACAAACTGAAAAGAATACCTTACAAAACAATAGAACATTAATTCAATAATCTACATTTGGATAGTCGGTGATAATAAGCTTTTTTTGCAGATATGTGTGGGAGCATCTTGAGACAGGATATATGCAGGGAATGTGTGACCTGGTGGCTCCGCTTCTTGTAATAACGAAAGATGAAGCGGTCGCCCATGCCCTATTCACTCAGATCATGCATCGCGCTAAAGATAACTTCCCTTCAGGACAGGCAATGGATGCCCATTTCGCTGATATGAGGTAAATAAGTATGTTAGTAAAAAGGTCACAGTAGAAGTTTTCTTTTTGCCTACAAGAAAAATGCCTCTGAAAATTTATTTTTAAATTTAGGAAGCCTAGATGTACATCGAATTCACTTGTATTTGGATTTATTCAAATTCGCAGGAATTAAAAACAATTTTACTGACAAGACAATATTAAATTTTCGCCCCATGAAATTCAAGTTATGTTGAAGTCTTAATCATAGCTATCTAGCTTTTATGAGATTGATATTAAGATTATTATTGAAATGAATTTAGGTTCTATAGATGATGATCCTCAAAAGGAAAGTTCTCGCAACTACCAGTGAGAGGCTCCTTTGCACAGGAAGCCGGCTTGATTATTGGTACCATAACGGCGCCGTGAAGCAGTTTCGGTCTGAAGGGTGCCGTAGCTAGTGAAATTACTGGGCAAATGAGACTTAACATCTGATGTCTCAAGGTGACGAGCGCAATATAGTGCTACTCAGAATTTTTGGGTTTTTCAAGAATCTTGAGTGGCACTGCATTGTAATGGCGTATCAATTAACATCAGCTGAACGTCCTGCTCATCTCGTCCCTTATTTTCATAAAAAAACCTATATTGATTGAATATTTATTTCAGGTCGCTAATACAAATATTGGACTGTGAACTGTACGAGCTGATGCATGCTCATGGAGACTATACACACTTCTATTTCTGTTATCGATGGTTCCTGCTCGACTTCAAACGAGAGTTGCTGTACCAAGACGTTAGTTGTTTGCAAAATTAATATGTATTTGTTATTGCAAAACTACTTCTTTCCTTTAAATCAATATTTTTGCTAAAAATCGTCGAGTTACTTTGCGCCTAGTGTACCAAATACCCTGTTAATTTATTAGTTTTTATTATTTTAAGCTTAATACGCAGTGATCTACTCAGACTAAAAGGAAAACAAGTGTATCCGCTTTCTCTGTTTATTGCGGATATTTGCCTTTTAGTCCAAATCAAATTAAAATCACTTTATTCACGGTCACGGTCACGGAAATGACACTTATGAATGTCAAAAAAAAATATTTTCTTATTGAATCTACAACTACTTCGTAAATGGTTGAGCTTATGAGAAGTATCAAGAAACTCCTGTCCAGCTTAATTCGTCCCTTCTTCAGAATTAGGGATGGATCGAGCTCATTTTGTGCTTTTGGAATCTTCTGAGTGGTTAAAAGTGTGTATATTTTTGGCAGGTATTCTCCGCATGGGAACTGATTTGGGCAGCACGTTTCGTGGCCTCGGAACACATGGTCTTGTTCATCGCATTGGCGCTTCTTGAGACCTACCGTGATGTGATACTTGCCAATACTATGGACTTCACTGATATTATTAAATTCTTTAACGGTAGGTACTAAATTATTTTTAAATAGCTGATACCCGCGACTTCGTCCGCGTACACACATGACTAAGCATGTAGTACTTATAAAAATCTTTATTTCTTAAAATTTTATTATTTCAGTTAAATCGTTTTGAATCTCGTATCGTCCGTAATTTCTGGTAAATAAATAAAATTTATATATCAAGCAGTATTGTGCAAGGGTTTAACAGATACGGTTTGAAGGACATCGTAGCTAATAAAAGTACTGGGCTAATGTGACTTATCTCCTACTGAATAACGAGGTGACAAGCGCAATAGTATTGCCGGCGACAATTTTGGGAAACAATAATCCTAAGTGGTAGTAATTTCTTGTGTGCAGGACGTATGTGAAATATTGCATCAGGTGAATATGATGCTCATCTCGTGTCTTCTTATAAAAATAATGTATTACGGTACACGCGGTTCACGCTGACAATCAGAACGAATTGTGCTTTTATAGGCAGATGATGCCAATTATTAGCAGTTGACTCAAGTAGTTGTCGTTGCGTCACTGATTCCTATTCTACATAACTTTAATCTCGTAAGGTTAATGACAATATAATTTAATTCGTAATATATTTGACGACCCATATAGCCGAATAGTTAGTGACCCTGACTCCTAAGCTAGAGGTGCAATCATTTATACGATATGGATGTTTGTTTGCGAGTCATGGATGTTTATATGTATTTATGTATGTTTAAGTAAGTATATTGTATTAAATATATCGTTATTTTGTACCTATAGTACAGGTTATGCCTAGTTTGGGGCAAGATAATTTGTGTAAAAGTGTGTCAATATTATATTATATATCTTTGCATTTATTACAGAAATGGCAGAACGGCACGACGCGCCGGCTGTTATGTCATTAGCGAGGGAACTAGTGCTTCAAGTTCAAACACTGATAGAGAATAAGTAACAACGGCACAGAGGAACTGTGACTTAGTATTGTATGAATGTTGTGTTTTAGCAAATTATATTACAATTAGGTGAAACTGTTTCCCGTTTCTATGTGAGTATGTAAATATCTTATGCACTTCAGGTCATGTTAAGTTCGTTTTTATTATTTAAATCATTAATAATATTTTGTATTGCTATAAAAGGAGTTCAAAAAGTTCTATACTCATTATATTTCGTGCAAATAACGTAAAAACGTTATAAAGTAAAATTTCGGTAAAAGTGCTGTTGTAATGAAAATATGTGGCAGAACTATCTAAATGAGCGTCTACAAAATATAAATTAAATTCATCAAAGGAGAAACTAAATCGCTGTGGTACATAAAACATAAAATGTTGTATAAAGTTTCATAAATGACGCAAGAAAACACTCGGAAGAGATTTTTGAAACATTCACTCCTAGGGAATAAAATGGTGGATGAGAGAATGGTTGAACAATAATGAGGGTAGTCGAAAAGTATTTGACGGCAAAAAGGATGCTTGAATAGGGGTCAAAACTTTGTATACTTCTCAACAACCATATATTATATAAAAATAAAGGGGAGTTAATATAAATATTATAATTGATAATTGCAGTACAATTGCCCCCCTATATATGTATATACTTTTCATTGATCACAACGCTTCGGATATTGAGAGACTTGCAACGATATTGTGCAAAATGACGGAGTTTCCGCAAATAGATTTTTAAATTTTATATGTTTAAATGTATAATTGCTTTAAAAAATAACCAATAGTATTTTAAGGGCAGTGTTTTCAAATTAATATTGCTGCATAGATGTATTCTATTTATTTTATTATTATACTCTGACATTTAAAATATAAATGGCCACAATTACACCAAGTTAAAGGATCGAATTCCCTTTTGTAGCAATATCACAAACCGGGTGTTTCTACTATACTTAATCTATAATCGAAGTATTGGTATTGGTATGAGATAATTTTCCATCACGCCAACATGCGACAGTCGCTCATTGTATACTAACTCTCCCCTCCCTCCGCGTTCTTTCCGCCAAAAAGACCCTATTTTGGACTTCTACGCGTTCAATGACACTGCCTATAATCAGTGCCAAAGTTTGTATGTATAACGTATATTAACAAATAAATTTTATAGGTATTGTAAAATGTATCTGAGTAGGTACTGATCTCAGTACGTATTATTGTACTACCAAGTATGATAGGCATGACGACTGATGACAGTCCTTGACTTTGATCGCCGTTGAGCCGTGACGTCTTTCATGTTATAGTCTATCTAACAGTCAGTGTGGGTAATTTTAACTTTTACCAGAATCCTTTGATCATATTGTTTGTTTTTGATTCTTAAATACTATTATCATGGCCATAACGTTGTTATCTAAGTAAATGAGACGGTTAAATTGAGTAAAATACGAGAATATTACTAGTATAATATAATATGTGAAAAAATATATTTACATTAGTCCAAAATTTGTTGTCCATGGTACTTTGTCATGTTTATTGTGTATTGTGAGGTTTAAACTTTAACATCGATGTAAAAAAATCAACTATTAATTCAGGTTCAAAAAAATTTTTTCTAAATTAATACTAAAACCTTTTAAAACTCAATTTTGAAAAAAAAACATATAATATATAATTATTAGTTAACAGTTCGTCCCGCATCAACCTATTCAAAATTTCTTTTTACAATACCCGTGCATTAACACGGGGATATGCCGCGATCTTTTTCATGTAAAGGTTTCTTCCCTACTTACTACATCGACGCCTACTAAAGAACTAACGATGATGCCGCATTACGAAAATAGATTATAAATCCTTTTTTGACTGAATGTGTCAAGGGTTTTTAAATTTTGATCCAATACTTTACAACATGATACGTAGAAATGTCCGGTGCTATCTGCCACTTCATTGTAATGTCTACCTCCTATCATCACCAAATTATAATATTAAGAATATAACAATAAAAATTTATATTTTAAATGTGTAATCTCTGATATATCTGATTATAGATTTTTGTTCTAGCTGCGTTAGATGTAAAGTTATATATCAGTCATATTTGTAGCAAATAATATATCTATGTGATGTGTGTTCTTAGTTGATAGCATACTAAATAATATTATCCCAGCGTCAAATCTGATACGGGATCACATAGGGAGAATGTTATGGATTCCTACTTGGGTGTATTTTGTAGACATGTAGTGTAGACGAAGGCCTCATTACATAAAGCGGAATCGCACTTTCTCCAGTTATATAGTAATATTTAGTACACTTTCGTGGAGAACGAAAAACAAAATATACCTATAATTAACAGAAAAAATAATTCTCACATTTTATCGAATAGAATGCAGATGGTTGTTAAGGTTCTCATTTCTTTTTTTTTTAAGTAGCTGTCAAATAGTTTGAAGGCCAACTATGAACTATGTAAATAGTAGCACAAAGCCAAGGATTTTTAAAAAGCTCTTCTGAAGTCATATTTGGACAAAATAAATGGCTTTGTTAGAGAAACAGACAACGGAATCCATTGTTGTCAAAATGAAGATTAAGCGGGGTTTACACTATTCGAATTCGAATGAAGGTAGTTCACACGGATCTACTCGGGCGGTACTCGTATAGTGTACACGCACACATTCGTAGGATTCATTTGGTATTGCCTGAGATCTTTAGAGCGAACTTAGACTTGGGACCAGTGGGAGGCTCCTTTGCACAGGATGCCGGCTAGATTATGGGTACCACAACGGCGCCTATTTACTTTAAACATTACTGTGTTTCGGTCTGAAGGGCGCCGTAGCTAGTGAAATTACTGGAAAAATGAGACTTAACAGATTATGTCTCAAGGTGACGAGCGTAATTGTAGTGCCGCTCAGAATTTTTGAGTTTTTCTAGAATCCTGAGCAAGACTGCATTGTAATGGGCAGGGCGTGTAAATTACCATCAGCTGAACGTTCTGCTCGTCTCGTCCCATATTATCAAAATCAAAAGACTGTGCTCAGATTTTACTGTCGTAAAACACTGCTGAGTGTGAAAAATTGCGACTGTATTCGGCAGTCTGTTAAGTTGCTATATTTGCAGCTGTCAAATGACTATAAAAAGGGAATCAAAGATTGTGCTAAGCTTAAAGTAGTAAAGTACCTACTGAGTACTGTACGCTCTATATATCTCAGCCTTACTGTCTTCGGAAAGTGAAAACCCCGCTTAAGGCGACACTAAATGCCAGCGACCTTGATATGAGTTCACGGCTGCCGGCCCGCCATCTATGTAACAAAGCCAATATTTTCAAAATTCTTGCGTGGAAAACAGTTTATATGCTTACAATCCTCGTTATTCACTACTAATCTGTATTAATGAACCTACACAAAAACGTACAAGCTATAAGAATAACTTTTCTGAGAGAAGTACCAAAAAAAAGCGTCACGCCATGCCAAAAAACTTGTTTAACTTCAAAGAAAAGTGGTAGTTCAAAAAGGCTCGGCTGTGTTAACTATAACCAACAGCAAGCATAAGCAACCTACAAATAAGACTTAAGGATATGTGTAACAGGATTAAATAGTGTTCATAGCTCGAAATGCTATACTTTCACCACAAATCTAAAAAAACTATGTTTGCGTGTTTTCTGCTTACTCTTTGCCTTAATATCCATTACGATGTAGTTAAACAATATTACTTGCAACTACTTACTATATTAAAATAATATAAAATAATTAAGTCTTTTTTGTTCAATGGTTTACGTCTGTCCTTTGAGTAGAACTCACAGAAATCAACTTGGCACTTTGGAGGTAAGCAATTATCAATTTCTTACAATAGCTTAGCTTTTCTTGTTTCGGTGTGTATAAGATCTGATCTCTCTTTGAGGGAGCTGTTTCAATGTTAGTTGATTAGTAAAATTATGATAATTACGTAATTGATAAAATATATACGAAGAGTTCTAATAAATTGTGTTTTTTTTTGGGTAGGGACCGCACCAGGTCTAATTTCTATCTAACTGTGAACTCTTTTGTTGTGTTTTTAGCCATTTCTTTCCGGAATTCGGGACTATCAACTGATAATTTAGTTGTACCTATGTATTTTTATATCGCATTTCTAGGGCCTGATTAAGATTCGTTCCAATCAAAATACTCAGACATATTCATAACTTTACAAGACTCTTGTTTTGATATTACGCCTAACTGTTATTTTACTAATAATTGTATTTACCGAAACGAAATAAATATACAGGGTGGCCGAGAAGTTGACGTCCAAAGCTAAAATTTGAAAGCCTCATGGTGATGAGTATCCGAATCACCCCTATGTATGTTCTACGATTTTGCGTAGTTTAGGAGATAATAATTTTTTCCCCCTTTTATCCGCTGTTTTCACCTAATTGTGGTTTAGGCCTATTTTCTAATTTTTTTGAACACTTTTAGTTAATTTTATTGTTGATAATTATTAACTAAAGTTGCAATAACCACATAAGATACTATGAATAGTTTAGACAATGCGGAACTAGTTTAGAATTGAGTCGTAAGATCAAGATAACTGCTCCAGCTAAATTCATGAAAATGTTCAAGGTATCAAAAAAGAAATAAAATGGGGAGCCTATGGCTTCTAACTATTTTTAAAAACTTCCCAGAACATTGGCCAATAAAATGAGCCAAATTCAAATTCTAGGTTTGGACGTCAACTTCTCGGCCACCCAGTATATTTAAAACGGTAGAAATATATATTAAATTAAACAATAAAACAGCTAAGAAAATGTATTGTTATACTTAATAATTTATTTATTATTCTCCAATAAATATATTCCTCATATTATTTATACTAATGTTATTAATTAAGCGAACTCTAAATGTGTTGAATATTTTAATAATTTCTCCATTGTCATCCTAGTTACAATACATAACAGTTCTATCATATTTTATTCTTTAGCAAGGTACCCTGCGGCACGAGACGAGAGCACGCTTTTAATTGGTCGATATAAAGCAAACGTGGAGCCGACAATGCGCTCATTGGCTCTTTAGCTATCTGTGCACAACTTATGCCGTGGACTGTATTATTGTTTTTATATTTGATGTTTATAATCATTTTCCTCCTAAAAAATACGGGCTTGATTATAATGTCTTAAATGAGTTTGAAAATTATAGCTTGCGATGTTATTTTTAGCAGATAATATGGTCTAGGCGTACTATCACATGTCTGTTTTCATTGCCAAATAGAAAACAATATAACTAGATTTAACGCCATATAATAATTAATATGTCCACCACACTCTAATATTATGTGATTTGAATACTTTGAAGGGTTTTAATATTAATTTATTATTGTACAGTATCTCAATAATATATTTAATTATTTATTTATAGTGATGAATTCCTATAAAATCATATATTAATATTTTTGAATATTTTTAACAAGTTAAATTAACTATTTTAAAATTTAAATCTAAGTACAGGAAAAATTTATAATTTTTATTCATTGTTAAATTTTGTATTAAAAAACCATCTAATGCAATCTAGAAAAAAAAAGTCTTATGTAATCGTCCTGTTTGTATGAATATTGTTTCTACTAAAATGTATGTTTGTATATTTTAATTTTCATAAAATAGTCATTGTTACCTCCAATTTGTGATTTAATTACGCTTATAAAAATCGTATTTTTAATGGCCTATGTCCAAATGTAAAATCTTCCCGCAGTGTTAAACACATACTTACATCTTATTAAGTTCCTAGAGCGTGCTTAAGATATATTATGTTGTCGTCTAAATCCAATTTTCTACCAACTCTTTTGTCCTAGTCAAGCTTGGTCTAGATAGAATGTAACCAAATTACATAAACCCTGCAAGCCGGATAAAAAATGACCACGCAGGCACAATATTTTAATTCCATACACGAGAAACGAATGTACTTGTGTACAGAGCAACTTTTGAAATCGGGTTTGGTCGATAACAAAATCACTGTACAGTCCGTTAATCTTATGCTAGGGCCAGACCAGCGTATTTTGAAGTGATGTGAAGATTCGAATGTTTCACTCGCTAAAAAGTTTCGTGGTAATACGGTGGCCAGATTAGTGACTTCGTAATTTTAAACAAATATCGTGCAGTAATTCAAGATGGCCACAACACAATTTCCTTAACGTTTTGGCATAATGGCGGACGACAACTTTAATAGAATCTATAACTTCATGCATGGGCTATTATGAGCTCGAAATTGTGTAGAAATTCCATCACCATTTCTCGCTCCGCTCCATTATAGTATTGCTTACGTTCGTCTATCCCGACCTAGAACTACATTCAAAATGAAAAACGCTAGGCTATACGATATTTGGCGCGCTAAATCCCTTTGATTTAGCGCCACCGCTGCGATGGCTAGGACGCAGTCCGAACAATCGTGACGATAGCCGATATTGGACGGTTCTAGGGACATCTACGTATATCGTGTCATTTCACGAAGCTTCTTTACGATAGACGCAGGTCCGGCCCTAGTATAATGTCTGCTCTGAATTATGTACTTATAGCTGTGCAGTCCGCCATCTTGGATGGCAAAATAATTATCGATTCATATGCGCGTACTGCAGATGAATCGTAGGTTCTATAGCGATTATATTCAATGTCTAATTTTATATAGTAAAATACGTTGCAACTTATGTTTTAAATATAAATATCTGTTATGTTTTGAAGTGTGCTAGCACTAAATGTGAAATTATGCGATAATTATCTTAAGATTTAATAGCTTTTGGTGGCAGAAGTAAAAGTAGAATATAAAGTCTAGGACATGGTCACAACGCTGTTTCGAACAAATATAGGTAAATGAGATCCAGCGTTGTACGAGATTACATTATAAGACATCTAAATTGCCGTTCACTCTTCAATCGACTTAAGCTCCGGTCATAGTGAGATATCATTCTATGCTAATCTATGATTTAAAATAGGTCATTGAGTAGGTCACATAGCACGAACACGAAGCTCCGTAACGATGCACGCAGGTGCGGCCCCAGCATAACCTCTCGAAAGAAGCTCTCATAATTATTCTGAAACTATTATAATATACAATTTTATATGCCTAAAGTTGAAAACGCGAGAGCTTGTTTTACCCTACACAAAGGGAGTTTTCTGTCTAAGATGGTCGGAAATTTGCCAAATCTAGAAACAATTAATAGTTTTAATTTGTAAAATTATTGTAACACATAATTATTCTACGAGATATATATTTACATAAATGAATATTTTTATCCCTAGACAAGGTAATTGGCAATGCCTATTAGAGCTTAAAGCTACCTTTAGATTTTGTTGTTATTGCTTAGAAATATTTATAAATAATTGTTTTTAAAATGATTAATATATTAAATATCTTTAGTTGCTATAATACATATATCACAACCCGGCCAATTGTATTGAAACATGTAGTTAAAGGCATTCGTTCGGGCAAAAGATGTCAAAATAATTTCATTTTTCCATAATATGTATTCTACAAATTTACTTTTAGCAGATTTTAGTTGGGAAATGCGATTGTGTTACCAATAACACAATTTTCCTTTATTGTGCCACTATATAGGTAATCATGATTGTACAAAGTTAATAAGTGTCTATTTTTCATCTTGTGTCTGTTATTGGGTAGTCCAAGCAGTGGCTTTTTTTATTTACCATTTCTTGTTTGTTATTCGTATTTATTTTGGAAATCGCTTCTATTAAGATAGCTAATTAAAAAGAATTAAGTACGTGTACGATGCATTCCGTCAGACGTTTGCAAATGTATCGCGAATTAATTATTTCTAAAAGGCATTCTTGTTATTTATCGATTGTGTCTGATATCATCTCTATAAAGAAAATGAATATTTATTATGCAAATTCCTTAAACTATTTATATCTTTCTTGAAGAAAGTAATAAATTACTATTTTTGTGAAGACCCATCTTGTCATTAAAGTATGTTTACATCTATTGCCTTTTATTCCTTTGTAACTGTTTATTAGAATTTACTATTATTCTTACTATAATCTCTCAGCATTCCGTTATTTTTGAATTCTATCGACAAAATACGATCTATGCTAACAATTGAAGTAATTCTTCTTTGAGACGAGGAGAACAATCTGGTCTACTGACATACTGACACCTCACGGTAAGAGATCATTACAGCAAATATAATCTTGAAACACCAAAGGAATCACAAAATTTGATGGAATATCTAAAATTGCATTCGACAATTATAATAATACTAATATAATAATAGGTACAATTGATAAACATCAATGGTATGGATGGACTGGCAGACCCTTTCTGCACTTACTTAGCTTTCATCATGGAATTATAAATATGAACGTATTATTAGAAATATTTTAGGTGGTAATTCGTGTGGGACGTGCAGGTTGTGGAACAGTTTCCACAGTCAGATATACTGAGAGAGGTACACCATAGTTACGTCTTGATTCACGTCCGCCATTCTTCATTTCAATTAATACTCATCAATTGATTTACTCGCTTTTGGTTAACGCGGCGATGTCATATCAAGTACCTACCTTCTTATCTAGATTTCTTTTGTTTTTATAGAAGACTAGGACAAATTAGCGGAGGGGGTGTGTGGTGGCTGATGGTTAGGTGAACCTTCTCCTGCAATAACAATAGCGTTGCTGATCTTTTAGAAAGGTGTATGTGCTAATTTTGAAGGTAAAACCATGTCATATAGTCCTGGAAACACAGCACAAGGAACCTCGTACCTCATTTCTTTGGAACCATACATCCAGATAGTGGGAAGATAATAGCTATGTTTGTGGCGTGTCCTGGTGGGATTCGGTGGCAGAAATCAGATCAAACAGGTCTTTTAAGCACTCACCGTGATGAATGTGGTTGAAATACACAATGAAGAGACGTATCAGCCGTTCACAGAGCACTGGATTACCGACAATTTGAGCAGCTCTACGTTACATAGATAGATGACAGCAATACTCCAAATGTGGTCGAAGATGCGCTTTGTAGAGCTTGAAAACCTTATTCTCATAATGAGTTTCTTCAAAGCCAACTTGCTTTTGCTTTCCAGCTGGAGCGGTATTAACTCCATATTAGGCACTATTTAACAAGCTATTTTTGTGGTTTTGTATCAATTTATTTTTTAACGCCATCACTATTTAATGAATGATTTATTGTGTTAAGTACTTGAACATAAATAAAAGAGATGAACCTTAAAATATGTTTATATTATAACTTTATCAGAATTACTTAATGCATGAAACATATACCCCGCGTGGTGGGTTGATACAGAATGAATGTGCTTGAGTCTTCGAGAACCGAAGAACTGATTTCCAGAATCCCTTGCTTGAGTATCTGGCAAGACACATATTCTATTTAAAACGCTTCGAACAATACCTATTGCAATGTCTGCTACATGGTCTTCGCCGGCAGAACCCGGAAACATCCTTAATATACGACCGAGACGCCAATGAAGTGGTTATGTATTATCCCTCTTTCAGTAGGAGCATGTAGTCAATTCGGATATCGAAAACTCAAGCAAATTCGTTCGATTCGTTTAGTGAACTATGAACATAGGCGACAACGTACTGTAATCTCCGCAAAATGAGAGTGGAATAGGCACTGTATCAGATCACACTTTAAAAAAGTAACATTTCCTCGGTTTCCAGGTCTATAATATCATATTTATAACTATACAATTCTACGCTAAAGTCCTTTCTTCTTCCATTGCTCTCTTATATGTTTTGGTATCTCTTTGACATGAATTAAATCCGATTTAGACGCAGGAAAATTACTGAAATATTTCCATTTCTGGATCTCTCTGAACAGCGCATCACCAGGACATTCGGTTTCTCTCACTTGTCGATGACCAACGAGCTTGTAATCCACATTTATGTAGCCTTTGTCAACTCCGGCAGATATCAAAGATTTAGCAGATTGTAGCTGTTTTGCCGGCGGTAATGTATCTGGGAAACATTTAGCTGCATATATAAATTAGTTTTTGTTAGGGCAGTCAAAATGTATATTAAACATTGTGGAGGTTGAAGTCGAAAGTTGAAGACTGTGAAATTTATCTTAGTAGTTAGAATTAGTCGTATGTATTTAAACAAAACACCTTTTAAAGGATTAAAACGCGGGTAGTTTTTCTTCCTTTTTTATATCTGCAATCAGTCCCCAACCTATGAGCAGATTCAGATATCTAAAATTTTGTGGGAAAAGTGGTCACCGACTTTTCTGCCCTTTACTTCAAGTCCTATTCGACAATGCTATTTCGCTTGACTCTTTTTCGATGGTTTATAGTGAAGTAACTCCACTGCCAATGGGTTTGAATAAATTGCTAGGCGTTCTTGGTAATTTGAAGAGTATTGTTTGATTTCCCCCTTTATTGTTTTATATTAAAGATCTTCATGAAAACGCGTGTAGTTGTAGCGTAAATATATAATAAGTAATAAGTCCCCTAGAAACCGACATCTAGAAAGGTCTTGAAACGTCAGGTTGACTAAAAAAATGCATGAAAATGTAATATAATAACACTGTTAAAATTACACGGGTCTTAATCCTTTAACAAGTGTTTTATTTATTGGTATAACACTCGCGTTAATCAAAGAAAATACAAGTTGTATGTTAGCATTATTATTTCGAGTTTCAGTGTGAAATGCGCTGTGGTTGGTAAAATGACTGCGCTTTATTCCAAAATGAAGAGCGCCATTGTGGTCGAGTGGCACTGTGTGGCAGGAGGCAGGGCGTATCACTTGCCATCGTGTGGACGTCTATAACTCGTATGTTCTTATCACAAAACATCTGTACATACCTATCTTTACATCTACAATTATAAAAAAGAGGTTAACTTTGTTTGTTGAACTGCTCAGAAATAAATTTTTAACTGCCTAATTATAATTTTTAAGTGCCGATACGTAGCAGTATTCAGTCATTTTACCACTCATACACTAATACAATCTGCATTCGGCACATCAAGACCCTGTATTTTATTACTGCTAACTAACTATGACTTACGGTACGCAGACGTGGTCACAAAGTATGGGCCTGATGAAAAAGTTCATAGTCGCTCAGAGGGCAATGGCTATGCTCGGAGTTTCCCTTCGAGATCGAATCAGAAATCAGGAGATACGAAGGAGAACGAACGTAGTCCAAATGATTGCGAAACTGAAGTGGCAGTGGGCAGGGCATATAATTCGAAGGACAGATGGCCGTTGCTGCAGTAAAGTCCGCGAATGGAGACCACGTAAGGGGAAGACGCAGTGTTGGTAGGTCCCCACAAGATGTACCGACGATCTGGTCAAGACCGCCGGAATACGTTGGATGAGGGTAGCGTAGGACCGATCGTCATGGAAATCTATGGGGGAGGCCTTTGTCCAGCAGTGGACGTCTTACGGCTGGTGATGATGATGATGAAACTAACAATATTCGCAGCTAGATTGGAGCGAACTAGAAGTTTGGCGAGGGAATACATACCCATGTGAATATTGTTTTCCATCCTTTAAATATGAGTGACTGGTCAATTTTCACCATCAATATCAATAATTAATCATGCGTTTTGTAAACTTACCAAAACAAGATAATAACAACAGTCTTAAATTAGTGCATTTCAATAACTAACTCGGATACATTTTTATTACTACTGTGTGCACATTTCGACAATATAAGAATATGCTCACCTGTCCAGTCACCGATGAGGCATATTCCTATACTATAGTTGTTAAAGTGAAGAGAATGGGCACCGACCACCTCCCAACCACGACCTTCGTATACTGAGCCATCTCCGCCCACTGCAAAACTGAAAATAAACGATTTACCAGTGGGAGGCTCCTTTGCACAGGAAGCCGGCTAGATTATGGATACCACAACGGCGCTTATTTCTGCTGTGAAGCAGTAATGAGTAAACATTACTGTGTGTCGGTCTGAAGGCCGCCGTAGCTAGTGAAATTACTGGGCAAATGTGACTTAACATTTTATGTCTCAAGGTGACGAGCGCAATTGTAGTGCTGCTCAGAATTTTGGGGTTTTTCAAGAATCCTGAGCGGATCATATATATTCATATGTAGCGAATTACTTTACAAAATTAAAACAAATAATAAATAATAATAATAAAATCTTTTTTTTTATGGAATAGGAGGACAAACGAGCGTACGGGTCACCTGTTGTTAAGTGATCACCGCCGCCCACATTCTCTTGCAACACCAGAGGAATCACAAGAGCGTTGCCGGCCTTTATTTCAGGCATACCACCCAAAAAACCAACCATAAACGAAATACTATTTTCGATGTAAGACTTACTGGATTATACGATATATTGCAGATTAACATGCTTGGCTATAAATTGATAGTAATGACTATGAATAATAGTAAAAATGAAATTATATCCGTGTTTTAATGAGAAACTGCTACAATAACATTAGAATACCTACAAAGGTAAATTTCGCCACTATATACAAGACTATCATAGCGCAGATGGGATATTGGGTGATCCGGAAAGCAGAAGACCCCGGTTCGAATGAAGATGTCCTATAAATTCAAATTCAAATTCAAATATTTTTATTCAAAATAGGTTTTATAATCACTTATTGAACGTCAAAATCTACCACCCATTCAAAAGAGACTGCCTCAGACCTGAGAAGAATAGGCGCAAGAAACTCAGCGGGCTCTTTTTTTTTTTAAATAAAATATGGATTACAATGTAATATCGTACAATAAACATTAATAATTAAAGAGCCTGAGGGTGTTCGCTTTAATCCCAGTCCGTGGTGTCATTAAGAAAATCGTTTATGCTATAATAACCTTTCCCACACAAACGTTTTTTAACAATTCTTTTAAATTTCGTAACACATTTGTTTTGTACATTTTCTGGGATCATATTGTATATACATCGCCCAACAAAAGACTTACTAACTCGACCCAACCGAGTAGTAGGCATAACAAGTTTATGTTTGTTCCTCGTGTGAACATTATGAATGTCACAGTTTCTAGAAAATTCCTCAATGTGCTTATGAACATACAAAACATCATCAAAAATGTATTGAGAAGCAACAGTCAAAATGTTTATTTCTTTAAATTTTTCTCTTAATGATTCTTTAGGACCTAGGTTATAAATCGCGCGAATAGCCCTCTTCTGCAGCACAAAGATAGTATTAATATCGGCCGCACTGCCCCATAACAATATACCATAGGACATAATACTATGAAAATAATTAAAGTATACTAATCTCGCCGTATCTATGTCAGTTAACCGTCTGATTTTCTTAACCGCATATGCTGCAGAACTAAGCCTATTCGCCAATCCTTCAATATGGGGGCCCCACTGCAATTTGGAATCAAGAGTAATGCCAAGAAATATAGCAGATTCCACTGGTTTTACCACCTCTCCATTTAATAAAATATTCGCATCTACATTTTTGACATTTGGCGCGGTGAATTTAATATATTTGGTTTTATGATTATTTAACAATAAGTTATTGGCGCTAAACCAGTACACGATGTCAGATAGAGCATTGTTTACTTCGTCATGTAAAACTTGGCTTCGTTTCACTTTGAATATAAGTGAAGTGTCATCCGCAAACAATACCAGCTTGTGTTTTTTTCGACAAGGTTAGGTAGATCATTTATATAAATTAGGAAGAGGAAGGGTCCAAGAATAGACCCTTGTGGTACCCCCATACCGAGAGGAGTCCCAGGAGATCTCCTGCCATTCACCTCGACCCTCTGAATCCTATTATTTAAATATGAGATCAGAAGATCGAGTGCAGATCCTCTTATACCATAGTGGCATAGCTTCCTGACCAGCGTTGAATGTTGAACACAATCAAAAGCCTTAGATAAATCACAGAAGATACCAAGTGCATTCTGTGATTCCTCCCAGGCCTCAAAAATATTCCTGATGAGTTCAACACCTGCATCCGTAGTCGTAGTTCAAAAATTTTACTAATGGTCGGCAACACCGAAACAGGGCGATAGTTATTCGGGTCAGAAGTGAGTCCCGATTTAAATATTGGTGTAATTTTACTATACTTCAGAAGGTCAGGAAACACGCCATGTTCAATACAGCTATTAAAAACTAGTGCTAGATATGGTGCTATGACGTCAATAACAGAACTTATTATTTTTACAGATATGCCCCATATATCGGCAGCTTTTTTCATTTCTAAGGATCTGAAAGTTTTAAGAAATTTTGTTTACATTCCTTAACATTTTCCAAAAGAAGTGACTCGGCAACACTAGGTAGGCTAGACAAGGGTGCTTGAGATGGAAACTGGAATGTCAGAAAAAAATTTCTCAAAAGCAGAAGCTATTCCCTGCTCAGAGTGGATTTTTTATAGTTTTTTTTGTTCAAGTTTTGTACCTTCTTGTAAATCCGAACATGGCTCGGTCATCCAGGCACTATGCAATTATTGGGTTTGAGCAGGTTATCAACTGTAAAATAGATCCTGCAGATGAAGCCGCAACGAGAGTTGACACAAACATATCAAGATTTATGAAAGATCCGACACTCAATGGAAGACGCAGGTCGCATGGAACCCGAGAGGTCGCGGGTTCGAATGCCGCATCGCTTATAAATTTTCTCTTCAAAGTTAATTTGTCATTGACCATTCCTTGATGACTAGCATAATGAATCTCAGAATTCAAGATCGGTACTAACTCATGAAGTTAAGTATATATCATATAGTCTAGAGATTAGGTTAAGTATCCTTTAAATTAATATTGACGATAGTTATCACGGGGAGTGTTCCGATGAGCTGTTCACCTGATTCCTGCCGCCGAAATACAAATTCTCACGACCCGCGACAAATTAGGATATCATCTCCACCATCAGATACTCCACTGTGCGCTTTTCAATGAGCTTTGTTCCACGTACTACAAAGCTGGGGTATTAGCTTGTGTGGTGTTTCCGGGACGATACGACATGGGTACCTTAAGGCGCTATAGTCCTAAAAAGTAACATTTTTAAAAATCTACTTAAAATACTTCTACAAATACTACGGTTCCAATTTTTTGACATGTTTATCTTCATTTCTTTATCTAAATTATCGCTGTTTCGAAAACACGATTACGAAAAAAAAATTCGATAGATTTATTTTTTGAAAAATAGTCTTTTTTATTTGAATTGTTTATATTATCATAAAACTATGATAGCTATAAACACAAAACTTATTTTATTCGATAGTTTATTAGTATTTATAAGTTTTAACTGTGGGATTTATCAATACGCTTTGTGAATTATTTTATATTAATTTTTTTCGTAATAAACTAAACGCGACGCCTTGGTTGCATGCTCGCTCAAGCCAGCAGTACGCCCGTGACCACTGTCAAGGAAGGTACTGTGTTCGTGTCTCTCGGGCTCACATTACGTAAGATTTTAGCAAACAAGTACAAAGCGGGAATCATAGTAAAAAAATAATGATGATGCGACAGCGTATTTGTTGAAATATATATGTAAATGTAAGTCGGAAAGTACTAAAATAAAATTTATGTAATATTATTTTGAATATTATGCCACGCGGGATTTTTGTATATATGTACTTTAGGGAAGTTAGATAAATCCAAGATGACCGCCGCACAAAATTATGATTTCAGCAATATGGATATCGTGTCCGAGGTTCTCGAGGGTGCAGACAACGATTTTGTGATCATTTTTGAAATCCAAGATGGCCGTCGCACAAAATTATGTTTTCAGCAATATGGATATCGTGTCCGAGGTTCTCGAGGGTGCAGAGAACGATTGTGTGATCATATTTGAAATCCAAGATGGCCGCCGCGCAAAATTATGATTTCAGCAATATGGATATCGTGTCCGAGGTTCTCGAGGGTGCAGAGAACGATTGTGTGATCATATTTAAAATCCAAGATGGCCGCCGCGCAAAATTATGATTTCAGCAATATGGATATCGTGTCCGAGGTTCTCGAGGGTGCAGAGAACGATTGTGTGATCATATTTAAAATCCAAGATGGCCGCCGCACAAAATTATGATTTCTGCAATATGGATATCGTGTCCGAGGTTCTCGAGAGTGCAGAGAACGATTGTGTGATCATATTTGAAATCCAAGATGGCCACCGCAAAAATTATGATTTCAGCAATATGGATATCGTGTCCGAGGTTCTCGAGGGTGCAGAGAACGATTCTGTGATCATTTTTGAATTCAAAGATGGCCGCCGCTCATAATTATGATTTCAGCAATATGGATATCGTGTCCGAGGTTCTCGAGGGTGCAGAGAACGATTGTGTGATCATATTTGAAATCCAAGATGGCCGCCGCACAAAATTATGATTTCAGCAATATGGATATCGTGTCCGAGGTTCTCGAGGGTGCAGAGAACGATTCTGTGATCATTTTTGAATTCAAAGATGGCCGCCGCTCATAATTATGATTTCAGCAATATGGATATCTTGTCCGAGGTTCTCGAGGGTGCAGAGAACGATTCTGTGATCATTTTTGAATTCAAAGATGTCCGCCGCTCATAATTATGATTTCAGCAATATGGATATCGTGTCCGAGGTTCTCGAGGGTGCAGAGAACGATTGTGTGATCATATTTGAAATCCAAGATGGCCGCCGCACAAAATTATGATTTCAGCAATATGGATATCGTGGCCGAGGTTCTCGAGGGTGCAGAGAACGATTCTGTGATCATTTTTGAATTCAAAGATGGCCGCCGCTCATAATTATGATTTCAGCAATATGGATATCGTGTCTGAGGTTCTCGAGGGTGCAGAAAACGATTTTGTGATCATTTTTGAAATCCAAGATGGCCGCCGCACAAAATTATGATTTCAGCAATATGGATATCGTGTCCGAGGTTCTCGAGGGTGCAGAGAACGATTGTGTGATCATATTTGAAATCCAAGAAGGCCGCCGCACAAAATTATGATTTCAGCAATATGGATATCGTGTCCGAGGTTCTCGAGGGTGCAGAGAACGATTCTGTGATCATTTTTGAATTCAAAGATGGCCGCCGCTCATAATTATGATTTCAGCAATATGGATATCGTGTCCGAGGTTCTCGAGGGTGCAGAGAACGATTCTGTGATCATTTTTGAATTCAAAGATGGCCGCCGCTCATAATTATGATTTCAGCAATATGGATATCGTGTCCGAGGTTCTCGAGGGTGCAGAGAACGATTTTGATTTTGTGATAATTTTTGAAATCCAAGATGGCCGCCACACAAAATTATGATTTCAGCAATATGGATATCGTGTCCGAGGTTCTCGAGGGTGCAGAGAACGAGTGTGTGATCATATTTGAAATCCAAGATGGCCGCCGCACAAAATTATGATTTCAGCAATATGGATGTCGTGTCCGAGGTTCTCGAGGGTGCAGAGAACGATTATGTGATCATATTTGAAATCCAAGATGGCCGCCGCACAAAATTATGATTTCAGCAATATGGATGTCGTGTCCGAGGTTCTCGAGGGTGCAGAGAACGATTATGTGATCATATTTGAAATCCAAGATGGCCGCCGCACAAAATTATGATTTCAGCAATATGGATATCGTGTCCGAGGTTCTCGAGGGTGCAGAGAACGATTCTGTGATCAGTTTTGAATTCAAAGATGGCCGCCGCTCATAATTATGATTTCAGCAACATGGATATCGTGTCCGAGGTTCTCGAGGGTGCAGAGAACGATTTTGATTTTGTGATCATTTTTGAAATCCAAGATGGCCGCCACACAAAATTATGATTTCAGCAATATGGATATCGTGGCCGAGGTTCTCGAGGGTGCAGAGAACGATTTTGTGATCATTTTTGAAATCCAAGATGGCCGCCGCACAAAATTATGATTTCAGCAATATGGATATCGTGTCCGAGGTTCTCGAGGGTGCAGAGAACGATTGTGTGATCATATTTGAAATCCAAGATGGCCGCCGCACAAAATTATGATTTCAGCAATATGGATATCGTGTCCGAGGTTCTCGAGGGTGCAGAGAACGATTCTGTGATCAGTTTTGAATTCAAAGATGGCCGCCGCTCATAATTATGATTTCAGCAACATGGATATCGTGTCCGAGGTTCTCGAGGGTGCAGAGAACGATTCTGTGATCATTTTTGAATTCAAAGATGGCCGCCGCTCATAATTATGATTTCAGCAATATGGATATCGTGTCCGAGGTTCTCGAGGGTGCAGAGAACGATTGTGTGATCATATTTGAAATCCAAGATGGCCGCCGCACAAAATTATGATTTCAGCAATATGGATATCGTGGCCGAGGTTCTCGAGAGTGCAGAGAACGATTCTGTGATCATTTTTGAATTCAAAGATGGCCGCCGCTCATAATTATGATTTCAGCAATATGGATATCGTGTCCGAGGTTCTCGAGGGTGCAGAGAACGATTGTGTGATCATATTTGAAATCCAAGATGGCCGCCGCACAGAATTATGATTTCAGCAATATGAATATCGTGTCCGAGGTTCTCGAGGGTGCAGATAACGATTTTGTGATTATTTTTGAAATCCAAGATGGCCGCCGCACAAAATTATGATTTCAGCAATATGGATATCGTGTCCGAGGTTCTCGAGGGTGCAGAGAACGATTATGTGATCATTCGAGGTACCGTATTCGAGTTACTCGAGGGTGTCGAGGGCAAATTTTGAACGGTGGCCATCTTGGATTCCAAAAATGATCCCAAAATCGTTCTCTGCACCCTCGAGAACCTCGGACACGATATCCAAATTGCTGAAATTATAATTATGAGTGGCAACCATCTTTGAATTCAAAAATGATCACAGAATCGTTCTCTGCACCCTCGAGAACCTCGGACACGATATCCATATTGCTGAAATCATAATTAAGTGCGGCGGCCATCTTGGATTTCAAAAATGATCACACAATCGTTCTCTGCACCCTCGGTAATCTCGGATACGATATCCATAATGTTGAAGTCATAATTTTACGCGTAATTTAACATTTCTCTCATACGTCGATAAAAAGATTTACTTCAAAAATGCATAAAAAATATTATCACAGTAATTCCGTACTCTAGCACAACTGTAAGTTTTAAAAAATATTACGCGGTCCTTTGGGTCGGCGGTCGTTGACCCGCATCGCTCGGTTCGTTCTCAGCCATGCCCGACGCCTGTGTCCATGCGTACCTATCGAATCTAACGTTCGCTCAATTTTTACCTAAAGTGTTGGGAAAACCTCGCCTTAAAAAAAGAACGTACACCTTCCGTAAGGGCCAGCAATGCTCCTGTGATTCCTCTGGTGTTGGGCGGCGGTGATCACTTAACTTTGTCACACAGTTTGTCCCCCCTTTTCCATAAAAAAAAGTTTGCATTTCCTGTATTTGTAACTGTAGAGTAGTTTATAGAGTACATTCTACGCTCGTCTGAACACTTACTTGTAACCAATATCCCACCAGCCCCGCGTGTCTACATGAAACCGTAGCATCTCCGTCATTGCTTGTTCACACTGACTCCTCGTAAAGCAAGCTGGTGGTGAATACGAATGGTGTATTACCACGAATGGGACCGGAGTCGATAATGAAAGGTACTGCTTCGGTGTATCTGCATTCCAACCTGAACGTGGAACGAATTCAAAATCATAAGTTGATACCTCATTTTCAGAATCTGAAAGAAAAACAATTGCTTGGTTAAAATTGGCCTTCGTTCTAGTAGTAAAGTGGGGGGCTGCGCAGTTTGTCGGAATAATATGTATATATCATTTGTAATGTTATATCAGAAATAAAAAAAAATATAAAAGAATATCTGGTTGGAATATTTGGTTTAGCAGATTTATAAAAGAAAAGAAAGTTCAATTCATTGACGGCCGTTCCCAATATTCAGTCTATTTCTTATTTGAGATATAAATAGTAACTATCGTTGAGTTTTCTGTCCCAATAAACTTATCGACAGTAACTCACCTTATCCGTACACGCTGTCTGTCAATGGGACGAACGACGTACAGCTTACCAGCGAGAGAAGTTTGTATGGAAATTTAAATTCACGCGTCGCAATATAAAGCCATAAGAATGACTTATCGGGTTTATTGGGACAGCTTCAGATTATTGACAGCTAATTACTGACAGTAGAAGGTAGTAATTTATCTCTATCTGTAGGTAGTATATTGGGAACGGCCGTTAATCACTTAGGTAAAAATTACAATTATGAAAGACTTTACCACCACTTCGAAAATGTTGAGCTTTAATGAGAAAAAGTGGCAAGAAACTCATTGCCACTCTTTTAAATCTAAGTACCTACTTATATTTACAGATTTGTCTATTTCAAATATACATGGAGTGATGCACCAAAATTATTCTAACGTTTTGACTTACTTGTGTAAGTTAATAACTTAAAATTGTAAATTATAATTAATACAAGACCGACCAGGCACCACAATCAGCGCCCGTTCACGAGCATGACGCATGCACCAGCCATCGCTAACCTCGCTATCTTAGCGACCTGCCCTACGACGCCACCACGAGCCATTTAAGCGAACATGATAAACTCCGTGCTGGAAACTTGGTCAGAAAATATGTGATATATATACTGACGAAATACCTCACAGTAAAAGTAAAATATTTTAAAGTTAAGAACTTTATAGTGAATTACAAGAATCCAGATCTATCTAACTATCGTTTTTTTTATGGAATAAGAGGACAAACGAGCGTACGGGTCACCTGTTGTTAAGTGATCACCGCCGCCCACAATCTCTTGCAACACCAGAAGAATCACAGGTGCGTTGCCGGAAAACATCTTGATCTCCGACAACGTGCAGGGACAGTTATTAAAGGAACGGAACGCAATTTTTGAATCTATCTGTCATCATATAATCTATCTTCCTTCTTCTTGCCTCGACTCGTGTTTAAATATAATGAACGTCTGAAGAATATTAAACACAAAGACACAGATTTGTAACAGAACTTTTTTAAAAAACAAGTGTTCAACGCGTGTTTAACTTTTTTGTGATAACACCGTAGGTAAATTATTATTATTATTATTTCAACAGATTTTTGTTCTCGACTTTAGGTCGGTAATGAACCTAAGAACGGGCATATGCCAAGTAACTTAGTTCAAGTGTTTTGCGAATGAAGATGTGGTGTTGATGAGTTGTGTGTTAATGAATGATGATTGGTATGATTTTCGTCTTGGATTGAAAAGAAGTTGGGTTCATGAAACGGTGGTTATTATAATTATTATTTATAATAGACTAAGCAGCTTTCATTATTTGCCATATCTATTCAAATGTTTGTCCAGTCTATTCTTAAACTGATTAACAGATTTTGATTTAACCACTTCCTTGGGCAATCTATTCCATATATGAACAACTCTGTTGGTCAAGAAGTGTTTTAATGGATTTGATGATACTAATTGATATTCTAGCTTCATATCATGTCCCCTTAGTCTGTGTTTAAGAAAGGTAGATAGTAGACAAAGATCTTTTAGTAACGATCAACTGAATAAATGAATTAGAATGGGGCAATCGTCACCATATACAATATAATTAATACCTACATAGATATAATTGTAATGTAAAATTATCTTGTGGAATAGTGTTTCGAACACGAAGTACGAGACTTGATGGTCTTTTTAAATATTTGCTCAAAACAAACAAAAGAGGAAGCTATAATGATATGTAAAAATTCTAAACAATTCTGAGAGGCCGCTGTATTAATTTGTTAAGAAATGTTAATTATGAATTTGGCATCATTGTTATTATATTGGCAATCACACACTCTGTTTAAATTTCAGCAGCCGAGCATTTACGGTTTTGGAGATACAGATAGACTATATTCTTAACGGGAAGGGTTTTTTTTAATGAAAATAAGGGACGAGACGAGCAGGACGTTCAGCTGATGGTAATTGATACGATCAAAGAAGACCTGAAGATTGATGCTTAATATCGATAAGAAGGACATGTTAGGGCAATAAAACAATCACTACAGTTAAAGAGTGGGTCAATAAAAATGCTTGGTCTCCCGATATAGGTTGCCCTTCTCTGTCTGCCGCTGGTTTGAGTCATATCTTTTCGAATATATTTTCTGAATATTCATTTGAGTGATTGACTTCTACCACTCACACCCACCCTTCCATGCAAAGCCAAATAAACTTTATTAAATTAGTCTTAAGTGCTTTAAATCATCACTGTAAGTATTTCTTTTAAATTACTGAATTTACCATATTATATTTGAAAAAGTAGACCTCGAGAAAAGTAGCGTCCGTTCACAAGCATACGCATGGACCTGCCATCGTTTCCCTTGACCATATTTTAAGGAAGTGAAAGATCCACCCACCACTGTACAATGACATCTTCAATGAGCATGACCAAATCTGCAACAAGAACTCAACCAAATAGCAAGCAGTAACTTCATACCCGACCCGTCATACAATTATTATACCTTCTTAATAACTGTCACTATCCAATATACCTGCGGTTGCTAATAACATAATTTCGTTTATGTTTTACTCACCAATTGGAGCTGGACTACTCATAACGTTGATCTGTTGCCACAAGAACAAAACACTGACCATAAACAGCAGAAGTCTTGCCATGACCGAATAGCTGAAAATAATTTGTAATATTCATACAATTATTTATGGTTTTAGCATATATTTGGAAACGGCTTTAAGTACTTTATTGAAAAAAGTGGAATTATTTAATCGCAGATCCTTTGATTTTTTAACCACCAGGTGGAGGCTCGTTTGCACAGTATGCCGGCTAGATTATGGGTACTACAATGCTGCCTTTTTCTGCTGTGAAGCAGTAATGTGTAAGCATTAGGTACTGTGTTTCGGTCTGAAAGGCGCCGTATCTAGTGAAATTCAAATTCAAATATTTTTATTCAAAATAGGATTTAAAATCACTTATTGAACGTCAAAATATACCACTCATTCAAAAGAGACTGCCTCAGACCTGAGATGAATGGGCGCAAGAAACTCAGCGGGCTTTTTTTTTTATCGTACAATAAACATTTATAATTAAAGAGCCTGAGGGTGTTCGCTTTATTCCCAGTCCGTGGTGTCATTAAGAACATAGTTTATGCTATAATAACCTTTCCCACACAAACGTTTTTTAACAATTCTTTTAAATTTCGTAACACATTTGTTTTGTACATTTTCTGGGATCATATTGTATATACATCGCCCAACAAAAGACTTACTAACTCGACCCAACCGAGTAGTAGGCATAACAAGTTTATGTTTGTTCCTCGTGTGAACATTATGAATGTCACAGTTTCTAGAAAATTCCTCAATGTGCTTATGAATATACAAAACAATATCAAAAATGTATTGAGAAGCAACAATCAAAATGTTTATTTCTTTAAATTTTTCTCTAAATTACTTTACTTTCTCCGGGGCTTAAAAAGAATAGGGGAGTCCAAGGCCAATGGGTGTCGTAAGAAGCGACTAAGGGCTTTTTAGAATTCGGAGAGTCACCTACCGTCTTTTGACGTCAGTACAATCGTGCCAGACTCGTCCTGGTTAATTAACACACTGGCACGGAATACTGGCGTGAAGTAGCGGCCTAGTGCCGCTATGTTTGGCATAGGTTAGTGTCGAGGACCTGTGGCGATTCGATTTGCATTGGCGTATGGTCTGTCCCAATTGGTTGAGTCACCAACGCGGCTCCCGGATGTGGATAGCCACATGCCGTCCTTATTAGATCTTCTGCTGACTATACATCCCGATGGTTACCAGGTCTTTGTCGACGCCCCTCTCGGAACGTCCGACCATTGCCTGATTAGGAGAGTAGTGCCTATCCGACGCCAACGTCGCAGACCACCAGCGGCCCGCCGCGTTTGGCACTACAAGTCAGCAGATTGGGATAGGATGCGTTACTTCTTTGCATCCTACACTTGGGGCGGGGTTTGTTTCCCTTCGGATGATCCTAGTGCCTGCGCCGTTGCAGCAGCCGATGTGATACTACAGGGCATGGATATTTTTATACCAAGTTCTGTAGTACCGATCGGTGGCAGATCACAGCTCTGGTTCGATGCGTCAGTTAAAGAAGCATTTGACTGCAAAAAACAGGCCTATCGAACTAGGGTTGCGGCGCTGGGCACAAAGGATTCGAACAGCAAAGTTCTTAAGAGGAAATATAACCATGCCTCCAGATTTTTTTAGCGGCAAATCGCCCGTGCGAAGTCAAAGCACGTCGTCAAAATCGGCGAGCAGCTTTCCAGTTACCCGACCGGAACACGCAAGTTCTGGTCGTTGTCGAAAGCTGCTCTTGGTAACTTCAACCAGCCGTCCACGCCGCCGTTGCACATGAGGAATGACACCCTGACCCATACGGCAAAAGAGAAAGCCTGTGCGCTCTTTTCGCCTCCAACTTGACTCTTGACGACAACGTAGAGCAGCTCGAATTGTCGGGGACCCAGTGCTTTTTAAACGGCTGGACTTGGCTTTGCGTAGAGACGTCGATTCATTGTCTTCTATCGCATTTATCACGAACAGTGTTCCGAAGAGATGTTTCACCTGATTCCTGCCGCCGAATTGCACCTTCGCACGACACGCCACATGTTAGGATATCATCCCCACCATCTGGATGTGTGGCGGTCCTCCACAGTGCGGTTTTCAAGGAGCTTTCTCCCACGTACTACAATGCTGTGGAATGATCTTCCTTGTGCGTTGTTTCGGGGACGATTCGACAAGGGTACCATCAAAAAAAGCGCGTACACCTTCCTTAAAGGCCGACATCGCTCCTGTGATTCCTCTGGCGTTGCAAGAGATTGTGGGCGGAGGTGATCACTTAACAACGGGTGACCCGTACGCTCGTTTGTCCTCCTATTCCATAAAAAAAATATTACCGGGCAAAATAGGACTTAACATCTTATGTCTCAGGGTGACACTCTGACTTTTTGAGGTTTTTCAAGAATCATAAATTTACACTCAATTAAAATCAAAACATATGGATAGTACTGGACTTCCACATAATAACGCCTCATTCAATAAATTTTCTTTATATCATCATCTACAACTCAAACCACATATTAGCAACTATCAGATCGAGAGGTAGCCACAGGTTCAATATCTAGGACTCCTCCTCGACCGTGAGCTCACATTCTAATGAGAATGTGTTTAACGATTAGTGTACCAGTGGGATGCTCTTTTGCACAGGATGCCGGCTATATTTTGGGTACCATAATAGCGCCTATTTCTGCCGTGAAGCAATGTGTAAGCATGTGTTTTCCAATGAAGGGCGCCGTAGCTAGTGAAATTACTGGGCAAATGAGACTTGACATCTTATGTCCCATTTGTGACGAGCGCAGTTGTAGTGCCACAGAGAATTTTTGGGTTTACAAGGGCAGGACGTTATTATCATAAGGTGAACGTCCTGCTCATCTCGTCCCTTATTTTCATAAAAAAAGGTCACGCTGTCCGTAAGGCAGATAGCCTACCGCTCTGGGAGACAGTCTGCAGTGTTTACCCTGAATGCCAGCTTCAAAAAGGCTTTGATAAAAATTAATTAGGCAAATTTGTATATATAAATAAGCACTTCATAAGAATAATTATCAGGATATTTAGGAGTAGATACTGAATACTATATATATACTGTATACTACCCTCACCATAGCGTAAAATAACTTACCAGAGAAAAATTATGACCGTAAAACAATCAGCGAATCACTTGAGTGCTGATGAATTGGCATGAGAATTCAATAAAAACATAAATTGTTAGAACTTATAATTCGTCGAATGACGAGTACAGCTTAGATCATAATAATATGATGTAAACATAATTAATGATCCTTACGTCATTCTAATGCTGCTCATTACTGATCAACGGAAAATTCCACTGGCCGTATATTTTTTATTTATCTAAATAACCAAGTAGATAGATAGTTGAACAAGATATACCAAGAGTTACGAGCGTTACGTCACTCGAACGCTTGGCTTAGTGGAAGTGCGCTCGGACGGAAATTAATTATAATGATATCACTTTAAAAATGACAAATTGTTAAGATAATACAGTCAAAAAATATTAACAATTTGAAGGATCTTGAGTGTGTCATTGAATGCGTCGAATAGATAGAGTCTTTCCGCCTTAAATAGCCGCTAAGAAGTATTTTTTCTCATTCTGACTTAGGTCAATAGAAGAAGACAGAGTGAGAATTAGCAATGCTTTAAGTTAGCAGACTATTATGAATAAGGGGGTTAAGGGTACGGAGAACTACATGCGTCGCGTAGGGTATAATACGGTATGCGACTTAGATCTGAATAAGTTTTGCTCAGCGTTCAAGATTCAAGATGAGAAAAGGTGCGTTCACCAGTGGGAGGCTCCTTTGCACAGGATGCCGGCTAGATTATGGGTACCACAACGGCGCCTATTTCTGCCGTGAAGCAGTAATGTGTAAGCATTACTGTGTTTCGGTCTGAAGGGCGCCGTAGCTAGTGAAATTACTGGGCAAATGAGACTTAACATCTTGTCTCAAGGTGACGAGCGCAGTTGTAGTCCCGCTCGGAATTTTTGGGGGTTTCAAGAATCCTGAGCGGCACTGCATTGTAATGGGCAGGGCGTATCCATCAGCTGAACGTCCTGTTCGTCTTGTCCCTTATTTTCATAAAAAAAAAAGATCAATGCTGTTGCAAAAAGTATTTTTATATTAATTGAGATATATTAAAGATAAAGAACTACATATATCACACAAATAAAATTACTTTAAGCGGGAGGTGCAGCGGCGGAATCTGCCGAAAACCTAAAGCGGAGGAAATATGCATCACTCGGTGATGGATACATATTTGTTCCCTTTGGGGTGGAGACGATGGGACCTTGGGGTTCATCGGCACAAAAACTCGTTAAAGAGCTATCCAAGCGTCTAGCCGATTTAACAGGTGACCCAAGATCTGGTACGTACGTCTGTCAAAGGATAAGTTTGGCTATACAAAGAGGTAACGTTGCCAGCTTCATGGGCACCTTACCTGCCGATAGCGATCTTAATGATATTTTCTATTTGTAATTTATTAATTTTGTTAGATTAATTAAGTTTTATTTTATTATTATTTATGTAAATAGCGTTATTAATTATTAAGTCATATGTCAATGAAATTTGAAAACAAAATTTTATGAACGATACGGGACCTCTGGCGTTCCTTGCCAGTGCTCTACCAACTGAGCTAACCGTTCGAGTGACGTATCGTCATAAACATATAGCATATATCCCAATACAGTATTTTTTAAAATGGGAAATAATATCTGAAAGTTACCTATACACTTTACAATTCAAATTCGAAAAATAAACAACGGTATTTTGAGGTAACGAACATGAGAAATATAATAATATAATATTGACACACTTTTTACACAAATTATCTTGCCCCAAGTTTAGCATATATAGCCTGTGTTATGGGTTACAAGACAACGATATATTTAATACAATATACTTACTTAAACATACATAGATTCATATAAACATACATAAATACATTTAAACATCCATGACTCGGAAACAAACATCTATATTCATCATATAAATGCTTGCACCTACCGGGATTCGAACCCGGGACCTCTAGCTTAGTAGGTAGGATCGCTAACCACTCGGCTATACAGGTCTATATATACACGTATTACGTACATGAAAAACATTCTTTTGCAAGTATTGCAAATATAAAGTATGATTTGCTTAAAATAATATAATTTTTTTTTTTATAAAACTTAATCTTACTTACTGTCTTGACTACTATACCTACCACGCCTAACACAATTATCATAACCTCACTGCTGATACACGAGTTCAGCTGCTATTAAACTTACTCCAAATATGTACTACGGCTTTATATTAAGACCATTTCGTGCGTATTTAACGGTAAGGTTATTCCCCTGAATAAATAACATGGTGTCAATCTGCGATACGAAAAAATTAATGAGCTTATGATTTTGTTATGTAAAAATACATATTGGTTAAGTTTGCTTATTGCTAAGTATGTTTGTTGTATCATTTTACATATTATACTGTAATTGGAATGATTTGTAAATCGATGGAAACGTAAATCTTGATATAATAGAGTGGCAATGAGTTTCTTGCTACTTCTTCTTATTACCTCAACCCTTCACGAAGTAGCGGTAGATTCAATAAGAAAAATATTTTTTTGACATTCATAAGTGTCATTTCCGTGACCTGCATGAATAAAGTGATTTTGATTTGATTTGATTTGATCTGATACAAAGAGTTCACTATAGTATTTCGTTTGATGAACTTTAGATAATACCACACATTTAGATTATAACAAGTTTAATCCTATTCATTTAGAAGTTTTACTTTAATTAAATATTGGCCAAACTAACAACAAGAAAATAAGTTGAAACCTACTAACATTACTCACTTCTAATGTGAAAAATAATTGTTTTGAAGTTTTACGCGTATTCAAAATTATTTTGGGAATAGCACGCATTTTAAATATTTTAGATGCTGTTACACAATGTACAAGTAAAGTTACGAATAGGCTACCTGCTACTTATCTATCGAAAAAAGACATCGTATGCGTTTCAAAATATATAAATAGTATTATCTAGTAGGTAAGTGCCATTTAAATTATAGGATTGATGTAGTAGCAAGTAAAATAGTTATCTGCCTGGTACTGAATATCCTGTAAGAGTGACAAGGATTTGACAAAATAATGTCAATTTATGAAATGCTAGGGGAGAGACTAAATAGGGATTTACTCGAGCGTCATGGGCACCTATTGGATTGTGAAGGTTAGATGTAAAAAGAAAAAAGTTTATATGATATGTACCCTGTCATTGGTTGGGGGAGCGTGCACAACAAGGTAAAAACACATTCACAAAGAGATATACAAAGTCAAATTCGAATATCGAATAAATAAATTTGTTGAAAGTTAAAAATCCACCAATCATTCGGTGCCTTAGACCTGAGAAGAACGGGCGCAAGAAAATCAGCGGGCTTTTTTAATAAAAATATAAATGAAATCACTACATAGTATAAAACAAAGTCGCTTTCTCTGTCCCTATATCCCTAATGTATGCTTAAATCTTTAAAACTACGCAACGGATTTTAATGCGGTTTTTTAATAGATAGAGTGATTGAAGAGGAAGGTTTATTGGTATCATAACATCCATTAAGTCGTGGATAAATACTGTTATTTTTGAGGTTTCTAATGTGATGTCGTAAATAATAACATTTTTTTCCGTTTTCATTGCAAACGCAGGCTGAACCCTACGAGATTTATCAAAATAATGTACTAAGTATTGTACACATTGAAAAAAGGTCTAGGCAAAGGCAAGAAACATAAGTGACAGACATATATACTATGTCTATCACTTATGTTTTTTTTTTGTCATTTACTTTTTACGACAAATAATGGCTAATAATCGAAGCGATTTTAAAAAATACAGCATTAATCCTTATCTAATTAAATACCTTTAATGCATTGTGGATTTAATATAGCCCTATATGGCCCTTTACAGCATTTGATTTAAATGAATATTTATGTTCTCCCTATAACACTTTGAATTTAGCAGCGATCGGACGCATTTATTATAGGAAAATAACAATCTATATATATAAAAATGATATGCTGTTCGTTAGTCTCGCTAAAACTCGAGAATGGCTGGACCGATTTGGCTTATTTTGGTCTTGAATTATTTGTGGAAGTCCAGAGAAGGTTTAAAAGGTGAATAAATAGGAAAATGCTGCTAAATTAAATAAAAACAACAAATTTATTTTTCCTTTGATGTGTCCATACATAATTTCTGTGAGAGAATTTATTGACGCACGGATTGACAGTTCTGCTGTGAAACAATATCATTACGACAGCAGATGAAGTTCATATAAAAACATTATTTTATTTATTATATACAGAACAACATCTGTCGGGTCAGCTAGTACTTAGTAAAAACGTGCTGATATTCCAAAGATAACAGGAAATCTTCATGGTTTTGGGAAAGAAGAATTGTTTTACTCTAAATTTAACGCATGCGGGCCGCGGGCAGTGATGAATAAATCAAAATGACTGGATCGATTTTAATCATTCTTTCAGTGAATGACATAGGCTTTATACTTTATACCCGTGCGAAGCCGGAGCAGGCCGCTAGTTATACATATATTTTTGTTTATTACTCCTTAGTCCTTATGTTCTTTGGTAATTAGTTATTCATTATTGGATAGCCAAAAGACACAAGCATGATAACATAAGTCCTTGGTTTAAAACTCTGCAGACATTATTAGGGAGGGAATAGGGGAATACATTTGTATGATGAAACTGCAGCTTTTAAAGGCATTGAATGATCGGGGAAGTATTTACTAACACGTCAGAATATAATGATAATATTTATCTTGAGATTACCTCACTCTTGTTAATGATGTTTTAATAGAATGATTCATTTGCCTTTTAACTTTATATAAAACTAGCTGTTCCGACAGACGTTGTTCTGTAGATAATAAAAAAAATACGGAATTTGCCAATAATATTTAAAAACATCAAGTATTATTTCGTAAAAAATGCTCCCTGTTGTTACAATGCCATTGTTTAACAGCGGAACTGTCAAACCATGCGTCACTAAATTCTCTCATAGAAAATATGTCCATGCAAAACAAATATTTAAAATAAAAATAATTATGGGTCCCAGATTAAAATAAAAACTATCCTATCTCTCAAGTTGGACCAAACTGCACTCCATGAAGTGCTCCCCATTAAAATCCGTTCATTAGTTTAGGAGTCTATCGCGGACAAACAACGTGTCACGTAATTTATATATATTAAGATTATTATATATATATATTATGTAAGTAGATCTGAGCTACACATATTATGCAAAGATCTACAATTTTTTTGATTCCATATCCTAAATATACCGAAAAACAATTTCTTTTTGTATTTAGAAAAACTGTGCAACAATTATTTTTCAAGACAATATTTAAAAAAAAAACAATATTAACAATTCAGAAAATTATTCGACAAAGCCAAAATCGCTAGTGTTAACGCATACGTTTATCTTAATATATATAAATTACGTGTCACATTGTTTGTCCGCGATGGACTCCTAAACTAATGAACTGATTTTAATGGGGATTTCTTAATGAAGTGCAGTTTAGTCCAACTTGAGAGATGGATAGTTTTTATTTTGATTTGGGATCCATAATTATTTTTATTTTAATTTTTGTTTTGTATGGACAAATTTTCTATGAGAGAATTTAGTGACGCACGGTTTGACAGTTCCGCTGTGAAACAATTTCATTATAACAACAGGGAGCATTTTTTACGACATAATTCTTGATGTTTTGAAATTCCACTAAAACAGTATTTCTTTTTATTATCTACAGAACAACGTCTGTCGAGTCAGCTAGAAATATATATAAACATGATGTTGATAATATTAGCGTCATCGGCGAGGTAGGTGGTTTCTGAGACGCCCCGCGCCTGTGAGCTACTTTTTCGGCCTCCAAGGCCCCCGCCTGACTTCGCCTTAAAAGTCTTTAGGGCTAACAAATTAGGGCACAGAGGAGGTTTTTAGTCGGTTGGGGGTGTTTACACCCGCGCCCAAAATATGAGCCCCATTTCCGGATCTTCAATACGTAAATGTATTTTCCTCCTCTCGAAAAAAAAGAAAGGTGGACCATCACCACGGCGACCCTGGCTCGATGCTTGCCGGTTATGTACCAATGTTTCGCGCTTTAAATTTATATATATCGGCAGCGCTCCTGTGATTCCTCTATTGCTTTATACCATCCGGCGATGCACATGCTCTTTCATAAAAAAGAACTGAGAATTTATACCTATATCCCGCAGAACATCGTAGCACGGTAATACTGCCTTAACTAGAAATAACGATGTAACTAAAGGGTGCTCAAGAAGCAAGGAACTTCGGACGATAATAAGACCCTCGACCGACATGTATGTAAACTTTAATATTATATATTATGCATGCCAAATGTAAATGTAATGTAAAGACTATGGTTACTTCAGAGCTGTAAATACGACGGATCTATACAAATATGCATAATTGTGTTAGATTTAATATTACCTAAGCTGATTATGATATGTTGTCGTAATGGCAATGTCTCTCAAGAATTATAAAATTATATCTCCGTAATGTTGATATGTTAGGCAGATCCAATTTCCAGAAGGAGGTCACTCGTCGAATCCAACTCGGATGGGCAGCGTTCGGGAAGCTCCGTAAAATCTTCTCGTCCCAAATACCGCAGTGTCTGAAGACGAAGGTTTTCAACCAGTGTGTATTGCCAGTGATGACTTACGGTACACAGACGTGGTCCCTAACTATGGGCCTTATGAGAAAGCTCATGGTCGCTCAGAGGGCAATGGAGAGGGCTATGCTTGGAGTTTCCCTGCGAGATCGAATCAGAAATGAGGAGATCCGTAGGAGAACCAAAGTAACCGACATAGTCTAAACGATTGCGAAACTAAAGTGGCAGTGGGCAGGGCACATAGTTCGACGGACAGGTGGCCGTTGGGGCAGTAAAGTCCTCGAATGGCGACCACGTACCGGAAGACGCAGTGTTGGCAGGCCCCCCACAAGATGGACCTACGATCTGGTCAAGATCGCTGGAATACGTTGGATGAGGGCAGCATCAAGAAATATTTGTTAATGACCATAACCGGAATGTGCCAAATAGTCAGTTAATTTTATGATTATAATATAGAATCTACACGGTCTACATGAAAGTAAGTAGAATACTCCATTTGAGAGACGAAGTTTCTTTCAAGGTCTTCGTTTTTGAAGTGAAACTTCTTTAGAATCGTTGTGATTTGAAGTCGATGAAACGAAAAAGCGAGACGATAGAGACAAAAACAGATAAATGTAATAGATTCAGCCGGCGAGAGAATGAGACTGGCACATAAATTCATAAAATTGAACGTGGGAGAAAATGAGATAGGAACCGAGAATAGGAATGAGATAAATACCAGGCGATCATAGTTGAAGAAGAGGTTGTCTCATGTATGATGAATATTCAATATACCTTAATATAGTCTGATGTCATGCGCCTGATGTATGTAACATCAACACCAGGAGACCATAAATATGATAGCGGTGATAGTAATGTCCTTCATAGCGGTTGAAATCGTGTGTCATGTCAGCAACATGTACCAGGACCTCATTTGCAGTTTAAAGGTTCATGCACAATGCACATATTTAAATTATTATAGTACAAGTGCTGACCCGTTGCTGTTCGTTGGTATTCGTAGTTCTCCTTGTGCTCTGTACCCCCTCCACTAGTGCTTACTTAAGGCTAGGCTGGACGAATTTGATGAATTTAATTTTCTTGAAAGTCCATTATTTAAATTATTATTGTTATTTTCTAGAAGAGACGACAAAGGAGAGTTCCAAATGTAACGTGTTGAGTTTTGTAGCAATTTTTGCCGAGAAATATCTCTGTTGTGATAATTTTTGTCTCTCAAATCCCACAAACACCTGTTCTCGTACACGAGAGTGACGAAAAAATCAAACTCGTTTGAACGCTCGACTGGTTCTGACGACGTCATGCATGTTCTGACGCGTTCGTCGTTGCCAGCGTAAACACTGTGATTGGATACCAGGCGTTTGTTTCTTCTGACGAATCCGTCAGAACTCGTCAGAACAAATTTTCGTCAGAACTCGCATCCATAGTAACCCTAGCCTTAGGCAAACTCCCACAGTTTGCTTGGGTTTCAGCGTTGTACGTGTGTTCAACGTACAAAGCTTGAGAAAAGGCATCACAACAACCGTGGTGCTTTGTATACGTGTACAGATATATACATTTGTATTTTTTTCATGATTTCTATGGTAAAATTCTTAAATGATTTTTGATGGTTCCACCACGTGTGAATTGCACACATTTCTTTTATGTTTGATTTCTTTACCGCTTCATGAGACTGTATACCTTGGTGTATACACTACTGAATTATTTGTATTGCGAATATATTGGTATTTCTAAGTCAAAAAAATATAGATTCGGGATAAGTAATCACCAACATATCATATACTTAAACCTTCTCCGAAACACGCTTCATCTTACGTTATTAGTATTATTTCGATCGGTTTTTCTAGTTTTCGTAGTATATCCGAAGGAAAAACCCGGATACTAGTAATATTAGTATAATTAGCAATTAGTAATATTACTTTATCTACACCAATGCTTTTAATCCTCTATAAAAGAGCTTAAAACCTCCTCCTCTATAAAAGTTAGCTTATTGCCAATATTAAAACACCCAATGTTCTAATAACCATTACATCATCCCAACGAGTGTTGTAATGTTGTACTGAATTTCATAACAACACTCCTACGTTTTTTTTTCGATCCCTTCATGCGCAAAGAGTTTCAACAGACAGCCACATTCTTATTGCTCGGTGCGTGGTATCTGTATGAATTTCAAAAAAAGAACATTTTCGTTTATGCGCGTTCCACACTACCAGAACGTCGCGCGCCGTAAAAAAAAGTAGGTTATTCGAATCCCCGCCATTTTTTTTCGATATTTTTATTGTTTTGTTTACAAAAAATGAGCGATTCATTTTAAACGCTGAATATTCGAGTGAATTTTAACTATTGCACTATACAAAATGTAAATTACTACTTAAATTAATAATTGATACATTAATACTTAGTTAATTTGTATATAATCAGTAATGATTGATATTAGGTTACTACTAGGACTGGTGTTTCAATGTTAGCAGTAAGCTAACTGTTCCAGAATCTTTTAGAGTATTCATATTCTGGGTGTAGATAAAGTCTTTCAATGCAACTGTTGATAATTAGGTATTAAAACACTCATGTGATACTATTATCACACTCGGCTTCGCCTCGTGTAATAAATCCACATTCGTGTTTTAATACCCTTTATTACACAACAGTTGCATAAATAATACATATTGTTGACATAGAGTATGCCATTTCAAAAACATATATGTTTTTGAAATATACATATATATGTTTTTGTTCGTAAATAAAAATTTTTCGCTGTCAATCATAGATATTCTCGGCTAACGGTGGGGTTAAGGGTATTATATTAAAATTTAATTGACGTACCGCCGACCCATTTCAACGTGAAAAAACGGAAAAGTGACCTCGCCTTTACTGCCGCAAACGATGTTTTGACCTAATGCTAGTGTTGACTTCATAGGTCTCCCTGGGACAATAACTCAGCACTCCGCACTCCCACGGCAGGTAGATTGTGTTATTTAGAAATCTAAATTGTCATATTTTTCTTTTATTAAAATTAAATATATAATATTATGGCCGTTGGGGCAGTAAGGTCCTCGATTGGCGACCACATACAGGAAGACGTAGTATTGGTAGGCCCCCCACAAGATGGACCGACGCTCTGGTCTAGTTGGATGAGGGCAGTGCAGGACCGATCGTTGTGTAGATCGTAGTGTTAAGGGAAGCCTTTGTCTAGAAGTGGACGTCTTCCGGCTGATGAAGATGATGATGATTATCTTGTATTTGTTTACAAAACATACGTTTTATGTTGAATCTTTACTATACTTATTTTCCCCAGCTTTACCTAGGCCCAGTTAATTCTCTTCTATACCCAGCAAACGTTGTATTGTCATATAAAGTAATAAATAACAAAATCCATTGCCATCTTGCAACCCTATTGCGGATCTGTGGATGTAACAGAATTATATAAAAATCGCGATAGAAAATTAGGTGTTTATAGTAGACGGGTGTAAATTTGAATTTGTATGTATTTCTTAAAGTTGTATCATAAAAAAATAAAAAATAAATAATTTATCTAAAAATTAAAAAAAAAATTAGGGGTGGACTACCCTTAATATTTAGGGGGATGAAAAATAGATGTTGTCCGATTCTCAGACCTATCCAATATGCACACAAAATTTCATGAGAATCGGTCAAGCTGTTTTGGAGGAGTTTAACTACAAACACCGCGACACGAGAATTTTATATATTCGATAGCAGTGTACTGAAATAAATAAAGGGAACGAATATCAAAAAATTTATTTGAATTTCAAGATGTCAGCGCTTATTGGACAACTCATTATTCCCATTGCCTTCTTTGTTTCCTTATGGATGACCGCGATATAGCTAATGTACGGTGTTTCAGGTTGTTGGGAGGCACAGGACTGCTTGGAGAACAACGATACATCCGTTTGAACACCTTTATCTCTCTTTTCAATGGTGACCTGAAAAAAAATGTTTTATCAATTACGTAACCTACACCAAAATTTTGCTTAACTTAAAAAAACATCATGTTATAACCAAAATTTGTTTATTGCTATTCAAAATACTCTCCTTTACATTTTAAACATGCGATCGAACCATTTTTTAAAACAGGAGGATCACAGATCTGAAGGCACGTTTTCTACGTGCTGATTGAACGCTATCACTGCCTCTTCGGAATTGGTAAAAGTGAAACCTCTCATCAAATCTTTGATTTTGGGGAAAATACAGAAATCATAGTTGACACACAATTGAGAAATCATTTTCCACCAAATGTTTTTTTATTACTAAGAAGGTTGCAACGTTTCCAAAAATAAAACATTCGAAATTCAAATAGTTCCGATTAGCTAGAAATGCAAAACTTTTAGTGTCCCGTGAAGTAAATATAAAGTATTTAATATTAAAATAATAATATAAATATTAAGTATTTATTGGTATCTTATGGCTACATTTAGAAATAAGTAATTTTAAAGTTTGATCAGGTATATGGTAATAACTCAAAACAATAAATCATGCATGTCCATAGCCTACCTATGGTTTAAAATAATTTTTCTCGGCGTGGATACATGGATGTCTTTCTTGATTTATCGAACCGAAAAATTACCCATAGTTAAATAAAAATACTACTTACTCTGTCAAATAAATACCAGGAAGTGATCAATAATTTACAATATGTTAATTATTCATGCAAAGGCGAATGGCATGTTTCAGTGGAAGTCTCGTACACCAAAAAAAAAGTCGTGTTGAAACATGAAATATTTACATTTAATAGATCATTGTATAAGAATATGTGGCATTCATTTTCTTTTTTTTTTATAAAGTTGGGAGTCATAAGTTAAGTTTGTATTTTTAAGAAGTGTTGGGGTTATGTTACGACCCCGTTTGCTTGACTGTTAGAGATCAATATCTACACAAATAATTGAAACAAAATCATTCTAATATACACACATACATACATATGTATATGTATAAATAAACGGTCAGATAAAAAAGCAAGAAACATAATTGAACATAAATATATATATACGCGTCGAATTGAGGACCTCCTCCATTTTTGAAGTCTGTTAAGTACTACCTACTGCTCAACTAGCAACAGCGGTTTTCTTCGTGTAAAACGACAATTTTCTCATGTTCTAGGATACTTTAGAACTCCCACCAGGCAGTCTACTACTACTACATAATATACTACTTGCATATTTTGAATAACAAAAACAACTTTTTCATTAAATGGTGTTTATTGAGACAGATCTTATCTACATGTAGTATATAAACGTATGGATAGTGGCGCCTTTTCAATCAACTACACTCTTAAAATAATGTCATTCAAGAAATTAGCTGGTCGCGTCACTCCCTCATGGCGAGCATAGCCCAGGTACCAGATGATACTCATCACATGGGAGCAACACCCCACAGTTCTCAGCCCTACAATGCAGTTGCAATAATAACTTATTATTGCTTCTCTGCCACGATTACTTCGTTCAGTTACAATAAAAACAAAGTATGTTTTTCCTGAAGAGAGAGAGATTTATTCCCTGCAATGCTGGTATTTGGTCACGGCTCACTTCTAATGTGTAAATACCGTGAAACCTGAAATATTGTAAAAACGCGCCTGCTTTATTTGATAGGTGCCACAAGCAAAAAGAATCAAGTCGGTCATAGTTTGAAATCAAATAACTGGAACTCTTCTGAGTGTATAAGTATGTTGCGTCTGCGATTGTAATGGCTGGTTTTTGCTCTGACGGAAGATCAGGGTCCCCAAGTACCATCTGTAACAATTGAATTTTTTGCTGCCACTTGCTCTCTGCCTACACGCACGATCGGCATTTTTGCTGCAATAGTTCAGATTCGATTCCACAATCACAGCACAAAATAAGACGTATTAACACAACACAGCGTCCTTTTAGCAAAATCAAAACAACGTAATAAGCGTCCTATCGCAAACTGTAAAAGTTTTTTGAACGAAGGAGCACAAACTCAACTCAACGTCGTTGGGAAAAGATGTAGTAATAAATATTCCCTATATATTATTATGCTCTTTGAAATAAGCCAATGTTTCAAAAAACACACAGTACACGACATAAAACGGCTAGTAAATAGTTTCACGTTTTTGCAAATGTGAAATTCAAATACCCTGATTTTCACTTTGACATGACAGTTTGATTCTTTTTTGGCTTGAAAGATTTAAAACAATCGATGGGCATCCCCGAAAAAGGTTGTAAAATAATTTAAATAATGGCGTTCCGTTTCTGTTTGTAAATTGAGTTTTATTTAATTATTTACTTCCCCCTAATTTAAAAAAATATTTGAAAAACTGAAAAAAGAGCCAGTTGCGAAATACTAAAGTTGGGAAAATATAAACCCAAAACATTCTTTTAATAGGGCGGTACACCAGATGCCGTTCTCATTTATTTTATCGTTAGGTTGGTTCGGAACTGACTCTTTCTAGCGTGCCCTCAGTGACTAATACGATTGAGTTTTTCAAGAAAATTCAGATCTTTTGGAATTAAACGAGCGGCAATTTAAAAAGATACAGAAAGTTCAACGACAACAACAAACTTGAATGAGAATTTTCAGTCCTTAATTCCTTCACTTTTGCGATGTTAACTTCAGTTAGAAATGTTGATGTGATACCAGGGCGAGTTAGATCTTTCAGCACATCACACTTTTGAACGCTTAGTACCAATAACAGCACTTGATTTTGATTAAGAAAATTAATCTATTTTTATATTTTCAGTATCTCAGAACATAAAATTCCATGCACGATGCACAATTTAAGACAAACTCTTTGTTGAATCTTTTAATTCATTATGAAATTCACAGTCATCAGCATCATCATCATCAGCTGGAAGATGTCCACTGCTGTACAAAGGCCTCCCCAAAATATTTCCACGACGATCAGCTTCTTCCGGTCAGACGTAGTGTGACGTAGTGAAATTCATAATAAACAATAGATATTATTATTTTACTAAAAACAGTATATAATCTTATACAACAGTACTCGACACGATCGCACTTGTGGCGCACGCGTCTAGCGACAACTAGTATTTCTTAAACCTCTCGCGGTGTTTTTTGGTTTGCTTTAAATAATTTACACAATATGGTTAACTGTGGAAGTTGTGGTCAGGAAGCAAGAGACTGTATTCAATGCAGTTCATGTTCTAGGCATTTTGACTACCAATGCTCAGGTATTACCGAGGCCGGGTACCGTAAACTTGGCATAGAAAGGCAGGCAGCCTGGAGATGTCCTTCCTGCAAATCTGGAGGATCAGCTGTTTCACCTCGTATAATTTCAGGAGAAAGCGGCTTATTACTTTTTCATTGGATCAAGTCATGCAAGAGCTCAGAAATATCAAACGCACAGTGGATTCGGTTTCAAACATTGTTGTAAACGGGTATCGACAGCATTAAAAGTGACGTCAGCGAGTTGAAAACCTCAATGGGTCAATTCACATTAAAATTTCAAGGTCTAGAAGAAAGGATCCATGTTATAGAACAAGCCCAAGCTGAGGTTCTAAGTGACCGTATTCTTACTATGGAAAGTGACCTGAATGACAAAAATCAGTGGATGAGGCTCAATAATGTGGAGATCAAAGATGTTCCCATGAAGGACCGTGAAAACCTGATTGAAATTATAAACAAAATTGGAAATAAAATTCAATATCCCACCACAAAACAAAATATAAATTTTTAGGCGAGAGTGCCTTCGAGAGATGGCCTAGCCGACAGGGCCAAGCCGATTATAGTTTCATTTTTAAATAGGTATGTGAAAGAGGATTTTGTTGTCTCTGCACGTTCATTCAAGAAGTTGATTGCTGTGGACATTGACTTGCCAGGTACCTCGCCAATATTTATTAATGACCATTTAACTGTGGAAAATAAGATCCTTCTTAAGAAAACTAAAAAAATTGAAGGAAGAAAAGAACTTTGATTTCGTCTGGGTAAAAAACTGCAAAATATTCGCAAGAAAAAACCCGGGATCCAAAATAATAACTACCAAGAGCGAGAAAGACTTGTTAAGAATGCAGTGAGGTCTATTTGTTATAATAACTCCGTTTGTTATATTATACTTGTAAGTGTTGTTTACAATTTAATTCATAGCATTAATAACTTTATCGCTAAGTATTTCCCGCTTCGAAGTATGTCTTTAGCTGCCAATGATCGCTCATTGGCAGCTAAAGACATAATTCGAAGCGTATTGTGTATTTTGTGTTATTCTATTTTACTGAGGTGTACCTACATATTTTGATGCGGTACAGCCAAGCTTGTTTGAACCTTATATACTCATATCATATGTTTTATTATTTAACAAAATTAGCTAGTTATTCACTTATCTGTGCTGGAATTCGATGCCAAACAATGATTTCAATTTTTTATTTTCATTTTTATAAACAATTAAGAAGTGTTATACCGGTTTCAAATGGCTAACCTATCAATTTATTATCAAAATTGTCGTGGGCTTCGGACTAAAACATTATCTTTTTACCGTAATGTCGCAATAAATAATTATGGCATTATTTTGTTAACTGAGACTTGGTTGCTTGATAGTATTTTTGATAACGAGTTATTCGATGACAGGTACTTAGTTTACAGGCGTGACAGAAATTATGTTCTTACAGGTCAGAAAAAGGGTGGCGGAGTAGCTATAGCAGTTCACCGTCAATATTCATCTTTGTGTAATGTGGATTGGTTATCGAGCGCAGGGGATTTGTGGGTGTCAAACTGCGTAACTCTCGGAGGACGGTAATTACATTCAATATATGTGTACTATATTTATGCGATCAAAAAGGAGGTTTGAATTTCTTTCAACAATTAGATAGCTTTTGTCGAAATCTTAGTGACATAGTTTATTGTAATCTGTCACAGGAATTTATTGTTGTTGGAGACTTCAACATGAGTGACATTTTATGGCTTCAGTCTGACGTTGGCTATGTACCTTCTATTCCTACGAACCCCCGAAAACAAGAATTTATTAATTACATGAACCATTGCAGCCTTAGGCAATATAATTTTCATAAAAACAATTTAGGTGGCATTTTGGATTTAGTTTTCTGTAATGACTTCATTTCGGTTGCGTCTTGCTCCGACCCCCTTACGCCTGAGGATGCCCTGCACCCGAGCCTAATTATTCAACTATGTGCACTTGACACACCAAAACGCACTGCTTATTCTTACATACGAGGTGGCTACGACAAAATATGTTTACATTTATCGCAAATTGACTGGGACAATAGCCTTGCTTTAGGTAGTGTTGACGATGCGGTTAATTACTTTTATTTAATACTTTATAAACTTAGAGAACAATTTATTCCGATGCGTACTACAAAGATAGGCCAGTATCCGCGATGGTATAATTATATAATATATTAATAAAAATGATAAAAGAGAAATTTAAGTACCTCAAGAAATTCAAAATTTATGGTAATAGATCAAACGAACACAACTTTAGACTACTTAGAAATAGAGTTAAAGCAGCCGAAGATAATTGTTATAAAAAATACATAATCAAAATAGAAAATAACATTGCTGCCAACCCTACGAAGTTTTGGTTTTATATGAAGAGTAAAAGGGTTAGTAGTGTATATCCTGCAACAATGACTTATTCTGGTACTAGCAGTGACACTGGTCCAGGAATCTGCGGTCTATTCTCTTCATACTTTCGATCGACTTTTTTGGCTCCTGACACTGAACCTGACAATGTTTTGTCTTTTCCAAATTTACAAAATACGTCTTGCAGTATTTCCTCTATTGAAGTGTCTGCAGGATGTTTGACGATTCTTGAATCATCTAGATCGTAGTAAGTCAGCTGGTCCCGACACCATACCAGCATTACTTCTAGTTAATTGCGCCAACGAACTGTTTAAACCAGTTACAATACTCTTTCGTCGTTCCGTTACTGAGGGAATTATGCCAGCTATATGGAAATCAAATTAAAAATCAGAAATCATCTAAAAATCAAATAGAAAACTACAGACCTATTAGTAAGTTATGATTGTTAGCAAAAATCTTAGAGCGTATTGTGTACAACCAGCTATACAATAACATTAAATCAACTTTTATCCCTCAACAGCACGGTTTCTTGAGAGGAAGGTCAACTGTGACAAATCTAATTACTTTTAATGATTACTCAACATTTCATATGGATAAAGGTTCTCAGGTTGACACTGTCTATACTGACTACAGCAAGGCTTTTTACCGTATTGACCATAGTATACTACTGTCAAAATTATATTCTCTAGGCATCCATGGTCATTTGTATAGATGGTTTTCTTCCTACGTTCTAAATAGGTCTCAAGCGGTTGTTCTGAATGGTTATACCTCGGCGTGGGTTGATATTCCGTCAGGCGTTCCTCAGGGATCATTGTTAGGACCCCTATTTGTTATATTTATTAACGATATCAGCTCATGCTTTTCGAATTCAGAGTTTTTATTATTTGCTGACGACATGAAAATTTTCAAGACTGTTAACAATCTTCATGATGCTTTACTTCTCCAAGATGACTTGAACAGGCTGGATAACTATTGCACATTCAACAAGTTAGATTTGAATGTCTCTAAATGCTTTTTTATAAACTTTTCACGTAAACGAAACGTTTTTGAATATTATAAATATAAGATTAAAAATCAAAATTTAGCTGTTATAAAAAATATTAAAGATCTATTTGTAATTCATGACAATAAATTAATGTTAGATGACCATGTTAATGCTGTAGTAAATGGAGCCTATCAGGCTCTTGGATTTATTATTCGTGCTTCACAGAATTAAAAAAACAAAATTAAGAAAACTATAAAAATATCTATTGCGCCTACGTACGTAGTCATTTAGAGTACGGGTCTCAAATTTGTAATCCCTGTTATAAAATATACTCAGACAACATCGAGAGAATCCAAAGGAAATTCACGCGTTGCCTGTCATATAAATTTAATATACCAATGTCTGAATATCCACAGCGAATCCTGATGTTCCATCTACCTCCATTATATCAGAGGCGAAACATGTCGGACATCGCGTTTTTACTGAAATTAGCCCAAAATAACATTGATAGTCCGGAGCTTCTTAGCAAAATTAATCTTAATATTCCTACTCGTAGTCCTAAGAAACCGGCTTTGTTTAGCATTGATTCCAGCCACTAACTACCGGAAAAATTGCTTTTTTCCTCGTTGCATGCGGCAGTTCAATAAGCTTAACCATGATGACCGTTTTGACCTCTTTACTTGTAGTCCTCGTGTAGCTAAGAATGTGCTTACCAAAGACAGTGTCGATGTAAGTCTAACATAAAAAAGAAGCACTTAATCTCATAAGTTAGAACCTATTTTGTGTTACAGTATTGTTTGTGTTATATATTAATCTGAGCTTAAGCAATTAAAAACATATGTGGAAGCTTGTAATTAGTATTTATTAATCTATTTGTTGTGTAAAATTTGTTAAAATGGCTGTAAGTTTCCCAAATAAAATAAAATAAAATAAAATAAAAATTATTTGTAAACTTGTTTATAATCTAAATGACAGATGCAACTCAAACCCCATGCCATAATGAAGAACAGATGTGCAACAAAAAAGCTTACTAAAAATAAGATAGTTCTGGCAGAGAGGGCGAGTACTACTTCTTCCAACAGCACCCAGCTTATCTGTGACATACTAATAGACACCACAGCAGAGACACACTCATATTAGAAGTAAAACGTGGTGACGCTCTAACTGAAGAAAGAATGATTGACTTTTAATACTCTCACTATACAGTAAATGAAAATGTAATAGTTAGTTCTCTGCCTTCGAAGGCAGGGCCAGTAACGCACTGGTTTAGCGGGCCAGTTATGCACTGGAAGCCTGAACGGCTTTTATGTGGTCGGGGTCACGCTGAAAGCTTGAGGAGTCAACGAGCAAATCAGGGATCCACCAGAAGCCTGAAGAATTCGTGCGGGCGGAGCGGGTGATCACTATTTCAGTGCGACCGAGGTCACCAAACTAGCGTTGGAATTGTTTCTGATGTCCATTACGGATTTTGTTGACGATGATGATCCGTTGGAATTGTGTATCTTAAGTATTTATTATATAGCGACACAAAGTAAAAGCTAGCGGCAAGTACAGCCTGAATTATAATTTAAGATTATCATGTAACCGATACCTTTCTAGATCGTCGAACACTGCGACGACGTCTGCTGCTTTCTCGACGCCTTGGTGTTGTTGTTGCTCTTTTAGGGAGTGATGGCGTTGTTGTTGCTTTTCTAGATGGTGGTGGTGTTGTATGAATTGCTCCAGATGGTGATGGTGTCGATGTTGCTCTTCCAGGGAGTGATGGTGTTGTTGTTGCCATTCTAGATGGTGGTGGTGTTATTGATACTGCTCCAGATGGTGATGCTGTTGTTGTTGCTCTTCCAGGGAGTGATGGTGTTGTTGTTGCCATTCTAGATGGTGGTGGTGTTATTGATACTGCTCCAGGTGGTGATGGTGTAGTTGTTGCTTTTCCAGGGAGTGATGGTGTTGTTGTAATTCTAGATGGTGGTGGTGTTGTTGATACTACTCCAGGTGGTGATGGTGTTGTTGTTGCTCTTCCAAAGAGTGATGGTGTTGTTGTTGCTCTTCCAAAGAGTGATGGTGCTGTTGTTGCTCTTCCAAAGAGTGATGGTGTTGTTGTTGCTCTACCAGGAAGTGATGGTGTTGTTGTTGCCATTCTAGATGGTGGTGGTGTTATTGATACTTCTCCAGGTGGTGTTGGTGTCGAAGTTGCTCTTCCAGGGAGTGATGGTGTTGTTGTTGCCATTCTAGATGGTGGTGGTGTTGTTGATACTGCTCCAGGTGGTGATGGTGTTGTTGTTGCCATTCTAGATGGTGGTGGTGTTATTGATATTTCTCCAGGTGGTGTTGGTGTCGAAGTTGCTCTTCCAGGGAGTGATGGTGTTGTTGTTGCCATTCTAGATGGTGGTGGTGTTATTGATACTTCTCCAGGTGGTGTTGGTGTCGAAGTTGCTCTTCCAGGGAGTGATGGTGTTGTTGTTGCCATTCTAGATGGTGGTGGTGTTGTTGATACTACTCCAGGTGGTGATGGTGTTGTTGTTGCTCTTCCAAAGAGTGATGGTGTTTTTGTTGCTCTTCCAATGAGTGATGGTGTTGCTGTTACCCTTCTAGGGAGTGATGGTCTTGTAGTTGATGTTCTAGATGGTGGTGGTGTTGTTGTTGCTATTAAGGATAGTGGTGATGTTGTTGTTGCTATTCCAGGTGGTGACGGTGTTGTTGTTGATGTCCCAGATAGTGATCGTGTTGAACTGTCTATAGTCTCGTTGGAATATTGGTTCTCATCGAAGCATTCTGAAATGAGGTTTTAATAATTAAAATAAATATGATAATAATGTGGTTTATAAAAACATACTTTTTCAACAATCAAAAACAACGATAAAATAAAAAGATATTAATATAATATAATTGTGATTGCCGCCATTTAACTGAGCCGTGGCATTCCTGGAAACTGTGGATTCATCAGTTGAACAAATTGGAACTGTTGACCATTCAATATTATCAATTATTTTGATTATGAGGACAAAATTAAGTAATTTCTCATCAATTTTGGAAATGGAAATCTCGCTATTTGCAAGAGCCCACGTCTTATCGACCTGGAAACACTGCGGTCCAAAATTTAATCCAGATTTGGTTCGAACTGGAAGGTCCTCGACAATCAGTCTAGAACTTACAGTGAATGCAAGACTCACATCATGATGGTAATCAACTTTATTAAATGTGATGCGACACTCGAACTCACTAGTAGAAACCAGGTGAAACCTACATACATAAAAGTGAATGTTTGTCTGTATGTACTTTATAGAATCGAAAACTATGCGTTTAATCAGATGATGATCTTCAGCAAAGTGTTGTGCATGAGCCCACGAAGGATTCTGAGTTGGCACGATCAATCATCGACAGATGGCGCCACTTTCATTCCAAGGAATTTCAAACATTATATTGAATTTATTTTAGTTAGTGTCTTAGCAGCGCGCGATAATGAATCTAGATTGTAAGTGATCATAAAAAATGCCTTCAGGATTCCCGCACTACCCTAGTAATACCACAGTCACACTATTAGTAGATTACACCTTTTTTTTATGAAAATAAGGGACGAGACGAGTAGGACGTTCTGCTGATGGTAATTGAAACGCCCTGCAAATTACAATGCAGTGCCGTTAAGGATCATTAAAAATCCCAATAATACAATTTATGCTCGTCACTTTGTGACATTCTTATGTCGCATTATTGGGATTTATGACATCTTTGTCAAGTCTCATTTGCCCAGTAATTTCACTAGCTACGATGCCCTTCAGACCGAAACACAGTAATGCTTACACATAACTGCTTAACGGCAGAAATAGGCGACGTTGTGGTACCCATAATCTAGCCGGCATCCGGTGAAAAGGAGCCTCCCACTGTCACTCCCACACACCTGCCTAGAGCCAGCTTTATCCGAGCAGTTCTATAAGCATCTCTTTCGGTTAGGACTACGATGGTTTGTAAGGCACTCACCGGTGAATAAGTTGTCAGCGCGTTTCTGAAGAAGTCTAGTCATTCCACTCTGGAGTAGTGAAGATGTTTTGAGAGAGAGTCGCTTCTTGGGATTGTCCGATGTGTTATTCACCCGTTTCTTAACATATGAACTATAAAATAATAAAGTATAGTTTTAGCAAGCCTTATTTTAGTTTAAGTATAATTCAAATTCAAATATATTATTCAAAATAGGATGTGCCAACACTTATTGAAAGTCAAAAATTACCACCCATTCCAAAAAGTATGCCTCAGGCCTGAGAAGAACGGGTGCAACAAATTCAGCGGGGTGGTACCATTAAGAAATTCATTTATGTTATAGTAGACTTTGTCACACAGCCGTTTTTTATACAATTCTTTTGAATATCGAAAATAATTTTGTTTTGAAAATTTTCTGGGATCTTGTAGTAAAAGCATATACAAAAGAAATACTAACTTGACGTATAAGAATTTATTTAACCAAATCTTGACGAAAAATGTATTTGGAGGTAGCATAATTTTACTCATAAAGAATCTGTACGCTTCTAAAATAAATTAAAAAAAAATGCAGAACAAACTTAAAATGTACATCAAACAACAGTTATAACGATACCTACTAATCAATGACGTTCTATGCACCTATTTTAGGGACATATCATGTGTGACAACTGTCACTGTCCGAATCGAACGTAAACCGAATGAAAGTTTTACATTGCTGCTTATTGAAGAATAATATTTTATGCAACTGAAGTAATGCAGCAATGTAAAAGTATATCAGTCGAAGCTTGTTATGATGTAATTTGTGACATGACGTGTTGTATCTATTTGTATAGAACGTCATCACTTCATATTATTATAATAGGATTAATTAGAACTATAAAGCATGGGAGTGGATTTTCCCAAGCTGACAACTTACATTATTGAAAATAATTCAAATATTGTTTACAAAATCTTATCAAATAAATAAATATTTTATTTGAATACTTATTTAAGCTTGAATTTCCAACTCGTCATACTATTATTTATTTCCATTTTGTAGGTGCCGCATATGGCTCAGTGCTTACTGACTCTGACAAGGCTTAGAGCTAGACCTCCCGGGTTCGAATCGCGGTAGATGCAAACATTAGTAGGATGAATTCGAATGTATGCTGCAAAACAAACAGACATTGATACATCCTGCCCATTAATTCTGAGCGGCACTAGAACTGCGCACGTCACCTTTAGACTATAAGCTGTTAAGTCTCATTTGCCCAGTAATTTCACTAGTTACGGCGCCCTTAGACCGAAACAGTAATGCTTACACATTACTGCTTCAGGGCAGAAATAGGCACCGTTGTGATACCATAATCTAGCCGGCATCCTGTGCAAAGGAGCCTCCCACTGATAAAACACTTTTTATATGTTATTTATCTTTAATGAAATGAAGTTATTCGTTTTCTGACACCCATAGCACAAGACTGTAAACTTGGTTAGAAGGTTTAAAAATTATATTTGATATTTTTTTAATTGTTCATGTTAACATTAAACAATCACAGAAGTTGAGTAGAACTTGTTTCTTGTCGCAAAACTGTAAAATGTTATAAGTAAAACAAAAATATTTGTAAAAAGAGTATCTGAACTAATTTCGCAATAAAAACGTAATACAAAAAAAATTTTAATGTTTCCATTACACTATCAATGAAATAATGATTAATGCTCTTATTTGGGCAATAATCAAACAAGACATGCCACTTGATTTATTTTGTGAGCGTCGTGTTAATTCGCTTCGATACACATTCAATATCCAGGGTAGGTTTTGCAATTTGTGTCTGTCACATGTACTCAACAATAATTATTTTAGGTAGAGGTTGAATCTAATATTGTTTCACAGTAACACTGGTACACCACCAGTGAGGAAGGAAGAACTTCTTCAGCACCAGTTTCTAAAAACCTCAAAACACTAGAGATGCTTGAACAGCGTATTGTCCCCGCGTTCACGGATCCATCGAATCTTATTTGAGTTTCAAAAGTACAGAAAAATTAAACGGATACAAAATTTTTTAAGAGATTTTAAAACTTACCACACAGCGTTCAAATTTACAGAACCCTCATAACTGGGTAATGGTTGACTATGAGCGGCGCACCAAACAGTTCTGGTCGAAGGGTTTTTAATAATTTTCTCCTCGAAAAACATTATAAGTAGCTACTGTCCGTAAACCGTTCTGTGCATAGACTACATAGATATACTAAGATGTTCTGTCTTGTCTATTTAATATTTTTTAGAAGTACCCTCATTTTTATTACATAGATAAAGTATCGTCTAAGTTTAAGCAATTTACATATTATGGTCTGAACTTTTAAAAGAAACGAATATAGTAATAATAAACATAATAGTATAAATATACTAGTTGACACAGCAAAGTTGTATTGCCATATCAAGTAATTAAAAAGATATTCAATAATTAAAATTTTTGGTGTATAAAAATTAGATGACGACCGATTCTGAAACATATATCGTATATACATAAAATTTATCGTAGTACAATTATTGTATTCGATTGCCATCTTGCAACCCTATTGCGGATCGGTGGATGGAATAGAATATTATAAAATTGCGATACAAAATAGCTGTTGATCCTAGAGGGTTGAAAATTCAGGGTTGTGTGTATTTTTTAATGTTGTATCATAAAAAAATAAAACATAAATAATTAATCTAAAAATTAAAATAAAATTGGGGTGGACTACACTTAACATTTAGGGAGATACAAAATAGATGTTGATCGACTCTCAGACCTACCCAATATGCACACAAAATTTTATGAGAATCGGTCAAGCCGAAGGTCAAGAGTTTCGCAGGAGTTTAACTACAAACACGAGAGAGACACGAGAATTTTTTATATTAGATTTACATATATGTACTAAGTAGGAAATGTATGAACCGTGCAGTCATTGATAGATTGACAGATGACGGCTATAATCTTGTAAGAAACGGAGATAGCCGAAATCAAAACAGACACGGCCTTTGAATCCGCATCTAACATGAATCGTAAGGATAGAATCCTGCATTATGTAATAGGGAAGTCACTTACAACAAGAACCTTAATTATGAGGCTTAATTTCACAATATCTTAATGCTAACATAATATTAATTGTCATTTCTACTAAACTGTTACTGGTTCTATGTGCATTCTGCATGAACCTCTAAATTGCATATGAGTTCCTGGTATATGTTGCTAGGATGACACATGACTTCAACCGCTTTGAAAGACATTGCTGTCACCGCTACCATATTTATGTTCTCCTGGTGTAGTAGTAATACGTGGTGAGCATGACGTCAGAATATATTGAGGTATACTCGCGTCATACATAAGACAATCTCTTCTTCAACTATGATTGCCTGGTACCAAAACACTGCATAATGCCTCCTTTCTCAAAGAGAAAGTTTTTTATTTTATTAATTATATTGGTTATTTGGTTTAAATTAATTTTATGGAAATTTTAAAGAACGACCTTAAGTTAAGTTTGAATACGAATTTCTGCCTGCTTCATTTGTGATCATTTTTTTTAGCTTACTTGAAATAAGTTCCTAGTTGCTATACATTGTTGGATAGCTAAGGAAACGGTTATATTTTTAATCTGCAAGCCTAAATCCATAACTTGTTTTTTTTTTTTTTTAAATTTATAGCATAGCAAAGGAAAAAGCCTTAAAAAATTATCATTTTTCGTGTCGCAATTTTAAATTTGGACCGCTATTGACCAGTGACCAACCTTTGCTCTTACAAAACATTGAGCGGCAATTTTAAATTTGCTAAATTCGAATAAAAAAATCACTACGTTAATATATACTTGTGCGTTACTATAAAGTATACGTGAGTATTTGCGTAGTGCTCTGGTATGAATTGGAAGAACTTGATAAAAAGTTATTTTCAATCTATATGTGATTATTTTCCTACCCTTGCGTTCTGGGCATGTATAGAATGGAAAGACGCTGCCCGGCAACTTCAGTTTCGCAATAATCTGGGCTTTTTTGGTGACTTTAGTTCTCCCACGGATCTCCTCATTTCTGATTCAATCTCGCTGGAAAACTCAGAGCATAGCAATTCCTCAATCAATCCCTCTGAGCGACCATAAGCTCCCTCATAAAGCTCATAGTCAGTGAACCCGTCTGCGTTCCGTGTGTCATCACTGGCAGCACACACTTGTTGACAACATTCGACGAATGATTTCTTTCGCAAAATTGGACCTGCCTATCTAGATTATTTGTCTATGGTAGTAGTACTTCTCAACAATTTCAAGAGTAGAGTACCCAACTGTTACGGAAATAGGTGCGACATGGACATTAGACATAATGTTTGTCTTATCCACGGCTAATTGAGACATCCTCTGTGGCAAGTTGTATTGAAGCCATCAAGGCTTAGGTCTTCCATGGTCGCAGCCAAGATTAAAATATCGAAAACCAGTGCTCTGTAAACGGCTGGATCAGTTGGCGTTGCTTCATTGTATGTCTTCTACCGCATTTATCACGGGGAGTGTTACGAAGAGCTGTTTGACCTGATTCCTGCCGCCGATTTCCACCTTCGAACGACACGCCAAAAGTTACGATATCATCCCCACCATCTGGATGTGTGGCGGTCCTCCACAGTGCAGTTTTCAAGGAGCTTTCGCTTCGCCCTGTACTTTCCCCGGGGCGTAAAAAGAATAGGGGAGTCCCCCCGCTTGCTCGGCAACCTTAAGCCATCACATGTGGCTTTCTGGAAGCTGCCTCGCGCGCTCAAACAGGAGCCACCCACTGTCATGCCTCCTTTGGACAGACCGGGACTGCAGCCGGCGCTCGATGACGATGAGAAGGCTGAATGCCTCGCCGATAGTCTCGAGAGTCAGTGCTCTCCAAATGCAGCAGCCGACCCGACACACGTTGACGAAGTTGATCGTGAAGTTGAACGTCGCTCCGCTCTGAGCCCTTCAGGCGATGTAATAAAACCCACCTCTTACGAAGAGGTGAAGCTAATCATTAAGGAGCTTCACTCCAAGAAGGCCCCGGGGCCCGACACTATAAACAATAGGGTTCTTAAAATCCTACCCTTGACTCTTATTACTTTATTGGTTACCATTTTTAATATTCTATTGTCTAATAGCGCGTTCCCCGAACAATGGAAGGATTCCATTGTTATCGGTATCCCAAAACCCAATAAACCTAAAGCTAATCCGAGTAGCTATAGGCCTATTAGCTTAATTAACTCGATCGGGAAACTTTACGAAAGATTAATTCTCGCGCGTCTTAATCATTACATCGCGGAGCTCAACCTGATACCCGACATACAGTTCGGATTCAGAACCGCTCACTCGTGTCCCCAGCAGGCCCACCGACTCACCGAGTACATTCTCCTACGGCGTCAATTTCACGCTACCACGGCAGCCGTGTTTTTCGATGTCGCGAAGGCATTCGACAAGGTATGGCACAACGGCTTAGTATTCAAGCTGTATCAACTGGGAGTTCCAGACAGGGTCGTGCGCATCATACGAGCCTACCTTACTGATCGCTCCTTCCGATATCGAGTAGAGGGCACCCTATCCTCACCCAGACCCATCAGGTCTGGCGTGCCACAGGGTTCAGTCCTCTCTCCCACTCTTTTCTCGCTCTTCACGAGCGACATTCCCAAGTTTCCGAGTGTCCAGCTCGCTCAGTACGCTGATGATGCGGCACTCTACTTTGGCTCCGCTCTACTGAACCGCTCAACCTTGAGCAGGAACATTAAAGTGCTTCAAGCCACCGTCGATGTACTAGGTAACTGGTTCAGAAAATGGCGGATTGAAGTGAGCCCCACCAAGAGTGCAGCGGTACTCTTCGGTAACGCGAATAGCATCCGCGCTAAAAACGACCGACCGACGTCATTAAATTGTATGAAACACCCATACCGTGGGTGAAGGATTACAAATACTTAGGAGTCACGCTCAACAGCAATATGAACTTCAAGAAACATATTGATACAGTATGCAATAGAGCCCGATTTGTCCTCAGTCGCCTTTATCCACTTGTGTGTGGGCGAAGCAAACTTCCGCTCAAACACAAAGTGACGCTGTACAAAACCATCGTACGTCCCATACTGTCATACGCAAGCGTCGTTTTCGCGCACACCCGACCGAGCTACTTACGTCGTTTGCAAGTAGTTCAAAATAAATTCACGCGCATGGCAACCGGAGCCCCGTGGTTCATCCGAAACGTTGACCTTCACCGCGACCTAGAGCTTCCGACGATAGCTCAACACTTTAAACAGATCTCGCGACGCTTCTTTGACAAGGCACCTAACCATCCAAACATCTTGGTTAGGAAGGCATGCGGGTACACCCCCCTTCGCCATAGTCTCAACCCAATAAGACGTCCCAGACACGTAACGGTAGACCCGGATGACGACATCACCATCGCGAACGCGACACCCACACAAACACCGACACAGACACGCACACACCGCCTTCGCAGGCGTAGGTGCGGTCGACCACCGCAAACTACTGGCACTCGTCACTCTGACGCACCCTAGATACACCACACATTGTTTTGATACCCGATGAGACGTTAGTCCTCGTCCTGTAATCGTTTCACTACACCCACTCACACACGGACTGACATACACCACTTACACAATCACAAACTCACTCCACAAACAGACACAAACACAAACATACATGCACACTAACATTTACACTACTTACACACATACAAACATACATACATACAATCATAAACACATACACACACACTTACATACATTACACTAAACATCACCACACTCGCCGGCGAGTGTGTTCTTCTCATCTTTTCATCTTCATTTTCATTTTCATTCTCTCTCCTTCCCACAAGCACACAGCCGGTCTGAGGTTCGAGTCTCCTTAGGAGACGCCCCGCGACTGTTGTTGCGTAGTCTTTGCGGCCTCCACGGCCCACGTCCTACTCCGCTGTGAAAGCCAGGGCTGCTAACAGCACAGAGGAGGTTTTAGTCGGTATGGGGCGTCCGCTTACGCGGACACTCGAGTCCGACATATTACGCCCCGTTCCGGGGCGTAAATACGTAACAGTATTTCCTCCTCTCAAAAAAAAAAAAAAAAAAACAAAAAAGGGGAGTCCCAGGCCCATAGGTGTCGTAAGAGGCGACTAAGGGCTTTTTAGAAGTGGGAGAGTCACGCTGCCGTCTTATGACGTCAGCACAATCGGGCCAGACTCGTCCGGGTTAATTACCACACTCGCACAGAATACCGGCGTGAAGTAGCGGCCTGGTGCCGCTATATTTCGTATAGGGTAGTGTCGAGGACCGGAGGCCATCCCTTCCTCCAACCAACAAAATATGAAAGCGGTCCGTAAAAAGATATTACCCCAGGAGGGCTATTACCGGCTCTACCAGAGCCGGAGAAACCCTCCCCGAGCTCTCTCGCTTGGGCTGCCCTTCGTATTCTGGGGTGGGCAAAGAACCGCGCATGACCGAGGACAAACGAGGCAGTAACACTACGGCACCCCGCTCCACGCTCAACGTACGGTACAAAATTGAGCACAATTTTTTGCCTCATGCCGGGGTATGTGTGTACGTTAGGGAGGATATCTGCTGTCGCCGTCTCGGCAATTTTGAGGGTAGGGACCTGTCTACTCTCTGGCTCCGCGTAGATTTAGAGGACCGCGTCCGCATCTATGCGTGTGTCTACAGGTACCATAGTGCTACCGCAGAATCAGATCATCTCATGGGCTGCGTTCAAACGGCAATTGACGACGTGCTTGCACAGATCCCTTCCGCTGAAATCGTAGTTCTGGGTAATTTCAACGGGCACAATGCCGAATGGCTTGGATCACGTACCACAGACTACGCAGGGCGATCTGTGCATAATTTTGCAATGGCGTATGGTCTGTTCCAATTGGTTGAGTCGCCAACGCGGCTCCCGGATGTGGATAGCCACATGCCGTCCTTATTAGTTCTTCTGCTGACTACACATCCCGATGGTTACCAGGTCTTTGTCGACGACCCTCTCGGAACGTCCGACCATTGCCTGGTCAGGAGTGTAGTGCCTATCCGACGCCAACGTCGCAGACCACCAGCGACCCGCCGCGTTTGGCACTACAAGTCAGCAGATTGGGATAGGTTGCGTTCCTTTTTAGCATCCTACCCTTGGGACAAGGTTTGTTTCCCTTCGGATGATCCCAGTGCCGGCGCCGTTGCAGTAGCCGATGTGATACTACAGGGCATGGATATTTTTATACCAAGCTCTGTGGTACCGATCGGTGGCAGATCACAGCCCCAGTTAGATGCGTCAAATAAAGCATCATCTGACTGCAAAAACAGGCGTATTGAACTTGGGTTACGGCTCTGGGCACAAGGGATCCAAACTGCTAAGTTCTTAAGAGGAAATATAACCGTGCCTCCAGATTTTTTAAGCGGCAAATCGCCCGTGCAAAATCGAAGCACATCGTCAAAATCGGCGAGCAGCTTTCCAGTTACCCGACCGGAACAGGCAAGTTCTGGTCGTTGTCGAAAGCTGCTCTTGATAACTTCAACCAGCCATCCCTGCCGCCGTTGCACATGAGGAATGACACCCTGGCCCATACGGCAAAAGAGAAAGCCGATCTCCTGTGCGCTCTTTTTGCCTCCAACTCGACTCTTGACGACAACGAAAAAAACACCGCCGACCATCCCGCGGTGTCAGAGCTCTATGCCTGAAGTACAGTTCAGACAGAAAACTGTTACGCGAGCTCTGTTTTCGTTGGACGTCAGGAAGTCGAGCGGGCCGGATGGCATTTCTCCAATCGTGCTTAGAACGTGTGCCCCTGAGTTGACGCCGGTGCTAACGCGTTTATTCCGGCACTCTTATTCAAAAGGCGTAGTCCCTGACTCAAGGAAGTCCGCCCTTGTCCATCCGATCCAAAAAAAACGAGACAGTTCGGATCCAGCAAATTACAGGCCTATTGCTATTACCTCCCTGCTCTCCAAAATCATGGAGAGCAAAATCAACCCCCAGCTCTTGGTATACCTAGAAGGTCATCAGTTGATCAACGACCGACAGTACGGCTTTCGCCATGGTCGGTCGGCAGGTGATCTTCTGGTATACCTAACACATAGATGGGCTGCGGCTATTGAAAGCAAGGGGGAAGGCCTGGCAGTTAGCCTGGATATAGCGAAGGCCTTTGATCGTGTATGGCACAAGGTGCTCCTCTCAAAACTTCCATCATTTGGGCTTCCCGAGAGCTTGTGCAAGTGGACCTCCAGCTTCCTCACTGGGCGTAGCATACAGGTCGTTGTCGACGGATATTGCTCGAACCCGAAGCCCGTGAATGCTGGAGTGCCCCAAGGTTGAGTGCTATCTCCCACGCTGTTTCTTCTGCATATCCATGATATTTTGGATACCTCCGACATACATTGCTATGCAGATGACAGCACTGGTGATGCCGTATACACGGGCTATGCAGGTCTCTCTCGGGAAATTGACGACCAGTGCCAGGAGAAACTTGTGTCTTCTATCGAGTCATCTCTCGAGAAGGTCGCGGAATGGGGTAAATTGAACCTTGTCCAATTTAACCCCCAGAAGACTCAAGTTTGCGCGTTTACCACTAAAAAAACCCCATTTGTCGTATCACCGCTCTTCAACAACACTTCTCTTAAAGCATCGGAATACTGGGTCTCGAAATCTCGAGGGATTGCCAATTCCGTGGGCATCTGGAGGGCAAAGCCAAATTGGCTTCGAAGAAGCTGGGCGTTATCAATAGAGCACGGCAATACTTCAAGCCGGCCCACATTCTAGCGCTCTACAAAGCACAGGTTCGGCCACACATGTAGTATTGCTGTCATCTCTGGTCTGGCGCACCCCAGTATCTGCTCGATCCATTTGACCGCGTGCAACGTAGAGCAGCTCGAATTGTCGGGGATTCAGTGCTCTGTGAACGGCTGGATCACTTGGCGTTGCGTAGAGACGTCGCTTCATTGTGTGTCTTCTACCGCATTTATCTCGGGGGGTGTTCCAAAGAGCTGTTTAACCTGATTCCTGCCGCCGAATTCCACCTTCGCACGACACGCCACAAGTTAGGGTATCATCCTCACCATCTGGATGTGTGGCGGTCTTCCACAGTGCAGTTTTCAAGGAGCTTTCTTCCACGTGCTACAAAGCTGTGGAATGAGCTTCCTTGTGTGGTGTTTCCGGGACGATACGACATGGGTACCTTCAAAAAAAGCGCGTACACCTTCCTTAAAGGCCGGTAACGCTCTTGGGATTGCTCTGGTGTTGCAAGAGAATTTGGGCGGCTGTGATCACTTTACACCAGGTGACCCGTACGCTCGTTTGTCCTCCTATTCCATAAAAAAAAATGACATCAACTTGTCTGACTCCTCGCTGCAGTGGGATAGGCTTCGAGATCTGATTCTGCAGACAGACTAAAATATTCAACAGATTATCGATGTGGCCTTTGGTTTTCTCATAGTCCATGAACGCCAAGCACAGTGGATGGTTATACTCACCGTCTTCTCTATTACCTGTCGCAACATTTATATGTGGTCTGTAGTGCTAATGCCTTTTCGGCACCTGGCTTGTTCAGGAGATTTGAAGTCGTCGAATCTGCGAAAACAAGACGATTCGTGATAAGCAACAACTTATAAACATGGCTTTTTGAATCACATACTCTGTCAGTATTTAACCGAGTGAAATCTTATAAATTATATTATAGGAATATAGTGACCGCGTGCTCTTGGATGTCCGAAAATTTTGACGAAATTTATTTAGTTGCGTGCTAGAATGCGCCAATAGTTTTTAATCCGTCCATTAACCTAGCTGATTGATGACACCGCAGATAAATCAATCAGAGATAAACAACGTGGCATACTCTTGGTGACTTGATAAGAGCATGTAAGCTATTAATTATTTAAAAGATACTTATATGCATCGTCAATAAGTTGCTGAATCAGCGGGATACGAATTCTAGGTCAGGTCCACATATAACAAAAGACAGCCGAAAAAGCAATGGAAGAAAATGTAATCATTAAAAAGGTTCTAGATAAAATTAAGTGAAATCCAAGATGGAGGCTGCGCATAATAGATGGATGCTCCGCTAAACTTATCATATTTAATCTTATTTACCTATATTTGCATAACAATAATAATTAATACATCATTATATACATACATTTTGACCAGTGGGAAGCTCTTTTGCCCTGTGCGTACCACAACGGCGCCTATTTCTACCGTGAAGTAGTAATGTGTAAACATTATCGTGTTTCGGTCTGAAGGGCGCCGTAGCTAGTGAAATTACTGGGCAAATGAGACTTAACATCTTATGTCTCAAGGTGACGAGCGCAATTGTAGTGCCGCTCTGAATTTTTGGATTTTTCAAGAATCCTGAGCATCACTGCATTGTAATGGGCAGGGTGTATCAATTACCATCAGCAGAACGTCCAGCTCGTCTCGTAACTTATTTTCATTAAAAAAAAGCACTTAGTGACATTTTTTTGAGAGTGCAAAACACAATTGACACTGGACAAAGTTGCGGGCAAAGAATGAATAGTAAGTACACATAGATATTATAATTAAAATGAAAAAAAAATAAGAATAATCTTAATATATATAAATTACGTGACACGTTGTTTGTCCGCGATGGACTCCTGAACTAATGAACGGATTTTAATGGGGATTACTTCATGTAGTGCAGTTTAGTCCAACTTGAGAGATGGATAGTTTTTATTTCGATTTGGGACCCATACTTATTTTTATTTTCAATATTTGTTTGTATGGACATATTTTCTATGAGAGATTTTTGTGACGCACGGTTTGACAGTTCCGCTGTTAAATAATTTCATTATAATAACAGGGAGCATATTTTACTAAATAATTCTTGATGTTCTGAAATATTATTTACAAACTAGCTGACCCGGCAAACGTTGTTTTGCCATATAAAGTATAATTCACGCGATAGTTTTATAAGTAATAAAATATTGCCTATATTATAGCCTATACATCATTTTGTTCTATTGTCAATAGTTTTTGCAGCGCACGCAATAATAGGTTTTCGATTTTACACCTTGTGTTACAAAATAGCAATTTTACTACGGATCCCTAACTTTGAAAAAAAACATAGCTTATAGCCTTCCTCGATAAATGGACTACCCAACACTGAAAGAATCATTCAAATCGTACCAGTAGTACCAGAGATTAGCGCGTTCAAACAAACAAACAAACAAACACTGCAGCTTTATAATATTAGTATAGATTTATAAAAAAAAAACGTTTTTTATTTATTATGAACAGAACAACGTCTGTCGGGTCAGCTAGTTGTTCTATAAAACAGGCAGCAGTCTGTATTTGGTAAATTCAAGTTATTCATTTATTCACAGTGCACAAAATTACTGAGATCTCGTTCTAGAAAATTGGCATATTTGTATGTATTAAGGTAATTCACCGTGTGATTATGTAGCAAGAGCGAACGACGGTGAGATGAATGAGATAATATCAAGAAAACGAAAACAAATTCGACTCAATGAGATGGCGCTAACTTTTACGATTGTCCTCGAAATGTGTCTAGCAATAAACGACTTTAAACGTACCATGTTACGGATTATTTTCATTTTCTGGCAATAATATACAATAGGTAAACACTATAGCTATTGTTGTTTTTAAACGCTTTGCTGTTAAAAAATGGCAAGGCGTTATAAATTTAATGTACGAACGGAGCTAGGGCGAGTGATAAATCAATAAAATAAAAATAAAAAAACAAACACACACGCACACACACATACCTCTTTTTAGTGAGTTTGCTAATCTTTATATATATATATATATTTCTTGTGTGCGTGTGTGTGTCACTAAACTCCTCCTAGACGGCTGGACCGATTTTGATGAAATTTTTTGTGTGTTCCAGTGAATTTGAGATTGGTGTGTGTCTTCAGGTGGTTTCGAGAATGGTTTAGATTCACAATTAAACTACCTCCTAAACGGCTGGACCGATTTTGATGTTTTTTTTGTTTGTTTCAGTGAATTTGAGATATGTTTAGATTCTCAATTCCGTCCATATAATATAATTCTCCTGCTCATGTGTATGTTAGTGAACTCCTCCTAACGGCTAGACCGATTTTTCAAATTTAAGACGTGTGTACAGGACAACGTCTGTTGGGTCCACTAGTTATGTATAATTTCGGAAGGACCTTGCCTATTATTATTAATGAATATATCATTATAATAGTACAAGTTATAATATTAAAAAAAAAACAAATATTTATTAACGTAAACCCATTTGAATCATCAATAATTCTTCTACACCACCAGTGATTCGTGAAGCTTAGTATGTTTAGAAGAATAGGCAAGTAACTCATGAAACAGATACCGAGGGTCCTGATGTTGACGTCGGAATGTCAGTCAGAGGCCGTGGCGATGAATTCGTTTTACCGAATGTTCTCTTTGTTAGATTGCAAAGATGTGGCAACGGGCTGCCCACAAGGAGGGGTACTCTCGCCGCTGCTCTGGAACCTTGTGATAGATGAGCTCATCACAAGGCTAAACAAAAAGAAACTGTACACGGTGGGCACGGTGGTGGGTGGTGTAATAACAGGACCAGTCGAGAGCGTCTTATGAGATCTGCTTTTAAGATTTTGGAAGAATGGTGCGCGCAACACAAACTCACAGCTAATCCGTTAAAGACAGAACTAATACTATTCACTAACAAACGCAGCCTTGGTAATCTAACATTACCAAAGCTGTTCAACACCGATCTAAGCCTTACTAAAGAAGTTAAATACCTGGGGGTTATACTGAATAGTAAGTTGCTTTGGAACAAACACCTTGAACACAAGCTGGTAAAAGCATGCATCATCTTTTGGCAGTGCAGAAGACTCATAGGCAGAACCTGGGGTCTTGCTCCAAAGATAAGCAGATGGCTCTATACAGCAGTCATCAGACCAATTATCTCCTACGGAGCAATAGCGTGGTGGCCCAGGACAAAGCTTGTGACAGTATAAACCAAGCTGCAGCGTTTCCAGCGGCTGGCCTGCACAGCCATAACAGGATGCATGCGCACCACGCCTTCCTCGGCCCTTGAAACTATTCTAGGGCTAACACCACTCGACATACACTTTCAACAAGAAGCGACAATGGCGACTCTACGTCTAAAGCTGTTGGGTGTATGGAAGAATGAAGACGGCCTAACAGATAAGCTCTGGAATAGGGTAACAAAGGATTATCCACTCTGTGAGGCACCATGTGATAAGATACCTAAAACACATACCTTCCATAAAAACTATCACATACAGCTATATGAGAAAGATGCTGACCAGTCAGGTGTAAACGAATTATGAATTTACACAGACGGCTCGAAAATGGCTACTGGAACTGGTGCCGGCATATTCTCACAGGAACTAAACATACACATTTCCATACCCTTGGGCACACACAGCTCCATCTTCCAATGTGAGTGCGTAGCCATCAAGGAAGCCGCCAGCGCTATATTAAGAAGAAAGGTACATGGCCACAGCATCAGATTTCTTTCTGACAGTAGGGCGGTACTAACAGCGCTGAAGGGTACCACACACAAGTCAGCACTAATACACGAATGTCACCAAACCCTGGAGCAAGTTGCCTCTTATAACCAAGTAACTCTGCAATGGATCAAGGGACATAGTGGTGCGTTGGGTAATGATGCAGCGGATGAGCTTGCAAGGCGGGCATCGGCAAATATAGTGACTGGTCCTTTGCCACTTCTGCCACTGCCCTTCAGCCAAATGCGCTCATGGATATGCTCTCCCACCAACGACCTACACAACACCCGATGGATGAATGTCTCAAGCTGTAGATAGTCGAAGGTGGCGATACCTGCACTATCGCCCAAACTGACACGTAGACTTATCAGCCTCAACAGACATGACATCCGTATAATGGTGGGCACCCTAACGGGTCACACATCACTAAACAAACACCTTTTCACAATCGGCGTAACGGACAGTCCTAAGTGCAGAGGTTGTCTGACCGAAGACGAAACGGTCGCTCACGTAATCCTGGAATGTGCGGGGGTGGCCAACCAACGGGCAAAAACCTTAACCAATACGAGGTCGCTCCAAGAAGTCTGTGAACACCCCAGGAATGTTCTGAACTTCTGGAAGGAGCTGGGCTGGTTGGAGTAACTGGCCATTACTGCACGCAAAATGAACCCATGCTAGTGGTTTAATTGCGGAAACAGGACCCCTATACCATACCATACCATAGATTGCAAAGATGTGGTAGTTGGTAGTTTGCTACAGGAGTAAGTACTGGAAGCTCTGAACGTGAAATCTTGTATGTCGTGCTAAAAATAGTTTACATCTGCCTACTCTATAGTATGTATTAATTTATTACTCCATTAACTCTTTATATTTCTAACACAAATGCATAGACAATAAATTCTTAAGAACTTTTTTCTTTATTTATTTATAAAACTTATTACACAATATATAAGCAAACACAATACACATTCACACACACACTTACTCATACAAACGCACACATACACACACACACAAACCTTATTAGTTTTTAGTAGGTACCTACTTACGGCCCTTTTTAATAACCTATCTAACCTTAGTTTAACTTACTAGACGTAGACAAATCTATCCTTTAACGCTTACTTATATTTCAATAACCTATTGACAGAAAGCATTGGACTATAACTATATTGGACATAACTATGGATAGATAAGATCTTGTCAAAAACTAAGGGTAGATAGGTTATTGAGAACGGCCATTAGTGATTATAGATATGGAAGAGCGGGTACTTCTGATTCAGGTTTTGTTACCTAAAAGAAAGTATACCAATTATATCATGTAGCATAACTTTTGGTACCAATAAAGAAATTTGAATTTGTTAACGTGACAAGTTACGTTACACTCGCGGTTTGTATGACACTTTGTGTTAGTGTGCGTGAATTGCCCAAAACAGAGGTTACTTCCAAAGTCTATTTAAGATAATAACAAGCAACTTCTTTTTATTATTATTACTTCCCGTGGTGGTAATAACAGTATAAAAAAACAGTAACGGTATAGACGTGTTTCTGATAAGCCTTTTTGAATTACAATTATTTTTGTTGATCCACGACGTGGATGCAATTTTCTCTGTACAGTTATATTATACCAACTGAAGTCCCGCGTCCAACCTCCATTAAATATCTACTCTACCTAGTTTACACTCCTTTTGTTAATATTTTCTGTAATAATATAATAATATTGACACACTTTTTACACTAATTATCTTGCCCCAAATTAAACATATATAGCCTGTGTTACAAGACAACGATATATTTAATACAATATACTTACTTAAACATACATAAAGTCATATAAACATAGATAAATACATTTAAACATCCATGACTCGGAAACAAACATCCATATTCATCATATAAATGCTTGCACCTACCGGGATTCGCACCCGGGACCTCTATAGCTTAGTAGGTAGGATCGCTAACCACTCGGCTATACAGGTCGTCGTGTTATTAAAAAAATAAGATGAAGTTGTAAATATCATCAAGTACTTATATTAATTAATTATTTAAGTAATTCTATCTGAGTATGTCCTTTATAGTCTTATAGCATGTATATTATTTGTTTCAGATATTATAAGAAAATTAAACTTTATGTAATTTTAACACCAATCATTCCCGTTAAACTTAGAAGACACATACTCAAAGCTTGGTAGTCTACTTTGACGTGATACTGGCAAATCTGTGGTGTGTCTTCCACAGAAGCCACAGTAGGAAGAATAGAATAGAATAGCAGTAATGTGTAAACATTACTGTGTTTCGGTCTGAAGGGCTCCATAGCTAGTGAAATTACTGGGCAAATGAGACTTAACATCTTATGTCTCAAGGTGGCGAACGTAATTGTAGTGCCACTCAGAATTTTTGGGTTTTTCAAGAATCCTGAGCGGCACTGCATTGTTATGGGTAGAGCGAATCAATTACCATCTGAGCTGAACGTCCTACTCGTCTCGTTCCTTATTTTCATAAAAAAAAAAGATGTGGATCGCAAATAAAACACGACCGTGTTCGTCACGATATATCTGATGAAACTCCTTCGAAATGTTTACTTTTAATCCAAGTCTCGTAATAGAAATGTTCAGCACTGTGTTTACATTATCATCTCAAAATATCTATTGCAGTGTATGAGAGTAACCCTAATAATTACTATTAAACAAGAGACAACGACAATAGGTTTGACGTTACTAAATATATTGATGAAGCTTTTAACAATCTACAAGAGTATTTCAATTCACATTCAAATATATTTATTCAAAATAGGATGTGACATCACTTATTTAAAGTCAAAAACTACCACCCATTCCAAAACGAATGCCTCAGACCTGAGAAGGGAGCAACAAACTCAGCGGGCTTTTTTTATCGAAAAAATATATTAACAAAGTAATATTGTACAATTAAACTTATTATTTAATAGCCTGAGGGCGGTCGGTCCATTCCCATTCTGTGGTATCATTAAGAAAGGCATTTATGTTATAGTAACCTTTACCACACAAACGTTTTTTAACAATTATTTTGAATAAAGTAATACTTTTTTATTCAACATTTTTTGGGATCTTGTTGTAAAAGCATATACATCGCCCCAAAAAAAAACTTACTAACTCGACTTGGCCGAGTAGTAGGCATTATAAGTTTATGTCGGTTCCTGGTGTTAACATTATGGTTATGACAGTTTCTAGCAAATTCACTTATGTGCCTATGAACATACATTGCATTATCAAGAATATATTGAGAAGCAACACTAAAGACGTTAATTTCTTTAAATTTTGGTCTCAATGATTCTTTAGGACCTAGGTTATAAATAGCGCGAATAGCCCTCTTCTACAGCACAAATATTGTGTTAACATCGGCAGCGTTGCCCCACAGCAATATACCATAATAATATGGAAATAACTAAAGTAAACTTGTCGCCCCGCATCTACGTCAGTGAATTGTCTAATCTTTTTAACCGCGTATGCTGCAGAACTAAGTCCGTTTGCGAATAATATTATATTTAGTTAATTCATATTTACGAATCCTACTAAACTATTTTATGTTAAATTCTCAAGACCACTCGAGACTCTTAGTTCATCCATACTTCGTACCAAAAAATAAACCTACCTGATGGGCTGGCAACGCCCCTGTTATTCCTCTGCTGTGTTGTCATAATATTAATCAAGTACGCTCATCTTATTATATATTATTTAATGTAAAAGTCATATTCTGACTCTGTTTCTTCAGTAAAATATGTATTAAATTGTACTTTATATAACAGTGCACATTAAACCCTAAATTCCTACACATTTGTAATAATAACGACATTATAAAATGTAACACATTATTATACAGTAAATTGTTGTACAGTTTTTGTGTTTAGGAATATGAAATGATATTAATAATAGCGACAAGCAAACTCAAGCCGCGCAACACACATGTGAATCTCCCACAGAGATCAACTTTAGCGAATGCACCTCTCTTTATGTCAACTTCATTTTAAAATAATTATGTTATACAACTCGGTTTCTATAGTACATCTTATTCTTGTCTAACGGCCGTTCCCAATATTCAGTCAATCTCTTACTTGAGTTATGTGTCTTATCGTTGACTTTTCTGTCCCAATAAACTTATCGACGGTAACTCATCTTATCCGTACACGCTGTCTGTCAATGGGACGACGTATAGCTTACCAGCGATAGAAGTTTGTATAGAAATTGCAATGCACGCGTCCCAATATAAGGAGATAAGAATAACTTATCGGGTATATGGGGACAGCTTCAGATTATTGACAGCTAATTACTGACAGTAGAAGGTAATAATTTATCTCTATCTGTTGATAGTATATTGGGAACGGTCGTAAATTGTATACATAAACGATGTAATGTCGTATGTATCTCACTTCCTATATTCGTTACGCTTGGATAATATTTTTGTATGTAAGTATATACGATATATTTAATAGAAATACTTAATTATGTATTTGTGATAAATATACCATTATCTTGCACACCTATCTAGTATTACTTATACTTGGACGACTAGAGAGAGGAGCTAGATAATTTTTGTGGAAAAGCGTAATTCGTTATATCTTAATATACTTAATCTCGCCATAAATACTCTTTGTGACAGAAAAAGATCTGGCCGTCCACGTAGTGTTCGTACGAAAAAGGTGGTCAAAGCAGTAAGGAAAAGAATTCGAAGAAATCCTGGCCGAAAGCAAATTTTTTATATCGGGAGATGAAAATAGCAACTAGAATCATGTCACGTATTTTAAAAGATGACTGAGGAGACATCTTTTAAAATATATATAGGCTGCAAGTCCTAAATTGCAGCCTATAAGAGGCGTACTAGTCATTTATTAACTGATAATTTAAAAAGAATAGGGTGGTAAAATCGAAACAACTACTGAAGCGGTACGCAAAGGTAGGTTACAGAATTTTGTTTACGGATCAGATTTTTTTTACAACTGAGCCACATTTTAACAAACAAAAATTTTCAACAAAAAAACAACCGCCTTCAAAAACACTATTCCAAAACAATAGATATAATGTGCACTAAAAAGTATAAAAATAATTGCGTATTTTCATACAATCTAATAAATTAATCTAATTCTAGTTACGATTATTGTAATTTTTGGAACTGGTGTCCATCGTTTCCATTTTTTCTATAATTTTTCTGGTTAATTTAAAAAACTACTCTTAGTAAAAATAAACTGAAATTGCTAAATTTATTGTTGACAAATCCAGGATATGCGATGGTTACTTTGATAGCCCTTTTGGTGAAGATGAAATGGGTTGTAATGGTAATACTGAGTTTAATATAATAATAATAATATACCAATTGTCGTAGTACCTAGACCTAGCACACGAGGTTACTGACAAGTGGGATATTGATTTAACATCCCACTTGTCCCAATAGTCATTTCCGTAAACGGTCTTATAGCAAAGAGCCTCGACAATCATCTCAAGGGACAGTTACAGAATGCAGCTGTTTTGGGAACGGCACGCATCGTGCGTAAGTTCCTCAGTCTGTCACCGTACAGTGTACCACCGGCGGAATTGTCGTGAACCAACGCCGGTAGGACTCTATTTCTTATATTTATATTTGTAATATATTTTTTTATTAAAAACGTTATATATATAAATGTAGAAAATAAGATAAAATTGTAATAAAGAGTACTTATAATAATAATCATAAAATTTATTACCTTGAAGTAAATTTAAGTTTACAAAGTCAACTTATTATAAAAACATTAATTTTTTTTTATGGAATAGGAGGACAAACGAGCGTACGTGTCACCTGGTGTTAAGTGATCACCGCCGCCCACATTCATTTGCAAACCCAGAGGAATCACAAGAGCGTTGCTGGCCGGTAAATTAAGACAAAGGGGAGTAGGCTCAGTGCTTGAAATAATAATTTCATGCAGCGATGGTTTTCAGCCATCCCCATATCCCTAAGGTTTTTTTTAAATGTATCAACATCTATATTTATGAGTGTATTTGTGAGGGTGAGTGTTTCTGTTGTATAAATATATAAATGTGTGCTAATGTGTCAGTTTAAATATTAATATCCGGACGACCGAGCCTTCCTCGGATTTTTAAGAATGTACAAAACCTGAACAAAAAAACACTAATAGGACATCTGGATTCGAACCGGGGTCTTCTGCTTTCTGGATCACCCAATGTCCCATCTGAGCTATAATAGTCTTGTATATAGTGGCGAAATTTACCTTTGTATTCTAATGTTATTGTAGCTGTTTCTCATTCAAACATGGATAAAACCATTTTTTTTTAAATTGAAACCTAGCTAGATCGATTTATCACCCCCGAAATCCCCTGCATACTTAATTTTATGAAAATCGTTGGAGCCGTTTCCGAGATTCAGATTATATATATATACAAGAATTGCTCGTTTAAAGATATAAGATATAAATCGAGTTGAAAATGTTATTGCTAAATTATGAAAAATATTAAAATTATACTTAAAACCAAATAGTATATCTTCTATGCAGATATAGTTGTTACTACAGTATCACCCTGAACTGTAGGCATATTGTTTGGCAGAATTCCAAATATGTTTAAGTAGCTTGTGATATCACGTAAATGGTGTTAGATATTTGTTTAACAGCATATTATGCATCACTCTTGAGATGAAGTATTATGTTATCAAATATCAGGAAAGAATTAATAAGTACATATTAACTTTTTTAATGGCTCCATATTTGTATGGAGTTGGTTTGAGAAAAAGCAATGGTTGCGGTTGGAAAGTGATGTTGAAGAAGATGAAATGTTATTGAAAATGAGTAGGGTCATGTTCTGAGGATAAATGAATATTTAATCATAAAATTAATATAATTACGAGTTATTTTCTTAGAATCTGTTGTTATACGTACCATGATATAAATAATGCTATTTTGTAATGATTTTGCTAAGTTTCGCAAAATCACCTAAACACAAACGTCTAAGCACGTGTAATCTTTAGCAACTGTTGCCTCGCCAAGTTATTTTATTTATTTCTTTATTTATTATTATAAATTACATATAAATATCAAAATTCCTATACATACAAAAACTCATTCGAGTTTTACCGTGTATAAAATTTAAAGTGTAATACTTATTATAAAAGAAAAAGTAAACAACTAATAAACTACATACAAATATTAAAAATGTACAAAAAAAAGCATTAGAATTTAGGTGCTAAGACATATGAACAACATTACAAACTAAAGAATTTAGGAATACCCTCAATATTAACAATAACAGCATTGTTGCTTCTTATACAGAGTGAATATTTTATTAACTAACAATATACTAACAACTACACTACAAGAACGACGAGGAGGTTGAAAATAGTTATGGAACGTATGTCACTGGCGATAGCGTTACAGATCATCACATAAAGTAATTTAAATAAATGTCAAAGTATGCACAGTGGAGCTGGTGACATGAATGTGTTAGGACAGATCGCACTGTTCGCATTTCTTACGATTAGTCCGGGGATGTACTAGCAGCCAAGCTAAGAGTACCAAGTGGAAGAAACCAGGGATATGTGTTTTATCATGGCAAAAGCTCCGCAATCTCTAAACAATTTGTTATGTTTTTAAAGTGATAACCCTCACTTCTAGGATTAATACACAAATCAAATTTGAAAACAAAATTTTATGAACGATGCGCGGCTCGAACCCATGACCTCTGGCGTTCCGTTCCAGTTCTCTCCCAACTAAGCTAACCGTTCGAGTTCCGTATCGTCATAAAAGCTTGTATGCTTTGTTCAACTCTCAGGTTGTGGCTTCATTTGGGAGAGCACTAACTGGGAACGCCAGAGGTCGTGGGTTCGAGCCCCGTGTCGTTCTTCAAATTTTGTTTTCAAATTCCGCAATCTCTTCCCACACGCACTTACAATGTTTGTCTTAAAGTTTTGAAATCTTTGTTCTTATATCTCGTATAATAATTTGAGATCCGCTTAGTAATGCTGATAGTATACTTAGTATACACAAGTGACTAGAATACTAACGGCCGTTCCCATTGTACTATCTACAGATAGAACAAAGTTACTACCTTCTACTGTCAGTAATTAGCTGTCAATAATCTGAAGCTGTCCCAATATACCCGATAAGTCATTCTTATCGGCTTATAGTGAGACGGGTCAATTGAAATTTCCATACAAACTTCTATCGCTGGTAAGCTATACGTCGTCCCATTGACAGACCGCGTGTACGGATAAGGTAAGATACCGTCGATAAGTTTATTGGTACAGAAATGTCAACGATAGTTAAGATTTTTGTCTCAAGTAAGAGATACACTGAATATTGGGAACGGCCGTTTAGAGATTAATTAACGTGACAATAATGTAGTATGAAAGATTAGTTCCCGGGCAAGAGACGATTGAGACTTCATTTTACCAGTGGGAAGACCCTTTGCAACGGATATAGGCTAGATTATGAGTACCACAACGGCGCCTATTTCAGTTGTGAAGCAGTAATGTATAAGAATTACTGTGTTTCACTCTGAAGGGCGCCGTAGTTTGTGAAATTACTGGGCAAATGAGACTTAACATCTTATATCTCAAGGTGACGAGCGCAATTTGCATTACATTACTATGGGCAGGGCGTGTCAATTACCATCAGCTGAACGTCCTGCTCGTCTCGTTCCTTATTTTCATAAAAATAATCCAGGTTATTGCGCTTGCTCCTATCATCAATTCTCATGTTCACGCCTTAACTCATCCCGCAATTTACAGCCCATACTATCTACAGCTGATAGAGATAAATCACTACCTTCTACTGTCAGTAATTAGCTGTCAATAATCTGAAGCTGTCCCAATATACCCGATAAGTCATTCATATCGGCTTATAATGGGACGCGTGAATTGAAATTTCCATACAAACTTCTATCGCTGGTAAGCTATACGTCGCGACATTGACAGACAGAGTGTACGGATAAGGTAAGATACTGTCGATAAGTTTATTGGTACAGAAAGGTCAACGATAGTTAAGATTTTTATCTCAAGTAAGAGATAGCCTGAATATTGGGAGCTGCCGTAAAATGAGGCCGTTAAATTGTAAGAAATGAAGTCGATTAACAATCTACCAGTTACAATATCACTAGTGAAATTGTAATATCACGGCTTTGACAATATACCCGCGACATAAATATTATAGAAAAAACACTAAATTATACGGAACCTTATTGAAAACGTGTTACAGAAATGGGTAAGAGACCTATAAAGCGGTTAATGAATCGGTGTAATCAATTTCCTTGTTAGTGTAGTCCGCGTTCTTATCAGCTCAGTGTAAAAACTTGAGACATTCACCTCTCTTCACAGTGACACATAGAACTGACACATACGACATGATAATGTTTCGGTTTTAGTGATAATATAGTTTTTACTAGCTGACCCGACATCGTCGTTGTTCTGCATATAATAAACAAAATAATGTTTTTTATGAATTTGTCGATAATAGAAAATATGTCCATACAAGACAAATATTGGAAATAAAAATAATTGCTTTAGATTGTAAATTTTCTCCCACAATGACAACAACCACTTCGTCAATGGTGGGTGAATTAAACCTCCTCGTGTGTTCACTGGCAGGTGTTTTGTTAGCTCGAATGACAATATTATGGCTGTTTGATGTACACGAACTCGTTGCATTCTAAGCCTGCCAATGTACTTCATTGTCACTCTCAAACTTATGATATCAGTCCACATAAAAATAATCTGATAGATAGTAAACAACTGTTGTTTATCTACCAACTATAGTTATCTAAAATTAAGTTTTTTTTAATTTATTTTTTACCTCCTGAGATAGTTAGAAAGATATAAAAATTCTTATTAGTTATTCATTTTAAACTATTCTTTCAATTTGATTTCTGTACGACGGGGGACACATCAAAGGAAAAACAAATTTGTTGTTTTTATTTAATTCTGAGCATTTTGATATTTATTCACCTTTTAAACCTTCCCTGGACGTCCACAATTAATTTAAGACCAAATTTAGCCAAATCGCTCCAGAGGTTCTCGAGTTTTAGCGAGACTAACGAACAGCATATATATATAGATAATAAATAAAGTTTTACTTATGAATGCACGCAAGAAGTTATACTTCTTTGACCTAACGAAGCAAAAATCATTAAAATGATTTATTCCTCGTGCTATTATACGTTTTTAGAAAGAACAATTTTGTAAAAATCTTGCAAAGATGGCTTTGAAAATTAATTATTAAATAATAGATGCGGCTGTATGGGCTTGCACCATTTGCCTGTCCTAATAATGGACGGCGAAACCAAAAAAATAAATAACGAATGATGCAAACGTCAGAAATATATAGTAACCAACTTCAACCTGTTACTTTTGTGTTACAGTGATTCACGCGCATCTTAATACTTTGGAAATAATTGGAGGAGGCCTTTACTCTATCGACATCCACAACTCAAAGAAAGCAGCAAAATAAGCAACTAATCTTACTTTTCACCAAACAAATTTAGTTTTATCTTACCTAATAATACACTTTGTGTAAAAAGAGTTATGGAATAAATGAAGCTTTATTATTAATATTATTCTGAAGTACTGCCATCTCTGATCTATTCGAACCCCCCAGCTCAAAGCTTTTGACAGCGTGCAAGGAAAACTTCTCAAAAGAGGATCAAGTACTCTTTTAACATACGCAACCACAATACATACCTAACACAGGGAGTATTTGGTTCAGCAGATGTCACCACTAAAGTAAAAGTCTGCCCAATTAATATTAGTATTACCAATTATAATCAACGCAATATTTGTAATTCAAATTTAATGTGCTACATTTGTACTGTGTAGGTACCATAATGTTTACAAAACCAGATTTTCACTAAACAGATTAATATGATATCAAATTGTTAAAAATGTCAGATGGCGCTAACGTTGATAAATTCTTGACACTTGGGCGAACTTGCCATCCCATTCACTGTAATTTTTACTTTCTTGTTGAGAAAGGGATAATCATATGGTTATGGAACGCCTTCTTTGTCAGTTATTAGCCGACTTCAAAAAAGATGGAAGGGTCTCAATTCGTCGTTATATTTTTGTATGTTTGTTACCTGAGAACTTTCGACTGGGTGAACCGATTTTGATAATTATTTTTTTACTGAAATCACGATTATTTTTATTTTTGGAATCGGTGTCCTCCCGCTGCGGCCACGCTCTAACATCCTCACGTCGCGCGTGCGAGTCAAGCACATCTCACCTATAACTATTTATGTATGTAGTTTCAAAGCACAAACATACCTTGGCTAACACCGACTCCAAAAATAACGATAATCGTAACTAGAATTAGATGAATTAATTAGATTGTATAAAAATACGCAATTATTTTAACACTATTTAGTGCATAATATTATATCTATTGTTTTGGAATCTTGTTTATGAAGTCGGTTGATATTTTATTAAAAATTTTGTAAAAATAATTGGGCAAAAGAAAATAAAAACATTATCTAGATTTTTTGAAAACAAAATTTTATGAACAATGCAGGGCACGAACCCACGACCTCTGGAGTTTTGTGCCGGTGCTCTAATCAACTGAGCTAACCGTTCGAGTGACGTACCTACCTACATAAAATCTTGTATGCTTTATTCAACTCTCAGGTTGTGGCTTCATCTACAGGATCTACTTTACAGTTGATAACCTGCTCAACCCCAATATTTGTATATAAGAAAATTGACTTGAGATATCGCTATTGTAAATCTAAACAATTCTTTATTCTGTATTTATCCTAAAAGTGAGGGTTATCACTTTAAAACATAACAAATCATCTCGATTTACCAGACATCAATAAACTATACAAACAATATTACTTCATAACGAAGTAGGCACCCACCAAACTGCACAATACCGCATTCACCTTCATAGAGAGGTTAGGTAGAACTAGGTTTTTCTTTGATACCGATAAATACATTTAACAACACTCGGCTCGGGATCACTTGACTCCGGTAGCGCGCCTGTGAATTGAAACGTGTACAAAATAAACATGGCAGAAATGTGTATATGTGCTTGCTTTCATTAAAATGAAATATGTGTTTTCTTTGATGAACGCTAGTGTAACACAAGGAAATATTTTTTTTAAAGATTAAATCGCGTGTAATTGTAACTAATACCAATAATTATAATACTACAGACACACTTTTACACAAATTATCTTGCCCCAAACTAGGCATAGACTAGACTAGACAACGATATATTTAATACAATATACTTACAAACAATATACATAAATCAAATCAAATCAAAATCAAAATCAAAATCAAAATCAAAATCAAAATCAAAATCAAAATCAAAATCAAAATCAAAATCAAAATCAAAATCAAAATCAAAATCAAAATCAAAATCAAAATCAAATCAAATCAAAATAATTTTATTCACGTAGGTGAGGACGGAAATGACAATTATGAATGTCAAAAAAATATATTTCTTATTGAATCTACCGCTGCTTCGTAAAGGGTTGAGCTAATGAGAAGAAGTAGCAGGAAACTCATCGCCACTCTTTTATATCAATATTTACATTTCCATCGATTTACAAATCATTTCAATTACAATATAATATGTAAATACATATAAACATCATTCAAACATTCATATTTATCATATAAATGTTTGCACCTACCGGGATTCGAACCCGGGACCTCTTGCTCAGTAGGCAGGGTCACTAACCACTGGGCTATAGGGATTGTGTTGTAACTGTATTTTTACATTAGGTTTTTACGTGACTGTCAACTGCAATACCCCTTAAAACTTTGCAGAGATGCAAACACCAGGTAACGTCGGGTTAAATAAAATAATAATAAAAATATAATGTTTAAATCCCTTTTAAAGTATTTTATTTAGAAATTTGCGTAATATACCATTTCTATTTGTTATCTAATAACCAGCCCACAACTTCGTCTATAACTTAAAATTGCATATTTTAATACGTTATGTGAACCGATATAAACCTGTGACACCTCAAATTTGCATCCGAATCGATAAGTCGTTACCGAGATTAGCGAAAAGAAATCCACTGATAAACAGATGAAAATTATAAAAATAATTCTCTACTTCAGTCTCGTGTAGAAGCTGACTCACAGAAAATCTGGATTCAAAACTCTAATCAAGCCATCGAATATTGAAATCAGCTGTGAGAAAGTAGTTACTTAATTTAGAATTAGAGTAATGCGATATATTATATAAGCCGGTGTGCCCAAGCCTACGTATTTCGAAAGCTCTCCGGGCTCCGAAGCCTTATTTACTTCAAAGCTCCGCCGCGCGTTGTGCTGGAAGCACGTTATCGATTTCGATCCGGACAGAACCGTAAAGTTCGTTCGGAGAGTGTGTTCCAGGAAAAAGTAAGTTTTAACTTTGACATTATTTTTTTTTCATATTGAGTTTTGCTTTATTTGTTCTTAATAATAATTAAATGGTATTTATACACGTACTAAAATTGTATCCTATATCATAATAAATAAAATGTGTTATTAAATTTATTTTTGGTAATTGATATACCAAAATTGTTTCATATTAATCTAATATATAAAATTCTCGTGTCGCGGTGTTTGTAGTTAAACTCCTCCGAAACGGCTTGAACGATTCTCATGAAATTTTGAGTGCATATTGGGTGGGTCTGAGAATCTAACAACATTTACTTTTCATCCACCTAAATGTTAAGGGTGGTCCTCGCCAATTTTTTTTTTAATTTTTTTGTATTTTTTTTTTAATTTGTTTGATTATGAGTCAGCATTAAAAAATACATACAACTTCGAATTTTCACCCATCTACGATCAACAGTTACTTTTGTATCGCGATTTTAATATCGGTAATACAACGTTTGCTGGGTCAGCTAGTAATATTATATAATTTTTCTAAAAGCGAATATGTTGATGGTCTTTAGTTTTATTTTTTATCGCTTCAGAAAAAAGCGTATTATTTTTGGGTACCCTTAAATATGAGACTATAATTAAGGTATACAAGAATTAATAACTTTTAAAAATCATATCGGTTATACGATTGTCGTATTTAATGTAGGAAAGTAAAACTCAAATTGTTTTAATATTTAGCCAATAAATAATGAATATTGTCATATTTATTCCGTTTTATTTAATATAATATATTATATGCTGACCCGACAGACGTTGTTCTGTAGATAGTAAAAAAAAATACTGTTTCATAGAAATTTGCCAATAATATTTCAATACATCAAGAATTAATTCGTAATAAATGCTCCCTGTTGTTATAATGAAATTGTTTCACAACAGAACTGTCAAACCGTGCGTCGATAAATTCTCTCACAGAAAATATGTCCATACACAACAAATATTGGATTTAAAAATAATTATGGGTGCCAAATCGAAATAAAAACTATCTTATCTCTCAAGTTGGACCAAACTGCACTCCATGAAGTAATCCACATTTAAATCAGTTCATTAGTTTAGGAGTCCATCGCGGACAAACAACGTGTCACGTAATTTATATATATTAAGATTATATGCTGACCCAGCAAACGTTGTATTGCCATATAAAGTAATTAAAAAAAAAATCAATAATTAAAATACGTACAAAAAATAGATGCAACCGATTCTCAGATCTATTAAATATAATAACGTACTACAATTATTGTATTCGATTGGCATCTTTCAACCCTTTAGCGGATTTGTGGGTGGAACAGAATAATATAAAAATCGCGATACAAAAATAGTTGTAGATCGTGGAAGGGCAAAAATTTGAAGTTGTATGTATTGTTAAATTCTAAATCATAATAAAATAAAAATAAAAAAATTTACAAAAAATAAAAATAAAATATTTAGGAGTGGGTCATTTAAAGTTATGAAAAATAGATGTTGGCCGATTCTTAGACTCAGAATCGGTTAAGCTGTTTCGGAGGTGTTTGGTAACAAACACCGCGACACGAGAATTTATATAGGTATTAGATAATGGTCACTATTAATTCCTATAGCTACTATATTTTACGGGTATTTATTGTTGCAATATAAGTAGATCTAATACAGAAAAACGTTTTAATTATTAACATAATAATGTACAAAAAATACAATAGACAGTAATTTTTTTATTTTTATGATAATAAGGGACGAGACGAGCAGGACGTTGTTAATTGATACGCTATGCCCATTACAATTCAAATTCAAATTCAAATATTTTTATTCAAAATAGGATTTATAATCACTTATTGAACGTCAAAATCTACCACCCATTCAAAAGAGACGGATTCAAATGGGCGCAAGAAACTCAGCGGGCTTTTTTTATATAAAATATGGATTACAATGTAATATCGTACAATAAACATTAATAATTAAAGAGCCTGAGGGTGTTGGTGGTGGTGCCGCTTTAATCCCAGTCCGTGGTGTCATTAAGAAAATCGTTTATGCTATAATAACCTTTCCCACACAAACGTTTTTTAACAATTCTTTTAAATTTCGTAACACATTTCTTTTGTACATTTTCTGGGATCATATTGTAGAAGCATATAAATCGTTCCTTAAATTTTTCTCTTAATGATTCTTTAGGACCTAGGTTATAAATCGCGCGAATAGCCCTCTTCTGCAGCACAAAGATGGTATTAATATCGGCCGCACTGTCCCATAACAATATACCATAGGACATAATACAATAAAATGCAGTGCCGCTCAGGATTCTCAAAAAACCCGAAATTCTGAGCGGCACTACAATTGAGCTCGTCACCTTGAGACATAAGATGTTAAGCCTCATTTGCCCAGTAATTTCACTAGCTACGGCGCCCTTCAGACCGAAACACAGTAATGCTTACATATTACTGCTTCACGGCAGAAATAGGCGTCGTTGTGGTACCCATAATCTAGCCGGCTTCCTGTGCAAAGGAGCCTCCCACTGGTAACAGTAAATACAATATCTCCCCGATGGGGACAATTTTAAAGGAATTGTACCCTTATATTTTTGGTATGGAAACGTTTTTAATTCTATACTTTTAATTATTAATATATTTTAGAGCACACATTTGTACTGTCTTGGGCATTAGTCGCTGTCGTGAAAACATTGGGCTTAATTATAATGAAATATATATATTACTAGCTGACCCAGCAAACGTTGTATTGCCGATATTAAAATCGCGATACAAAAGTAACTGTTGATCGTAGATGGGTGAAAATTTGAAGTTGTATGTATTTTTTTAATGCTGATTCATAATCAAACAAATTTAAAAAAAAATGTCAAAAAATTTCGTGTGGACCACCCTTAACATTTAGGGGGATGAAAAATAGATGTTGTCCGATTCTCAGACCTACCCAATATGCACTCAAAATTTCATGAGAATCGGCCAAGCCGCTTCGGAGGAGTTCAAAGTTTAACACCATGACACGAGAATTTTATATATTAGATAAGCAGTACAGATTATTTTATGTAAGAGAATTTTAGCGTTATACATAGTGTTTTATTTTCTGGGTCAACTATTTATTCTATTCAAATCTATCTGTGAAATATTATAAAATGATCTACCTAGTAGAAATAATAAAGTAAATTATATTATTATTCATAGTTACGGTTTAATAAGGTTTGCATTCTGATTTTTTACTGATCCGAGATTTGATGGACACCAAAATATCTTAATAATCTATGTACCTACATACGCCAATCTTAGAAATCCTCAATAAAAGGCATAAAAAGGCATAAAAGGCATTTATTTTCTCAAAATTGATTCTTTTAGAATTCTTTTTGATGTCATTTCTTATACTACTACCGCTTCGGAAACAAATGGAGCTCTGAGAGAGAAGAAGCGGCGCAAGAAACTCTCCCAGCATTCTTTTTTTTGCGCTCTTTTCAATAAAAAAAGAAACTCTCCCAGCATTCTTAATAGATGGGTCCTACAGTGTCAACTATACATATAAATAATATTGGTGTAATATTGAAATCTGTTTGTAATATTGAAATTTTATTCTTATACATTTATATGAATAAATATACGGTACATACAGCAAAATAATTTTTTTTACAGTTTTTGTTTGTATGTCTGTTTGTTCCAGCTAATCTCTGAAACGGCTGGATCGATTTTGACTGGACTTTTATTGGCAGGTAGCTGATGTAATAAGGAGTAACTTAGGATACGTTATTTTAGAAAAATAAAGAAATGTTGCCAATATCCAAGAATAGGTCTAACTCTAAAAATAATTTATATGGCAAAACAACGTTTGCCGGGTCAGCTACTATATAATATATCGAGTGTCCTGATGTTTGTTTCCAGTGAAGTCCTAAGCTAACGAACAGATTTTAATGGGGATTACTTCATGGAGTGCAGTTTAGTCCAAATTGAGAGATAGGAAAGTTTTATTTCGATTGGGGACCCATAATTATTATTATCTCCAATATTTGTTTTGTATGGACATATTTTCCACAGGAAAAAGACATATTGTAATATTTTCTATGAGAGAATTCTTTGACGCACGTTTTGACAGTTCTGCTATGAAACAATTTCATTATTACCACAGGGAGCATATTTTACGAAATAATTCTTGATGTTATGAAATATTTTTGACAAATTCATAAAAAGCAGTATTTTATTTATTATGTACAGAACAACGTCTGTCGGGTTCGCTAGTGTTGTATAAATTAGCAATATCGCTCATTGATTAAAGTTATAACTTCTTAAGGTGCGTTGACCATTTAATTGGGTATTAAATTACACTTGGCTATGTAACGCTCAATGCGATCAGTAACAACAAAATTTTCGGCAGTAGTTTATACAAAATTATCAATTTATAAAAAAAAAACTTTATGAATAGAATCACTATGAGTACTGACCAACCCCTACGGTTATGTCCGTTCAAAGTTTAATTACAACATCCAACAACGGACTAGTAAAAAAATAAGGACTCTGTGTCACCTTACATAATCGTGTAGCACCAAAACAAGCCGATTAACGTGTAAATACATAGCCCCACGCACAAACTGACACTACTACATGCCGATAGGCGGCAAATATAAGAATTGTCATCGTCTGTGACAGATCAGTTTGCGTCTCAATAAAATATTTTAAAATGCCGTCGTGCGTTGTGGAAACGTGTAAAAACGATACTTTATAAGTATTTGTGGTCAAATAAATAAATATATGATTATTTAAGGGAGAAAACATTATGTATTTATTATTATTATTATTATTATTTGAAGAGGGTGGCTATTTCCTGGTCCTAAAAGGTTCCTAGTAACACCGCGTCCAGAATTGGACTATTGTGTTCGCCACTCATACTAAAGCTCATCGTCAAGCCCTACCGCCTTTACGAACCGCAGTAGTTCCTTGACGCGAGTGTTGCAAACACTATCTGGTGGTACGAAGTAGTTGCCAAAGATTGTGTTACGCTTATGCATTAGTGGGCCGCAGTCGCAGAGTAGATGAATAGGTGTTTCATCATCCTCAAGGCAGAACCTGCAAGCCTTGTCGCTTCTGATGCCGACCACACTGAGGTGCTTGTTTAGGCGACAGTGCCCGGTTAGCATCCTAGTGAGTATGCATAGATTTTTCCTGTTCAATGATAGGGCTTCATTCGCATAGCTACTGTTGAATGCCCTTATCAGTGCTTTAGAGTGGTTTAAACCTGAAGAGTTGTTCCAGCGTTTAAGTGCTTCTTGTTTACATTGGTTACTCAGGGTGTGTCGGATGGCGCTCTTTGGCAGTCCACAAATGGGTTCCGGACCATATTGGACTGCTTTAGCCCCAGCTCTTGCGAGCTCATCGGCCATTTCATTGCCTATGATTCCGGCGTGCCCTGGGACCCATCTGAGAATCACTCTGTTTTTCATGCCTAATGAATTCAGGCATTCGACGCAATTATTGACTAACTTAGACGACGTCAAGTCAGCGTCTAAAGCCAACAATGCTGCCTGACTATCAGAGTGAATGTATATGTTATGATTGAAGTAGCCTTTTTGGATATTGGTTTCCGCACATTCCAGGATGGCGTACACCTCTGCTTGAAATATGGAGGTAAAGCTTCCCAGGTTTGTGCTGGATTTAAACCTGGGGCGTTCTCCATAGACCCCACAGCCGACTTCATTTTCCATTTTGGACCCATCGGTGAACCACATGAGGCTCCCGTCCTTCCACGTGACTTTGTTGTTCATCCAGTCGTCCCTGGAAGGTAGTTCCACGATATAGTGTTTAACAGAGATTAATTGTGGAATCATCTGATCAGGTAACATGCCTAATATGTGGTCTCGCAGAACTGAGTCCTCTAAGGTAATAAGCGTTTGCGACATCCAGTTACATGAACCCCCCTGGGCGATTGCCCTCAGCATGCTTGCCTTCGCCTCTTGCTGTATGAACAGTGGAAGAGGCGGTAGGTTTAGCATTGCTTCAATGGCCGCACCAGGAGAAGACGTCATGGCTCCGGTTACCAACATACAGGCAAGTCTCTGCAGGCTATTTAGTCTGTCTGCAGTTGTTTTCTGGATGGCTTTGTTCCACCACACAATGGAGGCGTATGTGATTGTTGGTCTCACAATTGCTTTGAATAGCCATAGGAGGATTTTGGGGCGCATTCCCCACTGTCTCCCTACCAGACGTCGACATACACCCAAGGTTGTTTTAGCCTTTTTCACGGCTTTGTCGATGTGAGAATTCCATGTGAGTTTCTGGTCGAATGTGACTCCCAGATACTTAACCTCAGCTGAGAATTCCAAAGTAGAGCCGTTCAAGGTGGGAGACTTCAGTTTGTTAAGTGTCCGTTTCCTCGTGAATAATAACAGTCTTTCCTGCGTTGACTGACAGTTTGTTGACTGTACACCACTGTGAGATGGTGTTTAGCGCCTTTTGCAGTATAGAACTTAGTAAGCTTTGGCAGAAACCTCTGACGATAATAACTAGGTCGTCTGCGTACCCTAGTGCATCAATTCTGAGTTCTGCCAGCTTACTAAGTAGTTCGTCTACTGCTAGTGTCCATAGAAGTGGCGAAAGAACGCCACCTTGTGGGCAACCTCGCGTAGTGTATAGCTCCAGTGATGTCCCATGGAGGGAGATTAGAGCTTTGCGATTTGAGAGCATTGACCTTACCCATTTGACAGTGAGTCTACATTTCTGTTAATTAGTCCCTTCACTAGCGTGTCTGTCGGGGTATTGTCAAAGGCGCCCTCAATGTCTAGAAACGCACAAAGTGCAATCTGTTTGTCTTGTAACGCCTTCTCGACTCTATCCACAAGTTGTAGAAGGGCCGTTTCTGTAGACCTGCCTCTACAGTAGGCGTGTTGAGAGCTATGAATGGGCTTTAGGCTTAGAGCATGCTCTCTTATGTGTCTGTCCAAGACTTTCTCAATAACCTTTAGGAGAAAGGAGGTTAGGCTAATGGGTCTGAAGGAGCTTGGCAGGGAGTAGTCCTTTCTGCCTGCCTTAGGTATAAATAGTACTTTAGCCCTAGTCCATTGCTCTGGAAGATAGCCCCAGGCAAAGCTTACCCGGTATATCTTGACTAGTAGCGGTACTAGGATATCCAGGCCTTTTTGAAGAAGCGCTGGAAAAATGTTGTCTAGATCGCTTGACTTGTAGGGTTTCAGAGTCTTGATGGCGCACCTTATATCCCGGGGTCTGATTATCTTTGCCGCTCTACGCCAGTCCTCGTCAAGAGGCCGTTGTGTAGGCGTTGCTACAGTTGGTTGATAGGTAGCCCCCGGAAAGTGGTGGGCCATCAGTACTCTTACGTTTTCTACGTCGTCGGCTGTAAAAGATCCATCTGGTCTCTTAAGCAGGCCGATTTGGCTAGGTTTGTCCTTGGCGAGCAGTTTGTGTACTCGGGATCCTTGGGGAATTTTAGATAAATCCTCGCAGAACCTCTTCCAAGATGCTCGTTTGGCCTTCCTAACTTCTCTGTTGTAATCTGTTAGGGCTTCTTTGTAGGGTTCCCATTCTTGGGTTTTTTTAGCCCTGTTAAACAGCCTTCTGGATTTCTGCCTTAGTTTGTTTAAGTTTGAATTCCACCAAGGCACTTTCCTGTTTGAGTGTTGTAGGGAGAGAGGGCAGCTAGCCTCGTAGGCGTCAGTGATGCCATCCGTGGTTACTTTCACTGCCAACTCTAGCTCATCCAGGGTTCTGATGCGCTTAGAGATATTCTCCAAATTACTCCTGAGTTTCTCTTTATAGACAGTCCAGTTTGTTTTCTTTGGATCCCTAAACGTATATAGTTGTTTTTCGAGGCAAGTCAAGATGTCGTATGCTATGTGTCGGTGATCCGATAGCGAAATTTCATCACTGACTCGCCAGTTTGATATTCGCCTGGCAATGTTGTCGGTAGCGAAAGTAATATCTAGAACTTCCTGCCTGTTTGAGGTAACGAAGGTTGGCTTATTACCTCTGTTTAGTACCTGTAGGCCGTTAGTGTCTAAGAAATTAAGAAGTTGCTCACCTCTGTGGTTGACGTCGCTGCTTCCCCAAGTTGTGTGGTGCGCATTGACGTCGGCCCCGACAATCAGTTCGGCGTTGTTGCGTCGTGCATACTCGACCACTCTCGCCAATTCTGTTGTCGGGTCTCTTTCTTCATATGGAAGGTACGCCGAGCAAACGATCACTTTGGTGCCTTCCCAACCTTCGAAACAGAAATACGCCGCAACAAGGTCGTCGGTGCAGACCTCTGTAACAGGTAAGAAATTAGTGTTCTTGTTGAAGACTATGCAAGCTCTGGGTTTTGATCCGCTGGTATTGTAGATTAACTTACCAGCGGTGTTCAGTCCCAGTATTTTGCCGGTATTGACATAAACATTATGTAACTAGTATCCCCCGTAACCGCACACACACTATTATATACCCGAAAACGTGGAGCGAGTAAAATCGTCTGTTCGTGACCAACCTGGACTATCAACTCGAAAGCGGTCTGCTGTCCTTAACGTGCCAAGATAATGATTTATTAAACCGCATTCTCAAGAAAGATTTAAGTCTACATTCCTATAAAATCCAAATGGTGCAGGAATTAAGGCCTCAGGACCATGCCACTAGGTTGCAGTTTGTGAACGAAATGGTAGAGCGATTCACCAGTTTTGCAAACATTTTTTTCTCAACAAGGCACACTTCCACCTAAATGGGCATGTTAATAGACAAAATTGTCGTTATTGGAGTGACACTATGTCATGGTGATCAAAAACCATTCCAGCCAACCAACCCAGTAACTCTTGACGAATTAAAGGATCGTATTCGCACAGAAATCCAAAACATCTCAACAGAAACATGTAAAGCTGTCATCGAAAATTTCCGCTTTAGATTGCAGCAATGCCAGAATGATGAAGGATTGCAAATGGATGATGTAATTTTTAAGAAATAAATTCCCCCTTTGTTTACTTTCGAAAACAATAAACAATTTTGATCTACTGTAATTAGTTTTTTCTTAATCATCATTCCAATTATAAACGGACTTTTGGTCCACCCTGTAGCATAGCGGTGCTTCACTTGCTAATATCACGGCGCGGAGTCCTTCTTTTTTTACTTGTCCGTGCATCCAACCTAAGCCGGCGGTAGAAGCTAGTCTAATTATTGTTTAGTATTGTCGTCTGAGTAAAGTACGCTCTTGTACTTTGTATCAAGACGCGTCTGAGTTCAGGGAAGTTAATCACTCAGCCTTCAACTAGGGTTGCCATTTACTTTAAACCTTTTAAATAAAAATGATTTTATTTTTGAAGTTATACATCTTTAGGCGCGTTATGAAATTTTGAGGGTGAATTTTTATGATGCGCACGCATCACTGAAACAAGGTGGTGGTTCCTAAAATTTTCTGACTTTTGCGGCATTCGTCTTTTTTTGGTATCTTCGTCCATTATTAGGATAGGCATAGTGTTCCGTATTCCTAATTAAATAATTAATTGTCAAAGCCATCTTTGCAAGTTTTTTTTACAATATTCTTTCTACAAACGTAGAATAGCAGGAGCATTAAATAATTTTAACGATCTTTGCTTTGTTACGCCAAAGAATTATAACTTCTTGCGCGCATCTTAAAATTTCACTCTCATAATTTTTTCATAACGCGCCTATAGAATTATAACTTCAATAAATTGTAATGATTCTGGTTTGATTGAAGCATAAAAATTAAAAGATAATATAAAATATCTTCCACGTACTACAAAGCTGTGGAATGAGCTTCCTTGTGCGGTGTTTCCAGGACGATACGACATGGGTACCTTCAAAAAAAGCGCGTACACTTTCCTTAAAGGCCGGCAACGCTCTTTTGATTCCTCCGGTGTTGCAAGATAATGTGGGCGGCGGTGATCACTTAACACCAGGTGACCCATACGCTCGTTTGTCCTCCTATTCCATAAAAAAAACATTAATATTTTGCTTTTTTATTATGCCTTTCAATTTGTAACAAATAATACCTAATTAGAACGTTTTCCTACTTTGACGAAAAATTACTTCCAGCACCGCAATATCAATATTACTACGTTTGTCAAACATTTTTAGGATGGTTGATTATTATCAACACAAACGATAACAGTGCACAATTGAACAATAAATACTTAAAGCCAACTTTGATATTGTAAATATATCGGTATGTTTTATCAGTGGGAAACTCCTTTGCACAGGATGCCGGCTAGATTATGTGTACCACAACGGCGCCTATTTCTGCCGTGAAGCAGTAATGTGTTAGCATCACTGTTTTTGGTCTGAAGGGTGCTATAGCTAGTGAAATTACTGGGCAAATGAGACTTAACATCTTATGTCTCAAGGTGACGAGCGCAATTGTAGTGCCGCTCAGAATTTTTGGGTTTTTCAAGAATTCTGGGTTCCTACTGCATTGTAGTGGGCAAGGCGTATCAATAACCATCAGCTCTCTGAACGTCCTGCTCGTCTCATCCCTTATTTTCATAAAAAAATGTAGGTTTGTTTGTTTGTAACGCCTTTACTATATAACCAGTCATTTAACTTTGCACACACGTCATAGGTACAGGAAAGGCCATAGGTACCCTACATATCATCCCGAAATCACGGACAGAACTTAATACTGTGATAAATTATATTTTTAGAAATACATTTAACGAAGAACGTTGACAGCCCTAGCAAGTTCTGAATAACAGAGAAACAAAAGCTTTCTAATATGCAACAAAAGCACTCTTTTTCTATACGCCTACAGTTATTAGTGGGCTATTATGTTGCGCGTTCTGTTTAGTTAGAATAGAAGTTTATTGAAGGCAACTCTTGGATCGAAACAGGTAATTAGCAGTGTCGCGCCGGCCTTTTTAATTTTTATTTCCACCGACTCTCACCTTTGTAAATACACAATGTATTTGAAGACTTTTGTGTTCAAATAATTTGGAAATTTAATGTTTCTAGGAAAATAGTACACAACAAAAACGCGGCAACGCGAACGCTTCTGTGATTGCTACTTTTGATTATAGAAAAATAGTACGAGATTGGTATCTTAAAACAAGTCTGGCAACTGTCCTGTGATTGCTACTTTTAACTTTAGGAAAATAGTATGGTTTTAAATTTCACACACACTAAAGAAACGTAATAATATTTTTAACTGTGAAGATTTATATGAATAATATAAAACGTTAAATTTAAAACATCAATAAAAGAAGAAGGAAGAAAAATGTCTCAGACGTGAAAAGATCGCTTGCAAAAAATTAACAGAATTGTTTCTGCTTATAAATATATAAAAATAACAAAAAAATAATATGCGGATGATTTTGTAATTATGTATTTTTACTGTGATAAAGTAAGAAAAATAATAATCTCAGTTGCAGCACTATTTACGAATGAACCCGCCGATTGTAAACATAATTCATCCTAAGATTCCATCTTAAATTGTATCTGAGAATCACTTTAATGCGTGCAATTACATCGAAACTGTATGAGCAGGCAAGCAATGTAACAATATTGACAACACTATGTCAGAGCGTATCCTCCATAGACTAAGAATGAAGTAGCGTATACACTACCTAACAACCCAATAATGCGTAACCAATTGTGATTTGTCCAAGTGCGTTAGCTGGTGGTTCAATATTAATAAACATGAGTGAAACCATCAAAAATTTTGGCTTCAAGATGCTCAGCACTTGTATAATAATTTTAAGATGTGCATTGTGCATGGATCTCTAAATTGCAGTCCTGGTACATGTTGCTAGGATCACACATGATTTCAACCACTATGAAAGACCTTACTATGACCGCTACCATATTTATGCTCTCCTGGTGTCTATGTAGTAATACGTCGTACACATGACGTCAGAATTTATGAAGGTATACTCGCGTCATACATAAGACAGTCTCTTCTTCAACTAAGATCGCCTGATACCAAAACACTGTATACTGCTTTCTATCTCATTCTCTCGTCGGCTGAATCGAATACATTTAGCTGTTTGTGTCTCTATCGTCTCGCTTTTTCATTTCATCGAGTTTCAAATCACAACGATTCTAAAGAAGTTTCAATTTAAAAATATTGAGGACCTAATGACAAGCTTGGCTGTGTTGGTTTGATTTATTATTTTCCCGCACACGCTTTGTGAGTATTTAGAAACCCCAATGAAATAACGGAGTCGAAGGAAACCGAGATAAAGGTTATAATTCACTTGCTTCGCTCCACATACTGTTACTCTTTCGTATCACTCTTTTTTGCGGTCGTTCGTAATATCCGGGACAGACATTAAAAAGTTACAATATAAAAGAAAATACGGCCTTATTAAGAAACGTCAGCTACAGCAATATCCGTTTCGCTTTGGTTTAAACCGGATCTGACACATCCTTTAAATAAGAATTGTGCTTACTGCTGCCCGGATATTGCTCACAATACGGTACACTTCACTTAAACACGGACCCGGTGCGAACTCTCAAAAGAAACCTTTAAAGGAGTGTAGTGCTGACAATAGGACAGTGAGACTCAAGTAATTACGACACATAGTGCAGTGCCATCAATAATCGATAAAGTCTATATTAAAAGTATTCATGATTACTTTCATTGTTTTACTGTATTTAGTAAATTAAGTTAAAATTAAATCGCTTAGTAGCGAGATTGTAATTAATTATCTATCATTTACGAAATCCATGGGAGACAAGTTGGACTTTTTATTCAATCCAGTCGGCATTGCATTGTAATGGGCAGGGTGTATCATATTCAATCAGATTCTCTATGATATATGATATGAAAATAAGGGACGAGACGAGCAGGACGTTTAGCTGATGGTAATTGAGACGCCATGTCCATTACAAATGTAGTGCCGTTCAGGATTCTTGAAAAACCCAAAAATTCTGAGCGGCAGTACAATTGCACTCGTCATCTTGAGACGTAAGATATTAAGTTTCATTTTCCCAGTAATTTCATAGCTACGGCGCCCTTCAGACAAACACAGTAATGTTTACATGTTACTGCTTCACGGCAGAAATAGGCGCCGTTGTGGTACCCATAATCTAGCCGGCATCCTGTGCAAATGAGCCTCCCACTGGTAAACCTTTAACCACAGGTTATCAGATCCCTTATAGAAACTATCAGTTACCATTTTAATAACAAGAGTCAGGGTCGATTCATTTAATTGGTAGGTCTGAGAATGGGTTGCAATTTATTTTTAATATGGCAATACAACGTTTGCCTCGTCAGCTAGTATTAGTATAATATGGTTATTAAAAATAAGAAACTAATATTTTTGTTTCAATTTACAAATTACATTCGCGTATTGAATCGAGAATAAATACGCGAATACAGGCTTTTTCTTCATAATATCAAAAATACAAAAAAATTTGCGTCCCGAAAATGATTTCCGCTTTTAATGCGTAAATAAATATAAAGTTCATTCAACTCGTGGTAAGTAGGTTGTCAATTATGATAGATCACGAACTTAAACACGCAAGCCTTAACTCCAAAATGTACGTGGAACAGCCCGTCTGTATGGGAGTGGTTGAAACTCTCATGTAATACGAATATAAACTAAATCCAAACTTAGGCTTATAAAATGAGCTTCTACCAAAATACCATTAAAATATCTAATAAGATTTATGGAAAAATAAAAAATGTAATACATGCCAAATCACTAAATTACAGATTTTAGAATAATAACTTTGAGCTTTCCAATATATACCCTCTTAATTGACAATGTCGACTGTAACTAAGCTGTTGGGTGTATGGAAGAATGAAGACTGCCTTACAGATAATCTCTGGAATAGGGTAACAAAGATTATCCACTCTGTGAGGCATCATGCGATCATGCCTAAAACACATGTTTTTCATAAGAACTACAACATACAGCTATGTGAGAGGGATGCTGACCAGTCAGGTGTAAATGAATTAAGAATACACCGACCGCTCCAAAATGGCTGCTGGAACTGGTGCCGGCATCTTCTCACAGGAACTCAACATACACACTTCCATACCCTTGGACACACACAGGTCCATCTTCCAGTGTGAGTGTGTAGCCATCAAGAAATCTGCCAACGCAGTATTAAGAAGAATAGTACATGGCCACAGAATCAGAATTCTCACTGACAGTATGGCGGTACTAACAGCGATGTAGTAATATACGAGTGTCACCAAACCCTGGAACAAGTTGCCTCTTATCGGGTAACTCTGCAATGGATTAAGGGACATAGCGGTTCGTTGGGTAATGATGCAGTGGATGAGCTTGCAAGGCGGGCATCGGCAAACCAAGTGGCTGATACATTGCCACTTCTGCCACTGCCCTTCAGCCAAATGCGCTCATGGATACGCTCCTTCACCAACAACCTACACAACACCCGATGGATGAATGTCTCAAGCTGTAGACTGTTGAAAGAAGCGATACCTGCACTGTCGCCAAACTGACACGTAGACTTATCAGCCTCAACAGAAATGATATCCGTATAATGGGGGGCACCCTAACGAGTCACACATCACTAAACAAGCACCTTTTCACAATTGGCGTAACGGACAGTCCTAAGCGCAGAGGCTGTCTAGCCGAGGACGAAACGGTCACTCACGTAATCCTGGAATGTGCGGGAGTGGCCAACCAACGAGCAAAAACCTTAACCAATACGAGGTCGCTCCAAGAAGTCTGCGAACACCCCAGGAATGTTCTGAACTTCTGGAAGGAGCTGGGCTGGTTGAAGTAACTGGCCAATATTGCACGCAAAGTGGACCCATACTAGTGGTTTAATTGCGGAAACAGGATGGTATAGGGATACCATACCATAACATATCCTCGTAATTATTTAACAATAATTGAACACTGCAGAATAAATAATTTAATCGCGAGCAAGACATTTCGTCACCCCTCTCCTCACCCCTCATCGCCTCTCCTCTACTCGCCTCACACTTCACGCCGCTACACTAGCGCCAGCTTTCAGACACCCGCTGCTCACTTCACTCGACTCGATACAATATATTTGACATAGATCGGAAGTATTTTGGTTTCACCCAATATTAATTAATTATTTTTTGTGTATTGCAAAACAATAAAAACAGTTTTTTTTTTACAAAATAATTGATGTTATATAAGTAAAGTAACTGAGAAGACTTCGTTATACTGACGTATAATGTCATAAATGTAAATAATTATATGTATATCATTACGCACAAGGTAGCTAAAAGGAGTCGAAAAAAATGGCACATAATTATATATAACATTAAAATAACATAAAAAATACGGTAATTGAATGTAAATAAACTCTGAAAAAAAAAACAATTTCTTTAGATTTCAAATATTATTTCGTATTAAATTGACAAAATATTTCGTAAGTATATTCCTTAACAAATGAAGTGTGTTCCCGTAACACAACCTCACGAGCCCCTGGGGTTACACGAACCATTAACGCGGGAACAGTGTTCAAATATTGGCAAGTTAATGAGAAATTTTAAACGTATATAAAATATATATGAATTAACTTGATATAATCGATATCTTATATCTTTAAACGAGCAATTCTTGTATATATATAAATTATTATTATTATTATTGGAGCCGTTTTCGAGACTTAGATTAATATCTATGTCTCGAAAACTAGACGAGACTTAGATTAATATTTAAGTCTCAAGATTCTCTAATATACAGGGGATTTCGGGGGCAATAAATCGAGCTAGGTTTCAATTAAAAAAAAATGTAGTTTTATGCGTGATTTGATGAGAAACAGCTACAATAACATTAGAATACAAAGGTAAATTTCTCTCTCTGCTCACATGGGAGAGACATTGGGTGATCCGGAAAGCAGAAGACCCCAGTTCGAATCAAGATGTTCTATTAGTTTTTTTTTGTTCAAGTTTTGTACATTCTTAAAAATCCGAGCCAGGCTCGGTCGTCCGGATATTAAATACTTATACTAAGAATGTTTCTCCAATTTCTTATTAGATGAATTTAAACTGAAATTTTACATAATATTGATGAAAATAAAGATGATGTGCATTTTTAAGGTTTGATTTCTTATAAAGTTAAAGTTACATACAAAGGCAAATTAACTTTATTCAATTAGGCTTACATGTTATTTTTGATAGTGTCAAAATAAAATCATTTTTTCTTAAACTATTTTTAATTCAAATTTATTAAGATTAATTTTTAATTTTTAGTGAGATTTTCTATAGAAGAGTATTTTTTTAGCTTTTCTTAAACAATTATTTATTTTTAATTTTGATTCAAGTGAAACTTCTTTAGAATTTAGAAAAAACGACAGGTAAGAGACACAAATACAAAAATGTGTAGGATGAAGCCGGCAAAGAATGAGACAGAAATATGCATACTATTGAAGTTAAAATTTCTTTATCATCGTTGTGATTTGAAAGTCAATGAAACGAAAAAGCGACGGTAAAAATAGCAGTCACATCAATTCATAATATTTAACATGGGAGATAATGAGATAGGAAGCATAATACAATGTTTTGGTACCAGGCGATCATAGTTAAAGGAGAGATTGTCTTAAGTATGGCGCGAGTATACCTTAATAACTCCAAGCGCACGACGTATTACTACATAGACACCAGGAGAACATATTATTTTAAATATTAGTGGTGGTAGGAATGTCTTTTATAGCGATTGAAATTATGTGTCATCCTAGCAACACGTACCAGGAATTCATATGCAGTTTAGAGGTTCATGCACCATGCAGGTTTCACTTCTGACATGTGTACTTTGTACGCACGCAATGATTTTTTTTATTTGCTGTAATAACACAGTAACTGTTTCAATTTTCCAAGCCTTGATTGTATCCACTCAAATTTATAAGTGACAATCAATTTCCCTTGTAGTGTTATCACAAAGCAGATAAGTAATTTAAACTCAAACGCTGCGACCCTTGAGGTCTATTAATAGAAAGTGTTGAAAGATTGATAAGGAATGAACCGAGAGAACGGGTTAAGAATGTCAATGAACAACCTTTAACACGATGATATTGCTATCATTGACTCATTCATAAGAACGAGTGAGATTTATTGATGCTGTTGCAGTGATTGGTGTCACGGGAGTTCATACAGAACTCAAACATTATGATAAGGACGTTATAACGGAAAAGCGGAATCTTTTAACAGCCGTTTTCAATAACCTTATAATATATAATAACCTCGCGTATGAGTAAAAAAAGAAGGACTCCGCGCCGTGATATTAGCAATTGAAGCACCTTTATGCTAGTGTGTGTGCGGTTACCAGTTACACATTTTTTTCTCCTTTAAATAATCATATACGGCCACAAATACTTTGATAGTATTGTTTTTACACTTATTCACAACGCACGATGGCATTTTTAAAATATTTTATTGCGACGCAAACTGATCTGTCATAGACGATGGCAAATCTCTTAATGGTGGTCGATCGGCTTGTATTAGTGTAAGTGTGTGCGTGGGTCTATGTATTTACACGTTTACCGGCTTGTTTTGGTGCTTCACTGTTATGTACGGTGCAACGTCCTTCTTTTTTTACTCGTCCGTGAATAACCTTTAATATATATAACACTAAGGATAGCATTAGTGTGCGCGATGAACAAAAGAAAGATTGATATCTTCTTAACAGGATTACAATTATTGTTTCTTGTGTAGTTCAGGTGTCGCATGCAAGTAGTTGAAGTAAAATAGAATGAATGAATGCAGGTGGTATTTGACAGTTAGATGAAGGATAAAATATGATTGACAGAGTAGGTAAAAGAAGTAATGTTTGAGTTATTTGATGGGTTTAGGTGTATGACTCGATATAATAATAAATTTAATTTAATCCTGTCCACGATAGTAAATTTGGCGTTGTCTTAATTTAACTTACTAGAGGTATACAAATATATCCATTTACGCTTACTTACATTTCAATAACCTATCGACATAAAGCATTGAACTACAAGGTGGGCCAAAAGAAATCAGCCTATTGGAAGATGCTCTCATTTTTGCAAATGGCCGCCAATGTCAAATCTGTTTTGGCATTTATGGACTAGACAGATGCAGAATACAAGTGAACAAGCCATGGAGCGATACACTCCCCAAGAACGCTGAATAATTGTGTCTATTTTTTGCGTAACAATTCGTCTGTGTTGTTGGCGTAGCGCGAAATCCGTCGCTGATTCCTCGGCCATCTGACACCGACTGCGCAAACACTGCGCCGTTTGGCCACCAGCCTTGAAGAGTATGGGACCACACGAGACGATGCCAAAAGTGGCCGGCCCCGAAGGGCCCGTTCTGCTGAGAATATCGCCGCTGTTGCCAAGGTTGTCAAGCTGTCGCCGGAAACATCGACCAGACGACGTGCCACGCAATTAGCCATCAGCCGGACGTCCCTAACGCAAATTTTGGTCAAAGACCTCCACATGTTCCCGTCCAGAGTCCAGTCCGTGCATCACCTGCTGCCTGACGACCGCTAAACGCGTGTAACCTATGCCCAAGCCACCCTCAATCTCGAGGAAGGAGTGGACGATTTTTCGACAAAAATCATAATGAGCGATGAGGCTCATTTCCACCTCAGCGGCTACGTGAACAAACAAAACTATCTCTTCTGGGGCACCGAAAATCCACGAGTGATGCACGAGGAGTTATTACACCCGCTCAAAGTGACTGCATGGTGCGCTGTTCACGCTGGAGGAGTTATCGGGCCATTTTTATCGAGAACGCCGCTGGCTAAACGACAACAGTGGACGCTGCGCGCTAAAGGGCCATGTTGTCCGAGTTTTTTCTGCCGCAATTGGACGAATTAGGCCTGCATTACATGTGGTTCCAACAGGACGGAGCAACGGCACACACTGCGCGAGCCACAACCGATATTCCGTTCCCAGATCACCTCATCTCTCGTTTTGGCGATTTGCACTTTCCCGCAATGTCGCAAGATTTAACCGTTTCAGAATGGGGGGGGGGGGTTGGAGTCCCGTGTTTACGTGAACAAGCCCGAGACTCTGGAGTCCTCAAGGACAACATTCGACACGAGTGCGAGAATCTGTCACCCAAAGTTATCGCTGAAGTGATGAAAAATGCCATAAAACGAGCCCATAGGGCAATCAATTGTGACGGCGCCCATTTGGCCGATATCATATTCTCGACTGGACCAATACAATTATAAAGGTTCAAATAAACATAATCAAAAAACAGAATCGAAGTTTTTCATTTAGAAAAAAAAAGAGAGCCAAACAACATCGGATGACTTCTTTTGACCCATCCTGTATAAGTATATTGGACATAACTATGGATAGATAAGATCTTGTCAGTAAACGGTGATAGCAATGTATCCGTAACTAGAGATACGTTAATGAAAACGGCCGTTAGAAAACTGACAGTCAACTTTAACTCCTTTATAGTGATATTCATTATTATAACACTATCTGGAAATAAGGCATTGCTTGTAACTAATTCTAGTAGGCTTCATAAGATATATAATAGCTTTAGGGTAAATGTATACACTTTTATAATAAAGTCTCAGCCACTGTTCACGCATTATCTATTAATAAATTTAAATGTTTTATTAAAAATGGCTCTGTCGTAAATCCTGGCACTATTTCTCGACTGCTGTTGCTGGCGAGTAAGTAATTATTATTTTATTATCAAGAAAATAATTTCTTTAGAATAATCGATTCACCTGTTTATACTCGGAAAGTCGTAAAATTTTTGGTCAAATGCCGATTTAAATGTTTAATTCAACATATTAGGTAAAAGGCGTGTAAAATTAATATACGCTTGGGCCAAGATGAACCATAGTACACTCAAACAATTAATAATGTTCTCATCTCATCTATGGCGGGGAATTTTCCCTAGTAATGACTTACCTGAATTCTGCCTCTGAATGAAGGATATCATAAAATTTTACCTTACAGTATGCTCTACTTAAAAAATATATTATAAATACGAAACATAAAGTTCTAGAAATATTAAGTTGTTTGGACACTCAACGCTATTACGTCACTACACGACGCGGTGCGATGTTATGACGTCACTCGAGCATTTCGCGCCGTATCAGTTTCTTATGATTTGACAAACTTTTTGATACTTTCCATTCCAGAATATGCTAGAAACTCTTCTATCGTAAATAAAAATTGAATTTCTAAATAAATCGTAGGACACAGAAATGACACTTATTAATGTCAAAAAAAAAAGGTTTTTTCCTTATTGATTCTACTGCTACTTCGTTAAGGGTTGAGCTAATGAGAAGAAGCAGCAAGAAACTCATTGCCACACTTTTAAATCATGTACATTTTCATTGATTTACAAATCATTTCAATATAATATGTAAAGTGATGCAACAAACATACTCAAACGTTAAATAGTCAATGCCTTACACGAGTAAGTCAAAAACGTAAATGTAACTTAAAACAGAACAAAAGTTATTGAGTACAGTAGCTGCATCATCCACACACACCGTAAATAAATAAAGGTGTTCTGTGTGAGCATTTTATAAGCGACTAGCTGACCCGGCAAACGTTGTTTTGCCATATAAAGTATAATTCACGCGATAGTTTTATAATTAATAAAATATTGCCTATATTATAGCCTGTACATCATTTTGTTCTATTGTCAATAGTTTTTGCAGCGCACGCAAATATAGGTTTTCGATTTTACACCTTGTGTTACAAAATAGCAATTTTATTACGGATCCCTAATTTTGAAAAAAAAACATAGCCTTCCTCGATAAATGGACTACCCAACACTGAAAGAATCATTCAAATCGGACCAGTAGTACCAGAGATTAGCGCGTTCAAACAAACAGACAAACAAACAAACACTGCAGCTTTATAATATTAGTATAGATTATATACATATAGCCTGACGACCTGTATAGCCGCGTGGTTAGCGATCTTACGTACTATGCTAGAGGTCCCGGGTTCGAATCCCGGTAGGTGCAAGCATATATATGATGAATATTGATGTTTGTTTCCGAGTCATGGATGTTTATATGTATAAATGTATGTTCAGAATGTATTTATGTATGTTTAAGTAAGTATATTGTATTAAATATATCGTTGTCTTGCAACCCATAACACAGGCTATATGCTTAATTTGGAGCAAGATAATTTGTGTAAAAAGTGTGTCAATATTCTTATTCTTATTATATATATAACGAACTAGCTGACCCGACAGACGTTGTTCTGTATATAATAAATAAAATAATGTTTTTATATGAATTTGTCAATAATATATCATATCATCAAATATTACTTCGTAAAATATGCACCCTGCTGTCGTAATGAAATTGTTTCACAGCAGAACTGTCAAACCGTGCTTCAAAGTGAAATTATGTATGGACACATCAAAGGAAAAACAAATTTGTTGTTTTTATTAAATTTTGCAGTATTTTTCTATTTATTCACCTTTTAAACCTTCTGTGGACTTCCACAAATAATTCTCGAGTTTTAGCAAATCTAACGAACAGCAATTCGTTTATTTATATATATTAAACCTTAGTTACCGGTTTACGCTACAAAATCTAGAATCCTTGCTTTAATGAATCTCCATAAACGTTTCCAAATAAAAACTATACGCAACCTAAACTCTTCAGAGCAAAAGTAATTTGTACGTCCCACTATAAAAGCGCTTTCGCACTACGTCCGATCCGAATCCGATCCGTATCCGTCAAAACACGGTCCGGTCAAGTAAGTTCAAGTAGTCGTAGAACTATTTCTATGATACAAAAATGATTTGAGTTTTCTTTAGTGTTAATTCCGCCAATAGAGACTAAAGTCTCGTGCCAGATTTCGGCGAGACAACACGTCCTGAGGATGCCTCGTTTAGATACAAAACACGTGTCGAATTGTTGAAAGACAAATATTGGCGGAATTAACACTAAAGAAAACTCAAATCATTTGTATAATTATGGATTTCCGCAAAGTAACGCCTACTTCAATAAATTTTATTTCTATGGTATTTTACGCACTAGATCCGTCTTCAATCATCAGATTTCTTGTCGTCAACCGTTAGAAATAGTTCTACGACTACACCTCACCGTTCTTCACGGATGCGAATCGGATTCGGATCGGACGTAGTGAGAAAGCGCTCTAACAGTTGAAATTCATCATTCATCAAACGAAGTTAGGCAGTTGCGGTATTGCTTAATCTAAAATCAGACCTCTCATAACTTTCGGTGCTGTTCCCGGCTCTCAAACAAGTTGCACGTTAATTAATATGCAAATTGGCAGTGTTCACATGTTCTCCTTACGAGGAGATTAATACGTGATCAACTTGGCTTCGGGCTGTGTTGAAGTTGAGGGAAAAGTTCAAATATGCTTTATATGTTATTCAGTCGATTCGGTAATATTTTAAATTTGGAACGGCATTGTGGTACCTTGATGACCTCGTGGTTTGTAACTCAATAATAATACTAAGATAGGGGTGTCCCGAGATTGAAACTGTCATAACCATTATGTTAACATCAGGAACAGACATAATCTTATAAATCAAATCAAATCAAAATCACTTTATTCATGTAGGTCACGGAAATGACACTTATGGATGTCAAAAAAATATTTTTCTTATTGAATCTACCGCCGATACTTCGGTCTATAATGCCTACTACTCAGCTAAGTCGAGTTAGTTAGTCTTAGTTATTAACAAATTCAGCGGGCTTTTTTTCCATTAAAAAAATATGTTTACAATATAATATTGTACAATGAAACTAATTATTTAATAGCCTGAGTGCGATCGCTTCATTCCCAGTCTATGGTATCATTATGAAAGCCATTTATGTTATAGTAACCTTTACCACACAAACGTTTTTTTACAATTCTTTTGAATTTCGTAATACATTTGTTTTGAACATTTTCTGGGATCTTGTTGTAAAATCATATATATACAATGCCCCACAAAAAGAGTTATTATAAATAAGGTGTCATTTTTTATGGAAAAGGAGGACAAACTAGCTTACGGTTCACCTGGTGTTAAGTGATCACCGCCACCCACATTCTGTTGCAACACCAGAGGAATCACAGGAGCGTTGCCGGCCTTTAAGGAAGGTTTACGCGGTGTTTTGAGGGTACCCATGTCGTATTATATCATTTGATTTATTAATAAAATAATTCAATAATCTAAAACAAAAATATCAAAACCTTTCTGGAATGTTTGGCCCCTAATAAGATGTACATTTACCGGCGGACACCCTCGAACGTACGAGACTCTACAACATAGTTATATGTATATACATAATATATATTACACACCCAAAATTAAAAAAATCTCAAATTACTAATTTGAGCCTCAAACCCCAAAAGCTTTGAAATGAAATCCATACTGATCCATCCATGTGATATTATAAGCAGCACGCGGCGGTCAACTTGGATTGTAATATTGATCCCAAACTCGGTCTCTGATCTTAATTTTTATTTTGTGGTGGAGTATAGTGGTCATTACTCATCATCATCATCCTCATCAGCCGGAAGACATCCACTGATGGACAAAGGCCTCCCCCGAAAATCTCCATGACGGTCGATCCATCTTATGGGTGACCTACCAACACTGCGTCTTCCAGTACGTGGTCGCTATTCGAGGACTTTTCTGCCCCACCGACCATCTGTGCATCGAACTATGTGCCCTTCAGTTACGCAATCATTTGGGTTGTGTCGGTGACTTTGGTTATTTACTCATCATTATATTTCATTTAACTGTCTGTATTCAATAAAGTTATTTATGTATCATAATAACATATGGTGAAATAAGCGAAACCTGTTAATGTGTCCGGTGTCCTTTTTCATGCAGTGCTAAGTACTCGCGATTTTGGAAAACTCAAAATATCTGAGCGGAACAGTGATAGCAGTCGTCACCTTCTAATATTTTATGCCCCCCTAGGCCCCCCTCAAACGAAACACAAATACTTATTCCTTGAAAATAATGATAGAGGGGCCCAAATACATCCCTACTAATATTATAAATGTGAATGTAAGTTTGTTTGTTACGCTTTCACGCCTAAAACACTGAACCGATTTTCATGAAATTTAGTACAGTGATACGATGCAAGAGCTTTGGAAAGGGCATAGGCTACCTTTTATCGCAAATAAACGGCTTGGCGGGGTGGAGGGTAGGAATATAGGGGGGTGGAAATTTGTATAAAAGTTCGTCATTTTCGAAGATAACACCATTAAAATTTGTAATTGGGCACTACTTAAGATATAAATAAATATTTGTTCTAGCGTTTTTAAAATTTGGACCTGTGTGGGGATGAAAAAGAGGGGAAAAAAATTCTATAGTTTGTTGTATATTATTTGCGTATAAGTGAGTATATTCAAAAATAAAAATTGCTGCCCAAATTGCGCGCACGAAGTCGCGGGTAAAATCTAGTAACTTATAATATTACTTGTGTATTGAAAGTCGCCACTTATTCCAAGTGTCTTTTCATTTATGAATATCATTTTAAGTAAATGTAAAGTACAAAGAAACAAAGGGGTAGGTATCATAAATATCATACAATTCTAATTCATAAATCAAAGAGTTGAAGTAAGAAGATTTCGAAATAAGTCGAACTTCAATATAACTCGACTGCTTTTGTTTCTATCTTCCATTTTCGTTATTAAATGTTGTTGGTAACTTAGCTCTTTGTACAAAGCTCATATTTTATTATTGGGCAAATTTTAAAGTAATTATAAAGTCATCATATTTTTAAATGTTTGCTAGTTCAACACATCCTCGAAAATATAGACAAACAACAACAAATATAGACAACACAAAAATATTATATTATATTACTTCGTAGATAAGAAAAAGTGTGTTAGTTTTTTTTATAACAATAAGAGACTAGAGGAGCTTTAATGGCTTTAAAGGGCTTTGATTCAGTGCCGCTCAGGATACTTGAAAAATCCAAAACTTCCGGCATTACAACTGCGCTCGTCACCTTGAGACATAAAATGTAAAGTCTCATTTGCCCAGTAATTTCACTAGCTACGACGCCCTTCAGACCGAAACACAATAATTAAACACGCTTACACATTACTGCTTCACGACACAAATACTCGCCGCTGTAGTACCCATAATATAGTCGGCATCCTCGCACTGGTGTGTGTAAAATTTTACTTCTTTGCCATAAAAAATAAATAATCTAAAACCTTTACATTTCTAAATAAAATAATATGTAGAAAACTCAAACAATTGATTGAGCGTTAGAAACATCTTAACTTAACTTTTTTTTCCGAAACGCACATATTATTTTGCCGCGAGCTTTACTTTTATATATCTTTGGAAATGTAAAATAAATGTAAGGTGTACAAAAACATCGTCTTAACACAGAATAAAGTGACATCGGTATTATAATCCAGATCACGAGACAATAAGTCTTTATTTGACTCACAAATATCCTCGGCGGAGGATTAGTTCCTTTTATTGTGTAAAACCCACATTTTTTCCTAAGTAACTATTTTGAAATTTAAATTTATGACGCCAGTGAATTTCAACGGTTTATGTGTATTATTATATATGTATAGATGAGGGTGTGTTCCCTGACCTCATGAAATACAGCAAAGTTATACTTTTGTTTAAATCGGGCAGTTCTTTTGACCCTGCTAATTTCAGACCTATTTCAGTGCTGCCTGTTCTTAGTAAAATTTTTGAAAAACTTTTGTTTCAACAGCTACAAATGCAATTTTGTAAATTAATGAACAAAAATCAATTTGGTTTTACTAGGGGCTTATCAACAATTAATGCGGGTACTACACTCATTGAGCACATCTTTGACGCCTGGGAAGAGTCACAGGATTCATTGGCCATTTTTTGTGATTTGTCCAACGCATCTGACTGCGTCCACCATGAAACTTTATTCCTAAAATAAAAGCATTATGGAGTGAAAAATGGAGCACTAAATCTGTAAAAATCATATTTAAGCGAAAAAGTTGAGATAGTCGATGTAAATGGCAAACGTTCTTCGGGTAAACCTGTGGGAATAGGTGTTTCACAGGGTTCTATTCTCGGTCCTTTCTTGTTTCTTATATATATTAACGATCTACCGTTTGTGGGAGATGATAGCCATGAGATTATTGATCGCTGATGATACTTCACTTATTTTTAAAGGGAAGCGACGTGCAGATATTAATGACGATGTAAACAATGCACTCTCAAATATAGTACGTTGGTTTGAGACGATTAATCTGTACTTAAACAGTAAAAAAACAAAGTGTTTACGGTTCATTAGACCAAACACAGCGGAGGTACAAACCAACGTACTTATAAATGACCAGAGATTGGAACTTATGGACACTACGGTCTTCTTGGGCAACACGTTAGATAAGACGCTTCAGTGGGGTTTTCACAGCATCATGACGTACGGTATTTTACTATGGGGTCATACTGCTGAAATTGATAATATAGTGTTTGCGCTGCAAAACAGAGCTATTCGTGCTATATATCAGCTTGGTTAGACAGTCTCTCAAAGAAAAATTTAAAGAAATAAATATTATGACTGTTCATTGTTAGTACATTTATGAAAACGTAACACGTTCGTCGTAACGTCGTAATACGTTCACAATAATCGTCACCTTTTTGCTCTTAATAGTGATTTCAATTATTATAACACTAGAAATAATAAATAAATAATAAATAATAGCTTTAAGGGTAAATGTATACACTTCTATAATAAAGTCCCTGCCACTGTTCATGCATTATCTATAAATAAATTTAAATGTTTTATAAAAAAAATGGCTCTGTCGTAAATCCCATTACTCCACTGCTGAATATCTAAATGATCGGACAGCCTGGGACTAGATTGTGATTATTTTATAGCGATAGAAATGACTGTACTGTTGTATATTTTTATTGAAAAGAGCGCAAAAAAAGAATACTGGGAGAGTTTCTTGCGCCACTTCTTCTCTCTCAGAGCGCCATTTGTTTCCGAAGCGGTAGTAGCATCTAGTAGTTATTAGAAATGACATCAAAAAGAATTCTAAAGGAATCAATTTTGAGAAAATAAATGCCTTTTATGCTTTTTATTATAATGCTTTCACATAATAATTTAAGGTTAATTAGGTATTGTATATCTTATATCTTTAAACGAGCAATTCATAATTATTTAATCTGAATCTTGGAAACCGCTCCAACGCTCAGCTTTTCAAAAAATTTAGTAAATTTGTTGAAGTAGGCGTTACTTTGCGGAAATACATAATTATTATCCAAATGATTTGAGTTTTCTTAAGTGTTAATTCCGCCAATATTTGTCTTTCAACAATTCGACACTTGTTTCACCTCTACACGAGGCATCCTAAGGACATGTTGAGTCGCCAAAGTCTGGCAAGAGACATCATCATCAGTCTCGTGCCAGATTTTGGCACGAGATAATAAGAGAGAGAGAGAATAATAATAATTTAGACACGTCTGGAAGTGGTTGTCTTCGTAAAAGACAACTCCCCACACTTACAAAATGAGATCCGAAGGCCAAACGAGAAATTTACGTTTTGAAAATCGCTTATGTCGGAATCAAACACCCCTATGAAACACTCAAGCATAATCTGGGTGGCACAACATACTAGAGCATCTGAGAAACTGGCCTAAAAGGCAATTTAAGGCGACACTAAATGCCAGCGACCTTGAGCGATATGAGTTCACGGCTGCCGGCCCGCCATCTAAGTAACAAAGCCAATATTTTCAAAATTCTTGCGTGGAAAACAGTTTATATGCTTAGAATCCTCGTTATTCACTAGGAATCTGAATAAATGAACCTACAAAAAAAAAGTACAAGCTATAAGAATAACTTTTCTGAGAGAAGTACCAAAAAAATGCGTGACGCCATGCCAAAAAACTTGTTTAACTTCAAAGATAAGTGGTAGTTCAAAAAGGCTCGGCAGTGTTAACTATAACCAACAGCAAGCATTAGCAACCTACAAATAAGACTTAAGGATATGTGTAACAGGATTAAATAGTGTTCATAGCTCGAAATGTTCACCACAAAACTTGTATAAAAACATCATGTTTGCGTGTTTTCTGCTTACTCTTCGCTTAAATATAAACTTTAGATATATAAAGCGCATAAATCTACACATATAAATAAAATTGGAGTGTCTGTTTGTAATATTGAAATAACTATTTTTTACTACATGTATATGAATATATATACGGTACATACACCAAAATAACATTTTTTACTATACGTGCCGCTCAGGATTCTTGAAAAACCTAAACATTCTGAGCGGCACTACAACTGCGCTCGTTACCTTGAGACATAAGATGTTAAGTCTCATTTTCCCAGTAATTTCTTTTTTTTAATGAAAATAAGGGACGAGACGAGCAGGACGCTCAGCTAATGGTAATTGCCCTGCCCATTACAATGTAGTGCCGCTCAGGATTCTTGAAAAACCCAAAAATTCTGAGCGGCAGTACAATTGCACTCGTCATCTTGAGACGTTAGATATTAAGTTTCATTTGCCCAGTAATTTCACTTGGTACGGCGCCCTTCAGTCCGAAACACAGTAATGCTTACACATTACTGCTTCACGGCAGAAATAGGTGCCGTTGTGGTACCCATAATCTAGCCAGCATCCTGTGCAAAGGAGCCTCCCACTTTAAAGTGAGAATGGCTTAAAGTATAACTGTGTTTCGGTCTGAAGGGTGCCGTAGCTAGTGAAATTACTGGGCAAATGAGAGTTGACATCTTACGTTTCAAGGTGACGAGCGCAGTTGTAGTGCCGCTCTGAATTTTTGGGGTTTTTCAAGAATCCAGAGCAGCATTGTAATGGGCAGAGCGTTTCAATTACCATCAGCTGAACGTCCTGCGCGTCATCCCTTATTTTCATAAAAAAAAATAGATATTAGGTAAGTACGTCATATGAGTACGGTTTATTCCTCCATAATATAATAGCCAAACAATAATAACCAATTAATGACTTCTCAATGTTTTATATTGAAATTTGTAATCAGACATCCTGTCTTTTGTTTGATAAAAACAACGTAAATAAAGCTGGAATAATTTATTAATTTTATAACACACGGTACAGTTAAAGTTTAATTTAGTTTTCTGCACTTCTTCTTCGTGTAAGCTTTCATTATGCTATCACAAAACCACAGTACCCTATGCTCGGTGTCATTAAAAAAGGATCTAAAGTTTTCGCGTCTCGTATAAATATATAGCCTTGAGTAATTTTAAAAGCCTCAACATCGGCCTCTTTAGCTCAGTGGCAGAGCACTGGTCTCGTAAACCAGGGGTCGTGAGTTCAAATCTCACAGGAGGCATACATTTTTATATCACGTCATTTTTATCATATTTCACAAAATATATATATTTTATTAAATATCATTAATTTATGTATTCTTTTTGTTGCAGATATCCGTTTTAAATAATCTAAAAGCAAAAAACAAATAAAATTTAAAAAACTTACAAAATAATTATAGAAAATATGTTGCGTTTTAATTTGTGGCTTGTTTGGGCGGCTTTTTTGACAAGCAGTTGTGGCGCGAATTACTGTAGAGATGCCAACCTATGTTGTCCGGGGCGTGACAGTGCGTGTGTGGTACAGAAGGCTCATCAGAACGCAATCATTGAAGACTTAACGGACAAGCCGTGCTACTGCGACCATGCGTGTTTGAAGCTTGGAGATTGTTGTCCAGACTTTCGAGAAACATGTGGAGGTAAGAGTCAAAAATAGCATTATCTAGGAGCGGGCGCCCGCAACATGGATTTTTGGACACAATTTGAAGAGTTTACATTTTTATACCATTGTTACATAATAATTAAATAATTACATTGTTAAATTTACACTAAACCTCTAAACTGCACATTATTATGAAGTCCTGGTACATGTTGCTAGGACGACACATGATTTCAACCGCTATGAAAGACATTACTATCACCGCTTCCACATATATATATATATTTATAATTGTATATAAATTACTCTGCTTAATTCTGCTCTGATTAAATTAAGCGTTCAGTGCACCTGAAGAATTTTCAAATGAGTTCTATTTTGAGTCTTCCTGATATTTAAATGTAATTTCAAACGTCGTTCTCAGGATTCGCTTTCGCATTATGAGACGGGAATTTTCGGGAAGAGAATGATTGTAGGTTTTAGTAATGATCATAGTGATACAAGGTTTGATAATTATTTTACATTTTATTCGTATATATTACATAGATTTATTCAGACTCAGAGCTTACATTTACGATAAATGATACAAGATGCTTATAACTAAAGGATGGAATAAATACTTTGGTCTTAATATGGTTCATATATCTTTGGAATATTGTGTCAATTACTGTTTTTGATCTTGTTGTTTCGACTGCTGCACATTTTAATTTGGCGTCGAAAAACTCAATCAAGGAATCGCTGTATCCGATGCAAAATTTACATTTCAAACTCCATATGAAGTCCTGCGGGCCTACCATGAACTCTTATTGCGATTCAGTTGACAACCTAAAATGAACTGCTTTGCTATTTTGTACCACGACGTGATTAGAGCTATCCATTTTAGGTTGACGTCAAACCAACTGATTAAATCGCAATGTTGTCAATTGAATGTCAAAAATGACATCAATTGTAACGCAAACTGATTTAGTTCGTTCATTAATTCGTACCATGAGGTAATATTTCAACCAAAACTGGATAGCTTATGTGTCAAAGTGAGCGATTCGAAAAAAGTTGCTACTTCCTTAGAGTAGCGAAAACATACAGAAAAGGAAAATTTTATTGATGAAAGATGAGATGAGAATGCTTTATTGAAATTTTTATGTAAAATAAAATACTGAAAATAAATACCAAAAATGAAAATACTAAAGACGAGGCAGTAAGGGCCCGGGCTATAGCCTATTCGTAAGAACGAATTAAAAAAAAGTACTCTGTGGTCCTGTCAAATCAAACATCAATTGAGGTGCGTTCTTAGCTCGTTATTTTTACGAAAACACCTAAGCAAACATTTAATTTGTAATTCAAAGAACTATTTTTATTTATATTACTACTATTTAATAAGTGGATACAAAAAAGGGCTTAATGGTTTATAATTTGACGCTATACAGCGCAATTTTGAAATGTATTTTTAGTATTTTCTACGCAAAAAAACCGCTAAAATCATATCATTTTAGGTTTCGAAACGCAACGAATATGGTTCGAGTAAGAGAGACAAACCTATGCAACGACTATAGAGTGTCATTTCTTTCTCACACCGCGGACCGCAGACATATTTATTTCCTTCATTCTTCATATCCGATGCAAACGACATTTAGTAAAAGGCACTTCATGGTACGAATTTTAGTGATTCAGTTTAGGCATCGGAATCGCATCGCTTATTAAAAGTTGATGGTAGGCCCTCTGGTACATATTGCTGTGATGAGACTTGATTTCAACCACTGTGAAAGACATTACTATCACCGCTACCATATTTATATTCTGCTGGTGTCTATGTAGTAATACGTCGATCGCATGACGTCAGAATATATTAAGGTATACTCGTGTCATACATAAGACAATATCTTCTTCAACTATGACCGCCTGGTACCAAAACACTATTTAATACTTCCTGTTTTTATCTCATTCTCTCGACGGCTGAACTAAACATTCACCTGTTTGTGTCTATCGTCTCTCTTTTTCGTTTCATCGAGTTCCAAATCACAATGATTCTAAAAAAGAGTCACTTCAAAATGTCATTTATGTTATTTATTTATTTTATTTAATATGATTTGATAATCATTAAAAAAACTTCAAAATAAAAACCAAAACTAACCCACTTAGTGAATCTTACAAACCTGTGTGAATTTGCTAGTACCTCTTCTTATACCATAACCATATTATTATATTCTAGATATTACAATTGTACATTTAGATTCTCTTATTAGTTCATTTTCTTTTTTAAGAGTTAAAATAATTAAATTTATTTATATTGGCTTTATTTACTGTTTCTAGTTTTGATTCAGTTATTTTCATAGCAATAAGTATATAGATGATTCTATTTTTCACAGTAGACTGCTAATACAAAATTTATTCAATATATTGTTTAAATTTACTACATAAATGACTTTTTCTTTTAAAGAAATTTAAAATGATGCTGCAAAATATCTGCCACGATAAACAGCAGAATTTTCTTGTAGAAAAGTATACAAACAAAGGAATACAAAAGTTAACATAATTAATGTAAGTACGGAAACGGAATATTTAATGTACGGAAAATGAGGTTTAAATTTGTATAAATTCTAAACAAAGTGTACGTTGGAATACGAGATAAATATAATACTATGTACTTGTGGAATATTTTTGATATAAAAATTGTAATATTGTTTAATTTCGATCGCAGCCATTTTGGAATACGCCATCTTGTTTTATTATTGACAGCTGGCGGGCGGGGCGCACGGACACCTGTGTTATAGTATTAGAGTACCTACCACTGGGTTCCCTTCATATTCTTTCCGTGCCGGGAAACTCAGATCGCGCGGTATGCCTCAGATCGGCGCAATATATTGCTCATAATTAGGATGATTTGAATGAATTTATCTGAAAGCTATTGAAACAAGCTACAAGACCATCTAAAATAAACCGTCTTATATACAAAATAAGGGTCAGATTTTGGTGAGGGATTATTGTGCCGTGCTTCGGTTTTCGGTGTATCTGAAAAAACTAGTGCCCTGGGGCACTGCCGATTTCGGAACGTTATTTAAAATAACCAATGAAATTATAGAATAATGAACATTGGGAGATATTTCTAGTTATTTAAAAAGCTTAAATATTCCTCATCATCAAAATTATTAAAACAAACAAACTCAGATAATCCCACTAAGAAGGTTTTGTTAAGCTAAAATATATTAGAAAACTTAAGAAATAAAATGATTATAGAGTTATTACTTATTTTATGAAAATAAAAAATTATGCAATAAATTCCACCTTCGCACAACACGCCACTAATTAGGATATCATCCCCACCATCTCGTTATATGGTGTTCCACCACAATCCGGATTTCAAGGCACTTCCTTCCACGTACAACTAATCTGCGGAAGGAGATTCCTTGTGCAGTGTTTCCAAGACGATACGATATGGGTACCTTCAAAAAAGCGCGTACGCTTTTCTAATTTCATTGTTGTTATTATTCATATCTGATGTTATTGAATACAGAACTGAATATATATATAATGCTGAAACTGAACACTGATAGGTTCTCCGAACATGGATTGTTTTTTTTTAATGAAAATAAGGGACGAGATGAGCAAGACGTTCAGCTGATGGTAATTGATACGCCCTGCCCATTACAATGCAGTGCCGCTCAGGATTCTTGAAAAACCCCAATACTTCTCAGCGGCACTAGAACTGCGCTCTTCACCTAGAGATATAAGATGATCTCTTGTTATGTCTCATTTGCCCAGTAATTTCACTAGCTACTGCGCCCTTCAGACCGAAACACAGTAATGCTTACACATTACTGCTTTACGGCAGAAATAGGCGCCGTTGCGGTACGCATAATCTAGCCGGCATCCTGTGCAAAGGAGCCTCCCACTGGTTAAGATGCAAAGAGATAATAACTAAATAATTACATATTTTTTTTTAAATAAATAAAAAGATTTCGTTTATTTCCATAATTGATATTGATTTTCAAAGATAATAATCATAATTTAATTATAATAAATTATTGTTTTTACCAAGCCCTTAAAGATTACGTTCATTTCGACGAAAAAGCCCGAAAATAAATTGCTAGTCACAAACTGAAGACCTATCAGAAAAGCTGAAGTTATTAAAGCATACAACGCCATATTGCATTGAACGAAGATGTCAATTTTTAAGTAAAGACAACTTAACCACTTTTATTTATTCCGTAACTCCGTAGTAGGAAGGAAAATTAAAAGTTAAACCTTAGTGCACATCGCATTTGCTATGCTATTACTTTTCAGTATAACGGTAGGTGACCTGGTGATCTTCTCTAGAATCTGACATGTTGCTACTAAAGTTAAATAAAATTAATGTACCAAAATTGATTGAAACTGATAAAAAAATAACATCTCAGCAAAGTCGTTATGTACTAAATATTGGTGTGAAGTGCGAAACACTTTACGTGCATACCTGAATACCGTACGATTTACCAGATGACCAGAAACAAATGCGTATAGAGTAGTGCCTTAAACTTTTTAAAAAGTATAATAAAGCAATGGTTATATATAATTTTATTCTCTTTCGATCCATTTTATCCGTAACAGGACAACTAGAGCGAGTTGCATCTTTGACATCACAATTCCCTGATTATAAACACTTAAGCTAGGCTAGTCAACAAGTTCAAAAACGTATTAATTCTTCATTCAGACGTCTATATGTATGTATTAGCACATAAAGAATTGTAAATGTTATTAACAAATAAAAAAATGAAACAGAGATGGCATTTAGGTTTTCCTTTATAACTCAAAAATGATTAATATTAAAGGAATTTTTAATTCTTTACGGAGGAGGAAATTCCAAAGAAAAGGTACCGAATTTCGGTACTCTCTCGTCTGTATTTATAATCTTATTCAGCGCCAAAAATAGGTGCCCGCGCCACCGTTGCACTATGGCCGCATTGGCGCTTAAAGATCAATAATTTATATATAATTTATAGATATATATTATAATCTTGACTAAGTATATAATTGTGAACATAATTAAAGTAAATACTTGATTACCCGTATTAATTAAATATCATTCTTATGTTATTATTAAATATATTGTAATGAATAGTCAAACCAGTGCACTGAGCAAACACTCAAGTGAAAACAAATATAATAAAATAGCGAGCGAAGTTTGTGTAGTGGACGCTAGCCCTTACACAAGACAGTGTAGTCAGTGAGTCGTTTCCAGCGAGATTTTAATAAAAGAAATACAACACAGCCCGTCAGTCTGTTATAACAAATCATTTCTTGGTATTTCGTTTAATAAATCATACTTTGATCATTTATTTTTGCTGGCATCTCATTTCATACTCCGCTGTGTTTTATCATGGACTGCCTGCATTTTATTAGCTCTCGACACTTTTAGCCTGAGGCCGAACCCAAGCTTTAAAGCTATGATTACTTAGGACACGAATATTTGAATGATATTATGTTTAAAAAGCACTCCAAAACTAATAAGATGATTTCAATAGAATCTACATTTACAACTTCATCGTAAAACGATGATGCAACAAAAACATTAAAATTGAATGGAATCTAGATATATAAAAATTAATTGCTGTTCGTTAGTCTCGCTAAAACTCGAGAACGGCTGGACCGATTTGGCAAATTTTGGTCTTGAATTATTTGTGGAAGTCCAGAGAAGGTTTAAAAGGTGAACTAATAGGAAAATGCTGCTAAATTAAATAAAAACAACAAATTTGTTTTTCCTTTGATGTGTCCATACATAATTTCTATGAGAGAATTTATTGACGCACGATTTGACAGTTCTGCTGTGAAACAATTTCATTACGACAGCAGGGTGCATATTTTACGAAGCAATTTTTGATGTTATGATATATTATTCACAAATTCATATAAAACATTATTTTATTTATTATAATATACAGAACAACGTCTGTCGGGTCAGCTAGTTGATAAATAAAAATACGTCAATAGTTATTGAGTAGATACAGTGGATGCATCAATCCACATACACCGAAAATAAATAAAGGAATTATGCTAGCACTCTTTATTACTTTAATAATATGAAATGAGGAGATTTGTAGGAGAACCACCTGACATAGACATTCATAGATTATCTATCTATCTATCTATATATATAAAAATGAATTGCTGTTCGTTAGTCTCGCTAAAACTCGAGAACGGCTGGACCGATTTGGCTAATTTTGGTCTTGAATTATTTGTGGAAGTCCAGGGAAGGTTTAAAAGGTGAATAAATATGAAAGTGTTCGGAATTAAATAAAAACAACAATTTTGTTTTTCCTTTGATGTGTCCCCCGTCGTCCGATATTTGTTATGTATGGACATATTTTCTATGAGAGAATTTATTGACGCACGGTTTGACAGTTCTGCTGTAAAATAATTTCATTACAAGAACAGGGAGCATATTTTACGAAATAATTCTTGATGTTATGAAATATTATTGACAAGTTCATAAAAAATTGTATTTTATTTATTATATACAGAACAACGTCTGTCGGGTTAACTAGTTATTTGTAAATATTGTTCTCATGTAAGTGAAGTAACCGACATAACAAAGACATAACCAGATAGCACAGATGATTGCAAAACTGAAGTAGCTTTGGGCAGGACACAGAGTTCGATAGACTAATAACTGTTGGTGAAGAAAAGTTCTCGAATGGCGACCATGGCTACGTACTGGAAGAAGCAGTGTTGGTGGGCCCCACACAAGACGGACCGATGCTCTTGTGAAGATCGTCACGATATGTTGGAAGAGGATAGTGCATAAGTCGTGGAGATATTAGGCCGTTGTCCAGCAGTGGATGTCAGTCAGCTGAAGAGAGCTATAACAATAACAGATAACTTTAAAATTGAACAACATGAACCAGTTAACGATGACAGGATCATCTAGCCATCACCTTTTTCTATTATATTTTAGAGAACATCCGCCCCACGATGCCGCTACAAGCAATGACACTTAATCGTGCATGAGGAAGCCTGGCCTGGATAAAGTTTGCACTTTAGTTGTGCGTTCTTATGCACAAACCTTTTTAGCAGTAAATAATATTTTATACTCTAACGGCCTTACAAATAAACTTGGTATAAAGTCATAACTAAGCATAAACAAAGAATATGCAAAATGTTTACAATATCGTTGTCAACACTGTCAATACAATGATAATTCTGAAGTTTCCGGATGACAGGTAGCGTTGCAAATAAACGCAGGAAACGTTATAACGTCCGAATAAACCAATCGTAAGCAAAATGTTTACAAATAATTTTGCATATTCTTGGTTTATGCTTAGTTATAATTTAATACCAATTTTATTTGTAAGGCCGTAACGGTATAACTTTATGTATTCTTTTAAATTTTCGCATTAATTATAAAACTTTGCAGAACACGATGAAAAACTTCAAGGAACCCTAATAAACAAACCCTAGTAAACTTCTTCGTTGTGAGTATTCTCTAGACTATCAGAGACGACGCGTAGTTTCGACAACAATACATAATAAACTTAGGGTAGTGGTGCATTATTCTGAAGTTTCGGAGACAATGCCACACTTAATCATTATGAGGAAATTGGACTATTAACTAGCAACTTGAAATACGTAGAATATGGGACATTTCAGTTTAGCTTCATACAAAAGAGAATTTAACTTAGAACTATTTTTATTTAATTTTCAAACTTAGGTTAGCATATTTCCAGCTTAAAGACAGGCACTCATACATATCTTGACCCCTGGTATTACACCATTTGGCTCCCTGATGTTTAAAAAACTAACGCTCGTTCAACTACGGTGAACTTATTTCATTTGTACCGCTGATCCAGTTTATATTTACACTTATTAATGTCCACGCACACAACAAATGCAATGTTCCTATCAGCAATTAATCCGAAACCCCCGGTTTCAAGCAAAACGCAAGCCACTCCATCAATAAATTAGTGAAACCTAACAGATATGAATTTGTTATGTTTTCACACCAAAACTACTTACCCGATCGACATGGAATTTCGGACACACTTTGGGGATACAAGAAAAGATAAAGATTGTAAAATCTAACTTTCACGCGGATACTATCGTGGACATAAGATTACTAACCGTAAATAAATATCCAGCGCATAAGTTATGGAAGCATTGAATAAGTTATCTTGTGTCCTATAAAAATAAAGAAAAATAATTACGCAATTTTATTTTGTACACAATATGTTGGAAGTGAAACCTGCATTGTGCATGAACCTCTAAACTGCATATTATGAAATCCTGGTACATGTTGCTAGTATGACACATTACTATCACCGCTACTAAATTTATGTTCTCCTGGTGTGTACATACACACCAGGAGAACATTCTATCCAGAATTTAATATCCTTCAAACGTCTCTGAATTTAATAAATAATTGCATCTTGTATATGGTAAAAGCCTTGCTCCCGCATGTTATATTGAGTACTATAACCATTTTACATAAATTCAAATATTTTTATTCAAAATAGGATTCAAAATCACTTATTGAACGTCAAAAACTACCACCCATTCAAAAGAGGCTGCCTCAGACCTGAGAAGAATGGGCGCAAGAAACTCAGCGGGCTTTTTTTTAATATAAAAATATGGATTACAATGTGCAATCGTACAATAAACATTTATAGTTAAAGAGCCTGAGGGTGTTCGCTTTATTCCTAGTCCGTGGTGTCATTAAGAAAATCATTTATGCTATAGTAACCTCTCCCACACAAACGTTTTTTAACAATTCTTTTAAATTTCGTAACACATTTGTTTTGTACATTTTATGGGATCATATTGTAGAAGCATATACATAGTCCAACAAAAGACGAGTAGTAGGCATAACAAGTTTATGTTTGTTTCTCGTGTTAACAGTATGAATGTCACAGTTTCTAGAAAATTCCTCAATGTGCTTATGAACATACAGAAAATTATCAAAAATGTATTGAGAAGCAACAGTCAAAATGTTTATTTCTTTAAATTTTTCTCTTAATGATTCTTTAGGACCTAGGTTATAAATCGCGCGAATAGCCCTCTTCTGCAGCACAAAGATGGTATTAATATCGGCCGCACTGCCCCATAACTATACCATAGGACATAATACTATGAAAATAACTAAAGTATACTAGTCGCGCCGTATCTGTCAGTTAACCGTCTAATTCTCTTAACCGCATATGCTGCAGAACTAAGCCTATTCGCCAATCCTTCAATATAGGGGCCCCATTGCAATTAAAACCAAAATAACATTCTCGTGCCTGTGTTTTGGCGAGGCAACATGTCCTGGGGATGCCTCGTGTAGAGGCGAAACACGTGTCGAATTGTTAAAAAACAAATATTGGCGCAATTAACACTAAAGAAAACTCAAAAAATTTGGATAACATTCTTTCCCCTCCGGTAATGTTATGAGATCAGAAAGATATGCAGCTTAAGGCCTCCTGGTAATATGGATATAGATAAGTGATGATTGCCACCTATCTGTTCATAAGCACATTGAGGAATTTTCTAGTAACTGTGACATTCATACCTTAATACATACAGACATAACACGAGGAACAAACATAAACTTGTTATGCCTACTACTCGTCTTTTGTTGGACTATGTATATGCTTCTACAATATGATCCCAGAAAAAAAGAATTGCTAAAAAACGTTTGTGTGGGAGAGGTTACTATAGCATAAATGATTTTCTTAATGACACCACGGACTAGGAATAAAGCGAACACCCTCAGGCTCTTTAACTATAAATGTTTATTGTACGATATCACATTGTAATCCATATTTTTATATTAAAAAAAAAAGCCCGCTGAGTTTCTTGCGCCCATTCTTCTCAGGTCTGAGGCAGTCTCTTTTGAATGGGTGGTAGTTTTAGACGTTCAATAAGTGATTTTAAATCGTATTTTGAATAAAAATTTGTGTAAAATGGTTATAGTACTCAATATAACATGCGGGAGCAAGGTTTTTACCATATACAAGATGCAATTATTTATTAAATTCAGAGCCGTTTGAAGGATATTAAATTCTGGATAGAGTACTGTTGCCAAATTAAGTTTGGCTGATTTGGTTTCAAGCTTGCGAGGCTTTGTCTGTCCGACGAAGCTTGGACGTTTCTATTTGCCAATCGAATGCAACTCAGCCTTGTATTGCAGATTCCATCTTATTTTGTTGTACAGTCAAATACACTTTAAGAGATCTCTTTACATGTCTTTGTTTATAGTATAGGTACATTGTGCGCGGTATTATTAACTACAATTGCCAAAGGAAGTACAGTTGCAACTTTAGTTTTTACCGTACTCTAAAATAGACTACTGTCATCTTAATCATCTTCTCTGAAAACAGACATACTTACAAGTGGGCGTGTGATAAATAGTGAGAATGAGATGTAAACTCTTTAGAATAAAAAAAAAGTGTGTGTATACTTATGTATGCACGCAAGAAGTTATACTTCTTTGGCCTAACGAAGCAAAAATCATTAAAATTATTTATTCATCGCGCTACGTTCTTAGAAATGACAAATTCGTAAAAATCTTGCAAAGATGGCTTTGAAAATTAATGAATACGGCTGTATGTGCTTGAACCCTTTGCCTGTCCTAATAATGGACGAAGAAACCACAAAAAACAAATAACGGATGACGCAAACGTCAGAAAATTTTAGGAACCATATTCAACCTGTTAATTTTGTGTTACAGTGATGCGCGCACATAATTAAAATTTCACTCTCATCATTTTTTCATAACGCGCCTAAAGAAGGCTTTTATAACGGGATTCATTTATAAGAAATTAAAAAAAAATGCGTGCGGTTATTAAGTATCTGTTTGTGTTGCCTTCTGTGAATTAATTAATTCAACGAATCGAACGAGAGAATGACTCGAGCCACAACCGGTTATCCAGCTCCTGAAGACTTCAAGAAAGCAAGTTCATTTTGTAACAAAACCTCCACGCACGGCATACTAGTAATTTTAATCCCTACTATCAATATTATAAATGTTAATGTAAGTTTGTTTGTTACGCTTTTTCGCCGGAGCTACTGAATCGATTTTAATGAAATTAGGTACAGCGATAGACTAGAGCTTGGAAAAAGCCATAGGCTACATTTTATGCCGTATAAATCCATCGTATACGGATTTGTGAAAAACTGAAATTCACGTCAATGAGCTATAACTTTTCAAATTATTTAGTTTGCTATAGCAATCTTCCTTGAAATAAGATTCTTATAATATGTTGGGAACTTGAGCGAAAACGGGAACCAGAACTAGAATAGTACATGAGATAATCTACAATTTCAAACTTACTTATTATTTTTAAAAACCCTTAATCTACGCGGACGAAGTCACGGGCATCGGCTAGTATGTTTATAAATATTTAAAGTGAATTTATTTTATTTATATTCATGTTCTGAACAGTAAGTGCTTGTAAAGTATCAGTGTGGAATTATAGGAGTAGTATTCTACACAGTACGTTCCAAATCTACCAGAGAAAATCCTAGCTCGGGTTACCCAGCAATGGAAGTGAAAGATGAAATTGTTAAAATAAATGTTTTTGCAGCTATTAGTCGTGTCTTATACCCGAAGAAGTCAAGTATGCTTTTAATATGAATAAGGTTACGTTGAGCAGGGTTCCCGGAAATCATACCAATGCACAAAAACAAATGAGACAGAACATTTCTCGAGCTTCTTTGGAGCTGTTATTTATAGCCATGGATGCAACATGGCTTCACCATGATGATCCAGAAGTATAAATTACAATCTTTGACCTGGATGAAACTATCATCTCAAATCTCTAAGAAAAAGGCGAGTCGAACATTCTGAAAGATTTCTATTTTCTGGGATAGTAAAGAAGTGGTCATGATTGAATATCCCAAACATGGTGCTACTGTTGCTGGCTCTTTATTTACTCTCACTCAGAACAAGTGGGAGGCTCCTTTGCACAGGATGCCGGCTTGATTATGGGTACCACAACGGCGCCTATTTCTGCCGTGAAGCAGTAATGTGTAAGAATTACTGTGTTTCGGTCTGAAGGGCGCAGTAGCTAGTGAAATTACTGGGCAAATGAGACTTAACATCTTATGTCCCAAGGTGACGAGCGCAATTGTAGTGCCGCTCAGAATTTTTGGGCTTTTCAAGAATCCGGAGCGGCACTGCTTTTTAATGGGCAGGGCGTATCAATTACCATCATCTGAACGTCCTGGTCGTCTCGTCCCGTATTTTCATAAAAAAAAAAACAAATTTAAAAAACTGCAAACGAAATTCGTAAAAAAGGGTGATTCAATAAAGCAAAAACTGTTTTGTTCCATGAAGATAATGTCCCGGCTAACAGGCCCTCCGTTGCAATGACTGCAAATCGATACAGCTGCACCCGACCTTACATCCACTTATTTTTGTATACAGGTATATCCAAATTTGAAGAATTATTTGAATGAACAAAATGCATCAGTGGTCACTGTTCTACAGACGATTTTAAAGAAAAGAATTTTAAATTTAGAAAAAATATATTTCATGTAATGTAAAAAGGCGATAATGTTGAAAAATAAATTAAAATTGACTAAACGCTACTGGTAACAGACTCATTTTTACTTTTTATTAAACGCCGTATGTAGGTTACTTCATATCTTACAAAATAAATTACTTACAACATAATTGTACTCGTTCAAGACGAGCTAGTAAATCTATTATTTGGCAAAGTAATTGTAGGTTCCCAGATTCAAAACAAGTGTTGCTAAATTCAAAATAGTTGTTGTAATAAACGTTTGTATAGTAAGTAGTAACTAACTAATACTAGTCTATCTAAATGACACCACACCTTGGTACTGGAGCAAACGCCCCCAGGTTTCTTAACTCCATAATTTCAATACAATTTTATTTATAGATAAGGGCCCATTTTTCTCAGGTCATATTAGGGGCATATCTTTTGTAATGAGGTACTTAAGTAGCATTTGATTTTTAATTACTCATTAACTGTATGGCCTATAAGGCCATAATACTTTTCAGACAGTAAGGCTAGGTTGCACCAAATAAACATAACTTATGACGTCATAAAATTATATCATGGATTCGTTGTATCCAACTTACCATCCGGTATAATTTTCTGGGGAAGCTCATGGGAAAAAGAGATAATATTTAAAGCCCAAAAGAGCTGCATTAGGTCAATGTGTAGTCTTAAAATAGCGGATACTTGTAAAACATTCTTTAATAAACTTTAAATTCTTACATTGACTTCACTATATATTTATGATATAGCATTATTAAAACTAACCATAATACATTTGTCAGACCATCTGATATCCAGAATAATAATTAGAGAAGCAAGAATAGATTACGTTTACATGCTGGCAACACAGCTTCTATGTCCAATAGTGTTCTTGAAATGGCACCGAGAATATTTAACAAACAACCAACCAATATCACAGAACTGAAGTTAACCAGTTTTCATAAGAAACTACTTAATCTCCTACTGACAAAAACGCACTATTCTAAGACTTCTTTTCAGATGCTTCACTCAGTTGACATTTTAAAATATCATTTTACTCAATTTAATTACTTACTAACTAATGTTAAGGTCAGCGTTACAGGTAACGTTAAATTTGACTTACCCTTAACTATAACAGCTAATATCCAGCCCAAGTGGTCTAATCTAGTAACGTTGCATATGTAATTTACAGTGTATTGCTATTGCAGAAAAATAAGGGTTTAAAATATATGCAAGACTGAATAGAAAATATGTAGATAATATTTACTATGATTTAGTTTACATAAATGAATCTCGGCGGACGGAGAATGGGCTAAAAGAATAATTGAGTCGGTGTTTCTTCAAGTTCATCATTCATAACTACTCTAGATTATACCTTCATCCTCGTTGTTGCTTTATCCTTGAGTACTGCTTTGTAAATCCGACTAAATTATAGGAATGCATTTTGTAGTCAGTCGATTATTCTTTGAGTCAGTTGTCAAAGGAAAATTTGCCAAGTCAAGCATTGTTGTCGCTTCGCCTGCGCTGTAAAGTTTCCACAAGAATAATTTCACAATTTCGAAACTTTACTACGTGTAGGTACATTATTTTTCATTATCTTATATCTTTAAACGAGCAATTCTTGTAAATATAATCTGAATTATGGAAACGGCTCCAATGATTTTAATGCAATTTAGTATAAGAAATCGATCTAGCTAGGTTTCAATTTTAAAAATATAGTTTTATCCGTGTTTTGATGAGAAACTGCTACAATAAAATATGGACACAAAGATAAATTTCGTCACTATATATAAGACTATAATAGCTTAGATGGGACATTGGGTGATCCGGAAAGCAGAAGACCCCGGTTCGAATACAGATGTCCTAATAGTTTTTTTTTTGTTCAAGTATTGTACCTTCATAAAAATCCGCGCAAGGCGGATATTGATATATTAACTACTAAATACTATGTATTATTATAGTTTATGAATACTTTGAAAAGGGAATTCATTTTTAGACCATAATAACGTTTATAAAGAAAAATTAATATTGAATACAAATAAAAACACTGTGACGAACGACAAACAAAAAGAGAAGCAAAAGTCACATCAAAAGCCTTAAACTAACTTATGAAAAATGCCAGTTTTTATTTGATTTTATAACACGTCTGTTTTTCTTAGTACAGCGCTTCTGACTACTTTTTTTAAATTCAAACATTACTCGAGAGATACACGACTAAATTAAATGATCATTAAAACCTTACTAGAAAATATTTTCACTCAATCGATTAATGTTATAACGAAAAAATGTTTAATGTCGCTTACATTAAGGCTTGGGACCGAGCCAACGGCCTTGAGCAATCGAGAAGCTAGGTTACTTACCTCTCTCGCACAAGATCGCCATTGTTTTAGTTAACAATTAGAAGCATACTTAATTTATTACAAACATAATACAATTTTCTTTAGAAAAATAACAAAAATATGTCATGTTAAATTTTTGTTAAACAGTAATTAATTTTTCATAAATTTTATATCTAGATTGAATGATTGACACTGTCTATAAAAAATAAAAATGTAAAAAAAAAATGTTTTTTTTCTCATATTCTGTAAATATACAATCATATTTTGTGAAAATATATTATAAGCTTTATATAAACCGTCAAGAAATGGTTTCAATTATTCGCTATTTTGGCGATTTGTTGGGATAGCGGCCTTAATTGTTTTTGGACGGGTTTGCGACAGTGCCGCTTCAGTCAATTTGTAATTCAAAAAATGTAAAAACAAAAATTTTTTTCGTACATTTAAAAATTTTATGTATTTAATAATAATAAGGTTTTATTAAAATATACCCAGCATATATATGGAACAAATAGGTACAACGATATTTTAATACATATAAATAACTAGCTGCCCCGACAGACGTTGTACTGTAGATAATAAAAAAAAATACTGTTTTATAGGAATGCGCCAATAATATTTCAAAACATCAAGAATTATTTCTTAAAAAATGCTCCCTGTTGTTATAATGAAATTGTTTCACGGCAGAACTGTCAAACCGTGCGTCACTAATTTCTCTCATAGAAAGTATGTCCATACAAAACAAATATTGAAAATAAAAATAATTATGGGTCCCAAATCGAAATAAAAACTATCCTATCTCTCAAGTTGGACCAAACTGCACTCCATGAAGTAATCCCCATTAAAATCCATTCATTAGTTTAGGAGTCCATCGCGGACAAACAACGTGTCACGTAATTTATATATCTCATATCTTTAAACGAGCAATTCTTGTATATATATATAATCTGAATCTCGGAAACGGCTCCAACTATTTTCATAAAATTAAGTATGCAGGGGATTTCGGGGGTGATAAATCGATCTAGCTAGGTTTCAATTTAAAAAAAATGGTTTTATCCATGTTTGAATGAGAAACAGCTACAATAACATTAGAATACAAAGGTAAATTTCGCCACTATATACAAGACTATTATAGCTCAGATGGGACATTGGGTGATCCGGAAAGCAGAAGACCACAGTTCGAATCCAGATATCTTATTAGATTTTTTGTTAAATTTATTTGTACCTTCTTAAAGATACGAGCAAGGCTCGGTTGTCCGGATATTTATATTGAGATGATAAAAACTAAAATATATATTAAACTTATAAACTATCTGGAAAGGCATGGAAAATGTCTTCCCAGGCGTCTTGGTTTTTACTTCCTATTTTTGTTTTGATGCACTGATAACCAATATTAAAAAATATTGCTAGGCATCCCGTCACAAACCGTTTGGAGAATGTGGTTCTGTGCTTTGCGGAGTCTATCCCAGAAGCAAGCAACTCTTTTTCTCATCACAGCATAGAAGTTTATAGATAATGAAAGTTATCAAAGTTATCTTCTTATCTTCTATATATATGTAATGAAAATGGTTTTTGTTTGAGGCTCAATCACGCCTAAAACCACTAATCGTATCTACATGAAACTACCACCATTCGATGCGACCAATTTATCCTAGATGATTTATGGCTACTTATTTTTCGTATTCCAACGTTCCTTCCTTTTAAAATTCGCCCAGCGAAGCGGGCGGGAACGGCTTGTACATAAGAAAATAATTTTAGTATAATGCTGAGTTTTTAAATCTAATTAACATAAAACTGTGTGTCATAACTAGCTGTTCGTCGTCAGGTTGCAGCATGTTTTAATTATAGAATATTATTATACGCTATGGGTGTAATTTGAAGCGAGCGAGGCATCAGGCAGTGCACTCACTGAACTGGAAGTGATCACTTATGTGTAACGAGAAACAAAATATTATCAACTCTATTTTATAACTTGTTTTCTGTTTGCTTTTTATATACCTACATTTTTTGCTTATATATTGAGTCGAAATGGTAAATAAATAAATCCCTTCAAGAGGATCACCATTTCTAATGTTAAGACCGTCGAAGATAAAGTCAAATGTTCTCATTATTTTTTTACGGCCGTTTTCAATAACCTATCTTATCCTTAGTTTAACTTACTAGAGATAGACAAATCTATTCTTTTACGCTTACTTACATTTCATTAACTATAACTAATAATACAAATATATTGGATATAAGTATGGATAGATAACATCTTTTCATTAAAAGGTGATAGCAATATATCCGTAACTAGATATACGTTATTGAAAACGGCCGTTAAACAATTGCTCTAATTCAGGATGGTTACCAGGTCTTTGTCGACGCCCCTCTCGGAACGTCCGACCATTGCCTGGTCAGGAGTGTAGTGCCTATCCGACGGCCACGTCGCAGACCACCAGCGACCCGCCGCGTTTGGCACTACAATTCAGCAGATTGGGATAGGATGCGTTCCTTTTTTGCATCCTACTATATTTTTTTGTAGCCGATGTGATACTGTAGAGCATGGATATTTTTATACCAAGCTCTGAAGTACCGATCGGTGGCAGATCACAGCCCTGGTTCGATGCGTCAGTTAAAGCAGCATCTGACTGCAAAAAACAGGCGTATCGAACTTGGGTTGCGGCGCTGGGCACAAAGGATCCGAACTGCATAGTTCTTAAGAGGAAATACAACCGTGCCTCCAGATTTTTTAAGCGGCAAATCGCCCGTGCAAAATCAAAACACGTCGTCAAAATCGGCGAGCAGCTTTCCAGTTACCCGACCGGAACACGCAAGTTCTGGTCGTTGTCGAAAGCTGCTCTTGGTAACTTCAGTCAGCCGTCCATGCCGCCGTTGCACATGAGGAATGACACCCTGGCCCACACGGCAAAAGAGAAGGCCGATCTCTTGTGCGCTCTTTTCGCCTCCAACTCGACTCTTGACGACAACGGAAAAACACTGCCGACCATCCCGCGGTGTCAGAGCTCTATGCCTGAAGTACAGTTCAGACAGAAAACTGTTAGGCGAGCTCTGTTTTCGTTGGACGTCAGGAAGTCGAGCGGGCCGGATGGCATTTCTCCAATCGTGCTAAGAACGTGTGCCCCTGAGTTGACGCCGGTGCTAACGCGTTTATTCCGGCACTCTTATTCAAAAGGCGTAGTCCCTGACTCATGGAAGTCAGCCCTTGTCCATCCGATCCAAAAAAAAGAGACAGTTCGGATCCGGCGAACTACAGGCCTATTGCTATCACCTCCCCGCTCTCCAAAATCATGAAGAGCATAACTAGCCGTCAGCTCTTGGTATACCTATAGGGTCACCAGTTGATCAACGACCGAAAATACGGGTTTCGCCATGGTCGGTCGGCAGGTGATCTTCTGGTATACCTAACACATAGCCTGGATATAGCGAAGGCCTTTGATCGTGTATGGCTCAAGGTGCTCCTCTCAAAACTTCCATCATTTGGGCTTCCCGAGAGCTTGTGCAAGTGGACCTCCAGCTTCCTCACTGGGCGCAGCATTCAGGTCGTTGTCAACGGATATTGCTCGAACCCGAAGCCCGTGAATGCTGGAGTGCCTCAGGGCTGTGTGCTATCTCCCATGCTGTTTCTTCTGCATATCAATGATATGTTGGACACCTCCAACATTCATTGCTATGCAGACAGCACTGGTGATGCCGTATACATGGGCCACGCAGGTCTCTCTCGGGAAATCGTCGACCAGTGTCGGGAGAAACTTGTGTCTTCTATCGAGTCCTCTCTTGAGAAAGTCGCGAAATGGGGTAAATTTAACCCTGTCCAATTTAACCCCCAGAAGACTCAAGTTTGCGCGTTAATCACAAAAAAAAAACCCCATTTGTCGTATCACCGCTCTTCGACAACACTTCCTTTAAAGCCTCGCCTAGTATCGGAATACTGGGTCTCGAAATCTCGAGCGATTGCCAATTTCGTCATCTGGAGGGCAAAGCCAAATTGGCTTCAAAGAAACTGGGCGTCATTAATAGAGCACGGCAATCTCTACAAAGTGCAGGTCCGGCCACACATGAAGTATTGCTGTCATCTCTGGTCTGGCGCACCCCAGTATCAGCTCGATCCATTTGACCGCGTGCAACGCAGAGCAGCTCGAATTGTCGGGGACCCAGTGCTCTGTGAACGGTTGGATCACTGGCGTTGCGTAGAGACGTCGCTTCATTGTGTGTCTTCTACCGCATTTATCACGGGGAGTGTTCCGAAGAGCTGTTTAACCTGATTCCTGCCGCCGAATTCCACCTTCGCACGACACGCCACAAGGGTTATCATCCCCACCATCTGGATGTGTGGCGGTCCTCCACAGTGCGGTTTTCAAGGAGCTTTCTCCCTCGTACTACAAAGCTATGGAATGAGCTTCCTTGTGCGGTGTTTCCGGGACAATACGACATGGGTACCTTCAAAAAAAGCTCGTACACCTTCCTTAAAGGCCGGCAACGCTCTTGTGATTCCTCTGGTGTTGCAAGAGAATGTGGGCGGCGGTGATCACTTAACACCAGGTGACCCGTACGCTCGTTTGTCCTCCTATGTCATTAAAAAAAACCCTAATCAGCTGTTTTTTTGAACTCTCTTTGACCTAAAACAGATAAAACTGACTGAGACTAAATCAGATAATAGTAAAAATATATACATGCACACATTGCAGATCGCGAACGCGTCTAGATAATTAAAATGTAGATATAATATTATATATTATTGGATTAAAAAAATTAATTTCCTATTTTACTTAGCATGTACCTATAGTTTCTATTTTAGATTGTAATAATTTTAATGATAATGATGATGATACAAGAGTTGTCGAAATTGTTAACGATGATTCATAAAAGAATATTAAATGTATTTTAAAGTTTCTAATAATTAATAAAAAACAATTCATAAATAAAATGCAATATCCCAATAACCCTAGTACCCATCTAAAAATTGTTTAACGCGCCAGAATTAGTTTTCACTTCTGTTGGCAGTCCCGGAGTGCAACTCGATTTTTTTTTTACAAAATTATAAGGTTTCCTGTGACTGCCTGTATTTAATCTATACTAATATTATAAAGCTGCAGTGTTTGTTTGTTTGTTTGTTTGTTTGTTTGAACGCGCTAATCTCTGGTACTACTGGTCCGATTTGAATGATTCTTTCAGTGTTGGGTAGTCCATTTATCGAGGAAGGCTAAATAAAATTGCTATTTTGTAACACAGGGTGTAAAATCGAAAACCTATTTTTGCGTGCGCTGCAAAAACTATTGACAATAGAACAAAATGATGTACAGGCTATAATATAGGCAATATTTTATTACTTATAAAACTATCGCGTGAATTATACTTTATATGGCAAAACAACGTTTACCGGGTCAGCTAGTGTTACTATACTTTTACAATGAATGTTTGTAATTGTCAGCAACTCAATATAAATATTTATTCCAGTGTCCGATTGCCTGGTATCTGGTTGGGGAGAGTGGTCAGATTGTGACACTGCCTGTGGATCAGGCAGTATGGTCCGCAGTAGGACAGTGCTCCAACAGCCAGCTCACGGAGGAAGACATTGTCCATCCCTGGTTCAGAGACGGGCGTGCCAAGCGCATCACGGCTGCTCCGCTGACAGTGACATTCCATTACGTGGTGAGTAGAATACACCAGGGTCACCTGTAGTTAAGGCTTAGTAATACCTTTAATAATTACCAGTGGGAGGCTCCTTTGCACAGGATTCCGGCTAGATTATGAGTACCACAACGGCGCCTATTTCTGCCGTGAAGCAGTAATGTGCAAATATTACAGTGTTTCAGTCTGAAGGGCGTCGTAGCTGGTGAAATTACTGGGCAAATGAGACAACATCTTATGTCTCAAGGTGACGAGCGCAGTTGTAGTGCCGCTCAGAATTTTTGGGTTTTTTGAGAATCCTGAGCGGCACTGCATTGTAATGGGCATGGCGTATCAATTACCATCAGCTGAACGTCCTGCTCCATGTCTTTCCTGCTGTCACTTTTATATCGTTTTCACATTGGAATTCAAGTCGTTTCGCTTAAACAAGTATTTTTTTCAGAGGAGACTGCAATGATCTTACCAGGCGGACTCTCAGTTAGTCGCCGTTCCAACGAGACGGTTGACATCAGAAAGAACCTGCGACTGCGCAATCCTGACGACCCGGAGTCGAACTCACATAGAGAGTGAGTTTATTATTTCATTAATTTATAAGTATATTTGGATCATATAAAACAGTTATGCCTGAAAATAAAATTAATGTGTCTTTAGTACTAACCAAACCAAAATTACAATACAGCGAAAACTTAAAAATACAGGGGATACAAAAGTTCTGGGCGTGGATCGCTGGTGCCTGTGGTAGGTAATAAAATACCTGTATTACTGTTCACCAGGATTCCACTTTTACAGAGTGACTAAAAAGCTCTAAAAATCATAAGGATAGAGGTAAGTGTGTGTGTGTATGCATGAGAGGGGGTGTGTGTGTATGTGTGTGTGTGTTTTTTTTCTGAGGGGAAAAATACTATTACGTACTGTGGGGTCAGTATGCCAAGGACCCCGTATGTCGGACCCCGTAAGCATTTCTTCACGGGGAGGGACTTAGCTGTTAGCAGCTATTTCCACTCGATGCTTGACTTATTTGGGCTCTTTCCCTCTCTTGGGTGCGTAGCTCCTTTAGCACTTCGGTGTGTTTATGTGTGTGTGTGTGAGAGAGAGAGGGTGTATGTGAAAACATGCGTGCGATAGGGTGTTCTCGGTTCATAGGTGTGCTAACCATCCAAGACCTCCAAAAGTCCCTCTGTGTGACAGTAGTCTTGCAAAAGGAGCCATTCGTGTGCAGTTGATCGACATTTGTACATGTTTAGACCATACAGACATAATACCTCATGGAGCTTATTATAAAGGAACGGTCCCAGAAACAGAAATTCCACCTTCGCACGACACGCCACAAGTTAGGATATCATCCCAACCATCTGGATGTGTGGCGGTCCTCCACAGTGCGGTTTTCAAGGAGCTTTCTTCCGCGTACTACAAAGCTGTAGAATGAACTTCCTTGTGCGGTGTTTCCGGGACGATACGACATGGGTACCTTCAAAAAAAGCGCGTACATCTTCCTTAAAGGCCGGCAACGCTCCTGTGATTCCTCTGGTGTTGCAAGAGATTGTGGGCGGCGGTGATCACTTAACAACAGGTGACCCGTACGCTCGTTTGTCCTCCTATTCCATAAAAAAAAAACAGAAAGAATCTGCGGCCAAATGATGAATGGAACAGCCAGACCGATTTTACGGAAGTTTACGGGAGGAGTCTATGAGGCGTTTTTGTGTTTGTTATGTGTTTGTAATGTATGATAATTTAAGCATGGACTTGATCTTTAATCATTGCTTAAAATACCGACTACAAATACTCACATACTTTTAAATAATGTGAAGAAAAGTTGGTAGATAATCCCTAATAACTAACCAACATAATATTACGAATTGATATTACTTCAGGCATTACTTAAGGTGTACAATAAGTAATGTTTTTCTGTGTTTAACTTCGCTCTAATCTCGAAATGTTACGCATGAAATTATTTGATTTGTTCCTGTTTCGCCCCGAGTTTTCGTCACACATTCCTGTTTCGTCCCACGTTTATTTTTATTCCTGTTTCGGGTCACTCCATAAAACGTTATTTTAGTACAGCCAGAATAATATATGTATTTACAAGAATATTTTAAATATATATAAGAGCAATAGCTCACCCGAGACCAAACGATGGCATGAAAGGAGTTCCTTTCCTTTTAATATTTGGTATTGAAAATAGAAAAATTAAAATATTTATTTCCGTCATAAAACATTTCTTAATAATAAAGGGATCTAAGGCCACATATTTTGTATCAATTAAGTAAAAAAGTGTGTATATGTTTATGTATGCACGCAAGAAGTTATACTTCTTTGGCCTAAAAAAGCAAAAATAATTAAAATTATTTATTCCTCCTGCTATTCTACGTTTGTAGAAAGAACAATATTGTAAAAATCTTGCAACGATGGCTTTGACAATTAATTATTAAGTAACGAATACGGCTGTACGAGCTTGAAACCTTTGCCTATCTTAATAATGGACGAAGAAACCAAAAAAAAAAAATAACGAATGTCGCAAACGACAGAAAATTTTAAGAACCAACTTCACCATTTTTTACACGCATCTTAAAATTTCACTCTCATAATTTTTTCTTAACGCGCCTAAAGAAGTATAACTTCAAAATATACCTGTGTCAGTAGATTCTGCTCTTCTACAACCATAATTATAATTAATGTTGTTACTGTAATAGTATCTGCAAACAGATTCATATGAAACATTTATCGGCACCGTCTACGCTGTCTGTGAGCTGAGCTACTAATAGATAACATTAAAGCCGGCTGTACACTGTAGACAACAGCACAACACTTCCATAAATTATAAATCGTATAATGTTAAGCCGGGATTCAATTGTATTCTGTATTGCAGGTACTGCGTTCAGTTTGAAGTTATCAAAGTTTCAAAAGCTTGTCACGGCGATTCTGACTACAAAGCCTTGCGAGAAGGTAGGTTCAGGTTGATTTGTATGGAATTACATTGAAAATAAATTATAATTTAATTTGCCTTTAGGTTACAGTTGAATTGTTCTGAAAAAGAAGAATTATGATATTATTATGTCATATGGGTTGGTCATGGTTATTATATCTATTACAACTAGATACCGCAGGCGTAGGCGCAAAGTGCGGCAACTAATACTACGCCCAAGTGGACGTACTCGAGCCAGTCTCGAAGAATGTGTGACGTTGACGTGCCACATGTTCTGTTAACAAAATAAATAAAATACTGTTTTTTATGAATTTGTCAATTCAAACTTCATAACATCAAGAATTATTTCGTAAAATATGTTGTTATTATGAAATTGTTTCACAGTGGAACTGTTCAATTGTGCTTCAATAAATTCTCTCATAGAAAATATGTCAATACAAAACAAATTTTGGAAATAAAAATATTTATGGGTCCTTACTAAACTATCATCTCTCGAGTTGGACTAAACTGCACTCCATGAAGTAAACCCCATTAAAAACCGATCATTAGTTTAGGTGTGCACTGAAAACAAACATCAGGACAATGGATTTATATTTATGAAGATATGAACTCCCAAAAAAAAAAAAATAACAGCTAAAATACCATTAAGGTTTAAATCTGTACTAAATTTGTATAATTTTTTTCTTATTTCATTTCATTTTTGACTATCTTGAAATTACGCTTGAGAAGTCGCGGGTAGACTATTATTTAAAACTGAATAGCGTCTTCATAACGAAATTTGTTGACATACTCCTCTTAATCAGTATATCTCTATATACTGAGATAGATATAAACGTATAAAATCTTATTTCGTACTATTTTACATTATTGCACGAATTCCAACCAAATTAAGTTTGGTTTGTAACTCGTCGATAGAGTGAAGTTTGGCAAGCTGAATGTCTGAGATCCGTACTAGAACTTGTGTCTCTGATTGTCTGATCAATTTGAGAGAGACAGGGGATGTCTACACACTAAATATAGATTGTATATGAATTAGCAAAGAAGTTTTATTAAAGTATTCAGATTTGACGACATCAATAGATTTAATATAATAAATTATTTAATATTTTTATCTTACTAAGATTTAAATCTTTGTACTAAATTTGTATATATTTTTCTCATTTCATCGTAAATAATAGTTGTCTTTAATCTCATTCTTGTTCACTAGGTAACACTGTATGCGTCATGTGTGAGGCAGCTGCTCTCAAGCGGGACCTCAACTGGCGCTGCACGGGTCACGGGGTTCCATCGACCACCACCAGATTCTTCGCGCTGGTTGCCCCGCACTGCCATGGAAAATGGATTCGAACCGAACACAGCCCCGACAAGCGGAGCGATTGTTGTCTCAACCCTCACTTCATATTTGTATAGATCTTCTCGTGTGTTCTTAATAACGTTCGAATCACCATATTTCTAATAATTTTAGCTCATTTTATCTTATACATTGTTGTTCTATGCACAATAATATATTACTATAAATTAATATATTCAAAGTAATCGGCTTTATTATAAATACATACCTAAGTTCGGTTAACAAACTGAACTGGGTGTGTTCAGACTAATCCGTACAGAATTGTCATTATACCTAGATACGGTAGTTCGCCTCGTGTGATAATAGTATCACATGAGTGTCTTAATACCTAATTATCAACATTAGCATACAAGACTTTATCTACACCCATAATGTGAATCTGTAACAGTTAGCTAACTGCTAACATTAAAAAAGACAGTCCTAGTAACCATTACATCATCCAAACGAGTGTTGTAATGAAAACGGATAATATAATGTTGTACTGAATTTTATTACAACACTCGTTTGGACGATGTATTGGTTATTAGGCCATTAGATGTTTTAATGTTGGCAATAAGCTAACTGTTATAGAATCTTTTCTATTAAAGACTTAAAGCATGGGTTTAGATAAAGTCCATGAAACAAACCATTATTTAAACTTGAGTGTGATCTTATTTTTATAACTGTTTTGACTTTATCATCTGTGTAGCACAATCTGTAATAATCGTTATAATATATGCTAGGATATTTGATAAACTAGAAGAATGTTATTACAGTTCTGAATAAATAAGAACATTAATGTGCAAGAATATTAAATACATAAATAGTTTTAACACCCAATTATCTCGCAAAAATGAACAGAAAATATTTGGATCACGCAAACTTTAATTCACTCATTTAGTATAAGGTCATTTGTTGGCGTGAATATCGCAAATGAAACAGCGTATATTGCAAAGCCTTCCTTTCCAAGATCAGAAGTTATATAGGATACTATAATAAATTCAGGTTAGTTTTAATAAATTTTGTGTAGGTGGGTAGTTGGAAATAAACAGAAACAATAGACGAATGGTATTAGTATTTGCTGGTTTCTAAATATTTTATCGCATTGTAATGATAATAATAATTAATGTCTTAAGTAAGAATAGTCTAGTGAAACTGTAAATAAATTTCTGGTTGATAAAATATAAGTGATAAGACGTAATCTATTTGTTTTATTTCTTGGTTTTGTTATGTGAAGTTGGGTATCGACGAAAGTCTTGAGAAAGGTCGAGCTGGGCGTAATCTACCGTTTACCGGATGTATAACTCCGTACCCTGATTCCTCCTGCTAACGTGGTATGGTACACTGTGTGGTAAAACCGGTCCAATTCCGACACATCACCCCATCGAAAACTCCGGCGGGGTAACGGCCTAATCCGGCCGGCGTAATCTACCGGGAAGTCTCTTAAATGCATCGTATACTTAAGTAATAACTACCAATGAAATCGTGACTAACTATGTGTAAATTAGAAGGCAACTGGAAGAACTAAACAACTGGACAGCAAAATACAGGAAATAACTGTGATATCTAACAAGCTTCCTCTCCAGCCATTGCAAGTTGATTATGCACACGGCCAAAATGGTCCAATCGATGTACATTGTGCTGGCAACTTATTGAAGGGCCAGCATATCTTAAATGGAGTGACTATACCTACTTAATGAAGGGGAACCCCTCTGTTCCCTTTAAGGATCTATGCCTCTTATGAGTGATAGGTCAGGAGGCTGTGATTTTAACTCTGGCAAAGCAAGGTTAACTGGTTCTTTTCAGTCACGATTTCCACATCTTGAAAGTTATAGATAGTCGAGAGCATGCGCTCAAGCGCAAGCAAGAAGCACAACAGATCCTCGGCTTTAAGTACTTTGACCTCAAATTTATAAAGGCGAACATTTCACAATCAGGTGGGGGAAATAATATGGAAAGATCAAGCCCTGGGATTTATTATAATTATTACAAAACAAGCGTCTAGCGTATGTCGGAGCGAGCAACTCCGCACAGTGCCCAACACTCTCGGCTGGAGGTTCACGGGGTCCTCTCACTGATAGACAGGCGTGTTGCTTCCCTGCCTAGTCGAATTCCGTAAGAACATGTTAGTGCTATTCGTTCTAGGAAAGAACTTACTGCATATCTTGACAGGTCGAGGAGCCTCAGTACATATTTAAGAGATTTAGCTCGAATATCTCTCCCACCTTCATCTACGGCATATAAGTTACCACGTTTCCCGTTAAGTCATTTGTTAGGCCACATATTCTCATACAAGCACGCTTGCTTCTCAGCCTGTCTGGTTGTACTAGAATCCAACATTACATTAACCTCAAAGGTCTCCTTACAATTATCATTTGACATACTCCTCTTAATAGAGATATAATGAGATAGATATAAACGTATAAAATCTTATTTCGTACTATTCTCCATTAGTGCCCGAATTCAAACCAGATTTGATTTGTAGCTTGTCAAATGAAGTTTGGCAAGCTAAATGTCTGAGAGCCGTACTAGAACTTGTGTCTCTGATTGTCTGATCAATTTGAGAGAGACAGGGGATGTCTACACACTAAAATATAGATTGTATATGAGTTAGCAAAGAAGTTTTATTAAAGTATTCAGATTTGACGACATCAATAGATATAATATAATAAATCAATCAATATTTTTATCTTACTGAAATCATCAAACTATACGATACTAATATTAAAAACAAAAGATATCATGCCTTATAGTCTAGCGTTATAGTCTTAAAAAGTAACATTTATGAAAATCTACTTTAAATACTTTTACAATTAGTACGGTTACAGTTTTTGGACATGTTGATCTGCATTTCTTTAACTGAATTATTGCTTTCGAAAACACGATTACGAAATAAAATCTCGATAGATTTATTACATGACAGAGAGAAGTAATTTTAATATTTATGTAGCTAAGCTAGAGGTCCCGGGTTCGAATCCCGGTAGGTGCAAGCATTTATATGATGAATATGGATGTTTGTTTCCGAGTCATGGATGTTTAAATGTATTTATGTATGTTTATATGAATATATGTATGTTTAAGTAAGTATATTGTATTAAATATATCATTGTCTTGTAACCCATAACACAGGCTATATATGCTTAACGTGGGGCAAGATAATTTGTGTAAATAGTGTATCAATATTAAATAATCTGATCCGATTTTTCTCACCGTGGAACCATTTCAAAAGTGTACCTCTTCAAGCTTCAAAAAAAATAATCGGTCTATACACGGCGGAAATATTCGGTAGCAGTGCAGGTAATACAGTGGAACTAAGAACAGATTCCTGTTTTTGAAGTCAGTTGAAATTTGGAGAAATTCTTAAATGATTTTGTTATTATATCTAATATATAAAATTCTCATGTCGCAGTGTTTGTAGTTAAACTCCTTAGAATCGGCGTGACCGATTCTCATGAAATTTTGAGTGCATATTGGGTAGGTCTGAGAATCGGACAACATCAATTTTTCATCCCCCCAAATGTTAAGGGTGGTCCACACCAATTTTATTTTTTATTTTTTTGACATTTTTAAATATGTTTGATTATGAGTCAGCATTAAAAAATACATGTAACTTTTCAACTAGCAAATTTTCACCCATCTACGATCAACAGTTACTTTTGTATCGCGATTTTAATATCGGCAATACAACGTTTGCTGGGTCAGCTAGTATTGTATATTATTTATGTATATGTTAAGTATTCGCGAGCAAGACTGTTGGATAACTGACGTAAAAAGCTAAAAATTCCGAGATAGTGGAGTAAAATATTGTCCTTCTTTTTTGAATTAACGTCTTATTTTGTATGGAATGGAAAGTTAAACCTGTCACCTGATGGTGAAGTGATCACCACCGCTTATACTCTCTTGCAACACCAAAGAAATCACCGGAGTATTGACGACCATTGAGGTGGATTTCGTAAACCTTTGTACCGTGAATGAATTAGTTCGCATCAACGGACAAATTGCCCTTTAGCTATTATATTATATTATTAACGAGGTTGGAAGTTGGGAGATTTACACAAAGATCCAGGAATTATCAAATCATAGTATATTCTTCAAGTTTGTTATCAATTATGGACTCGATCTAATAATTCAAATATGACAGACGAAATAATATAAAACATGATGAATATTTTTTTATAATAATGTAAAAATAACTATATAATTACTAGGCCACCATTACACCAGAGGAATCGCAAGACCGGTGCCGACCTTATAAAGCGTCGAATAAGATATATATAATACTTAAGATAACATCAGCATAAAAACAAAGACCAATCTTGTGCGATCACTGGTGTTTTCCATTTTCATATATGGCGCTGAAACATGGACTTTAAAGAAAGCCGACCGAAAACGAATCGATGCCTTCGAAATGTGGTGCTGGAGAAGGATGTTGGACATACCTTGGACAACAGCACACCGAACTAATGTGTCGATCCTGAAACGGCTGAGCATTGTGACTAGGCTCTCTACCACCTGCTTGCGTAGGGTCCTAGAATACTTCGGCCATATCGCCAGAAGGGATGAAGACAACCTGGAGAGACTTATGGTAACAGAGAAGGTGGAGGGAAGAAGACCAAGAGGAAGGAGCCCCATGCGATGGACCGATCAGATTCGCACTGCCCTTGAAACCACTGTCCACGACGCTTTACACTCTACTTCCGACAGGGGCAGATGGCGGCAAATAATACGCAAAAAAGTGAGTACTTTTGTAAGTGAGTCGTCGAGATGATCACGACCCTCAGCACTGAGGAAACCGACGCGAGGAGGAATACTTAAGAATTCTAAAACCTAAAACAGATAAGTTGTGGGCTAGAATAGAAGCGGGGCCACCGTGATTCAACCATTCCTCTATTGCGCCACCGAAACTAAAAACTCTCTCAGTCTAAAAAAATGCTGTAGTTTTTGAGTTTATCGTGAACAGACAGATAGACAGACGCGTCGGAGGACTTTTTTGACGTTTTAAAATATGTAGTGTATATATATGCGATCACTGCGTAGTATATGTGGGGTAAGACTGACTGATAGAATTCCGAATGCGGTAATACGAGCACGCTGTGGTTTGAAAGAGTATGTTGTGACAAGGACTGAAAAAGGAATGCTTAAATGGTTTGGACACGTGGAGCGAATGAGTGAAGAAAGAATGACGCATCAAATATATAAGGTAAGTGTGTGTGGGCAAGTCGGTCGCGGGAGACTTCGTAGAACATTCGTCGATCAAATTGGGGACGTTTTGAGAAAAGGAGAGGTCCGAAGCACCCGCAACCGGCGTGCATGTATGAAAAGAGTAATGAATGTAGAGGAAGCGCGTGAGGTTTGTAAGGATAGAAGCAAATGGCATTCTATTGTCTCTGCCTACCCCGACGGGAAACAAGGCGTGAGTATGTGTGTGTATGTGTATATATGTTCACAGCATTCAACATGATGTATGTATTATAATATACCTGGTACAGTATTTTTGCACTAGACTCCTACCCCGAACCGTGATCTTTTAATGGAAAATATCCGGACGACCGAGCCATGCTCGGATTTTTAAGAATGTACAAAACTTGAACAAAAATAAACTAATAGGATATCTGGATTCAAACCCGGATCTTCTGCATTCCGTATCACCCAATGTCCCATCTGAGCTATTAAAGTCTTGTATATAGTGGCGAAATTTACCTTTTTATTCTAATGTTATTGAAGCAGTTTCTCATTAAAACACGGATAAAACTACATTTTTTAAATTGAAACCTAAAAATAAATAGATCGATTTCACGCTCCCGAAACTACCTGTATACTAAACTTCATTCGTTGAAGCCGTTTCCGAGATTCAGATTATGTATACAAGAATTGATCGATAAAGATATAAAGATACCTGCAAACTCTTGGGCTTCCGATAGATCTACAGAGATGCGTTGATAGCACTTGGAGGAACGTGGAGCAAACAGCCAATATTATTTCAAGTTCATTACAATAGACGTTTGCTGAAAACAACAGTTATCAAATTTGAGGAAGCGACGACCAAACAGTTAATTTATATTGTTGTATGGTAAGCTTTTTACAAGCACCTATTTACAATCGGTGTTACGGACAGTCCTATGTGCGGGGGCTGTCTAAAAGAGGATGAAACGGCCACTCATGTAATCCTGAAATTTGCTGGGATGGCCAACCAACGGGCAAAAACCTTAGTACTAAACTTCTTGAAGGAGCTCGGCTGATTGGTATGACTGGCCAACATATTGCACGCAAAATGGACCCAACTAAGTGGTCTTATTGCGGAAACAGGAACCAATAACAATATGGCAAGCTTTATCGCATTGTTGCGACGTTTAACCTGGAGTCAGTTAGTTCGATGATCGCTTGCGAATATAATCAATTTTAATCACACGGCGTGATTCGTCCCAAAATCCCGTCCTTGCAGGTCCGCTTCAACATGGTAATAATTATCCATGCTTCTGTCTGGAGTTAATTCGTTAGTTTTAACTCATATACAATAAATACTGTAATTTAAATCTACATATCTTTATTTTAAGTTGAATGATAAAACAATAAAAAGTCTCCACCATCTGGATGTGTGGCGGTCCTCTACAGTACGGTTTTCAAGGAACCTTCTTCCACTTACTAATGAGTTTCCTTGTGCGATGTTTCCGGGACGATACGACATGGGTACCTTCAAAAAAAGCGAGTTCATCTTCCTCAAAGGCCGGCAACGCTCTTGTGATTCCTCTGGTGAATGGCAAGAGAATGTGATCACTTAACACCAGGTGACGGGTTTATCCTTCCATTCCATACAAAATAATAGTTTAATTCTGGTTACTGCTATTCCGTGTGTACAAGGACCATATTTAAACTCCACAATTTAGAAATGCTTAGCTTTTTACGTACGCTCGTTTGTCCTCCTTTTCCATAAAAAAAAGTTCTAGCTGTCACGTGATAGAAGTTTCACCCAACAAAGGCGAGTTACTTTTAACCAAAAGCATCCAATACACTAAGTTCTACTGTCAGTAATGAGCTGTCAATAATCTGAAGCTGTCCTAATTTACCCGATAAGTCATTCTTATCGCCTTATATTGAGACGCGTGAATTGCAATTTCCATACAAACTACTATCGCTGGTAAGCTATTATGCGTCGTCCCATTGACAGACAGCGTGAACGGATAAGGTGAGTTACCGTCGATAAGTTTATTGGGACAGAAAAGTCAACGATAGTTACGATTTTTATCTCAAGTAGTCCACAACCGGAGATAGACTGAATTTTGGGAACGGCCGTAATACGACAAAACGGTAATTTAATACTTTAACCCCTTATATTATATCAATTATGGATACACTATGAGAGACTTTTCATTAGCTCGGCTAATTAAGTCCTACTGAGTAGGATTCCATGCTTCAAAGGAATCATAGTACAAAAAGGGTAATTTCAAATGTTATGGAACGAACTGTATAAAGACGACAGAATATTTTGAGTCTTGAGAGTGAATAAGATTCCGTCTATCTTGCTGTAGGAGCAGCGATGCGGAAACCCTTTGTGGCGGTCGTTTTGTAGCCGTCAAGACATTCTTTCACTCAATATTAATTTATAGCCATTAGTCTTGGATCAAGGATAAAATCCTGTTTCTGATCTTGAATATTTTCTTTATAATGTTATCTTGTATTAAGATGGTAAACGCTTTTACAATAAGATCCCAAAAAATGTTCAAAACAAAAGTATTACGTTATTCAAAAGAATTGTTAAAAAAAAATTAACAAAAAAACAACCGACTTCAAAAACACTATTCCAAAACAATAGATATAATATGCACTAAAAAGTATAAAAATAATTGCGTATTTTTATACAATATAATTCTAGTTACGATTATTATTGTAATTTTTGGAATCGGTGTCATTCCGCCGCGACCCGCTCTCGCCTCTCACCTCCTCACGACTCAAGCACATCTCACCTATTACTATGTATGTAGTTACAAGCCTATCTTGAATGACACCGACTCCAAAAATTACAATAACCGTAATTAGAATTAGATAAATTAATAATTAGATTGTATAAAAATACGCAATTATTTTTTTACTTTTTAGTGCATATTATATCTATTGTTTTGGAATAGTGTTTTTGAAATCGGTTGTTTTTTTATTATTTTTTGATTTTTAGTGAATTTGAAGTACACTAACTAACAATTTGTCTAAATATGTGCAGTTATACAAAATTTTTCAATGCAGCACGGACGGACGCAGAGCATGAACGTAAGCGCTTAATTGAAGAGTTCCGTTACTTTGCCATGGATTCCGTAATCAGAACCTAACCATACTCTCACCAAACTATCTTTGAAGTATATCCTTTCAAATAAAAAAAGAATCATCGAAATCGGTTGGCGCGATATTGAGCTATTCGTAAATTTATCATATTACTGTGCTATAGGTATGTATGGCAAATTTAAGACTTTTATGGTTTTCTCATGGATGCCATCGTCAGATCAGAACCAAATTACAATGGAAGCACCAGCTTTCAATTAAAAAAAGAATTATCAAAATCAGTTCACCCAGTCGAAAGTTTTGAGGTAACAAACATACAAAAAAAAATACCGACGAATTGAGAACCTCCTCCTTTTTTGAAGTCGGTTAAAAACGTTTGTGTTGGTAAAGATTACTATAAAATAAATGACTTTATTATTGTATCCACAGATTGGGAATGGAGCGACCTCCCTCAGGCTATTAAATAATAAGTTTAATTGTACAATATTATTTTGTAAACATATTTTTTCGATGAAAAAAAGCCCGCTGAGTTTTTTGCCCCCAGTCTTCTCTCTCAGAGCGCCAGACTTTCAAAAAGTGATGCCACATCCTATTTTGAATAAAAATATTTGAATTTGAAGTAACTATTTACTATATGTATTGTATTAATTTCACTGTAAAATAACACGAAGCGTATGTTAAATTTTTAAGATGCCATTGAGCGTCAAGATGCCACGCACACAAGCATCTAATAGCTAATGTAAAACAGACACAGCCTGGGACTAGATTATATATATATTATAGATTAGAAGTAGCGGCCTAGTGCCGCTATGTTTCGCATAGGTTAGTGTCGAGGACCGGAGGCCATTCCCCCCCGTCCTCCCCCCCCCCAACAAAATATGAGAGCGGTATTAAAAAAAAATTACCCCAGGAGGGTATCGGCTCTTGTAGAGCCGGAGAATCCCTCCCCGAGCATTCGCGCTCGGGCTGCTCCTCGTATTCTGGGGAGGGCACAGTACCGCGTATGTCACAGGACAAACAGGGCAGCAACACCACGGCACCCCGCTCCACGCTTAATGTGGACATTTGTAACATCCGGGGAATTCACTCCAACTTAAACGCCGTCCACAACCACCTTGAGACGGCGCAGCCGGCCTTGTGTTTCCTTACGGAAATGCAAATATCTCGACCTAGCGATACGTCATATTTAACGTACCCCGGGTACAAAATTGAGCATAATTTCATGCCTCATGCCGGGGTATCTGTGTACGTTAGGGAGGATATCTGCTGTCACCGTCTCGGCAATTTTGAGGGTAGGGGCCCGTCTACTCTCTGGCTCCGCGTAGATTTAGAGGATCGCGTCCGCATCTATGCGTGTGTCTACAGGTCCAATAGTGGTAACGCAGAAACGGATCACCTCATGGGCTGCGTTCAAGTGGCATTTGATGACGTGCCTGCTCAGATCCCCTCCGCTGAAATCGTAGTCTTGGGTGATTTCAACGGGCACAATGCCGAATGGCTTGGATCACGTATCACAGACTACGCAGGGCGATCTGTGCATAATTTGTCAGTGGCGTATGGTCTGTCCCAATTGGTTGAGTCGCCGACGCGGCTCCCGGATGTGGATAGCCACATGCCGTCCTTATTAGATCTTCTGCTGACTACACATCCCGATGGTTACCAGGTCTCTGTCGACGCCCCTCTCGGAACGTCCGACCATTGCCTGGTCAGGAGTGTAGTGCCTATCCGACGCCAACGTCGCAGACCACCAGCGACCCGCCACGTTTGGCACTACAAGTCAACAGATTGGGATAGGATGCGTTCCTTTTTTGCATCCTACCCTTGGGGCAGGGTTTGTATCCCTTCGGATGATCCTAGTGCCTGCGCCGCTGCAGTAGCCGATGTGATACTGCAGGGCATGGATATTTTTATACCAAGCTCCGTAGTACCGATCGGTGGCAGATCACAGCCCTGGTTCGATGCGTCAGTTAAAGCAGCATCTGACTGCAAAAAACAGGCGTATCGAACTTGGGTTGCGGCGCTGGGCTCAAAGGATCCGAACTGCAAAGTTCTGAAGAGGAAATATAACCGTGCCTCCAGATTTTTTAAGCGGCAAATCGCCCGTGCGAAATCGAAGCACGTCGTCGAAATTGGCGAGCAGCTTTCCAGTTACCCAACCGGAACACGCAAGTTCTGGTCGTTGTCGAAAGCTGCTCTTGGTAACTTCAACCAGCCGTCCATGCCGCCGTTGCACATGAGGAATGACACCCTGGCCCATACGGCAAAAGAGAAAGCCGATCTCCTGTGCACTCTTTTTGCCTCCAACTCGACTCTTGACGACAACGGAAAAACACCGCCGACCATCCCGCGGTGTCAGAGCTCCATGCCTGAAGTACAGTTCCGACAGAAAACTGTTAGGCGAGCTCTGTTTTCGTTGGACGTCAGGAAGTCGAGCGGGCCGGATGGCATTTCTCCAGTCGTGCTTAGAACGTGTGCCCCTGAGTTGACGCCGGTGCTAACGCGTTTATTCCGGCCCTGATTCATGGAAGTCAGCCCTTGTCCATCCGATCCCAAAAAAAGGAGACAGTACGGATCCGGCAAACTACAGGCCTATTGCTATTACCTCCCTACTCTCCAAAATCATGGAGAGCATAATTAACCGCCAGCTCTTGGTATACCTTGAGGGTCACCAGTTGATCAACGACCGGCAGTACGGCTTTCGCCATGGTCGGTCGACTGGCGATCTTCTGGCATACCTAACACATAGATGGGCGGCGGCTATTGAAAGCAAGGGGAAAGGCCTGGCAGTTGGTCTGGATATAGCGAAGGCCTTTGATCGTGTATGGCACAAGGCGCTCCTCGCAAAACTTCCATCATTTGGGCTTCCCGAGAGCTTATGCAAGTGGACCTCCAGCTTCCCCACTGGGCGCAGCATACAGGTCGTTATCGACGGTTATTGCTCGAATCCCAAGCCCGTGAACGCTGGAGTGCCCCAAGGCTGTGTGCTATCTCCCACGCTGTTTCTTCTGCATATCAATGATATGTTGGACACCGCCAACATGCATTGCTATGCAGACGACAGCACTGGTGATGCCGTATACACGGGCCATGCAGGTCTCTCTCGGGAAAACGTCGACCAGTGCCGGGAGAAACTTGTGTCTTCTATCGAGTCCTCTCTCGAGAAGGTCGCGGAATGGGGTAAGTTGAACCTTGTCCAATTTAACCCCCAGAAGACTCAAGTTTGCGCGTTTACCACTAAAAAAACCCCATTTGCCGTATCACCGCTCTTCGAGAACACTTCCCTTAAAGCCTCGCCTAAGATCGGAATACTGGGTCTCGAAATCTCGAGCAATTGCCAATTCCGTGGCCATCTGGAGGGCAAAGCCAAACTGGCTTCAAAGAAACTGGGCGTCATATATAGAGCACGGCAATACTTCAAGCCGGCCCACATTCTAGCGCTCTACAAAGCGCAGGTCCGGCCTCACATGGAGTATTGCTGTCATCTCTGGTCTGGCGCACCCCAGTATCAGCTCGATCCATTTGACCGCGTGCAACGCAGAGCAGCTCGAATTGTCGGGGACCCAGTACTCTGTGAACGGCTGGATCTCTTGGCGTTGCGTAGAGACGTCGCTTCATTGTGTGTCTTCTACGGCATTTATCACGGAGAGTGTTCCGAAGAGCTGTTCAACCTTATTCGCAATTCGCACGACACGCCACAAGTTACGATATCATCCCCACCATATGGATGTGTGGCGGTCCTCCACAGTGCGGTTTTCAAGGAGCTTTCTTCCTCGTACTACGAAGCTGTGGAATGAGCTTCCTTGTGCGGTGTTTCCGGGACGATACGACATGGGTACCTTCAAGAAAAGCGCGTACACCTTCCTTAAAGGCCGGCAACGCTCTTGTGATTCCTCTGGTGTTGCAGGAGAGTGTGGGCGGCGATGATCACTTAACACCAGGTGACCCGTACGCTCGTTTGTCCTCCTATTCCATAAAAAAAAAGTGTCTAGTATATTAGAAATGACATCAAAAGAATTCTAAAGGAATCAATTTTGAGGAAATTAATGCCTTTTATAAAAAAAATGTATTGTTCTTAGGTAGTGCGGTATCTAGTTGGAGCGCAGGGGCGAATCCTTAATGTAAGTACCCATCTGTATTTACGTATCTAAAAAGGCATAAAAGGCATTTATTTTCTCAAAATTGATTCCTTTAGAATTATTTTTGATGTAATATCTAATATACTAGATACTACTACCGCTTTGGAAAAAAATGGCACTCTGAGAGAGAAGAAGCGACGCAAGAAACTCTCCCAGCATTCCTTTTTTGCGCTCTTTTCAATAAAAATATACAATACTGTACAGTCATTTCTATCGCTATAAAATAATCATAATCTAGTCCCAGGCTGTCCGATCACTTAGATATTCAGCTATGGAGTAATGGGATTTACGTTAGAGCCATTTTTTTATAAAACATTTATAGATAATATATTTCTAAGCGTCAGTCTACGCGAGTTCAGCGCGTTTTCCCCGAAAGAGGCTGATTTCACTAAAGTTTGCACACCAAAAAATGCAACATCTATATATATATATAAGAGATTTCCACGTATCACTCATCACGATATCTCTGGAACCATTAGAGCTAAAGACTTGAATTTTGGTAGGAACATTCTTTTCACCGAGTAGAGGTAAGGACGGATTTTACAAAATACCATCCGCAAGGGTTTTTTTTGTTATGAACAGAACAACGTCTATCGGGTCAGCTAGTTTACTAATAACAGAACACAATAATCATGTTATTTTAAAGTTTTCACGTAGAATGTACTTTGGTATATTAAAAACAAGTCCATAAATAAGTATAAAATAATGAAGATCGAATCAGCAATTTTACGTTCAAGCCGAGTCGTAGCGTCGAGAAAATTTAATAAATCACTATTAGGAGCCCCAGTTTACAATTTGCTGCAGCACAGACTCGACGCGGATTCTATAATTTATACTTGCTTATATTTTATTTATGTTTTATATTCGCGTAAAAGTATTCATAATACATTTAGCAAACCTGTTATAAAATCAAATTTAGCACTGAACTTCTCAGTTGTCAGAGCTGGTCAACAATATAACATACTTGTTAGAAAACACTCAAATCTTATATTAAAGACTACCTGATACCCGCGACTTTGTCTGCGTACATACATGACTACGCACGTAGTACTTTTAAAAAATCTTTATTTCTTAAAACTTTTTAAACTTTATATTCAATGAAGATAGCGCCATATTTTTGTTCTAGATCAGGGCCAAGTGTCTATGGAATAAAACTTAGAAGACTTAATAATTAAAATATATCCAATAGTTTTTCCATGGTTCGTGGTGGAAAACCTCTGTTAGCTAACCAACTGTAGTTAATCTACCAACTATAATTAGCTAAAATTAAGTTTATTTTTTGCCTCCTGAGAAAGTTGGAAAGATATAACAATTCTAATTAGTTATTCATTTTAAACTATTCTTTCAATTTAATTTCTGAATGACGGATCAAAGGAAAACAAAATTGTTGTTTTGTTATTTAATTCCGAACATTTTCATATTTATTCACCATTTAAACCTTCTCTGGACTTCCACAAATAATTCAAGACCAAAATTATCCAAATCCGTCCAGCCGTTCTCGAGTTTTGGCGAGACTAACGAACAGCAATTCATTTTTATATATATCTAGATATATTCAACGATTCTCTTGTCACACTTAAAATTAAAAAAATGATATACTTTTAAGTCAAACTATAAACCTAGTAACTTAAATTAATTTTTACATTAACTTTAAATTTTTATTAGTCCATGCTGTGCATTTCACATAAATATACCTACATATTAGAATTGTAAATAATGTTAAGTTTATATCTGTATTCTGTTGAAGTGCCTAATATTTTTTTTTTTGGAAAAAGAGGACAAACGAGCGTACAGCTCACCTGGTGTTAAGTGATCACCGCCGCCCACATTCTCTTGCAACACCAGAGGAATTGTGATTCCTTTGCGAGCGTTACCGGCCTTTAAGGAAGATGTACGCGCTTTTTTTGAAGGTACCCATGTCGTATCGTCCCGGAAACACCGCACATTCCACAGCTTTGTAGTACGTGGAAGAAAGCTCCTTGTATGTATGTTCCATAAAAAAGTGACTCATAAAAAAAATCTATTATTAAAATTTAACCCTCAGTCTTTGCATTTTTTTTACAGCTTCAGCGGGTTGGGTGCGACTTCCCTCAGGCTATTTAATAATAAATGTTAGTATTCCATGTTATATTGTGACGAAGTTTTATTTTAACATACGCTCGCTGAGTTTCATGCGCCCGATCTTCTCAGGTCTGAGGAGTACTAATCTTCAATGATTCTATCTATTTGGGAAGAATATCTTAAAATATAGTCACTTTCCGTGAAAACTTGTAAGGCGCATCCTGTGTTAGCTCATAGTTAAGTTACCCGCACTTAGTCATGTCTTGTTTTGATTATGAAGATAAATGCGTTATTAACTTTACAATCAAATGTAATTGAAATAAAATTATTATTATTTATAAACTTCAATTTTCGTGTAATTATCAACACCATTAATTTTTATCTATCTGGCACGAGACCTTGGCGAGTCAACATGTCCAGAGGATGCCTCGTGCAAAGACAAATATTGGCGGAATTAACACTTAAGAAAACTTAAAACATTTGGATAGTTATGGATTTCTGCAAAGTAACGCCTATTCCAATTTTTTTTCATTAATTTTTAAATATGCTACAAATTACCTTAACTTCAAAACCAATAGACCTATAACAGTAAAATTTTGTGCTCCTTGTTGGTTATAGCCCTGTCTATCATCATCATGTCTTTGGTCCACTCTTTCTCCTACTTCTTACTGGACATCCAAGACATATGCTGAATGCCGGCTAAGTTATGGATATCACAACGGCGCCTATTTATACAGTGAAGCAGTAATGTGTAAACATTATTGTGTTTCGGTCTGAAGGGCGCCGGTAACATTATTGGGCAAACGAGACTTTAACATCGTATCTCACAAGAAAATAAATAGTTGTAGTGCCACTCAGAAGTTTTGGATTTTTCAAGAATCCTGAAAAATAATTATTTTTTCAGTTTTTGGTTTTGTTACTGTAGCAAGTTTCGTCATGATTATTATCGCGTGTGATGGCATTGTGTGGCTGTAGCATAGGGTGTGTCGATCCCTTCCCTAAGAATGAGTGGGTGTCACGTCTGGTAAAATGATAACAGTATACGGTAAACAACCATTATCTTTAATCGATTTATCTAATATTACGAGATGTTTGAATACCAAAGAAATCTTTTGTATAAAATCGTGTATTTTTAGTTTTTTTTTTTAACTATTATTTACTGTGCATCACTTTGCATATATTGTAATTGAAATTATTTGTAAATTGCATTGAAAATGAGATCTTGCAATACTTGATCTGTTTTGAAAAGAGCAACTTCAGTTTCTTGCTCGTTCTTCTCTAAGTAAATCTGCCTTCCGAATGAGCTGTATAAAAAATATTACATATTTCAAGTGTAATATGATTTACCTATGAAATAAAATATTGTTGAAACGCGATCATTTAACACTATTTTCTCTATCCACACGTCTTAAGCTATTCATGACATGTCAACAGAAAGTCACATACATAAACATGGGTGTTCCGACAATAAAACACCGGCTTTATAGTTGATACCGTTCGCGACGTAAACTATTTTACACTCTCAGCGCTCGTGAAATGCTGTTTTACCGTTTCACTCAATGGTCCTCATTTATTTTGATGCTGAGAGCGGAAAATGGAAGCGTGAAATATACACAATATTTAGTTTAGTTGCTCTAATATTTTTTAAATACTTTACTTGTAATTTAATATATTTTTTTTTTTGGAAGAGGTGGGCAAAGGAGCGTAAATACTGATCACCTGATTCCCGTAACACCAGAAGAATCACAGGACACGGGGATTGAACCGGGGGCAGGGAATGAAAGTCAATAGTTTATATAATTGCGCTATCGACGCGGGCACTTTAAATAACTTCAGTAGGGAATGGAATCACTTAAATAATAATTATTAAATACCTCGTGCTCATATTTGATTTGTATATTATTAGTTGGAATATTTATTTAATACTAGCCTATTGGATCATTTTATAAATTAAATTAAAGGCCGTTTCAGAGATAAGCCGAAACAAACGGACAGACAAAAACTTAACATTCGGATCATATAGTAATATTAATAAACTAAATAAGTAATATTAATAAACTTGTTTGATTTAAATTTGTTTGAACCAGAAATTTAAACATACTCTGAAAAACCACGGTCGAGTAAAAAAAGAAGGACTCCGTTTCACCTTACAAAACAGTGAAGCACCAAAACAAGCCGGTTAACGTGTAAATTACATAGCTCCACGCACACACTTATACAAGCCGATCGGCCGCCATTATGAGATTGCCATCGTCTGCGACAGATCAGTTCAAAATATTTTTAAAATGCCGTCGGGCGTTGTAAAAAGTGTAAAACAATCTATATGAATTTAAAAAATCGGATTTAAACGTAATTGTGGCCATATATGACTAATTAAGGGAGAGAAAATTGTTCGTTCATAAAATTTTGTTTTTCAAATTTTATTTGTGTATTATCCTAAAGTGAGTCTTACCACTTTAAAAACATAACATATTGTTTAGATTTACAAGAGCGACATCTCAAGTCAATTTTCTAATATGCAAATATTGGGGTTGAGCAGGTTATCAACTGTAAAGTAGATCCTGTAGATGAATCCACAACCTGAGAGCTGAACAAAGCAAACAGAATTTTGTAACGAGGCGGTACTCGAACGGTTGGCTCAGTTGGTTAGAGCACCGGCACGGAACGTCGGAGGTCGTGGGTTCGAGTCCCGCATCGTTCATAATTGTTTTTTTTCAAATTTTATTTCTGTATTTATCCTAGAAGTGAGGGTTATCACTTTAAAAACGTAACATATTGTTTAGAGAAAATTGTGTTACTGGTATTCCCCGTCACCGCACACACACTAGCATAAAAGTGCTTCACTTGCTAATAATATCACAGCGCGGAGTCCTTCTTTATTTACTCGTCCATGTGAAAAACCAAAAGAATGTTAAAATATAATAAGACTAACAACAAGATGCTGACGGACATAAAATGTGAAACTTCTCGAACGGAAACTATTTCTAATTTCGTAGTTTGACGGTGACAAACTGCCAATAATACAAGATCGAGTACCTACTTGCTCTAGTGAAATTATTTCTTCACTGAACTTGTAACTATCGATTTTAATAACGTAGTTTTTACATCCTCTTTGGTTCTATGAAAATGAAAATTAAAACCGGTGTCTTTTCAATATCTTTTTTCAATATTTCATTAGGTATGAGTACGGTATTACATATTTCATTAGGTAGTATTGACCGTAATGGTAAGTGTAAATCTTAGATTAAGGATTGTCTCCGCTGCGCACCAACTAGATACCGCAGTGTGGCAACTAATACTACGGCCGAGCCAGTCGCGAACAATGTGTGACGTTGATGTTCTCTTAAACTTTGTTAATAATTGAAACTAAAATGCCGGTTTGTGTAGTAAAAATTTGTAAAAATCTAATATATAAAATTCTCGTGTCATGGTGTTAAACATTGAACTCCTCCGAAACGGCTTGACCGATTCTCATGAAATTTCGAGTGGATATTGGGTAGGTCTGAGAATCGGACAACATCTATTTTTAATCCCCCTAAATGTTAAGGGTGGTCCACACGAATTTTTTTGACATTTTTTTTTAATTATGAGTCACCATTAAAAAATACATACAACTTCAAATTTTCACCCATCTACGATCAACAGTTACTTTTGTATCGCGATTTTAATATCGGCAATACAACGTTTGCTGGGTCAGCTAGTAATAATATAAGAAAGACACTGGGAGATATATCATCAGTAAGTATTTTGTATTTTATTAATTTCAATGTAAAATAACACGAAGCGTATGTTACAAATTTTGAAAGATTGATTGAGTGTCTAGATGTCACGCACTCACGCAATTTCTAGCTATTGCTATGCTATTGTTCTTAGGTAGTGCGGTATCTAGTTGGAGCGTAACGGAGACCAATCCTTAATCTAATGTGTAAATATTTGAAAGTTTTAATTATTTATTAAAGGACGCGTGAATGGAAGAAATGATTATAGTTACGGATGTAACGGTACAAATCAATTTAACGTATTTTTTTTTTAATGAAAATAAGGGACGAGACGAGCAGGACGTTCAGCTGATGGTAATTGATACGCCCTGCCCATTACTCTTGAAAAACCTCAATAATTATGTGCGGCACTACAACTGCGCTCGTCACCTTTAGACTTAAGATGTTAAGTCTCATTTGCCCAGTAATTTGACTAGCTACGGCACCCTTCAGACCGAAACACAGTTATGCTTACATTTACATTACATACTGCTTCACGACAGAAATAGGCGCCGTTGTGGTACCCATAATCTAGCCGGCATCCTGTGCAAAGGAGCCTCCCACTAGTGAAATAGATGTCATTAAAAAGCAAATAAATTGTATTGTATTTGTCGGGGATTGAGATATCAGGTCAACTTAATGTCTAACTAAGTACTATATGTATGCGGTAAGTAGAAATTATCCTTTACTTTCATCAATATGACAGCAGTGAAAACAAAAAAAAATATTTTTACAAAAACACAACCGATTTCAAAAACACTATTGAAAAACAATAGATATAATATGCACTATAAAGTAAAAAAAATAATTGCGTATTTTTATTGGATCTAATTAATAAATCTAATTCTAGTTACGATTATTGTTATTTTTGGAATCGGTGTCCTTCCGCCGCGACCCGCTCTGGCCTCTCACCTCCTCACGACTCAAGCACATCTCACCTATAACTATGTATGTAGTAACAAACCTATCTCTGATGACACCGACTTGCTTGCGCTTTGCAATTTGATTACAGACAGTTAGAAATTCTGCCACAGATCGCACCGTTACTGTAAGTCGTTAAGGAGTCCCATTGATCATCATATTCATGACTTAAATATCCGGATAGCATAAAAAATAATCGGCTAAGTATCGTTAATTTGCTGCTGCTAAGAATTGAAGAGTTCCGTTACTTTGTCATGGATACCGTAATCAGAACCTAACCAATATCTCACCAAACTATCTTTGTAGTATATATATCCTTTAAAATAAAAAAAAGAATCATCGAAATCGGTTGGCGCGATATTGAGTTATTCGTAAATTTATCATACACTTTGCCATACGTATGTAAGTATAGCAAATTTAAGACTTTTATGGTTTTCACATGGACGTCATTGTCAGATCTGAACCAAATTACAATGGTTTACAATTTACACGGGAAAAACCAGCTTTAAAAAAAATTAATTATCAAAATCGGTAAACCTAGTCGAAAGTTTTAAGGTAACAAACATAAAAAAACATAATTTAATTAAGAACCTCATCCTTTTTTGAAGTCGGTTAAAAAGTATAAAAAATATTGATAGCTTGCCCTTTGAAGTTGTTTAAAATTTCACCCTGCGCACCTATTAGTACTAATGAGGTAAAAATTTCAGAGATTAATGAACTTTTGAATCGAAAAAACCTCGTTTCCTATAATGTATTCGTGAATTTTAATGAAGTTCTCCGAGATGCCATTAACTTAATAAGATTTTGTTTACTTTTTAATTGCTACAAAATTCTGCTTAAAGCGGTGACTGGCCTACGATCGGATTTATTTAGAAGAAGTATTTTATAATACAACTTTTGTGTATCTCGTAACGGCTACAATTATTTGGTTAATTGATACCCTCTGTTCATTACAATGCATTGCCGCTCTGGATTCTTGGAGAACCCACAAAATCTGAGCGGCACTACAATTAATTTCGCTCGTCACCTTAAGATATTAGATGTGAAGTCTCATTTGCCCAGTAATTTCCTTAGCGGCGCCCTTCAGACCGAACACCATAATGTTTACACATTTCTGCTTCACGGTAGAACTAAGTGCCCATAATCTAGCCGGCATCCTGTGCAAAGGAGCATCATTTACAGTCCATCAAGGACCATACATAGGATACATTTAACACGATATACATACATAATACATATAAACATTTTTAATATTATTATTACCTTTGTGTATTTCAAATTAAATACGTTTGTAATAGATGTTGTTCACAATATCTATTATTATTCGTGCTAAAAATTTTGTGAGAACACTCATGCAGTAAATATAATGTAAACAGGTCTATCTTAAAATAAAATTGCGAGGAGAATTATTACTCGTCCTAAATAAACACAAAAGTTAATGGGGAGATTGTCACGAACATGATCCTTGTAAGAATCGAGTTAACAGGACGTAATATCAAGTCACAAAGTACTGAGGGCGAGCTTATGTATATATGTATTATTCATCAGCACTTGAGGTTTTGTTTGTCCTTAAAATCTGCTTTAGACTGTCAATCTCACAAGCGATACGGAACGATACGACATGGGTACCTTCAAAAAAATTCACCTTCCTTAAAGGCCGGCAACGCTCTTGTGATTCCTCTGGTGTTGCAAGAGAATGTGGGCGGCGGTGATCACTTAGCACCAGGTGACCCGTACGCTCGTTTGTCCTCCTGTTCCATATAAAAAAGCTCAGCTTGGAGTGCCGTCGCAGCTATGGTCACGTTTACTCCTTTTAGGCATAAAAAGTCATAAAAGGCATGCATTTTCTCACAATTGATTCCTTTAGAATTATTTTTGCTGTCACTTCTAACGCTACAAGCGCTTTGGTAACAAATGGCGCTCTAAGGGAGAAGAAGCGGCGCAGGAAACTCTCCCAGCATTCTTTTTTGCACTCTTTTTAATAAAATATACAATGTTTTACTGAAGGCAAGAAAAGGCCTTTATTTTTTCACAATTGATTCCTTTAGAATTATTTACACAACCACTGCTTCGGTTACAAATAGCGCTCTGAGAGAGAAGAAGGGGCGTAAGAAACTCTCCCAGCATTGCTGCAGCAAAATATACAATATTGTACTGTCATTGTTATTGCTATAAAATAATCATAATCTAGTCGCTGGCTGTTCGATTACTTAGATATTCAGCCGTGGATTAGTTGTATTTACAACAGAGCCATTTCTTAAAGTTTTCATTTGTTATTGTAATAAAGATAATTATTATTTTTATATAAATTTATTTATAGATAATGCATGAATGACTGGGACTTTATTATAAAAGCTATTATGTATCTTATAAATTATTTGAATTAAGAATCTCATAGCAATGTTTGTGGACTCACTTACTAAATATTTTTCATCTTCAATTGAACCAATCAACTTCAAACTATCTATCGAAATATGAATTTAAGACAAATAAAAGATATCTTGTTTTATGTGCATTTAGCACGTTTGAAATCGTGGGTAGTTTTGTAAAATGTTTTTATAGCTATTAGTTCCAATATTAAAAGACTATTGAAGCGTTATGATCAAACGAATATTTAGCTCCTGCAAATATAATGATAGCAAAAATTATTTAAATCTGTTTTTGCTCATTGATGACCGATATGTAATGTTCATCGTTTGCTCACGATTGAAACAACTAATCTTTACTATGTAGCACTCTACACCCGGACACGTCCGCACGCAACCAACAGCCGATTAGAACAGGCCTTCCGCTGTACTGTGCATTCCTTATATAGCACTCAACGTCACACGGTTTACGTCACTGTCGATGTCGTGACAGTGACAATAATAGTTAACACATACTCTGTTAAGACTAGATGTCAGTACACTACACGATACTTATTTATTATTATCATTATTTCAGCACTATTTTATGGCAAATTATAGTAAAAAAAGCTTAGGGCAGCGCAGAATTTGTAATAGATGTACCACGGCGTTTGCACTTAGAACATATCTTGATTCATACAATACCATCACATTAAAATTAATTTGTCAACTTGTCTATAGAGGGCACTGATTGATACAAAGACTCGCTTCGCCCGCCTTGTTGTTGTTTGGTGTTCGTTGCGTGTTGAGTATATACTGATTTCCGTTTATTTCCTTAAAATGCAAAAGCATAGTTCCGAATTGACTGACAAGATATTTACTATATCTACTATGATATTTATATGTAATTGGTGCAGTCCATCAATAAAATACTTCGAGGAGCAATTTTGACGCACGATGAGGAGGATATAATGCAAACATTCGCTATACAGTATTACAATAAAAGAAGAAGGATATAATATGTTTTTTTATTGTAACTTAAGTTCCTAATATCTACATTTCAGTAATTCTGCTAAATTTATGGCGGAATTCCTGTGTAAAATTAATATTACAATTAAAACAACCTACAGGTATTTATGTTATACGTATATGTAGGTATAACCGAGGAAAGTTTCGTCAACTTCCCACGCGATGTCGCTTTCGGCTTGAAATTGACTGACAACTCTATACCTATATTATATAATGTACTCTATGATATGTACGTACTAGCTACGTAAGCTGAGGAGCCACGTACGTCGCCAACGTAAGTCTGTCCTGCTCTGCGTCTCGTTCTATTGCCGGCACTGATTTCTGCGCGATGCGTGCATATTTTTTACCGCTAATTCAACTATATACACCTGTTTTTCCAACAAATTCTTAATTTTGTTGCAATAACATAACATTTAATTTTTATGATTACAGATTATTTATTTAATTGAATTAGTACGTTGTGAACCTTGTTTGTATGATACTAATAATCTAGACTATTCAAAAATATATTAAAAGAGTTATAATAGGTAATTATTGCCGAGAATTGAAAAGTTTTCATTTTATTTATTTATTTATTTATTTATTGGTTCCCATACAACATACATGTATTAATAATTACAAAATAACGCTAGTATAAGTAAATCATTATTAACATATACGTCAATTAAATGGAAACACTTATGATAGTAACACGTGATATTTAACTTAAATAAATGAAGAGTTATATAAAACAATAAATAATTTTATGTTACTATCATGACTTAGGAAAATGCATGTAACTTGTTAACTGAGATAAAATAAACATAAATTTAAAACACACAAACTAAAATTATATCCTACATACTATAAGTATAACATACAATAAAGCGAAACTGATACATATTTCAAAAAACATAAATATGAAGCACATAAAGATAAGCTAAGGCTCTAACAGGCGCAGAGTGTCTAAAACTAGGCGTCGAAAACTGCACAGACTATTAGAAAAAATATCAATACAGTTATTGATATTTGCTAAGTCATTATATGAACGAGATAATCTATTAACTGGTGCATTATGTGATGTCCACAAGCGAGAAGTTGGAACAAAGAAAGTCCTTACATTTCTAGTCCTACAAGGATTACAGTATAGTGAAAACCTGGACAACAGTTTAGTATGAATATGATGATTTACAACTTTATACATGTATATTAGATCAATTAATTTACGGCGCATTTCAAGTGAGTCTAGATTAAAATATTTTAATCTAGCTTCATAACTATGCAGTGATTTTCTAAGTTTGAAACGGTTACACAAAATTCTCAATAAACGTTTCTGAACATTTTCCACGGTATCAATGTGGTTTTTATAAAAAGGTGACCATGCTACTGAACCATATTCTAAAATACTACGAACCAGAGATTTATATAATATTACAACACTATGTTGGCATTTGAAAGGTTTTGAAATGCGTAAGATAAAACCTAGCATCCGATTTGCTCTTTCAGCAGTAGTATCAATGTGTTCAATGAATGATAGTTTTTTATCAACAATGACACCTAAATCTCTAGTAAATTCTTTATGACTTAAAAGTGAATTCGAAATGTGATAGGAAAAATTTACGCTATTTATCTTATTAGTGAATGTGGCAACATGACATTTGTCAACATTTAGTTTCATTAAATTATTATGGCACCAAGTACTGAGAGCAGAAAGGTCACGCTGTAGATTGAAACAGTCATCAATGTTTTCAATTTTTCTGTATAGTTTAAGATCATCTGCATAAAACAGATATCTACTATTGCAAGTAAAACATGATGAGACATCATTAATGAACAAAGCAAACAATAAAGGACCGAGATGAGACCCTTGAGGTACTCCAGATGGAACCAAAATGGCGTCAGAAAAAAATCCGTTGATAGCTACAATTTGTGTGCGATTTTTAATATATGACGTGATCCAACGCATTAAATCACCATGTATACCACATTCCATTAGCTTTATAAGTAAGAGCTCGTGGTTGACCTTATCAAACGCTTTTTGAAAGTCTGTATTTATGACATCTACTTGTCCCTTGTCATCGATGGTCTCAAATAGATAGTCAATATATTCAGTTATGTTAGATGTTGTTGATTTACATGATACAAATCCGTGTTGTTCAGGAATCAGCATAGGTTTAATAAAGTTGTAAATATGTCTATATATAACGCGTTCAAATATTTTCGCAAAGCAATTAAGTATACAAATAGGTCTGTAGTTACGAGCATCTGTCTTTTCACCAGATTTGTGAACAGGAATTACATGAGCAATTTTCCACTTTTTAGGAAAAGCTCCAGATGATAGGGATTTATTAAAAATAATAGAAAGGGGTGCAGAAAGTTCAACATGACATAATTTAACGAAATGTGACGGTATTCCATCCGGACCGGGTCCTTTATTCGGATTTAGGTTTTTCATAACTCTACTTACATCATCCATTTGAACAACAATACTGCTGAGACAGTCTAAATTACTATTATGGGCGTTAGTAACAAAATCACATGACATATTAGCCTCATACACAGTGTGAAAATAGTCTGCAAAAATTTTACATATCTGGTTACCATCTGTAGCAATTCTGTTATCTAATTGAACAGTAGGTGGAATAAGTGAGCATTTATTTTTATTTTTTACATAATTCCAAAATAACTTACTGCTACCTTTTTTAAGACTAGACTCGATATTACTTATATAAGTGATGTAACAATCTTGCATCATTTTCTTTGATCTTTTACGCAGAAAAGAAAAGGTATCATAATCCCGGGGGTTTTTAAATTTTTTGAACTTTTGGTGATATTTATCCTTTTCCTTTAAACATTTAATTAAAGAGTTGTTAAACCAAACTGGTATAGATGATCTACGTTGCTGTTTGTAAGGTGTATTATTTTGAATTACATTATTTAGAACTTTATAGAAGTTAGCCAGATCATTATCTATGTCAGTAGATGAGAGAAGTGAATGCCAATTGATATTGTTAAATTCTTCTTTACATTTTTCAAAGTTACACTTCCTAAAATTAAATGTCTGACTACGTTGACAATATTTAAGTACTGGTTTAGATATATCATGATTCACACTGACCTCAAAGGCAGGATGGTGTACATCTTCTCGAGACAAGGCTTGAGATGGCTCAAGTGATACGGAAATTTGGCGGGAGAAAAATAGATCAAGCGTATGATTATTTCTATTTTTAATATAATTATGTTGTTTAAGGTTGCCAATTGACATTAAGTCCAATAAAAATCTAACTCGTGTGTCCATAATTGCAAAATTAGACTCTACAGTTTTTGATACATTATCTATATGCCAGTTTAGATTGGGCGTATTGAAATCACATAGTAAAATTAAAGACTCATCTGTGTTTGATAGAATATCACTAGTTTTATGATAAAACATTTTTAACTTTTCTATAGATAGGTCCGGCGGCAGATATACAAGACCCAATTTAGTACTTATGGTTTTGTGCTTATCGTCACTTTTAGTAACAAGATTAAGCCAAATGCATTCAACGTTACATTCCCAAACAGTAACCCTATTGGCTACAAAACATTTTTTTATAGCAACCAATACCCCTCCACCAGTAATTTTATGACTAGTGTTAACATCACGGTCTCTTCTGAAAATATTGTAACGATCGTCTAAGAACTCATTATCCCTAATAGAAGAGTTCAGATTAGTCTCGGTTAAACATATTACATCATAGTTGTTATTTAATACATTTATATAAAAATCATATAGCTTCGTTTTAAATCTGTTTACATTCTGATAATAAATTAACATAATGTTAAAAACAACAGAAAAGGATATGAAATATATATAAAAATAAAATAAAGTGATAATTGCTTATTATCTAAGAAATGCTTTTGAGCTTATCTAAGCTGTTAATATTTATAGCTGGAGAGTGTTCGTCCTTTCTCATGTATACCTTACCGAATTTGACCCATACATACTTAAAATTCAAAACTTTTGAGGCTTTTCTTGCTTCCATATGCAGATGTTTAGCTTCAGGTGAAAGATTTTCAGCGACATATATTGGCTTTCTTTCTCCTATAATACCAAGGTCCAAAGAACAAAGCATTTCTTTTGGGTTAGCTTTATTATATCTATGAACCGCTGAAAAAATTAAATCACGATGTTTCGGTGTCATAAGAGTAACTACAATGGTGCGGGGACGATCAGATACAGTACGTTTAGCTACTCGATTGCATGAGATAACAACATCATCTGGAAGTGACACAGATATTTTATCAAATATTTTTTTTATAATTGTATTTAAATTTTCATTCTTCCTTTCTGGCACAGCTTGTATTTCTATGTTGTGGCTTCTTGATATTCGTTCCAGTTGCATAACCTTACTCAGAAGGGATTTGAAATTGTGATCGAAAGTAGAGGAGTCATTCTTTAAATCTGAGATTATATAAGAATCGGATGAAGATTCAACTTGTAGTGCCTCAATTTTTTTGGAAAAAAAATCTAATGAGTCATTGTGTTCTTTAATTTGACTTTGAATGACTCCAATTGAATTTACTGTGTCATTAAGAACTTCTGTATTACGATTGTTGCTTTCTTTTATGTTATTTGAACATTCAATAACCGAATCGAGATCAGTTCGAAGTGACTGAAAACTTTTCCTCATATCAGCCAACTCAGTCTGCAAGGAATTAAGGCCATTACTGAAAGCATCAAACTTCTCCTCCTGACTGGTTAGTCTTGAATGCATTTCACTACGAAATGATTTAAGTTCCGACAGTATGGTAGAGCAATCAGTTTGATTATTTATTATACTCGATGTCGACGGCGATGTCTCTATACGTAGTGGCACTCTTATAGGTGTATTAGTGTTATCACCACCCTTCCGAGTAACAGCAGTACATGCAGGACACACCCAATTGATACGGGCTATTTGTACTGAATTTGAGGATATGCATTCAGTGTGGTATAAACCATTACATTTAGTGCATCTAATTCTTTTTTGTGTTACTAGAACACCAATATTACATGCCAAACACTCTCCAACCATGATTATTTAGCAATTGTATGGATACGGCATTGACGACGAAATAATACCAATTATTACGAAAATTGAGGGTACATGAAAATTTTTTGTTCACTATGTGATTGTTTGCAAATTTAATAATAGTTTATCACTGTAAATACTGTACACTTTCACAATATAACATTTACCAAGGTTCACAACACTTTATACTACAAATACATTACAAAAGTCTGCAATTTAGTAAAGTTAGACACTAAAAATATAATTAAAATCTCTAAGCACAAGTTCCACTGTTGACAGTTGACAAACGACGATTTTATGTAGGTATGTTGAAAAAAAACCTAGAAGCGACCTCTTGCAACCGCCTTGACTTGCCGCTAGATTTATATATCTAGATGTAATAGATATAGGTAGTTTCAAGCAAAAACAAATCCCAAATCGCTTTTAAAAGGAGTCTTAAAAAAAGTTTTTAAAGTGCAAAGCTAGGACACACACTGGAAGTGTAATGGCAGTTAATTGAGTGTACTACAATCTAAATGAAAGCCATTCTAGGGGCAGCACTTAAAGGCCGGCCGGCGTCCTTTTAAATCCTCTGGTGTTGGCAATTTTATCTATATATATTATGAAGAATATTGATGTCTTTGTCAGAAGACAGGTAACAAACAACCAGCACAAGCGATGGAACCGTAAACTAATAAAAATAAAAGTGTATCCACGGATACCCCTAGGATCACCAACAGTAAAAGAAGAAGTACATGTAGATGCGATATCTAGCAGTTAGGACATCTAAAAATATTAAAATAAATAATACATGGCAATTCAAGGTAAGATAACAAACGTATTATAAAACCCCCAGACAACACCAACTGACACTTGTCTTCCGCCTCAACCAGGCTGAAAAGACAACATATCCAATGACAATTCAATGGGAGGCTCCTTTGCACAGGATGCCGGTTAGATTATGGGCCACAACTGCGCCTATTTCTGCCGTGAAGCAGTAATGTGTAAGCATTATTGTGTTTTGGTCTGAAGGGCGCCGTAGCTAGTAAAATTACTGGGCAAATGAGACTAGTGGGTAGGGTGTATCAATCACTTATCATTATTGACATTTTTTCTAATTTATCCACAAACCACCTTACCTAACTTTACCAGACCAACTTCTACACGCATATTTTAAAATTATTACATTTTCAATCAAAATTATTTTTTTTTATTATGCTTCATAGTGATATAGCATGGAGTGAATGCTGTGAACCTGCCAGCTTTTGTTAACCATCTCCGGGAAACTCTGATCGCGCGGTTTGCCTGGGATCGGTGCGAGTTTGGCGCTCGCGCAGCGTTCTGTAAATACGTATTATTTTACGCGTAGCAATAGATTGTAGTTAATTAGAATGCTTTGAGTGAATGTATCAGAAAGCTATAGAAACAAGCTATAAGACCATGCAAGATAAACCAATTTTTGAACGAGATAAGGGTCAAAACTTGGTGAGGGAGTAGGGTGCCGTAAAGCACACTCGGTTTTGGTGTATCTGAAAAATCTAATGCCCTGAGGAACTGCCCATTCTGGAAGTCGACCTTAATATCTATTACGAAATTCATAGACAGTAGATAGAGAGAAGCTTATCAATTAAACTTCGTTATAATTATTAGTGAACTACTTATACTAAAACTAACTAAACTAACTCTAGTAGCTTTTCGTATAGTTCAATATTTACGGTAAGCTTAACTACGTCAATAAGAACCAATCTACTTAAACTTGTACTGAACTTCTCTTGGTCCACTAATGGACTTATTCACGAATAATATATCGTGTTTCGGTTGTAGAAAAGTTTCATATGAACATTCAAGATTTTTGAAGTAAAAACTTATTTAGCATCGTTTATTTGAAGGTCGATGAAACGAAAAAGGGAGAGATTAAAAAGTGACAGGACACATAAATACATACAATTTAACGTGAGAGAAAATGATATAGGAAGCATTATACAGTGTTTAGGTACCAGGCGGTCATAGTTGAAGAAGAGATTGTCTTATGTGTGACGCGAGTATACATTAATATATTCCGACGTCATGCGCACGACGTACCTATTACTACATAGATACCCAGAGAATATAAATATGCGGTGACAGCAACATTTACCAGGACTTCATCTGCAGTTTAGAGGTTTAATGTAAATTTTGCATCTTATACACCGATTACGTTGATTAAGTTTTTGGACGCCAAATTTATTTTGAAAATGTGCAGCAGTCGCACTGTATTAACAAAAAGATATAAAACATTAAATTGACGCAGTATTCCAAAGATATATCGACCATATTATTACGACCAAAGTATTTATTTCATACTCTAGTTATCATAAGCTTCTAGTATAAACAAAATATATTAAATTCACCGCGCCAAATGTCAAAAATGTAGATGCGAATATTTTATTAAATGGAGAGGTGGTAAAACCAGTGGAATCTGCTGTATTTCTTGGCATTACTCTTGATTCCAAATTGCAGTGGGGCCCCCATATTGAAGGATTGGCGAATAGGCTTAGTTCTGCAGCATATGCGGTTAAGAAAATTAGACGGTTAACTGACATAGATACGGCGAGATTAGTATACTTTAGTTATTTTCATAGTGTTATGTCCTATGGTATATTGTTATGGGGCAGTGCGGCCGATATTAATACTATCTTTGTGCTGCAGAAGAGGGCTATTCGCGCGATTTATAACTTAGGTCCTAAAGAATCATTAAGAGAAAAATTTAAAGAAATAAACATTTTGACTGTTGCTTCTCAATACATTTTCGATAATGTTTTGTATGTTCATAAGCACATTGAGGAATATTCTAGAAACTGTGACATTCATAATGTTAACACGAGGAACAAACATAAACTTGTTATGCCTACTACTCGGTTGGGTCGAGTTAGTAAGTCTTTTGTTGGGCGATGTATATGCTTCTACAATATGATCCCAGAAAATGTACAAAACAAATGTGTTACGAAATTTAAAAGAATTGTTAAAAAACGTTTGTGTGGGAAAGGTTATTATAGCATAAATTCTTAATGACACCACGGACTGGGAATAAAGCGAACACCCTCAGGCTCTTTAATTATAAATGTTTATTGTACGATATTACATTGTAATCCATATTTTATATTTAAAAAAAAGCCCACTGAGTTTCTTGTGCCCATTCTTCTCAGGTCTGAGGCAGTCTCTTTTAAATGGGTGGTAGATTTTGACGTTCAATAAGTGATTTTAAATCCTATTTTGAATAAAAATATTTGAATTTGTATTTGAATTTGAATATAATTTATCGAAAATATAAGCTCTGAGTCTGAATAAATCTATGTAAGAAATAAATACGAATAAAATGTAAAATAACTATTTAACATTGTATCACTATGATCATTACTAAAACCTAAAATTATTATCTTGAAGCTAAAATTGTTGAAGGTTTTACTTCTACTACATATGGATTGCACACATGTTTTTTTTTTTTCAATTTTGTTCGTTGACTTTGCCATCTTGTGTGAAGTGACCTGATGCGGTTGCAGTATGTAATATGTATTTAATTACACAACTAGATTATTGCCTGGCACTGCCTTAGAAATCTGAAGAAACCGCTACCGTTATTACCTGGAAATCTGAAGTTACAATGTCACGGCTATATGACGGAGCCGAAATCTCTTTATTTTTTCTGAATGACTAAATATTTGTGTGGCCTAGCGTTATCGTGACAAACGACCGCACTTCTTTTTTTGACAATAAGGAATGACACGAGCCAAGCCCATTACAATGCAATGCCGCTCAGGATTCTTGAAAAACCAAAAAAATCTAAGCGGCACGACAATTGCGCTCGTCACCTTGAGACATAAGATGTTACGTCTCATTTGCCCAGTAATTTCACTAGCTACGGTGCCCTTCAGATCGAAACACAATAATGGCGTCGTTGTGGTAAAATTTATCTATTGATCAATTCTCAATTTATGGTTCAATCTCATCAGTTGTTAGCAGAAGTGATCTGAATGATTGGTTTTCCCTAACGGTAAAAGCTCAAAGTAAATCCTTACAATCTCACCATACACACAGCATCACCAAAATTTCAGCGGTCAAACTAATGCAGATTTCGATATGCAGCTTGCTGACAAACAGCCGGACAACGGGCGATAGCGAAACCTTATTATCTGCGTTAGTTACCCTTTGGGTACGTAACCCTAGAGATACGTCTGGTTTTAAAAATAATATAATATCAATATTTACTAAGCTATATAAATTTATTCAAGCAAGCAAAACAAACCTTACAACTATATCTACAATACTAATGATTAAGTAAGTTAAATTAAAACACACGGGGTACAATTTACCAAGAATATTGGCAGCATTTCCGCGTTGTATATCTGAACCGCTGACCGAAACAGCTCCCAGCGTTATAAAATAAAATTTCAGTTATTTAATTTAACACGATTTGATAAATGTTTTATATGCGTTCACTGGATAAATCCCTTTAAAGTGTTTTATTTTAATGTGTGTAGTATCATCATTTCAAATATTACACAAATGTATTTTTTTTATCAAGAAGGAACTTATTCAGAAATCTATATAATTTTCACACAAATTCAAAATGGTCGTAATAAACAATTTTCTAAACACAAAACCTAAATTTTCCAATAAATACTCCCAAAGCTACGAAAGTTGTAACCGTTATTTATGTGTTCCGTCCAACCACAGAGTTCCTAACAGAAATTGTCACAAACATCTGCCATTGAAGTGACACAGTTTTGTTGGTATTTATCATAACGAAGGATCAATTTAGTTGATTAATCACTGCTGTTACGATTAAAACCCAATTACGCGGGTATCAAAGCATTTTTGAAACAATACTCATGATTTAGAACAAAAACAAAATGGCGGTTGAGCGAGCGACGACAAAATAGCTTTTAAATGACATTGCAAAATGGCGGGAATATCAACTCAAGGAATCAAAGGAAATTCATATTTGTGTCTATTATTATCTATCATTCATATTCAAGGCAAAGAATTGGGTATACATGTCTTTTATCACAGAGTAGAGATGGATACTTACGTCTTTTACTATTGTATATTTTAAATTTATTTCGAAGTACATATCGCAATTAACTCCAACAATGTTTTACATGTGAATATTAAGATATTTTTTATTTAGCATATCTAAAGGTTTGCTTATGTGACGCCTCGATTTCTGCTCTCAGCATCAAAATAAATGAGGACCATTGAGTGAAATGTTAAAACATCATATCACGAGCTTTGAAAGTATAAAATTTACAATACTTGGTACAAGCACGGACGAGTAAAAAAAGAAGGACTCCGTTTCACCATACATAACAGTGATGCACCAAAACAAGCCGGTAAACATGTAAATACATAGCCCCACGCATACACTTACACAAATACAAGCCGATCGGCCGCCATTTTGAAATTTGCCATCGTCTGTGACAGATCAGTTTGCGACGCATTAAATATTTTAAAAATGCCGTTGTGCGTTGTGAAAAAGTGTAAAAGCAATACTATAAAAGTATTTGCGGATATATGATTATTTAAGGGAGAAAACATTGTGTAACTGGTATCCCCCGTAACCGCACACACACTTCACTTGCTAATATCACGGCGCGGAGTCCTTCTTTTTTTACTCGTCCGTGGGTACAAGTATAAACTACTACGAAGAATATACTGTTGGACAAAAGGTTTCATTACTCTATGTTACTTGAAGGTAAACAACTTGGAATTTGTAACGCATTTATGTTTCTTTTTGAGTTAGGAAGTGTTTATGATGAACTTAGAATAATGACACTACTATTTTAAGATGATGAAGTACGAGTATATCGAAACGTTATCTAAATATTTGACATTAGCTATATAACCCATTAAATAGCACATCAGACAAAGATCTTATACTAGTCGTCTTATATTAGCTCCAGCATGGTTCCCACAATATGGACATTGTTTCCGAGGTTCTCGGGGGAGTTGACGACTTGGGATCATTAACCGACTTCAAAAAGGAGGAGTTTATCAATCGAATAGGCCAAGTAGTTTGCATTTTATGAACATTTAAATGAAAATTTTCGTCTACCTGGATGACATAATTGTTTTCTGTGAACGCCTTTTTTTTGGAGTTTTCAATCAGGTTGTATTAATATTAAAGGCTTTACCGTTTGCATAAGAGGTGTATTAAATTAAATTTTTAGTTATCTGATACTTTTCAGTTTTTGAAGTCGGTTTTTTTAAACGTAGTTTTTTTTATGGTCTAAGGTCTAATCGAATTAAAAATTATAACAGTGACACTTGAATAAATAAAAATAATATTAGTAATTAAAAGGCTTATTTGGTTCAAAACTGTGTCAAATTGTGTCTAGTCAGCATTATGTTGGGAATTTTACATCTCACCGCTGGTATTCTCTAGTCACCGTAGAAGACAGATCTCGATAATTTAATATTTCTCAATATATATCGAATTCCCCAAGTCTACTGCTACTATAAACATTGGCAATGAAAAAAATAAAATTATATAAAAAAAATTTTTTTTAAATTATTAGTAATACACTTATCTATTTAAGAAACATAATATCATAACATTGGTAACTAATCGGCAGAAGTTTTAATTTTTTTTTATGATAATAAGGGACGAGACGAGCAGGACGTTCAGCTGATGGTAATTGATACGCCATGCCAATTACAATGCAGTGCCGCTCAGGATTCTCAAAAAACCCAAAAATTCTGAGCGGCACTAAAATTGCGCTCGTCACCTTGAGACATAAGATGTTAAGCCTAATTTGCCCAGTAATTTCACTAGCTACGGCGCCCTTCAGACCGAAACACAGTAATGCTTACACATTACTGCCTCACGGCAGAAATAGGCGCCGTTGTGGTACCGATAATCTAGCCGGCTTCCTGTGCAAAGGAGCCTCCCACTGGAGGTGGTGGTGGTGGTTTCATACAAATAAAATACAATAGGTAGAATTGCTTGCATGTAGTGATAACTGAATAGTTACGCTTTCAACGATACATCATTTGTCACATTATGATAAGTAGCTTAAGGCCGTTCCCAATATTCAGTCTATCTCTTACTTGAGATAAAAATCGTAACTATCGTTGACATTTCTGTCACAATAAACTTATCAACGGTAACTCACCGTATCCGTACACGCTGTCTGTCAATGGGACGACGTATAGCTTACCAGTGATAGAAGTTTGTATGGAAATTTCAATTCACGCCGATTCACCCGATATAAGGCGATAAGAATGACTTATCAGGTATATTGGGACAGCTTCAAATTATTGACAGCTAATTACTGACAGTAGAAGGTAATAATTTATCTCTATCTGTAGATAGTATATTGGGAACGGCCTTTAGAGAGCTCTTATCTAAATCAGACACAAATGAACATTCATGTTCGTCTGGTTTTTCGTATAAATAATATGATAATAAAAAAACAGAAACGATATCAAAGATTAAAAATTACTTTGTTGACGGTAATATAATATTTCAAAGTCAAGTCAAATCGCCCAACAAAAGACTTACTAACTCGACCCAACCGAGTAGTAGGCATAACAAGTTTATGTTTGTTCCTTGTGTTAACATTATGAATGTCACAGTTTCTAGAAAATTCCTCAATGTGCTTATGAACATACAAAACATTTTCGAAAATGTATTGAGAAGCAACAGTCAAAATGTTTATTTCTTTAAATTTTTCTCTTAATGATTCTTTAGGACCTAGGTTATAAATCGCGCGAATAGCCCTCTTCTGCAGCACAAAGATAGTATTAATATCGGCCGCACTTCCCCATAACAATATACCATAGGACATAATACTAAGAAAATAACTAAAGTATACTGATCTCGCCGTATCTATGTCAGTTAACCGTTTAATTTTCTTAACCGCATATGCTGCAGAACTAAGCCTATTCGCCAATCCTTCAATATGGGGGCCCCACTGCAATTTAGAATCAAGAGTAATGCCAATAAATATAGCAGATTCCACAGGTTTTACCACCTCTCCATTTAATAAAATATTCGCATCTACATTTTTGACATTTGGCGCGGTAAATTTAATATATTTGGTTTTATGATTATTTAACAATAAGTTATTGGCGCTAAACCAGTACACGATGTCAGATAGAGCATTGTTTACTTCGTCATACAAAACTTGGCTTCGGTTCACTTTGAATATAAGTGAAGTGTCATCCGCATACAATACCACCTTGTGTTTTTTTTCTACAAGGTTAGGTAGATCATTTATATAAATTAGGAAGAGGAAGGGTCCAAGAATAGACCCTCGTGGTACCCCCATACCGAGAGGAGTCCCAGGAGATCTCCTGCCATTCACCTCGACCCTCTGAATCCTATTATTTGAGAGTTTTTCTGAAACATTGCCTCTATATTTCTCCATTCGCCTATTGTTTACCGGAACAAACATAAACTTTTTAGTTGAAGTACATTTGTTTCCCTCAATATTTAAAGAGGCTAATTGACCACAGTGGTCTGAGCTCAGTTTACTAATTATTGATTGAGAAATAGGTTTATAATTAGTAAAAATATTATCAATACAGCTTTTAGAGGTGCTGGTTACTCTAGTAGGTTCTAAGAAAATATTTGATAAATTATATGATTTAAACAAAGATTTGAATCTAATACTTGTGGTGGATTTTTCTAATAAGTTAATATTAAAGTTACCACAAATCATAATATATTTCTTAGATTCTGATAATTTTGATAGAACCTCCTCCAATACACTCTCAAATAACTCAAATAATGCATCGGGGGGTCTGTATATACTTACAACAAAGGCACACTCAAGCTCTGCACAGGCTATTTCAATGGTATGTTCAACAGAGAGGCCCACAATATATTTACGGTCTTTGAATTTAAATGATTTACTTATAAGTATAAGAGAGCCGCCACGTGTTGCCTTTTCTCTGCTAAACACACTTGCCACCCGATGACCACTGGAGTTAAAAATGAGCTCATATTTTCTAAGCCAGTGTTCAGTAAGACATAAGATATCAATATTTTCATGGTTCATTAGTAACTCCAGTTCCAGTTCTTTACCTTACAATCCTTGCATATTTTGGTGCATCAGGTTTATAAATTTATAATTATTATGTTTACTATTACTTGTAGATTGTGTATTTATATTGCTAGAGGAGTCCCCTATTGTCTTATTGACTAATTTAAATAATTTGGAACATTTTCCAAACCAGAAACTAAACTATAAGACTGCTCAATAGAAGCAGTGCTAATCGACTTACTAACCTGCTCAATAGATGCAGGGGACCGGGTTGAACACAAGGCTGAACCATATAATCCATAAAAACAACTATAATACTATTTAATTCCATATTGTAATATCGTTTACATAATCTTCAATACTGTAATAAGCCTGCAACATAAGTCTGCGTTTAATAAAAGATTTAAATTTATTTATTGATAATTCAGATATACTTTTTGGTAATTTAATGTAAAATTTAATACCATCGCATGCAAAAGAATTGTTTATTTTACAGAGCCTAGTAGGGGGTACTATAAGCTTATAGTTATTTCTAGTTCAAATTATGTTCGTCGCTTCTTTCTTCAGTCCTTCAGTCTTGTGGAGCAGCGATGCGGAAACCCTTTGTGGCGGTTGTCGTAGTAGTCTTTAAGACATTCTTCGTATACATTGTGGCAATATGAGAATCGAGTTTGTGTTCATATTCATAGCGGCTACTTTGTCATTTTTCTTGTTATTGTATTATTTGTTCATATTCGGTAATATATATGTCGCAGGGATATGATAATAATAGAGATTTAATCAATTCCCTGAGTGATTTGATCAAATCACGGAGTATGTTTAAAGAACAACATGATTTTATCATTTCACACTTGTATAAAATCAATGTTCTAATAAGCATTAATGTATAACAAGAGACTTGATCCTGCAGACAAACTTTCCAAACAGTTTCGCGGGACTATGTTAGCTTTTAAGATTCTTTCTGTAAATGATTAATAATAAATAAATGGTTCCGCGAAATGACAATAAGTGACGCGACTAGAAGAACTTAGGATGTAAAAGCGAGCGAAGCTTTAGACTTGAGTCACACCCGACCACAGCGACAGCTGAGGCGGTTTTTCTTTAATATTAAAAAAGCGGGGCTTCAACATGGCTTTTAAAGCAACTTTTATCTGTTTTGAGGTGAAATGAGAGAAGAGAGAAGAATGGTGCTCCCTCGTTCCCCCTTCAACTGCAACACGATACTGCAAATTTTACCCAATTATGACTAAGTCTTACCAAATACATACATACATATAATCACGCCTCTTTCCCGTAGGGGTAGGCAGAGACCACTTCTTTCCACTTGCTACGATCCTTACATACTTCTTTTGCTTCGTCCACTTTCATTATTCCTTTCATACATGCTCTGCGGTTTAGGGTACTCTTGACCTGGCCTTACCAAATAAAACTTTTAAATACCAAAAAGAGAAGACTTATTTACCGAAAATACTTTGTTTCACGGAACCAACTCTGGCATTTTGGTCAAATGACTAGATTTGTTTCGAGAAATAATTTAAAACCATGTTGTTATTTTATCCCTGATATGACCAAATCACTTTTTTTATCATATCCCTGCGACATACATAAGTTGTTGGGTTTTAATTATTTTGCACGGCACCCTACTCCATTTTCATACACCTTATAATAAAAAGACATCAGTGAAAACCGCATTCAAGTAGGTTTCGCTATTTCTGGAACAAACATACAAAAATCTAAAAACTATTATTATGGGTTCGGTAACATAAGTGGGTACATCGCTTACGTTTTCATTGTATGTTGTACATTGTATTGTTAAACAAAACTGATTACCAACACACAAATTATCTTATTGTTACAATGATGAAAGGAGCAATGGTTAAAAATTTCAGCCAAATCGAAAGATTTCACGGTCGAAAGAGGTTGATTGGTCATTGAATCAAATAAAAAGTCTATTTGTAAGATTATGGTCATAAAATTATCAAGACTATATTTTAACAGATTTTAACAACAAACTAATGATTATTAAAAAATGTTCATGCTATTTCTGTTATTTCGGTCGCAAGTAATCTCAAATGATAATTCAGAGCTATTTTTGAAATACTATTAAAATAATCGAGTTTCGCACCGATGTCGACATTCTCCAAGAACTTGGCATAAAACAACGCCTTTCGGTGTTAATACAGAGTCGCATTCTTAAGTTCTTCGGACACGTCTCCCGGCGTGAGAGTGAATGCATTGAGCGCCTTGTCGTTCAGGGCAAAATGGAGGGTACCAGAGGGCGGGGACGGTCACCAATGCGTTGGACCGACCAATTTAAGTCCGCTGGGGGCGGTCCATTGAATGAGTGCACAAGACTGTCGGCCAGCAGGGAAAAGTGGCGAAGTCTCGTGGGGCGCATCACATCTGCCCCAAAAGATTCCACTTCGTGATGACCACGACCGCTCTGTCAAGAGTGTAATGACGAAGAAGAAGAAGATTAAAATTATCACGTCATTTTCAATATTATTGGAGGCAGTTGTAAGGTCATCTACAATAAAACAAAACAATTATATAAAACAAAACTGAGGTATTGTTCTTCATTAATTATAGCAGACTGTATTTTAATTGTAATTTATCTGAAATTCTTAGTCTTGTTTGACATTATTGGAAAGAACGTAAGCAATATTTGTTTCATTAAAATAAATTATTTGGAAATATATACCACAAATTGAAATTGTGTAAAACACAAAAATCAACATATTGTTTAGATTTGAATGATCATCTCACGTCAATTTCCTAATATGCGAATAGTGAGTTTATGCAGGTTATCACCTGTAAAGTAGACCCTGTAGAAGAAGCAACAACCTGAGAGTTGAACAAGACATACAAGATTTATCAACGATACGTCACTCGAACGGTTGGCTCAGTGGAAGAGCGCTCGCACGGAACGAGAAAGGTCATAGGTTCGAGTCCCACATCGTTCATAAATTTTGTTGTCAAATTTAATTTGTGTAATTAGTCCCAGAAGTAAGAGTTATATTTAAAAAAAATAACAATATGTTTATAATTGGTAATAATGTTCACAATGTTGTTTATTTTAGCTTTCCAAACTTCTTCTCAACGTAAACTTTACCTGTACCAAAACTTTCTGTCCTACACTATGTTCGACCACATTCTAAAAATTATCTGTTGTTTTCGCATTATCCATTAATATATAGATAAGAAATGTAAAAAACCTAAATCTTAATATATATATTATATAAATACAGTGTCCTGATGTGTGTTCCCAGAGAACTCCTAAACTAATGAATGGATTTGAATAGTGATTACTTCATGGAGTGCAGTTTAGTCCAACTTGAGAGATAGGATAGATTTTATTTCAAACTAGCTGACCTGACAGATGTTGTTCTGTATATAATAAATAAAATAATGTTTTTATATGAATTTGTCAATAATATATCATAACATGAAAAATTACTTCGTAAAATATGCACCCTGCTGTCGTAATGAAATTGTTTCACAGCAGAACTGTCAAACCGTGCGTCAATAAATTCTCTCATAGAAATTATGTATTAAAGGAAAAACAAATTTGTTGTTTTTATTGAATTTAGCAGCATTTTCCTATTTATCACCTTTTAAACCTTCTCTGGACCTCCACAAATAATTCAAGACCAAAATTAGCCAAATCGGTCCAGCCGTTCTCGAGTTTTAGCGAGACTAACGAACAGCAATTCATTTTAATATATAGGTATAGACTAGCTGACCCAGCAAACGTTGTATTGCCGATATTAAAATCGCGATACAAAAGTAACTGTTGATCCTAGATGGGTGAAAATTTTAAGTTGTATGTATTTTTTAATGCCGACTCATAATCAAACAAATTTAAAAAAAAATGTCAAAAAAATTAAAAAAAAAAATTTCGTGTGGACCACCCTTAACATTTAGGGGTATGAAAAATAGATGTTGGCCGATTCTCAGACCTCAATTTCATGAGAATCGGTCAAGCCATTTCAGTTTGTATGGACATATTTTCTATGAGATAATTTATTGACGTACGGTTTGACAGTTCTGCTGTGAAACAAGTTCATTTTAACAACAGGATGCATAGTTTACGTAATAATTCGTGATGTTATGAAATATTATTGACATAATATTAATAAAAAACAGTTCTTTATTTATTATGTATAGAACAATGTCCGTCGGGTCAGCTTGTGTATGTATAAAGATATATATTGTTCTCTATTTAGACGTAAGAAAATAAATAAACTTTAATAAATTTACCAAAACAAATAGCGTGTATAACTTTGATGCAGTGAAATTATTGTGATAGAAACTTCGCAGTGCAGTCGAAGCGACAGCTATTGTTAAATTCACAAACTTTTTCTCGTGCCAACTTACTCGAAAACTAATCAACTGTTTGTTAGACTTTTCATTTTATATACGCTATTTACCTTTAGACATTTTATGTGCACTATTTAGTAATAGAGACGATAGGAAAATATTTTGAAAATAAATATTTTCATAAGAAAAACTTTATATTTAGTAACAAATATTTTTTTTCTCAGTAGATCGTTTTTTAGCTAATAATATTTTTACACTTACTAAGACTTCTTAGACTGGCCTTACCAGAGAAGTGATTGGAAACTGGTTAATATAATAAAATATCAGTTTCTTTAAATTGCCCAGTTCTTAAGTCTGTTATAGTTTAGCATTTTCATACATAATATAATATAAACTTCTAGACGGCCCTCTAGCGCTCTATAAAGCGCGTCTGGTCACGCAATGCGAACAATACTCCGGAGTATAGCTCTCATGTCTGGTCTGGTACATCCCAGTATCAGTTCTATAAGTCCGCGTGCAACGCAGAGCTGCTTCAATTGTCAGTGATCCAGTGACCAGTATTCTACCGCATTTATTCCAAAGAGCTATTTGACCTGATTCCTGCCACTGAATTACACCTTCGCACGACACGACACGCCACAAACAAAACTCAACATCTGCATGTGCCGTATTCAAGGAACATTCTGCCATGCACAACCAAACTGTGAAATGTGCTTCTTTGTTTCCAAGGTGATACGGCATGGGTACATTTAAAAAAGCCTAATATAATGATGAGATGTGTAGTTAATATAATGAGTAGTTAAGGTGATTAGTAGATAAGATGATGAGTAATTAAGATGATAAGTAGTTAAGATGATAAGAAGTTAAGTTAATGAGTAGTTCAGATAATGATTTCGTAAGATGAGAAGTAGATAAGATGATGAGTAGTTAAGATAATGAGTAGTTAAGATGATGAAAAGATATGATGATGAGTAGTTAAGATGATGAGAAGATAAGATGACGAGTAGTTCAGATAATGAGTAGTTAAGATGATGATAATATATGATGATGAGTAGATAAGATGATGAGTAGATAATATGATGAGTAGATAATATGATGAGTAGTTAAGATAATGACTAGTTAAGATGATTAGTAGTTAAAATAATGAGTAGTTAAGATGATGAGTAGATAAGATGATGAGTTGATAAGATGATGAGTAGTTAAGTTAATGAGTAGTTAAGATAATGAGTAGTTAAGATAATGAGTAGTTATGATGATAAGTAGTTAAGATTATAAGTAGTTAAGATGATGAGTAGATAAGATGATGAGTAGTTAAGATGATGAGTAGTTAAGATAATAAGTAGTTATGATGATAAGTAGTTAAGATTATGAGTAGTTAAGATAATAAGTAGTTGTGATGATAAGTAGTTAATATTATGAGTAGTTAAGATGATGAGTAGTTATGATGATAAGTAGTAAAGATTATGAGTAGTTAAGATAATGAATAGATAAGATGAATAGATAAGATGATGAGTAGTAAAGATAATGAGTAGTTAAGATTATAAGTAGTTAAGATAATGAATAGATAAGATGAATAGATAGGATGATGAGTAGTAAAGATAATGAGTAGTTAAGATTTTGAGTAGTTAAGATAATGAGTAGTTAAGATTATGAGTAGTTATGATGATAAGTAGTTAAGATTATGAGAAGTTAAGATAATGAGTAGATAAGATGATGAGTAGTTAAGATTATGAGTAGTTAAGATAATGAGTAGATAAGATGATGTTTAGTTGAGATAATGAGTAGTTATGATGATAAGTAGTTAAGATTATAAGTAGTTAAGATTATGAGTAGATATGATGATGAGTAGTTAAGATAATGAGTAGATAAGATGATGAGTAGTTAAGATGATGAGTAGTTAAGATAATAAGTAGTTATGATGATAAGTAGTTAAGATTATGAGTAGTTAAGATAATAAGTAGTTGTGATGATAAGTAGTTAAGATTATGAGTAGTTAAGATGATGAGTAGTTATGATGATAAGTAGTAAAGATTATGAGTAGTTAAGATAATGAATAGATAAGATGAATAGATAAGATGATGAGTAGTAAAGATAATGAGTAGTTAAGATTATAAGTAGTTAAGATAATGAATAGATAAGATGAATAGATAGGATGATGAGTAGTAAAGGTAATGAGTAGTTAAGATTTTGAGTAGTTAAGATAATGAGTAGTTAAGATTATGAGTAGTTATGATGATAAGTAGTTAAGATTATGAGAAGTTAAGATAGTGAGTAGATAAGATGATGAGTAGTTAAGATTATGAGTAGTTAAGATAATGAGTAGATAAGATGATGTTTAGTTGAGATAATGAGTAGTTATGATGATAAGTAGTTAAGATTATAAGTAGTTAAGATAATGAGTAGATAAGATGATGTTTAATTAAGATAATGAGTAGTTAAGATAATGAGTAGTTAAGATGATGAGTGATTAAGATGATGAGTAGATATGATGATGAGTAGTTAAGATGATGAGTAGATATGATGATGAGTAGTTAAGATAATGAGTAGATAAGATGATTAGTAGTTAAGATTATGAGTAGTCAAAAAAATGAGTAGTTTATAGGTTGAGTAGCTAGGATGATTAGTTTTTAATATGATAATTAGCTAAGATGGTGAGTAGTAAAGATTTTGAATAGTTCAAATGTTGAGTCGTTAAAATGATGAGTAGTTAAGATGTTGAGTAGTAGAGATGATGAGTAGTGAAAATGATGAGTGGTTAAGATGTTGAGTAATTAAGAAGTTGAGATTTTCATAAGTTGAGTCGTTAAGATTTGGTTGAGTAGTTATAATGTTGAGTAGCTTAACTGATGATTAGTATTTAAGATGATGATTAAGGCGTGAAGCCAAACAAACAAACGAATATACTCATCATTATATTGTCAGAAAGAGGATACTAGAATTAAGTTAACTATGTTGTTACAAGACCGTTTGCTAGTATTAAATAGTATGTATATCATTTAGTTATTTTGTTTTATTTGCTTTCAAAAGTTCTGAAAGGAGATCTTAACTTTTCGTTAAGTAACTCAGAGAAACATTCTGAAATTCCTGTATCTTTGTATAAGTCTCCCAACTTCCAACCGCTGAATTTCCGATAGCAGAAAGGTTGATCCGTTGATGCGAACTAATTCATTCACGGTACAGAGATTTCCTATTACATTCTGTCTTGAGTGTACTGGCCCGTACGTATTGACAAAGCCAACATTATAAGCCCGTATTTCAGTCGCCATAACGAGTATAACAAAGATTATCTTATCAAATAACTTTATAGAAACGACAAGTTTATAACGTCATATGTATTTTTTATTTTTAAACTCGTCATTATATCGTTTATTTATTTTTATATGTGGAAGTCTTGTTTACCCCCTAAAAAGCTACTTTTGGTTATGGATAATGTAATATCCATTTTACAAATTTTTGTTTTTTTTTTTTAACAATAAGTCATATATTTGAAAACAAAATGTAAACAAGGCAATGTATTTAAAAGGGCGCTGATGACATACGGAACCTAGTGAAATGTTCTATTGAATGAACATGGGACCGCCGAGTGTAAATTAAGTTTTCACTTGCCAATGAAGATTTCACTTCTGTCGTGCGGTCTTAATCACAACAACAGTTTAAATAAAATTTTTCAACACAAAATGAATTATTATGAATTAGGCTATTTTATAATAATATATATGTAAATTATTTACTTTTATGACATCGAATTTGTTAACATTATACATAGGTAATAAATGCATTATTAAATTACTTACGTCTTATATTATAATACCATTAAATTTTTATTTTATAAATATTAATGATAGCATTGTAAAATCCGACATCATTCATTATAACAGTAGTGTGTATTTAGACAATTTTATAACAAATTTTGTATGTCAATTGACGAAACATATTGGTTTATCAATAATATTATGTTAACATCTTAAGTACAATGTTTCTTGCAAATAACATTTCATTTCACTTCAACAATATTATCAAAATGTCTTAAAGCATGAATTTACTTTTTAATTTTTTAGTTAACTTGTAAGTATTTCACTTTAATTAATTTATGGATATCAATACATGGTGATCGTTCATGCATTCCTGAAGGACAGATGGTCGGACTAACAAATTTTCTTTGCTACGGAATCCTGAAAACAAGGTATTTAAACGTAATACAATTTGTGGCTCACCAACTTAATGATCATACGGTCATTGGACCAGTGCTTGGACCGAATCCCAGCCGTGAAATATTTTTACAGTTTAAAAATCAACTTTAATTTTTCTGAGAGATAAACCTTTTAATGTTAGATAATTGTAGTACTTCTGAAGTGTTAAATTTTTAATGTAATATAAATTTAAACATTAATTATTAATTAATCCTAGAAGTAAGGGTTATCACTTTAAAACATAACAAATTGTTTAGATTTACAAGAGCAAGTCAATTTCCTAATATGCAAATATTGGGGTTGAGCAGGTTATCAACTGTAAAGTAGATCCTGTAGATGAAGCCACAACCTGAGAGTTGAACAAAGCATGCAAGATTTTATGACGATACGTCACACGAATGGTTGGCTCAGTTGGCAGAGCACTGGCACGGAACGCCAGAGGTTCGAGTCCCGCATCGTTCATAAAATTTTGTTTAATATTTTATTTGTGTACCATGTGCTTTATAACAGTAATGTCCCTAGTACCAGGGAACGGGGCGGAAAGCGACGCCGATCATACTTATGAATACAATAAAATGCACCCACTGTTTCATCACGATGCTTATCATAATAACTATTAACTAAAGGCGCCAACAGATTTTATCATTGTGACTATTTAAGGCAATAAAAATAGAACTGAACTTTAAAATCATGTCGCACAATTCAGTACAAAACAAGAGAAAGTTGGAGCAAAGACCAGTATTAATGTGAGTGCTAAGTGACTTTTACGGTACAAAAGTGCTCTTAAATCAATCTACCCTCACTAATGTAGAAAAGATGCTAAAAGTAAGGAAGGTTTGTAGTTCGAACAAATAATGCTAGTCAATAAGTAATGATTAGATCATTTATGTTAACGTCGTGCTTTTGATATAAATGTTTTTAATCAAATTCAAATATTTTTATTCAAAATTGGATATGTTATCACTTATTGAAAGTCAAAAACTACCCATTAGTAAAGGTATACCTCAGACCTGAGAAGAACGGGCTCAACAAAGTCAGCGGTATTCTTTTTTATAAAGTAACATTGTACAATAGAACTTATTATTTAATAGCCTGAGGGCAGCGCTCCATTCCCAATCTGTGGTATCATTAAGAAAGTCATTTATATTATAGTAACCTTTTTTATCACACAAACGCTTTTTAACAATTCATTATTACATTTGTTTTGAACATATTCTGGGATCTTGCTGTAAATGCAAATAGATCGACCACAAAAGACTTACTAACTCGACTTAAGGCCGTTCCCAATATTCAGTCTATCTCTTTCTAGAGATATAAATCGTAACTATCGTGGACTTTTCTGTCCCAATAAACTTATCGATGGTCACTCACCTTATCTGTGCACGCTGTCTGTCAGTGGGACGACGTATAGCTTACCAGCGATATAAAGTTTGTATGAAAATTTCAATTCACGCGTCCCAATATAAGACGATAAGAATGACTTATCGGGTATATTGGGACAGCTTCAGATTATTGACAGCTAATTATTCACAGTAGAAGATAGTAATTTATCTCTATCTGTAGATAGTATATTGGAAACAGCCCTTAGCCTAGTATTATAGATAAGCATTATAAGTTTATGCCTGTTCCTGGTGTTAACACTATGGTTATGACAGTTTCTAGCAAATTCACTTAAGTGCCTATGTACATCCATTATATTATCAAGAATATATTGAGAAGCAAGTCGAGATGTTAATTTAAAGTTATTTTAAATTTTGCCGTCAATGGTTCTTTATTTTATGATCATACTTTGATTTTCATCATCATCATCAATTTCGCACTACAAATCAGTTCGGTTTTTATTACTTATTAATAAATAATCGCAAATGAGTTGGTATACCGTTCATTAGGTTTCTTTCAGTTAGCTTGTATAACATCCAAATATCGATTTTTGTATCTAGCTTTTTTCAAATAGATAAAAACTATTTTGTGGTCATTTCCCAGTTATTCAAGTATATTGTGACGGTCTACTTTTTCAAATATTGCGTCCATTGCATCTGTAACGGGGCCACCTGAGATTGTTCACATCTAAATGCCCGAATTAAAAACGCTTTGTGTCTCTCTTAGTGATACTGCACCAGGTCATACAAGTTTTCATTGCACAGTATTGTCAGGTTCGCGTAGCGTTTTTCCTTTTTTGTAATGTTAAATGTAAATGGTAGGTCTAATTGCACAAACTTGGTTATTTTTTAGAATTATTAATAGACGCGGTTGATAAGAGGAAAAGAGTAGATGTCATTTACACTGATTTAAGTAAAGCATTCGATCTAGTGCCAATTTCTATCTTACTCTTGAGTTTATCCGTACATATATAGTTATATATTACTATGTATTCTTGATTTGTTTAGTACCTGTATCTTGACTTGTTTGGTAGAATTTGTTCATTTCCTAATTTCGTTACATCATCGAATGGGTTTTTTTTATAATTTATACTTATTTTATATAACTATTACACACATCATTTCGCATGCGGTATTCGCCTTAAAAGGTATGTATTTAGTAATAAGACCTTTGTAACCTAGCATAATTATAAATGTAATATTATAATTACCACTGGTGAATTTAAATAAATAGTAAATTTTAAAATGTATTTAATTTATTCATTAGATTCATTCACTTTGACAGAAAGAAAATCAGTTGAAAAATTTTCGGATCACGTATTAAAGATTTAAAAAAAAGATCCCAGGATCAAAGTTTAGTTCACATTAAGGTTACTTAACAGGAGTAGACTAAAACACTCGACGCAAAAAATTAAATTTTATTTCTATTTAACAAACCGTAAAACAATGATTAAAACATTAGATAGCCCAGTTTCGTCTGAAGTGGACCCGAGGGACAAAACTATGAACATTTATTCCACCCACGCGCCCTTCAAACATAAATAATTAAAACTTCCAAAACAATTACACTAGAACAAGGCTGAAATTCAAATAGAAATTAACTGGAGTAATCTAATCTATCTGAAGGAGTATCGGATTTGTATTACGTAATAATACTGCCCGTCGGAGTTTTTAACCGGTACAGAGTTTATTATATGTGTACATAATTACTAGCTGACCCGACAGACGTTGTTCTGTACGTAATAAATAAAATACTGTTTTATATGATTGTGTCAATTATATTTCATAACATTAAGAATTATTTCTTATGCTCCCTGTTGTTATAATGAAATTGTTTCACAGCAGAACTGTCAAACCGTGCGCCAATAAATTCTCTCATAGAAAATATGTCAATACAAAACAAATATTGGAAATAAAAACAATTATGGGTCCATATCGAAATAAAAAACTATCCTATCTCTCAAGTTGGACTAAACTACACTCCATGAAGTAATCCCCATTAAAATCCGTTCGTTAATTTAACAGTCCATCTTGGACAAACAACGTAACACTTAAATTGTATATATATTAAGATAATAATAAGGCTTTATTTGGTTCCATGCAAAAATTACAATAAATTTAATCAAACTTCTTAATTACTATCTCTGTTTGTATGGACCCCTTTTACACAAATAAAACAGAAAACAAAATTTCTTTCCAATTGAGCCAACCATTCGAGTGACGTATCGTTTATAAAATCTTGTATGCTTTGTTCAACTCTTAGGTTGTGGCTTCGTTCATTCAAATATTGGGGTTGAGCAGGTTATCAACTGTAAAGTAGATCCTGTAGATGAAGCCACATCCTGAGAGTTGAACAAAGCATGCAAGAATTCGAACGGTTGACTCATTTAGAAATAGCGCTCACACGGAACGCGAGAGGTCGCGGGTTCGAGTCCCGCATCGTTCATAAAATTTTGTTTTCAGTTTTATTTGTGTAATTAATCCCAGAAGTGAGGGTTGTCACTTTAATAACATAACACATCGTTTGGACCCCTTTTAGGTAAAAGCCTCCTCTAAAGAATTCCATTCAATTTTGGTTTTTGCAGTCTCTATCCAACTTTGCCCTGCCACCGCCACTGTTTCATCTGCCCATCGACCACAGAGCCTGCCTCTCTTTCTGATGCCTCGAGGACCGGACCATTTAACTTCTCTGTGTGTCCATCTGCCGTCAGTATATCTGGCGTCGGGCCCCGCCCTATTCCATTTTCTTTCAAGGGAGAAAGAAAGTGCATTGGTCATTTTAGTTTTACTTCGGATGTCTGCTTTTCTCACTCTGTCTTTTATTTTTAAACCTACACAGCTTCTCTACATTCTCCTTTGAGTAGTCTGAATTTTTTTTTAGGTAAAACGTCCAGGTTTGGCAGCCATAGGCATGGTAGATAGAATTTCAGAGTCCATAATGCTTTATAGCTTGTTGTTCCTATATTGGCCCCGTCGGTAGGTATTAATTTGTATACCAACATGATATTACGACGAATTCTGTATCACATTTCTTCATAAATATTTTATAAATTCGCTTTGTTAAATAAATGCTTCTATTTTATTCCATTATGCAGACAAGCGCGAAATCTATTATGATAGAAGATTGAGAGAAATGAATAAATCTAGATTGTGTCAGACAGCCCTGGCATTAACATTACTCCCAATATTTCTTTGTACATACTGACACGCGTGCATGTGCAAAGTAAAATTAGGCTAACTTTAACTCATTCAAAATGTTTGTATTAAAATACAAAATGTGTGAGCAGTAATTTGTATTTTTAATATTATTTGTAAGTATTTGATTATCTTACGTTTAAAATCCAGATGTGGATATAATGAATAATATATTATGTTACAAGGACAGAAAAAAGTATTTGAAAACGAGTTATCATTAACATTAATTAAGTCACGCATTTTTCCATACAGTTGAATATACGAATGAAAAATATAATTTTAATACATTTGCTCTAAAAGTAGACTTTTCCATCTAGGCTGCAGAAAGCTATTTTTTTTCCATGCCTCCAATTAATGCATGAAGGAGGATTTTTATCAACATTTTTTCTTACTATTTGACAATGTCCTCTAAAAAAACATACTCTCGCGAACTAACATTTCCGAATTTCTTATGATTGAAATTAGAAGTGGTGATTGTGATGAATATATTTTTTCACAAATATATTATTTATTTCCTTTCTTTAATTAGAACGTTTAATTAATTTAATTAGTTATTATAATGAAACGTTGTTCGATTCACGTGCGTAGTTGTCGCTTTAACTCATCCCTATTGTTGACCCTCGCCTTCTTGGGGCATCAAATTCAAATTCAAATATAAACAAAATAGGATGTGAATTCACTTATTGAAAGTCAAAAAAACTACCACCCATTCCAAAATGAATGCCTCAGGCCTGAGAAGAATGGGCTCAAAAAACTCAGAGGGCTTTTTTTATTTCATCAAAAATATGTTTTACAATTAAAGTAACATTTACAAAGTAACATTGTACAATTAAACTTATTATTTAATAGCCTGAGGGCGGTCGCTCCATTCCCAATCTGTGGTATCATTAAGAAAGTCATTTATGTCATAGTAACCTTTACCACACAAACGTTTTTTAACAATTCTTTTGAATAACGTTATACTTTTGTTTTGAACATTTTCTGGGATCTTGTTGTAAAAGCATACACATCGCCCCACAAAAGACTTACTAACTTACATCAAACTGGGACACATGTACAAATGACCCAGTTTCCGCACTTGTATCAAAGTGTACTATAATAATTATAGATTCACTGACCTGTACAAATACCACTGGACAGGCTGTTCCATATGTTTGACAGCATTTTTTTGTGCCTATCTGAAGCGCCACTCGCGAGCGTCCACAGAAATAATATTGACGTATAATACAAATGGCTCCGAAGGAACATACAATTTTCTGAAGTATTTTTGCATTTTGAATTAATTTCGTTCGTCTTCCGTGCTATTTATACTTTAAGAATCAACGTAATAAGGTACAAGATTTTTTTTGTTAATAGTTTCCCAACATCTATCGATGTTTGCTGAGGCTGTCATCACTAGTTTTAGTACCGCAGACTCTCGCTACATGGCCAACAGCGCCAAAATGGCGAATATCAAACAGGTACTAAAGCACTTTAAAAGCCAGTCCAGTGGTATATTATATAGTAGAGGTCAAGGCATTGTTTGCATATTATATGAGAAGTGGTCGTCCACCGCCTCCTTTAGATTTTTTGGGAGCCAATATGTTAAGCCGGTAAATTTAATAACTTTTGTGACACTTGCATTTTTGTTTAGTTTTTTCGCCTTATATTTAATTGTATAACATCAAATCGTTTGATCGGAATTATATTCACTATTACTTTGTTTATATTTAAGTATTAACTTTATTGGTTTGTGTATTATATATTATGTGTTACAAAACAAAACACGAATATGGGTTTACCACAAGAGACGAAAGCCGAGTGTGATTATAGCATCATATGAGTGTTTTAATACCTATGATATGAATCCTCTATAAAAGATTCCGAAACACTTAGCTTACTGCTAACATTAAAAAAGCCAGTCCTAGTAAACATAATATTATCATTTAAAGGGGTGTTATTATGAAAACGGAAGATATAATGTTGTACTAAATTTCATTCTCACACTCGTTTGGATGATGCAATGATTATTAGGACATTGGGTGTTTTAATGTCGGCAATAAGCTAACTGTGTTATAATCTTTAATAGAGGATTTAAAGCATGGGTGTAGATTTACGGCCGTTTTCAATAACCTATCTATCCTCAGTTTAACTTACGGATACATTGCTGTCACCGTTTAATGACAAGATCTTATCTATTCATAGTTATGTCCAATATAGTTATAGTCCAATGCTATCTGTCAATAGGTTATTAAAATGTAAGTAAGCGTAAAAGGATAGATTTGTCAACCTCTAGTAAGTTAAACTAAGGAAAAATAGGTTATTAAAAATAAATAACGTCATTGCTCGTATACGTTGACGTAAAGAAGATGAAAGAAGATTTAAACAATATCACCATCAGGTGGTATAAAATGTTTACAAGGACAATAAATCATCCAAAACATTATTTCTTAAAAGAAAGAATATCATTTGCATAAATTTCGAATTTCTAACAAGCGCGCCTTCCGCAAACTCGCATTAAAGAAATTTGTGCTAACTGAATATTCATAATGTATTATTCTTACAGTATTTTTCACTTAAGAAATTAATACTGTTGGTTTTTATGTTCATTCGTCCGCAGCCATCTTGTATATGGTTCACAAATTCGGAACCCAATGTATGGTGACCACATCAATCGAATTGAAAGGTTTCAGCGGAAGATCAGACGATACCTGGACTTTAAAGTTTAAAATACCTAATGTAATCTATGAATACCTTGCATACCACTGGCGATAGGAGTGCGAGAAGTTTTATTTAATAATCTATAAACTATATTAATTGTGTTGTTGTTTTAATGAATCTTATGCGTGTTTTGTATGTGCATGTGGAAGCCTATTGGCTTTTTGTTTTCTCGAAATAATTATGTTTGTTTCTTATATAAATGTGAACACAACTAGCTGTTGGCTTTCTTAAAAATACATAAATAAAATAAAATATTGTGTATATAAATAAGAGGAACTTGTAATATTGAATTAATAATAATTATTATTTATTATTTATTTCACAAAAAGTATTTATCAAGGAGGATATAAATACTACGTAAAAAGAGGCCTAAGTAAAAATTGAAATTTAGATTAGCATGAAACATTTGACATAATAGTTAATTTCAGTTTGAAATAGTACCTACCTAATTCATTACAGTATGACGATTGGCGACGTAGTATAATCCGGCTAAGTTTAATAGCGAACAGTTGCTTTAAGCGTAGTGGATTTCGCCTATCTCCGTTTTTTACAAGATTGTAGCCGTCATCTGTCATTCTATCAATGACTGCACATTTCATGCAATCGAGTGAATTGCTTTTTTCTTAGAGTTTCGCAAGGTTGGTACCTACTTACTATAATTAACAAAAAAATAAATGCTATGCACAGAGTTATATAGGTTCAGAAAAGTTTTAGCACCTGAAGCTGAACTAGGAGGAACCTGTATATCGGCTTACAGCGAAAATCTCCTCATAGATTGTGCATAAATATTGTTGGTTTGTCGAATAAAGTAAAAATAAGTAAAAAAAAATAGATTACTAGTTGTATTTCAATTCTTGCATTTACAATACCATTGAATATTATTTATATTGTATACTCTTATATATGGCTTCAAATACTTTTCTTTTGCTTGCTGCGAATACTTGGGAATTACTTGTAATTGCTGAGTTTTAGTAGTAGAGCTAAAAGAAGAAAGAATTATTCGATTTTACTTTACAAGCTTCCTGCGACTTCGGCTGATACGAGTATTCGTACCGCACTCATTCGTGTGTTATGATTCGATAGTCGATGAACAGGATAACACTTAACGTTATAGCCTAACAAACAAACACACATTCGTATTTATAATATTAATATCTCGATTCCACGTGCGATTTTTACCTTAATCTCGTATCGCAATCCCTCAGGAATTGTTTACAAAAACAATTAATTAACAAAACTGAGAAAACAACTTTAATATTAGTGTTTCTAAATAGCCAAGATGTTTTATTATGGACCTGAAATCACCCCGGAAGGGGGTTTATTCAACAGTCCCGTTGTAAATAAAAGATAGTTCCTTATAAGTGATATGATGGTATAATATCTCCCCCCCCTCCCCCCACATCTCGGGTCAGCGGTGGCGTGTCCGGCTCACAGAGACGTATGGAGGCGTGAACATCGTAGCTCGATATAGAAGCAGGTTGTGTTGTTGATAATGGACTCGGGTCACGTATATTGTCGCTGTCTAATCAATAGCTGCTAGTCGTGTGGAAGATGTTCTAGTCCTTACATAATATATCTGTTGGATAAATATATCTGTTGCGTATTTATATTTTGGTTATGGTCCAGACATCTGTTGCGTAGAGACATCGCTTCATTGTGTGTCCTCTAAAGCATTTATCACGGGGAGTGTTCCGAAGAGCTCACATCTTCACATGATTCCTGCCGCCGAATCCCATCTTCGCACGACACGCCACAAGTTCGGATATCATCCCCACCATCTGGATGTGTCGCGGTCCTCCAGAGTGCGGTTTTCAAAGAGCTTTCTTCCACGTACTACAAAGCTGCGGATTGAACTTCCTTGTGCGGTGTTTCCGGGACGATACGACATGGGTACCTTCAAAAAAAGCACGTACACCTTCCTTCAAGGCCGGCAACGCTCCTATGATTCCTCTGGTGTTGCAAGAGAATGTGGGCAGCGGTGATCACTTAACACCAGGTGACCCGTACGCTCGTTTGTCCTCCTTTTCCATAAAAAAAAGACATGTTGTGTTTGTTAAGGGCTTTCACAGACGACAGACTATCCGTGACGCACTTTTTAGCGCCGCACCGCACCGTACAAAAAGTGCACCAAAAAATACTAACGTTCGCGTCAACACGCGCTAACGCAGACGACGCTTACTTTGGTTTGTAGTCTGCACTTGCTAGTGATTGACCTGAATCATCAAATCTGCCGCTAAACATCGATGTATCGATGTTGATTCAAGAAATAGAAAACAGACCAGCTCTGTATGATACATCTTTGGCAGAGAATCATGACAGAAATTTAAAAAAAATTGTGGGAGGAAGTGTTCAAATTTATTTGGATATAGTTTTAGAACTGAATATTTAATATGAAACAGTCCCTTTAATCTTTCTGAAAGAATAGGATGAACCTAAAATTCTCTATTTCTTCTTCTTTTTTTATATCTCAAGTACGAAGTAATACACCGCAAACTCTGTACTTCCATTGCGTGTACATCCCCATAGTACTGCCGACAAAATGACCGAAAGTGTACGTCGCGTGCGTTGAGTCTGTGTAATCTCTGCCAAAGACATTTTGCGCGCAATGCAGATGCGCGAATGCTTTTTGTGTGCCGCAGACTCAATCGCACAAAAAGTGTGTCGTCGGCGATAGGCCTAAGTATAATAAATGTAAGCAACGCTGATAGATATAATTCCTCGCAATAATTATAGTGAAAATTGCAAAAATAATAATCAGTTCCACTGGATTATGGCTAACAATTATTTTCTACTTACTGATTTATTCACTCGATTAAATTGTTTACGTATATTGTAATACATTATGTTTTCATATGCTCATATATTTTATTTGACGACCTTATAGCCGAGTGGTTTCCTACCTACTAAGCTAGAGGTCCCGGGTTCGAATCCCGGTAGGTGCAAGCATTTATATGATGAATATGGATGTTTGTTTCCGAATCATGGATGTCTATATGTATTTATGTATGTTTATATGAATTTATGTATGTTAAAGTAAGTATATAAATAATAATGATATTGACACACTTTTTACACAAATTATCTTGCCCCAAGTTAAGCATATATAGCCTGTGTTATGGGTTACAAGACAATGATATATTTAATACAATATACTTACTTAAACATACATAAATTCATATAAACATACATAAATATATTTACACATCCATGACTCGGAAACAAACATCCATATTCATCATATAAATGCTTGCACCTACCGGGATTCGAACCCGGGACCTCTAGCTTAGTAGGTAGGATCGCTAACCACTCGGCTATACAGGTCGTCATATCGTATTATATTAAATATATCATTGTCTTGTAACCCATAACACAGGCTATATATTCTTAACTTGGGGCAAGATAATTTGTGTAAAAAGTGTGTCAATGTTATATAGGATTCTTTATATTCTCGTAGATAAATGATGTGGGCACATTTCTAAGTATAATTAGGCTTTATTAATTCAAACTCTTAAAATTAGGCATTACTATTTTACTTGAAATTTAAATAAGAGAGAAGAATCCATTGCAGCCTCTCCACCGTCTTCCATTCCTCCTTATTCGTCGATGTTTCCGTCCAACGATTAGAGCCACCTGCTGTGAGATCATATTAAGCCCATCGTTTATCGGTCTGTCCGGTTTATTTCATCACCTGCAATGTCTACCAAATATTCTGCCCACAGCCATTTCAGATTTAATGGTGATACGATAGAGAGAATGCTTCTTCAATTTGTGTACATACTTAAATATAAATACAGGTATCTATGTTCTTTTATAAAAATAAGGGACGAGACGAGCAGGACGTTCAGCTGATGGTAATTGGTACGCCCTTCCCATTACAATGCAGTGCTGCTCGAGATTATTGAAAAACCCAAAAATTCTGAGCGGCACTACAACTGCGCTCGTCACCTTGAGACATAAGATGTCAAGTCTCATTTGCCCAGTAATTTCACTAGCTACAGCGCCCTTCATACCGAAACACAGTAATGCTGAAGAAATAGGCGCTGTTGTGGTTCCCAAAATCTAGCCGGCATCCGGTGCAAAGGAGTCTCCCACTCGTATGTAATTACTATCAAACAACATACTAAAATGCATCGCAGTTTTGTTTTAGTAAATTCTATTTGAAAAATTTATATCCTCGTTGAAATATATTGCGTTTACAGAATTGCTAATGACGAATCGATAGGTGAAGCGTAAACAGATTGATCACAAACGACACCGGAGTTACCCGCAGCCCTCAACGACATTGACAAAACGATTTCATTTATTTGAATCGAAATAGGGAAGTAACAGAGCTCGCAAAATGTTCAATATTTACAAAAGACGATGACGTAATAATTTTGTATTTATCCTAAGTAAGTTATAATACTGTATATTTACAATTATTTTTATACTTCTTGTCACAATTTTATCAATATATATCTGATATACAAAGTGAGATTTCACTTAATAACTGGATTAAGGGTCAGATACACAAAGTAGCTATTTTGGGAACGGCATGCTAGGTGCGGAAGTTCCTCAGTCTGTTGCCTTAACCACCGCCAGAATTTTCGCGAACTTACCCAGGCGGGACTTTATTTTTTATTTATTTAGATTCACCAGTAGTAATAACAATATTACATATTTTATAATTATACTAAGTTACATAATACAAATATATAAAATTCTCGTGTCATGGTGTTAAACTTTGAACTCCTCTGAAATGGCTTGACCGATTTTCATCCTTTGAGTGCATATTGGATAGGTCTGAGAATCGGACAACATCTATTTTTCATCCCCCTAAATGTTAAGGGTTGTATTTTTTTTTTTAATTTATTCGATTATGAGTCAGCATTAAAAAATACATACAACTTCAAATTTTTACCTATCTACGGTCAACAGTTACTTTTGTATCGCGATTTTAATATCGGCAATACAACGTTTGCTGGGTCAGCTAGTAGTTATATAAAATAAGTATAAGTTATAAAACAAGCATTCAATGGTGTAAAGAAATTACCGAACAAGTCAAACTTAACAAATCAAAAATACACATTAACAAGTCACATTAAAATACCAAATTTTAAAGAAATGGCAACCGATTGAATGATCAAAGGAGCAAAAATTTAGAAAAAAACTAAAAGTATGCATCATTTTTACACTGTTGGTAAAACTGACGTAAAAACTAGATTTTATTGTAGCCTGACATCGGGGTTACCTCCACTTATCGGATTATCCATTATTTACTATAGACCCTGTATATACACTAGCTGACCCAGCAAACGTTGTATTGCCGATATTAAAATTGCCATACAAAAGTAACTGTTGATCGTAGATGGGTGAAAATTTGAAGTTGTATGTATTTTTAATGCTGACTCATAATCAAACAAATTTAAAAAAAATGTCAAAAAAAATTAAATAAAAAATTTGGCGTGGACCACCCTTAACATTTAGGGAGATGAAAAATAGATGTTGTCCGATTCTCAGACCTTCCCAATATGCACTCAAAATTTCATGAGAAGGTTTCATCGGTCAAGCCGTTTCGAAGGAGTTTAACTACAAATACCGCGACATGAGAATTTTATATATTAAGATTGTGGCCACGCCCGCCTCCATTAAGGCAGGTATTTGTATACTTTTAAAATAAATCTCGAATTATATCTCGAAGCAATATATCTCGAAGATCTAATATCAAGGCAATAAATAATGGAAAACCAGATGAGATTACGTAGGATTACGGTAACAAGGGTCCGCTTTCTCAATTATTGTTTATTCCATCGTCCGATTTGAATTATTTATTAGGCTTAATTATTTCATTTGGTCAGTGATCAATTTACTGTTGGTTACGGTGATTCAAACTTGCATTATTCATTACTATTACAAGATGGTTGTATTATTAAATAGTGTTATTACAAAATTTAATTATATTATTAAATTTATGTATTAAAAACCTTAATAAAATAGAAAAAATAGGCAAAAAATTGGAAATACTTTGTTTTTCGCCCAGACAAAGGAAAAGGGCTACCCTCCGGGATAACGATGGGAGGGAGGTTATGTGGGACTCACGTAAAACCTAAGTGCCTTCCCACTAAACACCACCTGAGGTTGGCTTTGTGCAAGTGCCCTCTAAGGCCGCGTTTCCACCTGTGCAGAGTGAGAGTGAGAGTGCCTGTGTGAGTTCTTGCAATATTGTTTAGTGTTAAGTAAATAGTGTTGTTACAAAATTAAATTTATCTATTAAAAACCTTAATAATATAATAAAACTAGGTAAACAATTGGAAATACTTGTTACGAATTGTGACTAATTAATATTATTACGAATTACGATTGCCCGTGCTTACGTATGGGGCTGAGACTTAGGTGGCACAAAGGGCAATTGAGATAAAACTGGTAGGAGTAACACTGAGAGACCGTAAAAGAAACGAATGGGTCAGAGAGCAAAGCAAAGTGAGAGATGTATCCAAACGTGTTGCGAATTGAAATGAGAGTGGGCTGGTGATGTCGCCCGCAAGCATAGCTCGTGTTGCAAGGCAGTGATAGAATGAAGACCGTGGGGTGAGAAATGCCCGAGAGGAAGACCGCAGATGCGTTGGTACGACGATATCAAAAGACTGGCGGGAACAAATTGGTTGGAAACTGCTCAAGACCGGAAAAGATGGCATAGGCTGAAGGAGGCCTACACCTTAGAGGTTGAGAGCGGCTAAAGAAGAAGAAGAAGAGAAAAACGCGTTATATGGGAATAAGCCTATAAAGCATCTTCCTATAAAGCAGAACCACTCAACCGAGCTAATCTCCCCTAGATTAGCTGTAAATATACAATCAGAATCCAAACGGATGTAGTTATTGAAAAACATAGATGATGTATTGCATCCAATTATTGAAATACATTAATTTTTTAAAGGGTTACGGTCATTAATAAAAATATCAATGATATTAATAAAGGCTTCTTTAAGGGTAAGTACGGCTCTAGTCGACTGAAGAACCCAGTTGTACTATATAGTAGAGATAGAACCGATAGACACGTACACTATTGACTATAGAATTGTTCTATTAACTTCGCCTTGAAGAAGTTCTCTCATCAATGAAAATGACTCAAGTGTACATTTTCAAGTAAGAAGGATGTTCTGAAGAGAAAGAAAATAACGTTCCGAACTTAGATTAAGAATTAGTCTCCGCTGCGCTCCAACTAGATACTGCACTAAATAGCTTTTTTATTACGGCAACTATAAGAAGAAGCTTGTATCACTCATATCATCTTGAAACTCAAAGGCATCTTTCAAATTTTGGTACATACGCTTCGTGTTATTATACATTAAAATTTATAAAATACAATATACTTACTGATGATATGATCCCAGTGTCTTTCTTATTTCTTGAAGTATTCCTTTTAGAAACTTTTACTACGCAAGCCGTCATTTTAGTTTCAATTATCAGCAAACTTTAACAGAACATGTGAACTGTCAACTTCACACATCGAGACTGGATCGAGTACGCCCACTTGGCCGTAGCATTAGTTCCCGCACTTTGCGCCTACGCCTGCGGTATCTAGTTTGAGCGCAGCGGAGACCAATCCTTAATCTAAGGCTCGAAAATTCCGTTACATACACAGATACAGAGAATACGGTGAATGTACGGGTGGGAGGCTCCTGTGCACAGGAAGCCGGCTAGATTATGGGTACGGTACGGTACTACATTGTCCCTTATTATCATTTAAAAAAAATACGAATCTAATGCAAAGCACGTAAGATACTTATTATTCCGAATAAACCCCATTTAATATAATCATCTTTCATGCAAAACTGATGCTAATAATCACTGTTTTGTCACGTTTTTGCTTACGTCAATTAAATGGAACAAATACTAATTTGGTTATTCATCGAGTAACGTTCGTAATTAACAATAAATAGTAATATAAATAAAATTGAACAGACACAAATAGTTAACTGACGTACAGGACGCGTTATACGCAGTGTACGTTCTCGCCTCACTTCCTGAAGCTACTGCGATCAATTTCAAAATTAAATTATAGTTTAACAACACCAGTGAGAGGCTCCTTTGCACCGGATGCCGGCAAGAGTTTGGGTACCAAACACGGCGCCCTTTTTCTGCCGTGAAACAGTAATCTGTAGTGCCGTAGCTTCTGAAATTACTGGGCAAATGCGACTTGACATCTTATGTCTCAAACGCGAGCGCAGTTGTAGTGCCGCACAGAATTTTTTGGGTTTTTTCAATTATCCTGTGTAGCACTGCATTGTAATGGGCAGGGCGTATCAATTACCAACAGCTGAACTCCCTGCTCGTCTCCTCCCTTATTTTCATAAAAAAACACTTAACGATTACAAAGAGGATGGACGGTTTTTTATTCTAATCCAGTTTATATTTAGTCCACTGAGATTGTTTTCAATTATAATAAAAATTGGACTTCACATTTTCTTTTTCATAAAGTGTGTTTTAGTATTTATTATACTTATATTCGTTATTATTTTTTAGTATTGAAATCAGTCTTCTACCGCATTTATCACGGGGAGTGTTCAGAAGAGTTATTTCACCTGGTTCCTGCCGCCGAATTCTACCTTCGCACAACACACAAGTTAGGATATCATCCCCACCATCTGGATGTGTGGCGGTCTTCCACAGTGCGGTTCTCAAGGAACTGTCTTCCATGTTCTACAAAGTGAAATGAGCTTCCTTGTGCGATGTTTCCGGGACGATACGACATGGGTACCTTCAAAAAAGGCCGGCAACGCTCTTCTGATTCCTTTGGTGTTGCAAGACAATGTGGGCGCTGGCGATCACATAACACCAGGTGACCCGTACGCTCGTTTGTCCTCCTTTTCCATAAAAAAAAATAAATGAAAAATCAGCACTAAGAAGAGAAGACGTGTAAAAGCACCAGGCAATGTTGATGATGATGAATGATGCAATAGCAGAGATAAAGAGATCCAGATGGAAGTATGCTCTCTTGAAATTCCCTGAATCGTATCGGTTCGGGAATACTAAAGCTACTAGGCGGCACTTACTTCCTCAAATAACTATAGCTTCTTCATTTCACTATTCAATACATACATACACAAAAGCGTACATATAGTATGATCTGCAGTTTTTAATTCATATATATATATATATATATATATATATTTCATATCACTTATTTTCACTTCAGAAATGTATGATTTAAAAAAAATTAAAGTTAGTTTAAGCTTCATGCATATTCCGCATTGTGTTTGACATCAGAGTAATTAATACGGTGAAAATGCGTGTATACGACCGCATTAAATTCATTAATGATTCCAAGTTCATTATCCGTCGAATTATATTTGAATGTAAATTAACAAATATGTCAAACATATCAAACTTGAATTGTTTATTGTAAACTGTTAATAAAATATTTATATACTAGGAAATAAGATCAAAAGTGGTTTTTTTATAACAAATTCTAATACCTACCACCTACAAAAAAATTACAAACAAGCTAACGTCAAAATAATTACTGTAAAATTAAATAACGTTACAAAACTTTTAGAAGATACAAACTCTAAGCTTCCAAGAATAAATTACGAATAATGACCCACCTGTCACTGTCAACTAGTCTGGCCGTAAATACTGTTACATAAAAACTTTTTCAACATTTTTTATTATTTTGAAATTGGAACACGTATATTATTTTAAAAACTTATTTAGATTTTGCGCCATTTCACATATTTTTTCGAGTTCATTATCAAATTGCAATATGGAATGGGGTGTTAAAGAAAATAGGATTGCCGTGATCGCCTTGCACAAAGTGAATATGGAGCCGTCGATCATATTCCAGACACTTCAAAAGCTCGGTATCATCCGTATGTTAGTATATCGTACTATCAACAGATACAGCAACACTTTGTCTGTCGAAGACCAGAAGAGATTTGGGCGGCCGCGTGTTGTTAGAACTACAAAGGCTGTTAATGCTGTTAAAGTCAGAATTCGTCGAAACCCCATTAGGAAGCAAAAAATCTTATCGCGAGGAATGAAGATGCCGGCTAGGACTCTGTCGCGTATTATAAAACAAGACCTGAAGCTCAGTGCTTATCGCCGATATATCTACAGGACATGCCCTAAATCAACCTTTACAATAAAAGAGAGTGGATCGAGCAAAACGGGTTCTGTCGCGATACGCAGGTGAAACGCAAAGAAATATCGTCTTTACCAATGAAAAAATTTTCACGATTGAAGAACACTACAATAAGCAAAGTGATAAAGTGTACGCTCACAGTTTTAAAGAAGCTGCTCAAGTTGTCGGAAAGGTACAACGTGGTCATCATCCTGCGTCAGAGATGGTTTGGTGGGGCGTGTCTTATCAAGGAGTCACAAAACTACATTTTTGTGAGAAAGGTGTGAAAACTTCAGCCAAAGTGTATCAAGGATACAGTCTTGCATCATGATGTGAAACCTCTCAGCAATACACTTTTTAAAAATATACCGTGGACTTTTCAGCACCTGATCACAAAGCACGAACTACCCCTAAGCCTGGGTTGAAACCAACGTTCCGGACTTTAATAGAGTTGACGACTGTCCCTAATCTAACCCAGACCTTAACCCTTTAGACTTCAAACTTTGGTCAGTTTTAGAGGACATGGCCTGCTCTAAACGACATGACGACATTGATCTCTTAAAAAATCTTTTGAGCAAGCAGTGGCGAAATTTTCCCGGGAAACAGTGCGTTAATCCATAGATTCGTGGCCAAACAGATTAAAGGCCTGCATAAAAGCTAAGGGTGGCCATTTCGAATAGAATATTTTTTTATTTTTGCTGAGGCGTTAATAAATATGTGGGTAAATTTTTTATTAATATTACATTACTTCATGTAAAAAAAAAGCATTTTCATTTGTAACAGAACTTATGGCTGGACTAGGTAGTATACAACACAATCGTCTCTACGTAATACGCGCTAGCTAACCGTCACTAATCTTCTTATTTGTACAAATCAATATCAATAAGCGATCAATGATCACCACACACTGTTCACATACATCATCATTAAGTGATCTGCAGTCATGAGAAACACTTAAGCGGTACTTTTATCGCGCAAACTATAATCTATTCATTCGTTGAAAGGAAGCACTCGACCTATCACTGAAACAGGAAAACGTCCACGTACTCTGATGAATAATTGAGGAGCTCTATCCCAAGAGTAATAAAAATCAACTTGCAAACGACAACAATGGCTAACTCAAACATTTACTGAACTAGTAAACCACCCTGATTTTGCTCACTTAAACAAATCCCTTTTGTTAAGATCGTTTCGAAACAATTTGTCATCTGGAATTAATAACATAAAAATTTTGAAAACAAAATTATAAGAACGATACGCGACTGGAACCCGCAACTTCTTGCCAACCTTTTACCTAACCTAACCAACCTAAAATTTTTTTGTGTAATTAATCCCAGAAGTGAGGGTTACCACTTTAAAAAGACATACAAGATTTATCAACGATACGTCACTCGAACAGTTATCTCAGTTGGAAGAGCGCTCGCTTGGAACGCGAGAGGTCGCGGGTTCTTTTGTTTTCAATTTTTATTTGTGAAAAATAATATTGACAGAACAAATAGACACTGGACAGATCACCTTTCTCAGAATATTAACCTCAATTACAACTAGACAATAAGACCTACTTCTAATTTGAAAAATTCGTATTATTTATTGTAAACTTGTAGAAATTGAAACAATACGATCAGATAGTTCAAGGTTGTCCTTGCTAAATATGTTAAGGAATTCAAAACCTTCACGCGTTTAATTAGCTTTAGAGTACTATTTTCATGCATACGTACAAAAATATATTGCTCGCAAAAAAGTGGACTATCTTACGAACTTCGATTCTTCTTCTTTTAGTATCAAAACTGAAAATTTTGGTTCAGGCTCGGGTATAACATTATTGTATTAAACTACTGGTAAAATATGGTACTTATATTCAATTTTTTATGTACTAAAGATTATTTTTTTAAATGTAATCTCAAATAAGGTACTTATAGAATTTCTTTCGAACTGTTAGGATGGACGCGCTGGTGGCCTTTTTAAAAAAACACTTTTTGACTCCCGAATTACTTTATTTTCCACACACAATTTTATACAGAACTTACTCACAAGACCGAGTGTAGCCAACTCCCCGCACCGCGTGGCGGCTATCGCTTTTATATAAAACTAATATGTTAACTCGGCAATTTACCTCGTATGACAATTGTTCATAACATCTTCCCCCTAAAAGACGGAGATATATCTAAGAGATAATCGAAGTCTCCATGAAACAAAATAAAATTCATTAAACAAAATCAATGTTGAATAATTACTATATCTGAAAACTTAATCTTTGACCAAAGCTCATGGAGTCTTAAATTTAAGTAAATTATCTTATTTAAAAATCAAAAATAAAATTACAAATAATTAGTATCTATATCAAAGTAATCAAATTATTAAAATCTACCCAAACCTCAAAAATAAATTTATAAACTAAGTTACTTCTAATACAAACTTATAGTTGTATGTTTGGTTAAGCCTAGAAATAGAAATAAAATGTTATCATAAATTTAAAATAGAATGAAAATAAAAATCAACTGAATTAGAAACTATCTAAGTTTCTATGTGATCTAAAATGGACTTTATGCTTTTTAATTTCTATTTCAGGAAGGCTTTTAATCGAATCCTTGTCACATTCATCTGAAATGTCTGTCAATTCAATCGCAGTGGAAGTTGACGTTATTGTCCTTTGGACTTTCTTATTATTGCATTGATTATATATTTGAATGCAACAAGCAGACGAGTTATTGTTACATTTCAACCATTTCTTAAATAATTTGTATGCTAAATATAATAAAATAAAAGTAATTATAATATATGTAAATATGGAATAGTAATTTCCATATTTTATTATGTGAGGCTGGTTTTCAGCTTTATTAATATCATTCTCCAAATGATCTAACTTATGAGAGGCAAATTTTAAAGATTCTAAATCAATATTCGTTAAGCTAATTGGAGACAATAATTTTAAACTTTCATTGTAAATATTGGGCTTACAACAATCATCTTCAATAATGTTAAAGTCCAGTGATAACTGGCTTGGTAAAATTGTTTTTAAGTTGATGCTAGAATAAAAAGTTAAAGTCTGAAAATATGCAATACAATTCTCTTCAAGTTTCAGGATTCCTGTACCTTGTAAAGTATAATCTTTAATATTATTATTACATTTAATAGTTAATTTATTAGGCTTAGACTGTACATAAATATATTGTTCATTATTTAACTTTTGCCATAAGTTAATATTGCCATAAATTACCTTAGAAACACAAATATCAGGTAGCGACAAAGTCACCTCGCTTAATAGCTTAGATTCACAAGATGGATTATTTATAGTAGACAAGATTGCAGGCTGAGGACAAATCATGTATTCAAAATTAACATTTTTACACTTACCTAAATCATCAAATAATGCATAATACAATCTATCATCAGTTACAGCAATGTAAGACTTAGAAGGTTGAATAAGAACATAAGTTTGGTAATGCTCAATTTCATGAGGTGTAGGCAATGGAAGGCTTTTATAAATATCAAACTTAGTCAAACTGATCAATGGTATCTTAAGTACAAATATCAACCTATTATTATAAAAATATGAATTTAACTCAGACAAATCAATAAGAGTATGTATATTTTGTAAAGTTAAAATTAATGGAAATTCAACATTTCTTTTTAAAGAAAATTTACTGTTTGAAAGTTCATCATAAAGCTTGCTAGGCGATAAAACATAAGGATGCAAAATGTTCGCTTTTGCAAACAAAATAGAGTTTAAAATTGCATCTAAAATATTCGTTACAGATAATAAGGAACCTTCAATAATATTCAAAATTGAATTAATCTTTTCTATATTAATAATCTTAGAATTAATCTTACTTTGATCATGAAATATAAAATTTAATTTCTCGATGCGGTTATTTAATTTTATCTCGTTATTATTTAATTTTATAATAGACTCATTAAAATTTCCTATAGTTGATTTCATTATGTGAATGTTATTTTTCATTAAAGTGTAGATTTCTTTCTCACTTTCTTGACATATTGAAATAGCTTCGTCGTATTTTCTCGCATCGTCGGCGTCTAGAGTACCGAAAAAGAATTTTAAAACTTCACCACCGAACTCGAGGGCTCTTTTTGTTCGATTTTCGGGGTTCTCAGAAATAAGATGTGATAAAGAGTCATATTTAAGAAAACTAGCATTTATTAAAATTTCTAGGGGATTAATGGAATCCTTACAGTCTATACTAATGACCGCTAGGTTTTGAACCTTTTCACAAAGATCATTTAAATTGATTATAGACCTTTCAATTTTCAATAAATATGGTCGTAACCTTAAAATATCAATATGAGTAACGACGTTCCAGAAGTCATCATAAAAGTAAGCTTCTGAAGTGGGGTCAAAATAAATTCCTGGGCTATTTGAAATTGGATGAATTGGTTCCGTAGAACATGAATTGAAGAATAATCTGAAACAACAATAATTTATACTGGTTTTATTTCATCAATATGATGTTTAATGTGTTTGCGATTTATTAAAAGGGTAACATTATTTTTTCCGTTAACCTTTATTATTTTATAAGGCCCTTTCCACACTGGGGAGAGCGCTTTTCTTAATCTATGGTGCTGTTTTAAATAAACCATGTCACCTACTTTATACGACTTTGAGGAAGAAGAAGAGTCATAATAACGTTTTGATGTTTCTTTGCTTTTATTTATATTTTCAAGTGCTCTTTCTCTACTAAATCGCATACGATATTGAAGAGCTCGTATATACTCATCATAAGTATTATTGTCGTTTGTTTCGTAAACACTACTAGGTATAGTCGGCTTATAACCGTATAAAAGTTCAAATGGTGTATAAAGAGTTGTAGAGTGCGGCGTTGTATTATAAGATAATATTGCCGTCGCTAGATAGCAATGCCAATCATTTTGATTTTCGTTAACAAACGATTTTAAGTATTCCTTTAATGTTGCATGAGAACGTTCAAGGGCACCGTTAGTTTGAGGATGATAAGGAGAAGAATACAAATTTTTAATTTTAAGAATGTTGGTTAATTGCTTAAATAACTCTGAAGTAAAACATGTGCCTTGATCCGTAAGGATCATTTTAGGAAACCCGAACAAAGATATAAAATGTATAAGGCTTCTAGCAACCTCATCAGTAGTGCTCGTCACCATAGGGTATGCACATGAAAACTTTGTAAGGTCATCTTGAAGTGTCAAAATATATTTAAATTTCTGAAAACCTGCTTCAGGTAAAATTCCAACAATATCTAGGGCCAATCTTTCAAAGGGCTTAGTACTTGATGAAGTGATAACCATGGGAGCTTTATTTGATGCTCGTAAGGGTTTATTAATTTGACACATTTTACATTCTTTAACAAATCGTTCTATGTCTGAACGCATACTCTTCCAATAAAAGGATTGTTTTATCCTACTGTACATCCGTTTAATACCTGGGTGTCCAGCTATTGTAGTTCCATGATTTTCTTTAAGTATATTTGGGACTTCCGCAGGTGTCGGATAATATATTTTATTTTTATAAATATGTACATTTATATTAGTACCGTGAAAAATATAAGAAATAATATTGTAAATTTTGGTATAGTTTAATTTTGTAAAAGGGTCTGAAAAATCAGAAATAGCTATATCACTCTCGTTAGCATTTTTGCTAATAATTAAATCTCTTAATTTTAATAATAAATTGTATATAGTTCTATAATTCGTTTCCTCATAATGATGAACCTTAGTGTATAAAAAGTAAATGGTTCTATCACTTGTATCGACTGACTGTACAGTCTCGGATTCACGTTCTAATTCTAAGAAATCAGCGGGACTACTCAACATAGATAACAATTGCTCACAATGTGGCATAGAGTAATCAAAATCTAAAGATATCGGACAAATTATTATTTTATGTTTAGTTAAATGAAGACTTTCATTTAGTTCTTCAATTTTAGTATCACTGGAAACAGATTTAGTAAATTGATCTTTAAAGTATTGTTCATAAGTAGAATGCTTTAAATTTGAATGAACAACAGCGTTAACCGGGTTACGAGACAGAGCGTCAGCGTTTGAATTTATTCGACCGGGCTTATAAATAATCTCGTAGTCGTATTCTTCTAACTTTAACCGCCATCTTAATAATCGACTACCAGGATCTTTAGCATTAAATAACCAAACTAAAGGACGATGGTCAGTGACAATTTTAAATTTGTAACCATAAATATATGGACGGAATGTATTCACACCAAATAGAATTGCTAGAAGTTCTTTTTCTGTGGTTGAATAATTACCTTCTGCTTTATTTAAAGTGCGAGACGCATAAGCGATTGGTTTGTCCATACCAATTTCACCTTGTGATAAAACTGCGCCAACTGCGTAGTTTGATGCGTCAGTGGTTACTATAAAAGTTTTAGAGAAATCAGGGTATTGAAGTAATGGTGCACTTATAAGTTTTTGTTTTAGTATATTAAACGCTTGTTCTTGTTCAAAAGACCAACTGAAAATAACATCCTTTTTTAATAGAGATGTAAGAGGTTTTGTAATATGTGAATAATTTTCAATAAAACGGCGATAATAACCAGTTAAACCAAGAAACGATTTAATATCTCGTGGATTTTTGGGCACTGGAAAATTTGAAATTGCTTTAACTTTTTCAGGATTTGGCGAAACACCGTTGTCAGTAATGACATGACCAAGATAAGCGACTTCACGTCTAAGGAATTCACACTTATCCGGCTGTAGTTTTAAATTGGCTTCTCTAAGCTTAGAAAATACAAGTTCTAACTTATTTATGTGTGATTCAAGGTCGTGGGAATAGATAATACAATCATCAAGGTATATATAGCAATGAAGACCTTGAAGACCAGTGAGGACAATATTCATCAAACGTTGAAACGTTGATGGAGCATTTTTGAAACCAAATGGCATTCTGGTAAATTCAAAGTGTCCAGATATACCATTTGTTGATACACTGAAGCCAGTTTTGGCAACGTCACTGGGATTTAATTTTAATTGATGGAAGCCAGACGCCAAATCAAGAGTTGAAAAGTACTTGGAATGACCTAATTGGTCTAATATGTCGGTTATTAGGGGTAGAGGATATACCTCGGAAACAGTCACATCGTTTAACCGACGGTAATCAATAACAATACGCCATTTTTGCTTACCAGAGGCATCTATTTTTTTGGGAACTACCCAGACAGGGGCATTCCACGGGGAAGTAGATGGTTGGATGATTTTTTGTTCAAGCATTTTCTTTACTTGTTTTTCAACCTCATCTTTGTGAACTTCGGGAAAGCGATAGGATTTTACATGGATCGGTGCCGAATCACCGGTATTGATAGAGTGCTGAATTACATCTGTACACGATAAAGGTTCGCCTTCAAGATGAAATATATCAGTATAATTTGATATGCAATTTAATAACTTTTTCTTCTCTTGAGGATTTAAATGTGAACAGCGTATTTGTTCAAGAACCTGATTGATCCTATCCTTTTTAAAATTATTAATATGATTTATTAATTCAACGGGCTGTGCATTTAAAGAGGAGGGTATCTCTTTTTTCAAATTCAAAAATTCAAAAGGTGTAACAGTCACCATAAAATCATTAATCTCAATTTGAGAATCAGTACTATTCAAAATAGTAACATTCACTCTTTTATTATCCTTTATTCGGACTATGCAGTTTGCAAGATAAACTCCTTCTCTAATAGTTTGGTCTAAAACCAAAGCTTCTTTTAAATGATGCACTTCATCTAAATTTGCAACTTGACACTCGATCACGCTTTCTGAACGTGCCGGTATCGCATAAGAACTTTTTGTAAAACTTATTGGTATAGAATAACCTTGCACTGTAAGAGAGTTCGTAGAATATTGAACATCAATATTGAAGTGTTTAATAAAATCACTTCCTATAATTCCATCGAATTCTAAATTTGTTGTGTCGTTGATGGAGTGAAAAGTATAATTAATACGCATCTTACTTTTTGTTGAAAACTTATATTCAAGGTTTAATAAAATAGAGCCAAGTGATTCACAGTATGAATTACTATCATTGAGACCTTGAATTTTCACAGTATGTGAATTAAGCACTGGATGATTTGATAAACTCGAATATTTAATAATCGATATTGAAGCACCAGTGTCGATTAAAAAGCTGAGAGGTTTCTCGCTATTATTAACTATAAAATAAACATGTGGCAATGATATTTTATCGATTCTATTAACCACAAACTGATCCGTATTTATTAATTGCTTGGAATTATTATTTTTATTATAATTTTTCTTTCCATTACGTTTACCCTTTTTATTAACCTGTGCTAATAAGAACGGCTCAGAGACACAGGGAGAAGGTTTAATCTTATTTAATTTATTCTGATTATATTTATTTCTCTGTGGTACACTACTCTGTGCAACCGTGTATTGACCACAGGGCAGATGTCCTTGAGAATCAGAAGATTCGGTTTGTTTAAACCTATTAGAAGACTGAGTTTTATAAAATAACTTCCGATTATTATTTACTCTGTGAGGAACATTACTCTGTGCAACTATGGATTGACCACAGGGCAAATGTCCTTCAAAATCAGAACGCTCAGTATTACAATTAAACCTTTTATAATGACTTTTGCCATTATTTAATGTTGACCGTGATTTATAAAATTTAGAAACACGGGGAAAAGTAGAACAATTAGAAACATAATTTTGTTTCGTGTCATTTCTAATATGACAAGGCTTCGATAGACACGGAACCGAAGCCCTTTTTAGTTTAAATGGTCTTGATTATCATTACATCCATCTACATCAATAATATTCACATGGGAATTATTACCTTTCGGTGCGAATGCGGTCCGATTCGGTGCATGGGAAAGTTTCGAATTTCGCTGGGCATTCTTATGCTTGAGCGTGTGACACTCACCGATCAAGTGACCGCGCTTCTTACAATAAACGCATACTTTGTTACCGTTGTAAGAATTATTCTTTGAAAAGTTATTATAACTTTGATTATAATTAGAAGGATGCGAGTTATAATTATTAACTTTATGAGACTTTGTATGTCTATTCTTATTTTTATAGCACTCAGATATTGAATGACCATTTTTATTACATAAAGTACAATATTTAGAAGATTTCTGTGATAATTTATTTAAGTTAAATAACTTCTCCTCTTCTATCGCGTGAGTTATCGCGTCAGAGAGAGTTTTGGGGTTTCTACAGCGCACAATGTGTGAAAAGTTTGAATTCATGCCTAATAAAAATGTGTTGAGAGCTAAGTCTTCCATTGCAGCAATTCTACCGATGAGTTCTTTATCACTCTCACAACTATAATGTATATCAGATTGAAGCCGTGTGAGACAGGATTCAATCCTCAATGAATATTGCGTCACATCTTCATTGGGAAGTTGTTTGCAGTTCTGCAGATCAAGTAATAAATGAGTTGAGTGTTTCTTTTCTCCGAAAGTTGATTTTAAAAACTGTTTAATTTCGGGCCAACTTCCAAATTTCTTTAGACAACAAGCTAATTGAGCTTTCCCCTCAAGTTGTGACACGATATATTTAAAAAGAACGTTCTGTTGTTCTGTACTTGCTAAAGAAATTGCATTTTCACAATTCGTTAAAAATGCAGGAAGTGATTCGCGATCCCCATTGTATGGTTTGATGAACTTCGTCAAAAATGAGAGTGTGAGTTTTTCACTCATTTTAATTTTTGGCTTTTGGGGTGTCGCTTCTGAAAGAGAACTGTCTGAGTCGCTATTTGAATCGACTTCTACAGACTGTTCCGCTTTAATTGTTTTAGGCATTAATTATTAATAAAATAACAAAAGCGTACAGAGCATCAGAACACACAGACAAAATTATAAACGCACAATAAAATTGAAAATACAAAATTGAAATATAAGCTGTATAAAATAGTAAATAAAGTTCTAAATCTTGAAAATAAAAATATAAATTCACCATTCACTTTGAAATTCACTGAGTGATTTATTCACTTTAGGACTCTTAGTAAAGATTAGAAATAACTCACAGAATTAATAAAATCTTCATACTCGTCCAATGACCTGATGTTCTCCGTGGGACGGTCACGGGGAGGATGGCTGCAGGTGACCCTCAGGTCACTAGTCGGAGGTCTGATGTGGTGGAACTAAGCAGGTGATGCGGGCTCACGCTTGATAGCGGAGGCTTATCGTCGATCAACTGTTAGGAGGTGTTTAAGAGATGCTGGCTTGCAACTACAAGGCTAAGACTTAATTGCTATCTCTTACAGGATCCAGGCGTAGCTCTTTATCCTTGATTCCGGGTCTTCCCTAAGTATAGGCCTTTCCGAAATCACACTTCTGACACCAATTTTGTTAGGATGGACGCGCTGGTGGCCTTTTTAAAAAAACACTTTTTGACTCCCGAATTACTTTATTTTCCACACACAATTTTATACAGAACTTACTCACAAGACCGAGTGTAGCCAACTCCCCGCACCGCGTGGCGGCTATCGCTTTTATATAAAACTAATATGTTAACTCGGCAATTTACCTCGTATGACAATTGTTCATAACAGAACGAACTAACTCGACTTTGCATGACCATGACTAACCACTCTAATTCCGCGATACCAATATGCGTGCCAGAGCTATATTCCAGCATGGTGCCCTACCAGAAGCTATCTGCTTGCTTGGGCATTCATCCAGTTGGGCAGGCATTCATTCATTCATCCAGTAAGTCCGTTGGCGTTGTCACAACCGTCTGCGCTTTTACCCCCTTACCATCTGGAAGATGGCTTTAGTGTATCCGCTCCATAAAAATAGTATAGGTACACAGTAATCCATCCAACTACCATCCATTACCAATACTTTTCTTTTTTCTAAAGTTATGGAGGCAAATATGAAGCATCAGCTTAAAGAATACCTGAAGGATCATCAGACGACTTTCTTCAAGGGTAAGGCAGAATTCGGTGTCAGGGATGAGGTAAACTCAAGCAGCTATTGAATACTCTCCATGAGACTTTCAAGGCATACAATAGAGCGACGTCCCTATACAAAGACGAGAGAAGGATTCGTTCACAGAGCACTGGATACGCGACAATTCGAGCAGCTCTGTTGTGAACGCCGTAAAATTATTCGAGCCAATGCTGGGGTACGCTCACACCAATCAATTTCTTGTTTCTTGCGCTGCTTCTTCTCTCTCAGAGCGCCATTTGTTTCCGAAGCGGTAGTAGTATCTAGTTAATTAAAAATGATATGAAAAAGAATTCTAAAGGAATCAATTTTGAGTAATTAAATGTGTTTTATGTCTTTTAATTCAAAGAATATAAAAATATATTTTATACAAATAGACTTAAAGTAAACGCTTTTGAAAAGTTTTTTATAAATATTTCATTTAAATTTAAATATATATATATATAGAGTATATATAAGAAAAAGTAGAGTTCATGAGAAAACCGAAAGAAAAAAAAAGCAAATAAACGAAAGAAAAAAGCACTAAGTCAGAGTACTTTAGGCCAAAAGTGGCCAGACCTACGCTTTGTAGTGCTTGAAGTATTGTATTGTCCTTAATATGACCCAGTTTCTTCGAACTGATATTGGCAACATCCGAGAATATTCAGAAGAGAAGTATTGAACTGTCATCCGCATTATAATGCATGTTGTAGAGTCCAACAAATTATCATTAATATGTAGAAGTTGTTACTTCTACATATTAATGATCTGGGTTACACAACAGTGTTGGTGATAGAACACAGCCTTGGGGAACACCGGTATTCAAGTGAAAAGGGTCAGAGGAGCAACCATCGACAATCGATCTGTATGCTGCATCCTGTGAGGAAGCTGGTTATCCACTTGTCGCTCTGCATTTTCTAAGGTGCTCCACCCAAGCCATTCGGTATTATGCCCGTCGACTGCAATAGTCAACATGAAGCGAGAGGCAGAGTGTTAATGCCTTGCTTACTCAATGATAATTCAGTGGTAAGCGGTACCATGCTTTGCTTTCTTAACGGTAAGTCAATTTTGATTGATAGAAATTGTAGGCATGTAGGTACCTTCTGCTTATATACATCCCATTAAAGATGCTATTTAGAAAAAGCTATGAGTTTTTTCAAAACACATAATTATGAAATTTAAGTTTTATACTTCGTTTACGTTATCAATTTAAAACCTTTATTGTATAAGTTAAGGAGAACGGAAATCTTTAAAACGAATAGAAATGTAACAATGGCCAACATGATTCGCTCTGGACATAACTTTAAAATAAAAGTTTGTAACTTACAAGTTAGACCAGAAGTTGACAGCTTAACACCTGCTTTATGCTTTCAGAACTTCTTACTTTCTAGGTCCATAGCGAGACATATTATCAACAATAATTCATATTATTTCTACTTTTTCTATGCTTTTTGGAGTTGGAGAGTTGTATATTAAATGAGACTGAGCCTTCACGTTATACGTATACGCTATGTAACCCTAGTTCGAGTATAGTCAGCTTAAAATTTATTTAAAGGCGCCTATTTCTGCCGTGAAGCAGTAATGTGTAAGCATTATTGCATTTTGGTCTGAAGAGCGCCGTAGCTAGTGAAATTACTGGGTAAATGAGACTTAACATCTTAAGTCTCAAGGTGATGAGCGCAATTGTAGTGCCACTCAGAATTTTTAGTGTTTTAAAGAATCCTGAGCGGCACTGCGTTGGCAGGTAATGGACAGGTCGTATCAATAACAATCAGCTCCGACTCCGTCGACCCCCACGTCACGTTCGGTGATTATAATACCTTAGAATAGGATTCAAAGCTTGATATAGTTAAATCAATATTAATATATTTCAGTTAAAAAAAAAAAATAAGGAAAATAAGTTTAAAATTAAGTATTCAATTCGACAAGTTAGGTAAATGATCACATACCACACTCTCCTCAAACAAAGTTAACGGCCTTTTACAGAGTGTACGCGCTATTTTTGAAGATGCCCAGGTGGCGCTGTAGAGGAAAACCACACAACCAGATAGTGAGGGTGAAATCTTAGTTTCTAAGTAAATCTTGATACAAGAAACAATGAAGATAATATGTATCATTCGAGCCGTTCACAGAATACTTTGATACCACGACAATTTGAGCAGCTCTGCATTTGACGAGGTCAAGTTTCTTTTTTATGAAAATAAAGGACTGGCTGATAGTAATTGATACACCCTGCCCATATGCCAATGCAGTGCCGCTCAAGATTATAAAAAAAAAACAAAAATTCTGAGCGGCACTACAACTGCGCACGTGACTTTGAAACATAAGATGTTAAGTCTCATTTGCCCAGTAATTTCACTAGCTACGGCGCCCTTCAGACCAAAACACAGTAATGCTCACACATTACTGCTTCACGGCAGAAATAGGTGCCATTGTGGTGCCCATAATATAGCCGGCATCCGGTGCAAAGGCGGCCTTCCTCTGGGGAAACATACATAGTTGTTGACACGTCTTGTCATACTATTTTTTTGGATCACACACAGTGATGATGGAGTTCTGCGGAACTGAGTGGAGGAAGTCCCGTGAGTAGCCTCCACGTGGGTAATGATCACGTGTCTCTGCCTCGGCGGGGTACAGACGAGGTTCTGTTCGTCTCCTCAAGGGGACGAAGGGTGTGGAGGACCCAGTGGATAGTATCAATCCACTAGCCATTCATCTCGAACTCCTGATATACTGCATAATAACCAGCTGGGCTTGTGAAAAATCATAACAAACAAAGGTTTCACAAATTAAATTTATGAACGATGCGGCACTCGAATACGCGACCTCTCGCGTTCCATGCGAGCGTTCTTCATTTCAGTTCTTCGTTCATAAATTTAATTTGTGTTTTTGATTCAACTCCCAGGTTGTATATAGATTTGTTGTTAACATAGATTGTAAGTTATTAATGCCTAGGTCTCCAATTAAGTTCTTCGACCGCACATTTTGCTTTATTCAAATGCTAATACCATTTCTAGTCAATATTATAGAACCCTTTATATAATTTCATTGTTATCCAAGTAATATAGTCGACCGTTAGGTCACGGGTTTCTTTCGACGGGGCTGAAAACATCTAATTAACAAACAATGTATATTAAACCGTGGATGTTGCAGTTAGAATCACTGTTTAGGCATTTACGAAAATAGTCATAATTGTTAATGTAGTATAGCAAAAAGCCGAATTGCCAGTGTGCAACTTTAGTGACACTTGGTACATTTCGATATTGGTAGTTTTGTGCAACAAAGCAAAATCTTATTGTTGATAAGTTTTATATTTAAAACATGTTGAAGTAATATAAAATGAAATATAATTGCCATTGCTCGTGGCGGTGTCTAGGGAGGGGTCGTTACCTTCCCTAAACTACGTGCAAGGGCAGCCGATGGTTGGTGAGTACGTCATGCTCTTGAACTTAAGATGTTTTAAGATTTTTTTCTTAAATAAAACATTCGAAACATCTGAGTATTTTTGTATTTTTTTTGTATAAATTTATGCTTTTACTTTATTATATTTTATTAAATGATAAAGTTGTAAATATTTATTTTAAATTCTTCATTTATTTGTTTAGAACTTATTTCTTGTTGATATCAGTTTTTATTATCAGATAGAGGAATGACATTCCTCTTGCCTTTACTTCTCCGCGTATTATTTGATATGGATATTTTCGTTGATTTAATTTTTCATTTTTCATCTATTAAAGAGAAAGCGTTTATATATTATTTAAAGCACATTCTTTTCTCTGTAATGAGTAAGTATATTTTATGTTTCATTTCTATAACTTTATTTAGTTAAAAAAATATAATATAAATTAATTCATTGACAATAAAGTATAAAATTTCTGCAGAATTTCAACAATTTTATTTGATAAAAATATTAAAAAAAAAAAAATATTCACGATATTTCTCCGCAGATTACACCACAGCAAGGTTTCACAATCTTGCAGTTGCTAGACCAATTAGGCTTCACAGGAACTACAATAATCCAAACTACGTAGAAACAGGTAAAAAAAGGAATAAATTACTTTATAGCCCGGTCGCATAACTGTACAATAATTAGATATTTTGTTAATATTTATCCTGCAAACATGGCACGTACACGTTATTCTTATATTCATGGAAACCTACCAGGTGCTAAAATTTCGATTCACCTACTCTAATTATATGAAACATTTACTTTTCGTTAAGAAGTCTTTTAACAGATATTATATTATAATCTCTCATCTCATCGCTCGGATTTAATCATTATAATATGTTTTCCAAATGGTTCAAACCATTGGATATTTACATCCAAACTTGAAACTTTTCTATTTTGTCAATATATTAAGTGATATAGATTAAAAGTTGAACAGTTTAAAATTATTCCAAATTTGCAGCGGACTACAACACAACGAAACTGATTTGCTCTATACAGCTGCTCCATTTTATGCTTCATAACTTTTCTAACATTATTAACTGAAAACCATGAAGCTTGGTCGCTGGACTAATTATTATGTTAAAATTTAACAAAAAGGCTTATTTTTATTATTATTACTACCTAAAAAAATTTCGTGCGCACAAAGTACGCATGAGAGACGTGAAACCTGCATTGTGCATGGACCTCTTAGCTGCATATGAAGTCCTGGTACATGCTGCTAGGATGACACGTCATGATTTTTACCGCTACGAACGCCATTACTATCACCGATATCTGCCATATTCAATGTTCTCCTTCCGTCTATGTTGTACTACGTCGTGCGCATGACGTCAGAATATAATAAGGTATACTCGCGTCATACATAAGACAATCTCTTCTTAAACTATGATAGCCTGGTACCAAAACATATATATGTTTTATACTTCCATTCTCACTTTTTCCCACGCTAAATCGTGTCTACTGTCTCGCTTTTTCGTTTCATCGACTTTCAAATTACAACGATGCTAAAGAAGTCTTCACTTCAAAAATAACATTATATCTGATATCATGCAGTTTATTCTCAATATAAAGTGTCCAGTAAATTGCACATTGACTACATATAGTGCTTAAAACGACCTACTCATAGATCGCAAATTGGAGAAAGATTAAAACAATCCCACACAGAATAATTCATTCCCATTAAGTTTCAAAAACTTCGTTACGATAGCCTTGATTTTTAGCGTCTTACTCAGGATTTCTAGTCAGAACTGCGTAGTCCTTATCTCACTCATTTTTGTCTCGGATCCGTAATTAGTGTGACAGAAATATTAATTAAGAATTCTTCAATCTTAGAAAGGCCTCAGCTAATGTTACCTATAAGGCACTTCACATTATATATTTTTTTATGACATTAAGAGACGAGACGAGCAGCATGTTCAGTGCTGCTCAGGATTCTTGAAAAAACCTAAAAGTCTTATTTGCCCAGTTATTTCACTAGCTACTGCGCCCTTAAGATCGAAACACAATAATGCTGACAAATTACTGCTTAACGGCAGAAAAGGCACCGTTGTGGTACCCATAACCCGGCATCCTGTGCAAAGGAGCCTCCCATTTCCCCCCTTAAAATCCTTAACAATTAAAAATATTATCCTTGCGACTCAAATTCAAATTCAAATATTTTTATTCAAAATAGGATGTGGAATCACTTATTGACAGTCAAAAAAACTACCACTGCTATAATATTATTAGAATGGTACACAATATGTGAAACATTCACGAATAAATATTTTATTAAATGTTTGCAATATGCTTACGGCTTACCGAGAAAATTTTAATACAGAATTTTTGTGGACTTCTCAAACTTAGTTTCGCTTCCGTGATATCGTTATATTGAATACCGTCTCTTATTAAAAATTACTTCAATGTTTGAGATGCGGTAATGATGTATATATATATATATACATATAGTACGTTATTATTTCAGCTATATATAACTTATGTTACCTATACCAGACCACTCAGAAAGTCTTGTCAAAAAAAGTTTTTATGTGTGAGGCACTGGCTACTAGTAATTATTTGAAAATATGTGATTATTAACGATTAAAAATATCTATACCCGTTCGAATTTCAAATACCCCTGCAAATTTTTTGAGAGCTACATCGAATTATCGTGACTTATTAAATAATTGATCCAAGGATGTAAAAACTGCGTAATTAGAGACGGGACTGCCTAAGTAAGATTTGAAAAATAGTTTACTATGAAATATGCAGGGATTTGGCGATTAGCGAAAAAGTATTATCCGACTAGGTTTGAAAGCGAACAGTTGCTTAAAACGTAGTGGATGGGGCTATCTCCATTTTTTACACGATTACAGCCGCCCTCTTCAATCTGTCAATGACTGCATGTTTCATAAAATCGAGTGAATTACTTTTTTCTTAGAGAGTTTCGCTAGGCTGAATGGATCTGCGTCGGTAATATTTTCGTGGGATGATTTTTTGCGATTTCAAATGTGGCCTTAAACCAGGAGAGCTGTTTAATTGACTTCAAATGACGTTTATGGATGAAAGCCCTTCTAATACAACCATCTACCGTTGGCATAACGAATTTAAGCGCTGTCGTCTATCGTTGGGGAATGAAAAAAGAAATGGTCGTCCTTCGACGGCTTGCCGAGAAAAATGTACTAGCTGTGAAAAATTTAATTAAAAATACAAACAAACAAGATACCTACTGTTAGGAGATTCTAAGAAATTCAGCATATATTGCAGATTGGATCGAGATTCTCAGAAACTGGCCCCTGTGGGTTAGTGCCGTGACATGATCAATAGCTTCGAAGCAGACTTTGTCTCGTTTCCGACATTGTGACAGGTGACAAATTCTGTTAAAAAAGATCCCGAAGCAAAGCCTCAGTCGACATTTTGCTGTTTGAAAACCAAAACTTACCAAACTGAAGCGATAGAGAATCGCTGGAAAAATTATTATGATTGCTAGTTTATTGCCTAAAAAGCCATTTGTTTCCGAAGCGGTAGTAGTATCAAGTATATTAGAACTGATATGATAAAAAATTCTAAACGAATCAATTTTGAGAAAATAAATACCTTTTATGCCTTTATTCACTATGACGGGGTATTCAGCGTCGATTCCATTACAGAATCAAAGCTGCATGACATGCTGAATGGAATTACAAAATGCCCTTTTTTATGACAATAAGGGACAAGACGAGTAGGACGTTCAGCTGATGGTGGCTGTAACACCTGCTTGAAAAATCCAAAAATTCTGAGGGGCACTACAACTGCGCTCGTCACCTTGAGACATAAGATGTTAAGTCTCATTTGCCCAGTAATTTCACTAACTATGGTGCCCTTCAGACCGAAATACAATAATGCTTACATGTTACTGCTTCACGGCAGAAAAAGGTGCCGTTGTGGTACCCATAATCTAGCTGGCATCCTGTGCATAGGAGCCTTCCACTCCTTTTTTTTTTTTTTTTTGAGAGGAGGAATTACTGTTACGTATTTACGCCCCGGAACGGGGCGTAATATGTCGGACTCGAGTGTCCGCGTAAGCGGACACCCCATACCGACTAAAACCTCCTCTGTGCTGTTAGCAGCCCTGGCTCACTCCTCACACATGTATGCCAGAAGGCTCCGCGGGATCTTTGTGTTGCAGAAGAAGACTATTCGCGCTATTTATAAGAAAAAAACATTATTACGTTAAATTTGTTTGTCAGTCATTTGCGATTGCAAATGTTTTGCCTGTGTCGATTATTTGCACGTGAATGTAGTGTTTATTAATAATAAATCCTGGCAAAGCTCTTGTAATTCCAACTAAGCAGCAAAAGATGAGCAGAGATGATCACAAATACCTCATACGAATGTTATTCTTTAATAAAAATATTATTTAAATTAAAGCCTCTCAAACTTATGTAAACATCAGATATTTAATGTTCGTTCCGTCAACAGAACACGTTTTCCGTATAACTTATGAACAAAATTGAGACGCAATTTAAAGTTCCCAACTGAAATTAATACTCCTGGATTTATCGTTAGCTACGTGACTGTGGCACCAAGAGCCGGTTTAACTTCTACGGTACACATCAAACAGGCCAAACGTCAGTGTCAGGCATAAAAGTTGTGGATTACGCGTGAGGATGTTTACAGGCGACGACCCGGTAGCGACACGACTTGTTAATTTTATGTGAGAATAGCTAAACCAGACGAGAAGTATGAATTGTTATACCATTGTTATCAGGAGTATGAGCGTGTTAATGTGTAAACTATTCAAATAATTATTTTCAAGTTGAAGCCATAAATATAGGCAACCTTTATTTTATAAGGATTTTCGATATGACTGTCAATATTAGATCGGTTGAATGTTATTGATTTCCACTACTTTCAGTGTTAGGACGGTGTTTGTTGAGAGGCGCAAATTTGTCAAGAAAAAAAATGCGTTCGTACAAAGTACACATGTCAGAAGTGAAACCTGCATTGTACATGAACCTCTAAGCTGCATATGAAATCCTGGTACATGTTGCTAGAATGGCACATGGTGTCAACTGCTATGAAAGACATTACTATCACCGCTACTATATTTATGTTCTCCTGGTGTAGTGAATATATTAATGTATACTCAGGTCATACATAAGACAATATCTTCTTCAATTATGATCGCCTGGTATCAAAACACTGTAAATTGCTTCCTATCTCATTTTCTCCCACGTCAAATCTTGTGAATTTATGTGTCTGTCTCTTTTTAGTGTCGCGCATTTTCGTTTCATCGACTTTCAAATCACAACGATTCTAAACAAGTTTTCAAATCAATAAAATATGTAAATATTCAAATATAGTATTATACTTTATAGTAATCAAAACATAGGGCAGAAAGAGATTAATGCAAATCACTGAATGTAAGGTTAGATATCTGAATTTTTTTGAAATGCACCATGCTCATACGAAGGACTCGCGGTTTTTTTGACCCCTAGTAACTTATAGTATATAATAGTGGTTCAAACGAGGAATATTTTTTTGTGATACAACTTATAATACACTACAATGCTAGTATATTATATTAAAAGAAAATTATAAAATATATAATGAATTATTAAGTATCACACATGTTATAACTGTGAATATCACGTGACTTAAAAACGTCCTAATGGATATACAGTAACAGTAACTTATGTTTCTTTACACTTACATGCAAATGACAAAGGCTGTCTTTTTTTATATGACAGCAAGGGACTACAACTGCGCTTGTAACCTTGAGACATAAGATGTTAAGTCTCATTTGCCTTGTAATTTCACTAGCTACGGCACTTTTCAGACCGAAACAGTAATGCTCATTACTGCTTCACGAAAGAAATAGGCGCCGTTGTACCCATAATCTAGCCGGCATGCTGTGCAAAAGGAGCCTCCCACTGGTAAATCTTAAGTTAATCCCACTGGTGTCTTTGTTCTTATTGTTTTAATCACGCCATTTTTATATCATGGTGTCCGATACGGTTTTTTTGCTTGTTTTGTATTTAAAACGCATTAATTATTATTAGTATTAAGTATTTTAAAACGCATCGTTATTTTCATTAAATAATTAGTTTAGACTTTACTCAATCTATTCAATGATATAAAGATTAACGGCCTTACAAATAAAATTGGCATAAAGTAATAACCAAGAATATGTAAAATGTTTACAAATAGACATTTTGCTTACGAATGGTTTGTTCTGACGTATAACGTTTCCCGCGGTTATTTGCAAGGCAGCTTGTCATTAGGAAAACTTCAGAATTATCATTGTACTGACAGTGTTGTCAACGATATTGTAAACATTTTGCGTTTTCTTTGTTTATCATCAGTTATAACTTTATACAAAGTTTATTTTTAAGGCTGTTAGAGTCGTATTGGCGCCCTGCTACTTCCGACGATCATAACCACTCTGTGACACACGTAGTGACTAAACAGTCGGATCATGACATATCGTGTACCGTGATACAAATTGAAGTTATCTGTTGCTAAAAGTAAACAATAATCCATAAAGTTCTATCTGTTTAACGAAACTTACTGAACTAATATCTTATGCTTTTGACAGTTTACCTTCAAAGTTATATGTATATATCTTTATTATCTATATGCAGAAGCATATAATTGGCATTTAGAATTATGTTTAATTGGCTGATTTGTAAATGATATCTGTGAAAACTTGTAAATAGCCTACTATGTAAATATTTTCTAATCTATTACTGTATTTAGATGTAAGTTTTCCAATTTCAAAAAAATAAAATATATAAGTATGAATTTACCAAGATTTTACCACAGTTAATTGAAAATTCAGTCAATGGTCAATTATTCTATTAAGAGCAGCGGTCAGACATACCAGCATGCTCGGAGGCCGAAAACATGTCTCACATGTCGTTAAAAGCGCCGTTGCCGTTGCAGTGCCGCTTGAGCCCTCGCGAAGGATGTCTTCTCCGAGTTCGAGTAAAAATTCTTTAGTTTGTTACATTTTTGATCTTTTACGTAAATAAATATAGTTTACAAAAAAAAATACGCTTTTTTTAGAAATCTGAACTAAAAAACAGAAAGACGATAGATGAAAATTATCTAACTTAACAAAAATCGTATTTTGCAAATCGAAAAATGGAATAATTTAATCAAATTAATGTTTTGTCATTGGTCCTCCATTAATATACGAAGTTTCAATGAAATCTCGTCAAATGAGTCGGTTACAAACAAATGTACATACAGGTGAAGCTAAAATAAAGCGTGTAAAAAAAAAAAAGGTTATTGTCATCTTCTGACATAGAAAATAATATAAATTGTCGAGTGTTTGTTTGAACTTTTGCAGGATGACAATGCAGACTTTTATATTGGTACAGAATGGAAAAGAAACATATCGATATCTCTTGAATAGTATTTCCCCAGCAATAACAAAACAAAACACAAGGTTAAGGGATGCCGAGATGCTGTAAGCCCGATCTATGCCGCGCTGCCACCGCGCATGAAGAGCCAAATAGGAAAGCTCCATTGAAGTATAGGCTGCCCCGACAAGTCAGAAAAAGGGTTTTAATACCAACGATAGTACCTTTTTGGAAAGGTGGAGTTTTGATCAGAATAAATGTCACAATGAATTTCTTGGCACGTTACATAGTTTACACTAATATCAACAAATTTCACTATAGTTAATCAGGTCCGGTATACGATCGTTCTCTAAGTGTGTAAAGTTTACCAGTGGGAGGCTTCTTTGCACTTGAATGCCGGCTAGATTATGGATACCACAACGGCGCCTATTTCTGCCATGAAGCAGTAATGTGTAAGCATTACTGTGTTACGGTCCGAAGGGCGCCGTGACGACGCGACGTTAAAGATAATAAGACATGATTCGAAGATGTTAAGACATCTATGTCTCAAGATGACGAGCGCAGTTTTAGTGCCGCTCAGAATTTTTGGGGTTTTTCAAGAATCCTGAGCGGCATTGCATTGTAATGGGCAGGGTGAATCCATTACCATGTGCTGAACGTCCTGCTCGTCTCGTCCCTTATTTTCATAAAAAAAAGGTCAGCTTTAACTGATGCTGATGTACTTAGATCATTTATACGACTAGATAGACTATGACTATTGTAAAAACGTTGAAAAAAAATAGACTTTCGAACTAACCTCTATTTTGAGCAATTCACGCACACTAACACCAACCCCCTTATTCATAATGGTCCGCTAACTTTAAACAGCCGCTAAGGAGTATTTTTTCTCATTCTGACTCAGGTCAATAGAAGAAGACAGAGTAAGAATTAGCAATGCTTTAAGTTAGCAGACTATTATGAATAAGGGGGTTAGTGTCATACAAGAAATACATGCAAGAAATTAGAAATACACTGGGATCACATATCATCAGTAAGTATTTTGTATTTTATTAATTTCAATGTTAAATAACATGAAGCGTATGTTACAAAATTTGAAAGATGCCATTGAGTGTCAAGATGCCAGGCAAGCATCTAATAGTTGCCCTATTAAAAAAGCTGTTGTTCTTAGGTAGTGCGGTATCAATATGGACGGCAGCGGAGACCAATCTTTAAACTTAGGTTAATACCTAACGATTTCAGATGCCAATATGGCAGATTTTTTGCGGGAGTCTAAATAAACATTTACATAGCTGCATTAGCTGTTTCTGTGAATAATAATAATGTTGTCATATACATTTTTGTCCCACTAGGTATATTTATACATTTTAATCCATTATTATCAGTGTCAGTAAGGGTGTACGAATACATTTATCGATATCAGGCTACTATTTGTAAGTAACGTACGATCCAGGCGTTCATGGTAAATGATAAAGTCTCCTGGCGTAGTCTACGAGCGTACTGGTCACCTGGTGTTAAGTGATCATCGCCGCCCACATTCTCTTGCAACACCAGAGAAATCACAGGAGCGTTGCCGGCCTTTAATGAAGGTGTAGGCACTTTTTTTGAAGGTACCCATGGCGTATCGTCCCGGAAACACCGCATAAGGACGATCGTTCCACAGCTTTGTAGTACATGGAAGAAAGCTCCTTGAAAACCGCACTGTGGAGGACCGCCACACATCCAGATGGTGGGGATGATATACTAATTTGTAGCGTGTCGTGCGAAGGTGAAATTCGGTGGCAGGAATCAGGTGAAACATCTCTTCGGAACACTGTTCGTGATAAATGCGATAGAAGACAATGAATCGACGTCTCTACGCAACGCCAAGTCCAGCCGTTTAAAAAGCACTGGGTCCCCGACAATTCAAGCTGCTCTTCGTTGCACGCGGTCAAATGGATCTGATACTTGGGTGTGCCAGACCAGAGATGTTTGAACATTTTGACAATTGAACAATTTATTTTCAATTGAATTGTTGTCAGTAAAATTATAGAAACACCATTCTGAGCGGCATCGCTCGTTATTTTGGATCATAATATAGGGTTATCTCATTAGCCCAGTAATTTCACTTCCTACAACGAACGCCCTTCAACTGAAACACAATACTGCTTTACGGCAGAAAAAGACTACGCCCAGGTGGGACCTGGCCGGAGCGCAGCGTAAAGAAGCCTCCCACAACAGTAATGACAGCGTTACAGGAAACGTTAATAAACAATAATATATAACATAATTCTTAAGGCCATTATAGATTACTCATATTGACAATATTATTTTACAATAGTTTTACAACAAGATATATTACAGAACAACTGCCTCTTGTGTTTCTTATTTACTGTGTGTATGTTTGTGTGTGGGTGTGAAAGCGTATGTGTGTGGTTAGTAGATAACCATATGTATATATTTTAAACAGATGAGTAAGGCACTGCTTTAGACTGGTGTAATTTAATAATTTCACGCTTCAATTTATCCTTTTCTAACATGAAGATATCTAGAATATCATAGTTATTATTGTAATTATTTTGAATCCTGCAAATAATCGAGTTTTTATAATAGTTCGCTTTGGTACGTGGTGCAACCAGGAGTTTCGTATGACGTGTTATAAATTGTGGAACATTACACGATAGGGCACTTAATATTTCAGAACAGTTTGTATTGCCTGACAATAAAGAATGTAGAAACATTACATCTTGTTGGTTTTGGCGGAGTTCCAGTGGGTCTATATTAAAAAATCTACATGCTTCATCGTATGACGTGTAGGGATGATATGCTTTGTAACATAAATATTTTAGGATTTTTTTTGTACGGTTGATTTAAACAATTTAAAATTGACTTAAACAATTTAAAATATATATTATTCTATAGACCATCAAAGTAGTAACACCCTGTATAATAATTTTTAAACAGAATGTTTTATAAACATCGACTACTTGACAGGAGCGTCCAGACGTGCAGTGGTGTCCGACCGGTGTCCACGAGTCTATTCCCGGTGATAATAATTTATAGTGACTTTTGTCATCATATACAATAACCAAGGTAAGTTATGACGTATCGAACGAATTATGTTTTATGAATGTGAAACCATTAAACTGACTTAGCCGTTGAGTTTTTAAATAAGAGTTATTGACCATACATTGTATGTAAATATATGTTTAATATAATCACGAAAATTTAGGTTTTATTTTATATTAATATGTTTAAATATTCAATCAGTTAACTGGCTACATACAAACTCTATTAAGTAATAGCAGATTAAAAGGTTGCTGTCAATTATTGTGAAATATATTTGGAAGAATTCTGTGAATTTAAAATATGATTTATTTGATCAATTAAATAAATTATTCAATATAAATTAAATTTAATATTTACTTTTTTATGTAATTGAAAAGTCATAATTAATATATTTAATGAACAGCACAGGACCATTTACGTAATATATATATAAAGTGTGTCCTGATGTTTGTTTCCAGTGAACTCCTAAACTAACCAACCTAGGGACTAGCTGACCCAGCAAACGTTGTGTTGCCATATAAAGTAAAAATTCAAAATTTAAAAATTTTGCACCCTTTGTCTAATGTATAGAGGATAGATCGACATATTGGTTGTCAAATGTCAAATATTACGGTTAGGTTCAGAAATTTAATTTATGACAAAACTTAAGATTTATCAATCTACATAAAAATTATCTGATAGATAGGTAACAACTGTACTTAATCAACCAACTATTTGCTAGAATTAAGTTTATTTTTTACCTCCTGAGAATGTTAGAAAGATTCTAATAAGTTATTTATTTTGATCTATACTTTCAATTTGATTTCTGAACGACGGGGGACACAGAAAAGTAAAAAAAAATGTTTTTATTTAATCCCGTGCATTTTCATATTTAAACCTTTCTATTTCACCTTTTAAACCTTCTCTAGACTCCCACAAATAATTCAAGATCATAATTAGCCAAATCGGTCCAGCCGTTCCAGAGTTTCAGCGAGACTAACGAACTTCACTTTTATAAGTATAGATTATTACATCATGGAGTGCAGAGACTTGAGAGATATGATAGTTTTTTTTCGATTTGGGACTCATAATTATTTACAATATTTGCTTTGTATGGGCATATTTTCTATGAGAATTGACGCACGGTTTGACAGTACCACTGTGAAACAGTTTCATTATAACAACAGGGAGCATAGTTTACGAAATAATTCATGATGTTATGAAATATTATTGACAAATTAATAAAAAGCAGTATTTTATTTATTATATACAGAACAAGTCTGTCGGGTCAGCTACTGTTATTATAAAATAATAATTTTTTTTTTTTGTTTTTTATTACTGAGTACGATTAGATTAAATAATTTTTTAGCTTTTTACCATGTTAAGGTGCGCTATATCAAATTAACATCCTTATGAAATCTTTCCTAATGAAACCGGTTTAGATTATATTTTCCATGTGACAATTTTTGGATGGCTAATACAAATAGATACCTTATAACCTCTTTTTGACAACTTGTCCTGTAGTAGGTTTGTGTTTATGGTTTTCTATCAATTTAAGGTCATAAATATTTCTGTAAATAAGGACGGGTGAAATGAACACATTTCGAACTACAATTATTCGGCATTCTGTTTAAATAGGTAGAATTGATATGTAGAGTTCGGGAAGCCTATTACATGGAATTCGAGAGAAGATCATTGTGGAGAGAGATCATCATTCTAGATCAAAAGCCTTCCCCCGTATCTGTGATGTTTGATATGCATTAATAAGTTAGATATACTGGAAGATGGTGATCAACCGTCTTCTATCGGTATACCAAGAACTCAGAGATCATAATGATTTTGGAAAGCAAAGTATAGCAATGGGTTAAATCTAATCTGCTACTGCGCCTACGTCTAAGAGATGAAGAAAGGAATGTTCAGTCAACAGAAATGCCTGAATTTGTGCGAAATATTGTGTGGATCAAATAACAATAATATAAGTTATAATAAGTATGTTTTGCTATTAGTTATTATTAGTATCGAAATAACTTAACAGTAGCCTCTTCAGAAATCTCTCAAATGATCACGTAAGTCTTGCCCACACACATGTAGCGACAGTTGGCAAGCTAGCTAAACGTCCATTTTCTGTTTCACTCGCATGCGTAACATAATCTTTCTCTTTCGTCCAATGACGTTCTATGCTGTACATATAAGGACATATCATTCGCAGTCGCAGATAGCGGAACGGCAAAAGTGTGCTTAAAGACAATGTAAGCACACTGTTCTCCTTAGTGGTGTGTCAACTGTCACTGTACGAATCGAACTTGAACTTAATATATGTTATGCATTGCTGCTTAGTTACCAAGAATATTATAAACAACAGGAGAAAATGCGGCAATGTATACATTTAGCTGTCGAAGCTTATGTTTTTATACGATGTGTTTTGTCTATTTGTATAGAAAATCATTGCTTTCGTCCCATAGAAAGATAAAAACCGGAGTCATCTGCGTAGCCGGAAAAATAAAGGATCTAATTTAATCTGCCATTGTAATAAAATATCATTTGTAGCCTCATGACACCACAATATCATAAATAATCCAGCAACCTCTGGTCTGGTGCACCCCAGTATCTGCTCGATCCATTTGACCGCGTGCAACGTAGAGCAGCTCGAATTGTCGGGGACTCAGTGCTCTGTGAACGGCTGGATCACTTGGCGTTGCGTAGAGACGTCGCTTCATTGTGTGTCTTCTACCGCATTTATCACGGGGAGTGTTCCGAAGAGCTGTTTAACCTGATTCCTGCCGCCGAATTTCACCATAGCACGACACGCCACAAGTTAGGATATCATCCCCACCATCTGGATGTGTGGCGGTCCTCCACAGTGCGGTTTTCAAGAAGCTTTCTCCCTCGTACTACAAAGCTGTGGAATGAGCTTCCTTGTGCAGTGTTTCCGGGACGATACGACATGGTACCTTCAAAAAAAGCGCGTACACCTTCCTTAAAGGCCGGCAACGCTCTTGTGATTCCTCTGGTGTTGCAAGAGCATGTGGGCGGCGGTAATCACTTAACACCAGGTGACCCGTACGCTCGTTTGTCCTCCTATTCCATAAAAAAAATCCAGCAATTTTGCTTCACTACTTCTTATGTAAAGCTACATCTAAAACAGAACATAGTTTACGGTATAACTAATAGTCGCTACTTAGATATAGAATTGATCTACGCTGCACTCCAACTAGATACCGCAGGCGAAGTCGCAATGTGCGGCAACTAATACTATGCCCAAGTGGGCGCCCTCGAGCCAATCTCGAACACGTTGACGTGCCACATGTACCGTTAAACTTTGCTAAATATTAAAACTAACATGCCGGGTTGCGTAGTGAAACTTTGTAAAAATAATACCTACGACAATAAATTACTATGATACTATAACATATCATCAGTAAGTATTTTATATTTTATTAATTTCAATACAAAATTACATGAAACATATATTACAAAATTTGAAAGATGCCATTGAGTGTCCAAATGCCGCGCACACAATCATCTAATAATCTAAAAATCTATTGTTCTTAGGTAGTGCGGTATCTAATTGGAGCGCAGCGTAGACCAATCCTTAATATAAGGCTTTATTATTTACGCGGAATTGAAATTAGCGTATTTGCATACTTGTGACGTTTTTTTTTATTATAATTACGAAAATAGAGAATAAAACTACTTCAATAGTGATTTATTTAGTATTTTAATAATAATTGTTAATACATTCACGTTATGTGGTACGAAATGCATGCACATAAATTAATTTAGTTTTTGACGACACTTATAAATATTTACTGAGGTCAGGGGGTTAAAGGAGTGGAAACTATTGTTATTTGAATTATAAAACAATTTGAATGTCAACTTAAATATATTCATGTGCGTAGAGGTAGGTACGTATATTCAATAATATGTATATATATATATATTATAATCAATATTAATTAATTTTTTTATAAAATCAATGACACATTATCTACCTAAGTTCAATGCAGTTTTACTACTCTATAGCTTTTACTACATGAACTCATGAATGAATCGTAATTTAGGCATAAATCACAGTGTACGGTAAAAAAACATATCTGATGAATTAAATGTATTTTTTCTGTAAAAATACGAAGCAATTAGCAAATTAGAGTTATCTCTTTTTCGCTTGCAATAATTGCATTTACTATCCTTCTTTGACGTGTAATCGTAATGTAGTGTGCTAATGCAATGTTAAATTATTCATGTGTGCGTTAGTGTATCATTTTCACACACTACTCAAGAAGAAAACTTCTCGAGTAGTGTTGTGACATTCAACTACTTGCAAGTTTTATGATTTTAAGTCTAAGGATGATGTCTTGAATTAAGGATTGGTCTCCGCTGCGCTGCAACTATACTATAGTGCACTACCTAAGAACAATAGCTTTTTTATTACGGCAACGATTAGATGCTTGTGTGCGTGGCATCTTGACACTCAATGGCATCTTTCAAATTTTGTAACATACGCTTCGTGTTATTTTACATTCAAATTCAAATTCAAATATTTTTATTCAAAACAGGATGTGAAATCAATTATTGAAAACCAAAAATCTACTACCCATTGCAAAAATTAAAGTAACATTTATAAAGTAACATTGTACAATTAAACTTATTATTTAATAGCCTGAGGGTGGTCGCTCCATTCCCAATCATTAAGAAAGTCATTTATGTTATAGTAACATTTTCCACACAAACGTTTTTTAACAATTCTTTTGAATAACATAATAATTTTGTTTTGAACATTTTCTGGGATCCTGTTGTAAAAGCATATACATCGCCCCACAAAAGACTTGCTAACTCGACTTAGTCGAGTAGTAGGCATTATAAGCTTATGTCTGTTTGTAATTAATAAAATACAAAATAATTACTGATGATTTGGGATCCTTGTGTCTTGATTATTTCTTGTAGTATTATTTTAACAAAGTTTTACTACGCAAACCGGCATTTTAGTTTCAATTAGTAGCAAGTTTAACAGACATCCCAGAATATGTAGCGCACAATCAAACTACCTTCTAGAAATCCAAATGTTTTGAGTTTTCTTAGTGTTGATTCCGCCAATATTTGTCTTTTAAACAATTGGACACGTGTTTCGCCTCTACACGAGGCATCCTCAGGACATTTTGACTCGCCAAAATCTGGCACGAGACCAGACAGTCCCAAAACATTTGGATTCTAGAAAATCAAAGAAAATGTAATAATTGAACGCTCACATAAACATGGGTGTCTCAACAATAAAGCCAGGCGATATAAACTCACTATTTTATACTATCAGCCACTCTCAGCGCTCGTGAAATGCTGTTTTACCGTTTCACTCAATGGTCCTCATTTATTTTGATGCTGAGAGCGGAAAGCGGAGGCGTGAAATATACACAGCACATTTAGTTATGTTTTGATGTTGCTCGGAAATATTCTAAACTAGCTGATGCCCGCGACTTCAGCCGTGTAGATAAAGGATTTTTAAAAATAATAAGCGAGTTTGGAATTGAAGATTATCTCATGTCCTAATCCAGTTCCGGTTCCCGTTTTCGCTTCCGTTTCCAACATATTATATGAATCTTATTTCGAGGAAGATTACTATGGCAAACTAAACCTACTATTGGTATAGATATAGCTCATCGACGTGAATTTTAGTTTTTCACAAATCCCGCGGGAATCATGGATTGTAGTCCATCTCTATGTCCTTTCCTAAGTACCAATTTCATCAAAATCAGTTCAGTAGCTCCGGCGTAAAAGCATAACAAACAAACTTACATTCACATTTATAACAATAGTAGGGATATTTGTCGAGTCGGTTATAACTTAAAAAAATTGGTTTGTATATTAAATTTGAGTCAGGCAAGCCTTTCAGAAACAAAGAAAAGTGTTAAATTAACTTCAACCAAACTGGATCGCTCATTTACGAAATTTGAAGACTGCTAAAAGTTTTATAAAAATCGGTTTAATCGATTTGAAGTTCATAGGGAAACCTGCACATACATACAACCATTTGTATAACATTATTTCCTATTAATCATGCTTATGTATATTTTATAAGGAGTGTTAATAAAAATGTAAAGGAAGGTATATATTAAAAGTAAATCACAAACATACATACACAACACACTCACACACACGCACTCCCACCAAACCGCACACGCACAAATACCACGTCTTATTATAAATATTGTAAATCCATTATTACTAGTAAGTGCTACTATAGTATTATTATAACTAACTTAAGTTCTGTGGATATTGTGATGTTTTAAATAAAATATCCGGACAACCGAGCCTTGCTCGGATTTTTAAGAATGTACAAACTTGAATTAAAAAAAAAAACTAATAGGACATCTGGATTCAAACCGGGTCTTCTGCTTTCCGGATCACCCAATGTCCCATCTGAGCTACTATAGTCTTGTATATAGTGTCGAAATTTACCTTTGTATTTTAAAGTTATTGTAGCTGTTTCTCATTAAAAAGGATAAAACTACATTTTTTTAAATTGAAACCTAGATAGATCGATTTATCGCCCCCGAAACCCCCTATATACTAAATTTTATGAAAATCGTTGGAGCCGATTCCGAGATTCCAATTATGTATATATATATATATATATATATACAATAATTGCTCATTTAAAGATATAAGATATATCTGTAACCTATCCATTTATTGGCCCCGTGACATTTCTTGAAGACTGAGTAGAATTGCGTACGCCGCCCTTCACCTGTAAACACGTCATGTAGTCATCATTATCTTCTGCGATCAAACGATATCAACGAGGTCCGTTCCGTTCAGTGATAATAATAATTAACAGCATTAAGTCAAAGTCAAAGTCAAAAAATCTTTATTCACTGTAAAACTTTACAAGTTATTTAGTGCAAGTCAGGATGAAGTACAAAAGTTACAATAGCATACAAATGAGTATAACAATATTCATTAACAAAATTTAGAACATTAATTCCAAATATCTTTATCATTTAATATCTTTATTATTATTATTATTATTATTATTATGTTTGTTTCGAGTTTTGACACTGTATCACTATTCTTTTTAAATTGGCTAATATTTTTATGGGCGTATAGGAGGTTCTCGTATATGTACTGGCAGTGTACTGTTATAATATTTATTTCACTAAACTTTTCTCTCAATGCTTCCCTTGAACGCATTTTATAGACTGCTCGAATTGCTCTTTTCTTGAGCACATATATATTTTCAATATCTGCAGCCCTACCCCACAATATAATTCCGTAAGGCATGACACTATGAAAGTAGCTGAAATATACAAGTCTAGCCGTTTCAACATCTGTCAGCTTGAAGTACTTGAAGGCCGGCAGCCCAGGTGTTGCAGATGTCAGATCACTTGAGTAGATTGCCCGTTTGCCCCTCTTTGAAAAAAAAATTAAAGAAGCACAGATCTGGTCTGTTTCCTTTAGTCGGGATGGCGGGATGGATCAGACAGCGGCGAATCTTTTCACCGTCAAGCTGTTATGTGTAAGCATTAGATACTTGTGTTTCGGTTAGAAGGGAGTGGCAGATTGTCAAATTACTAAACTACTAGGATTAAACAGACATCTTATATGTAAACAATATGTTATGTTCTTAAAGTGATAACCCTCACTTCTAGGATTAATACAAAAATAAAATTTGAAAAACAAAATTTTATGAACGATGCGGGATTCGAACCCACGACCTCCGGCGTTCCGTGCCGGTGCTCTAAACAACTGAGCTAACCGTTCGAGTACCCCTCGTTATAAAATTCTGTTTTCTTTGTTCAACTCTCAGGTTGTGGCTTCATCTACAGGATCTACTTTACAGTTGATAACCTGCTCAACACCTATATTTGCATATTAAGTAATTGACTTGAGATGTCGCTCTTGTAAATCTAAACAATATGTTATGTTTTTAAAGTGATCATCAAAATACATTTGATTAATGCTTTAATACGAGTTGCTTTCACTTAGCTCTGACGTACGTGACGGTGTTGTTAATTTCAGAAAAATATTATAATTCAAACTTTTCACCAACAGATGGCGCCTATCCCAGTAACGGAAGACAGGTTGACGTCAGGACACCGGCTGTCTCACCCTCCGCCCGGTGAAGAGGTCCTCATCACTGGCGTGTCTGGATATTTCCCGGATTCAGACTCAGTGATGCATTTACAGGAAAACCTTTTTAATAAGGTACGTACCATAAAGAAAATGAAATTTTTCTGAAAAACTAATGTCGCTTGCTCAGCAAAACTTGTATGAGATTTATGGTATGAAGCACGCAGCTGTTGTCAAGCGCATGCCACTCTCTACTTCTCTATTACCATGTCGGTAAAAATAATTATAGAGCCGCAATTTGTATTGAGCTTAAAATATTGAATAAATTTTATTTTTAATTTAATAATAAATCGAAGTCTCATTTATTGATCGATCATCATTGAGAGCATATTTAAAGAAATAAACATCTTAACTGTTGTTTCTAAATATATTCTTGATAATGTTATGTATGTACATAAGCACATAAGGGATTTAGTAGAAACTGCCATAGCCATAACGTTAACACCAGGGACAGACAAAAACTTATAATGCCTACTAGTAAGTATTTTGTGGGGCGATGTATATGCTTTTACGACAAGATCCCAGATAATATTCAAAACAAAATATGTATTACAAAATTCAAAATAATTGTTAAAAAAACGTTTGTGTGGTTACATCACTTAAATGACTTCCTTAATGATACCACAGATTGAGAATGGAGCGACCGCCCTCAGGCTAATAATAAGTTTTATTGTATGAAATTACAATGTAACCATATTTTTTTTGAAAAAAAAATCCTGCTGAATTTCTTGCGCCATTTCTTCTCAGGTCTGAGGCATACTTATTCGAATGGTGGTTTTCACTTTTAATAAGGTGATATCATATCCTATTTTGAATAAAAAATATTTGAATTTTAATTTATAAGTTCCCATCACTTGAACCATGGCTTAGAATAGTGATGTACACAGTGTCAATACTCGAAACAAACATAAACTCGCAATTCCATCTACTAGGCTCCGTAAAATTGCTAAATCTTTTAAAGTGGATTGTGTTATATTTTATAATAAACTCCCAAATGAAATTAAAATATTACCTATTAAAAAGTTTAAATGTATCGTAAAAAATAAATTAACATCTAAGGCCTATTATAATGTGAAAGATTATTTAAAATATAAAGAGAGTTGGAATTAATGTTCTAAATTTTTTTAATGAATATTGTTATACTCATTTGTATGCTATTGTAACTTTTGTACTTCATCCTGACTTGCACTAAATAAGTTATAAAGTTTTACAGTGAATAAGGATTTTTTCGACTTTGACTTTGACATGGTTAAGCATATTCTAAATTTAATTCCAGGTTGATTTGATTTCGGGCGACGCCCGGCGATGGAAGCTCGCTCACCCAGAAATCCCTCAAAGGACTGGCAAGATCAACAATGTAGACAAGTTTGACGCGTCGTTCTTTGGTGTTCACTACAAGCAGGCACACACGATGGATCCTATGTGCAGGATACTGTTGGAGAAGGCGTATGAAGCTGTCATTGACGCAGGTATGACCGAGTTGAGATATATAGATACTTTACGGCGTAACAAAAATAAAGAAAATATTAAAATATCTCATATTAATCATGAAAAAAATACCTACGCAAAAGGCGCTATCATCGCTTGAAGCGATGTGTCCCAGGCAACCCAAATGATATTACATTTTAATTTAGTAAAGATAATATGAAGTGGAAGATATTTTTTATATTCAAATGTTCAAATACTTGTAACCGTCGAATAGAGTTGAATTCTACTCTACTGGGAAAATATATCTTCTGTTTAACATAACGAGCGCAATCCTGGTGATACTCAGATTTTTAAAGGCCTCGTATATTGAGCAGCTATTGACGATATACATACATATCTTTATCTATTTAAAGTCCAATTATAAATTGGATAAATAAAACAAACAACTGTAGGGCACTCAACAAATATTTAATTGAACCAAACATCCTCTCTCATAATACCGGGATTACAAAACTGCTGAATCATGTTGTAGCCAAATGAAAGCAAAATATTTTCATGTTTATTTGTCCGGAATACTGATAATCGCAAATACGTTTTAGGAAATTATTCTTAATAAAATAACTATATTTATGTAGTTTTTGCGCTGACTTTAACCACAAAGTAGGGTTGGATACTTACATATTAACTTTAACTGAAGAAAATAATTCATTCGAACGTCAACTCTCTCTATCTGTTCGTAATATATTGGTGGTAAACGATAGCCAAATTCCAGGTTATTAATAATTATACACAAATAAAATTTGATAAACAATTTTTTTTTATGAACGATGCGGGATTCTAACCCGGCGGCGTTCCGTGCCGGTGCTCTAACCAACTGAACTAACCGTTCGAGTACCGCCTCGTTATAAAATTCTGTTTGCTTTTTGTTCAACTCTCAGGCTGTGGCTTCATCTACAGGATCTACTTTACAGTTGATAACCTGCTCAACCCCAATATTTGCATATTAGGAAATTGACTTGAAATGTCGCTGTTCCAAATCTAAACAATTTGTTATGTTTTTAAAGTGATAACCCTCACTTCTAGGATTAATACAATAAAAATTAAAAAAAATAAAATTTAATAAACAAAATTTTATGAAAGATGCGGGATTCGAACCCACGACCGTGCCTTAATCCTAGAAGTGAGGGTTATCACTTTAAAAACATTACATATTATTGATAATTATTATAAAAGTGTGTGTTACATACACACTTATGTAGGCACATAATAAGTTATACTTCTCTGGCATAGCAAAACAAATATATCTCCAAACCTGTCAGCTGTTGTTATGTGTTAACAGTGCTAAATGAATTGTAATTATAATAATTATTATATATTATTGAATATAGTTATCACTTCACACTATACTAGATTGAGGTTTAAAAGACTACCATCACAGAGTCGGAATATCCTGTCGATGCACGCGTGCATTGTGTTAAAATTCACTCTTCAAGAAGTTACGTAAATTGTTGACAGTGTACTGGCCCCTTAACATGTCATAAAAGGATATTCGGAGAAGTAATTCAGGCTACCGGAAGACACAGAGTTTGTAGGCCCCCCACAAGATGGATCGACGATCTGGTCAAGATCGCCTGAATACGTTGGATGAGGGCAGCGCAGGACCGATCGTCGTGGAAATCGTTGGTGGAGGCATTTGTCCAGTGGACGTCTTCCGGCTGATGATGATGATGAACTTAGGCTAACCTTAAAATGAATGAAAGTTGCACTCCAAAAGCTCTATAGAATTGCGAACGAAATCAATGGTATAATTAAATAAATTAAATCTTAGGTTATTAATAGTAAAGATATATTATTTGAAATAAGTTCTCTAATAATTCTGATAGAATACGGCCAGACTGTTCGTTTCCATTCTCGCTAAAATGCATTTATATTATCTGTGCTTGCTCGGCGCGAATTCGTCCGCTTTTAGAATTTCAATTTGAATTTCGAAATCACATGAATTTGATGCCAATTCAAATATTTGCTACAACTCTACGAGCTGCCTACGAATTACTCTCTCTACGAAATACTCTGATAGTAAACGCAGAAAAAATAAAATATGTTTCACGCAGCATACAACGGCACTTTTTGGTAATAGTATATTTAATATAGCTCCTCAACCATATAATAAACTACCAGCATCATTAGCGGACCAAAACTTAAATATTAACTCTTTTAAAAATAAAATTAAGGAATTTTTAATGACGAAGACATATTATTCAGTTAAAGAATATTTAACAGACATGAATAAGTTAATTCAGATATTTTAAATTAACAATTTTAGTAAGCAAATTTTAATTTTTCACATTTTTATAATATTATGGTGGATAGACTTTTATGAATAATTTGGTTTTTATGTTGTATGTTTTTCACAGTAAACTTAGAGTAAGAATTGTAAAATATTATTTTTGCATGCCTACCCGGCAGATTGTTAGCACCTATGATTATAATGTAACACCAATGTACCCACTCAATCTATGCAATTAAATGACTTGATTTGATTTGATTTGAATTATTTATTTACTCGTTGAATGCAAACAATCAACAGTAAAAAGTTATATTTGCATATTTTTAGCTTCATTTTAACTGGTTAAAGATTAAAATATTAAATCCAGACGGTATAGCGTATTTAATTAATATTCTGACTTGAGTTGTGGTAAAAAGTGGAAGGTCTTAGGAGACATAAGAAAAATAATAGCTTTAAAGGTAAATGTATACACTTTTATAATAAAGTCCCAGCCAATGGTTAAGATATTAACCAGCCAGTGTTCAGGCATTATCTATATTTTTTTTAATGGCTGTGTTGTAAATCCTGCTACTCCACAGCTGAATATCTAAGTGATCCGACAGCCTGGGACCAGATCATGATTATTTTATAGCAATAGCAATGACAGTACAAAATTGTATATTTCACTAAAACAGCGCAAAAAAAGAATGCTGGGAGAGTTTCTTGCGCCGCTTCTTCTCTCTCATAGCGCCAATTGTTTCCGAAGCGGTAGTAGTATATACTAGATATTTAAAATGACATCAAAAGGAATTCCACAGGAATCGATTTTGAGAAAATAAATGCCTTTTTTTTGACAGAGTAGAAAATCAGTCTTCAGAAGGTGAATTTCAGGTTCGATTCCGATGGTGATAGATGCGTGTTTCTTTATTCCCTGGGTATAGTGTTTAGAGCAGCAATAGAAATAGCTGAAAAATTTGCAGTATTGTAGCTTGTACCGCGGTTGCCAGCACGCAAATTTCTGTCACAAATAGCGGTGCTATTTGCGGGGTGAATGTAATTTCTTTAAATAGGAGGGATAGAGACCTATCAATAATGTACTTACCTAAAGTTAAGGTTAGGATAATTAGTTTCAAGTTGCAGTTATTATTATTAAGTTATTTATTAATCTACCGAACAGAGTTAATTAAGCACTCTTTAATATCAGTAACCTTGAAATGAGAATCTTGCCCGTTACATACCAGTGGGAGGCTCGTTTGCACAGGATGCCGCCTAGATTATGGGTCCCACAACGGCGCCTGTTTCTGCCGTGAAGCAGTAATGTGTATGCATTACTGTTTTTCGGTCTAAACGGCGCCGTAGCTAGTGAAATTACTGGGCAAATGAGAGTTAACATCTTGTCTCAAGGTGACGAGTGCAGTTGTAGCGCCGCTCAGAATTTTTGGGGGTTTTCACGAATCCTAAGCGGGACTGCATTTAATGGGCAATCAATTACCTTAGTTTCATAAAAAAAAACTTTATCTCTTCTATAATATAATGTTTTTAATTATCGGTGTAAAGTCCTAACAGATATTCAGACGTTATAATCCCTGCGTGTTGAAATAGGGGCAGGGCGCCATCTTGGTGACATCAATATGACGTCAGAATGACGTCACATCCAGTCCTAACGACACTGATACATTAATATTAAAAAGGTTACATTTATGTTTCTTCTTCTTCGCGTGCCTCCGACTAGCGACGGTTGGCAGTTAGCTTTGTAAATTGAACTTTTTGTTCTTCGCGAGACGAAATGGTTCTGCCGCACTCGCGATTCCTGTCCACTCTCGGATGTTGCGGCCAAGACTTTTTCTGTTACCTACGCCTCTTCTTCCGGCAACTTTTACCATCATGATGAGTTACAGTTAGTTATATTAGTCTCCCAAATATGCGACTTTCCTCATCTTGAGAAAAGAAGAAATAAATTAGAAATAAGGGATTGCTTGTAACTAATTCTAGTAGGCTTCATAAGATACATAATAGCTTTAAGGGTAAATGTATACACTTCTATAATAAAGTCCCAGCCACTGTGCAGGCATTATCTATAAATAAATTTAAATGTTTTATAAAAAAAATTGCTCTGTCGTAAATCCTATTATTCCACTGCTGAATATCTAAATGATCGGACAGCCTGGGACTACATTGTGATTATTTTATAGCGATAGAAATGAACTGTACAATATTGTATATTTTTATTGAAAAGAGCGCAAAAAAAGAATGCTGGGAGAGTTTCTTGCGCCTCTTCTTCTCTCTCAGAGCGCCATTTGTTTCCGAAGCGATAGTAGTATCTAGTAGTTATTAGAAATGAAATCAAAATGAATTCTAAAGGAATCAATTTTGAGAAAATAAATGCCTTTTATGCCTTGATGTTTTGCGTGTTTGAGTGTCGCTTTGCAGAACTTCCACATTCATGACCTTGTAAGTCCAACTAATGGCCAACATACGTCTATATGGCCACATTTCGAAAGCTTCTATACGTATTCTGGGGTTTTTTTTAATAGTCCACTCCTCACAACCGTGTAGATCTTAGTTTCTCAACCTTATTTTGCTCACCGCCCACTTTGAGAATATGTTTTTTCTAGAGTATTTTCGTGTATTTTTTTGCCTTTTTAGACTATATTTTTTAATCTACCCACGCCCCATCTGTGCCAGCTCAATGCCCCCTAATTTTCTCTAGGTCTTCTACTGCCCTCTCCCGAAAGTCTCAAACGCCCACAAGGGGGCGTTATCGCCCACGTTGAGAACATATAGTATGGCATGTTTCAACAAGCTACTTATATATATTATGTGTTATTTTTTTAATAGGTGTAAACCCAAAGGAGCTTCGTAATACGAAAACTGGAGTTTTTGTCGGCGCCTGCTTCTCAGAGTCTGAGAAGACTTGGTTCTACGAGAAAATGCAGGTGAACGGCTTCGGAGTTACTGGGTGAGTCACATTTCATTTAATTTATAAAAACTTGAAATCAAAATCTAAGTTCTGAACGAAAAACATCTTTGTGTGTTCGTAAAACAACACAAAACAAATTCTAACTTTATTTTCTACGGTTAGTAATTTATTTCAATTCTATAGTTCCACTTACTATATTTTTGTTTTATTTCTTCAAGACCATTTAGAACATTGATCATTTGATAAATACATCAGAAAAGAGATAAGTATTAAAAGTTATATAGATAGGAAAATGATAGTAAATTATTAAAATGGAAAAGGCAGAAAATTTTTGCACAAAATTATACAGGGTAATGAGCTCTCATCATTTATAAGTATTAAAAAAAACTACTTACTAGATCTCGTTCACATCAATTTTCGGTGGAAGTTTGCATGGTAATATGTACATCATATATTTCTTTTAGTTTTATCATTCTCTTATTTTAGAAGTTACACATTTCATCACTCTGGAAGTGGCACTCGCGCAAACTATTCAGTTTAGAAAAATATTATATTAGGAACTTCAATATCATTTTTGAAGACCTATCCATAGATACGCGTATGGGTTTGATAAAAAAATTTGAGTTGCAGCTCTAAGTATGGGGAAACCCCAAAATTTATTGTTTTTTTCTATTTTTAATGTTAATGAATGTAAATAAAATGATAATGAGGTTCACAGAATACATCTATTTACCAAGTTTCAACAGTACAGTTCTGATAGGTTTGGATAATAGTGGCTGTGGCATACGGACGGACAGACAGACAGAATATATAATTTAACTATTTACTACCTCTTAACAAGTGGTACAAACTTCGTAAATTCATATATTTTAGAGCGAGTACTCGGCACTTCTCTATTAGAACCATTAGTACAGCGAAATAGATTTAAAGTTACAACTAAAATGGCCGCGAGTGCTAGCTTTCTGCCACTGCACTCCCACCGCTTTGTGAAGTTAAAATAAATTGTAACTAGACTGCTAATGGAAATGAAATGAATTTATGAGGACAATTTTTAGATGTCCTTCTCTGTTTGGTCGGTTTACAAAAGAATTACCAAGTACAAGAGCCTTTGTTGAGCTTTTGTTTGGCATTAATATTTACATTAAGATATTTTACTTTAAATAACATCATATATACTCACACCTTTTAATTTGTTGTACAAATGATTTAAGTTATCTCTAGTGTTAATTCCGCCAGTATTTGTTTTTAAAACAATTTGACACGTGTTTCGCCTGTACACGAGGCATCCTCAGGACGTGTTGTATCGCCAAAATCTCGAGCCACGAGACAAGGTCTCGAGTCTCGTGCCAGATTTTGGCGAGACAACACGTCCTGAGGATGCCTCGTGTAGAGGCGAAACACGTGTCGAATTGTTTTAAAAACAAATATTGGCGGAATTAACACAAGAGAAAACTTGAATCATTTGTATAATTATGGATTTCCGCAAAGTAACGCCTAATTCATTTTTTTTTTTTAATTTGTTGTTTAAATCAAGTTTGGCGTATGAATATGTCTTACCATTTCCTTCTCAGTTATTGTCACACAATTATCTTTATGCCACATAGGTGTCTAGAAGAAGACCAGTTTTATTACAATTTGTTATTTTTCAAAGTGATAACCCTCACTTGTGGGATTAATCTGCGAGTTAAACAAGACATACAATATTTATCAACGATTCGTCACTCGAACGGTTGGTTCAGTGGAAGCACGCTCGCACGGAACGCGAGAGGTCGCAGGTTCGAGTCCCGCATCTTTTATAAATTTTATTTTCAAATTTAATTTGTGCAATTTTATTACGTGGGACATTCAAAAAGTCATATCAAACAGAAAAATGATTTAATATAATAATTAATCAAAGCGATGAAAACTATACTTATGCCTATAAGAGCTTTTGAATCTTAAAGTAAACACGATCAGTGAAGGCAATACATATTTATTTATTACTCACATGTTTAATATAATATGCAGCCTAGCGAAACTCTCAAAGAAAAAAGCGATTCACTCGATTGTATGAAACGTGCTGTTATTGACAGATTGACAGATGTCAGCTATAATCTTGTGTACAAAGGAGATAGCCAAATTCCATTACGTTTTAAGCAACTGTTCGCTTTCAAACTTATCCAGATTATACTTAGTCGCCAATCACCATACTGTAATTACTACTATTTCAAACTTATGTCAAATCACTACACATTTCATATTAAACTAAATTTCAATTCTTACTTAGGCAGCCCCGCCTCTTATTACGTAGTATCATCCTCTTTGCATTAGCAACTCAACAGGTTTAAACCATTACAAAGCACTGATAAAGTCTTTCAATAACAGAAATGCGAACGAAGCCCTGTCATTGAGCAGGAAAAACCAATGCATACTCACCAGGATGCTGACTGGGCACTGTCGCTTGAATAAGCAACTCTGTGTGGTCGGAATAAAAAACGAAAGAACTTGCAGATTTTGCCTCGAGGCCGATGAAACGTCTCTTCAGCTCCTCTGCAATTGCGTCCCACTAATGCATAAGCGTAACACCATCCTTGGCGATTATACCCAACACCCAGATGCTGTTTGCAATACTCGCCTCAAGGAGATACTGCGGTTCACAAACGCGGCAGGGCTTGACGGCGAGCTATAGTATGAGTGACGAACACAATAGTTCAGTTCTGGACGCGGTGTTACTAGGACCCAATAAGAACTAGGAATATACCCTCTCCAAATAATAATACATCCTCTTTGGTAATATGCGTGCTGCTGGAGACAAAAATTCAATTTAGTTGTCAAAAAATGTTGATAGCTACGAAAGATAACATGAATCGAAATTGGTAATTTTGGAATCAAGCGTTCAGTATTCACTTTCATAACAGCTACAATACGATCGAGGTTTTGCAAAAAATAATTAAATTGGAAACGATATTTCAGTCGGTTGTGAACAATAATATCTTTGTTCATTAAAAACTACGAAATTAATCATTTTGGTTTATCCCAGTTCACAGTAGTATGATGTGAGGCAAACACTGAATTTATTCCAATTCGTGATTTAATATTTATTTCGATGAAGATTCAAGAATTTTTGGCTAACTTTAAAAGAATTCCAGCAATTTTTTTTTAATTTACCTTTGTCAATTTCTTAAAATCATAATAAACATATTTTTTTGGACAGATCATTGCGTATTTTTTTAGGTGTAGCAATAGATTGCTTATAATTAGGATGATTTTAATGTATCAGATAGCTATTGAAAAAAGATATTAGACCATGCAAAATAAACCATCTTATGAACAAAATAAGGGTCATAACTGGTGTATCTGAAAAATGATATAACGAATAACATAAATCGCGAATAATATAAAACCTGCAATCGATATCATGTTTTTGTTATAACACAATTGCTAAACGGGGAAGAGGATGATATGATGGGAAGTGGAAAATAAATTACCAATGGACATCAGCACCAGCAGAAGTCAAGAGGTGCGTTGACTTTAAGGTGGAAGTATACTCTAAGTGTGAAGGTGTGATGGAATTTAGCATTTTGACGAACATTACTCCAGTAGTAGAATTTGACTGCTTATCAACATGAACATTTTACCAACACTTCGAAAAATTTACGCAGTAATGAGAAGAGGTGGTAAGAAACACATTCTTCAAATACTCAGTACAGCTTCATCATTTTAAAAATTCTTTTCAATATAATTTGTGGAACCATAAAAAAACTACGTTTAAAAAAACCGACTTCAAAAACTGAAAAGTATCAAATAACTAAAAAATTTAATTTAATACACCTTTACCTTTAATATTAATAAAATGCTGTTATTTATATGTGCTAGCTATTGATAGGTTTTAAGTCGGTGCCAAGCCCTAAACAAAATAAAACTTAATAATATAAACAGCTTACTTACTGTAGTTATTAAGGTTGTCTGGCCACGCATGTCTGTCAGCTTGGGTTGTTTTGTTCTAGACGAAGGTATCCCGCTTAAAGTCACGCGTGGTGAGTGTAGGTACTTACTATTACATTTGGCTTGGCACCGACTTCAAAGCTATCAATATGTAGCACATTCAAATAAAAGTACCCAGAGTTGCAAATTATTATGAACTTTAAAAAAACGCATACCATATTTACTCAATAGTTTTCCTATGGACATCCGCCTCGAGCCAAATAAATCTAGGTTTAAAACTAAGTAAAAAAAATACTATTGAAGCACGCTTCCATAAACATTGCAAATATTGTTATTCTAGTATTTAAAGTATTAAGTTAAGTATATAAAAAACAATTATATCATCGAGTCAAACAAAAATTTTCATAAAAAATGTTCATAAAATGAAAACTTCTGGGCCAAAGTATGTAAACTTTTTCTGGGACCAAATGATATCTATTTTGCATAGAAGTAAAGAAAAATTACGTAAATCGGATCATAAACCTCAGAGTAATTGGTGTACACATACATAAAAAAATATCAATAGAATTGATAACCTCCTCCTTTTTGAAGTCGGTTAAAAATAAACAAAAGTTTCTATTTAATTATCTACATATAACGTAAAAAAAATTACTCAAAATGGAAGATAATTAATACACTAGATGTATCAATCCATAGCTACTGTAAATAAACAAATGTGTTTTGAGAACATTATAGTTATAACTATAAATATACCATTCTAAATATAATAAAAAGGAGAGTTATAATATAGAGAATAATATACAGTACAGCTGTTTATTATTGAGAGCTTATTTTATTCAAACGTCATGTGTAAGCATTAAAAGACTAACCAAATCGAAAAAATTGCCCATTGAATTCGATATGTAAAGCTCTGTCCATCGCGGCAGCAAATCAATGGATTCAACATATCTCTCATTCATATGAATCTATTGAAAACCTTCTACATAGATTCACATTTCAACCTGATTGGCTTTGGAAAAATGTTTCCGACATACAATTTGAAATTGGAACGTTTTAATATTTAAGCGATAACGTTTTACACAGACTGTAGCTATCATAGATTCATACTGTTTATTAGATCAAAACTACAATTTATATTGTAAATTATTAAAACAATTTACAATACCTGCCAAACTCATAATTATTATTAATATTACTTTTATTAAGATGAATGATACATTTATTCCAACAAAACAAATCTTATAACTATATTTATCTACACCCATGCTTTAAATCCTCTATTAAAGATTCTGAAACTGTTAGCTTATTGCCAACATTAAAACACCCAATGTTCTAATAACCATTACATCATCCAAAAGAGTGTTGCAATGTTGTACTGAATTTCATAACAACACTCCTACTTTTTTTTTATCCCTTCATGCGCAAAGAGTTTCAACATACAGCCACATTCTTATTGCTCGATGCTTGGTATCTGTATGAATTTCAAAAAAAGAACATTATCGTTTACGCGCCCTCCACACTCCCAGAACGTCGCGCGCCGTAAAAAAAATTAGGTTTTTCGGATCCCCGCCATTTTTCTTCGAAATTTTTATTGTTTTGTTTACAAAAAATGAGCGATTCGTTTTAAACACTATACAAAATGTAAATTACTACTAAAATAAATAATTGTTTCATTAATACTTAGTTTATTTGTATATAATCAGTAATGAATGATATTAGGTAAGTAAGCTAACTGTTCCAGAATCTTTTAGAGGATTCATATTCTGGGCGTAGATAAAGTCTTGTATGCAACTGTTGATAATTAGGTATTAAAACACTCATCATAAATCCACATTCGTGTTTTAATACCCCTTATTACACAACAGTTGCATAAATAACTATAACAATACTATGATTACATTAAATTCAAACTAAGTTCCATTTAAGTGGAAATTCTAATAAATGTCTTATACCACATATTTCCCTTGTTCTTACCATCAGCCACAGCGAAGCCAAAGACATGGGTACCTTCAAAAAAGCGAGTACACTTATTTAAAGGGCCGGAAACGCACCTGTGATTGGTATTGCAGGAGGTTATGGGCGGGGGTGATCACTTGAGGTTACCCGTACTCTCTTCCATAAAAAAAGCGAAGCCAAACGAGCAGATATAAATAAAACCGCACTCGAGCAACCAGCATGCATTAAACATGACCGTAATTGCTTCAATTGAGCACGACATACAGACCACTCATAGATATTCGAACTGAATTAATATTCGCTAATAATTGAATTATGAGTACAGAAGAGTATGTATGAATTTATTTTCTATACATAATTTATGGATTTAAATGTGATTTTATATAAATAAAAGTCATTTGTTTAATGGCTTGCGGCCTCATACCCCAATTGAAATAATATTATAATAATACTAGCTGACCCAGCAATTGCCGATATTAAAATCGCGATACAAAAGTAGTTAACTGTTGATCGTAGATGGGTGAAAATTTGAAATTGTATGTATTTTTTAATGCTGACTCATAATCTATATATTAGATTGATATTTATATATTAGATTGACACAATTTAACACACAATATAAACCCAAACAATGGGAATACCATTGGAACATAACTAACTTAGTGATGAAATTCTGCTCGGTGTGAAAATTTATATGATGAGAGCATATATAACGGGGAGTGCTCGAAGAACTTATTCAGTTTGTTACCGGTAACTAACTTTCACCACCGGATATTACGTCTATATTCACTCCATGCTGCGATCCACCCGTATCAAGTTGATGTCTTCTATTCCACAACCTCGCGTTTCTTTATAAACTTGTAGCACAACCTCTTTGGAGCATTACTATCATCTCAAAGGCTGGCAACGTATCGCTTGACCTCTTCTTCTTCTTCACGTGCCTCTCCATTACTAGAGGTCTGCAGTCAGCTTTTTTTGTAACTTTTCCTTGTCCATGGCTAAGCGGAATAGTTCTTGGGCTGTCTTGATGCCAGTCCACACCCTTATATTTCTGAGGCAAGACTTCTTTCTTTTTCCAACACCTCATTTCCCAACAATTCCCCCCATCAAAATAGTTTGCAACAGGCGGTACCTATTGAGAAACGAGATTTTACGCTGTTTGATGGTTCACACTAACTCGATGTTCTTCTGCATTCGGACAAGGACCTCTGATTTAGACACACCTTAGCCGTCCAACTTATGCGGAGCATTCTACGATGCGACCACATCTCGAAGGCTAAAATCAACAACATCTTGACCTCTGGTATTAGTGATATCCATAGGCGGCTGGAATTTTACTTTCCATCAGGTGATCAACTGATCCACCGGGAAATCGGACAAGCAGAAACAAAAACTTTGATGAGACTAGCTAGATTAGTTTTGTCCTGTAAAGTTAATGTAATCGAAACTATAATATTATTATTTTTACACAAGTGTAAAGAGTGTAATTTGTTAGCTTAGCCGTTATAAATAAATGAGTTTTATGTTGTCAGATGTTCCCGTGCCATGCTCGCCAACCGTATCTCCTACTGGCTGGGAGTCACCGGTCCGTCCTACACCGTGGACTCGGCCTGCTCCAGTTCCTTGTATGCTCTGGAACACGCCTTCAGATCAATTCGTGATGGTCACTGTGATGCTGCTATTGTGGGCGGCTCTAACCTCTGCTTACATCCTTATGTGTCTCTGCAGTTCTCCAGGTAAGATAAAACAAAATTTCATTTGGAACTACTACTACTGCACAGGATTCCAGCTAGATTATGGGTACCACAACGGCGCCTATTTCTGCCGTTAAGCAGTAATGTGTTTCGGTATGAAGGGCGCCGTAGCTAGTGAATTTACTGGGCAAATGAGACTTAACATCTTATGTCTCAAGGTTACGATCGCAGTTGTAATGCCGCTCAGAATTTTTGGGTTTTTTAATCATCTTGAGCGACACCGCATTGTAATGGGCGGGACGTATCAATTACCATCATATGAACGTCTTGCTCGTCTCGTCCAATATTTTCATAAAAAAAAGTAACAAACAGGTTTCAGTAGTAATGTGCTCAAGAAGATCAACATGAAATAATCTAATTCACCAGTTTTTGAGTCACAGATTAGAGCAGGATTTTGTATTTACAAATCAAGTCAAGCAATGAATTCAAGCTCTAAAGGTTGATACATCCATCTACAATAATTTATATTAATACAGTTAATTCTTTATTACTTTTTATGAGATAATTTATATAAAATCGAGTCGTAGGAACTGCATAATATGTAAGTACTTCTTTATAGATAGTTTTAAATTATTTCTGTGAATACAAGTAGCTACTTCAACGTCATAAAAATGGTATTGATTTTATTCTGATGTCTTTAATTACTATATTTTAATACGATTATGTATCATCCATTAGATTGGGAGTTTTGTCACTTGACGGAAAATGCAAGAGTTTTGACAACAGCGCGAATGGCTACGCACGCTCGGAGGCAATTGTTGTTTGCTTTTTACAAAAAGCCAAGGACTCTAGAAGGTAAGGAATATCAGAATGGCCTGATAGTCGAATCCCTGTTTTGCTATCTCTTTGGATGAGGAAACGCCTCTGGCCAAAGAGTGAAACAAACATGGCAAGATTTACGTAACTGCGATGTGGCTAAAATTAACACTCATGAGGTGAAAACATCCAGAGACGTTAGCTATGGAGTGCAAGTTCGATTCCTGCGTCGTCTTTCAAATTTGCCATAAATAAAATTGTTCATATATTCCCGGAAGATGAAAAATCACTCACTTTAGCCCAGTCATTTTGACATTCCAATTATAATACATGTAAGTCAAGTTCTGGCCAAAATTACAGAAATAGTTCCAGACTTTATAGTATAGGTTTTACAATAGCTTCTGACAGGCAAACGAATTACCAACGCATTATAATTACTGTAGGTATTATGTTTATTACAAAGTACTCGCAATAGCGTAAGGTATATATTATAATATAATTCTTGTATATACGTTTGTATAGGGTTTACGCCCAATTACTGCACGCTAAAACCAACTGCGACGGTTACAAAGAGCAGGGTATCACCTACCCAGCCGGAAACATCCAGAAACTTCTACTCAGCGAGTTCTACGAGGAATGCTCCATCGTGCCAAGCGAATTAGAATTTGTTGAAGCCCACGGAACTGGTAAGTAAAAAATTAATCATTTTGAGGACAGACACATTGGTTTTCAGCTACTTATTACCGTAATAAGTGTTGGAGCCTTGCTGTCGAGCACGTGGCCTTCTTATGTTATTTAAGTCTTATTATATGCCTATAAAAATTGACAAAAATCCTGATTTATAACGCATCATATTATTATCTTATTTATTAACACGGCTCTACTCACGTATTAACTTTTCCACTTTAAAACTACTCACGAAAGTTTTAATAATTTAAGCATCAAAGAAACCCATGAAAGAAAGAGATTTTCTTCACAAATATAATTTAAAAAACAAAATTTTATGAACGATATGGGACTCGTTGCACGACCTCTGGCTTTCCATGGCAGGGCAAGCTCTAACCAACTGAGTTCGAGTGACGTATCGTCATAAAATCTTGTATACTTTGTTCAGCTCTCAGGTTGTGGCAAAACAAAATTTTATTTGTGTATTAACCATTGAAGTGAGGGTTATCTTTCTTATCGTGACTTTATAAACATAACTAATTGCTTAGATTTTCTTCAAAGATAAATATTTAGTCGACTGTAGACATTAAAAGTAGAGTTGCCAACCGTACTTTGAAATATATTATTTTATTTCATAGAGTCGCACCACCATCTAATAGGTATGATCTATAACACTAGTGGAATACGATAAAATGGTCTATGTACGAAATCTGGCTTTTGCAAGTTTATGCATGCATAAAAGGGCAAAAGACATATTTGCCCGCCTGCATAATACATAAAACAAAACTTTCTATTTACCTGCTGAATTACATATACTGTTGGGAACCTGTTGGGCTTTATTTGAGGCTCAAATACGCCTCATATCGACATAAAACTACCACCATTCAATGTGAAATTTATCCTAGATGGTATATGGCTATTTATTTTTCGAATTCCAACGTTCTTTTTTTTTAAATTCGCCCAGTGAAGCGGGAGGGAACGGCTAGTATGATAATAAAATGAACATGTATATCTGCAGTATGCAGCACTTATTGGGTTACATAATATTTCGTTTACCGAATTCCTAATTGGGGTTGTTATTGTAGGTACATATATCTATTATAATATATGTTAATTTGTTTTAATTAATAGGGTCTTAATTAAAATTCTGCGCTCTTTTTCCGTGTCTCTCATACTTCGAAGCAATCTAAGCATTAATGTTCTGCGCTTTGAAGCTGTTCAACTATTAATATTGCTCAGTATGTACTTAACTAGACAACTACCCTGTCTTGCAGCATGATATACAAAGAGTATAATTATTTTGTAAAATAAGTAGTGAAATATCTTTAAGTTACATAGATTGTGTAGGCAATTAACCAAATTAACATTTTGAGATATTTTCACGTGATTTTAGTGATATTATAGCAAGAATGTAGGTCGAATGTTATGATGGATTTGATATTTGGAGGGATCATTTGTTTTCTTTTGAAGTGTAAGCTTCTTTAGCGGCGTTGAGTACTTTTCTTGGGATGGTTAATAAAATGTTCAACTAGCGTCAGGACACGTGTCCTGCGGGCCTACCTTGAACTCTTATTGCGATTGAATTGTCGACCTAAAATGAACTGCTTTGCTATTTGGTACCACGTCGTGATCAGAGCTAACTAATTTAGGTTGACGTCAAATCAACTGATTAAATCGCAATGATGTCAATTGAATGTCAAAAATGATATCAACGTAACATATCAATGAAGCGCAAACTGATTTAGTTCGTTCATTCATTCGTACCATTAGGTTTTATTTCAACCTAAACTGGATAGCTTATTTGTCAAAGTGACTGATTCGAAAAAAGTTGCTACTTCCTTAGAGGAAAGTGAATCGTGTTGTTAATAACTTTTAAAAATAGTGAAAACATAGAAAAGAAAAATTTTATTGATTAAAGATGAGATGAGAATACTTTATTGGACTTTTTTGTAAAACAAAATACTGAAAATAAATACCCAAAAATAAAATACTAAAGACGAGGCAGTAAGGGCCCGGGCTATAGCCTGTTCGCAAGAACGAATTAAAAAAAAATTACTCTGTGGTCCTGTCAAATCAAACATTCAATGGAGGTGCGTTCATAACTCGTTATTTTTGCGAAAACACATAAGCAAACATTTAATTTGTAATTCTAGGAACTATATTTATTTATATGACTATTATTTAATCAGTATAAAAAAGGGCTTAATGGTTTATAATTTGTCGCAATTGTGCAATTTTAAAATGTATTATTAGTATTTTCTACGCAAAAATTCCGCTAAAATCATATCATTTTAGGTTTCGAAACGCAATTTTATTTCGTTCATTCTTCATAAGCGATCCAAACGCCATTCAGTAAAAGGCACTTCATGGTACGAATTTTAGTGATTCAGTTTGGGTACCTAAATTGAACTGCATCGGTTTCGCATTGCTTATTAAAAGTTGATGGTAGGCCCTCTGGTCGAAAATTCGCAAGACAGTCGTTGAAAATATGGATGAAAGAAACTTTTTCTGAGAGATACACTTTTTAATGTAAAATAATTGAAATAGTTCTGAAGTGTTGCATTTTTAATGTACTTTGTTATATAGATAGCGCGATAAATTAATATTGTATTTAACCACATGAATGCTAGTAGATACTTTTATAAAGCAATTTGTGTAAAATTATCAAATATGCACAACGTTAATGTTCAAGTTTTCACTACTGACGGCAATCCCTGAGTGCAACCTGTATTTTTTTCTCATGATGTGTTCAGTCTGATAAATCAATTGTTTTAAGGCAATTTTAAAATATATTATAATCACGTTTAAAAACAATAATGGCAAAGACAATAACAGATAACTATTATAGTTGCTAATGCTGTTGCATGTGAATTTAATTTTGATTAATTTCTTTTTGCGAAAAATGGGTGCAGATAAAAAGGAAATGTACATAATTCTGTATTAAAATACTCGTGTGCGACGCTCACATTCGTGTTTAAATACCCATCACTATGCGAGAGTTGCATAAATAACGAATATTAAATATCCTTTGCCGCGAGAAAACATTTAACAAGGGAAATTGTCGTCCTCGTTTCAAACACGTTTCGTTAATTTTTAATAATATTTTCCTTCCATTCACCTCAACAAACAACGGAGTAAGGTGAGGACAACCTATTAAGGAAAACGATCTCGTTGAAACCCAACCACCATTAAACGCAAAAATTAAAAGATAAGAGAACTTTTTCCAACAAGTTTCCATCGCGCTGACATAAAATTAAAAAGCTCTTTCTTTACCGCCATTGTACTACAGAGACGATGATAAACCTCGTAGAGAAAACCCATTTATCTTTTCCTCTTAATCTTTTTATATGTAAAGAAAACTTTCATTGTACGGACTTGTGATTACATACTTTTAGTACGATAGAAAATCGGCCAAGAATGAGTTGTATTTTCCAAAATAAAAAATATTTTTAAAGATTTTTTTACTATCGTGTATGTATAACTAGTAATGCAGGAAATTTCTTCTCTTTTGCGTGGAGACTATAGATTGTAGGAGTCCAAAAATCCCATAAAATTGCTGTCTAGACGCCTTAAGGATTTTACTAGTGTCCCGATATCTGCACCAGGTTTGTGACACTCCGCGCCTTAGGCCCGGTATCCACCAAAGCGGAGAGGAGATGTGAGCCACCCGCCTACACGCATCTCCACTCTGCTGCGCCGCTTGATCGCTCAACGTGGCACAAAATTCTATAGAAAAACGAGACATCTCCTCTTCCCTCCGCTCGATCCATTTCCACCAAAGCGGAGAGGAGAGGAGATGTATATTGATAACCAATCAGATTTCATTATTTCCACATCTCCTCTCCGCTTAGCTTCGGCCAGGCCTAACACACTGAGACATGGATACGATCGTGCGCTATCATCGAGATAGGCAAGCGGTTGGTTGTCGATCGGTGACCGCGACGCGCTTGAAATTTTTTGTTACCTTTATTCGGTCCCATAAGAGAATAACCTTCATTTAATCATTATTAATAATCTATTAGTTCAATTTACGTCCAAATAAATAAATAAAAAACGGAATAGAAATGACTACATGTTCAATATTTTTAATAATTCACATTCCGGTATTGAAGTATTTTTTTTTAGGTAAAATTATATTAACCGGAATGTCATAGTGAAATAAAATATATTTATGGACGTCACAACTAGCTGTTTAACTACAAGTGGAGCACAGTTCCTTACTGTCAATCAAGGTTGCCAATACAATGTGTAAGATACCCAGAATGATTTAATTAATGCAAATGTTGATCTTTATCTAGATCTTAAATATTTTTAGGTACAAAGGTCGGAGACCCGGAAGAGTTGAAGGCCATCGATGAAATCTTCTGCACAGGAAGGTCAGAGCCGCTCAAGATTGGATCAATCAAGTCAAACCTGGGTCACAGTGAACCCGCTTCTGGCCTTTGCTCCATTGCTAAAGTTAGTACTTCTATTAATTCCTCAATTTTATCAGACAATCCCACACCATATAGATTTGCTGTACGATTTTAAACTGCACTGGTTGGCTTAAATATAGAATTCCTGACAATTAAAAGGAAAACATGTGTACTGACATGGCAAACGCACACCACATCAGGATACGCGTTCCATTTTATTACAGAAATAACCCTTATTTCTGATATTATGTTATTTTGACAGCTATAAGGAATTAGTGATACGCCAAATATTGTTATTACTTGCTTAGACCTACATTTTCAATCATAACTAATTTAATTTCCACTCTAAAACAGGCTTAATGTACTGCATAAAAAAAGAAGAAGAATTATATTATATTTTTTTTAATTCAGCTGTTGTTGACTTCAAAATATTCCTTTTCCTGCAGCTCTGTATTGCGTATACCACGGGATACATTCCGCCAAACTTACACTACAACACACCAAGAGAAGGTGTACCAAGTCTCAACGAAGGTCGCCTGCAAGTGGTCAGCACGAAGACACCCTGGAACCGAGGGATGGCCGGCATCAACTCATTTGGTTTTGGAGGTGCCAACGCTCACGTTCTCTTGAAGAATGTGGCGAGACCTAAGGTAAGAGTTGTTATAACTTTGTCACAATTTATTACCGCCATCCTTCGTAGCACGCACACACCAGTGAGAGGCTCCTTTGCACGGGATGCCGGCTATTTTATGGGTACCACAACGGCACCTATTTCTGCCGTGAAGCAAGTAATGTGTAACCATTATTGTGTTTCCGGTAGAAGGGTCCCGTAGCTAGTGAAAATACTGGGCAAACGAGACTTAACATCAAGGAGATGAGTGCAATTGTAGTGCCACTCAGAATTTTGGATTTTCTAATAATCCTGAGGGGCGTGCACACAACACCCTTCGTGTACTACATCATAAAGCTGTGTGTCTTAGCCCTGGTTAACAAAACAACATTTACATTAAACACTGACAAACAACATTCACATTAAACACTGACAAAAACGTCACGCGACATGCAACACACAGACGAAAAAGTTTGAGACGATGTAATCAAAGTTTCACTTTAATTATATCAAAATAAAAACTATCCTATCTCTCAAGTTGGACGAAACTGTACTCCATGAAGTATGCCCATTAAAATCCGTTCATTTGTTTAGGAGTTCACTGGAAACAAACATCAGGACACTGTATTTATATATATTAAGATTTGAAATTGTGTAGCAGAATCATATTAGTACTTATCAAAATAAATTAATGTGAATACTCATGTGCTAATGCTAAACCATTTATTCAGATTAATAACGGAATCCCTAATGACGATCTACCACGACTTGTGTGCGTCTCTGGTCGAACTGAGTCAGCAGTCGCGAAGATCTTGGATGACGTGGAGTCGAGGACGGTTGATATTGAGCTCGTGAAACTACTTCATACAATCCACAATGATGATATTGCAGGACATGTCGTACGAGGATATACTCTACTAGGTATGTGTACTAATGTGTGACAATTATTATAAGAGGTGTCTCAGGTCGTAGGTGTATTGGGTTGACAACAATGACGTTCTATATAGTTGACATCTATATATTGAGATTTCTTGAAAACGGAACGTAGTTTTGTATCTAGGACGAATCTGCGAACGTCCTGCATTATAAAGTACTTACTAGTGTGACATTATAATTGCGGATTTTGTATAAAAGTTTAAGAATTCGTTCAATCTGCTAAATCTGTTTAAAAAAGATATTATGAAAAAAAAATTTGCATTGCATTTTTGAACATAAATGATTTCATCTGTTCTGAAGTATTTATATGAGTGAGTAACAAATATCCAAACTTTACATATATGATATAAAATTATATTTACATTAATTATTAATCAAACATTATAAAAGAAAGATACACAAATTAAAACGTTTGCACTCACTTCAGTATTTCGTAATAATCTATAATTTTTAGGTATTTCTTGAGGAGATATATTAATAATAATATTAGTTTTAGATTATTATAGAGAATTAGTGCAAAATTTTAAATATCTTCAGTTATCTATTCGAAGTATTCAAGTTATCACTTAATTCTCACCAATATTGTTATGTGGTGTATATTTTTACCAGTGGGAGGACTTTGCACAGGATGCCGGCTAAATTATGGGTACCACATCGAAGCCTATTTCTACCGTGAAACAGTAATGTGTAAATATTATTGTGTTTCGGTCAAAAGGGCGCCGAAGCTGGTGATATTACTGGGCAAATGAGTCTTAACATCTTATATCTCAAGGTGACGAGCGCAACTATTGTGCGCTCAAATATTTGGGCTTTTGAGAATCCTGATCGGCATTGCATTGTAATGGGCAGGGCGTATCAAATACCATCAGTATGAATAAATTTGAGTGAGAACAGCGGCGTGAGTTCTGTTTTTATAAAACTAGAATAAATTAAATACGAAACATAAATTTTCTTTTGCAAAAAGCGCAACTTTCCGTAATATAACTGTTAATATAAAGTACACAATTCTCATCCAGTACTATAAAGTAAATGATGCGCCAGGTTCTACACCGACAAAGGCAGTGTCGCTGTCACGAAGTGTACAGTACTTCTCCGGAGTGCGGCGCCCAGTTTGGTTCGTGTACAGTGGCATGGGGTCACAGTGGGCCGGAATGGCAACAGAGCTCATGAGGATACCAGTCTTTGCTGCTGCCATTGATAAGTAAGTAATATTCATACTATAAGAGCTATTGGACACGTATCAGTAACACCCGTTGGGCTAAGTGCACTGGAGGAGGAGTTAATTCCGTAGGTGCAAGTTTTTAAGTTTTTTTAAACCAAAGTTACCAGCATAGCCCAAAATGATTGCGAAACTGAAGTAGGCAGGGCACATAGTTCGACGGACAGATGACCACGTACCTGAAGACGCAGTTAAGGATCAAGATCGCCGGAATACGTTGGATGAGGGCAGCACAGGACCGATCGTCGGGGAAATCTTTGGGGGAGGCCTTTGTCCACCAGTGGACGTCTTCCGGCTAATAATGATGATGATGATTAAGTTTTTAAATAATGTCACAGATATATATATATGTACATTACATGACAGTACTTTGTGGCAGAGTAAGAAGTACCATCTATGTAGGCAATCACTTCATGATTTGAAGCGGTATTTTTTTATGAGAGGAGGACAACAAACGAGCTTACGGGTCACCTTGATGTAAGTGATCACTGCCGCTCAGATTCTATTGCAACAACAATGCAATCTCAGGAACTTTGCCATAGTTACCTATACGTGGAAGAAGGTTCCTGGAAAACCGCATTGTAGACGAGCACCACACACCCAGGTGGTGGGCATGATATCCTAATATTTTGAATATTTTTAATTCCAAGGGGACATACTTATTTTTTGGCTGCTATAGTTTTATTTAGAAACGTAAAAAAGTAAAAATTAAAGCTAAAAATAATTCACAGATGCCACAAAGCTTTGGAGCCGAAGGGTATCAATCTGACGAAGATCATAACGGAGCCGGAGCCCAGGATCTACGATAACATTCTGAACTCCTTCATCGGCATCGCGGCCGTTCAGATTGGTCTCACTGACGTCTTGAAGGCTGTTGGGATTGAACCAGACTATATAATTGGTAAGATAATATTGATTAATGATATTATAGGTAGTAATATATTCCCGAGATTTCGCCAATTCATACATCGTTCAGGTTAATCTGACCTTTAAATAAATACAATTTTATGAGTTTATTAGTTCTTGCTAAATTGCTTAACTTATGCGCTAGCTTACATGAGCTATGCTTGTTTTTATGATGGTTGTTATAAAAATGTAATGCTTGTTTATTTATGAAGTATTTATTTCAGTACAATATACAAAACTAATGTTTTTAATATTAATCATTTATATAGCCTGTTAGCACAGCTACAGGTTAGCCGGCAATATCTGCTTCTATTTTTTAACCTTGAATGTCACCCCAATCAGAGACGACAATACACTTAATTGACAGTGACACTAACTTTCACTACAATGCTTAACATAATTAATGGAGTTTTTTGTAACCGGTCATTACTATAATCTCTTGTAAATATGAGAGAGAGGTCCCCGGTTCGAATCCCGGTAGGTGCAATCATTTATATGGTAAATATGGATGTTTGTTTCCGGGTCATGGATGTTTATATGTATTTATGTATGCTTAAGTAACTATATTGTATTAAATATATCGTTGTCCTGTACCCATAGTACAGGCTTTGCCTAGTTTGGGGCAAGAAAGTTTGTGTAAGAGTGTGCCGATACTATATTATTATAGAAACGCTTGCCGTGTATGCTTGTACACTGGAGGGTATGGATGGTTAATACTGATATGGTTTATTTATCTCACCAGGTCATAGTGTCGGTGAATTGGGTTGCGCGTACGCAGACGGTTGCTTCACAGCTGAGCAGATGATCCTGGCTGCGTACAGCCGCGGGCTGGCTTCTGTCGAGACGCCCTTCATCAAAGGATCCATGGCTGCCGTGGGATTGGGATACAGTCAAGTAAGTCTTACCCATCTTCCAATCTTATTAACTGTCCGTCCGTTTAATAAATTTCGTTTATTTCAAAGATTGTAAATACATTTTAGTGGTTGAGACTTCCTTAGCGGATAATTAATACTTGATTATCAATATTGATTTAAACAAAAATTATTAAAAACAAAATTTTACATTAATGGCACAATTAAAACAAATCTGAAAACTGTGTGTATGTGAGTGAGTGAGTGTGTGTGTGCGTGTGGGTTTGAGTTTTGTTGCTTATCTATAGTGTAACTATGTAATGTAGGTATAACCTGAGGATCATAAATGGACTGTCGAAAAAAGTATACAAACAAGTGAACATAAATAAGTTACGTGTCACTCATCGCTAATAATAATTATCTCTAGCACAAGAGGGTAAGGCAGCTCGGAAGAACTTTTTGTTGCGACTTATTTCATAAACATCAAAATTTAAGGGAATCTGGATAGCCTATACATTATCTTATAAATCTAAGTATCACATACAGCGTTGCCAATTTTACTATATAATATAGTATCCTACTACAGTAAAAGCCTAATACATTTATAGTCAGTAATAGTACAGTAAAAGCCTAATACATTTATAGTCAGTAATAGTACAGTAAAAGCCTAATACATTAGAAGCCCAACTACTATATTTCTGAAACTACTATTTTTCTTGTTATTTGTAAAAATTTGAGTAACGTGTAAACATTCATATTATGCATTTTTAAATAGCCGTTACATTAAGGTGCTGTGACATTGCAAAGTCATTTTGATCATATGTGTAGATATAAATTTATATGTGTACTGCTCTCTTCTTCACTGGAGAATGACGCCTCCACCGCCCTAAGCCAACGGATGCTATCATCGTCCCATAAATAAACCGCTCACAAACAGTATGTTTCTTCAACTCTCTCGCCGTGGCTTCACCCACGGGATACTCAACCACATTTCTTCATGTTAGGAATTTCAAATATAGTAAAAATTTTTAACGAATTTCCTTCACTACTGGGATTAAAAATACAAATATTCCATTTCTACCAACCTGAATCTCCTGAGGTGTCGGTACGATTCCCACATTAATTTCTGACATTAATTTTGCAAATTTTTATATTCCCAGTAGTGAAGGGAATCATTTAATAAAACTAAGGAACTATTACCATGATATAAATTATTATTTTTAGATCAAGTCAGTATGCCCTCCTGAAGTAGAGGTGGCTTGTCACAACGGCCCCGACTCCTGCACTATTTCTGGCCCAGCTGCTATCATGAAGATATTCGTTGAGAGACTGGTTGAGAAGGGCGTGTTTGCCAAAGAAGTCCCTTGTTCCAATATCGCCTACCACTCCCGTTACATTGCTGAAGCTGGTACGTTACTGAGCAGAATTGTATTTTTATAACGCGGGTACTTAGAAAATACTTAATAAAAAAGTAAATACTTGTACTCCTTTATAATACAGGTAATACGCCATATAATTCCCATAGATAACGCGATTTTTATTAATTTTAATATTAAAATTAATAATAATAATAATTAATCACAATTCGTAACAAGTATTTCCAATTGTTTGCCTAGTTTTACTATTTCATTAAGGATTTTAATACTCAGATTTAATAAAATAAGGTAATTTTTTTAAATCACAATTGACATATATGCAAAGGTACGTGAAGCTAATTATGAACTATACAAATCGTTATAAATTTCACAGTACAGAAATATGTATGTGGAAATTCCCTGCGTTATGTGGGGTGAGGATTGAAATCGCATAATATGAAGCCGCCTTATAAGATTATCATGTTATAGGTCGCATTACTGTAATGTAATCAAAAAAACTTTTTACAAATATTAAAACTAGTGTAATACTAAATTTTTGTGATCTAAATAAGAATGTAATAGACATGTTAAAAAATACTAACTCCTTGCGGAACGATTACTCCTGTATGTACTCGTAAATATACATTGCAACGTACACTTGCAACGCTACGGATATTGAGGGACTTTTTTTTTATGGAATAGGAGGACAAACGAGCGTACGGGTAACCTGGTGTTAAGTGATCACCGCCGCCCACATTCTCTTGCGACACCAGAGGAATCACAAGAGCGTTGCCGGCCTTTCAGGAAGGTGTACGCGCTTTTTTTGAAGGTAACAATGTCGTATTGTCCCGGAAACACCGCACAAGGAAGCTCATTCCATAGCTTTGCAGTACGAGGGAGAAAGCTCCTTGAAAATCGCACTGTGGAGGACCGCCACACATCCAGATGGTGGGGATGAAATCCTAACTTGTGGCGTGTCGTGCGAAGGTGGAATTCGGCGGCAGGAATCAGGTTAAACAGCTCTTCGGAACACTCCCCGTGATAAATGCGGTAGAAGACACACAATGAAGCGACGTCTCTACGCAACGCCAAGAGATCCAGTCGTTCACAGAGCACTGAGTCTCCGACAATTCGAGCTGCTCTACGTTGCACGCGGTCAAATGGATCGAGCAGGTACTGGGGTGCGCCAGACCAGAGATGACAGCAATACTCCATGTGTGGCCGGACCTGCGCTTTGTAGAGCGTTAGAATGTGGGCCGGCTTGAAGTATTGCCGTGCTCTATTGATGACGCCCAGCTTCTTCGAAGCCAATTTGGCTTTGCCCTCCAGATGGCCACGGAATTGGCAATCGCTTGAGATTTCGAGACCCAGTATTCCGATACTAGGCGCGGCTTTAAGAGAAGTGTTCTCGAAGAGCGGTGATACGACAAATGGGGTTTTTTAAGTGGTAAACGCGAAAGCTTGAGTGTTCTGGGGGTTAAATTGGACAAGGTTCAATTTACCCCATTCCGCGACCTTCTCGAGAGAGGACTCGATAGAAGACACAAGTTTCTCCCGGCACTGGTTGACGATTTCCCGAGAGAGACCTGCATGGCCCGTGTATACGGCATCACCAGTGCTGTCGTCCGCATAGCAATGTATGTTGGAGGTGTCCAACATATCATTGATATGCAGAAGAAACAGCGTGGGAGATAGCTCACAGCCTTTACTGTCGGTCTTTGATCAACTGGTGACCCTCTAGGTATACTAAAAGCTGGCGGCTAATTATGCTCTCCATGATTTTAGAGAGCAGGGAGGTGATAGCAATAGGCCTGTAGTTCGCCGGATCCGAACTGTCTCCATTTTTTTGGATCGGATGGACAAGGGCTGACTTCCATGAGTCAGGGACTATGCCTTTGGAATAAGAGTGCCGGAATAAACACGTTTGAACCGGCGTCAACTCAGGGGCACACGTTCTAAGCACGATTGGAGAAATGCCATCCGGCCCGCTCGACTTCCTGACGTCCATCGAAAACAGAGCTCTCCTAACAGTTTTCTGTCTGAACCATACTTCAGGCATAGAGCTCTGACACCGCGGGATGGTCGGCGGTGTTTTTCCGTTGTCGTCAAGAGTCGAGTTGGAGGCGAAAAGAGCGCACAGGAGCTCGGCTTTCTCTTTTGCAGTATGGGCCAGGGTGTCATTCCTCATGGACTTGTTCGGCAATGGTGTCCTAAATGAAGTCAATGCGAACAAGTTAAACCTGATAGTGAAATATGATCTCCTTATATTTTATTTAAAAAACAGCAGTCAAGGTTCAAAAAATTAAATGAAAAATAATATTTTGACTGTTAGACTTGCAGTTTATGATAATGTTTTACCATATTTATGATAATGTTTCATATCCGCCATTCTAATACAAATCACTAGTTATTCGCTGGTGGTCTATAAATCACTTGTGAGGTGACATGTTGAACACAGCATCTTGTAATTTTTTTGTATGGCGACCGAAACGTGACCATGCAGCTTGTAAAGGACATGAAACGATTACTCCTGTAAATATACCTTGCTACGTACGCTTGCAACGCTACGGATATTCAGGGACTTGTTCGATAATGGTGTTCTAAATGATGTCGATGCGAACAAGTTAAATCTGATAGTGAAATATGATATCCTTATATTTTATTTAAAAAACAGCAGTCAATGTTAGAAAAAACTTACCTACACCTAACTAATTTAACGCTTCTTACAATTTATATTTCTATGGCGACCGTTTCGTGACCATGCAGCTTGTAAAGCACATGAAACGTCGGTATAAATAATGTTAATGTCCGCCACTAGTACACTGTGTCAGTACAAGTTAAACGCGTTTTAATTCTTTTAAGAAGTATTTACCGTTCCAGATATTCGGTCTATCTCCGGTTGTGGGCTACTTGAGATAAAAATCGTAACTATCGTTGACTTTTCTGTCCCAATAAACTTATCGGCGGTAACTCACAATATCACGTACACGCTGTCTGTCAATGGGAGAACCTATAGCTTACCAGCGATAGAAGTTTTTATGGAAATTCACGCGTTCCAATAAGGCGATAAGAATGACTTGTCGGGTATATTAGGACAGCTTCAAATTACTGACAGTAGAAGGTAGTAATTTATCTCTATCTATTGATAGTAATGGGAACGGCCGTAAGGCGTTAGGTACTCTTTATAAAAGATAATTTATATACCTGATATTATTATCGTATGTAAATTACAGTAATTTATAGAGTTTATGTTTTTTTTTAATTAGCACAATTTGATTTATCCTTATCACAGGTCCAACACTGCTGAAGTATTTGAAAGAAGTTATTCCAAGCCCAAAGCCACGATCGGAGAAGTGGGTCTCAACATCTGTTCCTCAAGCTCTCTGGAAGGACCCCAAGGCATCATTGTCCTCAGCTGAATACCACACGAACAATTTATTGGTAAGGAGTCTTCTCAAATGGAAATATTTAGAACGACTTGTTAGGTTTGAAGGGTGGAATGGCAGCTGAACAGCTGAAGAAGAGAATGAAAAACGAGCCATGTGAAACATTTTCAAATAAATTTCAAACTTGATGAAAAAAAATACAAAAAATTATTAGAATATACGTACTTGTCAGGATCAAATAATTTGGAAATATGTGACTTTAAAAACACAACAAATTGCTTAGATTTGGAACAGCGACATCTCAAGTCAACTTCCTAATATGCTAATATTGGGGTTGAGCAGGTTATCAACTGTAAAGTAGATCCTGTAGATGAAGCCACAACCTGAGAGTTGAACAAAGCATACAAGATTTTGTCAACGTTACGTCACTCGAACGGTTGGCTCAGTTGGAAAGACCGCTCACACGGAACGTGAGAGGTCGCGGATTCGAATCCCGCATCGTTCATAAAATTTTGTTTTCAAATTTTATTTGTGTATTGATCCCAGAAGTGAGGGTTATCTTGTTTATTATATCTTTAAAAACATAACAAATTGTTTAAATATGTGACTCGTCCATAAAGTAAAATGGCGTCTTATATTATTTTAGCATAACTGTATTTTTCTATTTATTATTGACTTTCTCGAAGTTTGCTGTTCATATATTATAAACAAACATTTTATGTATGGACTACACTTTTATTTTTCAATTCGCAGTCATACAATTTTAAAACACATCAACTATCGCGCGCAACACAATTATGTGGACTACCCCGAATCTTGCAGGATTCATAATATGATGACACTTGAGGACAGGCGCAAGGTTCTGGATCTCTCTTTCCTTCATAACATAGTTCATGGTAGGATCGACAGTACAGAGCTAACTAAACTATTCATACAATTACGAGTGCCGTCAGTTCGCACTAGACACACGTCTCTATTCCAAGTCCCGCTGAGTCACACTAATTATTACGAAAATTCGATAATCTGTCGCACTCTATGCAGCAATTCAACAGTACTGAACTTTTTAGTAACAGTAAAGGCTGCTTTAAAAGGAGTGTTAATAAAAATCTAAAGGAAGGTTAAATTTACACACATAATGTACACACACACACACACACACACACACACACACACACACACTCACACTCTCACCAAACCACACACACACAAATATCATGTCTTATTATAAATATTGTGAATCCGTTATTAGATGTAGTAGTAGATGTAAGTCCTACAAAATAGTATTATTATAACCTAATTTAAGTTCTGTGGATTTTGTGATGTTTTAAATAAATAAATAAAACATTTACCTACATCGAAGATTAATTGCATTGCATCTTTGAAATATTATGTGACAAACAGTGTTCAACCGGGGTATTAAGAGTATGGAAGGGGTTAGTCCGAATTATATCACGTTGCGCTAAGACTTTGATTTATTCGATCATTTGATTGGTTTGTCATTTAGTTAAGATCTACTCCCATAAAAAAAACCTTGACTATGTGTTGTGAGTTGCGATAAGATTTGTAATAATATCTTAGACTGATTGTTATATTAAAAGATATCATTTATGTGCTTAGAGTCCGGTTCTCTTCGAAGAAACATCTCGTCTTATCCCACAAAATGCCGTCACCATTGAGATCGCACCACATGGGCTCTTGCAAGCGATCCTCCGTCGCTCTCTGAAGAAGGACGTCGTTAATATTGCTCTCACCAAGAAGGGCGAAAACAATGTTGATATACTCCTTGCAGCGCTGGGCAAGTAAGTTACAGAATGCATTTTTGTCATTTAATTATCTTTAGCTGATGTAAAGCCATATTCCGTTCTTAGGTATGAACTTTTTTTTTAATGACAATAAGGGACGCGATGAACAGGACATTCAGCTTATCGTTATAGGTACAGTGCTGCTCAGGATTCTTGAGAAATCCAAAAATTCTGAACAGCACTACAATTGCGCTCGTCACCTTGAGACATAAGATGTTTAGTCTCATTTGCCTAGTAATTTCAATAGCTACGGCGCCCTTCGGACCGAAACACAATAATGCTTACACATTACTGCTTCACGGCAGAAATAGGCGCCGTTGTGGTACCCATAATCTAGCCGGCATCATTTGCAAAGGAGCTTCCCACTGGTATACTTACTGTTTATATATGTGATGATGTTTACGTGATACGTTGGGAGCAGGAATTATGTCAAACAAACTTCTATTATATTCTTCTTGTAGTGACTTCTGTGGAAGGGGCACCACAATCTAGCCAATCTCACCTTTAGGTAGACCAGCAGCAGTTCTGAGTTCTACATATATTTTACTATCAAACGATTTTGTATAAACTTGTTTTACGGCCCTGGCCGCATTATTGGTCTGCAGTTTTAAGTCGTGGACTCTGGACTGGCTCAGTAAACATTCTTCAACACGTTTTCCTCCATAATAAGATTATTTGGATTTGAATTCACCTTGGTACTTGGTGTATATAGAACCGCCGCCTCCCAGATGACAGGCACCAGTGATGCATTCACTGCGAGATCTAGCCCAAATGATTGTGAAACAGAAGTGGCAGTGGACAGGGCACATAGTTCCACGGACAGATGGCCGGTGGGGTAGAAAAGTTCTCGAATGGTGACCACGTACTGGAAAACGCAGTGTTAGTCTACAAGATGGACCGATGATCTGGTCAAGATCACCGGAATACGTTGGATGAGGGCAGTGCAGAACCGATCGTCGTGGAGGTCTTTGGGCTTCCCCGAAATTTTCCCAAATTTCCCCTTTATCCAGCAGTGGCCATCTTCCGGCTAATGATGAGGTGGGGCTATATTATAATCTTAAGTATCCCTAGCGCAAGGAAATGATTTCCGCACTCTGTTGACGTTGAAAAACTTTTCTAAGAAGGCGGATTTATCTTTCTGAACTATACTACGAGCTTCCAAGGTTATACTCACTCACTTACTTGGCCCGCAACAACATCAATGTTGTTATTGTGTGGAGGTGATAACGGACTCTGGTGATCCATACTTTAGTTTGTCCCCTGTTCGATAAAAAATTGTGTGCGTACAAAGTACACATGTCAGAAGTGAATCCTGCATTATGCATGAACCTCTAAACTGCATATGAAGTCCTAGTACATGTTGCTAGGATGACACATTTCAACCGCTGTGAAAGACATTACTATCACCGCTACCATACTTATGTTCTCCTGGTGTCAATAAAGTAATACGTCGAGCGCATGAACTCTGAATGTATTAAGGTAATACCTACTCGCGTCATACATAGGACAATTTCTTCTTCAGCTACGAACACCTGGTACCAACTGTAGGTATAATGCTTCCTATCTCATTATCTCCCACGTTAAATCTTACGACTTTTTGTGTCTGTCTCTTTTTACTGTCTCGCTTTTTCGTTTCATCGACTTTCAAATCACAACGATGCTGACGAAGTTTTCACTTCAAGGGAGCTTATTAATAGCTCTCCCTATACGTCTAATGCATTAGATGCTTCTAATGCGTATAATCACGCTTAGTATATCGACCTTGTATACCTTTAATATTGTTAAAGTATTCAATTAATACATTAATCCCTTAATTACTCCACAGGCTATACGAAGTTGGAATGAACCCTCAGTTAGCAAACATTTACCCTCATGTACCGTTCCCGGTATCCCTGGAGACTCCCATGCTTTCACATCTCGTTGAATGGGAGCACAGTGAAGATTGGTAAGTTTTATTCTATACAATATTCCAGCGTAAAACAGTGAAGGATAACGTATCTATAAAACTCTTCAAATATTCATTAAAGAATAGTAGAAATAAAATCAACTTGTAAGTAATAATTCATAACTTCCTCGTTCATGGTGGTGTTGCTAGAGGAGAACGCTTTTGGAAAATAGTTATTTTATACGATAGCAGTTTTTAGCATTTTTTATACCTACAATTATATGAAGATTGAAGATTAAAATTAGGTGTTTTGTAATAACATTACATCATGCGAATAATTAGTTATTTATGCAACTGTTTTGTAATTTAACACTCATGTGATACTATTATCATTACAAGTAGGTATTAAACTCACATTCGTGTTTTAATACCTAATCATCAAGACTCTACCTACACCCATAATATGAATCCTCTTTAAAAGATTCTGAAATAGTTAGCTTACTACTAACTTTAAAAATGCCAGTACTTGTAACCATAATATCATCCAAAGCAGTGTTATTATGAAAACGTATGATGTAATGTTGTACTGAATTTCATAACATCACTAGTTTGCATGATATTATGGTTATTAGGACATTGGGTGTTTTAATGTTGGCAATAAGCTAACTGTTTTAGAATCTTTAATAGAGGATTTAAATCATGGGTGTAGATAAAATTACAAAACTAAACAATTAATTAATAACATTTAAAAGAGTCAAATATAGTTTATCTTGAAACATGAGTATAATTTAAATACTTTAATAAAATAGAGATTTGCTTAAAGATAAACTTAGTAAAACTCACATTAATTCTGTTCCATTCGGGGCCAACAAGAACGCGACGGAGCATATTTTTCATCACATATTGCGACGTTCCGTCGGTCACCGCAAACTCTTTACGCGTTTCTGAAACTCGTTTGAAAGAATAAGAGACGAAGAACTTTATTTTTCATGTTTTATTACTTAGGCACTGCTGGCTACATTAATACATCGGTCATGGTAGTAAGTTTTAATTATTTTGTGAAAATCCCAACAAAGAAGAAATAGAAAGGTCTTCAGAGGCGTATAAATAAAGACTTGAAGGACATAATAATATTCACCTGGCAATAAATCTTATGAATACAAAAGATTCCACATTTCGGCTGAAAAGATCGCGACTAGCCTCAATCTAAACGAATTGAGAACCTCCACCTTTTTTCGGTCGGTTAAAAACTAATTTTATTTATCAACAAATCGGATTAAAGCTGTTGAGGCTTATTGCAGATAAATATAACAAAAACAATAAGATTATGCCAGCTTCCATAAAAAGAAATAGAATGGGTTTCATCACGATTCCAAATCATATAGCAATATAAGTTTTATTAATTAAATAATTAGTAGAAAACGAACTCTTTATCATTATTAAATACTAATACTGATTTGCCTGCCGAAAAATTTTATTGTGGCTTACAACATATTGAATGAATGAATTTAAATTTATTGTAAAGTTGACCAGTCCTGGTAATGATTTACTTTAAACTACGTCTACCTTTGGTGCTTTGATCCAGACTTCTTCGCATATTCAAACATTTCCATCCTTGATACGTTTCCAAAAAGATCGTATCACAAAGTTTAACAATCTCCTAAGCTACAACGCAATAAAGAGTCCAACTGTTATTAATAGGTTCGCATCCATCAGCGAACCGCAAACAAATAGGGTGGCTGATCCTCCGATGTTCTTTGACTTGACTATAGTATATATAATAATATATCCATGGCAGCTAGGTGGTTATAACACGATATTTTCTATCGTTACCTTTTTTTTATAAACTTATTTAATCATAAATATATGCACAGTTGGTACTTAAATTTTACATCTCGCCAAACTGTTGCAACAGTTTGTTGGCGAGTTTACGCTCTTAGACAATATTATACTATTGTGCATCTAAAATAAATTATACCTAATTTATTCGTTATATACACTATTACTAATACACATATAACATTACACACATATCATTAATTAGTTATCAATTCATAATATTCCTAAAAACATATTAAAATCTTACCTTACATATAACTAAACTATACTACTTTAAATATTAAGGCTTATGTGGAGACGTTAAGAAAGTGCTCTTTTAATTTTTTCTTAAGTACTACTTTACAGTCTTTTTTATCCTCTCTTAACCATTCTATACTATTATAAATTTTAGGCACAACATATTCCCTTAATCTTTCCCCATAGTAGTTACATATTTTTGGTATTATATATATTCCTGATATTTTTTCTCAAATTGTTCCTCAGATTAACAGGGTTTTTAAATCTATTTGAGTAATAATTTTCTTTTGTTATTAAATAGTTTACTTTGTTAGTTACTGGCTGTATTTTTAAGTCTTTAAATATACCTACACAAATAGTATTTTTATACTAGTTCCTTATATTTTGAAACAAGGGCGCAACTTCTAAGGTTATTCCGCTAGAGCTGGTATTGAACGAGCAAGCCACAGGCGGGCGCGATCAGGAGAAAGCCGAGAGTGTCACGAGCTATGCACCCGCGTAACAAACGACGTTTATTTATTAATGGCCACGTTAATCTATTTATTAAAAACATAAAATATTTTTAATATTGATATGGTCACTATTAGATGTTATTAGGTGAGCTAATTACGTAATAACTTAAGACAGATGGACCTTTAAGTAGGGACTTAATAAACTGACCGACTTGGTAGACCGACGGTACTAAAACTGAGTTGCGAGACTTGATTTTTTTACAAGTTATGTTTTTGATGGCATAACATAAATGACTTTCTTAATGACACCACAGACTGGGAATGGAGCGACCGTCCCCAGGCTACTGAATTATAAATTTTATTGGACGATATTATGCGCCCGTTCTTCACAAACCTGAGGCATACTTTTAGAATGGGCTTTGACTTTCAATAACTGATATCATATTATCCTATTTATTAAAATATTTGAATTTGAATTTAAATACAAAAGCTTTCTCCACCGGCTGGATTCACTGAGACCGTTGGCAACTAACTAGTTAACACTGGCTCAATCGCCTCGTCTTTATTTAAAAGTAATGATTTGTATTATATTCCACATGTTTTATCTAGGTACGTAACATCATACAAGGCCCAAGAGAAGATGAAGTCAGGGGAACGGACAGTCAGGATGTCCATCGCTGACGAGGACGCTGAGTACATCGCCGGACACGTTGTTGATGGTAAACAATTCAAATAATTCTTAAGATAAGTGGGAGTGTTTTTTGAACAGGATATCGACTGGTATTCAGCTGGCAGTTGGGTACCACAGATGCGCCCTTTCTGTTCGAAATTCGTGTTCAAGGATTATTACATTTTGGTTTTGAAGCGTGCAGTTGCAAGAGAGACTTAATACCTTATGTCTCGAAGTGACGAGCGCAATTGCAAAGCCACTCAGAATTTTTGGTTTTCAATAATCGTGAGTGACACTGCATTGTAACGTGAGAGGGCGTATCACTACCATCAGGCGAATATCTTACTCACTTTTCATCAAACAAAATATAATGCGTTGTTTAGTACTGAAACGGAAAAAAACATCATGTAACTATTGGTCTATTTTGACTTTTCTTCTATTGAGAAAAAATATTTAAATCATAAATCGTAAAAATTTATTTATCAAAAAACCAAAGCTGTCAGTACAATGAAGATTATAGAGTAAAATGAAAAATAGAGAAAAATTAACGTTAATTTTTGAGGTAGAACCCCAATGTATCCTCCAAGATCTAAATTATTCTCTAGCTGAAGTTTGCTTTTCAAAATTTAGCTAAGATTTAGTTAAGATTAATTAAGCTTAGATTTGACTTTTAATGAGAAGAATTGGCAAGAAACTTATTGCCACTCTTTTAAACAAAGTGATTCAGCAAAACAATATTTAAATAAATTAACAATATTTTAATAAATTTGTAAATCTTTAAAAAATCGGCTAGAGGTATTGAGTTTCTACAGTGGGGACTTCAATTCACACACCCTGTAAATTAATAAAGATATTTGTTATGGGAACATCTTAAATGTTTTAAGAATTCAATTATATTTAAGAACAAACCAGTTATTATGATCCCCCGAATGCGATTAATAAACAACATTATTTATTCGTTAACAGGTCGTAACTTGTACCCTGCTACTGGTTACCTGGTATTAGTCTGGGAGACTCTGGGAATGATGATGGGAGAGCTGTACACCGAAGTGTCGGTTGTTTTCGAAAACGTTCGATTCCAAAGAGCTACCAACGTGCCCAAAGAAGGAAACTTGGAGTTCATTGTAATGATTCAGAAGGGTAGCGGCAATTTTGAGGTAAGATAATGAAAGGCATCAAGGCATAAAAGCATAAAAGGCAATTATTTTCTCAAAATTGATTCAAGGCGCAAGAAACTCTCCCAGCATTCCTTTTAATTAAATATTGTACTGTCATTGTTATTACTATAAAATAATCATAATTTAGTCCCAGGCTGTCTGATCAATTAGATATTCAGCTGTGGAGTAGTAGCATTTGCGACAGAACCGTTTTTTAATGAAACATTTTAATTAATTTATAGATAATGCCTAAACAGTAGCTGGGACTTCATTATAAAAGTGTATACATTTACCCTTAAAGCTATTATGTATCTTATGAGGTCTACTAGAATTGGTAACAAGCAATCCCTTATTTCTATTGTTATTATATTATGATTCGATGCAAAACTTCTTAACCATTGAGAATTAGTTTGGAAATATTGTACCGTACATCATCCTTTCGGAAAACTTGAGCTAATGTAAAGAAGTGGCAAACTCACTGTCACTTCTTATTAATTAAGATTTATAGCTTCAGTATTTTACTAAGAATTTCCGCGATTCACTAGACTTACTAGGGTTTATGTTAGAAAAAGTGAAATAAGAAAATTTATTGAAGTAGGTGTTATTTTACGGGAATCCATCATAATTATCCAAATGTTCGTGACGATACACGTGAGTCTCGTGCCTGATTTTGGCGAGACAACATCTCCTGAGGATGCCTTGTGTAGAGACGAAACACGTGTTGAATTGTTTGAAGACGAATATTGGCGGAATTAACACTTAAGAAAACTCGAAACATTTGGATAAAGTAATTAAAGTAAAATAAATGTAAATTTGCAGGTTGTGGAAAGTGGCGCATCTATAGTTACTGGTCGCATCTATCACAAGAAGAATATTGGTAAAGAGTATAGAGTTTTGAAGCCGGCACCAGAAGCCACTGGACCTAATGTCAAACATCTGCTTACCAAGGACTTCTACAAGGAATTGAGACTTAGAGGATATCAATACAGGTTAGTCAATATTACATGAGTGAAATGCGATAGATCGATCTGATGAAGTCTAAGGCAGTAAGATTGTACCTACTCTAATAGCTTTTAACAGAAATAAGATGAACAAAATGGCGATGGCAATGAAGGCGATATTCTTGACTTGGACAGGTAGCATCTCCAACTACGAACAGCAAGCTATTAGAATTACTTAAGTAAATATTTTCATCTGTTTGCTTATTAATTATTGTAATATTTTTCTATGTGATAAAGATGCATACCTATTACTTGTACCTACCACCTTGACAGTAATAACACCATAGTTAGCTTGAACTGCTATATCTATACATTGCTGCACATACTCCAGTTGCTTAATATATTTTTAGTCAATAAGAAGCAATGTAAAACATTTATTCAGTTCAAGTGACGTTTGTTGAATTTAAAACTCTATTGGGACAGTGACATTTGACACCCGAGTGAGGAGAAAAGTGTGCTTACATTGTCTTTAAGCACATTTTGGCCTTTCCGCTATCAGACTGCGAATGATATGTCCTTAAATGTGTATGGAACGTCATTGTATAGTAAACCTTGTTCTATTTTAAACTATAATTAATGCGTTTTCAACATATTTTACACAGATTGCAAAGTCACGCTTGAATGAAATTTTAGCGTAACACTCAAAATATGAATTACGTTAATACAGCTTTATGCAGTGGAAGTGACTACGATAATTACCCACTTGAAGAAGATGGTGTTTTAATACACAAATGAATGTTCAACATGAAATGTTCTTTATGAAAATAATAAAATTCTCTGAAATATTCCTGATTCTAAATAATATACAAAAACAAAAATTATCTACATAAAATATCTCAATTGGAGCTGTTTCTAACTTTCGAAGATTGCCTGTTTTACGGCTTCATCGACTAGACTATAATTATATTGCATATTTTAAAAGAACGATTATTTTCACAGTGGTTTGTTCCGTGGTGTTCTTGGTTCCAACATCGAGGGTACTAGAGGGCGTGTCGCCTGGGTCAACAACTGGGTTACATTTATGGACTGTATGCTACAAATGAAGATTGTTGGTAACGATACCCGTGGTCTCTTTGTTCCGACCAGAATTGAGAAGCTTAGTATCGATGCCAATATGCATTATGACGCTATTTCCAAAATGAATCCCGATTCCAATAGGCAATCGTTTGAAATCAGAGTCTACCCAGACGTTGATGTCATCAGGTAATTTATTTTAACAATCTTTAATTGCAGAAGTGCCTACTATTTTAATGTTTGTGAGGAAACTTGAGTGAATAGAATTAATATAACCCACCCATATATTTGTTTATATTCAAAACATTTTTCAGGGCTGGAGGAGTAGAATGCAGGGGACTACATGCAACACCTATATCGAAAAAGATACCTTTGGGAATTCCAGTGCTAGAAAAGAACGAATTCATTCCGAACTTCGGAGATAAAAAGATGAAGGTTAACATTTCTTCATAGTCATTAGATCCATTTTTAAAGATAAAATCTATGTATTATTATGACTTTTACTATAAACATAGGTTAACCAATGTTATTTGCAATAATCATAAAATATGAATTTTATTTTTAATAAAAATATTATATTAATTTTAAGACTAAAATAAAAGCCAATTACAGGTCGAAGACATACTGAGAGCAAACATTCAATTGATACTAGAGAATGTTCAGACTTATAAAGTAAAAAGCATCGAGTTAGTTGACGAAGAATACAAGTTAAATAACTATGAGCCAATAATTACTAAAGTTTCTGATGTCCTTGAAGATCTTCCTCTGGTTCAGCCAGAACTGTTGCTCTTTAGTGAAGAAGCGATTGAGATGCCAGCTGACATAACTGTTGAAAATAAGAAATTATCTGCAGAGAGTAATGTTATTCTATTTATTGGCGCAAATCTCTTTAAAAGGCCAGAGGTGAGTATTGATGTTTCTATTAAATTATTCTTACAGTATAATTGCCAATCCTGATTGATAAATATAAAAAAAATATAAGTATTTTATTAAATCATTTAACATATCTTTATTTTAATAATAATACGTATTCCCTTGTCTTTACACAGATTCTTCAGCAAGCCGTTTCCACTCTGCGCGAAAAATGTTTCATAATAAGTCGTGAAAAAGATCGCCCTAATCCAAAAGATTATTCTGACAAATTTGACATAATAACAATACAAGATACAGGCGCTGAATACTTAGTTCTCTTCAGAAAGCGAGTAGGAGCTAAGCCGGCAAAATTCGTAAAAGTTGTGACGCATGATCCTACTTTTGCTTGGATAGATAAACTTAAAGAAGAATTAAAAGCCGGCCAAAAAGTGGTTGTGTATAACAGTGATGAGCCTCTCAACGGCCTCTTAGGTTTAGTCAACTGTTTAAGGAGGGAACCTGGAGGTGAGATTGTCAGTGGTCTTTTAATTGCCGACCCTTCTGCTCCAGCGTTTAATCCAGATTTGGAGTTTTATGAAGAACAATTAGATAAAGACTTAGCGATAAATGTTTATCAGGAGGTAAGATCAAAACATTTTGTAATTCACGTAGCAAAATATGTACAAATTACATCTTGAACACAAAATATTTCTACTTTGATTTTAGGGTAAATGGGGTACTTATCGCCATTTGCTTCTTGGAGATTTAGATACTGTCCGTGCAAACCATGCCTTCGTAAATACGGTGACCATTGGGGATCTCTCAAGTCTTCGGTGGCTGGAAGGGCCAATCAAAGCTGATACAGTTTTTAAAACTCCGACTAGTGTCCTTGTTCACGTAAGTCTTCAATGTATATATTTCATTAGTAAAAATATTTATTCTCGAACATTATAAATTGTATAAATAATCCTTAACAAATCAATTTCAATTAAATAATTTTATAGAGTCATTTGACTGACTTATCTGAAACAAATTAACATTAACTTGACTATAATATAGTTCTGAGCCATTTTGAGTATGTTCACTGTCTTAAAGTCTGGATAAGCTACGTTTTGATCATTGTGGTATAATACCACAGAACACAGTACGAGTTCTGTGAATTAAACGATGGTATAAAATACAGTTTCAATTATATTGCTATTGTCATATTCATGTAATGATTTTATGAAAACTATTTAATACCTACTAGTGGGCCCGAGCGCCATTATTTTTCACAATAATACCATGCCTACGGCACTGTGCTACATTTTAAGGTAAAACAAAAATTCCGTTTAAAAGATGATCTCTTCAAGATAGTAACAAACCACTGGAGACTACATAAACTTCAAAATGATATATACTAGCTGACCCGATAGACGTTGTTCCGTACATAATAAATAAAATACTGTTTTTTAATAATTTTTCAATAATATTTGATAACATAATGAGTTATTTCGTAAAATATGCTCCCTGTTGTTATAATGAAATTGTTTCACAGCAGAACTGTTAAACCATGCGTCAATAAATATTGGAATTAAAAATAGTTATGGGTTCCAAATCGAAATAAAAACTGTCCTATCTCTCAAGTTGGACTATGCTGCACTCCATGAAGTAATCCCAATTTAAATCCGTTCATTACTTTGGGAGTCCGGTCGCGGACAAACAACGTGTCACGTAATTTATATACAGGATGTCCCAAAGTTATGGGACATGAAGGGAAAGTACCTTAAATATCGAAGATATGCTAATTTACTGAAAGAAGACTTTATCTTATTTTTAAAAGTTAGTAATTCTGCATTCAAAGATTTTCAAAAAATTACTTGCGTCGTCTTGGAATCGAACCGACTTAAATGAAAAAAAAACACCCCTACTCTTATTATGCCAATCGAAAGAATGGCCAAGAATTAATGACTCTTCTTAAGTAACATAGTATTTTAAAAGAAAGTAGTCAATTAAGTGGGTATTTTTTTGTTAATTAATTAATAAATGCTCAAAATGTGATCCCTCTTGTCTTACGCAAATCGCCAATCTTTTAATGAGCCCGCTGCCTGTTGATTTTCTTATCATTTTATGGTGAATACTCGATATGATATGGCACAATTCTGTTTGTAACTCACCCACGTTCTCGTATCGCTTTTAGTATAGCATATCTTTCACGTATCCCCAAAAGAAGAAATCTAATGGTGTAAGGTCCGGGGATCTGGCCGGCCATCTAATCGGTCCATTCGTACCAATCCAAGTAGGAAAACATTCATTTTATGTTGTTCCTTTCTTTTAAAATACTATGTTACTTAAGAAGAGTAATAAGTTTTTGGCCATTCTTTCGATTGGCATCATAAAAGTCGATGTGTTTTTTTTTACATTTCAGTCGGTTCGATTCCCAGACGAGGCAAGTATTTTTTAGAAAATCTTTGAATGCAGAAGTACTAACTTTTAAAAATAACATAAAGTCTTCTTTCAGTAAAATAGCCTATCTTCGATATTTAAGGTACTTTCCCTTCATGTCCCATAACTTTGGGGCACCCTGTATATTAATGATTAAGACCTAGTGAATAAGTTTTAAAACGTATAAAGTAGAGATAAATGACCTAAAAATGGAGAGTCACCTCAAATTTTCGCAAGATTTATAGAATAGTGTGATAAGTACCTACCGGCGAAAGATAATGTCGATCACATAACTCATACAAGAAATTCGAGTATAACATAATATTCCGTTATTTTGTATTGTGTAATAAGGGTGTGATATGTGTGTCATCACACGAGTGTTTTAATACCTAATTATCAACAGTTGCATACAAGACTTTATCTACACCCATATAATTGATCCTCTGTCAAAGATTCTGAAACAGTTAGGTTACTAATAACATTAAAAAAGCCAGTCCTAGTAACCATAATATTATCATACAAAGGAGTGTTATTATGTAAACGGAGGATATAATGTTGTACTGAATTTCATTACAACACTCGTTTGGATGATGTAATGGTTATTAGGACATTGGGTGTTTTAATGTTAAGTAAGCTAACTGTTTTAGAATCTTAAATAGAGGATTTAAAGCATGGGTGTAGATAAACGTGTTTAACAATGAGCCTACATCCACTAATGTCTCGCCAGGTGTACTGTGCAGCTCTGAACTTCCGTGACGTCATGACGGCCATGGGTCGCGTCACTGTTGACGCTGTTGCTCGCGGGAGACTTGCACAAGAATGTGTTCAAGGTTTCGAAGTCGTTGGACGGACTCCAAAGTAAGTTTGCCATTTTTGGTTATTAGTAATGAGAAACTTAGTTATAGTCGGTCTCAGCTAAATGGGATATGTCATGTAAGAACACGTGCCTGTAACTCAACATGTAGGTAAGAGATGGTATTTTTTTTCATGGGCTAATAGGAATGGTATAATGTTTAGTAAGTTCTTGAACCTGTAAATGTGTATATTAATTCAAATTCAAATTCAAATATTTTTATTCAAAATAGGATGTGAAATCACTTATTGAAAGTCAAAAAAACTACCACCCATTCCAAAATGAATGCCTCAGGCCTGAGAAGTATGGGCGCAACAAACTCAGCGGGCTTTTTTTTTCATCAAAAATATGTTTCATCAAAGAGAGACAATGACTTTCTTGCTACTTCCCATTAAAACCAAATTTATATTGAACTGGTAACACCACTCCTATGGCAGAACCATTCTAAAATTTTGTTATTCGTCACTGTCTTCTTTTGACCTAAATAAATGAAATATAATTTATTTTATGGTATAGTGGGACAGACTAGCGTATGTACACACGAACAAACAAAGTGATCATTGCCGTCCACACTCTTGGAGAGTTCCAATGTACCTTTCGACGCATTCAAAGAGGATGTAAATACTACGTAATAAGAGGCGGGGCTGCCTAAGTGATGATGATTTACGTGGATGATGTTATTGTTTACGTAGATGATGTAATTTTATTTTGCGTACAGCTTTTTTGTTTTTTTTAATTAAGGTTGACAATTAGTGGCCCGTTAGCACCGACTTAAAATCTAGCACATACAATTAATAATAATATTAAAGGTATTAGGTTAGCATGAGAGGTGTATTAAATTAAATCTTGGTTAAGTATTTTTATACGTTTTAGTTTTAGAAGTCGGTTTTTTTAAACGTCCTTTATTTTTCATCATTCATCGTCGATCATCTTATAATTGTTATTTTGTATTTGCAGTGGATCCCGCGTAATGGGAATGGTCCGTAACAGTGGTCTTGCCAACATGGTGGAAGGAGACCAGGCTTTGCTGTGGAGTATTCCTGATGAATGGACATTCGAAGAAGCCGCGACTGTACCGGTCGCTTATGGAACGGTGTACTACGCAATGGTTTGTACAAACATGGTATTTTCTTTGATTAACGCGAGTGTTACACATTTAAATATAACATTTTTAAAGGCTTAGATAATTCATAGGTACGTGGAGCCTCCCACTGATAAACTAAATTTATAACAAAAATGTAACTTAAAAATCTAATGTAAAAACACAGTTACATTTACACGCGTTTTAATCCTGTAAACGTGTTTTATTTCAACGTACAAACATCTCTTTCATTAGCAAGCTTGCCGAGAACATAACATTACAAATCGCTGGGCTATAGGTACACATCGCTTGCAAACTTGCCTCGTGTCCAAAATACAATCTGTTTGTACGATCCACACCAAACACACAACATTGATACAGGCAACATACACACATACCAGTGGGAGGCTCCTTGCACTGGATGCCGGCTTGATTATGGGTAACACAAGGGCGCCTATTTCTGCCGTGAAGCAGTAATGTGTAAACATAGTAATGTTTACACATTACTGCCACACAGTAGTGTTTCCGTCTGAAGGGTGCCGTAGCTAGTGAAATTACTGGGCAAATAAGACTTGACAACTTATGTCCCAAGGTGACGAGCGCAGTTGTAGTGCCGCTCAGAATTTTTGGGTTATTCAATAATCCTGAGCGGCACTGCATTGTAATGGGCAGTGCGTATCAATTGTCATTAGCTGAACGTCCTGCTCGTCTCGTCCCTTATTTTCATAAAAAGAAATACATTTTGCAGGCAGATTTATAATTAGCCACACGAAAACAGTTCAATACCTTTTAAAAAATAGTAACAGCTTATGTTGAAAAGAAGCCCTGCATGTGAATTATTGCAAGTGCAATTTTTAAAAATTAAATAATTTGTTCGTTTTTGATGTTCTTACCTAAAATTAAAAAAACTAAAGCTCAGACACTATGTGGTCTTCAAATACACTCACAATGTCTGTCGAAGAGCTGTAACACCGAACTGACATACTCTTACGGCCGTTTTCAATAACGTATCTCTAGTAACGGATATATTACTGTCATCGTTCAATGACAAGATCTTACCTATCCATCCATCCATAGTTATGTCCAGTATAGTTATAGTCCAATGCTTTATGTCGATAGGTTATTGAAATGTAAGTAAGCGTAAAAGGATAGATTTCTCTACCTCTAGAAAGTTAAACTAGCTTTAGATAAGTTACTGAAAATGGCCGTAAATAGCTTTCAGTTCTATAATTGGTAGTTAAGGACATGGTGTTGTTACGATAAAACAGATATCAAAATGGAAGCCGTGCAAGTGAGGAATTCCTTCACTCATAAAAGTTAGCGAATCCAAGTGTGTACTATAGACGCAATACCCTAGTAGTGCTATAGCACATTCTCCCGGGAGATGCATAGTACATAATTTACACTGTACATACCATGGAAATATTTATAATTATCATCATTCGTTAGCAAGTACATTACAATATCAATATTACAAATGAACACAAAAAGCAGCTGTTTGGAGTGTTTTGATATCATTTTTTAAAAAGTCTGTCATATAATTATAATAATAAGCCTATTATTTCATGCAAAAAAGTAAAATACATACACAGTTTACAAAAGAAAATATAATTAAATGAAAGTTTATGATGTTATTTACACGTATTTGTTTAGGTCTGCTTAATAATAATATAAGTTTGCTTGCATGAACCCCTCTTCAAGTGAGGATGAAGGCCTCCTCTAAAGAATACCATGTGTCTCTATCTTGAGCTATGTGCGACCAGAAGGTACCACCTATTTTTATCAACTCGTCTGCCCATCCCGTGTGGGGTCTGCCTTTGCGACGTTTGCCGATTGGACCCTTCCACGTTGTTACTCTGTTGGTCCATCTCTCGTCCTTTCCACTTCCATTTAAGTTTTTTAGCGTAAGTTAGAGCATCCGTCACTTTGGTGGTTTCTCTTATCTTTGTGTGACGAATTTTTTGCATCTTTTTAATGTTGAGCATACTTCGTTCTATTCCCCGTTGGCAGGTAGTGATTTTAATTTTTAATATCATATAATTAGTATACCAATAGTAAATTTGTATATCTACATGACTTTGTTTGTAACTTTATATGTCCTTTATGTAACTTTATTATAATCATTTCCTGTTATAAATTTTAAATGAGTCTTGGCACTTTCTTGTTGTGGTAAAGTTCTTGTAGTTCGTTGTAACTTTGATTGATGTTGTAATAATAGTGTATTTTTTTTTTCAATTAATTTATTGATAATACGATTTATGACGTTTTAAAAGAAACTACTTACTAGATCTCGTTTTGCTGGAAGTTTGCACGGTAATGTACATTATATATTTTTTTTAGTTTCATCATTCTCTTATTTTAGAAGTTACAGGGGATACACACACATTTAACCACTTCGAAAGTGTATCTCGCGCAAACTATTTATTTAAAAAAAAAATTATATAAGAAACCTCAATTACATTTATAAAAAATTTCAGTTCTAAGTATAGGGAACCTCCAAAATTTATTGTTTTTTTTTTCTATTTTTGCGGGAGAATCTTAATGCGGTTTACAGAATACATCTACTTACCAAGTTTCAACAGTATAGTTCTTATAATTTCGGAAAAGTGGCTGTGACATACGGACGGACAGACAGACATAACGGATCTATAAGGGTTCCGTTTTTTGCCATTTGGCTACGGAACCCTAGAAAACACGAGTTGAACTTGTCAGTAATGGATTTCCATATGACTTTTCTGCCACATCTGTGTACGAAATAAATATCGCACTTTCGGCCCATTTGTCAAAAAGAACCCTCCGTGTAGGTATAGAAGAACGTATATTTGTAGTAGTAGACACTTTTTTATTTATTTATTTATTTATTTATTAGGAAGACCAACAGCTATTAGCTACCTTATATGTTAATTTACATAACTGTGAGCCAATTATAGGTCTCCGCCAGTAGTTACAGAATAATTAAATTCAACGATACTAATAAACACTAAAGTAATAGTTATTTATGCAACTGTTGTGTAATAAGGGGTATTAAAACACGAATGTGGATTTATCACACGAGGCGAAGCCGAGTGTAATAATAGTATCACATGAGTGTTTTAATACCTAATTATCAACAGTTGCATACAAGACTTTATCTACACCCAGAATATGAATCCTCTAAAAGATTCTGGAACAGTTAGCTTACTTACCTAATATCATTCATTACTGATTATATACAAATAAACTAAGTATTAATGAAACAATTATTTATTTTAGTAGTAATTTACATTTTGTATAGTGCAATAATTAAAATTCACTCGAATATAATGTTCTTTTGCAGCGTTTAAAATGAATCGCTCATTTTTTGTAAACAAAACAATAAAAATATCGAAGAAAAATGGCGGGGTTTCGAATAACCTACTTTTTTTTACGGCGTGCGACGTTCTGGGAGTGTGGAGCGCGCGTAAACGAAAATATTCTTTTTTTGAAATTCATACAGATACCACGCATCGAGCAATAGGAATGTGGCTGTATGTTGAAACTCTTTGCGCATGAAGGGATAAAAAAAACATAGGAGTGTTGTTATGAAATTCAGTACAACATTACAACACTCTTTTGGATGATGTAATGGTTATTAGAACATTGGGTGTTTTAATGTTGGCAATAAGCTAACTGTTTCAGAATCTTTAATAGAGGATTTAAAGCATGGGTGTAGATAAACTAATAAAATACAATGCATAATTTAAATCAATTAAATAATTAAAACAGTTAATACACAAGTAAAGATTCAGTGACATTACAGTACTACTTTTAACTACTATCTTAATACTTATTAAAACTTACTTTAAACTTTTTATAATACAGGTAATGGTTGGTCAAATGCAACGCGGTGAATCTGTGCTCATTCATGCTGGTTCTGGAGGTGTCGGCCAAGCTGCAATCAATGTAGCTTTGCATTACGGTTGCGAGGTGTTCACCACGGTCGGTACAGCAGAGAAGAGAGCCTTCATCAAGAAGCTCTTCCCCCAGCTTAAAGGTGAAATGCACGATTCTCTATAATGGTCACAATAATAAAAGATAAATCAAATTTTCAGCATTAAGTTCTCGCCAATGAAATCTTCGTTCTGTCCATAATCTCTTGCTTTGTACGCTTTCCTTCTTTAACAAATCATTTCCTGTGCAAGCTGTTAACCTATGGAATTCTCTTCCCACTGAAATCAAAAGAGCTCAAACTCTCCAAAGAATGCGCGTAAATTATTATTTATCACTGTGACAAATTCATTAGTTCTTTTCTTGGTATGATTTACTGTATGTGAATGTTTAAATTATATGTATATCGATAACACCATCTACTCGTATCTTATCAACTGAAAAGAGCGCAAAAAAGAATGCTGGGAGAGTTTCTTGCGCCGCTTCATCTTTCTCAGAGCGCCATTTGTTTCCGAAGCGGTAGTAGTATCTAGTAGTTATTAGAAATGACATCAAAATGAATTCTAAAGGAATCAATTTTGAGAAAATAAATGCCTTTTATGCCTTTATGCCTTTTAAAATAATTTCAGTACAGGTTGCCAGCAAGAAATCTATTGCTTCTTATGTATTCTCGATTTTTTTATATTTAATTATATTGTGGTGTGCAGTAAAGATATATTTCATTTCATAAACTTGATCTGTAATAAATAGTTACGATACTATGGCTTAAGAACTGAACCACGGATCCAGCCGACGGGGAAGACTTTATATTTAATTACATAGATTTCACTCAATATTACTTGTTTTTTTTAACAGATAGTCACATTGGTAACTCCCGTGATACATCTTTTGAAGACATGATTCGTCGGGAAACAAATGGCAAAGGAGTAGATTTGGTTCTTAACTCTCTGTCTGATGAGAAACTTCAGGTATATTTGTTATTTATTTAAAAAATAATACTATAAATGTGGAACTAGAATATGTAATTAGAAGTTATGAAAGATTATAAAAATATTTAATTTTTCCCAGGCTTCAGTTCGATGCCTCGGCTATCGAGGTCGTTTCCTTGAAATCGGAAAATTCGACATCAGTAACAACACACCGATAGGCATGTATTTCTTCCTTAAGGAGACATCCTTCCACGGCATCATGTTGGACTACATCTTCGATCAAGACGTCGAGTTCAGAAAGGTATAGTAGAGGATTCCATATAATGTGAAATAGAAATAAGATTTTCAATTATTAAGAGCAATATTTAATGAAAGCAAAAATAAGTCAAAACAGCAAGGAAAACAACAATTCAAAATTATATTAAAGTCAGCGCCCCGCTTTCGCACTTTATATTAAATAAACTAGCTGACCCAGAAAATTGTATTGCCGATATTAAAATCGTTATACAAAAGTAACTGCAGATCGTATATGGGTGAAAATTTGAAGTTGTGTGTATTCTTTAATGTTGAGTCATAGTCAAACAAATTTAAAAAAAATGACAAAAAAATTAAAATAAAATTTGGCGTGGACCACCCTTAACATTTTGGGGGATGAAAAATAGATGTTGTCCGATTCTCAGACCTGCACTCAAAATTTCATGAGAATCGGTTAAGCCGTTTGGAAGGAGTTTAACTACAAACACCACAACATGAGAATGCTATATATTAGATAGTTGCAAAATGGGAGCTTTTTGTATTTGCAGCCTACTATTAGAATTATTTGGCCTTTAGCCCGTCTGTGGTAACACTATGGTGCTGTACAATTATATGTAAATCTTCAGTCCTAGATGCATGCTCCGAATTAAAATCCATAAAAGCTGCTGCAAGGCTGAGTGCTATCCCCTGCACTGTTTCTTCATATCAATCATATGCTGCAAATCAGCAGAATTCATTGCTATGTCACAGCACAGGGTATGCTTCCTACACCGACTGTGCCAACATTTTGATGTTGGCGAATAGCGTTGACGAGAACCGCAACAAACTTGTCTCTGAAATAAAGACAAATTTTTGCAAAGTCTCGGAATGGGGGAAGAGTTTCAGAAAAGCGACTTTGTTCTATACTTTGTAGCGAATAGCGTTGACGAGAACCGCAACAAACTTGTCTCTGAAATAAAGACAAATTTTTGCAAAGTCTTGGAATGGGGGAAGTGTTTCAGAAAAGCGACTTTGTACTATACTTTGTAGTGACAATGGCTGGCTTAGTTATTTTGTGACTTTAATATCCCTTAATCAGACAAAATACCAACCCTTTCTGCTTCATAATATTATTAATGAGTACTTTTGTATGTTTTTTATTCAATCATGCAAAACCGACAGACAACAAAAAAGATTCAAGTACAGTCCCGGTAAATGTATAACAATTATTAAATCACCAACTCATACACAACAGTATTAAAATTTTATAAATAAGGGAAATTTAACATTTAAACATATAGACCACTCTGTGTGTTGGCAATTTTGCCCGGTCGCTGTAACTTACAGACAGTTTGATGTATTTTATTTTTAAATTCTTTACAACTTTCATAGAACAGTGTACATTAAATTCCATCCCCATCATTAAAAGCAGATAAAATGATAAACTAGAGAAGAACTGATCTGCATTTGCTTTTACTGAAAAAGGGATAAAGTCCCTTGTACCTTTTATCACATATTTTATTCCCGTTACCAATTCTACGAAAACACTATATGCAATGACATTGATAATATTTGAATACAGATCTTCTCAGAGTTATTTAATGTCTTATTCGATGTCATATTTAGCCCAACAATATTAAAACTTTTTTTGTTTTAGCTTCTTCATAATCTTTTGCTGACGGGTATTCAGACGGGTGGAGTTCGGCCTCTCACGTACACAACATTCCATAAAGATGAAGTTGAAACTGCCTTCAGATATATGGCATCTGGAAAACACATCGGAAAGGTAAAGGATCACTTACAAATAAAAAGAGGTAAAATAAAATTGTTAAATTGGATATTGCCATGCAAAAAAATTTATTTATTCATTCAAGAATGTAAACATGTTATTTTTGTGTTTTATTATTGCTTATTGTTCTAACACATTTAAGCGGAATCCTTTTTCACATGTATATAAAATATTAAAATTACTATTGTTTCCGAGTGAGTGAACGGGGTCAATTAAATGTTTCGCTAAGTGTGATTTGTTGGGATGATTATTTCTAAATTCGGCAATATGATTTTTTAATCTTATTTCACAATTTCAACCCGTTTGACCCATATAAGCCCCATTACAAATGTCACAGTAGTAATAAACGGCGGTTTTTTTAAAAATATTTAATCAATTTTTGCCATTACATATTCGACTGATATTGTGGTTCGTTCGAAAGGACACATTGATATTGTTTTTTTTTAATATTTTAGCTATTATTATTATTGTATGAACAAACAAATTTTGTCTCTTCACCATTGTTACTAATCTTTATCACAATTTATTAACCGTTCATCATTGATGTATGAAGGTTATACTGGCAATGTATCGGTGAGAGTGGTGCGTTCCATCATAAACTTAGTATATTACGTTAGTATAAGTTTGTACTCAGTATACTGTCAAATTACGAGTCGTCATATTAGAAATCGTTACACCGGTCACGGCCTTCACTCTTTCCTATCTTATATAGTTTGCAGCCAGCCTAGTAAAACTCACTAAGAAAAAAGCGGTTCACTCGATTGTATGAAACGTGCAGTCATTGATAGATTGACAGATGACGGCTATAATCTTGTGAAGAAGGGAGATACCTAAAATCCACTACGTTTTAAGCAACTGTACGCTTTCAAACTTAGACGGATTATATACGTCGTCAGCCATACTGTAATTAAATCAAACTTATGTCAAATCACTGCACGTTTCATATTAAACTAAATTTCAATTGTTACTTAGGCAGTCACACCTCTTATTACGTAGTATTTACATCCTCTTTGGTTGTAACCAAAGAGGAAGAGGCGGTGTACCGCCTTCACTCTTTCCTGTCGTATTTTGCAAGTTTACAGTTCTAAAGAACCTAGTTTCAAAAAGAAAATGTTGACGTTATAAAATATTTCTAGGTGATTATCAAAATCCGTGAAGAAGAGCGTTCCAGTACCCGCCCAGTGACCCCCGGGCCCTTGCCGTTCGACGCTGTACCAAGGTATTATTTTGACGGCGAACATGAGCATATTATACACTTACAATGAACATTACGATTTTGTTCACCAAGGAGGAATGATAGCGATTCCTACTAGGGTGTAATTTGTAGGCGAGAAAGAAAGTCGAGGGCCTTACACCCGTAGAGTAATGAAAAAAAAATCAATCGAAACATAATATGAGGAAACAAGAAATAAATTTTCATGATTCTATAAACTTTTGAAATCGAAATATTAAGATAATAGAAATGTTTATTTATTTATTTTTTCTTGAAAAAGCGAGACAGTAAAAAGAGGCAAACACATAGATTCATACGATTTAGTGGGGGAAAATAAGATAGGAAGCATTATACAGTGTTATGGTACCAGGCGATCATAGTTGAATAAGAGATCGCCTTATGTATGACGCCAGTAAGTCTCGCGCGCATCGCGGCACGCCGCCGCACTAGTCCATAAATATGGTCGCGGTGATAGTAATGTCTTTCAAAGCGTTTGAAATCATGTGTCATCCTAGCAGCATGTACCAGGACTTCATATGCAGTTAAGAGGTTCGTGCACAATGCAGGTTTCACTTCTGACATGTGATTTTTTTTCTACATAGGTACCTAGTCTAAGAAAATATCTATTCTAGTTATATTAATAGTATTTATAACAAACTAAAAACTATGGTGTATTAATGTGACCTATCCCGCTGACATCAGATACATGTGCACCTCATCCAAGGTGTACATAGTGGTTGGAGGTCTGGGTGGGTTTGGCCTGGAGCTGGCAGACTGGCTCATCCTGCGAGGAGCTCGCCAGGTGCTGCTCACTTCACGCCGAGGTATCACAAATGGATACCAATCATCGAGGTTGAGGTAGGTGGTCCATTTATATACACTGTCATAATATAATTATACCAAGATAAGAAAGTTACAACTTCTGAACACGTTTATCAGAAAAAAATTAAAAACACAAAAAAAAAATGTGAGCCGTCACGGGACGCCTGGCAGATGTGAAACATCGACATTATTATGTAAAAGTAATATGAAGAAAAGAACATATTGTGATAGGAACTAAATATGTCATAATGATAAAATAAAATATTACGATTTTTTTCCAGATAACGATGACTATTTATTGAATAAACATTTATTTTCATTAAATACAAAAATTTACGAATTTATTTCAAATCAGTGACTTCGGTAATAGTTATATTCGATGTTGCCTCTGAGGACGGTATTCTGTGACAAGGCGACGCGTCGCCACGGCATGCGTCGCCACGCCAGAAATCGGTTTTACGTGCGGCTATAGATGTTTCACATCAAAAATAATAATAATTAATTACAACTAATCATTGACAATTTTAGTACAATTTTCAGTTTATTCATAAACCGCCATGTCCTCACCCCGCGTCCCCGTGTCTTACCACCAATAGGATCCCTGATACACTTTCATTCTGTTCTGTTATTTTCTGGAACAAAACAACTGACTGCATATTTAAAGTCGTCCGGGTATTAGTGACCAAATATTTTACGATCTTAAAAAAAACTTGATCATATGCAACTTGTACACACACATTGAGGGTTCTGTATAATCGAAAAAATATATTAAATGTGCTTCTTTTTTAAATATTTTGGAAAATATACCGTGTGGAATTACACATTTTTAATTTTTGAAATTCGGCAGTAATCACATAATATAAGTATATTATTTAATACACGGAAAGGACAAGAGACGAGAGGAGATAAGACGCGATGCTGACAGGTTATTTACACCAAAACAGAGGACATGTAAGCTGTGAGAGCTCGAAATCAGTCAAGTGATATCTACTTGATCGCTCGACGCGGCAGAAAAGAGGAGATGTGGAAATAACGAAATCGGATTGGTTATCGAAATACATCCCCTCTCCTCTCCGTTCTGGTAGATTCCAGGCCTTATATGTCTTCTGTCTCATCTTCTTAGATGTAGTATTCTGAAGTTCGATTTGACTTGACTCCTGCGCTTGAACATCATCCGAATGTGTGCCAATTACCCAATTCCGGCCAGCAATGCTCATGTTATTCATCTCATGTTAGCAACTTTAGTCAAGCTTAAAATATCTCTTTCAACCGTCAGGTGACTTAAAAACCCATTGTCGTCATATTCTTTTAAATGAAAGCGAATATAGTCACATAAAAAGATCATGCATAAATAGAATAATATAGTAGTATCTGATGTGACAAATTTTGAAAATTGAATTGAAAATATTTTCTAGATGTATTTAATTAATATTCCTTCCACCAGGGCGTGGGCTGGTTACGGTGCCAATGTTCAAATATCTACGGATGACATTACAACTGAAGAAGGCTGTGAAAAAATGTTGAAAATGGCTAATGATATGGGTACAGTGGAAGCCATATTCAACTTGGCTGTGATTCTAAAAGATTCCATCTTCCAAAATCAAACACCAGAAACCTTTAGGACTTCTTTCGCTCCGAAGGCGATAGCCACAATGAACTTGGACAAATTGTCAAGAAAGCTATGTCCGAACCTGAAGTAAGTATTAAAAGTAATTACTTATTATAACTATCACAGAAATGAAATGCTTAATCCTGAAACACACAGTAAAAATCTTATCTAATGAACTAGTCTTCTTCTTCGTCGGATTACTCTTGACAGAGCAGTCGTGGTCACGTCGAACGACGAACGATTCGACGCCAGTTATCCCTGGCTGCTGCTTCTCTGGCACATGTGTTGAGGAGAGTGTTGGTTAGGGTTTTGATCTGGTCTGTCCAGCGCATAGGGGAGCGTCCTCTTGACCAACTGCCGTTGACCCTTCCCTGAACAACAAGTCTCTCTATGGCATGCTCTCCACGTCGCATGTCCGAAGTAAGTATCTGAGGATACGGGCTCTGACTATAGATGAAAGCCGTTCTTTTACCTTGAGTTCTGCAAGTATCCAGACGTTTGTGTGGCGTTGTGTCCAAGTGTCATGGCATAGTGAAAATTTATTAATTGTTCACCAATAATACTATTTCACATCACATAGTTTTGTAAAGAAAATTGTTTAATGTTTGTAATAAATTAAAAATTCTTCTAATTCTAAATTTAATCTATGGCGATGTTGTGCGAGGGAGGTAGCCTAACTGCGCTCGATTCCTCAAGGCCATTGGCTCGGTCCCCATCCTTAACTGTTAAATTGTATAAAAATTACTCGTGTATATTTTGCTCGAACTGATCGCGTTCCCTTAGTCGATTTGAGCCGAGTTTGCTCGAACGAATATTATAATATTGTTACCTATACCCGAGCATGGCAGGTCAGTCTCGTTCAATTATATACACAAACTAAAGTACGTAGCGAGCGAAAGTTGTGACTTCAAGTCGCTGCGTCCGCGGCGTGTAAAAAGTAATAAATAACGGAACTTCAAAACTCAGCAAATCTACCCGAGTGTCGACGTAAATTATAACAAATGGAATAAAACTGGGGTTTCATAAACGGCTTCCCACAACACAACTTCTTGTAATAAATCTATTTACGAGACATAAATTTCTCAACACGTGATTTAGTATACAAGAGCACAAAAGTTGAGGTAGTTAGACACTTCATTTAATAAACATTTATTCAAACAAATCTTATAACTATATTTACAATACTATGACTACATAAAATTAAAACTATTATTACGTGGAAGGTTACCAAGAATACTGGCGGCATTTCCCCGTTGGATAGCTAGGCTGACCCGATGACCGAAATAGCTGCCAGCGCTTAGGTTCCTAGTAGCCTTATTGAGATATGATAGTACTTTGTACATTCTCCGCGCCTCTGGGACCCACGGGCGAAGTGTCTCGACACCAAACGGCACAAAAGATGTATGACTCACTGAGACCGACATATTTGCGACGCTTGCTGTCTTCGGCAGTCGAAGCAGCAGCCTCAGCACCAACTGACGTAACTTGGACATGAGAAGGAGCCAGAGTGTCGACGCTAGTCGCGTCCCACACACACATGACATGAAGAATCTGTTTGCTGAAAATATTTTATGCGTAAGCCTACCTAGTGGTCTTATTTACTGTATTTTGTTTATAGCGACTTCGTTATATTCTCATCGGTTTCGTGCGGCCGTGGTAACGCCGGCCAAACCAACTACGGAATGTCCAATTCTGTGATGGAGAGAATATGCGAATGGAGAAAGAAGTTGGGACTTCCCGCAATGGCTGTTCAATGGGGAGCTGTTGGAGATGTGAGTACAAACCGATTAGTAAATGGTTTTAATTAGGAAAATTTACCACATGTTATGGCCGCCACATCGTTAGCGTGGAGTTCAAAGTTGTTAATCCAGACTTGACTGTACGTTAACGATTTCAGATGTAACAAGGTTGTGCCTTAATTCTTGCGTCTCAATAAACATTATGCATAATATGTATGTCCAATGGAACCTGAACAACATTTAACTCTTTGACCTCAGTGACATACAGGGCGATACATAAGATCCATCATAAATTTCAGCTGGTAGCTATTAATATCAAAGAGTGTCGGAGTGTGTGAGAAGATGTATTACATCTAAAACTAAACATCATTAGGAATTAACAGCTGCATAAGACAAGGCTGCAAGACTGGCAAATGACCCGTATGCTCGTTTGTACTCCTCTTCTATATAGAAAGACTCCTTTGAGATATAACATACAGATATAATTCTTTATCACCTAAAATTGTATAGATAGTATTACATTAAACAGTCAGAGCAGTTATGTTATTATGTTATATTGGCTGTGAGAGCTTCTCTCTTTAACGAACTGATGTAGCTTCGTAATGTTTTCTAACGGCCATTCCCAATATTCATTCTATCTCCGGTTGTAGCCAACTTGGGATGAAATCGTAACTATCGTTGACTTTTCTGTCCCAATAAAATTATCGACGGTAACTCACCTTATCCGTACACGCCGTCTGTCAATGGGATGACGTATAGCTTACCAGCTATAGTAGTTTCTATGGAGATTGCAATTCACGCGTCCAAATATAAGGCGATAAGAATTACTTATTGGGTATATTGGGACAGCTTCAGATTATTGACAGCTAATTATTGACAGTAGAAGGTAGTAATTTATCTGTATATTGTACATTGGGAACGACCGTAAGTGTTGTTGCAATAATGAATTTATCCAGAATAGAATTGAATTTATCCAGAATAGGGTCCTCCCTATTCCATTAACAAAAGGGGCTGAAAACTAATTTTATTATGTATTAAGGTGGGTCTTGTCGCTGACATGCAAGACGAAGACGTCCAACTGGAGATCGGAGGAACCCTGCAGCAGAGGATCTCATCCTGTCTCCTCGCACTCGACAAGTTCCTCAAACAAGACGCTGTAATCGTTTCTTCCATTGTCGTGGCTGAGAAGAGAGCCGGAGGCACTGGATGTGGAAACATTGTTGACGCTGTTGCCCAGATTATGGGTAAGTGGGTCCTTTCGATGTTGTTCTGTTCTTTTAAGAATGTTCCGAAGAGCTGTTTCACCTGATTTTTGCCACACCAAAATCCACCTTCGAACGACACGCCACAAATTAGGATATCATCCACCAACTTGATGTGTGGCGGTCCTCCACAGTGCGGTTTTCAAGGAGCTTTCTTCCACGTACTACAAAACTCTGGAATGAGCTTCCTTGTGCGGTGTTTCCGGGACGATACGACATGGGTCCCTTCAGAAAAAGCTCGTACACCTTCCTTAAAGGCCGGCAACGCTTCTGTGATTCCTCTGGTATTACAAGCGAATGTGGGCGGCGGTGATCACTTAACACCAGGTGACCCGTAGGCTTGTCCTCCTTTTTCGTGGTGGAGTCAAATTTCAACTTGTACCTTATAATACGGCGCACTTATAAGTCCTCCTACATCACAGGTATCAAAGATATGAAGACCGTATCACACCAAGTATCCCTGGCCGAGCTCGGTATGGACAGTATGATGGCCATTGAGATCAAACAGACGCTGGAAAGAGAGTTCGAAGTGTTCCTGACTGCTCAAGACATTAGAACCCTAACCTTCGCCAAGTATGTATTTTTTGTTAGAAATACACTTCAAATGATACGCTATTGAGAGGTATCTGGATGACGTACTGAATTAATTTGCATCTTTATCTTTATTCAATCTTAAGTTTTGCATAGTTACTTGGTAAAAACTAGAAAGACAGATCATCAAATCAGTGGACTCTTCAAAATGCACGTCTTCTAAGAAAGTCTTTATCGTCACAGATCTAAATCGACGACCATTTAAAAGTTCATTGAAAAATTTAATATAAAACAGTATGTTACCAATGTTATTGTTTATGAATGAAAAAATTTCAAAAAGGTCGGATTTTAGAATGCCTTTTTTATTATTTCGGAAAATTAATGTAGGATTAGAGCTTGTACAGTGGGATTCAAATTTGTTTTTTGCAAAAAGATTTTCTTCGGGGGTGGTTTGTTACAACAGCGTAGCTAAAAATCTTGCCACCCGATCCCGAAAGTTAATGACCAAAGCTACCTAGTTTTAAGACATTTGTCAATCTTTTATTTTCTATATACAATTTAAAAAAATAATATTTTTTGCAACAAATTTAAATATCAGTAATTTAATTTATCGCAAGGAGAATCAATCCTCAAAAAAAAGTAATTGTCTTTGCAGTATGAACCTGTCAATAGTATCCTTTTAGTTAGTTTGTCTTCCAATGTCAGCTGCGTATTGGGTATTGAAAAGTATCCCTGGCACCTAGAAAATTTAAATATTTTTAACAAACCCTGAAGGTTTTAGGCATTCTTTACATGACATACTATTCAGATAATTAAGAAAAATATCTCAATAATTGACGACTCTGTGATGAAACTCTTGTAAGTCAGGGATTGATGGAAAGGGAAATAGATCATTGATGGTTTTCCCTTTTCTTCAACTGATATTTTAAAATTCAAGGATAGTATCTTTAATTGATATCATTAGATCGAGAAGACACTTTAATATTATTTTGAGCCCATATCACGTTTCTGTCCTATAGCTGGCACTGTCGGTAAGTACGTATTGTGAAACCCTTGGGTACACACGTAATATTATTTCTGAGTTCTCGAGTATTATAAACTACCCGGAACTTCATATTGAGCATATGCTTTCTTAAAGGTTGGTTGAGCTGACAGCAGAAAGGGAAGCCGCTGCCTCTACATCAGCATCAGCTCAGCCAGTGGTGGCAGAAGGTGCCGTAGGGCTCAGGGTCCTAATGAGGAACTTCGGTGATGAAAAGATTGCCAATGAGCCGTTCGTATACGTTCCTACGATGGTTAGCGATGGAAATGAGGTAAGATTCTATACCTAAACAACGCTTAACATATTCGACATAAGAACCATCAATATTGTAAAACAATCAATGAACAATATTTCATCAATGGCAGGTAAATTCTTCTCATTCTTCCCTTTCATATAAGTTGTGTTGGTCGGCTCCCAGTTCATGTTATACTTTATCAGCATGTTGCCTCGGTTCCTTTGTCAAAACTTCCTTGATGAGCTCTTCATCGATCATCAGTATAAATATTAATTGTTATTTATACATTTAATGTCAGTTCACACATCAGGGCGGCTAAAGCTTTGCTGATAAAACAAAGAGAAATATTATTATAGGCAACATTACTATTCGACAGAAGTCGTAAAAAATAAATATTTTTTTCAATATGCGATATGCTTCGTTTACATGCAATTCGGTAAAATCTTAGTCAAAACCAATTAAATTGTTGATGACAACTTATTGATTTGAACTAATCCGTAGTTGTTTTTTACTTTCAGAATGAAATAACAATTAATGAAGACGAGAAAGTAATGTTTGTATTACCCGGAATAGAAGGCTGTTCGTCCGCAATGGAACAGCTTTGCAAACGGCTCAAGATCAAGATATGTGTGCTGCAACTTGGATGCTCTAAAGAGGAAGAAAACCTAGAACAGCTGGTCACCAGACTCTATACGGTTAGTTTACATCCGTCACAAAGTAGTAATCAGAAACACTACATACTCCTTGAACAGGAACAAACGGTCACTTTCACAATTTTGGATTACAGCATAGCTTATGTTTTATTTCAGATATTCAGATATCTTAATCGATTTTGCACTATCCTTTTATTTAAATCAATCGTTTGAATATATTGTTTTTCAAGTTCTTTGTTAAAGATTTTTTTATACATCATCTTCAGTTATTTGTCATTTGGTATTAATTAGTTTTGGTAACAGTAGTCGCCGGGTGCACTAAACCAGCAATACAAAAGGCTCCGAGATGGAGCTTAAACATCAAACAAATATTGAAGTCTCTGGCAACTATTTTTTTTACAGTTGGAGGCTCCTTTGCCTCTTGCGCTCCTTGCCGTAATGCCGGCTAGATTATGGGTACCACAACGGCGCCTATTTCTGCTGTGAAGCAGTATTGATTGCAGCCGTAGATTGTATTTTGGTCTGAAGGGCGCCGTTGCTAGTGAAATTACCGGGCCAATGAGACTTAACATCTCATCTCAAGGTGACGAGCGCAATGATTGTTGTGCCGCACAGAGTTTTTGGGTTTTCCAAGAATCCTTTGGGGCACTGCATTGGAATGGGCAGAGCGTATCAATTACCATCAGCTGAACGTCCTGCTCATCTTGTCCCTTACTTTAATAGACAAAAGAGAAACATGAATAATCGCGGCGCGAATATTATTTCGAGTTGAAGTCAGTTCACTGACAATAAATAGCCTATACGTTAATATTTTCACTAATAATGGTTATTTCAATTATTTGTGTGTTTTTAATATGATATTTTATAATTTCCAGACAATAAAATCTCGTCTTGTTCCTGGAGCGCCATTCATTCTACTGGGTTACAGTTTCGGCACATTGCCAATGTTTCAGCTGGCTAATCTATTGGAGAACGAAGGTACCGTAGGCGGTGTTGACTATTTCACATTGACTTTTTATACAGTTAGGACATATCACCAGTTGGAGGCTCCTTTGCACGGGATGCCGGCTAGATTATGGGTACCACAACGGAGCCTAATTCTGCCGTGAAGTAGGAATGTGTAAGAATTACTGTGTTTCGGTCTGAAGGGCTCCGTAGCTAGTTAAATTACTGGGCAAATGAGATTTGACATCTTATGTCTCAAGGTGACGAGGGCAATTGTAGTGCCGCTCAGAATTTATGGGTTTTTCAATAATCTTGAGCGACACTGCATTGTAATGGGCAGGGCGAATCAATTACCATCAGCTGGACCTCCTGCTCGTCTCATCACTTATTTTCATAAAAGAAATATATGTCCCACATATATTTCTCTCTATATCTAGTCACCATTCACCATTCAGACAAAATCTCTATGTACTTGTAGTGCTTTTTGATTATTAAAAACTACCTTATTAGAATGAGATTGAATAAAATTTGCGACTCGACTGCAGCGTATGAAAATGTTTATTGTTAAACTCAGTAGTAAAAAACCATATTGCATCCGGAAAGAGGAGAAAAAGACAGATATCAAGCAAAGATCGTTCACACGTGTCACTTACATCATATATCATATAGCTAGAGGTCCCGGGTTCGAATCCTGGTAGATGCAAGCATTTATATGATGTATATGGATGTTTGTTTCCGAGTCATGGATGTTTAAATGTATTTATGTATGTTTATATGACTTTATGTATGTTTAAGTAAATATAATGTATTAAATATATCATTGCCTTGTAACCCATAACACAGGCTATATTTGCTTAACTTGGGGCAAGATAATTCGTGTGAAAAGTGTGTCAATATTATGGTCAATATTATTATAACATACATAAACATCATTTTGCTCCGTTGTGATTGCAATTTTTGAAGTTATACTTCTTATGAAAATATGATGAGAGTGAAATTTTTAGTTGGGCGAGCATCACTGTAATACAATAGTAACAGGATGAAATTGGTTCCTAAAATTTTCTGACGCTTGCGACATTCGTGTTTTTTTTTTTGGTTTCTTCGTCCATTATTAGGATAGGCAATGGGTTCAAGCCCATACAGCCGTATTCGTTATTTAATAATTATATGTCAAATCGTTGCAAGATTTTTACAATATTGTTCTTTCTACAAACGTAGAAGTAGCACGAGGTATAAAAATTTTTAAGGATTTTTGCTTTGTTAGTCCAAAGAAGTATAACGTCTTGCGTGCATACACTTTTTTTTATAATTGAGGGCGAAGAAGTAATACCAGCATAGTCTTATTAATATTAAATGTCAAACTTAACCAATATTTTTTCTACCCAGGTCATGAGGGCATAGTATTCTGTGTGGACGGAGCACCAGACTTCCTATACGCTCTTCTCTCGTTGACTTTGAAGTTCCAGAATGAAAAAGATCTACAAAATAAGCTCCTTTGCCACGCCATAGACATAGTAGCACCAAACAATACTGTCACAGGATCCCTAGCTGCTAAACTAAACGAAATAGAATCATACCACGACAGAGTACAGCACGCTTTGAGTGTATGTCCAGTGCAAACCAACTATTCTAACGATTTTACTGGTGCAATGGCCATTTCTTGTTACTACAGAATAAAAATGGTTGTTAATATGAAAGCAGAGGACAAAAAGAAGATCAAATCACCGGTTGTTTTGTTGCGTCCTAAAGAAAACTTTGGGCTGGTAGCACTTGAAGATAATTATGGCTTAGATAAAATGACTGATGGTGGGGTTACAGTCCACTTCTTAGAAGGCAATCATGTGACAATTGTCGAGAATAAGGACTGTGCCAATATTATAAATAGGACTTTAATACAGGGAGTCCAGGAAGGCAAGCCTGCTGGCGTTGTAACAAGCATTGTTGAAAACCAGCGTACTGTAAAGGCGTAGAATCAAAAAGCAAATACTATAATGTTAATTGTTATATCTATTTAACTAAGTTGCATTAATCGTACACGAGAAATATCAGTCTTCTTTCATATTACATTTGAACTAGCGCCAAACTTAAAATTACATTAGATTATTGATGTTTTGATTCTAAATGAAAATGGCTTGCAAAAGTATTTATACTTTCAATAATTTATATTATTTAAGTATACATATATTATCTTTGTTGATGAAATGTCACAATACTATTGTTAATATATAAATTTTAAAGTTGAATTTTCTATACCCATTATTTTTTGTAATGATTACGTTTGAATTAATTGTTGTGAATAGGTAATGATGGAAATAAGTTATTTTTTATTTATTATTACTTCCTCAAGGGGACCAGTACCGAAACAAATAATCATTAGTGTGAAAATATATTTGTATTAAATTGTGTCAATTTGTGTTAATGTAATGAATTATTTAATATTAAAAATTATTTATTATTTACTGTGTTCAGCGGGACCATATTTATAATCGGGTTAAGAACAATAAATTTTTACTAAATATAAGTGTTGTTTTATTTTAGTTATATCTTTATCGTTATTCTTGTCCCTTATAACCTTTTGATCAATAAGTCACACCAAAATCATATGCTATTTTGTAACTACATAAAGGATTGATCCCCGCTGCCCTCCAACTACCGCATTACCTACGACATTTTTTAATACGGCAGCTATTAGATGCCTGTGTGCTTGGTATTTTGACACTCAATGGCATCTTTCAAATTTTATAACATTCGCTTCGTGTTATTTTATAATGAAATTAATAAAATAAAAAATACTTACTGATGATATTATGAGATCCAAGTGTCTTTCTTATTTCTTGTAGTATAATTTTTACAAAATTTAACTCCGCAGCCCGGTTTTTAGTTTCAATTATTAGGAAAGTATAAAAGAACATGTGGCACGTCAACGTTTGTCAATTGTTCGAGACTGGCTCGAGTACGCCCACTTAGGCGTAGTATTTGTTGCCGCACTTTGCAACTACGCCTGCGGTATCTAGTTGGAGCCCAGTGGAGACCTATCCTTAATCTAAGATTGTAACATTATTATCTGTAGCAAATCTTAAGTAATATTAGCTTCATGTGAATAAATAAGTGCGGTGTTGTAATAATAATAACATAAAAAGCGTATTTATCCACCAGTGGAAGGCTCCTTTGCACAGGATGCCGGCTAGATTATGGGTACCACAACGGCGCCTATTCCTGCCATGGAGCAGTTTTGTGTAAAAACTGTGTTTTGGTCTGAAGGGCGCCGTCGCTAGTGAAATTACTGGGCAAATGAGACTTAACATTTTATGTCTCAAGGTGGCGAGCGCAATTATTTTAGTGCCGCTCAGATTTCAGGTTCAGATCAGGTTTTTCAAGAATTCTGTGCAGTGCTGCATTGTAATGGGCAGGGCGTGTTTTGTATTTTAACCATCAGCTGAATTTCCTGCTCGTCTCGTCCCTTATTTCATTTAAAAAATATACAATAACTAGTCCGCTTTCGCAGAAATTATTTTCAAAAATCGTACAAAATGATTTTTCACGCTCACTAAATTTGTGGCTTACCATTCTTTATATTCAACACACTTGTGAGAACTAGACAGGAAGAAGCAGTAGCGTTAGAACACAAAGCAAGAACATAGTAATTTGATCCAAGTATGTAGAAGCACTTGCAATCAGCGATGTAGGGTGACGAAAAGACACGTAGAATGAATTCAAATTCACAATTCAAATTCACAATTCAAATTCAAATAGTTTTATTCAAAATAGGATGTGACATCACTTATTGAAAGTCAAAAACTACCACCCATTCCAAATTGAATGCCTCAGACCTGAGAAGAATGGGCGCAACAAACTCAGCGGGCTTTTTTTTTCATCGAATAAATATGTTTACAAAGTAATATTGTACAATTAAACTTATTATTTAATAGCCTGAGGGCGGTCACTCCATTCCCAATCTGTGGTATCATTAAGAAAGTCATTTATGGTATAGTAACCTTTATCACACAAACGTTTTTTAACAATTCTTTTGAATAACGTTATACTTTTGTTTTGAACATTTTCTGGGATCTTGTTGTAGAAGCATATACATCGCCCCACAAAAGACTTACTAACTCAACTTAGCCGAGTAGTAGGCATCATAAGTTTATGTCTGTTCCTGGTGCTAACATTATGGTTATGACAGTTTCTGGCAAATTCACTTATGTGCCTATGATCTATAGAGCGTCCGAGCAGTCATCCGCACTCGGACACTATATGACTCATATTATGTTATTAGATCAATCCAGCGGCCAGCACCTGACCCCCACCTCATAGAAACAAATGATCCACTGCCCGCCGGTTGGCAGTAGACCATTTGATTCTACCGCGACCACCCACCCTTCATTCCCAGACCTAGAACCACATATTCACTGTAAGCACTATGCGCATACACTGTATTTAAAAACTCTGTAGGATAATTGACTTGGATATGAAGCAGGATGTTACGGATCGTCACAATATTCGATAAGATTAAGACTGACACAACGGTGTTACAACAATTTCGTGAAACGTTGCACTAAATGTATGATTCAGTTGCGGTCACGTCAAGCAGAACCTGCGGTTGAGAGACGCTGAGCAGCAATAATACAAAATTTTCGTTAATTACGCCCGTGCACCCTTGGCAGGTAACATGAATGAAATGGGTGTGTGGGCGGGAAAAAATGAAAATGGCCGCAGGCAGAGGTGTTAAAACTTTTATAATTAGGTACATAATTTTTTTTTTCACTTTTTTTAATATGTTTATTTCCTGAATATCGATATTCATATGTACTCACTACTTGATTCCAACAAGCCTTAAGATATATTACAGGGTTTTTTTAACAACATGCTTACGTTCACTGGTCGTAAGAGCTACGTCTCATTCGAAGTCACAGTACAGTTCAGTGTTCAGCGCGGCTATAGTTGGAAATGTAAATATTTTCATAACATATTTGTGTCCGTTAAACCGTTATCTAAAAAAACTTATATCACTACAACTTGTCTCTGTCCGCATTTTCTGTTCTCACATTTATAAAGAAATAAAAAAAAAACACACGCCTCGTCCTTCTTGCAGTGTTCTATTGTTTGTATATAAAATAATCACTCTGTAGATAAAGCAACAATACTTGTAGTGTTAATATTGAGGTTATTTGTAAGTTATTTAGTTTGTAATGTTGTTCATAAAATTTCTTAGCACCTAAATGTTTATACCTTTGTTTTGTTTTTTTTCTGTATAATTAATATTTGTATGTAGTTTTAAGTTGTTTCATTTTTCTTTAAACATAAGTAATTTAATTTAAGTAGTTAATTAAGTATTAAACTTTAATTTAAATAATATTATATGTCTTCCGACGACCTTATTGTACACGGTAAAACTCAAATGAGTTTATGTATGTACAATAATTGTGTTACCTATAATATGTAATTTGTTAATAAGAAATAAATAAATTAAATCAACACGAAAGCACTCGTCGGGACGTTACATAATTAAGTCGTTTTTAACCGAACTGCCAAGTGCCAGTATAAGTCTGACTCAGTATCAAAAGTGGTTTATTAACCGAACCTTACTCAGTATCAAAAGAGGTTTATTAACCGAACCTTAGGTAAAGTACAAAACTCACCCACACAACAAGCTGGAAGTTGACTCGAAGCCCTTCATAAATAGACTGGAAGTAATTGGCCTCACTGTATTTTGCACACTACAACGGAATGTAACCCCTACTGTTGTCTAGATTCGAGAACTTATGATTATAAGACAGAACTAAAATCTTCATCAACACATATTACATTGTGAAAAAAAAATCATCATTAAAACAATCATTAAAATAGCAACTCATTAATTAATTTAAGGTACATGTATTATGTGTATTATTTGAGGCAAGTTTTTCGATAAATTTAATTAATAATTCATACTTATATTTTAATTGTCGGGGACCCAGTGCTCTGTGAACGGCTGGATCACTTGGCGTTGCGTAGAGACGTCGCTTCATTGTGTGTCTTCTACCGCATTTATCACGGGGAGTGTTCCGAAGAGCTGTTTAAACTGATTCCTACCGCCGAATTCCACCTTCGCACGACACGCCACAAGTTAGGATATCATCCTCACCATCTGGATGTGTGGCGGTCCTCCACAGTGCGGTTTTCAAGGAGCTTTCTTCCACGTACTACAAAGCTGTGGAATGAGCTTCCTTGTGCGGTGTTTCATGGACGATACGACATGGGTACCTTCAAAAAAAGCGCGTACACCTTCCTTAAAGGCCGGCAACGCTCCTGTGATTCCTCTGGTGTTGCAAGAGATTGTGGGCAGCGGTGATCACTTAACAACAGGTGACCCGTACGCTCGTTTGTCCTCCTATTCCATAAAAAAAAATATCTTGAATTCCGAGATCTAGGGCTGAGCAAAACAATGATTTAAATTTTAAATAATATGGATATCGTTTTCCAAGGTTCTAAAATGAGCAGAGATTTCAGATAATTTTGAAAATCAAGATGGTTGCAGTTTAAAGTCATAATTTCAACAACATCCATATAATATATATAGGTAGTAGAGAATAAATAGGGTATGTATTTTTTTTTAAATCTTAGTTGGCTGCCTCGTTCAATTATAAATTTTAAAATAGGGTTCGAGTACAAATTTGGATTATTTTTGAGCTTCGTTATATTCAAATTTTCATTACATATTTGGATATCTTTTCCAAGGTTCTCGGGGTGGAAAACTTTTTCGTTAGGTTCGAGTACAACTAGTACTAATGCTAAATTGTGAAAGGTAAGCTTTGAATAGGTTAACGTAAAAGTGCACACGTAGGCTTTTAGAACATCATTAACGACTCCTACACGACGCTCAAAGGAGCTGAGTATGTGGAACCGCTTAATATGTTTACTTGCGGCGTGCCTGTTTATATCAGAGCACCTGTGTTCTACTTTGATGGAATGTTTGCATGAATGAAGTATATTTTTAGGAGTAAATCACGAAACGATAAGGTATTACCTTATATGAAATATTTCAAGTGCATTAGTAACATGATAGGTCCGCTGTTTTTACGCTGAAAAAAGGATGTGGACTTCTTTGGGGTTTGAAACTTTTTAAAGAAATGATGTTATCGTCGGTATATCATTGCACAAAGCGTCGAAACTACGTACCTACACGAAAATAAAAAAAAATAATCCATCCTCGATTACTCTCGAAGAAACGATATGATTAATTACGTGTTGCAAATATTCGCCTTATCGCGGCAATGTAGCTACAGTGGAATATATTAAAACTATTTTGAGTACAATTCTCTGTCGTTCTCAGACGTCTTGGTAACCATAGAAATATGAGCTGGCTTGAGGAAGTATCTCGCTCTCTAAGTTGGGGTTTCTCGTTTGAGTTTTAAAGAACCCGTATTCCAATAATAGCCCAGGCTTCAAGGAATGTGTTGTCGATTAGCGGTATTACTTCAAAGTGTACTTTTTGTGGTTAACACGCAAACTTGAGAGAAAATACAAAACAATTAGTTTTGATGGTTTACTTTTCCAGCAGTGTATGTTCGGATGGAACATTATTACCTACATCTTCACTACTCAACAAAGTTGAGGAGAATTATGCGCCTGTTTCGATGAGATGGCATTGAAAAAACCGTAAAGTTATAATGAAGAAGACTGTCAGGTCATCTTATTTTACCTGACTGTAATTTTCCTTTAATGGATAGGCTTACTGAATAGCTGAATTGCCCATATGGGCATATGCTAGGCGAATGAAATATAATATGGCTACAGCAGCTCGTAAATAAATTGGAAAAAATATTTGAGTATGTGAAATCCCAAGGATTGAAGAGAATTAAAAAGACAATTTGCCTAAAAAAAGGAAATAATACAAAAGCCCTCTTATTAAACTTGTTTTACCAAAAATTGTAATAATTTTATATATTTTTATAGCTATGCTGCACTGACCAACGTTGGTGTAAAATCGGATTATTAGTATTTTTGTATAAAAACAAACAAATTTTTTTAGTCTTTGAAATTCGCTGAACATATACGAGGATTCGGTAGATACTAATGTATTCGTACCCCATACCAAAACACCACTATTCATCTCAATCACACTAACACATCTACTCCCCAGATACATAATGTAACATAATTAATTTTGAAGTTATGTTTAACGGTATAATTTTATATAATACCAGCCGGTCCCGCCCGCTTCGCTGAGCGAATTTTAAAAGGAAATAAATTAAATTTTATTCATCTTATTACAAATACAAAAAAAACCTTGGATAAATTTCGCATTGAATGGTGGTAGTTTCATGTCACTACGATGAGTGGTTTAGGCGTGATTGAGCATCAAACAAAGATCATTTTCATTATATATATATATATATATATATATATATATATATATATATATATATATATATATATATAGATAACTGAGTAAACATAAAATGATTACGTTATTACTCGTATTATTACCATAGCAACATTAGTACTTGACTATACAAATGATTTAAGTTTTCTTTAGTGTTAATTCCGCCAATTTTTTTTTTGTGGGAGGTCGTGTTGGTGGGAACTATGTATTTTAATTTACTTGGAGAAATAAGTGACGAATTTTTGATGGACTCTTTTAATTATAAAGTAAAGTTTTTTAGTGGGGTCTGAGTTCAGACGTTCGAAATCGTCGGTTTGTATTATATCATTTACTTTCATCGTTCATAATTATTCATGTTGATATATTGGCGGAATTAACACCAAAGAAAACTTAAATCATTTGTATAATTATGGATTTCCGCAAAGTAACGCCTAATTCAATAAATTTTCTTATTACTTGACCTTAATAAAGCTAGATGGACGTTCACAACAGTGTCTTCTCATTGAGCTGTCAAGTCCCGAGCTAAACTACAGTGTGTTGTTGAGACTTTTATAACTTTGATAAATAGAGGCATTAGTAAGTTTCAAGTTAGCTGGCCGTTCCGAAGTTGACTAATTAAACTTTACGTAGACATTGTACATTTAAAATGCTTGTCTTAACATCCAACAGGAGATGCAAACGGCGAGTTTATAATTAATGAAATACACTATTCATGTTGATAATTATTTTCACCGAACTCTTGTAAAATTCTGACGATTTTATTATTCTTTTTTTTATATTTAGTAAATCGACTGCTAATGAAGGGTGAATGTTTCAGATACCTGATTAAGAACACATACATAATTATAAATATCCACACACACCGTAAATAGATAAAGGTATTATGCGAGTCCACTTTTACTTATATTATGCACTAAAGTAAAAGGCATTTTAATGGGCAGGGTGTATCAATAACTATAGGCTGAACGTCATGCTCGTCTCGTCCCTTATTTTCATAAAAAAGGGCAGGGCGTATCACTTACCAGCAGTTGGACTTCAATGTGGTCTCGTCACATTTTCATAATAAAAAACACATATATTATAATTCTATATAATATCTACTACCGACTTATGAAAAGTTTTAATAGATTCTAGTTTAGCCACGCTGATGATGCAACTCCCATTCTTCATCCACTCCTATCATCCCTCTCATGTAAGCTCTCTTATTCGATACTTCCACTCTCTTCCTGTCATGTTATGAAAACCACAATATCATCTCTAAGCGTCAAAACTTGCACTGAACGCCATCGTGTGTAAATAGTATGACTCAACAAGAGCACTGTCGAAATGCGTATAAAGAGCTGTGTTAAAAATATTTCTCCTCGCTCACAGTTAAATTCATAGTACGGGACTTAGATTAAGGATTGGTCTCCGCTACGCTCCAACTAGATACCGCACTACCTAAGAACAATAGCTTTTTTATTACGGCAATTATTAGACGCTTGTGTGCGTTACATATTGACAATGACATCTTTCAAAATTTGTTAAATACGCTTCGTGCTATTTTACATTTAAATTAATAAAAAAATACTTACTGATGATATGTGATCCCAGTGTCTCTTATTTCTTGTAGTATTATTTAAAAAAAAGTTTTACTACGCAACACAGAATTTTAGTTTCAATCATAAGCAAAGTTTAACAGAACATGTGGCACGTCAACGTCACACATTGTTCGAGTAGTACAAGTTGCCGCACTTTGCGATTACGACAGCTGTATCTGTCGGCAGCTGTCGGCGCACCTACAAAAATATATTTAATTGTTACCCGAAGGGTTTCGTCTCACTACATTTGGTAGATACCATGCTTTCAAACAATTCCGAATATTGTTACGGATCCATGTTTTTGAAGTTATTGCGAAATTGAATCTCCCGTAGAGAAATTTATTTTTCTGCTCTTCTGCTTTTATATGTAATTTATACAGCCACGATCAGTAATAATATATAATCATTGCACTGACACACTGACATATGTTTGACAGCAAATTTTTGTACTTCAGAGTGTACGTTCCTTCGCAGCCATTAGTATTATACGTCATAATTAGTTCTCTGGACGCTCGCGAGTGGCGCTTCAAATAGGCATAAAAGCACTTTGATAGCCGTCAGTCCAGTGGTATATAGTATTAGTATATACAGTAGAGGTCAGTGCTATCAGTACATACATTATTGAGTGTTAGAAAAAGTATTTACTCTATGGCCTTAAAAAGCATTGTTTACGGTACTTTAATGTCGCCAAAAAGCGCAGCTGTTTTGGTGCCACAGACAACTAAATCTAGGTTAGGTATGGTAGGTTCATAGATATAAAAGGTAATACGTAGTATAATAATAATATAATATTGACATACTTTTTACACAAATTATCTTGCCCCAAGCTAAGCATATATAGCCTGTGTTATGGGTTACAAGACAATGATATATTTAATACAATATACTTACTTAAACATACATAAATTCATATAAACATACATAAATACGTTTAGACATCCATGACTCGGAAACAAACATCCATATTTATCATATAAATGCTTGCACCTACCGGGATTCGGGACCCGGGACCTCTAGCTTAGGTAGTAGTAGGTACATACATAATATTTTCATGTTGAAATCATTAGACAAAACATTTTAATGTCAACTTAACAAAAAAACTTGATAATATAATTTGCCAAGATGCTGCTATATTATGTAATTTTCAATTTTTCCGCGTTGGCTGTATGCGTGCATCTTTGCCATTTCATGAAGGAAAAATGAAAACACTGAACACAGTTAAGTATGTAGAGTGTATACAATAAAATTTCCCGCCCATTTAAGAGGCAACTCGGAAACTTGTGATAATTGTTCCGCTCGTTTACACCAAGAAAGAAGTCAAAAACTTGTTTTATATAAAACTTGTAGAATACTTGTCAAAACAGAATTATTTGTTAACATGTATTGCAATTGTCTGAAACATTCTTGCGTTCACACTGTGTTGCCAACAAGTTTTTATACATGTATAAAACACATTTGAACTATATGTACAATATGTATATATACAAATATGTGAACGACATACAGATCTAAGACATGTTTGATACAGTCTTATACAATGACAGCGATCACACCAACATAAATCATATATGTTTTTAACAAGTATTGTTAATTTTATTGAAGTTTATGCATAATACTTATTAAAAACAAGTTTTATACTCTATCCATGGTGGATAAAGTTTAAAACATTTACCGGACAGACCGCTTTTTCTTTTAGGTGGAAAAGAAGAACATAAATGGAGTGGTCAAAGACATAAGCTTTATTAGCAATATTTATCTCGGCTTATATTAAGATATTCAATAATTTTATAATCGTCTCGCAAGCATGCATTAAATACATTTTACCTTTGATATCCGATACAAATACAAAGAAGAATATGAGTCACCAGTAGCTAGAAATCTCAAATAAACAGCTAAGTAACAAAAAAAAGCGCGTACGCCTTCCTTCAAGAACGGCAACGCTCCTGTGATTCCTCTAGTATTGCAAGAGAATGTGTGCGGCGGTGATCACGTATCACCAGGTGACCTGTGCGTACGCTCGTTTGTCCTTCTTTTCCATAAAAAAAATAATTGCTCTGCTAAATTGATGGCATCTCGATACTGTGAATTCTGCTATGAAAAGTATGGTGCAAATTTTTGAAGCAAATTCTCCAAATTTACTGGCCTCATTCTAACAAAATTTCTGAATCCACTTCTGTCTTCTATTCTTAAATCATTCAATAAGGAACGCCCCTTCTTGCTGTCGTCTTCTCAAAAATGAGCACGACCAGTACTTGCGTGGTTTCCTTGAACTTCCTTTATTCTGTATGATATACAAGTATACTGCACTCATGAAGCAAAATTACACAGTACCTTCACTTTCTTTTATCTGTACCAGTAGTCAATTGTGTTGTCAAATTCATTAAATTCTGCACTGACATGTCTCAAACAAGTTTAGCTACAAGCCTACAACAAGTATAAAACATGAGATCATAATATACATGTAGACAACTAATAGGTGACAAAAAATTTCATGAGACAAGTTTCATACAAATATTCTGAAAACATTGCATACAACTTGTATTTGTAATTTGCATGAAACTTGTCAAATACGTGTATGCAACGAGGGGTATTTTATTTTAAATTACCTAGGCGTAGTTTTATTTAAATTATTGTATGCGACACGTATAAAATACTAATACTTTTTTACATAACATGTATTATTATATATTTAATAAAGAATATTATTTAAACAGTTCCGTTTTGTTTTATGCAGAACATTAACTATGATCCCTAATTAAAAGAATAGAAAAAAAAACTGTGTTTTGTTAAGGCAAAGGCTATTTGAGGACACAACATAAAGGCAAGGTTAACGATAGAAAATACAAGTATGTTTTAGTGAGCGAGCCTCCCTTAGTCCACTCGAGCCGACTGTTGTTGACTGTTGAACGTGACGGCTCAGTTTCATTCACTGCACAGAAAACAAAGAACTCAAAGTGTCTAAAGAAGTGTTCACTTCAATAATTCTTTTTATCTGCGATCATTAGGTTACGGCCCTAACACTACTAACCATACATTTTTTATGGAAAAAGAGGTCAAACGAGCATACGGGTTACCTGATGTTAAGTGATCACCGCCGCCCACATTCTCTTGCAACACCAGAGGAATCACAGGAGCGTTGCCGGCAACCATGTCGTATCGTGCCGGGAACACAGTACAAGGAAGATCATTCCTTTTATAGCTTGTAGCTTTGTAGTACGTGGAAGAAAGCTCCTTGAAAACCGCACTGTGGAGGACCGCCACAGATCCAGATGGTGGGGATGATATACAAATGTGTGGCGTGTCGTGCGAAGGTGGACTTCGGAAGCAGGAATAAAACTGTCATAAAAAGGATTATTGTTTCAAAATTCAATTGAAATAATTAACCCATTGGTACTATTTTTTTATGAAAATAAGGGATGAGACGAGCAGGACGTTCAGCTGATGGTAATTGATACGCCCTACCCATTACAACTCAGGATTCTTGAAAACCCCAAAAATTCTGAGCGGCAATACAATTGCGCTCGTCACCTTGAAACATAAAATGTTAAGTGTCATTTGCCCACAAATTTCACTAGCTACGGCGCCCTTCAGACCGAAAGACAATGATGTTTACACATAACTGCTTCATGGCAGAAATAGGCGCCATTGTGATACCCATAATCTAGCCGGCTTCCTGAGCAAAAGAGCCTCCTAGTAAATCTGCTACTAACTGGTAAAATGTGAATTTAATGTCGGGATACTAATAAAGTGCCGGCCGCGATGGAGATCGTGGATCTGAACAAATCACTCGTAATCCGCAATCAGTTCTGTCCAATTCAGGATTTAAATCGAAATCCGGATAAAATTAGCGAATGGTTCCCGCCGCGGGGCCGCCACGTTAATAAATTGATATTGGTTGGAGCTCCGAGCTATTACTGACTGTTATAGCTATACCGTTGGAGTGAGTTGCTTCTTGATGACTTATGTTACAGCAGAAGCATTTCACTATATTCTTAATATTATATTTATTTTATTATTTATTTATTAGAGACTAGCTGATACCCGCGACTTCGTCCGCCTACACACATGACTAAGCACGTAGTACTTATAAAAATCTTTATTTCTTATGACAAAACTTAAGGTTTAACGTTTATAAAAATTTTATTTTAACTAAAATTAAGTTTATATTTTACCTGCTGAGAAAGTTGGAAAGATATAAAAATTCTAAATCTGATTTCTGAACGACGGACGGGGGGACACATCAGAGGAAAAACAAAAATGTTGTTTTTATTTAATTTCAAGCATTTTCATATTTATTCACCTTTTAAACCTTCTCTGGACTTCCACAAATAATTCAAGACTAAAATTAGCCAAATCGGTCCAGCCGTTCTCGAGTTTTAGCGAGACTAACGAACAGCATTTCATTTTTATATATACAGATTAGATTTGTCGTAAAAACGATTATCCGTTACCCCTTCACACAAAATTGAGGAAATGAGGCTTCATTCACGATCATTTTTCTGCTACAACCTACATATTTTTGTCTCATAAAATATACGTAAGGAAAGCAAATATAATATTTTCGAAGCATTTCACTATATTCTTAATATATTATTTATTTGTTTCATTAATATATATAATATATAAATCATTAAAAAAATTAAATACTTAATAAAACAATGTGTGCGTGTAATCTTTACGCGCGACTGACGTAAAACTTAATAATAATTAACTTTAACTTTAGCAACACCTAACAGATACATATTATTTATATACATAAGCCGTGTTACAAACTTACCACTAGTTTTTTTTTTTTTTTTTTCAAGAAAACACTGACGATATAACCACATGTTTTGAGCAAAGTTAGCATTTCATTCTTTACCTAGACAAAAAAAAACTTTATAATTTTATTGTTTTCACAAGTGAGATTTTGATTTGAGATTTTATTTACAAAAAATGATAAAGAGCTCATGAAAATGTTCCTGGGATTCCGCCATTTCATTTAATTGATTATTATTTTCATATTATATTCTATTTATAATTCATTATACCACTTGCCGTTTTCAAATTTGCACTCATTAAATAAAATAATTGAATATAATAAATTGAAGGTTAGATTAATAATTATCACAGCAATATGACGTTGAATATTAATAATATGGCTGTATGGGCTCAAAACCTTTGCCTGTCCTAATAATGGACGAAGAAACCAAAAACCGGACGGTACGGAAACGTGACTTCCGCTGCATTGTTGTCCAGTTACCTCGTAGTCGGGCCTAAAGAAGTTTTACTTCAAAAAATAATATCCATCAATGCTCAAAGGCTCCATTTGGAATCCCGAGTTAGATCCCATCCGCCGCGTACCAATTTGTGTTCGATTTTCCGAATTCATAATATTTACGTTTGTTAGACGTTGTTGCGATGAAAACATTCCTTCAATGTTAATCCCATGAATACAATCAGTTGATTTATTCGCTCTGGACTTGAACCCAGGGGTTTTAACGGGATGCGTATAACATCCCGGGAATGACCCATCCCTACTTCAATGAAACTATCGTTCCTACGTACGACATGTCGCCATTTTATTCTCGATGTAAAGTTATTTGATCAAATATAAAGTTATTTTTGAAATGGTTAAAAGATAAAACAAAAGAACCGCTGAATTCTTAATTTTCTTTCCAACGTCCGCCATTTGAAAGTAAAGCCGTGTAAATTCCACTACGCACACACCAAAATGAGCACAAACGAACGGAAATCGATATCGAATAACACCAATCGACTCTGTGACCTTTTAAAAATTATTTTCACGTAAATTTTTCGAAATGACTTTTCTTTTTCGAAACTTCTTTAGAGGCGGTAAGTACTTTGTTTTTGGTTGTAACGGTCGACTCGCAGATCATGCAACCAAGAGTTACCATGCTAAAAACACGGACGAGTAATAAAGTCGTTTTTTACTAGTCCGTAGCTAAAAAGAGCTTTTCTTTTTCATATTATATAATTATTTCTGTTGTCGTGTGCACAGAACTGTTTTAACCACAAGAGCAAATTTATCACGCACACATCTGTTATGATTTTTTGTTGAGTTCACGGAGCAGAGCTGGTCATGTTTGCTTAAATGGTTACTGCTCGTGGCAGCGTCGTGAGATGGGTCGTACCTTCCCTGTGCGAGGGAACCGATGGCTGGTCTATGCGTCATGCTCATGAACTGGCGCTGCTTGTGGTGGGTGGCCGATAATGTGTTCGGGGAGTTTTACTATTTAAATAGAATATATACTCTTTTAAGTTAAACTTTAAATATATAAATGTCACATACCTTTACTTATTAACAATGCATGTTGATTGATACATCCACTGCACATGTCACTCTTTGGAATTTTTTAGATAAACAATTGTTTTTCTTTTTTTTTTAACTTACACAAGTTTTACATGCTTTACATACATTGTATAAAATATAATTTAAAATACTGAAACTGTAAGTATAGATTAAAAAGAGTGACAAAGAGTTTCTTGCTACTTCTTCTCATTAAAGCTCAATTTTTCCGAAGTGGTGGTAAAATCTTAGACATTCACAAGTATCATGTTGGCATTATTATTACTCTAGGAACACCAGAGGAATTACAGGCCTGTTGTCGGCCCAACAATCACCAATAAATAGGATATCCCGTGTATTTGAAACAAATACTAATAAACGTAGAAACGTCACTAAAATAACAATAATAATGTGACAGAGGCACATAATTTAGATTCGCATTGAGAGTAAGCGAGATACACTACAATATCTACAATCCCTTTCGCGTATGCGATTTTTTTGTTTAGACTCAGTTCATCGGATTCCAACAATCAATGGTTGCCATTTTTACTATTTACTTTAAATTCTAACGGCCTTACAAAGAAACTTGGTGTAAAGTTATAACTGATGATAAACAAGGAAAATGTTTACAATATCGTTGACAGCACTGTCAATACAATGATAATTCTAAAGTTTTCCGAATGACAAGCTGCCTTGCAAATAAACGCGGGAAACGTTAAACGTCCGAACAAACCATTCGTAAGCAAAATGTCTATTTGTAAACATTTTACATATTCTTGGTTTATGCTTAGTTATAACTTTATGACAATTTTATTTGTAAGGCCGTAATTGTTTTAGTTCTGATTGTAAATACGTAATTGAGTGATTTGGTGTGAATTCTGTAATTTTTAAAATATGGGAAGTTGTCGTCTATTACGTTGTACGAATCGTCCAGAACGTAAACATGACTTGACATAACGCACGTCACAGACTATTGCTATCTCATTTAAATACGCTGACAGCGAATCAATCAGAAGATGATCGCTATCTTCTATCTACGCTAATCACTGACCTGCATAAATACCACTGGACAGGCAGCAAATTTGTGCCTACTTGAAGCGCCACCCGCGAGAGTCCACAGAACTAATTTTGTCGTATAATACAAATGGCTGCGAAGGAACGTACAATAATCTGAAGTATTTTTACATTTTGAATTAATTTCGTTCATTTTCCGTGTTATTTATACTTCAAGAATCAACGTAATAAAGTGCAAAATTTTTTTGGAAATAGTTTCCCACCATCTATGTTGTCCACTAGGTTCTCATCACTAGTTTTAGTACCGCAGACTATCGCTACATGGCCAACAGCGCCAAAATGGCGAATATCAAACAGGCACAAAAGCACTTTGAAAGCGCAAGTCCAGTGGTATATAGTAGAGGTCAGTGTCTAAGATAATTACCTAACTAAAGTTCTATAATAGGTATCAAAGAGTTCTCCTATCCTCTATGTTTTAGGTATTTGTCTTTGGTTTAGACAGCATTAAGACAACGTCATTAAACATGGCGGTATCCGGGACTGAAGAATACACAAAATCAATTGAAAATCCAGCCCGGAGTTCAAGTGTATCCACAAATGATCCGCTACATTTTGCTGTACACAAGCCTGGATACCATATCCAGAGCTGCTGTGGAATCTGCAACTTATTCCCTGGAGTGCTGTTAATCGCTTTCAGCCAAGTTCTTGTTGGATCTGTCCTGCTCACTCTCATCCTGACACATGGCAAGCAGTACGATGAGATACATCGGACGTCGTCGAGTCAAGGTAGGTTTGCTGTGAAAATCCAACATTATTTAATTCAATTCAAATCAAACTATACTTATTTTCTTTCACAATAAAAACATGGCATACACAGTTTATTAAACTCTATTAGGTTTTACCTATGAAATTGCCATTTTTTTTCATGTATTTTTTATTTGTATTAATCGAAGTAATCACTCATGCAACCAATGCTTCTTTGCCTGCATTCTTAAAGAGATCAGCTGGATTGGAGGCAACAAATTATTCAAAGACATTTTGTACTGCCTCTCGGGTATTGAAATTTTTCCCGCCAAGAAGTTATCCAAATTCTGGGAAAAGCAGTAGTCTTTCAATTTTTACTTAGGCAGTCCCACCTCTTATTAAGTAGTAATGTATATACTCTCTCTCCTCTTTTGGGAGCCATATTGATTGGAAAGAACATCAAACGCGGCAATAGTTTGACAGATGAATTTAATGTCAACTTTCATATTACTATCTACACACACACACACACACACACATACTCACGCCTTGTTCCCGTCGGGGTAGGCAGAGACAATAGAATGCCATTTGCTTCTATCCTTACAAACCTCACGCGCTTCCTCTACATTCATTACTCTTTTCATATATGCTCGCCGGTTGCGGGTGCTTCGGACCTCTCCTTTTCTCAAAACGTCCCCAATTTGATCGACGAATGTTCTACGAGGTCTCCCGCGACCGGCTTGCCCACACACACTTACCTTATATATTTGATGCGTCATTCTTTCTTCACTCATTCGCTCCACGTGTCCAAACCATTTAAGCATTCCTTTTTCAGTCCTTGTCACAACATCCTCTTTCAAACCACAGCGCGCTCGTATTACCGCATTCGGAATTCTATCAGTCAGTCTTACCTCACACATACTACGCAGTGATCGCATCTCAACTGCGTTAATTCTGCTTTTATGCTTCTTCTGCCATACCCAACTCTCACTTCCATACATTAACGTGGCGACAAGCACTCCATTATGTACAGCCATTCGCGCTTCTATTGGCACAGTCATACCGTTTATAAAGGCATGCAGCGCTCCATTCACACAATTTCCCGCAGTCACTCTCCTTTCAATATCACCTTCATATCTTCCGTCTCTTGTAAACATGCTACCCAAATATACGAATTCTGTAACTTGTTCTACCCTTTCATCTTCAATCGTCATAGTACACTCAGTCAACCTTTCATCCTTCTCAAATACCATCACTTTCGTCTTTCTTGCATTTACTTTCAAACCTCTCTCTTTAAAGCTCCCGTTCAAACAGTCAATCATTTGTTGCAACTCATTTACCGATGATGAAAAAATGACTTGATCATCGGCGTACAAGAGGCACTTAATACACAACCCTTCCATATTGATTCCACATTGCATTTCTCTCACATCATTCATGCATCTATCCATGAATAGGTTGAACAACCAAGGCGACGCTACACAACCCTGTCTGACATTTGGAGATATCAAACCAGCCCGTATAGGCACCATTAACACGAACACAGGCTTGAGAATCCCTGTACAGAGATTTCAGAGCCCTTATCAGAAAATTGTCCACCCCATACATAGATAAGACCTTCCATAATTCCTTTCTATTCACCCTATCATATAACTTTTCCAAGTCTATGAACGCGCAATATACTATCTGGTTTACTTGATCCGTACATCCCATTCCCTTCCGAAATCCCGCTTGCAAATCCCATACCTTGTCATTAGTCACATTCATTACTCTTTCAATCAATATTCTGGCATACACTTTTCCAACAACACTAAGAAGGCTGATCCCGCGATAATTTTGACATTCCTGCTGCGAGCCTTTACCTTTATAAATTGGGACAATCACTGCCTTCGTCCAATCGTCTGGAACTTGGCCCTGTTTCCAACATAAATTAAAAAGGCGATGCAGCAGGCTCACTATTAGTCCATCGCCAGCCTTCAACATTTCAGTCGTCACTCGATCATACCCAGCAGACTTTCCCGACCTCATACCTCTTAACGCTTTCATAATTTCATCCAAACCTATTTCATCATTCGGGTCCACAAACATATCTATTATCTCTTCTTGCTCTTTTTCACCTACATCTTTCTCGTATAAGCTCTCAAAATAATTCTTCCAGCACTCTAGTATCATACTTTCTTCATGTATGACCTCACCTTGTTCATTCCTAATCAGTTTCATAGATGAATTTATATTTGTTCCCCGCGCTTCTTTCACGAGTTTCCAAAACAGTTTTATATTATCTCGGAAACTTGCGCTGAATTGTTCCTTATATTTCACCTTTTTCTCATTCCTTTTCTTCTCTATACATTCTTTAACTTTCGCTTTCACGCATCTATATTTGTCCTTGATTTCTTTAACATTATCTTCATTAATACCGCCACTCGCTCTATTTGTTGCTTCTATTGCCAAGACATCCAGCCATGCTTTTTTCTTTTCCTCAACCATTCTTCTAGTTTCATCATCCCACCAGTCGGCATTTTGGCATTTCTTGCGCCTTCTTTTACTCACACCGCATACGTCATCAGCACATTTAATAATGTTGGGTTTAAATACCGACCATACATCATTCACACTTTCCTCATTAACATCACTCCAGCTTTTTTCTAGCCGTTCACTCAATTGCTTTTTATACATCTCTTTTACTTGCTGATCTTTCAATCTTTCCACTTTTATACGTTCTAATTCAGTAGTTGACCCTTTTGATCTGTGCCGCCGGCGCTTAAACAAACCACTTATTCTGCTAATTACCAAATGGTGATCTGTGCCGACATCTGGTCCACGATAAGCTCTAGTATACACTACTTTCATTTTTATTCTTTCATCGATTATCACAAGATCTATCATACTCCTTAACACAACATTGCCTTCCTTCTTTTGCCACGTGTACATATGTATCATCTTATGCTAAAACCACGTATTCATCACAGACAGACCCATCTCTACACATATATCTAACAAGTATACGCCGTTGTCATTCACACTCTTATCCCCAAACGTCCCAAGCACATTTTCATACCCATCACGCTTCACTCCAACCCTTGCATTGAAATCTCCAAGCATGACAATACGTTCATTCAACTTACGCAATAACAAAACCTCTCTCGTTTGTTCCCAAAATTCTTCTCTTACCGCCTTACTATGGGAAGAGTCCGGAGCGTATACACCTACCAAAAATAGAGGTGTCAGACCTACTTTCAATCGGACCCAGATAAGGCGGGGACTTACGCACTCATACTCTCGCATGCATTCTGACATTAGCTCTGAAAGAAGTATACCGACGCCTTTACTGCCATGTTCTTCATCTGGAACTCCCGACCATATTTCTGTGAACGGGCCGCGCGTCAGTATCTCTTTCCCTTTACGTTTTGTCTCATTCACACACAGCACATCTAATTTTCTTTCATTCATTAACTCGTAAATTTCATCCAGTTTCTCATTCATTCCTCCTCTAACATTCAAAGTCGCAAAACGGCATTCCGATGCCCACTTTACGCCCCGGCGAGAACAAATTGGACTTAGGTTTTGGCGTGACGTATGGCGAATATCGTCGCCGCCTACCGCTGTTAGGTTGCTCCCCCCAGAATACGAGGAGCAGCCTCGTCCTGCAGATACAGGAGATTCTTATTACTTTATATGGCAATACAACGTTTGCTGGTTCAACTAGTTGCAAATAAAAATGATAATACTTAGATTAAGGATTGGTCTCCGCTGCGCTCCAACTAGATACCGCGCTAACTAAGAACAATAGCTTTTTTATTACGGCAACTATTAGATGCTCGTGTGCGTGGCATCTTGACACTCAATGGCATCTTTCATATCTTGTAACATACGCTTCGTGTTATTTTACATTGAAATTAATAAAATACAAAATACTTACTGATGATATGTGATCCCAGTGTATTTCTTATTTCTTGTACTATTATTTTTACAAAGTTTTACTCCACAACCAGGCATTTAAGATTCAATTATCAGGAAAGTTTAACAGAACATGTGACACGTCAACGTCACACATTGTTCGAGACTGGCTCGAGAACGATTACTTGGGCGCAGTATTAGTTGCACAACTTTCCGACTTTTCCAGCTTTCTAGTTGGAGCGCAGCGGAGACCAATCCTTAATCTAAGTGATTTTCTCTCTCTTGATCTCTTGTGCAGGTTCCTTCTAGTGCAGTAATGACTCGAACTTTTTTTTTATGGAATAGGAGGACAAATGAGCGTACGGGTCACCTGGTGTTAAGTGATCACCGCCACCCACATTCTCTTGCAACACCAGAGGAATCACAAGAGCGTTGCCGGCCTTTAAGGAAGGTGTACGCGCTTTTTTTGAAGGTACCCATGTCGTATCGTGCCGGAAACACCGCACAGGGAAGCTCACTCCACAGCTTTGTAGTACGTGGAAGAAAGCTCCTTGAAAACCGCACTGTGGAGGACCGCCACACATCCAGATGGTGGGGATGATATCCTAACTTGAGGCGTGTCGTGCGAAGGTGGAATTCGGCGGCAGGCTACTCGAACTTGACCGTTTTTATTTTATTTTCAGTCATGAGCTTGGCCACAGGAGCAATTCTGAGCGGCATCACTGGAGCTGGCGTTCTTCTCATAATCGTGGCTCTCACGGAAAACTGTCGTGCGATGTTGGTTAGTTAGTGTGGGACACCAAGGAGGTCAGGGATTGCTTCCCACCTGGGACCCTTGAATGCTCGCTTGTCTTCCACAAGTCAAGCCGAGCAGTGGAAACTCACTTTCTCCGAATTATACAAACTAATTTGTACTAACTTGCGAGGAAAATTAAAATAAATTATTTTAATTTTAACTGATAAATTACAATTGCAGTCCCTTGTCAGAGACCTTGTCAAAGAGGTGTACTTCAAGAACTACCAGCGGGAGGCTCCTTTGCACAGGAAGCCGGCTAGATTGTGGGTACCACAACGGCGCCTATTTATGCCATGAAGTAGTAATTGTATAAGCATTACTGTGTTTCGGTCTGAAGGGTTCCCTAGCTAGTGAAATTACTGGGCAAAGAGACTTAACATCTTGTCTCAAGGTGACGAGCGCAATTGTAGTGCCGCTCAGAATTTTTGGGTTTTTCAAGAATCCTCAGCGGCACTGCATTGTAATGGGTAGGGCGTATCAATTTCCATCAGCTGAACGTCCTGCTCGTCTCCTCCCTTATTTTCATAAAAAAAAAGAACCGCAGTGTGGTCTGCGATGCAACATTTATTTTCTATTAATCCACCAAATGGCGCATTTGGAAACATGTACCAGAATCGTCTGGCTACCATCACACCTGCATAGTGGATTAGCACTTTCAGTTACTGTAGATACAAGGAAAATATGAGGGAACGATTATGTTACACCTCTTCAATCTCACAAAAAATTTCGACTGAAAATGATTTAACACACTGCAGAGATTTATTAGTTGATTAGCAGACCCAGCAAACGTTGTATTGTCATATAAAGTAATAAGAAAAAATCAATAATTAAATTAAAGTTTGTTTTGTACCTCCTGAGAAAGTTAGAAATATATAAAGATTCTAATTAGTTAATCATTTTAAACTATTCTTTCAATTTGATTTCTTAACGACAGGGTACACATCAATGGAAAAACAAAGTTGTTGTTTTTATTTGATTTCGAGCATTCTCATATTTATTCACCTTTTAAGCCCTCTCTGGACCTCCACAAATAATTCAAGACCAAAATTAGCCAAATCGGTATAGCCGTTCTCGAGTTTTAGCGAGACTAACGAACAGTAATTAATTTTTATATATATAGATGTTAATCTTTTGTAGGTGTACCTGCTTGTGGCATCGTTGATGTGGGTTTCTGTTCTCTCATTAGCTGTGGTAAAAATTGGAAGGGCTTGTGTACGATTCCAAGATGGTAAATATAGCACAAATAGTTTATATTTTTTACTATATCTTTTACGCTCACTCGAAAATCAATAATTTCGGTATAAAATGTATTTCACCATGTCCTTTACTGTGCCTGAGAGAGTGTGTGTATTCATCATGATAGGTTGTATAGGTAAGGAGTGAAAACTTAGAAAAAAATCTCATATTTGTATTTATTTTACAACCAAACATATAATTATGTTAACTTGATTGCTAATTAACGATAATGAGACTCGCTGCAGTAATCTGAAGATTCCCTGAAACTTTCATCAAAATCCATCCAACCGTTTTGGAGTCCTTGGAGAAGATGGATACTTACTTCTATCTATATATATAAAAATGAATTGCTGTTCGTTAGTCTCGCTAAAACTCGAGAACGGCTGGACCGAATTGGCTAATTTTGGTCTTGAATTATTTGTGGAAATCCAGGAAAGGTTTTAAATGTGAATAAATATGAAAATTGAATGAAATAAGAACAACAATTGTGTTTTTCCTTTGATGTGTCCCCCGTCATTCACAAATCAAATTGAAAGAATAGCTTAAAGTAAATAACTAATTAGAATCTTTATATCTTTCTTACTTTCTCAGGAGGTAAAAAACAAACATAATTTTAGCTACTTACCATTTATATGGCAATACAAAGTATGCTGGGTCAGCTAGTCTTAATATATCTTATATCTTTAAACGAGCAATTCTTGTATATATATATATATAATCTGAATCTCGGAAACGGCTCCAACGATTTTCATAAAATTAAGTATGCAGGGGATTTCGGGGGTGATAAATCGATCTAGCTAGGTTTCAATTTAAAAAAAATGGTTTTATCCATGTTTGAATGAGAAACAGCTACAATAACATTAGAATACAAAGGTAAATTTCGCCACTATATACAAGACTATTATAGCTCAGATGGGACATTGGGTGATCCGGAAAGCAGAAGACCCTGGTTCGAATCCAGATGTCCTATTAGTTTTTTTTTTGTTCAAGTTTTGTACATTCTTAAAAATCCGAGCAAGGCTCGGTCGTCCGGATGTTATATATAAATCCAGTGTGATGATGTTTGTTTCCAGTGAACTCCTTGACTAATGAACGGATTTAAATGGGGATAACTTCATGGAGTACAGTTCAGTCCATCTAGAGAGATAGGATAGTTTTTATTTCGATTTGGACAAATAAATATTTTTATTTCCATTATTTGTTTTGTATGGACATATTTTTGGATTTTTTGGATTTATGGAGAATTTATTGACGCACGGTTTGACAGTTCTGCTGTGAAATAATTTCAATATAACAACATTGATAACACCAGGGAGGGTGCATATTTTATGAAATAATTCTTGATGTTATGAAATGAATTGCGGTGTTTCCGGGACGATACGACATGGGTACCTTCAAAAAAAGCGCGTACACCTTCCTTAAAGGCCGGCAACGCTCCTGTGATTCCTCTGGTGTTGCAAGAGAGTGTGGGCGGCGGTGATCACTTAACAACAGGTGACCCGTACGCTCGATGTGCTCCTATTCCATAAAAAAAAATGTTATGAAATATTATTAACAAATTCATAAAAAAAAGTATTTTTGTTAATTATGTACAGAGCAACGTCTGTCGAATCACCTAGTTTTTATATATACGTATTAAGATTTATAATTATTTCATGTCAATCTACATATTGTTTGGTCTTTAATATTTTTATATCAGCCACCTGAAGAGCATGAGAATATATTCATGGAAAATGAGAGGAGACACGGGTCGCAACATGAAATCCCATGGTGACGCCATTGAATAACTTTGTTATAAACATAGAGTACCTCGAGACATTAGTTTGACGGTGCCCCAGGGATCATCACGCACTTCAAATAATCAAACATTACTTGGCTGATGATCAAATCTAACAAACTTTTAATATAATATAATCTAATGGCATGTTAACAACAAACTGATGTACGCAGACATAAAACTGGAAACCATTAAGCAAGAAATAGAAAAGTACAGTAAGAGCTACCAGTTTAGACTTAACAGTCATAGAAACAAACTTGCTTTTCAACTTCAGGGTCCTGGCAGCCTTAAATTCACTAGGCTGAAGCACCACTGCATTCAGGGACTAGCATTAAGATTTGTGGACAAGAATTGAGAGACTTTTCACTGGAAAAGCCTCTCCTAAACACAACGCCAAAATACAAACATTATCAGACAGCTTAATGGATCATTGTTGAAAGACAGATTGCCAAGACGCAGAATAAAAAAATCTAATGTAATAAGCTAATCACAAACTCAATTGTTAACCAAGAGAGAGATAGAGGCATCCATTTTGGTTTACTTTTTTTTTCATTTACTGCTCAAAAGAAGCACACAATAAAATTTCTACATCTAAATACCACGAAAAACCCTAAAGGGTTTATCTGGGTAAATTGTCGCTTGCGATTTCAGCGTTACATTACAATAATTATTATAATTAAATAATGATATTTTAATACACAAATAAGATTTGAAAAACAAAATTTTATGAACGATGCGGGATTCGAACCCACGACCTCCGGCGTTCCGTGCCGGTGCTCTAACCAACTACGCCAACCGTTCGAGTACCACCTCGTTCTAATATTCTGTTTGCTTTGTTCAACTCTCAGGTTGTGGCTTCATCTACATTCTACATCATAAAATTTTGTTTTTCAAATTTTATTTGTGTATTAATCCTAGAAGTGAGGGTTATCACTTTAAAAACATAACATGTTGATATTTTAATATATACATTAGTCTACACATAAATATGGTTGTTGTTCTGAGTATGTTTTTTTTAGTAAGCCTGTATTTCTTATTTTCCTTTCAATTTATATTTTTGCAGATTATCTGGCAAACCGGTTAAAATATTAGGTATTTTATTACTTAGCATACTTATGCCATAGATGTTTTTGGTCTTTGGAATGCAAAATCTCTTAGATTTTATTAAGGTTCTTAAATTGCTGGGCCTTTGATACTCTATTAAAAAGATGGTTCATTAACTGCTCGAAGAATTAAATATTTAAATTTATCACATACATTAATAATCTTGCAATGTTGAAATAACATACATTTATCATGTTAATAGTTATTAAGAATATTTTTATGAGCCAATTAATTCTGAATGTTAACAATTTCACAAATATGAGTTTTATTAGTTCTGCCATAACTGCTCAGGCCATATAGACCACAGGCCCATAGAATCTGCTACTTCTACTCATAGTACATAGCACATATGATATTTCCTTACTCCTTTCAGCGCCCAAGGTAAAGGATGAACAGCACAAGATTGACAATCTGGCGTGCACTTGTGGTCTCCTGACTTTTTTGGCAGCGGGTAAGTAGTCTTTCAACACCAAACATAAACATAAAATATTACTTATTAACATAAAAGTCATCGGCTATATTACATTAAAAAATAGGGATCCCTAATAAAAACCCAAACAAAAATTTGTCATAAAAAATCTGTCATCGCGTGCGCTGCGGAAGCTATTAATGATAGAACAAAAAATGTCCTACAGTATTATAGAACGTACCAATATCCACAAAAAAGTCAGCGACACCATATATCCAACTACTGTAGTTATGCCACTATTACTATAGGCCGACCGTTTATCTGAGTCCTCGCCTGCGGGGTACAGGGGCGCGGGGGTATTTCAACAAAGGGGACTGAGACAGGTGCGGGCGGCGGGCGAATTTTTGTAATCGCTCATTTCGATATATCTCGCTAAGCGCCGACAATTATAATCAAACCATATTATTCATACCTCTGTATCAATCCTTATTCCATAAAATGATATTTTAAAAAAGACCGTTTCATCACCTTCAAAATACTTTTTAAATTTTAAAATCAGACATTCCATTTAAAGGATAATATAACAAATTTAAAAATATCATCATCATTCATCATCATTTCAGTCGGAAGACGACCACTCTTGGGCAAAGACCTCCCCCAAAGATCAGAAAGATCGTCAATCTAAAGAAAATAATGCAATAATAAAATAATAACTTAGTGAAATAAAACTTTTATGTTAGCAACAATAAAACTATAGTCCGACTTAGTAGTCTTTCCATTACCATTAGATCGGTATCTAAGCGAGTGAAACCGCGGGATATTGCTAATATTTTACTATAGCTGGTGATTACTACAACTTAAACCACTGATGATCCGCTGGTGGTCAACACTCGCAGGCCACCACTCGACTGAGGAGCTCGTCTAAAAACAGCTTAAATTTATTGTTATCTAATTATTGTATATTTTTTATGTTTCAGTGATATATTTATTTTCATTTATGGTGGTCTTCAGCTTCTACCATTTCCGGTACGTTCGTCGTGCCATTTTGCTGCACGAAGCTCAGTGTGAATAGCCATTACACACACACACTTCATGAAATAATATTATAATTCAATTACTTATATATTAAATTATTAAAACAGTTCTGTTTTTTTCAAGCAACTTAAGCGACAAAACAGTAAAACTTGCCTGTGGGTGGCTCCTTTGCACAGGATGCCGGCTAGATTCTGGGTACAACAACGTCGCCTATTTCTGCCATGAAGTCGGTCTGAAGGGCGCCGTAGCTAGTGAAATTACTGAGCAAATGAGACCTCACATCATATGTCTCAAAGTGACGAGCGCAGCTGTAGTGCCGGTAGAAGTGAATTTTTGGGTTTTTCAAGAATCCTGAGCGGCACTGCATTGTAATGGACAAGGCGTTTCAATTACCATCAGCTGAACGTCCTGCTCGTCTCGTCCCGTATTTCCATTAAAGCAAAAAGTTATTTCTAATAGTAGTAGAAACTTAGCAATTGAATAACAACGGTGCAATGTGTAGGTACTAGACGCAGTGGAGGGCCACAATGCACCCTACTTTACCCCCAAGTGATACATAGTGCTTTAAGCTATATCTACAAGGAAAATAAATCAAATTATTGAAATTTCAGCAATTAAAATGCGAGCATCGAAATAATTTAGTTTAAGGTTTAAGATTTCAAACTTACAAACCGCTTCACCATTGGTCGAAACTAGATGTGACGTCAACGGTAACGTCGATGTATGGGAAGTAGTAGAATGTGCATCTTAATCACTCCTTTGAGGAGGATCACCAGCATCTAACATATTACTTCTTTTGGTAGCATTCTCTGAATGAGCTTAGATAACCAATATTTGCCTTTCAACTGCGAACATTCTTACAAGTGGTAGTGCCATATTGATTTCAGTCATGGATGTTTTGACCTGATTGCAGAAGGATCAACGTTTGACGGATATCAACACATGAGATGTAATCAGCCTTGTCTCAGTTGCAAGGGAGACAATTAGTAGAGGAGGTGTATTAATGATATCGGAGGAATATTTATTTATTATTGAGGAGGTATATAACACGGAAAACATCGATCTCCGATACTACCTAATCAATTTCGAATTATCGATGAAAAGTTAGAATCGTGTGCTAATAGTAAGATATACGTTATAGTGCTACAAGTGGCAAGATAATAGAACAGCTCTAACAGTGTAATGAATACAGAAAAATGAGTTTTTTGACAGAAATAAAAAAAGACAATAAAAAAATCAAACAGTCGGCTGCTTAAAAAGTAAATTAAATAAAAAAGTGAACTCAGTAGACATAGATAAGATGTAAAGTCAATTCGAACTGGAGGCATCAAATTGTTTTACTTGATGCGAATGCCGCTAAATGGATTTTATGCCAATATGAATGGAATATAATGCATTTATGTGTCGTAGGATGGTTTTACCGGGCCCGCCACGAATCATTCGGTGAGCGCCGTCATTTGATATCTAATAAGTATCAATTCAACACATTTTCTCTCCATTAGATATTTTATCATCCAAATAAGTCGTATTTGTAACACTTGTGACGGTTATAAATCTGTTTCAATCCCTGCTCTTCGAGACCCTCCTTCCTTTCACTTACTCGCGAGAGGAAACATTTTCTAGTGAGAAAATATTTTTGAATCATTCCTAAGGCGACGTTCAATATAAGAAGTGTTGAATTTTTGAAAATAGCGTGCTAAACATATTTGTTGCGAGTGATAAAGGCGATGTTCTATGAACTGGGCTTAGTAATTATTATATTACAAATCTAGTTCATTCCCGATCATGCTGCGATACCTGAAGGTTATTCTTATAGTATAGGGGCCTTGGCAAATCCCAGCTATGCTTCCCTGTAGCTCATTTTTATAGCATAAAAGAGACCTTGGAAAATCCCGGCCACGCTTCCCTGTGGCTCATTCTTATGGTTTAAAAGGAACCTTGGCAAATACCGGCCACGCTTTCCTGTGGCTCATTCGTATACTTGTAATAGGGACCTTGGAAAATTCCAACCACGCTTCCGTGTGGGTTATTCTTATAGTGTAATACGGACCTTGGCAAATCCCGGCCATGCTTCCCTATGGCTCATTCTTATAGTATAATATGGACCTTGGCAAATCTCGGCCATGCTTCCCTGTCGCTTATTTGAACAGCACCATAAAAATTTTGAAGTGTTAACTACTTATGGGAGAGTGAACCGCTTCGTTACGTAACGCAATACTTCCGGCAGAAAAAAAATCAATTGAAACAATTTTAAACGTTATAATTTAAGGGCCTTAAAATGGTTTTAAGGAAATTTTACAATTGGTTTAATATTTAAAAAAAAAACTCCAAGCGTATATGTGTATTAATCACTACTTTTGGATTAAATAATAAATAAAAGTTTTCGACATTCGTTATTTTTTTTTTGTTTCTTCGTCCATTATTAGGACAGGTAAAGGGTTCAAGCCAAAAAGCCCATACAGCCGTTACATATTCGTTAATGTTTAATAATTAATTGCAAAAGCCGTCTTTGCAAGAATTTTAGATGACATACAATGTAAAAATTTCGTTGCTTATTATAGCTACCATAAGCCAATTGTTAAAAAATTACATTATTTAACATATTTTATTAATTTTTATTTTTTATACAACAAGATTGCCAGAATAGGTTGGATGAGGGCAGCGCAGGACCGATCATCGTGGAAATCTTTGGGGGAGGCCTTTGATCAGCAGTGGACGTCTTCCGGCTGATGATGAAAAGATTTATTAATAAATAACATTTCCTTACATCATCATATGGATATACACAAAATTAAAGTACTATTTTTTTATGGTATAGGAGGACAAACAAGCGTACGGGTCACCTGGTGTTAAGTGATGACCGCCGCCCACAATCTCTTGCAACACCAGAGGAATCACAAGACCGTTGCCGACCTGTAAGTAAGGTGTACGCGCTTTTTTTGAAGGTACCCATGCTGTATCGTCCCGGAAACACCGCACAAGGAAGCTCATTCCACAGCTTTGTAGTACGAGGAAGAAAGCTCCTTGAAAACCGCACTGTGGAGTACCGCCACACATCCAGATGGTGGGGATGACGTGACGTGCGAAGGTGGAATCAGGTTAAACGGCTCTTTGGAACACTCCCCGTGATAAATGCGGTAGACACACAATGAAGCGACGTCTCTACGCAACGCCAAGTGATCCAGCCTTTCACAGAGCACTGGGTCCCCGATAATTCGAGCTGCTCTGCGTTGCAAATGGATCGAGCTGATACTGGGGTGCGCCAGACCAGAGATGACCGCAATACTCTATGTGTGGCCGGACCTGCGCTTTGGTACGCTAGAATGTGAGCTGGCTTGAAGTATTGCCGTGCTCTATTAATGAAGCCGGTGAAGGTGACGATTTTTGTGAACGTATATTAAATTTTCATAAATGTACTGACAATGAACAGTCATAATATTTATTTCTTTAAATTTTTCTTTGAGAGACGAAAATCTCTCTTTTGCAGAGCAAACACTATATCAATGTCATCAGCATGACCCCATAGTAAAATACCGTACGTCATGATACTGTGAAAATAAAAGTACACTAATCTAGCGGTCGCGACATTTGTGTACTAGAGAATCTATCTAACGGCAAATGCCGCAGAGCTGAGTCTATCTGCTAGATGGGCAATATGTAGACCCGACTGTAGATTTTTATCTTACTTGATAACCAAGAAGACCGTAGTGTCCACAAGTTCCAATCTCTGGTCATTTATAAGGACGTTGGTTTGTGTTTGGTGTAATTAATCGTAAACACTTTGTTTTTTTACTGTTTAAGTGCAGATTATTCGTCTCAAACCAACGCACTATCTTTGAGAGTGCATTGTTTATCTCGTCATCAATATCTGCACGTCGCTTCACTTTAAAAATAAGTGAAGTATCATCAGCAAACAATACAATCTCATGGCTATCATCTACCACAAACGGTAGATCGTTCATATTTACAAGAAACAAGAAAGGACCGAGAATAGAACCCTGTGGAACACCTATTCCCACAGGTTTACCCGAAGACCGTTTGCCATTTACATCGACTATCTGAACTCTTTCGCTTAAATATGATTTTAACAGATTTAGGGCTCTATTTTTCACTCCATAATGCATTAGTTTTAGGAGTAAGGTTTCATGGTGGACGCAATCAAATGCTTTGGACAAATCACAAAAATGCTCAATACATCCTGTGACTCTTCCCAGGCGTCAAAGATGTTCTCATTGAGTCTAGTACCCGCATTAATGGCTGATAAGCCCCTAGTGAAAACAAATTGATTTTTGTTCATTAATTTACAAAAATGCATTTGTAGCTGTTGAATCAATAGTTTTTCAAAAATTTTACTAAAAACAGGGAGTACTGATATAGGTCTGAAATTAGCAAGGTCAAAAGAACTGCCCGATTTAAATCGGTTTAAACTTTGTTTAAACAAAGGTATAACTTTGATGTATTTCCTGAGGTCAGGGAACACACCCTCATCAATGTTAATTATGTTAATTTATTGCCTTATAAATAAAAATATTAATAAAATCTGCTACATCTTTAGGTTACCTGGAGGAGATTGCTGAAAATAGTGATAAGTGCGCCTAATTGTGCTAATATAACTTTTATATATAAACTATATGGGTGATCAAAATATAAAGTATACACGTAATAAAATAAAATATATGTATAAACAAGACTGGCCCTAAAACTCCACCTTGAGGAACACCAAATTTCTTCACAACTTTGTCATCATATTAGAAAGCTATTCCCATTCTATCGGAGAATGTCTATAAAACGGTATGAATGACATCGCTGGAGTTTTATTATGTCGTAAATATAACAACAAAGCTATGTTTGAAGGAGCGAATAAGATCATGGCCGCAATATGTAACGCTAATCTTTTTATGGCGCGTTACTTTTATAATATTGGTGGTCTTGTAATAATATTATGATAATATGGAGCTGGTTTAGTCTTCATCGTTTCTCTCGAATCTAGAGGAAACATTAAAACTTGTTGTTTCATTTTTTGAGTTAGTTCGATGTAGATCGATCATTCGGCCAATAGTTACCAAGGAATATGTTATGGTACAAATACATTTACCAGATACATTTCTACACAATTATATTAATAGGGGAACCTGTTGTACCTTGGCACTATGTGTGCCTAGGCTGCTTTCAAAAATTCCCGCAATGTTAAAGTCTATTGTCTTCTGTACTATGTGCGTCACTACTGACTATTCAATTTGAAGGTTGTCACTTACCGCTATTAAGCCGGTGTTTGTTATGGATTTTAAAAAGTTTTCTGGGGAAAAAGTAAGTACTTATTTATAATATGCTCTAAAGTCGAATAGTTTTAAACGTTTTATAGTCACTGAACTTTTATATGCCATTGGTTCTCTTCTTTAACCCCAATTATTTTAAATCTACGTTTTCTTGAGGTTGGAGTAGTGTTGTACTGTACGTACGTACCTCGGTCACTGTCAATCAATTGTACTTTGATTAGCGGCAAAGGTAAATTTATATGTTAATAAAACACTTGTAAGAATGAAGTATACATTTGTGATATTTTGGAGGTGAATACCACGGACCATAGTAAAAAACTCCGCACCGTGATATTAGCAAGTGAAGCACCTTTATGGTAGTGTGTGTGCGGTTACAGGGTATAACAGTAACACAATTTTTTCTCCCTTAAATAATCATATATCCACAAATACTTTTATAGTATTCTTTTTACACGTTTTCACAACGCACGACGGCATTTTTAAAATATTTAATAGCGACGCAAACTGATCTGTCACAGACGATGGCAAATCTCATAATGGCGGCCAATCGGCTTGTATTAATGTAAGTGTATTCGTTGGGCTTAAGTTTATACGTTTACCGGCTTGTTTTGGTCCCTCACTGCTATGTAAGGTGACACGGAGTCCTTATTTTTTTACTCGTCCGTGGTGAATACTCAAATAATTGACCTTTCAAAATATGCAAAATTCGTTTGATTACAGTTCGTCAAATTAAAATAAAAAATAGATATCTATAAATCTGTCCTAGGTACAATAGGTTCCCCTACATAATATTATGTATACCTTTGTATCGTAAATCATTTTTTATTTGTATATATTAAATTGCTTTATAGCTTTTACCCACGACTTCGTTCACGTTGAATAGTTACTTTAGACAATCTTTTTCTATCTTTTAGGATAGTTTTTTTTATTTATTTATTTGTATATTTGGGCAACTAAAAAATTACACTCTTTACGCTTGTAAAAATTAAACTTAAAATATAATCATAATATGGATAAGAGTTAATTCACTTATAAGCTACCACAGAATTCATAATTTTTACAGTAATGTTAACAATTTATAAACAAAAATCTAAAAATATTGTGTTATATAATTCAAATAAAAATAAAAATGAAAATATGAAAACAAGGTTTCTAAGTCACATGTGTAAATTAAGAATTTTCTTTTTATATTGAGCAAGCGGAATGAATAAATCATCAATGTTCTGCGATTTGGCCAGTGAGTTATATAACCTACAGAGCCTTGAAGTAGTTGCGTTTTGACCCAGGTTAATTCTAGATTGTGGTACTACAAACAACGAGTAGGCATTTTTTCTTGTTAATTTTGGAGGAACGTTTATTTTGAATTGGGATAGCAAGTATGGATAATCTATTTTACCGCTAAAAATATTGTGTAAAACAAAAGATCTTACACTATCCTTCCATCCGCTAGTGGGATCACACCGTAATCTTTAGTAGTAGTAGATTTCAAATAATACACATACAAACTGCTCTTTCCGCTTCTGGCAGCGCTCTTCGATGATACAACGCATGTTCCTTGTCATTGTGGACAGTCTCTAATAGTTGCAACTCTATTCATCCCCACGTAGGTAAAAGTTTTAAAAATGCTCGAAAAAATTTTTATAAATTATTTATTATCGAGTGCTTAAATGCAATGTTACATGGTTTTAACTTCGATAATGACGAATTTCCATACAAACTGCCTTCCCCTATTTAACCCCACGAATATTTTTTTTGTAATATGGTCCTTTTCCAAGCTCTAGAGTCATTTTTTTTTATATAAGTGCAATATTTGAGCTACCTGGTACATGATTTACAATCGTAGCGCCCGCATAACTTAAGATTGCTGAAAATAGTCTGGACACGTGTTTATTGTTAGATGACAGTTAAATTTGATGACTTTCAATTTATAATTAGTAAAGAACTTTTTGCTTATTTACTTTTAATTTTCAGTTTAGCCAAAAATATTTAAAACGAAGAAAAAAAGTAAATAATATGTATAGCGGCTATTGCCAAGTATTTCGCGAGTTTGAGACGTTACTATAAGAACGAAACTACAATTTTATCCTTTATTATCCTGTAACGGGTCCCCCTTCGCCACGTTCTATTAATCAGTGCCAGAAGATTATCCGCAATAAAGAACAGTTAGGGAACTGTTCCAATTAACTGGAAATATTACAGCCTCCGCCATCCGCTCTACTAAGAACTTTTACAATATTAATTTGTTGCTTTGATTTCCAAATGAACAATGGAACGTAATTCATCGCTATGAGATTATTTTAAAGATTAAGTCATAAACTTTTAACAATTTATTCAAATTATTGAAGTGATACTTCATTAGGCGCGTTATGAAAAAAATATTAGAGTGAAATTTTAAGATGCGAGCTGTAACTGTAACACAAAGATTGTAGTTGGTTCCATAAATTTTCTAACGTTTGCGACATTCGTTATTTTTCTTTGGTTTCTTCGTCCAAAAATAGGACAGGCAAAGGGTTCGAGCCCATACATCCGTATTCGTTATTTAATATATAATTGTCAAAGCCATCTTTGCAAGATTTTTATAATATTGTTCTTTCTACAAACGTATTCAAATTGAAATATTATTATTCAAAATCACTTATTGAACGTCAAAAACTACCACCCATTCAAAAGTGACTGCCTCAGACCTGAGAAGAATTGGCGCAAGAAATTCAGCGGGCTTTTTTTTTAGTATAAAAATATGGATAACAATGTGATATCGTACAATAAACATTTATAATTAAAGAGCCTGAGGGTGTTCGTTTTATTCCCAGTCCGTGGTGTCATTAAGAAAATCGTTTATGCTATAGTAACCTTTCCCACACAAACGTTTTTAACAATTCTTTTAAATTTCGTAACACATTTGTTTTGTATATTTTCTGGGATCATATTGTAGAAGCATATACATCCCCCAACAAAAGACTTACTAACTCGACCCAACCGAGTAGTAGGCATAACAGTATGCAGGAGGAATAAATAATTTTAAGGATTTTTGCTTTGTTACACCAAAAAAGTATAACTGCGTACACACACACTTTTTTTTAAAAGCATGACTAAAAAGACAAATTATTAATATGAAGCTATAAGATATATAGTAACATACTATCGACCCCTCACCTTGTACAGTTTAAGTATATAGCTGCGGTTTTTGATGACCTTTTAAAATACGTAACAGAATAATTAGTGCTACCTTAATTAATTCAAATGTTATAAAAATAAAATTTATCAAAAAGTATAATTTAATACTGACAATAAGACCATAATAGATATAAAAGTGACATTCGGTCCTGTCCTATGTTAGGAAGGTTTAGTTTTCAAGATATCTTGTACTAACAGTAGGTTTTTAGTTACTTTGTTACTAACACATTATGATCCTTTGTTGGTCGAAATAAACAATTTATTATTGGAGTTTACTCCTTAAGAATCGATTTTCATATAAGGCTTCCAGTATGAGAAAAATATGGAGAGTAAAGCCTACTCATAAAATGGAATAGTAACGTTCTTGGTGCGCATCATTTCTCGCGCACCTTTCAGTTGGCGTGACACTCTAGACGCTCGGTCCCTATATTAGTTGTATTGCAGTGATACGGATAGCTAATATCATTTTTCTTTTCTTGTATTTTGAAGCTTTATTATATTATTGAAATTGATTTAATATTATACTTTCATATAGTTAAGTGAAAATTCTATAAATTATGGAAGAAAGTGGTGTAAATAGTGGTGCCGGAAAATCTGATAAACACGTGGGTACTAAGTAAGTTACAATTCATACATTAATATGACATGTATTGTATATAGAAACATGACGTGTGCTTTGTATTTATAAAATATTGAATTATTAATATAGTTCATACAAATTTGTATGAGCTGTGCACACAATGAAATTATTAATTTAATATGGAGAGTATATATAACGCGTTCCACGCCAAAAAGACAATTTTTTCATTAATACGCATTTATTAACTTCTGCTGTATGTCTGTTGGTAACCGACTCCATTCGACTTTGATTTTGTTTAGTACATGTTCAAAGACAATCGTTCTTGAGGAGTAAACTCCAGTCGTGCGTCGGAGATGAAACACACACTTTTTTTTATTACCAATATTTGATGGACTGAATAGCACAAATGGTGAAGGAAGTGTAAGGAATCATTTACCCAGGCGTGCCATTTAAGGTCAGGTCCAATGAAATGAAATTATTTATTTTGCTTTGGAATAGGGTATGTCCGAATCTTAAATATTACAATTACTATCCAGCTTAAATTAAAAAAGCATGCAAAAACTTAATACTTATTTAAATATTCATTAATACTATAAAAATATTTTCATGCAGCCATTTAAAGAGTCTTGGTATAAACATTTTATTTGACAGTATTTTCAAGTCTTCAGGCAATTTGTTAAATAATTATATACATATGCTATGGCTATATTTAAGAAAAATTGTTGTATATTTTGGAATAGGATATGTCCAGATCTTAATAGGATCTTAATAGAATCTTAAATAGAATAAGAAACTGAAATAAATTCTAACCGGTTAACGTTTAAGTACCTACATCGAGAGCTATTAATTCCGTTTTGTTCCAACTTAAACCAAAATATAACGATTTAAGTTATAAACAAAAGATAGTCCGATTAACGGCCTACGACGAATATTTCCAACAACACGAAACAGAGCGTAGAGTCAACATTTTGGTCGGTACCACAGGTCGGTTTGCTTCTGTTGTTTCGACTCTTACGAAATTAACCGGTTAGGGAGTTTTATAAAGCTAATACTTTATAAAACTCCCTAACCGTTTACAAATTACTGAACGAAATAATTGATACTAGCCGATTTTCATCAACTAACACCATTTGACAGCGTGCGACGCAGATCTTTTCAAATTCTCGTGGATCCCACACTCTGTTGTGAAGTTGCACTGAGACGTCGCCGCTTCTATCGAGAACATCTTCGACGAAACTTTTATCCGAGGGTTCCGGTTCCATAGAATTATAAATTAATCATCATCCTCACGACCTCGAAGTTTGTGTTCTACTAATGTTTATATTTAAAGGCCGAGTTTCATAGTTTAACCAGCGGGAAGCTCCTTTGCACAGGATTCCGGCCAGATTATGGATACCACAACGGCGCCTATTTCTGCCGTGAAGCAGTAATATATAAGCATTACTGTGTTTCGGTCTCTTTTTTATGGAATAGGACAAACGAGCGTACGGGTCACCTGGTGTTAAGTGATCACCGCCGCCCACACACTCTTGCAACACCAGAGGAATCACAAGAGCGTATCGTCCCGGAAACACCGCACAAGGAAGCTCATTCCACAGCTTCGTAGTACGAGGAAGAAAGCTCCTTGAAAACCGCACTGTGGAGGACCGCCACACATCCAGATGGTGGGGATGATATCGTAACTTGTGGCGTGTCGTGCGAAGGTGAAAAGGTCTGAAGGGCGCCGTAGCTAGTGAAACTACTGGGCAAATGAGACTCAACATCTTATGTCTGAAGGTGACGAGCGCAGTTGTAGTGAATCCTGATCGGCATTACATTGTAATGGGCAAGGCGTACCAATTAACATCAGCTGAACGTCCGGCTCGTCTCGTTTCGTCTGTGAAAAAAAAACACACACTATCACATTGGTACAAATCAGTCAGGCTGGCTGTTAACATGTGGCAGAAAGTTCCCATCACATCTTGCGACTCCTCGCAGTCATCAAATGTGTTATATGAGTCTAATACCCACATAACTTGATCATTTGTCGCTAAGTGGATACTGAGTCATTTGAAATTGATTACTTTAAAGAAATTCACAGAACTGCTTTTTGCAATTTTTGCTGTAACAAGTTTTGTGTTTGAAGTACAGTATCGATATTAAAAGGCATGAAAGGCATTTATTTTCTCAAAATTGATTCCTTTAGAATTCTTTTTGATGTCATTTCTTATACTACTACCGCTTCGGAAACAAATGGCGGTCTGAGAGAGAAGAAGCGGCGCAATAAACTCTCCCATTATTCTTTTTTTGCGCTCTTTTCAATAAAATTATACAATATTGTACAGTCATTGCTATCGCTATAAAGAAATCATAATCTAGTCCCAGGCTGTCCGATCATTAAGATATTCAGGAGTGGAGTAATAGGATTTACGACAGAGCCATTTTTTATAAAACATTTAAATTTATTTATAGATAATGCCTGAACAGTGGCTGAGAGTTTATTATAGAAGTGTATACATTTACCCTTAAAACTATTATGTATCTTATGAAGCCTACTAGAATTAGTTACAAGCAATCCCTTATTTCTAGTGTTATAATAAAGAAAATCACTATAAAGACCAAAAAGGTGACGATTTTTGTGAACGTATATTAAATTTTCATAAATGTACTGACAATGAACAGTCATAATATTTTTAGAAATGACATCTAAAAGAATTCTAAAGGAATCAATTTTGAGAAAATAAATGCCTTTTATGCCTTTTTACAAAAATCCTTCCGAAATCGGGAAGTGCAATATGTCACTAGATTTTTCATATACACCGTGCTGTTCGGCACACTACGCCCTGACCAAGTTCTGGCCCTTATTTGGTTTAGTAGCTGGTTTATTTTACATGGTCTTATAGCTTGTTTCAATAGCTTTCTTATACATTTACTCAAATCATCATAATTATAAGCAATTCACGTAAAATAATACGTATTGACTGGCCGCTGCTCGCGCGACAAAATCGCGCCGATCTAAGGCATACCGCGTATAGTGCCCTCGCCGCTTTCGGAAGGAGTTTTCTCGAAAATGTTGGATTTTATTTCTTTTATCATAAGCGACTAGTTCTAAAAGCTTTCATTAGACCGCACACACATTACACGACAACAAAACTAGACAACTTGTTATCGTCGATACAAAGATCAACAAAATAAAAGGTACTCTTACTCGTACTATATTTCTTATAGCTTATGCCTTATTTGCGGGTGATTCTTAAATTGTGTCTTAATTGTTCTCCAGCAGTTCTTTCACCACCCGTTTTAAAATTAAATCTGTCACATGACTTCATGGAGGGGCTGGTATTACTGAAATTTAGAGGGTAATATTATTTGGAATTTTATTGTAGAACTGGACACTGAAACTAATGAATTTTGTATTTTACCGAGTCTCATTTTTGGAATAGCGATTTTTCAATTTTTTTTTTATGTTAAGCTTATCTCCGAGTCTATCTGTAATGGCCATAAAAAGTAGATTTCTGTGAATGTTGCCCCTGCTTCGATCAATCCTCGAAGTGATTGGCTCTTCAAGCTGTGAATGCCATAATTATGTTAGCATTCCTGAAATGTAGGAACGATAAATCTATCCTCGAGTTCGTCACCCCCTAGGTTTGTTTGATGCTATGGAATTATGATATGTATGCCTTTTAGGTGTAGAAAAATAAATCTCAAAAATAAGTGAATTTTGATACAATTCGTATGCGAATAGGGTTGCCATTAATTTTAATGTAAATATGATTTATTTGCCAATGAAAAATAATCCTAGTTGATTTAAAATAGTAATAATCTACTCGTCAAAATCTATTATACTCATTTTATAATATTAAATTTACATACCATTTATCTATGCAAATGTCAAACACTCGCTACCCACAGTGCTACTAATCATCAATGCTCTAGAAATGTGATCATTTTTGTTTTTTGTTTTCGAAACAAAAAACAAAAACTGCAACATATCTTAATATATATATAAATTACGTGTCACGTTGTTTGTCCGCGATGGACTCTTGAAGTGACTAACTGAACGGATTTTAATAGGGATTACTTCATGGAGTGCAGTTTAGTCTTGAGAAATAGAATAGTTTTTATTTCGATATGGGACCCATAATTATTTTTATTTTCAATATATGTTTTGTATGGACATATTTTCTTTGAGAGAATTTAGTGACGCACGGTTTGACAGTTCCACTGTGAAACAATTTCATTATAACAACAACGATCATTTTTTACGAAATAATTCTCGATGTTTTGAAATCTTATTGGTAAATTCCTATAAAGCAGTATTTTTTTTATTATATACATAACAGCGTGTGTCGGGTCAGATAGTATACGTTACAATAATGGTCCCAATGGCTGGTTTTAAAAACTACCCTGGTCTTCGGTTGGTCCATTTAGTAACGTCACGATAAATATATTTTTATATATAGCAAAACTTATTTTAGTAAACTAAAAATTAACGTCTAATAAATAACTAAATACTTATAAACTTATATGTTAACTGATTTAATTTAATGTTTTCAGTGTTTCGCTATGTAACAATAGAGTTATAATTTTAAGTTTGTACTTATATTCTCAGTGGTCGTATGTAATTAAATTACTGTTTGTTTGCATCTTATGTCAACTGTCATTTATAAGTTAAGCCAAAGTACTAACTGAAAACTGTGTGAATTAATTTTGTTTAACGTCTAATAACAATTGAGTATTTGTAGGTTTCAGTCCCACTAAGCGATTTGAGAAATAAATGACTCATTGAGATAGTTTTAGGTATATGTTCGAGGCATCCGTGGTGCACTGCTTCATACATGAGCTAAGAAAGGCACATAAAACATTATCAACTTTGTACAGTCCCAGTACTCATCTCTACCATGTATGAATCACCGAATGGGTTCTTATTACCTGGTTTTTCTTTTCGGAGTTTACTCCTTAAGAATCGATTTTCATATAAGGCGCCCGGTTTGAGAAAAATATGGAGAGTAAAACCTACATCAAATAGGATAGTAACGTTTTTGGTGCGCATCATTTCTCGCCCACCTTTCACTTTTCAGCTGTGTGTGTGTGTGTGTGTGTGCTTAGCTTTCGCATGTAGTATAATATACCTATTAGGGTGTGCCAAAATGTAACTTCCTTGATGGACCTTTTAAAATTGGAATTTTGAGTTCCGCTTTTGACAGGAGTTGTGTTTGGGCATTTCCTAACATATTTGGAGCGTTTAAGGATTTATTTTGTTTTTATAGAATTTTTAGGTTCTGCTGTATGTCTGTTTGTAGCCGACTCTATTGGACTTGATTTTGTTTAGTACCTGTTCAAAGACAATCGTTCTTGAGGAATAAACTCCAATCGTGCGTCGGAGGTGACACACAAACTTTTTTTTTTCTCTTTCTCTTTTTCTAATTTCCCTTCCCTTAGTTTTTCCTATTTCATTTCTATTCCTATTTAATTTATTACTATTATACTCTTTATTGTATTTTCATCTTATAATCTACATTTATATATATGACATATTTTTTGGAGGACAATGTTACTCGCGTCCGTAGGAGATACCATCTTCTCCTAGACCTACCCTACACGTGTCCTCCGGGTGGTGCTAAATGAGTAACAATGCCGAGTGTCAGGCGGCAATAAATAACCAGACCGATTTAATAAGTCCTAACAAGACTTATCTGTGTGGGTAGTAAATGACCTGCACCACCCGCTACCTCGTGGTCATGTTTCGCGAAATCGGTAGTCTTGGCTTAATCGCCCGGGCTAAGAGGATGATAACCTCAATAAAAAATCCCCAAATCCTAAGGTGGGACACGTGCCGAGAGGATGCATGACTGATGGGAAGATCAGCCTCAAACGCCATCTTCATTGGACCTGGCTCACTTTGAAGTATTGTGCCTTCACACGGGAATAGGCGTAACCCCGTGTGTGACCTGTTTATCGACCTCACTCGTGGGAACAAAAATGAACAAAGACTCAATTAACACAATTTCAACTACACAAGATAAAACAAAAAATAAGGTAACTCAGCAAATAATTCATCCTGGTATATTTAACAGACCCAGGTCGCACTCCATCTCTGAAATTAACCAAACCAATAATAATGCTAATAAGAAAGCTGGAATAACAGAATTATTGTCACCCCAAAATGACTTAGATGGATCCTGGAATGGCGTCCCTAATAAAAACAAAAAAGGCAACGTGATAGTCCTATCAATGACAGAGCTCTAAAGCAGTCAAAACTGAATAGATACTGGCTTAGCGATTCTGTGCCTACATCTAACTCTTTTTCTGTATTGGAACATGTACAGGATGATCCAAGCCAAACTCCAGAAACCGAACCCAAACCACCACCATTGTTTGTTGATAACGTTGCAAACATACGACCGCTAACTCAATTACTGAATGCAAAAGTAGAAGGACTGTACACATTGAAAGTCTTACAGAACAAAAAAGTAAAAATACAGCCCCAATCAAGCGAAGCATTCAAAATTATAACAAAGGAATTGGACGATAAAAATACAGAGTACTATACTTATAAACCGAAACAAGAACGGAATTTCAAAGTTATACTCAAACATATGCACTCGTCAACAGACACTGAAGACATCAGAGAAGCACTCGCAGCCCTTGATCATACAGTTACTAATATATGGAATATAAAGCAAATGTATACCAAGAAGCCACTAGATATGTTTGTTATCGAACTACAGCCAAAAACGAATAACAAAGATATATATAATATCAAGGGAATCGTTAATTTCCGTGTTAAGTTCGAACCACCAAGGCCAAAACGCAGCTTACCACAGTGCTCCAATTGTCAGGACTATGGCCACACCAAAAAGTACTGTCGTCGTAAGGCAAGATGTATTAAATGTGCTGGTTACCATGCTTCCGTTGAATGCCCGCGGAAAGTAAGATCTGATGATGTAAAATGTGTACTGTGTGAAGGAAACCATCCTGCAAATTATAAGGGCTGTACAGTCTTTAAAGAACTCCAAAGACAGAAATACCCACCACTTCGTAGCACTTAATGATGCACGTAATGACAAAAGTACCAACTTAGTTAATAATTATAGTAAAATTCTGCCAACACAACTGATTGACAAAACCAAAACATATGCTGAAACAGTTAGACATGAACGGGAAAAACCGAAAATGAATCCATTTAAATATAGCCAAAATAGACAGACTTCAGACGAAGAGACAAACGAACCAAAAGATAACTCTATCGACTCCAAACAGATAATGACAATGTTCAAAGAAATGATGCAGCAAATGACAACTATGACAAACCTACTTATGAACATCATGTCCCTACTGCATTCACATTCAGACCATTAAAAATTGCTATGTGGAATGCCAATGGGCTGTCAAATCATACTCTCGAAGTTATAATGTTCTTAAATACCAACAATATAGACATAATGCTAGTATCCGAGACCCATTTTACGAATAAAAGTTTCTTTAAAGTGCCTAGATACAAAATGTACAATACAAACCATCCTGACGGCTCCGCTCATGCAGGCTCAGCCATACTAATTAAAGAAAATATAAAACACTATGTGACAAATTCGTGCTGTAGTAACGAAATTCAAGCTACTAATATTGTAATTGATTCCTCTAGAGGTCCGCTAACAATTTCAGCCCTTTACATGCCCCCTAGGCACAACCTTAAAAATGACAGCTACACTTCGTTCTTTCAAACGCTGGGCAACAAATTCATTGCAGGAGGTGATTATAATGCGAAACATATTGACTGGGGATCACGGGTTATAACTCCCAAGGGACGTGAACTCAGTAAAACAATACACCAGCTCAATCTCCAAGTATCATCTACCGGCGAACCAACGTACTGGCCCAGTCATATCAATAAGAAACCTGATCTGGTTGACTTCTTTGTCACTAAAGGCATTCCGGCTTCATCCTTGTGCTGTACATCCAGCTTAGATTTATCTTCTGATCATACTGCAATCATAGCCGAACTACGCAATAAACCAGTGCTAATAAAGAGACCCTGTAAACTCCACAGTAAAAACACGGATTGGATTAGATTCAGACAACGATTAAACGATACTATGACTTCTCAAATCCCATTAAAATCTGACTGTGACATAACTAATGCTGTAGAGATATTTAATAAGTGTGTCCAATCAGCGGCGTGGGAAGCTACTCCTACAGTTCATAGCGATAATGACTACATACCGACTTATCCTCAAATTGTAGTGGACCTGGTACAAAAAAAGAGACAAGCTAGGAAAACGTATCGAGAATCAAGATCTCCAGAACATAAACGAATATATAACAGACTGGTCAGAAAACTTAAAAATACGCTAAGTAAAGTAAGAAAGAAAATTTTGAAAACTTTTTGCATAACCTTGACGCCACATCTGCAACTGATTATTCACTATGGAAAGTCATGAAAAGTGTTAAAAGACCTATCACTTTCCAATCACCCTTACGTAAGGAAGATGGAAGCTGGGCAAGAACTGATGCAGATAGAGCGAAATTATTCGGTGAACATTTGTCTTGCGTTTTTACTTCTAATCCCGACTTAGGATCAAGTAAAATAGACGAGGTTAGGGAAAGCATGTCCTTGACCCATCAGCTGTCACTTCCGATCAAATGTTTTTCCAAAACTGAAGTATACCATGCCATTCGTAAACTAGACTCAAAAAAGGCACCCGGCTATGATCTCATAACAGCAAAAACATTAAAAGAATTACCTGACATAGGCATTATATTATTGACACAAATATACAATGCTATTTTAAAACGCGCATTCATTCCTGAACAATGGAAAACAGCTGAAATAATCCTTATCCTTAAGCCTGGAAAGGAACCAGATAAAGTTACATCATATCGCCCCATAAGCCTACTGCCAGTAGCTTCTAAACTGCTGGAAACCCTCGTCATGAAAAGACTTCTACCAGAAATCAATAAATCAAATATAATCCCTTCGCACCAATTTGGATTTCGCGAGGCTCATGGAACCGTTAATCAGATTCATCGACAAGTCAATGAGATCAATTCCGCTTTTGAAAAAAGAAAGTACTGCTCGGCAGCCTTCCTCGATATCTCGCAAGCTTTTGACCGAGTTTGGCACCAAGGCCTGCTATTCAAGATATTGAAAATCCTTCCTCCAAACTTCTATCTATTTTTAAAATCTTATCTTACTCGACGTCACTTTTATGTAAAGCTTGGTGAAGAAAAATCTGACTTATATGACATTAAGGAGTCAGGAGGACACAAGGAAGTGTTATGGGTCCAGTCCTATACCTATTATATACTTTTGACCTACCATTAACAAAAAATGTACTTGTGGGCACCTTCGCTGATGATACAGCAGTGTTATCTACCCATGAAGATCCGGAAATTGCATCCAATATGCTACAACGAAGTCTTGATGAGATATCCGTGTGGCTGCGCGACTGGCGCATCAAAGCGAATGAGTCCAAATCTGCTCATATGACCTTCACACTTAGACATGGCTCATGCCCTCCAGTAAAATTGAATAACATTGAAATACCCCAATGCGAGGAAGTGCGATATTTGGGTATACTCATGGACAGAAGACTGACATGGAAAAAACATATTTTCAATAAAAGAAAAGCACTTGGCATACAACTCAGAAAGATGTACTGGCTAATGTCACGGCACTCAAAATTGTCTCTCTGTAATAAATTACTCCTATATAAAAGTATATTAAAGCCTATGTGGTCCTACGGAATTGAGTTGTGGGGAACTGCATCAAATTCAAACCTGGAAATACTCCAACGCTTTCAGTCTAAAATGCTGCGGATCATAACAAATTCACCTTGGTATATCACCAACATCCAACTTCACCGCGACCTGAAAGTACCAATGGTCAAACAGGAGATTCTTAATAAACTCAAGTCTTATGCAAAACGTATTCAAGCCCACCCAAACGCACTCGCCTGCAATTTGATGAGTAAAAGTTGTTTCAACAGACTAAAGAGAAAAGCCCCTCAAGACCTCAATATTGTATAAGATATTGGCATTAAAAAAAAATGGATTGGTCACTGGACTAATACCATTCCAAGACTAATTTGAACTATGTAACCTCTAGCCAAATGCCAAGTGATTAGGCAGATTGCAAGATAGTCAATATTAAAAAAAAAAATATATATGACATATTTATAAAAAAAACAATATTACAAATATAAATATAAAAAATTGAGTCCCGCCGGCGTTGGTTCACGACAATTCCGCCGGTGGTTAGGGCGACAGACTGAGGAACTTCCGCGTACAGCTCCCGAAACAGCTGCTTTCTGTAACTAACCCTTTATCCAGGTATTAAGCGAGAGCCTCTTGAGCTGATGATCGAGGCTCGTTGCTATAAGACCGATAACGGAAACGACTATTGGGACAATTATTGTTGAATCAACATCCCACATGTCAGTAACCTCGTGTGCTAGGTCTAGGTACTTCGACAATTTGTCTATTTCAGCTTTCACAAGGTAAATAAAAAATGATTTTAATTTATTAATTATTATTAAATAATTATTAAAATATTAAAATTATTATTCTTTATTTCAATTATTATTATTATACTCTTTATTATTAATTTATAATAATTATTATAAGTGGTATTAACATAATTAAATAGCAAGCATCTAATCATCTTATCCTCTATGTTCGTTTATAATTCTTAAATATAAGTACAAATATAGGAACACGTAGATGCTTGTAATTATTACTAAAAAATAACCAATTACACAAATAAAATTTGAAAACATAATTTTATGAACGATACGGGACTCGAACCCGCGAGCGCTATTCCAACCGAGCCAACCCTTCCAGTGACGTATCGTTCATAAAATCTTGTATGTCTTGTTCAAGTTGTGGCTTCATCTACACGATCTACTTTACAGTTGATAACCTGCTCAACCCCAATTTTTGCATATTAGGAATTGACTTGAGATGTCGCTCTTGCAAATCTAAAAAATTTGCTATGTTTTTAAAGAATTAGAATTGATTTTAATCCCAGAAGTAAAGGTTATCACTTTAAAAACAGTACACATTGTTTAAATAATCAATTTGAACAAAAGCTACATAGTTTTCAATAAAGAATATTTTTTAACGTTGACAACCCTACGAATCGACCCAATCGCCGTCACACCCTTGTCGCGTGTGACAAATAGTTCCTTTGTGATTGCAGCCTACTATAAATCAACACAACTATCTTTACACCGCTATTTTATGCCGAATTATCATTATAATTCCATACACTAGTTTTGTCCTCCGACTTTTAACATGGGTCAACACTTAACATATGTCTCTGGTCCCATTTTAAGGAGGTGGAGGTCAAACTATACCCTAGTTTTCGTGTCATAATATTCTTCTACAAGGTAAGAGATACGTTTGCGTTTTAGCAAGGTGTACTCCCATTTTTTGAAGGTACCCACGTCGTATCGTCCTAGAAACACCGCGCACGGAAGTTCATTTCATAGAATGTACGTGGAAGAAAGTTTCTTGAAAGCCACTGTGGAGGACTCATGTGGTGAGAGTACGGTGGCAGGAATTAGGTCGAAGAGCTCTTCGAAACACTCCCCGTGATAAATGCGGTAGGAGTCACATTATGAAACGTCTCTACTTAATGCCAGGAGATCGAGCCGTTAACAAGGCGGTGGGCACTCGACAATTCAAGCAGATCCTATAAATGTCTGCAAAATTTATGACTTTTAGACCGAACACAAAGGTGCAGAATTAAATCATTAACACACCTTTTATCTTTCTTAAATTTAAAACCAGTATAAACAAACTCTGAAAGTGCGGTGTAATAACTAAAAATTCAAATGTTATAAAATAACTAGCTGAACCAGCAAACGTTGTATTGTCATAAGTAATTTAATAATTAAATAAAATTCAATAAATACAATTTTGGGGCACATTTGTAGCACATAAAAATTATAAGCCTGATAAGGATCGCTCCATTCCCAATTTGGTATCATTTAGGGAGTTATTTGTGTCGTAAGAAACTTCTCACCACCCTAACGTACCTCGACTTACCTACGGTCCATAATATCATATCTCTAGTTTCTATTTATTATTATTACTTAGATAGCACGGCACATTTTTTCTTTGTTTCAGTATTTATGGCAAGACTAGATATATATTGTTTTACATAGTCCAGTGTTTGTGATCCGGCCGTTATTGGTAGTGATTGTCTATCTGTCATAATTTTTGTTTTATCAAAATTCATTTCCAAACCTACTGTGGCACTTGCTTCATGTAACTGATTCAGCATAGTTTCCAGTTGCTTTGGCTTCTCATTGAAGATCACTATATTTTTTTTTCACACCGTCAAAAAGTAGAGATATTAACGAACAGTACGAACACCAATTCTTTGAGAAAAACTGATATTTTGATAGGTGAATTTTCGATTGAAAATTAGGGTGCTTTTTCGATATTTGAGTCAAAATAAGGTGCAAAAATAAATATTTCAATTCAAATCAATGACAGTGTATTTGGAACATAAAAAGGTATATTTTCACCAAAATCGTAAAAAAAACCTTGAATTCAAAAGGAATGATTCAAGGATCACTTTTAATACTGATTCTAAATAATCTTAAAACTATCAACTCTCGGTTGATTGGTAATTCCTAACCACATGTTCTACATAACTGTGTCAAGGACAATCCTAGAACATGGCCGTCATTGATCAAATCATTTTACTTCTGTTAGAACAATTTCCTTAGTCAATAATAACGTATTAAGGAGAAAATATAAAGATATTAAACTAAGTATAATCTTAGCTTAAGATTAAATTCCACAGAAATAATCCCTTCCGGAGGAAATTAGAACTCCGAAGATAACGAGGAGTGACTATTAGCGAAATCAAAGCCTTAAATACCGATAACGTTTATTTCTCCGACATTTTATAATATTAAAATGTTATATTAAAATTTAGCTTTGATTATTCGTAAAGAAATAAATAAATTTTAGACAGAATAAAATATTTGTAGCGTTGCCTACCTACCTGCCCTAAAAGGTATTTTATAAATTAATAAAACGTCTGATGCATTCATCTAAAAATAATAGGAAAAAATAATGATGATTTGCATAATAAGGCTTTGACGCCGGGCCGAAGGACCAATGAATCTTTGTTAACCCTTCCTTCGGACGGTACCTAATTTTATTTTTCACTAAAGTACAAAATACGTTATCTAGATAGTTAATACTGCATGAATTTATTTACTCTTATAACTATCTTATGATGTAGCACCAGGTGATTACGAAGTACCATTCAGTTTAGAATCTGTCGGGATCTGTTTGAATGAGATCAGGGTATATGAGTTGATAGTTCATTTATTAAATATATGATGACAATAAAGGACAAGACGAGCAGGACGTTCAGCTGATAGTAATTGATACACTCTGCCAATTACATTGCAGTACCGCTCGAGATTCTTGAAAAATCCAAAAACTCTGAGTGGCAATACAATTGCGCTTGTCTCCTTGATACATAAGATGTTAAGTCTCGTTTGCCCAGTAATTTCGCTAGCTACGGCGCCCTTCAGACCGAAATACAATAATGATTACACATTCAAGCTTCACGGCAGAAATAGGTGCCGTTGAAGTACCCATAATTTAGCTGGCATCCTGTGCAAAGGAGCCTCCCCTTCTACAGAACCTGTACCTACATTAATAAATAAACTTAAAGTGACGAATTTCAATATTTTTAAAGTTTGTTTAGCTACAGATTATATTCATTTAGATTAAGTGCCTATTTCTTCTTCACCAACATGTACAGTTCCAAATTTAGTCTGTTATAGAGCTTCAAAATTTAGATGCAAGATTTTGATGCGGTTCATCGTTTATATACGAGAGTGTTTATTCAAAATTACACTTTAGCAGAACTGTATTATTAATGTAAAATTGTAATTAAAAGAGGAATGTATGGCGAAGTGTAATTTGTTTATGAAATGACCGAAAGCGCTGGGATTTTAATATAAATTGAAAGTAAATCCACTGCCAACAGCCACAGAATAACATGAAATTTTATACCCTCAGACTTGTTTCAACGGAAATGAGAGAAAATAATTAATACAAAATTCACATGTAATCTATACGTTGGTAGGTACTATTCTATACCAGTGACTATGTTTATATTGCTACTAATTTTATAAAAGTGAATGTAAGTTTGTTTGTCACGCTTTTACGCCGGAGCTACTGAACCGATTTTTATGAAATTTGGTACAACGATAGACTGGAGCTCGGGGAAAGTACATAGGTTACATTTTATCCCGGAAAATGACCGAAAACTATACCAATAGTAGGTTTTATTTTGCCATAGCAATCTTCCTCAAAACAAGATTCACGTTAGGAAAGGGAGCAAAAACGGGAACCGGACATGGAATAGGACATGACCTTTATTCCTAACTTGCTTATTAAAAGTTGCGGGCATCAGCTATTAGCTAATATATAAAATTCTCATGTCGCGGTGTTTGTAGTTAAACTCCTTCGAAACGGCTTGACCGATTCTCATGAAATTTTGAGTGCATATTGGGTAGGTCTGAGAATCGGACAACATCTATTTTTCATCATGCCATTTATTTTTTTGATATTTTTTTTTAAATTTGTTTGATTATGAGTCAGCATTAAAAAATACATACAACTTCAAATTTTCACCCATCTACGATCAACAGTTACTTTTGTATCGCGATCTTAATATCGGCAATACAACGTAGCTAGTAACTATATATAATATATATTTTGGCCAAAAATATTGTTACAACATAAAAACTTCTTTATTCATCTGTATTCAAATTTGCGACTCATTTTATTATAATTTCCCACCATTACACATTTTTTTTTGATTAACATTGTATTTATAACATGTCATAGGATGGTACACTGATTGCCTTGCACAGCATGGGTACGGCCTTTCCAAAACTTTGATATCAGCCGCATGCTAGTTTATTGTAAAATGTAACAATCATAAGAATTTGAATTTGAATAACTACTAGATACTACTACCGCTTCGGAAACAAATGGCGCTCTGAGAGAGAAGAGGCGGCGCAAGAAACTCTCCCAGTATTATTTTTTGCGCTCTTTTCAATGAAAATATACAATATTGTACAGTCATTTCTATCGCTATAAAATAATCACAATCTAGTCCCAGGCTGTCCGATCATTTAGATATTCAGGAGTGGAGTAGTTGATTAGAGGTTAAAGTATGTAATTTCCATTTTCCAAAAAAAAAGATATACTTACTTACTTTATCCAAATATTAATATTATGGCTTCATCTACAGGATCTACTTTACAGTAATTGATAACCTGCTCAACCCCAATAATTGCATATCAGGAAATTGACTTGAGATGTCACTCTTTAAAATCTAAACAATTTGTTATTTTTAAAGGTGCAACTCTCAGGTTGTGGCTTGAACAAAGAAAACAGAATTTTATAACGAGGCGGTACTCGAACGGTTAGCTCAGTTGGTTAGAGCACCGGCACGGAACGCCGGAGGTCGTGTGTTCGAATCCCACATCGTTCATAAAGTTTTGTTTTTCAAATTTTATTTGTGTATTAATTCTAGAAGAAAGGGTTATCACTTTAAAAACATAACATATTGTTTAATTTGTGTAATTAATCCCATATTAAAAATAACAAATTGTGTATCAGCTAAATCTAGTTAGATAGGAAATATATATAAAGAAACGATCCAGTGCCATAGCTAAGCTATAGCTAGCTATATTACGGTTATGTGTGGTAGATCGGACCGGACACATGTTGAGCAACGAATTCTTTAGCTCAATTGTATGCTATGAGTAAGTAAGTATACTCGTATGTACCACTATCGTTGACAGTATTAACTTAAGTGTTCGTAACTATTTTGCTATCCGTGAGGACCTATAATTGTTTTTTTTTTGTCATTATTAGATTTTATTTAAAACTATTGTACGCTGTTGGTCTTCCTATATGAATTGAATAGAAAAAAACTAAGTCGTGGTTTCTCAGAACCTTCTTAATAATCTGAATTCGGGAATCGAATCTGGGTTCTCTTCAATTACTTATTATCCCATACAGTTACAGTCTCGACGTCCACCACAGCAGAACTACTTATCAAAAAAGATGTAGGCGACATCAGATTGGTTTGTGAGCTCGCTTGATCGATACGTGGCTGTGATTGTCAGTAGCCCTATAGTACGCTCATGACATTTTCGTGGACAAAGTTCCATCAGGCACCAGGGCGTGTGGATATTTATTGTTTATCAGGCTACACCTCCGAAACTCCGGAACGGATCTTACGTAAGATGATTGCCTGTTATATAGATTTTTTTTTAAATTTTGTTAACATAAAATCAGACACAGTTCTCATTTATCTTAAACTAAAGCTATCTCGTTGTTTTCTTAGTGTACATCCCGCTTGGCCTAGATTTAGGGTTAAACGCGTCCTCCATCGATGAACTGGCTCTCATTGAACTCTCGACTGAACGACCGGGGTAGTCAGTAATATGAAATCCTGTTAAAGCCGATCTTAGGAAGCCGCCGTAGTTATTTGTACAATTAATATTTCATACCAATATTCGATTAATATTTGTAGACAGACTTACTACAGAACTTCTGAATTAATATTCATACATCCCAGCGGACACTGCCTCTCTCTCCCCAAGAGAAGGTTGCCTTCATTGAAGGCTTAGAGGGCACTTGCAAAAAGCCAACCTCAGGTGGTATTTAGTTGGTGGCACTTAGGTTTAACGTAAGTCCCACATAACTAAAGCAAACATAGGCTGCGTTGGTATGCATGAGCATTCCCCACCTCCAGTCGTTATCCCGGAGGGTTGACCTTTCCCTTAGTCTGGGCCCAAAAAAAATCTTCACAATTGTGTTAAAATTTTTATTATAACGCCTTACCTACGAACATATTCAAATTAGGTTTAGTTTTATCATTACATCCTGAAGCTAATCGATATTATTATCCGTTTTTATATAATCTAGAAGGCTTTATGCATTATGAACATCATTGCCAACCAGTTTGCTTGCGTGTGCGCAAACAGAACCTCGCATTGGAATTGCGACTGTATAACTATCTCTTTCCGTCTCTTAATTATCTGCGATTCCTTATTACCTACGGATCGTAAACTTGACCTTTGGTTTTATTATGTTATATTTGTGTCGAGATACAACCGCGTTGGACGCGCATCGCGTGTCAAATCGTGAATCAGTTTTTATTTTACTGTAATTGTTATTGCTAAAAGACGTTGATATGGTAAGAAATATGATTATTAAAAGTGTTCTGTGATATAAGTGTTACGTGGAGTTTTTAATAGCACGCCAACTTATTTCTTGTTGACATTTAAGATCAAGAAAAAACCACGAAACAGGATTCAAGAAATTTGTTACATAAGTATTTTTTATGCTCGGAATTTTTAAAAAACGGAAATTCCTTTTATTATTTAAATACATATATTACGTTCTTGGATATTTATATGTACCTTATTGCATTTACTAGATACTTTTCTGTGGTGTACCGCAGAACAGTAAAGAGTTCCTCTTTGTTCTACGATAGCTTGATTTCTGTTTAAATAATAGTTTTAATTAACAAACAATGGAAGTATTATTTATATATAAGTATACGATTATTAGGACTAGCTTGAGGAAAAACCCAGAGTAGGTACTTATTTACATCTTTGCCCAACTGTAACAAGAATACGATTTTATAAAGCACTTTACTATTTATAATTACAACACATTACTACTAACAACAGATACTCCTATCTAATAAAATCATAACAGTAGTTGATCGTATTCCATATAATATACCTAAGATTAGTTACCAAAACACGTGGGGATATGTTTATTGCACAATAAAAAAAATATCATCTAGTTATAATAAATAGCTTTTGTTTAAGAATCAGCTCTTCAATTGAACAAAATCAGGTTTAACATCTCGTATTCTATTTCTAGATGCAACCGATTCTTATGTGTGTGCTATCCCCGTTTATCTGCTGTAGTGTAATAGTGTCAAGTTATGTACCTATATCTTGTGGTAATATCGCACATAGTATAATATATGACTACGTCCACGTTAAACCTGACTGGCTCCTGCCGACACTCGAGGCACGAGATCCACAAATGTGAGGGAAGTTTCTGGAAAATACCTGACTTAAGATAAAACATTAGCAGCAATATTTCCATACAAAAGTTCTCGAATGTTTACGGTTTACCCCTTGGTTCAGATCTTGGTTTGGATCAATATTTTTTCAAAAAAGATCAACATCATTATTATCTGTATCTCTCAGTACTTAAAACGGCCTACTCATATATTATGTCACAAACAGCATAATAAGACTAGTATAAAGATCTTACAAAATAAACCGAAAAAAAGAAAAAACGTCTGATAGAGAATATTTCCTTGCAATTCAGTTTCCAAAAGTTCGTTGCGAATGTTTATCTTTCAGAGGAGGAAATAGTCGAGAGGGAAACCCTCATTTTTTGAGTATTTTAATCAGGATTTTTTTTGTAAGTGGTTTATTAGGTAAACTCGCATTTTCGCATCTATATCACCTCTGAGAACTTTGCACAAAACTGTGAGCTGCTGTCGCTTTCGCCTGTTAGGCGAGTCGTAGCCTAATGTTAAGAAGAAAACTTGTGGGATACATATAAAGGTAGTATCCGTGCATACGTTTGTTAAGATACCTTATAATAGCTGTTTCTAGCTAGCTGCGTACTAAACCACCAAATAAAAGCCGTATGACTGGTTCAGATATTTGACCGCAATCTTCGAAATCTAAAAACAAAATGCCACACATGTTGTATGTGTCAATATCATCCCAGAGAATTACATTTTTGTTCAGAGATGCCATCTCCTAAATATTTCACTAGATATTTTATTATGCCCAAGTAATATTATATTATATACAATTGTAGTTGTAACTGTTATTATATTATTATTTATGTCAATTTTCGTATACTTCATGATTAATATCCTCAGGATATGAGTGTTAGTACTTATGGTAATGTTTGATTAGTATTGAGGTCAATTCCTGTCTATCTTTAGCCTTTCGGGGTCAATATTCCCACGTTCTTATACTTTTCTTGGTTGCCCTTACTTGCGTGTCATAATACGACATTAATAAAGTATTTTTTATTAGCAGTATCTACAGTTCATTCAACTGTTCAGCCTTCAACGTATCGAGGGTTAAAGCTGGTTTATATATTAAATATCTTTACCAACATTATTTATTACTCAAATCAATGTAATTGAGCTATTCTTTCAAAATTAACCAATTTATTTTCAGACTGATAAAAATCCCTTTGAAATATCGTTGACTGGTGATAGGGTCATTATTTTACTAAATGCATTTTTAATTAAACGTAAAAAGCCTACTATAATAATATGCTATTTACTTACCAGTCCGAGGCAACTTTGCACAGGATGCCGGCTAGATTATGGGCACCACAACGGCGCCTATTTCTGCCGTAAAGCAGTAATGTGTAAACATTACTTTGTTTCGATCTGAAGGGCGCCGTAGCTAGTGAAATTACTGGGCGAATGAGACTTAACATCTTATGTCTCAAGGTGACGAGCGCAATTATGGTGCCGCTCAGAATATTTGGGATTTTCTAAGAATCCTGAGCGGCACTACATTATAATGGGTAGGGCGTATCAATTACCATCAGCTGAACGTCCTGCTCGTCTCCTCCCTTATTTTCGAAAAAAAAACCCTCATTGTAAAACCGTTACAAAACAATCAACTACGTTATAAATGGCGCCCTTGCTATCGTATTTTATTCTAAGAATTAAGGCAATTCATAAAAGCAATTAAATAACTCAGAAATTCTCGGAAAAAATACTTAAAGCTTTGATTTTACATCAATTTTGTATACATTCCTACATTATTTATTTTCCTCGTTGTTTTTTTTACAATAAAATATTGTATTTGTATATATATATATTGTATTAATAATTGTTGAATGTAATTACTAATTGTGACAGTAATCACGACTATCATGTTCACGAAGCATCCTTACACAAACAATGAGTTCAAGTTCTAAAGGTTGATGCATCCAATATACGATAATTTATATTTATACTAATATGTATAATCTATACTAATAATATTATAAAGCTGCAGTGTTTGTTTGTTTGAACGCGCCAATCTCTGGTACTACTGGTCCGATTTGAATGATTCTTTCAGTGTTGGGTAGTCCATTTATCGAGGAAGGCTATGTTTTTTTTTTCAAAATTAGGGATCCGTAATAAAATTGCTATTTTGTAACACAAGGTGTAAAATCGAAAACCTATTTTTGCGTGCGCTGCAAAAACTATTGACAATAGAACAAAATGATGTACAGGCTTTAATATAGGCAATATTTTATAACTTATAAAACTATCGCGTGAATTATACTTTATATGGCAAAACAACGTTTGCCGGGTCAGCTAGTATAATATAATTTATATTATTTAAACACGACTCATATATTGGATGCAGCACCTTACAAACTAATTGAAAAGTAAGAAAACTAAGAAAACTAGTTGAGTTTTTTGTATATTCTTCTCACCAGCTCAACTTTTTACGAATATATCTTGAATTTATAAATTTAAAAGAAATATATGTAGTAACAATTCAAAAGCGCTTAGGCTAAGCCTAATTGAATAAAGTTTATTTGACTTCGACTTTGAATAAAAAAAATTACGTAAATCGGATCATAAAACTCAGAGTAATCCATGTACATTCATAAAAAAAATACCGATCGAATTGATAACCTCCTCCTTTTTGAAGTCGGTTAAAACACGGTGTCAAGAGCCTAGAATGTTATTAAGTCTGTGACATTATTAGTCGCTTCTAAATCTTTCCAACAACTAATGAATAAGCTAATAAATAAGTGATACATTATATCTGCAATTCGTTGAATGAAAGCTGACCTATTTAGCGTTAATTAGGCAGAAACCCGCAGATTGCCGGGTAAATCGAATCCCAGCAAATTAATGGACTTGCGAGTGATTCATGTTACACATTTCATTCTGTACGTGGCTTTAATTATAGAACTTTGAAAGACTAAATACATTCGATCCTCGCCCGCCATTTACCTATGTGTTTTCGGCACTGACCTGTATAAATACTACTGGACAGGCTGTTCTATATGTTTGACAGCATTTTTTTGGTCCTATTTGAAGCGCCACTCGCGAGCGTTCAGAGAACTAATTTTGACGTATAATACAAATGGCTGCGAAGGAACGTACAATACTCTGAAGTATTTTTAGCAGTTTGATTTAATTTCGTTCGTTTTCCGTGTTACTTATACTTCAAGAATCAACGTAATAAAGTACACATTTTTTTTGTAAATAATTTCCCACCATCTATCGATGTTTGCTGAGGTTGTCATCACTAGGTTTAGTACCGCAGACTCGCTACATGGCCAACAGCGCCAAAATGGCGAATATCAAACAGGCACAAAAGCACTTTGACAGTCGCCAGTCCAGTGGTATATAGTAGAAGTCAGTGGCTTTAGGTTTTCGAATACTTATGTGTCAGCTTGATGTGTTAACAATCGCTTCCAACGTCATGAACTGCCATATGATATGCCAATTAATAATTACATTTATATAACTACTGTTAATATTTAAAACTCAAGAGAAAACTATTCTGATGATACAAACGTATTCCGTATGGTTATCCTTTGGCACTTGTTCATCCTTCTTAAACTTAAAATAATAATGTTTTTGAGTTTTGATCCATTTAAGCCAAAGGTAACTTTTGGCTTTGATACAGGCCTTTGGGCAGGTCTAGCCATGAAGCTACGGTTGAAAGAACAGTCTAGAACGTTTTCTTCCAGCCAAACCTGGGTTGTTCGTGCCTTGTTACTGGGTGCAGTCCAACTGGAAAGACCAAGGTACATTTTTAAAAAGCGTATCGCTAAGAGGCTTCACAACACGATCTAAGGACAGCTTTTGATACACTTTGGCTGACGTTTTCATTACTTTTACACACAAATGTGGCTCTTTGACTCCACGATAACACACTCCCCACTAAACCATGAGTGACGCAATATGATGAACACGTTGTACTTTTCCGTCCACTTGTGAAGCGTCTCTGGAGCTATGAACGTACTTTGCCATTTTGCTTGTTGCAGTGTTCTTCAATCGTGTTTTTATTTAGTGAATAGAATATTTCTGTACCTTTAACTCGCGTATCGGACAGCAACCATTTTGAGACACTCTGTTTATCTTTAGGAAATGATTCAGGGCATGTCCTGTGTATCCACAATAAGCACCAAGTTCTGTTTGATGATACGTAAGAGTCCTAGCGGTAATTTTCATCTCTCGCGAAATTTTTTTTGTTTCCTCGTAGGATTTCGGCGAATTCTGGCGTGAACAGGATGAACAGGCATTTTAGTTCATGCACATCATACGATTTAATATTAGCCTTGAAAAAATACGAGTAATGGTGTGAAATGGTCGAAGTTTCTTACATAATAAACCCGTTACAAATTTAGCTTGAAAAAAAAATTCGCATTTTTTTATCAATATTTATGATCACAGCGAAGTGTGTTCAAGATTAGCAAGTCGTAGAAATAATTGACGATCACATAATATGGTTCTCTCTAGAAATGCCAATAAAAAAGATCCAGCGAGTATAGCATTTGTATTTATATAATACAATTTACTACATATTGTACATCGAAGCGGAGTTGTCAAAGTTTATGTCGTGCAGTAACGTAGATGACGAGATATGTCAAAATTCAAGGCATTTATAATTTCGACAGCTCCGTCAATATTGTAAAGCCAGATAAAGTCTACAGTATTCTGCAATTACAATAACAATCTAGAAATAATATTAAATGTATCTAGAAATATCGCATCTTGTTTCCCTTCTAAAACTTTCCAACATCTAGTTAATTAATTACCCAATAATTGTCACATTATATTTGCAATTCGTTAAGCGATCAAACGAAAGCTGACCTATTAGCTCTAATTAGATAGAAACCCACAGATTGCCGGGTAAACCGGATCCGACCATTAATGTGGTAGCGAGTGATTCATGTTACACATTTCATTCTGTATCCACGGACGAGTAAAAAAATAAGGACTCCGCGCCGTGATATTAGCAAGTGAAGCACCTTTTTGCTAGTGTGTGTGCGGTTACGGGGTTACTAGTTACACAATTTTTTCTCCCTTAAATTATCATATATATTACAAATACCTTTATAGTAACGTTTTTACACTTTTTCGCAACGCACGACGGCATTTTTAAAATAGTTTATTGCGACGCAAACTGGCGGCTGATTGGCTTGTATTAGTGTGTGCGTGGGGCTATGTATTTACTCGTTTACCGGCTTGTTTTGGTGCTTCATTGTTATGTAAGGTGACACGGAGTCCTTCTTTTTTTACTCGTCCGTGTGTGTATCTAGCTTTTAGTATTCAGTGCCTTTGATGGACAAGAGTTATCCCATCTTAAACTTACTACTTACTGCCGCCGCGATAGCGGTTCTCCTGATGGAATGACGCTGGTAGCTTGGGCACGGGGTAAGGCGGTTGTGTGGGATGCGACTTACGTCGACACTCTGGCTCCCTCTCATGTCCAAGTTACGTCAGTTGGTACTGGGGCTGCTGCTTCGACTGCCGAAGACAGCAAGTGTCGCAAATAAGTTGGTCTCAGTGAGTCATACATCTTGGTGTCTTTTGGTGTCGAGACACTTGGTCCGTGGGGCCCAGAGGCGCGGAGAATATTCAAAATACTATATTCGCGCCTCAATAAGACTACTTGAAACCCAAGCGCTGGCAGCTATTGCGGTCAACGGATCAGCCTAGCTATCCAACGCGGAAATGTTGCCAGTATTATTGGTGCGCTTCCACGTAATGATAGTTTCAATTTTATGTAGTCATTATCATAAAATAAAACATATTCTACTAATTAAAAATATCGGAAAATCACAATAGCGCAAATAAAGTTTGCTAAGCGTACTCTAAGGTTACTTCGATCCCATCGACTTACAATTACACATTTTGTTTCAGATTGGAGTATCATTCTTCATTCTAGTCACAGCACTAGTAGCTTCTACATTAGAAGAAGACCTCCCACTGTCGCCTTGCCCAAATGTATTTCAGTATGAACAAACTGGCTTCGAAGCTGGACAGTGGTATGGTGTTGTCAATCTGTCCACAGATAGCACTCTCCACTCCTTGTGGTTAAATATTGTCTTAGACACTAAGGCAAATATATTAGGAGTAAGTAACTTTTTGATATTTAAAGCGATTTTTTTTTGTCAAGTGATGTATTAATCAGCACCAATTTCCTGTTCACAGAACTGGATCGGAGATGTATCTACTACAGACAATATTGACTTCAAAGTGGAGAACACAAATATGAAGATCCACCCAGGACCGGCCGTGGCCGTTAGGTTTTTCGTGCGCTATGACAAATTGGGCAAAACACCCAAATTGCAAGCGATTCGGCTTAACGGCAGGGAAATTTGTAACGCTAATAATCCCCAACCAGCTGTTGACAGGCCTGATATAGTTGTATCGAGACCCGAGAACTCCAGACCTGTTGATCGACCGGTCACAAGACCCACAGAATCGCGGCAGGACACGATCAGAGTTGATCGACCGAGCGACCGCCCGGTGACAAGGCCCGATAATCGACAGACAGAGTCGAGCAGACCTAGGCAAGAAGATAAAGTTATTACTAAACCCGTGTTTGGAAGGCCGTCTGGAGACGGGCCCGTATACGTACAACCACAGAATCCCTCATTAGATGGTAGCAATGCGAATCCCTACAGCATACTGTGAGTAAAAATAACAATCGACTGGAACAATTGGCTTGTAGATGTCTTAATATGAGTGGTGTTATGTAATCTATCTTTACTTCCTGCATTTGGTATATCATGGCTGGAAGACTGAGGTGCTTTCACTGTTTTGATTTTTCCGTTTTTTGCCATGATGTTAATACCAGATATTAATGTAATACCTTTTTATTCACGCCTTCCACTTTGATACTGGAACCCGATATGAATTAACAGTAAAATAGAAGTACATGCCGTTTTTTTATGTAATAGGAGGACAAAACGAACATACATAGGGATCACTTGATGGTACGTGAAGACCATGGTCCATGATATACTCTCTTGTATCACCAGAATCATAAATTCGTTGTCGACCTTATAAAGCGTCCATTAAACGTACCTACTGTAAAAGTGTGAAATGTACTTAGGAATTAGAAAAGTGACATCACATTGGTACGTGGCGGCGAGGATCGAACCGGGGGCTACGTGGTGAGAGTCAACAGTTCTATCTATTGCGCCATCGATGCTCATAGAATATAGAAGTTAAAATTTATGATATTTTTTATAAGAGGACTTTTTATACCTTTGCACAGGATACGGGCTAGATTATGGGTACCACGGGCGCCGTAGCTAGTGAAATTACTGGGCAAATGAGACTTATCATCTATCTAATGTCTCAAGGTGACGAGCGCAATTGTAGTGCCGCTCAGAATTTTAGGGTTTGGCAAGATCCTGAGCGGCACTGCATTGTAATGGGCAGGGCATATCAATTACCATCAGCTCAACGTCCTGCTCGTGTCATCCCTAATTTTCATAAAAAAACATTTATTTTTCTGTAAGGATGAGGTCAGATAGATACAACTTTTCCTGTCTTTGTACCTATAATAATAGAGCAAATATTATAGAAAGTAATAGAGTTTTGTAATTTAATTAATTTAAATCATTAATAGTATGAGTAGCCTGCAACTTGCATTTACAACTATGTTACAACATTGCTCGATCAAAAGTCTTATCCAATATCACAGGTATTTTTTGTTTTACCGACTAAACTGCGAAAAATAAAGAATATTTATTAAAAATTCGGCACGGCGACCATGAATAATTAATGTAACGACGTAATGACAGTTTCACCCCGCAACCTTTTAAATGATATAGGTTCACACTTCACACACGTGGTTGAGACCATAATGTACCATTTAAAAAGATATGTGGGTAGAAACGAAACTATCATCTACTACTTCCTCCGCGGGCAATACTCTGAGTTAAATCAAACTGCTGTCAACATGACGGAAGAAGAAGAAGATATTGTTGATTGATGTCTTTCTTGTTCTTTTGAGTAGTGTATGTATGTATGTATGTTTAAACGTATTGTGTTCCAAGACACACCATGTGTGGACGCTAGGAAGTTCAGCTGTTGAAAGTCAGCAATTGATACGCCCTGCCCATTACAATGCAGTGCCGCTCTTCTTGAAAAACCCAAAGTTCTGATCGGCACTACAATGGCGCTCACCTTGAGACATAAGATGTTAAGTCTCATATTTGCCCAGTAATTTCCCTAGCTAAGGCGCCCTTCAGACCGAAACACAATAATGTTTACACATTACTGCTTCACGGCTGAAATAGGCGCCGTTGTGGTACGTATAATCCAGCCAGCATCCTGTGCAAAGGAGCTTCCCGTGTGGTATAACCGCAGTTTATTAATTTTCCATATTTTCTCATGTTTTTCTTGTCGAGTCATGAAATTGTTTTAAGTTAATACGTACCTTTCGCAACAGAAGTGGAGGGGTTCCCTCCCAGACCGTGACCCGGCGACCCACCTACCAGCTGACCACCTCGACCCACCGGACCACAACGAATCGAGATGAAGACGACAGCGGTAGTGACTCGTGAGTTAATTTCACTATTAGTAGGTGGTAGGTTCACTTAATAGTAGCTGATCAACTCCATCTGGTGAATTACGGTGAGTCTAATAAAAGGCATTTATTTTCTCAAAATTGATTCCTTTAGAATTCTTTTGATGTCATTACTAAAACTACCGCTTCGGAAACAAATGGCGAAATCAGAGAGAAGTGGCGCAAGAAACTCTCTCTGCATTCTTTTTTACGCTCTTGTTAATCTTATCTCTAATAATAATCTTTTCCTTCTCTCACGTTCCCCAATCATTGAAGAAAGCAGGTAATCTTGTGTCTTGGGGCAGACAGTTCACCGTACGAACGATAGAACATTTTTCAAATTATTTTTTTAAATGTATTTGGTATAAAAGAATAATTAACGCATATTTTTTAAGTATAATCATGTTAGGTATAATAATTTCACAAATATTCATAAACAGTTAAGACTAAGTTATATTAAGTTTATATAGGTAAGTATTATTAAGTTTTTATAGGTTTTTTTTATGGAAAAGAAGGACAAACGAGCTTACATACGGGTCACCTAATGGTAAGTGATCACTACGACCCATCAGGAGCAATCACAATAGCGTTGCCAACCCTAAAGGACTCTACCCAATACAACGTATCGTACCATGACCGTGCTATGAACGTGTCAGGCAAAAAAATATTATCTCCACCTTACAGTCGGTAAGTTTATTGGGACCGAAAAGTCAACGATAGTTACGATTTTTTTATCTCAAGTAGGCCACAACTGGAAATAGACTGAATATTGGGAATGGCCGTTTGACGAGTATGTCAAAAAGGTAAATGAAAATTAATATTAAACAAAAGTTATTGAGTACAGTAGCTGCATGACCCAATTAAATAAATACCGACGTACATATCCTGGGGGCCAACTCTCCTAAAATCGATATTCGATATATCGTGGCATTAGTAGTCTCGAATCCTATTCTTAGTCACATCGTATTCAATGTCGAAACGATGATTGAACGACGAGAAGGGTTGAGTTACCTTTTTTTTTCATTTTATTATCCGCAAGTTTTGTAATATTTTTTCAATTTTAAATGGTCATATTATATTCATTACATAATTTTTGAATTTTTACATTTTGTGTAAATGATGCAAATTGGTGGTGCAGTCTGTCATGGTTTTAAGCGCCTAAGCTATGTTTTGACTTTTGACACTTAGCAGTGAGATAGCACAGATAATATGTACATAGTTTGCGCATAATTCATTCACTCTAACATCGTAAAAAATCAAAATATTAGTCTATGGTTACGATGTTGTTACGATAAACGATATGGAATACGAACATTTGATAGAGTAGGGTAGGTGCGATATATTCGTGTTATTATCGTATCGTTCCGAATATATCGTTGTCGATTTTGCGAGTAGACCTCCTGAGATTGACGCGTTCAAAGAATCATAAGAAATCTCTTGAACTTTATAATATTAGTACGACAACCATTTAAAATGTCCAGCTTAAAATAACCCTGATTTGCAAATGTATCAGAACTCTTGATTCATAATTCTTTATTAATTGCATCAATCATAAAAATTTTCGCTTTATTTTATTGGCAAATTAACATTTAGATAACATGATATCAAAATATTATTAATAGCTCAATCTTGTAATACTCGTATACTAACTTTTACTCGTGAGTTCGTCCGCGTGGAATAGCTGTTACTTTGGGCAGCATATTCATCTTTTAGGATACTTTGTAAATAATGCACATACAAACTGCTCTTTCCGCTGCTGGTGGCGCTCTTTGGTGATACAGCGGATATCCCATGTCATTGTGGACTGTCTCCTTAATAGTATTTCCCTGTGAACTTTAATATCCTGTTTCATCCCCATGTAGGTCAAAGTTTAAAGAATTAATAATTACTACTTATCCAGTGCCTAAACAAAGAAATTATGGTTTTATCTCCGAAAATGACACATTCCCATACAAACTTCCATCCCCTATTTCAACCCCTCCATTTATTCTTTCGCAATTAAAGGTAGCCTATGTTCTTTACCAAGCTCGCGTCTATCTTTATATATATAATTCTTGTGTGCGTGTGTATGTCACTGAACTCCTCCTAGACGGCTGGACCGATTTTGATGAAATTTTTTATGTGAGTTCAAGGGGAATCGAGGATGGTTTAGATTCACAATTGAACTACCTCCTAAACGGCTGGACCGATTTTGATGATATTTTTGTGTGTTCCAGTGAATTTGAGATTGGTGTGTGTCTTCAGGTGGATTCGAAAATGGTTTAGATTCACAATTAAACTACCTCCTAAACGGCTGGACTGATTTTGATGACTTTTTTGTTTGTTTCAGTGAATTTGAGATTGGTTTAGATTCTCAATTCCGTCCATATAATATAATTCTCCTGCTCATGTGTATGTTAGTGAACTCCTCCTAACGGCTGGACCGATTTTTCAAATTTAAGACGTGTGTACAGGACAACGTCTGTTGGGTCCACTAGTCTCTGTATAAAATCATTTTCAAATTTTCATTCATTCAAATTTCATCAAAATCGGTTCAGTGTTTTAGGCGTGAAAGCGTAACAAACAAACTAACATTCACATTTATAATATTAGTAGGGATGTACTTATAAGGAAAAAATGTTCATAAAATGAAACTAAATAAAAACAGTCACTGGAATCCAAATAATAAGTAGTACTTACCTAAGTACCTATTGGTAAAGAATTTATATTGTACTAGCTGACCCAGCCGATATTTAAATCGCGATACAAAAGTAACTGTTGATCGTAGATGGGTGAAAATTTGAAGTTGTATGTATTTTTAATGCTGACTCATAATCAAACAAATAAAAAAAATGTCAAAAAATTTCAAAAAAAAATTGACGTGGACCACCCTTAACATTTAGGGGGATGAAAAATAGATGTTGTCCGATTCTCAGACCTACCCAATATGCACTCAAAATTTCATGAGAATCGGTCAAGCCGTTTCGAAGGAGTTTAACTACAAACACCGCGACATGAGAATTTTATATACTTATTAGACTAGCTGACCAAGCAAACGTTGTATTACCGATATTAAAATCGCGATACAAAAGTAACTGTTGATCGTAGATGGGTGAAAATTTGAAGTTGTATGTATTTTTAATGCTGACTCATAATCAAACAAATAAAAAAAATGTCAAAAAATTTCAAAAAAAAATTGGCGTGGACCACCCTTAACATTTAGGGGGATGAAAAATAGATGTTGTCCGATTCTCAGACCTACCCAATATGCACTCAAAATTTCATGAGAATCGGTCAAGCCGTTTCGAAGGAGTTTAACTACAAACACCGCGACATGAGAATTTTATATACTTATTAGACTAGCTGACCAAGCAAACGTTGTATTACCGATATTAAAATCGCGATACAAAAGTAACTGTTGATCGTAGATGGGTGAAAATTTGAAGTTGTATGTATTTTTTAATGCTGACTCATAATCAAACAAATTTAAAAAAAAAATAAAAAAAATAAAATTGGCGTGGACCACCCCTAACATTTAGGGGGATGAAAAATAGATGTTATCCGACTCTCAGACCTACCCAATATGCACTAAAATTTCATGAGAATCGGTCAAGCCGTTTCGAAGAAGTTTAACTACAAACACCGCGACATGAGAATTTTATGTATTAGATATATAGGTATGTATATATAGGGTACGTTATTATTCTTACCACGGATATAATACAATATAAATGTTATTAATAGATTAAAACATTTGTTTGAATTTAAATCTTGTTTCGTGTTTATTATTCAATAATTAATATTCCGTGGAATCTAAAAACTGGTACCGAAAGGTCGCGATTGTGTCTGTAGTTTGATAATGTACTCATAACTCTGAGTTTTATTGTGAAATATTTGCTTGTTTTTTAAGATACTCAAGTACCTATGCTACGCTTGTAGGTAAGCCCCCTTATTCATAAGTAACTTAAAACAGTCGCTAAGGAGTGTTTTTTCTCATTCTGACTTAGGTCAATAGAAGAAGATAGAACGAGAATTAGCAATGCTTTAAGTTAGCAGATTATAAAGAGTAACGGGGAAGATGTACAGTTTTAAGTTGACTGAACCATGAGCCACCCTCTGCTATGTTTGATCGTTTTTATTGGTACCAGGCGAACATAACTGGTGAATATATAGTAATCTCTTTGACGAGTTAAGGAGAGTTGGAGTTTATTAACGTATATATTATATATGTTCATAAGCTCATTAAGGAATTTTCTAGAAACTGTGACAATCATAATGTTACCACGAGGAACAAACATTACCTTGTTACGCCTACTACCTACACGGTTAAGTCGAGTTAGTAAGTCTTTTATAGGGCGATGTATATGCTTTTACAATATGATCCAAAACAAATGCGTTACGAAACGTCACCTTGAGATATAGTGTAAGATGTTAAGTCTCGTTTGCCCAGTAATTTCACTAGCTTCGGCGCTCTTCAGACCGAAACACAGTAATATTTACACATTAATACTTCACGGCAGAAATAGGCGCCGTTGGGTAGGTACCACACCCATAATCTAGCCTTCAACATGACTCATCCAAAAAGTATAAAAATTTTAATGACAGAAATATGTTGTGCTTTTAGGGACTACTTCTCAGGTGGACGACCTACCGTCGTGCTCCAGGAGACGAACAACAACAACAATGACAACAACGGGAACAGACGCGTCACTCGGGTTAGTTTGAAATTCATAACACATAGGTACTAGATATAACTAAGATATGATAAATTACAGACGGACAAACTGTTATCAGTATTTGATATTTGATGAGCTGTGTTAAATGTAAATGTTAACAGCAACGTAAATTCAGTCAAATTTGAGAAAAATTTCGAGGTGTCTACTAAACCGGTCATCATGGTATTTGTACCCACTAAAGATCAGGGGTATTAGAGGTCTGTACACTTTATCCCAAAATGTTTAAGGGTTCCCAAGGGAGTGCGATGCTTATTGTATATATAACGAACGACGCGTCAAAAGAAAACAAGGAAGAGGCAAGAAAACAGGCAAGAGAGAGTGTGTGTATTGTGTACCGCGGCCCACGAGTCAAACACACACCTCTATTTAACTTACGATCTCTGTGAGTGGACAAGTCCTAATGAGAAGCTAAATAATTTGCTAAAAAATCATTTTGTTAATATCATATTAATAGATTTCTCTTTACTATATTAATCAAAATTTTACTGTCAATTGTATGTAACATTGTTAATTTTGAATAAATTAATTGCAAAAAAGTGTTAAAAACAATTTACTAGAATAGTCCACCGGAGACATGAACCCACAATCCGTGTAATATGTCGTAATTGACACACAATGATGTCGACATTACAAAAGCTGTATCAGTGAAACCAGTTCCGCGTAATTCCCCGCCGGCCGCTACCCAAACGATGTCGTCCACATTGTACAAGGACAGCGCAGGTGTGTACTGTGTGTCCTTCGTACAACAAACAGAGGGCATGCGCCCCTCTCGCTGGTACATCACAAACACACATACAGATTGCGTATTTATCTATCCTTCGCGAACAGAATAACGGCCGTAGTTAATAACCTATCGACATAAAGCATTGGACTATAACTATACTGGATATTACTATGGATAGATAAGATCATGTCATTAAACGGTGACAGCAATGTATCTATAACTAGAGATACGTTATTGAAAACGGTCGTAAATATATACTTATTTATCAAACGTTTGTCAACTAGATATTTAGTAATTATAATTTATCTACACCCATGCTTTAAGTCCTCTATTATAGATTCTGAAACAGTTAGCTTATTGCCAATATTAAAACACCCAATGTTCTAATAATCATTACATCATCCAAACGAGTGTTGTAATGTTGTATTGAATTTCATAACAACACTCCTATGTTTTTTTCGATCCCTTCATGCGCAAAGAGTTTCAACAGACAGCCACATTCTTATTGCTCGATGCGTGGTATTTGTATGAATTTAAAAAAATATAACATTTTCGTTTACGCGCGTTCCACACTGCCAGAACGTCGCGCACCGTAAAAAAAAGTAGGGTTATTCGAATCCCCGCCATTTTTCTTCGATATTTTTATTGTTTTGCTTACAAAAAATGAGCGATTCATTTTAAACGCTGCAAAAGAACATTACATTCGAGTGAATTTTAATTATTGCACTATACAAAATGTAAATTACTACTAAAATAAATAATTGTTTCATTAATACTTAGTTTATTTGTATATAATCAGTAATGAATAATTTTAATGTTAGCAGTAAGCTAACTGTTCTAGAATCTTTTAGAGGATTCATATTCTGGGTGTAGATAAAGTCTTGTATGCAACTGTTGATAATTAGGTATTAAAACACTCATGTGATACTATTATAATATATATGATATAGATAAATCCACATTCGTGTTTTAATACCCCTTATTACACAACAATTGCATAAATAACTATTTCTGACGTCTGTTTTGCAAGAAAAATAGTATCCCATTGAACGCAGCCTAGCGAAAATATCTAACAGAAAAACGATTGTATGAAACATGCAGTCATTGATAGATTGACAGATGACGGCTATAATCTTGTAAAAAACGGAGGTAGCCGAAATCCACTACGTTTTATGCAACTGCTCGCTTTCAAACTTAGCCGGATTATACTTCGTCGCCAATCGTCATAGTGTAATGGCTACTATTTCAAATTTATGTTAAATTACTGCACGTTTCATACAAAACTAAATTTCAATTTTTAGTTAGGCAGTCCCACCTCTTTTTACGTAGTATTTACATCGTCTTTGAGTGAACGTACAAATATTACAGACTGCGCGAGTCACATTTTCGTCCTGATTATAATGAGACTTTAAAAAGTGGGCACAAACCGGCATTAACTATTAAGATTATGTTCACAATTTCAGGATCAATGTGGCACGGTTGTACGCAATAATCCGAACCCTTTAGTGGTGAATGGAAAACCAACCCTGGAGGGACAGTGGCCTTGGCAGATTGCATTATATCAAACACAGGTAGGATATCATTCTGTGCATCCTATTGAGTTATTTATTTAGAAATACCAACATTTAATTTTTAATTTGCGATACAGACTAAATACATTGTATTTAATGTAACAAACAATTAAAGGTATATACCAAATGCTTCGATAATTTTCACAAAATATATATTAGTTTACGGCCGTACGGGGCAGTAAAGTCCTCCGTAAATGGCGTACTGGAAGGCGCAATATTGGTAGGCCCCCCACAAGATGGACCGACGATATTGGCAAGATCGCCGGAATACGTTCGCAGGACCGATTTTCATGGCGATCTTTAGAGGAGGCCTTTGTCCAGCAGTGGGCGTCCTCTAATTAATTAAACTATTATTATATAAGTCAAAGACATATAACTATACATTTTATTCGCTTATGTTATATACAAATAATTTACAAACTAAAACATCAGATTAGTACGTGTTTACCATCTTGCACGGCCTAGGAATAGGAGAGTTCAGAACAAACACTTTTATATTTAAATGACGTCTTGGAAACCGAAATATAATAACGACTAAGTACAACGAGCACTTTATATGGTTCTGTTCTGTCTTTAACCATTATTTCTGGTTTTTGGTTCATTATAACGGTTTCGTTCAACTAACCGGCCTAGAACCGTCGGTACGCTGGTCTTGATTCTAATTCTCCTCAATTAGCCGGCTAGTAAGGGTTATAAAACAATATCTCATAATAATCAATATCAATAGTTGCCACTCCGAACGAATTAATTGATACAAACCAATTTTAACCGGTAATTAGTTTTAAACTTAAGACCTGTTTCAGACCTTGTTTATTATATGTTCAAGTACGATAGTTGATCAAAAGAATTTTCATGAAAATAAGGGATGAGACTAGCACGACGTTCAGCTAATGGTAATTGATACGCCCTGCCCTTTACAATGCAGTGCCGGTCAGGATTCTTATAAAACCCAAGAAACCTTGAGACATAAGATCTTAAGTCTCACTTGCCCAGTAATTTCACTAGCTGCGGCACCCTTCAAACCGAAACACAGTAAGGCTTACACAATACTGGCTCACGGCCGAAATAGGCGCCGTTGTGGTACCCATAATCTAGCCGGCATCCTGTGCAAAGGAGCCTCGCACTGGTTAAGTTAGGAAATATGTTCTATCAACGAATATACATATTCTTTCAATTGGTTTAAGGACGGCGTCTTGCAAACCACTAGAAATAGTCTTACAGAACTTTGTACGTTGCCCTAATATTTCAGACAGTTGACAACAAGTACATATGCGGCGGAACCCTGGTCTCCAACCTGCACGTGATCACGGCAGCGCACTGCGTCACTCGCAAGGGCTCATCCAGGATAGTCAACAAGAATACACTCACCGTGTACTTAGGGAAGCACAACCTCAGAACATCTGTAGAAGGCGTGCAGATTAGATTGGTAAGTAAAGCATGCTCTCTCTGAAGGGTTAGGTTCTAGGAGGAGGAGCTTTTCGTGTTATATATCAGCTTGATTATAGTCAGTCACTCAGAAAGATGAAAAAAATTATAACATAGCTATGCATTGTCAATATACCTGGTTTATGGAAAAAAAAAGGTGTGTCAGTTCCGACGCACGACTGGAGTTTACTCCTTCAGATCGACTGTCTAACTTAGCACAAAAAAGGCTTACCAGTCTAAGAAAAAGATTAATTCCATATCAAATGGGAAATAAAGGAATCAATGAAATTATGTGAATAATGTACATATATTTATTCTATTTACTTTTATTATGACTATTTGGTAAAATACATTAAACAATCTTCAATCTTTTCATTGTTATATACACCACTTTCTGCCATAGTTTATATACCAAAGTATCACTTCACCTAACGCGTTTACATCATCATTAATTCATTAAAATTTCAAAAAACTCTTTTTTATTTATAACACAATAATATCTAAGCACAAACTGCGAGCAAACGTTCGAATCAGTTAGAATATTTTTAAATATCTTTAAAAAATTTCAAATGCGGAACATTTTATTTTACTTGCTTATAATAATTAATTTAATGCATATAAAACCTCTTTTGCTAAGCATTTCAGTAGTTGTACTGAAAACTTTAGGTTCCCCCTATTTTTCTTGCAAATGAGTTTAGTTTGATGCATTGTTTTATTTGAAGAAATTTATGAATAAGTAATTTTTTGTAACTTAGAAAATATTAAACCTAGGAAAGACTTTTAAGAGGTGTGGATTATGGTACCAACCTCTGTAGGACGGGAGTATGTCGAGGGATATGTGTAAGTTGTTTACACGTTCGTACTGGCATATTCTTTGTGCAGTTTCATTTTGTGGAATATAAGGTAATACCAATGACGTTCTATACATATAGACAATGCACCTCATACAAAATCAAAGCCGAAATATGGCACTTGCCACAAATGAGATCGTAATAACCTTCGACCCTTGTTTATACATTTCTGCATTTACTCCAGTTTTTAAAATTTTTATTGGTCAATAGGCAGCAATTTAAACACGATTTCAGTTTCAGCTGCGTATTTTGAATTTAGAAACGGATTTGGTCAGTGACATCAGTGGAGTAGCAGTTAGTTATTTTTTAAATCCAGACGAAAAAGAGGGTTTCTATAAGTTTTACGTTCGTCAGTCTGTCCCTATTTTAGCTACTATAAAGATCTGTCCAGTCCGAGGTTTTTTACGTTTTTAATCAAAAATAACACTCATAATATAAAGGGGAATGTTTGTATGTTTATTTATTGGGTTGTGTTTATATTTGTTACTTCTTAACGCTCTAAAGGAATTTGGATTTAATAAGTTACGGTAACCTTTAACGAGAGAAACTTATACTCAAATATAATATTTTATTTACATAAAATAATTAGTTAAACTGGTTACTTAAATGTTAACTTCCTTAAATTAATTGTCTTTTAGACTAAGATATCTTTTTGGTTTATGTAGTGTAAGCGGACATCAACATGTATTTGTATGACAGCTTTTGTCAAATTTTAAATGTGGTTAAATCCATAAAACTTAAATCTTTTAGTGGTGCAATATAAATAAGCCTATTTGGTTTGTAAATTTCTTCACATATCTCTGTTGCTACCTACTGTTGAAAAATATTAAGTTTTACATATTTGCGATGTAAATAAGTATCAATTATCACTAGGTTACGATACTTCCGTGATAACGTGTTAATAGCACTAGTATGTAATCGTTAATCGTAATTGCCAATCATTGTTCACTAGGCCTTTAAAAAAAATTATAACAAAGAAACAACCGACTTCAAAAACACTATTCCAAAACAATAGATATAATATGCACTAAAAAACAAAAATAATAATAATAATAAATAAATCTAATTCTAGTTACCATTATTGTTATTTTTGAATCGGTGTCCTCCCGCCGCGGCCCCGCTCTCGCCTCTCGCCTTCTCACGTCGTGTGTGCGACTCAAGCACATCTCATCTTTAACTATGTATGTAGTTACAAACCTGCCTTGGCTAACACCAACTCCAATAATAACGATGTTACGGTAGGTGACTCAAATATCCGGATAGCATAAAAAAGATTCGGCCTAGTATAATTGCTCCTAAGAATTGAAGACTTCCGTTACTTTGTTTTGGATCCTATATGCAGAACTTAAATAAACTATCACCAAACTACCTTTGAAGTATACTTATATCCTTTCCAATGAAAAAAGAATTATCGAAATCGGCTTCAGCGATATTGAGTTATTCGTAAATTTGTTGCGCACATACTTGTAGAAAATTTAAGACTTTCGTGGTTTCACGTTTCGTGGACTGTCAGGTCTGGACCAAATTGCAATGAGACCACAAGGAAAGTACCAGCTTTCATATAAAAAAAATAATTATCAAAATCGGTTCACCCAGTCGAAAGTTCTGAGGTAACAAATATAAAAAAAAAACATATCGACGAATTGAGAACCTCCTACTTTTATGAAGTCGGTTAAAAAATAATTATCAAAATCGATAGACCCAGTCGAAAGTTCTGAGGTAAGAGACTTAAAAAACATACAGACGAATTGAGAACCTCCTCCTTTTTTGAAGTCGGTTAAAAAGAGCGACTCTATTGTTTTCATTTCTGACTGTGTCCTTTCATCTGTCCCATTCTGACAACCGGGCTTTACCTGAGGACTTGTCAATAATATTGTACCATATTTAATGAACAAAAATTCGTTTTATTAAATTACTTCCGCTTTTTGCATATCAATAAAATATATAATAAAATAATCTTACCGATGATACATACACACCATATTTTTTTTGAGTCGTAAATGTATTATTTAAGCACTTTGTATAGTACACTTAAGCTTGTTGATTGACACACGACTAAGGAGAAAAGTGTGCTTACATTGTCATTAAGCACACTTTTGCCGTTACGTTATCAGACTGCGAATGATATGTCCATATGTATAGAACGTCATTGGGTACTACAAAAGAATTACAAAATAGGTCCTTTTTTTCATTATCACGTCCACTGAATATACTAATATTATTTTGGTGCCTGTCTCAATATATTGTTACTCGTATCCTACAAGAGTTAAAAATAAGTGACGACGAACTATTAATTGATGATATAACGATACGTTACTACGCTCAAACTAACCAAAAATTTGGTCCCTTCACCATTGCTACGTATCTTTTCCCTGGGGTAATACGTCACAACAGCCGACCAATAATAGCGCGTCATTTCCTGCGACGAGGGTATAAAAGAGCGGTTTCCGGCTCATTTAATTCAGCCTCGTATAGTTTGAGTCAACATCTCGTATACAGGCGAAACGCGTTTCAATTTGTTTGAAGAATGGCGGAATTAACACTCAGAAAACTCAAAACATTTGGATAACCTAAAATTATTTTTAAATTTTCTGGAACATTACAGGTCGCAGAAATCTCAGTGTATCCCGAATACAATGCAACTTCATTTAATAAAGACTTCAGTGTACTAAAGCTTCGAGAGTCGGTCCAGTTTACGGAGTTCGTGAGGCCGGCTTGCTTGTGGCCAGAGAATCAGATTGCCCTGAGCAATGTGATTGGGAAAAAAGGCGCTGTAAGTACCTATAAGAACTATTACAAGCTTCTTTTATATAATTATGTTATTTTTATTTTTAATGTTAATGTGTGTATTTAAATCCTCTATAATATGCTAAAGTTCAAGTTCTTGTGAGCCTTAATTTTGTAATTTTAGTTATCATCCGTAGGTATCCTATAACATGGTTTGTCAAATTCAAATTCAAATATTTTTATTCAAAATAGGATGTGACATCACTTATTGAAAGTCAAAAACTACCACCCATTCCAAAATGAATGCCTCAGACCTGAGAAGAATGGGCGCAACAAACTCAGCGGGCTTTTTTTTTCATTGAATAAATATGTTTACAAAGTAATATTGTACAATTAAACTTATTATTTAATAGCCTGAGGGCGGTCACTCCATTCCCAATCTGTGGTATCATTAAGAAAGTCATTTATGTTATAGTAACCTTTACCACACAAACGTTTTTTAACAATTCTTTTGAATAACGTTATACTTTGGTTTTGAACATTTTCTGGGATCTTGTTGTAAAAGCATATACATCGCCCCACAAAAGACTTACTAACTCGACTTAGCCGAGTAGTAGGCATCATAAGTTTATGTCTGTTCCTGGTGTTAACATTATGGTTATGACAGTTTCTGGCAAAATCACTTATGTGCCTATGAACATACATTACATTATCAAGAATATATTGAGAAGCAACAGTCAAGATGTTAATTTCTTTGAATTTTGCTCTCAATGATTCTTTAGGACCTAGGTTATAAATAGCGCGAAAGCCCTCTTCTGCAGCACAAATATTGTATTAATATCGGCAGCGTTGCCCCATAGCAATATACCATGGGACATAATACTATGGAAATAACTAAAGTATACTAGTCGCGCCGTATCTATGTCAGTTAATTGTCTAATCTTTTTAACCGCGTATGCTGCAGAACTAAGTCTGTTCGCCAATCCTTCAATATGGGGGCCCCATTGAAGTTGTCATGCGTCAACTTGTGAATGGGTGCTGCTTGGTACCAGGTCGACCTGTTATAGTTAATAAATCATTGTATTTATTGCTAATTCTGACAGTAATCACGACCATCATGTTCACGAAGCATCCTTACACAAACAATGATTTCAAGCTCTAAAGATTGATGCATCCAATTAAACACATGCACTAAATTACTTACTGCCATTGTAAAATACTCTATTTGTTTTAAAAGAGCGGCTGTTGAGTTTCATGTATGTTCTTCTCCCGAGCTCAACGTTTTATGAACATATGGTAAATTCAGTAATATTTGTAGTGACTGTTCAAAAGCGCTTAGTTTAAGCGTAATTGATTAAAGTTAATTCTACTTTGTGGTAGGTAGATAGTAGACCTACGTTGTACGCCGCGATGATAATAAGTATTTGGTCAAAGACATAACTACATAAAGTATATTATTATGCTTAACTCAATATTATTCTTAAATCATGTATTTTTCGCTAAAGCGGTGAAAAGTTAAAGTAACAAAGAATTTTTTTCTTGTGCCTTTGAATCCCTCACCAGGCTCAGGATTCCAACTTAGAATCACTCGCTACATTTCTGAATTCAATCATAGAATCCTTCACTTGCTCGGAATTCAAACTCGGAACTCGTAAATAAAGGAACTTTGCTCTCATTTTGAATATGTAAGTATTACCTCACAAAAAAATCATTAAAAATCGTTAACACCTTACATAAAATATATTGTATTTTAAGAGACGTACCTATATATATATATATATATATATATATATATGTCGCCGTAATCCAGAAGATTGCGTAATCTATAATTAATTGTATCGTTCTCTAAAACAAGAGTCATATAAGTGTGTATAGTTTACCAGTGGGAGGCTCCTTTGCACAGGATGTTGGCTAGATTATGAGTACCATAACGGCGCCTTTTTCTGCCGTGAAGCAGTAATGTGAAAGCATTACTGTGTTTCAGTCTGAAGGACGACGTAGCTAGTGAAATTACTGGCCAAATGAGACTTAACATGTTATGTTATGTCTCAAGGTGACGAGCGCAATTGTAGTGCCGCTCAGAATTTTTGGGCTTATCAAGAATTCTGGACTGGAATTCGTAATGGAATACGAACCTTCTGGAGTACGAGCGTTATTACAGGCAATTACAATCTTAGTTCCGTTTAGAAATCATTCTGACATCCTTCAATCCAACCAAGTGTTCGTTTATATTTTAGGTTGTCGGATGGGGATTCGACGACACAGGCGTAGCCTCCGAAGAGCTGACTCTAGTTGAAATGCCAATTGTTGACCAAGAAACATGTATTAGATCGTTCAGTGAATTCTTTGCTAAATTTACATCCGACTATACATATTGTGCAGGCTACAGGGACGGTACGTTATTTAAATTATTATTAAAATAATATATTAAAATTATTAGCTGCAGCATTATATGAATATGGATGTTTGTTTCCGAGTCATGGATGTTTATATGTGTTTATGTATGTTCATATGTATTTATATATGTTTAGGTAAGTATATTGTATTAAATATATCGTTGTCTTGCAACCCATAACACAGGCCATATGCCTAATTTGGGGGCGAGATAATTTGTGTAAAAGTGTGTCAATATTATTATTATTAAAGATATAATATTTTTATTTTAATATTGACTTATATAGGTACTTGATTAGATTGGTCTTCGCTGAGCTACAACTAGATACTGCGGGCGTAGTCGCAAAGTGCGACAACTAATGCCTACTACGCCCAAGTGGCCGTACTCGAGCCAGTCTCGAACAATGTGTGATGTTGACGTACCACATGTTCTGTTAAACTTTGCTAATAATTCAATCGAGAATGCCGGGTTGCGTAGTAAAACTTTGCATATTTTACAAAATTTGAAAGATGCCATTGAGTTGAAAGATGCCACGCACACAAGCATCTAATAGTCGCTGTAATAAAAAAGGTATCGTTCTCAGGTAGGTAGTGCGGTATCTAGTTGGAGCGCAAAGGAGAACAATCCTTAATTTATAGGAAATTAGTAGTGGATTATAGCAATTTTATATTTTGATGTCTGAGGAAGAAATTCAGGATATTTTATTCTAATTGAACAAGTTTTTAAAATCAAAATAATAACGTACATAGAGATGAGAATTTTAATTTATTTTTATATTTTTGTAATATTGCTATATATTTAATATTTTTAGTAACATTCCTGATAAAACCGCCCGTCTTAAATGTAATGTTAGGTGAATATATAGCCGTTTCTACCAATAACAGGCTGTAAATAAAATGACATAAACTGGCCTAATTATTGATAACGTTTTCATTATTATTGCCAAATAGCTCAAAAATTCAACTAAAATTAATGACTTTCTGGAGAACTACAATGAATTTAAGGTATAAAAGGCATTTATTTTCTCAAAATTGATTCTTTTATAATTCTTTTTGATGTCATTTCTAATATACAAGATACTATCACCGCTTCGGAAATAAATGGCACTCTGAGAAAGAAGAAGCGGCGCAAGAATCTCTCCCAGCATTCTTTTTTTGCGCTCTTTTCAATGAAATACTTAGACAATATTGTACTGTCATTTCTATTGCTATAAAATAATCACAATCTAGTCCCAGGCTGTCGGATCACTTAGATATTCAGCTGTGGTGTAGTAGGATTTACGACAGAGCCATTTTTTAATGAAACATTTAAACTTATTTATAGATAATGCCTGAAGTGGCTGGGATTTTATTATAAAAGTGTATACATTTACCCTTAAAGCTATTATGTATCTTATAAAACCTACTAGAATTAGTTAAAAGCAATTTTCCGCATTTTTGCGATAGCAGCTCTCTCTAGGTCACTAATTATTGACAAGTTTACAGCCTCGATAAGGCTCTATCATCACTAGTAGGTACCCACTGAACTCTGAAATTACTAATAAACCAATGGTTCACTCTTCAAAGATAACTTTGTTTTTACTTTTCAACCAATTGCAGGATCTCCAGATAATTATGACGAGACTAGTTACGGGAGAAAGCGTACGTCATAATTATGTTTTTTTTTTGCATTCTAACATCAATTAACCTTGCATGAGATCAGAGTCATTCTAAATAAATGTTTGTCATTATCGCTTGTTTCGGTTTATTCACTAAAATTAATGATTAATTAAAAATCACCCGCCTAATCTTCTCTCCTCATAAATTATATTGCAGCAAAAACTGTGTACTTTTTAATTAAATTTGGTGCGTAAATTGAAGAATTTAAGTTTCTCGGAAATGATTCATTTGATATTGTCATCAATATAGTATCATTATTCGTAAAGTTTGTCAAATAATTGTATCTACATTCAATAAGGGAGGTGCCTGTATCAACTTCGGTATTTGAATTATGATCTGATTAGTTTAAAAAAGTAAATAATAATGTGAAAAGACCACAAGATACAAGTGAAATCTTCATAAAAGAACGGTTATCTTCTGGTTGTTTTTTAAATTTGTAACTAGGTATATATATTATATTGTTGACTGATCGCACTCCCTTAGTCGACTCGAAGTGACTTTACCCGAACCAGCGTTACGTATGCGAATGTGTCAGCTCAATCTCATTCAGTAGTCCCACAAAGTTAAGTACTCAACACCTCTAAGAACCTTAACAAGTATAAGGCAAATTAAAATGACAATGTATGTACCTGATATAATAAAGAGTGTACAATTTGTAGATAATATAAGTATTACCTTGGATAATTTATACGTCTGGATAGTCTCTTGCTCTTAGACAACCGATAAAAACAGGCCAGGAATATTAGTTTAGTGTGCGTGACAAGCTACGTCTTACACTCGCGATATGTATGATACTTTGTGTTTCTGCGTGAACTGCTCAAAATATAGGTTAGTTCTAAAGTCATTTTTTTCACAGCTGTCATAGTCTATCTAGACGTATAAATTATATTACTAACAATTGGCAATTGTCATTCTCAAGACCATAATTTTACCAACGGAATTAAAATGTTTTCTGTCACCTCCAGGAACATCGGTCTGCAACGGCGACAGCGGTGGTGGCATGGTGTTCAAGATCCAAGGTATCTGGTATCTCCGCGGACTGGTGTCATTATCTGTGGCGCGCCACAACGAGTACCGGTGCGACCCGTCGCATTACGTTATATTCACCGACTTAGCTAAATTCTTGCCTTGGATCAAACAGCACACAAACGATGATTAAGTTAAGCGCCATCTTGTGGATTGTAATGTAAAAAAGTGACTGGTTAGAATTAAAATGGCGCTAAGAATACATTATTATTGAATTTTAATTCATATTCTATTTTCATTACGAAATTTTATAATTTATAAGGTAGGCGTAGCTTTGTGATTTTGGATATAATATTGTTAGTATATGCCTTAATAATATATAATAAGATATAGGCTTACCATGAACTACCTATTGACATGACAAATGAAAATTATGTTAGGAAAACATAGTCAGTACTTTGTATCAAAATATACATAATGTATATAATGTCAATATTACATTTATTGGGGACTTGAAAATAATCAAATTTAATTACATCTGGTATTGCAGTTGTGAAGTAATAATCGGAAAACACACACAGTAACACTATGTCTGAATATGCAGTTATGCTTAAAAGGGCCCAGGGCTGTAAAAAAAGTTAATAAGAACATATAGTAGTAAACGTAAACTTACATATTTGCGTATATAAGCAGCTGTAGTCCGATTTATATCAAACATGTGAATGCAAAAAAAAATATTTAATTCGTGCCATGCATGCATACCCTTTTACTGCAGCCTCAGGCAATATTAAAATTTGGGACGACACATTTAAGGCCGGAATAGATACACATGTCTTCAGCTTTCTTGCTCACTTGCATACCAGCTTTGCCCGTGCCAGCTATTGTGATGTATATACACATAGTGGCATGCATGGATATGGCAAGCAAATAGATCGCAAACAATTTGATTTTCTTGCATGCAATATGAGGGAAGGGGACGCGGGGGGCTGCGGAACCGGCACCTGTGAACAGCTACGGGCATGCCAGTTATTGTCGAGTTGTCGTCTTAAGTCTTAATGTTATTTTCAATATAGTTTTCGCCGGGATTGCACATCGCAATTTTTCTGGAAACATTCTAAAATGGTTCCTGTAATCATCTCTGTATTCTTGTCGCATTTCGATAATCAGTTAAGGACCTCTAAATTCTCCCATTTCTGGTAATAATTTATAACTCAAATCTGCCTTCTTTTTTTTTTCTGCAAGTATGCCAGCTACATTCATGTGAATACGTCATGGAAATAAAAGCATGCAAGTACGCAAATTGCATGCAAGTACGCAAATTGCATGCAAGTACGCAAATTGCATGAAAGTTTAACTTGCAAATGTATTCACTGTTTGCACTTGTTTGTACCATTAACTTGTATGCAAGCTATTTATCTGTTTTACAGGCCAAATATGTATTCCGGCCTTTTAAACAGCATGTCACATGTTCAAACGATCTCATGTTTAAACCTCTCGTATTATACATTTTTTTCATAATCAAAGACTACCCTTATTTTACAACTAATTTTATTTGAACGGCGAAATTTACTTTAAATAATATCATTGTTAATATCACCTCAAGGATTATTGTTATGTATTAAAGTATTTATAAATATATGACACCGATACTTTGACAATCTGAGTTATGTTTATGATGTATAGAGTCGACTTAAAGTTTCATATAACATATTTATCTATCATATTCTTGTATTAAATTATTCTTTTTATTTATATAAAAATGTCATCCAAATATATCTATAGATACTAGGTACAAATATAAGTAATAGTATTTTTAATTTACAATTAATAAGAATGTTATTTGTAATTAATATCAGATAGCACTGCAATCATTATAGAATAAATTAGGTATGTTGATGTTTCTAATTTAAATCGTAAGTCGACTCTTAAGCAGATGTACTCCTCGGATGTTTTTTTTATTATTTTTAATTGTTTTGTACAATTCAACTATGTATTATAATAAATGGAATTAAAGAAATTCAATCATGATAGTTTTATTCATTTGACACCTCATGGAATACCTGATACCAGTTCCTGAGATTGCGCCTCCATATATTGTGTATATACCACTATATAAACCACAGAACAGGTAAAAGACATTAGAATAGCCATTACGAGTAATTTGTATGGGAGCAACTGGCGCCATTCGATGTTATACTACAAGCATAGTCAAATAAATACAAGCATTCGCACATATATGTAACCAGTAACGCAGCCCTATTATTGGTCCACACATGGATAATTGGCCTACGCACGCCTACTTTTGACAGTTCTGTATACTTTGACGCCTCTGGAGTTTCGTATTTTTTTAGTAATACTGTATACCGATTATATTATACTTCATGGATACGCATAACGAACAACCCGACTATCAAAAATCGACCTTTAAGGAAGGTGCCCATGTCGAATCGTCACGGAGACGCCGGGGAGGGGAGGGGAGCATATTCTAGAGTTAGGGAGAGAGGCTTGAAGTATTGCCGTGTTCTATTTATAACGCCCGGGGTTTCGAAGAAGCTGACTGGCTTTGCCTTCGAGATGACTGCGGAATTGACTCGTGATTTCGAGACCCCGATTCTATATTCCGATACTCGGCGAAGCTTTAAGGTCGATGTTACGGTGCGGTGTTACGATAAATGCGAATGAGTGGTAAACGCGGAAACTCGAGCCTTCTGGGGGAAATTTTTACAAGGTTTATTGTACCCCATTCCACGACCTTCTTAAAAGAGCACTAGATAGAATATACAAGTTTCTTCCGACACCGGTCAACGATTTCCCGAAAGAGAATATTATGACCCATGTATACGGCATCGTCAGTACTGTCGTCTGCATAGCAATATATGTTGAAGGTATCCAACATGTCATTGATATGCAGAAGAAACAGTGTGGGAGATAGCACAAAGCCTTGGGGCACTCCAGCGTTCACGGGCTTCGGGTATGAGCAATGTAAGCAAACCTCTCTGTATACCAAGAACTGGCTGTTAACAATGCGAGCCCTGATTTTGGAGAGCAGGGTAACAGCAATAGGCCTGTTGTTAGCCGGATCCGAACGGTCTCCTTATTTTTTGATCGGATAGACAAGGGCTGACTTTCATGAGTCCGGGACCGGAGTCCAAGTAGTGCAGCCAAACAGAATACATCTCTACTGTGACTGGAGTAGGTAAAGTCGAGGAACAAAATAAATATAAATAAGAAGACTAGGAACGAGAATCCACATGAACGATGATGATGATAATAATATTGAATTAGGTTTAGTTTGTGCTCGAATATATGAAAATTCCTTACGACCCGCATTAACGGTTCTTGTAGATAATTTGATTTTTATGGACTATAATGCTCCCGCTCACCGATCTGGCGATGTGGAAGCGTATATTCAAGAGGTAGAGATTCGTCGATTGGATTAGCCAGCTCGAAGTCCCGACCTCAATCCCATAGAGCAAATTTGGGATATTATAAAACGAAGAGTGAGATTGGTGCAGCCCGCTCCGCAAAACATCAGGGAGCTAAGAAATGTAATTGCTTCGCAGTGGGAGCGTATTATATGAGAAACAATTAACAATAGCATCGATAGCATGCCCGGACAAATACAAGCTGTCATTTTAGCCAGAATCTTTTTTTTAAAGAATAGTTTAGCCTTTTAAGGTTACTGAAAACGTAAGTTTTTAGCCTGCTTTTTTATTTAATGAACAGATACGCAACTAGCTGTTTAGACTCGGTGTTCATTTTTTATTAATTCCATCGAAATATAATGACGAAGTTGACCGAAACGACTTTTTGTTTATTTTAGATAAAGTATTATGAACTACTTAGAATTATGAAATAATTTTAAGATGCCAGTGAAACAGGTTATTTACCTGAGCGCCCGTTTTTTTTTTGTTTTTTTTGAAGAGTATCAACGCCTGTTTTTCGCTATTTGAGTCCATTTAGGCGAGCTATTTTTTAACTTCATGGTTTCTATTTTTACCCTTTTCTTTTGCTACCATTCATTGAATACATCTATTATTATCTTATAACTAAGTTTCACTTGATGTTTGGATTCTTTTAAAGATTTCTTTATTTGACCTGTTCCTTCGATATGTTCTTTCAAAATAGTTGTCATGCTTTCTTATCCTTTCTTATATTTAGATTTATCTTTTAACTAATTCCTCGTGTATTAATACGGCTTTTTTGTCTTGTAATAATTGTTTCTAAGTCTGTATTAGCTGTCTTCTTTCAATGCATACTGCATTTGTTGTCACTGTTGACTTGTTTTTGTTTTTAATCATTTTGAAAAGTGATCATCTTTCTTCCATAGGTGTGTTTCTGCACTCACATTTTCTTTTCAGGGCTAGCACCCTGTTTAGGGCAGAATAGTAATTTTGCAATCTTCTGTTATTTGTATAGGCATTCCTGAGATGTCGCTCGGACCATTCTATGATCTGTGATGAAGTTTGTTTCGTTCTTAATAATTAATACATCCCTGAAGGCTTTACTATTATTAGACATGATTAAATCAATTTCGTTTCTATGACGACCATTGGGAGAAAACCATGTCCCCCGTCATCTTTTTTTGTAGAATCTGTTGAGTATACTGAGTTTGTTTTGCACTATGCCGCTATTTAAAATCAATATTAATTAAACATCTAGGATTGGTTGACGGTTCACATATTATAATCTGATTCTAAACCATGTTACACTATTAACTATTGGTAGATGCTGCCGGTTAACATAGTAGCTTCTGACATTATTGCTATACTTCACAGCTGTAAAAGCATGGACTTTAGAACTAAACTGAAAAAAATCTATAAGTACAGAAACAAAAATTATGACAATCAGACAATTATACAAACACACTACACATGCTTACTCATTTAAAAGGTTTTTTTAATAAAAAAATTCGCACTAACACATCCTTCTGTTACACGAAGAGCTAGTCATATTGAGCTGCCAATGGTGAGAAGTAATTATGGAAAACAGACAATACCCTTTGAGGGAGTTCTGATATATAACAACCTGCCCTCAGAAGTAAGAAATGCCAAAACATTGACTTCTTTTAAAGCGAGCCTTCAAAGGCACATACCCAATAATTATGAAATGTTTCAATAACATATGTAGGTTGTTTTATGTCTTATCTGTTTGCCTAACATTGAATTGCATTCTGTACCTACCAAAATCATTGTTGTTAAGTACCTACTTTAAATTGTAAAATATTAATTTCTCATGTAAATAGGTCTTAATGAGAATAAAGTTACTTAAGAGAAACTAAACGTATAAATTGTCTAAGGCCAACTGTACCTACAGATATACAAAATACCTGTTTGCAAAATTTGTCCTTGAATATTAATCATCTCATTTAATTCCAACAGAAATAAAAACACTGCTATGTAAGCAAAAAAATAAAACAACCAAATTCTTATATCTTATATTACATCCTTCAAGCGAAGAACAAAAATAAATGGTACAGTGCTGTTCTACAAACATTAAAAAAAATTAAAATCATAGAGAACAGAACAATAATACTATAAATAAAATAATGCCAGGGCAACAACATAAAACACAATATCGGGAACAACATATATCTGTTAGTGTACTATGATATCGTTGGGTACTTGGGTGTTAAGTTCATAAACTTGATGCAATTTAAATAAAAACAAATAAACTTTGTAAATAGGCGTTTACCAGCAAAAATTTCACGAAATGTTAAATAAAATAATAGTCTTTCCAATAAGTAGGTAGGTCGATATCGATACAACATCGATATCGATACAACAAGGGGTGTCCTACTAGATCCAGTTACCATTATCCAAATGTTATAAATGCAGGGTTGACTCTTCACAAAACTAACAATAACTAGCTGTCTATCTCCAACACTATGAGCTTATTATACCGCAGTTTTAGACTAAGGATTGGGACTCCGCTGCGCTCCAACTAGAGACCGCAGAGGCGTAGTCGCAAAGTGCGGCAACTAATACTACGCCCAATGGGAGCCTCCTTTGCACAGGAAGCCGGCTAGATTATGGGTACCACAACGGCGCCTATTTATAAACATTGTTGTGTTTCGGTCTGAAGGGCGCCGTAGCTAGTGAAATTACTGGGCAAATGAGACATAACATTTTATGTCTCAAGGTGACGAGCGCAATTGTAGTGCCACTCAAAAATTTTGGGTTTTTCAAGAATCCTGAGCGGCACTGCATTGCGTAGGACGTATCAATTACCATCAGCTGACGTTCAGCTCGTCTCGTCCCTTATGTCCATAACAAAAAATGTGGGCGTATTCGAGCCAGTCTCGAACAATGACGTTGACGTGCTACATGTTATGCTAAACTTTGCTAATAATTGTATTGTATAAGTATTTTGTAACTAATTATTAATTTCAATGTAATATAACACGAAGCGTATGTTACAAAATTTGAAAGATGCCATCGAGTGTCAAGATGCCACGCACACAAGCATGTAATAGTTGCCGTAATAAAAAAGCTATTGTTCTTACATAGTGCGGTACCTTGTTGGAGCTCAGCGGAGACCGATCCCTACCCCCTTATTCATAATGGTCCGCTAACTTAAAACAGCCGCTAAGTAGTGTTTTTTCTCATTCTGACTCAGGTCAATAGAAGAACACAGAGTGCGAATTAGCAATTCTTTAAGTGAGCAGACTATTATGAATAAGGGGGTTAATCTAAGACCGCAGCAATAAAACGTAGAACATAACTTGTTCTCTATTATGTCAACTAAACTACCGTTTTCGGACGTTTCCATGCAAATTAAATTTTCTTACAGTTTTTAGAATTAAAAACCATTTTAACGCAATGGGCTAACAATTATCAGAATTCAATTCGTGATCAATCTTCACAGTAGAGCATAAAAGATACTTAATGAATCGATCACTTCTGATCTTCCTTACCTCAAAATTCATTTACTATAAATAAATTTCCGACTTTACCTGGTAATAATCTGTCACAGAGTCCAATTAGTAATGTTTTAAAATAATCAATAAGTCTTAGTCTTTGGGCGCTAGAAGGAAGTGATTAAATTATTTGACAGAATTTGCCAAACGTCCGTGAAAACTGGATGCATTATTAGTTTTATGACCAACTCCTATTTCTACCGTGAAGCAGTAATGTTTAAACATTACTGTGTTTCGGTCTGAAGGGTGAGGGTAGCTAGTGAAATTAATGGGCAAATGAGACTTAACATCTTACGTCTTAAGATGACGAGCGCAATTGTTTTGGGTTTTTCAAGAATCCTGAACGGCACTGCATTGTAATGGGCAGGGCGTATCAATTATCAACAGCTGAACGTCCTGCTCGTCTCGTCCCTTATTATCATAAAAAAATAGCAACTCGTATTGCGCTATAGTATTTTGTCTCATTATATCGCTGAGATTGTTTTATGAATAACAAACTCATCAGTACTGGGTCACTATCCGAACAATCAGCGGACTCCTTCAGAATAGTTAAAAAATATTTCTTCCCAATGAGAACGTTTAAAAAGCCTGTAACTCTGCTCCAGCGGTGGAAACAACATTTTGACTTCATAAAATGGTATTCAAACTACAATTGGACGTAATACCAGAAAAACGTTCCAAACCACAATCATGTCGAAATTGAGTTAAGAACACAAAACTGTTCACGTGATTCATATTAACGGACTGACAAAAAAAGGCAGTCCTACTGTAACTCTTTAAATGACATCATGACTTAGTAGCTCAACACACATGTATGTAATTCACTAATATTTATTAAACTTTAAACACGAATTCCTTAAAATGTGATGTTTGTGGCTTGGAACGTTTCTAAGGAACTACGTCTAATTAAGCCTACGTTGGGTATGACGGAAATCTGTGAGAAGATAGTTAGATTAGCCATCATTAGATAGTAAGTCCGATACATTCAGATAAACATGAGCTACATTAAATATAAAATAAATAGCACTAGTTGGCGGCTCAATTCATTCACAGCGTCACAGAACACGCTCCTCGTATATACAAGTTCAATGAAACACACAGAACAGAACCACAGTTTCACCCACAACGTCTCTCTACCAGTAAGGCGATGAAGTAATTCTACATCTTCCGCCTTTATGGCCGTCCCCCATTCCTGGATTCGCATATGGGAAGTTTCTGCCTCTCGGGGCGCGTTGGGGTGACTTGGCGTAATAGTTGGGGAAGTTAGGCCTGATGTTGGCACAAGCGCCGGGTCTGCAGATGTTGCGGGGGCCGTTAGGGTTGCCCGGAATTGGTGGAGAGGGGAACTGAGGATCCCACTGTTCACCGGGCATCATACACGTGTTACAACTCCATTGGTAGTCTCCTGCGAAAAGTACATTACGGATTAAAATTCCGCTCTAATCTAATTAGGAGTAGTCAAACTCAAATGTATAATGTATTTGAGTTTGAGTGTCGATATATACATAAAAACGATTCGATTTAGATCTAAACTGTGGAGAAAATTACGGTTGAAAAACAGAGAATACGAAAATCCTTGTATTTGAAAACTAAAGTTAGATATAACCACAAATGTTACTAACTATTTACTAACTTTAAAACTATTAAAAAGTTATTCTCAGCTGTAATACAAGTATTGTATGGACTTGGTTCTATGTAAATTCATAGACAATAGTTATTTCGTCTTTGGATGTAGCCATATTATAGGATTTTTACTTCATCATCAAAAACAATTAGAAATGTATTCCTAAACGTGATATCGTGTTACACTACATTTTCATTAGATCACTTTGTATTAAATCTTTATTTTGTATTATACAAATTACATATAAAATATTTTCAAAGGATAGCATTTTATTTGACTAAATGAACACTCACATACACTACATTGAAATGAATAAACACTCGCGTTTATCAAAGAAAATACTAATATATTAGTTGTTTGATATTCCCAAAAAAGAAAATAAAATAAAATTGTCTAATAATACAATAAAAACTCCTTTTTTTTAGAATCGATTTAATAATATTAGTACACAATCTACTATTTTGGCCAATGCGGGGAGTCAAATGTTTTATACCGATGATATTGACCCACTACAACGATAATCTTAGAAAATAATATTTAATATATAAAATAATGGAGTAACATTTTTTATTTAATTCAAAAACTATTGCGTATCACTGGATTAACTACAAAAACACGGTACTGCTCTAAGAATCTTATTTAAATAATATTATAAATTCTACTTAGCGAAAAATAGATAGTAATGTTTTGAAAATATTTCTAATAGTCCAGTACAAATTAGATAATTAGGTAAATATCAAACTACCCCCACAATATTAAACATTATAATCGCAGTGTTACTCCAATAACGTCGTAAATAATTAATTATCTTACGAGATTCTAAACTTAATTACTTAGGCACATGCTCTAATAATATAGAATATTCAAATGAAGTTATAAATCTAAAACTAGCATTCTATACTTTAATTAATATTATTCAAACTGTTTGAGAAAATTAGCCAAACAGAGAAGTGAACATAATATTGCCATTACAAATTTAATAATATATTTCTGCATCATGATCACAGTGAGAAACGAGCAGACGTCCCACCAGATGTTACGTCACCTGTGCATAACGGTGACATCATCTATATCGTAGCACTGTGCCTGCCATTCGTATTATATACCAACTACTATTGTCACCCCAAGCAAGATTCATGACAGAAGTCATTCTATACAATATTCCTGCTTGCTACCAGCGCATACTGTAAGTTTCTGAATTCTCATTCATGTCCCTTGTTTTGTCACCGGTGACAATATTATATTATTTACAACGACTGTCCTCCGTTATATTTTTGATCATAATACATTATTACATTACATTAGACGGCACCACTCTACACGCATTCGTTTCTGGCTCGAGTGGATAACTAACTTCCGAATCTTCAGGAGAGCAGCAAAATATTTTGCACTTGGATCATACCTAATACCGAACGAATTAGCCAATATGTTATGTTTGATCAGTTTCAATTAGTTGGTTTATGATATCAATATAGTGTCGGTAAAATCAGCCGTCAGGCCACCTTCACGACAATCTTCACAGAGATGATGACGTCCACGTATCATTCAATGAACCAGCAATACACAGAGCTACTAGGTAGAGCTCCACGTCAGATGCTTTTGAAGTCTCCGCCAACTTTCTTGTTGACTATAACCACAGAGAAGAGCATCCATCGTGTGGGGTGAAATTCATGGCACAATCGTCCACACAATTTTCAAAACGATGTCAATTGATAATCCCACAAACTGAAATGTAAACTACTCTCGGAGTGTTCCATTTTCAAATATCTATATAGTGATAGTTTTTTAAATCAGAAACTTTCAGTATGGCCTACGTCTTATCGTATGGCTTTCGTCTCCTAACATTACCTAAAATTGAGCTAACCAGAGATGCCAATGGGCGAACTGGCCACTACACTACGAGGTGATATGAGCGTGCTGCAGCGACAAGAGCCCGACGCTGCGCCAATCAGAACGTGTCACCGAGTCATTACCACCAATCACGCGGCAATGTTTGACGCGTCGTGCAATATACGGTATTGGCCAGTGGGCGCACTCTCATATGGATCACGGTATGGATACCTCGTAGCGGGCAGACATTTCAAATATTTATCAAACAAAAAAATTAAGAAAAGGTTAGCGACACAAAATATGCTGTTTTTATTATATGATACAACTTAATATACGTTCATAATACACTCTCTTAGAAAAATAGAGATTGTGGTGATGAGTGACGCAGCTGGGTACCGACTCCGCAAAAAAATCTCGTGACATTATGAAGCATGCTCCACGCGAATGCTGTTTTTTAACAAACACACATTCAGTCCGCCAGAGATCGGCGACCGCGAGAAATGTCATCATTGCACTGACTTATATAAATACCACTGGACAGGTTGCTCCATATGTTTGACAGCAAATCTTTTGTGTCTTTTTGAAGCGCCACTCGCTAGCGTCCAGAGTACTAATTTTGATGTATAATATTATTTATTTAACCAATAAAGCCCCTATCCTTACAGGGTGACCTATTGCGATCGAGGCTTGACTTAAATTTAAGTCTTAATATAAATGGCTACGCGAGAAGCGTACCATACGCTAAAGTATTTATACTATATTTATACTTCAGGAATCAACGTAATAAAGTACACAAAAATTTTTTTTTTTTGTAAATAGTTCCATCATCCAACCATCAATCGATGTTTGTTAAGTTAAGGTCGTCATCACTAGTTTTAGTACCGCAGACCGCTACATGGCCAACAGCGCGAAAATGGCGAATTTCAAACAAGCACAAAAGCACTTTGACAGCCGCCAATCTTATGTAAATAGTAGAGGTCAGTGCATCAATGACATGGTGTCCCACTCGTCACCACTCACATATAGCAGCAGCCCGGGATAACATTATTAACTTTGAAACATCTACAGAACATCTGGATCACCACTGGGTATTGTCAATGTATCGCCTCGGAACACAGTCTAATGGTCATTTATTATTTCAGCTATTTCTACAAAATTTAAAATTTCTCAAATCTATTATAATTAAACAATGACGTTCTATACACATAATATAAGGACATATCAATCGCAGTATGATATCGGATCGGCAAAACTGTGCTTAAAGACAATGTAAGCACACATTTCTCTTTAGTCGTGTGTCAACTGTCACTGTCCGAAACAAACCTGAACTAAATAAATATTTTGCATTATTATAGCCAACTCGAAAAAGTAATATCTCTGTATACCGACGAGAAACGCAGTACCGACGCACGTGAGCATCTCTTGTGCAATACAATAATAGAATTACAAAATCTAAGTTTAGTTAAAGTTAATTAAAATTAATTTTGTTTGCTTCAAAAAAAAAGCGTGATGTGAAAGGAGTAGTATTCATTCTAAGAAATTACAGCGTTTCCATTCACATTTCACAAACACAAATTCGCCACGAAAGAAATAATTTTCAAAAGTAACACTTGGTGGCCGACAGGAGAATACAATGCTAATGCTCATTTGTAAGCAGTCAAAGTCTGTTTTTACTTAAATGAGAGAATCGTTACTATGTCATTTGATGAGTAGATTTTACTCTCCATATTTGTCTCATACCGGGCGCCTTATATGAAAATCGATTCTTAAGGAGTAAACTCCAACAATTACTTTATGTGTATTTTGTTGACTGGTTATTGTTTAACATTAATGTTCGATTGATCAACAACACTCCAATCATGTGCGACATTTGATTTCTATTATTTTTCATCTCCGGTATTCAATGCAGCTATTATATTTTGTAAAATACACAAATAGTATTCGATACATTTAGATAAAATTAAACTGTATTCCGAGTCTTTTTATATAAACGTCAAACAACCTAAGCTCAACACTTATTACGAAAAACAATGTTCTATTAAAATAAATTATTTTTAACATTTTATTTTATAACCTATATAACGCATGTGTTCATATATCAGAATAAAAGCTACGATATAATAAGTATATATATGAAGACTAAACATCGAAAAAATATAGACAATTAAATTTATTTTACATCAACATTAAAACATGAGAATATACTATACCTTATTAAAATATCTATTGCACTAACGTATTTCGAATTACATTAATCTTCGTTTCACAATTGAAAGGAGACAGGTATAGAGAGAATACTTTTATCACACATAAGTCTTACAGATTTCACGGTTGGTAATGAACTGTGGGATGTATATAAAATTATGTTCGGTCCAATTGTCGACTGTTAGTGTCGGCCTTATCGAGGTAAACTTTTAAATCATTCGGTACTGATATTTGCACACAGACAGGCTAATTGTCAACTAATACTTCAGAAACTTTTCCAGTGACAGTGCTATGCGGTATCTATGACTACGCATTGGTTATCGAAGCGGTTGTACGTTTCGATAACCAATCTCTCGGCCTACAAAAGCAGTGCACTGGTCTTCTCGCTTGCTCGCAGTGGCCCAGGGGTGGGACAGACGGCTTAAAGTGACGTTTTCAGAAGACTGTAGTGCCATCTGTTAGTTGGCCCGAAAATGAAAGCTTTGACAGCTGTCACTCGCTTTGTAACCTTTCAACTTTTCTTTGTTTGTGTTACTGGTCATAAAATGGCGGCTACGCCTAGCGTTTGCACGTGTATATGTAGCTCTCGTGTTCCATTTTGCATATTTACACTACTAAAACTATCCTTTATGTTCTATGTTGTGACAAAATTAGATAACTAACTCTACGCGCAATTTCAACATGGTAAAAAATTGTAATACCTACATTAAAAAGTAGAGTTACTTATTTAATTGCGTCAGAACATTAAAAATGAATTTTATAATTTCGAGCTTATATATAGTTGTTTTCGGGGCCAATCTCCAGATGGCGCCAGCTTTCAAATAGACAGCTCATAATGCGTAGAGAGGGCTCTCTTTTCCCTATATATTATTATACTCTTTGCAGTGAACTAAACGGGTTGCGGCGTGAGAACCGAAGCTCAGTGAGCAATTGTTTAATGCCACAGAGCTTATCTATACACATAAAATTCTTTGATGGCGACATGGATTTGTTAGCAGCCAGATATTTTATATTAGTGGTATGGAAGATGTTATATACTCCTATGTGCACGGAGTATTTTAGCCGAAAAAGACGCAGTTAAGGCAATTTTTGTATGCTGATTAATTACATCCATTTAATTTAGTATACCATCGTGTCCGCGCTAACTATATATAACTATTAGAGATACAAATATACTATTGTATTACTTATGCGGGAAAAGTAGTCTCTTGGCGCTCGCTGTTGCGGTTGAAAAAGAGCCGTTTGCCCATTGTAAAATTACTTGCGTGCATTGAGTTCGAAAAGTTTACTTGTCGCACGCAAATTATACTTGGCACACGCAAATTATACTTGGCACACGCAAATTATACTTGTCGCACGCAAATTATAGTTGGCACACGCAAATTATACTTGGCACACGCAAATTTCGAAATATGAAAACTGAATTGAGTTTGACGCGTCTGACAGTTTAATTTAATAAATAAAATTAAAGTTTAAGTTTAAAACGAATATGGAGTCTGAAATAATACATAAATCGTCGCATTAGTAATACTAAATGGTATGTGAAACTCTTGCGACGTTATCGACGATGATGACAGCGAGTGCCAAGATACTACTTGTCCCGCATGACTAATAACAGACAAGTGTGTCAGAAGCTAGCAGACTACATTAACAACTCTAGTATCAATTGAATTATAACTATTGAGCACACGTTTCGTAACCGCGGCGTACGGTACGCCGGCGCGGCGTACTACTTCACATTCTAACATTAACTGCGTGTCAATAAGACCCTTAGTGTCCTACTTAAAGCACCAGCACAGCTATTGTGATCAAGTGCTACTTTAAAATAACTAACACTTTTATGTGTGTTACAAGGAATGCTTAGATAGTTTCTTGCACCGCTTCTTCTCTCTCAGAGCGCCATTTATTTCCGAAGCGGTAGTAGTATATTAGAAATACATCAAAAAAAATCTGAAGGTATCGATTTTGAGAAAATAAATGCCTTTTATGCCTTAACAATATCAAGTTCAATCAAATCAAAATCACTTTATTAGTGTAGGTCAGGGAAATGACACTTATGAATGTCAAACGATTTCTTTTTACATTTACCACCATTCGATGTAGTAGATGTCTCATTACACACACACAATGAAAATAAATAAATGCGAGTATTTTACCAGTGATTATAAATAATAAAATAAATTTAATTAAAACAAAACCTGAAGCAGAGTTTTGGGTAACACGATCATCCAACCACCACAAAAGGCACCCGTTCACGAGCCTAATTAGACCGTTCACTACCAGCCTACGTCTACCTCGACCATATTTTAGGGAAGGGAAAATTACAATATAACAAATAGTATATAATTTGAAAAAACATTCTTGTATAGAAAAAGCCGAACAGAATGAAGAAGAAGTATGGCTTACAAATTTGAAATATTAAAGGTAAGAAATCGGCCGAAGATTAATACACTTCAATGGGAGCAGATATGTTATGATGGATAAATATTATATTATGAAGCAAAGATAACCTTAAATAACGACAAACCGGGTTAAATATTAATAAGTTGACATTCCATTGAAACCAAATAATATATTGAGACTATGATATTACTCGGTCTATTATTAGTGGGTCCACAAACCGCGGAAAAACAAGGAAACAAACATAAATACAGCTGAAATGAGAACATCCTAAAGTAAATGTATACACTTCTATAATAAAGTCCCAGCCACTGTTCAGGCATTATCTATAAATAAATTTAAATGTTTTATAAAAAAATGGCTCTGTCATAAATTCCATTACTCCACTGCTGAATATCTAAATGATCGGATAGCCTGGGACTAGATTGTGATTATTTTATAGCGATAGAAATTGACTGTACAATATTGTATGTTTTTATTGAAAAGAGCGCTAAAAAATAATGCTGGGAGAGTTTCTTGCGCCGCTTCTTCTCTCTCAGAGCGCCATTTGTTTCCGAAGCGGTAGTAGTATCTAGTAGTTATTAGAAATGACATCAAAAAGAATTCAAAAGGAATGAATTTTGAGAAAATAAATGCCTTTTTATGCCTTTTAAATACAATAGAAATCATGAATATATCGAACAGAAAACTGACCGACCGACAGATCATTTGACATTCCACATAGTACAGATTTTCATTCCTAAGTAAAAAATATTTTCCAATATTCTTTAAGCAGAAAAATTGAATATTAACGTTTAATTATTATCAGTGTTGCTCAAAATATATACGCCATCCTCCTTTATACAAACCCAACATATAGTTTATAATATAATAATATAACTAACTACTATGCTTTGCTTAATGCTATATTTATAATCATATTTACATAACAACTGCGCAAGTTCTATATTTTGAATTGAATAATATATAAAGACTAATATTTAAACATTAACTTATTAAACTTTGAATAGCATGGAAAACGTTTAATATAAATATTATGGTGAAAATATGTACGGGTCCTAAGTCCTATGATATCATTGTAAAGCAGGCCAATACGAGGTGTATATCTCCAGCTCATGGTGCATTCAACCAATCATTCTAATCGACGGTTAGGTAATCGAGAGTGATAAGAAATTAATTTATTAATAATAAGTTTTCACTATTGTCCTATAATACTTTATAAACATCTATTTATTCTTTTTAAAGTTTGGTTAAACAATAAAGTAATGAATACGGAAAAATATTGACTATTTGGTTACATATATTATATTTAAACCTTAGATTATACCTAGATTATTTAACAAGTTGCCAAGTCTTAATTACGTTTTAGAACATCAAAATATGAACGTCATATTTTCTAGAATTGACAACATACTTATAAGTATATATTGGTTATATTATTATCACTATTTTATATACCTTATTTAAGGGGAAATTATGAAATAATGCAGATCAGTGTTGTGGGAGACATTTAAACTAAGGTCTCATTTTGCATTATTATAAGAACCCTAAGACTTTGAGTAACACAGGTTTTGATCACAGATATATTTATTGATTCAATATTTTAATTTCATTTAAATCCTCAAATCATCATATTGAGCAGATTCACACCATACATACAGCTTAACTATAATAATATTAAAACGCGAAAACGAAGCTGTTAGGCGAAAACGGATCAACTACATTACTAACTATTTAAAAAAAATTACACGGGCTTTTTTATATTATTATTATAAGACACAAAACTATTTAATATAATAGATTAATACAGCTGGTTAAGCTCAAATTAATTTGTTGTTATTGACTTAAATTATTGTAATAATTTCTTTATGAAATAGTACGCTACATGTTAATAATTTTTATATCTGGCACTACCGACAGAGCATGGCGCTAACTTGAGATAAGTAAAGAAATCCTTACCGGCAGTTTATGTTAACCAGGGCCGATTTCACCAACGTCGTATAAATCTTGTACCAGGAATAAGTTGTTAATTAATCGCGAGTAAGCCTATTTTGCGCACATCCAACATTTAGCCTAGGGATAAGATCTCTATTCTCAAATAAAACGGTTATTTCGGCCGAGTAAGCTGCTATTTGCAGAGTAGTAGTGTCACTGTCTCTGTCACTGTGAAGTACAGTTATACCTAAATACTATACTACTACTATACGAGAGTAAGATATCTATAGACTAACGTCGTGAAACGAAATTTAAGATGAACATCGAATAAATCGAGAGAGCAATGTTAAACTGGGATAGCTAATCTAGTGTAAATTCAGTGTTGGTGAAATCGGGCCTCAATTATTTTTGTTTACCGGTCAAGATGATATTCAAGATTTGTAGACTCAAACAAGAGCGGTTGTAAACTATTAAATTTGTACTGCAACGTTTTAGAACTTAATTTCACGCGAAAATACGTATAAATAATGTTGAATTAACATATTACTTACAGTCTAAGGAAAACGACAAGAAGTGACAACGGTCCCGGTTATATAACAAACTGGTTCTAAAACTTTAAATTCAACCTACAACTATTGCAGCGAGATAATTTATATGAAAGTCGTCATCTTAAAGCTTTTCTATTAAACTTTAATATTTTAAAAGATCGCAGTATTTTATTTTAAGGAAAGAAATCCAATACAAGATTAATTAATTTTAAAATTCCGATAACAAGTTCCATAATTAACTTTAAGGTTACCGCCTAGACAACAGATCCTTACAGAACGATAAAGTTGCTATTTTAAGATATCGAGCACGTAGCCTATAGAGGATTTATATAATATAAAACAAGCTCTAAAAAATCGTTTTCGGCCGAAAGTGAGACTCGAAAAACTTTACGTCGAAAGTTTCCGGAACGACATACTTCCTTGAATCGCTGGAATTTGATATCTATAACAGAATAATTGGATGGCTAACTATTTATATCAAAACATCAAATGGAACAGTAAGATATTGTTATACGATCAATTTAAATTAAGTCATCTGAATATATATCGGCTGATAATTGCCAATATAGCCGCTCTAATGGCTACGTACTCTATGACGCCGACCATATTATCATAAATCAAGTTGAGCTTTGTTAAGTTACTGTGTCTGGACATATTACCATTACTCAAATAGAGGTTAAACAAGACTAAATAAGGCCATGAGTAGTATCCGAACTAATAAGTTATGTCCATTGGTGGCGGTAGTCGTTAGTAACACTCCCAGAGTACGAGGACGATCGGGCGGTTCAACTGTACGTTGTTCATGTCATAAGAGTGCTACAAACGAATATGTCCAGCTAGAGTAAAAAACAAAGCAAAGGGTCCAATCATTTTGAAGTTATACTTCTTGAGGCGCGTTAGGAAAAAATTATGAGAGTGAAATTTTAAGATGCGCGCGCATTACACAAAAGTTACAGGGTGAAGTTGGTTCCTACAATTTTCTGACATTTGCGACATTCGTTATTTTTTTTTTTGGTTTCTTCGTCCATTATTAGGATAGGCAAAGGGTTGAAGCCCGTACAGCCGTATTCGTTATTTAATAATTAATTGTCAAAGCCATCGTTGCAAGATTTTTACAATATTGTTCTTTCTACAAACGTAGGATAGCACGAGGAATGAATAATTTTAAGGATTTAGACACACACTTTCTTATTGTCATCTGTGGCCTAAACATTCGCTCAATTAACAACAATGGATTCACATAACGACATAACAATTCACAACAATGTCGCAACTCCCACAACACCATCACGAGTGAGATCAAAGTCCATGCCTAAATCGTCGAATCGTTCAGGCGAAACTTCTTACAGTACAGCCCTTTTCAAAAGGGACGATGGTGCGACACGTGGCCCGGCTGGTTGTAACAATCCCGGCGGTATATCCTACTGGGCGCTGGGTACATTCCGTAACTGGCGGCGTGCTCTTGCCGGTGCAACATGTCCAGCTGGTCGAGGCTGTGGTGACGCTGGGGTACGACGGGTGCTATCCATGCAGCGTGCGAAATATTTACCATTCAGGACACACAATACACAGAGTTACACAGTGGAGACCCGGGCGTGGAGGGACACAGTCGGTGTGCGAGTAGCGACCAATCACGACCCTTGTTGAAATGAATGTCAAAGTTACACATCATACCATTTACTACGACTTCGATGAAGTTGAGCTTAAACCAGTATGTGGCAAGTAACTCATTATTGCAATTTTAATGATTTCACAAACTATTAGTGGAAAAAAAATGAGTAAATCATTAAGAAAATAGTTTATTAAGTACAGTACAAATTGAAGGAAGGTGTGTTGCCAGTGATAACCTACGGAACGCAGACGTGGTCGCTAACTATGGGCCTTATGAGGAAGCTCGGAGTTTCCCCTAGAGATCGAATCAGAAATGAGGAGATCTGTAGGAGAATCAAAGTCACCGACTTAGCCCAAATGAAGTGGCAGTGGGCAGAGCACATAGCTCGACGGACAGATGGCCGTTGAGTCAGTAAGGTCCTCGAATGGCGTAGCCGGAAGGCGTGGTGTTGGTAAGCCCCACACAAGATGGACCGACGATCTGGTCAAGATCGCCGGAATAGTTTGGATGAGGGCAGCGCAGGACCGATAGTCATGGCGATCTTTGGGAGGGCCTTTGTCCAGCAGTGGACGTCTTCCGGCTGAAATGATGATGATGATGAAATTAAAGGAATAGGTGACGGACAGATGGCCTTGATTGTCTGAGTCGCAACGATATACAATACAAGCTTGACTTATCGTGGGATTTAAGTGGTCTTGTGTGCCTAACTTTAATGCAAAATAAACAACAGTCGAGAGAGGAAGTAGAGGTCACGCGATGGTGAGACACACAGAACGTTCCAAGGGAATACGCACTTTGTTTGAATTATCAAAGCAGTAATACCATATTCGAATGACTTTTAGCTGAACTCGCAAGGGACACGAGTAAAAGTGCGGCGCGAGTAGTTCTTGCAAACCACGCGCATTCCATAAGAATACCCGACATTCAGGTGGAAACTGTTTAGGTGGCGTCCGACAGCATCATCTTGGCCGTCGGTTTAAACTTGGTGATGTATTAATTAGTTTTATACAAGTATTAGTGACGGAAGCACTGGCTGCATTAAAAACCTAGCAATGACCACGTCGACAACTTGTTCATGGTTATTAGCATTCTTTATTGTTCATGTTTCTAATAGTATCTACTTCTATCTCATTGTGAATAAGGAACAGATCACGACAGTACACGAGGGTCAAGTTAAGTTAAAACAGGTGCTACGATGACGCCGCTGTCAATATATTCATAATCTAGTACCACTTTTCCCCACTGTGTCCCTCGATTGAATAGTGTCCATTAATAAGCAGGATTTACGCATTCTAAACGAAAGCGATTGCTTTTCAGATTAAATTGATTATAAAAAGTGCATGAAAGTGGGAATTGAAGCCGGGAAAACAATAAATCTCTCAGACAATTTCAATTCTTTCATCTAAGAGTTAAGGTCTTTTGAAATATTACATTTTATATCAGCCACCAACACATAGATTTTATCGGTATAATAAAGGCTGCGACGAAAACCCGTTCAAAGCGAGGGCGCAATATCTGCACTACCACTCTAACGCCATCATAAGTTTGATATTGCGAATACTAGCCAAAAATGCTATGAATTATTATAATTTAATATCTGCAGTAAAATTACGTTTTCATTTAAAGATTTTGTCTTCTGGCTCACATAGTTCATTTCATCGCATAGGTATCGCATATAATGGGAACAAATTATACCAAAAATATTTTGATTTATTTATATTTTAATATCATTTTTTTACCTATTAGCTTGCAATAACTAATAAGTCATGGACCAGACTGAACAAAATTGCTTACAAGATCCATGATAGACATTTTTGTGCAAATATTTTATACTTCTGAAAATGGATGATTTTTAGTGCCAGCCAAAAACCGGATAACGTCAATAATTTATCTTCTATTCTAAACATGAGTTATATTTAACTGCGTTCGGTTTTACGAATGCATGATGAGTTAAAATTAAATGATCACAGCCTTCAAGATTCAAGTTTAACGTTCTGTATGCAATGCTGGAAATTAAACTTTATAGATACAACTACAGTTTCGCAAAACTTTAAAAAATTGCTGATATTATTACAGAAGATATTTCAGGATATGTACAGTTATTATAATGATAGTTAATTTAATCCTGAACTGTTTCCAACAGTAGATTTTAATAAATATTTAGCTACTGGTGTTCTCAGTACAACAAAAACGTCAAGTAAACCTGAGAACTATTATCTCCTTGACATGTTCGTAGTGTGTACACAACACAACACGTCAATATCTTCTTTTTATTTCAATGGAACTAGCGATCTCAAAACGGTAATTACCTCGACTTTGCTGGAAACCAGCCGACCAGCCCGCGTAGTACGCTGCCTTCTGCTTCCCGTGCTCCTCGGCAACCTGTTTCAATATTACTTATAATTAACTTGGGATTCGTTTTAAAATAAAATCATCTAAGATTTATAAACAAAGTTATATTCTGTATAATTTTTAAAGACCACCCATGACTATCTAAAATGATTCTATAAAGAATATCTATTGCTCCATGTAGATTAGTCATTAAACAAAAATTATATTTGACTTTTGAGTAAAATGAAATGATCTAATATGTTCTCCCGATGTTGATGCAACTTATAATAGCAGTAGCGATATGGCTAGCTCGGTACACTTCGATGCCACTGTTAATAGAAGTAGCGATATGGCCAGCTCGGTACACTTGGATACCACTTTTAATAGTAGTAGCGATATGGCTAGCTCGGTACACTTGGATACCACTGTTAATAGTAGTAGCGATATGGCCAGCTCGGTACACTTGGATGCCACTGTTAATAGTAGTAGCGATATGGCCAGCTCGGTACACTTGGATGCCACTGTTAATAGTAGTAGCGATATGGCCAGCTCGGTACACTTGGATGCCACTGTTAATAGGAGTAGCGATATGGCTAGCTCTGTACACTTGGATACCACTTTTAATAGTAGTAGCGATATGGCTAGCTCGGTACACTTGGATACCACTGTTAATAGTAGTAGCGATATGGCCAGCTCGGTACACTTGGATGCCACTGTTAATAGTAGTAGCGATATGGCCAGCTCGGTACACTTGGATGCCACTGTTAATAGAAATAGCGATATGGCTAGCTCTGTACACTTGGATACCACTTTTAATAGTAGTAGCGATATGGCTAGCTCGGTACACTTGGATACCACTGTTAATAGTAGTAGCGATATGGCCAGCTCGGTACACTTGGATGCCACTGTTAATAGTAGTAGCGATATGGCCAGCTCGGTACACTTGGATGCCACTGTTAATAGAAGTAGCGATATGGCTAGCTCTGTACACTTGGATACCACTTTTAATAGTAGTAGCGATATGGCCAGCTCGGTACACTTGGATGCCACTGTTAATAGAAGTAGCGATATGGCTAGCTCGGTACACTTGGATACCACTTTTAATAGCAGTAGCGATATGGCCAGCTCGGTACACTTGGATCCCACTGTTAATCCTTAAACATGAGCAACATCTGCCAGTGAAAGTTCCAAAATCAATCCAGCAGTTCTAAACATTGACAAACTCAAATTCGAATTAATTTAATTCAATGCAGGATTTTAAATTGCTACTTTAACGTCAAAGTCTACCATTTATTCGAAAATATATGCCTCAGACCTGAGAAGTTTTACATTACAAATTTAATTAATATGTTCAGGTATGTCATAACAGATGTGTTGAGGTGAATACATGAAAGTGTTATGAGTGTGTGGGTGGGAGGCAGGACATAGTGAGTGTGTGTGAGCACCGTGGTACCGCCCGCGCTGTGCAGGCGTGGCCGACCGGAGCGCCAGTTAAAGGATGCCACCCCCCATTGCTGTAGCCCAAGCCAATTGGATGCATGCACAAGTTAGCATTTATTATTACACATACATTCAATTCATATATAAGGTTTTTCTTTACTAGTGTCAACAATTAGGTGTCCGCGGCGCCGTATATCATCGGCTGTTAAATGTAACAGAGAGCGCCCAACTTATCGAAGGTATGAGTGACGGATCAAGGAGATGGCTCACCTAAGTGGCGTCATCTGTGAATAATGGGGAAAAGGCATATTTTACATGAGGAAATAAACTACATAAAAAATAACTTGTTTTAAATGGAAAAGGACGACAAACGAGCGTACGGGTCTCCTGGTAGTAAGTGATCACCGTGTTGCCAGCCTTTAAAGAAGGTGTACGCGCTTTTTTTGGAAGTACCCGTATGTCGTATCGTCCCGGAAACATCGCGTAGGGAAGTGTATAAAATTAATTTCTTGCTCATAAAATACTTTTTTAATTAATTTCATACTCAATAAGAGTTGATTAAATACGGTCCAGTAGAATTCGATAAAAACTACCCTATAGTTTTTATTTCGATTCGAGTAAGCCCTAAATTTTTTTTATTTCAAATTTTACTTTTGTATGAGGATTTCTATGACATAATTTTTTTGACGCACAGTTTGACAGTTCTGCTGTGACATTCTTTCCTAACAAGAACAGGGAAAATTATTGTAATAGTTGAACTTCGATAAATTTCCAACACCGCGGGCAGCTAATCTTTAACATTAGTATATCTAATATAATTCTTTATATATACTATTACGTACATAAATAAATAGTATGACAGATATATACATAAGGCCTTGTTGAATTAGTGAAAGTACTCACAGTAGTTGTTCAAATTTAAATGTTTACAGGAAGTTTAAATATTTAAGGATTTACAGAACGGAACTGTCCCGCTTGCAACGAACGGATCTGAACGACCTTGGCACAGTGCCGAATACAAATGTAATTCACTCAGCAGCGAACTGAGAACAAACTACTGTCAGGACTAACACTGATCAAAGGTGAAAAATTATATCAAGTATATTAATTATATTATGGGACAAGTCGGGGGAACAAAAGACAATAAAGACAATTAGTCATGCGTAAGTCATATACAAAAGTTCTGTCGCGGAGCAGAAGTAATATCGGTCATTGACCTTAGAGCCTATTTCGTTGCTTCAGTTCAGTTCAGCTACATTTAGATGCTACTTGTTCCATTTATTTGGCGGCTCAAAAAAAAACGGCTGCTTTTGCCAAACCAAGGGCCTAAGTTGTTAGGTAGATTATGCTCCTTAAGATCACAAGAAAGTGTCAGCTATTTGTCAGACATTTTCTAGAGAAAATTGCGAAAGAGACACGCGCAATATGTAGATACATGTCCAGAACCACCGAACACAAAGTTTGATTTTTTTTTATTTATTTTTATGGAATAGGAGGACAAAAGAGCGTACGGGTCACCTGGTGTTAAATAATCACCGCCGCCCACAATCTCTTGCAACACCAGAGGAATCACAGGAGCGTTGCCGGCCTTTAAGGAAGGAGTATGCGCTTTTTTTGAAGGTACCCATGTCGTATCGTCGCGGAAACACCGCATAAGGAAGCTCATTCCACACACTCTTTGTAGTACGTGGAAGAAAGCTCCTTGAAAACCGCACTGTGGAGGACCGCCACACATCCAGATGGTGGGGATGATATCCTAACTTGTGGCGTGTCGTGCGAAGGTGGAATTCGGCGGCAGGAATCAGGTTAAACAGCTCTTCGGAACACTCCCCGTGATAAATGCGGTAGAAGACACACAATGAAGCGAAGTCTCTACGCAACGCCAAGTTTGATTTTCAATACAATTACTGGAGAGACTTATTATAACAGGTCAATGTCCTCAATTATTTGTACTCCGCGACCGCAGTGTAGCACGCAGTTACAAGCGAGTGCAGTTAAGCCGAACATACAAATTGTATTCCTTACGTGAGATGTCAACAGTTATATCCAGATGAATATGTAATTTATTATTGTTATATCGTTATTTTATTTGTACCTTTAATAATTAATAAAAAACATCAGCTTAACAGTACCATGATACTCCATTGCCTAGTCTATGCTTCAATCACAGCACTTGGGTGAGTTTATATTTCTGTAACCCAGTTGGCAAGACAATAAGTATCTAATTAAATTTAGGTTCATAGTGGAAGCTACTGCAAACGTTGAAGTTTCTACTTATAAGTTTTGTCTACAATGTGTAATTACCTTAACACATAGTGGTTCGCTGCCTCCCTCCGGTATCACATTATTCAAGGCGGATATTGCCTCTTGGGCTTCTTCCCGTTTATCAAATCTGAAAACAAATCGTTTTTTTTTTATGAAAATATGGAATGACACGAGCAGGACGTTCAGCTGATGATAATTGATACGCCCTATCCATTACAATGCAGTGCCGCTCAATATTATTGAAAAACTCAAAAATTCTGAGCGGCACTACAACGGCGCTCGTCACCTTGAGACATAATTTGTCAAGTCTCATTTGCCCAGTAATTTCACTAGCTACTGTGCCCTTCAGGCCGAAACACAGTAATGCTTACAAATAACTGCTTCACGGCAGAAATAGGTGCCGTTGTGGCACCCAAAATCTAACCGGCATCCGGTGCAAAGCCGCCTCCCACGGGTATGTATGTATGTATACATTGTGCATCGTCTAGGACTTAAGTAAAATGTACACAACTTTTATAGTAGAAATATTTATATAGTTTCTGGCATAAGTCATCAAAAAACTAGAAAATAAATATTAATTAATTAAGGTGAACACATCGCCCAATAAATCAATCATAATTCGCCGACTAAGATAATTATTTACTAATAAGTTCATAAACTAAAGCTATTATATATAGCTTAACATAAATTATATCTGAAATGTGCCATCCATTAGGTTTGACAACACGTATTCCATCGAAATAAGTTTAAAAAATTTATTTTTTCAACATGTAACGAAATTATTTAAAAAAAAGGGATATTCTTAAAAAGTTTCATTGAATATTTCATCACTTCCAAAGAAATGAGAATACCAGTGGGAGGTTCCTTTGCACAGGATGCCGGCTAGATTATGGGTACCACAACGGCGCCTATTTCTGCCGTGAAGCAGTAATGTGTAAGGATTACTGTGTTTCGGTCTGAAGGGCGCCGTAGCTAATGAAATTACTGGGCAAATGAGACTGAACATCTTATGTCTCAAGGTGACGAGCGCAATTGTAGAGCCGTTTAGAATTTTTGAGTTTTTCAAGAATCCTGAGCGGCACTGCATTGTAATGGGCAGGGCGTATCAATTAGCATCAGCTGGACGTCCTGCTCGTCTCGTCCCTTATTATCATAAAAAAAAATGCTTCAGTGAGTTTTACACACAAAAAGGAACCATAATAGAAGCAGGAACCCCCATCTAATAACGTTACTGTACGAGTTCTCGGCCGACTGTGTGACTCGCATTAAAAAAATACTATGTATAATTCAGAATCTTACCTGACAAAAGCAACTCCCCTTGGCGCCCCGTTGTTCTTATCCCGAAGGATATGCTTCTGCACTATCCTGCCGTATTTGCCGAATATTGTCTCCAATTGTTCCTCGGTGATGGCGCGAGGCAGATTGGTTACATACAGGTTCGTCTCCTTTATATCGTCCCCGGACGGTCGCGCGTAGGACACCTTTAATAAAACAACGGTATTTATATAGATGATTGTATATTATATCTGTCGAGTGTCGCCACCTGACGGAAAACATATCAGCGATCGGATCAGAACATTATGTAACAACTAACCTGTGTGGTGTATTGGTCATTACGTCGCACGCGGAGTCAGTGTGTGCGTGTGGCTTTTTTTATGAAAATAAGGGACGAAACGAGCAGGACGTTCAGCTGATGGTAATTGATACGCCCTGCCTATTACAATGAAGTGCCACTGAGGATTCTTGAAAAACCCAAAATTACTGAGTGGCACTACATTTATTGCGCTCGTCACCTTGAGACATAAGATGTTAAGTATCATTTGCCCAGTAATTTCACTAGCTAAGGCGCCCTTCAGACCGAAAAATAATAATGCTTACACATTACTGATTCACGGCAGAAATAGGCGCCGTTGTGGGACCCATAATCTAGCCGGCTTCCTGTGCAAAGGAGCCTCCCACTGGTAAACTGTGGCTATATTTCATTAATTATTAGTTACGAAGACACATCCATTAGGGATCATTTTATTTTTTTATTCTTCGTAATTTTGAATGGCACTGGTCTCACTCGCTGGCTGTGCAAATCTTGACAGTTTTTCAATATCTGATCATAACATAATATACTTGAATGTATTACTTTAGATAAAACCTAAATTTTAATAATGTTGATATAAACCCATAACATAAAAACCTGTTTTACACCGATTTTTGAAAGACTGCTTTGGTAAATTTGCCTTTATTATCCAAAAGGCTTTCCTTTTTGGCTACTTTGATGTTTTGACACATCATAATAGCGTTTACAATAAATTTCTGAGAATCAGAGAAGCTTGTTGATTTTCTACGATCATGTGACCAAATGTTCTAGAGCATTAAGTACCCAAGTGCCAAAAGTGTGTCTTCCGACCTCTCGACAACTCGGTGTATCACATATTTGGATACTCGTGTGACCCAAAAATGTTTGGGTCACATGTTTGCACGTGTGCCCAGTTTCAATCAAAGTATCAGCCCTAGTAACTTGAGCGCAACTTAGATATGGCATTGTCAGTTCATATGCATATCATTCGCACTTAATTACGATAAACAAGGCAATCAAGGACAAACTCAAATTCAAAAATTGAGAAAATTTTCGCAGTACGGAAAAACAGTGCGCAATAATTACAAAATTAACAAAACAAAAGCCATCAACGATCCTGTGATTCCTCTGGTGTTGCAAGAGAATGGGGTCCGCGGTGACTACTTAAAACCAAGTGTCCCGTACGCTCGTTGGTCCTCCTTTTCCAAAAATAATAATCTTTCTTAAACTTATTTTTTTAACTTTATAGTATTTACTAGCTGACCTAGCAAACGTTGTATTGCCGATATTAAAATCGCAATACAAAAGTAACTGTAGTATTTACTAGCTGACCCAGCAAACGTTGTATTGCCGATATTAAAATCACAATACAAAAGTAACTGTTGATTGTAGATGGGTGAAAATTTTAATTTGTATGCAATTTTAATGGTGACTCATAATCAAGCAAATTTAAAAAAAGTTAAAAAAAATAAATAAAAATTCGTGTGGACCACCCTTAACATTTAGGGGGATGAAAAATAGATGTAGTCCGATTCTCAGACCTACCCAATATGCACTCAAAATTTCATGAGAATCGGTCATGCCGTTTCGGAGGAGTTCAAAGTTTAACAACATGACACGAGAATTTTATATATTAGACTAGCTGAGCCGGCAAACGTTGTTTTGCCATATAAAGTATAATTCACGCGATAGTTTTATAAGTGATAAAATATTGCCTATATTATAAGCCTGTACATCATTTTGTTCTATTGTCAATAGTTTTTGCAGCGCACGCAAAAATAGGTTTTCGATTTTACACCTTATGTTACAAAATAGCAATATTATTACGGATCCCTAATTTTGAAAAAAAAAACATAGCCTATAGCCTTCCTCGATAAATGGACTACCCAACACTGAAAGAATCATTCAAATCGGACCAGTAGTACCAGAGATTAGCGCGTTCAAACAAACAAACAAACACTGCAGCTTTATAATATTAGTATAGATTTATATTTGTGGCCAGTACGCACAATAATTACGAGAAAAATCAAACCTTTTTCTTTCGCTCCGCTAAATTTGTCCATAAGTATATGTAAAATAAGAACTATCTTAAAGCACAACACTGCACAGACAAATTATCCGAAGTCGTGAGAATTATAAGTATTAGGTTCACGTAAGTTTGAAGAAATGTAAAAAATACCTTTAACCGTTTATTTCTCAGTTGGAACCCGTTGAATGTGTCGATGGCTCTAGCCGCGTCCTCTTCACGAGCAAAGTTTACAAAGCCAAACCCGTAGCTGTATCCAGTCTGAAAAATATATGAGGTTTTATAATGTCGAGTTTGAGTAAACGATCTCTTATTAGGCCCAGCAGCAATGAAGACCTCTTAGAGACAGAAAGAAAGTTATATGAGAAATAAATGCAAAGTAGTCTGGTTCAGTTTCTTACAAAATTTAATGTTTTATGTGAGGTGTGTCTCAATACGCATTCCGAAAAGGAAAATGTACTACAAGTGCTACATTTTATTTAGTGAATCATGTTTTAAAATATATTGACAATAAAAAAGAGGCATATTTTTTGACATGACCAAAGCATTTGACTATGTCGACTATGATATATTGTTAAATAAATGTTATCAATATGGTTTAAGGGGAATTACTTTGAACTGATTACAAACTTATATTAAAAATAGAAAACAATGTGTTCATATTACAAACTGTGGACAAAATTGTAATATAATGGTTTATGAATCCAAGTGGACTTATTCAAATTCAGGTGTACCACAAGGCAGCATTCTAGAGCCCTTGCTGTTTCTTCTATATGTAAATGATTTACTAGGTTCTACATTACGAAAATGCATACTTTTTGCGGACGACGCGGACGTTTCTCTTCTAATACTTAACCTTAACCTGGGTTCAATAATGACAAAATTGTAAAAGATGAAATCTTAACAAATATAAATTGGATGAAAAGAAACAAACTAAGTGTAAATATTGAAAAAGAAACGAAATAATTCAATTTAGTAACAAAAACACAAATCGTAATATGTTTAAGAGTATAAGTCATCAAGGTAAATCAAGGCCCCTACTCTAAAATTCCTTGGTATCAGTATAGATAAAAATTTAGACTAGAAGGCTCATATAGAATCACTGGTTAAAAGGATACATAAATTTGTCGTTGCTCTTAGGCGAACCAGAACGACTATAAAAGAGGCTGCAATCATTGCCCATCACGGCTATATAGCATTTATAATTAGGTATGGTATCTTGCTATGGGGAAATCCACAAACAAACAACATATTACTGGCTCAAAAAGAGAACTGTGGCTGGTATAGGGCCCTTCGACAGCTGCAGACCACTATTTTTAAACTTAAACATACTGACTATTACCGATATGTATGTACTAGAGGCTGTGACTGTGTTTACATTATATCTTAGCATTTCATTAATTATTTTAATTGTGTATTGTAGGGTCTTTAAGGTATGGCTTTACGTTGGTCAAATTAAATGTAGCAGCAATTATTGATTGTGTTAGGTTTATAATATTGTGTAGCGAAACCACAAGAATATTTGCATGTCTGTCAGATGAAACATGTTGCCTGCTCTTAAATTGGTAACGACGTTACTTGTCAATGTTTCATCTCTCTGTGGGGACTATGTTTCCAACAGCAGCTAAAATTTAAAAATTATATAAATTTGTTACCTTAAAATCTTTCATAACCCGGCAGCTCTCGATGGGCCCGACAGTCACAAACATGGCGTACAGGTCTTTCTCCGTGACAGTCTGCGGTAGATAGTTCACGATCAGGTTAGTTCGGGCGGAGTCGCCGGCTGCAGAAATGCTGCCTCCATCAGACATGCTGCCCCAGTACCTGTGCCCCGGGTTGTTTCTACCACGGTATTGTTGCTGGATTTGCTGAAAGAAAACACTGAGAATCAGTAGGTTTATGTTCTTTTTAATCAACGATAACGAGGGGCACCTCCACGAAACAGTAGTGCCTCGTATTTTCTATACATTAATTTGTCTCCGCACGGAAAAATTATTGTACGGCTTGACTGATGCAGTCCTCCATGTTTGCCGCGCGTAACGTTTCGCTCTCGCAGCGAGCGCCATAATCCCATAATCTCTGTTCGACTTTCGAGAAAACGGCTGATCGCGGTAAAGCTTAGATTTCGTAACGAGTGACGTCGTCGTCTGGTCAGTCGTCACTCTTGTATTGTGGCGAAAGAAGGGCAGATTATTGCGTCACACTCGCTAGGATAGAACTATATTCACACTCAGTGCCTAGCGAGGACACTACAGCCGAGGGTCCGAATACAGAGCGACATTCGCCCATCCGTTTCTTTGGTGAAGAGTATTTATAACAAATTTAATATGTTATAAATACATTTTACACGCGACTGGGTTTTCCGAAAAGATTTTGCCAAAACTACACTCATGGACATATTTAGCGGAACGCACGGAAAAGGTATGATTTTTCTTGTTATAATTATTATGCATACTGGCCAGAAATATAAATAAACCTTATAAAAAATGTGTTATGTTTCATTAATGTTTGTTATTTATGAAATTATTTCGTTAGTAGTGTTTTTCTGTGCCTACTGCGAAAATATTCTTAACTTTAGAAATTTGAGTTTAGTTTTTATTTACTTTTTTAAGATTTGCTTTGTCTTGTTTGTATGTAAGTTACACTCAAGTTACTAGGGCTGATATTTTTATTGAAACTGAGCACCCCTTCCAATATGTGATACACCAAATTGTCGGGAGGTATCGGCAGACCGTACAGTTTACGAGACTAGAAGGACAGGGACGACACGACTAACTGCGACAAGAAATACCGTTTTACCGTTAACAGCGTGCTTAGAAACAGGACCTGGACTTCTTCTGAAGTGAGAACAAAACTTCAAGAAGTTCGGCCGTTACGGGAAGCACTCAAACTGTGAAAAAGACTTAAATCAGCCGGAATAAACTTGCACTTGTATGCCAGAAGCCCCCTTCTTGTCACATACCATCGAGTAGCTCAAGTTGATTTTGCTCGCAATCATGAAAATTGGAACGACGAATCTAGCGGTCAAGTTCTACTCTGAGGTGGGTCCAGATTTTGCTTAAAGCCTGATAAAAGGACTAAAGTATGGGGACTACCGGGAGAGAGGTATGCTCAGTGCAACATAATTGGAAAAGAGGCATATTATAGTGGAGGGTCAGATATGGTATGGGGAGGTATCTGTATGGGGGACTTACGGGACTCTAGGTCATTGAGAATGGTACACTAACGGCAGCACTTTAGAAGAAATTGCAGTAGCTTTGCCCTTTTAATAGGAAAAGAATAAAATAAATTCTGATCCCGCTAGTATGAGACAACTTAAAAACGCATTACAGGAAGAATAGAACGCAATCCCTCAAGATTTAATTGATAATTTGATTAGGAGTTTGACAAGGAGATTGGACGGATTGAAGAGCTAGAGGGAGCAATACTAAGTTTTGATTACTTATAGCCCACGTTAGGATCTTTACAAATCTTTATAGATAAAGCAATAAAATGTTTGCATACAGAAATGTTTGTTTCCTCTCAATTATTTTTTACCTTAGTTTGGTTGATTTTGTTATTTGATCAATAATTTTCAAAGAATTTTTCGACCTTAGTAAAATATAAGTAAAAACCAAATTGTTAAACTAAAGTGTCGCAAATTTATATAATATTTTTTTTTATTCACACTTTCTTTTGCGTTCCTCTAAATTTGTCCCTGTTAGTAAAACTGAAAAAGTAGTTAATAATTAGTACCTAAAAAAAACGCGAGGATTATGACAATTTAATTACCGCACGTGTTGTATGCATATTTAAAGTAAAAAAAAAGAACTAATTTTATTAAAAGTTCAGGAAGTAAATAACAAAATGGTGTAGTGACATAAGAATGTTAAACACGAGCAACTAATTTCGAGTACCGATACGCAACAAGCTGAACCGGTAGAAGCGGAGACGGCGCGGGCAGGAGGACGCCGTTGACCGTGTAGTTAAATTTACTACACATATGGTGGGTTATCATCATTACTCAAAAATATCGACACGAAATCAATAACCGTTATAAGGAAATCGGCACAAACCGTAACCTGATAATATCAACTATGAAAGTAGAATAATGATGTAGGTCAAAACCTTGACCTATTATGAAGCCAGCATTTCTCCGTAATCACTTGAATCTGTTCAAAGTTTGCCAAGATAGCGAATCTATCGTCTCGTAAAATTTATACATATGCTCTAAATACAGCATGTGAACTAAGCGCGTATTCACTTTCGACTTCTGTTCATCAAAACGAACACTCAATTTGCAAAACATAAACGATGTCTCGGTTGCAAGAAAGGAAAATTCTGAGACAGGTTTCGTAAAGAGGAAATTAAGAAGAATATTTGTTTATTTATTTAAACGCTAATCGCTTGATATATTCGTCGGATCAGAAAATATGTTGTTGTTTACGACAACTAGATGTAGAGAAATAGCATTACAATCTCAATTAATAATTAGATAGCGTGTGGTATCATTTTTAAGGTTATTCATATGACTGGATCGTGGCCTTTTTAGTGGGAAACCATACTAGAGCCTTTTAAATTACAGTAGAGTTTTGGTTATAAATTTAATTGGTATAATTAATCCCAGAAGAGAGGGATATAACTTAAAAAAAAAAAACAATTTGTTTAACTATAGAGATGTATGAGATACAGCCCGTTGACTGACACACGGCCGGACCGACAGCGGAGTGTTACTAATAAAGTTACACGTCGGATACGGAACCCTAAATAATAAACGCAGTAATCATTTCTACATACAATAACATTTGCGACTAAAAATAATCCAACAACACCATTGCATAGAACACAATATATTTTAGATTGAAACAAAAACCACAACAAAAGAATGTGTAGAAATGATGAATGGAGAGAACAGGAAGACTGACACTAAATATAATTAATAAAATATTGCGCATTGTAAGTCTACACGAGATACTGTGCTAAGGCCGTGTTCTGTACAACAGTGAAGGCTCTCGACAGCCTCTTAAAGCCTGGCACATTTCCAATTCAAATGTTGCCTCTTAATATTATTCTACAACTAGCTGCGACTCCCGGTCTCACCGACGTCAATATATGATTTGATTTCTTATTCTGGGGTAATGCTCCAGGGATTTATGAAGTATCCAAAGCTCAAAAGAAATGTGTCAGATCTGTCTGCTCACTAAAAGCAACCGAATCATGTAAACCTCACTTTATTAAATTAAATATTCTTAGCATGCCATCAATATTTATAAAGTAGCAGTTATGGTAAAGAATAATATCAATAAATATGAAACCCTAATTTCGAAATGAAACGACAACAAATTACGACCTTTAAAGACCAGAACAGAGTTGTATCGAAACAGCATCTTTTGCATGGGACCAACAATTTACAATAAGTTACCTAACAATATTAAGCGCGAAAATATATTCTACTTTAAAAAGTCACTCAAATCTTGCTTAATAAAAAAAACATACTACTCATTAAAAGATTTCTCAATAAAATATTAAATAATAAAAATTAACTTTAACTGAACTCAATATCATTGTGTAGCTAATGACATTATATTATAAACTAGCTGCCCCGACAGACGTTGTTCTGTAGATAGTAAAAAAACAACTGTTTTATATTTTAAAACATCAAAAATTATTTCGTAAATATGCTCCCTGTTGTTAGAATGAAATTGTTTCACAGCGGAACTGTCAAACCGTGCGTCACTAAATTCTTTCATAGAAAATATGTCCATACAAAACAAATATTGAAAATAAAAATATTTATGGGTCCCAAATCGAAATAAAAACTACCCTATCTCACAAGTTGGACCAAACTGCACTCCATGAAGTAATCACCATTAAAATCCGTTTATTAGTTTAGGAGTCCATTGAGGACAAACATTGTGACACGAGATTTATATATATTAAGATTAAAATGAATAAGCCTATGAAATAAAAACTATTGTATGATTGATGTTAATTTAAGTTTGCTTGGGATGTAGGTACATCTTTTTTTAGTATAGTACAGTATATTATAATTGTTACAGAAATTAAAACGTGAACTGACTATGTATTCCACTATAAGTTTGCATGCCTTATGGGTTAGGATAAGAGCACCACCGGATTAACCATTCGGGAGCTGTCTCTGCTTCACCTTCTCAAAAATGAATATGTATTGAGGGCTCTTTGATATTTTTAGGGCTGGACTTTGTCTTGGTATTTTAAGGTTAATTATTGGATTCGATAATGACCCGCGTGCGTGAAGTCGCATCTATCGCTGTTGCACCTCTATTGTATCCAATAACACTTCTGTATTGGTATTGTAATACCAATACAGAATAGTAGAAGTTTAATTATCACGAATGTGTAAAACATAATATTGCACACCTACAATTCTTGATTATGTATAATATATAATGTATATATATAACCATAAGCATAACAGGCATTTATTTTCTCAAAATTGATTCCTTTAGAGTTCTTTTTGATGTCATTTCTAATAACTACTAGATACTACTACCGCTTCAGAAACAAATGGCGCTCTGAGAGAGAAGAAGCGGCGCAAGAAACTCTCCCAGCATTCTTTTTTTGCGCTCTTTTCAATAAAAATATACAATATTGTACAGTCATTTCTATCGCTATAAAATAATCACAATCTAGTCCCAGGCTGTCCGATCATATAGATATTCAGCAGTGGAGTAATAGGATTTACGACAGAACAAAGGTTTGAAGGGGTTGAAAATAGGGGATGGAAGTTTGTATGGAAATTTGTCATTATAGAAGTTGACACCATAAAACTTTGTTTTTAGGCAATTGATAAGAAATAGATAAATATTTGTTCTAGCGTTTTTGAAACTTCAACCTGTGCGGGGATAAAGTAGTTCTACAAAAAAGTCCGAGATAGCATATGTCTTTCTCATAAGATAACATACTTTATCTACACCCATGCTTTAAATCCTCTATTAAAGATTCTGAAACAGTTAGCTTATTGCCAACATTAAAACACCCAATGTTCTAATAACCATTACATCATCCAAACGAGTGTTGTAATGTTTTACTGAATTTCATAACAACACTCCTATTTTTTTTTTCATTCCCTTCATGCTCAAAGAGTTTGAACAGACAGCCACATTCTTATTGCTCGATGCATGGCATCTCTATGAATTTCAAAAAAAGAACATTTTGGTTTACGCGCGTTCCACACCACCAGAACGTCGCGCGCAAAAAAATGTAGGTTATTCGAATCACCGCCATTTTTCTTCGATATTTTTATTGTTTTGTTTACAAAAAATCAGCAATTAATTTCCAAAAGAACATAATATTCAAGTGAATTTTAATTATTGCACTATACAAAATATAAATTGCTACTAAAATAAATAATTCTTTCATTAATACTTAGTTTATTTGTATATATAATCAGTAATGGTTGATATTAGGTTACTACTAGGACTGGATGTTTTAATATTAGCAGTAAGCTAACTGTTTCAGAATCTTTTAGAGGATTCATATTCTGGGTGTAGATAAAGTCTTGTATGCAACTGTTGATAATTAGGTATTAAAACACTCATGTGATACTATTATCACAATCCACATTCGTGTTTTAATACCTCTTATTACACAACAGTTGCATAAATAACTATTACCCATTTTAATACATTTAAAATTATAAAGCAGTAAGATAAAAGCTGCTTACATAAATACAATATTAATCCGGTATCATTTTAATACTATAAAATCATTAAATTCGGATGGTTTTAGACTACATTAATCCGGAATACCTAGGAACATAATTTTTTTTTCTATTGACAGAACAGCTTCTGTCGGGTCCCTGCAAGTAATTTATATGATCAACCTAAATGAAAACTCCTAAAAAAGCCGTACACAAATTTAAATAACATCATCCCTGTACACAAAAATGTTCATAAAAAATGTCCATAAAATTAAAGGTAAAGGCTTAACACCAGGAAACCCATACACTCTTTTATCCTTCTATTCCATAAAAAGAAAAAGAATATAGTCATCATATTATATCATGTCTTATCCATTATATAGCCTATAATATTATCCAAACAATACACCAATTTTCATCAAGATTATGCAAGCCATTCTTAAGATATAAAAGGCAATACAGACAAAAATCATAATAATAGTGTTAGTTAGTCAAAAAATATTTATTAATCACAAAGTTTAACAAAATAGTTATTTAATATATTCTTATTGAAGTTGTAAAATTTTAACTTGTACTTGCCAGTGTGCAATAAGCACTGAATATAATATTAACCATAAATTATTGTTCTACAACTTTTATTTCTTTTACTATTATTACTCTAGTATTGTAGTTGTGCTAGTCACATTATTGGATTAGATTATCTATACATATAAAAATCAATTGCTGTTCGTTAGTCACGCTAAAACTCGGGAACTGCTGGACCGATTTGGCTAATTTTAGTCTTGAATTATTTGTGGAAGTCCAGAGAAGGTTTAAAAGGTGAAAAAATAGGAAAATGCTGCTAAATTAAATAAAAACAACAGATTTGTTTTTCCTTTGATGTGTCCATACATCATTTCTATGAGAGAATTTATTGACGCACAGTTTGACAGTTGTTTGACACGGTTTGCTGTGAAACAATTTCATTACGACAGCAGGGTGCATATTTTACGAAGTCATTTTTGATGTTATGATATATTATTGACAAATTCATATAAAAAACATCATTTTATTTATTATATACAGAACAATGTCTGTCGGGTCAGCTAGTGTGATATAATTATCTACAGTTAAAATAAATGGCCTTTCAAACACTTAACCTTTCGAAATTGGCAGTGGCCAGGGTACTTGATTTTACAGAGACAAAACTGAGAATGCCGTGGCACACTATTCCCTCATATATGAAATGTTTTATTTTGCACGGTCCAATAGCTTGTTTCAATAGCTTTCAGATACATTCACTCAAATCGTCTTAATCATAAGCAAACTAATAATACCTGTGTGAGCCACAAAATCATGCCGATCTCAAGGCATACCACACAATCAAAATTTACCGGAATGGAAACGTTAATAAAAATAATTAGGTTGAAATATGGAATAATATCATCAAACAAATGGTGCATGAGTATCTTGTATGCATATCATTTCATAAAATTAAATAAAATACATTAGTTTTAATATGTATTAGTAATGCAAATTTTATATAAAAGGAAGTCTTAGGAGAATGGATGGCAGATTTTGACATTGACTATAAGAATCCTATTTTGAATAAAAGAGAGAGAGTTGAGTATATTTAGTTTGGGCTATTTGAATAATGACTGTTGCTGTTGGATATAAGGTGCTAAATCTTACAGCAATCAGGATAACATACTTTTATACATAGTATAGACAACCAGGAAAGATGTAGTTTAGTACATTTGCTGCTGATCCATTTGAATTCGTGGAAGCCAGTAAGTTTAAAATTAAAATGGCCTAGTTGTAAGTATTGGTAAAAGTCTTTATATTTACATATATATACTTTTTAATTAAATACAACACTACATATTGGTGTAATAATACAAGTAATTTCTTTTAAACCAACAGGTTTGATTTCTGGCTAGGAAAATTGATTTTCCAAAAATGCAATTAATAAACAATATGCTACTGTAATAATAACAAACAACAAAAAAGACAACTTACTCAGCACAAAATAGCAGTGAATAATAAAACAAAATTTATGTAATTCAATTATGAACAATTTATGAAATAATACTATGTTGTACACACAGAAAGAAAAAACAAAAACTAATCTTATGTTAGCTAGACCAACTCGATTTTACTATTAAATTTAAAAAAATCAGTTAAGAATAATTTGGCAAAAACTATTGTAAGGAAAGATACTTAAAAAAATTGATAAACTTACATTTTCCAGGGAATTGTGGCTTCTATCCCAACCACTGTAGGGTGAACCGCCATACATAAAACCCTGGTTTTGGTATCTGTTGCACATTTGAATTTCTTTTTACTGCCAAGTTCTGAAGTAATCTCTAACAAGCATTTAAACAAATTGAAGGTTCAGATTGAGTATTCTAGTATACATTGCAGTGTAACAATATTTTATTCTATTTCAAGTGTATTTCTTCTAAAAAGCTGAAAAATTAAAAAAACAATCTTTAAAATTCAAGTATATTTTTGCTTAACCCTAAAAATCCAGTTACCTATGCCAAAGCCGTAAACGAAGTTAAAAGTTATGCATTAAAAATAAGGCCAATGAACTCATAACGAAATAATAAAAATTAACGAAATAATATTAATTATTAATAAATAACAGTATACCAAAATATTATTTTTAACGAAACTATATAGGGATTCAGGTAATTGAGAATCCATACAAGAAATCTCACAGGTTAGTACAAAACATTTCCACAACACGACGTAAGAAACTAAAAATCAAGCTCACAGGCCCTCACAATTTAACAACAATATTAACAATATAAAATGATATTTTATTTTATTTTACAGGTTGTTTATTAGTTATCAAAATCAAGTTAGTACAAACCAAACTTATATTTTTGTTAGTCTAAACACCACAGGAGGTCATTCGATTGAAAAACTACAACTGTTTAGTGTTTACTGTACAATGCAATCAACTGACAACTTCAAGAATTAACTTACGAAATAAGATCGTCGACAGACAAATTTAGAAAATTAAGAACAAAATGGGTATAAATGCAAAAATGTATTTTGTTTCAGATTTACTTTGGTTAAAAAGTAGGCACTGAAACTAAAAATAATAGGTAGTACTCTGTGATAGGTAGCCTCTAGGACTAGACACTAGCTAGTCTACAATTATGAGAAGTGCAAGTTTTGAGTTAAATACATAATATTCTGAATCATCGGAACAATAATATAAAACCTGTATAGCGCACATTTAATTGAACATTTTCTAAGCGGTGGCACTCTTAAATCATTCTCTACTTATCTACTTCAATTCAAATAGATATGTAGCCGATTTTGAAGTGAAAACTTCCTTAGAATCGTGATTTGAAAGTAAATGAAACGAAAAAGCGAGACGATAAAAATAAATAACCATAGATTCAATTTCAATTTATATTTACCAAAATAAATAATTTTATAATTTAGTTATCTTCCAGCAGTCGTGTTTGTCATTTCGTCGCGTGGACTTTTGATTGCAGTGATTTCGTGTGATAATTATGGCAGTTTGTGGGAACAATGAATATTACGACATATTGTGTATGGGTGCGGTGTGGTTGGTGCACAGGCTCCACTCAACTGGGTCGTTTTGTAGTTCTGACCGTGGTGGAAGACAGAGGAGTAATGCTTTGCTTGATCCTGTGTATGCATGATGCACCTGGGCTGTTTTGAAGATACTAGTGATGAAATAAGCGGGTACCTAAAACTTAATTAACATGACGTGATGTGGTATTTTCTGTGTATTTATTGCGTAGCTCCAGGTGTATTTAAAAGCTGCTCAAGATACGAACAAAAAGAATGGTGCGTACCTACGCTTTGTTTATGTTTAAGTCCGTAGGTAGGTAACCTCATTCTGTTTACAAATAAAGGCCCCGCCTAAAAATGGCCTCTTCAAAAGTTAGGGTTGTCTAAGAAAAGAAATTGAAAAATTATATTTTTATTTCGTAGAGTTTTTTATTTATTAAAAATTAAATATCACCATACTATTGCATATGACCCAAATAACTTACCATTGAAGGGATGTTATACCCTTTCTGGTTCACGCAGTATATAGGTTTATAGGCTATAAAGATGGAGTACATTAAGCTATCGAAGTTGCCGAAAGATGGAGGAAATACTGCGAGGAACTCTACCAGGTTCAATTATCATGCGCCCCATTTTGAAAATGAATCTGTCATTGATATGAAACCTAGTATACTAGTTGAAGACGCGATTCAGAAACTGATACGAAACAAATCTTCTGGTACTGATCAGATTAAAAAAAAAAAAATTGAAAGGCCTAACGAAAAAACCTATGTACATAACATCTGTAATGCAATACGGCAAACCAGACATTGGCCGTCCGACTGGTAGAGAGTACAATTCTCTATCCTTTCTATAAAAAGAGCTCGATGCGCAATTGTAACAACCATCGAACTTTGGCTCTGATTTCAGATGTTAGTAGAATTCTATTATACATCACCAATGCGAGACTAATATCCTCTCTGGATATCCTACCTTTAGAAGCAGGGAACAGGTACTAGATAGCCAATACTTAATAAAGTGGGATGTTCTTGGCGAAACAGGTGTCCCCGCTCACCCAGTCATGCTGATTCACAACAGGATATGGCACCGTTACAGTAGGAGATGCAACATCAAGCTTTTTCTAATTCCATAAAGGCGTTCGCCAGGGGCTTATCTTTCTCGTATTATTTAACATATATGGCGAAGTTAACATATCTAATCTTCGCTATGCAGATGACATCACCCTCTTTTCATCATCTGACGTGGAAATGGCAGAGTTGCTAAAACATCTGGAGACCATTTGTCGAGAGATGGGATACTCCATTTAATAAAGCGAAGACCAAACTCATGGTGATTGATCGTTTCGCAATGATTCAGCGTACGGGCCTGTTACAAGAGTTTGAAACCGTGGACTAGTTCCAATACTTAGGCTAATTAATAAAAAACACTATCAAATGCAAGCCAGAAATACTTAGACGAATAGCCATGGCAAAAATGGCAATGACTCAATCGAGCAAGGTATGGCGAGACAGAAATATTAGGAATCGAACTAAAATACTCCTGGTTAGCACACTTGTCGTCCCCATCGCTTTAGATACGGCGCAGTCACATGGACTTTCACATGGAGAATCAACGCGACTCGCGAGCGCCCAGAGAACTAATTATGACGTATAATAAATCAAAAATGTACAAATGGCTGCGAAGAAAAGTATAATAAAATACTCCGAAGTATTTTTGCATTTTGAAATAATTTCGTTCGTTTTCCGTGTTAACGTAATAGAGTACACCATTTTTTTGTAAATATTTTCCCACCATCTGTCGATGTTTGCTGAGGTTGTGATCACTAGTTTTAATACCGCAGACTCTCGCTACATCGCAAACCACGCCAATATGGCGAATACCAAACAGGCACAAAAGCACTTTGACAGCCGCTAGTCTAGTGGTTCAAAGTAGAGGTCGTGGTATTTATAATCTGTATACGTAATACATTCTCTATGATCTAGAAAAAGCGCGGGAACTCTTGGTTGCTTAGGGCGGTCTTTTTAACTATAAAATTAAATATTTCTATTATATTGTATATCATCCTCATATTTTTGAAAAGTATCTAAGTATTTGTATATATTTATCATTTAATTTGTTTAGTATAAGTAAAAGTCTATATATTTAGTGATTTAGGTTTGTGCTAAGAGATGTCGAAAAGGCGGAAAAAAAACCAAGCCGGAACGAGATAAAGGTGAGTATTTTAGATTCCACCTCTGAAAGTAGCGAATACTCAGATTCGCGTACAGTTTTGGAAGACCACGAGAACTTTTATTTGCCATATAGGGTGGCCGACTATTGTCGCCGATATCCGACGCAGGTGCCGGTCATGAATTTATAGTCTTCATAGAGAGTGTCACTGAACAGCCACTTGGTAGTCGTGACATGCTTACTCTTAGTAGCTACTTATCGCGTTTCATTAAAGGCATTAAATATCTTAAGAAACTCAACAAATATAAGATAGGAGTAGTGTTTGAACGACCCAATGTGGCTACATTCCTAGACAACACGACATTTTTAAGGGAACAAAATATTAAGGCGTCCATCCCAGCTAGTGGCACTGAATTGTCTGGAGTGATTTCCTCCGTACCCATTGATATGTCCAACAAAAAAATTTTCAAATCTTTGTCAAGTACAAAAAAAAATATTTCTGTTCGGCGTATAATGAAAAAAAAACAAATCCGATAGTGGTTTTATATTACAACCTACACAGGCAGTAATTATTACCTTTGCGTCATCTACTTAACTCCCAGATTACGTTCACTTAAAGATGTGGCGTCTACCTGTACGACCTTATGTGCCGCCAGTTAAGCGATGCCTTAGGTTTGACCACTTGGCTAAATTCTGTAAGAATGCTCAGCGTTGCTCAATCTGCACTGAAAATAGTAAGTAAAGGTAACCATCTTGCAGTATCAGGTCAATGCCCTATAAAACAAAAAAAGATATTGGATAGTAAAAATAAAAGTAAAACACCATTATCAGATTTATTTAAACATCCAACAAACTTTCCATCACTCAATAAGACAGAGAACACACAAGACATCATTAATTTAATTTTATCCAATCCAGCAGCAATGAACCTAATCACAGAATCAATAATCAAAGTCATTACACTAAATAAAACACAGAATCAAAGCATTAGCTCACACGCAATAAGTTCAGCTATTAAAGATACCATAGAAATTAAAAATAAAGCGTCACATTCAACTGTCACAAACTTAACATAGTACAGTGGAATGCTCAAAGTCTGTTGAGTAAAAGACTTGAGCTTCAAAACCTTCTTTATGAGCAGGACATACACATAGCACTTATATCAGAAACTTGGCTTAAACCAAATAAACAGTTTTCTATCAGAGGTATACAGCAATACTAAGAAATTATTGTGGTAATGATCACAATGGTGTAGCAATTTTTGTTAGAAATGGCATTTATTTTCAAAAGTTAGAAACATTTTCTGATAACTCCTTGCAAAATGTAGCAATCAAAATTAAATACAAACAAAAAGACATCTCAATTGTTAGCTTTTATAGTCCTGGCAACAGTGTACCTAACTTTGACAAATCTAAATTTAATAGACTGTTGCATAGTATTCCAAAACCACTAATAATTGCTGGTGATTTTAATGCTCACCATACCATTTGGGGTTGTAATAGAACCAATTCTAGAGGTAGAGACATCATGGATGTAATGGACGATAATGACTTAATGCTCTTAAATAATGATCAACCAACTACAGTGGGTACTAATTCTTGGAGAGCAAATGGACTAGATCTAACAATAGTATCATCTTCATTATTCCTGTGCTGTGAATGGCAAGTTCATCAGGACTCTTTGGGCAGCTATCACTTGCCTACAATTACAAAATTTTCCATGGTAGTGTCGGAAACTGAATCTTCTTCAATTCCATCCAACATTCCTCCACACAGTAATCTGAAAATAGTAAATTGGGACCAATATGAGAACTTAGTAAATGACTTGTTAAAACAATTTGATATAAATAATTGTAATCTACAGAAGTCTTACAATAACTTCTGTTCCATAATTCTTAGAGCGGTAGAAAATTCAGTACCTAAAACCAACTACCACTGTAACAATGTTACTAATCTACCTAAAAGAAAGCGACAACTTCCCTGGTGGAATGGGCAATGTACTAAAGTGGTAGAAGATTGCAAACAGGCTTATCTGTTATTCAAATCAAATTGCAATATCCAAAACTACATTCATTTTAAGCAAGCTCAAGCAAAGAAAAAATGTATATTAAGACTTGAACGTCGTAAATCCTGGACAGATTTTTGCTCCACCATAAATAGGTTAACACCAATGAAACAGATTTGGACAAAAATGAGGAAATTTAAGAACTTATATTCTAATAATAATTGTTTCTCTAGCAATAATTGGATATCCAACTTTTTACACAAATATACTCCAGATACAGTACCAAATTTGACAATTATTCACAATAATCATCCTTTAAATAGCACCAACTCTTTTATGATTGCCCCTTTTACTATTGAAGAATTAAAAGCTGGTCTATCATCAAGAAAGGACTCTGCATGCGGTTTGGATTGGCTCTCCTATAAAATGTTTAAACTCTTCTAACTTATTTAAGTTTCTAAAAATATTAAATTTCCTATGGAAGAACTCCACTATTCCAGAAGAATGGAAAAGACAGTCTGTCTTATTCCAATTTTAAAGCATGGGAAAGATTCTAGTTCAGCTGATTCATATCGTCCTATCACACTAAGCTCGTGTGTTGGTAAAATTTTTGAACAATTAATAAAATAGAGATTAATATTTTATATTGAAAGTAACAACCTCTTACCTAATAATCAATTTGGATTTCGATGTGGTTGTTCTGCTTGTGAGAGTATACGGCATTTATGTCTTGACATCCATAGTGCCCAGATTGACAATAAGATATTGGCTGGTGTTTTTTTGGATGTTGTAGGAGCATTTAATAATGTTGATTTAGAACAATTATCATCCATTCTTCTATCCTTAAATGTCCCTGAAAAAATAGTTAGTTGGATATTCAATTTCTTGCATGGTCGTAAACTTTATGTTAGAGTCAATAACCAATTAATAGGTCCTCAATATTCATATAGAGGTGTATCGCAGGGCAGAATTTTGAGTCCATTGCTCTTTATAATCTACATAAATCAAATAAATATTGTTTTGGGTAATAGAGTTTCTAACCTCCAATTTGCTGATGATCTAGTAGTGTATAGTTCAGGACTTAATTTATCAAATGTTGTGTTAGATCTTAATGTAGCACTCCAAAAATTGGAGCTTTATTAGTTGGTCATTAATTGGTCAGTATTGACAAAAGCAAAGTAGTAATATTTTCAAAGCATTCTATAAGAATAAGAGATGCAAAAATATATTATGGTACTCAGGAAATTTCAATAGATAATTCAATAAAGTTTTTAGGGGTTACATTTTTAAGTAATTTTAGATGGCACAAATATGTTGAAATATTAGAAAATCGAGCATTAAAAGCCTGCAATATTTTGAAATCATTAGCTGGTACATATTGGGGTGCAGACCCACGCATCTTGCTAACACTATATAAGTTATTAGTCCGTAGCCATTTTGAGTATGCCTTCTTTTGTTATGGTGGAGTAATTACATTAGTGAATAAATTAGAAAAAATACAAAATAAATGCTTAAGGATCATAACAGGCGCTTTTAGGTCTACTCCTATTATATCATTACAAGTAGAATGTAATATTCCCCTACTAGCTCTTAGATTCAAATATCTACAAACGAAATTCTTTCTCAAATTAACTTCTATTAATAATCATCCACTCCTATTAAAGATACAGGACTATATTAACCGAACTGACAATAATTCCTACTATCAAGGAGAAGGCATCTCTGATTTGTTACATTTTTCTTGTGATCATAATCTATTTTCTAGTATTGTTTGGCCATGTTATTTAAATTCTTATAATTCATAATATACACCTATTAAAATAATTATAAATGAATCATTAAAATATAAGGAAGATGTATATAGTATGCTGTCAGAGTGGCAAAATTATAACCAACTTCATACTGATGGATCTAAAAGTAATACTGCTGTATCTATGGCAGTTTATGACATAAAACTGCGGAGTGGGTTTGGTCATAGGTTAAATACCTTGGCTAGTATATACACAGCAGAATGTGCTGCCATATATGCTGCTCTAGAATATATTGGAGAACAGTCATATAATAACTGGATTGTTATAACGGATAGCATGAGTGTTTTAAAAGCTTTACAATATCCTAAATGTAATGTTACAACTAATTTCATCATTTACAATATTAGAGACAAATATCAATGCTTATCCCTAACAAAAGATATTGTTTTATTCTGGACTCCTTCACACATAGGCGTGGAAGGAAATGAACAAGCTGATTATCTTGCTAAATCTATTGTGAACACACACAGATGCACTGTCTCATTTTAAAGGTACATTCTTGCAAGACTTTCAGAATTATTGGCAACAAGTTGTTCAAACAAAGGGCAAATGGTTAGCCGACAATAAAAACGAAATCTCTCCTCCCTGGTTTGTTAAAAAGAAAAAATACTTACACAGAAAATTTTACACCACAATTTGTCGGTTACGTCTGGGACATTCTCGTAGTGGTGCTCATTTATTTAGGATCGGTGTTTTAGATTCTCCAACTTGTCAATTCTGTAATTTATCCATCCAAACTCTTGACCACATTTTCTTTGACTGTCCCCAATATAATCTTCAAAGATTTACATTGATAGACTGCCTCTTGGATATTTATAAGAATGCTGAAGACATCCCGCGCTCACTTCAGCAGTTATTGAAAACTTATGACTGCTTCGTGCCGCTTTACAAATTTATAGTTTCAACGGTAGGCGATATTTGAAAATACGGCTTGGCTTTTGACACAATCCCTTACACAGACTTAAAACATATTCGTCCATAAATTATTATTGGACTTGTGTTTATAATGTAAATTTTAATGTATAAATGTAAATAGTATATTTGTAGTTATACCTTAAATTAGTTTCATATTATCTTATAATTATTATATTCAACTAATATTCATCATTATTACTCATAATTCATGTATAATATATTTCTTATAACGTATATAAGATTTATATTTTAGTATTATATCATAAAAGTTTATTATTATTAAACCCGCCCGGGGTTTAAGCTTGATCTTCATTGGAACAAGAATATTATCAATAAAAGACTTGGCTTCGGCCTTTCATGCGAACCTATATGTATATGAAGAAAATGAAACATGAAGAACACGAAATACTACTTTTATGTGAAATTGTACTATTTATGTTTGAAGATGAAGATGATATAAAGACTTAGCTAGACTTTGAACAAGCTGTGTAAAGTGAAGACTGAAGAATAGAAAAATAAAAATAAGACTTGGCTGTATGGGCTTTTGACCCCTTTGCCTGTCCAGATGGACGAACAGAACCAAAAAAAAAAAATATCTATGATCTATAATCTTTTTCTGTATGAAAATTGAAACGGAATCACAAGCAATATCTATATTTATTATTTTTTACCTCTTTTCGAAACTTTTAATTGTGATTAATTAGAGTGACTATAAGTTTATTCTCGATGTAGAAGAGTTTATATGAACAGCGGGGTTTAAAAATTGGGTTTGGTAAGTATCTTGAGCTCTTTTGAAACTTCAATTGAAAATGGCGTCGGTTTCAACTTTATGACCATTACTTTTTGATTACACGCAATTCATTAAAATTACAGTGTGAATAGGAAACTAATATGTAACATATGATATTCAAAAGTCTGCTTAGCAAACCCTATATAATTGAAAAATCTAAGGTTATATAGATTATAATTCTAAATTCACATTATTCACCACCACAAACAACGTGGCAGATAACAGGGCTCTTCTATAAAAGAAGCCGTCGAAACAAGCTTATTAAAAAACCGCAAGTATTTCTCTTTTTATAGGTGCCGTTGGAAAAACAATCATGAGTGTGATTATAAGACTTCAGAATCTTCCTTGGTCGGCAAACGCCCTTGACATTAGGAACTTTTTCCGAGGTCTTTCGATTCCCGAAGGTGGCGTCCACATCGTAGGCGGAGAACTTGGCGATGCGTTCATAGCCTTCAGGTAGCTATATCACAAAAGTTTACTGAATATTTTCTACCAGCTCTGTATCTATGAACATAATCAGCAATACAGAAAGTATTTTTGTAAAGTATTTAAGTATTTTTTAAAGGAATTTGTTGCACACAACAAGATATTATTTTTATTACTATAAATGGCACCCAAACTGTTTTATTGGGGAGAAAACAAAATAAGATTAATAAAAATATGTATTAAATTATATATTTTTTGTCCTCAAAAGTTGCCCTCTATTGTTAATAGGTAGGTGTATTTTATTTGTTCAGACTACAAACAGACCAGGTTATGATTATTTAATAGCAATAACAATGATGGTACGATATTGTATATTCTATTAAAAAGAGCGCAAAAAGAATGCTGGGAAAGTTTCTTGCATCACTTTTTCGATCTTACATTGCCATTTGTTTACGAGGTGGTAGTGTTAGAAATGCCATCAAACAGATTTCTATAGGAACTAATTTTGAGAAAATAAATGCCTTTTACCAAAAAGTTTCAACAAGGTTCAACACTTCAAAAAGTTATTCATCATTAGATCAAACTATTAGGTTGCTCATTTTATCTGATAGTATTCCCCATTAACAATTTTGTTATGGAAAAAACAGGTGTAGGATATGTCAGTACCCTATCAAGAATCATTAAATAGTTAAACAATACTATTGAAAGTATTAGCCAATATTTTTTATGAACTTGTATAGAGTATTAGACATACTCAACTACAGACAAATTTTGACAAATATGCACTTTAAATATCTATATATATTTATTTAAGACAATAACTGCATTAAATAGTCCCTTTAGCCATGTACTGTGTGAAAACTGGAGAACTACATAAAATTATTTAGAAAGGTTTAAACAAACAAATATTTTATTATTATTTAACTCTAGAGGAACCCACTCTGTAGTTCCCACATTGTTATGACATGGGTGTCTTTATAAATACCACTACACACTCCTTGTATACTTAATAGTGAGGTATTCGGGCTGTCAAAGAACTTTGTATGTCACTCCAAAAGTATTTATTTATGCTAAAGTGAGTTATATATTGCTTATTTCTTTTATTTTATTAGGGAAGCTTACAGCCACAAACACAATACAGTGAAAACATGTGAATAAACATAAAAGCTACCACATATGGAAAAAGCTAACTATATAAAATTATATTTATCAAAATTTTTAAAAGTTTTACATTTAAGTTTATGAATAAGTTTAATCTAGTGCTAACATATAATATTTACTCAGTGCACACCTAGTACCTCTTGTCTTACTAGCAAATAAATCAATTTCAATATTGTCACTATTATCCTACTAATATTATAAATGTGAAAGTTTGTATGTCTGGATGTATGTTTGAACTTCTTTAACGCAAAATCTACTGAATAGATTTTGATGAAACTTTACAATAATATAGCTTACACACCAGAATAACCAATAGGCTATAATTTATAAAACTATAGTGTGAATTATACAAAATATAAAAGAAGTGTGATTGTTACTAATGAATACAACAAGCGCCATCTCTTATCAACTAGCAAGCACAAGATCAATACAATTTATACAGCAAACCAACATTTGCCGGGTCAGCTAGTACAAAATATTGCATAAATTGGAGCTTCTAAATAAATAGCTATTTGATCGATTCTGTGTCTATACCACCAAGGTAAGGGATATGAAGTAGAGGCAGTTTCCTAGGTCTATTAAATTTAACTATTGAGGGGTATCAACAAATCCTTGAGCAATTTTCATTTAGAAGCTGATGTCAGCGAGATTACGGCGTAGGCGAAAAGGAATCAGATGAAATTCGGATAGTCAATTTTAGGCAAATGAAATTTGTGAAAAAAAAAATGGGTGAAATTTTCTGTATATGTTCAATTGCATATAAAAAATAGATTATCTGTTTTAATCTTGTGTAATAGCATAATTTGATAACTATCATATTTTTATTCTTTTGTTATTCTGCTGATCTGGACAAGTCACAATCTAGCTGATGTCAAATTCAATTACTCTAAAAGTTTGTTTTTTATAAGTATTTAAAAATTTTATCAATCTCAAAATACTAGGTATGGGAAATGACAGAATCATTTTGAATTTACATATTAACACATTCATAATGTCAATATGAGTAATCTATAATGGCCTTAAGAATTATGTTATATATTATTGTTTACTGTAATGCTGTTGATTACCATTAAATAAAAAATTATCCAAATGTTGTGAGCCTTCTTGAGTGTAAATTCCACTAAGATTTGTCTTGAATCAATTCGACATGTGTTTCGTGAGGCATCCTCAGATGTTGAGACAAAGACATGAATTGGTTGAAGATGACACCTAGCGGAATTTAAACTAAAGAAGGCTCACAACAGTTGGATATTAACACATTCTGAGTCTGGCCACTTTTTTCATTATCTCTGTTTATATGGTGATGATAGCACTGCTAAGTGTGGTGAAGTCTATATCATCATATTTGGCAAATCATTGATAGGCATTGCTTGTCCGTCACATCACTAAGAAGTGCACAAGGAAGTGTCATTATGTCACATGATTTTGTTAGTTTATAGGTTTTATGGCAAACTCTATTTAAGTCAATTTACAGGACACACACACAAATAGCAGCATGGGCTTAGCAGCCACTTAGTACATGTGCACACCATCACTGGCTGTAGACTGAGCCATAGATACAAGTTCAATGTTCTCATTGACATGACATATCTTGAATCTCAATGACCATAATCTTTGTATTAAAAAAATATAAAGTGGCAGTATGTATCAAACACAACAATGAAATATGTATTTTTTTTATGACAATAAAGGACAAGATGAGCAGGAGCAGTTCAGCTGATCATAATAGATATGCCTTGCCCATTATAATGCAGTGCCACGCACGATTCTTGAAATATCTAAAAATTCTGAGTGGCTCTACAATTGTGCTCCTCTCCTTGAGACAAGAAGTTAAGCCTCATTTGCCCAGTAATTTGGACAACAGGATGCCATCTAGATTCTTGGGCGTAACACCACGTTTTCTGCCAAGGCGGCAGAGTACAGTGAGCAAGCACTATTTGTGTTTCGATTTGAAGGGTCTGTTACTTGAGATATTAATGTGCTATTGGCACTTACTAGCCTAAAATAGGCCAAATTGCCACTCATTATGGTCCTTTCTAGAATGCACTACATTATAATGGGCCTACCATGTACCATCAAGTCAACATGTTGTTCATCTATATGCACTAATGTAAGTGATTGGAGTTGTTGATAAGCTGTTTAGTTATATTATGTTACCACTGAGCTCATACTGCACACCTCATAAGGGAAGCGTTTGAGATAGCGCTCTACCCTCAATATGTCAAAAAGAGCAGTTTTCTTGAAACTGGAATTATAACTTTTTATTTATATCTCACTTACAGGTTAATAATAGCATGAGTGCACATATATCAAGTCAAATAATCTGAGAGGCAAAATAGTAAATAAATTTCAATAACAATAAACATAGTAAATAATAACATTATATATAAATCTCTTCTGTCTTCAGTCTGTGTGTATGGCAGGAAAATTGATTGAGTAACACCCTGTGGACTTTCTCAATTAATATGAGTGTTCTTTTCACTGTAGTTAAATAATTATTTATAAAAGACTAACCCCCTTATTCATAATGGTCGGCTAACTTTAAACAGCCGCTTAGGAGTGTTTATTCTCATTCTGACTTAGGTCAATAGAAGACAGAGTGAGAATTAGCAATGCTTTAAGTTAGCAGACTATTATGAATAAGGGGGTAAGATTCAACTGGACATCAATTACACTTGTTACAATATTGTTGACAAAATTTACAATAATACTGACCATTATAGAATGATGATGGATTGTGCACTTTTAGAGATGTTGTTTTGTCATAACACTTGTCACTTGGACCTCCTTAACACTGTTCAAATTGTCAATTTAAAGTACCCACTTCGATGGTAGTGACACCTTCTAAGGCCTTCAAGGAATACAAGAGCTGTGGCACTTGAGAATGAGTGCAAACTTGTGTACACTTTTACAAATCATCAATTTTGTCGTGGATAAAAGATTATGAGGTGTGCACTTTTGGATTTTCCAAACTTTTGTCACTTATTAGTAGTGGATTGTGCTTAACATTAAATAGGACTTCGAATTTCTGGCCACTGCTCACAAATAGGCTTCAATAAGTGAATTTTCTAATGCTCTTAGCAAAGATCATCTCATGGTATAAAGGATGATTCAAGTTACGCTATCACGTCAAAATGTCGGTGGGTATTGCTTCCCGGCTCCGTCCCGAACAACTCTGTGAAACATGCACGTGATGCCCGGTCGCCCGGAGGCCACGTGACGATATATCTAGTGAGGTGAGCAGCGCGACCGCGTAATGGACGATGAAAGATTGCTGCACATTGCAGATGCGCAAGTACAAAGTAGACTACGACATGAGTCTTCCATGTATCTGGATAATTAACACAAAAACTTTGATTTTAGAGCGTGACACTTGTGATTCTCGTTTTCTCCAGGCTGTACACACCATCTCCTTTTACTAGTTTCGGTTTGTGTTCCCAATACTTCGTCATCAATCGCAATGGGAATAGCTGCCAACTCAATTTTTGAAAATTGCGTTAATATGTTATAAGCCACTCAAGCGATAATATCAAAATAAAATATGTAAAATGTTATAATATCGACTGATGAAATCACTATTTGTGAAGACAGACACGCCCCTGCAATGAATACTTGCAAACAGCCGAGTGTAGCATGAATGGCTGGCCAATGCCGACTGAGATTGAACTATATGTGAATGGAGACATCAAACCACCTCCAATAACGCTCCTGTAGCAAAGAAATGATATCAGTCTTATATATATTGTCAGTTATTGAATCTCTCCCATGTTAAAAGTAGATAATAATATAATTAGTGTTCTTGTCGTTTAGTGTTTTAAGCCGATTGCACTGGGCATGTTACTCAACGAATCTTCTAATTTCTTCGGAGGTGACTGTTATAGGTTTCCACACTATGTTTTATTTACCGTAAAGTGCATAGGTACGCATGAATATGAAAAATCGAAAATATATTGGTACGTGGTGGAGATCGAAACGGCGTATCCCGAGAGAGGCACCGGACCTAGTAAATGTAGATATTGCCGGCGTGTAGTAAGAACATATCGCAATTGTTTTGTTCCAGTGTATTTTATTTTCCTTGTGAATAGAACTAGGTGCATACCGTTTAAAATAAGTTAAAATCTCCAATACGGTTCATATACGACGAAGTTTTGAGGTGACAAAAACACACACGAATTGAGAACCTCCTTTTTTACTACATCAAAACATATACTCACTTTTTTCTGGATATTTGTAATTGATAACGTGGGAACCATTACTGATCCATGTCATTATTTACAAGATCAAGATAATCGTAGATATAGGTTCAAACAGTATACTATAGAACAACGCTCTTCGACAACAATTTTTTTTTATGGAATAGGAGGACAAACGAGCGTACGGGTCACCTGGGGTTAAGTGATCACAGAGTACTGGGTACCCGACAATTCGAGCTGCTCTGCGTTGCACGCGGTCAAATGGAGATCGATCTAGCTGATACTGGGGTGCGCCAGACCAGAGATGACAGCAATACTCCATGTGTGGCCGGACCTGCGCTTTGTAGAGCGCTAGAATATGGGCCGGCTTGAAGTATTGCCGTGCTCTATTGATGACGCCCAGCTTCTTCGAAGCCAATTTGGCTTTGCCCTCCAGATGGCCACGGAATTGGCAATCGCTCGAGATTTCGAGACCCAGTATTCCGATACTAGGCGAGGCTTTAAGGGAAGTGTTATCGAAGAGCGGTGATATGACAAATGGGGTTTTTTTTTTGTGGTAAACGCGCAAACTTGAGTCTTCTGGGGGTTAAATTGGACAAGGTTCATTTTACCCCATTCCGCGATCTTCTCGAGGGAGGACTCGATAGAAGACACAAGTTGCTCCCGGCACTGGTCGACGTTTTCCCGAGAGAGACCTGCATGGCCCGTGTATACGGCATCACCAGTGCTGTCGTCTGCATAGCAGTGTATGTTTGAGGTGTCCAATATATCATTGATATGCAGAAGAAACAGAATGGGAGATAGCACACAGCCTTGGGGCACTCCAGCGTTCACGGGCTTGGGACTCGAGCAAAAACCGTCGACAACGACTTGTATGCTGCGCCCAGTGAGGAAGCTGGAGGTCCACTTGCATAAGCTCTCGGGAAGCCCAAATGATGGAAGTTTTGAGAGGAGCGCCTTGTGCCATACACGATCAAAGTCCTTCTTAAAGCCTTATATCAAGGCTAACTGCCAGGCCTTCCCCCTTGCTTTCAATAGCCGCCGCCCATCTATGTGTTAGGTATACCAGAAGATCTCCAGCCGACCGACCATGGCGAAAGCCGTTTTGTCAGTCGTTGATCAACTGGTGAACAGGTATACCAGAAGTTGGCGGCTAATTATGCTCTCCATCATTTTAGAGAGCAGGGAGGTTATAGCAATAGGCCTGTAGTTTGCCGGATCCGAACTGTCTCCTTTTTTTTGGATCGGATGGACAAGGGTCAGGGACTACGCCTTTAGAATAAGAGTGCCGGAATAAACGCGTTAGCACCGGCGTCAACTCAGGGGCACACGTTCTAAGCACGATTGGAGAAATGCCATCCGGCCCGCACGACTTCCTGACGTCTAACGAAAACAGAGCTCGCCTAACAGTTTTCTGTCTGAACTGTACTTCAGGCATAGAGCTCTGATGCGCGGGATGGTCGGCGGTGTTTTTCCGTTGTCGTCAAGAGTTGAGTTGGAGGCGAAAAGAGCGCACAGGAGATCGGCTTTCTCTTTTGCCGTATGGGTCAGGGTATCATTCCTCATGTGCAACGGCGGCATGGACGGCTGGTTGAAGTTACCGAGAGCAGCTTTCGACAACGACCAGAACTTGCGTGTTCCGGTCGGGTAACTGGAAAGCTGCTCGCCGATTTTGACGACGTGCTTTGACTTCGCACGGGCGTTTTGCCGCTTAAAATTCCCTTAATGCCTCGCTTAGTATCGGAATACTAGGTCTTGAAATCGCGATAGCAATTGTTAACTTCGCGGTCATGTTGCAGACAAAACCAAATTGGTTTTGACGAAACTTGGGGTCATAAATAGAGCACGACAATACTTCAAGCCGGCCCACATTCTAGCGCTCTACAAAGCGCAGGTCATACTGAATATTGCTGTCATCTCTGGTCTGGCGCACCCTTGTATCAGCTCTAACCATTTGACCGCGTGCTAGGTAGAGCTGCTCAAACAGCCGGGGATCCAGTGCTCTGTGAACGGCTAGATCACTTCGCGTTGCGTAGAGACGCTTCGCTTCATTGCGTGTCTTCTACCGTATTTATCACGGGGAGTGTCCCGTAGAGCTGTTTGACCTGATTCCTGCCGCCAAATTCCAACTTCGCACGACACGCCACAAATTAGGATATCATACCATTTGGATTGGATATATCATTTGGATGTGTGGCGTTCCTCCACAGTAGGTTTTTATGAAACTTTCTTCTACGTACAACCAAGCTGTGGAATGAGCTTCCTTTGCGGTGTTTTCAGGAAGATACGAATTAGGTACCTTCAAAAAAGCGCGTACTCTAGTGTTGCAAGAGAATATGGGCAGCGGTGGTCACTTAACATCCGGTGACCCGTACGCTCGTTTGACCTCCACTTCCATATGAATATGCCATACTGATCCAATAAAAATGAAGCCATATGGAAATTCATAACTTTCCAATTTTATATGAATTTCCATATTATTTACCACTAAGACATTACTTTTTTAATATGACTGAAAAGTTTCCTTCGTTAACATAAAATGTGATGAATATTTGAGGCTATATCGTCCCCTCAACGGATATATTCAATTCAAATAAAAATCTCGCTAAGTAATATTGAAGCCAAAACTTCTGATGACGTGAGCGATTAATTATAATCACTAAAGGAGAATGAATAAGTAAAACATTGCAATATAACATTATCTTCCACACATTACATATAATGATATCATTATTTTTATACACAATTGACTTACAACGGGCTAATAGGGTGGCATTCGGACCTGGCAGCGATTGCAGCTCGTAACGCTTACCTTATTTAGATTTGGTGGGTTTACTAAAATTACTATTATACCGCCGGAGGGCCTGGTCTTCGTGCGACTCGGGCAGAGCTGCCGGGCTGCTTTGAAAGCAGTATAGCGGCGAGACTGACATGGAAAACAAACTATGAAACAATTTTACTATTTTAATTCTAGCCAGATAGGTATCTAGATCCAGATATAGATTGTTTAGTAGTGATGAGTCAAACATGAAAGCAGTATTTCTATTACCTGACCGTGCTGTCCGTGTACTAAAACGGAACACAACATAGAAATACAATGGAAATCTAATTTGTTAATTTCCAATTTCATGCTTCCTTTTTGTGTTAATAAATCAACCTTATCAGTACAAATAAGTTTTAAACTTGTTTGTTTGAACACGTTAACAACTGTATGACTTGATTTGATAAAGGTACGTTCACAAAAATTGTCACCTTTTTGCACGAAATAGTGATTTTCATTATTATAACACAAGAAGATTGAAATCTAGTAGGTCTCAAAAGATACATAATAGCTATAGGGCTTAATGTATACTTTCACTTTTATAATGAAGTCCAAATCACTGTTCTGGCATTATGTAAAAATAAATTTAAATCTTTTATTAAAAATGGCTCTGTCGTAAATCTTACTACTACACAGCAAGAATAGATTATGATTATTTTTTAGCAATAACATTGACAGTATAATATTGTATATTATATTAAAAAGAGCGCAAAAAACATTGTTGGGAGAGTTTCTTACGCAACTTCCTCTCTATCAGAGCGCCATTTGTTTTCGAAGTGGTAGTAGTGTCTATAGTATGTTAGAAATCAAAAATAATTCTAAAGGAATCAGATTGAGAAAATAAATACCTTTTATGAATAGTCTGTTTCGAATAATTATTTTTGTATATTAGCCAGATTAATAATAAAAAAATTAAGGATTATTTGATTTGTTATGTAATGACTTACAGCCTCAGTGACCTGAGGCTTGCCTCATTAGTAAAAAAATACTAGCTACGACGCCTTAAAAACCCGAGCGCTAATGCTTCGCGGCAGAGAACGGCGCGAAAAGGTAAATAAAATGGAATTCATAGATATTAAGGTCTTGGGACAAAAAAAATTGTTAAACCACAATATGCATGTTTCTTATACATATCTAATAAGTGGGTCCTTTAATACTTTATATGAAAGTATTATTTACTGCTGAGACTACGAGCACATGGGTAACTAAAGGTTTAGATATTCATGTGCTATGATGAGCTCAGCTTTATTGCTAAGAATAAATTTGTTGCACAGTTTTTTTATCAACGTTTATTAAGCTCAATTGTATGTCTGCTTCGTGAGATACATTATACAAGCAAACATTTAGCTAATCTGAGCTATTATTTCTGGACTCGAAACCCAAGAAGAATAATAATAATAGAATCACGATCGATCAATTTTCAATATAAATACATAAGCCTTCTGGCTGGAGGGGTAAAAGCTAAAGAGGCCCTTTTTACTCTTCTAGTGGTTAATTCATTCAAGTTTTTGAAAACTAGAGAGGACCTAAGAAAACTTAATCATTTGAACGATTGCAGTCCATTCTTCTAGACGCATTTGTAATGTAGTTGTTAAAGTATTTTGCAAATCTTTAGCTTTGGAGACTATAAGTTAGTATTTTTATCACGCTATGTGGCCTTTTAAGGCTACATACGTTTCCCGTTTTCCTCGTTGCCTTAATGTCACGCTGTCAAGTTCCATGACAATCAGCGCGCGAAATTTAATTGAAAAATGACTTACTCTGCAGTGAAAGGGTGTCAAAACGCATCTCATAATAAAAATAACGATAAGAAAATCACATTTCACACCTTAGTACTACTTACTATTTCACAACTTATAATTATAAGCTAATATATTCGTCAAAACAGCAAAATATATTGTAAACAAAACACGCCCTTAAAAATATATGTTGCCAGCTATGAAAGTATTATTTACCCCGAGAGTTCCTCCGTTGGGATATATATTTTTTGTGTTTATTGGTAGATTTTGATAGGAGGCTATAATGTACGACGCCACATAATGTTGTAAGTATTCAAAGTCAAACTTTATTCAATTACGCTTAAACTAAGCGATATGAATAGTAACTATGAATATTTCTTTTAAATTACTGAATTTAAAACAAACTCAACGGCCACTCTTTTCAATCAAATAAAGAGTCTTTTAAAATGACAGGAATATACATAACAAATTAGTTTATAAGGTATCCTACGATATCCATATTGTTGAACTCATAATTTTTCGCGACAACCATCTTGGATTTAAAAAATGATCCCAAATTAGTACTGTGCACCCTCGAGAACCTCGGATAGGATATCTATATTGTTGAAATAGTTAAAATAATAGTTTTATAAATAATAGCTGGCAACGGCGTCTCTATCGTCTCACTTATTCGTTTAATCGAGTTTCAAAATACAACGATAGTGTTGTTGTTATTAAATCCTCAATTTATATTTTATTTCTTCTTTCTTATTACATATAATCTACTATTTGTCACAATTTACTGATTTAGGGAAATGTCTATTCACTTGGAACATTATTTGGCTGTCTGTGTGCGTGTTGGCGAATGTAAGTACGTGACGCTTATGCACACATTAATTCTAAACTTCTATATTGACAGGAACTATGAATGAAAATATCGTTCTAAGCGTTAGTACTCTAAATTTGGAGATTTATTGCACAATCAAGTTCAATCATCCTCCGCCTCTGCATTAACTGGATAATTTTTGAAAAAGCCGTTGTCCAAAGTGTACAAGATTATTATTTTTGTATAGGGCTGTTACGACTGTGATCTGTTAACTGCAAGCGACACAACTACTTCAAGCTTCGACTGGACAACAGTACAGTGCAGTGGCTACACACAAGAATGTTCGAATTGACGCGAATTATTTTGATAATCAACACAATGGCGAAACGTTATTGGCAGAAAAATGATTTTCAAACTGACCGGTCAAGAACCTGTTTTTTTTATATTTATCTAGACTTTGATAACTGACCCGATACACTGGACTGTCTTAAGGTTTTTTCCCTACGGAGTAAGAGCTACTTAAATGTTACTACATGCTACATGCTCGCAGCGTCAAAAAATGAACTGAAACAATTTATAGGCGGCGATAGCCATTTGAACGTATAAATTATGGTGGTCGTTGTTCTGGTTTTTTTTATGGAAAAGGCGAACATACGTGCGTAAGGCACACCTGTACATGTTAAGTGATCACATCCCACATAATCTTGTAACTCCAGAAGAATTACAAGAGCATTGCTGGCTTTTTAAAAGGCTTGTTGCGAAAGAACGAAACAGCTTTGCTACCCTTTGCACAGCAAACAATCAAAACTGCTATTTCGTCCTGGAAATACCGCACTGTGGAAGAACGCCACACATCCGCATGATCATAGTATCCTAATTTGTGACGTGTCGTGCGAAGGTGGAATTCGGCGGTAATAATCAGGGCAAACAGCTATTCGGAACACTCTCCCTGTTATAAATGTGATAGAAGATACACAATGAAGCTACGTCTCTACGCGACGCCAAGTGATCTACCGTTCACAGAGCACTGACTCCCTGATAATTCGAGCTCTGCCATACCAGAGATGACAGCTAATACTCCTTATGAGGCCGGACCTGCGCTTTGTAGAGCGCAAGAATATGGGCCAGCTTGAAGTATTGCCGTGCTCTATTTATGGCCCCTTGCTTCTTCCATGCCAATTTAGTTTTGCCTTCAATTTAACCGCTGAATTTACTATGTCCGAGATTTCCAAACCCAATATTCCGATACTAGGCTAGGCATTGATTGGAGGTATTGTCGAAGAGCGGTGTTACGACAAATTGAGGTTTTTTAGGGTGGATGCGCAAACTGGGAGTCTACTAGGGGTTAAATTGGACAAGGTTCATTTAACCCCTTTCCGCCACCTTCACAAGAGAGGAATCGATAGAAGGCATAAGTTTCTTCGGACGCTGGTTGACGATTTCCGAGAGTGTGTATACGCAATCTCCAGTACTGTCTTCTGTATAATAAAATAATTATACTTGATGATGTACTGAATGGAATTTGCCTTTCAAATATTGGTACAACTATTGACGAACTGACATCACTTCCATTACTTTCAATGTAAGCTTTCGACCATAACAACATAGCAGAAAAGCGGAAAATATTTAAGATTGACTTTTAATAGTGATCAGCATTTTTTGAAAAAGAAAAGCTCCTCGACTTATCTAATCAGCTACTGGAATTACTCTAAGCCTATTTCACAAACATGCGTATGTGCGGTTCTACGTTTCAACAATATATTCGTTTGGGACTTTTTGTTGCATACTTCTTAGCTTTGTATAAACAAACTGAAAATATTATTTACACTATTCACACTTAAGAGCCTTTTGTATTCAAACTGAAAAGAGAGTGACACTCTCTTGGAAACATACCATCCACAGAGACACGCACACACAAACATTTAGTCTCAATAATATGTACTACAATAAAATACAATTACGTAATAACTCAAGAGTTAGTTAGGAGACACAATAGCACAGGTTATACATAGTTTGAGCTCCTACCTCCCAGCTGTAGTTTGACATTTTAAGAAATTATTATTGCTTCACTTTTTTAGCCATTGTTAGTTATGGTTATGTGAGATTCTACCATTAAGTTATGAGCAAGAAATGCATCACTTATCGGTATGATGTGGAAGTTTTCTGGTCCATTCGTCATTGTAACTAGGTATAAGTCGCTTTTCGCTATTTAATTGAAATGTGCCCAATAGGTATGCCTACTCATTCACAACTTGTTGATTGTTACGTGATATTTCATTTGTAAACATATACATATAGCATTATGTTCTTCACTTAATACAGCTGCACTGCTGGGGGAGCTGATAAGTATTAGATATGAGCGCCGATGGTCAATTCCACGGCGGCGGCGTCATCTGAAAATTTTGACGGCGGCTGCGCCCGCGCCGCCTAAGGCGCCTACACAGCGCTTACAGTTTTATAAGGGACCGATTTTTGAATAAAAAATAAACCATTGTCAGCACTTAATAAAGTAGGTAATATTAATCAAAAGTAAAACAGACAGTAATATTAATCAGAAGTAAAACAGTAAAAGGTAAACAGAATATTAAGGACTTTCCTTAATAAAATATATAAAAAAACATATTTACTCATAAAACTTGTTTCTTAAATGCAATTTAAGTCTTATAAACATTTAGAGATCAGGTTTACTTAAAAACAATCAGTATTAGGTAGAGGTCTTTTATCTAGAGAAGACGTAGCAACAGCTAACAAAAAACATAAGTACCTGTCTATTCATTATAACTTAAATAGAAGGAATTTAAACACTAATGTCAAAAAAAAACTAAACATAATCATTGTTATACGGATTCTTTACAAAATCTATAATTGTCGTGGACAAAAATCTTATTTAATCTCAAAGGATTTAGTCGTTATCTTTTCGACGTTATTACAAGTCCAGCTGCAGAAAAAACTCTCCCTCGGTGTGCTGGTGGCTGGTATATTAAATAGATAGAGCGTGCAAGAGTGCTTAATAATGGAAAATAACTTCTCCTGTCTTTCCAATAACGTAGTATGTCGCCATCGTAGGCCTTTAAGTCCTCTTGGAGTTGCTGTACTGAAATATTTCGAGCATTCCGTTTCTACAGCGGTCACGGAAACGGAATCACGTTGAGTCGTACTGTGCTTTCGCGCTAAATCCAGCAGGAAGTTTGAAGAATTATCAGAAGAACTCGGTCCAGCTATAGCGGAATCAGTCACTTGATTTTGAGAAATGCCATCTGTTTTTAAAAGACTTCTGATTGTTGATGATAAAAATAAAACCTGGGAAAGCGGGATTCCAGACCGTCCAACATTTACTCTACATCAACTCCAACGTTATTTTTAAGCCTAGCTATTGCGAGAGGCTCATCTTCAATTGCTTCATCAAGAAATCTCTTTATTTCCGAGCGAAACACTAAAGCCAGATTCATAGTAGGTTGAGTTTCGGTACTTAAAACTTCGACGATTTTTTTTCAACTTTCAAGAAACATTATCAAAGCTTTTATGATTTCATATTCAACCTCTGTAATATAAGACTATCTCACCTTATTTCGTTGAGAATGGTGTTAATAGGCTGGCGATTTGCCTAATTAAAAATGTTTTTAGCATCATTAAAATACTATGCCATCTTGTGCTTGTGCTCGTTTTAATGTTGGGAGAGGTCCACGTTGCCTGAAACTCGAAGTTTCTTTAGGAGTCCAAGTTGTTTCTGATACCGATTCGGTTGTGTCTTCATGTTCCCCAAATTCTTCAATAGAGGAAAGTAATTCTTGTTGGACTGAAGATGCAGCGGCTTCAACACGAGGTGCCCTGTATCCAACATGCTTAACAATCTTTTACATTTTTTTTTTATTTTTGATATATCTGTGGTGTTTTCAATACCATTTATGTTGATAGATTATGTAGAACATGATCAAGGCAAAGACTTCGAGACTGTTACTTTGTAAACATATTTTTTCGATGAAAAAAAAGCCCGATGAGTTTGTTGCGCCCGTTCTTTTCAGGTCTGAGGCATTCATTTTGGAATGGGTGGTAGTTTTTGACTTTCAATAAGTGATGTCACATCCTATTTTGAATAAAATATTTGAATTTGAAAAATTTGAATTATTAGAGTTATGTAAATGTCTTTTATTTTCATTTTGTAAATGTCTTTACTAGTCGAAGTTACCGCCATTGCTGACGACACGAAATAAATAAAAGTCCAGGTAAACATAACTCACATTCACTCTGTGAAATACACGACTCGACTGAGCTCGCCAGTGACCACGCAGTGAGTAAGAAAACGCAACCTCGGCGGCGCGCGTGTTCCATTCGGCGGCGCCGCATTGACTCAAAATCGCAGCGGCAACGGCGCGCCGACGCGGCGCTCATATCTAATAAGTATAGAGAACTATTGCCCATAGATGTGAGGGCATTTGTGCATATTTCCTTTCCACATAAGGGAATCATCATGGACAGGTTGTCTCTGCTCTTTCTAATACACCCGAAGGTGTGACCGTATGTCTAAAAAAAAGTAAATTGTCACCATCCAAATCTAAATTGCTCCAAGTGGACCTAGTTTTTGGCTTCATAATAATTGCACTAAACACAAATTTATTAAGTTCCTTACAAAACAAACAACATAGGAAGATCAAAAAAATGTAGTAAACATACACTTGCAGTGATACGTTTGTCGTTAGTTTCTTCCTCACTCCCGAAATGCGGGGAATACGTACATCATTGTCACGCATGCCTGCCTGGTCCATCGCATTCAGTCCAGCGGCCGGGCGAACTTGATCTCTCCTCAAACGAGTATGCCTGGTGTTCAAAAGTTTCGCTCCGTGATCATTTTAAGTAGCTTAATCTATTAACTAACCAACTAATAGGAAACTGACATTTTCTACTTCCCGTACCAAAAAAAAACAACAAATTGTTATATTCTTACATCTCTCGTGTCGCCAATTCGTTCATCTAATTTATAAAATCACAATTATTATTATTATTATGTTCCCACAATTTCTTTTAAGCTTAAATGGTCCGTTTTTGTGTTCATGTAAGAAACAGGAGCTCTGCTGGTGTCATTTTCTTAGACTATTATTATAAATGTTGGAGACATACACTCACACAATATATTACTTCCGTAAATAATACAATAATTTTATAGATATCATTTGATAAAACAAATATTCTACTTAATAAACACGATGATAATTTGAAGGTCTGTAGAGAATGAATGATGAAAAAAATTGCATGAATGTAAGGGCAGAAGCGTTCCAGACTCTGTCGATGATAACTCATAAATATCTGTGTTCTTAAGGCGAAGAGAAAGCAGAAAACACGCAAACATGGTGTTTTTAGACAAGTTTTGTGGTGAAAGTATAGCATTTCGAGCTATGAACACTACTTAATCCTGTCACACATATCCTTAAGTCTTATTTGTAGGTTGCTAATGCTTGCTGTTGGTTATAGTTAACACTGCCGAGCCTTTTTGACTACCACTTTTCTTTGAAGTTAAACAAGTTTTTTGGCATGGCGTGACGCATTTTTTTGGTACTTTCCTCAGAAAAGTTATCCTTATAGCTTGTACTTTTTTGTGTAGGTTCATTTATTCAGATTAGTAGTGAATAACGAGGATTGTAAGCATATAAACTGTTTTCCACGCAAGAATTTTGAAAATATTGGCTTTGTTACATAGATGGCAGGCCGGCAGCCGTGAACTCATATCGCTCAAGATCGCTGGCATTTAGTGTCGCCTTAATGTGGCGTCTGACAGCGACCGCCCTTTATTAGGCGTATATGGTTTACAAGGTCGATAGTGTTAATTGAAGACATGATGCAGTACAATACAGTGATTTTCAGCAGGATTTTGAAAACTATAATGTGGGAACGTATACTACCTGTGTCTCTGTTCTACTTATTGGTTTTAGGGGAGGCGCAGTTTCACTGATGTGATGATGACGTTATTATTATGATCAGGTGTACTAAGTGTAACGATGTCCGAACAGTGTGCAGCGAGTGTTTGATGCTTCTACTGTCCACTACTAAGTAGTTATATTTTTACTCTTAAAAGCAATGACCATCATGTATATATTATTAAAAAGCCTGGATTGGATTTTTTTCATCTTGAAATAGATTCTTCATATTGATTTCGCTGTAAAAAGTTATGAAATCTGAAGAAGAAACCAATATATATTAATTTATACTCTGCAACCGAGTAAAAAGTATGGCTTGACCGTTTCTGGGCTGTCGCAAAAATTATTATGTTACGTAATAGTTCCAAGATCCACCAGTCTAAAGTAGCAGGCCACTTAACAATAAGCATTTATCGTATTCAGCCATTTTAATCACTTTAAAATAATATACACTAACAGTGTTGTATGTATATACAGTCTGTTTTCTTATCTAATTTTCAAATCCAAGAAAATCCATAACTGAATTATTAAATATTAAACTTCAAAAATCCTGCCTAATATTACGACTTATCTTAATTATGAATCAAAAGTGTATCAGGCACTTGTCTACCGCAACGCCGCCTACTGCCGAAGATGAGCGAGTTGGCGAGCAGGTAGAAACGAATAGTAGATTCTATGGTTTTGTCGCTGGGCTGTACGATAGGAGCATGATGGACGATTACTGAAGTTTACTACAGGACCTTAGTTATTGAACAGGAGTGGCTCGGAGAACGGAGAATGATCGCTCTGCGAGTGTTCTGCTGTGTTAATATTATTACCATGGGATCTATATTTGATGTACATTTCTAGGGCAAGGAAATAATTTATATTTAGTCGCTTTCTCGCTGGACATGTGCTTTAATGAAGGAATCCTACCGCTGGCGAGGAGTAAGTACCGCGGGGCAAAGAAATAGAGATTTATGTATGAAATAGTAAATTTAACAAAATTTATCATGATTTATGTACTATTTTCGAAAATGTTCATAATTTATTGACAGTGGTTTATTTTACCTTATAATTGTGTCCAGAAATGGTAGAATAGAAATATATTTATTTACCGTAGGCAGGGACAATAACATAATATATTACAACGACACTGTTAAAGCCATGAAGTGCACAAATACTAATAATAAGATAAAGGGATTTGACATGGGGAGAAGAACTGATAAGAAACTTACAGCCAACTTTTCTTCAAGCCTGAATATGAGACAAAAATAAAATTCAAACCTCACTGGAGGCTAATAAAAGCTTGTAAAAGTTCAGGAGATATATCTGAGGTACCTTTATAAACGGATATACGGGTAGGTATTATCCTTACCTATATCCAACCAAATTTCTTTTGGGGTCTCTGAGATATTATTCCTTGTAGGTTCGGCGGGAGTGCCATCAACTCACTACTGCCTGAAAAGATTTTCATGACACATTGATGCTCTCGAGTTCAGTTGTAAGCTGTGTCGGTCCTTTGTTCCGAAAAAAATACCTACGTTACCATAGGCGTGAACTATATGCGGTTCCTATACTCCGCTTCCTCAGCGCGCTCAACGCTCTTCTGAACGCAAACGAATGTGAATTGTTCGCAGATGAATAGACGGGGATTATGTCAGACTGCCTGAAGTACTGTGAGCGAGGTGAATGTCGGAATTAATAATGAATTATCTTTAATTAATGTAATTGGTGTTAACCGTTTTAATTAAAATAAAATAATTAATATCAATATCAAAGGATATAGGAAAAAAAAACTGTTTGTTCTTATGGCTGATCCGACTATTTGACAGCGAGCTACTCAAGCTGCTCGAATTGTTGAGGATATATTTGTCTGTAATCAAATCAAAAATATTTATTTCCCCACCTCGATGAAAAGCTCACTTTGAGTCCCTGATACGAGGGCGAAAAGTGGCCGACTCTCGGCAAGACGACTTTTGTCAGCTTTTCTTCCAGGTGAGGATAAAAATCGTATACGCACCACATGAGATAAGTAGGACATTGCCACCCGTGATTGTCTTAATATTGCGCGGGTGAGAATGACCTACTTTTCTCCCTAGGTGCGTAATATAACTATTTCAATTATCAGACGTTATATTTATTTTTTAATCATACACCACTAGACAAACCCGGTATCCGGCCAACACATACTCGCTTTTAACCACTCTTTATATAAACTTCGTAACTGTCAAACGAATGCCCCGGTTGCAAGCTGTACTGACTACACGTACTTGCTTTGACTGAGCATTACCAACGCATGTTTGGTCCCCAGTGAACCGCGCGACTTTTTCTGATACCCATGGACCGCCTGTCGACGACAAGTGGAGCCGAACAGCGAGCCAGTACTGGTCTTCCAGGTCACGGTAGTAGTTCAAGAAACTTCTTTAGAATACTTCTGTGGACCAGTATGACTTGTGTTCTCATTTATTGCATATAATATATGCAATTCAATATATAGGTATCTCTACTAAGAGTTGTTTGATCGAGGTGTTGTGGATCCGTACCTGTTGATATAAACCATATGAATGTGACTTAATGACCCGTTTAGGATCAACAAATGCTCGTCATTAACTTTTTTTTATGAAAATAAGGGACGAGACGAGCAGGACGTTCAGCTGATGGTAATTGATACGCCCTGCCCATTAAAATGCAGCGCCGCTCAAGATGATTGAAAATCCCAAAAAAGCATGAGTGGCTGTGCAACTGCGCTCGTCACCTTGAGACATAAGATGTCAATACTCATTTGAGCAGTATTTTCACTAGCTACGGCGCCCGTCAGACCGAAACACAGTAATGCTCACACGTTACCTTCTATTTCACGGCAGAAATAGGCACCGTTGTGGTACTTATAATCTAGCTGGCATCCAGTGCAAAGGAGCCTCCCACTGGTAAACTTTATGAATATAGCTAAAATTTATACAAATCCACTCCGTGCTTTTTGGGTCCAATTTGAATGAATAAATCGCAGATCGCAGTCGCGTTCATTGGTTAGAATCATCAATTTATAAATTATATCTAGGTAAGTACAAGCTATCGCAAAGAAATATTTACTATTTGTCTGTCAAAATTATCATTTTGTTATCAAACTGGGTGCTGATAGTGAATATGTTCACCATGCATAAATTCTCTCTCCAATGACACACCTACTTAATAATTAGTTCGCTTGCAATTAAGTCTTTTATTTGTTCAGTTTGTCGGCAAACTTTATTATACTAATATTGTAGTAATAATATTTGTTTTCACATAAAAAGTAGTGGATATGTATAGGCAGATAATTAGTATAGTAGATGCCTACCTATTAGGCTATTCAAAAAAAAACTATCTATAAATCTGGTAAAATTAATCAAATAGTTTTATCAATTAATCATTAATATAATTTTCATCAGCCAGAGAAATACCACACTCCCACTTAAAAATGCATGAATATTATACATGACTCGTAAAGAAATATTTGGTATTGATATCAAGATTGAAAGAATTAATACAACTGCACACTATTATAGGTATTCTCTCTTATATTTTAAATATTCAATATCTATTTGAAACACTAAAAACACAACAACTCTTTTTCACTGAAGCCTAACACGGAAGAAAGTTACTTATTTAATTGAGACATGATAACTAAAACAAGTCATAAAGTCACGTGTTGGTCACCGTCTTTTTCACAAAAACATCGGTAGTAAGTTTTCTTACATAGCGCTGTTAAATTGCGATGGTCATGTTATAGAACGTTACACGAGCAAATAACTCACTTTTTTCTTGGTTCGTTGAACTATTTCGCACGACACGCCGCAATTTAGGATATCATCCCCGCCATCCGGATGTGTGGTGGTTCTCCACAGAGCGGTTCTCCACGGAGCTTTGTTCTACTACCAAGCTATGGAATGAACTTCCTTGTGTGGTGTTTGCGAGACGTTACGACATGAGTACCTTCAAAAAAAGCGCGTACACCTTCCTTAAAGGCCGGCAACGCTCCTGTGATTCCTCTGGTGTTGCAAAAGAATGTGGGCGGCGGTGTTCACTCAAACACTGGGTTACCCGTACGCTTGTTTGTCCTCCTTTTTTCCATAAAAAAAACGAATACTCTTTCTAAATAGGTTGTATGAAATGCTGCTTGCTTAGAATATGCAACCTGGAGACTCTACCGTAGGTATTTAATATCTTGCATAAGGAAAAACTAGTGACTGGGTGTTCAATAGAAGTTTCGTTATAGAGTAACGGAACTAAATTAACTTTAACACTAGTGGTATATTTATTGAGAGCCAGACTGACATTAGACACGGTGTGCTCGTATTTGGTTACACAAATCGCACATCAGTCTATGGCTCAATTGCATTCGTCGACGTGAACGAAGCAAGATGGACGCGATATATTTAAGTTCAGAATCGACAATGATAACGAGTTTTATATCGATTATTTACTGTTAAAGAAAGCATCCGGGGATAAAAATTGGAATCTCCATCTTGCAAACACTCGCGCCACTGCCACTCGAAATTAGAGTTTCAATCACGTAGCTGACACGCACGTGCATAATTATGTACGTGCCCGCACTGACACGTGCAAGCAAATGCGAAGTTCAGTTAAAAAATCTTATTTCTGTATTTGCTACTAAAATATGTACAAAACTACTTATAATCTACTTATTATAGCAATTTACAATTAAGCTTTATGTATGTAGGTATCAGAAACTGATTTCTACAACCCTATCGACGTGTTGAGGGATGAAACCTTATTATACTTAAAACTAATACATCTGGTTTGTGGGGGGAAATCCAGAAAACGTTGAAAACCTGGCTACTAGAACTTAGACTAGATTTAGAAACTAAAGTAAATAAATACATAGATATTTATATACATGTATAATATATAAATATAAGAAGGGTATGGGATCGCGGATAAGGAATAGGTTATAAATACAACCATTCGCACACGGCTCGTGAAGACCAATGTTAATGGGTGACTGGGTGCATGTGCGGCGGGGCTTAAATACCTATTTATTCAGTCAACCCGTCATGCCAAGCCACAAAGCAGTTTACTGTGCACTATCTAGAAAAATATCTAAACAAATACTTAACCATAGTTATTAACGTTGGTGGTCTTGTAAACGATATCTTTTCATGGTAGAAAAATCATTTTTAGGGTTGGATCCCTTATGGATTCGAAATGTTTGTCAGTCTGTCCTTCCATATGTCACAGCCAATTTTTTGGGTAACTATAAGAACTATACAGTATATATATAGTTCTTCTGTTCTAAGTATTCTGTGTACCGCATTAAGATTTTCACACAAAAATAGAAAAAAAAAACAATAAATTTTGGGGGTTCCCCCCATACTTAGAACTGAATCTCAAAAAGTTTTTTTTAATCACGAACGCATATACGTGTGGGGACCTATCCATGGATAGGTCTTCAAAAATGATATCGAGGTTTTTATTTTTTTTTCTAAACTGAATGGTTTGCGCGAGAGACACTTCTAAAATGGAAAAATGTAAGCCCCCTTGTAACTTCTAAAATAATAGAATGAAAAAACTAAAAAAAATATATTATGATGTGCAAACTTCCACCGAAAATGGTTTGAAGGAGGTCTAGTAAGTACCTAGTTTGTTTTTAGTACGTCATAAATAACTAAATAAAAAAAATACAATATTATTAAAACATCGATCAAAGTTACAACGAACTACAAGAACTTTTATATTATGTTACTTGCTGCTACGGAACCCTTCATGGGCGAGTCCGACTCGCACTTGGCCGCTTTTTTCTTATTCCTATAGAATAGTTATCTTCAACCCTTTGGCCGCTGGTGTGTTTGTCCACGGGCGGCCGGTCGTCACATTCCGTCACTTGTTTTTATCTTTGGAATGCAACTTCAACCAGTGGGAGGCTCCTTTGCACCGAATACCGGCTAGATTATGGGTACCACAACGGCGCCTGTTTCTGCCGTGAACTAGTAATGTGTAAGCATTACTGTGTTTCGGTGTGAAGGGCGCCGTAGCTAGTGGAATTACTGGGCAAATGAGACTTGACATCTTATGTGTCAAGGTGACGAGCGCAGTTGTAGTACCGAATTTTTGTTTGTGTGTTTCAATAATCTTGAGCGGCACTGCATTGTAATGGGCAGGGCGTACCATCAGCTGAACGTCCTGCTCGTCTCGTCCCTTATTTTCATTAAAAAATATTAATTTATTTCAAAAAGTAAGATTTTATAATTAATAATTATAACAATGAATGATAATTATATTTTTATTCATAAAAGAGTAAAATGTGAACTGATTATTTTTTCATTTTCTATTCTATATAATAATCATTATTACCACTTTCACATTTAAAATTTTCATTCGTAAAATAAAAAAATTGAGAACAAGAAATTGAAGGTTGTTTTAACGTTTCCACACGCAAACGTCAGAAACGTTTTAAATAATTTATTTATTACAATAGTAGTAATAAATAAACAAATACACTTGGTGATTTTATATATATATATACTGAGATATTTGAAATATTTTTTTAAACCGATTAATTATTTTTTCTTAAGAATTCTTAGTTACCTTCAAGTCGCGCCAGATAAAGTTTTACTTCAATTATCCTATTAATTAAACTCAGGTTATTCTCTTCGTTATACCCATTCTCTACCCATATGGCTATACCTAATCTCGTTAGTAACTTACCACATACAACTGAAACGTACTTCAAAGCCATGCGTATGCTGTGATGCCCGGAGACGCAGTGGAGGGCAGAACATTATGAAGGTGGTAAAGACCAGCACCGATTTGTGCAGTCGATGTTGTAGCGAGGTGAGGCGGAATGACAGAACATTTATATAATTTATTTCGTTGTGAACCCTGTTTGTACGATAGAAAGTCAAGGAATGATATGATTGCGAGTTTACAAGGATAAAATTACAAGGGTGAGAAGTAATAACATAATATTACATAATTGACTGTTTGTTGACATTTGACTCGGGCTTTGAACTCATTTTGCTCGTCAACTCGGAAACATCCAATCTTTGTACTGACAAATAATATGTAATAGTACAAGAACAGAAGGCTCACTCCGCAAAATCAATTTAAAAAAATAGGGACTCTTGCAACCATAGAATAAGGTGCAATTCAGATCGCACAAAGCTATATATTTAAATTACCTAGAAGTTGCCTCTCTTTCTATCACGTAACTCTCTTCTGACGACGTTAGGGTTGTCTTTACCTAAAACTGTACCTACACAAGGTATTTCATGCTTAGACCAAGAGCCGACCGCAATAAAGTTATTTGTTATTGTTAATATAATTAATTCCTTAGAGGACGTGTGCAAGTCTAGCTCGGATCCTGGTACTGTCCAAGCTCGTATGTACCTACCTACGTACCTATTTAGATAGTTCCTACTTTTTGAAGAAAAAATCATCTATGCTGACTCTGTCGGGCTTCGTTTCGGATATCAAGATTAGTTGCTGATAGATTACTATCATTCTAGGTTAGACAACGAAAGTAGTCAAATATTGGCGGCATCGGTCAAAGCACAGAGGCCCCGCCGTTTTCATCTTTTTACTTTATGTACCATTTTAACTAAGGGGTTATGATTTTTTATTATATTTTTAGTGGTGTCTCCGCATTCTACTTCATATCCAATTATCGTACAGAGTTTTTAACACAGTGTATAACATTGTTAGTTATATATATAAACATTTAAAAAAAACTAGGCAATTTTTATAAGATGACCTTGTACCACTTACAGTTTTTTTTTTATAACATAGGAGGACAAACGAGCGTACGGGTCACCTGGTGTTAAGTGATCACCGCCGCCCACAATCTCTTGCAACACCAGAGGAATCACAAGAGCGTTGCCGGCCTTTAAGGAAGGTGTACGGTGTAAGGTTTATGTAAAGAAGACAACCCTTACGTCGTCAGAAGAGATAAGAGACACGCGATAGAAAGAGAGAACTTCTAGGTGACTAAAAATGTAGGTTATAGGCGCTGTGTGCTCTGAATTGCACCTTATTGTATCGCCGTAAGAGTCCTTATTTCTTTGATTTTGCGGAGTGCGCCTTCTGTACTTGTACTATTATATATTCTTTGCTCATACTCAAATCTACTTTTGCAATGGAAGTAGTTTTCCATATCCTTTTTAAGGGTACATACTGCGTAACATAGCTCACAAAACTATACACGTTTAACCTTCCTATACTCGCGCCAATTTTTTGTGACACCTATACCCGCGTAAGGTCTCACAGACCGAACTTTTGGAAACCCGTTTCACGTTTCATGGAAACCCATATAAATAAAGTTTGAGCTTAAAGTGAAGAATATTATAAAAAATATCATACAATTAATTTGTTACTAATTATTTTACAGACAATCAGTCTGTTACAAAACAGCCTTCAAAGTACAGAGTTTTTTCTTATGTACTAAAATAAACTTAAACATTTTTTTTTTCGTCTACTAAACAAAAATAAACTTGTATATGTTAAAAACACTTCATATACTAATAAAAAATCACAGGTTAACTTAGTTTTCAGCCTCACCATAACAATCACGACATACCATTACAGCATGTTCCAAACAAAATATTTTTTTTACAATTGGTGCAGTTGTATCTTGTTTTGGATGAACACTACAGCGACCAATTTTATTATTATTAGATGTCGCTGAAGACTCGGGACCATCTAATTGACAAATTTCAGCGAGCCTTAATCTTATGATTTCAGGCAAGTATGTATTGAGAGTTCGTCGACGGAGTTGCGAATTTATGAGATGGTATGATAAGGCTTCATGAAATATTCTGCTGATGTTTGACACATAATTTATATATGTATTTATACCTGGTTCAGACACTAAAAAATTAACATTTGACACCTGTTTGTGCCTCGAGCTATGTTATAAGTCCTAGGCAGGAGTTTTGTTCCATCTAGTCTGTCTATCTTTTCCAATGTAAAAATTTATATAAGTTAAATGGTCTTCCTCTACAGCCTAAAGTTCAATCTCGTCTTTTTCATCGTCTTCTCGCTCTGTGTGATAAATTTCTTCTTGTGTCTCAACTGCGTCATTTCCGTCTTCGAAATCACTGTCAGAAATGTCTTCTTCCAGCAGTGATTGGAATCGCTCTTCATATTGATTCTGGCGCAGAATATAATCTGTAAAATAATAAAATTTGACAAAATATACATACACAGTAAATAAGTCAAAAAAACTAAGTAAACAATATAAATAATAATTTTATACTTACATAAAAAGGTACACCTATACCCGCGTCGGTCCCACAGACCAACGCGCGGGTATAGGAAGGTTAAAATAGTGGTATTATTAGGAATTAGATAAATGTGTCTTAAACCTGCCCTAAGATTTAACTTTGTCGCTGTAAAGTGTGCTGAAACAACACTCGCTATATATACACGAAATCATGAAGTTTTAATCGATAAGATACGTACCTACGTAGAAATTTGGTATAAAATACACTAATTTTGACAAATCATATTATGATGACAAAATTTTTTTTGTTGTTGTATTTTAGTTGTTGGTAGAGAAACGCGTATTTGCAAAAAATCAATCATATATGTACATAAACAGGAAATGATGAAATAAATGATTATTATTAGCTACCCACGCCAATACAAAAGAAACGATTCGAAATGTACAAAATAGCTATAATTACCATAACGTGTGGTGACTTTTGAGGCCTTTGTCCAGCAATGGACGTCTTCCGGCTGATGATGATGATGTGTTGGCTTCATTTAGTAATGTCCATCATTTACGCAATCATAAATATGACCTATGTTGGGTACGCATTAATTTTTAACCCTCTGATTTTTTCAAGATGTCGGATTTTAGTTCTTAAGATTTCGATAAGTAAGCGGGCACTGTTTTTTTTTTTGTTAAGCCTGATAGGTTGTTACATGCGTAGAAACATTATAGTGCAAAATAAAAATCAAAATATTGAATCTTAAAAGGGTTTGTTTATTTTTGTTTGGTTTTCATGCCGTTAATACACTGCAAATCATGAAATTTTGCAAACAGCCGAGGTGTGAAACTGTAGGAAAGGACATTGGTTACAATATCTCCACAGACTATTTTTTTAAATTTCCAGCAGATACGCGATTACAAATTTATTGTAGATGAAGTCACAATCTAACAACACGTCAATTTTTATTCAAATCGTGGAAACCAGTAGAACACATAGCCAGACAGTAGAATGATGCCAGTAAGTTGTGAAACGTATATTTATCACAAAATTAAAAAAAAACAGAGGTACAGATGTATATAAAATAGATATTAAAATATTTAAAAAAATCAAAAATCCCCAATCTGGCATATTCTGCTATACATCCTTTTTTCCACACGTTGTGGCATCACCAGAGTAAGGACAATTTATTTATAAGTAATAGCCGATTCCTAAATCCGATCATAATTTGGAATTGGCGATGTATTTGTATTTTTTTAATCGGATTTGTATGAATGTGACAGATAAACGTTTTTTTTTCCTTTCCACTTCTATCTAGGAGATTTTATCGCGCCCGTTCTGTGCATCCGCTTGTTTTGAGTTTTTTGTCAATTCACTATTTTTTGAGAATAGAATCTTATTCTAATGTTCTAGGAAAACGAATCCCGTTAATAGTTTATGTTAAGAACAAGGGAAATCGGACCAGATAGACAAGCATTTTCTACTACATAGAGTTTGATGTTAAGTTAATGACAAAAAAAATCTTTATTTGGAGATTGAATATTGAAAGGGGCTGTCAGTGATAAAATTATTAGCTATGATTGATCTTTGTTACAATAATGAAATATTTGTTACAGTACTGATGAAGATGCTCGGCAAGCAATGATGCTCGATGGAGGGAAAATTAAGGAGATACAAGTTAAATTACTGTTGAGCTCCCGTTCAGAAATGCATAAAGTCATCGAAGCGGCAAGACAGAGTGTTCCCCTGATGTCATTGTCTACACCTGCACCTGCTCCCGTGCAAGTACCTGCTCCACCAATGCCTCCGGTGATACAAAACATACCACCAGCTATTCCCACGCCCCCCATAATCACACCATTCGCTGCAGCCCTAGGAACTTCATCAATATCAGGATTTGGCATTCCCGGAATCGGTAACCCCCAAGAAATTCCGCAACCAGCTGTAATCGAACCACCCTCTCCTCTTAATATAAGTCCCATTGGTATTATTCAAACAGTTGATGAAGAGAAAGATATAATAGAAGATGGTAAATTTGAAAACAGTCGAAGCAAAGAAAAGGAAAGGCGACGTTCTCGATCGAGATCACGAGACAGAGATAGGAAAGACCGTAAACGTGATCGTAGAGACAGATCGCGCTCGAGAGAAAGAAGGAGACGCAGCAGAAGCAGGGATCGACGAGATCGCAAACGAGACAGAAAAGATCGTAGTAGGTCCCGTGATCGATCGCCCTTTAGGAGGTTCCGAGAAAAACGAAACGATAGAAAATCTCCGCCAGGATCGCAGGAGCGGACTATGGAAAGCATGAGCGATAATAATGCGAGCAGATCACCGACGCATTACATGGCTCATATGCAGTCGCAGATTCCACTAGGTATGCAAAAAGGTCCAACGCCAACTTTACCTCAAAACAGATTTAGTGATCCCTCAATTATGGATGCGTTCAATAAACTTCAGGAGTTGGGAAAGAAAAGGAATCCCAACGCATTTCAAGGTGAACAAAATGGTACCAAATTTCAAGGTGGTCGTGGCGGAAGCAGTATGGGGCGTGGTGGTGGAAATTTCCGACGTGAGGGAAGTCGATTTGATACTGTGTCCACATACAAAGATTGTTGTGTTGTCATCAAAAATGCATCCAATCTTACAAGCTATGGAGACGTGAGGCGGTTCTTTCCGTATTTAATTGACAAACATGGAATTAAAATGATTAACGACAACATGGGACGACGAACAGGTACTATTTATGTTCGATTTTGTGATTCACGTTCTAAAAATCTCGCGTTACAGCTTAAAAACAATGAACTGAAAGGAGCAAAAGTTAATATAGAAAATTTGGATGACGATATATATGATTCTGCTGTAGATTCTTTCTTGCCCTACCGTGAAGAGAATGACACAGAAGAAGAAATTAATCATATTAAAAACGATCTAGCAGCTCCACAGGAACCTTCTTATAGTGTTTTAAAATTAACGGACTTACCAAACTTTGTTAAAGAAATTGACATTATCAAGGCTTTTAACGATTTCTCTCTATTGTCTATCACTTTGAATGACTGCCGTATTACGCGAACTAAAATTGCCTTTGTACAATTTGTTAAACCTGAAGATGCTAGATTAGCTTTTGAAGGTAGGAAGTACATGTTTGGAAGGAAAATACCAACTGTAACAACAGTGTCGAATGAAGAGTATGAAAATTTAAAAGCATCGAATGACAAGCAAGAGTTGGATACAGAGGATATGATACCTATCAACAATTTTTCGGATAACGACATGCCTCGAGATCCCAGGCAAAGACGTTTACAAAATGACAATGGACCTGTACCTCAAAGCGGGCCAAACATGATGCCACCGATGACGCAACAAGCTGCACCTGGGTTTTTCCCAAATTTGCAATTCCCTCCAAGCATGGCCGGGCCTATTCCGAATCTTGGGCCGACCCCGCCATTTAACGCATTTCCTCATCCTGTTGTAGATGATCCCAGAGCTGGCCCCACAAAGTGGCCTCGTGGACTTGGAAAGTATAATGCCCAAAAAGTTCAGTCTAAACTTTCGCCACCATTAACTGGTTCTAAAAATCCACAGCATGCTATGTCTGTGAACATAGAAGATGAACCCCCGGACTGTGTATTAATGAAAGGGCTCCCACGCGAAGCTACGGACCGGACGATAGTGAATTTCCTGTCTGGTACTGGGGCTGTTCCGTCAAGGATTCATTTAATGTTGGACGGAAGTGGTTTACCTTCTGGGGACTGTTTCTGCGAATTTAGGACAACACAAGAAGCGAGAATGGCTGTGACCAAACATGGTAATATGTTGGACGGTTGTCGCATCACCGTCGATCTAGTGATGCGCAGCGTTGTGGAAGAGGCTTTAGAAGGTCCAAAGGAACCTAAGCCTGCAATCGGGCAAGGTTTAATTGGCTCTATCCCACATTTCTTTGAATCCGGTCGCGGGGGTTTCGCGAACCGAGCGCACCCGCCGTTCAGAGGTCGCGGAGGTTACGACCGGGGAGGATTTGATCAGGGTGGCTACCGAGGTGGTTATGATCAAGGCCGCGGTTCGTTTAGAAGTCGCGGTGGGTGGAACGAAAGAGGGCGGGGCATGATGCGCGGAAGAGGTCGCGGTTTTGGCCGAGGTCGGGGTGGGTTTGACAACGGCCTTAATCAACCGCTGCAAAACAACGAGGAGGAGCAAGATCCAGCGCTAGAAGACTTTGGAGCACCGGGCTGCGTGGTGTCTATGGAGAATGTGCCGTACAGAGCTTCCGTTGACGATATAATGAATTTCTTTGGCGATTTTGAACTGACCCAAGATGATGTGATACGTAGATATAATGAACAAGGTAAACCGACGGGAGACGCGCGGGTCGCGTTCAGGACGCCTTTTGACGCCCAGCGAGCTGTCAAAACGCGAAACATGAACATTCTTTTCGATAGGAGAGTTGCTCTGAATGTCATGTAGCCTACTCTACGATTAATTAGGGAACTGTCCGTGTCCGTGTGGACGCGATTATGTCACTATTGGACTTTAGTTTTATTTAGTCTTAATAATCCCACCGTTATCAGCGGGATGATAACGATTAAAAGCTGCGTATATGATTTCCGCTACAATTTGTAGCAATTAGTGTATAACTTGTGAATATAATTATTATAAATGAATTAAAAGATATTTCAGAAAGCATACGTTTTTTATTATACTTTCAACCTTAGACGCTTAAATATAATGCTGAACGGACGCCATAATGACACTTATGAGCGTTATTTGAATTAAATTCCATTCATTCCTTTATTAATTAATAGGTACTACTACTAGTCCTTGAGAAATGTAAATCAATATTTACTTATTCGATTTATAGTTGTCAAATCTGTACCATAAGCCGTCATAACTCTCAAGTGCAACCGGCTATATAATATACAGCTTATGAAATATATGCGTCATAGCCACTAAGAGAGTATGCTCTAAACTTGGAAGTGTCCTTAAGTTGTATCGGTTCGGGAGTATTGCAGCAGGCTATTCCACAGAGTTACTGAAGAGCAAGTTTTTCCCAAAACGGCAGCTGTGAAATGATACCAACGCTATGTATATCCTATTAATAATTTTATAAATGTGAAAGTTTGTATGTCTGGATGTATGTTTGAGCTTCTTTAACGCAAAAACTACTGAATGGATTTTGATGAAACTTTACAATAATATAGCTTACACACCAGAATAACACATAGGCTATTATTTATAATACTATCGCGTGAATTATACTTTATATGGCAAAACAACGTTTGCCGGGTCAGCTAGTCAACACATATTGCCCAACTAGCAGATAGACTCAGCTCTGCGGCATATGCTGTTAGAAAGATTAGAGAGTACACTAATGTTGCGACCGCTAGATTAGTGTACTTCAGTTATTTTCACAGCATCATGACGTACGGTATTATACTGTGGGGTCATGCTGCTGACAGTGTTTGCTCTGCAAAAGAGAGCTGTTCGTGCTATATATCAGCTTGGTTATAGACAGTCTCTGAAAAAGAAAAATTTAAGGAAATAAATATTATGACTGTTGATTGTCAGTACATTTATGAAAACTTAATATACGTTCACAAAAATCGGCACATTTTTGCTCTTAATAGTGATTTTCATTATTATAACACTAGAAATAAGGGATTGCTTGTAACTAATTCTAGTAGGGTTCATCAGATACATAATAGCCTTAAGGGTAAATGTATACACTTTTATAATAAAGTGCCAGCCACTGTTCAAGCATTATCTATAAATAAATTTACATGTTTTATAAAAAAATGGCTCTGTCGTAAATCCTATTACTCCACAGCTGAATATCTAAGTGATCGGACAGCCTGTGGCTAGACTAGATTATGATTATTTTATAGCAATTGCAATGAAAGTACAATATTGTATATTTTCATTAAAAAGAGCTCGAAAAAAGAATGCGGGGAGAGTTTCTTGCGCCGCTTGTTCTCTCACAGAGCGCCATTTGTTTCCGAAGCGGTAGTAGTATCTAGTATATTAGAAATTACATCAAAAGGAATTCTAAAGGAATCAATTTTGAGAAAAATGCCTTTTAACATGACACTCTATATGGCATGCGAAGCTGAATGTAGTATGTAGCTTCCATGTAGAGTCATGTGGGGCAAGTGTCCGCATTTAAGTATTAAAACTAGTGACAAAGTTAAATGATAAGCATGAAAGGAAAATAAAAGTATGTCTCTGAAAGAGTATTTTGTTAGCTAATAATTTAATTAATAAATACCCGATTCCTGCCGCCGAATTCCATCTTCGCACGTCACGCCACAAGTTATCATTAAGTAATCATCCCCACCATCTGGTTGTGTGGCGGTCCTCCACAGTGCGGTTTTCAAGGAGCTTTCTTCTTCGGATCTTAAAGGCCGGCAACGCTCCTGTGATTCCTCTAGTTTTGTAAGAAAATGTGGGCGGCGCTGATCACTTAACACCAGGTGCGCTCGTTTGTCCTCCTTTTCCATAAAAAAAACCCTATAAGCATATTTCATTCATTGGTTCAAATTTAATGAAATTTGAAATGTACCGTGTACAATGTCTGCTTGAATACTGAAACAACAGGTTTCTAATTTTATACACAACGAAGTTATAGGGGGTTGAAACCAGCCTGAACTGCTTCGAGAAACGGATAGTATGGCCGTGCCGCTTGTTTTTGCTTGACCTGGCGCCAGACTTGTATAACAAATAAACATGTTTATAATTCCGTTATACAATATTCGGTTCAATGCAGATATAGACATTGATAAATGAGTATCGCCCATTGGCCCAGACTAATGAGTTGTTCCGGGGTTTTCACTGAATTCCTAACTATGACAAGTCTTTGAACGATCCAATGAAAACTAAACGATAAATTTTAGCAAAAGAAACTAAAAATTAGTGCGATTTTATAATGTATTATTAATATATTTAATTATATAAGACTTGTGCAGCGGATTTGTGAACTGAAACTTAATAATTCAAATAGGCATAAGAATATGGTTATTATCTTTTTTTTCGGAAACTTTCAACTGTCTTCAGGCTGAGGTGAGGTGTTCAAACCATTCAATAAGTAATTTCATATGCTATTTTAAATTTGAATCTTCAGAAAAGTAAAGATAACTCACTAGTTATCTTTTCTTTTTTGAAGATTACACTTAGTGAAGAAAAAAGATTGCATCATTGTTAGGACGGTCGGGTCACCTTAACGACTGTTCAGCGTGCGCTGCACAGTGGAGCCCTGTCCGTCTGGTGACCTGCGTGAACTTATTGGGCGATTTTCCATTAGCCGGCCAGGCAAAACTGCATGCGTATTGTATTGGAATTGTAGCTGTGTGTGTGTGTGTGTGTGTGAGTGCGCGGAGCGGGTAGGAGGACGCGGAGCGGAGGGAGAGAGCCTCGTATTTGGTTGGTGGTCATGGCGTTATCAGGATTTGGCAGTTTTGATCTATCAGGATTCTTTATTTTTTTTACCATGGAAACTCTTAAACACCAAAAACAATTTTATAAAAAATCAGTTATTAAAAATTTTAATGTCGAAACCTTATTCACCAGTCATTTTAAAACAAATAGCGCGGTTGTGTAACGAGTAATTCTACTATCGTTTTTAGTTTTTGAAGTGAATTAATAGGATTCTCGTGTAAGATGACAACACCCTGCCGCAGTCCGCCAGACGAACGATCGGCTATTTGGCGACGTCACAAGTTGAGTTCCTGGGTCACCCGTCGTATAGCCCCGACGTAGAACCTTATGATTTTTATTTATTACCGAATATAAAAGAAAATCTTCGAGGAAAAGGTTTTATATGACGTTTTAAAAAGCTGTCGAAGAGAACTTAGGTTACTTAACTCCTGTTCCGACGGCTGGCTTACGGCATGCATCCTGTTCTTGCAGCCTGCAAGTGCATGCCCACTTCTACAGCACGCCAACCATCCCGGGGCTGACACTGCTGGTCATCCACGTTCAACATAAAGCGACGATGTCGTCTCTGTGCCTGAAACTGTTGACTCTAGGGAAGGACGAGGATGGCCCCATCGTAGAGCCCCAAAGATGGAACAGAGTAAAGAAAACAACTGCTCTGTGAGGCCCCCTCCATACAATACCTGACATATATATCTTAAAAAAAAAAGAACTAAGTTTAAAAAAACCGACTTCAAAAAATGAAAAGTATCAAATAACTAAAAATGTAATATAATACACCTCTTATTCAAACCTTTACCTTTAATATTAATAAGGGCTACTAAAATTCAAGGGCACTGCCGATTTAGAATTTCGGAAAAAGAAGCCTCTATACCATACCAACTCCTGGTTACACTTTTCATCGCTCACTTGAAAGCAACCTCATATTTTTATTGGTTTTTTTAGTCGCAGTTGGAAACAGCTACGAATTTGGGACCGAACACGTAGGCGTAAAGCACAGATTACAGTTTATAACTTCTCTTGGATCTAATCCGTGGGATCAGAGATGGGCTGGGTTCCACTTGGTAGGAATGTCAGTATGCCGCGTCATTCAGATAATCAACTATATCAATAGGAACATTTTAAGTATCATCTTTGTTTACTCAAACACAACGCATGCTAGATAGCCATCGCTTAAGTTCCTCTCCTGATCATTATTATCATTCGACTCCGGTTCATTTTTGAATTAGTAGACCCCTGAAGTCGTTACCATCTCCAACTTTCACTGACATTAACATAAATGTAAAAAGTTTGTTATTTTATACGGGATATCCCTCACTACTATGTAACGGCATTTCCCAATATTCAGTCTATCTCCGGTTGTGGCCTACTTGAGATAAAAATCGTAACTATCGTTGACTTTTCTGTCCCAATAAACTTATCGACGGTAACTCACCTTATCCGTACATGCTGTCTGTCAATGGGAGGACGAATAGCTTACCAGCGATAGAGGTTCTTAGAAATTACAATTCACGCATCCCAATATAAGGCGATAAGAATGACTTATCGGGTATAATGGGACAGCTTCAGATTATTGACAGCTAATTACTGACAGTAGAAGGTAGTAATTTATCTCTATCTGTAGATAGTATATTGGGAACGGCCGTTAGTCAACCGTCCCCATGTCGCAAGATCCGTAACGTACAAACTCTTCTATTTATGATCAAGTACTGAACATTAATAATTTATATTTTGATTACCTTCATGCGAACAAATGCCTTAAAATAGAGCGAAGTGCAAAAAAAGACGATTGAATTGTAGTAAAGGTATATTTTGTATAATTTTTGTTGACATTATACGAACAAAACTCTTAACAGGAGGACAATAGACTTGGGCAGTATTTAATCAAAATATTCATTTCATTTAGACAATCCGTGAACAGTAAACCCATATGAGTAATCTTTTTATTAAACTGTTTGCATTTTAAGATAGACAGTAAAACATTCATTTAATATTACAACATATTTATAATATTCTTAAGAATTGAACTTAAATTAATTTTCACACAAATAAACATAATGAACTTAACTATGAACTATTCAAGTTACAATGCCAATACGAATGCAATAAAACTTGAGCACTCGTAATGTAAAGCCTCTCCATAAAACATAACCAACACGAACAACGACCTCTTTCTATCTCGCTCCAACTCTTTCGTTCGATCTCTTTCCTTCGCCGACATCCGTTATAAGTGGTCATTGAACCTTAAACAGTTCAAAAAATTAACCCGAACATTTATAAATAATAATAATTAGATTTCATCGGCCATCATAAACACCTAATAAAGGGCCTACTTTCAGATACGAATAAAGGATAATAGATCCACGGTGGCCCGCCAGTAGCGATCACTTATCACTTGTTGTGACTTTTTATTGAAGTAGGCGTCACTTAACGGAATTTCATAACTATCTAAATGTTTTGTGAGTGTAATTTCCGCTAATATTTGTCTTCAACGAATTCCACAGGTGTTTCGCCTCTACACGAGGCATCCTCAGCAGATTTTGCCTCGCCAAACAAGACTAGTGTCTCATGCCAGAGTTTCTCCCGAGGACGCCTCGTCCGACTAGACTAGTAGTAGACTGAGTCTCGTGCCAGACTTTGGCGAGTCAACATCTCCTAAGGATCCCTATCGAATTGTTTGAAGACAAATATGTGCGGAATTAACCCTCAAGATAACTCATTTGTAGAATCTGTTTGTGACGACCGCGACTGTGTGACCGTAAGCTCTCAGTGACCGAGAGCGTGAGCTCTCAGTGGCCGCGACCGTGAGCTCTCAGTGACGGCGACCGTGAGTTCTCAGTGACCGCGACCGTGAATTCTCAGTGACCGCGACCGTGAGCTCTCAGTGAGCGTGACCGTGAGCGTCGCTCAACGGCGCGCGTTTGACTCAAAAACGTTTTCTCACAAAATTCTTTAGTCATAAAATTTGTCTTAATTCTCGTTATGAAATATCTCTTTTTTTGCAGGAAATCAAATAAAACAGGTTTATTCTGGACCATTCTAGAGAAAATGGAATTTTAGATTCGTAAATATCGTTGGATCTTGCGGAAAATGTTAGATTTATTTCTATCAATTATTTTTTAACAATAAGAATTATACATTTATTTGAATCTCCGTTTTAAAATGGGAATTTATCACCGAAATTTGAAGAGAACGAACTTTTTGTTTACACTTAACCTTACAGGAGGTTCTACTTTACCGTCGTATTGTGTTATAACCAGGGTAACGGTCAGACAAAACGACCGCGCACGATGGAAACCGACATCGGACGAAGCTCAACGGAGCGGGGTTCTGCATTAACTAGACACTAGTGTAAAGCAGAGGCACCCTTCATTCCTTTACAAACTTTGCCAGTTGTCGCGTTGTTTATTTCACCACTTCGTTATTGACGCTAAGTGCTGAGATCTTACTGCGTTTGGTTGCACAGTTGTACCTCGTGCTTTTGGTGTTCTTTTAAGTAAGTACATTTTAAATATTTTAACATATCCTTTTAATATGCATGAATTAATTGTTACATATCTATGTACACATTTTCTCCTTCAGATATGAGTAAACGGCCAAAACAAAACACGCTTGACGCTTTTTTAAAGCGACAGAAGAAGCAAGCGATGGCATCACAATGAAGGCCGAGAAGAAGAGTGAGGACGCTGTACCGGATGTTCAGCCAAGACCATGCAGCAGCTCGAGTACTTCAAGCTCTCTTATCATTTCTTCGAGTGAGAAAAAAGAAGAGAATTCTGTTGTTCCACTTGATTCTGATGACATCGGGTTTTACCTGACAAGAGGCAGTAATTTTTCAGACTTTCAAAAATACCATATTTTGCAACATGCCTTTAGACCGAATGCGAAATTTCAGTTTCCATACTCCCTTCATAAGAAAAATAACAAAGAAATTAAATGCTACTTAAATGCCAAACATTTTGAATCATTTGCTTGGTTAACTTATTCGATGTCGTTGCAAGGATTGTTATGTAAATATTGAGCAATATTTGTAAAATATGGAGGAATTAACAATATCCCATTAAAAAAATTTGTTTCTGGAGCCACTTAATAGGTATTCAAAATTGTACGGTAAGGACGGCCATTCAACATATCATGAACAAAATATGTATCACCAAAAAGCTATTTTGTTAGCACAGAACTTTAATGAGTTATACAACCACCCTAATTTGCAAGTTATTAATTTATTAGATTCGAAAAGGAAAAATCAAATCGAGCAGAATAGATTAAAATTGAAGCACATTATTCAATGTATTATATTTCTGGCACGCCAAAATATTCCGCTCCGTGGCCACAGAGTAGAACGTGCAATCGATGACTTTTCTGAAGGGACCAACGAAGGAAATCTCAGAGAATTAATCCGATTCCAAATTGAAAGTGGAAACAAAGAACTAAAAGAGCATTTTGAAGCTCCGGGTCTTAGAAAGAAATATGTTAGCAGTGTAATTCAAAATGATTTGATTAAGTGTTGTGGGGATGAAATATTAACAACTATTGTAAATAGAGTAAAAATGGCCAAATATTACAGTATTATTTTCGATGAGACAACTGATATTATGCATATATCACAAATGTCTCCGTGATCCGCTACGTGAATACACAGGGACAAGTTTTTGAAGACTTCCTTGGATTTATTGATTGTCACTCAAATTACTTACTAATAAAGTGTTATTAAAAAAGTCTTTGTTTTAATTTTTTTTCCATTAACCCTCTCTTACAGTTACAAGGCGACTTCTTGAAGTTATTACCCCCCCTAAGAAAATGTTGTAAAGAGGCCACTGCGCCATTCAGATAATCAACTATATCAATAGGAACATTTTAAGTATCATCTTTGTTTACTCAAACACAACGCATGCTAGATAGCCATCGCTTAAGTTCCTCTCCTGATCATTATTATCATTCGACTCCGGTTCATTTTTGAATTAGTAGACCCCTGAAGTCGTTACCATCTCCAACTTTCACTGACATTAACATAAATGTAAAAAGTTTGTTATTTTATACGGGATATCCCTCACTACTATGTAACGGCAGTTCCCAATATTCAGTCTATCTCCGGTTGTGGCCTACTTGAGATAAAAATTGTAATTATCGTTGACTTTTCTGTCCCAATAAACTTATCGACGGTAACTCACCTTATCCGTACACGCTGTCTGTCAATGGGAGGACGAATAGCTTACCAGCGATAGAGGTTCTTAGAAATTACAATTCACGCATCCCAATATAAGGCGATAAGAATGACTTATCGGGTATAATGGGACAGCTTCAGATTATTGACAGCTAATTACTGACAGTAGAAGGTAGTAATTTATCTCTATCTGTAGATAGTATATTGGGAACGGCCGTTAGTCAACCGTCCCCATGTCGCAAGATCCGTAACGTACAAACTCTTCTATTTATGATCAAGTACTGAACATTAATAATTTATATTTTGATTACCTTCATGCGAACAAATGCCTTAAAATAGAGCGAAGTGCAAAAAAAGACGATTGAATTGTAATAAAGGTATATTTTGTATAATTTTTCTTGACATTATACGAACAAAACTCTTAACAGGAGGACAATAGACTTGGGCAGTATTTAATCAAAATATTCATTTCATTTAGACAATCCGTGAACAGTAAACCCATATGAGTAATCTTTTTATTAAACTGTTTGCATTTGAAGATACACAGTAAAACATTCATTTAATATTACAACATATTTATAATATTCTTAAGAATTGAACTTAAATTAATTTTCACACAAATAAACATAATGAACTTAACTATGAACTATTCAAGTTACAATGCCAATACGAATGCAATAAAACTTGAGCACTCGTAATGTAAAGCCTCTCCATAAAACATAACCAACACGAACAACGACCTCTTTCTATCTCGCTCCAACTCTTTCGTTCGATCTCTTTCCTTCGCCGACATCCGTTATAAGTGGTCATTGAACCTTAAACAGTTCAAAAAATTAACCCGAACATTTATAAATAATAATAATTAGATTTCATCGGCCATCATAAACACCTAATAAAGGGCCTACTTTCAGATACGAATAAAGGATAATAGATCCACGGTGGCCCGCCAGTAGCGATCACTTATCACTTGTTGTGACTTTTTATTGAAGTAGGCGTCACTTAACGGAATTTCATAACTATCTAAATGTTTTGTGAGTGTAATTTCCGCTAATATTTGTCTTCAACGAATTCCACAAGTGTTTCGCCTCTACACGAGGCATCCTCAGGAGATTTTGCCTCGCCAAACAAGACTAGTGTCTCATGCCAGAGTTTCTCCCGAGGACGCCTCGTCCGACTAGACTAGTAGTAGACTGAGTCTCGTGCCAGACTTTGGCAAGTCAACATCTCCTAATCGAATTGTTTGAAGACAAATATTGGCGGAATTAACCCTCAAGATAACTCATTTGTAGAATCTGTTTGTGACGACCGCGACTGTGTGACCGTAAGCTCTCAGTAACCCAGAGCGTGAGCTCTCAGTGGCCGCGACCATGAGCTCTCAGTGACCGCGACCGTGAGCTCTCAGTGAGCGTGACCGTGAGCTCTCGTGCGTCGCTCAACGGCACGCGAATGGCTATTAGGAATTGAATGGGTTATAATGTCGATGTTAGGATTAAATTAAATTCGTTTATGATACAAACTTAAACTCTACAATTAAATAAACTAACGACAAATTCGTTCACTACAAAGCAATTCAACTAGCGCCAAGCCATTTAATAATAGACAGTTCACACTACATAGTGAGGGTGTCTTCTGTGTATACCCTAACACATTTAAATAATAAGTAACAGATTTAGGACAACGACATAACATTAAGCGGATAATATTTTTAAAGTATTTTCGCAAAGAAAGCCCGATACAATAATAGTAATATTTTATTTTGTGGTACAATGTGGTACCTACTGGTGAATTAAGTAGCATTTCATTACTTAGCGTTGTGGTTATTTAGTTACTGACGCGCTTGGAATGTAGTGTGTACTATTTTCAGAATATTGGTTAACAAAAATAAAGTTTCACTTAGAAATGCCACCAAATCCATCTATCTGTCCGTTGACATACATAATATGACCCACGACCAAACATGATCAATGATATTAGACAAGTAAAACAGTAGGCTCGTTTCAGACTACGCTATAATATAATAGAATATAGTTCATAGCATTATAATATCGCGCAACATAGATTATTAAGGACACGTTCACACTTCACCGTACGATATATTAATGTCCCGCAAGCGAAACAAATCCCCAGCCTTGTGAAACTCTGTAAGAAAAAAGTGATTCACTCGATTGTATGAAACGTGCAGTCATTGACAGATTGACAGCTATAATCTTCTAAAAAAAAAGGGATAGCCGAAATCCACGCTAAGCAACTGTTCGCTTTCAAACTTAGCCGGATTATACTTCGTGGCCAATCGCGATACTGTAATTACTAATATTTCAAACTTATGTCAAATAACTGCACGTTTCATACTTAACTAAAGTTCAATTTTTACTTAGGCTGTCTTATTTATTTAGTAGTATTTTCATCTTATTTGCGTATCACAATACGTCTGCTTTCGATTATATCGGGTAATGTGAACGCCATGCTATATAGTATAGCATTAGGTCCTTATTTGCTATACTATATATCACAATAGTATAGCAATGTCTGAAAAGAGCTTTACATACAAAAAAAATATAAAAATATACCGCGTACAAAATAGGATCTGTATTATAATATTACCTTCTACAAACAATCTACCCCTTTATAGTATAAAGACACATATAGTAAGCAGAAACCACAACAAGTATTTACATCTAAAACATTTATATATCATATAAAAATGTACAGACACTCAGTATCACATCAATAATAAATATATCGAAGAATAAGGGAAGCTAGTCAGTAGGTATTTCAGATGTCACTCCGCAGCTGCCAACTGATATGGCAACACACGAAGTTATGGAGAACAATCATTATTACTATGTATAGTAAGTTAATCAAAATATACTCAACAAACGACATTAATTACTTATCGCCAGTTGCTGAAAGCATCATTAAAGTTAATGTTTCATTAAATATAATATCGTCACTTTCATTTTCATTTTGACAGTCAAACTATTCGACCAGTGGTTAGTGACCCTGCCTACTGAGCTAGAGGTCCCGGGTTCGAATACCGGTAGGTAGAAACATTTATATGATAAATATGAATGTTTGTTTCCGAGTCATGGATGTTTATTTGTATTTATGTATGCTTAGGTATGTATATTGTTTTAAATATTATATCGTTGTCTTGTAACCATAGTACAGGCTATGCCTAGTTTGGGGCAAGATAATTAATTGTGTAAGAGTGTGTCAATATTATTATTAAAGATAGCATGTGATATAACGGAACATAAACTTTAAAAAAGCAAAAAAGCTTTCTGCAACTGGACATAACAGTTATAACTACGTGAGGCGGTATCGTCCTCGGCAATACACATGGTATTATTCACAAGACCGGTCGCTACTTTCTAATAGCTGACAGTGACGTCACTATTTACTAACAGTGTGTAAGATGCTCTGACTCGTGGTGTTCCGAAAAGTCGCACCGCTTACCGCAAGCCGTTGCGAGAGAATTATACTGAGATACTCCAGCTTATGTGTCTTTCGAATAAGACAGGTAATAGATTTTTATGCAACTGTTGTGTAATAAGGGGTATTAAAACACGAATGTGGTGTGTGTGATAATAGTATCACATGAGTGTTTCAATACCTAATTGTCAAATAATATGAATCCTCTACATATAAGATTCTGAAACAGCTTACTGCTAACATTAAAAAAGCCAGTCCTAGTAACCATTACATCAACCAAACGAGTGTTGTATTGTTGTACTGGATTTCATTACAACACTCGTTTGGATGATGTAATGGTTATTAGGACATTGGGTGTTTTAATGTTGGCAATAAGCTAACTGTTTTAGAATCTTTAATAGAGCATTTAAGGCATGGGTGTACATAAACAATATTACACCTTCTTCCAACTCTATCACTGAAGTGGCGGGATGATGGCAGGCGCCAGACATATGGCCTCATCTCACAGTATGGAATACGATCGTCTGTTTAGAAAAGTGAAGGTCGAACAAAACTCCGTTCTGAACAATATTAAGAATGACACATTTTATCTATTCGAGGTGTTATCAAACATTCATAGTAGAAATATAAGTATCAATTTTATACAGAACGTTCCAAATAGCATAGAGAAAATATTTAAATTTTTAATTATAATGGCTGAGCGCTGAGACAGGGACGGGCCGCCATGTTAGTGACGTCAGATGATCCACTGTCATTGAAACAGGACTGATTACTTTGAACAATTGAATCTTAAATTAAAAAAAGTTATAATACTATAGTCAACAAGTCTTTAAATCTTTAGTTTATAATTTTGTTTCAAATCTCCAATTCATAGGTTCTAAACGTTGGCGATAACGCCCCCTTGTGGGCGTTTGAGACTTTCGGGGGGGCAGTAGAAGACCCAGAGATAATTAGGGGGCATTGAGATGGCCCAGATGGGGCGTGGGTAGATTAAAAAATATAGTCTAAAAAGACAAAAAAATACACGAAAATACTCTAGAAAAAAAACATATTCTCACAGTAAGCGGTGAGCAAAATAAGGTTGAGAAACTATGCTCTAATTGAATTAAATGATAAAATATTATGTCCTGTTTTATTGCATGTTCTACTGGCGTCTCTTTTAAGTGTCCTTTATTGTGGTGAACTAAATATTGTTAGAAACAGAGCGTTCCCGAGCGTATGCTACACACATTATAATGACCAACATCAAAACAGTGAAAATGTTATTTATTCTCTTTGATATTGTTATAATGTCATGTTGAAATGACATTGAGTGACGGAACGTCGCTATACTAAATCACGAAGACTATAGAATTATACATCGACGGATGTATAAGGGAGAGTTTGTTAAATTTACAGAATTGTTTATATCTAGGGTCTTGTCCCACTGACCAGAGTACAATAATGATCCCGGGTGATCAACAGAACTCCATACATGTTACGTGATGGCTCACACACACTCTAGCTGTCACCATGCGCGGTATACTCGTCTCATATATGTTGATCTTATATATGATAATATCATCGAACACTACAACCATCATTATATATTTTGTATTGTTCATTTTATAACACAAATGTTTGAAGTATGTAATAATCAGAACTATACAAATATGAATCTTTTTGTTACATTTCAATACCCAATAATATTAAACAATCTTTGGTTCTATTCTAACTCAAGCACCCGTAAGTTGACGTCAGTGTCAGACATGCATACAATTAATTCTTCACAAATCAGATGAGCTCGGAAAACGTAAACAAATTTCACATAAAATTTAACTTTGATACAAATGAGTATTAAACATCAATATGGTTATTGTCATTACAATTGAATCAACAACATTATACGGGTTGCAGAACAAGAGCTAAGCTAAGTTAGTTTAGCTTAGCTCGTATAGCTGACGCAGTTTTCCATACTTGTGTGCAGACCGCAAACTATACGAACTAAGCTATATGAGCTAACTAAAATATGCGAAGGTAAGTTAGTTGTGTATGCCGATGCGCAGCTACACGAGCTAAGCTAAGAACCTCCCACTACCCCGCGCACCCTTTGGACATCCTTCGCCAGCAACTAAGCAACACTGACTGAGCATTGGCTTAGCTGTTGGTTTGCACGCTATTTATTTCTAGCTTAGCTTAGCCTAGCTTGCATAGCTTAGTTTAATTAGCCTTGGCATAGCTTAGTTTTCCGTCTGCAACCGGTTTAATACATGCCAACGGCCTTGAGGAATCGAACGGAGCTAGTTTACCTCTCTCGCACAAGATCGCCATCGTTTTAAGTCAGAAATAGAAGCATTTTTAATTTATTACAAACATAATACAATTTAGACAAACTAACAACACTATGTTATGTTAAAAAGTATTGGTGTACAATTAATAACTATTTATCTACATTGAAACTATTTCTTGACGGTTTACGTCAAGAAATGGTTTCAGTTATGCGATTTCTTGGGATAATGGCCTTAAACAATATACATAAGATACATAATAGCTTTAATGGTAAATGTATACATTTTAATAATAAAGTCCCAGCCGCTGTTCAGGCATTATCTATAAATAAATATAAATGTTTTATTAAAAAATGACTCTGTCGCAAATCCTACTACTCCACAGCGGAATATCTAAGTGTTCCGACAGCCTGGTACTAGATTCTGATTATTTTATAATAAAAGCAATGACAGTACAATATTGTATATTTGAATAAAAATTCTTGCGCCGCTTCTTCTCTCTCAGAGCGCAATTTGTTTCCGAAGCGGTATTAGTGTCTTCTATATTAGAAATGATATCAAAAAGAATTCTGAAGGAATCAATTTTGAAAAAATAAATGCCTTTTATATGCCTTCATAGTTCATATACATATAATATGCGTCACAATATGTTTCGAGAGTAATGCACCAACTTGAAATGAATGTCACCGAGTTTTTTTTATTTTTCCTCTCATGCTTATCTTTTCTGAACGGATGTAGGGTTGGCAACTTTTATTGGAGGAAATAGAGTATATCTGATTTCAAAGGAGGTAAATAAAGAATACGGACTTTCAAAAAAGAGTATTATTTATTTTATACTATTAAGAAGCGTGCCACACTTAATGACATAATGATATTAATGGCCTTCATTTAGAAGGGGCAAACGGGCAAGAGGCTCACGGGATGGGGGGAGGTGAGGCAACCACCCATGGACATCCGCAACAACAAGTGTCAAGAAATGCGATGCCGGCCTTTAAGATGGGAGTATGGTTTTTTCTTGAAGGTCCCTAAGTCGTATCTGTTCGGCAAAACTGATTCCACAAAGTTGCTGTGCGAGGCAAGAAATTTCTTGCAAAACGCGCGGTTGTGGAATGCCAGACGTGGTACTTTGCACGTAATGTCCGGTGGTGGAATTCGGCCGCTGGAATCAATCCGAACAGCTCCTCTGAGCACTCCCCGTGATAAATGCGGTAGAAGATGCAGAGAGAACCCACAGCAGCAACGCCAAAGAAAAGCTGCGTTTAGAAACATCCGAATGTGGCTTGGGTAATTGATGATACCAACATATTAACAGTAAATAGTCGATTCTTTTGGTTATGATAATGGGTTTGCATAATATTACATGACACACTAGTAATGTTTACTACATTGTGTAAAAAAAAGACTACTGAAAAGAGTTATAGAGTATAAAACTCTATTTTAGTGTAATGTTGGCAACCCTAGACGGGTGTCAGATTCCAATTTAATTCGGTGACACATAACAATGAAAAATTATTTTCATTTCTCATACTCGGAAAGTAATGTTGTTTGATCTGATTATTGGGTGGAAAATGCTGCTTCCCTGCATACAGAGGGAAAAACTCACACAAATTACTTCCCACCTAAGGGCCGGAATGAATTTTAAAAATAGAACTGCTGTGAATAGTTTTATGTAAAAAAGAACTAATTTAAAAAAATGCTGCGGCCATGTAACTTTCTAAACAGCCAGTGTGAACTTAGCGCAAACTTCTTTGAGCGGCAACCGCATAAATATAGCCGCAAGAATTGCGCGGTAATTCTAATAATTTGGCGGGATACTAATCTGTGCTTAGATAAACAACTAGTTTTATTTTCCTCATATTCGAAATGAAAAGTAGAGTGTTTAACTCGGGTAAAAGTATCAATTCCTCCTCGGACTATAGCCGACCTCGCTGCGCTCGGGCATCTAAATACCTCGGGAATTGATTCTTCTGACCCTCGGTTAACAATCTACTATTCATTTCGAAAATTTAAACTTGAATTTTGATAAGGCTGGTCGGTCCCTGCCTGCGAGGTAAACTATATAACTATCTATTTACGGAACAATTAAAAACAATCAGGTATTTATAAAACGAGCTGCCATTTGTTATACAATATCGTTGGTAATTCAGTTAAGTTGTGTTGTTTGAGATTAATTCAATTCACAAGTGAATGTGACGTATGCTGTCTGTACGAGCCGATACAGTTAGGGTAGACGAGGTCCAGGTTCCAGGTAGTGGTGAGCCCCGAGTGATTTATTTTCTCCTGTAAAACATAAATCAAAAATTCAAGAAGATGAATAAAAGAAAGAATAATATATATATATATGTATGGATATATATCTATTTAATTATTTATAAATAATCGCTTATAAAATGCTCACAGAATACCTTTATTTATTTATGGTGTCAAATCAAACATCAAAGTGTTCATAACTCGATATTTTTACGAAAACAATTTAGCAAACATTTAATTTGTAATTCAAAGAACTATATTTATTTATATTACTAATATTTAATAAGTACAAAAAAGGGCTTAGTGGTTTATAATTTGACGCTATAAAGCGCAATTTTTAAATGTTCTTTTAGGTATTTTCAACGCAAGAAACCGCTAAAGTCATATCATTTTTGGGTTTCGAAACGCAACGCATATGGTTCGAGTAAGAGAGACAAACTTATGCAACTACTGTAGAGTGTCATCTCTTTCTCACACCGCGGACCACAGACAAATTTATTTCGTTCATTCTTCTTAAGCGATCCAAACGCCATTCAGCAAAAGGCACTTCATGGTACGAATTTTAGCGATTCAGTCTAGGTACCTAAGCTGAACTGAATCGGAATCGCATCGCTTATTAAAATTTCATGGTAGGCCCTCTGATACTAGGTAGACCGTACAATTTTAGGTAAGAAAGAAGAATATATATATGTATGGATATATACATATTTATTTATTTATAATCGCTTATAAAATGCTCACAGAATACCTTTATTTATTTATGGTGTATGTGGATGATGCAGCTACTGCACTCAATAACTTTTGTATTAATTTACATTTACTTTTTTGACTTACTCGTGTAAGACATTGACTATTTGACGTTTGAGTGTGTTTGTTGCATCATTTTGTTACATTTTACATATTATATTGTAATTGAAATGATTTGTAAATAAATGTAAATCTTGATATAAAAGAGTGGCAATGAGTTTCTTGCTACTTCTTCTCATTAGCTCAACCCTTTACGAAGTAGCGGTAGATTCAATAAGAAAAATATTTTTTTTTGACATTCATAAGTGTCATTTCCGTGACCTGCATGAATAAAGTGATTTTGATTTGATTTTGAAGTGAAATTAGAACACTAAGTTTCATTTGCGAACGGAATTACAGTCAGTCAAATAAAATTTATTAAATTTAGCTTAAACTAAGAGCTTTTGAATCATCACTACATATATTTCATTTAATTACTGAATGTACCATATGTTCGGAAACCGTAGAGCTCGTGAGAAGAACACACATGAAACTCAACAGCCACTATTTTCAATCAATACAGTATTTTACAATGGCTGTTATATACAAAACAAATTAGTTTGTAAGGCATCCCATATATGAATTTTGTTAGTTAAAAGCGTTTTAAATACCAACCCCCTTATTCATAATAGTCTGTTAACTTGAAGCATTGCTAATTCTCACTCTGTATTCTTCTATTGACCTAAGTCAGAATGAGAAAAAACACTCCTTAGCGACTGTTTAAAGTTAGCGGACCATTTTGAATAAGGGGTTGCCCCCTTATTAAATTTAATAAAAAGTTATAAAGAATAAACTGTATAAATATAACGTATCCTATATTAGATGTATCAACCTTTCGAGATTGAATTTATTATTTGTGTACAGATGCGTCGTGATTAATGTCATAATTTGTAATCGTATCCAACAAATACACTGATTTTTTAACTATAACAGGTCGACTTGGCACCACAAGCAGCACCCGTTCACCAGTTGACGCATGGACCAGACATCGTTCCCTTCGCACATATTTGAGGTAAGGAGTATTGTATATTGTAGGCCGAAACACTCACTTTGCGTGGAGATCACCGTTGGCAGACCCGTTGGAGCGCGTTGTGACGTCACTCAGGTCTGAAGAGCTCCTGATGTCACCTTCCATCTGTAACAGACAGTGAAGCCCATCAGGTATTATAAATAACAAGTCGTTAATCCCAATACCAGACGGTCTGATTAACGTATTGTTTTTAATGGTATGAATAAAGTTAATGTTCAATTAGTTTATATATACAGAATGCACTGTCCGCACGTCCGCATGGCCTACAGCTCAGTGTTCTCTCGTTCAGAGTTCATAGAGTCAACAGCTCCTGGAGTACCCCGGTCGTTCAGTCCAGAGTACATCGGGACCCTATCCCATTGTTAAGTGGAGGAGCGGGTGGTTGATTCCGCATGGACACCGACAGAACTTAGCAGAATCAACACTTAATATTTTATTCATAGCATTTAAATAATTATGGATTTCCATACCATAAGCAGGCCTGTCTGTAAGAACGCGTGGCGGCCACGCCAGAGTGGCTATCAAGTGGGGACTCACGGACTTCACCGGTCCGACCGATCTTTTAAAAATGGGAAAACATAACTACAGCAAAGCAGTTTATGTAGGTTTGACAACGGGAGAATTGATTTAAATTTACGATTAGATACATACCTTTTTATATTATAGAAAAAACTGAGCTATTTTTATAAGATGACCTGGGGGCCTCCCATGAACCTACTACGCTTATTGCGATTCAATTGACAACCTAAAAAGAACTGCTTTGTTATTTTTAGTACCACGACGTGATTAGAGCTATCTATTTTAGGTTGACGTCAAATCAACTGATTAAATCGCGATGATGTCAATTGAATGTCAAAAATGATGTCAATTGAATCGCAAACTGATTAAGTTCGTTCATTTCAACCTAAACTGGATAGCTTATGTGAGCGATTCGAAAAAGTTGCTACTTCCTTAGAGGAAAGTGAATCGTGTTGTTAATAGCTTAAGACGAGGCAGTGAGGGCCCGGGCTATGGCCTGTTCGCAAGTACGAATTAAAAAAAATGTACTCTGTGCTCCTGTCAAATCAAACATCAAAGCGTTCATAACTCGTTATTTTTACGAAAACAATTTAGCAAACATTTAATTTGTAATTCAAAGAACTATATTTATTTATATTACTATTATTTAATAAGTACAAAAAAGGACTTAATGGTTTATAATTTGACGCTATAAAGCGCAATTTTAAAATGTATTTTAAGGTATTTTCTACGCAATAAAACCGCTAAAATCATATCATTTTAGGTTACTACTGTAGAGCGTCATCTCTTTCTCACACCGCGGACCACAGACAAATTTATTTCGTTCATTCTTATTAAGCGATCCAAACGCCATTCAGCAGAAGGCACGAACGCACGTACGAATTTTAGCGATTCAGTCGAGGTACCAAAACTGAACTGCATCGGAATCGCATCGCTTATTAAAATTTCATGGTAGGCCCTCTGATACTAGGTAGACCGAACAATTTTAGGTAAGGAAGACAATCCTAACAAAATCAGAAGAAGTAAGAATCACGCGATAAAAAGAGAGGCAACTTCCAGGTGAATAAAAATGTAGGTTAATAGCACTGTGTGATCTGAATTACACCTTATTGTATGGCCGCAAGAGTCCCTATTTCTTTAATTAATTTTGCGCAGTGCGACTTCTGTACTTGTACTATTACATATTCTTTGACATAAGGCCTCATTCAATAAATTTGTGACATAAATATAACGTTGAACTTCTTTTGTCACAATCAAGATGGCCGATCGCCGCCGAGGTCAACTACGCACTAGCGGCCAACAGCTTGTCCTTACTAACATCATTGAAATGAAATATTGAATGTTTGTATGTTTGCTTGTGTTGATGTTTCATTCCCGTCTCTTGAGCCACGAAATGTCCTCAAACGTCAGTATATTAAGTCGCAAGCGGGCCGCTCGCGCTCAATATAAAATATTTTTTTCAAAAAATCAATCGATCGATCTACAGGTAGCTGATGCCAAATATTTTTTCAAACATTTTTGTTTTTCACACTAATCTCAAAACGGATTCACCGATTCGGACGCGGTTTCTACAGAGAAAAAGTAAAGTTAATTCAAAATAATACGACATGTATAAGTCCGTCAACTTAACGGGACCTGGCTCGAATGACAGTTCTAGGTACTTCCAACGGTCAGCAAGAAAAACCTAACAAAAGCGGCTTAAATCAAGTAGGCCCCAAAAAATTAAATTGTACCTTTTTTTTTGTAAGGTTTAGGGTCATTTACTGAGCATTAAATCACAAAATGCTGCCAGATCCTGGTGGAGCTCTTGAAAAAAGTTTTTGGCAGATCTCTGCATCGTTTCCATTACGCAGATATTTAGGGCAAAAGTTCTTTAAGCCATTATTGTAGAAAATAAAATTTCGCATCTTTTATTTTCTGTAAACTTTGACTCGGTTCGATTAGTTGTCCGAGTGATCAAGGGTTACCTGGCCGGCCTGGATGGTGATGTAGGCGATCTGCAGGATGAGAGCCGTCCACACGATGTGCAGCACCAGCAGAAGACACAGCAGCGAGTTGAAGATGTAGTACGCCGGGAACATGGGCACCAGCTCGGGAGCCCGGACCGAAGTGCTGCACCAACATACAGTACCCATTAGAGACTTAACTTAATCCAGAAGTAAGCATTGGGGGTTCAGAGAAATAATGAAAATTAAGAACAATAAAACGAAAACAGCTGTCATAGTCTATCTAGATGTAACGGGTACGTTACCTCACCTTCTTGCACAAAATGCGGTCAGCTTGACGATATTTTATTTATAAGGGTCTAAAAACAGCGATACAGATCTTTCTAGCTAACACAACATAAATGAAATACATATAGTAAACGTAGTGATGAGCCCCGCATCGTTCATAAGATTTTGTTTTCAAATTTTATTTGTGTATTAATCCTAGAAGTGAGGGTTATAACTTTAAAAACATAACAAATTCTTTAGATTTACAAGAGCGACATCTCAAGTCAATTTCCTAATATGCAATTATTGGGGTTGAGCAGGTTATCAACTGTATATAACTATCAGCGAATTAGATCCTGTAGATGAAGCTACAACCTGAGAGTTGAACAAAGCATACAAGATTTTATGACGATACGTCACTCGAACGGTTAGCTCAGTTGGCAGAGCACTGGCACGGAACGCCAGAGATCGTGGGTTCGAGTCCCGCATCGTTCATAAAATTTTGTTTGTGTAGTGGTTAGTTATTTCAAAAGCTTCTAACATTTGTTTCTTTAATATTCCAAATTACGAGCACAAAATATCAATATGCATAGTTAAAATTTGTGTTATATGCTTGAGCTATTCGATATATACAAACTTTTGGAAAAATATCGGGCCCTACCTAGGTAGGTAAATATCCTGTACCACTGTAACCTTTAGATTATTTCATAATTTCTGTCAATTTCGTCACATTTCGATGGAATTGATGAAAAAGTAAACGTTTAATATTGATTGTTAAAATGACAGCTTGTATTTGTCCGGGCATGCTATCGATGCTATTGTTAATTGTTTCTTATATAATACGCTCCCACTGCGAAGCAATTACATTTCTTAGCTCCCTGATGTTTTGTGGAGCTCACCGATCTTACTCTTCGTTTTAGAACATCCCAAATGTTTTCTATGGGCTTGAGGTCAGGACTTAGAGTTGGCCAATCCAAACGACGAATTCCTACTTCTTGAATATACGCTTCCACATCGCCAGAACGGTGAGCGCGAGCGCTATCGTCCATAAAAATCAAATTTTCTCCAAGAACCGTTAAATTCGGGTTGTATGTTAATGAGAACTTCTGACATGTACCGGTGTGCATTCAAAGCACCGTTTTCTATGAAGACTAACTCCGAACGGTCCAATTTATTAATCGCTGCCAAAAACATAACTGAGCCTCCCCCATAAGGGGTTATTTCTTCAAAGCAAACTTCTGCGTAACGTTCCCGTTGCCTTCGCAGAAATCGCCGACGACAGTCCTCACAATATAGTGATATTCTGGCTTTATCCGAGAATAATAATCGACCCCAGACTTCTCGAGTGCAAGTCGCACAATTTCTTCAATGTTATCGTTCTATTAACCATTTAAGAGACCGATATCAACTATACGCAATTAACTGCAATTTTTGTTAATGTTGGACTTACCCCCTTATTCATAATAGTCTGCTAACTTAAAGCATTGCTAATTCTCATTCTGTCTTCTTCTATTGACCTAAGTCAGAATGAGAAAAAACACTCCTAAGTGGCTGTTTAAAGTTAGCGGACCATTATAAATGAGGGGGTATGTGTTAAATTTGAATTTGGAATAAACTTTTTTATGCACCTCAACACTTCATATATGTGCCAGTTATATTCTCAAATGATTTTTTTTTTTAATATATTTATTTAAAACTTTACATATTTATATAAATAAAGCAGCAACCAAAAATCACGAAGATTTGTCCGGATTGCTAACATGAGTTGAGTTCGCAATGATAATTAAAATAAGATCAGAAAAAACCTAAGTAAGTACATACACAAGGTTTACAAGCAAAGCATCATTAGATTCGCATTCAACCGGTCATCGTTGATTCATATCTCTATGCGAAAGCGGGACACTGCTATCTTTCGATCGCGCTATTCCGTCGCACACGCACAGCGATATGTCTATTCGCTCGGCCGGTGGGCGGTGACAAAGAACCCGATGTTTGACCCACTTAGAATGTAAGCTACAGGGTGTTCAAAAATTGCAATTTTAACTTATCTCTAATATTTTTTCTGGTGATGCTAATTTTTACAGATGGATCAATATCATTTAATAGCCGAGGAACCAAATATTGTGTTGTGCGCGAACCATAAATGTTATTGGACTTTAATGTTTTAAGTGATTATTTGTGATTTTCCTAGTGGTTATTTTATGACAAATTTTACTTTGAATTTCATGATTGAAAAATTAAATTTTGTGTGTATTGGTAAGATTTTACAGTGCCTGAAGAGATCGTTATATTCATTCGCTTTATGTTGTTCTTTTACTACTGGGGAGACTATTTCTTTAATTATCCTAATTTGCATGTTTTGTATTTTATCTAGGTAGGTCTTAAATGTTCTTATCTTAGTGTTGAATGAAACCTCTTATGGTATTGTATTTCATAAAGGAACGGAAAAAATTAAAAAAAGAAATTAACATCTTGACTGTTGCTTCTCAATATATTCTTGATAATGTTTTGTATGTACATAAGTGATTTGCTTGAAACTGTCATAACTATAATATTAACACCAGGAACAGACATAAACTTATAATGCCTACTACTCGGCTCAGTCGAGTTATTAAGTCTTTTGTGAGGCGATGTGATGCTTTTACCAAAAGATCCCAGAAAATTTTCAAAACAAATATTTATTTATTCAGGAACAAAACAGTCTTTTACAATAGTAAGGTTACAAATATACATTAACTAGAAGACAAAACAGTTCCATAAATTAAACACTAATTATGTTTACAATTCACAATAATGCAAAACAAAAAACTACAAAGATATTTTAAACCAAAAGTGAAAACTACAAAATTACAACATACAAAACGAAAATGTATTACGAACTTCAAAGAATCGTTAAGAAACGTTTGTGTGGTGAATGTTACTATAACATAAATGACTTCCTTAATGATACCACAGTTACACATAAGTTTAATTGTCGATATAACTTTGTAACCATATTTTTTATGAATAAAAAGAAGCCCGCTGAGATTTGCGCCGGTACTTCTCAAGTCTGAGGCATTTTGGATTGCGTGGTAGTTTTTGACTATCAATAAGTGATATCACATACAATTTTTTTTTATGAAACAGGAGGACAAACGAACGTACGGGTCACCTGGTGTTAAGTGATCACCGCCGCCCCCATTCTCTTGCAACACCAGAGGAATCACAAGAGCGTTGCCGGCCTTTAAGGAAGGTGTACGCGCTTTTTTTGAAGGTACCCATGTCGTATCGTCCCGGAAACACCGCACAAGGAAGCTCATTCCACAGCTTTGTAGTACGAGGGAGAAAGCTCCTTGAAAACCGCACTGTGGAGGACCGCCACACATCCAGATGGTGGGGATGATATCCTAACTTGTGGCGTGTCGTGCGAAGGTGGAATTCGGCAGCAGGAATCGGGTGAAACAGCTCTTCGGAACATTCCCCGTGATAAATTCGGTAGAAGACACACAATGAAGCGACGTCTCTACGCAACGCCAAGTGATCCAGCCGTTCGTAGAGCACTGGGTCCCCGACAATTCGAGCTGCTCTGCGTTGCACGCGGTCAAATGGATCGAGCTGATACTGGGGTACACCAGACCAGAGATGACAGCAATATTCCATGTGTGGCCGGACCTGCGCTTTGTAGAGCGCTAGAATTGCCGTGCTCTATTAATGACGCCCAGCTTCTTCGAAGCCAATTTGACTTTGCCCTCCAGATGACCACGGAATTTTATTAATTTATGACCACTATTTTGAATAAAAATATTTGAATTTGATGGTTCCGTTACAGGTAATGATATGCTCACCTCCATATGATATAAAATGGGTAGATGCCCACTCGCGTCGAGATCCACACCACGATGAGAGCCAGGAACGACGTGTCGCACAGCCTCTGGTAACCGGCGTACTTCGATGCTTTCACTGCCTGCAATGTGTGAACAACGTGTGCTACCATATTACCTACATTACGGAATAAGCGGATGATATAATAAACTACAGGCCAATTTCTATATTGTCCATTTTTGGTAAGGTTTTTGAATCTTTGATATGTCCTTATCTCTCTTTTCATTTGAAATCTATTTTCCCTCAACAGCATGGTTTCCGCAATAAAATGTCTACCATAAGAAATTTAACTGAATTTACAACTCAAGTTATCGATAATATAGACCAGGGATGTTGCAGATGCCGATATTTTCACATCCGCGGATACGGATGCGGATGCGGAGTTTAGCAGGCTCACATCCGCGGATGCAGATGCGGATGCGGATGTATAAGATATTATGTAAATAAAGTCTATCCATGAAGAATTAAAACAATGACAACGTAATTATTAACATTTTTATTGTAATCAAACATAATTAAGTACTTATTTTTATGTTAAAAATATAAGTCATGTATAATGTAACTGAACACCTTCTGTTTTTTATATCAGTAGTTGAATTTAAAAATAGGAGCATTATACTTGATGAAGAGTAGTATTGCCGCCTTTTCTGGTTCTAGTCTGTTACGCAGAGGTTCGTAAATTAATCCCGCGCTACTAAATAGTTGTTCGCTAGGAACACTGCCCGGTGGAGCAGATAAAAATCTTCGTACTATCGGCGATAATACCTTGAATTCCCCTCGATGTACACTCCACCAGTTTAAAGGATTTTCACTCACATTTATTCTTTTTTTAGTACGGTAAGCAAGTAACTCTTTTTTTAATACAGCTTCAACGCTACTATTTTCTGGCTCATCTTGACTTTCGTCTTCACTCGACGAATCTAACATCATAGCCAGGTCGTTTTTTAAGCATGGCTTTTTGTTGAAACCTGAAGTCCCTGGTCCTAGTTGTTCTGTTTCATTTTCCATGCAATCAGTTATTTTAGCCCTTTTGGCATTGGTATTAACTGATTCAAAATTGTCATTCTCAATATTTATCATTTTTAAAATGTCATCTTTAATCTTTTCTTCAGTCACCGGTGTGAAAAATTTGTGCTTATAGCGAGGATCTAAGTAGGTAGCGATGGTATATAAATTGTTTTCTCCCAAGCTAGAAAACTTTGTAGAAAGTTCGTTTTTCAAAGTCGTTACAGCCTGACGAATCGGATCAAACTCTTGCGATCTTGTTAAATATAAATAGTCATCAACTTTTTTTTCAAGCATTTGTATTATCGGTATCACAGATGAAATAAGAGCAGAAGAGCTGCTCAGTTCCCGTGTTGCTTCCTCAAAAGGTCCCAGTAATTGAATGAAACTTTCAATCATTTTCCATTCTTCTGGTAGAATAGGGTCAATTTCATTATCATTCATGTAAAGGCTCAGAGCATCCTTTATCTTTGAAAAACGCTCGAACATGTAGAATGTACTGTTCCATCGTGTTACACAATCTTGAAACACTTTCAGGTGCGGTTGATTCAGTCTGTCCTGAATTGATTGCAGTTGTTTCTGGGCAATGGTAGAGTGATTGAAATGGGTCGTAATTCTCTTACATTTTTGTTTTAGTATTTTTATGTTTTCTTGAGAACCTAAACAACTACGGATAGCCAGTTGTATCTTGTGAACAGTACAGTCTATATCATTTAATGCTGCTAATCGCGCGGCTCGTTTCATATTAGACCCTTCATCTCTGATTAGGCAATGCAGTTGTTGTTTTTTAATGTTCCATTCAGAAAGCATGTTACTGAATTTTTCAGCAACTATGTCACCAGTGTGACGGCCGTCAAATGTCTCACATTTCAATATTATCGATGATCTATCAAAGTTTTCTGCAATTCCATGGCAAGTCAGGCTAAGCAAAGAAGCGTTTGAGCTAGGATCCGACCAAATGTCAGACGTAAACGACATGTTATCAAAATTTTCGATTAATCCTTTAACTTTTTGAGCCACTTTGCTATATAATTCCTTGCATACAAAATCTGTAAAAAAATTGCGTCCCCTAAAGTTATATCTTGGTGCTAATTCTTGCATCAGTCTACGAAAACCTAGCCCTTCAACAAAATTAAACGGCAAATTTTGAAGTGCAATCATTTCTCCAATGAGTTTATCAATTTTTTTAGAATTCAAGTTATTGACGTCCCACTTCTTTTCTTTTAGAACCATTTCCTCTAATGAAAGTTGTTTCTTTGATTCTTGCAGAGGAGTGGTAACTTTATCTGAAAAATACACAAATAAATAAAAATTTTCGTTGTAAAAAACTATTTACTTAAAAGTAATTAAAAAGTGAGGACATTTTAAAACACCAGAAAACCTTTCTATCAAATGTCCAACTTATATTGCAAAAAATAAAAATAAAAGGAGTTTATTCCTTATAAATATTTATAAGAAGGAAGGATCCCTAATGTTTTCTGGCATTAACATTAAATATAGCGTGAAGCTAAACTACACTAAAAAGAAAAGGTACACTTTTTGATAGTGATAAAATTTTTGCAATCAGCCGAATAGTTTTTGAGTTAAGTAATTCACTATTCATATTTTAATATCATATTAAAAATATACATTTATGTACAGGTTGTTTTATTTTGAAACAATAAAAAAGTAGATAAATGAATTACATATATTAGTCTTTTTACAACTGACGTTTTATATGACAGCAAATAACTATAATATTGAGTGGAAACTTAGCCAATAAACCACAACTAAAACTATTCTTTTATTAAACTAACCAAACAATGCCTCAAGTAAATATTAATTAATTAAAACTATTAATTATGAAACTTACTTGCGTCAGATTTCATCTGTTGTAATTTTTTTTCTTTACTAATGTTCTCAAATGTAGAAAATTCTTCTGAGTGCATCGACTTAAGATGGTTTTTTAAAGACGACGTGGTGCGGCCCTTGCGAGAGTAGCTTTTTTTGCATATTTTACAATCAGCTTTATCCTGGTCTTCTTTATTTGGTTCAAAATAATCCCATACATTACTTTTGGTCGGTGGTGACATTGTTGACTAAATAGTTAGATAGATAAACTATCAATAACGGGAATCACACTGGAAAAATAACGAATTTCGTCATAAAACGATATTTTTTCCTACAATAAAACGTATTACCGGCGTAATATAATAGAAGTTACCCTGTGATCTTATGGATATTAGTCTTAAATAATATAAAGTTTTCTTGTAAACTCTTCTTATTTACACACTGTATCACAATAACATTAAAAATACCTATTTATCTTTATGATACGATAAGTAGTTCACTTTCACTTCACAACGCAAACAAACACGTATTTATTCACTTCCACTTGCAAGGAAAGGAACAAACAAATGATGCACTAGCGAAAACAAACAAACGTGTCGAATCTTGTCACTAATTTCTTCGCTCCCATTGGTTATTGTCACGTGCGACCGGCACGCGTCAATCACCGGCCCCGCCCAATTTCTTTCTTGTCGCTACTTGTATAATATTCGCATCCGCATGAACATTCGCATTGATTAATGCGGATGCGGAAGCAGATGCAGATGTCCAAAACAATGCGGATGTTCCGCATTTGCGGATGCAGATGCGAATGTTCGCAACATCCCTGATATAGACAAGGGACACCAAGTGGACGCTATATATATGGATTTTAGTAAAGCTTTCGATCGGGTCAATCATTCAATGTTAATAAGTAAACTACATAACGCTGGCATTCAAGGAACTTTACTGTGCTCGCTCTCGTCGTTTTTGTCGTACAGACAACTAGAAGTTGTGGTTTGCGGGTATCAATCAGATACATTCATGGCTCCATCTGGAGTCCCTCAGGGATCCCTGTTTTAGAAAGGATCTGCCGGGAGCACAATAATCTTTTCAAAACTACTCATGTTGACATCCACTCCTCCCCTCCGCATTACAAAAAAATATTGCAGCAATTTATCAGTGCAGAAACCACATAACTTATGCTTTGTTTTGATTTATATCCAAAATTTGATTTTTAGTTTTTTTTTATTCACTTGTTACTTCTACATTATAATAGTACAATACAATATTTTTTCATTGTAAACTTGCAACCCGCACTTGTGCAACTTAAAAATGCATGCTGGTTTGCCTGTAATTGGATTTACACCATAATTTATACTTATTTTGTTATTTTTATAAGCTAGTAGCGTATAATCTGTTGGTGAACCTAAATAAATAAATAAATTAATTAATTACATAATGTAACCCCGCGCGGTGACACGGGGTCTTCGACTCCCGGACAGACATCGGCGCCTCACACACTAATAATATGACAAGTTGCTTGCAAGTACTATAATAGATCTGGTCACTCCACACAGTAACGTGGAGATTGTAATGATCAATGCAATGGGTTGACTGACAAATTAGTTTCATAATTGACACACTTTTACACAAATTATCTTGCCCCAAACTAGGCATAGTCTGTACTATGGTTATAAGACAACGATATATTTAACACAATATACTTACTTAAGATACATAGAAACATATAAACATCCATGACTCGGACAAAAACATCCAGATTCATCATATAAATTTTTGTACCTACCGGGATTTGAACCCGGGACCTCTAGCACAGTCGGCAGGGTCACTAAAAAGTGGGCTATATGGGTCGTATCATATTATATATTTTTGTCTGCGTCTGGGGGCTTATCAAATGTTTAAAGCAATTCCAAGTGCAAGTGGATATGGGCTATATCGGCTGTTCTTATTACTCTCTTCTTTATTTGATACACTCGTATGTGATATTATATGTTAAAAAAAGACTTCTTCCAATATAGAGAGTTGAGCCAAACAGATATTGACATATTAATGGGTTCCAACGAAGTACCTAGGTACCTTAATACACGTCAGGGTAACATATATACCTCAACAAATATATCAGCACAGTCATGCAGCAATAACACCAAGGTCCCGATACGATGCAGGTTGCAGACCCAGGAGAAGGAGAGCAGAGCGATGGTGGCGATGTGGTGGATGAACATCTGCCAGAAGTCCTTGCGGCGCACGTCCCAGAACTGGGATATAGTCAGCGACCAGTAGAACGCTGAAGATACCATGTAGTACCACCACACGTCGTTCGTCACGCCCTGGAACAATATAACTTTATTGAAGTTATACTACTTTAGGCGCGTTAGGAAAAAATTATGAGAGTGAAATTTTAAGATGCGCGCGCATCACTGTAACACAAAAGTAACAGGTTGAAGATGGTTCCTAAAATTTCCTGACGGTTGCGACATTCGTTTTTTTTTATTTCTTCGTCCATTATTAGGATAGGCCAAGGGTTCAAGCCCGTCCAGCCGTATTCATCTTTATATATATAATTCTTCTGTGAGTGTGTATGTCACTGAACTCCTCCTAGACGGCTGGACCGATTTGGATGAAATTTTTTGTGTGAGTTCAAGGGGATTCGAGGATGGTTTAGATTCACAATTGAACTACCTCCTAAACGGCTGGACTGATTTTGATGATATTTTTGTGTGTTCCAGTGAATTTGAGGTTGGTGTGTGTCTTCAGGTGGATTCGAGAATGGTTTAGATTCACAATTAAACTACCTACTAAAGGACTAAACCGATTTTGATGATGTTTTTGTTTATTTCAGTGAATTTGAGATTGGTTTAGATTCTCAATTCCGTCCATATAATTTAATTCTCCTGCTCATGTGTATGTTAGTGAACTCCTCCTAACGGTTGGAACGATTTTTCAAATTTAAGACGTGTACAGGACAACGTCTGTTGGGTCCACTAGTCTATATATATAAAAATGAATTGCTGTTAGTTAGTCTCGCTAAAACTCGAGAACGGCTGGAACGATTTGGCAAATTTTGGTCTTGAATTATTTGTGGAAGTCCAGAGAAGGTTTAAAAGGTGAATAAATAGGAAAATGTTGCTTAATTAAATAAAAACAACAAAATTGTTTTTCCTTTGATGTGTCCATACATAATTTCTATGAGAGAATTTATTGACGCACGGTTTGAAAGTTCTGCCGTGAAATAATTTCATTACGACAGCATATTTTACGAAGTCTTTTTTGATGTAAATGATATATTATTGACAAATCCATATAAAAACATTATTTTATTTATTATATACAGAACAGCGCCTGTCGGGTCCGCTAGTTATTTAATAATTAATTGTCAAAACCATCGTTGCAAGATTTTTACAATATTGTTCTTTGTACAAACATAGTTCTTTGTATAACACAGAATAGCGAGGAATAAATAATTTTAAGGATTTTTGCTTTGTTAGGCCAAAGCAGTATAACTTCTTGCGTACATACATAAGTACACACACACTTTTTTATGTGTATTGTAGAAAGTGACAGAAGGAGAGTGTGAAGATGTCTATAAAAGGCGCTGTCTCCCTGGCGCCGTCATACCAAAGAGGATGTAAATACTACGAAAAACGTAGTACGGAATAAAGGGCGGGACTGCCTAAGTAAAAATTAAAATCTAATTTAGTATGAAACGTGTAGTCATTTGACATAGTTATTACAATAATATGGTGACGAAATATAATCCGGCTAAGTTCGAAAGCGAACAGTTGCTTAAAACGTAGTGGATTTCGGAAATCTCCGTATTTTACAAGATTATAGCCGTCATCTGTCAATCTATCAATGACTGCACGTTTCAAAACAATCGACCGAATCGCTTTTTTCATAGAGTTTCGCTTGGCTGCGACACCGGAAACACTACCAGGGGGGTGCAACTTCCCTATATTGGCACATTGGAAAATTTGCATTGAAAGTGCTGCCACCTATTCTATTAGGTATGCTGTAACTTCACCACGATGGCGATAATTTAACATACATGATAGATGGATAGGTGGAGCTAGTGATAGCAAAAATCTCACTTAACTTACTTATTAAAGACTTGAATAGTGTTGTAATCATTGAATGGCTCTCCTAATTTAAAGGTAACTGCAGAACTTAATTAACGAATCATATTTCCACCCACACAAAACAAACATCAATATGCATTCTATACGGTGTACAACAATAGTAAAAAGTAAAAACTATAAACATAAATAGCGCCATCTAGCGACGGTACGGTAAGAGCGTAAAAATAACGCAGCGCCATCTCTTGGCCTGGGTACACTGATTTTACAAAATAAAATTATGAGTTGCACATCTATCTCTAGTATATATATAGTGTATTCTCTATGAACACTACCGCTGCAGCCGTTGACGAGTTAGGGCGTTACTCTGCCCGATTACGAGTACTATGTGAATATTAGTCATTGTGCCATTATTCGTCATTTATTCTTAGAAGCAAATGATCTATTATTTATAACCTTGCTGTGAGTTATATCTAATATATAAAATTCTCATGTCGCGGTGTTTGTAGTTAAACTCCTTCGAAACGGCTTGAATTTTGAGTGCATATTGGGTAGGTCTGAAAATCGGACAACATCATTTTTCATCCCCCTAAATGTTAAGGGTCCACACGAATTTTTATTTTTTTGACATTTTTTTTTAAATCTGTTTGATTATGAGTCAGCATTAAAATACATACAACTTAAAGTTTTCCCCCATCTACGATCAACAGTTACTTTTGTATCGGCAATACAACGTTTGCTGGGTCAGCTAGTAATATATATATATATATATATATATATATATATATATATATATATCACAATAATACCCAGAGTATTTAATACTCTACTGTTATTCTTGTTTCTTCACGTAGCAGTTTTACCACTCGTTTTTGCGTTATAGTGTTAAGTGTGAAGGTATTTAATTAATATTAGGCAAAAATTGGTACTCTTGGTCAAACATTGCTACCGACATATAACGTACGTGAATGGTACTTCGCTGCCGCGACGGAATTAATTAGTTTAATTTCTCTATCACCCGAAATAATAAAGGTAAATTGCTTTTTTATGGAATTAAATGAGTACGAGATGATCTGAAAAATCCAAAATAATGTCAAGCATCGTAGCCTACTCATAATAGTGTTGTAACACAAAACAAAACGACCATAGGTAAAAAATATTATGATATGACCCTCATGGCAGCACACTGCGCCCGTCACCCTAAGATAACACATTACTCGAATGACATTAAAATCAGGCACATATAGCAATTAATATTAATGCAAGGCTATTAGTATTAAATAAACGCTTCTATTTGTTAATATTATTATTCTCGTAATTAGATAGGTAGGTATTGTAAAAATAACGTTCGTCAATACCGTCTCAGTAGCCGGTCAGCACACGAAAAACAAGACCATCGGGTCGTATCGGAAAAATATTAGCCTTAATAAAAATACCTAGTTTAGTACCGTGTCGTTGTATATGATCGTCGTTAAAACTTCTCTTGTTTTGGGCGTCGCTCGGGTCAATTCGGGGGTTTGTGACCATGCATCACTTCGCGACCGTTTTAAGCTAATAATAAACATTTTATAGTTTTCTTTCACACGAACTTCAGCTAGCTAAAAGTAAGCTAATACTATTCATCGGTTCGCAAACTAGCTTTTCCGCCTAACTAAGATTGTTCTTTAATTTTTTTTTATGCAATAGGAGGACAAACGAGTGTACGGGTCATCTGTTGTTAAGTGATCACCGCCGCCCACAATCTCTTGCAACACCAGAGGAATCACAGGAGCGTTGCCGGCCTTTAAGGAAGGTGTACGCGCTTTTTTTGACGGTACCCATGTCGTATCGTCCCGGAAACACCGCACAAGGAAGTTCATTCCACAGCTTTGTAGTACATACTTAATAAACTAAATCAGATAAATTTTGAATAATCTATTATTTTTAATTAATTTTTGAACAAATATGTTACGTCCACATAAAGTAAAATATGATGTTTAAGAAACATATGCTATTTATTTCATTTTACAGAGTCTGCTGTTCCGCTAATTGGTCGCAATCTGGCGAAACGACCCTACCTAGATGGAACTGTTTCTTTGGAACAGGAGTAGGTACAAACGAGTATACGGGTCAACTGATGGTATGTAACACCAGAGGAATCACTAGAGGGTGTCCATTTCCTGTCCAAGGAAATTTATGCTAGACATTCGGCCACTGTACAGAGACTATTAACAAAAATATGCGAAGATATTTAAACGCTCATGTGTCCTAGCAAAATATATGTTAATCTATATACAGAAAAATGAATTGCTGTTCGTTAGTCTCGCTAAAACTCGAGAACGGCTGGACCGATTTGGCTAATTTTGGTCTTGAATTATTTGTGGAAGTCCAGGGAAGGTTTAAAAGGTTTGAATAAACATGAAAATCCTCGGATTTAAATAAAAACAACAATTTTTATTTTCCTTCTACGGGGGACACGCCGAGGGAAAATAAAGGTCGTTCAGAAATCAAATAAAATTAATAGTTTAAAATGAATATTTAACTATCTATAATCTGTCTAACTTTCTAAGGAGGTAAAAAATAAACTTCCTTAAAACACGGGTAACACTTAAAAAAAGGATTCCTATTGTTTATTTTATACAAAAGTTTAGGTCTTTTGTTTATCGATTGAGGCATTACGAAGTCTGACGGGTCAGCTAGTAAGTAATAAAATATAGTAGTTAGGACAAAATAAAATCTACATGGCAATTAATAAACAGCGAAACTGGAGACAAACCTCGCAGATTAAATTTTAGTTTAAAAAAAATGATAACATCTTGAATTCAGAGCAAGATGTTGCCGATATTTTCATACTGCAGAAACGAGCTATTCGTGCCAGCGGTCATAGATAATACACTATATACTAGAGATAGATGTGTATCTAATGTTTTTATTTTGTAAAATCAGTGTAACCAGGCTAAGAGATGGCGCTGCCGCCGCGTTATTTTTACGCTCTTAGCGTACCGTCGCTAGATGGCGCTAATTATGCTCATAGTGTTTACTATGGTTGTAGACCGTATTGAATGAATATTGATGTTTGTTTTGTGTGGGTGGAAATTATTATTCGTTTATTAAGTTCAGTAGTTACCTTTTAATAAGGAGAGGCATTCAATGATTACAACCCGATGGTCAAGTCTTGTTTTAATAAGTAAGTTATGTGAGTTTTTTGCTGTCACTAGCTCTATCTATCATGTATGTTAAATTATTGCCATCGTGGTGAAGTTGCAGCGTACCTAATAGAATAGGTGGCAGCAGCTTTTTAACACTCCTTGAGTTTCACAATAAATACACGGAAAACACCACATCACGTCATGTTGATATGTTTTAGGTAGTTAGGTACCTAAGTAGATACCTAGTTATTTCATCAATAGTACATTCAAAACAGCCCAGGTACATCACACATGATACAGTTATAAGGAGGTACATAGGTTTTGCAGCAACACCACTAAAGGAAAGGTTCAATGTTCCTTCTTTCCCTTTCAATACATAATTCGGCCCGGCCAACTACTCATCCGGTACCGACGGTGGTACAATTCGCGAGCTGCGACCAGATTGTTATTTGTCACCGCACCAACACACAATATCATGTCGTAATATTCATTGTTCCCATAATCTGCCATGATTATCATATCATACGAAAATACTGCAATCCAATGAATTATGATTGAGGGGTATGCACACTCGCAGAAATAACACGTGGCTTGTATTTTTTATGGAAAGGGAAGACAAACGAACGTACGGGTCACCTGTTGTTAAGTGATCACCGCCGCTCACATTCTCTTGCAACACCAGAGCCTTTAATTAAGGTGTATGCGCTTTTATTGAAGGTACCCATGTCGTATCATCCCGGAAACACCGCACAAGGAAGTTCATTCATAAGAAAGCTCTTTGGAAACCGCACTGTGGAGGACCGAATTCGGCGGCAGAAATCAGGTGAAACAGCTCTTCGGAACACTCCCCATGATAAATGCGGTAGAAGACACACAATGAGGCGATGTCTCTACGCAACGCCAAGTGATCCAGTCGTTCACAGAGCACTGGGTCCCCGACAATTGCTGCTGCTCTGCGTTGCGCGCGGTCAAATTGATCGAGCTTATACTGGGGTGCGCCAGACCAGAGATGTAACTAATTAATAACGTAATTTTCTAGAAACTGTGACATTCATAGTGTTAACACGAGGAACAAACATAAACTTGTTATGCCTACTACTCGGTTGGGTCGAGTTAGTAAGTCTTTTGTTGGGCGATGTATATGCTTCTACAATATGATCCCAGAAAATGTACAAAACAAATGTGTTACGAAATTTAAAAGAATTGTTAAAAAACGTTTGTGTGGGAAAGGTTATTATAGCATAAACGATTTTCTTAATGACACCACGGACTGGGATTAAAGCGAACACCCTCAAGCTCTTTAATAATTAATGTTTATTGTACGATATTACATTGTAATCCATATTTTATATAAAAAAAAAAGCCCGCTGAGTTTCTTGCGCCCATTCTTCTCAGGTCTGAGGCAGTCTCTTTTGAATGGGTGGTAGATTTTGAAGTTCAATAAGTGATTATAAATCCTATTTTGAATAAAAATATTTGAATTTGAACTTTACAATCGGCAATCCCTTTGATTTTACAAACCCATAAACGTTCTCCAATCACAGAGCAGTAAATATTTGAATCATGATATTCACATTCACACAATTCAAAGAGTAAAAATGCCGATAGGCCGAACTTTTTAACCTAAAAATATGCATTACAGAGTTTCATAATTGGATTAGACTTACCTATCTTTATTGGTAATTAAAGTAAATACAAATTAAGAATGATTTTTAATGTCAGCTAAAGATAATGCACATACAAAATAAATTCGTCTTCATGGCAAAATGAGATTATAATTTTTCTCACAGGTGCAATGAGCAGTAGGCATTTTACTATCATCTGGTATTATGTCACATCTACGTTATTCATCTGTTTTAGGTCAAATAGAGTTCAGAAAAACAGCTGATAAGGGTTGCGGGATGCATAGTTTTTGCGAAAATTGTGGACTTTAAATATTGTATTCAAATGTAACGCTAATTCATTTCTGACTTCACATAGTCATTAGAGATGACCTAAGGAATGTCGGGTTCAAAGCATAGTAAACCCTTTTTGATTCACGTTGTATATCTTAATTAGTAATAGGTTTAGGATAGGAAATAACATAGAAAATAAGTTTGCTGTATTACTAACAAATATGAGTCATGATACTTGAAATAAAGTTATTATTATTATTAGGGGAATTTCCAAAATTATGGAAGGCGGCTTTAGAGCACTCGATCCTTAAGACAGATACGCTCCAAACCGTGCTACTACCGCAATTGTGCCATTAACTCCATTTTCTCCAAAATAATGGAGTCGATTATCAACCGCCAGTTCTTCCTGTATATCTAACCCATAAATGGATGCAAGCTGTTGAGTCGAAGGCGTTATCGGTGAGTCTGAATTTAACGAAAGCCTTCGACCGAGTGGGGCACAAAGTGCTTACTTATAGCGAAACTACTACCCTTTCCGAGAGTTTAGCAAATGTCATTAGCTTTACGAAGTTTGTTTTTTCATTTATCAATTATTAATTATATAACAGCACCTAAAAACGCAGATGTTTGTAAGTACGACGTAAGACGTCCAAAGATTATAATTCAGATAACAACCGCGTATATTGTACTGTTTCTTAGCATTCTGTACAAATACTATTTACGTGGGCGTGTTATGTTGGCGAGCCGATGTGGGCGTTAATTGCTTTGTCTTGTAAATACTTTTATTCCAAGATCCCACCGCTCGATTCTGCAGGTACGTGTTTTTTTAAATGACCGTTTAGTAGTTAGTAGGGAGTTTTTTTTTAATGATAGTAAGGGACGAGACAAGCAGGACGTTCAGCTGATGGTAATTGATACGCCATGTCTATTACAATGCATTGCCGCTCAGGATTCTCAAATAACCCAAAAATTCTTAGGGGCACTACAATTGCGCTCGTCACCTTGAGACATAAGATGTTAAGCCTCATTTGCCCAGCAATTGCACTAGCTACGGCGCCCTTCAGACCGCAACACAGTAATGCTTACACATTACTGCTTCACGGCAGAAATAGGCGCCGTTGTGGTACCCATAATCTAGCCGGCTTCCTGTGCAAAGGAGCCCCCCACTGGTAAAGAGTTAGCTTTTTATTAACCATAGATTGTCTATAAAAATTTGGCAGCAACTGTAATTAATATTCTGGCACCCATATGTATTTTTAATAAATTATACGTCATTTTAAAGCAAACGATGTAAATAATTGAAAAAAATATAGTTGCCAGCTTTCAGTCAACCGCAACATAAAGATTGCCAGGTGAAAATAGTCACATTTTTGTTGATAAATTGCAGTCATCTGTTTTGTTTTTATAATTTTAATACAAAATTGAAGTTATATATTATTTACTATTTACGATAAGCCATGGTCGCCAGTTAAAAAATGGCCGCAAGTAGAGGTTACCACGATTTTAATAAATGTATCTCGCTCCAGTTAAGCGTGAGGAATAATATGTGAAAAGGGGTGCACTTAGGGGTAGATATATATATTGGTTTTATGGTAAAAGTATTTATTTACTTAAGATACTAAATTTATCTATGACACTTGCTAAATAACTATAATTATTGGTTCTACTTGTGAGTACGCGGATGCATTGGTAATAAATAATAATGGTTAAAATGGTTCCTCGGACCAGTCCTGTAATGGTTATAGTCAAATGGTTAGATAATGGTAACTAGGACCGGACCGATCAATGGTTACTCGCGTACTGCATCTCTACTATGCATTGGTAATAAATAATAATGGTTAAAATGGTTACTCGGACCAGTCCTGTAATGGTTATAGTCAAATGGTTAGATAATGGTAACTAGGACCGGACCGATCAATGGTTACTCGCGTACTGCATCTCTACTATGCATTGGTAATAAATAATAATGGTTAAAATGGTTACTCGGACCAGTCCTGTAATGGTTATAGTCAAATGGTTAATGGTAACTAGGACCGGACCGATCAATGGTTACTCGCGTACTGCATCTCTACTATGCATTGGTAATAAATAATAATGGTTAAAATGGTTCCTCGGACCAGTCCTGTAATGGTTATAGTCAAATGGTTAGATAATGGTAACTAGGACCGGACCGATCAATGGTTACTCGCGTACTGCATCTCTACTATGCATTGGTAATAAATAATAATGGTTAAAATGGTTACTCGGACCAGTCCTGTAATGGTTATAGTCAAATGGTTAGATAATGGTAACTAGGACCGGACCGATCAATGGTTACTCGCGTACTGCATCTCTACTATGCATTGGTAATAAATAATAATGGTTAAAATGGTTACTCGGACCAGTCCTGTAATGGTTATAGTCAAATGGTTAATGGTAACTAGGACCGGACCGATCAATGGTTACTCGCGTACTGCATCTCTACTATGCATTGGTAATAAATAATAATGGTTAAAATGGTTACTCGGACCAGTCCTGTAATGGTTATAGTCAAATGGTTAATGGTAACTAGGACCGGACCGATCAATGGTTACTCGCGTACTGCATCTCTACTATGCATTGGTAATAAATAATAATGGTTAAAATGGTTACTCGGACCAGTCCTGTAATGGTTATAGTCAAATGGTTAATGGTAACTAGGACCGGACCGATCAATGGTTACTCGCGTACTGCATCTCTACTATGCATTGGTAATAAATAATAATGGTTAAAATGGTTACTCGGACCAGTCCTGTAATGGTTATAGTCAAATGGTTAATGGTAACTAGGACCGGACCGATCAATGGTTACTCGCGTACTGCATCTCTACTATGCATTGGTAATAAATAATAATGGTTAAAATGGTTACTCGGACCAGTCCTGTAATGGTTATAGACAAATGGTTAATGGTAACAAGGACCGGACCGATCAATGGTTACTCGCGTACTGCATCTCTACTATGCATTGGTAATAAATAATAATGGTTAAAATGGTTACTCGGACCAGTCCTGTAATGGTTATAGTCAAATGGTTAATGGTAACTAGGACCGGACCGATCAATGGTTACTCGCGTACTGCATCTCTACTATGCATTGGTAATAAATAATAATGGTTAAAATGGTTACTCGGACCAGTCCTGTAATGGTTATAGTCAAATGGTTAATGGTAACTAGGACCGGACCGATCAATGGTTACTCGCGTACTGCATCTCTACTATGCATTGGTAATAAATAATAATGGTTAAAATGGTTACTCGGACCAGTCCTGTAATGGTTATAGTCAAATGGTTAATGGTAACTAGGACCGGACCGATCAATGGTTACTCGCGTACTGCATCTCTACTATGCATTGGTAATAAATAATAATGGTTAAAATGGTTACTCGGACCAGTCCTGTAATGGTTATAGACAAATGGTTAATGGTAACTAGGACCGGACCGATCAATGGTTACTCGCGTACTGCATCTCTACTATGCATTGGTAATAAATAATAATGGTTAAAATGGTTACTCGGACCAGTCCTGTAATGGTTATAGTCAAATGGTTAATGGTAACTAGGACCGGACCGATCAATGGTTACTCGCGTACTGCATCTCTACTATGCATTGGTAATAAATAATAATGGTTAAAATGGTTACTCGGACCAGTCCTGTAATGGTTATAGTCAAATGGTTAATGGTAACTAGGACCGGACCGATCAATGGTTACTCGCGTACTGCATCTCTACTATGCATTGGTAATAAATAATAATGGTTAAAATGGTTACTCGGACCAGTCCTGTAATGGTTATAGACAAATGGTTAATGGTAACTAGGACCGGCCCGATCAATGGTCACCCGCGTACTGCCTTACTAAAGGCAACACCTGGTTCTATTACAATTAATTTTATCTACTAAGCAATATTTGTAATATAATGCTGTTTGATGGATTTACTTCGAACAATATGTTTTTTAATCAATTTTACTTTATTTTAAAGGAAATGATGTAAAGAATTGAAAAAAAGAATCGAAAAAAAATATGGTTGCCAGCACTCAGTCAGCCGCAACGTTAGGGTTGCCTCAATATGCAAAAACCATCCATCAACGTAAGTTCAAGCTGTACGTACTTGCTTCATTCACACTATGAACGCCGCCAACCCTACCGCACAACTCGCAACTTGACAGAGTAAACATATACCTAAGTATATATATTTAAGTTATTTTTTTTATTATTATGCAAGTTTTAGAGGACTTTTTCTGCGATCAAATATAAATAAACGTCGTGCTATGCAATACCAACGTATATTTTATAGCGATAGAAATGACTGTACAATATTGTATATTTTTATTGAAAAGAGCGCAAAAATAAAGAATGCTGAGAGAGTTTCTTGCGCCACTTCTCTCTCAGAGCGCCATTTGTTTCCGAAGCGGTAGTAGTATCTAGTAGTTATTAGAAATGACATCAAAAAGAATTGTAAAGGAATCAATTTTGAGAAAATAAATGCCTTTTATGCCTTTTTATAAACCCGCAAAACTAGAATGGGAATGGGCGCCATCTCAATAAACGTCAGGCCTGGGTAGAAACTTCCGAGTTCAAACTATCAGTAAATTAATCATAAAAATTAAATAAATTAATTAAAAGGCATAAAAGGCATTTATTTCCTCAAAATTGAATCCTGTAGAATTCTTTTTGATGTTATTTCTAATATACTAGATACTACTTCGGAAACAAATGGCGCTCTGAGAGAGAAGAAGCGGCGCAAGAAACTCTCCCAACATTCTTTTTTTTGCGCTATTTTCAATTATTTGGAACAATATAAGAAAGCTAATACAAACATGTAAGAACGATGATAATTGCAAAAGTATAAACTGCAGCGCAGCTAACAACGACCTTCTCCGAATACAATAAAGAATGATGTTCTATGCCCAACGATATAAATAGTAAATAGAGTACGGTAATTGATTGTTTAGTTTTGGGTGAAGTGTGTGGCTAATAGATACATGTGTGCTGTGTGTGGTTTTCTTAGATGTGTATGGGAGTGATGAATATTTTACAACTAGCTGACCCGGCAAACGTTGTTTTGCCATATAAAGTATAATTCACGCGATAGTTTTATAAGTAATAAAATATTGCCTATATTATTATTAGCCTGTACATCATTTTGTTCTATTGTCAATAGTTTTTGCAGCGCACGCAAAAATAGGTTTTCGATTTTACACCTTGTGTTACAAAATAGCAATTTTATTACGGACCCTAATTTTGAAAAAAAACATAGCCTATAGCCTTCCTAGATAAATGGACTACCTAACACTGAAAGAATCATTCAAATCAGACCAGTAGTACCAGAGATTAGCGCGTTCAAACAAACAAACAAACACTGCAGCTTTATAATATTAATATAAGTATGGATTCCACAAGTTTCTCTGTATCTTCAGTACCTATAGCTAACATACTAACACGAAAGGAAAACTATTTTTTTTTCATAATAATTATTTTAGTGCCACAATTAATTTTATTTTACCTTTAAAAACATGTCAGTTCAGCTCCAAACTTCACACAATGGGGTCACTATAACTGAGTGGACTCCAGTTTTGGAAGACCACTGCCACATCAAGTTTTGCTTTTGTTTCTTTTGTATTAAGTTAAGTAAGTTAAGTATTAGATAAAACATATATTTTGTTTTCATTAACTTTTTTGTGTGAATGTGTCAGTTTTTCTTCCGAAATAAATTCATTTTCATTTCATTTCAAACGACGTTCGGCGATAGGAATTTAGTCAGACAATTCTAAAACATCTCCATCTTATTATATTACAACGAAATATAAAGTTGCAAGCGCCCACAATACGTTCTTATCGCGAAAAAAATAACAATGAACAAAGACGTCTGCATATTTATAAGATAACAAACTTGAATTGTGCATCTCAATCAGCAGTTGAACACGAAACAACTAGAAAGTTTTGAGTCATGTCATGTTTTGTGATAATTGGCTAATTGACTGTTTATCAAATAGTATCATAAAACTTACAATTATTTTTTTATAATAATAATCATTTATTTCGGACACTATACATCCATAAGTATTAGTTATTAAGTTTTTTCACAATTTTTCTTAAATAAAAAATTATATTTATAACCTATTTACCGCGCTATTTATAACCTAGGTCCTAGAGAATCATTGAGAGCAAAATTCAATGAAATTAACATCTTGACTGTTGCTTCTCAATATATTCTTGATAATGTAATGTATGTTCATAGGCACATAAGTGAATTTGCCAGAAACTGTCATAACCATAATGTGAACACCAGGAACAGACATAAACTGATGATGCCTACTACTCGGCTAAGTCGAGTTAGTAAGTCTTTTGTAGGGCGATGTATATGCTTTTACAACAAGATCCCAGAAAACGTTCAAAACAAAAGTATTAAGTTATTCAAAAGAATTGTTAAAAAACGTTTGTGTGGTAAAGGTTACTATAACATAAATGACTTTCTTAATGATACCACAGATTGGGAATGGAGCGACCGCCCTCAGGCTATTAAATAATAAGTTTAATTGTACAATGTTACTTTATAAATGTTACTTTAATTGTAAAACATATTTTTGATGAAAAAAAAAGCCCGCTAAGTTTGTTGCGCCCATTCTTCTCAGGCCTGAGGCATTCATTTTGGAATGGGTGGTAGTTTTTTTTGACTTTCAATAAGTGATTTCACATCCTATTTTGAATAAAAATATTTGAATTTGAATTATGTTAGTAAGGTTAGTTATTTTCACAATAAGTTGCACCTAGCTAGAGGCGCATGCAAACCTATCCAATGCCTCAGCAGTGGGGAGTCCCACCTGCATGCCAACGCGCTTAGGACAGTGTTGGGCCTAGCCTGGAGCCTGTTCATTGTTCCCCTGATAACGTTTTTTAATTTTGGGCGCAAACAGTCAGTTACGTAAAATTTTGTTTGGTGATATGATGGGGCAAACATTTCTTCGCATTTTACACGAAACTGAAGACTGAAGAACATATTTTAATGTTTATTTGCATTTTGTTGCTGAAGAAATCATGGGACTTCTGATAAAAAATAATAGGAAAACGATTGACCCTTGGTCTTTAGGCCTTCCCTGCAACTTAGCGCTAATTTCATACTAAACACTTACGGCCTTACAAATAAAAATGGCATAGAGTTATAACTACACATATACCAAGAATATGTAAAATGTTTACAAATAGACATTTTGCTTACGAATGGTTTGTTCTGACGTATAACGTTTCCCGCGTTTATTTGCAAGGCAGCTTGTCATTCGGAAATCTTCAGAATTATCATTGTATTGGCAGTGTTGTCAAGGATATTGTAAACATTTTGCATTTTCTTTGTTTAACATCAGTTATAACTTTATACCAAGTTTATTTGTAAGTCGTTACTTTCGTCAACGATAACTCACGAACGATTCAAACGATTTTGACCGGCTTGGTGGCGATTGACGTGGTTTTTTGATGTTAGAGCTTGATCGGTAAAGCCATTTAAAAGTTATTTCAAAAAAAAAACTACAAATAAAAAAAAATGTTTTTTTGAGATTTCTGCTCGAGGAATCTACCGGTCCAAATTGTATTCAAAATCTAAGTTTGGTCAAGCCCTTTCGAATGGTGCCAACCGAGATGAAATCGGTCGAGCCGTTCAAAAGTTATAAAAGGTTTACATACAAACATACACACACACACACACACACACACATAATACAGACATAATGGCACCATCGCGGGAATAGTCAGGGAAGCTTCCAACGTCGAGATCTGATGAATGCTCGATTTTCGAAAACGGGGTTAAACCAATAACTTCCCGAATTTTAGGATCAAGAACAAAACTAATTCTAACTAACTAATTTATATATATATATGTATATATAGATGAACCTGACATATAAAAGTAAAGAATTGAGAAGGAATCACATGCAAATCTGAGTGTGAGGTTAGGGCTTTATAGCGCTCGCTATCTGATGAAAACAACAACCCTTCTTAACAACAAACAAAATTTGGATCCTAATGGCCTTTAATATGTATAGCCTTTTTTTTGTTTCCCCATTTTTAAAATATGAGTGAAGTGGGAAACGTACGTATTATTTACAATTAATGTTATTATAAAATTAAAGTTAAAACGCACATGAACGATGATAACATGAAGCGGTCGCGTTCATAAAATATACTGAACTACCCCCCGACAACGTATCAGTCACCTCTGGTATCAATGCGGATGCAGTAATTAAATTATTATTGTACAAACATTATAATAATATGTTTTGAAGGTCAAATATTAATAATTATTGCATTAAGAATTTCGTGAAGCAAAAAACTTTGGAATCCATTTTTACAATATTTCACGGCGATGAATATTGCTATAAAAGAACTAATACACGGTACACGCAAGAAATACAGTTTTAAATTCTAATTATGTATCATAGAAGCTGTCTGGGGAACAGACAAGGCTTTGCCATCAAAAATATAACTTGTAAAAAAAACAAGTCTCCAAACTCAGTTTTTCTACCGTAAAAAGTTGTGAGATCCATGGAAATACCAAGTCGGTCAATATCCTCGGTCGGTCAAGTCCCTTCTTTAGGGTTATTCTGTATTATTACACAATTAACTAACCTAACAAAATCTTATCAATATTTACAGCTTTATATGTTTTAAATAAATTGTATTTGTAGCCATCGCATGAAAACACAATGTATTAAATTAACATATAAAATTTAATTAGATTATTTAGTGCAAGAGTTATACATTTTAACATTTACTTTTACTCTGCTTACTACTCGTGCACTGCTGCATCGTTTTACAAATTATGTGTATTACAATCTAAGTAAAGTGATGCAACAACTCAAACGTCAAATACTCAACGAATAATGCCGGAAGGGCAATACTGTTAATAAAACTGTAACTGCACTGCTACGCTAGGTCATTTGAGTCAGGCAGTTAAAGTGCAGTGCTACATAACGTATTCCAGTAATCTTCAATGCACTGCTACAACACTGCTACTGCACAAATCCGGCAATAAAACTGCTACAAGTAATGTTACCATGTAATCAAATTTAGTTTCTACGAAAGAATGACTATTTGAAAACAGATATGGATAAATATAATTGGTTACTAAGCGGTGTAAAAATTTGAAGAGGGTCAATTCTAGTAGTCGCGAATATTTAAAAAAATATTGTTTTTACATGTTCTCACCTCAGGCCTCGCCGCCAATGTAAAAATACAAAAATAGAAAACAAATTAAAAATGAAGTGCTAACCAATATGATATACTATACCATGACAATTACAATATGAAACTTGGTTTAAGATGATGGACTTGAGTATGTATATAAGCATACTCAAATTACACAAAATGTTAATGAAGTTAATAAACTCATAAACCCTGTTAGAAAATCTAGACATTGTCAATAATAAGGCGACACCATGTAATAGGGGTTTAAGTATGAAATTGCCGTTTTATTGTAATAGGTGCTTCGAATTGACATAGAACCTGCATGGTTTGATCAACCTATTTACTTCATTCAGACTGCAAAATAACTGCAAGAAAACTGCTGTCATTACAGTGAAATGTCAAAATAATTAAAAGATAACGATTATTCTGCAGTAAGCGTGCAGTTGCAGTGCAGTTTTATTAGTGGAATAGCTATTCCTGCTCTACAATGTTCCTGCGAAATAGCTGCTACAGGCCTGCTTAGTGGAATACTGATATGTCAAAATTTGATCTTTCTGATAAGTGTCGCGTTGCAGTGCAGTTGCAGTATTTTTGTAGAATATCTTTGCGGGTTTCTATAATAAACGAAGCATAATATAAAAGTATATATAATATCATAGTATAAAAGCTACGAACGTCTATCGGGCTACCAAACGTTTTTAGTTTTCGGCGTTTCACAACCTTTTTGTCTGTGCTACAGCCTACGAGTGGCCGTAGCAGAGGCGGATTAAACATTGACAGCGCCGTAGGCAAGCAGCTCATTGGCGCCCCTATAGGTATTAAAAATAACTCGTAAAAGTTTGACCGAAACCGCTGTACCGCACCTTAGGAAACGCGGTAAATGGAGGCCAAGAAAAATACAGCATGAGTTTACATGAGATCGATATTGTCGGACAGATCTTACGATTTCGGTGTACTGGCATAGAAACCTCATTAATGTTGGTATAGTTCATGTGAACCAAAATGAAACCCCAAAACACGATAATAAAATCAGTTTCTAGTCGTTCTTGTTTTAATCTAATGCCTTTAGCTTCACATACAGTACAACGTTTTTGCTCAGTGTCGGTCTCAATAGCACTCAAGGCATCGATCTCTCGCGCCCCTAGGCATTTGCCTAGTTTGCCTTAAGGAGAATCGGCCTCTGGTCCGTTGTATGTTTAGGTATCAATAGATCTCTCTAAAACTCTTTCACGTTTCGTTACCACCAAATATTTTTGTATATATTTTATTATAATTTATAAATAATAATTATTATCATTTATAATTCGTAAATAATGAGTTTTCATATATTTTACTTTGTACGAAAGTAACGTTTATATTGTTGTTTATTTATGTCGGATATACATTGGACAATCCCCATTGTTGGCAAAAGATGCCAAAGATGTGATTAGGGTTGGCACCTTTTTAGCAGTTATGGAACATTGGTTATTATATAGGTAAGAAAAAAAATACTAAGTATCAAAATAAAGTACAATTTATGTTTCTTCATTATTATGTTTAAAAACATATTTTTGAAGTGAAACTTCTTTGGGCGCATGAGGGTAAATTTTTACGAATAAAACGCAATAGAGCGTCACGAAAATTTGAGACGTTTTTGTTCAAGAAGTGGAGGAGGTTTTTGTTCAAGGGAGAGAGCGATTGTCACCGATTGAGGAAGAGTATTTCTTACACTCGGGCTTACTAGCCTTGTATCGTGTAGGTTTAGCATGCGGCCGCAAGTAAGTAGAACATCTTTCCTACTAGCCTTGTATCGTGCAGGTTTAGCACGCGTTCGCGGAAAAGTAGAACATCTTCCCTACTAGCGTTGTATCGTGCAGGTTTAGCGCGTTGCCGCGAGTAAGTAGAACATCTAATAATTTCTAATATTGACAAAAAACATTTGGTTTAGAGAACAGATTAGGATAATTTATATCAACAAGAGTAATAAATTAGTTTCCCAAAGAAGTTTCACTTCTGACATGTGTACTTTGTACGCACGCCAGTTTTTTATTGGTTCTGCTGATTATACAAATTATGAAACACGAGCCTCGTGCCAGATTTTGGCGAGACAACACGTCCTGAGGATGCCTCGTGTAGAGGCGAAACACGTGTCGAATTGTTTTAAAAACAAATATTGGCGGAATTAACACTAAAGAAATCTTAAATCATTTGTATAATTATGGATTTCCGCAAAGTAACGCCTAATTCAATAAATTTCCTGCTGATTATATCAAGTTCAGCATCTCTACTATACAATTGCATGGCATCTGTACAGTCTATATTTAAATTTAAGCATATAAGTAATTCATTTTTTATCAACAGCACTCACCTGATGAGGGTATCCAATGTAGCAGTGATCAATATTCCAGAGCCACACTTTGTCCCAGAGTATTATAACGCCGAAACTGAAGTTGAACACGTAGAATGTGAACTTCCACGCGTTCTCGCAGAACTTGACCAGAGTCGAGGGCTTATCCTGGCTCCTCCGGAGACGCCACCAGCGTTCCACCTGCCGCTCCGACATATCCAGCTGCTTCGCTAGCCCGCATAGCTGGAAAGTCAACAATAGCGTTACGTGGTAGCGCTGGCTTTTATCTTCTTAATCTTAATATATATAAATCTCGTGTCACAATGTTTGTCCTCAATGGACTCCTAAACTAATGAACGGATTTAAATGGGAATTACTTCATGGAGTGCAGTTTGCTCCAACTTGAGAGATAGGATAGTTTTTATTTCGATTTGGGACTCATAATTATTTTTATTTTCAATATTTGTTTTGTATGGACATATTTTCCTTGAGAGAATTTAATGACGCACGGTTTGACAGTTCTGCTGTGAAACAATTTCATTATAACAACAGGCCGGAGCATATTTTACAAAATAATTCTTGATGTTATGAAATATTATTGACAAATTAATAAAAAATAGTAATTTACTTATTATGTACAGAACAACGTCTGTCGGGTCAGCTAGTAATATATATAAATTACGTGACACATTGTTTGTCCGCGATGGACTCCTAAACTAATGCACGGATTTAAATGGGGATTACTTCATGGAATGCAGTTTAGTCCACCAACTTGAGAGATAGGAAACTTTTTATTTCGTTTTGGTACCCATAATTATTTTTGTTTCCAATATTTGTTTCGTATAGAGATATTTTCTATGAGAGAATTTATTGACGCACGGTTTGACAGTTCTGCTGTGAATCAACTTCATTAAAGCAACAGGGGAGCATATTTTACGAAATAATTCTTGATGTTATTCTTCTTCAACGGTATAAACCGTTAAAGACCGGAGACAGGAGCTCAAACTAGGTAGAACCTGTGCTTGACTCTCCTCTCCTCTCACTTGAAGGATATACAGTTGTCTAACGCTATGTATATGTGCATCTTGATATAGCGGCCGTTTTCAATAACATACCTCTAGTTACGGATACATTGCTATCACCGTTTAATGACAAGATCTTATCTATCCATAGTTTTGTCCAATGCTTTATGTCGATATGTTATTGAAATGTAAGTAAGTGTAAAAGGATAGATTTGTCTACCGCTAGTAAGTTAAACTAAGGACAGATAGGTTATTGAAAACGGCCGATAGCTGATATGTTGGGAAAAACCTCGGTTTATAAAGCATAATTTTTAGAATGTCTAATATATCTACTAATAATATTTACACCGGCTTTGCCGCAACCTTGTCAGACTACATAAGAACAACTTATATAGGTACACACGGGTTAAAATAATATAAAATCAACCTAAATGAAAACTCGGAGTATAATTATATAAAAATAAATTTCGAAGTAATTTGAAAAAATCATTGTGTAAATCATGTCTGATAAAAGTTTCATAAAACACAATTTTTTGAATTTTTAAACGGCAATAACTTTTGAATGAATGAACCAATTTTCACGCGGATGTTGGCATTCGTCGCTTTCCAAGCGTCATTTTTGAGCCTCTCTTTGAGTTTTTATAGATCGAATTCGTTATTTTGTAGCAATTCCGAAAAAACACTTTTTTCGGTTTTCTTTCGTGAACGATAACTCACGAACGAAACAACCGATTTTGACCGGCTTGGTGGCGATCGACGTGGTTTTTTGATGTTAAGAGCTGATTAGTTTTTTGGAATCGATCGGTAAAGCCGTGTAAAAGATTTTCCAAAAAAACGAAAAAAAAGTTTCGTAGTTTTTTTTTTGTTTTCTTAAAATCTACCAGTTTCTAATCAAAATCGTAGTTTAGCAAAGCTCTTTCGAATGGTGCCAACCACTTTGAAATTGGTCGAGCCGTTCAAAAGAAATAAGAAGTTAACATACATCCATCCATACACACCTACACACACACACACACGCAAATACATACAGACAGACGTACGGAGTACGGACACCATCACGAGAATAGTCAGGGAAGCTTCCTAGGACCTTAAAGCGATATCTGATGAAAACTCGAAGAACGGGTTACGAAAAACTTCCCCAATTTTTGAAAATTTTCTATTTTCTTAGCGGGGAGTTAAAAAACTATAATTTCATCATCCACGCAAACAAAAATATTCATAAAATGAAAACTACGAGGCCAAGCTATGTCAATTTTTATGGGACCAAATGGCAAACATTCCCACATCAAACTAAAGAAGAATCACGCACGATAAATCGCATCATAAAATATTTCAGCGTAATCGGTAAACCTACATAAAAAAATACCAATCGAATTGAGAACCTCCTCCTTTTAGAAGTCGGTTAAAAAGGAACATTATCTGTCAATGTGAAAGTTGTGTGTAATTCGTCACTGTCAAAGCGATATGTCGATATTATCATATGAATATTGTAAAGACAAGGGAGAAACAAAACATTTACTTATTTACCTTTCATTATATGAAAGAAAAAGTATTTTTATTGAAATTAAAAAGTTATTAATATTTTTTTCGCATTCAACATTTGTGCAGCAAAGAACTAAACGTTTCAAGAGGGAATAGACGGATAGCTTATCCATCGTTGTTAACAGATAGATAGCACTTGTCCTTGATTGTGAAACGCAAACTATGGATAGATAAGAACTTCCCATTAAACGCGGATAGCGATCTATCCGTTACAAGGACAGACAGGTTATTGAAAACGGCCGTTAGATATACGAGTGTCACCGATCCTTAGAACGAGCTGCCTCTAACAACTGGGTAACTCTGCAATGGATCAAAGGACACAGCGGTTCGTTGGGGAACGATGCAGCGGATGAACTTGCAAGGCGGGGGTCGGAAACGCAAGTGGCTGGCCCAGGGCCAGTCCTGCCGCTACCCTTCAGCCAAATGCGGTCATGGATACGCTCTCTCACCAACAACCTACATAGAACCCGATGGACAAATGTCTCAGGCTGCAGACAGTCGAAAGAGGCGATTCCTGCACTATCGCCCAAACTGACACGTCGACTTATTAGCCTAAATAGACACGACATCCGAATTATGGTCGGCACCCTAACGGGTCACACATCACTGAACAAACACCTATTTACAATCGGCGTTACGGACAGTCCTAAGTGCAGGGGCTGTCTAACCGAAGATGAAACGGTCACTCACGTAATCCTGGAATGTGCTGGGGTGGCCAACCAACGGGCACAAACCTTAGTAAACACAAGGTCGCTCCAGGAAGTCTGCGAACACCCCAGGAGTGTTCTGAACTTCTGGAAGGAGCTGGGCTGGTTGGAATGACTGGCCAACACTGCACGCAAAATGGACCCAATTAAGCGGTCTAATTGCGGAAACAGGAGCCCTTTACCAATACCAATACGGCCGTTATATAATTTATACGTTTAGATAAACTGTGACAGCTGTGAAGTGTGAACACGTTCAAAAATATAGCGGCGAACTGTTAACCCCTATTTTCAGCAACGCACGCACACTAAAACAAGGTGATACACGTATCGCGCACTAAAGTTATAAATATGGCCTGATGTCATGCGTTGCCTAACAGCAAAACACTCTATCTAGACGTATAAATTATCTAAGAAAATGTTTTATGAAACAAATCGGATAAAAATGCGCTCGAACCCTCAATACGCGAGTATACACAGGTGCAGTTAACTTTTATAATTCAATAGTTGCAGAGCTAGCAACAGTGGTTCTTGTAATCGTTGTAATAAAGATATGTTATCTTATCGATAACGTTCAGTGTGTCGCCCGTAAATAATATATCGGTGAGAAATTTATCTTCCGCATTGTTACCAGAGCAATGCGATACCTTTTATAATCATAACCCGGAACCAAATAGTTTTGAAGTAAGTATTTAGGGCGTGCTCAGTGCTTACCACTGTTCTGTGGCTATAGGGTTGCCATCTCTGAAATCTGGCAACTAGGACAAGAAGTGTGAGAACCCCGTATTTAACAGCTTAAAACCCAAACATGTCAACTGTATTTATTTATGTTGTTCCGTAAAATAAAAATAGTGTGAATTGTTGTAAGCGTCTGCTATCTAATATCTCTTCTGGTTAAAAATATAGGCTCACCATAAAAATAATTGATAAAAATCAATACAGTTATAATCTATGAAATTGTTTTTTTTTTTTAAATAACTGACGAGACTGATTCTGTCTTCAATAAAATATTAATTTCTTTTCTCCACTGTTTTGTGGTTTTGGAGTCGGTTGTTCGCGGAAGTTTGAGTTCCGGTGCGGCGGTGAATTTACAACTATTAAACCCGGACTACAATTGAAACCCCGCCCAGACGCCTTCTAAACTAGGACAAATCCGGGGAAACCCAGACGGATGGCAACCCTATGTGGGTAGGTAATGGGTGGGGCGATAGCGCGACGCTGACACACTCGTGCGGCTCTGATCGACAAAGGGAGCGCGATCATACAAAAACATTTTGTAGGATGTCACTTATGAAGACAGCGACATCTTCTGTCATGCTTAGCTTTACCAATTAATATCATCTTTGTAAGCACTGACATTATGATTGTTCCCCGCCCGTTTTGTAACTTTCTGTCAAATTGTTTGCAACAAGAGCCAGGCGTGCTGAGTGCAGCTACATCAAGAAAGGCTGTTGATTTTCGCCGTTCTAAGTATTATATTGAGCGGAAGCTATGTGAGTAATACTTTGTGTTTCCATATATCAACATCACATATGTCGTGTGGTGTCATCAGCCGTGTGGTGCGCAGAGTGTAACTCCCGAACGGGGCACCCCACTTTCACAATATTTTTACAACAATTAAAAAGGTACAACGAGACGTATTTACGAATTGTTTATTTTATTTATTCGTAATGATACGTCAACAGTAAGCACATATTTAACAATAACATTAAACTATCTACGATATTAAACTACTGATGTGAGTACCAATAACCGATATACATAATATTCATAGTTGCAACTACTAACTTAAGGATCAATTTGGATGTGTTATACACACCAAAAACCAATTATCGATACATCTCGATGGAAAGTAAGAGTTGCCGTTTCAAGAAATATTTTACAGAAATAATTGTTTTTGGAGTTTATTTAAAACATACTTATTAAGGAAATACCAACTTTTGATCTTTTCCAACTCTAGAAATAAGAAAGCATTATATAACTCATCACGTTGACGTCTGGTATTCCACAACCGCGCGTTTCGCAAGAAATTTCTTGCCACGCATAGCCTCTTTGAACGAATCCATTACCGGCTATCGGTTTTCCCGAACCGATACAATTTAAGGACCTTCAAGAAAAAAGCATACTCCCCTTAAAGGCCGGCAACTCATCTCTTGACACCTGATGTTGCGGATGTCCATGGGTAGTTGCCTCACCTCTCCCAATCCCGTTGAACCTCTTGCCCGTTTACCCCCTCTTATATATATATAAAAATAACATACAGAATTATAAGTATATAAATTGTGTCTTTATTTTTAGCTTTGGCAAGCAATGGCAGATATCACTGAATGAAGATTGTCAAGCAAGTGTCAACCAATCCGTTATTTTGTCTAAAATGAAATGAAATTATTTTTATGGCGGATGCGGACAAACGAGCGTACGTGCACTTGATGTTAAGTGATCACCGTCGCTCCAATTCCCTTTCAACAGAAGAGGAATCACAGCAGCGTTGCCGGCCATTTAGAAACGTGTAAGCGCTTTTTTTGAAGTTGGATGTTGAATTTTCCTGGAAACTATTTCATAGTATTGTATACTATGAAAAGTGTACATATCGTTTTTTTTTAAATTGGTAGTTGGGCAAAACTATTCGCCCATAAATCGGCACACAAATAGTTTATTGTCAATACAAAATTTAATATAATTTCGAGTTGTTATCACACATCATAAAGTTATATTTCAATAATATCACATAACGATAGGTTTTGTAGGTAAAATCACGTAAATATTGTCTCGGATTGTTTCTCTAAATCGTCCTGTACACACTACAGTCCACACCAAAACTCTTCATTGTCTGACCACCGTCTCTTTGTAATTTGCACACAAAGGAATCTATTAAAAATACTTAGTCTGGCCAGAAATACTGTTACAATTAAAAATAAACAAAATATTACGTTTGAACTTGGAATCTGTCATTTTTACATTATGATTGTTCATTGTGTTTTCTCATTTTGGCGCCAATGCATCGTATAATATTTTACGATATTAAATTGAAGTGGGGTGATAAAGAGAACTGAATTGCTGCGATTGCATTACACAAAGTAGGTATGGAGCCAAATGCAATTTTCAAAACTCCATACGCTTGGTATTAGTAAAAAACGCAAAGGGTAGTCTCCCTATGCGTACCGCTTTTTAAAAAATTGTTTACGGATGAGATTTTTTTACAATTTAGCAACATTTTAACAAACAAAATGGCAGTATTTATGCCCACAGCTGTAAGGAAGCTTCCCAATTAGTCGACAGAGTCCAACGTGGGCACTATCCGTCTTCAGTGATGGTTTGGTGGGGTATTAGCTGTGAAGGAGTGACTGAGCCATACTTTTGTGAAAAAGGTATCCAAACACGGCAAGTGTATTAAGATACCATTCTTGAGAAGGTAGTGAAGCCCTTTAACAACCCCATGTTCAATAACCAAGAATGGACCTTTCAGCAAGACTCGGCGCCGGGTCTTAAAGCTCGGTCTATGCAGCCTTGGTTGAAACGAAGACTGGTCGTCGTCTAGTCCTGATTCAGTTTTAGAGAGTACGGCTTGCTCTATTGGCATCCGTACGATTGGCAGTGAAGAATTTTCCCATGGAGAGAGTGCGTGCTTCTATTGATAACTGGCCTCAACGTTTAAGCAGCCAATGGAGACCACTTATAATAAGTTTTTATTGTTATGTATTCAACTAACATACTGTTAAAATAATAAATGTTATTTGAAATAGATTTTTTTTTCTTTGTAACAGTATTATTCAGTATTTATAACATTCATTAAATAACATTTATTATTTTTACAGTGTGATAATTACTCCATATCAGAAGAAGTAATTACAGCCTTACTTTGCATACTTATCTCTCATTCGCTCCAATTTATTATTAAAAGGAAATTTTTTTACTTTAATTTTTCTCAATATTAAATATTTTTTCTGATTGATGACATACAAGAAAGAACATAATATAATAGAGGCACAGAATAAAGAGTAAAATGAAGTAGTAGTTTGAGTATCGGTACTGTAGGCCGATTCACGTATATTCTAACGAGCCAAAAATCGTTGTAGTTCAGAAGTCGTGCTATTGAAACTTGGTCCAAAATTGGTATTCGAGAGGACGACAACTCAATAGGACTGAAACTCAGCGACTCATCGACGACTTGCGATAGGACATTGCCAGTCTAATTCTACAATTCCTTTATTTTCTACCATATTATTTTAAAGATGTTTATTATGATATCAGAGTCTTTTGCTCAGTTACTAGTACTCAACCTAACAATATTTGAAGCCGTAGAGTAGTAAAAAGGTAAGGTATAATTATTTTTATACAGAAATTAGTAGGCTGAAAATGAAAAGTCGTACCTACCCAAATGGTTGTAATAAAAAAAACCACCATACGTCAAAGTCAAACTGGATTTTCGCCAGTGACGGTAACTCTTTAACAAAATGAGCTGAAAGAAGATTGTAACCGTGCCTCAGCTTGAATTGCTAACTGAGCTATTTTAGTTTTTTCATAAAATCTGTAATAAGTACAATATTTAATAAATAATTAAGTAGGTACTTAATCAGTCCAATAACATAGGTAAAGCTAAATAAATACCTTCTCTTTATTCTATCTCATCCATTCTGAGTAAGAGGAAAATACTACTAGCAACCTAAATAGGAAACTAAGTATACTATTGGAATAAAATAAATTAATTTACCTTATCATTAACGGAGAGAACATCACTCCTACGCTCTCGTGGAATTAGAGGAACGAGGTCTTCAATAAGACCAAGGACTAAATCCTTGGTAAAGGGAAATGTTTTCACGAACTCCGTACCTATCTGTCACTTCGAAAGAAAAATATTTGTTAATCCTCTTATTATTTCGGCGTCGACGTTCTCTTCACCGGTCCTTCCTTTCGGAAAGATCGGATAGTAGCCAGGACAAGCTTGATATTCGTGTTTATGAAAAAACTTTCAACAGCCAACAACTGCAAATTACTAACTTCAGTTCAGCGACTTCTCAGACGTTCGATTTGACATTAAATCGTTGGTAACCGATTGTGAAAAGATAGCTGAATACCACTGACACAACGGTTGAAGTTCGTCTAGCTGACGTGAATACGATTTAGCGATTTTTGGATAGGATCGTTTCTCGAACGTGCGATTTAAATGATGTGAATACGAATCGTAGGTGAACGAGTGATGTCGCTGCGATATCGCTCATGTAAAAGTACGTGAATCAGGCCGCTGGAATAAACCGACATTGAGTTGAACAATTGACAACCGACTGCCTAGCTGTCTCCAGGATTCCGCGCGCCCGTAGGTATGTTTTTGTACCTGAAGCGCCGAGTGACAGAAGGAAAACCATAGAAACTTTTACTAATTTGTGTATTTTTTAAGAGAAGTCGTTAGCAGCGTTATTAATATTCCCCTTTTTCACCCTGGATAATGCGTTATTCTAGAGCAGTGACTTTTTTTGTCACAAAATCTAAGTATGCTAAAGCTACCTATGTCCCACTACGTTTTCTTTTTTATCAATCACCAGTAAATGAATACACTTTTGTATGAACGTTTTGTCCAAGAACTATCTGCAGCTACTCCTATCACAGGTAAGCACTCTTTATCCACTTCTCTGTTCTTCTGCGATCATACCAGCGGCACTTCTTTGATTGCATATTGGTCATATTTAGTACATACTAATTAATTCCACAAACGTTTTATTTATACTTAGTTTCTACATTATACACCATTTATACTATACTATAGTTTTTTTTATATATTTTACATTCATGTTCGATTTAAATTGTATAAAAGTATATTTTGTTACAAAACTCTTTCGTACCTCTGTTTCAATGATCGTGATACGTGATATTGAAAGTATCAGTTCATTGAATATCGACTGCAAACATTTACGAACAGATTATCAGATTGTGTTAGGGAATTGGAGTAGTGTTAAAATCACACAGAAAATACTGTTTATATTTTACAATGAGGATAAAATAGATTATCTAGTTTAATTAAATCTTTTCAGAAGACCAATAAGAAAGATTTCATCTTTCATATTGGTAGATGGTTTAAAAATACTTTGTTTCTACGTACACATAATGGAAATACAATCAATATTACTATGATGGTGACATATACTCCGACGCGCCCGCATGCGCCAAAGCCTCAAAGAGACGAATTTATAATTAAAAATATTTAATAATTAGTAATGATTGCTAATTTATAATAGAACAACCGTTAATAAGGATCGAACAAACGATAATTAATAAGAAAATACTATTTTAAGTAAAAGAGTAGAGATATATTGTGAAGGGTGCTTAAATTAAGGATCAAAATCTGTTTAATTGATTATAAATAAATAAAAGACGAACAGACAATTTAAATGTGCGAACAATAATGAACTAACGAAGAACTAAACAATAAAAAAAAGTAAAAAAGTGAAATGAAGTGAAGCAAAAATTCAGTAACCCGATTTGCGGCGTGCGCGCACCCCTTAATACGCGTTACGGACATAGACACTGACTATTCACGCACACATTGATAATTGTGCTTCGGGCGCAGCGCGAAAACAATAGTTTCTTCAAATACCTATTAATGTAACCTTTTCACTGTCATCAAAACCAGCCAGACACAAATTATAGACAAAAAGATTTTATTATACATACAATATGCAAAAAGACTTTTTCTCCGACCTATCAAATATATGAATATAAAATCCTTAATATTATAATAATGTTTATATTTATGATGATAATACTACAAAGTAATCTTTATTCCTAAGCCCATTATAACAGCTATTTCTCTTAATAATTATATTAAATCCACTTGTGAAAAAAACCATTTATTTATAAAATATGCTCGGTTTTTGCGATATTTCGCGTAGCGGTAACGATAAACGATATTAAAATATAAAAGAAATATTAAAGATAACGATAAAACATGATAAAAAGTATTAAAATTATCATTGAGCTAGTGTAGGTAGGTCAATGAGTCAAGGTAGTGTTTCTTTTGTCACACGTTACAAATTATGTCAATGACACTGTAGTTGTACGTCTGTACGGTAACGAAGTGTTTTTATCATTACAGTTAGTTTTCTACCGGACCAAGCTAACTAGACGCCTGTCAAACATGACGTCGCCATTTTATTAAGGTGAAAAGTTCTTTAGAAGTGTGGTCATGGTTCTGTTGCAGCTCGTATGCAAAGAGGATGTAAATTCTACGTAGTAAGACGCGGGACTGCCTAAGTAAAAATTTAAATTTAATTTACTATGAAAAGTGCAATAATAATTTGACATAAGATTGATATAGTAGTAGGTAATTACAGTATGGCAATTGGTGACGAAGTATAATCCGGCTAAGTTTGGAACGTAGTGGATTTCGGCTATCACCGTTTTTAAAAAGATTATAGCAGTCATCTGTCAATTTATAAATAACTGTACGTTTCACACAATCGAGTAAACCGCTTTTTTCTTAGAGTTTCGCTAGTTAGTTTACAGAAGAAAACCCTAACGTCGTCAGAAGAGGTACGAGTCACGCGATAGAAAGAGTGAATATATAATCTTCTAGGTGAATTTAAATGTAGATTAGTAGCGCTGTGCGATCTGAATTGCACCGAATTGTATCACAGAAAGAGTCCCTATTTCTTTATTTTTAATTGATTTTGCGGAGTGAGCCTTATACCACGAGTAAATAAAACGGTACAGAAACAAACATTAAAAGTTTCATGTGCATGTTACTATGGGTTGAGGAGTTCCCTCGTTAGGAGACAGTCCTATCTGCACCTGCAGTTCATGGTGAAGATCATATTTGGCAACCGAAATCCATTGAAGAGCTCCCTATTGAAGAGATAATGCTGGCTGCAGAGTCAGATTATGTGTAATATCATATTGTACGAACAACACGTTACAACCGAAGTTGAAACCTGCATGGTGTACAAAATTTTAGCTTAATCAGATATCGCGACGTGTTATAAAAGTTACTGGCAATATTTGAACTTAAACAAATACCTACATAGTTATATGTATATACCAACCAACCCACAAACAAGTGTTGGCTTGGACACGGGGAAGGGTGCTGGTGTGAGACGCCACTTGCGTCGACACTCTGGCTCCTTCTCATGTCCAAGTTACGTTGGTTTGTGCTGAGGCTGCTGCTTCGACTGCCGAGACGGCAAGAGTCGCAAATATGTTGGTCTCAGTGAGTCATACATCTTTTAGTGTTTACCGTTCGGTGTCGAGACATTTGGCCCGTGGGGCCCAGAGGCGAGGTGAATGTTCTAAATACTATCTTCGCGCCTCAATAAGGCGTTCACCCAAACTTCCACGTAATAATAGTTTTAATTTTATGTGGTCATAGTTTTGTAAATATAGTTATAAGATTTGTTTTGTTTGAATAAATGTATGTATGTATTATGTATTATTAGTATGTAAAGTGATGCAATAACAAGTGTTAAGTAAAACCTTGTAATAGTAATAAAATGGTGAAAAGATACCGTGTTGTACTCTCTTTCCATTGTCAAAAGGATCATACAAATATAAATATCATCATATATTTAATTTCCTATTGTAGTTCTTGGTGTAGTTAAATTATGATATTTTTATCGTATTATTCATGTATCCAGTAGGTAGGTAGTTAAGTATTTAATTCGGACCCGTCAGAATTTTCATTAATGTGAAAAACGAGTCCAGCTGTTATGGAAAACAATCTCTTTTAATTAACCTCTATTTCCTAAGTGAGTGGGATGCAAAAGACGATTACCTGAGCACATATGGGGGGGCACACTATAGTGGCCACGGATTTATGTGCTACTAGCCCAAACACAGAAAATAGCACGCAATAAATAATACATTATTACTAGAATTTAGTATTACATACTTGGTTCACGTTCTTTGGCGCCAATCTATAGGCTGCTTCTAGTTTAGGATTGTCGGGCGCACGTCTGGGCCTCGCTGCATTGATGCCCAGGTATCTCCCGAACGGCGCAAACACTACCCTGAAACAATAGAATTAACGCCAAATTGAAGAAATGCTTCAGTTGATACTGAGAATAATAAAATAATACTAATATAAATATTTAATGTCTAATTTATTTTGTACTATGTAGTTCTAATATACTTTTTCTGCCACAATATAATGTGCGTGCTTCCGTGTAGTAGTAACGGCCTAGCGCTGCTGTTATTTGTATTGGTTAGTGTCGAACTCGCGGATGACCCGCGGATATCTGCTGTCGATACCTGCCTACTCTCTGACTGTGCCTAGATGATGAGGACCGCATCCGCCTACATCTACGCCTGGGTGTTCACAGGTACGGGACCTGTTGTCACGCAGAAAATAAACATCTAATGGACTGTCTTCAATGGGTAAAGTCAGGTGCGAAGTGCCAATCCGGCGCCCAATTCGCAGAACAGCTACTGACAGATTGGTATTGGATGCCATTTTTGTATCCTACCTACCCTTGGCCTTGCAATGGCCGAAGTGATACGGTAGAAATATTTTCATACCAACCTCTGTAGTACCGATCAGTGGCGAATCACAGCCCTCGTTCAATGCGTTAGTTAAAAGCAGCAACTGCCTGGTATATCAACAGGCCTATGAAACATGACTTGCGGCACTGGGCAAAAATAGTCCAAACTGCAAAGTTCTTAAGAACTAATACAACCGTGTCTCCAGATATTTTTAGCTTTCAAGTTTTTCACACAACTCCTGGGCGTTATCGAAAGCATGTGAGAATTGCCACAGTATTGAGCCCAGGGTTTAAGAATAGGGCAAGCCGAAAGATACAATATACAAGATACCTGACAGTCTGTAGGTAAATAGCGAAGGCCTTTGATCACGTATGAAACTGGGCGCTGCATATAGGTCTTTATGTATATTGTCCGAGAACACAGGGTTTCCCCAACTTTGTGTTCTATCTCCTATACTGTTTCTTATAAGTATACAATCAATGATATGTTGGATGTCCCCGGAATGCAGTGTTATGTTGATGATACAATAACGGAGATGCAAGATACAAGGGCCATGCACCTCATGTCCTACTAAATCCCCAGAGAACTCAAGTTTGCGCGTTAACTACAAAAATGAACCCTTGTATCGTATAACCGCACTTTGATTGCCGATTTTGTGGTCATCTGGAATGCAAAGTCGAAGTGACTTCGAAACTACTGGGGGTCGTAAATAGAGAAGGGCAATACTTTAGTATAAAATAGTATGTCTCTTGGAGGCAGGCCGCTTAAGGCAATGTTGTATATTAAGCTAGAAATTGTTTATAATCTATTGAATGTAACGGCAAAAAAATCGAAGACCACAATGAAGGCTCACTGGCAAGGGAAACTTAAAAGTGAAGCCAGTGTTGCCAGCGATGATGCTCGGAGTTTCCCTGCGAGGTCGAATAGACACATAGCTCGACGGACAGATGGCCATTCGCAGTAAGGTCCTCGAATGGCGACCACGTACCGGAACATATAGTGTTGGTAGGCCCCCCACAAGATGGACCAACGATCAGGTCAAGATCGCCGGAGTAGTTTGGATGCGGGCAGCGCAGGACCCATCGTCATGGCGATCTTTGGGGGAGGCCTTTGTCCAGCGTGGTGGACGTCTTCCAGCTGAAATGGAATAGGTTGAAGGTTGTTTTTTTTTTGTTTTCGAATAATATACCTTTCGTATCCGTCTCTCCGAGACTAACGTTTGTACTGTGCAATTATTCGCAGCAACGTCGGAGCGATCTTGAAGATTGGCGCAGGGGCATTGAGTGATCCTTGAGTTAAACTATATATCAACTATGCGCCGGCATCCAGTTCTTCTTTATGGACCATAGGACTAACGTGCGTACGGGATCACAGCCGCCCATCGGCTGTATAACCCATAGACGCCGAATAAAGGGCGAACGCTTTCGAACAACATAAGAATCAAAGATCTGATATTAATCCATAATAGCCAGTAGCGATTGTTGACGACAACGTGGTCATTGGTCATAACCAATGAACACTCAGTACTCTGCATCCGCTCACTTCAGTTGGTTGAATGAATTGAGTCCATTGAGAATTAGGAGTATGAGAATTAATAGCCACGAATTATGCACTTTAGTCCATGATGCCGCCCATAATTTCTCGTGACATACGGTGTGTTCTCACTTATGACATGTCTTCCTTCAATATTTGTTAATTGCGAACTAGTTTTAAGGATTACGGTTCTTTAATTAAATAGCATGACATAGTAGTGTACGCGGAAATAAGCATCGGACAGATGTAATTACGTGGTTTCTAGAAGGTGAAGCCAAATTGGCTAGGAAAAATCTGGGAGTCGGAGATAAATATAGCACGGCAATGTGAGTATGTGGAAGAAATGTGTACATAATTGAAGTATTTCGATTAAATAAAACTTACATTTTACCTTTTAAAAAGATTATTTTAATTATACAGTACAAAACGGAAATTTCATATTTAAACCCTAATATGCTAGTAATATTATGTATTTGTGTATGTTACTACATTGCTATAATACAAAACAAGTCTGATCGGAACCTAGGAAGCCCAGGTTTAACGCCAGGGTCACTGTAAACCGTTACTAGGCTACGAGGTCGTCAATGTTCCACAGAGTTCATTTTTATTGCTAAATATTTGTGGTTTTAGCATTATGAAACAATAGACTAATTTAATTTTATCAGTAACACAAATGTGTGCTTGTGAAAAGATTGCCAATTTACACATTAGTAGACTATTTATTATCTCGAGAATAGCAAATCCTACGTTTTAAGATAGAGCCATTTTTATATTGGCCGATCGCTCTGGCCATTCGCCGAAAGTGAATAGCGTGTGTTGTGCGAAAAAACATTAAAAAAAACGCTTGCCATGACTGTCTCTGATTTTATATAACATAAATTTTTTAACTGATTATATTGTAGAACTCTACTTTTAAAAATTAATGATTTTGTGCCACAAGCATAAGGCTCTTTATTTTTGTTAATTTTTAATAGAGGCCTACTCATATAGATTTATAAAAACTGTAACATAACAATATGTGTGCGAATTCAGGAAAACTATTTTTACTGAACAAAAGATCGAGTAATATTTTTTACCGTTAGGTTCAGAATCTGCTAAACCGACATAATACCATTCATTTACTGTTTTGTTTCAATCGCTAACACATAAATTTCTTAAACTCGGTTAAATCTATTTCACTGTTCAGTAGGATTTTAGTTTATTTATCAAAATATGTTAAAGTTTCGGTGTAGGGCAGCACAATGAAAGCTCCTTAGCGCGGGATGGGCCCGGTGGGAACTCGGTACCACAACAGCACGGGCGTCGTTCTGTCGCTAGTCAGTAATGTGCGAGCGTTAGTGTATTTCGGTTTGTATGTGCGCCGTAGCTAGCAAAAATACTAAGCTCTAGCTAGGGTAGCATTTTGTTGTAAAGTGACGAGAGCAATTTTTTTATAGAAGAGGAGGGCATGCGAGCATTCTCAACCAACACCAGAGGAATCACAGGAGAGTTAGTCATTTGGATAGTAGTATGTACTTTTTTAAACCACATTTTTAAAATGTGTAAGAAGTATTAATGAATTTAATGTAAAATGAAATAGTAATCAGTTAAATGAAACGCGTCAGATATTGTGGTAGAAATAAATAAAAAATGGTTTTTATAATCGTAATACATATAGTGACTCTTCTTCAAGAAGGCTGTTCTCAATGTTATGTGTATGAACGGTTTGGTGTCAGTCGTTTCAGAGTTCAGAGGACTTGGACTAGGTTTCAAAAAACCGATTCTTTGAAATTGAAAACAAAAAAGAAGATCAGGAATCAGGAAGAAAATGATGCACAGCGGCCAGGAGCTATTGATATATCGTGAGCCTTTACGAAATCGGAAGTATACCTAGGTACAATAACATCTAAAACAATTTTGAGATGTTAAAAATGTGAGTGTAAGCGTATTGACTGTCAGGAGGAGACTTCTTGAAGCCGATATACACAGCCGAAGGCCCTTTGGGGTACGCAGTTACTCCGTGGACAAGGTATTGCAAGGTTAGGATTTCCCCAAGGTGTGCCACGTAATGAAGCCTGTTTTGTTGTTTTGAAGAAATTACTCTGTACGTTAAAGGCGTTGTTGTTTTGAGTTGAGTTAGCCTCCTTAAAGGACGGCAACGGTGCTATGATGTGCGAGAAACAAAAAACTACCATAGAATACCGTCCCAAAAGAAGGTAAAATCAATCACGTGAAAAGCAATTCCATTTCAAATTCAAATATTTTTATTCAAAATAGGATGTGACATCACTTATTGAAAGTCAAAAAAACTACCACCCATTCCAAAATGAATGCTTCAGACCTGAGAAGAATGGGCGCAACAAACTCAGCGTGCTTTTTTTTTTCATCGAATAAATATGTTTACAAAGTAATATTGTAAAATTAAACTAATTATTTAATAGCCAGAGGGCGGTCACTCCATTCCCAATCTGTGGTATCATTAAGAAAGTCATTTATGTTATAGTAACCTTTACCACACAAACGTTTTTTAACAATTCTTTTGAATAACGTTATACTTTTGTTTTGAACATTTCCTGGGATCTTGTTGTAAAAGCATTTACATCGCCCCACAAAAGACTTACTAGCTCGACTGATCCGAGTACCCATTACCCTTGGGATGATGATCCGTATGATTTCTACACCACTTAACAACACATGAAGGCATTTTAAATTGAAAAATCCTTGTTCAGTTTGTTGTAAAAATCGCGCCTGACAGATTATGCACACTTTGCTGCATTTAGTTAACCTTACCTTACCTCAAACTGACGCGCTCGAGTTGCTCTGACGATCGATTTTTTTGCTTATCTGATCGGCTGCTCTAGACCTTCGACCCTGTACTTAGTCTGGCCATAAATACTGTTACAATTAAAAATAAACAAAATATTACATTTGAGTTTGGAATCTGTCATTTTTATACGATTGTTCATTGAGTTTTCTCATTTTGGCGCCAATACATTGTATAATATTTTGCGATATTAAAATAAAGTGGGGTGATAAAGAGAACTGAATCGCTGTGAATGCATTACAAAAATGGAGCCAAATGCAATTTTTAAAACTCTCCATACACTTGGTATTTGTAAAATGTTTGTGTACCGGGCGATTAATAGGTACAATGAGACCTCCTCTGTTTGTGACAGAAAAAGATCTGGCCGTCCACGTAGTGTACGTACGAAAAATATGGTCAAAGCAGTAAAGTTAAACGGAAAAAAATTCGAAGAAATTCTGTCCCAAAGCAAAAGATTTTAACTCGGGAGATGAAGATAGCACCTAGAACAATGTTGCTTATTTTAAAAAATGACTCAGGACTTGCAGTCTATAAGAGACATACTGGTCATTTCTTAACTGGTAATTTAATAAAGTGGTAAAATCGAAACAACTATTGAAGCGGTACGCAAACGGAGGTCACAGATAAAAATTGTTTACGGTCGAGAAATTTTTTATAATTCAGCAACATTTTAACAAACAAAATGACCTAATATAAATATGGGCATTTTGCAAAGCTCTAAGGAAGCTTCCCAATTAGTCGACAGAGTGTAACGTGGGCACTATTCGACTTCAGTGATAGTATTACTAAAGTTAGGTTAGTTAGTAGTTAGTTAGGTGCAGCCCAGCCTCTTCTCACGGCCCTAATATCAACGGCAAATTCGGCAATATGATGGTGGGGATGAAATCGGCTACTAGATCTAGCGTCACGTTGATCCAAGATGCCGCCTGAACTTTCAAAGCAACGAAAAATAGGCAACGAAAGTAGACCTGGGTTAATTGAAATTCATTAAAGAAACGACGCAACCCCATTCAGTCTCGGCTCATTTGATTCGTCTTGATGAGTACTTTGGTGCTAGATGGTAACCAGGGTCTGATAACGCAGGTGGAAGATGGCCAAAGAACCTCAGTATTTAAACGACATAGCCCCATCAAGTATGTGGCCGATCGATTAGTCTTGACAAGTATAGCCATAGGAACTCAGTAATTAAACAAATTATCGCCATCGAGTATAGGCTCGTTTGATTCGTCTTGACGAGTGCTTTGGTGCTAGATGGTAACTAGGGTCTGATGATGGAGTTAGAAAATGGCCTAGGAAGTCAGTAATTGATCGACATATTCGCATCGAGTATGGGCTCGTTTGATTCGTCTTGACCAGTGAACTCCCAACCTAATGAACGGATTCTAGTGGGGATTACTTCATGAAGTGTATAGGATAGTTTTATTTAATTGATATATTTTCATTTTTTCAATTAACCATATTTTTCTATGTCACAATAATCCCATATCATAAGTATATGTCCTCGTAACTGGGGAGCTGGCTAGAATGACAGTTCTAGCAAGTACCGTCAGCTAGAAAAACTCAACAAAAGCGGTTTAAATCAAGTAGATCAGTAAAAATATAATTTAACCTCGCACTACATTTTCCATCTAATTTTTTTGTTAAGGGTTAGGGTCCCTTACTTAGCATAAAATCATAAAATGCTGCCAGATCAAGTTCATGCTATAGAAAAAAAGTTTTTGGCCAATATCTATGTAACTATGCACTTTAATATAAAAATAAAAACTTTGCATTTTTTATTTCCTGTAAAGCTTTTTGTAAAACTTACTGTTTACAATAATTTATGGCCCATTTAATGAACCAGTTTTTCCATCTGGGCGGATAACTTCTAATATTGGATTAATAAAAAAAATACATCCATCCATTACAATAGATCAGTTTATTTTCTACAACTTTTCGTTTGAAACTTTTTTCTAATGTTCATACTTTTAGAGTTATAGAATGTTTAATCCTGGACTACCGGGCGAAAAGTCGAACAATTCAAGGTATGCATACAATATTATATATTAATCTTATGCAATATTATATAATTATTATACATAATATATTAAATATTTTATAATTATATAATATAATATGTAACAAATTAAACATACAAATTCAAAAAATAGTGATTGTTTAAGTCCTTAATAATTAATATAGGTAGTTCACTTCTTTACCAGTTTCGTTGGCAGCTCTCAGTCAGCCGCAAATTATAGATTGCCAGGTATACAGGTATATTTTTGTTGAAAAATAGTAGTCATCTGTTTTTCTTTATAATTTTAATACAAAATTGAGGTTTATATTTACAATTTATGATAAATCGGTTCAGAATTGAGCGGCGGGATCTTGGAATATAAGGATATTCATTGCAACAAAAAAATATTTAGAAATTATTATTAAATATGTTATTCTCATATGCTAGAATAAATTGTAAGAAAACAAGCTTAACAGTATAATCTAATATATAAAATTCTCGTGTTGTGTTAAGCATTGAACTCCTCTGAAACGGCTTGACCGATTCTCATGAAATTTTGAGTGCATATTGGGTAGGTCTGAATTGGAACATCTATTTTTCATCCCCCTAAATGTTAAGGGTGAGAGGTAATGAATCAGCATTAAAAAATACATACAACATCAAATTTTCACCCATCTACAATCAACAGTTACTTTTGTACCGCGATTTTAATATTGGCAATACAACATTTGCTGGATCAGCTAGTAATGTATAATAACCTATGGGTGTTCAGTGGGCTGTAAGTTGCTAACACTATTAACAGGATGATGGCGGGGTGGGGAACACAGAAAGGGAGTTTGGTTTCTTCTCAACTCTGGTCCCAAGTTAGGTTGACCGGCCTGGAGGTACACTACTTGTACGCCTTGCATTAAATCTTTGCCATTTTATCACATAAACAATATTTATAAATAAAAGTGTGTTACATTTGGCATACATACACCTTCATAATATTTCATTTTGCAATCACAATGTAATGGTGGCAGACCATGTGATGACTAATGATCAACACCACAAGTACACACATAGATAAGAAGCCCCAGAAATGTTTCCGATCTTAATTCTGATTTTGACTTATGTCTGACATTTTGACCCCTAGGACTGTTATGACCAGCATGTGGTATGGATCAAGAGGACAGCTAACAGGACAAATGTGTTGATTATGAAGGCACTTAGCATCAAATAATGTATTTCCAACATATCTCAAAAGAGTGTATAGAAAACCAACGGAGTATCTAATGAAGCTCACTGTCACCTGAAAATGGTGAAGAACAAGATCTGGTAGTAAAAGTGATAAAAGATATTCTAATCAGGTAGCCGAATACCATGAAACGAACCTTAATAAAAATATATTTTCCCACTAAATTACTCACTTTATAAATAAAAATCTTTATTTGCATTTGACACAGAATCATGATTTAAAGAAGCCTTACAAAAGGTATCCTATGGATTCTTGCATGAGAATAGAGGTTACTCCCTAAGAATATAGGTACGTAATATTAATTAGACTTTGAAATTACTCATTGATAATAAAAATTACTAATATTATCAATGGAAATTCAACAATTATCAAAAAATACTTTCTATGTAAGTAAATTGTTTGCTGTTAATTTGATGAACGATAAATAATTAATAAAACTACGCCCACTGCACTTTAACATCGTATGTTCTAGGATTATTTTAATTGAAATTATGACTTACGTCAATTGTCTTACACTTACCTTTCTAAAACATATCGAAGACATATGAAAGCTAAAGCTAACGGTATTGGAAAAAACACATGTTTAGGGTTCGTATAATTCACTGTCTTTTCCGGTCCAGGCGTTATATCTGACCATGTTACGTTCGGCGGCAACCACACATATTCGCTCCAAAGTGTATCTATTACTTTTCCCAACATAGTGTTACTTGTTATAACAAGATTTTTAAAACTAAGCACTCATATGAATCGATTAGAGACAAATTAGCATTTAGTTAAGCTAGTCACAAGCCCGGTCTCTAATTTCATAAGCAGCACTAAATAAACTTCATACAGGCACTAAACAGTAAACACTAAACTAAACAGAAGTCAGAAACCTGAGGCTGAACTACGTGACAACTGACACCTTGACACTGTCTACGAACTACTTCTTTTTTAATTTTTTGACCTGGTAGCTGTGATCCTTAGGTTTGTTGTCTTATAATAGTTTTTTTTTCAATATTGTTTAACTGCTGTTGTTTCTGTTGCTCATACAAAACAAACAACACTGACACTGAATACCTAATAATAACGTAAAAGGGTCAAAATAAGATAAAAAGTCAGTTTAAATATATTTGAAAATGTTGACACACCTTGAATGCTGATACACCACGAAAAAGAAGTACAATTGTTTTTTTTATTAATAGGTTTAAAATTAATAGGGTAGTAAACTTTTAACTTTTCCCTCAAGCCAAGTTCTAGTGGTAGCGCCGAACCAAGCGATATAACGGTGGACGGGATGACATCGCTCGAGTGACGGGCGTGCGGTGGACACACGGCTGTATAGTAAATGTATGTATCGCTAAATCGGCGCCGTCATCTCGTTCTCGATGACGTCCCAATTACGGTGGTGGTGGGCAAACGGCCTTCCAGGTGCCGTTAAATATTTATGAAATGTGTATTGTTATATATAAGTTATTTTTAAATTACTCGTTATCATTTGATAATTTACAGTTTAGAAAAGTGAGTCTCAACAGGGTAAGTGAGAAACAAAAAATGCGTTTATTAGATTTAATAGACTGTATCTGTTTGGTTCCAGCACGTCGATCTACGCACCAATGCCAGGAGCCCATGTTTTTTTATGGAAAAGAAGGACAAACGAGCGTACGGATCACCTGGTGTTAAGTGGGAACACCAATGGATCACAGGAGCGTTTCCGGCCGGTAAGGAAGGTGTACGCGCTTTTTTTTGAAGGTAGCCATATCCTATCGTCCTGGAAACACCGCACAAGGAAGCTCATTCCATAGCTTTGTAGTACGTGGAAAAAATCTTCTTGATAACTGTACTGCACTGTGCAGGACCGCCACACATCCAGATGGTGGGGATGATATCCTAATTTGTGACATGTCGTGCGAAGGTGGAATTCGGCGGCAGGAAACAGCTTTCCGGAACTCCCCGTAATAAATGCGGTAGAAGACACAATGCAGCGACATCTCTACCCATCGCCATGTCATCCATTCACAGAGCACTGGGTAAACATTTTTGGAACGAAGTTCCTTATGGTATGATGCGGAGGGGTACCCTAACCGGGAAAAAACGTCCTGAACGTAACTCTCTTCATGTACGTCGAAGCGTTGCTACGCGAGAATATCTTGCTGATTATTATTTATATATAAATAATTGACAAGTAACAAAAATATAAACTTCTTTGACGTTGCGCGCGCACGACCGCGACATCTAAATATAAAAATTCGGCGATATAATATAATTTTCTGACGCTTGCGACATTAATTATTTTTTTTGGTTTCTTCGTCCATTATTAGGACAGGCAAAGGGTTCAAACCGATACAGCCGTATTCGTTAATATTCAATAATTTATTTCACGATTTTTACAATCTAGTTCTTTCTACAAACGTAAAATAGCAGGACGAATAAATAATTGGATTTGTTTTGTTACGCCAAAGAAGTATAACTTCTTGCGTGCGTACATAAGTATACACACACTTTTTTTATTTAATACAGTGGAATTCAGTGGAAACTGCAATTTTTTTTTAGTAAATCAGTAAAATTAATAATTTTATAAGAAGGAACTTCGTTCCTATCCGGTGTCCCACGACACCACATGGTTATTTTATATTTAACAAACTATTGTTCCCGGCGTACTACATCTTCAACTCGTTGCTCTGCTGCTAGCGGTGTACATCGTGTGGGCCTGGCTTATATTGCAACTTGTATATGAATTATGAAACAGCGCTAACGAATTTAGCCGCGTTTTTCTATGATATTTCTAGATATAAGATGATTTCTGGATTTAATTCGAAAATGAATTGCGATTCCTTGAAATTGTAGCTTTTGCTCTTAATAGTGATTTTTGCTCTTAATAGTGATTTTCATTATTATAACACTAGAAATAAGGGATTGCTTGTAACTAATTCTAGTAGGCTTCATAAGATACATAATAGCTATAAACTTCTACAATAAAGTCCCAGCCACTCTTCAGGCATTATCTATAAATAAATTTAAATGTTTTATAAAAAAATGGCTCTGTCGTAAATCCTATTACTCCACTGCTGAATATCTAAATGATCGGACAGCCTGGGACTAGATTGTGATTATTTTATAGCGACTGTACAATATTGTATATTTTTATTAAAAAGAGCGTATAAAAAAAGAATGCTGGGAGAGTTTCTTGCGCCGCTTCTTCTCTCTCAGAGCGCCATTTGTTTCCGAAGCGGTAGTAGTATCTAGTAGTATAAGAAATTACATCAAAAAGAATTCTAAAGGAATCAATTTTGAGAAAATAAATGCCTTTTATGCCTTTATCAATTGATCTCATTTTATGCTATTCTAAATCTAAATGCATATATCTGAGTATTTATAGCGTGTAAATAAAGAATCAAACAGGTGCGGATCTGTAAGAAGACTATTAAATGCCGCACAGCCGGCCGTGTTATTCCTAACGGAGACGTAGATGTCTCGACCGAACGACACTGTGTTTTTAACTTACCACTGATATGTAAATGTTAAAAGTTACCTTAAATTCTAATTCCGCTGTGATTTGCCCTTAGCTAATTCGACAAGCGTTCCGCTTGTACACGAGGCATCCTCTAAGAGATGTTTACTCGCCGAACTCGGAACGAGAGTTCGGCGAGAGTTCTCGAACGATCAATTCTCTGATGATGTCAAGAATACAGCAGTTTCCATATCATATATTTAGTTGTTAGCCATGGCATATGTCGTTGGTAACCATTATTATCCAAACCTTTGATATCATTAATCCTGTAATCACACAAATATTAAATCAGTCGAGCCCCGCTGCAAATTTCGCTGATAACTGGAAAGAAAGTGTATTTCATTCCCTTACACAAAAAATGTTCACCTCCATCCTGTTCCGACGAAAATCGTTTAAATCGTTGATCATTTTATATTGTTATTTGGTTGAGTTCTCGTGGCAGGTTTCATCATGCTAGCTGTGTGTGGCAGCTACGTGGGACGGGTCGTTCCCTTCCCTAACATATGGTCAAGGGAGTGATGGCGGGCCCATGTGTAATGCTCGTGAACGGGCGCTACTCATGCTACACCTACTACACCAGGATGAACCTGTAAACAGAAACTGCTTCATGTTTTTAGAATTAAACTTATTATATTTTTTATAATCGCTAATAAAATACTCGCAAAATGCCTTTATCTATTTATTTATGGTGTGTGTGTGGATTGATGCATCTACTGTACTCAATAACTCTTTTTGTTTTTACGTATTCATTTACATTTACTTTTTTTTTACTAACTCGTAGTTCGTGAGTAGTTTTGTTGCATCACTTTACAATAATATAATTGTAACTTATTTATTATAATGATATACTATTGATCTTACAATAAACATTAAATAATTATTCTTTACTTACCTATAACTCTGGTTCGAAGTGTTAAATCTATTAAAGTGAATACAGCATTCACAAAACAAAAACACGTTAATAAAATTAAAAAATATTGAAAATTAAATAAAAAAAAATATTAAGCTGGTTTATGACATCAGTTTTTTAGTTCACAAACTTGGATCCTTTATTATATCGGAAGATATCAATAGTGCTAGCTTTCAATTTGTTATACGATCGGTATATTCTGTTGAGGGGCGAATTTATACCTAGGTTCGGTCTACTGTGTGATAGATAGGAGTTATCAATGGGATATCTTGGAATGATGTGAGGAACACAGAGATTAATATTTGCAAAATGGTGTGGACATTTTAATTTTTTATTATAGTATAATGTAATGATATATCTATTATATTCCGTCGATTCTCGAGTGACTGAAGCTTAAAATGTGTAAAAAAATTATAAGCAGCACAACATGGACTTACTGTTACGATTTTATTATATGTATAGATTTAAAAATTACCGCAAAAAAGTAGTCATTGAGTAGAATAATGCAGCTTTATTTTTAACACTCGACCCGCAAGGAAAACAATTAAACCATAATTTATCTATTTTTATTTCTTTCTATCACATAATTAATAACTTAATATTAAATATACTGTGCTAAACCAATAAACACTTTCCGCCTTATTCATAATAAAACGCTTATCGAAGGTATATATTAGTTAAAACGTGTTTTAAACCTATGGAACGTTCGATAAAATTCCTTATTCATAATCGATTGATAATTCTGCGATAACTGTATAGTACGCAATTTTGCCATTTCGTACGAAAGAACATGATTGATTTAACTTAATTTAGTAAGAAGATTTAAAATTAGTGGAACTGTCTGTTGAACATCTTGTCAATATCAATGGCTTGTTAGTTGTACAAGTCGATGTCAAAATAAGTTCAAAATTCAAAATATAATTTTGAGTCCAAGAGATAATGATTATTATGAATACCATTTTTTAATAAGCGTATATTAGCGACGTTTTAAACCTCCGATAAGTCATCATGAATAAGACCGTTTAAAATGTCTGCTAGTATTAGAACGACAACTATACTTGATACAATCACAACAAAACAATAAAAAAATTGCACTTGAGGACACATAAACTGCAGCAAAGGACCAACAAGACCACATTCAACCAATTTTAATTATGAAATTAGGAAACTTTAGATTTAATAGAATTGGAAAATAGGACAAAATAATTGATTAATAAAGATGGAATTCTCTCAAAAAAATATCCTCGAAAATAATGTTTTTATATTTACTAAATATAATTAACTCGTATTACAAAATTCGTGTCGTGTTCAAATTGATTGCAAACATTTTGTGATTCTACCACGCATAAATGTTTTTTTCGGTTTTCGAATTCAAGTGTACTTATATTCGACTCTTTGTAAGGTCGGCAAGGCTCTTATGATTCCGCTGATGTTATGATGGGCTAAGGTGATCACTTACCATCAGGTGACCCATATACTCGTTTGTAGAAACTCTCCTCTTTTATTAAAATAATAATTGCTAGTCTATGTTTATTTAACGGGCACAACTGTCCCTCGGAAATATTACCGTATCGTCCCATGAAGACAAATTTTTACATCAAGGTATAGATTTAACACCAATTGCTGGAAATCTTTCAGAAAGAGACGTAGTATTTGCGGAACTAAGGTAGCAACGACTGGTTTAATGTAACAATTTTCATGTGAAATCAATTTTTAACGTCTTCTAACTAACTCGCCTAAGGTTTGGTCGTAAAGACTTAAATTGGACTGAACAGCAATGGGCTTCAGTATATATTGATTAGAGTGTAGGACGTATTCGTAATAGTCTTAACCAGTTTTTAATTTTAAATAAATATATAGAAATAATGGGTACTATCGCTAATTCAAAATTCCTTGGAAGTTACCTTGCACTATATGCTACAGTTTTTGTGTCCCGCAGTGTTTTACTTTCAGGCAGTCACGTCAAAGCATGGACAAAGAGCGTTTGATATGAGTAAGTTGTTTCATTCCAATACTATTATCTACAAACTACAATTTACTAATTATGATATATTTTAAGGCCATGTTGTGAACCAATGCTATAATTATAATTTATTTCAATAACCAACGAGACTTAGGGGCTGTTTCACAATGTCCAAGTAAATTGTCAGATTGTCATAGGCAAATAGTTAATGGCTTATAATTAATGGCTACATAAAAGTTCCAGATAAAACAGATTGCGTTTTACAATCACTTCACCGCTATATTTAATTTCTAGATGAGTTATCTGGCAGATCGGTCTGGCAACCTCGCACACAACAGTTACATTTGATGAAATGAAAATATAAAAAAAAAACTGTTTCTGATACGAAATAACGTTAATGGCAATTAATGAAAATTTATTTCATATTTTACTGTTTTCTATTTGTATATATTTCTACATAGCACTTCTACCACTATTTTCACAATAAAAATAATCATCACATAAATCGCTTCCGTGTAACGAAATTTGAGAATGTCAACTAATCAATTGTCATGAGACTTTCATACCTTCATAAGTCATAACATAAACGAAGAATGTGCCAAACATTAGTAGAGGAGCCCAAGCGTGGATTATGGGATTTATTCAAGTACGTCAGAATAACATACGAGGGAAACTTGCACCTTATGAAGTACTTCCAACATACTTGAGCTCTTTATATAGGGTCGAACGAGTCTATAACAGCCGATCTGATTAGTAAAAAAATCGATTGTTTAAACTCGAGCGGGTCAGATTGAGGTAAGGTACGTTAATTATATGCAGTAAAGTGTGGATTTCAATAACCTAACAATTTAAGCGTTACATAAGGAAATTAGAAAGTCACAAAACCAAAAATTTAAAACCGTCAGATTGAGGGAATTCCTTTACACAATTTTCATATGGGTCAGGACGACAAGGGCATTAAGATGAACCGTCTGTACAATAATCTGAAGCACTTGAGTATTTCATGGTCACGATTTTTCTTTTTGGATTTTCAAAAATCAGTCATAACTTTTGGTCACGTCCAAATCGTCAGTCTTTTGACTACGAGCTACAATAGGGTTGACATAACATCTCTTTTCAATGACGCGCTGTAATATTTTTTTTCCTATTTTCTACCCCCTTGTTTGGCCACTTCCACACTTAAAACTGGCAGATTAATATTTTTCCGTTATCAGTAACACGCAGGGCGCAAACAAAAATAATTTCTGAAGCACTTGAGTATTTCTTTGTGACTGTTTTTTTTAATTCTTGTACACGCTCTACCCACCAGTGACAGGTAACACATCATATAAACTTTATTTTCTTTTTAGCATATAACTTACACAATCAAATAAGTGCCCACAACGCTCGATTTAATCCCTATTTTGTCTCTTGGGCTCCTACTACCCTATACTATTATATAAACTGACATTAATTTGTCAGATGTTTGTCACTCTGTCAGGCGATCCATCAGATGAATATGATATCTGCTACTACATCCATACTATAATTTAAATGACCCTTCTTACCTGCTATATAACACTATCTATATTATATTGTGAAACGAAAATGATGTCCTTATTCAAAAGGTAAGTAGCAACTTTACTTGGACATTATGAAACTGCCCCTTAACCTTAATAATATTTTATAAGTCACATAAGTTTGATAACATTTTATAAGTAAGTAATTTCAATACAACCTTTGATAATAAGTGTAAAATATTTACTCTATGTATATTTAGTCTATACTTATTATAAAAAAAAAATAAAGCACATACATCGGTGGTCATTTAATTTAGAACTTTTATTTCTAATTAAATTTCAAATAAAATTTTATTCCTTATAAATGACAATGAAAAAACATTTCTGGAAAAAGTTCCAGAAATGTTTTTTCAAATTAGTTCTTAATTATATGACCATCATTGTAGATACATCGAAGTAAGTACAGGTTCTATATTACAGGCTAAATGACATCTTAATACAAGCAATTTGGTAATTTACTTTGGTATAACTAATACAAACATAAAATAGGTATGTACTTTGGAACGCAAGCTAAATTGTACCTAAAATAAAGGAATCACAGTAGATTGATCATTAATAATAGAACTAATTCAAATTGGTCATAAATTACTCTATATTAAGTAAAGCTTCTAATTTCAACAATATACCATATCTATAATAAATACAATTATTAATATGTAGTGGGTCAATTCCATTGTCTAGTGGCGAAATACCTACAAATACTAGTCAAAAAAACTCGATATAAGATTTATTTATTAATTCGGCTTTACTCACATTTATCGGTGTGAGCACCGACTAGTTTAGGACCATTCGGAGGTAAGGACCTGAAGGCATCCTGATGAAGGCATCAGGGTGAGTGTAGTGGGTTCGCGATAACGTCCCACCTCTTACTGCGGACTTGTGCTCGTAGTGCGCGGCTGGACAGGGCGGGGGGCGCCGTTGGTGATGACGAGCACGGTATCACTGATACTATATCACTATTGGTGTCCTACTACGAGCCCTAGTCCGCAGCAAGAGAAGGGACGTTATCGCGAACCCACTACACTCACCCTGATGAAGGACCTCCGAATGGTCCTAAACTAGTCTGTATCGACACCGATAAAACGTGAGTAAAGCCGTATTAATAAATAAGTTAATAATGACTCACGACAGTTTTAATAATTTAATCGATATAAGATGTTGACACACAGTACAGCACAGAAGGGCTCGCGGGCGCGCTAGGGATGTCCTCTACATCTGCCTCGCAGCCGAGTTGACTCACATCTTGTATTTATTACACATATGGCTGTACTTTGCTTGTTAATGTACAGTTTATGTGACGCGACCTCTTACAAAAACATGTGTCTGAGTCGTACAGTATATAACAGTCATTTAATAGATACTTTGTGTATTATACAATCTCATATTAATCACTGAAGCATTAGGGGAATATTTGGTTAAGAATAACTTACGATTAAATAATAGTTTATTTAAAAACTAATAAAAAATAAAATAATTCTTCACTCATAACAATAAAATATGATGAAAATAAAAGCATTCTAATATTAGTACCTACTTGAAAAATAAATAACCAATCGAATTGGTTATCTGTTGTTGTGGTTTGCAAGCAACATGTTTGGTGTTCAGCCAATATGGCGGCCACTCAGTGTAGTGCGCGGAACTTATTTCTGATGCATTATATCTAGTAGTTTAACTAGAACACATAATTAAAATATGGTCTTTTACCTGCCAGACTCAAAAATTTTTGGTAATAATTATTAAAGTGATAAAATATATGATATTAATAATAAGAAATGATACTAGCGTCCTAGCGTCTACTAGCGTCCACTCAACACACTACGGCGTCAGAAAAAAGCGATTCACTCGATTGTATGAAACGTGCATAGATTGATTGATTGACAGATGACGGATATATTTAGTAAATACTATATTTAGTAATAAGAGGCGGGACTGCCTAAGTAAAAATTGAAATTTAGTTTAGTATGAAACGTGCAGTGATTTGTCATAAGTTTGAAATAGTAATTACAATATTATGGCGACGAAGTATAATCCACTTAGTTTGAAAGCGAACAGTTGCTTATAACTTAGTGGATATCGGCTATCTCCGTTTTTTTACAAGATTATAGCCATTCATCGTCATTCTATCAATGACGTTTCATAAAATAGAGTGACTCGCTTATTTCTTATAAAGTTTCCCTATGACCACTCTGACATTCTTTTTCGAACTGGAACATTACTTTTAAAGTTTACTTTTAAAGTTTACTTTTAAAGTTTACTTTTAAATTTATTACTTATTTTAAAAAGTTTTATAGCAAGAAGTTTTCATAGATAAAATAAAATCAAATAGATTTTGTACGAAGGAAAATGAATGAGTTATTACGTTTGAGCACTGAATTCTCGAAATTATTTTAAATGGTTATATATAACAAGAATTCAATTACCACTTTTAATTTAATTATTTTCACATTTGTCAAAAATTTAACAAACTCACACGAACGATCCCGTTCACTAGTTTCGTTATAAAAACACGCCACTTTCTGAAAGTATATTGAAATAAACATATTGAATTTTTTGTTTGTTTTCTACTATTTCCCACAAGTGTATTATAAAACGTCGAGTGATACACGGGTGTGCGGGTAGGTCAACATCCCCCCGCTCTTGTGCCACAATGTACCTACTATTTCAGCTCCGAGCGATGACATTCCCAAATATGTTTTCGCTTTCACACCAGCAAATTAATAACTTTACAATTATTTTGGGCCGCTGCGATGGCCGGTCATAAAAACACAATTGTTGTTCTCCAGGGGATTTTTTTTTAACTAATTGACATATCATTATGACACTTTATTATAACGACTAATCTGAACGGCCATTACAGTGTCCAAATAATATAAAGTAAAATAAATAGTGAAGCGACCGCCGGCAACACAATGCGACGGAATCATCCCTTAAAGTAAGTTTAACAATCTCAATATAAAACACAATTTGCAACGTGTTACTTGTGCAATTAAGTATTGAACACATCACAATAAGATTTTTTTAAAATTAATATATAAAATTGTAATACGGTTTGTCACTATTACACCTGGAATATAAATGTTTTTAGGCGCCACTTAAACATTCAAAGGCACTTTAGTTATCTAATCTTGTCGTAACATTATCAGTTCTCAAAAACCAAACCTTATCTTTGGTATATACATAATTTGTTTTATTACATTTATTAAATAGATAATTCAAATATATTATCTATGGTCGCCGGAGCCCTACCTATATACTTTTCTACCAATGGGATACGAATTTTTAGATACACACCTGCGATTAATGGGCCGGCCATAGTGTCATCAAAGCATGCTCGCGAAACGACAACACGTACATGATATATTTGTGATAATTTACTCTTTTTTATAATTCCGTAGATTTTGAATTGGATTGTTGAGGTCGGTGCGTGTGGCCGATACATATCTACCGGTTATGTACCGAGGCGGACGTACTCGGACCACTAGCGAACAACGGTGAAGCGAGCCCAGCCTCTTTTCAAAGGTCTACTTCTCTTCTTATTCTGATATGATATGCACCGAAACCGAAACAAAAAGTGAACAGTTAATGTCCCAATTTTTGTCTGCTCCGCGACCGTAGTTGAATCCAAAGATAGATATTAAACAACATATTTGGCAATTCTAGGTGTTACGAACAGAACCTGTATTATTTAGAAGTTACCTAATCACACATTAACATTAGGTAAGTACATAAAATTATTCAGTGGCAAGTAGCTATAAGCTCGTTAAGTATTGGGTTGTCCAGAACACCGGTGGGTATTTACGCGTCTCTGGAAAGATACCAAATAAGAATTTATTAATTAATAACAAACTGACTATCTATATATCTGCATGTTCCAAGGGGATAAAATCTATACAAATTCAAAAAAGTCCAAACCATGTTTTCGGGGGCATTAGAAGACCCAGAGAAAATTAGGGGGCATTGAGATGGCGCAGATGGGGTGTGGGTAGATTAAAAAATATAGTCTAAAAAGGCAAAAAAAATACACGAAAATACTCTAGAAAAAAACATATTCTCAAAGTGGGCGGTGAACAAAATAAGTTTGAGAAACTATGATCTAGATCTAGTTCAGTTCACTTTAGAACCAGGGATGGAGCTTTTTTGCATCCAACCCTTGGGGCAGGCTTCGTTTTCCTATGGATATGGCAGTGTCTGTGCCGTTGCAGATCACAGTCCTGTTGCGATGCATCAGCTAAAGCAGCGGCTGACTGATTTAAAAAAACAGGAGTATTGAACCTGGGTTGTTTCCTGCGCTGGGCATAAAGGATCCGAACTGCAAAGTTTAAAAGAGGAAATACAACCGTGCCTCGAAATGCTTTAAGCGGCAAATCGACTGTGAAATCTACGCGCGTCGTTGAAATCGGCAAGCAGTTTTTAAGTTACCCGACTGGAACACGCAAGTTGTGGTCGTTGTCGAAAGCTGCTGCCGCCGTAGCAATTGTGAAATGACACCCTGAACCATACGGCAAAAGAGAAGGCCAATCTTCAAGGCAATCTATTTGCCTCCACCTCGACCACAATTTTAAGGACGATGAAAGACACCCCCGACAATCCCTCGGTGTCAGAGCTCTATACCGCAAGAACAATTCAGACAAAAAACTTTTCGGCGAGCTCTGTTTTCCTTGGACGTAAAGAAGTCAAGCCGGATGGCAGTTCTTCCATTGTGCTCGGAATGTGTACCACTGAGTTGATGGCATTGCTAACCTATTTATTCCGACACTAACACACGTAAATATGGATTTGTGAAAGTCGTCCCTTGTCCATCAAATCCCAAAAAAAGGAGACAGTTTAGATCCATCTAACTACAGACCTTTTGCTGTTATCTCCCTGCTCTCCAATAGTTATTTATGCAACTGTTGTGTAATGAGGGGTATTAAAACACGAATGTGGGAAGCCGAGTGTGATAATAGTATCACATGAGTGTTTTAATACCTAATTATCAACAGTTGCATACAAGACTTTATCTACACCCAGAATATGAATGCTCTTAAAGATTCTGAAACATTTAGCTTACTGCTAACATTAAAACAGCGAGTCCTAGTAGTAACCTAATATCATCCATTACTGATTATATACAAATAAACTAAATATTAATGAAAGAACTATTTATTTTAGTAGTAATTTACATTTTGTATAGTGCAATTATTAAAATTCGCTTGAATATTATGTCCTTTGCACCGTTTAAAATATCCGTCGGTGTGCTGTCAAAACTTGAATCGCTCATTTTTTCAAGAAAAATGGGGTTTCGAATAACCTACTTTTTTTTACGGCGCGCCACGTTCTGGTAGTGTGGAACGCGCGTAAACGAAAATGTTCTTTTTTTGAAATTCATACAGATACCACGCACCGAGCAATAAGAATGTGGCTGTATGTTGAAACTCTTTGCGCATGAAGGGATCGAAAAAAAAAAAACAAGGAGTGTTGTTATGATATTCAGTACAACATTACAACACTCGTTTGGATGTAATGATTATTACGACATTGGGTGTATTAATGTTGGTAATAAGCTAACTGTTTCAGAAACTTTAATAGACGATTTAAAGCATGGGTGTAGATAAAATCATGGAAAGCATTTCCATGATTTTGGCTGATAAGCCGAAAGTGTGGCTTTCGTCACGGTCGACCGGCGAGCGATCTTCTGGTATGCCTAACATATAGATGAACAGTGACTATCCAAAACAAGGCAGAAAGCCTGGCAGTTTATAGATCGCAATATCCAGTGCCTCTCTACGTCCCCCTCTTCCATAAAAACATATATTGAAACTTTAAATAATCCCTTGAATATGCTTTTGCCTACTCAGTCATGTTTTATATCATTATTGTCTCCTATTCTCAAAACTAGTTGTAATTATTGAGCTGAGTATACTGTAATGTAATACATACTTTTTGCCGGTGCTCCGGTGCGGCGTGTGTTGGTTCGAGTGGTTAGCGGACGGAGGACTGTCGCTCATATCTGAACTGGAGCTGCGGATGTCACCTTCCATCTGTAACAATGACGCGCTATCCTCTCAGAGACTGTCACTACGCTGTCACGACCTTATCATTGTAAGTATTCAAGTTATTGGATGTTTGGTAAACATTGGCAAATTTTGTTTAACGTTTTCAAAGGAACTTGAACGCATATTTTTTTCTTGACGGATTTTGGGTCTCGTTGCCACATCGGTCGAGGGCACTTACCGAGAAGGTAGGTAGTGGGTCGGTGGGAGGTAAGAAGTGGGTAGGTAGTGAGTCGGTAGGAGGTAAGTAGTGGATAGGTAGTAGATAGGTAGTGGGCCGGTAGGAGGTAAGAAGTGGGTAGGTAGAAGGTAGGCAGTGGGTCGGTAGGAGGTAAGAGATGGGTAGGTAGTGGGTTGGTAGAATGTAGATAGTGAGTAGGTAGTACGTAGGTAGTCGGTCTCAATAGGATTTACTAGTAATCACTTACTGACACAATATCACTATACTAAAAATTGTTCATTGTATGATCAAAACACCTCAATGACACTTTTAAGAAAAGGGCTAAATTCGTTGAGTTCGTCGTACCTTTCCTGCGCTGATAGAGTTATATACAAGTTGCAATATAAGCCAGGTCCACACGATGTGCAGTGCCAGCAGCAGACACAGCAGCGAGTTGAAGATGTAGTACGCCGGGAACATGGGCAGGAGCATTGGTGCTCGGATCGACGTGCTGGAACCAAATAGACACAGTCTGTTGAATGTAATTTAACAGTGGGAGGCTTAACATTACTGTGTTTTGGTCTGAAGGGCGCCGTAGCTAGTGAAATTACTGAGCAAATGAGACTTAACATCATGTCCTATTTAATAAAATTAAAATAAAGATATTTTTAAACTCGCTTTCCAATTCAATCTTTTAGTTTCTTTTATTTTTCTACTATTTTTGGATGGTCACTTTTAAGACCTATAACAAAAGAAACCGTGTTGTCTACAGCTACTGTCAACAAGTCGACTTGGTAGGTACCTACTGAAAATCAGTGTTGGAAATCATTTCCAAAAATACTGAGTGGGTGTCCTTTTCATGACGCCGTATTTTTTATTTGTTAATTTAACTATGTATATATGTTTTGTGATGTCATGAATAAATGCATACTTTACCTTTACTTTACTATTTCTAGTGTTATTATAATGAAAATCACTATTAAGAGTAAGAAATGTGAACCTACCTCCATATAATATAGAACGGGTAAATCCCTATCCTGGTAACGATCCACACCGCGGTGAAGACGGCGAACAGCAGGTCGCACAGCTTCTGGTAGTTGGCGTACTTGGCGGCCTTAGCAGCCTGTAATGCAACATTGGTAATGAATTCAAATTCAAATATTTTTATTCCAAATAGGATGTGACATCATTTATTGAAACTACCACCCATTCCAAAACTAATGCCTCAGACCCGAGAAGAATGGACGCAAAAAACTCAGCGGGCTTATTTTTTCCTCGAAAAAAATATGTTTACAAAGTAATATTGTACAATTAAACTTATATATAATAGCCTGAGGGCGGTCGCTTCATTCTTAATCTGTGGTATCATTAAGAAAGTCATTTAATATATTTGTGGTTCGGATTCCTATTATGTACGGGTTGCCGGCCTTTTAGGAAGGTGTACGCGCTTCTTTTAAAAGGTATTCACGTCGTATCGCCCTGGAAATACCGCACACGGAAGCTCATTCCATAATGTGGTTGTACGTGGCAGAAAATTATTTGAAAACTGTACTGTAACTTATTAACGGCAAAAGGATCTCTTGGTGTTGCGTAAAGTGTCTAGTGTGTCTCAAAGATCTGTTTCACCTGATTCCCGCTGTCGAATTCCACCTTCGCACGACACGCCACAAATTAGGATATCATCTCCACCATCTGGATATGTGGCGGTCCTCCACAGTGCGGTGTCCAAGGAACTGTCTTCCGAACGTGTGGAATGAGCTTCCTTGTGCGGTGCAAAAAGCATGTTGTGCTATTAGACAGATATTAGACAGATTCATCAAATCATGATGGTATCTGTCATCTGTCATAACATAAATATATGCCTTGTTTATTAGCATTATCAAATTAATTGTTTATAATTATTGTGATCTCATCTCAGTAAATTACGTAAGGTTAATTATATTAAATTTTATAAAGTTACTAACATAATTTATCACGCACATGAAAGTGTGGCTCGTCTCGTTCGTCTCGAGATAATATATATTAATAAACAACATAGTATCTCGTCCAACGCAATCTCTAAAGCCGTATTGCCTTTACATCGGGTTGGTCACCAATTATTAGTTCATATATTTGGCCAGTACCTTTCAGACCCGTATACCGTTGTATGGTGTAAGATTGGTGCGACAGGTTATTTGGCAATTTGGAAGCCTAGACAGTATTTTAGAGTGAAAGTATAATTAAAGAATCTACCTCTAAAAATATATCAGCACAGTCATGACAGATTAGCACCAAGGTCCCGATACGATGGAGGTTGCACACCCAAGAGAAAGAAAACAGAGCGATGGTGGCGATGTGGTGGATGAACATCTGCCAGAAGTCCTTGCGGCGCACGTCCCAGAACTGGGATATGGTCAGCGACCAGTAGAACGCTGAAGATACCATGTAGTACCACCATATGTCGTAAGTCACGCCCTGGAATCAGTAGAAGATTTATTAAAAAGGGCTTTGCAATTAATTGAAAATTAAACTAATAAATTAATAATATACTGACACACTTTTACACAAATTATCTTGTTCTAAACCAGGCATAGTCTGTACTGTGTGGTGTGCAATACAACGATATATTTTATTTCAACATACATAAATACAAATATACATCCATGATTCGGTCTCATCATATTATAAATGTTTGCACCTACCGGGATTGGAACCCGGGACCTCTAACATAGTAGGCTAAGAGATCCACAATGCCTATGATTAAGTACTGATGACCACAGGCTCGCGGCCACAAAACACAGAAATATAGTAGAAGACTCATATAGTCGGGGCGTGTGTACCCCTATTTATAATTTTGCCCAGTTCCGCAAACGTTCAACTCACAATACGCGCTCCGCAAATCAGTTCGTATCTGACAGCCATTGAAAAAAAAAGCCGCACTGTGCTGTTTGAGTGTGCAATAACGATAGCCGAACTAAAAACGTATCAAATGGAGTGGAGTTATCTTACCATCGGTAAGTATTATTTTATGCCTATTTTTTTTTTTCAAAACAATTAGTTCAAAATATTTTTACTTAATAATACAAACAACATTCGCCTCTATAGTTCAAGACTTAAGTCCTACTTTTACAAACGTATTGTTGTCAATATATTTTCATTTCTGCCAGTGCTTCTCAGTTACGATATTTAACGATATCGATAACGAGGTATCGTTAGTTTAAGTATAGTCTATAATTTTCTTCTTTGACGTCCACCATACTATTCTATAGGGCATATTACTTACACAATTCAATAATAGCTAGATGTTAAACGGTATATTTAGAAGAACGGTATATTTATTTCCGTATTTTAATAAATAGTTAAAATATAATATAACAGTTCAAATTGTTGCAATATTACAATACATCTACTTATATTATTTTAATAAATTTTAATATTCTCGTCAATTCGTAAATCAATAATGAACTACAATACTTTGTTTTTATCGATATCCAATGCAACCAATATGTGATTTGAAGCATGTCAATGAAACATTACATGCGACATGCAATCGTATGTACGCTTACGTATAAGGTTTATTTTTCTGTAAGGAGCTAGACTGCGTGAAATCTGGGGGTGGAGCACAGCAAGCTAGTAATGTTTCGCACTATAAACTAATACAAGCCTTATGGACTATAAGCGTAAGTATCAATTTACCGTAGTAGAAACATGTATTTTACGACTTATTTGAATTATATATTTTATTTTGGCCCTAATTGGATTCAGCCGACAAGAACTCCGAATTCAATATGTGTATTATAAGAGATAATTTTTATATGTGCTTATTTGGGTACACTAGTTTTCATGTATTCATAACGCGATTCTACTTCTATTAACTTTCTGTGTTCTGTGCTGGCGACAGAAGGACGAACGACCAGCAACTTCTTTATAAAAATATAAAAACTTTACATCCGACAAACTTTTTCATTCTCTACATCAAGAAAAGTGAAATATTAACAAATCTTCCTAAATAAATAATTATTAAATTTTTGGCAATCGTACTCTCCCAGTGGGTTAAATGAAGGGTTTTGTATGATTTGAAGCGTGTAGCTGGTGAGCTATAATAGGGCTCATGAGACCTACAATCTAATGTCTTCAAGTGACAAACGCAAACGAGTCTGTGTTATCAAAAAACCCTGAGGTATACTGCATTGGTACTGGGTAGAGTGTATCACTTACCCAGGTGATCGTCTAAAGTTTACATTAATATAGGAATAAGTATGAACTGACCTGGTGGGGATATCCAATATAGCACTGATCGATATCCCAAAGCCACTCCTTATCCCATAATATAAACAGGCCATACGAGAAATTATAAAGGCAGAATGTGCATTTCCATGAATTTTCGCAGAACTTGACCAGAGTCGAGGGCTTATCCTGGCTCCTCCGAAGACGCCACCAGCGTTCCACCTGCCGCTCCGACATATCCAGCTGCTTTGATAAGGCACATAACTGAAAAGAATAATAGTGTTGTAGCACTAAAGAACATTTTTAATGAGTAGGGGGGAAAACGAGTTTGCTTGCCCTAAAGACGCTATAGTCCTAAAAACATTTTTGAAAATCTACGTAAAATACTTCTACAAATACTACGGTTCCATTTTTTTGACAACTTTATCTTCATTTCTTTATCTAAATTATGGCAGTTTCGAAAACACGATTGCGAAAAAAAATCTCGATAGATTTAATTTTGAAAAAATAGGCTTTTTCATTTGAATTGTTTTATATTATCATAAAACTATGATAGCTATAAACACTAAACTTATTTTATTCGATAGTTTATTAGTATTTATAATTTTTCCTCGTTGGTTTTATCAATACGCTTTGTGTTTTTTGTAATAAATCAAACGCGACGCCTTGGTTGCATGCTCGCTCATACAGTACAGTACGCCCATGACACTGTCAAGGAAGGTACTGTGTTCATTTCTCTCGGGCTGAGGCCTTACGTAAGATTTTAGCAAACATGTACTAAATGGGGAATCATAGTAAAAAAATGATGACGATGCGGCAGCGTATTATGTTAAAATATAATAGGAAGTTGGAAAGTACTAAAATAAAATGTTACACAATGTTATTTTGAATATTATGCCACCCGGGATAGTTGTACGTATGTTCTTTAGGGAAGTTAGAAATCCAAGATGCCCGCGGCACAAATTTATGATTGCAAAAACATGGGTATGGATAAATTGAGGAAAATATGGAAGGATCGCAATATCACTAAAACCACCAAAATACGACTTGAAAGAGCTCTCATATTCCCCATATTCCTCTACGCTGCTGAGACATGAACCCTACGAGAAAGTTAGAAGAAAAAGATCAATGCTTTTGAAATGTGGTGCTGGAGAAGAATGCTCGGTATATCGTGGACGGGATTCCGAACCAATGAGTCCATTCTTCGGTAGCTCGGCATCAAACAGAGACTGTCTACTACCGTACAAGCTCACATTCTCACTTTCTTCGGGCATGTATTGCGACGTGGAAGCGACTCCATAGAACGCTTAATAGTGCAGGGTAAAGTCGAGGGCACTAGACCACGAGGCAGATCCCCGATGAGGTGGACGGACCAAGTGAGGCAAGCTGTCGATGGTACTCTGCATAAATGCACGAGAAGAGCGGCAGTTCGCGACGAGTGGCGTCGCATTGTGAAACAGACCACTAACCTCGACGTGACGACCACGACCACTCTGACAAGAGAGTAACGCCGAAGAAGAAGAGGATATCGTATCCGAGGTTCTCGAGGGTTCAGAGAACGAATTTGAGATCATTTTTGAAATCAAAGATGGCCGCCGCGCAAAATTATGATTTCAACAATATGGGTATCGTATCCGAGGTTCTCGAGGGTGCACAGATCGAATTTTGGATCATTTTTGACATCCAAGATGGCCGCCGCGCATAATTTTGATTTCAACAATATGGGTATCGTATCCGAGGTTCTCGAGGGTGCAGAGAACGAAATTGGGATCATGTTTGAAATCCAAGATGGCCGCCGCGCAATACTATTTTTGGATCCATACGTATGCGTGGAGATTATCATGATAGCCCTAATGCCAAACAAATAAAAGTAACACAAAAACATTCGGAAATTGTTGTGCCACATGGAAATTAAATCATTTAAATCAGGAAACTGTGTGCTAAAGAACACGAACACGAAACACTACAAAACGTCAGTATATTTATGTGTTCTTCTTCACTGCATAATATTAATACAACTGCTCCATCTTCACGGACTGATGATGCTAATGAAAATGAAAGTCATGGTTATATTATAGATAACAGAAGAAAATGGAGGCATAATGTCTTGTTTACTAGATCAAAACCAAGCTTGTGAATATATATAGCAAATAGTGTATATATAGCTGGTTTCGTGGTAAGATTTTTGTCACCATTTAAAATGCATGGGTTGCATCGACTTGTTAACTGTGAACAGTAAGTTTGAGTACCACAAATTAGTAAGCTCACGAGATGGAGGTGCAATAATAATTACCTCAAGCGATGTATATGAGGTTTATAAAGCTGCAGAATTTGTTATATATGTAATATAATTGTTTAGTAATTGTTAAGCTTTGTGAAAAATAGTTAACCTTACACTCTGCTTACACACTTACTGATACTCCATATCCGTCTCAATCTCTCAAGGCCTGAATTTTTTTTTAATTTGAAATTGAAAATAATGAAATTTTATCTGTTTTCCATAATCCTAATCCTTTTTTTAATGTATTTATAAATATACAGTTCACATGAAGCGACTATTTCCTTTTTCAATACTTTGCAATGAGTATTTTTAATCAGGGACTTTTCAGAAGTTTCACTTCTACCGTGTGCACACACACATATTTTTTTAAGTATAAATACGTATTTACTACATGAGTGTTATACTTATTATAAGATATAGGTTGGCAATCAGTAGTATACGTACCTGCACGATACAACGCTAGGAGTGAAGATGTTCTACTAACTCGCATACGCGCGCTAAACCTGCACGATACAAAGCTATTGGGGAAGATGTTCTACGTCTTCGCGGCCACGCACTGAACCCTCGAGAACCTCGGACATGATACCCATATTTTTGAAATAATAATTTTGCGCGGCGGCCATCTTGGATATCAAAAATGATCCCAAATTCATTCTCTGCACCTTCGAGAACCTCGGATACGATACCCATATTGTTGAAATCATAATTTTGCGTGGCGGCCATCTTGGATTATAAAAATTATCCCAAATCCGTTCTCTGCTCCTCGAGAACCTCGGATACGATACTCATATTGTTCAAAACATAATTGTGCGCGGCGGCCATCTTGGATTTCAAAAAAGATCCCAAATTCCTTTTCCGCACCTTCGAGAACCTCGGATATGATACCCATATTGTTTGAAGTCATAATTTTGCGCGGCGGCCATCTTGGTTTTCAAAAATGATCCCAAATTCGTTCTCTGCAGCCTCGAGAACCTCGGATACAATATCCATAATGTTGAAATCATAATTTTGCGCGTAATATAACATTTCTCTCATACGTCGATAAAAATTTTCACTTAAAAATGCATAAAAAATATCACAGTATTTCGTACTCTTGGCAACTGTAAGTTTTAAAAAATATTACGCGGTCCTTCCGCAGTGGTTGTTGACCCGCATTGCTTGTATCGTGTCTCAGCCATGCCCGTGACTATGCGTACCTATCGAATATTATAGATTTACGTTCAAGCGAATTTTGCCTAAAGTGTTGGGAAAACCTCGCCGTAAGTGTAAGAGACGCTATGAAAAAAGATTTGTAATTTTGATTGCAACAACTAAAAAACAACATTTTTAAAGTATTCACCAGGCTGTATTTTATTTCAATAGCTGAAGAACCTTGCGTAAATTGATTCATGTAAAAAACAAATTAAACTTGATACAATTTACTACTGAAAAGTGATGCGTAATTTTTTTCAAATCAAATTCAACCCGAACGACTTTGAAGGAATAAAATTGTATAGTAAGGGGCTGATTCAGAATATCATGTAAAGTTACGAATAGGCTACTTATCTATCGAATAAAGACATCATTTGCGTTTCAAGTATAAACAGTGTTATCTAGCAGTAAAGTTATAGGATGGATGTAGTAAGTAGCAGATATAGCAGTGAACGCATATAAAACAAGCAAGCATTTCCGACGCTTTAAAATAGCGCAACTACAACTATCCCGTAGTGGGCAGGACTTACAAAGGCACGCGGATCATTTCGGTTAGGCGAGTGAGCGCGATTGAATCCCTGTCAGACGAGATAATTAGAACAAACTAAAGAAGGATTTTTCAATTTAGAATGCCTTACAGTAATGTTAAGAGTTGTTCTCTTTTTGTTTTTCTGTAATTTCCTTTTTACGTCCTATATAAAAATAGTGCCTAAACGCAAAATCATAATTCGTGCGACTACTTGAACAAACAAAGGCTTTATTATAAATACTAAAGGAATGAAGAACGAAAACAGCAAACGTTTGACAGATCGGTTACTCTTAAGCAGATCGACTGAGCAAACTATTGGAGCTAACGGTAAGTGTTGGGATGGGATGGAACCTGAAAAAATGAAGTGGAATCGGGATGCCCTGAAAGGGTAGCGTGTTAAAACAATTAAAAGAATACACACAATTGATACCCAACATGAAAACTAAAAACAAGAAGAAAAACGAAAAAATTACAACAAAGAGGCTATCAATAGCGAAAGTAGCGACAGATTTTTACTAAAACTTATATACGGAGACAGACAGAATAACACAAGAAGAAGATAAGGAAACTTACGATGAAGAAGAAGAAACACCTTGTATTCTAGAATCTGAAGTCGTAAAGGCTATAACATCACAAAAGAGCGGAAAAGCTCCTGGAGAGGATAAAATATCTAACGAACTACTAAAACAGTCCTTACCTGCGATATCCAGATATATGACCCATCTTTTCAACGAAATAGTGGCAACTGAAAAAATACCGACTCAATGGACGAAATCAACCATTGTCCTGTTACACAAAAAAGGGGACAAAAGTGAAATAAATAATTATAGACCTATAAGCCTCATGTCGAATCTATACAAGGTGTTTTCAAAAATAATACTCGGGCGAATATCAAATGCACCTGGAAGAAAACCAACCGAGGGAGCAAGCTGGATTTCGCGCCGACTATTCTACCATCGACCATATCCATGTTGTGAAGCAAGTAACTGAAAAGCTCAATGAATACGGACAACTGTATTATATGGCATTCGTCGATTACAATAAGGCTTTCGATTCGCTGAGTCACACTTATATCTGGAAAACGCTAGAAAACCAAGGTATAAAAGGAAAATATATAAAAATCATAAAAGAAATTTACAAGAACACCACAGCAACAGTCCAACTTGAGCAACAAGGTGAAGAATTTAGAGTTCAAAAAGGCGTAAGGCAAGGCGATCCACTTTCCCCAAAAGTCTTCACAGCTGTGCTGGAAAATATATTGAAGAATTTAAAGTGGGGAAATTTCGGAATCAACATTAATGGATTAAACCTAAATCATTTAAGATTTGCCGACGATATAGTCATTTTTGCTAAGAAACCGTGCATACTACAAACTATGTTGCAACGATTAGATTTTGAAAGCAGGAAAGCAGGTTTATCAATGAACCCAACTTAAGACTAAATTAATGACAAATGCCGCAAAGGAAAATATAGTAATAGGACAAGAAGTTGTAGAATATGTAGATGAATATATATATTTAGGACAAATAATTTCAATAAAAGACCAGTATTCTAAGGAAATAGATAGAAGAATAAGCAACACTTGGAAACGCTACTGGTCTCTAAAATAAATAGTTAAAAATTAAACAATTCCTATGGCAATAAAAAGCAAATTATATAATACATGTATTCTACCATGTCTAACTTATGGATGTCAAACTTGGCCTGCGACAAGCAAAAACAACCAAAAATTAGCAGTTTATCAACGCAACATGGAAAGAAGTATGCTTAACATAAGACTACGAGATCGATGGACAACTGCAAAAGTAAGGAAAAGAACAAAAGTCAGTGACGTGTTACGAAAAATAAGAAAACTTAAATGGAACTGGACTGGACATATAATGAGGACGAACAAAGAGAAATGGACTAAGGATGTAATAGAGTGGTGTCCGAGGAATGGGAAAAGAAAACGAGGAGGTCAAATCAAAAGATGATTTACCAAAGGGATGGAGAAGGTTAGCCAGAGATAGAGAGACGTGGAAACAAATGGGGGAGGCCTATGTCGACAGACAACCTGACCAACTACAGCGAATTGGTTGCTAATAATATAAATATTTTTGTAGTAAATAATATGTAACATATTTTTAAGTATAGCATATAAGTTGAAAATGTGGAAAGGTCAGTGAATAAAGGCTTTTATTATTATTATTATATAAGTGTTGGGATGGGATGGAACCTGAAAAAATGAAGTGGAATCGGGATGCCCTGAAAGGGTAGCGGAATGAAAGGGAAATTCCTCATGTCTAGACCACACAGATTCAGAAATAAATTGGGACAAACCCGAATCAGTGCTAATGAATAAATTTAAGATTCGGCAGGAGAGTCGGCCTAGAGTATCAAACATAACCTACAAATTGAGCCAACTAATGTACGCTTCGCGCGCTAACGTTCGAGTTCCACACTGATGAAATGAGGCCAAAAATCAAGGCAGCGTTTAAGTGTTACGCTTATTACGTTAATTGGTGGCTCAACGGACGCCCATTGTGCTAACTGTCGATAGTTGTTCGTACGGCCCCCTCGTAGATTCCATTATACATCATAATTTGATCTAATTCACTTTTAATTCCATAAGGAAATTACATGCCGGTTTTTGAACATACACAGTGCTAAGTATGAGATTTTTTACCTATTCGCTCGCGTAGAAGTTAACTACAATTTGTATGGCGTCGAATGAGCGCCATCTGACAGTAGAGGAAAACGTCATAGCGATTGTCAATAATTATACCATATTTAATAAAAAAATATTCGTCTCAAAAAATTATTTAAGCTTTTTGCTAGCCCATCTTGTATAAAAAATAAAATTTCCAGTGATAAGTCACACCACCTTTTTTGCGTCGTAAACGTATTATTTGAGCTCTTTTTTATAGCACACTTAGACTTGGTGATTGACACATAGTTGACGCACACCTAGGGAGATAAGTGTGCTTATATTGTCTTTAAGGACACTTCTGCGGTTCCGCTTTCAGACTGCCAATGATATGTCCATATGTACAAAGAACGTCATTGACGATAATAGCTCTATAACGCGTATTCCAATAACGTGGAACCACTCTACCGCTTTTAGATTCATATTTTATGTTTCAGCACTTTATTATAATATGTTACATCAATTCCAATATGTTAAGATAATTTTAACAAGTAATTAGTAAACAAACGAAAGTATAATACGAAGGACTACAAAATTCTTCACGAAAAGATAATTCAATGCCTTATAGTGTAGATTACCTGTATTCAATTCGGGTGTCGCCAACAATGTTCCACTGCCGAACAAGGGTAGCGCGTAGTTCATTAAATAAGAAAATAACTTTAATGAAGTTGGTTAATGCCTTTCGGATGTGCAACGGGCTTTTGACAAGGCTCACCGTAAAGCTCCTCTATTTGAGGTAAGAGCAAGTCTTCCGCACAGTTACTATGTTTTGCTAGGATCCAATCTCAAAAATATAATTTTCCAAGTTAAAGAAGAAGAGAAGATAAACATTATCTTATCTATTTTGTAGTTATCATGCATAGGTATGATACAACATGGTTATTCATGCTCACTGACTGGCATTGCTTGCGGCGGCGTCTTGTTCCGGGTCGTCTCCTTCCCTCAAATATGTGCGAAGGGAACGATGACTGGTACATGGGACAACTCGTGAATGGTTGCTGCTTGCGGTGCCAGGTCGACCTGTTTATAATGTCGACATATTTAATAAATCATTGTATTTGTTGGGTCAAATTACTAATTATGACGGTAAACACGACCATGCTCTAAAGGTTGATGAATCCAATATACGATGATTATATTAGGGGTATGATAAAGTATGAAATTGCCGATTTGTACTGAAAAATTTAAAGGCGCTTTATTTTAATTTTACATATTTATTTAATCAAAATATTTACCATTATTAATAATAATAGGAAGGTCATTTATGCCTTTGCGATTGACCTGTGGTGATCTAGATTCGACAAACTGTGTTGTGAGAAAGCATTTTGTACTGCCTTCTTAGAAGAAAACTTTTTATCACGTAGAAAATTATCCAATACACGAAAAAAATGGTAGTCCATTGCAACAAGGTCTGACGAATACGGAGGGTGACGAATGGTTTCTAAATGCAGTTCCTGTAGATTCAAAATGGTTTCTCGTGCTGTATGAGGTCTCGCGTTATCATGGAGCAATAATGGTGAAGATCAATTCATGATTCGGGTTTATGATGCTGTTTCACCACTAGTTTTGAGACATCTGCCGTTATTGCTTGACCAGATCGGAGAAAGCTATAGTGAATAACACCATGCTGAGACCACCAAACAGTTACCATTACCTTCTTATTGGTATGCTTTGCTTAAGGCACTGTTTCGGCGTTTGACCTGGGGTCAGTCATTGCATTTTTCGGTTACGGCTGTTGTAAAGAATCCACTTTTCATCGCATGTCACAATGTTTTTTTTCCAGTTTCCATTGGAATTAATGCTGGTTTGCAATCAATCATTTCAAAATACTCTCGTACTTTCTATATGTAGTTAGATTGTGTCAGTTCTTCATTATTTCTACAATCTCATTCCTAGCACATGGTGAGTAGGCCCTAGACCTCTATTTCAAACAGAGTCTAAGTTGTTGCTCTATAGTAGTAGGGATTCGCCGGTTCTGGCTCACAGTAGTAGGGATTCGCCGGTTCTGGCTCCTCGATTCTGGCTAACTTGTTCGTGATGCCTACTAAAAAAAAAAAAAAAAGAAGTTTGGTGTCAAACTGGGGGTTTTGATATATTTCCGAGCGATTGCGCTGATCCGTTTTTCGATATCTCTTATAGTTTCAAAGTTAGCTTTTTAGTTAAACAGATCCATACTCATTACTAATCAGTGGTAATTAACCTAATGATTGGTGAGCGACTCAATGTCGATTCCTTGAAAGTGATAGATGTAATTAGTAAATTACCTCTCACATTCGTTACTACGATTAAAACGACAGTTTTGTGCTGTGTTTATTATTAAGTTAACAGATAATATAAATAAAGTATAAAATAAAACATCGTTGCAGATTGTGTCATTTTAAAAATATTTGATGAAATCATTCAAACTCTTCTTATTAAACTTAAAGTATAGATGCATTAAACAGTACTCGCAACACATGCTGCGGTAAATAAGTTCTTTACTCTTGTAGTATTGTGGATATACATTCTGCAATTGCTTTGTAAAAACCTCAGCTGGAATCCCTGACCTGGACGATCATATGAATTGAAGTATTGTCCAATACCCTGCTCACCAATGTGTGTTGCAACCCAGTGAGAGCCTGGCTTATTTTCACTATCTACATCGCTGACAATATAACAGGGCGTTACAACGTATATCGACAATCGATTTGCTGCGTAAACATTATTTTGAATACTGAGATCAATTTTCTTCAAATAATTCTGTATCTCTATTGTATTCATATTACCCTAGAATAATGTATTTAAAAGTCATTGGATTACAACTTACAATAAAACAAAACATCACTTTAAGTACTTACATATTTAATTTCAAAATTATAAGGCAATATAGTAGTAAGTTTAACTAAAACTAATACACACCCTTACAAACGATCAAACATAAACATAACTGCGTTAATCTACTGAAATATTATGATTTTTATCAATTTTATTGTATAAGAGCTTATTCAAAACGAACTTTGATTTATGAAATATGTAACTTGAGTTAAGTGATAAAGCTCTTTGTCATTTTCTTAATGAAACAAATTTTGAGATAAATACAATACACTTTAGTTTCTGTGATTACTTCCTTTCGCGAATATATCAACAATTCGACCATCAGATTTCCTCATCGGATCATTAATTATTTTTAGTTAATACTCTAGAAAAATCTTAAACTAATGTTTAAGATTTTTCTTCCACCAAAAAAATTATAGAGATCAGGTTGTTATATTTTGAAACTAATTGACATTGTTGAGATTGTATAAAGGTTGCATTTCATCAAAGCATCAGGTGATTTAGATACAATTTGTGTCACTGACATCATTCAAAAATATTATAAAATTATTTACGAAAACTGATTTTCCACACCCACACCCAATGCACCCTCTACTACAAAAAGGTTTCATATAATATAATGATACGATTTATTGTTAAACTACCATTTATTGATTATATTTAAATAGAACAATTTATAAGTAAAACAATATACAGTACCTACATCATAACTTACTCCACAAGTTATATATCTAAATAAACGATGTATCTACTCTCTTTTTTTTAAAAAAAAATTCAAACTTAAAACTTATAAAACACTTATTTTATTTTATGATGACTCCAAGCTAAGGTATCAATATAATTTGCTTAAATATACCGTTTGGTATGACAAACTAGATTTATTTATTCGTTGAGTTAAAATATTATGCTTTATTGACTTAAGTCTATACATTGAACAATATTCATTCTTATTTTTATATAGGCAATTATATAGGCAATATTCATTTTCATATACTTACCTAGTAACACTTATAAAATTTGGAGTTGCATTTTCCCGCAACATCTTACGCATATATTTAGATCTAAGTCCTAGGAATTCATTAAATATGTTAACTTTGTTCCATCTTTAAAATAGCCTAACTTCTTATTATTGAGTTTTAGATAGCAAAATATTTTTTCTGCATTGTCAGATGTTTCGAAACGCAAATGTAAATCAGGTTTAATATCTCTTTAAAAATTTATATATTAAAGTATAAGTATCAGTATACAATAATTTTAATATATTTCGATACTTATTTATCATATAGTTATAGTAAAAGTCATCGTATTAGAGTTTTAGAAATATCCAATATACCAATTAATATGTTTATTGAGGAACAATTTAGTCTTTTGTAATTGAACTGCAACCAATTTTCATTTTAAAATAGATAAACTATGGAATTCTATCTTGGCAATTAAATCATACAGTGCAATTTTACATTTACTCTTTTTTCAATATTTTCCATTGTTATTTAAATATTTGAGGTATTCATTAATTTATAAAAATCTTTTCGAAATCAGATGTAGGCAGCTTGTTTATGCATGTTTGTATTTAAATCTATGTAATTTTGTAACCATGCGCTTTGTTTGAATTTTAAAAATCTATGAATTTTTTATAATGAGACGATTTATTGTTAAACTACCATTTATTGATTATATTTAAATATAAAAATTTATAAATAAAACAATATACAGTACCTACATCATAACTTACTCCGCAAGTTTTATATCTAATCTATTCTTTTCAAAAAAAATAATTCAACCTTAAAACTTATATAATATTTATTTTATTTTATGATGACTCCAAGCTAAGGTATCAATATAATTTGCTTAAATATACCGTTTGGTATGACAAACTAGATTTATTTATTCGTTGAGTGAAAATATTATGCTTTATTGACTTAAATCTATGCATTGAATAATATTCATCCTTATTTTCTTATTCTGATTTTTTTGCTACCCAAAAGTCAATATTTTGTTTGTCAATTTTTTTTCTGCAGTCAGAGGTTTTGAAACGCAAATGTAAATCAGGTTTTATATCTGTGTAAAATTTTTATATATTAAACTATCAGTATCAGTGTACAATAATTTTACTTTATTTCGAAACTTATTTAACTAGTGAAAGTCATCGCATTAGCGTTTTAGAAATTTTCAATATATAAAATCCCAACTAAATAGGTTTATTGAAGAACAATTTAGTTTTTCGTAATTGAACTGCAACGAAATTTTCAATTTAAAATAGTTAAACTATGGAATTCTATCTTGGCAATTAAATCTTGTAAAATTTTATATTTAGTCTTTTCAATATTGTCCATTGTTCTTTATACCTATATTGAGTTATTCATTAATTTATAAAAATCTTTTCGAAATCAGATGTAGGTAACTTGTTTATGCATGTTTGTGTTTAAATCTATGTAATATTTTAACAATGAGCTTTGTTTGAATTTTAAAATTCTATGAATGTTTTGTTTTTTCTGTGTGTGTGTGTGTGAGACATTGCTTTAAATTGCTGAAGTAAATGCCATATGTATTTTTATTACGAAGGTTTGGAACAAATTTTATGCTTTTTGTATCATCAATACTTACATTTTATATTCTCGGGGCATAAGGATAGGTCAGAATGTAAATCATGCAGTTCAATTGAAAATTCTTGGTCTACTTCCAAAATAAAACCAAATTCAAAATTATCCGGAACATCAAAATTTGTAGGGACATCTACCCATTCAAAACCTTCTGTAGGAAGGAATGGAGATATAGCCCATCAGTAAAGGTTATTAGCATCAAAATAAGTAAAAGTTATAAACGACTTTCGTTTTTCTTTGTCCTGTTCTCGCATAGTCAAAGTCAAAGTTCTTTATTTGCCAGAAATATTCACAAGTAAAGTCGTTACTAATTTAAGTGTAGGCACATGTTTCGTCTTGAGAGACATGCAAATATTTCAGTGGTTTCGTTTTATAATAATGTAACCTATACTTATTTGTTTAAATTCGCTTTTCATAACGATTCCTACATTGAGATATACAGTCTCAAATACCCGATCCAATAAAAGCTATTTGTGCAAAGCCCTAAAGTAAGTCTAATTAAATTTTTGTGCATTTTAACATAGCACCCCAACTTAACCCAGGCGCTGTATAATAATGTGCTGGATCTAGACCATATTATGTCTGTAAACATAGAGCTCGGAAATGTTCAAATACATATTTTGTTTAAAGTGAAACATTGATTTTAAAATATAAATCTGAATTATCTAACTTATAATCTTCATCGGAAATATGTGTGTCGGTAAATGTATTGTAAAATCTATCACGATCATGGAGTGCTGAAAGTTTTAAGGAATCGTGTGGTGTTATAAATTCATATGGATAAATTCTTTTTTTCTAAGACGTAAAAAAATATTATTATTTGGAAAATTTAGTCTTCAATTTTGAAATTGTTCTTCCTTCAAATATTTGACAAGTTTGTCTAAACTGAATGGAAAAAATTTAAACGAATCAACATGTCAGTTGAGTTTTACGATTATTTAATTTTATAGTTTTTGTGAATGCCTTGTATTTTTCTTACGTTTGTGGAATAATATCAATTACTTTTTCAATAGAATTTAATGCATGAACAATGGAAAAGATATTATTCAAATAGTCTTACAAGTAACCTCTATTAAAATAACGTAATGCAATTATATATTGCTTTAAAAAACGTCACAGTTAATGAATCAGCTTTTTGTGGTAGAATAACTTCATATTAAATTAAGAGAAAAATTAAATTCAATTCATATGATCGTCCAGGTCAGGGATTCCAGCTGAGGTTTTTACAAAGCAATTGCAGAATGTATATCCACAATACTACAAGAGTAAAGAACTTATTTACCGCAGCATGTGTTGCGAGTACTGTTTAATGCATCTATACTTTAAGTTTAATAAGAAGAGTTTGAATGATTTCATCAAATATTTTTAAAATGACACAATCTGCATCGATGTTTTATTTTATACTTTATTTATATTATCTGTTAACTTAATAATAAACACAGCACAAAACTGTCGTTTTAATCGTAGTAACGAATGTGAGAGGTAATTTACTAATTACATCTATCACTTTCAAAGAATCGACATTGAGTCGCTCACCATCCACCAAGAGATATCGAAAAACGGATCAGCGCAATCGCTCGGAAATACATCAAAACCCCCAGTTTGACACCAAACTTCTTTTTTTTTTAGTAGGCATCACGAACAAGTTAGCCAGAATCGAGGAGCCAGAACCGGCGAATCCCTACTACTCTCTATCTTCAGTATTTCCAGTTTATTATTTGAAAATAATATTACGATATCTACATAAAGAGCTATGAAGGTCAAGCTTCCCCTTCATAATTTTAATTAAATTAAATAAAATTAAATTCACAATACACCTTGTCCAATTTAACCTACAGAACACTCAAGTGGTAAATCCAGTAAAAAAAATATGACGTCACCGCTCTTCGACAAAATATCCACACCTCCCTTAAAGCCTCGCCTAGTATCGGAATACTGTCTCGAAATCTCGAACGATTGCCTATTCCGCAGTCATCTGGAGGGCAAAGCCAAATTGGCTTCGAAGAAACTGGGCGTCCTAAAGAGAGCATGACAATACTTCAAGACGGCAATCATTCTAGCGCTCTATACAAAGCGCCGGCCCGTCCACATATGGAGTATTGCTGACATCTATGGTCTGGGGTTCCCCAGTATCAGCTCGAACCATTTGACCTAATGTAGAGCTGCTCGAGATGTCGGCGATCCAGAGCTCTGTCAATGGCTTGACCACCTGGCGTTGCGGAGAGACGTCGCTTCATTATGTGTCTTTTATCGCGGGAAGTGTTCCAAAGAGCTGTTTCACCTGATTCCTCTCGCCGAATTCCTCCTTCGCACTACACACCTCAAATTAGGAAATCATTCCCACAATTTGGATGAGTGGCGTTCCTCCACAGTGCGGTTTTCAAATTGTGGAATAAGCTTCCTTGTGCGGTATTTAAATTTAAGCTCTACAAACTCCCTGTGATTCCCTGGTGTTGCAAGAGAATGTGGGCGGCGGTGATCACTTAACACCGGATACGCTCGTTTGTCGTCCTTCTCCATAAATTAAAAACATCAAGTAAGTTACACAATTTTGTTAATTTAAACTTACCTAAAATACGACACTCCACCCTTTTTACACGCTTTTTATAAGCTTCACCTGTATTTATATTTGTTCGTAACCGACTCATTTTGGCGCGATTTTGACCCACTTTAAAGGGCCAGATTAAGTTCAAACTTTTTAGATTTATGACTGATGACAGTCTGATAAAATTATTCCATTTTTCAATAGGCAAAATAATATTTTTTTTCATCTATACAATTTTAAATACGCTGTTATTTGGACAGTTTTACATTTGACAGCCGCCAGTGTCTAGACACTTGTATTTTATAGCCTAAGCACATGGTCGGATTTGGTACCATAGACCATAGGACGGTCCGTTGGGCGTGGGTGGACGCCTCGCGTCAATTCGATCCGCCGTCGTACTCGGTACGGTTCGGACGGTAATAATAATAAATTTGAGTGATGGACAATGCGACATACCATCGAATATGGTCTGGTACCAGACCGCGTCCGATGGTTGGGCCGGACCAAATCCGACCATGTATTAAGGCTATAAAATACACGTGTCAAGACACTGGCGGCTTTTCTATCGTAGCGCTGCTATTCAACATTTGCACGGCAAACCAGCAACGCCGCCTCATCGTATTGAAATATACAAGTTCATTGAACCATTGTACCAGTTTCCTAATACTAGAGTAAGTTTAAATTTGCTCAAAATGAGAAGTCTACCTTTTCACGAAACCAATGCACGGATTCTGTGCATTCTTGGTATATGGTTAGCAAATATACTAACAAGTATGTACCTACATTTATTTCATATATGCTTGTTCCATACTGTATATAAACAATAAAATAAAATTTATGTGCTTGGTAACAATTAAAAGAGAAAAAAAAAGAACAAAGCATCGTGCAGATTATGATGGCTGTTTTAATAAATTAAATGTTTATTAAATAAGCATCAGTTATTCGTTTTAATTTAAGGATTTGTTATATCTAATTAAATTAAATCATACTGTAACGTTGTAGGTATATTTAAATTAAACTTTTAAATTCTACTTGTTATCTTTTAATAATACTACCTAATTAATTTGTAAAAAAGAAAGGTAAAAGAGAAAACACTACTACTAAAAATATCTATATTCGTAAAGTATTCATTATAATAAGTTTTAAGGAGTCTAAAAAACGCACGGTGCACGAAAACCAGCGTTTGTGCAGCATCTATTGCAAATATTTTTTGCAGCACGCATGTGTGTGCAAACAGAATTAAAAGAAGTAACCGAAGTACTGTATTTTATTAATGAGATCAATACAATCGTAGCGATTGTGACAAACGTCATATAATAGCATCATTTCAAGATAATATCTTCTAGATTTTAGACCCAAAATGCAATACTTTTTCAACCGTTCGAAAAAATCATTCCTATGATAATGATGGGCGTGAATAACTCCGTAGCCTCGCAATTTAGGTTTAAAATTTTCTATTTTCTAAGCAGGAATTTGATAAGTTTATATAAAAGAATACGTTCGTAACAACAAAATTAGGGACGAAACCGAAAAAGAGATCATTTCACATTATATCACAACTGCTGTAAGAAATTGTTCAAAAATATGTGATAAGTGTGTAAATATAGGTTACACCAGAGGTAGAAAGGTTAAGTTAATGACTTATGTATTAGATGCAAATCACGGGGCATAGCTATATGTTCACGAAAACCTGTGTGAAAGTGAGATAACTATCCTTACATAAAAACCTAGGTGAGGGAAAGAGATGGAATAGAAGAAGACCATGAAACCATTTTGAATCAATTAAGTGTCCATTAGTCTCCTGTCAAATTAGACCGCATTTTATTTTTAGTGTTTTGTCGTTATTGTTTTGTTTTAACGGATATTAATTTAAAAAAATATAATGGTGTCGTGTTCTGTATTAGATTGTGTTGTTACATATAGAAACAATTCAATTAAAGAAACATTTCACAGGTAAATACAGATTCTTCAATACTACTTTCGTGATGTTTATCATTGTAGAACGTATGCACTAAAATACTTAATATTACATTTTATATACACAGCATCTATTTTCTTAAGATTTTAATCATTAAAGAAAATATGTGTTAGAAAATAAAATATTGTCTACGTGAATATAACGCCGTTTATCAGTATATGTCATAGGGATTGACCAAAACCAATACAGGGTGGCGCAATAGAACGTGCATATTGCATTATCTTTTTTCGCGGGGTAGAAAGTGCGCGGGCGGGGGGAGTCTGCATCGTTGGGTAGGCAGGCTCATGGAGTTTTAGTCACTATGAGTCACTTCGACGGGAAGCGTCGCGCATTTTACGAGAACTCTCGTTCATACATCGTGGACTACGGCAAATTAGTGAAGCTCCGAGTGCTAATTTAATTAAAATATGGGTACAGCGTTTTGAAGAGACTGGTTCAACTTTAAACCACAAGCAAAAGGTCGTCCAAGAACATCTAGGACCGACGACAATATTGAGAGAGTTATGCAGTCTGTACGAGGAGATCCACAAATGTCTACTCGCAAGAGATCGTCTGTCTTACACTTATCGAGACGAAGTTTGCAACGAATTTTAAACTTGGATCTTAAACTGCATCCCTTACAAGCTGCAGTTAACACAAGAATTGAAAGAGTCTGACTTCGGAGCAAGGCTCGCATTTGCTAATAAAATGCTTAATCGATTTTCCAAATTTTGACAATATTCTTTTCTCAGATGAGGCCCACTTCCATATCAATGGGTTCGTAAACCGTCAAAATTGTCGTTACTGGAACAGTGAGAATCCCAAACTCAAGCACCAGAAACCACTGCATAGTCCTAAAGTGACAGTATGGGCAGCAATCTCTGGTAGAGGAATAATTGGACCGTTTTCTTTGAAAATGCGCGGGGCCCAAACGTCACTGTTAATACCGAACGCTATGTTGCGATGTTGGAAGGTTTTTTGGCTCCAGAGCTTGAAAATTCAAGAATAGTGAATTCTAGGACTTGGTTTCAACAAGACGGAGCAACCTGTCACACATCAAATGACTCCATGGCGGTTGTGAAACAGATGTTCCCTGGCAGACTGATTTCGAAAAGAGGTGATATCCCATGGCCCCCACGTAGTCCAGACGTGACGCCTCCTGACTTTTTTTTGTGGGGATACCTCAAGAAGAAAGTCTACAGCAATAATCCGAAAAACATCGATCAGCTCGATCAGCTCAAGGAGAATATCCGTGATGAAATGGCAGCAATTACACCAGCATTACTGACGAAAGTTTTCAATAACTTCCGTTTGCGATTAGAGGAGTGTCGTCGTAGAGAGGGTCATCATTTAGACGATGTTATTTTTAAAAAATAAACTTCAGTTATTTCTTAATAATACCTCAGTTTTTATTTTAACTATACCTATTGTATTTATTTTTTAATCAATATTTTAAATACGTTCTATTGCGCCACCCTGTACTACACACTTCACTAACTCACGAACACATCTGTAAAACAATCACACATGAACATTTTAAACTTATTCTCACCGTAATGAGGAGAGTGTTTGCCTATTAAGCTAGTATATTACGTTTATGATGTTCACATACAATACATACCAACTCATAAAATTGTAACAATGCTCATAGACAAAAATTGTGTCAGCAATAATGTGATAGTTGTCTTAATAGCCGTACAATTGACGCAATCATCGCTCGACTTACGAGTCGAGGCTTATCATAAAAACAATTTAATTTTATGGTATACAATACAGACCTAAAGGCTTCACCTAATATGTATGGTGATTGCATTCGAAATATCTCTTGTAAACACTGGCAAAATGAGTTTCATGCGCCGGTTCGACTCAGTTCTGAGGCATAAATTTTCGAACGATGAAAAAAATCCTATTTAATATCCTATTTTTAATAAAAATATAGAAAGAACATAAAGTTAATAAATAAGAAAAAGTTTATAAAGAAGTTAATAAAGAAATTACTAATCAGTCAGTCGATCAGTGTTAGTCAACCAGTTAGCTAACAACCCCGGTTAACGGTTAGTAACTTTATTAATCGAAAAATTTTTAACAAACATCAACCGACTTCAAAAACACTTTATATAATATGCACAATAAATCGCCCCATTATTATGAAAATGGCTCAACGGTAACAAATTTGTCTTTTTTCCGATTTAATTTAAACAGTATGGGTGACGGATACCACTAAAATGTAGATTACATGCAATACATATTACACAGATTTCCAAAAAGCATTTGACTGCGTGAATCATACTTATAATAGGTACATCATAAACTACATGCTCTAGTAATTCAGGAAAATCTTTAAAGATTTAATTCATAATCTTACTTTACCAAACAAAGGCAAACAGTGGTTTCAGGTAGTTCAAAATCAAATATTTTAATTCAAAATACTTATTGAACGTCAAAAACTGCCACCCATTCAAAATAAGAGTGCTTCAGACCTGAGAAGAACGGGCGCAAGAAACATAGCGGACTTTTTTTTTAAAATATAGATTACAATGTAATATCTAACAATAAACATTTATAATTAAAGAGCCTGAGGGTGCCTGTGTCCGCTCCATTCCCTGTCCGTGGTATCATTAAGATTAATTAATTTATGTTATAATAACCATTCCCACACAAACATTTTCTGGGATCATATTGTAAAAGCATATATATCGCCCAATAAAATACTAACTCGACTTAACCGAGTACTAGGCATAACACGTTTACGTTTGTACGTCGTGTTAACATTATGATTGTTACAGTTTCTAGAAAATTCCTTAATGAGCTAATGAACATAATATAGAACATTATCAAGAATATGTTGAGATGCAACAGTCAAAATGATTATATCTTTAAATTTTTATAAGCAGTATTTTTACTTATTCTGACTTAGGTCAATATAAGAAGACAGAGTGAGAATTAGCATTTCTTTAAGTTAGCAGACTATTATAAATAAGGGAGTTAATATTTAAGAAATTTCAAAAAAAGATTCTGAAAGAGGAAGACATTTCCAATAGAAAACTCCTAACTCCCAGAACTCTATCTCCATTATTTTTAATTGAAAAACTGATAAATCCACAGTTTTTGTTCAACTAAAAAATTATTATAAACAAAGTATAAATATTTTTTTTACTTTTATGGCGCGATCTTGTTAAGAAAGGCTCTATGAAGCGAAAATTTTTAACGACCATTATTCTAATTATAAAAACTCTATAATTCTACTAACTGACCCGACAGACGTTGTAATGTGCATAATAAATAAAATACTGTTTTTTTATGAATTTGTCAGTAATATTTCATAACACCAAAAATTATTTTGTAAAATATGCTCCCTGTCAATGACGTTCTATATTATGTACTAGTGGGCCCGACAGACGTTGTCCTGTACACACGTCTTTAATTTGAAAAATCGGTCCAGCCGTTAGGAGGAGTTCACTAACATACACATGAACAGGCGAATTATATTATATGGACGGAATTGAGAATCTAAACCAATTTCAAATTCACTGGAACACACAAAAAAATCATCAAAATCGGTCCAGCCGTTTAGAAGGTAGTTCAATTGTGAATCTAAACCATCCTCGAATCCCCCCTTAAACTCACACAAAAAATTTCATCAAAATCGGTCCAGCCGTCTAGGAGGAGTTCAGTGACATACACACGCACACAAGAAATATATATATTAAGATAGAACGTCATTGCTCCCTGTTGTTAACTATAATGAAATTGTTTCACAGCAGAACTGTCAAACCGTGCGTCAATAAATTCTTTCATAGAAAGCCCATGCCCATACAAAACAAATAATGAAAATAAAAACAATTATGGGTCCCAAATCGAAATAAAAACTATCCTATCTCTCAAGTTGGACCAAACTGCACACCATGAAGTAATCCCCATTAAAATCCGTTCATTAGTTTAGGAGTCCATAGCGGAAAAACAACGTGTCACGTTATTTATATATATTAAGATTATAAAAACTCAATTATATGCAGGATTTAAAATAACTACAGTAATCACTATGATATTGTTCATATTATGTTCATGGTAGAAAATGATGAAATGAAGTGTAAAATTATTAAATTCAACCAGTCTAAAGCAGTGCCGTACTCAAAAATCATAATAATATATCTAGTAAACACACACAAACGCATTCATACTCACACACGAGGCAATTGTTCTGTAATACAGCTTGATGTAAAACTATTGTAAAACAATATGAGTAATCTATTATGGCCTTATGAATTATGTTTTGTATTATTGTTTATAACCAATAGTGTGGATGCGTTTTGTGGCAACGTGGCGCCATGTCTTGCATATATAATCAACACACAAATTAAAATCGAATCTTCTAGTTTCTAAAAGCTACTATTACTGTTAAGCAACATTAACTAGCCAATGAATTACTAGATTTTAATACTACAACTAGTAGGAAAAGGATTAGTTTGCGGTACTACCTTATCCTTGCTCAAAAGGAACTGAAAAGAAAGGAAGTAGAGTTAGAGGTTATGTAAGCCACACACAACGTTAAATAATATACAGGCATTGGCGTACAATAAACAACTAGATTCCCAATCGCCTATTAAAACGTCGTCGAAAAATGTCCGAGCAGCATTGTATATACGTATACATTAAACAGATAACATTAAAAAATTCATTGAAATTAACACCTTATTTTATGGCATTAATGTTCAGTCTGTTGCATACGCTCATTAGAAGCTCGAACGCGAAGGAGGCAAGAACATTTGCAACCATCATTTGCATTTGAACAGCAATTGAAATGTAATTATTTAGCAAAATGATTAAAATAGTCGAGTTAATTAAACAATTTTCGCCATCCCTTTTTAATTTTGAATAATATGCTTTTATTAGGACAGTTTTTTACTAAGCACATTGTCATTGCGGTGCGTTGTATTCAAAGCACGGTCGAAACACAACTGAACGAAAACTCTGCCTATTAGACGCGTAGGTAGAGTTTTGCTTCAGACAACTTTTGAGTGTAATTTTGTTGTTATTGTACGTCGATGTATAAGGCTTACCCCCTTATTCATAATGGTCCGCTAACTTTAAATAGCCGCTAAGGAGTGTTTTTTCTCATTCTGACTTAGGTAAATAGAAGAAGACAGAGTGAGAATTAGCAATGCTTTAAGTTAGCAGACTATTATGAATAAGGGGGTATGAGTATAAAACCAAGACACGGCATTCGCAAGCGTTACTTTTAGTTTCGAAACTAAGACTCACGTGCTTGAAAGCGTATCATGAGAAGTGCATATAAACAATTCGAAGACATTCTATTTTGTTACGTATCCAGCATCAATCTTGAGCCGTGTCTTTTAATCTGCAGAACGTCAAAGCACCCATAGTCTAGTCAACAAGTGCTTTTTGGTCAACTTTTTTCAGCAGTCTCCAAAAATTATGATTTAGGTGTCATTAGATTCGGAAAGGCATCTAGATGGTTTTCAAAAATAATTGAAGTTCCGCTTGCAAAAATTACAAAAGTTATTAACAATTAAATAAAAAATAGGGGATTTAGTTATTGCAAATATCTCATAAACTAATAAAGATTTTTCAAATTTTAATAAAATTCAAAAATATGAGGAAATTTCTTAAAAAAGTTCCCGGAATTGTAGGACCAATATTTATAATTTTCCCAGAGGGTTGAAAATACGCCCGAAAACAGGGTACTCCGGTTTGCGCAAGTCCCCTTGGGACCTTAAATGAATAAATATTATTTAAACTTATTAAATATGAAAATTAAAAATTTTAAAAAATTCAGGAAAGGAAACTTTCTCCTCTTTTTGAATCTTTATTCAAAATCGGAAAAAATCTTTATTAGTTTCTGAGATATTTGTAAAAAACTAAGCCCCCTATTGTTTTAATTAATTGTTAATAACTTTTGTAATTTTTGCAATCGGAACTTCATTTTTCTTTTCGAAAACCATCTAGATGCCATTCCGAATCGGATGACACCTCAATCATAATTTTCGGAGATTGCTGAAAAAAGTTAACCAAAAAGGCACTTGCTGACTAGACTACCAGACGGTTTGTTTTTTCCGACACCTCCAACAAATATCGTTATTGTATACAAAAACTTAACAAATTATATACCAAAACCTTCCTCGGGAACGACGCTATCCACTGGTGAAAACAGAATGAAAATCTGTGCAGTAGTGTTTGAGTGTATCGGGAACAGACAGACAGGCAGATGCGGCGGAGGACTTTGTTATATAAAGTAGTGATTTCAATTATTATGTACTAAACAACGACAGGAACGCTACTCCCAGGATAATTTAAAAGAAATAATAAAAGCAAAGCAAATTTTCCTCTCAACATGAGTGTTTTTCAAAAATGTTCAACCGCCGGTTTAGATGATAATATACAGTTTATATCAACTCGACGACGTCCGATCTCAATATTGATAATATCTGCCTGTCTTATATGTCGGCTTGCCTACATCTAATATATAAAATTCCCGTGTCATGGTGTTAAACTTTGAACTCCTCCGAAATAGCTTGACCGATTCTCATGAAATTTAGAGTGCATATTGGTTAGGTCTGAGAATCGGACAACATCTATTTTTCATCCTCCTAAATGTTAAGGGTGGTCCACACGAAATTTTCTTTTTTAATTTTTTTGACAATTTTTTTTAAATTTGTTTAAACATGTTTATGGGTCAGCATTAAAAAATACATATAACTTCAAATTTTCACCCATCTACGATCAACAGTTACTTTTGTGTCGCGATTTTAATATCGGAAATACAACGTTTGCTGGGTCGGCTAGTAGTATATAGATTAATAGCCGAGCTCCCGCGGTCAAGCGTAATGGATTTGGATATATTTTATTTGTGTGAGCCACTAGCGTTCATTAAATCAACCATTAGAAAAGGGCACACAGTTTTTAAGTGTGTGCCATTGGTTGATAACTTTTATTGTGATATTGTGCAAATTTACAAAATGCAGCATCCATAAGTGCTGGTTCTCGCTGCGTTTTAAAGAAAAGGAAAGTGATTGGTTGGAATTATCACGTTAGAGAAAGCCATTATAACACACGATTTCATTTTAAACGCTGGATTTATGCCGGTAACTTACACTCTGAGATGATAAATAACAGAAAGATTTTTTAACATACATTAAAATGGTGCCTGCAGGAAAACCAAGAGAAAATAAGGATGGAAATATTCGCGTTGAACATAAAGAACCAGCCTTATAAGTTTTTGGAAAGACACAAAACAATTGCAAGGTAGGCCGAGCATGCCTGTTAGTGTGGAAATTGCACGGACTTCACAAGATATAGCTGACTTATTTGCTAAAGTTTTTAAAATTGACCCGATAAATACTCCTTCCAACGAAAGCTACAACATGAATAACAAACAAACTAACCAGATCAATAACGATGTAACATTTAATTTTAGTCCTGATGACATAGTTAAGAGCATGTCTACAGGTAAGTCCTCTGGCATGGAAAACCGGAAATTTTTCGTTCACTAGCAGTTATATTGATTACTGTTAAATTTTTCCTACTTACTGAGTGATTTAATGAAAACAGTAGTAGTCCCAGTTCCAAAAAATAAGACAGGTAACTTTTCCGCTCTAAATAACTATATGCCAATTTCCTTAGGCTCAATTTTGGGTAAGATCCTTGAAAGATAAATGTATCCAGAATTAATGAAGAATGTTTATATTGAAGACGCACAGTTTAGCTTTCGTTTTGGTATCTCAACGGACGCGGCAATATTCAGTTTAAAACATGTAGTTAACTATGACAAACGTTGCAACACATCGTATACGCTTTTTATTAGATCTTAGTCGGGCTTTTGACCTTGTAAACTATGATTTACTATGGAAAAAACTAACGATAAGTTTTGTTTCTCTAAAGGTTCTCACTCTGTTGAGATACTGGTACGAGAACCAAACAAACTGCGTGCGTTGGGGCGACTCACTGTCTAATGAATATAGATTAGACCTGATAGTGGAACTGAGAAATACCAAAGTTGGTTGTCATAGTGGCAATATATGCCATTAACAATTTAAGTTATGCGGACATGGTTCTTCTTAGTCCCTCTATCAGGCCTCAGGTAATTGATTTCTATATTAAAATTTCCGATATATTTGTTGAGCATATCTGTAGAAAAAGTGGAACGGTTCAAGTATTTGAGGCATATCTCAGTGATGATGAAGATATCGAGCGTGAACGTCATGTGCTGGCTGTCAGATGCAACATTCTTGCGCGCACATTTGCCAGGTGTGATAGGGTGAAAAAACTGTTCATTCAAAGAGTATTTTCAAAATTTTTATACATGTCATCTGCGGACAATATCTAGCAGAAAAGCACACGGCATCATTAGGGTGCAGTATAATGATGCATACCGCATTCTAATGAAATTGCCAAGGTATAATAGTGCTTCGAGCACGTTGGCGTCCGCTGCGGCCGGTGAACGACTTTTTTGCGACCATCGGTCCAGGACTGCCTTCTTTTGGTTACGTTTTCCCAGTGAGAGGCTCCTTTGCACAGGATGCCTGCTAGATTATGGGAACCACTCAGTCATTCCAACCAGCCCAGCTCCTTCCAGAAGTTCAGAACACTCCTGGGGTGTTCGCAGACTTCCTGGAGCGACCTTGTATTTACTAAGGTTTGTGCCCGTTGGTTGGCCACCCCAGCACATTCCAGGATTACGTGAGTGACCGTTTCATCTTCGGTTAGACAGCCCCTGCACTTAGGACTGTCCGTAACGCCGATTGTAAATAGGTGTTTGTTCAGTGATGTGTGACCCGTTAGGGTGCCGACCATAATTCGGATGTCATGTCTGTTTAGGCTAATAAGTCGACGTGTCAGTTTGGGCGATAGTGCAGGAATCGCCTCTTTCGACTGTCTGCAGTCGTCATAAGGGCCGTCTCGGCCCTTATTTTCATAGTAAAAAAACGGGTGATACTATACTAAATACCCTTTCCGAATACTTGATCTGTCTCATTTTTAAATACTGGACAAATGTCCATCGCATCGGGAACCGCAAATAGTAGTTGTAATGTACTATGTAGTAAATAGTACTCATGTAGGTTATCATGTACAAGACGTGTTATTTTGTATTTATTTTATTTTAAAATATTTTCCTGTTCTCTTTATATTGTATTCGTTATTGAATTGTGGATGTATGTCCAAAATAAATTATTATTAATAAATGGTAACTAAAACACAATGATAATATAAATTTGCACCGTGGTCACAGGACACTGAATGTAAATACTTTCAAAACAAAATACCTTTTTAATTGATTTCAAAAGTTAGTAAATCTATTTATATAAAGCAAAAGACGGCGTTGGAATTTTATTCAGCAATCACAAAAGATCAAAACCCAGATCCCCATAGCATATCGTTGATAGGACTTGATGAGAAAAGCTTTAAATCGTTGAGTTGGATTTCTAGGTGGTCGCGATCAAAATCTATTTAGATTAAACATTTCCCATAGAGAAAATGAGGTTTGTTCACTAGAACTTGCCAACAATGAAGCTAGACATCCTTTTTTACTACTATTGCATATGCTTAACCAGGCATTTTTGGTATTGGTATTGATAAAAGGGCTCCAGTTATTCCAACCAGCCCAGCTCCTTCCAGAAGTTCAGAACACAGGGGTGTTCGCAGACTTCCTGCAGCACCTTGTATTTTCTAAGGTTTTTGCCGATTGGTTGGCCACCCCAGCACATTCCAGGATTACATTAATGACCGTTTCATCCTCGGCTAGACAGCCCCTGGACTTAGGACTGTCCGTTACGAAGATTATAAAAAGGTGCATGTTTAGCGTGACCCATTTGGGTGCCCACCGTGATTCGGATGTCATGTCTATTAAATCTAATAAGTCGACGTCTCAGTTTGGGCGATAGCGCAGGAATCGCTTCTATCTACTATCTGCAGCCTGAGACATTTATCCATCGGGTGTTGTGTAGGTTGTTGGTGAGTGAGCGTATCCATGACCGCATTTGGCTGAAGGGCAGTGGCAGGAGTGGCTTAACCAGGCATGCAGACACGGGCAGGAGACACGCGAGAAACGAGTAGAATATATGACAGTGTTATGCTCACTTTTAAATTTATTATTCACACTTCCACGCGGGTGGAATTAAGTACCTTATAGCGCACTCCCTCGGAACCTCTTTCCAAAAATCGAGACAATTTGTACCCGTGTACGTCTTTCTTGTACTGATCGGCTGAGTGTTTAAAAGCATAACAACAAACTCTCATTGAAAATAACAAACGTTAGGATCATAAAATCAGAAAGCCTGTTGTAGGAAGCGAATTCGTGTTGTTGCCAGTTTGTGAATCTTTAATTGTCGACATAACCACAACCGGCGCCGGCGGCTCCAGGTGAGCCCTAGATTAAGTGCTAGCTATCGTCTACCTTATCAGAGTATTGATTACGTGGAGTACAAACACAGATTACGGCTGTGTGTTTAGATATACTATTACAGATTTTAATAAATCATTATACCTCACATATTACATGCAACTAGCTCAATTAAGTTATGTTTGCTGTCATAATTATGTTACTAATTCTATGTACACTCTTTTGCAAAAACACCTTGGTAAATAAGATATTTCGCTGTAATGTTCCTAATATTTCATAATTCTTTGTAGGTTGTATCATCATAATACTTTAAATGAATAAGCAAAATGAAGTTTCTGTCAATTTCGATATTACATTTCGATGGTATTAATGAAAAATTATCCCAGAGTCTAAACAGCGTTAATTGTGTATCTTTTTATTAAATAAAAAGCGGCCAAGTACGAGTCGGACTCGCCCATGAAGGGTTCCGTAGCAGCAAGTAACATAGTATAAAAGTTATATAGAAAGGAAAATGATATGGCCTAACCTCCCAGATACAAATGGCAGCACGGACTAAAATAGATTACTCCAGGACGGTACCGGGTACTCCGGGGGCAAAATATGCTGACTCAGCACAAACAGAGCATGAGGCTGAAACCACCCTCCTCCACATTCGCTGTGGACTTTTGCAACATCAGGGGGCTTCGCTCAAATTTAAATGCCGTCCACTTCCACCTGGAGACGGCAAAGCCGGCCCTGCTCTTTTTAACCGAGTCACATATATCCTCTCTGGCTGATACATCTTACCCCTCATATCCGAGGTATAATCTGGAACACTCCTTTATACCGCGGGATGTCTGTTCTCGATGCCTGAGTTTTCTTGAAGGACAGGACCTATCCATCATCTGGTTGCGTGTAGACTGCGACATCCATCCGCGAATCTACACATACTTGTATAGGTCCCATAGCGGTAATGCATACTGACCGGCTCTTCGAGCACATCTAAATGGTTACAGATACCGTGTTGGAGCAGATCCCCACTGCAGAGATCGAGTTTATTGGCGATTTTACCGCCCACTGAGATCTATTCAAGACTTCGCCTTAGCATATGGTCTGACACAAGTGGTTATTGCGCCAATGCGAATCCCAGATGTGGAAGATCATACACCTTCACTGTTGGATCTTCTGTTGACCTCTCATCCGGCCGGTCACGTAGTTTTCGTGACCCTCCTATGGGGTCGTTGGACCACTGCCTGATCCGGAGCACCGCGGTGCACCGCTGCGAGTGCCACTATAGGTCAGCAGAGTGGGATGAGTCACGGTATTTTTTTTGCATTCTACCCCTAAAGGCAGATCTGTTTTTCACTGGGTGATCCAAAAGCCGCAGCTGTCGGTGATGCTGATGTAGAGGGGTACTGCAAGGTATGGAACTCTTCATTTCATCCTCCTCTGTGCCAGGTCCCAACCATGGTTTAACCGCTCCAGCAAAATGGACTCCCGCCGAAAGCAGAAGTGTTATTAGGCTTGGGTCAATGCGGTGGAATCTAAGGATGTGAATTCCAGTGAACTTAAAAAAAACTAAAATTATGCCTCCAGGTCCCTCAAGAGTTAAGGCTGACGCGAGTCGAGCACATTGGCAGAATTGTCGACAGACATGCACGCCTTCCCTTGGGAACTCGTGCATTCCGGTCGCTCGCTAATGATGTCGAAGGAAACTTCTGCCAGCCAGCCATTCCGAAACTGCACAGGGACGATCACTCACTGGCCCATAACACGAAAGAGAAAACTGATCCCTTAGTCTCCCTCTTCGTGTCCACCTCGACTCTGGATGACCAAGGTGCACCACCACCGCGAATCCGCGGTGCGAGTCATACATGCCGGAGGTAAAAATGCGGCATGGCGCCGTGCTTAAAAGGCGCTTTTCATCTTGGACATTCATAAATCGAGCGGGCCCGATGGCATTCCGCCGATAGTGCTACGGACATGTGCCCCGAAACTGGCGGCGGCCCTTTGCCCGTCTTTTCCGGCTCTCCTACTCATCAGACGTAGTCCCAAAATTTTGGAAGGCGGCTTTAGTTCACCCGATCCCTAAGAAAGGTGTACGCTCGGATCCGTCCAACTACCGCCCCATTGCCTCCATTTTCTCCAAAGTAATGGAGACGATCATCAAGCGCCAGCTCTTGGGATACCTAGAGGAGCGCCAGCTGATCAGCGACTGCCAGTACGGTTTCCGTCAGGGTCGCTGAACTGGTGATCTTCTTGCATACCTCACCCATAAATGGGCGCAAGCGGTTGCGTCGAAGGGAGATGTGTTGGCGGTGAGTTTGGACATGGCCGAGGCCTCTGATCGGGAGTGGCATAAAGCACTTAAAGCGAAACTGCCATCTTATGGGCTTCCCGAGAAGTTGTGCAAAGAGGTAACTAGCTTTTTTTCATAATAATATTACACACAAGTGCATATTAGAATATCCCTACAAAGTTAAGTAAGTGATAATTATCATATTTTGTTTGAATCACACACTGAAATTGCCATCAAAAACAATCCAGTATCGGTTTGAAAATGGTACATACACCAATTGATTTATTAATTAAAGGATTTATGCGATACATGTTTGTTTTTTTCCTCGCAAGTGTATTGATAAAGTGCCTACAAACTCGTGAGCAACTTGCTCACTAGACACTCGGCTGATTTACGATTAGCCTAATAATGTATTTGTATAATGAGCAACTTAGCCGACTTGAATTGTAACATACAATTTCAACGCACTGCTCGTAAAGTGACCTTATTACATCGTTCTTAGGGCCATATACCGAACTATAAAACATACGGGCATAATAGAATTATCCCTATAAAGTTAGGTAAGTGACCAGGTACCTTAGGTCATTTATACGTCTAGATAGACTATGATAGCTGTGCAAACGTCGTCAAAAAAATGTATGGGATTGAAGTTGAGTCGGTGTAATGTACCTTTGTAGACCTTTTAATCCAACAGGTTGTCAAACAGCAAGAGGCTCTATATTAGACTCCGCCCTCAGGCTATTAAATAATACATTTTTCAACTCGAAAATTGAGCCTTATTTCTCCTTCTTAGGGCTATAAAACGAACTATAACACATACGTGCACATTACACACTAGTTCATAATAGGATTATCCCTAAAAAAGTAATAAATTTCATATTTTGTTTGAATTGGTCAGAAGATGAACAATTGAACACAAACTGTGAAATTTCCATCGAAAACAATCCATTATCGTGTGGATAATTGTACATTCATTGTTGAAAATTGTACATTTTAATAATTAAACGATTTATGCAATAGGCACATGTTCGTTTCTTCCTCACAAGTGTCCTGAAAAAGTGCGTATGAAACTCGTAAGCAACTTGCTCACTAGACATCAGCCGAGTGTCTAGTGAGCGATTACTGCAACCTACAGTCTCGTGTATAATGATTTAATGACCAACTTAGCTCACATTTATTATAATATAAGAAATATAAATTTAAATATAAATTTCATCAATAGAGCACGGCAATACTTCAAGCCGGCCCACATTCTAGCGCTCTACAAAGCGCAGGTCCGGCCACACATGGAGTATTGCTGTCATCTCTGGTCTGGCGCACCCCAGTATCTGCTCGATACATTTGATCGCGTGCAACGTAGAGCAGCTCGAATTGTCGGGGACTCAGTGCTCTGTGAACGGCTGGATCTCTTGGCGTTGCGTAGAGACGTCGCTTCATTGTGTGCCTTCTACCGCATCTATCACGGGGAGTGTTCCGAAGAGCTGTTTAACCTGATTCCTGCCGCCGAATTCCACCTTCGCACGACACACCACAAGTTAGGATATCATCCCCACCATCTGGATGTGTGGCGATCCTCTACAGTGCGGTTTTCAAGGAGCTTTCTCCCTCGTACTACAAAGCTATGGAATGAGCTTCCTTGTGCGGTGTTTCCGGGACAATACGACATGGGTACCTTCAAAAAAAGCGCGTACACCTTCCTTAAAGGCCGGCAACGCTCTTGTGATTCCTCTGGTGTTGCAAGAGAATGTGGGCGGCGGAGATCACTTAACACCAGGTGACCCGTACGCTCGTTTGTCATCCTATTCCATAAAAAAAAATATATATACTACCATTAAACGATATTAAATTGTAAACAAAATTTTTGTGTTAAAATTTGGTGTATGTTGCGCCCGTTATTCTCAGGTCTGAGCCATACTTTATCGAATGGGTGGTAGGTGGGTGGTAGGGTGGTTTGAGTTTCAATAAGTATATCACTAATCATAAAATATGCTATTTAGAATATTGTTTTTATATACAAGAGGGGGCAAACGGGATGGGGAGAGGTGAGGCAACCGCCCATGTTCATCCGCAACAACAGGTGTGTCAAGAAATGTGTTGCCGGCCTTTAAGGTGGGAGTATGCTTTTTTCTTAAAGGTCCCTAAGTGGTATCTGTTCGGGAAAACCGCAGCCGGTAATTGATTCCACAAAGTGACTGTGCGAGGCAAGAAATTTCTAGCAAAACGCGCGGTTGTGGAATGCCAGACGTCAAAATGATGCGGGTGAAACTTTGCACGTTTTGTCCGGTGGTTTAATTCGGCCGCTGGAATCAACCCGAACAGCCTCTCTGAGCACTCCCCGTGATAAATGCTGTAGAAGATGCAGAGAGAATCCACATCTCTACGCAATACGAAAGAATAAAGTCGAACAGAGATGACTTGATCGTATATGATTCGAGCCGCTCTTCGTTGTATGCGGTCAAATGGAAGAAGCTGATACTGGGGAGCACCCGCCCAGAGGTGAAAACAGTACTCCATGTGAGGCCGAAATTGCGCCTTATACAGTTGCAGGTGGTGACTCATAGTGAAGTACTGTCTCGCCTTACTGGGTACATCAAGCTTTTTAGAGGCCAGTTTGGCCTTCTCTTCCAAGTGACCACGGAACTGAACGTCGCTCGATGTATCGACGTCAAGTATGACAATACAGGCTGTGGCAGTTATGGAGTGATCTCGAATACCCTTTGCTGTCGTCTGCATAGCAATGAATACTGCTGATTTGCAGCACATGATTGATATGCAGAAGAAACGGATAAAAAATATTTAAATTTGATGGGCAATGCAAAAAATATCAACTGAATCGAAAACTGTGCTACTGCACATTAGATTGTCGATTCTGTAGTGCCTAATAAACTACTAATTCTAACTAAGCAAAGCTCTCCCGCCGAAGCATTTTTTATATTTTTTTTTATGATAATAAGGGACGAGACGAGCAGATGTTCAGCTGATGGTCACTGATACAACCTGCCCATTTTAATGCAGTGCCGCTCAGGATTCTTGAAAAATACAAAAATTCTGAGCGGCACTACTATTGCGCTCGTCACCTTGAGGCAAATAAGACTTAACATGTTAATGATAAGTCTCATTCCCGGTAATTTCACTAGCTATGGCGCCCTTCAGACCGAAATACATAATGCATTACTGCTTCAGGGCAGGAATCGGCGCCGTTGTGGTACCCATAATTTGGCCGGCATCCCGTGCAAAGGAGCCTCCCACTGGTTCTTTATTTAGTAGAATAAACAAATAATAAAGTAGTAGCCTAATAGGTACCCTTCCTTATTCATATTAGTATTTAAGTTGACATTGTAGCCATGTTAGTTATAGTCACCCACCACATGCCATTATTATTACATTAATAAACAAACAACTTATATCAATAATTCAATTAGGTTTTGAATTTCCTATTACTAGTATCACAAATAAAATTTGAAAACAAAATTTATGAACGAGACTGGACTCGAGCCCGACTTTCCTCTAAGTCTCGTAGTGTCCGACTTGGCCATCACCACCCTTCTCAAAAAACCATCCTATATATATACTTATATCAAATATGCTGACATATGTACAACATTTCTTATTTTAATTTTTAACATACTGGAGTAAATTGTGATTGAGTATGCTTGTTGCATCATTTTACCGTGATTGTTGTAATTAAAATAATTTGTACAATAGTGAAGCTTTTTAAATTTATTTAAATGAGTGGTGACGTGTTTGATGGCACTTTTTTATGAGTGTCATTATTTTACAAATGTGTTAAAATTTTGGTGTAATTTTGTCGTTCAGCCAGATATTGCTAAATTCAGCCCACAGTCATGGTGTGATGAGTTTGTATGATTATATTATATGCACTCATATAAGAATGGTAAATAACCTCTCATGGCCACCCGTCCTTATAAAAAAAACAAATAATAATAGTCATTAAGACCGAGCCATTTGAAATTACAAGTTGCAATTAACACCGACGGTCATTTAAAATTGACAAAATTCTGGTGTTCATTGAATTTCAAATACTGGCTCCTAGTATAAAAGGAAAGCTTAACTAGCCAAAAAAGTGTTGGTTGTAAATTTTTGCCATTTTGTTATCCAAGATAGTGTGCACATGATGTACATGAAGATAAGAAAAATCTAGGTCATCAGGCATGGCATAAATCTAGTCATGGTCATTAATTTTAAATTACCAATTAACAATTCTACACAATTATTTAATGATTCTGTGTGAATTCCAATAAGGACTCTCAAAGGAACTTCGGTGGCATGCTCCTAGTATTCTTTCAAATTTTTATGAAGAGAGAAGTGTTATTATTAAGAATTTTACCTGCTATTCATTCAATTATTACTTATTTATGTTATGCATATAATGTTAGCAATTTAAGAGATAATGTTGATTAAGGAAAACACTAATTATTATATTTTATAAATGTTATTCACAAAGATTATGTTAAATTTGTAGTTCCTTTATTTGAGTCTGTGTAATTTATGCCTTAAATTTAAATAAGACAAAAAAAAATTTTTTTTTGAATTTGCAAATATATTCATATATAAACTAGAGCTTACTAGATAATTTTGATATCCATTAAAACAGGTCTTCGGTCTTACGAGGATATGATTAGAAAGTGTCAAGTGCATCTGGTTGACTTTTGGTATACTCAAATCAGAAGTCAATCTGATTTGAGTATACTAAATTTTTAAGTATACCTGTATCTGGTATCCACAAACTAAATTTCCGGGAAGCTAAAAAGTAAGTCCCGGTTCACCATGATTAAACGTGTAAATTTAAAGGTCTGTAGTATGGAAAAGTGATAAATATTATTAGCACCTAAAATTGTGAACAATCATCATAATATTCAACTATCAACAAACTACCAACCATACACACACTGCAAGCAATCCACTAAGCAGTTTTAAATATTTATTCTAACACCAGACTTTAAATACCTCATTACGTTGCTTTGGTAGTGAAGAGAGTCAACGCACAATCTTTAATTTTGAGATGAGCAATTACGTTACTCACATCAGTGCAAAAACTATACTATCTCTAACCCCCTTTACCATTGTTATTAATATTATTTAAAATGTGTGGGTTGTCTCTCTTCACCAGCAGTAAAAATATTTTATTCTCATTCTAGTGCTATTAACTCCTATATTGTAAAATGTGGATTGAAACTCTTCACTACCAAAAGCGACAATTAGTAGTTTATATGAGTATAGCATTCATAAGTGGACTGTATTACACATTAGTAGTTGAAAGATGACATGGTCAGTTATTCTCTCCCACCACACTCAATTATGTGATACCAATGGACTGACATCAATATTAATTACCCACTACAATGAACAGTGAGCTAAGTTGATTAGTTTTAGTAACAATATCCCATTGCTAAATCAAATTTTACCTTTTCTTAAAATTAGCTTTTCCTGAAAATAACAATTCGCCATATGGTGTTAGAGCACACAATATACAAACCTTAAAGGCTGCCAAACTCTGGTGATTCCTCCTGTATTGTAAAAGAGTAATACTGGTAGTGATTATATTATATTTTTAATAAAAAATAAAAAAAAGATATTACCTTTTTGTGTTTGAGTTTTGAGCTCTCCTGATATGCTGATTCTAGTTTAGGTATATTTGGTGCTCTCTTGGATCTGGTATTTTTTATATTTAGTAATATACCAAATGGTGCAAACCAGTACCTGGAGCAAATAGGGGAAATATTTCTTATAATTAATTCAGAATACCTACATCAATTATTATATAAACAGTTATAAATGCAAGTTTATATCTCGCTTCATATTCTATAAAGAACATACTTACTTGGATTAAATAGAACTTACATAAACACATTATGTGTGGATAAAAGTGTGACCAAACTGTAAATTTCTGTTTACCACTGATGAACAATGATAAACAAATTAAGACAATAATGGAAAAAAAATATTGTATACTTCTGTTATTGTTATTATTTTTATGCTACTAAGTAATAATATTAAAAAAGAATATTTAATCTATTAGAAAGACCAACAAATGATTGTAGATATAGATGCAATTTACTTACTTTTCCATAAGATACCTTATACCAAGAAGGCAAAACGCTAAAGGTATTGGATACAGAAGGTGTCTGTGATCATTATAAATTACAGATTTTTCAGGACCTGGAGCTATGTCATTCCATGTTGTGTTCGGCGGAAGCCAAATATCTTCGTCCCAAAACTTATCCAATAAATACCGCAACATTACACTATTTTACAAAAGTAACAATAGTCCTCTGTCAACTTATCATTTGAAATACAATAATTTATTTTAAAGTGTCTCTTCGCAGTTCGCACAAAACAAAAGTCCACTATTTCTCTAACAAGTAACAAGACTGCCAACTGCCAAGTCCTAGTCAAAGAATATTTAAAATTTTTACTCGTTCACGGTTCAAGTAGGTATGTAATCATTATCAGGAGTATTACCACATGACAGACTACGTACGGTACGTACGTCTACTATTACATATTCTTTGGTATAACTAAAAGTACTCTGTGCTGCCAAGTGCCACTGTCTAGTGTCTACTGGTACTGACTGAGGCTTAGCACGCACTGCGATTATACGCTTGCTTTCCCTTCTGTTTTCACTGGGGAATCAATTGCCATACTTGAAGCAATTTTATTTGTTAAGTCTCATGGCATGAACAATTCTATTATTCTTTTAGACTACAAAAGCTGCCTTCAAGCAATACTGTCAAATCCATTAGGTCTAAAAGTAATTTTCCAATTATACTTAAAATAAGGGAATCTATGAAAGAATGCTATGACCTCAATATTAACATTGTTTTAGCATGGATTCCAGGTCATTCAGGCATCCTTGGTAATGAAAATGCAGGTGCCTGTGCAAAGACAGCTATTGCAACAGGTTCCCTCCAATATTCAAAAACTTCCTTTAAATGTCTCCCCTCCCTAGTTTTCATTCCTTTTGTATATATTTTGTGTAAATATATTAAAATAAATAAGATTAAGTTGTTAATAGCACAAAATTCAATAATTTAAGTAATTATATTTGTGTATGTCCTTTATAGTCCTAACAGCATGTACATTTGTTTTAGGTATAAGAAAATAAAACTTGTTTCAATCTTAAGCACCGATCACTACCATTAAAATTAGTAAAAGAATACTCTAAGCTTGGTGGTATACCTTAACGTGACATTGGCAAACTTGTGGTATACCTTCCACAAGAGCCATAGTAGGAAAAATAGAATAGAACGCTTGCTTTTAAACGTAAGTCTGAAAACGAAAAAAAATAACACATAGCTTTCTATACAAGCGCACGCATTAGCTACTTTTTACAGTGACTGATTTTAAAAATGCAACTTGCTACATTTTGATCGCGGTTTGTAAAAGCCCGTTTTTTTGTGTCCCATAGTATTAGTATAGCAGCGCACGCGTGGTGGTTAACCGCATTCGTATTCAGTCTCGACTGGGCAAGCGCAGAGGATAGATCTTTAGGTGATATTGCCTTACGAAATTCAGTGTCTTAATATGGTAGGTACTGGCCCACAGATTGTAATATTTTGTCAAAAGTACGAATTTTTGGACATTCTGTAGTAATTCATAAACTCATTGGAATGCTGCCGCACGTCGTTGTACATTTTGGAAAAATATCCTTTCAAATGTCTTTGATCTGGTAGTGGGTGTACCCAGTACCTGTGGCGGCGCTGTTTTCTTTTTCTTTTTTCTGTTTTGAAAACCAAAGCCGCAACACATGCTGCTCGCCAAAAATCGATCAATCGAAATCAAATATTAAGCAAAACGCCAACAGCAGTGCGAGGTTGCATGCGGTTTTGCGTTTTCAGCTATTTCTAAACCGCTCGCCTTTAAATCGCAGTGCGTGCTAAGCCTTACACTGTACACGACAGAACGTAGATAGAGTATAGGTATAGTCTAAGCGACAGAACTCTAGGTCTGTACCTAGAGTAATAGCTGTGACCACAGAACACTACTAGCTCTAGCGAGTTGGTTGTTTTTTCTCTACACTAGAAATAAGAGAACAAAGAGAATTTAAACACTACGTTCAGAATAGGATAAAGTGAATCTTTGAACTTTGAAGTTTCGGTAGGCTGCCTATAAAGTAAAATGTATAAAATTTATCACAGACTAATATAATTTATATACCTATGGTGTTTTGATTAAATATTATTTACTTGCTCTGGAGTCTGGAGTCTGGAGAATGAGATTATCGATTAATGAGTATTGATGTTAAGGTTATGAAGTAAAGAAAAAAGTGTGGTGATTACTGGTTAAGTAGTGATAGGGAATCTGACTTATGGACGCAATAGGAATAGTGTAACTTATGGCATAGTACTTCATTTAATAGAGCCGGAGTGCTTAACAATAGTTTACTACTTAATTATGTTATTTTGCCCGACCTGTGCCAATATACTTATGGTAGAGGAATGCCCAGAGTCTGGACTCCGATATGCATGTAATACTTGTCCTTATGTGTACAATATAAGGAGGAAAGTATCATCAAAAACGTTTCCTAAGCTCAAGGTTAGTTTCCTTAGTAAAGTTAGTAACTTTGTGTTTATGTCTGTTTTAATATTAAATAAAAGTAAGAATTTTCTATGAATTGGCAATTTGAAGAAAGTTTAGAGTTTAATTTATAATATAATTCTGCAATTAAAGGATTAAAAAAAATATTATAGTTTACTTACTTATTTTAAAGATGTTTCTGTCTAAAAAGAATAGTACTATTGGATTCCATATTTAATTTCTGATATAAAGCAACCTTCTTTCTCCTAATTTGACAGTGGATACTAAGTTGTAGTCAAAATACAATTACTGTCACTTATTATTTTCAGGAACTGGATTATATTATGGGTGGTGCTGCCGCATGGGAGAATGTAGATTCCACTGATGCAGTTTGCCCCAAGTGTGCACATGGAAGAGCTTTTTTTATGCAACTCCAAACCCGTTCTGCAGATGAGCCCATGACTACATTTTACCGTTGTTGTAATCATACATGTGCACACAACTGGCGTGACTAAATTAATCTGTTTAGATTTTTATACTATGATCTTTTTAAATAGAATTATTGTGAGCTATAGATTTGTAAGGTGTGTGTCTATAAAGATGAAGATAGACAAAATGGCACCAGTATTACCATGTACCGAAGATAAGTCTTTTATGAAGGCAGCTGATCATTTGGCCAGTGGCAATGTAATTGCTGTTCCCACTGATACTATATATGGCTTAGCCTGTAGTGCAAACTGTCCAGAGGCAATAAAAAAGTTATATACAATTAAAGGTAGAGACGCATCGAAGCCCGTAGCTATATGTGTAACTCACATAGATGACTTAAGGAAATGGGGAAATGCTGCCCATTTAAGTGATAAATTACTCAAAAACCTCTTACCTGGGCCTGTAACAATAGTGTTAGAAAAATCAAAATTTTTAGATAACCCTTACCTAAATCCAACAACTACTAAAGTTGGAATAAGAATACCTAATCATGAATTTATAAATAGAGTCACTGAACTATTTAATATGCCAGTTGCACTAACAAGTGCTAATTCTAGTAATGAACCATCATCACTGTCTATCGGGGAATTTGAACATCTATTTTGCTACCTAGGTGCAGTATTTGATGGAGGAGTCTTAAATCAAGGTATGAATGAAAGTAGAAGTGGCTCTACTGTCATTGATTTGTCAAATGTAGGATATTATAAGATAATTCGCCAAGGAATATCATATGATAAAATTGTTAAGATTTTAGATACACAAGGACTAGCTAGTGTTGTGTAATAAAACAAATAATTGTTAATTTGTAGTTTTATTTATCATGAATGTCTTTATCATAGCCAGCAATTTTGTTATAAAATGTAGTTATAATAAATGAGAATTTAACAGGAAATAAATAAACAACAATTTTCAGACTAAACAGAAACCTGATAATGTTACTTTTGTAAAATCGTGACTGTAAATTATATGTTGGGTTTTATAGCATGACAAACAAAATTTTAACCCTACAAAACATTTAAATTGAGCAATTTTAATTATGTTAAATTAAATTACTTTACAATACCAACTTTTATTCTTTACATTTAGATCCGAATTTATAATCATATCCATTACATAAAGTGGCCTATCTATTCAATAATGTTCAATCTATAACTATATTCAATTAGCTTTCCTCAGATCCTGATGCAACACAATAAATTCTAATATAAAACTATATACTATTTCATAGTTCTTGACTGTTTTAAATCCAAACATAAGTTTTTGCAACCACACTGTTTTGTTAAATTATATTTAAAATAATAAAATAGTTCTTGCCATCAACATAGATACAGAGGTAAAGCATATCTCATATGAGCTTACTTATGGGTTTTCTATGTTCTGGAAGTTTTGTATGTAATTGCTGCCATCTTTCTGGAGGCCAGATAATACACAGAGCTCTAGCATTAATCAGACCTAAAGAAACAGGGCCAAATGTGTTACTGTCTAATGTATGGCCTGTATGATCACCTTCTACCCAACAATGTCCTTCAGGTATCTTAACATATTGATTTTTGTATCCCAATGTGCTAATAATATCACCTTCTAATCCAACAACGCGTTTAATAATTTTTTGATTCGGATCCTTTGGTGACACTAGAGATATTATGTCACCCCTTTGAACCTTATAGTCTCTTACTGACCAACGGGATAAGAACACGTAATCTGTATTCTTCGATTCAGGATTGAGTACCGGCTGCATTGATACACCTTCGACCCGTGCAACATATCCAACCGTGTCCAAAAAAGTTACGCCGATGGGCAGACCAAGAAGGACTGATCTAAAAAAATTTTTAAGCCACATATGTAAGCCGGTAATCTTCCCTGGCAGTGGAATATTACAGACATATTCGCTTTATTTGGAAGTCTTTTCTTTTTTATTATACAATCATTTCTATGAATTTGAAACTAAAAACATTAAAAGTAAAAGGTTACATTGCTTTAATTTAAACAGAATGTCATTATCTCAATGTCAATTAAAAATATGTAGGTACCTACTGAATATTAGTGATGTGCCGAGTACGGCTTGATTAAGACTCGATTCCTACTTTGGACGCACCTACTCGAATACGTATCAATTTATTTTCATTCAAGTATGCCTGACTCGCTTCTGGTACTCGTGCCAGGAAAATCGACATCGTACTCACTGACTCGATTCTATAATATCTTATCTCTTCTTAAATAGCTTCTAGTAAGTTCATTCTGTAATAAAACTTAAGGAATTTGTTTGATTTATTATCGTTGTGTCGTTATATGAAATATACAAAATATGTTGTTTGAACTGTTTTTCAAGTAGCGGTCTCGAATTTCCAGAGAAGAGTTCTGGACTAGAGTCAACATTCGCATACGCATAAAACTCGAGTATTGGGCTCGTACCGCGGGTTCGAGTCATGATTCGAATACCGTAAAACTCGACTCGATCCACCAAAACAGCAACTCGGCACATCACTAGAATAACAGGCAAAGAGGATGTAATTACTACTAATGTCAGTTGACAGTTCACAGTAGACAATAGTTATTTCTTTTGCTCAATGTGAAAGGCAGAGCCATGCAGCCATCGTCAAAGGTGTGTTTTTTTCAAGTTTTCTTTTAATGATAACGCCGAAGCAGTCTTTCTTCATTCATCTAATAAGTTTCAAGTCCAGTATAATCCTTTTTGGATTCACAGTTCTAATTTCATTGACGTAATTAGTTTATATAAAATCATATAAGTCGCAGGATTCCTTAATGTCTTGAATGTCGCGCGGGATGCTTTCCATTTTATTGTAGATCTGTACTAAGCCGTGAGCTAGTAGCGGGCGTTAAACATTGAATGCTGTGTATTCAAAGAATATTTGGAGTGATAAGAGTTTGATTCTGGCCCGAGTTGCATTCCGTGCAAATCTAGGAGTGTACCGTCCAGCTAATACGCCATAATGGCGGCAGCGTGCCGGTAAGCGGCTTTACTTGGTTTCCAATGAAAGAAAAAAACGAGGCTCGCTAAAATTTTAATAATTATAATAAATTTGCCGCGGTTGGCTTGCAAGAACACAAATTTATTTGTCGTGAGTATGGACCATTATATACGCTTGTACTCCCGGTTCGTAAGTACTTCCCTGAGTGTAATGGCCGAAGATTTTAGGATGGCCCGGGTCGAAGATACCCTCTAGTCGGTGGTGATCGTCGCACGTGGTCAGCTGTGCACTAAGCGGCACGACATGCTGTTTCTAACTGAACGTTACTCGAACGTTTAGAGACTGAGCGTTTGGCGATTAAATAAAACAACTGCTTGACTGTAAGGAATATGTGGAAGATATATGGAAGATATGATTTATTAAAAAGTTACACGATATATATACAAAATCCTTAAACCTAGTTACCCAATTACATTCGTTACTTAAAAAATATTTACAAGTTCAGAAAATACACACCAATACTAGAGCTTACATTTTAACCAATAGTAAAACGTTTCATTCAATAAGATTTGAGAATAATATTATGTGTTCTATCACGCTCTAAAACTAATGCTATCGCAGTTTGTGTAAACTCGCGTCGAACCTCGATCATACGATGTCAATGAGCATTCCGCACCTACGGCTGTTGCTCATTGATTAAAATTGCATGAATAGCGATCGACCCCCGAGTCCCGACGCTTCATTCGAGGACGCTCGGCCTTGCTGTGCGGTTGTATAACGCGGAGCATATGACTGATCACGTGAGTATATCTGCGGTTGTCGAGAGAAAGTACGATGCTTGAAACTTCACTGCGATGACTACTGGTGATCTGTATGATTCTATGAGTTGATGTACATCATTATGAAATGGTTCTTATCAGAGCTAATATTACGTTATATAAAATAAAATGTTCTTGTCAGAGCTAATATTACGTTATATAAAATAAAATGTTCTTGTCAGAACGAATCTTTCGGCATACGCTTATTACAGTTATTATGCACGATTACTATTTCTACGATCTATAATGCTACGTTACAAGTTAGGTATTAGACATTTGTATTAATTGATATTATTGGTTGTAGGTACAGCTACAGGAGTCCCCTTCAAGTGAAACGCACCGGCAACTTGATGAGTCGGCCTGTCCTTGACATTTTGATAGGCTGGCACGTCAAGTTGTTCGTAGGGTCCGTTAACGTGGTATTTTGGGTATTGGTGGTATGTTTGTTAGGTATGGTATCGGTAAGGTTTTGGGTAACTTGTACAGGTAAAGGTAATGAATATAATGTATTGTTTTCTTCAGTTTCATTTGATAAATATGCAGGTTTTAAACGGTCGATCGATATGTTTGTTTGTCGACCTGGTAGCTGAATGGTATAAACTTTACCGCTTCGTTTGATAACACGGTACGGTCCTTCATATGGTGTTTGTAATGGTGGTTTTACTGAATCTATTCTAATAAACACATGACTGCATGTATGTAAGTCTTGATGAACAAATATGTGTTTGTTATTACGATGTGAAGTAGGTGAGTGTGGTTTATTAGCTGCGATATGGGTATGTAATTTATCAACGTAGGTATGATCCATTGAGGTAGATGATGTTTGTGTGTTTATGTCGAAGAAATCACTTGGTAAACGAAGGTTATAGCCGTATGTTAGTTCGGCGGCGCTAACGCCTGTGTCCGATCGTAGAACTGCGCGCAGGCCTAATAATACGGTTCATAGTTCATTGACCCATGCACAGGTGTTCGTTAACCTTGAACGAAGGGCTGTCTTTAAGCAACGATGAAAGCGTTCTAACTTTCCGTTACTCTTTGGGTTATAGCTAGTACTTCGTATCCGTTTTACTCCCATAGTTTTCATGAGGTTGGTAAACAGAGCTTTCGAACTGTCGACCTTGATCGCTTGTTAGGGTCGCTGGGCATCCAAATCTTGAGATCCAGTGATTGTATATGATATCTGCAATTGTCTCGGCTGTAATATTGTCGCTAGGGCAATCCCTAGCGACCTGAGGCAATCCTCAGGCCAACCAGTATGTCTGTCGATCATTGTTATCAGATAACGATGTCCTTGAGCAGAGCTAGGTAGAAGTCCAACAATATCTATGTGTATATGCTGAAAACGATCGCTTGCGTCAAAACATTGAATTTTGCTGACTGTGTGGCCGTTGTATTTTACTTTTCTGACAATTTATACAAGTTTTACTCCACTTCCCGATGTCGATATTCATTGATGGCCAAAATAATTTTTGAGATATTAATTTACGTGATGTTCGTATTCCTGTGTGAGTAATATTATGTACACTATTATAAATTTGTTTGCGGAATTCTGTAGGTATGTAAGGACGTATATGACTTGTTGATGTTTCGCAATATAATTCTAGGTTCGTGTTAGGTACATTTATTTTCTTGAAGGTTAAGTTTGGTTGTTGAATGAGTTGTGTTATGCTGCTGTCTCTCTCTTGTGCGATTGATAATTCGCTGTAGTCGATCGTAGGTGACACTGTTATTGTTTCTATTCGACTCAATGCGTCCGCAATAACATTGTTTTTTCCACTGATGTGTCGAATATCGGTTGTGAATTCACTGATGAATAATAATTGGCATGTTCGGCGTGGCGTTTCGTTTGCAGTATGTGTTTTATTCATAGCGAATGTGAGGGGTTTGTGGTATGTGAATATAATTAATTCACGTCCTTCAAACATCTTACGGAAATGTTTCACTGACTTATAGACGGCCGAGAGTTCTCTGTCATACGCTGAGTATTTCTTCTCCGCCTCTGAGAATTTCTTTGAGAAGTAACCGAGTGGTTGCCAATTATTTTCGATGTATTGTTGGAGGACTGCACCTACTGCATTGTCAGACGCATCGCAGAATATTGCGATAGGGGCATCATGTGATGGGTGAGCGAGTAAGGTAGCTTTGGATATACTATTCTTGCACTTTTCGAATGATTGTGATGCTTCGTCGGTCCATTCAATTATTGTTTTATCACGTTTCTTGACATGGTGTAGGTAAGCGTTTAGCGGAGCTTGTATTGTTGCAGCATTCGGTCAGTCGGTATGTGGTCACGATAGAAATTTAACATGCCTAGAAATCGTCTTAAACCTTCTATAGTTTTCGGTTTTGAATATTCGGTAATGGCTTTAATCTTCTCTTCTGGTGGCTGAATACCGTTTTTTGATACGATGTATCCAAGAAATTTGACTTCCGTTTGGCCTAAGTTACACTTCGCGGGGTTGATAGTGATACCGTTTTCTTCCAATCTTCTAAGAACTGTTCTTAGGTGATCGCGATGCTCAGTCTCGTTTGCTGAGGCTATGAGCAAATCGTCGATGAATGGGAAAACGTAGTCTAATCCACGGAGCACTTCGTGAATAAATCGCTGAAATGTTTGTCCCGCATTCTTCAGACCAGGACACATGCGAGGAAATTCGAATAAACCCATTGGTGTGATGATAGCTGTCTTCTCTATGTCCTGTTCCCTGGTCTTCAATTGTTGGTAACCGCGGTTGAGGTCGATTGTGGAGAATATTGTTTTTCCAGACAGATGATGGGTGAAGTCCTTGACTCTCGACACTGGATAACGATCGGGTTTGGTTATGCTGTTCAATCGTCTATAATTACCACATACCCGTATATCTCCATTCATCTCCATTCTTAGGTACTATATGGAGTGGTGAAGACCATGGACTTTTACTCGGTCTGCAGAGTCCTTGTTGCATCATGTTTTCGAATTCTTTCTTCACTATTTCATAACGATGAGGTGGAATGGGACGAGCACGGCAATGTAATGGAGGTCCTTGTGTTTCAATATAATGTTCCACGTTAATTTTTGGCAATAATTGCATCGATGTTAATCTCGTGGTACCGGGGAATTCGGCGAGTATCGCGTGGTACGGATCCTGTATATCGATACTTCGTATTGTGTGTGAGGTCGTTGACATTATTGGCGCGTTGATTTTTAAATTTGTGACGGCATCAATTAATCTTCGATTTTTTAAGTCTACGATAAGTTGATGGTGGTTGAGAAAATCGGCACCTAATATTGGTTTCGTGACGTCAGCTACAATAAACTTCCACTTGTATGGTTGACGTAGGTTGAGATCGAGTTCTAATGTTTTCTCACCATAAGTTGAAATTGTTGTGTTGTTTGCAGCGTACAATTTAAATGGTAGGGGCGTTTCTTTCAGGCCTATTTTTCTTGGTAGGACGGATATATTAGCACCGGTATCTACTAAGAATGACATCTGTGTTTTCTTGTCTGTGACAAAAAGGCGGTATGAAGTGTGAAGGACGCCGGGTTCCGCCGCAGCTAGCGTCCGTTCTAGTTTCCCGATGGCTCTTTCTTGAAGCTGCAGGGCGTAGTACAACGTCGTGCTTCACTACCAAATCGGAGATGGTAATAACAGTAAAGTGTTGATGAGCTATTGAGTGTACGGGAACAGTGTTGTGACGAAGTTCTATTGCGAGATGACAAGCGAAATCGGTGGCGATGATAGTGTTGAGATGGCATTGACTTGAGTTCGGCGACTTCTAGTGATAGATTTCGTATATCGTTAATAAGGAATTGTGTGTGATCTACCTGATTTGACGTCGATGATTCTGGACCTGATGCTGGTGGCTGGCTGGAGACGGCTGGTGGCAGGCTGGAGACGGCTGTTGGGCTGGCAGCAGCTTACTCCACATCATGCGGAGGGTGGAGTCGGTAACCTTGTCCCTTGCAAGGTTACGCATGCGTCGCAGTAGCTGTGAAGGCTTCTGGTCTCCAAGCTCCACCTCGGCGAGTAGCTTCTGGAACTTGCGGCTGTCGGATTCTTCATATATCGATATGAGACGTTCCTTGATTGCTGAATATTGTTTGTCTCTCGGTATGTTAAATAGGATGTCGGAGATTTGTTCGATGTCAGCCTTTTCTAATTGGACGAGCACCATCTGTGTCAGCTGGGCTTGACTCCTCTTGAGATCATCAGTGGCGGCTTCAAAGCTGTGATACCACAATCGCGGATTTTCCCGCCAAAATGGTGGTATGCGCATCGACAGTGAAATGCTGGAGATTTCTGTCGCGGTGGGCGCTGAGAGTGGCTGAGCCTGGTTTGTGTCTTCCATTTCTTCGTCGGGTTGATATTCCTCGAGCAGAGATTCGTCGAACAGGAATTCGTCATTTCGGCGAGCTGGTGTAGCTGTTCTTCGATGTGTAGCCGGGCAGAGGTTCGGTGTATTCTGTTCTGGCTTCCTTCCGTCGGCGTTCTTGTTCGGGTTCCTTCCGTCGGTGTTCTTGTGGTTCGGGGTCACCACTTTAGAGACAGAGCGTTTGGCGATTAAATAAAACAACTGCTTGACTGTGAGGAATATGTGGAAGATATATGGAAGATATGTTTTTTTTTTTTTTTTGAGAGGAGGAAATACTGTTACGTATTTACGCCCCGGCACGGGGCGTCTTATTGGGTTGAGACTATGGTGAAGGGGGGTGTACCCGCATGCCTTCCTAACCAAGATGTTGGGATGGTTAGGCCCCGTGTCAAAGAAGCGTCGCGAGATCTCTTTAAAGTGTTGAGCTATCGTCGGAAGCTCTAGGTCGCGGTGAAGGTCAACGTTTTGGATGAACCACGGTGCTCCGGTTGCCATGCGCGTGAATTTATTTTGAACTACTTGCAAACGACGTAAGTAGCTCGGTCGGGTGTGCGCGAAAACGACGCTTGCGTATGACAGTATGGGCCGTACGATGGTTTTGTACAGCGTCACTTTGTGTTTGAGCGGAAGTTTGCTTCGCCCACACACAAGTGGATAAAGGCGACTGAGGACAAATCGGGCTCTATTGCATACCGTATCAATATGTTTCTTGAAGTTCATATTGCTGTTGAACGTGACTCCTAAGTATTTGTAATCCTTCACCCACGGTATGGGTGTTTCATACAGTTTAATAACGTCGGTCGGTTGTTTTTAGCGCGGATGCTATTCGCGTTACCGAAGAGTACCGCTGCACTCTTGGCGGGGTTCACTTCAATCCGCCATTTTCTGAACCAGTTGCCTAGTTCATCGACGGCGGCTTGAAGCACTTTAATGTTCTTGCTCAAGGTTGAGCGGTTGGAGCCAAAGTAGAGTGCTGTGTCGTCAGCGTACTGAGCGAGCTGGACACTCGGAAACTTGGGAATGTCGCTCGTGAAGAGCGAGAAAAGAGTGGGAGAGAGGACCGAACCCTTTGGCACGCCAGACCTGATGGGTCTGGGTGAGGATAGGGTGCCCTCTACTCGATATCGGAAGGAGCGATCAGTAAGGTAGGCTCGAATGATGCGCACGAGCCTGTTTGGCACTCCCAGTTGATACAGCTTGAATACTAAGCCGTTGTGCCATACCTTGTCGAAGGCCTTCACGACATCGAAAAACACGGCTGCCGTGGTAGCGTGAAATTGACGCCGTATGAGAATGTACTCGGTGAGTCGGTGAGCCTGCTGGGGACACGAGTGAGCGGTTCTGAATCCGAACTGTATGTCGGGTATCAGGTTAAGCTCCGCGATGTAATGATTAAGACGCGCGAGAATTAATATTTCGTAAAGTTTCCCGATCGAGTTAATTAAGCTAATAGGCCTATAGCTACTCGGATTAGCTTTAGGTTTATTGGGTTTTGGGATACCGATAACAATGGAATCCTTCCATTGTTCGGGGAACGCGCTATTAGACAATAGAATATTAAAAATGGTAACCAATAAAGTAATAAGAGTCGAGGGTAGGATTTTAAGAACCCTATTGTTTATAGTGTCGGGCCCCGGGGCCTTCTTGGAGTGAAGCTCCTTAATGATTAGCTTCACCTCTTCGTAAGAGGTGGGTTTTATTACATCGCCTGAAGGGCTCAGAGCGGAGCGACGTTCAACTTCACGATCAACTTCGTCAACGTGTGTCGGGTCGGCTGCTGCATTTGGAGAGCACTGACTCTCGAGACTATCGGCGAGGCTTTCAGCCTTCTCATCGTCATCGAGCGCCGGCTGCAGTCCCGGTCTGTCCAAAGGAGGCATGACAGTGGGCGGCTCCTGTTTGAACGCGCGAGGCAGCTTCCAGAAAGCCACATATGATGGCTTAAGGTTGCCGAGCAAGCGGTCCCAACGTTCGCCGCGGAGTTTCGCGATACGTTCACGTACCACCCGCTGTAGGTAGCGGAGGTGGCGCCTATTCTCGACCGACGGATACCTGTCGTAAAGTCTAGTGGCTCTGTGCTTCTGTGTGAGTAAGTTCCTGACCTCTGGAGGCAGGTTTAGGCGATGCGGATGCATCGTCGGAACCTGCCTGGAGCAGGCCTTGATCCTATTCTGTATATGTGACGTCACATGAGAGATAGCACTGTGAGCCGTGTCGACCGAGTCGATGACGTCCGTTATACGGCCCTAGGTCGTCGGACTTGATAGACTCGAGATCCTTTTCCAGCCGTTGCCAGTCGATCACTGTTTTCGTCGGTGGTTGAAAGTTAACCGGTGGGCCTAGATTGAGGACGACGGGCCGGTGGTCTGACTCTAATTCGTGAAAAACCTCGATTGAATTTACATTGAGCGTTACGTTTTTAAGTAACGCAACGTCTAGAATGTCGGGTCGGTGCGCGACGTTATCCGGATAACGTGTTGGTTCGTCGGGTGCTATTACTGAAAAGTTCAGCGTGTCTGTGAGAGAATCTAATAAAATTCCGTTTCTATTTGTGGCTCTACTGTTCCAGCTGGAGTGTTTGGCGTTAAGATCGCCGCCCACTATGACTGCGGCCCCGTGGCCGAGTAATGCTTCTATATCTGTGTCTAATATTTGTTTGTTCGGCGGAAGATAAGCTGAAATAACAGTGATCGGATGGTGATTCGCCATACTGACCCGGATGGCAGAGGCCTCGATGTTAGTGAGGACCGGAGGATCTATAGGTATACAGTGTAGAGACCTTTTAAAATAAATGAGGGTGCCGCCCATACGGGTGGTGCGATCATTCCTGACTAAGTTATAATTAGCGATACGCGGATCGCGTGGTTTTAGAAATGTCTCTTGCACTAAGAATAGGTCTAATTGATGTTCGTGAGCGAACTCCTTCACCAAGTCTAGTTGAGGCTTAAGGCCTTGGGTGTTAAAATACGCTATACGGAGCGTATGTGGTTTAACCCGTCCGCTTACGTAATTAGGCATCGCGAATGTTTTTATACTTTCGCCCTATATCGGTGAGGGCACGGAATATTTTGCCGTTGTCTGCCATAACTTGCAGGAGCGACGGCGGGTCGTCCCGGACAGCCTCGAGCCTGCTGGCCAGGGCTGTGATTTCATCTATGTCGAACAGCTCTGACAGTTCGAACATAAAGGCAAAGGTGCTGCCGCCTTGGTTACCTGTTGCCGCGGACGCGGGCGCCGGTGGCCTCGGTCGCGGGACCGACGCCGCCGGGCGGGACGCTAGCGGTGGCCGGAGGGGCACGGGGGCCGCGAGAGTGGCCTCTGTGTCAGCGTTGGCAGCCGGAGGAGACCTCGCCCAGGCGTTTACCTTCGGAGGCGGCGCAGGTTTGAAGGTCGGAGTGAACTCCACCTTCTCTGCTCTGCCTTGCGGCTGGTGGCGCCCTGGGTGACGCTTGTGTTTGGGTGCCTTGGGACACCCGCGATAGCTCGAGGGGTGCCCCTTCTCCCCGCACAAGACGCAGGCCGGGGGCTCCGCGCATTGCGCTGGTCGAGGGCACTCCGGCGTGCCGTGTTTGCCGAGGCACTTCACACACCTCGGGGTGTGTTCGCAGTTGCGTGCCGAGTGCCCGTATAACTGGCATCTGTGACACTGACCAGGCCCCCCGCGGTTGCGAGGAGCTTCGGCCCGGATGCCCTGAAGGGAGCAAACCGATTTTATATTGAAGATTTCCTTTCCCTCTTGCGTGAGGTCGAGGACGACAAGAACCATGTTAAATGGTTGTTTGTTGGTGGTTCCGCGCATACGGTGTACCTCGTGTGCAGGGTAACCCTGCTCTTTGAGGTCCGACAAAATGTCGGCCTCGTCTAACTATTTGGGGACGTTCCTAATAACGACCCTCAGACGCTTCTCCTCAGGCAGGGCGTACGTGTGGAAACCCACACTCAGCTCTCTAAGAAGAGATGTCAGGGCGCGGTGGTCCGCTACCTCTCTGGTCTCTAATTTGATGAGAGATTGGTACGCCCTCGCCTGAAAGGAGAGCGTCTTCGGGATCCTATTTTTGATGACTAACCATCGGCCTCGGTCCCCTATAAAAATAGGAGGCGGGCGCTTGGTCGAAGGCGGTACGCGGGCTTAAGTGGGCGCGGGCGCGGACGCGGGAGCGGAGCCAGTCGTGGCCGCGGCTTTCTTCGCGGGTGTGCCATCAAGAGAAGGCGATTCACGACCGCGCTTCTTCTTGCGACTGATGGTGATGAAGCCGTCAGCATCCGACGCGACACTCTCCGCTCTCGACGGTAGAGCGGTTTCCGGTTTCCGTGCGGTCAGGACTGACCGCGGGGACCTTAGGGGTCGCCTGCGCGTCAAAGTACGCCTGAAGGACAGGCGGACGGGCTGATCGGGTGATCGCTTTCCTTGGTTTGACCGAAGCTACAGAGCTTGCGTCGGAGTCATTACCTAGTTCCATTTCGGATTCCCCGTCGGAACCCGAAACGTCAGACGGTGAGTTATATTTGTTGGATTTCGCTTTAATAGCGGCATCCACTGTCTCGTTGATTGTTTCTTTCATTAGCGGAGCGATCTTCTCCGTGAATAACCTATCTAGTAGGGCGCTTAGAAGGCCCTCGTCGGCAACCATTGGTGAAGCCATGGTTGTCATATTTAATAACTAGGTTGAGCGGGCAACAACCCCCGCTGCCCGAGTCAGGCTGAGGGGGAATATAATAATTAAGTGGACAACTATAGTTAAGTTGTACACTTGCACATTAATAAATAATATTAATAATAATAAAGTATGCAAAATTAAAAGAAATTAATAATAATAATTAAGCCTAAGACTTAGGTTTGCTGGATGTAGACTGGCTGGGCCGGAACCCCGATGCACGCTGTGCAGGCCCCCGCGGAGAAGACACGCACGGCACGAACTGCAACTCACAAACACACACGATTAGCGTGCAGAATCGCGAAACACAGCACAGGTGCTAACTAACACGATTGTAAAACCGGGTAATTAACACGTTCCGCGAAGGACCGTAACAGGTGCGAGACTCAAAGAGTCCCGAACAATAGCGCGCGATAACAATAGCTAGCCCAGGTGGCCTGAGCAGATAGTGCGATAACGCAGGTAATAAAAATATTCGAAGGAGGACAGATAACGCGGCACGTGTGCTCGCGTTGCCTGCCTGAATCGAACGAAAATCGAACCAAAAAAAAAAAACAAAAAAAAAATATGATTTATTAAAAAGTTACACGATATATATACAAAATCCTTAAAACTAGTTACCCAATTACAATTGTTACTTAAAAAATATTTACAAGTTCAGAAAATACACACCAATACTGGAGCTTACATTTGCTATCTAATGCTATCGCAGTTTGTGTAAACTCGCGTCGAACCTCGATCATACGATGTCAATGAGCATTCTGCACCTACGGCTGTTGCTCATTGATTATAGTTGCATGAATAGCGATCGAGTCCCGACTCTTCGAGTTCGATTCAGGCAGGCAACGCGAGCACACGTGCCGCGTTATCTGTCCTCCTTCGAATATTTTTATTACCTGCGTTATCGCACTATCTGCTCAGGCCACCTGGGCTAGCTATTGTTATCGCGCGCTATTGTTCGGGACTCTTTGAGTCTCGCACCTGTTACGTTCCTTCGCGGAACGTAGCTTAGTTATTATAAGTGTTAATTACCCGGTTTTACGATCGTGTTAGTTAGCACCTGTGCTGTGTTTCGCGATTCTGCACGCTAATCGTGTGTGTTGTGAGTGTTGCAGATCGTGCCGTGTGTGTCTTCTCCGTGGGGGCCTGCACAGCGTACATCGGGGTTCCGGCCCAGCCAGTCTACATCCAGCAAAGCTAAGTCTTAGGCTTAATTATTATTATTAATTTCTTTTAATTTTGCATACTTTATTAATATTAATAGTATTTTATTAATGTGCAAGTGCACAACTAAACTATAGTTGTCCACTTATTATCATATTCCCCCTCTGCCTGACTCGGGCAGCGGGGGTTGTCACCCGCTTAACCTAATTAAAAAAATGGCTTCACCAATGGTTGCCGACAAGGGCCTTTTACGCGCCCTGCTAGATGAGTTATTTACGGAGAATATCGCTCCGTTAATTAAGGAATCCATAGATGAGTCAGTGGATGCCGCTATTAAAGCGAAATCCAAAAAATATAAATCATCATCTGACGTTTTGAGTTCCGACGGGGAATCCGAAATGGATATAGGTAATGCGTCCGACGCAAGTTCCGTGGCCTCGGTCAAACCGAGGAAAGTGATCACCCGATCAGCCCGTCCGCCTGTCCTTCAGGCGTACTTTGACGCGCAGGCGACCCCTAAGGTCCCCGCGGTCAGTCCTGACCGCACGGAAGCCCCTCAGGCTTCCAGTGCTTCACCGGCCCAGCCGGAAACCGCTCTACCGTCGAGAGCGGAGAGTGTCGCGTCGGATACTGACGGCTTCATCACCGTCAGTCGCAAGAAGAAGCGCGGTCGTGAATCGCCTTCTCTTGATGGCACACCCGCGAAGAAAGCCGCGGCCACGAGTGGCTCCGCTCCCGCGTCCGCGCCCGCGCCCGCTAAAGCCCGCGTACCGCCTCCGACCAAGCGCCCGCCTCCTATTTTTATAGGGGACCGAGGCCGATGGTAAGCCATCAAAAACAGGATCCCGAAGACGCTCTCCTTCCAGGCGAGGGCGTACCAATCTCTAATCAAACTAGAGACCAGAGAGGTAGCGGACCACCGCGCCCTGACATCTCTTCTTAGAGAGCTGAGTGTGGGTTTCCACACGTACGCCCTGCCTGAGGAGAAGCGTCTGAGGGTCGTTATTAGAAACGTCCCCAAAGAGTTAGACGAGGCCGACATTCTGTCGGACCTCAAAGAGCAGGGTTACCCTGCACACGAGGTGCACCGTATGCGCGGAACCATCAATAAACAACCATTTAACATGGTTCTCGTAGTCCTCGACCTCACGCAAGAGGGAAAGGAAATCTTCAATATTAAATCGGTTTGTTCCCTTCAGGGCATCCGTACCGAAGCTCCTCGCAACCGCGGGGGGCCCGGTCAGTGCCACAGATGCCAATTATACGGGCACTCGGCACGAAATTGCGAACACACCCCGAGGTGTGTGAAGTGCCTAGGGAAACACGGCACGCCAGAGTGCCCTCGACCAGCGCAATGCGCGGAGCCCCCGGCCTGCGTCTTGTGCGGGGAGAAGGGGCACCCCGCGAGCTATCGCGGGTGTCCCAAGGCACCCAAACACAAGCGTCACCCAGGGCGCCGCCAGCCGCAAGGCAGAGCAGAGAAGGTGGAGTTCACTCCAACCTTCAAACCTGCGCCGCCTCCGAAGGTAAACGCCTGGGCGAGGTCTCCTCCGGCTGCCAACGCTGCCACAGAGGCCACTCTCGCGGCCCCCGCGCCCCTCCGGCCTCCGCTAGCGTCCCGCCCGGCGGCGTCGGTCCCGCGACCGAGGCCACCGGCGCCCGCGTCCGCGGCAACAGGTAACAAAGGTGGCAGCACCTTTGCGTTCATGTTCGAACTGTCAGAGATGTTCGACATTGATGAAATAACAGCCCTGGCCAGCAGGCTCGATGCTGTCCGGGAAGACCCGCCGTCGCTCCTGCAAGTTATGGCAGACAACGGCAAAATATTCCGTGCCCTCACCGATATAGGGCTAAAGCAGAAAAACAACATTCGCGATGCCTAATTACGTAAGCGGACGGGTTAAACCACATACGCTCCGTATAGCATATTTTAACGCCCAAGGCCTTAAGCCTCAACTAGACTTGGTAAAGGAGTTCGCTCACGAACATCAATTAGACCTATTCTTAGTGCAAGAGACATTTCTAAAACCACGTATACGCGATCCGCGTATCGCTAATTATAACTTAGTTAGGAATGATCGCACCACCCGCATGGGCGGCACCCTCATTTATTTTAAAAGGTCTCTACACTGTATACCTATAGATCCTCCGGTTCTCACTAACATCGAGGCCTCTGCCATCCGGGTCAGTATGGCGAATCACCAGCCGATCACTGTTATTTCAGCTTATCTTCCGCCGAACAAACAAATATTAGACACAGATATAGAAGCAATACTCGGCCACGGGGCCGCAGTCATAGTGGGCGGCGATCTTAACGCCAAACACTCCAGCTGGAACAGTAGAGCCACAAATAGAAACGGAATTTTATTAGACTCTCTCACAGACACGCGGAACTTTTCAGTAATAGCACCCGACGAACCAACACGTTATCCGGATAACGTCGCGCACCGACCCGACATTCTAGACGTTGCGTTACTTAAAAACGTAACGCTCAATGTAAATTCAATCGAGGTTTTTCACGAATTAGAGTCAGACCACCGGCCCGTCGTCCTAAATCTAGGCCCACCGGTTAACTTTCAACCACCGACGAAAACAGTGATCGACTGGCAACGGCTGGAAAAGGATCTCGAGTCTATCAAGTCCGACGACCTTGACCGTATACCGGACGTCATCGACTCGGTCGACACGGCTCACAGTGCTATCTCTCATGTGACGTCACATATACAGAATAGGATCAAGGCCTGCTCCAGGCAGGTTCCGACGATGCAACCGCATCGCCTAAACCTGCCTCCAGAGGTCAGGAACTTACTCACACAGAAGCACAGAGCCACTAGACTTTACGACAGGTATCCGTCGGTCGAGAATAGGCGCCACCTCCACTACCTACAGCGGGTGGTACGGGAACGTATCGCGGAACTCCGCGGCGAACGTTGGGACCGCTTGCTCGGCAACCTTAAGCCATCACATGTGGCTTTCTGGAAGCTGCCTCGCGCGTTCAAACAGGAGCCGCCCACTGTCATGCCTCCTTTGGACAGACCGGGACTGCAGCCGGCGCTCGATGACGATGAGAAGGCTGAATGCCTCGCCGATAGTCTCGAGAGTCAGTGCTCTCCAAATGCAGCAGCCGACCCGACACACGTTGACGAAGTTGATCGTGAAGTTGAACGTCGCTCCGCTCTGAGCCCTTCAGGCGACGTAATAAAACCCACCTCTTACGAAGAGGTGAAACTAATCATTAAGGAGCTTCACTCCAAGAAGGCCCCGGGGCCCGACACTATAAACAATAGGGTTCTTAAAATCCTACCCTCGACTCTTATTACTTTATTGGTTACCATTTTTAATATTCTATTGTCTAATAGCGCGTTCCCCGAACAATGGAAGGATTCCATTGTTATCGGTATCCCAAAACCCAATAAACCTAAAGCTAATCCGAGTAGCTATAGGCCTATTAGCTTAATTAACTCGATCGGGAAACTTTACGAAATATTAATTCTCGCGCGTCTTAATCATTACATCGCGGAGCTTAAACTGATACCCGACATACAGTTCGGATTCAGAACCGCTCACTCGTGTCCCCAGCAGGCTCACCGACTCACCGAGTACATTCTCATACGGCGTCAATTTCACGCTACCACGGCAGCCGTGTTTTTCGATGTCGTGAAGGCCTTCGACAAGGTATGGCACAACGGCTTAGTATTCAAGCTGTATCAACTGGGAGTGCCAGACAGGCTCGTGCGCATCATTCGAGCCTACCTTACCGATCGCTCCTTCCGATATCGAGTGAAGGGCACCCTATCCTCACCCAGACCCATCAGGTCTGGCGTGCCACAGGGTTCGGTCCTCTCTCCCACTCTATTCTCGCTCTTCACGAGCGACATTCCCAAGTTTCCGAGTGTCCAGCTCGCTCAGTACGCTGACGACACGGCACTCTACTTCGGCTCCAACCGCTCAACCTTGAGCAAGAACATTAAAGTGCTTCAAGCCGCCGTCGATGAACTAGGCAACTGGTTCAGAAAATGGCGGATTGAAGTGAACCCCACCAAGAGTGCAGCGGTACTCTTCGGTAACGCGAATAGCATCCGCGCTAAAAAACAACCGACCGACGTTATTAAACTGTATGAAACACCCATACCGTGGGTGAAGGATTACAAATACTTAGGAGTCACGTTCAACAGCAATATGAACTTCAAGAAACATATTGATACGGTATGCAATAGAGCCCGATTTGTCCTCAGTCGCCTTTACCCACTTGTGTGTGGGCGAAGCAAACTTCCGCTCAAACACAAAGTGACGCTGTACAAAACCATCGTACGGCCCATACTGTCATACGCAAGCGTCGTTTTCGCGCACACCCGACCGAGCTACTTACGTCGTTTGCAAGTAGTTCAAAATAAATTCACGCGCATGGCAACCGGAGCCCCGTGGTTCATCCGAAACGTTGACCTTCACCGCGACCTAGAGCTTCCGACAATAGCTCAACACTTTAAAGAGATCTCGCGACGCTTCTTTGACAAGGCGCCTAACCATCCCAACATCTTGGTTAGGAAGGCATGCGGGTACACCCCCCTTCACCATAGTCTCAACCCAATAAGACGTCCCATACACGTAACGGTAGACCCGGATGACGACATCACCATCGCGAACGCGACACCCACACAAACACCGACACAGACACGCACACACCGCCTTCGCAGGCGTAGGCGCGGTCAACCACCGCAAACCACTGGCACTCGTCACTCTGACGATGGCCAGCGGCCCGCACCCTAAATACACCACACATTGTTTTGATACCCGACGAGACGTTAGTCCTCGTCCTGTAATCGCTTCACTACACTCACTCACACACGGACTGACTGACGGACTGACATACACCACTTACACAATCACAAACACACTCCACAAACAGACACAAACACAAACATACATGCACACAAACATTTACACTACGTACATACATACAAACACACATACATGCAATCATAAACACATACATACACACTTACATACATTACACAAAACATCACCACACACGCCGGCGAGTGTGCTCTTATCACCTTTTCATCTTTCATCTTTCATCTTCATTTCATTTTCATTTTCATTCTCTCTCCTTCCCACAAGCACACAGCCGGTCTGAGGTTCGAGTCTCCTTAGGAGACGCCCCGCGACTGTTGTTGTATAGTCTTTGCGGCCTCCACGGCCCACGTCCTACTTCGCTGTGAAAGCCAGAGCTGCTAACAGCACAGAGGAGGTTTTAGTCGGTATGGGCTTACGCGGACACTCGAGTCCGACATATTACGCCCCGTTTCGGGACGTAAATACGTAACAGTATTTCCTCCTCTTAAAAAAAAAAAAAAAAAAAATCCCGACTCTTCATTCGAGGACGCTCGGCCTTGCTGTGCGGTTGTGTAACGCGGAGCATATGACTGATCACGTGAGTATATCTGCGGTCGTCGAGAGAAAGTACGATGCTTGAAACTTCACTGCGATGACTACTGGTGATCTGTATGATTCTATGAGTTGATGTACAGCATTATGAAATGGTTCTTATCAGAGCTAATATTACGTTATTTAAAATAAAATGTTCTTGTCAGAACGAATCTTTCGGCATACGCTTATTACGGTTATTATGCACGATTACTATTTCTACGATCTATAATGCTACGTTACAAGTTAGGTATTAGACATTTGTATTAATTGATATTATTGGTTGTAGGTACAGCTACAAACGTAACTTGAACTCCGTAACGTCCTCAACGGTTTTTGAGGTCCGTAACGTAACTCCTGGAAATTAATAGCACCGGACCTCTGTACGTGGCATTTCATTTCCGTTCTGTTGATAGTGAAGGTACAACCAGAACGGAATTCAGAGTAATGAAAAAGCTTCAGAGTAATAAAAAAAAGGCTATTTCCAAAGGTGTGCATTTACATGAGTGATAGTTTTTATGTAAGCAGACATGTTCGTGAACTACTAGGTTTTTGATGTACAGCATTATGAAATGGTTCTTATCAGAGCTAATATTACGTTATTTAAAATAAAATGTTCTTGTCAGAACGAATCTTTCGGCATACGCTTATTACGGTTATTATGCACGATTACTATTTCTACGATCTATAATGCTACGTTACAAGTTAGGTATTAGACATTTGTATTAATTGATATTATTGGTTGTAGGTACAGCTACAAACGTAACTTGAACTCCGTAACGTCCTCAACGGTTTTTGAGGTCCGTAACGTAACTCCTGGAAATTAATAGCACCGGACCTCTGTACGTGGCATTTCATTTCCGTTCTGTTGATAGTGAAGGTACAACCAGATCGGAATTCAGAGTAATGAAAAAGCTTCAGAGTAATAAAAAAAAGGCTATTTCCAAAGGTGTGCATTTACATGAGTGATAGTTTTTATGTAAGCAGACATGTTCGTGAACTACTAGGTTTTTGATTGGTAATTTCTTAATATACATAGATTTTATCAAGAAGAGCTTAGTTTTACTTGGATAAAGAACAAGGCCTTCATCATGTAACCTTCGGGTAAGGTTATATAGACCCTGTTGTATAAAAACATAAGCCTTCATTGGATCTTTGTCCGCGATTACAAGACAAGTGTCGTCCGCAAACAAGAAAACAGGTGCAGTTTTTGACACAATGTTGCATGTTATTAACAAATGAAAGAAAGTGTCGCGGCCCTAATACTGAACCTTGATCAGAGCCATTTCTCACCGTGACTGGCTTACAGAACGTATATTGTAAAGAGGTAGAGGAGGCCTTTGCCAAGCGGCACACTGAGTTAAGAGACATACTCTTACTCAGAATGAAAGGAAGCATAGAATATATAAAACCAAAAGCTTCCACATATAAATTATGCTTTTAAATTACTCAAGCTCAGACTAATATATATCACATACATTAGAACGAGTGTTAGAAATAGCAAAGAAAGAGCAATTATAAATTAAGTACATCAAAACATCCAGTGTCCCATAAGAGGCAAAGATATAGAAGTAGAATTATTTTTGAACAGTAATGATATTCATATTTTATGTATTACTGAACGGTTATAAACTACTGCTAAAAGATTATGAGCAAATGTTTAATTTCAGCAATCACATATTTGGAAGCTCGTATTTAAACCAACATTATTCAGTGTGGGTCTTTAATAATAGTCAACGAACAATTCCAGTACAAAAATCGTAGAGACATTGTAGCATTATCTGTTGAGCGTGTAGTGGAAATATCTGGAATAGAGATAAAAAATAAAATTAATTGTTGGTGTATATAGACTATAGATTTTTGGAAAAACTACGGAAGATGTGTTATCGAAACTACTTATCTCACAAAAATATAAAATACACAAATACTTTAATCTCATTTGTTTGCGGAGCCTGCTAGAGTATCTGCGACTAGTGCCACGTGAATTGACAATATATTCACCGCAATTATTCCAATATGTAAAGTTCAAATTAAAGATTGGTAACAGAAACATAAAAACAGATTCTGAAATTGCAATGCTTTTCAAAAGTTTTTTACTGATATACCGATCTCTATTACAAATTATGTAAATTTCTCACATGTATCTGCAATTGACCTGCTACAGAAAACCGTATTTTTATGTAATAGATTATGAAAACATTTAGACTAATCAGCGACTAATACTAACTACTAACTCCTACCAAAACAAAATTTTCGAAAAAATTATATTAATGCAACTAATTAAGTATTTTTACAATAATAGCCTCATGCATAAATTAAATACACCATATCGATGCTAGAAAGGAGAAATTGACTAAGCGACACAGAGCTAATTTTACACCAGAACATTTTAATGTTCGGATTTTCAGAAAAAAATCATAGCTAAAGTTGCAATCATCCTAAAGACGCAATATACAGATCTTGAAACCATCATAAATGGCAACACATTGTGGCATGTTACTTCATTAAAAAATATTATAAATTTCGAATTCCGTGTTGGTTAGTACATTTTTACCTAAAAATAAAAACGGGAATTTTTTACTAACCGACTAGGCTTAATTCCAAACAGTACAGTCAAAGTGTATTAAGCAAAAAATGTGTCGAATTAAAATTTAAGCTACAAATTTAATTTTAATTAAATTAAAATTTCAACTCTGAGGTTGTGGCTTCATCTACAGGAAACTTTACTGTTGATAACCTGATCAACCCAAATATTTGCATATTAGGACATTGACTTGTACTGTCACGGAACGCCAGAGGTCGTGGGTTCGAGTACCGCAGCGATAATAAATTTTTGTTTTCAAATTTTATTGTGTATTAATCCTAGAAGTGAGGGTTATCATTTAAAAACATAACAAATTGTTTATATTAACAAGAGCAACATATCAAGTCAATTCCAAAAACAGTAAAGTAGATCCTGTAGAATATACAGAGTCACGAATTTGAGACGTTTTTGTTCAAGCGAGAGAGCGATTGACACCGATTGAGATATTTCTTACTCTCGGACTTCCCTACCAGCCTTGTATCGTGGAGGTTTAGCGAGCGGCCGCTAGTAAGTAGAACATCTTCCCTATCGTATCATGCAGGTTTTTTTTTAAATCCTAGATGGCCGCCGCGCTAAATTATGATTTCAGCATTATGGATATCGTATCCGAGGTTTTGGTGGGTGCACAGAACGAATTTGGGATCATTTTCGAAATCCAAGGTGGCCGCCGCGCAAATTTATGATTTCAATAATATGGATATCGAATCCGAGGTTCTCGAGGGTGCAGAGAATAAACATGGGATTTTTTTTAAAATCCAAGATGGCCGCCGCGCAAATTTATGATTTCAACAATATGGATATCAAATCCGAGGTTCTCGAGGGTGCAGAGAACGAATTTGGGATCATTTTTGAAATCCAAGATGTCCGCCGCGCAAAGTTATGATTTCAACAATATGGATATCGAATCCGAGGTTCTCGAGGGTGCAAAGAACGAATTTGGCATTATTTTTAAAATCCAAGATGACCGCCGTGCAAAATTATGTTTTCAGCAATATGGATATCGTATCCGAGGTTCTCGAGGGTGCAGAGAACGAATTTGGGATATTTTATTTAAAACCAAGATGGCCTCCGCACAAAATTATGATTTCAACAATATGGATATCATATCCGAGGTTCCTGTGGGTGCAGAGAACGAATTTGGGATCATTTCCTAAATCCAGTGTCTATATGTGCCAATAAAGTGTCACGAAAATGTGGGACGTTTTATCCAAGAAGAGGGAGATTGAGAGAATGAGTTAGGGCGAACGTAAGTTAACCTATAGTAAGTAGAACAACTTCCCTACTAGAGTTATATCCTACTGGTTCAGCGCGCGGCCGCGAAAACGTAGAACATCTTCCCCACTAGCTTTGTATCATCGTGCAGGGTTAGCGCGCAGATGTGAAAATGTTGAACATGTTCCCTACTAGCATTGTACCGTGAAGGTTTAGCGCACGGCCGCAAGTAAGAAAAACGTCTTCCCTCCTAGCGCTGTATCGTGCAGGTTTAGCACGCGGCCGCGAAAAAGTAGAACATCTTCCCTACTAGCGTGGTATCGTGCAGATTTAGCGCGTGGCCGCGCGTAAGTAGAACATCTAATAATTGCTAATATTGACAAAAAAACATTTGGTTTAGAGAACAGATTAGGATAATTGATATAAATGATATTTAAAAATTGGTTTCCACAGAAGTTTTAGTTCTTACATGTGTACTTTATACGCACGCCATTTTTTCTTAATATATCATTACCTTTATATTTATGAGCGTGAGTGTGTGTTGTATAAGTATATGAGTGTGTGCCAATGTCCCAGTTTTAATGTAATATAAAAAATATTTAAAGGAAAATCTTTTCATACACAATGTTTGAAATTTTCGGCCTCCTGTTGGTTTTTAATAAATTCGGGAAGCCATTAATTAAACTGGATGTATATCTTGTGGTAATGAATATCATTTGAATGCTACTGTTTATATATGTTTCGACGCTTTGTTTCTAAAATTTGTTGTAGACATATTTCTCCTTTCCTATCAACTAAATTCATCCCAACTCAGTTGGGTTTTGGCTGTAAAGGTGGTTGCGAAGCTGCAGTCCACGCTGCGCGTACTTTTTTGGAGAGTAACTCTGGTGATGTCTTTCTAAAATTAGATGTCAAAAATGCTTTTAAATCTGTTGATATGGGATGGCAGCTCTGCTGAGAGAAGTTAAAAATTCAATTCCTTTAATCGATCATTATATTTGGCAATGTTATAGTAAACCATCCAAATTATTATTCAAAAATCATAAATTGTGGATTATAGAAGATGCCGACGGCACTTTACTACACGAGCTCGACCACATTGCTGAAAGATGGCGTACCTACTGTGAGCAGTTATACACAGATTCCCACTTAACGCCCGAAGTTACGCCGGTTTGGAGGGACCTAGCACTGGAGCCCATGATTCTTCGTTCCGAGATATCTAATGCTGTACAGTCTCTCAAGAATAGGAAGGCACCAGGAAGCGACCAAATAACAGCAGAAGTGCTTAAAGCTATGGGTGACCTGGGTGAAGAGACACTTTACAATAATTGCTCACACGTATGGCATAACGGTGATTGGCCGCGGGACTGGTCAGAATCCGTAATTCATCCGCTGCATAAGAAAGGTTCAACCAAGAGCTGCGGCAATTATCGAACCTTATCCCTCATCTCGCATGCCAGCAAAATTTTGCTTCATATTCTCAATAATCGCATCCACTACTATCTCGATTGGCAAATTCCGCAGGAGCAAGCTGGTTTTGTGAAGGGCAGGGGCACTCGGGAGCAGATTCTCAATGTCAGGCAGCTCATTGAGAAGGCATACGAGTTTGATACGCCAGTGCTAATGTGCTTCGTCGACTACAGTAAGGCTTTCGACTGTGACAATTGGAGTTTCTTATGGAGAGTTCTGCAAGAGCTTGGTGTACCAAATCATCTCATCGCTTTCCTTCGCACCCTGTATGGCTCAAGCCAGGGAGTTGTAAGAGTCGATAAAACAACCTCCAAACCCTTTAAGTTTCATCAAGATTGCGCCAGGGATGCATTTTGTCGCCCTTTCTCTTCAACGCCTATGGAGAGCACATTATGAGACGTACCTGCGAGAACTGGGAGGGAGGCATCACAATTGGTGGCGTGAAAATCACCAACTCGCGCTACGCCGATGACACTACTCTTCTTGCAGCAAATGAGTTAAAAAAATTGCTGCACTTCTTGAACGTATGGAGCGGATTAGTGGAGGGATGGGACTTCCCATAAACAGGTCCAAGACCAAAGTCATAGTGGTGGATAGATCTGGGAAGTCGGAAGTAACTGGTGCGCTGGGCCTAGAAATGGTGGACAACTTTATCTACCTGGGTTCCAACATAAGTAACGATGGTTCGTGCGAGAGGGAAGTACGCAGGAGAATTGGCATGGCTAAGAGCGCTATGTCTCAGCTTGGAAGAATCTGGAGAGATCGCAACATTTCCGTAAAAACTAAGACCAAACTGGTACGGACCCTAGTCTTCTCAATATTTTCGTACAGCACTGAGACTTGGACACTGAAAGCTGCAGACCGCAAACGCATTGACGCCTTTGAGATGTGGTACTGGAGAAAGATGCTCCGTATCCCCTGGACAGCATTTCGATCTAATCTCTCCATACTGCGTGAACTCAGGATCTCCTCGCGATTGTCTTCCGAATGTCTGCGCAGAGTTTTAGAATACTTGGGTCACATCGCAAGGAAGGACGATGGAAACCTTGAGAGGCTCTCGTACGGGTACTCGCAAAGTTTCGGCCGTTGCCTTACCAGTATTTCTATCTTCTGTTCATAGTGCGCAGCCTTTGGTTACTAGACTTGTAAATCATGTACCAGGTAACTCAGAGATTGCGTATTTGAACGAAGCTAACAATGCTTGGCTAAATATTGCAAATATTCAAAATTGTCCAGATGATTTAAAGCGTCAAAAAGCATGGGCTGCACTTCTTTGTGAGTCAGCCTTTGATGATCTTTTGATCTCATCTACTGACAGAACAGAGCGTGCTCGTCTTTTGGCCGTGACACAAATTGAGTCGGACCTTTGTTTACAGCCTTGCCTTCTGCGCCGATTGGAACTCTACTTGACAATATGACATTGTCAATTTGCGTATCACTCCGGCTAGGTATAAAACTGAATAAACCACATCAATGTACATGTGGCGTTCAGGTAGATGCTTTTGGGCGCCACGGGCTATCCTGCCTAAAATCGGCTGGCCGTATCAGTCGTCACGCCAGCATTAATGAAGTCATCCGCAGGGCATTTGCCGCTCTTAATCTACCAGCTGTTTTAGAGCCAAGTGGTATTATCCGCCGCGATGGCAAGCGTCCTGATGGAATGACGCTGGTGGCTTGAGCACGGGGAAGGGCGCTGGTGTGGTACGCGACTTGCGTCGACACTCTGGCTCCTTTTCATGTCCAAGTTACGTCAGTTGGTGCTGGGGCTGCTGCTTCGACTGCCGAAGACGGCAAGCGTCGCAAATATGTTGGTCTCAGTGAGTCATACATCTTTATGCATTTTGGTGTCGAGACACTAGGCCCGTGGGGCCCAGAGGCGCGGAGAATGTTCAAAATACTATCTTCGCACCTCAATAAAGCTACTGGAAACTCAAGCGCTGGCCGCTATCTCGGTCAACGGATCAGCCTAGCTATCCAACGCGGAAATGCTACCAGTATTCTAGGTACGCTTCCACGTAATGATAGTTTTAATTTTATATAGTCATAGTATTGTAAATATATTTATAAGATTTGTTTTATTAAATTAATGCTAATGTAACTTTTGTACTTCATCCTTATTTACACTAAATAAATTATGTAATTAATTAATGAAAAAAAAATATATGAAAATTAGTATAGTCTGATTACACCCACTACATGTTTACTCATTAACAAGATTTTGAATAAAAATATTCACACTAATACACCCTTCATACAAAAAGAATTTGACCAGAATTGTTACACGAAGAACCAGTCGTATTGAGCGTCCAATAGTGTTTTTTAGTTAGTTAGAAGTAATTATGGAAAACAAACAATAACTTTTGAGGGAGCTCAGCTATTTTTTCAGTAGTTAGTAATGCTGAACTCGATGCTAAACAAAGTCGGATTCCTACGACTACGAGTAGGGTCATTAGTTAAAAATTAGCTCAGGACTATCAATAGTATTTTAAGCTACTTATAGTAAAAACATAACGTCGGAGATGTTTCAATGAACAAGATTAAATGGAAAAATAGCCTTCACTGTGGATATTCACACAAAGGTATAGGTATTAAATATATATAAGGGGTAGCGTGTGAATTTACTTTCGATCCTTTCAATGTTGTCGAAGTATATAATATAATAACAGGGATTTCAAATCCAAAATTATTTAATTTACGGTATATGTGGATTGATGCATCTACTATATTGTTCTATATGTTCATACTCAATAACTCTTGTATTTTTACTTATCAATTTACATTTTTTTGACTTACTCGTGTGTTTATGTGAACAGTTTATAAAAGAGCATTTAGAGATATCCAATCTAATTGGTTGAGTGTGCAATACTTATCTTGCATTTTCTAGTCATAATAAAGAAGTGATGCATCATGAAGATTATCTAAGATTTCATGTCTTGAGCCAACATTAAAAAACTGAATGTGTTTAGCATTGGCTGATGTCGTTGATAAATATAACAAAGAGCACGGGTCCCAACATAGATCCCTGTCAGAATATTAACTTTATTTTATTTACTGAATCTAAACCACGTTGTTCACAAAATATTCAAAATACCAAGGAACGGTTTCAATAAAAATCGGTTTTAGCAACTGTATTTCCCTTAGAGATGTTCTTCTCTCTCCCACGCTATGTTGGTCTATAATATTGTATGTCGATGGTTCAGACTTAGTATTGACAGAGGTCAAAAATGTTTTTTGTCTGTGTGATCAGTCAAAACAAGTGACCATAAGATATAGAAAAAGTAATGTCTATAGTCTTTTACAAATACTCAAAAAGTGTTGATGCTTTCTGTAGTAAATCACAACCAACATCAAATAAACGTACATTAATATCAATAAATTCGTGTGTTAGAAGTATAATATAACATAAGATTGACTTGTTAGTTAGTTTCTTCATGTTTGAAGCTTGGCAAGGTTTTAGAAAGGACTCTACAAATGGTTGTGTTCCGTGGTCAAGAAAAACTTACAACCTGCATAATCAGCTGTCAGTGAGATACATCATCTGTCCTGTAAATAGAAAAGCTGGAATAATCATAACAAATTTTTAATGTGAATGTAAATAGTGCAATGATGAACTAATTTAAAATGTGACCTAGACGTATTCCTACGGTGGGTCAGAAGTGAAGTAGCTATGGGATAATAACCTATTGAGGATCGAGGATATCACTATGACTAAACTCCCTTGACACCACGCGGGGGAATCAAATGCAAGAACACAAGATTAAGTGAAAATGTCTGGCGACTTTCCTTTTACGACGAAGATAGTTAGCCCTTTGAAGTGCAATGAAAAACCATGGGATCTTTGGGTGAGCGAGATAGGGCACTTGTCGCCCCAGAGAGACAACGATGGCACATTCACGACCCCTGCGGCAGTGGACAGCAAGAGCTCGTCCTCCCGACGGGTACACGAGGCGCATCCTTACAAAGTGGCGGACAGAGGTCAAGCACGATATCGACGCGCTGGGCTCAACCGACTTAAGTACGAGAGTATGAGCCTTCACGGACTCTTCCCACAGATGGACAACTTAAATGCCGCTGTGTGTCATATGTGTGGTGTAATAGTGAAGTGCAGTGCTGCCTATAGACATTTACTTGAATCCCACAGTGGTTCTGAGCCTCTCCTTCCACCTCCACCTCCAACAGTAAAGCTAAAATCTGCTCTCAGTAGAAGTAGGCACAAAAAGGAACCTCCACCCACTTTTCCTGTAGATATTCATCCAGTGAAGATGGAGACATCCCCAGTGCATACAGCTGCTGCACCTAAATCTAGGCTAGTATTACCACAACCTGATTTACAGTACCTGGAAGAGGCTAGTACCTCATCGGCAATCACTGGTGAAGTTCAAGTCAGTGTTGAAAGTGGAGAGTTACCAGTTGTTAGTATACAGGATGATTTGCCACTTGGAGAAAACCTGACTGATGATATATTAGCAATAATGAATTCTGAAGGAATTCAAAGTGCAGATGATATTACCATTGCAGCTGATTGGAAGAATATAATTAAAGATATACATGACATAAACTTTCCTTCTGCTACTGATACTCTTCAATCACAAGACTTATATGGAGCAAGCTTAGACTCCTCTCTTAGTGGATATGCAATAGCAGATACAGATTTAGGAAACATAACATTTCAATCAAACTCATCGCCATTAATATCAAATGTTGTAGAAAGTAGTATACAAAATGCTCAAGCCTTAAAACCAACGCCGGCAACGTCAAAGACTAAAACACAACCACGTAAATCAAGTAAGTCAAAATTAAAACAACGAGAATATGATCCCAATAAACACTGTGGGGTTTTTTGTGTTGAAACCCTACAGCCCTGCACAAGATCTTTAACTTGTAAATCACATGCACTTTCACTGAGGCGAACTGTGGAAGGTCGGTCAAAATCATTTGACACACTTTTAGCAGAACATCGTGCATCTAAAGATGCAGCTGCTGCAGGTGTTGCATATACTCCTGCTCCAGTTGTGCATGCTCCAACTGCGCAACTATCACCTGCTGCACTACCTATGATGGCTACCATGCAGACCACAGACACTAATGTCAACCTCCCACCGCTCCTAGTCAATACTTCACTAGACCTTGGCTTTAACGGCTTAACAGCTGACCAGCAAGTCAATGACATTTATGCCAGTTGGCTTAATGTTGATGATCCCATTTTACCTGATACATCAAGCATCACATCTTTACTCAGTCAACCCATGCAATCTGATTCGTTTCTACTGCCAGATGATGCAGAATTACCATCAGATGCCTCACTACTTAATTTAACCTCACCCACCCAAACTACTCCATCTATTAGAGAAGAAAAGCCTGAGGGCTTTTCAAACTTAGCACACAATGATGTGTGCTGGTACTCATCAAGCCCACGGCCACTAGCTTTGTGCACTTTTAATGCATCACATGCTGGTAGTGCTGTCACATTAGGAAAAAAATTTGCTACTGTGAGAAGTAATATAAAATCATCACTAACACGCTCGACAAAGTCATTTGGTGTCACTAATAATTTCTTCAATCACAGTATGTCACTCTCAAAGACATTGCATATAAATAGTGCTAATAAAACTAACAAACCTGAGGTTCGGAAACTCATAGTGACGTGTAGTGCAAATAATGGACCTAAGGAAGTGCAGCAAACCTTAAGTGATTTGTTTGGAAGTGATGTAAGACATACTTTAAATGGTCATTTGAGTCATATGGATCGCAAGCCCCGTGCTGGATCCATAAAGACCTCTAAGAGGCCCTCGACAGCAGTGTTGGACTTGGGCTTCTCTATGGACCCATTACTTGCGGATGAGAAATGCTGAACAATATGAGCAATCACTGGTTGTGTAGTCACATAATAATTATTGTATATTTATTTTTTTGTAAATCAAATCGGACTCACAATTTAATGTTAAATTAATCACGAATTTTTGTCCCCAATGGAATTTAAAAGTAATGATAATATGAAATCTCATTTTTTTTTTGTTGAGAATGAAAATAACATTTGTATTGTTTTGTATATTATTTATAAGATTTTTAATTGGTATATTGACAATGTTGAAACATATACCTATGAATGGTTAAGAAATAGAAACATTGAAAAAAGTTGTATTTTTCAATATGACATAACTCATTGTTGATACTGGCAAGTGGCCTAGTAATAATGTTTAATGTGATGCAAATTTCCATGTAAAAATATAAATAATTATTAAATTAAGTTTATCCATAATAGTAAATTGCCTCCTTTCCAAAATACCTCAGTAAGCCAATTGTTTTAATTACTACCTTATGTAGAACACTTTCTCAGCATTGTGTTTTCTGAAAAAATACTGCTATTAGCTATTACCTCCCTGCTCTCCAAAATCATGGAGAGCATAATTAACCGCCAGCTCTTGGTATACCTAGGGAGTCACCAGTTGATCAACGAGCGACAGTACGGCTTTCGCCATGGTCGATCGCCAGGTGATCTTCTGGTATACCTAACACAGATAGGCGGCGGCAATCGAAAGCAAGGGGGAAGACCTGGCAGTTAGCCTGGATATAGCGAAAGCCTTTGATCGTGTATGGCACAAGGCGCTTCTCGCAAAACTTCCATCATTTGGGCTTCCCGAGAGCTTGTGCAGGTGGACCTCCAGCTTCCTCACTGGGCGCAGCATTCAGGTCGTTATCGACGGTCATTGCTCGAATCCCAAGCCTGTGAACGCTGGAGTGACACAAGGCTGTGTGCTATCTCCTACACTGTTTCTTCTGCATATCAATGATATGTTGGACACCTCCAACATACATTGCTATGCAGACGACAGCACGGGCGATGCCATATACACGGGCCATGCAGGTCTCTCTCGGGAAATCGTCAACCAGTGTCGGGAGAAACTTGTGTCTTCTATCGAGTCCTCTCTTGAGCAGGTAATGCGGAATGGGATAAATTGAACCTTGTCCAATTTAACCCCCAGAAGACTCAAGTTTGCGCGATTACCACAAAAATAACCTCATTTGTCGTATTACCGCTCTTCCACAACACTTCTCTTACAGCCTCGCCTAGTATCGGAATTCTGGGTCTCGATAGCGATTGCCAATTTTGCGGCTATCTGGAGAGCAAAGCCAAATTGGCTGCGAAGAAACTAGGCATCATATATAGAGCACGGCAATACTTCAAGCCGGCCCACATTCTAGCGCTCTACAAAGCGCAGGTCCGGCCACGTATGAAGTATTGCTGTCATCTCTGGTCTGGCACACCCCAATATCAGCTCGATCCATTTAACCGCGTGCAACGCAGAGCCGCTCGAATTGTCGGGGACCCGGAGCTTTGCAAACGGCTGGATCACTTGGCGTTGTGTAGAGACATCGCTTCATTGTGTGTCCTCTACCGCATTTATCATGGGGAGTGTTCCGAAGAGCTGTTTCACCTGATTCCTGCCGCCGAATTCCATCTTCGCACGACACGCCACAAGTTAGGATATCATCCCCACCATCTAGATGTGTGGCGGTCCTCCACAGTGCGGTTTTCAAGGATCTTTCTTCCACGTACTACAAAGCTGTGGAATGAACTTCCTTGTGCGGTGTTTTCGGGACGATACGTCATGGGTACGTTCAAAAAAAGTGCTCTTGTAATTCCTCTGGTGTTGCAAGATAATGTGGTGACCCGACACACCAGGTGACCCGTACGCTCGTTTGTCCTCATGTCGATATGTTCTCTTAAATTCATGGCGATACCTTTCCAATTCTTCTAGACAAATTTTCAAACGTTTTAAGGCATTTGAAAGATCGGTGGCTTTAGACTGAGGTGCTGTAGAGGCTGCATCGATTATTGGAGTTTACTCCTTATGAATCGATATTCATATAAGGCGCCCGGTATGAGAAAAATATGGAGACTAAAATCTGCTCATCAAAATTTAATAGTAAGGTTTTTCTCATTTAAATAAAAACAGACTTTGTCAGCTTACAAATATGAGAATAATTAGCATTGTATTTTCCTGTCGAGCACCTAGCGTTACTTTTGAAAATTATTTTATTTTCCAATAAGAAGTGTGGCTAATGAAGTTAGTTTCCTAAAGTTTATTAGATGGCGTTGAACCACAGATATCGCTTATCTTAGTTCAAATTAAAAACAAATAAAACTAGATTAAACGTCATCTAGTGTCACTTTCATAAACTATTTCGTATTTCCAAATCGAACGCTGAATCTTTCGAGTAATAACTTTTTTTTTGTATTGATATTGGTTGATATTATAACAGACACTAAACTAAAACTTAAATTACATAGAAATCGGAGGAAAACCCAGCGCTCAGATGACTTCCGGTCCTTTTCGGATATGAGAAGTTCATTAAACGTCGAGCTGTTGAGGTTAACAAAGCATATCTAATACGCGTAGAAAATAATATTAAATCTAATCCGATTGAATTCTGGAAGCACATAGCAAGTCTTCGTTCCATAGCAGATTTTGAGACAACGGTAAAGTTCCAGGGTGACAGTTTTACGGGAGCTGCAGCTGCTGATGCATTTGCCAGGATCTTTGCAAGTGTGTATTCTACTGATATTCCCCAACTAAATACAGCACAAGCCAATAATAATGACACTTCTCATAATAACAACTATGTAAATATACTTAAATTGACATTTCAGAATATTCTATATGGTATTAATAAATTAAAATCTTCCAGTTCTGTAGGAGCTGACAGATTACCATCTTTTCTCTTCAAGGATTTATAGACATGCATTGCCTCCCCTTTATCTCATATATTTAATTTATCTTTGCAAACAAGTTGCTATCCCCTCCAATGGAAAACAACGCTTGAAAGCTATCGACCCATAGCAATTCTATCTTCACCAGCTAAAATATTTGAAAATGTTCTACACAGACTAATTTATTTACGGGTAGCTAAACTTCTTAATAATGCTCAGCATGGTTTTAGATGCAGAAGGTCAGTAAATTCAAATTTGTTAACATTAACAGAATTTATATCAACACAATTAGATATACGATTACAAGTAGATGTGATTTACTTTGATTTTCGGAAGGCCTTCGGCAAAGTTAATAATGACATCCTGCTTGCTATACTTTGTGCTATAGACTTCTGTCCAAAGCTTCTTAATCTCTTGTCTGACTATCTCCGTGATCGGCAGCAGTTTATTAGACATGGAATTTATGAATCGAACCAGCTCTGGAGTGAATCAAGGCTCAATCCTAGGACCTTTATTATTTTTATTAATGGTTTAACTTACCTGAGATACCCAAATATGCACGGTGTCTCCTTTACGCGAATGACCTAACATTATATGCGAGCATCCAAAATGAGGCACAATGTGAGGCTATTCAGTCTGACATAGATGCTTTAATCACCTCGTAGAAGCCCGCCCTGATTGTGATCTATTTACTAATAGACTTGAGGTGTTGGTGCAGTTGCTGCTCCAACTTTGTGAGTCCTCGCATTATAGCGTCTAGCAATAGTATAATGTACTTAATTAATGTAATGGGTGTGGTAACCGTTTTACTCAAAATAAATAAATAAAGGTTTTCGATAGATGGCGCATGACCATAAGAAAAATCACTGTTAACTATGAAGTTATTTTATTTTTTAATATGTATTAATATCTCTATTTTTTTTAATTAATACGCTTTTATTAGCTTCTGCTGTATGTCTGTTTGTAACCGACTCCATTGATTTTGTTTAGTACCTGTTCAAAGACAATCGTTCTGGAGGAGTGAACGCCAGTCGTGCGTCGGAGCTGACACACACGCTTTTATATCTTGCAATGGAAAACCAATAACATGATAAAATTATAGTTTTCGATCTTCTTTTTGAGTGAAATTGCTATATTTCTATCATATGATTTGCAATTTAACAGAATTGTATTCGTTAGCGCTTTTTGGACTTCAAAAACCGAACTTTTAAAGCAAAAACGGTATCATAACGTCCTGCCCACCTCGTACTGTTTAATGTTTTTAATGTTATTAAACATAGAAAGCTCACTTTCTTTATTAGATATAAAACTTGTTAAAATATTCCATCCTTCGATACTCTGCCCTGAAAAATTATAAATCTGTTGAACTGTTTCAAAAAAATTTTGCATATGTCAATAAGCTCTCTCACTGCATCATTGAGTACTAGATTTAAATAAATAAAATACTCCCACAACGCATCGCGGCCGGCAAAGCATTTCTTGACACACCTGTTGTTGCGGATGTCCATGGGCGTTTGCCTCACCTCTCCATATCCCGTTTGCCCCCTCTCATATAAAAAAAATTATGAGCAGGACAGTGAACATATACGGCATTTAGCTCGACATCTTTTATGAGTTTTTTAACTCCTATTTAGAGGAATATTTTTGTCATTTATGGATTTAATAATTTGCCAACATTGTGCAACATTGCTAAGGTAGTTTGATCCTAACTTTAAAAAATATTTTTGAGCTCGCAGCCTCTTGGGCTGTGGCATTTTGCTAGCCTTGCCACCCTATTGTTTCGCCACTGCATCTAGTCACTCAGCAAAAATTACGAACAAACCAACAATGATATGAAAGGCTATATGTAGCCGTGACGTTGCAACTTCAGATTTCCACTTGTTTCGGTCTCTTCAGAATTCTTTAGGCAGTGTCAGGTTTAATATATAGAAGAGGACTGGCGAAACTACCTAGGTGTACGTCGCATTTTTTTGATCAGATGTCTTAAAATTTCTACAGCAAAGGGCAGCATCATGTCATACCTACAAGATGGTAGTAGGCAAGTCTTAAAACGAAATGGCTCATATAATACCTATTCCCCAATCTGTAATAAAGAAGAAATATTGTTAGAGTTGCCAAACAGCCCTGGAGAACCTCTGCGTTAACGGGCTTAGGGTTTAAGCAACAACCAATATGACAATCTGCAAGCTGCGTCCTGTGAGAAGAAGCGAGTGGAGGAAGCCATGTAAGTTGGTAGAAATGTCGGAATCTTGACGAATGGAGGTCCATTTCTCAGGGAAATAGTCCGATTGCTTATAAGTTGTAGTATTCGACTGCTCCATTGATTTTGCAATCTGGTGTCTATGTGTTGTTCATGATCTATTTCTTGTTACACGTGATATTTAGGAAGTGAAAGCAACTATAAAAAGCCACGGATTGCGGAGTGCTTGAGAGTAAGTAGCTTGGTTATAACTTACTAAGCATATCAGATCTCCTAAGATTAAACCTAATTGTGTACAAACTTCTGTCTTGCGTTGAAACATGAGATACTATAGATTTTTTGATATAGATAGATTTCTATTGTGATTATATACAACCCGTTCGAAAGTAGGTACTCAAGAGTACGAAGGAACGTGAGAAACTTGGTGGGCATAATTTTTATTAAATTCAATTTTTTTTTGAAAATAAGATATTAAATCACTTATTAAAGGTCAAAAACTACTACCCTTTCGAAAAAGTATGCCTCAGACCCGAGAAGAACAGAAGCAAGAAACTCAGCGGGTTTCTTTTCTACTTTTCATAAAAAATCTTTACAATATAAAATCATTATTTCGGACCTAAGTTATAAATAGCGCAAATAGCCCTGTTCTGCAGCAGAAAGATAATTTTAACATCGGCAGCATTGCCCTATATCAATATAGGTACTATAGGATATACCTAATACTATCAAAATAACTACGGTCAGTCGCGTCGTATCTATGTAGTTAATATAACTTTCTCCTCTTTTTTACCAAGTAGGTATATAATGCAGAACTAAGGCTGCAATTAAAGTGCTCCAAAGAGAATTTTGAACAATATGTAGTGCTCGACCGACGTTCAGCGCTGTCGTCAGTCGCGCGTTGCGCGTAGGTACCATACGCGCTGACAATGCTGCGTTTTGGGCTCAGCTGACAGCAAATATGATTGCGAAGAAAAATGAATTAAAATTTAACCCCTTTAATTAATCAAAACAAATCTTATAACTATATTTACAATACTACGACTACATAAAATTAAAACTATCATTACGTGGAAGCGTACCAAGAATACTGGCAGCATTACCCCGTTGGATAGCAAGGCTGATCCGTTGACCGAAATAGCTGCCAGCGCTTGGGTTTCCAGTAGCCTTATTGAGGCGCGAAGATAGTATTTTGAACATTCTCCGCGCCTCTGGGCCCCACGGGCCAAGTGTCTCGACACCAAACGGCACAAAGATGTATGACTCACTGAGACCAACATATTTGCGACGCTTGCTGTCTTCGGCAGTCGAAGCAGCAGCCCCAGCACCAACTGACGTAACATGGACATGAGAAGGAGCCAGAGTGTCGACGCAAGTAGCGTCCCACACCAGCGCCCTTCCCCGTGCCCAAGCCACCAGCGTCATTCCATCAGGACGCTTGCCATCGCGGCGGGTAATACCATTTGGCTCTAAAACAGCTGGTATATTAAGAGCGGCAAATGCCCTGCGGATGACTTCATTAATGCTGGCGTGACGACTGATACGGCCTGCCGATTTTAGGCAGGATAACCCGTGGCGTCCAAGAGCATCTACCTGAACGCCACATCTACATTGATGTGGTTCATTCAGTTTTATACCTAGCCGGAGTGATACGCATATTGACAATGTCATATTGTCAAGTAGCGTTCCAATCGGCGCAGAAGGCAAGGCTTGTAACCAAAAGCCCGACTCATTTTGTGTCACGGCCAAAAGACGAGCACGCTCTGTTATGTCAGTAGATGAGATCAATAGATCATCAAAGGCTGACTTACAAAGAAGTGCGTCCCATGCTTTTTGACACTTTAAATCGTCTGGAAAATTTTGAATGTTTGCAATATTTAGCCAAGCATTGTTAGCTTCGTTCAAATACACAATCTCTGAGTTACCTGATACATGATTTACAATTCTAGTAACCAAAGGCTGCGCACTATGAACTGAAGATAGAAATGCTGGTAAGGCAACGCCCGAAACTTTGCGAGTACCCAAACCACCAAACCGTATCGGTAAAGAGGCTTGAGACCATGCACGATCTGTAAACGCGCAATTCAAAACGGTTTCTAAAATATTTTTAAGTGAAATATCAATCAATACATATATATATCAATAAATACCCCTTTAATATGTGCGTTCTGCTTACTTACTCAAACCAATTATTATAGAACGCCTTATTGGTGGAGAAATTTGTACAGTATATTCGAAATTGCCTGAATAGCTAAGAATTTTTCTTTTAATTTTTGACGCACCTATTTATCACCTTAGCGCGACAGCGTACCGATGAGCTCGACCTTCGATCAATAATAGCAACCGTTGATCGAAGAGCTCGACCAACGATTCTCGTCAGCGTGTCTTAGCTCTACGCGCGTAGCAATTGATCTGCGCTGGACTGAATGCCCTCATATGTTTTCTCGCGTATATCGGTTCGGGAAAGTAGCAGCTGGTTATTGATTCTACAAAGGGGTCTGATAGGGAAGAAATTTCTTGCCTCTTTTTTTAAAATAAATGCCAGACGTTATACTTGTAGGTACTATTATATATTCTTTGTCGTAAGCGTGATGCGAGTGTTATTTTAACGAATTATCCGTTAGTGGAATTCGGCCGCTGGAATTAACCTGAACAGCTCTTCTGAGGACTCCCCATGCTAAATGAGGCAGAAGATGCAGTACCTTTCTTTATGGCCAATAGCGTTTGCATAGTTAATTTATGATTTTTTTCTCTTCCTTTTCTCATTATGTCCTGTGTCCGTGAAGTATACAACTTTCAACAATAAACCACCGTCTTTTATTTCAGGCATTTAAAACCCATTACAATATATTGAATAATATAATATAGAGATACAATAAAATTATTTTATCTACACCCATGCTTTAAATCCTCTATTAAAGATTCTAAAACAGTTAGCTTATTGCCAACATTAAAACACCCAATGTCCTAATAACCATTACATCGTCCAAACGAGTGTTGTAATGTTGTACTGAATTTCATAACAACATTCCTTTGTTTTTTTTTCGATCCCTTCATGTGCAAAGAGTTTCAACAGAAAGCCACATTCATAACTTATATGGTATCCGTATGAATTTCGAAAAAAGAATATTTTCGTTTACGCACGTGCCAAACTACCAGAAAGTCGGGGGCGTTAAAAAAAATTAGGCTATTCGAATCCCCGCCATTTTTCTTCGATATTTTTATTGTTTTGTGCACAAAAAATGAGTGATTCAAGTTTTGACAGCACACAGCCAGATATTTTAAACGCTGCAAAAGAGCATAATATTCAAGTGAATTTTGCACTATACAAAATGTAAATTAGTACTAAAATAAATAATTCTTTCATTTATACTTAGTTTATTCTTATATAATCAGTAATGGATGATATTAGGATACTACTAGGAATGGCTGTTTTAATGTTGGCAATAAGCTGTTTCAGAATCTTTTAGAGGATTCAAATTCTTGTAATAAAGTCTTGTATGCAACTGTTGATAATTAGGTATTGAAATACTCATGTAATACTATTATCACACTCGGCTTCGCCTCGTATGATAAACCCACATTCATGTTTTAATGCCCCATAATACACAATAGTTGCATAAATAACTAATACATGACAGTGCATAATAAAATAAGCCTTTGTCCTGCACTGTAATCACGTTGCTAATAAAGTTTATTATTATTATAAAAGACAACCCACATCTCTACGCAAAGCAGATAAAGAATGAAGCCGATCGGAGATGATTGGAGCCGCTCTTCGTGGTATGCGGTCAAATGGATGAAGCTGGTACTGGGCAGTTTATTTACCTACCTACGTCGTTTACTGACCTGACCTATGGAGAAATAAAAAGTCTAGATGATCTAGCTGTAATTGAAAGTGCTTCATTTTGTCAGCGTATGCAAAGTGCATCGCTTTCTAACATACTTTATATGTTGACATTTTAAGGTGTTTTCACTGTTTCTCACTGTCTTGCCCAACATGTGGTCGTCTGTAAAAAGATAAACGTCGCTGTGATTTACAATGCATGTTATGTTATTGATGAAAACATTGAAAAAAAGAGGCCTCAGAATAGAGCCCTGAGGTATACCAGAAGACGCAGCAAATGGTTGAGATTATTTTCCGTCCATTACTACTCTCGTACATTGCTTAGTGAGAAAGCACGCCATTCAAGAAGGTTGTCTATTATCTATGTAATAATAATAATCTATGTAATTTTCAAATAAAAACTTTATGATTTACCTTGTCAAACGCTTTTGTAAAGTCATTTTAGACCGCGTCTACCTGTATGTTTTGATCTATGGTTTCCTTCACCTCGGACATAAAAAAGTGTAAGATTTATATTAGTCGACGTAAAAGCGAAACAAAAAACTTACATTCACATTTATAATATTAGTAGGGATATATACATATTAAATTACCAGTGTACAGAAAAATAACAGTGGGCCATCGCCTTTGAGGTTTTACGAAAACCCTTTTTATCATTTAATTAAAATTATTATTTAGCTGATTATTAAATATCTTCATTGCAACGAATACAAAAAGGCATTGCGCAGAGCCAAAAAAAAGAGACAAAAATGATGATGTTGATAAGATATATTGTAATTAATGATTAATAAATAAGTTTCCAAATCACATTTCACCTTCGCACGACACACCACAAGTTAGGATATCATCCCCACCATCTGGATGTGTGGCGGTCCTGTGGCAGCTGTGGAATGAGCTTCCTTGTGCGGTGTTTCCGGGACGATACGACATGGGTACCTTCAAGAAAAACGCGTACACCTTCCTTAAAGGCCGGCAACGCTCTTGTGATTCCTCTGGTGTTGCAAGAGAATGTGGGCGGCGGTGATTACTTAACACCAGGTGACCCGTACGCTCGTTTGTCATCCTATTCCATAAAAAAAAACATATTTTAAATGGGAATGGCAAATATTTCCGGTCTCTAGATTTACTGTATATGAAATTTCTAATATTGACCTTAATTATAAAAAAGCGAATGTGTTTTACCACCATTACACGACTGAAGTAAAACAAAATATTAATTTATAAAATTGTTCAAGAACGTAATGAAATGACGAAATAATCAAAATGTGTGCTGGGACACATAGTCGAAGTGAAACTTCAACGGACAAAGTCTAAAAACAAATATTTCAAAGTTCCCCCTCAATAATTAAGAACAAATTTTCCAAAGAAAAATATTTAAAAATACATATTTTTCTATGACAGTAAGGGACGAGACGAGCAGGACATTCAGCTGATGGTAATTGTAAATTGTAATTGACATTACAATTATCTACTTCAATGACTTCGTCGGACGGACTGGAGGATTTTTTTGGCGTCCATTTGCATTATTTCTACGCATAAACGATCAAGAAAATGACTTTTTTTTTTTTTTTTTAATATTGACTATCTTGTAATCTGCCTAATCACTTGGCATTTGGCTAGAGGTTACATAGTTCAAATTAGTCTTGGAATGGTATTAGTCCAGTGACCAATCCATTTTTTTTAATGCCAATATCTTATACAATATTGAGGTCTTGAGGGGCTTTTCTCTTTAGTCTGTTGAAACAACTTTTACTCATCAAATTGCAGGCGAGTGCGTTTGGGTGGGCTTGAATACGTTTTGCATAAGACTTGAGTTTATTAAGAATCTCCTGTTTGACCATTGGTACTTTCAGGTCGCGGTGAAGTTGGATGTTGGTGATATACCAAGGTGAATTTGTTATGATCCGCAGCATTTTAGACTGAAAGCGTTGGAGTATTTCCAGGTTTGAATTTGATGCAGTTCCCCACAACTCAATTCCGTAGGACCACATAGGCTTTAATATACTTTTATATAGGAGTAATTTATTACAGAGAGACAATTTTGAGTGCCGTGACATTAGCCAGTACATCTTTCTGAGTTGTATGCCAAGTGCTTTTCTTTTATTGAAAATATGTTTTTTCCATGTCAGTCTTCTGTCCATGAGTATACCCAAATATCGCACTTCCTCGCATTGGGGTATTTCAATGTTATTCAATTTTACTGGAGGGCATGAGCCATGTCTAAGTGTGAAGGTCATATGAGCAGATTTGGACTCATTCGCTTTGATGCGCCAGTCGCGCAGCCACACGGATATCTCATCAAGACTTCGTTGTAGCATATTGGATGCAATTTCCGGATCTTCATGGGTAGATAACACTGCTGTATCATCAGCGAAGGTGCCCACAAGTACATTTTTTGTTAATGGTAGGTCAAAAGTATATAATAGGTATAGGACTGGACCCATAACACTTCCTTGTGTCCTCCTGACTCCTTAATGTCATATAAGTCAGATTTTTCTTCACCAAGCTTTACATAAAAGTGACGTCGAGTAAGATAAGATTTTAAAAATAGATAGAAGTTTGGAGGAAGGATTTTCAATATCTTGAATAGCAGGCCTTGGTGCCAAACTCGGTCAAAAGCTTGCGAGATATCGAGGAAGGCTGCCGAGCAGTACTTTCTTTTTTCAAAAGCGGAATTGATCTCATTGACTAGTCGATGAATCTGTTCAACGGTTCCATGAGCCGCGCGAAATCCAAATTGGTGCGAAGGGATTATATTTGATTTATTGATTTCTGGTAGAAGTCTTTTCATGACGAGGGTTTCCAGCAGTTTAGAAGCTATTGGCAGTAGGCTTATGGGGCGATATGATGTAACTTTATCTGGTTCCTTTCCAGGCTTAAGGATAAGGATTATTTCAGCTGTTTTCCATTGTTCAGGAATGAATGCGCGTTTTAAAATAGCATTGTATATTTGTGTCAATAATATAATGCCTATGTCAGGTAATTCTTTTAATGTTTTTGCTGTTATGAGATCATAGCCGGGTGCCTTTTTTGAGTCTAGTTTACGAATGGCATGGTATACTTCAGTTTTGGAAAAACATTTGATCGGAAGTGACAGCTGATGGGTCAAGGACATGCTTTCCCTAACCTCGTCTATTTTACTTGATCCTAAGTCGGGATTAGAAGTAAAAACGCAAGACAAATGTTCACCGAATAATTTCGCTCTATCTGCATCAGTTCTTGCCCAGCTTCCATCTTCTTTACGTAAGGGTGATTGGAAAGTGATAGGTCTTTTAACACTTTTCATGACTTTCCATAGTGAATAATCAGTTGCAGATGTGGCGTCAAGGTTATGCAAAAAGTTTTAAAAATTTTCGTTTCTAACTTTACTTAGCGTATTTTTAAGTTTTCTGACCAGTCTGTTATATATTCGTTTATGTTCTGGAGATCTTGATTCTCGATACGTTTTCCTAGCTTGTCTCTTTTTTTGTACCAGGTCCACTACAATTTGAGGATAAGTCGGTATGTAGTCATTATCGCTATGAACTGTAGGAGTAGCTTCCCACGCCGCTGATTGGACACACTTATTAAATATCTCTACAGCATTAGTTATGTCACAGTCAGATTTTAATGGGATTTGAGAAGTCATAGTATCGTTTAATCGTTGTCTGAATCTAATCCAATCCGTGTTTTTACTGTGGAGTTTACAGGGTCTCTTTATTAGCACTGGTTTATTGCGTAGTTCGGCTATGATTGCAGTATGATCAGAAGATAAATCTAAGCTGGATGTACAGCACAAGGATGAAGCCGGAATGCCTTTAGTGACAAAGAAGTCAACCAGATCAGGTTTCTTATTGATATCACTGGGCCAGTACTTTGGTTCGCCGGTAGATGATACTTGGAGATTGAGCTGGTGTATTGTTTTACTGAGTTCACGTCCCTTGGGAGTTATAATCCGTGATCCCCAGTCAATATGTTTCGCATTATAATCACCTCCTGCAATGAATTTGTTGCCCAGCGTTTGAAAGAACGAAGTGTAGCTGTCATTTTTAAGGTTGTGCCTAGGGGGCATGTAAAGGGCTGAAATTGTTAGCGGACCTCTAGAGGAATCAATTACAATATTAGTAGCTTGAATTTCGTTACTACAGTACGAATTTGTCACATAGTGTTTTATATTTTCTTTAATTAGTATGGCTGAGCCTGCATGAGCGGAGCCGTCAGGATGGTTTGTATTGCACATTTTGTATCTAGGCACTTTAAAGAAACTTTTATTCGTAAAATGGGTCTCGGATACTAGCATTATGTCTATATTGTTGGTATTTAAGAACATTATAACTTCGAGAGTATGATTTGACAGCCCATTGGCATTCCACATAGCAATTTTTAATGGTCTGAATGTGAATGCAGTAGGGTGAATGTATACATGATGTTCATAAGTAGGTTTGTCATAGTTGTCATTTGCTGCATCATTTCTTTGAACATTGTCATTATCTGTTTGGAGTCGATAGAGTTATCTTTTGGTTCGTTTGTCTCTTCGTCTGAAGTCTGTCTATTTTGGCTATATTTAAATGGATTCATTTTCGGTTTTTCCCGTTCATGTCTAACTGTTTCAGCATATGTTTTGGTTTTGTCAATCAGTTGTGTTGGCAGAATTTTACTATAATTATTAACTAAGTTGGTACTTTTGTCATTCTTATGATTCACTTCTATTTTGCTACGAAGTGGTGGGTATTTCTGTCTTTGGAGTTCTTTAAAGACTGTACAGCCCTTATAATTTGCAGGATGGTTTCCTTTACACAGTACACATTTTACATCATCAGATCTTACTTTCCGCGGGCATTCAACGGAAGCATGGTAACCAGCACATTTAATACATCTTGCCTTACGACGACAGTACTTTTTGGTGTGGCCATAGTCCTGACAATTGGAGCACTGTGGTAAGCTGCGTTTTGGCCTTGGTGGTTCGAACTTAACACGGAAATTAACGATTCCCTTGATTTTAATAATATCTTTGTTATTCGTTTTTGGCTGTAGTTCGATAACAAACATATCTAGTGGCTTCTTGGTATACATTTGCTTTATATTCCATATATTAGTAACTGTATGATCAAGGGCTGCGAGTGCTTCTCTGATGTCTTCAGTGTCTGTTGACGAGTGCATATGTTTGAGTATAACTTTGAAATTCAGTTCTTGTTTCGGTTTATAAGTATAGTACTCTGTATTTTTATCGTCCAATTCCTTTGTTATAATTTTGAATGCTTCGCTTGATTGGGGCTGAATTTTTACTTTTTTGTTCTGTAAGACTTTCAATGTGTACAGTCCTTCTACTTTTGTATTCAGTAATTGAGTTAGCGGTCGTATGTTTGCAACGTTATCAACAAACAATGGTGGTGGTTTGGGTTCCGTTTGTGGAGTTTGGCTTGGATCATCCTGTACATGTTCCAATACAGAAAAAGAGTAAGATGTAGGCACAGAATCGCTAAGCCAGTATCTATTCAGTTTTGACTGCTTTAGAGCTCTGTCATTGATAGGACTATCACGTTGCCTTTTTTTGTTTTTATTAGGGACGCCAGTCCAGGATCCATCTAAGTCATTTTGGGGTGACAATAATTCTGTTATTCCAGCTTTCTTATTAGCATTATTATTGGTTTGGTTAATTTCAGAGATGGAGTGCGACCTGGGTCTGTTAAATATACCAGGATGAATTATTTGCTGAGTTACCTTATTTTTTGTTTTATCTTGTGTAGTTGAAATTGTGTTAATTGAGTCTTTGTTCATTTTTGTTCCCACGAGTGAGGTCGATAAACAGGTCACACACGGGGTTACGCCTATTCCCGTTTGAAGGCACAATACTTCAAAGTGAGCCAGGTCCAATGAAGATGGCGTTTGAGGCTGATCTTCCCATCAGTCATGCATCCTCTCGGCACGTGTCCTTCTTAGGATTTGGGAATTTTTTATTGAGGTTATCATCCTCTTAGCCCGGGCGATTAAGCCAAGACTACCGATTTCGCGAAACATGACCACGAGGTAGCGGGTGGTGCAGGTCATTTACTACCCACACAGATAAGTCTTGTAAGGACTTATTAAATCGGTCTGGTTATTTACTGCCGCCTGACACTCGGCATTGTTACTCATTTAGCACCACCCGGACGACACGTGTAGGGTAGGTCTAGGAGAAGATGGTATCTCCTGCGGACGCGAGTAACATTGTCCTCCCAAGAAAGTAGTAAAAAAATCCTGTTGGATAGTAAATCACATATAATTATTTCAATAACATTTATTAAGTATGTATATTGTATGGTAAATATATCTATACAACTTGAAACGATAATAGCATCGACAGCCTAGGAGGTGTCGTTGAGATTATCGTAAAAGTGACGTTTGATTATTAGTCAAATTCGAATATTCGTCTCTGACATTTTCAACTAAGAGTAGGGTTAGGACCGATTGGATATTATCCAATAATGTTTCGTTCATTCAATCATCGTTTCGACATTGATTACGATGTAACTAAGAGTAGGATTCGACACGACTAATGCCACGATTTATTGAATATCGGTTTTAGGAGTAGGCCCCCTGTTTGTTGATATTATAGACTGTGATGTTACTATTTGAAAAAAAAACGTTTAAGGCACTGTTTATTTCAAATAAAAAACAACTTACAAAGTATGTAGTTTATTTCACTTATACATATAAACAGCTATCATATTATATTACATTTTATTCTTAGTTTTCAAGCCAACCTTATTCTTCGATTTGACAATTCCTTTAAATTGTTGAGCAGTTCCCTTTTTTCTGAAACACAAATTGGGTAAGCGGTTTAGTAATATTCAGTTTTATAATTTTTTAAACGAGAATAGGATGAAGTGTTTGGGGTCACGGAACCATCAAACATTACATTTTCGTAGCAAATAAAAAATTTAACAAAAAAAAACACCCAACTTCAAAAAAACTATTCCAAAACAATTGATATAGTATGTACTAAAAATTAATGTAATTCAAGTTACGATTATTATTATTTTTGTAATCGGTGTCCTCCCGCCGCGGCCTCGCTCTCGCCTCTTCACTTCGCGCGTGTTATACAAGCACATCTCACCTATAACTATGTTTGTAGTTACAAACCTCACAGAGTCTAGTTTTTTTTTATGAAAATAAGGGACGAGACGAGCAGGACGTTCAGCTGTTGGTAATTGATACGCCTTGCTCATTACAGTGCAGTGCCACTCAGGATAATTGAAAAACCCAAAAATTCTGAGCGGCACTACAACTGCGCTCGTCAACTTGAGACATAAGATGTTAAGTCTCATTTGCTCAGTAATTTCACTAGCTACGGCGCCCTTCAGAAGCAAACTGCTTATCCATAATCTAGCCGGCATCCTGTGCAAAGGAGCCTCCCACTGGTTTATTACTTTTGGGTTACATTGATTCTACGTAAGTCGGTCTGTGATTCGGTCTTAGTTAGTGAACGTATCATAGTAGACTCGTAACATAGATGTCATCAAGTGCACCTTTTATTAAGATATGTCCTCGTCAGCGGCACATAGGCGAACGGCTGGGGCATGCCCTTCTTGCTGACGTCACCCTGCGCCTTCTTCGACTTGTACTCCGTGCCCGCGACTGCGACCGGGGCGGCACTACTAGTCGTAGCTCTGGAAATAAACAGGAACCTTTCTGACGCATCACAGATTACCATAAAAACCACTACAATATATATCTACCCCTAAGTGCACCCCTTTTCAAAAGCAATAGATTATTTAAACGATAACACAGAACAGGTTCTGTACTTCTAGTAGAAATGTTAAATTAATGAATTATTATCGGTTGAATTATTATGGGAATTCTTCGTCGTCAGGTGGCGGTACCTTCACGAAAATATGGCGAGGGAAGTGAATGGGCGAAACTAGTGGTCCTCGTCGATCATGTCATTGTCTTTTGTGTTTGTAACAGGTAATTATATTAAAAAAACAGTGCCACCCAGGGACGCCCGAAAGAAGCAAAGCTCGCTCTAAAATTTGATATTTCTGTAGATAGTTTATATTACTTATATTAAGAAAATATACTCAGATGAAGCCGCACACAAGTAATGTCGCCAAAACAAATACAAATTCAACAGCGAATACACCCTCGCATTAGTTATACAATATCAGAGGGCCTACCATCAACTTTTAATAAGCGATGCGAATCCGATGCAGTTCAGTTTAGGTACCTAAACTGAATCACTAAAATTCGTACCATGAAGTGCCTTTTACTGAATGGCGTTTGGATCGCTTATGAAGAATGAACGAAATAAAATTGCGTTTCGAAACCTAAAATGATATGATTTTAGCGGTTTTTTTGCGTAGAAAATACTAAACATACATTTAAAATTGCGCAATTGCGTCAAATTATAAACCATTAAGCCCTTTTTTATATTTATTAAATAATAGTAATATAAATAAATATAGTTCTTTGAATTAGAAATTAAATGTTTCATTGTGTTTTCGTAAAAATAACGAGTTATGAACGCACCTCCATTGATGTTTGATTTGACAGGACCACAGAGTACATTTTTTTTAATTCATTCTTGCGAACAGGCTATTATAGCCCGGGCCCTTACTGCCTCGTCTTTAGTATTTTCATTTTTGGTATTTATTTTCAGTAATTTGTTTTACAAAAAAGTCCAATAAAGTATTCTCATCTCATCTTTAATCAATAAAATTTTTCTTTTCTATTATTTCACTATTTTTTAAAAGTTATTAACAACACGATTCATTTTCCTCTGAGGAAGTAGCAACTTTTTTCGAATCAGTCACATTGACCAATAAGCTATCCAGTTTAGGTTGAAATAACACCTCATGGTACGAATGAATGAACGAACTAAATCAGTTTGCGATTCAGTTGATATCATTTTTGACATTCAATCGACATCATTGCGATTTAATCAGTTCATTTGACGTCAACCTAAATTAGATAGCTCTAATCACGTCGTGGTACGAAATAGCAAAGCAGTTAATTTTAGGTTGTCAATTGAATCGCAATAAGAGTTCATGGTAGGCCCGCAGTTGGAATGTAACGTATGGAAAGAGGCCGTGTTAGAGAACCCGCTCGGAAACTAGCAAACCCGAGCCGACATCTCACGAGTCGAGCTCGGACATAGCCGTAGGAGCGGGCGGGCAGTCTAATACTGGAGCGCGTACCAAACGGACGTGTCTGTTCGATCCACAGAATTAATTTGAATTTAATTTCATTATAACCTGATTTTTAAACTATTCGCAATTGTTAATTTGTTTGTGCGTAAATTTATATTTTCCAGCATGAGCCGATGATAGCCGATATGATATTATATAAGTAATAAAATTATATATTATATATCATGTAACGGTCCTAAATCTGACGTTCTCGTGTATCACTCGAAAATCTGACGCTTAGCGTCAGATTTTCGAGTAGACAGCCCGAGCTGCGAGTGAATTCAAAGTCCGTATAAATAATTCGCTTAAAGATGCTAATCTAGCTTATATGTGTAGTTAAAAATCCATTTCTGTTATCATGACTAATCCCCACATACATAACGTATACATCGTCCACATATCTGACAAACATTAACAATATGTCAAGCATGCGAACCAGTTACCCATGGTTACCGTTATGATGTCATGCCGAGAACCGATCACGTTGAGCGCATGACAAAGTAACTGTATTGTGACTTAATTATGTGAATTTTTAGCGATAATAATCTACGGTAGATACGAGGGCTGCACTAAAAGTATCGGGAATGGAATATTTCCACTGTTCCTGTCATATTAAAATCTTGTTAATTGAAAACTCCTTGGTTTTAAAAATCGAATACCATTTATTTATTTAAAAAAAGATTCTCGGTCTTGTCACAAGGTCTTTTCAAACTCGTTGAGAAAATAGAATTGACTCGAGAAAATATTAGAGCGATGATTTATTATGACTTTCGAAGTGGTTTAATACAAAAACAGTGTGTTGACCGGATGATTTCTGCATTTGGAGATGAAGCCCCATCCAAAACCACAATTTATCGATGGTTTGCTGAATTTCAACGTGGACGTGTCAAGCTCAGTAGTGATCCCCGCCAAGGTCGTCCAAAAACTGCAGTCACCAAAGAAAACGGCGATGCTGTGCGTAAGCTGATTGAGGAAGATCGACATGTAACATACCGCGAAATTCAGGCAACTTTAGACATTGGCATGAGTCAAATACAAATAATCTTGCATGAACAATTAGGTGTAAAAAAGTTGTTTTCCCGATGGATACCGCAATTGCTCTGTGAAGTGCAAAAAGCGGCTCGCGTTACTTGGTGCGTCAGAACTCTCGTAGAATTCCACGCAGGATCCTCAAATGCTGTATTCAACATCGTATCAGGTGACGAATCCTGGATATACGCGTACGAACCCGAAACAAAAAACCAGTCACGAGTTTGGGTGTTCGAAAATGAGTTAAAGCCAACAAAAATTGTTCGTTCACGGAGTGTTGCAAAAAAAATGGTGGCCACGTTTGTCTCCAAAACCGGCCATGTTGCGACTATTCCTCTTGATGGACAAAGAACGGTTAATGCAGAATCGTATGCTAGCATTTGTTTGCCACAGGTCGTTTCCGAACTCCGTAAAGAGAACCGCAACCACCGCATCATCCTCCATCACGACAATGCGAGTTCTCACACCGCGCACAGAACAAAGAGTTTTTAGAGCAAGAAAATATAGAATTATTAGAACATCCGCCGTACAGCCCCGACCTAGGCCCTAATGATTTCTATACTTTCCCTAAAATAAAGAATAAATTGCGTGGTCAGAGATTTTCATCACCTGAAGAAGCTGTGGACGCCTACAAAACGGGCATTTTGGAGACCCTAACATCCGAATGGAATGGTTGCTTCAATGAGTGGTTCCATCGTATGGATAAATGTGTCAAATTTCGCGGAGAATACTTCGAAAAGCAATAAATACATTTTTTAATAATAATGTTGTGTCACTTCTTTGATTCCCGATACTTTTAGTGCAGCCCTCTTAGTTTGACAAGACTGCTTCCATGTTTTATTTGCGTTCTCTGGTTGAGTATCATTAGTATACTGCCTGAACTCCCGCGCTCACCTGTGGATGCCGCTCCCGCCCGTTCTGTACTTGGAGGTCGCGGTCGCTGTGGAGGCTCGACTGCGGCCACTCCTTCCACTTTTCGCGCTGAGAATATCATCGTAGCGGCGTTTGGTTCCAGCTTTCAGTAGCTTTGAAGGCTTTTCGTCGCTCTCGCCATCTAAAAGGTATATATTTATGAAAATATTTCCACACCCATGAGTGCAGAGCTCAGAGGTCCCGTCATTGACCGCCAATACTAGCCGTTTCTGTCGTTCGCGGACAATCTATCCGTCTCGTTGACACGGAAAGTGCACGTGAATTATTATAATAACCAGCACACACGGACGATCATGTCCGATATTTTCTCGCTGAGAAACAGAGGTAGCACCGATATAATATGGCTACAGCTGATATGTTTTGAGTCTGTGGATGGAAGATGGCGTATAAACTATATGTTTTGAAAGTATACAGCACAAAAAAAGTTTTGAAATAACATAATATGAATTTTAAAAATAGGATTCGTGTAAAGCTGAAGTAATTAAAAATTACAATACAAAATTTACAATAAAGATAAAAACACTAAAACTAAATCGCGGTCCATTTTGACAGGAGACTAATGGACACAAAATTATTTCAAAACAGTTTCATGGTCTTCATCTATTCCGTCTCTTTATCACACCTAGGTTTATTACGGTATAAACAGGGTATATTACGGTAGTAGTATACTAAGTTTATGGTTGTAATACATTTCACTCCATTCCATGATGGTTCCTGAAGTGCTCTGCCAAATAATGAGTGCTAAATAACATGAGAGCTAGTTTAGGTGCAGATAAAAGTTACAGATGCAATGGTGGGCGTCATCTTCAACAAAATGCAATAAAATTTTGTCATAAGCCCATGCCATGGAACAATAAAAAAATAATTGTAGAACAGTTGACTCGTTTGGAAATCATCATAGTCGAGTGACCCGGAGGAAGGAAGTTTTGTGTAAATTGAGTCAACTATGAAACGGGGGTAGATTTTTTTTTACATTAGCCCACTTTGGAAAATACTTTTAGAAAACAAAAGAGTGCTATCATCGCTCGCTCAAGCGGTGTAAACATCGGTAACAAGAAAAGGCTACGACTACGGAATGATTGACCAACACTTATTTACATACCAGTATCATCAGTGTCCGTGTCGATATCGCCACTCGGTTTTTGTTCCTCTTCATCCTCAACTTCGTCATCAGCGATGATCAGTCTGCCATCAGGCGCCGTTCTGAAGCCGCCGTCCTTCTTTTTCTGAGCCTTCACTTCTACTGTGCGTTTCTTTTGTTTGGGATCAGTTGCTGTAAATTTGAGGAAAATTTGTAGTAACGCTTGAAACGGTTGAATTAACTTATTTTAAGTGCTAATGCAGGAACGAACAATCTACTTAAACTAAAGAAGGTATTAGGGATACAGGAACGAAGAAACTAACATAAGGCGAGGTTTTCCCAACACTTAGGCAAAAAGCGCTCGAACGTATATATATAGCGTTAGATATACGTTCGACGCGGGCATGGCTGAGACACCTGCCGAGCGATGCGGGTCAACGACCCCACCCTGGAAGGACCGCGTAATATTTTATAAAACTTACAGTTATACATTACAATAGTACGAAATGCTGTGATATTTGTATGCATTTTCAAGTGAAACTTCTTTAGGCGCGTGAGGGTAATTTTTTAAAAATTAAACGGAATAGAGTGTCACGGAAATTTGAGACGTTTTTGTTCAGGGGATAGTGCGATTGACACCGATCGAGGAAAAGTATTTCTTACTCTCGGGCTTCCTTACTAGCCTAATCGTGCAGTTTTTTTTTAAATCGAAGATGGCCGCCGCACAAATTGTGATTTCAACATTTAGATATCGAATCTGAGGATCTCGAGGATGCAGAGAACGAATTTGGGATCATTTTTTGATATCCAAGATGGTCGCTGCGCAAATCGAATCGGTGTCCTTCAACCGCAAACCGCTCACGCCTCTCGTCTCCTCACGACTCGAGCACATCTCACCTATAACTATGTATGTAGTAACAAACCTATCTTGGATGACACCGACTCCAAAAATTACAATAATCGAAGCTAGAATAAGATTAATAATTTCGATTGTATAAAAATACGCAATTATTTTTATACTTTTTAGTGCACATTATATCTATTGTTTTGGAATAGTGTTTTTGAAGGCGGTTGTTTTTTTGTTAATTCTATTTTATTTTATGATTTTTAGTGAATTTGAAGTACACTTACTAACAATTTGTCTAAATATGTGTAAATATACAAAATTTTTCAATGCAGCAATGAACGTAAGTACTTTGCAATTTGATTACAGACAGTGTTCCGTATACTTTGTCATGGATTCCGTTATCAGAACCTAACCAAACTCTCACCAAACTATCTTTGAAGTATATACTTTCCAGTAAAAAAAGAATCATCGGTTGGCGCGATATTGAGTTATTTGTAAATTTATTATCCACTTTGCTAAACGTATGTATAGCAAAATTTAAGACTTATGGTTTTCTCACGGATTCCAATGTCAGATATGGACCAAATTACAATGGACCATTCGGGAAGCACCAGCTTTCAAATAAAAAAAGAATTATAAAAATCGGTTCACACAGTCGAAAGTTTTGGGGTAACAAACATAAAAAGAAAAAAATACCGACGAATTGAGAACCTCCTTCTTTTTTTAAGTCGGTTAAAAATACATGCAATTCGTTACTTGTAAGTATAAAAAACACCGAAGTATATATTGTAATGCAAACAATTCAGTCAGACAACTAAGATGAGGATGGTCGCAGCGACAGGCAACTGAATATTAGAAACAATAGAAATATCCAAAACAATCGCTACTGGCAACCAAGCATTTATATAAAACATCTTAATAGTTCTCGTTGATGATAGGAATCTAGTATGGATTGTTAGATCGATGCCTAAGAGAACATTTCGATAAGGATATTGTTTCAATTACCAGTAATCTTCCTGGAAGAGGAGACATCAGCCAAGTCCACAATATTCTCCGGGTCGTCCTCGATCCAGGCCTGGTTCTTGCCCTTCTTCTTTTTACTCTTGGGCTGCTCATCATCTAAATACTCTAGTTCGGAGTCAGAATCCTTTAATATATCTTCTAGAGTTTTCGAAGTACCTCGTATCGTTTCTGTGACCGAATCACCACCTTGGTCCCTGAAATTGATATTATCAGCATTATTATGCGAAACTTCGAAATGAGTTTCAGAAGTATTGATTGTTAGGAGGTAAAAAGCGAGACAGAATTAGACAACAACATCGTATCAGACAGGGACGCAGTGTTATTCTTCCCTTATAATACATTGCAATTTATTTTAAGCTGGTCATTCCGTTCAGTACATAGCCCTAGGGAACGTGGACTGTATGTATAAGTCACGCAATGAGTCTCTTTGAATGAGACAATCATATAGTGGTCGACTCACAGTCATTGTCTCAGCTGACGGCAAGCGGTCATATTATAGTTTTAAATTAGATCGCCCAGGGCCGCGTTCACCTGGGGGTGGCCGCCATATCCTAACGACAGGGACATTTCCTAACGAGGTATTCAGTCCACAGTTTGGAAAAAATATGCTAACAATTAAATGATCTTTAACATTATGAGCCATACCTCTGTCCTTCTTTTATTCTCTTCTTCCTACTATCCAACTTTCTTATATTCCTGAGCCGCCTTAACATAACCTCATCTTGTGTCGGTATCAACTTCTCCAGGGTGTCTGCACCAAATTTTCTGGTCATCCGGGACAAGAAATACCCGATCTCTAGACGGGAATGACGCTTGCAATCTTCCGACATTACGGACAGACTTTTGAATATAATTGGTAGACTTCCCAATATCACGTCATTTGGCAACACTTTTGTATAAACCTGGAATATATTATCCAGTCACGTGATCACACACAATTCAATACATAATAAAGTTTTCTTGGTTATTTATCTACACCCATGCTTTAAATCCCCTATTATCCTAAAACAGTAGGCTTATTGCCAACATTAAAACAAATGTCATAATAACCAATACATCATCCAAAAGAGTGTTGTAATGAAATTCAGTACAACATTACAACACTCGTTTGGATGGTGTAATAGTTACTAGGACTGGCTTTTTTAATGTTAGCAGTAAGCCAAATGTTTCAGAATCTTTTATAGAGGATTCATATTATGGCTGTAGATAAAGTCTTGTATCCAACTGTTGATAATTAAGTAATACAATTACTATTATCACATAATAATATAACCCTATTCACCCACATATAAACAGAAAAACCCTCATTCGTGTTTTAATACCCCTTATTACACAACAGATGCATAAATAATTATTACTATATTTCCGGGTGGTATGTTGTAATAGACAAGGCAACAAACCACTGTTGTAATTATGTTGATACACAAATAAAATTTGAAAACAAAATTTTATAAACAATGCGGGACTCGAACCTACGACCTCTCGCGTTACGTGTGAGTGCTCTTTCAACTGAGCTAACCATTCGAATGACGTATCGTCATAAAATCATGTATGCTTTGTTCAACTCTCGGGTTGTGGCTTCATCTATGCGAGGCTATGTTGTTTTCAAATTTTATTTGTCTATAAATCCCAGAAGTGAGGTTAACCCTTTAAAAACATAACAAATTAATAATGATGATGTCAGTTAAAGCATGACTATGCTTTAGAAACAAAGTGTATCCGTCTGTTTGACTTGACGGTCTGTCTCCCTTAACAATATTAAACAGCAATATGGCCGCGGCTAAACCACCTTGTGATTTCTTTCACACTTATTCCAGAGATAGAAAATGCGCGAAATTACTCAGAAGCGAGCTACGTAAGCATAATATCAATTAATAGGCGACAAATTAAATAAGAACAATAGAAATAAAATATGTTTGTATCGAAAATAATTAATTTGATCAGTATTTTGGATAATATTCATAAAAATCATGACATCTAAATATTTTTTGGTTTGGTCATCTCATAACATAGCATGTTAAAATCTTAAATTATCAAATTAGCAATTTTAACTTGAAATATGTGCTGCGTGTCATCATTCAATGTCAACGTCAAATAAACTTTATTCAATTAGGCTTAAACTAAACGCTATTGAATCGTCACTACAAATAGTTCAAACTTTTAAATTACTGAATTTACCATATGTTCGCAAAAAGTTAAGCTCGCGAGAAGAGCATGATAATAATAAGAAACTTAACAGCCACTCCTTTCAATCAAATAGAGTATTTTACAATGGTTGTAATATACATGATAACAGATTAGTTTGTAAGGTGCTGCAGTCAATATATGAGTTGTTTTTAAATAATAGAAACTTTTTCATAACAAGTAATAAAGTATAAACTGTACAATTATAAATTATCGTATATTGGATGCATCAACCTTTAGAGCTTGAATTCATTGTAGGTGAATTCATTTTTAAGAATTATTTTGTGACTAGCCTGACATAAGCCACAACCATCCACTCTTTTTATCTACTAAACTATTATATATTATTTGTATCAACTACACTATTATATATTCTTTGTATCTTCTACACTATTATATAATCTTTGTATCAACTACACTATTATACATTCTTTGTATCAACTACACTATTAAATAATCTTTGTATCTTCAACACTATTATATATTCCTTGTATCAAATACACTATTATATATTCTTTGTATCAACTACACTATTAAATATTCTCGGTATCTTCTACACTATTATATATTCTTTGTATCAACTACACTATTAAATATTCTTTGTATCTTCTACACTATTATATATTCCTTGTATCAACTACACTATTATATATTCTTTGTATCTTCTACACTATTATATATTCTTTGTATCAACTACACTATTATATATTCTTTATATCAACTACACTATTAAATATTCTTTGTATCTTCTACACTATTATATATTCCTTGTATCAACTAAACTATTATATATCCTTTGCTACTACACGGATGCTGAGCGAATGCGGCCACTGACACATGTATAAATACCTTGATGAAGCTCATACAGGCGGCGACCACTTCCCGATTGTTGCCGACCATGAGGTCACAAACAGTCTCCAGTATATTCTGTACGTTGTCCAAACCCATTTCTTCAGAGAAGTCGAAAAGAGCCGAAGCTAGCGAGCGGACCGTAGCGCTGACGATACGGGGAACATGGGCAGATAAACCAGACGACAGTATTGTAATGAACGCTTCCATACCTGAAACGAATAAAATATAGGCTTTCAAAATATGACGACATGCCGAACCGAATGAGCCACCGCTCATGTTTTAGGATCTTTATCAGCAGTTAACATGTTTTAGAACTTGTTGCCTAGCCTTATATTTCAACTACCAAATGTGCAACAAACAGAGGTTAAGGTAATTCTAAAACTCTGGAATTATATATTCGACTGTTTTTCTTGGTATTACCATACATAGTAAATTACAAGGGGGCCCGCATATCAGTAACACTCATACATATATGTGACACATCAGATAACAGTGACACAAATACATTTTTAAAATTACTTGCCACATTTGAATAGGCATATTTCTTATATTAATATCTCAATTATTAATGTTTACCTCCATCCTGACACTTCAATACATTTCCCACGGTGTTAATAAGGTTGAAGGCACACTGGCGACACTTGGAGTTGATATCCTTCGTACATACTACCGCCTCTGCGGTCGCTGACTTCAACAGCTTGCTTTCCGCACTGAGATTCGAAGACATGTTTATTAAATGCTGTATACACCTGAAAGTCATCATAAGCATGTTGAGGAATTTGCTAGAAACAGTGACAATCATAATGTTAACACGAGGAACAAACATAAACTTGTTACGCCTACTACTCGGCTAAGTCGTGTTAGTAAGTCGTTTGTGGGTCGATGTATATGCTTTTACAACAAGATCCCAGAAGAAAATTTTGTTAAAAGTCAAAAGAATTGTTAAAAAAAATTTGTGTGGTAAAGGTAGTATACTATAACATTAATGACTTTCTTAATGATTCCACAGATTGGGAATGGAACGACTGCCCTCAGGCTGTTAAATATTTATTTTATTTTTATTTATTTATTTATTTATTATATACAGACACTTTATCACATAATATTACATTATATTTGGTCCCTACACTAGGCGTAGCCTGTCCTGTAGGCAACCAATTTACATCCTAAGGTTAACAATATGAACCGAAAGGTCAAAAAGTGCACTCTGTATATGTGTGTGTGTACACGTGTGTGTCTCTGGGTGTGTGTGCATGTGTGTGTGTGTGTGAGGGTGGGTGTGAGTGAATGTTAGTATCTGCTTAATCATGTTACAAAGTATTAACATTATATGAATGCTAAGCTATCACTTTAAGAATAGCTTCCATGTCTGCATAAGTGAGTGTGTGTAACCATCTCTGTATTTTAAATTTGACCTGATGGACCGAGCAATTTTTAATAGAACATTTTAAAGTTACCTTGTTGTATATATATGTATGTAAGAATGGGCTAAATCTACTTGCAAATGTTGTATTTATTATTGGTGTTGGAATCTTGTACGAACGGCTATCTAGTAGGTTTTATAATTAGGCAAATTCAAGACCTCCTTATGCATGCTTGTCATAACACGCAAGATAAATATACCTCGGACAGAAAGAAGTTCTAAGTCTTTATATAGTTTATGTGTTGGGTATCTAATAGGTTTTTTAAAAATCACTTTAAGGACAGCTCTCTGTGCTCTTTCTAAGAGTATCATGTGTGAAGTAGCCGCCCCTCCCCATACGGTGATACAATAAGATAATACAGATTGACCGATTGCAAAATAAATGGTTTTTAGCAGATTTAAAGATGCTGAAGCGCGTAAGTTCTTAAAAATATAGATCAGCTTGCGGACTCTTTTCGCTGTTGTATTAAGATGTTGCTTAAAGTTTAAGTTTTCGTCCATGACGACTCCTAAGTATTTTATATGAGTAGTTCTACTTATACTATTGCAAGAGCAAGGGCCAGATAGAGCAACAGGACATGTGTGGACTTTAATATCAAAAATGTGGGAAGGGGATGAAGTTTTCGTTTTATGGAAACAGATGTACTGTGTTTTACTGAGATTTAAAGTGAGAAGATTATTTTGTAGCCAAGTTGCAATATTCCTCATTCCTTGTTCCGCTGTGTGTAGTGCAGTATCCCAGTTTTTCCCGTAAAATAAAAGAGCTGTATCATCGGCATAACAGATGACGTCAGAGCTGGATACTTTAGTTTTGATGTCATTTATATACAAAAGGAATAACGTGGGGCCTAATATACTTCCTTGGGGGACGCCAAAATCTATTGTACTTGGATTGCTTTTCTTATGATCCACTATAACACACTGAGTTCGGCACATTAAATAGCTTTTGAACCAGTTCAGGCAATTACCTCGAATACCTAGGAGCTCAAGTTTTCGTAAAAGTATAGGAATACAGACTGTATCAAAAGCCTTCGCGAGGTCTAAAAATACACCGATACATGCTTGCTGCTTATCTAGTTTGGAAGAAATAATTTTTGTTACTAAGTCTACAGCGTTTTCCGTTGATTTTTTAGTGCGAAACCCGAATTGTCTGTCAGATATTATTTTATGTGCGTCAAGAAAACTTGTCAATCGCTTGTGTACTAGTTTTTCCAAAATTTTTGAGAATGATCCTAATAAAGAAATCGGTCTATAGTTCGTAGGATTCAATTTGTTACCCGACTTATGAATAGGAACAATTGCAGCCATTTTCCAGGCAGTAGGAAAAATGCCTTGAGATAAACTTAGATTACATATGCTCGTCAGGGGGGGAGTAATATATTTTTTGCTAATATTCAAAAGGCGGTTTGATATTCCATCCAGTCCAGGAGCACTGTCAAGATTAGCGTTACTTATCAAGGATTCAATTTCTCGTTCATCAGTGGGTCCTAAGAAAAATGATTTGCGTTGGAGTATTTTCGAGTATTATCTTACTAGCGAGTGAAACTTCTGTTACATTGCATGGTGTGAGTATCTTGTTTGCAAGAGTTTTACCTATGCCTGCAAAATATTCATTGGAATAATCTAGAGATTCCGTTACAGTATCTTTAATATTGGTGAGTTCTAGTGGTACTTGATTTATTTTCTTGGTGTGGGAAATTGTTCTTATACTCTTCCAGAGCTTTTTAGGGTCGTGTTTGTTTTTTTCCAATTCAAATGACTCATGTTTGTGTTTTAGTTTTCGCAAAAGATCATAGTAAAAATTTCGGTAACGTGTGTAAATGAGTTTGACCGTGTTATTGTTGGGATTCTTACGTAAGTGTAAATGTAAGCGATCTTTGTGCCTAGCACACCTAATTAGACCAGGCGTCATCCAAGGCTTGAAAGTAATTCTGGATCGACTTATTCGTTTCTCTTCTAAATGTTTGCTTATAATGTTTGTTAGAATAGTATCAAAAACAGATACTGCTTTGTTTATATCAATGCTATTATAGACTTCTGTCCAGTCAGCCTGTCTTAATTCTTCTACAATGCGCTCTAGATTATAATTCTTTGTGAGTCTTCAAGTTTTATGTTGTTTGGTATCTTTAGCTACTATTCCGGCAATTACAATATCATGATCTGTAATATCTGATTTGTAAATAACTGACTCCGAGTGGTACTTAGAAGTTACGTGAATGTGATCTAGGCACGAATTAATTCGTGTAGGTTTATTTACGATAGGCTGAAGGTTTAGCTCTGCTAACAAACACAGATATTTCGCGCAAGTAGCCATTTGACTATCATCATTAGAGCAAATATTAATATTAATATCCCCAGCAACAATTACACAACGAGCATCTTTAATATCTTGGATTACTGTAGCTAGAGAATCTAGAAAAGACGATGTATTTATAAATGACGGCGATCGATATAGGGCTAGTACGACAAGTTGATTTTTTAAAGTAATTTTTAAGCAATTTGCATCTTCAACAACGGGCTCATCAACTTGCGGTGACCAACGTTCATTTACATAAGCAACTACGCCTCCTGCTCTATTTATGTATTTATTAGTTCTAAAAAAATTGTATCCCTCTATTTGGGGTATGGTAGAGTCCTCATGTATCCAGCATTCGGTCAATACTATAACGTCAAAGAGCATACTAAATCTAGACAGGGTCACCAAAAAGCTATCGAAATTACGTTGGATACTTCTGATATTAAAGGTCAGAATTTTAATATCAAATTTAGTGTTAACAAGAGTTCTACAACAGTCAGGACTATGTGCAATATGGCAAAAGTCATCGGGCGTATCGAGTTCTCTAAGAATTTCCGAATTAGCCATTGTCATGGTTATCAATCATAAGATTTTGAAAAATATCCATACTGAACGTTTGCCAAGATAGTCCAGATGTAGTATAATATATAATATGTAATTTACTTAAATTTACTAGTTCGGTTAAGTATTTATGAGAGATATAACAGGTGAAGTGAATATTTAAATGTGATAAAACAGTTGGTGTTTGGAAGGTAGCGTGAGTGTTTTGTGTTGTGTTATATGTTGTGGGTGTGTTTCGTGTATAGTTTGTATTGAAAAAGTAATTAACAAAATAAAAAGCCAAAAATAAACTATGCAAATCAAAAGTACATAAAGAGATCACGAAGAACTTATTCAATGATATCAGGGAAATACACTGCTTACTGTGTAGTTTGTTGCTGTTGGTCTGGAAGCAAATTCTGAGAACCGAGAACGCGATCAATATCTTCGAATTAATAACTTTAATTGTACAATATTACTTTGTAAACATATTTTTTGATGAAAAAAAGCCCGCTGAGTGATGTCATATCCTATTTTGAATGAAAATATATCAATTTGTTATATGAGATCAAATGAGAGAATGAGCAGTTGAGAGACACGCGGGCTCGTTCTGCATACATCTCAAGTAAACCACCGGGTGCGATCCACCCCATCAAGTTGATGTATGGCATTCCGCGCGTTGCTCCAGAAGCCCTTTCGTACAATCGTGTGTGCTGTATTCCCGAACCGATACCAGAGTGCAGAGTGGACATCGCAGGGACCAACAGCGCAGCTCTCGACCTCTGGTGTAGCGGATCACTCACTCGCCGTCTGCCTCCTCCAATATAAACCACGTACCGACATCATCATCAAGTGCCAGCGAAAGTTCTCCCATCTCTTTCACTAGCCTCACTTTAAACACTCTCACTCCCAGTCCAGAACAACAACTGAGTGGAGAGGTTACGTTTAAAAATACCAACAAGATATTGATGTTGGCACGCTTCTGAAGTATAAAAATTTATAAATTAAACTAATAATAATAACTGACCAATACCTATTAAAATCTATGTACACGGGTAGGTATATTAGTGTCTAACATATCAATTTCAATATTTTTGAAAGTAATAAACACACTCACCTTAACCGAGCCGCTTTACTGCTATCAGCTGCTTTATTCAATGACGACATTAATAATTGCCTTATCTTTTTATAATTATCCTTAATAAACTTTTTACATGTCTCACTGTCACACTTAAATATCTCCTCTAATATCCTGTACGCCTTTTTATGTTCCATCTCCAATAATTTAACTCTATCCTTATAACGTAATTGCGTTTCATCAATTTTTTCACAACCTTCAACGACTCCATCCATTTCGTTGTTCTTCTTTTTGTTGGATTTTTTCTTGAAATCTTCTGGAATCGTCTCACACAGTGGATATAACCATTTATCAAACAGTTCTGCTATGTGTTCACTTTTCTGATAGAGTACTAATATTCGGACGATATCAAGTATGGATTCACGCTTAAAGTGATCATTCTCTGATGTTTGCAATTGTTGGATCGCGTTTTGGAATAATTCTTCGCATAAAGATGGCTCGCTTATAGTAAGGTATACCTGTAACAATAACAACTTGTTTTTTGACAATGTTATCCCTACACAGGAAGAATTTTTAAAGCTAGAATTTATGTAATAAAAATGAATGAGGAATATAATTAAACAGAGTAAGGTAAGGTTATATAGTTAAGATAAAATTCACAAAAAGTTTATGCAATAAAATTAAAAAAAGTAAATAATAATTTAATATATAGAGCTCTCCATTGCAGGATTTCATTCACACGATTTCAATTCTGTGTCAGCTTACTATAATTATAATTTGACTTATTACTTATTAGTATACCTGTATGGTTTCAAGAGCAGCTAATCGTTGACCCTCAGCAGTGCTTCCTTTCACGGGAGTCATATAAATGTTTAATAAAATAGGTATATAATTTTTAGCAAAGCGACTCAATTCATTTCTTTCGTCTTCACAACTCACACCAGCTATTAACTTCCTCAATGCTTGCATTATAGACAGTCTAAACTCGGGATTATCTTTCAAAACGCTACCCAACACCCGGGCAACTAATTTGAAACTGTCCACAATGTCTACTGGCTTGTTGCAGAAACTCGGCAATAAGGCCCAAAGTTGGTGGCATAGTAAATCGTAAGTATGAGCACCGGCATTATCATTCTTTGCAGCAAGTTCTCGCGATTTTTTCCTACAAAATGTTGCCATCTCCAAAATCTCGGTCGCGAAGTACTGTAGCTTGGAATTAGTAATTTTTTCCTTCAGGACTGGCAGTAACCAACTCCTGTCCAAATTTATGTTTTCGCCATCTCGTAGTGGTATTACTTTGAGTACAAACTCCGGTCCCAAGGCTTTCACAGCACAACCAGTCGCATATTCAACCTCTTTTTCATTGAAGAAATTATGGCTTTCTTTACGTTCGTTTAGTTTCTTCAACAGCGGCGCCAAAGTATACGCAATTTTCTCATTGCCTATCTGCAATAAAAATAATTAATAGAAAAGCATTCATTCAGATTAGAACAAATCGTTAGAAAGTATCAGTATTTTGTGTGTGACAATTATTGTAATAACGATGCCGAAACCATTGTGAATGTATAAGAAAATATTAGGTTAGTTCATCTGTATTAATGTATTTTGACAACTATCTTTCATAATATAACTTTATGCTCTTCAAACTTTTCAGTTTGGAATCTCCGCAAAGTGATAAAGGGACTGGCTCTTATTTTACTGACGTAAGATGCATGAGAAATCTTCTTCGCAAAATTGACTGGCGAATATAATACGCCTATCTTGAATACACACATTATGTTTATTGTTGGTTTTTGATTCAAAAAATAGAAAGATATAAATATTTATAAATAATGTATATTTAAAATATCTCTATAAGCGATAAAAGCTCAATAAGCGAATTCCAAATTACTGCAGGCCAATAACTTGAAACCAAAACCAAGAAAACGAAAATACAGATAATCGGCAAGAAGTATCAAGCAAAGACATTCATACCAGCTGTCATAATATAATCCAATCACTACAACAAATAGTTTTGCTTAACTTGATGTCGAATCAACTCAGAAACAAAGAGAATAAGCATTGAAAAACCTGCTTGTTGTTGAGAACATACAACCGCTGATTAATTTCTTGAACGAACATGCATGTGACAATTATGATGGAGTTTAAGATAATGACCAAGTTAAAATACAATCAAAAACATCAAATGCGTACAGAGGTATAGTAAAACAGTTAGAAATTTTGAAATGCCGAATTCTATACATATAAACCCAAACAAGACAGAATCATTAAGGTAGTGCACAATAACACTCAACCTTCTTCTGTTGTAGATGAATAAAAACATAAAGTGAAAAAATAATGTATAACGCTTCGACGTATATGACGAGAGTTATCAAACTTCATATCGTGCAGCGACGTAAATGACGAGAGTTATCAAACTTCAAGACATTGTTAATTTCAACAGCCCCGTCAGCAATACTCGTAGCTTAGCGGAAAAGTGTTTACTTTAGACGCTGTAGACCCGGGTTCGATACACCTACTAGTGTATGAAATTTTTTGGGTTTTGTTAAGTTAGTGGAAATTTCTAGTAAGTTCAAGATCAAATCGAATAGAGTAAAGAGGATGGAAAATGTGTAAGCAGGATAACAATAGTTAAAAGAATATTCTGAAAGTGTAAAGGAAGAAGAAGAAAAGAAGTAGTGAAAAGTGGAAAGTGATCCAGGTGAAGAAGAAGAAGAAGAGACTTAGTGTTCGGCCTGGTGTGACGCGTTGAAGGTACCGCCACCCACAAGAGGAACAGCGGCAGACCGGCGAAGTGCAAGTTCAGAAAAAGTGAACCCCAAATAAAGACTCGTTCCTATAAGCGGAGTATTATTTCCAATCCCTGACCCACTCTCGTGTCAATAAGAAAGAATCCAATAAATATACTTGCACAAAAATCGATGAGAGACCCAGCTTTGCACTGGAGACTAAAAAGAATTATCCCACAAGATTTACTATCTTGATGATATAGATTATTTATTGAGAAAACGAACGTGCCAATAGGCACGCACGGTACAAGACTGACTAACAAGCACAAAACAATAGTTGAATGTCGAAAAGACATTCATTACATTAGTGAAATGTTGTTTCCAGCTATTTTTTATTTGTTCTTATTTTATCTTAATATTTAATATAATGAAGAAATTCGATATACATATTTTAAACTTGGGTCACAAAAAGGAAGACGCAAATTGCGAAAAAAAAAATGTCCTAACTGTCCTGTGTAAGAGTAGCACAAAGTTGGTTTAAGCGTTTTAATCCGGGAATTTTGATAAGCACCACGCACTGCTTATGTTATGGACGCCATTTTTGAAAAAGTGGAACAAGATTACCATATTTGTAGTTATGCCATAGCTAAAGAATTGGTGATTAACCACAAACCAGTTTTCATCCATTTTAAAACGCTACAAATAAAGATATTTGGGCGCCACACGAGCATACTGGAAGTAATCTAATGAAGAGTGTACTCATTTGATATATTCATAACCAATAAAAGTTGATCAGGTACGACAAGAATGTCAAAAAAAGGTCGTGGTTAAAAGTCGGTCAGGCATCATAAACTGTCACAAAACCTGGGTTTCTTGCAATAAAGTGATGCTGAGTCGTATGACATAAAGCATAAAAGATTTTATAAACGATACGTTACTCGAACGGTTGGCTCAGTTGGAAAGAGCGCTCGCACGGAACGCGAGAGGTCGCGGGTTCGAGTCCCGCATCGTTCATAAAATTTTGTTTTCAGTTTTATTTGTGTAATTAATCCCAGAAGGGGATTATCACTTTAAAACATAACAAATTGCTAACATTAATAGTAAACACACCTCGAAACAAACCGCGACTGTGAGCACAACATGCTTGATGGCCTGGTTGAAAGGATTGTCGAGTCCGGTGCTGATCATTTTAAATATGTTGTCGATATGTGCTTTGTGCTTCGTGATGGTTTCGTCCGATTCTACTGCGGGCTTCACGCAGTCTAACAGAACGGCCTGTGGTGAAATCATTTCAATTTATATATAATTTTAGAATAGAATAACATAGAAAAGTCTTTATTAGCAATAATTATAACGCCACACACTAATTTTATCTATAAATTTCATCTTAAAATACTAAATTACATTAGAGAAGAAAAAAATTGTACGTACTTAAAGAGAATAAAAAAACTGCAATATAATATTTAAAATAATAATAATATGAAACAAGTAAAGAAACTCTACGGCGGTTATTAATTGCTAAATTGAGCTGACTCAGTACTAAGTTTTTAGAGGCTCTTCGTGACATTTGGAGTCGACAGTAATTATTGTAGTCTTCCCCATTGTAAAAAAAAAATTGCATGTAGGTGTAGTGTTCTAAAATATATTTATATTAAATCTTATTAAGAACGAATACTTAAATGATTATTGATCAATTATAACTATTGATGAATTATTGATCTTCGCCTTCAGATGATACTGCTCGTCGTCGTTCTCACAGATATTGGGCTGCCAAGGATCAAAAATTTTGTTTTGGAAGGATTAATAAGTAAAGAATTACGATCTGACCAAGTACAAATACGAGTCAGGTCAGAATTCAGATTAATTGCTTGTGAAGTATCCTTGGGATTGAATGATATATATAATTGCGTATCGCTAGCATACATAAGACAATTGTTATTTTTATATTACAGGTTATAATATCTGCATTGTACAAATTAAAAAGCTGAGGTCCCAGGATTGATCCCTGGGGTATACCTTTGTCGATAGGTATACGTCTAGATAATTTATTACTACCATCATAAATAGTAACAGTAACTATTAGTGTTCTTTTATTTAAATAGCTACTGAACCATTGTAGTCTTCGGGCTTAAGATGTAGTACGTCAGCTTGGAAGGTAACAATAAAATATCAACAGTGTCGAATGCCTGGTAATAATCAAGGAGTACTAGCACTATGGCTTTTCCTTGCTACGGTGTCAAGATATTATGTCCTCTGGTGTACAAGAGAGTATGGGCCGCGGTGATCACTTACCATCAGGTGACCCGAATGCTCGGTTGTCCTGCTCTTCCATTAAAAATAGCTGAAACCTGCACCAAATATCGAAGTCGATTAAATGGTCACAAATTGGCTTTTAAGCTTAGCTAAATAATTATAATGGTCCTAACTAACTAACTTAATACTGATAAGTATCTTGTATATTGTATCTGTTTCTATCGAAGCAGAAAATACCAAATTTAATTAAGAACTTGAACTTTAACTAAGAAAATACCAAACCAATTAAGAAACAAATTCAGCATAATAACCCTACATATATCTGTTTTCTTTCACAAATTTGACCTGAACATTGGCCGTTCATAAAGTACTCATTAATTGTAAAAGTAAAGAAACCTCACCGTGTGTTATGCAGTCACCTCACGCATGTAATGGAGATTATTTCTATGATAATCATTTATTTCACAAATTTGTAAGGATTACTCGAAAACAGGTATTTGCTGGAAGAAGTTGTATGGAATTTCTGCACACTATTTTTCGTTCAATGTTATCGCTTTCTCTTGCTTGTCGTCAATAGGCGGTATGTGTTGGATGACATAATATGCTTTCGAGAATGTTGAGAATATCGTCAACACGATAGGCAGGACCGGGAAAGGCGCTCTTAATATTATAAATAAATATTAAACTAGAGGTCACGTACAGTAAGAATCGGCTGTAAGCCTACCATATCGGTATATTGTATTCGCCAATGTTTCATTTGTATGTCAATCACAAGAACCCGTCATCACAAGGTGAACGACTCGTTCCTCACAGGTTTTGCACCACCCGGAGCATCTCGAGTTTCTAACGACACCATTGCTTTTCTTTGTTACAAATAATGAATGTACTCCAAGACGATATTATATGGAAGATACAACAACACAACTCGATGGTAGGACGCCGGTTTGTCCACCTGTTCCACAGAAATGTATTCAAAACTCACTTTCAAAGCGTTGGTGGATGCAGAGTTGACATCAGCGACGTCGGAGAGCCACAGCTCGGAGACACAGATGTTCACGAAGTGGGGCAGGCTCGGCAGGCACAGGTTCAGGTCAAGTCTGGTAAGAAACATATGATAACATATGATGAAACATGGATATTATACAATGTGTCCCGGCGTGTAGTAATAAAACTTTAGGAGTAGTAACTATAAACTATTTCATAGACGAAAATACCGCATATAGAGGGAAATTCCAAAACCCAACCAGTATGGCAGCTATTTAAATTTTTATCTTAGCAAAATTTACCTTAATTTGTAAAATAACGGCGGTTTAATTTATACGTTCTGTAGGGGTTCAATGTTGGTCTTATTTTAAAGGCAAAGGTGTAAAGTAACTAATACTATAAGAAAAACTGGCAAATAACTTTCTTTTTGTGATTGCAGTATTTTAGCACATCTGGGCGCTTTGGTGAGTATTGCATAAAATGTAGATTAAGCTTCTTTTTTGTGGTTTGGTTGAGTTCTCGTGACAGGCATCGTCATGCTTGCTCAAATGTCACTACTTGTGGCGGCAACATAGGACGGGTCGTCCCCTTCCCTAAAATAGGTCTAGGGAGGTGATGGCTGGCCCATGCATCATGCTCGTGAACGGGAAGAAAGAATGACTGATCAAATAAGGCAAGTGTGTGTGGGCAAGTCAGTCTCGGGAGACTTCGTAGAATATCGTCTACCAAATTGGGGACGTTTTGAGAAAACGAAAGGTCCGAAGCACCCGGAACCGGCGGAAGCAGAGGAAGCGCGTGAGGTTCTTAAGCATAGAAGCAAGTGGCACTATATTGTCTCTGCCTACTCCAACGGGAAAAAGGCGGGAGTATGTGTGTGTGTCAGTGTACTTCAGATTCCTAAATCGCAAAAAATCACCGATAAAAAAAAAAGACGTGTGGCACTCGGGGACTGCCGCGATAAAGCTATTGCATAGCATTTTTTATCAACTTATGCAATTATAATTATTTTTTTTTTCTTTGATATTAATTCAAGTTACACTTTTTGAGCGTGGTGAACGATAAGAAAACAATCTTTTTTCTTTTATAAAATAAATGAGAAGTTAATATTGTTCAAAATATTTTTATTATCTTACAATACATGTAGGTTATTCAGGAATATTTTTGATTGAAACTATAGGTTTATGGTAACTGAAATAAGAAACATAAATTTCAGACTTGATATCTTCTAAATATCTGAAAAATACCGCGTCAATGGTGGTCCCATATTTTGTTATGGATTCTTGTGGATCATATTCATTTTCAAATTCAATATTTTCGAAAGAAAAGTTGTCAACCGCTCTGATATTTTATCAGCAAAGTTGATGTTGAAATCGCCAGCCAAAATAAGTGGAAATTTATTACCATTTGTACCAAGTATTTTCGACCCTTTTTCAGTGTACTCCAGTTGCTCGGATTATTTTTTGGATACACTAAGTGATCCAAAAAAATTTAAAAGAAACTTATAAATTTATTTATCGTAGTTTTATATTTTAACACAAGATGGCACTCGTTTCCCATTGAATGGACCACAACTGTCGACTAACACATTTTCATATTATTAATATTTCAAAAACAACAATGAAAATAAAAAAGTAATAATATTGAGGTTATTTTTGATAAAATTAATTTAAAAAAAGCAAACGGGTGTAAGTGGTAAAAGTGAGTAAAATTTAACTTGCAAGATTTGATTACAGACAGACAACGGGACAGGTGAAACTAAATAAAAATGCTTGTAATAAAATGTAATAAAAATTAAAAAAACGTGATAAAAAATAAAGAAATTAAAAAAAATCAAGACGTACCCCAGGCTCGAACCTGAGACCTTCTGCACAAAAAGCATAAGTGATAACCGCTGTTCCACCGCAACTGTAACGACCATGGCGAAATATCTATATACTTCTAGTGGGGGGTGTTAGGTTATTTTCGTTACGGAATTTCTGGATTCCTGGTCCCCACGCTCAAGGCCCGCGATAGAAGCTATGCAATAGCTTAAAAAACTATTTCAAAACAATAGATATAATATGCACTAAAAAGTGTAAAAATGAATTGCGTATTTTCATACAATCTAATTAATTAATCTCATTCTAGTTACAATTATTGTTATTTTTGGAGTCGGACACCGGCGAACCAAGGTAGGTTTGTAACTAAATGCATAGTTATAAGTGAGATGTGCTTATGTCGCACGCGCGACGTGAAGAGGCAAGATCGGGGCCGCGACGGGAGGACACCGATTACCAAATAATAATAATCGTAACTAGAATATCTATTGATTTGCAATTTATTCTTGAAGCAGGATGTTTTTTGTTAAATTTTTTAACAAACGTGAATTTGAATTTCGTAATACATTTGTTTTGAACATTTTCTGTGATGTTGTAAAAGCCTATACATCGCCCCACAAGACTTAATATGTAGACTTAGGCGAGTAGCAGGCATAATAAGTTTGTTTGTTCCTGGTGTTAGCATTATGATTATGGCAGCTTCTAGCAAATTCACTTATGTATGACAAATGAGTAAACCACATCCGGGCACACTGGAACTAACAACGTAGCTGGTCTAACACAACAGTTTGCCCGACAGCGTCATCCCTGCTGTCACTAAGTCATGTGTCACCACCACACATCACTCTAACATACAAGATGTAACAACTCGACGCCTGGCATTCTACAGACGAGGCGATTCGTAAAAAAACTCTTGCCTTGTGCGACCACTTTGTGGTATCAGATGCTTGCAGAGATCTTCAAGCTTAGATCATTCTCTCACACGATGCGAACGAAGCCAGCACCGCTTCTCTGACGCACTCTTTTTCTCGACTTCATGAAAAAAATGCTGAAGTTTTTGCCAGTCTGTCTCTGACCCACGCAGTAATATGTCATTGACTCTGATATTTGTAAACATGGGAAATATGGGAACATGAAGCTTATCTGTAAATATAACACAATGTACTCACGTGGCGAGACAGCTGTATGCCTGTTGAAGCACCGCAGACCACGCCAGCACCTGGCCCGTATCGTTGTGGGGAGGACGGGCTGCTACCAGTGCCCGGCTCATCTGGACGGCCAGTGACGCTGTCAGGTTGGTAAATTCTTTGGGAGCCGAGAATAACGCGTGGAGAGTGTGCAGGCAGCAGGTTTTAATGTACACATTATTGTGTGTCATCAGTGACAGAATAGCTTCGCAAATTGTCTAAAACAAATATCCAGTTAAGACTTCAGAAAACAGAAAAAAAATCATTTTTTCTGGAGCTTATACTATACAAGCGGACTTATTTATTAATTTACATGAACATGCAGAAATGGAGTTCACCTCAGCAAAATACTGATCATACCCACAGGTGATATGATCAGCGCTGGTCTTCCGGAGAACCCCAGGTGCTGGTAACCAAACAACTTAAAGGTTATACATATATATATATAGGGTTACCGTACTAAAATAATAATGTCACAATAAAAAAGTAATCACAACAAAACAAACGGCTGGATCACTTGACGTTGCGTAGAAAAGTCGCTTCATTGTGTGTCTTCTACCGCATTTATCACGGGGAGTGTTCCGAAGAGCTGTTTAACCTGATTCCTGCCGCCGAATTTCACCTTCGCACGACACGCCACAAGTTAGGATATCATCCCCACCATCTGGATGTGTGGCGGTCCTCCACAGTGCGGTTTTCAAGGAGCTTTCTTCCACGTACTACAAAGCTGTGGAATGAGCTTTCTTGTGCGGTGTTTCCGGGACGATACGACATGGGTAACTTCAAAAAAAGCGCGTACACCTTCCTTAAAGGCCGGCAACGCTCCTGTGATTCCTCTGGTGTTGCAAGAGATTGTGGGCGGCGGTGATCACTTAACAACAGGTGACCTCGTTTGTCCTCCTATTCCATAAAAAAAAACAAAAATTAAAAAGAAAAACACTATAACAGACAAGCACTATCATTATATTTAATATCATAGTTAGCAGCTTCATAGATGTGGACTTCAACACTATATTCAAGGTGATAAAAATTTTTTCAGTTTAAAATGGCATGCGGTACCGACGCGGAAGCGACATACCGACACTGAAATATAAACTGGAGGACGGATCACAAACATACCTTGATATAATCCCTGCTAAACAACGGCAAGACATCCCGTAGCATTGTCAGTATATGTAACACAGTTTTATGTCCAGACAACAGTGCTTCTGGCTTCAGCTCTGTTAAGCAAAACTCTGCCACAAGATTCGAGCCGGGGTGTAGTTTTGGAACCTAAAACAATCAATAGACGTGTGTAAATCCCATGACAAGATTCACCATGATTAATTATAATATTACTAGCTGACCCGACAGACGTTGTTCTATATATAATAAATTTAATAATGTTTTTTATGAATTTGTCAATAATATTTCATAACATCAAGAATTATTTCGTAAAATATGCTCCCTGTATGTTGTTATAATGAAATTGTTTCACAGCAGAACTGTCAAACCGTGCGTCATTAACTTCCCTCATAGAAAATCGAAATAAATATTATACTAGCTCTCAAGTTGGACCAAACTGCACTCCATGAAGTAATCCCCATTGAAATCCGCTCATTAGTTTAGGAGTCCATCGCGGACAAACAACGTGTCACGTAATTTTTATATTTTAAGTCCTAGAATTATATCAGTATCAAATAACAATGCATTACATTTTAACCATTTTACTAATTAATTTATCAATATAATATGGATTTTATTAATTCGTAAGACCCGTGGGTCCTCCTATGTACATAAAATGGTGGCTACCAAGCCGTACTTTGTGTGTGTGTGTGTGTGTGTGTGTCTGTCAGAAGGACGACGTAGCTCATGATAGTAGTGGCCCGATGAGAGTCAAATTCTTAAAAAGCGGACAACAGCCAAATAGGCTTCTTTCAAATTTTTTTTGTCAAATCTAATCAGTTTGAAGCAGTGAGAAAAATAAATTTTAATCTTCGAAAAAATCTGATGTATCGAAAACACGTTTTAGAAAAAAACATCGATAAACTATTCTCTTAAAATTAGCCTCCAGCAAAAAAGAAATTCATTCTTTATCAAGGTACATTGCTAAAAGTAATAAAAATAACGTGTCACATTAGAGTACACAAATTGGTTGCTTAAAATTTTCGATTACTTAACTTTTTTTAAAAATAATATTTTACATCTTGTAATTTTTTCAAGTAAATCACACGCGTTAAGAGAAGCCTTCTTTAATTAAAAGATACTTAAACAATGCTTCTATGATGTAACTGAATTTTTTAAACTATACTTATTGTCAGAACTAGTTATAATATCGATATGGTAATACCATAGAAATAAATACAATTAATAATGATAATAGTTGAATTAACTGTGAAACATCCACCCTAATATTATTTAGTAGAAAATGTTGCCGTGCCCTTGCGGGGCGTCACATATTGTCTATCTCTATATTGGACCACCATTTTGCAATAAAAAGATTTTGACTTTGATCTACGCACATTCATAGACAGTTCGCAATAATTGTCCAGATTGGCTTTAGCAATTATCACGGGTATACCGTGTTCTTTATTAACAACGTTACAGAGAGTGCTAGCCCGGGGGTATCTGTATGCTAGAGGTGCATGAGAAAAAAATTTGCTCCCCCGTGTACTGGGTGTATTAACAGTAGCGCTCTGGCGAAATTTGTACCCGTCAGCAATAACAAGACCGGTGTCACCGTCTCGATGTGGTCCAAGTGGTCGCAGTGCTCAAAGAAGGTTTTGAGATTGCAAGAATTAGCGACACTGAGTCATTATGTGGTTGTCCAAGATAAACAGTGATGGCAAATTTGTGGTGATATAAACAAATACAGTTCCAAACAATAATCGGACCTTAAGTCACACCGGACCACACTCCACAGACACAAATGGAGACCCCATCTCACACTGACCAAAGAACACTATCCTTCGTTCTTGGTAATTTGTTCACTGTAATGCTAGCAGCTAGAGTAACAATGAATGGGTATGGTATGGTATAGGGGCTCCTGTTTCCGCAATTAGACCACTAACATGGGTCCATTTTGCGTGCAGTAATGGCCAGTTACTCCAACCAGCCCAGCTCCTTCCAGAAGTTCAGAACATTCCTGGGGTGTTCGCAGACTTCCTGGAGCGACCTCGTATTGGTTAAGGTTTTTGCCCGTTTGTTGGCCACCCCCGCACATTCCAGGATTACGTGAGTGACCGTTTCGTCTTCGGCCAGACAGCCTCTGCACTTAGGACTGTCCGTTACGCCGATTGTGAAGAGGTGTTTGTTTAGTGATGTGTGACCCGTTATGGTGCCCACCATTATACGGATGTCATGTCTGTTGAGGCTGATAAGTCTACGTGTCAGTTTGGGCGATAGTGCAGGTATCGCCTCCTTCGACTGTAGACGACTAAAGTTGACGAGTAACAATGAAGCTGTGTACCTTAATTTTGTCTTCTTCTATCAGTATCATAAAACAACTCCCCCTAAGTATCGCCACTATTGCGTGTTGAGCCAATTTCCGGACCTAAAACACATTTGAAAGCGAAAAAAGTAAGTGTTAAACAAATGTGCACATAATTCAGGGGCGTGCATATCATATAGGCAATTAGGCAGTTCCTAGTCCGTTATAAAACTACATAAATATAGCACTAATGTTAAAGTAATTAACTTTTTAGTTTAATTTGATCCTGTTATTTATAACCAAACTTCTATTTAACAGCCACTCATAAAAATTTTTCCTTATGCTAGATACTAAATGCCTACGGTGAGCAATCTTTTCGTACACCGAAGCTCAACTACGACTAGTTGGATCCACAGTGTCTACCTTACTAGAAAACCATTGCACACTCCTGACATCATTTAGTATTTGGCAACAAGTTACACTCCATACACTTACGAGCTAGTCAACAAGTTAAGGTACTAAAAGTGTGAGCGATAGTTCTTTCGATTCGGAATGATGTCTAAAAAATATATCTTGAGGATATTAGCATATAAATTTTATAATTCTTAATTATAGAAATACCATTTTTCCATCTCATAAATATATTTAAGAATTTTGAACGTTTAAAGAGGAAATATCCAGTAAACCTATATTTTGTATTCAACAACGACAATAGGACTCCGCGCAGCCGCAACGGTGATATATATGGTACAAACATTATGTGAATCAAGCGCTTAAATTTTAAGACGATTGCTCGAAAATAATAATAGTCCGAAACGACAATTTGTCATTATTATGTTGGCATGAATCCAGTAGTATCTATCATGTAAGCGGTGAATCATCTTAGTTAAGTTGTAATACCCTTGGCTTCACATGCAACGTGAAAGCAAGCACAGAAGACAGCACTTTCATAGTTGATGAAGCACCCCAAACAGCATATTCCTGTGCTCTCAGCAGAACTGACAGACAGCCGATAGCGCTCCTCAACATAGAACCATTCTCTGACTGAGAATTCTTCTCTAATATATCCATTAAAACGGCTGCGGTGTCTGAGAACTGCTTCCGTAGCACGGCCATTTTAACTGATTGAATACACATCGTCAGGAGGGATAATGTTGGTGCGAGACTCTCTTCACCCTCGGACGATTTCAAGGTCTGTGTCTGAAAAAAAGGAGTCAGTTTTTAGGGTTAGCTAGCACTGGAAGTTTTTTACCAATAAAATAAATGCAGCACTAATGTTTGTTTAAGTTCTACTTTTAGATAAATTATTAAAATAATTCTAGACAGAAGATTCTTTGTAGGTGTTATATTATATACTTAAGAGTATCATGTAGTATCATAAGTGAACACCGACCACTCAATAATGTCTTAAGAAACATCATTCAATTTCCTCAAAACACATCATTCATTAATGATTAAACTAAAAATAACACTACTAAAGTTATAGCTTTTATCGTATATATTCATTTAAATCTGTATAGGAAATGATAGCAAAACGCAAGCCGTATAAGAAGCCAACTAACTAAAAAGAGACGGCTCAATACGCTATAGGCAAGGTTTCCGCTTCCGCCGAAATAGTCCCGAGTCCCGATCGCTAGTGCTCGTGTCCACCATAGACTTAGAATATAATAATAACAAAAATAATATAATAAAAAATAATATGCATTTCAAAAATAACATTTTGTCAATGTATGAATTATATATTGGAACGAAGTTCCTTACGGCAGGCTTGGAGGAGATAGGGATATTGCTGCGGGACCGAACTGAAAAAAATGTGGTAGTAAAACCGTAAGAAAAGTCCGTGGAATAAAACCGTTAAATGAGACGTGCGCAGGCGCGACTTTTGTAATTATTTCTATTTCTTTGTAATTTTATGTTGTCAAACAAAAATAAAGAGACATATGTTGTTATTTTAATTGATAATTTGGATTACGATTTATTTTTTATTTTACGACGTAATTTATTATTTCCTAAATACTTTCCTGTACCTAAATAAAAACTAATCAGCAAAATTTAAGAGAAAAATCAAGAAAACCTACATAAAATTGAACACGATTTTTTTTTTACAAATTGTGTCGATTCTACATTAGCCGAAGGAACTTCGTTCCTACCTGGTGTCCCACGACACCACGTCTTTTTTTATTTTTAGTAATTGATTTACTAGCGCAAGCCGGTCTTTTCGGCCTTTATGGTGGTACCGCCACAGCTGTAACTGCATAAGAAAAAATGGTTTCTGCTCTTATAGGGACACTTTGCTGTCCCTCTCTCAAGAACTTTATAACCGACTCCAAAAAAGGAGAAGGTTCTAAGTCAACTGTAATTTTTATGTTTGTTACCTCAGAACGTTCGACTGGGTGAACAGATTTTGATGCTTCTTTTTTTTATTAGAAAGCTGGTACTTTCTGCTGGTGTGGTTTAATTCTGACAGTAGCATCCATGAGAAAACCATATAATTCTTTAGAATCAATCTTAATATCAATTAAAATCAATTGAATAAAAAAATTGTCCGTAATTTGAATCTATTTTTGGAAAGTAACAGATGGAATGACTTACCAAGGCGACAAAATATTCACTTGTAGTCTCTTTGCCACCCTGTTCCTTTATGACTTCTGTTACGGCAGCCAGCACTGCTAGCATCTCCTTGTGCAATGCATTATTTGAATCAAATCGTGAAAATAGTCTGGAAATTGTAAATTGTGTCATAAGTGATAGACTCAGATCATTCAATTTTATAAATTATACAAGAAATAAATATATTGACATTCTAGGAAACACACAAATAAAATTTGAAAAACAAAATATTAAGAACGATGCGGGATTCGAACCCACGACCTCCGGCGTTCCGTGCCGGTGCTCTAACCAACTGAGCTAACCGTTCGAGTACCGCCTCGTTATAAAATTCTGTTTACTTTGTTCAACTCTCAGGTTGTGGCTTCATCTACAGGATCTACTTTACAGTTGATAACCTGCTCAACCCCAATATTTGCATATTAGAAAATTGACTTGAGATGTCGCTCTTGTAAATCTAAAGAATTTGTTATGTTTTTAAAGTGATAACTCTCACTTCTAGGATTAATACACAAATAAAATTTGAAAAACAAAATTTTATGAAATATGCGGGATTCGACCCCACGACCTCCGGCGTTCAGTGCCGGTGCTCTAACCAACTGATTAAATTCTAGGAAACAGCTCTGTTTTGATAAATTTTATTACATAAGATCATTTGGGGCAGACCACCGATCTAGCCTTTTCTCGTCCTTGAGACAACTTGTCTTTACACCAGCAGAACTATATCATAACGTTTAGTTAATATATAGGTTTGTGAAAAAGTCTTTTTTAGATAATATGTCTTAGGTCTTGATGATATTAATTGAAAAGTTACATTTAAAAAATAGAAATAAGTGTTGTTGTTATCAGTTATTTTTCATTTGTTTTTCTTACGATTAAAATGGATGAGTCTAATGAAGTTATTCAATTAATTTAATTTTTTTATTACAATAAGAATAACCATATCAGTAGTTATGATGCTGAAGAACTAGGAATCGAGCACGAAGCAGTTGCGATAAAAAAATTAATTATTTTTTTTATTTATACATAAAATTTCTTAATATACCAGAAATAAAACAAAACGAAAAATTTTTTTTTAATAATGTAATTTTTTTTAATTAACGATGTAAATCAATTATACATACCGACAATTAACCTCAAATATAAAAAAGCACTCAAAACAGTTTATTCAAAAAGTTTTATCACTAATATTCAATAAGTATATATAGATATACTCGTACTAATAAATTATTAGTAAATACTATCACTGTCGTATATGAAATTGATTTAATAAAAACACCAAAATAATATTTTTTTATTCACACTGCTTAATTGTACTGTTACGAAACACGTGTTCTAAATATAAAAATACTAGAATATACAACTTGAACATAGTTATCGATTTTTCATGCCACCTAGAACTAACTTCACGATGTAGAAATCAGGTGTCGGTGTGCGCGCGCATCGTAAAAATTCACTCTCATCATTTTTCTCCATCGCGCCAAAAGATGTGTAACTTCAAAAATCTATCAAATCTATCAAAAAAGCTCAACAATACTCAGAAATTGTATTCAATTAAAAACAAACAATACAATTTCTTATATCTAACTTATATAAAATCCAGGTAGTCTTCAGCTGTTTGCCAATTGGCATAGGCCCCCCCAACCTTTTCCACTTCTTTGTCCTTGGCAACCCGGCTCCAGGTCACTCCTGCAAATTTGGCAAGGTCGTCTTCCCTCATTTGGCGGGGTCTTCCCCTGTTTCTTATGTCTTCCTAGGACACCATTCTGTGACCTTTTTGTTCCATTTCTCCTTCCCTCTACTCATATGCCCAGCCCATTTCCATTTCAGTTTCCTGATATTTGTTCCTATGTCTCGAACCTTTGTGCTTTTCTTGATGTCTTCTTTTTTTTATATATATGGAAAAGGAGGACAAACGAGCGTACGGGTCATCTGTTGTTAAATGAAGACCGCCGCCCACATTTTCTTGCAACACTAGAGGAATCACAGGAGCGTTGCCGGCCTTGAAGGAAGGTGTACGCGCTTTTTTTGAAGGTACCCATTTCGTATCGTCCCCGAAACACCGCACAAGGAAGTTCATTCCACAGCTTTGTAGTACATGGAAGAAAACTCCTTGAAAACCGCACTGTGGAGGACCAGATGGTGGGGATGATATCCTAACTTGTGGCGTGTCATACGAAGATGGAATTCGGCGGCATGAATCAGGTGAAACAGCTCTTCGCAGCACTTCCCGTGATAAATGCGGTGTGTCCTCTACACACAAGGAAGCGATGTCTCTAAACAACGTCAAGTGATCCAGCCGTTCACAGAGCACCGGGTCCCCGACAATTCAAGCTGCTCTGCGTTGCAGGCGGTCAAGTGGATCGAGCTGATACTGGGGTGCGCCAGACCAGAGATGACAGCAATACTCCATATGTGGCCGGACCTGCGCTTTGTACAGCACTAGAATGTGGGCCGGCTTGAAGTATTGCTGTGCTCTATTTATGACGCCCAGTTTCTTCGAAGCCAATTTGGCTTTGATCTCCAGATAGCCCCGAAATTGGCAATCGCTCGAGATATCGAGACGCAGAATTCCGATACTAGGCAAGGCTGTAAGGGAAGTGTTGTCAAAGAGTGGTGATACAACGAATGGGGTTTTTTTATTGGATAACGCGGAGTCTTATTGAACCTTGTCCAATTTAACCCCCATTGCGCGACCTTCAAGCAAGGACTCTATATAAGACACAAATTTCTCCTGAGTTCCCGAGAGAGACCTGCATGGCCCCCGTATATGGCATGGCCCGTGCTGTCGTCTGTAAAGCAATGTATGTCTTCAAAATTTCAATCTTCTAGCCTAACTCGATCTTTTTTCTTGATCCGTTCATCATCATGCTTTGCTCCATTAAGTGCTGGCATATGTTAAATTTGGTAAGGGTCCATGTTTGACTTCCATACATCAATACATGACTTCCATACATCAATACAGGGAGAATGCATGTGTTGAACACTATAGATTTAATTGATATGTGCAGTTCTTTACTTTCATTATTTCTTTAATGCTCCAATATTGTTTCCATCTATTTGCTATTCTCCTGTTGATTGCTTTTTTTATATTTTCTCTGGGTGAAATAATTTGTACTAGATAGACAGACATATTCATCGACATATTCCACCTCACATTGGCCAACTCTGATGGTTTCTTTCTTAGGTCCATTGGTCATAGCTTTCGTCTTCTCCATGTTCATTTTTACTCCCATAGTATGACTTTCTAATGCCAGATGATTTGCCATGACATTCAGTTTGTGTGGGGTTTTCACAAAGAGAACTATGTCATCTGCAAATCTTAAATGTGTTAGCCCAGTTCCATCAATGTTGATTCCAAATCCGTCACAATTGAAAAGATATTTAGAAAACTATTCTGAATATAATTTCAAGAACTGCCGAGAAAAGTTTTGGGGAAAGCGGGCCGCCTTGTCTCAAACCCTTTTGTATGCTAAATGGTTGACCTTTCTTTTCTAACTATATACATGCTGTGTTTTCCTTGCATATCTTCCTCAGTATTCTTATGTAGTTGCTTTCAATGCCTTGTTTTTTTAAGTTATTAATAGCATTAAAAAAACTATAATTTCTTATGTTGCAAAACATTATCTGAGCCAGTCAATTCTTAGTTTGCTTTACAATTTACAATTCCTAGTGAATTAACCCTCCGAAATTGCCATGTGCCCCAGGGCACTAGATTTTTCAGATGCACCAAAATCCAACAAACCAAAAGTCCCTTATGGCCGACTATTTTCAAACCAAGTTCTGACACTTATTTTGTTTATAAGATGGTTTATTTTGCATGGTCTTATAGCAATAATATAAAAGTAATATATGAAAAATGTAAACAGAAAAAAAACAATGAGACACTCATAAACATTGAGTATAGATTCTATTCTATTCTTTCTAGTGGCTTCTGTGGAAGGGGCACCACAACTATTGAGTATAGATAAACATTTCAGTAAAGTGAGTTGGTTGTAATACCATCCCAGAATGTAATGATAAACTGGCATGGGTCAAAGGTCCTCTTACAATAAACCAGTAAAAAAATCAGCATTCTACACACAGAGTGGAAACTTTTTTGGGCCACCTGTATATAGCATTGCTCATATTAAAATTTTTAAGTAACATTGTATATATAGCAAATAATAAAATCATTGTTTTGGTACATTTAAATTGTTAAATAATCTCACTAAATATTTTTTGTGTTTGCTACTTTTGCTGTTAGTATAATATCTTCTAAAGTATATATGAGAATGATAATAATATGAAATATAACAAATTTACTAGAAAAATATTGTTTATAAGATTTCGCACATTTTTATCTTCCAAATTCAGGCCATACAAAGTCATAATAACCATAGTCCTTCAGTATTAAAGAGGATCTAACTTACTTGCTGAAAGACATGTTTGAACATTGACTCCAATCCGAAGCAAATGTCTGAAATGTCTTGATTGTACCAGACTTCCCTGAGCCTGTGCAGTCTGTGGCAGTATCATCTTCGCCCGTGTTTACTGACATATTCTCAAATTCTTTCTTAATCAAAATTAATGCGTCATCTTCCTGCTTTTTTCTATGAGAGTATTGTGTCATTGTATCGTGCTTCTGCAATGCTTGCTGAGTTAACCCGGAGTTTCCTAGGATGATGCACAAAATTTAAGAATGGAAATATGTATTTAATAACATAATCCAGAGTTAAAACTAGTCTTTAAAGTTCCAACAATATGTTGTTAAAAATTAATATTTATACTTCGTAATTGTGCGGTAATTTAGAAACCTAAATTCTTACCAAGATTTTCTTGAAAGAATCGAGATTTTGCTATTTCTCGGTGCTTCTGTGTTTTGGGATTTGAATTTGATGATTGCCCTTTCTGCCATCTTTTCCCTTTTGATTTACCCTTTAGATTTGATCGAAAAAATTTACCCATTTTTCTAGCTCAAAATATTTACTTGATAAATTCCATTTAAAAAATAAAAAGATTTAAATTCAAAACACCACTCAACATGTGTTTTTATAAACAGGTTAGGAGTTAGGACTTTACTCCTTAGAACATCAAGAATATCAATAATATGCAAACTCCAAAGACGATGTACAAACTAGAAACTCAGAGAAATAATATTATAAAGCCAAAGAGGATGTACAAACTACAAACTCGGAGAAAAATTAAATAAAGCCTGTAGAGCGCGCATTTAATTGAACATTTGTAGTGGCACTGTTTAAGTACACCTAGTACACTGATTAAATACACCTAGGAGTACGATTGAAAGAGACCACATGTTTTTTATTCCAACAAGGTAGGGCTTGCCACTATGAGATCGACAAAATATTGATAAATAAAAATGTGTCAATATAAGAATGAATGAGGAAACATGTTGTTGGCTTAAATTAATGTAGCTCTTGACCTTGATGATTGTATGGATTATAAAAGTCTTTATTTATTTGTATATAATTAATACAATTAATAAATTTAATTATTTGATAAGATATTTAAATCATTAAAACTTTTTTTAAACTTATTTATGCAATAGTATTGGGTGTATGTATTACTAAACCCGTCAGCTAAAACTGAAGTGATGTAGGTAACAGGTGGAGCATACGCATCTCTTGACGTTGACGGTTGATCTATAGCAGGTTGAAGGTTTCTAGGGTTAGTTCGAAGCTTTCTTTGTGAGTGTGTTCGGTGTGTTGGCTTTGGTTGACACACGTGTGGTGTTTTTCGGAGTGTTTTTTTTTTGTTGAAAAGTGGCCGGTTTTTGTGTTTTACCTATTGTTTATTGGTAGTGGTGTAATTTACACTAAATTAGGTTGGGAATGGAGGTGAAACCCCCTCTGGTTCCTCCAGACCCCGATGGGTCTAGAAATACGTCTTGACAGGCTGCCTCCTCTCGTAAGCGGCATGTCGAATCCGATGAGCCCGCTACAGAAAGCGGGAAAAAATCAGGTTTAAATCCCCCCAAAGCGTCCGTACAAACTATGTACACGCATCCTTCGTTCGCTGAAGGCCCTAAAGATTACAGTAAAGATGACAAAGGTCCGTTTATAGTTCACGTTTCCAGAGAAGTCTTGGACCCATCTGCAGGCACATCTATCCGTGCATTGAAGTTTGGACTTTTCCTACACCAAAATAAGTTAAAAGACGGTGTTAAAAGTGTTGGCCGCAACAGAGTAAGTGTCGAATTTTCAAATGCTCAAGCAGCTAATGACTTTCTAAGTAACCAAATTCTTGACAAAATATAAAGCAGTAATTCCGACTTTTAATATAACTCGGATGGGACTTTGTTGAATCCCTGGAACTGCCGATTGGCTGTGGCGAGGTTTTAAAAGCCCACCGCTTAAACCGCAAGAACATCGTTGAAGGTATTGTCGAGTGGGTGCCCACTCAATCAGTTGTTTTGACTTTTAGAGGCCAGATGCTTCCCTCAAAAATTTTTTCATTATATACATCCCTCCCCGTATAAATCTATAAATTCCCGACTATTCAGTGCCTGAATTGCTGTCGTTTTGGTCACGTTAAAGTACAGTCGTTAGGTCTAAGCCCAGGTGTTACAGATGTGCCCAGCTCCACACAGGCGAGTCCTGCGATGTTCCAAAAAAAAAAGCTTCCTGCCTGCATTGCTCAGGCAGTCATGTTGCGTCCATTAGAATTGTCCAGAGTTTTTACGCAAAGAAAACATAAAGCTTGTTATGTCTCAGGATATCATATCGTATTTAGATGCATCGGCTCGTTTCCCCCCAGTCCGAAGGTCATATGCGGACATGACAAGGGAGTTCTTCTCCTCTCCTACATTCTCCCCTCTGCCCGTTAACTCTTCCCAACCTACCAACTCATCTCAACCCAGCTCTAACCCTAAAAGATCCTATCGGGAGACAATTATTCGTTCTCCTCGCCTCCGTACCCCCTTAGCAAAGGGGTACAATAAGCAGGCCCATGACACTATCATCAATCTCCCACCCTCTTCTCTTCCCAATGGCTGTGCTCTTGGCAACAGCCAACCCGACTTCCTTCAATCCCAAGGAAAAATGTTAGAAGACCTTTCGTCATTGCTCCTCAGCATGCTCCATGCAGTGAACTTCCACTACCGCCCAACGTTGCCCAAAATCTATCCCGTCTTTTTAAGATCTTGAAGAATGACCCCAACAGTTCTTCTGCAATGGAACTGTAAAAGTATCCGTGCTAAGAAACAAGATCTTATATCATTAATTAACCTTCCATTTTCATTAATTAATTTCCATCTCGGAGACATGGCTGAGACCTGGAGCCCGATTTCGAGGTCTCTGGTTTCTTCAGTTTGCGGGATGACAGTGATGACGGCTATGCGGGTTGTGCAATTTTCATTCCAAAATCATTTCTTTTTCTTCTATTCCTATCCCCCCTCACAGTAATCAGATTAATGCTGTTGCTGTGAGAGCTGTAAATATATCCTTCCTCTCTTTGTATATTCGACATCCAAGCCCCTCCCTTATTCCAGGAATTGAAACTATTCTAACTTCTCTCCCCAGTGCCACTGTGATTATGGGTGATTTTAACGCCCACCACACTTTGTGGGGGAGTTACAACTGTGACGGGTTTGCTCCGTTGTTGGTTGACATTTTTGAGGATATGAATCTTTGTATCCTGAATGTTGGCTCCCCAACCTGTAGAGTTTACCCCAATCAGAACCAAAAATTGGCAGTAGATCTATCCTTTTCTTCAACTTCCCTTGCATCTCAGCTATCCTGGCAAACTCTTCCTACTACCTATGGTAGCGACCACTTCCCTATTATCTTTACTCTAAATAATAGGTCAATTCCTCTCCCCAATCCTAACCCCTTACTAAAATATAAATCGCGGAAAGCAGATTGGTCTCGCTATGCTCAAACCGTGGATGATTTGTTGGACTCCCTTCCTGATCTTCAGTGTGATGGTAACCTCAAGAGGTTATGTATGTTACTCGGCCATGATGATGGCCACGGGGCTGCAATCATAGTGGGCGGCGATCTTAACGCCAAACACTCCAGCTGGAACAGTAGAGCCACAAATAGAAACGGAACCTTATTAGATTCGCTGACAGACACGCTGAACTTTTCAGTAATAGCACCCGACGAACCAACACATTATCCGGATAACGTCGCGCACCGACCCGACATTGTAGACGTTGCGTTACTTAAGAACGTAACGCTCAATGTAAATTCAATCGAGGTTTTTCACGAATTAGAGTCAGACCACCGGCCCGTCGTCCTAAATCTAGGCCCACCGGTTAACTTTCAACCACCGACGAAAACAGTGATCGACTGGCAACGGCTGGAAAAGGATCTCGAGTGTTTCAAGTCCGACGACTTTGACCTCATACCGGACGTCATTGACTCGGTCGACATGGCTCACAGTGCTATCTCTCATGTGACGTCACATATACAGAATAGAATCAAGGCCTGCTCCAGGCAGGTTCCGACGATGCAACCGCATCGCCTAAATCTGCCTCCAGAGGTCAGGAACTTACTCACACAGAAGCACAGAGCCACTAAACTTTACGACAGGTATCCGTCGGTCGAGAATAGGCGCCACCTCCGCTACCTACAGCGGGTGGTACGGGAACGTAGCGCGGAACTCCGCGGGGAACGTTGGGACCGCTTGCTCGGCAACCTTAAGCCATCACATGTGGCTTTCTGGAAGCTGCCTCGCGTGTTCAAACAGGAGCCGCCCACTGTCATGCCTCCTTTGGACAGACCGGGACTGCAGCCGGCGCTCGATGACGATGATAAGGCTGAATGCCTCGCCGATAGCCTCGAGAGTCAGTGCTCTCCAAATGCAGCAGCCGACCCGACACACGTTGACGAAGTTGATCGTGAAGTTGAACGTCGCTCCGCTCTGAGCCCTTCAGGCGATGTAATAAAACCCACCTCTTACGAAGAGGTGAAGCTAATCATTAAGGAGCTTCACTCCAAGAAGGCCCCGGGGCCCGACACTATAAACAATAGGGTTCTTAAAATCCTACCCTCGACTCTTATTACATTATTTGTTACCATTTTTAATATTCTATTGTCTAATAGCGCGTTCCCCGAACAATGGAAGGATTCCATTGTTATCGGTATCCCAAAACCCAATAAACCTAAAGCTAATCCGAGTAGCTATAGGCCTATTAGCGTAATTAACTCGATCGGGAAACTTTACGAAAGATTAATTCTCGCGCGTCTTAATCATTACATCGCGGAGCTCAACCTGATACCCGACATACAGTTCGGATTCAGAACCGCTGACTCGTGTCCCCAGCAGGCTCACCGACTCACCGAGTACATTCTCGTACGGCGTCGACTTCACGCTACCACGGCAGCCGTGTTTTTCGATGTCGCGAAGGCATTCGACAAGGTATGGCACAACGGCTTAGTATTCAAGCTGTATCAATTGGGAGTGCCAGACAGGCTCGTGCGCATCATACGAGCCTACCATACTGATCGCTCCTTCCGATATCGAGTAGAGGGCACCCTATCCTCACCCAGCCCCATCAGGTCTGGCGTGCCACAGGGATCAGTCCTCTCTCCCACTTTTTTCTCGCTCTTCACGAGCGACATTCCAAAGTTTCCGAGTGTCCAGCTCGCTCAGTACGCTGACGATACTATACTTTGGCTCCGCTCTATTGAACCGCTCAACCTTGAGCAGGAACATTAAAGTGCTTCAAGCCGCCGTCGATGACCTAGGCAACTGGTTCGGAAAATGGCGGATTGAAGTGAACCCCACCAAGAGTGCAGCGGTACTCTTCGGTAACGCGCATAGCATCCGCGCTAAAAAACGACCGACTGACGTCATTAAATTGTATGAAACACCCATACCGTGGGTGAAGGATTACAAATACTTAGGAGTCACGTTCAACAGCAATATGAACTTCAAGAAACATATTGATACGGTATGCAATAGAGCCCGATTTGTCCTCAGTCGCCTTTATCCACTTGTGTGTGGGCGAAGCAAACTTCCGCTCAAACACAAAGTGACGCTGTACAAAACCATCGTACGGCCCATACTGTCATACGCAAGCGTCGTTTTCGCGCACACCCGACCGAGCTACTTACGTCGTTTGCAAGTAGTTCAAAATAAATTTACGCGCATGGCAACCGGAGCCCCGTGGTTCATCCGAAACGTTGAACTTCACCGCGACCTAGAGCTTCCGACGATAGCTCAACACTTTAAAGAGATCTCGCGACGCTTCTTTGACAAGGCGCCTAACCATCCCAACATCTTCACCATAGTCTCAACCCAATAAGACGTCCCAGACACGTAACGGTAGACCCGGATGACATCACCATCGCGAACGCGACACCCACACAAACACCGACACAGACACGCACACACCGCCTTCGCAGGCGTAGGCGCGGTCAACCACCGCAAACCACTGGCAATCGTCAGAGCGACGATGGCCAGCAGCCCGCACCCTAGATACACCACACATTGTTTTGATACCCGACGAGACGTTAGTCCTCGTCTTGTAATCGCTTCACTACACTCACTCACACACGGACTGACTGACGGACTGACATACACCACTTACACAATCACAAACACACTCCACAACAACTCACAAGTCAATAATGTTGTCATCATAATTTTGCACGGCGGCCACCTTGGATTTGAAAAATGTTCACCAAATCGTTCTCTGCACCCTCGAGAACCTCGGGTACGATATCCATATTGCTAAAATGATAATTTTATGTGGCGGCCATCTTGGATTTCAAAAATGATCACAAATTCGTTCTCTGCACACTCGAGAACCTCGGACACGATATCCATAATGTTGTCATCATAATTTTGCACGGCGGCCACCTTGGATTTGAAAAATGTTCACCAAATCGTTCTCTGCACCCTCGAGAACCTCGGGTACGATATCCATATTGCTAAAATGTTAATTTTATGTGGCGGCCATCTCGGATTTCAAAAATGATCCCAAAATTGTTCTCTGCACCCTCGAAAACGTCGGATACGATACGCATAATGTTGTTATCATAATTTTGTGCGGTGGCCATCTTTGTTTTCAAAAATGATACCAAAATCGTTCTCTGCATCCTCGAGAACCTCGGACACGATATTCATATTGCTGAAAACATAATTGAGTCTGGCAGCCATCTTGGATTTCAAAAATGATCACAGGATTGTTCTCTGCACCTTCGAGAACATCGGACACGATATCCATATTGCTGAAATCATAATTTTGTGCGGCGGCCATCTTGGATTTTAAATATGATCACAAAATTGTTCTCTGCTCCCTCGAGAACCTCGAATACGATACCAATAATGTTGTCATCATAATTTTGCACGGCGGCCTTGGATTTGAAAAATGTTAACCAAATCGTACTCTGCACCCTCGAGAACCTCGGACGAGATATCCATATTGTTGTCATCAAAATTTTGCGCGGCGGCCATCTTGGATTTCTAAATGATCCCAAAGTCATTCTCTGCACCCTCGAGAACCTCGGACACGATATCCATATTGTTGTCATCAAAATTTTGTGCGGTGGCCATCTTGAAATTCAAAAATGATACCAAAATCGTTATTTGTACCCTCGAGAACCTCGTACACGATATTCATATTGCTGAAAACATAATTGCGTCTGGCAGCCATCTTGGATTTCAAATATGATCACAAAATTGTTCTCTGCACCCTCGAGAACCTCGGACACGATATCCATATTGTTGTCATCAAAATTTTGCGCGGCGGCCATCTTGGATTTGAAAAATGATCACAAAATCGTTCTCTGCACCCTCGAGAACCTCGGGTACGATATCCATATTGCTGAAATAAAAATTTTGTGCGGCGGCCATCTTGGATTTCAAATATGATCACAAAATCATTCTCTGCACCCTCGAGAACCTGGGACACGATATCCATATTGCTGAAATCATTATTTTGCGCGTCGGCCATCTTGAATTTCAAAAATGATCCCAAAATTATTCTCTGCACCCTCGAGAACCTCGAATACGATACCAATAATGTTGTCATCATAATTTTGCACGGCGGCCACCTTGGATTTGAGAAATGTTCACCAAATCGTTCTCTGCACCCTCGAGAACCTCGGGTACGATATCCATATTGCTAAATTCATAATTTAATGTGGCGGCCATCTTGGATTTCAAAAATGATCACAAATTCGTTCTCTGCACACTCGAGAACCTCGAATACGATACCAATAATGTTGTCATCATAATTTTGCACGGCGGCCACCTTGGATTTGAAAAATGTTCACCAAATCGTTCTCTGCACCCTCGAGAACCTCGGGTACGATATCCATATTGCTAAATTCATAATTTAATGTGGCGGCCATCTTGGATTTCAAAAATGATCACAAATTCGTTCTCTGCACACTCGAGAACCTCGAATACGATACCAATAATGTTGTCATCATAATTTTGCACGGCGGCCACCTTGGATTTGAAAAATGTTCACCAAATCGTTCTCTGCACCCTCGAGAAACTCGGGTACGATATCCATATTGCTAAAATCATAATTTAATGTGGCGGCCATCTTGGATTTCAAAAATGATCACAAATTCGTTCTCTGCACACTCGAGAACCTCGGACAGGATATCCATATTGCTGAAAAAATAATTGTGTGCGGCAGCCCTCATGGATTTCAAAAATGATCCCAAAATTGTTCTCTGCACCCTCGAAAACGTCGGAGACGATACGCATAATGTTGTTATCATAATTTTGTGCGGTGTCCATCTTTGTTTTCAAAAATGATACCAAAATCGTTATTTGCACCCTCGAGAACCTCGTACACGATATTCATATTGCTGAAAACATAATTGCGTCTGGCAGCCATCTTGGATTTCAAATATGATCACAAAATTGTTCTCTGCACCCTCGAGAACCTCAGACACGATATCCATATTGTTGTCATCAAAATTTTGCGCGGCAACCAACTTGGATCTGAAAAATGATCACAAAATCGTTGTCTGCACCCTCGAGAACCTCGGGTACGATATCCGTATTGCTGAAATAAAAATTTTGTGCAGCGGCCATCTTGGATTTCAAATATGATCACAAAATCATTCTCTGCACCCTCGAGAACCTCGAATACGATACCCATAATGTTGTCATCATAATTTTGCACGGCGGCCACCTTGGATTTGAAACATGTTCACCAAATCGTTCTCTGCACCCTCGAGAACCTCGGGTACGATATCCATATTGCTAAAATCATAATTTAATGTGGCGGCCATCTTGTATTTCAAAAATGATCACAAATTCGTTCTCTGCACACACGAGAACCTCGGACAGGATATCCATATTGCTGAAAAAATAAATGTGTGCGGCAGCCCTCATGGATTTCAAAAATGATCCCAAAATTGTTCTCTGCATCCTCGAAAACGTCGGATACGATACGCATAATGTTTTATCATAATTTTGTGCTGTGTCCATCTTTGTTTTCAAAAATGATACCAAAATTGTTCTCTGCATACTCGAGAAGCTGGGACAGGATATCCATATTGCTGAAAAAATAATTGTGTGCGGCAGCCCTCATGGATTTCAAAAATGATCCCAAAATTGTTCTCTGCACCCTCGAAAACGTCGGAGACGATACGCATAATGTTGTTATCATAATTTTGTGCGGTGTCCATCTTTGTTTTCAAAAATGATACCAAAATTGTTCTCTGCATACTCGAGAACCTGGGACACGATATCCATATTGCTGAAATCATAATTTTGCGCGGCGGCCATCTTGAATTTCAAAAATGATCCCAAAATTATTCTCTGCACCCTCGAGAACCTCGAATACGATACCAATAATGTTGTCATCATAATTTTGCACGGCGGCCACCTTGGATTTGAAAAATGTTCACCAAATCGTTCTCTGCACCCTCGAGAACCTCGGGTACGATATCCATATTGCTAAAATCATAATTTAATGTGGCGGCCATCTTGGATTTCAAAAATGATCACAAATTCATTCTCTGCACACTCGAGAACCTCGGACAGGATATCCATATTGCTGAAAAAATAATTGTGTGCGGCAGCCCTCATGGATTTCAAAAATGATCCCAAAATTGTTCTCTGCACCCTCGAAAACGTCGGAGACGATACGCATAATGTTGTTATCATAATTTTGTGCGGTGTCCATCTTTGTTTCCAAAAATGATACCAAAATCGTTATTTGCACCCTCGAGAACCTTGTACACGATATTCATATTGCTGAAAACATAATTGCGTCTGGCAGCCATCTTGGATTTCAAATATGATCACAAAATTGTTCTCTGCACCCTCGAGAACCTCAGACACGATATCCATATTGTTGTCATCAAAATTTTGCGCGGCGGCCATCTTGGATTTGAAAAATGATCACAAAATCGTTCTCTGCACCCTCGAGAACCTCGGGTACGATATCCGTATTGCTGAAATAAAAATTTTGTGCGGCGGCCATCTTGGATTTCAAATATGATCACAAAATCATTCTCTGCACCCTCGAGAACCTCGAATACGATACCCATAATGTTGTCATCATAATTTTGCACGGCGGCCACCTTGGATTTGAAACATGTTCACCAAATCGTTCTCTGCGCCCTCGAGAACCTCTGGTACGATATCCATATTGCTAAAATCATAATTTAATGTGGCGGCCATCTTGGATTTCAAAAATGATCACAAATTCGTTCTCTGCACACTCGAGAACCTCGGACAGGATATCCATATTGCTGAAAAAATAATTGTGTGCGGCAGCCCTCATGGATTTCAAAAATGATCCCAAAATTGTTCTCTGCACCCTCGAAAACGTCGGATACGATACGCATAATGTTTTATCATAATTTTGTGCGGTGTCCATCTTTGTTTTCAAAAATGATACCAAAATTGTTCTCTGCATACTCGAGAAGCTGGGACAGGATATCCATATTGCTGAAAAAATAATTGTGTGCGGCAGCCCTCATGGATTTCAAAAATGATCCCAAAATTGTTCTCTGCACCCTCGAAAACGTCGGAGACGATACGCATAATGTTGTTATCATAATTTTGTGCGGTGTCCATCTTTGTTTTCAAAAATGATACCAAAATTGTTCTCTGCATACTCGAGAAACTGGGACACGATATTCATATTGCTGAAATCATAATTTTGCGCGGCGGCCATCTTGAATTTCAAAAATGATCCCAAAATTATTCTCTGCACCCTCGAGAACCTCGAATACGATACCAATAATGTTGTCATCATAATTTTGCACGGCGGCCACCTTGGATTTGAAAAATGTTCACCAAATCGTTCTCTGCACCCTCGAGAACCTCGGGTACGATATCCATATTGCTAAAAACATAATTTAATGTGGCGGCCATCTTGGATTTCAAAAATGATCACAAATTCATTCTCTGCACACTCGAGAACCTCGGACAGGATATCCATATTGCTGAAAAAATAATTGTGTGCGGCAGCCCTCATGGATTTCAAAAATGATCCCAAAATTGTTCTCTGCACCCTCGAAAACGTCGGAGACGATACGCATAATGTTGTTATCATAATTTTGTGCGGTGTCCATCTTTGTTTCCAAAAATGATACCAAAATCGTTATTTGCACCCTCGAGAACCTCGTACACGATATTCATATTGCTGAAAACATAATTGCGTCTGGCAGCCATCTTGGATTTCAAATATGATCACAAAATTGTTCTCTGCACCCTCGAGAACCTCAGACACGATATCCATATTGTTGTCATCAAAATTTTGCGCGGCGGCCATCTTGGATTTGAAAAATGATCACAAAATCGTTCTCTGCACCCTCGAGAACCTCGGGTACGATATCCGTATTGCTGAAATAAAAATTTTGTGCGGCGGCCATCTTGGATTTCAAATATGATCACAAAATCATTCTCTGCACCCTCGAGAACCTCGAATACGATACCCATAATGTTGTCATCATAATTTTGCACGGCGGCCACCTTGGATTTGAAACATGTTCACCAAACCGTTCTCTGCGCCCTCGAGAACCTCGGGTACGATATCCATATTGCTAAAATCATAATTTAATGTGGCGGCCATCTTGGATTTCAAAAATGATCACAAATTCGTTCTCTGCACACTCGAGAACCTCGGACAGGATATCCATATTGCTGAAAAAATAATTGTGTGCGGCAGCCCTCATGGATTTCAAAAATGATCCCAAAATTGTTCTCTGCACCCTCGAAAACGTCGGAGACGATACGCATAATGTTGTTATCATAATTTTGTGCGGTGTCCATCTTTGTTTTCAAAAATGATACCAAAATTGTTCTCTGCATACTCGAGAACCTGGGACACGATATCCATATTGCTGAAATCATAATTTTGCGCGGCGGCCATCTTGAATTTCAAAAATGATCCCAAAATTATTCTCTGCACCCTCGAGAACCTCGAATACGATACCCATAATGTTGTCATCATAATTTTGCACGGCGGCCACCTTGGATTTGAAACATGTTCACCAAACCGTTCTCTGCGCCCTCGAGAACCTCGGGTACGATATCCATATTGCTAAAATCATAATTTAATGTGGCGGCCATCTTGGATTTCAAAAATGATCACAAATTCGTTCTCTGCTGACTCGAGAACCTCGGACAGGATATCCATATTGCTGAAAAAATAATTGTTTGCGGCAGCACTCATGGATTTCAAAAATGATCCCAAAATTGTTCTCTGCACTCTCGAAAATATCGGAGACGATACGCATAATGTTGTTATCATAATTTTGTGCGGTGTCCATCTTTGTTTTCTAAAATAATACCAAAATCGTTATTTGCACCCTCGAGAACCTCGTACACGATATTCATATAACTGAAAACATAATTGCGTCTGGCAGCCATCTTGGATTTCAAATATAATCACAAAATTGTTCTCTGCACCCTCCTTAACCTCAGACACGATATCCATATTGTTGTCATCAAAATTTTGCGGGGCGGCCATCTTGGATTTGAAAAATGATCACAAAATCGTTCTCTGCACCCTCGAGAACCTCGGGTACGATATCCGTATTGCTGAAATAAAAATTTTGTGCGGCGGCCATCTTGGATTTCAAATATGATCACAAAATCATTCTCTGCACCCTCGAGAACCTCGAATACGATACCCATAATGTTGTCATCATAATTTTGCACGGCGGCCACCTTGGATTTGAAACATGTTCACCAAATCGTTCTCTGCACCCTCGAGAACCTCGGGTACGATATCCATATTGCTAAAATCATAATTTTATGTGGCGGCCATCTTGGATTTCAAAACTGATCACTATTTCGTTCTCTGCACACTCGAGAACCTCGGACAGGATATCCATATTGCTGAAAAAATAATTGTGTGCGGCAGCCCTCATGGATTTCAAAAATGATCCCAAAATTGTTCTCTGCACCATCGAAAACGTCGGAGACGATACGCATAATGTTGTTATCATAATTTTGTGCGGTGTCCATCTTTGTTTTCAAAAATGATACCAAAATTGTTCTCTGCATACTCGAGAACCTCGGACAGGATATCCATATTGCTGAAAAAATAATTGTGTGCGGCAGCCCTCATGGATTTCAAAAATGATCCCAAAATTGTTCTCTGCACCCTCGAAAACGTAGGAGACGATATGCATAATGTTGTTATCATAATTTTGTGCGGTGTCCATCTTTGTTTTCAAAAATAATACCAAAATCGTTATTTGCACCCTCGAGAACCTCGTACACGATATTCGTATTGCTGAAAACATAATTGCGTCTGGCAGCCATCTTGGATTTCAAATATGATCACAAAATTGTTCTCTGCACCCTCGAGAACCTCAGACACGATATCCATATTGTTGTCATCAAAATTTTGCGCGGCGGCCATCTTGGATTTGAAAAATGATTACAAAATCGTTCTCTGCACCCTCGAGAACCTCGGGTACGATATCCGTATTGCTGAAATAAAAATTTTGTGCAGCGGCCATCTTGGATTTCAAATATGATCACAAAATCATTCTCTGCACCCTCGAGAACCTCGAATACGATACCCATAATGTTGTCATCATAATTTTGCACGGCGGCCACCTTGGATTTGAAACATGTTCTCCAAATCGTTCTCTGCACCCTCGAGAACATCGGGTACGATATCCATATTGCTAAAATCATAATTTAATGTGGCGGCCATCTTGGATTTGAAAAATGATCACAAAATCGTTCTCTGCACCCTCGAGAACCTCAGACACGATATCCATGTTGTTGTCATCAAAATTTTGCGCGGCGGCCATATTGGATTTGAAAAATGATCACAAAATCGTTCTCTGCACCCTCGAGAACCTCGGGTACGATATCTGTATTGCTGAAATAAAATTTTGTGCGGCGGCCATCTTGGATTTCAAATATGATCACAAAATCATTCTCTGCACCCTCGAGAACCTCGAATACGATACCCATAATGTTGTCATCATAATTTTGCACGGCGGCCACCTTGGATTTGAAACATGTTCATCAAATCGTTCTCTGCACCCTCGAGAACCTCGGGTACGATATCCATATTGCTAAGATCATAATTTAATGTGGCGGCCATCTTGGATTTCAAAAAATGATCACAAATTCGTTCTCTGCACACTCGAGAACCTCGGACAGGATATCCATATTGCTGAAAAAATAATTGTGTGCGGCAGCCCTCATGGATTTCAAAAATGATCCCAAAATTGTTCTCTGCACCCTCGAAAACGTCGGATACGATACGCATAATGTTGTTATCATAATTTTGTGCGGTGTCCATCTTTGTTTTCAAAAATGATACCAAAATTGTTCTCTGCATACTCGAGAACCTGGGACAAAATATCCATATTGCTGAAATCATAATTTTGCGCGTCGGCCATCTTGAATGTCAAAAATGATCCCAAAATTATTCTCTGCACCCTCGAGAACCTCGGGTACGATATCCATATTGCTAAAATCATAATTTAATGTGGCGGCCATCTTGGATTTCAAAAATGATCACAAATTCGTTCTCTGCACACTCGAGAACCTCGGACAGGATATCCATATTGCTGAAAAAATAATTGTGTGCGGCAGCCCTCATGGATTTCAAAAATGATCCCAAAATTGTTCTCTGCACCCTCGAAAACGTCGGAGACGATACGCATAATGTTGTTATCATAATTTTGTGCGGTGTCCATTTTTGTTTTCAAAAATGATACCAAAATTGTTCTCTGCATACTCGAGAAACTGGGACACGACATTCATATTGCTGAAATCATAATTTTGCGCGGCGGCCATCTTGAATTTCAAAAATGATCCCAAAATTATTCTCTGCACCCTCTAGAACCTCGAATACGATACCAATAATGTTGTCATCATAATTTTGCACGGCGGCCACCTTGGATTTGAAAAATGTTCACCAAATCGTTCTCTGCACCCTCGAGAACCTCGGGTACGATATCCATATTGCTAAAATCATAATTTAATGTGGCGGCCATCTTGGATTTCAAAAATGATCACAAATTCATTCTCTGCACACTCGAGAACCTCGGACAGGATATCCATATTGCTGAAAAAATAATTGTGTGCGGCAGCCCTCATGGATTTCAAAAATGATCCCAAAATTGTTCTCTGCACCCTCGAAAACGTCGGAGACGATACGCATAATGTTGTTATCAAAATTTTGTGCGGTGGCCATCTTGAAATTCAAAAATGATACCAAAATCGTTATTTGCACCCTCGAGAACCTCGTACACGATATTCATATTGCTGAAAACATAATTGCGTCTGGCAGCCATCTTGGATTTCAAATATGATCACAAAATTGTTCTCTGCACCCTCGAGAACCTCAGACACGATATCCATATTGCTGAAATCATAATTTTGTGCGGCGGCCATCTTGGATTTTAAATATGATCACAAAATTGTTCTCTGCTCCCTCGAGAACCTCGAATACGATACCAATAATGTTGTCATCATAATTTTGCACGGCGGCCTTGGATTTGAAAAATGTTAACCAAATCGTACTCTGCACCCTCGAGAACCTCGGACGAGATATCCATATTGTTGTCATCAAAATTTTGCGCGGCGGCCATCTTGGATTTCTAAATGATCCCAAAGTCATTCTCTGCACCCTCGAGAACCTCGGACACGATATCCATATTGTTGTCATCAAAATTTTGTGCGGTGGCCATCTTGAAATTCAAAAATGATACCAAAATCGTTATTTGCACCCTCGAGAACCTCGTACACGATATTCATATTGCTGAAAACATAATTGCGTCTGGCAGCCATCTTGGATTTCAAATATGATCACAAAATTGTTCTCTGCACCCTCGAGAACCTCGGACACGATATCCATATTGTTGTCATCAAAATTTTGCGCGGCGGCCATCTTGGATTTGAAAAATGATCACAAAATCGTTCTCTGCACCCTCGAGAACCTCGGGTACGATATCCATATTGCTGAAATAAAATATTTGTGCGGCGGCCATCTTGGATTTCAAATATGATCACAAAATCATTCTCTGCACCCTCGAGAACCTGGGACACGATATCCATATTGCTGAAATCATAATTTTGCGCGTCGGCCATCTTTAATTTCAAAAATGATCCCAAAATTATTCTCTGCACCCTCGAGAACCTCGAATACGATACCAATAATGTTGTCATCATAATTTTGCACGGCGGCCACCTTGGATTTGAGAAATGTTCACCAAATCGTTCTCTGCACCCTCGAGAACCTCGGGTACGATATCCATATTGCTAAAATCATAATTTAATGTGGCGGCCATCTTGGATTTCAAAAATGATCACAAATTCGTTCTCTGCACACTCGAGAACCTCGAATACGATACCAATAATGTTGTCATCATAATTTTGCACGGCGGCCACCTTGGATTTGAAAAATGTTCACCAAATCGTTCTCTGCACCCTCGAGAAACTCGGGTACGATATCCATATTGCTAAAATCATAATTTAATGTGGCGGCCATCTTGGATTTCAAAAATGATCACAAATTCGTTCTCTGCACACTCGAGAACCTCGGACAGGATATCCATATTGCTGAAAAAATAATTGTGTGCGGCAGCCCTCATGGATTTCAAAAATGATCCCAAAATTGTTCTCTGCACCCTCGAAAACGTCGGAGACGATACGCATAATGTTGTTATCATAATTTTGTGCGGTGTCCATCTTTGTTTTCAAAAATGATACCAAAATCGTTATTTGCACCCTCGAGAACCTCGGACACGATATTCATATTGCTGAAAACATAATTGCGTCTGGCAGCCATCTTGGATTTCAAATATAATCACAAAATTGTTCTCTGCACCCTCGAGAACCTCAGACACGATATCCATATTGTTGTCATCAAAATTTTGCGCGGCAACCATCTTGGATCTGAAAAATGATCACAAAATCGTTCTCTGCACCCTCGAGAACCTCGGGTACGATATCCGTATTGCTGAAATAAAAAATTTGTGCAGCGGCCATCTTGGATTTCAAATATGATCACAAAATCATTCTCTGCACCCTCGAGAACCTCGAATACGATACCCATAATATTGTCATCATAATTTTGCACGGCGGCCACCTTGGATTTGAAACATGTTCACCAAATCGTTCTCTGCACCCTCGAGAACCTCGGGTACGATATCCATATTGCTAAAATCATAATTTAATGTGGCGGCCATCTTGGATTTCAAAAATGATCACAAATTCGTTCTCTGCACACACGAGAACCTCGGACAGGATATCCATATTGCTGAAAAAATAATTGTGTGCGGCAGCCCTCATGGATTTCAAAAATGATCCCAAAATTGTTCTCTGCACCCTCGAAAACGTCGGATACGATACGCATAATGTTTTATCATAATTTTGTGCGGTGTCCATCTTTGTTTTCAAAAATGATACCAAAATTGTTCTCTGCATACTCGAGAAGCTGGGACAGGATATCCATATTGCTGAAAAAATAATTGTGTGCGGCAGCCCTCATGGATTTCAAAAATGATCCCAAAATTGTTCTCTGCACCCTCGAAAACGTCGGAGACGATACGCATAATGTTGTTATCATAATTTTGTGCGGTGTCCATCTTTGTTTTCAAAAATGATACCAAAATTGTTCTCTGCATACTCGAGAACCTGGGACACGATATCCATATTGCTGAAATCATAATTTTGCGCGGCGGCCATCTTGAATTTCAAAAATGATCACAAAATCATTCTCTGCACCCTCGAGAACCTCGAATACGATACCAATAATGTTGTCATCATAATTTTGCACGGCGGCCACCTTGGATTTGAAAAATGTTCACCAAATCGTTCTCTGCACCCTCGAGAACCTCGGGTACGATATCCATATTGCTAAAATCATAATTTAATGTGGCGGCCATCTTGGATTTCAAAAATGATCACAAATTCATTCTCTGCACACTCGAGAACCTCGGACAGGATATCCATATTGCTGAAAAAATAATTGTGTGCGGCAGCCCTCATGGATTTCAAAAATGATCCCAAAATTGTTCTCTGCACCCTCGAAAACGTCGGAGACGATACGCATAATGTTGTTATCATAATTTTGTGCGGTGTCCATCTTTGTTTCCAAAAATGATACCAAAATCGTTATTTGCACCCTCGAGAACCTCGTACACGATATTCATATTGCTGAAAACATAATTGCGTCTGGCAGCCATCTTGGATTTCAAATATGATCACAAAATTGTTCTCTGCACCCTCGAGAACCTCAGACACGATATCCATATTGTTGTCATCAAAATTTTGCGCGGCGGCCATCTTGGATTTGAAAAATGATCACAAAATCGTTCTCTGCACCCTCGAGAACCTCGGGTACGATATCCGTATTGCTGAAATAAAAATTTTGTGCGGCGGCCATCTTGGATTTCAAATATGATCACAAAATCATTCTCTGCACCCTCGAGAACCTCGAATACGATACCCATAATGTTGTCATCATAATTTTGCACGGCGGCCACATTGGATTTGAAACATGTTCACCAAATCGTTCTCTGCGCCCTCGAGAACCTCTGGTACGATATCCATATTGCTAAAATCATAATTTAATGTGGCGGCCATCTTGGATTTCAAAAATGATCACAAATTCGTTCTCTGCACACTCGAGAACCTCGGACAGGATATCCATATTGCTGAAAAAATAATTGTGTGCGGCTGCCCTCATGGATTTCAAAAATGATCCCAAAATTGTTCTCTGCACCCTCGAAAACGTCGGATACGATACGCATAATGTTTTATCATAATTTTGTGCGGTGTCCATCTTTGTTTTCAAAAATGATACCAAAATTGTTCTCTGCATACTCGAGAAGCTGGGACAGGATATCCATATTGCTGAAAAAATAATTGTGTACGGCAGCCCTCATGGATTTCAAAAATGATCCCAAAATTGTTCTCTGCACCCTCGAAAACGTCGGAGACGATACGCATAATGTTGTTATCATAATTTTGTGCGGTGTCCATCTTTGTTTTCAAAAATGATACCAAAATTGTTCTCTGCATACTCGAGAAACTGGGACACGATATTCATATTGCTGAAATCATAATTTTGCGCGGCGGCCATCTTGAATTTCAAAAATGATCCCAAAATTATTCTCTGCACCCTCGAGAACCTCGAATACGATACCAATAATGTTGTCATCATAATTTTGCACGGCGGCCACCTTGGATTTGAAAAATGTTCACCAAATCGTTCTCTGCACCCTCGAGAACCTCGGGTACGATATCCATATTGCTAAAACCATAATTTAATGTGGCGGCCATCTTAGATTTCAAAAATGATCACAAATTCATTCTCTGCACACTCGAGAACCTCGGACAGGATATCCATATTGCTGAAAAAATAATTGTGTGCGGCAGCCCTCATGGATTTCAAAAATGATCCCAAAATTGTTCTCTGCACCCTCGAAAACGTCGGAGACGATACGCATAATGTTGTTATCATAATTTTGTGCGGTGTCCATCTTTGTTTCCAAAAATGATACCAAAATCGTTATTTGCACCCTCGAGAACCTCGTACACGATATTCATATTGCTGAAAACATAATTGCGTCTGGCAGCCATCTTGGATTTCAAATATGATCACAAAATTGTTCTCTGCACCCTCGAGAACCTCAGACACGATATCCATATTGTTGTCATCAAAATTTTGCGCGGCGGCCATCTTGGATTTGAAAAATGATCACAAAATCGTTCTCTGCACCCTCGAGAACCTCGGGTACGATATCCGTATTGCTGAAATAAAAATTTTGTGCGGCGGCCATCTTGGATTTCAAATATGATCACAAAATCATTCTCTGCACCCTCGAGAACCTCGAATACGATACCCATAATGTTGTCATCATAATTTTGCACGGCGGCCACCTTGGATTTGAAACATGTTCACCAAATCGTTCTCTGCGCCCTCGAGAACCTCGGGTACGATATCCATATTGCTAAAATCATAATTTAATGTGGCGGCCATCTTGGATTTCAAAAATGATCACAAATTCGTTCTCTGCACACTCGAGAACCTCGGACAGGATATCCATATTGTTGTCATCAAAATTTTGTGCGGTGGCCATCTTGAAATTCAAAAATGATACCAAAATCGTTATTTGCACCCTCGAGAACCTCGTACACGATATTCATATTGCTGAAAACATAATTGCGTCTGGCAGCCATCTTGGATTTCAAATATGATCACAAAATTGTTCTCTGCACCCTCGAGAACCTCGGACACGATATCCATATTGTTGTCATCAAAATTTTGCGCGGCGGCCATCTTGGATTTGAAAAATGATCACAAAATCGTTCTCTGCACCCTCGAGAACCTCGGGTACGATATCCATATTGCTGAAATAAAAATTTTGTGCGGCGGCCATCTTGGATTTCAAATATGATCACAAAATCATTCTCTGCACCCTCGAGAACCTGGGACACGATATCCATATTGCTGAAATCATAATTTTGCGCGTCGGCCATCTTGAATTTCAAAAATGATCCCAAAATTATTCTCTGCACCCTCGAGAACCTCGAATACGATACCAATAATGTTGTCATCATAATTTTGCACGGCGGCCACCTTGGATTTGAGAAATGATCACCAAATCGTTCTCTGCACCCTCGAGAACCTCAGGTACGATATCCATATTGCTAAAATCATAATTTAATGTGGCGGCCATCTTGGATTTCAAAAATGATCACAAATTCGTTCTCTGCACACTCGAGAACCTCGAATACGATACCAATAATGTTGTCATCATAATTTTGCACGGCGGCCACCTTGGATTTGAAAAATGTTCACCAAATCGTTCTCTGCACCCTCGAGAACCTCGGGTACGATATCCATATTGCTAAATTCATAATTTAATGTGGCGGCCACCTTGGATTTCAAAAATGATCACAAATTCGTTCTCTGCACACTCGAGAACCTCGAATACGATACCAATAATGTTGTCATCATAATTTTGCACGGCGGCCACCTTGGATTTGAAAAATGTTCACCAAATCGTTCTCTGCACCCTCGAGAAACTCGGGTACGATATCCATATTGCTAAAATCATAATTTAATGTGGCAGCCATCTTGGATTTCAAAAATGATCACAAATTCGTTCTCTGCACACTCGAGAACCTCGGACAGGATATCCATATTGCTGAAAAAATAATTGTGTGCGGCAGCCCTCATGGATTTCAAAAATGATCCCAAAATTGTTCTCTGCACCCTCGAAAACGTCGGAGACGATACGCATAATGTTGTTATCATAATTTTGTGCGGTGTCCATCTTTGTTTTCAAAAATGATACCAAAATCGTTATTTGCACCCTCGAGAACCTCGTACACGATATTCATTTTGCTGAAAACATAATTGCGTCTGGCAGCCATCTTGGATTTCAAATATAATCACAAAATTGTTCTCTGCACCCTCGAGAACCTCAGACACGATATCCATATTGTTGTCATCAAAATTTTGCGCGGCAACCATCTTGGATCTGAAAAATGATCACAAAATCGTTCTCTGCACCCTCGAGAACCTCGGGTACGATATCCGTATTGCTGAAATAAAAATTTTGTGCAGCGGCCATCTTGGATTTCAAATATGATCACAAAATCATTCTCTGCACCCTCGAGAACCTCGAATACGATACCCATAATATTGTCATCATAATTTTGCACGGCGGCCACCTTGTATTTGAAACATGTTCACCAAATCGTTCTCTGCACCCTCGAGAACCTCGGGTACGATATCCATATTGCTAAAATCATAATTTAATGTGGCGGCCATCTTGGATTTCAAAAATGATCACAAATTCGTTCTCTGCACACACGAGAACCTCGGACAGGATATCCATATTGCTGAAAAAATAATTGTGTGCGGCAGCCCTCATGGATTTCAAAAATGATCCCAAAATTGTTCTCTGCACCCTCGAAAACGTCGGATACGATACGCATAATGTTTTATCATAATTTTGTGCGGTGTCCATCTTTGTTTTCAAAAATGATACCAAAATTGTTCTCTGCATACTCGAGAAGCTGGGACAGGATATCCATATTGCTGAAAAAATAATTGTGTGCGGCAGCCCTCATGGATTTCAAAAATGATCCCAAAATTGTTCTCTGCACCCTCGAAAACGTCGGAGACGATACGCATAATGTTGTTATCATAATTTTGTGCGGTGTCCATCTTTGTTTTCAAAAATGATACCAAAATTGTTCTCTGCATACTCGAGAACCTGGGACACGATATCCATATTGCTGAAATCATAATTTTGCGCGGCGGCCATCTTGAATTTCAAAAATGATCCCAAAATTATTCTCTGCACCCTCGAGAACCTCGAATACGATACCAATAATGTTGTCATCATAATTTTGCACGGCGGCCACCTTGGATTTGAAAAATGTTCACCAAATCGTTCTCTGCACCCTCGAGAACCTCGGGTACGATATCCATATTGCTAAAATCATAATTTAATGTGGCGGCCATCTTGGATTTCAAAAATGATCACAAATTCATTCTCTGCACACTCGAGAACCTCGGACAGGATATCCATATTGCTGAAAAAATAATTGTGTGCGGCAGCCCTCATGGATTTCAAAAATGATCCCAAAATTGTTCTCTGCACCCTCGAAAACGTCGGAGACGATACGCATAATGTTGTTATCATAATTTTGTGCGGTGTCCATCTTTGTTTCCAAAAATGATACCAAAATCGTTATTTGCACCCTCGAGAACCTCGTACACGATATTCATATTGCTGAAAACATAATTGCGTCTGGCAGCCATCTTGGATTTCAAATATGATCACAAAATTGTTCTCTGCACCCTCGAGAACCTCAGACACGATATCCATATTGTTGTCATCAAAATTTTGCGCGGCGGCCATCTTGGATTTGAAAAATGATCACAAAATCGTTCTCTGCACCCTCGAGAACCTCGGGTACGATATCCGTATTGCTGAAATAAAAATTTTGTGCGGCGGCCATCTTGGATTTCAAATATGATCACAAAATCATTCTCTGCACCCTCGAGAACCTCGAATACGATACCCATAATGTTGTCATCATAATTTTGCACGGCGGCCACCTTGGATTTGAAACATGTTCACCAAATCGTTCTCTGCGCCCTCGAGAACCTCTGGTACGATATCCATATTGCTAAAATCATAATTTAATGTGGCAGCCATCTTGGATTTCAAAAATGATCACAAATTCGTTCTCTGCACACTCGAGAACCTCGGACAGGATATCCATATTGCTGAAAAAATAATTGTGTGCGGCAGCCCTCATGGATTTCAAAAATGATCCCAAAATTGTTCTCTGCACCCTCGAAAACGTCGGATACGATACGCATAATGTTTTATCATAATTTTGTGCGGTGTCCATCTTTGTTTTCAAAAATGATACCAAAATTGTTCTCTGCATACTCGAGAAGCTGGGACAGGATATCCATATTGCTGAAAAAATAATTGTGTGCGGCAGCCCTCATGGATTTCAAAAATGATCCCAAAATTGTTCTCTGCACCCTCGAAAACGTCGGAGACGATACGCATAATGTTGTTATCATAATTTTGTGCGGTGTCCATCTTTGTTTTCAAAAATGATACCAAAATTGTTCTCTGCATACTCGAGAAACTGGGACACGATATTCATATTGCTGAAATCATAATTTTGCGCGGCGGCCATCTTGAATTTCAAAAATGATCCCAAAATTATTCTCTGCACCCTCGAGAACCTCGAATACGATACCAATAATGTTGTCATCATAATTTTGCACGGCGGCCACCTTGGATTTGAAAAATGTTCACCAAATCGTTCTCTGCACCCTCGAGAACCTCGGGTACGATATCCATATTGCTAAAACCATAATTTAATGTGGCGGCCATCTTAGATTTCAAAAATGATCACAAATTCATTCTCTGCACACTCGAGAACCTCGGACAGGATATCCATATTGCTGAAAAAATAATTGTGTGCGGCAGCCCTCATGGATTTCAAAAATGATCCCAAAATTGTTCTCTGCACCCTCGAAAACGTCGGAGACGATACGCATAATGTTGTTATCATAATTTTGTGCGGTGTCCATCTTTGTTTCCAAAAATGATACCAAAATCGTTATTTGCACCCTCGAGAACCTCGTACACGATATTCATATTGCTGAAAACATAATTGCGTCTGGCAGCCATCTTGGATTTCAAATATGATCACAAAATTGTTCTCTGCACCCTCGAGAACCTCAGACACGATATCCATATTGTTGTCATCAAAATTTTGCGCGGCGGCCATCTTGGATTTGAAAAATGATCACAAAATCGTTCTCTGCACCCTCGAGAACCTCGGGTACGATATCCGTATTGCTGAAATAAAAATTTAGTGCGGCGGCCATCTTGGATTTCAAATATGATCACAAAATCATTCTCTGCACCCTCGAGAACCTCGAATACGATACCCATAATGTTGTCATCATAATTTTGCACGGCGGCCACCTTGGATTTGAAACATGTTCACCAAATCGTTCTCTGCGCCCTCGAGAACCTCGGGTACGATATCCATATTGCTAAAATCATAATTTAATGTGGCGGCCATCTTGGATTTCAAAAATGATCACAAATTCGTTCTCTGCACACTCGAGAACCTCGGACAGGATATCCATATTGCTGAAAAAATAATTGTGTGCGGCAGCCCTCATGAATTTCAAAAATGATCCCAAAATTGTTCTCTGCACCCTCGAAAACGTCGGATACGATACGCATAATGTTTTATCATAATTTTGTGCGGTGTCCATCTTTGTTTTCAAAAATGATACCAAAATTTTTCTCTGCATACTCGAGAAGCTGGGACAGGATATCCATATTTCTAAAAAAATAATTGTGTGCGGCAGCCCTCATGGATTTCAAAAATGATCCCAAAATTGTTCTCTGCACCCTCGAAAACGTCGGAGACGATACGCATAATGTTGTTATCATAATTTTGTGCGGTGTCCATCTTTGTTTTCAAAAATGATACCAAAATTGTTCTCTACATACTCGAGAACCTGGGACACGATATCCATATTGCTGAAATCATAATTTTGCGCGGCGGCCATCTTGAATTTCAAAAATCATCCCAAAATTATTCTCTGCACCCTCGAGAACCTCGAATACGATACCAATAATGTTGTCATCATAATTTTGCACGGCGGCCACCTTGGATTTGAAAAATGTTCACCAAATCGTTCTCTGCACCCTCGAGAACCTCGGGTACGATATCCATATTGATAAAATCATAATTTAATGTGGCGGCCATCTTGGATTTCAAAAATGATCACAAATTCGTTCTCTGCTGACTCGAGAACCTCGGACAGGATATCCATATTGCTGAAAAAATAATTGTTTGCGGCAGCACTCATGGATTTCAAAAATGATCCCAAAATTGTTCTCTGCACTCTCGAAAATATCGGAGACGATACGCATAATGTTGTTATCATAATTTTGTGCGGTGTCCATCTTTGTTTTCTAAAATAATACCAAAATCGTTATTTGCACCTCGAGAACCTCGTACACGATATTCATATTGCTGAAAACATAATTGCGTCTGGCAGCCATCTTGGATTTCAAATATAATCACAAAATTGTTCTCTGCACCCTCCTTAACCTCAGACACGATATCCATATTGTTGTCATCAAAATTTTGCGGGGCGGCCATCTTGGATTTGAAAAATGATCACAAAATCGTTCTCTGCACCCTCGAGAACCTCGGGTACGATATCCGTATTGCTGAAATAAAAATTTTGTGCGGCGGCCATCTTGGATTTCAAATATGATCACAAAATCATTCTCTGCACCCTCGAGAACCTCGAATACGATACCCATAATGTTGTCATCATAATTTTGCACGGCGGCCACCTTGGATTTGAAACATGTTCACCAAATCGTTCTCTGCACCCTCGAGAACCTCGGGTACGATATCCATATTGCTAAAATCATAATTTTATGTGGCGGCCATCTTGGATTTCAAAACTGATCACTATTTCGTTCTCTGCACACTCGAGAACCTCGGACAGGATATCCATATTGCTGAAAAAATAATTGTGTGCGGCAGCCCTCATGGATTTCAAAAATGATCCCAAAATTGTTCTCTGCACCATCGAAAACGTCGGAGACGATACGCATAATGTTGTTATCATAATTTTGTGCGGTGTCCATCTTTGTTTTCAAAAATGATACCAAAATTGTTCTCTGCATACTCGAGAACCTCGGACAGGATATCCATATTGCTGAAAAAATAATTGTGTGCGGCAGCCCTCATGGATTTCAAAAATGATCCCAAAATTGTTCTCTGCACCCTCGAAAACGTCGGAGACGATATGCATAATGTTGTTATCATAATTTTGTGCGGTGTCCATCTTTGTTTTCAAAAATAATACCAAAATCGTTATTTGCACCCTCGAGAACCTCGTACACGATATTCGTATTGCTGAAAACATAATTGCGTCTGGCAGCCATCTTGGATTTCAAATATGATCACAAAATTGTTCTCTGCACCCTCGAGAACCTCAGACACGATATCCATATTGTTGTCATCAAAATTTTGCGCGGCGGCCATCTTGGATTTGAAAAATGATTACAAAATCGTTCTCTGCACCCTCGAGAACCTCGGGTACGATATTCGGATTGCTGAAATAAAAATTTTGTGCAGCGGCCATCTTGGATTTCAAATATGATCACAAAATCATTCTCTGCACCCTCGAGAACCTCGAATACGATACCCATAATGTCGTCATCATAATTTTGCACGGCGGCCACCTTGGATTTGAAACATGTTCATCAAATCGTTCTCTGCACCCTCGAGAACCTCGGGTACGATATCCATATTGCTAAGATCATAATTTAATGTGGCGGCCATCTTGGATTTCAAAAAATGATCACAAATTCGTTCTCTGCACACTCGAGAACCTCGGACAGGATATCCATATTGCTGAAAAAATAATTGTGTGCGGCAGCCCTCATGGATTTCAAAAATGATCCCAAAATTGTTCTCTGCACCCTCGAAAACGTCGGATACGATACGCATAATGTTGTTATCATAATTTTGTGCGGTGTCCATCTTTGTTTTCAAAAATGATACCAAAATTGTTCTCTGCATACTCGAGAACCTGGGACAAAATATCCATATTGCTGAAATCATAATTTTGCGCGTCGGCCATCTTGAATGTCAAAAATGATCCCAAAATTATTCTCTGCACCCTCGAGAACCTCGGGTACGATATCCATATTGCTAAAATCATAATTTAATGTGGCGGCCATCTTGGATTTCAAAAATGATCACAAATTCGTTCTCTGCACACTCGAGAACCTCGGACAGGATATCCATATTGCTGAAAAAATAATTGTGTGCGGCAGCCCTCATGGATTTCAAAAATGATCCCAAAATTGTTCTCTGCACCCTCGAAAACGTCGGAGACGATACGCGTAATGTTGTTATCATAATTTTGTGCGGTGTCCATCTTTGTTTTCAAAAATGATACCAAAATTGTTCTCTGCATACTCGAGAACCTGGGACACGATATCCATATTGCTGAAATCATAATTTTGCGTGGCGGCCATCTTGAATTTCAAAAATGATCCCAAAATTATTCTCTGCACCCTCGAGAACCTCGAATACGATACCAATAATGTTGTCATCATAATTTTGCACGGCGGCCACCTTGGATTTGAAAAATGTTCACCAAATCGTTCTCTGCACCCTCGAGAACCTCGGGTACGATATCCATATTGCTAAAATCATAATTTAATGTGGCGGCCATCTTGGATTTCAAAAATGATCACAAATTCGTTCTCTGCACACTCGAGAACCTCGGACAGGATATCCATATTGCTGAAAAAATTATTGTGTGCGGCAGCCCTCATGGATTTCAAAAATGATCCCAAAATTGTTCTCTGCACCCTCGAAAACGTCGGAGACGATACGCATAATGTTGTTATCATAATTTTGTGCGGTGTCCATCTTTGTTTTCAAAAATGATACCAAAATTGTTCTCTGCATACTCGAGAACCTCGGACACGATATTCATATTGCTGAAAACATAATTGAGTCTGGCAGCAATCTTAGATTTCAAAAATGATCACAGAATTGTTCTCTGCACCCTCAAGAACATCGGACACGATATCCATATTGCTGAAATCATAATTTTATGCGGCGGCCATGTTGAATTTCAAATATGATCACAAAATCGTTCTCAGCAACCTCGAGAACCTCAGATACGATACCCGTAAAGTAGTTATCATAATTTTGTGCGGTGGCCATCTTTGTTTTCAAAAATGATACCAAAATCGTTCTTTGCACCCTCGAGAACCTCGTACACGATATTCATATTGCTGAAAACATAATTGCGTCTGGCAGCCATCTTGGATTTCAAAAATGATCACAGAATTGTTCTCTGTACCCTCGAGAACATGGGACACGATATCCATATTGCTGAAATCATAATTTTTTGCGGCGGCCATCTTGGATTTCAAATATCACAAAATCGTTCTCTGCTCCCTCGAGAACCTTGAATACGATACCAATAAAGTTGTCATCATAATTTTGCATGGCGGCCACCTTGGATTTGAAAAATGTTTACCAAATCGTTCTCTGCACCCTCGAGAACCTCGGGTACGATATCCGTATTGCTGAAATAATAATTTTGTGCGGCGGCCATCTTGGATTTCAAATATGATCACAAAATCGTTCGCTTCACCCTCGAGAACCTCGAATACGATACCCATAATGTTGTCATCATAATTTTGCGCGGCGGCCATCTTGGATTTCAAAAATGATCCCAAAATTGTTCTCTGCACCGTCGAGAATCTTGGACACGATATCCATATTGCTGAAAAAATAATTGTGTGCGGCAGCCCTCATGGATTTCAAAAATGATCCCAAAATTGTTCTCTGCACCCTCGAAAACGTCGGATACGATACGCATAATGTTGTTATCATAATTTTGTGCGGTGTCCATCTTTGTTTTCAAAAATGATACCAAAATTGTTCTCTGCATACTCGAGAACCTGGGACAAAATATCCATATTGCTGAAATCATAATTTTGCGCGTCGGCCATCTTGAATGTCAAAAATGATCCCAAAATTATTCTCTGCACCCTCGAGAACCTCGAATACGATACCAATAATGTTGTCATCATAATTTTGCACGGCGGCCACCTTGGATTTGAGAAATGTTCACCAAATCGTTCTCTGCACCCTCGAGAACCTCGGGTACGATATCCATATTGCTAAAATCATAATTTTATTTGGCGGCCATCTTGGATTTCAAAAATGATCACAAAATCGTTCTCTGCAACCTCGAGAACCTCGGACACGATATTCATATTGCTGAAAACATAATTGAGTCTGGCAGCCATCTTGGATTTCGAAAAGGATCACAGAATTGTTCTTTGCACCCTCGAGAACATCGGACACGATATCCATATTGCTGAATCATAATTTTATGCGGCGGCCATGTTGGATTTCAAATATGATCACAAAATCGTTCTCTGCACCCTCGAGAACTTCGGATACTATACCTATAATGTTGTAACAATAATTTTTTGCGGTGGCCATTTTTGTTTTCAAAAATGATACCAAAATCGTTCTCTGCATACTCGAGAACCTGGGACACGATATCCATATTGCTGAAATCATAATATTGCGCGTCGGCCATCTTGAATTTCAAAAATGATCCCAAAATTATTCTCTGCACCCTCGAGAACCTCGAATACGATACCAATAATGTTGTCATCATAATTTTGCACGGCGGCCTTGGCTTTGAAAAATGTTCACCAAATCGTTCTCTGCACCCTCGAGAACCTCGGACACGATATCCATATTGTTGACATCAAAATTTTGCGCGGCGGCCATCTTGTATTTCAAAAATGACCCCAAAATCATGATTCCAAAAAATGATCACAGAATTGTTCTCTGCACCCTGGAGAACCTGGGACACGATATCCATATTGATAAAATCATAATTTTTTGCGACGGCCATCTTCGATTTGAAATATGATCACAAAATCGTTCTCTGCTCCCTCGAATGCGATAACAATAATGATGTCATCATAATTTTGCACGGCGGCCACCTTGGATTTGAAAAATGTTCACCTAATGGTTCTCTGCACCCTCGAGAACCTCGGACACGATATATTGTTGTCATCAAAATTTTGCGCAGCGGCCATCTTGGATTTCAAAAATGATCCCAAAATCATTCTCTGCACCCTCGAGACTCTCGGACACGATATCCATATTGCTGAAATCATAATTTTGCACGGCGGCCTTGGATTTGAAAAATGTTCACCAAATCGTTCTCTGCACCCTCGAGAACCTCGGACACGATATCCATATTGTTGACATCAAAATTTTGCGCGGCGGCCATCTTGTATTTCAAAAATGACCCCAAAATCATGATTCCAAAAAATGATCACAGAATTGTTCTCTGCACCCTGGAGAACCTGGGACACGATATCCATATTGATAAAATCATAATTTTTTGCGACGGCCATCTTCGATTTGAAATATGATCACAAAATCGTTCTCTGCTCCCTCGAATGCGATAACAATAATGATGTCATCATAATTTTGCACGGCGGCCACCTTGGATTTGAAAAATGTTCACCAAATCGTTCTCTGCACGCTCGAGAACCTCGGGTACGATATCCGTATTGCTGAAATAATAATTTTGTGCGGCGGCCATCTTGGATTTCAAATATGATCACAAAATCGTTCTCTGCACCCTCGAGAACCTCGAATACGATACCCATAATGTTGTCATCATAATTTTGCGCGGGGCCATCTTGGATTTCAATTATGATCCCAAAATTTTACTCTGCAGCCTCGAAAACCTCGAATACTATACCAATAATGTTGTCATCATAAGTTTGTGCGGTGGCCATCTTTGTTTTCAAAAATGATATTAAAATCGTTCTTTGCATCCTCGAGAACCTCGGACACGATATTCATATTGCTGAAAACACAATTGAGTCTGGCAGCCATCTTGGATTTCAAAAATGATCCCAAAATCATTCTCTGCACCCTCGAGACTCTCGGACACGATATCCATATTGCTGAAATCATAATTTTGTGCGGCGGCCATCTTGGATTTGAAAAATTATCACAAAATCGTTCTCAGCAACCTCGAGAACCTCGGATACGATACCCATAATGTAGTTATCATAATTTTGTGGGGTGGCCATCTTGCAATTCAAAAATGATACCAAAATCATTTTATGCACCCTCGAGAACCTCGTACACGATATTCATATTGCTGAAAACATAATTGCGTCTGGCAGCCATCTTGGATTTCAAAAATGATCACAAAATTGTTCTCTGCACCCTGGCGAACCTGGGACACGATATCCATATTGCTGAAATCATAATTTTTTACGGCGGCCATCTTGAATTTCAAATAGGATCACACAATCGTTCTCTGCTCCCTCGAGAACCTCGAATGCGATACCAATAATGATGTCATCATAATTTTGCACGGCGGCCACCTTGGATTTGAAATATGTTCAACAAATCGTTCTCTGCACCCTCGAGAACCTCGGGTACGATATCCGTATTGCTGAAATAATAATTTTGTGCGGCGGCCATCTTGGATTTCAAATATGATCACAAAATCGTTCTCTGCACCCTCGTTAACCTCGAATACGATACCCATAATGTTGTCATCATAATTTTGCGCGGCGGCCATCTTGAATTTCAAAAATGATCCAAAAATTTTACTCTGCACGCTCGAAAACCTCGGCTACGATACGCATAATGTTGTTATCATAATTTTGTGCGGTGGCCATCTTTGTTTTCAAAACTGATACCAAAATCGTTCTCCGCATCCTCGAGAACCTCGGACACGATATTCATATTGCTGAAAACATAATTGAGTCTGGCAGCCATCTTGGATTTCAAAAATGATCACAGAATTGTTCTCTGCACCCTGGAGAACCTGGGACATGAAATCCATATTGCTGAAATCATAATTTTGTGCGGCGGCCATCTTGGATTTCAAATATGATCACAAAATCGTTCTCAGCAACCTCGAGAACCTCGGATATTATACCCATAATGTAGTTATCATAATTTTGTTCGATGGCCATCTTGGAATTCAAAAATGATACCAAAATCGTTATTTGCACCCTCGAGAACCTCGTACACGATATTCATATTGCTGAAAACATAATTGCGTCTGGCAGACATCTTGGATTTCAAAAATTGTTCTCCGCACCCTCGAGAACCTCGGACACGATATCCATATTGTTGTCATCAAAATTTTGCGCGGCGGCCATCTTGGATTTGAAAAATGATCACAAAATCGTTCTCTGAACCCTCGAGAACCTCGGGTACGATATCCGTATTGCTGAAATAAAAATTTTGTGCGGCGGCCATCTTGGATTTCAAATATGATCACAAAATCATTCTCTGCACCCTCGAGAACCTCCAATACGATACCCATAATGTTGTCATCATAATTTTGCGCGGGGCCATCTTGGATTTCAATAATGATCCCAAAATTTTACTCTGCAGCCTCGAAAACCTCGAATACTATACCAAAAATGTTGTCATCATAAGTTTGTGCGGTGGCCATCTTTGTTTTCAAAAATGATATTAAAATCGTTCTCTGCATCCTCGAGAACCTCGGACACGATATTAATATTGCTGAAAACACAATTGAGTCTGGCAGCCATCTTGGATTTCAAAAATGATCCCAAAATCATTCTCTGCACCCTCGAGACTCTCGGACACGATATCCATATTGCTGAAATCATAATTTTTTGCGGCGGCCATCTTGGATTTGAAAAATTATCACAAAATCGTTCTCAGCAACCTCGAGAACCTCGGATACGATACCCATAATGTAGTTATCATAATTTTGTGGGGTGGCCATCTTGCAATTCAAAAATGATACCAAAATCATTCTATGCACCCTCGAGAACCTCGTACAAGATATTCATATTGCTGAAAACATAATTGCGTCTGGCAGCCATCTTGGATTTCAAAAATGATCACAAAATTGTTCTCTGCACCCTGGCGAACCTGGGACAGGATATCCATATTGCTGAAATCATAATTTTTTACGGCGGCCATCTTGAATTTCAAATATGATCACAAAATCATTCTCTGCTCCCTCGAGAACCTCGAATGCGATACCAATAATGATGTCATCATAATTTTGCACGGCGGCCACCTTGGATTTGAAATATGTTCAACAAATCGTTCTCTGCACGCTCGAGAAACTCGGGTACGATATCCGTATTGCTGAAATAATAATTTTGTGCGGCGGCCATCTTGGATTTCAAATATGATCACAAAATCGTTCTCTGCACCCTCGTTAACCTCGAATACGATACCCATAATGTTGTCATCATAATTTTGCGCGGCGGCCATCTTGGATTTCAAAAATGATCCAAAAATTTTACTCTGCACGCTCGAAAACCTCGGCTACGATACGCATAATGTTGTTATCATAATTTTGTGCGGTGGCGATCTTTGTTTTCAAAACTGATACCAAAATCGTTCTCCGCATCCTCGAGAACCTCGGACATGATATTCATATTGCTGAAAACATAATTGAGTCTGGCAGCCATCTTGGATTTCAAAAATGATCACAGAATTGTTCTCTGCACCCTGGAGAACCTGGGACACGAAATCCATATTGCTGAAATCATAATTTTGTGCGGCGGCCATCTTGGATTTCAAATATGATCACAAAATCGTTCTCAGCAACCTCGAGAACCTCGGATATTATACCCATAATGTAGTTATCATAATTTTGTTCGATGGCCATCTTGGAATTCAAAAATGATACCAAATTCGTTATTTGCACCCTCGAGAAAATCGTACACGATATTCATATTGCTGAAAACATAATTGCGTCTGGCAGACATCTTGGATTTCAAAAATTGTTCTCCGCACCCTCGAGAACCTCGGACACGATATCCATATTGTTGTCATCAAAATTTTGCGCGGCGGCCATCTTGGATTTGAAAAATGATCACAAAATCGTTCTCTGAACCCTCGAGAACCTCGGGTACGATATCCGTATTGCTGAAATAAAAATTTTGTGCGGCGGCCATCTTGGATTTCAAATATGATCACAAAATCATTCTCTGCACCCTCGAGAACCTCGAATACGATACCCATAATGTTGTCAACAAAATTTTGCGCGGCGGCCATCTTGGATTTCAAAAATGATCCCAAAATTATTCTCTGCACCCTCGAGAACTTCGAATACTATACCAATAATGTTGTCATCATAATTTTGCACGGCGGCCACCTTGGATTTGAAAAATGTTCACCAAATCGTTCTCTGCACCCTCGAGAACCTCGGGTACGATATCCATATTGCTAAAATGATAATTTTATGTGGCGGCCATCTTGGATTTCAAGAATGATCACAAATTCGTTCTCTGCACACTCGAGAACCTCGGACAGGATATCCTTATTGCTGAAAACATAATTGTGTGCGGCAGCCCTCTTGGATTTCATAAATGATCCCAAAATTGTTCTCTGTACCCTCGAAAACGTCGGATACGATACGCATAATGTTGTTATCATAATTTTGTGCGGTGGCCATCTTTGTTTTCAAAAATGATACCAAAATCGTTCTCTGCATCCTTGAGAACCTCGGACACGATATTCATATTGCTGAAAACATAATTGAGTCTGGCAGCCATCTTGGATTTCAAGAATGATCACAAATTCGTTCTCTGCACACTCGAGAACCTCGGACAGGATATCCTTATTGCTGAAAACATAATTGTGTGCGGCAGCCCTCTTGGATTTCATAAATGATCCCAAAATTGTTCTCTGTACCCTCGAAAACGTCGGATACGATACGCATAATGTTGTTATCATAATTTTGTGCGGTGGCCATCTTTGTTTTCAAAAATGATACCAAAATCGTTCTCTGCACCCTCGGGAACATCGGACACGATATCCATATTGCTGAAATCATAATTTTTTGCGGCGGCCATCTTGAATTTCAAATACGATCACAAAATCGTTCTCTGCTCCCTCGAGAACCTCGAATGCAATACCAATAATGATGTCATCATAATTTTGCATGGCGGCCACCTTGGATTTGAAATATGTTCACCAAATCGTTCTCTGCACCCTCGAGAACCTCGGGTACGATATCCGTATTGCTGAAATAATAATTTTGTGCGGCGGCCATCTTGGATTTCAAATATGATCACAAAATCGTTCTCTGCTCCCTCGAGAACCTAGAATACGATACCCATAATGTTGTCATCATAATTTTGCGCAGCGGCCATCTTGGATTTGAAAAATGATCACAAAATCGTTCTCTGCACCCTCGAGAACCTCGCGTACGATATCCGTTTTGCTGAAATAATAATTTTGTGCGGCGGCCATCTTGGATTTCAAATATGATCACAAAATCGTTCTCTGCTCCCTCGAGAACCTAGAATACGATACCCATAATGTTGTCATCATAATTTTGCACGGCGGCCACCTTGGATTTGAAACATGTTCACCAAATCGTTCTCTGCACCCTCGAGAACCTTGGGTACGATATCCATATTGCTAAAATCATAATTTAATGTGGCGGCCATCTTGGATTTCAAAAATGATCACAAATTCGTTCTCTGCACACTCGAGAACCTCGGACAGGATATCCATATTGCTGAAAAAATAATTGTGTGCGGCAGCCCTCATGGATTTCAAAAATGATCCCAAAATTGTTCTCTGCACCTTCGAAAACGTCGGAGACGATACGCGTAATGTTGTTATCATAATTTTGTGCGGTGTCCATCTTTGTTTTCAAAAATGATACCAAAATTGTTCTCTGCATACTCGAGAACCTGGGACACGATATCCATATTGCTGAAATCATAATTTTGCGCGGCGGCCATCTTGAATTTCAAAAATGATCCCAAAATTATTCTCTGCACCCTCGAGAACCTCGAATACGATACCAATAATGTTGTCATCATAATTTTGCACGGCGGCCACCTTGGATTTGAAAAATGTTCACCAAATCGTTCTCTGCACCCTCGAGAACCTCGGGTAGGATATCCATATTGCTAAATTCATAATTTAATGTGGCGGCCATCTTGGATTTCAAAAATGATCACAAATTCGTTCTCTGCACACTCGAGAACCTCGGACAGGATATCCATATTGCTGAAAAAATAATTGTGTGCGGCAGCCCTTATGGATTTCAAAAATGATCCCAAAATTGTTCTCTGCACCCTCGAAAACGTCGGAGACGATACGCATAATGATGTTATCATAATTTTGTGCGGTGTCCATCTTTGTTTAAAAAAATGATACCAAAATTGTTCTCTGCATACTCGAGAACCTCGGACACGATATTCATATTGCTGAAAACATAATTGAGTCTGGCAGCAATCTTAGATTTCAAAAATGATCACAGAATTGTTCTCTGTACCCTCGAGAACCTGGGACACGATATCCATATTGCTGAAATCATAATTTTTTGCGGCGGCCATCTTGGATTTCAAATATCACAAAATCGTTCTCTGCTCCCTCGAGAACCTCGAATACGATACCAATAAAGTTGTCATCATAATTTTGCACGGCGGCCACCTTGGATTTGAAAAATGTTCACCAAATCGTTCTCTGCACCCTCGAGAACCTCTGGTACGATATCCGTATTGCTGAAATAATAATTTTGTGCGGCGGCCATCTTGGATTTCAAATATGATCACAAAATCGTTTGCTTCACCCTCGAGAACCTCGAATACGATACCCATAATGTTGTCATCATAATTTTGGACACGATATCCATATTGCTAAAATCATAATTTTATGTGGCGGCCATCTTGGATTTCAAAAATGATCACAAATTCGTTCTCTGCACCCTCGAAAACCACGGATACGAAACGCATAATGTTGTAATCATGATTTTGTGCGGTGGCCATCTTTGTTTTCAAAAATGATACCAAAATCTTTCTCTGCATCCTCGAGATCCTCGGACACGATATTCATATTGCTGAAAACAAAATTGAGTCTGGCAGCCATCTTGGATTTCAAAAATGATCACAGAATTGTTCTATGCACCCTGGAGAACTCGGTACACGATATCCATATTGCTGAAATCATAATTTTGTGCGGCGGCCTTCTTGGATTTTAAATATGATCACAAAATTGTTCTCTGCTCCCTCGAGAACCTCGAATACGATACCAATAATGTTGTCATCATAATTTTGCACGGCGGCCTTGGATTTGAAAAATGTTAACCAAATCGTACTCTGCACCCTTGAGAACCTCGGACGAGATATCCATATTGTTGTCATCAAAATTTTGCGCGGCGGCCATCTTGGATTTCTAAATGTTTCCAAAGTCATTCTCTGCACCCTCGAGAACCTCGGACACGATAGCCATATTGTTGTCATCAAAATTTTGTGCGGTGGCCATCTTGGATTTCTAAATGATCCCAAAGTCATTCTCTGCACCCTCGAGAACCTCGGACACAATATCCATATTGTTGTCATCAAAATTTTGTGCGGTGGCCATCTTGAAATTCAAAAATGATACCAAAATCGTTATTTGCACCCTCGAGAACCTCGTACACGATATTCATATTGCTGAAAACATAATTGCGTCTGGCAGCCATCTTGGATTTCAAAAATGATCACAGACTTGTTCTCTGCACCCTCGAGAACCTCGGACACGATATCCATATTGTTGTCATCAAAATTTTGCGCGGCCGCCATCTTGGATTTGAAAAATGATCACAAAATCGTTCTCTGCACCCTCGAGAACCTCGGGTACGATATCCGTATTGCTGAAATAAAAATTTTGTGCGGCGGCCATCTTGGATTTCAAATATGATCACAAAATCATTCTCTGCACCCTCGAGAACCTCGAATAAGATACCCATAATGTTGTCATCATAATTTTGCACGGCGGCCACCTTGGATTTGAAACATGTTCACCAAATCGTTCTCTGCACCCTCGAGAACCTTGGGTACGATATCCATATTGCTAAAATCATAATTTAATGTGGCGGCCATCTTGGATTTCAAAAATGATCACAAATTCGTTCTCTGCACACTCGAGAACCTCGGACAGGATATCCATATTGCTGAAAAAATAATTGTGTGCGGCAGCCCTCATGGATTTCAAAAATGATCCCAAAATTGTTCTCTGCACCTTCGAAAACGTCGGAGACGATACGCGTAATGTTGTTATCATAATTTTGTGCGGTGTCCATCTTTGTTTTCAAAAATGATACCAAAATTGTTCTCTGCATACTCGAGAACCTGGGACACGATATCCATATTGCTGAAATCATAATTTTGCGCGGCGGCCATCTTGAATTTCAAAAATGATCCCAAAATTATTCTCTGCACCCTCGAGAACCTCGAATACGATACCAATAATGTTGTCATCATAATTTTGCACGGCGGCCACCTTGGATTTGAAAAATGTTCACCAAATCGTTCTCTGCACCCTCGAGAACCTCGGGTAGGATATCCATATTGCTAAATTCATAATTTAATGTGGCGGCCATCTTGGATTTCAAAAATGATCACAAATTCGTTCTCTGCACACTCGAGAACCTCGGACAGGATATCCATATTGCTGAAAAAATAATTGTGTGCGGCAGCCCTTATGGATTTCAAAAATGATCCCAAAATTGTTCTCTGCACCCTCGAAAACGTCGGAGACGATACGCATAATGATGTTATCATAATTTTGTGCGGTGTCCATCTTTGTTTAAAAAAATGATACCAAAATTGTTCTCTGCATACTCGAGAACCTCGGACACGATATTCATATTGCTGAAAACATAATTGAGTCTGGCAGCAATCTTAGATTTCAAAAATGATCACAGAATTGTTCTCTGTACCCTCGAGAACCTGGGACACGATATCCATATTGCTGAAATCATAATTTTTTGCGGCGGCCATCTTGGATTTCAAATATCACAAAATCGTTCTCTGCTCCCTCGAGAACCTCGAATACGATACCAATAAAGTTGTCATCATAATTTTGCACGGCGGCCACCTTGGATTTGAAAAATGTTCACCAAATCGTTCTCTGCACCCTCGAGAACCTCTGGTACGATATCCGTATTGCTGAAATAATAATTTTGTGCGGCGGCCATCTTGGATTTCAAATATGATCACAAAATCGTTTGCTTCACCCTCGAGAACCTCGAATACGATACCCATAATGTTGTCATCATAATTTTGGACACGATATCCATATTGCTAAAATCATAATTTTATGTGGCGGCCATCTTGGATTTCAAAAATGATCACAAATTCGTTCTCTGCACCCTCGAAAACCACGGATACGATAAGCATAATGTTGTAATCATAATTTTGTGCGGTTGCCATCTTTGATTTCAAAAATGATACCAAAATCGTTCTCTGCAACCTCGAGAACCTCGGACACGATATTCATATTGCTGAAATCATAATTGCGTCTGGCAGCCATCTTGGATTTCAAATATGATCACAAAATTGTTCTCCGCACCCTCGAGAACCTCGGACACGATATCCATATTGTTGTCATCAAAATTTTGCGCGGCGGCCATCTTGGATTTGAAAAATGATCACAAAATCGTTCTCTGCACCCTCGAGAACTTCGGATACTATACCTATAATGTTGTAACAATAATTTTTTGCGGTGGCCATCTTTGTTTTCAAAAATGATACCAAAATCGTTCACTGCATCCTCGAGAACCTCGGACACGATATTCATATTGCTGAAAACATAATTGCGTCTGGAAGCCATCTTTGATTTCAAAATGATCACAGAATTGTTCTCTGCACCCTGGAGAACCTGGGACACGATATCCATATTGCTGAAATCATAATTTTGTGCGGCGGCCATCTTGGATTTCAAATATGATAACAAAATCGTTCGCTTCACCCTCGAGAACCTCGAATACGATACCCATAATGTTGTCATCATAATTTTGCGCGGCAGCCATCTTGGATTTCAAAAATGATCCCAAAATTATTCTCTGCACCGTCGAGAATCTTGGACACGATATCCATATTGCTTAAATCATAATTTTATGTGGCGGCCATCTTGGATTTCAAAAATGATCACAAATTCGTTCTCTGCACCCTCGAAAACCACGGATACGATACGCATAATGATGTAATCATAATTTTGTGCGGTGGCCATCTTTGATTTCAAAAATGATACCAAAATCGTTCTCTGCAACCTCGAGAACCTCGGACACGATATTCATATTGCTGAAAACATAATTGCGTCTGGCAGCCATCTTGGATTTCAAAAATGATCACAAAATTGTTCTCTGCACCCTCGAGAACCTCGGACACGATATCCATATTGTTGTTATCAAAATTTTGCGCGGCGGCCATCTTGGATTTGTAAAATGATCACAAAATCGTTCTCTGCACCCTCGAGAACTTCGGATACTATACCTATAATGTTGTAACAATAATTTTTTGCGGTGGCCATCTTTGTTTTCAAAAATGATACCAAAATCGTTCTCTGCATCCTCGAGAACCTCGGACACGATATTCATATTGCTGAAAACATAATTGCGTCTGGCAGCCATCTTTGATTTCAAAATGATCACAGAATTGTTCTCTGCACCCTGGAGAATCTGGGACACGATATCCATATTGCTGAAATCATAATTTTGTGCGGCGGCCATCTTGGATTTCAAATATGATAACAAAATCGTTCTCTGCTCCCTCGAGAACCTCGAATACGATACCAATAATGTTGTCATCATAATTTTGCACGGCGACCTTGGATTTGAAAAATGTTCACCAAATCGTTCTCTGCACCCTCGAGAACCTCGGACACGATATCCATATTGTTGTCATCAAAATTTTGCGCGGCGGCCATCTTGGATTTCAAAAATGATCCCAAAATCATTCTCTGTACCCTCGAGACTCTCGGACACGATATCCATATTGCTGAAATCATATTTTTGCACGGCGGCCTTGGAATTTAAAAATGTTCACCAAATCGTTCTCTGCACCCTCGAGAACCTCGGACACGATATCCATATTGTTGTCATCAAAATTTTGCGCGGCGGCCATCTTGTATTTCAAAAATGATCCCAAAATCATGATCCCAAAAAATGATCACAGAATTGTTCTCTGCACCCTGGAGAACCTGGGACACGATATCCATATTGCTAAAATCATAATTTTTTGCGACGGCCATCTTCGATTTGAAATATGATCACAAAATCGTTCTCTGCTCCCTCGAATGCGATAACAATAATGATGTCATCATAATTTTGCACGGCGGCCACCTTGGATTTGAAAAATGTTTACCAAATCGTTCTCTGCACCCTCGAGAACCTCGGGTACGATATCCGTATTGCTGAAATAATAATTTTGTGCGGCGGCCATCTTGGATTTCAAATATGATCACAAAATCGTTCGCTTCACCCTCGAGAACCTCGAATACGATACCCATAATGTTGTCATCATAATTTTGCGCGGCGGCCATCTTGGATTTCAAAAATGATCCCAAATTATTCTCTGCACCGTCGAGAATCTTGGACACGATATCCATATTGCTAAAATCATAATTTTATGTGGCGGCCATCTTGGATTTCAAAAATGATCACAAATTCGTTCTCTGCACCCTCGAAAACCACGGATACGATAAGCATAATGTTGTAATCATAATTTTGTGCGGTTGCCATCTTTGATTTCAAAAATGATACCAAAATCGTTCTCTGCAACCTCGAGAACCTCGGACACGATATTCATATTGCTGAAATCATAATTGCGTGTGGCAGCCATCTTGGATTTCAAATATGATCACAAAATTGTTCTCTGCACCCTCGAGAACCTCGGACACGATATCCATATTGTTGTCATCAAAATTTTGCGCGGCGGCCATCTTGGATTTGAAAAATGATCACAAAATCGTTCTCTGTACCCTCGAGACTCTCGGACACGATATCCATATTGCTGAAATAATAATTTTGTGCGGCGGCCATCTTGGATTTCAAATATGATCACAAAATCGTTCTCTGCACCCTCGAGAACCTCGAATACGATACCCATAATGTTGTCATCATAATTTTGCGCGGCGGCCATCTTGGAATTCAAAAATGATCCCAAAATTTTTCTCTGACCCTCAAAAACCTCGGATACGAAACGCATAATGTTGTAATCATGATTTTGTGCGGTGGCCATCTTTGTTTTCAAAAATGATACCAAAATCTTTCTCTGCATCCTCGAGATCCTCGGACACGATATTCATATTGCTGAAAACAAAATTGAGTCTGGCAGCCATCTTGGATTTCAAAAATGATCACAGAATTGTTCTATGCACCCTGGAGAACTCGGTACACGATATCCATATTGCTGAAATCATAATTTTGTGCGGCGGCCTTCTTGGATTTTAAATATGATCACAAAATTGTTCTCTGCTCCCTCGAGAACCTCGAATACGATACCAATAATGTTGTCATCATAATTTTGCACGGCGGCCTTGGATTTGAAAAATGTTAACCAAATCGTACTCTGCACCCTTGAGAACCTCGGACGAGATATCCATATTGTTGTCATCAAAATTTTGCGCGGCGGCCATCTTGGATTTCTAAATGTTTCCAAAGTCATTCTCTGCACCCTCGAGAACCTCGGACACGATAGCCATATTGTTGTCATCAAAATTTTGTGCGGTGGCCATCTTGGATTTCTAAATGATCCCAAAGTCATTCTCTGCACCCTCGAGAACCTCGGACACAATATCCATATTGTTGTCATCAAAATTTTGTGCGGTGGCCATCTTGAAATTCAAAAATGATACCAAAATCGTTATTTGCACCCTCGAGAACCTCGTACACGATATTCATATTGCTGAAAACATAATTGCGTCTGGCAGCCATCTTGGATTTCAAAAATGATCACAGACTTGTTCTCTGCACCCTCGAGAACCTCGGACACGATATCCATATTGTTGTCATCAAAATTTTGCGCGGCGGCCATCTTGGATTTGTATAATGATCACAAAATCGTTCTCTGCACCCTCGAGAACCTCGGGTACGATATCCGTATTGCTGAAATAAAAATTTTGTGCGGCGGCCATCTTGGATTTCAAATATGATCACAAAATCATTCTCTGCACCCTCGAGAACCTCGAATAAGATACCCATAATGTTGTCATCATAATTTTGCACGGCGGCCACCTTGGATTTGAAACATGTTCACCAAATCGTTCTCTGCACCCTCGAGAACCTTGGGTACGATATCCATATTGCTAAAATCATAATTTAATGTGGCGGCCATCTTGGATTTCAAAAATGATCACAAATTCGTTCTCTGCACACTCGAGAACCTCGGACAGGATATCCATATTGCTGAAAAAATAATTGTGTGCGGCAGCCCTCATGGATTTCAAAAATGATCCCAAAATTGTTCTCTGCACCTTCGAAAACGTCGGAGACGATACGCGTAATGTTGTTATCATAATTTTGTGCGGTGTCCATCTTTGTTTTCAAAAATGATACCAAAATTGTTCTCTGCATACTCGAGAACCTGGGACACGATATCCATATTGCTGAAATCATAATTTTGCGCGGCGGCCATCTTGAATTTCAAAAATGATCCCAAAATTATTCTCTGCACCCTCGAGAACCTCGAATACGATACCAATAATGTTGTCATCATAATTTTGCACGGCGGCCACCTTGGATTTGAAAAATGTTCACCAAATCGTTCTCTGCACCCTCGAGAAACTCGGGTAGGATATCCATATTGCTAAATTCATAATTTAATGTGGCGGCCATCTTGGATTTCAAAAATGATCACAAATTCGTTCTCTGCACACTCGAGAACCTCGGACAGGATATCCATATTGCTGAAAAAATAATTGTGTGCGGCAGCCCTTATGGATTTCAAAAATGATCCCAAAATTGTTCTCTGCACCCTCGAAAACGTCGGAGACGATACGCATAATGATGTTATCATAATTTTGTGCGGTGTCCATCTTTGTTTAAAAAAATGATACCAAAATTGTTCTCTGCATACTCGAGAACCTCGGACACGATATTCATATTGCTGAAAACATAATTGAGTCTGGCAGCAATCTTAGATTTCAAAAATGATCACAGAATTGTTCTCTGTACCCTCGAGAACCTGGGACACGATATCCATATTGCTGAAATCATAATTTTTTGCGGCGGCCATCTTGGATTTCAAATATCACAAAATCGTTCTCTGCTCCCTCGAGAACCTCGAATACGATACCAATAAAGTTGTCATCATAATTTTGCACGGCGGCCACCTTGGATTTGAAAAATGTTCACCAAATCGTTCTCTGCACCCTCGAGAACCTCTGGTACGATATCCGTATTGCTGAAATAATAATTTTGTGCGGCGGCCATCTTGGATTTCAAATATGATCACAAAATCGTTTGCTTCACCCTCGAGAACCTCGAATACGATACCCATAATGTTGTCATCATAATTTTGGACACGATATCCATATTGCTAAAATCATAATTTTATGTGGCGGCCATCTTGGATTTCAAAAATGATCACAAATTCGTTCTCTGCACCCTCGAAAACCACGGATACGATAAGCATAATGTTGTAATCATAATTTTGTGCGGTTGCCATCTTTGATTTCAAAAATGATACCAAAATCGTTCTCTGCAACCTCGAGAACCTCGGACACGATATTCATATTGCTGAAATCATAATTGCGTCTGGCAGCCATCTTGGATTTCAAATATGATCACAAAATTGTTCTCCGCACCCTCGAGAACCTCGGACACGATATCCATATTGTTGTCATCATAATTTTGCGCGGCGGCCATCTTGGATTTCAAAAATGATCACAAAATCGTTCTCTGCACCCTCGAGAACTTCGGATACTATACCTATAATGTTGTAACAATAATTTTTTGCGGTGGCCATCTTTGTTTTCAAAAATGATACCAAAATCGTTCACTGCATCCTCGAGAACCTCGGACACGATATTCATATTGCTGAAAACATAATTGCGTCTGGAAGCCATCTTTGATTTCAAAATGATCACAGAATTGTTCTCTGCACCCTGGAGAACCTGGGACACGATATCCATATTGCTGAAATCATAATTTTGTGCGGCGGCCATCTTGGATTTCAAATATGATAACAAAATCGTTCGCTTCACCCTCGAGAACCTCGAATACGATACCCATAATGTTGTCATCATAATTTTGCGCGGCGGCCATCTTGGATTTCAAAAATGATCCCAAAATTATTCTCTGCACCGTCGAGAATCTTGGACACGATATCCATATTGCTTAAATCATAATTTTATGTGGCGGCCATCTTGGATTTCAAAAATGATCACAAATTCGTTCTCTGCACCCTCGAAAACCACGGATACGATACGCATAATGATGTTATCATAATTTTGTGCGGTGGCCATCTTTGATTTCAAAAATGATACCAAAATCGTTCTCTGCAACCTCGAGAACCTCGGACACGATATTCATATTGCTGAAAACATAATTGCGTCTGGCAGCCATCTTGGATTTCAAATATGATCACAGACTTGTTCTCTGCACCCTCGAGAACCTCGGACACGATATCCATATTGTTGTCAAAAAAATTTTGCGCGGCCGCCATCTTGGATTTGTAAAATGATCACAAAATCGTTCTCTGCACCCTCGAGAACTTCGGATACTATACCTATAATGTTGTAACAATAATTTTTTGCGGTGGCCATCTTTGTTTTCAAAAATGATACCAAAATCGTTCTCTGCATCCTCGAGAACCTCGGACACGATATTCATATTGCTGAAAACATAATTGCGTCTGGCAGCCATCTTTGATTTCAAAATGATCACAGAATTGTTCTCTGCACCCTGGAGAATCTGGGACACGATATCCATATTGCTGAAATCATAATTTTGTGCGGCGGCCATCTTGGATTTCAAATATGATAACAAAATCGTTCTCTGCTCCCTCGAGAACCTCGAATACGATACCAATAATGTTGTCATCATAATTTTGCACGGCGACCTTGGATTTGAAAAATGTTCACCAAATCGTTCTCTGCACCCTCGAGAACCTCGGACACGATATCCATATTGTTGTCATCAAAATTTTGCGCGGCGGCCATCTTGGATTTCAAAAATGATCCCAAAATCATTCTCTGTACCCTCGAGACTCTCGGACACGATATCCATATTGCTGAAATCATATTTTTGCACGGCGGCCTTGGAATTTAAAAATGTTCACCAAATCGTTCTCTGCACCCTCGAGAACCTCGGACACGATATCCATATTGTTGTCATCAAAATTTTGCGCGGCGGCCATCTTGTATTTCAAAAATGATCCCAAAATCATGATCCCAAAAAATGATCACAGAATTGTTCTCTGCACCCTGGAGAACCTGGGACACGATATCTATATTGCTAAAATCATAATTTTTTGCGACGGCCATCTTCGATTTGAAATATGATCACAAAATCGTTCTCTGCTCCCTCGAATGCGATAACAATAATGATGTCATCATAATTTTGCACGGCGGCCACCTTGGATTTGAAAAATGTTTACCAAATCGTTCTCTGCACCCTCGAGAACCTCGGGTACGATATCCGTATTGCTGAAATAATAATTTTGTGCGGCGGCCATCTTGGATTTCAAATATGATCACAAAATCGTTCGCTTCACCCTCGAGAACCTCGAATACGATACCCATAATGTTGTCATCATAATTTTGCGCGGCGGCCATCTTGGATTTCAAAAATGATCCCAAATTATTCTCTGCACCGTCGAGAATCTTGGACACGATATCCATATTGCTAAAATCATAATTTTATGTGGCGGCCATCTTGGATTTCAAAAATGATCACAAATTCGTTCTCTGCACCCTCGAAAACCACGGATACGATAAGCATAATGTTGTAATCATAATTTTGTGCGGTTGCCATCTTTGATTTCAAAAATGATACCAAAATCGTTCTCTGCAACCTCGAGAACCTCGGACACGATATTCATATTGCTGAAATCATAATTGCGTGTGGCAGCCATCTTGGATTTTAAAAATGATCACAGAATTGTTCTCTGCACCCTCGAGACTCGACACGATATCCATATTGTTGTCATCAAAATTTTGCGCGGCGGCCATCTTGGATTTGAAAAATGATCACAAAATCGTTCTCTGTACCCTCGAGACTCTCGGACACGATATCCATATTGCTGAAATCATATTTTTGCACGGCGACCTTGGATTTGAAAAATGTTCACCAAATCGTTCTATGCACCCTCGAGAACCTCGGACACGATATCCATATTGGTGTCATCAAAATTTTGCGCGGCGGCCATCTTGGATTTCAAAAATGATCCCAAAATCATTCTCTGTACCCTCGAGACTCTCGGACACGATATCCATATTGCTGAAATCATATTTTTGCACGGCGACCTTGGATTTGAAAAATGTTCACCAAATCGTTCTATGCACCCTCGAGAACCTCGGACACGATATCCATATTGTTGTCATCAAAATTTTCCGCGGCGGCCATCTTGTATTTCAAAAATGATCCCAAAATCATGATCCCAAAAAATGATCACAGAATTGTTCTCTGCACCCTGGAGAACCTGGGACTCGATATCCATATTGCTAAAATCATAATTTTTTGCGACGGCCATCTTCGATTTGAAATATGATCACAAAATCGTTCTCTGCTCCCTCGAGAACCTCGGGTACGATATCCGTATTGCTGAAATAAAAATTTTGTGCGGCGGCCATCTTGGATTTCAAATATGATCACAAAATCGTTCTCTGCACCCTCGAGAACCTCGAATACGATACCCATAATGTTGTCATCATAATTTTGCGCGGCGGCCATCTTGGATTTTAATAATGATCCCAAATTATTCTCTGCACCGTCGAGAATCTTGGACACGATATCCATATTGCTAAAATCATAATTTTATGTGGCGGCCATCTTGGATTTCAAAAATGATCACAAATTCGTTCTCTGCACCCTCGAAAACCACGGATACGATACGCATAATGATGTAATCATAATTTTGTGCGGTGGCCATCTTTGATTTCAAAAATGATACCAAAATCGTTCTCTGCAACCTCGAGAACCTCGGACACGATATTCATATTGCTGAAAACATAATTGCGTCTGGCAGCCATCTTGGATTTCAAATATGATCACAGACTTGTTCTCTGCACCCTCGAGAACCTCGGACACGATATCCATATTGTTGTCATCAAAATTTTGCGCGGCGGCCATCTTGGATTTGAAAAATGATCACAAAATCGTTCTCTGCACCCTCGAGAACTTCGGATACTATACCTATAATGTTGTAACAATAATTTTTTGCGGTGGCCATCTTTGTTTTCAAAAATGATACCAAAATCGTTCTCTGCATCCTCGAGAACCTCGGACACGATATTCATATTGCTGAAATATAATTGCGTCTGGCAGCCATCTTTGATTTCAAAATGATCACAGAATTGTTCTCTGCACCCTGGAGAATCTGGGACACGATATCCATATTGCTGAAATCATAATTTTGTGCGGCGGCCATCTTGGATTTCAAATATGATAACAAAATCGTTCTCTGCTCCCTCGAGAACCTCGAATACGATACCAATAATGTTGTCATCATAATTTTGCACGGCGACCTTGGATTTGAAAAATGTTCACCAAATCGTTCTCTGCACCCTCGAGAACCTCGGACACGATATCCATATTGTTGTCATCAAAATTTTGCGCGGCGGCCATCTTGGATTTCAAAAATGATCCCAAAATCATTCTCTGTACCCTCGAGACTCTCGGACACGATATCCATATTGCTGAAATCATATTTTTGCACGGCGGCCTTGGAATTTAAAAATGTTCACCAAATCGTTCTCTGCACCCTCGAGAACCTCGGACACGATATCCATATTGTTGTCATCAAAATTTTGCGCGGCGGCCATCTTGTATTTCAAAAATGATCCCAAAATCATGATCCCAAAAAATGATCACAGAATTGTTCTCTGCACCCTGGAGAACCTGGGACACGATATCCATATTGCTAAAATCATAATTTTTTGCGACGGCCATCTTCGATTTGAAATATGATCACAAAATCGTTCTCTGCTCCCTCGAATGCGATAACAATAATGATGTCATCATAATTTTGCACGGCGGCCACCTTGGATTTGAAAAATGTTTACCAAATCGTTCTCTGCACCCTCGAGAACCTCGGGTACGATATCCGTATTGCTGAAATAATAATTTTGTGCGGCGGCCATCTTGGATTTCAAATATGATCACAAAATCGTTCGCTTCACCCTCGAGAACCTCGAATACGATACCCATAATGTTGTCATCATAATTTTGCGCGGCGGCCATCTTGGATTTCAAAAATGATCCCAAATTATTCTCTGCACCGTCGAGAATCTTGGACACGATATCCATATTGCTAAAATCATAATATTATGTGGCGGCCATCTTGGATTTCAAAAATGATCACAAATTCGTTCTCTGCACCCTCGAAAACCACGGATACGATAAGCATAATGTTGTAATCATAATTTTGTGCGGTTGCCATCTTTGATTTCAAAAATGATACCAAAATCGTTCTCTGCAACCTCGAGAACCTCGGACACGATATTCATATTGCTGAAATCATAATTGCGTCTGGCAGCCATCTTGGATTTCAAATATGATCACAAAATTGTTCTCTGCACCCTCGAGACTCGACACGATATCCATATTGTTGTTATCAAAATTTTGCGCGGCGGCCATCTTGGATTTGTAAAATGATCACAAAATCGTTCTCTGCACCCTCGAGAACCTCGGACACGATATCCATATTGCTGAAATCATATTTTTGCACGGCGACCTTGGATTTGAAAAATGTTCACCAAATCGTTCTATGCACCCTCGAGAACCTCGGACACGATATCCATATTGGTGTCATCAAAATTTTGCGCGGCGGCCATCTTGGATTTCAAAAATGATCCCAAAATCATTCTCTGTACCCTCGAGACTCTCGGACACGATATCCATATTGCTGAAATCATATTTTTGCACGGCGACCTTGGATTTGAAAAATGTTCACCAAATCGTTCTATGCACCCTCGAGAACCTCGGACACGATATCCATATTGTTGTCATCAAAATTTTCCGCGGCGGCCATCTTGTATTTCAAAAATGATCCCAAAATCATGATCCCAAAAAATGATCACAGAATTGTTCTCTGCACCCTGGAGAACCTGGGACTCGATATCCATATTGCTAAAATCATAATTTTTTTGCGACGGCCATCTTCGATTTGAAATATGATCACAAAATCGTTCTCTGCTCCCTCGAGAACCTCGGGTACGATATCCGTATTGCTGAAATAAAAATTTTGTGCGGCGGCCATCTTGGATTTCAAATATGATCACAAAATCGTTCTCTGCACCCTCGAGAACCTCGAATACGATACCCATAATGTTGTCATCATAATTTTGCGCGGCGGCCATCTTGGATTTTAATAATGATCCCAAAATTTTACTCTGCAGCCTCGAAAACCTCGGATACGATACGCATAATGTTGTAATCATAATTTTGTGCGGTGGCCATCTTTGTTTTCAAAAATGATATTAAAATCGTTCTCTGCATCCTCGAGAACCTCGGACACGATATTCATATTGCTGAAAACACAATTGAGTCTGGCAGCCATCTTGGATTTCAAAAATGATCCCAAAATCATTCTCTGCACCCTCGAGACTCTCGGACACGATATCCATATTGCTGAAATCATAATTTTGTGCGGCGGCCATCTTGGATTTGAAAAGTTATCACAAAATCGTTCTCAGCAACCTCGAGAACCTCGGATACGATACCCATAATGTAGTTATCATAATTTTGTCGGGTGGCCATCTTGGAATTCAAAAATGATACTAAAATCATTCTATGCACCCTCGAGAACCTCGTACACGATATTCATATTGCTGAAAACATAATTGTGTCTGGCAGCCATCTTGGATTTAAAAAATGATCACAGAATTGTTCTCTGCACCCTGGAGAACCTGGGACACGAAATCCATATTGCTAAAATCGGCCATCTTGGATTTCATATATGATCACAAAATCGTTCTCAGCAACCTCGAGAACCTCGGATATAATACCCATAAAGTAGTTATCATAATTTTGTTCGATGGTCATCTTGGAATTCAAAAATGATACCAAAATCGTTATTTGCACCTTCGAGAACCTCGTACACGATATTCATATTGCTGAAAACATAATTGCGTCTGGCAGACATCTTGGATTTCAAATATGATCACAAAATTGTTCTCCGCACCCTCGAGAACCTCGGACACGATATCCATATTGTTGTCATCAAAATTTTGCGCGGCGGCCATCTTGGATTTGAAAAATGATCACAAAATCGTTCTCTGAACCCTCGAGAACCTCGGGTACGATATCCGTATTGCTGAAATAAAAATTTTGTGCGGCGGCCATCTTGGATTTCAAATATGATCACAAAATCATTCTCTGCACCCTCGAGAACCTCGAATACGATACCCATAATGTTGTCATCATAATTTTGCGCGGCGGCCATCTTGGATTTCAAAAATGATCCCAAAATTATTCTCTGCACCCTCGAGAACCTCGAATACTATACCAATAATGTTGTCATCATAAGTTTGCACGGCGGCCACCTTGGATTTGAAAAATGTTCACCAAATCGTTCTCTGCACCCTCGAGAACCTCGGGTTTGATATCCATATTGCTAAAATGATAAGTTTATTTGGCGGCCATCTTGGATTTCAAGAATGATCACAAATTCGTTCTCTGCACACTCGAGAACCTCGGACAGGATATCCATATTGCTGAAAACATAATTGTGTGCGGCAGCCCTCTTGGATTTCATAAATGATCCCAAAAATGTTCTCTGCACCCTCGAAAACGTCGGATACGATACGCATAATGTTGTTGTCATAATTTTGTGCCGTGGCCATCTTTGTTTTCAAAAATGATACCAAAATCGTTCTCTGCATCCTCGAGAACCTCGGACACGATATTCATATTGCTGAAAACATAATTGAGTCTTGCAGCCATCTTGGATTTCAAAAATGATCACAGAATTGTTCTCTGCACCCTCGAGAACATCGGACACGATATCCATATTGCTGAAATCATAATTTTTAGCGGCGGCCAACTGAGATTTCAAATATGATCACAAAATCGTTCTCTGCTCCCTCCAGAACCTCGAATACGATACCAATAATGTTGTCATCATAATTTTGAACGGCGGCCACCTTGGATTTTAAAAAATGTTCACCAAATCGTTCTCTGCACCCTCGAGAACCTCGGGTACGATATCCGTATTGCTGAAATAATAATTTTGTGCGGCGGCCATCTTGGATTTCAAATATGATTACAAAATCGTTCTCTGCACCCTCGAGAACCTCGAATACGATACCCATAATGTTGTCATCATAATTTTGCGCGGCGGCCATCTTGGATTTCAAAAATGATCCCAAAATTTTTCTCTGCACCCTCGAAAACCTCGGATACGATACGCATAATGTTGTAATCATGATTTTGTGCGGTGGCCATCTTTGTTTTCAAAAATGATACCAAAATCTTTCTCTGTATCCTCGAGAACCTCGGACACGATATTCATATTGCTGAAAACATAATTGAGTCCGGCAGCCATCTTGGATTTCAAAAATGATCACAGAATTGTTCTTTGCACTCTGAAGAACCTGGGACACGATATCCATATTGCTGAAATCATAATTTTGTGCGGCGGCCATCTTGGATTTCAAATATGATCACAAAATCGTTCTCTGCTCCCTCGAGAACCTCGAATACGATACCAATTATGTTGTCATCATAATTTTGCACGGCGGCCTTGGATTTGAAAAATGTTAACCAAATCGTTCTCTGCACCCTCGAGAACCTCGGACACGATATCCATATTGTTGTCATCAATATTTTGCGCAGCGGCCATTTTGGATTTCAAAAATGATCACAAAATCGTTCTCTGCACCCTCGAGAACCTCGGGTACGATATCCGTACTGCTGAAATAAAAATTTTGTGCGGCGGCCATCTTGGATTTCAAATATGATCACAAAATCATTCTCTGCACCCTCGAGAACCTCGAATACGATACCCATAATGTTGTCATCATAATTTTGCACGGCGGCCACCTTGGATTTGAAAAATGTTCACCAAATCGTTCTCTGCACCCTCGAGAACCTCGGGTACGATATCCATATTGCTAAAATCATAATTTAATGTGGCGGCCATCTTGGATTTCAAAAATGATCACAAATTCATTTTCTGCACACTCGAGAACCTCGGACAGGATATCCGTATTGCTGAAAAAATAATTGTGTGCGGCAGCCCTCATGGATTTCAAATATGATCACAAAATCGTTCTCAGCAACCTCGAGAATCTCGGATATTATACCCATAATGTAGTTATCATAATTTTGTTCGGTGGCCCTCTTGGAATTCAAAAATGATACCAAAATCGTTATTTGCACCCTCGAGAACCTCGTACACGATATTCATATTGCTGAAAACATAATTGCGTCTGGCAGACATCTTGGATTTCAAATATGATCACAAAATTGTTCTCCGCACCCTCGAGAACCTCGAATACGATACCAATAATGTTGTCATATTTAATTTTGCACGGCGGCCATCTTGGATTTAAAAAATGATCCCAAAATTATTCTCTGCACCCTCGAGAACCTCGAATTCTATACCAATAATGTTGTCATCATAATTTTGCACGGCGGCCACCTTGGATTTAAAAAATGTTCACCAAATCGTTCTCTGCACCCTCGAGAACCTGGGGTACGATATCCATATTGCTAAAATGATAATTTTATGTGGCGGCCATCTTGGATTTCAAGAATGATCACAAATTCGTTCTCTGCACACCCAAGAACCTCGGACAGGATATCCATATTGCTGAAAACATAATTGTGTGCGGCAGCCCTCTTTTTCATTTCATATATGATCACAAAATCGTTCTCTGCACCCTCGAGAACCTCGAATACGATACCAATAATGTTGTAATCATGATTTTGTTCGGTGGCCATCTTGGAATTCAAAAATGATACCAAAATCGTTATTTGCACCCTCGAGAACCTCGTACCTACTGAAACGTCCGGGCAACTAGAGCGGCTTTTTTCTTTAGACAGTCAAACGTCCAGGCAACCAGAGTGGCCCAGTCGACTTGCGTATTTATTTTGTGTTATAATCTGTAGTATGAGTGAATTAGCTTGTCAAATACGATTTTTAAGACTCTATGGTAAGTAATTGTAATAGGCTTATCTTTAAATATCAAGTATCCGAGCAAAAATTAAAAGAAATAATTAATTGAAAATCGCTTTGCGGGGGGAATTGTCATTTGTTTATTTTTGTAGTGTCAAGTGTTTTGTTATTGTTTTGTTTATCATGTAAGTGTAATATTTTAATTACGTATTATATTTGTTTTATATATGAAATTAATCCTCATGATATCTAGTTTCCGATTTTATCTACAAATTACATATAAAATTCTTCTTACGACATTAAATCGACAAGTTATAACAGTATGATCGATACTACTTTATCGATTTGGTTTAAATATCAAATTTTTATTGTAATCCAATAAATTAACAGTAAATCATTGCTTGTAATAGGGACAAAATATCATAAATATAATGTTTATAATATTCAACAATCTGGATGTATTGAGACAACCAAGTATTTCACGTTTTACTTGTGCATTCCGCAGATAAATTGTAGGTATATACTAAGAATGGGTGCTTTATTTTAGTTTAATGCAACAATCCCGTAAGTCGAAGTAATGACATATTAATATCAAAAAATAGGTTATATAGTCTATTTCAATAATAATCAAGTTTTATTAATGTGTGCGCTAATATTTTACATAAAAACTTAATATAATGAAAATGTTATCACATTTCTACCTATAATCTCGAGCTTTAACCTTTTATTTATATATAACTTGGGTTCAAAAACATAATTTATGATTTTACACGTTGATTTTCTATACTTTTAACTACTTGAATGTATTTTTTATATAGCCATAGGTGGAGTCGTTAGGTAATTATATCGCTTTTAATAATGATGAATCTCGCGCTCGCCGTCGGATAATCTTAATCGCGTCATCGGACGTTCCGCTACCTGCCAGCTGTCATTAATCGGACGTTGCAGTAGGTACACGATATTCATATTGCTGAAAACATAATTGCGTCTGGCAGACTTCTTGGATTTCAAATATGATCACAAAATTGTTTTCCGCACCCTCGAGAACCTCGAATACGATACCAATAATGTTGTCATATTTAATTTTGCACGGCGGCCACCTTGGATTTGAAAAATGTTCACCAAATCGTTCTCTGCACCCTCGAGAACCTCGGGTACGATATCCATATTGCTAAAATCATAATTTAATGTGGCGGCCATTCAAAAATGATCCCAAAATTGTTCTCTGCACCCTCGAAAACGTCGGATACGATACGCATAATGTTGTTATCATAATTTTGTGCGGTGTCCATCTTTGTTTTCAAATATGATCACAAAATTGTTCTCTGCACCCTCGAAAACGTCGGATACGATACGCATAATGTTGTTATCATAATTTTATGCGGTGTCCATCTTTGTTTTCAAAAATGATACCAAAATTGTTCTCTGCATACTCGAGAACCTCGGACACGATATTCATATTGCTGAAAACATAATTGAGTCTGTCAGCAATCTTGGATTTCAAAAATGATCACAGAATTGTTCTCTGCACCCTCGAGAACATCGGACACGATATCCATATTACTGAAATCATAATTTTATGCGGCGGCCATGTTGAATTTCAAATATTATCACAAAATCGTTCTCAGCAACCTCGAGAACCTCGGATACGATACCCGTAATGTAGTTATCATAATTTTGTGCGGTGGCCATCTTTGTTTTCAAAAATGATACCAAAATCGTTCTCTGCAACCTCGAGAACCTCGGACACGATATTCATATTGCTGAAAACATAATTGCGTCTGGCAGCCATCTTAGATTTCAAAATGATCACAGAATTGTTCTCTGCACCCTGGAGAACCTGGGACACGATATCCATATTGCTGAAATTTATTTATTTATTTATTTATTTATTTATAGGACAACCAGTAGTTGTTACATTCTAATATGCTTAAAATATATCAAATATTAACAAATAATGAGTTGAATGTACAACAAATTAAGGTGTCACAACATGCACAGAAAACAATTATATAAAATAAAACAAAAATTATAAAATCAAGATATGAATTTGAAAAGAAGGAAAAAAAAGAAGAAGAAGAATATTAATCATATTTTGGCGCCTAACAATCTCGTAATATTTTTTTTAAAAGCAGGTAAAAAATCTTTAAAAATATCTACTTCACCACAGATGGAGTTATAAGTTCTTGATAGACGTGGTATGGGAGAAAATTGCTTAAGGTTAGTTTTGGCAAATGGCTGATGGAACAGGCCAGCTCCGACTTGCGCACGCCTTGGTACTCGGCGGGGAACTCGTAAGCTGATGGAGTGCATGAGTGATAGCATTTGTCGTCGAACAGAAAGACTTTTCAAGTTAAAGTGTCTCAACTTATCGCAGTACGATGGCAATTGCTTATGTACCCCACAAGAAAAAGCAAGATGCCATAAGAACCGTTTTTGAATGCGTTCAACTCTTAATTGGTGAATGTTGTATTGAGGAGACCAAACGATGCTACAGTATTCTAGATTACTGCGCACATAAGCATTATACAGGGTTATTTTAGTTGTTGGATTGCGGAATTTTTTACAGTTACGGATGATGAAGCCTAGCATTTTGGAAGATTTATTAATAACATTATCAATATGAGGCAGAAACGTTAATTTGTTATCAAAAAAAACCCCTAAGTCTCTAATATCAGTTTTATCCTCTAGAATTAAACCATTAATGCTATATTGAGTTCTGAGTATATCGCGGTTGCGAGTGAATGTGATAGAGTAACATTTACTTGTGTTCAATATCATTTTATTACTAGTACACCATTTGTATATTGCATTAAGATCTTCTTGTAATAAATCGCAATCTAAAGGGCTTGTTATAGTTCTGCATAACTTAAGGTCATCTGCAAAGAGATAAGTGCTACTATGTTGGATGTGAGATACAATATCGTTAATAAATAAATTGAACAGCCATGGCCCCAAATGAGAACCCTGAGGTACTCCTGAGATCACTGCGTAATTGTCGGATTTGAAGCCCTTCACCGCTACGTATTGAGTTCTGTTCGATAAGTAGGAATTAAACCATTCCAAAAGCGTCCCGCCTATTCCATATAACTTTATTTTTTGCAATAAAATAATATGGCTAACTCTATCGAAGGCTTTTGCAAAGTCCATGTAAATAGCGCTTACTTGTACACCAGCATCAACTGCATTTACTATTTCATTATGGTATACAACCAAGTTAGTGCTCGTTGAACGGGATTGAGTGAATCCATGTTGCTCATGTACGAGAAGTTGTTTTGTATGGCTCTTTAAATACGGATAGAGCAATACTTCGAATAACTTCGCAAATACGGACAGAATTGAGATGGGCCTATAATTCGAAATAATGTCTTTATCTCCGTTTTTATGGATAGGAGCTACTTTGGCAGTTTTCCATATATCAGGGAATATACCAGTAGAAAGAGACCTATTTATTATAAGAAAAAGTGGAAAACTTAAAGCTAGGCTGCACCTAGACACGAAATACGGTGGAATGCCATCTGGTCCAGCCCCTTTGTGAACATAAAGTTCATTTAACTGTTTTAGGATGCTTTTTCGACCAATATTAATATTGCCAATAAAGTTAGTATTATGAACAGTTGTACTAATTTGTGTGGTTGGTTGAGCTGAAGTATTACCAAACGTTGAAGAAAAGTAGTTGGCAAACAAGTTACATATGCTCTGCCCATCGGATGCAGTTGTATCATTGAGAGTCATATTTTGAGGTATCTGAACTAAATTACTGCGTTTATTTTTTAGATACGAATAAAAATATTTGGGATTAATTCTAATACTATCTTCAGCCCTTTGTATATAATTATTATAGCATGATGTAGCTAGTTGCTTACATCTCTTATTTAAGATTTGAAGCGAAATTTTATCTAACGGGTTTTGATATATCCTGTATTTATGTAAAAGTTTATTTTTCTCTTTTGTTAACTTAGTTAATTGCTTATTGAACCACGGTAGATACTTGTCTTTAGCGACTCTAGTTTTAGGTACAAATTTTTCTATTAGACTGTGTAATGAAGTGTAAAAATGCAATGACATTTCATTTACACTTTCACACTGAGAAAATTTCTTAGTCCATTCTATTTTATTTAGTTCTATATTAATATTATCATAGTCAGCTCTGTAAAAGTTGTAGCGCAAAATATTATTAGTTTTTAGACAAGTACCATTGAAATAATGTATTGTTATTTCTAGAGGAGGGTGGTGTGTGTCAATGTTGATTAGGGCGTCATCACAAGCTGAAATCATGATTTTGTGCGGCGGCCATCTTGAATTTCAAATATGATCACAAAATCGTTCTCTGCTCCCTCGAGAACCTCGAATACGATACCAATAATGTTGTCATCATAATTTTGCACGGCGGCCTTGGATTTGAAAAATGTTCACCAAATCATTCTCTGCACCCTCGAGAACCTCGAATACGATACCCATAATGTTGTCATCATAATTTTGTGCGGCAGCCATCTGAATTTCAAAAATGATCCTAAAATTATTCTCTGCACCCTCGAGAACCTCGAATACGATACCAATAATGTTCTCATCATAATTTTGCACGGCGGCCACCTTGGATTTAAAAAATGTTCACCAAATCGTCCTCTGCACCCTCGAGAACATCGGGTACGATATCCATATTGCTAAAATCATAATTTAATGTTGCGGCCATATTGGATTTCAAAAATAATCACTAATTCGTTCTCTGCACACTCGAGAACCTCGGACAGGATATCCATATTGCTGAAAAAATAATTGTGTGCGGCAGCCCTCATGGATTTCAAAAATGATCCCAAAATTATTCTCTGCACCCTCGAAAACGTCGGATACGATACGCATAATGTTGTCATATTTAATATTGCACGGCGGCCACCTTGGATTTTAAAAATTTTCACCAAATCATTCTCTGCACCCTCGAGAACCTCGAATACGATACCCATAATGTTGTCATCATAATTTTGCGCGGCGGCCATCTGAATTTCAAAAATGATCCCAAAATTATTCTCTGCAACCTCGAGAGCCTCGAATACGATACCAATAATGTTCTCATCATAATTTTGCACGGCGGCCACCTTGGATTTAAAAAATGTTCACCAAATCGTTCTCTGCACCCTCGAGAACCTCGGGTACGATATCCATATTGCTAAAATCATAATTTAATGTGGCGGCCATCTTGGATTTCAAAAATAATCACAAATTCGTTCTCTGCATACTCGAGAACCTCGGACAGGATATCCATATTGCTGAAAAAATAATTGTGTGCGGCAGCCCTCATGGATTTCAAAAATGATCCCAAAATTGTTCTCTGCACCCTCGAAAACGTCGGATACGATACGCATAATGTTGTTATATTTAATATGGCACGGCGGCCACCTTTGATTTTAAAAATGTTCACCAAATCGTTCTCTGCACCCTCGAGAACCTCGGGTACGATATCCATATTGCTAAAATCATAATTTAATGTGGCGGCCATCTTGGATTTCAAAAATGATCCCAAAATTGTTCTCTGCACCCTCGAAAACGTCGGATACGATACGCATAATGTTGTTATCATAATTTTGTGCGGTGTCCATCTTTGTTTTCAAATATGATCACAAAATTGTTCTCTGCACCCTCGAAAACGTCGGATACGATACGCATAATGTTGTTATCATAATTTTGTGCGGTGTCCATCTTTGTTTTCAAAAATGATACCAAAATTGTTCTCTGCATACTCGAGAACCTCGGACACGATATTCATATTGCTGAAAACACAATTGAGTCTGGCAGCCATCTTGGATTTCAAAAATGATCCCAAAATCATTCTCTGTACCCTCGAGACTCTCGGACACGATATCCATATTGCTGAAATCATATTTTTGCACGGCGACCTTGGATTTGAAAAATGTTCACCAAATCGTTCTATGCACCCTCGAGAACCTCGGACACGATATCCATATTGTTGTCATCAAAATTTTCCGCGTCGGCCATCTTGTATTTCAAAAATGATCCCAAAATCATGATCCCAAAAAATGATCACAGAATTGTTCTCTGCACCCTGGAGAACCTGGGACTCGATATCCATATTGCTAAAATCATAATTTTTTGCGACGGCCATCTTCGATTTGAAATATGATCACAAAATCGTTCTCTGCTCCCTCGAGAACCTCGGGTACGATATCCGTATTGCTGAAATAATAATTTTGTGCGGCGGCCATCTTGGATTTCAAATATGATCACAAAATCGTTCTCTGCACCCTCGAGAACCTCGAATACGATACCCATAATGTTGTCATCATAATTTTGCGCGGCGGCCATCTTGGATTTTAATAATGATCCCAAAATTTTACTCTGCAGCCTCGAAAACCTCGGATACGATACGCATAATGTTGTAATCATAATTTTGTGCGGTGGCCATCTTTGTTTTCAAAAATGATATTAAAATCGTTCTCTGCATCCTCGAGAACCTCGGACACGATATTCATATTGCTGAAAACACAATTGAGTCTGGCAGCCATCTTGGATTTCAAAAATGATCCCAAAATCATTCTCTGCACCCTCGAGACTCTCGGACACGATATCCATATTGCTGAAATCATAATTGTGTGCGGCGGCCATCTTGGATTTGAAAAGTTATCACAAAATCGTTCTCAGCAACCTCGAGAACCTCGGACACGATATCCATATTGTTGTCATCAAAATTTTCCGCGTCGGCCATCTTGTATTTCAAAAATGATCCCAAAATCATGATCCCAAAAAATGATCACAGAATTGTTCTCTGCACCCTGGAGAACCTGGGACTCGATATCCATATTGCTAAAATCATAATTTTTTGCGACGGCCATCTTCGATTTGAAATATGATCACAAAATCGTTCTCTGCTCCCTCGAGAACCTCGGGTACGATATCCGTATTGCTGAAATAATAATTTTGTGCGGCGGCCATCTTGGATTTCAAATATGATCACAAAATCGTTCTCTGCACCCTCGAGAACCTCGAATACGATACCCATAATGTTGTCATCATAATTTTGCGCGGCGGCCATCTTGGATTTTAATAATGATCCCAAAATTTTACTCTGCAGCCTCGAAAACCTCGGATACGATACGCATAATGTTGTAATCATAATTTTGTGCGGTGGCCATCTTTGTTTTCAAAAATGATATTAAATTCGTTCTCTGCATCCTCGAGAACCTCGGACACGATATTCATATTGCTGAAAACACAATTGAGTCTGGCAGCCATCTTGGATTTCAAAAATGATCCCAAAATCATTCTCTGCACCCTCGAGACTCTCGGACACGATATCCATATTGCTGAAATCATAATTTTGTGCGGCGGCCATCTTTGTTTTCAAAAATGATACCAAAATCGTTCTCTGCATCCTCGAGAACCTCGGACACGATATTCATATTGCTGAAAACATAATTGAGTCTTGCAGCCATCTTGGATTTCAAAAATGATCACAGAATTGTTCTCTGCACCCTCGAGAACATCGGACACGATATCCATATTGCTGAAATCATAATTTTTAGCGGCGGCCAACTGAGATTTCAAATATGATCACAAAATCGTTCTCTGCTCCCTCCAGAACCTCGAATACGATACCAATAATGTTGTCATCATAATTTTGAACGGCGGCCACCTTGGATTTTAAAAAATGTTCACCAAATCGTTCTCTGCACCCTCGAGAACCTCGGGTACGATATCCGTATTGCTGAAATAATAATTTTGTGCGGCGGCCATCTTGGATTTCAAATATGATTACAAAATCGTTCTCTGCACCCTCGAGAACCTCGAATACGATACCCATAATGTTGTCATCATAATTTTGCGCGGCGGCCATCTTGGATTTCAAAAATGATCCCAAAATTTTTCTCTGCACCCTCGAAAACCTCGGATACGATACGCATAATGTTGTAATCATGATTTTGTGCGGTGGCCATCTTTGTTTTCAAAAATGATACCAAAATCTTTCTCTGTATCCTCGAGAACCTCGGACACGATATTCATATTGCTGAAAACATAATTGAGTCCGGCAGCCATCTTGGATTTCAAAAATGATCACAGAATTGTTCTTTGCACTCTGAAGAACCTGGGACACGATATCCATATTGCTGAAATCATAATTTTGTGCGGCGGCCATCTTGGATTTGAAAAATGTTAACCAAATCGTTCTCTGCACCCTCGAGAACCTCGGACACGATATCCATATTGTTGTCATCAATATTTTGCGCAGCGGCCATTTTGGATTTCAAAAATGATCACAAAATCGTTCTCTGCACCCTCGAGAACCTCGGGTACGATATCCGTACTGCTGAAATAAAAATTTTGTGCGGCGGCCATCTTGGATTTCAAATATGATCACAAAATCATTCTCTGCACCCTCGAGAACCTCGAATACGATACCCATAATGTTGTCATCATAATTTTGCACGGCGGCCACCTTGGATTTGAAAAATGTTCACCAAATCGTTCTCTGCACCCTCGAGAACCTCGGGTACGATATCCATATTGCTAAAATCATAATTTAATGTGGCGGCCATCTTGGATTTCAAAAATGATCACAAATTCGATTTCTGCACACTCGAGAACCTCGGACAGGATATCCGTATTGCTGAAAAAATAATTGTGTGCGGCAGCCCTCATGGATTTCAAATATGATCACAAAATCGTTCTCAGCAACCTCGAGAACCTCGGATATTATACCCATAATGTAGTTATCATAATTTTGTTCGGTGGCCCTCTTGGAATTCAAAAATGATACCAAAATCGTTATTTGCACCCTCGAGAACCTCGTACACGATATTCATATTGCTGAAAACATAATTGCGTCTGGCAGACATCTTGGATTTCAAATATGATCACAAAATTGTTCTCCGCACCCTCGAGAACCTCGAATACGATACCAATAATGTTGTCATATTTAATTTTGCACGGCGGCCATCTTGGATTTAAAAAATGATCCCAAAATTATTCTCTGCACCCTCGAGAACTTCGAATTCTATACCAATAATGTTGTCATCATAATTTTGCACGGCGGCCAAATTGGATTTAAAAAATGTTCACCAAATCGTTCTCTGCACCCTCGAGAACCTGGGGTACGATATCCATATTGCTGAAATGATAATTTTATGTGGCGGCCATCTTGGATTTCAAGAATGATCACAAATTCGTTCTCTGCACACCCAAGAACCTCGGACAGGATATCCATATTGCTGAAAACATAATTGTGTGCGGCAGCCCTCTTTTTCATTTCATATATGATCACAAAATCGTTCTCTGCACCCTCGAGAACCTCGAATACGATACCAATAATGTTGTAATCATGATTTTGTTCGGTGGCCATCTTGGAATTCAAAAATGATACCAAAATCGTTATTTGCACCCTCGAGAACCTCGTACACGATATTCATATTGCTGAAAACATAATTGCGTCTGGCAGACTTCTTGGATTTCAAATATGATCACAAAATTGTTTTCCGCACCCTCGAGAACCTCGAATACGATACCAATAATGTTGTCATATTTAATTTTGCACGGCGGCCACCTTGGATTTGAAAAATGTTCACCAAATCGTTCTCTGCACCCTCGAGAACCTCGGGTACGATATCCATATTGCTAAAATCATAATTTAATGTGGCGGCCATTCAAAAATGATCCCAAAATTGTTCTCTGCACCCTCGAAAACGTCGGATACGATACGCATAATGTTGTTATCATAATTTTGTGCGGTGTCCATCTTTGTTTTCAAAAATGATACCAAAATTGTTCTCTGCATACTCGAGAACCTCGGACACGATATTCATATTGCTGAAAACATAATTGAGTCTGTCAGCAATCTTGGATTTCAAAAATGATCACAGAATTGTTCTCTGCACCCTCGAGAACATCGGACACGATATCCATATTACTGAAATCATAATTTTATGCGGCGGCCATGTTGAATTTCAAATATTATCACAAAATCGTTCTCAGCAACCTCGAGAACCTCGGATACGATACCCGTAATGTAGTTATCATAATTTTGTGCGGTGGCCATCTTTGTTTTCAAAAATGATACCAAAATCGTTCTCTGCAACCTCGAGAACCTCGGACACGATATTCATATTGCTGAAAACATAATTGCGTCTGGCAGCCATCTTAGATTTCAAAATGATCACAGAATTGTTCTCTGCACCCTGGAGAACCTGGGACACGATATCCATATTGCTGAAATTTATTTATTTATTTATTTATTTATTTATAGGACAACCAGTAGTTGTTACATTCTAATATGCTTAAAATATATCAAATATTAACAAATAATGAGTTGAATGTACAACAAATTAAGGTGTCACAACATGCACAGAAAACAATTATATAAAATAAAACAAAAATTATAAAATCAAGATATGAATTTGAAAAGAAGGAAAAAAAAGAAGAAGAAGAATATTAATCATATTTTGGCGCCTAACAATCTCGTAATATTTTTTTTAAAAGCAGGTAAAAAATCTTTAAAAATATCTACTTCACCACAGATGGAGTTATAAGTTCTTGATAGACGTGGTATGGGAGAAAATTGCTTAAGGTTAGTTTTGGCAAATGGCTGATGGAACAGGCCAGCTCCGACTTGCGCACGCCTTGGTACTCGGCGGGGAACTCGTAAGCTGATGGAGTGCACGAGTGATAGCATTTGTCGTCGAACAGAAAGACTTTTCAAGTTAAAGTGTCTCAACTTATCGCAGTACGATGGCAATTGCTTATGTACCCCACAAGAAAAAGCAAGATGCCATAAGAACCGTTTTTGAATGCGTTCAACTCTTAATTGGTGAATGTTGTATTGAGGAGACCAAACGATGCTACAGTATTCTAGATTACTGCGCACATAAGCATTATACAGGGTTATTTTAGTTGTTGGATTGCGAAATTTTTTACAGTTACGGATGATGAAGCCTAGCATTTTGGAAGATTTATTAATAACATTATCAATATGAGGCAGAAACGTTAATTTGTTATCAAAAAAAACCCCTAAGTCTCTAATATCAGTTTTATCCTCTAGAATTAAACCATTAATGCTATATTGAGTTCTGAGTATATCGCGGTTGCGAGTGAATGTGATAGAGTAACATTTACTTGTGTTCAATATCATTTTATTACTAGTACACCATTTGTATATTGCATTAAGATCTTCTTGTAATAAATCGCAATCTAAAGGGCTTGTTATAGTTCTGCATAACTTAAGGTCATCTGCAAAGAGATAAGTGCTACTATGTTGGATGTGAGATACAATATCGTTAATAAATAAATTGAACAGCCATGGCCCCAAATGAGAACCCTGAGGTACTCCTGAGATCACTGCGTAATTGTCGGATTTGAAGCCCTTCACCGCTACGTATTGAGTTCTGTTCGATAAGTAGGAATTAAACCATTCCAAAAGCGTCCCGCCTATTCCATATAACTTTATTTTTTGCAATAAAATAATATGGCTAACTCTATCGAAGGCTTTTGCAAAGTCCATGTAAATAGCGCTTACTTGTACACCAGCATCAACTGCATTTACTATTTCATTATGGTATACAACCAAGTTAGTGCTCGTTGAACGGGATTGAGTGAATCCATGTTGCTCATGTACGAGAAGTTGTTTTGTATGGCTCTTTAAATACGGATAGAGCAATACTTCGAATAACTTCGCAAATACGGACAGAATTGAGATGGGCCTATAATTCGAAATAATGTCTTTATCTCCGTTTTTATGGATAGGAGCTACTTTGGCAGTTTTCCATATATCAGGGAATATACCAGTAGAAAGAGACCTATTTATTATAAGAAAAAGTGGAAAACTTAAAGCTAGGCTGCACCTAGACACGAAATACGGTGGAATGCCATCTGGTCCAGCCCCTTTGTGAACATAAAGTTCATTTAACTGTTTTAGGATGCTTTTTCGACCAATATTAATTTTGCCAATAAAGTTAGTATTATGAACAGTTGTACTAATTTGTGTGGTTGGTTGAGCTGAAGTATTACCAAACGTTGAAGAAAAGTAGTTGGCAAACAAGTTACATATGCTCTGCCCATCGGATGCAGTTGTATCATTGAGAGTCATATTTTGAGGTATCTGAACTAAATTACTGCGTTTATTTTTTAGATACGAATAAAAATATTTGGGATTAATTCTAATACTATCTTCAGCCCTTTGTATATAATTATTATAGCATGATGTAGCTAGTTGCTTACATCTCTTATTTAAGATTTGAAGCGAAATTTTATCTAACGGGTTTTGATATATCCTGTATTTATGTAAAAGTTTATTTTTCTCTTTTGTTAACTTAGTTAATTGCTTATTGAACCACGGTGGATACTTGTCTTTAGCGACTCTAGTTTTAGGTACAAATTTTTCTATTAGACTGTGTAATGAAGTGTAAAAATGCAATGACATTTCATTTACACTTTCACACTGAGAAAATTTCTTAGTCCATTCTATTTTATTTAGTTCTATATTAATATTATCATAGTCAGCTCTGTAAAAGTTGTAGCGCAAAATATTATTAGTTTTTAGACAAGTACCATTGAAATAATGTATTGTTATTTCTAGAGGAGGGTGGTGTGTGTCAATGTTGATTAGGGCGTCATCACAAGCTGAAATCATGATTTTGTGCGGCGGCCATCTTGAATTTCAAATATGATCACAAAATCGTTCTCTGCTCCCTCGAGAACCTCGAATACGATACCAATAATGTTGTCATCATAATTTTGCACGGCGGCCTTGGATTTGAAAAATGTTCACCAAATCATTCTCTGCACCCTCGAGAACCTCGAATACGATACCCATAATGTTGTCATCATAATTTTGTGCGGCAGCCATCTGAATTTCAAAAATGATCCTAAAATTATTCTCTGCACCCTCGAGAACCTCGAATACGATACCAATAATGTTCTCATCATAATTTTGCACGGCGGCCACCTTGGATTTAAAAAATGTTCACCAAATCGTCCTCTGCACCCTCGAGAACATCGGGTACGATATCCATATTGCTAAAATCATAATTTAATGTTGCGGCCATCTTGGATTTCAAAAATAATCACTAATTCGTTCTCTGCACACTCGAGAACCTCGGACAGGATATCCATATTGCTGAAAAAATAATTGTGTGCGGCAGCCCTCATGGATTTCAAAAATGATCCCAAAATTATTCTCTGCACCCTCGAAAACGTCGGATACGATACGCATAATGTTGTCATATTTAATATTGCACGGCGGCCACCTTGGATTTTAAAAATTTTCACCAAATCATTCTCTGCACCCTCGAGAACCTCGAATACGATACCCATAATGTTGTCATCATAATTTTGCGCGGCGGCCATCTGAATTTCAAAAATGATCCCAAAATTATTCTCTGCAACCTCGAGAACCTCGAATACGATACCAATAATGTTCTCATCATAATTTTGCACGGCGGCCACCTTGGATTTAAAAAATGTTCACCAAATCGTTCTCTGCACCCTCGAGAACCTCGGGTACGATATCCATATTGCTAAAATCATAATTTAATGTGGCGGCCATCTTGGATTTCAAAAATAATCACAAATTCGTTCTCTGCATACTCGAGAACCTCGGACAGGATATCCATATTGCTGAAAAAATAATTGTGTGCGGCAGCCCTCATGGATTTCAAAAATGATCCCAAAATTGTTCTCTGCACCCTCGAAAACGTCGGATACGATACGCATAATGTTGTTATATTTAATATGGCACGGCGGCCACCTTTGATTTTAAAAATGTTCACCAAATCGTTCTCTGCACCCTCGAGAACCTCGGGTACGATATCCATATTGCTAAAATCATAATTTAATGTGGCGGCCATCTTGGATTTCAAAAATGATCCCAAAATTGTTCTCTGCACCCTCGAAAACGTCGGATACGATACGCATAATGTTGTTATCATAATTTTGTGCGGTGTCCATCTTTGTTTTCAAATATGATCACAAAATTGTTCTCTGCACCCTCGAAAACGTCGGATACGATACGCATAATGTTGTTATCATAATTTTGTGCGGTGTCCATCTTTGTTTTCAAAAATGATACCAAAATTGTTCTCTGCATACTCGAGAACCTCGGACACGATATTCATATTGCTGAAAACACAATTGAGTCTGGCAGCCATCTTGGATTTCAAAAATGATCCCAAAATCATTCTCTGCATCCTCGAGACTCTCGGACACGATATCCATATTGCTGAAATCATAATTTTGTGCGGCGGCCATCTTGGATTTGAAAAGTTATCACAAAATCGTTCTCAGCAACCTCGAGAACCTCGGATACGATACCCATAATGTAGTTATCATAATTTTGTCGGGTGGCCATCTTGGAATTCAAAAATGATACTAAAATCATTCTATGCACCCTCGAGAACCTCGTACACGATATTCATATTGCTGAAAACATAATTGCGTCTGGCAGCCATCTTGGATTTAAAAAATGATCACAGAATTGTTCTCTGCACCCTGGAGAACCTGGGACACGAAATCCATATTGCTAAAATCGGCCATCTTGGATTTCATATATGATCACAAAATCGTTCTCAGCAACCTCGAGAACCTCGGATATAATACCCATAAAGTAGTTATCATAATTTTGTTCGATGGTCATCTTGGAATTCAAAAATGATACCAAAATCGTTATTTGCACCTTCGAGAACCTCGTACACGATATTCATATTGCTGAAAACATAATTGCGTCTGGCAGACATCTTGGATTTCAAATATGATCACAAAATTGTTCTCCGCACCCTCGAGAACCTCGGACACGATATCCATATTGTTGTCATCAAAATTTTGCGCGGCGGCCATCTTGGATTTGAAAAATGATCACAAAATCGTTCTCTGAACCCTCGAGAACCTCGGGTACGATATCCGTATTGCTGAAATAAAAATTTTGTGCGGCGGCCATCTTGGATTTCAAATATGATCACAAAATCATTCTCTGCACCCTCGAGAACCTCGAATACGATACCCATAATGTTGTCATCATAATTTTGCGCGGCGGCCATCTTGGATTTCAAAAATGATCCCAAAATTATTCTCTGCACCCTCGAGAACCTCGAATACTATACCAATAATGTTGTCATCATAAGTTTGCACGGCGGCCACCTTGGATTTGAAAAATGTTCACCAAATCGTTCTCTGCACCCTCGAGAACCTCGGGTTTGATATCCATATTGCTAAAATGATAAGTTTATGTGGCGGCCATCTTGGATTTCAAGAATGATCACAAATTCGTTCTCTGCACCTCGGAACCTGAAAACATAATTGAGTCCGGCAGCCATCTTGGATTTCAAAAATGATCACAGAATTGTTCTTTGCACTCTGAAGAACCTGGGACACGATATCCATATTGCTGAAATCATAATTTTGTGCGGCGGCCATCTTGGATTTCAAATATGATCACAAAATCGTTCTCTGCTCCCTCGAGAACCTCGAATACGATACCAATAATGTTGTCATCATAATTTTGCACGGCGGCCTTGGATTTGAAAAATGTTAACCAAATCGTTCTCTGCACCCTCGAGAACCTCGGACACGATATCCATATTGTTGTCATCAATATTTTGCGCAGCGGCCATTTTGGATTTCAAAAATGATCAAAAAATCGTTCTCTGCACCCTCGAGAACCTCGGGTACGATATCCGTACTGCTGAAATAAAAATTTTGTGCGGCGGCCATCTTGGATTTCAAATATGATCACAAAATCATTCTCTGCACCCTCGAGAACCTCGAATACGATACCCATAATGTTGTCATCATAATTTTGCACGGCGGCCACCTTGGATTTGAAAAATGTTCACCAAATCGTTCTCTGCACCCTCGAGAACCTCGGGTACGATATCCATATTGCTAAAATCATAATTTAATGTGGCGGCCATCTTGGATTTCAAAAATGATCACAAATTCGTTTTCTGCACACTCGAGAACCTCGGACAGGATATCCATATTGCTGAAAAAATAATTGTGTGCGGCAGCCCTCATGGATTTCAAATATGATCACAAAATCGTTCTCAGCAACCTCGAGAACCTCGGATATTATACCCATAATGTAGTTATCATAATTTTGTTCGGTGGCCCTCTTGGAATTCAAAAATGATACCAAAATCGTTATTTGCACCCTCGAGAACCTCGTACACGATATTCATATTGCTGAAAACATAATTGCGTCTGGCAGACATCTTGGATTTCAAATATGATCACAAAATTGTTCTCCGCACCCTCGAGAACCTCGGACACGATATCCATATTGTTGTCATCAAAATTTTGCGCGGCGGCCATCTTGGATTTGAAAAATGATCACAAAATCGTTCTCTGAACCCTCGAGAACCTCGGGTACGATATCCGTATTGCTGAAATAAAAATTTTGTGCGGCGGCCATCTTGGATTTCAAATATGATCACAAAATCATTCTCTGCACCCTCGAGAACCTCGAATACGATACCCATAATGTTGTCATCATAATTTTGCGCGGCGGCCATCTTTGTTTTCAAAAATGATACCAAAATTGTTCTCTGCATACTCGAGAACCTCGGACACGATATTCATATTGCTGAAAACATAATTGAGTCTGTCAGCAATCTTGGATTTCAAAAATGATCACAGAATTGTTCTCTGCACCCTCGAGAACATCGGACACGATATCCATATTACTGAAATCATAATTTTATGCGGCGGCCATGTTGAATTTCAAATATTATCACAAAATCGTTCTCAGCAACCTCGAGAACCTCGGATACGATACCCGTAATGTAGTTATCATAATTTTGTGCGGTGGCCATCTTTGTTTTCAAAAATGATACCAAAATCGTTCTCTGCAACCTCGAGAACCTCGGACACGATATTCATATTGCTGAAAACATAATTGCGTCTGGCAGCCATCTTAGATTTCAAAATGATCACAGAATTGTTCTCTGCACCCTGGAGAACCTGGGACACGATATCCATATTGCTGAAATTTATTTATTTATTTATTTATTTATTTATAGGACAACCAGTAGTTGTTACATTCTAATATGCTTAAAATATATCAAATATTAACAAATAATGAGTTGAATGTACAACAAATTAAGGTGTCACAACATGCACAGAAAACAATTATATAAAATAAAACAAAAATTATAAAATCAAGATATGAATTTGAAAAGAAGGAAAAAAAAGAAGAAGAAGAATATTAATCATATTTTGGCGCCTAACAATCTCGTAATATTTTTTTTAAAAGCAGGTAAAAAATCTTTAAAAATATCTACTTCACCACAGATGGAGTTATAAGTTCTTGATAGACGTGGTATGGGAGAAAATTGCTTAAGGTTAGTTTTGGCAAATGGCTGATGGAACAGGCCAGCTCCGACTTGCGCACGCCTTGGTACTCGGCGGGGAACTCGTAAGCTGATGGAGTGCACGAGTGATAGCATTTGTCGTCGAACAGAAAGACTTTTCAAGTTAAAGTGTCTCAACTTATCGCAGTACGATGGCAATTGCTTATGTACCCCACAAGAAAAAGCAAGATGCCATAAGAACCGTTTTTGAATGCGTTCAACTCTTAATTGGTGAATGTTGTATTGAGGAGACCAAACGATGCTACAGTATTCTAGATTACTGCGCACATAAGCATTATACAGGGTTATTTTAGTTGTTGGATTGCGGAATTTTTTACAGTTACGGATGATGAAGCCTAGCATTTTGGAAGATTTATTAATAACATTATCAATATGAGGCAGAAACGTTAATTTGTTATCAAAAAAAACCCCTAAGTCTCTAATATCAGTTTTATCCTCTAGAATTAAACCATTAATGCTATATTGAGTTCTGAGTATATCGCGGTTGCGAGTGAATGTGATAGAGTAACATTTACTTGTGTTCAATATCATTTTATTACTAGTACACCATTTGTATATTGCATTAAGATCTTCTTGTAATAAATCGCAATCTAAAGGGCTTGTTATAGTTCTGCATAACTTAAGGTCATCTGCAAAGAGATAAGTGCTACTATGTTGGATGTGAGATACAATATCGTTAATAAATAAATTGAACAGCCATGGCCCCAAATGAGAACCCTGAGGTACTCCTGAGATCACTGCGTAATTGTCGGATTTGAAGCCCTTCACCGCTACGTATTGAGTTCTGTTCGATAAGTAGGAATTAAACCATTCCAAAAGCGTCCCGCCTATTCCATATAACTTTATTTTTTGCAATAAAATAATATGGCTAACTCTATCGAAGGCTTTTGCAAAGTCCATGTAAATAGCGCTTACTTGTACACCAGCATCAACTGCATTTACTATTTCATTATGGTATACAACCAAGTTAGTGCTCGTTGAACGGGATTGAGTGAATCCATGTTGCTCATGTACGAGAAGTTGTTTTGTATGGCTCTTTAAATACGGATAGAGCAATACTTCGAATAACTTCGCAAATACGGACAGAATTGAGATGGGCCTATAATTCGAAATAATGTCTTTATCTCCGTTTTTATGGATAGGAGCTTCTTTGGCAGTTTTCCATATATCAGGGAATATACCAGTAGAAAGAGACCTATTTATTATAAGAAAAAGTGGAAAACTTAAAGCTAGGCTGCACCTAGACACGAAATACGGTGGAATGCCATCTGGTCCAGCCCCTTTGTGAACATAAAGTTCATTTAACTGTTTTAGGATGCTTTTTCGACCAATATTAATTTTGCCAATAAAGTTAGTATAATGAACAGTTGTACTAATTTGTGTGGTTGGTTGAGCTGAAGTATTATCAAACGTTGAAGAAAAGTAGTTGGCAAACAAGTTACATATGCTCTGCCCATCGGATGCAGTTGTATCATTGAGAGTCATATTTTGAGGTATCTGAACTAAATTACTGCGTTTATTTTTTAGATACGAATAAAAATATTTGGGATTAATTCTAATACTATTTTCAGCCCTTTGTATATAATTATTATAGCATGATGTAGCTAGTTGCTTACATCTCTTATTTAAGATTTGAAGCGAAATTTTATCTAACGGGTTTTGATATATCCTGTATTTATGTAAAAGTTTATTTTTCTCTTTTGTTAACTTAGTTAATTGCTTATTGAACCACGGTGGATACTTGTCTTTAGCGACTCTAGTTTTAGGTACAAATTTTTCTATTAGACTGTGTAATGAAGTGTAAAAATGCAATGACATTTCATTTACACTTTCACACTGAGAAAATTTCTTAGTCCATTCTATTTTATTTAGTTCTATATTAATATTATCATAGTCAGCTCTGTAAAAGTTGTAGCGCAAAATATTATTAGTTTTTAGACAAGTACCATTGAAATAATGTATTGTTATTTCTAGAGGAGGGTGGTGTGTGTCAATGTTGATTAGGGCGTCATCACAAGCTGAAATCATGATTTTGTGCGGCGGCCATCTTGAATTTCAAATATGATCACAAAATCGTTCTCTGCTCCCTCGAGAACCTCGAATACGATACCAATAATGTTGTCATCATAATTTTGCACGGCGGCCTTGGATTTGAAAAATGTTCACCAAATCATTCTCTGCACCCTCGAGAACCTCGAATACGATACCCATAATGTTGTCATCATAATTTTGTGCGGCAGCCATCTGAATTTCAAAAATGATCCTAAAATTATTCTCTGCACCCTCGAGAACCTCGAATACGATACCAATAATGTTCTCATCATAATTTTGCACGGCGGCCACCTTGGATTTAAAAAATGTTCACCAAATCGTCCTCTGCACCCTCGAGAACATCGGGTACGATATCCATATTGCTAAAATCATAATTTAATGTTGCGGCCATCTTGGATTTCAAAAATAATCACTAATTCGTTCTCTGCACACTCGAGAACCTCGGACAGGATATCCATATTGCTGAAAAAATAATTGTGTGCGGCAGCCCTCATGGATTTCAAAAATGATCACAAAATTATTCTCTGCACCCTCGAAAACGTCGGATACGATACGCATAATGTTGTCATATTTAATATTGCACGGCGGCCACCTTGGATTTTAAAAATTTTCGCCAAATCATTCTCTGCACCCTCGAGAACCTCGAATACGATACCCATAATGTTGTCATCATAATTTTGCGCGGCGGCCATCTGAATTTCAAAAATGATCCCAAAATTATTCTCTGCAACCTCGAGAACCTCGAATACGATACCAATAATGTTCTCATCATAATTTTGCACGGCGGCCACCTTGGATTTAAAAAATGTTCACCAAATCGTTCTCTGCACCCTCGAGAACCTCGGGTACGATATCCATATTGCTAAAATCATAATTTAATGTGGCGGCCATCTTGGATTTCAAAAATAATCACAAATTCGTTCTCTGCATACTCGAGAACCTCGGACAGGATATCCATATTGCTGAAAAAATAATTGTGTGCGGCAGCCCTCATGGATTTCAAAAATGATCCCAAAATTGTTCTCTGCACCCTCGAAAACGTCGGATACGATACGCATAATGTTGTTATATTTAATATGGCACGGCGGCCACCTTTGATTTTAAAAATGTTCACCAAATCGTTCTCTGCACCCTCGAGAACCTCGGGTACGATATCCATATTGCTAAAATCATAATTTAATGTGGCGGCCATCTTGGATTTCAAAAATGATCCCAAAATTGTTCTCTGCACCCTCGAAAACGTCGGATACGATACGCATAATGTTGTTATCATAATTTTGTGCGGTGTCCATCTTTGTTTTCAAATATGATCACAAAATTGTTCTCTGCACCCTCGAAAACGTCGGATACGATACGCATAATGTTGTTATCATAATTTTGTGCGGTGTCCATCTTTGTTTTCAAAAATGATACCAAAATTGTTCTCTGCATACTCGAGAACCTCGGACACGATATTCATATTGCTGAAAACATAATTGAGTCTCGCAGCAATCTTGGATTTCTAAAATGATCACAGAATTGTTCTCTGCACCCTCGAGAACATCGGACACGATATCCATATTGCTGAAATCATAATTTTATGCGGCGGCCATGTTGAATTTCAAATATTATCACAAAATCGTTCTCAGCAACCTCGAGAACCTCGGATACGATACCCGTAATGTAGTTATCATAATTTTGTGCGGTGGCCATCTTTGTTTTCAAAAATGATACCAAAATCGTTCCTTGCAACCTCGAGAACCTCGGACACGATATTCATATTGCTGAAAACATAATTGCGTCTGGCAGCCATCTTAGATTTCAAAATGATCACAGAATTGTTCTCTGCACCCTAGAGAACCTGGGACACGATATCCATATTGCTGAAATCATAATTTTGTGCGGCGGCCATCTTGGATTTCAAATATGATCACAAAATCGTTCTCTGCTCCCTCGAGAACCTCGAATACGATACCAATAATGTTGTCATCATAATTTTGCACGGCGGCCTTGGATTTGAAAAATGTTCAACAAATCATTCTCTGCACCCTCGAGAACCTCGAATACGATACCCATAATGTTGTCATCATAATTTTGTGCGGCAGCCATCTGAATTTCAAAAATGATCCCAAAATTATTCTCTGCACCCTCGAGAACCTCGAATACGATACCAATAATGTTCTCATCATAATTTTGCACGGCGGCCACCTTGGATTTAAAAAATGTCCACCAAATCGTTCTCTGCACCCTCGAGAACCTCAGGTACGATATCCATATTGCTAAAATCATAATTTAATGTGGCGGCCATCTTGGATTTCAAAAATAATCACAAATTCGTTCTCCGCACACTCGAGAACCTCGGACAGGATATCCATATTGCTGAAAAAATAATTGTGTGCGGCAGCCCTCATGGATTTCAAAAATGATCCCAAAATTGTTCTCTGCACCCTCGAAAACGTCGGATACGATACGCATAATGTTGTTATCATAATTTTGTGCGGTGTCCATCTTTGTTTTCAAAAATGATACCAAAATTGTTCTCTGCATCCTCGAGAACCTCGGACACGATATTCATATTGCTGAAAACATAATTGAGTCTGGCAGACATCTTGGATTTCAAAAATGATCACAGAATTGTTCTCTGCACCCTCGAGAACATCGGACACGATATCCATATTGCTGAAATCATAATTTTATGCGGCGGCCATGTTGGATTTCAAATATGATCACAAAATCGTTCTAAGCAACCTCGAGAACCTCGGATACGATTCCCGTAATGTAGTTATCATAATTTTGTGTGGTGGCCATCTTTGTTTTCAAAAATGATCCCAAAATCATTCTTTGCACCCTCGAGAACATCGTACACGATATTCATATTGCTGAAAACATAATTGCGTCTGGCAGCCATCTTGAATTTCAAAAATGATCACAGAATTGTTTTCTGTACCCTCGAGAACCTGGGACACGATATCCATATTGCTGAAATCGTAATTTTTTGCGGCGGCCATCTTGGATTTCAAATATCACAAAATCGTTCTCTGCTCCCTCGAGAACTTCGAATACGATACCAATAAAGTTGTCATCATAATTTTGCACGGCGGCCACCTTGGATTTCAAAAATGATCCCAAAATTATTCTCTGCAATTTCGAGAATCTTGGACACGATATCCATATTGCTAAAATCATAATTTTAAGTGGCGGCCATCTTGCATTTCAAAAATGATCACAAATTCGTTCTCTGCACACTCGAGAACCTCGGACAGGATATCTATATTGCTGAAAACATAATTGTGTGCGGCAGCTCTCTTGTATTTCAAAAATGATCCCAAAATTGTTTTCTGCACCCTCGGATACGATACGCATAATGTTGTAATCATAATTTTGTGCGGTGGCCCTCATTGTTTTCAAAAATGATACCAAAATCGTTCTCTGCATCCTCGAGAACATCGGACACGATATTCATATAGCTGAAAACATAATTGAGTCTGGCAGCCATCTTGGATTTCAAAAACGATCACAGAATTGTTCTCTGCACCCTCGAGAACTTTGGACACGATATCCATATTGCTGAATCATAATTTTATGCGGTGGCCATCTTTGTTTTCAAAAATGATACCAAAATCGTTCTCTGCACCCTCGAGAACCTCGTACACGATATTCATATTGCTGAAAACATAATTGCGTCTCGCAGCCATCTTGGATTTCAAAATGATCATAGAATTGTTCTCTGCACCCTCGAGAACCTGGGACACGATATCCACATTGCTGAAATCATAATTTTTTGCGGCGGCCATCTTGGATTTCAAATATGATCACAAAATCGTTCTCTGCTCCCTCGAGAACCTCGAATACGATACCCATAATGTTGTCATAATAATTTTGAACGGCGGCCATCTTGGATTTGAAAAATGATCACAAAATCGTTCTCTGCACCCTCGAGAACCACGCGTACGATATCCGTATTGCTGAAATAAAAATTTTGTGTGGCGGCCATCTTGGATTTCAAATATGATCACAAAATCGTTCTCTGCACCCTCGAGAACCTCGAATACGATACCCATAATGTTGTCATCATAATTTTGCGCGGCGGCCATCTTGGATTTCAAAAATGATCCCAAAATTATTCTCTGCACCCTCGAGAATCTTGGACACGATATCCACATTGCTAAAATCATAATTTTATGTGGCGGCCATCTTGGATTTCAAAAATAATCACAAATTCGTTCTCTGCACACTCGAGAACCTCGGACAGGATATCCATATTGCTGAAAAAATAATTGTGTGCGGCATCCCTCATGGATTTCAAAAATGATCCCAAAATTGTTCTCTGCACCCTCGAAAACGTCGGATACGATACGCATAATGTTGTCATATTTAATATTGCACGGCGGCCACCTTGGATTTTAAAAATGTTCACCAAATCGTTCTCTGCACCCTCGAGAACCTCGGGTACGATATCCATATTGCTAAAATCATAATTTAATGTGGCGGCCATCTTGGATTTCAAAAATAATCACAAATTCGTTCTCTGCACACTCGAGAACCTCGGACAGGATATCCATATTGCTGAAAAAATAATTGTGTGCGGCATCCCTCATGGATTTCAAAAATGATCCCAAAATTGTTCTCTGCACCCTCGAAAACGTCGGATACGATACGCATAATGTTGTCATATTTAATATTGCACGGCGGCCACCTTGGATTTTAAAAATGTTCACCAAATCGTTCTCTGCACCCTCGAGAACCTCGGGTACGATATCCATATTGCTAAAATCATAATTTAATGTGGCGGCCATCTTGGATTTCAAAAATGATCCCAAAATTGTTCTCTGCACCCTCGAAAACGTCGGATACGATACGCATAATGTTGTTATCATAATTTTGTGCGGTGTCCATCTTTGTTTTCAAATATGATCACAAAATTGTTCTCTGCACCCTCGAAAACGTCGGATACGATACGCATAATGTTGTTATCATAATTTTATGCGGTGTCCATCTTTGTTTTCAAAAATGATACCAAAATTGTTCTCTGCATACTCGAGAACCTCGGACACGATATTCATATTGCTGAAAACATAATTGAGTCTGTCAGCAATCTTGGATTTCAAAAATGATCACAGAATTGTTCTCTGCACCCTCGAGAACATCGGACACGATATCCATATTACTGAAATCATAATTTTATGCGGCGGCCATGTTGAATTTCAAATATTATCACAAAATCGTTCTCAGCAACCTCGAGAACCTCGGATACGATACCCGTAATGTAGTTATCATAATTTTGTGCGGTGGCCATCTTTGTTTTCAAAAATGATACCAAAATCGTTCTCTGCAACCTCGAGAACCTCGGACACGATATTCATATTGCTGAAAACATAATTGCGTCTGGCAGCCATCTTAGATTTCAAAATGATCACAGAATTGTTCTCTGCACCCTGGAGAACCTGGGACACGATATCCATATTGCTGAAATTTATTTATTTATTTATTTATTTATTTATAGGACAACCAGTAGTTGTTACATTCTAATATGCTTAAAATATATCAAATATTAACAAATAATGAGTTGAATGTACAACAAATTAAGGTGTCACAACATGCACAGAAAACAATTATATAAAATAAAACAAAAATTATAAAATCAAGATATGAATTTGAAAAGAAGGAAAAAAAAGAAGACGAAGAATATTAATCATATTTTGGCGCCTAACAATCTCGTAATATTTTTTTTAAAAGCAGGTAAAGAATCTTTAAAAATATCTACTTCACCACAGATGGAGTTATAAGTTCTTGATAGACGTGGTATGTGAGAAAATTGCTTAAGGTTAGTTTTGGCAAATGGCTGATGGAACAGGCCAGCTCCGACTTGCGCACGCCTTGGTACTCGGCGGGGAACTCGTAAGCTGATGGAGTGCACGAGTGATAGCATTTGTCGTCGAACAGAAAGACTTTTCAAGTTAAAGTGTCTCAACTTATCGCAGTACGATGGCAATTGCTTATGTACCCCACAAGAAAAAGCAAGATGCCATAAGAACCGTTTTTGAATGCGTTCAACTCTTAATTGGTGAATGTTGTATTGAGGAGACCAAACGATGCTACAGTATTCTAGATTACTGCGCACATAAGCATTATACAGGGTTATTTTAGTTGTTGGATTGCGGAATTTTTTACAGTTACGGATGATGAAGCCTAGCATTTTGGAAGATTTATTAATAACATTATCAATATGAGGCAGAAACGTTAATTTGTTATCAAAAAAAACCCCTAAGTCTCTAATATCAGTTTTATCCTCTAGAATTAAACCATTAATGCTATATTGAGTTCTGAGTATATCGCGGTTGCGAGTGAATGTGATAGAGTAACATTTACTTGTGTTCAATATCATTTTATTACTAGTACACCATTTGTATATTGCATTAAGATCTTCTTGTAATAAATCGCAATCTAAAGGGCTTGTTATAGTTCTGCATAACTTAAGGTCATCTGCAAAGAGATAAGTGCTACTATGTTGGATGTGAGATACAATATCGTTAATAAATAAATTGAACAGCCATGGCCCCAAATGAGAACCCTGAGGTACTCCTGAGATCACTGCGTAATTGTCGGATTTGAAGCCCTTCACCGCTACGTATTGAGTTCTGTTCGATAAGTAGGAATTAAACCATTCCAAAAGCGTCCCGCCTATTCCATATAACTTTATTTTTTGCAATAAAATAATATGGCTAACTCTATCGAAGGCTTTTGCAAAGTCCATGTAAATAGCGCTTACTTGTACACCAGCATCAACTGCATTTACTATTTCATTATGGTATACAACCAAGTTAGTGCTCGTTGAACGGGATTGAGTGAATCCATGTTGCTCATGTACGAGAAGTTGTTTTGTATGGCTCTTTAAATACGGATAGAGCAATACTTCGAATAACTTCGCAAATACGGACAGAATTGAGATGGGCCTATAATTCGAAATAATGTCTTTATCTCCGTTTTTATGGATAGGAGCTACTTTGGCAGTTTTCCATATATCAGGGAATATACCAGTAGAAAGAGACCTATTTATTATAAGAAAAAGTGGAAAACTTAAAGCTAGGCTGCACCTAGACACGAAATACGGTGGAATGCCATCTGGTCCAGCCCCTTTGTGAACATAAAGTTCATTTAACTGTTTTAGGATGCTTTTTCGACCAATATTAATTTTGCCAATAAAGTTAGTATTATGAACAGTTGTACTAATTTGTGTGGTTGGTTGAGCTGAAGTATTACCAAACGTTGAAGAAAAGTAGTTGGCAAACAAGTTACATATGCTCTGCCCATCGGATGCAGTTGTATCATTGAGAGTCATATTTTGAGGTATCTGAACTAAATTACTGCGTTTATTTTTTAGATACGAATAAAAATATTTGGGATTAATTCTAATACTATCTTCAGCCCTTTGTATATAATTATTATAGCATGATGTAGCTTGTTGCTTACATCTCTTATTTAAGATTTGAAGCGAAATTTTATCTAACGGGTTTTGATATATCCTGTATTTATGTAAAAGTTTATTTTTCTCTTTTGTTAACTTAGTTAATTGCTTATTGAACCACGGTGGATACTTGTCTTTAGCGACTCTAGTTTTAGGTAGAAATTTTTCTATTAGACTGTGTAATGAAGTGTAAAAATGCAATGACATTTCATTTACACTTTCACACTGAGAAAATTTCTTAGTCCATTCTATTTTATTTAGTTCTATATTAATATTATCATAGTCAGCTCTGTAAAAGTTGTAGCGCAAAATATTATTAGTTTTTAGACAAGTACCATTGAAATAATGTATTGTTATTTCTAGAGGAGGGTGGTGTGTGTCAATGTTGATTAGGGCGTCATCACAAGCTGAAATCATGATTTTGTGCGGCGGCCATCTTGAATTTCAAATATGATCACAAAATCGTTCTCTGCTCCCTCGAGAACCTCGAATACGATACCAATAATGTTGTCATCATAATTTTGCACGGCGGCCTTGGATTTGAAAAATGTTCACCAAATCATTCTCTGCACCCTCGAGAACCTCGAATACGATACCCATAATGTTGTCATCATAATTTTGTGCGGCAGCCATCTGAATTTCAAAAATGATCCTAAAATTATTCTCTGCACCCTCGAGAACCTCGAATACGATACCAATAATGTTCTCATCATAATTTTGCACGGCGGCCACCTTGGATTTAAAAAATGTTCACCAAATCGTCCTCTGCACCCTCGAGAACATCGGGTACGATATCCATATTGCTAAAATCATAATTTAATGTTGCGGCCATCTTGGATTTCAAAAATAATCACTAATTCGTTCTCTGCACACTCGAGAACCTCGGACAGGATATCCATATTGCTGAAAAAATAATTGTGTGCGGCAGCCCTCATGGATTTCAAAAATGATCCCAAAATTATTCTCTGCACCCTCGAAAACGTCGGATACGATACGCATAATGTTGTCATATTTAATATTGCACGGCGGCCACCTTGGATTTTAAAAATTTTCACCAAATCATTCTCTGCACCCTCGAGAACCTCGAATACGATACCCATAATGTTGTCATCATAATTTTGCGCGGCGGCCATCTGAATTTCAAAAATGATCCCAAAATTATTCTCTGCAACCTCGAGAACCTCGAATACGATACCAATAATGTTCTCATCATAATTTTGCACGGCGGCCACCTTGGATTTAAAAAATGTTCACCAAATCGTTCTCTGCACCCTCGAGAACCTCGGGTACGATATCCATATTGCTAAAATCATAATTTAATGTGGCGGCCATCTTGGATTTCAAAAATAATCACAAATTCGTTCTCTGCATACTCGAGAACCTCGGACAGGATATCCATATTGCTGAAAAAATAATTGTGTGCGGCAGCCCTCATGGATTTCAAAAATGATCCCAAAATTGTTCTCTGCACCCTCGAAAACGTCGGATACGATACGCATAATGTTGTTATATTTAATATGGCACGGCGGCCACCTTTGATTTTAAAAATGTTCACCAAATCGTTCTCTGCACCCTCGAGAACCTCGGGTACGATATCCATATTGCTAAAATCATAATTTAATGTGGCGGCCATCTTGGATTTCAAAAATGATCCCAAAATTGTTCTCTGCACCCTCGAAAACGTCGGATACGATACGCATAATGTTGTTATCATAATTTTGTGCGGTGTCCATCTTTGTTTTCAAATATGATCACAAAATTGTTCTCTGCACCCTCGAAAACGTCGGATACGATACGCATAATGTTGTTATCATAATTTTGTGCGGTGTCCATCTTTGTTTTCAAAAATGATACCAAAATTGTTCTCTGCATACTCGAGAACCTCGGACACGATATTCATATTGCTGAAAACACAATTGAGTCTGGCAGCCATCTTGGATTTCAAAAATGATCCCAAAATCATTCTCTGCATCCTCGAGACTCTCGGACACGATATCCATATTGCTGAAATCATAATTTTGTGCGGCGGCCATCTTGGATTTGAAAAGTTATCACAAAATCGTTCTCAGCAACCTCGAGAACCTCGGATACGATACCCATAATGTAGTTATCATAATTTTGTCGGGTGGCCATCTTGGAATTCAAAAATGATACTAAAATCATTCTATGCACCCTCGAGAACCTCGTACACGATATTCATATTGCTGAAAACATAATTGCGTCTGGCAGCCATCTTGGATTTAAAAAATGATCACAGAATTGTTCTCTGCACCCTGGAGAACCTGGGACACGAAATCCATATTGCTAAAATCGGCCATCTTGGATTTCATATATGATCACAAAATCGATCTCAGCAACCTCGAGAACCTCGGATATAATACCCATAAAGTAGTTATCATAATTTTGTTCGATGGTCATCTTGGAATTCAAAAATGATACCAAAATCGTTATTTGCACCTTCGAGAACCTCGTACACGATATTCATATTGCTGAAAACATAATTGCGTCTGACAGACATCTTGGATTTCAAATATGATCACAAAATTGTTCTCCGCACCCTCGAGAACCTCGGACACGATATCCATATTGTTGTCATCAAAATTTTGCGCGGCGGCCATCTTGGATTTGAAAAATGATCACAAAATCGTTCTCTGAACCCTCGAGAACCTCGGGTACGATATCCGTATTGCTGAAATAAAAATTTTGTGCGGCGGCCATCTTGGATTTCAAATATGATCACAAAATCATTCTCTGCACCCTCGAGAACCTCGAATACGATACCCATAATGTTGTCATCATAATTTTGCGCGGCGGCCATCTTGGATTTCAAAAATGATCCCAAAATTATTCTCTGCACCCTCGAGAACCTCGAATACTATACCAATAATGTTGTCATCATAAGTTTGCACGGCGGCCACCTTGGATTTGAAAAATGTTCACCAAATCGTTCTCTGCACCCTCGAGAACCTCGGGTTTGATATCCATATTGCTAAAATGATAAGTTTATGTGGCGGCCATCTTGGATTTCAAGAATGATCACAAATTCGTTCTCTGCACACTCGAGAACCTCGGACAGGATATCCATATTGCTGAAAACATAATTGTGTGCGGCAGCCCTCTTGGATTTCATAAATGATCCCAAAAATGTTCTCTGCACCCTCGAAAACGTCGGATACGATACGCATAATGTTGTTGTCATAATTTTGTGCGGTGGCCATCTTTGTTTTCAAAAATGATACCAAAATCGTTCTCTGCATCCTCGAGAACCACGGACACGATATTCATATTGCTGAAAACATAATTGAGTCTTGCAGCCATCTTGGATTTCAAAAATGATCACAGAATTGTTCTCTGCACCCTCGAGAACATCGGACACGATATCCATATTGCTGAAATCATAATTTTTAGCGGCGGCCAACTGAGATTTCAAATATGATCACAAAATCGTTCTCTGCTCCCTCCAGAACCTCGAATACGATACCAATAATGTTGTCATCATAATTTTGAACGGCGGCCACCTTGGATTTTAAAAAATGTTCACCAAATCGTTCTCTGCACCCTCGAGAACCTCGGGTACGATATCCGTATTGCTGAAATAATAATTTTGTGCGGCGGCCATCTTGGATTTCAAATATGATTACAAAATCGTTCTCTGCACCCTCGAGAACCTCGAATACGATACCCATAATGTTGTCATCATAATTTTGCGCGGCGGCCATCTTGGATTTCAAAAATGATCCCAAAATTTTTCTCTGCACCCTCGAAAACCTCGGATACGATACGCATAATGTTGTAATCATGATTTTGTGCGGTGGCCATCTTTGTTTTCAAAAATGATACCAAAATCTTTCTCTGTATCCTCGAGAACCTCGGACACGATATTCATATTGCTGAAAACATAATTGAGTCCGGCAGCCATCTTGGATTTCAAAAATGATCACAGAATTGTTCTTTGCACTCTGAAGAACCTGGGACACGATATCCATATTGCTGAAATCATAATTTTGTGCGGCGGCCATCTTGGATTTCAAATATGATCACAAAATCGTTCTCTGCTCCCTCGAGAACCTCGAATACGATACCAATAATGTTGTCATCATAATTTTGCACGGCGGCCTTGGAATTGAAAAATGTTAACCAAATCGTTCTCTGCACCCTCGAGAACCTCGGACACGATATCCATATTGTTGTCATCAATATTTTGCGCAGCGGCCATTTTGGATTTCAAAAATGATCAAAAAATCGTTCTCTGCACCCTCGAGAACCTCGGGTACGATATCCGTACTGCTGAAATAAAAATTTTGTGCGGCGGCCATCTTGGATTTCAAATATGATCACAAAATCATTCTCTGCACCCTCGAGAACCTCGAATACGATACCCATAATGTTGTCATCATAATTTTGCACGGCGGCCACCTTGGATTTGAAAAATGTTCACCAAATCGTTCTCTGCACCCTCGAGAACCTCGGGTACGATATCCATATTGCTAAAATCATAATTTAATGTGGCGGCCATCTTGGATTTCAAAAATGATCACAAATTCGTTTTCTGCACACTCGAGAACCTCGGACAGGATATCCGTATTGCTGAAAAAATAATTGTGTGCGGCAGCCCTCATGGATTTCAAATATGATCACAAAATCGTTCTCAGCAACCTCGAGAACCTCGGATATTATACCCATAATGTAGTTATCATAATTTTGTTCAGTGGCCCTCTTGGAATTCAAAAATGATACCAAAATCGTTATTTGCACCCTCGAGAACCTCGTACACGATATTCATATTGCTGAAAACATAATTGCGTCTGGCAGACATCTTGGATTTCAAATATGATCACAAAATTGTTCTCCGCACCCTCGAGAACCTCGAATACGATACCAATAATGTTGTCATATTTAATTTTGCACGGCGGCCATCTTAGATTTAAAAAATGATCCCAAAATTATTCTCTGCACCCTCGAGAACCTCGAATTCTATACCAATAATGTTGTCATCATAATTTTGCACGGCGGCCACCTTGGATTTAAAAAATGTTCACCAAATCGTTCTCTGCACCCTCAAGAACCTGGGGTACGATATCCATATTGCTAAAATGATAATTTTATGTGGCGGCCATCTTGGATTTCAAGAATGATCACAAATTCGTTCTCTGCACACCCAAGAACCTCGGACAGGATATCCATATTGCTGAAAACATAATTGTGTGCGGCAGCCCTCTTTTTCATTTCATATATGATCACAAAATCGTTCTCTGCACCCTCGAGAACCTCGAATACGATACCAATAATGTTGTAATCATGATTTTGTTCGGTGGCCATCTTGGAATTCAAAAATGATACCAAAATCGTTATTTGCACCCTCGAGAACCTCGTACACGATATTCATATTGCTGAAAACATAATTGCGTCTGGCAGACTTCTTGGATTTCAAATATGATCACAAAATTGTTTTCCGCACCCTCGAGAACCTCGAATACGATACCAATAATGTTGTCATATTTAATTTTGCACGGCGGCCACCTTGGATTTGCAAAATGTTCACCAAATCGTTCTCTGCACCCTCGAGAACCTCGGGTACGATATCCATATTGCTAAAATCATAATTTAATGTGGCGGCCATCTTGGATTTCAAAAATGATCCCAAAATTTTTCTCTGCACCCTCGAAAACGTCGGATACGATACGCATAATGTTGTTATCATAATTTTGTGCGGTGTCCATCTTTGTTTTCAAAAATGATACCAAAATTGTTCTCTGCATACTCGAGAACCTCGGACACGATATTCATATTGCTGAAAACATAATTGAGTCTGGCAGCAATCTTGGATTTCAAAAATGATCACAGAATTGTTCTCTGCACCCTCGAGAACATCGGACACGATATCCATATTGCTGAAATCATAATTTTATGCGGCGGCCATGTTGAATTTCAAATATTATCACAAAATCGTTCTCAGCAACCTCGAGAACCTCGGATACGATACCCGTAATGTAGTTATCATAATTTTGTGCGGTGGCCATCTTTGTTTTCAAAAATGATACCAAAATTGTTCTCTGCATACTCGAGAACCTCGGACACGATATTCATATTGCTGAAAACATAATTGAGTCTGGCAGCAATCTTGGATTTCAAAAATGATCACAGAATTGTTCTCTGCACCCTCGAGAACATCGGACACGATATCCATATTGCTGAAATCATAATTTTATGCGGCGGCCATGTTGAATTTCAAATATTATCACAAAATCGTTCTCAGCAACCTCGAGAACCTCGGATACGATACCCGTAATGTAGTTATCATAATTTTGTGCGGTGGCCATCTTTGTTTTCAAAAATGATACCAAAATCGTTCTCTGCAACCTCGAGAACCTCGGACACGATATTCATATTGCTGAAAACATAATTGCGTCTGGCAGCCATCTTAGTTTTCAAAATGATCACAGAATTGTTCTCTGCACCCTGGAGAACCTCGAATACGATACCCATAATGTTGTCATCATAATTTTGCGCGGCGGCCATCTGAATTTCAAAAATGATCCCAAAATTCTTCTCTGCACCCTCGAGAACCTCGAATACGATACCAATAATGTTCTCATCATAATTTTGCACGGCGGCCACCTTGGATTTAAAAAATGTTCACCAAATCGTTCTCTGCACCCTCGAGAACCTCGGGTACGATATCCATATTGCTGAAAACATAATTGCGTCTGGCAGACTTCTTGGATTTCAAATATGATCACAAAATTGTTTTCCGCACCCTCGAGAACCTCGAATACGATACCAATAATGTTGTCATATTTAATTTTGCACGGCGGCCACCTTGGATTTGAAAAATGTTCACCAAATCGTTCTCTGCACCCTCGAGAACCTCGGGTACGATATCCATATTGCTAAAATCATAATTTAATGTGGCGGCCATCTTGGATTTCAAAAATGATCCCAAAATTGTTCTCTGCACCCTCGAAAACGTCGGATACGATACGCATAATGTTGTTATCATAATTTTGTGCGGTGTCCATCTTTGTTTTCAAAAATGATACCAAAATTGTTCTCTGCATACTCGAGAACCTCGGACACGATATTCATATTGCTGAAAACATAATTGAGTCTGGCAGCAATCTTGGATTTCAAAAATGATCACAGAATTGTTCTCTGCACCCTCGAGAACATCGGACACGATATCCATATTGCTGAAATCATAATTTTATGCGGCGGCCATGTTGAATTTCAAATATTATCACAAAATCGTTCTCAGCAACCTCGAGAACCTCGGATACGATACCCGTAATGTAGTTATCATAATTTTGTGCGGTGGCCATCTTTGTTTTCAAAAATGATACCAAAATTGTTCTCTGCATACTCGAGAACCTCGGACACGATATTCATATTGCTGAAAACATTATTGAGTCTGGCAGCAATCTTGGATTTCAAAAATGATCACAGAATTGTTCTCTGCACCCTCGAGAACATCGGACACGATATCCATATTGCTGAAATCATAATTTTATGCGGCGGCCATGTTGAATTTCAAATATTATCACAAAATCGTTCTCAGCAACCTCGAGAACCTCGGATACGATACCCGTAATGTAGTTATCATAATTTTGTGCGGTGGCCATCTTTGTTTTCAAAAATGATACCAAAATCGTTCTCTGCAACCTCGAGAACCTCGGACACGATATTCATATTGCTGAAAACATAATTGCGTCTGGCAGCCATCTTAGTTTTCAAAATGATCACAGAATTGTTCTCTGCACCCTGGAGAATCTCGAATACGATACCCATAATGTTGTCATCATAATTTTGCGCGGCGGCCATCTGAATTTCAAAAATGATCCCAAAATTCTTCTCTGCACCCTCGAGAACCTCGAATACGATACCAATAATGTTCTCATCATAATTTTGCACGGCGGCCACCTTGGATTTAAAAAATGTTCACCAAATCGTTCTCTGCACCCTCGAGAACCTCGGGTACGATATCCATATTGCTAAAATCATAATTTAATGTGGCGGCCATCTTGGATTTCAAAAATAATCACAAATTCGTTCTCTGCACACTCGAGAACCTCGGACAGGATATCCATATTGCTGAAAAAATAATTGTGTGCGGCATCCCTCATGGATTTCAAAAATGATCCCAAAATTGTTCTCTGCACCCTCGAAAACGTCGGATACGATACGCATAATGTTGTCATATTTAATATTGCACGGCGGCCACCTTGGATTTTAAAAATGTTCACCAAATCGTTCTCTGCACCCTCGAGAACCTCGGGTACGATATCCATATTGCTAAAATCATAATTTAATGTGGCGGCCATCTTGGATTTCAAAAATGATCCCAAAATTGTTCTCTGCACCCTCGAAAACGTCGGATACGATACGCATAATGTTGTTATCATAATTTTGTGCGGTGTCCATCTTTGTTTTCAAATATGATCACAAAATTGTTCTCTGCACCCTCGAAAACGTCGGATACGATACGCATAATGTTGTTATCATAATTTTATGCGGTGTCCATCTTTGTTTTCAAAAATGATACCAAAATTGTTCTCTGCATACTCGAGAACCTCGGACACGATATTCATATTGCTGAAAACATAATTGAGTCTGTCAGCAATCTTGGATTTCAAAAATGATCACAGAATTGTTCTCTGCACCCTCGAGAACATCGGACACGATATCCATATTACTGAAATCATAATTTTATGCGGCGGCCATGTTGAATTTCAAATATTATCACAAAATCGTTCTCAGCAACCTCGAGAACCTCGGATACGATACCCGTAATGTAGTTATCATAATTTTGTGCGGTGGCCATCTTTGTTTTCAAAAATGATACCAAAATCGTTCTCTGCAACCTCGAGAACCTCGGACACGATATTCATATTGCTGAAAACATAATTGCGTCTGGCAGCCATCTTAGATTTCAAAATGATCACAGAATTGTTCTCTGCACCCTGGAGAACCTGGGACACGATATCCATATTGCTGAAATTTATTTATTTATTTATTTATTTATTTATAGGACAACCAGTAGTTGTTACATTCTAATATGCTTAAAATATATCAAATATTAACAAATAATGAGTTGAATGTACAACAAATTAAGGTGTCACAACATGCACAGAAAACAATTATATAAAATAAAACAAAAATTATAAAATCAAGATATGAATTTGAAAAGAAGGAAAAAAAAGAAGAAGAAGAATATTAATCATATTTTGGCGCCTAACAATCTCGTAATATTTTTTTTAAAAGCAGGTAAAGAATCTTTAAAAATATCTACTTCACCACAGATGGAGTTATAAGTTCTTGATAGACGTGGTATGGGAGAAAATTGCTTAAGGTTAGTTTTGGCAAATGGCTGATGGAACAGGCCAGCTCCGACTTGCGCACGCCTTGGTACTCGGCGGGGAACTCGTAAGCTGATGGAGTGCACGAGTGATGGACTGTCGAACTGATTTCTAATTATTTTGTATAAAAATATTAGATCTAGCATTTGTCGTCGAACAGAAAGACTTTTCAAGTTAAAGTGTCTCAACTTATCGCAGTACGATGGCAATTGCTTATGTACCCCACAAGAAAAAGCAAGATGCCATAAGAACCGTTTTTGAATGCGTTCAACTCTTAATTGGTGAATGTTGTATTGAGGAGACCAAACGATGCTACAGTATTCTAGATTACTGCGCACATAAGCATTATACAGGGTTATTTTAGTTGTTGGATTGCGGAATTTTTTACAGTTACGGATGATGAAGCCTAGCATTTTGGAAGATTTATTAATAACATTATCAATATGAGGCAGAAACGTTAATTTGTTATCAAAAAAAACCCCTAAGTCTCTAATATCAGTTTTATCCTCTAGAATTAAACCATTAATGCTATATTGAGTTCTGAGTATATCGCGGTTGCGAGTGAATGTGATAGAGTAACATTTACTTGTGTTCAATATCATTTTATTACTAGTACACCATTTGTATATTGCATTAAGATCTTCTTGTAATAAATCGCAATCTAAAGGGCTTGTTATAGTTCTGCATAACTTAAGGTCATCTGCAAAGAGATAAGTGCTACTATGTTGGATGTGAGATACAATATCGTTAATAAATAAATTGAACAGCCATGGCCCCAAATGAGAACCCTGAGGTACTCCTGAGATCACTGCGTAATTGTCGGATTTGAAGCCCTTCACCGCTACGTATTGAGTTCTGTTCGATAAGTAGGAATTAAACCATTCCAAAAGCGTCCCGCCTATTCCATATAACTTTATTTTTTGCAATAAAATAATATGGCTAACTCTATCGAAGGCTTTTGCAAAGTCCATGTAAATAGCGCTTACTTGTACACCAGCATCAACTGCATTTACTATTTCATTATGGTATACAACCAAGTTAGTGCTCGTTGAACGGGATTGAGTGAATCCATGTTGCTCATGTACGAGAAGTTGTTTTGTATGGCTCTTTAAATACGGATAGAGCAATACTTCGAATAACTTCGCAAATACGGACAGAATTGAGATGGGCCTATAATTCGAAATAATGTCTTTATCTCCGTTTTTATGGATAGGAGCTTCTTTGGCAGTTTTCCATATATCAGGGAATATACCAGTAGAAAGAGACCTATTTATTATAAGAAAAAGTGGAAAACTTAAAGCTAGGCTGCACCTAGACACGAAATACGGTGGAATGCCATCTGGTCCAGCCCCTTTGTGAACATAAAGTTCATTTAACTGTTTTAGGATGCTTTTTCGACCAATATTAATTTTGCCAATAAAGTTAGTATTATGAACAGTTGTACTAATTTGTGTGGTTGGTTGAGCTGAAGTATTATCAAACGTTGAAGAAAAGTAGTTGGCAAACAAGTTACATATGCTCTGCCCATCGGATGCAGTTGTATCATTGAGAGTCATATTTTGAGGTATCTGAACTAAATTACTGCGTTTATTTTTTAGATACGAATAAAAATATTTGGGATTAATTCTAATACTATCTTCAGCCCTTTGTATATAATTATTATAGCATGATGTAGCTAGTTGCTTACATCTCTTATTTAAGATTTGAAGCGAAATTTTATCTAACGGGTTTTGATATATCCTGTATTTATGTAAAAGTTTATTTTTCTCTTTTGTTAACTTAGTTAATTGCTTATTGAACCACGGTGGATACTTGTCTTTAGCGACTCTAGTTTTAGGTACAAATTTTTCTATTAGACTGTGTAATGAAGTGTAAAAATGCAATGACATTTCATTTACACTTTCACACTGAGAAAATTTCTTAGTCCATTCTATTTTATTTAGTTCTATATTAATATTATCATAGTCAGCTCTGTAAAAGTTGTAGCGCAAAATATTATTAGTTTTTAGACAAGTACCATTGAAATAATGTATTGTTATTTCTAGAGGAGGGTGGTGTGTGTCAATGTTGATTAGGGCGTCATCACAAGCTGAAATCATGATTTTGTGCGGCGGCCATCTTGAATTTCAAATATGATCACAAAATCGTTCTCTGCTCCCTCGAGAACCTCGAATACGATACCAATAATGTTCTCATCATAATTTTGCACGGTGGCCTTGGATTTGAAAAATGTTCACCAAATCATTCTCTGCACCCTCGAGAACCTCGAATACGATACCCATAATGTTGTCATCATAATTTTGTGCGGCAGCCATCTGAATTTCAAAAATGATCCTAAAATTATTCTCTGCACCCTCGAGAACCTCGAATACGATACCAATAATGTTCTCATCATAATTTTGCACGGCGGCCACCTTGGATTTAAAAAATGTTCACCAAATCGTCCTCTGCACCCTCGAGAACATCGGGTACGATATCCATATTGCTAAAATCATAATTTAATGTTGCGGCCATCTTGGATTTCAAAAATAATCACTAATTCGTTCTCTGCACACTCGAGAACCTCGGACAGGATATCCATATTGCTGAAAAAATAATTGTGTGCGGCAGCCCTCATGGATTTCAAAAATGATCACAAAATTATTCTCTGCACCCTCGAAAACGTCGGATACGATACGCATAATGTTGTCATATTTAATATTGCACGGCGGCCACCTTGGATTTTAAAAATTTTCGCCAAATCATTCTCTGCACCCTCGAGAACCTCGAATACGATACCCATAATGTTGTCATCATAATTTTGCGCGGCGGCCATCTGAATTTCAAAAATGATCCCAAAATTATTCTCTGCAACCTCGAGAACCTCGAATACGATACCAATAATGTTCTCATCATAATTTTGCACGGCGGCCACCTTGGATTTAAAAAATGTTCACCAAATCGTTCTCTGCACCCTCGAGAACCTCGGGTACGATATCCATATTGCTAAAATCATAATTTAATGTGGCGGCCATCTTGGATTTCAAAAATAATCACAAATTCGTTCTCTGCATACTCGAGAACCTCGGACAGGATATCCATATTGCTGAAAAAATAATTGTGTGCGGCAGCCCTCATGGATTTCAAAAATGATCCCAAAATTGTTCTCTGCACCCTCGAAAACGTCGGATACGATACGCATAATGTTGTTATATTTAATATGGCACGGCGGCCACCTTTGATTTTAAAAATGTTCACCAAATCGTTCTCTGCACCCTCGAGAACCTCGGGTACGATATCCATATTGCTAAAATCATAATTTAATGTGGCGGCCATCTTGGATTTCAAAAATGATCCCAAAATTGTTCTCTGCACCCTCGAAAACGTCGGATACGATACGCATAATGTTGTTATCATAATTTTGTGCGGTGTCCATCTTTGTTTTCAAATATGATCACAAAATTGTTCTCTGCACCCTCGAAAACGTCGGATACGATACGCATAATGTTGTTATCATAATTTTGTGCGGTGTCCATCTTTGTTTTCAAAAATGATACCAAAATTGTTCTCTGCATACTCGAGAACCTCGGACACGATATTCATATTGCTGAAAACATAATTGAGTCTCGCAGCAATCTTGGATTTCTAAAATGATCACAGAATTGTTCTCTGCACCCTCGAGAACATCGGACACGATATCCATATTGCTGAAATCATAATTTTATGCGGCGGCCATGTTGAATTTCAAATATTATCACAAAATCGTTCTCAGCAACCTCGAGAACCTCGGATACGATACCCGTAATGTAGTTATCATAATTTTGTGCGGTGGCCATCTTTGTTTTCAAAAATGATACCAAAATCGTTCCTTGCAACCTCGAGAACCTCGGACACGATATTCATATTGCTGAAAACATAATTGCGTCTGGCAGCCATCTTAGATTTCAAAATGATCACAGAATTGTTCTCTGCACCCTAGAGAACCTGGGACACGATATCCATATTGCTGAAATCATAATTTTGTGCGGCGGCCATCTTGGATTTCAAATATGATCACAAAATCGTTCTCTGCTCCCTCGAGAACCTCGAATACGATACCAATAATGTTGTCATCATAATTTTGCACGGCGGCCTTGGATTTGAAAAATGTTCAACAAATCATTCTCTGCACCCTCGAGAACCTCGAATACGATACCCATAATGTTGTCATCATAATTTTGTGCGGCAGCCATCTGAATTTCAAAAATGATCCCAAAATTATTCTCTGCACCCTCGAGAACCTCGAATACGATACCAATAATGTTCTCATCATAATTTTGCACGGCGGCCACCTTGGATTTAAAAAATGTCCACCAAATCGTTCTCTGCACCCTCGAGAACCTCAGGTACGATATCCATATTGCTAAAATCATAATTTAATGTGGCGGCCATCTTGGATTTCAAAAATAATCACAAATTCGTTCTCTGCACTCTCGAGAACCTCGGACAGGATATCTATATTGCTGAAAAAATAATTGTGTGCGGCAGCCCTCATGGATTTCAAAAATGATCCCAAAATTTTTCTCTGCACCCTCGAAAACGTCGGATACGATACGCATAATGTTGTCATATTTAATTTTGCACGGCGGCAACCTTGGATTTGAAAAATGTTCACCAAATCGTTCTCTGCACCCTCGAGAACCTCGGGTACGATATCCACATTGCTAAAATCATAATTTAATGTGGCGGCCATCTTGGATTTCAAAAATAATCACAAATTCGTTCTCCGCACACTCGAGAACCTCGGACAGGATATCCATATTGCTGAAAAAATAATTGTGTGCGGCAGCCCTCATGGATTTCAAAAATGATCCCAAAATTGTTCTCTGCACCCTCGAAAACGTCGGATACGATACGCATAATGTTGTTATCATAATTTTGTGCGGTGTCCATCTTTGTTTTCAAAAATGATACCAAAATTGTTCTCTGCATCCTCGAGAACCTCGGACACGATATTCATATTGCTGAAAACATAATTGAGTCTGGCAGACATCTTGGATTTCAAAAATGATCACAGAATTGTTCTCTGCACCCTCGAGAACATCGGACACGATATCCATATTGCTGAAATCATAATTTTATGCGGCGGCCATGTTGGATTTCAAATATGATCACAAAATCGTTCTAAGCAACCTCGAGAACCTCGGATACGATTCCCGTAATGTAGTTATCATAATTTTGTGTGGTGGCCATCTTTGTTTTCAAAAATGATCCCAAAATCATTCTTTGCACCCTCGAGAACATCGTACACGATATTCATATTGCTGAAAACATAATTGCGTCTGGCAGCCATCTTGAATTTCAAAAATGATCACAGAATTGTTTTCTGTACCCTCGAGAACCTGGGACACGATATCCATATTGCTGAAATCGTAATTTTTTGCGGCGGCCATCTTGGATTTCAAATATCACAAAATCGTTCTCTGCTCCCTCGAGAACTTCGAATACGATACCAATAAAGTTGTCATCATAATTTTGCACGGCGGCCACCTTGGATTTCAAAAATGATCCCAAAATTATTCTCTGCAATTTCGAGAATCTTGGACACGATATCCATATTGCTAAAATCATAATTTTAAGTGGCGGCCATCTTGCATTTCAAAAATGATCACAAATTCGTTCTCTGCACACTCGAGAACCTCGGACAGGATATCTATATTGCTGAAAACATAATTGTGTGCGGCAGCTCTCTTGTATTTCAAAAATGATCCCAAAATTGTTTTCTGCACCCTCGGATACGATACGCATAATGTTGTAATCATAATTTTGTGCGGTGGCCCTCATTGTTTTCAAAAATGATACCAAAATCGTTCTCTGCATCCTCGAGAACATCGGACACGATATTCATATAGCTGAAAACATAATTGAGTCTGGCAGCCATCTTGGATTTCAAAAACGATCACAGATTTGTTCTCTGCACCCTCGAGAACTTTGGACACGATATCCATATTGCTGAATCATAATTTTATGCGGTGGCCATCTTTGTTTTCAAAAATGATACCAAAATCGTTCTCTGCACCCTCGAGAACCTCGTACACGATATTCATATTGCTGAAAACATAATTGCGTCTCGCAGCCATCTTGGATTTCAAAATGATCATAGAATTGTTCTCTGCACCCTCGAGAACCTGGGACACGATATCCACATTGCTGAAATCATAATTTTTTGCGGCGGCCATCTTGGATTTCAAATATGATCACAAAATCGTTCTCTGCTCCCTCGAGAACCTCGAATACGATACCCATAATGTTGTCATAATAATTTTGAACGGCGGCCATCTTGGATTTGAAAAATGATCACAAAATCGTTCTCTGCACCCTCGAGAACCTCGCGTACGATATCCGTATTGCTGAAATAAAAATTTTGTGTGGCGGCCATCTTGGATTTCAAATATGATCACAAAATCGTTCTCTGCACCCTCGAGAACCTCGAATACGATACCCATAATGTTGTCATCATAATTTTGCGCGGCGGCCATCTTGGATTTCAAAAATGATGCCAAAATTATTCTCTGCACCCTCGAGAATCTTGGACACGATATCCACATTGCTAAAATCATAATTTTATGTGGCGGCCATCTTGGATTTCAAAAATGATCACAAATTCGTTCTCTGCACACTCGAGAACCTCGGACAGGATATCCATATTGCTGAAAATATAATTGTGTGCGGCAGCCCTCTTGGATTTCAAATATGATCACAAAATCGTTCTCTGCACCCTCGAGAACTTCGGATACTATACCTATAATGTTGTAATAATAATTTTTTGCGGTGGCCATCTTTGTTTTCAAAAATGATACCAAAATCGTTCTCTGCATCCTCGAGAAACTCGGACACGATATTCATATTGCTGAAAACATAATTAAGTCTGGAAGCCATCTTGGATTTCAAAAACGATCACAGAATTGTTCTCTGCACCCTCGAAAACATCGGACACGATATCCATATTGCTGAATTATAATTTTATGCGGTGGCCATCTTTGTTTTCAAAAATGATACCAAAATCGTTCTCTGCACCCTCGAGAACCTCGTACACGATATTCATATTGCTAAAAACATAATTGCGTCGGGCAGCCATCTTAGATTTCAAAATGATCACAGAATTGTTCACTGCACCCTGGAGAACCTGGGACACGATATCCATATTGCTGAAATCGTAATTTTTTGCGGCGGCCATCTTGGATTTCAAATATCACAAAATCGTTCTCTGCTCCCTCGAGAACTTCGAATACGATACCAATAAAGTTGTCATCATAATTTTGCACGGCGGCCACCTTGGATTTCAAAAATGATCCTAAAATTATTCTCTGCAATTTCGAGAATCTTGGACACGATATCCATATTGCTAAAATCATAATTTTAAGTGGCGGCCATCTTGCATTTCAAAAATGATCACAAATTCGTTCTCTGCACACTCGAGAACCTCGGACAGGATATCTATATTGCTGAAAACATAATTGTGTGCGGCAGCTCTCTTGTATTTCAAAAATGATCCCAAAATTGTTTTCTGCACCCTCGGATACGATACGCATAATGTTGTAATCATAATTTTGTGCGGTGGCCCTCATTGTTTTCAAAAATGATACCAAAATCGTTCTCTGCATCCTCGAGAACATCGGACACGATATTCATATAGCTGAAAACATAATTGAGTCTGGCAGCCATCTTGGATTTCAAAAACGATCACAGAATTGTTCTCTGCACCCTCGAGAACTTTGGACACGATATCCATATTGCTGAATCATAATTTTATGCGGTGGCCATCTTTGTTTTCAAAAATGATACCAAAATCGTTCTCTGCACCCTCGAGAACCTCGTACACGATATTCATATTGCTGAAAACATAATTGCGTCTCGCAGCCATCTTGGATTTCAAAATGATCATAGAATTGTTCTCTGCACCCTCGAGAACCTGGGACACGATATCCACATTGCTGAAATCATAATTTTTTGCGGCGGCCATCTTGGATTTCAAATATGATCACAAAATCGTTCTCTGCTCCCTCGAGAACCTCGAATACGATACCCATAATGTTGTCATAATAATTTTGAACGGCGGCCATCTTGGATTTGAAAATGATCACAAAATCGTTCTCTGCACCCTCGAGAACCTCGCGTACGATATCCGTATTGCTGAAATAAAAATTTTGTGTGGCGGCCATCTTGGATTTCAAATATGATCACAAAATCGTTCTCTGCACCCTCGAGAACCTCGAATACGATACCCATAATGTTGTCATCATAATTTTGCGCGGCGGCCATCTTGGATTTCAAAAATGATCCCAAAATTATTCTCTGCACCCTCGAGAATCTTGGACACGATATCCACATTGCTAAAATCATAATTTTATGTGGCGGCCATCTTGGATTTCAAAAATGATCACAAATTCGTTCTCTGCACACTCGAGAACCTCGGACAGGATATCCATATTGCTGAAAATATAATTGTGTGCGGCAGCCCTCTTGGATTTCAAATATGATCACAAAATCGTTCTCTGCACCCTCGAGAACTTCGGATACTATACCTATAATGTTGTAATAATAATTTTTTGCGGTGGCCATCTTTGTTTTCAAAAATGATACCAAAATCGTTCTCTGCATCCTCGAGAAACTCGGACACGATATTCATATTGCTGAAAACATAATTAAGTCTGGAAGCCATCTTGGATTTCAAAAACGATCACAGAATTGTTCTCTGCACCCTCGAAAACATCGGACACGATATCCATATTGCTGAATTATAATTTTATGCGGTGGCCATCTTTGTTTTCAAAAATGATACCAAAATCGTTCTCTGCACCCTCGAGAACCTCGTACACGATATTCATATTGCTAAAAACATAATTGCGTCGGGCAGCCATCTTAGATTTCAAAATGATCACAGAATTGTTCACTGCACCCTGGAGAACCTGGGACACGATATCCATATTGCTGAAATCATAATTTTGTGCGGCGGCCATCTTGGATTTCAAATATGATCACAAAATCGTTCTCTGCTCCCTCGAGAGCCTCGAATACGATACCAATAATGTTGTCATCATAATTTTGCACGGCGGCCTTGGATTTGAAAAATGTTCACCAAATCATTATCTGCACCCTCGAGAACCTCGAATACGATACCCATAATGTTGTCATCATAATTTTGCGCGGCGGCCATCTTGAATTTCAAAAATGATCCCAAAATTATTCTCTGCACCCTCGAGAACCTCGAATTCGATACCAATAATGTTCTCATCATAATTTTGCACGGCGGCCACCTTGGATTTAAAAAATGTTCACCAAATCGTTCTCTGCACCCTCGAGAACCTCGGGTACGATATCCATATTGCTAAAATCATAATTTAATGTGGCGGCCATCTTGGATTTCAAAAATAATCACAAATTCGTTCTCTGCACACTCGAGAACCTCGGACAGGATATCCATATTGCTGAAAAAATAATTGTGTGCGGCAGCCCTCATGGATTTCAAATATGATCACAAAATCGTTCTCAGCAACCTCGAGAACCTCGGATACGATACCCGTAATGTAGTTATCATAATTTTGTGTGGTGGCTATCTTTGTTTTCAAAAATGATACCAAAATCGTTCTTTGCACCCTCGAGAACCCTAGAAAACATAATTGCGTCTGGCAGCCATCTTGGATTTCAAAAATGATCACAAAATCGTTCTCAGCAACCTCGAGAACCTCGGATACGATACCCGTAATGTAGTTATCATAATTTTGTGTGGTGGCCATCTTTGTTTTCAAAAATGATACCAAAATCATTCTTTGCACCCTCGAGAACATCGTACACGATATTCATATTGCTGAAAACATAATTGCGTCTGGCAGCCATCTTGAATTTCAAAAATGATCACAGAATTGTTTTCTGTACCCTCGAGAACCTGGGACACGATATCCATATTGCTGAAAAAATAATTGTGTGCGGCAGCCCTCATGGATTTCAAATATGATCACAAAATCGTTCTCAGCAACCTCGAGAACCTCGGATACGATACCCGTAATGTAGTTATCATAATTTTGTGTGGTGGCCATCTTTGTTTTCAAAAATGATACCAAAATCATTCTTTGCACCCTCGAGAACATCGTACACGATATTCATATTGCTGAAAACATAATTGCGTCTGGCAGCCATCTTGAATTTCAAAAATGATCACAGAATTGTTTTCTGTACCCTCGAGAACCTGGGACACGATATCCATATTGCTGAAATCGTAATTTTTTGCGGCGGCCATCTTGGATTTCAAATATCACAAAATCGTTCTCTGCTCCCTCGAGAACTTCGAATACGATACCAATAAAGTTGTCATCATAATTTTGCACGGCGGCCACCTTGGATTTCAAAAATGATCCCAAAATTATTCTCTGCAATTTCGAGAATCTTGGACACGATATCCATATTGCTAAAATCATAATTTTAAGTGGTGGCCATCTTGCATTTCAAAAATGATCACAAATTCGTTCTCTGCACACTCGAGAACCTCGGACAGGATATCTATATTGCTGAAAACATAATTGTGTGCGGCAGCTCTCTTGTATTTCAAAAATGATCCCAAAATTGTTTTCTGCACCCTCGGATACGATACGCATAATGTTGTAATCATAATTTTGTGCGGTGGCCCTCATTGTTTTCAAAAATGATACCAAAATCGTTCTCTGCATCCTCGAGAACATCGGACACGATATTCATATAGCTGAAAACATAATTGAGTCTGGCAGCCATCTTGGATTTCAAAAACGATCACAGAATTGTTCTCTGCACCCTCGAGAACTTTGGACACGATATCCATATTGCTGAATCATAATTTTATGCGGTGGCCATCTTTGTTTTCAAAAATTATACCAAAATCGTTCTCTGCACCCTCGAGAACCTCGTACACGATATTCATATTGCTGAAAACATAATTGCGTCTCGCAGCCATCTTGGATTTCAAAATGATCATAGAATTGTTCTCTGCACCCTCGAGAACCTGGGACACGATATCCACATTGCTGAAATCATAATTTTTTGCGGCGGCCATCTTGGATTTCAAATATGATCACAAAATCGTTCTCTGCTCCCTCGAGAACCTCGAATACGATACCCATAATGTTGTCATAATAATTTTGAACGGCGGCCATCTTGGATTTGAAAATGATCACAAAATCGTTCTCTGCACCCTCGAGAACCTCGCGTACGATATCCGTATTGCTGAAATAAAAATTTTGTGTGGCGGCCATCTTGGATTTCAAATATGATCACAAAATCGTTCTCTGCACCCTCGAGAACCTCGAATACGATACCCATAATGTTGTCATCATAATTTTGCGCGGCGGCCATCTTGGATTTCAAAAATGATCCCAAAATTATTCTCTGCACCCTCGAGAATCTTGGACACGACATCCACATTGCTAAAATCATAATTTTATGTGGCGGCCATCTTGGATTTCAAAAATGATCACAAATTCGTTCTCTGCACACTCGAGAACCTCGGACAGGATATCCATATTGCTGAAAATATAATTATGTCTGGCAGCCATCTTAGATTTCAAAATGATCACAGAATTGTTCTCTGCACCCTGGAGAACCTGGGACACGATATTCATACTGCTGAAATCATAATTTTGTGCGGTGGCCATCTTTGTTTTCAAAAATGATACCAAAATCGTTCTCTGCAACCTCGAGAACCTCGGACACGATATTCATATTGCTGAAAACATAATTGCGTCTGGCAGCCATCTTAGATTTCAAAATGATCACAGAATTGTTCTCTGCACCCTGGAGAACCTGGTACACGATATCCATATTGCTGAAATCATAATTTTGTGCGGCGGCCATCTTGGATTTCAAAAATAATCACAAATTCGTTCTCTGCACTCTCGAGAACCTCGGACAGGATATCCATATTGCTGAAAAAATAATTGTGTGCGGCAGCCATCATGGATTTCAAAAATGATCCCAAAATTTTTCTCTGCACCCTCGAAAACGTCGGATACGATACGCATAATGTTGTCATATTTAATTTTGCACGGCGGCCACCTTGGATTTGAAAAATGTTCACCAAATCGTTCTCTGCACCCTCGAGAACCTCGAATACGATACCCATAATGTTGTGCGGCAGCCATCTGAATTTCAAAAATGATCCCAAAATTATTCTCTGCACCCTCGAGAACCTCGAATACGATACCAATAATGTTCTCATCATAATTTTGCACGGCGGCCACCTTGGATTTAAAAAATGTCCACCAAATCGTTCTCTGCACCCTCGAGAACCTCAGGTACGATATCCATATTGTTCTCTGCACCCTGGAGAACCTGGTACACGATATCCATATTGCTGAAATCATAATTTTGTGCGGCGGCCATCTTGGATTTCAAAAATAATCACAAATTCGTTCTCTGCACTCTCGAGAACCTCGGACAGGATATCCATATTGCTGAAAAAATAATTGTGTGCGGCAGCCATCATGGATTTCAAAAATGATCCCAAAATTTTTCTCTGCACCCTCGAAAACGTCGGATACGATACGCATAATGTTGTCATATTTAATTTTGCACGGCGGCCACCTTGGATTTGAAAAATGTTCACCAAATCGTTCTCTGCACCCTCGAGAACCTCGAATACGATACCCATAATTTTGTGCGGCAGCCATCTGAATTTCAAAAATGATCCCAAAATTATTCTCTGCACCCTCGAGAACCTCGAATACGATACCAATAATGTTCTCATCATAATTTTGCACGGCGGCCACCTTGGATTTAAAAAATGTCCACCAAATCGTTCTCTGCACCCTCGAGAACCTCAGGTACGATATCCATATTGCTAAAATCATAATTTAATGTGGCGGCCATCTTGGATTTCAAAAATAATCACAAATTTGTTCTCTGCACTCTCGAGAACCTCGGACAGGATATCCATATTGCTGAAAAAATAATTGTGTGCGGCAGCCCTCATGGATTTCAAAAATGATCCCAAAATTTTTCTCTGCACCCTCGAAAACGTCGGATACGATACGCATAATGTTGTCATATTTAATTTTGCACGGCGGCCACCTTGGATTTGAAAAATGTTCACCAAATCATTATCTGCACCCTCGAGAACCTCGAATACGATACCCATAATGTTGTCATCATAATTTTGAGCGGCGGCCATCTTGAATTTCAAAAATGATCCCAAAATTATTCTCTGCACCCTCGAGAACCTCGAATACGATACCAATAATGTTCTCATCATAATTTTGCACGGCGGCCACCTTGGATTTAAAAAATGTTCACCAAATCGTTCTCTGCACCCTCGAGAACCTCGGGTACGATATCCATATTGCTAAAATCATAATTTAATGTGGCGGCCATCTTGGATTTCAAAAATAATCACAAATTCGTTCTCTGCACACTCGAGAACATCGGACAGGATATCCATATTGCTGAAAAAATAATTGTGTGCGGCAGCCCTCATGGATTTCAAATATGATCACAAAATCGTTCTCAGCAACCTCGAGAACCTCGGATACGATACCCGTAATGTAGTTATCATAATTTTGTGTGGTGGCCATCTTTGTTTTCAAAAATGATACCAAAATCGTTCTTTGCACCCTCGAGAACCCTAGAAAACATAATTGCGTCTGGCAGCCATCTTGGATTTCAAAAATGATCACAGAATTGTTTTCTGTACCCTCGAGAACCTGGGACACGATATCCATATTGCTGAAATCATAATTTTTTGCGGCGGCCATCTTGGATTTCAAATATCACAAAATCGTTCTCTGCTCCCTCGAGAACTTCGAATACGATACCAATAAATTTGTCATCATAATTTTGCACGGCGGCCACCTTGGATTTGAAAAATGTTCACCAAATCGTTCTCTGCACCCTCAAGAACCTCGGGTACGATATCCGTATTGCTGAAATAATAATTTTGTGCGGTGGCCATCTTGGATTTCAAATATGATCACAAAATCGTTCGCTTCACCCTCGAGAACCTCGAATACGATACCCATAATGTTGTCATCATAATTTTGCGCGGCGGCAATCTTGGATTTCAAAAATGATACCAAAATTATTCTCTGCACCCTCGAGAATCTTGGACACGATATCCATATTGCTAAAATCATAATTTTAAGTGGCGGCCATCTTGCATTTCAAAAATGATCACAAATTCGTTCTCTGCACACTCGAGAACCTCGGACAGGATGTCTATATTTCTGAAAACATAATTGTGTGCGGCAGCCCTCTTGTATTTCGAAAATGATCCCAAAATTGTTTTCTGCACCCTCGGATACGATACGCATAATGTTGTAATCATAATTTTGTGCGGTGGCCATCTTTGTTTTCAAAAATGATACCAAAATCGTTCTCTGCATCCTCGAGAACCTCGGACACGATATTCATATAGCTGAAAACATAATTGAGTCTGGCAGCCATCTTGGATTTCAAAAACGATCACAGAATTGTTCTCTGCACCCTCGAGAACTTTGGACACGATATCCATATTGCTGAATCATAATTTTATGCGGTGGCCATCTTTGTTTTCAAAAATGATACCAAAATCGTTCTCTGCACCCTCGAGAACCTCGTACACGATATTCATATTGCTGAAAACATAATTGCGTCTGGCAGCCATCTTGGATTTAAAAATGATCACAGAATTGTTCTCTGCACCCTCGAGAACCTGGGACACGATATCCACATTACTGAAATCATAATTTTTTGCGGCGGCCATCTTGGATTTCAAATATGATCACAAAATCGTTCTCTGCTTCCTCGAGAACCTCGAATACGATACCCATAATGTTGTCATAATAATTTTGCACGGCGGCCATCTTGGATTTGAAAAATGATCACAAAATCGTTCTCTGCACCCTCGAGAACCTCGCGTACGATATCCGTATTGCTGAAATAAAAATTTTGTGTGGCGGCCATCTTGGATTTCAAATATGATCACAAAATCGTTCTCTGCACCCTCGAGAACCTCGAATACGATACCCATAATGTTGTCATCATAATTTTGCGCAGCGGCCATTTTGGATTTCAAAAATGATCCCAAAATTATTCTCTGCACCCTCGAGAATCTTGGACACGATATCCACATTGCTAAAATCATAATTTTATGTGGCGGCCATCTTGGATTTCAAAAATGATCACAAATTCGTTCTCTGCACACTCGAGAACCTCGGACAGGATATCCATATTGCTGAAAATATAATTGTGTGCGGCAGCCCTCTTGGATTTCAAATATGATCACAAAATCGTTCTCTGCACCCTCGAGAACTTCGGATACTATACCTATAATGTTGTAATAATAATTTTTTGCGGTGGCCATCTTTGTTTTCAAAAATGATACCAAAATCGTTCTCTGCATCCTCGAGAACCTCGGACAAGATATTCATATTGCCGAAAACATAATTGAATTTGGAAGCCATCTTGGATTTCAAAAACGATCACAGAATTGTTCTCTGCACCCTCGAAAACATCGGACACGATATCCATATTGATGAATCATAATTTTATGCGGTGGCCATCTTTGTTTTCAAAAAATGATACCAAAATCGTTCTCTGCACCCTCGAGAACCTCGTACACGATATTCATATTGCTAAAAACATAATTGCGTCGGGCAGCCATCTTAGATTTCAAAATGATCACAGAATTGTTCACTGCACCATGGAGAACCTGGGACACGATATCCATATTGCTGAAAAAATAATTTTGTGCGGCAGCCCTCATGGATTTCAAAAATGATCCCAATATTGTTCTCTGCACCCTCGAAAACGTCGGATACGATACGCATAATGTTGTTATCATAATTTTGTGCGGTGTCCATATTTGTTTTTAAATATGATCACAAAATCTTTCTCAGCAACCTCGAGAACCTCGGATATTATACCCATAATGTAGTTATCATAATTTTGTTCGGTGGCCATCTTGGAATTCAAAAATGATACCAAAATCGTTATTTGCACCCTCGAGAACCTCGTACACGATATTCATATTGCTGAAAACAAAATTGAGTTTGGAAGCCATCTTGGATTTCAAAAACGATCACAGAATTGTTCTCTGCACCCTCGAAAACATCGGACACGATATCCATATTGCTGAATCATAATTTTATGCGGTGGCCATGTTTGTTTACAAAAAATTATACCAAAATCGTTCTCTGCACCCTCGAGAGCCTCGTACACGATATTCATATTGCTAAAAACATAATTGCGTCGGGCAGCCATCTTAGATTTCAAAATGATCACAGAATTGTTCACTGCACCCTGGAGAACCTGGGACACGATATCCATATTGCTGAAATCATAATTTTGTGCGGCGGCCATCTTGGATTTCAAATATGATCACAAAATCGTTCTCTGCTCCCTCGAGAACCTATAATACGATACCAATAATGTTGTCATCATAATTTTGCACGGCGGCCACTTGGGATTCGAAAAATGTTCACCAAATCGTTCTCTGCACCCTCGAGGAACTCGGGTACGATTTCCAAATTGCTGAAATAATAATTTTGTGCGGCGGCCATCTTGGATTTCAAATATGATCACAGAATCGTTCTCTGCACCCTCGAGAACCTCGAATACGATACCCATAATGTTGTCATAATAATTTTGCACGGCGGCCATCTTGGATTTGAAAAATGATCACAAAATCGTTCTCTGCACCCTCGAGAACCTCGGGTACGATATTCATATTGCTAAAATCATAATTTAATGTGGCGGCCATCTTGGATTTCAAAAATGATCCCAAAATTGTTCTCTGCACCCTCGAAAACGTTGGATACGATACGCATAATGTTGTTATCATAATTTTGTGCGGTGTCCATCTTTGTTTTCAAATATGATCACAAAATCGTTCTCAGCAACCTCGAGAACCTCGGATATTATACCCATAATGTAGTTATCATAATTTTGTTCGGTGGCCATCTAGGAATTCAAAAATGATACCAAAATCGTTATTTGCACCCTCGAGAACCTCGTACACGATATTCATATTGCTGAAAACATAATTGCGTCTGGCAGACATCTTGGATTTCAAATATGATCACAAAATTGTTCTCCGCACCCTCGAGAACCTCGGACACGATATCCATATTGTTGTCATCAAAATTTTGCGCGGCGGCCATCTTGGATTTGAAAAATGATCACAAAATCGTTCTCTGAACCCTCGAGAACCTCGGGTACGATATCCGTATTGCTGAAATAAAAATTTTGTGCGGCGGCCATCTTGGATTTCAAATATGATCACAAAATCATTCTCTGCACCCTCGAGAACCTCGAATACGATACCCATAATGTTGTCATCATAATTTTGCGCGGCGGCCATCTTGGATTTCAAAAATGATCCCAAAATTATTCTCTGCACCCTCGAGAACCTCGAATACTATACCAATAATGTTGTCATCATAATTTTGCACGGCGGCCACCTTGGATTTGAAAAATGTTCACCAAATCGTTCTCTGCACCCTCGAGAACCTCGGGTACGATATCCATATTGCTAAAATGATAATTTTATGTGGCGGCCATCTTGGATTTCAAGAATGATCACAAATTCGTTCTCTGCACACTCGAGAACCTCGGACAGGATATCCATATTGCTGAAAACATAATTGTGTGCAGCAGCCATCTTGGATTTCATAAATGATCCCAAAATTGTTCTCTGCACCCTCGAAAACGTCGGATACGATATCCATATTGCTGAAATCATAATTTTTAGCGGCGGCCAACTGGGATTTCAAATATTATCACAAAATCGTTCTCAGCAACCTCGAGAACCTCGGATACGATACCCGTAATGTTGTTATCATAATTTTGTGCGGTGGCCATATTTGTTTTCAAAAATGATACCAAAATAGTTCTCTGCATCCTCGAGAACCTCGGACACGATATTCATATTGCTGAAAACATAATTGAGTTTGGAAGCCATCTTGGATTTCAAAAACGATCACAGAATTGTTCTCTGCACCCTCGAAAACATCGGACACGATATCCATATTGCTGAATCATAATTTTATGCGGTGGCCATCTTTGTTTTCAAAAAATGATACCAAAATCGTTCTCTGCACCCTCTAGAACCTCGTACACGATATTCATATTGCTAAAGACATAATTGCGTCGGGCAGCCATCTTAGATTTCAAAATGATCACAGAATTGTTCACTGCACCCTGGAGAACCTGGGACACGATATCCATATTGCTGAAATCATAATTTTGTGCGGCGGCCATCTTGGATTTCAAATATGATCATAAAATCGTTCTCTGCTCCCTCGAGAACCTAGAATACGATACCCATAATGTTGTCATCATAATTTTGCGCGGCGGCCATCTTGGATTTGAAAAATGATCACAAAATCGTTCTCTGCACCCTCGAGAACCTCGCGTACGATATCCGTTTTGCTGAAATAAAAATTTTGTGCGGCGGCCATCTTGAATTTCAAATATGATCACAAAATCATTCTCGACACCCTCGAGAACCTCGAATACGATACCCATAATGTTGTCATCATAATTTTGCACGGCGGCTACCTTGGGTTTGAAAAATGTTCACCAAATCGTTCTCTGCACCCTCGAGAACCACGGGTACGATATCCATATTGCTAAAATCATAATTTAATGTGGCGGCCATCTTGGATTTCAAAAATGATCACAAATTCGTTCTCTGCACACTCGAGAACCTCGGACAGGATATCCATATTGCTGAAAAAATAATTGTGTGCGGCAGCCCTCATGGATTTCAAAATTGATCCCAAAATTGTTCTCTGCACCCTCGAAAACGTCGGATACGATACGCATAATGTTGTTATCATAATTTTGTGCGGTGTCCATCTTTGTTTTCAAATATGATCACAAAATCGTTCTCAGCAACCTCGAGAACCTCGGATATTATACCCATAATGTAGTTATCATAATTTTGTTCGGTGGCCATCTTGGAATTCAAAAATGATACCAAAATCGTTATTTGAACCCTCGAGAACCTCTTACATCATATTCATATTGCTGAAAACATAATTGCGTCTGGCAGACATCTTGGATTTCAAATATGATCACAAAATTGTTCTCCGCACCTTCGAGAACCTCGGACACGATATCCATATTGTTGTCATCAAAATTTTGCGCGGCGGCCATCTTGGATTTGAAAAATCGTTCTCTGAACCCTCGGGAACCTCGGGTACGATATCCGTATTGCTGAAATAAAAATTTTGTGCGGCGGCCATCTTGGATTTGAAAAATGATCACAAAATCGTTCTCTGAACCCTCGAGAACCTCGGGTACGATATCCGTATTGCTGAAATAAAAATTTTGTGCGGCGGCCATCTTGGATTTCAAATATGATCACAAAATCATTCTCTGCACCCTCGAGAACCTCGAATACGATACCCATATTGTTGTCATCAAAATTTTGCGCGGCGGCCATCTTGGATTTGAAAAATGATCACAAAATCGTTCTCTGAACCCTCGAGAACCTCGGGTACGATATCCGTATTGCTGAAATAAAAATTTTGTGCGGCGGCCATCTTGGATTTCAAATATGATCACAAAATCATTCTCTGCACCCTCGAGAACCTCGAATACGATACCCATAATGTTGTCATCATAATTTAGCGCGGCGGCCATCTTGGATTTCAAAAATGATCCCAAAATTATTCTCTGCACCCTCGAGAACCTCGAATACTATACCAATAATGTTGTCATCATAATTTTGCACGGCGGCCACCTTGGATTTGAAAAATGTTCACCAAATCGTTCTCTGCACCCTCGAGAACCTCGGGTACGATATCCATATTGCTAAAATGATAATTTTATGTGGCGGCCATCTTGGATTTCAAGAATGATCACAAATTCGTTCTCTGCACACTCGAGAACCTCGGACAGGATATCCATATTGCTGAAAACATAATTGTGTGCAGCAGCCCTCTTGGATTTCATAAATGATCCCAAAATTGTTCTCTGCACCCTCGAAAACGTCGGATACGATATCCATATTGCTGAAATCATAATTTTTAGCGGCGGCCAACTGGGATTTCAAATATTATCACAAAATCGTTCTCAGCAACCTCGAGAACCTCGGATACGATACCCGTAATGTTGTTATCATAATTTTGTGCGGTGGCCATATTTGTTTTCAAAAATGATACCAAAATAGTTCTCTGCATCCTCGAGAACCTCGGACACGATATTCATATTGCTGAAAACATAATTGAGTTTGGAAGCCATCTTGGATTTCAAAAACGATCACAGAATTGTTCTCTGCACCCTCGAAAACATCGGACACGATATCCATATTGCTGAATCATAATTTTATGCGGTGACCATCTTTGTTTTCAAAAAATGATACCAAAATCGTTCTCTGCACCCTCAAGAACCTCGTACACGATATTCATATTGCTAAAGACATAATTGCGTGGGGCAGCCATCTTAGATTTCAAAATGATCACAGAATTGTTCACTGCACCCTGGAGAACCTGGGACACGATATCCATATTGCTGAAATCATAATTTTGTGCGGCGGCCATCTTGGATTTCAAATATGATCACAAAATCGTTCTCTGCTCCCTCGAGAACCTAGAATACGATACCCATAATGTTGTCATCATAATTTTGCGCGGCGGCCATCTTGGATTTGAAAAATGATCACAAAATCGTTCTCTGCACCCTCGAGAACCTCGCGTACGATATCCGTTTTGCTGAAATAAAAATTTTGTGCGGCGGCCATCTTGAATTTCAAATATGATCACAAAATCATTCTCGACACCCTCGAGAACCTCGAATACGATACCCATAATGTTGTCATCATAATTTTGCACGGCGGCTACCTTGGATTTGAAAAATGTTCACCAAATCGTTCTCTGCACCCTCGAGAACCTCGGGTACGATATCCATATTGCTAAAATCATAATTTAATGTGGCGGCCATCTTGGATTTCAAAAATGATCACAAATTCGTTCTCTGCACACTCGAGAACCTCGGACAGGATATCCATATTGCTGAAAAAATAATTGTGTGCGGCAGCCCTCATGGATTTCAAAAATGATCCCAAAATTGTTCTCTGCACCCTCGAAAACGTCGGATACGATACGCATAATGTTGTTATCATAATTTTGTGCGGTGTCCATCTTTGTTTTCAAATATGATCACAAAATCGTTCTCAGCAACATCGAGAACCTCGGATATTATACCCATAATGTAGTTATCATAATTTTGTTCGGTGGCCATCTTGGAATTCAAAAATGATACCAAAATCGTTATTTGCACCCTCGAGAACCTCGTACACGATATTCATATTGCTGAAAACATAATTGCGTCTGGCAGACATCTTGGATTTCAAATATGATCACAAAATTGTTCTCCGCACCTTCGAGAACCTCGGACACGATATCCATATTGTTGTCATCAAAATTTTGCGCGGCGGCCATCTTGGATTTGAAAAATCGTTCTCTGAACCCTCGGGAACCTCTGGTACGATATCCGTATTGCTGAAATAAAAATTTTGTGCGGCGGCCATCTTGGATTTGAAAAATGATCACAAAATCGTTCTCTGAACCCTCGAGAACCTCGGGTACGATATCCGTATTGCTGAAATAAAAATTTTGTGCGGCGGCCATCTTGGATTTCAAATATGATCACAAAATCATTCTCTGCACCCTCGAGAACCTCGAATACGATTCCCATATTGTTGTCATCAAAATTTTGCGCGGCGGCCATCTTGGATTTGAAAAATGATCACAAAATCGTTCTCTGAACCCTCGAGAACCTCGGGTACGATATCCGTATTGCTGAAATAAAAATTTTGTGCGGCGGCCATCTTGGATTTCAAATATGATCACAAAATCATTCTCTGCACCCTCGAGAACCTCGAATACGATACCCATAATGTTGTCATCATAATTTTGCGCGGCGGCCATCTTGGATTTCAAAAATGATCCCAAAATTATTCTCTTTACCCTCGAGAGCCTCGAATACTATACCAATAATTTTGTCATCATAATTTTGCACGGCGGCCACCTTGGATTTGAAAAATGTTCACCAAATCGTTCTCTGCACCCTCGAGAACCTCGGGTACGATATCCATATTGCTAAAATGATAATTTTATGTGGCGGCCATCTTGGATTTCAAGAATGATCACAAATTCGTTCTCTGCACACTCGAGAACCTCGGACAGGATATCCATATTGCTGAAAACATAATTGTGTGCAGCAGCCCTCTTGGATTTCATAAATGATCCCAAAATTGTTCTCTGCACCCTCGAAAACGTCGGATACGATATCCATATTGCTGAAATCATAATTTTTAGCGGAGGCCAACTGGGATTTCAAATATTATCACAAAATCGTTCTCAGCAACCTCGAGAACCTCGGATACGATACCCGTAATGTTGTTATCATAATTTTGTGCGGTGGCCATATTTGTTTTCAAAAATGATACCAAAATAGTTCTCTGCATCCTCGAGAACCTCGGACACGATATTCATATTGCTGAAAACATAATTGAGTTTGGAAGCCATCTTGGATTTCAAAAACGATCACAGAATTGTTCTCTGCACCCTCGAAAACATCGGACACGATATCCATATTGCTGAATTATAATTTTATGCGGTGGCCATCTTTGTTTTCAAAAAATGATACCAAAATCGTTCTCTGCACCCTCGAGAACCTCGTACACGATATTCATATTGCTAAAGACATAATTGCGTCGGGCAGCCATCTTAGATTTCAAAATGATCACAGAATTGTTCACTGCACCCTGGAGAACCTGGGACACGATATCCATATTGCTGAAATCATAATTTTGTGCGGCGGCCATCTTGGATTTCAAATATGATCACAAAATCGTTCTCTGCTCCCTCGAGAACCTAGAATACGATACCCATAATGTTGTCATCATAATTTTGCGCGGCGGCCATCTTGGATTTGAAAAATGATCACAAAATCGTTCTCTGCACCCTCGAGAACCTTGCGTACGATATCCGTTTTGCTGAAATAAAAATTTTGTGCGGCGGCCATCTTGAATTTCAAATATGATCACAAAATCATTCTCGACACCCTCGAGAACCTCGAATACGATACCCATAATGTTGTCATCATAATTTTGCACGGCGGCTACCTTGGGTTTGAAAAATGTTCACCAAATCGTTCTCTGCACCCTCGAGAACCTCGGGTACGATATCCATATTGCTAAAATCATAATTTAATGTGGCGGGCATCTTGGATTTAAAAAATGATCACAAATTCGTTCTCTGCACACTCGAGAACCTCGGACAGGATATCCATATTGCTGAAAAAATAATTGTGTGCGGCAGCCCTCATGGATTTCAAAATTGATCCCAAAATTGTTCTCTGCACCCTCGAAAACGTCGGATACGATACGCATAATGTTGTTATCATAATTTTGTGCGGTGTCCATCTTTGTTTTCAAATATGATCACAAAATCGTTCTCAGCAACCTCGAGAACCTCGGATATTATACCCATAATGTAGTTATCATAATTTTGTTCGGTGGCCATCTTGGAATTCAAAAATGATACCAAAATCGTTATTTGAACCCTCGAGAACCTCGTACATCATATTCATATTGCTGAAAACATAATTGCGTCTGGCAGACATCTTGGATTTCAAATATGATCACAAAATTGTTCTCCGCACCTTCGAGAACCTCGGACACGATATCCATATTGTTGTCATCAAAATTTTGCGCGGCGGCCATCTTGGATTTGAAAAATCGTTCTCTGAACCCTCGGGAACCTCGGGTACGATATCCGTATTGCTGAAATAAAAATTTTGTGCGGCGGCCATCTTGGATTTGAAAAATGATCACAAAATCGTTCTCTGAACCCTCGAGAACCTCGGGTACGATATCCGTATTGCTGAAATAAAAATTTTGTGCGGCGGCCATCTTGGATTTCAAATATGATCACAAAATCATTCTCTGCACCCTCGAGAACCTCGAATACGATACCCATATTGTTGTCATCAAAATTTTGCGCGGCGGCCATCTTGGATTTGAAAAATGATCACAAAATCGTTCTCTGAACCCTCGAGAACCTCGGGTACGATATCCGTATTGCTGAAATAAAAATTTTGTGCGGCGGCCATCTTGGATTTCAAATATGATCACAAAATCATTCTCTGCACCCTCGAGAACCTCGAATACGATACCCATAATGTTGTCATCATAATTTAGCGCGGCGGCCATCTTGGATTTCAAAAATGATCCCAAAATTATTCTCTGCACCCTCGAGAACCTCGAATACTATACCAATAATGTTGTCATCATAATTTTGCACGGCGGCCACCTTGGATTTGAAAAATGTTCACCAAATCGTTCTCTGCACCCTCGAGAACCTCGGGTACGATATCCATATTGCTAAAATGATAATTTTATGTGGCGGCCATCTTGGATTTCAAGAATGATCACAAATTCGTTCTCTGCACACTCGAGAACCTCGGACAGGATATCCATATTGCTGAAAACATAATTGTGTGCAGCAGCCCTCTTGGATTTCATAAATGATCCCAAAATTGTTCTCTGCACCCTCGAAAACGTCGGATACGATATCCATATTGCTGAAATCATAATTTTTAGCGGCGGCCAACTGGGATTTCAAATATTATCACAAAATCGTTCTCAGCAACCTCGAGAACCTCGGATACGATACCCGTAATGTTGTTATCATAATTTTGTGCGGTGGCCATATTTGTTTTCAAAAATGATACCAAAATAGTTCTCTGCATCCTCGAGAACCTCGGACACGATATTCATATTGCTGAAAACATAATTGAGTTTGGAAGCCATCTTGGATTTCAAAAACGATCACAGAATTGTTCTCTGCACCCTCGAAAACATCGGACACGATATCCATATTGCTGAATCATAATTTTATGCGGTGGCCATCTTTGTTTTCAAAAAATGATACCAAAATCGTTCTCTGCACCCTCGAGAACCTCGTACACGATATTCATATTGCTAAAGACATAATTGCGTGGGGCAGCCATCTTAGATTTCAAAATGATCACAGAATTGTTCACTGCACCCTGGAGAACCTGGGACACGATATCCATATTGCTGAAATCATAATTTTGTGCGGCGGCCATCTTGGATTTCAAATATGATCACAAAATCGTTCTCTGCTCCCTCGAGAACCTAGAATACGATACCCATAATGTTGTCATCATAATTTTGCGCGGCGGCCATCTTGGATTTGAAAAATGATCACAAAATCGTTCTCTGCACCCTCGAGAACCTCGCGTACGATATCCGTTTTGCTGAAATAAAAATTTTGTGCGGCGGCCATCTTGAATTTCAAATATGATCACAAAATCATTCTCGACACCCTCGAGAACCTCGAATACGATACCCATAATGTTGTCATCATAATTTTGCACGGCGGCTACCTTGGGTTTGAAAAATGTTCACCAAATCGTTCTCTGCACCCTCGAGAACCTCGGGTACGATATCCATATTGCTAAAATCATAATTTAATGTGGCGGCCATCTTGGATTTCAAAAATGATCACAAATTCGTTCTCTGCACACTCGAGAACCTCGGACAGGATATCCATATTGCTGAAATAAAAATTTTGCGCGGCGGCCATCTTGGATTTGAAAAATGATCACAAAATCGTTCTCTGCACCCTCGAGAACTTCGGATACTATACCTATAATGTTGTAACAATAATTTTTTGCGGTGGCCATCTTTGTTTTCAAAAATGATACCAAAATCGTTCACTGCATCCTCGAGAACCTCGTACACGATATTCATATTGCTGAAAACATAATTGCGTCTGGCAGACATCTTGGATTTCAAATATGATCACAAAATTGTTCTCCGCACCTTCGAGAACCTCGGACACGATATCCATATTGTTGTCATCAAAATTTTGCGCGGCGGCCATCTTGGATTTGAAAAATCGTTCTCTGAACCCTCGGGAACCTCGGGTACGATATCCGTATTGCTGAAATAAAAATTTTGTGCGGCGGCCATCTTGGATTTCAAATATGATCACAAAATCATTCTCTGCACCCTCGAGAACCTCGAATACGATACCCATAATGTTGTCATCATAATTTTGCGCGGCGGCCATCTTGGATTTCAAAAATGATCACAAAATTATTCTCTGCACCCTCGAGAACCTCGGGTACGATATCCATATTGCTAAAATGATAATTTTATGTGGCGGCCATCTTGGATTTCAAGAATGATCACAAATTCGTTCTCTGCACACTCGAGAACCTCGGACAGGATATCCATATTGCTGAAAACATAATTGTGTGCAGCAGCCCTCTTGGATTTCATAAATGATCCCAAAATTGTTCTCTGCACCCTCGAAAACGTCGGATACGATATCCATATTGCTGAAATCATAATTTTTAGCGGCGGCCAACTGGGATTTCAAATATTATCACAAAATCGTTCTCAGCAACCTCGAGAACCTCGGATACGATACCCGTAATGTTGTTATCATAATTTTGTGCGGTGGCCATATTTGTTTTCAAAAATGATACCAAAATAGTTCTCTGCATCCTCGAGAACCTCGGACACGATATTCATATTGCTGAAAACATAATTGAGTCTGGCAGCCATCTTGGATTTCAAAAATGATCACAGAATTGTTCTCTGCACCCTCGAGAACATCGGACACGATATCCATATTGCTGAAATCATAATTTTTAGCGGCGGCAAACTGGGATTTCAAATATGATCACAAAATCGTTCTCTGCTCCCTCTAGAACCTCGAATACGATACCAATAACGTTGTCATCATAATTTTGCACGGCAGCCACCTTGGATTTAAAAAATGTTCACCAAATCGTTCTCTGCACCCTCGAGAACCTCGGGTACGATATCCGTATTGCTGAAATAATTATTTTGTGCGGCGGCCATCTTGGATTTGAAAAATGATCACAAAATCGTTCTCTGCACCCTCGAGAACCTCGCGTACGATATCCGTTTTGCTGAAATAAAAATTTTGTGCGGCGGCCATCTTGAATTTCAAATATGATCACAAAATCATTCTCTGCACCCTCGAAAACGTCGGATACGATACGCATAATGTTGTTATCATAATTTTGTGCGGTGTCCATCTTTGTTTTCAAATATGATCACAAAATCGTTCTCAGCAACCTCGAGAACCTCGGATATTATACCCATAATGTAGTTATCATAATTTTGTTCGGTGGCCATCTTGGAATTCAAAAATGATACCAAAATCGTTATTTGCACCCTCGAGAACCTCGTACACGATATCCATATTGCTGAAAAAATAATTGTGTGCGGCAGCCCTCATGGATTTCAAAAATGATCCCAAAATTGTTCTCTGCACCCTCGAAAACGTCGGATACGATATCCATATTGCTGAAATCATAATTTTTAGCGGCGGCCAACTGGGATTTCAAATATTATCACAAAATCGTTCTCAGCAACCTCGAGAACCTCGGATACGATACCCGTAATGTTGTTATCATAATTTTGTGCGGTGGCCATATTTGTTTTCAAAAATGATACCAAAATAGTTCTCTGCATCCTCGAGAACCTCGGACACGATATTCATATTGCTGAAAACATAATTGAGTCTGGCAGCCATCTTGGATTTCAAAAATGATCACAGAATTGTTCTCTGCACCCTCGAGAACATCGGACACGATATCCATATTGCTGAAATCATAATTTTTAGCGGCGGCAAACTGGGATTTCAAAAATGATCACAAATTCGTTCTCTGCACACTCGAGAACCTCGGACAGGATATCCATATTGCTGAAAAAATAATTGTGTGCGGCAGCCCTCATGGATTTCAAAAATGATCCCAAAATTGTTCTCTGCACCCTCGAAAACGTCGGATACGATACGCATAATGTTGTTATCATAATTTTGTGCGGTGTCCATCTTTGTTTTCAAATATGATCACAAAATCGTTCTCAGCAACCTCGAGAACCTCGGATATTATACCCATAATGTAGTTATCATAATTTTGTTCGGTGGCCATCTTGGAATTCAAAAATGATACCAAAATCGTTATTTGCACCCTCGAGAACCTCGTACACGATATCCATATTGCTGAAAAAATAATTGTGTGCGGCAGCCCTCATGGATTTCAAAAATGATCCCAAAATTGTTCTCTGCACCCTCGAAAACGTCGGATACGATACGCATAATGTTGTTATCATAATTTTGTGCGGTGTCCATCTTTGTTTTCAAATATGATCACAAAATCGTTCTCAGCAACCTCGAGAACCTCGGATATTATACCCATAATGTAGTTATCATAATTTTGTTCGGTGGCCATCTTGGAATTCAAAAATGATACCAAAATCGTTATTTGCACCCTCGAGAACCTCGTACACGATATTCATATTGCTGAAAACATAATTGCGTCTGGCAGACATCTTGGATTTCAAATATGATCACAAAATTGTTCTCCGCACCTTCGAGAACCTCGGACACGATATCCATATTGTTGTCATCAAAATTTTGCGCGGCGGCCATCTTGGATTTGAAAAATCGTTCTCTGAACCCTCGGGAACCTCGGGTACGATATCCGTATTGCTGAAATAAAAATTTTGTGCGGCGGCCATCTTGGATTTGAAAAATGATCACAAAATCGTTCTCTGAACCCTCGAGAACCTCGGGTACGATATCCGTATTGCTGAAATAAAAATTTTGTGCGGCGGCCATCTTGGATTTCAAATATGATCACAAAATCATTCTCTGCACCCTCGAGAACTTCGGATACTATACCTATAATGTTGTAACAATAATTTTTTGCGGTGGCCATCTTTGTTTTCAAAAATGATACCAAAATCGTTCACTGCATCCTCGAGAACCTCGTACACGATATTCATATTGCTGAAAACATAATTGCGTCTGGCAGACATCTTGGATTTCAAATATGATCACAAAATTGTTCTCCGCACCTTCGAGAACCTCGGACACGATATCCATATTGTTGTCATCAAAATTTTGCGCGGCGGCCATCTTGGATTTGAAAAATCGTTCTCTGAGCCCTCGGGAACCTCGGGTACGATATCCGTATTGCTGAAATAAAAATTTTGTGCGGCGGCCATCTTGGATTTCAAATATGATCACAAAATCATTCTCTGCACCCTCGAGAACCTCGAATACGATACCCATAATGTTGTCATCATAATTTTGCGCGGCGGCCATCTTGGATTTCAAAAATGATCACAAAATTATTCTCTGCACCCTCGAGAACCTCGGGTACGATATCCATATTGCTAAAATGATAATTTTATGTGGCGGCCATCTTGGATTTCAAGAATGATCACAAATTCGTTCTCTGCACACTCGAGAACCTCGGACAGGATATCCATATTGCTGAAAACATAATTGTGTGCAGCAGCCCTCTTGGATTTCATAAATGATCCCAAAATTGTTCTCTGCACCCTCGAAAACGGCGGATACGATATCCATATTGCTGAAATCATAATTTTTAGCGGCGGCCAACTGGGATTTCAAATATTATCACAAAATCGTTCTCAGCAACCTCGAGAACCTCGGATACGATACCCGTAATGTTGTTATCATAATTTTGTGCGGTGGCCATATTTGTTTTCAAAAATGATACCAAAATAGTTCTCTGCATCCTCGAGAACCTCGGACACGATATTCATATTGCTGAAAACATAATTGAGTCTGGCAGCCATCTTGGATTTCAAAAATGATCACAGAATTGTTCTCTGCACCCTCGAGAACATCGGACACGATATCCATATTGCTGAAATCATAATTTTTAGCGGCGGCAAACTGGGATTTCAAATATGATCACAAAATCGTTCTCTGCTCCCTCTAGAACCTCGAATACGATACCAATAACGTTGTCATCATAATTTTGCACGGCAGCCACCTTGGATTTAAAAAATGTTCACCAAATCGTTCTCTGCACCCTCGAGAACCTCGGGTACGATATCCGTATTGCTGAAATAATTATTTTGTGCGGCGGCCATCTTGGATTTGAAAAATGATCACAAAATCGTTCTCTGCACCCTCGAGAACCTCGCGTACGATATCCGTTTTGCTGAAATAAAAATTTTGTGCGGCGGCCATCTTGAATTTCAAATATGATCACAAAATCATTCTCGACACCCTCGATAACCTCGAATACGATACCCATAATGTTGTCATCATAATTTTGCACGGCGGCTACCTTGGGTTTGAAAAATGTTCACCAAATCGTTCTCTGCACCCTCGAGAACCTCGGGTACGATATCCATATTGCTAAAATCATAATTTAATGTGGCGGCCATCTTGGATTTCAAAAATGATCACAAATTCGTTCTCTGCACACTCGAGAACCTCGGACAGGATATCCATATTGCTGAAAAAATAATTGTGTGCGGCAGCCCTCATGGATTTCAAAAATGATCCCAAAATTGTTCTCTGCACCCTCGAAAACGTCGGATACGATACGCATAATGTTGTTATCATAATTTTGTGCGGTGTCCATCTTTGTTTTCAAATATGATCACAAAATCGTTCTCAGCAACCTCGAGAACCTCGGATATTATACCCATAATGTAGTTATCATAATTTTGTTCGGTGGCCATCTTGGAATTCAAAAATGATACCAAAATCGTTATTTGCACCCTCGAAAACGTCGGATACGATATCCATATTGCTGAAATCATAATTTTTAGCGGAGGCCAACTGGGATTTCAAATATTATCACAAAATCGTTCTCAGCAACCTCGAGAACCTCGGATACGATACCCGTAATGTTGTTATCATAATTTTGTGCGGTGGCCATATTTGTTTTCAAAAATGATACCAAAATAGTTCTCTGCATCCTCGAGAACCTCGGACACGATATTCATATTGCTGAAAACATAATTGAGTTTGGAAGCCATCTTGGATTTCAAAAACGATCACAGAATTGTTCTCTGCACCCTCGAAAACATCGGACACGATATCCATATTGCTGAATTATAATTTTATGCGGTGGCCATCTTTGTTTTCAAAAAATGATACCAAAATCGTTCTCTGCACCCTCGAGAACCTCGTACACGATATTCATATTGCTAAAGACATAATTGCGTCGGGCAGCCATCTTAGATTTCAAAATGATCACAGAATTGTTCACTGCACCCTGGAGAACCTGGGACACGATATCCATATTGCTGAAATCATAATTTTGTGCGGCGGCCATCTTGGATTTCAAATATGATCACAAAATCGTTCTCTGCTCCCTCGAGAACCTAGAATACGATACCCATAATGTTGTCATCATAATTTTGCGCGGTGGCCATCTTGGATTTGAAAAATGATCACAAAATCGTTCTCTGCACCCTCGAGAACCTCGCGTACGATATCCGTTTTGCTGAAATAAAAATTTTGTGCGGCGGCCATCTTGAATTTCAAATATGATCACAAAATCATTCTCGACACCCTCGAGAACCTCGAATACGATACCCATAATGTTGTCATCATAATTTTGCACGGCGGCTACCTTGGGTTTGAAAAATGTTCACCAAATCGTTCTCTGCACCCTCGAGAACCTCGGGTACGATATCCATATTGCTAAAATCATAATTTAATGTGGCGGGCATCTTGGATTTAAAAAATGATCACAAATTCGTTCTCTGCACACTCGAGAACCTCGGACAGGATATCCATATTGCTGAAAAAATAATTGTGTGCGGCAGCCCTCATGGATTTCAAAAATGATCCCAAAATTGTTCTCTGCACCCTCGAAAACGTCGGATACGATACGCATAATGTTGTTATCATAATTTTGTGCGGTGTCCATCTTTGTTTTCAAATATGATCACAAAATCGTTCTCAGCAACCTCGAGAACCTCGGATATTATACCCATAATGTAGTTATCATAATTTTGTTCGGTGGCCATCTTGGAATTCAAAAATGATACCAAAATCGTTATTTGCACCCTCGAGAACCTCGTACACGATATTCATATTGCTGAAAACATAATTGCGTCTGGCAGACATCTTGGATTTCAAATATGATCACAAAATTGTTCTCCGCACCTTCGAGAACCTCGGACACGATATCCATATTGTTGTCATCAAAATTTTGCGCGGCGGCCATCTTGGATTTGAAAAATCGTTCTCTGAACCCTCGGGAACCTCGGGTACGATATCCGTATTGCTGAAATAAAAATTTTGCGCGGCGGCCATCTTGGATTTGAAAAATGATCACAAAATCGTTCTCTGCACCCTCGAGAACTTCGGATACTATACCTATAATGTTGTTACAATAATTTTTTGCGGTGGCCATCTTTGTTTTCAAAAATGATACCAAAATCGTTCACTGCATCCTCGAGAACCTCGTACACGATATTCATATTGCTGAAAACATAATTGCGTCTGGCAGACATCTTGGATTTCAAATATGATCACAAAATTGTTCTCCGCACCTTCGAGAACCTCGGACACGATATCCATATTGTTGTCATCAAAATTTTGCGCGGCGGCCATCTTGGATTTGAAAAATCGTTCTCTGAACCCTCGGGAACCTCGGGTACGATATCCGTATTGCTGAAATAAAAATTTTGTGCGGCGGCCATCTTGGATTTCAAATATGATCACAAAATCATTCTCTGCACCCTCGAGAACCTCGAATACGATACCCATAATGTTGTCATCATAATTTTGCGCGGCGGCCATCTTGGATTTCAAAAATGATCACAAAATTATTCTCTGCACCCTCGAGAACCTCGGGTACGATATCCATATTGCTAAAATGATAATTTTATGTGGCGGCCATCTTGGATTTCAAGAATGATCACAAATTCGTTCTCTGCACACTCGAGAACCTCGGACAGGATATCCATATTGCTGAAAACATAATTGTGTGCAGCAGCCCTCTTGGATTTCATAAATGATCCCAAAATTGTTCTCTGCACCCTCGAAAACGTCGGATACGATATCCATATTGCTGAAATCATAATTTTTAGCGGCGGCCAACTGGGATTTCAAATATTATCACAAAATCGTTCTCAGCAACCTCGAGAACCTCGGATACGATACCCGTAATGTTGTTATCATAATTTTGTGCGGTGGCCATATTTGTTTTCAAAAATGATACCAAAATAGTTCTCTGCATCCTCGAGAACCTCGGACACGATATTCATATTGCTGAAAACATAATTGAGTCTGGCAGCCATCTTGGATTTCAAAAATGATCACAGAATTGTTCTCTGCACCCTCGAGAACATCGGACACGATATCCATATTGCTGAAATCATAATTTTTAGCGGCGGCAAACTGGGATTTCAAATATGATCACAAAATCGTTCTCTGCTCCCTCTAGAACCTCGAATACGATACCAATAACGTTGTCATCATAATTTTGCACGGCAGCCACCTTGGATTTAAAAAATGTTCACCAAATCGTTCTCTGCACCCTCGAGAACCTCGGGTACGATATCCGTATTGCTGAAATAATTATTTTGTGCGGCGGCCATCTTGGATTTGAAAAATGATCACAAAATCGTTCTCTGCACCCTCGAGAACCTCGCGTACGATATCCGTTTTGCTGAAATAAAAATTTTGTGCGGCGGCCATCTTGAATTTCAAATATGATCACAAAATTATTCTCGACACCCTCGAGAACCTCGAATACGATACCCATAATGTTGTCATCATAATTTTGCACGGCGGCTACCTTGGGTTTGAAAAATGTTCACCAAATCGTTCTCTGCACCCTCGAGAACCTCGGGTACGATATCCATATTGCTAAAATGATAATTTTATGTGGCGGCCATCTTGGATTTCAAGAATGATCACAAATTCGTTCTCTGCACACTCGAGAACCTCGGACAGGATATCCATATTGCTGAAAACATAATTGTGTGCAGCAGCCCTCTTGGATTTCATAAATGATCCCAAAATTGTTCTCTGCACCCTCGAAAACGTCGGATACGATATCCATATTGCTGAAATCATAATTTTTAGCGGCGGCCAACTGGGATTTCAAATATTATCACAAAATCGTTCTCAGCAAGCTCGAGAACCTCGGATACGATACCCGTAATGTTGTTATCATAATTTTGTGCGGTGGCCATATTTGTTTTCAAAAATGATACCAAAATAGTTCTCTGCATCCTCGAGAACCTCGGACACGATATTCATATTGCTGAAAACATAATTGAGTCTGGCAGCCATCTTGGATTTCAAAAATGATCACAGAATTGTTCTCTGCACCCTCGAGAACATCGGACACGATATCCATATTGCTGAAATCATAATTTTTAGCGGCGGCAAACTGGGATTTCAAATATGATCACAAAATCGTTCTCTGCTCCCTCTAGAACCTCGAATACGATACCAATAACGTTGTCATCATAATTTTGCACGGCAGCTACCTTGGATTTAAAAAATGTTCACCAAATCGTTCTCTGCACCCTCGAGAACCTCGGGTACGATATCCGTATTGCTGAAATAATTATTTTGTGCGGCGGCCATCTTGGATTTGAAAAATGATCACAAAATCGTTCTCTGCACCCTCGAGAACCTCGCGTACGATATCCGTTTTGCTGAAATAAAAATTTTGTGCGGCGGCCATCTTGAATTTCAAATATGATCACAAAATCATTCTCGACACCCTCGAGAACCTCGAATACGATACCCATAATGTTGTCATCATAATTTTGCACGGCGGCTACCTTGGGTTTGAAAAATGTTCACCAAATCGTTCTCTGCACCCTCGAGAACCTCGGGTACGATATCCATATTGCTAAAATCATAATTTAATGTGGCGGCCATCTTGGATTTCAAAAATGATCACAAATTCGTTCTCTGCACACTCGAGAACCTCGGACAGGATATCCATATTGCTGAAAAAATAATTGTGTGCGGCAGCCCTCATGGATTTCAAAAATGATCCCAAAATTGTTCTCTGCACCCTCGAAAACGTCGGATACGATACGCATAATGTTGTTATCATAATTTTGTGCGGTATCCATCTTTGTTTTCAAATATGATCACAAAATCGTTCTCAGCAACCTCGAGAACCTCGGATATTATACCCATAATGTAGTTATCATAATTTTGTTCGGTGGCCATCTTGGAATTCAAAAATGATACCAAAATCGTTATTTGCACCCTCGAGAACCTCGTACACGATATTCATATTGCTGAAAACATAATTGCGTCTGGCAGACATCTTGGATTTCAAATATGATCACAAAATTGTTCTCCGCACCTTCGAGAACCTCGGACACGATATCCATATTGTTGTCATCAAAATTTTGCGCGGCGGCCATCTTGGATTTGAAAAATCGTTCTCTGAACCCTCGGGAACCTCGGGTACGATATCCGTATTGCTGAAATAAAAATTTTGTGCGGCGGCCATCTTGGATTTGAAAAATGATCACAAAATCGTTCTCTGAACCCTCGAGAACCTCGGGTACGATATCCGTATTGCTGAAATAAAAATTTTGTGCGGCGGCCATCTTGGATTTCAAATATGATCACAAAATCATTCTCTGCACCCTCGAGAACCTCGAATACGATACCCATATTGTTGTCATCAAAATTTTGCGCGGCGGCCATCGTGGATTTGAAAAATGATCACAAAATCGTTCTCTGAACCCTCGAGAACCTCGGGTACGATATCCGTATTGCTGAAATAAAAATTTTGTGCGGCGGCCATCTTGGATTTCAAATATGATCACAAAATCATTCTCTGCACCCTCGAGAACCTCGAATACGATACCCATAATGTTGTCATCATAATTTTGCGCGGCGGCCATCTTGGATTTCAAAAATGATCCCAAAATTATTCTCTGCACCCTCGAGAGCCTCGAATACTATACCAATAATGTTGTCATCATAATTTTGCACGGCGGCCACCTTGGATTTGAAAAATGTTCACCAAATCGTTCTCTGCACCCTCGAGAACCTCGGGTACGATATCCATATTGCTTAAATGATAATTTTATGTGGCGGCCATCTTGGATTTCAAGAATGATCACAAATTCGTTCTCTGCACACTCGAGAACCTCGGACAGGATATCCATATTGCTGAAAACATAATTGTGTGCAACAGCCCTCTTGGATTTCATAAATGATCCCAAAATTGTTCTCTGCACCCTCGAAAACGTCGGATACGATATGCATATTGCTGAAATCATAATTTTTAGCGGCGGCCAACTGGGATTTCAAATATTATCACAAAATCGTTCTCAGCAACCTCGAGAACCTCGGATACGATACCCGTAATGTTGTTATCATAATTTTGTGCGGTGGCCATATTTGTTTTCAAAAATGATACCAAAATAGTTCTCTGCATCCTCGAGAACCTCGGACACGATATTCATATTGCTGAAAACATAATTGAGTTTGGAAGCCATCTTGGATTTCAAAAACGATCACAGAATTGTTCTCTGCAACCTCGAGAACCTCGGACACGATATCCATATTGCTGAATCATAATTTTATGCGGTGGCCATCTTTGTTTTCAAAAAATGATACCAAAATCGTTCTCTGCACCCTCGAGAACCTCGTACACGATATTCATATTGCTAAAGACATAATTGCGTCGGGCAGCCATCTTAGATTTCAAAATGATCACAGAATTGTTCACTGCACCCTGGAGAACCTGGGAAACGATATCCATATTGCTGAAATCATAATTTTGTGCGGCGGCCATCTTGGATTTCAAATATGATCACAAAATCGTTCTCTGCTCCCTCGAGAACCTAGAATACGATACCCATAATGTTGTCATCATAATTTTGCGCGGCGGCCATCTTGGATTTGAAAAATGATCACAAAATCGTTCTCTGCACCCTCGAGAACCTCGCGTACGATATCCGTTTTGCTGAAATAAAAATTTTGTGCGGCGGCCATCTTGAATTTCAAATATGATCACAAAATCATTCTCGACACCCTCGAGAACCTCGAATACGATACCCATAATGTTGTCATCATAATTTTGCACGGCGGCTACCTTGGGTTTGAAAAATGTTCACCAAATCGTTCTCTGCACCCTCGAGAACCTCGGGTACGATATCCATATTGCTAAAATCATAATTTAATGTGGCGGCCATCTTGGATTTCAAAAATGATCACAAATTCGTTCTCTGCACACTCGAGAACCTCGGACAGGATATCCATATTGCTGAAAAAATAATTGTGTGCGGCAGCCCTCATGGATTTCAAAAATGATCCCAAAATTGTTCTCTGCACCCTCGAAAACGTCGGATACGATACGCATAATGTTGTTATCATAATTTTGTGCGGTGTCCATCTTTGTTTTCAAATATGATCACAAAATCGTTCTCAGCAACCTCGAGAACCTCGGATATTATACCCATAATGTAGTTATCATAATTTTGTTCGGTGGCCATCTTGGAATTCAAAAATGATACCAAAATCGTTATTTGCACCCTCGAGAACCTCGTACACGATATTCATATTGCTGAAAACATAATTGCGTCTGGCAGACATCTTGGATTTCAAATATGATCACAAAATTGTTCTCCGCACCTTCGAGAACCTCGGACACGATATCCATATTGTTGTCATCAAAATTTTGCGCGGCGGCCATCTTGGATTTGAAAAATCGTTCTCTGAACCCTCGGGAACCTCGGGTACGATATCCGTATTGCTGAAATAAAAATTTTGTGCGGCGGCCATCTTGGATTTGAAAAATGATCACAAAATCGTTCTCTGAACCCTCGAGAACCTCGGGTACGATATCCGTATTGCTGAAATAAAAATTTTGTGCGGCGGCCATCTTGGATTTCAAATATGATCACAAAATCATTCTCTGCACCCTCGAGAACCTCGAATACGATACCCATATTGTTGTCATCAAAATTTTGCGCGGCGGCCATCGTGGATTTGAAAAATTATCACAAAATCGTTCTCTGAACCCTCGAGAACCTCGGGTACGATATCCGTATTGCTGAAATAAAAATTTTGTGCGGCGGCCATCTTGGATTTCAAATATGATCACAAAATCATTCTCTGCACCCTCGAGAACCTCGAATACGATACCCATATTGTTGTCATCAAAATTTTGCGCGGCGGCCATCGTGGATTTGAAAAATGATCACAAAATCGTTCTCTGAACCCTCGAGAACCTCGGGTACGATATCCGTATTGCTGAAATAAAAATTTTGTGCGGCGGCCATCTTGGGTTTCAAATATGATCACAAAATCATTCTCTGCACCCTCGAGAACCTCGAATACGATACCCATAATGTTGTCATCATAATTTTGCGCGGCGGCCATCTTGGATTTCAAAAATGATCCCAAAATTATTCTCTGCACCCTCGAGAGCCTCGAATACTATACCAATAATGTTGTCATCATAATTTTGCACGGCGGCCACCTTGGATTTGAAAAATGTTCACCAAATCGTTCTCTGCACCCTCGAGAACCTCGGGTACGATATCCATATTGCTTAAATGATAATTTTATGTGGCGGCCATCTTGGATTTCAAGAATGATCACAAATTCGTTCTCTGCACACTCGAGAACCTCGGACAGGATATCCATATTGCTGAAAACATAATTGTGTGCAGCAGCCCTCTTGGATTTCATAAATGATCCCAAAATTGTTCTCTGCACCCTCGAAAACGTCGGATACGATATGCATATTGCTGAAATCATAATTTTTAGCGGCGGCCAACTGGGATTTCAAATATTATCACAAAATCGTTCTCAGCAACCTCGAGAACCTCGGATACGATACCCGTAATGTTGTTATCATAATTTTGTGCGGTGGCCATATTTGTTTTCAAAAATGATACCAAAATAGTTCTCTGCATCCTCGAGAACCTCGGACACGATATTCATATTGCTGAAAACATAATTGAGTTTGGAAGCCATCTTGGATTTCAAAAACGATCACAGAATTGTTCTCTGCACCCTCGAAAACATCGGACACGATATCCATATTGCTGAATCATAATTTTATGCGGTGGCCATCTTTGTTTTCAAAAAATGATACCAAAATCGTTCTCTGCACCCTCGAGAACCTCGTACACGATATTCATATTGCTAAAGACATAATTGCGTCGGGCAGCCATCTTAGATTTCAAAATGATCACAGAATTGTTCACTGCACCCTGGAGAACCTGGGACACGATATCCATATTGCTGAAATCATAATTTTGTGCGGCGGCCATCTTGGATTTCAAATATGATCACAAAATCGTTCTCTGCTCCCTCGAGAACCTAGAATACGATACCCATAATGTTGTCATCATAATTTTGCGCGGCGGCCATCTTGGATTTGAAAAATGATCACAAAATCGTTCTCTGCACCCTCGAGAACCTCGCGTACGATATCCGTTTTGCTGAAATAAAAATTTTGTGCGGCGGCCATCTTGAATTTCAAATATGATCACAAAATCATTCTCGACACCCTCGAGAACCTCGAATACGATACCCATAATGTTGTCATCATAATTTTGCACGGCGGCTACCTTGGGTTTGAAAAATGTTCACCAAATCGTTCTCTGCACCCTCGAGAACCTCGGGTACGATATCCATATTGCTAAAATCATAATTTAATGTGGCGGCCATCTTGGATTTCAAAAATGATCACAAATTCGTTCTCTGCACACTCGAGAACCTCGGACAGGATATCCATATTGCTGAAAAAATAATTGTGTGCGGCAGCCCTCATGGATTTCAAAAATGATCCCAAAATTGTTCTCTGCACCCTCAAATCGTCGGATACGATACGCATAATGTTGTTATCATAATTTTGTGCGGTGTCCATCTTTGTTTTCAAATATGATCACAAAATCGTTCTCAGCAACCTCGAGAACCTCGGATATTATACCCATAATGTAGTTATCATAATTTTGTTCGGTGGCCATCTTGGAATTCAAAAATGATACCAAAATCGTTATTTGCACCCTCGAGAACCTCGTACACGATATTCTTATTGCTGAAAACATAATTGCGTCTGGCAGACATCTTGGATTTCAAATATGATCACAAAATTGTTCTCCGCACCTTCGAGAACCTCGGACACGATATCCATATTGTTGTCATCAAAATTTTGCGCGGCGGCCATCTTGGATTTGAAAAATCGTTCTCTGAACCCTCGGGAACCTCGGGTACGATATCCGTATTGCTGAAATAAAAATTTTGTGCGGCGGCCATCTTGGATTTCAAATATGATCACAAAATCATTCTCTGCACCCTCGAGAACCTCGAATACGATACCCATAATGTTGTCATCATAATTTTGCGCGGCGGCCATCTTGGATTTCAAAAATGATCACAAAATTATTCTCTGCACCCTCGAGAACCTCGGGTACGATATCCATATTGCTAAAATGATAATTTTATGTGGCGGCATCTTGGATTTCATAAATGACCCCAAAATTGTTCTCTGCACCCTCGAAAACGTCGGATACGATATCCATATTGCTGAAATCATAATTTTTAGCGGCGGCCAACTGGGATTTCAAATATTATCACAAAATCGTTCTCAGCAACCTCGAGAACCTCGGATACGATACCCGTAATGTTGTTATCATAATTTTGTGCGGTGGCCATATTTGTTTTCAAAAATGATACCAAAATAGTTCTCTGCATCCTCGAGAACCTCGGACACGATATTCATATTGCTGAAAACATAATTGAGTCTGGCAGCCATCTTGGATTTCAAAAATGATCACAGAATTGTTCTCTGCACCCTCGAGAACATCGGACACGATATCCATATTGCTGAAATCATAATTTTTAGCGGCGGCAAACTGGGATTTCAAATATGATCACAAAATCGTTCTGTTAGACGGAATATTAAAAACGAACTTTTAAAAAAGAAATTTATTTAGAACTAGAAAATATAATTGAAATGTATGAGTGGCTCAGGATTCGGAAGGAGACTGACTGCCTTTATATTTAATTAAGTGACGCCTTGGTCTTAAAGTGCTGACGCTAATGTTATGTCTGCATTAAAGCATACATATGTGCATATATAACAACCCCCCCTTTAAGAGGAAACTTATCGGAAATAATAAAGATAAGTTTTCAGAATATTTTAACCAACTCTAAGTTGCGGTGGAGGTGGTGATGATTGAAACTCAATATCTATTTCTTCAGAATCCTTAGCCTTTACAAAATATTTTGAAAGTAGGATACATAATTTCTTACATATAAAAACTACGATAAAACATACAACTAGAAATAGTGAAATTATACTTATAACAGAATTATTTGAATTATCACTAAAGGTATCAACAGGATTTGCAATATATAGGTCATCACTGATATCTTTTATGTTAAATTTAAGATCTTTTAACTGATGTAGGTTAATATTACTAATTTCAGAAAAGTTAATTTTGGACATATTGAAGCGGTTAAGATTACAACATTTATCAGATATTATATTATAAGTAGGTTTTATGAGTGGAATATTAATTTCTGGATTGGATACCTTATTAAATTTAATATTCTTAAAATAAGCTGTACAATTATATGGAATGGTAAGTTTTCCTGTTCCTGAAATGGTTGTTTCAAATAATACATCCTGATTACATTCTATTGTTATTTTATTTAAATTTGATTCTACAAATATCCAATCAGCATTATTGAGTTTATGCCAAATATCTATATCACCATGTATAAATTTAGTTTGGCAGGTATTTGGAATACTGGATACAGCTTTTGTCATAATTTCTATTTCACAAGACGGATTACCAGGAACAGAGAATATGTTAGTTATTTGACATATGTGTACTTTGGGAGAAATAACTTTACACTCATTAAAATCCTTTAAATATGTAAATGTAGACTTATCAGTATTTATTGCCAGATATCGTTCTGTAGGTATAATGCAAACATATGAATAAGATGAATTAACTTCATGCGGAATAGGTAATGGAACAGTATCATAAACATTATAATCTAAGGCATTAACTAATGGAATCTTAACAATAAAAATCAGTTTACCATTATAATAATATGAAATTAAATCTGCTACATTTATCAAAACATGAATATTACTTAAATCTAAATTAATAGGTAAGTCCCTATACTTAGGTATATTTTTATAGACATTTAATAAATCGTTATATAATTGCTTGGGTGTTAAGACAGATGGATGTAAAGTATTGCTTTTTATGAATAAAATAGAATTCAATAAGTCTTCAATTTTAAACGCAAGAGTAAACAAATGTGATTGAAGACAATTTAAAATGTTCATTAGTTTTAATTTGAAACTATCTATAGTAACTAAATTCGATATATTTCTCACATTTGTAGATAAATTATTAATGGCATCATTGAGTTTAAATTGATTCTCCAATATTTCATTGACAGATTGGTTAATATTAGAAATAGCAGATTTCGAAACTAGAATAGTTTTCTTTATCGAATTCTCTAACCGTTTATCATTATCATACAATGTTTCTATTGCTCTATTGTAATTTATCGCATCGTCTTCATCAAGGGTGCCAAATATATGCTTAAAAACTACACCGACGCCAGAGAACCATGCAGATCTTTTGGGTCTCTCGCTAGAGATGATATGAGATATGGAATTATAGTCACGAAGTATATCATTATAGAGTGAATCCAAGGGTTGCATTATATTTTGACAGACGGAAATATCTATCTCTATACTTTCCTGACACTGTAATTTAACAATGTTTAAAACATCCTGGGTGTACTTAATATTTTGATCAAAAGAAGTAACATCTATCGGAATAACTATATGAAGATAATCGTCTATGAGCTTCAGAGTGCCCACTGGGTCGAAGAGCAAGCCAGGACCTTCCTTGATGTATTTAATATACTCATTCTCGCTAGCGGCTATGGCGCAGTATGTATTAACCATTCTGTAATGACAAAACTAAACTAAACTATCATGCTTATGTAAATAAACCTATAACTTTGTATATGATAAAAATATAATATAGTAAAATATAGCTGTATAAAATGAAATAAGTATTAATAAACTTAACTTAATAATTAATAAAAGAAGAATTAGTTACGTATCCGCGTTGTATGCAGGTTTTACTTCATCATAATGATGTTTTACATATCTTCGGTTTATAAGAAGAGATACGGTGTTATTGCCATGTATTTTGACGATCTTATATGGACCTTTCCATATAGGAGATAGCGCCTTCCGAAGTCTTACATGATTTTTAATATAGACATATTCACCGACTTTATACTGTACTGGACGAGTATGTTTATCATAATAATGTTTTGACTTTTCTTTTGAAGAGTTAATATTTTGTATGGCCTTTTCTCTAGACAGTTTAAGGCGATGGTGAAGCATCTTAATATATTCTGGGTATGTGACGTCAGATCGTAAATCAAAAACGGAATCGGGAATGTAGGGCTTGTGCCCGAAAATAAGTTCAAAAGGCGTAAATTGGGTAGTTGTATGGACGGTGCTATTATATGTCAGCATGGCAGTAAATACATATTTATGCCAATTAGTTTGGTTTTCGTTAATATAAGATTTTAAATATTCTTTTAAAGTGGAATGACTTCTCTCCAGAGCACCTTGCGTCTGAGGGTGATAGGGAGATGACCAAATCTGCTTGATTTTTAAAAATTCACAAGTTTTCTTAAAAAGTTCGGCTGTAAAGTTTGTTCCTTGATCTGTTAAAATTGACTTAGGTATTCCAAATAAAGATATGAAATGAACGAGACATTCACATGATTCTTCAGCCGTAGCATTAGATATTGGGTAAGCTATAGAAAATTTTGTCAAGTCATCTTGTAAAGTAAGAATATATTTTAATTTATAAATTCCAGCTTCAGGCAAAGGTCCCACGATATCGAGACTTATTCTATCGAAAGGTCTAGAAGATGTTGTTGTGATTTGCATAGGTGATTTATTAATTTTTCTTAAGGCTTTATTGGTTTGGCAAAACTTGCAATTTTTTACATAGTTTTCTATGTCTGATCTCATATTTTTCCAGAAATAACGTTCTTTTACGCGATTAAACATTCTGTTTGACCCTAAATGGCCCGCTATTGGTATATCGTGGTTCTCCTTCAAGATTTTTGTAATTTCTGTAGGCACGGGATATATTATGCTATTGTGATGGATATTGACTGTTATATTTGTACCATCAAAAAGATACATGAGCATACTATATATTTTTACAAATGAATGTTGTTCAAATGAATTCCTAAAGTCGGAAATAGCTATCTCATTGATTGTGCCGGTAAGTAGAATACTGTCTCTAGCAGATTTTAATGCTTTAAATATATCAGGGTAGGTACAAGTATCAAAGAAATAAACTTTAGTAAATAGGAAATAGTAAATTTTACCATTGATTTCAGATATTTTAAACGAATGCAGTTCACGTTCTCCTTCTACAACATTGACATTCTCTGAGGCAGAGATTAAGTCAGAAAGGTAAGGATTCGACTCATCAAAATCTATTGATACTGGAAGAAGAATTACATTTGCAGAACTCTTAAGAAGGCTCTCGTTGTGCTCTTTTATATATGTATTAAAAATCTTGTTTTTATCTTTAATAGATTTTAAATAATTGGAATAATCTTCACTAATATTTGTTTGATTTTCAGCTATCCGGCTAGTGACGCTAGTTGATGGACTAGCGGATACAGGTAAGTTTTCAGGTAAAGATTGAAGGAGATCGGTGTCATTAGGAATATGTGAAGGTAAGTTTTCAGGATTTTGGTTACTAGTAGAAGGTTGTGGATCAGAATAAGTTTCATGAGGTGAAATGTCTGACGTAAAGAATGGAATCGCAGAGGGCGATAAATTTAAAGGACTCAAATTAGCTGGGTCAAAATCTGTTGATAATAGATCTTCAAGGTTTTGATCTGGCAAACTAGGGATAGATAGATGGGGTGAATTTGGTCTTTGATCTCTGACTTCATCTTCAGTACTATCTGTTGGATCTTTAGAAATTAATGGATTTATTGGGTATCGTGACAATGCATCTGCGTTAGTGTTTATTTTACCCTTTTTATATTCAATCTCGTAGTCAAATTCTTCAAGTTTGAGCCTCCATCTAACGAGCTTGGAGCCCGGGTCTTTGCAATTAAAGAGCCACTTGAGTGGACGGTGATCTGTTATAATTATGAATCGTCTACCATAAAGGTAGGGACGGAAAACTTTAGTACCATAAATGATCGCTAGACATTCTTTTTCAGTGACGCTGTAATTGCATTCAGCCTTATTTAATGTTCTTGAAGAAAATGCAATGGGGCGATCTTTGCCAATGGATCCTTGTGAGAGTATAGCAGATATCGCGAAATTTGAAGCGTCACATGTAAGTAAAAAGGGTTTAGTGAAATCAGGATAAGCTAGAACAGGTGCGGAAATAAGAGAATTTTTTAATTTATTAAAAGATAATTCCTGTTCATTATTCCATAGAAATGGGACGTCCTTTTTAAGGAGATTGGTTAAAGGTTTAGCTAGTTTTGACATATCAGGAATGAACCTGCGATAGTAGGAAACTAATCCAAGGAAGGACTTTATGTCCTTAGGGCACTGGGGTGTAGGAAAGTCTGCAACAGCTTTTATTTTCTCTGGGTTCGGTTTTACCCCGTCATCGGTAATGATATGTCCAAGGTAGGAAACTTCCTTGCGGAGAAATTCGCACTTGTCAGGTTGCAACTTTAACCCGTAGGTGCGGAGCCTGTCAAATACATTAGAGAGGTTGTTTATGTGCTGATCAAGATCGAAGGAGTAGATTACAATGTCATCCAAGTAGACGAAGCATTGTATAACTTGTAACCCAGATAGGGCGGAATTCATAAGTCTTTGAAATGTTGCAGGTGCATTTTTTAGTCCAAAGGGCATTCTAGTGAATTCAAAATGACCTTGTGGAACTGAGAAGGCTGTTTTGGGTGCATCCTGGGGCGACATTTTAATTTGATGGAAGCCCGACGCGAGATCAAGAGTACTGAAATATTTACATTTGCCCAATTGGTCTAATATATCCGATATATTTGGGATAGGATAAGAATCGCCGATTGTGATATCATTAATTTGCGGTAGTCGATTACTACCCGCCACTTCTTTATTCCGGATGCATCCATCTTTTTAGGGACGACCCAGATTGGAGATGACCAAGGGGATGTTGAAGGTTTAATAATTCCTTCTTCTAACATTTTGTTAATTTGTGATTGAACCTCAGCTTTGTGAATGTCAGGGAATCGATAGGATTTTGTATGTATAGGGATTGAGGAGGACGTTTTAATTTCATGCTGAATACCTTCTGTAAAAGTTAACTTATCACTAGGCAAATGAAATATATCAGAGAATGTGGAACATAAATTAAACAGAGCGTCTCTTTCTTCGCAATTTAAATGGGATACTCTCAAAAGATCTAAAACTTTATCAGTTCTATCTGAAATATTTTGATCATTAATATTCGAATAAAATATAGAGTTATTTTCATTGTACTCTAAAGGATTAATTATTAATTTGAGGTCTGAATTTATCTCTATTTGATTTTCGGATGTATTAACCACGGATATATTAATTCTAGAATTAGGTTTTACTTTAACAATACAGTTAGCGATTAATAGAGAATCCATCATATGTTGATCTAGAATGAGACCTTCTTTGATTTCGGGATTATGTACTGAGCATTCTATTACCGTTTCGGTTCTAGGCGCAATTGTATAAATGGGGTTATTAAATTTTAAATTGAATTTTACGTCATCAATACTAAGTTCCTTCAAAGTATAATCTATTTTACTTTTATGTAAAGAAAGGAAATCATTTCCGATAATACCGTCGTATGGAAAGTCGAAATTAGGTATGAGGTGGAAATCATGTTCTATTGAATTAATTTCGATAGATATACAACCTAACGAATTGATTGGATTGTCGGTATTTCCTAAGCCACTGAATGTTATAATGTTTTTATTCACCTCGGGCATATTTTCTATTATATGTATTTTAATAAGACTGATTGTAGCTCCACTGTCGACCAGGAGTCGAAAGGGTTCTGAGGAGAGAGATGTTTGGATTTCAATATAAGGTAAGTAATTTTTTAATGGATTTGTGTTAACGTTGTAAGATTTTAATACTTTTTCTTCTTTTTTAGGTATTGGATTTAGAGGATTTGACTTCAGGCTTCCGTTTTGGGGCTGGTTACCCTGTCGTATAGCCTTGAGAGTTAGGCTTCCATTTTGGGGCTGGTTACCCTGTTGTGTAGCCTTGAGAGTTAGGCTTCCGTTTTGGGGCTGGTTACCCTGTCGTGTAGCCTTGAGCGTTAGGCTTCCGTTTTGGGGCTGGTTACCCTGTCGTGTAGCCTTGAGGGTTAGGCTTCCGTTTTGGGGCTGGTTACCCTGTCGTGTAGCCTTGAGCGTTAGGCTTCCGTTTTGGGGCTGGTTACCCTGTCGTGTAGCCTTGAAAGTGGGAATGGTGTCGACATAATTTTTGGATTTGAGATTTTTATTGCAGGGCTTCGCGTGACACCTTCGCGAGCCCACTACGCGTTTAAATGGGTAAGCTGTTGGTCATTATTATCATTAGAGCATAGTTGTCGTGGCTCTGAGTTATCATTATTTAAGTTTTTATTTATGACAAAATTAACATTATCTGCTCTGGGTCTGGTTGGTTGTAGTCTGTTGTTATTAAATTGTCGTCTAAAACAATTTTCTATTGAATGACCTTGTTTTTTACAATAGCGACAGAATGGGCTTCTGTTCTCAAATTGCCTTGTGGTTTGAAATTTTTGGGTATTATTATGTGTAGGACCCCTAAATGGCTGTTGGGGTTTAGGAATTAATCGGTGCAATGATAATTGCTGAGAACTTCTTTTATGAAATAAATTTAAAATTTTCTCTTCTGAGACTGCTAGGTTAATTGCTTCATTAAGATTTAGTGGATCTTTACAACGAACTAAATTTGAAATTTCGGGTTTAAGACCCAATAAAAAGGTATGGAGAGCTAGGTCTTCCATGGCTGCCATTCGACCGGTTAATTCTGATTTCTTCTTATTCGATATAGTTACTTCTGTTAAAAGTTTTGAAAGACATGTCTCTACGCGTAAAGAAAATTGTGACACTGATTCTGTATTATTTTGTTGACATTCCTGCAATTCAAGTAAAAGGTGTGCATAATGCTTTCTTTCTCCAAATTGTGTTTTGAGAAAATCGCTAAGTTGATCCCAATTGTCGAATTCCTTAATAGAGCAAGCTAATTCCGCTTTGCCCTCAAGTTGAGAAAGTATGAATTTAAATAAAATCGATTTCTGAGAATCCGGTGCTAGTCCAATAGCATTATTGCAATTATTAATAAAAGAATTTAATTTTTCGCGTGTCCCATCAAAAGGACTAATGAATTTGAATAAAGTGCTAATTTGTAACTCATTTTTTTCATGTTTAATTTGAGATTCTTTAACCGACATGTTTAATTAAATAAAATATTCACTTATAAAATTTAAAATGTACTACGGTGTGATAGACGGCCACCCAGATTGTTTATAAATTCGATGCGATAAGCTACTCGACAAAATGTTCTCGGAACCTAAGATGATGTAATTAAATTAGAATGTAGATGACAATAACGCTCTTTAGTATAATATTTATGCAATAACTTTGGATAAAGTATTGTTAGACCTCACACCTTGCACTTTCACTGGAGTTTTAGAAATATGTCTATTTAATATCTCAGTTATTATGGGTTTTGCACTTTCACACTTGAAATATTTAAAATTTGAAGACTTACAGGACCACGGCGATATTCACGACGAATTCAAATCGAGTCATAATTGGCTCAATTTATGGTAAATTGTTAGGTACCAGGGGACTCGGCGTTGATGAAGAGAAGAAGATTCAGCGATGTTGGAGAGTACCACGTAGATAGTTATTTCTTTCCGGTATAGCAGGTCGAAGCTTGTTAGCAGTTCACAACCATTGGATTCAGGCGGTCACTAAGATTTGTATAGTACTCTGGATTAGTACTATTTTGTTAACCACTTATTAAAACCAACCAACACAGATATTATTTTCACTTTTACACTTTTTGGTATCACTATAACTTTTCACTTGAGGCGTTTACCGCGGATTTATAAAATTTTAAATCCCACCGCTGCCACCATTTGTTAGACGGAATATTAAAAACGAACTTTTAAAAAAGAAATTTATTTAGAACTAGAAAATATAATTGAAATGTATGAGTGGCTCAGGATTCGGAAGGAGACTGACTGCCTTTATATTTAATTAAGTGACGCCTTGGTCTTAAAGTGCTGACGCTAATGTTATGTCTGCATTAAAGCATACATATGTGCATATATAACAGTTCTCTGCTCCCTCTAGAACCTCGAATACGATACCAATAACGTTGTCATCATAATTTTGCACGGCGGCCAACTTGGATTTAAAAAATGTTCACCAAATCGTTCTCTGCACCCTCGAGAACCTCGGGTACGATATCCGTATTGCTGAAATAATTATTTTGTGCGGCGGCCATCTTGGATTTTAAATATGATCACAAAATCGTTCTCTGCACCCTCGAGAAACTCGAATACGATACCCATAATGTTGTCATCATAATTTTGCGCGGCGGCCATCTTGGATTTCAAAAATGATCCCCAAATAATTCTCTGCACCCTCTAGAATCTTGGACACGATATCCATATTGCTAAAATCATAATTTTAAGTGGCGGCCATCTTGCATTTCAAAAATGATCACAAATTCGTTCTTTGCACACTCGAGAACCTCGGACAGGATATCTACACTGGCCTGCAAAAGTAAGTATCACACTTTTCAAATTAATTTTTTTTCTTAACTATAGAAGGTAGAGATTTAAGATCAAAAACGTTTTGTTGCAAATTTTATAGGCTTTAATTCTTAGAAACTAAAATTATACTTTAGTAAAATTTTTAACTTAAAAAAGATAAAACAATGAAAATAGACATTTTTAGTTTAGTGTTAAAAAAATTCAACTAAAATGTATTACATGTTATTTAATTTTTAATAACTGGTATTGCCTCCTTGAGCTCTGATTACAGCTTCGAGCCGGTTTGGCATACTGAACACTAGGTTTCGGAGCCGATGTTGGGGAATATTCTCCCATTCTTCTACCAGGGCCTGCTTTAGTGCCCTGAGGGTCGTAGGTGGTGGTCTGCGATTTCTGACTAGCCTCCCAAGCTCAACCCAGGCGTGTTCAATCGGGTTGAGATCAGGACTTCTTCATGGCCAAGCCTTCACGCTGATACCGACCTCCTGAATATACTCTTGTACGATATGAGCCGTGTGTGGCTGGGCATTATCATGCATCAGCATCGATCCATCACCCATATTTGCTAAATACGGCCCTGCATACTCATTGACAATCTCTTGAGCATATCTTTGCGTAGTGAGGGTGCCATTTTCTATGGCTACTAGCTCTGTGCGACCTTCTGAAGATATGCCAGCCCATACATGTACACTGCCTCCACCGTATTAGACTCTTTCTGAGATGCAGGCTTGAAGGTATCGCTCACCAGGTCGCCTGTAAACACTTCGCCTTCCATCAGAAGTGTAAAGGGAAAATCGAGACTCATCTGCAAATAAAATTCTTGACCATTCTTCTTCATCCCACTGCATGTGTTCACGGGCGTATCGCAGTCTCACTACTCGATGCTGTCTCTCGAGTTTTGGGCCACTCGCTGGTCTTTGGGGTTTCAAATTTGCTTCAGCAAGTCTTCTTCTCACTGTACTGTCACTAATGTAGTCCTTCCGGGTCTGAAGTAGCTGTTGCTGGACTTCAACTGCATTTTGGTGGCGATTGCTTAACACAGTGGAATTAATATAACGATCTTCTCGGGCACTGGTACACCTGGGTCTGCCATTACAAGGTCTCCTCAGATGGTGTCCAGTCTCTTCGTACCTTCGCTTTACCTTCTGGACTGTTCGTACCGTCACACCCACCATTCTTGCAGTGCGACGCATACTGATGCCTAGTTCCAGAAAAGCCATGATCCTAGCACATTCTTCAGGTGAAAGAGGAATGATAAATAAATGTTATGTGCTTTTTAGCATAAATTTTAAAAACAAGACCCATCGATCTTGAAAAAAATTTAAAACAGAAAGAAAAATGTGAAGGGTAAAATTGTAATTCGAAAACGTCCACTTTGAAAAAGGGATGGTTTTGTTTTTGAAGTATTTTTTCAGCCAATTCTTAAAGGAAGGTTACCGACTATAAAGTTTTTATGTACAAAATTAAATTCTCTTTGGAGTCCTTTTTATTTCGAAAGTATATCTTGTAAACTTAAAACGTTATCCCAATTTTAAAAGTGTGATACTTACTTTTGAAGGCCAGTGTATATTGCTGAAAACATAATTGTGTGCGGCAGCCCTCTTGTATTTCAAAAATGATCCCAAAATTGTTTTCTGCACCCTCGGATACGATACGCATAATGTTGTAATCATAATTTTGTGCGGTGGCCATCTTTGTTTTCAAAAATGATACCAAAATCGTTCTCTGAATCCTCGAGAAACTCGGACACGATATTCATATAGCTGAAAATATAGTTGAGTCTGGCAGCCATCTTGGATTTCAAAAACGATCACAGAATTGTTCTCTGCACCCTGGAGAACCTGGGACACGATATCCATACTGCTGAAATCATAATTTTGTGCGGCGGCCATCTTGGATTTCAAATATGATCACAAAATCGTTCTCTGCTCCCTCGAGAACCTAGAATACGATACCAATAATGTTGTCATCATAATTTTGCACGGCGGCCACCTTGGATTTGAAAAATGTTCACCAAATCATTCTCTGCACCCTCGAGAACCTCGAATACGATACCCATAATGTTGTCATCATAATTTTGCGCGGCGGCCATCTTGAATTTCGGAAAAGGTTCCCAAAATTATTCTCTGCACCCTCGAGAACCTCGAATACGATACCAATAATGTTGTCATATTTAATTTTGCACGGCGGCCACCTTGGATTTGAAAAATGTTCACCAAATCGTTCTCTGCACCCTCGAGAACATCGGGTACGATATCCATATTGCTAAAATCATAATTTAATGTGGCGGCCATCTTGGATTTCAAAAACGATTACAAATTCGTTCTCTGCACACTCGAGAACCTCGGCCAGGATATCCATATTGCTGAAAAAATAGTTGTGTGCGGCAGCCCTCATGGATTTCAAAAATGATCCCAAAATTGTTTTCTGCACCCTCGGATACGATACGCATAATGTTGTAATCATAATTTTGTGCGGTGGCCATCTTTGTTTTCAAAAATGATACCAAAATCGTTCTCTGAATCCTCGAGAACCTCGGACACGATATTCATATAGCTGAAAACATAATTGAGTCTGGCAGCCATCTTGGATTTCAAAAACGATCACAGAATTGTTCCCTGCACCCTCGAGAACATCGGACACGATATCCATATTGCTGAAATCATAATTTTATGCGGCGGCCATGTTGGATTTCAAATATGATCACAAAATCGTTCTCAGCAACCTCGAGAATCTTGGATACGATACCCGTAATGTAGTTATCATAATTTTGTGTGGTGGCCATCTTTGTTTTCAAAAATGATACCAGATTCGTTCTTTGCACCCTCGAGAACCTCGTACACGATATTCATATTGCTGAAAACATAATTGCGTCTGGTAGCCATCTTGGATTTCAAAAATGATCACAGAATTGTTTTCTGTACCCTCGAGAACCTGGGACACGATATCCATATTGCTGAAATCATAACTTTTTGCGGCGGCCATCTTGGATTTCAAATATCACAAAATCGTTCTCTGCTCCCTCGAGAACCTCGAATACGATACCAATAAAGTTGTCATCATAATTTTGCAAGGCGGCCACCTTGGATTTGAAAAATGTTCACCAAATCGTTCTCTGCACCCTCGAGAACCTCGGGTACGATATCCGTATTGCTGAAATAATAATTTTGTGCGGTGGCCATCTTGGATTTCAAATATGATCAAAAAATCGTTCGCTTCACCCTCGAGAACCTCGAATACGATACCCATAATGTTGTCATCATAATTTTGCGCGGCGGCCATCTTGGATTTCAAAAATGATCCCAAAATTATTCTCTGCACCCTCGAGAATCTTGGACACGATATCCATATTGCTAAAATCATAATTTTAAGTGGCGGCCATCTTGCATTTAAAAATGATCACAAATTCGTTCTCTGCACACTCGAGAACCTCGGACAGGATATCTATATTGCTGAAAACATAATTGTGTGCGACAGCCCTCTTGTATTTAAAAAATGATCCCAAAATTGTTTTCTGCACCCTCGGATACGATACGCATAATGTTGTAATCATAATTTTGTGCGGTGGCCATCTTTGTTTTCAAAAATGATACCAAAATCGTTCTCTGAATCCTCGAGAACCTCGGACACGATATTCATATAGCTGATAACATAATTGAGTCTGGCAGCCATCTTGGATTTCAAAAACGATCACAGAATTGTTCTCTGCACCCTCGAGAACTTTGGACACGATATCCATATTGCTGAATCATAATTTTATGCGGTGGCCATCTTTGTTTTCAAAAATGATACCAAAATCTTTCGCTGCACCCTCGAGAACCTCGTACACGATATTCATATTGCTGAAAACATAATTGCGTCTGGCAGCCATCTTGGATTTCAAAATGATCACAGAATTGTTCTCTGCACCCTCGAAAACCTGGGACACGATATCCACATTGCTGAAATAATAATTTTGTGCGGCGGCCATCTTGGATTTTAAATATGATCACAAAATCGTTCTCTGCACCCTCGAGAACCTCGAATACGATACCCATAATGTTGTCATCATAATTTTGCGCGGCGGCCATCTTGGATTTCAAAAATGATCCCAAAATAAATCTCTGCACCCTCTAGAATCTTGGACACGATATCCATATTGCTAAAATCATAATTTTAAGTGGCGGCCATCTTGCATTTCAAAAATGATCACAAATTCGTTCTCTGCACACTCGAGAACCTCGGACAGGATATCTATATTGCTGAAAACATAATTGTATGCGGCAGCCCTCTTGTATTTCAAAAATGATCCCAAAATTGTTTTCTGCACCCTCGGATACGATACGCATAATGTTGTAATCATAATTTTGTGCGGTGGCCATCTTTGTTTTCAAAAATGATACCAAAATCGTTCTCTGAATCCTCGAGAACCTCGGACACGATATTCATATAGCTGAAAACATAATTGAGTCTGGCAGCCATCTTGGATTTCAAAAACGATCACAGAATTGTTTTCTGCACCCTGGAGAACCTGGGACACGATATCCATACTGCTGAAATCATAATTTGGTGCGGCGGCCATCTTGGATTTCAAATATGATCACAAAATCGTTCTCTGCTCCCTCGAGAACCTAGAATACGATACCAATAATGTTGTCATCATAATTTTGCACGGCGGCCACCTTGGATTTGAAAAATGTTCACCAAATCATTCTCTGCACCCTCGAGAATCTTGGACACGATATCCATATTGCTAAAATCATAATTTTAAGTGGCGGCCATCTTGCATTTAAAAATGATCACAAATTCGTTCTCTGCACACTCGAGAACCTCTGACAGGATATCTATATTGCTGAAAACATAATTGTGTGCGACAGCCCTCTTGTATTTAAAAAATGATCCCAAAATTGTTTTCTGCACCCTCGGATACGATACGCATAATTTTGTAATCATAATTTTGTGCGGTGGCCATCTTTGTTTTCAAAAATGATACCAAAATCGTTCTCTGAATCCTCGAGAACCTCGGACACGATATTCATATAGCTGAAAACATAATTGAGTCTGGCAGCCATCTTGGATTTCAAAAACGATCACAGAATTGTTCTATGCACCCTCGAGAACTTTGGACACGATATCCATATTGCTGAATCATAATTTTATGCGGTGGCCATCTTTGTTTTCAAAAATGATACCAAAATCGTTCTCTGCACCCTCGAGAACCTCGTACACGATATTCATATTGCTGAAAACATAATTGCGTCTGGCAGCCATCTTGGATTTCAAAATGATCACAGAATGGTTCTCTGCACCCTCGAGAACCTGGGACACGATATCCACATTGCTGAAATCATTATTTTTTGCGGCGGCCATCTTGCATTTCAAATATGATCACAAAATCGTTCTCTGCTCCCTCGAGAACCTCGAATACGATACCCATAATGTTGTCATAATAATTTTGCACGGCGGCCATCTTGGATTTGAAAAATGATCACAAAATCGTTCTCTGCACCCTCGAGAACTTCGCGTACGATATCCGTATTGCTGAAATAAAAATTTTGTGTGGCGGCCATCTTGGATTTCAAATTTGATCACAAAATCGTTCTCTGCACCCTCGAGAACCTCGAATACGATACCCATAATGTTGTCATCATAATTTTGCGCGGCGGCCATCTTGGATTTCAAAAATGATCCCAAAATTATTCTCTGCACCCTCGAGAATCTTGGACACGATATCCACATTGCTGAAAATATAATTTTGTGCGGCAGCCCTCTTGGATTTCAAATATGATCACAAAATCGTTCTCTGCACACTCGAGAACCTCGGACAGGATATCCATATTGCTGAAAATATAATTGTGTGCGGCAGCCCTCTTGGATTTCAAATATGATCACAAAATCGTTCTCTGCACCCTCGAGAACTTCGGATACTATACCTATAATGTTGTAATAATAATTTTTTGCGGTGGCCATCTTGGATTTCAAAAATGATCACAAATTCGTTCTCTGCACACTCGAGAACCTCGGACAGGATATCCATATTGCTGAAAATATAATTGTTTGCGGCAACCCTCTTGGATTTCGAATATGATCCCAAAATTGTTTTCTGCACCCTCGGATACGATACGCATAATTTTGTAATCATAATTTTGTGCGGTGGCCATCTTTGTTTTCAAAAATGATACCAAAATCGTTCTCTGAATCCTCGAGAACCTCGGACACGATATTCATATAGCTGAAAACATAATTGAGTCTGGCAGCCATCTTGGATTTCAAAAACGATCACAGAATTGTTCTATGCACCCTCGAGAACTTTGGACACGATATCCATATTGCTGAATCATAATTTTATGCGGTGGCCATCTTTGTTTTCAAAAATGATACCAAAATCGTTCTCTGCACCCTCGAGAACCTCGTACACGATATTCATATTGCTGAAAACATAATTGCGTCTGGCAGCCATCTTGGATTTCAAAATGATCACAGAATGGTTCTCTGCACCCTCGAGAACCTGGGACACGATATCCACATTGCTGAAATCATTATTTTTTGCGGCGGCCATCTTGCATTTCAAATATGATCACAAAATCGTTCTCTGCTCCCTCGAGAACCTCGAATACGATACCCATAATGTTGTCATAATAATTTTGCACGGCGGCCATCTTGGATTTGAAAAATGATCACAAAATCGTTCTCTGCACCCTCGAGAACTTCGCGTACGATATCCGTATTGCTGAAATAAAAATTTTGTGTGGCGGCCATCTTGGATTTCAAATTTGATCACAAAATCGTTCTCTGCACCCTCGAGAACCTCGAATACGATACCCATAATGTTGTCATCATAATTTTGCGCGGCGGCCATCTTGGATTTCAAAAATGATCCCAAAATTATTCTCTGCACCCTCGAGAATCTTGGACACGATATCCACATTGCTGAAAATATAATTTTGTGCGGCAGCCCTCTTGGATTTCAAATATGATCACAAAATCGTTCTCTGCACACTCGAGAACCTCGGACAGGATATCCATATTGCTGAAAATATATTTGTGTGCGGCAGCCCTCTTGGATTTCAAATATGATCACAAAATCGTTCTCTGCACCCTCGAGAACTTCGGATACTATACCTATAATGTTGTAATAATATTTTTTTGCGGTGGCCATCTTTGTTTTCAAAAATGATACCAAAATCGTTCTCTGCATCCTCGAGAACCTCGGACACGATATTCATATTGCTGAAAACGTAATTGAGTCTGGAAGCCATCTTGGATTTAAAAAACGATCACAGAATTGTTCTCTGCACCCTCGAAAACATCGGACACGATATCCATATTGCTGAATCATAATTTTATGCGGTGGCCATCTTTGTTTTCAAAAATGATACCAAAATCGTTCTGTGCACCCTCGAGAACCTCGTACACGATATTCATATTGCTAAAAACATAATTGCGTCGGGCAGTCTTCTTAGATTTCAAAATGATCACAGAATTGTTCACTGCACCCTGGAGAACCTGGGACACGATACCCATGTTGCTGAAATCATAATTTTGTGCGGCGGCCATCTTGGATTTCAAATATGATCACAATATCGTTCTCTGCTCCCTCGAGAACCTAGAATACGATACCAATAATGTTGTCATCATAATTTTGCACGGCGGCCACCTGGGATTTGAAAAATGTTCACGAAATCATTCTCTGCACCCTCGAGAAACTCGGGTACGATTTCCAAATTGCTGAAATAATAATTTTGCGCGGCGGCCATCTTGGATTTCAAATATGATCACAGAATCGTTCTCTGCACCCTCGAGAACCTCGAATACGATACCCATAATGTTGTTATAATAATTTTGCACGGCGGCCACCTGGGATTTGAAAAATGTTCACCAAATCGTTCTCTGCACCCTCGAGAACCTCGCGTACGATATCCGTATTGCTGAAATAAAAATTTTGTGCGGCGGCCATCTTGGATTTCAAATATGATCACAAAATTATTCTCTGCACCCTCGAGAACCTCGAATACGATACCAATAAAGTTGTCATCATAATTTTGCACGGCGGCCACCTTTGATTTGAAAAATGTTCACCAAATCGTTCTCTGCACCCTCGAGAACCTCGGGTACGATATCCGTATTGCTGAAATCATAATTTTGTGCGGCGGCCATCTTAGATTTCAAAATGATCACAGAATTGTTCACTGCACCCTGGAGAACCTGGGACACGATATCCATATTGCTGAAATCATAATTTTGTGCGGCGGCCATCTTGGATTTCAAATATGATCACAAAATCGTTCTCTGCTCCCTCGAGAACCTAGAATACGATACCAATAATGTTGTCATCATAATTTTGCACGGCGGCCACCTTGGATTTGAAAAATGTTCACCAAATCGTTCTCTGCACCCTCGAGAACCTCGGGTACGATATCCGTATTGCTGAAATAATAATTTTGTGCGGTGGCCATTTTGGATTTCAAATATGATCACAAAATCGTTCGCTTCACCCTCGAGAACCTCGAATACGATACCCATAATGTTGTCATCATAATTTTGCGCGGCGGCCATCTTGGATTTCAAAAATGATCCCAAAATTAATCTCTGCACCCTCGAGAATCTTGGACACGATATCCATATTGCTAAAATCATAATTTTAAGTGGCGGCCATCTTGCATTTCAAAAATGATCACAAATTCGTTCTCTGCACACTCGAGAACCTCGGACAGGATATCTATATTGCTGAAAACATAATTGTGTGCGGCAGCCCTCTTGTATTTCAAAAATAATCCCAAAATTGTTTTCTGCACCCTCGGATTCGATACGCATAATGTTGTAATCATAATTTTGTGCGGTGGCCATCTTTGTTTTCAAAAATGATACCAAAATCGTTCTCTGCATCCTCGAGAACCTCGGACACGATATTCATATAGCTGAAAACATAATTGCGTCTGGCAGCCATCTTGGATTTCAAAAACGATCACAGAATTGTTCTCTGCACCCTCGAGAACCTCGAATACGATACCCATAATGTTGTCATCAAAATTTTGCGCGGCGGCCATCTTGGATTTGAAAAATCGTTCTCTGAACCCTCGGGAACCTCGGGTACGATATCCGTATTGCTGAAATAAAAATTTTGTGCGGCGGCCATCTTGGATTTCAAATATGATCACAAAATCATTCTCTGCACCCTCGAGAACCTCGAATACGATACCCATAATGTTGTCATCATAATTTTGCGCGGCGGCCATCTTGGATTTCAAAAATGATCACAAAATTATTCTCTGCACCCTCGAGAACCTCGGGTACGATATCAATATTGCTAAAATGATAATTTTATGTGGCGGCCATCTTGGATTTCAAGAATGATCACAAATTCGTTCTCTGCACACTCGAGAACCTCGGACAGGATATCTATATTGCTGAAAACATAATTGTGTGCGGCAGCCCTCTTGTATTTCAAAAATGATCCCAAAATTGTTTTCTGCACCCTCGGATACGATACGCATAATGTTGTAATCATAATTTTGTGCGGTGGCCATCTTTGTTTTCAAAAATGATACCAAAATCGTTCTCTGCAACCTCGAGAACCTCGGACACGATATTCATATTGCTGAAAACATAATTGCGTCTGGCAGCCATCTTGGATTTCAAAATGATCACAGAATTGTTCTCTGCACCCTCGAGAACCTGGGACACGATATCCACATTGCTGAAATCATAATTTTTTGCGGCGGCCATCTTGGATTTGAAAAATGATCACAAAATCGTTCTCTGCACCCTCAAGAACTTCGCGTACGATATCAGTATTGCTGAAATAAAAATTTTGTGTGGCGGCCATCTTGGATTTCAAATTTGATCACAAAATCGTTCTCTGCACCCTCGTGAACCTCGAATACGATACCCATTATGTTGTCATCATAATTTTGCGCGGCGGCCATCTTGGATTTCAAAAATGATCCCAAAATTATTCTCTGCACCCTCGAGAATCTTGGACACGATATTCACATTGCTAAAATCATAATTTTATGTGGCGGCCATCTTGGATTTCAAAAATGATCACAAATTCGTTCTCTGCACATTCGAGAACCTCGGACAGGATATCCATATTGCTGAAAATATAATTGTGTGCGGCAGCCCTCTTTGATTTCAAATATGATCACAAAATCGTTCTCTGCACCCTCGAGAACTTCGGATACTATACCTATAATGTTGTAATAATAAGTTTTTGCGGTGGCCATCTTTGTTTTCAAAAATGATACCAAAATCGTTCTCTGCATCCTCGAGAACCTCAGACACGATATTCATATTGCTGAAAACGTAATTGAGTCTGGAAGCCATCTTGGATTTCAAAAACGATCACAGAATTGTTCTCTGCACCCTCGAAAACATCGGACACGATATCCATATTGCTGAATCATAATTTTATGCGGTGGCCATCTTTGTTTTCAAAAATGATACCAAAATCGTTCTCTGCTCCCTCGAGAACCTAGAATACGATACCAATAATGTTGTCATCATAATTTTGCACGGCGGCCACCTGGGATTTGAAAAATGTTCACCAAATCGTTCTCTGCACTCTCGAAAAACTCGGGTACGATTTCCAAATTGCTGAAATAATAATTTTGCGCGGCGGCCATCTTGGATTTCAAATATGATCACAGAATCGTTCTCTGCACCCTCGAGAACCTCGAATACGATACCCATAATGTTGTTATAATAATTTTGCACGGCGGCCACCTGGGATTTGAAAAATGTTCACCAAATCGTTCTCTGCACCCTCGAGAACCTCGGGTACGATATCCGTATTGCTGAAATAATAATTTTGTGCGGTGGCCATTTTGGATTTCAAATATGATCACAAAATCGTTCGCTTCACCCTCGAGAACCTCGAATACGATACCCATAATGTTGTCATCATAATTTTGCGCGGCGGCCATCTTGGATTTCAAAAATGATCCCAAAATTAATCTCTGCACCCTCGAGAATCTTGGACACGATATCCATATTGCTGAAATCATAATTTTAAGTGGCGGCCATCTTGCATTTCAAAAATGATCACAAATTCGTTCTCTGCACACTCGAGAACCTCGGACAGGATATCTATATTGCTGAAAACATAATTGTGTGCGGCAGCCCTCTTGTATTTCAAAAATGATCCCAAAATTGTTTTCTGCACCCTCGGATTCGATACGCATAATGTTGTAATCATAATTTTGTACGGTGGCCATCTTTGTTTTCAAAAATGATACCAAAATCGTTCTCTGCATCCTCGAGAACCTCGGACACGATATTCATATAGCTGAAAACATAATTGCGTCTGGAAGCCATCTTGGATTTCAAAAACGATCACAGAATTGTTCTCTGCACCCTCGAGAACCTCGAATACGATACCCATAATGTTGTCATCAAAATTTTGCGCGGCGACCATCTTGGATTTGAAAAATCGTTCTCTGAACCCTCGGGAACCTCGGGTACGATATCCGTATTGCTGAAATAAAAATTTTGTGCGGCGGCCATCTTGGATTTCAAATATGATCACAAAATTATTCTCTGCACCCTCGAGAACCTCGAATACGATACCCATAATGTTGTCATCATAATTTTGCGCGGCGGCCATCTTGGATTTCAAAAATGATCACAAAATTATTCTCTGCACCCTCGAGAACCTCGGGTACGATATCCATATTGCTAAAATGATAATTTTATGTGGCGGCCATCTTGGATTTCAAGAATGATCACAAATTCGTTCTCTGCACACTCGAGAACCTCGGACAGGATATCTATATTGCTGAAAACATAATTGTGTGCGGCAGCCCTCTTGTATTTCAAAAATGATCCCAAAATTGTTTTCTGCACCCTCGGATACGATACGCATAATGTTGTAATCATAATTTTGTGCGGTGGCCATCTTTGTTTTCAAAAATGATCACAAAATTATTCTCTGCACCCTCGAGAACCTCGGGTACGATATCCATATTGCTGAAAACATAATTGCGTCTGGCAGCCATCTTGGATTTCAAAATGATCACAGAATTGTTCTCTGCACCCTCGAGAACCTGGGACACGATATCCACATTGCTGAAATCATAATTTTTTGCGGCGGCCATCTTGGATTTGAAAAATGATCACAAAATCGTTCTCTGCACCCTCAAGAACTTCGCGTACGATATCAGTATTGCTGAAATAAAAATTTTGTGTGGCGGCCATCTTGGATTTCAAATTTGATCACAAAATCGTTCTCTGCACCCTCGTGAACCTCGAATACGATACCCATTATGTTGTCATCATAATTTTGCGCGGCGGCCATCTTGGATTTCAAAAATGATCCCAAAATTATTCTCTGCACCCTCGAGAATCTTGGACACGATATTCACATTGCTAAAATCATAATTTTATGTGGCGGCCATCTTGGATTTCAAAAATGATCACAAATTCGTTCTCTGCACACTCGAGAACCTCGGACAGGATATCCATATTGCTGAAAATATAATTGTGTGCGGCAGCCCTCTTGGATTTCAAATATGATCACAAAATCGTTCTCTGCACCCTCGAGAACTTCGGATACTATACCTATAATGCTGTAATAATAATTTTTTGCGGTGGCCATCTTTGTTTTCAAAAATGATACCAAAATCGTTCTCTGCATCCTCGAGAACCTCAGACACGATATTCATATTGCTGAAAACGTAATTGAGTCTGGAAGCCATCTTGGATTTCAAAAACGATCACAGAATTGTTCTCTGCACCCTCGAAAACATCGGACACGATATCCATATTGCTGAATCATAATTTTATGCGGTGGCCATCTTTGTTTTCAAAAATGATACCAAAATCGTTCTCTGCTCCCTCGAGAACCTAGAATACGATACCAATAATGTTGTCATCATAATTTTGCACGGCGGCCACCTGGGATTTGAAAAATGTTCACCAAATCGTTCTCTGCACTCTCGAAAAACTCGGGTACGATTTCCAAATTGCTGAAATAATAATTTTGCGCGGCGGCCATCTTGGATTTCAAATATGATCACAGAATCGTTCTCTGCACCCTCGAGAACCTCGAATACGATACCCATAATGTTGTTATAATAATTTTGCACGGCGGCCACCTGGGATTTGAAAAATGTTCACCAAATCGTTCTCTGCACCCTCGAGAACCTCGCGTACGATATCCGTATTGCTGAAATAAAAATTTTGTGCGGCGGCCATCTTGGATTTCAAATATGATCACAAAATCATTCACTGAACCCTCGAGAAACTCGGGTACGATTTCCAAATTGCTGAAATAATAATTTTGCGCGGCGGCCATCTTGGATTTCAAATATGATCACAGAATCGTTCTCTGCACCCTCGAGAACCTCGAATACGATACCCATAATGTTGTTATAATAATTTTGCACGGCGGCCACCTGGGATTTGAAAAATGTTCACCAAATCGTTCTCTGCACCCTCGAGAACCTCGGGTACGATATCCGTATTGCTGAAATAATAATTTTGTGCGGTGGCCATTTTGGATTTCAAATATGATCACAAAATCGTTCGCTTCACCCTCGAGAACCTCGAATACGATACCCATAATGTTGTCATCATAATTTTGCGCGGCGGCCATCTTGGATTTCAAAAATGATCCCAAAATTAATCTCTGCACCCTCGAGAATCTTGGACACGATATCCATATTGCTAAAATCATAATTTTAAGTGGCGGCCATCTTGCATTTCAAAAATGATCACAAATTCGTTCTCTGCACACTCGAGAACCTCGGACAGGATATCTATATTGCTGAAAACATAATTGTGTGCGGCAGCCCTCTTGTATTTCAAAAATGATCCCAAAATTGTTTTCTGCACCCTCGGATTCGATACGCATAATGTTGTAATCATAATTTTGTACGGTGGCCATCTTTGTTTTCAAAAATGATACCAAAATCGTTCTCTGCATCCTCGAGAACCTCGGACACGATATTCATATAGCTGAAAACATAATTGCGTCTGGAAGCCATCTTGGATTTCAAAAACGATCACAGAATTGTTCTCTGCACCCTCGAGAACCTCGAATACGATACCCATAATGTTGTCATCAAAATTTTGCGCGGCGACCATCTTGGATTTGAAAAATCGTTCTCTGAACCCTCGGGAACCTCGGGTACGATATCCGTATTGCTGAAATAAAAATTTTGTGCGGCGGCCATCTTGGATTTCAAATATGATCACAAAATCATTCTCTGCACCCTCGAGAACCTCGAATACGATACCCATAATGTTGTCATCATAATTTTGCGCGGCGGCCATCTTGGATTTCAAAAATGATCACAAAATTATTCTCTGCACCCTCGAGAACCTCGGGTACGATATCCATATTGCTAAAATGATAATTTTATGTGGCGGCCATCTTGGATTTCAAGAATGATCACAAATTCGTTCTCTGCACACTCGAGAACCTCGGACAGGATATCTATATTGCTGAAAACATAATTGTGTGCGGCAGCCCTCTTGTATTTCAAAAATGATCCCAAAATTGTTTTCTGCACCCTCGGATACGATACGCATAATGTTGTAATCATAATTTTGTGCGGTGGCCATCTTTGTTTTCAAAAATGATACCAAAATCGTTCTCTGCAACCTCGAGAACCTCGGACACGATATTCATATTGCTGAAAACATAATTGCGTCTGGCAGCCATCTTGGATTTCAAAATGATCACAGAATTGTTCTCTGCACCCTCGAGAACCTGGGACACGATATCCACATTGCTGAAATCATAATTTTTTGCGGCGGCCATCTTGGATTTGAAAAATGATCACAAAATCGTTCTCTGCACCCTCAAGAACTTCGCGTACGATATCAGTATTGCTGAAATAAAAATTTTGTGTGGCGGCCATCTTGGATTTCAAATTTGATCACAAAATCGTTCTCTGCACCCTCGTGAACCTCGAATACGATACCCATTATGTTGTCATCATAATTTTGCGCGGCGGCCATCTTGGATTTCAAAAATGATCCCAAAATTATTCTCTGCACCCTCGAGAATCTTGGACACGATATTCACATTGCTAAAATCATAATTTTATGTGGCGGCCATCTTGGATTTCAAAAATGATCACAAATTCGTTCTCTGCACACTCGAGAACCTCGGACAGGATATCCATATTGCTGAAAATATAATTGTGTGCGGCAGCCCTCTTGGATTTCAAATATGATCACAAAATCGTTCTCTGCACCCTCGAGAACTTCGGATACTATACCTATAATGTTGTAATAATAATTTTTTGCGGTGGCCATCTTTGTTTTCAAAAATGATACCAAAATCGTTCTCTGCATCCTCGAGAACCTCAGACACGATATTCATATTGCTGAAAACGTAATTGAGTCTGGAAGCCATCTTGGATTTCAAAAACGATCACAGAATTGTTCTCTGCACCCTCGAAAACATCGGACACGATATCCATATTGCTGAATCATAATTTTATGCGGTGGCCATCTTTGTTTTCAAAAATGATACCAAAATCGTTCTCTGCTCCCTCGAGAACCTAGAATACGATACCAATAATGTTGTCATCATAATTTTGCACGGCGGCCACCTGGGATTTGAAAAATGTTCACCAAATCGTTCTCTGCACTCTCGAAAAACTCGGGTACGATTTCCAAATTGCTGAAATAATAATTTTGCGCGGCGGCCATCTTGGATTTCAAATATGATCACAGAATCGTTCTCTGCACCCTCGAGAACCTCGAATACGATACCCATAATGTTGTTATAATAATTTTGCACGGCGGCCACCTGGGATTTGAAAAATGTTCACCAAATCGTTCTCTGCACCCTCGAGAACCTCGCGTACGATATCCGTATTGCTGAAATAAAAATTTTGTGCGGCGGCCATCTTGGATTTCAAATATGATCACAAAATCATTCACTGAACCCTCGAGAAACTCGGGTACGATTTCCAAATTGCTGAAATAATAATTTTGCGCGGCGGCCATCTTGGATTTCAAATATGATCACAGAATCGTTCTCTGCACCCTCGAGAACCTCGAATACGATACCCATAATGTTGTTATAATAATTTTGCACGGCGGCCACCTGGGATTTGAAAAATGTTCACCAAATCGTTCTCTGCACCCTCGAGAACCTCGCGTACGATATCCGTATTGCTGAAATAAAAATTTTGTGCGGCGGCCATCTTGGACTTCAAATATGATCACAAAATCGTTCGCTTCACCCTCGAGAACCTCGAATACGATACCCATAATGTTGTCATCATAATTTTGCGCGGCGGCCATCTTGGATTTCAAAAATGATCCCAAAATTATTCTCTGCACCCTCGAGAATCTTGGACACGATATCCATATTGCTAAAATCATAATTTTAAGTGGCGGCCTTCTTGCATTTAAAAATGATCACAAATTCGTTCTCTGCACACTCGAGATCCTCGGACAGGATATCTATATTGCTGAAAACATAATTGTGTGCGACAGCCCTCTTGTATTTAAAAAATGATCCCAAAATTGTTTTCTGCACCCTCGGATACGATACGCATAATGTTGTAATCATAATTTTGTGCGGTGGCCATCTTTGTTTTCAAAAATGATACCAAAATCGTTCTCTGAATCCTCGAGAACCTCGGACACGATATTCATATAGCTGAAAACATAATTGAGTCTGGCAGCCATCTTGGATTTCAAAAACGATCACAGAATTGTTCTCTGCACCCTCGAGAACTTTGGACACGATATCCATATTGCTGAATCATAATTTTATGCGGTGGCCATCTTTGTTTTCAAAAATGATACCAAAATCGTTCTCTGCACCCTCGAGAACCTGGTACACGATATTCATATTGCTGAAAACATAATTGCGTCTGGCAGCCATCTTGGATTTCAAAATGATCACAGAATTGTTCTCTGCACCCTCGAGAACATGGGACACGATATCCACATTGCTGAAATAATAATTTTGTGCGGCGGCCATCTTGGATTTTAAATATGATCACAAAATCGTTCTCTGCACCCTCGAGAACCTCGAATACGATACCCATAATGTTGTCATCATAATTTTGCGCGGCGGCCATCTTGGATTTCAAAAATGATCCCAAAATCGTTCTCTGCACCCTCGAGAACCTCGTACACGATATCCATATTGCTAAAATCATAATTTTAAGTGGCGGCCATCTTGCATTTCAAAAATGATCACAAATTCGTTCTCTGCACACTCGAGAACCTCGGACAGGATATCTATATTGCTGAAAACGTAATTGAGTCTGGAAGCCATCTTGGATTTCAAAAACGATCACAGAATTGTTCTCTGCACCCTCGAAAACATCGGACACGATATCCATATTGCTGAATCATAATTTTATGCGGTGGCCATCTTTGTTTTCAAAAATGATACCAAAATCGTTCTCTGCTCCCTCGAGAACCTAGAATACGATACCAATAATGTTGTCATCATAATTTTGCACGGCGGCCACCTGGGATTTGAAAAATGTTCACCAAATCGTTCTCTGCACTCTCGAAAAACTCGGGTACGATTTCCAAATTGCTGAAATAATAATTTTGCGCGGCGGCCATCTTGGATTTCAAATATGATCACAGAATCGTTCTCTGCACCCTCGAGAACCTCGAATACGATACCCATAATGTTGTTATAATAATTTTGCACGGCGGCCACCTGGGATTTGAAAAATGTTCACCAAATCGTTCTCTGCACCCTCGAGAACCTCGCGTACGATATCCGTATTGCTGAAATAAAAATTTTGTGCGGCGGCCATCTTGGATTTCAAATATGATCACAAAATCATTCACTGAACCCTCGAGAAACTCGGGTACGATTTCCAAATTGCTGAAATAATAATTTTGCGCGGCGGCCATCTTGGATTTCAAATATGATCACAGAATCGTTCTCTGCACCCTCGAGAACCTCGAATACGATACCCATAATGTTGTTATAATAATTTTGCACGGCGGCCACCTGGGATTTGAAAAATGTTCACCAAATCGTTCTCTGCACCCTCGAGAACCTCGCGTACGATATCCGTATTGCTGAAATAAAAATTTTGTGCGGCGGCCATCTTGGACTTCAAATATGATCACAAAATCGTTCGCTTCACCCTCGAGAACCTCGAATACGATACCCATAATGTTGTCATCATAATTTTGCGCGGCGGCCATCTTGGATTTCAAAAATGATCCCAAAATTATTCTCTGCACCCTCGAGAATCTTGGACACGATATCCATATTGCTAAAATCATAATTTTAAGTGGCGGCCTTCTTGCATTTAAAAATGATCACAAATTCGTTCTCTGCACACTCGAGAACCTCGGACAGGATATCTATATTGCTGAAAACATAATTGTGTGCGACAGCCCTCTTGTATTTAAAAAATGATCCCAAAATTGTTTTCTGCACCCTCGGATACGATACGCATAATGTTGTAATCATAATTTTGTGCGGTGGCCATCTTTGTTTTCAAAAATGATACCAAAATCGTTCTCTGAATCCTCGAGAACCTCGGACACGATATTCATATAGCTGAAAACATAATTGAGTCTGGCAGCCATCTTGGATTTCAAAAACGATCACAGAATTGTTCTCTGCACCCTCGAGAACTTTGGACACGATATCCATATTGCTGAATCATAATTTTATGCGGTGGCCATCTTTGTTTTCAAAAATGATACCAAAATCGTTCTCTGCACCCTCGAGAACCTGGTACACGATATTCATATTGCTGAAAACATAATTGCGTCTGGCAGCCATCTTGGATTTCAAAATGATCACAGAATTGTTCTCTGCACCCTCGAGAACATGGGACACGATATCCACATTGCTGAAATAATAATTTTGTGCGGCGGCCATCTTGGATTTTAAATATGATCACAAAATCGTTCTCTGCACCCTCGAGAACCTCGAATACGATACCCATAATGTTGTCATCATAATTTTGCGCGGCGGCCATCTTGGATTTCAAAAATGATCCCAAAATCGTTCTCTGCACCCTCGAGAACCTCGTACACGATATCCATATTGCTAAAATCATAATTTTAAGTGGCGGCCATCTTGCATTTCAAAAATGATCACAAATTCGTTCTCTGCACACTCGAGAACCTCGGACAGGATATCTATATTGCTGAAAACATAATTGTGTGCGGCAGCCCTCTTGTATTTCAAAAATGATCCCAAAATTGTTATCTGCACCCTCGGATACGATACGCATAATGTTGTAATCATAATTTTGTGCGGTGGCCATCTTTGTTTTCAAAAATGATACCAAAATTGTTCTCTGAATCCTCGAGAACCTCGGACACGATATTCATATAGCTGAAAACATAATTGAGTCTGGCAGCCATCTTGGATTTCAAAAACGATCACAGAATTGTTCTCTGCACCCTGGAGAACCTGGGACACGATATCCATACTGCTGAAATCATAATTTTGTGCGGCGGCCATCTTGGATTTCAAATATGATCACAAAATCGTTCTCTGCTCCCTCGAGAACCTAGAATACGATACCAATAATGTTGTCATCATAATTTTGCACGGCGGCCACCTTGGATTTGAAAAATGTTCACCAAATCATTCTCTGCACCCTCGAGAACCTCGAATACGATACCCATAATGTTGTCATCATAATTTTGCGCGGCGGCCATCTTGAATTTCGGAAAAGGTTCCCAAAATTATTCTCTGCACCCTCGAGAACCTCGAATACGATACCAATAATGTTGTCATATTTAATTTTGCACGGCGGCCACCTTGGATTTGAAAAATGTTCACCAAATCGTTCTCTGCACCCTCGAGAACATCGGGTACGATATCCATATTGCTAATATCATAATTTAATGTGGCGGCCATCTTGGATTTCAAAAACGATTACAAATTCGTTCTCTGCACACTCAAGAACCTCGGACAGGATATCCATATTGCTGAAAAAATAGTTGTGTGCGGCAGCCCTCATGGATTTCAAAAATGATCCCAAAATTGTTCTCTGCACCCTCGAAATCGTGGGATACGATACGCATAATGTTGTTATCATAATTTTGTGCGGTGTCCATCTTTGTTTTCAAAAATGATACCAAAATTGTTCTCTGCATCCTCGAGAACCTCGGACACGATATTCATATTGCTGAAAACATAATTGAGTCTGGCAGCCATCTTGGATTTCAAAAATTGATCACAGAATTGTTCTCTGCACCCTCGAGAACATCGGACACGATATCCATATTGCTGAAATCATAATTTTATGCGGCGGCCATGTTGGATTTCAAATATGATCACAAAATCGTTCTCAGCAACCTCGAGAATCTTGGATACGATACCCGTAATGTAGTTATCATAATTTTGTGTGGTGGCCATCTTTGTTTTCAAAAATGATACCAAAATCGTTCTTTGCACCCTCGAGAACCTCGTACACGATATTCATATTGCTGAAAACATAATTGCGTCTGGCAGCCATCTTGGATTTCAAAAATGATCACAGAATTGTTTTCTGTACCCTCGAGAACCTGGGACACGATATCCATATTGCTGAAATCATAATTTTTTGCGGCGGCCATCTTGGATTTCAAATATCACAAAATCGTTCTCTGCTCCCTCGAGAACCTCGAATACGATACCAATAAAGTTGTCATCATAATTTTGCAAGGCGGCCACCTTGGATTTCAAAAATGATCCCAAAATTATTCTCTGCACCCTCGAGAATCTTGGACACGATATCCATATTGCTAAAATCATAATTTTAAGTGGCGGCCATCTTGCATTTAAAAATGATCACAAATTCGTTCTCTGCACACTCGAGAACCTCGGACAGGATATCTATATTGCTGAAAACATAATTGTGTGCGACAGCCCTCTTGTATTTAAAAAATGATCCCAAAATTGTTTTCTGCACCCTCGGATACGATACGCATAATGTTGTAATCATAATTTTGTGCGGTGGCCATCTTTGTTTTCAAAAATGATACCAAAATCGTTCTCTGAATCCTCGAGAACCTCGGACACGATATTCATATAGCTGAAAACATAATTGAGTCTGGCAGCCATGTTGGATTTCAAAAACGATCACAGAATTGTTCTCTGCACCCTCGAGAACTTTGGACACGATATCCATATTGCTGAATCATAATTTTATGCGGTGGCCATCTTTGTTTTCAAAAATGATACCAAAATCGTTCTCTGCACCCTCGAGAACCTCGTAAACGATATTCATATTGCTGAAAACATAATTGCGTCTGGCAGCCATCTTGGATTTCAAAATGATCACAGAATTGTTCTCTGCACCCTCGAGAACCTGGGACACGATATCCACATTGCTGAAATCATTATTTTTTGCGGCGGCCATCTTGCATTTCAAATATGATCACAAAATCGTTCTCTGCTCCCGCGAGAACCTCGAATACGATACCCATAATGTTGTCATAATAATTTTGCACGGCGGCCATCTTGGATTTGAAAAATGATCACAAAATCGTTCTCTGCACCCTCGAGAACTTCGCGTACGATATCCGTATTGCTGAAATAAAAATTTTGTGTGGCGGCCATCTTGGATTTTAAATTTGATCACAAAATCGTTCTCTGCACCCTCGAGAACCTCGAATACGATACCCATAATGTTGTCATCATAATTTTGCGCGGCGGCCATCTTGGATTTCAAAAATGATCCCAAAATTATTCTCTGCACCCTCGAGAATCTTGGACACGATATCCACATTGCTGAAAATATAATTGTGTGCGGCAGCCCTCTTGGATTTCAAATATGATCACAAAATCGTTCTCTGCACACTCGAGAACCTCGGACAGGATATCCATATTGCTGAAAATATAATTGTGTGCGGCAGCCCTCTTGGATTTCAAATATGATCACAAAATCGGTCTCTGCACCCTCGAGAACTTCGGATACTGTACCTATAATGTTGTAATAATAATTTTTTGCGGTGGCCATCTTGGATTTCAAAAATGATCACAAATTCGTTCTCTGCACACTCGAGAACCTCGGACAGGATATCCATGTTGCTGAAAATATAATTGTGTGCGGCAGCCCTCTTGGATTTCAAATATGATCACAAAATCGTTCTCTGCACCCTCGAGAACTTCGGATACTATACCTATAATGTTGTAATAATATTTTTTTGCGGTGGCCATCTTTGTTTTCAAAAATGATACCAAAATCGTTCTCTGCATCCTCGAGAACCTCGGACACGATATTCATATTGCTGAAAACGTAATTGAGTCTGGAAGCCATCTTGGATTTAAAAAACGATCACAGAATTGTTCTCTGCACCCTCGAAAACATCGGACACGATATCCATATTGCTGAATCATGATTTTATGCGGTGGCCATCTTTGTTTTCAAAAATGATACCAAAATCGTTCTGTGCACCCTCGAGAACCTCGTACACGATATTCATATTGCTAAAAACATAATTGCGTCGGGCAGCCTTCTTAGATTTCAAAATGATCACAGAATTGTTCACTGCACCCTGGAGAACCTGGGACACGATACCCATATTGCTGAAATCATAATTTTGTGCGGCGGCCATCTTGGATTTCAAATATGATCACAATATCGTTCTCTGCTCCCTCGAGAACCTAGAATACGATACCAATAATGTTGTCATCATAATTTTGCACGGCGGCCAACTTGGATTTGAAAAATGTTCACCAAATTGTTCTCTGCACCCTCGAGAACCTCGGGTACGATATCCATATTGCTGAAATAATAATTTTGTGCGGTGGCCATTTTGGATTTCAAATATGATCACAAAATCGTTCGCTTCACCCTCGAGAACCTCGAATACGATATCCATAATGTTGTCATCATAATTTTGCGCGGCGGCCATCTTGGATTTCAAAAATGATCCCAAAATTAATCTCTGCACCCTCGAGAATCTTGGACACGATATCCATATTGCTAAAATCATAATTTTAAGTGGCGGCCATCTTGCATTTCAAAAATGATCACAAATTCGTTCTCTGCACACTCGAGAACCTCGGACAGGATATCTATATTGCTGAAAACATAATTGTGTGCGGCAGCCCTCTTGTATTTCAAAAATGATCCCAAAATTGTTTTCTGCACCCTCGGATTCGATACGCATAATGTTGTAATCATAAATTTGTGCGGTGGCCATCTTTGTTTTCAAAAATGATACCAAAATCGTTCTCTGCATCCTCGAGAACCTCGGACACGATATTCATATAGCTGAAAACATAATTGCGTCTGGCAGCCATCTTGGATTTCAAAAACGATCACAGAATTGTTCTCTGCACCCTCGAGAACCTCGAATACGATACCCATAATGTTGTCATCAAAATTTTGCGCGGCGGCCATCTTGGATTTGAAAAATCGTTCTCTGAACCCTCGGGAACCTCGGGTACGATATCCGTATTGCTGAAATAAAAATTTTGTGCGGCGGCCATCTTGGATTTCAAATATTATCACAAAATCATTCTCTGCACCCTCGAGAACCTCGAATACGATACCCATAATGTTGTCATCATAATTTTGCGCGGCGGCCATCTTGTATTTCAAAAATGATCACAAAATTATTCTCTGCACACTCGAGAACCTCGGGTACGATATCCATATTGCTAAAATGATAATTTTATGTGGCGGCCATCTTGGATTTCAAGAATGATCACAAATTCGTTCTCTGCACACTCGAGAACCTCGGACAGGATATCTATATTGCTGAAAACATAATTGTGTGCGGCAGCCCTCTTGTATTTCAAAAATGATCCCAAAATTGTTTTCTGCACCCTCGGATACGATACGCATAATGTTGTAATCATAATTTTGTGCGGTGGCCATCTTTGTTTTCAAAAATGATACCAAAATCGTTCTCTGCAACCTCGAGAACCTCGGACACGATATTCATATTGCTGAAAACATAATTGCGTCTGGCAGCCATCTTAGATTTCAAAATGATCACAGAATTGTTCTCTGCACCCTGGAGAACCTGGGACACGATATCCATACTGCTGAAATCATAATTTTGTGCGGCGGCCATCTTTGTTTTCAAAAATGATACCAAAATCGTTCTCTGCACCCTCGAGAACCTCGTACACGATATTCATATTGCTGAAAACATAATTGCGTCTGGCAGCCATCTTGGATTTCAAAATGATCACAGAATTGTTCTCTGCACCCTCGAGAACCTGGGACACGATATCCACATTGCTGAAATCATAATTTTTTGCGGCGGCCATCTTGGATTTGAAAAATGATCACAAAATCGTTCTCTGCACCCTCAAGAACTTCGCGTACGATATCCGTATTGCTGAAATAAAAATTTTGTGTGGCGGCCATCTTGGATTTCAAATTTGATCACAAAATCGTTCTCTGCACCCTCGTGAACCTCGAATACGATACCCATAATGTTGTCATCATAATTTTGCGCGGCGGCCATCTTGGATTTCAAAAATGATCCCAAAATTATTCTCTGCACCCTCGAGAATCTTGGACACGATATCCACATTGCTAAAATCATAATTTTATGTGTCGGCCATCTTGGATTTCAAAAATGATCACAAATTCGTTCTCTGCACACTCGAGAACCTCGGACAGGATATCCATATTGCTGAAAATATAATTGTGTGCGGCAGCCCTCTTGGATTTCAAATATGATCACAAAATCGTTCTCTGCACCCTCGAAAACGTCGGATACGATACGCATAATGTTGTTATCATAATTTTGTGCGGTGGCCATCTTTGTTTTCAAAAATGATACCAAAATCGTTCTCTGAATCCTCGAGAACCTCGGACACGATATTCATATAGCTGAAAACATAATTGAGTCTGGCAGCCATGTTGGATTTCAAAAACGTTCACAGAATTGTTCTCTGCACCCTCGAGAACTTTGGACACGATATCCATATTGCTGAATCATAATTTTATGCGGTGGCCATCTTTGTTTTCAAAAATGATACCAAAATCGTTCTCTGCACCCTCGAGAACCTCGTAAACGATATTCATATTGCTGAAAACATAATTGCGTCTGGCAGCCATCTTGGATTTCAAAATGATCACAGAATTGTTCTCTGCACCCTCGAGAACCTGGGACACGATATCCACATTGCTGAAATCATTATTTTTTGCGGCGGCCATCTTGCATTTCAAATATGATCACAAAATCGTTCTCTGCTCCCGCGAGAACCTCGAATACGATACCCATAATGTTGTCATAATAATTTTGCACGGCGGCCATCTTGGATTTGAAAAATGATCACAAAATCGTTCTCTGCACCCTCGAGAACTTCGCGTACGATATCCGTATTGCTGAAATAAAAATTTTGTGTGGCGGCCATCTTGGATTTTAAATTTGATCACAAAATCATTCTCTGCACCCTCGAGAACCTCGAATACGATACCCATAATGTTGTCATCATAATTTTGCGCGGCGGCCATCTTGGATTTCAAAAATGATCCCAAAATTATTCTCTGCACCCTCGAGAATCTTGGACACGATATCCACATTGCTGAAAATATAATTGTGTGCGGCAGCCCTCTTGGATTTCAAATATGATCACAAAATCGTTCTCTGCACACTCGAGAACCTCGGACAGGATATCCATATTGCTGAAAATATAATTGTGTGCGGCAGCCCTCTTGGATTTCAAATATGATCACAAAATCGGTCTCTGCACCCTCGAGAACTTCGGATACTGTACCTATAATGTTGTAATAATAATTTTTTGCGGTGGCCATCTTGGATTTCAAAAATGATCACAAATTCGTTCTCTGCACACTCGAGAACCTCGGACAGGATATCCATGTTGCTGAAAATATAATTGTGTGCGGCAGCCCTCTTGGATTTCAAATATGATCACAAAATCGTTCTCTGCACCCTCGAGAACTTCGGATACTATACCTATAATGTTGTAATAATATTTTTTTGCGGTGGCCATCTTTGTTTTCAAAAATGATACCAAAATCGTTCTCTGCATCCTCGAGAACCTCGGACACGATATTCATATTGCTGAAAACGTAATTGAGTCTGGAAGCCATCTTGGATTTAAAAAACGATCACAGAATTGTTCTCTGCACCCTCGAAAACATCGGACACGATATCCATATTGCTGAATCATGATTTTATGCGGTGGCCATCTTTGTTTTCAAAAATGATACCAAAATCGTTCTGTGCACCCTCGAGAACCTCGTACACGATATTCATATTGCTAAAAACATAATTGCGTCGGGCAGCCTTCTTAGATTTCAAAATGATCACAGAATTGTTCACTGCACCCTGGAGAACCTGGGACACGATACCCATATTGCTGAAATCATAATTTTGTGCGGCGGCCATCTTGGATTTCAAATATGATCACAATATCGTTCTCTGCTCCCTCGAGAACCTAGAATACGATACCAATAATGTTGTCATCATAATTTTGCACGGCGGCCAACTTGGATTTGAAAAATGTTCACCAAATTGTTCTCTGCACCCTCGAGAACCTCGGGTACGATATCCATATTGCTGAAATAATAATTTTGTGCGGTGGCCATTTTGGATTTCAAATATGATCACAAAATCGTTCGCTTCACCCTCGAGAACCTCGAATACGATATCCATAATGTTGTCATCATAATTTTGCGCGGCGGCCATCTTGGATTTCAAAAATGATCCCAAAATTAATCTCTGCACCCTCGAGAATCTTGGACACGATATCCATATTGCTAAAATCATAATTTTAAGTGGCGGCCATCTTGCATTTCAAAAATGATCACAAATTCGTTCTCTGCACACTCGAGAACCTCGGACAGGATATCTATATTGCTGAAAACATAATTGTGTGCGGCAGCCCTCTTGTATTTCAAAAATGATCCCAAAATTGTTTTCTGCACCCTCGGATTCGATACGCATAATGTTGTAATCATAAATTTGTGCGGTGGCCATCTTTGTTTTCAAAAATGATACCAAAATCGTTCTCTGCATCCTCGAGAACCTCGGACACGATATTCATATAGCTGAAAACATAATTGCGTCTGGCAGCCATCTTGGATTTCAAAAACGATCACAGAATTGTTCTCTGCACCCTCGAGAACCTCGAATACGATACCCATAATGTTGTCATCAAAATTTTGCGCGGCGGCCATCTTGGATTTGAAAAATCGTTCTCTGAACCCTCGGGAACCTCGGGTACGATATCCGTATTGCTGAAATAAAAATTTTGTGCGGCGGCCATCTTGGATTTCAAATATTATCACAAAATCATTCTCTGCACCCTCGAGAACCTCGAATACGATACCCATAATGTTGTCATCATAATTTTGCGCGGCGGCCATCTTGTATTTCAAAAATGATCACAAAATTATTCTCTGCACCCTCGAGAACCTCGGGTACGATATCCATATTGCTAAAATGATAATTTTATGTGGCGGCCATCTTGGATTTCAAGAATGATCACAAATTCGTTCTCTGCACACTCGAGAACCTCGGACAGGATATCTATATTGCTGAAAACATAATTGTGTGCGGCAGCCCTCTTGTATTTCAAAAATGATCCCAAAATTGTTTTCTGCACCCTCGGATACGATACGCATAATGTTGTAATCATAATTTTGTGCGGTGGCCATCTTTGTTTTCAAAAATGATACCAAAATCGTTCTCTGCAACCTCGAGAACCTCGGACACGATATTCATATTGCTGAAAACATAATTGCGTCTGGCAGCCATCTTAGATTTCAAAATGATCACAGAATTGTTCTCTGCACCCTGGAGAACCTGGGACACGATATCCATACTGCTGAAATCATAATTTTGTGCGGCGGCCATCTTTGTTTTCAAAAATGATACCAAAATCGTTCTCTGCACCCTCGAGAACCTCGTACACGATATTCATATTGCTGAAAACATAATTGCGTCTGGCAGCCATCTTGGATTTCAAAATGATCACAGAATTGTTCTCTGCACCCTCGAGAACCTGGGACACGATATCCACATTGCTGAAATCATAATTTTTTGCGGCGGCCATCTTGGATTTGAAAAATGATCACAAAATCGTTCTCTGCACCCTCAAGAACTTCGCGTACGATATCCGTATTGCTGAAATAAAAATTTTGTGTGGCGGCCATCTTGGATTTCAAATTTGATCACAAAATCGTTCTCTGCACCCTCGTGAACCTCGAATACGATACCCATAATGTTGTCATCATAATTTTGCGCGGCGGCCATCTTGGATTTCAAAAATGATCCCAAAATTATTCTCTGCACCCTCGAGAATCTTGGACACGATATCCACATTGCTAAAATCATAATTTTATGTGTCGGCCATCTTGGATTTCAAAAATGATCACAAATTCGTTCTCTGCACACTCGAGAACCTCGGACAGGATATCCATATTGCTGAAAATATAATTGTGTGCGGCAGCCCTCTTGGATTTCAAATATGATCACAAAATCGTTCTCTGCACCCTCGAAAACGTCGGATACGATACGCATAATGTTGTTATCATAATTTTGTGCGGTGGCCATCTTTGTTTTCAAAAATGATACCAAAATCGTTCTCTGCATCCTCGAGAACCTCAGACACGATATTCATATTGCTGAAAACGTAATTGAGTCTGGAAGTCATCTTGGATTTCAAAAACGATCACAGAATTGTTCTCTGTACCCTCGAAAACATCGGACACGATATCCATATTGCTGAATCATAATTTTATGCGGTGGCCATCTTTGTTTTCAAAAATGATACCAAAATCGTTCTGTGCACCCTCGAGAACCTCGTACACGATATTCATATTGCTAAAAACATAATTGCGTCGGGCAGCCTTCTTAGATTTCAAAATGATCACAGAATTGTTCACTGCACCCTGGAGAACCTGGGACACGATACCCATATTGCTGAAATCATAATTTTGTGCGGCGGCCATCTTGGATTTCAAATATGATCACAATATCGTTCTCTGCTCCCTCGAGAACCTAGAATACGATACCAATAATGTTGTCATCATAATTTTGCACGGCGGCCACCTGGGATTTGAAAAATGTTCACCAAATCGTTCTCTGCACTCTCGAAAAACTCGGGTACGATTTCCAAATTGCTGAAATAATAATTTTGCGCGGCGGCCATCTTGGATTTCAAATATGATCACAGAATCGTTCTCTGCACCCTCGAGAACCTCGAATACGATACCCATAATGTTGTTATAATAATTTTGCACGGCGGCCACCTGGGATTTGAAAAATGTTCACCAAATCGTTCTCTGCACCCTCGAGAACCTCGCGTACGATATCCGTATTGCTGACATAAAAATTTTGTGCGGCGGCCATCTTGGATTTCAAAAATGATCCCAAAATTATTCTCTGCACCCTCGAGAATCTTGGACACGATATCCACATTGCTGAAAATATAATTGTGTGCGGCAGCCCTCTTGGATTTCAAATATGATCACAAAATCGTTCTCTGCACACTCGAGAACCTCGGACAGGATATCCATATTGCTGAAAATATAATTGTGTGCGGCAGCCCTCTTGGATTTCAAATATGATCACAAAATCGGTCTCTGCACCCTCGAGAACTTCGGATACTGTACCTATAATGTTGTAATAATAATTTTTTGCGGTGGCCATCTTGGATTTCAAAAATGATCACAAATTCGTTCTCTGCACACTCGAGAACCTCGGACAGGATATCCATGTTGCTGAAAATATAATTGTGTGCGGCAGCCCTCTTGGATTTCAAATATGATCACAAAATCGTTCTCTGCACCCTTGAGAACTTCGGATACTATACCTATAATGTTGTAATAATATTTTTTTGCGGTGGCCATCTTTGTTTTCAAAAATGATACCAAAATCGTTCTCTGCATCCTCGAGAACCTCGGACACGATATTCATATTGCTGAAAACGTAATTGAGTCTGGAAGCCATCTTGGATTTAAAAAACGATCACAGAATTGTTCTCTGCACCCTCGAAAACATCGGACACGATATCCATATTGATGAATCATAATTTTATGCGGTGGCCATCTTTGTTTTCAAAAATGATACCAAAATCGTTCTGTGCACCCTCGAGAACCTCGTACACGATATTCATATTGCTAAAAACATAATTGCGTCGGGCAGCCTTCTTAGATTTCAAAATGATCACAGAATTGTTCACTGCACCCTGGAGAACCTGGGACACGATACCCATATTGCTGAAATCATAATTTTGTGCGGCGGCCATCTTGGATTTCAAATATGATCACAATATCGTTCTCTGCTCCCTCGAGAACCTAGAATACGATACCAATAATGTTGTCATCATAATTTTGCACGGCGGCCAACTTGGATTTGAAAAATGTTCACCAAATCGTTCTCTGCACCCTCGAGAACCTCGGGTACGATATCCATATTGCTGAAATAATAATTTTGTGCGGTGGCCATTTTGGATTTCAAATATGATCACAAAATCGTTCGCTTCACCCTCGAGAACCTCGAATACGATATCCATAATGTTGTCATCATAATTTTGCGCGGCGGCCATCTTGGATTTCAAAAATGATCCCAAAATTAATCTCTGCACCCTCGAGAATCTTGGACACGATATCCATATTGCTAAAATCATAATTTTAAGTGGCGGCCATCTTGCATTTCAAAAATGATCACAAATTCGTTCTCTGCACACTCGAGAACCTCGGACAGGATATCTATATTGCTGAAAACATAATTGTGTGCGGCAGCCCTCTTGTATTTCAAAAATGATCCCAAAATTGTTTTCTGCACCCTCGGATTCGATACGCATAATGTTGTAATCATAAATTTGTGCGGTGGCCATCTTTGTTTTCAAAAATGATACCAAAATCGTTCTCTGCATCCTCGAGAACCTCGGACACGATATTCATATAGCTGAAAACATAATTGCGTCTGGCAGCCATCTTGGATTTCAAAAACGATCACAGAATTGTTCTCTGCACCCTCGAGAACCTCGAATACGATACCCATAATGTTGTCATCAAAATTTTGCGCGGCGGCCATCTTGGATTTGAAAAATCGTTCTCTGAACCCTCGGGAACCTCGGGTACGATATCCGTATTGCTGAAATAAAAATTTTGTGCGGCGGCCATCTTGGATTTCAAATATTATCACAAAATCATTCTCTGCACCCTCGAGAACCTCGAATACGATACCCATAATGTTGTCATCATAATTTTGCGCGGCGGCCATCTTGTATTTCAAAAATGATCACAAAATTATTCTCTGCACCCTCGAGAACCTCGGGTACGATATCCATATTGCTAAAATGATAATTTTATGTGGCGGCCATCTTGGATTTCAAGAATGATCACAAATTCGTTCTCTGCACACTCGAGAACCTCGGACAGGATATCTATATTGCTGAAAACATAATTGTGTGCGGCAGCCCTCTTGTATTTCAAAAATGATCCCAAAATTGTTTTCTGCACCCTCGGATACGATACGCATAATGTTGTAATCATAATTTTGTGCGGTGGCCATCTTTGTTTTCAAAAATGATACCAAAATCGTTCTCTGCAACCTCGAGAACCTCGGACACGATATTCATATTGCTGAAAACATAATTGCGTCTGGCAGCCATCTTAGATTTCAAAATGATCACAGAATTGTTCTCTGCACCCTGGAGAACCTGGGACACGATATCCATACTGCTGAAATCATAATTTTGTGCGGCGGCCATCTTTGTTTTCAAAAATGATACCAAAATCGTTCTCTGCACCCTCGAGAACCTCGTACACGATATTCATATTGCTGAAAACATAATTGCGTCTGGCAGCCATCTTGGATTTCAAAATGATCACAGAATTGTTCTCTGCACCCTCGAGAACCTGGGACACGATATTCATATTGCTAAAAACATAATTGCGTCGGGCAGCCTTCTTAGATTTCAAAATGATCACAGAATTGTTCACTGCACCCTGGAGAACCTGGGACACGGTACCCATATTGCTGAAATCATAATTTTGTGCGGCGGCCATCTTGGATTTCAAATATGATCACAATATCGTTCTCTGCTCCCTCGAGAACCTAGAATACGATACCAATAATGTTGTCATCATAATTTTGCACGGCGGCCAACTTGGATTTGAAAAATGTTCACCAAATCGTTCTCTGCACCCTCGAGAACCTCGGGTACGATATCCATATTGCTGAAATAATAATTTTGTGCGGTGGCCATTTTGGATTTCAAATATGATCACAAAATCGTTCGCTTCACCCTCGAGAACCTCGAATACGATATCCATAATGTTGTCATCATAATTTTGCGCGGCGGCCATCTTGGATTTCAAAAATGATCCCAAAATTAATCTCTGCACCCTCGAGAATCTTGGACACGATATCCATATTGCTAAAATCATAATTTTAAGTGGCGGCCATCTTGCATTTCAAAAATGATCACAAATTCGTTCTCTGCACACTCGAGAACCTCGGACAGGATATCTATATTGCTGAAAACATAATTGTGTGCGGCAGCCCTCTTGTATTTCAAAAATGATCCCAAAATTGTTTTCTGCACCCTCGGATTCGATACGCATAATGTTGTAATCATAAATTTGTGCGGTGGCCATCTTTGTTTTCAAAAATGATACCAAAATCGTTCTCTGCATCCTCGAGAACCTCGTACACGATATTCATATAGCTGAAAACATAATTTTGTGCGGCGGCCATCTTGGATTTCAAATATGATCACAATATCGTTCTCTGCTCCCTCGAGAACCTAGAATACGATACCAATAATGTTGTCATCATAATTTTGCACGGCGGCCACCTGGGATTTGAAAAATGTTCACCAAATCGTTATCTGCACTCTCGAAAAACTCGGGTACGATTTCCAAATTGCTGAAATAATAATTTTGCGCGGCGGCCATCTTGGATTTCAAATATGATCACAGAATCGTTCTCTGCACCCTCGAGAACCTCGGGTACGATTTCCAAATTGCTGAAATAATAATTTTGCGCGGCGGCCATCTTGGATTTCAAATATGATCACATAATCGTTCTCTGCACCCTCGAGAACCTCGAATACGATACCCATAATGTTGTTATAATAATTTTGCACGGCGGCCACCTGGGATTTGAAAAATGTTCACCAAATCGTTCTCTGCACCCTCGAGAACCTCGCGTACGATATCCGTATTGCTGAAATAAAAATTTTGTGCGGCGGCCATCTTGGATTTCAAATATGATCACAAAATCATTCACTGAACCCTCGAGAAACTCGGGTACGATTTCCAAATTGCTGAAATAATAATTTCGCGCGGCGGCCATCTTGGATTTCAAATATGATCACAGAATCGTTCTCTGCACCCTCGAGAACCTCGAATACGATACCCATAATGTTGTTATAATAATTTTGCACGGCGGCCACCTGGGATTTGAAAAATGTTCACCAAATCGTTCTCTGCACCCTCGAGAACCTCGCGTACGATATCCGTATTGCTGAAATAAAAATTTTGTGCGGCGGCCATCTTGGATTTCAAATATGATCACAAAATCGTTCGCTTCACCCTCGAGAACCTCGAATACGATACCCATAATGTTGTCATCATAATTTTGCCCGGCGGCCATCTTGGATTTCAAAAATGATCCCAAAATTATTCTCTGCACCCTCGAGAATCTTGGACACGATATCCATATTGCTAAAATCATAATTTAAAGTGGCGGCCATCTTGCATTTAAAAATGATCACAAAATCGTTCTCTGCACACTCGAGAACCTCGGACAGGATATCTATATTGCTGAAAACATAATTATGTGCGACAGCCCTCTTGTATTTAAAAAATGATCCTAAAATTGTTTTCTGCACCCTCGGATACGATACGCATAATGTTGTAAGCATAATTTTGTGCGGTGGCCATCTTTGTTTTCAAAAATGATACCAAAATCGTTCTCTGAATCCTCGAGAACCTCGGACACGATATTCATATAGCTGAAAACATAATTGAGTCTGGCAGCCATCTTGGATTTCAAAAACGATCACAGAATTGTTCTCTGCACTCTCGAGAACTTTGGACACGATATCCATATTGCTGAATCATTATTTTATGCGGTGGCCATCTTTGTTTTCAAAAATGATACCAAAATCGTTCTCTGCACCCTCGAGAACCTGGTACACGATATTCATATTGCTGAAAACATAATTGCGTCTGGCAGCCATCTTGGATTTCAAAATGATCACAGAATTGTTCTCTGCACCCTCGAGAACCTACGACACGATATCCACATTGCTGAAATAATAATTTTGTGCGGCGGCCATCTTGGATTTTAAATATGATCACAAAATCGTTCTCTGCACCCTCGAGAACCTCGAATACGATACCCATAATGTTGTCATCATAATTTTGCGCGGCGGCCATCTTGGATTTCAAAAATGATCCCAAAATAAATCTCTGCACCCTCTAGAATCTTGGACACGATATCCATATTGCTAAAATCATAATTTTAAGTGGCGGCCATCTTGCATTTCAAAAATGATCACAAATTCGTTCTCTGCACACTCGAGAACCTCGGACAGGATATCTATATTGCTGAAAACATAATTGTGTGCGGCAGCCCTCTTGTATTTCAAAAATGATCCCAAAATTGTTTTCTGCACCCTCGGATACGATACGCATAATGTTGTAATCATAATTTTGTGCGGCGGCCATCTTTGTTTTCAAAAATGATACCAAAATCGTTCTCTGAATCCTCGAGAACCTCGGACACGATATTCATATAGCTGAAAACATAATTGAGTCTGGCAGCCATCTTGGATTTCAAAAACGATCACAGAATTGTTCTCTGCACCCTGGAGAACCTGGGACACGATATCCATACTGCTGAAATCATAATTTTGTGCGGCGGCCATCTTGGATTTCAAATATGATCACAAAATCGTTCTCTGCTCCCTCGAGAACCTAGAATACGATACCAATAATGTTGTCATCATAATTTTGCACGGCGGCCACCTTGGATTTGAAAAATGTTCACCAAATCATTCTCTGCACCCTCGAGAACCTCGAATACGATACCCATAATGTTGTCATCATAATTTTGCGCGGCGGCCATCTTGAATTTCGGAAAAGGTTCCCAAAATTATTCTCTGCACCCTCGAGAACCTCGAATACGATACCAATAATGTTGTCATATTTAATTTTGCACGGCGGCCACCTTGGATTTGAAAAATGTTCACCAAATCGTTCTCTGCACCCTCGAGAACATCGGGTACGATATCCATATTGCTAAAATCATAATTTAATGTGGCGGCCATCTTGGATTTCAAAAACGATTACAAATTCGTTCTCTGCACACTCAAGAACCTCGGACAGGATATCCATATTGCTGAAAAAATAGTTGTGTGCGGCAGCCCTCATGGATTTCAAAAATGATCCCAAAATTGTTCTCTGCACCCTCGAAAACGTGGGATACGATACGCATAATGTTGTTATCATAATTTTGTGCGGTGTCCATCTTTGTTTTCAAAAATGATACCAAAATTGTTCTCTGCATCCTCGAGAACCTCGGACACGATATTCATATTGCTGAAAACATAATTGAGTCTGGCAGCCATCTTGGATTTCAAAAATTGATCACAGAATTGTTCTCTGCACCCTCGAGAACATCGGACACGATATCCATATTGCTGAAATCATAATTTTATGCGGCGGCCATGTTGGATTTCAAATATGATCACAAAATCGTTCTCAGCAACCTCGAGAATCTTGGATACGATACCCGTAATGTAGTTATCATAATTTTGTGTGGTGGCCATCTTTGTTTTCAAAAATGATACCAAAATCGTTCTTTGCACCCTCGAGAACCTCGTACACGATATTCATATTGCTGAAAACATAATTGCGTCTGGCAGCCATCTTGGATTTCAAAAATGATCACAGAATTGTTTTCTGTACCCTCAAGAACCTGGGACACGATATCCATATTGCTGAAATCATAATTTTTTGCGGCGGCCATCTTGGATTTCAAATATCACAAAATCGTTCTCTGCTCCCTCGAGAACCTCGAATACGATACCAATAAAGTTGTCATCATAATTTTGCAAGGCGGCCACCTTGGATTTCAAAAATGATCCCAAAATTATTCTCTGCACCCTCGAGAATCTTGGACACGATATCCATATTGCTAAAATCATAATTTTAAGTGGCGGCCATCTTGCATTTAAAAATGATCACAAATTCGTTCTCTGCACACTCGAGAACCTCGGACAGGATATCTATATTGCTGAAAACATAATTGTGTGCGACAGCCCTCTTGTATTTAAAAAATGATCCCAAAATTGTTTTCTGCACCCTCGGATACGATACGCATAATGTTGTAATCATAATTTTGTGCGGTGGCCATCTTTGTTTTAAAAAATGATACCAAAATCGTTCTCTGAATCCTCGAGAACCTCGGACACGATATTCATATAGCTGAAAACATAATTGAGTCTGGCAGCCATCTTAGATTTCAAAAACGATCACAGAATTGTTCTCTGCACCCTCGAGAACTTTGGACACGATATCCATATTGCTGAATCATAATTTTATGCGGTGGCCATCTTTGTTTTCAAAAATGATACCAAAATCGTTCTCTGCACCCTCGAGAACCTCGTACACGATATTCATATTGCTGAAAACATAATTGCGTCTGGCAGCCATCTTGGATTTCAAAATGATCACAGAATTGTTCTCTGCACCCTCGAGAACCTGGAACACGATATCCACATTGCTGAAATCATTATTTTTTGCGGCGGCCATCTTTCATTTCAAATATGATCACAAAATCGTTCTCTGCTCCCGCGAGAACCTCGAATACGATACCCATAATGTTGTCATAATAATTTTGCACGGCGGCCATCTTGGATTTGAAATATGATCCCAAAATTATTCTCTGCACCCTCGAGAACCTCGAATACGATACCCATAATGTTGTCATCATAATTTTGCACGGCGGCTACCTTGGGTTTGAAAAATGTTCACCAAATCGTTCTCTGCACCCTCGAGAACCTCGGGTACGATATCCATATTGCTAAAATCATAATTTAATGTGGCGGCCATCTTGGATTTCAAAAATGATCACAAATTCGTTCTCTGCACACTCGAGAACCTCGGACAGGATATCCATATTGCTGAAAAAATAATTGTGTGCGGCAGCCCTCATGGATTTCAAAAATGATCCCAAAATTGTTCTCTGTACCCTCGAATACGTCGGATACGATACGCATAATGTTGTTATCATAATTTTGTGCGGTGTCCATCTTTGTTTTCAAATATGATCACAAAATCGTTCTCAGAAACCTCGAGAACCTCGGATATTATACCCATAATGTAGTTATCATAATTTTGTTCGGTGGCCATCTTGGAATTCAAAAATGATACCAAAATCGTTATTTGCACCCTCGAGAACCTCGTACACGATATTCATATTGCTGAAAACATAATTGCGTCTGGCAGACATCTTGGATTTCAAATATGATCACAAAATTGTTCTCCGCACCCTCGAGAACCTCGGACACGATATCCATATTGTTGTGATCAAAATTTTGCGCGGCGGCCATCTTGGATTTGAAAAATGATCACAAAATCGTTCTCTGAACCCTCGAGAACCTCGGGTACGATATCCGTATTGCTGAAATAAAAATTTTGTGCGGCGGCCATCTTGGATTTCAAATATGATCACAAAATCATTCTCTGCACCCTCGAGAACCTCGAATACGATACCCATAATGTTGTCATCATAATTTTGCGCAGCGGCCATCTTGGATTTCAAAAATGATCACAAAATTATTCTCTGCACCCTCGAGAACCTCGAATACTATACCAATAATGTTGTCATCATAATTTTGCACGGCGGCCACCTTGGATTTGAAAATTTTTCACCAAATCGTTCTCTGCACCCTCGAGAACCTCGGGTACGATATCCATATTGCTAAAATGATAATTTTATGTGGCGGCCATCTTGGATTTCAAGAATGATCACAGAATTGTTCTCTGCACCCTCGAGAACCTGGGACACGATATCCACATTGCTGAAATCATAATTTTTTGCGGCGGCCATCTTGGATTTGAAAAATGATCACAAAATCGTTCTCTGCACCCTCAAGAACTTCGCGTACGATATCCGTATTGCTGAAATAAAAATTTTGTGTGGCGGCCATCTTGGATTTCAAATTTGATCACAAAATCGTTCTCTGCACCCTCGTGAACCTCGAATACGATACCCATAATGTTGTCATCATAATTTTGCGCGGCGGCCATCTTGGATTTCAAAAATGATCCCAAAATTATTCTCTGCACCCTCGAGAATCTTGGACACGATATCCACATTGCTAAAATCATAATTTTATGTGTCGGCCATCTTGGATTTCAAAAATGATCACAAATTCGTTCTCTGCACACTCGAGAACCTCGGACAGGATATCCATATTGCTGAAAATATAATTGTGTGCGGCAGCCCTCTTGGATTTCAAATATGATCACAAAATCGTTCTCTGCACCCTCGAAAACGTCGGATACGATACGCATAATGTTGTTATCATAATTTTGTGCGGTGGCCATCTTTGTTTTCAAAAATGATACCAAAATCGTTCTCTGCATCCTCGAGAACCTCAGACACGATATTCATATTGCTGAAAACGTAATTGAGTCTGGAAGTCATCTTGGATTTCAAAAACGATCACAGAATTGTTCTCTGTACCCTCGAAAACATCGGACACGATATCCATATTGCTGAATCATAATTTTATGCGGTGGCCATCTTTGTTTTCAAAAATGATACCAAAATCGTTCTGTGCACCCTCGAGAACCTCGTACACGATATTCATATTGCTAAAAACATAATTGCGTCGGGCAGCCTTCTTAGATTTCAAAATGATCACAGAATTGTTCACTGCACCCTGGAGAACCTGGGACACGATACCCATATTGCTGAAATCATAATTTTGTGCGGCGGCCATCTTGGATTTCAAATATGATCACAGAATCGTTCTCTGCACCCTCGAGAACCTCGAATACGATACCCATAATGTTGTTATAATAATTTTGCACGGCGGCCACCTGGGATTTGAAAAATGTTCACCAAATCGTTCTCTGCACCCTCGAGAACCTCGCGTACGATATCCGTATTGCTGACATAAAAATTTTGTGCGGCGGCCATCTTGGATTTCAAAAATGATCCCAAAATTATTCTCTGCACCCTCGAGAATCTTGGACACGATATCCACATTGCTGAAAATATAATTGTGTGCGGCAGCCCTCTTGGATTTCAAATATGATCACAAAATCGTTCTCTGCACACTCGAGAACCTCGGACAGGATATCCATATTGCTGAAAATATAATTGTGTGCGGCAGCCCTCTTGGATTTCAAATATGATCACAAAATCGGTCTCTGCACCCTCGAGAACTTCGGATACTGTACCTATAATGTTGTAATAATAATTTTTTGCGGTGGCCATCTTGGATTTCAAAAATGATCACAAATTCGTTCTCTGCACACTCGAGAACCTCGGACAGGATATCCATGTTGCTGAAAATATAATTGTGTGCGGCAGCCCTCTTGGATTTCAAATATGATCACAAAATCGTTCTCTGCACCCTTGAGAACTTCGGATACTATACCTATAATGTTGTAATAATATTTTTTTGCGGTGGCCATCTTTGTTTTCAAAAATGATACCAAAATCGTTCTCTGCATCCTCGAGAACCTCGGACACGATATTCATATTGCTGAAAACGTAATTGAGTCTGGAAGCCATCTTGGATTTAAAAAACGATCACAGAATTGTTCTCTGCACCCTCGAAAACATCGGACACGATATCCATATTGATGAATCATAATTTTATGCGGTGGCCATCTTTGTTTTCAAAAATGATACCAAAATCGTTCTGTGCACCCTCGAGAACCTCGTACACGATATTCATATTGCTAAAAACATAATTGCGTCGGGCAGCCTTCTTAGATTTCAAAATGATCACAGAATTGTTCACTGCACCCTGGAGAACCTGGGACACGATACCCATATTGCTGAAATCATAATTTTGTGCGGCGGCCATCTTGGATTTCAAATATGATCACAATATCGTTCTCTGCTCCCTCGAGAACCTAGAATACGATACCAATAATGTTGTCATCATAATTTTGCACGGCGGCCAACTTGGATTTGAAAAATGTTCACCAAATCGTTCTCTGCACCCTCGAGAACCTCGGGTACGATATCCATATTGCTGAAATAATAATTTTGTGCGGTGGCCATTTTGGATTTCAAATATGATCACAAAATCGTTCGCTTCACCCTCGAGAACCTCGAATACGATATCCATAATGTTGTCATCATAATTTTGCGCGGCGGCCATCTTGGATTTCAAAAATGATCCCAAAATTAATCTCTGCACCCTCGAGAATCTTGGACACGATATCCATATTGCTAAAATCATAATTTTAAGTGGCGGCCATCTTGCATTTCAAAAATGATCACAAATTCGTTCTCTGCACACTCGAGAACCTCGGACAGGATATCTATATTGCTGAAAACATAATTGTGTGCGGCAGCCCTCTTGTATTTCAAAAATGATCCCAAAATTGTTTTCTGCACCCTCGGATTCGATACGCATAATGTTGTAATCATAAATTTGTGCGGTGGCCATCTTTGTTTTCAAAAATGATACCAAAATCGTTCTCTGCATCCTCGAGAACCTCGGACACGATATTCATATAGCTGAAAACATAATTGCGTCTGGCAGCCATCTTGGATTTCAAAAACGATCACAGAATTGTTCTCTGCACCCTCGAGAACCTCGAATACGATACCCATAATGTTGTCATCAAAATTTTGCGCGGCGGCCATCTTGGATTTGAAAAATCGTTCTCTGAACCCTCGGGAACCTCGGGTACGATATCCGTATTGCTGAAATAAAAATTTTGTGCGGCGGCCATCTTGGATTTCAAATATTATCACAAAATCATTCTCTGCACCCTCGAGAACCTCGAATACGATACCCATAATGTTGTCATCATAATTTTGCGCGGCGGCCATCTTGTATTTCAAAAATGATCACAAAATTATTCTCTGCACCCTCGAGAACCTCGGGTACGATATCCATATTGCTAAAATGATAATTTTATGTGGCGGCCATCTTGGATTTCAAGAATGATCACAAATTCGTTCTCTGCACACTCGAGAACCTCGGACAGGATATCTATATTGCTGAAAACATAATTGTGTGCGGCAGCCCTCTTGTATTTCAAAAATGATCCCAAAATTGTTTTCTGCACCCTCGGATACGATACGCATAATGTTGTAATCATAATTTTGTGCGGTGGCCATCTTTGTTTTCAAAAATGATACCAAAATCGTTCTCTGCAACCTCGAGAACCTCGGACACGATATTCATATTGCTGAAAACATAATTGCGTCTGGCAGCCATCTTAGATTTCAAAATGATCACAGAATTGTTCTCTGCACCCTGGAGAACCTGGGACACGATATCCATACTGCTGAAATCATAATTTTGTGCGGCGGCCATCTTTGTTTTCAAAAATGATACCAAAATCGTTCTCTGCACCCTCGAGAACCTCGTACACGATATTCATATTGCTGAAAACATAATTGCGTCTGGCAGCCATCTTGGATTTCAAAATGATCACAGAATTGTTCTCTGCACCCTCGAGAACCTGGGACACGATATTCATATTGCTAAAAACATAATTGCGTCGGGCAGCCTTCTTAGATTTCAAAATGATCACAGAATTGTTCACTGCACCCTGGAGAACCTGGGACACGATACCCATATTGCTGAAATCATAATTTTGTGCGGCGGCCATCTTGGATTTCAAATATGATCACAATATCGTTCTCTGCTCCCTCGAGAACCTAGAATACGATACCAATAATGTTGTCATCATAATTTTGCACGGCGGCCAACTTGGATTTGAAAAATGTTCACCAAATCGTTCTCTGCACCCTCGAGAACCTCGGGTACGATATCCATATTGCTGAAATAATAATTTTGTGCGGTGGCCATTTTGGATTTCAAATATGATCACAAAATCGTTCGCTTCACCCTCGAGAACCTCGAATACGATATCCATAATGTTGTCATCATAATTTTGCGCGGCGGCCATCTTGGATTTCAAAAATGATCCCAAAATTAATCTCTGCACCCTCGAGAATCTTGGACACGATATCCATATTGCTAAAATCATAATTTTAAGTGGCGGCCATCTTGCATTTCAAAAATGATCACAAATTCGTTCTCTGCACACTCGAGAACCTCGGACAGGATATCTATATTGCTGAAAACATAATTGTGTGCGGCAGCCCTCTTGTATTTCAAAAATGATCCCAAAATTGTTTTCTGCACCCTCGGATTCGATACGCATAATGTTGTAATCATAAATTTGTGCGGTGGCCATCTTTGTTTTCAAAAATGATACCAAAATCGTTCTCTGCACCCTCGAGAACCTCGTACACGATATTCATATAGCTGAAAACATAATTTTGAGCGGCGGCCATCTTGGATTTCAAATATGATCACAATATCGTTCTCTGCTCCCTCGAGAACCTAGAATACGATACCAATAATGTTGTCATCATAATTTTGCACGGCGGCCACCTGGGATTTGAAAAATGTTCACCAAATCGTTATCTGCACTCTCGAAAAACTCGGGTACGATTTCCAAATTGCTGAAATAATAATTTTGCGCGGCGGCCATCTTGGATTTCAAATATGATCACAGAATCGTTCTCTGCACCCTCGAGAACCTCGGGTACGATTTCCAAATTGCTGAAATAATAATTTTGCGCGGCGGCCATCTTGGATTTCAAATATGATCACATAATCGTTCTCTGCACCCTCGAGAACCTCGAATACGATACCCATAATGTTGTTATAATAATTTTGCACGGCGGCCACCTGGGATTTGAAAAATGTTCACCAAATCGTTCTCTGCACCCTCGAGAACCTCGCGTACGATATCCGTATTGCTGAAATAAAAATTTTGTGCGGCGGCCATCTTGGATTTCAAATATGATCACAAAATCATTCACTGAACCCTCGAGAAACTCGGGTACGATTTCCAAATTGCTGAAATAATAATTTCGCGCGGCGGCCATCTTGGATTTCAAATATGATCACAGAATCGTTCTCTGCACCCTCGAGAACCTCGAATACGATACCCATAATGTTGTTATAATAATTTTGCACGGCGGCCACCTGGGATTTGAAAAATGTTCACCAAATCGTTCTCTGCACCCTCGAGAACCTCGCGTACGATATCCGTATTGCTGAAATAAAAATTTTGTGCGGCGGCCATCTTGGATTTCAAATATGATCACAAAATCGTTCGCTTCACCCTCGAGAACCTCGAATACGATACCCATAATGTTGTCATCATAATTTTGCCCGGCGGCCATCTTGGATTTCAAAAATGATCCCAAAATTATTCTCTGCACCCTCGAGAATCTTGGACACGATATCCATATTGCTAAAATCATAATTTAAAGTGGCGGCCATCTTGCATTTAAAAATGATCACAAAATCGTTCTCTGCACACTCGAGAACCTCGGACAGGATATCTATATTGCTGAAAACATAATTATGTGCGACAGCCCTCTTGTATTTAAAAAATGATCCCAAAATTGTTTTCTGCACCCTCGGATACGATACGCATAATGTTGTAAGCATAATTTTGTGCGGTGGCCATCTTTGTTTTCAAAAATGATACCAAAATCGTTCTCTGAATCCTCGAGAACCTCGGACACGATATTCATATAGCTGAAAACATAATTGAGTCTGGCAGCCATCTTGGATTTCAAAAACGATCACAGAATTGTTCTCTGCACTCTCGAGAACTTTGGACACGATATCCATATTGCTGAATCATTATTTTATGCGGTGGCCATCTTTGTTTTCAAAAATGATACCAAAATCGTTCTCTGCACCCTCGAGAACCTGGTACACGATATTCATATTGCTGAAAACATAATTGCGTCTGGCAGCCATCTTGGATTTCAAAATGATCACAGAATTGTTCTCTGCACCCTCGAGAACCTACGACACGATATCCACATTGCTGAAATAATAATTTTGTGCGGCGGCCATCTTGGATTTTAAATATGATCACAAAATCGTTCTCTGCACCCTCGAGAACCTCGAATACGATACCCATAATGTTGTCATCATAATTTTGCGCGGCGGCCATCTTGGATTTCAAAAATGATCCCAAAATAAATCTCTGCACCCTCTAGAATCTTGGACACGATATCCATATTGCTAAAATCATAATTTTAAGTGGCGGCCATCTTGCATTTCAAAAATGATCACAAATTCGTTCTCTGCACACTCGAGAACCTCGGACAGGATATCTATATTGCTGAAAACATAATTGTGTGCGGCAGCCCTCTTGTATTTCAAAAATGATCCCAAAATTGTTTTCTGCACCCTCGGATACGATACGCATAATGTTGTAATCATAATTTTGTGCGGCGGCCATCTTTGTTTTCAAAAATGATACCAAAATCGTTCTCTGAATCCTCGAGAACCTCGGACACGATATTCATATAGCTGAAAACATAATTGAGTCTGGCAGCCATCTTGGATTTCAAAAACGATCACAGAATTGTTCTCTGCACCCTGGAGAACCTGGGACACGATATCCATACTGCTGAAATCATAATTTTGTGCGGCGGCCATCTTGGATTTCAAATATGATCACAAAATCGTTCTCTGCTCCCTCGAGAACCTAGAATACGATACCAATAATGTTGTCATCATAATTTTGCACGGCGGCCACCTTGGATTTGAAAAATGTTCACCAAATCATTCTCTGCACCCTCGAGAACCTCGAATACGATACCCATAATGTTGTCATCATAATTTTGCGCGGCGGCCATCTTGAATTTCGGAAAAGGTTCCCAAAATTATTCTCTGCACCCTCGAGAACCTCGAATACGATACCAATAATGTTGTCATATTTAATTTTGCACGGCGGCCACCTTGGATTTGAAAAATGTTCACCAAATCGTTCTCTGCACCCTCGAGAACATCGGGTACGATATCCATATTGCTAAAATCATAATTTAATGTGGCGGCCATCTTGGATTTCAAAAACGATTACAAATTCGTTCTCTGCACACTCAAGAACCTCGGACAGGATATCCATATTGCTGAAAAAATAGTTGTGTGCGGCAGCCCTCATGGATTTCAAAAATGATCCCAAAATTGTTCTCTGCACCCTCGAAAACGTGGGATACGATACGCATAATGTTGTTATCATAATTTTGTGCGGTGTCCATCTTTGTTTTCAAAAATGATACCAAAATTGTTCTCTGCATCCTCGAGAACCTCGGACACGATATTCATATTGCTGAAAACATAATTGAGTCTGGCAGCCATCTTGGATTTCAAAAATTGATCACAGAATTGTTCTCTGCACCCTCGAGAACATCGGACACGATATCCATATTGCTGAAATCATAATTTTATGCGGCGGCCATGTTGGATTTCAAATATGATCACAAAATCGTTCTCAGCAACCTCGAGAATCTTGGATACGATACCCGTAATGTAGTTATCATAATTTTGTGTGGTGGCCATCTTTGTTTTCAAAAATGATACCAAAATCGTTCTTTGCACCCTCGAGAACCTCGTACACGATATTCATATTGCTGAAAACATAATTGCGTCTGGCAGCCATCTTGGATTTCAAAAATGATCACAGAATTGTTTTCTGTACCCTCAAGAACCTGGGACACGATATCCATATTGCTGAAATCATAATTTTTTGCGGCGGCCATCTTGGATTTCAAATATCACAAAATCGTTCTCTGCTCCCTCGAGAACCTCGAATACGATACCAATAAAGTTGTCATCATAATTTTGCAAGGCGGCCACCTTGGATTTCAAAAATGATCCCAAAATTATTCTCTGCACCCTCGAGAATCTTGGACACGATATCCATATTGCTAAAATCATAATTTTAAGTGGCGGCCATCTTGCATTTAAAAATGATCACAAATTCGTTCTCTGCACACTCGAGAACCTCGGACAGGATATCTATATTGCTGAAAACATAATTGTGTGCGACAGCCCTCTTGTATTTAAAAAATGATCCCAAAATTGTTTTCTGCACCCTCGGATACGATACGCATAATGTTGTAATCATAATTTTGTGCGGTGGCCATCTTTGTTTTAAAAAATGATACCAAAATCGTTCTCTGAATCCTCGAGAACCTCGGACACGATATTCATATAGCTGAAAACATAATTGAGTCTGGCAGCCATCTTAGATTTCAAAAACGATCACAGAATTGTTCTCTGCACCCTCGAGAACTTTGGACACGATATCCATATTGCTGAATCATAATTTTATGCGGTGGCCATCTTTGTTTTCAAAAATGATACCAAAATCGTTCTCTGCACCCTCGAGAACCTCGTACACGATATTCATATTGCTGAAAACATAATTGCGTCTGGCAGCCATCTTGGATTTCAAAATGATCACAGAATTGTTCTCTGCACCCTCGAGAACCTGGAACACGATATCCACATTGCTGAAATCATTATTTTTTGCGGCGGCCATCTTTCATTTCAAATATGATCACAAAATCGTTCTCTGCTCCCGCGAGAACCTCGAATACGATACCCATAATGTTGTCATAATAATTTTGCACGGCGGCCATCTTGGATTTGAAATATGATCCCAAAATTATTCTCTGCACCCTCGAGAACCTCGAATACGATACCCATAATGTTGTCATCATAATTTTGCACGGCGGCTACCTTGGGTTTGAAAAATGTTCACCAAATCGTTCTCTGCACCCTCGAGAACCTCGGGTACGATATCCATATTGCTAAAATCATAATTTAATGTGGCGGCCATCTTGGATTTCAAAAATGATCACAAATTCGTTCTCTGCACACTCGAGAACCTCGGACAGGATATCCATATTGCTGAAAAAATAATTGTGTGCGGCAGCCCTCATGGATTTCAAAAATGATCCCAAAATTGTTCTCTGTACCCTCGAATACGTCGGATACGATACGCATAATGTTGTTATCATAATTTTGTGCGGTGTCCATCTTTGTTTTCAAATATGATCACAAAATCGTTCTCAGAAACCTCGAGAACCTCGGATATTATACCCATAATGTAGTTATCATAATTTTGTTCGGTGGCCATCTTGGAATTCAAAAATGATACCAAAATCGTTATTTGCACCCTCGAGAACCTCGTACACGATATTCATATTGCTGAAAACATAATTGCGTCTGGCAGACATCTTGGATTTCAAATATGATCACAAAATTGTTCTCCGCACCCTCGAGAACCTCGGACACGATATCCATATTGTTGTGATCAAAATTTTGCGCGGCGGCCATCTTGGATTTGAAAAATGATCACAAAATCGTTCTCTGAACCCTCGAGAACCTCGGGTACGATATCCGTATTGCTGAAATAAAAATTTTGTGCGGCGGCCATCTTGGATTTCAAATATGATCACAAAATCATTCTCTGCACCCTCGAGAACCTCGAATACGATACCCATAATGTTGTCATCATAATTTTGCGCAGCGGCCATCTTGGATTTCAAAAATGATCACAAAATTATTCTCTGCACCCTCGAGAACCTCGAATACTATACCAATAATGTTGTCATCATAATTTTGCACGGCGGCCACCTTGGATTTGAAAATTTTTCACCAAATCGTTCTCTGCACCCTCGAGAACCTCGGGTACGATATCCATATTGCTAAAATGATAATTTTATGTGGCGGCCATCTTGGATTTCAAGAATGATCACAAATTGGTTCTCTGCACACTCGAGAACCTCGGACAGGATATCCATATTGCTGAAAACATAATTGTGTGCAGCAGCCCTCTTGGATTTCATAAATGATCCCAAAATTGTTCTTTGCACCCTCGAAAACGTCGGATACGATATCCATATTGCTGAAATTATAATTTTTTGGGGCGGCCAACTGGGATTTCAAATATTATCACAAAATCGTTCTCAGCAACCTCGAGAACCTCGGATACGATACCCGTAATGTTGTCATCATAATTTTTAGCGGCGGCCAACTGGGATTTCAAATATGATCACAAAATCGTACTCTGCTCCCTCTAGAACCTCGAATAGGATACCAATAACGTTGTCATCATAATTTTGCACGGCGGCCTTGGATTTGAAAAATGTTCACCAAATCATTCTCTGCACCCTCGAGAACCTCGAATACGATACCCATAATGTTGTCATCATAATTTTGTGCGGCAGCCATCTGAATTTCAAAAATGATCCCAAAATTATTCTCTGCACCCTCGAGAACCTCGAATACGATACCAATAATGTTCTCATCATAATTTTGCACGGCGGCCACCTTGGATTTAAAAAATGTCCACCAAATCGTTCTCTGCACCCTCGAGAACCTCAGGTACGATATCCATATTGCTAAAATCATAATTTAATGTGGCGGCCATCTTGGATTTCAAAAATAATCACAAATTCGTTCTCTGCACTCTCGAGAACCTCGGACAGGATATCCATATTGCTGAAAAAATAATTGTGTGCGGCAGCCCTCATGAATTTCAAAAATGATCCCAAAATTTTTCTCTGCACCCTCGAAAACGTCGGATACGATACGCATAATGTTGTCATATTTAATTTTGCACGGCGGCCACCTTGGATTTGAAAAATGTTCACCAAATCGTTCTCTGCACCCTCGAGAACCTCGGGTACGATATCCATATTGCTAAAATCATATTTTTAATGTGGCGTCCATCTTAGATTTCAAAAATGACCCCAAAATTGTTCTCTGCACCCTCGAAAACGTCGGATACGATACGCATAATGTTGTTATCATAATTTTGTGCGGTGTCCATCTTTGTTTTCAAATATGATCACAAAATTGTTCTCTGCACCCTCGAAAACGTCGGATACGATACGCATAATGTTGTTATCATAATTTTGTGCGGTGTCCATCTTTGTTTTCAAAAATGATACCAAAATTGTTCTCTGCATACTCGAGAACCTCGGACACGATATTCATAATGCTGAAAACATAATTGAGTCTGGCAGCAATCTTGGATTTCAAAAATGATCACAGAATTGTTCTCTGCACCCTCGAGAACATCGGACACGATATTCATATTGCTGAAATCATAATTTTATGCGGGGGCCATGTTGAATTTCAAATATTATCACAAAATCGTTCTCAGCAACCTCGAGAACCTCGGATACGATACCCGTAATGTAGTTATCATAATTTTGTGCGGTGGCCATCTTTGTTTTCAAAAATGATACCAAAATCGTTCTCTGCAACCTCGAGAACCTCGGACACGATATTCATATTGCTGAAAACATAATTGCGTCTGGCAGCCATCTTAGATTTCAAAATGATCACAGAATTGTTCTCTGCACCCTGGAGAACCTGGGACACGATATCCATATTGCTGAAATCATAATTTTGTGCGGCGGCCATCTTGGATTTCAAATATGATCACAAAATCGTTCTCTTCTCCCTCGAGAACCTCGAATACGATACCAATAATGTTGTCATCATAATTTTGCACGGTGGCCTTGGATTTGAAAAATGTTCACCAAATCATTCTCTGCACACTCGAGAACCTCGAATACGATACCCATAATGTTGTCATCATAATTTTGCGCGGCGGCCATCTGAATTTCAAAAATGATCCCAAAATTATTCTCTGCAGCCTCGAGAACCTCGAATACGATACCAATAATGTTCTCATCATAATTTTGCACGGCGGCCACCTTGGACTTAAAAAATGTTCACCAAATCGTTCTCTGCACCCTCGAGAACCTCGGGTACGATATCCATATTGCTAAAATCATAATTTTAAGTGGCGGCCATCTTGCATTTCAAAAATGATCACAAATTCGTTCTCTGCACACTCGAGAACCTCGGACAGGATATCTATATTGCTGAAAACATAATTGTGTGCGGCAGCTCTCTTGTATTTCAAAAATGATCCCAAAATTGTTTTCTGCACCCTCGGATACGATACGCATAATGTTGTAATCATAATTTTTTGCGGTGGCCCTCATTGTTTTCAAAAATGATACCAAAATCGTTCTCTGCATCCTCGAGAACATCGGACACGATATTCATATAGCTGAAAACATAATTGAGTCTGGCAGCCATCTTGGATTTCAAAAACGATCACAGAATTGTTCTCTGCACCCTCGAGAACTTTGGACACGATATCCATATTGCTGAATCATAATTTTATGCGGTGGCCATCTTTGTTTTCAAAAATGATACCAAAATCGTTCTCTGCACCCTCGAGAACCTCGTACACGATATTCATATTGCTGAAAACATAATTGCGTCTCGCAGCCATCTTGGATTTCAAAATGATCATAGAATTGTTCTCTGCACCCTCGAGAACCTGGGACACGATATCCACGTTGCTGAAATCATAATTTTTTGCGGCGGCCATCTTGGATTTCAAATATGATCACAAAATCGTTCTCTGCTCCCTCGAGAACCTCGAATACGATACCCATAATGTTGTCATCATAATTTTGCGCGGCGGCCATCTTGAATTTCAAAAATGATCCCAAAATTATTCTCTGCACCCTCGAGAACCTCGAATACGATACCAATAATGTTCTCATCATAATTTTGCACGGCGGCCACCTTGGATTTAAAAAATGTTCACCAAATCGTTCTCTGCACCCTCGAGAACCTCGGGTACGATATCCATATTGCTAAAATCATAATTTAATGTGGCGGCCATCTTGGATTTCAAAAATAATCACAAATTCGTTCTCTGCACACTCGAGAACCTCGGACAGGATATCCATATTGCTGAAAACATAATTGTGTGCGGCAGCTCTCTTGTATTTCAAAAATGATCCCAAAATTGTTTTCTGCACCCTCGGATACGATACGCATAATGTTGTAATCATAATTTTGTGCGGTGGCCCTCATTGTTTTCAAAAATGATACCATAATCGTTCTCTGCATCTTCGAGAACATCGGACACGATATTCATATAGCTGAAAACATAATTGAGTCTGGCAGCCATCTTGGATTTCAAAAACGATCACAGAATTGTTCTCTGCACCCTCGAGAACTTTGGACACGATATCCATATTGCTGAATCATAATTTTATGCGGTGGCCATCTTTGTTTTCAAAAATGATACCAAAATCGTTCTCTGCACCCTCGAGAACCTCGTACACGATATTCATATTGCTGAAAACATAATTGCGTCTCGCAGCCATCTTGGATTTCAAAATGATCATAGAATTGTTCTCTGCACCCTCGAGAACCTGGGACACGATATCCACATTGCTGAAATCATAATTTTTTGCGGCGGCCATCTTGGATTTCAAATATGATCACAAAATCGTTCTCTGCTCCCTCGAGAACCTCGAATACGATACCCATAATGTTGTCATAATAATTTTGAACGGCGGCCATCTTGGATTTGAAAAATGATCACAAAATCGTTCTCTGCACCCTCGAGAACCTCGCGTACGATATCCGTATTGCTGAAATAAAAATTTTGTGTGGCGGCCATCTTGGATTTCAAATATGATCACAAAATCGTTCTCTGCACCCTCGAGAACCTCGAATACGATACCCATAATGTTGTCATCATAATTTTGCGCGGCGGCCATCTTGGATTTCAAAAATGATCCCAAAATTATTCTCTGCACCCTCGAGAATCTAGGACACGATATCCACATTGCTAAAATCATAATTTTATGTGGCGGCCATCTTGGATTTCAAAAATGATCACAAATTCGTTCTCTGCACACTCGAGAACCTCGGACAGGATATCCATATTGCTGAAAATATAATTGTGTGCGGCAGCCCTCTTGGATTTCAAATATGATCACAAAATCGTTCTCTGCACCCTCAAGAACTTCGGATACTATACCTATAATGTTGTAATAATAATTTTTTGCGGTGGCCATCTTTGTTTTCAAAAATGATACCAAAATCGTTCTCTGCATCCTCGAGAAACTCGGACACGATATTCATATTGCTGAAAACATAATTGAGTCTGGAAGCCATCTTGGATTTCAAAAACGATCACAGAATTGTTCTCTGCACCCTCGAAAACATCGGACACGATATCCATATTGCTGAATTATAATTTTATGCGGTGGCCATCTTTGTTTTCAAAAATGATACCAAAATCGTTCTCTGCACCCTCGAGAACCTCGTACACGATATTCATATTGCTAAAAACATAATTGCGTCGGGCAGCCATCTTAGATTTCAAAATGATCACAGAATTGTTCACTGCACCCTGGAGAACCTGGGACACGATATCCATATTGCTGAAATCATAATTTTGTGCGGCGGCCATCTTGGATTTCAAATATGATCACAAAATCGTTCTCTGCTCCCTCGAGAACCTAGAATACGATACCAATAATGTTGTCATCATAATTTTGCACGGCGGCCACCTGGGATTTGAAAAATGTTCACCAAATCGTTCTCTGCACCCTCGAGAAACTCGGGTACGATTTCCAAATTGCTGAAATAATAATTTTGTGCGGCGGCCATCTTGGTTTTCAAATATGATCACAAAATCGTTCTCTGCTCCCTCGAGAACCTCGAATACGATACCAATAATGTTGTCATCATAATTTTGCACGGCGGCCTTGGATTTGAAAAATGTTCACCAAATCATTATCTGCACCCTCGAGAACTTCGAATACGATACCCATAATGTTGTCATCATAATTTTGCGCGGCGGCCATCTTGAATTTCAAAAATGATCCCAAAATTATTCTCTGCACCCTCGAGAACCTCGAATACGATACCAATAATGTTCTCATCATAATTTTGCACGGCGGCCACCTTGGATTTAAAAAATGTTCACCAAATCGTTCTCTGCACCCTCGAGAACCTCGGGTACGATATCCATATTGCTAAAATCATAATTTAATGTGGCGGCCATCTTGGATTTCAAAAATAATCACAAATTCGTTCTCTGCACACTCGAGAACCTCGGACAGGATATCCATATTGCTGAAAAAATAATTGTGTGCGGCAGCCCTCATGGATTTCAAATATGATCACAAAATCGTTCTCAGCAACCTCGAGAACCTCGGATACGATACCCGTAATGTAGTTATCATAATTTTGTGTGGTGGCCATCTTTGTTTTCAAAAATGATACCAAAATCGTTCTTTGCACCCTCGAGAACCCTAGAAAACATAATTGCGTCTGGCAGCCATATTGGATTTCAAAAATGATCACAGATATGTTTTCTGTACCCTCGAGAACCTGGGACACGATATCCATATTGCTGAAATCATAATTTTTTGCGGCGGCCATCTTGGATTTCAAATATCACAAAATCGTTCTCTGCTCCCTCGAGAACTTCAAATACGATACCAATAAATTTGTCATCATAATTTTGCACGGCGGCCACCTTGGATTTGAAAAATGTTCACCAAATCGTTCTCTGCACCCTCAAGAACCTCGGGTACGATATCCGTATTGCTGAAATAATAATTTTGTGCGGTGGCCATCTTGGATTTCAAATATGATCACAAAATCGTTCGCTTCACCCTCGAGAACCTCGAATACGATACCCATAATGTTGTCATCATAATTTTGCGCGGCGGCAATCTTGGATTTCAAAAATGATCCCAAAATTATTCTCTGCACCCTCGAGAATCTTGGACACGATATCCATATTGCTAAAATCATAATTTTAAGTGGCGGCCATCTTGCATTTCAAAAATGATCACAAAATCGTTCTCTGCTTACTCGAGAACCTCGGACAGGATACCCATAATGTTGTCATAATAATTTTGCACGGCGGCCATCTTGGATTTGAAAAATGATCACAAAATCGTTCTCTGCACCCTCGAGAACCTCGCGTACGATATCCGTATTGCTGAAATAAAAATTTTGTGTGGCGGCCATCTTGGATTTCAAATATGATCACAAAATCGTTCTCTGCACCCTCGAGAACCTCGAATACGATACCCATAATGTTGTCATCATAATTTTGCGCAGCGGCCATCTTGGATTTCAAAAATGATCCCAAAATTATTCTCTGCACCCTCGAGAACCTCGAATACGATACCAATAATGTTCTCATCATAATTTTGCACGGCGGCCACCTTGGATTTAAAAAATGTTCACCAAATCGTTCTCTGCACCCTCGAGAACCTCGGGTACGATATCCATATTGCTAAAATCATAATTTAATGTGGCGGCCATCTTGGATTTCAAAAATAATCACAAATTCGTTCTCTGCACACTCGAGAACCTCGGACAGGATATCCATATTGCTGAAAACATAATTGTGTGCGGCAGCTCTCTTGTATTTCAAAAATGATCCCAAAATTGTTTTCTGCACCCTCGGATACGATACGCATAATGTTGTAATCATAATTTTGTGCGGTGACCCTCATTGTTTTCAAAAATGATACCAAAATCGTTCTCTGCATCCTCGAGAACATCGGACACGATATTCATATAGCTGAAAACATAATTGAGTCTGGCAGCCATCTTGGATTTCAAAAACGATCACAGAATTGTTCTCTGCACCCTCGAGAACTTTGGACACGATATCCATATTGCTGAATCATAATTTTATGCGGTGGCCATCTTTGTTTTCAAAAATGATACCAAAATCGTTCTCTGCACCCTCGAGAACCTCGTACACGATATTCATATTGCTGAAAACATAATTGCGTCTCGCAGCCATCTTGGATTTCAAAATGATCATAGAATTGTTCTCTGCACCCTCGAGAACCTGGGACACGATATCCACATTGCTGAAATCATAATTTTTTGCGGCGGCCATCTTGGATTTCAAATATGATCACAAAATCGTTCTCTGCTCCCTCGAGAACCTCGAATACGATACCCATAATGTTGTCATAATAATTTTGAACGGCGGCCATCTTGGATTTGAAAAATGATCACAAAATCGTTCTCTGCACCCTCGAGAACCTCGCGTACGATATCCGTATTGCTGAAATAAAAATTTTGTGTGGCGGCCATCTTGGATTTCAAATATGATCACAAAATCGTTCTCTGCACCCTCGAGAACCTCGAATACGATACCCATAATGTTGTCATCATAATTTTGCGCGGCGGCCATCTTGGATTTCAAAAATGATCCCAAAATTATTCTCTGCACCCTCGAGAATCTTGGACACGATATCCACATTGCTAAAATCATAATTTTATGTGGCGGCCATCTTGGATTTCAAAAATGATCACAAATTCGTTCTCTGCACACTCGAGAACCTCGGACAGGATATCCATATTGCTGAAAATATAATTGTGTGCGGCAGCCCTCTTGGATTTCAAATATGATCACAAAATCGTTCTCTGCACCCTCGAGAACTTCGGATACTATACCTATAATGTTGTAATAATATTTTTTTGCGGTGGCCATCTTTGTTTTCAAAAATGATACCAAAATCGTTCTCTGCATCCTCGAGAAACTCGGACACGATATTCATATTGCTGAAAACATAATTGAGTCTGGAAGCCATCTTGGATTTCAAAAACGATCACAGAATTGTTCTCTGCACCCTCGAAAACATCGGACACGATATCCATATTGCTGAATTATAATTTTATGCGGTGGCCATCTTTGTTTTCAAAAATGATACCAAAATCGTTCTCTGCACCCTCGAGAACCTCGTACACGATATTCATATTGCTAAAAACATAATTGCGTCGGGCAGCCATCTTAGATTTCAAAATGATCACAGAATTGTTCACTGCACCCTGGAGAACCTGGGACACGATATCCATATTGCTGAAATCATAATTTTGTGCGGCGGCCATCTTGGATTTCAAATATGATCACAAAATCGTTCTCTGCTCCCTCGAGAACCTAGAATACGATACCAATAATGTTGTCATCATAATTTTGCACGGCGGCCACCTGGGATTTGAAAAATGTTCACCAAATCGTTCTCTGCACCCTCGAGAAACTCGGGTACGATTTCCAAATTGCTGAAATAATAATTTTGTGCGGCAGCCATCTTGGACTTCAAATATGATCACAAAATCGTTCTCTGCTCCCTCGAGAACCTCGAATACGATACCAATAATGTTGTCATCATAATTTTGCACGGCGGCCTTGGATTTGAAAAATGTTCACCAAATCATTATCTGCACCCTCGAGAACTTCGAATACGATACCCATAATGTTGTCATCATAATTTTGCGCGGCGGCCATCTTGAATTTCAAAAATGATCCCAAAATTATTCTCTGCACCCTCGAGAACCTCGAATACGATACCAATAATGTTCTCAACATAATTTTGCACGGCGGCCACCTTGGATTTAAAAAATGTTGACCAAATCGTTCTCTGCACCCTCGAGAACCTCGGGTACGATATCCATATTGCTAAAATCATAATTTAATGTGGCGGCCATCTTGGATTTCAAAAATAATCACAAATTCGTTCTCTGCACACTCGAGAACCTCGGACAGGATATCCATATTGCTGAAAAAATAATTGTGTGCGGCAGCCCTCATGGATTTCAAATATGATCACAAAATCGTTCTCAGCAACCTCGAGAACCTCGGATACGATACCCGTAATGTAGTTATCATAATTTTGTGTGGTGGCCATCTTTGTTTTCAAAAATGATACCAAAATCGTTCTTTGCACCCTCGAGAACCCTAGAAAACATAATTGCGTCTGGCAGCCATATTGGATTTCAAAAATGATCACAGATATGTTTTCTGTACCCTCGAGAACCTGGGACACGATATCCATATTGCTGAAATCATAATTTTTTGCGGCGGCCATCTTGGATTTCAAATATCACAAAATCGTTCTCTGCTCCCTCGAGAACTTCAAATACGATACCAATAAATTTGTCATCATAATTTTGCACGGCGGCCACCTTGGATTTGAAAAATGTTCACCAAATCGTTCTCTGCACCCTCAAGAACCTCGGGTACGATATCCGTATTGCTGAAATAATAATTTTGTGCGGTGGCCATCTTGGATTTCAAATATGATCACAAAATCGTTCGCTTCACCCTCGAGAACCTCGAATACGATACCCATAATGTTGTCATCATAATTTTGCACGGCGGCAATCTTAGATTTCAAAAATGATCCCAAAATTATTCTCTGCACCCTCGAGAATCTTGGACACGATATCCATATTGCTAAAATCATAATTTTAAGTGGCGGCCATCTTGCATTTCAAAAATGATCACAAATTCGTTCTCTGCACACTCGAGAACCTCGGACAGGATGTCTATATTTCTGAAAACATAATTGTGTGCGGCAGCCCTCTTGTATTTCGAAAATGATCCCAAAATTGTTTTCTGCACCCTCGGATACGAAACGCATAATGTTGTAATCATAATTTTGTGCGGTGGCCATCTTTGTTTTCAAAAATGATACCAAAATCGTTCTCTGCATCCTCGAGAACCTCGGACACGATATTCATATAGCTGAAAACATAATTGAGTCTGGCAGCCATCTTGGATTTCAAAAACGATCACAGAATTGTTCTCTGCACCCTCGAGAACTTTGGACACGATATCCATATTGCTGAATCATAATTTTATGCGGTGGCCATCTTTGTTTTCAAAAATGATACCAAAATCGTTCTCTGCACCCTCGAGAACCTCGTACACGATATTCATATTGCTGAAAACATAATTGCGTCTGGCAGCCATCTTGGATTTCAAAATGATCACAGAATTGTTCTCTGCACCCTCGAGAACCTGGGACACGATATCCACATTACTGAAATCATAATTTTTTGCGGCGGCCATCTTGGATTTCAAATATGATCACAAAATCGTTCTCTGCTTCCTCGAGAACCTCGAATACGATACCCATAATGTTGTCATAATAATTTTGCACGGCGGCCATCTTGGATTTGAAAAATGATCACAAAATCGTTCTCTGCACCCTCGAGAACCTCGCGTACGATATCCGTATTGCTGAAATAAAAATTTTGTGTGGCGGCCATCTTGGATTTCAAATATGATCACAAAATCGTTCTCTGCACCCTCGAGAACCTCGAATACGATACCCATAATGTTGTCATCATAATTTTGCGCAGCGGCTATCTTGGATTTCAAAAATGATCCCAAAATTATTCTCTGCACCCTCGAGAATCTTGGACACGATATCCACATTGCTAAAATCATAATTTTATGTGGCGGCCATCTTGGATTTTAAAAATGATCACAAATTCGTTCTCTGCACACTCGAGAACCTCGGACAGGATATCCATATTGCTGAAAATATAATTGTGTGCGGCAGCCCTCTTGGATTTCAAATATGATCACAAAATCGTTCTCTGCACCCTCGAGAACTTCGGATACTATACCTATAATGTTGTTATAATAATTTTTTGCGGTGGCCATCTGTGTTTTCAAAAATGATACCAAAATCGTTCTCTGCATCCTCGAGAACCTCGGACAAGATATTCATATTGCCGAAAACATAATTGAGTTTGGAAGCCATCTTGGATTTCAAAAACGATCACAGAATTGTTCTCTGCACCCTCGAAAACATCGGACACGATATCCATATTGATGAATCATAATTTTATGCGGTGGCCATCTTTGTTTTCAAAAAATGATACCAAAATCGTTCGCTGCACCCTCGAGAACCTCGTACACGATATTCATATTGCTAAAAACATAATTGCGTCGGGCAGCCATCTTAGATTTCAAAATGATCACAGAATTGTTCACTGCACCCTGGAGAACCTGGGACACGATATCCATATTGCTGAAATCATAATTTTGTGCGGCGGCCATCTTGGATTTCAAATATGATCACAAAATCGTTCTCTGCTCCCTCGAGAACCTAGAATACGATACCAATAATGTTTTCATCATAATTTTGCACGGCGGCCACCTGGGATTTGAAAAATGTTCACCAAATCGTTCTCTGCACCCTCGAAAAACTCGGGTACGATTTCCAAATTGCTGAAATAATAATTTTGTGCGGCGGCCATCTTGGATTTCAAATATGATCACAGAATCGTTCTCTGCACCCTCGAGAACCTCGAATACGATACCCATAATGTTGTCATAATAATTTTGCACGGCGGCCATCTTGGATTTGAAAAATGATCACAAAATCGTTCTCTGCACCCTCGAGTACCTCGCGTACGATACCCGTATTGCTGAAATAAAAATTTTGTGCGTCGGCCATCTTGGATTTCAAATATGATCACAAAATCATTCTCTGCACCCTCGAGAACCTCGAATACGATACCCATAATGTTGTCATCATAATTTTGCACGGCGGCCACCTTGGGTTTGAAAAATGTTTACCAAATCGTTCTCTGCACCCTCGAGAACCTCGGGTACGATATCCATATTGCTGAAATCATAATTTTGTGCGGCGGCCATCTTGGATTTGAAAAATGATCACAAAATCGTTCTCAGCAACCTCGAGAACCTCGGATACGATACCCGTAATGTAGTTATCATAATTTTGTGTGGTGGCCATCTTTGTTTTCAAAAATGATACCAAAATCGTTCTTTGCACCCTCGAGAACCCTAGAAAACATAATTGCGTCAGGCAGCCATCTTGGATTTCAAAAATGATCACAGAATTGTTTTCTGTACCCTCGAGAACCTGGGACACGATATCCATATTGCTGAAATCATAATTTTTTGCGGCGGCCATCTTGGATTTCAAATATCACAAAATCGTTCTCTGCTCCCTCGAGAACTTCGAATACGATACCAATAAATTTGTCATCATAATTTTGCACGGCGGCCACCTTGGATTTGAAAAATGTTCACCAAATCGTTCTCTGCACCCTCAAGAACCTCGGGTACGATATCCGTATTGCTGAAATAATAATTTTGTGCGGTGGCCATCTTGGATTTCAAATATGATCACAAAATCATTCTCTGCACCCTCGAGAACCTCGAATACGATACCCATAATGTTGTCATCATAATTTTGCACGGCGGCCACCTTGGGTTTGAAAAATGTTCACCAAATCGTTCTCTGCACCCTCGAGAACCTCGGGTACGATATACATATTGCTAAAATCATAATTTAATGTGGCGGCCATATTGGATTTCAAAAATGATCACAAATTCGTTCTCTGCACACTCGAGAACCTCGGACAGGATATCCATATTGCTGAAAAAATAATTTTGTGCGGCAGCCCTCATGGATTTCAAAAATGATCCCAATATTGTTCTCTGCACCCTCGAAAACGTCGGATACGATACGCATAATGTTGTTATCATAATTTTGTGCGGTGTCCATATTTGTTTTCAAATATGATCACAAAATCGTTCTCAGCAACCTCGAGAACCTCGGATATTATACCCATAATGTAGTTATCATAATTTTGTTCGGTGGCCATCTTGGAATTCAAAAATGATACCAAAATCGTTATTTGCACCCTCGAGAACCTCGTACACGATATTCATATTGCTGAAACTATAATTGCGTCTGGCAGACATCTTGGATTTCAAATATGATCACAAAATTGTTCTCCGCACCCTCGAGAACCTCGGACACGATATCCATATTGTTGTCATCAAAATTTTGCGCGGCGGCCATCTTGGATTTGAAAAATGATCACAAAATCGTTCTCTGAACCCTCGAGAACCTCGGGTACGATATCCGTATTGCTGAAATAAAAATTTTGTGCGGCGGCCATCTTGGATTTCAAATATGATCACAAAATCATTCTCTGCACCCTCGAGAACCTCGAATACGATACCCATAATGTTGTCATCATAATTTTGCGCGGCGGCCATCTTGGATTTCAAAAATGATCCCAAAATTATTCTCTGCACCCTCGAGAACCTCGAATACTATACCAATAATGTTGTCATCATAATTTTGCACGGCGGCCACCTTGGATTTGAAAAATGTTCACCAAATCGTTCTCTGCACCCTCGAGAACCTCGGGTACGATATCCATATTGCTAAAATGATAATTTTATGTGGCGGCCATCTTGGATTTCAAGAATGATCACAAATTCGTTCTCTGCACACTCGAGAACCTCGGACAGGATATCCATATTGCTGAAAACATAATTGTGTGCAGCAGCCCTCTTGGATTTCATAAATGATCCCAAAATTGTTCTCTGCACCCTCGAAAACGTCGGATACGATATCCATATTGCTGAAATCATAATTTTTAGCGGCGGCCAACCGGGATTTCAAATATTATCACAAAATCGTTCTCAGCAACCTCGAGAACCTCGGATACGATACCCGTAATGTTGTTATCATAATTTTGTGCGGTGGCCATATTTGTTTTCAAAAATGATACCAAAATAGTTCTCTGCATCCTCGAGAACCTCGGACACGATATTCATATTGCTGAAAACATAATTGAGTTTGGAAGCCATCTTGGATTTCAAAAACGATCACAGAGTTGTTCTCTGCACCCTCGAAAACATCGGACACGATATCCATATTGCTGAATCATAATTTTATGCGGTGGCCATCTTTGTTTTCAAAAAATGATACCAAAATCGTTCTCTGCACCCTCGAGAACCTCGTACACGATATTCATATTGCTAAAGACATAATTGCGTCGGGCAGCCATCTTAGATTTCAAAATGATCACAGAATTGTTCACTGCACCCTGGAGAACCTGGGACACGATATCCATATTGCTGAAATCATAATTTTGTGCGGCGGCCATCTTGGATTTCAAATATGATCACAAAATCGTTCTCTGCTCCCTCGAGAACCTAGAATACGATACCCATAATGTTGTCATCATAATTTTGCGCGGCGGCCATCTTGGATTTGAAAAATGATCACAAAATCGTTCTCTGCACCCTCGAGAACCTCGCGTACGATATCCGTTTTGCTGAAATAAAAATTTTGTGCGGCGGCCATCTTGAATTTCAAATATGATCACAAAATCATTCTCGACACCCTCGAGAACCTCGAATACGATACCCATAATGTTGTCATCATAATTTTGCACGGGGGCTACCTTGGGTTTGAAAAATGTTCACCAAATCGTTCTCTGCACCCTCGAGAACCTCGGGTACGATATCCATATTGCTAAAATCATAATTTAATGTGGCGGTCATCTTGGATTTCAAAAATGATCACAAATTCGTTCTCTGCACACTCGAGAACCTCGGACAGGATATCCATATTGCTGAAAAAATAATTTTGTGCGGCAGCCCTCATGGATTTCAAAAATGATCCCAAAATTGTTCTCTGCACCCTCGAAAACGTCGGATACGATACGCATAATGTTGTTATCATAATTTTGTGCGGTGTCCATCTTTGTTTTCAAATATGATCACAAAATCGTTCTCAGCAACCTCGAGAACCTCGGATAATATACCCATAATGTAGTTATCATAATTTTGTTCGGTGGCCATCTTGGAATTCAAAAATGATACCAAAATCGTTATTTGCACCCTCGAGAACCTCGTACACGATATTCATATTGCTGAATACATAATTGCGTCTGGCAGACATCTTGGATTTCAAATATGATGACAAAATTGTTCTCCGCACCTTCGAGAACCTCGGACACGATATCCATATTGTTGTCATCAAAATTTTGCGCGGCGGCCATCTTGGATTTGAAAAATCGGTCTCTGAACCCTCGGGAACCTCGGGTACGATATCCGTATTGCTGAAATAAAAATTTTGTGCGGCGGCCATCTTGGATTTCAAATATGATCACAAAATCATTCTCTGCACCCTCGAGAACCTCGAATACGATACCCATAATGTTGTCATCATAATTTTGCGCGGCGGCCATCTTGGATTTCAAAAATGATCACAAAATTATTCTCTGCACCCTCGAGAACCTCGGGTACGATATCCATATTGCTAAAATGATAATTTTATGTGGCGGCCATCTTGGATTTCAAGAATGATCACAAATTCGTTCTCTGCACACTCGAGAACCTCGGACAGGATATCCATATTGCTGAAAACATAATTGTGTGCAGCAGCCCTCTTGGATTTCATAAATGATCCCAAAATTGTTCTCTGCACCCTCGAAAACGTCGGATACGATATCCATATTGCTGAAATCATAATTTTTAGCGGCGGCCAACTGGGATTTCAAATATTATCACAAAATCGTTCTCAGCAACCTCGAGAACCTCGGATACGATACCCGTAATGTTGTTATCATAATTTTGTGCGGTGGCCATATTTGTTTTCAAAAATGATACCAAAATAGTTCTCTGCATCCTCGAGAACCTCGGACACGATATTCATATTGCTGAAAACATTATTGAGTCTGGCAGCCATCTTGGATTTCAAAAATGATCACAGAATTGTTCTCTGCACCCTCGAGAACATCGGACACGATATCCATATTGCTGAAATCATAATTTTTAGCGGCGGCAAACTGGGATTTCAAATATGATCACAAAATCGTTCTCTGCTCCCTCGAGAACCTCGAATACGATACCAATAATGTTGTCATATTTAATTTTGCACGGCGGCCACCTTGGATTTGAAAAATGTTCACCAAATCGTTCTCTGCACCCTCGAGAACATCGGGTACGATATCCATATTGCTAAAATCATAATTTAATGTGGCGGCCATCTTGGATTTCAAAAATGATTACAAATTCGTTCTCTGCACACTCGAGAACCTCGGACAGGATATCCATATTGCTGAAAAAATAGTTGTGTGCGGCAGCCCTCATGGATTTCAAAAATGATCCCAAAATTGTTCTCTGCACCCTCGAAAACGTGGGATACGATACGCATAATGTTGTTATCATAATTTTGTGCGGTGTCCATCTTTGTTTTCAAAAATGATACCAAAATTGTTCTCTGCATCCTCGAGAACATCGGACACGATATCCATATTGCTGAAATCATAATTTTATGCGGCGGCCATGTTGGATTTCAAATATGATCACAAAATCGTTCTCAGCAACCTCGAGAATCTTGGATACGATACCCGTAATGTAGTTATCATAATTTTGTGTGGTGGCCATCTTTGTTTTCAAAAATGATACCAAAATCGTTCTTTGCACCCTCGAGAACCTCGTACACGATATTCATATTGCTGAAAACATAATTGCGTCTGGCAGCCATCTTGGATTTCAAAAATGATCACAGAATTGTTTTCTGTACCCTCGAGAACCTGGGACACGATATCCATATTGCTGAAATCATAACTTTTTGCGGCGGCCATCTTGGATTTCAAATATCACAAAATCGTTCTCTGCTCCCTCGAGAACCTCGAATACGATACCAATAAAGTTGTCATCATAATTTTGCAAGGCGGCCACCTTGGATTTGAAAAATGTTCACCAAATCGTTCTCTGCACCCTCGAGAACCTCGGGTACGATATCCGTATTGCTGAAATAATAATTTTGTGCGGTGGCCATCTTGGATTTCAAATATGATCAAAAAAACGTTCGCTTCACCCTCGAGAACCTCGAATACGATACCCATAATGTTGTCATCATAATTTTGCGCGGCGGCCATCTTGGATTTCAAAAATGATCCCAAAATTATTCTCTGCACCCTCGAGAATCTTGGACACGATATCCATATTGCTAAAATCATAATTTTAAGTGGCGGCCATCTTGCATTTAAAAATGATCACAAATTCGTTCTCTGCACACTCGAGAACCTCGGACAAGATATCTATATTGCTGAAAACATAATTGTGTGCGACAGCCCTCTTGTATTTAAAAAATGATCCCAAAATTGTTTTCTGCACCCTCGGATACGATACGCATAATGTTGTAATCATAATTTTGTGCGGTGGCCATCTTTGTTTTCAAAAATGATACCAAAATCGTTCTCTGAATCCTCGAGAACCTCGGACACGATATTCATATAGCTGAAAACATAATTGAGTCTGGCAGCCATCTTGGATTTCAAAAACGATCACAGAATTGTTCTCTGCACCCTCGAGAACTTTGGACACGATATCCATATTGCTGAATCATAATTTTATGCGGTGGCCATCTTTGTTTTCAAAAATGATACCAAAATCGTTCTCTGCACCCTCGAGAACCTCGTACACGATATTCATATTGCTGAAAACATAATTGCGTCTGGCAGCCATCTTGGATTTCAAAAATGATCACAGAATTGTTCTCTGCACCCTCGAGAACCTCGGACACGATATCCATATTGTTGTCATCAAAATTTTGCGCGGCGGCCATCTTGGATTTGAAAAATGATCACAAAATCGTTCTCTGAACCCTCGAGAACCTCGGGTACGATATCCGTATTGCTGAAATAAAAATTTTGTGCGGCGGCCATCTTGGATTTCAAATATGATCACAAAATCATTCTCTGCACCCTCGAGAACCTCGAATACGATACCCATAATGTTGTCATCATAATTTTGCGCGGCGGCCATCTTGGATTTCAAAAATGATCCCAAAATTATTCTCTGCACCCTCGAGAACCTCGAATACTATACCAATAATGTTGTCATCATAATTTTGCACGGCGGCCACCTTGGATTTGAAAAATGTTCACCAAATCGTTCTCTGCACCCTCGAGAACGTCGGATACGATATCCATATTGCTGAAATCATAATTGTGTGCAGCAGCCCTCTTGGATTTCATAAATGATCCCAAAATTGTTCTCTGCACCCTCGAAAACGTCGGATACGATATCCATATTGCTGAAATCATAATTTTTAGCGGCGGCCAACCGGGATTTCAAATATTATCACAAAATCGTTCTCAGCAACCTCGAGAACCTCGGATACGAAACCCGTAATGTTGTTATCATAATTTTGTGCGGTGGCCATATTTGTTTTCAAAAATGATACCAAAATAGTTCTCTGCATCCTCGAGAACCTCGGACACGATATTCATATTGCTGAAAACATAATTGAGTTTGGAAGCCATCTTGGATTTCAAAAACGATCACAGAATTGTTCTCTGCACCCTCGAAAACATCGGACACGATATCCATAATGCTGAATCATAATTTTATGCGGTGGCCATCTTTGTTTACAAAAAATTATACCAAAATCGTTCTCTGCACCCTCGAGAACCTCGTACACGATATTCATATTGCTAAAAACATAATTGCGTCGGGCAGCCATCTTAGATTTCAAAATGATCACAGAATTGTTCACTGCACCCTGGAGAACCTGGGACACGATATCCATATTGCTGAAATCATAGTTTTGTGCGGCGGCCATCTTGGATTTCAAATATGATCACAAAATCGTTCTCTGCTCCCTCGAGAACCTATTATACGATACCAATAATGTTGTCATCATAATTTTGCACGGCGGCCACTTGGGATTTGAAAAATGTTCACCAAATCGTTCTCTGCACCCTCGAGAAACTCGGGTACGATTTCCAAATTGCTGAAATAATAATTTTGTGTGGCGGCCATCTTGGATTTCAAATATGATCACAGAATCGTTCTCTGCACCCTCGAGAACCTCGAATACGATTTCCATAATGTTGTCATAATAATTTTGCACGGCGGCCATCTTGGATTTGAAAAATGATCACAAAATCGTTCTCTGCACCCTCGAGAACCTCGCGTACGATATCCGTATTGCTGAAATAAAAATTTTGTGCGGCGGCCATCTTGGATTTCAAATATGATCACAAAATCATTCTCTGCACCCTCGAGAACCTCGAATACGATACCCATAATGTTGTCATCATAATTTTGCACGGCGGCCACCTTGGGTTTGAAAAATGTTCACCAAATCGTTCTCTGCACCCTCGAGAACCTCGGGTACGATATTCATATTGCCAAAATCATAATTTAATGTGGCGGCCATCTTGGATTTCAAAAATGATCCCAAAATTGTTCTCTGCACCCTCGAAAACGTTGGATACGATACGCATAATGTTGTTATCATAATTTTGTGCGGTGTCCATCTTTGTTTTCAAATATGATCACAAAATCGTTCTCAGCAACCTCGAGAACCTCGGATACGATACCAATAAAGTTGTCATCATAATTTTGCAAGGCGGCCACCTTGGATTTGAAAAATGTTCACCAAATCGTTCTCTGCACCCTCGAGAACCTCGGGTACGATATCCGTATTGCTGAAATAATAATTTTGTGCGGTGGCCATCTTGGATTTCAAATATGATCAAAAAATCGTTCGCTTCACCCTCGAGAACCTCGAATACGATACCCATAATGTTGTCATCATAATTTTGCGCGGCGGCCATCTTGGATTTCAAAAATGATCCAAAAATTATTCTCTGCACCCTCGAGAATCTTGGACACGATATCCATATTGCTAAAATCATAATTTTAAGTGGCGGCCATCTTGCATTTAAAAATGATCACAAATTCGTTCTCTGCACACTCGAGAACCTCGGACAAGATATCTATATTGCTGAAAACATAATTGTGTGCGACAGCCCTCTTGTATTTAAAAAATGATCCCAAAATTGTTTTCTGCACCCTCGGATACGATACGCATAATGTTGTAATCATAATTTTGTGCGATGGCCATCTTTGTTTTCAAAAATGATACCAAAATCGTTCTCTGAATCCTCGAGAACCTCGGACACGATATTCATATAGCTGAAAACATAATTGAGTCTGGCAGCCATCTTGGATTTCAAAAACGATCACAGAATTGTTCTCTGCACCCTCGAGAACTTTGGACATGATATCCATATTGCTGAATCATAATTTTATGCGGTGGCCATCTTTGTTTTCAAAAATGATACCAAAATCGTTCTCTGCACACTCGAGAACCTCGGACAGGATATCTATATTGCTGAAAACATAATTGTATGCGGCAGCCCTCTTGTATTTCAAAAATGATCCCAAAATTGTTTTCTGCACCCTCGGATACGATACGCATAATGTTGTAATCATAATTTTGTGCGGTGGCCATCTTTGTTTTCAAAAATGATACCAAAATCGTTCTCTGAATCCTCGAGAAACTCGGACACAATATTCATATAGCTGAAAACATAATTGAGTCTGGCAGCCATCTTGGATTTCAAAAACGATCACAGAATTGTTCTCTGCACCCTGGAGAACCTGGGACACGATATCCATACTGCTGAAATCATAATTTTGTGCGGCGGCCATCTTGGATTTCAAATATGATCACAAAATCGTTCTCTGCTCCCTCGAGAACCTAGAATACGATACCAATAATGTTGTCATCATAATTTTGCACGGCGGCCACCTAGGATTTGAAAAATGTTCACCAAATCATTCTCTGCACCCTCGAGAACCTCGAATACGATACCCATAATGTTGTCATCATAATTTTGCGCGGCGGCCATCTTGAATTTCGGAAAAGGTTCCCAAAATTATTCTCTGCACCCTCGAGAACCTCGAATACGATACCAATAATGTTGTCATATTTAATTTTGCACGGCGGCCACCTTGGATTTGAAAAATGTTCACCAAATCGTTCTCTGCACCCTCGAGAACATCGGGTACGATATCCATATTGCTAAAATCATAATTTAATGTGGCGGCCATCTTGGATTTCAAAAATGATTACAAATTCGTTCTCTGCACACTCGAGAACCTCGGACAGGATATCCATATTGCTGAAAAAATAGTTGTGTGCGGCAGCCCTCATGGATTTCAAAAATGATCCCAAAATTGTTCTCTGCACCCTCGAAAACGTGGGATACGATACGCATAATGTTGTTATCATAATTTTGTGCGGTGTCCATCTTTGTTTTCAAAAATGATACCAAAATTGTTCTCTGCATCCTCGAGAACATCGGACACGATATCCATATTGCTGAAATCATAATTTTATGCGGCGGCCATGTTGGATTTCAAATATGATCACAAAATCGTTCTCAGCAACCTCGAGAATCTTGGATACGATACCCGTAATGTAGTTATCATAATTTTGTGTGGTGGCCATCTTTGTTTTCAAAAATGATACCAAAATCGTTCTTTGCACCCTCGAGAACCTCGTACACGATATTCATATTGCTGAAAACATAATTGCGTCTGGCAGCCATCTTGGATTTCAAAAATGATCACAGAATTGTTTTCTGTACCCTCGAGAACCTGGGACACGATATCCATATTGCTGAAATCATAACTTTTTGCGGCGGCCATCTTGGATTTCAAATATCACAAAATCGTTCTCTGCTCCCTCGAGAACCTCGAATACGATTCCAATAAAGTTGTCATCATAATTTTGCAAGGCGGCCACCTTGGATTTGAAAAATGTTCACCAAATCGTTCTCTGCACCCTCGAGAACCTCGGGTACGATATCCGTATTGCTGAAATAATAATTTTGTGCGGTGGCCATCTTGGATTTCAAATATGATCAAAAAATCGTTCGCTTCACCCTCGAGAACCTCGAATACGATACCCATAATGTTGTCATCATAATTTTGCGCGGCGGCCATCTTGGATTTCAAAAATGATCCCAAAATTATTCTCTGCACCCTCGAGAATCTTGGACACGATATCCATATTGCTAAAATCATAATTTTAAGTGGCGGCCATCTTGCATTTAAAAATGATCACAAATTCGTTCTCTGCACACTCGAGAACCTCGGACAAGATATCTATATTGCTGAAAACATAATTGTGTGCGACAGCCCTCTTGTATTTAAAAAATGATCCCAAAATTGTTTTCTGCACCCTCGGATACGATACGCATAATGTTGTAATCATAATTTTGTGCGGTGGCCATCTTTGTTTTCAAAAATGATACCAAAATCGTTCTCTGAATCCTCGAGAACCTCGGACACGATATTCATATAGCTGAAAACATAATTGAGTCTGGCAGCCATCTTGGATTTCAAAAACGATCACAGAATTGTTCTCTGCACCCTCGAGAACTTTGGACACGATATCCATATTGCTGAATCATAATTTTATGCGGTGGCCATCTTTGTTTTCAAAAATGATACCAAAATCGTTCTCTGCACCCTCGAGAACCTCGTACACGATATTCATATTGCTGAAAACATAATTGCGTCTGGCAGCCATCTTGGATTTCAAATATGATCACAAAATTGTTCTCCGCACCCTCGAGAACCTCGGACACGATATCCATATTGTTGTCATCAAAATTTTGCGCGGCGGCCATCTTGGATTTGAAAAATGATCACAAAATCGTTCTCTGAACCCTCGAGAACCTCGGGTACGATATCCGTATTGCTGAAATAAAAATTTTGTGCGGCGGCCATCTTGGATTTCAAATATGATCACAAAATCATTCTCTGCACCCTCGAGAACCTCGAATACGATACCCATAATGTTGTCATCATAATTTTGCGCGGCGGCCATCTTGGATTTCAAAAATGATCCCAAAATTATTCTCTGCACCCTCGAGAACCTCGAATACTATACCAATAATGTTGTCATCATAATTTTGCACGGCGGCCACCTTGGATTTGAAAAATGTTCACCAAATCGTTCTCTGCACCCTCGAGAACGTCGGATACGATATCCATATTGCTGAAATCATAATTGTGTGCAGCAGCCCTCTTGGATTTCATAAATGATCCCAAAATTGTTCTCTGCACCCTCGAAAACGTCGGATACGATATCCATATTGCTGAAATCATAATTTTTAGCGGCGGCCAACCGGGATTTCAAATATTATCACAAAATCGTTCTCAGCAACCTCGAGAACCTCGGATACGATACCCGTAATGTTGTTATCATAATTTTGTGCGGTGGCCATATTTGTTTTCAAAAATGATACCAAAATAGTTCTCTGCATCCTCGAGAACCTCGGACACGATATTCATATTGCTGAAAACATAATTGAGTTTGGAAGCCATCTTGGATTTCAAAAACGATCACAGAATTGTTCTCTGCACCCTCGAAAACATCGGACACGATATCCATAATGCTGAATCATAATTTTATGCGGTGGCCATCTTTGTTTACAAAAAATTATACCAAAATCGTTCTCTGCACCCTCGAGAACCTCGTACACGATATTCATATTGCTAAAAACATAATTGCGTCGGGCAGCCATCTTAGATTTCAAAATGATCACAGAATTGTTCACTGCACCCTGGAGAACCTGGGACACGATATCCATATTGCTGAAATCATAGTTTTGTGCGGCGGCCATCTTGGATTTCAAATATGATCACAAAATCGTTCTCTGCTCCCTCGAGAACCTATTATACGATACCAATAATGTTTTCATCATAATTTTGCACGGCGGCCACTTGGGATTTGAAAAATGTTCACCAAATCGTTCTCTGCACCCTCGAGAAACTCGGGTACGATTTCCAAATTGCTGAAATAATAATTTTGTGTGGCGGCCATCTTGGATTTCAAATATGATCACAGAATCGTTCTCTGCACCCTCGAGAACCTCGAATACGATACCCATAATGTTGTCATAATAATTTTGCACGGCGGCCATCTTGGATTTGAAAAATGATCACAAAATCGTTCTCTGCACCCTCGAGAACCTCGCGTACGATATCCGTATTGCTGAAATAAAAATTTTGTGCGGCGGCCATCTTGGATTTCAAATATGATCACAAAATCATTCTCTGCACCCTCGAGAACCTCGAATACGATACCCATAATGTTGTCATCATAATTTTGCACGGCGGCCACCTTGGGTTTGAAAAATGTTCACCAAATCGTTCTCTGCACCCTCGAGAACCTCGGGTACGATATTCATATTGCCAAAATCATAATTTAATGTGGCGGCCATCTTGGATTTCAAAAATGATCCCAAAATTGTTCTCTGCACCCTCGAAAACGTTGGATACGATACGCATAATGTTGTTATCATAATTTTGTGCGGTGTCCATCTTTGTTTTCAAATATGATCACAAAATCGTTCTCAGCAACCTCGAGAACCTCGGATATTATACCCATAATGTAGTTATCATAATTTTGTTCGGTGGCCATCTTGGAATTCAAAAATGATACCAAAATCGTTATTTGCACCCTCGAGAACCTCGTACACGATATTCATATTGCTGAAACTATAATTGCGTCTGGCAGACATCTTGGATTTCAAATATGATCACAAAATTGTTCTCCGCACCCTCGAGAACCTCGGACACGATATCCATATTGTTGTCATCAAAATTTTGCGCGGCGGCCATCTTGGATTTGAAAAATGATCACAAAATCGTTCTCTGAACCCTCGAGAACCTCGGGTACGATATCCGTATTGCTGAAATAAAAATTTTGTGCGGCGGCCATCTTGGATTTCAAATATCACAAAATCGTTCTCTGCTCCCTCGAGAACCTCGAATACGATACCAATAAAGTTGTCATCATAATTTTGCAAGGCGGCCACCTTGGATTTGAAAAATGTTCACCAAATCGTTCTCTGCACCCTCGAGAACCTCGGGTACGATATCCGTATTGCTGAAATAATAATTTTGTGCGGTGGCCATCTTGGATTTCAAATATGATCAAAAAATCGTTCGCTTCACCCTCGAGAACCTCGAATACGATACCCATAATGTTGTCATCATAATTTTGCGCGGCGGCCATCTTGGATTTCAAAAATGATCCCAAAATTATTCTCTGCACCCTCGAGAATCTTGGACACGATATCCATATTGCTAAAATCATAATTTTAAGTGGCGGCCATCTTGCATTTAAAAATGATCACAAATTCGTTCTCTGCACACTCGAGAACCTCGGACAAGATATCTATATTGCTGAAAACATAATTGTGTGCGACAGCCCTCTTGTATTTAAAAAATGATCCCAAAATTGTTTTCTGCACCCTCGGATACGATACGCATAATGTTGTAATCATAATTTTGTGCGGTGGCCATCTTTGTTTTCAAAAATGATACCAAAATCGTTCTCTGAATCCTCGAGAACCTCGGACACGATATTCATATAGCTGAAAACATAATTGAGTCTGGCAGCCATCTTGGATTTCAAAAACGATCACAGAATTGTTCTCTGCACCCTCGAGAACTTTGGACACGATATCCATATTGCTGAATCATAATTTTATGCGGTGGCCATCTTTGTTTTCAAAAATGATACCAAAATCGTTCTCTGCACCCTCGAGAACCTCGTACACGATATTCATATTGCTGAAAACATAATTGCGTCTGGCAGCCATCTTGGATTTCAAATATGATCACAAAATTGTTCTCCGCACCCTCGAGAACCTCGGACACGATATCCATATTGTTGTCATCAAAATTTTGCGCGGCGGCCATCTTGGATTTGAAAAATGATCACAAAATCGTTCTCTGAACCCTCGAGAACCTCGGGTACGATATCCGTATTGCTGAAATAAAAATTTTGTGCGGCGGCCATCTTGGATTTCAAATATGATCACAAAATCATTCTCTGCACCCTCGAGAACCTCGAATACGATACCCATAATGTTGTCATCATAATTTTGCGCGGCGGCCATCTTGGATTTCAAAAATGATCCCAAAATTATTCTCTGCACCCTCGAGAACCTCGAATACTATACCAATAATGTTGTCATCATAATTTTGCACGGCGGCCACCTTGGATTTGAAAAATGTTCACCAAATCGTTCTCTGCACCCTCGAGAACGTCGGATACGATATCCATATTGCTGAAATCATAATTGTGTGCAGCAGCCCTCTTGGATTTCATAAATGATCCCAAAATTGTTCTCTGCACCCTCGAAAACGTCGGATACGATATCCATATTGCTGAAATCATAATTTTTAGCGGCGGCCAACCGGGATTTCAAATATTATCACAAAATCGTTCTCAGCAACCTCGAGAACCTCGGATACGATACCCGTAATGTTGTTATCATAATTTTGTGCGGTGGCCATATTTGTTTTCAAAAATGATACCAAAATAGTTCTCTGCATCCTCGAGAACCTCGGACACGATATTCATATTGCTGAAAACATAATTGAGTTTGGAAGCCATCTTGGATTTCAAAAACGATCACAGAATTGTTCTCTGCACCCTCGAAAACATCGGACACGATATCCATAATGCTGAATCATAATTTTATGCGGTGGCCATCTTTGTTTACAAAAAATTATACCAAAATCGTTCTCTGCACCCTCGAGAACCTCGTACACGATATTCATATTGCTAAAAACATAATTGCGTCGGGCAGCCATCTTAGATTTCAAAATGATCACAGAATTGTTCACTGCACCCTGGAGAACCTGGGACACGATATCCATATTGCTGAAATCATAGTTTTGTGCGGCGGCCATCTTGGATTTCAAATATGATCACAAAATCGTTCTCTGCTCCCTCGAGAACATATTATACGATACCAATAATGTTGTCATCATAATTTTGCACGGCGGCCACTTGGGATTTGAAAAATGTTTACCAAATCGTTCTCTGCACCCTCGAGAAACTCGGGTACGATTTGAAAAATTGCTGAAATAATAATTTTGTGTGGCGGCCATCTTGGATTTCAAATATGATCACAGAATCGTTCTCTGCACCCTCGAGAACCTCGAATACGATACCCATAATGTTGTCATAATAATTTTGCACGGCGGCCATCTTGGATTTGAAAAATGATCACAAAATCGTTCTCTGCACCCTCGAGAACCTCGCGTACGATATCCGTATTGCTGAAATAAAAATTTTGTGCGGCGGCCATCTTGGATTTCAAATATGATCACAAAATCATTCTCTGCACCCTCGAGAACCTCGAATACGATACCCATAATGTTGTCATCATAATTTTGCACGGCGGCCACCTTGGGTTTGAAAAATGTTCACCAAATCGTTCTCTGCACCCTCGAGAACCTCGGGTACGATATTCATATTGCCAAAATCATAATTTAATGTGGCGGCCATCTTGGATTTCAAAAATGATCCCAAAATTGTTCTCTGCACCCTCGAAAACGTTGGATACGATACGCATAATGTTGTTATCATAATTTTGTGCGGTGTCCATCTTTGTTTTCAAATATGATCACAAAATCGTTCTCAGCAACCTCGAGAACCTCGGATATTATACCCATAATGTAGTTATCATAATTTTGTTCGGTGGCCATCTTGGAATTCAAAAATGATACCAAAATCGTTATTTGCACCCTCGAGAACCTCGTACACGATATTCATATTGCTGAAACTATAATTGCGTCTGGCAGACATCTTGGATTTCAAATATGATCACAAAATTGTTCTCCGCACCCTCGAGAACCTCGGACACGATATCCATATTGTTGTCATAATAATTTTGCACGGCGGCCATCTTGGATTTGAAAAATGATCACAAAATCGTTCTCTGCACCCTCGAGAACCTCGCGTACGATATCCGTATTGCTGAAATAAAAATTTTGTGCGGCGGCCATCTTGGATTTCAAATATGATCACAAAATCATTCTCTGCACCCTCGAGAACCTCGAATACGATACCCATAATGTTGTCATCATAATTTTGCACGGCGGCCACCTTGGGTTTGAAAAATGTTCACCAAATCGTTCTCTGCACCCTCGAGAACCTCGGGTACGATATTCATATTGCCAAAATCATAATTTAATGTGGCGGCCATCTTGGATTTGAAAAATGATCACAAAATCGTTCTCTGAACCCTCGAGAACCTCGGGTACGATATCCGTATTGCTGAAATAAAAATTTTGTGCGGTGGCCATCTTGGATTTCAAATATGATCACAAAATCATTCTCTGCACCCTCGAGAACCTCGAATACGATACCCATAATGTTGTCATCATAATTTTGCGCGGCGGCCATCTTGGATTTCAAAAATGATCCCAAAATTATTCTCTGCACCCTCGAGAACCTCGAATACTATACCAATAATGTTGTCATCATAATTTTGCACGGCGGCCACCTTGGATTTGAAAAATGTTCACCAAATCGTTCTCTGCACCCTCGAGAACCTCGGGTACGATATCCATATTGCTAAAATGATAATTTTATGTGGCGGCCATCTTGGATTTCAAGAATGATCACAAATTCGTTCTCTGCACACTCGAGAACCTCGGACAGGATATCCATATTGCTGAAAACATAATTGTGTGCAGCAGCCCTCTTGGATTTCATAAATGATCCCAAAATTGTTCTCTGCACCCTCGAAAACGTCGGATACGATATCCATATTGCTGAAATCATAATTTTTAGCGGCGGCCAACTGGGATTTCATATATTATCACAAAATCGTTCTCAGCAACCTCGAGAACCTCGGATACGATACCCGTAATGTTGTTATCATAATTTTGTGCGGTGGCCATATTTGTTTTCAAAAATGATACCAAAATAGTTCTCTGCATCCTCGAGAACCTCGGACACGATATTCATATTGCTGAAAACATAATTGAGTTTGGAAGCCATCTTGGATTTCAAAAACGATCACAGAATTGTTCTCTGCACCCTCGAAAACATCGGACACGATATCCATATTGCTGAATCATAATTTTATGCGGTGGCCATCTTTGTTTTCAAAAAATGATACCAAAATCGTTCTCTGCACCCTCGAGAACCTCGTACACGATATTCATATTGCTAAAGACATAATTGCGTCGGGCAGCCATCTTAGATTTCAAAATGATCACAGAATTGTTCACTGCACCCTGGAGAACCTGGGACACGATATCCATATTGCTGAAATCATAATTTTGTGCGGCGGCCATCTTGGATTTCAAATATGATCACAAAATCGTTCTCTGCTCCCTCGAGAACCTAGAATACGATACCCATAATGTTGTCATCATAATTTTGCGCAGCGGCCATCTTGGATTTGAAAAATGATCACAAAATCGTTCTCTGCACCCTCGAGAACCTCGCGTACGATATCCGTTTTGCTGAAATAAAAATTTTGTGCGGCGGCCATCTTGAATTTCAAATATGATCACAAAATCATTCTCGACACCCTCGAGAACCTCGAATACGATACCCATAATGTTGTCATCATAATTTTGCACGGGGGCTACCTTGGGTTTGAAAAATGTTCACCAAATCGTTCTCTGCACCCTCGAGAACCTCGGGTACGATATCCATATTGCTAAAATCATAATTTAATGTGGCGGCCATCTTGGATTTCAAAAATGATCACAAATTCATTCTCTGCACACTCGAGAACCTCGGACAGGATATCCATATTGCTGAAAAAATAATTTTGTGCGGCAGCCCTCATGGATTTCAAAAATGATCCCAAAATTGTTCTCTGCACCCTCGAAAACGTCGGATACGATACGCATAATGTTGTTATCATAATTTTGTGCGGTGTCCATCTTTGTTTTCAAATATGATCACAAAATCGTTATCAGCAACCTCGAGAACCTCGGATATTATACCCATAATGTAGTTATCATAATTTTGTTCGGTGGCCATCTTGGAATTCAAAAATGATACCAAAATCGTTATTTGCACCCTCGAGAACCTCGTACACGATATTCATATTGCTGAAAACATAATTGCGTCTGGCAGACATCTTGGATTTCAAATATGATGACAAAATTGTTCTCCGCACCTTCGAGAACCTCGGACACGATATCCATATTGTTGTCATCAAAATTTTGCGCGGCGGCCATCTTGGATTTGAAAAATCGGTCTCTGAACCCTCGGGAACCTCGGGTACGATATCCGTATTGCTGAAATAAAAATTTTGTGCGGCGGCCATCTTGGATTTCAAATATGATCACAAAATCATTCTCTGCACCCTCGAGAACCTCGAATACGATACCCATAATGTTGTCATCATAATTTTGCGCGGCGGCCATCTTGGATTTCAAAAATGATCACAAAATTATTCTCTGCACCCTCGAGAACCTCGGGTACGATATCCATATTGCTAAAATGATAATTTTATGTGGCGGCCATCTTGGATTTCAAGAATGATCACAAATTCGTTTTCTGCACACTCGAGAACCTCGGACAGGATATCCATATTGCTGAAAACATAATTGTGTGCAGCAGCCCTCTTGGATTTCATAAATGATCCCAAAATTGTTCTCTGCACCCTCGAAAACGTCGGATACGATATCCATATTGCTGAAATCATAATTTTTAGCGGCGGCCAACTGGGATTTCAAATATTATCACAAAATCGTTCTCAGCAACCTCGAGAACCTCGGATACGATACCCGTAATGTTGTTATCATAATTTTGTGCGGTGGCCATATTTGTTTTCAAAAATGATACCAAAATAGTTCTCTGCATCCTCGAGAACCTCGGACACGATATTCATATTTCTGAAAACATTATTGAGTCTGGCAGCCATCTTGGATTTCAAAAATGATCACAGAATTGTTCTCTGCACCCTCGAGAACATCGGACACGATATCCATATTGCTGAAATCATAATTTTTAGCGGCGGCAAACTGGGATTTCAAATATGATCACAAAATCGTTCTCTGCTCCCTCTAGAACCTCGAATACGATACCAATTACGTTGTCATCATAATTTTGCACGGCGGCCACCTTGGATTTAAAAAATGTTCACCAAATCGTTCTCTGCACCCTCGAGAACCTCGGGTACGATATCCGTATTGCTGAAATAATTATTTTGTGCGGCGGCCATCTTGGATTTTAAATATGATCACAAAATCGTTCTCTGCACCCTCGAGAAACTCGAATACGATACCCATAATGTTGTCATCATAATTTTGCGCGGCGGCCATCTTGGATTTCAAAAATGATACCAAAATAATTCTCTGCACCCTCTAGAATCTTGGACACGATATCCATATTGCTAAAATCATAATTTTAAGTGGCGGCCATCTTGCATTTCAAAAATGATCACAAATTCGTTCTCTGCACACTCGAGAACCTCGGACAGGATATCTATATTGCTGAAAACATAATTGTATGCGGCAGCCCTCTTGTATTTCAAAAATGATCCCAAAATTGTTTTCTGCACCCTCGGATACGATACGCATAATGTTGTAATCATAATTTTGTGCGGTGGCCATCTTTGTTTTCAAAAATGATACCAAAATCGTTCTCTGAATCCTCGAGAAACTCGGACACAATATTCATATAGCTGAAAACATAATTGAGTCTGGCAGCCATCTTGGATTTCAAAAACGATCACAGAATTGTTCTCTGCACCCTGGAGAACCTGGGACACGATATCCATACTGCTGAAATCATAATTTTGTGCGGCGGCCATCTTGGATTTCAAATATGATCACAAAATCGTTCTCTGCTCCCTCGAGAACCTAGAATACGATACCAATAATGTTGTCATCATAATTTTGCACGGCGGCCACCTAGGATTTGAAAAATGTTCACCAAATAATTCTCTGCACCCTCGAGAACCTCGAATACGATACCCATAATGTTGTCATCATAATTTTGCGCAGCGGCCATCTTAAATTTCGGAAAAGGTTCCCAAAATTATTCTCTGCACCCTCGAGAACCTCGAATACGATACCAATAATGTTGTCATATTTAATTTTGCACGGCGGCCACCTTGGATTTGAAAAATGTTCACCAAATCGTTCTCTGCACCCTCGAGAACCTCGGGTACGATATCCGTATTGCTGAAATAATAATTTTGTGCGGTGGCCATCTTGGATTTCAAATATGATCAAAAAATCGTTCGCTTCACCCTCGAGAACCTCGAATACGATACCCATAATGTTGTCATCATAATTTTGCGCGGCGGCCATCTTGGATTTCAAAAATGATCCCAAAATTATTCTCTGCACCCTCGAGAATCTTGGACACGATATCCATATTGCTAAAATCATAATTTTAAGTGGCGGCCATCTTGCATTTAAAAATGATCACAAATTCGTTCTCTGCACACTCGAGAACCTCGGACAAGATATCTATATTGCTGAAAACATAATTGTGTGCGACAGCCCTCTTGTATTTAAAAAATGATCCCAAAATTGTTTTCTGCACCCTCGGATACGATACGCATAATGTTGATATCATAATTTTGTGCGGTGGCCATCTTTGTTTTCAAAAATGATACCAAAATCGTTCTCTGAATCCTCGAGAACCTCGGACACGATATTCATATAGCTGAAAACATAATTGAGTCTGGCAGCCATCTTGGATTTCAAAAACGATCACAGAATTGTTCTCTGCACCCTCGAGAACTTTGGACACGATATCCATATTGCTGAATCATAATTTTATGCGGTGGCCATCTTTGTTTTCAAAAATGATACCAAAATCGTTCTCTGCACCCTCGAGAACCTCGTACACGATATTCATATTGCTGAAAACATAATTGCGTCTGGCAGCCATCTTGGATTTCAAATATGATCACAAAATTGTTCTCCGCACCCTCGAGAACCTCGGACACGATATCCATATTGTTGTCATCAAAATTTTGCGCGGCGGCCATCTTGGATTTGAAAAATGATCACAAAATCGTTCTCTGAACCCTCGAGAACCTCGGGTACGATATCCGTATTGCTGAAATAAAAATTTTGTGCCATGCGGTGGCCATCTTTGTTTTCAAAAATGATACCAAAATCGTTCTCTGCACCCTCGAGAACCTCGTACACGATATTCATATTGCTGAAAACATAATTGCGTCTGGCAGCCATCTTGGATTTCAAATATGATCACAAAATCATTCTCTGCACCCTCGAGAACCTCGAATACGATACCCATAATGTTGTCATCATAATTTTGCGCGGCGGCCATCTTGGATTTCAAAAATGATCCCAAAATTATTCTCTGCACCCTCGAGAACCTCGAATACTATACCAATAATGTTGTCATCATAATTTTGCACGGCGGCCACCTTGGATTTGAAAAATGTTCACCAAATCGTTCTCTGCACCCTCGAGAACCTCGGGTACGATATCCATATTGCTAAAATGATAAATTTATGTGGCGGCCATCTTGGATTTCAAGAATGATCACAAATTCGTTCTCTGCACACTCGAGAACCTCGGACAGGATATCCATATTGCTGAAAACATAATTGTGTGCAGCAGCCCTCTTGGATTTCATAAATGATCCCAAAATTGTTCTCTGCACCCTCGAAAACGTCGGATACGATATCCATATTGCTGAAATCATAATTTTTAGCGGCGGCCAACTGGGATTTCAAATATTATCACAAAATCGTTCTCAGCAACCTCGAGAACCTCGGATACGATACCCGTAATGTTGTTATCATAATTTTGTGCGGTGGCCATATTTGTTTTCAAAAATGATACCAAAATAGTTCTCTGCATCCTCGAGAACCTCGGACACGATATTCATATTGCTGAAAACATAATTGAGTTTGGAAGCCATCTTGGATTTCAAAAACGATCACAGAATTGTTTTCTGTACCCTCGAGAACCTGGGACACGATATCCATATTGCTGAAATCATAACTTTTTGCGGCGGCCTTCTTGGATTTCAAATATCACAAAATCGTTCTCTGCTCCCTCGAGAACCTCGAATACGATACCAATAAAGTTGTCATCATAATTTTGCAAGGCGGCCACCTTGGATTTGAAAAATGTTCACCAAATCGTTCTCTGCACCCTCGAGAACCTGGGACACGATATCCACATTGCTGAAATAATAATTTTGTGCGGCGGCCATCTTGGATTTTAAATATGATCACAAAATCGTTCTCTGCACCCTCGAGAACCTCGAATACGATACCCATAATGTTGTCATCATAATTTTGCGCGGCGGCCATCTTGGATTTCAAAAATGATCCCAAAATAAATCTCTGCACCCTCTAGAATCTTGGACACGATATCCATATTGCTAAAATCATAATTTTAAGTGGCGGCCATCTTGCATTTTAAAAATGATCACAAATTCGTTCTCTGCACACTCGAGAACCTCGGACAGGATATCTATATTGCTGAAAACATAATTGTATGCGGCAGCCCTCTTGTATTTCAAAAATGATCCCAAAATTGTTTTCTGCACCCTCGGATACGATACGCATAATGTTGTAATCATAATTTTGTGCGGTGGCCATCTTTGTTTTCAAAAATGATACCAAAATCGTTCTCTGAATCCTCGAGAACCTCGGACACGATATTCATATAGCTGAAAACAAAATTGAGTCTGGCAGCCATCTTGGATTTCAAAAACGATCACAGAATTGTTTTCTGCACCCTGGAGAACCTGGGACACGATATCCATACTGCTGAAATCATAATTTGGTGCGGCGGCCATCTTGGATTTCAAATATGATCACAAAATCGTTCTCTGCTCCCTCGAGAACCTAGAATACGATACCAATAATGTTGTCATCATAATTTTGCACGGCGGCCAACTTGGATTTGAAAAATGTTCACCAAATCATTCTCTGCACCCTCGAGAACCTCGAATACGATACCCATAATGTTGTCATCATTATTTTGCGCGGCGGCCATCTTGAATTTCGGAAAAGGTTCCCAAAATTATTCTCTGCACCCTCGAGAACCTCGAATACGATACCAATAATGTTGTCATATGTAATTTTGCACGGCGGCCACCTTGGATTTGAAAAATGTTCACCAAATCGTTCTCTGCACCCTCGACAACATCGGGTATGATATCCATATTGCTAAAATCATAATTTATTGTGGCGGCCATCTTGGATTTCAAAAACGATTACAAATTCGTTCTCTGCACACTCGAGAACCTCGGACAGCATATCCATATTGCTGAAAAAATAGTTGTGTGCGGCAGCCCTCATGGATTTCAAAAATGATCCCAAAATTGTTCTCTGCACCCTCGAAAACGTGGGATACGATACGCATAATGTTGTTATCATAATTTTGTGCGGTGTCCATCTCTGTTTTCAAAAATGATACCAAAATTGTTCTCTGCATCCTCGAGAACCTCGGAGACGATATTCATATTGCTGAAAACATAATTGAGTCTGGCAGCCATCTTGGATTTCAAAAATTGATCACAGAATTGTTCTCTGCACCCTCGAGAACCTCGAATACTATACCAATAATGTTGTCATCATAATTTTGCACGGCGGCCACCTTGGATTTGAAAAATGTTCACCAAATCGTTCTCTGAACCCTCGAGAACCTCGGGTACGATATCCGTATTGCTGAAATAAAAATTTTGTGCGGCGGCCATCTTGGATTTCAAATATGATCACAAAATCATTCTCTGCACCCTCGAGAACCTCGAATACGATACCCATAATGTTGTCATCATAATTTTGCGCGGCGGCCATCTTGGATTTCAAAAATGATCCCAAAATTGTTTTCTGCACCCTCGGATACGATACGCATAATGTTGTAATCATAATTTTGTGCGGTGGCCATCTTTGTTTTCAAAAATGATACCAAAATCGTTCTCTGAATCCTCGAGAACCTCGGACACGATATTCATATAGCTGAAAACATAATTGAGTCTGGCAGCCATCTTGGATTTCAAAAACGATCACAGAATTGTTCTCTGCACCCTCGAGAACTTTGGACACGATATCCATATTGCTGAATCATAATTTTATGCGGTGGCCATCTTTGTTTTCAAAAATGATACCAAAATCGTTCTCTGCACCCTCGAGAACCTCGTACACGATATTCATATTGCTGAAAACATAATTGCGTCTGGCAGCCATCTTGGATTTCAAATATGATCACAAAATTGTTCTCCGCACCCTCGAGAACCTCGGACACGATATCCATATTGTTGTCATCAAAATTTTGCGCGGCGGCCATCTTGGATTTGAAAAATGATCACAAAATCGTTCTCTGAACCCTCGAGAACCTCGGGTACGATATCCGTATTGCTGAAATAAAAATTTTGTGCGGCGGCCATCTTGGATTTCAAATATGATCACAAAATCATTCTCTGCACCCTCGAGAACCTCGAATACGATACCCATAATGTTGTCATCATAATTTTGCGCGGCGGCCATCTTGGATTTCAAAAATGATCCCAAAATTATTCTCTGCACCCTCGAGAACCTCGAATACTATACCAATAATGTTGTCATCATAATTTTGCACGGCGGCCACCTTGGATTTGAAAAATGTTCACCAAATCGTTCTCTGCACCCTCGAGAACCTCGGGTACGATATCCATATTGCTAAAATGATAATTTTATGTGGCGGCCATCTTGGATTTCAAGAATGATCACAAATTCGTTCTCTGCACACTCGAGAACCTCGGACAGGATATCCATATTGCTGAAAACATAATTGTGTGCAGCAGCCCTCTTGGATTTCATAAATGATCCCAAAATTGTTCTCTGCACCCTCGAAAACGTCGGATACGATATCCATGTTGCTGAAATCATAATTTTTAGCGGCGTTCAACTGGGATTTCAAATATTATCACAAAATCGTTCTCAGCAACCTCGAGAACCTCGGATACGATACCCGTAATGTTGTTATCATAATTTTGTGCGGTGGCCATATTTGTTTTCAAAAATGATACCAAAATAGTTCTCTGCATCCTCGAGAACCTCGGACACGATATTCATATTGCTGAAAACATAATTGAGTTTGGAAGCCATCTTGGATTTCAAAAACGATCACAGAATTGTTTTCTGTACCCTCGAGAACCTGGGACACGATATCCATATTGCTGAAATCATAACTTTTTGCGGCGGCCATCTTGGATTTCAAATATCACAAAATCGTTCTCTGCTCCCTCGAGAACCTCGAATACGATACCAATAAAGTTGTCATCATAATTTTGCAAGGCGGCCACCTTGGATTTGAAAAATGTTCACCAAATCGTTCTCTGCACCCTCGAGAACCTGGGACACGATATCCACATTGCTGAAATAATAATTTTGTGCGGCGGCCATCTTGGATTTTAAATATGATCACAAAATCGTTCTCTGCACCCTCGAGAACCTCGAATACGATACCCATAATGTTGTCATCATAATTTTGCGCGGCGGCCATCTTGGATTTCAAAAATGATCCCAAAATAAATCTCTGCACCCTCTAGAATCTTGGACACGATATCCATATTGCTAAAATCATAATTTTAAGTGGCGGCCATCTTGCATTTTAAAAATGATCACAAATTCGTTCTCTGCACACTCGAGAACCTCGGACAGGATATCTATATTGCTGAAAACATAATTGTATGCGGCAGCCCTCTTGTATTTCAAAAATGATCCCAAAATTGTTTTCTGCACCCTCGGATACGATACGCATAATGTTGTAATCATAATTTTGTGCGGTGGCCATCTTTGTTTTCAAAAATGATACCAAAATCGTTCTCTGAATCCTCGAGAACCTCGGACACGATATTCATATAGCTGAAAACAAAATTGAGTCTGGCAGCCATCTTGGATTTCAAAAACGATCACAGAATTGTTTTCTGCACCCTGGAAAACCTGGGACACGATATCCATACTGCTGAAATCATAATTTGGTGCGGCGGCCATCTTGGATTTCAAATATGATCACAAAATCGTTCTCTGCTCCCTCGAGAACCTAGAATACGATACCAATAATGTTGTCATCATAATTTTGCACGGCGGCCACCTTGGATTTGAAAAATGTTCACCAAATCATTCTCTGCACCCTCGAGAACCTCGAATACGATACCCATAATGTTGTCATCATTATTTTGCGCGGCGGCCATCTTGAATTTCGGAAAAGGTTCCCAAAATTATTCTCTGCACCCTCGAGAACCTCGAATACGATACCAATAATGTTGTCATATTTAATTTTGCACGGCGGCCACCTTGGATTTGAAAAATGTTCACCAAATCGTTCTCTGCACCCTCGAGAACATCGGGTATGATATCCATATTGCTAAAATCATAATTTAATGTGGCGGCCATCTTGGATTTCAAAAACGATTACAAATTCGTTCTCTGCACACTCGAGAACCTCGGACAGCATATCCATATTGCTGAAAAAATAGTTGTGTGCGGCAGCCCTCATGGATTTCAAAAATGATCCCAAAATTGTTCTCTGCACCCTCGAAAACGTGGGATACGATACGCATAATGTTGTTATCATAATTTTGTGCGGTGTCCATCTTTGTTTTCAAAAATGATACCAAAATTGTTCTCTGCATCCTCGAGAACCTCGGAGACGATATTCATATTGCTGAAAACATAATTGAGTCTGGCAGCCATCTTGGATTTCAAAAATTGATCACAGAATTGTTCTCTGCACCCTCGAGAACATCGGACACGATATCCATATTGCTGAAATCATAATTTTATGCGGTGGCCATCTTTGTTTTCAAAAATGATACCAAAATCGTTCTCTGCACCCTCGAGAACCTCGTACACGATATTCATATTGCTGAAAACATAATTGCGTCTGGCAGCCATCTTGGATTTCAAAATGATCACAGAATTGTTCTCTGCACCCTCGAGAACCTGGGACACGATATCCACATTGCTGAAATAATAATTTTGTGCGGCGGCCATCTTGGATTTTAAATATGATCACAAAATCGTTCTCTGCACCCTCGAGAACCTCGAATACGATACCCATAATGTTGTCATCATAATTTTGCGCGGCGGCCATCTTGGATTTCAAAAATGATCCCAAAATAAATCTCTGCACCCTCTAGAATCTTGGACACGATATCCATATTGCTAAAATCATAATTTTAAGTGGCGGCCATCTTGCATTTCAAAAATGATCACAAATTCGTTCTTTGCACACTCGAGAACCTCGGACAGGATATCTATATTGCTGAAAACATAATTGTATGCGGCAGCCCTCTTGTATTTCAAAAATGATCCCAAAATTGTTTTCTGCACCCTCGGATACGATACGCATAATGTTGTTATCATAATTTTGTGCGGTGGCCATCTTTGTTTTCAAAAATGATACCAAAATCGTTCTCTGAATCCTCGAGAACCTCGGACACGATATTCATATAGCTGAAAACATAATTGAGTCTGGCAGCCATCTTGGATTTCAAAAACGATCACAGAATTGTTTTCTGCACCCTGGAGAACCTGGGACACGATATCCATACTGCTGAAATCATAATTTGGTGCGGCGGCCATCTTGGATTTCAAATATGATCACAAAATCGTTCTCTGCTCCCTCGAGAACCTAGAATACGATACCAATAATGTTGTCATCATAATTTTGCGCGGCGGCCATCTTGAATTTCGGAAAAGGTTCCCAAAATTATTCTCTGCACCCTCGAGAACCTCGAATACGATACCAATAATGTTGTCATCATAATTTTGCGCGGCGGCCATCTTGAATTTCGGAAAAGGTTCCCAAAATTATTCTCTGCACCCTCGAGAACCTCGAATACGATACCAATAATGTTGTCATATTTAATTTTGCACGGCGGCCACCTTGGATTTGAAAAATGTTCACCAAATCATTCTCTGCACCCTCGAGAACCTCGAATACGATACCCATAATGTTGTCATCATAATTTTGCGCGGCGGCCATCTTGAATTTCGGAAAAGGTTCCCAAAATTATTCTCTGCACCCTCGAGAACCTCGAATACGATACCAATAATGTTGTCATATTTAATTTTGCACGGCGGCCACCTTGGATTTGAAAAATGTTCACCAAATCGTTCTCTGCACCCTCGAGAACATCGGGTACGATATCCATATTGCTAAAATCATAATTTAATGTGGCGGCCATCTTGGATTTCAAAAATGATTACAAATTCGTTCTCTGCACACTCGAGAACCTCGGACAGCATATCCATATTGCTGAAAAAATAGTTGTGTGCGGCAGCCCTCATGGATTTCAAAAATGATCCCAAAATTGTTCTCTGCACCCTCGAAAACGTGGGATACGATACGCATAATGTTGTTATCATAATTTTGTGCGGTGTCCATCTTTGTTTTCAAAAATGATACAAAAATTATTCTCTGCATCCTCGAGAACCTCGGAGACGATATTCATATTGCTGAAAACATAATTGAGTCTGGCAGCCATCTTGGATTTCAAAAATTGATCACAGAATTGTTCTCTGCACCCTCGAGAACATCGGACACGATATCCATATTGCTGAAATCATAATTTTATGCGGCGGCCATGTTGGATTTCAAATATGATCACAAAATCGTTCTCAGCAACCACGAGAATCTTGGATACGATACCCGTAATGTAGTTATCATAATTTTGTGTGGTGGCCATCTTTGTTTTCAAAAATGATACCAAAATCGTTCTTTGCTGATGCTCGTACACGATATTCATATTGCTGAAAACATAATTGCGTCTGGCAGCCATCTTGGATTTCAAAAATGATCACAGAATTGTTTTCTGTACCCTCGAGAACCTGGGACACGATATCCATATTGCTGAAATCATAATTTTTTGCGGCGGCCATCTTGGATTTCAAATATCACAAAATCGTTCTCTGCTCCCTCGAGAACCTCGAATACGATACCAATAAAGTTGTCATCATAATTTTGCAAGGCGGCCACCTTGGATTTCAAAAATGATCCCAAAATTATTCTCTGCACCCTCGAGAATCTTGGACACGATATCCATATTGCTAAAATCATAATTTTAAGTGGCGGCTATCTTGCATTTAAAAATGATCACAAATTCGTTCTCTGCACACTCGAGAACCTCGGACAGGATATCTATATTGCTCAAAACATAATTGTGTGCGACAGCCCTCTTGTATTTAAAAAATGATCCCAAAATTGTTTTCTGCACCCTCGGATACGATACGCATAATGTTGTAATCATAATTTTGTGCGGTGGCCATCTTTGTTTTCAAAAATGATCACAAAATTATTCTCTGCACCCTCGAGAACATCAGACACGATATTCATATTGCTGAAATCATAATTTTATGCGGCGGCCATGTTGGATTTCAAATATGATCACAAAATCGTTCTCAGCAACCACGAGAATCTTGGATACGATACCCGTAATGTAGTTATCATAATTTTGTGTGGTGGCCATCTTTGTTTTCAAAAATGATACCAAAATCGTTCTTTGCACCCTCGTACACGATATTCATATAGCTGAAAACATAATTGAGTCTGGCAGCCATCTTGGATTTCAAAAACGATCACAGAATTGTTCTCTGCACCCTCGAGAACTTTGGACACGATATCCATATTGCTGAATCATAATTTTATGCGGTGGCCATCTTTGTTTTCAAAAATGATACCAAAATCGTTCTCTGCACCCTCGAGAACCTCGTACACGATATTCATATTGCTGAAAACATAATTGCGTCTGGCAGCCATCTTGGATTTCAAAATGATCACAGAATTGTTCTCTGCACCCTCGAGAACCTGGGACACGATATCCACATTGCTGAAATCATTATTTTTTGCGGCGGCCATCTTGCATTTCAAATATGATCACAAAATCGTTCTCTGCTCCCTCGAGAACCTCGAATACGATACCCATAATGTTGTCATAATAATTTTGCACGGCGGCCATCGTGGATTTGAAAAATGATCACAAAATCGTTCTCTGCACCCTCGAGAACTTCGCGTACGATATCCGTATTGCTGAAATAAAAATTTTGTGTGGCGGCCATCTTGGATTTCAAATTTGATCACAAAATCGTTCTCTGCACCCTCGAGAACCTCGAATACGATACCCATAATGTTGTCATCATAATTTTGCGCGGCGGCCATCTTGGATTTCAAAAATGATCCCAAAATTATTCTCTGCACCCTCGAGAATCTTGGACACGATATCCACATTGCTGAAAATATAATTGTGTGCGGCAGCCCTCTTGGATTTCAAATATGATCACAAAATCGTTCTCTGCACACTCGAGAACCTCGGACAGGATATCCATATTGCTGAAAATATAATTGTGTGCGGCAGCCCTCTTGGATTTCAAATATGATCACAAAATCGTTCTCTGCACCCTCGAGAACTTCGGATACTATACCTATAATGTTGTAATAATAATTTTTTGCGGTGGCCATCTTGGATTTCAAAAATGATCACAAATTCGTTCTCTGCACACTCGAGAACCTCGGACAGGATATCCATATTGCTGAAAATATAATTGTTTGCGGCAGCCCTCTTGGATTTCAAATATGATCACAAAATCGTTCTCTGCACCCTCGAGAACTTCGGATACTATACCTATAATGTTGTTATAATATTTTTTTGCGGTGGCCATCTTTGTTTTCAAAAATGATACCAAAATCGTTCTCTGCATCCTCGAGAACCTCGGACACGATATTCATATTGCTGAAAACGTAATTGAGTCTGGAAGCCATCTTGGATTTATAAAACGATCACAGAATTGTTCTCTGCACCCTCGAAAACATCGGACACGATATCCATATTGCTGAATCATAATTTTATGCGGTGGCCATCTTTGTTTTCAAAAATGATACCAAAATCGTTCTGTGCACCCTCGAGAACCTCGTACACGATATTCATATTGCTAAAAACATAATTGCGTCGGGCAGCCATCTTAGATTTCAAAATGATCACAGAATTGTTCACTGCACCCTGGAGAACCTGGGACACGATATCCATATTGCTGAAATCATAATTTTGTGCGGCGGCCATCTTGGATTTCAAATATGATCACAAAATCGTTCTCTGCTGCCTCGAGAACCTAGAATACGATACCAATAATGTTGTCATCATAATTTTGCACGGCGGCCACCTTGGATTTGAAAAATGTTCACCAAATCGTTCTCTGCACCCTCGAGAACCTCGGGTACGATATCCGTATTGCTGAATAATAATTTTGTGCGGTGGCCATTTTGGATTTCAAATATGATCACAAAATCGTTCGCTTCACCCTCGAGAACCTCGAATACGATACCCATAATGTTGTCATCATAATTTTGCGCGGCGGCCATCTTGGATTTCAAAAATGATCCCAAAATTAATCCCTGCACCCTCGAGAATCTTGGACACGATATCCATATTGCTAAAATCATAATTTTAAGTGGCGGCCATCTTGCATTTCAAAAATGATCACAAATTCGTTCTCTGCGAACTCGAGAACCTCGGACAGGATATTCATATTGCTGAAAACATAATTGCGTCTGGCAGCCATCTTGGATTTCAAAATGATCACAGAATTGTTCTCTGCACCCTCGAGAACCTGGGACACGATATCCACATTGCTGAAATCATAATTTTTTGCGGCGGCCATCTTGGATTTGAAAAATGATCACAAAATCGTTCTCTGCACCCTCAAGAACTTCGCGTACGATATCCGTATTGCTGAAATAAAAATTTTGTGTTGCGGCCATCTTGGATTTCAAATTTGATCACAAAATCGTTCTCTGCACCCTCGTGAACCTCGAATACGATACCCATAATGTTGTCATCATAATTTTGCGCGGCGGCCATCTTGGATTTCAAAAATGATCCCAAAATTATTCTCTGCACCCTCGAGAATCTTGGACACGATATCCACATTGCTAAAATCATAATTTTATGTGGCGGCCATCTTGGATTTCAAAAATGATCACAAATTCGTTCTCTGCACACTCGAGAACCTCGGACAGGATATCCATATTGGTGAAAATATAATTGTGTGCGGCAGCCCTCTTGGATTTCAAATATGATCACAAAATCGTTCTCTGCACCCTCGAGAACTTCGGATACTATACCTATAATGTTGTAATAATAATTTTTTGCGGTGGCCATCTTTGTTTTCAAAAATGATACCAAAATCGTTCTCTGCATCCTCGAGAACCTCAGACACGATATTCATATTGCTGAAAACGTAATTGAGTCTGGAAGCCATCTTGGATTTCAAAAACGATCACAGAATTGTTCTCTGCACCCTCGAAAACATCGGACACGATATCCATATTGCTGAATCATAATTTTATGCGGTGGCCATCTTTGTTTTCAAAAATGATACCAAAATCGTTCTGTGCACCCTCGAGAACCTCGTACACGATATTCATATTGCTAAAAACATAATTGCGTCGGGCAGCCTTCTTAGATTTCAAAATTATCACAGAATTGTTCACTACACCCTGGAGAACCTGGGACACGATACCCATATTGCTGAAATCATAATTTTGTGCGGCGGCCATCTTGGATTTCAAATATGATCACAATATCGTTCTCTGCTCCCTCGAGAACCTAGAATACGATACCAATAATGTTGTCATCATAATTTTGCACGGCGGCCACCTGGGATTTGAAAAATGTTCACCAAATCGTTCTCTGCACTCTCGAAAAACTCGGGTACGATTTCCAAATTGCTGAAATAATAATTTTGCGCGGCGGCCATCTTGCATTTCAAATATGATCACAGAATCGTTCTCTGCACCCTCGAGAACCTCGAATACGATACCCATAATGTTGTTTTAATAATTTTGCACGGCGGCCACCTGGGATTTGAAAAATGTTCACCAAATCGTTCTCTGCACCCTCGAGAACCTCGCGTACGATATCCGTATTGCTGAAATAATAATTTTGTGCGGCGGCCATCTTGGATTTCAAATATGATCACAAAATCATTCTCTGAACCCTCGAGAAACTCGGGTACGATTTCCAAATTGCTGAAATAATAATTTTGCGCGGCGGCCATCTTGGATTTCAAATATGATCACAGAATCGTTCTCTGCACCCTCGAGAACCTCGAATACGATACCCATAATGTTGTTATAATAATTTTGCACGGCGGCCACCTGGGATTTGAAAAATGTTCACCAAATCGTTCTCTGCACCCTCGAGAACCTCGCGTACGATATCCGTATTGCTGAAATAAAAATTTTGTGCGGCGGCCATCTTGGATTTCAAATATGATCACAAAATCGTTCGCTTCACCCTCGAGAACCTCGAATACGATACCCATAATGTTGTCATCATAATTTTGCGCGGCGGCCATCTTGGATTTCAAAAATGATCCCAAAATTATTCTCTGCACCCTCGAGAATCTTGGACACGATATCCATATTGCTAAAATCATAATTTTAAGTGGCGGCCATCTTGCATTTAAAAATGATCACAAATTCGTTCTCTGCACACTCGAGAACCTCGGACAGGATATCTATATTGCTGAAAACATAATTGTGTGCGACAGCCCTCTTGTATTTAAAAAATGATCCCAAAATTGTTTTCTGCACCCTCGGATACGATACGCATAATGTTGTAATCATAATTTTGTGCGGAGGCCATCTTTGTTTTCAAAAATGATACCAAAATCGTTCTCTGAATCCTCGAGAACCTCGGACACGATATTCATATAGCTGAAAACATAATTGAGTCTGGCAGCCATCTTGGATTTCAAAAACGATCACAGAATTGTTCTCTGCACCCTCGAGAACTTTGGACACGATATCCATATTGCTGAATCATAATCTTATGCGGTGGCCATCTTTGTTTTCAAAAATGATACCAAAATCGTTCTCTGCACCCTCGAGAACCTGGTACACGATATTCATATTGCTGAAAACATAATTGCGTCTGGCAGCCATCTTGGATTTCAAAATGATCACAGAATTGTTCTCTGCACCCTCGAGAACCTGGGACACGATATCCACATTGCTGAAATAATAATTTTGTGCGGCAGCCATCTTGGATTTTAAATATGATCACAAAATCGTTCTCTGCACCCTCGAGAACCTCGAATACGATACCCATAATGTTGTCATCATAATTTTGCGCGGCGGCCATGTTGGATTTCAAAAATGATCCCAAAATAAATCTCTGCACCCTCTAGAATCTTGGACACGATATCCATATTGCTAAAATCATAATTTTAAGTGGCGGCCATCTTGCATTTCAAAAATGATCACAAATTCGTTCTCTGCACACTCGAGAACCTCGGACAGGATATCTATATTGCTGAAAACATAATTGTGTGCGGCAGCCCTCTTGTATTTCAAAAATGATCCCAAAATTGTTTTCTGCACCCTCGGATACGATACGCATAATGTTGTAATCATAATTTTGTGCGGTGGCCATCTTTGTTTTCAAAAATGATACCAAAATTGTTCTCTGAATCCTCGAGAACCTCGGACACGATATTCATACTGCTGAAATCATAATTTTGTGCGGCGGCCATCTTGGATTTCAAATATGATCACAAAATCGTTCTCTGCTCCCTCGAGAACCTAGAATACGATACCAATAATGTTGTCATCATAATTTTGCACGGCGGCCACCTTGGATTTGAAAAATGTTCACCAAATCATTCTCTGCACCCTCGAGAACCTCGAATACGATACCCATAATGTTGTCATCATAATTTTGCGCGGCGGCCATCTTGAATTTCGGAAAAGGTTCCCAAAATTATTCTCTGCACCCTCGAGAACCTCGAATACGATACCAATAATGTTGTCATATTTAATTTTGCACGGCGGCCACCTTGGATTTGAAAAATGTTCACAAATTCGTTCTCTGCACACTCGAGAACCTCGGACAGGATATCTATATTGCTGAAAACATAATTGTGTGCGACAGCCCTCTTGTATTTAAAAAATGATCCCAAAATTGTTTTCTGCACCCTCGGATACGATACGCATAATATTGTAATCATAATTTTGTGCGGTGGCCATCTTTGTTTTCAAAAATGATCACAAAATTATTCTCTGCACCCTCGAGAACATCAGACACGATATCCATATTGCTGAAATCATAATTTTATGCGGCGGCCATGTTGGATTTCAAATATGATCACAAAATCGTTCTCAGCAACCACGAGAATCTTGGATACGATACCCGTAATGTAGTTATCATAATTTTGTGTGGTGGCCATCTTTGTTTTCAAAAATGATACCAAAATCGTTATTTGCACCCTCGTACACGATATTCATATAGCTGAAAACATAATTGAGTCTGGCAGCCATCTTGGATTTCAAAAACGATCACAGAATTGTTCTCTGCACCCTCGAGAACTTTGGACACGATATCCATATTGCTGAAATCATTATTTTTTGCGGCGGCCATCTTGCATTTCAAATATGATCACAAAATCGTTCTCTGCTCCCTCGAGAACCTCGAATACGATACCCATAATGTTGTCATAATAATTTTGCACGGCGGCCATCTTGGATTTGAAAAATGATCACAAAATCGTTCTCTGCACCCTCTAGAACTTCGCGTACGATATCCGTATTGCTGAAATAAAAATTTTGTGTGGCGGCCATCTTGGATTTCAAATTTGATCACAAAATCGTTCTCTGCACCCTCGAGAACCTCGAATACGATACCCATAATGTTGTCATCATAATTTTGCGCGGCGGCCATCTTGGATTTCAAAAATGATCCCAAAATTATTCTCTGCACCCTCGAGAATCTTGGACACGATATCCACATTGCTGAAAATATAATTGTGTGCGGCAGCCCTCTTGGATTTCAAATATGATCACAAAATCGTTCTCTGCACACTCGAGAACCTCGGACAGGATATCCATATTGCTGAAAATATAATTGTGTGCGGCAGCCCTCTTGGATTTCAAATATGATCACAAAATCGTTCTCTTCACCCTCGAGAACTTCGGATACTATACCTATAATGTTGTAATAATAATTTTTTGCGGTGGCCATCTTGGATTTCAAAAATGATCACAAATTCGTTCTCTGCACACTCGAGAACCTCGGACAGGATATCCATATTGCTGAAAATATAATTGTTTGCGGCAGCCCTCTTGGATTTCAAAAATGATACCAAAATCGTTCTCTGCATCCTCGAGAACCTCGGACACGATATTCATATTGCTGAAAACGTAATTGAGTCTGGAAGCCATCTTGGATTTAAAAAACGATCACAGAATTGTTCTCTGCACCCTCGAAAACATCGGACACGATATCCATATTGCTGAATCATAATTTTATGCGGTGACCATCTTTGTTTTCAAAAATGATACCAAAATCGTTCTGTGCACCCTCGAGAACCTCGTACACGATATTCATATTGCTAAAAACATAATTGCGTCGGGCAGCCTTCTTAGATTTTAAAATGATCACAGAATTGTTCACTGCACCCTGGAGAACCTGGGACACGATACCCATGTTGCTGAAATCATAATTTTGTGCGGCGGCCATCTTGGATTTCAAATATGATCACAATATCGTTCTCTGCTCCCTCGAGAACCTAGAATACGATACCAATAATGTTGTCATCATAATTTTGCACGGCGGCCACCTGGGATTTGAAAAATGTTCACGAAATCGTTCTCTGCACCCTCGAGAAACTCGGGTACGATTTCCAAATTGCTGAAATAATAATTTTGCGCGGCGGCCATCTTGGATTTCAAATATGATCACAGAATCGTTCTCTGCACCCTCGAGAACCTCGAATACGATACCCATAATGTTGTTATAATAATTTTGCACGGCGGCCACCTGGGATTTGAAAAATGTTCACCAAATCGTTCTCTGCACCCTCGAGAACCTCGCGTACGATATCCGTATTGCTGAAATAAAAATTTTGTGAGGCGGCCATCTTGGATTTCAAATATGATCACAAAATTATTCTCTGCACCCTCGAGAACCTCGAATACGATACCAATAAAGTTGTCATCATAATTTTGCACGGCGGCCACCTTTGATTTGAAAAATGTTCACCAAATCGTTCTCTGCACTCTCGAGAACCTCGGGTACGATATCCGTATTGCTGAAATCATAATTTTGTGCGGCGGCCATCTTAGATTTCAAAATGATCACAGAATTGTTCACTGCACCCTGGAGAACCTGGGACACGATATCCATATTGCTGAAATCATAATTATGTGCGGCGGCTATCTTGGATTTCAAATATGATCACAAAATCGTTCTCTGCTCCCTCGAGAACCTAGAATACGATACCCATATTGTTGTCATCATAATTTTGCACGGCGGCCACCTTGGATTTGAAAAATGTTCACCAAATCGTTCTCTGCACCCTCGAGAACCTCGGGTACGATATCCGTATTGCTGAAATAATAATTTTGTGCGGTGGCCATTTTGGATTTCAAATATGATCACAAAATCGTTCGCTTCACCCTCGAGAACCTCGAATACGATACCCATAATGTTGTCATCATAATTTTGCGCGGCGGCCATCTTGGATTTCAAAAATGATCCCAAAATTAATCCCTGCACCCTCGAGAATCTTGGACACGATATCCATATTGCTAAAATCATAATTTTAAGTGGCGGCCATCTTGCATTTCAAAAATGATCACAAATTCGTTCTCTGCGAACTCGAGAACCTCGGACAGGATATCTATATTGCTGAAAACATAATTGTGTGCGGCAGCCCTCTTGTATTTCAAAAATGATCCCAAAATTGTTTTCTGCACCCTCGGATTCGATACGCGTAATGTTGTAATCATAATTTTGTGCGGTGGCCATCTTTGTTTTCAAAAATGATACCATAATCGTTCTCTGCATCCTCGAGAACCTCGGACACGATATTCATATAGCTGAAAACATAATTGCGTCTGGCAGCCATCTTGGATTTCAAAAACGATCACAGAATTGTTCTTTGCACCCTCGAGAACCTCGAATACGATATTCATATTGCTGAAAACATAATTGCGTCTGGCAGCCATCTTAGATTTCAAAATGATCACAGAATTGTTCTCTGCACCCTGGAGAACCTGGGACACGATATCCATACTGCTGAAATCATAATTTTGTGCGGCGGCCATCTTTGTTTTAAAAAATGATACCAAAATCGTTCTGTGCACCCTCGAGAACCTCGTACACGATATTCATATTGCTGAAAACATAATTGCGTCTGGCAGCCATCTTGGATTTCAAAATGATCACAGAATTGTTCTCTGCACCCTCGAGAACCTGGGACACGATATCCACATTGCTGAAATCATAATTTTTTGCGGCGGCCATCTTGGATTTGAAAAATGATCACAAAATCGTTCTCTGCACCCTCAAGAACTTCGCGTACGATATCTGTATTGCTGAAATAAAAATTTTGTGTTGCGGCCATCTTGGATTTCAAATTTGATCACAAAATCGTTCTCTGCACCCTCGTGAACCTCGAATACGATACCCATAATGTTGTCATCATAATTTTGCGCGGCGGCCATCTTGGATTTCAAAAATGATCCCAAAATTATTCTCTGCACCCTCGAGAATCTTGGACACGATATCCACATTGCTAAAATCATAATTTTATGTGGCGGCCATCTTGGATTTCAAAAATGATCACAAATTCGTTCTCTGCACACTCGATAACCTCGGACAGGATATCCATATTGCTGAAAATATAATTGTGTGCGGCAGCCCTCTTGGATTTCAAATATGATCACAAAATCGTTCTCTGCACCCTCGAGAACTTCGGATACTATACCTATAATGTTGTAATAATATTTTTTTGCGGTGGCCATCTTTGTTTTCAAAAATGATACCAAAATCGTTCTCTGCATCCTCGAGAACCTCAGACACGATATTCATATTGCTGAAAACGTAATTGAGTCTGGAAGCCATCTTGGATTTCAAAAACGATCACAGAATTGTTCTCTGCACCCTCGAAAACATCGGACACGATATCCATATTGCTGAATCATAATTATATGCGGTGGCCTTCTTTGTTTTCAAAAATGATACCAAAATCGTTCTCTGCATCCTCGAGAACCTCAGACACGATATTCATATTGCTGAAAACGTAATTGAGTCTGGAAGCCATCTTGGATTTCAAAAAGGATCACAGAATTGTTCTCTGCACCCTCGAAAACATCGGACACGATATCCATATTGCTGAATCATAATTATATGCGGTGGCCATCTTTGTTTTCAAATTTGATCACAAAATCGTTCTCTGCACCCTCGTGAACCTCGAATACGATACCCATAATGTTGTTATAATAATTTTGCACGGCGGCCACCTGGGATTTGAAAAATGTTCACCAAATCGTTCTCTGCACACTCGAGAACCTCGCGTACGATATCCGTATTGCTGAAATAAAAATTTTGTGCGGCGGCCATCTTGGATTTCAAATATGATCACAAAATCGTTCGCTTTACCCTCGAGAACCTCGAATACGATACCCATAATGTTGTCATCATAATTTTGCGCGGCGGCCATCTTGGATTTCAAAAATGATCCCAAAATTATTCTCTGCACCCTCGAGAATCTTGGACACGATATCCATATTGCTAAAATCATAATTTTAAGTGGCGGCCATCTTGCATTTAAAAATGATCACAAATTCGTTCTCTGCACACTCGAGAACCTCGGACAGGATATCTATATTGCTGAAAACATAATTATGTGCGACAGCCCTCTTGTATTTAAAAAATGATCCCAAAATTGTTTTCTGCACCCTCGGATACGATACGCATAATGTTGTAATCATAATTTTGTGCGGTGGCCATCTTTGTTTTCAAAAATGATACCAAAATCGTTCTCTGAATCCTCGAGAACCTCGGACACGATATTCATATAGCTGAAATTATAATTGAGTCTGGCAGCCATCTTGGATTTCAAAAACGATCACAGAATTGTTCTCTGCACTCTCGAGAACTTTGGACACGATATCGACATTGCTGAAATAATAATTTTGTGCGGCGGCCATCTTGGATTTTAAATATGATCACAAAATCGTTCTCTGCACCCTCGAGAACCTCGAATACGATACCCATAATGTTGTCATCATAATTTTGCGCGGCGGCCATCTTGGATTTCAAAAATGATCCCAAAATAAATCTCTGCACCCTCTAGAATCTTGGACACGATATCCATATTGCTAAAATCATAATTTTAAGTGGCGGCCATCTTGCATTTCAAAAATGATCACAAATTCGTTCTCTGCACACTCGAGAACCTCGGACAGGATATCTATATTGCTGAAAACATAATTGTGTGCGGCAGCCCTCTTGTATTTCAAAAATGATCCCAAAATTGTTTTCTGCACCCTCGGATACGATACGCATAATGTTGTAATCATAATTTTGTGCGGCGGCCATCTTTGTTTTCAAAAATGATACCAAAATCGTTCTCTGAATCCTCGAGAACCTCGGACACGATATTCATATAGCTGAAAACATAATTGAGTCTGGCAGCCATCTTGGATTTCAAAAACGATCACAGAATTGTTCTCTGCACCCTGGAGAACCTGGGACACGATATCCATACTGCTGAAATCATAATTTGGTGCGGCGGCCATCTTGGATTTCAAATATGATCACAAAATCGTTCTCTGCTCCCTCGAGAACCTAGAATACGATACCAATAATGTTGTCATCATAATTTTGCACGGCGGCCACCTTGGATTTGAAAAATGTTCACCAAATCATTCTCTGCACCCTCGAGAACCTCGAATACGATACCCATAATGTTGTCATCATAATTTTGCGCGGCGGCCATCTTGAATTTCGGAAAAGGTTCCCAAAATTATTCTCTGCACCCTCGAGAACCTCGAATACGATACCAATAATGTTGTCATATTTAATTTTGCACGGCGGCCACCTTGGATTTGAAAAATGTTCACCAAATCGTTCTCTGCACCCTCGAGAACATCGGGTACGATATCCATATTGCTAAAATCATAATTTAATGTGGCGGCCATCTTGGATTTCAAAAACGATTACAAATTCGTTCTCTGCACACTCAAGAACCTCGGACAGGATATCCATATTGCTGAAAAAATAGTTGTGTGCGGCAGCCCTCATGGATTTCAAAAATGATCCCAAAATTGTTCTCTGCACACTCGAAAACGTGGGATACGATACGCATAATGTTGTTATCATAATTTTGTGCGGTGTCTATCTTTGTTTTCAAAAATGATACCAAAATTTTTCTCTGCACCCTCGAGAACATCGGACACGATATCCATATTGCTGAAATCATAATTTTATGCGGCGGCCATGTTGGATTTCAAATATGATCACAAAATCGTTCTCAGCAAACTCGAGAATCTTGGATACGATACCCGTAATGTAGTTATCATAATTTTGTGTGGTGGCCATCTTTGTTTTCAAAAATGATACCAAAATCGTTCTTTGCACCCTCGAGAACCTCGTACACGATATTCATATTGCTGAAAACATAATTGCGTCTGGCAGCCATCTTGGATTTCAAAAATGATCACAGAATTGTTTTCTGTACCCTCGAGAACCTGGGACACGATATCCATATTGCTGAAATCATAATTTTTTGCGGCGGCCATCTTGGATTTCAAATATCACAAAATCGTTCTCTGCTCCCTCGAGAACCTCGAATACGATACCAATAAAGTTGTCATCATAATTTTGCAAGGCGGCCACCTTGGATTTCAAAAATGATCCCAAAATTATTCTCTGCACCCTCGAGAATCTTGGACACGATATCCATATTGCTAAAATCATTATTTTAAGTGGCGGCCATCTTGCATTAAAAAATGATCACAAATTCGTTCTCTGCACACTCGAGAACCTCGGACAGGATATCTATATTGCTGAAAACATAATTGTGTGCGACAGCCCTCTTGTATTTAAAAAATGATCCCAAAATTGTTTTCTGCACCCTCGGATACGATACGCATAATGTTGTAATCATAATTTTGTGCGGTGGCCATCTTTGTTTTCAAAAATGATACCAAAACCGTTCTCTGAATCCTCGAGAACCTCGGACACGATATTCATATAGCTGAAAACATAATTGAGTCTGGCAGCCATCTTGGATTTCAAAAACGATCACAGAATTGTTCTCTGCACCCTCGAGAACTTTGGACACGATATCCATATTGCTGAATCATAATTTTATGCGGTGGCCATCTTTGTTTTCAAAAATGATACCAAAATCGTTCTCTGCACCCTCGAGAACCTCGTACACGATATTCATATTGCTGAAAACATAATTGCGTCTGGCAGCCATCTTGGATTTCAAAATGATCACAGAATTGTTCTCTGCACCCTCGAGAACCTGGGACACGATATCCACATTGCTGAAATCATTATTTTTTGCGGCGGCCATCTTTCATTTCAAATATGATCACAAAATCGTTCTCTGCTCCCGCGAGAACCTCAAATACGATACCCATAATGTTGTCATAATAATTTTGCACGGCGGCCATCTTGGATTTGAAAAATGATCCCAAAATTATTCTCTGCACCCTCGAGAATCTTGGACACGATATCCACATTGCTGAAAATATAATTGTGTGCGGCAGCCCTCTTGGATTTCAAATATGATCACAAAATCGTTCTCTGCACACTCGAGAACCTCGGACAGGATATCCATATTGCTGAAAATATAATTGTGTGCGGCAGCCCTCTTGGATTTCAAATATGATCACAAAATCGTTCTCTGCACCCTCGAGAACTTCGGATACTGTACCTATAATGTTGTAATAATAATTTTTTGCGGTGGCCATCTTGGATTTCAAAAATGATCACAAATTCGTTCTCTGCACACTCGAGAACCTCGGACAGGATATCCATATTGCTGAAAATATTATTGTGTGCGACAGCCCTCTTGTATTTAAAAAATGATCCCAAAATTGTTTTCTGCACCCTCGGATACGATACGCATAATGTTGTAATCATAATTTTGTGCGGTGGCCATCTTTGTTTTCAAAAATGATACCAAAATCGTTCTCTGCATCCTCGAGAACCTCGGACACGATATTCATATTGCTGAAAACGTAATTGAGTCTGGAAGCCATCTTGGATTTAAAAAACGATCACAGAATTGTTCTCTACACCCTCGAAAACATCGGACACGATATCCATATTGCTGAATCATAATTTTATGCGGTGGCCATCTTTGTTTTCAAAAATGATACCAAAATCGTTCTGTGCACCCTCGAGAACCTCGTACACGATATTCATATTGCTAAAAACATAATTGCGTCGGGCAGCCTTCTTAGATTTCAAAATGATCACAGAATTGTTCACTGCACCCTGGAGAACCTGGGACACGATACCCATATTGCTGAAATCATAATTTTGTGCGGCGACCATCTTGGATTTCAAATATGATCACAATATCGTTATCTGCTCCCTCGAGAACCTAGAATACGATACCAATAATGTTGTCATCATAATTTTGCACGGCGGCCACCTGGGATTTGAAAAATGTTCACGAAATCGTTCTCTGCACCCTCGAGAAACTCGGGTACGATTTCCAAATTGCTGAAATAATAATTTTGCGCGGCGGCCATCTTGGATTTCAAATATGATCACAGAATCGTTCTCTGCACCCTCGAGAACCTCGAATACGATACCCATAATGTTGTTATAATAATTTTGCACGGCGGCCACCTGGGATTTGAAAAATGTTCATCAAATCGTTCTCTGCACCCTCGAGAACCTCGCGTACGATATCCGTATTGCTGAAATAAAAATTTTGTGCGGCGGCCATCTTGGATTTCAAATATGATCACAAAATCATTCTGTGCACCATCGAGAATATGGACACGATATCCACATTGCTAAAATCATAATTTTATGTGGCGGCCATCTTGGATTTCAAAAATGATCACAAATTCGTTCTTTGCACACTCGAGAACCTCGGACAGGATATCCATATTGCTGAAAATATAATTGTGTGCGGCAGCCCTCTTGGATTTCAAATATGATCACAAAATCGTTCTCTGCACCCTCGAGAACTTCGGATACTATACCTATAATGTTGTAATAATAATTTTTTGCGGTGGCCATCTTTGTTTTCAAAAATGATACCAAAATCGTTCTCTGCATCCTCGAGAACCTCAGACACGATATTCATATTGCTGAAAACGTAATTGAGTCTGGAAGCCATCTTAGATTTCAAAAACGATCACAGAATTGTTCTCTGCACCCTTGAAAACATCGGACACGATATCCATATTGCTGAATCATAATTATATGCGGTGGCCATCTTTGTTTTCAAAAATGATACCAAAATCGTTCTGTGCACCCTCGAGAACCTCGTACACGATATTCATATTGCTAAAAACATAATTGCGTCGGGCAGCCTTCTTAGATTTCAAAATTATCACAGAATTGTTCACTACACCCTGGAGAACCTGGGACACGATACCCATATTGCTGAAATCATAATTTTGTGCGGCGGCCATCTTGGATTTCAAATATGATCACAATATCGTTCTCTGCTCCCTCGAGAACCTAGAATACGATACCAATAATGTTGTCATCATAATTTTGCACGGCGGCCACCTGGGATTTGAAAAATGTTCACCAAATCGTTCTCTGCACCCTCGAAAAACTCGGGTACGATTTCCAAATTGCTGAAATAATAATTTTGCGCGGCGGCCATCTTGGATTTCAAATATGATCACAGAATCGTTCTCTGCACCCTCGAGAACCTCGAATACGATACCCATAATGTTGTTATAATAATTTTGCACGGCGGCCACCTGGGATTTGAAAAATGTTCACCAAATCGTTCTCTGCACCCTCGAGAACCTCGCGTACGATATCCGTATTGCTGAAATAAAAATTTTGTGCGGCAGCCATCTTGGATTTCAAATATGATCATAAAATCATTCTCTGAACCCTCGAGAAACTCGGGTACGATTTCCAAATTGCTGAAATAATAATTTTGCGCTGCGGCCATCTTGGATTTCAAATATGATCACAGAATCGTTCTCTGCACCCTCGAGAACCTCGAATACGATACCCAATATGTTGTCATCATAATTTTGCGCGGAGGCCATCTTGAATTTCAAAAATGTTCCCAAAATTATTCTCTGCACCCTCGAGAACCTCGAATACGATACCAATAAAGTTGTCATCATAATTTTGCACGGCGGCCACCTTTGATTTGAAAAATGTTCACCAAATCGTTCTCTGCACCCTCGAGAACCTCGGATACGATATCCGTATTGCTGAAATCATAATTTTGTGCGGCGGCCATCTTAGATTTCAAAATGATCACAGAATTGTTCACTGCACCCTGGAGAACCTGGGACACGATATCCATATTGCTGAAATCATAATTTTGTGCGGCGGCCATCTTGGATTTCAAATATGATCACAAAATCGTTCTCTGCTCCCCCGAGAACCTAGAATACGATACCCATAATGTTGTCATCATAATTTTGCGCGGCGGCCACCTGGGATTTGAAAAATGTTCACCAAATCATTCTCGCACCCTCGAGAAACTCGGGTACGATTTCCAAATTGCTGAAATAATAATTTTGTGCGGCGGCCATCTTGGATTTCAAATATGATCACAGAATCGTTCTCTGCACCCTCGAGAACCTCGAATACGATACCCATAATGTTGTCATAATAATTTTGCACGGCGGCCATCTTGGATTTCAAATATGATCACAAAATCATTCTATGCACCCTCGAGAACCTCGAATACGATACCCATAATGTTGTCATCATTATTTTGCACGGCGGCTACCTTGGGTTTGAAAAATGTTCACCAAATCGTTCTCTGCACACTCGAGAACCTCGGGTACGATATCCATATTGCTAAAATCATAATTTAATGTGGCGGCCATCTTGGATTTCAAAAATGATCACAAATTCGTTCTCTGCACACTCGAGAACCTCGGACAGGATATCCATATTGCTGAAAAAATAATTGTGTGCGGCAGCCCTCATGGATTTCAAAAATGATCCCAAAATTGTTCTCTGCACCCTCGAAAACGTCGGATACGATACGCATAATGTTGTTATCATAATTTTGTGCGGTGTCCATCTTTGTTTTCAAAAATGATACCAAAATCTTTCTCTGCAATCTCGAGAACCTCGGACACGATATTCATATTGCTGAAAACATAATTGCGTCTGGCAGCCATCTTAGATTTCAAAATGATCACAGAATTGTTCTCTGCACCCTGGAGAACCTGGGACACGATATCCATACTGCTGAAATCATAATTTTGTGCGGCGGCCATCTTGGATTTCAAATATGATCACAAAATCGTTCTCTGAACCCTCGAGAACCTCGGGTACGATATCCGTATTGCTGAAATAAAAATTTTGTGCGGCGGCCATCTTGGATTTCAAATATGATCACAAAATCATTCTCTGCACCCTCGAGAACCTCGAATACGATACCCATAATGTTGTCATCATAATTTTGCGCGGCGGCCATCTTGGATTTCAAAAATGATCACAAAATTATTCTCTGCACTCTCGAGAACCTCGAATACTATACCAATAATGTTGTCATCATAATTTTGCACGGCGGCCACCTTGGATTTGAAAATTTTTCACCAAATCGTTCTCTGCACCCTCGAGAACCTCGGGTACGATAGCCATATTGCTAAAATGATAATTTAAGTGGCGGCCATCTTGGATTTCAAGAATGATCACAAATTCGTTCTCTGCACAATCGAGAACCTCGGACAGGATATCCATATTGCTGAAAACATAATTGTGTGCAGCAGCTCTCTTGGATTTCATAAATGATCCCAAAATTGTTCTCTGCACCCTCGAAAACGTCGGATACGATATCCATATTGCTGAAATCATAATTTTTAGCGGCGGCCAACTGGGATTTCAAATATTATCACAAAATCGTTCTCAGCAACCTCGAGAATCTTGGATACGATACCCGTAATGTAGTTATCATAATTTTGTGTGTTGGCCATCTTTGTTTTTCAAAAATGATACCAAAATCGTTCTTTGCACCCTCGAGAACCTCGTACACGATATTCATATTGCTGAAAGCATAATTGCGTCTGGCAGCCATCTTGGATTTCAAAAATTGATCACAGAATTGTTCTCTGCACCCTCGAGAGCATCGGACACGATATCCATATTGCTGAAATCATAATTTTATGCGGCGGCCATGTTGGATTTCAAATATGATCACAGAATCGTTCTCTGCACCCTCGAGAACCTCGAATACGATACCCATAATGTTGTCATAATAATTTTGCACGGCGGCCATCTTGGATTTCAAATATGATCACAAAATCATTCTATGCACCCTCGAGAACCTCGAATACGATACCCATAATGTTGTCATCATAATTTTGCACGGCGGCTACCTTGGGTTTGAAAAATGTTCACCAAATCATTCTCGCACCCTCGAGAAACTCGGGTACGATTTCCAAATTGCTGAAATAATAATTTTGTGCGGCGGCCATCTTGGATTTCAAATATGATCACAGAATCGTTCTCTGCACCCTCGAGAACCTCGAATTCGATACCCATAATGTTGTCATAATAATTTTGCACGGCGGCCATCTTGGATTTCAAATATGATCACAAAATCATTCTATGCACCCTCGAGAACCTCGAATACGATACCCATAATGTTGTCATCATAATTTTGCACGGCGGCTACCTTGGGTTTGAAAAATGTTCACCAAATCGTTCTCTGCACACTCGAGAACCTCGGGTACGATATCCATATTGCTAAAATCATAATTTAATGTGGCGGCCATCTTGGATTTCAAAAATGATCACAAATTCGTTCTCTGCACACTCGAGAACCTCGGACAGGATATCCATATTGCTGAAAAAATAATTGTGTGCGGCAGCCCTCATGGATTTCAAAAATGATCCCAAAATTGTTCTCTGCACCCTCGAAAACGTCGGATACGATACGCATAATGTTGTTATCATAATTTTGTGCGGTGTCCATCTTTGTTTTCAAAAATGATACCAAAATCTTTCTCTGCAATCTCGAGAACCTCGGACACGATATTCATATTGCTGAAAACATAATTGCGTCTGGCAGCCATCTTAGATTTCAAAATGATCACAGAATTGTTCTCTGCACCCTGGAGAACCTGGGACACGATATCCATACTGCTGAAATCATAATTTTGTGCGGCGGCCATCTTGGATTTCAAATATGATCACAAAATCGTTCTCTGAACCCTCGAGAACCTCGGGTACGATATCCGTATTGCTGAAATAAAAATTTTGTGCGGCGGCCATCTTGGATTTCAAATATGATCACAAAATCATTCTCTGCACCCTCGAGAACCTCGAATACGATACCCATAATGTTGTCATCATAATTTTGCGCGGCGGCCATCTTGGATTTCAAAAATGATCACAAAATTATTCTCTGCACTCTCGAGAACCTCGAATACTATACCAATAATGTTGTCATCATAATTTTGCACGGCGGCCACCTTGGATTTGAAAATTTTTCACCAAATCGTTCTCTGCACCCTCGAGAACCTCGGGTACGATATCCATATTGCTAAAATGATAATTTTTAGCGGCGGCCAACTGGGATTTCAAATATTATCACAAAATCGTTCTCAGCAACCTCGAGAATCTTGGATACGATACCCGTAATGTAGTTATCATAATTTTGTGTGTTGGACATCTTTGTTTTTCAAAAATGATACCAAAATCGTTCTTTGCACCCTCGAGAACCTCGTACACGATATTCATATTGCTGAAAGCATAATTGCGTCTGGCAGCCATCTTGGATTTCAAAAATTGATCACAGAATTGTTCTCTGCACCCTCGAGAGCATCGGACACGATATCCATATTGCTGAAATCATAATTTTATGCGGCGGCCATGTTGGATTTCAAATATGATCACAAAATCGTTCTCAGCAACCTCGAGAATCTTGGATACGATACCCGTAATGTAGTTATCATAATTTTGTGTGTTGGCCATCTTTGTTTTTCAAAAATGATACCAAAATCGTTCTTTGCACCCTCGAGAACCTCGTACACGATATTCATATTGCTGAAAGCATAATTGCGTCTGGCAGCCATCTTGGATTTCAAAAATGATCACAGAATTGTTTTCTGTACCCTCGAGAACATGGGACACGATATCCATATTGCTGAAATCATAATTTTTTGCGGCGGCCATCTTGGATTTCAAATATCACAAAATCGTTCTCTGCTCCCTCGAGAACCTCGAATACGATACCAATAAAGTTGTCATCATAATTTTGCAAGGCGGCCACCTTGGATTTGAAAAATGTTCACCAAATCGTTCTCTGCACCCTCGAGAACCTCGGGTACGATATCCGTATTGCTGAAATAATAATTTTGTGCGGTGGCCATCTTGGATTTCAAATATGATCACAAAATCGTTCTCTGCACCCTCGAGAAACTCGAATACGATACCCATAATGTTGTCATCATAATTTTGCGCGGCGGCCATCTTGGATTTCAAATATGATCACAGAATCGTTCTCTGCACCCTCGAGAACCTCGAATACGATACCCATAATGTTGTTATAATAATTTTGCACGGAGGCCACCTGGAATTTGAAAAATGTTCACCAAATTGTTCTCTAACCCTCGAGAACTTTGGACACGATATCCATATTGCTGAATCATAATTTTATGCGGTGGCCATCTTTGTTTTCAAAAATGATACCAAAATCGTTCTCTGCACCCTCGAGAACCTCGTACACGATAGTCATATTGCTGAAAACATAATTGCGTCTGGCAGCCATCTTGGATTTCAAAATGATCACAGAATTGTTCTCTGCACCCTCGAGAACCTGGGCCACGATATCCACATTGCTGAAATCATAATTTTTTGCGGCGGCCATCTTGGAGTTCAAATATGATCACAAAATCGTTCTCTGCTCCCTCGAGAACCTCGAATACGATACCCATAATGTTGTCTTAATAATTTTGCACGGCGGCCATCTTGGATTTGAAAAATGATCACAAAATCGTTCTCTGCACCCTCGAGAACTTCGCGTACGATATCCGTATTGCTGAAATAAAAATTTTGTGTGGCGGCCATCTTGGATTTCAAATTTGATCACAAAATCGTTCTCTGCACCCTCGAGAACCTCGAATACGATACCCATAATGTTGTCATCATAATTTTGCGCGGCGGCCATCTTGGATTTCAAAAATGATCCCAAAATTATTCTCTGCACCCTCGAGAATCTTGGACACGATATCCACATTGCTAAAATCATAATTTTATGTGGCGGCCATCTTGGATTTCAAAAATGATCACAAATTCGTTCTCTGCACACTCGAGAATCTCGGACAGGATATCCATATTGCTGAAAATATAATTGTGTGCGGCAGCCCTCTTGGATTTCAAATATGATCACAAAATCGTTCTCTGCACCCTCGAGAACTTCGGATACTATACCTACAATGTTGTTATAATAATTTTTTGCGGTGGCCATCTTTGTTTTAAAAAATGATACCAAAATCGTTCTCTGCATCGTCGAGAACCTCGGACACGATATTCAAATTGCTGAAAACGTAATTGAGTCTGGAAGCCATCTTGGATTTCAAAAATGATCACAGAATTGTTCTCTGCACCCTCGAAAACATCGGACACGATATCCATATTGCTGAATCATAATTTTATGCGGTGGCCATCTTTGTTTTCAAAAATGATACCAAAATCGTTCTGTGCACCCTCGAGAACCTCGTACACGATATTCATATTGCTAAAAACATAATTGCGACGGGCAGCCTTCTTAGATTTCAAAATGATCACAGAATTGTTCACTGCACCCTGGAGAACCTGGGACACGATACCCATATTGCTAAAATCATAATTTTAAGTGGCGGCCATCTTGCATTTAAAAATGATCACAAATTCGTTCTCCGCACACTCGAGAACCTCGGACAGGATATCTATATTGCTGAAAACATAATTGTGTGCGACAGCCCTGTTGTATTTCAAAAATGATCCCAAAATTGTTTTCTGCACCCTCGGATACGATACGCATAATGTTGTAATCATAATTTTGTGCGGTGGCCATCTTTGTTTTCAAAAATGATACCAAAATCGTTCTCTGAATCCTCGAGAACCTCGGACACGATATTCATATAGCTGAAAACATAATTGAGTCTGGCAGCCATCTTGGATTTCAAAAACGATCACAGAATTGTTCTCTGCACCCTCGAGAACTTTGGACACGATATCCATATTGCTGAATCATAATTTTATGCGGTGGCCATCTTTGTTTTCAAAAATGATACCAAAATCGTTCTCTGCACCCTCGAGAACCTCGTACACGATATTCATATTGCTGAAAACATAATTGCGTCTGGCAGCCATCTTGGATTTCAAAATGATCACAGAATTGTTCTCTGCACCCTCGAGAACCTGGGACACGATATCCACATTGCTGAAATCATAATTTTTTGCGGCGGCCATCTTGGATTTCAAATATGATCACAAAATCGTTCTCTGCTCCCTCGAGAACCTCGAATACGATACCCATAATGTTGTCATAATAATTTTGCACGGCGGCCATCTTGGATTTGAAAAATGATCACAAAATCGTTCTCTGCACCCTCAAGAACTTCGCGTACGATATCCGTATTGCTGAAATAAAAATTTTGTGTGGCGGCCATCTTGGATTTCAAATTTGATCACAAAATCGTTCTCTGCACCCTCGTGAACCACGAATACGATACCCATAATGTTGTCATCATAATTTTGCGCGGCGGCCATCTTGGATTTCAAAAATGATCCCAAAATTATTCTCTGCACCCTCGAGAATCTTGGACACGATATCCACATTGCTAAAATCATAATTTTATGTGGCGGCCATCTTGGATTTCAAAAATGATCACAAATTCGTTCTCTGCACACTCGAGAACCTCGGACAGGATATCCATATTGCTGAAAATATAATTGTGTGCGGCAGCCCTCTTGGATTTCAAATATGATCACAAAATCGTTCTCTGCACCCTCGAGAACTTCGGATACTATACCTATAATGTTGTAATAATAATTTTTTGCGGTGGCCATCTTTGTTTTCAAAAATGATACCAAAATCGTTCTCTGCATCCTCGAGAACCTCAGACACGATATTCATATTGCTGAAAACGTAATTGAGTCTGGAAGCCATCTTGGATTTCAAAAACGATCACAGAATTGTTCTCTGCACCCTCGAAAACATCGGACACGATATCCATATTGCTGAATCATAATTATATGCGGTGGCCATCTTTGTTTTCAAAAATGATACCAAAATCGTTCTGTGCACCCTCGAGAACCTCGTACACGATATTCATATTGCTAAAAACATAATTGCGTCGGGCAGCCTTCTTAGATTTCAAAATTATCACAGAATTGTTCACTACACCCTGGAGAACCTGGGACACGATACCCATATTGCTGAAATCATAATTTTGTGCGGCGGCCATCTTGGATTTCAAATATGACCACAATATCGTTCTCTGCTCCCTCGAGAACCTAGAATACGATACCAATAATGTTGTCATCATAATTTTGCACGGCGGCCACCTGGGATTTGAAAAATGTTCACCAAATCGTTCTCTGCACCCTCGAAAAACTCGGGTACGATTTCCAAATTGCTGAAATAATAATTTTGCGCGGCGGCCATCTTGGATTTCAAATATGATCACAGAATCGTTCTCTGCACCCTCGAGAACCTCGAATACGATACCCATAATGTTGTTATAATAATTTTGCACGGCGGCCACCTGGGATTTGAAAAATGTTCACCAAATCGTTCTCTGCACCCTCGAGAACCTCGCGTACGATATCCGTATTGCTGAAATAAAAATTTTGTGCGGCGGCCATCTTGGATTTCAAATATGATCACAAAATCATTCTCTGAACCCTCGAGAAACTCGGGTACGATTTCCAAATTGCTGAAATAATAATTTTGCGCGGCGGCCATCTTGGATTTCAAATATGATCACAGAATCGTTCTCTGCACCCTCGAGAACCTCGAATACGATACCCATAATGTTGTTATAATAATTTTGCACGGCGGCCACCTGGGATTTGAAAAATGTTCACCAAATCGTTCTCTGCACCCTCGAGAACCTCGCGTACGATATCCGTATTGCTGAAATAAAAATTTTGTGCGGCGGCCATCTTAGATTTCAAATATGATCACAAAATCATTCTCTGAACCCTCGAGAAACTCGGGTACGATTTCCAAATTGCTGAAATAATAATTTTGCGCGGCGGCCATCTTGGATTTCAAATATGATCACAGAATCGTTCTCTGCACCCTCGAGAACCTCGAATACGATACCCATAATGTTGTTATAATAATTTTGCACGGAGGCCACCTGGGATTTGAAAAATGTTCACCAAATTGTTCTCTAACCCTCGAGAACTTTGGACACGATATCCATATTGCTGAATCATAATTTTATGCGGTGGCCATCTTTGTTTTCAAAAATGATACCAAAATCGTTCTCTGCACCCTCGAGAACCTCGTACACGATAGTCATATTGCTGAAAACATAATTGCGTCTGGCAGCCATCTTGGATTTCAAAATGATCACAGAATTGTTCTCTGCACCCTCGAGAACCTGGGCCACGATATCCACATTGCTGAAATCATAATTTTTTGCGGCGGCCATCTTGGAGTTCAAATATGATCACAAAATCGTTCTCTGCTCCCTCGAGAACCTCGAATACGATACCCATAATGTTGTCTTAATAATTTTGCACGGCGGCCATCTTGGATTTGAAAAATGATCGCAAAATCGTTCTCTGCACCCTCGAGAACTTCGCGTACGATATCCGTATTGCTGAAATAAAAATTTTGTGTGGCGGCCATCTTGGATTTCAAATTTGATCACAAAATCGTTCTCTGCACCCTCGAGAACCTCGAATACGATACCCATAATGTTGTCATCATAATTTTGCGCGGCGGCCATCTTGGATTTCAAAAATGATCCCAAAATTATTCTCTGCACCCTCGAGAATCTTGGACACGATATCCACATTGCTAAAATCATAATTTTATGTGGCGGCCATCTTGGATTTCAAAAATGATCACAAATTCGTTCTCTGCACACTCGAGAATCTCGGACAGGATATCCATATTGCTGAAAATATAATTGTGTGCGGCAGCCCTCCTGGATTTCAAATATGATCACAAAATCGTTCTCTGCACCCTCGAGAACTTCGGATACTATACCTACAATGTTGTTATAATAATTTTTTGCGGTGGCCATCTTTGTTTTAAAAAATGATACCAAAATCGTTCTCTGCATCGTCGAGAACCTCGGACACGATATTCATATTGCTGAAAACGTAATTGAGTCTGGAAGCCATCTTGGATTTCAAAAATGATCACAGAATTGTTCTCTGCACCCTCGAAAACATCGGACACGATATCCATATTGCTGAATCATAATTTTATGCGGTGGCCATCTTTGTTTTCAAAAATGATACCAAAATCGTTCTGTGCACCCTCGAGAACCTCGTACACGATATTCATATTGCTAAAAACATAATTGCGACGGGCAGCCTTCTTAGATTTCAAAATGATCACAGAATTGTTCACTGCACCCTGGTGAACCTGGGACACGATACCCATATTGCTGAAATCATAATTTTGTGCGGCGGCCATCTTGGATTTCAAATATGATCACAATATCGTTCTCTGCTCCCTCGAGAACCTAGAATACGATACCAATAATGTTGTCATCATAAGTTTGCACGGCGGCCACCTGGGATTTGAAAAATGTTCACCAAATCGTTCTCTGCACCCTCGAGAACCTCGCGTACGATATCCGTATTGCTGAAATAAAAATTTTGTGCGGCGGCCATCTTGGATTTCAAATATGATCACAAAATCATTCTCTGCACCCTCGAGAACCTCGAATACGATACCAATAAAGTTGTCATCATAATTTTGCACGGCGGCCACCTTGGATTTGAAAAATGTTCACCAAATCGTTCTCTGCACCCTCGAGAACCTCGGGTACGATATCCGTATTGCTGAAATCATAATTTTGTGCGGCGGCCATCTTAGATTTCAAAATGATCACAGAATTGTTCACTGCACCCTGGAGAACCAGGGACACGATCTCCATATTGCTGAAATCATAATTTTGTGCGGCGGCCATCTTGGATTTCAAATATGATCACAAAATCGTTCTCTGCTCCCTCGAGAACCTAGAATACGATACCAATAATGTTGTCATCATAATTTTGCACGGCGGCCACCTTGGATTTGAAAAATGTTCACCAAATCGTTCTCTGCACCCTCGAGAACCTCGGGTACGATATCCGTATTGCTGAAATAATAATTTTGTGCGGTGGCCATCTTGGATTTCAAATATGATCACAAAATCGTTCGCTTCACCCTCGAGAACCTCGAATACGATACCCATAATGTTGTCATCATAATTTTGCGCGGCGGCCATCTTGGATTTCAAAAATGATCCCAAAATTAATCTCTGCACCCTCGAGAATCTTGGACACGATATCCATATTGCTAAAATCATAATTATAAGTGGCGGCCATCTTGCATTTCAAAAATGATCATAAATTCGTTCTCTGCACACTCGAGAACCTCGGACAGGATATCTATATTGCTGAAAACATAATTGTGTGCGGCAGCCCTCTTGTATTTCAAAAATGATCCCAAAATTGTTTTCTGCACCCTCGGATTCGATACGCATAATTTTGTGCGGTGGCCATCTTTGTTTTCAAAAATGATACCAAAATCGTTCTCTGCACCCTCGAGAACCTCGTACACGATATTCATATTGCTGAAAACATAATTGCGTCTGGCAGCCATCTTGGATTTCAAAATGATCACAGAATTGTTCTCTGCACCCTCGAGAACCTGGGACACGATATCCACATTGCTGAAATCATAATTTTTTGCGGCGGCCATCTTGGATTTCAAATATGATCACAAAATCGTTCTCTGCTCCCTCGAGAACCTCGAATACGATACCCATAATGTTGTCATAATAATTTTGCACGGCGGCCATCTTGGATTTGAAAAATGATCACAAAATCGTTCTCTGCACCCTCGAGAACCTCGCGTACGATATCCGTATTGCTGAAATAAAAAATTTGTGTGGCGGCCATCTTTGATTTCAAATATGTTCACAAAATCGTTCTCTGCACCCTCGAGAACCTCGAATACGATTTCCAAATTGCTGAAATAATAATTTTGCGCTGCGGCCATCTTGGATTTCAAATATGATCACAGAATCGTTCTCTGCACCCTCGAGAAACTCGAATACGATACCCAATATGTTGTCATCATAATTTTGCGCGGAGGCCATCTTGAATTTAAAAAATGTTCCCAAAATTATTCTCTGCACCCTCGAGAACCTCGAATACGATACCAATAAAGTTGTCATCATAATTTTGCACGGCGGCCACCTTTGATTTGAAAAATGTTCACCAAATCGTTCTCTGCACCCTCGAGAACCTCGGATACGATATCCGTATTGCTGAAATCATAATTTTGTGCGGCGGCCATCTTAGATTTCAAAATGATCACAGAATTGTTCACTGCACCCTGGAGAACCTGGGACACGATATCCATATTGCTGAAATCATAATTTTGTGCGGCGGCCATCTTGGATTTCAAATATGATCACAAAATCGTTCTCTGCTCCCCCGAGAACCTAGAATACGATACCCATAATGTTGTCATCATAATTTTGCGCGGCGGCCACCTGGGATTTGAAAAATGTTCACCAAATCATTCTCGCACCCTCGAGAAACTCGGGTACGATTTCCAAATTGCTGAAATAATAATTTTGTGCGGCGGCCATCTTGGATTTCAAATATGATCACAGAATCGTTCTCTGCACCCTCGAAAACCTCGAATACGATACCCATAATGTTGTCATAATAATTTTGCACGGCGGCCATCTTGGATTTCAAATATGATCACAAAATCATTCTCTGCACCCTCGAGAACCTCGAATACGATACCCATAATGTTGTCATCATAATTTTGCACGGCGGCTACCTTGGGTTTGAAAAATGTTCACCAAATCGTTCTCTGCACCCTCGAGAACCTCGGGTACGATATCCATATTGCTAAAATCATAATTTAATGTGGCGGCCATCTTGGATTTCAAAAATGATCACAAATTCGTTCTCTGCACACTCGAGAACCTCGGACAGGATATCCATATTGCTGAAAAAATAATTGTGTGCGGCAGCCCTCATGGATTTCAAAAATGATCCCAAAATTGTTCTCTGCACCCTCGAAAACGTCGGATACGATACGCATAATGTTGTTATCATAATTTTGTGCGGTGTCCATCTTTGTTTTCAAAAATGATACCAAAATCTTTCTCTGCAATCTCGAGAACCTCGGACACGATATTCATATTGCTGAAAACATAATTGCGTCTGGCAGCCATCTTAGATTTCAAAATGATCACAGAATTGTTCTCTGCACCCTGGAGAACCTGGGACACGATATCCATACTGCTGAAATCATAATTTTGTGCGGCGGCCATCTTGGATTTCAAATATGATCACAAAATCGTTCTCTGAACCCTCGAGAACCTCGGGTACGATATCCGTATTGCTGAAATAAAAATTTTGTGCGGCGGCCATCTTGGATTTCAAATATGATCACAAAATCATTCTCTGCACCCTCGAGAACCTCGAATACGATACCCATAATGTTGTCATCATAATTTTGCGCGGCGGCCATCTTGGATTTCAAAAATGATCACAAAATTATTCTCTGCACTCTCGAGAACCTCGAATACGATACCAATAAAGTTGTCATCATAATTTTGCAAGGCGGCCACCTTGGATTTGAAAAATGTTCACCAAATCGTTCTCTGCACCCTCGAGAACCTCGGGTACGATATCCGTATTGCTGAAATCATAATTTTGTGCGGCGGCCATCTTAGATTTCAAAATGATCACAGAATTGTTCACTGCACCCTGGAGAACCAGGGACACGATCTCCATATTGCTGAAATCATAATTTTGTGCGGCGGCCATCTTGGATTTCAAATATGATCACAAAATCGTTCTCTGCTCCCTCGAGAACCTAGAATACGATACCAATAATGTTGTCATCATAATTTTGCACGGCGGCCACCTTGGATTTGAAAAATGTTCACCAAATCGTTCTCTGCACCCTCGAGAACCTCGGGTACGATATCCGTATTGCTGAAATAATAATTTTGTGCGGCGGCCATCTTAGATTTCAAAATGATCACAGAATTGTTCACTGCACCCTGGAGAACCAGGGACACGATCTCCATATTGCTGAAATCATAATTTTGTGCGGCGGCCATCTTGGATTTCAAATATGATCACAAAATCGTTCGCTTCACCCTCGAGAACCTCGAATACGATACCCATAATGTTGTCATCATAATTTTGCGCGGCGGCCATCTTGGATTTCAAAAATGATCCCAAAATTAATCTCTGCACCCTCGAGAATCTTGGACACGATATCCATATTGCTAAAATCATAATTTTAAGTGGCGGCCATCTTGCATTTCAAAAATGATCATAAATTCGTTCTCTGCACACTCGAGAACCTCGGACAGGATATCTATATTGCTGAAAACATAATTGTGTGCGGCAGCCCTCTTGTATTTCAAAAATGATCCCAAAATTGTTTTCTGCACCCTCGGATTCGATACGCATAATTTTGTGCGGTGGCCATCTTTGTTTTCAAAAATGATACCAAAATCGTTCTCTGCACCCTCGAGAACCTCGTACACGATATTCATATTGCTGAAAACATAATTGCGTCTGGCAGCCATCTTGGATTTCAAAATGATCACAGAATTGTTCTCTGCACCCTCGAGAACCTGGGACACGATATCCACATTGCTGAAATCATAATTTTTTGCGGCGGCCATCTTGGATTTCAAATATGATCACAAAATCGTTCTCTGCTCCCTCGAGAACCTCGAATACGATACCCATAATGTTGTCATAATAATTTTGCACGGCGGCCATCTTGGATTTGAAAAATGATCACAAAATCGTTCTCTGCACCCTCGAGAACCTCGCGTACGATATCCGTATTGCTGAAATAAAAAATTTGTGTGGCGGCCATCTTTGATTTCAAATATGTTCACAAAATCGTTCTCTGCACCCTCGAGAACCTCGAATACGATTTCCAAATTGCTGAAATAATAATTTTGCGCTGCGGCCATCTTGGATTTCAAATATGATCACAGAATCGTTCTCTGCACCCTCGAGAACCTCGAATACGATACCCAATATGTTGTCATCATAATTTTGCGCGGAGGCCATCTTGAATTTAAAAAATGTTCCCAAAATTATTCTCTGCACCCTCGAGAACCTCGAATACGATACCAATAAAGTTGTCATCATAATTTTGCACGGCGGCCACCTTTGATTTGAAAAATGTTCACCAAATCGTTCTCTGCACCCTCGAGAACCTCGGATACGATATCCGTATTGCTGAAATCATAATTTTGTGCGGCGGCCATCTTAGATTTCAAAATGATCACAGAATTGTTCACTGCACCCTGGAGAACCTGGGACACGATATCCATATTGCTGAAATCATAATTTTGTGCGGCGGCCATCTTGGATTTCAAATATGATCACAAAATCGTTCTCTGCTCCCCCGAGAACCTAGAATACGATACCCATAATGTTGTCATCATAATTTTGCGCGGCGGCCACCTGGGATTTGAAAAATGTTCACCAAATCATTCTCGCACCCTCGAGAAACTCGGGTACGATTTCCAAATTGCTGAAATAATAATTTTGTGCGGCGGCCATCTTGGATTTCAAATATGATCACAGAATCGTTCTCTGCACCCTCGAAAACCTCGAATACGATACCCATAATGTTGTCATAATAATTTTGCACGGCGGCCATCTTGGATTTCAAATATGATCACAAAATCATTCTCTGCACCCTCGAGAACCTCGAATACGATACCCATAATGTTGTCATCATAATTTTGCACGGCGGCTACCTTGGGTTTGAAAAATGTTCACCAAATCGTTCTCTGCACCCTCGAGAACCTCGGGTACGATATCCATATTGCTAAAATCATAATTTAATGTGGCGGCCATCTTGGATTTCAAAAATGATCACAAATTCGTTCTCTGCACACTCGAGAACCTCGGACAGGATATCCATATTGCTGAAAAAATAATTGTGTGCGGCAGCCCTCATGGATTTCAAAAATGATCCCAAAATTGTTCTCTGCACCCTCGAAAACGTCGGATACGATACGCATAATGTTGTTATCATAATTTTGTGCGGTGTCCATCTTTGTTTTCAAAAATGATACCAAAATCTTTCTCTGCAATCTCGAGAACCTCGGACACGATATTCATATTGCTGAAAACATAATTGCGTCTGGCAGCCATCTTAGATTTCAAAATGATCACAGAATTGTTCTCTGCACCCTGGAGATCCTGGGACACGATATCCATACTGCTGAAATCATAATTTTGTGCGGCGGCCATCTTGGATTTCAAATATGATCACAAAATCGTTCTCTGAACCCTCGAGAACCTCGGGTACGATATCCGTATTGCTGAAATAAAAATTTTGTGCGGCGGCCATCTTGGATTTCAAATATGATCACAAAATCATTCTCTGCACCCTCGAGAACCTCGAATACGATACCCATAATGTTGTCATCATAATTTTGCGCGGCGGCCATCTTGGATTTCAAAAATGATCACAAAATTATTCTCTGCACTCTCGAGAACCTCGAATACGATACCAATAAAGTTGTCATCATAATTTTGCAAGGCGGCCACCTTGGATTTGAAAAATGTTCACCAAATCGTTCTCTGCACCCTCGAGAACCTCGGGTACGATATCCGTATTGCTGAAATAATAATTTTGTGCGGTGGCCATCTTGGATTTCAAATATGATCACAAAATCGTTCTCTGCACCCTCGAGAAACTCGAATACGATACCCATAATGTTGTCATCATAATTTTGCGCGGCGGCCATCTTGGATTTCAAAAATGATCCCAAAATTATTCTCTGCACCCTCGAGAATCTTGGACACGATATCCATATTGCTAAAATCATAATTTTAAGTGGCGGCCATCTTGCATTTAAAAATGATCACAAATTCGTTCTCCGCACACTCGAGAACCTCGGACAGGATATCTATATTGCTGAAAACATAATTGTGTGCGACAGCCCTCTTGTATTTCAAAAATGATCCCAAAATTGTTTTCTGCACCCTCGGATACGATACGCATAATGTTGTAATCATAATTTTGTGCGGTGGCCATCTTTGTTTTCAAAAATGATACCAAAATCGTTCTCTGAATCCTCGAGAACCTCGGACACGATATTCATATAGCTGAAAACATAATTGAGTCTGGCAGCCATCTTGGATTTCAAAAACGATCACAGAATTGTTCTCTGCACCCTCGAGAACTTTGGACACGATATCCATATTGCTGAATCATAATTTTATGCGGTGGCCATCTTTGTTTTCAAAAATGATACCAAAATCGTTCTCTGCACCCTCGAGAACCTCGTACACGATATTCATATTGCTGAAAACATAATTGCGTCTGGCAGCCATCTTGGATTTCAAAATGATCACAGAATTGTTCTCTGCACCCTCGAGAACCTGGGACACGATATCCACATTGCTGAAATCATAATTTTTTGCGGCGGCCATCTTGGATTTCAAATATGATCACAAAATCGTTCTCTGCTCCCTCGAGAACCTCGAATACGATACCCATAATGTTGTCATAATAATTTTGCACGGCGGCCATCTTGGATTTGAAAAATGATCACAAAATCGTTCTCTGCACCCTCAAGAACTTCGCGTACGATATCCGTATTGCTGAAATAAAAATTTTGTGTGGCGGCCATCTTGGATTTCAAATTTGATCACAAAATCGTTCTCTGCACCCTCGTGAACCACGAATACGATACCCATAATGTTGTCATCATAATTTTGCGCGGCGGCCATCTTGGATTTCAAAAATGATCCCAAAATTATTCTCTGCACCCTCGAGAATCTTGGACACGATATCCACATTGCTAAAATCATAATTTTATGTGGCGGCCATCTTGGATTTCAAAAATGATCACAAATTCGTTCTCTGCACACTCGAGAACCTCGGACAGGATATCCATATTGCTGAAAATATAATTGTGTGCGGCAGCCCTCTTGGATTTCAAATATGATCACAAAATCGTTCTCTGCACCCTCGAGAACTTCGGATACTATACCTATAATGTTGTAATAATAATTTTTTGCGGTGGCCATCTTTGTTTTCAAAAATGATACCAAAATCGTTCTCTGCATCCTCGAGAACCTCAGACACGATATTCATATTGCTGAAAACGTAATTGAGTCTGGAAGCCATCTTGGATTTCAAAAACGATCACAGAATTGTTCTCTGCACCCTCGAAAACATCGGACACGATATCCATATTGCTGAATCATAATTATATGCGGTGGCCATCTTTGTTTTCAAAAATGATACCAAAATCGTTCTGTGCACCCTCGAGAACCTCGTACACGATATTCATATTGCTAAAAACATAATTGCGTCGGGCAGCCTTCTTAGATTTCAAAATTATCACAGAATTGTTCACTACACCCTGGAGAACCTGGGACACGATACCCATATTGCTGAAATCATAATTTTGTGCGGCGGCCATCTTGGATTTCAAATATGACCACAATATCGTTCTCTGCTCCCTCGAGAACCTAGAATACGATACCAATAATGTTGTCATCATAATTTTGCACGGCGGCCACCTGGGATTTGAAAAATGTTCACCAAATCGTTCTCTGCACCCTCGAAAAACTCGGGTACGATTTCCAAATTGCTGAAATAATAATTTTGCGCGGCGGCCATCTTGGATTTCAAATATGATCACAGAATCGTTCTCTGCACCCTCGAGAACCTCGAATACGATACCCATAATGTTGTTATAATAATTTTGCACGGCGGCCACCTGGGATTTGAAAAATGTTCACCAAATCGCTCTCTGCACCCTCGAGAACCTCGCGTACGATATCCGTATTGCTGAAATAAAAATTTTGTGCGGCGGCCATCTTGGATTTCAAATATGATCACAAAATCATTCTCTGAACCCTCGAGAAACTCGGGTACGATTTCCAAATTGCTGAAATAATAATTTTGCGCGGCGGCCATCTTGGATTTCAAATATGATCACAGAATCGTTCTCTGCACCCTCGAGAACCTCGAATACGATACCCATAATGTTGTTATAATAATTTTGCACAGCGGCCACCTGGGATTTGAAAAATGTTCACCAAATCGTTCTCTGCACCCTCGAGAACTTCGCGTACGATATCCGTATTGCTGAAATAAAAATTTTGTGCGGCGGCCATCTTGGATTTCAAATATGATCACAAAATCATTCTCTGAACCCTCGAGAAACTCGGGTACGATTTCCAAATTGCTGAAATAATAATTTTGCGCGGCGGCCATCTTGGATTTCAAATATGATCACAGAATCGTTCTCTGCACCCTCGAGAACCTCGAATACGATACCCATAATGTTGTTATAATAATTTTGCACGGAGGCCACCTGGGATTTGAAAAATGTTCACCAAATTGTTCTCTAACCCTCGAGAACTTTGGACACGATATCCATATTGCTGAATCATAATTTTATGCGGTGGCCATCTTTGTTTTCAAAAATGATACCAAAATCGTTCTCTGCACCCTCGAGAACCTCGTACACGATAGTCATATTGCTGAAAACATAATTGCGTCTGGCAGCCATCTTGGATTTCAAAATGATCACAGAATTGTTCTCTGCACCCTCGAGAACCTGGGACACGATATCCACATTGCTGAAATCATAATTTTTTGCGGCGGCCATCTTGGAGTTCAAATATGATCACAAAATCGTTCTCTGCTCCCTCGAGAACCTCGAATACGATACCCATAATGTTGTCTTAATAATTTTGCACGGCGGCCATCTTGGATTTGAAAAATGATCACAAAATCGTTCTCTGCACCCTCGAGAACTTCGCGTACGATATCCGTATTGCTGAAATAAAAATTTTGTGTGGCGGCCATCTTGGATTTCAAATTTGATCACAAAATCGTTCTCTGCACCCTCGAGAACCTCGAATACGATACCCATAATGTTGTCATCATAATTTTGCGCGGCGGCCATCTTGGATTTCAAAAATGATCCCAAAATTATTCTCTGCACCCTCGAGAATCTTGGACACGATATCCACATTGCTAAAATCATAATTTTATGTGGCGGCCATCTTGGATTTCAAAAATGATCACAAATTCGTTCTCTGCACACTCGAGAATCTCGGACAGGATATCCATATTGCTGAAAATATAATTGTGTGCGGCAGCCCTCTTGGATTTCAAATATGATCACAAAATCGTTCTCTGCACCCTCGAGAACTTCGGATACTATACCTACTGTTGTTATAATAATTTTTTGCGGTGGCCATCTTTGTTTTAAAAAATGATACCAAAATCGTTCTCTGCATCGTCGAGAACCTCGGACACGATATTCATATTGCTGAAAACGTAATTGAGTCTGGAAGCCATCTTGGATTTCAAAAATGATCACAGAATTGTTCTCTGCACCCTCGAAAACATCGGACACGATATCCATATTGCTGAATCATAATTTTATGCGGTGGCCATCTTTGTTTTCAAAAATGATACCAAAATCGTTCTGTGCACCCTCGAGAACCTCGTACACGATATTCATATTGCTAAAAACATAATTGCGACGGGCAGACTTCTTAGATTTCAAAATGATGACAGAATTGTTCACTGCACCCTGGAGAACCTGGGACACGATACCCATATTGCTGAAATCATAATTTTGTGCGGCGGCCATCTTGGATTTCAAATATGATCACAATATCGTTCTCTGCTCCCTCGAGAACCTAGAATACGATACCAATAATGTTGTCATCATAAGTTTGCACGGCGGCCACCTGGGATTTGAAAAATGTTCACCAAATCGTTCTCTGCACCCTCGAGAAACTCGGGTACGATTTCCAAATTGCTGAAATAATAATTTTGCGCGGCAGCCATCTTGGATTTCAAATATGATCACAGAATCGTTCTCTGCACCCTCGAGAACCTCGAATACGATACCCATAATGTTGTTATAATAATTTTGCACGGCGGCCACCTGGGATTTGAAAAATGTTCACCAAATCGTTCTCTGCACCCTCGAGAACCTCGCGTACGATATCCGTATTGCTGAAATAAAAATTTTGTGCGGCGGCCATCTTGGATTTCAAATATGATCACAAAATCATTCTCTGCACCCTCGAGAACCTCGAATACGATACCAATAAAGTTGTCATCATAATTTTGCACGGCGGCCACCTTGGATTTGAAAAATGTTCACCAAATCGTTCTCTGCACCCTCGAGAACCTCGGGTACGATATCCGTATTGCTGAAATCATAATTTTGTGCGGCGGCCATCTTAGATTTCAAAATGATCACAGAATTGTTCACTGCACCCTGGAGAACCAGGGACACGATCTCCATATTGCTGAAATCATAATTTTGTGCGGCGGCCATCTTGGATTTCAAATATGATCACAAAATCGTTCTCTGCTCCCTCGAGAACCTAGAATACGATACCAATAATGTTGTCATCATAATTTTGCACGGCGGCCACCTTGGATTTGAAAAATGTTCACCAAATCGTTCTCTGCACCCTCGAGAACCTCGGGTACGATATCCGTATTGCTGAAATAATAATTTTGTGCGGTGGCCATCTTGGATTTCAAATATGATCACAAAATCGTTCGCTTCACCCTCGAGAACCTCGAATACGATACCCATAATGTTGTCATCATAATTTTGCGCGGCGGCCATCTTGGATTTCAAAAATGATCCCAAAATTAATCTCTGCACCCTCGAGAATCTTGGACACGATATCCATATTGCTAAAATCATAATTTTAAGTGGCGGCCATCTTGCATTTCAAAAATGATCATAAATTCGTTCTCTGCACACTCGAGAACCTCGGACAGGATATCTATATTGCTGAAAACATAATTGTGTGCGGCAGCCCTCTTGTATTTCAAAAATGATCCCAAAATTGTTTTCTGCACCCTCGGATTCGATACGCATAATTTTGTGCGGTGGCCATCTTTGTTTTCAAAAATGATACCAAAATCGTTCTCTGCACCCTCGAGAACCTCGTACACGATATTCATATTGCTGAAAACATAATTGCGTCTGGCAGCCATCTTGGATTTCAAAATGATCACAGAATTGTTCTCTGCACCCTCGAGAACCTGGGACACGATATCCACATTGCTGAAATCATAATTTTTTGCGGCGGCCATCTTGGATTTCAAATATGATCACAAAATCGTTCTCTGCTCCCTCGAGAACCTCGAATACGATACCCATAATGTTGTCATAATAATTTTGCACGGCGGCCATCTTGGATTTGAAAAATGATCACAAAATCGTTCTCTGCACCCTCGAGAACCTCGCGTACGATATCCGTATTGCTGAAATAAAAAATTTGTGTGGCGGCCATCTTTGATTTCAAATATGTTCACAAAATCGTTCTCTGCACCCTCGAGAACCTCGAATACGATTTCCAAATTGCTGAAATAATAATTTTGCGCTGCGGCCATCTTGGATTTCAAATATGATCACAGAATCGTTCTCTGCACCCTCGAGAACCTCGAATACGATACCCAATATGTTGTCATCATAATTTTGCGCGGAGGCCATCTTGAATTTAAAAAATGTTCCCAAAATTATTCTCTGCACCCTCGAGAACCTCGAATACGATACCAATAAAATTGTCATCATAATTTTGCACGGCGGCCACCTTTGATTTGAAAAATGTTCACCAAATCGTTCTCTGCACCCTCGAGAACCTCGGATACGATATCCGTATTGCTGAAATCATAATTTTGTGCGGCGGCCATCTTAGATTTCAAAATGATCACAGAATTGTTCACTGCACCCTGGAGAACCTGGGACACGATATCCATATTGCTGAAATCATAATTTTGTGCGGCGGCCATCTTGGATTTCAAATATGATCACAAAATCGTTCTCTGCTCCCCCGAGAACCTAGAATACGATACCCATAATGTTGTCATCATAATTTTGCGCGGCGGCCACCTGGGATTTGAAAAATGTTCACCAAATCATTCTCGCACCCTCGAGAAACTCGGGTACGATTTCCAAATTGCTGAAATAATAATTTTGTGCGGCGGCCATCTTGGATTTCAAATATGATCACAGAATCGTTCTCTGCACCCTCGAGAACCTCGAATACGATACCCATAATGTTGTCATAATAATTTTGCACGGCGGCCATCTTGGATTTCAAATATGATCACAAAATCATTCTCTGCACCCTCGAGAACCTCGAATACGATACCCATAATGTTGTCATCATAATTTTGCACGGCGGCTACCTTGGGTTTGAAAAATGTTCACCAAATCGTTCTCTGCACCCTCGAGAACCTCGGGTACGATATCCATATTGCTAAAATCATAATTTAATGTGGCGGCCATCTTGGATTTCAAAAATGATCACAAATTCGTTCTCTGCACACTCGAGAACCTCGGACAGGATATCCATATTGCTGAAAAAATAATTGTGTGCGGCAGCCCTCATGGATTTCAAAAATGATCCCAAAATTGTTCTCTGCACCCTCGAAAACGTCGGATACGATACGCATAATGTTGTTATCATAATTTTGTGCGGTGTCCATCTTTGTTTTCAAAAATGATACCAAAATCTTTCTCTGCAATCTCGAGAACCTCGGACACGATATTCATATTGCTGAAAACATAATTGCGTCTGGCAGCCATCTTAGATTTCAAAATGATCACAGAATTGTTCTCTGCACCCTGGAGAACCTGGGACACGATATCCATACTGCTGAAATCATAATTTTGTGCGGCGGCCATCTTGGATTTCAAATATGATCACAAAATCGTTCTCTGAACCCTCGAGAACCTCGGGTACGATATCCGTATTGCTGAAATAAAAATTTTGTGCGGCGGCCATCTTGGATTTCAAATATGATCACAAAATCATTCTCTGCACCCTCGAGAACCTCGAATACGATACCCATAATGTTGTCATCATAATTTTGCGCGGCGGCCATCTTGGATTTCAAAAATGATCACAAAATTATTCTCTGCACTCTCGAGAACCTCGAATACTATACCAATAATGTTGTCATCATAATTTTGCACGGCGGCCACCTTGGATTTGAAAATTTTTCACCAAATCGTTCTCTGCACCCTCGAGAACCTCGGGTACGATATCCATATTGCTAAAATGATAATTTTATGTGGCGGCCATCTTGGATTTCAAGAATGATCACAAATTCGTTCTCTGCACAATCGAGAACCTCGGACAGGATATCCATATTGCTGAAAACATAATTGTGTGCAGCAGCTCTCTTGGATTTCATAAATGATCCCAAAATTGTTCTCTGCACCCTCGAAAACGTCGGATACGATATCCATATTGCTGAAATCATAATTTTTAGCGGCGGCCAACTGGGATTTCAAATATTATCACAAAATCGTTCTCAGCAACCTCGAGAATCTTGGATACGATACCCGTAATGTAGTTATCATAATTTTGTGTGTTGGCCATCTTTGTTTTTCAAAAATGATACCAAAATCGTTCTTTGCACCCTCGAGATCCTCGTACACGATATTCATATTGCTGAAAGCATAATTGCGTCTGGCAGCCATCTTGGATTTCAAAAATTGATCACAGAATTGTTCTCTGCACCCTCGAGAGCATCGGACACGATATCCATATTGCTGAAATCATAATTTTATGCGGCGGCCATGTTGGATTTCAAATATGATCACAAAATCGTTCTCAGCAACCTCGAGAATCTTGGATACGATACCCGTAATGTAGTTATCATAATTTTGTGTGTTGGCCATCTTTGTTTTTCAAAAATGATACCAAAATCGTTCTTTGCACCCTCGAGAACCTCGTACACGATATTCATATTGCTGAAAGCATAATTGCGTCTGGCAGCCATCTTGGATTTCAAAAATGATCACAGAATTGTTTTCTGTACCCTCGAGAACATGGGACACGATATCCATTTTGCTGAAATCATAATTTTTTGCGGCGGCCATCTTGGATTTCAAATATCACAAAATCGTTCTCTGCTCCCTCGAGAACCTCGAATACGATACCAATAAAGTTGTCATCATAATTTTGCAAGGCGGCCACCTTGGATTTGAAAAATGTTCACCAAATCGTTCTCTGCACCCTCGAGAACCTCGGGTACGATATCCGTATTGCTGAAATAATAATTTTGTGCGGTGGCCATCTTGGATTTCAAATATGATCACAAAATCGTTCTCTGCACCCTCGAGAAACTCGAATACGATACCCATAATGTTGTCATCATAATTTTGCGCGGCGGCCATCTTGGATTTCAAAAATGATCCCAAAATTATTCTCTGCACCCTCGAGAATCTTGGACACGATATCCATATTGCTAAAATCATAATTTTAAGTGGCGGCCATCTTGCATTTAAAAATGATCACAAATTCGTTCTCCGCACACTCGAGAACCTCGGACAGGATATCTATATTGCTGAAAACATAATTGTGTGCGACAGCCCTCTTGTATTTCAAAAATGATCCCAAAATTGTTTTCTGCACCCTCGGATACGATACGCATAATGTTGTAATCATAATTTTGTGCGGTGGCCATCTTTGTTTTCAAAAATGATACCAAAATCGTTCTCTGAATCCTCGAGAACCTCGGACACGATATTCATATAGCTGAAAACATAATTGAGTCTGGCAGCCATCTTGGATTTCAAAAACGATCACAGAATTGTTCTCTGCACCCTCGAGAACTTTGGACACGATATCCATATTGCTGAATCATAATTTTATGCGGTGGCCATCTTTGTTTTCAAAAATGATACCAAAATCGTTCTCTGCACCCTCGAGAACCTCGTACACGATATTCATATTGCTGAAAACATAATTGCGTCTGGCAGCCATCTTGGATTTCAAAATGATCACAGAATTGTTCTCTGCACCCTCGAGAACCTGGGACACGATATCCACATTGCTGAAATCATAATTTTTTGCGGCGGCCATCTTGGATTTCAAATATGATCACAAAATCGTTCTCTGCTCCCTCGAGAACCTCGAATACGATACCCATAATGTTGTCATAATAATTTTGCACGGCGGCCATCTTGGATTTGAAAAATGATCACAAAATCGTTCTCTGCACCCTCAAGAACTTCGCGTACGATATCCGTATTGCTGAAATAAAAATTTTGTGTGGCGGCCATCTTGGATTTCAAATTTGATCACAAAATCGTTCTCTGCACCCTCGTGAACCACGAATACGATACCCATAATGTTGTCATCATAATTTTGCGCGGCGGCCATCTTGGATTTCAAAAATGATCCCAAAATTATTCTCTGCACCCTCGAGAATCTTGGACACGATATCCACATTGCTAAAATCATAATTTTATGTGGCGGCCATCTTGGATTTCAAAAATGATCACAAATTCGTTCTCTGCACACTCGAGAACCTCGGACAGGATATCCATATTGCTGAAAATATAATTGTGTGCGGCAGCCCTCTTGGATTTCAAATATGATCACAAAATCGTTCTCTGCACCCTCGAGAACTTCGGATACTATACCTATAATGTTGTAATAATAATTTTTTGCGGTGGCCATCTTTGTTTTCAAAAATGATACCAAAATCGTTCTCTGCATCCTCGAGAACCTCAGACACGATATTCATATTGCTGAAAACGTAATTGAGTCTGGAAGCCATCTTGGATTTCAAAAACGATCACAGAATTGTTCTCTGCACCCTCGAAAACATCGGACACGATATCCATATTGCTGAATCATAATTATATGCGGTGGCCATCTTTGTTTTCAAAAATGATACCAAAATCGTTCTGTGCACCCTCGAGAACCTCGTACACGATATTCATATTGCTAAAAACATAATTGCGTCGGGCAGCCTTCTTAGATTTCAAAATTATCACAGAATTGTTCACTACACCCTGGAGAACCTGGGACACGATACCCATATTGCTGAAATCATAATTTTGTGCGGCGGCCATCTTGGATTTCAAATATGACCACAATATCGTTCTCTGCTCCCTCGAGAACCTAGAATACGATACCAATAATGTTGTCATCATAATTTTGCACGGCGGCCACCTGGGATTTGAAAAATGTTCACCAAATCGTTCTCTGCACCCTCGAAAAACTCGGGTACGATTTCCAAATTGCTGAAATAATAATTTTGCGCGGCGGCCATCTTGGATTTCAAATATGATCACAGAATCGTTCTCTGCACCCTCGAGAACCTCGAATACGATACCCATAATGTTGTTATAATAATTTTGCACGGCGGCCACCTGGGATTTGAAAAATGTTCACCAAATCGCTCTCTGCACCCTCGAGAACCTCGCGTACGATATCCGTATTGCTGAAATAAAAATTTTGTGCGGCGGCCATCTTGGATTTCAAATATGATCACAAAATCATTCTCTGAACCCTCGAGAAACTCGGGTACGATTTCCAAATTGCTGAAATAATAATTTTGCGCGGCGGCCATCTTGGATTTCAAATATGATCACAGAATCGTTCTCTGCACCCTCGAGAACCTCGAATACGATACCCATAATGTTGTTATAATAATTTTGCACGGCGGCCACCTGGGATTTGAAAAATGTTCACCAAATCGTTCTCTGCACCCTCGAGAACCTCGCGTACGATATCCGTATTGCTGAAATAAAAATTTTGTGCGGCGGCCATCTTGGATTTCAAATATGATCACAAAATCATTCTCTGAACCCTCGAGAAACTCGGGTACGATTTCCAAATTGCTGAAATAATAATTTTGCGCGGCGGCCATCTTGGATTTCAAATATGATCACAGAATCGTTCTCTGCACCCTCGAGAACCTCGAATACGATACCCATAATGTTGTTATAATAATTTTGCACGGAGGCCACCTGGGATTTGAAAAATGTTCACCAAATTGTTCTCTAACCCTCGAGAACTTTGGACACGATATCCATATTGCTGAATCATAATTTTATGCGGTGGCCATCTTTGTTTTCAAAAATGATACCAAAATCGTTCTCTGCACCCTCGAGAACCTCGTACACGATATCCATATTGCTGAAAACATAATTGCGTCTGGCAGCCATCTTGGATTTCAAAATGATCACAGAATTGTTCTCTGCACCCTCGAGAACCTGGGCCACGATATCCACATTGCTGAAATCATAATTTTTTGCGGCGGCCATCTTGGAGTTCAAATATGATCACAAAATCGTTCTCTGCTCCCTCGAGAACCTCGAATACGATACCCATAATGTTGTCTTAATAATTTTGCACGGCGGCCATCTTGGATTTGAAAAATGATCACAAAATCGTTCTCTGCACCCTCGAGAACTTCGCGTACGATATCCGTATTGCTGAAATAAAAATTTTGTGTGGCGGCCATCTTGGATTTCAAATTTGATCACAAAATCGTTCTCTGCACCCTCGAGAACCTCGAATACGATACCCATAATGTTGTCATCATAATTTTGCGCGGCGGCCATCTTGGATTTCAAAAATGATCCCAAAATTATTCTCTGCACCCTCGAGAATCTTGGACACGATATCCACATTGCTAAAATCATAATTTTATGTGGCGGCCATCTTGGATTTCAAAAATGATCACAAATTCGTTCTCTGCACACTCGAGAATCTCGGACAGGATATCCATATTGCTGAAAATATAATTGTGTGCGGCAGCCCTCTTGGATTTCAAATATGATCACAAAATCGTTCTCTGCACCCTCGAGAACTTCGGATACTATACCTACAATGTTGTTATAATAATTTTTTGCGGTGGCCATCTTTGTTTTAAAAAATGATACCAAAATCGTTCTCTGCATCGTCGAGAACCTCGGACACGATATTCATATTGCTGAAAACGTAATTGAGTCTGGAAGCCATCTTGGATTTCAAAAATGATCACAGAATTGTTCTCTGCACCCTCGAAAACATCGGACACGATATCCATATTGCTGAATCATAATTTTATGCGGTGGCCATCTTTGTTTTCAAAAATGATACCAAAATCGTTCTGTGCACCCTCGAGAACCTCGTACACGATATTCATATTGCTAAAAACATAATTGCGACGGGCAGCCTTCTTAGATTTCAAAATGATCACAGAATTGTTCACTGCACCCTGGAGAACCTGGGACACGATACCCATATTGCTGAAATCATAATTTTGTGCGGCGGCCATCTTGGATTTCAAATATGATCACAATATCGTTCTCTGCTCCCTCGAGAACCTAGAATACGATACCAATAATGTTGTCATCATAAGTTTGCACGGCGGCCACCTGGGATTTGAAAAATGTTCACCAAATCGTTCTCTGCACCCTCGAGAAACTCGGGTACGATTTCCAAATTGCTGAAATAATAATTTTGCGCGGCAGCCATCTTGGATTTCAAATATGATCACAGAATCGTTCTCTGCACCCTCGAGAACCTCGAATACGATACCCATAATGTTGTTATAATAATTTTGCACGGCGGCCACCTGGGATTTGAAAAATGTTCACCAAATCGTTCTCTGCACCCTCGAGAACCTCGCGTACGATATCCGTATTGCTGAAATCATAATTTTGTGCGGCGGCCATCTTAGATTTCAAAATGATCACAGAATTGTTCACTGCACCCTGGAGAACCAGGGACACGATCTCCATATTGCTGAAATCATAATTTTGTGCGGCGGCCATCTTGGATTTCAAATATGATCACAAAATCGTTCTCTGCTCCCTCGAGAACCTAGAATACGATACCAATAATGTTGTCATCATAATTTTGCACGGCGGCCACCTTGGATTTGAAAAATGTTCACCAAATCGTTCTCTGCACCCTCGAGAACCTCGGGTACGATATCCGTATTGCTGAAATAATAATTTTGTGCGGTGGCCATCTTGGATTTCAAATATGATCACAAAATCGTTCGCTTCACCCTCGAGAACCTCGAATACGATACCCATAATGTTGTCATCATAATTTTGCGCGGCGGCCATCTTGGATTTCAAAAATGATCCCAAAATTAATCTCTGCACCCTCGAGAATCTTGGACACGATATCCATATTGCTAAAATCATAATTTTAAGTGGCGGCCATCTTGCATTTCAAAAATGATCATAAATTCGTTCTCTGCACACTCGAGAACCTCGGACAGGATATCTATATTGCTGAAAACATAATTGTGTGCGGCAGCCCTCTTGTATTTCAAAAATGATCCCAAAATTGTTTTCTGCACCCTCGGATTCGATACGCATAATTTTGTGCGGTGGCCATCTTTGTTTTCAAAAATGATACCAAAATCGTTCTCTGCACCCTCGAGAACCTCGTACACGATATTCATATTGCTGAAAACATAATTGCGTCTGGCAGCCATCTTGGATTTCAAAATGATCACAGAATTGTTCTCTGCACCCTCGAGAACCTGGGACACGATATCCACATTGCTGAAATCATAATTTTTTGCGGCGGCCATCTTGGATTTCAAATATGATCACAAAATCGTTCTCTGCTCCCTCGAGAACCTCGAATACGATACCCATAATGTTGTCATAATAATTTTGCACGGCGGCCATCTTGGATTTGAAAAATGATCACAAAATCGTTCTCTGCACCCTCGAGAACCTCGCGTACGATATCCGTATTGCTGAAATAAAAAATTTGTGTGGCGGCCATCTTTGATTTCAAATATGTTCACAAAATCGTTCTCTGCACCCTCGAGAACCTCGAATACGATACCCATAATGTTGTCATCATAATTTTGCGTGGCGGCCATCTTAGATTTCAAAAATGATCCCAAAATTATTCTCTGCACACTCGAGAACCTCGGACAGGATATCTATATTGCTGAAAACATAATTGTGTGCGGCAGCCCTCTTGTATTTAAAAAATGATCCCAAAATTGTTTTCTGCACCCTCGGATTCGATACGCATAATGTTGTAATCATAATTTTGTGCGGTGGCCATCTTTGTTTTCAAAAATGATACCAAAATCGTTCTCTGCATCCTCGAGAACCTCGGACACGATATCCATATTGCTGAATCATAATTTTATGCGGTGGCCATCTTTGTTTTCAAAAATGATACTAAAATCGTTCTCTGCACCCTCGAGAACCTTGTACACGATATTCATATTGCTGAAAACATAATTGCGTCTGGCAGCCATCTTGGATTTCAAAATGATCACAGAATTGTTCTCTGCACCCTCGAGAACCTGGGACACGATATCCACATTGCTGAAATCATAATTTTTTGCGGCGGCCATCTTGGATTTCAAATATGATCACAAAATCGTTCTCTGCTCCCTCGAGAACCGCGAATACGATACCCATAATGTTGTCATAATAATTTTGCACGGCGGCCATCTTGGATTTGAAAAATGATCACAAAATCGTTCTCTGCTCCCTCGAGAACCTAGAATACGATACCAATAATGTTGTCATCATAATTTTGCACGGCGGCCACCTGGGATTTGAAAAATGTTCACCAAATCGTTCTCTGCACCCTCGAGAAACTCGGGTACGATTTCCAAATTGCTGAAATAATAATTTTGCGCGGCGGCCATCTTGGATTTCAAATATGATCACAGAATCGTTCTCTGCACCCTCGAGAACCTCGAATACGATACCCATAATGTTGTTATAATAATTTTGCACGGCGGCCACCTGGGATTTGAAAAATGTTCACCAAATCGTTCTCTGCACCCTCGAGAACCTCGCGTACGATATCCGTATTGCTGAAATAAAAATTTTGTGCGGCGGCCATCTTGGATTTCAAATATGATCACAAAATCATTCTCTGCACCCTCGAGAACCTCGAATACGATACCCATAATGTTGTCATCATAATTTTGCGCGGAGGCCATCTTGAATTTCAAAAATGTTCCCAAAATTATTCTCTGCACCCTCGAGAACCTCGAATACGATACCAATAAAGTTGTCATCATAATTTTGCACGGCGGCCACCTTGGATTTGAAAAATGTTCACCAAATCGTTCTCTGCACCCTCGAGAACCTCGGGTACGATATCCGTATTGCTGAAATCATAATTTTGTGCGGCGGCCATCTTGGATTTCAAATATGATCACAATATCGTTCTCTGCTCCCTCGAGAACCTAGAATACGATACCAATAATGTTGTCATCATAATTTTGCACGGCGGCCACCTGGGATTTGAAAAATGTTCACCAAATCGTTCTCTGCACCCTCGAAAAACTCGGGTACGATTTCCAAATTGCTGAAATAATAATTTTGCGCGGCGGCCATCTTGGATTTCAAATATGATCACAGAATCGTTCTCTGCACCCTCGAGAACCTCGAATACGATACCCATAATGTTGTTATAATAATTTTGCACGGCGGCCACCTGGGATTTGAAAAATATTCACCAAATCGTTCTCTGCACTCTCGAGAACCTCGCGTACGATATCCGTATTGCTGAAATAAAAATTTTGTGCGGCGGCCATCTTGGATTTCAAATATGATCACAAAATCATTCTCTGAACCCTCGAGAAACTCGGGTACGATTTCCAAATTGCTGAAATAATAATTTTGCGTGGCGGCCATCTTGGATTTCAAATATGATCACAGAATCGTTCTCTGCACCCTCGAGAACCACGAATACTATACCCATATTGTTGTCATCATAATTTTGCGCGGCGGACATCTTGAATTTCAAAAATGTTCCCAAAATTATTCTCTGCACCCTCGAGAACCTCGTACACGATATTCATATTGCTGAAAACATAATTGCGTCTGGCAGCCATCTTGGATTTCAAAATGATCACAGAATTGTTCTCTGCACCCTCGAGAACCTGGGACACGATATCCACATTGCTGAAATCATAATTTTTTGCGGCGGCCATCTTGGATTTCAAATATGATCACAAAATCGTTCTCTGCTCCCTCGAGAACCGCGAATACGATACCCATAATGTTGTCATAATAATTTTGCACGGCGGCCATCTTGGATTTGAAAAATGATCACAAAATCGTTCTCTGCTCCCTCGAGAACCTAGAATACGATACCAATAATGTTGTCATCATAATTTTGCACGGCGGCCACCTGGGATTTGAAAAATGTTCACCAAATCGTTCTCTGCACCCTCGAGAAACTCGGGTACGATTTCCAAATTGCTGAAATAATAATTTTGCGCGGCGGCCATCTTGGATTTCAAATATGATCACAGAATCGTTCTCTGCACCCTCGAGAACCTCGAATACGATACCCATAATGTTGTTATAATAATTTTGCACGGCGGCCACCTGGGATTTGAAAAATGTTCACCAAATCGTTCTCTGCACCCTCGAGAACCTCGCGTACGATATCCGTATTGCTGAAATAAAAATTTTGTGCGGCGGCCATCTTGGATTTCAAATATGATCACAAAATCATTCTCTGCACCCTCGAGAACCTCGAATACGATACCCATAATGTTGTCATCATAATTTTGCGCGGAGGCCATCTTGAATTTCAAAAATGTTCCCAAAATTATTCTCTGCACCCTCGAGAACCTCGAATACGATACCAATAAAGTTGTCATCATAATTTTGCACGGCGGCCACCTTGGATTTGAAAAATGTTCACCAAATCGTTCTCTGCACCCTCGAGAACCTCGGGTACGATATCCGTATTGCTGAAATCATAATTTTGTGCGGCGGCCATCTTAGATTTCAAAATGATCACAGAATTGTTCACTGCACCCTGGAGAACAAGGGACACGATATCCATATTGCTGAAATCATAATTTTGTGCGGCGGCCATCTTGGATTTCAAATATGATCACAAAATCGTTCTCTGCTCCCTCGAGAACCTAGAATACGATACCAATAATGTTGTCATCATAATTTTGCACGGCGGCCACCTTGGATTTGAAAAATGTTCACCAAATCGTTCTCTGCACCCTCGAGAACCTCGGGTACGATATCCGTATTCCTGAAATAATAATTTTGTGCGGTGGCCATCTTGGATTTCAAATATGATCACAAAATCGTTCGCTTCACCCTCGAGAACCTCGAATACGATACCCATAATGTTGTCATCATAATTTTGCGCGGCGGCCATCTTGGATTTCAAAAATGATCCCAAAATTAATCTCTGCACCCTCGAGAATCTTGGACACGATATCCATATTGCTAAAATCATAATTTAAAGTGGCGGCCATCTTGCATTTCAAAAATGATCACAAATTCGTTCTCTGCACACTCGAGAACCTCGGACAGGATATCTATATTGCTGAAAACATAATTGTGTGCGGCAGCCCTCTTGTATTTCAAAAATGATCCCAAAATTGTTTTCTGCACCCTCGGATTCGATACGCATAATGTTGTAATCATAATTTTGTGCGGTGGCCATCTTTGTTTTCAAAAATGATACCAAAATCGTTCTCTGCATCCTCGAGAACCTTGGACACGATATTCATATAGCTGAAAACATAATTGAGTCTGGCAGCCATCTTGGATTTCAAAAACGATCACAGAATTGTTCTCTGCACCCTCGAGAACTTTGGACACGATATCCATATTGCTGAATCATAATTTTATGCGGTGGCCATCTTTGTTCTCAAAAATGATACCAAAATCGTTCTCTGCACCCTCGAGAACCTCGTACACGATATTCATATTGCTGAAAACATAATTGCGTCTGGCAGCCATCTTGGATTTCAAAATGATCACAGAATTGTTCTCTGCACCCTCGAGAACCTGGGACACGATATCCACATTGCTGAAATCATAATTTTTTGCGGCGGCCATCTTGGATTTCAAATATGATCACAAAATCGTTCTCTGCTCCCTCGAGAACCGCGAATACGATACCCATAATGTTGTCATAATAATTTTGCACGGCGGCCATCTTGGATTTGAAAAATGATCACAAAATCGTTCTCTGCTCCCTCGAGAACCTAGAATACGATACCAATAATGTTGTCATCATAATTTTGCACGGCGGCCACCTGGGATTTGAAAAATGTTCACCAAATCGTTCTCTGCACCCTCGAGAAACTCGGGTACGATTTCCAAATTGCTGAAATAATAATTTTGCGCGGCGGCCATCTTGGATTTCAAATATGATCACAGAAACGTTCTCTGCACCCTCGAGAACCTCGAATACGATACCCATAATGTTGTTATAATAATTTTGCACGGCGGCCACCTGGGATTTGAAAAATGTTCACCAAATCGTTCTCTGCACCCTCGAGAACCTCGCGTACGATATCCGTATTGCTGAAATAAAAATTTTGTGCGGCGGCCATCTTGGATTTCAAATATGATCACAAAATCATTCTCTGCACCCTCGAGAACCTCGAATACGATACCCATAATGTTGTCATCATAATTTTGCGCGGAGGCCATCTTGAATTTCAAAAATGTTCCCAAAATTATTCTCTGCACCCTCGAGAACCTCGAATACGATACCAATAAAGTTGTCATCATAATTTTGCACGGCGGCCACCTTGGATTTGAAAAATGTTCACCAAATCGTTCTCTGCACCCTCGAGAACCTCGGGTACGATATCCGTATTGCTGAAATCATAATTTTGTGCGGCGGCAATCTTAGATTTCAAAATGATCACAGAATTGTTCACTGCACCCTGGAGAACCAGGGACACGATATCCATATTGCTGAAATCATAATTTTGTGCGGCGGCCATCTTGGATTTCAAATATGATCACAAAATCGTTCTCTGCTCCCTCGAGAACCTAGAATACGATACCAATAATGTTGTCATCATAATTTTGCACGGCGGCCACCTTGGATTTGAAAAATGTTCACCAAATCGTTCTCTGCACCCTCGAGAACCTCGGGTACGATATCCGTATTGCTGAAATAATAATTTTGCGCGGCGGCCATCTTGGATTTCAAATATGATCACAAAATCGTTCGCTTCACCCTCGAGAACCTCGAATACGATACCCATAATGTTGTCATCATAATTTTGCGCGGCGGCCATCTTGGATTTCAAAAATGATCCCAAAATTAATCTCTGCACCCTCGAGAATCTTGGACACGATATCCATATTGCTAAAATCATAATTTTAAGTGGCGGCCATCTTGCATTTCAAAAATGATCACAAATTCGTTCTCTGCACACTCGAGAACCTCGGACAGGATATCTATATTGCTGAAAACATAATTGTGTGCGGCAGCCCTCTTGTATTTCAAAAATGATCCCAAAATTGTTTTCTGCACCCTCGGATTCGATACGCATAATGTTGTAATCATAATTTTGTGCGGTGGCCATCTTTGTTTTCAAAAATGATACCAAAATCGTTCTCTGCATCCTCGAGAACCTTGGACACGATATTCATATAGCTGAAAACATAATTGAGTCTGGCAGCCATCTTGGATTTCAAAAACGATCACAGAATTGTTCTCTGCACCCTGGAGAACTTTGGACACGATATCCATATTGCTGAATCATAATTTTATGCGGTGGCCATCTTTGTTCTCAAAAATGATACCAAAATCGTTCTCTGCACCCTCGAGAACCTCGTACACGATATTCATATTGCTGAAAACATAATTGCGTCTGGCAGCCATCTTGGATTTCAAAATGATCACAGAATTGTTCTCTGCACCCTCGAGAACCTGGGACACGATATCCACATTGCTGAAATCATAATTTTTTGCGGCGGCCATCTTGGATTTCAAATATGATCACAAAATCGTTCCTGCTCCCTCGAGAACCTCGAATACGATACCCATAATGTTGTCATAATAATTTTGCACGGCGGCCATCTTGGATTTGAAAAATGATCACAAAATCGTTCTCCGCACCCTCGAGAACCTCGCGTACGATATCCGTATTGCTGAAATAAAAAATTTGTGTGGCGGCCATCTTGGATTTCAAATATGTTCACAAAATCGTTCTCTGCACCCTCGAGAACCTCGAATAAGATACCCATAATGTTGTCTTCATAATTTTGCGCGGCGGCCATCTTGGATTTCAAAAATGATCCCAAAATTATTCTCTGCACACTCGAGAACCTCGGACAGGATATCTATATTGCTGAAAACATAATTGTGTGCGGCAGCCCTCTTGTATTTAAAAAATGATCCCAAAATTGTTTTCTGCACCCTCGGATTCGATACGCATAATGTTGTTATCATAATTTTGTGCGGTGGCCATCTTTGTTTTCAAAAATGATACCAAAATCGTTCTCTGCATCCTCGAGAACCTCGGACACGATATCCATATTGCTGAATCATAATTTTATGCGGTGGCCATCTTTGTTTTCAAAAATGATACTAAAATCGTTCTCTGCACCCTCGAGAACCTCGTACACGATATTCATATTGCTGAAAACATAATTGCGTCTGGCAGCCATCTTGGATTTCAAAATGATCACAGAATTGTTCTCTGCACCCTCGAGAACCTGGGACACGATATCCACATTGCTGAAATCATAATTTTTTGCGGCGGCCATCTTGGATTTCAAATATGATCACAAAATCGTTCTCTGCTCCCTCGAGAACCGCGAATACGATACCCATAATGTTGTCATAATAATTTTGCACGGCGGCTATCTTGGATTTGAAAAATGATCACAAAATTATTCTCTGCACCCTCGAGAATCTTGGACACGATATCCATATTGCTAAAATCATAATTTTAAGTGGCGGCCATCTTGCATTTAAAAATGATCACAAATTCGTTCTCTGCACACTCGAGAACCTCGGACAGGATATCTATATTGCTGAAAACATAATTGTGTGCGACAGCCCTCTTGTATTTCAAAAATGATCCCAAAATTGTTTTCTGCACCCTCGGATACGATACGCATAATATTGTAATCATAATTTTGTGCGGTGGCCATCTTTGTTTTCAAAAATGATACCAAAATCGTTCTCTGAATCCTCGAGAACCTCGGACACGATATTCATATAGCTGAAAACATAATTGAGTCTGGCAGCCATCTTGGATTTCAAAAACGATCACAGAATTGTTCTCTGCACCCTCGAGAACTTTGGACACGATATCCATATTGCTTAAATCATAATTTTGTGCGGCGGCCATCTTGCATATGAAAAATGATCACCAAATCGTTCTCAGCACCCTCGAGAACCGCGAATACGATACCCATAATGTTGTCATAATAATTTTGCACGGCGGCTATCTTGGATTTGAAAAATGATCACAAAATTATTCTCTGCACCCTCGAGAATCTTGGACACGATATCCATATTGCTAAAATCATAATTTTAAGTGGCGGCCATCTTGCATTTAAAAATGATCACAAATTCGTTCTCTGCACACTCGAGAACCTCGGACAGGATATCTATATTGCTGAAAACATAATTGTGTGCGACAGCCCTCTTGTATTTCAAAAATGATCCCAAAATTGTTTTCTGCACCCTCGGATACGATACGCATAATGTTGTAATCATAATTTTGTGCGGTGGCCATCTTTGTTTTCAAAAATGATACCAAAATCGTTCTCTGAATCCTCGAGAACCTCGGACACGATATTCATATAGCTGAAAACATAATTGAGTCTGGCAGCCATCTTGGATTTCAAAAACGATCACAGAATTGTTCTCTGCACCCTCGAGAACTTTGGACACGATATCCATACTGCTGAAATCATAATTTTGTGCGGCGGCCATCTTGGATTTCAAATATGATCACAAAATCGTTCTCTGCTCCCTCGAGAACCTAGAATACGATACCAATAATGTTGTCATCATAATTTTGCACGGCGGCCACCTAGGATTTGAAAAATGTTCACCAAATCATTCTCTGCACCCTCGAGAACCTCGAATACGATACCCATAATGTTGTCATCATAATTTTGCGCGGCGGCCATCTTAAATTTCGGAAAAGGTTCCCAAAATTATTCTCTGCACCCTCGAGAACCTCGAATACGATACCAATAATGTTGTCATATTTAATTTTGCACGGCGGCCACCTTGGATTTGAAAAATGTTCACCAAATCGTTCTCTGCACCCTCGAGAACCTCGGGTACGATATCCGTATTGCTGAAATAATAATTTTGTGCGGTGGCCATCTTGGATTTCAAATATGATCAAAAAATCGTTCGCTTCACCCTCGAGAACCTCGAATACGATACCCATAATGTTGTCATCATAATTTTGCGCGGCGGCCATCTTGGATTTCAAAAATGATCCCAAAATTATTCTCTGCACACTCGAGAACCTCGGACAGGATATCTATATTGCTGAAAACATAATTGTGTGCGGCAGCCCTCTTGTATTTAAAAAATGATCCCAAAATTGTTTTCTGCACCCTCGGATTCGATACGCATAATGTTGTTATCATAATTTTGTGCGGTGGCCATCTTTGTTTTCAAAAATGATACCAAAATCGTTCTCTGCATCCTCGAGAACCTCGGACACGATATCCATATTGCTGAATCATAATTTTATGCGGTGGCCATCTTTGTTTTCAAAAATGATACTAAAATCGTTCTCTGCACCCTCGAGAACCTCGTACACGATATCCACATTGCTGAAATCATAATTTTTTGCGGCGGCCATCTTGGATTTCAAATATGATCACAAAATCGTTCGCTTCACCCTCGAGAACCTCGAATACGATACCCATAATGTTGTCATCATAATTTTGCGCGGCGGCCATCTTGGATTTCAAAAATGATCCCAAAATTAATCTCTGCACCCTCGAGAATCTTGGACACGATATCAATATTGCTAAAATCATAATTTTAAGTGGCGGCCATCTTGCATTTCAAAAATGATCACAAATTCGTTCTCTGCACACTCGAGAACCTCGGACAGGATATCTATATTGCTGAAAACATAATTGTGTGCGGAAGCCCTCTTGTATTTCAAAAATGATCCCAAAATTGTTTTCTGCACCCTCGGATTCGATACGCATAATGTTGTAATCATAATTTTGTGCGGTGGCCATCTTTGTTTTCAAAAATGATACCAAAATCGTTCTCTGCATCCTCGAGAACCTTGGACACGATATTCATATAGCTGAAAACATAATTGAGTCTGGCAGCCATCTTGGATTTCAAAAACGATCACAGAATTGTTCTCTGCACCCTGGAGAACTTTGGACACGATATCCATATTGCTGAATCATAATTTTATGCGGTGGCCATCTTTGTTCTCAAAAATGATACCAAAATCGTTCTCTGCACCCTCGAGAACCTCGTACACGATATTCATATTGCTGAAAACATAATTGCGTCTGGCAGCCATCTTGGATTTCAAAATGATCACAGAATTGTTCTCTGCACCCTCGAGAACCTGGGACACGATATCCACATTGCTGAAATCATAATTTTTTGCGGCGGCCATCTTGGATTTCAAATATGATCACAAAATCGTTCCTGCTCCCTCGAGAACCTCGAATACGATACCCATAATGTTGTCATAATAATTTTGCACGGCGGCCATCTTGGATTTGAAAAATGATCACAAAATCGTTCTCTGCACCCTCGAGAACCTCGCGTACGATATCCGTATTGCTGAAATAAAAAATTTGTGTGGCGGCCATCTTGGATTTCAAATATGTTCACAAAATCGTTCTCTGCACCCTCGAGAACTTTGGACACGATATCCATATTGCTGAATCATAATTTTATGCGGTGGCCATCTTTGTTTTCAAAAATGATACCAAAATCGTTCTCTGCACCCTCGAGAACCTCGTACACGATATTCATATTGCTGAAAACATAATTGCGTCTGGCAGCCATCTTGGATTTCAAAATGATCACAGAATTGTTCTCTGCACCCTCGAGAACCTTGGACACGATATCCACATTGCTGAAATCATAATTTTTTGCGGCGGCCATCTTGGATTTCAAATATGATCACAAAATCGTTCTCTGCTCCCTCGAGAACCTCGAATACGATACCCATAATGTTGTCATAATAATTTTGCACGGCGGCCATCTTGGATTTGAAAAATGATCACAAAATCGTTCTCTGCACCCTCAAGAACTTCGCGTACGATATCCGTATTGCTGAAATAAAAATTTTGTGTGGCGGCCATCTTGGATTTCAAATTTGATCACAAAATCGTTCTCTGCACCCTCGTGAACCTCGAATACGATACCCATAATGTTGTCATCATAATTTTGCGCGGCGGCCATCTTGGATTTCAAAAATGATCCCAAAATTATTCTCTGCACCCTCGAGAATCTTAGACACGATATCCACATTGCTAAAATCATAATTTTATGTGGCGGCCATCTTGGATTTCAAAAATGATCACAAATTCGTTCTCTGCACACTCGAGAACCTCGGACAGGATATCCATATTGCTGAAAATATAATTGTGTGCGGCAGCCCTCTTGGATTTCAAATATGATCACAAAATCGTTCTCTGCACCCTCGAGAACTTCGGATACTATACCTATAATGTTGAAATAATATTTTTTTGCGGTGGCCATCTTTGCTTTCAAAAATGATACCAAAATCGTTCTCTGCATCCTCGAGAACCTCAGACACGATATTCATATTGCTGAAAACGTAATTGAGTCTGGAAGCCATCTTGGATTTCAAAAACGATCACAGAATTGTTCTCTGCACCCTCGAAAACATCGGACACGATATCCATATTGCTGAATCATAATTATATGCGGTGGCCATCTTTGTTTTCAAAAATGATACCAAAATCGTTCTGTGCACCCTCGAGAACCTCGTACACGATATTCATATTGCTAAAAACATAATTGCGTCGGGCAGCCTTCTTAGATTTCAAAATGATCACAGAATTGTTCTCTGCACCCTCGAGAACCTGGGACACGATATCCACATTGCTGAAATCATAATTTTTTGCGGCGGCCATCTTGGATTTCAAATATGATCACAAAATCGTTCTCTGCTCCCTCGAGAACCTCGAATACGATACCCATAATGTTGTCATATTAATTTTGTACGGCGGCCATCTTGGATTTGAAAAATGATCACAAAATCGTTCTCTGCACCCTCAAGAACTTCGCGTACGATATCCGTATTGCTGAAATAAAAATTTTGTGTGGCGGCCATCTTGGATTTCAAATTTGATCACAAAATCGTTCTCTGCACCCTCGTGAACCTCGAATACGATACCCATAATGTTGTCATCATAATTTTGCGCGGCGGCCATCTTGGATTTCAAAAATGATCCCAAAATTATTCTCTGCACCCTCGAGAATCTTGGACACGATATCCACATTGCTAAAATCATAATTTTATGTGGCGGCCATCTTGGATTTCAAAAATGATCACAAATTCGTTCTCTGCACACTCGAGAACCTCGGACAGGATATCCATATTGCTGAAAATATAATTGTGTGCGGCAGCCCTCTTGGATTTCAAATATGATCACAAAATCGTTCTCTGCACCCTCGAGAACTTCGGATACTATACCTATAATGTTGTAATAATAATTTTTTGCGGTGGCCATCTTTGTTTTCAAAAATGATACCAAAATCGTTCTCTGCATCCTCGAGAACCTCAGACACGATATTCATATTGCTGAAAACGTAATTGAGTCTGGAAGCCATCTTGGATTTCAAAAACGATCACAGAATTGTTCTCTGCACCCTCGAAAACATCGGACACGATATCCATATTGCTGAATCATAATTTTATGCGGTGGCCATCTTTGTTTACAAAAATGATACCAAAATCGTTCTGTGCACCCTCGAGAACCTCGTACACGATATTCATATTGCTAAAAACATAATTGCGTCGGGCAACCTTCTTAGATTTCAAAATTATCACAGAATTGTTCACTACACCCTGGAGAACCTGGGACACGATACCCATATTGCTGAAATCATAATTTTGTGCGGCGGCCATCTTGGATTTCAAATATGATCACAATATCGTTCTCTGCTCCCTCGAGAACCTAGAATACGATACCAATAATGTTGTCATCATAATTTTGCACGGCGGCCACCTGGGATTTGAAAAATGTTCACCAAATCGTTCTCTGCACCCTCGAAAAACTCGGGTACGATTTCCAAATTGCTGAAATAATAATTTTGCGCGGCGGCCATCTTGGATTTCAAATATGATCACAGAATCGTTCTCTGCACCCTCGAGAACCTCGAATACGATACCCATAATGTTGTTATAATAATTTTGCACGGCGGCCACCTGGGATTTGAAAAATATTCACCAAATCGTTGTCTGCACCCTCGAGAACCTCGCGTACGATATCCGTATTGCTGAAATAAAAATTTTGTGCGGCGGCCATCTTGGATTTCAAATATGATCACAAAATCATTTTCTGAACCCTCGAGAAACTCGGGTACGATTTCCAAATTGCTGAAATAATAATTTTGCGTGGCGGCCATCTTGGATTTCAAATATGATCACAGAATCGTTCTCTGCACCCTCGAGAACCTCGAATACGATACCCATAATGTTGTTATAATAATTTTGCACGGCGGCCACCTGGGATTTGAAAAATGTTCACCAAATCGTTCTCTGCACCCTCGAGAACCTCGCGTACGATATCCGTATTGCTGAAATAAAAATTTTGTGCGGCGGCCATCTTGGATTTCAAATATGATCACAAAATCATTCTCTGCACCCTCGAGAACCTCGAATACTATACCCATATTGTTGTCATCATAATTTTGCGCGTCGGACATCTTGAATTTCAAAAATGTTCCCAAAATTATTCTCTGCACCCTCGAGAACCTCGAATACGATACCAATAAAGTTGTCGTCATAATTTTGCACGGCGGCCACCTTGGATTTGAAAAATGTTCACCAAATCGTTCTCTGCACCCTCGAGAACCTCGGGTACGATATCCGTATTGCTGAAATCATAATTTTGTGCGGCGGCTATCTTAGATTTCAAAATGATCACAGAATTGTTCACTGCACCCTGGAGAACCTGGGACACGATATCCATATTGCTGAAATCATAATTTTGTGCGGCGGCCATCTTGGATTTCAAATATGATCACAAAATCGTTCTCTGCTCCCTCGAGAACCTAGAATACGATACCAATAATGTTGTCATCATAATTTTGCACGGCGGCCACCTTGGATTTGAAAAATCCCAAATTTATTAATTTATATATATATGATCCCAAAATTATTCTCTGCACACTCGAGAACCTCGGACAGGATATCTATATTGCTGAAAACATAATTGTGTGCGGCAGCCCTCTTGTATTTAAAAAATGATCCCAAAATTGTTTTCTGCACCCTCGGATTCGATACGCATAATGTTGTAATCATAATTTTGTGCGGTGGCCATCTTTGTTTTCAAAAATGATACCAAAATCGTTCTCTGCATCCTCGAGAACCTCGGACACGATATCCATATTGCTGAATCATAATTTTATGCGGTGGCCATCTTTGTTTTCAAAAATGATACTAAAATCGTTCTCTGCACCCTCGAGAACCTCGTACACGATATTCATATTGCTGAAAACATAATTGCGTCTGGCAGCCATCTTGGATTTCAAAATGATCACAGAATTGTTCTCTGCACCCTCGAGAACCTGGGACACGATATCCACATTGCTGAAATCATAATTTTTTGCGGCGGCCATCTTGGATTTCAAATATGATCACAAAATCGTTCTCTTCTCCCTCGAGAACCGCGAATACGATACCCATAATGTTGTCATAATAATTTTGCACGGCGGCCATCTTGGATTTGAAAAATGATCACAAAATTATTCTCTGCACCCTCGAGAATCTTGGACACGATATCCATATTGCTAAAATCATAATTTTAAGTGGCGGCCATCTTGCATTTAAAAATGATCACAAATTCGTTCTCTGCACACTCGAGAACCTCGGACAGGATATCTATATTGCTGAAAACATAATTGTGTGCGACAGCCCTCTTGTATTTCAAAAATGATCCCAAAATTGTTTTCTGCACCCTCGGATACGATACGCATAATGTTGTAATCATAATTTTGTGCGGTGGCCATCTTTGTTTTCAAAAATGATACCAAAATCGTTCTCTGAATCCTCGAGAACCTCGGACACGATATTCATATAGCTGAAAACATAATTGAGTCTGGCAGCCATCTTGGATTTCAAAAACGATCACAGAATTGTTCTCTGCACCCTCGAGAACTTTGGACACGATATCCATATTGCTGAATCATAATTTTATGCGGTGGCCATCTTTGTTTTCAAAAATGATACCAAAATCGTTCTCTGCACCCTCGAGAACCTCGTACACGATATTCATATTGCTGAAAACATAATTGCGTCTGGCAGCCATCTTGGATTTCAAAATGATCACAGAATTGTTCGGCGGCCATCTTGGATTTGAAAAATGATCACAAAATCGTTCTCTGCACCCTCAAGAACTTCGCGTACGATATCCGTATTGCTGAAATAAAAATTTTGTGTGGCGGCCATCTTGGATTTCAAATTTGATCACAAAATCGTTCTCTGCACCCTCGTGAACCTCGAATACGATACCCATAATGTTGTCATCATAATTTTGCGCGGCGGCCATCTTGGATTTCAAAAATGATCCCAAAATTATTCTCTGCACCCTCGAGAATCTTGGACACGATATCCACATTGCTAAAATCATAATTTTATGTGGCGGCCATCTTGGATTTCAAAAATGATCACAAATTCGTTCTCTGCACACTCGAGAACCTCGGACAGGATATCCATATTGCTGAAAATATAATTGTGTGCGGCAGCCCTCTTGGATTTCAAATATGATCACAAAATCGTTCTCTGCACCCTCGAGAACTTCGGATACTATACCTATAATGTTGTAATAATAATTTTTTGCGGTGGCCATCTTTGTTTTCAAAAATGATACCAAAATCGTTCTCTGCATCCTCGAGAACCTCAGACACGATATTCATATTGCTGAAAACGTAATTGAGTCTGGAAGCCATCTTGGATTTCAAAAACGATCACAGAATTGTTCTCTGCACCCTCGAAAACATCGGACACGATATCCGTATTGCTGAATCATAATTTTATGCGGTGGCCATCTTTGTTTTCAAAAATGATACCAAAATCGTTCTGTGCACCCTCGAGAACCTCGTACACGATATTCATATTGTTAAAAACATAATTGCGTCGGGCAACCTTCTTAGATTTCAAAATTATCACAGAATTGTTCACTACACCCTGGAGAACCTGGGACACGATACCCATATTGCTGAAATCATAATTTTGTGCGGCGGCCATCTTGGATTTCAAATATGATCACAATATCGTTCTCTGCTCCCGCGAGAACCTAGAATACGATACCAATAATGTTGTCATCATAATTTTGCACGGCGGCCACCTGGGATTTGAAAAATGTTCACCAAATCGTTCTCTGCACCCTCGAAAAACTCGGGTACGATTTCCAAATTGCTGAAATAATAATTTTGCGCGGCGGCCATCTTGGATTTCAAATATGATCACAGAATCGTTCTCTGCACCCTCGAGAACCTCGAATACGATACCCATAATGTTGTTATAATAATTTTGCACGGCGGCCACCTGGGATTTGAAAAATATTCACCAAATCGTTCTCTGCACCCTCGAGAACCTCGCGTACGATATCCGTATTGCTGAAATAAAGATTTTGTGCGGCGGCCATCTTGGATTTCAAATATGATCACAAAATCGTTCTCTGCACCCTCGAGAACTTCGGATACTATACCTATAATGTTGTAATAATAATTTTTTGCGGTGGCCATCTTTGTTTTCAAAAATGATACCAAAATCGTTCTCTGCATCCTCGAGAACCTCAGACACGATATTCATATTGCTGAAAACGTAATTGAGTCTGGAAGCCATCTTGGATTTCAAAAACGATCACAGAATTGTTCTCTGCACCCTCGAAAACATCGGACACGATATCCATATTGCTGAATCATAATTTTATGCGGTGGCCATCTTTGTTTTCAAAAATGATACCAAAATCGTTCTGTGCACCCTCGAGAACCTCGTACACGATATTCATATTGCTAAAAACATAATTGCGTCGGTCATCATAATTTTGCGCGGCGGACATCTTGAATTTCAAAAATGTTCCCAAAATTATTCTCTGCACCCTCGAGAACCTCGAATACGATACCAATAAAGTTGTCATCATAATTTTGCACGGCGGCCACCTTGGATTTGAAAAATGTTCACCAAATCGTTCTCTGCACCCTCGAGAACCTCGGGTACGATATCCGTATTGCTGAAATCATAATTTTGTGCGGCGGCTATCTTAGATTTCAAAATGATCACAGAATTGTTCACTGCACCCTGGAGAACCTGGGACACGATATCCATATTGCTGAAATCATAATTTTGTGCGGCGGCCATCTTGGATTTCAAATATGATCACAAAATCGTTCTCTGCTCCCTCGAGAACCTAGAATACGATACCAATAATGTTGTCATCATAATTTTGCACGGCGGCCACCTTGGATTTGAAAAATCCCAAATTTATTAATTTATATATATATGATCCCAAAATTATTCTCTGCACACTCGAGAACCTCGGACAGGATATCTATATTGCTGAAAACATAATTGTGTGCGGCAGCCCTCTTGTATTTAAAAAATGATCCCAAAATTGTTTTCTGCACTCTCGGATTCGATACGCATAATGTTGTAATCATAATTTTGTGCGGTGGCCATCTTTGTTTTCAAAAATGATACCAAAATCGTTCTCTGCATCCTCGAGAACCTCGGACACGATATCCAAAATCAAAAATCAAAATCAAAACGTTTATTGAACTCATAACATTGATTTACAATGGCTTAAGTTCAGTCATACACTAAATTTCATAATAATAAATAAATAATATCAAACAGATAAAATTAAAATCAAACAAATCAAATAAGTAATATAAATAACATCAAACAATTAAAATCACACTTTAAGTAGATCAATTCAATTCCAGGCTGCTTTATCATTTAAATAATCTTGGATATTGTAATAGCCTTTGCTGCTTAATTTACTTTTTGTGTAGGCTTTGAATTTATTTATAGACATATTTGCTATATGTTCGGGGAGTTTATTATAGAAGCGAACACACTAAAGGAATTACTGACTTTATGGAGTCTTGTGGCAGGCATGACAAGTCTACCCCTATTTCTAGTATTAATACTATGTAAGTCACTTAGTTTTGTGAACTTATTTTTATTATTTTGTACAAACATCAAATTCTCGTAAATGTATTGTGAGGCCACTGTCATAATACCTATTTCTTTAAACTTATTCTTTAACGAAATTCTAGATCCCATGTTACAAATGGCTCTAACGGCTCTCTTCTGCAGCACAAATATCGTATCGGTCTCAGCAGCATTACCCCATAAAAGGATACCATAGCTCATAATGCTGTGGAAGTAACTAAAATATACTATTCTGGCCGTATCTATGTCAGTCAGTTCTCTTATCTTCTTAACCGCATATGCTGCAGAGCTTAATCTGTTTGCTAAGGCAGATATATGGTCACCCCACTGAAGCTTCTCATCTAGAGTTATACCCAAGAACACTGTCTTATTTACAAGATCCAACATTTCTCCATTTAATTTAATATGTGTGTTAATCTTTTTTACATTTGGTAATATGAATTTTAAGCATTTCGTTTTCTTACCATTCAAAAGAAGATTGTTTACTTTGAACCATTGTTCTACCTTAGAAATAGCATTATTTACATGTTCAATAGTAGTTGCATGTCGATTAACTTTAAATAATAGTGATGTATCATCCGCAAACAATACTATATCATGTGTGTTCTTTATAAGATAGGGTAGGTCATTGATATAAACTAAAAACAGAAATGGTCCGAGAATTGAACCCTGCGGGACACCCATTCCTAACACGGAGCCTGAAGACCTTACACTATTAACTTCAACATACTGTATCCTGTTATTCAAATATGAGATTAATAAATTTAATGCACTTCCTCTTATGCCATAGTGTTGCAATTTCCTGATTAGAATTTCATGTTGGACGCAATCAAACGCTTTGGAAAGGTCGCAAAAGATTCCTAAAGAATCTTGTGAATCCTCCCAAGCACTAAAAATATGTTCCATTAATGCAACACCTGCGTCAACAGTTGAACGTCCCCGAGTGAATCCAAATTGTTTATCATGTATAATTTTATTTATGTTAAAATGAGCGCGTAGTTGACACAGTATTAGTTTTTCAAATATTTTACTCAGGGTAGGCAAAATTGAGATAGGCCTATAATTAGAGGGATCTGATGAGCAACCCGACTTGAATAAAGGTATTATTTTGCTATGCTTCATGAGGTCTGGAAATGTGCCACAGTCTATACATTTGTTTAATATTAGGGCTAGATCAGGCGCTATTATATCAATCAGAGAGCCTATTACTTTAACAGATATACCCCAGAGGTCAGCTGTCTTTTTAACATTAATCTCTTTAAATGACTTTATGATATCCGAGATATTAACATACTTAAATTGGAAATTATTTGAACATTTAGTAACATTTGCAGAAAGTAATGATATTGCCCTGGTTGGACATAAGTTTAAATGTTTAGTGGTAGATATGGGAACATTGGTAAAGAAATTTTCAAAAGCTCTAGCAACATCTAAGTTTGATTTTACAATTACATTATTAATATTTAGATTAAACTCAGAGTTTTGATCTTTTGTTTTACCAGTTTCATTATTAATAATTTTCCAAGTAGTTTTGATTTTATCGTTAGAATGTCTTATTTTATTTCTTAAGTATAAAGATTTTGCTGCTTGACAAACATGTTTAAATGTTTTTGAATATTTTTTTACATATTCCAGAAAGAGTGGATTATGGTTGAAAGTTTCTTCATCATAGAGGCTGTAGAGCCTCATTCTACTCTTATGAATTCCAGTTGTAGCCCATTCACTAAATTTGGTATTAGTATTAATTGTAATGGTCTTCGATGTAAATATTTTTTTAAATTCAGTATTAAATAAATTAAAAAAAAATATTATATAGAACATTGGGGTTATTTTCCTCTAAAGGCATTACTTGCAATTTATTAAATAGGTAAGATTTAAATAAATTCAGACGGCCCTGTGTAATTGGTACAACAGTGATGTCTTTAGTTATAGTTTTCTTTGTTGGCCAATCAAAACTAATAAGTTGTCCACAGTGATCTGATTCTAGTTGATTTATTATACTTTTGCTGTTAGGCTTTATATTTGTAAAAATGTTATCTAGACAAGTAGCTGTGGTCAGTGTTATTCTAGTTGGCTCTATAAACAAGTTACTGAGATTATATGACATGAACAGACTTTTAAACTTAGTACACATGGAGGAATGTTCTAATAGATTAATATTAAAATCTCCACAAATCAGAATCCTTTTGTTGCCCTTACAAACTCTAGACAAGACTGCATCCATCACATTTTCAAAATCCTCATATGGTGCTGATGGAGGTCTATACACACTTATAATAATGAACTGATCTAATTGTATACAAGCTATCTCGGCCACTAGTTCCACAGAGAGGCTCACAATGTCCTTTCGTTCCTTGAATTTAATATTTTTATTAATTAATATTAATGAGCCACCATGTATTGAATTAACTCGGCTAAATGAACTACCAACTCGGTGATTAGTGAAGTTAAACATGATGTGATGTGATTTAAGCCAGTGTTCAGTAATACAGAGTATATGTATGTTATTGCAATTCATGTATATTTCAATTTCAAGTTCCTTATTTAACATACCCTGAATATTTTGGTGTACCAGATTAACAACATTATTACAACAAATAAATTTTGATTTGTTTGATACTATACTATAACATGGTTCATTGCAAGAGGTATTCCCTTTTGTCTTATAAATTAATTTAAATTGTTTGGAATAATTTCCAAAGTTTTATTTTTATTATCAATGTCAAATTTAGACTGCTCAATAGAAGCAGTGTGATACACCAAGTTTTTGGCTGGTTGTATAAAATAAAATGATAGCGATATAGCTAATCGTTGTTTTAAATATATTGGAATAATATTTCTCATAGAGAAATTAGATTTAATATAATTATTTATATCAATCAAATGGAATTTATTTCTATTATTGCATATCAACATGTCAAGTGATAAATTCAATTTATATCTGATATCATTTTCAGATTGTGACAATCTGTGACCGTAGGGGAAAGTAAACAAAACAACATTCTTTATGTTTAGAGAATCTAAACACTCAAACTGTTTGATTAGCTGTGTTCTGTTTGTATTTCCTCTGTTTCCAATTAATAACATTAAGGTAGTGTCAGGGGTGAAGTTAAATTTAGATAGCCTTTGCACAATCTGTGAAAAGGTTAGTCCTGGTAAACAATAATTTGTTACTGCCTGTCCCATCTCGCTTGAAATAAGCCGGCCCATACCTTTACCTAAGTTATCACTAAACATTACAATTTTGCTATTCACATTATTTGGTTTAAAGGAACTGATAGACTTAGTATCAGATGAGCTTGTGTTTTGATTATATTTGTGTGAAGGTAATTGCTGATTAGCAAGAGGCTCACAAGTAGGCTCAGATTTCTTCTCTAAGTTGTAGGTAACACATTTGTGGTGTCTTGTCACGGACTCCTTGTTTATAAGAAGTTCATCTAAAACCAGTACTTGATCCTTCACTTGTTTGTTTGTAACATTGTATCTGTTATTCATTGTTTCCAATGATTTCTGTAGATTTAGGATTTCATTATTTAATTTATTTATATCTGATTCATATTTTAATTGGTTCTTTTGAATTGTTAATGAGTATAAATTTAATTGATTAATTAGATCTATTCTTTCTTTACTAAATTTTACATTTTTGTTCATTAATTTTTGCTTATTTACTAATTTATTTGTCTTTTTTATGTATTTATTTATTTTAATATACTTTTTCAGCTTGTTTCTGCTACATTTAATTCTCTTAACATCTTTAGATGAATTCAGGTGACTATTGTGACTTGTAAGGTTAATTATTAAACTATTGTTGGAATTAGTCTTAGCAGAAACAACTTCAGGAGCGCTACAGACCAACTCATCAAATAAACTTTGGTTATGTGAGGGAGTCAAATTGGATTTATAGATCTGAAAATTACTGATTTCATTTTTAGCATCATGCAATTCAATTTCTAACTCAGTGATGCGCTTCAGGGCCTCTTCATATGCATCACTGCAGTTCCCAAAACTTTCTAATATCATTTGAAGTTGGTCACGTTCCCCAATAGCATTTGAACATTTCTCATCCAACTCAGCCATCTCGCTTTTCAACTGTCTATTCCTGGCTAGCAGCAATCCATATTGCTGAATCATAATTTTATGCGGTGGCCATCTTTGTTTTCAAAAATGATACCAAATTCGTTCTCTGCACACTCGAGAACCTCGGACAGGATATCCGTATTGCTGAAAAAATAATTGTGTGCGGCAGCCCTCATGGATTTCAAAATTGATCCGAAAATTGTTCTCTGCACCCTCGAAAACGTCGGATACGATACGCATAATGTTGTTATCATAATTTTGTGCGGTGTCCATATTCGTTTTCAAAAATGATACCAAAATTGTTCTCTGCATACTCGAGAACCTGGGACACGATATCCATATTGCAATTTAACCCCCAGAAGACTCAAGTTTGCGCGTTTACCACTAAAAAAACCCCATTTGCCGTATCACCGCTCTTCGAGAACACTTCCCTTAAAGTCTCGCCTAGTATCGGAATACTGGGTCTCGAAATCTCGAGCAATTGCCAATTCCGTGGCCATCTGGAGGGCAAAGCCAAACTGGCTTCAAAGAAACTGGGCGTCATAAATAGAGCACGGCAATACTTCAAGCCGGCCCACATTCTAGCGCTCTACAAAGCGCAGGTCCGGCCTCACATGGAGTATTGCTGTCATCTCTGGTCTGGCGCACCCCAGTATCAGCTCGATCCATTTGACCGCGTGCAACACAGAGCAGCTCGAATTGTCGGGGACCCAGTACTCTGTGAACGGCTGGATCACTTGGCGTTGCGTAGAGACGTCGCTTCATTGTGTGTCTTCTACCGCATTTATCACGGGGAGTGTTCCGAAGAGCTGTTCAACCTGATTCCTGCCGCCGAATTTCACCTTCGCACGACACGCCACAAGTTACGATATCATCCCCACCATCTGGATGTGTGGCGGTCCTCCACAGTGCGGTTTTCAAGGAGCTTTCTTCCTCGTACCACGAAGCTGTGGAATGAGCTTCCTTGTGCGGTGTTTCCGGGACGATACGACATGGGTACCTTCAAGAAAAGCGCGTACACCTTCCTTAAAGGCCGGCAACGCTCTTGTGATTCCTCTGGTGTTGCAGGAGAGTGTGGGCGGCGGTGATCACTTAACACCAGGTGACCCGTACGCTCGTTTGTCCCCCTATTCCATAAAAAAAAAAAAAAATTGCTGAAATCATAATATTGCGCGGCGGCCATCTTGAATTTCAAAAATGATCCCAAAATTATTCTCTGCACCCTCGAGAACCTCGAATACAATACCAATAATGTTGTCATATTTAATTTTTCACGGCGGCCACCTTGGATTTGAAAAATGTTTACCAAATCGTTCTCTGCACCCTCGAGAACGTCGGGTACGATATCCATATTGCTAAAATCATAATTTAATGTGGCGGCCATCTTGGATTTCAAAAATGATCACAAATTCGTTCTCTGCACACTCGAGAACCTCGGACAGGATATCCATATTGCTGAAAAAATAATTTTGTGCGGCAGCCCTCATGGATTTCAAAAATGATCCCAAAATTGTTCTCTGCACCCTCGAAAACGTCGGATACGATACGCATAATGTTGTTATCATAATTTTGTGCGGTGTCCATCTTTGTTTTCAAAAATGATACCAAAATTGTTCTCTGCATACTCGAGAACCTCGGACACGATATTCATATTGCTGAAAAAATAATTTTGTGCGGCAGCCCTCATGGATTTCAAAAATGATCCCAAAATTGTTCTCTGCACCCTCGAAAACGTCGGATACGATACGCATAATGTTGTTATCATAATTTTGTGCGGTGTCCATCTTTGTTTTCAAAAATGATACCAAAATTGTTCTCTGCATACTCGAGAAACTGGGACACAATATCCATATTGCTGAAATCATAATTTAGTGCGGCGGCCATCTTGGATTTCAAATATGATCACAAAATCGTTCTCTGCTCCCTCGAGCACCTCGAATACGATACCAATAATGTTGTCATCATAATTTTGCACGGAGGCCTTGGATTTGAAAAATGTTAACCAAATCGTTCTTTGCACCCTCGAGAACCTCGGACACGATATCCATATTGTTGTCATCAAAATTTTGCGCGGCGGCCATCTTGGATTTCTAAATGATCCCAAAATCATTCTCTGCACCCTCGAGAACCTCGGACACGATATTCATATTGCTGAAAACATAATTGCGTCTGGCAGCCATCTTAGATTTCAATATGATCATAGAATTGTTCTCTGCACCCTGGAGAACCTGGGACACGATATCCATATTGCTGAAATCATAATTTTGTGCGGCGGCCATCTTGGATTTCAAATATGATCACAAAATCGTTCTCTGCTCCCTCGAGAACCTAGAATACGATACAAATAATGTTGTCATCATAATTTTGCACGGCGGCCACCTGGGATTTGAAAAATTTTCACCAAATCGTTCTCTGCACCCTCGAGAAACTCGGGTACGATTTCCAAATTGCTGAAATAATAATTTTGTGTGGCGGCCATCTTGGATTTCAAATATGATCACAGAATCGTTCTCTGCACCCTCGAGAACCTCGAATACGATACCCATAATGTTGTCATAATAATTTTGCACGGCGGCCATCTTGGATTTGAAGAATGATCACAAAATCGTTCTCTGCACCCTCGTGAACCTCGCGTACGATATCCGTATTGCTGAAATAAAAATTTTGTGCGGCAGCCATCTTGGATTTCAAATATGATCACAAAATCATTCTCTGCACCCTCGAGAACCTCGAATACGATACCCATAATGTTGTCATCATAATTTTTCGCGGCGGCCATCTTGAATTTCAAAAATGTTCCCAAAATTATTCTCTGCACCCTCGAGAACCTCGAATACGATACCAATAATGTTGTCATCATAATTTTGCACGGCGGCCAACTTGGATTTGAAAAATGTTCACCAAATCGTTCTCTGCACCCTCGAGAACCTCGGGTACGATATCCATATTGCTAAAATCATAATTTAATGTGGCGGCCATCTTGGATTTCAAAAATGATCACAAATTCGTTCTCTGCACACTCGAGAACCTCGGACAGGATATCCATATTGCTGAAAAAATAATTGTGTGCGGCAGCCCTCATGGATTTCAAAAATGATCCCAAAATTGTTCTCTGCACCCTCGAAAACGTCGGATACGATACGCATAATGTTGTTATCATAATTTTGTGCGGCGTCCATCTTTGTTTTCAAATATGATCACAAAATCGTTCTCAGCAACCTCGAGAAACTCGTATATTATACCCATAATGTAGTTATCATAATTTTGTTCGGTGGCCATCTTGGAATTCAATAATGATACCAAAATCGTTATTTGCACCCTCGAGAACCTCGTACACGATATTCATATTGCTGAAAACATAATTGCGTCTGGCAGACATCTTGGATTTCAAATATGATCACAAAATTGTTCTCCGCACCCTCGAGAACCTCGGATACGATATCCATATTGTTGTCATCAAAATTTTGCGCGGCGGCCATCTTGGATTTGAAAAATGATCACAAAATCATTCTCTGAACCCTCGAGAACCTCGGGTACGATATCCGTATTGCTGAAATAAAAATTTTGTGCGGCGGCCATCTTGGATTTCAAATATGATCACAAAATCGTTCTCTGCTCCCTCGAGAACCTCGAATACGAAACCAATAATGTTGTCATCATAATTTTGCACGGCGGCCTTGGATTTGAAAAATGTTAACCAAATCGTTCTCTGCACCCTAGAGAACCTCGGACAGGATATCCGTATTGCTGAAAAAATAATTGTGTGCGGCAGCCCTCATGGATTTCAAAAATGATCCGAAAATTGTTCTCTGCACCCTCGAAAACATCGGATACGATACGCATAATGTTGTTATCATAATTTTGTGCGGTTGCCATCTTTGTTTTCAAAAATGATACCAAAATCTTTCTCTGTGTCCTCGAGAACCTCGGACACGATATTCATATTGCTGAAAAAATAATTGAGTCTGGCAGCCATCTTGGATTTCAAAAATGAACACAGAATTGTTCTCTGCACCCTGGAGAACCTGGGACACGATATCCATATTGCTGATATCATAATTTTGTGCGGCGGCCATCTTGGATTTCAAATATGATCACAAAATCGTTCTCTGCTCCCTCTAGAACCTCAAATACGATACCAATAATGTTGTCATCATAATTTTGCACGGCGGCCACCTTGGATTTGAAAAATGTTCACCAAATCGTTCTCTGCACCCTCGAGAACCTCGGGTACGAAATCCGTATTGCTGAAATAATAATTTTGTGCGGCGGCCATCTTGGATTTCAAATATGATCACAAAATCGTTCTCTGCACCCTCGAGAACCTCGAATCCGATACCCATAATGTTGTCATCAAAATTTTGCGCAGCGGCTATTTTGGATTTCAAATATGATCACAAAATTGTTCTCTGCACCCTCGAGAACCTCGAATACGATACCCATAATGTTGTCATCATAATTTTGCACGGCGGCCACCTTGGATTTGAAAAATGTTCACCAAATCGTTCTCTGCACCCTCGAGAACCTCGGGTACGATATCCATATTGCTAAAATCATAATTTAATGTGGCGACTATCTTGGATTTCAAAAATGATCACAAATTCGTTCTCTGCACACTCGAGAACCTCGGACAGGATATCCGTATTGCTGAAAAAATAATTGTATGCGGCAGCCCTCATGGATTTCAAACATGATCCGAAAATTGTTCTCTGCATACTCGAGAACCTGGGACACGATATCCATATTGCTGAAATCATAATTTTGCGCGGCGGCCATCTTGAATTTCAAAAATGATCCCAAAATTATTCTCTGCACCCTCGAGAACCTCGAATACGATACCAATAATGTTGTCATATTCAATTTTGCACGGCGGCCACCTTGGATTTGAAAAATGTTCACCAAATCGTTCTCTGCACCCTCGAGAACCTCGGGTACGATATCCATATTGCTAAAATCATAATTTAATGTGAAGGCCATCTTGGATTTCAAAAATGATCAAAAATTCGTTCTCTGCACACTCGAGAACCTTGGACAGGATATCCATATTACTGAAAAAATAATTGTGTGCGGCAGCCCTCATGGATTTCAAAAATGATCCCAAAATTGTTCTCTGCACCCTCGAAAACATCGGATACGATACGCATAATGTTGTTATCATAATTTTGTGCGGTTGCCATCTTTGTTTTCAAAAATGATACCAAAATCTTTCTCTGTGTCCTCGAGAACCTCGGACACGATATTCATATTGCTGAAAAAATAATTGAGTCTGGCAGCCATCTTGGATTTCAAAAATGATCACAGAATTGTTCTCTGCACCCTGGAGAACCTGGGACACGATATCCATATTGCTGAAATCATAATTTTGTGCGGCGGCCATCTTGGATTTCAAATATGATCACAAAATCGTTCTCTGCTCCCTCTAGAACCTCAAATACGATACCAATAATGTTGTCATCATAATTTTGCACGGCGGCCACCTTGGATTTGAAAAATGTTCACCAAATCGTTCTCTGCACCCTCGAGAACCTCGGGTACGAATTCCGTATTGCTGAAATAATAATTTTGTGCGGCGGCCATCTTGGATTTCAAATATGATCACAAAATCGTTCTCTGCACCCTCGAAAAACTCGAATACGATACCCATAATGTTGTCATCATAATTTTGCGCGGCGGCCATCTTGGATTTCAAAAATGATCCCAAAATTTTTCTCTGCACCCTCGAAAACCTCGGATACGATACGCATAATGCTGTAATCATGATTTTGTGCGGTGGCCATCTTTGTTTTCAAAATGATACCAAAATCTTTCTCTGTGTCCTCGAGAACCTCGGACACGATATTCATATTGCTGAAAACATAATTGAGTCTGGCAGCCATCTTGGATTTCAAAAATGATCACAGAATTGTTCTCTGCACCCTGGAGAACCTGGGACACGATATCCATATTGCAGAAATCATAATTTTGTGCGGCGGCCATCTTGGATTTCATATATGATCACAAAATCGTTCTATGCTCCCTCGAGAACCTCGAATACGAAACCAATAATGTTGTCATCATAATTTTGAACGGCGGCCTTGGATTTGAAAAATGTTAACCAAATCGTTCTCAGCACCCTCGAGAACCTCGGACACGATATCCATATTGTTGTCATCAAAATTTTGCGCGGCGGCCATCTTGGATTTCTAAATGATCCCAAAATCATTCTCTGCACCCTCGAGAACCTCGGACACGATATCCATATTGTTGTCATCAAAATTTTGTGCGGTGGCCATCTTGAAATTCAAAAATGATACCAAAATCGTTATTTGCACCCTCGAGAACCTCGTACACGATATTCATATTGCTGAAAACATAATTGCGTCTGGCAGCCATCTTGGATTTCAAATATGATCACAAAATTGTTCTCTGCACCCTCGAGAACCTCGGACACGATATCCATATTGTTGTCATCAAAATTTTGCGCAGCGGCTATTTTGGATTTGAAAAATGATCACAAAATCGTTCTCTGCACCCTCGAGAACCTCGGGTACGATACCCGTATTGCTGAAATAAAAATTTTTTGCGGCGGCCGTCTTGGATTTCAAATATGATCACAAAATCATTCTCTGCACCCTCGAGAACCTCGGGTACGATATCCGTATTGCTGAAATAAAAATTTTGTGCGGCGGCCATCTTGGATTTCAAATATGATCACAAAATCGTTCTCTGCTCCCTCGAGAACCTCGAATACGAAACCAATAATGTTGTCATCATAATTTTGCACGGCGGCCTTGGATTTGAAAAATGTTAACCAAATCGTTCTCTGCACCCTCGAGAACCTCGTACACGATATCCATATTGTTGTCATCAAAATTTTGCGCGGCGGCCATCTTGGATTTGAAAAATGATCACAAAATCATTCTCTGAACCCTCGAGAACCTCGGGTACGATATCCGTATTGCTGAAATAAAAAATTTGTGCGGCGGCCATCTTGGATTTCAAATATGATCACAAAATCGTTCTCTGCTCCCTCGAGAACCTCGAATACGAAACCAATAATGTTGTCATCATAATTTTGCACGGCGGCCTTGGATTTGAAAAATGTTAACCAAATCGTTCTCTGCACCCTCGAGAACCTCGGACACGATATCCATATTGTTGTCATCAAAATTTTGCGCGGCGGCCATCTTGGATTTCTAAATGATCCCAAAATAATTCTCTGCACCATCGAGAACCTCGGACACGATATCCATATTGTTGTCATCAAAATTTTGTGCGCTGGCCATCTTGAAATTCAAAAATGATACCAAAATCGTTATTTGCACCCTCGAGAACCTCGTACACGATATTCATATTGCTGAAAACATAATTGCGTCTGGCAGCCATCTTGGATTTCAAATATGATCACAAAATTGTTCTCTGCACCCTCGAGAACCTCGGACACGATATCCATATTGTTGTCATCAAAATTTTGCGCAGCGGCTATTTTGGATTTGAAAAATGATCACAAAATCGTTCTCTGCAACCTCGAGAACCTCGGACACGATATCCATATTGTTGTCATCAAAATTTTGCGCGGCGGCCATCTTGGATTTCTCAATGATCCCAAAATCATTCTCTGCACCCTCGAGAACCTCGGACACGATATCCATATTGTTGTCATCAAAATTTTGTGCGCTGGCCATCTTGAAATTCAAAAATGATACCAAAATCGTTATTTGCACCCTCGAGAACCTCGTACACGATATTCATATTGCTGAAAACATAATTGCGTCTGGCAGCCATCTTGGATTTCAAATATGATCACAAAATTGTTCTCTGCACCCTCGAGAACCTCGGACACGATATCCATTTTGTTGTCATCAAAATTTTGCGCAGCGGCTATTTTGGATTTCAAATATGATCACAAAATTGTTCTCTGCACCCTCGAGAACCTCGAATACGATACCCATAATGTTGTCATCATAATTTTGCACGGCGGCCACCTTGGATTTGAAAAATGTTCACCAAATCGTTCTCTGCACACTCGAGAACCTCGGACAGGATATCCGTATTGCTGAAAAAATAATTGTATGCGGCAGCCCTCATGGATTTCAAAAATGATCCGAAAATTGTTCTCTGCATACTCGAGAACCTGGGACACGATATCCATATTGCTGAAATCATAATTTTGCGCGGCGGCCATCTTGAATTTCAAAAATGATCCCAAAATTATTCTCTGCACCCTCGAGAACCTCGAATACGATACCAATAATGTTGTCATATTCAATTTTGCACGGCGGCCACCTTGGATTTGAAAAATGTTCAGCAAATCGTTCTCTGCACCCTCGAGAACCTCGGGTACGATATCCATATTGCTAAAATCATAATTTAATGTGGCGGCCATCTTGGATTTCAAAAATGATCAAAAATTCGTTCTCTGCACACTCGAGAACCTCGGACAGGATATTCATATTGCTGAAAAAATAATTGTGTGCGGCAGCCCTCATGGATTTCAAAAATGATCCCAAAATTGTTCTCTGCGCCCTCGAAAACATCGGATACGATACGCATAATGTTGTTATCATAATTTTGTGCGGTTGCCATCTTTGTTTTCAAAAATGATACCAAAATCTTTCTCTGTGTCCTCGAGAACCTCGGACACGATATTCATATTGCTGAAAAAATAATTGAGTCTGGCAGCCATCTTGGATTTCAAAAATGATCACAGAATTGTTCTCTGCACCCTGGAGAACCTGGGACACGATATCCATATTGCTGAAATCATAATTTTGTGCGGCGGCCATCTTGGATTACAAATATGATCACAAAATCGTTCTCTGCTCCCTCTAGAACCTCAAATACGATACCAATAATGTTGTCATCATAATTTTGGACGGCGGCCACCTTGGATTTGAAAAATGTTCACCAAATCGTTCTCTGCACCCTCGAGAACCTCGGGTACGAAATCCGTATTGCTGAAATAATAATTTTGTGCGGCGGCCATCTTGGATTTCAAATATGATCACAAAATCGTTCTCTGCACCCTCGAGAAACTCGAATACGATACCCATAATGTTGTCATCATAATTTTGCGCGGCGGCCATCTTGGATTTCAAAAATGATCCCAAAATTTTTCTCTGCACCCTCGAAAACCTCGGATACGATACGCATAATGCTGTAATCATGATTTTGTGCGGTGGCCATCTTTGTTTTCAAAAATGATACCAAAATCTTTCTCTGTGTCCTCGAGAACCTCGGACACGATATTCATATTGCTGAAAACATAATTGAGTCTGGCAGCCATCTTGGATTTCAAAAATGATCACAGAATTGTTCTCTGCACCCTGGAGAACCTCGGACACGATATCCATATTGCAGAAATCATAATTTTGTGCGGCGGCCATCTTCGATTTCATATATGATCACAAAATCGTTCTATGCTCCCTCGAGAACCTCGAATACGAAACCAATAATGTTGTCATCATAATTTTGAACGGCGGCCTTGGATTTGAAAAATGTTAACCAAATCGTTCTCTGCACCCTCGAGAACCTCGGACACGATATCCATATTGTTGTCATCAAAATTTAGCGCAGCGGCCATCTTGAAATTCAAAAATGATACCAAAATCGTTATTTGCACCCTCGAGAACCTCGTACACGATATTCATATTGCTGAAAACATAATTGCGTCTGGCAGCCATCTTGGATTTCAAATATGATCACAAAATTGTTCTCTGCACCCTCGAGAACCTCGGACACGATATCCATATTGTTGTCATCAAAATTTTGCGCAGCGGCTATTTTGGATTTGAAAAATGATCACAAAATCGTTCTCTGCACCCTCGAGAACCTCGGGTACGATACCCTTATTGCTGAAATAAAATTTTTTTGCGGCGGCCATCTTGGATTTCAAATATGATCACAAAATCATTCTCTGCACCCTCGAGAACCTCGGGTACGATATCCGTATTGCTGAAATAAAAATTTTGTGCGGCGGCCATCTTGGATTTCAAATATGATCACAAAATCGTTCTCTGCTCCCTCGAGAACCTCGAATACGAAACCAATAATGTTGTCATCATAATTTTGCACGGCGGCCTTGGATTTGAAAAATGTTAACCAAATCGTTCTCTGCACCCTCGAGAACCTCGGACACGATATCCATATTGTTGTCATCAAAATTTTGCGCGGCGGCCATCTTGAATTTGAAAAATGATCACAAAATCATTCTCTGAACCCTCGAGAACCTCGGGTACGATATCCGTATTGCTGAAATAAAAATTTTGTGCGGCGGCCATCTTGGATTTCAAATATGATCACAAAATCGTTCTCTGCTCCCTCGAGAACCTCGAATACGAAACCAATAATGTTGTCATCATAATTTTGCACGGCGGCCTTGGATTTGAAAAATGTTAACCAAATCGTTCTCTGCACCCTCGAGAACCTCGGACACGATATCCATATTGTTGTCATCAAAATTTTGCGCGGCGGCCATCTTGGATTTCTAAATGATCCCAAAATCATTCTCTGCACCCTCGAGAACCTCGGACACGATATCCATATTGTTGTCATCAAAATTTTGCGCGGCGGCCATCTTGGATTTCAAATATGATCACAAAATCATTCTCTGCACCCTCGAGAACCTCGGGTACGATATCCGTATTGCTGAAATAAAAATTTTGTGCGGCGGCCATCTTGGATTTCAAATATGATCACAAAATCGTTCTCTGCTCCCTCGAGAACCTAGAATACGAAACCAATAATGTTGTCATCATAATTTTGCACGGCGGCCTTGGATTTGAAAAATGTTAACCAAATCGTTCTCTGCACCCTCGAGAACCTCGGACACGATATCCATATTGTTGTCATCAAAATTTTGCGCGGCGGCCATCTTGGATTTCTAAATGATCCCAAAATAATTCTCTGCACCCTCGAGAACCTCGGACACGATATCCATATTGTTGTCATCAAAATTTTGTGCGCTGGCCATCTTGAAATTCAAAAATGATACCAAAATCGTTATTTGCACCCTCGAGAACCTCGTACACGATATTCATATTGCTGAAAACATAATTGCGTCTGGCAGCCATCTTGGATTTCAAGTATGATCACAAAATTGTTCTCTGCACCCTCGAGAACCTCGGACACGATATCCATATTGTTGTCATCAAAATTTTGCGCAGCGGCTATTTTGGATTTGAAAAATGATCACAAAATCGTTCTCTGCACCCTCGAGAACCTCGGACACGATATCCATATTGTTGTCATCAAAATTTTGCGCAGCGGCTATTTTGGATTTCAAATATGATCACAAAATCGTTCTCTGCTCCCTCGAGAACCTCGAATACGAAACCAATAATGTTGTCATCATAATTTTGCACGGCGGCCTTGGATTTGAAAAATGTTAACCAAATCGTTCTCTGCACCCTCGAGAACCTCGGACACGATATCCATATTGTTGTCATCAAAATTTTGCGCGGCGGCCATCTTGGATTTGAAAAATGATCACAAAATCATTCTCTGAACCCTCGAGAACCTCGGGTACGATATCCGTATTGCTGAAATAAAAATTTTGCGCGGCGGCCATCTTGAATTTCAAAAATGATCCCAAAATTATTCTCTGCTCCCTCGAGAACCTCGAATACGAAACCAATAATTTTGTCATCATAATTTTGCACGGCGGCCTTGGATTTGAAAAATGTTAACCAAATCGTTCTCTGCACCCTCGAGAACCTCGGACACGATATCCATATTGTTGTCATCAAAATTTTGCGCGGCGGCCATCTTGGATTTCTAAATGATCCCAAAATCATTCTCTGCACCCTCGAGAACCTCGGACACGATATCCATATTGTTGTCATCAAAATTTTGTGCGCTGGCCATCTGTTGTCATCATAATTTTGCACGGCGGCCACCTTGGATTTGAAAAATGTTCACCAAATCGTTCTCTGCACCCTCGAGAACCTCGGGTACGATATCCATATTGCTAAAATCATAATTTAATGTGGCGACTATCTTGGATTTCAAAAATGATCACAAATTCGTTCTCTGCACACTCGAGAACCTCGGACAGGATATCCGTATTGCTGAAAAAATAATTGTATGCGGCAGCCCTCATGGATTTCAAAAATGATCCGAAAATTGTTCTCTGCATACTCGAGAACCTGGGACCCGATATCCATATTGCTGAAATCATAATTTTGCGCGGCGGCCATCTTGAATTTCAAAAATGATCCCAAAATTATTCTCTGCACCCTCGAGAACCTCGAATACGATACCAATAATGTTGTCATATTCAATTTTGCACGGCGGCCAACTTGGATTTGAAAAATGTTCACCAAATCGTTCTCTGCACCCTCGAGAACCTCGGGTACGATATCCATATTGCTAAAATCATAATTTAATGTGGCGGCCATCTTGGATTTCAAAAATGATCAAAAATTCGTTCTCTGCACACTCGAGAACCTCGGACAGGATATCCATATTGCTGAAAAAATAATTGTGTGCGGCAGCCCTCATGGATTTCAAAAATGATCCCAAAATTGTTCTCTGCACCCTCGAAAACATCGGATACGATACGCATAATGTTGTTATCATAATTTTGTGCGGTTGCCATCTTTGTTTTCAAAAATGATACCAAAATCTTTCTCTGTGTCCTCGAGAACCTCGGACACGATATTCATATTGCTGAAAAAATAATTGAGTCTGGCAGCCATCTTGGATTTCATAAATGATCACAGAATTGTTCTCTGCACCCTGGAGAACCTGGGACACGGTATCCATATTGCTGAAATCATAATTTTGTGCGGCGGCCATCTTGGATTTCAAATATGATCACAAAATCGTTCTCTGCTCCCTCTAGAACCTCGGGTACGATATCCGTATTGCTGAAATAAAAATTTTGTGCGGCGGCCATCTTGGATTTCAAATATGATCACAAAATCGTTCTCTGCTCCCTCGAGAACCTCGAATACGAAACCAATAATGTTGTCATCATAATTTTGAACGGCGGCCTTGGATTTGGAAAATGTTAACCAAATCGTTCTCTGCACCCTCGAGAACCTCGGACACGATATCCATATTGTTGTCATCAAAATTTAGCGCAGCGGCCATCTTGAAATTCAAAAATGATACCAAAATCGTTATTTGCACCCTCGAGAACCTCGTACACGATATTCATATTGCTGAAAACATAATTGCGTCTGGCAGCCATCTTGGATTTCAAATATGATCACAAAATTGTTCTCTGCACCCTCGAGAACCTCGGACACGATATCCATATTGTTGTCATCAAAATTTTGCGCAGCGGCTATTTTGGATTTGAAAAATGATCACAAAATCGTTCTCTGCACCCTCGAGAACCTCGGGTACGATACCCTTATTGCTGAAATAAAAATTTTTTGCGGCGGCCATCTTGGATTTCAAATATGATCACAAAATCATTCTCTGCACCCTCGAGAACCTCGGGTACGATATCCGTATTGCTGAAATAAAAATTTTGTGCGGCGGCCATCTTGGATTTCAAATATGATCACAAAATCGTTCTCTGCTCCCTCGAGAACCTCGAATACGAAACCAATAATGTTGTCATCATAATTTTGCACGGTGGCCTTGGATTTGAAAAATGTTAACCAAATCGTTCTCTGCACCCTCGAGAACCTCGGACACGATATCCATATTGTTGTCATCAAAATTTTGCGCGGCGGCCATCTTGGATTTGAAAAATGATCACAAAATCATTCTCTGAACCCTCGAGAACCTCGGGTACGATATCCGTATTGCTGAAATAAAAATTTTGTGCGGCGGCCATCTTGGATTTCAAATATGATCACAAAATCGTTCTCTGCTCCCTCGAGAACCTCGAATACGAAACCAATAATGTTGTCATCATAATTTTGCACGGCGGCCTTGGATTTGAAAAACGTTAACCAAATCGTTCTCTGCACCCTCGAGAACCTCGGACACGATATCCATATTGTTGTCATCAAAATTTTGCGCGGCGGCCATCTTGGATTTCTAAATGATCCCAAAATCATTCTCTGCACCCTCGAGAACCTCGGACACGATATCCATATTGTTGTCATCAAAATTTTGCGCGGCGGCCATCTTGGATTTCAAGTTGATCACAAAATCATTCTCTGCACCCTCGAGAACCTCGGGTACGATATCCGTATTGCTGAAATAAAAATTTTGTGCGGCGGCCATCTTGGATTTCAAATATGATCACAAAATCGTTCTCTGCTCCCTCGAGAACCTCGAATACGAAACCAATAATGTTGTCATCATAATTTTGCACGGCGGCCTTGGATTTGAAAAATGTTAACCAAATCGTTCTCTGCACCCTCGAGAACCTCGGACACGATATCCATATTGTTGTCATCAAAATTTTGCGCGGCGGCCATCTTGGATTTCTAAATGATCCCAAAATAATTCTCTGCACCCTCGAGAACCTCGGACACGATATCCATATTGTTGTCATCAAAATTTTGTGCGCTGGCCATCTTGAAATTCAAAAATGATACCAAAATCGTTATTTGCACCCTCGAGAACCTCGTACACGATATTCATATTGCTGAAAACATAATTGCGTCTGGCAGCCATCTTGGATTTCAAGTATGATCACAAAATTGTTCTCTGCACCCTCGAGAACCTCGGACACGATATCCATAATGTTGTCATCATAATTTTGCACGGCGGCCACCTTGGATTTGAAAAATGTTCACCAAATCGTTCTCTGCACCCTCGAGAACCTCGGGTACGATATCCATATTGCTAAAATCATAATTTAATGTGGCGACTATCTTGGATTTCAAAAATGATCACAAATTCGTTCTCTGCACACTCGAGAACCTCGGACAGGATATCCGTATTGCTGAAAAAATAATTGTATGCGGCAGCCCTCATGGATTTCAAAAATGATCCGAAAATTTTTCTCTGCATACTCGAGAACCTGGGACACGATATCCATATTGCTGAAATCATAATTTTGCGCGGCGGCCATCTTGAATTTCAAATATGATCACAAAATTGTTCTCTGCACCCTCGAGAACCTCGAATACGATACCCATGATGTTGTCATCATAATTTTGCACGGCGGCCACCTTGGATTTGAAAAATGTTCACCAAATCGTTCTCTGCACCCTCGAGAACCTCGGGTACGATATCCATATTGCTAAAATCATAATTTAATGTGGCGACTATCTTGGATTTCAAAAATGATCACAAATTCGTTCTCTGCACACTCGAGAACCTCGGACAGGATATCCGTATTGCTGAAAAAATAATTGTATGCGGCAGCCCTCATGGATTTCAAAAATGATCCGAAAATTGTTCTCTGCATACTCGAGAACCTGGGACACGATATCCATATTGCTGAAATCATAATTTTGCGCGGCGGCCATCTTGAATTTCAAAAATGATCCCAAAATTATTCTCTGCACCCTCGAGAACCTCGAATACGATACAAATAATGTTGTCATATTCAATTTTGCACGGCGGCCACCTTGGATTTGAAAAATGTTCACCAAATCGTTCTCTGCACCCTCGAGAACCTCGGGTACGATATCCATATTGCTAAAATCATAATTTAATGTGGCGGCCATCTTGGATTTCAAAAATGATCAAAAATTCGTTCTCTGCACACTCGAGAACCTCGGACAGGATATCCATATTGCTGAAAAAATAATTGTGTGCGGCAGCCCTCATGGATTTCAAAAATGATCCCAAAATTGTTCTCTGCACCCTCGAAAACATCGGATACGATACGCATAATGTTGTTATCATAATTTTGTGCGGTTGCCATCTTTGTTTTCAAAAATGATACCAAAATTTTTCTCTGTGTCCTCGAGAACCTCGGACACGATATTCATATTGCTGAAAAAATAATTGAGTCTGGCAGCCATCTTGGATTTCAAAAATGATCACAGAATTGTTCTCTGCACCCTGGAGAACCTGGGACACGGTATCCATATTGCTGAAATCATAATTTTGTGCGGCGGCCATCTTGGATTTCAAATATGATCACAAAATCGTTCTCTGCTCCCTCTAGAACCTCAAATACGATAGCAATAATGTTGTCATCATAATTTTGCACGGCGGCCACCTTGGATTTGAAAAATGTTCACCAAATCGTTCTCTGCACCCTCGAGAACCTCGGGTACGAAATCCGTATTGCTGAAATAATAATTTTGTGCGGCGGCCATCTTGGATTTCAAATATGATCACAAAATCGTTCTCTGCACCCTCGAGAAACTCGAATACGATACCCATAATGTTGTCATCATAATTTTGCGCGGCGGCCATCTTGGATTTCAAAAATGATCCCAAAATTTTTCTCTCCACCCTCGAAAACCTCGGATACGATACGCATAATGCTGTAATCATGATTTTGTGCGGTGGCCATCTTTGTTTTCAAAAATGATACCAAAATCTTTCTCTGTGTCCTCGAGAACCTCGGACACGATATTCATATTGCTGAAAACATAATTGAGTCTGGCAGCCATCTTGGATTTCAAAAATGATCACAGAATTGTTCTCTGCACCCTGGAGAACCTGGGACACGATATCCATATTGCAGAAATCATAATTTTGTGCGGCGGCCATCTTGGATTTCATATATGATCACAAAATCGTTCTATGCTCCCTCGAGAACCTCGAATACGAAACCAATAATGTTGTCATCATAATTTTGAACGGCGGCCTTGGATTTGAAAAATGTTAACCAAATCGTTCTCTGCACCCTCGAGAACCTCGGACACGATATCCATATTGTTGTCATCAAAATTTTGCGCGGCGGCCATCTTGGATTTCTAAATGATCCCAAAATCTTTCTCTGCACCCTCGAGAACCTCGGACACGATATCCATATTGTTGTCATCAAAATTTTGTGCGGTGGCCATCTTGAAATTAAAAAATGATACCAAAATCGTTATTTGCACCCTCGAGAACCTCGTACACGATATTCATATTGCTGAAAACATAATTGCGTCTGGCAGCCATCTTGGATTTCAAATATGATCACAAAATTGTTCTCTGCACCCTCGAGAACCTCGGACACGATATCCATATTGTTGTCATCAAAATTTTGCGCAGCGGCTATTTTGGATTTCAAATATGATCACAAATCGTTCTCTGCTCCCTCGAGAACCTCGAATACGAAACCAATAATGTTGTCATCATAATTTTGCACGGCGGCCTTGGATTTGAAAAATGTTAACCAAATCGTTCTCTGCACCCTCGAGAACCTCGGACACGATATCCATATTGTTGTCATCAAAATTTTGCGCGGCGGCCATCTTGGATTTGAAAAATGATCACAAAATCATTCTCTGAACCCTCGAGAACCTCGGGTACGATATCCGTATTGCTGAAATAAAAATTTTGCGCGGCGGCCATCTTGAATTTCAAAAATGATCCCAAAATTATTCTCTGCTCCCTCGAGAACCTCGAATACGAAACCAATAATGTTGTCATCATAATTTTGCACGGCGGCCTTGGATTTGAAAAATGTTAACCAAATCGTTCTCTGAACCCTCGAGAACCTCGGACACGATATCCATATTGTTGTCATCAAAATTTTGCGCGGCGGCCATCTTGGATTTCTAAATGATCCCAAAATCATTCTCTGCACCCTCGAGAACCTCGGACACGATATCCATATTGTTGTCATCAAAATTTTGTGCGCTGGCCATCTTGAAATTCAAAAATGATACCAAAATCGTTATTTGCACCCTCGAGAACCTCGTACACGATATTCATATTGCTGAAAACATAATTGCGTCTGGCAGCCATCTTGGATTTCAAATATGATCACAAAATTGTTCTCTGCACCCTCGAGAACCTCGGACACGATATCCATTTTGTTGTCATCAAAATTTTGCGCAGCGGCTATTTTGGATTTGAAAAATGATCACAAAATCGTTCTCTGCACCCTCGAGAACCTCGGACACGATATCCATATTGTTGTCATCAAAATTTTGCGCGGCGGCCATCTTGGATTTCTAAATGATCCCAAAATCATTCTCTGCACCCTCGAGAACCTCGGACACGATATCCATATTGTTGTCATCAAAATTTTGTGCGCTGGCCATCTTGAAATTCAAAAATGATACCAAAATCGTTATTTGCACCCTCGAGAACCTCGTACACGATATTCATATTGCTGAAAACATAATTGCGTCTGGCAGCCATCTTGGATTTCAAGTATGATCACAAAATTGTTCTCTGCACCCTCGAGAACCTCGGACACGATATCCATTTTGTTGTCATCAAAATTTTGCGCAGCGGCTATTTTGGATTTCAAATATGATCACAAAATTGTTCTCTGCACCCTCGAGAACCTCGAATACGATACCCATAATGTTGTCATCATAATTTTGCACGGCGGCCACCTTGGATTTGAAAAATGTTCACCAAATCGTTCTCTGCACCCTCGAGAACCTCGGGTACGATATCCATATTGCTAAAATCATAATTTAATGTGGCGACTATCTTGGATTTCAAAAATGATCACAAATTCGTTCTCTGCACACTCGAGAACCTCGGACAGGATATCCGTATTGCTGAAAAAATAATTGTATGCGGCAGCCCTCATGGATTTCAAAAATGATCCGAAAATTGTTCTCTGCATACTCGAGAACCTGGGACACGATATCCATATTGCTGAAATCATAATTTTGCGCGGCGGCCATCTTGAATTTCAAAAATGATCCCAAAATTATTCTTTGCACCCTCGAGAACCTCGAATACGATACCAATAATGTTGTCATATTCAATTTTGCACGGCGGCCAACTTGGATTTGAAAAATGTTCACCAAATCGTTCTCTGCACCCTCGAGAACCTCGGGTACGATATCCATATTGCTAAAATCATAATTTAATGTGGCGGCCATCTTGGATTTCAAAAATGATCAAAAATTCGTTCTCTGCACACTCGAGAACCTCGGACAGGATATCCATATTGCTGAAAAAATAATTGTGTGTGGCAGCCCTCATGGATTTCAAAAATGATCCCAAAATTGTTCTCTGCACCCTCGAAAACATCGGATACGATACGCATAATGTTGTTATCATAATTTTGTGCGGTTGCCATCTTTGTTTTCAAAAATGATACCAAAATCTTTCTCTGTGTCCTCGAGAACCTCGGACACGATATTCATATTGCTGAAAAAATAATTGAGTCTGGCAGCCATCTTGGATTTCAAAAATGATCACAGAATTGTTCTCTGCACCCTGGAGAACCTGGGACACGGTATCCATATTGCTGAAATCATAATTTTGTGCGGCGGCCATCTTGGATTTCAAATATGATCACAAAATCGTTCTCTGCTCCCTCTAGAACCTCAAATACGATAGCAATAATGTTGTCATCATAATTTTGCACGGCGGCCACCTTGGATTTGAAAAATGTTCACCAAATCGTTCTCTGCAGCCTCGAGAACCTCGGGTACGAAATCCGTATTGCTGAAATAATAATTTTGTGCGGCGGCCATCTTGGATTTCAAATATGATCACAAAATCGTTCTCTGCACCCTCGAGAAACTCGAATACGATACCCATAATGTTGTCATCATAATTTTGCGCGGCGGCCATCTTGGATTTCAAAAATGATCCCAAAATTTTTCTCTCCACCCTCGAAAACCTCGGATACGATACGCATAATGCTGTAATCATGATTTTGTGCGGTGGCCATCTTTGTTTTCAAAAATGATACCAAAATCTTTCTCTGTGTCCTCGAGAACCTCGGACACGATATTCATATTGCTGAAAACATAATTGAGTCTGGCAGCCATCTTGGATTTCAAAAATGATCACAGAATTGTTCTCTGCACCCTGGAGAACCTGGGACACGATATCCATATTGCAGAAATCATAATTTTGTGCGGCGGCCATCTTGGATTTCATATATGATCACAAAATCGTTCTATGCTCCCTCGAGAACCTCGAATACGAAACCAATAATGTTGTCATCATAATTTTGAACGGCGGCCTTGGATTTGAAAAATGTTAACCAAATCGTTCTCTGCACCCTCGAGAACCTCGGACACGATATCCATATTGTTGTCATCAAAATTTTGCGCGGCGGGCATCTTGGATTTCTAAATGATCCCAAAATCATTCTCTGCACCCTCGAGAACCTCGGACACGATATCCATATTGTTGTCATCAAAATTTTGTGCGGTGGCCATCTTGAAATTCAAAAATGATACCAAAATCGTTATTTGCACCCTCGAGAACCTCGTACACGATATTCATATTGCTGAAAACATAATTGCGTCTGGCAGCCATCTTGGATTTCAAATATGATCACAAAATTGTTCTCTGCACCCTCGAGAACCTCGGACACGATAGCCATATTGTTGTCATCAAAATTTTGCGCAGCGGCTATTTTGGATTTGAAAAATGATCACAAAATCGTTCTCTGCACCCTCGAGAACCTCGGGTACGATACCCTTATTGCTGAAATAAAAAATTTTTGCGGCGGCCATCTTGGATTTCAAATATGATCACAAAATCATTCTCTGCACCCTCGAGAACCTCGGGTACGATATCCGTATTGCTGAAATAAAAATTTTTTGCGGCGGCCATCTTGGATTTCAAATATGATCACAAAATCGTTCTCTGCTCCCTCGAGAACCTCGAATACGAAACTAATAATGTTGTCATCATAATTTTGCACGGCGGCCTTGGATTTGAAAAATGTTAACCAAATCGTTCTCTGCACCCTCGAGAACCTCGGAAACGATATCCATATTGTTGTCATCAAAATTTTGCGCGGCGGCCATCTTGGATTTGAAAAATGATCACAAAATCATTCTCTGAACCCTCGAGAACCTCGGGTACGATATCCGTATTGCTGAAATAAAAATTTTGTGCGGCGGCCATCTTGGATTTCAAATATGATCACAAAATCGTTCTCTGCTCCCTCGAGAACCTCGAATACGAAACCAATAATGTTGTCATCATAATTTTGCACGGCGGCCTTGGATTTGAAAAATGTTAACCAAATCGTTCTCTGCACCCTCGAGAACCTCGGACACGATATCCATATTGTTGTCATCAAAATTTTGCGCGGCGGCCATCTTGGATTTCTCAATGATCCCAAAATAATTCTCTGCACCCTCAAGAACCTCGGACACGATATCCATATTGTTGTCATCAAAATTTTGTGCGCTGGCCATCTTGAAATTCAAAAATGATACCAAAATCGTTATTTGCACCCTCGAGAACCTCGTACACGATATTCATATTGCTGAAAACATAATTGCGTCTGGCAGCCATCTTGAATTTCAAATATGATCACAAAATTGTTCTCTGCACCCTCGAGAACCTCGGACACGATATCCATATTGTTGTCATCAAAATTTTGCGCAGCGGCTATTTTGGATTTGAAAAATGATCACAAAATCGTTCTCTGCACCCTCGAGAACCTCGGACACGATATCCATATTGTTGTCATCAAAATTTTGCGCGGCGGCCATCTTGGATTTCTAAATGATCCCAAAATCATTCTCTGCACCCTCGAGAACCTCGGACACGATATCCATATTGTTGTCATCAAAATTTTGTGCGCTGGCCATCTTGAAATTCAAAAATGATACCAAAATCGTTATTTGCACCCTCGAGAACCTCGTACACGATATTCATATTGCTGAAAACATAATTGCGTCTGGCAGCCATCTTGGATTTCAAATATGATCACAAAATCGTTCTCTGCACCCTCGAGAACCTCGGACACGATATCCATTTTGTTGTCATCAAAATTTTGCGCAGCGGCTATTTTGGATTTCAAATATGATCACAAAATTGTTCTCTGCACCCTCGAGAACCTCGAATACGATACCCATAATGTTGTCATCATAATTTTGCACGGCGGCCACCTTGGATTTGAAAAATGTTCACCAAATCGTTCTCTGCACCCTCGAGAACCTCGGGTACGATATCCATATTGCTAAAATCATAATTTAATGTGGCGACTATCTTGGATTTCAAAAATGATCACAAATTCGTTCTCTGCACACTCGAGAACCTCGGACAGGATATCCGTATTGCTGAAAAAATAATTGTATGCGGCAGCCCTCATGGATTTCAAAAATGATCCGAAAATTGTTCTCTGCATACTCGAGAACCTGGGACACGATATCCATATTGCTGAAATTATAATTTTGCGCGGCGGCCATCTTGAATTTCAAAAATGATCCCAAAATTATTCTCTGCAGCCTCGAGAACCTCGAATACGATACCAATAATGTTGTCATATTCAATTTTGCACGGCGGCCACCTTGGATTTGAAAAATGTTCACCAAATCGTTCTCTGCACCCTCGAGAACCTCGAGTACGATATCCATATTGCTAAAATCATAATTTAATGTGGCGGCCATCTTGGATTTCAAAAATGATCAAAAATTCGTTCTCTGCACACTCGAGAACCTCGGACAGAATATCCATATTGCTGAAAAAATAATTGTGTGCGGCAGCCCTCATGGATTTCAAAAATGATCCCAAAATTGTTCTCTGCACCCTCGAAAACATCGGATACGATACGCATAATGTTGTTATTATAATTTTGTGCGGTTGCCATCTTTGTTTTCAAAAATGATACCAAAATCTTTCTCTGTGTCCTCGAGAACCTCGGACACGATATTCATATTGCTGAAAAAATAATTGAGTCTGGCAGCCATCTTGGATTTCAAAAATGATCACAGAATTGTTCTCTGCACCCTGCAGAACCTGGGACACGATATCCATATTGCTGAAATCATAATTTTGTGCGGCGGCCATCTTGGATTTCAAATATGATCACAAAATCGTTCTCTGCTCCCTCTAGAACCTCAAATACGATACCAATAATGTTGTCATCATAATTTTGCACGGCGGCCACCTTGGATTTGAAAAATGTTCACCAAATCGTTCTCTGCACCCTCGAGAACCTCGGGTACGAAATCCGTATTGCTGAAATAATAATTTTGTGCGGCGGCCATCTTGGATTTCAAATATGATCACAAAATCGTTCTCTGCTTCCTCGAGAAACTCGAATACGATTCCCATAATGTTGTCATCATAATTTTGCGCGGCGGCCATCTTGGATTTCAAAAATGATCCCAAAATTTTTCTCTGCACCCTCGAAAACCTCGGATACGATACGCATAATGTTGTAATCATGATTTTGTGCGGTGGCCATCTTTGTTTTCAAAAATGATACCAATATCTTTCTCTGTGTCCTCGAGAACCTCGGACACGATATTCATATTGCTGAAAACATAATTGAGTCTGGCAGCCATCTTGGATTTCAAAAATGATAACAGAATTGTTCTCTGCACCCTGGAGAACCTGGGACACGATATCCATATTGCAGAAATCATAATTTTGTGCGGCGGCCATCTTGGATTTCATATATGATCACAAAATCGTTCTCTGCTCCCTCGAGAACCTCGAATACGAAACCAATAATGTTGTCATCATAATTTTGAACGGCGGCCTTGGATTTGAAAAATGTTAACCAAATCGTTCTCTGCACCCTCGAGAACCTCGGGTACGATATCTATATTGCTAAAATCATAATTTAATGTGGCGGCCATCTTGGATTTCAAAAATGATCACAAATTCGTTCTCCGCACACTCGAGAACCTCGGACACGATATCCATATTGTTGTCATCAAAATTTTGCGCAGCGGCTATTTTGGATTTGAAAAATGATCACAAAATCGTTCTCTGCACCCTCGAGAACCTCGGGTACGATATCCGTATTGCTGAAATTAAAAATTTTTTGCGGCGGCCATCTTGGATTTCAAATATGATCACAAAATCATTCTCTGCACCCTCGAGAACCTCGAATACGATACCAATAATATTGTCATATTCAATTTTGCACGGCGGCCACCTTGGATTTGAAAAATGTTCACCAAATCGTTCTCTGCACCCTCGAGAACCTCGGGTACGATATCCATATTGCTAAAATCATAATTTAATGTGGCGACTATCTTGGATTTCAAAAATGATCACAAATTCGTTCTCTGCACACTCGAGAACCTCGGACAGGATATCCGTATTGCTGAAAAAATAATTGTATGCGGCAGCCCTCATGGATTTCAAAAATGATCCGAAAATTGTTCTCTGCATACTCGAGAACCTGGGACACGATATCCATATTGCTGAAATTATAATTTTGCGCGGCGGCCATCTTGAATTTCAAAAATGATCCCAAAATTATTCTCTGCAGCCTCGAGAACCTCGAATACGATACCAATAATGTTGTCATATTCAATTTTGCACGGCGGCCACCTTGGATTTGAAAAATGTTCACCAAATCGTTCTCTGCACCCTCGAGAACCTCGAGTACGATATCCATATTGCTAAAATCATAATTTAATGTGGCGGCCATCTTGGATTTCAAAAATGATCAAAAATTCGTTCTCTGCACACTCGAGAACCTCGGACAGAATATCCATATTGCTGAAAAAATAATTGTGTGCGGCAGCCCTCATGGATTTCAAAAATGATCCCAAAATTGTTCTCTGCACCCTCGAAAACATCGGATACGATACGCATAATGTTGTTATTATAATTTTGTGCGGTTGCCATCTTTGTTTTCAAAAATGATACCAAAATCTTTCTCTGTGTCCTCGAGAACCTCGGACACGATATTCATATTGCTGAAAAAATAATTGAGTCTGGCAGCCATCTTGGATTTCAAAAATGATCACAGAATTGTTCTCTGCACCCTGCAGAACCTGGGACACGATATCCATATTGCTGAAATCATAATTTTGTGCGGCGGCCATCTTGGATTTCAAATATGATCACAAAATCGTTCTCTGCTCCCTCTAGAACCTCAAATACGATACCAATAATGTTGTCATCATAATTTTGCACGGCGGCCACCTTGGATTTGAAAAATGTTCACCAAATCGTTCTCTGCACCCTCGAGAACCTCGGGTACGATATCCATATTGCTAAAATCATAATTTAATGTGGCGACTATCTTGGATTTCAAAAATGATCACAAATTCGTTCTCTGCACACTCGAGAACCTCGGACAGGATATCCGTATTGCTGAAAAAATAATTGTATGCGGCAGCCCTCATGGATTTCAAAAATGATCCGAAAATTGTTCTCTGCATACTCGAGAACCTGGGACACGATATCCATATTGCTGAAATCATAATTTTGCGCGGCGGCCATCTTGAATTTCAAAAATGATCCCAAAATTATTCTCTGCACCCTCGAGAACCTCGAATACGATACCAATAATGTTGTTATATTCAATTTTGCACGGCGGCCACCTTGGATTTGAAAAATGTTCACCAAATCGTTCTCTGCACCCTCGAGAACCTCGGGTACGATATCCATATTGCTAAAATCATAATTTAATGTGGCGGCCATCTTGGATTTCAAAAATGATCAAAAATTCGTTCTCTGCACACTCGAGAACCTCGGACAGGATATCCATATTGCTGAAAAAATAATTGTGTGCGGCAGCCCTCATGGATTTCAAAAATGATCCCAAAATTGTTCTCTGCACCCTCGAAAACATCGGATACGATACGCATAATGTTGTTATCATAATTTTGTGCGGTTGCCATCTTTGTTTTCAAAAATGATACCAAAATCTTTCTCTGTGTCCTCGAGAACCTCGGACACGATATTCATATTGCTGAAAACATAATTGAGTCTGGCAGCCATCTTGGATTTCAAAAATGATCACAGAATTGTTCTCTGCACCCTGGAGAACCTGGGACACGATATCCATATTGCAGAAATCATAATTTTGTGCGGCGGCCATCTTGGATTTCATATATGATCACAAAATCGTTCTATGCTCCCTCGAGAACCTCGAATACGAAACCAATAATGTTGTCATCATAATTTTGAACGGCGGCCTTGGATTTGAAAAATGTTAACCAAATCGTTCTCTGCACCCTCGAGAACCTCGGACACGATATCCATATTGTTGTTATCAAAATTTTGCGCGGCGGCCATCTTGGATTTTTAAATGATCCCAAAATCATTCTCTGCACCCTCGAGAACCTCGGACACGATATCCATATTGTTGTCATCAAAATTTTGTGCGGTGGCCATCTTGATATTCAAAAATGATACCAAAATCGTTATTTGCACCCTCGAGAACCTCTTACACGATATTCATATTGCTGAAAACATAATTGCGTCTGGCAGCCATCTTGGATTTCAAATATGATCACAAAATTGTTCTCTGCACCCTCGAGAACCTCGGACACGATATCCATATTGTTGTCATCAAAATTTTGCGCAGCGGCTATTTTGGATTTGAAAAATGATCACAAAATCGTTCTCTGCACCCTCGAGAACCTCGGGTACGATACCCTTATTGCTGAAATAAAAATTTTTTGCGGCGGCCATCTTGGATTTCAAATATGATCACAAAATCATTCTCTGCACCCTCGAGAACCTCGGGTACGATATCCGTATTGCTGAAATAAAAATTTTGTGCGGCGGCCATCTTGGATTTCAAATATGATCACAAAATCGTTCTCTGCTCCCTCGAGAACCTCGAATACGAAACCAATAATGTTGTCATCATAATTTTGCACGGCGGCCTTGGATTTGAAAAATGTTAACCAAATCGTTCTCTGCACCCTCGAGAACCTCGGACACGATATCCATATTGTTGTCATCAAAATTTTGCGCGGCGGCCATCTTGGATTTGAAAAATGATCACAAAATCATTCTCTGAACCCTCGAGAACCTCGGGTACGATATCCGTATTGCTGAAATAAAAATTTTGTGCGGCGGCCATCTTGGATTTCAAATATGATCACAAAATCGTTCTCTGCTCCCTCGAGAACCTCGAATACGAAACCAATAATGTTGTCATCATAATTTTGCACGGCGGCCTTGGATTTGAAAAATGTTAACCAAATCGTTCTCTGCACCCTCGAGAACCTCGGACACGATATCCATATTGTTGTCATCAAAATTTTGCGCGGCGGCCATCTTGGATTTCTAAATGATCCCAAAATCATTCTCTGCACCCTCGAGAACCTCGGACACGATATCCATATTGTTGTCATCAAAATTTTGTGCGCTGGCCATCTTGAAATTCAAAAATGATACCAAAATCGTTATTTGCACCCTCGAGAACCTCGTACACGATATTCATATTGCTGAAAACATAATTGCGTCTGGCAGCCATCTTGGATTTCAAATATAATCACAAAATTGTTCTCTGCACCCTCGAGAACCTCGGACACGATATCCATATTGTTGTCATCAAAATTTTGCGCGGCGGCCATCTTGGATTTGAAAAATGATCACAAAATCGTTCTCTGCACCCTCGAGAACCTCGGACACGATATCCATATTGTTGTTATCAAAATTTTGCGCGGCGGCCATCTTGGATTTCTAAATGATCCCAAAATCATTCTCTGCACCCTCGAGAACCTCGGACACGATATCCATATTGTTGTCATCAAAATTTTGTGCGCTGGCCATCTTGAAATTCAAAAATGATACCAAAATCGTTATTTGCACCCTCGAGAACCTCGTACACGATATTCATATTGCTGAAAACATAATTGCGTCTGGCAGCCATCTTGGATTTCAAATATGATCACAAAATTGTTCTCTGCACCCTCGAGAACCTCGGACACGATATCCATTTTGTTGTCATCAAAATTTTGCGCAGCGGCTATTTTGGATTTCAAATATGATCACAAAATCGTTCTCTGCACCCTCGAGAACCTCGAATACGATACCCATAATGTTGTCATCATAATTTTGCACGGCGGCCACCTTGGATTTGAAAAATGTTCACCAAATCGTTCTCTGCACCCTCGAGAACCTCGGGTACGATATCCATATTGCTAAAATCATAATTTAATGTGGCGACTATCTTGGATTTCAAAAATGATCACAAATTCGTTCTCTGCACACTCGAGAACCTCGGACAGGATATCCGTATTGCTGAAAAAATAATTGTATGCGGCAGCACTCATGGATTTCAAAAATGATCCGAAAATTGTTCTCTGCATACTCGAGAACCTGGGACACGATATCCATATTGCTGAAATTATAATTTTGCGCGGCGGCCATCTTGAATTTCAAAAATGATCCCAAAATTATTCTCTGCAGCCTCGAGAACCTCGAATACGATACCAATAATGTTGTCATATTCAATTTTGCACGGCGGCCACCTTAGATTTGAAAAATGTTCACCAAATCGTTCTCTGCACCCTCGAGAACCTCGGGTACGATATCCATATTGCTAAAATCATAATTTAATGTGGCGGCCATCTTGGATTTCAAAAATGATCAAAAATTCGTTCTCTGCACACTCGAGAACCTCGGACAGGATATCCATATTGCTGAAAAAATAATTGTGTGCGGCAGCCCTCATGGATTTCAAAAATGATCCCAAAATTGTTCTCTGCACCCTCGAAAACATCGGATACGATACGCATAATGTTGTTATCATAATTTTGTGCGGTTGCCATCTTTGTTTTCAAAAATGATACCAAAATCTTTCTCTGTGTCCTCGAGAACCTCGGACACGATATTCATATTGCTGAAAAAATAATTGAGTCTGGCAGCCATCTTGGATTTCAAAAATGATCACAGAATTGTTCTCTGCACCCTGGAGAACCTGGGACACGATATCCATATTGCTGAAATCATAATTTTGTGCGGCGGCCATCTTGGATTTCAAATATGATCACAAAATCGTTCTCTGCTCCCTCTAGAACCTCAAATACGATACCAATAATGTTGTCATCATAATTTTGCACGGCGGCCACCTTGGATTTGAAAAATGTTCACCAAATCGTTCTCTGCACCCTCGAGAACCTCGGGTACGAAATCCGTATTGCTGAAATAATAATTTTGTGCGGCGGCCATCTTGGATTTCAAATATGATCACAAAATCGTTCTCTGCTTCCTCGAGAAACTCGAATACGATACCCATAATGTTGTCATCATAATTTTGCGCGGCGGCCATCTTGGATTTCAAAAATGATCACAAAATCATTCTCTGCACCCTCGAGAACCTCGGGTACGATATCCGTATTGCTGAAATAAAAATTTTGTGCGGCGGCCATCTTGGATTTCAAATATGATCACAAAATTGTTCTCTGCACCCTCGAGAACCTCGGACACGATATCCATATTGTTGTCATCAAAATTTTGCGCAGCGGCTATTTTGGATTTGAAAAATGATCACAAAATCGTTCTCTGCACCCTCGAGAACCTCGGGTACGATACCCGTATTGCTGAAATAAAAAAATTTTGCGGCGGCCATCTTGGATTTCAAATATGATCACAAAATCATTCTCTGCACCCTCGAGAACCTCGGGTACGATATCCGTATTGCTGAAATAAAAATTTTGTGCGGCGGCCATCTTGGATTTCAAATATGATCACAAAATCGTTCTCTGCTCCCTCGAGAACCTCGAATACGAAACCAATAATGTTGTCATCATAATTTTGCACGGCGGCCTTGGATTTGAAAAATGTTAACCAAATCGTTCTCTGCACCCTCGAGAACCTCGGACACGATATCCATATTGTTGTCATGAAAATTTTGCGCGGCGGCCATCTTGGATTTGAAAAATGATCACAAAATCATTCTCTGAACCCTCGAGAACCTCGGGTACGATATCCGTATTGCTGAAATAAAAATTTTGTGCGGCGGCCATCTTGGATTTCAAATATGATCACAAAATCGTTCTCTGCTCCCTCGAGAACCTCGAATACGAAACCAATAATGTTGTCATCATAATTTTGCACGGCGGCCTTGGATTTGAAAAATGTTAACCAAATCGTTCTCTGCACCCTCGAGAACCTCGGACACGATATCCATATTGTTGTCATCAAAATTTTGCGCGGCGGCCATCTTGGATTTCTAAATGATCCCAAAATCATTCTCTGCACCCTCGAGAACCTCGGACACGATATCCATATTGTTGTCATCAAAATTTTGTGCGCTGGCCATCTTGAAATTCAAAAATGATACCAAAATCGTTATTTGCACCCTCGAGAACCTCGTACACGATATTCATATTGCTGAAAACATAATTGCGTCTGGCAGCCATCTTGGATTTCAAATATGATCACAAAATTGTTCTCTGCACCCTCGAGAACCTCGGACACGATATCCATATTGTTGTCATCAAAATTTTGCGCAGCGGCTATTTTGGATTTGAAAAATGATCACAAAATCGTTCTCTGCACCCTCGAGAACCTCGGGTACGATATCCGTATTGCTGAAATAAAAAATTTTTGCGGCGGCCATCTTGGATTTCAAATATGATCACAAAATTGTTCTCTGCACCCTCGAGAACCTCGAATACGATACCCCTAATGTTGTCATCATAATTTTGCACGGCGGCCACCTTGGATTTGAAAAATGTTCACCAAATCGTTCTCTGCACCCTCGAGAACCTCGGGTACGATATCCATATTGCTAAAATCATAATTTAATGTGGCGACTATCTTGGATTTCAAAAATGATCACAAATTCGTTCTCTGCACACTCGAGAACCTCGGACAGGATATCCGTATTGCTGAAAAAATAATTGTATGCGGCAGCCCTCATGGATTTCAAAAATGATCCGAAAATTGTTCTCTGCATACTCGAGAACCTGGGACACGATATCCATATTGCTGAAATCATAATTTTGCGCGGCGGCCATCTTGAATTTCAAAAATGATCCCAAATTTATTCTCTGCATCCTCGAGAACCTCGAATACGATACCAATAATGTTGTTATATTCAATTTTGCATGGCGGCCACCTTGGATTTGAAAAATGTTCACCAAATCGTTCTCTGCACCCTCGAGAACATCGGGTACGATATCCATATTGCTAAAATCATAATTTAATGTGGCGGCCATCTTGGATTTCAAAAATGATCAAAAATTCGTTCTCTGCACACTCGAGAACCTCGGACAGGATATCCATATTGCTGAAAAAATAATTGTGTGCGGCAGCCCTCATGGATTTCAAAAATGATCCCAAAATTGTTCTCTGCACCCTCGAAAACATCGGATACGATACGCATAATGTTGTTATCATAATTTTGTGCGGTTGCCATCTTTGTTTTCAAAAATGATACCAAAATCTTTCTCTGTGTCCTCGAGAACCTCGGACACGATATTCATATTGCTGAAAACATAATTGAGTCTGGCAGCCATCTTGGATTTCAAAAATGATCACAGAATTGTTCTCTGCACCCTGGAGAACCTGGGACACGATATCCATATTGCAGAAATCATAATTTTGTGCGGCGGCCATCTTGGATTTCATATATGATCACAAAATCGTTCTATGCTCCCTCGAGAACCTCGAATACGAAACCAATAATGTTGTCATCATAATTTTGAACGGTGGCCTTGGATTTGAAAAATGTTAACCAAATCGTTCTCTGCACCCTCGAGAACCTCGGACACGATATCCATATTGTTGTCATCAAAATTTTGTGCGGTGGCCATCTTGATATTCAAAAATGATACCAAAATCGTTATTTGCACCCTCGAGAACCTCGTACACGATATTCATATTGCTGAAAACATAATTGCGTCTGGCAGCCATCTTGGATTTCAAATATGATCACAAAATTGTTCTCTGCACCCTCGAGAACCTCGGACACGATATCCATATTGTTGTCATCAAAATTTTGCGCAGCGGCTATTTTGGATTTGAAAAATGATCACAAAATCGTTCTCTGCACCCTCGAGAACCTCGGGTACGATACCCTTATTGCTGAAATAAAAATTTTTTGCGGCGGCCATCTTGGATTTCAAATATGATCCCAAAATTGTTCTCTGCACCCTCGAAAACATCGGATACGATACGCATAATGTTGTTATTATAATTTTGTGCGGTTGCCATCTTTGTTTTCAAAAATGATACCAAAATCTTTCTCTGTGTCCTCGAGAACCTCGGACACGATATTCATATTGCTGAAAAAATAATTGAGTCTGGCAGCCATCTTGGATTTCAAAAATGATCACAGAATTGTTCTCTGCACCCTGCAGAACCTGGGACACGATATCCATATTGCTGAAATCATAATTTTGTGCGGCGGCCATCTTGGATTTCAAATATGATCACAAAATCGTTCTCTGCTCCCTCTAGAACCTCAAATACGATACCAATAATGTTGTCATCATAATTTTGCACGGCGGCCACCTTGGATTTGAAAAATGTTCACCAAATCGTTCTCTGCACCCTCGAGAACCTCGGGTACGATATCCATATTGCTAAAATCATAATTTAATGTGGCGACTATCTTGGATTTCAAAAATGATCACAAATTCGTTCTCTGCACACTCGAGAACCTCGGACAGGATATCCGTATTGCTGAAAAAATAATTGTATGCGGCAGCCCTCATGGATTTCAAAAATGATCCGAAAATTGTTCTCTGCATACTCGAGAACCTGGGACACGATATCCATATTGCTGAAATCATAATTTTGCGCGGCGGCCATCTTGAATTTCAAAAATGATCCCAAAATTATTCTCTGCACCCTCGAGAACCTCGAATACGATACCAATAATGTTGTTATATTCAATTTTGCACGGCGGCCACCTTGGATTTGAAAAATGTTCACCAAATCGTTCTCTGCACCCTCGAGAACCTCGGGTACGATATCCATATTGCTAAAATCATAATTTAATGTGGCGGCCATCTTGGATTTCAAAAATGATCAAAAATTCGTTCTCTGCACACTCGAGAACCTCGGACAGGATATCCATATTGCTGAAAAAATAATTGTGTGCGGCAGCCCTCATGGATTTCAAAAATGATCCCAAAATTGTTCTCTGCACCCTCGAAAACATCGGATACGATACGCATAATGTTGTTATCATAATTTTGTGCGGTTGCCATCTTTGTTTTCAAAAATGATACCAAAATCTTTCTCTGTGTCCTCGAGAACCTCGGACACGATATTCATATTGCTGAAAACATAATTGAGTCTGGCAGCCATCTTGGATTTCAAAAATGATCACAGAATTGTTCTCTGCACCCTGGAGAACCTGGGACACGATATCCATATTGCAGAAATCATAATTTTGTGCGGCGGCCATCTTGGATTTCATATATGATCACAAAATCGTTCTATGCTCCCTCGAGAACCTCGAATACGAAACCAATAATGTTGTCATCATAATTTTGAACGGCGGCCTTGGATTTGAAAAATGTTAACCAAATCGTTCTCTGCACCCTCGAGAACCTCGGACACGATATCCATATTGTTGTCATCAAAATTTTGCGCGGCGGCCATCTTGGATTTTTAAATGATCCCAAAATCATTCTCTGCACCCTCGAGAACCTCGGACACGATATCCATACTGTTGTCATCAAAATTTTGTGCGGCGGCCATCTTGATATTCAAAAATGATACCAAAATCGTTATTTGCACCCTCGAGAACCTCTTACACGATATTCATATTGCTGAAAACATAATTGCGTCTGGCAGCCATCTTGGATTTCAAATATGATCACAAAATTGTTCTCTGCACCCTCGAGAACCTCGGACACGATATCCATATTGTTGTCATCAAAATTTTGCGCAGCGGCTATTTTGGATTTGAAAAATGATCACAAAATCGTTCTCTGCACCCTCGAGAACCTCGGGTACGATACCCTTATTGCTGAAATAAAAATTTTTTGCGGCGGCCATCTTGGATTTCAAATATGATCACAAAATCATTCTCTGCACCCTCGAGAACCTCGGGTACGATATCCGTATTGCTGAAATAAAAATTTTGTGCGGCGGCCATCTTGGATTTCAAATATGATCACAAAATCGTTCTCTGCTCCCTCGAGAACCTCGAATACGAAACCAATAATGTTGTCATCATAATTTTGCACGGCGGCCTTGGATTTGAAAAATGTTAACCAAATCGTTCTCTGCACCCTCGAGAACCTCGGACACGATATCCATATTGTTGTCATCAAAATTTTGCGCGGCGGCCATCTTGGATTTGAAAAATGATCACAAAATCATTCTCTGAACCCTCGAGAACCTCGGGTACGATATCCGTATTGCTGAAATAAAAATTTTGTGCGGCGGCCATCTTGGATTTCAAATATGATCACAAAATCGTTCTCTGCTCCCTCGAGAACCTCGAATACGAAACCAATAATGTTGTCATCATAATTTTGCACGGCGGCCTTGGATTTGAAAAATGTTAACCAAATCGTTCTCTGCACCCTCGAGAACCTCGGACACGATATCCATATTGTTGTCATCAAAATTTTGCGCGGCGGCCATCTTGGATTTCTAAATGATCCCAAAATCATTCTCTGCACCCTCGAGAACCTCGGACACGATATCCATATTGTTGTCATCAAAATTTTGTGCGCTGGCCATCTTGAAATTCAAAAATGATACCAAAATCGTTATTTGCACCCTCGAGAACCTCGTACACGATATTCATATTGCTGAAAACATAATTGCGTCTGGCAGCCATCTTGGATTTCAAATATAATCACAAAATTGTTCTCTGCACCCTCGAGAACCTCGGACACGATATCCATATTGTTGTCATCAAAATTTTGCGCGGCGGCCATCTTGGAATTTGTAAAATGATCACAAAATCGTTCTCTGCACCCTCGAGAACCTCGGACACGATATCCATATTGTTGTCATCAAAATTTTGCGCGGCGGCCATCTTGGAATTCAAAAATGATCCCAAAATCATTCTCTGCACCCTCGAGAACCTCGGACACGATATCCATATTGTTGTCATCAAAATTTTGTGCGCTGGCCATCTTGAAATTCAAAAATGATACCAAAATCGTTATTTGCACCCTCGAGAACCTCGTACACGATATTCATATTGCTGAAAACATAATTGCGTCTGGCAGCCATCTTGGATTTCAAATATGATCACAAAATTGTTCTCTGCACCCTCGAGAACCTCGGACACGATATCCATTTTGTTGTCATCAAAATTTTGCGCAGCGGCTATTTTGGATTTCAAATATGATCACAAAATTGTTCTCTGCACCCTCGAGAACCTCGAATACGATACCCATAATGTTGTCATCATAATTTTGCACGGCGGCCACCTTGGATTTGAAAAATGTTCACCAAATCGTTCTCTGCACCCTCGAGAACCTCGGGTACGATATCCATATTGCTAAAATCATAATTTAATGTGGCGACTATCTTGGATTTCAAAAATGATCACAAATTCGTTCTCTGCACACTCGAGAACCTCGGACAGGATATCCGTATTGCTGAAAAAATAATTGTATGCGGCAGCACTCATGGATTTCAAAAATGATCCGAAAATTGTTCTCTGCATACTCGAGAACCTGGGACACGATATCCATATTGCTGAAATTATAATTTTGCGCGGCGGCCATCTTGAATTTCAAAAATGATCCCAAAATTATTCTCTGCAGCCTCGAGAACCTCGAATACGATACCAATAATGTTGTCATATTCAATTTTGCACGGCGGCCACCTTAGATTTGAAAAATGTTCACCAAATCGTTCTCTGCACCCTCGAGAACCTCGGGTACGATATCCATATTGCTAAAATCATAATTTAATGTGGCGGCCATCTTGGATTTCAAAAATGATCAAAAATTCGTTCTCTGCACACTCGAGAACCTCGGACAGGATATCCATATTGCTGAAAAAATAATTGTGTGCGGCAGCCCTCATGGATTTCAAAAATGATCCCAAAATTGTTCTCTGCACCCTCGAAAACATCGGATACGATACGCATAATGTTGTTATCATAATTTTGTGCGGTTGCCATCTTTGTTTTCAAAAATGATACCAAAATCTTTCTCTGTGTCCTCGAGAACCTCGGACACGATATTCATATTGCTGAAAAAATAATTGAGTCTGGCAGCCATCTTGGATTTCAAAAATGATCACAGAATTGTTCTCTGCACCCTGGAGAACCTGGGACACGATATCCATATTGCTGAAATCATAATTTTGTGCGGCGGCCATCTTGGATTTCAAATATGATCACAAAATCGTTCTCTGCTCCCTCTAGAACCTCAAATACGATACCAATAATGTTGTCATCATAATTTTGCACGGCGGCCACCTTGGATTTGAAAAATGTTCACCAAATCGTTCTCTGCACCCTCGAGAACCTCGGGTACGAAATCCGTATTGCTGAAATAATAATTTTGTGCGGCGGCCATCTTGGATTTCAAATATGATCACAAAATCGTTCTCTGCTTCCTCGAGAAACTCGAATACGATACCCATAATGTTGTCATCATAATTTTGCGCGGCGGCCATCTTGGATTTCAAAAATGATCACAAAATCATTCTCTGCACCCTCGAGAACCTCGGGTACGATATCCGTATTGCTGAAATAAAAATTTTGTGCGGCGGCCATCTTGGATTTCAAATATGATCACAAAATTGTTCTCTGCACCCTCGAGAACCTCGGACACGATATCCATATTGTTGTCATCAAAATTTTGCGCAGCGGCTATTTTGGATTTGAAAAATGATCACAAAATCGTTCTCTGCACCCTCGAGAACCTCGGGTACGATACCCGTATTGCTGAAATAAAAAAATTTTGCGGCGGCCATCTTGGATTTCAAATATGATCACAAAATCATTCTCTGCACCCTCGAGAACCTCGGGTACGATATCCGTATTGCTGAAATAAAAATTTTGTGCGGCGGCCATCTTGGATTTCAAATATGATCACAAAATCGTTCTCTGCTCCCTCGAGAACCTCGAATACGAAACCAATAATGTTGTCATCATAATTTTGCACGGCGGCCTTGGATTTGAAAAATGTTAACCAAATCGTTCTCTGCACCCTCGAGAACCTCGGACACGATATCCATATTGTTGTCATGAAAATTTTGCGCGGCGGCCATCTTGGATTTGAAAAATGATCACAAAATCATTCTCTGAACCCTCGAGAACCTCGGGTACGATATCCGTATTGCTGAAATAAAAATTTTGTGCGGCGGCCATCTTGGATTTCAAATATGATCACAAAATCGTTCTCTGCTCCCTCGAGAACCTCGAATACGAAACCAATAATGTTGTCATCATAATTTTGCACGGCGGCCTTGGATTTGAAAAATGTTAACCAAATCGTTCTCTGCACCCTCGAGAACCTCGGACACGATATCCATATTGTTGTCATCAAAATTTTGCGCGGCGGCCATCTTGGATTTCTAAATGATCCCAAAATCATTCTCTGCACCCTCGAGAACCTCGGACACGATATCCATATTGTTGTCATCAAAATTTTGTGCGCTGGCCATCTTGAAATTCAAAAATGATACCAAAATCGTTATTTGCACCCTCGAGAACCTCGTACACGATATTCATATTGCTGAAAACATAATTGCGTCTGGCAGCCATCTTGGATTTCAAATATGATCACAAAATTGTTCTCTGCACCCTCGAGAACCTCGGACACGATATCCATATTGTTGTCATCAAAATTTTGCGCAGCGGCTATTTTGGATTTGAAAAATGATCACAAAATCGTTCTCTGCACCCTCGAGAACCTCGGGTACGATATCCGTATTGCTGAAATAAAAAATTTTTGCGGCGGCCATCTTGGATTTCAAATATGATCACAAAATTGTTCTCTGCACCCTCGAGAACCTCGAATACGATACCCCTAATGTTGTCATCATAATTTTGCACGGCGGCCACCTTGGATTTGAAAAATGTTCACCAAATCGTTCTCTGCACCCTCGAGAACCTCGGGTACGATATCCATATTGCTAAAATCATAATTTAATGTGGCGACTATCTTGGATTTCAAAAATGATCACAAATTCGTTCTCTGCACACTCGAGAACCTCGGACAGGATATCCGTATTGCTGAAAAAATAATTGTATGCGGCAGCCCTCATGGATTTCAAAAATGATCCGAAAATTGTTCTCTGCATACTCGAGAACCTGGGACACGATATCCATATTGCTGAAATCATAATTTTGCGCGGCGGCCATCTTGAATTTCAAAAATGATCCCAAATTTATTCTCTGCATCCTCGAGAACCTCGAATACGATACCAATAATGTTGTTATATTCAATTTTGCATGGCGGCCACCTTGGATTTGAAAAATGTTCACCAAATCGTTCTCTGCACCCTCGAGAACATCGGGTACGATATCCATATTGCTAAAATCATAATTTAATGTGGCGGCCATCTTGGATTTCAAAAATGATCAAAAATTCGTTCTCTGCACACTCGAGAACCTCGGACAGGATATCCATATTGCTGAAAAAATAATTGTGTGCGGCAGCCCTCATGGATTTCAAAAATGATCCCAAAATTGTTCTCTGCACCCTCGAAAACATCGGATACGATACGCATAATGTTGTTATCATAATTTTGTGCGGTTGCCATCTTTGTTTTCAAAAATGATACCAAAATCTTTCTCTGTGTCCTCGAGAACCTCGGACACGATATTCATATTGCTGAAAACATAATTGAGTCTGGCAGCCATCTTGGATTTCAAAAATGATCACAGAATTGTTCTCTGCACCCTGGAGAACCTGGGACACGATATCCATATTGCAGAAATCATAATTTTGTGCGGCGGCCATCTTGGATTTCATATATGATCACAAAATCGTTCTATGCTCCCTCGAGAACCTCGAATACGAAACCAATAATGTTGTCATCATAATTTTGAACGGTGGCCTTGGATTTGAAAAATGTTAACCAAATCGTTCTCTGCACCCTCGAGAACCTCGGACACGATATCCATATTGTTGTCATCAAAATTTTGTGCGGTGGCCATCTTGATATTCAAAAATGATACCAAAATCGTTATTTGCACCCTCGAGAACCTCGTACACGATATTCATATTGCTGAAAACATAATTGCGTCTGGCAGCCATCTTGGATTTCAAATATGATCACAAAATTGTTCTCTGCACCCTCGAGAACCTCGGACACGATATCCATATTGTTGTCATCAAAATTTTGCGCAGCGGCTATTTTGGATTTGAAAAATGATCACAAAATCGTTCTCTGCACCCTCGAGAACCTCGGGTACGATACCCTTATTGCTGAAATAAAAATTTTTTGCGGCGGCCATCTTGGATTTCAAATATGATCACAAAATCATTCTCTGCACCCTCGAGAACCTCGGGTACGATATCCGTATTGCTGAAATAAAAATTTTGTGCGGCGGCCATCTTGTATTTCTAATATGATCACAAAATCGTTCTCTGCTCCCTCGAGAACCTCGAATACGAAACCAATAATGTTGTCATCATAATTTTGCACGGCGGCCTTGGATTTGAAAAATGTTAACCAAATCGTTCTCTGCACCCTCGAGAACCTCGGACACGATATCCATATTGTTGTCATCAAAATTTTGCGCGGCGGCCATCTTGGATTTGAAAAATGATCACAAAATCATTCTCTGAACCCTTGAGAACCTCGGGTACGATATCCATATTGCTGAAATAAAAATTTTGTGCGGCGGCCATCTTGGATTTCAAATATGATCACAAAATCGTTCTCTGCTCCCTCGAGAACCTCGAATACGAAACCAATAATGTTGTCATCATAATTTTGCACGGCGGCCTTGGATTTGAAAAATGTTAACCAAATCGTTCTCTGCACCCTCGAGAACCTCGGACACGATATCCATATTGTTGTCATCAAAATTTTGTGCGCTGGCCATCTTGAAATTCAAAAATGATACCAAAATCGTTATTTGCACCCTCGAGAACCTCGTACACGATATTCATATTGCTGAAAACATAATTGCGTCTGGCAGCCATCTTGGATTTCAAATATAATCACAAAATTGTTCTCTGCACCCTCGAGAACCTCGGACACGATATCCATATTGTTGTCATCAAAATTTTGCGCAGCGGCTATCTTGGATTTGAAAAATGATCACAAAATCGTTCTCTGCACCCTCGAGAACCTCGGACACGATATCCATATTGTTGTCATCAAAATTTTGCGCGGCGGCCATCTTGGATTTCTAAATGATCCCAAAATCATTCTCTGCACCCTCGAGAACCTCGGACACGATATCCATATTGTTGTCATCAAAATTTTGTGCGCTGGCCATCTTGAAATTCAAAAATGATACCAAAATCGTTATTTGCACCCTCGAGAACCTCGTACACGATATTCATATTGCTGAAAACATAATTGCGTCTGGCAGCCATCTTGGATTTCAAATATGATCACAAAATTGTTCTCTGCACCCTCGAGAACCTCGGACACGATATCCATTTTGTTGTCATCAAAATTTTGCGCAGCGGCTATTTTGGATTTCAAATATGATCACAAAATTGTTCTCTGCACCCTCGAGAACCTCGAATACGATACCCATAATGTTGTCATCATAATTTTGCACGGCGGCCACCTTGGATTTGAAAAATGTTCACCAAATCGTTCTCTGCACCCTCGAGAACCTCGGGTACGATATCCATATTGCTAAAATCATAATTTTATGTGGCGACTATCTTGGATTTCAAAAATGATCACAAATTCGTTCTCTGCACACTCGAGAACCTCGGACAGGATATCCTTATTGCTGAAAAAATAATTGTATGCGGCAGCACTCATGGATTTCAAAAATGATCCGAAAATTGTTCTCTGCATACTCGAGAACCTGGGACACGATATCCATATTGCTGAAATTATAATTTTGCGCGGCGGCCATCTTGAATTTAAAAAAATGATCCCAAAATTATTCTCTGCAGCCTCGAGAACCTCGAATACGATACCAATAATGTTGTCATATTCAATTTTGCACGGCGGCCACCTTGGATTTGAAAAATGTTCACCAAATCGTTCTCTGCACCCTCGAGAACCTCGGGTACGATATCCATATTGCTAAAATCATAATTTAATGTGGCGGCCATCTTGGATTTCAAAAATGATCAAAAATTCGTTCTCTGCACACTCGAGAACCTCGGACAGGATATCCATATTGCTGAAAAAATAATTGTGTGCGGCAGCCCTCATGGATTTCAAAAATGATCCCAAAATTGTTCTCTGCACCCTCGAAAACATCGGATACGATACGCATAATGTTGTTATCATAATTTTGTGCGGTTGCCATCTTTGTTTTCAAAAATGATACCAAAATCTTTCTCTGTGTCCTCGAGAACCTCGGACACGATATTCATATTGCTGAAAAAATAATTGAGTCTGGCAGCCATCTTGGATTTCAAAAATGATCACAGAATTGTTCTCTGCACCCTGGAGAACCTGGGACACGATATCCATATTGCTGAAATCATAATTTTGTGCGGCGGCCATCTTGGATTTCAAATATGATCACAAAATCGTTCTCTGCTCCCTCTAGAACCTCAAATACGATACCAATAATGTTGTCATCATAATTTTGCTCGGCGGCCACCTTGGATTTGAAAAATGTTCACCAAATCGTTCTCTGCACCCTCGAGAACCTCGGGTACGAAATCCGTATTGCTGAAATAATAATTTTGTGCGGCGGCCATCTTGGATTTCAAATATGATCACAAAATCGTTCTCTGCTTCCTCGAGAAACTCGAATACGATACCCATAATGTTGTCATCATAATTTTGCGCGGCGGCCATCTTGGATTTCAAAAATGATCCCAAAATTTTTCTCTGCACCCTCGAAAACCTCGGACACGATACGCATAATGTTGTAATCATGATTTTGTGCGGTGGCCATCTTTGTTTTCAAAAATGATACCAAAATCTTTCTCTGTGTCCTCGAGAACCTCGGACACGATATTCATATTGCTGAAAACATAATTGAGTCTGGCAGCCATCTTGGATTTCAAAAATGATCACAGAATTGTTCTCTGCACCCTGGAGAACCTGGGACACGATATCCATATTGCAGAAATCATAATTTTGTGCGGCGGCCATCTTGGATTTCATATATGATCACAAAATCGTTCTCTGTTCCCTCGAGAACCTCGAATACGAAACCAATAATGTTGTCATCAAAATTTTGCGCAGCGGCTATTTTGGATTTGAAAAATGATCACAAAATCGTTCTCTGCACCCTCGAGAACCTCGGGTACGATACCCGTATTGCTGAAATAAAAATTTTTTGCGGCGGCCATCTTGGATTTCAAATATGATCACAAAATCATTCTCTGCACCCTCGAGAACCTCGAATACGATACCAATAATGTTGTCATATTCAATTTTGCACGGCGGCCACCTTGGATTTGAAAAATGTTCACCAAATCGTTCTCTGCACCCTCGAGAACCTCGGGTACGATATCTATATTGCTAAAATCATAATTTAATGTGGCGGCCATCTTGGATTTCAAAAATGATCACAAATTCGTTCTCCGCACACTCGAGAACCTCGGACGGGATATCCGTATTTCTGAAAAAATAATTGAATGCGGCAGCCCTCATGGATTTCAAAAATGATCCGAAAATTGTTCTCTGCATACTCGAGAACCTGCGACACGATATCCATATTGCTGAAATCATAATTTTGCGCGGCGGCCATCTTGAATTTCAAAAATGATCCCAAAATTATTCTCTGCTTCCTCGACAACCTCTAATACGATACCAATAATGTTGTCATATTTAATTTTGCACGGCGCACCCTCGAGAACCTCGGGTACGATATCCATATTGCTAAAATCATAATTTAATGTGGCGGCCGTCTTGGATTTCAAAAATGATCAAAAATTCGTTCTCTGCACACTCGAGAACCTCGGACAGGATATCCATATTGCTGAAAACATAATTGAGTCTGGCAGCAATCTTGGATTTCAAAAATGATCACAGAATTGTTCTCTGCACCCTCGAGAATATCGGACACGATATCCATATTGCTGAAATCATAATTTTATGCAGCGGCCATGTTGAATTTCAAATATGATCACAAAATCGTTCTCAGCAACCTCGAGAACCTCGGATACGATACCCGTAACGTAGTTATCATAATTTTGTGCGGTGGCCATCTTTGTTTTCAAAAATGATACCAAAATCGTTCTCTGCAACCTCGAGAACCTCGGACACGATATTCATATTGCTGAAAACATAATTGCGTCTGGCAGCCATCTTGGATTTCAAAAATGATCACAGAATTGTTCTCTGCACCCTGGAGAACCTGGGACACGATATCCATATTGCAGAAATCATAATTTTTTGCGGCGGCCATCTTGGATTTCATATATGATCACAAAATCGTTCTCTGCTCCCTCGAGAACCTCGAATACGAAACCAATAATATTGTCATCATAATTTTGAACGGCGGCCTTGGATTTGAAAAATGTTAACCAAATCGTTCTCTGCACCCTCGAGAACCTCGGACACGATATCCATATTGTTGTCATCAAAATTTTGCGCGGCGGCCATCTTGGATTACTAAATGATCCCAAAATCATTCTCTGCACCCTCGAGAACCTCGGACACGATATCCATATTGTTTTCATCAAAATTTTGTGCGGTGGCCATCTTGAAATTCAAAAATGATACCAAAATCGTTATTTGCACCCTCGAGAACCTCGTACACGATATTCATATTGCTGAAAACATAATTGCGTCTGGCAGCCATCTTGGATTTCAAATATGATCACAAAATTGTTCTCTGCACCCTCGAGAACCTCGGACACGATACCAATAATGTTGTCATATTCAATTTTGCACGGCGGCCACCTTGGATTTGAAAAATGTTCACCAAATCGTTCTCTGCACCCTCGAGAACCTCGGGTACGATATCCATATTGCTAAAATCATAATTTAATGTGGCGGCCATCTTGGATTTCAAAAATGATCAAAAATTCGTTCTCTGCACACTCGAGAACCTCGGACAGGATATCCATATTGCTGAAAAAATAATTGTGTGCGGCAGCCCTCATGGATTTCAAAAATGATCCCAAAATTGTTCTCTGCACCCTCGAAAACATCGGATACGATACGCATAATGTTGTTATCATAATTTTGCACGGCGGCCTTGGATTTGAAAAATGTTAACCAAATCGTTCTCTGCACCCTCGAGAACCTCGGACACGATATCCATATTGTTGTCATGAAAATTTTGCGCGGCGGCCATCTTGGATTTGAAAAATGATCACAAAATCATTCTCTGAACCCTCGAGAACCTCGGGTACGATATCCGTATTGCTGAAATAAAAATTTTGTGCGGCGGCCATCTTGGATTTCAAATATGATCACAAAATCGTTCTCTGCTCCCTCGAGAACCTCGAATACGAAACAAATAATGTTGTCATCATAATTTTGCACGGCGGCCTTGGATTTGAAAAATGTTAACCAAATCGTTCTCTGCATCCTCGAGAACCTCGGACACGATATCCATATTGTTGTCATCAAAATTTTGCGCGGCGGCCATCTTGGATTTCTAAATGATCCCAAAATCATTCTCTGCACCCTCGAGAACCTCGGACACGATATCCATATTGTTGTCATCAAAATTTTGTGCGCTGGCCATCTTGAAATTCAAAAATGATACCAAAATCGTTATTTGCACCCTCGAGAACCTCGTACACGATATTCATATTGCTGAAAACATAATTGCGTCTGGCAGCCATCTTGGATTTCAAATATGATCACAAAATTGTTCTCTGCACCCTCGAGAACCTCGGACACGATATCCATATTGTTGTCATCAAAATTTTGCGCAGCGGCTATTTTGGATTTGAAAAATGATCACAAAATCGTTCTCTGCACCCTCGAGAACCTCGGGTACGATATCCGTATTGCTGAAATAAAAATTTTTGCGGCGGCCATCTTGGATTTCAAATATGATCACAAAATTGTTCTCTGCACCCTCGAGAACCTCGAATACGATACCCATAATGTTGTCATCATAATTTTGCACGGCGGCCACCTTGGATTTGAAAAATGTTCACCAAATCGTTCTCTGCACCCTCGAGAACCTCGGGTACGATATCCATATTGCTAAAATCATAATTTAATGTGGCGACTATCTTGGATTTCAAAAATGATCACAAATTCGTTCTCTGCACACTCGAGAACCTCGGACAGGATATCCGTATTGCTGAAAAAATAATTGTATGCGGCAGCCCTCATGGATTTCAAAAATGATCCGAAAATTGTTCTCTGCATACTCGAGAACCTGGGACACGATATCCATATTGCTGAAATCATAATTTTGCGCGGCGGCCATCTTGAATTTCAAAAATGATCCCAAAATTATTCTCTGCACCCTCGAGAACCTCGAATACGATACCAATAATGTTGTCATATTCAATTTTGCACGGCGGCCACCTTGGATTTGAAAAATGTTCACCAAATCGTTCTCTGCACCCTCGAGAACCTCGGGTACGATATCCATATTGCTAAAATCATAATTTAATGAGGCGGCCATCTTGGATTTCAAAAATGATCAAAAATTCGTTCTCTGCACACTCGAGAACCTCGGACAGGATATCCATATTGCTGAAAAAATAATTGTGTGCGGCAGCCCTCATGGATTTCAAAAATGATCCCAAAATTGTTTTCTGCACCCTCGAAAACATCGGATACGATACGCATAATGTTGTTATCATAATTTTGTGCGGTTGCCATCTTTGTTTTCAAAAATGATACCAAAATCTTTCTCTGTGTCCTCGAGAACCTCGGACACGATATTCATATTGCTGAAAAAATAATTGAGTCTGGCAGCCATCTTGGATTTCAAAAATGATGACAGAATTGTTCTCTGCACCCTGGAGAACCTGGGACACAATATCCATATTGCTGAAATCATAATTTTGTGCGGCGGCCATCTTGGATTTCAAATATGATCACAAAATCGTTCTCTGCTCCCTCTAGAACCTCAAATACGATACCAATAATGTTGTCATCATAATTTTGCACGGCGGCCACCTTGGATTTGAAAAATGTTCACCAAATCGTTCTCTGCACCCTCGAGAACCTCGGGTACGAAATCCGTATTGCTGAAATAATAATTTTGTGCGGCGGCCATCTTGGATTTCAAAAATGATCCCAAAATCGTTCTCTGCACCCTCGAGAAACTCGAATACGATACCCATAATGTTGTCATCATAATTTTGCGCGGCGGCCATTTTGGATTTCAAAAATGATCCCAAAATTTTTCTCTGCACCCTCGAAAACCTCGGATACGATACGCATAATGTTGTAATCATGATTTTGTGCGGTGGCCATCTTTGTTTTCAAAAATGATACCAAAATCTTTCTCTGTGTCCTCGAGAACCTCGGACACGATATTCATATTGCTGAAAACATAATTGAGTCTGGCAGCCATCTTGGATTTCAAAAATTATCACAGAATTGTTCTCTGCACCCTGGAGAACCTGGGACACGATATCCATATTGCAGAAATCATAATTTTGTGCGGCGGCCATCTTGGATTTCATATATGATCACAAAATCGTTCTCTGCTCCCTCGAGAACCTCGAATACGAAACCAATAATGTTGTCATCATAATTTTGAACGGCGGCCTTGGATTTGAAAAATGTTAACCAAATCGTTCTCTGCACCCTCGAGAACCTCGGACACGATATCCATATTGTTGTCATCAAAATTTTGCGCGGCGGCCATCTTGGATTTCTAAATGATCCCAAAATCATTCTCTGCACCCTCGAGAACCTCGGACACGATATCCATATTGTTGTCATCAAAATTTTGTGCGGTGGCCATCTTGAAATTCAAAAATGATACCAAAATCGTTATTTGCACCCTCGAGAACCTCGTACACGATACCAATAATGTTGTCATATTTAATTTTGCACGGCGCACCCTCGAGAACCTCGGGTACGATATCCATATTGCTAAAATCATAATTTAATGTGGCGGCCGTCTTGGATTTCAAAAATGATCAAAAATTCGTTCTCTGCACACTCGAGAACCTCGGACAGGATATCCATATTGCTGAAAACATAATTGAGTCTGGCAGCAATCTTGGATTTCAAAAATGATCACAGAATTGTTCTCTGCACCCTCGAGAACATCGGACACGATATCCATATTGCTGAAATCATAATTTTATGCAGCGGCCATGTTGAATTTCAAATATGATCACAAAATCGTTCTCAGCAACCTCGAGAACCTCGGATACGATACCCGTAATGTAGTTATCATAATTTTGTGTGGTGGCCATCTTTGTTTTCAAAAATGATACCAAAATCGTTCTCTGCAACCTCGAGAACCTCGGACACGATATTCATATTGCTGAAAACATAATTGCGTCTGGCAGCCATCTTAGATTTCAAAATGATCACAGAATTGTTCTCTGCACCCTGGAGAACCTGGGACACGATATCCATATTGCTGAAATCATAATTTTGTGCGGCGGCCATCTTGGATTTCAAATATGATCACAAAATTGTTCTCTACTCCCTCGAGAACCTAGAATACGATACCAATAATGTTGTCATCATAATTTTGCAAGGCGGTCACCTTGGATTTGAAAAATGTTCACCAAATCATTCTCTGCACCCTCGAGAACCTCGAATACGATACCCATAATGTTGTCATCATAATTTTGCGCGGCGGCCATCTTGAATTTCAAAAATGATCCCAAAATTATTCTCTGCACCCTCGAGAACCTCGAATACGATACCAATAATGTTGTCATATTTAATTTTGCTCGGCGGCCACCTTGGATTTGAAAAATGTTCACCAAATCGTTCTCTGCACCCTCGAGAACCTCGGGAACGATATCCATATTGCTAAAATCATAATTTAATGTGGCGGCCATCTTGGATTTCAAAAATGATCACAAATTCGTTCTCTGCACACTCGAGAACCTCGGACAGGATATCCATATTGCTGAAAAAATAGTTGTGTGCGGCAGCCCTCATGGATTTCAAAATTGATCCCAAAATTGTTCTCTGCACCCTCGAAAACGTCGGATACGATACGCATAATGTTGTTATCATAATTTTGTGCGGTGTCCATCTTTGTTTTCAAAAATGATACCAAAATTGTTCTCTGCATTCTCGAGAACCTCGGACACGATATTCATATTGCTGAAAACATAATTGAGTCTGGCAGCCATCTTGGATTTCAAAAATGATCACAGAATTGTTCTCTGCACCCTCGAGAACATCGGACACGATATCCATATTGCTGAAATCATAATTTTATGCGGCGGCCATGTTGGATTTCAAATATGATCACAAAATCGTTCTCAGCAACCTCGAGAACCTCGGATACGAAACCCGTAATGTAGTTATCATAATTTTGTGTGGTGGCCATCTTTGTTTTCAAAAATGATACCAAAATCGTTCTTTGCAGCCTCGAGAACCTCGTACACGATATTCATATTGCTGAAAACATAATTGCGTCTGGCAGCCATCTTGGATTTCAAAAATGATCACAGAATTGTTTTCTGTACCCTCGAGAACCTGGGACACGATATCCATATTGCTGAAATCATAATTTTTTGCGGCGGCCATCTTGGATTTCAAATATCACAAAATCGTTCTCTGCTCCCTCGAGAACCTCGAATACGATACCAATAAAGTTGTCATCATAATTTTGCACGGCAGCCACCTTGGATAAATGTTCACCAAATGGTTCTCTGCACCCTCGAGAACCTCGGGTACGATATCCGTATTGCTGAAATAATAATTTTGTGCGGTGGCCATCTTGGATTTCAAATATGATCACAAAATCGTTCGCTTCACCCTCGAGAACCTCGAATACGATACCCATAATGTTGTCATCATAATTTTGCGCGGCGGCCATCTTGGATTTCAAAAATGATCCCAAAATTATTCTCTTCACCCTCGAGAATCTTGGACACGATATCCATATTGCTAAAATCATAATTTTAAGTGGCGGCCATCTTGCATTTCAAAAATGATCACAAATTCGTTCTCTGCACACTCGAGAACCTCGGACAGGATATCTATATTGCTGAAAACATAATTGTGTGCGGCAGCCCTCTTGTATTTCAAAAATGATCCCAAAATTGTTTTCTGCACCCTCGGATTCGATACGCATAATGTTGTAATCATAATTTTGTGCGGTGGCCATCTTTGTTTTCAGAAATGATACCAAAATCGTTCTCTGCATCCTCGAGAACCTTGGACACGATATTCATATAGCTGAAAACATAATTGAGTCTGGCAGCCATCTTGGATTTCAAAAACGATCACAGAATTGTTCTCTGCACCCTCGAGAACTTTGGACACAATATCCATATTGCTGAATCATAATTTTATGCGGTGGCCATCTTTGTTTTCAAAAATGATACCAAAATCGTTCTCTGCACCCTCGAGAACCTCGTACACGATATTCATATTGCTGAAAACATAATTGCGTCTGGCAGCCATCTTGGATTTCAAAATGATCACAGAATTGTTCTCTGCACCCTCGAGAACCTGGGACACGATATCCACATTGCTGAAATCATAATTTTTTGCGGCGGCCATCTTGGATTTCAAATATGATCACAAAATCGTTCTCTGCTCCCTCGAGAACCTCGAATACGATACCCATAATGTTGTCATAATAATTTTGCACGGCGGCCATCTTGGATTTGAAAAATGATCACAAAATCGTTCTCTGCACCCTCGAGAACCTCGCGTACGATATCCGTATTGCTGAAATAAAAATTTTGTGTGGCGGCCATCTTGGATTTCAAAAATGATCCCAAAATTATTCTCTGCACCCTCGAATATCTTGGACACGATATCCACATTGCTAAAATCATAATTTTATGTGGCGGCCATCTTGGATTTCAAAAATGATCACAAATTCGTTCTCTGCACACTCGAGAACCTCGGACAGGATATCCATATTGCTGAAAATATAATTGTGTGCGGCAGCCCTCTTGAATTTCAAATATGATCACAAAATCAATCTCTGCACCCTCTAGAACTTCGGATACTATACCTATAATGTTGTAATAATAATTTTTTGCGGTGGCCATCTTTGTTTTCAAAAATGATACCAAAATCGTTCTCTGCATCCTCGAGAACCGCGGACACGATATTCATATAGCTGAAAACATAATTGAGTCTGAAAGCCATCTAGGATTTCAAAAACGATCACAGAATTGTTCTCTGCACCCTCGAAAACATCGGACACGATATCCATATTGCTGAATCATAATTTTATGCGGTGGCCATCTTTGTTTTCAAAAATGATACCAAAATCGTTCTCTGCACCCTCGAGAACCTCGTACACGATATTCATATTGCTAAAAACATAATTGCGTCGGGCAGCCATCTAAGATTTCAAAATGATCACAGAATTGTTCACTGCACCCTGGAGAACCTGGGACACGATATCCATATTGCTGAAATCATAATTTTGTGCGGCGGCCATCTTGGATTTCAAATATGATCACAAAATCGTTCTCTGCTCCCTCGAGAACCTAGAATACGATACCAATAATGTTGTCATCATAATTTTGCACGGCGGCCACCTGGGATTTGAAAAATGTTCACCAAATCGTTCTCTGCACCCTCGAGAAACTCGGGTACGATTTCCAAATTGCTGAAATAATAATTTTGTGCGGCCGCCATCTTGGATTTCAAATATGATCACAGAATCGTTCTCTGCACCCCCGAGAACCTCGAATACGATACCCATAATGCTGTCATAATAATTTTGCACGGCGGCCATCTTGGATTTGAAAAATGATCACAAAATTGTTCTCTGCACCCTCGAGAACCTCGCGTACGATATCCGTATTGCTGAAATAAAAATTTTGTGCGGCGGCCATCTTGGATTTCAAATATGATCACAAAATCATTCTCTGCACCCTCGAGAACCTCGAATACGATACCCATAATGTTGTCATCATAATTTTGCGCGGCGGCCATCTTGAATTTCAAAAATGTTCCCAAAATTATTCTCTGCACCCTCGAGAACCTCGAATACGATACCAATAATGTTGTCATCATTATTTTGCACGGCGGCCTCCTTTGATTTGAAAAATGTTCACCAAATCGTTCTCTGCACCCTCGAGAACCTCGGGTACGATATCCATATTGCAAAAATCATAATTTAATGTGGCGGCCATCTTGGATTTCAAAAATGATCACAAATTCGTTCTCTGCACACTCGAGAACCTCGGACAGGATATCCATATTGCTGAAAAAATAATTGTGTGCGGCAGCCCTCATGGATTTCAAAAATGATCCCAAAATTGTTCTCTGCACCCTCGAAAACGTCGGATACGATACGCATAATGTTGTTATCATAATTTTGTGCGGTGTCCATCTTTGTTTTCAAATATGATCACAAAATCGTTCTCAGCAACCTCGAGAACCTCGGATATTATACCCATAATGTAGTTATCATAATTTTGTTCGGTGGCCATCTTGGAATTCAAAAATGATACCAAAATCGTTATTTGCACCCTCGAGAACCTCGGACACGATATCCATATTGTTGTCATCAAAATTTTGCGCGGCGGCCATCTTGGATTTCTAAATGATCCCAAAATCATTCTCTGCAACCTCGAGAACCTCGGACACGATATCCATATTGTTGTCATCAAAATTTTGTGCGGTGGCCATCTTGAAATTCAATAATGATACCAAAATCGTTATTTGCACCCTCGAGAACCTCGTACACGATACCCATAATGTTGTCATCATAATTTTGCACGGCGGCCACCTTGGATTTGAAAAATGTTCACCAAATCGTTCTCTGCACCCTCGAGAACCTCGGGTACGATGTCCATATTGCTAAAATCATAATTTAATGTGGCGGCCATCTTGGATTTCAAAAATGATCACAAATTCGTTCTCTGCACACTCGAGAACCTCGGACAGGATATCCGTATTGCTGAAAAAATAATTGTGTGCGGCAGCCCTCATGGATTTCAAAAATGATCCGAAAATTGTTCTCTGCACCCTCGAAAACGTCGGATACGATACGCATAATGTTGTTATCATAATTTTGTGCGGTGTCCATATTTGTTTTCAAAAATGATACCAAAATTGTTCTCTGCATACTCGAGAACCTGGGACACGATATCCATATTGCAATTTAACCCCCAGAAGACTCAAGTTTGCGCGTTTACCACTAAAAAAACCCCATTTGCCGTATCACCGCTCTTCGAGAACACTTCCCTTAAAGCCTCGCCTAGTATCGGAATACTGGGTCTCGAAATCTCGAGCAATTGCCAATTCCGTGGCCATCTGGAGGGCAAAGCCAAACTGGCTTCAAAGAAACTGGGCGTCATAAATATAGAATATATAATTGACGACCGATATAGCCGAATGGTTAGTGACCCTGACTACTAAGCTAGAGGTCCCGGGTTCGAATCCCGGTAGGTGCAATCATTTATATGATGAATATGGATGTTTGTTTCCGAGTCATGGATGTTTATATGTATTTATGTATGTTTAAGTAAGTATATTGTATTAAATATATCGTTGTCTTGTACGCATAGTACATGCTATGCCTAGTTTGGGACAAGATAATTTGTGTAAGAGTGTGTCAATATTATTATTATTATTAAATAGAGCACGGCAATACTTCAAGCCGGCCCACATTCTAGCGCTCTACAAAGCGCAGGTCCGGCCTCACATGGAGTATTGCTGTCATCTCTGGTCTGGCGCACCCCAGTATCAGCTCGATCCATTTGACCGCGTGCAACGCAGAGCAGCTCGAATTGTCGGGGACCCAGTACTCTGTGAACGGCTGGATCACTTGGCGTTGCGTAGAGACGTCGCTTCATTGTGTGTCTTCTACCGCATTTATCACGGGGAGTGTTCCGAAGAGCTGTTCAACCTGATTCCTGCCGCCGAATTTCACCTTCGCACGACACGCCACAAGTTACGATATCATCCCCACCATCTGGATGTGTGGCGGTCCTCCACAGTGCGGTTTTCAAGGAGCTTTCTTCCTCGTACCACGAAGCTGTGGAATGAGCTTCCTTGTGCGGTGTTTCCGGGACGATACGACATGGGTACCTTCAAGAAAAGCGCGTACACCTTCCTTAAAGGCCGGCAACGCTCTTGTGATTCCTCTGGTGTTGCAGGAGAGTGTGGGCGGCGGTGATCACTTAACACCAGGTGACCCGTACGCTCGTTTGTCCCCCTATTCCATAAAAAAAAAAAAAAATTGCTGAAATCATAATTTTGCGCGGCGGCCATCTTGAATTTCAAAAATGATCCCAAAATTATTCTCTGCACCCTCGAGAACCTCGAATACGATACCAATAATGTTGTCATCATAATTTTGCACGGCGGCCACCTTGGAATTGAAAAATGTTCACCAAATCGTTCTCTGCACCCTCGAGAACGTCGGGTACGATATCCATATTGCTAAAATCATAATTTAATGTGGCGGCCATCTTGGATTTCAAAAATGATCACAAATTCGTTCTCTGCACACTCGAGAACCTCGGACAGGATATCCGTATTGCTGAAAAAATAATTGAGTGCGGCAGCCCTCATGGATTTCAAAAATGATCCGAAAATTGTTCTCTGCACCCTCGAAAACGTCGGATACGATACGCATAATGTTGTTATCATAATTTTGTGCGCTGTCCATCTTTGTTTTCAAAAATGATACCAAAATTCTTCTCTGCATACTCGAGAACCTGGGACACAATATCCATATTGCTAAAATCATAATTTAGTGCGGCGGCTATCTTGGATTTCAAATATGATCACAAAATCGCTCTCTGCTCCCTCGAGAACCTCGAATACGATACCAATAATGTTGTCATCATAATTTTGCACGGCGGCCACCTTGGATTTGAAAAATGTTAACCAAATCGTTCTTTGCACCCTCGAGAACCTCGGACACGATATCCGTATTGCTGAAAAAATAATTGTGTGGGGCAGCCCTCATGGATTTCAAAAATGATCCGAAAATTGTTCTCTGCACCCTCGAAAACGTCGGATACGATGCTCATAATGTTGTTATCATAATTTTGTGCGGTGTCCATCTTTGTTTTCAAAAATGATACCAAAATTGTTCTCTGCATACTCGAGAACCTGGGACACAATATCCATATTGCTGAAATCATAATTTAGTGCGGCGGCCATCTTGGATTTCAAATATGATCACAAAATCGTTCTCTGCTCCCTCGAGAACCTCGAATACGATACCAATAATGTTGTCATCATAATTTTGCACGGCGGCCTTGGATTTGAAAAATGTTAACCAAATCGTTCTTTGCACCCTCGAGAACCTCGGACACGATATCCATATTGATGTCATCAAAATTTTGCGCGGCGGCCATCTTGGATTTCTAAATGATCCCAAAATCATTCTCTGCACCCTCGAGAACCTCGGACACGATATCCATATTGTTGTCATCAAAATTTTGTGCGGTGGCCATCTTGAAATTCAATAATGATACCAAAATCGTTATTTGCACCCTCGAGAACCTCGTACACGATATTGATATTGCTGAAAACATAATTGCGTCTGGCAGCCATCTTGGATTTCAAATATGATCACAAAATTGTTCTCTGTACCCTCGAGAATCTCGGACACGATATCCATATTGTTGTCATCAAAATTTTGCGCAGCGGCCATTTTGGATTTGAAAAATGATCACAAAATCGTTCTCTGCACCCTCGAGAACCTCGGGTACGATATCCGTATTGCTGAAATAAAAATTTTGTGCGGCGGCCATCTTGGATTTCAAATATGATCACAAAATAATTCTCTGCATCCTCGAGAACCTCGAATACGATACCCATAATGTTGTCATCATAATTTTGCACGGCGGCCACCTTGGATTTGAAAAATGTTCACCAAATCGTTCTCTGCACCCTCGAGAACCTCGGGTACGATATCCATATTGCTAAAATCATAATTTAATGTGGCGGCCATCTTGGATTTCAAAAATGATCACAAATTCGTTCTCTGCACACTCGAGAACCTCGGACAGGATATCCGTATTGCTGAAAAAATAATTGTGTGCGGCAGCCCTCATGGATTTCAAAAATGATCCGAAAATTGTTCTCTGCACCCTCGAAAACGTCGGATACGATACGCATAATGTTGTTATCATAATTTTGTGCGGTGTCCATCTTTGTTTTCAAAAATGATACCAAAATTGTTCTATATATACTCGAGAACCTGGGACACGATATCCATATTGCTGAAATCATAATTTTGCGCGGCGGCCATCTTGAATTTCAAAAATGATCCCAAAATTATTCTCTGCACCCTCGACAACCTCGAATACGATACCAATAATGTTGTCATATTTAATTTTGCACGGCGGCCACCTTGGATTTGAAAAATGTTCACCAAATCGTTCTCTGCACCCTCGAGAACGTCGGGTACGATATCCATATTGCTAAAATCATAATTTAATGTGGCGGCCATCTTGGATTTCAAAAATGATCCCAAAATTGTTCTCTTCACCCTCGAAAACGTCGGATACGATACGCATAATGTTGTTATCATAATTTTGTGCGGTGTCCATCTTTGTTTTCAAAAATGATACCAAAATCGTTCTCTGCAACCTCGAGAACCTCGGACAAGATATTCATATTGCTGTCAACATAATTGAGTCTGGCAGCAATCTTGGATTTCAAAAATGATCACAGAATTGTTCTCTGCACCCTCGAGAACATCGGACACGATATCCATATTGCTGAAATCATAATTTTATGCGGCGGCCATGTTGAATTTCAAATATGATCACAAAATCGTTCTCAGCAACCTCGAGAACCTCGGATACGATACCCGTAATGTAGTTATCATAATTTTGTGCGGTGGCCATCTTTGTTTTCAAAAATGATACCAAAATCGTTCTCTGCAACCTCGCGAACCTCGGACACGATATTCATATTGCTTTCAACATAATTGCGTCTGGCAGCCATCTTAGATTTCAATATGATCATAGAATTGTTCTCTGCACCCTGGAGAACCTGGGACACGATATCCATATTGCTGAAATCATAATTTTGTGCGGCGGCCATCTTGGATTTCAAATATGATCACAAAATCGTTCTCTGCTCCCTCGAGAACCTAGAATACGATACCAATAATGTTGTCATCATAATTTTGCACGGCGGCCACCTGGGATTTGAAAAATTTTCACCAAATCGTTCTCTGCACCCTCGAGAAACTCGGGTACGATTTCCAAATTGCTGAAATAATAATTTTGTGTGGCGGCCATCTTGGATTTCAAATATGATCACAGAATCGTTCTCTGCACCCTCGAGAACCTCGAATACGATACCCATAATGTTGTCATAATAATTTTGCACGGCGGCCATCTTGGATTTGAAAAATGATCACAAAATCGTTCTCTGCACCCTCGAGAACCTCGCGTACGATATCCGTATTGCTGAAATAAAAATTTTGTGCGGCGGCCATCTTGGATTTCAAATATGATCACAAAATCATTCTCTGCACCCTCGAGAACCTCGAATACGATACCCATAATGTTGTCATCATAATTTTTCGCGGCGGCCATCTTGAATTTCAAAAATGTTCCCAAAATTATTCTCTGCACCCTCGAGAACCTCGAATACGATACCAATAATGTTGTCATCATAATTTTGCACGGCGGCCAACTTGGATTTGAAAAATGTTCACCAAATCGTTCTCTGCACCCTCGAGAACCTCGGGTACGATATCCATATTGCTAAAATCATAATTTAATGTGGCGGCCATCTTGGATTTCATAAATGATCACAAATTCGTTCTCTGCATACTCGAGAACCTCGGACAGGATATCCATATTGCTGAAAAAATAATTGTGTGCGGCAGCCCTCATGGATTTCAAAAATGATCCCAAAATTGTTCTCTGCACCCTCGAAAACGTCGGATACGATACGCATAATGTTGTTATCATAATTTTGTGCGGCGTCCATCTTTGTTTTCAAATATGATCACAAAATCGTTGTCAGCAACCTCGAGAACCTCGGATATTATACCCATAATGTAGTTATCATAATTTTGTTCGGTGGCCATCTTGGAATTCAATAATGATACCAAAATCGTTATTTGCACCCTCGAGAACCTCGTACACGATATTCATATTGCTGAAAACATAATTGCGTCTGGCAGACATCTTGGATTTCAAATATGATCACAAAATTGTTCTCCGCACCCTCGAGAACCTCGGACACGATATCCATATTGTTGTCATCAAAATTTTGCGCGGCGGCCATCTTGGATTTGAAAAATGATCACAAAATCATTCTCTGAACCCTCGAGAACCTCGGGTACGATATCCGTATTGCTGAAATAAAAATTTTGTGCGGCGGCCATCTTGGATTTCAAATATGATCACAAAATCGTTCTCTGCTCCCTCGAGAACATCGAATACGAAACCAATAATGTTGTCATCATAATTTTGCACGGCGGCCTTGGATTTGAAAAATGTTAACCAAATCGTTCTCTGCACCCTCGAGAATCTCGGACACGATATCCATATTGTTGTCATCAAAATTTTGCGCGGCGGCCATCTTGGATTTCTAAATGATCCCAAAATCATTCTCTGCACCCTCGAGAACCTTGGACACGATATCCATATTGTTGTCATCAAAATTTTGTGCGCTGGCCATCTTGAAATTCAAAAATGATACTAAAATCGTTATTTGCACCCTCGAGAACCTCGTACACGATATTCATATTGCTGAAAACATTATTGCGTCTGGCAGCCATCTTGGATTTCAAATATGATCACAAAATTGTTCTCCGCACCCTCGAGAACCTCGGACACGATATCCATATTGTTGTCATCAAAATTTTGCGCGGCGGCCATCTTGGATTTGAAAAATGATCACAAAATCATTCTCTGAACCCTCGAGCACCTCGGACACGATATCCATATTGTTGAAATAAAAATTTTGTGCGGCGGCCATCTTGGATTAAATCATTCTCTGAACCCTCGAGAACCTCGGGTACGATATCCGTATTGCTGAAATAAAAATTTTGAGCGGCTGCCATCTTGGATTTCAAATATGATCACAAAATCGTTCTCTGCTCCCTCGAGAACCTCGAATACGAAACCAATAATGTTGTCATCATAATTTTGCACGGTGGCCTTGGATTTGAAAAATGTTAACCAAATCGTTCTCTGCACCCTCGAGAATCTCGGACACGATATCCATATTGTTGTCATCAAAATTTTGCGCGGCGGCCATCTTGGATTTCTAAATGATCCCAAAATCATTCTCTGCAACCTCGAGAACCTCGGACACGATATCCATATTGTTGTCATCAAAATTTTGTGCGCTGGCATCTTGAAATTCAAAAATGATACCAAAATCGTTATTTGCACCCTCGAGAACCTCGTACACGATATTCATATTGCTGAAAACATAATTGCGTCTGGCAGCCATCTTGGATTTCAAATATGATCACAAAATTGTTCTCTGCACCCTCGAGAACCTCGGACACGATATCCATATTGTTGTCATCAAAATTTTGCGCGGCGGCCATCTTGGATTTGAAAAATGATCACAAAATCATTCTCTGAACCCTCGAGAACCTCGGGTACGATATCCGTATTGCTGAAATAAAAATTTTGTGCGGCGGCCATCTTGGATTTCAAATATGATCACAAAATCGTTCTCTGCTCCCTCGAGAACCTCGAATACGAAACCAATAATGTTGTCATCATAATTTTGCACGGCGGCCTTGGATTTGAAAAATGTTAACCAAATCGTTCTCTGCACCCTCGAGAACCTCGGACACGATATCCATATTGTTGTCATCAAAATTTTGCGCGGCGGCCATCTTGGATTTCAAAATGATCCCAAAATCATTCTCTGCACCCTCGAGAACCTCGGACACGATATCCATATTGTTGTCATCAAAATTTTGTGCGCTGGCCATCTTGAAATTCAAAAATGATACCAAAATCGTTATTTGCACCCTCGAGAATCTCGTACACGATATTCATATTGCTGAAAACATTATTGCGTCTGGCAGCCATCTTGGATTTCAAATATGATCACAAAATTGTTCTCCGCACCCTCGAGAACCTCGGACACGATATCCATATTGTTGTCATCAAAATTTTGCGCGGCGGCCATCTTGGATTTGAAAAATGATCACAAAATCATTCTCTGAACCCTCGAGCACCTCGGACACGATAACCATATTGTTGAAATAAAAATTTTGTGCGGCGGCCATCTTGGATTTCAAATATGATCACAAAATCGTTCTCTGCTCCCTCGAGAACCTCGAATACGATACCAATAATGTTGTCATCATAATTTTGCACGGCGGCCACCTTGGATTTGAAAAATGTTCACCAAATCATTCTCTGCACCCTCGAGAACCTCGGGTACGAAATCCGTATTGCTGAAATAATAATTTTGTGCGGCGGCCATCTTGGATTTCAAATATGATCACAAAATCGTTCTCTGCACCCTCGAGAAACTCGAATACGATAACCATAACGTTGTCATCATAATTTTGCGCGGCGGCCATCTTGGATTTCAAAAATGATCCCAAAATTTTTCTCTGCACCCTCGAAAACCTCGGATACGATACGCATAATGTTGTAATCATGATTTTGTGCGGTGGCCATCTTTGTTTTCAAAAATGATACCAAAATCTTTCTCTGTGTCCTCGAGAACCTCGGACACGATATTCATATTGCTGAAAACATAATTGAGTCTGGCAGCAATCTTGGATTTCAAAAATGATCACAGAATTGTTCTCTGCACCCTGGAGAACCTGGGACACGATATCCATATTGCAGAAATCATAATTTTGTGCGGCGGCCATCTTGGATTTCATATATGATCACAAAATCGTTCTCTGCTCCCTCGAGAACCTCGAATACGAAACCAATAATGTTGTCATCATAATTTTGAACGGCCGCCTTGGATTTGAAAAATGTTAACCAAATCGTTCTCTGCACCCTCGAGAACCTCGGACACGATATCCATATTGTTGTCATCAAAATTTTGCGCGGCGGCCATCTTGGATTTCTAAATGATCCCAAAATCATTCTCTGCACCCTCGAGAACCTCGGACACGATATCCATATTGTTGTCATCAAAATTTTGTGCGGTGGCCATCTTGATATTCAAAAATGATACCAAAATCGTTATTTGCACCCTCGAGAACCTCGTACACGATATTCATATTGCTGAATACATAATTGCGTCTGGCAGCCATCTTGGATTTCAAATATGATCACAAAATTGTTCTCTGCATCCTCGAGAACCTCGGACACGATATCCATATTGTTGTCATCAAAATTTTGCGCAGCGGCTATTTTGGATTTGAAAAATGATCACAAAATCGTTCTCTGCACCCTCGAGAACCTCGGGTACGATACCCGTATTGCTGAAATAAAAATTTTTTGCGGCGGCCATCTTGGATTTCAAATATGATCACAAAATCATTCTCTGCACCCTCGAGAACCTCGAATACGATACCAATAATGTTGTCATATTCAATTTTGCACGGCGGCCACCTTGGATTTGAAAAATGTTCACCAAATCGTTCTCTGCACCCTCGAGAACCTCGGGTACGATATCTATATTGCTAAAATCATAATTTAATGTGGCGGCCATCTTGGATTTCAAAAATGATCACAAATTCGTTCTCCGCACACTCGAGAACCTCGGACGGGATATCCGTATTTCTGAAAAATAATTGAGTGCGGCAGCCCTCATGGATTTCAAAAATGATCCGAAAATTGTTCTCTGCATACTCGAGAACCTGCGACACGATATCCATATTGCTGAAATCATAATTTTGCGCGGCGGCCATCTTGAATTTCAAAAATGATCCCAAAATTATGATTTCATATATGATCACAAAATCGTTCTCTGCTCCCTCGAGAACCTCGAATACGATACGCATAATGTTGTTATCATAATTTTGCACGGCGGCCTTGGATTTGAAAAATGTTAAACAAATCGTTCTCTGCACCCTCGAGAACCTCGGACACGATATCCATATTGTTGTCATGAAAATTTTGCGCGGCGGCCATCTTGGATTTGAAAAATGATCACAAAATCATTCTCTGAACCCTCGAGAACCTCGGGTACGATATCCGTATTGCTGAAATAAAAATTTTGTGCGGCGGCCATCTTGGATTTCAAATATGATCACAAAATCGTTCTCTGCTCCCTCGAGAACCTCGAATACGAAACCAATAATGTTGTCATCATAATTTTGCACGGCGGCCTTGGATTTGAAAAATGTTAAACAAATCGTTCTCTGCACCCTCGAGAACCTCGGACACGATATCCATATTGTTGTCATGAAAATTTTGCGCGGCGGCCATCTTGGATTTGAAAAATGATCACAAAATCATTCTCTGAACCCTCGAGAACCTCGGGTACGATATCCGTATTGCTGAAATAAAAATTTTGTGCGGCGGCCATCTTGGATTTCAAATATGATCACAAAATCGTTCTCTGCTCCCTCGAGAACCTCGAATACGAAACCAATAATGTTGTCATCATAATTTTGCACGGCGGCCTTGGATTTGAAAAATGTTAACCAAATCGTTCTCTGCACCCTCGAGAACCTCGGACACGATATCCATATTGTTGTCATCAAAATTCTGCGCGGCGGCCATCTTGGATTTCTAAATGATCCCAAAATCATTCTCTGCACCCTCGAGAACCTCGGACACGATATCCATATTGTTGTCATCAAAATTTTGTGCGCTGGCATCTTGAAATTCAAAAATGATACCAAAATCGTTATTTGCACCCTCGAGAACCTCGTACACGATATTCATATTGCTGAAAACATAATTGCGTCTGGCAGCCATCTTGGATTTCAAATATGATCACAAAATTGTTCTCTGCACCCTCGAGAACCTCGGACACGATATCCATATTGTTGTCATCAAAATTTTGCGCAGCGGCTATTTTGGATTTGAAAAATGATCACAAAATCGTTCTCTGCACCCTCGAGAACCTCGGGTACGATATCCGTATTGCTGAAATAAAAATTTTTTGCGGCGGCCATCTTGGATTTCAAATATGATCACAAAATTGTTCTCTGCACCCTCGAGAACCTCGAATACGATACCCATAATGTTGTCATCATAATTTTGCACGGCGGCCACCTTGGATTTGAAAAATGTTCACCAAATCGTTCTCTGCACCCTCGAGAACCTCGGGTACGATATCCATATTGCTAAAATCATAATTTAATGTGGCGACTATCTTGGATTTCAAAAATAATCACAAATTCGTTCTCTGCACACTCGAGAACCTCGGACAGGATATCCGTATTGCTGAAAAAATAATTGTATGCGGCAGCCCTCATGGATTTCAAAAATGATCCGAAAATTGTTCTCTGCATACACGAGAACCTGGGACACGATATCCATATTGCTGAAATCATAATTTTGCGCGGCGGCCATCTTGAATTTCAAAAATGATCCCAAAATTATTCTCTGCACCCTCGAGAACCTCGAATACGATACCAATAATGTTGTCATATTCAATTTTGCACGGCGGCCACCTTGGATTTGAAAAATGTTCACCAAATCGTTCTCTGCACCCTCGAGAACCTCGGGTACGATATCCATATTGCTAAAATCATAATTTAATGCGGCGGCCATCTTGGATTTCATATATGATCACAAAATCGTTCTCTGCTCCCTCGAGAACCTCGAATACGAAACCAATAATATTGTCATCATAATTTTGAACGGCGGCCTTGGATTTGAAAAATGTTAACCAAATCGTTCTCTGCACCCTCGAGAACCTCGGACAGGATATCCATATTGCTGAAAAAATAATTGTGTGCGGCAGCCCTCATGGATTTCAAAAATGATCCCAAAATTGTTCTCTGCACCCTCGAAAACATCGGATACGATACGCATAATGTTGTTATCATAATTTTGTGCGGTTGCCATCTTTGTTTTCAAAAATGATACCAAAATCTTTCTCTGTGTCCTCGAGAACCTCGGACACGATATTCATATTGCTGAAAAAATAATTGAGTCTGGCAGCCATCTTGGATTTCAAAAATGATCACAGAATTGTTCTCTGCACCCTGGAGAACCTGGGACACAATATCCATATTGCTGAAATCATAATTTTGTGCGGCGGCCATCTTGGATTTCAAATATGATCACAAAATCGTTCTCTGCTCCCTCTAGAACCTCAAATACGATACCAATAATGTTGTCATCATAATTTTGCACGGCGGCCACCTTGGATTTGAAAAATGTTCACCAAATCGTTCTCTGCACCCTCGAGAACCTCGGGTACGAAATCCGTATTGCTGAAATAATAATTTTGTGCGGCGGCCATCTTGGATTTCAAAAATGATCCCAAAATCGTTCTCTGCACCCTCGAGAAACTCGAATACGATACCCATAATGTTGTCATCATAATTTTGCGCGGCGGCCATTTTGGATTTCAAAAATGATCCCAAAATTTTTCTCTGCACCCTCGAAAACCTCGGATACGATACGCATAATGTTGTAATCATGATTTTGTGCGGTGGCCATCTTTGTTTTCAAAAATGATACCAAAATCTTTCTCTGTGTCCTCGAGAACCTCGGACACTTTATTCATATTGCTGAAAACATAATTGAGTCTGGCAGCCATCTTGGATTTCAAAAATGATCACAGAATTGTTCTCTGCACCCTGGAGAACCTGGGACACGATATCCATATTGCAGAAATCATAATTTTGTGCGGCGGCCATCTTGGATTTCATATATGATCACAAAATCGTTCTCTGCTCCCTCGAGAACCTCGAATACGAAACCAATAATGTTGTCATTATAATTTTGAACGGCGGCCTTGGATTTGAAATATGTTAACCAAATCGTTCTCTGCACCCTCGAGAACCTCGGACATGATATCCATATTGTTGTCATCAAAATTTTGCGCGGCGGCCATCTTGGATTTCTAAATGATCCCAAAATCATTCTCTGCACCCTCGAGAACCTCGAATACGATACCAATAATGTTGTCATATTTAATTTTGCACGGCGGCCACCTTGGATTTGAAAAATGTTCACCAAATCGTTCTCTGCACCCTCGAGAACCTCGGGTACGATATCCATATTGCTAAAATCATAATTTAATGTGGCGGCCATCTTGGATTTCAAAAATGATCACAAATTCGTTCTCTGCACACTCGAGAACCTCGGACAGGATATCCATATTGCTGAAAAAATAGTTGTGTGCGGCAGCCCTCATGGATTTCAAAATTGATCCCAAAATTGTTCTCTGCACCCTCGAAAACGTCGGATACGATACGCATAATGTTGTTATCATAATTTTGTGCGGTGTCCATCTTTGTTTTCAAAAATGATACCAAAATTGTTCTCTGCATTCTCGAGAACCTCGGACACGATATTCATATTGCTGAAAACATAATTGAGTCTGGCAGCCATCTTGGATTTCAAAAATGATCACAGAATTGTTCTCTGCACCCTCGAGAACATCGGACACGATATCCATATTGTTGTCATCAAAATTTTGTGCGGTGGCCATCTTGAAATTCAAAAATGATACCAAAATCGTTATTTGCACCCTCGAGAACCTCGTACACGATACCAATAATGTTGTCATATTTAATTTTGCACGGCGCACCCTCGAGAACCTCGGGTACGATATCCATATTGCTAAAATCATAATTTAATGTGGCGGCCGTCTTGGATTTCAAAAATGATCAAAAATTCGTTCTCTGCACACTCGAGAACCTCGGACAGGATATCCATATTGCTGAAAACATAATTGAGTCTGGCAGCAATCTTGGATTTCAAAAATGATCACAGAATTGTTCTCTGCACCCTCGAGAACATCGGACACGATATCCATATTGCTGAAATCATAATTTTATGCAGCGGCCATGTTGAATTTCAAATATGATCACAAAATCGTTCTCAGCAACCTCGAGAACCTCGGATACGATACCCGTAATGTAGTTATCATAATTTTGTGCGGTGGCCATCTTTGTTTTCAAAAATGATACCAAAATCGTTCTCTGCAACCTCGAGAACCTCGGACACGATATTCATATTGCTGAAAACATAATTGCGTCTGGCAGCCATCTTAGATTTCAAAATGATCACAGAATTGTTCTCTGCACCCTGGAGAACCTGGGACACGATATCCATATTGCTGAAATCATAATTTTGTGCGGCGGCCATCTTGGATTTCAAATATGATCACAAAATTGTTCTCTACTCCCTCGAGAACCTAGAATACGATACCAATAATGTTGTCATCATAATTTTGCAAGGCGGTCACCTTGGATTTGAAAAATGTTCACCAAATCATTCTCTGCACCCTCGAGAACCTCGAATACGATACCCATAATGTTGTCATCATAATTTTGCGCGGCGGCCATCTTGAATTTCAAAAATGATCCCAAAATTATTCTCTGCACCCTCGAGAACCTCGAATACGATACCAATAATGTTGTCATATTTAATTTTGCACGGCGGCCACCTTGGATTTGAAAAATGTTCACCAAACCGTTCTCTGCACCCTCGAGAACCTCGGGTACGATATCCATATTGCTAAAATCATAATTTAATGTGGCGGCCATCTTGGATTTCAAAAATGATCACAAATTCGTTCTCTGCACACTCGAGAACCTCGGACAGGATATCCATATTGCTGAAAAAATAGTTGTGTGCGGCAGCCCTCATGGATTTCAAAATTGATCCCAAAATTGTTCTCTGCACCCTCGAAAACGTCGGATACGATACGCATAATGTTGTTATCATAATTTTGTGCGGTGTCCATCTTTGTTTTCAAAAATGATACCAAAATTGTTCTCTGCATTCTCGAGAACCTCGGACACGATATTCATATTGCTGAAAACATAATTGAGTCTGGCAGCCATCTTGGATTTCAAAAATGATCACAGAATTGTTCTCTGCACCCTCGAGAACATCGGACACGATATCCATATTGCTGAAATCATAATTTTATGCGGCGGCCATGTTGGATTTCAAATATGATCACAAAATCATTCTCAGCAACCTCGAGAACCTCGGATACGAAACCCGTAATGTAGTTATCATAATTTTGTGTGGTGGCCATCTTTGTTTTCAAAAATGATACCAAAATCGTTCTTTGCAGCCTCGAGAACCTCGTACACGATATTCATATTGCTGAAAACATAATTGCGTCTGGCAGCCATCTTGGATTTCAAAAATGATCACAGAATTGTTTTCTGTACCCTCGAGAACCTGGGACACGATATCCATATTGCTGAAATCATAATTTTTTGCGGCGGCCATCTTGGATTTCAAATATCACAAAATCGTTCTCTGCTCCCTCGAGAACCTCGAATACGATACCAATAAAGTTGTCATCATAATTTTGCACGGCAGCCACCTTGGATAAATGTTCACCAAATGGTTCTCTGCACCCTCGAGAACCTCGGGTACGATATCCGTATTGCTGAAATAATAATTTTGTGCGGTGGCCATCTTGGATTTCAAATATGATCACAAAATCGTTCGCTTCACCCTCGAGAACCTCGAATACGATACCCATAATGTTGTCATCATAATTTTGCGCGGCGGCCATCTTGGATTTCAAAAATGATCCCAAAATTATTCTCTGCACCCTCGAGAATCTTGGACACGATATCCATATTGCTAAAATCATAATTTTAAGTGGCGGCCATCTTGCATTTCAAAAATGATCATAAATTCGTTCTCTGCACACTCGAGAACCTCGGACAGGATATCTATATTGCTGAAAACATAATTGTGTGCGGCAGCCCTCTTGTATTTCAAAAATGATCCCAAAATTGTTTTCTGCACCCTCGGATTCGATACGCATAATGTTGTAATCATAATTTTGTGCGGTGGCCATCTTTGTTTTCAGAAATGATACCAAAATCGTTCTCTGCATCCTCGAGAACCTTGGACACGATATTCATATAGCTGAAAACATAATTGAGTCTGGCAGCCATCTTGGATTTCAAAAACGATCACAGAATTGTTCTCTGCACCCTCGAGAACTTTGGACACAATATCCATATTGCTGAATCATAATTTTATGCGGTGGCCATCTTTCTTTTCAAAAATTATACCAAAATCGTTCTCTGCACCCTCGAGAACCTCGTACACGATATTCATATTGCTGAAAACATAATTGCGTCTGGCAGCCATCTTGGATTTCAAAATGATCACAGAATTGTTCTCTGCACCCTCGAGAACCTGGGACACGATATCCACATTGCTGAAATCATAATTTTTTGCGGCGGCCATCTTGGATTTCAAATATGATCACAAAATCGTTCTCTGCTCCCTCGAGAACCTCGAATACGATACCCATAATGTTGTCATAATAATTTTGCACGGCGGCCATCTTGGATTTGAAAAATGATCACAAAATCGTTCTCTGCACCCTCGAGAACCTCGCGTACGATATCCGTATTGCTGAAATAAAAATTTTGTGTGGCGGCCATCTTGGATTTCAAAAATGATCCCAAAATTATTCTCTGCACCCTCGAATATCTTGGACACGATATCCACATTGCTAAAATCATAATTTTATGTGGCGGCCATCTTGGATTTCAAAAATGATCACAAATTCGTTCTCTGCACACTCGAGAACCTCGGACAGGATATCCATATTGCTGAAAATATAATTGTGTGCGGCAGCCCTCTTGAATTTCAAATATGATCAACAAATCAATCTCTGCACCCTCGAGAACTTCGGATACTATACCTATAATGTTGTAATAATAATTTTTTGCGGTGGCCATCTTTGTTTTCAAAAATGATACCAAAATCGTTCTCTGCATCCTCGAGAACCGCGGACACGATATTCATATAGCTGAAAACATAATTGAGTCTGAAAGCCATCTAGGATTTCAAAAACGATCACAGAATTGTTCTCTGCACCCTCGAAAACATCGGACACGATATCCATATTGCTGAATCATAATTTTATGCGGTGGCCATCTTTGTTTTCAAAAATGATACCAAAATCGTTCTCTGCACCCTCGAGAACCTCGTACACGATATTCATATTACTAAAAACATAATTGCGTCGGGCAGCCATCTAAGATTTCAAAATGATCACAGAATTGTTCACTGCACCCTGGAGAACCTGGGACACGATATCCATATTGCTGAAATCATAATTTTGTGCGGCGGCCATCTTGGATTTCAAATATGATCACAAAATCGTTCTCTGCTCCCTCGAGAACCTAGAATACGATACCAATAATGTTGTCATCATAATTTTGCACGGCGGCCACCTGGGATTTGAAAAATGTTCACCAAATCGTTCTCTGCACCCTCGAGAAACTCGGGTACGATTTCCAAATTGCTGAAATAATAATTTTGTGCGGCCGCCATCTTGGATTTCAAATATGATCACAGAATCGTTCTCTGCACCCTCGAGAACCTCGAATACGATACCCATAATGCTGTCATAATAATTTTGCACGGCGGCCATCTTGGATTTGAAAAATGATCACAAAATTGTTCTCTGCACCCTCGAGAACCTCGCGTACGATATCCGTATTGCTGAAATAAAAATTTTGTGCGGCGGCCATCTTGGATTTCAAATATGATCACAAAATCATTCTCTGCACCCTCGAGAACCTCGAATACGATACCCATAATGTTGTCATCATAATTTTGCGCGGCGGCCATCTTGAATTTCAAAAATGTTCCCAAAATTATTCTCTGCACCCTCGAGAACCTCGAATACGATACCAATAATGTTGTCATCATTATTTTGCACGGCGGCCTCCTTTGATTTGAAAAATGTTCACCAAATCGTTCTCTGCACCCTCGAGAACCTCGGGTACGATATCCATATTGCAAAAATCATAATTTAATGTGGCGGCCATCTTGGATTTCAAAAATGATCACAAATTCGTTCTCTGCACACTCGAGAACCTCGGACAGGATATCCATATTGCTGAAAAAATGATTGTGTGCGGCAGCCCTCATGGATTTCAAAAATGATCCCAAAATTGTTCTCTGCACCCTCGAAAACGTCGGATACGATACGCATAATGTTGTTATCATAATTTTGTGCGGTGTCCATCTTTGTTTTCAAATATGATCACAAAATCGTTCTCAGCAACCTCGAGAACCTCGGATATTATACCCATAATGTAGTTATCATAATTTTGTTCGGTGGCCATCTTGGAATTCAAAAATGATACCAAAATCGTTATTTGCACCCTCGAGAACCTCGGACACGATATCCATATTGTTGTCATCAAAATTTTGCGCGGCGGCCATCTTGGATTTCTAAATGATCCCAAAATCATTCTCTGCAACCTCGAGAACCTCGGACACGATATCCATATTGTTGTCATCAAAATTTTGTGCGGTGGCCATCTTGAAATTCAATAATGATACCAAAATCGTTATTTGCACCCTCGAGAACCTCGTACACGATACCCATAATGTTGTCATCATAATTTTGCACGGCGGCCACCTTGGATTTGAAAAATGTTCACCAAATCGTTCTCTGCACCCTCGAGAACCTCGGGTACGATGTCCATATTGCTAAAATCATAATTTAATGTGGCGGCCATCTTGGATTTCAAAAATGATCACAAATTCGTTCTCTGCACACTCGAGAACCTCGGACAGGATATCCGTATTGCTGAAAAAATAATTGTGTGCGGCAGCCCTCATGGATTTCAAAAATGATCCGAAAATTGTTCTCTGCACCCTCGAAAACGTCGGATACGATACGCATAATGTTGTTATCATAATTTTGTGCGGTGTCCATATTTGTTTTCAAAAATGATACCAAAATTGTTCTCTGCATACTCGAGAACCTGGGACACGATATCCATATTGCAATTTAACCCCCAGAAGACTCAAGTTTGCGCGTTTACCACTAAAAAAACCCCATTTGCCGTATCACCGCTCTTCGAGAACACTTCCCTTAAAGCCTCGCCTAGTATCGGAATACTGGGTCTCGAAATCTCGAGCAATTGCCAATTCCGTGGCCATCTGGAGGGCAAAGCCAAACTGGCTTCAAAGAAACTGGGCGTCATAAATATAGAATATATAATTGACGACCGATATAGCCGAATGGTTAGTGACCCTGACTACTAAGCTAGAGGTCCCGGGTTCGAATCCCGGTAGGTGCAATCATTTATATGATGAATATGGATGTTTGTTTCCGAGTCATGGATGTTTATATGTATTTATGTATGTTTAAGTAAGTATATTGTATTAAATATATCGTTGTCTTGTACCCATAGTACAGGCTATGCCTAGTTTGGGACAAGATAATTTGTGTAAGAGTGTGTCAATATTATTATTATTATTAAATAGAGCACGGCAATACTTCAAGCCGGCCCACATTCTAGCGCTCTACAAAGCGCAGGTCCGGCCTCACATGGAGTATTGCTGTCATCTCTGGTCTGGCGCACCCCAGTATCAGCTCGATCCATTTGACCGCGTGCAACGCAGAGCAGGTCGAATTGTCGGGGACCCAGTACTCTGTGAACGGCTGGATCACTTGGCGTTGCGTAGAGACGTCGCTTCATTGTGTGTCTTCTACCGCATTTATCACGGGGAGTGTTCCGAAGAGCTGTTCAACCTGATTCCTGCCGCCGAATTTCACCTTCGCACGACACGCCACAAGTTACGATATCATCCCCACCATCTGGATGTGTGGCGGTCCTCCACAGTGCGGTTTTCAAGGAGCTTTCTTCCTCGTACCACGAAGCTGTGGAATGAGCTTCCTTGTGCGGTGTTTCCGGGACGATACGACATGGGTACCTTCAAGAAAAGCGCGTACACCTTCCTTAAAGGCCGGCAACGCTCTTGTGATTCCTCTGGTGTTGCAGGAGAGTGTGGGCGGCGGTGATCACTTAACACCAGGTGACCCGTACGCTCGTTTGTCCCCCTATTCCATAAAAAAAAAAAAAAATTGCTGAAATCATAATTTTGCGCGGCGGCCATCTTGAATTTCAAAAATGATCCCAAAATTATTCTCTGCACCCTCGAGAACCTCGAATACGATACCAATAATGTTGTCATCATAATTTTGCACGGCGGCCACCTTGGAATTGAAAAATGTTCACCAAATCGTTCTCTGCACCCTCGAGAACGTCGGGTACGATATCCATATTGCTAAAATCATAATTTAATGTGGCGGCCATCTTGGATTTCAAAAATGATCACAAATTCGTTCTCTGCATACTCGAGAACCTGGGACACAATATCCATATTGCTAAAATCATAATTTAGTGCGGCGGCTATCTTGGATTTCAAATATGATCACAAAATCGCTCTCTGCTCCCTCGAGAACCTCGAATACGATACCAATAATGTTGTCATCATAATTTTGCACGGCGGCCACCTTGGATTTGAAAAATGTTAACCAAATCGTTCTTTGCACCCTCGAGAACCTCGGACACGATATCCGTATTGCTGAAAAAATAATTGTGTGCGGCAGCCCTCATGGATTTCAAAAATGATCCGAAAATTGTACTCTGCACCCTCGAAAACGTCGGATACGATACTCATAATGTTGTTATCATAATTTTGTGCGGTGTCCATCTTTGTTTTCAAAAATGATACCAAAATTGTTCTCTGCATACTCGAGAACCTGGGACACAATATCCATATTGCTGAAATCATAATTTAGTGCGGCGGCCATCTTGGATTTCAAATATGATCACAAAATCGTTCTCTGCTCCCTCGAGAACCTCGAATACGATACCAATAATGTTGTCATCATAATTTTGCACGGCGGCCTTGGATTTGAAAAATGTTAACCAAATCGTTCTTTGCACCCTCGAGAACCTCGGACACGATATCCATATTGTTGTCATCAAAATTTTGCGCGGCGGCCATCTTGGATTTCTAAATGATCCCAAAATCATTCTCTGCACCCTCGAGAACCTCGGACACGATATCCATATTGTTGTCATCAAAATTTTGTGCGGTGGCCATCTTGAAATTCAATAATGATACCAAAATCGTTATTTGCACCCTCGAGAACCTCGTACACGATATTCATATTGCTGAAAACATAATTGCGTCTGGCAGCCATCTTGGATTTCAAATATGATCACAAAATTGTTCTCTGTACCCTCGAGAATCTCGGACACGATATCCATATTGTTGTCATCAAAATTTTGCGCAGCGGCCATTTTGGATTTGAAAAATGATCACAAAATCGTTCTCTGCACCCTCGAGAACCTCGGGTACGATATCCGTATTGCTGAAATAAAAATTTTGTGCGGCGGCCATCTTGGATTTCAAATATGATCACAAAATAATTCTCTGCATCCTCGAGAACCTCGAATACGATACCCATAATGTTGTCATCATAATTTTGCACGGCGGCCACCTTGGATTTGAAAAATGTTCACCAAATCGTTCTCTGCACCCTCGAGAACCTCGGGTACGATATCCATATTGCTAAAATCATAATTTAATGTGGCGGCCATCTTGGATTTCAAAAATGATCACAAATTCGTTCTCTGCACACTCGAGAACGTCGGATAGGATATCCGTATTGCTGAAAAAATAATTGTGTGCGGCAGCCCTCATGGATTTCAAAAATGATCCGAAAATTGTTCTCTGCACCCTCGAAAACGTCGGATACGATACGCATAATGTTGTTATCATAATTTTGTGCGGTGTCCATCTTTGTTTTCAAAAATGATACCAAAATTGTTCTATGTATACTCGAGAACCTGGGACACGATATCCATATTGCTGAAATCATAATTTTGCGCGGCGGCCATCTTGAATTTCAAAAATGATCCCAAAATTATTCTCTGCACCCTCGACAACCTCGAATACGATACCAATAATGTTGTCATATTTAATTTTGCACGGCGGCCACCTTGGATTTGAAAAATGTTCACCAAATCGTTCTCTGCACCCTCGAGAACGTCGGGTACGATATCCATATTGCTAAAATCATAATTTAATGTGGCGGCCATCTTGGATTTCAAAAATGATCCCAAAATTGTTGTCTGCACCCTCGAAAACGTCGGATACGATACGCATAATGTTGTTATCATAATTTTGTGCGGTGTCCATCTTTGTTTTCAAAAATGATACCAAAATCGTTCTCTGCAACCTCGAGAACCTCGGACACGATATTCATATTGCTGTCAACATAATTGAGTCTGGCAGCAATCTTGGATTTCAAAAATGATCACAGAATTGTTCTCTGCACCCTCGAGAACATCGGACACGATATCCATATTGCTGAAATCATAATTTTATGCGGCGGCCATATTGAATTTCAAATATGATCACAAAATCGTTCTCAGCAACCTCGAGAACCTCGGATACGATACCCGTAATGTAGTTATCATAATTTTGTGCGGTGGCCATCTTTGTTTTCAAAAATGATACCAAAATCGTTCTCTGCAACCTCGAGAACCTCGGACACGATATTCATATTGCTGTCAACATAATTGCGTCTGGCAGCCATCTTAGATTTCAATATGATCATAGAATTGTTCTCTGCACCCTGGAGAACCTGGGACACGATATCCATATTGCTGAAATCATAATTTTGTGCGGCGGCCATCTTGGATTTCAAATATGATCACAAAATCGTTCTCTGCTCCCTCGAGAACCTAGAATACGATACCAATAATGTTGTCATCATAATTTTGCACGGCGGCCACCTGGGATTTGAAAAATTTTCACCAAATCGTTCTCTGCACCCTCGAGAAACTCGGGTACGATTTCCAAATTGCTGAAATAATAATTTTGTGTGGCGGCCATCTTGGATTTCAAATATGATCACAGAATCGTTCTCTGCACCCTCGAGAACCTCGAATACGATACCCATAATGTTGTCATAATAATTTTGCACGGCGGCCATCTTGGATTTGAAAAATGATCACAAAATTGTTCTCTGCACCCTCGAGAACCTCGCGTACGATATCCGTATTGCTGAAATAAAAATTTTGTGCGGCGGCCATCTTGGATTTCAAATATGATTACAAAATCATTCTCTGCACCCTCGAGAACCTCGAATACGATACCCATAATGTTGTCATCATAATTTTTCGCGGCGGCCATCTTGAATTTCAAAAATGTTCCCAAAATTATTCTCTGCACCCTCGAGAACCTCGAATACGATACCAATAATGTTGTCATCATAATTTTGCACGGCGGCCAACTTGGATTTGAAAAATGTTCACCAAATCGTTCTCTGCACCCTCGAGAACCTCGGGTACGATATCCATATTGCTAAAATCATAATTTAATGTGGCGGCCATCTTGGATTTCATAAATGATCACAAATTCGTTCTCTGCTCACTCGAGAACCTCGGACAGGATATCCATATTGCTGAAAAAATAATTGTGTGCGGCAGCCCTCATGGATTTCAAAAATGATCCCAAAATTGTTCTCTGCACCCTCGAAAACGTCGGATACGATACGCATAATGTTGTTATCATAATTTTGTGCGGCGTCCATCTTTGTTTTCAAATATGATCACAAAATCGTTGTCAGCAACCTCGAGAACCTCGGATATTATACCCATAATGTAGTTATCATAATTTTGTTCGGTGGCCATCTTGGAATTCAATAATGATACCAAAATCGTTATTTGCACCCTCGAGAACCTCGTACACGATATTCATATTGCTGAAAACATAATTGCGTCTGGCAGACATCTTGGATTTCAAATATGATCACAAAATTGTTCTCCGCACCCTCGAGAACCTCGGACACGATATCCATATTGTTGTCATCAAAATTTTGCGCGGCGGCCATCTTGGATTTGAAAAATGATCACAAAATCATTCTCTGAACCCTCGAGAACCTCGGGTACGATATCCGTATTGCTGAAATAAAAATTTTGTGCGGCGGCCATCTTGGATTTCAAATATGATCACAAAATCGTTCTCTGCTCCCTCGAGAACCTCGAATACGAAACCAATAATGTTGTAATCATAATTTTGCACGGCGGCCTTGGATTTGAAAAATGTTAACCAAATCGTTCTCTGCACCCTCGAGAACCTCGGACACGATATCCATATTGTTGTCATCAAAATTTTGCGCGGCGGCCATCTTGGATTTCTAAATGATCCCAAAATCATTCTCTGCACCCTCGAGAACCTTGGACACGATATCCATATTGTTGTCATCAAAATTTTGTGCGCTGGCCATCTTGAAATTCAAAAATGATACCAAAATCGTTATTTGCACCCTCGAGAAACTCGTACACGATATTCATATTGCTGAAAACATTATTGCGTCTGGCAGCCATCTTGGATTTCAAATATGATCACAAAATTGTTCTCCGCACCCTCGAGAACCTCGGACACGATATCCATATTGTTGTCATCAAAATTTTGCGCGGCGGCCATCTTGGATTTGAAAAATGATCACAAAATCATTCTCTGAACCCTCGAGCACCTCGGACACGATATCCATATTGTTGAAATAAAAATTTTGTGCGGCGGCCATCTTGGATTTCAAATATGATCACAAAATCGTTCTCTGCTCCCTCGAGAACCTCGAATACGATACCAATAATGTTGTCATCATAATTTTGCACGGCGGCCACCTTGGATTTGAAAAATGTTCACCAAATCGTTCTCTGCACCCTCGAGAACCTCGGGTACGAAATCCGTATTGCTGAAATAATAATTTTGTGCGGCGGCCATCTTGGTTTTCAAATATGATCACAAAATCGTTCTCTGCACCCTCGAGAAACTCGAATACGATACCCATAACGTAGTCATCATAATTTTGCGCGGCGGCCATCTTGGATTTCAAAAATGATCCCAAAATTTTTCTCTGTACCCTCGAAAACCTCGGATACGATACGCATAATGTTGTAATCATGATTTTGTGCGGTGGCCATCTTTGTTTTCAAAAATGATACCAAAATCTTTCTCTGTGTCCTCGAGAACCTCGGACACGATATTCATATTGCTGAAAACATAATTGAGTCTGGCAGCCATCTTGGATTTAAAAAATGATCACAGAATTGTTCTCTGCACCCTGGAGAACCTGGGACACGATATCCATATAGCAGAAATCATAATTTTGTGCGGCGGCCATCTTGGATTTCATATATGATCACAAAATCGTTCTCTGCTCCCTCGAGAACCTCGAATACGAAACCATTAATGTTGTCATCATAATTTTGAACGGCGGCCTTGGATTTGAAAAATGTTAACCAAATCGTTCTCTGCACCCTCGAGAACTTCGGACACGATATCCATATTGTTGTCATCAAAATTTTGCGCGGCGGCCATCTTGAAATTCAAAAATGATACCAAAATCGTTATTTGCACCCTCGAGAACCTCGTACACGATATTCATATTGCTGAAAACATAATTGCGTCTGGCAGCCTTCTTGGATTTCAAATATGATCACAAAATTGTTCTCTGCACCCTCGAGAACCTCGGACACGATATCCATATTGTTGTCATCAAAATTTTGCGCAGCGGCTATTTTGGATTTAAAAAATGATCACAAAATCGTTCTCTGCACCCTCGAGAACCTCGGGTACGATACCCGTATTGCTGAAATAAAAATTTTTTGCGGCGGCCATCTTGGATTTCAAATATGATCACAAAATCATTCTCTGCACCCTCGAGAACCTCGGGTACGATATCCGTATTGCTGAAATAAAAATTTTGTGCGGCGGCCATCTTGGATTTCAAATATGATCACAAAATCGTTCTCTGCTCCCTCGAGAACATCGAATACGAAACCAATAATGTTGTCATCATAAGTTTGCACGGCGGCCTTGGATTTGAAAAATGTTAACCAAATCGTTCTCTGCACCCTCGAGAACCTCGGACACGATATCCATATTGTTGTCATCAAAATTTTGCGCGGCGGCCATCTTGGATTTGAAAAATGATCACAAAATCATTCTCTGAACCCTCGAGAACCTCGGGTACGATATCCGTATTGCTGAAATAAAAATTTTGTGCGGCGGCCATCTTGGATTTCAAATATGATCACAAAATCGTTCTCTGCTCCCTCGAGAACCTCGAATACGAAACCAATAATGTTGTAATCATAATTTTGCACGGCGGCCTTGGATTTGAAAAATGTTAACCAAATCGTTCTCTGCACCCTCGAGAACCTCGGACACGATATCCATATTGTTGTCATCAAAATTTTGCGCGGCGGCCATCTTGGATTTCTAAATGATCCCAAAATCATTCTCTGCACCCTCGAGAACCTTGGACACGATATCCATATTGTTGTCATCAAAATTTTGTGCGCTGGCCATCTTGAAATTCAAAAATGATACCAAAATCGTTATTTGCACCCTCGAGAACCTCGTACACGATATTCATATTGCTGAAAACATTATTGCGTCTGGCAGCCATCTTGGATTTCAAATATGATCACAAAATTGTTCTCCGCACCCTCTAGAACCTCGGACACGATATCCATATTGTTGTCATCAAAATTTTGCGCGGCGGCCATCTTGGATTTGAAAAATGATCACAAAATCATTCTCAGAACCCTCGAGCACCTCGGACACGATATCCATATTGTTGAAATAAAAATTTTGTGCGGCGGCCATCTTGGATTTCAAATATGATCACAAAATCGTTCTCTGCTCCCTCGAGAACCTCGAATACGATACCAATAATGTTGTCATCATAATTTTGCACGGCGGCCACCTTGGATTTGAAAAATGTTCACCAAATCGTTCTCTGCACCCTCGAGAACCTCGGGTACGAAATCCGTATTGCTGAAATAATAATTTTGTGCGGCGGCCATCTTGGTTTTCAAATATGATCACAAAATCGTTCTCTGCACCCTCGAGAAACTCGAATACGATACCCATAACGTTGTCATCATAATTTTGCGCGGCGGCCATCTTGGATTTCAAAAATGATCCCAAAATTTTTCTCTGTACCCTCGAAAACCTCGGATACGATACGCATAATGTTGTAATCATGATTTTGTGCGGTGGCCATCTTTGTTTTCAAAAATGATACCAAAATCTTTCTCTGTGTCCTCGAGAACCTCGGACACGATATTCATATTGCTGAAAACATAATTGAGTCTGGCAGCCATCTTGGATTTCAAAAATGATCACAGAATTGTTCTCTGCACCCTGGAGAACCTGGGACACGATATCCATATAGCAGAAATCATAATTTTGTGCGGCGGCCATCTTGGATTTCATATATGATCACAAAATCGTTCTCTGCTCCCTCGAGAACCTCGAATACGAAACCATTAATGTTGTCATCATAATTTTGAACGGCGGCCTTGGATTTGAAAAATGTTAACCAAATCGTTCTCTGCACCCTCGAGAACCTCGGACACGATATCCATATTGTTGTCATCAAAATTTTGCGCGGCGGCCATCTTGAAATTCAAAAATGATACCAAAATCGTTATTTGCACCCTCGAGAACCTCGTACACGATATTCATATTGCTGAAAACATAATTGCGTCTGGCAGCCATCTTGGATTTCAAATATGATCACAAAATTGTTCTCTGCACCCTCGAGAACCTCGGACACGATATCCATATTGTTGTCATCAAAATTTTGCGCAGCGGCTATTTTGGATTTAAAAAATGATCACAAAATCGTTCTCTGCACCCTCGAGAACCTCGGGTACGATACCCGTATTGCTGAAATAAAAATTTTTTGCGGCGGCCATCTTGGATTTCAAAAATGATCACAGAATTGTTCTCTGCACCCTCGAGAACCTCGGGTACGATATCCGTATTGCTGAAATAAAAATTTTGTGCGGCGGCCATCTTGGATTTCAAATATGATCACAAAATCGTTCTCTGCTCCCTCGAGAACCTCGAATACGAAACCAATAATGTTGTCATCATAATTTTGCACGGCGGCCTTGGATTTGAAAAATGTTAACCAAATCGTTCTCTGCACCCTCGAGAATCTCGGACACGATATCCATATTGTTGTCATCAAAATTTTGCGCGGCGGCCATCTTGGATTTCTAAATGATCCCAAAATCATTATCTGCAACCTCGAGAACCTCGGACACGATATCCATATTGTTGTCATCAAAATTTTGTGCGCTGGCATCTTGAAATTCAAAAATGATACCAAAATCGTTATTTGCACCCTCGAGAACCTCGTACACGATATTCATATTGCTGAAAACATAATTGCGTCTGGCAGCCATCTTGGATTTCAAATATGATCACAAAATTGTTCTCTGCACCCTCGAGAACCTCGGACACGATATCCATATTGTTGTCATCAAAATTTTGCGCGGCGGCCATCTTGGATTTGAAAAATGATCACAAAATCATTCTCTGAACCCTCGAGAACCTCGGGTACGATATCCGTATTGCTGAAATAAAAATTTTGTGCGGCGGCCATCTTGGATTTCAAATATGATCACAAAATCGTTCTCTGCTCCCTCGAGAACCTCGAATACGAAACCAATAATGTTGTCATCATAATTTTGCACGGCGGCCTTGGATTTGAAAAATGTTAACCAAATCGTTCTCTGCACCCTCGAGAACCTCGGACACGATATCCATATTGTTGTCATCAAAATTTTGCGCGGCGGCCATCTTGGATTTCAAAATGATCCCAAAATCATTCTCTGCACCCTCGAGAACCTCGGACACGATATCCATATTGTTGTCATCAAAATTTTGTGCGCTGGCCATCTTGAAATTCAAAAATGATACCAAAATCGTTATTTGCACCCTCGAGAATCTCGTACACGATATTCATATTGCTGAAAACATTATTGCGTCTGGCAGCCATCTTGGATTTCAAATATGATCACAAAATTGTTCTCCGCACCCTCGAGAACCTCGGACACGATATCCATATTGTTGTCATCAAAATTTTGCGCGGCGGCCATCTTGGATTTGAAAAATGATCACAAAATCATTCTCTGAACCCTCGAGCACCTCGGACACGATAACCATATTGTTGAAATAAAAATTTTGTGCGGCGGCCATCTTGGATTTCAAATATGATCACAAAATCGTTCTCTGCTCCCTCGAGAACCTCGAATACGATACCAATAATGTTGTCATCATAATTTTGCACGGCGGCCACCTTGGATTTGAAAAATGTTCACCAAATCGTTCTCTGCACCCTCGAGAACCTCGGGTACGAAATCCGTATTGCTGAAATAATAATTTTGTGCGGCGGCCATCTTGGATTTCAAATATGATCACAAAATCGTTCTCTGCACCCTCGAAAACCTCGGATACGATACGCATAATGTTGTAATCATGATTTTGTGCGGTGGCCATCTTTGTTTTCAAAAATGATCCCAAAATTTTTCTCTGCACCCTCGAAAACCTCGGATACGATACGCATAATGTTGTAATCATGATTTTGTGCGGTGGCCATCTTTGTTTTCAAAAATGATACCAAAATCTTTCTCTGTGTCCTCGAGAACCTGGGACACGATATTCATATTGCTGAAAACATAATTGAGTCTGGCAGCCATCTTGGATTTCAAAAATGATCACAGAATTGTTCTCTGCACCCTGGAGAACCTGGGACACGATATCCATATTGCAGAAATCATAATTTTGTGCGGCGGCCATCTTGGATTTCATATATGATCACAAAATCGTTCTCTGCTCCCTCGAGAACCTCGAATACGAAACCAATAATGTTGTCATCATAATTTTGAACGGCCGCCTTGGATTTGAAAAATGTTAACCAAATCGTTCTCTGCACCCTCGAGAACCTCGGACACGATATCCATATTGTTGTCATCAAAATTTTGCGCGGCGGCCATCTTGAAATTCAAAAATGATACCAAAATCGTTATTTGCACCCTCGAGAACCTCGTACACGATATTCATATTGCTGAAAACATAATTGCGTCTGGCAGCCATCTTGGATTTCAAATATGATCACAAAATTGTTCTCTGCACCCTCGAGAACCTCAGACACGATATCCATATTGTTGTCATCAAAATTTTGCGCAGCGGCTATTTTGGATTTAAAAAATGATCACAAAATCGTTCTCTGCACCCTCGAGAACCTCGGGTACGATACCCGTATTGCTGAAATAAAAATTTTTTGCGGCGGCCATCTTGGATTTCAAATATGATCACAAAATCATTCTCTGCACCCTCGAGAACCTCGGGTACGATATCCGTATTGCTGAAATAAAAATTATGTGCGGCGGCCATCTTGGATTTCAAATATGATCACAAAATTGTTCTCTGCACCCTCGAGAACCTCGGACACGATATCCATATTGTTGTCATCAAAATTTTGCGCAGCGGCTATTTTGGATTTGAAAAATGATCACAAAATCGTTCTCTGCACCCTCGAGAACCTCGGGTACGATATCCGTATTGCTGAAATAAAAATTTTTTGCGGCGGCCATCTTGGATTTCAAATATGATCACAAAATTGTTCTCTGCACCCTCGAGAACCTCGAATACGATACCCATAATGTTGTCATCATAATTTTGCACGGCGGCCACCTTGGATTTGAAAAATGTTCACCAAATCGTTCTCTGCACCCTCGAGAACCTCGGGTACGATATCCATATTGCTAAAATCATAATTTAATGTGGCGGCCATCTTGGATTTCAAAAATGATCACAAATTCGTTCTCTGCACACTCGAGAACCTCGGACAGGATATCCATATTGCTGAAAAAATAGTTGTGTGCGGCAGCCCTCATGGATTTCAAAATTGATCCCAAAATTGTTCTCTGCACCCTCGAAAACGTCGGATACGATACGCATAATGTTGTTATCATAATTTTGTGCGGTGTCCATCTTTGTTTTCAAAAATGATACCAAAATTGTTCTCTGCATTCTCGAGAACCTCGGACACGATATTCATATTGCTGAAAACATAATTGAGTCTGGCAGCCATCTTGGATTTCAAAAATGATCACAGAATTGTTCTCTGCACCCTCGAGAACATCGGACACGATATCCATATTGCTGAAATCATAATTTTATGCGGCGGCCATGTTGGATTTCAAATATGATCACAAAATCATTCTCAGCAACCTCGAGAACCTCGGATACGAAACCCGTAATGTAGTTATCATAATTTTGTGTGGTGGCCATCTTTGTTTTCAAAAATGATACCAAAATCGTTCTTTGCAGCCTCGAGAACCTCGTACACGATATTCATATTGCTGAAAACATAATTGCGTCTGGCAGCCATCTTGGATTTCAAAAATGATCACAGAATTGTTTTCTGTACCCTCGAGAACCTGGGACACGATATCCATATTGCTGAAATCATAATTTTTTGCGGCGGCCATCTTGGATTTCAAATATCATAAAATCGTTCTCTGCTCCCTCGAGAACCTCGAATACGATACCAATAAAGTTGTCATCATAATTTTGCACGGCAGCCACCTTGGATAAATGTTCACCAAATCGTTCTCTGCACCCTCGAGAACCTCGGGTACGATATCCGTATTGCTGAAATAATAATTTTGTGCGGTGGCCATCTTGGATTTCAAATATGATCACAAAATCGTTCGCTTCACCCTCGAGAACCTCGAATACGATACCCATAATGTTGTCATCATAATTTTGCGCGGCGGCCATCTTGGATTTCAAAAATGATCCCAAATTTATTCTCTGCACCCTCGAGAATCTTGGACACGATATCCATATTGCTAAAATCATAATTTTAAGTGGCGGCCATCTTGCATTTCAAAAATGATCACAAATTCGTTCTCTGCACACTCGAGAACCTCGGACAGGATATCTATATTGCTGAAAACATAATTGTGTGCGGCAGCCCTCTTGTATTTCAAAAATGATCCCAAAATTGTTTTCTGCACCCTCGGATTCGATACGCATAATGTTGTAATCATAATTTTGTGCGGTGGCCATCTTTGTTTTAGGAAATGATACCAAAATCGTTCTCTGCATCCTCGAGAACCTTGGACACGATATTCATATAGCTGAAAACATAATTGTGTCTGGCAGCCATCTTGGATTTCAAAAACGATCACAGAATTGTTCTCTGCACCCTCGAGAACTTTGGACACAATATCCATATTGCTGAATCATAATTTTATGCGATGGCCATCTTTGTTTTCAAAAATGATACCAAAATCGTTCTCTGCACCCTCGAGAACCTCGTACACGATATTCATATTGCTGAAAACATAATTGCGTCTGGCAGCCATCTTGGATTTCAAAATGATCACAGAATTGTTCTCTGCACCCTCGAGAACCTGGGACACGATATCCACATTGCTGAAATCATAATTTTTTGCGGCGGCCATCTTGGATTTCAAATATGATCACAAAATCGTTCTCTGCTCCCTCGAGAACCTCGAATACGATACTCATAATGTTGTCATAATAATTTTGCACGGCGGCCATCTTGGATTTGAAAAATGATCACAAAATCGTTCTCTGCACCCTCGAGAACCTCGCGTACGATATCCGTATTGCTGAAATAAAAATTTTGTGTGGCGGCCATCTTGGATTTCAAAAATGATCCCAAAATTATTCTCTGCACCCTCGAATATCTTGGACACGATATCCACATTGCTAAAATCATAATTTTATGTGGCGGCCATCTTGGATTTCAAAAATGATCACAAATTCGTTCTCTGCACACTCGAGAACCTCGGACAGGATATCCATATTGCTGAAAATATAATTGTGTGCGGCAGCCCTCTTGAATTTCAAATATGATCACAAAATCAATCTCTGCACCCTCGAGAACTTCGGATACTATACCTATAATGTTGTAATAATAATTTTTTGCGGTGGCCATCTTTGTTTTCAAAAATGATACCAAAATCGTTCTCTGCATCCTCGAGAACCGCGGACACGATATTCATATAGCTGAAAACATAATTGAGTCTGGAAGCCATCTTGGATTTCAAAAACGATCACAGAATTGTTCTCTGCACCCTCGAAAACATCGGACACGATATCCATATTGCTGAATCATAATTTTATGCGGTGGCCATCTTTGTTTTCAAAAATGATACCAAAATCGTTCTCTGCACCCTCGAGAACCTCGTACACGATATTCATATTGCTAAAAACATAATTGCGTCGGGCAGCCATCTAAGATTTCAAAATGATCACAGAATTGTTCACTGCACCCTGGAGAACCTGGGACACGATATCCATATTGCTGAAATCATAATTTTGTGCGGCGGCCATCTTGGATTTCAAATATGATCTCAAAATCGTTCTCTGCTCCCTCGAGAACCTAGAATACGATACCAATAATGTTGTCATCATAATTTTGCACGGCGGCCACCTGGGATTTGAAAAATGTTCACCAAATCGTTCTCTGCACCCTCGAGAAACTCGGGTACGATTTCCAAATTGCTGAAATAATAATTTTGTGCGGCCGCCATCTTGGATTTCAAATATGATCACAGAATCGTTCTCTGCACCCCCGAGAACCTCGAATACGATACCCATAATGCTGTCATAATAATTTTGCACGGCGGCCATCTTGGATTTGAAAAATGATCACAAAATTGTTCTCTGCACCCTCGAGAACCTCGCGTACGATATCCGTATTGCTGAAATAAAAATTTTGTGCGGCGGCCATCTTGGATTTCAAATATGATCACAAAATCATTCTCTGCACCCTCGAGAACCTCGAATACGATACCCATAATGTTGTCATCATAATTTTGCGCGGCGGCCATCTTGAATTTCAAAAATGTTCCCAAAATTATTCTCTGCACCCTCGAGAACCTCGAATACGATACCAATAATGTTGTCATCATTATTTTGCACGGCGGCCTCCTTTGATTTGAAAAATGTTCACCAAATCGTTCTCTGCACCCTCGAGAACCTCGGGTACGATATCCATATTGCAAAAATCATAATTTAATGTGGCGGCCATCTTGGATTTCAAAAATGATCACAAATTCGTTCTCTGCACACTCGAGAACCTCGGACAGGATATCCATATTGCTGAAAAAATAATTGTGTGCGGCAGCCCTCATGGATTTAAAAAATGATCCCAAAATTGTTCTCTGCACCCTCGAAAACGTCGGATACGATACGCATAATGTTGTTATCATAATTTTGTGCGGTGTCCATCTTTGTTTTCAAATATGATCACAAAATCGTTCTCAGCAACCTCGAGAACCTCGGATATTATACCCATAATGTAGTTATCATAATTTTGTTCGGTGGCCATCTTGGAATTCAAAAATGATACCAAAATCGTTATTTGCACCCTCGAGAACCTCGGACACGATATCCATATTGTTGTCATCAAAATTTTGCGCGGCGGCCATCTTGGATTTCTAAATGATCCCAAAATCATTCTCTGCAACCTCGAGAACCTCGGACACGATATCCATATTGTTGTCATCAAAATTTTGTGCGGTGGCCATCTTGAAATTCAATAATGATACCAAAATCGTTATTTGCACCCTCGAGAACCTCGTACACGATACCCATAATGTTGTCATCATAATTTTGCACGGCGGCCACCTTGGATTTGAAAAATGTTCACCAAATCGTTCTCTGCACCCTCGAGAACCTCGGGTACGATGTCCATATTGCTAAAATCATAATTTAATGTGGCGGCCATCTTGGATTTCAAAAATGATCACAAATTCGTTCTCTGCACACTCGAGAACCTCGGACAGGATATCCGTATTGCTGAAAAAATAATTGTGTGCGGCAGCCCTCATGGATTTCAAAAATGATCCGAAAATTGTTCTCTGCACCCTCGAAAACGTCGGATACGATACGCATAATGTTGTTATCATAATTTTGTGCGGTGTCCATATTTGTTTTCAAAAATGATACCAAAATTGTTCTCTGCATACTCGAGAACCTGGGACACGATATCCATATTGCAATTTAACCCCCAGAAGACTCAAGTTTGCGCGTTTACCACTAAAAAAACCCCATTTGCCGTATCACCGCTCTTCGAGAACACTTCCCTTAAATCCTCGCCTAGTATCGGAATACTGGGTCTCGAAATCTCGAGCAATTGCCAATTCCGTGGCCATCTGGAGGGCAAAGCCAAACTGGCTTCAAAGAAACTGGGCGTCATAAATATAGAATATATAATTGACGACCGATATAGCCGAATGGTTAGTGACCCTGACTACTAAGCTAGAGGTCCCGGGTTCGAATCCCGGTAGGTGCAATCATTTATATGATGAATATGGATGTTTGTTTCCGATTCATGGATGTTTATATGTATTTATGTATGTTTAAGTAAGTATATTGTATTAAATATATCGTTGTCTTGTACCCATAGTACAGGCTATGCCTAGTTTGGGACAAGATAATTTGTGTAAGAGTGTGTCAATATTATTATTATTATTAAATAGAGCACGGCAATACTTCAAGCCGGCCCACATTCTAGCGCTCTACAAAGCGCAGGTCCGGCCTCACATGGAGTATTGCTGTCATCTCTGGTCTGGCGCACCCCAGTATCAGCTCGATCCATTTGACCGCGTGCAACGCAGAGCAGCTCGAATTGTCGGGGACCCAGTACTCTGTGAACGGCTGGATCACTTGGCGTTGCGTAGAGACGTCGCTTCATTGTGTGTCTTCTACCGCATTTATCACGGGGAGTGTTCCGAAGAGCTGTTCAACCTGATTCCTGCCGCCGAATTTCACCTTCGCACGACACGCCACAAGTTACGATATCATCCCCACCATCTGGATGTGTGGCGGTCCTCCACAGTGCGGTTTTCAAGGAGCTTTCTTCCTCGTACCACGAAGCTGTGGAATGAGCTTCCTTGTGCGGTGTTTCCGGGACGATACGACATGGGTACCTTCAAGAAAAGCGCGTACACCTTCCTTAAAGGCCGGCAACGCTCTTGTGATTCCTCTGGTGTTGCAGGAGAGTGTGGGCGGCGGTGATCACTTAACACCAGGTGACCCGTACGCTCGTTTGTCCCCCTATTCCATAAAAAAAAAAAAAATTGCTGAAATCATAATTTTGCGCGGCGGCCATCTTGAATTTCAAAAATGATCCCAAAATTATTCTCTGCACCCTCGAGAACCTCGAATACGATACCAATAATGTTGTCATCATAATTTTGCACGGCGGCCACCTTGGATTTGAAAAATGTTAACCAAATCGTTCTTTGCACCCTCGAGAACCTCGGACACGATATCCGTATTGCTGAAAAAATAATTGTGTGCGGCAGCCCTCATGGATTTCAAAAATGATCCGAAAATTGTACTCTGCACCCTCGAAAACGTCGGATACGATACTCATAATGTTGTTATCATAATTTTGTGCGGTGTCCATCTTTGTTTTTAAAAATGATACCAAAATTGTTCTCTGCATACTCGAGAACCTGGGACACAATATCCATATTGCTGAAATCATAATTTAGTGCGGCGGCCATCTTGGATTTCAAATATGATCACAAAATCGTTCTCTGCTCCCTCGAGAACCTCGAATACGATACCAATAATGTTGTCATCATAATTTTGCACGGCGACCTTGGATTTGAAAAATGTTAACCAAATCGTTCTTTGCACCCTCGAGAACCTCGGACACGATATCCATATTGTTGTCATCAAAATTTTGCGCGGCGGCCATCTTGGATTTCTAAATGATCCCAAAATCATTCTCTGCACCCTCGAGAACCTCGGACACGATATCCATATTGTTGTCATCAAAATTTTGTGCGGTGGCCATCTTGAAATTCAATAATGATACCAAAATCGTTATTTGCACCCTCGAGAACCTCGTACACGATATTCATATTGCTGAAAACATAATTGCGTCTGGCAGCCATCTTGGATTTCAAATATGATCACAAAATTGTTCTCTGTACCCTCGAGAATCTCGGACACGATATCCATATTGTTGTCATCAAAATTTTGCGCAGCGGCCATTTTGGATTTGAAAAATGATCACAAAATCGTTCTCTGCACCCTCGAGAACCTCGGGTACGATATCCGTATTGCTGAAATAAAAATTTTGTGCGGCGGCCATCTTGGATTTCAAATATGATCACAAAATAATTCTCTGCATCCTCGAGAACCTCGAATACGATACCCATAATGTTGTCATCATAATTTTGCACGGCGGCCACCTTGGATTTGAAAAATGTTCACCAAATCGTTCTCTGCACCCTCGAGAACCTCGGGTACGATATCCATATTGCTAAAATCATAATTTAATGTGGCGGCCATCTTGGATTTCAAAAATGATCACAAATTCGTTCTCTGCACACTCGAGAACCTCGGACAGGATATCCGTATTGCTGAAAAAATAATTGTGTGCGGCAGCCCTCATGGATTTCAAAAATGATCCGAAAATTGTTCTCTGCACCCTCGAAAACGTCGGATACGATACGCATAATGTTGTTATCATAATTTTGTGCGGTGTCCATCTTTGTTTTCAAAAATGATACCAAAATTGTTCTATGTATACTCGAGAACCTGGGACACGATATCCATATTGCTGAAATCATAATTTTGCGCGGCGGCCATCTTGAATTTCAAAAATGATCCCAAAATTATTCTCTGCACCCTCGACAACCTCGAATACGATACCAATAATGTTGTCATATTTAATTTTGCACGGCGGCCACCTTGGATTTGAAAAATGTTCACCAAATCGTTCTCTGCACCCTCGAGAACGTCGGGTACGATATCCATATTGCTAAAATCATAATTTAATGTGGCGGCCATCTTGGATTTCAAAAATGATCCCAAAATTGTTCTCTGCACCCTCGAAAACGTCGGATACGATACGCATAATGTTGTTATCATAATTTTGTGCGGTGTCCATCTTTGTTTTCAAAAATGATACCAAAATCGTTCTCTGCAACCTCGAGAACCTCGGACACGATATTCATATTGCTGTCAACATAATTGAGTCTGGCAGCAATCTTGGATTTCAAAAATGATCACAGAATTGTTCTCTGCACCCTCGAGAACATCGGACACGATATCCATATTGCTGAAATCATAATTTTATGCGGCGGCCATATTGAATTTCAAATATGATCACAAAATCGTTCTCAGCAACCTCGAGAACCTCGGATACGATACCCGTAATGTAGTTATCATAATTTTGTGCGGTGGCCATCTTTGTTTTCAAAAATGATACCAAAATCGTTCTCTGCAACCTCGAGAACCTCGGACACGATATTCATATTGCTGTCAACATAATTGCGTCTGGCAGCCATCTTAGATTTCAATATGATCATAGAATTGTTCTCTGCACCCTGGAGAACCTGGGACACGATATCCATATTGCTGAAATCATAATTTTGTGCGGCGGCCATCTTGGATTTCAAATATGATCACAAAATCGTTCTCTGCTCCCTCGAGAACCTAGAATACGATACCAATAATGTTGTCATCATAATTTTGCACGGCGGCCACCTGGGATTTGAAAAATTTTCACCAAATCGTTCTCTGCACCCTCGAGAAACTCGGGTACGATTTCCAAATTGCTGAAATAATAATTTTGTGTGGCGGCCATCTTGGATTTCAAATATGATCACAGAATCGTTCTCTGCACCCTCGAGAACCTCGAATACGATACCCATAATGTTGTCATAATAATTTTGCACGGCGGCCATCTTGGATTTGAAAAATGATCACAAAATCGTTCTCTGCACCCTCGAGAACCTCGCGTACGATATCCGTATTGCTGAAATAAAAATTTTGTGCGGCGGCCATCTTGGATTTCAAATATGATTACAAAATCATTCTCTGCACCCTCGAGAACCTCGAATACGATACCCATAATGTTGTCATCATAATTTTTCGCGGCGGCCATCTTGAATTTCAAAAATGTTCCCAAAATTATTCTCTGCACCCTCGAGAACCTCGAATACGATACCAATAATGTTGTCATCATAATTTTGCACGGCGGCCAACTTGGATTTGAAAAATGTTCACCAAATCGTTCTCTGCACCCTCGAGAACCTCGGGTACGATATCCATATTGCTAAAATCATAATTTAATGTGGCGGCCATCTTGGATTTCATAAATGATCACAAATTCGTTCTCTGCACACTCGAGAACCTCGGACAGGATATCCATATTGCTGAAAAAATAATTGTGTGCGGCAGCCCTCATGGATTTCAAAAATGATCCCAAAATTGTTCTCTGCACCCTCGAAAACGTCGGATACGATACGCATAATGTTGTTATCATAATTTTGTGCGGCGTCCATCTTTGTTTTCAAATATGATCACAAAATCGTTGTCAGCAACCTCGAGAACCTCGGATATTATACCCATAATGTAGTTATCATAATTTTGTTCGGTGGCCATCTTGGAATTCAATAATGATACCAAAATCGTTATTTGCACCCTCGAGAACCTCGTACACGATATTCATATTGCTGAAAACATAATTGCGTCTGGCAGACATCTTGGATTTCAAATATGATCACAAAATTGTTCTCCGCACCCTCGAGAACCTCGGACACGATATCCATATTGTTGTCATCAAAATTTTGCGCGGCGGCCATCTTGGATTTGAAAAATGATCACAAAATCATTCTCTGAACCCTCGAGAACCTCGGGTACGATATCCGTATTGCTGAAATAAAAATTTTGTGCAGCGGCCATCTTGGATTTCAAATATGATCACAAAATCGTTCTCTGCTCCCTCGAGAACCTCGAATACGAAACCAATAATGTTGTCATCATAATTTTGCACGGCGGCCTTGGATTTGAAAAATGTTAACCAAATCGTTCTCTGCACCCTCGAGAACCTCGGACACGATATCCATATTGTTGTCATCAAAATTTTGCGCGGCGGCCATCTTGGATTTCTAAATGATCCCAAAATCATTCTCTGCACCCTCGAGAACCTTGGACACGATATCCATATTGTTGTCATCAAAATTTTGTGCGCTGGCCATCTTGAAATTCAAAAATGATACCAAAATCGTTATTTGCACCCTCGAGAACCTCGTACACGATATTCATATTGCTGAAAACATTATTGCGTCTGGCAGCCATCTTGGATTTCAAATATGATCACAAAATTGTTCTCCGCACCCTCGAGAACCTCGGACACGATTTCCATATTGTTGTCATCAAAATTTTGCGCGGCGGCCATCTTGGATTTGAAAAATGATCACAAAATCATTCTCTGAACCCTCGAGCACCTCGGACACGATATCCATATTGTTGAAATAAAAATTTTGTGCGGCGGCCATCTTGGATTTCAAATATGATCACAAAATCGTTCTCTGCTCCCTCGAGAACCTCGAATACGATACCAATAATGTTGTCATCATAATTTTGCACGGCGGCCACCTTGGATTTGAAAAATGTTCACCAAATCGTTCTCTGCACCCTCGAGAACCTCGGGTACGAAATCCGTATTGCTGAAATAATAATTTTGTGCGGCGGCCATCTTGGTTTTCAAATATGATCACAAAATCGTTCTCTGCACCCTCCAGAAACTCGAATACGATACCCATAACGTTGTCATCATAATTTTGCGCGGCGGCCATCTTGGATTTCAAAAATGATCCCAAAATTTTTCTCTGTACCCTCGAAAACCTCGGATACGATACGCATAATATTGTAATCATGATTTTGTGCGGTGGCCATCTTTGTTTTCAAAAATGATACCAAAATCTTTCTCTGTGTCCTCGAGAACCTCGGACACGATATTCATATTGCTGAAAACATAATTGAGTCTGGCAGCCATCTTGGATTTCAAAAATGATCACAGAATTGTTCTCTGCACCCTGGAGAACCTGGGACACGATATCCATATAGCAGAAATCATAATTTTGTGCGGCGGCCATCTTGGATTTCATATATGATCACAAAATCGTTCTCTGCTCCCTCGAGAACCTCGAATACGAAACCATTAATGTTGTCATCATAATTTTGAACGGCGGCCTTGGATTTGAAAAATGTTAACCAAATCGTTCTCTGCACACTCGAGAACCTCGGACACGATATCCATATTGTTGTCATCAAAATTTTGCGCGGCGGCCATCTTGAAATTCAAAAATGATACCAAAATCGTTATTTGCACCCTCGAGAACCTCGTACACGATATTCATATTGCTGAAAACATAATTGCGTCTGGCAGCCATCTTGGATTTCAAATATGATCACAAAATTGTTCTCTGCACCCTCGAGAACCTCGGACACGATATCCATATTGTTGTCATCAAAATTTTGCGCAGCGGCTATTTTGGATTTAAAAAATGATCACAAAATCGTTCTCTGCACCCTCGAGAACCTCGGGTACGATACCCGTATTGCTGAAATAAAAATTTTTTGCGGCGGCCATCTTGGATTTCAAATATGATCACAAAATCATTCTCTGCACCCTCGAGAACCTCGGGTACGATATCCGTATTGCTGAAATAAAAATTTTGTGCGGCGGCCATCTTGGATTTCAAATATGATCACAAAATCGTTCTCTGCTCCCTCGAGAACATCGAATACGAAACCAATAATGTTGTCATCATAAGTTTGCACGGCGGCCTTGGATTTGAAAAATGTTAACCAAATCGTTCTCTGCACCCTCGAGAACCTCGGACACGATATCCATATTGTTGTAATCAAAATTTTGCGCGGCGGCCATCTTGGATTTGAAAAATGATCACAAAATCATTCTCTGAACCCTCGAGAACCTCGGGTACGATATCCGTATTGCTGAAATAAAAATTTTGTGCGGCGGCCATCTTGGATTTCAAATATGATCACAAAATCGTTCTCTGCTCCCTCGAGAACCTCGAATACGAAACCAATAATGTTGTCATCATAATTTTGCACGGCGGCCTTGGATTTGAAAAATGTTAACCAAATCGTTCTCTGCACCCTCGAGAATCTCGGACACGATATCCATATTGTTGTCATCAAAATTTTGCGCAGCGGCCATCTTGGATTTCTAAATGATCCCAAAATCATTATCTGCAACCTCGAGAACCTCGGACACGATATCCATATTGTTGTCATCAAAATTTTGTGCGCTGGCATCTTGAAATTCAAAAATGATACCAAAATCGTTATTTGCACCCTCGAGAACCTCGTACACGATATTCATATTGCTGAAAACATAATTGCGTCTGGCAGCCATCTTGGATTTCAAATATGATCACAAAATTGTTCTCTGCACCCTCGAGAACCTCGGACACGATATCCATATTGTTGTCATCAAAATTTTGCGCGGCGGCCATCTTGGATTTGAAAAATGATCACAAAATCATTCTCTGAACCCTCGAGAACCTCGGGTACGATATCCGTATTGCTGAAATAAAAATTTTGTGCGGCGGCCATCTTGGATTTCAAATATGATCACAAAATCGTTTTCTGCTCCCTCGAGAACCTCGAATACGAAACCAATAATGTTGTCATCATAATTTTGCACGGCGGCCTTGGATTTGAAAAATGTTAACCAAATCGTTCTCTGCACCCTCGAGAACCTCGGACACGATATCCATATTGTTGTCATCAAAATTTTGCGCGGCGGCCATCTTGGATTTCAAAATGATCCCAAAATCATTATCTGCACCCTCGAGAACCTCGGACACGATATCCATATTGTTGTCATCAAAATTTTGTGCGCTGGCCATCTTGAAATTCAAAAATGATACCAAAATCGTTATTTGCACCCTCGAGAATCTCGTACACGATATTCATATTGCTGAAAACATTATTGCGTCTGGCAGCCATCTTGGATTTCAAATATGATCACAAAATTGTTCTCCGCACCCTCGAGAACCTCGGACACGATATCCATATTGTTGTCATCAAAATTTTGCGCGGCGGCCATATTGGATTTGAAAAATGATCACAAAATCATTCTCTGAACCCTCGAGCACCTCGGACACGATAACCATATTGTTGAAATAAAAATTTTGTGCGGCGGCCATCTTGGATTTCAAATATGATCACAAAATCGTTCTCTGCTCCCTCGAGAACCTCGAATACGATACCAATAATGTTGTCATCATAATTTTGCACGGCGGCCACCTTGGATTTGAAAAATGTTCACCAAATCGTTCTCTGCACCCTCGAGAACCTCGGGTACGAAATCCGTATTGCTGAAATAATAATTTTGTGCGGCGGCCATCTTGGATTTCAAATATGATCACAAAATCGTTCTCTGCACCCTCGAGAAACTCGAATACGATACCCATAACGTTGTCATCATAATTTTGCGCGGCGGCCATCTTGGATTTCAAAAATGATCCCAAAATTTTTCTCTGCACCCTCGAAAACCTCGGATACGATACGCATAATGTTGTAATCATGATTTTGTGCGGTGGCCATCTTTGTTTTCAAAAATGATACCAAAATCTTTCTCTGTGTCCTCGAGAACCTCGGACACGATATTCATATTGCTGAAAACATAATTGAGTCTGGCAGCCATCTTGGATTTCAAAAATGATCACAGAATTGTTCTCTGCACCCTGGAGAACCTGGGACACGATATCCATATTGCAGAAATCATAATTTTGTGCGGCGGCCATCTTGGATTTCATATATGATCACAAAATCGTTCTCTGCTCCCTCGAGAACCTCGAATACGAAACCAATAATGTTGTCATCATAATTTTGAACGGCCGCCTTGGATTTGAAAAATGTTAACCAAATCGTTCTCTGCACCCTCGAGAACCTCGGACACGATATCCATATTGTTGTCATCAAAATTTTGCGCGGCGGCCATCTTGAAATTCAAAAATGATACCAAAATCGTTATTTGCACCCTCGAGAACCTCGTACACGATATTCATATTGCTGAAAACATAATTGCGTCTGGCAGCCATCTTGGATTTCAAATATGATCACAAAATTGTTCTCTGCACCCTCGAGAACCTCGGACACGATATCCATATTGTTGTCATCAAAATTTTGCGCAGCGGCTATTTTGGATTTAAAAAATGATCACAAAATCGTTCTCTGCACCCTCGAGAACCTCGGGTACGATACCCGTATTGCTGAAATAAAAATTTTTTGCGGCGGCCATCTTGGATTTCAAATATGATCACAAAATCATTCTCTGCAACCTCGAGAACCTCGGGTACGATATCCGTATTGCTGAAATAAAAATTTTGTGCGGCGGCCATCTTGGATTTCAAATATGATCACAAAATTGTTCTCTGCACCCTCGAGAACCTCGGACACGATATCCATATTGTTGTCATCAAAATTTTGCGCAGCGGCTATTTTGGATTTTAAAAATGATCACAAAATCGTTCTCTGCACCCTCGAGAACCTCGGGTACGATATCCGTATTGCTGAAATAAAAATTTTTTGCGGCGGCCATCTTGGATTTGAAAAATGATCACAAAATCATTCTCTGAACCCTCGAGAACCTCGGGTACGATATCCGTATTGCTGAAATAAAAATTTTGTGCGGCGGCCATCTTGGATTTCAAATATGATCACAAAATCGTTCTCTGCTCCCTCGAGAACCTCGAATACGAAACCAATAATGTTGTCATCATAATTTTGCACGGCGGCCTTGGATTTGAAAAATGTTAACCAAATCGTTCTCTGCACCCTCGAGAACCTCGGACACGATATCCATATTGTTGTCATCAAAATTTTGCGCGGCGGCCATCTTGGATTTCTTAATGATCCCAAAATCATTCTCTGCACCCTCGAGAACCTCGGACACGATATCCATATTGTTGTCATCAAAATTTTGTGCGCTGGCATCTTGAAATTCAAAAATGATACCAAAATCGTTATTTGCACCCTCGAGAACCTCGTACACGATATTCATATTGCTGAAAACATAATTGCGTCTGGCAGCCATCTTGGATTTCAAATATGATCACAAAATTGTTCTCTGCACCCTCGAGAACCTCGGACACGATATCCATATTGTTGTCATCAAAATTTTGCGCAGCGGCTATTTTGGATTTGAAAAATGATCACAAAATCGTTCTCTGCACCCTCGAGAACCTCGGGTACGATATCCGTATTGCTGAAATAAAAATTTTTTGCGGCGGCCATCTTGGATTTCAAATATGATCACAAAATTGTTCTCTGCACCCTCGAGAACCTCGAATACGATACCCATAATGTTGTCATCATAATTTTGCACGGCGGCCACCTTGGATTTGAAAAATGTTCACCAAATCGTTCTCTGCACCCTCGAGAACCTCGGGTACGATATCCATATTGCTAAAATCATAATTTTATGTGGCGACTATCTTGGATTTCAAAAATGATCACAAATTCGTTCTCTGCACACTCGAGAACCTCGGACAGGATATCCGTATTGCTGAAAAAATAATTGTATGCGGCAGCCCTCATGGATTTCAAAAATGATCCGAAAATTGTTCTCTGCATACTCGAGAACCTGGGACACGATATCCATATTGCTGAAATCATAATTTTGCGCGGCGGCCATCTTGAATTTCAAAAATGATCCCAAAATTATTCTCTGCACCCTCGAGAACCTCGAATACGATACCAATAATGTTGTCATATTCAATTTTGCACGGCGGCCACCTTGGATTTGAAAAATGTTCACCAAATCATTCTCTGCACCCTCGAGAAACTCGGGTACGATATCCATATTGCTAAAATCATAATTTAATTTGGCGGCCATCTTGGATTTCAAAAATGATCAAAAATTCGTTCTCTGCACACTCGAGAACCTCGGACAGGATATCCATATTGCTGAAAACATAATTGAGTCTGGCAGCAATCTTGGATTTCAAAAATGATCACAGAATTGTTCTCTGCACCCTCGAGAACATCGGACACGATATCCATATTGCTGAAATCATAATTTTATGCGGCGGCCATGTTGAATTTCAAATATGATCACAAAATCGTTCTCAGCAACCTCGAGAACCTCGGATACGATACCCGTAATGTAGTTATCATAATTTTGTGCGGTGGCCATCTTTGTTTTCAAAAATGATACCAAAATCGTTCTCTGCAACCTCGAGAACCTCGGACACGATATTCATATTGCTGAAAACATAATTGCGTCTGGCAGCCATCTTAGATTTCAAAATGATCACAGAATTGTTCTCTGCACCCTGGAGAACCTGGGACACGATATCCATATTGCTGAAATCATAATTTTGTGCGGCGGCCATCTTGGATTTCAAATATGATCACAAAATCGTTCTCTACTCCCTCGAGAACCTAGAATACGATACCAATAATGTTGTCATCATAATTTTGCACGGCGGTCACCTTGGATTTGAAAAATGTTCACCAAATCATTCTCTGCACCCTCGAGAACCTCGAATACGATACCCATAATGTTGTCATCATAATTTTGCGCGGCGGCCATCTTGAATTTCAAAAATGATCCCAAAATTATTCTCTGCACCCTCGAGAACCTCGAATACGATACCAATAATGTTGTCATATTTAATTTTGCCAGCTTGGATTTGAAAAATGTTCACCAAATCGTTCTCTGCACCCTCGAGAACCTCGGGTACGATATCCATATTGCTAAAATCATAATTTAATGTGGCGGCCATCTTGGATATCAAAAATGATCACAAATTCGTTCTCTGCACACTCGAGAACCTCGGACAGGATACCCATATTGCTGAAAAAATAGTTGTGTGCGGCAGCCCTCATGGATTTCAAAATTGATCCCAAAATTGTTCTCTGCACCCTCGAAAACGTCGGATACGATACGCATAATGTTGTTATCATAATTTTGTGCGGTGTCCATCTTTGTTTTCAAAAATGATACCAAAATTGTTCTCTGCATTCTCGAGAACCTCGGGTACGATATCCGTATTGCTGAAATCATAATTTTGTGCGGCGGCCATCTTAGATTTCAAAATGATCACAGAATTGTTTTCTGTACCCTCGAGAACCTGGGACACGATATCCATATTGCTGAAATCATAATTTTTTGCGGCGGCCATCTTGGATTTCAAATATCACAAAATCGTTCTCTGCTCCCTCGAGAACCTCGAATACGATACCAATAAAGTTGTCATCATAATTTTGCACGGCAGCCACTTTGGATAAATGTTCACCAAATCGTTCTCTGCACCCTCGAGAACCTCGGGTACGATATCCGTATTGCTGAAATAATAATTTGTGCGGTGGCCATCTTGGATTTCAAATATGATCACAAAATCGTTCGCTTCACCCTCGAGAACCTCGAATACGATACCCATAATGTTGTCATCATAATTTTGCGCAGCGGCCATCTTGGATTTCAAAAATGATCCCAAAATTATTCTCTGCACCCTCGAGAATCTTGGACACGATATCCATATTGCTAAAATCATAATTTTAAGTGGCTGCCATCTCGCATTTCAAAAATGATCACAAATTCGTTCTCTGCACACTCGAGAACCTCGGACAGGATATGTATATTGCTGAAAACATAATTGAGTCTGGCAGCAATCTTGGATTTCAAAAATGATCACAGAATTGTTCTCTGCACCCTCGAGAACCTCGGGTACGATATCCATATTGCTAAAATCATAATTTAATGTGGCGGCCATCTTGGATTTCAAAAATGATCAAAAATTCGTTCTCTGCACACTCGAGAACCTCGGACAGGATATCCATATTGCTGAAAACATAATTGAGTCTGGCAGCAATCTTGGATTTCAAAAATGATCACAGAATTGTTCTCTGCACCCTCGAGAACATCGGACACGATATCCATATTGCTGAAATCATAATTTTATGCGGCGGCCATGTTGAATTTCAAATATGATCACAAAATCGTTCTCAGCAACCTCGAGAACCTCGGATACGATACCCGTAATGTAGTTATCATAATTTTGTGCGGTGGCCATCTTTGTTTTCAAAAATGATACCAAAATCGTTCTCTGCAACCTCGAGAACCTCGGACACGATATTCATATTGCTGAAAACATAATTGCGTCTGGCAGCCATCTTAGATTTCAAAATGATCATAGAATTGTTCTCTGCACCCTGGAGAACCTGGGACACGATATCCATATTGCTGAAATCATAATTTTGTGCGGCGGCCATCTTGGATTTCAAATATGATCACAAAATCGTTCTCTACTCCCTCGAGAACCTAGAATACGATACCAATAATGTTGTCATCATAATTTTGCACGGCGGTCACCTTGGATTTGAAAAATGTTCACCAAATCATTCTCTGCACCCTCGAGAACCTCGAATACGATACCCATAATGTTGTCATCATAATTTTGCGCGGCGGCCATCTTGAATTTCAAAAATGATCCCAAAATTATTCTCTGCACCCTCGAGAACCTCGAATACGATACCAATAATGTTGTCATATTTAATTTTGCCACCTTGGATTTGAAAAATGTTCACCAAATCGTTCTCTGCACCCTCGAGAACCTCGGGTACGATATCCATATTGCTAAAATCATAATTTAATGTGGCGGCCATCTTGGATTTCAAAAATGATCACAAATTCGTTCTCTGCACACTCGAGAACCTCGGACAGGATATCCATATTGCTGAAAAAATAGTTGTGTGCGGCAGCCCTCATGGATTTCAAAATTGATCCCAAAATTGTTCTCTGCACCCTCGAAAACGTCGGATACGATACGCATAATGTTGTTATCATAATTTTGTGCGGTGTCCATCTTTGTTTTCAAAAATGATACCAAAATTGTTCTCTGCATTCTCGAGAACCTCGGGTACGATATCCGTATTGCTGAAATCATAATTTTGTGCGGCGGCCATCTTAGATTTCAAAATGATCACAGAATTGTTTTCTGTACCCTCGAGAACCTGGGACACGATATCCATATTGCTGAAATCATAATTTTTTGCGGCGGCCATCTTGGATTTCAAATATCACAAAATCGTTCTCTGCTCCCTCGAGAACCTCGAATACGATACCAATAAAGTTGTCATCATAATTTTGCACGGCAGCCACTTTGGATAAATGTTCACCAAATCGTTCTCTGCACCCTCGAGAACCTCGGGTACGATATCCGTATTGCTGAAATAATAATTTGTGCGGTGGCCATCTTGGATTTCAAATATGATCACAAAATCGTTCGCTTCACCCTCGAGAACCTCGTATACGATACCCATAATGTTGTCATCATAATTTTGCGCGGCGGCCATCTTGGATTTCAAAAATGATCCCAAAATTATTCTCTGCACCCTCGAGAATCTTGGACACGATATCCATATTGCTAAAATCATAATTTTAAGTGGCTGCCATCTCGCATTTCAAAAATGATCACAAATTCGTTCTCTGCACACTCGAGAACCTCGGACAGGATATGTATATTGCTGAAAACATAATTGTGTGCGGCAGCCCTGTTGGAGCCGCCTTAACTGCGGCTGATGAACCGGTTGTGTAGCCGGACGCCAGAGGGGAGCCGCCGGAGAGGGGAGGCAACGGTCGTCGACCCACTCGGCAGTGCCACGTCCCGCAGTCGCGTCAAACCCTATCAGCACGACACCCGCGCACGCGCATCTACCTATTTACAATATTTCCGCATACGATAACCAGTTACTTTGTGCTGTCAATAAACATTTAACTACAGTCCGCTGTTTGCTTCGCCACCACATGGTCCTTCTCACCTTGTCTACATGAAATAGCGACCAGCAGTACAAAGGAACAAAGAAAGTTAACGTTAATTAAAATAATACGAATGGTACCCTTTAGACGAAAAGAGGCATAGAGGAAGACAGGCTAAGAGATGGGAGGATGACGTTAAGAAATTAGTGGGATCAACATGGACTCGCACTGCAAAAATGAGAAAAGACTGGAGAGCTTTAGAGGAGGCCTTTGTCGAAAGACAAGTTGTAACCGAACCTGTACCGTTTGCCGATAATCAATAGATATTAAAATTGTTACTATACTAGTTAAACTCTAGTTAATAGTCAAAATGTGTTATTTAGATAGCAGTCATAAGTAAATTAATATTAGGCACACGAAACTACTCTGTGTAAAAATTGTAAACAACAATAAAGGCTTTTTATTTTATTTATTATATGATAACTTTAAACTTAATAATATGAGGTAGAGTTCTCATTGGCAGGATCTTTCAGCCACCATAACTAACGCCTGTTCAAGAGCACGTCGTATGGACCATACGTCTCCTTCGACCAGGGAAGGGAACAATCCGCCTCACTATTCCACTAGCATTATTAAATTGATAATATAATTTTAGTCTATATGTATATATGCATAGTCCCTCACTTCTGGGATTAATTACACAAATTAAAATTATCTACCAAACTTTTTGAAATGAATGAAACAAAAATGCCACAACCCGAGAGTATATATCATTTATTCAAACATATCTGTTTCAAAATCTTGTAACTATATTTACAATACTATTATTACATACTAGCTGACCCGACAGACGTTGTTCTGTCAATAAACGGTTCGAGAGATATGGTAAATGCCTGGGTAAGTGCGTGCGTTGGATCGTGACACGACAAACTAAATATGTAAACCTTCCTTGAGCTTTAATGAATCTATTACAAAAGATTTCATAGGTTAGTATAGGAGTTATTAGGGAACATACAAACATACATTCTCTTTATTTATTTAAAAAAAAACATAGCCTTACCAGTTACGATCCGGAAAAAAATAAAGCGCAACGGCAAAAAGATAGAATCTGTGAAAAATTATTGTTTAATACTAGATTCTCCCAAAGATTCTTCTGTGTTCAATAACCTTTACAATAAGGTAAACAAAGTGCTGTCAATTTACCACCTCAACAGAACTAAATGCAAGCGTATCTTGAAAGAGTGGTTACAGAAATTGGACTATCTACTGAAAACCTTCTACACTAATAGTAACTGGGAGTAGAATACTCCCACACACACACACACACACACACAAACTCAAAAACACACACACCCATTAAATTACTAGTAATTTACAAATTTAAAGTCATCTATTGTTATTATCTATTATTGTTGCTCTTCTAGCTACTAGTACAGATGTATACTATGGGTGTATCTAGGGGTGAGGTCCTGGTGATCTGTAATACAGGGTCAACAGCTCCTCACAAAATACTAGCTGTTAAAATATGTAACACTACTGTACTGTTTTAGCTTTAAGATCTTTGTGAGGAGAAAATAAATAGATATTTATTATTATTATATTATTATAGATAATTAAAACTATCACTATTGGAAAATGTACCAAAAATACTGGCAGCATTTCCACTTTAGATAACTAGACTGATACGTTGACCGAAATAGCTGCCAGAGTTGAACAAAACATACGAAAATTTTTGGATAATCAGGTATAAGGATGGTTGACTTAGATGGTTGGGCGGGTTCGAGTTCCGCATCAAATTCAATTTGTATAATGTTATAGCAGTTAATTACCTTTATCATATTATAATAATATTGGCAAACTTTTTACACAAATTATCTTGCCCCAAGTTAAGCATATATAGCCTGTGTTATGGGTTACAAGACAATGATATATTTAATACAATATACTTACTTAAACATACATAAATTCACATAAACATACATAAATACATTTAAACATCCATGACTCGGAAATAAACATCCATATTCATCATATAAATGCTTACATCTACCGGGATTCGAACCCGGGACTTCTAGCTTAGTAGATAGGATCGCTAACCACTCGGCTATACAGGTTATATGATATGACCATAAGCATTACTTGTAAGCTGAGGTTTCAATAAGATTCGTGAACAATATGTTTCAAGGCACATGTACAAATGTACAATCACTATTAAAAAGGTTGCGAATCGCTCGCTTCATCCAACGATTGGCCAGGCGGTGCCCGCTCTCCCCCGGGCCCTATACGAGAAGCGAAATGGGCCCCAGAACACCCATAAGAGAGCGACCCCGCCCGCCACGGCCGAATAATTAGGGCTCTTTGTTTAGATAGCAGCACTTTTATTTGGGAAACCGTGGCCGCTGGGGATTGCTTCGTCCATGCCGATATTAATAAGACGCGTGTATAAAATAAAGAAATTATAAACTGTATTCAAATATCTGAACTATTTATTCAAAATTGGACCAGCAGCGGAGCCAGTATCATATCACCCTATCAGCTCGTAATCCTTAGACGTAACCATAGTTTTTTTTAATGAAAATAAGGGTCCAGACGAGCAGGACGTTCAGCTGACGGTAATTGATACGCACTGCCCATTGCAATGCAGTTTCTTCAATTCTGAGCGGCCACCTTTAGACTGTTGTTGTTGATATAAGATGTCAAGTCTCATTTGTCCTGTAATTTCATTAGCTACGCCACCCTTCAGACCGAAACACAATAATGCTTACACATGACTGCTTCACGGCAGAAAAAGGTGCCGTTGTGGTACCCATTATCTAGCCGGCATCATGTGTAAAGGAGCCTCCCACTGGTGGCATAATGCAATTTTATATAGATGAGTTCGCGGCCCGGCACTGTGCCATCGAGCCCAATTTTGTGAATTATTTAGTTTTTTATTGTTTAACAATTATAAGATTTTTTTTTCAAATAATGCTGCATTAGTGTCTTGCAAGTTAAATTCCCTATACAATAAAGTACATTTTAATCCAAATTAATTTACCAGTATGCAGGTAGCTAGATATAAGAAATTAAAAATAGTCACTCACAACCAGAATATAGTTTCACCATCAAAAAATACTGTCAATTTGAAAATCCTGTTTCAATGTACTTCATAGACCTAAGCTGTTGTTGGAAGTTTAAGAAATATAACAATTTTCGTGAAATGTTCCACAAAATTCGTGAAATGTTCCACAAAATTCTCTTAAAAATGGACACCATTTAACATAAACTATGTACCTACCCCAAACAAGCCTTAGCCATTTCCAAATTACCAAATAAATAACAAATACTTCGTACATTACTGAACACAATATATATGAGAAAAGAGTAATGGCAAAAAATTATACCACCAAAATACCAAATCATTGACCGATCGGAATAATACTTTTACCATAAGACGCAGCGGGTTTCGGAGAAGTTTTTAAGGTACATGATATGTTGTTGGTGATAACTAATCACTTAGAAATACCTATATATTGATGATTACTTTTACACCTGCCCTTTTGTCTCTGTTGCAAAAAAAAATGCGAAATACAGGAGTAAGTTAAGAGATAAGGTAAAAATAGTTTTTATTGTAGCAGGCGTAACTTGCGGTAATCCATAATTATCCAAATGTTTTGAGTTTTCTTTAGTGTTAATTCCGCCAATCGTGATTTGCCTCTACGAGACTTTGTCTCGTGCCAGAGTGTGTCGAGTCAACATCTCCTGAGGATGACTCGTATAAAGGCGAAACACATATCGAATTGGCGAAAAACACAAATATTGACGGTATTAACACTAAGGAAATCTCACAACATTTGGATAAGCAATATTTCATCAAACACACAATAAGCTTAATTAAGTGAATTAAAAACAAAATTATTATGAAGGTGAAGTGAAATAAGAATAATTGTAATAACCGTCTATGTGTTTGTGCTACAACCTATTGTAATACTTGATAAATAATAATAAATGGATATATAATATCGATTTATTTGAACCAACGTTTGAAAACATTTTTAATACATCGTGGAACAAAATTCGTAAAAAAAATAATATTGATAAACCACATTAGGATATTCCTCACCTGTCCTAATAGGCAGACATAAAGTTATGAAAATATGAATAAACACAGCGTAGTCACGATTTATAGAAAAGAAGGGGGAACGACGACAGCGACAGCCTCAACACATAAATAATGCAGCCCACAAAATTGGGATTTTGATTTGTTTTCTTCGAAACTTTTATTCCATCTGAATAGAGAAACGAAAACAACGCTTTGTTTTCGATTATAGATTGGGGAAATTATAACCATTAAACAAATTAAGTACCTGTGGAATATGCTTCGACAATGGCAATGGAATCATGGCTTCTGTCTCGTCTGGTGGTGTCATATTGTATGTAATCTATCGATTAACGGATTGTTCATTCGATACCCGCTACCGGTGTCTAGGTACACCGCATTTTAAACAACAAAAACCGCCCACATATATATAAGCCGAAATGTGCTGATGTCATGTTTCGGCATTGACGTGTTTTCTCCCTTTGACTTGACTTGCCCCTATATCCCTTACTGAGGAACTTGGACTGTTTCAACTTTTATTTCACTCCAGGTCGTTCCAAAATCTTCGCTTCTGCAATGGTAGCTTGCCAGGTGGTAAATTAATTTGGAATAAAATGTACTTTATTGTATTGGGAATTTAACTTGCAAGACACTAATGCAGCATTATTTGAAAAAAAAATCTTATAATTGTTAAACAATAAAAAACTAAATAATTCACAAAATTGGGCTCGATGGCACAGTGCCGGGCCGCGAACTCATCTATATAAAATTGCATTATGCCACCAGTGGGAGGCTCCTTTACACATGATGCCGGCTAGATTATGGGTACCACAACGGCACCTTTTTCTGCCGTGAAGCAGTCATGTGTAAGCATTATTGTGTTTCGGTCTGAAGGGTGGCGTAGCTAATGAAATTACAGGACAAATGAGACTTGACATCTTATATCAACAACAACAGTCTAAAGGTGGCCGCTCAGAATTGAAGAAACTGCATTGCAATGGGCAGTGCGTATCAATTACCGTCAGCTGAACGTCCTGCTCGTCTGGACCCTTATTTTCATTAAAAAAAACTATGGTTACGTCTAAGGATTACGAGCTGATAGGGTGATATGATACTGGCTCCGCTGCTGGTCCAATTTTGAATAAATAGTTCAGATATTTGAATACAGTTTATAATTTCTTTATTTTATACACGCGTCTTATTAATATCGGCATGGACGAAGCAATCCCCAGCGGCCACGGTTTCCCAAATAAAAGTGCTGCTATCTAAACAAAGAGCCCTAATTATTCGGCCGTGGCGGGCGGGGTCGCTCTCTTATGGGTGTTCTGGGGCCCATTTCGCTTCTCGTATAGGGCCCGGGGGAGAGCGGGCACCGCCTGGCCAATCGTTGGATGAAGCGAGCGATTCGCAACCTTTTTAATAGTGATTGTACATTTGTACATGTGCCTTGAAACATATTGTTCACGAATCTTATTGAAACCTCAGCTTACAAGTAATGCTTATGGTCATATCATATAACCTGTATAGCCGAGTGGTTAGCGATCCTATCTACTAAGCTAGAAGTCCCGGGTTCGAATCCCGGTAGATGTAAGCATTTATATGATGAATATGGATGTTTATTTCCGAGTCATGGATGTTTAAATGTATTTATGTATGTTTATGTGAATTTATGTATGTTTAAGTAAGTATATTGTATTAAATATATCATTGTCTTGTAACCCATAACACAGGCTATATATGCTTAACTTGGGGCAAGATAATTTGTGTAAAAAGTTTGCCAATATTATTATAATATGATAAAGGTAATTAACTGCTATAACATTATACAAATTGAATTTGATGCGGAACTCGAACCCGCCCAACCATCTAAGTCAACCATCCTTATACCTGATTATCCAAAAATTTTCGTATGTTTTGTTCAACTCTGGCAGCTATTTCGGTCAACGTATCAGTCTAGTTATCTAAAGTGGAAATGCTGCCAGTATTTTTGGTACATTTTCCAATAGTGATAGTTTTAATTATCTATAATAATATAATAATAATAAATATCTATTTATTTTCTCCTCACAAAGATCTTAAAGCTAAAACAGTACAGTAGTGTTACATATTTTAACAGCTAGTATTTTGTGAGGAGCTGTTGACCCTGTATTACAGATCACCAGGACCTCACCCCTAGATACACCCATAGTATACATCTGTACTAGTAGCTAGAAGAGCAACAATAATAGATAATAACAATAGATGACTTTAAATTTGTAAATTACTAGTAATTTAATGGGTGTGTGTGTTTTTGAGTTTGTGTGTGTGTGTGTGTGTGTGGGAGTATTCTACTCCCAGTTACTATTAGTGTAGAAGGTTTTCAGTAGATAGTCCAATTTCTGTAACCACTCTTTCAAGATACGCTTGCATTTAGTTCTGTTGAGGTGGTAAATTGACAGCACTTTGTTTACCTTATTGTAAAGGTTATTGAACACAGAAGAATCTTTGGGAGAATCTAGTATCAAACAATAATTTTTCACAGATTCTATCTTTTTGCCGTTGCGCTTTATTTTTTTTGCGGTATCGTAACTGGTAAGGCTATGTTTTTTTTTAAATAAATAAAGAGAATGTATGTTTGTATGTTCCCTAATAACTCCTATACTAACCTATGAAATCTTTTGTAATAGATTCATTAAAGCTCAAGGAAGGTTTACATATTTAGTTTGTCGTGTCACGATCCAACGCACGCACTTACCCAGGCATTTACCATATCTCTCGAACCGTTTATTGACAGAACAACGTCTGTCGGGTCAGCTAGTATGTAATAATAGTATTGTAAATATAGTTACAAGATTTTGAAACAGATATGTTTGAATAAATGATATATACTCTCGGGTTGTGGCATTTTTGTTTCATTCATTTCAAAAAGTTTGGTAGATAATTTTAATTTGTGTAATTAATCCCAGAAGTGAGGGTTAGGTTAGGTTAGGTTAGGTTAGGTTGGGTTGGGTTGGGTTGGGTTGGGTTGGGTTGGGTTAGGTTAGGTTACGTTAGGTTAGGTTAGGTTAGGTTAGGTTAGGTTAGGTTAGGTTAGGTTAGGTTTTTTTTTTTTTTTTTTTTCAAAAATAGACAAGCACCCTCGAAGGTGATGTCTCGCGTGGTTCGTCCTTCCATCAATCGGAAGGAATTGTGATCCTATTTTTGTAAAATGATCTGGATTTATTGTGCTGATCATATTAATTTATACATTATCTATATTTTATAGCTGTTACTCTTACTTATTACTATTACGATTGTTACATATTTATTCTATACTGTTCTACTTATATTAATTCTGTACTTGTTGTTTTACTTGGCCGAAAAGTATACTAAAACATTTTTACAAAATTCCTTATAATTATTAGTTTATTAGTACGACTACATTAGGGCATATTTCAAAGTGATATTTGATAGGCCATATTTTTATTAATAACGACACCAACGTGCGTATTGCTTACTGTCACAGTGAAGATTTTACCAGTCACCATTAAAACATAGATGATACAAACATACACATGAGTACCAGCGGTTTTTATTATTGTTATTATATAAATAATAATTTTTTTTTTTTTTCCCCGCTGTATACCCTGCCGTGCGTATAAGACTTATTACTATTACATATTTTATCTTGCTTGATATCATATAACTTTTTAATTTCTACAATAGCGTGGCATAGCATGCCTTGTTTATCTATAACTTATAGATATTACAAGCATTACCGTTCATCAAATATTTATTTTTCACCATTACGATAGTTTTCATGAGAGCAACAATTTCCATAGCCAAATCATTGCACTCATGCATTACATAGATACATTTACTACACGACTATTTTTAGCAATTTGATGTAATTTATACAACCGTTACAAATACATATTATTTTAATTATTATTATTTATTTTATTTCAATCAACATACTATATATACAGTATATTCTATACCTTGTATAAATGCTTTTACACATTTTATATGTTTCAAATAAAACTGTGTACTTTTGTTATAAGTTAATACCATTTTCTGCCTATGAGTCGCCACGTTTACTTATAATTTTATTATTTCATTACATACATTACACATTACTATATTTACATGTTTTTATTTGCTATTTACTTTGGCTAAGTAATTGATTGATACAAGGGATGTTTTTATATTTATCTTATATAATAAAGTATATGCTTTTCTATATTCGTTAGTATATTTATTTATATACCTATATAATTAAAATTCTTTATCATAATTAATTGTTCAGTTATTAGTAATAAGATCTATAAATATATTTTTATCTTGATTTTTTTTTCTCTCCGATTTTATTTTTCCATTTTCTAATAATTAATGTTTGCAACTATTAAGTTCATTGGATGACATCTCGGATAATAATTGATATTTATGTATTATACAATTAACGATTGCTTACTTATTTATTTATGTTACTTATTTATTATATAGTTATAATTATATACTTTTTAATTGTAGGTATTGATACTTTATGTACTGATATACTGCAACAACTCTGATTTAAAATTATTTTATAACTTATACACTTTAAAGTGTTACCTATAATAATTTATAACTAATTTGTTTATTTAGGAGATATGAATATTAGTAGTATGTCACACTCAACCTGGCAATTGCGTCCCATTTATGCCGGACCGGGCATTCAGCACTGAAGGCCCCGTGGTCAGGTTGAACGGGCCCGACAGTTGGTACAACACGGCTGTTCTCCCACAAGGTAGTGTGGGCAGTCATGACGTAGATGAGTGCCTCCACAATGGCTGCACAGACTGGAGGCTTCTTTACAGTTCCGGCGACCATGCCCAAATCCAAGGCAGCGGGTGCATTGAATAACAGGGGAGAAGTCCGTCACGGTTGAGCGTTTCAGATCAATATGGACTGAACCTTCCGATGTCAGTCTCTGCCATAACCTTGGGGCAACCCGTAATATAATGTGGTTGATGTTAGGGTTTCGGCTCCTTCGACGAAATCTGAGATCCATCGTTTGCTCCTCTTCGGGTAGCCCCGAAAAAATCTTTTTATTTTGGGCTTTTAAGGCCCCCAGGGATGTCTTCGTCTTTGAGGTCTGACAACACGTCCTTGATAATAACAAGTGGATTTCTACCCTTGACTTCTTGAAATGAAAGTTCAGAATTGCCTTTCAGTCTACTAGTCACAGCGTCCACCTCCTCCCGCGAGCCGCACGTGATTACGACTCGCTGGTTCCGGACCCGGCGGATGCCGTCGACCCTGACCCCGGTTTTTGTGGGATTTACTGAAGTTCGGATCTTATTTAGAACATTCTCACTTGTATCTGATTTCAAGGTGCTGCTCACGATTAATGAATGGCCAGATGAAGTTGGGATCCGTGCGACTGCTCCCGCATAGGTCAGCGGCACGGCAGCTGGCCGTGGTGTATCCGAGAGCTGCGCTGTTTGCGCGGCGATACGGTCAATATTTTCTTGTATCGCGCTGCTTTTGTCCTCGAGAGCTATAACACCTTGCAGGAGCCGGTCTATGTTTTCAGAATCAATTGCGGTTTTTTGATCCCGACATTCAAGGAATTCCTCGTTTTGTTGTTTTACCTTGTCCATTTCTCGCCTTATTTTAAGATTTTCGCTGTGAATTTCCCTAAGGAAGTCATAAAAGTACTCCAAGGCATTGCTGATGATTTTTTTGGTTTCGGGTGTTAGGTTGTCATACTTATCTAGCTCTGCCAATGCAGCTTGGTAATTTTCACGTGCTTTAATTGGTGACGACATGTTTATTTTCGCAACTCGTTTTTACCCCTTTTATATCTTGAAAATTATCTAAGTTAATTGGCTGTATTTCACAACAAAAGTTAATCTAGTCCCCAGCTATGTTATAGAATAGTTGAAAAAGGGGGGGCAAAGTATAAACTAAGCGTAGGAGGAGTGCAAACGTACCTCGCAGTCTTGGCTCACGGAAATAGCTGTATTTCTCTCAGTATGTACCACAGAAGAAAGTGTGATATATTTTCGTACTCGGCTTTCCAATACCTTTCCAATGATACCTCACACATCAATCCCAGACGTCTCGTTTAAAAGTTGAGGCCACGCCCCCTTTTCACTTTCGACTGTTTTTAAGTATGTTCTCCTGGTATTTTCGCTTCCAAAATTACGTCAGTGTATAAAGTCCTTTTTCCTTAACATATCCCCATTAAAAAAAATGAAAATTCTGCAACTATTTAAGTACCACGCCCAAAAAACTGGTCGATATTACGTCGGTTTTTGGTTTTTATCGATTTCTACTTCGGGTTTTTGGTTTTTTTTAAATCTTTAAATTAAGTTGTAATTTAAGCACTGTTTTATATTATAAACCACAATTTTAATATTTTTAAAGTTAATTTTAGTATTTTTAAAACAAAGAAAACACAAAAAGACACAATTTTACGGTTTTTCCCACTTAATAACTAATTAATTAAAGAGGTTTTAATAAATTTGAAAACAGTATATTGTAAGGAATTTAAAACTGCACTGAAAAATACACTGAACACAATTTTAAATAGAATTTTAGTATTTTTAAAACACGTAAAACACAATGTGTTCAAAGTTTTTCCACAAAAACATTCAATTATTTTAATGAGTTTATTACACTTTCGAAAACTTTATAGGTTAGGCTGATAGAGGAGATTTTTTCACACCATATAACAATTTTTATTTATTTTTTAGTCGATTATTTATATGAGAAAATTCACTTTTTCGTAGAACGCGCTTTTTTTTACTAAGAGCAACGTGGATTCGACTTAGAACTTTTAGCACAACTGGGTTAGGTTAGGTTAGGTTAGGTTAGGTTAGGTTAGGTTAGGTTAGGTTAGGTTAGGTTAGGTTAGGTTAGGTTAGGTTAGGTTAGGTTAGGTTAGGTTAGGTTAGGTTAGGTTAGGTTAGGTTAGGTTAGGTTAGGTTAGGTTAGGTTAGGTTAGGTTAGGTTAGGTTAGGTTAGGTTAGGTTAGGTTAGGTTAGGTTAGGTTAGGTTAGGTTAGGTTAGGTTTTTTTTTTTTTTTTTTTTTTTTTTTTTTTTTTTTTTTTTTTTTTTTTTTTTTTTTTTTGCGACTAGTGGCCTACCTCCCTGGCAACTTTCGTTCCAGGGCCGAGGAGCTACTAAGCTACTTCCTCCCTACCATTGAGCTGTAGGGTTTGGGGGTGGTTTATTATTTATTTACAATGTTTATTTACAGTCGCTTACACACTAATACATATTTTCATTACATTTCTTAAATGATATTGATCTTATAACTAACAGATTTTACATATATATTTATTTTTATTCCTTTTATTAGCTTTTTAATATAATACAAATTCTTAACACTATCTTAACCTAGGCACACATTCTTACAGACTATTGGTAGTAAAAAGGGCCCTATGCTCAGTCATAGGGAACCATGCTTTACTTATTTATTGCTAAAATTTTTTATTCTTATCTATTTCCTACCTTACTATTTATTTACACACATTATATTCTAAGCTTTTTTACATTTATATTGCTGCCGTTCTTCGGCAGCACATCTATCAATATCTTGAGGCAAAATGCCTCAAGTAGTTCTCGTTTTTCTGACAATAATAAGGGGAGGTTGGCCTCCAGTACGGCCACTCCACTCTGGACCTCAAGGTCGTACCTCCACCGACCGAACCTAGGGCATTCGAGCACCAGGTGCATTGCGCTTTCGTCAGTATGACCGTCGCAAATGCACGCTGGGCTATCCTTCAGTCCGAACCGGTGGAGATACGCCGAGAAGCCACCATGACCCGTGATGACTTGGGCCATCAGAGCGGAGAAGGGTGCCTCCCGCACCAGCTTGTAAGCCGCCACGACGTCTGGCAGGAACGCCTTTGTGACGCTTGCGGTGTGACCCGCAGTGTAGCGCTCCTGCCAGACGTCGAGGGTCCTGGCTCTTATACCGCGGCGAAGAGTCGAAACCGGTACTCCGTCGTATGCGGCCCTCGATTTCGAATGGAGCGCCGCATCCTTCGCCAAGTGATCAGCCCTCTCGTTCCCCTCAATACCTACATGCGCCCGAACCCAGCGGAACCGAATGGTTTTCCCCAATTCTCGAGCCCGCCGGATCAGGTTTTTGATTTCGAAGGCTATCGGGTTAAATGATGATCGATCCCTTAGCAGCTCCAGCGACGACCTGGAGTCACTAAGGATCTCGACCTTCATGTCGGGCATCTTCAAGATGTCCTCGATAGCCTTCGAAATTGCGCACATCTCGGCCTGGAAGACAGAGCAATAATCCTCTAATTTGAGTTTCCTTGCTCTGACTTCCAGGCCTCGCCGCCTGTATGAAATTCCGGCTCCAACCCTGCCCTGTATCTTGCTGCCGTCGGTGTAGACCTGCAGATAACCCTCTCCTTCTCCTTGGTCATCCTGCACTTCTACCACGGCGGTTTCGGCCTGTGTCTCCTCGAGGCAACAGAATTCTACCTCAGGAGCGAGGGCTGGATGGGGAGCATCCAGGAAGCTAACCCGCTGTTCAGCCTTCCTGTCTGCCATACCATCAATGTCCTCACCCCTTTTATAGCGGTACAATTTTGCCGCCTCTCGGATCCTCAGGTCGAGTGGCAATATACCTGACAGGATCAGCGCCGCACTCAAACTGGCGGTTTTGTAGGTCCGGCTGATCTTGCGCGCGAACCCCCGCTGAACCGCGTCCAGCAGCTTCCGCACTCCGACTTGATCTACGGCTGGGACCCAGACGCTTGAAGCGTATAGTACGATTGGCTCCACAGCGGCGATGTAGATGGTCCTGACCACCTCTGGGTTCAGACCCCAGGTTGTCTTAGCCGCCCTTGATAGTTGGCCATAAATGGCCGTTGCCTTACGGCAAACTTCGGCGACATGTGGCTTAAAAGACAACCTGTGGTCGATAGTAAGACCCAGGATTTTGGTTTCGGTTACCATCTTTATACATTCGCCGCCCATGGTGATCTGAATAGGTGTTAATTTCAGTTTCTTAGTGATCACCATGGCGTTGGTCTTGTGTGGAGCAAATCGCAGCTTGTTGTCCAAGCCCCAGTCGTAGACCCGCCGGAGGACGGAATTAGCGGTCCGCGCGATAGCCTCCGGAGAGGAGCTCGAGAAGACGAGCACTACGTCGTCGGCGAAGGCTTGCACGCGTAGGCCCTCTTCCTCGAGGGCGCCCAGCAATGGATCGATCAGGAGGTTCCAGAATATGGGTCCCCCAATCGATCCCTGAACGCACCCCTTGGTCGTGGGCCTCACGCACTCGGCGCCCGCATAACGAATGGTGATCTCACGATCACTGAGGTAACTGCATACGGCGGAGTACAGGTTCCCGGGGCATTTCCTGGCGGCCAGCTGGTGTTTAATAGCTGGCCACCAGGCGCTATCGAATGCCCCCTCTATGTCTAGAGACACCATTAGGACTACCCTCTTTGCCCTGACCTCAGCTCTGATGTGCTCGATCAAGGCAAAGAGGGCATCCTCAGTGCTTCGCTGTGGCATAAATCCGAATTGAGCCGGATTCAGCGTCGGCAGTACGTGCCACTTTATCCGACGTACCATCATTTTCTCCAAAGTCTTACCGTGGACGGACAAGAGTCCAATCGGACGGTAAGACTTTGGATGATGGTAGTCGGACTTTCCCGGCTTGGGAAGTATCACGACTGCCGCACGCTTCCATGGCTTCGGGAAGTATCCCACAGCGAGGCACCTGTTGGCGATCTCTAGGAAGAGCCGCTCATCTGCCTCAATGCTCTTGGCACTGATGTCTGCAGAGAACGCGTCCGATCCAGGAGCTTTACGAGCACTGAAGCCGTGAACCGCCTCCCTGAGTTCCGCAAGGGTGAAAGGCGGATCGTCCCCTGCGCAAGCTAACTCACACAGAGGGCGGTCCGCCTCCCTCCTTATTGCGGAATGTACGGGACTGTCATCCTCCAACCAGTCGTCCGGGAAGAACGTAGCTGCAAGGAGCTCTGCACTTTGCTTGGGATCCAGAGTCACTCCGTCCCTCACAAGAAGTTTATCTTCTTGTTTTTTCGAGGTTTGACGGAGGACTCTGTAAATACCGTCCCACAAGCTCTCGCCCGTTTGCGCTGTGCAGTACTCCTTCCAGCTATGGGTCTGAGCCGCTTGTGCGGCAGACTCATACTTTTCCCGGGCATCCAGGTACTGGCGGACGACGAATTCCCTCCTTGTTGGGGCCGCGCAGCGCACGCGATTCTTTTTAGTAATCGCGTCGCGCTTTAGGGCCAGAAGTTCGGAGGTCATCCAAGGTGGTTCATACTTCAGTGTTCGCTTCAACTTTGGGATGGCGGCCTCGCACGCATGACGAACCGCCTCCTGATATTCGAGGACAACGTGTTCGATATCCTCGGGGGCGGTTATGGCCGACACTTTATCCACTCGGATTTGGCGGTTTTGTAACTGTAGGATAAGTTCCTTTCGGAACTTATCCCAGTTTGCCTTTCTTGTGTTGTAAACCCGAGTGGTTGGTGCTGGGCCAGGTGCTTTCGCACGACCTGTGCGAAGGCCTATCCTTAGGGCATTGTGATCGGAACTGACCATGTCTGGGTCCACCCTCCAGGACTCCATCCTTGACAGGATACTTTGGCTGCACACCGTGATGTCGACTCTGCTTGTGCAGAGCCGACCTTCCCGAACCACCTGAAATGTGGGTTCGGTCCCAGTGTTTAGGATGTGCAGCTCGTTGTCATCAAAGTACCCTGCCAATTCGGTTCCCCGGTGGTCCTCGAGCGTGCTACCCCACCAGGGGCTCCACGCATTAAAGTCACCTCCGATCACAACACTCAAGGTTCCCAATTTGGATCGGACGCTGGACAGACGTTCCAGGTATGGGTCCAGGGGCTTATCCCCTTCCAGGTAGGCGGATACTATCCCAAGTGTCCAGTCGGAGAACTCAATGGTGATTGCCACTATGTTCTCCGACTGGAGGCTCGGGTCACACCTAACCTGGAGGTCTTTATCAAAGACCGCTATTGCGGCCTTTGCGGGATTGATTCTACTTGTCCCCTGGTCCATCTGATAGACGCGGACCCCCGGATACCGCTTCAAGGCACCTTGATTACTTGTGTAGGGTTCCTGCAGCATTGCCAGGCTCACCTTCTGGCTGACAGCTTCAGCCATCAGCTCATCGGTTGCCAATCGCTTCCGCTGCAGGTTAACCTGTATCATATGCCTTGAAGCAGCATCCCCGAGCCCACGACCGCCTGGAAACACAACCGCGGTGCCCTTAGCAGTAACACACGCCAAGGCGGGCAATGGCATCCCATTTCCGCCTCACCGGACAGTCGCTGCTAAACGCACCGTGGTCGGTCTTATCCAGCTTTGCGTGTCTGCAGTTGACGCAGCTGGGCGGCTCCCCCGTGACATAATCGGGGCATTCGGACCTTACGTGTGGCCCCCCGCAGTGGCTGCAAAGGTCCGAAGACTCTTTGCAGTGACGCCGACCGTGTCCGAATGCTAAGCATTTCGAGCACTGTATGACGGGCGAGAAGTCCTCCACTTTAGACCGCTTAAGGTCCAGGTGGACAGATCCCTCGTCCGTCATACGGCGCCAGAGCGGAGGGGCCACACGCAGGACAACATGAGTGAGGTGCGGGTTGCGGCACCTACGGCGAAAGCATGTTTCTACCGTTTCGTGGTCTTTTTGGAGGCCTGTAAAGAGCTCCCGATTCTGTGCTCTTAGGGCTCCGATGACCTCCTCGTCCTTGAGGCAAGCGAGTACGTCCCTGATGATTACCATCGGGTTCTTACCCTTCGCCTCTTGAACTTGGAGGTCAGAGTTGGCCCCAAGCCGGGTCTTTACAGCCTCCACCTCACTTTTGGTGCCGCAAGTGAGCACCACCTTCTTATTGCGCACTTTGCGGACGCTGTCCACCTTGGCGCCAGTTTTAGTGGCGTCAACGGCCACTCTTATTTTGGCGACAACGTTGTCGCTCGAATCCTCGGGCGACTTGCTTGTCACCACTATTGAGTGGCCGGACTTTGCAGGCGCCTTGGCGGCCATTGCCGCATATGAAGGTGGCACTTGAGCCTGTGTAGGCTCCTCCCGGAGCTTCGTTGTTTTGGCCCCCAGAGCTCGCACCTCAACAAGCATGTTTGTTGCCTCCTCACGCATTGATTTTAATTCTCCCAGCAGGGAGCCCAGGTCCGCTGCGGGTGGAGAGGGGAACAGTTTGACCTGCTGGATAAGGTCAAATTCGACTATTTTGCGGAGTGCCTCCAGCTCCTTTCGCAACTCCGCAGTCTGTCCACTCACGTCCGCCCTCTCCAGCCGCTGCGTAAGAAGCATGACCTGCTCCGTGTGGCTGGACTCCCTCCTCGAGATGTCTTCTGCGTGGCGTCTCTTCATGTTTGCGACCTCTAATTGGAGGTCGCGCCGCGCACTATTAACTTGGAGTGTGGCCTCATACAGGAAGTTGAGGCCCTCCACCACAGTAGCCTTAATGGACCCTTTCAGGTTGCCTGACTTCTCCAGCTCTTCCTTGGCCCGCTGGTACACGCGATTGGCATCCTTTAGGAGGGTTGCCGTCGGGCTCTCGGGCTCCCCGGCGCTGACGGATCTTGCTCCGGATGGCGGGGTATGGTAATCCGCCTCCCACTGGAGTGTTTGCGCCAGGGTGGCACTGCCAGGCTTGCTGCCCGAGCCCGCACCGAATTCGCTTCCAGTGAAGGAACCCTCCTCCGCGTCGGTCTTTCGGCTTACTGATGTACGAGGCCTTCCGGGGTCAGAAGATGGTCGTTTTGTGGCCATCGCTGTTGCCACCGACCCCTTATTACCAGTTCTGAAAGGGCGAGATGTCTTGTCGGAAGACGCTGACATTTTTTTTTTTTTTTTTTTTTTTAGAACGGCAGCAGATAAGTAGCAAATATATAAAATTAAATCGAAACAATACAAACAAGCAAAAAAGAAATATATACAGCGGAGATGTTAAAATTAAGGTATTAATCTAAATGTAGTTCGGAAAACCAGGAGTTTTGGGGATTTTTTTTAAGATTTAAAGGGAAGGGGAGGTCGGAGAGAAAATTTGTCAGGGCCAAACTGTTCCTTTCGGGAAGACAAACAGTTTGAGCCCAAACTCGGGGGGTCTGGGATGAAGGGGACGGTTAGGTTAGGTTAGGTTAGGTTAGGTTAGGTTAGGTTAGGTTAGGTTAGGTTAGGTTAGGTTAGGTTAGGTTAGGTTAGGTTAGGTTAGGTTAGGTTAGGTTAGGTTAGGTTAGGTTAGGTTAGGTTAGGTTAGGTTAGGTTAGGTTAGGTTAGGTTAGGTTAGGTTA